>NC_135488.1:49306126-54306126 GCF_052094955.1 Ictidomys tridecemlineatus | reverse complement strand
AGGAGAAAGATATTCCGATTATTGGAAAGTGAGAGTAATAATGCATAATATGGGGTAAGGGGAAGAAAAAGAAGGAAGAGAGGAAGAATTGTTGAAAGGAAAAAACAGTAACAAAATGTAATTTTCTTAATACACAAATCCCTTTTGCCCCATTCTAAGTGGACACATTGCTCTTTGAACCCAGTAAAACATGAAGGCTGGGTTATCAAATGTTCACATGCAGAATATTCATCTGGGAATTTGTTTAAAAGGATGAATTCTTGTCCATTACTGCAGTTTTGGTGATTCAGTTTCCCTCAGGGTTGATCCTAGAAATTTGCCATTTAACAAGACCCCGGATAATTCTATTAGAGGTGGTCTGAAAATGGACCACTCTTTGAGAAGCACCACAGAACCATCTTTTAGCCTATGTTAATTAGTGTTTTTGGCTAAAACAGTAATCAGATATTAGCTCATATTCTGCTGTGGCTTGTCAGTTGTGCTGTACTCAGCTGGTTGGTTATCATGAAGCTCACAGCTGGTGGCGCAGCTGGACTGGATGCTAAGAGTTGACTTAGTCACATGACTATGGTTGGCAGGCCATGTTTGTCTACCACGAGTTTCTCATAACAGGATAGTTTGGACTTTTTCATAGAAGCAGAAAATAGAATGGTACTTGCCTGGGCTGAGTCAGAGGTAAGGTCTATAGAGGTGTTGACCAAAGGACACAATTCTACAGGAGAATAATAAGAGGTCTATGCTACAATATGGAGACTATAGTTAATAACAATGTACCACAGTCTTTAAAATTGCTAGGAGAGTAGATTTTTAACTGTTGTCACCACAAAAATTGTGAAGTTACACTTATGTAAATTAGCCTAATTTAGCCATTCCAGAGCGTATGCATATTTCAAAACATCATGTTATACCCCATAAATATATGCCATTATGTTTGTCAATTAAACATAATGATGTGAAAATAATCTTGAAATTATCCTAGTTTCATTTGCTTTATCTTTCTTAAAACTTCTATATGAAATTTCAACTGTAGAAACACAATATAGTTCTTTGAGAAGGAACAATCTTTGCTTCCTTATTTCTAATTCAATTCCTGGTAGATTAATTCCTCACTGCTGAATTTGTCCATGTAAACAATTGTCAGAATTAAAAAAAAATTAAATAAAATGTATGGAAAAGAAAAAAAATACATGGAATATGATGTAGGAGGCTAATCAGAAAAGAGATTGTATCTTTCGCCTTGCTCTCTAGGATCACTGCTCTGGGGAGAGGCTGCTGCCATGTCTGTAAGCTAGTTAAGCCTGCGGAGGCTTCCATGCTTCTAGAACCCAAGGCCTCTTGTGAACAGCAGGTATGAACATCCCACTCATGTAAGCCAATCATCTTGGAAGTGGACATTGTCAGGCTTTGAGATGAAGGCATCTCAAAAGCTGGCATCTGCACTGCATGTTCACGAGGGACCCTAAGCCACAGCTGCTCAGCAAGGTTGCTCCTTGATTCTGATCCACAGAAACTGGGAGAGAGAGAGATTGGTGGTTGCTCCAAGCAGGGTGATTCCTTATGCAGTGGGAGACAACAGATACACCTGTTTTCATATGAAGAATGAGAGAAAGCGTAGATGGACTGGCAGATGGAAGGAGAGAGGCAGAAGATGGACCCTGCAGGTAGAGGCTGAGGATTATCAAAGAGCAATCTTACTGCATTGCTTGTAGCCACAGTCCTGCAGGCCATTTTCCAGAAGAGAAGCAGCAGAATTGAGAGTGCCAAGTGCTTTGAAGTGCCTAAAGAGCCTGCAGGGAGTAGCACTAGGTAACCAGGAGGTCGTGCTTTTCCTCTTTATCATCTTGGCCATTAACTAGAACGAAGCTCTTTGTGGGAAACATGCAAATTGCTGAAAATGGAGTTGAACTTCCTCCATCTCTCTTTAACTGGAAATATAATTGCAGCTCCTTGCACATTGCTATGATTTTTTTTAATCCTGTCACGCTTTGTTGGCTCACTGCTTTTCATCTTACTGTTTATTAAAATAGTCCAAGTTCCCTTTGATGCTGAAAACCCAAGTATGTGATTGGAGGCCATTGCCAAATTACAATGCATTTTTTTTTTGATACTGAGGTTTTTGACTATTCATTTTTAACTTTTTTTTTTTTTTTTTTTTTGGCAGTTGGGGAGTGGGATTAGAGGAAAGAAAAGAAGTATTAGCCAATTGGAATTGTTTCATGGACTCAGGAACCTAGCAGTTAATATTTTCTTTCTTTCTTTCTTTCTTTTTTTTTTTTTTTCCAGTACTGGAGATTGAACCCAGGGGCAACCACTGAGCTACATCATCAGCTCTTCTTTATTTTGAAACAGGGTGTTGCTAAGTCTCACAGTTATTCTTATAGTACCACCACAAACATTTCTTACACTCTTCTATAATATTTAATCCCTACACCCTTGACTACATGCAAGTAGAATGAGCTATGATCCATGGACGATATATGAATATATATGTTATATATTCCGGAGGTGGGTGGAGAGAGAGAGATTTACTATGGGAATTGGGAATTGGTTCACACAACTATGCAGGCTGAAGAGTTCCATGTTAGACCTGAGAACAGACGTGGGAAGGGGACCAGAGCTAGAGGGTAGGAAAAAAAACCAAAAACCCAGGAGCTAGAATAGAAGCTGTGATGTTCAAGGGCAGGAAAAGATGCGTGTCCTAGCTCAAATAGAGAGAAAGAGGGAGAGATGGGGTGGGGATATGAATGTGTGCTCTCTACTTTCATCTCACTTTTGGCTTTTTGGGATCCTGAATAGATTGGATGCTTTTCTCATGCCTGCCCACATTGGTGAGGGCAGATCTTCTTTACTCAGTCTACTCATTCAAATGCTAATCTGTTTCCACAAACACTCTCACAGACACATCCAGAAATAATGTTTGTCAGTTATCTGGGGATCTTTTCACCCATTCAAATCGACACACAAACTTAACCATCAAAAGTTCACTTCTTGTCACCTCGGCATGCATATGCATCTATCTCCTTAAAGAGTGTTTCAGGCAGGAGTGATGGTGCATGCCTGTAATCCTAGTGGCTCCAGAGGCTGAGGCAGAAGAATCGATGGTTCAAAGCCAGCCTCAGTAAAAGTGAGGCACTAAGCAACTCAGTGAGACCCTGTCTCTGAATAAAATATGAAACAGGGCTGGGGATGTGGCTCAGTGATGGAGTACCCCTGAGTTCAATCCCCCGTATCTAAATAAATAAATAAATAGAAATGCTTGATCTCCACATAAAACAATAGAACATCATTACTCTACCTAGCATGGCACAGTTATCCTGTATACAGCCAAAATGCACTAATCCCTTCTCCAAAAGAGGATGTAAAGTCAATGAGTGATGTTTACCCTTGTCCTGATATCATATAACTTAAATACCATGATGTAAAAATAACAATATTTAAATACTGATATGAAGTGTTTTATATATCTGTATATATTACATTTCATATTATATTACATGATAAAGGAATAAAAAATAAAACAGAGATATTTGCTTAATACATGTATGCTCACACACACACACACACACACACACACACACAGACAACAATTCATATTTAAATAGAGAGAAAACCTCATGACAGTGGCCATCCTCATTTCTGTAGGTGGTCACACTTGTATTTATATTGACCTTTTATTCATCCCTGTTCCTTCAGCAAGTATCTCAGCTGTTCATAGTTTTTTTTTTTTGTTTGTTTGTTTGTTTGTTTTGACTTGGTTGGGGACCTAAACTTATTCCTGAAGGGTCTGGACCATTTGTAGCCCTGTCTGGATTTGAGTGTTGTGGTTTCCCAAGGATTTTAGTTACAAGGGATGGCAATACCAAGAGATGCCCTCAGGGATCTCCTGTCTTCCAGACATATTCTTCCTTACTCGGTTTTGGAGTAGTTGTCCAATATCCTCTTGGTAGTCCCAATAAATCACCCAGCCAATATCATAAATCTCTTCTTTCCCTGTAAGTTCATAGACATGTTTAACCCTTTGGAGCAGTGGAAGAGATGATTCTAATTTGATCTGACTTTGCAGTTAGACAGATTGCTGTTCCACTCTTCCTTGAAAGGTAATTTTGCATTTGAATCTACTCTGCAACCAGTGGGATGATGATCAGCCAGAAAATTTCCCTGGATAATTTTGATAAATGTCCTATACAATGGTTATAGAGTGTATTAGCTCATCAGTGACTGCTATAACAAATTACCAAATTCCCACAAACTTGGTTGAGTAAAACAACATAAATTTATCATTTCACATTTTCAGACTCCCGAAGTCCAATATCAGTTCAATGGACCGAAATGGAAGATGTGATCAGGTCTGTGCACCCTCTGAAATCTCTAGGAGAAAAATCTATGCTTTGCTTCTTGTAGCTTCTGATGGCTACTTACATTCATAGGTCACATGACTCCACCTCTATGTTTATGGCTACATTGTCTTCTTTTTTTCTGTTTGTGTGAAATATTCCTCTTTTTTTTCTTTTATAAAAATACACATGATTACATTTTGGGCCCTACCAGATAATGAAGATAAGCTCCCTTATCTCAAGAATCATGTCTGCAAAGACCCCTTACTAGATCAGGTGAAATTTAAATATTGCAGGGATTAGGATCTAATGGTTGGCAGCCATTATTCAGCCTACTCCAAGAAAATTCACATCACTTTAATATAGACCCTGAGTCTTTCTCTATAACACTTTTATATTTTCCTCATTGGTACTATATTCTACTTGTGAGTGAATCATAGGAAAGAAAAATGACCCCCATCTTCTTTGAAAAGCTAGAGGACAAAACACATTATCTAGAGAATTGTAGCAAGGAAGGAAGGAGAGATGGCAAATAAAGTTCTGAGAAAGCATACCCCTCCCCATTCTGTGCTGTGAATTGTAGAATTCCGTTCTGTTGAATGCTTTCCTTTGAAAGCTTCTCTAAGTTTTTACTTTGAAATATGGATTTAGTTACACATTTAGAAATTGCCATCTCACATGTTGCAATCAAGACCTTGTCTGTCATCATTGCCCACTACAAAGTTTTATTAACCCTGGAGTGAATTTACTGCTCCACTCCCGCTGTGGGCTCTCTGACATGGAGTGCGGAGCTGAGATGAAAACCATTTGATGTATTGTTGGAGGGTAATAGACTTCTCTCACCCAGACTGATAAGTTATCACAGGCCCTTACATTCCATAAATCTGAGCAGGGCCCCAGCTCACACTTGGTGCGGGGGAGGGGGCCAGCTGGAGTCTTAGGAAGATCGATTGTTTTCTGAAATGCTATTCAGTCTTGTAGGTACTATTGGTAATAGATGGTAACATGGTCAGGAGGGAGTGGGGGATGGTTGCTGAAGTGACGGCAAACTTGATCTCAAAGATGGTACTATGGGTGGTCTCTGCTGCAGAGATAACAGAGAAATGTTCTTGGATTTGGGGAAAACTTGCAAATGAAAATAGGGATTTTTAACTCCTGAAGAGCTATTGGGAGACAGAGGGAGAGAAAGACACAGAGAGAGAGACAGAAAAATAGGATAGATAGATACATAGAAGTATAGATAAACACACACACACACACACACGCACACACACACACACACACAAAGATAAAGGAGAGAGAATTCTAAGTGCTCTGGCAAGGGAATCTTACACAATAGTGCATGCATTTATTTATTTTTGCTTCTGTATGGACACAATACCTTTATTTTATTTTATTTATTTTTATGTAGTGCTGAGGATCAAACCCAGTGCTTCACGCATGCTAGTCAAGTACTCTATCACTGAGACACAACCGCAGTCCCCGCATTAGCAGATTTTAACCCTTTTCAGAGTCATGCAAAGCATCATAACTGGAGTCTATGGATGGGCATTGGGAGCTTTACATACTCTCAATTAGGGAAGCTCTGGGTTAAAAAACACTATATTACCTTAGCCTGGTATCTCAGGGTCTACCTAATCCAGTGCCGTTTGCTTCTCTTAGCCTTTTTATTCCTTTGCTGTTTTTCCAGTCAAATTGGGTTACTCAAATTCCATAAGAATTCCTTCATTTGTTCCTAGGCACAGATCACATTCCTCCTCTAAAATGTGCCTCCCCCTCACACCCATCCGATACCTTCAACATGGCCCTCCCCAGGAGTTCCAGGTCCGTCCTGCTCGAGCTCTGCCACATTCCTGGGCAGCCAGCCCTGGGTGTTTATTCTCCCCCATGATCCTATAGTAATTTCATCTTTGAAAGTCTCTTCTTGGATGCCCAACTGCTTTGGATTGCTTACGCTTTTCATATTCTGCACGAGATTATTTGACTTTACAACTTCATGTCCTTTTCTCCTATCATGTCTGTCAAAAAACTATCCCCATTTCCCTCTTTGGAAGTTGGTAAATCCACCACGAAGATGGTCTTTTTGGGCACTTGCCCTCTTTTCATCCTCCAATCTGATACCAATGTTGATCCCACCTCTTCCAACTAAGACTGCACAATGCATGTGATCAAAGAATCATTGTGGGCATGAAAGTGGGGTGAAGCAGACAAGAGATGGTGAAGAGAGGTAACCTATCAGAAAACAGGAAGGGTGAAGGCCAGTGAGGAAACTGTGAAAGTCAGAAAAAGACTTCCAAGAACAACACATGGTTTCAGTTGAATATTATTGTTTACACTGCTGAAAGTAACCACCTTTCAACTATGCTTCACACATTCAGTTTAATATATTTCATACATGTTGTAGGAGTGTAGTTTTGTATGGAAATTGAGGAAAGGAACTGATTTTTATATTTATGTCAATTAAAGTGAAGCATAATGGGGTCTTCCATAGGGATAGAGCCTTGGCTTCTACAAAGGTAAAAATGAAGTAAAAACACTGAAGATATTTGGAGAAATGTGGCTTTGTGGTGTGATAGTGTAGCCAAACTTCTCTCAACCTCTTGAGGAAAAGAAATCCTGTGGCATTGTAAGGAGTTGAAAGGATTTGAGAGCTAAAGCAAAAAAAAGATATGACCACAAGGTGGCAGTAGCAGCCACAAGCCTTCTTGGGCACTTTGACAGGTTTGCATGGGGAGTGGGGGGTGTCCTAACAGCAGGGTCTACCTAGAGGTAAAGGTGGTCATTGCACTTGGAACGGAGAATATGGCAAGCAACCTATGAGGCAGGCAGAGATTGGAACTTATGTATGCTTAGGTGATGTCATGAAGTGGTGAAGTGGAGGTCTCTAGCTCAGACCTCTCAGAGGACCGGAAATGGCTTGGGGTTTTATTGGCTCAGGGTTTATCTATGCTACAGGCACTGGTTGCAGATTGGTGAGATGTGAAAAGCAAGCACTCTCTAAATGGCAAAACATGTATGTATTTAGACTATGTTTAAAACAATTGGATCTGTAAAATTTGAGTTGAGTGCCAGCAGACTTTTGAGCTAATGAGTCTCAGCTTGCAGTGAAAAAGTGTAAAACCTTGGGGCTAATGCACAGAGGCTATCTTTGGTTTATTTATATAACAGAAATCTCATACACACCTACACATGCGCATGCACACAGAATTTGTGTCACAGAGTGTATATTGTTTTGTATTGAATTAATATCTTGAACATTTTAAAATATTATTAAATATCCTTCTGCAACATTATTTTGAGTGACAGTATATCGTTTTGCTATGAGGTTTCCCCATGATTTACTCATCCTTTATTTTTAAGTTTCCTTAAAGATGGTCTCATGGTTCCAGTATTGACCTGCAGATATATAGCAAGGGGCTCAGGGCTTTTGCCTCTAAATCTATGTTTGATTCGTGGCACTACTGAGCCAATTGTTTGGCTGGGGAATTAGCAAGTGATTTTTTAAGAATAATGTTAGAAAAAACAAGATTTAATTCAGATTTTAAATATTTATTTACACATTTATTTATTTAGCGATGTGATTAATGGCCTAAGCTAGCAGATATGCTTTACTTGAAAACCAACTGTGCTCATCCTGCAAACACATTATGCAAAGAATACTCTATCATATTGAGTCCCTGAAGAATCCTAGTTTTGAGGTAAAGAATAGTGCCCATCTGGTCACATGTTTCCTAACTGCAACAAATCATCATGACATAAAACGTTTAGACAGATAGTAGTTTTATTAGGGATGATCTTTCCCATTTTGAAAGATGTAAATAAAAAATGCTGTCTAAAATCCGGATGTTTGTTTGCAAAAAAGAGTGGATATGCTAGAGAAGGTGGCAAAATGACAGTGTGACTCTTGCTCTGTGCATGTGTGGGATGAGGCAGATGAGCCTGTGGATGTCAAGATGTGCTATAAGAACAAAGTCAGGCCAAATAGCCTAATAGTCGTGATGCAATTGTAGTTTCAAGTCAGTTTTCTCAGGTCTCCCATCCCTCTATCACTTTTTGTATGTTAGATGTTGCTTAATTTGCAGGGAAATGGATGGCATTAGAACAGATTATGCTAAGTGAAGTTAGCCAATCCCTAAAAAAAAAACAAATGCCGAATGTCTTCTTTGATATAAGGAGGGGGACTTAAAACAGAGCAGGGAGGAAGAGCATGAGAAGAAGATCACCATTAAGCAGGGACGAGAGGTGGGAGGGAATGGGAGAGAGAAGGGGAACTGCATGGAAGATGGAAGGAGACCCTCATTGTTATACAAAATTACATAGAAGAGGATGTGAGGGTAAAGGGGAAAAAATAGAGAAATGAATTACAGTAGATGGGATAGAGAGAGATGATGGGAGGGGAAGGGAAGAGAGGGGGGATAGGAAGAGGATAGGAAAGGCAGCAGAATACAACAGACACTAGTCTGGCAGTATGTATAAACGTGGATGTGTAACCAATGTGATCCTGCAATCTGTACATGTGGTAAAAATAAGAATTCATACCCCACTTGAATCAAATGTATGAAATATGATATGTCAAGAACATTGTAATGTTTTCAGCAACCAATAAAAGAAAAAACGGAATGGGGAAGAATAAAAGGAAATGTGATGACGTGTATCGAGTAATCTCTGATAGATAAATTATAAAACATGCATCCCTACATAATTTAATGAAATCCCCAGAATAGTCCTGCAAATCATGCATCTCCTTATTCGGATGAGGCTGGGGAGGTACATTTAACAGGGATAATCAGTGGAGGTGAGGTTTTGAGCCCTGGGAGGAAGAGGGAGTGTAGATGCTCCTGGTAGAGGGGAGAGCAGAAAAGTGGACATGGTTCAGGGGTAGAAAGACTTTGGATTTGTCCTAATTTCTGTTTAGTTTAATGGAAGGCAGTAAAGCAGGAGAGTGGCATGAATCAATTGTGCTTCACAACAGCCTTGCCACATCAGGATGGTGTATGGACTGCAGAGTTCAAGAAGGAGCAGAGAGACCAGTTAGGGACCCACTGGAGTCATCCTTGGTGGCAGTAGGAGAGACAGGAGGGGGCATTAGGCCTGGCCTCCTCTGACTCTGTAAAATCTAACAAGCATCTTCCAGATCAACCTGGTGCTGCTTTTCTTCTTTGTTTTGCTTTTGCTTTGTGTGTGTATTTGTTCCATTTTTGCCAAGGGCATTTGGTGCTCAGCCCTTATCCCCTCTGCTTTGAGGAGCATGCCTGGTTCTCCGCACTCCTTCCTTTTATGTCGTCCTAAAGATAGGCTGGGGGAATGACATGGTTTCTTTTTAGGTTTTATAGGAAGCATGAGTCTTATTTGATTTCTTCTCTGAAAGGGCTGCTGCCATGGGCCATTTCCTCATTGATGCAAAGGAACTAGACTTCCGCCCCTGCCTTTGAGAGCATTCACAATAGTGTATCTGCCTAGTCTTTCAATTGGCTGATATTACTGAGTGCCTGCAACTCTGTGAGATGCTGGGAGTTTACTAGCTGGCTTGATGGATCCTCCTCTATTCCCTGCTCCTCACCCCCTGCCAGACAATTATTGTTCTCCTGGGCAAAGGCCTGTGGGGATTCTTTGAAATAAAAAAAAAAAGGAAGTCTTTGTCCTTACCTGACATGATCTTGAAGGGAAGGAAACATGGTTATCTGGTAGGGCAACGTGGAAAGGTGATATAAAAGAGTTAGGATGAGGCAGGCGAATTGTTGTATGTGAAGGAGTGAGCTCAGCTGGGGGAGAGTGTGTGCACAAGTATGACTATTTCATGTAGAGAAAAATTGCCCTAAATACTACATGATCACCTTTTATAGGATGGAAACTGGTCTGTTCTGGGACTAGCAAGATGAGAGAGAACACACCCTGCCTCTCCGCACTCCAAGAGGCAGGTTAGTCTATACTACAGGGTCAACCTTTTCAATTTCAGTTTTTATTGCTTTATTTTCTAGTCTTTGAGAAGATCATCTACTTTGTAGAATCAGGATTTGATTAAGATAGTACCGATTTTAGAAAAACTCTGCTTATTAATAGGACCCAAAAGAAGTTCTAGAAGCCCCCTGTTCCAGGTTAGCTTAAAGATTCAGGTGTGGACGACTGTTCATCCTCCAACTTCCCTCCAGGCCTGTGTGTGAGGTCTAGAAACGTCTTTAAAGGGTGGCTGAAAGAAACTGAACGGAAACCTTGTTTTGAGAAGGAAAGGACAAAATCATTAAGACAATCTTTAAAGAGGAAGGTGAAGTTGGAGGACTTACTCTACCTGACTTTAAGACTTATGTTGAAGTTGGAGTATTCAAGACAGTGTGGAATGCGTAAAAGGAGAGACAAACAGATCGGTGGATGATTAGAGAGCCAAGAAACAGACCCATGTATATGTAGTCAATTTTCGACCATAATACTATCACGGTTCAATATGGAAACAACCTTAACCAGTACATTACACCATGTAAAAAAAAAAAAATCAATTCCTGAGGGTTATACACCTGCAGCTAGAACTACAGAGTTAGGAGAAGAAAAAAAAAATGGGAGAACAGCTTAGTAGAAGAAAAACAGGAGAATAGCTTTGTGACTTTGGGGTAGGCAAAGATTTCTTACTGATAACCCAGAACGTAAGGGGTGTTTGAGGCTTCTCCATTTGGAAAGAACTTGCACTGAAAGCCTGCAGATGCATCTTTCATTTGGATTCCTTGGTTCACCCTGGATCTCTCCTGTACATAACAAATTAAACTCATGTGCATAGCCCCGAGTGAACTTTGTTTTAAAAGCAAGAACTAAATTTCAACATTAAAGACAAACCAGACACAAAGCTCCATGTATTTCTAAAGTCTAGTCTCTTAGTTTATATCAAGCTGCATTATAATTAAAATCTCCAAAATCAGGACATTGCAGTCTAGCTGTGATATAAACTGTCAGAAAGAAACCACTCACAGTCACACACACCCTCCCACTATAGGAAAAGAAAGAAATGCCTGCCGTGTTGCAGATACATGGGGCATATTTTATATGTGTGGGACCAGTTATAGCAATGCTGTTAGAGGAGGGAGGCAATAAAAACAGTACATTAATATTTTAAATGTTGGTAAAAAAGCGTGGCCGGGTGAGAAGCAAATGCTTAAGGAACTTCCCCTTAATAAAAATGACATTCTCGGTTATATGACCCACAGCAAATCGGCTTCAGCTGCCGTTTTTATTTAGCAATTTGTGTTTGGTGTTTTCGCTTGGAGATGCTCCCCTATTCCATTTTATGGCATTCTTTACATAAATTTTGAGGAGGATTGGGGTGTAAAACTGTCAATTCCCAGCAGCTCATAAACTAATGAATTTAAAATTTAAATGGGGAATTTTAAAACATGTGGGGGCTGTTTTCATTATCTGATGGTATGTATCTCCAACAGTGAGTGGCAATCCATTAACACTGAGGATGGCTCCCTTCAGAAACATGTGATTAAAAAAAAAAAAAAAGCCCCTCTCTCCAGCTCATGCCCCCTCCCTTCCTGTCTCTTGATCTTTCCCTTTCCTGTAAAGTCTCAAATTCCACTGAATTTCACCTTTGCAAAAGGCTTCATATACATTGGTTTAAATATTGATTTAAGCCCGAGAAACTTTATTCACCCTCCTAAATCTCTCTCACTTTCCTTTATTCTTTTATGTCACTTAGTTCTGTTTTCTTTTCTCCATTCAAGCTACTACTCTTCCTAAATAGTCGGTCTCTGTCTGTCTCTCTTACTCTCTGTCTCTCATCTTTGAAAAGCAGCAACATAGACAAGTAACCAGTACAGGGACATCTCCACCAGCTAGGGAAATTAATAACATCAAGTATACATTTGAAGATTAGTTAAGCCCTTGCTGGACTCAAAGTCAACCAGTCTTAGAGATAATGACTAAGGGGGAGGGGGGACCCAAACCACCAGCCCATCAAAAGCTGTCAATCTGATGGTCAGAGAAATACATTGCCCCCCTTTTTTTTCCTGTCTCTTGCACTACCTGCTTTCATATTCCTATTCTTGTTGCAAAAACTCAGGGATTGCAACAGGATGTAAGAGAAAGACCTCTGTGTCTGCATTTTCTTTGGAGCTGGGTGATTGTATTGACATGGTGGTCTCTGAAAGACCTGAGTGTAGAAATTCAGGAATTTCTCTTCAGGGTTCCAATAGATGGTTGGTCTGAAGATTTTGCATCCATATAAAACCAAATGGAATTGCTCTTTGAGTCACATTTCATAAGCCAATGAAATTTTATTCTAGCTCTATAATTTTACAGAATTAATGGGGTTTCATATTGTTTCAAATAGTTCACAAAGTTTTTGGAGATCTTTAAATTTTCTTTTCTTGTTTTTCATTTTTTTTAAAAGTCTCCTAAGCAGACATTAAGGAGAGTCAGTCTTGGCCTCTCTTACTTTATATCCCTGGTTATCTAGCAGAGTGGTGGCCAAGCTGATAATACGTACTTCATTATATTTTTTGGGGGAAAGCAAACAATTTGACAAAGAGATTTTTAACTATCTATTTTTATGGCCTGGTGGCCATAGCTTCGTACTCTCAGACTCTTTGGGAAACTCTGAGAAGGTTAGTTAACTGAGCATGTATCTGGTTACTGGACAGATAAGATAGTAGTCTATTTGGATTTAGTTTGAGAGTATTTAAAAATTCAAAATTAGTGGATGTATATCACTTTCTTAAATGATATTTTCTATTCCTAAACAGGAAGAAAGAATTTAAGATTAAAAATGCCTTTCTTAGTTGACCAGAATATGGTCTGTCCACCAGAGTCAAATTGGTCTCTTGATTTCTCTGTATGCCATAGTTTTAAATAAATTTTAAGCAGTGAGGTTTCCACTGTGTCACCTGTGAGATGACTAGATGGCCTAATCAATAGCCTAGTTGGGTCATTTTTAGCATAGAATTTGTGGAACACTCCAACAGATAGAGCACCATGATTTCTTGCTCTCAGAAGCTAATATCCCATGTTCTACAATTCATTGCATTATAATTATTATTGGGTTATTTCTACCTTACAGAAAAGAGGGGAATGTTAGTAGCTTCTCTAGTTTGGAAAGTGTTTGAACTGTTTCATCACTGAAGACATTTCAAGTATTTAGTCATGGTTCTCCTTCTGATCTCATGTAGAAAACATACTTGGATCATGGCCTTTCAAAACACAGTTTGCCTTGATTGGCTGTGCTTCATTAGAATTCATGAGCCAAAACTGTAAAGGAATTGATGGCATTTTATTCAACAGGTACCCTAAGGTTCTACCTATATCAAACTGTCTTGTCTTGCATATTTATTTGCCTTTAGGAATTTCAAAATTATTTGCCTCCACACCAGTTTTGAAATTGCCTTATGAGAGTGGATATGGACCAAGGCATTGGTTAGTGGAGCATTCCTTTAATCTTCGAAATGCTATTAACTATTTGGCAGGCTGTTTGGTTGTCCACAAGCATACTGAGAACAGGCCATCCAGACTCTGGGTCATGGGTTTGTATAGAAGAGACACCGCTGTTGAAGTTTTCATAGTTACCTGCAGGGGTCAGGACCAGACTGAAGATGAGAAGCATCCATACTTAGTTTAAACAGATTGGCTAGATATCTGAAGGGCCCTTGGGTTGGGGGTACAAGGAAGGAAAAAGGGTCCTTGTACTTTTCCAATGAAGATGTTCTTGAGGAGTCATTTTTTGAAAACCCAGAGTCACCAGGCTTGCTACAGTATTCTTACTTCCATGTATGTATAATTCAATGCAGTATCATTAGTGTCATTAAGGGAACTTGCTGCTTCTCACTTCCTATGTATTACCGGGCCTCTTAACCAAAATCTGAACTGTATATTTTCACTGTGGGCAAAAGGCAATATGTTTATGAATTTTTAATATTCCTGTCAAGATCTTACAAGAAGAAACTTTGCGAGGTATGTAGGGATGCTAGCAGTAGGTTGGAAAGTGGATCATAATCTCAAAATAGTAAATGCTAGCTCATTGGCTTTCCCACAGAGAGGCAATGTGTCTTAGTGAGGCAAGAGAGCATTTGTAGAGGAGGATTTATTTGCAGCTCTCCACTGGTTCCCATCCTTTGCACCAACCTAATCTCCTGGGCTCTCCTTGAATCACGTTCTGTAAACACCTCCTCAGGTAGATCCACATTACCAAGGGCAAGATGAAGGCCTCCTCCTTTGTCCTTAATATATGATTTGTAATGGGTTTTAGGAGCAAGCAAGAGAGGATGTCAGGAAATATCAAGAGGTAGACACCAGAAAATAGGGAAAATAGAATCACAGAAGCAGAAAGCAGGTAGGTATTCTAGCAATCATGTGTTAGAAATACCTGCCATGCTGGAACTGTTTCTGTGAAATCTCTGATAGACGTGTCTTCTTTCGGTTGTTTCCACTGACTTGGGGTACACAATACATACTTTTATAGGAAAGGCATTCCTTTGTTGGGAAGTATTAACTTTTACAGAGTCCCCCACTTTTTAAAAAATATTTAATTGATCTAAATCTGTGTTTTATGGTTGTCTGACTTTTCGCCCTGGCTTGTTAGATGTTGGTGACAAGACTAAGATCTACAACATACAATTGCAACACATATTGGATGTGTCAATGATAAATTGAGAAATTTTGAGTAGTTAAACAAAGCTTAGTGACTAATTAATGGCAGGAGAAGTTCTAGTGAAATTATGCCTTCACACACTTCCAAGATGATATAACACAAGATTTCATGGAATTCATTAACTGCTTAGGGAATTTCTTAACCTGATTATCGATCATAGTGTATACCCTCTGATTCCCAGAGGCACTTATGTATGTAAAACAATCGAGAAGGTCAGGAGTATTTCTTACATTTAGAGTACAAGAATAAAGTTGAAGAAACTGTGAAGGAAAACTTGGCTCCCAAGCCATGCTACTCAGGTACATGGTCAACAAAAGGAGCATTTACAGATGAAGTTTTGATAAGATTTGGATCCCTAGAAGAAACAGATGGTAATATCTGAGTAGTTATTTTGAAAAAGAAAATGAGAGGTAAATCAAGGTTGAATTTACAGAAGACTTCAATACCAGAAGAAGAATTCAGATATCTCTTTATGATCATGAAAAAGCCATAGATCATTCTATATATGTCAGCAAGGTTAGGCCAAGTTCATCCGAGGTAACCAACATCTCCCAAATCTCAAAGTCTTGATGTAACAAAAGTTTTCTTCTCGTTCATCTTCCATGACCAATGTGGGTTGGCAGGTGCTGTGCTCATCAGAATTACTCAGGGACCCGACATGATCTAGGACACATAGATCCTGCAACCAGTGGGAGAAGGGACTAAGGAAAATACTGTACTTGCTCCTAAACTTCTTCCAGGATGTGTCAAACATCTCTTCAATTCACATTTCATTAACCAAAGCTTGTCACCTTGCTGTGCCAAGCTTACAGGGAATAGGCACATCCAACTTTACCTTGTTGCAAAAAAATATGGAATATGTCTGAATATTCCAGTCATCTCCACTGTAGAGCACAAGAAAAAAAAATGATGAGAAAAAAATGAGGCCAGTTGTGCAGCATGGTCATGTCCATATACCTGTATTCCTGAGTCATATATCACAGTTGAGTTCTAAAGGCCGGATGATTTTTACAAGGCATAATTTGTTTGAAATTTTAGAGAGACTCACTCACTCAACCCATTATTTTATCCTATTTCTTGTGCCTCATTTGTTTGTGGATCCTTTTTAGGTCCCCAGGTTTCACTTGTATTGATGAATTACTTTGCAGTGATATGGAATGGGGCCACTCATGAATAGTTATAGGGCTCCCTCTGTCATTTTTGTTCAATATTTTTTTATTAATGACTTGGATTAAAGAGAGAAAGATACAAGAGTTGGAGAATGTGGTGATGCTGATTGAACCTACATAATGCAAAGAGCTAGCTGAGATGGTGAACTTAATAGAACACAGAATTCAAATTGATCTCAAGGGAGCCTATGGGCCTATGGTTAACCTTAATAGGGAAACACAGCTCTGTGTTTAGATAATTTTTATATCACCTAAATATGCAGAGATTTGGGAATATCTGACTTGAAATCGATGATTCTAAATCCTTCCCAGGGCTCTTAGCTCATCACAAGTGATATAAGCCAATAGGTTATCTGTCAATCTGAAAAAAAGCAATACTCTCACTTGATAAATGTATTTGACTAAGATGTCACAGATTCTTCCATTAGTGGTTGCTCATGAACATCTGTCAAACCCATGAATAAAGGAAAGATAAGTGTTTGTAGGTTTCCAAAAGTGACACATCTGCACATATACACATGTACACATACCTACAAGGGCAATTAAAATTCCCTCCCCCTGAAAGAAGAACTTAGGTTTGTTCCAAATAATCCTAATGCCTCAGACAACATATTTCTATTTACACTGATTTCAACTGTTTAAAAAAGTGCAGTGTTCAGGGATGATAAGCAGGTTAATGAGAAGGTAAACTGGGGGTTATATAACACCTATTTATTCAACCTCGAGGATATCAGGCAGAGACTTGACTATTCAGATATTCCCTTGGGATATACATGACCATCATTTGGGATGTAGCCACACAGCATGGACAGAAGGACTCTGACTTAATTAAAATCAAGTAAATGAGCCTTCATCTAGCTCTAGCATTAACTCGCTTTAGGACCCTAGGAAGTCATCTAACCGCTCTAACTTAATACTAACCTAACACAGCTAATTTAGGTTACATTCCTTCATCTGTAGGGCAAGGTGGGAATGTGCAAACTGGGGTGAAGCCCTGGTAACCTTTCAGAGTGGTAGTGAATGCCAAGTAAGACCCTGTACGTGAAAACATTGGGAAAATTGCAAAGTACTCTACAAAGACAGGAAACATGAAAAGGACATTTTCCAACTGACCTCAAGAAACAGATGTGGTTGTACAACAAACATACTACTGAGGAGCCAGGATTACTAGCCTTACTATCAGAGACTTTTCAATATAAATGCAGTGACTCAAATGTGTTTCCAGACGATGCTTTGAGGATTACTAACAGAGCAGCTATTACAAAGCAGTCAGACCCACAGGCCCATGCCCTAATCCTATTATAAGGCAGAACAGACACCACTTATTTTGCTACATCAACCCTCCTTTGGCTGATACCAACAACTGTCAGTACTGTTATAAAAGGCACTTGGAGCATTTGGGAAGGTCATTTTATGGTGAGACAGCTACCACGACCCTGAAAATTATAATTATCTCTATCTGCAGGGTGTAGACAATTAAGTAGTGCTTTACTAGGTATACACTGAATTGTGTGAAATAAAAATGAAATCCTAAATGACAAAAGGATATCACATGATATAATGATATAACAAGTTAGAGCCATTAGATGACTTGCTCAAGGATACTGGGGTGCAGGACATCACTGGACAACACCCATCAAAATGATTATTGTTTATTGAGAAAATAGGTAGAAGAAGCACGGAGTGCAAAGTATGTCTATTTCCAGTAGGAAACCAAGGTCTATCTAGTTACAAGGAGCAGGTCGGATCAGAAAGTGCAATTGTGTGGTAAACAGGCAGGTCTGCATGAGTGCTCAGTAGATGTCCCCATGGAGGCAGAACTGAGCCTGTTTTTCCTTCTGGCTGAAAGCAGCCTTCCTGGTGTGGGTAAGTTCTGTAGCATGGATGGGCTCCTCTCTGGAATAGCTGCACTGGCAACTGCAGGGCAAATGGAGGTGCTCCAAGGTAGTGCAGATCAAAGATTAATGTGCACGAGAATCATCTATCTTATGAAAATGCAGACTTTACTTGTAGGTCCTGACTTATACGGATATCTGTATTTGTATCTAGCTCCTAGATGATGCCTATGTAGCTGGTTCACACTCTTCCCTTAGAGTAGAAAGGGAGCACCTATAGTTCCAGTCTTGGCACAGCCTTTCTGTGTGTGTCTCTGTCCCTCTTTTTGTCTCTGTATCTCTTTGTCTCAGTCTTGGTCTCTGTCTCTATCTCTTTCCATAGCCATTTAGGTTCAACAGAAATTTGTTAAGAAGAACTATGAATGGGCTCCAGTGTATATTAATCACTACTGTCTTCTGCTGGCTGCCCGGTTCATAGGCACAGGGAGCTAGCGACTTTCTTGCTCATGCAAAAATGGTTCTGCTATTCCAACAATGCAGACAATTTTAATCTCAGAAAGTACCACCAAGTGCCATGAAGCTCATTATGTAGGATGTAAATATCCTAATATTACTTTCTTAAAAGAGGATTAAATTCTTCTGTAAGGTAGAAATTATATGCTAACCTCAAACTAATAATGCTTGTCATTTTTTGAGGACTCATTGTATGGTATGTGTTTTACTGGAATCATCATATTGAATCATATTGAAGTGACACATCTGTGACTCCTACAAGGTAAACACTATATAATTGTCTCTGTGTCACAAACAAAGAATCTGAGTTGCATTACTAACTTCCTTTCCAGTGTTGACCAGACTACCTCTCAGTTGTTTGTCTCTTATTGTTATTCGCATGAGGAAACACTAAGGGTTTAGCATACATTTGTGGAACTATTGGGAATATACAGGTTCATTCCATAAGTCTGTCTGTACAGTATCTTTAAAACTTTTTGAGATTTTTGCAGATAGAAAAAAAATGTATTATAGTTTTTGTTGTATTTTTAAAGATGGATGTCTGCTGACCTTGAGAAATTATTTGGTTCTTTTGGTTTTCTGTTAAATCAGGAGCAAGATTATTTACACCTTGCTACTGAGTTGGTGTTTGTTCAATTACAGAAGAAAAGGAAGAGAGAAAGATTGAAAAGTGGATTTGTTGAGCAAAGAAAGAGCTGTCTCTTGAGGTCACTTATCTTTAGAAGACAAAAATTAAGTATGTTTGAAGGATCCTAAGCCTTTGCCTGTCTTAAATCACTGGTCACTAAGACCTGCAGTTCTTCTGTTAGTGTCTTTGGGGCAGTTTGTGTGGATATAAGGTCCCTCTCCCTGCTTGAAGATTTATAATAGACATCTGCGGATTGGAGACTATGAGAAGTAGAACAGCAAAGAAAACCATTTCTGTTTATTTATCACAACTTTCCCCATGATGATTTAACATCAGAAACCAATCCTGTATGGAAAACTTATTTCCCCCTTCAAGAGGCCATGAAAAGTTCTTTGGAATAGACTTTTGTAGACTCAGTATTTTCCTTCTGTTAGCTGGTTTTTGCAAACTTGATTTTCCTAGTAGAGGAGTCCCATTAAGTTCAGGACCTCACCATGCAGGGCCAGTATTTTAATTTTCTCTCCTAGAATTTTGGAAAGAAAACCAGGACGACCGTGTGATAGAAAAGAGCTAGACTCCAAAGGCAATCTCTCTCTCACTTTCAAAGATGGCTTCTCTTGATTCCAAGGAAAGGAGACCCCAGCATAGTAAAAACTTAGGCAAAGGCCTCTGGGACCTTGGTATCTCTGCCTCCAATTTAGTATTCTTCCCTGGCCTCAGAACCCCTCTTTCCATGTCTCGGAGTTCTTTGGGCAGAATACTAAACTTGGCCCCCCTAAGCTCCTTCTTTCTTGCTCTACTAAGATAACCACAGAGGTACTTTCATTTCAAGAATTTAATCTCTTTTTTCCATGGTAAAATAGAAGAAATAATAAAAATACAGAAAGGGCAGGGGGTGGTTGAAGTACAGTGGGACATTCTTCTAGCTGTGAGCTGTAACCTGTAGTTCCTGGTCCATCTTATAGTGAACTCACGCACCTCCTGTTCTCCCCCAACCCCTTTCTTCTTGAATATTGTCAGCAACCAATGACTAGACTCTTCTTTTCCTTCATCAGGTCTTGATTTAGGAAAGATCCAAGAGACACTTTTTCCATAATCCTCATTTGCCAGCCAGAAGCTGCAGATTTTAACAGATGAACTTTAGTGTCAGGTGAGGTGAGGATCTCTGAGATCCTCCAAACTGCAAGGCTTTTTATTCTCTGACTTGCAGAATGATGCCCTCAGGTGTTTCCTGTCATCCAGTCAAGGTGTTAGTGGGCAGTAAAACATGGCTTATCTGTAGAGATAAGAGGTGTGTGGAACTGAAACTTAGAGACTAAAGCATAGAGATGACCGTGACCATGATGGATAAAGAAAGGAATTCTCTGTGTGAGTATAGGTGTATTTTGGTCATGGAGACACTAATTCTTTGCGCCTGTGTGTATTTACATGTGTTCAGTGAGTGAGGCAGGTCAGTGTGACCAAGGAGAGAGGAATGAGCTAGACAATAAAATCAGGAACATATCACCCACTTCCTGTTGCTATCATCACCATCAAAGGAACATTGTACAGTGATCAGAGGGGTGCATTGGACTGAACCCCTCTGGGAAACAATACCTTTGGGGGCCTTTGGAAAGAACTCAAGAGTTAGCTGTTGTGTAGTTGTTCTTAGATCCAGAGCATGACAGCCCTTGTGAAATACACAGCAAATGGCTCATATGCAAATTGAATTAAGCTATGTGTACAGTTCTTGAACCTTATCCTATCTAACATACATTTGTGTGTGAATATAAGCTCAAAATTGTTATAAAACAGGTTTATGTAAGAAAAGGCTTCCTTATTGTCAGAGCTATGCAAAGACAAAATTGAGAGCATGGTGAGGCTGAAAATATTCATGTGTAGGCTGGATAATTCCTTGACATGAATATAGTAGAGGTAATCCAAACATCAGATAATAAATTGACCTTGTACATTCTTTTCCAAAGCAGAGATTCTCTCTTTTATTTGTAACTCTCTTCTTAAGGTGTTTTTTTTTTTTTTTCTCAATTCTTTTACACTGGATTCTCAGGAGAAGATGAATAGGATGTCAGTTATGGTGGGAGGAAGAATTATCTGCAGAGAGTTTTTTTAAACCAAAAGTACAGTATTGTCTTGTTTTAAATGTTTGGTCTATTTCATGTCTTCACAGAAATCCGCAATGGCATTAACATGTGAGTGGCAAAGAGTTGCAATCTAATCTGAATGTAAGCGTTAAACCAAGTAGCTTCAAAGGTTTGATTAAACATACTTACAATAATTACATTTCAAGCTTTTAGAATTCCAGCAGTTTTTTGAAGAATTCAGCATCTAATGAAGTAAAATAAATTACAAGGCTTTTTGGTCAGTGAATAAGCACTTTTGCAGCTTAGAACTACTATTTATCAATAGGACTCGCTACTATTAGATGTGTTTTCTAGTTTTCTTTGAAGGTTTAAGGGCTGTTGTCCACCCACATATGAGATTCAGTCACAGACTATTATGAAAGGAAATAATTATTTTTCCAAGGTCTGCAGGACCAGATTCAATTTTGGAAAATGAGCTGGTATAATGGTTTGTGCCTGACTCTATCAGTCAAAAACACTAAGATGTGTGGGGCAGGAGATTGCAAAAGTAATCAGAGGATTCTCATGATGGCTGTAGGGGTTTGAGCTAGTGGAGTCAGCATACTACTCCCTGCCAACAGTCTGGGGTAAACCAGGCCCAAACTTGACACCTGAGCTAAAGCCAAGACAGAGTCTTGGGGACCAAGATGAATTTGAGGGGCAGGGAGATATGTCAGATACATTGAAGGATGTTTACAGGAGTTGTATGGTCTCATCTCAGCTGGGAAGAGATGGGGTAAGAGCAGGTCACGATGTGGGGTAAGAGCAGATCAGAAATACTAGATCGATGAAGAAGAAAATAGTTTGAGGTGTAGACTTCAAGACATGCCTGATGGACAACATGAAATTCAGGACTTAAGGAGCAGAAGCAATCAGTTGGATTTAAGAAGAAATATTGGAGTGTATCCTAATCAATTCAAGCAAAATCTCTGTGAAATAAGATCTTCTGGCCACCTTGTTTTGAGTTGAATTTTTATTATAAAGAAAATCCCCAATATTTCTTAGATTTATTTCCGTTTTTATTATTATTAACCATGATAGTTTTTTTTTATGTCTAATTCATTTTTCTGTTTCTCTAGAAATACCATCAATCCTCATTGGTAACAGGTCATGGGGGAGAAAGGTGGGGCTGGGGAGAGTGTATAGGTGTGTAAATTATAGCTTACCCTAATTAGTTTGGATTGCCCCTCTTGTTGTTTGGAGTCCCATTTACGAGTTCCTCCAAACTTTCTCCTTTGGACTTTTGGTCACTAGAGACAAGTAGGCAATTTCCTTTCAAAACCAGCAAGTTCAGCATTCACAGCTCTGTACAGGTGTAAATAAATAGTTGCATAGCAGATGTTTGTCAAAGGAATGAATTTAACATTCCTCATCAGCAGTTGTGGGAGAGAACTGCAAATAGCAAAGGGAAACAATGTCCTCAATTCAGTAGAAGAAAAGGCATGTGCCCTTCATCCCAATCTCCTCCTCCCCAGTATCCTAAAGACTCCCCATCTACACCTGAGTGTATACTTTAGGATTCCAGGTAGATTGTCTTTAGAGGCTAAATAAAATATTTAGAGTAATAAACTGATAAGGTACATTGCCAATTCCTGTTCAGTGGCATGAGAAAAGAACTGTTAAGAGCTCTGCTTTATTTTAACATTTCCTTTTTGAACCATAGAGGGCTGCCCACCCCACCCCACTAACCTTTCCTGGAAGACAAGATCATTGCCATGGTTACAAATTGCTTAATCAATAGTCTAGGAAACAATTGGAGCCACTCCTTCCTGAACTAGCTGTTGTCAAAGTCTCATTGAAGAAGCTACATCTATCTCATTCAGAGATTCCCTTGAAGGGGACAAGATTAATTTAAATGGTTTAAAGGGCAGGCATCAAGGTTAAAAAAGCCATTTTTAAACTTCAATCTTAGTTGAATTATATGCATTTATATTTTTGCAGACACCAATTCAAGATACTAAAAGATAGACAAGAATATATGCATGCTATATATTATTCTTGAAGGAATTGTTTCAATTTGTATGGTAGTCAGAAACCACAGACTCACTTTAACTCTACCATTTACTGGATTTGGACCTCGAGGATAGCTACTGACATGTTGGGATACTAACAAAAACAAGATAGGCAGAACAAGGGAGGAGATAGTTTTGCAACTGCCTAGGTACAGCAACCCTGAATGTTGTATTCACACATGAGTGTGTCCACTGAAGGGAGATATGGATGAACTGGTAGATACCAGAAGACAGCGAGCAGAGGAGCGAAATAGCTAGAAATCATCCCTTTTGAGAAATCATTAAAGCAAGTCCATTCATTCTTGGAGATGAGTTAACTTAGAAGATCTATTAAATATCATGTGGTTAAGGAATGGCGTGTCTCTTACGATCTCAGAGGGTGCAAGAAGTTCCAGTGTGATAGGCAGTACGAAAGTGCTGAATGCAGATCAATTTAAAGAACTATTATCAGAATTATTCAAACTTCATGGATTTGGTGCCTTTCTTTCAGTAACATTTGCCAAGTTTGACTTAAGTATTCATTCTCTTTTTCAAACTTCTGCTTCTTCAACTGTGATCTGGGAAACATCTGCTAAAGAATCATGGTAGAGGAAGGGGACATTGAGAAGAAGGAAATTAGAGAGAAAAAGTAAAACACAGATATTCAGATTCATGGGTCAGCCCTACCTCTTCTGAATCAAAGTCTTTGGATTTGTGACCCTTGAATGCACATTTTGAGCAGAATTTATGGATGCCCACTCACGTTTGTGGACACTATAGCTAACACGCCCTACATTCTAACAAACAAATCTTTCTTCAAATACTGCTTTAACTCCTGGTTTGACAATTCACCTGGTTTCCAAAGTCTGAATTCCTCACCAGTAGTTTCAAAGCCCTTGATCATCTTGCTTCATCTCACCTGTCTTTCCTTAAGATGTTTTCTCAAGTCACTATCTTGCCTGGCTTCAAGTACCAGTATATTCATAGAGATTCTTCTACCACATTCAAGCTACCATTATTGTTGCTTTTTCTTATCCCGACCCCCTCCCGTCAACATCCTGGGACTGTGCTGTGCACCTCATGTATTTCACTGTCTCTTGGGAGATGTGGATCATCTCTCCCCAGTGGGACAGAAGGATTTGCGAAGCACCTGGCATGATGCCCAGCCAAAAGTATTCCAGGCTCTGGGCACTTGAAAGGACCATTTATGCCATTTAGGTCAATTTGCCATCTGAGGCTTGAATCTCTTGTATCAAGTGGTTCATCAAAGTCCAGCATTCTCACCATCAATGATGGAAACCTGGAATGTTCTGAGCACATTTGGACCCCAGATATTTCATGATTTTGAGTGGAAATTATTTTTATTCTCTTTGTACCTTTTATTGTCAGCCCAGAATTTTCCTTGAGTTTTCATAGAACAGACTCTACAAACACATACATTTACCCATCCCCTTTTTTCTCATTAAAATTGCTTTCCTGTTGTATTTTCTTGCTGTAGTAAGTCTGATTAGAGAGTAGCATTTGGTAGGCAATAAAATATCCAAGAGAAAGGTTTGGGGTTTTTATTTGGGGATGGGGGATTGAATAGGTATCTCAGAGGACTCTAACTAGCTCTGATATTCTCCCCTTAGCACCTTATTAACCACCACAATAGAAAGATTTTGGAAATGTCCATTTTGATGTATTTCCCTTTAAGCCTGTAGTCACAGTGAATCTTCAAAAGTGCTTTGTGATTGCCAGATGACAGCCCTATACTGTCAAAATAAGCTCTGTTAGAGCCAAATTGATAACATTGAAACAGTTGACACTGTACATTATGATTTTAATCTGCCAAGCCATCTTACTCTGACTCATAAAATTAAAAATAAATATCACGCCTATGGCGGTTTTCACCTGAACCTATCATTTCTTTTTTTAATATTATCTTCTTCTGAAACTTCCTTTCAGAAATGAATACATTTAGTTAACAATGTCAGTGTCTGATAGCCTAATCCCAATTGCTCCCGACTGCAAACGGAAGCATCATCAAAGCAAAAAGGCGTCGGGTAGTAATTCAGGTGCCTTCTTTGATGCACAGAGATGTGTTATCAGTAGGCTGCTTGCTCAACATCTGTCATCTGCAGCGGGGGTGGATTGTGGCAAAGCATCTGTGTCTCCTTTCTGGTTCCCCCTGTGACCAATGGTGTATTAAGAGATAGCTGACTGGATTAAGAATACACAAGAGAATGGAATCCACTTTGTTCTTGGAGAATTTCAAGAGCACAGAATCCTGAGGCTTCTGTGCTGTGAGTATAGGGAGATGTTTCCTAATTTCCCCTTTATCTTGTCAGTAAGGGAGGGAGTCTTGCCCTTAGGGTTCTGGGGACAGCTTAACTTTCTAGACTAGTTGCAGTCAGCTATTGCAAGATCTTATAGGACTATGCAATACGTACACATAAAATTACGTGTGTAGTTATTTGACTTGTCTCCCCTGGTCCGGTTGCTAACACAGGTACTGTGTGTGTGTTTTTGCCTTCTGAAGATGCTGTATCTCTGATAGTGCCTAGTTCCTGATAGGAGGTTGGCAGTCCCTGAATGTTTGTTGAATCAGTAAAGGTGCATCTTAGAATTGATGCTTAATTCACAATTTCCCCTTCTTCCTCTTTCCAGGTCATGGTCTGGTCCAACTTCTGAGCATGTTCTATTGTGTTTTGGTGTTAGCTTTTGGAAAGTGATGAGGCTGAGATTCCTTCTGCCACTGCCCTCTCCCGTTCAACACTGTTGCCACACTTATCTTCCCCAAACTGCTTGGATCATGTCACTCCCTAAAGAATCCTGCCAGTCCTTCACCCTTTGTTTTTGCTTTGACTCATGCTGCAGGGACAGGCCTACCCATTTCCTCAGACATGCAAGCCTCAGTCCACTGAAGAGATCAGAGAGCACCTAACTGTGTATCAGAGACAGTGTTTGGGTAAAAAGATGAGTGAGTTACAAGCCCTTCCACAGATGAGGTCATAGACAAGGGAAGGAGAGTCAGGCCTAGAAAAATAGGATAAAATGCCATATGAATTCTAGTCCAGACTTGTCACCAGTGCTGACAGAACCAGGTGAGAGAGGTGGAAACCTCCACCTTTAGTAGTTCCTTGCTTATAAATGGAGGCTGCATTGTGGCTGTCCCACCCTGGCATTGACATACAGTATCAGGGACTGAATTTCCTATTCTTGATTTTCAATATCTCTGTATTACTCAGCTCAGGCTGCCATAACAAACCAATACAGACTGAATGGCTTAAACAACAGAGATTTATTTTCTCATCATTCATAGGCAGAGATGTATAAGATCAGGGTGTCAGAAAATGTGGGTGCTGCTGAGGGCTTTCTTCTTGGCTTGCAAATAGCCATTTTCTTGCTGTGTCCTCATTTGGCCTTTCTTCTCTGTGGAAGCACATAGAAATCGACAGCTGTGGTCTCTTACTCTTCCTCGAAGGGCATGACACCAGTCAAATCAGATTAAGTCCCTGCACTTGTGACCTCATTTAAGCTTTAATACTTCGTTATTAGCTCTATCTTCAAATGCAGTTCCACTGAGGGCTACAACTTCAATATATGAATGGGGAGCCATAATTCATCTGTAACCATCTCAATAAGTTATACCTGCCATATATATCTGCTCCACCCTCCTGCAAGTTTGTACCCACATCTGACCACCCTAGAAGTCCTTGGCTGTGTGCATCTGCTGCAAATTTTGATGTGCCACTATATTCACAGATTATGCGTACACCCGAGGGAGAAATAATCATGATCACAGTGTTGATTCTGACCCTGAAATACCTAAGTTACCTTCTAAACCTCAATTTTCACACAGGGACACTAGCTTGCTGTGAGAGACCTGTTGGGAGGATCAACTGTGATAACATGCAGTAACGTACACATAACACTTGAACTTGTTCAAGCATATACTCGGATCTGGTCCAAAGTTGGTTTCCCCATTCAAACCTCACCCGAGCTCAATTTAGTTATACTTTAGAGGATGAAAATTATGCCTTCACCTTCCCTCCAGCTCACCCATAAAGACTTCAGTCCCAAAGTCTGATAGATGGAATGCCTGACTCAAAGCAAAGTGGGAAGGTGAGGGAGAAAGATCAAGTCAAAAGAGCAAAAAGGAATAGGCTGCTGGCAACCTCCTTATTTCCAAAAAGAAGGCTGTAGAGAGTCTGGATTTGATATTTGCAGCCGGTAGCCCTGGAAAAACTTAACTGAGAATAAACCATTCCCACTGGCAGAATACAATTTTGTTTGTTGTTAACACTAGTCATTCTTGAGGAATATCTTTACTTTGTTCTGGGTCATTTACCTTGAGTCAGAAAGATGCAAAAGGAATTAGCCTGGAGGACAGGAGTTGGGGAATAGGATTTGTAGTAATATATATATATATATATATATATATATATATATATATATATATATATATATATATATTTTGAAATATGATGTTGGTATGCACGGAAATAACTAACACATTGAAAAGTTAATTCAGCAGGAGTAATTCTGAGAAGTAATGCAACTTATTTGTCACTAAGGAGGACTGCATAGCCAAGTGATTTCTTTATGCATTTTAAAGTGTTTTTAAACCCTTGGGTAGCTATAGTTAATTTTTAAACATGTTTTCTCATTAATTTTCAATTTGTAAATGTACATTGTACAGGAGTGTTTTAATCATCTGGGGAGGCTGCTTCACAGATGGCTCTTGTGTGACCTAAAATTTCAATGATTATAATGAATCAGAATAGATGGTGGTAAACTATGCTTGGAGATTTGCTGATTGTCAACAGTTTTATAGCTTTGCTGCTGTTCTGGAGAGTTTAGTGCTTCTTAAAAATGAAAGAAAGGCAACTGTAATGGGACCATCGGAGCCAGGAGTTGCCTAAATGAAATAATTTCAATTGCCTCCGTGCTATTCTCCATGGAATTCTCCCTAGTGAAAACACACCAACGGAATTATTGATCGTTTTGAATCAAACATACATACAGAGTATGAGTCATCAACTCCCCAGGCCTAAACATGGCAAGCCATTTCATGCCTCTCTGTTGCACTATAAGTTGAAGTTTCGATTAATATATTTAAAAGTCTAAAACAAAATACCATGGGGAACTATTTGTGCCAAGTTTGTCCTTCCGCACTAGAATTACATATTTCCAGGGCAGGGAATTTAGTAGATTGTGAAATTTTACCTATGACTTAATAGTCTGTGTTTAACAAGAGGGAACTTAAGATGCATCTAGACACCTGGCATAATAATCAACAAATCAACTTATTAGACCCCTATTTCTGATTCTCTACTAGAATCATTAGCATATTATACTCCAAGCCTACTGTGCAGTTTGTATGTAACATACTGCATGGAAAAGGGAAGGTCTTGGCTGTTGGATTCACATGTGTTCTCACTTTCCTGTGGCCTTGAACAAGTTAGTTAACCTTTCTGAATTTTGGTTTTGTGAAATAGGGCATAGTTATCTGTGCCAGTACAGAGGTTGAGTTAGTGAATTAGTACATGCAATCTAGGACGTGCTCTACAAAATCTAGCTCTTCCTTGGTCTCTTACTTCCCTCTTTGTTTGTAAGGCTGGATGTATGGACTGCACATGCCTGGGCCCTGTGCTTTCCAGGGGCCTCCAATTTTTTTAATCGCTATTTTCTTTGCCTAACATTTCTTATGAAAGTCTGAGACCTGCCTTGAGCTGGCAGGTGATTGCAGCTTCAGGTTCCTAATGATGCTGAGGGTCTCAGGAGAGCTCCAGGAGAGAAGCCAGGAATAAAATGAGACCAGGATATTTGCTGTGAGGTAGTCAGAGGCATCCCAGTAGGACTCTAAGTACTGACGTGATACACATAAAAACTTGTCCTGTGGGATCATGGTAGGGAAAAGTCACTTCCCATCCTATAGTTTGAACCTAGGTTGGTGCGGGAGCTGTGCTAAGCACCAGCCTGCAGGACTGACTCATTTTCAGCTAAACTAGGGATCATCACTGTTTATTATTTCTGACTCTGTATCATTCTCAACAGGCAAGGCACCGGGAAGTTAGGCCTGCTCACCTAACTTCCCAGTGCCTTGCCTGGACCCTCAGAAAATCTTGGTAGAAAGAAAAAAATGATATTTGGTGAGCTTTATGTGAGTGATTGAACGTTTTGCTCTTCCTAGAAACTTTTCATTTTAATGAGGACTAAGCAGAATGAAAATCCAGAGGAAAGAAACATCTACTGGTGGAATACCAAATAATAAGACCTCAGAGCAGAGCAGCAATTAGGTAAAACCTTGGCTTCTGAACCCTAAGGAAGATGGTCTCCACTAAACAAGCTGGGGAGGCTGTCACAAGAGAACCAGATTTGTTCTTTATGCAGCAAATATATGAGTACAGTGTGATGAATCCATATTAACTAGAACATCTAATGAAGTTGTCTCTCTGTCCCCTACCTGGTTCTCTTAGTAGACTGAAGATCCCTTTTCAGTGGTAGGAATGGCGAGTAGTTGTGCTGCCACACTCCCTCTGCTAGGCTTAGCTGATATCCCTCCTGCCTCTCAGGTGGCTTTTCTGTTGAGCTCTTTCATGGGCTCCTTCTGGCCACCGAGATCCTGCATCCTAAGCAGCTAGTACTGTTCTTCGGATTTCACCAGTGCAATGAAATCTGTTCACCTTCCTCAGACCATGATTTGCAGACTCTAAATAGTCTGAGAAAACTGCATTATCTTCTATTTTGCTGATGAGAATAAAAATTACTTTAAAGAAGTCAAGCAGCATTCCCAGGGTTAATCGGATCACTTGTTACAGAAGAAGAGCTCAGAATGAGATTTGATCCTTCCAAATCCTGCACGCTTCTACTAAAAACCACACGTTTCACCTGTGTAAGCACATTTTAACACAAAAGTACTACTTCTCAGGGTGTAGATTTCCACTGAAACAGACCAACACACACACACACTGACAACCTCCTACATACATTCTTTACTTAGTAGAGGGTCTGAACTTAAGAGTTAATGTGTGACCCCATCAAAAGTAGGAGTTATGTGAAACATCTGATCACATCCTTCCCTTTGAGAAACAGTGTTCAGCTCACTTGGGACTCTAGTCAGTGAAATAAACATACATGTTTCAATGATGGTGGGATCCAAGTGAGCCTCATTTTAGAAACATTCTGTGAACAAGATAGTTCATGTTGCAGCCATAGTTAAGAGGATTTATGGCCAGACTCACTACTTTTCTTTGTCACACAGAGACTCTGGTCCCCAGGCCACCCCTACAGCGTGGGGGTTATGCATCCAAAATACGTCATATTCCAAATTCCAGGAAGTCACCAAGTACTACATCCCATTCTCTCTTTCTCCAAAACATTCTGTTTGGACACAGAAGTACATATTCTGATCTGAATGTCAAGTGTGTAGCCTGTGTGTAGCTCTTCAACCAAATAACCTGATATGAGAGTATTCATGGCAAGTTTTTCCAAGAACTGAGTTGGTATTCAAAGCCTGGCCAACTCCCCAGGGCTATCCTGGCTACCTGCCCATGGTACTAGCTAAATGCTCTCTTTACTTCCTTTACAACAGCGCTAGCTCTCATCATATGAAAATCTAGTTAATTGGTGTTTGTCTCTGTGACTGTCATTAACTTAGGGTTGGGTACGTGTATATTGCATTAGTCTAGTGGTACCATCTACATTATCACTGTAGATTTTTGTAGTTATTGCTACATTTTTTTCCTGCATACAACAGCAAAGTGCCTTGAAGCAGGGGCACTTTTTGATTAATTCACACAAAGGTGCCATCTTGAATTGCCAGTCTGTTCCAATTTTCCTGTCAGACACTAATAGTTTTCTTTTTGCCCACTACAGAATACATCCTTGAAGTCAAGAAGGAAAAAATAATAGACTGCTGCTTCTCTGTCAGATTGTTGGAAACTGAGCTGGGCACTATGTGTTCTCACTTCACTCACCTTATGATCACAAATCTTGGGAATTTTCTCATTTTTTAAAAAAATATTTATTTTTTAGTTGTAGTTGGACACAATACCTTTATTTCACTTATTTATTTTTATATGTGCTGATGATCAAACCCAGGGTCTCGCACATGTGAGGCGAGCACTCTACAGCTGAGCCACAACCCCAGTCCCCAGGAGATTTTCTCATTTTTGAGATTAAAATCTAAGTGATATTTTTTCAAGGTCATGTAGTTGATCATGACAGATCAGTAATTTGAAATCTGATCTACCTGATTTCAAAGTCCAGTTCTCTCTTATATGTTCCATGAGTCCTCAGTATATACAACTCAGAGAAGAATCTTTTGAGAGTTCTTAATCGATGCCATGAGAATTAATTTGTTAATAAAATAGCAGAGAATAACTTGTGAAGTTGCTCTGGTTTTTATTGTCTGAGAAGAGTAGCTAGCTGCTCTTCCACATGGTCTAGCAGAAAAAGAAAGCACTTACCATGGACTGCTTGGGGGATCAGTGTCATGCCTTGGCTTTCATCCTTTCATCTTGGAATTTCCCAGCGTGCCTCATTGTTGAAGAGGCTCCACCATAAGAACATGGAGGTTGATGGGAGCAGGGTGGATATTGACTGTTCCACCTTAGAAACTCCCTGGAATTCAGAGTCCATTGAGATAAAACTTTGGTCGAAACTACTTGGATCAAGGGAGAAAATATAAAACTCTTCTCAACTCCATTTTGATATTTAACATCTCATACTTTAAATGCCTGAACAGTATGGTCCTGTGAACAAAACACAACCTGCTTGGGCAGTGGTGACACATGGCCCCTATTCTTTACTTGTATTTGAATGAGGTTGTGTGCAATATAAACAAGGAATAAGTATGATATAATTTCACACCATGATAGGTAATAAAGGATGATATGATAGAGTAGGGATCATCAAACTTACGGCCCGTGAGACCACATCTGGCTAGATACCTGTTTAATACACCTTAGCACTAAGATGGGTTTTATACATTTAAATGAATAAAATTAGGAAAACAACAACAAAAAGAAGACTATTTCATGATACATAAAATTATGTTAAATTAAATTTTGGTGACTATAACAAAGGTTTATTAGGACAGCCATGTTCATTCAGTGGCAGAATCGAAGAGCTGCCACAGAGATCATAAAAATAATTACTGTTTGGCCCTTTACAGCAAAAGTTTACTGATCCCTGTGATGGACAGTGATGGGGGATAATTTCACTTGGATGGACAGAGAAAGACTTCACATATCTTCATCACCACCACAATGGTTGTTGTCGTCATCATCACTAACATCATTATTTTATACATCCTAGTTGAGTCAGCACTGATAACTTATTAAACCCATCATTGTCTTATTTGGATCTGATAAACCTTAGAGGTCATTTCTGCTTGCTTTTGTGACTTTTTGAATGACATAGAGTCAAGTTTCTGCCTGTCAGAAATTTTGTTTGTTCCAGTGTCTACAGCAAATTTTTTAGCCTCCCTTGCTTCTCTTTGCCACCTACCTGTGTTTTTACACACCTTATTCTGTTGTCAGATGGTGTCTGCCAACAAATTGTATCAGTCTAAGGAAAACATAATTATGAGGGTAAAACTGATGCAAAATAAGGTCATTTGCTGAGCCAAATATAAATTATATTTGGATCACCTATTGTTTGGGAATTTTCTGCCTCAATGCTCCCTCTATTAGAGAGCTAATCAGGAGCTGGCTGTGCTGGGGACTGTAGCAGTATCTAAAATGTGGGATTTGCAAAGGCTGCCTGGTTAGTCAGGTGCCATCTATGGGAGTCTGTCCTATGGAACTGCCATTTTTCCAGTATTGGGGCACATCCACCAGTGTTTGAGCCTCTTCAGACAGATTCCTGGCATGAGAAAGATACTACATTTTTTTTTCCAAGAGGAAAGGTTTTAAAAGCCAGAGAGTAGCCTAAAAATTTCAGGAACTATATGAATTGTATGTGAAAATCTGGAGATGTAGCTCTCAGCCTTTGGGAGCATCAGTATGATTCGGTCATGTCAAAAATTCAGTAGATCCTCATGGGAAAAACTGTATACTTAATTTTTAATGACTGATAACCAGTGGCAAACAAAACTATTTTAAAATATTTCAACCACAAAGATATCGATATTCATTAGGAACAGAGCAAAATGGACATGCCCAAGTTGTTTTTATTCATCAAACTGTCCTTGGAGTGCATGATTTAATATTCTTTTCTATACATTGCAGATCCCCCATGAGTATGTAGCCCCTAGATTGGGAGTCATCCTTCTGGATCAGGAGTCAACAAACTGCAGCTTGCAGGCCAAATCTAGCCCACCACCTGCTTTGGTAAATAAAGTTTTATTGGAACGCAGCTGTGATCATTTGTTTGCTTATTGTCAATGGCTGCTTTTGCACTATAATGTCAGAGTTGAGTGGTTGTGACAGAAGCCATCTGGCATGCAATTCAAAACTATTTGCTATCTGGCCCTTTACAGAGAAAATGTATGGACCTCTGCATTTGGATACTGTTTTCTCACGCATAAGGAAGGGTTTTTGAGGTGTTTAAACACCCAAGTATCATGGTCATTTTAGTACTATCTGGTGAGGTGGAAGAAAATATGACAGAAATATCTAGGGGATTCAGGGATATCAATTCTGGATAAGGTGTAAAATTCCATTACAACAGAGCTACAGAATATTTTGTTACTTATATTGGTGCTTTTAAGACCATCTATTTATTCCAAACTACTTAAGAAGAATTTTTTTTTCAGTGCATACTCTTCAAGTATTTATCACTGTTTCACCATCTGCATCATCTGATGCTATTGAGTGCCCTTTTCTGATAGGCTCTGGGAGAGGATCCAAGAGCTTAATAATTTGAACATAGAGACTGTCCTCTGAACAACTGAAATTGTTCTTCTATCCCCTGGGTATATCTGTCTCTTCCTTCTCAGTCCTCAGAGAAGATGGAAAATATTTGGTAACTTGTGTTGTATGAGAACTACTTCAAATACATCTACCCTCTTTTATGGAATAGGAATTACTTAAGTTCTTTGAAAAAAAACAGTGGTGTTTTCCAGAATTTCATCCAAATACATAAAAAACAATTTGGGATGCAGTGTGTGTGTGTGTGTGTGTGTGTGTGTGTGTGTGTGTGTGTGTGTGTGTAGCAAACAGTCATTTTCTAAACATGGAAACGCAGTATCAAACATATGGGTTTTATTTGAACAAAGTAGATTTTCTTTATTTATTCAAGGATTTTACCTTAGAACTTATGTTCCAACCGCCTGATCTTGCCCAGTGTACCATATCCTCCATACAGCTGCCTATTTGGTACCAAAAGACTTCTCATATTTGGAGTAGAAACTGAAAATATAAAGGAGCTGCCAACATCATTAGGACGGCATCCAGTAGGATGAACATTTCTTCTGAGGGTAGTGGGCACTCACCCAGATGTTCCGGAATCCTGAAGGAGAATATGTTCACAAAGCCATACTTTCTTTCCCCCAGGGTGGCCATATTCTAACCTGTCCACTCAACAGGTGGCTGAGATTTTGGAACAGGGCCAAACACTCCTCTGCTGTGACTTAGGCTGGCAAAGAAGCTGAAGATATCCTCACACACAGTCTAATTTTTGCTTCATGATTTCTATCAAAAAGTGTTAGCCCAGGGGAGATAGGGTGGCTCAGTGGTAGTGTGGTTGCCTAGCATGCCTCAGGCCCTGGGTTCAATACCTCACATCACAAAAACTTAAACTAAACTAAACTAAAATGTATTCATCCATAACTTCATGTCACTAACAGAAACCTTAAATGTGTATCTGAACTTTGTGATCCACCTCAGATATTTCTGAGAGCAGATTGACCTTGTAACTTTGCCATTATCAGAAGTTATGTTTACACCTCGGGAAAGGGTCTGCTTCTTTCAGAGCAGCCTGCAGAAGTAAAGGCGATAAGCAGCTAATGTAGTGGGATCAGCATTCAAGGTAGCAGTGGGCATCTGGGGGCCTGTGATACTTGAACACATGATTTGTTGGTAAAAGCTCAGACCTGACTCAAGCTTCATATTTTGTAAGCAACTAATTTTAATTCTGTTTCTATTTCCACACAGAAGACCTTCTCTTGCTGTGTGGGCCACCCCTTGCTACCCCAAGAATCATTCATTCATTCACTGATTCACTTAGCAAATGAGTACCTGCATTTGTGAGGTATGATTCTGTGGGCTGTGAGAGATGATTTTACCAGATGTGATGTGTACTTAAGATAATTAGTTGAGAGGGTGGAATCTAACCACAGAAGAACACATTACTTACGTGACACTTTGAAGAAATGGAGGTAGACAATGCACTCCATCTTGTAAAGATTGAGCTGTCAAGAAACTGAGTTTAAAAGATTTTAGGATCATTGTCTTCACTCCCTAAAGGCTAAAAACAGAAAATACCAAAATTAATTGAACCAGTGAAAGCCAGATGACAATATTAAAGATCATGGTAATCACACACACACACACACACACACACACACACACACACACACACCACACACACACACACACACTGAGAGAGAGGGAGAGAAGACCAACTGCTCATGAATAACATGGTATACACCAAACATTTAGGATGGATGGAGGGAAATATATATTGTTTGTTGGATTGTGTGTCCTGGGGAAGGAACTGGGTGAGAACTGTTTGTACAGAACACATTCAAAGGAATGGGAAGTTTCTCAGCATGGAAAAGAGATCAAGACTGCTGAGGGAAGTGCAAAAACTGAGGTTTATTTTTGTTAATGCCTTGATTTCTCCAGCCATCGGGATATGCAAGAGGATACCCATCTTCCTGAAACAGTGACAGTCACATATTAAGGGACCAGTTGATGTTTATGATGATGAACATAACAAATTGTGAAGAATGACTTATGGTGTAGAACAGAGGGCTACATGATAAATATTTTAGGTTGTGGGCTACCAAATGTGTCCTGTGATACTACTCAACACTGCCATATAGCACAAAAGCAAATGCAATAATATGTAACTGTGGTCCAATAAAACCTTATTTACAAAAATAAGGTTGCAGGGTCATTTTGGCCTACGAGCCATAGTTTACTGACCCCTATTTTTAGAATACGGCCTTCTTTTCTGTCTCTGTGTATTCATGTGTGTTGCATGTTGGGGATAGGGGTTTCATTAATAGTTCCTACAGTGACAGATTCTAAGTAACTAAAAAACAAGGACACAATTAGATTTTATCATTTAGAAAGAAGATTCCCTAAACAGAGTGGAGGAGTTACCAAAGTGTATTATTTATGTGTATGTGTGTGTGTGTGTGTGTGTGTGTGTGTGTACACTAATGTTGGCAGAAGTGAGATGAATCTACAGGCTACTGAGATACTCCAGAAATTGTGACAACTTGGGATAGAAGAGGGCATAGAAATAGAGATCACAATTGGGAGACTATGTGCTTAGATATGAATGACAGCTAAGTTTTTTTCCCTTAGATAACTGAGAAAATAACTACTGAAGAAGGTAGCTCAGAGAAAGTGCTGCACTCATATGAGAACAGGGACTGCCTGTGGTGGGCTGTGGTGGTCTGGGTATGAAGTGTTCCCCAAAAGTTCCTGTGTTAATGCAGAAGTGCCTTGAGGTGAAATGGTTAGATTATGAGAGTTGTGACCTAATCAGTCCATCCTTATTTGAAGGGACTAACTGGGTGTTAATGGTAAGCAGGTGTGACATCTCTGAAAAAGGTGGGTCACTTGGGTAGGGTTCATCTTCCTGCAGCCTCTGAGTTCTTGCTCTCTTTTGCTCTCTCTCTAGCTCTCTCTGTCCTTTCTGGCTACCATGAAGGGAACAGTGTTCCTAAGTGTTTCTTCTGCTTTACCTTACCATGAGCCCAGAGTAATGGAGCCAGTCAACCATGAACTTAACTTCTGAAACTATACGCCCAAATAAACTTCTTCCTTTAAGTTGTTCTTGTTGGGTATTTTGTTCACAGAAACAGCAACAACAAAAACCTACCATAGAAATTGGCACTGAGAAGTGAGGTCCTTTATGTGACTCACCTGACCTTGTGATTCAGAGCATTTGGAACTGGTTTTAAGTAGGAATTCAGAAAAGTTTGGAGATGCAGGCTGGAGAAGCCTTAGGATATTGTAAGCAGAGTTTAATGAGCAGTCCTGGTGAGAGCTCAGAAGACCAGAATGCTGATAGGAAGGCAGACAGTAAAAATTGAGTTTATGAGGTCCCAGAGGGGAATAAGAATTGTATTGAAAATTGAACTAGAGGCCATTCATGTTATATTCTGGTGAAGAACTTGTCTACATTTTGCCAGTGTCCTGTAATTTCATGTGAAGTCAAATTTAAGGGTGATGAAGAAAATTAAACTGGAAAAGGTAATTTCAAGGGAGCACAACATTCAATGTCATAGATATTGTTATGGGTTTTTAACCAGGCTTGCTATGAGAATCAGAAGCAGAAAGCAAAGCAGAAGAATTTTAAAAACTTTAGTTCAGCCCAGAAAAGTGCATGTAAAACTGAGGCCAGGGAAGGTATGGTTGTTGGAGAGATTACAACTACTAAAAAGATGCAAAATAGTTTGACCAGAGACACTGGGAGAGATGCCTTGAAGGCATCTCATGAAACAGCAATACCACACTCATCATATGTTCAGGAATGTATAAAATTCTTGTAAGAGACTTGGTGGGGTGTGCATCTTATTGCATAGGGGGACCTAGAAAGCTGTTTCCTCAGTTTTTGCTTTATTGTGCTCAACCACTCAGGCACTCAGAGGCTACTGCAGCCAGGGTCCCAGGGGGACCAGCTGCTGCTCAAGCTGGTGGCAGACCTATTGCATCATCCGTGCAGTGCTGGTTCTATAGGAATGCAGGTTGCTGAAGTTAGGAGGTCATGGAAGCTTCCACCAAGATGTCAGAGGAAGACCTTGGAGGCCAGGAAAAGTATAGCAGGGTTGGAATCCCCTGTGGGCTTCCTCTGAGACAGAGATGCATGAAGCTGTAAAGATGAAGCAGAAGCTGAAATGGAGTCCTGCTGAATTAAAAGGTGCCAGTAATGTGGACTTCTGCCAAGAAAACTGCAGAGAAAGAGCCAGAATAAGAGAGAGGCCATGAGCATTACAACTAGCAAAGCCACAAGGGTGGGGCTTCCCAAACCCTCACTGCTCTGTGTCCCAAAGTCCAAATGTGGAGCTACAGTACTTGTTGGCCTAGCTGGGTTTTGGTCAATTTTTTTTGTCCTGGACCTTCTTTCTATTCCCCTGCTTCTTACTTTTTGAGTGGGAATGTTTACTCTGTGCCATTATATATTGAACATATGTAATCTGATTTTGATTTGTACAGGAGCTCATAGCCAAGAGTTCATTTTGAGTCTTAGAGTAGACTTTGAACTTGGACTTTGGGGCAATGCCGAAGCTGTTGAGACTGTGGAGATTCTTGGGAATAGATTAAATGCATTTGGTATTGTTGAGATGGACCTGAGCTTTTTGGTCCAGGGGCAGAATGTCATGGTATGGATGTGTTCATACAATCATGTTTAGAGTTGAAAAGATTAGATTATGAGAGTTGTAATATGATCAGTCCATCCTGGTTTGAATGGACTAAATTGGTAGTAAATGTAGGCAGATGGGGCATTTTTGGAGGAAGTACGTCACTATGGGCATGCTCTTTTTTTCTCTGTCCTCTTGCCCCTCTCCCTCCCCATTTCCTGGCTGCCATGAGTGGTAAAGTGCTCTTTTGCTATGACCTTCCACTGTGATGTGCTACCTCACCCTGGGCCCAGTACAATGGAATTGACCAACCATGGACTGAACCTATGAAACTGTGAGCCAAAATAAAGTTTTCTTCCTATGTTGTTTTTGTTAAGAATTTTAGTCATAGCAATGAAAACATGGACCTATCAAATATGCTTTATTGTGGCCAACCTGAGGTACAGAAGAGACAAGATCTGTAAAGGCAATGTGGAAATCACTAATAAATGACTGATTCTGTCCCAAAAGGAGAATTCAAAAAAAATGTGTGTGTGCTAATGCACCTGGGCTAACTTTTTAATCTATTAACGTAATGCCGGAAGTACATGGACACATTTGTCAATTCTGGAGATTGAGAAAAGAGAAAATTTAAAATACTGATTCAAACCTAGTAGCATCAATCTTTTATAAATTTAAATGTGCATTTCTGCTCTGAAGATGTCACCTTTAGCATTGTTCGCAAGCTGTTTAGTCTCTGATCTGGAAGAGTTTGTAGAAGCTGAAGTTTGCCAAGGAAGTATCTTTGTGTTGGACCCTTAGGCCAGATAGAAGGACCTGCTTTGTAGTGAAAAGAAAATAGAAAACAATGTTTATCGTGTTTAGAATATTTCTTTCCTCTAAAGAGTGAGTTCTGTAAAATCTCTCTTTGACTTAGAGGGTACCTATTTTGTGTAAGTACCTTATAAATAGATGTAAATGGTCCCACTGGCCCACCCACCCAGAGTTTCCCTTGGCATTTATGAATTCTCATTTATTTATTTAATCCAGTATGGATGGTGTGTGTGTGTGTGTGTGTGTGTGTGTGTGTGTGTGTGTGTGTGTGTGGTGTGTGTGTGGTGTGTGCAGTGTCTCCCTAGCAACTGATTCCAAAAACGACTTGCTGAAATGCACAATTCTGACTGAGCTGGCATTGATTTTTGATGTGGGTGGATTTCTGCTGATTTGTGGAAAGCTTCGTGTCCCAACCCCCTGTGAGGTCACAGCTGGTTTTTACAGGCCAGTTCGCTGGAGGTGAGAGTGCCATCTGGGACCTTGAAAAGAAGTTAGAGTAACAACTGCACTGAAGGAATTGATGAGGCAACGTTGATGATGCTCGTAGCAACCTCCAGTCAGTCTCACTGTCCCATTACCTCCGCAGAAGCCCAGGGCTCCAAATGAGACTCCAGCTCACTGTTCTATAGTTCATGTGTTATATCAGTGCTTCACTATTATCTTACCTCTGACCCTGAAAACAGAAGCTGGTCATATGATCATAATTGCATACACTCCCCCCCCCCCCGACACACACACACACATTTAGAAAGAGAGAAGTAGAAAGAGTCTCTTTCCAGCAATAATCCTAAGAGGTGGCTATCATTTTTATATGTTCCCATTTTTGAGTTAGGGTGGCATTTAGAAACTTCATGTACTGGCAGAACACAGGTCCAAACTAAGAGCCCCAATTCTTAACCAATAAGACAGACTCCTTCTCTCTCTCTCTCTCTCTCTCTCTCTCTCTCTCTCTCTCTCTCTCTCTCTTTAAATTGTAGTTATAGATGGACAGTATACCTTTATTTTATTTGTTTATTTTTATGTGGTGCTGAGGATCAAACCCAGTGCTTCACACATGCTGGGCAAGCTCTCTGCCACTGAGCTATAGCCCCAACCCCAGACTCCTCTTAACATTCACATATCCTACAAAGGTTGGTTTGTTTTCAATGTTCCTTATTTTGAGGTTAAAAAAAAAGGTATTTTAAAATTGATATTCTTTTGCAAATCAAATCCTAAATTCAGGAATTTCCTTTTACATGAAAATAAATTTTTTTCCCTAAAACATCCGCTCTCTTCCAATTGTAGCACTTCAAAATAAATGTTTAATAATGATTTGGGAAGACTGAAGCCTTCTGAGGCAAATCATTATTGAAATGGAGGAAATCTAGACTTTATATTAACCTAAAAAGGAAGTTTTCTTTCCGTAGCTCTGTCTATACTCTGTCTTTCCAAATAGCAGAAATTAGAACCTTTATGAATCGGCCTTATGTTTAAGCTTCCTTAACTTTCATGAAAGCATGATTTGTTTAGTTTAATAAGGCCTTGATTGCAGGTATCAGCACACAAACGTTGACTGAAACTAGGTTCCTTTTGGTAAAATGCAAGCTGTGTGAAATTCATGGAAAATGCAATTACGTTCTAATTTACTCAATGCCACTGGCTTTAATTAAAGTAGATCATATTTCAATGAAGCAAATTCACGATCCTCTTAAACAAAGGAAGTCTAAAAATACAAGAAGGAAATTTGCTGTTTTTCTTTTGAATATTAACTGAGAGTATAGTTAATCTTTAGTTGCAGTTTGAGAATATCAAGCCACGGATCTGCATCCTCAAGCAGCAAATCCTGTAGCTCCTGCCATGGTAGCTTGTCCTTTGCAGTGGAGAGCACCCAGGCCTGCTGCCATGGTCCAGTGAAGATAGTCCTATACTTTTTTTTGTTTCCAGTTCTTCACCATCACAGCTGTCTCTTTTGCTTTATATTGTCTATATCTATTAAAGGTAAAGACTAAGTGACATGTGGACACAATATATCACCTCCATTTTTATTGAATCGGATGTTTCATGTTGCAAGCAATAGAATACTAACCAACCAGAAGCCTTCTAGTAGGCAGGTCCAGGGTTGGTTTTACCCTGACATAGAAGACCCACACTTTTGCCAATCTCAGTTTGTAGGCTTGATCCTTTGGTTGAGAATCTTATGGTAGCAAGATGGTTATTATAGTTGCAGGCATCTTATGGAGGTCAAGGTTTGGCAAGGAGAAGGGGCCCTTGTTATGCATCTATCAGAAATCACTTTCCAGACCATCTCCCCGACATATCTCATTAACCTGGATTGGGTCCATGCCTATGACATTGGAGGAGGAATGCAGAGGGATGCCTGGGGGAGACAAATTGCTGGCAGGTCTTTCAGCAAGGAAAGTAATTGCAGGAGAAAGATGAGATGACTACAGAATGGTTGTGGGATAGGCCAATACTTGTGTCTGTCACACCACTCAAAGTCCAACATTAGGTTTGATACGTTCATGTAAGTATGCCGCTATTAGGAAAATTAAGCTGTAGGTCACAATCATTGATCTTGATTGTTTTGAATTGTATTTGTCAGCTGGCGTTCATGAATAAGACCACATGAAGTTCATGGGGGGAAATTATGTTTTATATTTTATGTTTTATATTTTAGTTTTATATTTTTCTGAATACTCTGTAAAATGACTCATAATTTAAAATAATATTAATAATTCCAGTACTTGGGATTGAACCCAGAGCCTCATGCATGCTAGACAAGCAACTTACCACTGAATTACATCTCTATTTTTTTAAATAAGGGATGTAATAAGGATGTCCTCAGTGGTCCTCAATGGTCAAGCATATGCTTACCATGTAGAAGACCCTGAGTTCAATCCCCAGTACTGAAAGCAGAAAGAAAGAAAGGAAGGAAGGAAGGAAGGAAGGAAGGAAGGAAGGAAGGAAGGAAGGAAGGAAGGAAGGAAGGAAGGAAGCAGGAAGGAAGGAAGGAAGGAGGCAGGAAGGAAGGAAGGAGGCAGGGAGGGAGGAAGGAGGGTTGGATGGGTAGGAGAGAAGGAGTAGTAAAGAAAGAAAAAGGAAGGAAGGATTGCAGACAGGTAATCATCTATAACTAAAACTTGATATGTTATGTTGTAAGGAAGGGGAGGAAGGATGAAAGTTTGGTCATGGAAGTACTGTAATGACAATTCTTAATGATATTTCTATTGAACCATGTAAGACAATGAATTTAAAGAGCAAAATTTATGCTAACTTGGGTGAAAATGTGGCAAAGACTGAGTATCTTTTAATGTTCTATAAGGAAATTAAAAGCCTCTGGCACTCTATAAAACTCTAGCCTTTGGTTTTGACTGAAGTGCTCATTACCAGCAAAGAGTTTAGTCAATCAACTGTGCTGATAACACAATGGGTAATTGCTAAGAAACACTGCTTTGCTGAGGAAGAACTATTTTTAATACCACTCTCTTTCTTGAGAAATCAAAGTTTCACAGTGCTTTTTCAATAGTCATTTTAATTTGTCTGATAATTTTTTATTTCCTTTCACAAGTAAATTGACTGATTACAGTCGATAGACTTTCATTCATTAAGAGCTTAATAACTTAGTGTAAGGCTGTTTAGCTAAACATTTATAAATCATTTTTATTATTAATTATATGAGTGTGTGGGTGCAATTTTACTGTTTTATTTCTGTTTGGGGGTTATTGCCTTCTGGAGAGGGATACATAGATATTGCTGACATACCATGGAAAACTCCTTTGGGATACCCTATAGGCTAACTTACCATGGGAAAACTCCTTTGGGATACCCTTTGGACTTAAGAGGATCGAGAAATATAGAAAGTAAAGGGAACTTAGTATTCTTAGGATCCTACTTTTTCTTTTGAGAGTCTGTGAAGTTGAGACTAATCTAGAATTCTACATCCCCCGCCCCTCCCCAATGTTTAATGTTGCCTAAAGATTAGATGGATACCTTTTAGCCAGCTTCTTCTGTTGCCTTTCCTGCTTGGCCTGGAGCTATGGCCATGGCAGTTACCTGATAAATATTTGCTCTTTGAATGAATGAACTATGTGAAGGATTTTGAGGAATTTGTTGCAATGACTTAGGGTCATATTAGTCACGAGTCATGATGGCCAGGAGGACAATACAACTTCTCACCAATACCCCTGTATTTCTTAAGAACACACACACACACACACACACACACACACACACACACACACACACACATATATATATATATATATATATATATATATATTCATCTGTTTAATCTGGTTGTTGGCAATTGATTGGTAGAATGATTGGTTCAGAAAGGAACCACTGACATTTGGTTTAATTGCCTTGGAATGGTTATGTCCCAGGTGCCACAATGATGGGCATCTTGGATAAAACTAATAAATAAGTCTGGATTTTTTTTCCACATGGTCCAATACAGCTAATAAAAGTATTTACTCTCTGGGGCATCTGAAGATCTAAAAGGTGTAGCTTGGACTTATAGAGAATTCTGAGGCAAGCATTTCACAATTCTGATTTAGTTTCAAAGTTAGACTGCTTCAAACACTACTCTAAGGAAATGTTCATCTATTAAACCAAAATAGCAAGTTCTTGAAAGACAGACCATTGAATACTGCAGCAAGAGGCAAAAGACTCTTGGATTTGAATTTCAACTCCAGTATATATTTGAATTTCAACTCCAGAATTTCAACTCTGCACTGAGACACAAACAGGTATGAACAAGTTTCATACCTGTTTGTGTCTCAGTTTATCAACACATATATTATTTTTGCTTTACATAGTTTTTGAGGAGTAATACAACACATGTGAATTTCAGGAAACAATATAGTACTATGTAAATCTGTGAAGTTATTATTAGTATCTAGCAGAAGCATGAAGTAATAAAAAAAAAGAAATGATTATATTGGGAAGCAGTTTTTCATAGTAGTTAACTTAGAATCATTAAAAGCATTGACAGAATTCTAAGAAAAACTTTAATAGCTACCTCATCTTGAAAACGAAGGAACTGGTGCTCAGCAGAGTTTCATGATCCTCAAGGGTCTCAGGGGAAGTGGCAAAACTAAAAATCAGGCCTTCAACATTTCATAATGTGTTTCTTCTTGACCACCAAGTTACGTTTATTGAAGAGATCCTTTAATGGAGGTGAATGGTCTAATTCCAAAATGAAAAAAATCACCTGGATGGATCAAAATTATAGAGAGTTACTGAATATTTATTATATGGCTGACCTGTTCCATTGGAAAACAAAAGGACTTGGGTGCTACTTGGAGGAGCATTAGGAAGATCAGACATGGCCCTGGAAAGCTGAATGATGACAATAATGAAGTATAAGAATTACAAAAAATAAAGGCAGGTAGGTGGTGTAATAAAGTACTAGAACAGGTCCCTTGGGCTCAGCCACAACTCAGAACCTTGGGAAATTGACTTAATGCTCTAGTCTAAGAGATAAAAATCACCTATGACACTTGATATATCCCCATCTTGCCATATTTTTTTCCTCCGTGGAATTAAGTGGCTCTAGGTTGGACTGAGGATCTTTTTTTTTCTTTTTGATTTCCCCAACAAGACTTCTAAGTAATTCATACTTTCAGGCAAGTTTAAGAAACACTGATTTAAATGATATCATCTAACTAGGTCTATTTTTTCCCCTGAAAATTGGAGGGTTGAAGGAGGCAGCAGTGATTTTTCAAGCTGTTTCCAGAGCTGATCTGTTTCACATCTTGGCTTTCCACATATACCTTCTATGCAGAAGTGGCCCATGATTCTGCCCTCCACATTTGACATAGGACTGCATTCATATTTAATAAATGTCTATTTTTTGAGTCAATGAATTTATGGGTAATTATATGGATTTAATTATATCATCTTTCTATAGTTAGAGTTATAGATATCCATACAAAATGTGTGGGCACATATGTGCATGAGAAGACAACATGGTCCCTGCCTTGGGTGGCTTACAACACAGAGAAGCAAAGACTCACATACCAGGAGTGGTTGAATAGCATTTCTGCTGCTTTCCTGAGCAGACTCTAGAGTCAATTCCATAATCCAGGAAGGCAAAGCTCTGCACGGTGCTTATGAAAACTAAATGAAAGTTAATCACCTTCCAGTGGCACAGTCTTAATCCTGTCATCTCTGAGTGTGATGTGGTGGTGTGTGTCTCTACGTTCTCCTGCAGATGAGCTCTGCATGCTCTCTTTCAGTATCTAGTCAACTTCACTTGCGAAAAGAACACAGTGAAGCTTGAGCCACAACTGCTCCTCCTTTCTGCTTACTCACTGGCTATGATTTCATCTCATTTCTATAGGAGCCCACCATTGGGCTTTGCCTCATCCCAGGACATTGCTTTCTTTTCTTCCTATAGTCTGCAGATTATGGAGGAACTAGCTTATGCCCTATAGGCTTCCTTAGAGAAAATAGTGCAATAGAATAGATAAGTAATAAATGAAATGGAGAAAGACACTTTACAGGTTCCAAAATGATCATAATGTGCCACAGAAGTAATGAAAGGGAGTGTACCTCAAGCTTACCCTTGAAGTGGAGGGGGGTAGCTTATGAATTATTAGAGGCATAGAAAAAAATACTCCAAGAAGGGTTTGAAAGGCGGTATAATGATGTTTAGAAAGCATGATATTCAATAGGAATTGCTGAGAGCCATAGCTAAGTTAAGAATGACTCATGGCAATTTCCTTGTCAGCCTACCCATGTTGCTTAGAGGGAGGACTCTCCATTGTGGAAATGGGCTTATTTGAGTAAGGTGACCCTGCTCAAGGACCAGGGTGGATCCGGGTTTAGGGAGGATCCTGCTGGATTAGGGTGGGTCCAGGTTTAGGGTGTATCGTGCTGGGAATAGGAAGTATCCCGCTCCTTGGGTTTAGGGCAGTTCCAGGTTTAAGGTGGACCCTGCTGGGAATAGGGCGTATCCTGCTGCTTCAGGCACCCGCCTGCTCCTTGAGTTCCCATTGAGTTCATGCTGGATTCAGAGAGTATTTGGGATGCAGAGTGCGTGTGGAGTTTCCCAGAACGTGCGTGTAGAGTGCCGGTGACAGTTCGAGAGTAAAGAGTTGCTGTTTGAATCTACAAGGTGTGTGGTGGCTCGTGATTTTGTGCCCAGCCAGACTGCGGCAAGGAATTTTCTGGAAACTGGTCTAGGCATAAGACTCTGAAAGTCTATAGAACGCTAGTGAACAGTGGTTTCTCAAATCTGACTTTCTCATTTCTTGTTCAGTACATATTGGCCTTGCTCTGCTTCCTTTCCTATTTTTATGACAAAAGTACTCAAAAGAGGCCTTGAAAAGAGCTTTGAAGCCTGACAGTGAAACAAGCACTTGTGAAATAACCACCCAGAGAAGGCAAAATTGGATTTCACAAGGAGGTTATTGCATCCCTCTTTCATTACTCATTTCATAGGTCCCACAGCAATAGGGGACATGAGATGGTGCACAGTTCATCACCACTCCAGTTACAAAAGAAGTCGAGGGAGGGAAAAACAGATAGGGTACAGAATCCTAGTAAGCTAATCAGCTGAATTCAGGACTTAAAACAGGCAAAAGTGGGGCCCCGATTTGCCACATTCATTTACATTTGGGTCCTGACCAAGCACCTAGCCCAGCCTAGTGCAGCGGTAATTCTGATTCTCCTTACACTCTAAGACGGGTGATTTCAAATCAGGCTGCGAGGGCAAGGAAGCAATCTTGGTGCTTTTCACAAGCTCCCCTTGTCCTTTTAAATGTAGGCTTTGAATCACCCACAGCATGAGAACAGTCATGGCTCTTGGCAGAAAACACTTCATTGAGAGAAGTTGTGGTAAATGGTCATGTTCCTGACATAGAAACAGTTTGATGCCATAATGAAATAAATCATTTCACATAATTCTAAGTTATAATTATTACAGTTTTTTTAAAAAGTGATGTTCCTTTTTGAACTGTACGTCTCAGATCTTTGTCTCCACATTCCTCAGTATCTGCCCCCCGTTTCTGAAGTTCTCCAGAATGCCATTTTTGGATCATAGTCAGATTCTAGGAACTGGACTTGATGTCTATATACTTGTCTCACTGAATCCTCATCACAATCCAAAGATATTTTTGTTCCAATTTTACTAGTGAAGACATTGAATAGAAGAGGTCTTAGTGGAATTTTTCCAAATACATGCATTAAGAATGAAGTCTTGGATCATACAAAAATATAATTTGATGTTTTTGATAACATCGCCTCTGTATTAAAGCATCTTCCCATTTTTTCCATATATACTGTGTTAAATATTTTCCCATTCTAATATAGAGGATGAGGTTGTCTGCAGACATTGGTGTTTGCTTCCTTACTCAAGTTCTTGAGAGTCAAATTATATTATGTCTAAGTGACCTGGCCAAATTGTGACTATTCAAGATCAATATATAAATGCACAGCCATTACTTGTCCCTGGGGTTGACTGAGGTTCCCCACTTCTCTTCCTCTGAACACATGCAGTTTTTGAGGAATTCTCAAAGACCCCTTCAAGCTTTGGATATCAGCATGGCAGAATTAAGAGCATGTCCTGGTCATCGGTAGTTTTGTGGAAGAAGTTGAATAGGAGAATGAACAGTTGTGGAAAGTAAATAGAGGTACTAATAGATGAGAAGTGGCCAAGGCAGAGGTGAAAATTAGCATGTCCTATTCAAGGGACAATTGCTGCTGATTTGCTAGCTCTGAAGAGAATATCAGTACTATTTCATACATTTAACAGAATGTTTTTGGAAAGAGCATCACTGAACCAGTTTGGATGAGAATCAAATTTAGGATTTGTCTGAGATGATTGAAGTACAGCAAATCTGGGACATCAAAATTTTAGAATTTTAGATCTGGTGTCATTTGGCCCAAATGACATTTTCCAGCAGAGGAAGCTGAAGTGTCATAAGTGAAATGAGTTAGCGGGTGTCATTCAGGGTGACCCATCTAGGCTGAATCCCAGGCTTCAGTTCTCCATCCTCTGCTAGCTTCACTATTCCACCTTCCCTTCTCCAAAAGGAATCTGAATGGCATTGATAATGTCGTTGGTCTGGGACCCACAAAGATGATAGTGACAAGGACTTTATCTGATGTAAAGATACATATGAGTCAATTGAGGTCTCTTAGATTTGGGTGGATCAGTTTCACCACATCATTTCTCAGTTGCAAGGGTATTGATAACATTCAGTACATTCCGGGGAAGGAACTCAAAAGCACATGTAGTGTCTGCTGTTCTGTGCATGGAGCACAAGTCAGTATCCAGACATCACAGTTTCCCTGCTCTGTTCCTGGATGCTGACAGAATTCTTCTCATCAGAGCTCTTCAGGAAGTTGGCTTCAATCCCTTGGATTTGGCATGCAAGACAAAACCCATTTGCCATTTTTGCTGTGCTTCCTGGTGCTGAAATTGGAGTTATCTTCCTGGTTTTCTTCAGACCAGTTCTTAATGTTGTGTTGCATCATCCCTGATCCCTGCAAAGTGCTACAAGGGAAGTCTTTGGGTATGGCAAAATGAGATACAAGCATGGGTCCATAATACCTCACATAAACAAAAATACCTGCATTATGGGATGCCAAAGCATCCGCCTCACTTTTATAAGGAATAGAAGCAACAAAGATTGAAAAATGCTTACTTAGTACCATCATTGTCCTCAGGGAGCCTTTGTAACATGTGAGCTTGCTCTTCTCTTTCCTGATACAGAAATTTTCTAATGCACCTATTTAGACTTTTGCCACGCAGAGAGCTGTGTAGATTCTGCTACTGTCTAGTTATCCACATATTTACCTTTCTTCTGTGTTCTTTTCTGGTCTTTCTTTCTTTTTGTGAAAAGAAAAATGAGTAAAGGAATTACAAAAATTGCAAAAGCTCAAATCTAAACTGGAGTCTAAATCACAGTGCCCAGTTAATAATGTGAGGTCAGCATTTCATGAATGTTTAAATGAGTGCATGGTTACATGGATAAGTTTTAGAAAGACCTGTTTCAGGACAGTATTGTGGTTTGACCCCCTCCTAGCCCTATGATCCTTCTCAAATATGTGACTGAAGATAAAGTTAAGGAGGATAATTGAGGTGAAATTTCCCCCTTCTGTAGCCCGGCTTCCTGCTTCTCTGGGTTCCTAATCTCACAGGTCTTAATCCTGCCTCTCCATCCCACCTGTTTTCCCAATCCTCCTGGTTCCTTCTTCAGGTCTCTTCTCTCCTCCCCACTTTCCACTGTCCTCCCTGCCCTCGTGTTTCTTTCCTTCTTCCCCAACTCTCATGGTCTACCACCTCAAGCTCTGCCCTACTTTCTCCCTATTTCTCTCAGTGCTTGATTTGATCAGGATATAAATTTGCCTATTGATACATACCTTTTTTTAAATATTCCAACAGCCAAATCTAAACATAAAGAGAGAGAGAGAGAGAGAGAGAGAGAGAGAGAGAGAGAGAGAGAGAGAGAGACTTGGAGAAAGAATGGATTGAATGAAGCAGCCAACAGAGCTCAAGAAAATAGTGGGGGCTGGAGGGGCAGATAGCAGCAGTAGCTCTACTCTGTGTTTTCTTCAGCTCTTTCCTTTAAATGGGGCTCTTGGTCACAAGTGTGGGCTGTTGGAGTGATTCATCAGTGTTCTTCGTGGCCCCTTATAAAAACCAGGAAAAATTTTTAGAGACGGAAAGGAGGACTGGATTATGTTCTTTGAGGCTGATCTTGTAAGCAAGCTAACCAGATAAACAGATGTTTACATTGTAATTAGGGAGCTTTCAACAGGGATATTTAGATCCAAATTCAACTTCATGGCCTGTCTTTAAGTATCAGTGTTATTTCTTTAAATCAAAAAGCTAGTCTTTGGTCTTCATAGAGAGCTACTAATAACAGACTTAAATCTTAGTGTGTGTTTGTTAGTAGCTAAACACCTTAGCTCTCTACCAATAAATAGAGGGGACTAGCTATGCTTTGGGGAGCAGATAAGTCATCATCAACAATAGATACATAAGCTGATATCAAAGTGGCTAATCCCCACTGACATTAATTTCAAATGATTGTGTTTAATCTCCAACCAACCAGCAGAACAGACAGGGAAACCTGTGAAGCTAGGTGTGCCCTCAAAAGTTGGGTCATAACTAAGCTTGTGGACATGAATAATTATGTGGAAGAGATTCAACAAAGAATATCCAAATCTTGGATTCTATCTCCCTCCCACTTCCTCCTGCCCCTAAAGAACAAGAATAGATAATAAAGCTGAGATCTGAGGCTATAAATTAGCAGTTGTGATGCTTATCTTGCTGAGATGATTTTAAAAGGAGATTGTACTTGAGGGAGACAGAGTCAAGACAGTATCACCAAATGTGTCATTTTGACCATTTACTGAAATAAAACACTTTGGAACTCTGGGCTATAAATTAGTGGAGGATCTGCAAGGATCATTAGCCTAAGAGAGGGACGTTTTTATTGGGAGTAGATGGGGCAGCTATTCTTGGCTTAGTATGATCTCTGTGGGAGAATTCTTCTTGGTTACAAATCTCTAAAGTTGTTGGTTTCTCAAAATATCGATTATGTTCAGAGATATGTTTTGCAAACTTTTAGAATCAGACAATTGTCGTGGCTGTCTCTGCTCAGTGGTTTTGATAAAATATGATGATGAAAATAGCCAAATTTTTCTCAGTGGCAATGATTGTGAAGATAAGTTTCCCAGGGAAGGAAGAAATTTAGAAAGTTACTGAATAAATAAATAAATAAATAAATAAATAGACCTCAAGTCATCAGCCCCTGGCAAACATCATTGCTGGGTTTGAAATGTATTCGATAATACTCATGGCAGAGCCAGGCAGACTGTGAAAACAGAAGCCTGATACTCTAATGAGGAAAGGGATTTAATTGCAATTACTCCAAATGTGTGTTTGCTTATTTGAGTGACCAGTGTTAGAGAATTCTCATCTTGCTACAACGAAAGGCACTCAGTGATGGGAGTCTGGAAGGCTCAGCACTGCAAGAAGATTGTTACATCCAGTCTTTATGAGCTCAATCTAGTCCCTCTCTTCTCTGGACCCTGGCTCCCCAAGAAACAAAATCAGAATACCAATATTCGCTCTGCCTCACAGGGATACTTTGAAAGCAGTGAAAATGAAGAGATGGGGAAATAATGGGCCAAATTTAAAGTTCTATGCATGGTTTATAGAGCTTCTAGCAAATGCTGAATGCCAACGATATTACATAAAATGGTGCCAACACAACTCACAAAAATCAGAAGTCCAAGTAATAGAAAGAGTGTTCAAGAGTGTACAAATGGCTTCCCACTCATATGTTTTTCTATAAGCTCAGGAAGTCTTGAGGCTGTCCTTTGGCATTATTTCTGTTCCATCTATGTGGCCCCAGAAGAGATTCCCAGAACAAATGACCCAAGGGTAAGTAAGTCTTAGGTGCAGAAACCAGGCTTGGGAGTTGTTACCAGGCCATTTCCAAATAGAAAAGAACAATCTCTCAAAGGCCACTCATGTGCTACCTCACCACTGGAATTTACTACAACAGGAAACAGAGGCACCAAATTCTTCCTTAATAAAATCCATGAATGGGAAAAAGGCACAATGAACATCGTGTTACCAATACCTCAAAGAAAGTATGGAGTTTCTTTTAGGTGTCATCAGTTCATGGCAAGATGTAGAAGAGATTTTGGGAGACATATCTGTAAATGATAAAGGTGGGAAGCAGGTGAAGTTTGGGAGAGCCTCAGTCCATGATGCAAATCCTACATCTATAGATAGAAAGAAAGAAGGGGGATCACATTGGAAGAGCCCTTGAATAACAAAGCAGTACTGACAGAGTCTTAGGCTGATGAACAGGCCCTGAACAAAGACTGTTAAAGAAGCCCTTTATTAAGTGGGAATGGCAAGTTTCTAGGGTCCCTACTATACTCAGTAGCCTCTATAAATGCCTGAAGACTTCAAAGGATTGGAAGCTTAACTCTTCCAGTCACCTGTGTTCCTCAGAGCAGGTTATCTGAATAGGGCACATATGGCCACCACAGTTATTATGGACATCTTCCATCCTGTACTTCATGGTCTCATGTTATCACCTCCACACACCTCTTGTACTAGCTGCCCTTGGTATATGCCCAGGTACCTACATGAACTCAGCATCAAATTCTTCATGGACCAGTAACTACTGTGATGGCACTTTTGCCTGCATGCCAGGCTCTATGCAAAAGCTACACAGATAACATCATTTCATCCTTACCACAACCTCTGATGAAATAACCCTCTGGTGAAAACTCCCATTTTGTAGATGACTTTACAACACCAGAGACTTGTCCAAAGTCATGTGGTTGGTGAGTGGCACAGTTTCCATTTGAACCTGGATCATCCTGGTCCCTTGACAACTGCACTTCGGTTCACCCAGTGCACATCTCCTCAAGTCCCCTGGAAGCCTGGACACTGCTCCCTACTAGGGATTCTGTGATTATAAGATGAGGCATTGCTTTTGAAGAACTCATTTTTGATGTAGAACCATGCTCTAGATAAAAAAAAAATATGGCAAAGTTTAGTGTGGGTTTTGCCCAGAGCACTAAGAAACTGGAGTTCAGTCTTGAAGGATGAGAGGAACAGTAATGTGATCAAAGGGAGGAGAGAACTTGAGACAGACCAAAGGACATTTGCCAAATAACAGTGGTGCCAGAGAGCATGGTGGCCTTTCACTTTCTCAGACCTTTTTTTTGGTTCAGTGGTCTAGTTAAGCTCTGCTGATTTTAAGTTCTGGTTGCCTGAAAGCTTACATTTATTAAAACAGTCACTTAAAAACTTTATGTTGCATGGAGATCAGCTAAAAGGTGTAGTTCAAGTAATTACTACAAATAATTAACACCCTGAAGTTTCTGAAGACTTTTCTGTTTTTATAAGTTGGAGCATATTCAAGATAATTCTCATTATAGAACAGTCTGTCACATATTCCCAACTATTTTTCTGGAGTGGGAGAAAAAGAAAGTTGTAACTATTGTTCCTGGAGTTGCAATTGGGGGTGTTTCCCACTCTTTTACTTGAATATCACCTGTCATGTGTGTATAGGGGAGGAAATGGTTGAACATCACCACAGAAAAGAGATGAAAGCTGGTCGCCGTGGCACATGCCTGTAATCCCAGTGGCTCAGGAGGCTGAGACAGGAGGATCTTGAGTTCAAAGCCAGCCTCAACAACTTAATGAGGCCTTTAAGCAACTCAGGGACCCTGTCTCTAAATAAAAATACAAAATAGGGCTGGGGATGTGGCTCAGTGGTAAAGTGCCCCTGAGTTCAATTCCTGGCATCAAAAAAATAAAAGATAAAGATAATATGTACATACCATATGCATGCAAAAATAGAAAAAGAAAGGGCTAAATGGCAGAGAGCACCATCAACTTAGGATAGTAGCTGTCCCTAAAAGAAGGATAAGGGGATAAGGACCCTAGAATGGGGATAGAGGGCTTTAAATAAGTATGGCTGTCCTTCAGTATCCATCCTTCCATATTCAAGACTCCCTGAGGACACCAGAATCTTTAGATGCCCAAATCTCTTATTGAAAAAAAAGTTAGTATTTACATATATCTTATACGTATACAAATATATAGTATTTGCATATGACCTATGTATATCCTCCTGTATACTTTATTATTATTATTATTATTATTGTTTTTTGAGTGGTGCTGTGGATTGAACTCAGGGCCTTATGCACGCTGGACAAGCACTCTACAACTGAGCTATACCCCCACCTCCCATATACTTTTAATTATCTCTAGATTACTTATAATGCCTAATATAATATAAATGTTATGTACACAGTTGTTATATTGTATTGTTTAGGGAGAAATGACAAGAAAAAAGGCCTGTACATTGTCAGTAGAGACACATGTTTTTCCCAAGTATTTTCAGTCATTGGTGGTTGAATTCATAAATGCAGAATCCATGGATACAGAATGTCCACTAGATATCAATAAACAGCAAATGTGATTTGGAATCCATGTTTGTTATGATTTTTTTCTGTTATTCAGTGTTTTTATTTTTTTTCCTATGTAAAATTGTTTTTTAGTATGTTAATAGAAAAAGAAGAAAATTTGTGAAGCCCAGATGAATATGGAATAGACACAAAAATGAGAACCCTAAGATGGGAACATCTCTGGAAAATGGAATAATTTACCTTGTGATTTAAAAAATAATAATGATGATTAATCTATTCATAAGATAAAATCTTATAGATCTGTACAAAAAACATGCATGCAAGTAAAAATTTGTGAAGTTTGGAAAAGGTGTTAGTTTATTTTATTGTACTAATGTCAGTTTCCTGGTTTTGATAATTTACTAGGTCATAAATGATGTTATTTTTGAGAGAAGCTAGTGGAGATTATTCAGGAACCCAATGTACTGTTTTTGAAAGTTCTTATGTGTCTAAAATTATTTCTAACTAAAATGCTTAAAAAGGATAATTATGAAAAAAAATGCTGTTTCCAAGATACTCCCATTCTCAGAAGACTTTTGTTATCAGAACATCTTTCTAAAGAGCTTTGTGCTACAATAGTTATAAGTCAGGCATGGGGTAGGATCTTTCATGACAGCTCACAGATCAAGCTGCATGGATTTTATTCACTTACCTCTAATTTAGTCCTCATAGTGTTCCAGCGCACACACATTGCTCCTCACTTATTCTTAAACATGCTTAAATTCCCAACAGTTGTCTTTCCAACAGATATCTTGTGCAGATTGTGAAAAAAGAAATCTTATGCAGTTTAATTTTCTGCTTGATTGTTATATCTGTGGTCATGATGTTTGGGGAAGAGAAGGCTCAGCATTTGTTGTTAGCTGGAACAGCTTGGACGAGAGGAATGGCTGTACCAGTACTGAAGCTTCCTGTTGGCAGCCGACCTGAAAACGCAGAGTCCCTGCACATAGGTGGAGAGAGATGCCTTTCCCAAGCTGGGCTTTGAGGAGTAGAGACCTGTTTCAAGTCACCTTTTATGGGTCTTCTGTCTGGGATAAACTCAGTTAATATAGAAATGGTATCTAAGGAGAAAAAAAAAGCACTAATTCACCAGTCTGTATTTTTTATAGACTAACCAAGAGCAAAGTCTGGAAGCAGTACACTCCCCTCCTGGTGTGGGTGATATTGCATTCATTCTTTAAATCTATTTCAAGTAACAAGTAACTCTTGGCAATGCAAGATACCCAGCAGTTAACTGGAATGGGAGGAAAATGAGGATTAAAATCAGAACTCCTATACATCCAGGTTTCAGTGGGAGCAAAGATTAAATTAGCAGAATATTGATAAGTATTGGGATTGAATGAAAGGCACATGGAAATTCATTGTACTAGTATGTCCTTTATTTTGTTTCTAAGTAGTTGACATTATCTACAGAAGAAAAAAGTTAACAAAGGAAAAAATAAGCAGTTCTCTATTCCAAAGTATTGTCAGTGATTTATTAGTGCTGTAATAATTTTCAAAAAATGTAAACCCATGACTCATACAGATAAGATAATGAATACATGTTGTTATGGGTTCAGTTATGTCTCCATGGCCCCCCAAAAGTCCTAACCCCCAGAACCTATGAATGTGACCTGGTTGGGAAGCAGCATCTTTGCAGATTTAATCAAGTGAAGATGAGGTCATAAGATGGGCCATAGTCGAATATAAGAAAAGGGAATTTTGGACAAAGATACATAGGGAGAATGCTACGTGAAAACGCAATACATAGACCCAGAGAGATGGCAGCTAAATGAATATGGAACCAAAGGTGGAAGATATGCTGTCGTAAGTCAGGTATCACCCAGGACTGCCAGCATTGGAAAAGGCAGGGAGCGATCCTCTCCTGGAGAGTTCTCAGAGTGCAGTACCTTGGTTCTGACTTGAGAACTTTGAGAGGGTAAATTTCTGTTGTTTGAAGCCACTCATTAGGGCACTTTGCTACAGCAGTTTGCAAATTAATACATATGTCAAAGGTTTTATTTAACTCCTCAGTGAGGAAACAGTCAAGGTATTATAACCAATTCAAAGGAGAATGAAAAAAAAAAAAAGCCAGGCTCAATGGCACATGCCTGTAATCACAGTGGCTTGGGAGGCTAAGGCAGGAAGATGACAAGTTCAAAGCCAGCCTCAGCAAAAGTGAGGCGCTAAGCAACTCCGTGAGACCCTGTCTCTAAATAAAATACAAAATAGAGCTGGGGATGTGGCTCAGTGGTCCAGTGCCTCTGAGTTCAATTCCTAATACCACCACCACCACCAACAAGAACAACAACAAAATAAGCAAACTAACATGGAGCAAAGAAATGTTGAAATGTATGTGCAAATGGAACCAAACCTAGATCTTCCATAGTAGGACTGAGAAGTCAGTTTAACCCATACTGGACAGAAAATAATTTGTGGGTATATAGACAAAAGTTATTTGCGTTGTGCTTAATTCATCTACAATTTACAGAGTTGGAAAATAGCTCCTTTTACATAAGAATCAGATATCCTTGAGGGGTTGAGGAATGTGTTATACACCAAGGTTGTTTTCCACAGAACCATAAAAGTCTACCTGTAAGACCAAGCAAAAAAAGTGTAATACCTTGCATAGGAATGATCATTAAAAAGAAAGAAAAAGTCCAGGCATGGTAGTACACGTCTGTGATCTCAGCAACTTGGCAGGCAGAGTTAGGAGGATCATAAGTTTGAGACCAGCCTAGGAAATTCAGTGAGACGCTATCTCAAAACAAGAAATAAAAAGAGCTGGGATGTAACTCAGTGGTAGAGTGACCCTGGGTTTAATCCCAGTACCTGAAAAATAAGGAGAAGGAGAGGAAAAAGGAGAAAAGAACAGAAAATTAGGCTTCCAGCAATAGAAAATAAGATACACTATACTTGCCGAATGTGTGATATTTAACAAAGCCAATCCAATCCAATCTGGACCCCTCTTTCCATGTTGGTAAGATAGGAATAATACTGATAATACCTCCCTCTTAGGTCACAGTGAGGTATCAGTGAGGTAGTTCATGCAAAGTACTTGACAATGGTGGTCTCACAGTGTTCAATAAATAATTGTGATTATTGTTCTTTTAACTTTAGATAATATTGGGAGAACTAACTGAATCAATAGAAGCTTTGTAAACATTATCAAATAGTAGGTAGCTGCAACTTAACCCCACGATTATTTTACTAACTCCAATATGGGACTTTTTAAAAGATGAGAATAAAGGGAGACTTTTTTATGCTAGAGGAAGATTTTTGCCTATGAAAGGCAGGAGGCCTAGGAGAGAAGAGAACAGGAATGAGGGAAAACAGGGGCTTGGGTGGAGGAGCAGGGGACAAGAGATGGAAGCAAGCCTGATTGATAGTGGCTGAACAACCCTGTTAAATGCTGACCCTCCTCCAAACCCTTGCCTGGTGTACTGACTGCCCTGATAGATGTGAAACCCACTAACGACCCAGCTTTTAAACCTCTGGAAGGGTTTAAGTCCCTTAATCAACTCCAACTCCATTCTACCCTGAGACCTCACTTCTGAGGGCAGGCAGAAAAGCAAGAGGGTTATTATTCAGATGCACAGAGCAAATGGAATGAAGGCACACTCATGACTGGTGCCTGTGCCATCCCATTTAGGAGGCCAGCCTGCTGTCTACATTATCTCATTCAAAAGAGCACTTCTGCCAAAAAAAGGCAACCACCAAGGCTTTGCCTCTCCGGTTGCGCTTCGAAGCTGCGTTTGTGTGTTTGTTTGTTCTGGACCTGAAATTATTCCTCAGATTTCCTCCCTGAAGGAGTTTACAGACATTATACAAAGAAATTAATTAAGTAGATTTTTCCATTTGCACAGTTTTAATGAATAAATGATGTTCCTATTTGTTTATGTGCTTTCTAATTATAACACAATTCAAAACATCTTGGTTTTGTGCATCCCGACAATGTTATTGTTATGGTGGTGTTACTGCTGTTCTCACAGTGCAGGTAATATTATTTTTTTTTTTTAGATAGATGCCAGGTGCAGTATTCCATATTTATTAAAGTGTGATCTGCATATTTTTCTCTTTTCATGTACTGCTTATCTGTACAAGTGCAGAAAGTTAAATATAATGCTCTGCTTTTAAAAGCCTGGAAGGGCTTCGCAGACAGCTTTAAGGATTTGTAGTGTGCTTTTGGGATCAGCTGGGTGATGCAGTTCACAGCCCATAGGGGGAGGTCAGGACCAGGAACTCAACCAGCAGCACCAAACCTCACACTGTGTAGCCAGGGGGCGTTGAACTCCAGCAAGGAGCTGACGAATGGAGATTTGGACAGGAGACAGAAGTCAGAGGCTTAAAGGCCAGTAGGTCAGAAACAGGCAGAGATGCACAGGAGCAAAGGAAGGAGCACTCTGCACAAGAGATATTGTCTCTTGTTTCTCTGCCTGCGAATTCTTCAAGTAGACAGCCCCCCAAATCAATGGTCTTTTGTAGCCAGAGTTCAGGGCTCTGCAGAGGAACCCTGCTCTGACAGAGCTGTGGGCAGAGGAGCCAGATATCTTCTCTGCCCTCTTAGGACACATGGTAGCATTACTGTGCATTTTTGCCCTTGGCCAAGGGTGATTTGTCTGTAAATTCATCTTGACCTCAGGTTCTCAGATTTGAGAACCAGCTACTTCAATGACTGATTGTTGGCCTCTTTTGATGTGTCACTAATGGAACCAGGTGCTGGGAAGACACTCTTGTATGCCAGAGATTTACAGTCTAGACTTGGGAAATTTCATTGGATGCTATGGATATTGATTAAAAAAAATCTTAAAAACATACTCCTTTTCTTTTGTGCTTTCCTCATATTTCCAGGGCTAGGAGGTGGTGGTGTAGAAGATACTCACTGTCCATCTGCATTTTTAGGCAGTGCAACTCAGACTAAAAGGCAGTGTGGTATAGAGGAAGGAGAGTATTGAGGTACAGCAATCCAGAATAGGAATTCAATATTTTCCTTTTCTTGTTGAGGGATACTAGGCAGGTGACTCCACCTCCCTGGACTCTCTATCCTACTGTATGAAATGGAGGGATATAACTTGGTTTTTCATATGATAGTTGTAACATTTATGTGAGATGACAGTTATGAAGTTCCTGGACAGTGTGTGGAGCTTAATGAATGGTAGTTCTTGGAACCTAGACTTAAGAAGCAGGCAAGAACATTGGTCAGGTTTGGGAGAACTTCAACAAAGCTTGGCTCTGTGACCTCTGGTCCTCAGCATCTCATTTGTAGGATGACAGTTTATACTTAAAGACTTCAAGGACTTGTCTTAGTTCAGTTGTGCTATGTAACAAAATACCCGAGACTGAGTAATTTATAAAGAACAGAGATTTATGTCGCAGAGTGTAAGAAACTGGGAAATGCTGGATCGAGGCACCAACAGTTCAGGTTTCTGATCAGGGCTACTCTCTGATTCCAAAATGGTGCCCTGTGCTGCATTCTCTGGAGGGGAGAAATGCATGGTCCTCACAGGACTGAAGGGACAGAACACCAAAAAGGGACAAACTCCCACTCTCAAGCCAGTTTATAAAGACACCTAATCCCATTCATAAGGGTAGAGCTTGTGATCAATTATCTGTTGAAAGCCACACCTCTTAATTATGTTTTATTGAGGATTAAGTTGCAACATGAATTTTAGAGGGGGGGAAAAAGAACATTCAAACCATAGCTGACCCTTTCACAGGAAGAATCTGTGAGTCATTAATCGCAGAGCTCAAGTATGGCCAAAGCTAACTTTGTTGGCTTTCTCCTGTGAATAACCAATGTCCCCCACTTTGAAATCTTCCTTCTTGCCATTCCCAAACCAGAGGCCTTGTAGAGTTTTCCCCAGTGCCCTAGTTATCCTTTATCCTCACAACTAAATCTCCTTTGTGTTGGCTTCTGATCCTGGTGTTTTTCTTCTCAGGCATTTTGCTACTGTGGACATTTCATCCTTTTTATTTCCTGTTCCTTTCTTTGATAACTTATTTTTGTCTATACTTCTTGGCCTCTTGCAAAAAGTAAGGCCAGTGTTCTCTCTACCCTTCCTATTTCATTTCCCCTCACTCTGTAGGTTCAGTTTTACTTTGGCTGCATACAATGTTTATTAATGAAGCCACTATTTAAGTGGCAATAAAGTCTTGTATAATTGTCTTTCTTCTGCTCAACCTCTTCACTAGACATCAAACAGACAGGCTCACATTTATCTCTTTAAAATGGTAACAAATCATTTCTCTGGCATGGGGATAGCTTCCCCATGGCTTCCCTCCCTCATACCAGGTGTATCTTCTCTTTACTCAAGCACGTGTTCTTTTGTGGAAGGCCACCAATGATGAGCTCGGAGCACAAGAAATATGGAGAGCCCGTGGTAGCCAGGAATGGTGCCAATTGCTGGAGTTTCAGGAAAATAAACAATAAACCTTGCCCTTGAGAAGTTTATAGTTTACTCAGAGATTCCAAAAGGCAAGCAGAGAGAGAGATGTAATTTGATCTCATCCACTGAATACAAGTGTTTTGCAAATCCTACTCCAGTCCGAGGGTGTAAGGGAGGGTCTCTTTCCCTCTATGCTGAGTCTAATTGAGAGAGAGGAGTTTGGAGTTGCTGAAAGGGAAGTTATAGGCGATTGAATTTTGACTTAATATAAAGATGTACTTTAAAACTGTCAGAGTTCCTCAAAAAATAGACAAGGATGTTTCATGAAGTGATGAGTTTCCTGTCAAAGGAAGTAGTAGTAAAATATCTGATGAGAACCATTTTGGTAGGTTTTGTGAACTAAAAGTGAAAATTTGCAAAGTGATCTTTAAAATCTCCTCTAAGTGGCTGGGGTATGGCTCAGTGTAGAGCACCTGCCTCACATATGTAAGCCCTGGGTTTGCTCTCTAGACTACAAAATAATAATAATAATAATAATAATAATAATAATAATAATAATAATAATAATAATAATAAATGTCCTCTAGTTCCTGATAGATTGAGACTCCTTGGAATAGCACACAATTGGAACTTGAGGTCTCATTAACCAATATGATGTTCATTAAGCAGAGAGAGTGAGAAGGAAGGAGCTCGTGGCAATGGGACAGTAGTTAGAAGCCAAGACTCTGAGACTTTGATATCAAGCAACACACATAGGAATCCATGGGATGGACTTGGAATAGCTAGTTCTCCTACCTGACCTTTTCTAAGTTCTGTAGCCATTCAGATAACTAAGACATTTTTAAATAGAAGTTATGTTTATTTCCTGACACTTGAACATTCCAATCCTGGAATACTGGACAACAAAGTGTTGTGAATACAGTTACCTTGGATCCAATGTCTTATATAATTTTTTATGGAGAATACATGTTCCACCTCAGCATGGCATGGTAGAGAAGAAGTTGCATAACTAGCTGTTAGAGCTACAAACAACACTGGTGGCATCTGAGCAGGTTCAAAACCAGTTTCATGTCAGCTTCATAGAGTCTAGAGGACTAGGCATGGGAATTACAAAAAAAATTCACATGGGATTCCACCTAACATCCCAGAAGTATGACAGACCTTCAGTCCTTTGAACACTATTGAAATACATGCACATTCACACCTGTATGAATACAACAGCCTTAGAAAAATCTGAATCTGATATGACTTCTTTGCTTAAAATCCTTCAGTTTTCCATGATCACTTCCAATATGAATGTCAAACTCTTTAGCATCAATGATAAATTTGATGATTATCTTCATAGACTTTGAGTCCTGTAGCTTGGGAATGAAGACTGATTTTGGACCAGTTACGTAGCATCTCCATGCCTCAGTTTTCTTATCTGCTAAAAGGAGATGAATACAATAGTGTTGTCCTCATCAAATTGTTATGAGGATTCCATGTGTTCCTATACATCAAGCACATAGATGGGCGCCTGGCATGCAAAATTACTAGTACAGAATTTGTTCCCTCTATTCTCTGTGAATTTCTTAGGAAGAAGGATCATGTGCTTTACGTGGGCATCCTCTCAAGGGCACATCCATGACAGGCCTGTCACTTTCTTTGCACAAGGGTTAAGAGTTCAGGCTCTGGAGTTAACTGCTTGTGCTTATATTCTGGTTCCACCACGGGGCCATTTGCACAATATTAACCTTCCCAATCCTTGACTCTTTCATCTCATCTTTCAAATGAGAGTGAAGTGACATATTTAAAGAAATTCATTGACCACAGAACCTGGCAATAAAACTGTTAACTAATATTATTATTAGAGATAAGTATATGCTGGTAGAATATAAACATTCAAAATTCTGGTACAAAATCCAGGATGAGTCTGTCTCCTTTGCGCCTCTGTTGTTCCCTTGATACCACGGTGGCCAATCAATTCTGTGAACCTTAATTTCCATGTTGCATATCTGGGGATAATTCAACCAAATGCTTATTTCCCAGGAGGACGGAGAAGATGGATGCTAGTGTTTATAAAGTTGCTCTGAGCAACCTGAGGAAAATTGCATGTGAAAAGTATTGCTCTCATCATGATTATTAATTGATCTCCTAACCACTCATCAGTTGGAATATGACTGATCCACAGGCTCTGGAGGAAGATTTATCATTTGCCTTCCCATACCTATGGATGTGCCTTTCATTAAATGCAATTATCTCCCAATGAATGCACACATCTCAAGTCCACTGCCTCTTACTCACTGAAATCATTAAACCTCTTTACAGCAAGGAGCCATCAAAGCCACCTGATGAAAAATTGTCATAGATTAGTATTGGGTTTAATTATACAATATCTGCTCTGGGAGTTCCAAGGATGATGTTCTGTTATCTCTGCGCCTCTGTTTTGTGTTTCTATTTTTCTTGGACCATGCCCTCACCTGTTACTATTTTAGAAGATATATACAAGGATCTGGGTTTTTCTGTACCTCTTAGGACTGCTCCATAGGCAGGAGCCTGCCTCTATTAAGAATGGGCATATTTGAGAAGAAGTGAGAGGTAGCGCTTTTCTTTCTGGAAATTCCTACCAAGAGACAGAGCTCCCCAAATTGTTGGTCTTTTTTTCCCAGTGGTCAATTTAATAGATCACTCAATTCCCTTGAAGGGATAATCAGAGCTCTCTTCCTGTAGCCAGAAACAAGCTTAGCAAATAGAGAGTGAGGTTTAAGGTCAGTAAGATTCAAAGGAAGGTGAAAGGCTAAGTAATATAGACCAGACAGTGGGGAAGCCTTGGAGAGAAAGAGGAGCATTAAAGGGAGGAAGTAAGCCCTTGGTAAGCCCTTGTGCCCCTCCCAAGCTATGCCAGCCTTAGCAAATTTGGCTGGAAGAAAAGCACAAAGAGGTGACCAGGCAATATAAACATTTTTTTGTGGGGGGGCATGGGGTATCAGAGATTAAATATCAGGGGCACTGGACCACTGAGCCACATCCCCAGTCCTATTTCGTATTTTATTTAGAGACAGGGTCTCACTGAGTTGCACAGCACCTCGACATTGCTGAGGCTGGTTTTGAACTCATGATCCTTCTGCCTCAGCCTCCAGAGCCACGGAGATGACAGGTGTGCGCCACTGCACCAGGCTAATATAAACATTTCTATGAACTGTGTTGTACTAGCAAGAGAATATTTAAGGATGCCTTGGGAGCCCCATGAATGGAACAATTAGCACATAAGAAAGTATAAAATGGAGGTAAAGGGAAAAAGAAGAAATGAAAGGGGCTATTTGGAGTGAAGTGATGGAGCACTTAGCTCTCCAGTTCTAAGTCCCTGGAATCGCCCATGTTTATCTGAAATACTTTCCTTCACTTTCACAGTGCACTGAGGCCAGTGCACAAAAAAGTGCCATTGCATAACCCCTCAGGTGCCTGTCAAGATTAGCCACAGTTAACAAAGCCTCATTCCCCAGTGGCTCACACCTTTGAGTATGTGGGCCTCTGCTGAATGTCTGGGTGGGAAAGCTCCCTGTGCACTTTGGCTTAAAGTGTGAGCATCTGTCTTCAATGAACGCCTTCCAGAGCTTTCCTCTTGTATTTAGTCACAAGCAAAATGAACATTAGCTAAGGGCAGCAGAAGAATTTCTTCTTAAGTAATTTGGGGTAGATGATAGATTTCATGATCTCATGTAAAATGTGTTCTTGTATTACTCTTTCAAAAAGAAGCAGACAATAGAAAAGAGAAGTTAGAATCATCAAAGTGAAAGCAGTCCTCGGTGTAATTGGAAGCTGTGTGGGAAAATGCAGGGGGGAGGGTCATATAATTACAGTGAGAAGTTCTATTTTGCCAAATACTTGAGTGGAAAAATCCGTTTCAAAGACCCAGGCACTTCCTTGTCAAAACATTGCTTTCCATTTTGCTTGAGGGAGAGAATTGAGATTTTTAAAGTCTATTGGCAGGGAATTTAAGGCAGTCACATCTCTGGCTTAGTTCAGTTGTGATTAGCCATCAAATGAAGTACACAGAGCTAGGGATCTTACTGCAAGTGAGGCAACTGAGGTCAAAGGTTGGCAACTGAGGTCAAAGGTTGGCAATTGAGGTCAAAGGTTGTTCTTTGCATTTCAGTCAATGTGGCTTCTTTAAGGTTCTGTTGTTTTGTATCATGTAGATTTTGGGGGGCTCTAATTCGAGTTTTTCATATTTGTACAAATACTATTGATGTAGGTGAACAAAATGTGGTAGTTAGTGATTTGATCCCAGCAGATTAGGATTATATCCAAAAAGTGAATAATGCAAATTTGAGAAGTTGGCAACATGCACTGGTAAGAGGTAACAGATGTCTAATTGGGCTCCCCGGGAAGGCATCATAGGGGTCTTATCGACTCCCCCAGTTAAGGTGCAGTCTCCTCCTGCATGATTCCAAGAAGGATCCATAGAACTGTAAGTCTGTGAAAATTTAAAAAGATTAGTCACAATCTAAACCCGCATCACAAAATGAATTTTGTATGTTACTAATAACTAACTTAAATACAAGAATGCAGCAACTTATCAACAATACAGTTTCATAACAGTGTAATTCTGACTCCTTCCTAAGTCCTCACTGGAGAACATACAGAGCAGTACTGTCCATCTTATTCCTGTCTCAGGCCTTGCCAATATCTTACTTTTAAATTGTCTTGATCCAAGTTATTTGACTTTCATTGTCATTAGCTTCTCCAGGTTATGGTGTTTTGTCTATTTGCAGTTGATAGATGATCCTGAGATATTTTGCCGTAACCACATTGTTTTCATTAACTATATTATTGTCAGTTTTCATTTATTTCTTCTTTATTCCTTCACTCATCCTGAAAATATTTGTAGTATGTCCAGGTTTTCTTCCCTCTGCATTGTTGATACGATAGACTGAATAATTCTTCCTTGCAGGAGACTGTCCTAGGCAGTGTTGGATATGTAACAGCATCACTTATCTTACCCACTAGATGCCAGTAGTGCCACTCACTCCAGCTGTGACAACCAAAAATGTTGCTAGACATTGTAAAATATCTCTTGAATGGAGGGAGCAAAATCACCCCTGGCTGAAAACTACCATTCTGCATCAATCAGTTTTCCTGTAAGTTGTGGATATAGGAATGAAGAGAACCTTGAAATTGTATAAATACATTCCATATAAAATTTCGATGTAAGAAAATCTCTTAGTTACTAACCTACATGTCCTGTTTGAGATGAATGATCTACACAAAATCTACTCTAGGATTAAGGAAGGAGGAGGATGAATGGGTAAAGGGAAGAATAGTGGAATGAATCTGATCAAATTTCCTTATGTGCATACATAGTGAATATCCCCATTATGTATATCCATAATGTATTAATTTTTTAAAAAAACTAAAAATAAATACAAGAAAGATGGGCAGAGGAAAATGAACAGGGAGGGAGAAGGGGAAGGAAAAGGGAAGTACTAGGAAGTTTTTTGGAGCAAATTATATGCCATGCTTGTATAATTCTATCAACATGAACCCCAGTATTATGTGAATCTATATTGAACACTAATAAACACAGAAAAATCCAAATGAAGAACATGCATTAGATTTAAAAAAAAAGAGTCTCTAATAGTCTTCAACCTTTCAACTTCAATGAAAATTTTAACTGAACTTGTCATGTTAACAGTAAATTTGTTAGGCTATTAAAAAAAATCTACTTGGTGCTAGAAGGATATTTATAGAACCACAAAGCTCTCGGGAGGCACAAAAGGCATTTTCTGGGTTGAGTTCTCCCTACAAGGTCCTTCCCATCTACACTCAAAGCACTTTTTCCTCATTCATCCATTTATCCAATAAATATTTTATTGAGTTGCTGGTTATCCCTCGTGTTATTATGGCTGTCTCCTCTTTTCAGTTGGATTAGCTTTTCCCATCATCTCCATCACCAACCACTAGAAAGTTTTTAAAGCTTTCCTTTGCAATGCCGGGTTGCCTCCCCATAGCATTTCCATTTAATTGCCGTGTGTCTCCTCCATATGGAACACACGGGAGGTCTAGAAATTCATGATTCAATTAACAAGGATTTAATTAGTGTCTACTCTTTGTGAAATAGACAAAAGAGCACAATGAGAGGTGTCCTTCACTTGACCATGAGCTCTTTTGGAAGTTGGTATATCTTATTTCAGAAACACTGAGAGCCTTTTTTTTTTTTTCCTAGTAGATCAAGATCTACAAGAGGACACTCACTCTTCAAGGTGGTTGTCACAGGATTTGTAGTGTCCATGGTTGTAGATGTAATATGTAAATGACCTTACAGAAGGAGTTTCTTTTTCCCCCAAACAACTCTGCATTTGCAGCTCTCACACTTTGAATTCTGGCTTGGTTCCTGTGGTATATTAAAGTTGTTGGTGTTCTTTATCACTTCTCCCAGTGATAGGTGGAGTCTCCCCTTAAATCTCTTGAATTTGAACAATAGAATGTGGGAGAAGCAGGTTATGTAACTTCCAAGGCCAGACGTTAAGAGATCTGCAGGATACTTCTCAGTATCCAGCTGCCATCCTGTGAAAACCTTTAGTCATGCAGCAAGCTGAGTTTCTCTGATTGACAACTCTAGCTGGATCTTCAAACAACAGTGAGCCTCAACTAGCAGCTTGTGAGTCCATTGTGGATCTTCTACCTGCCCTGGGACCCCAGACAACATCATATGGAACACAGATGAGCTGTCCCTGCTAAGCTCTGCCAAAATTGCAGAAATGTAAGAAAGTAAATGGGGAGTTTTGTTTTAAGCTATGTGTTTACAGGTTGGGTTTTTACTAATCTCTGGATTCCAATAGATAACCAAGATAGTAACTCCTGAAAATTTCTTTCCTCTCAACTCCCCAGCTTTGTGCAGATTGTAGAATCAAAACCCTATTGGCCCAGTTGACTGACAAAAATATGGAGTTTAGATTCAGTTCATCTGAATTTTCCTTTATCCTTGATAGATTTTCTTGTGTTTGGGAGAGAAATGAATCAGATCTCAATACTGAGTAGCTCACTTTTGCTCTCACTTGAGTTTGGATTTGGACTACCAAACCCTCATGTCAATTGGCTAACTAAAAATATTTACTTTTATAGTTATAGGATCAATTTCTAATAATTTTTAATGAGGGAAGACCCTTTTCTTTAATCATAGAGATGCTATCAGAGTACGGTAAAATCTTAAGTTATAAAACGGTGAACTGCTGGGAACTGTGGTCCTAGCAAGGGTGCATCAACATCAGGGAAAACAATTCATCATCCACAGTGAACTCCTGTCGGACTCTCCATCAGATTTTCTAACAAAGTCCCCCTTGTAAATCATTTTTAGGGCCTTTGAATCCCTAGCTTTCAGCAAAGTCCTGTTGAGATGCTGTGTATGCTTTTCTTATATGAAATATTTAATGGTCAACCTGAGCTCCTTAGCAGGCTAATGCATTTCCTCCCCTGTTTTATTGGCAGTGCTTTGTGTTAAAATCATTTACACCATGTGGTGGACTTCTCAGCCTCTACCTCCTTCCACCCACCCACCCAGTCCTGTTATGATGTTCATTTGTCACAAGCGGTACTGTGGTTCTGTAGAGAAACACAATTGATAGGCCATCAAATTGCTCCTGACAGAGTAGTTTTAAAAGCTTTTAGAGAGGATGTACAGGGGAAAGTTTTGCCTTCATGGAGTCACTGTGGCTCATCTGTCTGTATTAAATGTCTAACAGTTACACTGAACAAGAATGACATTTTAAATAAGAGTAAGTACTGCTTAACTTTTTAATGTCATTCTTCAGAGCCAAAGACTTGCTTTTTTTTGAGGGGGAGGGGTTAATGTACACAGCTCAATTTATAATATAGACTTTTTTTTCTTCTTCTTCCATTGCTAATGTCTAAGTGTCTCTATTTGCAGTTTGGTTGAAGGAATCTCTTTCTCTTGAGATGTCTAGAGATATATATATTTTTAAAGAGCATTGGCAGATTTCTCTCTGTAAATGCTTAAAGGTAGCCAGTATTTTTGGAGACAGAGCTATATAAGGGGTAGCAACAACAAAAAAACTGAGTCAAGAGATATTGGGAAGAAGGGATCAACATGTGAAACGATGGAACTGGATATTAACTGTCAATAGTAAGTGGGCAGGACAATCTCAAAGAACACAAATGCCAGATGATTCCAAGCCACGTGGAATGTCCAGCCCTTTCAAAGGATCAGCCACCAGAAGGCAGCTAGGGATGGATGGACAAGATGAGGGACTTGTTCCCACAGCAAATGAACAGTCCAAGGATGGACTGTTTATTTGGTAAATTGTGTTCTGGAGGATCAAGATTTTTCCCAAGCACTTTGCCAAATTTAAGTTCTGTTTCTCTGGGACTTTGAAAGTTTGAAAAAGTATGCCATATATAGATTGTAGTTTTCCTTGGACAATGGAACGTTCATCTTCAGAGTAGGAAGGGGAACTGACATGGTAGCCTCCACTGTCTCCTGAGCTGCCTTCCCCCCTGCAGAACTTCTTCTCTTTTGGTGCCTCAGGAAAACCTCAACATTTTGAATTAAAGAACACAGGTTTTTATCCTGTAGATTGCTAAGAGACATGCTGCCTCGAGAGAATGTACAAGTTATGTTCTAAGACATTTCTCTATAGATGATCATGGGCACATACATCATATCCATTCAATAAGGTTCAACTTCAAGGTCACCTTCCCTGTTCTATACAGTCAGTTATAGTTCCTCCTTTCTGTGTGTCAGGACATTGCTATATTCCCAGACCCTATTGTATTCCATGCATTAGCAATAAGAATGTCCTCTTTGTAGGTACCCTCTGTGTGATATACCGGTGAAACCACAGGCCTGGCAGCACTAATGAAGGAAAGGTCCTCTCTAGGCTCCAGCATTTCAAGCAGCTAATTCCTATCCCAGTCATGTGGGTTAGTTTTACCTCAAGAAGATCTTCAGCTCTGGATTCAGGGAATAATCAATTAAGTTGAGTCAGCAGAATTAAATAAACACACACACTTACATGCACACACACACACACACACACACACACACACACACACACACGGGTGTGTTCCCTTTCTTACAGTTTTATTAGGCAGTGAACCAAAATGTAAATGACCAGTTGCAATTTCAAGGCACAATCAGGACCTTGTTTAAATACAAATACATATGCATGAAAGAGGAATCGTGAACATCAGTGGCCTCACCTGGCCTGTTCATCACCTTTTGTGCCCTTACCTGTCCTGTTGGCCTCTTGGGTCTTGTGCTGGTCATCCCCAGGCTCCAGAGGTTATCAGTACACGGACTTAGGGTTGGATTAGCATGGGAATTTCTAATTGCACCATGAAAAACTTTTTCTGAGACAGCCACATCTGTTGACTGTTGCCACCACTGGTATTGCTGTGGCATGCCTTCATTTGGCTTCTACATGGGGCACAGGATGATCACATAGGCTGAGGTCACTGGTGCTCGTGCATTCTCTCTCTCTCTCTCTCTCTCTCTCTCTCTCTCTCTCTCTCTCTCTCTCTCTCCTCATTGCCTCTCAAGGCTACTCTTTCTGACCTCTGAGTTTCATCGCAAACTCTGTGTCCTCTCAGGGATTCTGACTTTGGCTCTCTAATCACAGAGTAACAATCTCATCAGCCCCTCTCTCTTCAACTGGAGGGCTTTGCAGGTTGCCTAGCTGATAGATATGTGATGGTCTCACACATTCCCGCTTGGGAGCTATGGAAAATGAAGCTTCTGGGGCAGATCATTGGGATCAGACTGGAAAGGCCTGAAATATCACACCAAGGAATCATGGCTCCTTTAGGCAAATGTAGATCCTCTGTTATTCACATTTTCAACTCCTAGCTACAACTTTGAGAATTTCCATGTGATTGGGAGTCGGGCTTACAATCTCTCAAGGGACCACTTGGGGAGAAAAACCGCAAGGTATGATCATTGCATTTAAATGAACATTGGTGTTGGTTCAGAACACTATACCCTGTAATTGCCTGCTTAAAGCAGAATGCCACGCTGGAACAAAAACTTCACCTGTTTTCCCTGTAAAGCTTCTGAGAACGGATATTTACACTGACACAGTACATTTTTATTCTACTTGGAAAAATATGCCACCCTTTCATTTGCATGCACATCACGGAACCATTTACTCTTTAATGTTAGGTATGATAGCAGGCAGGGAGTCTGCCTGATGTGCAGAGGGAGCCAGTCTCCCATTACTTTCTCCTCTTCCAGGCAAAGCTGAAAACTTAGCCTGTTTTTTGTGGTTAGCTGCCTGGAAGGCACAGAGGGTCATCCCCAGGCAGAAGTAAAGGAGTGGGCCCTCTTTAGTCTCACATTCTCTATCATTCCTCCTCTATGTCTCATTGCTGTGCCTTCAAGCTGCTTAAGAAGTGTATTTATCTTTCTACTGGATCTATGTATATTTTCCTTCCAAACCAACATGCTGCCCCTCTTTCCTTGTGATTGTGATAGTGAGAGTCCCTCCATCCTATTTTATTTGTCTGGGTTAGAGTTTACACCAAACTTAGATACATCTAGAAAAGAAATTCTCCTGAATGTATGGGTCTGATTTTGTTTGGGGCACAGTGTTGAGTCAATATCTTTGGACCAGGAATTCGGGAATTAATGCTCTACCTGTCACTTCTCTTTGAGGCTTGGTTTCCATCACTATGAGATTATTGTGAAATGTATAGCACAAAACACAAAGTAGAGTGTCTTTTATATCCATACCACTCTTCAAGACTCTAATGGTGTCCTGGGAATTCCTTCCCAGGGAACACTAAGCATTCCCCAGTGTTTCTTACACAGATTGTAGAAAATACTCATCTTTGGAACACCAAATCTCTGCTACTGTCTTACTTCCTCTTTCTCCTTATCACTGTGATCCCAGCTAACACCCATGTGGCCTCTCAACCACTAGCACCGTGGCCTGCAACACCGCTCTTGGCTGAGCTTCACCAAATCCCTATGGTTCTTGATGGTCCCAGTTTTCATGTAATGGTAGCATTACCTGATGCTTTGGCCAGGGTCATCACTTCTGATGTCTGAGGTCCAATCGCCGCTGCCAGTGCTTTCTCAGTTGCCAGCTACACTCCTTTCGTTCACCTGCTGTTTCTACAACATTGCTGTTGCCGCCACCAAATTAACGGACGCTGCTGGCACTGCAGTCATGCTTCCCTTGCTCCTTCTTTTATTGCTGGACTGCCCCGGTCATCAGGCAGATGCCCAGGGGTCTAGGCCAGATGGCAGTCTCCCTTCCTGGGCATTGCAGGCTACCAATAATGGGGAGAGGAGTTCAAGGCAGAACAGTATAAACGACAATGACAGATGGTCAAAAGAATCCAGCGATATCATCTCTTGCCTTTCTAGACTGGTTTTGTAAGACCAAAGGAGACTATTTTTCATCCCCAAGATGCCTTCACAACTTCATAGTCTATGTGTCTTTCTTTCTTTCCTTCCTTCCTTCCTTCCTTCCTTCCTTCCTTCCTTCCTTCCTTCCTTCCTTCCTGGGGATAGAACCAGGGCCTTGAGCATGCAAGGCAAGCACTCTACCAACTGAGCTATATCACCAGCCCTCTGAGTCTTTTTCATCGAGACCCAGGACCACTGAGTGAAGGTCAAAAGGCAGATGGCATAAGCTTGTGGCAGATCCTAGAGGAGAATCAAGGCTGGCTGAGGTTCTGTTCCCTGGAAATGCACATGGGAAGCTGTGAACACAGCGTCCCACCTGCTTGCGTGGTCCTGTGCATGTGAGTGTGCATTTCCAGTATCTAATGTTACTACTGCAAGTTATTCAGAGCAGAGGCTAGTTCTCATTACAATTACATGAGCCCCCGGGCATGTACTCTGATGCCAAGCTGTGGGGTTCCATAAATGTTTGATGAAGAAAATTTTTGTAAAGTTTTCCATTCAGAGCACTTTTCATTATTAAAAGCTCCAAATCATTAGGAACAAAGTGCTTAATATTCCGCAGCAATCTACCCAGTGAGAACATCAAAAGTTACCAAAAAGGGACAAGGGAAATCAAAGAAATGCAAATGAATACAATGTCCCCACCTTGCTTTTATTGTGCTTTTTTTTAAAAAAAAAAAAAGATACAGAAAAATTTTCCCACTAACACAAATGTGATTTTATGTTCTTCAATATTGATGAGGTGGGAAATTTATATCTATGCAACCCCAGCTCAGACTTTAACTACTTTTTTTTTTTCTTTCTTTCTAGAGTTCAGGAGTCCTTAAGCATGGTTGTTGGGAATTATGTAAAGATGAACCAAAGTAATTGGATTTACCTTGCCTTTCCTGCACCTTCCTTTTAAGAACTCCAGTCCCTCATGTTCTTTCCAAATAGCTTTAGAAGTCCCTAGAGGATTTCAGCTGTTTCTAAAACCAGCCATTTTGATGACTATTTGGGTCTCTGACCTTTCCCTCCTGCTCTCTCAGATCACGATGGTGGAATTTCCAGCAAGATCCAGTGACGAATTTAGCAGCCAGGTCACTGGAGCTCACTGAAGCATCGCCTCTGATGCCTGTAGCTAGGAAAGACACCACTTCTGTGTTTCATTACAAAGTGCTGAGGCCCAAAGCTGGGGTGCCATTCCCCAGCCTGTCGGTATCCCGAGTATCATGAAGGGGGTCTCTCTCCTTCCAAGGATCAGCCTGGGCTCTTGTACTTTATCCATGATGATCTTCCAGCCTTGCCTGAGTGCCATTTCTTCAGGGCTAAGATAAAAGGTGACACCTTGTTCTAGGTGATCAGGGCTAAGATAAAGGTGATCAGGTTTTAATTAGATACAGCCAATCCCTCCCAGAATGGTATCCTTCCAGGCAAAATGATGCTCATACTAAGGAAAATGTACCCAGTGGTCCTTAAAAAGTGGTGATGGTTGTGGGCTGGGGTTGTGGCTTAGCGGTAGAGCACTCGCCTAGCACATCTGAGGCCCTGGGTTCGATCCTCAGCACCACATAAAATAAATAAAAAAAATAAAGGTATTGTGTCCAACTATTACTAAAAAAAAAATTATTAAAAAAAAAGTGGTGGTGGTTGTGCCAGGTGCTGGCCTACTTTGGAAGGAGGGCCCTTTCTGGAAATAGCAACTGCATGTTCTTCTGTGCATCAACCCATCTTTCTCTTTACTTTCCTCTTCCTCCTCACTGCTTCCTCTTTTCCCAACCTCCATTCCTGAGGACTAGCTGATAGGCACAACATGTGCCTCGTGAATGAAGCTCCATGTCAGGGTAAAAGGAGCAGAGGAAGTTGGGAATAAGGAAAGGGATATAGTTAATTTTTAAAAAAAGCAGCAGCAGTCATGTCCCATCTGCTTCTAGAGAGTACACTGAATCTTTTTGTGGAATCAACCCAGACTTAGAGAAACGGGCATTGCAGGAACAAGCGGTGGTAGTATTACATTGAAATTGCACTGTTCTCCCTCAAATATGAGAGTGAATTAATTCAGTGTAATATGAAGAATACAAAGTCATATCCTGACTCACCACTTCCCGGCTCTGTAACATTGAATAAGTGACTTACCCTCTCTGAGCTTTAGTTTCTCTTCTGCTATGCGGAGAAGATACTAGTGTCTCTCTCAGAGGTTGTTAGAAAATTTTAAATGAAGAAAGGTATAGATCTGTGCCTGGAATAATATTAGTGCTCAGTAACTATTAGTTATGGCTTGGAAATTTGCTATTATAATTGTTATTATTTAGTCCCTGACACCCACATTTAGTTTTGCAGTTTATTTGGTTTGATGAATTTTCCCCCTAGAGATAGTACATGTCTTTTTGGCTATTGAGTTTTGTTTTTTTTTCTTGTTGGTATTTCAGAAGGATATAAAATGGCATCTCAGAAGAGCCTCTAGCTACTGGAAAGGTGAATCGCCAGTTGTTTTAATTAGAAAAGATATTTTCAGGTGATACCCTGAAGAAGAGATGTTTCCAAAAGAGCTACTGCTAATGTGGGGCTATCTTATCACACACAGCATGGTTTTCTACAATGCCTGGGGCCACATTTCAGGAAGAAGCTGAGCTAGGAAATATATTCTAATCATTGAATATGAGTACGGGGGAAAAGGAACTTGGAAACGTGTGACATTAAAGTAATTTTCTTAGGGAAGGAAAGTCATATTCTATTAAGCTCCTTTGATCACATAAATTGTTTAGGTCTGTATCTGGTCTATGGGATAGGGCGGATTGTGTTGAGAAACTAATATCCAATCCTGTGGTTTAACACCACAAAGAGTTATTTCTCACTCCTGAATCCTGCTGAGTGGAGCCAAAAGGGAGAGATCCTGGGGCATCTTCTCAGTGTATTAGCACAGACCTTCCGTCTGCGGGAGTCTCCACCTTTAAGAGCCATTCTCAAACTTTTTAATTTCCTGGAGTCTTTCCGATTCTTATGAAATACATAGAAGACTGATAAAATTGTTATTCTGTGGGTCCTACCTATAGATAGTGAGTGTAGTGTACATTAAAACAGACTAAAAATGGACACCATTTCATTTAAAAGAATAGACCCATTCCATGTTAATATAAACAGCACTTTGTGGAAAATGACTAGATTTTTCCAAAATATATAGTGAGAACAGTGGCTTTAGTTTACATTTCTTTGAGTCGATTTAATGCAGAGCTTTAATAAAGATAAGCTGAAGTCTCCTATCTTCTGAATTTAATCCACTATAACATGCTGATTTTCTCCAAGCTGATTACCATATGGACCACCAGCCCAAACAAAGAACAGAGATCACCAGCTTTGAAACAAGGCTTAGGGGGAGAGAAAAATGGTAGCTTGATCTGGCACTCACACATCATGTCCCCTTTTAATTTTGAGGCAAGTGGGCTGGAGGAATTGAGAAACAGTAGAGTCTCCTAACTCGAAATGGTGGAGTTTCACTCTTTGGTTTTGCAATAACTACTAATCAAACCAATATTTAGACAAAACACAGAGAGATGTTTGGTGTCACATGCACTGCTTCTGAGGAACAGATCTGTGAAGATCTGTCTAGCGGTGGTGATCCCTTTGGTCATATCCTATAGTTGATGGCACCCATCTTAACTCTCAAATTAGACTAGTATTAAGAACACTGAAGCCCCCAAGTTCACCTTCTCAAGTCTTTGAATTCATGAAAAATCTGATGTTCCTGTATTTCTGAATGAGCAGCTCAACAGAAGGGAGAGGAGGATTTATACTTTGTTCCTTCCCATCATGTCTTATGTCCCTAAATCTGGTTTTCTGATTTATCCACTGAATAAGAGTATCCAGACCAAAAAAGGATGGAATGTGTTATGGTTTGGATATGTGGTGTCCCCCAATTGCTCATAAAAGAGACAATGCAAGAAAGTTCAGAGGTGAAATGACTTAGAGAGTTACAGCCAATTGGTGGATTAATCCACTAATATGTATTAAGTGAGTGGTAACTGAAGGGTATGGATAGAGAGATAGGCCACTAGGGGTATGAATTTGGTGTTTATATTTTGTTCCTGGTGAGCAGAACTCTTTCTCTGCTTTCTGATGGCCATGATGGTCCTGAGTTGCTTTGCTATGCCCTTCTGCCATGATGTTCTGCGTTACCTTGGGCCTCCCAAGCAATGGAGTCAGCCAGCCATGGACTGAACCCCTGAGCCAAAATGAACTTTCCTTCTCTAAGTTGTTGTCAGTTTTTTTTGGTCACAGTGACATAAAACCTGACTGACACAGAATGTGAGCTTTCCTTTTTCTTGTGTCAAATTCTATTCATCTTTACTCTTGGTTTCTGGGTGGGAAAACATGTTCTTCCATTCTCCATCAGAGGGGGATGAGCAGTGCAAACAGCTGCTTTTAATGAAGGCTACAGTGTCCAAAAGTGCCCCTATCTTTGTCTCCACTTAGTTTTACTGAACAAGAAGGCAGAAGCATGGTTGGGGTGAGGGATACTTCTTTGGCAATTCTCAGTAAGCCTACTATCCTACTAGTCCCATAGGACCTTGAACTTCAAGCATGGAGAACTTAGTTCCTTTCTTCTCAGCACTAGTCCTTAAACACAACTGTAGGACAACTGGAAAAATCCCAGTTAAATATGTCTGTGTTTTCATCAGATGTGATCATCAGTTGAGTGAAGTTTTTGACCATTTTTGTTTGTTCCATAACAACCAGGGCTTGGGCAAATGAAATGGTTTCTGTTTTTTTTTTTTTTTTTTTCTCAGCTGCTGTAGTGCTGAGTATACTGTAGGAATTAATCCAAGAGAAGGTAGTTACTCTAATTTGCTAACACCTGCTGTGTCTGATAATGTTTGATAAAACCAAAGGGGGAAATAGACACATTTTTAAAAAGGCATGGTGTGTCTGTGACATTTACTCTTACTTAACACATTTGTATTCACAGATGCAGACTCCTGGTGCCCCGCACACCAGTTCTGCAGCTGCCCCAGGTTGTGTGTGGTTGAGCCAGGAGGCTGTACTTGCCTCAGCCAGAGACAGGCATGGAGCCTGGTAGAAAGATTGACAATTCTCTTTCACATCCATCAGCATTTAAACTCTCATATCATCAAACTTCTTTTCTTTCTGTACCATGTCCCTCACCGAGCCTTCCATGAAAATGTAAATATAAAATTAATCCGTCAGTTAGATAAAAAACATCTTAATTTTTTTTCTTTTTAAAGTTTAACCTCTTCACTAGTCATTCCTTCAGTTGCAACATTCTAGAATACAAATGTCAGAAATAGCTCCTTCCACTTGGTGAATTGTGAACTAAAGCAATCATCAGAAAACAGGGGCTGCCCCAGGGTCTGTGTGCCTCCTGCTTCTGTCCAACAGTCTTCTGGATCAGTGGTCTTTCAACATTTTGACTTAGGCACAGCCCCAACAGAACTTTGAAATATCACATACTATATTATACATTAATTTTGTTTATTTTGATATAATTGTCAACTCACATGCCTTTAATATGGAAAAAGTGACACAAAGAGATCTGTGTATTCTTTTCCCACAGTGGTGACATCTGGTAAAACAATGTCCCAACAAGAATGTTGTCCCTGATAAAGTCAAAATACAGAACATTTCCATCAGCCAAGCATGATTTATGTTGCTCTTGCTTCCCTCCCTCTTGAGTGGATCATGGTCCTGGCTTCCTTGTTGGCCTCCTCTGATGCCACCCTGGTGTAGGTGTTGGGACACCTCATTATAGCCTTACAGGGTAGACGTCTCCCACTCAGCTTTTGCTGGCCTATGTGACGATAGGGGCACAATTTTTCTGAAGTTGTTTGCCTATACTAAAACTGTAGTGCTTATTATCTTAAAAAAAATCTGTATTAATAGACTTCCCCTTTTCTGGTCCTTTGACTAAATAAAGAAAGCTTTGATTTTGTGGAATTATGATATCATAAGAAATATATATATATATATATATATATATACATATATATATACATACATATATAAAAGCTTTATTTCTAGTTTCTGTCTTCTAAAATCCTTGGAATTTACTAAGTGATCAGAGTAAGAGAAGCATCCTTGGTTATTCATCCTACCCCCTTGCAACCACTAGTGGGGTATCTCTTGGTCTATGAGAAGCTGTTTACCAGAGAAACCAGCCTTGTTATTAGAAGGTTGGAACTTCTAGCTCCCTCCACATATAGACACCTCAGGAAGGGAAGAGGGACTGAAGATTGACTTAATCATCATGGTCAGTAATTTGATCAACCATGTCTATGCTGTGAATCCTCCATAATGATCCTAAGGGATGGGGTTCAGAAAACTCTGGATAGGTGAACATATGGAGGTGTTAGGGTGATGTGTCAGTAGAGGACATGAAGGCTCCATGCCATATCCCTGCCCCAAATCACCCTGTTCATGCTTACCATCTGACTGTTCTTAATGATAGCCTTTATAAGAACCCAGTAAACTTTGGTGAATGCCACTCTAGTTCCATGAGTTATTCTAGGTAATTAACAAGCCTGAAGAGAGGGACTTGGTTTGTAGGCAGCTCACTAGAAGCACAAACCACAACATGGAACTTGTAGTTGGTGTCTGCTGTGGGGACTGATCCCTTTATGTGTGGGTCTGAACTCATTCTGGATAGCTAGTGTTGTAATTGAGTTGTGGAACACCCAGTTGGTCCCTGGAAAGCTGTAGAACTGTCTACATTTGGTCTCAGAGTAGGAAGCAGTCTCTTTTTCTTTTAAGTTGGCACTTTTTGTGTCTGTGCCTTTGGTGATTCTCAGTTACCAGTCGTCTGAGATAGGTGACAAAAATAAAACCCAGGAAACTCAACCCCATCTTTATTCAGATCCTATAGTCCCTGACTATCCTGATTTCTCTCTATCTCCAGAGTCTTCTTACATTTGTTTCATATATAAATAATGTCCACAAATTTTACTAGTAACTAGAGGAAAAGGGAAAAATCTCACTGGAAGTGAAATCCATATCTTCTACAATTTTAAGTTTAAATATTTTAATCCCAGTTTGGATAAATATAATATATAAAAGGATCAAAAACATGAAACATCTAGAGTATAAAATAAGAGGGATTGTGATTGAAATAAATATATAATGTCATTGTTGGATTAGTAGGTTTTAAACCACATTATTAACTGTAGTCCACCAAATCATGTGCAATCATGTAAATTGTTTTATCTTTAGGTTTCTTCCAATGTGGTAAAATATGAATCCTGCAAAAGATTCGTTGCATTTAAAGATATATGCATAACTTTAATTGCTTTGGCATTTCTGATTTCTGAATATCTCAAAAATACCCTTTTATGATGCTAGGCTACACTATTCAAGGAAATATGTAGAAAGCATAAAAGGAATGTACCTTAATGAGTTATTAATGAAAGTTCTGGAGGCTTTTCTGGAAAACAATATTGAGATTTTTCCCTTTAGTGCCTAGAGGTATTTTTATTCTCAGGTAGTAATGATATTTATGTTAGCTAAAAAGTTTGTCTTTCTTCGTAAGATGGGTAGAATATTGGGAATAAATATGTTAGACTTCTTGGGCAATTTGAGAGACAGTAAATAGAGATAAAAATATCGAACTTAGAACCGGGCACGATGGTGCATGCCTGTAATCCCAGCAGCTTGGGAGGCTGAGACAGAAGGATCATGAATATAAAGCTAGCATTAGCAACTTTGAGGCACTTAGCAACTCAGTGAGACCCTGTTTCTAAATAAAACACAAAATAGGGCTGGGGATGTGGCTCAGTGGTAGAGTGCCCCAAATTAAATTCCTGGTATCCCCCACCACCAAATATGGAATTTGTTTTCTTTTTAGTGGAACTTGAATGTAGATCAGAGAAGTTTACATTCCCAAGTCTAATAATATTTACTCTAAACAAAGTTTGCATAACACAGTATCTGTCTCAGCCTGAACGATAACTAGAGGCAGATCTATTTCTCTGCTCATATTTAGAATTTTTCTTGACTGGTGAGCAGGAATGAGTAATGCATGTAATTTGTTTCATTATTTTATTAATGTATTTAGCTTGGGTTTTGCATTCAGCTATTAGAAGAGAAAAAAAAATGCCTGAAAATAAAATAGGTAATGAGTGGTTCTAACTAGAGATTTCCAGTAGAGCCTTAGGGAAGTTGTGCTTTATAACACTGATAGAAATAAAGCAGGGGTCTGAGGTTGCTTGTGAAGAAAGCATTTAATCAGTGTGTATTTGTGTGCTTGCATTAATGAAATACTTTTTTTCCCCACTTTTTACTCTTTGCAAATAACCAGGCTAACCCTGATAATGTAAAATCAGTGCATTGGGGAAGAAGGAGGGTATGTGTGCGTGTGTGTTGTTTATTCCATAAACTGGATAGCATCAGAGTGGTGAGACCAGGGGAGGGGTGTAGATGGGCCAGTGCAAGAGGAGGGGGGTGGAGGTGTCCTTTCTCAGCACTCTCTTCCTCTCCCACTCAGCCTCTCAGCTCTCAAGAAAGGGAAAGTCAAAGACAGGATGATCCTCAAAGAGTCTCTAGCTCAAAGTAGGAACAAGACTTTTATCAAAGCCAATAGTTTGAAACAGGTAACAGACATTGAGGTGCATGCATGTGGGAAGAATTTGAAAGAAAGAAAACATGCATGAAAACCAAATAAGTGAGTTCAGTCCCCAACCTGCCCAAAGAAATCACATCTCATTATTCCTGGAGAGAAGTTTAGTATATGGCGAATGACACAGTCTTAATCCAGTATCTCTTTTCCTTTCCCTCCTCTCCATCTTCCTACCATCCTCACCCTCATTTCTTAGTGATTGTCAAAGTTTTGCATGCACATACCTGGCTGGGGCAGAATGAGTTGTTTCCTGGCTGCTTAAAGCACATTATTTTATGTAATTAATAGTGGTTTGGAATCATGATTGCCCATTATTGTCCCTTGGGCAGCTTTGTAGAATTTCCAATGGCTAAGCCTCTCTCTCCATAGCAGTTAAATCAGATTCTCACAAGGTGGGAACAGATATATGTATATTTTTAGACTTTCTGAGGTGATTTGAACATACAATGGAAATGAGAACTTCTGATGAACTATAACGTTTCTATTAAAGTTGGTTACCACAAACCAAATTTTCTCCTCCCCTTGCAAAACAAGTATGTGACTTCAATAGTATTGACCCTAGAACTGGGCAAGAGGGACCTTCATCCTATGCCATGTGGTTTAGAGACCTCTACTCCAGCCCTCCTGTGACTGTATTTCAATCCACGGCATAAGGAATCCATGGATCTACAGGGACCCATCTCCCCATCCTATACCATGCTCTAGGTACCAAGACACTGGAATTGACTGTCCTAATGAGTATGAACCTGCTTCTGGAATTTGTGGCACTTCTGTCTAGGAACAGAAAAGAGCAATGCCATGTCCCTCCAGGGCTTCCCATAAGGGAGTTGTGCATAGGGGAAATGAGAGAATAGAGTTTTGACTTGAGAACTGATGTCCATGGTCATGAGCACAAAGCCCCCCCATGATGTGACGCACTCTGGAGCTGGGAGTAGGCAGAGAAGGAGGCTGGACTTGGGATAGTTATGGAGGGGTGAGGTCATAGGTTAAGTCTCTATGGACTGCCAAGGATGGCACTTTGAAAGGTTGAAGAAATCCAAATCAGAACCCGGCTTTCCTTGTTGTTGTTTAAAGGTACACTCATTTAAAAAGGAGGATGGAAAATATTTAATAGTTTGATTGATACATAATATTGAAATATTCTGAATATGATATCAGGTTCCCCATATTCACTCTTTGCTGATGTCCAAAATTGTTAAGTCCAGTCTATTGCTGCCCTACTATAGCCATGTGCCTGGGGGTCCATTTCTGTGGGCCTGTGTTGAGCAGCAGAAGGAAATGCCTAATGAATGGCTCCCACTCTCTAGTACCGCCCACCTGTCACCCACAGCTTCCTGCCCAGCAGGGGCCCAGCCTCTGTATTGGCTCACTAGCCTCCTGTCCCAGCATCTGTGAGTAATTTCTGCTCTTGCATAGACTCATATTAAAGAGCAATACACATGGTTTTTGGTGACAGATAAACATAATGTCTGGACCTGGCTCTGCTGTATGCCACTTGTGTGATTTTAGGTGATATTCTTGACTTTTCAAGTCCTCAGCATCTTTATCTGTAAGTCAGGGTTAGTGATTCCTACCTGAAGCAGTGTTAGAAGTAAATAAGAAAACATGTGAAGGCCCCTGGCATCATGCCTAGAGGTAGCAAGAACTCAGTACATAATTGCTTTCCTTTCTCATGTGAGGCCAATTCATTTAAAAATAACAGTTCTGTTTTACCCCTCCCCCGTTTATATTATCTAGACTAAAAAACGGAATGGCTTCCATTTTTCTTCTTGTGATATAGTTCCTTACTCTGCCCAGTTCTACGTGTGTGTGTGTGTGTGTGTGTGTGTGTGTGTGTGTAAAGAGTATATCCTTCATATATCAAAATAACAATTAGCCTGCCATCAGGAGACCCAGCTCTTTGAGTTTTTATGAAGAGAGACCATTTATATCTTTTTCCCTTTGCCAATATTTCTGCTTTTCTACCCACTAGTGGTCTCGTTTTCCTGCAGTGAAAACGGTAGAACTGATTTATGAATGGAAGTTAGGTATCGGAATTTAGTGTTCTTAGTGGCACTAGGTATGTGTTTGGTATATCAATTAACAGACCCATGTAATTGTTGATTCTATGAACAAAGCAAATGAAGAAATGAAATGAAGGGTCGGGTGTGGTGGTAAATGCCTATAATCCCATTGGCTTGGAAGGCTGAGGCAGGAGAATTGCAAGTTCAAAGCCAGCCTCAGCAACTGTGAGGCATTAAGCAACTCAATGAGACCCTGTCTCTAAATAAAATACAAAATAGGGCTGGAGATGTGGCTCACTGGTTGAGTACCCCTGAGTTCAATCCTCTGTACCAAAAAAAAAAAAAAAGAAAGAAAGAGAGAGAGAGAGAAGAAGAAATGAAATGAATGACAGACGTCTACTGGGAGGATGGAGTGCTATCCTAAGGCTGCTTCTGTATCTAATTGTTCTATACACTGAATGCATCCAGATTTTCAGTCTATCAGTTTTCCTGTCCATTAAATTGTCCCATGATATTTGCTCAAAGGGGGGAAAATGTTTAATAAAGCCAGCTGTCCAAGTTAAGTGTTGTGAATTCTTAGGAATTACTCTTAATATAATTAAGTGATTAACAAAAGAACGGCTCTGCATATAGATAATCTGTGACTTATGATGGGGTTGCAACCTGATAAAAACCACTATAAATTAAAAATGCACTTAGAACACCTAGCCCACTGAACATCATCATTTAACAACAATACACTGTTAAGTCTCAGTTTTATACAATCAGGATCTTGTGGAGACTGGGAGCTTCATCTCCCTGTCACAGTTCCACATTGCTAGAGAATCTTACTGTATATTGCTAGCTTGGGAAAAGATCAAAATTCAAAGTATGGTTTCTACTGAATGCATATCACTTGCATACCTAAAGTAAAAAAAAATATAAGTTGAGCCAGTGTTAAGCTGTGGAATGTTTATTAATTCTTAAAAGGGAGAGATTTTAAAATTATTATTATTTCCAATTCTCCTTAGTACTTCAGCACCTGTGTTTCCTTTCATGCAGGGCTAATCCCTGTTTTGGTGATTCAGTCTGTGAATGAATGGAATAATTGCAGTAATTGCAGCTCTGAATGAAGACATGGCCATCTCAGTTCAGGCATTACTGTGCTTGATGACAAATGAAGACCCTGGGACTGATGTGATAGCTGGAAGTTGCTCTATAGCCCCAACTAAATATGAAGCTCTTGAGCTTCTAGTTTGCATGGATATATATGTTAGACACTCACCACTCCTAAGGCTTGTGAAGCTCAAATAAATGAGAAAGGATCTGTCAGGCCAAGGTTGAGGATTGGAAATGGATAGCTGGGTCCTTAAAGAGGAAAGCATCTGTAGAAAGATACTTGGAGAGTGTATTAGGCAGGATACATGTCAAGATACTGAAGTGAAAAAAAGTTTAAAATGTGTGACAACCCAAAAGTAAGTACATAATCTAGGGGAAGGAGACATCTGTATTCAAGGGACTTCTGCTCAGGGGCCATACACTTTCCTCCATGCAGCTTCTATTTGTGAGTCACACAGCTGCTACTTTTAATGCTAGTTCTTTCATTGTGATACTCAGGGGGATGGTAGGATGCCCAGGACAACCTTTGCCTCCAAGGACAGGATGCTGAAATCGTACACATCACCTTAACATGCATTCCATTGTGTCAGACTGGTTCTCATGGTCACACCTAGCTGAGAGACATAATCTGCACCGAGGACACCAGCCGTCCTGGTAAAATGTATACAAAGGAAAAAGGAAAATCAGGCTAGCAGGAGACAATCTGTAAGCTCAGCTAGAGGGAGTCCATGGCAAGGGAAAAGTGTTCAATTTTACTAGAGTTCTTTGTGTATTGTAATAGCACTCTTTGGTCACAAATAATGAGGGCAATAAAAGAGGAGATGTGAGGAGGGTACATGTAAAACAGCAAAGGAAGGACCATAAAAGTTTAAAAGGTTGGCAATGCAGAATCAGACCCCACAGAGATCACAATGGGAGGCATTTCCAGGTCCGAGGCTTCTCAGAGGCCCCTGAAGTTGGAGATTCTTTCACTTCATGCACTAAATTATGTCAACTACACCTACACGTATGTTGTTTCATTCCAACTGGCTTTCTGTGTTTATTTCTCTTAATTTATATTTACATATGAACCGCAGTGGGACTCAACCTTGCTTTTGACAACAGGTGAGGTCTTCCTCCACTGACAACTAGAAAGCCATTTCTTTGAGTCAGGTTGTATAGGTTCTGGGTCATTGGCTGGACTTTGGAGTTAGTTCTTTAGCAGGCCCAACAGAAGACATGGGGTGGAACGTATTGTGGCATCTCTTATGTACTGGCTCCTTGAGCCTCAAAGTAGGATCTAAAGACCAGCAACAGCAGCACCTGAGGCTTGATAGAAATTGAGAATCTCAGGCTGCACTCATGGCATGAATTTCTTATATCTATCATAACAAAGTACCACAAGCTGAGAAATTTATTGTCTCCTGGTTCTAGAGGCTAGACATCAGGGTTCAAGGTGGTAGGTAGGTTGTTTTCTTTTGCTGTTGGTTGGATGCAGCAGAGGCCCTGAGTCAGGTAGGGGAATGTGCACATTACTGGGTCCCCTCATGCTGCACCACTGGTGGCCCTCCAGAAGGAAAGGTTTTAAGGAAAGAAAATGGAAGTATGCCAGAACACCAAAAGTGTCCCTCCATCACCTTCTAGTGATGTCATTTAGCATCACGCCTGTTGCAAAAAAGAACTACTGAAGCCTAAGGCCCCCTATTGCATGGAAAATAACGAAGGGTAGATTTTTGTGGCTGAGAGGCAATAGGTTGATAAAAATTAGCACATGTACTATGCAACTATAAAGTTTTTTCTCAATACTAATATTGAATATGGCTTCAGAGAACAAGAGAAATCAAAAGATGTGGAATTCTTAATACCTTACCAATTATATGAAGAAATAAATCTCTCAGGCTTGCTCTAATTCCCACACATACTCTTCTTTTCCCAGCCTTAGTACTTTATGATACTTTTGAGAGAGGGAGATGAATATTGATAAAAGACGTTGTTGATAAAAAGGTGAACTGGAAAAAGCTTCCTGAGGGTGCTCACCTATCCAGGCCCTACCCGTGTGATGCACACAGCTTCTCCTAGGCACTCACACTGTTCCTCCCAACCACCACTTATCTAAGACCTTCCTGTGGGTTCACATCCCTCAGGCTGTTCCTTCAGGACTCCAAGCTCATCTCTACAATCCTAGGCCATTTCATCCTTGCCCACAGCTTTAATTACACAAAGAGCACATTTCTCTGGCCAGGTTGCTCTTCTGAGCTCCCAGTAACAGTCTGCTTGATGCTGATCTGGAATGTCTCAAAGGCATCCCAAACTCTACATGTCCAATTTAAGTTCATTTATGTCACTACGTGGACCCCCAGTCTGCTGTTCTCTCCCTAAGACTGGCAACGTGTTTACAATACTAATCTCTTTTACCTTGCCTTCTATATTTCTTCCCCTTCAAAGTTTCTGGATTGGGGTCCCCTAAAGATCTCTTAAATGTGTTAACTTCTCTCCATCTACATGAGCACCAACTGAACCCAAGTTATATCACATAGGACCAACTCACCTGTCAGTAACCCCTCTGGCCTCTTTCCTAATAGAAATCTGATTATATCACCTCACTTTCCCTTAAATCCTCTTCCTAAAATTCTTCCGTGGTTCTTCATTGTTCTTAGGATAAAGACAAATCTCCTCAGCAGGACTGTCAAAGTCCTATGTGATCTAGCTCCTCTACCTTTCAAGCCTGACTTTAGCTCTAGCTTTCCCGTGCCCTCTTTGCATCAACTACATTTGCTTTTCTCCAAATCTCAACCCACTGCTTCGGATTACAGAGCCTTTGCACATGCTCTCCCCAGTGCCTGGGATGCTCTTTCATTCTCATTGCCATAATTTCTTGATCACTATAGCTCAAATGCCCCTCTTTTCAGTTTCCTAATATAGACTTTTTTTTAGAGTTGATTTTATATTTGTTGATTTAATTATTTGCTCAATGTCTAATATCTCCTTAGTCATGACACACATTAGTATTTTCTTACAATTGTATTCTTAGTTCCTAGCCCAGTGCCTTTCATTTTGGCAAAATATTGAATCTAAATATTAGAATCCCCATGCTAAAATTTCTTACTAAAATTCATTTGTTCTCTCACTTCTTGAACATATATGTATTGAGCACCTACATGTGTTTCACTCTATAGTTGGAACTGTGCTTCCAGAACTGAACAGTAAGGCAAGATGGCTGCTGTCATCCCATGTTCATTCCCATGGGAAAAGATGGAAACAACTTATAAATACATACCTAAGAAAAATTTCAGGTTAGGGCTTTGCAGAAAAATTGGAGAATGGCTTTGGAGAGGAGTTGGGTTGAGCTATCAGGCCTCTCTGACTAGGCGATTTTGAGCTGGACATTTATGGTGAGGTACAAGATAATGTATCTCATAGTGGCAAAGATTACGGCAGAGGGTCCCAGGCAGAAGATGAAGCAAGCAAAAGACTCTAAAATGGGAAGGAAGTTTCTGCACTGGAAAAAATGTGAAAATACATACTTATATACATACATGTATAAACATGTTACCATTCCGAGGATTAAGAAGGCAAGGTTTTGGCCAAAAGGCATTTTTGTCTTAAAACCATTGAATATGAGATTGGAAGGTGCCTTAGGAAATCATATTTTGCAAAAGGGGCAAAATTAGCACTTTTGGCTAGGATAGTTTGGTATCAAACTGCAAAGTGTGTATCTTTGCTTGTTCCACCATCTTTGCCCCTCGTCATCCCAGTGTGCCCTTTGTATACAGAATGCATCTTGGACAGTACACCTGGGAAGGTGCAAGCAGAGATCTTACCTGTCTCCCACCAATAGATTCCCTCAAATGTTGATCATCCAGAAATGCCAACCTCTCCCTGCCTTCCCTTCCCCCACCATATTCTTTTCCACATATCAATATGGGGTGGTATTGATCTTGATTAGGATGGCTATAGCTGTCTTACTTTATAGATGTGGATACTAAGGTGTAGTAAAGAGAGGTGAATAAATGGCAGAACTCAGGACTTCTCTTCTGACACCACGCTCAGTGTTCTTTTTACCATCATTTTCCTCCCAGTCATGGTTTTTAGGCAAACACAAAGCTAGCAAACCAAAACCATAAGAATGCTGTGTTTTTTATTTATTTATTTTTATATCTTCCCCTCATTTTCCTTTTTGATAAATTCAGATTTGTATGGATGACATTTTCTTTTAATGGTCCTTATCTGTGCTTTGAGGGAAGGTAAACTTGAAAGCTCACCTTCTGTTCAATGCTGCTTCAGACAAGTAAGTTTAATTTAATGCAATAAACATTCAGCTGTTGCTCACTGCAACCGAATGCTGTTGGTAATATTTAATCTGCCCAAACTCATTGTGCATTATCATTCAGATGCAAATAATTTATGGCTCTAACTCCCTATGTATTTACATGAGTAAATCACTTGATATTTATAAGAAGATATGATTGTTGTTTAATTTTTTGCTTTGCTTAACTTCTAACATCAATAGGCTTCAATTCATATTTGTTTAGATTGACTTTTTAATTAAAAAATAAAAGATAGGAATGTGTGCTCATGGGTGTTTCCACATGTTTGGGTGTGTCCATATTGCATGGGGCAACTTTGGTGAGTTCTTAAATCATAGCAAATCAACTAGTGAATTTGTGCCTTATCTTTTGAATAACTATAAATCATTGAAAGCAAATTATGTTCAATGGTGAGATGGATAACAAAACTGGATCTCAGCACTGGCGAGCATAACAACAACAACAAGAATATCCATAAAATTTTTTCAAAAAGTCATCCAAGGTGATTTTCAAGTGAGAGAAAAGTGATGTAAGATGGTAACTTGGATATATGAAAAGAAAAGGAGAATTCTGGAAATGGTGAATATTCGAGAAAACAAAAATTACTTATGTTGTTTTGTTTCTTAATTTAAAACATTTGACTAAGAGCAAAACAAATGTTTTGTGGTATTTATAGCATATGTAAAAGTAAACTGTTTAACAATGACATAAAGATCAAGAACTCTCATACATCGTAAGGATGAATATAAAGTGCTATAACCACTTTGGAAATTTGTTCGGCAGTGTCTTACAACATTAAACATGTGCTCCCCATATGAAAATAAAATAAATAATAAGAAGTCATCCAAAGAGGAAGCTATGCAGAAAAATAAAAATTGTTGTCAACATCATGAAGAAAGTAGACAGCTCTTCAGTGTGATTTATTTGAAGGAGACAATGCTCATTTACATTTGCACGTTCTGTATTTTTATCAGGAAATCAGCTTTATTAACTTGAGCATGCCATTGACAGGCAAATGCATATTTATTTTTTGTTTGTGCATATATATATATATATATATATATTCATTCAGTGTGATAAAGAGCTAATGATAGTAATATTAGCATTAGGTGTGTATTATATGCTATCAGAGCTTTCAGGGAGTTGAAGGTATCCTCACATGCTTCACACGCTGGGACTACAGCTAATGGAATAATAGCTTCATAGTGGCAGCATTGTTTTGATGATTTGAAGCTCACCGGAGTCAGGGAACTATCAGAAGGAATAGCAGTTCCTAATGATATATAATTTCAATGCTGTCAGTTTAGCATCAAGACTAGTTTAAAGATGCATGGTGAAGGAAAGGTCTTCTGAGGATCTTGCTTTAATGGACAGAGTTTAGTTTGCAATGAGTACCCACCATGGACTGTGACTATCCAAAGTGCTTAAAACATTTTGCTTGTCTTTCCCATACTTTAGTTTGTTTTGTAGACCCTTCCTCACATGGCATCATGGCAAACCTCAGTTATTTTAATTTAGTGACAGTTGAGTTCAGAATTCTTCTCTATTGAAATTAAGAAAACCTGTTTTCCAATGAATTGCTTTATCTCACACATTTAAAAGACGTGTAAGAAATAAACATCCTATGAACACTTCCTAGAGTGAATTTCCCACGACTAGTTAGTACAACAACATTGCTAATTGCTGCATAACAAATAACCCCCAAACTTATAGATTTAAGTCAGCAATATTGATTATCTCAATTTCTGTGGGCCAAGAATTCGGGTATGGCTTACCTGGGTCCTCCAGTGAAAGGTTTCTCACAAGGTTTGGGAATCAGCTGTAGCTATGGACCTTTGAAAGCTGGGGAGGACCTGCTTCCTAGTTCCATGGAACCATACTGTTGCATGGAACAATACTGGGGTTATTGGCAGGACTTAGTTTCTTGCTGGCTGTTGGCCAGAAACCACCTTCCGTTTCCTCCAAATAGGCTGCTGAACAAGTCAGAGGACAAGAGAGGGAATGCTAATAAGATGGAGGTAATAGTCTTTCTTGACCTCATCTCAGAAGTGAAACATCATCACCTTGCCATTCTAAGTAGAAGAAACTAAACAAACATTAGGTCCAAATCAGACTCAGGGGAAGGTATGACCTAAAGTTCTGAAGACCAGAAGGTGGGGATCACCGAAACTATCACAGGCAGGAATGTTAGGAGAGTTTGATGATCAAAAACAATAAGAAATATGAGGGGCTGGGGAAGTAGCTCAGTGGCAGTATGCTTGCCTAATATGTGTAAGGGTCAGGGTTCAATCCCAAACACACCAGAAACAAATAAGAATGAAATATGAGAGTTAGTTCAAGTTTATCATGGGGACTTACAGGCTTTTGAGCATGCTAATTGTGTCAAGAATCCTGAGTATAAAGGGAATATGAAGCGTAGTGCTTCTCAATCCTATTGGTCCAGTGAATCCTTCTTGTTGAAAATTGATATATTCAAAGCATTTTTTTTCCAAAATGTTTAGAGAAATTGCTGCCCAATATCTCCATCTGAAACACAGTTACTGTGATCCAGGTCTGCCTCTTTGTAGTACTTATGAGTAAAATTAAATCCATTTTTATGCATTTATGTATGTGGATTTTGTCCCCACACTTCCATATTTCTTTCTTGGGCATGCAATCTCATTGGATATTCTTTCAGCAAAAGTCAACAGGGAAAGAGCATGTCTCTTAGACCAAGTCTCCAGAAATCTGGAGAAGCTATTCTTCCTACTGAAATATTGTCCTAGTACCTAATCCATGGGTGGATGAAGAATCTAGGACCTACACTGGATGTGATGTCAAGAGCGGTGGTGAATTATGTGCATTTGCTGCTTTTCAGAATTCTTCATTCATTAATGACTTTTGAAGGTGAGCAGATGTTTCCGCTTGCTCATTTTGGTCCATGGCCCGTTCAGCAATGGGTATTGTCGTCCACATATTTCTATGTAATATATATCACATATGGTCCAATACATTAGGAAAAGAGAGAAACTTATAATAAAAACATCGGATCCCTGGCAGCAAACAGTATGCCTGGAGCTCGTGGTGACTTCAGCATTATCAGAATGTTGATAGCATTACATCTGTTGTGTCTGAGAAGTGCTAGGAAATGGTGCTAATTTATAATGCAAGGAGGAGGGAGGTGAGGAAAGATATGGTGATGAAAAACAGTACACAGGAGGAGATAGTCGGCTCTGTAGTAATTTGTTAAGTTTGATTCACACCATGTAACAAAGTGCTGTCACTGGTTTCTGATGTGGTTTATAAATCAATTATGTATGTTGCTCATCTATACTTCATGGGAAAGCAAAGAACTGCTCTAAATAGACCTTTCCTTTTTTATAGAAAACATTATATATATATATATATATATATATATATATATATATATATATCTGAGGGTTATGTGGTACAGAAGGAGTGCAGTGGCAGAATAACACAACACCTCTGGCTATCACTGAACTTTACAAGGCAAAGGGCAGGCGGCAGAAGGCAGGAAAGCAGAGGGAAACAGGAAGCAAAGGCGTCCATAGAGGAAGAACCAAAAAAAAGAGGGGCAGATGGTAGGGATCCATAGAGAGAATGGTGCTTATAGTTATAACAGATGCCTCTCAATTTTTAAAACCTTGAATGCTTACATCTCTGAGAATTTAAACAACAAAAAATGCCTATGCCTTTTCCTTCACCTCATTTTTAGTCCTACCATATTACCAATGTGTACTTTTCGCCCCAAAGTTTTTATTGAGCCATATATAGTACAGGATTAATACCACTAGGTTGGACAGAGTATGCTTCCAAGACAGCAAAACAAAAAGTTTACATGATTCCATACATGGCCTTAAGAACAAAGTTTGCACCACTTTATGGAATACATAGCAGGTATGAACATGGTATACCTGAGGGATTCATTCCTGGACCCCCTACAGATACCATCATCTGTGGATACGCAAGCCTCCCATGTTAAATGGTGTGGTACATTCATACAACCCATGTGCATCCTATCATCTCTAGGTTACTTATAATGCCTATTGCAATATAAAGTATATGTAAAAGTTGCTATACTATATATTCTTTAGGGAAAAATGACACAAAAAAGTTCTATTCATGGTGCATATAGACACAGTCTTTTAAAAACATTTTTTTGCTTTGCAGTTGGTCAATCACAAATGCAGAACCTAAGGATCTAGAGGGCTTACAAAATGTTGGGATGGTCCCCTCCCCTCACCTGGTCTTCTTTCTTTCCTGACTGCTCTTTGAAAATTAAGTTTTGGAAAAAAAAAAAAAGAAAATTAAGTTTTGGAAGTTCATGTCTTATTTCAAAGATCGTGGTAATGTCTTAGGACCTTTTCTGAGACTGAGCTTTGCTAAGCAGAATATGCTGATGTGAAGATTCTTGAACTTATGAAGTCTTTTTTTTTTTTTTTTTTGACCTACAGAATATCTTTGCTCAGGGCTTGATGGTGTTTTAACATGAGACCTTGGGACCTTTCAGATGATGGCACTGTTTTAGTTTCCTTGTTCTCTGCTGCTGGGAAACTTTCTCCACTTCTCTGGACCTGTTAGTCCTAAAAAGGATTTTACCTAAACAAAAAGGCAACCTCTCCATCCCAACATCCTTAACCTAATCTTACTTGCAATAAGGTAACATATTTCTAGGTTTCAGAGATTAGACTTGGATCTCTATGGCAGAGTACCTTCCACAGGCACTAACTAGAATGAATTCCTAACGTGCCCTGTGCTGATGGTCACTATCAAGCCTGGTCAGTGATTTCTATCAAGGTCAACTGCTGTTTCTCTTCTGTGATCAACTGCAATCAGTTGCCGTGTCAACCTCCACCTCCAAATTCTAGCTGAATTAGCCATGAGAGAAATATGAGTCACACCTTTTTATTCCTTCTGGATGCTGATGAAATCTTGTATCTCACCCCTGCAGTCACCCTAAGAACCTCAGATTTTGCCTGTCATTATCAATGCTTGCCCTCCAGAGGGCAGCAGCACTGAGTCCTAAGAGAATTTCAGCAGCAAATTGTCCAAGTCTCTCCTTTTTTGCAAAGGAGCACACCAGGAGTCAGAGAAGGAAAATAAATCAGCGAAGGTTGCGTAGAATCTAGATCTAAATTTAGCCTGCCGGGTCCGAACCTGGGTCCAAGTAGTATGGTTCCACCATAAAATACCAGACTAGAGAGGACTGGGTGCCAGAGGAGACAGGAGACAGCTGATTTCCATACTTAAAATGCAGATTGTCCCAGCATACACCACAGATGTGTGGTGTGCTGACCACTAGGCTCCTCTGTGCACAGTGGTCTCAAAACTTCTGCTGGTGAAACATTCTCTTTCATTGTCATAGTTGACTCTGTTCAAAAGTTTCATCAGCATTTTCCTAGACTATTTTGCCAAGAGATGATCATTCTTGTGTTTTCCCTGTTAGAGAGAATTTGTACATTGTCAACATTTTTAAAAGAGAAAACACAGCCATGATAGAGAAAGATAGGAGATGAACAACTAGCTTAGGGAAAACCAAACTTTGGTAAGATGAAATTCACATATCTTATCAATAATCCAGCAAATCCCTGTACAAATTAGATCCTCTCCCCTTTTGACTAGGTGTATAGATTTAGTAGCTCTTATTCCCCAACAGGCATTTATTCAGTACTTATTATGTTCCAGAATTGGTACTAAGGACAGGTGAAATATGGTCCCTGCAAGTCCTATTAAGAGACTGAGTTCAGTTTGGATGAGGAAGTGAGTCTCGAATCTTCCAATTCAGTTGCCCTTCTTCTTCTCTCCTTCACCCTCTCCTTCACTCCTCATTGGTTTCAAATAGGAAAATAAGTAATACCAGTATATTCTCAACTTCAGACATATTCTCTTGATTCATGGAAGAGTTGAGACTGAGACACCGAGTGCTATTTGGAAAAACTTGAAAATATAAAGCGTAACAAAAATATTTTTGAGAAGTAAAACTGCTTTACTAATAAATATATCTGTATGGGGGAGGAGGAGTTATTATCTCTTTCTACAATCCATTGCACAATATGGGGACAATATAGACTCTTTTAAGTCCATATTACTCTTTAAGTAAACCAAACTGTATCCAGTTTGGTTTACTTAAAGGAAAATCAGAGATTTGGAGTCTATTCAATATAATCAAACGTGGACATCTTTTACTTCTCTAAGACCAGAAATAAGGTTAAGACATGGGTAAAACTAATCAATTGCTATGTAAGAACCCTTTCTAAGAACCAAAGATATAGCTCAGGGGTAGAGCACATGCCTAGCATACTCAAGGCCCACAGTTTGATCCCCAGCACCAAAGGGGCAGAAAAGACCCCCCTCTAGAAAGTACAAGTATTTAGAGCATCAGAACCCTATGAATGTTCTATCATGATTCACAGTGGGTAGTGAATATCCCTAAATTTACACATTGAAAACATGGAATTTCTCTTCTTCAGTAGGAATTTATCTCTGGGATATGCAGTTGGGAATATTCATGCAATCAGGGAATTTGGAAAGTTACTTTGCAAGTAATCTGAAATAACCGTCTCATTTCACACAAATGAGGACATTTTACCATTTTTATAGATAAGAATTAGAAAATTTAAATTCCTATCAAAAGTCATCCAACTACGTATTGTCAAGACTGGAGTCAGAAATTAGAACTCCTTCCAATTCAGGTTTCTTTTCTACTCTGCCACAGCCTCATGCTAGCCACTAACGGAGGTCACCTAATTTTTGTCTACAGAGGTACCCGTTGCCTGATGATCATCATGACTTAACTCCCTCCTGTTGACCTTTTTTTAAAAAAAAGTTTTCCTGTCTTTTCTTTTGTTACTTATTCATTTTCTGTCTCATTAATGAGAACAAGTTAAAAATGAACTCATTTACTCAACATTTCCAAGAGCCGTACTTCTTAGTTGCTACTCTTAGAAGAATTATACATTTTGAGTACACCAGGGAGTTCAGCCATGCCTCTGCTCAGGGAAAGATTAAAGTACTAGGATGCGTGTGGAGTGATATTTGTCCACGATCCTGAGTGTGCAGACTGTGTGTGTGATTAAAAGTCATTGATGAGGAGAAAATTCATCTTGAAATTACTATCTGTCCTTCAATTCTCAGTGGTTAATCTTTACCTTTGCCTTTTTGTTTTCGCCACCTGTCCTTCTCCCTGAAATGCTGGACATGGAACCCAGGATCTTGAACATGCTAAGCATGTGCTATGCCATTGATCCACACGCCCACCCATCAGCTTTGTTTGCTGGAATATTTTAATATTCATAAAGCACATAGTGTGTGTGTGTGTGTGTGTGTGTGTGTGTGTGTGTGTGTGTGTGTGTCTAACTAGGATTGAACTCTGAGGGTGCTCTACCACTGAGCTACAACCCTGATTCCCTTTATTTTTTATTTTGAGGGTCTCACAGAATTGTCCAGGCTGGTCTCCAACTTGGGATCTTCCTGCTTCAGCCTTCCCAGTTGCTGGGATTACAAGCATGAACCACCACCCCTGGCCTTATTGTTTAAAATAAAATAGATTATTTAAAAAAAAAAACCTTGGCTTTATAAGTCTTGATGATTTTGTTAGTAATCGTTTTTTTAGCAAAGTGAGTTTTCATTCATAGCAGTCAATTAGTAATACTAGTTCCTAGTAATTTCTTATTGCCTTCACCCCTTTCCCTCACATAGACACCAAGAATCTGGTGTGATTGACAAAGCCGTAGTCTCAGGGCTGATGAGGTTGTAACAGAAGCAAATGAGCTGAAAGTCTGGACATTTGTTTCCAGTCCTAGGAAGTCACTGACAATAAAAGACATTTTTTATTGAGCACTTGTGTAAATCAGGCATGTGTGTATTCTAACTGACCTATGAGGTCAGAGTTCTTTCCGTCTTCATTTTACAAAAGCAAAAATTAAGCCTCACAGATAGTAAGAGGCCTGTCACGGAATTAAAAGTAAAAGAGATAAGATTCATAGGTTTTCAGACCCCCCTAGGCATTGCTGCCTTCTTGCTCTGTGTTCTTGGGAAAATAACTTGGCTTCTCTGGGCTTTAGGTTTTCTCACTAATCAAATGGTGGGATTGAGTTCTGATCATTCCTAAGTTTCCTTTTTAGCTCCAGAGGTTGGAGAAGGGCATTTCTCTTTTCCTTCCCCAGCCCTTTGACATTTACTTTTTTCCATGGCCAGCTGTTAATCATTAAAAATGAAGATGGTACTCAAAGTCATGTCTGGCTGTGAGGACACAATCTGAATGCTTTCATTCTGACCTCTAAATCAGTCTGCACATCTTGCCTGTAGAGCAAAATTGAAGGGGGCCGGGGGAGGGACCAGGCACTTTAATTATATTTTTAAACAATGGATTTCCATTAAAATTGTATTTTTCTACACCTCTGGAAAATTACATTGTAGATGAGATAAATGCAGCCTCGCATTTAAATTAAGGTTATCTTTAGACTGGTAATCTCATTTGCTGTTTAGCAATTTTAATGCAAGTCAAGGCAGTGTAATTAGTGCCCTCAGCCAATTGCCATTCCTCACTGCTTTGTAGCTGTATTTACTGCTGTTAAGACAAGACTACTCGTGTGGAAAGTATAAGTCAACATACTAAATTATTAAAGGTGGCATCCATCAACAGATACTCCCCATGCATGCTGAGACTTCAGATGAGGAGGCTGTGTGTGCACTTGTTGTGCCCAGCCAACATTGTTACAGCCATGGCCAATGTCGGGTATCACTACTTTAAAATAGTGAGAAATTAAATTGAGATTTTTTATTCTTATAGCACATACACTCGTTTGGGCAAGGCTTTAAGATATTTTTAATTTGAGACAAATCTCAAATCAACTTCAAAAACATTTTTTTTGTGTGAAATATTTCTTTTCCATACTAAGATTCACAGGTGTGTGTGTTTGTGGGGGTGACGAGTGGGCATGTTCTGAAATGTCTGTGTGCATTTATATCACAGCTTAAAACCACACTGAAAGTGTCCGTTAATAATAAACAAATTAAGAAATTCATGAGTTGAAGTTCTATCTATACTCTTGAGATGACAGGTAATTTTTTATTTATTTGGAAGAAAAGCATGCATCAATATAGACTTATAATCAATATTAATAATATAAATTCATAATATTTGTATATACTCGTAACTGACAAATCAGGCTGTGTCTTTCCTCTCTCTGTGTGTATTTTATGATATTTTAGATTTCATTTTAGAGTCCTGTGTTGAAATGCAAACTGTTTTCAGAATTCAAATTGAAACATAAATTCAAGTACATTAATGTTTTCTGGTGCTTACTAATGGCTTTAATGAAGAAAATCTGTAATTTTGTTTGCTTTGTAAATTTTCAGTTCCTGGAGAACAAGGGCCTGATCTTGTTTCATTCCATGTAGCCACTAGCAGACCCTTCCTTGAAGCCTCTTAGTATGTGTTTGCTGAATTTAGTTATGTAAAGGAGCAGTTGACAATATCTTTCTAATATATGAATGTTCTCCTAATTTTATGGTCCATATGATGAATTCAGTATGTCTGCTTTTCAATAGGACTATAAGCATATTTACAGACAAATCAGTTTCCTATTTGAAGAAAAGCATAACCACTCAAAACACTTCTGGAGAAATATTAGCATTGTAAATTTGACTTTCATGTCTCAGGGGGGAAAAAATCAAACAGCACATAGAACATTCATGTGATATTTTGGTTTGTGAATCTTGATCTAACAAATTTTAAAGGTAAACTAAACGATTCCATCTGAGCAGGGATGGAATTTGTTTATTCTGAAAAATCAAGTCAAAGCTTAGTCCCCCTGATTGAACCTTAACAATGACTAGAGATAATCAAATATAATGGACCATCCAAGCCCATTTTGGAAAACCAAAACATCTCTTAGAATCAAAGCAATATGTTTTAGAAGATTAAAAAAAATGCAGAACATATCAGAAAGAAGTTCTTTGCTTTTATAAAGAAAGTGGGAAATCTAAATAGTTTATTCCCCTGCTCTTAACATGATGACATTAAAGTCATTGCTCACTATTTTGATAGCAGTTTAGAAGTATGTTGTGTTGGGAATCACAGGTCACAAACCAAACTGTGCTGAAGACAAGGTCTACACACTCTAATACCAACAACTCTTTATTATCTCAAGAACATATATTTATGTTATAAAACTGAATAAAAAAACACATTGAGTACTAATAAAGAAGTTATTTTTTTCATATATGTCAGGGTACTGAAATTATATCTTTGAGCGTGTCATTTTATCTCTTTTTAAAAAGAATGTAATTGCAAATTTTCCTAATTGGGAAACTGTTAAAAACACACACTTGGATTAGGTTAATAAAGCATAATAATCTCCCTTTGTCGCTAGCTGGGTTCTCATTTAGTGAGGTTGGGGGTCTCAAATCTGCTGGCTCACCTATTCCAGATGCCTGAGGCTAATTCTATTCCCAGTTACAGGATTTTAAAGGACTTTCAAGCCTTCACTGTAGATTGTTCATACTAAAGCCAACCATGCTGTTTCCTCTGAACTTGTTCCTCTAGTAATGACCAGTGATCATGCTCTACCTTACGTACAGTCACAGAAATTTTTGCATTTCACAGAAAATACCCTATTTCAATCTCTTAGTACAAAACCCAGATTTTGTAGAAAATGGATCCCTATTTTGCTCTTACCCATACCAACTTGGTGGTTGTCCTATTCCCAATTTCCCAACAACTCTAATGCCTGCTGTCTGCTACTTTGATTTTCTTTCTTTATGGTCTAATTTTGAGTTTTCTGTTGGAAAGTTGCCCCCAGCTGCTGAAATAGCCAATGTTCACTCATTCCTGGACTTGTCAGAAGCCACCTGTTACCACCTCGGGCCAAGTCACCACCATCTCTCTTTGAACTACTACAATAATCTCTCCCTGCTTCCTCTTTTGGCACCAGTCCCAATACATTTTCCAGCTTCCAGAAAGATCACTTAAAAAGCTAACTTGGATCATGTGGCATCTCTACTCATAAGCCCTCTGGGGGCTTCCCGGTGTAAACACTTCTTCCGCATGATTCTTGAAGGTGCTATATAGTCTCACAGCTACAGTATCTGATACTCCCAGGCCACCCTCATTCACAGATTTGAGCCCTCAAATCCACTGTCCTTTTTCATGCTGTGGATCCAGTGTATATCATACTTTCTTTCTCTGACAACCTCTCCTTTCTAAGCTCTTAATGGTAGTTCCTATTCAACTTTCAGGTCTGTGTGAATATGTTATTTCTTTGGTACACCCTGTCATTTTCTCACTGAGCTCTCCATCCAGAGCACTTATCATAATCTGTAATTAATTATTTTGTTGCGTTTTTCTTGCTTAATGGCTGCTCATATTATAGAGTCAGTGAAGGCAGGGCCCTTACCCACTTTCTTCACCCCTGGATACTCAGATCTTAGCAAATCACCTCACCTGTGGAGTAGTTTTAGTTGGGAGAGCCTGTATTTAAATGATTAGATGAATAGATCATCTGCTGGAATTGTAGTGTATTGCTTCTTTCTCAGTTCTCCCAATAATTATTCTTTATTTCAGTCAAGTTTTGTGTTCCAAGCAATTCACATGCATTACCTTGAATCCTCACAGGGTCAATAAAAGGAAGAGATGATGATTTTCATCCTAGAAAATGAGCCTGGAGACAAGGAACATTTAGTGATCTGTTCCATGCCACAAAGCTAGTCCTGATGAAGCCAGAATTCTATTCTGGGTCTGTTTCCAAAACTGTGCTTTCATCACCACATTGGTCACTCCCATAAGATTCTTCTTCTGTTTCCAAACTCCTCCATCCTCTAAAGAGATGTTTGCTGTTGAGGCCTCAGTGTGAGGCAGCAGGTCAACTATGAATGGGTGAGTGGGAACAGATAATGAAGGCTGAATAAAAAAATCGCACTGAGACTTGACTGACAAGCAAAGTTGGGTTTCTGGAATGTTAAAACTTACTCCCAGCCATTAGTATATTCTGTCAAGGAAAACTGTTGTTTCAAGATCTAAGCACACCCTAACAGGTAGCTGGACCCTCCATTATTACTCTGGCAACTAAAAGATCAAGACCCTCACAAAGAAAGCTTGCTGAGGGTTAGTTGAAGAGTGATAAACTGACTCAGTGGACAAGAAATTAAGGCAAGAGTAGGGGACACAATTTCCTTAAAATCTCCAACTCTGAGCACCACGCCATCCTCTCTTCCAGGAGGTCCATGAAATTCCTATGCTGTCTGTTAAAAGTCAAAAGGGGGACCTGGGCAGGACTCCCTGGGAACTTCTGTAGGACTCCTGTTGAAACTGCAGGGCAGGGAAGGCACTCCATCCTTCTCCTCTCTAAGAGGACTAGACTCTCTTCCTTGAGAGTGTCCCTTTTTCCTCTTCCTCCCTTTCCTATCCCTTCTAGTAAACTCTCACCTGTTACCCTAAGCAATGTGTCTGAAATCCTTCTAGCATGATCACAGGAATCAGGGTGAAGAGAGACCCCCTCCGTTTCATAGCGGGCTTCATGCCCTGCAACACCAGAAAGTACCAGCCTAACTCCTGATGCATACATCAGCCCTTCTAGGTCCGGCGTGTTTTACCTCCAATCTGACACTCTGACATGGAATTATCTTATAGTAGAGAAAGTCTCAGTAGTCTCGGAGGATAAGCTGGTACACGTGCTTCCTTTTGTACTCTAGGAATATGTGGATATTTGTTTAAGTAGGAAGAGCTCCCATAATGGGGAGATAGACACTACCTAAATTATTGAGCATAGGGCCCAAGGGAAAATACATTCCCAACCTATAATATGAATGGGCTCATGGCCCATTTATCCATTGAACATTGATGACTGTGGTGACAGTCACTCTGAAATACTGGGCAGGATTCACAATATGAGAAAATAATTAGCAAAGAGTGGATACTTTATAACACCAAGTCATGTTCTAATGATTTCTGTGCCCCTTCCCCCAGATTCTCTGCTCTCTTGTCACTGTTCATGCACCTGGATGAAGCGGGGTAGAAATGGCCAACTCCAGTGGAGGAGGAGCTAGGGAGAGTCTACAATAGACTCACCATTGTTAAAATTCAAGTAGGACGCCAGAGCCTGTACAGCAGCACAGGAAGTGAGCTCGCCAGTTACCTCATGGCCGGCTTCTGCTCATACCCTTGCTTGAGGTCTTTGTTCTTTCAGATTTATACGAACATGGAGACTTCAGAAAGGGGATTGCTTTCAAACTGATTAAATTCCAGACTATGAAGTCCACGGGAAGGTGAAAGAAATGAGTATCAAGGAGGCTAAATTAGGAGAATGAGTGAAACTGAGCTCTGATAAAATACAAAGCATTATTATCCAGAGAATGTGTCTTTGTTGGGAAGATCTAAACTATGTTTAATAAACCGTGATATTCACTTCTTTTCACTTTAGGAGATTGCCTCTTACTCTGAATTTTTCTTAACATTGTGCATTTCAATTTTCAATGTGCGAGACTGTTTTTTAACCAATCAAATTAGAATCAAATTTGCAAGTGAAATGCCACAATATAGAGCAGTATATTCTCTCCTGAAGTTGAAATATGAAACATCCTTCATTGCTGAATTCACTAATTTTATGACTCTATCCCAAAGTGCTTGGAAGAGGATTTATGGTGACTCTATCCATGAGGCTTATTACCCATGATGTCATTGCTCATTATTGTGTTTACTGATTTATTTCTTACACACCCAACATCAGTTTTGTTTTGTTTCCACTGATGAGTGGATCTGTCCTTAGAACTACATAGTTCACAGGAAGAGTGCTAAACTCTTTAATCTAGAAAAGTGCAGGCATTCCCTGCTATGCTTTTTATCTATTGTCAGCTCTAGCTATCACTAGCACCTTGAAAAAAATGATCTTTGAATTAAGGAGAGTTAGGACTAAGAGAATTTTAAGGGGTTTCATGATATTCTGTGCCATGACCAGTCCTTGTTGATAATAACAATTTCACCACCATTTATAAGATCATGTTCATCTTAAGCATTTTGGCCAAAAGAAACGCAAATAGTGACCTGTTAATAAGTCTGCAACTGCAAACAGTCTGTTGTTATTAATGTTATCAGCAGTAACATCACTCGGAATATGAACCACAGAATAAAGGCATGGAAAGTCATTTCAAAGGAGAAAAGCAAATGAAAAGATCTGAAGAATGCAAGGTATCTGGGATCATCTCCTGGCAAATGATAAGTATCATGATTAATTCTGCAGAAACTCAGTTTGAAGTTTTGCTTAGCATTGACCTCCTTCTGGAACAATGTGCAGCTGGTAAAGTTAGTAAAGAAGATTGAATATGGTTAGATATGGTCCCATTAGATAGGTATGGCATGAGAAGGAGGAAGGGCTATTGCTTCTGACTTACTTAGAAACAATGTAACCAAAGTAAGACCAGGAAATAGGAGAGGTCTGAGCAAGTCCTCTTCCCTGTCTCTGGAAGTTCCTCTAGGACCTGACCCAAAGTCTCTCCCAGGCACCTATGGAACTAAGATTTAGTGTTTTGAGGTTTCCCTTGGGTACATGTAGAAATCTAATCCACTAACTAGATTACACCTCTCATAATCCAAACATTTCACTTCTGAAATATCTCGCACTGTCTCACACATGATTTAGCTGGGGGGGAGGAACACCTCATTTCTAACCCATAACAGATGGGAGCCATGATACTTAAAGAAACAACTAGGATTATAGTCTGAAAGAAGAAAAAGAAGGAAAGCATTTCAGTCCAAAACATGGATTTATCAGCCTTTATCTTGAGGAATATTTGGTCTTGTTTTACCCAGATCCACAAGATTTCTTCTTCTAAACATGGAAGAGTATTCAGCAAACATGCCAAGTTCCTTAACATCCCAATATGCAGGACCAATCTTGTAAGTTAATGTATATTCATTCTCCTCCTGAGCTTTTCAGGAGATGTTTTTGCCGAGTCATTATTATTTTTCTAATTGCCCAATTTTCTTTTCTCTGTTAAACATTAATTAAAAAAATGAGGCCAAGACTGTCACCTTTTTGGAGACAACATTAATTTCTTGCCCTCTCTACATTTTAATGGGCCTAATTTTATCCCTATTATCTACTTCCTTCACCACCTCAACCCAGGGAGGGAAAATATTCCCATACCCTCCCTGTTCTCCTCTCTTTTCTGTCTTCTGGCACCCCGTTCTCCCTGCTGACTCCTAGGGATCCTCACAACCTGGTTTCTGTGTACTTTTCCACTAACAGCATGATATGTATATTACCGGTCCTGTCCTCTCTCCTCTTCCTTCTATCCTTCTCTGCTTGCTCTGCATTGCTTCCTACGGTCACTAATCCCCTACATGTCTGTGACCAGTGGATGGATGGACTGATTAATCACCCAGAAAGACACCTGATGGTAAGGCATCAACGTTGGCTTTCCAAAACCAGCAGTCTGAGGAGAGAGAGCCAAAATAAAGACAGTTTCAATCAAATGTACACACAACCATCCAGATTTTAAGAGGATGTTGCAGGAACACAGAGGAGGAACTCTCATTTCAGCCTGTGGGAGCAGGGACGGCTTCCTGGAGTGTCCTACATTTGCGAAGATCTTGGATCTGTTAGACAAATGGATTGAATCCCAGAGTTCATTTGCATCAATAGCAAACTTGATAATCAATCAGTAATATTGACTTCCCTTTCTACAACTTTGTAATATTTTCATTAAGAAAACATTACAAGATCCTTTGAAATGTCCTTATGAATAGTATATTAATTAAAATAGAGCAAAGTCCAACTCATTCGCCCAGCCATAAACTCTGAGCAAAGAACTTGGCTTCTAAGGAACTAAATAAAGAGCTGCCTATAAGACCTGAGCGGATGGTATTGGTTTTTAAGACTTATTAAAGTCTCTCCTAAAAGAATCACACCCAATAATGATATCCTTGGCTTTATGACACCCTGCACAACTACTAGATTAGAAATAAACAAACCTAAAGGGTTTTAGTGTTCTCAGAAGAAGCAAATCTCCACTCCAGGGAAGAAGTGGCTCCCTAACACCTGAATAATGAAAATAATGAAAATGAAAACATACAAATCTAAACTATAAAACAAGTTAACAAATAATATGTATGAAAACCAATAGATCCAGGGAATTAAAAAAGAAGAAGAAGAAAAACAACAACAACAACAACAAACAAAAAAGAAAAAAACAGAAGATACTTAGCTATCTCAATAACTCCACTGTTGTTCCTACATACTAAAAGCACGGTAATTGGTGTCAACAGGAACACACCAGAGTCAGCAGAAAAATGTTTCCTTAGATTAAAGCAGCTTTATTTCACAAGTTGGAGGTGGGGTGACTCATGGTGGAAATTTTTCTATAAAAATGGATTTAAGGGAATGTAATCATCTTCTTAGGAGGAATAACTTTCAATCAGTAAATGACTGCATAATTTTAATGTAAGATTATTATTATTATTATTATTTAAATATTTTTAGTAGTTATTGATGAATCTTTATTTATTTATTTGCTTTTATGTGGTGCTGAGACTTGAACCCAGTGCCTCACACATGCTAGACAAGTGCTCTACCACTGAGCCACAACCCCAGCCCCTATTATTATTATTATCATCATCATCATTATTTTGGCGAACTTAGTATCTTTTGCAGTTTCACAGAATGATGAAGCATCATTATTGAGACCCTCTTCTGGATTTCTTAAGGTACTCCTCAAATAGAAGGTAACCCTGATGGTTTTAAAAGGGAAAATAGTTTTTTTGTGTGTCAGCAGTATTTTCTTAAGATTAGAGCTCTTTTGGTAATTTTCTAAGAAAGGAGAAATACTTATTTAAAAATCCAAAGTTCTGACACCTTAATATGAATAATAATAGGCACTGGGAGGATTTTTTAATTGATTCTCAGCATGCATTTAAAACATATTTATAAAGTACTTTATATAGATCATCAAGTGGTTTTAGATGCAACCTTTCAGGTTACAATGAATTATGTTTTGTTCCCCTTTCTTGTCATGGTAATCCATTTTAAGTGTTTCCTTTTCATACTTACCATAATAATCTGACTCACCATTGCTTTTTCCCATAATTATCAGCATACTCTTCTTAATCATACTGAAATCATTATTCTTATGTTCATAGCATTACAGAATGTAGACTTCCAACCATATCAGTACAGGTGAAGATACGGATTCTTCAGAATGTGATGTGTATTTTTAGAAAGTGATTGTGTTCCCAGCCCTGATCCTGAGCATTACTGTTCTATGGACCCCCAGCACATCTTTGATTCCCTGTGTAGCCTAACTGGGAGAGATATTTACACATTGGGATTTAGAATAATTTGAAACCGGTGCATTACTTTGGGCTAAACAGAATGCATGACCATTAAACATATGGGGTATATTTTGGAACATGTTATTCCATCACATTCAATGTTGTTTTATAAAAGATAATCAATTTTGAAGTTCAAATGACTGATAAACTTCCACGGAGGGGCAATAAAAGGATAAAGTTGTATATTGTAAAAAGAGAGGTGTCTCTCCAGGTGAGGGGCTGGGAGAACTGAGAGCCTGTTAGGTCTGTCTTAGACCCTTCTGATCTTAGCTGTTCCTGCCTCCCCTCTACCTCCCTCACCTCCATCTCCCACCCAGGTGATGTTTCAAATGCTCTTTTAGGTCTGTTACATTTACTTGATATGATTTCTGCTGAAAACATTAGACTTGCTAGGCTAGTTAGTTTTCTATCAATCACTAATGATTTGAACACGGTAGATTACCTCTAAATGCAGAGTTTCTTTTTTTTCTTTGCCATCTGATTCAGAAGCTGGCCTAGGGAAGCCGAGGCTTCCTCCCTAAGTGGATTCCTAGCAGCAAAGAATAAGCAATCAAAAGAGGCAGCATCAGCATTTGAAAGCTCCTGTGTTCTAGGTGGGGGAATCTCAAGATCTGATTCATGCTCCTTCATATATATATTTCTGGCAAGGTGACTTTGTTAAACTACTTAAAGTTTCTGAGGTTCAGTTTCATCACATGTTAAGTGATCTAAAGTGGCCATAAAAATGAATGGAGACATATTTTACTATATATTTATATTTTAAATCCACTAAAATAAATTTTGTCATTCATTCATTGAACAAAAATTTGAAGGGTGAGGAAGAAAAGAATCACGTGTTCAAGGCCAGCTGCCTAGGCAACTTAGCTCAAGCCTGTCTCAAAGTGAAATAAGTAAATAAATAAATAAAAGGGCTAGAGATGCATCTCAGTGGTAGAGAGTTGGCTTAGCATGCACAAGATACCGGGGTCAATCCTTAGTAATATAAAAGTTTTTAAAAGGAGGAAGGTATGGTGGGGGAGGAATTCCAGACGGAGAAATCCAGTTGAAGATATCTGTAGGAAAAAAAAAAAAAGATATCTGTAGGCTAGCAGTGCTGTTGACTTCCTTCCCTAGAAGTTCAGAATTTTTGCTGAAGGCCATGGGATAAGTAAGGTTTTACATGTTTTAGAAATTTAACTGACACAGTGTAGAGAATGGAGAGAAGTGAAACAAAGGCACAGAGGTAAGGGAGACCCCTTAATAATAATCCAGGGACAAGATGGCGAGTGTTTCCACCAGGGCTGGAATGTTAGGGATGTGGAAGCCTGGAGATGTATGGGGAATAGCTAACGGATAGAACTGGCATGGCTAGCCAACTAACTGATGTGGGCAGGAAACAAATTGGAAGAAGATGCAAAGTTCAGTCTGGGACCAGTTGAGTTGGACGGCATGGTGGACTGTTTTATGTAAGTGTGTGGAATGTAGGAGAGAGCTTAGAATTTGCATAGTAAGTATTAGAAATAGCTTTTCATTGTTGAAATCGGGTGTCTTATTAATTAGCTTTATGTGTAATTATCATGATGGACAATATCTCCAGATCTGGGACACAACAGCATACCATATTTAAATAAGGTTCTTTGGGCCCCTAAATTGATGCAATTTCCCAAGGAGAGATAGTAAGAGGGAAGAGAATAGACATATGGGGAGCTGTAGGAGTTAGGGGAGCAACTAGGAAAAGAAACCTAAAAAGGAAACTAAGAAATAATAGTGAGGCAGCTGAGAGAAGAGCAAGAAGGGTGGAGTCACAAGAAAAAAAAGGAATCATCAGCAAGAGTGCATGAAGAGAGATCAGACAAAATAAGAACCCAAATCATCCAGTGGTTTGATTTGGATGAGTAGCTGGGAAAGAAGTCAGAAGTGCCTCTTGCTTACATAAGGCCTACTCTGTGCCAGGGTCCTCTGCCAATACTTCTGAATTGTCCTTATTTACAGAAAGATTCCACCTCTGCAGACACACACAGGTCAACCAATCCATTCTTTTCTCTGCCCAAATCACTGTGACTTCTATTCATATCCGCTTTAAGAAAAAAATAGGAATGTTGAAAATTGACCTAACATGGCCTTTTGGTCATGGACGATTATTAAGTACAGATACACACGGATGGATGGATAAATAGATAAAGTGTAGCTACCAAATGTTTGAGGTGGGAGAGCTTTAGCTGTTTCCCATACTATACTGCTAACAACTATAATAAAAGCAATTTTCAGAACAAATGTACTGATGGATTCTCAATTTCCTGTGTGATTTGCTGCCCTGCACAACACCTTGCATGAAAGGTTCACTTCAAGTACACCTGTCAGTATTTGGGAGGCAGCATTGTTGTCTTTAAAGAATGATAGGCAGGTGAAAACTCTTCATCCCAGTCTCTAGTCCCAGTAGCATTTGAGGCTCAAGCCTGAAGTGTCATCCGCAAGCATTCAGGTCTCTGCCCAAGTACATGCTTTCTCACTCATACAATTGTGGGAAATGTCTGTACAATATGTTATCCAATTCAAAATGTTGAATAAGGATATTGTCCATCATGATAATTACACGTAAACCTAATGAATAAGACACCCAATTTCAACAATGAAAAGCCATTTCTAATACTTACTCTTCAAAGTTCCTGATGTTAATTGAAATATGTCTACAAGCACTCATAGTGTGACTTTTGGGGGTAAATAATTTTGATCACCTGTATCCATTGGTGTCCTTCACTGGATCTTAAACTAAAGAACATGCTTAATATCACATTCTTAAAAAAATCTTTTTTTTAGTTGTAGATGGACAAAATATTTATATTTATTTATTTTTATATGGTGTTGGGGATCGAACCCAGTGCCTCACCCATGCAAGGCAAGCACTCTACCACTCAGCCTTGGTCCCAGCCCCAGCCCAATACCATACTCTTTGTTGAAGGGAGTGTTAAAGTATATCACACATCACAGCAAGGAGGAAGGAAGCCTGAGAAATCATCAGGAGACATCAACAACATCAATGTGATGAATGAAGATGTCATTTGGAAAAAAAAAAATGTCTGTTTAACAAAAAAAAAATGCTTTTTAAGGTATTTTGATTATCCTTCAAATTTTTGAAGCCTCTGCATAGTCAATATTCAGATTTTATTTTCATCTGAATCTTTCTATCCTAGTCCAATCATTCTCACACAAATACACACACACCTGCATACATACCACAAAAATAGCATGATTGTCAAATGGCCTATGGTATACCATCAAAATAATTCACATACCTGCTTTTAAGAAGACACCCATGGTTGTTCTGAGGCTCTGCTCTGCAAATTATTTCAATCAGTGATTTTCTTCAGCCAACAATCTAAGAAACAAGAGACTAGAAATGACACTGAAAAGCTGAATGCTAGCATAGACATTTAATATTTATGTATTGATTGTTTTTCTGATTATAAAGTACTGGTGTACATAGCGCATAAAACTTGTAAAACTACATTACAGAAAAAAATATTGCCCAGAAAATGAATATCTCCAGTATTCTATCTCCAGAGAGAATGACTGTCAATTGCTTGGTGTGGTTTATGGAAGAACTTTTCCGGTGCAAGCATAAACATAGGTGAACACAAGTTTTGTAACAGGATCCTAACTATATATGCTGTTTTACAAATTCTTTAAAGAATTTATCCCATCTCCATATGCACAAATTGCTTTTTAAATAACTATAGTTTTTCATTTCTAATAATGAGTTCAAACCATTCACTTTAGCACTGTTCTGAACAAATTCTTTGCAGCACAGTAGCTTAAATAATAGGGAAAATAATGTAATAATAATAATAATGCATTGAACTGAATGTTTAATCACCCCCAAATTCATGTGTAAAACTCTAATCTCAACATAATAGTATTATGAAGTAAAGCCTCTTTAAATTTTTTTAATTTATTTTATTTTTAATGCCTTGTATATAATAGTGGGGTTCCTTTTGACATATTCACAAATTCACATAACAGTTTTCTCCATTTCCATTCCCAGTGCTACCCACCTTCCCTCTTGAATTCCCTCCTCCTGATCTCCTTCCTCTATTGTTCTTCAATTTAGTCATGTATTTTTTTAAAAAAAAAAAAATACTTTTTCTAGTAGATGGACATAATGCCTTCGTTTCATTTTTATGTGGTGTTGAGGATGGAACCCAGTGCCTCACATGTGCCAGGCAAGTGCTCTGCCACCTGAACCACAACCCCAGCCCTAATCATGCATTTTTAATTGATGCATTATAAGCTATGTATAAAATTGATATGCACTGCAATACATCCAAACATGCACTTAGTGTAATTTGGTCAATTTCACTCCTCATTCTTCTTCTTTCTGTCCCCTCCTCCTTCTCCTCCTTGGCCCCCTACTTTTACTCTACTGATCCCCCTTCTATTTTCTTCAGAGGCCCTTTTGAAATGAAACCTGTAAGAGTACTTAGATCATGAGACTGGAGCCCTCGGAATAAGATTAGTACTCTTGTAAGAAGAGGCCGTAGAGCTAGCTGCTCTCCCTCTGCCACTTGAGTTCACAAGGAGCAGTTGACAGTCTGCAGCCCAGAAGAGGGCTTCAGAATACACCATGGTGCCTCTAACATTAGTCTTCCAGTTTCCAGAATTTTCTGTTGTTTATAAGACACCCAGTTTATGGTATTTTTCCATAGTAGCCAGAAACGAGGCAAATATATATATATACCGTTTCTTTTTAAAAAATAATTTTTTTTACTTGTAGATGGACAACATGCCTTTATTATATTTGTTTATTTTTTTTTATGCCGTACTAAGGATCAAACCCAGTGCCTCACTCATGCTAGGCAAACACTCTGCCATTGAGCCACAACCCCAGACCCTAGATAAATAGTTTCTTTATCGCTTCTGAAGCAGACACAACACCACTGGTTGGCATATATATGTATTTTAAGCAGTAAAGCTTAGATGAATGCCCTCAGGTATCAAATTCATATTAGTTTCCAATGCTGTAATTCCATCCTCATCTTCAGGAACCCAGTATGTTAGGGGCCAGGGACATCTCAGGTTGAATGCTAACTCTGCCACTTATCACCCATACAATTCTGTACAAATCATTTATCCTCTCTAACCCACAGGTTGGTCACCTATAAAATGAACTCATCAGGCTTTACAGAGGATTTTAAAAACTTGCTAAAAATAAAAATAAAATTGCCTGACCTGTTCAGTGGCACTGGAAGTCAGTGGCTTTCGAGAAGTGCTACTTGCTAATTCCCAAATCCAAAAACCTGCTCTGAGGGAGAGTCAACTGACTTTTATTATTGTAGGCACTACAGTGGATCTTGCTGAGTATATATTTCACAGTCCCTCCACTAACCTTGTGATTTCCGCTTTGTTTGACTATCCGTTTCCCCTAAATTGCAGGCAGGATCCGGGCCAGCAGCTGATAGAGGCACAGCTTCTGTGGTTGACATAAGGAAGGAGGCAGGAGCTGGTCCTCTTGTCCTCCTGCCACCTGCAGCCTAACCCCTGCAGAGCAGGAGACCCTAAGATGACAGTTTGTGCACAGGCTACCACATGCAGGGACGGTTACAACAGGATCTCTGGTATAAATGAGGCCACGTAAGGGGTTGATTACTCATTGTAATTTATCCTCCCAGAGTATTTACATTTTCCCTGTGATTTCGATCATAATACAATGTTTCTAAATGTGGATATTCCAGAATAACATCAATCATATAGAGATCATTTCCCTCCCCCTCATTTTGGGAAGGAATTGGAAGGGTGGGGAAGTTGAGGCGGTGAGCACTTCTCAATACCTCTTTTTCTCCATCTGTTGTAAATTCTCTCTTGTGTATACCCATCAGTTAGGCTCTACCCACAGAAAACTGAACTACTTTGGGCACTAGAGTGAAAGAAGAAAAGACTGTGGGTCTCCACTGTGCCCATCTTATGGGAAGAGGTTAAGGGGACAGAGACATTTGCTCCATCAAGGTGACGGAGCTCTTAGAGTGCCCGGAGGCGGGCGGGCCTTCCAGACATCCAGCAGTTGGGGGATTAATGAACAGACCAGATATCCTGTACTTAAAGGGATTGCCCTGAGGCAGACATCCAATTAGGGATCAGAGTGTTAAAAAGTGAGTAGAAAGACAAGACAGCAAAGTAGTTGAAAGTAAAGGCTCTGGAATCAGAAGAGATTGGAATTCAAATTTGTTCTGTTTAGCTCTGTGACCTTGAGCATATTCCTTACCCTCTATTCAACTCAGTTCTCTCAACTGTAAAATGAGAATAGTGGTGTTATTTACTCACAGGGTTGTTGTGAGATTTAAAAGACATAATGCATGTAAAATCCTTTGCCCAGTGCCTGACATATAAGTAAGAACTCAATAAATACAGCCATTAGTATTCATGTTGGTTTTCTTATGCACTCCACTTTCTCTCCATTTGACAAGGTGAAAATATATTTAAGAGTACTTAGTGTCATTGAAGTGATACTATAATTTCTTTAATGCTTGGAATCATCTGAGGTATAGGATAATACTTATTAGGAGAAATATTTAATTGTATCATTTAGTAATGGATGATTACACACATTAAAACCTCAATTTAATATTATGTAGAATCATATGCTAAGAATCCACACCAGAAACATAATCAACTGGGTATACTACACTTCAGTTACGTGGCTATGGTGCTAATTAATAGTGGAAAAGGTAAAACCTGTTTTCATCTAAAAAAAATAAAAATATAAAACAAGATTAAACCTTGACTGACTTATAAAACTTGTAAGACCTTGTCTTCTGTTACAATGTAATTCTGAGGCTTTTACAGTGCTATCTTTGATAGCAATAATTCTGTATAATAAACAATGTTCAGTGCCCTACTGTATCCCCAGAATTCTTCACAAAGACAAAGGATTTAGCTATATCAACTATATTCAACCAAATTATGGAGAATCCACTGGGTTTGAGGCAATGTTAGATCTTATCATCTTAATATAAAATATGGCATTTAATAATTTTAAGGAATTGCTTATTTATATTTTTTTATTTCTTTGAAACTTACTGAATCCCTAGGAGTTTGATAGGCAAGGATCAAAATTTTTATTTTGTACTATACATACCATCTAATGTGAGGGCCAAGATACTAGTGTGAGTCAAAGCTATTCACCAATTCACCTACCCACCCATCTTCTGGTTATATCTATTACATTGAAAACTTAGTGTCTGTATTTCCTTCACCTTCAACCATTTTATATACTTAATAGTTAAGTTTACAAGTTTGATTAACAAAAGAAATCTATACACAATGAAAATATTAGATGGATAACAAAACCCCAGTCTTTTAAGTGTCCATTATTCTTGTTCTTATTTATAGCTTTCTTGTTTCTTAGCTATCATTGCTTTTATTAAACCCCTTCATTTTCTCTCAATTCAACTTAAAAATACCAAGATAGGTTTATCTATTATTTTTAATTATCCTGTATTTGATATCAGTTGCTTACACTATAATGGATACATGGTTATTCCTTACAGTGCATTAAATTGAAACAAACAAACAAATCCAACCTGGGGCTGGGGTTGTAGCTCAATGGTAGAGCACTTGCCTAGCATGTGTGAGGCACTGGGTTCAATCCTCAGCACCACATAAAAAATAAATAAATAAAAGTATCGTGCTCATTTACAACTAAAAACATTAAAAAATAAAAATCCAACCTACTATATTGTATCTATTTAATATCTTGCCTTTGTTTCAACTGCTGTATGCTGAGGGTGTGTCCTACAGTCCTTCTTGTAAAAGCATCTGAAAAAGTGACCATTTTTAAATGAATTCCTTTGCCCTCTTCTTTAGTATCAAGACACTAAGCTATCAGTCCATGCCTGACACCTCGAAAAAAATTCAAAATGTTCCTGCCTTCTCAGTCTCCTGAAATCACATCAGATATTTTTGACATATTCAAGAGGTCTGTCTTGGACATAGGCTTGCAGAAAAACATGGCTCATCAATATTCACATAGCACTCCGTTTTTTTTTTTTCTTTTTGCCCTTGGGCAATTCCTTTCGCCATAGGTTGTCAGATCTTTGCATTTTATCAATTTCCTTATTTGTGGTGTCTCCTGGGTTCTACCATGTTTGCTGCATGCATTGGGCTTCTTGCTACTGTTTATGCATGCGGAAACTCACCTGTATTCTCTATCATCAATAGTTGGGAGTATATTTCTCTATTCTTAGAGCTACACACTTTCCATGTGAATATCTCAGCAGCACTGCCTCTTTTTGTTTTTACAAAGGCCTACCAGTTTCTTGTCAGTGGGAATTAAGATCATAGTATCTAGAATTCATTAAATGGGCTAGTCAACTTTTTGTTACTATGATCAAAGTATCCGACAGGAGCAACTTCGAGGAGGAAATGTTTATTTGGGCTCTTAGTTTTGGAGATTCAGTTCATGGTTAGCCAATTCCATTGCTCTAGGCCAAAAGTAAGGCAGAACATCAGGATGGAGAGGTGAGGTGGAGGAAAGCTGTTTAGCTCAGGGCAGCCAGGAAGCAGAGAGAGTCACAAAGGAGCCAGGGGACAAGATACAGTCCATAGTCACACCCTAGAGACCTACTTCCTCCGGTCATACCTCAGCTCCCTACAGTTATCACCCAGTAGTCTATTCAAATTATTAATCCAACAAATGGATTAATCCACTAATTAATAATTTTACCTATGAATGTTTCTACATCACAGGTAAAATTACACAATCTAATAATTTTACCTGTGAATGTTTCTACATTACCTAATATGAGCTGCTTTTTTTTTTATATCGAAGAGCCAAACCATAACGCTAAGTATTGAATTATTGCTCTCTGTCAGGGACTAAGGCTTACTGGGACAAGTTAACTTCTTCTCTCAGTTTGGATACTCTCTGAGGAACCTCTCTCCAGTTCCTTTTGCAAAGAGAATGTTGTAGGACCTTACTCAGTCATCGGATCAGAAATGTTCAGGTATGAGTGAGTTCTGCCAGCTTTGACCTAGGCTAACAGGACTTCCCCACATGAAAAAGTAAAATTTTAAAAATTTTCTTTCTCTCAGGTTACCAGAGTATACTAGGATAAATAGCAGTGACCTAAATAATGCACAAGTAAGTGATTTAAAACCCAAAATAGACAACAAATGCTAAAAGAGAGTTGGAACGTCATTTCTCTTGAATTCAAAGATGGCAGATTATAGCCATCTTATTAGATCAAGGGAATTGTCTTTGAGAAGTGACATGCAAGATGGACTTTAAAAATTGGATTAGATTTAGATATTTGTAAATATGAACAGGTGAGCATCCTTGTTAAAGAGAATAGTATTAGCAAAAAGTTATATTTGAATGATGTCCTGAGTCCTGAAATAAGAAAGCTCAGAGAAAGGTTGATTACTTGGATAATCCTGATAGACCCTCAGTGTCTGGCTAGGGAGTTTGAGATTTATTTTCCAGGACTCTATTTTCTTTTGAATTTTTTTAAAACTTCTCTCCCTTTTGTTAAAGATGAAATAAAATAAAAATAATCATATCCTTCTGTTTTTAATATAATTTAAATTTAATGTCATGATCAATTTAATTGTGAGATCAAGTCTTCTCTGAGGAGGAGTTTTAGAATGACATGACAACATTTCTAGTTTCATATTCCCATCCATTATGTCTCTCAGCATCTTAACAGAAGGAATTCTGAGGAAGGTAAACACCCCAGGATACTTCAACAACCCCAAACAAATATCATCTAAGTAGCACTTAAAGTATTGGTTTTGCTATGCCAATGCAGTTTCAAGACAAGTCTGCTAATCTGAACCACTCTTCTCATAAAGATCTTCAATGAAAAATCTAAATTAAAACTGTGAGTTTTCTATGCAAACTGTATTTCAGGACAAATTACTTGGAATGACTTTTCATATCCCTACAATTTGGTTCCTATAACACCTATAAGGGAAAATCTGGAACCTCCCAAGCTTAAAAAAAAAAAGTCTTTGGTAATCTAAAAAATAGAATTGTACTATAATTCATCTAATCTAAGAGAGAAGAGGTTGTAAGATGCTCCATTATTTTATCATTACTAAGACAAAAATATTATTTATTATTATTATAAGATACTGATGATTATATAGTAATTTTCCTCTTTGCTCTCTTCCTCTCCATCCATTTTGTCTTCCTCCTGCCTGAATGTTCATTTTTAGTGCATCCTTATCTTTAGGGACCATATGATCTTAGATGGCCAATGAGAACTCTGGTTTACCGTGGAGACTTCCACATCATTGTAAGAAGAGCTGGTTGACATTTTGGCTGTTTGGCCCCAGATCTCTTCAGGAGAAGGGTGTGTAATTGAGCTAGATTTGGCATGGTGAACTCAAGCCATCTTGCAAGTTGGAAAGGAATCCTATTTCTCACAATAGCCCTCACCTTCAAGCTGAGGTTCTAATTCATCTTATCCTCTAGGCACACTATATTCTAGAACTGGCAAAGTGAAAGATGACTGGTTCCCATTCTAATGACTATATGTGGAAATCCAGACTGTGTGTTAGTGTCTTCTTTCATAAAGTCACTCATTCCTGCTACACTAGTTTCCTGGCATTCAGGTTCCTTTCTTCCATCTGTACCTGTTCTCCTGAATCATTGAAAAAACTCAGGGAGAAAAGGGATAAATAGATCAGACAGTTCCACTATCCTGGATTGATTCTCCTTGTCCTGAATATCTTATAAGCTGTCTGAGCAATTGGAAAGATGGAGAAAAGGGTGAAGTGATATTGGATAGCTAAAGAGCACCCAGATCAATGGTCAAAAGGTGGGCAAAACAGATCCTTTTGCTAGAATGCTTTTTATACATTTTTTTTAATTTCTGAAATTTAATCATGTCGGATTAATCATCTCCAGTTATATGGTTTTTAAGTTGAGGGAGGTTTGCTTTTGTCCAAATTGCCTTATTGCCTTTTGATGAAACCACTGCTTTTGAGAAGGCTTACTTCCTGTAGGGCTCAGACTCCTGGGAGGCTTTGTCACCTGCCACCATTGCCACCCAGCCTACCTCTGATACTTAAGGTCAGGGAAACTAGCATCATTCCCACTGCCCAAGTCCAAACACAAGGGACATCTGCTATGTGGATCACACATGGTGACACAGGAGGCAGGAAAAAGACATTGATGACTAGAACCAGTCTAGAAAATCAGCCACAGCTACCCCATTATCTGATCATCTTGATCTTAAACTCCTGCCTCTAGTGTCCCCAATTCTACTTATATGCAAAGTAAATCTTACTTCCACAACAAATCCTCCACATAGTGGCTTTACCTGTTTTATTTCAAATTATGTCTTTACCATTCATCAGTCACTTGCATTTTCTTCTCTAGACATATACCAAGTTTCCCTGTTTGTTATTTAAATATCAAATTTATTATTTGTGGTGTCATATTTGAAAATCTTATATCTAGATCTAAAGACAAGGTCATGACTTGGGTCTTACTTCTACAGAATAAGATCCTAAAAAATTGGAGGAAGCCTGATATGCTCAAAGGAAATGCAGTTGGAGATTAGCAGAGAGAACTAGAACTCAGGTCTTCCAAAGCCCAGGCCCAAGCTCTTTCTGCTGTCACAGTGAATTATTTAGCCAGAGGGTAAATCCTAGGAAGCTAACTGGATTGAAAGTGTACAAGAAAATGCAGTGTGTTTGTCACCTCAGTACAGAAAGTTCACATCCTCTATAAGGTTGAAAAATTTGTTACTCAGAGACCATCCATATTACAATATAATACCTCAATGGTTTTGTTGTTGTTATTATAATTTAATAAATTAAAATGCATTTAAATTTGAAAGAAGACAATGAAATTGTGCTTATTTGGTGGTTTTATTTAGACTGACTCTGGAATCTGAAGCCTAATGAATATTTGTTTTGGGAGGGGAGCTCTTGGTCAATACAGGGGATAAAGAAAAACATCAAATATGAGAAAGGAAAGGGAGGGAGAGAAACCATTGACAAGATCACTTTCTACATGTTTCTTGCAATATACAATTTTGTCAGTCTCCTTAAATGGCCATGTTATGGAACATGCAGAGTGAACCAAAACTCTTCAGTGTGTCTTGTCAGAGGACAAAATTATAACAAATTAATTTAAAGATGTCAGTTGGCTCTATTTGTGATTCAGTAATTGGGTAACCTTTCATTCCATATGATGGAATGAGTGTTCCATGGAGCTGAGCAGAAAAGTTTGGTTTTATAGATAGAAGAGGTCTGAATAAAGCAGAAACAAAGAACAGATTGGTCATTTCAAAGTTAAATTCCTTCTAAGGCATAGACAGAGAGACAGAATAATAGAAAAATAATTGTTAACATCAGTACTTTGGCTTACTTTTTTTTTTTTTTGCAAAGTTTAAAGCAAAAGGAACTTCATTGTCAAGCCATTGAAACCAGCCTGTTTGGAAAACTAGACTGTTGTATTCTGTACTCTGATTTCCCAGAAGGTCAGATACAACCTAGTTTTAGGTTGGTGATGTGAAACTTTCTCATTTGCAACTTTATTGTGAATTTTAGTTTGGTCCTTGTAAATTTTAGTTTGATCTTTTGGCCTCAGTACAAGAGCTTAGTCCAAAACAATGGCCTTTTATAATTTTTACTTAACAGTTATTCTGTGGGAAGGGGAGTGTGAACCACTCACTCAGAATATGTCCTAAAAGCAACTCTGCATCCCACAGAATGAACTGGGCCTACATCTGGTTTGGAGAATTTGATCCTGTTGTAAGGATTTAAGGCTAAGAATCAATGCCCATTTTTGCAGACTCAATGTGATTGATAATCTTAGAAAGAGACATTATCCCAACTTTCTTGGCACTGTGGTTTTCCAGTCATCATATTATTAAGATATTATGCCTGGGCATTGGCACTACCACATGAGAAAGTTGACATAAAGGAACTGAATAAGAATTCTAGCAGGGCCAGTTTCTACCTTACCATAATCACTGAGGGCTTTCAAAGGGTGCTGTGATTGCCCCAGCCACCAAGCCAGAGGACCAACCTTCCTATGCCATGACTTGTCTTAACTCTCTTTCTATAAAAACTTTCTTATATTCCTAGATCTTAGGATTCTGCCTATATCTTAAAAAATACAGAAGGTAGCACAGACTCAACCCCTTGTCTCTGCAGAAACCCCTTTCATCATCCCTCAGCTTACACGCACCACATCATCTGCATTGCAGACACTGTTTTCTGTCTTCCATAATTAACAGAGCATATTTCTTTTTTCCTAGACAAGACTTTCTATTGAAGTCCGGGTCAGGAATGGCATTTACACACCCACAGCTTGTATCTCTTTGCTGGATATGTACTCCTAGCTGTACTTGCTGGATTCAGTGCACTGCATCTGCTCTGCTAATGCTACTAGTGCTGATCTCTACTTGCTAAACTATTAGACCCTCTTCAGTCAATTGCTCACAATTCTCACAACCTGAATTGAAAAACTCTTTTTTCCATAACTCTGTGTCTGCTACAGATTAAGTCTGATTCTTCTTCTGTGTGGGAGTTGTTGAAATAGAAAGATCATTTTCATCTCAACCATCTCAACCCTCTGTCTAAATCCTATGCAGGGCAAATAACCAAAATAACCATTTCACTTATTCCTCTTCATCCTTGTCACTATCACATGGACTCTGTTCTGGTGTGTCAATGTCTTTCTGAAAGGGAGCCATACAATAAAGTTCAGGTTGGTTCTGTAAGTGGCCTGACAGGTGCCCTGGAGAGCCGGGCTAACTGTCTCTTCAGAATGTGTGTCAGTGTGCCCAGATGAGATCTTTCAGGAGACCCACGCTCAGAGTTCCACACTGGTATGGTCTACCAGAGAGGCAAAAAAGTTAGAAGATGTTCCTAAATGGCAGAAAAGGAGAAGATGTTTTTCTCATCTTTGTTCCTTTTAATCAAAGCTGCAAACACAAGTCACACTTTTCAGGGAGAAATCTCATTTGTGTCTCTGGGCACTGCTTTGGGATTCAGAATTTAGGTTCTCGAGATTTATAACTGACTGATGCTGTGATATCAGTTGTTTCTGGCTGCAAATCATGAAATCAGCACCGAGTTGGCCATAAAAAATGAAGGTTTTATGGTAAGTGGTTTAAGAAAAATGCAGAATATGAGTCCTTTGTGATGTATATGTTTTATAGCAGCAATTCCCTATTTTTAATTTTTTTTGGAAAAAACATTCTCCATTGCTATAGTAGGAAAACATCTTGAAGTAACTTCAATGAAAACATCCATGTATATAGAATAACATATAATGACTCTGTCAGACTTATTCTCCTACAAACTGAGTCATAAATTTAGGATGATGATGCTTTTTTTTTTCTCTGCAGAATTAGATTTTATTAAAATAGTTACTCGGTATCCCACTCAGCCTAGAGTCAAAGCGATGGGATTCTACATAAATGAAATTTGTTGATCTAGTGCACGCTAGGACAAAAATCAATTTCAATTTCCTTTAGATGTACTATTAGTGTTTATCTGATGGTGGATTCGTGTTGTTTTAAGTGATAGCTATAACAACAAAAAAATACTGATTAGATGCTAAGAATCAGTCTTGATCTCAGTACAAAAAAGAGTATAGCTTTATCCTTATCTTATACAATGAATTTTTTTATACCATGGTTTTTAACTGATCATTCTCAATGTCAGTTCCCTCAAAAAGCTTAATATTTTTTTTAATCAGTGAGATCATTATCAGATGAAGAACAAGACATTCATCTTTATGGTGGCCTTTAGAAACTTTGGCTAATGAGACTCCATGTTTTGTGGATTTGCCTAGATTGCCAGGGTTAAAGACAAGTAGCTCATTTGTGTAATTACAGTTGGTCTCTCTGGATGGGTCTGTGATTTCAATCTATGTCTAATTAGACAAATACATAACTATGGCTTCATGAAAAAGGGATAAGGGCATGGTTAGAAATGAACTCCCTTACAGGGTTACAGGCTCTTCCTTTATGGTGCCTAGATCCTGAGCACATTTATCAGAAATTCAAGATAACACAGCGGCCCTGAAGATTGGGAGACTGGTTGTTTAGATGTGTTTGTTAGTGGCAGGCATCATGTGGGCACAGGTGATCTAGAGTGTCACTGACAGTTTACAGGGATTCTACCTGTGTTTCTGCACATTTCACTGTGACTCACTGAAGTGGGTACATGCACTCTACTTGGAGTGGTCTCCCTGGCATGATGCAGTGGATGGTCCACTTATCTAAGCATAAAACCACACATTTCTCTTTGTTTTCCCATGTCTATTCTACTCGACTTTCTTCCTTGGAGTTGCAGGAAGGTGCTTTATGATACTAGTGGATAAAGTGACCTGAAATTTACAGAAGTGAAAAAATGTATGTATTAGATATAAAACCATTTGCATCTCTCTCACATGCCAACTCAGTCCTCTGTCCTGGACCCACCTTCTCCCAGTCACTCTTCAGGATATTCATTTTCCTGCTCTGCCTCAAGCATCATCTCACTTGACCTTTATTTCATTTTTATAAAATCAACTCTAGAATCTCTCTGCTTATGGAAGCAGGTCATGTTATCCTGGGCACTAAACTGAGCAAACGATGGCTTTAGGATATTTTATATAAAAAAAATGTATTCCCAGGATCACATGGGCAAGGTTGTTATCAAATGTCCCCCCCTTTTTAGGATGAAACAAAATATTTGTAATTGTATATAGGACTAAACTATTCCAAACCTCCTCCTAGGGTTCCCTTTATTATGTCTTACTACTCAAATGATACAAATTCATTTAATTTCACAACTAGAGATAAAACTTTATGGACTTGTGTTACCAAGAAGGGACACAACTTTAGGCATTATTTCATCCAACAATAATAAACAACACTGATGTTTTGAATGCTTTATTAGATTTCAGATGTTGAACAATGAATCTCTGATATGTCTGCTGAATAATTTTTCCCCACACCGTACTGTAAAGGGGATCATATTATCTTCATTTTACAGATATGAGCACCAGAAACTTGCCCAAGTTTGTTATGACTTCTGAGTTTATGATGCTTTGTCTCATGTTGCGAATCTCCCTTCCCCCAAAGTGACATTTCCAACACTCGGTCATGCCATTAGCTGATTATCCTTCTCAGGAGAAGCACACACAGGAGCTGATTCCTGACTTTGCTGATGGTCTTTCTGTCCACAGACAGGAGCCCAGGTTGTGCCTTTAGTGCTACTTCTCCAAGAGTATTATCCTGGTACTTGTCATGCATACAGGGTGGCCTCCCTTGCTTTCTAGCTGTCCCTCAGGGGTTCTGCCTCACTGGACTTCAGATGTGGACAGGATTGATAGATGAAAAAACAGAGTGGAGATGACATTGATGACTTCTCTGAGAGATCGAGGAGAAGGTTGGATGTTTGGCAGTTTACTGGCATATAAAGAAATCCATTACAGAACCCCCACGGAGAATAACCACAGGCTTTATAAAGTTATTATGTGCCCTGAACATTGGGAAGTGTGGACAAATTTGAGAAAAGGAAGTTTTCCAGGGAGATTTTTTTATTACAAAATATGCTCTTTGATACATTGCTGGTGGGTCCAGTAGTTAGTGTATACAGTGTCCTACATTTGAATCCCAGTGGAACTAGCTACTTTCCTGCTTATCAAACTTGGGGCAATCTTTCCATGAATACACATGGCCAGGGCCATTGGTCAGGAAAATTATATTTTCAATCATGTTGCCCATTGCCTTAGTGTGTTTGGACTGATTTAATAAAATACCTTGGATTGGTTAATTTATAAACAACAGAAATATAATGCTCACAGTTCTGGAGGTCATGAAGTCTAGGATCAGGGTACCAGCAGATTTAGTGTTTGATGAAGGCTCCCATTCTGCCTCATGGGCTCCTTCTCATGTGTCCTTGAAGGGTAGAAGGGGTGACTATTATAAGGGTACAAATCCCATTCATGAAGCCTCTGCCCTTATGACCTGATCATCTGCCACAGGCCTCGCCTTTGGACAATATCACTGGGGAATAGGTTTTAAACCCTGGAATTGAGAAGAGGGGGAACAAACATTCAGACCCTAGCAACCATCAGATCCTTCAATCCCTGGCCCAGTGGATCTGCCCCGTTCCCTCTCAGCCCTTTAACTTGCCTTTGAGATGCTTCCTCATTTTGGTGTCCCAAGAAAAAGATCCTCAAGTCTGTTGAGTAGGACTCATACATTATAAGAGACTCTGAGATCACTGTCTGAGTCTGAAACGTCGTTGTCTTTGTTCACTACCCTTTGAGGACTGTTGGGGAAAAGACGACAGACACAGAGTCAAAATACAGGGTAAGCTGGCTGCGGTCAGAGCAGTACTGATGACAAGGGCTAGAGAGCCCAAAGAATATCACCATTTAGGGTTGCGTACTGCTAAGTCCCTTGTGATTGGACCAGGCTTCAATATAGTACTTGGTCCTTCTTCCTTTGTTCTTTCTCTCCCGTAACAGCAAACAAACTCTAAACTTTTTGTTACCTTTCATACCTAACTCATACAAACTTTAAATGCAACTGTCCAACTCTCTTCTGAGAGTACGTGCACATTTCAGATGCTGTGACAAAAGAATTCCATACAATTGATGAGGAAGATTTCTTTTTTAAAGTTGGCTCTTTTCTTTCCTAAAAGACTGGTTGTTCTATATTATATTCACAAGAGGAATCAGATGGTTGAGTGTGTATAAAAAAAGGAAAACTCTTTTTTTTTTTTCTCCCTACTACTCTCATAGCAACATCAGACTGAGTCTTTCACATCTGGTAAGTTGTGTGGTAGTCTGTTCCACACCAGGCAGTTCTCCAATTCTCTATGGGTATCCTGAAATTCAATTCAGTCTGACACTGTCTACCTGAAGATAGCATCAGATCCCATAGGCTAAGGGCTCAGTCCCAAAAGACAACCCCCACTTCAGATGCCAATTCCAGGTGCAGGATATTACCCCTGTTCTGATTGATCCACTATAAATTGGAAGTTCCCGTGATCCTTTTCTTATGCTCAACAATTTGCTAGAATGGCTCACAGAACTGAGGAAATAAGCTTACTTATTAGATTACTGGTTGGTTATAAAAGGATACAACTCTGGAACAACCAAATAGAAGAGATGCACCACCTTCCCAGCACCTTCAAGTGTTAGGCAACCTAGAATTTCCCCAGACTCCACCCATTGGATTCTTTTTAGTGGAAGTTTCATTACTAGGCATGATTAATTAAATTTTTGACTATTATTGGTGGGGCAAGGGACTGAAATTTCCCTCCCTCTAATCACATGTAAACAAATGATTGGTTCCACTGGCAACCAGCCTCCACCCTTGGGATTTCCAAAGGTGAGTCCATTAACAAATTCAGGTAGGGCTGGAAGGGGCTTCGTATGAATAACAAAGGACTCCCTTTTCACCTTTATTGCCCTTATGATTGTATTGTACCAATACGGTGATAGTATTATCACTTCATTAAAGTGTTTTATTATCACTTTATAGGCAGCCCACCCTGTCCAATCTTGGCTGTTCTGCTTTGAAGGGTGAATTCCCTTCCCCAGCCTCTTCCCTCCTTACCATCTGCCATATCCAATCCTGGGCAAGGAGCAAGTGACTGATTTAGAAGTAAATTGGGTTGAACAATCACATTATCTCTCCGTGAACCTGATATAGACATTTTTTGGTTGTGAGAGAGCACATTAATTGGAAAGTTGGATGGACTGCAAGTTGGGAGTAGCCATTTTTTCTGGCCATGTGTGTACTAAAGCAAACAAAGCTGGTCAGCAGAAGCAAAGTGGGAAATAAGGAGAGAGACAGGCAGTTTTAGTCAGTTTGGTTTTTTTGTTTTGTACCAAGGATTGAACCCAGGGGCACTTAACCACTGAGCCACATCCTCAGCCCTTTTTTTTTTTTTTTTTTGTATTTTATTTAGAGACAGGGTTTTGATAAATTATTTTAGGGCCTCACTAAGTTGCTGAGGCGTTGAACTTGCAATCCTTCTGACTCCGTCTCTCAGGCTGCTGGGATTACAGGCGTGCACTGCAGCACGCAGCTTGTCAGCTTTTTCACTGCTGTGACCAAAGGCCTGACAAGAACAGTTTTAAGGAGAAGAAGTTTTTTGGGGGGCTCATTGTTTGAGAGGTCTCAGTCTATACACGATTGGTCCAGCTCTATTGCTTTGTGCCTGAAGTGAGGCAGAATATTCCTGGCAGAAGAGTGTGGTAGAGGAAAGTGGCTCAGGACATCATACCAGGAAGCAAAGAGAAAAACAGAGAGCCCTTACCATGGACAAAATATAAACCCCAAAGGCACTCTCCCAGTGACCTACCTCCTTTAGTATACCCTGCCAGCCTAGTTACCAGTCAATTAACCCCTATTAGGGGATTAATGAACTGATTAGGTTCAGGCAGGTTCTCATAATCCAATCATGTGACCTCTGAACCCTCTTGCATTGTCTCACACAATGAGCTTTTGGGGGACACCTCACATCCAAACCAACACATAGGCCTGGGATCATCTTCCAGGCACCATATGGGGAAGGGTCCTCCTTCCCTGCCCTGGAGTTCTAAATTCACTTCTTCCTTAGCTTTACAGCACTTCTATTTCCTGTGATCAAAGAACCTTGGCTGCCACAACAATGGGTAGTTTGCAGCAGCTCGATTTATAGATGATGCAACCAAACATGAGACAGGTTAAACAAAGCTGATTTGTAGCAAGCTGGGAGTCAGCCTAGTTTTTCTAACTTTATAACCTTTGTGTTTTTCCATTTCACTTGCTGGTTAAATGACCAAGAAAGATCAATTTATCTACTTTATTCCTAAAATATTCTGGGACCGTTGCCTATCATATATCAGAGAAGAGAGAATTACTCGTCAGCTGCTCCGTAACGTCCTTGATGAAAATTGAATGGATTACAAACGGCCAGGTTGAAAATTCAATAGCAAACTGGGCAACGATCACTGTAAGTCTTTGTACTTGAATATCGATACACAGAGTGTCTACCTTAAATTGTTGAAGACTTGCTGGCCTTGGCAGTGTTATGAAAATGATCAATTGTCATTAAATATCTATTGCTATGCATGCTAGGGAAGTCCCACATAGAGTTGCCCAGGTGAAAAGCAACCCCACTGCAAGTCAGCAGCTGCCCCTGTGAGCATCAGAGACCCATTTGAAGCCACTGCCTGTTTTGTCTCTCACAGCATTTTAATACTCGTTTCCTGTCTCTGCTGTCCAAGACTCTTCTAAACCTTCAATCTTACTTCCATTGCACCTGCCATAGAGAATAACGGCGCTTTTTTGCCTTTTGCAGTGACCCCCACAACATTGATCCCCAAGATTAATTTAACATATGACACATAATCTCCAAATTTAATGGAAATCTACTCAGCCATTATTCGTGATGTGACAGACAGACTGCAACTTAATTATATTGACACGGATGTGAGTTAATGCTCTGATATTTTGCTGGAAAAGACATCTCTCTTTACAAGTGATTACAATTAGCAGTCAGAGCTGAGAAACATAACCATGGTGAAATATCTGCACAGACAAATGCCAGCCATACCTGTAGGAAACCCACCTTGTCAGGGATTGAGGGCTGTTTTCATCCACCCAGGTAATCACACCTAGACCTTGGATTAACAGCCTTGAAGAAGTGTTTCATTGCGTGTCAGAACAAGAAAGACTTCTGATAACAATAAGTGTTATCCTTGTGGGAGGCTGTAACTAGTTCTTTCGGTCTTTAAAGTTTCTATAGAAGTGATAAATAAAACATTTGTTGCATAGTATCTCTATCTTGAGTAAGTGGATTTTTTTAAATCTTCTTTCACTGCCATGACAGGGGAAGCATAAATATCAGAAGATAATAACTTTCTGTGCTATCTTTCTCTTCATCTCAATCCCTCCCATTCTCTCCCCCCACTTTTTTTTTTTTTTTTTTTTTGGTGGAGGAGTTCTAGAATAAATGCTATCGTCAAGATTTTACTAAACTATCTTTCATCATAGTCCCTAAGTCTTTTATGGGATGAGGGTCCTTTCTTTTGCTTATGAGTGCTCCAAGTTAAAGCAGAGATCCTGTTGTTTTGGAACTTGATTGAAGGGGCTGGGGCTGTAGTTCAGGGGTACAGAGTTTGCCTGGTATGTGTGAGGCCCTGGGTTGGATCCCCAGCATCCCACACACCCTCTTTAAAAAACAAACAAACAAAAAACCACAGGGAAACTTGATTGATGCAGTTGAGAGCCATTTAACTGATGGGATCTTATAAAGGAGATTACTGTAGGCAAAAGCTCAGTCAAGAGGGCAAAGAATGAATGATGGGAGAATTGGAAGCTACTGTTGTGAGCTAGAAGAACAGAACTAAGCATCTGGAACAGAGTGGAAATAACAGGAATGAAAGAAAGAGGTCATAAAGTAATATGATAAAAATAGGGAAAGTGGTTCATATAGTGCAGGGACTGGGAGATTTTTTTCTGTGCAGAGACAAATATTAAATATCTTTAGCGTCTTGAGCTTTTTCTTTCACAACTATTCAACTCCACTATAAACTATTCATAGGTGCATAAATATGGCAGTGTTCTAATAAAACTTATTTAAAAAGGTGGTGACTGATTTAGCCCAAAATCTATCTAACCACTTCTTTACAAAATCTGCTGTTAAAAATAATAGCTGGGTGTTGGGTAGCACATGCCTGTAGTTTCAGCAGCTTGGGAGGCTGAGACAAGAGGATCACAAGTTTGAGACTAGTCTCAGCAACTTAGTGAGGACCTAAACAATTCAGTGAGACCCTTTCTCAAAATTAAAAAAGTAAAAATGGGCTGGAGATGATTAAACACCCCTTTAATTAAAATTAAATGAACCCCTGGGTTCAACCCCTGGTACCAAAAATTAATTAATAAATAAATACTGTATTATCTGACACGTGATGTGTCTGGTTTCAAGCCTGACTCCTAGATTTATTAAAATTTAAAATGAGCCAGACGCGGTGGTGCACGCTTGTCATCCCAGCAGCTTGGGAGGTTGAGGCAGGAGGATCTCGAGTTCAAAGCCAGATTCAGCAACATGGAGGCACTAAGTAGCTCAATGAGACCCTGTCTCTAAATAAAATGCAAAAATAAATAAATAAAAGGGGGTCTTGGGATGTGGCTCAGTGGTTGAATGCCCCTCAACTTTGTGCATTCCCTGGTACTCTCCCCTCCCACCAAAAATAAAAAGTTAAAATGAACTGGGTTTATGAAGACTATTAACTCCTTTTTTGAAGTTTAAGAATTTCTTCATATTTCTCCATTATTATTTTAATAGTATTTGAAATGCCCAAGACTGCCCATGTGAAAGCAAATCTGCTCAGTACATAGAGTTAAACTTAACCCTGGGAATCATAAATCCTGATAACAACAATGCGATTCCATGCATGAGGGGGGAGCCTGACACTGCAGCATCCCTTCTGGGAAATCTCACAAAGAATTGGGGCTGATATGTCTGCTCTTGAGGAAATGTCAACTTCTGTACACACTGGTGACACAGTAGAAGCCAGTCAAGGTCAAGTGTGGGGCCATGTGGCTGCTGAGTAGGGCAGACACCATTGAGGGAAAAAGAGAGCACAGTCCACTGAGAACTCAGGACAGCAGGGTGGCAGCTCTTCTCATCACTTGTCCTCCCTCTGAGTTGCACCAGTAATGTGCATGGACGGCTTCCTGTGCTTCTACTTCTGCTCTCATTGTTAATTACCAAAGTCACTTTCTGTAGCTTGTATTCAGATTCCGAAGGGAGTTGATGTTATTGGTCAAAACAGTGGTAGAGTGGTCTCTTTTACCCAGTCATATTGCTACCCAACCTTTTTTTTAAATTTAATTTAATTTTTTTGTTTTGTTTTAATTAGTTACAATGACAGTAACTAATGACAGTACAATGACCTTGACATATCATACATTTGAATCAGATGGGGTATAATTTCTCATTTTTTCTGAGTGTACAGGTTGCAGAATCACATTGGTCATACAGTCACATATATACACACAGTAATAATAATGTCTGTTTCATTCTACTATCCTTCCTATCTCCCCATCCCCTCCCCTCCCCTCCCATCACTTCCCTCTACCCAATCTAAGGTGATGCTATTCTTTTTTTTTTTCTCACATCTTCATACATGTATTGTGTATAACGATGAGGGTCTCCTTCCATCTTCCGTGCAATTCCCCTTCTCCCTCCCATTCCCTCCCACTTCTCTTTAGTGGTAACCTTCTTCTCATGTTCTTCCTCCCTACCCCATTTTGAGTCACCGCCCTTATATCAGAGAAGACATTCAGCATTTGTTTTTTTAGGGATTGGCTAACTTCACTTATCATAATCTGCTCTAATGCCACCCATTTCCCTGCAAATGTCATGATCTTGTTATTTTTTAATGCTAAGTAATATTCCATTGTGTTCTTGGACTATACCCAAAAGACCTAAAAACAGCATACTACAAGGTCACAGCCACATCAATGTTTATATCTGTGTCTTCTCTTTTATTCTTTAGTGTCTTGTGGTCTTCTCTGTCCTACTCTCAAAGAGAACTCAGTCAGAACCTTCTTGAAAGGGATACTGTGAAATTTATTAGAAGGGAAATGGGGCAGGTGAACATCTAGACTGTCTCTAAAACACAGTCTTATAGATTACTACCTCGATTTACACAAGTGCCCCTGAACTTGCTTCTGTTTTGCTTATCAAGGAGCTAGAGATGGTAAAATCACTTGGAGAAACAAAATAGAATTTTCAGGGACTCATTCCTAAAAGAGAATAAATTGTGGCTAATCAGAAACAGAGAATCCAAAGTGAATCTATACTAAATAACCTGTTCCCTGGATCAGAAAGTATAGCCACACAGACCTTAATTCTGAATAAGTGCCTTTTAAGTACTCAAGGCAGGTACTACTCTATGTGGTTGAGTCAAGCACATGGACATTCTGGACCCAGCCCTACTGTCATCCAGCTTGGTGACCTTGAATATGTTACTTCATGTCTGTTCTTTTGCTGAAAAAATTGAATGTATATAATGTCAAGGAAAATACAGAATTATATAAACTATATATAATTTTACAGAAAATTAGAGACTGATAGTTGTGTTTTCTTATTGTTGTTAACTCCAAAATGGGCCTGGGTTTTCCAATGGAAGTTTCTTCACGTGCAAAATGAGATGGGGTGGACTTTGCCAGAGACAGCACCTGTGGCATGGGCACCCTATAGTCATGTCCTGGACAATAAGCCTTTGAACACTACCCCTGACCATGAGGTTCTGAAAGTCTATTGACTTTTCATAGGGTTGAGTTCTCAGAATGTTGTCCTGAACATAGAATGGGGGTTGGAAATTGAATTGGGAAAAGGAAGTGACCAGCTTGGTGAAGATTCTACACCCTGGGCAAAACGGTAGTGGGTCTGGTGGGTCTTGACCTGACCTTCACTTGGGCTGTCCTGCCTTTTTTCTTTAGGTGCTTGCTGTGGATATGCAGTTGATGACCACTGTTCTGGGATTCAGCACTTTCTCTCTAAATTGATACTTCTTTTTCCTGCTCCCCCCTTGGCTACCTACTCCCTTCACCTGTTTCCTAAACCAACCTCTAGATGTCTGTGCCTTCCAAGAATATGTTCTATGGAACGCACAGATCCCCTCCAGGAAAAGAAAATAGTGGACTCTCTAGCCTAGCTACACCATTGTTCTCGAGTGTAATAGTGCATTCTTCTAAGGAACAATTGGAAACAAGGCTCCATTCTTATCTGAAGTGACCTCAGGGAGTGACTTTACTCAAGATCATTGGATGACCCAGAGCAAGGGAGAATGGCCCCCATGATAGTCAAGGAGGAGGCTGGCATAGGTTTGTACAGTCACGATCCCAGAGCCAATTCTGCATATAAAGCTTCTGCTCTGTAGTTGCAAAGAGCTGAGTCTGACAGGGAGTTGCTGCTTCCCCAGGACTTAATTGATATAAGAAATAGCATTACATGGGCTTAATTAGATGCTCTTGATTCTTGACAAGCATTTGTTATAGGGCGCTATGTTTTTTTTTTTTATTTTATTTTTTTCATGATGAAGCTGGGGAAGGGGATGTAGAGGAGAAACGTGGAGGATATTTAACAGGCAGATGTGAAAGAAAATTTCTAGACAACATGTGGAGAGAGGCCCCTGTGAAATGATGGCTCATTCAGGGACAATTCAGAGCCTCCCATGAGTCCCAGGCTCTTGGAGAAATAAGACAGTTCCTGACAAGACACTTGGCTTAGCTTTAAGAAAGTGAGTCCCTTGATTTATGAAACATGTCCTGGGACTGGCGTGCGGGTTAAGAAGCACTTTGCTCTGAAAAAGAAATAGAGAGATGGAATGTGGGGGAAGGAACACAGCTATCAGCATGAGTAAAACTGGTTTCTGAGGCCAGGAGACATCAAAGAGAGAAAAACACCCAGTATCATCTATAACACTCACTCTATGTATAAGAGTTCAACCCGGAAGGATGAATCAGAGCAGTTATTACAGTCCCCCTAGTGGCATCTTGTGGAACAGCATGCCGATGTGAGGGCCCTGTGTTACCAAGAGTCTTGACAAAGTTGTCATTCAGCATAGAAGCTAATTATATAAAACTGCATAACAGAAGGCTTAAGTCTTATCATGATAACAGTGTAATTTTTCACTTAAAAATTCATCCAGATCAGGATTAGGTAATCTTGATTATAAGGATAATTCAATAAATAACCCCTTCTCCATCATCAATCAATATATGTATTTGGAGATTACGACTGTTATGCTGTTTAAAATGCCTGACCTGAATACAGTTCTTCCATTAAACTCTACTTTTCATACAATGTTTAAAGAGTGCACTAATGCTGGGAGAATTATCAGGCGATGAAAATAATTTTGGGCTGGGAGTTGAGACTTGAATCTCAACTCCTTAGTTTTACAAAGATTAGGTGATTGTCAGAAAATCATTCACTTATTGTGCTGGGAGGTTTGTGCATGTATGCTTAGGTTTAGTGTATGGGTATATGTATAAGAATATTTCCTTAATTTTCCCTTATTTATAACGAAGGTCACAACTCAGAAAATGCCATTTGGAAGAGATGCATAGATAAAGCAGTGGAGGTATAGTATGGAACTTCTTCACCAGACAGAAAGCTCTGTAAATATATTTCTTAAATTAAAGTAATTATGGGAATTTCTACATACCTCTCAAGTGTTTGTTCAAAACCCAGTATTTATTCTGGGTTCCCCTGAAACATTCTCCATGAACTGCTTTCTGGTCCATCCCAGTGAAGGATATTGGAGAAGAATGAACAAAGTCACTATCCAATATAAATGGGTAATCTAAGACACACAGGAGATAATAACTGATATAAGCCTTGATCAAATGGCTTGATCAAAGCTTTGACTTGGGGATATTTTTGAGAATACACCAAATGATGTGAATTTAAACCAGATTTGAGAACTGGTATGGTGTCAATGACAATACCTTTCACTTCCCAGCAGTAGTCTCTCTTTGATTTTTCCACTCAAACACCTTCCAGTTCTTACACTTACAGATCTGTACATCCTAATTCAGCTCCTCCTGAGCACATTACTGGCTCAACTTATCTCTAAGTACCATCCTATATGACCCGCCCAATCTCTTTGGTTCACAACACTTATTGTGCATTCTTCCTTACCTCATATCCAAATCCTTGTTCCTCTTTCCTCCCACAAAGCATAATATACCAGAAGAAATTTTGTTTTCTTTCCCCTATGATTTTATTTGTTTGAACAAATTACATCAAATTAGTGTAATTTGTAGATATTACGACCAGAAAAGCTCACGTGCCAAAGTGAGATATATCAAAAGCTTGATAGTGAGCCAAAATTTCACTTGGGCCTTTAGGAAGAGGTGGGTTTGACTGTCTTGGAGGATCAGTTTGGAATATAAGATTGGAGGATCAGTTTGTAACATAAGACATGGAAGTACTGGTTGCATTTTTTTAAGTAACATGAGGGTGTGTATTCAAGGATCTGCCCTTTTTTTTTTTCCAAATGTCTTTATAGATCCAACTCTGAAACTGAGGGGCATTTTATAAGCTAATGAGTCTGAATATCCTCCTCACAACCCTACAGTCCCCCTAGTTTAAGTGACAAGGTTGAAAAACCAAGGAAGACAGCAATAGACATCAGGCAGGTGAAGGAGTTTTGATTTGGTCTCTCCAAAGGTAGATGTTCTAAGGGGAAGCCAGGTGATACCAGGTGCTCCTGGGGAACCCTTTTCTTTATCTCAGTACCAACATTCAACTCAAGAGCATGCTAAAACCAACCCTCAAGGACACACATCTGTGTCATCCAGTCTGCCTCCATATGTACAGGCCTGTTATAAGATTATCCCATCTTCAAAAAATTAATGTTCGGCAAACTTGAAATTATTTTTTGCTGCAAATATGATTGACTTTATTGAGTTCTCCTTTTAATGGGAGTACTTGTAATGCATTCAGTGTTTGTTTACTCAATGAGCAGGAAAATTGAGGAATATAGGTTAAATTAAAACTTCGTTGGAGTTTTTTTGAAAGTTCCTTGGTGAATTGTAAACAGAGTCAGTTGAGGGAGGAGGAATATCTGCTAGGTGCACAGTAATTCTATTAATTTAAAGCATTTTATAGATATTCTTATTTTATAAGGTAAGATTCATTTATGTAGTCTTAGAGGTAACGTACGCATATGTTATGAGCTGGAGAGATCATAAATACCTTCCTTATTGCCTATTTATGCATATTATGTATTTATGTGTACACATATACTATATCTAGACATATATGTAATTTCTATTTTATAAGGCAATAGTCTTCTGACTAGACCTGTAACTCTTGAGTTAATTAAATTCTGAGATTATCTGATTCTTTGACAACTGGAACTAGAAGTCAGTCCCAAGCATGGAGCCAAAGGATAAGGTAAACTTTCCTGCAAATTAATGCTAATCACTCAAGAGTCAAAACTACTTTAGTGTTATCTGTTGGTAATAGTTAAATATTGGCCAGGCATGGTGGTACACACCTATAATCCCAGAGACTTGGGAGGCTGAGGTAGGAGGATGGAAAGTTCAAAGCCAGCCTCAGCAACCCGAGAGGCACTTAGCAACTCAGAGAGACTCTGTCTCTAAATAAAATATAAAATAGGTCTGGGGATGTGGTTCAGTGGCTGAGTGCCTCTGAGTTCAATCTCCAGTACCCACTTCAAAAGATAGTAAATATTTTACTAATCAAGTCCTATTAGGTTCAGATCCAAGACTCTTTTGTTCCAAGAGAGGTTGCTGATCTAGTGTCTATCAGCCAAAGAAGTTAATTGACAGCTAAAATCCACAGCAACTAAAATCATCATGCATCTTAAACTTTCAGAAAAAAAGTGAGAATGTTGTAATGATGAAGAAAAAAGATGACAGATGAAAAAAGTTGAAAGCAACGTTACCTTGAAACTTCAGCTAGCTTGTTAGAGTCCATGAATTCCATATGAGAGAGAAATAATACCAAGTACAATTGAGACAGGGGAGGATTTTATGGTAGACATCTCTCAGACTCCTTTATTTTGGGAAAATAATTTTGAACTTGAGAATTGAGTGTTTTCTCTCACGGACATTGGATTTAAAGGCTATTGTATCCAAGGATGTTCACTGTGGCATAACTCTTGCTGTTTGCACAACCTGCAAATGATCCAGAGCCCAGAGTTATAATTAAGGACCTTGTTACACCATAAAAGATTTTCAAATTTTAATCTATGACAACCCACACAGCACTCAGGGCTTAAATACTTTATTGACCAGGCTGGCAGGCTCACTCCTCTGTCAGAGCTGGGAGAGCCCTGCTTCAATTTATCTCTCCCACACTACATATTTGTAGTCATAAATCTTTTGCTAGGCTCTTTGAACATTAAAAATAGCCCAGCATTGCTGGCTTTGCTTGTGGTGCTGTGAGAGCCAAATCAAAGGTGCCAGGCCTCCTGTGGCCTTTTCATGTTGCTCTGCAGCAGAAATCGCTCACATCTGTCTCAGCTCTCACTGTCCTAGTGTCAAGTCCAACAATGACATTTCCCACTCAGAGTTCAGCTGCATCTCCCCAGACACCTCCCCTATCTGGATATGGGAGCTGATCCTGGGCCAGGCTGCATCCGGTTCCCTTCTCTTGAAAATGACTCAGGGCAGGTGAGTGGTCTTCATTCTTCACGGATCCCACTAGATGGAGCAGAATAGCTATGCTGCCAGCCAAAGCCCTGCCTCTGGATTTTCACTGGGTCAACAGGCAGAGACAGGCAGAGAGAGGATGCAGCAAAGGCCAGGGATTGGTTTCTGAAGGTTCAAAAAATAAGTATATATATATATATTTTTTACAGTCCCAATTATAGACCAGAACAAGCCACAGGAATTAGTGACCCCACGATTATCAGCCAGGTTGTTTGGAGAAAAGAGAAAAGAGCCATGTATTCAGGTGGACTGTTCCTTCTTCAATCATGAGAATGTTATTTCTTTGGATTTGTTTGGATTTTCTTCCAGCGGTGTGGACAAGGAAATTTTGTGGGGTCCATCCCCTCTGGGAATTTGTATTTAATTTCTTGTACACAATTTCTAACTTATGGGGGAATTTGTATTTCTACTTCCTTTGCCCTTTTCCTATTCTCTCATAAACTCAGCCATAGTGAGGTATAATTGGCAGCTAAGAACTGTCCATATTTAATGTGTATGAATAATAAATTTTTCTTTCTATGATTTCCATGGAAGCACCACCACACCAATACAAATAATGAATGTATCCATTACCCTTTAAATTTTCTTAGTCCCTTTGGACTCTGTCCTTTCTGCCCCTTCCTGTTCACTACCATCTCCAGGCAACTGCTGATCTTTTCCCCACTATCATGAATTAGTTTGTGTTTGCTAGACTTTTATATAAATAGCATCAAAAATTATGTGCTCTTTTTGCTTAGCCTCTTTCCCTCAGCAGAGTTTGAGATTCATCTATATTATGCTATTATGTCCTGTATCAATAGTTCAGTCTTTTTTTTTTTTTTTTTTTTTTTTGGTACCAGGGATTGAACTCAGGGGCACTCAGCCACTAAGCCACATCCTAAGCCCTATTTTGTATTTTATTTAGAGACAGGATCTCCCTGAGTTGCTTAGGGCCTCCCATTGCTGAAGTCTGGCTTTAATCTTGTGATCCTCCTGCCTCAGCCTCCACAACCACTAGGATTATGGGTGTGCGCCACCGTGCCCAACAATAGTTCAGTCTTTTATTGCTGAATAACATTCTGTATCCTACAGTGTGTTATGTTCACCTGATAACAATCATTTGAGTAGTTCTGCTTTGGAACTTTCACTTCTCCAGGTTAAATACATAGAAGTAGAATAGCTACTCTTGAGGCATAGAATAAGGTCATGGAACTTATGTTGAACTTTTTAAGAAACTGCCAAACTCTTTTCCAAAAAGGTTGTACCATTTTATGTTCTCACTGACAGAGGCCCAGTGCCTCCACATCCTGACTAGCTTTGTGTTATAATCCCTACACACATTTGCATCCAATGTGGTGTCATATATCTGACCACACATTAAAGAATTTAGTATTGGGCTGGACAAAGAAAGAAAATATTAGACTGAAAAGCTATAAATGACCATACATAAATAGGGTCTATTTTTGAGAGTTCCAGAAAATTAAAGGACATTTTACAGAATGGCATTTGTCAGAATTATGGGGTAATAAGTAAACTGAATTAAAATTCTAGGCCATTATTCTGTAGGATAAAAGGAAAGTAGATGCATTTTATCTTTTTATCTTACAGAATCCAGTAAATGTTGCTTATAGATTGACTAAAAAGTGCTGAGAGATAGAAACATGTTCTTTAGACTGTTGTTGCTAAGAGAAACATGGTTCTGAGTGTGCCTATTTAGCCTAAATTCCTGGAGCAGAAGACCCTTCTAAATCCTCTCAGAATAGACCGAAAGATCACCAGCTCAGTACCTCCTAGGGAATCCTCTCTCTGCTAAGAGCTTTGCTCATAGAGCAGATTCTTATCTAATTAGTAACTACTTCCTTGGATGCATGAAGTGACTCAGAATCAGTCTACATAGCACTGTTCAATTAGAGCAGATTGACAGTAAAAGCTGAATTGGGCTTCAGACAATAACATTTCTTCTACTTTTCTCATTTGTATATCTTAGAATTATGAGGCTAGGTAGCATCTTAGAGATCACCCTCAAACTGTGTTCCTGGTTGCCAACTTGGGAATTGGAAAGAAGAGTAAAAGGAATTCTTTGTTCATATGCTTTACATGAACTTTTACCTAAGAGTTCTGTAAAAAAAAAAAAAAATCTCTCATTTAAAAAAAAGAGAGAGAATAAAGGCAGGCAGGAGGAATACTATTAATATGGTTTAATTCTCATTTATCTGATAAAGATCCTGATCTTAAGATATTTATCCATTATATAACTTGTTAAGTAATATCAGCATTAAAATTGTGTCCTTTTAAATTAATTTATTATTATTATTATTATTTTCATTATTACTTGTGAAGTGTTGGGAATGAATGCCACAGCCTCAGGCATTCTAGGTAGTCTCTCTTCCACTGATAATCACCCACAGCCCTATCTTTTTAAAGTTCAAAAATAAAGTTCAGATGAAAGACATACAGTGTCATTTTAAAATAAACATCTCCAGAGAAAGGCAAATGGGGAATAAATATTAGAAAGACAGTAGAATGAATCGGATATAACTTTCATATTTTCATATGAATGAAAATATGAATACACAACCAGTGTAACTCCACATCATGTACAACCACAAAAATGGGAAGTTATACTCTATGTGTGTACAATATGTCAAAATACCTTCTTCTCTTATGTATGACTAAAAAGAACAAATCAAAAATTGAAAAAAAAATTTGTCGTGAGACAGTCTACCAGATAAAATTATTTTATAATTCATCTCATTTAATTTGCTCTTCAGTTCTCTGACATATGTATGACTAGCTTCTCTCAGCAGGCAGAATAAATAACTTTCCCAAGGCCACAAACGTAGGTTAAGATTTTAACTTGGTCCCTCTAATATCAAGGCTCATGCTCTTTCCAGTACCCGTGCCAACAATTTTAGGTTTGGTATTAATTGTTTGGGAGACGATGACAAAGAGAAGTCAAAGTTGCATCTATAAAACACTAATTCTGACTCTTTGGTGAGTTTCTTTACAACAAACCCTCCCTGAGACTGTTGTCACAGAGCTTTAGAGCTGGACCAGATGAAATGTTCAGGAGATGGAAAGAGGGTTAAGTCCAAGAAGATTCTAGGGGCCATTGGGGTCTCTGCTCTGTGGCTTACTTATCCCGGAAAATGAAAACCAACATTACCCAGCATGGCGCTCACAAAGAAATATTGTGGAGTTCCTGTTGTCATTTCCATACTCCATCACACATCTCAGCAGAGGAAGGGGGGAAACTCACATGGAGAAACTAGCACGCCTACAAGTGGGAGCCAGGAGGGAGACTCTCCACCTGCCCCTGAAACTGGCTTATGTGTGTGTGTGACAAAGCAGGAGATTTTACTGTGCAGAGACTAAAACAAACAGAAAATTATAAAGTGCACAAAAGGATTTTCCACACTGCTGAGCCTTGCAAAATGTTCACACTTGAATTCCCCTTTTTGAATTCATTATCTCAAGACAGCGTTTGGTTTGGAAAGCCAAGGCAGCTGAGCTGAAAATGTGTGTTGTTATTACTTGATGTTTCTGGAAGTAAGCTGCAGAGGCGGCTGTGTTCAGAAGCAGCCTTGTTCTTTGCAAATTCTTTGTCAATGAACCCTGCCTCTTGTTCTAATCATCGGCAAATGTGGAGACCCTATGTAAAATATTCATTTGGGGCACATCTCTAACCATTTGTTTGGATAACATGCATTTCTGAAAGCTAACTGTATCTGAAATACTTCATTAGCACCTTAAGATTCCTTTAACTTGTACCAGTTGCGTTTTCAGAACTCCTTCATTCGAAATATTTTAATTAAGGAGCTGAAAATCTAGATCACATCCACATGGAGTCCTTATTTGACCACCATTCTATTACACTATCTTCATGTCATATTCAGTTCTGTTTGCCGTGCCTTTCCTTGCATATTCTTTCTTTTTTCCCATCTCCTTCCCCCTCACTCCCTATGATAATTATTTTCTGTTCAAGTAATTTGACAGCTAAGCAGGTGGCCCTTCATGATATCTACTGTTAATCTTGAATAACAATTTAAAGTTATTGTTTTTTAAACAATAATAATCCAAAGAACATATATCCTTTGGATCCAAGGATATATGTTCTTGCATTTAGTACATACTGTAGCACCAAATGCTACAGTATGTACTAAATGCAAGGTTTTATTGGGTGGTTGAAAAATTCATCAATAAAAGTATGCTATTGAATAATCAACTCTTAAGGGAGAAAAAGACACTTGAACTAATTTCTTCCCTTCCTTTAGAGACTACCTCACAACTGGCTAAATGAAAGGAGAGCATAAGAGCTCATGTCAAGCTCCAGTCCATGCATGGTCTCATAAGAGTATGTTCAATGAGTCTGGGAAGTGGGGAGTTACTAAAATAAAGAAGAAAAAAAGTTTCCTGTTAACTGCTACTGCTTGCAATTTGCTAAGGAAGTAGTAAGGTAACTTTCACTGCACGTATATAATACAATTGTATTGATTGGACTGCCTTTTTCAAATTATTAGTCCAATTAAATTGACCTTTTGCTAGTATAGAAATACCTTGTTTAATGAAAATCGAACAAAGGAATTGTCCGTAACCTGAATATAGCAACTTAAAGAGTATTGGATGTAAGACCCTGGTAAACTCACTACAGAGTATGGGCCTATTAGGTAGTTTTTTGACCACATAGATAAACACTGCTTCATATCTCAAAAGCAGAAGCTAGGAGGTGGCGGTGTCATAATAACAAAGGACATGTCATGAATATGATGATGTGCTCTGCTGCTTAACAAGCATTGAGTAACCCATGTTGTTGCGCTGGACTTTATGCTAGATCCAGAATCACGTTGTAAACAGTGAGCACTATGTAAGAGAAAGGGTTGTTCACGTACCACTTCTGGGCATTGGTATGTTTACCTTGGCCTCAGCACCAGTGAACGACATTAACTGGTTAATTACAGAATCTCTGAGATACCACATCATCTAAGAGAGGAACCAACGCTGTTCTCTGAAACACAATTTCACTTATTTCTGCCCAGGATCTTACATTACAGATGGGACATACCTTCCTGGACACCTCAAATCTTCTGAGGAGCATCTCTTCTTCTAGAGAATATCATTTAGTTCTACACTGGGCATAACACAATACCAAGAGGAACAAAGAAACATGAGACAGAGCCATTATCATGACATTCACACTGTATAAGACAGCTTACAATCTATGTTCAGTTCAAATATGTAAATCCTTCCAAATCTGAATCTCTTGGAAGTACAGATTAAAATACACACATCAAATCTCTGGAGATGGGAAGGTTGGAGATCAGGAAAATGCATTTTAATGAGGAACCTGAGTCTTCCAAAATTCAAGTGTGAGAATTACCCTAATAAGAGTTAGAGGTTTTACACATGACGGCAGAGACCACAAATATATATATACAATGGCACTTGTCTACAGATGTGTGAATCTGTATGGAGTTGGGAGTCACCACAAAGCAAAGACATTAGAAAACAAAGTTTGGTAGGCCAGACAACACCCTCACACTTGAGAGGCAGGTATAGGAGAAAGAGATAATGAACTTAAATTGTCAGAGTTAGGAAAAGAAACAAGATTTTTTTTTTTTTTTTTTTTTTTTGCAAGGGGCATATTACAAGGAAAGGATGAAGAAAACTTTAAAATCTTGATGGAGTTCAAAATCTCTTTCAAATTGGCGTCAGTTTGTGTACATGAGGTGTGGGTATTGATGCCTGGTGTTGTCCCTTGGGGACAAGAACATGAATTATGAAATTTTGGACTCCTTATTGCCAGTAGCAGTCACAATAACCACATTTGTTATATCACTTTGATCAATATATTTGAATTTCATGTGCCTAATCTATTAAATGAGGAGGCTATAATACTTGATTTCTCAGATATCATCTAGTCAATTAGCCCAAATTCTCATGTATGAGAATCTTCCTCTTTGACTGATATGGAGGTGTCTATCACATCCAAACTTTAGACGATGTCAGATGACCCAGCATCACATCTTGAACAAATCTATCCCTTTGGGACTGAGAAGATAGCTCAAAGTGTCTTTTATTTACCTCTTTTTTTTATTTCTCCTGATCAGAATCTGCTGCCTCCTCAAGCCTACTGATCCATTCTTCGTTTTTTGAATTCTCAGTGCTCTTTCCTGAGTTGTTTATGTCCAGCTTTCTGATACCTTCTAAATGAATTTTCTTTGGCATGTACAAAACACTTACCCATAGGCTTGTGTAACTCAGATGATGTAGGGGAATATCTAAGATTTAATAAGGAATGAAGTCTGGAGGAAAATAAAATTAGAGAAAGTAAATTGATTCTTATATTGGTTGGATACCAGAAACCCGGAATAAATATCCCTAGTGGTCCTACTTTGCAGTTTATTGAAATCTAGAATTTCTCACTGAAGCAATCTAAATGTTAAAGTGTGAAAAACCCTTTAAAGTTGACAGAGGTGTAATTCTTTTTGTCTTTCTTCTTCTTCTTCTTCTATTTATTTATTTATTGGTGAGATTTGATTTTTCTGCACTTTGTTTTTCTAATGTAATGTTTAAATTTACATATGTCAGCAGAATGCTTTACAATTCTCATTACATATATAGAGCACAATTTTTTATATCTCTGGTTGTATACATAGCATATTCACACCAATTCATGTCTTCATACCTGTACTTTGGATAGTAATGATCATCATGTTCCAACATCATTTCTAATCCCATACCCCCTCCCTTTCCCTCCCACCCCTCTGCCCTATCTAGAGTTCTTCTATTCCTCCCATGCTCCTGCTCCCTATCCCACTATGAATCATCCTCCTTATATCAGAGAAAACATTCAGCATTGTTTTTTAAGGATTGGCTAACCTAGCATTATCTTCTCTAACTCCATCCATTTACCTGCAAATGCCATGAGTTTATTCTCTTTTATTGTTCAGTATTCCTCATACTGGGAACTGTGACCTCTTCATCTCTTCGTGGTATAGTCGGTTCTCTCTCTCTCTCTCTCTCTCTCTCTCTCTCTCTCTCTCTCTCTCTCTCTCTCTCTCTCCTTTTATAATTTTTAACAGGTTCTCTTACAATTCCAGCTTTGCCCGGCCTACTGAGCAGAGGTTCATCCTTCAGTTGGTTAGTATGTTCCTGTCGAGATAGATGCAATTTTAGACTTATTCTGAAGTGCAGCCTCTCTCTCCATCTGCTTTGGAAACAGCTCACAAATCCTTCTTGTTGTTTCAGATGTGATCATCAATCTCCTGCCAGAGCAAATTAAGAACTGTTATTTGTTTGTTGAGCAGGAGAGGTTCCAGAGTTTGACCCCTAATTTGTCCCCTATACTTTGTGCTTTTCTCATAGCATCTGACTAAGGGTTTGTAAAATCTCCTTGCTCCCCCTCAACTTTTTGAGATTCACTGCATGAAAAAGTTTTATGCCACTGCTGTCCCATTGGGTTATATTTATTAAAAAGAAACAGCCACTTGGAAGCCTGATTGTGTCTGTCAGCTTCCAACCCCTGTTGCCTCCTGGAAACATGTGTCTCTCACCAAGTTCTGCTTGATTCCTTGGGGGCTTGACCCAGAGGAGGTTTCATTGCTCCCAGTGGAGTTAGATATCATCGGCTAGTTCCTTTCCCATTTTGGGTGGTGGAGAATGCACCACTGGTTCCCAGAATGAGGGATGACGTGTCTTGTGTCTTAAACCTTTGTTAGTCCAAATTCAACACTGAGGCATGAACTTTTCCTCAATTAATTTTTTAAAAATATTTTTAAGTTATACATGAGCACAATATCTTTATGTTGTTTATCTATTTTTATGTGGTGCTGAGGATCAAACACAGGGTCTCACACGTGCAAGGCGAGCGCTCTACCACTGAGCCACAACTCCAGTCTTCCTTAATTAATTTTTAGAAAATTATTCAATAACTAAAATTTCTGAACATCTTACAATGGTACTGATGAAAACTAAGAGAGGTGAAGGAGTATTGCTTAATAAAAATGGAAATCCATATAATTCACATGTTGAACATTGTGGTCACACTGTCAGGGGACAGAACCAGAAGTTTTTTTTTCTGGATTTGATCCTTTAGCACCTTTTTCTCCTCCATCGTTGGCAGGCTCCTCTGGCACAAAAGGCAAGGATTTGGTGTCATTTCCATAGTATGTTCGTGTTTCTACACAGAGTAACCTGGCAGGCAAAGCAGAGCTAAACACAGAGAGAATTATTCAGTTTATGTCTGGCACTGTGACTCTCTAATTTATCTTTCCTCTGGCCACTGTGATGTTTTATTTATTTGTAAAAAAAAAATATGTTGATATATAAAATCATATGTATTTATTATGTAGAATAGGATATTTTAAAACATATATACATTTTCCATATTTTTAATGTGGAATGATCAAATTTGGCTAATGAATATACACATTATTTCATATAGTTATCATTTTTATGAGAACATGTTCCATTCATTCTCAGCAGTTTTTGAGAATATAGTACACTATTAACATAGATACCATGTTGTAACGTAGACCTTTTGTACTCTTCTTGTCTTTAACCAACATGTCTCCAACTTCCACCCTCAATTACCCTAGTCCTTGCTAAATACCATTCTACACTCTACTTTTGTGAGATCAGTGATTTTAGATTCCATACATGAGTTTGAATATATGGTATCTGTCTTTCTGTACCTGACTTAATTTACTTAAATTCATGAAGTCATGAATGACAGGATATCACTCTTTTTGACCTGAGTATTATTCCATTTTATATATATATATATATTTTCTTTATCCATTAATTCTCTGATGGAGACTTAGGTTAATTCCATGCCTTAGCTGTTATAAATAATGCTGCAATCAACATGAGGGTACAGATATTACTTTGACATACTGATTTTATTTCCTTTAAATATAAACTCAGTAGTAGATTACTAGATCCTATGGATCCTATGGTAGTTCTATTTTTTTTTTTTTAATACCAGAGAGTAAACTCAGGGGCACTGTATCACTGAGCTATACCCGCCAGCACTTTTTATTTATTTGTTTTTTATTTTGAGATGGGGTCTTGCTAAGTTATTGAGGCTGGCCTTGAACTTGTAATCCTCCTGCCTCAGTCTCCCCAGGGATTGCGGGAGAGCACCACCATGTCTGGCTCTATTTTAGTTTTTTGGGAACCCCCACACTGTTTTCCATGATGGCTGTACTAAGGTACATTCCCATCAACAGTGTGCAGGGGTTCCTTTTACTCCTCATACTTGCCAGCATATGTTATCTTTTGTCTTTCTGATAATAGTCATTCTTACTGGAGTAAGGTGGTATTCACCATAGTATTTTTGTTTCATTTCCCTGATGTTGGACATTTTTTCATATACCTTGTATCTGTATGACTTCTTTGAGAAATGGCTATTAATCAACTCATTTGCTTGTTTTTAATTTAGGTTGTTTTCTTCCTATTGAGTTGTTTGAGTTTCTTATGTATTTTGGATATTAATGCCTATAAAAGGTATAGTTTGCAAATATTTTTACCCCATTGTGTAGGTTATCTCTTAGTTTTATATATTGTTTCCTTTGTTGTGAAGTTACTCTTTATTTGCTGAATCCCATTTGTCTATCTTTGGTTTTTCTTACTATTACTATGGGTTCATATCAAAAAAGTCATTGCTCCAGCCAATAGCATGTAATGTTTGCCCTGTGTTTTCTTCTGGTAGTTTCACAGTTATTAGCTTCTATGTAAAAAAAAATAAGTTGACTATAGAAGTGTGGAATTATTTTTAGGCTCTATTCTATTGCATTGGTCTATGTATTTTCTGCTTTTATGCCAATACTATGCTGTCTGAGTTGCTATAGCTTTATAGTATATTTTGATGCTGGGCAATGTGAGGTTTCCAGCTTGGTACATTTTGATTAAGATTGTTTTTATTTTTCAGGGTGTTTTGTAGTTCCACATGAATTTTAGGATTATTTTTTTCTCATTCTATGAGAAATATCATTGATATTTTGAAAGAAATTGAGTTAAAGCTGTAGAACACTTTGAGTATTATGGGCATTTTGATAATATTAATTCTTCCATTCCATGAACACAGAATATGTTTCCATTCACTTATGTCTTTCTCAATTTCTTTCAGTAATGTTTGATAGTTTTCAATGTTGAGATCTTTTATTTCCTTGGTTAAATTTGTACCTAAGTATTTTTTTTTTCTTTTGTGTTTTTGTAAATGTGATTGTTTTCTTGATTTCTCTTTGAGATAGTTAGGTAGCAGTGCTTCTGCTTTTATTTGTTAATTTTGTATCCTACAATTGTACTGAATTTATTTATTAGTTTTAATTATTTGTTGAAATCTTTAAGGTTTTGTATGTGTACATTATCTACAAACAGTAGGATTTTTAACTTTTTAGTTTGCAATTTGGATGTCTTTTCTTTCTTTCTTTCTGTTTCCCAATTACTCTGGTGAGGACTTCTGGTACTGTGTTGACTAGAAGTGGTGAGAATGGGTGTGCTTATCTTGTTCTGGAACATAGGGAAAAACTTTAAACTTTGTTCCACTAAATATGATGTTGGCTGGGGGTTTTGTCATGTAAGATCTTTATTTTGTTGTGACGTATTCTTTCTGTATCTAGTTTGTTGAGTGTATCATGAAAGGAGGTGGAATTTTGTAAAATGCTTCTTCCACGACCACAGAAATTAATTGTGGTTTTTATACTTCAACCTCCCCATAGAGCTTATCAAATTTGTTGTCTCATCTATGTTGAATCATCCTTACATCTCTGGTATGAGTCCCACTTGATCATGGTGAATTATCTTTTTAACTGTTGGATCCAGTTAGAATTTGTTGAGTATTTTTGGATCTATATTCATCAGAGTTAATGGGCTGTACACTTCTTTATTTATATTGTCTTTATATGCCTTTGGTATCAAGGTGGTACTGGCTTCTTAAAATGAGTTTGAAAGTGTTCCTTCCTCCTCAGTTTTTTCGAAAGATTTTGAGAAGAATTGGTATTTACTCTGAGTGTTTGATAGAACTCCACAGTGAAATCATCAGGCTGCAAACTTTTCTTTGATGGGAGACTTATTACTAATACCATGATTTACTCTTTCTGGGTCTATTCAGATTTTCTGTTTTTTCATTACTCAATCTTGGTAGAGCATATGCATCAAGGAGTACATCCAGTGCTAGGTTATTCAATCTGTTGGCATGTAATTGTTCATGATAATCTCTTATGAAAACCTTTGTATTTCTGTTGTGTCCGTTGTAATGCCTCCATTTTCATTTCAGGTTTATTTATTTGAAATTTCTTTCTTTTTCTTTATCATAGCCAAACATTTGCCAATTTTGTTTTCCTTTTCAATAAGAAACAATTCTTACTTCTGTTTGTGTTTTCTGATGTTTATCTAACCTTAATACCTTTTGTTTCTTCTCTGATATTTTTTTCCCCAAGTATTAATTTAGGGCTCAGTATTTTTTCTTATGTTTCTAGTTCCATGAGGTATGGTATTAATTTTTTAATTTGCACTATTTCTTCTTTTTTGATGTAGATATTTATTGTTTATAAACATCCCTCCTTAGAACTGCTTTTGCCATATCCCAAAGATTTTAATATGTTTTGTTTCTGTTATTATTTATCCCAAGAAGTTATTAAAGTTTCCCTTTATTTTGTTTTTAATTAACTCATTGGTTTATCAGGAGCATGTTTAATTTCCATGTGTTTGTGAATGTTTTGAAGTCTTTTCTGTTGTTGATTTCTGAGCTTTGTGCTCAAAAAAGATATTTAGTATGGTTTCTCTCCCTCAAATCGGTTAAGTCTTGTTTTGTGGCATAATATATGATCTATCCTAGAGAACGTTCCATGTGTGCTTGCTAAGACTGTGTATTCTACAACTGTTGGATGGAATTTCTGAAAGTCTATGAGACTGATCTAATCTATAATACAGTTTAAGTCCAGTATTTCCTTATTGGTTTTCTGTCTGGATGATCTGCTCAAGTCTCCTGCTACTATTGGATTGTAGTCTCTCCTTTCAGATTATTGGTGTTTGCTTTATGTATTTGGGTTCTCAAATATTGGATGTATACATTTTTACAGTGGTCACATCCTCTTGTTGGATTGACCCCTTTATCATTATATAAAGACTTTCTAATCTCTTTTTGTTTCTTACTTAAAATCTGCTGTATTTGTTACAGGTATAGCTACTCCTGTTCTCCTTAGTTTCCATTAATATGCAATGTTGTTTTCCACACCTTCACTTGAAGTCCATTATACATCCTTACAGGTGAAGTGAATTTCATGTAGGTCAAATTATAGAATTTTTAAAGAGCCGACATGAGCTTTGAGAACAGCTCCTCCATAGAGTTTTTGAATGGATTACTCAAGATCACAGACCTAATTATTGACAGATCCAGACCCAGAATTCAGTCCTTCAAACCTCCCATCCACGTTCACTCCTCCATATTGCTAAGCAAAGGGACATTTGTGTAATGAGACACAGGCATTAGGATACTATTTGCAAGGAGTTAGCAGTATAATCATTGCTCCCCTTATCCAGTGCAGACTTTGTTTTGGAGGATTTTCTAAAGTCTGAAGATAGTTCAATTTCATTATCACCAACAAATTTTTATCATTTTGTTCTTTTAAAAAAAGGAAATTAAAATATAGTAAGCTTGATAACCAGCTGAAGCTCTCACAGTTGGTAACTTATAGCCTGGGAATTCCAGTCTAGATCAGTGAGATTCTAAGATACATATTACTAAATCCTACACTCAGCTCCTGTCAATGTCCTCACATGCTAGACATGTGCATGATCCTTATGCATGCAATTTTGTAGCCTGCTATTTTCACTAAACAGCTCATGTGTTATAAAAAACTACAGCATACGTTGTTATTAATTTTTTCTTAATCACCATTTTTGTGGCTTCGTAATCTTACTTCTGTCATCTTGATTTGTGTTGCTTATTTCTTTATATTCCTGTGATGTTTTCTTTCTGTTCTTCTTCCTCTTTGTATTCTGTTGCCTTTCTATTATTTTTTGAAGTAATTTGCAACTTGCATGGAACTAATTATCAGTGACAGGAATGGAACCTTGTCCTTGCTCCTACGTATAAGATGGTAGTTTACTTCATTGTTTCTTTTCCCCACCCCCTTTCTTATTCTCTGTGTCTTTAACTTGAGGCTCAAAAACTTTACAAGTATATCATTTTTGACAAAGGATACATACATATAAGCCCATTTGTAGATGGGCGCATGAATGGAGAGAGAAAAACAGACAGAGAGACCAACAGAAAATATATATGTCTTGTAAGAAGTTGGTGACATGTTAAAATTGAATGACTATAGGGAATCTATATGGAGATACCCAGGAGGCCAGCAACTGAGAATCAAGTCTGGCTTATAGATATCCCTTTGAGAGTTACTAGCACATAACCCACATGGAAGGCAGCAGAGAGTTTCCAGGGAATCTTTATTAAACATTAATATTTTATAACCCAGTGACAGGGAATTAGTAAGAATAGTCAGAGAAGTTGGATGAATATTAAGAGCAAAGAACCATACCATTCAACAGAGAGTAGAACTCCAGGAAGGTGAAATACTTTAGAAAACATGCTTAGAAAGTGTCCCCTGGATCTAACATTATGGGTCAAGGGGACTTCTGTCCCTCCCATTGGGATTAATTAGCATGCAGAATTGTAACTGAATGAAAAATAAAATATTCAGAGGTAACAAGATCCTTCTCTCTGTGTTTGGGCTTCTAGTTCGGACTCCAGCACTAACCACTTAGTGACGATAATTTTGTCTTATATTTTGCAGCCTTACGCTCTCTTTCCAAGCCCTGGTTTCTGAGCCGTACAAGTTAATGAGTAGATGACATGTGCCAAGTACACTCCGATTCTAACACTCTGCTTACTATAATTTTAGTAGAAATTAAGTTCTCCTCAACCACCAAGGGCAAATCCTTCAAGGGGAAACTTTAACCCTATTGTGTTTCTCAAATTATGGGAGAAATCTTTCTGAATCTAATATCTGGCCTCCTATATATTACTGTTGGTAGACTGACAACTTTTACAATCTAATTTTATTCATGACCTATAAGTATATGGTACAAGATGTAGCTTTTTAATATCTCATTATTGATGTTTCTTCCCATACGTTCATGGACAATCTTTTTTTTTTTTTTTTTTTTTTTTTTAGTACCAGGAATTTAGCCCATGGGAACTGAACCACTGATCCACATCCCCAGCCCTTTTCTATATTTTATTTAGAGATAAGGTCTCTCTGAGTTGCTAAGTGCCTCACTAATCTGCTGAGGCTGGCTTTGAATTTTTGATCCTCCTGCCTCAGCCTCCTGAGTTTCTGGGATTACAGGCGTGAGCCACCACTTTCCGCTCATGGACAATTTTATGCAAGTCCTTAGGAGCATTAATTCAAGGATTATTTGAACCTGTATCTTGGTATCCATGTGTGTGTTTATGAATCAGCTCTTCATGGCACCCTGTGTATTACATCTTAGTTACTTCATCTTCCAAAAGCATTTTTTAAAACAATAATGATTTTTACAGCAATCCAATTGTCATCATAGAGGGAGTTTGCTCAAAGAGTTCAAAGACCTAACATTCATTCCTGTTTGGTCATCAACAGTTCCAGTCACTACCCTCTCTACAGATCTCCAACTTCCTGTCTGAAAAAATGAAAATCTATGCTGAGAGAGGAACTTCAACTGAACCCTACACAACTGTGGTAGGGGAGACTCAAAAAGGCTCCTGTAGAACCAGTTGGTCTTTCTCCCAATATAGAGAAAGCCAGGGCTGGGGTTGTAGCTCAGTGGTAGAGTACCTGCCTAGCACATATAAAGCACTGGGTTTGATCCTCAGCACCACATAAAAATTAAAAAAAATAAAAATAAAAGGCTTTAGTTGTGTCTGTCTACAACTAATTTTTTTTTTATTAAAAAAGGAATCTAACCAAACCAAGATTCTAACTTCCTGAAGAGACACTTTCCCTCAGAATTAGCCAAGATCTATCTTCTGATTCAGTTGGCTCCAACTCTCTTGGGTACTGAATGATTTTTCATTTTTGTATTCTTGGTAGGCTTTAAAAAAAAAGATAAGGAAAGGTCAGAGAGGAAAACCTTGTCTGGGCCCTGCATCAATCTAGTTAGTTGAGAATGCCCACACTACCTGGAAACACTGAAGAGTCATTCAAGCTAACAGCATTTTCTCTTTCTGGTAGAGAATAGTCAACATTCATAAGAAAATTGCCTTCACATTTTTAAAGCCCTTTTCTATTAATAACTTATAGATAAAGTGTCAACATTTTAAATGACTGCAGTTTTAGTCCTTTTAATTAATTTTCAGTCAAAAGAAGTTGATTTAATCCACATGGTTGCTTCCAATTCTCCCCCCCGCCCCGACACACACACACACACACACACACCTGTTGAGATCAAACTTTAAAAAGTCTCTTGAATCAATTCCTCTGGGCAGCTTCAGCATGATACTTTGGCCTCTAATATAATACTTAAAACATCTTACTCTACATCCCACTGTGTGGGCAGCTCTTAAAGGGAAAGTACTAATTCTGTTCTCCTCCCCATCTAACACCTCCCCCCCCCCACACCAGAATATCTAGAAAGAATCTTGTGTGTAGGAGCTGCAGAATAAATATTTTCTGGATTACTAAACTCCAAGAAGGGGTTAGTATTAAGATTTTTTAAATAGTTGCCCACTTGGCTATATGCCTAATTCTTTATGTCTTTATTTGTCTGTTCAGTGACACCATTTTCCCCTTGCTTTGTGGATTGCTGCTAAAATCTTTGCTGTATAATGCTTAGTTCTTTAGAAATTCAAAGTTCTTGGCTCAGCCTCTTGGGTTGTCCTGCCTTTTATAGGTGCAGTAAATTTGATCACCATCAAGGGCTGTTAAACAACATACAGTGATAAAAATAGTTCCCTTTGCTGACATTAGGTGTTTTCTAAAATAGCTCGATAAATTCTGGTCAACAGAAACTCTTTGTGATTTCAAAAGTCAGAAAGTGAACTGTTGACATGGACCTGGGCAGACAGAATATAAATGGCCCTGTAGTTGTTCAGAAATATATCCTACGTGCATTTTAACATGACTAGTGGTTGACTGTTCCTTCACTCTGTGATATTATAATAGAAGTTATGCAAGCTCAGGAGGTTACAAGAGGGCTTGTAGGAGGTAACTTGTTTGCAAGGTGATGTACCTGCAGGAGGCATAATGGGTAGGGTGGGTGGGAACCTCAAATTGGTGACTTTTGAAAAAAAAGAAAGCTGGTTTTAAGTTTCACTTATCAGATTCTTAGGAACAGGGATAGTGATGATACTAGCAACTACAACAAAAAAGCCCTGGTCATGAACTAAGACCTGGAAGCAGCAGTCGCCCATTCATTTCTATTCTTACACTTCCTTTCTTTTTAGTCCTTCCTGCATAGAGTTACAAGCTTCCCTTCCTCAAATTGTACTTCATGTCATCATTCTCTCTATTGCCTATTATGTTAAACCCAACCCAACCCAAAGGTAGTGGATAAATACAACAACCTGGAAATTCAGAAGCCATGTGTCAGTTATCTCTCGACAGCCAGGTAAATTTGAGCAAGGTGTCCAACGTTGGTGACATCATTGTCTCTTCTTGAAAAGCATGAATTTGCACTCCATGATCTCTAAGTAAATATAGTTAATTCATTTACAAGTCCTGCTGTTCCTCCCTTTTTTTTTCCAGCTTGGTGTCCAAGACCATTAGTACCAAAATGGACTAAGTACAGGCTCATCCTTTAGTACCTTCATGGTATTTTTTAAACTAACTTTTGGATTTTTTAGTGAGAGCTTGGTCTTTCCAATTTTATGCTCTCTCACCTTATATACCCCCTTTCAGGCCCTAGGAAGGGTTGAATCTGCTTGCTCATCTACCAGTTGTTCTTTTGTACTGTCTTGGTTTTAATGTGTACGTCACTCTCCATCTCTCCATGATCTTGTATTCTCTCTCCTGAGCCTCTTTTCTTTGCAAATCTACTGGATCAGTGTCTTTTCTTTCAATATTGAATTCATTATTATCCTTTGTAGTGAGCTATAGTAGTGTGATGGATCCTGGAAGCACCATTATGCATTAAGGTCTTAAAAGACAACTTCACTGAGAATCAAGAGTCGTGTGATTCTAGTCCCAGTTCTGCCACCATCATAAGGTTATTTAGCCTCTTTGGGCCTCATCATTCTACTTTTTACAAAATGACTTTGAGGTAAGGGTAGGCACTAAAGTACATCCAAGAATATATAATATTTGCTGAAATAATTTCATGGGAAGGCAAAATGGCCAAATGAATGAAACAGGTCTGTGGCAAGATCATAGAGAGTACTAAAAAATGAGGTTAATAGCACAGGCTTTCAAACAATTATGTACTTGTTTATTTATTTGTTAGAAATATGCATGCCTAACCAAATAGGCTTGACAGTTAGGTTCAAATTCTAGGCGACTTCTACCAGACTGTGAATTTTGTCACCTTTATGGTGTCATTCAATTCTGAGTCCAGCTTTGAATATCTCTTCTTCAACTCTGACTATGTCTTTGCTAGAATGAATTATTGTATGTTTCTTTGTAAATTTTTCCTTAAATGTCTTCATCTGTCTTGACTCCTGACTCATATATTATGTGCATGCTTTATTCATTTTATAAGCCCCAATAACACCTACCACATACTTCTGCCCACATTGCTTCTCGGAAAAAGCTTGCTGAAATTTGCATTGAAGATGGCTAGAGGATAAGAGTGGAAAAGACTGCAGAAAAATAAGAAGTTAAGGATGGAGGGAAAGTATTTTAAACAGAACAAGAAGCCAGAATGAGAGAAGCAAAAGCCCAAGAGAGCTGATACCAGGTCCGCTGCATTGGTCTGGCCCTTTGATCAGGATAGAACACAGATTTGCAGATCTAAACTGCACTAACAATTACTGGTGTCTCCCAAATGCCTAGGAGACAGGCAGAAGATCACCTGTTCACTGTCATAGCTGGACATTTTAATGGGTTGGGAAAGTTGCTGGGTATTTTGATGTATGTTAAAAAAAATACTCAGGTTCTATGTACAGAAATAATGGATTTTTCTTAGGAAATTTGGAAAAGTATTAGTCAAATAAGAGAATAGTGTATGGATTTAGCAAAAAAAATAAAAAATAAAAGTAGTATTCCTAGTACTAAGTATGGGAAAATTCCTCTAGTTTCCAAAGGAAGAAGTTGACTTGACCAAGATGACATAGCCATTAGCAGAACTGGGCCAAATCTCAGATATAATAGATGCTTGGGCAATGGATGCTCTTACTCTTCATGTGAGCTGAATAGGTGCTAAGAGCCACAGCCAAGTAATATGATGCATGGCATTTTTGGTTTGATGCCAGCAAGCCATTGAGATGATATGATTATGTTAAGATTTACATTCATATGGATATTGGACTCCTGCTGTCCACCTTCGGCCTGCTACAGGACTCCTGGAGAGTTCCCATTGGTTGGGGAAGTGCGATAGGAGGGAATTCCGGAGGAGGGACTTCCTGTGGGGGTCTGAGAGAACGCTGCATGGGTCGGTGGGCAATCTGCCCGGGAGCATACGGGGCATTGGCAGCAGTTTCAGAAATAAAGTTTGTTGCTGCTTGAGTGGCTCATGATTTTGTGCCCAGCCAGACTGCGACAAATAGGTTTTGCATTCTTTCTATTACTCTGAAGTCATGTGGTACTGGATATTACTGGACATAATGAGCCCAAATTTTCAGGGTTGTCTTGAACATGACAGGGGACATGAAGTGATCCTGACATATAATGGGAGTCCCATAAATACGTCTCCTTCTTCCCATGCCTCCCACCAGTTTTCCTATACCACAGATTTGGTTATGTTTCCACTGGTCTGTGAGCACACTGACTTTCCAATAATTTCATGGTGAGCAGAATAGATACATCTCACATTGCTGTTGCCTTTCCAAATACTTTCACCTATGGCATCAATTTGAATCCTCACATGAACTCAGGGGGTTGAGAGCAGAAAGCATTGCTATCCCTATTTTCTACAAGAAGAAAGTGAATGCATGGTGTAGGCAGTGATCAATAAAGCTGTGGCTTCTTTCTTACAGCTGACTGCTGTTTTATTTTTCCCTTTAAGACTAAACACACAAAGACACACACACACATGCACAGACTGATCCAAATGAGGCATAATTGCTGGGCTTCCCTCCTACATTTATATTTTATAATGCTGATTCCTTTCAAGTTGATTTCTGAGCTTTGTCTGTATAAAAAGTCTCAGGAGATAAATGATGAACTTGTTTCAAAAAGAAAACTTGTCCGTCAAACTTCTTGTGACTTTTCTTAAAATTCAGTACTTCTCAGCCCCCCACTCAGTTTTGCCATGTTTGAATAGAATATCCTACATTTCCCTAATATAAAAATAATGCTTTTAAAAGAATGCTACATTGGCAATCTAAGAGGTTCCCATGGTTCCAAGAAAGGTTGAAAGTGTGAATCTGTTTAGCTAAAGCATGTATGTGTACAGACACACACAAGTCTGCACAGCCACCAAATAAATAGCCACAAGTGCTGTTTCATGTTTGTGTTCCTCATTGGCTTTAGCAGGAAAAGTATACCACTGCCATTGTCTTTTAGCATCCAAGAGAATGCTGGCTCTGGGTTTTACTTAGAAAGTACAAATCCACTTAGGACCACACCTTTCTGACACCCCTCTTCCAAGAAGGTGGAATGTTCCCAAGAGCTTTAGACTCCTGCTTCTGCTCACTTTTTAATACATTTGTGTCAGCAGTAATACTGCTTTATTAAATGAAGCTGTTTCAGTGCGGATATGGGGATGTATTAAATGTAGCTAGCTTTGTAATCACAGTGAGCCAGCACAGCCCTGCTATCTGTAGCTGGGTACTAGCCACTCTCCCTTTATTAATGTGCTTCCTTTGCCAAGGGATGGAATGCAACATTTTCAAAAACCCATTAAAAGGCACAGCCTATTGTTGCTGCCCTCAGCCATACAGTGTGAATTCAGTTTTCATCCTCTATGTCAGGGGAAATTCCTCTTGAGAACGGATGCGTGGGCTCTATCTAGCCAGCAGCACTCCCTCATACACTGTTTTTTCAAGTCTTGCATCCGGGTCCATTTGCTGATGGATGTTGTAGTGGCTCCTCTATGCTGCTTTCATCTCCCTGTAAGTTGAGACAGCTATGGCCCATCTGAATAGAAAAGCATTGAAAAGTAAGTGAACATGGCAACAAAATAACCTTTCTCTTTCCCAGAAGCATTCAGGATTCTTCTAGAAACTCATTGGAACTTTGTGGCTAAAACATTCCTCATGTCTTCTAGAAGAAACTCCTACTGGTAGAGGAAAACATAACTACCTATTCGAGTTTCCTCCACTTGGGGGAGTGACTCACACCATCCCTACTTTCCACTTGAACAACTTCTGAAAAGCAGAATCATGCAGATCCTGAGGGGAGGTTGGTCCATCCCTGGAGAGCTCCAGAGTGTTAAAACCAAGTTACCCTAATAAGCAGAAACTTCAGAAATCTGCTGAAGCCAGACACAGGAGAGGCTTCTGCAAAACTATGGATGAATGGGTGTCCCATGAATTGCCAACACCAAGTGCATGAAGCAGACCCCTGAACTAATAACACCATCGGTTGCTGTCTCCTGGGCTCTGAGTGGAACTGCTCTATCTGTCTAGAATGCCCAGTTAGTTCAAGGGAGGTTCAGTTGATTCATTTCAAGGAATATTATAGCTGCAACTGCAGCTGCTTCTTTTTTCTTTTCTTTTCTTTCCCAATTCTGGGGATGGAACCCAGGCCCAGTACGTGGTAGGCATGTGCTCTACCACTGAGCTGCACTCCAGCCTTGAGACCTTTTTATTATCTAGGTTGGCCTTACTGTAACTATGCCTATGAATATGACCCAGTATTTCTTCTTCAGATAAAATCAACATATCATGTTCAAAGATATTCTCTTTAGACTAGAAAGTTCTGAGGAGTTGGACATTTTGTTAAAAATACATTTATTTTAGCAGTCATCGTACCCCATTTCTTCTTACCTACCCTTTCTACTTATTCATAATTCTGAGATGTGTGGTTATCATTGAAAAATATATAAAGTATATACATCCATAAATACATAAGCATATATGAATATTCAATATATAATAATTCAGAGTCAGGCATTTTAACTTTTAAACCTAGGGCCTTTGCTGTGTTATCCTCAACTGTTCTTTAAAGTGAGTATAATAATGACACCTACCTAAGAGCATTGTCAAGGGAGCAAGTTTTGAGATGATACATGTGGTAAAAAGGACTTTTTAAAATATAAAGAACCTTATGAATGTTAATGATTATCTCTCCGCTGTGAGAAAGGGCAGAGAAAAAATGGACTTATCATCACACTCTGTGGCCTCGGTGCAGCCCCCATGATGAACGCAGTGCAGGGAGAGGCTGGAAGGTAGATCTTCACAGAGCCCCTCTGAAGGTGCGATTCATCAGTCCCGGAACAGTGAGTTACTGTGCACAGTGCAGCTCAGGCTGAGACCATTCATATGGTTCTGTCTTCTCCTCCAGCTTTCAGACTCTCAGCTGCATTACAACTCCGTCTTTGGCACTCTGTCAGGGAGAAGCAATCATTGATTAAGGAAGCCAGAGGTTGACGTCCACAAATATAGAGATACTCATGATAATGATCATCAGTGCTACTTGCATTCTAAATTTTACTTTATTTGTAGCCTGAAGTCAAGGTGAACATTCTAAGAGTCAATAGTCCTATCTGTGGCTAAATTCAACATTGTCACATACAGTTCTGGAGCTGTACACTGCACAGAGTTGAGATGTATTGTGCAAACTGCAGATATTTTAGAGTTGTACAGTTTTTATGAGAACTTTCGTAAAGTGTCTTGTTTTAACAATATGCCATTTTATGTTTCTAACAGATGGATGTAATGTAAGGTGCTGTATGGGCTAGCTAAAAGATAAATTTCTCTTGCTTTAAGGTTTTTACTATTCTTTATGTAAGCTCTTCCTCCCTTGGGCAGAATGACAGACAATTCCTCTGAGAATGAAGGGAGCAAACCTTCCTTTAAAAAAAAATCTCCCAATAATAAGAATCTTTAGGTTATTTTTTTATACTTAGGAAGCTTGCAGCTGTTTCTAAATAAAAGTAAATTTTTAAAAGTCAACTTAATTTATTCAACATGTGTCTATGAGAACTATTCTAAGGGGAGAAAAAAAGTTCTGGTTGTACAACACTGTGAGGTGAAGCAGCAACAGGTTCAATTGGTGTTGCTTATAAATACGTAAGCATATATGACTGTTCAATATATAATAATTTAGAGTCAGGCATTTTAACTTTTAAACCTAAAGCCTTTGCTGTGTTATCCTCAACTGTTCTTTAAAGTGAGTATAATAATGACACCTACCTAAGAGCATAGTAGGTGACTTGGTGGATCCACAGTTGGCAGTGAGGTGGGGGAATATGCACAGGAGGAGTTGAGGGAAGGGTGGTCAAACAAGCGGAAGTCCTACTGAACCATCTATGATAAACAGACTATCTTTGGGTTTCCAGAGGGAAGGAGAACTTGAAGCTCTTTCACATGCAATTCTTCACTTTTGAGGATGGCTTCTAGAGAAGCATCTTCCATGGAAGATGCTTCAAGGTCCATGAAGGCTGTAACCTACAGAAAAGGCAGAGAAACCCCATTGTTAGCCACAGCCCTGAGGGGTGGGACACTTGCTCGGTTGAGCCTGGATTCCTCTACCAGGTGCATACATGTTGACTTGGACAGGACTGGCAAGACCTTTGGTAGAAAGGACTCTGCTGTCATCTCCTCATTATCCAGAGACAGTGGTGCCTATCAGAAAGGTTACTAACAGTATAATTAAATCTACTTCTTCAAAGAAGGAGGCCCCATTTAAGGAGCAGAAATGCTTTGACTAATGTCTAGTTAGCAGCATTATCGGTGTTAGGGCCAGAACAGGATAGAATTCAGGACTTCTGAAACCTGGTTCCAGGCTTTGTGTTGCTCTGATGTATTCCATATATTAGTTCCAGGTGTGCTTGGCTTGTGGCCATAATTAGACCCTCTCCATTCAGGCAGAAACCTCAACTCCTGGTTGTTTTTTTTTTTTTGTCCAATAGTGTCTGGTTGCTGGGTGGTAGCTATGAGTAGCATGATGTAGATCGGACAAGCCCATTTTGGAACATTTCCCAGCTCAGAGACCATTGCGAACATTGACCCCATTTATTCCACTGCTCACTGAACGTCAGGGTTTTGAGAAGATATGAGCACAGCACCAGGGTGAGAGAGAGAAATGGAACCACACTGTGTAACCAGGGCTTCTGCCATCTGCAAAGCCAAACTTCCTGCAATACATTTTATCTGCTTTGGATGCCTGCCAAGCCCCTGTTACTCTAAGTTCTGAGGGCAGTCACAGGAGCCCCTGAGTGGTGTCAGGTAATGACCACCATGCATCCCTTTTTACAATGGCCTTCCATCCAGGCACTGTGCCTTTCCCAGTGGCTCTGGTCCCATGAAGGGCTGTAGTGACAGGTCTTCCCTTTGTCCAGAAAGCTCAATCTACTCAACACATTCTCTGAGGGTCCCAAAAGGTATATTTGGGACATATTGAAATGCAGATTTCTCCTTTGCTACAATTTTGTCTTAATCAAGACAATCTTTTTAAGCTTTCATTCTTTTCATCCTCAGGTGAAAAAAGAGAAATTCAGCTCTGATCCAGAAGATATGGGTTCCAAGAATGAGTCTCATTTACTCATTCTTCAGTGAAGTCCTTATAGAATAAAAGCTAAAGGACTTAGTTTCTTTCTCCTTATTAATATTTCCCCCGTCTAAATTGCAGAACTGATAACAGCATTAAATGAGATCATGGCTGTGCAAATTAAAATTATAAAGCCTGTTTTTTTAACTTGAAAATTAAAAGCCATGCTTTATAATCTTGGATCCTAATAGCAGTATGTGGCCAAAAGAATAAAAACAAACACCAGTTTAGGAGCCATTACTATGTTCCAGGTACACTTTTGAGTACTTTTCACACTTTCTTTCTTTTTACCATCACAACATGCCAGTGAGATTGGTATCAATGTGATCCTCACATCATTTTCCAACATCATTATGGAGACCTGCAACAGTTAAAAATTTGCCTAATCTTCCAATTATCTGAATAATCCAGTATTCGAATTGTGGCTCACATCTGAGTCCACATTTAACTATCACACTAGGCTACTCCTTAGTAGCATAGCAATTAATAATGCTAAACATTCATCTGAAAGACTGATGTTCTTCTATTAATCTGACAGGGAGGAGAGATGGTGTAAAGTCAACTTGTCCGTGTGTATTTTGTATAAATTGTTCATGGCATGGCACTGTTTCTGAAGACTTAGTGTCCAAATATATCTCATTTACTATTGTCTAGGCCTCTGTTTTCGACTGGGGTCTTGGGAATGGATTAACTGACATGTAAGAGCTTTTCTAATCCTCCGATTTTTAGTCTTGTATAAAGCAGGGACTACATCTATTTATGTCCACAAATTGGAGGAACCTCACTTCTTTGTGTATGTTTTTTTTTTTTTAAGTACACGTAGGAACACCAAGACTCATGGATGGGCCAGAGGTTGAGAGATCATTACCAGGTTCTCAGAACAGGGAAAATAGGGTGCAGGACAGTGAAGAGCAGAGGCAACCTACATCACACTTCGCTCCTTTTGGTCTATGTAATAGAGATAGATACAAAGGGTTAAAAATGAAGTCCTAATTGGTAATTGGTAATAAAACTAAGCATTTGAGGACATAGAGCTCTCCTTTTCAGCTGTGTCTTTTTGATGAACACCAAGACATTCCTTCCAAAATATTTTGGTAACATTGCCTGTGAAGCCCAGAACATATGCTGGGAACCAACTGTTCCCAGGATGGATATAAGATCTGCCCTCTCTGTGCCATCAGTCTAGTGGCCTACTCAAGTATCTGTGCACCACAGCTTGTCAGATTATGCACAGTTCTAAACATTCACAGGGCTGGCTTTTTGAACCTTGCTTGAATTGCTCAACTTCATGTTAATTGTTCAAAGCAGGATGCAATTCTGCTTCCCAATTCATACATAAGTATGGCTCTTCTCAGATGACACATAAGCTTATGGATTTAGCAGAAAATTTAAGTGCCCATTTGCTAACTTTATTTTTCTTGTGCAGCAAATGTCAGTTCAGGTTTTGCTGGTCAAACACACCTTATAATGGGCTTTGGTAATTTAGCTCCTAGGAATGGCTTGGTTACAGAACCCCATAAAAGTTTATTGACTTCTGCTTGCTGGCTTAGGTGGTAGGTTAGAATGTATCTCAGAAATTAGCTTCATCCAGTTTAATGACTTCATTACAGAGCAGTTTGCGTGCTCTCAAGCACTTCCTAATATATTTTTTAACGTCAGTTTGTAGCTATCTTGTGCTATTTCTGTGTAGTAGGAGACACAGATTTAGTTTGTTTAAATGGCCAAGATTTTGAAAAAAAAATCTTGCAATGGTACTCTGTATAGTGTCCAGGTGGTTGGGTATCTTTACTACTAATATTGTCATAGGGGATCATTTGAATATTCAGTGGGCAACTCCAGTGTTATAAAGAGGTCACTGTATTCGCTATGGCTTTTTCTAAGGGCAAATAGAGATTTGAAAATTATATTTATGGTTTACATAAAACCAAAGGCAATAGATGTTGATGAATATTTACAGCCATTTATTAGTATGTATTCATCCTTAAATAAACTTGAGTTTCTTCCTATGTCTAAATAGGGTATTCTAGGAAGACTATTAACCCTTTCTTGGTACCCTGTGACATTTTATTACACATAACTAATGGACTTTCCTGTGCACTATCTAGAAACATGGTGACATCTGCTAATCTGACTACTTACTATTCTATTAGTTCACTGGAGTCTTTGACTTCTTAAAAATATTTTTTGATAAGATTAATATTTTTTAAAAAAATTGTAAATATATGGTAATCATAGAAGAAACTAAAATAAATATTTAAGAGCATTAACTTATTCTACCATTGGAGAGAAATAATATTAATATTATGGTTTATTTAGGTATATGCTGATCCTAATATATCAAAATATTAACATTTATGTACTTGTTTATAAATATAAACACACATGTGTATGGGTGTTTTATATATTTATTTATATTCTCTAATATTTATTTATTTATTCTCCTTATTATATATTTGGAGATCCTGAATCTATAAAGCTGAATATCATATTCCTCATATTATATTCTCTTATTTTATACTATAAAGTAAATTTTGAAAATACTTCTCATTTATCTATTCTTCTTGCTTTGCTTGACTACAGAGTGTTCTGCTCTATAGCCTAGTTCCCTATTGTTAGGCATATGGGTGGTTTCCAGGATTTGTTATTTTAAAAATGTACATATATGAACAGCTTAATGTATAGACATTTTTGCACAATTTTGAGGTTATTTCCTAATAAAAATTCCTAATGGCAATTTTTTAACAATGAATCTTTCTATGTTAAAGTGTGTCTCTGATGCTTCTCCTTTCAATCCCGCCCTTCTCTGAGGATTTCCCATCTGGCTGTACTGTACTGTGGGGGGGCCGCTTTGTCCCACAGACCTCTCTCTACCTTTTTCTCCATGCGTCTGCACAAACTCATCCCACACTCTTGGACTTCTATCTTCTCTGTGAGGGAAAACTCTGAAATAAATAGAGAAGTGTTTACAGTATGTTAATCAACCAAATAAAATTATCATCATACTTGCTATCTTATGAGTTAGTTTATATGTTATCCCTATTAATTATTCACATGTCCTCAGCTCGAGCCTCCAGAAGTTTCTTAAGAACTGAAAATCAGGGCTATCTACAATTTTTTTCAGATTTTATGATAAAAGCTGCCTAGTCTGTCTTCTTCATTTATAAAAATACCCCAAACAACAATAATCATAGCTAACCCAAATCCCAATGTGCCAGACTTGAGTTATTTAACCTGATTCTTAAAAATGAAATTTCCTTAGACTAAATTTTATAACATTCTTTTAACTGGGTGTAAGTGGAGTTGGGGTGAGAGATGGTACATAATTACTTAATCAGTTTCTTAGTCTCAGTAAGATGTCCTTACTGATTTTCAATTGTTTTCTGTTTCTCTTGGTGGATTTGTTGGGGGGAAGAAAAACAATTAAAAATCTGCACATCCACAGAATGTTAAGTACTATTTTGTTAAACTATTTTATTCATGAAAAACACTAAGGACCACAAAGGTTAAAAAGACTTTTGTATTTCACATACAAAGCTTGGTTTTCAATATGGTAGCCACCAGCCATGAGCAACTATGTTTAAATGTATAATTTAAATTTAATAAAATTTAAAATTAAGTTTCTTAGTCATTCTAGCTATGTAAGCATTTGATAGCCACATATGGCAATGATTACTATACTGGATGGTACACATAGAGTTCATTTTTATTATTGCAGAAATCTCTGTTGAACAATTCTTTTATAAAAAAAAAAAACCTCTGGTCTAATGCTGGTTCCACTTTTCCTCTGTAGATTCCACTGAAACACTTTTTGCAACTACTAAGTATTTTCCAGAGCAACCACTTATTGTGTTTCACGTGCAGACCTTTTGAAAATAATGCCCTATTGCATTCCAAAGCCACACCTAGGCTTATTAAAGTATACTGTAATGTCACTGTATTTAAATTATTCACACTGGATTCATAATTACCACTTAAGGTCTTTTAATACACAAGACCCCTAATTTTGCATTTTTCTTAAACATCAATTTGCATTTAACTATAAATAATACTTAGCTCATACATATCAATGAGAATTCCCCTTTAGAAGTAAATGATTGCTTGCTTAATACCAAGGAATTTTAGAGAACATCAAATCCCTGACAGATGCATGATGCCACAAGGATTTATTTTCTCCTGCTCTTAGCTAAAATAGCATCAGTTGCATTTTGCCATTTAACGATATTGGAGGAGAAACTCATAGCAAAATGGTTTACAAATATAATTGCATTTCCCAACTTACCTATTTCTATAAATGAGTCCAAAATTTTAATCTGGATTTGAATACTGGGCCCAATATTATCATATCTATATTTATCTCTTAACCAATAATACAAGATGATGTCTGTCTTTGATCCAGGTATAAATATATTAGAAATCATTTCATGCCTGAACATTCATAACTTCCTCTATTTCATTTTTACTTTACCCACTGGCAAAAGAAACACAGATGTCAATGTCTTGGATGCCCACCAATATCCTCCTCTTTTCTGATAAGCCTAGAATCCCTTATTAAAAGTTCTATTTCCTTATCCTATTTTTCTTTTTTGGGGGGAGTGCTTGGGACTGAACTCAGGGTCTCGTGCATGCTGAGCAACACAATAGCACTGAGCTATACCCCCAGCCCCTCCTTATTCTTTCTTAAAACAAACAAACAAACTATTTTCAACTGAGTTGAAGAATATGTCTTGTCTAAGTGCAAGGTGGGAAACAGAAATTCCATATGAAGAAAATATGTAAAATATAACAATACCTTTAGGGCACAACAGACTTGTCTTGTTGTGTGGAGCTCATGGTATGGAGAACAGCATTGAAAATGGAGCTAAAGGGATAACCAAGAACCAGGTTAGGAAGGGCCCTAAAAGCATTCATGAGACTTTTTGAATTTAGTTTATAAATAGAGAGAGGTATGGCAAAGATTTGGACAGGGGAGCACCAGGATGACTTTGTACCTGTGACTAGTTTCTCCACCAGCATTCTGAAGAACAGGCTGGAGAAGGGTGGTACTCAAGGAAGGGAGGAACACCTGTTAGGAAGGTGATGGTGAAACCAATGGAAGGTATTTTAAATGTTGGAAGGAACAAGGTAGCAGTGGCTTTGGGAAAGAAAAAGTGCATGGAGATTCCAGAGACATTTAGAAATTACCCAGCCTTCTCTTCTTCATCTGTTTCAAATAAAAATTATTCAGAGTCCAGTCCTTGAGACCTTTCCCAAGCCTGAACAGTAACATAGAACACCTCCTGTCTGCTTCACATACTTACATCTGCTACAGTTCCTGCATTCCTTATTTACCCCAGTCCTTCCTTATTACTCTGTTGTTACCTACCTTCTTCCCGGTCTAATCTTCTGAGATGATATATGATCTTCTAGAAGCTAGAGACATTGGTTGCCTTCCGGTTGCCTCTGCTAGGGATACAAATAACAACCAAGATGAGGGGCAACTGGGATAGGTTTTCCAAATCTGATTGATCACTTGGGACCTTCTGAAAGATGATGATTGATCCCAACGACAGACCTTCTGATTAAGTAGAATAGTTTCCAGGAATGTAGATTTTTAGTTTCATCAGATTCTGATGGTCACTCATGTGAGTGAAACTGTGGGTGGAGTTTCTGACTTCGTCTCTTATTGTGACTCTGTGGACTTATCAAGAAACTTATATTTTAGGGTCCCAATTTCTGCAGTTGCTAACTTACCGTATTGAAGTAGCCAGTTTCTGAGGTCACATGAGTCAGGAATTTGCCTAGATAAATGTGCTTCCTCTAACCATAACTAATTTCTCCTCTTAAGAGTAGAGTCTGCAATATTATTTTTTTTTCTTGAATGTGTTAGCTTGCAATTTCTCACACTAACATTTCCTATAACTCTCTCTGGAGGGGGTCTCCTTGCTAGGAAATTTCTGTGTAGGGAGTATGAGTGGGCCCACAGTCAGAGAGAGCTCATGTCCAACGCCATCACCCACGAGAAAGTGTAGTCGAGTTCTGTAGAACAACAGATGGTGGTAGGTGGCTAAGGGTGTGTGTGTGTGGGGGGGGCTTTCTTCAGAAGCCTGTGGGCCAGCGTCAGCTGTGCCCCTGCCTCTTGCCAGTTTTTCGCCTACAGCTCCTCCTCGGTGCCTTAGCCACGCCTCAGGTGTGCTGCAAGTTTGGTGATTCATTACACAACATGGCAGTGAGCGCTTCTTTCACGAGCAGGCGGCAGGGATTTTCCTGTGCTACCCTGACAGCAAGCTCCTCCTCACTTAACCTCCATGGATACAGATTAATTGATGCTCAATATTTTTTTTAAAATGTTGGATATGGTTTTTGCCCTCCTGAGAAGACACTTGTGGAGCTATCAGTATTGAAAATGGCCTGGAAAGCAAAGCAAGGAAATGAGCCACTAACCCAGACAGAAGGGGAGAGCGGAATGAGAGGAGGCTGAATGGTTTAATTTCCTGATGAGTGCCAGGCTGAGGTGGGAGTGAGAGGGAGTGCATGTCCTAACATGAGCAGGAACAGTTGTCTCGGTAAGCCCCTCTGTATGCCTCTGAGGAACAAGAAGCCATGGTTTCTTGGCTTTCTAGTCCCCTGAGACTAGATACTGTTCCCCGAGGGCTAAGGTTACACTGTCACTCATGCTCATGGACAGCTCTTGGTGGCAGCTCCTTCTCCCTCCCCTCACAGTCCCCTCCCCTCATCTTCTCACTGGTTCTCAGAGGACATACAGCGTGGAGAGGGGGAAAGTTTAATATATATGCTAAGTCTATGAGCAGCCTTCAGAGATGAAGATAGCCATAGCATATAGTGCAGGGTGAAACGAGGGAAGGAAAATGAATAGAAAAGACTGAGAAAAAGAGAATAAGACTGGGGTCTTAGTCTATTTTGTGCTGTCATGACAGAATACCACAGACTGGGGTAATTTTTTTGCTAGGGTGGAGGGTACTGAGGATTGAGTGGTGGGGGACTTGGCCACTGAGCCACATCCCCAGCCCTTCTTTGTATTTTATTTTAGAGACAGGGTCTCCCTGAGTTGCTTAGCTTCGATTTGGCTGAGGCTGGCTTTGAACTCATGATCCTCCTGCTTTAGCCCCACCAGCCACTGGGATTACAGTTGTGTGCCACTGCACCTAGCCAGACTGGGTAATTTACAAGGAACAAAAATCTATTCTCATAGTCTGGAGGCTAGGAAATCTAAAATCAGTCACGGGCATTGGGTGTGGTGAGGGCCTTGTTGCTGTGTCCACATATGGCAGAAAGACAGCTGAAGGCTGAGTGAAGCCCTTTTAATAAGACCTTTGATTCCATTTGAAAGAAAAGAAGCCCTGATGGCCTTATCACCTCTGAAAAGCCTTGTGCCTTAATATCACCACTTGGCATCACCTGGATTTTGGAGGAGACACAGTCAAACCCTAGTAACTGCCTTATGCCAATGAGAAAAAAATTTTGGACCCAAAACACCTGACATACTTTCTAACTGATGGTCTAACTGGATTTTGACTAGTAAGACTCTCCTGTCAGATGCACTGCTTGGATCCGGGGCTTGTCCCTACAGAGCTTGCAATCTAGGAGGGAAACAGACTGAAGCAGCTTGCCAAACTACCAAAACTTGCAAAACTACCAATAACAATATATGCTAGGAAGGAGAGTACAGGTATGAGAGCATAAAACAAGAGGACCTGACATTCTGGAGATCCTTGAAAAGTCTTCCTTTTCAAAGCACATTTGAGGAGAGATCTGAAAGATGATGGAAAGATGCATTCTTGACAGTAAGGGTCAAAGGGTGAGTTCAAAGTGTTCCTGGCTGAATACAAAGGAGGCTGAATTGGTGGAACTTCCAAAGAGGATGAGTCTAAGGGGTACAAGAGAGGGCAGGATCACTTGTTCTTGTATTTCCCTCTGTGACCTAAAGGGATTTGCCAGAAACACTTTCTCAGTACCAAAGAGGCCTTCCATTCTGTATCTCAGCTACTGAATAAGAGCCTTTCTCACAAAACCTAGGTAAATGTGAACTGAGTCTCTGCTCTGAAGTGGCTGCAATCTTCCATGGTAAACAGGCAGTTGTCTGGGTTCTGGGTGGGGGCTTGTAAACCCACCAAGCTCAGCTCTTGCTTTTCTGAAAACTTCTACTGGACTGAGAGCTAGAGTGGCAGCTGCTGCCCTCCAGGTTATGCTCATGCCAGACATAGCTGTGCTCAGATTCCTGAACCCCAGATGCAGGCACAGATTGGCATGATTTTAATGCAAAATTACACCCTGAGAATAGAAAGGGATTGGGCACCGGATGGATGGGTATAGAATGCTATCAGACCTAAAGAGCTCTAAGTAGGTCTCTGTTTCCCTTTGTGTTGTTTTAAAATTTGCAAACCCATTCTATATCTAATTTGTTTCATTTGATATCCACATATTATCTTAATTGTACAGGTGGCAAAACCAGGTTACAAAGGTCAAAGACGATATTCTCTCCACTTTTCCTTATGGATTCTCACTCAGGAGTCCACCTCTAATTAGAATCCAGGTCTTCCATTTAGAGACAAATGACAAGACTAAAATCAGAAACTCTAGAAAGATAAATCTCAGAAAAGATTTAGTCTAATTTCTTACATGTACTCTACGGTCTCAATTCCTATATAATGAAAATTTATATTCCCGGGAATAATCCCATGCTGCCTTGTAAATCATAGAAGAAAGATTTAATTTAGTTCAGGCCCATTAGGTGTATTTATTGTACTCTGAATCATTGATATGGGATACATGTGACAACTCCCAGGATGCCAGAATATCACAATCAAAGGAAAATCCATTTTTTCATCTTATTTATAATAACAGGTGACCACGGTGCTAGTCCAAGGCCAGAAACAGATAAACATACCCAAAAGCAGTTCAGATGTTAGAAATGCGAAAGCTTCTTGGCTAGCCATCAACACTTTCCTGAAGATTAGGACTTCTCAAGAAGGCAACAAAGTGCACACAAGTGAGGGGAGAGCATTCAGTGAAGTAATGAATGTCACAGTTGTCATCTCCATGCAGTGCTACAGTTTAGATCTTGAATGTCCCCAAAGGACCATGCGTTATAGAGTTGGTCTGCAGTCTATGATACTGCTAGGTGGTATGGTCTAGTGGAAGGAAGTTAGGTCATTAGGGGTGTGCCCTTGAAGGGGCTATTGAGACCCTGGCCCCTCCTCTTCCTCTAGTTCACACTCAGCCACATAAAGAATGGCATCCTCCACCATGTTCTCCTGCCTTGATGTACTCAACCCCCACAGGACCAAGGCAATGTGTTAACTGGTCATGAATGGAAATCTTCAAAACTATGAGCCAAATGTTTCCTCTTTTTAAGTTTATTACCACAGGTGATTGTTGTTGTTTTTTATAATAGTAGAAAGCTGACTGGCGCAGATGGCAAGCAGGTCTTCATGAGCATACCATAAAGAAGAAGTTGCACCTGAATTTTTATACTAAAACCATACTGGATTTTAACTTTATCAACACTCCTACAATTTAGATATTCCTCATGAAAGTTTCATTGTTCCATATCTTATGGACAAAATAATATTATTTATTTCCTTCCGTCCTAAGCCCACCATGTTTATGAAATTTCTACTTTTATTGCTATCAGAAATATGACTATGTATAAGAACTATACAACCTGAATGTTCTTAAATGGTCTTTCTGCTTAAAACTGAATTCTGAGCATTCTTTTCCATCAGAAAATATGGCACATGATGGTAGTTTTCTGCTCATTCTTAATCATATTATTTTATTATAATTAAACACTTTTAAGAAACTAATAGCATTCTTTATGAATTATTATGAATTCTCTTTATATGAAATTGAAATAAAAAACTCTCCTAATATATTTTTTTTAGAGTTACATGAGCTGCATTTGAGATAAAATTGCCAGCAACTAAGGCAGTTTTGAGTAACTTAGCAATAATCCTTACCTAATAAACCTAAGGTTATAAACAAGAGGCTTTAATCAGACTCATAAACCTAGGGTTGTAAAACTGACCATGAACAGGCCAGATCTGGGCGTGTTTATTTGGCTAACATAATTTGTACTTAAATATGAAATTGAATTCCTTGATACAGGAAATAATATCCCGTTTCCTCTGGCCCCACTATTCTCTGTTGAACTCAACTCTTTTCACTTAACTCTTTTCACTCATTTATACTTTCTGCTTAGACCCTGTGGACCCCTGAGTTTGTGATTCCTCCTAACCTTTTCTGTGTTTATTCCAAGTGATACTAAACCTTCTAGGTTTTGGTTTGTTTGTTTTTGTCTTCAGTTATTTTCCAATATCGTGCAACTTTAAAACTACTTAGGAAGATGGAAAGACTTGGTAGTATCTTCCAGTACTTCAAGGCTTTCCTCGCCTCTGGCACGTGGGCAAAGAAATCATCGTTTGTTAATCGTCTCTCATATTCAATCAGGGAACTGATTGCCTTACATGTTCTAGGTCATGTGCTTGCAGCATGTAAAGTAAGTGATTTAAACCCAAACCACAGTCTTCATTTGGTGAGGAAAAAAAATTCAAGACAGAATTCAATAAAAGTTTAGTTGATATTTTCATAGAGCCCTTGATGATTTGCTCTGACTTATGTGACAGTCTCTCCAAATCACTGTTTTTGAGTCTGACAAGAATTGGCATACCAGAGGTAGAACTATAATTTTTTGGAGTAATGTATTTTTCAACTCAAATAATTCCAGTTTTAGACAACTCAGGTGTCTAAGATAAATGGGTTAGAGGCTTCAGGAGTGCTTCCTTAAGGACATACAGTGTATGATAAATTGAATAATCAGATAAAGTTTGAAGAGAATATTCATGATAACAGTTACTTCTCCTTGCCACAGGATTTAGTAATTAAATGCTAGCCTCCTGGTATGTTCAGATGATTGTGGGACTTTGACAGTTTGAGAATCAGAGTGAGTGGGTAAGCGGAGAACAAAGAAATAAACTTGCAAGCCATTGCCAAGATAAGTTATATTTGAAAATATGAAATGTTCTCCTCCTAGGAAACAAAAGATCATATGTACATGCAATTTCCCAATCCCAGTCTACCCTGTGATGTAGAATGCCCTTGAGTACATACAGACTGTTTTGCTATTTGTAGATTGACGGAATTTTTTGATGTGAGAGACAAAGTTTGGAAAATGAGTTGTACCTTACAGCAAGAAAGAGTCTATCCTGGCTCATGAAAAACTGAGAAGTATAAAGTATATGATGATGGTGGTGGCTGGGATATATATATATATATTTACATTGCAATAGGGAAACATCACCACTTGGTTAGCTACAAAAACAGAGTGGATGACAAGGATCTTTCAGCCACAAGATAGACCACATTGCACAAGCTTCTTTATTCTCAGTCTCATTTTCCTTTTTATATAATAGGAATATGAGGAATAACTACCTCAGAGGGTTGCTTTGAGTGGTAAATAACTCAGGTATGTATACAAAAAGTGTAAATATATATATCTGGGAGAAAATTTCATGTAAGGATCAGATTAAAACAAGAAAATTCAAAGCTTCTGAGGGTCCCATCAGACCGATGGTTTATATCATACTGATCTATAAGAGAGCTCTTTAGTGAATGTTCTCTGCCTTGTAGATGGAAGACCATTCCTCTTAGATTAGATTCCACGGGAGGCTGAATCACATCAGACCACTGGGGAAAAGAGGTTTTGAAATGGAGCTAGTTAAATCTTATCAGCAAGTACTATGTTGATGTATAATTACTTATCATTACTGCAATACATCATTTTAAAAAGTATTTCCCAACTGCTTCTCTCCCCCTTATGAATGTATTATTCATATCTATATAAATAACAGTTCACTGAATTCATTTAAAGAAATCCATTGATTCTAGTAAATTATTAGACACATGTAACTGTCACTCAGGCAATAATCTAGAAACGCCCTGCTCAGGATTTTTTGGAAATTTGCTCTGAGGATGAAAGATGAACAAAAATACCATTCCATCTGTTAGCCAAACTGACTGCACCAAATAATTTGGAACTTAATTACAGAGTTGGCTACATTTTCAAAATGCAATTTCCAAAGGCTGAGCATTTTATTTAAATCTTTCTCTGTTTATTTCCTCTAAGGACCATCAGTGGTGTTTGCAAATTTCAGTTTTAGAACCTGGTAAGTTTTGGCTATTAAGGACCAAAGGGTTAGGAATCAGGCCCAGGAAGAAGAGCGAAGTGGGGAGAAAACTGCATTCTTTTTCTCTCCTCCTTTTCTTTACACCTTCTTCAAACTGGGCCTAGCTATGTACAACTCCATGTATGTTCACCTACAAAGAGAGCTGTTAATTTCAGATCAATGATAATTATTTTTGAGTATTGAGTGTATTTCATGCAACACTTGAACAATACTTTTTTAAAATTAGTTATAGATAGACACAGTGACTTTATATTTTATTTATTTTTATATGGTGTTGAGAATCAAACGCAGTGCTTCACACATGCTAGGCAAGTGCTCTACCACTGAGCCATAACCCCAGCCCTTGGGCAATACTTTTACTAATAATAATTTATTTTCTGAAACCTAGGTTTAACTGGGGAGTCTGTATTTGTGTTTACTAATTCTAGCAGCCCAAGGTAAAAGACCAATATATGACTGAGTTATTTATTTGAAAAATAGAATCAAAGTTTCTCTCTCCAAATATCTAATTGTTTTAAATTGGAAAGTCCTAAAGACCATAAAACAATGATAAATTGGTGAAGTGATGGTGTTAATAAGCACAATTGAATCTTTCTATATTATCTACATACATCAAAACATCACATTGTATACCATAAATCTATTTTGTGAAAATGCTTACCATTTATTTTCATCAGATAAAAATAAAATTTAAAAATTAAAAATGATCAAACCCTTTAAGATCCAAAATAAATATATCTCTATTGGTGAGGAATTTGGGGCATGCTTGAAAGGTTGTTTATAATGATGGGTTGTTTTTTTTGGGGGGGGGTTGAGAAAACCTTTCTGTTTCACCTAAATTTAGAACATATAGATAGCATTTGTTCCTGATACTTACAAGCCTTGAAGAAGGAAAAGGGAAGAAAGGAGTTAGGATTAAGATATAGTAAGTATTTTATTAATTAATTTATTTTTAATTTTCCATAAGTCTAAACATGAATGAGTAAAGAGGGGAAAAGAAGGTTAACTTGTCAACTTTAATTTAATCTTAGAATTTAGATTTTACATTTTAAAAGCTGCAATTATTTTATTGATGCATTATTGTTATACCTAATGATGGGATTTATCATTATGTATTAGTGTGTGCACACAATGTAACAATATAATTGGAACAACATCCCTCTCCAGGATTCCCCTCCCCTTCCCTCCTCCAAACCCAGGTCCCTTTCCTCTTTTCTGCTGATCTTCCTTTGCTTTGCATGGGATCACCCCTATTGCTCTTTTCCTTTTCCTCTTTAACTTCCACATATGAGACAAAACATATGACCCTTGACCACCTTACTCTGGCTTATTTCACTTAACATAATGTTATTGAGTTTCATCCGTTTCCTGAAAATTACATAATTTCATTTTTTTCTTTTTGGCTGAATAAAACTCTCTTGTGTATATATACCACATTTTCTTTATCCATTCATCCATTGATAGATACCTAGGCTGGTCCACAGTTTTGCTATTATGAATTGTGCTGCTATAAACATGGGTATGCATGTATCATGGCAGTATGATGACTTTAATTATTTAGGATAAATACCAGGGAGTGGTATAGCTGGGTCATATGGTGGTTCCACGCCTAGTCTTTTGAGGAACCTCCATACTGACATGGAATCATTGTTTGTTTCTCTATTTCTCTCACATTCCAAATCCAATCCAGTAATAAATATTGTCAACCTTCAAAGTATTAGCAGAATGTGTCCACTTCCTGCCATGTCGTCTGCTAATGCCATGGTCAACACACTGTGAGTTTTCACCTGAATTATTCCTATAGCTTTCTGTCTTAGTCTCTCTGCTTCTACCATCACCCTTTTTAGTTTATTCCCCACATAGCATCTTGATTGTTCTTGTTGAAATCTAACTCTGAAATGTCACTTAAACCACTTCTGTTATCTTCATCTCACTCAGATCAAGTCCTAATAGTGGTCTTCAAGGACAGCCAACCTCCCTGTCCCTTTTACCCTGCCTCCCTACATGAACACGTGTGTGTGCACACACACACACACACACAAACTCACACACTATAGTTCTGAGACCTCAACTCCCATGATGACTCTCCATCACTCTTTCTCTCCCACACTGGACTCTTAGCCAATTCTCTACTGTGTGTGATACACCTCTGCCTCAGCAGCTTTGCAACCTGCCTGCAGCAGGTATCTTTCTGACTTGCTCCTTTCCGTCCTTCAAAGTTGCATTCACATGTCTCATTCACAGTAATTGCAAACCTCCTTTTCCCCCATGTTCATATTTTACTTTTCTTCTACACAGTATATATTTCTGTCTACACCCTATCTTTTCCTGGTTTATCTTGTAATTGCCTGTCTCTTCTACTACAATAGGAGCCCTCCTGTATCCCCGAGCTTACTGCTCAGCCCCTGGAAAGTGTTCCATAAAACTTTGTTGAATGAGTGAAACATTTATAGTTTTTAACAAATTGCTTTATGAATCAGATATGTAACTGAAAATAGCAGAGTCTTGAAGGTCTGGCGTAAGGTTAGCTGTCCCAGTGGGGTAACGTTTGGCAAAAGATCCAGGGCACAGTGGCAGGTGATGCAAGAGGCCAAGAAGATAGGGTACAACTGTATAGACAAAGACAATATGAGACCTTTGGATGCCAGAGGAAGAATTAGCAGGACTTTACAATTTGGCCAAGGACTGACCTTTTATATTATTACATTCCAGAAGTACTTATTGTGTGTCACTATGGAGTTCATACCCACAATTCAATAGTCTTCACTCTGGTGCTCCCATGTGATCATGTGGATCTTAGAAGAAGTTAAGATAATTAAAAGTCCAACTTGCCTTGAACTCTGGGGATCACATAATATTGTACCATGGCAAACACTCTTTCTGCCACCCTTATTTCCTTTCTGCTCCAGTCTCAATCCCCGGGTTCCTTATTACATTGCTTCAGAAAGAACTTTCTAAGAAACTAATCTAACCATGTCATGGTCTGTCTTTTAAATAGCTGGTTGTCTTGTTGAGGATAATCTCCACCGGTCCCTGCTCCCGAATCCTTATTTCCCTTCTCTTCAGTTCTTCCTTGGTCTAGGTACATTGAGCTTCTGCATATGTTTTCGGGTCCCTGCCCCTTCTTCACCCCCACCTCTAGAATGACCTCTGTTAACCTGGAAAACTTCCCTGGGCAACAAAACTCAACTCAAATGTCAACTCACTTGTGAATTTTTCTAATTTCTCTTTCAGTCATTTATTGGTCCCTAGGATTTCATAGCACTTCTCATATATCCTCCTTGCCATACTTAACCTATCATATTGTCCTGATTTGTTGGCATATCTGTCTCCCTCAGAAGACTGAGAAAGCTAGATGTCCAAATATTTTAACTCTCCCACCAAATATAGCATATGTAAGGTAAATAATAAGTGCATATTACATAAAAGAAAGTTCACGAAGCCTATTGTTGCTCCTGAACGTATAGTTCTCTGTAGATATTGGCTTTGATTTTCTTGATTCTTTATAAGAACCTCACCCAAGTCAAACCTTATAACGTCTTACTGATGTGTTCTTGAACCTTGTCTCAAAGACAGAAGAAATAAAAATGTTTTCCTGACACTAGCTCTTTCATTGGTGATCCCCAAAGGCAAGGTAATCATCAACCTGCTTACTCTCAGGATTTGCCATATTGGTCAAACCACGTCATTACATGTTGTCAGGCTTGGAGAGAATGCGTCCTTCATTTTAATTCTTTGCATGATTAAAGGCATTCAATTACCATTCAATTTAATTAAATGGATTTTATGATTTAATTTTAGTGAGGGGAAAAATGATCAGTCATTAAAATGATGATTGAATGATGATTTTTTTTATTATTGCAGTAGATAACAGGAAAGAGCCTTTGAGATAAGTTTTATAATAAAAAATCCTTCTGGTAGTCGGTAAAACATGTTATCAGTAATGAAAAAGGAGTTGTTGATATTGTTAATTAATAAGTGATGAATTAGTATGGAACCTGACACTTCATTTACCCCAGTAACACTACTCTGGGAAATTATAGAGAAGATGAGTCTGTCACTCATTACGGGAATGTTTTAGGAAGGGAGGGGAGAGAGACAAATGGGAGAGACAAGAAACAGGGAGGGTGAAGGAATGAAGGAGAAAAAAAAGAGGCCAAGATGAAGAGTGGGGGAGAGACAGGGAGGTTCAGAGAATAAAGATGTGTAAACTTCTAAGGGAAGAAATCTAAATTGTACTTTAGCAGTGAAGCAAAACTAATTGCTTTAAAGAAAAATACATGGTCTACGTTATGGCATGCTGTAGAAATATCAAAATTTATTTAATAGCACATATTTTTCTTTCCTTTTTAAAATCAATAATTGATACTTTAAGTTGTGTGTCATAATATTTTCCTTGTTAAAAAATTAGGAGATTTTTTCCATTCCCTTCAGCGACATCCTTTGGGATGCTAAATACTAACCTCATAACAGAGGGGAAAAAGATTTAGACAATTAGTGCTGAAATCTTTTTTTTATAAAAGCTATTATCCGTTTGTATATTTTTCCTACAGCTTGTTGAGTTTTTTTTCCTGATCTCCGAACAAATAGTCCTCAAATCATGCACTTTTGCCCACTGGCTACAGATTTCAAAATACTCCATCCCCTTCTCAACAGGACAGACTGAAATCCAATTCTGCCACTACCTAGAGTTAGCTCAGATCTCACAGGTTAAGGGCAAAATCCATTATAATACCACCTTGCATCAGATATCACCTGGGGGCCTAAGAGCCATTCCTGCATCTAACAAAATTGTTAACTAAGAAATCATGAGGTCAAAATAAAAGCAAAGCTCATTTTTATTCAGGTACAGAATTAGAATTGCAAATCAAGAGACGGAGGTTCAGGATTAGAAACAAGTGTTTTGTGGCGGAAGAAAAGGACTGGACTATTAGGGGGAAAAATACAAAAACAATAGGTAAAGTAACTTATTTTGAACAACTTTCAAGTACCTTGTTAGTCATACACATTGCTTTGAGTGAGTTCAGATTGGTGCTAAGGTTCTGTTCATACATTAATGTATACATGCTACCTAGTTATTATTAGCTGGTTATAAGTAAGTAGTAAGTCTTTTAAAAATGAAGTCATCAGAAGTCACAGAATTGTAAACTACCTGGGGTCTCATAAGCCCATTCTTTCCAAACAGCATTTCTTTATCAGAAAGTAAAAGACTGAGGAACTTATTATATCTGTGAGATAAGCTGTGTCCTATCAGATGCAGCTCTCTGAGGCCCACAGAGAAACCTTGCTCTCACTTGACTAAACTGTAGCCATTTTAAATATTATTTCCATGCAAAGTGGCTAAAAACATGGGAGATCTCACAATGACTTCAATTCAAAAATCTACCAGAACAACTCACAAAATTTCCTAAAGAGTGCTATATTTAAGAATTACAATTTTATTACGAAAGGATACACCTGGAAATTAATCAAAGGGTGGAAATGCATAAGACAAGGCTGGAGAGGGGTAGAGATTTCAGTATTTCTTTGTCATTCCTTATGGAATCCATACCTGGTTGGATTCCATAAGGAATGACTGGTTCAGTATATTAATGTTTGCACCAACCAGAAAGGCCTAGAGAACCTTGGTGTCCAAAATTTTTATTGAGGTCTCATTTCACAGGCACAATTGATTAAATTACTGGTCACAGGATTGAGTTCAATCTCTAGTCCCCTTTCACTCTCTGAAGGTCAAGCAGTCTCAGAATTCAGATTTCCTGATACTTGATTAGAATTTCTATTGACCAGCCCCTATCCTGAAGCTATCTAGGAGTCTCAACCTGAATCACACAATCAGCATAACAAACACACTCTTAACACTCAAAAATCTCAAGAGTTTTTCAAAGTTCTTTACCAGTGTCCAGAACAAAAATCACATATTTCTTTTTCTTTAATTATCTTCCAGAATAGTTTTGTAGAAATGTCTTGGACTTGGCTTTTTGAGTGTTTATTTCGTCAGTTCAATTAATATAGTCTAGAGGTCTTACATGTGCTTCTCCTCAGTCTTGGGAGGGATTGGTTCAGGGAAGTATAAGGCATAGTCTTTGTTAAATAATCTATTTCTGGAGATAAGATCAACATGGGAAACAGAATAATACTAAGAGCCACCCACACTAGACCCTTTGCATATATGTTCTCATTATATGCTCATAACAGCTTCAAACAGGAGTTCAGAGAATTAAGTAAAAACACATTATTAGATCCAAATGCCTTTCTCAAATCTGAAAGTTATTTTTTCCTCTAGTCCACATCATGATGTAGGCTGAAATTGTGTCTTGTTGACAGGTACAGGGAACTGGTATTGTCAGTAGACATGGAGAGAGAGCTCAGTGGGGTAGTGAAGAGGCCGGTATAGCTCTGTGGAGGGCACTGGACTTCAACCCAGCCTGGAAGTGTGTGTAAAAACTCAATCCAAAGAGGACTAACAGGGACCTTCTTGGTGAGAGGAACAAAATTAGAAATATGAGATATAAATAGATTTGGGGTGTTCATGGATGGTCTAAATCTCATTGCTTTAATATCTCTGGTTTGGGGGAGCTCCTTGTCCCTTAAGTGTGCTTCTTCCATTCGTCATCACTTCTCTTCTTGTTCTTCCTTGCCACCAGCCAAGTCAACCTTCTGGTAACATCTTCTTAGAGCTCTGTCTGCCCTCCATAAGAGCTTCACCAGAGAAGGGGAAAATTTCTGTCACGGTCCCTAAGTGTCAGATTAAACATTAAACACTAATTAAACACTAATTCACACAGATTAAACCAACCCAATTCTTGCCCTCTGCCTTCAGATTCTGAGTTCCCCAGCCACTGATGTTGTCTTTCTGTATCAGGTGGAGACTAGGGGAGTCTTTTGTATTTAGCAAGATTGAGGATGGATATGTGCCATTGACTAGGTGCATACATTAATTAATTTCTTTGAACCTGTTTCCTCTTCTTTGAAGTAGAAATATCAGTATATACCTCATAGGACATGGTAAAAAAATGAATATTTGAAAATATAGGAATTTAAACAAAATAAGATAGTGCCCAAATAGTAAAATTTTAATGTACACAATAGATGATTAAGGTACTATGTCTATAAGCTTTAACTGTAAAAAAAAAATACATAAATAAAATTTTGAAAACTAAAGAAACTTTAAATTTAATATCTTAAAGTAAAAACACCATACTAACTCATGTTTCTGTGTGTTGGTAACTGGGCTGGGCTCAGCTTGTGAGTTCTGATGATCTTTGGAAGGCTCACATGTGTTTGCAACTGGTAGTTAAAGTTCTTGCTTATGTGTCTCATGTGTCTCAGAAAGTATTCTTTGTTTCTGAACAGGTACTCTCATTGTCCATCAGCCTGGGCTTGGTTGTATATAGGGATTCCAAGGTTCCCAGGAACAATCAAGGGTATATTTAGTGCATTTGCTTTCCAAATGTGTACTTTGGACGTGTTTGCTAGTGGAAGTCCCTTTGGCTTAAAGAAAGAACAACACTAGGGTTCATGGATGGAGAAGGGGAGATTGGCAGTTATCTTGCAATCTTCCCTAGACTAAATTCCCTTTTTGAAAAATATTTTAAAGGTAATAGGGAGATGGATCACTGTGTTGGAGACTGAAACTCTTTATCTCTGAGCATATTAGTGATTCTACTTGTGTGTGTGTGTGTGTGTGTGTGTGTGTGTATGTATAAGTATGTGTGTGCATGAATGTGTGTATGAGAGAGAGAGACAGACAGAGATGTTGGGCTGGGAATTAGAGGAAAGGGGGAAGGAAATGGAAAGTTGAGAAGCAACTAGGATAAAAGCTCCCTGAGGCAAGAGACTTTGGTCACTTCATGTCCACCTATGCAAGACGACCAGAAGAGAGTCCTCAGCTCAGGTCTATCCCCTTCTTCAGCACTCCATGCCTTACTGATACAATAGGGAGGAAGGGCACTAGACTTGTTCTTGGAGACTTGCTTCTTCTACATGTGCCTTCTTGCTGCACATACATGTTGAGTGCTGTCCCCAGGCCGGTACTGATCTGGATGCAGTGACTACTCTTTCTCCCAGTGGTCATAGACAAACAATTTTGGTTTTTCTTCTGTACTGTGAAATTATGCAGTTTAATAATACTATGATATTTCTTTGTTTTTTCCTTTTTAAAACTTACCTTACATCCTGGCTCTGTAGCTCCCAGCTTTTTGCTTTGATGGCATCCAACAGTGAGTGGAATGGAGTACTAATAAAAAGAAATGCATACATAGAGTTGATTTCTGTGAGCAAGGGTCTTCTCATAGTTCATTACATTCCATCACTAGGGGGTCTTGGACTTTTTCTTGATCAAGTAAAATACAATGCTCAATGTATTGAGAGTTCTATATCATGGCCCAGATGCCTAAGAGATTTGCCTGATGAAAATAGATCATCCTACATTAAGGTTGGGATCATGTGTTCTTCTTACTTGCACCTGTTTTCAAACAGAAAGGTTTATTAGAATGGCATTAGCAATGGAGTGTTATACCTTTGCTTACTCTTTGTGAGTTTGTTTTTTCATCAGTTCAACAATGCCTACCTAACTGCATTCTTGTAAGGAGCAGATGATATAAGTTTCTATACCTGCCAAGGCCAGGGCCAGTCTCCTTCTATGACTTTAAATATTTGTTTTATTTTCCTGCCTTCAGTCTTTGGTTGAGCTAATCAAATGGGATCATGTGGGCTAGCTGCAGCACTTCAAAATTACACAGTACAAAACTAATACTAAAATATTATTACTGACACCAGCCCATGCTATAGGAGCTTGGAAATTTCAGGAGATCCTCATGACTCAGGTGTCTCCAGCTGTGTTAGAGACAGCACTGGGGTAGGACTCAGGAGTTTTCAGGTTAGAGCTTTGCAAACTGCTCTCTTGTCCATTCACTGGAAAATCAACATATATAAGTGGAGCTGCACAAATCAAATGAATTTCTGAAGACTTAGGTAATGCAACAAAAATATACACAGAGACCCCTCATTTGAGAAGGGTACATTGAGATCATATCTTTTAGTCCAACTCTATTTAGCATATTGGTGAGGTCCTAGCCTTGGGCTTGGCATAATCTTTTGCTGACCTTTCCCCCTCTTTTATTTTCCACTTCTGGAAACAGCAAATTTTGGTTGGTAAAGGACTCTCAGATAACTCTGAAAAGCATTCTGTGAATACAAAGTTTTGTTTATTTTCTCGGTAAGTTGATTTCTCCCCTTGAACCATTTCTTTTTGAAATGCTTCAGGGAAATGTTATCATTTCTTTCTATTTCTCCAGAGAGTCATAAAATACTAATACATAAAAAAAGGCTATTTCCTGAAATGTCTTCTCTTGTCTCCTTTCATCTGAAGAGATCTGGGATCCTCAGGGTGACCAGAAATTAATCATCCACAAATGGTATTCAGACACATCCCTGGGTGCTCACTCAGGATCCATGTTTTTAAGTTAGTGCATTATCAAGGCCCAGGACAGGATTATGAGCTCATCAGAAATTGAAAGACTAATTTTATACAGCCTGTGGTGCTCAGACGTGATTCACTTCTGGAGGTGAAGTCATTGGAGTTCATAAAAAGGACAATTTCTGATCAATGGGAATCAAGCCAATTGGAACCTCCAAATCAGTCTTTGGGGATCCCAAGGATGAATGTACAATGGGATTCAGTGTCTTACAAATGAGTTTACACTGAAATACACATTTTAGCCTTCAAGGGAAGTGGGGAGAATTTGAGAGTGTGTGGGCTTTAATCATTGAAAAAGATCAGTAAATGTTTTCAGAAGTTACTTTCTAAACAGTGCAATCTATATTTATGGGTGAGAAGAATCAAAGGGTAAGTAATGAGGTAGACTTAGCATGTGAGACCTACTTGCATAGGGACCTCATAAATACAACCCTAGATGTAGAACGTGTAACCTGTTTGAGTTGAATTTTGAATAAGTCTTGTTTGATCAGCTAGGAAAGAACCCACTTAATGGCATAACTGCAATGGAAAAATGTCACATGAGGTATAACAGATGATACCATTTGTATGTGTCTCCCAAATATCTTCACTGAAGCTGAAGGCAGCTGGGAAGAATGTCTTCGTGCCATCCTAAAGATGGAGGGACAGCTTTCTTCACAGGGAGGACAGTTCCCCAGCCATTGCAAATGCTGTAATAGGAAGGATAGAAGAGGGGACAGGACGCGAAAGGGAATGTTTGCTTTTTATTACTGTAATGAAATACCTGAGGCAAGCTGCTTTATAGATGAAACGTGTTTTTTGTTTGCTTTTTCTCATGGTTTAGGAAGCTGAAAATCCAAACAGCATGTCACAGACCCTGGCATTGTCCCTTCTGCCCCTGGCTGCATCACACCATGGCAGGGATGTGTATATATCTCTCTTTGTGTTCTCTCCTTTTCTTCTTAGGAAACCACCAGGCCTCCCCATCTGGCCTCCACTATGATAATCTAAGGGCCTAAGTTAATCACTTCACAGAGGTCCCACCTCTAAGCAACATAATCAGATTAAGTTTCCACCTCTAAATGTCATTAACATAAAATGTTGGGGATGAAACTCCTGTATGATTTTGAAGGAGACAAACAATATTCAAACCACAGCAAAGGGTAAATAAAAGAAGAGGTTATGGTGGGGGGCAGGGGAAAGAATGAAGAAGGGGCTAGAAAGAAATCAACCAGCCACTAATAATCTGAATGGTTGATTACGATGTCAGGTATTTGCAGTCATATTATCTCAGTTTCCGTGAGAAAGCAAATTTGTGTGAGTGAAATAATTCCATTCAGGGAAACATAGGGGAAGGAATTCTGTCTTCCTGCTTCAATAGCAGTTATAGCAAGGAGCGTTGTAAATTCACTGGGACCACCTAAGTTCTTAAGGAATTATTTTAATATCTTAACCAAAGATTCCATTTTTTAAAAGATGAAGATGTGGAATTAACAATAGAAGGGGAATGCAAGAGAATCAGGGAGTTGTAAAGGCCTAAGTCTGGGTGGTTCTGTACTGCTAGTTCTCATCTACTCCAAAAGCAGAAAAGGCCTTAACATCCTTCTAAAGTGGGCGGTCAAGGGATAAGATCAACCACTGCAAAGGCATTGAGGAGAGGTCTCAGCTCTGAGCCCTGTCTTGAGTACTTCCTTCAGCCCCTCCTTTCCCGTGACTGAGCTTGGGAGCAGAAACTATGGACTGACCTCTCTCAGTGGCCCTAACCAGCCTCCTCTTCATTTCCTCTTCAATGGAGTCTCCTCGTCATTGATCGCCCTTCCCTCTGTTGTGGAACCATCAATACACCCCGCATCATCCCTCACTACTGTCACTGCTGACCTTCAATCTCCCTTTTTCCATCCAGAATCCCTCAAAATTCTCTCAGGGGCAGAAAAAGATTCAATCCTGTTCCTTGAGAGATGATGTTTCCATTGGCATCTTGAGATACTGACTTTGTACTTTTAGCTTTCTAACTGAACTGGCCCTACCGGACTCCATTTAGAATTTTGATGACTTTTTTTCCCCCCTTGGGGAAAAAAAACATATTACTAAGAATTTCCATCAAGGACACCTGTCCACCTGGTCAGTCATGAGCTGGATTTAGGAAGCTGACAAACTGAGCCTATATCATTTTTAGCCTTTATCCTGGTGGTAGACTCTACCGTGAGGATCAGAGAAGATAGGGAATGACAATATCAATAGCACTTACCACACTGGTATCTTTCTTATTACAAGTTTCATTTGCCAGCATAGTACTGAGAAAGTGTCCATCCCTAATGAAGACTACATCCTAACCTATACCTCAAGACCAGGACAGGGTATCTTGGTGATATTCTTACCTTGGAATGATTTCTCTTTTATTCCAGGGCATTCATGGACAGGTTGATGGTCACCTTTGCTTCTGGTTTTTTATTCTGCAGACCCAGTCATCAGTCCCCATATGTCCCTTTGTTTGGTCTCAGTGGGCCCACTTGGTACTCACGAAAATTGATAAAACTCAGAGAAGCCATGACTCTTGTAAATAAAAGTTAACATCCCCTTGAATGTTCATCAGACACTCAGATTTGATGGAGAATTAGATTGCCTTCGGACTGATGAGCCTTCCAAATGAACTTGTAACAAATACTGGAAACGTTTCAACTATGACTATTTGCATGTTGTTATATAGGGCAGGGTTGTATGGTAACAGCCAATGAAATAGGTATAAAATTCATTTTACAATAAGGGTAAAAATATTTCACTTGCTCAGTTTTTCTCTTTCAAAATTGACTTTTTAATCACTATAAGATTCTCTCACCATCCCAATCTCTTGATTACGCAGTGGCCCTGGAGGTCAAATATTGGTCCAGAACTTTCAGGGATGGTGTTCTGATCTTTGGGCCACCTAACTCCCATTTACCTTGTTTAGTGTCTTGTGCCCTCATGTTCCCCCAAAGGCAGGCAGAACTGCTCCTTCCTGCCATGTTTGAGCACTAGAGTGTCTTCAGATAAGTGAAACACTGGTCCCTATAACCCTACCTTCTTAAGAATCCCTCGTAACCATTTCCTACGGAGTCCCGTCACTTCCCACATCCCCACTAGATGCAACCACATTATCCTCCAATTTCAGATATTTTTTTCTAAGTCTTTCGTTGCTCTACATTCTCCATCAACCCCCGTCAGGCACTTCCTTCTGTTTCTTTCCCTGTGAGACAATTCTCCCCTCAGGAGCCTGCAGAAACACTACTCTGGATTCTGTTCCTCTTTAACAGAGAGTGTGGAGGAAGGATCCTGGAGTGATTAGCTGTTTTCTCACTTACTCATCCTGTTGTAGATAGGATACATTCTTTACCGAAATGGAACAAAATTAGATTCTAGATTGTCCTGCTGATTAAGTGTCTACTTATGAAAAATCATACCATCACATGCTGTTGAGTACCTCACCAGTATGCCCAGCTGACACTTCTCGCTCGCTCGCCTGCGTCCATGCTGCTGCATATCATGGACTGTTCTCCTTGAAAGCTCTTTTCTCTCATTCTGCCTGTCCAATCCCTCCCACCTGAACCCAGTACAAAGTCCATCTTTTTTTTTTTTTAATCAAACCCTGTTCTACTTCTGACCCATTTTCTGAATGGATAAACTCCTCTCCTTTGTCTGTATCCTCAGGGGGATTTGCTATACCTGAAGTATAGTGTGCATCTTCTTCAACCTTAGTTTGTCAGCACATGTGTGGACATTGTGCCTATTTCATTGGTTTGTAAACACTTTGAGAGTAGAGCCATGTCTTGCTTTCTTTTGTGTCACCCCATGGTGCCTAGAAACTAACTGAACTGAATTGATGCAAATAAGTTGTCCCCTAACCGTGACCAGTGTGTAATATGACACAAAATATATATGAATGGTACAGAAAGTGGATGAATAATACAATTGAAAGAAATCTCGCGGGGCAGCCCAGATGGTTAAGATGAGTGCTATGAGCAATGACTGTTCTTACATCTTCTGGTGGTAAAAGACAAAGCCCAGAGCAAGCTGAGGGCATTGGAGAAGGCTGCATCGGTATGGGTGCATCTTCAACTGCATGTCGTTTCATCATGAAACTTTGAATGAGTGTAAAGGAAGGGAGATAACAGTAGGTATGAGCATAGGGAAGGTTATGAAAATAACTGGCACCTGGGGGTTGATTTGGATAGACAAAAAAGACCCCCTAGTGGTTTCTTATGTTTTCATCAAACCTTACACTTATAAAATGCTATCACATATGTTATTTTGTGTGATACCATCTACTGACGTCTATAGGCTGAATTACACTATATTGCAAATAGCGTTATAAAGGAGATTCACTGTGTACAGCCCAAAATACATTTAACTGGTAATAGTTATGTTTGGTACCAAATGTGAAGATGATGATAATGATACTGCTGATGCTAATGATACTTATTGAATGCTTACTGTGCACCCACCATGTGTAAAATGCTTTGCATACATTAATACTAATCTTCGCAACACCTTCAAAGTAGAAATTCCAAACCATTCTGAGAGTAATAGAGATGAAGTTGTTTCTCCATATCATACAGCTGGTGTACTACAGAGCTGGGATTCATATTCATTTTTTTTTCATTTCTTGAGACTCAAAGGCCAAGGACCAAGCAAACACAACAAAGAGGAGAGCACAGATTTTATCTCATGATAAGTACTTAATTTGCACTTCTGGTAGAGTATAAATGTATGTATTAACCAGCTTAAAGGTCACTGCCATGTAAAGCCATTACATTTACTTAGTGCTTCATCCCATTGGAGAGTGCAGATCTGTGGGCTTAGGCAATTATTTTCTTAGTTAATGACTTAATTACCATCCCAAGATTTAATCTTGATGCTCAAATCATCTCCCCCTGCTAACTCTGTTTATGTTAGAAATGCAAAAACACACTTCCAGGCCTTGACCTTTAGTGGCTGCTCAGGGCTCCCCTGTGAGAGTGTCCCCAGTATGGGACATTTACCTGAAGGTGAGACAAATAGTGGAAACCCCATGACCTCCTTCGCACAGGGATTGAAAAACCTCTTAGCGATCTCCACAAATTTATGTTTGCTGTTGGAAAATTGCTTTGGGAAATGATGTGGATCACAGAAGTAAATTTCCTGTCAAGATAAACTTTTGTAGTGAGCAAAGCAGAATTTGGGGGGAAAAAGAGATCCCTGGGTGTTTTATCTCATTTTTATTAACATTCTTTAATATTTACCGCAGTCGTACTTTGTGAGCCAAGCTGTTAGTGGAAAAGCATTGAACTACAGAGAAGATTCCGAAATTTCTCTGGAGACGATAGCTTCAGTCTCATTTTACAAATAGAGGCTGTTGGTGACAGATGTGCTTCAAAGACCTGGCAGTAGTTAAAAGAATTAAGGTGAAAAATACAATCCTTAAAACCCCACCACACAGATACCGGGATTCATTGCCTCTGGACTGGCCCAGATTCTTCAGCCAGTTTCCAGAAATTGCTGTTATGCAGTCTGCACAGACGGTGGAGTGCTTGGACAAGGAAGGGAGGGGAGGAAGCTTGGCAGCACCAGCTTGGAGCACGAATCTTCTTTTCTTTTTCTTTCTTTTTTTCTTTCTTTTTTTTTTTTTCCCAAAGAGCTGGGCCTGGTAGAAAATGAACACAAAGCCAGGTGCCTTCCCTATCTTACATCTGCTTCATCCTTTGGGTTGGTGACCCTGGAGACGCAGGTGGAGCCCAGCAGTCTGCTTGATGCTCCATGTGTGGCTGAATTGTGCTGGAGTTCAGGGCTGCTTGGCTGTGGGATCCAAGAATGTTGTCTCACAGGCTGACAGATACAGGACCATAGGGGAAAAGAGTGCTTGAAGGCTCAGAAAAGTGAATGACGCACTTTCAGTGGCAAGGATATGGTGCATGGGTGATTGTCAATGAACCAAGCTGGACTTCTGCTTCCACTTTCTTCCCGGAGTCTCTGTTTAAGTTCTCAGAAGATGGAGCAGGTATATGCTGTATATGGGGAGAGGTACGCTCAGAAAAAGAAGACAGGGGTATTGAATCTGTTGATAGAAATGGGAAGAATCATTATGTTAAAAAAAAAAAAGCAGAAGAGGAGGAAGAATACAGTCATCGGAGGCAGATCTTAGAACATCTGCTAGGGAAGGCCCTGTATGAGGGTATCTTTGTCACTAATGTTACTTGACCCCCTTCTTTACTAATGCTCTCTGACCCCAAGGACAGAGAGCCGTTGTCTCCCCTTCATTCCAATTACTGTGCTAATTATTCTGTACTGATACTTCTGCTACTAAGCACCAGTCCTGCTCTTCCCTTTGTAGAGATAATTCCTGTATGACAGTTCTAGTGTTCTCCTGAATTGAACCTCTAAAATTCCAGGCTTGGAACACATGTTTGTCTTCCCACTGACTTGGGAGGCTGAGGCAAGAGGATCCCAACTTCAAGGCCAGCCTTAACAACTTAGGAAGACCCTAAGACAAAAAACTAATAATAAATAAATAAAAATGGACCAACGATGTAGCTCAATGGGTACAGCCACCCTGGGTTCCATACCCAGAAATAGATAAATAAATACATAAAAATTAATTAATTCCCCTCTTAAAGCCTCTGTTTAGTTTACACTTCTAGAAATCAATAGCTCTTCATGCCATCACTTTTCCCAGGCTTTATTTTTTATAAATACAACACGTGAACATGTTGGTGAAAGAATGGGGCCAGGATGATTGCTGGTTGAGAATTTATTATTGGGCAACATTTTGGTAGACTTGATATGCATAACCTGATAATCAGCTAATCTTCCTAAAATCCTGCAAGGTGTATGTGTGTGACCACTCTAGAGGTGGAGACAGGAGGTTCACAAAGCTGATGTGATCACCTGCCCTCAGGCATTTGGACCTCTTGAGTCAGACTCTGTTCCGTGGGGTGGAAGGGAGTCAAGGGTAAGATGTCCTGTTATAGAGCTAGCGGCCTTCTTTCAGTTTCACAGCCTCCCTGCCTCATATGTGCTCAACAAAGGAGTCATGTGGGACTTTATTCAGAAAAAAAAAAATCCTGACTAATGGCAGGAATTAAATAAGAGCTTAGAACACATGGCCCTAGGCAGCCACACTGCAGGTAGCCAATTACACAGCTCTTGTCACCACTACCCTAAGAGTTCACAAACTAAGAGTTTGCCTTAAATCCTTGCATAGGACCTCACAGCTTTGGAGATTCTGTCACTCACATTATCTCATCTGATCCTAACCAGATTCTTAGGAAATAGACTGAGCAGGGATTATTTTCTGAATCTTATAGTTGAGGGAATTGAGGTCCAAAAGGTGATGATTTATCTAAGCCAGTAAATGGCATAGACAGACCAGGGCTCTGTCTATTAATTCCATGCCCAGTAGTTGTTTCTTTTGTTTTGTTTTTTGTTTTTAATATGCCATGAAGCCTGTAAATAAAGACAATTCTGGAATGTGCTGAGTACAGGAGGGGTTGAGGAGATCAAGTTCCCTAAATGAAACTGTAGCTGTCCAAAAAGTCTCTGAATTCTAGTTTTTATTATCAACTGCCTTCTCAAAGCCTCGATTGGTGACCTATGCTTTTACCGTTTGCTCTTGTCTCTTCCCCTTGTCAATCAACATCCTGTTCAGTGTTTCCCAGCCCTCTTATCATTATCACCTCCCCAAAATCAGATGTTTTCCTAGTTACTCCCACACCCTGAATTTTAATCCCACACATACATTATGTAGTTTATGTACTATATGTATATCTGTGCATTATATATACAAACCAGTAAGGGTTTTTCTTTTTCCACCCATAAGAAAAAATTCTGCTCCTCAGTGCAATATTGTCCCCGTTGAGAATGTATGATAAAGCTCATTAACTATGAATTTGAGTCAAAAATAAATAAATAAAAGACAGACTGATGGTTGGAAGGTAAGAAGGGAGGGAGAAAACAAACAACAACAAAACACACCAGCAAAGACACAAGTAAAACACTAAAGAGAAGACAGTTCTCAGTTCCCTGACATTTAATGCTTTCTCTGGAGATATAGATTCATGTATTGAGGTTTCACTTTAGGCAAAGCGTTCCCGATATTCCCATCTCCAGCTGGAGCAGAGCACATACTAATCATTCTATGGATGAATCACAAGAAGAGTGTGCTTTAGAACAGAACCAATTTTGCATATGTATGTACAAAATAAAATGCTCCCTCTGACCACACAGTTCTATTTATGAGGTTGGGGAGATCTCTAAGGGAATTGGAACCTACCCTTGGTGAAAGTTTGATAAATTCACCACTTTGCCTGTTGATAAGTGATAGCAAAGGAGAGTGTGTTGGAAATGACCCTTAACTTTCCTTTACCTTTTCAACTCCATACCCTGACCACCAAATCAAAGAACTAAAATCCACTACAAATAGACACTACAGACACTACACAACCTAAGAAAGAGACACTACACCATAGACATAAGAAAGAAAGTTCTGCACAAGTGAAATTGACTTGCCCAAGGGTCAGGAACAAATTGGCACAATGAGAATGTAGATTCTACCTCTTGATACAAGACCTCCTCTCCCAAAAGAGAGGGTCAACCTCAGATATAAACTTCTTCCTTTGTATTATTTTCTCGAATAGCATCAAATCATGATTCTTGTACACAAAGGAAAATCTTCTCAAATGCCAACCCATCTGTTACAATGGGAGATATATACTTAGTGTCCTGGAGGCCTGTATGATTTAATATTGCCAATATTAAATAAGTCTGGGAGTTTGATAACAATTGTGAGCTGTGTAGTGGCTTTTCTCTCTCAAGAATTGACTACTGACAGCAAATAGTTCAGGGGGGAAATGAGTTTTGCTGTCTCACCAAAGACCCACACACATGGACAGTGCTTCCATCAGCTGGTCACTAGCCTTCGGTTCTTATGAAAGTGGGAAGATGGTGCCAAACCCACATGTCTAACCAGATGTGTGTGCAGATTCGCATACATATTGCAGTGATGGCGTAGATTTTCCAGGGATGTCTGACCAGAGTGGGAAAGTCCAGCCAGTTAAGAACCAAAACAAAAGTTAGTGAGTGCTGTCTGGCCTAGCTGGAAAGCTATGAAGGAAGATGCATGTCTCTCTAGCACCTCCAGACCCCACACTCTTTCTCCTTCGTCCTCTCCTTTCTGGCTCAGTGCTTTCAAGAACTCAGATTTGGGGGTATTATCTTATTACAGAAAAAAATGTAGGGAACATGGCTTTGGAGAGCAACATCTCAGGTACTTACAGTCTTAGCCCCTCCCTTGCTGCAGGACTTTATTGTATTTATGTTTTGTTTTTTAAATGACATTTATGTATCCTCTTCCATGTGTCACTCACTGTTCTAAGTACTTTACAAAGAATGGCTCATTTAAATCTGATTTAGTTCTTGCACCAACCCTTTCTCCAATCAGAAAGGTGAAGAAGCTTGCTAAAGTCACTCAGCCAGAATTTGAACCCAAGTTCTGCCTCCTTTAACACATATCACCATAGTAAGTGACTTTGGGCAGGTAAGGTACATTTTTAATATGAAGATGCTAATACTCTGAACAAGGAAGAATGAAGGTTGATCACAAGATTCAAATGAGAAAATGTTAAGGATTTAGGAGGTTGCCAAGACCTTAGTAACTTAAATATAATAAACACTCCTGTGGATGGGGGAATTGCCTTTCATGAATGCACCAGGAAGAAATAGAGGCATCTTCTGTAGACTGTCATGGTGACTCTGGTAGAACTCTGATAGCACAGTCCTCTAGCTGGTACCTCACCTTCACAGGTAAAGTGTTTACAAGTTAAACGGTTCTGTCGATCACTCAGTGACTATTTGCTTAATCCCTAGAAAAGAAATGGTATACTACTTTGATTAAATGAGTTGAGCAATATCAGTAGAACTTGAAAAGTTTTCTATAGGTACATTTCAGTTACGATGCAGTGTCTCCTCTTCTTCCCTACACTGTTTGTCTGTTTGTGTTTTTGAAATAGTTTGCAAAAAAAAAAAATCAATATGAGACTCAAATAAACATGGCCTGGACAGCAAGCAGAGGAGGGAGGCTGAATTCTAAGAAGGACCACTATTTTTAGAGTAAAAAAAATTTAAAAACCTACAGATTGCATGGAAATATAGATTTCATTGAAAATGCAACCACCATGGAGTAGACAGTGACACAAAATCAGAGTGTGTGGTTGTTCTACAGCTGAGGAACAAAGGATCAAACTGCCCTGGCCAACTGAAGACAGATTATGTATTATTCTAATAACTGTGTGTAACTTGACTTTTCCAGACCTTTCTATAGCAGACTAATCTAGCTCTTGAATGCTGCTGTGCTTTCTCCCTTTTATTCAAGGCTGCCTACAATATCTCTGAGTTAGAGGTCCCTGACACAGTGTTTGCAATATTGAAGGTTCTAAGTTGACAATAAACACACTAATGGTAAACACCTAAAAATGCATAATTTTTTAAAAAAGGAAATTGGTTTAAGGAGGTAAAATATACTGGAAGATCCAATGGATTTGCTTTTAAGCACCATAAACTGTTGGTGGATCTGTTCTAGGACATGAGCATTTGCGTCTGTTGTTTCATGTAAGGGGAACAAGACAGGATCTCCTGTCCAAATATTCATCACCCAGCTGTTTTAGTGCATGAACTTCTAGCATTAGAGTGATTTCCTTAAGGCTTTCCCCTAAAGACCCTTATTTAAGCAGCACAAAAATCTCTTTTCACAACTCATCAATCAACATCTTACTAGGATTTAGTTTTCACACTCTTGGAAGAGCTTGTGGGAAAGCTGCTGATGGCAGTGGGCTGAATGGAAAGGGAACATTTATTATGTGTTGATGATATTCAGAAAGAATTGATATCTTTTTGGACGTCTCCTGAGCATCCTGGAGGCTTATGTGGCAAAGAAATGAGTGTCAGGTATGGGGTGGGTATGGGAGGTGGTCACAAAAAGGGACAGAGGAAAGACTATGGTGACAGACTTAAGAATTTCTAGACTCCAGTTGGAGGAAAAGATGTAGAAATGTGGGCACTGTGTTTTCCAGGGCTCCTGGAAGAGTTATAGATGTGGGTATTTTGAGCAGGGTCAGCTCTGTCTCATAATGACATGACCAATCTGAGAAGGAAAAATAATTGGTAGAGAAGGAAGGACACAGAATTTAGAAGAAGAAATTCCAAGTGCCCTGTCTAGCAGTAGCAATGACCTTGGGTAAGCTACATGACATCTTCAGATCTGAGTTTTCTGGTCTTAAAAACAAAGCAAATTTATGTCTACCTTGTAGATTGTTGGGATAAATGAAACGAATAAAGTAATAATTGTAAACTGGAAAATTATCAAGTGCTCAGAAACCAGTTGTAAGCACATGTATGTTACAAATCTTTCTCCTATCCATGCCACCAGGTGGAGCTGATGGGGAGAAGGGAAGGTCTTCACTTAACCCTCAGTGGCCAACCTATGTTTAAAGACCAGCAGTCAGACACCTAGATGTTACAGATTACTGAGCAGCACACGCTGTGATTCCTGAGACCCTCTCACTGGGTGCTTCTCCGTGTTACTGATCTTTGGAATCACCTAGGAAGTTTAAAAAACAATCTCCTTACCAAGGCCACTCCCCAGAGCTATTAAATCAGAACCTCTTGTGGTGAGATCCAGACATCAGTATTTATTAAAGTTCCCAAGTAGTGCCAGTGTGCCACCAGGGTTGAGAATCATCTTTCCAGCTAAGCAAAAGAGAAAGAGGATGCAGCTGGAGAATGAATTATTACTTTTTTTTCTCATAATGCAGTTGGGGGAAAAAATGGCTTTCCAACATTACGTTGAGAGGAAGTAAATAGCCAACCTGGTAGAGCAGAATAAAGAAAAAAATGACTAAAAAGCTTTGAGGAGCCAGCTATTTATGATGATTACTTCATCAATATAAAACACAAATCATGAAACTCTACTTGCTCTGTTTTTTGGGGTTTTTTTTTTTTTCAATCATTCTCTTCCTCTCCTCCCTGGATGATCTCTCCCTTCCTCTCTATCTTTCCTTTTCTCTCCATCTCTCTCTCCCTCTTTCCCCACCCCTTCTTTTTCTGTTCCCCCTTCCTCTTCCTTCTTCCTTTCCTGCCCTTATTTTACTAGAGATCTCTCAACTCTTCTTATTGGTTATGGTCACTTACAGGAAATTTTTTTACGCATCCTGAACAAATCTTTTCCTGCATTGTCCCCCCCCACACACACACATACCCCAGAAACAGTCCTAGGCATTTTGTACATATCTTAGGTCTCACTTGTGTGCGAGTGTATATCCTCCCTAGGACTTCTTTTCAACTCTTCCTGAACATTCTAAAAACCCTATTTTCCCACCCACCTGTGGCTAAGCTTTCTCATTTGTTTTTCAGCCTCTCTATCTACCTCTCTGAAGCCCCTGTCTCCCAGTGATATGTTTTTTTAACATGTCTTTTTTTATTCGCATGCAGGCAAGTTTGATGAATCTGAATGTCTAGGGAATGGGAACTCAGGGAGATTTTAATTTTCTGGTTAAATGACACTAGGATGAAAAATACTTTTATTTCAAATTTTATTTATTTTGGGAAAATGATAAAAAGAATCTAGAACTGGAAGCATCCTCCTCGGGGAATACCTTGATGAGTCTTCCTAACAACAAAGGGACAGAGGCTTACCAAAGTAGAATGGTTCCTGATCTTCCCAAGTCCTGTGAATAACAGCACCAGGTCAAAGACCCAACTCCTGATTTCCAGGCCCTATTTCTTCCATAGCGCTTAGTGTCCTGGTTAAACAGGACCCAGTTTAATCTGAAGCACATTCTTTGACATGAACTTTCTAGTTCTTTATGGTGCCACCTTCCCATGAACTTCATCCATTTACGTTGTCTTCCCACCCTCAAATGCATTCATTCGTGATGTCTGCGTCTCTAGCCATCCTGCTTCTAAGGTCTGAGATGATGTCTTTCATAAACATGTCCATCCTACTCACTAGAATAAACACATTGATTATTTTTTAAATGGAAGTTCATTCTCACCTATCTTCCTGTCTTGGTTGGGGACTGAGAAATTTTGGGCAGGTGAGCTGAATTTGTTCAGTCTCCAGAACATCTCCTAGAAGGGATATCAAGTTTCTTATTTTCCTTTTCATTAATAAATCTTCACTGTTAACTTGATGCTTTCCCCTCTATTTCCTAAGTAATATATTGCTAAGGAAAAAGTGGGTCAATGGAGAATTCTGACTAGTTTTGTCCTAGTTAATTTAAGTTCTGCCATATGTTCTTTGAGATGCATGTGCTAACTACAGGTCTTTTGCTGATTAGCAAACAACCTGAGGGTTTTTACTTTAGACTTCCAGTTCCTTGGCAAGAGAGAGGAAGATAGAAAGGGAACAGAGCTAGGTGAACTAAAAGCTAACTCAGACCACTCTATGCAGAGCTGGGCACAGCATGTTTAGTCTCATATTAATTTCCACCATGATGCAGGGTTAGAATCAAGCTCAGTACTCCTGAAGTTTTGGGTCAAATAACTGTTGAATGTTGATGATGTCCTATGCATCATAGGATGTTTATCAGTATACATGACTTCTACCCACTAGACACCAGTAGCACCCCACCACCATCCATATACAAAATTTTAATATGTATCCCGACACTACCAAATGAATGTCCACTGGGTGACAAATTTGCTCCTGGTTGAGAATTTCTGACATAGACACATAGTCCATGTGATCACCAAGAAAGAAATGTGAATAAATCCTTGACAGTAACATATGGATGTCTATGCCTGTCTGAGTCCAAAATCCTCTAGTAAGAGATAGGACTAGATGATCACTAGCAATTTCTTCTCCTGGAAGCTGAAGAAAGATCCCCTGTGTTGATAGAGTTCTACATTGCCCACTTATTTGAACATTGCACTTATATCATTCAACAAGCTTGTGCTAAATATGTCTTTGTGTCCAGTCTAGGCTCTTTGTTGGGCATGGGAGTGGAGGGGACAACCATTCAAGGGAAAAATTGCACAGTGAAAAGTCTAGCAAACTGAAAACCAACACTCTGAATCATTAGCTGAGAAACTGAACAAGTACCTGACCTCTAAGGTTGCTGATATCCACTCCCATAGTGAGATCAAGGTAAAGGCACCCATTTCAAGCAAACACTCAGGCAATTTTATTTATCCATCTCTTCTACATCTCTGTCTAAACCATAAGGATACAACAGCCAACCCTTTCACTTTCAGCAAAAATCCAGAACTTTGACAAATTGTGTCCATTGGAGGAAAGTCAGGAGGTGGTTTCCTGTCAGAGTAAGAATTTTGCTCCTGGATCTCAAGAAAAATTATCAAGGGTAGAGCATTTTTAAGTGGAAAAAAATATTTTTCTTACCACTGAGGTGCAAAGTACTCTTGAGAGTGCATTTACATTTGCTGGTTCTCACCACTAGACAACAGGTGTGTATACTCTGCCATGGCACAAAGAGTGCAGAGGATCCCCAGCCTGCAAAGCCAGTACCAATTTATAACTAATGCCTGAAAATGGTATCAACCATAACAGTCCTTTATATCTCCATCAGATTGGTTTTATCACATCTTTTCTTAAGTAAAGTTGATCACAGGAGAAGGAAAGAAGTTCTGGGTAGTTATGTAATGTGGTGGTACCTATCTATGTGTGTGTTCTTATATGTATGGATATTTATCAATAAGTATGTATGTACATGTTTACTTTTGTATACGAAAATATGTTTGTGCATGTGTGGGGGTGGTTATATTTGTGAAGATGATTAGATAAATGTGTATATGTATCCGTAAACCTCCTCCAAGTTTAATAGTTTCATTCTAACTAAATACATGTATTGGCAAACTCAAATTAACTATAACAATCCATCTAATTGACATTTATCTTGACTTCCCTGAAACATTATAATAACTCATTCTCCAAAAACAGATAAAAATTCTGGTGCTTGGAGAATTTTCTCTGTGAGGGAATGTCTGACGACTTTCATTTCATCAGAATATGGATCCACTGGTGGCCACTGCTATTTGGCCATGCCAGAATAGAACAGGTGTCAGACTTGCTGACAAGTTGATTAATACAAATTAGAAACACAGGTGGCCCCTAATCCTGCCAGTGATCTGTGTGATCTGTGTGCAGTTGCTTAGGAAACTTGGGAGGAATAACAAGTGGTGTTTGCCCCTTTAATTACTTACACATACTCATAAATGTGTTGTTGATGCTAAGTCATACCAAATGTCTGCCTTCCTGAAAGCTGGGGGGAAAAAAAGGTAAGGTACTCTTGTACTTTGAGGAGCCTGGGAAAATGTGAAAAGTGATTTAAAAAAAAATTTCCTTTTACTGAAATAATCTTTTCTGTATGATGGCAACTTTATAGCATATGGTATATGTTGTGGGACAGGTGGTCCCAACTATCTCTGGCTGTGTCTTATGTCAAGGGCTTCCTTTCCTTTGAGAACTGTTAAAAAATTGGTTTCATTTAACCTTCTCCTCTGGTACAACCTAAGAAACTACCAGAGCTAAGCCTGATGTGAGAGCATCATTTGTCATTGGAAAATACTTTTTTCTATATAAATACTTGAAAAACCTCAATACCATTGCTGAACTTTAATCAGCTGGGAAGCAACTGCAAATGGGGGGGGGGGGGTTAATCCATCACAATGCCCAGGATGAGACGTGAATTGTGGCCTTAAATTCTTTTCAGATAGTACAGGACAATGAGATTAGCACCCTCTGTGGGAAGAAAAAAAAAGTGCTATACCTTTAAAAATTAGATCCCCTTTTAAATGTTCAGTAGTTTGCTTAGAGGGGTCAGAGCAAGTTTCTTGAAGCTTAAAGATTAATTAATTTGAGAAAAAAAAAGTGTCACAAAACCTTAGTTAAAACTACCATTCTCCCTTATTCTTGGCTTCTCCCTGCTCTGCCCTTCTCAAAGTAAGAGGCACAGGACCATGAAAGGATGTGTGAGCTAAATTTCTCTAGTCCAAAATCCTCTAGTAAGAGATAGGACTAGATGACTATGTTTAGAAAACATATTTGCTTGCCTGCAAATACATACCATTACAGAAACATACACACACACATACACACACACATACACACACACACACACACACACACACAAATTAAGAACACAGCTTTCCATGGCTATCATTTGCTCCCAAAGTCCCAGATGGTAGATTCCTTTTTCCAAAGATCTTTCATTAGATTTCCATGGATTTAAGGTCTTTCAAATACATGATATTTTAGTCATGGAGTAGGGGAAAAGCAGAAAAAAAAAGCATGATTATTCTCTTTTTCTCCTGACTACATTTTTTAAAAGTACAAAATAAAATTGGGAATAGGAAATAAATTAGTTTCCAATGTCCATTTTTTTCTAGAGGATTTTGGGGAACCTGTAGTTCTGATGTTTGCCAGAAAATCTTTGCTCCTGGAAGCTTTCCCTATAAGCACACCAGCACAACCCTTCCATGCGACAAGCAAGAGCAGCTTTTGGCAATGCATTCCTGTAACCTTCCTATGAGGAGGTTAAGTTAACGGAATCTTCCTTCAGTGGCCACAATTTGGGAATGTCTTTCTTTAAAAAGAGCCAAAATTTAAAAAAAAAAATGGTATGCACTCTTTTAGAGGAGGTCTCTTTATTGCAGTTTAATTATAGATAGGAGGCACATCCTTGTTCCTGTTACTCCTGCCCTCCAAGTGATATGCTGTTTAGAGTGGCAATTCCAAATGATTATGCTTTGACTAAATCCAAAACCCACCTTCAAAGTTTTTGAAGCCCTTCTCTCCTAGAACATTAACAGTGTGAATGGGTGTTATGTACATGGAATGTGTCATAAAGTCATGTCTCAATTATAAACAAAGCAAGATGAAGTTTGCTGGTCAGAAAGAATGAGTGGGGGAGGGGAGAAGGGAGAGAGAGAGATATGAGGGGGGAGAGAGAGAGAGAGAGAGAGAGAGAGAGAGAGAGAGAGAGAGAAGCTGTCTCTCATGTCTCTCAAGGCTTAACATCTTAAAAGATCTTTGCAAAAATATTTCTCTTGCAAGAGCCTCATAGAAGCCACAGTTTTAGGCATATTGGTTTCTCTATAGGCAGAAGAAAAATCTACAATTAATCTTCAGCTTAAGTAAACCATATAGTGATACTGTTCTGCATTTCAAAAAGCTGATTTTGCCTCTTTAGGTTGGTGACTAGAGGCATTTGCATTTTGGGGGATGGTGTTGTGTTTGTTCCTCATCCCACTTCCTGCTATTTGGACTTATCTCTTAAAATGTGTGTGTGGGGGGGGGAGTAGAAATAGAAAGAGATGCCAGTCTTTAGTATCATTTAGAGGGGTGAGAAAAATACTTCTGGACATGGACTGATTGGTTCAGTGTTCACCATCTGCCATCCATGATACTTTATTTCAATCATACATCTGATTAAATTGTTAGCTGGTGAAAGACCCTTCCATCCAATACGTACACCCCTCCCCTTGCCCTTCTCAGAAGCCACTAACTACCACCACCACCGCCTCCTCACTCTTAATTGAGTTTAATAAAAAGCTAACATCGCAGTGATGAACCTGAAAACCTATGAGGGTGGGAAGGAGCAACCAATAATCCCAACAAAGAACAAAAGTGAAAAACAGGGAAAGCAAGCATTACCCAAAAGGGCCATCTGAGAAGAGGCAGCTTTTTCTGCCCCGAGTTAACAAATTATTCCCATCTCAGTAATATGCAAACACAGAATCAAATGATGATCTTCTCTCACCCCACCCCCATCCCTGCTGTATCAAGTCTGTCCCTAAATTCTCTTGCTACAAGTCATTACCCTGCAGGCATTCATCCTGAGTCAGGAATTCCTCTTTCCCCACAGTAACTAGGAGTGTGCTGTCATTGCTTAGGAGCTTAAGCTTACTGCAGTCTTAGCAATGTGCTCCAGAAACACAGCTTTCAGTCCTGAACATAGGGATTCTGCTTCCTTTTCAGTGAAACCACAGAGAGCAGGAGCTGAGGGACCCTCTTTAATATCGGAGGGCATGAAAAAGGGCACCAGTGCTATGAGTTCTACTGAATCAAAGGCAGAGAAGAATTATGAACAAGTGGCATTTGTAGTTAAAATTCTGAGATGATTTGAAAGATGGTTACATTAAGTGCAAAAATGTTTCTTGCTCATAGGACAAACTGTCTGGCATTGCCTTTTAAAAGCCATTTACAATGATCATTGCCTCAAAAGCTGAGTAATAATGACCAGTCCTCAGTCCACCTTTCACTTGCTTTATAATGGTCAGATTACACTGCCCACTCCCCGATAATATAAAAGATCTTGCTTTTTTCAGTCTTTACTCATGTGGGGTAAATTAATCTGTATTATTACACTGCTAAGCTTTGTTTGCCCTTTTTAACATTTAAATAGACTCTGCCTACTTTGCTTCCTGATTCCTTGATTCTTCCACTGGCAGTATCCTCCCTCCCCCTCCCCCATCCAAAGGAAATTGTAACTGTTGCTTCTCTCTTGTAACACAGGTAACAATTCATTTAGGTTACACCAGTCTGTAAAAACTGTAAATGCTATTTTATTTTAAACGTTTTAGTTTACAAAAAAAAAATCAATGATTGGTACCTTTTTACACTCTCAGATTCCTGAATATGGACAGATCTTCAAAGGGAGGAAGGAGTTTTCATATGAAATTTAAGATAGACTGTCCAGAAGGTTGTGGGGTGGGGTTTTGTTGTGTTTTATTTCGTTTTTGTTTTTAAGACACAATAAAGCTAAAATGTCAAGTCTCTGGGAGAGATCCCCTTACAGTTTCAGTCAAGGAGCAAATCAGAGCACAGACAAGGAGACCCCAGCCTGGTGCCCGCCGGCCCGACCGGCTGCCCAGGCGTTTTTGGTAGTGCATGGGTTGAGAGCCACTGGGAGGATCACACCTCGCATTCCCTCGCGGGCTGCTGGTGGCAGGTACAAGAGCCATACTCGTTGATGATCACCAGGGCTCCCTCAATGTGGTTAGGTTTGTAATCAACGTAGTATTCCTGGGCAGACATGGCAGCCATCTGATGCATGGTCTGTTTCTGCTTTTGCTTCCTGCGCTGCGTGACAAAGCACTGTCTGAGCTGCCTGAGGCTGGCTGGGAAACACTTCCAGGATACGTACAGCACCAAGACCACGATGAGGAAGGAGAAGATGAGGGCCATGGTGCCAGTGACCACTTTGTGGATCTGCACGGCATTCTCAGCGTGCTCGCCGGGGAGAGCCACGGTGGCTGGCTCGGGCGTGCCATCGCGCTGCCCCTCCCCGTCGTCCACGAGCGTGGTGGCCGAGCTATCAGGGAGTCCCAGGTCACTGCGATTGGTGACTGCCGAGAGGAGGTGACCGCTGGTGGGCTCGGCCCCATCCTCGCACAGGTGGAAGGCGTACACGGCATCTAGGACATCCTCGCCCTGTGCGTACTCCGGGCTGGCGCACTGTAAGTTGCCATCGTAGCGCCCCTGGAAGTTGCTCAGCCAAGAAGCCAGGGCACAGACGTTGCGCCCGCAGTCCCACAGGTTCCCCGCCAGGGTAATGCTTGTAAGTGACTTCCAGGAGTTGAGAATGCGGGGCTCGATGTAAGTGAGGCGGTTGGAGTCCAGCTGCAGGGACTGCAGGTGCGGCACTGTCTCGAACACATGGGGCTCCATGTACTCGATCTCATTGCCAGACAGGTCCATTTTCTCCAGGTTCCAAACCCAGTCCAGCGAGCTGACCACAATGGCCACCTTGTTCCTCCTCAGGCAGAGCGAGTTCAGAGAGATGAGGCGCGGGAAGTGGGCGAAGTTCACCTTGACCAAATCATTGTGCTCCAGGTGCAGCTCCGTGAGCTTGAACAAGCCGGCAAAAGAGTTGCGCGCCAGACTCTTAAGCTGATTGTATCCTATGTCGAGAAACTTGAGGCTGCGGCAGTCCTGGAAGATGCGCACGGGCACGAACTGGATGGCATTGGCCCGCATGTGCAGCGTTGTGAGCTTCCGCAGCCCGTGGAAGAGGTCGGGCGCGAGTGCCTGCAGTTTGTTGTACGAGAGGTCCACGCTGCGCAGGTTGGGCATGGGCCGAAAGGTGGTGTTGGCCAGTTGGGTGATCTGGTTGGAACTCAGCGTGAGTTCCTTAACTCGGCGCAGTTTCTGAAAGGCGTCCCCCTGCACCGAGCAGATGTGATTGTGATCCAGATAGAGCCACGTGAGCTGCATTAACCCCGTGAACTGGCCGGCGCGCAGCTCCGAGAGGCTGTTGTAACGCAGGGACAAGCCCAGCAGGCCGGACAGGTTGTGGGGCGCCTCGGTGAGGTTGAGCGCCTCGCAGTACAGCAGCCGCCCCTCACACCGGCACAGCTGCGGGCACCCGCTGGGGGCGGCGGGCAGCATCTGAAAGCAGGCCCCCAGCAGACACAAGACCACCCCCGAGGGCCTCCTCAGCAGCCAGTATAGACAGAGACCGAGCAGCAGGAAATCCATTAGCGAGAATCTTTCCAGAGAGACTGGAGAATGTCCATTGGAAGCGCTCGGTCAGAAATCTACATCATATTTTATTCCGAGGGAGGGGGAGCGGGAGGGGGGAGGGGGAGAAAAGGGCAAAAATCAAATAAATATATAGAAATAAAGAAGGACCCCCCTCCCCAAAAACCACACGTTCACCTCTAAGCATGCAGAAAGCTGGGCGGCATAGAAAGTTCACAGCCACGGAAAGATCAAAGAGATGGTGATTTGGTCCATGTTAGATGCTGCAGCAAAGAAAAGGGAGGAAAAAAAAAATCTTCGGGAAAGAATTTAATTAAAAAGTGTCTTACCCACCCTTTTCCAGAGAGTGACAACCTCCATTCAGCTGCTCCCTTTGTGTGCAGGCTAATTATATGCAGGGCGAGAGAAGACCCCTCTGTGTTTCCGAGGCAGCCCGGGTCCGCGGCCGGCGGATCTGGCAGGCGCACAATGTCTCACTTTGCTGCTCGGCTCCGGGCTGCAAGGGCGGCCGGCGAGGCGGGGAGGCGACTTCTAGGACCTGCAAGTTTCCCAACTACGTGCCGGAGCCCGGGCTTCGCCTTCCTGCCGCCGTCCTTTTCCTCTGCAGTTCGGACTGTGACGTTGTGGGGGAAAAAAAAAACAACTCCAAACTCGGGGCTCGCGACTCCCCAGGATTTGACAGTCTGGTTAATGTCCGTCATTGGAAACGACCACTGACCGGCGCCACCTTTTACTCCGCGGAGACTGCCTGCCATTCGCGCCCTGGGCAGCTGCGGAGAGCAGGCTCGCTCATGCTTTGCGGGGCGGCGGGGTGGTGCGGGCGGCGGGCGGCGCGGGCGGTGGCGTGGGGAGCGGCGAGCGGCGCCCGGGCTCCTTCCCTCCGCCAGGCAGTGTGCGGCGCGAGCTTGCACAGGCACCTACTGCTCACTGAGTGTCGTAAGCTGCTCACGATTGTGCGTCTTCCCGGAGCACCTCAGACATGGGCAGATGGAAAAGGGGTGGGCATAAAACCAACATTTTACCGAACCACTAAAGTAATATATGTTCTTTGATGAAATGGAAAACACTTTCAGCTTTTTTTGTCCATATTTCAAAAAAGAGGAAGGGGAGGGGGTAGAGGTAGCCTTATCAATGACAAGATATTTCCAAGTGGGAAATTGAAATATTCTGTGCTCTCCCCTGTCCCTTTTGGAAAAATATTTTTCCCCCTTCAAAGCTGTCTACGTGTAAAAGGTACGTAGGAATCTGGCCCTTTGCTTTACAAAAGCAACTTGAGAGAAGACACAGGAAGGCAATAATTTGGGGCTTGGCTATGATTTTTTTTTTTCCTTCTCCCTTTGCGGGCGCTGGAGTTCTGCAGTGAGCCAGCCCTTTTTGGTGGTGATGGGGGAATGCTTTCCAAACCCATCTGTTTTGGGACGCCATCCCAGTCCCAGTGATGTGAGATCCAGTATGGCAAAACATATCTGTGTACAAGGAGGCTTGCATGAGATCCTGCTGGGGTTTCATCAGACTACATAGGTATTTGTGGGGCACACAGTAGATGAATAAAGATTCTGCTGTATGGCATGGGGAAGACTAACTCTGACATGTGCTGTTCGTGATGATTGCACAGCCCTGCAATACGCCTCACCCCAGGAGAATGTCCTAGAGAATGGGTAGGAAAGAGGTAGTTTAAACCATAATGAATTCCCCTGTTCCTTGATGAGGATTCCTGATTAAGCTTTGAGAGTGTACTAAATTGTGTTGTATCTCTCCTAATTATAAAGAGAAGCCCTGGTCTGTTTATTCCACTCCTAATTGTATGTAGGAGTCTTTACAATGAATAAATTCTCCCTGTCTTCTATTTAGTCTGCCGGGGCTGTTGATCATCTTAAAAAAAAAAAAATCCTCAGGATGGCTGAGTAAGCAGGTGGGAAGTGAATGTGGGTAAGCCTACCTTCTTGACCATCATGATCATAAAAGGTAGTAGGATGTGAATCTCTAGCTCCTCTCTTTGAATTCCCATCATTTCTGCCTCTAGGAACTTAAAGTGTGGGCACATCTATCATGTTCATTTTGATAGGATGGAAGGTGGATTACCAGATTCCAGGTTCCACTTGCAGATTGGTCAAGCAATTTGAGTGTCCTTTAACAGCCAAGATGGAGAGACCAACCAATGGAATTAAAGTCACTAAAGACTGGTGGGACTTTTCAGGAAAAGTCATATGAATAGGGGCATGAATCATTCCATTTTGTATTCAACTATGCTCTGCCCTGGTCATTTATCTTTGAGATGGATCATTTAATTGAAAAGAACACAAATTTGAAATGTCCTAGACATCACATGCTGTCTTAGGAGCTAGAAGAGACATTAGAAAATCAACCCCCTTCATTTTGCACATGACGAAACTGAGGCCAGGAGACATCAGGGGATTATCCAAGGTCATACTGCTTATTACTGGCACAGATGTTTTCTTTTGTTATCTCTCCGTAAGTGTTGTTCTTCCTATGCTATTCCTGATGGTTGTCTCTTCTCACTCTTGCTTCTAACTTTGGACTGGGCATTTGCAGATTTTGTCCTGGCACTTCTAAGGTGCTGCAGAACACTTTAACAGACAGACAAACAATTTCACCATCAAGTAGTTTCACCTCTTGCCAAAACAATTATTCCTGACAGCAGGCTGGCTGATTAAGCCATAAAGTCTAAAGGGTTGGGGAAGAGGGGGTTGTTCAGGCACAGGCTGGGGTAAACAGCAGCCAGCCACTCAGCAAATACAGTGCATACAAGCCACCCAATCCCTATGGCTGCTAGGAAGAAAATCGTCCTAATGCATGCAGTTTGGCAAAGTGGTGACAGAGGCTGCCAAATGGGCAAGAAGAGGTCCCACTTTGGATGTCACTTGATTTGTAGAGCTGGTACAGAAAGGCAAAAAGAGTTGAGTGTTGGCAAGAAAGAAAGAGAATAAAATTAAATTCACTGCATTTATATGTGAATTTTCTTCTAAGTGTGCTACTCAAAACTTAGAAGATGCTTCTAGGCTATAATTAAGATATATATGGCTGTTCACCTTATTATCACACAAATCATCTCATCTGTATAGTGTCTTTAAACCTTTCTCACCTCTAATGTGGCAAGTTGCATCTTTTCTACAGTTTTAAACCCCTTGGCAGAACTGTATACATTAACAGATTGAAATGAGCTTTATTGAAATTTAGCTATTCCAAGTCATCTAAGTTGCAGAATCCCAATTTATTATGTATTTAAAGCATACCAGCACTGATTAAATCAATGCAAATTAGGTTAAATAAGAACAACATGAATCAAGTGTTTCAGCAAAGTTGAGTGGAGAAACGACAACTTTTGAGTCACCACAGCAAGTCGATAAAGCTGTTTTTCATGAGTTTTAATTTCATGCTTCTAAATGTCCAACATACTAAGAGAGAGAGAGAGAGAGAGAGAGAGAGAGAGAGAGAGAGAGAGAGGAGACTGACTCACCTAGAGATTTTTTTTCCCCCTCCTGTTTGTTTCTCATGTCTCTTTACCTGTCTTGTGAGAATGTCTGATTTACTGGTGATCTATGTGGCTAATATCTGTACTTGATCAATCTTTTTTTCCTGCTAACAGATTTCTATCAGTAATTCTTCTCCTTTCATGTTGAATATCTGATGAGACATGCTTGCCATACTTTGGAAATACCCTTGACATTTTCCATATTTATATGGGGAAGGATCTTGAGCCCACCTTGTTGAACTGCTATAGCAGCACTTGTAAATGTTGTGCATTGGGAATATATCCTCGGAACATCCTGCCAACTTGTGATTGGGAACTGAAGATAGCCCCCAAACTGGGGCCAGAAAGAATAATAATCTTGAAACTGTAGGTTTGGCAACTGGGAAGGATGGCTGGGGTGCTTAAGGTGTAAAGCTAATTGTTAAATACAACCTGGAACTAAGGGGGAAATAGAAGAGAGAAACTCAGACAGCAAGGTTCGTGCAGTTGGAGAAGCTAGAAATGTAGCTTGGAAGAGGGAGAGTTGATTAGTTCTTTCTCTCCTCAACTTTATCAACTAATATTTGCCTAATAAGCTCTTGGATTTTTATTGGTATTCCATGTTGTGGTGAGGGGTTCATGTGGAGGAAGCCACATACAATTATTATTACTATTATTGTTGTTGTTGTTATTGTTGTTAGTAGTAGTAGTAGTAGCAGTAGCAGCAGCAGTATGTTATTACCTTTCCTAATTCATCTCAACTGAAGGCCACCTCATTTCTTCATTTTAGTCAAAATAATTTTGGATACAAGTGTAATAATGTCTGAAATGAACTTGCATTCCAGATTGGCTTTCCATTAGTAGTCTTTGTCAATATTCAAGAGGGGAGAAATTCAAGTAGTGATTTTAATGTTCTGCCTTAGCTAGCGCCAGCCTGGACCTTGATCTTTATTTTGTTGTCTTTAATTTTCAGTAGCAGTGAACCATGGCTTTTCTTCAAAAGGAAACACTTAGAGAAATTGGGGGAGGGTGGGAGTCACCATTTTGAAAGAAGAGAATTACCCTTGTTGTTCCTGTGGTCACGTACCACACAGCTGGCATTTTATAGAGGGCCTCCACAGAGGGTTGTGAGCCCATGAGTGAGAGCGAGCGCTAAGGCTTCTCTCAAAAGGTCTACTTAGGAGAAACAAATTAGAAAGGGGAAGCCATTCCTATCAAACTGTGTGCTCCTCTTAAAACAAGGTAGTGTTATGGATAACAATAAGAAAGTACTTGGCTACAGGATTGAAGACTCAGAGACAAACCCACACAGATACAGTCATCTGATCTTTTGACAAGGGTGCCAAAAACATACATTAGAGAAAAGACAGTCTCTTTAACAAATGGTGCTGGGCCATATGTAGAAGAATGAAACTAAATTCTTATCTCTGATCCTGCATAAAATTCAACTCAAAATTGATCAAAGATCTCAGAATTAGATCAGAAACTGTGCAACTTCTAGAAGAAAATATAGGGTCAACACTCCAGCTTTTAGGCACAGGCAATGACATTCTCAATAGGATCCCTAAAGCACAGTGAATAAATTAAGAGTTAATAATGGGACAGCATCAAATTAAAAAGCTTCTGCATAGCAAAGGAAATGATTAAGAGACCCCACGGGATGGGAGAAAAATCTTTGCTAGCTCTACTTGTGACAGAGGATTAATATCTAGAGTATATAAAGAGCTCAAAAATATTTACACCAAAAAATCAAATAATCCAATTAATAAATGGACAAATGAATTAAGCAGATACCTCTCAAAAGAAGAAATACAAGTGGCCAACAAATACATGAAAAAAAATGCTCAACATTATAAGCAATTAGGGAAATGCAAATCAACATTACACTGAAATTTCATCTCACACCAGTCAGAATGGCAGTCATCAAGAATGCAAATAATAATAAATACTGGAGAGGACATGGAGAAAAAGGAGCACATTTGCACTTGGTGGGACTGTAAATTAGTACAACCACTGTGGAAATCAGCATGGAAGTTGCTCAAAAGACTAGGAATGGAACCACCATATGAATCAGCTATACCACTTCTAGTGTTTTCCCTGAAGAATTAAAGGCATCTTACTACCGTGATGCATGCATACCCATGTTTATAGCAATGCAATTCACAAGAGCCAAACTATGGAACAACCTAGGTGTCCATCAATGGATGAATGGATAAGAAAATGTGGTGTATATATATACACAACGGAGGTTTATTCTATTCAGCCATAAATAAAACTGAAATTATGGCATTTGAAGGTAAATAGATGGAACTAAAGATCATCATGTTAAGCAAAATAAGTGAAGCTTAGAAAGTTAAGGGTTGTTGTTTCTCTCATATGCAGAAGCTAGACAGGATAAAGGAAAACAAAGGTGGGGGTATATCTTCTAAAAATCCAAGGGAGATCAGCAGAGGAAAGAGAACAAGAGGTGGGAGGCAGGGAGGGAGCAGGGAAGCGCTGGGAAGCAATATTGGCCAAATTATAACGTTATATTGTGTGTATGTATGAATGAATATGTAACAACAAATCCCATCATTATGTACAACTATAATGCACCAATAAAAAATGTGGGAAAAAAAATACCTGCTGTGTTCAATGAATGATGTGAGCAATAGAGGTAAACCAAAGAAACATGGGCTCAGGGGGCCTCCTGTCAAGTTAATCCTGGGCTCCTCTTCACAAGTCTTCTCCGTTCTGATTCCTGCTTTGATCTTGGCATGGTAGGCTTTACTGTTGTATTATCCTTGGTTCATCTTTGCTTACTTTACTTTTTATTCTTCAAGGTTGATGTCCATTCTCTATGTTTCCTTAACCAACTTACTCCAGCACCCTTCCCATTGGGAAGTTATCCCTTATTCCTCTCCATGCTAATAACAGCTTATCTTTACCCATTTGTGTCCTGTTTATTTTATAGGAGTATGACAATAAATTATAAATAGAACATTCTCAAACAGAAAGGGACATTGTACATCTTGAGATCAAGGAGGTAAATCACCTCAGTTGGGATTTCTGCTTTGCTACTTTTTATCAAGATGACACTAAGCAAGTCACTCCGTGCTTAGTGAAGTCAGTGGAATGGGGTTAAGTATGGCTGTCTTAAAGGACACTTGGGGGGAATTAAATGAGATCATGTATTTTAGAGTCTTGAGACTCACGAGTATAGGCCAGAGACCAGCAACCTCAGAGCTTGTTAGAAATACGGACTCTGAGGCCTCTCCCCAGACTCAAGTAAATCTGCATCTAACCATTAGCCCTACATAATTTGACAAGTTTTGAGAATCATTCTACTGGAGCCCTGACAAATTCTAACCTGAAACAGAAACGCAGGCCTCATTGATTCCCTAGTTTTGTAACAGAAATTGAAGGGAGAGAAAGGTTAAGTGATTGCCCACCCTTGGTGGTGGAATTGGGTCAAAAAGTTAAAAAAAGAAAAAAAAAAAAAGAAAGAAAGAAAGCAAACTTTCAGAATCATGTCTTCTCTCTCCCACTAGGTTTTAAACACATAGAATGCAAGCTTTGTGTCTATCACGGTCTGAAGCACTTGGCAGGGTTCTCAATAATTAAGTTTGGTTTAATAATCAGTGTGTCAGGAACTGTAGAAGCCTCATAGGTGCTAACTCTGGGCATCTTCTGGCTGGCTTCATTCCCTATTATCTTTAAGAGATAATAGTGTTCAGACATCTGGCATAAGACTTTGATTTCATGTTCCCAAGACAGGCAGCAGTAGCATGGTGATTGATCTGACAGGGCAGCCCAGCATGTTGCTCCCTCACACTCAGAACTGTGAAGGGTCAGGAATACATGAGGGAAAGTGCTTTGGAGGTGCATGAAAGCTGATTTCCCAGAAAAATCTATGACATTACCAATGTTTGCTTATATTACTTTTTAGTTTTTTTTTTTTTTTAATCATTGCCAATCTGCCACTATGGCATAAGTGTGTTTCTCATGGATGCTTTCATTATAGAAAAAAAAATGAAAAAAAAGGAGAAAAAGCAAAATGAAAAATTAAATTCTAAATAAAGATTAAATCAGCTAAAACCCAAATACCCAGAAATAAACTGTTAAGTTTTGAATACAGAGTCTGTTCCTTAGAAATTTCCCCCTCTTGTTTAGTAATTCGAATGTTACCGTTTTTTAGCCATTACAGGATACACAGTGATGAATAGCCTCATACATATACCTTTGCCTATTTGGGCAACTGTGCCCTATATTTTAATTCGAGACATGGAATTTGTGTTCAGAGGGTGAACTTTAAAAAGATTTTTGAATACATAATGCAAATTGTCCTCCTGAGACTATTACACATGCTTCACCCTCAATGGCAGTTTTGCTGTTTTCTCAAGAAAACTTGGAATGCCACACATAAATGGTCCCTTCTCTTTCACCTGCTGGGAACTGACTGAGATGAGTGCCTGAGTCTGTTCTTGATACTATGGAGCCATCCTTCTTTCTGACACCCCTTTTTCTCCTCAATTCTGAGGAGGCTATTCCCAGTTAAGGAGAGTGTTGGATTTGGGACCCTCATGGTTCTTTCTAGTTTCTCATGAGCATTCAATTCCTGCTTCTTATCATGTAGCTGGCCAGACCAGTTATTTTCACAAAGTGTTAATATCTTAAAATAGTCTAATCAAGTGTGACTTAAAGAATTTGGTGGTGGCAAGAGTATTCAAACATATTTATGAAATGCATAAGATGGTTCCATTCTTTGAGATTGGAACTACAACATACTATTCATTTACATCACAAACCTTATTTTTCTTGTTTTCAACCATTCACTTGGGTTGTGTATTAACACTATTAAAATAAAACCAATGTGCTAGTACAGTTTTGAGAACATTTATTTGATTGCAGTCCTTAGGTACATTCGACTTTAAATTGGCTACCACTATATGTGTCAGTCACCTTTTCATTACTATAACAAATGCCTGAGGTAAATCAACTTAAGAAAAAAAATGGTTTATTTTGGCACACAGTTTTGGATGTTTTGGTCTATAACTGATTCTCCCTTTGCTTTTGGGTCTGTGAGAGGGGAGCACATCATGGCGGGGTATGTGTGGAAGAGCAAAACAATCTGCCTCATGGCCAGAAATTGAGAGAAGAGAAAGAGACTGGGGTCCCACAACCTCCTTTAAGGGAATGCCCCCTCTGATCAGAGAACTCCCACTAGGCACCACCTCTTAGAAGTTTCTACCACCTCCCAAAAGTCACATTGGGGAACAAACCTTTAACACATGGCCCTTTGAGAGCTCCTCAATATCCAAACCAAGAAGTGTTTCTAAGGTTCACATTTTGCGCAATATGGAAGACTGCTGGTACAGAAACCTGGGTCATGTTTGATGGCAAGCAATTAGGGGGATAACCAGACAGCTACAGTTGTTCTACTTGATATTAGTACATCTCACCTCCTCATCCTAGCCACAAACAGTGGAGCCAATTTAATTATGTAGTAAATTCTATCTCTGGTACATTTTGGCACCTAATTATCTTGTTTTGTGGAATTTTCTAGATGTGGCTAATTTTGTCCTCACAAAGCCCTAGAGACAGTCCTATTATTTTCTTACTTTGAGACCCTCTAATATCTACCTCTATAGGTGGGAGATAAACATGAGAGGTCTATTGGAGTGGCCACATACCCTCTCTTTTTTTTAGTGCAGTCTGGCTCAGTCGTGGATGCACAGGGACTCTTGTGGAATTGAGCTTATTAAGTGGTTTGAATGCTTGCCTAATCAAAAGTCTTTGTAATCTGAACTAAATATAAAAAGACTCTATATTACATTGACATAGAAGCACAAAATATTAACCCTAGAAGGTACCAACTTACAGAGTTGAGTCTACACAGATTGATGCCTTCTCTGTGTTGGCCTCCTTGTGTACATCTATTTTGTAGAGAAAATCACTCACCATTCAGGAGCAACGAGTCTTCTGTGGGAAATCAGTTGGATGCATTTAACTCTTCCTTCAAACTGTCTCCCATTCTCAGGACCCACTTTGTCATCTCCCACAGGCACCCTGAGAATGCCTTTCAATGATTTTCCATACATGTTTGTTGCTATACTTCTTTGTTTGGGTTAGCTTATGTTAAGTCAAGTTGGGGATTCAGCTGGTGATGCGTAGTTAGATAAAATGTGGTCCCTGCCTTCGTGTTCTCAGACGTGGAGTGGAAATGATGAGTAACAAATCAAAGTGATTCATGCTGTGGCAGAAACATAAACAAGGGCAATGGCTGGAGAGCTTGCTCAAGCTCATTGAGCAAGGCCAGGGAGAGGGGATTGGAGGAAAGGAAGAGGAACCCGCCAGATGGGCAGATAAAGAAGGCCGCTCCTCAATTAACAAAGTCTATTGAAAAACTATGGGATCTTCTGAGATGCACTGACTGTGTAGAGCATAGGTGGAGAGAGGAGGCTGAGGAGACATGAGACCAGAGTGTCAGTTTAGAGCCAGATTTTTTGCAACCTGGAATGTGTGAGTTCCAATATGTGGATGCAAGGAATATAATGCTGTTGATGGCCTTGAACAAGAAGGGAGGAAAGGGACACTGGAAGCAAGAAGGGCATTTGAGAGGCTACCTCATCTGTTCAAATGAGATATTGTGTGCGACTGAATAGGTTGACATTACAGCTGGACAGGGCAGGCCAGGTGTAATGATAGTTCTGCAGGGGAATGGACAGTCGTTTTAAATGGGGATTTTCTGAGAAATACTTTAAGGTTATTACCATAAAGTGAGTTGCTTATGGGTAAAAGAAAGGCATGGAAGATGTAGAAGTAAGATGTAGAAGTAAGTTCCAATAGTTGTAAGTAGTTGAAGATCTGGACATATGTCACAAGTGCACGATGAGAGAGATTCCCTAGAATGTGCTTGGTGGTTATGGTGGTTGTAGTAGATGCAGATTCCCCCACTCCCCAAATAAAGATTAGAGTATGGCTGATGAACCAAAAGAAATCTTCACCATTAAATAAGGTGATGTGGATATGGAAAGCAACCGGATGACAGGAATTGGAAGCGGTTTGTTTGTATGTTATATACAAATTGCATGTTTTGGCTAAAGACATTCTAATTTTAAATAAACCCTATTCAACCAGTAAGCAAGCAGTACTCCAGGATGTATTTAATTTGGGGCTTGACACAAACATGTGCAAAGCTTTTTTGAAAGTGATGTTTTCAATGTAGAAAAATCCTAGGGGACAGAAAAGGTAGACTGCCACAATAGAAGGGACAGTTTAATAAAATTGAGAAACATTATCCGATCTATATGGAGGGGCATTAATGTATGGTCCTGAGACTGCCTTTAATATGCATTTCATATTGCTGTGAAAACCAAAAAAAAAAAAAAAAAACCTTTGAGATTAATAGGCTTTGAGAGCACTCCCAGACTGTCAAGGATTACCAACACTGGGGAGGACCCTGACAGTGAGCAAGTCAGCAAAGAAAGTATGCAGAAATGGCACTGTCTGCTGAAGGGCTCTGTGTCCACAACCGGCTGACGTTGAGCATATCCTTCCCCAAGAGGGTTTGTCATTGGCATCTCATATCAGCATAAGATTATTCCTTCATGGATAGACCTTATGTTACCTTCTCAGATATGAAACAAGGTGATGGTTGGAGTTTGTGTCCTTCGGAAGGCAATTCTATTTTTATAATTTTAGAAGATGAATCAGAAACACCTGACAACTTAGTGAAGAGGATTTTTGAAATTTCTGCATCTATGGTAAAGAGAAAAATGTTCTGCCATTTTAAGCTGTGTGACTTGGACAAATGATTTAACCTGTAAGCAGCAGTTTTCAACACAGTAAAAAATAAAATTAGACTTAATCATAAAATTAGAAATGGTTCAGATGCTATTGAAATAGCTACTTATATAGATTTCTATTATGTAAGAGTACAATTACACAATATAGCTTAAAGATAAGAAGGAAAACAAATCAGAAGCACAAAGATCAAGTACTATTAACTCACTCTAACTTGATCTACTTTCAATATTGCATAAAAGTAACACAAACACCCAAATGTGTGGTCATTAAAATGACGATGTTTTGTTTAGCTTGAATATCTGTATGTTGTCTGAAGGTATTTTCCGAGTGAAGCAGGTTGATTAAGATCCACTCTGCTCACTCAAGTGTTGTCTATCAACTGGAGAATGAGCTGGAGACTAGATAATCCAAGATGGATTGACTCACAGGGATGGCAACTGGCAGGCTATTGGCTGGGATCCACTAGACTGTACCTTGGTTCTCTCCCACATGAAATCTCATCCTTTAGCATGCCAGTAGTGATCCTGTAGTGATTGCAAGGTTCTAGGAATAGCAAGAGAGAAGAAGTCTCAGTGTATGTACACTTTTCAAGACTGGTAACCTAGCAAGTTTCTATTGTCTATTGACCGAAGCTAGTCATGTGACTTAAGGTAAACTTGACTTAAGGAATGTAGAAATATGCTCCATCTCTCAAAGAGAGGGAAGAATTTTGTGGTTGCTTTTGCAGAATAAATATAGCAGTAGTGGCTTAATGTCACTACAATTGTATATACTAAATGCTGTCAAGTGATTTTTATTTCTCAAGCCTTCAACAGTATCATCTATAAACACCAAGATCTGGCAGCAAACGTATCACCTACAGCTTGTTAGAAATGCAGAATCTCAGGCCCTTCTCAAGATATACTCAATCAGAATCTACATTTTACAAGATCTCCAGGTGATTCATAAACCTGCTAAGATTTTAGAAGCACTCTAGCTTTTTTTTTTTTTTTTGCTATTCTCTTTCCTAGGGTTGCTATGTTCTCCTGTTGAGTGATAGATCTTTGATTTTTAAAGGTGCCAAAACTGTTTCTTTCTGCACAATTGAAACAGAACAAACACAGGTTTAAACAGTAAAACAGGTTGCTTCACAGCATGAATAGCTGGAAAGAGAGGCTATAACATTTTTCTGCTCAATTGTCCTTTGCCTGTAAAAATAGAAATTTAAAATTAAAATACCAGTGCATAAATATTCAAAAAATATTGTATTTGACTAGGAAGCATCATTTAGACATTAGAGTAATCTGAAGAAGTAAAAATGGGAAGCACATACTTAAACTGACCTTTTGTGTTCCTCAACAATTGCTTAACCACCTTGGTTTTCTGAAGGTCCGAAGATCAACACCCCAATCTTTATCCCACGATTTAATTATCTTTAGAACATATGCAAATCCCTTGGGTATTCTTTTGAATTTTTTACAAGTAATAGGACCCAGCAGAACGTATGAAGCATCTAGATGTGCAGGTCATACGTCTAAGAAATACAAATATCCTGAAGTTTGGTGGATTCTCTTCATTTCATATTGTCAAAATAAGGGGAAGAAAGTAGGAAGGGGAAGCTAAATTTCTGACAATACAAGTTTATTTCACTAGGCTGAATATACGTAAGTGCCATCTAAAAGGCTGGTAACTTTTCTCAACTTTGACTTTCATTTAAGTGAAAGAAACTGATTATGATTTCCAAAGCCCTCCCCTAGTTTTGCCTTTTGCCTGGGGGCTGACCAGAACAGAAAAAAAAAAAAATAGAAAAGAAAGAAAGAAAGAAAGTTTGCATTAAAGCCTAACGCTGTTCTTTACTGGGAAATTTGCTTGGTATGTTCTCTCCTTAGAATGTGACACACCTCCTTTGACTAATGCTACTTTAATTGTATATGCTTTGGGGTCCTAGTCTTGTCATTAACCAGCCAGCCAATCAATGGTTAACCTATTTCTTTACCAGTTACTCTATGCGGTATTCTAGGTTGGAAACCCTAGGAAAGGGAATAACCGTAAGCAGACCAAGTAAACAAGCAAACAGATCAGTTAATTATAGGTACTGATAAAACTAGGGAAAAGTAACATAGAACCATGTGGAAGAGGGAAATGAAGGCATAGGATCTGTCTTATGTAAGGTAAGGCAAGACTTCCTAGAGGTGTCCTTTGAATTGAAACCTGAATGATTTGTAAGAGCCATCTAAAGCTCAATAGGATGTACATTCCCAGCAGAGGGAAAAGCCTGGGCCCAGGCCCTGAGCGCAAAGCAAGCCTGTGTTGAACAGCCTAAGTGAGATGGGGTTTAAGAGATGGGACGGAGGATTTTGAACATAAGATATGCTTCCTTAAAGAATCAACACACCTTTATGTAGAACATCATAAATACTTGCCAGCAACCTCAGGCTTTAAATTGGAGTTGAATATATTAATTCTACTTATTCCTCACAATTCTATGAAATCCTACTATTTTATCAGTATACATAAGGAAATTAAGGCACATAAAATGAAGACACATGCCTTAAGACAGATGGCACTAATGCCATGTATTTTCTACATTTTCTAGATACTAATGGGAGAACTAAGAAAACTAGATACCAATCAGCCTTTTGACCCTGAGAAGGCCAAACCTGGCTCTTCTACAATCATCCCTTTCTGTGGAGATTCATCTAGAGTAAAAGCAGGAGAAGGGATGGGGCAATTCATACTCTCCTCCTAAATTCCCACTCCTCTCGCCCCCCTTCTGCCATCTGTTGCTGTTTGTGCAGAAAAAGAACAGAACAGAATAGAACGACCACACACATTCAGAAATCTCATTTTGTATGTGGGAGTCTGGATTCATTAACAAGTTCCTTAAACTCTCCCTGCACTTACAACACCAATCTAAACATAACCCAGGGAAGTCATGGGGAGAGGTGATGATCAGCTTTGTGATGCCGAATGTCAGCATCCAAATTCATCATCTGTTACTTCCTAGTAAGTGTCTTCTGCTTCATGCAGGTGGTTTTTCCAAACAGCTTCTAAGTAAATAATGCTTATTTCAACATTCTCTAGACTCTACATTGACCTTGTAATTATAACCCCTGCTTAATTTCATTTCCTTCATCAGTTCTTCCATTCTTATACTGACCCTTTACCCATCCACCCATAAACCTATGTATCCATAGACGCACAGGTTCATTCAACAATCACATGGAAGGTGCTTATTCTGTATCATTAACTATAATAAGTGCTAAGGGATACAAGATTTTTGGGATAGCATTTTTCTCTTTGAAACATTTACTCCTTAGAATGGTAATCACAACCTCAAATGGCTAAATTAATCCCTCCCTCCTTTTCATATTATTCATCTAAAAATTAAATGATCTATTAAATACTGTTTTAAACTACTCTCCAGATATTTCTGTATACCATCATCCACTTCCTTTTTTTTTTAAATGTCTCCTAGGTTGAAATTTTTCAAGCATGGACTCTAAATCATATTTCTGAAAATAGTGAACATGGAATACAATTTGTATAAGTTCTAGCCTAACTACTTATTAGTATTTGTTTTGGTTTTGGTGGGGGAGTAAACTCCCTTTTTATATAAAGAATAGAAGTTAAATTGGAGAATATCTAAGATCCCTTTCAGTTCTGACATTCATGAGTTTTGTGACCCCTTAAATACTGAACAATGGTTGCAAAATGAAGGGAAACATCCATACAAAGATGTGGATGGTTTGTTACAAAGGCCACATTTATGCAGTGGGAGGTTTTCTAACTGTAATGTAACTGCCATGGGCTTAGAGGCTGGAACAAGTAGATTTAAAAACAAACCACCAAAAACTCAGAATGGACTTTTCTTGTGAAGCTGGGCCTTTAAAGAGGGACTTGGGATAGGCAGGAATTATTCCCTAGTCCACAGAGCAATGAAGACAGGAGATATAACTAAGCCAATTCTCTCTCCATTTTTTTCTTGGGGTGCTGCATTTTGACACTAATTATTAAAACACAGACAATATCTGAATGACCCTAAAAGTGAACAATTAACTCATGATGACTAAGGAAAGGTAGACTATCAGAGTTTCATCTCTCTGCATAAGGAACTGCTGACAAAGGAAAAATCTCATCCTCTACCAAACCCTATCGCAGATGGGAGCCTGGCTTGATTGAAGCCCTACCTATTCAAAGGGTCATCTTGAATTCCTTTGTACAGGTTAACTATGTTTAGATAGTGATAGCCCTATATGGGTAAGTACTCATTGTAGAAACAAATATCTAAAAGATTCATCTATTGTACTTAATTTCAATATAATTGATGTTTGAAAGGTATCTACTCATTTGAATGTCACTTAATAGGAATCAACTCCTTGCTTTCAAGGTAATTGTTCAGGAATGGCTGATGGATACTAAACAGTTTTTAAATTGTTGTTTTCGGTTTTGTTGCATACAACTAAAGTATCATTTGATGAAATGAGACTGGCATATTGGAAAACTAGCCACATCTCTTCAGAGTCAAACAGGTTTTGTGTCTTTATATAACATATAAGGGATAGTACATCTTGCCTATCCTCGTTGTGAGCATTGCAAAAGCTTTAGAACTCTTTTTGAGATCCAGATATACCAGAAAGAATATTATTCAACCAGGGCGGAGATCAACGTATTGTTCGCTTTGATGATTTTGCCCTTTCAAAATCCCAAATATGTGAAAAAAGAAAAGCAATACCATGCAAGTTTAGTGATTTAGACATAGGGAGATTGTACTGGGGTCTCTAATTCTGGAATTTTACTTTTCACTCTGTATTGGCACCTAGCACACTATCCCAGCTGCCATAAAAATCACAAAGTAAACTAGTTGGCATTTACCACCTACCTAACTGCAGCAGTGTCAAGAGGGTTAAAATGAGACATATTCAAAAGTTCTCCAGAAGTATTTGATGTTCTGTGTAAAGGCATTAACAGCTCATGAACTGGGTCCTTCTGCGGGAGTGAGTGTCTCTTCCTGTAGCCTGCTGGTAGGAAATGAGGCAAGGTTTTTCATCCAACTATTTTGGGAACAGATAAGAGAGGAATTGCATGTTATAAAGTAATAACCGGAATGTCAGAGAATAATTTTGTTCTGATTCTGACATTTAGCGACTGCTTTAATCTTGGGCATTATTTTTCATCCATTTAATATTTTTAAGGAACTCTGTGATTTATTCACTATCAGACCAAAGTGTCTTCATCGATAAAATGGGATTAACATTCTTGCCTTATAGCACAACTTTGAAGAACATAAACATAAGGATATATATATGCCATTGATTTTAAAGTTTCATTCTACAGTTGTGAAATGTTTTTATTGTTTTTTTTTTTTTGTCATTTTGGTAAGACTGCTACTTAAATAGTAGACGTTCATTTAACATTGCCATTTCCCCCCCCCCTTCATTGGCCAGGTCACTTCATTCTTCAACAAAGTGGAGATCTGTGTTCAAAGAAATGCTTAAAGTTCTTCTCACATCCATGTTTCTTTTGCAATTCCAGCAGCTCTTCAACCTAAGACCAGGATTGAACCATGGCTTCCTTTCTCTGAAAGATGATACATACAGTCAGCTCTTGCTTCACAGAGTGGCTGCATGAGGAACAGACAGAGCATTTGAAATCACTTAAAGATGATGATCATGTGGAGGAATAGCTCTCAATTTCATTTCTTATTCAATATCAAGTGTGTCATGAAAGACTTGACTTTATTAATATCATTCTTCTTTTACTTCATCACTTTTGAATGTTTTAAAGTAAATCACAAATCTCATAATGTTTTACTCCTAATATTTTATACTTTCTTCTTCTTCTTCTTCTTTTTTTTTTTTTTTTTTTGTAGTTCTGGAGACTGAACTCAGGACATTGTGCATACTAGGAAAATGTTAGACCACTGGGCCCCATCTCCCCATCTCTTTAAAAATATAAAAGACTTAAAAAAACCCACTAACAATAATACAATGCACCTTGGGGAATTAATGATCATGCCTTTTTAATATCTAATACATGGTTCATATTCAGATATCTCAGGTTATTCTTCAAATATGTTTTCTTTTAAAGTAGATTTATTTGAGTCTGGATCCAATCCATATCTCCAAAATCTATTTCTTTGGGGAGACAGTGTCTTTGAGAGAAACAGAGAGGAAGAATAGCCCTAGAAATTCCCTTAAGCAGAATGTACTAATATTCATTCACTCATTTGTGCAAATATTTATTGAGGTTTTTAAAAATGTGCTAGATGTCATATATATATATATATATATATATATATATATATATATGTGTGTGTGTGTGTGTGTGTGTGTGTGTATATATATAAATTTGGCATGATAGGTTCTGTGACATGCTCACATATAAAAATGACTAAAAGAAACAAGATAAGCAAAAAGTTTATAACAGACATAACATGGAAAATCTTGACAAACTAGCAAGTAAAGATTTATAGTATATAGTGTAGGGAGCTCTCTTGGGAAACAAAGGAAGCTTAAGAGGGCTTGGCGATTTAATTGGGAGGTGTTTTAAGTCATAGTGATTTTCATCACTATGACCAATGTACTTGACAGGAACACAGAGGAAGAAAAGTTTATTTTGGCTTATGATTTTGTAGGTCTTAGTCTATAAACAGCCTACTCCATTGCTCTGGCCCAAGGTGAGGCAGTACATCATGGCAGAAGGATGTGGAGGAGGAAAGCAGCTCGGTCCATGGCAAACAAGAAGCAAAGAGAACAAACTCTGCCTACCAGGGACAAAGTACAAACCCCAAGTCATGGTCCTCAGTGACCTACCTCTTCCAGCCGCACCCTACCTGTCTACAGTTACCACCTCATTAATTCATATCAGTGGATTAATGCACTGATTAGATTAAGGCCCTCATAACCCAATAATATTACCTCTGAATTGTATTTTCTCAGGCATGAGCTTTTAGGGGACACCTCATATCTAAACCATAACAGGGAGACAACACTAGGAAAAAGGAAACAAGATAGTTCTCCAGACATGACATATGGACAGGGGCTCCTGGTGCAAACCCGACTGGTAGTAACAAAATATTCTCAGGGCAGTATTTACTGAGCAAAGTACAAATGATGGGGGAAGTACAAACAGAGATGACGTGAAAGAAGTATGTTAGATTAGTGATTTGTCTTGAGAGACATTATTCCTTTATTAAACAGCATGTTTTAAAAGATTTAGTGATGTATAGTGAATGTTTAGAATGTATGCAAATGAACTACAACCAGGGATAATGATGGAATTTATCCTTTTTTTAAGGCTAGAATGATGGGCTTTAAAAAAAATTAGATGTTTTCTAATATGTCAGATGGCTATACATTCTAAGCCCAGTTAATTGTGGCAAGGTTTCATTTTTGTGAATGTGTTTATGTACATGCACTCATGGACTCTAATGAATGATAAAATGCTATATCACAAGAAGTGAGAAATATTAATGTCAGGTTAGTCTTTACTGTGACTATATTTAATCAATACCTTATTTCTGCTAACATGTTTTGCAAGGCTAGCTCTGACATGGAAGATAATCTATACTTTCAGAAAAGCTATAGACCTTCTGAAGGTGCTTTGTATTTTATTTATTTTTTATTATTATTTTAAGTGTACGGGCTTCAGAGAAGTAGGGTTATTCCTCTTGCTGAGGAAGCCAACAACACAACAAAACATGATTTTAAATGTGGGTGCTGTTTTTAGAGATGAGGCTGAAGATATTCCTGTTATGTGCACAATTCCACAGAGCCACTTTATCATTTTGTTTTTCTTTCTAGAAAGCAAATTACCATCTGATAAGCATGCTTAATTTTTTTTTCTTTGTAGTATGTGACTAGGCTTTTATTAGTTGCATCCACTAAATCAAACTCAGTGTAGGTCAATGTCAATAAAATGACCAGTGATGAAAACTAAGTCATACAGTGGCTTTTCTGAGCCCCTCATTTCTTGTGGTCTGAAAACACACCCATGAATGGATGAGCGTGTGTGTTCTGGAACTGGTGCCCTGGGCAGCTCATGCTCTGCAAGGTGCTACTTCCCCGAATAAACCAATGAGCCTATTTACCATTGTCATAGTAACACGCAATTCGGGGGCCCACAGAGACTTAATCCCTGATAGGCGATTGTTCCCTTGCTTGGGCGGCCGTGCCCGCTGTGGGGCTGACTGCCACCCCGGGGCTCCCGCAGCGCAGCTCCCGGACGGCTAGCCGCGGCTGGGGAGGCGGTCCTATGTGTCACTGGTCCAGATGCAGCCGAGCTGCCCGGCGCCCCGCCATGGCTGCGTGTGTTGCCATGACGATAGGAAATGCTCCTCAGGGGAGATGGGTGCCAGGGTTGCCTTGTCCGATTTCCAAAACCAAGTCACTTTTGTAAGTTCTTCGGCTTGTGAGAAAGATCCTCTTACCACTGGGTGCCAATCAGATGCCACACTCCAAACCAATCAAAGCCATTTTGCAATCCAAGAGAGTGCAGTGGGTCAAGTCAGCCCATCCCCTGCCCTGTGCCATTGACAAAGGCAAAACACTTCCTCCTAATGTAGTTCCCGCTTTAACCCACCCCACACCGTTCTAGGAGCCACTGAAGGGCATGATGGTGGGTACCAGAAATAGGGATACGATTTTCAACAGGAAAACTGTGGTTCTTGAAAATAAGCCATCTTTTTGAAGAGAAATGAGTGGCCTGTAGTATTACCCCCAGGTTCCTCACTTGAGGAAAATTTGGAGTCCTTGCTGGCACCAGCCCTTCTTTGCCCCACTGGTTATATCTTTCCTCTATAAGGTAGCTCAGTAGTTCCCAAATCATACTATCACTTAGGAAGAGCTTTATTTTTGACTTGCATTAGACAGGCTACCAGCCCATCACATCCCAAGCTTTTGAGATAATAGAGCTGCAGAAGAACCTGGGAATCTGAATTTTGAAGCAGAACTTCCAGGGTGATTCTGAATATGCATTCAGATGTGGAAATTATTACGTAGATCTCCTTTCTTCCCCTTCATCTCTAGATTTTCCTCTTCTCTCTCTCTCTCTCTCTCTCTCTCTCTCTCTCTCTCTTTTTTGGCCTGCTATCAATCAAATTCAACTCCCCTTTCCCTCCACTTCCTTCTGCCCCTCCATCTGTATGTATTGCTTAGCACCACAGATATCCAGAAAGATCCAGGCATCTGGCTGGGTTTCCAAGACACAAGCTCCTCCTGTCATATCTTACAGGACCCCCCTACACTACTAGAAGTGACACAGAAGGAGAAAGATGATTTCCCCTCCCCCTAACTCTTTGCAAATGTCATGAGACTTGCCTTTTCTATAGTTTAAGATGAAAACTAATGCAGGTTCCTCTCAGCTGACATTAAAGACATTCCAGTTTTTGTGTTTAACATCCTCTTTTGTGTATTATCTTCTCTTAAAGCTGCAATTAAAGATTGCCCTCCAATTTAAAAAAAAAGCATGTAAAAATTGAACTTGCACAAAGAGAGAAAATACTAAATAACCTCTGTGAATCAACCCCCCTCCCATTATTCAGGCTGCTGTTTTACACAAAGATACTCTTTTGAGCAGGAACAACATGAATTTTTCCAAATTTATCTAAAGTTTCAAGTAAAGCCCTATGACACCTTATTACAAAGATCATGAGAACCTCTCTAAGAAGTTAGGTGAATTCACTTTGCTTTGAAGAAGTCCTCAAAGACTTTCCCTAGGTCCCTCATAGGCTGTTCCTTACAGCTCAGGAATTGTGGCACACAGTCATAGGTAGTGTCTGAGGGCAGCCGCCTCCACACTGAGCTCATTTCCTCAGCCTTCATGTGGATTTGAGGTCAAGATCTGCAATCAAGAAGCCACCTCTGACTGTCCCAGCGTTAAGTCCCTACTTGAAATATTAAGCTGACTTACAGATTTTATATGCTACTCCGTCAGCAGTTGTTTACTGGGGCTGTGGCTCAGTGGTACAGTGCTCACCTTGCATGTGTGAGGCACTGGGTTCAACCCTCAGCGCCACATAAAAATAAAATAAAGATATTGTGTCTACCTATAACTAAAAAATAAATATAAAAAAATTGTTAAGAAAAAAGTCTTACATGCACAGAGATGTGGGTGACTTAGGAGCTGTGAGGACTTAAAAAAAAGAGAGAGAGATGGCAGATATGGATACAGACTTACATGAAAAGAGAAGTAATTCTTAAAGTGGTTTCCCAGGATGCTTGGAATAAACTCCTTTCTCAGTGTGATCTTGAAAATCCACACCATCTGAATCTTGCCCATTTCCCTCCTCTCATCTTGCCATTACTCTTACTGAATTCCTTCCAGCTACATTCCTTCCTTGATCTTCTCTTAATATCAATCTGTTTTCCAAATACCCTTCCCCTTATCTTTGCAAAGCCATCTCTTTCATTACTCCTTTCAACTTCGAAGTCACTTTCCCTGATTCCTCAACCCAGAGAAAGCCTCAGAGCCTCAGACCACCTCTTTGTTTGTTTGTTTGTTCTGGCACAGCACGTATCACTACTGGATGTATTCTCCAGTGTATATATGTTTCTTCCTCTCCCTCACTAAAATATCAGCATCATGAAAACAGAGATTTTTTAAAATGGTATATATTAATTGTTTGGGGTATTGGTGATTGAACCCAGGGGCACTTAACTACTGAGCCACATTTCCAGCACTTTCTATTTACTGTTTCGAGACAGAGTCTTGCTAAGTTGCTTAGGGCCTTGCTAAATTGCTGAAGATGGCTTTGAACTTGCAATCCTCGTGCCTCAGCCTCCTGAGTCAGTGAGATTACAAGCATGCACCACCACCATGCCCAACAGAGAACACGGATCTTGCAAGACATTGAAAATATGTTCATTGAATATTTGTTGAATGAATAAATGAATGAAAGGTGATGTCAGTTGTCAAGTAAGCTCATCTGACATTAAACTCAGTGGTTCTAGAGGGCAGAGATTCACTGTAGACTGGAGGGGACCAGAGTTGATTAAAGTGGAAGGGATGCTTGACTCGGACACTGTAGATATGTAGGATTTAGAGCTACAGAAAGAAGGATGGGTTTGTTTCTGATAAAGAAGAACTTGCCAATTAAATGATCTCATCCATGTGGGCACCACACCAGTTATTCAAGTATAGGTGAATCCCTTAACCTCAGTTTTCACTTCTGGTATTAGAGGTTATTAACTGTTATAACAGTGTGATTCTTAAAGCAATTTCATATTTTTCCTGATCAGGGAGCATTGGTATGTCAGTTTTACTACAACAGAAACCGTATCAGAGAAATCAGGTTTAAACAACTGGTTCTTTCTCTCCAATATGAGAAGGGGGAAAACATTTTTCCCTTCATTGGCGAAGAAGATGGTTATGGCTGATTAATCAGGCCATTAGGTACAGTTTTGCTGCATTCAGTAGAAGCAATGATGAGAATTTAGCTTGAATATTCATGTTATAAGTGCTTCATGAGTTTGGAATGCTTATAGATTCACAGAATTCGAGAGCTAAAAAGGACCTTAGAGATCGTTTAGACTCTGCAGCCCATCCTCCATGGCATTTATAATTGTGCAGCTTAAAATACCAAGTCAAAGTAATAAAGTGATCAGCTTATGGTTGCAATGCTAGCTGACGGACAAACTGAGGTTATCCATCAAACTTCTCTGACTCTTAGTCCAGTGCTTTTTATACTGAGCTTCATGTACTCAGTCATGTTACATAAGCAGAAAGAAAATCTGGAAGCAGTGACTAGGCATACTCAGAAGAAACCCCATCATCATTTTCAAAGTCGCAGTGGCGAAAGTGAGAAATACATGTTGAAGGAACAAGTTGGCATTTGAAAGGGTATGAAGCAATATCCTTCATCCTTTCTAAGAGTAAAGGGGGGTGCAAATTAGGCAGAGAGGATGCTATTGTTTTACTCCCCCTTTGGATTCTCTACCTGACACCAAAAGGGCCGTGCTGAAATCATAACACAACTTTGCAGTTTTTCATCCTTTAACTGACAGTGGAGATTTATTGACCAATGAGTTTAGCTTTCCTCTTGCAAATAGTGTCAAATGTCATTCTTCCCATCCTCCAGCAGATGGCAACTCTAGTCTTCTTGTCATTTTATCTATTTCTACACTCAGAAGATTTTGTCCTCCTCCACCCCCCGCCCCTCTAGCCTCCCCTTCAGAAATCCGTCTGTCGTACTACTAAGGGTTACTGAAAACTGTGACTCTATCCTTTGCCTGTGGAATCAGTAACTTTAGCATCTGATTCTACAGATCAACCTAAACATGCCCAGGAATAACAAAAACACAAATTAGCCAACAGTTCTAATTAAAAAGAGGGGGATGGGGGGAGAAGATAAAGTTAGAGATTCTAAAATAAGATGTACCACTGAATCTTTCCATTTAGGGAAACTTAAAATATCTTCTTCAAAAGAAAAAAAAAAGAAAGTCAGTTTCTTCAGGTCTCACTGTAAGGGAGGATAGGTTTAGTTGGATACTCTTGAGATACTGGTTTTAAAAAAAATGTCATAAATATTTCCAAAAATAATAACCAAGAGTGATATTGTGTGGAATTTTCTATGACTGAGTTTTTGGTCTTCCCTCAGTTTCTTCCATTCCTCCCCTAAACCATATTTATACTCTTTTTTAAAGTATTCAAATCTACTATATCTGGCCCCCTTATTTCCTCACTATGTGAAAACCGGGTTTCTGTCTCTCCAGATATGTTTCCAAAACATCACTGAAGTGTCTCTTCTCCCTATCTTTGTCTTTACCAACTCCCCTCACTGACCCTGCCACCTATCAAGACCCTGACAACTGTTACAGGATTATGGAAGTTAAAACGCATGCTACTCTCAGAGTGTACATCAAAAGAAAAGAATAGCTGCCACTATTTTTTTTTTTTTTTTGGTAAGGCAAAAATGAATGGTCACAGGCATGAGTGAGTTGATTCCTCATCACAAGGTTATGTATAGATTCCAGTTCTTGCACCCTTGTGTTTGCTCAAATTAGGAATGCCTGAGGGGGGAGCAGGATTTGATGGTCTGCCAATGTGCATGGAGGGCACTTTTTCCGTCTCATTCTCTTCCAGCTAACCTAGCTGTGTGTTTTCTTTAAAGTTGAAGAAGCATTGTTAACTTGACAGGCCAAAAACCATACAGAGGCTAACGTCTGGAGCAAGGAAAAAGTAATAGTAAAATACTTCTGGTTAAAGAAAATAAAAGACGTTTGTGTTTAAGTATGTGTTTCTTGACTATTACCATTGTCAGGTGAAAATATGAGCTGATGCTGCAAATATGGTCCTTGGAAACAGTAGTTACTTGTGGAAATGCAAAAATATTGTCTTTTACTGACAGCCCCTAATGAAGACAGGGGAGCTTACTTCAAACTAACAAATAATTAGCGCTGACAACAGAAATAAAAAAAGAAACCATAATTAATGCTCTAATTGTTCCATCCTGCTTTATCATTTGTACCCCTGTTTCAGCTTTAATTCTAACATATGCCCAAGACTAGTTTCTTTCAACTTTGTTATAATCACTTAGCCATTTGCTTGGGACAGCCATCTGCACTAGAAATCCCTCCTCTCCTTTTATATGAATATATGATCTTATTCTTTTGTTATTCCCTCTGTGGCCCACAATTCTGAAATGTTTACTTATTGATATGGGCAGCTTAACTGGCATTTGCTGTTGGATGCATTTCACAGTTAATAGGAAACTGAAAATGATCAGTTGATAATTCAGGAGTAATAAGGAGAACTCTCTGGACTTTCCATTTCACTCTTTGTAATAACAAACTCTTAGCAGCCCCTGTCTCCTGGCTCACCCTCATTCTAATCCCAGCAATCAGAAAACAGATGGATTGCTTTTTTTTTTTTTTTGGTTTTTGGTTTTTGTCATTTATCTGTCTTTCTCAAGGAAGGACGATCAGTTCTTCTTGAAAGTACCAATGACAGTTCCTTCTTTTCTCTGTCCTAAATGAAGAGGCAGTATTGGGAGTCTATTTCACCTTGTGTGAGGTTAAAGGGAGACATAGGCGGTGTAGGTGTTGCAGGGAGCATGGCTATGGATGGCACAATGGCTGTGCTGTGGGACCACAATGAAAGACCAAAGGAGCAAGAGAGACCAGGTAAATAGGTTGGAGTGGTCAACTGGAGAATAGGTAGCCCAGAGTCAGCTCTAGCAGCTGGAGTGGACCAGCCCTGATCCTACTACAGAGACTGTAAGCCCTTTCCCAAGCTGTTTTGCAAGTATAGGTAGCACTGAGTCACAAGAGTTGATTTTAGTCACAAGTTAGACCAGAGACTATTGAGGACTACTGTCAGTGAGAGTGAGCAGGTTGAAATATCCCCTAATGGTATGCATGTGTGTATGTATGTGTGTGTGCTCACGCTCATGTATGTGCAATGCTTTTGATATTCCTTCCATTCTGATTTCCTTGAGTGTGATAGTTACTAAAAATGTTTGAGGAAAATTCCTGAGGGGCAAACGCTATTTGCCCCTCCCTGTCCATACAGTGCAAAAGTGGTATGTGTTGACTTCTTTTTACTCTTTTTTGTTTTTTAATAAGTATTTATTGGTTAATATGGAGGGGGGTAGCCTAGTGTTCAACCCATGGAGGAAATGTACCAAGAAGAAGTTCCTGCTTTAAAGAAGTAATGTTTTGTTTGGTGAACAACATATAAATGTTATTAACAATAAGAGAATATCTTCCCTTTACAGAAGCACATGAAAGGGTATGGCAAAGACAAAGAAGATAGGGAATAGTCCCATTGCACGTGAATGAACTCATTTTCTCTCTTTCTTCTCTCAATCAATGAATGGAGAAGATGTATACATGACTTCAGACTTAATATGTAAAAATTAGATAGCAGAGATGAGGGAGAACACACACACACACACACAAAAGGCAGAAGAAAATAGGGAAGTTATCATATGGTCATGGAGAATGTTGGGGATAGTTCAGCCAGACAGAAATGGAAGGGCCATTAGGATGCAGTGGGCACATTTTCTAGGCACATTTGTCCTTTGCTCCTAATAACTGATATGCACAGTCTCTAGAAACATGTTTTAGTTTGTTTTTATTCTGCTTTGTTATACGTGATGGCAGAATGCAATTCATTTCATATTATACATACAGAGCGCAATTTTTCAAGACACTGAAAAATTGTGTCATTTCATTTCACATCATCCATGTCTTATACATGTACTTAGAGTAATGATGTCTAATTCATTCCATCATCATTCCTACCCTCTTACCCCCTCCTTTCCCCTCCCTCTCCTTTGTCTTATCTAAAGTTCCTCCATTCCTCCCATGCTTCCCCCACAATCACCATTATGTATCTGTGTCCTCGTATCTAAGAAAACATTCGGTTTTTGTTTTTTGGGGGATTGGCTTCCTTTACTTAGCATTATATTCTCCAACTTCATCCATTTACCTGCAGATGCTATGATTTTATTCTCTTTTAATGCTGAGTAATGTTCCATTATGTATATATACCAAAGTTTCCCTATCCATTCATCTACTGAAGGGCATCCAGGTTGGTTTCATAATTTAGCTATTGTGAATTGTGCTGTTATAAACATTAATATGGCTATGTCTATGTAGTATGCTGTTTTTAAGTTCTTTGAGTATAAACTGAGGAGTGGGATAGCTGGGTCAAATGGTGGTTCCATTCTGAGTTTTCCAATGAATCTCCATACTGCTTTCCAGATTGGCTGTACCAATCTGCAGTCCCATCAGCAGTGTATGAGTATGCCTTTTCCCCCACATCCTTGCCAACACTTATTGTTGTTTGTATTCTTAATATATGCCATTCTGACTGGAGTAATATGAAATCTTAGAGTAGTTTTCATTTGCATTTCTCTAATTGCTAGAGATGTGGAACATCTTTTTTTTATGTTTGTTGATTGATTGTATATCCTCTTCCAAGAAGTATCTGTTCAGTTCCTTGGCCCATTTGTTGATTGGATTATTTATTTTTTGTTAATAAGGTTTTTGAGTGCTTTATCTGTCCTAGAGATTAGTGCTCTATCTGATGTGCTTGTGGTAAAGATTTGCTCCCATTCTGTAGGCTCTCTATGTACGTCACTGATTGTTTCTTTTGCTGAGAAGAAGATTTTTAGTTTGAATCCATCCCATTTATTGATTCTTGGTTTTAATTCTTGTGCTACAGGAGTTTTATTAAGAAAGATGGGGCCTAAACTGACATGATGGAGATTTGGACCTACTTTTTCTTCCAATAGGTGCAAGGTCTCTGGTTTAATTCCTAGGTTCTTGATTACTTTGAATTGAGTTTTGTGCATGGTGAGAGAGGTTTAATTTCATTTTGTTACATGTGGTTTTCCAGTTTTCCCAGCACCATTTGTTGAAGAGGCTATTTTTTTCTCCAATGTACATTTTTGGTGACTTTGTTTAATATAAGATAACTGAAGTTATGTGAGTTAGACTTTGTGTCCTGTATTCTGTATTATTGGCCTACATGTCTATTTTGGCACCAATACCATGTTGTTTTAGTTACTATTGCTCTGTAATGTAGTTTTAGGTCTGGAATAGTAATGCCACCAGCTTCGTTCTTCTTGCTAAGGATGGCTTTGGCTATTCTGTGTCTCTTATTTTTCCAGATGAATTTCATGGTTGCTTTCTCTGTTTCTATAAGGAATGCCACTGGGATTTGGATTGGGATTGCATTGGATATGTATAAAGCTTTAATTTTTTTTAAATTTAACTGTACCTGTCCAAATACATTGCAGAAATCCAAGAACCTTCATATCTGCTTGTTAAAACTGAGAACTAATTAGAAAGCATGGTTCCCTAACTATTGAAGCTCGTTTCTGGCTCCTCTTAAACACCTCTTTGCGTTTTTAAGGTATGTTGCCATATTCTCCATGTAATCCTTCCACAGGTAATGCTATCCACAGGAGTTATTAGATTCCTTCAGTTTGGTTCAGTTTTTCATTCTAAGCCCCTTTTGTGGCCTTTCCATCAGGAACTTTGTACAAGCGGTTATCTATTCTGAATTTGCTGTAGAACTACCTTGTGTCAAGAAGCATGCTAAAGGTTTTAAAGGTATTGGCCCTTTCAATCTTTTGAAAGAAGATCAATGTTATATCTATTTATTGAGTATCTATTACATGGCAGGGCATTTGGGGATATAGCAGGAGACAGCAAAGACAAGGATCCTGCCCATACATAGCTTAGGTTTAGCTAATGGTATACTTCTAGTGGAACAGACTGAGCCTTAAGGAGGCAATACAATTTGTCCTGGACCTTAAATTTAAGTCTAGATCTTTCTGACTGCAAAGTCATCATTATCTCTAATTCCCCTATTGCACCTGCCTGTTTCTTCTTTTTTTTTTAATATTTTAAATCAGAATTAACTTATAAGAAATTATTTTCAGCAATTGTTCACGTAAAGGCAAGCTGACAATTAGGCTGTTTAAACCAGTGTGTGTCTTACATTACAAATTATTGCATAAACGATTGAAATCTTTCTTGGATGTTGTGCTGTGTTCTATATGAAGTATTAAGCCCTTCAGAAGTTGCCTTCCTGGGTGTCCACAGGTCCAGGGGTCCATTGCTGCCAAGTGGCTTGTTGCTCATTATTGCATTTAGTACTATAGCAACGGTTCCACCAGTGTCTTTATTAAAACTTGCTCTAGGCTAGCATTTTCCCCCGGGTCAGTAATGAGTTTAGAGCAATGGATGTGGAAATGAGATTTGTTCTCACCAGTAGAGTGAATTATGTCTTGTTGGGGCCCCCAGGCTAATATTTCAAATTTGCCACAAGGTACTTCATCAAAAATTCTATTTTAGTTCCAAAAGGACCATGCATGCCTATTAGCAAATTCAGAGTATGCCTTTAAACTGTATTTTTTCCCTTCCCTTGGCTCCGTCCACTGAAGGCTTTCAGAATTAGCAGTTTGTGAAAATGGTTCATTTCCACGGGCCAGTGAATGGCACACAGAAGAAGTGCAACCCTTTTATCTAACAAGGCTGAGTCTGTGACAACCGAGGTGAATCAAATGCAGAGAAGCCCGAACGCATCAGCACATTAGGAATGCATTGTCATACTGGGCAAGCAGCCCCACACCAGACACCCTCACGTGTCAGGATTTGTGTTTGCTGTCTTTTAAATCTTCATGCTTCAGTTTAGATGTCAGGGCTCATTTTACTGCCATTGAGGCTGATGGATTTAAATACTCTCCAATTGGGCTTGGGATATTGGACATCTACTCTACTGTACTACAGTGTTCTAAAGAAACCAATCACAGAGATAGGTCAACTGGGAAACAGGGCTACACACTGAAGCATAAGTTTTCCAAGAGTAGAAATATTCAGAGGTTCCAGATTGCTGAACAAGACCACACTGCTTCTCTGTACAGGTGTTCCGTGTGGCAGGAAAGAGGGAAAAGGCATTTCTTGCATGATGACTACTGGGTTCCTGTCCCCTTTCCATCCCCTTCCCTCTTCAGTAGCATCCCAGATAAAGGGTTGTATACTAAAACAACAGTGACCAACAAGGTTTTGTTGCAAAATCCAAAAATATAGGGGCATTCTCACCCCATAACAGATTGCATATGCTTTGGCTTGAAAATAGACAAAAGGTCCCAACTTTCCTTCCCCATCCTTGTTACATTCATAGCATTAAAAACTATTCCCCTCCAAAATATTTCCCAATTGTTGCTGGGAGTTGCATCAAGCCTAGATTTGGGGGGTGGAGGGGAATGGTTCCACTGATGCATGTTGAGTTCTTCCTGTTCTTCTACATGTCAAGTTAAACTTGCATTTCTTAAAAGCTGTGCATTTGTGCAGATGCTGTCCTTGATTTGATTTCCCATGCAGGGGTAGATTTCTACTGGATACAAATTCTGTGGCAGGGACATATTTAATGAAATGCATTTTAGTGAGGACCTAAGCCTTGATCTAATCATTCTGCAGTGAAACAAGCAGCAATGATAGTTACCCTTCTTTTCACTGGCTTGTCTCATTTTAGTTTCATAAATGACTGTGCACATAGTACAGTATTTATCTTTAAACAAACAGTATATGCCCAGTGTAGAGTTTCAGATGCCATTGGATGGGTACTAATGTGTAAAGTCCTGTGCTCATCAGCAGCACTTTGAGTTGGTCTCCTACCTCCCATGAAGCTGGCAGCCTCATGGGTTGTCTGTTTTTACTGGCTGTTAATTGTTAATAGATTTCCAGGTGTGGGTCATGCTGTGTAAGCATCAATCCTTCATTTAGAAAGGTCTAAGGCTGTCCATGATTGTGAACAGGCAAGTGATAAACAAAAACTGGAGAAATCTCAGCATCCTCACTAAAAATGTCAAACCCAGTAATGCTTCTGGTAGTAAAAAAGAAATTTATTAGTGAGAGAACAAACTTGCACAATAAAAAAAAAAAAAAAAAAGGAGAGTTAAGCTGGGAAGGCGGAGAGGGAAAGAAGGCCCCAGCAGAAGTTTGAAGAAAGAGAAAACATTTAAGAAATCAAAGCCATTTTAAAAAGATGACTTGGAGATCAGGCATGGTATGATTTTAAATGTTTTTCTTGTTCTTGAGACAAGGAGAAATGGAAGGCATTTCGGGTGAGCTTTTTAATAATTCTACTTGAGAAAATGTACGATAAGAAGCTTTGCGATCCTCTGTGTTGAAGGAATGGATATATTAGTCCTGAGTTCTGCAAAATACAGACCTAAAGCCAAATTCAGCCCCTGCCTAGTTTCATGGGGCCTGAAAGCTAAGAACAGTTTCATATTTTTAAGCAGTTGGAAAAAAATCAAAGGAATAATGATTTTTCTTGACATGTGAATACTAAATGGAATTCACATTTCAGTATGCATATAGTTTCAATGGGACATAGGCACACACATTTGTTTATGTATTGTTTATGGCTGCTTATTAAAATGGCAGAGGAAATTAGTTGCAACAAGGGTGATATGCTACAGAATCTAAAATATTTATTATTGTTATTTTACAGCAAAGTGTCATGAATGTCTGTCAGTCTATTTAATAGGATTAACTAGCAGTTGGTTAATCATTTATAGTTTTCTCACCATTTTATTTTTTCTACATCTAGTCTTCTTTTTGTAGAAGCTGGCCTCCTTTCCTGCTTCCTTGTTTATTCACCCAGCTCCAAGTTTTACAGAATTTAGCTCATGACAGATTCCTGCTCAGCTCTGTGAGTAATAGGAGAGATGAATCCCACCTGGTCACCATTCCTGAGCACTTAAGTTTGATGAAGTCACCTGGACAAAGCAAGATAAAATGTGCACATAAACAAGAGATATGCATGAACAAATAAATAGTAAAGTGACACACATTATAAAAGAATTTCAGGAATAATGGTTTGGATTCTGTTTCCCTTTTCCCTAATAACATCAAGGAGCCAGTTGCTTATACCAGGAAACTGGCCACCATCTTTGATTTCTCCTTTCCTGCTGCTTGTACTTGTATGTGTAAGGAACCCTCCAGGATGGAGCTCAACCCAAGTTGCTGATTGTAGAAACTCTGCCTCTCCAACTCCCTTGACCTTTCAGCCATTAGAGAGAATTCTCTCATTTCTTCCTCCTTAATATCTTTCAAATTGTCAACTTTGCTCCATTTCTGATGCTTTGACCCTAATCCATCCATTCTACCCCTGGCCTGGATTGTGGCAAAAGCTCTGCTAAAAAGTTCTCTCATATTTACTTTTGCATCTGATCTATTTAAAATTCACATATGATAATGCAACTTCTCTTTGTATGACTCATCTCAGTTTTCTTACATTTCCTATGAAAAAATTCTCAACTTTTACTATATACCTCAAGACTCTGAACAACCAGTTTTCAAACATCCCAACAGCCTCCTATGCATGAATCTCTTTTTCAGTGCCTTTATTATATACCTGGATACCTTACAGTTTCCCTAGAATGTATATATAATTCGTTTTCTAAACCAAGACGTGTTTGAGAGTGAAAGAGGGCACTATTAATAATTGTGTCAGAACACTGGGCTATAGCCAGGGAAGTCTCAGACAAACCATGACATAAGGTCACCCTAGAGTTTCAGATATGTCACCCTCTTTCTCACCTAGGATTTTTTGAATATGGGTTTTTCTTTACCTGAAATTCGTGATCAGTTTCTTCCTTACATTTCAGTTCTCTGAGTTCAGAAGTTAAGGATAGTCTTCTGGTTTTACACAGAGAAACTTCGCAATCCTTCAAACAACTATAATTGCATTACAACTCGTGTCATTGTTTATGCATCTAACTAGGGTTCCCAACCCTCTGAATCTGATCATGTCTGAGGGGTTTCCCAAGACATGGGACTTTCAATGCAAAACAAGGAAAACCTCAGGTCACCATATAAGAATGTGATTCCCTCAATGGCAGAGACCACACATGTATCATTCCCCATTGTATCCTCTCAACCTAGAGTAGTTCTTAGTAAGTTACAGCTGCTCAAAAATCTTTACTTGACTGAATTAAGGAAGCATTGAATAAAATAAAAGCAAGGTAACTTTCAGATGGGTTCATCAAATATGTTTTGTATTTGAGATTTCATTTCAGCCTACTAGGTGAGTTATGATTGTGGTATGAATTTAGAAGAGTATTGCAGCTAAGGAGAACATTCTCCTAATAGCCCTTCCTTTCTTTTCCCTATTAAGTGATGTCTGCAAAGGATTTGAAGGTCCTTAACAATGTGGTGTTTAGATGACTGCTAGAGTTGAATTGGGTTACCCACTCCAGGAGTAGTTTTTAATAAGAAAGTGAACAACTGTCAATGATTAACACATAGTGGGAGATAATTCACCTGGAATACGGTTTGGAGGTAAGAAAGGAGAGAGGGAGTTCAGACTGGTCCCAAATCCCTACCCCTTAGGTGGCTGCCTATTCTGCCTGGGTGTCAGATTTCTGGGCCATGGAATCTGAAAGGGCAGTAAGATACACAATCACATCAAAATAGTTTGGGTAGAGCCCCATAGGACAGCAGTCTAAATGTTTTCTCTCAAATCATCCAGGCCAATCTTTACCAGTCCCTGATTTGGAGAGGTTATTCTCGCCCACTGTGTTTCTGGCAACAGTGCTTGGCACCAGATGAGAAGTTTGCACTGGGAGAGATGAGACCATCAGCAAGGAACATTAGAGCTTTCCAATTGGTAAAATGTTGGATAACAGGATTTTGAATGTTTCCTTTGGACTCCATAAATTCAATAAATGAGAGCTCAACATTCCTGTGCATTGAAGGCTTCTGATCATTTGATCCATTCTTGTTACTGAAAATAATAGGTTATTAGGTAAACACACACACACACACACACACACACACACACACTTATTTCAGGTTCCCATACTGTAGATAGGAAAACACAGTAAAGTTCAGACCTAGTTCATATTTTATAGCCTAATTGTGCCACAGTGGGACAAGGATTCAAACCCCCTAATTACAAATGCTGTGTCTCCTTTCTCCCACACCTCCATTTGATGGTAAAAATCTTTGAACCAATAGAAGAGTTGAAGAAATTCTGTGGTCATGATCTATATACTTACGTTTCAGTTCAGTTGAGATGCTATAACAAAATATCTCAGACTGAGTCCTTATAAACAAGTTTCTTTCTCACAGTTCTCTGAAGGCTGGGTAGTTCCAAGATCAAAGATCAAAGGCTGAGTCCAAGATCAAAGCAGCAGCTGACTCAGTGTCAGGCACTGCGTCCTCATGAAGCAGAAAGGTGACCTCTGGGTGCCTAATAAAAGGATGTTAACTCACCAGGCAGAGTGGTACACTCCTGTAATTCCAGTGGCTCAGGAAGCTGATCAGGAGGATCACAATTCAAGGCCAGTCTCAGCAACATAGGAAGACCCTTTCTCAAATTAAAAATAAAAGGGACTGCGGATGTTGCTTAGGGGTAAAACATCCTGGGATTCAATCCCTAATACCAAAAAGACATTAATTTAATTCATGAGGCCTTTGATCTCTGACCTAATCACTTCCCAAAGGCTCCACCTCCAAACACTCTCCCACTGGGTTTAGATTGCAACATATAAATTTCAAGGGACACAAACATTCAGATAGTAGCAACCTCCCACCTCAACTTCATAATTACCATTTTTTTCTGTATTTGATCAGATAATCTAGCCTTCTTATTTTTGAAAACTTACAAGGGGAGTTTCAAACATCAATATACTCTCCTCCCTGAATACTTAAGCTTACAGATTATTATCTATTCAATGTTTGTTTAGCTGTTTTTAAGGTAAAGTATACACCCAGAAAAATAAACATAAGTTTTGACAAATACATGCGTCTATGTATCTCAAACCCACAGTACTTTGCTTTTTCCATTTCAGAGGTTTCAAAACATGCTACATTTTACTAAATCATCTTAAAAATCATTTTCTGTAGAAAATGTACTTGCTTCTTTAGAAAGCATTTTCACAGTAAACAAATTTGTGTAGCATTAAGCCATAGTTTTTAAAAGCAGGTTTTTATAAAGTGTTGTGCTCAAGTAGTTATGAAGAAGTCACTGCAAGTTTTAATTCATGACAGACGAAGACTCAAAATCAGGGGGATGCATTCATGTGGGACAGAAGTGGAGATATTCAAAGGGAATATGTACAGAACTTATGGAAATTTTAGCATTGCTCCCAGCTCAGTGGAGGTTGGTGCCTCCCTGTGACCCTGCATTTCCAAAAGGCAAATTACCTGGAAATGCCAAGAAGGTGGGTTGTAGGCATAAAGAAAAGGAACCAAAAAAGTCACAAGCTCTTTTGCTTCTGCAGTAGGAATGCTCTGTTTGACTACATTTTCTCTCTCTCTCTTTTTTTTTTTTTTTTTTTTTTTTTTTGCTTCTATGGAAACAAATCAGAAAAGCTAGAGCAGTTTGAGAGACAGATGCTGGAGAATGATACTCCACACTTCATTCTCCAGCTCCCTTCCTACATATCTTGCACACATACACACACATACACACACACACACACACACTCACACACATACACACACACACACACACACACACACACATACACACACATACACATACATCTCTCTTGGTTGCACCAAGGAAGCAAGAAGGAACAAGTGGGAAACTTCGGGTGTCTGAAGCTGTGAAAAGCTAATGGTTCAATACAGACTTCAGGCAAGATGTACTCTTCAACTCCACAACTGGGAGAAACCTGGCTATAACTGCCAAAGCCTCCTGTGGAAAGGTAGAGAGAAATCATAGGAGGACCTGATCCAGTCCCTTCCAGTAACTAAGTTGGCCCCACCACCAAAGGTCTGCTGGTCAGAACAGAGGTCAAAAGCAAGCCCAAAGCTTCCAGAGGCTTGCTTCCTAGCTGAATTCATGAGCCAGAATTTAAGGGCAGCAGTGAAATTGAAAAGGCTGTAACCTGATTTTAAAGCAGAGAAGGGGAAAAGAGAAAGAGTAGGAAAAAGGGAGTATTCTGGAAGCTTTTCTGTAGGAGCTCTAGAAAACCATTTTAGAGAAAATAGAACATTTCAGAAACAGCTGGGCCTTCAGCCAAAGCAGATGGTCCAAAATGAGAAATGGGAGAGCAGTACAAATAATATGAAGTCACTGGCTATGGAGCTGCCATAGGAACATGCAAGAGGTGGGTTCAGTGGAAGTTCTTCAGTGCTGAACCTTCATCTAAAGAGCACGTATTTGGGCCTTTCTTCTTGGCATCTGTGACTGGTCAGTCTGGAGAACTGCATCCACTACTGACTGATATAGAAGCTAGCTTTCTATTTTATTTTTTTCCAAAGCAAGTCCAAATGCCCTATTGAAAACCTCTAAGTGATTAACGTACAGAAGAAAGTGAGTGGTGCCAACTTACTGCAGTCCTGATAGTTTGCCTAATGATTTGAGAGAGCTAATCTTGTGGTTAGAATTTAAATCACCAGCCAGGATAAGGAAGTTCTGTGGCTTTTGGATAAGCCAGAATCAAAAGGCCTAAGAACAACAAAGGAAAAAAAATTAAAAATGAAACAGAACATTAAGATGAACAGAAGTGTACATTCTCTATCCCTGATTACAATCAGAGCTGGCTATTTTTAGTGTATTTCTGATGAGTACTTCATTGTACTTCATACCAGAATGGCACATTGAGTGAGTGGTATTTTCTTTCTATTGGCCAGTTGCAGAAAAAAAAAAAAAAAGAATCTTCATGGAAGGGTGCACAGGGAGTGCTGAGGCTAGCATATGGGAGATATTTTCACATTTACAAAAAGCAAACCATTTTCACTAATAATGTGTGGATGTATATCATACCTATCAACTGAGTTTCAATAATCAACTCTGGGGCTAGGGATGTAGCACCGTGGTAGAGTGTTTGCCTAACATGTGTGAGACCTTGGGTTCAATCCCCAGTGCCAAAAAGAAAAGAAAAAAAAAAAAAGAAAAACCTTTTCTAAGGAGTAAAATATTTCATGACTCTAAACTGTGATTTAGAAACTCAAGAGTGCAACTAGAAGGGTTATGGCACAGAGTTAGAGTGAATATGAATGAGACCTGTGCCACAGGTTTCAGCAGATAGAATATTTGATTTTTACTGGAGATGGTTTAGGCAAGGGTGGGGAATTTCTTTATGGACTCAATCATAGAAGAAAAGAAAAAGAATATCACAATCCAGCTCTGCAGCTGTGTTCTACATTAAAGTGATATGAGTGCCTTGGCAAATCTTATCTCCACTCTACAAGACAGAACCAGATCCAATATGGATTTATAAGTTGTGGTTTTCTTCAAAATTAATTTTCCTCATTCCCTTTAATCCTGATAAAGTTTTGAGCGAGTTAGATTTTTATCTGCTTCTTGAACTAGTTGTTTCCTACTGATGGAGTGGTACCATGGGCCAGGTACTTCTAGAAATTCAAAAGAAGAGAAGGCAAGACCTCAGCTTCAAGGAGTTTATCATCTGATTAAAGACATGGGAGGGAAATGTAAGAAACACACCTTTCTCATTAGCAACTGGGACCAGGTGTAACCAAGGGACTCAGATGAGGTATGAGTCTGAGCTAGGGGAGATTATTAGGTTGGAGTAGCTCAAAGATGATCAGTCTGGATGGTATCTATAAGCCTGATCTTCAGTAGCTCCTTTGTGTCCTCAGGGAGATGATTTCCAAGACATTATTAATGAACAATGATACCTTTACATCGGGCCTCACCAAGTTATTAATGAAGCTTCTTGACAATGTTGGCCATTGTGCTTACAAAACGTGGGATGCGTTTTCATCAGACATAGAAGTAATCGAAGAGAAAATGAAGTAGATATTCTCTTCTTTTGACTGACAAGGCTTAATCTGTTCCATTCAAGCTTTATCATTTAAAGTCAGCTTACTCCTGTCAGCACTTGCTGGATTCTTTATGGATGTGGATAATAACTATAATCCACCGAGCAGTCCTGCGGCTAGGTCAGTACAGCCAAAGGTTCCCACGCCCTTTTCTGCATCAGTGTCTCCTAAGGAAGGAACATTGGACTTGTCCTCTGTCTGCCCCTTTTAAGAAAGATCAGCCAGCCACGTGGTGACTGTCAGTGAGGTTTCCTGTGGCCTTTTGCCTCTGGCAAATTATGGTTTTAAGAGAGGCCATTGGTAAAATTTTGAACATTTTCAATGTCTTCTGATAATGGTTCACTTTTCAAAAAGTTTTTATACTCATACTTTCTTTAATGTTCATTATTCCTCACTGGAGTTTCGGAGTGTGTGTGTGGGGGGGGGGATGGCTGGGGGAGTGAGTCTCTTACCAATTTACCTCTGGAAAAGAAGAAACAACAAGGTTCCTTGAATGTCCTAAGGTGATTTAAAGCCCTGTAGCAATGCAATGCTGATCATATCCCAGGCTCCTGACCTCAGACATAGGGTCACGTTCTATGTCTTGTATGGGACATAGAATGAGCGTATTCAATTGATCCTGTTAACAACAGGATAAAGAATTTGGGAACCAAGTTATCGATATTTGTCTTTTGGTTTAGGAATGAATTAGAAGCTAAATGGAGTATTTGAAAAATGATCAGTAGAATCCCCTCCTCAAACCCTACACAAAATTGACTCAAAATTGATTGTAGACCTAAAGATAGAGTTAAAATTGTAAAAAAAAAAAATCATGCAAAGACATGAGGAATCCTTCTTATTTTGGGTTAGGAAATAGTTTCTTAGATAGGATACCAAAAATACATGTGATAAAAGAAAAATATGTAAATCAGTATTAAAACTTCATCAATATTAAAAACTTTTCAGTTGAAATAATCCCACTAGGAAAATGAAGACAACCATGCTTCATTTTGTGATATATCATAAAATGCTTATATCAAACATATAAAAAATCTCTTATAGAGCTACAGAGCTATGCGTGGTGGTGCATGCCCTATAATTCCAGCTGCTCTGGAGGCTGAGGCAGGAGGATCACAACTTTGAGGTCAGGCGTGGCAACTTAGTGAGAACTTGTCTCAGAATAAAATAAAATGAGGTGGCAATGTAGTTCAGTGGTAGAGTGTTTGTCTAGCAGGTATGAAGCCCTGGATTCAATCTCCCGTTTAAAGGAAAAAAAAAAAAATTCTTACTAACTCAATCACGAAAAGACAAAAATCCCAATTATACAATGGGCAAAGATTTTGGGGAGCATTTTCCAACACCAACAGCCAGTACTCCAACTCTCTGGGGTTCAATAATTTAATTAAATTCTGATACTGTCTACCCAGAGTTACTATCAGATTCACAGTATTCAGAACCCAAATACTGTCCCTGCTTAAACTTAAACACATACTTCTAACCAAGGGAATATAAATTGGGGATTCCTGCAACCACCTCTCAGATTCTATAATTTACTAGTCACAGAATTTAGGAAGGTACTTTATTGATGTTTGTCAATGTATTATTATAAAGGATGCTTGAGCAACCAGATGAAGAGGTACAGAAGAAAGGACTAGAAGGACTCTGAGTGCAGAAGCTTCTGTTCCTGTGACTTTGGGGTGCTCTACCCTCTCAGCATATAAATGTGTTCAGAATGACCACTTGGAAACCTCTCATGTGGGGTTATTTGTGGAGGTTTTGTTACATATGTTTGACTGAATAAATCATTGGCAACTTAACCCCTTTTTCTTGCAGAGTTCAGAGTTGGGTCTGAATTTCCGGCTTTCTAATCATGGCTTGGTATTTTTGGTGAGCAGCCTCCATGCTAAAGTTATCTAGGGAATTCCCCCACCCCCACCATACACACACACACACACACACACACACACACACACACACACGGGTCATTTCATTAACCTACAAAAGACATTCTTATCACTCCAGAGATTCCAAGTGTTTTAGGAACTGTGGGTCAGGAGTAGGGTAGAAAGACCAAATACTTATTTTTTATCATACCATAGATTTGAATAGACATTGGTCCAAGAAAATATCTAAATGGACAGGAAGCACATGAAAATATGTTCATCATCATTTGTCATTGGAGGTATGCAAACCGATATCGTAACACACCACTTCTTACCCACTAGGATAGCTATAATTTAAAAACAGGCCGATAACAAGTGCTGGAAAGGAAATGGAGAAATCAGAACTCTCATTCATCGCTGAGGGAAATGTACTATGGCACATCGACTTTGGAAAATAATTTTGTGATTTCTCAAATTATTAACTATAGAGGTACCATATGCCCCAGCAATGTAACTTCTAGGTGTAATGTTAGAAAAATTAAACATGTCCACACAAAGACTTGTTCATGAATGTTCATAGAAATATTATTCACAATTGCCAAAGATTATAAAGATTATAAGGAACACAAATGTCCATCAACTGATGAGCAAATAACATAATAAATATATACATATACATATACACATATATACAATATATACACACACATAACCATGCTATGGAATATTATTCAGCAATAAAAATGGAGTACTGGAACATGCTATAACATGGATAAACATAAAATTCATCTTAAAAAAATGGAAGAAGGTAATCACAAAGACCACATATTGTATGATTCTAGAAGAAACAAATCTAGAGACAGAAAGTAGATTAGTGATTGCCTGTGACTGAGGGAAAAGAGGAAATGGGGAATGATTGCTAATGAGTGAAAGATTTCTTTTTTGGAGTGATGAAGGCATTCTAAACTTAGATTGTGCTGATGGTTGCACAACACTGTGAACTCATTGGATTGTACACGTTGAGTGAGTTTATGGGATATGAATTACATTTCAATGAAGATGTTAAAAAAAAAACAAAAAACTCAACAAATAGTACCACCTGGAATTGGGCTGTCCACACAGAAGATAGGTCCAACTACAATTAAGTTCCAGACCCTGTGATTCTTTTGCTCTCCGATGAATTTGGTAATGGGAAACTTGAAGTCAGTTCTCCTTATTAAAAAAAAATAATAATAAGGCTGCTGTCATAGAGCTAATTGATAGAGCATGGTTAGATTAGGGAGCAAGTTTTCATGGTCATTCTGAAATTAACAGACAAAATACAATGACAAATTGTATTTGAAGAGGTTTCCCTCTCCCCCAGTAAATATATAATAATTCACTTCCAGGCAAATAAATTGTGTAAGGCACCTGGAATAATTACCTAAACTAAATTTCATCTAAAGTTCCCTTAATTCCACATTTCATACAAGATTTCAAGTTATAAAAAAAGAAAAATGCAGACCTAATCTTTACTTTGTATGTGTTTTGTACCTTATTTTTTCTCTCGTTTTTTTTTTCTTGTTTAATGTCTTCAGAAACACATATAACAAATCCTGTGTATTAAATTTACTGATTGTATTAAGTTTCCTAGGAGTGACATAACAAAGTGCCACAAACTAGGTGGCTTACAAAATAAAACTTTATTTTATCCTACTTCATAGCTATCAATCATCCAAGATCAAGATGTCTCAGGGTTGGTTCCTTCTGTTCTCTGTGTTTGTTTGTTTTGTTGTATTATGTTACTAGAGATTGAATCAAGGGCATTGCATGCTAGGAAAGTGCTCTGTCACTGAGCTATATCCCCAGTCCTTTTTCCTTTTGAGACAGAATCTTGCTAGGTTATCCAGGTGATTGTCAAATTTACAATCCCAGGTATCTTGAGATGACAGGATGCACAACCATTCCCTGCAGGGTTGGTTCCTTCTGAGAGCTGAGAGGGAGATTCTGTACCATTCTTCTCTCCTAGTTTCTGGTATCCTCACGTTCCTCGACTTGAACTGTAGATGGTGGTCTCTCCGTCTTCACTTATTCTTCCCTGTATGCATGTCTGTCTCTATGCCCAAATTTCCTCTTCTCATAAGGACATAATTGTGGTAGATTGGGACCTACCTGTTGACTTAAGCTGATCATCTGCAAGCACCCCATTTCCAATGAAGTCCCTTTCACAGATACCAGGGGTCAGGACTTCAACGTCCTTTGGAGGAACACAGTTTAATCTATAATACTAAGAAGTTATGTTCTAGGATTTAAAATTTTTAAAATTTTCTTTCAATTTAGCTAAATTTATAATTTTCATTAAAGGTATCCATTGGAATGGGGCACAAATGAATGTTAAGATCATCCATATTGATTGAAGATTGTATTAGTCAGTATGCCTTTGATTGATTTGACCATTTTTACCTTAGGTAGCATTTGATGAAGGACAACATGAAAATGTTCCCAATGTTTTAAAGTTGCAGAGAAAAGATAGAAAATATTTGAACTGGGATGTTTGATCATCCCTAGTTTTGTGTCACTGCCTCCAGAATGTTCTTTTTATGGATTGCCAAGAAATTTTGTATGCTACTAGTTCTTAGATCATCTTGGACTGTGGATTGAGGATAAAGAGCAAAGGGTAAAATAAATTTACTGTACTCACAAAATTATTTATAAGAAAAATTTCTAGAGTGAGTGCAGATTATCTCATTTTGAACCAATGAAATGAATTATAGTCATCCCTTGGTATCAGAGGGTATCCAGGACCTCCATGAATACAAAAATCTGTAGATGCTCAAGTTCTCTCTATAAATGCCATAGTATTTGCATGTAACTTAAATACAGCCATTGCATCTCCAGATTACTAGTTATATCTAATACAATGGAAATGCTCTGTAAATAGTTATTATAATAAGTTGTTTAGGGAATAATGACAAGTAAAAAAAAAGGACATGCTTAGTACAGAAACAATTTTATTTTGGTACAGAGGACTGAACTCAAGGGCACTTGGTCACTGAGTCATATCCTTTATATTTTATTTAGAGACAGGGTCTCACTGAGTTGCTTAGTGCCCTTAGCTTTTGCTGAGGCTGGCTTTGAACTTGCAATCCTCCTGCCTCAGCCTCACGAGCCACTGGGATTCCAGGCATGCATCACCACACCTGGCCACACGCGATATTCTTTTTCTGAATATTTTTTTCATTGTGAGGTTGGTTGAATCCATGGATGTGGAACCCGTGGATATAGAGGACCTGTTGTATGAAATGAAAGGAGTGATGACTTTTCTTTAGCAATTGATACTTTGGATAAAAATAAATCAGTTAAAAACAAGAAGGAAAAGGTAAAGATAGGTAAATTCTGTTAAGAAACCTAAATAATATTCCATGGGATCATTCCTACCAGCACATATTATGTAAAAAAAATACATATATATATAGTAATAATATTCATATATGAGCTACATATATGAATATATATATACACACACACACATAGGTTTAATCACAATTTTAAATAGTTCACAGATCTATAAACTAAGAAAAGGATAAGAACTATTCTAAGATTAATGTACTCTCACATCCATCCAAGGGTACTTCTCATTTCTGAGAACTCCTGGTTAGTCATCTCTGGCCTAAAAGAAGGGGGAAACGTAAAAACAGTGCTACTATTGTCTATTTGATGCTTGCTACTCCTACAATAGGATTAAGTTCTGCTTATTTTGTTTTGGAGGCCTTGATTTGCCAGTACAGTTTTAGAAAGAGGAGAGTTATTTTTTGAGAACCCTTTGTAGCTTTCTACCATAATTCTCGGTTCATTCACCTTCCTCCTTCTCTTCTCAAAGCATTTCTCTAAATTCCACAAACTGTAAATAGGGAGTGACTGCCAGAGCATGTTTGGGAGGAAGTGTACAAAAGGGCCAGGAATGAAATCATTTGGGTTCCTGCCTTTCCCATTTAAAGTTCTGCATTCATCCCGTAAGTAGGCACCCCGTGGGTTGAACAAAATGGCACATTGGTTGCTGAGAAGTTCTAAGATAGCAGAATTTTTGCCCTCAGCACTTCCTAAGGAAAATGGTCTTTGAAAATTAAGGATTTATAGGTGACCATGTTCCCATTAGCCGAGTTTAGAGATGGGGACTTACATGCTGGGATCCCAGCTTGATTAAAGGCTGCAGAGAAGCTGATACAGTAAATAGTCTTTGCTATCGGTGGATTCATATTTCCTGCTAGAGATAAACCAGTGTTGTGCTATAAAGCAATCAGTGAGCACCGAAGTGGCTGATTCAGCACTCTGCCCTCTACTGTGCTGGCACCATCCATTGAAAATGGCCTCAAAGCCCATAAATGTTCACTTTGAAGGTTCCGGGCATGGACAAGTTGAATCTAAGTGGGATTAGTTTCTTCATGTAAACACTTGGTCACTTTCCCCACATTACACTATAAAACAAACTTCTTGTCTTTTACCCTTAAAGTCCCTACTGATATCATTTATCTGGAAATCCAGCTAGTGTCTCCTAGAGAAGCATGCAGACTTCTCAGAAAATTTGCCTTGGGCAGCTCTAGCAGTAGTGCTTGTGTCCAACAAATGTCAGCAACAAGGAGGGGCAGTCGCATGAGTAGCCCAACCAAATGCACTTATATTTGACTTTGAAATGTATGGTGTGCCTCTGGTTCTTACTGATTTTTTCAAGGGTGATGGGAAGGATAACAGTAATAATTGTGCACTCCTCGGGCTTACATCGCATGATGGAAATAGGCCACAAACTGTGTCTGACAATTCATGTGGACACTGAGTTGTGGATCCTGAATTTAGAACTTGCTAACCTGAAATGGAGTCCTAGAGCAGCAGCAGCAGCATTTCCAAGGAGCTTTTTGGTGGATATGGAGTCCCTCCCCCATGCCTATTGAATCAGAATCTACATTTTAATAAAATTCCCATGTGACTCATTTGCACATTAATGTGTTTTCCAGAAGGGTTGGTTAAAGCCCTGGTTCTCAAGCATGGCTGTACTTTGGAATTACCTGGGGGGCGGTTAAAAATGCTGATTGACATCTGGGTCCTATGGTCAGAGAGCCTGGTTTATTGTTATGGGGTTCATTGAGGGAGTGGTGGTTTTCAGAGCTCCCAAGGTGGTTGTAATGTGCAGAGATCCCCTGGTTAAAGCAGACCCAGAACATCCCTCAGGTACAAGTAGATAATTAAGGGTTGATGATGTTTAAAACAGACTTTCAGTTAGTTACCTGGCATTCTACCAACCACAAATTTCCGTTTATGTTTTATCTATTTTTATATTAGCTGTCTTCTGAATCACCAAAGAAAAGCAAGTTATGATCTAGTTTACTGCTTTTTCTACTTTATCTGCTTATTTCAAAATTGACAAATTAGCTCTGGCTTATGTGGTTATTCTAGAGGAGTTAAGAAGATTTGCTTAATTGAATCTCATTTTCTAATATGCTTTTAAAGAGAAGGATATGGTCTAAAGATTGTCATTTAAGACTACCACCAATGCTGTGTCGTAGTTTTTTTCTTCTGTCTCTCTTAAAGAAGCAAGAGCTGAGATTCCAAAATGTTAAATAGCTTCCTAAATTCCACAGCTGGCCACTGGAAAGACCAAGTTTGAATTTTGGCATTTGAATAGGTTTTGTCTGATTCATAAAGCCCCTACTTTTCTGTTCCACCATGCTGTTTCCCAGAAAACTTAGCTGTATAGGATGAATAGCAACTTTAAAAAAAAAAAAAAGTTGGATTTATTTTACTTATTTTTAGCCTCGTACACTGGATATATAGAAATGTATAGCTTTTCAAAATTTCATGGAAGCCATTCCAATAACAAAGATTGAGTAAAGATAGTGTGTGCCCTGAAGTTCTAATTTAAAATAGTAACAGATAAATTTTTTTAAAAAAAAGAAGTTAGGGGAATTTGCCGGGGTTTTGAGAGGTTTTATGGTGTCCTGAATAGAGTCGTTAGGAAGAATCTGCAAGAGGCAAATGCTTCAGTAATTGGGGCTGCCCATGTCAGGTGGAGAAAAGGGGCAGAGGAAAGAAAAGCTCCAAAGAGAAGAAAGGCAAAGGGGGCAGCTGTCAGAAATACTGAAAGGTTCTCTCAGATTATCTACAGCAGCAGGTGGCTCAGTGGAAAGGACAAATAGATTAACTTGCTGGGACTTTTGGTGTCCACTTCATGGCCATCCATAAAAGGCACTGGATCAATTGGAAAAGCAAGCCGCAACTTTGTTAAATGAAAGCTTCCAGAACATGCCATCTGTGGTCCCTGTCTGTTCTCGTTGCCTGATGGAAACTGGAATTGCTCGTCTAAAAAAGCAGATTCTTTTATCAGGTTGTTTGTCTCGTTCCTTTGAATTCTCTTCCGAGATTGAATTAGTGTGTATCGGAGAGGGACCTGGCTTGAAAGCATATTTGCTCCCAGTGGTTTCCTATGCCTCCACAGCGTCAGGAGCCGACAGGCAACTTCGGTGGTTTGTGGATTCATTTCTTTATTGGGGGATGGGTGTGTTCAAGCATCAGATAGGATCTAAACTACATACTGAAACCCTAGGAAAGAGAGAAAAGAGAGATGCTGGTGAGTTCTTGCCCAGATTCTGATGACCACATTCCCCCACAATCACCATGGTTACCAAAAATCTATAGAAGCACAGATCTTCCCACTTCCCTGCTTCCTCCTTGTTCCACACCCCCCTACTTCAGTTTTCCTTCCTTTCTCTGCCTTCCACTGACTCCCACATGATCTTCATTGATCACCTCAATTTAATCTTTAGATTTCACTCTCACTGTGGAATCTCATTTGACCCCAGCTTGGAATTGCCACTCTTCTCCATTATCTGACTTGATTAAAAAAAAATTATTTTCAATTTTATTTATTTGAAATTGTGATGGCTAGTCCAGGGGATAAATTGAGTTTATTTTTATACTGTCTATCTTTATGAAAGATTTTCTAAAATGCTTAATTAACAGCCACAATAGATTCCAGGAGAATATGTAAAGTACAATGGAGCATGAATAGATCTTCAATTCTGTAGAAGCATCTTTTAGATATAAAGGTAACTGCAAAGTAAGAGTATATTTGTTAAACTGGCAATGCTTTGAGAGTAGGGGGTATACTTTGGGCATTTTTAATATGCAAAACTCCTGAGATTTTGCAGAAAGTTTAGAATTCATGCCCCTGCCCACTAAATGTTAATAGTGCCAACGGAGTCATTTGGCAATCAAGGACATCTCACACAGATTTGCAGTGAAATGATAAAGTATATTATATTGTAGCACTCATCCATTACACTACAACTAAGAAAAAATTGTGCCATCATTGAGATAAGGGCTCCCTTATTATTCATTCAGTGTTCTTTGGGTTACTGTAAAATAATTATGCACATACCCAAGCACATCAATTTTGAAGGCTGTGATCAATGGTTCTTGATCATATAAATGTTATCTTTCCATTCCTTTGTTGAATCCCTCCCGGTGGCCTAAAATTCATACCCTGCTGTAACTTATAATGTAACATAGAGTTTTTGTGAGGGTTAAACAAGTGTCTGTGTAAGAACAGTTGGACCCAATTTGAACAAACTGGAATTGTCTTAAAGATGTCTGGACAGTGACTGTCCACCAGTGCCCCAGAGACCACAGGTCAATGACTATATCCATGAATTTAGGGATTTGGGACCCTCTGTAACTCTTAACATCTGCCTCAAGCATGACCAAGGACTTCTAGATGTCTGAATGTAACATTTGTGCATTTCAAAGTAGGGGATATAAATTTACTCCAAACCCACATTGTGAGGATGCTTCTGGAAACAGCCCTAAGTAAGGCAAAATGTGGGATATAAACTTACACTTCCAAAGACCTTAAACCTACACTGAAGGGGGAAAAAAAAAGTGGGTCTCTCATTATTATCTTTTCTTTGATCATGTCCAACAGTTATTTATATACATTTTGTCAGAACACTTACACAACCATTAAGAACAGAATCAGAGAGTAAACGGAAATTGATTCCTTCTATAACACATGGGATTCAGGTTAAAAAATAAGACAAATCTGGTGAAAATTGAGATCCAAAAGTGACTCTTTCCCCACCTAGGTTAGAATGACTCTGGAACTAGGAAACATTTTGCTGTGAGGTCCACAAAGCAGAAGGATGTGGCTTACTTAAAGACAGAGGAAGGGACTCCATGGGGTCAATTTATCTTTCCCTGCTGTGTCTGAGTTGTAGCTGGGGATAATATCCCTCACTTCCATGAGACGAGTCATCCTGTAGTCCCACAGTGGCCACATTCCTGGGAAAAGCACTTGTCAGGAGGAATGATTAAAGAAGACCATGTTTGACTTCAATGCTGCCCGATTGGTGAATTATATTTTTAGAGCAATCAGTTTAAATCCTACAGATTGAAATTGTGCTGCTCACTAACTGCCTGGGTGATTTGGCATGAAATTTAATTTGCTTTCACATGCATGGGGGGTAAGCAGAGGGGCGTTAATTTCACATCTGAGAGTTGCTGAATTACTTTGAAAATAACTAAATCTTGATGTAAGACTTTGCTTTCATTTTCCTCCCTCAAAACAGGCACAAGGCTCTGGCCAGATTCAGTACTGGAACCTAACAGTCTGGGATAATTTTATCTTTATGATTCTCAGGCTTTGTCACTTTGATGTTAATATTAAGTGAGTACTTACCATGTATTAGGCACTTACTTAATTTATCATTTAATTAACACTCAACACCTTTAGCCTCCAATTTTATGAACAAGGAAAGTTGATAACGCCTGACCTTTACTATATTTGCAGGTAGTTTTTTTTTTTTTCTTTTCATGTCTACCTTTGTTGATTAGATCCCTGATCCACCTTGAATGTACCCAGTTGCAAAGGAAAATTTTGGCATCACAGGCTTTTTTTTTTTCTTTTCTCTTTCTATGATATGAGCTAATCTAAAAACTTACAGACTAATTATAATAATAGTATACTGATAATTAAAGTAACAAAGATAATAAAGTAGCACCAGTGAATCCATGTTTTGAAACTATGTAGAGAGCTGAGGTCTATGAATGAGCAATTTTATATTCCTGGAGCTAGTAAAATGTAACAATATACCTTAGCCAGAGGTCTGCTCTGCTATGTAATCTGTACTTGTCCAGTTGATTTTCCACTGGTGAGGATTTACACTTAAATGTGAACTGGAGTGCTGATGGGTGGCAGCCATAGATTCCTGTAGTGCATTTGATATTTGGTAATTCCTGGATTCTGTAAACTTGAATTGAATCCTGATTGTGCTTTAAGGTAAATGGTTCAATGGCCCCTCCTTCAGCAATAAGTATTTCTTCACTGAAATTTTTTCATATACACTCTTCTTTTAATAATCGCAAAGGGATATCTGCTTGGTCCCTAAAAGATCCCCTCTTAGTTTATCACTTTACATGTTTGGTGGATGCTGGCATGATGTACTATGTAATAAATTATGGAAATATGCCATTTCTTGAAATGATAGTCAATAAGTAGTATAAAGGATCTAAAGTAAACTATGTGCCTCAACTAATTAAGCTGTTTATTTGACTTTATTATAAGACAAATGTATCTTCATTTAAGGTTATTCCAATGAAAATATGAAGCAATGAGACTATTTTTAACTTCTTCTTGACCCCTTCTTATATGTTCCCCCACTGTAATTTCCCACAAATTATATCAGATATAGAGATGCCTTTTTATTTTTATTTTTTAAGATTCCTACAAATGTGTTCCCTTTGGGGAAGTAGGTCTATTTCTCTATTAGGACAGTATATGTATCTGTGCTTGGAAGGTTAAATGTACTCTGTGTTCAAGAGGTTTGAACATGAGCACGTCTCCCCCAAAGGAATCCAGTTAATCTTTTTTCAAACAAAATGCACAGATCCCAGAACATCACGGCCAGGGTCATTTTACTCATCAATCAGTAGCATCTCCCTTTCATCTCCATTTAGAGTATCAAGTCCCTGATAAATAGTAAGGTAAGTATTGTAGGGGGGTAATTTATAAGCAATGGGGGACAAATTGAACCATGACAACATAGGATTGGGGAAAATACTCTGGCAACTGCCACTATTTTCTATCTTAAGAGACTTATGTGGTGGTTTGGCACAGGTGCTATGAGAGTATAGTTGTCCTCTTTTGTCAAAGACTAGGCATTACATACCACCCAGGTCAGGATCTTGAGAACTATTTTCTCCTTCTTGGTATAGCCCATAATATTCTGGGCTGTATTCAATGCCACTCTCTCTCCAGTAGCATTGAATACATTTAAATTTTTTAAAAAAAATGTCTATAAGACAAAGATCACAAATGTCCCTTAATTGAAGCTCTTTATTTCTTCATGCCGCAGTGGGAAGAATTCTAAATAAATAGAAGACAGATGTTCCAGAACCACCTCTGCTTCACACATATTTACCACATGAGCTCATCCCAGGGGCATCCATATCATTACAAAACAATGATTATGCACCAGTTCTACCTTCTGCACTGAGCCATTTTTTTGCCAAGATTGAATGAGATAACCTAGGTGAAAGTGCTTTATAAACTCTAATGGCATTGTGCTATGAAAATGTGACGTTATTTAGTGCCCTGGAGCAGCACGGTACTAAATAATATCTCAGTGGCTTGAATTAATACAGTTGCCAGAAGAGCCTAATTTCAGAAATTGCTTAAACGTGAAAGAACATCATTCCAAGTTCAGTCGCTCCGTGCTCCAGGTTTCAGGAGTTACCTTAATTCCAAGAATGGAGAGAGGTGGCTGTCATGGTAAATAGGGAGGGGTATGCAAGGGGGGGGGGCCCTGCAAGCTTGAGTGGAACATTTAACCATTCATTGTCTGAACCCCTTTCAGAGCCTCCTCCTCTTAACCTTCAACTAATGGGTTCTGCATGCATCTTCAGTTGTGGCCACTCAGCCTCAGGAGCATTTGTCCCAGGGTTTGAACCCAGGGATGCTTAACCATTAAGCCATATCCCCCCGCCTGGCCCTTTTTAATTTTTTTAAATTTTATTTTATTTTATTTTATTTTATTTTATTTAGAGACAGAGTCTCACTAACTTGCTTAGGGCCTTGTTTAGTTGCTGAGGCTGACTTTGAACTTGTGATCCCTCTGCCTCAGCCTCCCGAGCCACTGGGATTACAGGCATGTGCCACCCAAATACTTTTTTTGAAAGAAGCAAACACATAGAAATAAAGATACTATGATTGGAAGGTACCAGGGGATGGGGTTCTAGAAGAGAATGTATACATAGGAAGGAGGATTGGGTGAAAGGAGGAGTACATTATAGAGGAGTGGGGAGGATGTATGGTGCCTGATCTGAAAAGCCTTATTTTTTTTTTTTGTCCAATGTCATCACAAACAAGCCACTCATGCTTTGGGAGCATAACTAGAAAACACCATGAGTCACATGGTTCCCTGTTCCCTGTGGCAAACAGAGCACACCTGCAGAGTCATGCAGATTTCTGGATACAGAATTTTAAGAGGGCAAAACTACAAGGAGACACAGTCGCCATCACTTGTGAAGACTGTGAAAGCAAACGGGAGAAGGAGGATTTAGGGAGTTTTAGAAGTTTTCTGGAAAGTAGCATTTCTAATCCAAATATTTGAACACACCTTGAGCTTAGAGAGAATCACAAGAAAATATATTTCCAAAGCAATATGTGCAAAGTATTTTCAATAAATAAAGCTGTTTCTCTGCAAGTAGTAACATCCAGATTGCCGTTTCTCAAACTCAGGTGCTGCTGGTGGGGAACCATACTCTGAGCAGTGAAGGGTCTAGATGGGCCATGGTACTTCCTGGGGGATTTCAGTTACATCCATGAGAATCCGCTGCCAGGGTGCTGAGTTAAGAGAGTGCTCTACTGGACGGGAAGGTGAGCGGAGAAGTTCAGGGGTTTCTTTCAATCTGAAATCTTTCAGTCTATCATCCTGTGCCACAGTGGTTATTGCTTTGATGGCCATTCTACGTTATCTAAATCCTCAGCAGGTCTTACCTGCTGGTGGTAATCCTGCTCTTTGCTCAAGACACAGGGAACACACTTAGGAGTAGAATTGATGTTTCTTTGTCTCCTAATGCCAGGGCACTAATATGGAGTGGGTAAAGCTTCATTTAACACATGAGAAAAGCCATGGGCTACTTGGTTTGGGACCTTCCAATTTCAGTAGAGGTGAGGAACCATTTGGCAATGAGCCTTCCTAATTGTAGCAGACACGCCTATATACTTCCTAAGCCACGAATCTGTTTTCTCTTGTCTTCACTACACTGTCCAGATCAACCCTAATGATCAACCAAAAAAAAAAAAACAAAAAAACAAAAAACAAAAAAACACTGACTCTGCAGACCTATTTTTTCCTGGGCCACAGGACATAGTTCTGGCCCATGAGATTACTCAGAAGGCTCTGGGAGAGTTTTTTTTCTGATAAGTCAGTGTGTGCTTGGTGCCCTTCTCTTTACCCCATCTTGTCTGGAACATGGTATTATAGCTGGAAGTTCAGCACTTTCCTCCTTCCCTCTTGAAGATGAGGAGCAGAACTCTATCCTGAGGATAGCACTTGCTGACTTCCGTGTATGACCTCTGAGCTGTCTTCTGAACAGGTTCTTGCCTTGCTAGGAGATGAAAATGAGCTTCTCTTTGTTGTGTTCCAGCTACATGCTGCCAAAACACAGTCTTGACTGATGTTCTAGTGATCCTCGTGCTGCAGTCAAGTAACCTATGTGACTCTGCATCCTCAATTGTCATCACCAAAGATGCTCCTTCATACGTGAAGGGATTCTCTTCATTTTTACATTGGACGTATTTTACTTCCTTTGTGTTTTAAACTCATGATTAAAAATTTCTTTTCCCTCATGAACATAAAACTGGTATTTCTAATTAGGAAGAGTAATTTTTACTGTCTGGAGGTTAACATAAATGACACTCAGAGAAATGAGTGTCTGCCTTCCATGGTCCATAATGCTGGATAAATAGTACAGTCACATTGTTCAACTTTTATTCCAAAAAAGATTCCGTGTCTTAGACCATCCATTTCACTCTTCAAAATAATCATCGTCCTCCACCAGAGTCCTCTTTATCCTGAGTACCTCTGTTATGCCAATTATGTAATAGTTTGGCCCTTTTTTGGCTTTTGTTTCATGTTGCCTCTTTTCTTTCTCTGCAAAGCAACCTGCAGAGCAATAAGATAGGGAACATGCCTGCTGGACCTGTTTTTCTTCTCTAAAATAGCCTTGGCTACTGGTTAGTGATAAAAGGAGTTGGTTGACTGTAGAAGCCAAAAGCCAGGTAAGTGAATTTAATCTCACATTGGTACAAAGATGACCCCTGGACTGAGAATGGAAACTGAATTTGGTATGAACAGAAAAAGAGGACAGCAGTACATGGTGAAAACATCACTCACTATACCTGGAATCAGGTCACCAGAGATTCCAGCTTGTTGATTCCAACTGCTAATCCTGCAGATGGCATGGTTCTGGGCCAATCTCTTAGCCCGTCTGGATTTTAGTCATAAAATAAGTGGTCTCCAAGATTCCCTCCAAGCTCAAATATGATAAACCATTTGCATTCAATAAATGTTCATTTTACACTCATGATGGGTCAAGCACAGTCCTGGTGATGAAGATGTAAGGACCAATTGTGCAGAGGGAAAAAAACACCATGGTTGTGAGAGTCCAGAGGATGAGAGAGAACAGAAGGCAGACTGGCATGGGAGAAAAGGATGAGGAGAGGGGTGAAATGGGAATGCTAATTAAGCTGTGCCTTGCTAGATCCCACATCTTTAGTGGAAAAACTTCTTGGACCACTGCACCTGTCACTGATCTTACCATCCAGGGAATCACAAAGCATTTCTGTTGGCACCATTTATTTGGCCTGAGTTGTCACCTGCATTAGGAAATGTTTAGACATTTTTTCCAGTTTCCCCACCTAGCCTGAGAAGATTCAGAAGCAAAGTGCTTCTGTGTGGTTTTTTGAGTACAAGTGTTAAATAAACCAGGCATGTGCTTTGGATGGTCTCAAAAGGCTAGAAGCATAGGAAGAAGTCACCAGAGGTATTTCATATTTATGGACTGAATTCAGATCATTGATCATTGGAAGGTAGGAGTGATGAAAGTGTTTATTTTACACTCATGGGAGTGTACAGCTGGGAGTGTTAACTCCAGGCAGGCTGACCAGGTTGACCACCTGTGACCTCGCACCCCAGGAGTGCTCAAATTATGGAGTAGCAAAAGGGTCAGTTAATGGTTGTGCTAGAATATAGTTTTTTTTTTTTTTTTACTTAATTCATGTTATCTACCCATCATCACAGATCACTGAAGGTTCACCTTAAAGTTGCCTTGCAAAAATGAGCTAGGAATAGCTCATTTTGGGCAAGAAAGAAGGGAAAATACTAATCAAGGGGAAAGAAAAGATGGAAGAAGGTAGTATGCTGTTCTGTTAGATACATGTCAGTAATCTCACTGTTTGTATTTGTTATTTATGTTCCTATTACTCCCTTTCTTTGTGCATTCCTGGAGGTAGGAAGTTTTAGTTATATTCTTCCCTCTCACAGCATCCATCCTAGAGTTGGGCATAGGTCAGGTCTCTCTGTAAACAGGATGGAATTGATGGATGAATGGAGCTTAAAACCTTGGACAAATTCATAACTGATTTGATTCATACAGGTGATGCCATCAAACACTTAACTTTCATGGATTGTCAATGGGTGCTGACTGACCCAGGACTCTGCAAGGAGATGCCTTTTCTAAAGTTTATTTTTTATCAACATTGATAATACAGAGGACTCTTAGGATATAGGTGCAGAAGTGAAACATGACACCCAAAGAGAAAGATGAATGGGGCTGTCTAAATTCTAGTCTTTATGAATATAGATTCGGTGGGAGCAGACACTGTGTCCTTGCTTACTCCGTAGTTTTGTGAACTCAGGCAACATCCTTAATCTTTTTTGTGCCTTAGTTTCATCATCCATGAAGTGGGGATAGTGTGAGTAACTGTTTCATAGGGATGGCATGGGAAAGAATTTGGTCCATGCTTACAAAGTGCCTAGAACAGTGTGTGGAACACAATGAAGGTCAATAAGCATTAATGAGTTCTTGCTGTTATTTTGGCCTTACACAGCATCTGGCATATAAGGGATACTCAAAATATTTTCATGAAATGAATCTATGCATGAGGACTATACAAATAGTCCTCAATTATTTGTACATCATGTGAATCTTTTAGAAGATTTTTGGAAAATTATGTATTTCATTGAATGACTTTTATCCTAAGTGTAATCAGTTGCAAAGAATCAATTACTAGCATATCACATATGTTTACCTTGTAAAATACAATTCTCATACCACTCTTTCAAAATATATCACTGAAAAAATATGAATAGATGTTTATGTAACATCTTAAAACACTGACTTGTTCATTTTCCTCTTTGCATCAGGATTCCCAATTCTATATAATCAGAGAAATTGATACTAGAGCAATGTATTTTTAGACATGAGAAATTATTGATTTTTGTTTAAAAATCTTCAGTTACTTTAAGATCACATGTTGGAAAAACTTTTTGTATTCAATTGTATTGAAGTTATTATTAAAAATGAAGTGACCAGATGTGTGTATGCCAGTTTCTGGACTTGATTCTATTGACTTTTTTGTCTATATTTATAGCAATAAAACAATAACTTAATTACTACAGTTTTATAGTAAATTATGAAATCTAGTAGAGTATGCTTTCCATCCATTATTCTTCAAGATAATCTTAACCCTTATATTTTCTTGTACTTCCATATAAACTTAGAGTCAGATTGTTAATTTCTACCAAATCAATTGCTATAATTTTGATTGGGATTGCATTCAAATTATGGATTAAATTGGGAAGAACTGACATTGTAATGAGATTGAATCTTCTCATCTGTGGGTATCACATATCTCTCCAATGATTTACATCCTTAAGTTCTCTTAGCGAAGTTTCACAGTTTTTAATGCAGTAATTGTTCATTAAATTTATTCCTGGGTATTTGATGTATTAAAGTTATTTAAAAAGATAATGAAAAAAATATTGCAATTAATACTTAAATTTTTTTTCTGATGAACCATTACAGTTATGCAGACTAAAGAGCTCATCCTGGATTGAGCTATTATTACACTAATTAATATGTAATTGTTCAATATAACACATTGATGAATAATTATAAAGCAAAGTATACTTCTTGTAAATATATATTATAGAAGATGGAGATGACAATGACTCTTGGATTAACATAATAATCTAATTGTCCCTTATAATAGCACCCAGAGGTTTTTTTTTTACATTTTAGAATAACATAGTGAGATTCAGTAGGGGTTAGAACCATGACTTTCTTTTGCAAAATGGGAGAATGGTTAAGAGAGAAAGTGAAAGAGAAGAAGAACTTCAGGGCTGGGGTTGTGGCTCAGCAGTAGAGCGCTCGCCTAGCAAGTACGAGGCCCTGGGTTTGAACCACAGCACCACATAAAAATAAATAAATAGAATAAAGGTATTATATCCACTACAACTAAAAAAAAAAAAAATTTAAAAAAGAAGAACTTCAGCCACAGGAGCAAGTCAGACTAATTGTATGTCGCAATATTCAGGGAATTCGAGGATACGGAAACTTGAAAACTGTCCTAACTCCTTGAAACTGTCCTAGCAGTATATCCCATGATCAATCTCTGCATCAGAACACATTTATGTTCCTGCTTGAAAATTATTCCTCCTGAGGGAATTAAATGGGTGATGTTTGCAAATGTTTCACTTTTAAAAATGGAAGTTAAGAGTTCATCTATAATAATGCTTTCTCACTTAATTTTTGATGTGATTTCTTACATCATTAGATCTGATCATAACCTGGAGTCTGATTCACTAATTCAAATATCCTACTAGCATTTGTTAATACTAATTAGTATGTATTACTAGTTATGAAATATTGAACTTATTGTAGTGATTTTTATAGATGATTTGTCAGCCATTTATTATGCTCTGAGAATGGATGGTGCACTTAGATATCATATGAATACCCTCACCTTCTGTGCCCCAGCTGTTCTTCATTGCATCAAAACCCATTATTTAGAACTGTGGAATACTAATTTGTGTAGCCTCCAAATTGATTTTCCAGCATATGGAACATCAACCTGAAGAGGTAATGAGTCTCAACTGCCCTAAGTAGTATAAATATCCAGTTCTTTTCAGTAAAACATGAGAATTATCTGAGAGTCCCTGTGAAGAACTATGAACATATTCATTACAAGTGTTTAAAATACAATAAGGAAAATCATAGCTCTACATGTTCCTAGTTCAGGCTGCTCCATTCTCTCGTATCTTAGTAGGGGTACTCAAGGGACAGTGGATCTCTGGGCTGAGTATGTACCTGAGGATGATTTTATTCTTACTTCATAATATGAAGGTGAACCTAAGGAGCATGATTGAAACAAATGTTCATAAGCCAGAGGCAATTTCTGAAATGGTTTGTTTCTATTTCTAAGACTGCACATCAATAATTAGACTTCAATTTAGTGACACAATAGTGCCAATTTCTAAAAAAGAACATTTTTGAAGTAATGACATGGGCACAACTAAAAAGATATGCCAGCATTAGTAACTGTGATATGTAGCAAAGTGCAACAGATGGACCAACCTCAATCTCATTTCTATTATTATATATGTCACCTGTTGGAGAAGTATAATTAAAAACAAAATCTCTCCAACCCCCCCCCATCTCTTCACAAACATATAAAAAAAGAAAATAGTTTTATTATTGAATGAGCATTAACTTAGAATGTGATATGTATTATAGACAATGCACTAAGAGATTATAAAGACAAAAAAGAGATTTTGCTGAGTGTGGTAGGTCATGCCTATCATCCCAGCAACTTGGGAGACTGAGGCCACACAAGTTTTAGACCAACCTCAGCAATTTAGCTAGGCTCTGAGCAACATAGTGAGGCACTGTTCTGAAATTAAAAAAAAAAAAAATTGAAATAAAAAAATAAAAGGGCTGGGGATGTTGTTCAGTAGTAAAGCACTCCTGGGTTCAATCCCCATCCTAATACCCAAACAAAAAACAACAAACCAACAAACAACAACAGCACACATATGCAGGCATACCCTCACCTTTTTTGAGAGCGAGAAGGTGCTGGGGATTGAGTCCAAGCCTTCTATATACTAAATGTATCTTTTTATACAGTCAAGCAGATACAGCCCATTCCATACATGTTCCCAAGATAAATAACAGCTAGTCCTCAAATAATATGATTACAGTACCATTTGCCACCCATAGTTCATCTTAAATTTATTTGGTAATTGGGATGACCAACTATGTCAGCTAATTGGCTTTATCTCAAGGAAAAAATGAACTTTTCATTATGATAGGAGGTAGTTTAGTAACTTGGAGAGAGGAACTACCCAGTTAGATTCCCACTGGACCACAGAACCCTGAGTAAAGACATTCTCTTCCTAGATGGTTACATTGCCCAGAGCTGGTTTCCGTGCTCAGTGAAGAAGATGGTCCTAGGGTAGAAAGTTGGCAAGAGGCTTATTTAGCATTAAAAAAAAAAAAAAGATTTATGTACATTACAAAGAGATGGAAAAAGAATCTACAATGACAAGTTTTCTAAAGTAAATACTTTAAGAAAAAGGGTGAGAGTGGGGAGAGGAATCTCTTCTTTATAACAGAGATTAACTTTTTTCTCTTTTTCCCCACTATGGCACTGTGAATTAAACCTAGGGTTGCTCTCCAACTGAGCTACATCCCCAGTCCTTTTTTTATTTTTATTTTGAGACAGGGTCTCACTAAATAGCCAAAGCTGACCTCAAACCTGTCATCCTTCTGCCTCATTCTCCCTAGTTGCTGGGACTACCCGTGTATGCCAACATGCCTGGCTGTCTCTATTTTTTTTTTTACCCTGCACACCTTAAGAAAATTCACTCAACTTCCCTGAATCCATTTCCTCACCTCTAAAAAGGAAGTACTAAAACTAATAACAATTATATTACTTCAGACAGGGCTTAAATATAGAAACTGAATAAAATTTATCACTTTAGATGCCAAAATAACTAAAAATTACATATCTTAACTGGTTAATACATGCAAGCAGTTAATCTGACATATAAATGGAAACTTCGGTTTTTAAAAGAGTCTTTCTTTATAAGGCCAAGAATTCTTTTGCAACAAAAATACATCAGCTTCACATTTATCTGTTGGAATTGAGCATTTAATCTCTCTCCTCATGTCTTACCCATAAACATCATTTTTTTTTTATAAATTTTGTTCACCAGTTCCTTTGTTATCAGTGTGTTCTAGTTCCATTTTATTGTTAAAATAAACTTCACAGTAAATTCAAAGCTGGCTTAAGCCATATTAAGTAAATCAGCAAGATACATGTATTTTTCAGAAACTCTATTTTTTTCAAAGATATATCCAAAATAATTATTTTGGTTTAAAAAGATACAGCAAGATTTGCTTCAATTCAAAAATATCACTCTAAGTACAGGGAAAAAAAAGTTTAGCTATGATTAAAAACAAAGAGATATTTTATTTCTTGCTAAAAACTTTTTAAAAATATCTGCTGGGCACAGTGCTGAATGCCTATAATCCTAAGTGACTTCGGAGGCTGAGGCAAGAGAATCAAGGCCAGCCTCAGCAATTTAGGGAGGCCCTAAGCAATGTAAGCCAGACCCAGACTCAAAGTAAAAAATAAAAAAGAGCTGAGGATGTGGCTCAGTGGTTAAGTGCTCCAATATCAGCCCTCTCCCCCAAATATACATATATATATTTATTAAAAAGACAAAAAAAGAGATGCCATTGCTTGAATCCCAAGCTACTTTGGTTTGATATACTTGACATATTGTGGAATAAAATATGAGTAAGGCAAAAATAACTAAAATAGCACAAAGATAATGCTAAGATTTTAATTGGACAGTCAAAGAATCTGAAGAATCTGGAGCATGCTGAAGACTTTTACCAGCTCTTTCAAGAAAAACTAGGCTCAGTGAAGTCTCAGATGACTGAAACAGAACACTGAGGTAGGGCTTGGTTCTGTAGACACCAAATTCATCACCTTGTCATGGAATCATCGGGGAGACCCAGATTATGTAAGCAATATGCCAAATCAAAGTTGTCTCCCACACTTTACATGAGGGTCTGTCCTTAGAATGGAGTCCTGCCACATTTTTATGATGGTAGATGCAGATATGCAGTAGATATACATGCAGGTAAATTGCATGGCGGGTATGATTCTGGAAATTACAAGTTAGAAATTATTCAGAATGGAGTAAAATATTTTAAAAAAAAACACTGTTATAAATCTTAGCCAGGAAATAAATTTTCATGAGACCAGTGATTAACCCAATAACAAAATGGAATTTATATCAACCATTCATTAATCCCATTTCCCTTCTCCCAACACCATTAATTAAGTGTCTGCTCAATTCCCATTCCTGTGCTACACTTCTGTCTCATACCCAATTAGGGCTAATTTTCTTGCGTGCAGCCGGAGTGGAAACAGCCTCTAACAGTTGTTGAAATTCGGTTCCTAGCGTTTACTGTGGTGTGTCATCCTTAAATATTCCATAACATGTTTTCTAGTTCTGTTACTAAAATCGAGTGTGTGTGGGGAGGATCGAGTTGAATGCAGTGAGTGGGTGGTTTCCTTCCTTTCAGGTCCTCTGAGACCCTTATCTGATTTAAGTTTTGCCTCAGGAGAGGGCTGTACCACTGAGACTGCCCAAAATAACTATTCTTCCGTCTTGCTGTTTTACCTATGACTCTCTGGAAGAAATGGCTTTGGAAAATAATCTTCTGATAGTGTGTTTTATAAATTGTATCTACCTGATGACTTCAGATTTCCCTATGAAGGGTCATTTTTTTTAATTAAAGCTTCTGTGACATCAAGTCTCTCTCTCTCTCTCTCTCTCTCTCTCTCTCTCTCTCTCTCTCCTCTCTCTTTCTCTCTCTCTCACCAGTTTATGAAAAAAAAAGAGATGTTGAAGTCTGAAAATACTAAAACACAAACTCTTTATTTCAGTTTTTCCTAAAAAAAATGAGCATAAACTCAACTTTTGTGCTCTAAAATCAAGATACCCATGGATTTCTATATTAGTATTTGAGAGAAAAGATACAAATAGTTTGTTATCGAATTGATCCTGTTTGTGGGGTGGCTCCTCATCATTTACTTGGTTAAAGTACCTTCCCTCTGACAGGCTCCACCCTCCCCTCCCTCCCAGCCGCACATAATTGATGATCTGTAAGTAAACACTGTAAGTCATTAGAGGAGCTCACTGTTCAAAATAAGCCTGCAGAGAATCTTTTTGTGAAACAAATAAGTCTTCCATAATCACCTCTGCTTCAGATTTGGGCCTATCAGCCTTTTACTTCTTTTCCCGATCAAATGAAACTTTACCTTGATGGACACAGATGAGCTTTGGATGTGGGAGAGGAGTGGGAACCAGGGTGATGGGTGAGGTAACACTTCCTTTTAGCAGCCTGGCTTGAACAAGCCCTCACACTGTCCTCCAGTGGACTCAGCTTCCTCACAGCTTGACGTCTTCCTTTTTCTTGTCAGTCACCCGTGGCATCCTTGACAGGTGGCTTCCATATTGGTTTGTCATTGGCATCTTGATCATTTCTATTCAAAAGATTACCACTCTGTTCTGTTTTACACACACGGAATAGAAGAAAATCTACGCAATTCCAATTTGCTCATTTGTTTGGAACATAAAGTTCAACAATGTACTTCAAAGCCATTGTGGGGAGTAGCTTTCTTTCTCTCAATAAATGGGATGTTCATATGCTGCCACACCACCCCGAATAAAACAGAACCCTGGCCCTCTTAGATCTTATATTTTAGTGGCTACAAAATAATCTTGCTTTGCCAAAGTTGTTAGATTTTTTTTTAATTAGTTTCTACATGATTTAAAAAGGTGCTTTTCAGAATGATTGAGCCAGTACTCTGAAGCTCATTATATTTTCACATTTGAGCAAAAACATTTTATTGTATCTTTTGTCTCTATCATGAGTATGAGTTAAAAAAAAAAAAACAACAAAACTATTGTCTCCTTCACAGTGTTTTTAATTTCTAAAATTTTTAGCCGGTAGATACTTTTAGAAGAGATGCTTCCTAAATAAAAGGAAGGATTGTATAACTGTTTTCATAAGTGAATAACTTACACTTACCATTGTAATCTGAAAGGAAATAATGGTTTAATTAGTTTTTAGATGAAAAGATTTCTGCAATCAGACTGTGTTTGTAATGGCATTTATAAAACAATTTCCCCTTACAGTAGCATTGTAATTAAGACTTTCAATGAAATTGTCAGAGGACTGGAGTACACTTCCCCCTAGGTGGCTGCTGTGCTGTCCCCTCAGGGCCCACTCCTTGATTTTTCTGCACTAGGGGCTTACACTTAATGCCCCGTAGCCATGTTTCCCTTCCTCTAATGAAGCTGGCAGGGAACTTGAAATTTCTGTCACTTGCCTTATTGACCTGAAAGGTGACAGGATTTGAATGTTATCCCAAATAGTCCCTTACCAGGAAGACTGATCACTGCAAGAAAATCCCCAATCCTCTTGGGCAATGGTCCTCCTGAATTTGAGTTTACAGAGGTTGTTGTGAGGGCTCCCAGCATATTCCTCTGAACATCAATTACTAGAGACCGTAATGGATATTATGGGGTTGGGAGGTGGAGGTTACTGCCATCCAGTAAAAGTTGTGAAAGCAGCCTTAGGTCAACTTACATTACCTCCTTTATCTGGGACTGTCACTGTCTTCACACATGCTTTGTAAATTTCTGAAGAAAGTGATATGGTGGTGGGGTGGTAATGGTGTTTGTTTGTGATGTGACATATTTCACAAAAGTGTTTTGAGGATTTGTAGAGTCCCTCTCAAGGCCTGTTCAGGTTGATTGTGGAGGTGGGAGATAACCTATGTACGTCACTTGGACCGTAACAGACACTCATTTAATGGTAGCAGTTGTTATTATCTTAAGATTTTAAAAACTTTATTAGATTTTCTTTGCCAGCAACTACACTATGACCAACATCAAGATGCAAATTGAAAAGCTGGTTGAGCGTTCAGCTGTTTACAAATAGCTTTATGCTTGATAAGAATCAGCATTATGATTAACTGGATTTTTAAAACTTTCTATCCCACTTGGAATAGTGTAAAAAAAAAATATCAGGATATTGGAATGATAGTTTTTTTTTTCTTCAAGAAAAGTTAAAAATATTCAACCCCAGTCAGCTCCTTTCTACAAATAAGAATCATATTTATTTTTCCTTGTGAGTTTTTTCATTATTCAACTTAATGGAATATAGAAATAGTAGATTCTGCCCTATTGAGCTTCTTAGCAACTTAATTTGAGATAGTTTCGTTGACTTTAGCAGTAAGTTCCACGATATTTATCAATTTGCATAGATTGTTATCATCATAACTTGGAGATTTACGTCACCAAATAAATACATTCAAAATATATTCTGAAATTTTGGCATATTCATAGAAAGTCATATTCCTGTGGCATATATCACACAATATCACTTTAGAGTTTTATTTGATCTCAGAAGCCATGCCAATGTTACAGATTGTTTTGGAACATATTTGAGTTTAAGTTATAAATCTTCTCAATCCCATCTATGTGATCTTTACCCTTCTGGACTTTCAGCATCTGCAAATAGAGATTATAAAATGCTATGCGAGGTACAGTTTGTTCTAAGGATTAAAATGAATAAGGCATTACATATTACTTCATAGTCTGTGAAATGTTATATACATTTTAGTTGGTTGGATTTTAAATTATTATTAGTAATAGGGTGCACATAGAGGACAGGAATTGTTTCACACTGTAAAGCTAATCCCCAGCATATAATCTTCTTTCTATAAATTTTCATATGAATGTGTGAAGTTTGGAGAATATACAGCTATATACAGATCCTGTTTGTTTTTAAATCTTTTTTTGTTTGTTTCGATTTAGAAAGCAGGCCAGTGTGGGTACAAAAAGCAAACTTAAACAATAGACCTTTGGAAAGCATCCTGTTAGCCTGATTGGTCTATTTCATGCACAGATTTGTTCTTAAGACTTTTATATAATACACATACATATGGAAGATGTGAAATTTTCCTTTTGTGACACAAGACTCCAAACTTAGGGGCATATTCTAATATCCCTAACCATCTTTAGTAATGTGTGTGTATTGGTGGTGGGTGGGGGGACAGCAGGTTCTTGGGACTCACACATGCTAGACAAGTGCTCTATCACGGAGCTTCATCCCCAGCACTAGTAGCATGTTTTAAATTGGGACTGGCTGATAGACTTGACTGATTTAGCAAAATAAATCAATAAGAGAGAAAAGAGTTATATATACTTGTGACTCCAGATAGTAAAGAGGAGGGGTGATGGTAGGAGAACAGGTAAAACTTGAGGGTTACCAGGGTCAGCTGGGTGACCATGCTCTAGGGAACTGTAGTATCATTTTTTGAACTTGGGTCTGCAGTTATAGATTCATCTAGCTCAGTGTATTGCAATACACTGAAGAACAGGTTCATAACATTTATTTTCTACTGTGTAAAGTATTTTATTTTTCCTATAATTCCCTTTATTGAACTCCCAAAAAGGAGTGAAAAGGTCTTGTTAAATAATCACAGTATATTTTATCCTTTCATAACTGTACAAACTACAGTTGAACTTGGATTTTAACCATTCTATATTATTTCACTCAAATGTGTTCCTCCTCCATCATTTTCTAATATTCATGAATTTAGGAGAGATATTTGAGATGTCAGGGACTTCTTAAAGAGAGCAGTTTCTCAATATTTTTCAAAATTAAGGAAAAGACATATCCTTTGACCTAATAATTGACTTGTAGGAATCTGTTCTTTGGACATGCTCACCTGAATGTGTAAGAACCTCATACAAAGATATGCAGTGCCTTCTTACTTGTAAAACTGCTATACTGAAGCTTCTGGGCAGAAAAGTAGCTTCTAAAACACTCATGTCCTAATCCCTGCAACCTATGAATGCTACCCTCCTTGGCGAAAGGAACTTTGACAGATGCTGCTAAAGTTAGAGACCTTGAGCCAGAAAGATTATTTGGATTATCCAGGGAAACCCAACATAATCACATGAGTTCTTCAAAGTGGAGAGCCTTCCCGCTGGCTACAGTTGGAGGTACAGCCACAGATGCAGGGTCAGAGAGAAGCTAACTTGCTAGCTTTGAAAACCTGGGAAGGGGTGTGAGCCAAGGAAGTGGACAGCTTCTAGAAGCAGAAGAAGCAAGGAAGAAGATTCTCCTTCAGAGCCTCAGAAAGGAGTGCAGCCCTGGCAACATCTTGATCTCAGGCCTGTGAGACCCATGTTAGGCTTCTGACCTACAGAACTGTAAGATACTGAATTCATATTGCCTTCAATCACTAGGTCTGTAGTCCTTTGTTACAACAAATAGAAAATTAATTTGGCAGCACCAATACCAGACTATAGTGAAACATCTAAATAAATGATGATTCACTAAAAATGGGGAAATATCATGAAATCACAGAAAAGGCTAGAGTATTCATGTTGCAATGTCATGACACAGGAAGAAATACTGGGGCCCTCCTGTGGGTGAGAGAAGCAGCGAGACTGAGAACACAGTGCAGAAAATATATCCCATTTCACTAAAAAGAAAAAAAATATAAATATGAATGTTTGAGCTTCTGTCATGTGTATATATAGAAAGAGATTTGAATGGCTACCTAGAAAAATATTGCAGTGATATTCCAATAATTGCAGTGCAACAAGGAACTGAGTGAGGTTGTGGGGAGGAATTTCACTTTTTAATTTATTCACATGCGTATTGCTCAAAATACTTAACTCGTGTATTATTTTGTAATTTTAAGTACTTTGACATCTAAGAAAATAATATAGCCACAAAAAGGCCAAGTCAATGCTGATTCAGTCACAACTAGCTAGAGATTTTGGTATGTTACCTTGACTGTGGATGACTTAGCACTGTGGGGAAGATCCTGAAAATTATCTAGTCCTGACACCTTGCTTTAGAGATAAAGGAGTCAGGATCTAATAGAGTTCAACGACTTCTCTGACCTCACAGAAACACAAAAAGCAAAGTGGGAAATACTTGCAGATATTCTGACTTCAGAGTATACCAGATAGCCCCTTACTTGTGTGTGTGTTACTGGAAGGAAAAAGAAATCTCTATCCTTACCTGTCATTACACTAGATTCTTGGCTGAGGTCCCCTGTAACCAAAGACAGAATAACAAGAGAGAAACATAATTTATGTAATGCATTTTTAAAAATTGTTTCTGAGTGTGTGTATGTGCCACAATCTTCCTAAGGAAACAAAGACCCAAATGAAACAGGTACACCTGTGTATTTTTAATGGGAGGTTTGAGGAGGAAACGGATACTTGTAGAGAAGTGTGATTGGACAAAGGGCTGTGATCAGTGGTGACAAACTGGGGGAACTTAGAAGGGCTGTGGCTTCAGAGTCTTCTCTGTATTCCTGGGTCTTCAGAGGTAAGGATGCCTTTTCCTCTCTCATGAGGGTCTTATGACTTACTTCCAGGAAGAAGGACAAAGGGAAGTTGAGAGTGGCCTTCCTGCTTCTGCTGTTTTCCAAGATGCCCAGGTGCCATATTATGGGATAGCATGTCCTGAACTGCAGAGCAAAAGTGATATGCCTACCACATGGTAGGCACTCTGTAAATTTCTATTGATTGTCCAAAATGTGGCCCAATTCTGAATTGTGTGTGTGTATTACTGGAGATTGAACCCAAGGCCTCACACATGGTAAGCAAGAACTCTACCACTGAGCTATATCGCCAGCCCTTTTTAAAATGTTTAGTTTGAGACAGTTTCTAACTAAGTCACCCAAGCTGACCTTACACTTGTGATCCTCTTGCTTCAGCCTCCCAAGTAGATGGGATTGCATGCCTAGCCCAATTCTGATTTTTAATAGTCAACCATAGTATAATCAATCAGCTAATATTTAATCAAATGTCAAGTAGGTATCGGGTATTGAAGACATAAATGATAGAAAGATCATAATATCGTTGTAGAAATATGAATAACATGACCAGCAATTGTAGGATGAGAAGAATGATGATAGAAGATAGAGTGTAATACATACATAAACACACACACACACACACACACACACACACACACACACACAGCAGCAACTAATGTCTGGGAAAATCAAGGATCCTTTACACAGAAGACGACATTTGAAGAGATCTTCAGAAAGCCAGTGAGGAGTCAACAGGTGGACTTTGCCCATCCTAACACAGTGTCAGTGCTGTTGAACAGAATGTTGAGGGAATACAGGCAGTGAGAATACTCAAGAACCTACAGGCTGGGAAACAAGGTCTGTTTGAGGAAGGGGAGAGAGAGATGGGCTGAAGACCCAAATGTGATCAAATTTGCCATGACCTCTTTGGACATGATGTTGTGGATGATAGGCTGACATTCAAGGAGTTCACTCAGGCAAGTGAAGAAACATATGTATATTAGTGATGATGATTAAATAATGGATTGGATTTTCACAGGGTGAGTCTGATGACACAAAACGACATAAATAGCTGGTCTAATAATTTTCAGCTCAGGATTTAATTGAACTAATAATAAGGTGATCATAAAACTTGTCATCCAAACTGGGGAAAATTTGAGAGTGAAAAGCATTCTTATTAATTAAGTGAGACAATGGAAGCAGATTGGAAGGAATTATCATTCTACCTATGAAATGAACCCTTGCTAATGTGGGATGATTTGGTCTGTGGGCGGTAGGTAGGTAGCTGGCAGGCAGATATTTGAGGTCTCTTGACCACCAGGGCAAGCCATGGTATATTAGGGACAGAGCCAATAAGATGCACACACACACGCACACATACACACGTACTGTTTTTAACCTCCTTCTGGAATGTTTGCACTATATATATATATATATATATATATAAAAGAGAGAGGAGAGGGGATTAGGAACTTATTAAGGAAATTTGTTCATGTGATTAAGGAGACTGAGAAATCCCATGATAGGCCATCTGCTAGTTGGAGCTCCTGGGACACTGGTAGGATGGGCCAATTTGATTCCAAAGCCCTCCCAACCTGTGACACGAATAGTACAACTCTTAATCTAAGATCAAAGGCCTGAGAGACCTGGTGAGGGGCCCTGGCTTGAGTCCTGGAATCCAAAAGTTGGAGAGCTTTAAGTTCTGATGTCTTAGAATAGGAGAAGTGGAGTGTTATCTACAGCTCTAGGAGAGGCAGCAGGGATGAGAAGAAAATGGCTTTTTGCTCAATTTGGGCTCCCAGCTGATTGGATGGTGCCCACCCATACTTGGGGGCAGTCTCCCGACTCATTCCACTGACTCACACTCCAGTCTCATTTGACACCACCCTCTCAGATACCCAGGAGTAACACCTTACCTATATTCTAGGTGTTCTTTAAGCCATCAAGTTGACACCCCACATTAACCATCACAAGTAGACTATAGCACAGATGCTAGAGAACCCAGAGCTTCTTCAGTAGAGCCTGCATTTCTTGCTTCAAAACAGTCTCCAAATTTAATTCTGTCAATGATACATTTTCTTAGTGTAGATTCCTCTATAATCCCATATTTACAGAAATGTTTTTTGTTGTTATTTTGTTTTTGTACCAGGGATTAAACCTAAGAGCATTCTACCTTTGAGGCACACCCCAAGCTCTTGTTTATTTTATTTACTTTTTAAAATTTTGAGAAAGACAGATCTCTCTAATTTTACCAGAAATGTTTTCTTTAACATGGAGCTATATCCCCAGCTCTTTTTTTTTTTTTTTTTTTTTTTTTTTTGAGTGTGTATTTTATTTAGAGATAAGTCTCACTGAGTTGCTTAGTGCCTGGCTTTTGCTGAGGCTGGCTTTGAACTTTTGATCCAAAGGTATTTCTCCATCCTCCCTAAAGAATTAGCTGGACTTGAGCTTAAAATTCCAGTTAGATCCTGAGTTCATCACTCTTGGAACCTTGAGCAAATGTATTTGTGTCTGTGAGCTCTGTAAAATGTTCAATGTGAGTATATTGTCAGGATTAAGTAAGAAATCAAAGTCAGGTTTGTGACACATCCTATTCACCCATCAACTAGCTGTTGTTTGTCTTTATTTCATATCCTCATTGGGGAGTTTTAAAAATTATTTATTTATTTATTGTACTACCACAACTTCTCACTTAATATGTGTTATATCTACATCATAGCACTATTTTACTGATTCTAATCCCTTTTAAAATTATTTGTCTTACTCGTTAGACCTGTGATTCTCAAGTGGGGGTAACCTTACCTCCCTTTCCTCTAGGACACTTAGCAATGCCTAGAGATACTTTTGACTGTTATTACTGGAAGATGGATTCTACTTCCATCTAGTTGGTAGAGTTGGGGATGCCGCTAAATATCCTCCAATGTGTAAAGTAGTTTTCGACAACAATTACCTGCTCCAAAATGTCTATAGTGCTAAGGTTTGAAAACCGTACTCTTAGGCTATGCCTCTGAGCAGGTAAGGATTGTGACTGTCTTGCTGTGTTCCCAGTGCCTACTACAGTGATCATTACCCGATCCTTCATCTTGATTAGTGGATCCAGGATCCAGTTTTGCATGTATTTCTTCACTTTCAGTCAACAAAGTGGCTCTTTTCATGGTTTCTCAAACACACAGCTATCAGCTGCCACTTCAAGTACCAGGTATGTTAAACCAGAACTCTTAAAAATTGACACCATTAAAATAAGTTACCAATAAGAGTACAGGTATCACCTATCTACTCAAAATACCTCAGCTTGAGTTCTTAATCAAAAACACCTGCAAGCTTCCACATCCTGTATACAGAAGTCACATTTTTACCTGAATTAAATTGTGTGAGAGAACATGAGTTAAAATTAGTCTTTGTTTTGCGGAGATGAGAAATGTGTGAGGGCCAATTAGGAACATGGCTTTAAATAGGTTTTATTTATTTACTTATTTTGTATCCAGTAGCTTCCAGTAGAGCAGAGGGATTGTTTAAGGAGCTTGAGAAAGACTGAGGAAGCCAGCTGACATTCAGAGCAGGAAATCTGCTCGAAGACTTGAGAAATCCATTTTCCAATTGTCCCAGGTCATGGGCTTTCTTCCTTTAAGACCCCCTGATTGATATAGGCTTTGTGCTATGAAAGGCTGAAGAGTTTTCTGAGAAATCAGTTTGGGTTTCTGAAGGCAGTCACACCTCCCTGCCTTCCCTCACCTCCACACTCTTCAACTCCTACTTCACCTGGGCTCTTAAGGTATCTGAACAGGAAGTGAAACCTCAACACATCATGGCTTTGGCACCTTGTTGTACCCTGTTTGCTAGGGCTTCCATGACCAAGTGGCACAGATTGGCAGGTCTCAAGAACAGTTTTGGAAGACTACAAGTTTGAGATGAAGTTGTTAGCAGGGTTGGTTTTGTCTGAGGCCTCTTTCCAGGGCTTGGAGATGGCCGTCAGAATTCCCTCTTGGTTCTCACAATGTCTTTTTTTTTCTCTGTGTATGACTGTGTCCTGTTCTCTTCCTCAAGGATACGAGTCCTATTGAATTAGGGCTCACCTTATTGACCTCATTTTGACTTAATCACCTCTTGAAAGGCTCCATCTCCACCTGTAGTCACATTCTGAGGTACTTGGGGTTCAGACTTCAACATATTACATTAGTAGGTAAAGGAGGTGCCGTTGAGCCCATATCACACGTCTGTACAGCTCAATATCATTTAGGTCCTCAATAGATTATCATTAGATGGAGTGATCTGTTGCTTGAAGCACAGTGTTGTGGCAGATCACAGGGCACCTAAAAGTCATCATGACCAGCATTATTTGTAACCTGCAGATTCTGTCCTGACCAAGGCTACCACAGATTACCAGCACTTGATGGCCTTACCCAAAAACCCACAAAGTTCTAATACTCAGACTGGATATAATGTTCATTTGTTTGGAATTTGTTTTCCATTTTGTGGACTTTGATTAATCACCAGGGGAAGGAGGGAGTTAGGTTTATCTGTGGAAAAGGGGCTCGGGTGGAGGGGCAGCTAGGTTGGAAAGGGCCTTCCCAGCGGGTGAGGATTCCTGCGGCTCTCTCTGGTTGGGGAGGAAGGCCAGGGAAGGGCAGTGCCTCACGGGTGGTCTAAAAGCTCGGCCTTGTGCTGTGGATGCGTAGGTGGAGAAGAGAGGTGTGGATTGCCAGGCAACACGGAGTTCTGTGCCAGCCTGCCTTCTGCACAGGGAATGAAAGGACTTGAAATGGAACACAATGATCCATTTTCAAATTAAACTTACAGCTGATTTCACTCAGGAGTTGACCTCCCTTCTGGATTCCTATTTTCTGACTTCTTTTTGGACTACCTATCAGTACTTTCTATTTCAGTAATAGTAACTGGATCTCTGGTCTGTTATCCTGTTCCCTTGTTGTGCTTTAGATCTACGTTGAGTCCCCAAGTTCCAGGGTAAGGTTTCAACTCTCCTTTGCCTCAAACTATATTAATATATCTTGATTTTCCTTTTTTTTTTTTTCTGCCTCTCCCATCTCTCCACCATTATTTATCCTCCCTCTTTTTTGTTTAATGTCGTGGATTTTTCTAATTTCTAAAGCCTAAATTCCTTAATGAACAGATTTCCTGTGGCTCCAGAGTTTGTTTTTTTTAACTCTCTGAATTTCCTTCTCCCACCTCTCACGTCGAGTTCTTCAATCCTACCTTTCTGCCCTACCCATTTAGGGCACAACTTTCTGTTTCCCAAAGTGACAACATTTCATGTCACTCCTTCACATGCCAGCTCCTGGACTTGACAACGCACACCTGAAAGGAAACACATGAAGTCACTAATCCCATGAAGTTTACAGACTAACAGTAGAAATGGATGAAAACCAGGAAGCAAACTAGCTACCTAGAGTCTTTCTCAATTTTGTTAGTATTTTTACAGGGAACTTCTAGATTCATTACAAATTGCAATCATTCCCTAATGATAGATCTCTAAGTGTCGCAAGGTTGTGGAGCCCTTCTTTGGTGGCTTCTCCTTACTGAGAATATGTGTAAGTAACAGCTGCCTGTAGGACTCCTCATCAGCCTTGGCAGGCCTGCTGCATCTGGCTTCCTGATTTTAGCAAAGCTATCCCTTTCTCGACATGCCAAGTGAGGGGGGACCGAAATAGAATCTACTCGAGCTGTTTGGGGGACTCCTTTTTCCCAGCAGCTACAGGTGCTCAGCTTGATTAAAATCATCAGTGAGGTGTGTTCACTACTGATTTCATTACCCATGCACAGGACTGAGAAGGCGGGATTGGTCCCCAGCATTTTTTCCCCTTTCTTCCTGAGTGTAAGAATCCACAGTTGTCAGAGTTTAACTGTCTCCCTTCAGTTGTGAAACATCAGGGTCCGTGTCTGGTTCTCCATTTTCATTTGCCTCATATTCGAATTGTGTCATGAATGGACTTTAACTTGGTGAAAATTTCATGAGTGTTAAATATCACTCAGATGCTCAAGAATTTCTAAATGGCAAGCCTTGGCAAAACTCAGATCCAGCTTATAAAACAATTTATTTTCTCCAGACATTCAATCCATTTATTTTCTATCTACCTACTCGTGGTTCATATGCTGGACACTGTGCCGCTCCATAATTAGCTTACTATCAAGATAGGGAAAAGATCAGGGTAAGAAATTTGTTAACTGGATATCATTTTCATGGGCCAACTCAGGGATAGACATTTTGCCTATACATTATCTCATTTAGTTTTTAACCATGATCTTGGGTCGGGCAGCATTTTTAGTTTTCAGATGAAGTGGAAGATTTAGTGACTTTAGGGAAATGGCCCAACATCACACAGAAAGGGGACAAGGTATAACTTCAGTCTGTGTGTGCTTCAAAAATTCTTTGAAGGGGGCTAGAGGCATAGCTCAGTGATAGCATCCCTACTAGTACCAAACCTGTGTGAAGCTGAGTTTGATCCTCAGTACTCCTCTGGAAAAAAAAAAAAAAAGAAAGAAAGAAAATCTTTGAAATAAGGGAAGACATGAGAGAGGGCATGAAGGTAAGGCAGAACATGTAGGGGATACAGTGGAAGTTGTGATGGCCTTGTCATTTGATATGAGAGTATAGAATGGAATAATTTTAAATTCTTTATCAAGGCATTCAGCTCCTTCGGTCCTAAGTCTCAGTGACAGAAGCCCTCTGGGAAACAAAGATGAGTCTTGGAGATTGCACTATAGCTTTTTCATGGCTGTTCATCACCAGGTAGATAGCTATGAATGCAAACAAGCAGGATGATATTAAATTCTAGAGGAACTGCGATTTGGGGATTCACATTCCTCAGTGGCCTGTGGTCCCATCTCAGCCTGGGAAGTTGGGCAATAACCTTATTTTGACTCCCTCATTGGTCGTATCCCTAACCACAAAACTTTGAGTACTGTTAAATAAAAATTATATGATGCCATTCTTTGGACCTTATAAACTCTTGCACTAGGCTCCAACAGACTGCACTAAATATTAAAATAGAGTCACTTATGCTAAAGCTCCACAGCACCAAGCTGAAACTAAACTGTTTATCTGACCTCCTGATTCACCAGGATTAGAGAGTCAGATAACAGCCAAATTTCACAAACAAGCCAATTTCAATTAGCATGATAATGAAGTTCCCTCTGCATTAATTCTTAAAAAAAAAAAAAGGTAACCAGAAGTAACTTGCTAACTTATCAGTGATTTTCCTATTATTCTGTCCCCCATCCCTACCTCCTATGGGAAATAACTTTGAAATAACCAATCCACTTTCCTTTTGTTTTGTTTTTGCTTTCTTCAAGACTTTTTCTGTCTATAAATCAACCACTTCTGCTCAGCTTATCAGAGGATTCATTCCATTTTATGGAACGAAGTATTGCCAATTGTAGAAATGCAAAATAAAGCCAGTTATGATGTTGAAGCTAAGTTGTTTTAATTTTGTCCTTTGACGGTACAAAAGAAACTCCTTTTGAATAGATAAATGTGGTCTATTCCTCACGGTTTATATTCTATCTACTGGAGAAGAGAGTACCCATATGTAAGCAGTAATACCAGATGAATTTTTCATTTTCTCTCTGTCTCATATACACATACATTCAAATGCAAAACATGATTACAACATTTTCATTTTACTTTTACAGTGTTACATATGCAATTGACATATGCATTATCAAACGATTTAAGAGTTACTGCCAACCTGTTCCAATAGGCTCTTTTCACTTACAATTAGTATTAAAAAATCCACTTTTCTGTAGGTCTGATGACATAATTGGAAGCAACCATAGTTCATTCAGCTCAGCTTATTCTTAGTGAACAGAGAAACTTCAAGCAGAAACCGTTAGTCCTACTCCTGCCTTTTTTTTTTCATCAGGACTTGGAAGACAGGGAACAGCTACAAGTAGACGTCTAACTATGGCGGATGTGGGGTGAGACCTTCTGCCTTCTTGCGCAGAGACAACTCTTTGGAGATTTGTCTGAAGGGAATGGCATCTCCTGACATCAGAAAAGGACTCGGCTCTTCTGTGGCAGATAGAAGGGAGACTTCTGTGCAGCTGCTGGTGGATTCAGGGAGGGACAGAGCTTGATCTGAGCTGGAGAAGATGCTTCAGAAAGAGGAAAAAGAGGGCAGAGTAGGCATCTAGGAGATTATTATGGGGTGCTCAGGGAAGCTCTTCTCTTAGGAGGACTGGGACATAATTAGAAGGGAGCAGAGAGGTTGGCACCATGGAAAGAGGAACTTAGAAGTAAATTTTCAGAAAATGCAGAGTACTGACTTACGTTTACCCACAGAAACTCTGAAACACTGCCTGGATCCAGCCCCTCATGTTGTTATGTTTTTATTTTTGTAATCTAGAAAATTTCTCTTAAGCTCTCTATGCATTGGTAAGACCAGCAATCTCTTATTTTTTTTTTCTCTATCACTCCCAGCTGTCCTTATTTGATGCCTGTGTATAGATATGACAGGTGACAGGCAAGGAATTTGGGGAAGCTGGTTTAACTTTTTTTTTCTTTGTGCAGGGACTTTTTTGAAATGTTCCATCAGGGTATGTTTGTTTGTTCTGTATTGTTTTAATTTCTCAGAGAATTGAAGGATGCAGGCAGTGTTTCAGACCTGCTTCTTCTTCTTCTTCTTTTATAACTAAGTAGTTTGGTTTAGATCCTCAGGTTTTTGAGATAGAGTGACTAATTCATTAGGAATTAAGTAGAATTACCTTAACTGAATTCTGGGTCCCATTTGAGGTTGATTACCAACAATTGATTGCAAAGTTCACAATTAAGTTGATCAAAAGAATTTCATGAAATTTTAAAAATGCAGATCTCTGGGTCATAATTGGAGAAGTTTTCATTAATCAAATTGGAGAAGTCAGGTTGGAACTCAGTGAACTATCTCCTTTTCAGAATTTTTCTGTAATTTTAAAAACTTTTCTTAAAAAAACAGAAAATTAGCTGGGGGTAGATCAGTAGTAGAGTGCTTGCTTAGTGTGTTTGAGGCTGTGCACTGAAACAAAAAAAAAAAAAAGAAAAATTCTAGACCCCACTCTAGAGTTACTGAAATGTAATCTCTCAGGAGAGGGACCAGAAATCTACATTTGTGACAACTGTTATGTTTCCAGCCTAAGAATTTTTGAGCCTTAGATTCTTCTATCTACTTATTTTTAGCCACCATTTACTGTCTTCTAACCAGCAATACCCTTTGGACTTAATTCACCTAAAAATTTACATTTAGCAGCGTGTTACTAAAGCCCTGTGTTGTCAGAGATGTGTGTGTGTGTGTGTGTGTGTGTGTGTGTGTGTATGGGTGTGTGTGTGTGTGTGTGTGTGTGTGTGTGTGTGTGTATGTGGATGAGATGTTTCTCCTCTGGTTCTGTGAGTAGACAGGGATGAACAACTGAGAAATATCCTCAGCCTCCGCTCAAGGAGTCTAAAGAGGCCCTGGAGGTCAGGAACCAGCAGTGGAGAAGTAAATACCCTCTCCCAAGAAGCTCCTCCAATTATAGCTGTTCTGACACTTTGACGTATAACTGAAGTTTTCATTATTGTCATGAGAATCCAGAAAAGTGGGAGATATGCACACAAGTCTGAAAGTGCATCAGATGCTAGGATTACAACCTAGCCACAGATTTTACCCTGTAAGTTTTGTTTCATTATTTGTTTCTCCCCCTGCCCCCTACAGCTGGACTGCATAAATTATGACACACTTTTTAAAATTCCATGCAGACCTAGCAAACTTTCAGTAAGAACCCAGCATAGGAAGGAAAAAGATCTCAGTGTCTGACGGGATGTGGTGTGCATTCTCAATCTCCCCCTTCATAGACACAGTGTACGCTACAGAGAGCAAAGTGTAATTTTAAGAACCTTGTAATTCTTTACAAATTAACACAGCAGATGGTGTTTATGGGAGTCACATAGTGAGGAATATTTGGGACGATGTGAGACATGTGTTCCAGGGTTTCGGCCTGATTTCCACTTAGTTTAGTTTTTAACTGTTATGCTGCAAAAATGCTATTTGCTTCATAAAGTTTTCATTGGTTCCCAGGGTGAGAAAGTGCCCCCAGAGATGGTTCTACCGTGGTGCAGACTCCAAATGTTCTCATCGAAGCTTCGGTCTACCAAAGCTCAAGGAGCGCTCAGTGTTTACTCTTGTTCAGGTGATAGCCGCCTATTGGGCATCAGCATGAGAGATGGGGAGCATCTGCCTTTAGTTATTTTAAATATCCATAAAATTAAAAAAAAAAAGTATTGTACTGTTAGTTCTCTTACAGTGATAATGCCATGTGATCAGTGATCAGGAATTGTGCAGTCACTTTTCCAGACAATGTTAGCCTTTTTGAGGGGGAATGGAAGAAGGAGAAGGGGTGGCTGGTAGTGGGGCCAGAGAGGAAGGGAAGAGATGGGTCTTGTAGGCTCTGGCGAAGACAAGACAGGTCGGAGTTGATTTGGGCAGTCAAAATGGCTGTGACTCTGGCATGTGAGTGGAGATATCTTTGGAGTTCCCTGGCATGCAGAAAGCAACAGGTACTCCCAATCCTGGTATTGCTTCTACCCACTGTCATCCACACACCTTTCTTACTTTCCTTTGCTTGGGGCTGGCACACAGAAAGGCCCAGATGTACTTTAGCATATTCTGCTTCCTTATCCCATTCAGTGTTCTTCCCATCCCTCAGAAGCATCACCTCTATTTGTTTGATACCTAGTGTCCTCAAGCTTATCTACTCCCTCTTTTGATACAAGTCAGCTTTTCTTTGCATTTTCTCTTCCAAATGTATATACATCTTAACTCCATGCATACAATTGAGTCTGTATCTTCTTCATGTATAGGAGAGATTTTTCAGCCGGGAAGGGAGGGAGTGAGTGTAAGAAAGGAAGAAAGTGAGTTTAGGAAGTGTTATTGGGGGACGAAGGTAGGCATCAATATTGCTTCACCATTGGAGAAGACACATGTAGCCTTCAATCCCACCTCTGCACAAATCAAAGAGCTAGAATGCTGATTACTTCACTTATATCCAATATATGATGTGTACCTATCTGTACATATTTCTAATTTTCTTAACGCTGATTTTATGAAAGACATTGTGCAGATTTTCAGAGTTTTAAGGAAATGTAAATTGGCTGACACTCTCCTGTCATTGAGCTCTTGGGTCTCTAATTGGGGAAAAAAAGGACATAAACTCTTAACCAGTTTCAAAACAATACAGGATGCATCTTATGTATTTATATATGGTGTGACATCTGAAAGTCAACATTATAGAGCTTTGTACAACACATGATTATTGCCTAAGTGGAGACTGTTTATGACCAACAAATAAATAGTGGAGGTACCTATAAGGTGCTCAGAGGGGGATGAGTTTCAGGGAACTGGCAGGAAAGGGGTGATTCAGGAATTATGATATTAACTGACTCTTGATATATGTGTAAATGAGGCACAGGGAGGCTAAGTCTCAAGGTCCTCATATAAACACACCTTCCATGAAGGCGAGACTCTGCCTGTGTCATTGAGTCATTTTTAAAATTTCTGTGAACTCTCAGCAATGTGGACCCAGTTATTGACCTCCTTTTGAGATGGAGGAAAGTGCTAGACTCCAGGGATTCTCTAGGTGTCCATGGCTTTAACTGTAGCTGAGTGATTTGAGGAATCAGCACTTAAAAATGAACTTTTAGTTTCATTGAAATATGAATAATGTATTCAGTGTGTATGTGTGTGTATGTGTGTGTGTGCATGTACGTGCATTTGTGTGAATAAAAATCAATGGGAATTTGGACTTCACATTGACGACTTTCATCTCAACTCTGAAGATGAAATGGCATCTTTTTAGCAGTTTTCTCAGCTCATGGTCTCTTACAGGCTTGGAAGGAAAATGTGGTGAATTAATCCCAGCTTTAGCAATCATCCAAGGTTGGGAGGGTAGCACTGTGAAAAATATCTTCTACGCAGGGTTGCCTGGCAATTAATCACCGAGGACTACACCTGTGTTGATAAAATAAATCAAGGAGCAAGAATTGTAACACTGCACAGGTGCCTACCCACCACTTCCTATGGCTTTGATCGGCAAATTTGTGAAGTAGGTAAAATTTATTTTTAGGACTTCATATTTTCCAAATCTTCTATTTCTTTCTTACCTACTTCCTATCCCCAGATGCCTACTTGAACCATTCATCTTTCTATCTATGCACAAGTATTTCCTAAGCACTTCTCATGAGTTTCATGCTGGGAGTTTCTCTGGAAGAAAACCAGGCATTCTTGACCTACAAAATGCTTGGATTTTATTCGGCAACCACATGAAAACTTGGCAAATAATGCAGGATAGCATATTGTTAACACCCGCATTGTTTAGTGTAATATCTAATTGAAGGGTTCAGAGGAGAATATCTTCAGGGGCTAGATAGGTCTCTGGAGACTCCCTGAGGGAAGAGTTTTGAGCTTTTCCTTAAAGAATGGATTGAACCTCACTCACTAAGTGAGTGGTTGGTAGAAGGGAGAATTGCCCCTTCTAGCTAGGCACAATGGACCAAAACAAAGGAAGAAAGGTTGTGAGTTGTTGAGACTAAAGATGTGGCTTTTATGAGAGGGAGATCAGAAGCTGAAGTCTTAAAATATAGACCAAAGAATTCAGTAGAAAACACGGCTCCAATAATAACTAAATAAGGATCAAGGACTGTTGAGAAATAGCAGCTCAGTCTTAGGCAGCCATGGTGAGGATGAAGAGCAAGGAAATCACCAAAGGATCCTATGGATGGAGGTCTACACTGGGGTGGCTGGGTGCCATGGACAGAGAGATTGAAGGAATAGTATGAATACTGAAGACTTATTTATGGGAAAATTATCAAAGTTCATGATGAACTGGATTAAGGGGAGCAATAAATGACATGGCATTAGGATTTAGAGTATGGGTAATGATTAGTGCTGGGGAAAATCTGTAAATGAACTTGGATGCCCTGCCCAGGCTTGACTTCCCAGACACGTCGTGTTCCAGGCTGTGTCTGTAGGGAATGTTGTCTGAGGTCTTCACCTTCCAACCCCATCACACTTTCAAATTATCTTTGCCCTGGTATTTAAACACCTCTGATTTAGCAAGGCCTTTTGGGATGTGAGCAACAGAAATCCAACATTAACAAACACAGGGGGCTGGTAGAGCTCAGTGGTAGAGCACCTACCTGCCTGACATGTACAAAACCCTGGGTTAGATAACCTGTACCATGAAAACAAAAACAAGCATTGGAGGAGGATTTATTAGTTTATGTTACAAGGTAATCCACTAAAATATACTATACTTTAGTTACAACTGGATTCAGGAGGCTAAATGTTTCATTCATTGATTTATTAGAATTTATTGAATGCCTATTATATCCTAGGTATTCATAACTGTAAGCTCTGTAGATATAATGATAAAACAGTTATTTTACAAGTTGGTATATACTATGGATGGAATGTTTTTATCTTCCTAAATTTGAAATGTTGAAATGTAATTCACAATGTGATGGTATTTGAAGGTGGGCTCCTTTGAGAAGTGAGTAGGTCATGAGGATACAATTGTCATGAATGGGATTAGTGCCCTCATAAAAAACACCCCAGGTGCTCCCTGGCCCTTTTGGCCATTTGAACAAACAGCAAGAAGAGAGCTCTCTAGGATCCAGGAAGTAGGACCTCACAAGACACCTAGACTGCTGGTGATTGTATCTAAAACTTTCCAGCCTCCATCATTTGGAGATACAAATTTTTGTTGTGATAAACCACCCAATCTATGGTATTTTATTATAGCAACTTGAATGGACTATTAGACTATATGCACCACTTTGATTTGACTCCAAAACTTCCCTTCTCCCCTCCCTTCCTTCTTATTTCCTTTCCCCAACTGTTCATTCCTTTCCTGCCCCAGTTTCTCTCTCAACCTCTCTTTTTTTCTTATCTCCCTCCCTTTTCCTCTTCCCTCTCTCTCCCCTCTCTCTTCCTCTCATCTCTGCTTCTCTTTTTGTAGGGTATGTTTTTCAGAGATTCCCTAACTAGCTCAAGGCTTATTTGCTACCTGTCTATAAATCTGAGTAAGAAAAAATATATACCTAGTTCCTCATAGTTCCATCTATAATCTTCAAACCCATGGCTGACTAGCCCTGGTTTGGATGTGATCACAAGTCTGTTCCTTGGCCAGGGAGATTTGGGGAAGAATCAGAAGGAAAAACAGCCTCTACTGAAAGGATTTGGAGAGTCTGATGGGAAGATGGAAGAAATAGTGATCTTCCTTCATCTCCCTGAGCCAGTTCTTGGCACATTGCTCATGTGTGTAGGTACTGATGTGATTAAAGAGATAATATCCAAATTAAGATGGCTCGACTAATGACTTTTCAACACTATCATGGCATGAGGCATACACATTCTGTAGAAACTATGCTTTGAATTTTGATCTTTTATTGGTAGTAGGCATAATACATGGTATGATGCTCTGCAGTGGCCTAGACCACAGCTCCCAACCAACCACTCGGTCATGAGGATAATCCAGTGATAGTGTCCACTGCACTGTGTTTCTAAGCTCTAATGTGTGGTAGATTCGATGTATTGAATGAATTTTCTACTTACAATGGGTGTATCAGGACATAACCCCATCGTAAGTCAAGGAGCATATATGCTGATGGAAGTCTCACCAATACCACTCTGTTATTTTTAGGTCACATATTGATGACTCCTTGAGCATTGATGCAGTCTGGAAGAGGAAGTCTAAGACATATTATTTTTTTTTCCTCTCACCACCCTTTTCTCTCTACCCACTACCATCCCAGGGTCCAGGAAAAGTGGGTTCTGATGTCATCAGTGTGTACCCATCATGGATTTACTTTATGGTCACTGTTCCACTTCTATCCACTCTAAAGAGATATTGCTGCTTTCTTTTTCAAGAAAAATATCCTGAGCTAGTGAAAGGGAAATATTTAGAAAGGTGCATATGCTCTGACTATGATTTACACATCATACAAAGGTATTATGGAACATTCAATGTTTTATAAATAATGGTGCTATTCGTAATGAGGATATGATTTCTCTATGTGAGGTTTGACAGTAGGCAGGCAACCTTCCAAATATGATACGGTGACTGCTGGATCAATAGATAATTTTTTCCTCCTCCATCCTATTGTCTAAATCAGGGGTTTAAATGACAGCAAAATGTGTTGGAGATAGAGTGCACGGCACATTATTGCTTTCTGCCTTTCTGGTGATTTTGATTTCCACTTCTTTCAAATGACAACAATTTGAAGACCGAGGGGCATTTGATTAGCCCCTCACGCATCCAATACACTGGAGTCACAGCTACACAGTATTTTGAAGATCCCTCATACATTCAAGGTACTTTCAAGGGAAAGGAAGAGAGTGGTAGACATCTGCCTTCTTAACAACCATGTCTCACATGTTAACATTGGGTGCTGGAACAGTGTTGATGTGCATCTGTGGGTCTGGTGGAAGGGCTGGATGGTAGATTAATAACCCTAGGGTCTGCATAAATGACCACCTTTTAGGGATGATGTGTTTGAGGTGGGGTGAGGGGCTGAAATGGAAACAGGCTTTTAAGAAGCATTCATTTTCAGCTGGGCATGGTGACAAATGCCTATGCTTCCGGAGACTCAGGGGATTGAGGCAGGAAGATCACAAGTTCAAGGACAGCCTGGGTGATGTAGGGAGACCCTGTCTCAAAATAAGTTTTGAGGATGTAGCTCAGTGGTAGAGCACCCCTGAGTTCAATCCTCAGTACTGGGGATTGGGTGGGGGGAAGTGCTCATTTTCCAAGATTTAAAAGTTGATTTTTCTTACTATTTTGTTTTGTAAATTAGGGATTTGGTATCATAGTATAGTATTCAGTATATAAATTTTAATATCTTGTGTACATTGTATTCATCTTCTGTGAGTCATATGGAAGTTGCTATGGAGAGGCAGAGTGAGAAAGAGAGAAGGAAGATCTTTGTCCAAGTAGATGAGTCTTTATTTTTCAAAGGAGCAAAAGGTTACTATAAAAAAATATTGAAATAAAATATTATGTTTTTCCTGAAGACTAACTAATTATAAAAAGCAAAATTTTAGTTAATGGCTCAATTCTTCTATGTAGAGCTCACCTGTAGATATGAAGGTCTTCAGGACAACACCTGATACTTTGGCTAGACGAAACTTGAGTTTAAAGCCAGAAGATGGGGGAAGAAAGCCTTTCTTACAAAAATCCAAATCAAGAAGTGTATTCTCTTTCTTCTCATCCATCCAAGCCATGGATCCATCCTGAATGTGTTTTGTAAAATAACGCTCAAAGACTAAAACAAATAAAGTTTAGTAAACAGGCACCTCCACAGCACAACAGATGGCAACTAGGAAAGGCGCCTACAGCAATATGAGAGGACTCCTGCCTGTCTTCTTCTTCTTTCTTTTTTTTAAATAACAGTATTTATTAAATGGCTATCTCTATTGCAGCCTCAGTCACCGCAGGCAAAGATAAAGAAGATGAGTGGGGAACAGGTCCAAGAAAATAACGCAAGATCTGTGGACAAAAAGTGACAGAGGACATATACCTCAAACTTGAGATTTTACAGATAGCCTTTAAAGAGAAGAACGTGAAACACTCTATCACCACCAGACTCCAGGGACTTTAGAGATGGGAGATGGTTTCAATATGGAATGGAAAAAAATACCTGGACTGAGAAACTGCAAGAGACTGTCAGATACCAATGAACCAGGTGATCAGAATCATTGTCATTTTATCTCTGGACCTTGCTGTCCTCCTGTTTGAGGGGAATGAAGAGGTGGGAAAGGAGAGACAGCCACCTTTGACTGAGTTAACTGCTGCTCAGGGGCTGTGCTGAACAGAGTTACAGATCTTATCTCTTTAATGTCAACCCTAATCCCACACAGCAAGCACTTATCCACGATGGTGAGATGAGAAAATCCGACTGACTGCCAAATCCCAGCCTTTTCTGGAGAACCACTGAGGTTTCTCTGCAAGAGGGGGAGTGGTTATATGTGCTCTAGGGTTTCTCTGCCGCCCTCCCAGATTCCACAGTTCTGGAGCTAGTCTCTGGCCCCTTCATTCTAAGGATGATGAGTCTGGACACTGAAGAAGCTGTGGGTTCCTCTTGGGGGGAAGTGGCAGAGGGTGGTTACAACTAGCTTTTGTTTTCTTCTTGTTCAGCAAAAAGCAGGGGGCCAGAGATGAGAGATTTTACACACTTTTGTTTATTATTATGTCATGACCTCAATTTGAGGCTGGAGGGTTGGAGTGGGGATGAAGGAGTCCTAAGGGAGACTTCTGGGTGACTCCCCGGGGCACCAGAATTTGCTCAAGATGATGGTCAAATCCTTAGTTATTTAACAAATCTATGCAAGAACGCACTATGTAAAAGACCAAACTGGAGTTTCTGCTCTTTATTTCACTTCTTAAAAATATCCCAGACTGGTTGTCTATTTAAAATGAACTGCCCCAAAATATTCTTTCCTTAAAGAGAAATAACTTTTCCCTTTTTGGAGTCTCATTTTTGGCAAGGTTTGCATATGTTATCTGCCTGAATGGAGAAAGCAGAAGCACAGGTGATCCGAAAATAGTTTCAGTGTAGTTTCTAAATCAGTTCTTTCATTTTTCCATAGCAAAAAATACTTTCCTAATTACCCTGAATACTGTTAATGCCTTTTATTGTTTCCAGCACACTGACATCATGATTGATGGTCCTGCTAACCTTGTGAAGAAGACAGAGCATATATTATGCTATCCGTGGTGCTTAAGAAAAAACTCAGACATAGAAAAAAGTGGGTAAATCGTTATCCAAGATCACAGAGCCTAATCATAGGGGGTGCTGACACTAGGAGGCTAGTCTGTCTATCTGTCTCTCTCTGAGTGATTAGCTTCCTGTCCAATTTGGGCTGATGATTTAAAATTATTTTCAAATGCAGACATAACAGAGCAAAGCCAAGAATGGCCTGATGATTTGCAAGTCTCCATATGTGGTGCAAACCTGAGCATTGTGGGGCTGCTACTGTTATCCCTATGTACATAACTTTATTTAAAGAAATTAGAGCTAACAAAGGGTGAATGAATTGACTATTCTGAACAATGGCTCAAATTCTCTAAACTCTAGTCCTTGCTTAAAAATTCCTGTCCTCCTTAAACAGTGACAACACACATGGCACCCAAGTCAACTGCATTTCTGAGCTGACTTCAGCCAAACACTTGAAGGCTGAAGAAACTTGACTGCACAAACAGAATCCTAACAATGGTGGCATGAAATCTACTGTCCCCAGAGATTTCTTGGCTTGCAGAATAAAATACAGTGAGTGGAATCACACTGTGAAGAATCATCTGTTAATATTACCTTGGAAACAGATCAAACTGATCCTTTTGCATCATAAAGAAAAGAGTGTCCCACTTCACACCTGTTCTCCTGGAACCCATTTTGTCACTTCCTGTCTTGATGCCTTTTGGATTTTGGTGACTCAAAATGATTCCTAATTCTGAGCCAGGGTAAAGGTCAGCTGAATTTCTCAACCCCTCTGTGATATGGCTTGGCTGCCCAAATGTGCTGCTTCCTCCATCTTCTGAGGCACTCAGCCCTGTGAAGTGCTAGTCCTCCTGCACAGTCATCAGTGGTGCTGGCCCCATGCTCTAGTCTACTCATTTGTAGTAGGAGCACCCCAGAATGAAGCCCAGCGTTTTCACTTCTTGTGTGTCTCCCACAGTGCTACTACCTCACAAAGAAGAGACATCTTTTGGACAGTCTCAGGTATTCTACATGTGGTGTAGAATACTCACATTTGCCTCTGCTTATAGAACCCCTCCCACATGTGTCAGTAATAACCCAAGTTACAATCCTGAGAATTACTGTTCTCTCTGGTGGTAGGGTTGCTTCATTTAGTGCAAAAAATTCAGAATGCCAGGTTAAATATGAATGTCAGATAACTCTGTTCTTAGAATTAATATATCCCCCTGATTTTTAATTTAATTTTTTTTGGTACTGAGTATTGAACAAAGGGGCACTTTACCACTGAGCTACTTTCCCAGTCCTATTTTTCATTTTTCTTTCTTTCTTTCTTTTTTAATGTGAGACAAGATCTTGCTAAATTGCTGAAGGTCTTGCTAAGTTGCTGAGGCTGGCTTCCAACTTGCAACTCTAATGCTTCAGCCTCCAAAGTTACTGGGACTATAGGCTTATGTCATTGCACCTGACCATCCTCGAATTTTTTGAAGTTTGATAGATATAAATATCATCTGATGCTGGACTTGCACACTCATCTCAATAGATCCACCTTATTCTTACCCTTTCAAGTCTTAACCTTATTTAAAACCTTGATATTTTGTTCAACATGGATGTTTTGTATTAATATTAATATTTTAAAATATTGCATTAAAATATTATTTATCATAATTATTGAACTCCTTGGTGCCCCTTAACTTTTAAACCTAAGGCAAATGCTTTACTCCTCTCACCCCAGTCCTAGGCTTGCTCCCAATCTCATTTTTCTCAGTTGCAAATTGGGGATAAAGATACACCACTGGCAGAATGAAGCTAGCCCAGTGCCTGGCACTAATATTCCCTTCCCTCGGTAATTATTGTGTGTATCAACCGATCTTGATTTCTTTTCTTTTTCTATAATGGTGTGGTCTCCTCTCACAGCCACTTTGAAAACCAACTCATAACTCTAATTATCATTATTTTATTATTATATTATTTTGGTAGTAAGTATTGAACCCAGGATGCTTTCCTACTGAACTACATCCCCAGACCTTTTTGTTTTTTATTCTGACATAGGATCTTACTATGTTGCTGAGGCTGACCTCAAACTTGTGATCCCCCCACCCCTCAGTCTTCCCAGTTGCTGGGGTTGCAGGTGTACACTAACATACCTGCTTAAGTTTTTAGAGTAAATTTTTATTACTCTAATAAATGGAAAGGTTATAAGAATTTCATGTTTCTCAAAAAGTTTGCAATCCCAAAGTGTTTTGTATTTTGATGGCAGATATTCTGTTTGCCCAAAGAAATCTGTAGAAAGAAGGAATAGTGTTTGGCTGGTGAACTTGTGGCACACGTGAATATGGAAAGACAGGACACGGAGAGCCCTTGCTGTGAAGCCACATTCCCCTGAGGGACAAAGGAATGCATTCATCTTCTCCATATACTTTTGTTTTCTTGAAGCTATTTGTAGGCTGATATTTCAAAGTTGTAAAATGTTAGCCACTTTATTTTAAGCTCTTCCTACTTACAAACCTCAGTGTATATATCTGAAGGAGTTAGTGTATGAGTTTAGAGAGTGGGAAGGATGATGGGGATTTGTAAGGCTTTATATGACTAAAAATATGCACACATATGCCCTGGTTTTGACTTTTCAATTAAAACCCTATAGGGCTCTGCATCAGACATTTGTTCATAAAAAAAAGAAGAAAAGTTAATTAAAGAAGTTGCAGAGAAGAGTGGCTGCTTTAAACCCAGCTATGTGGATCTAATCTGAATTATGAGCTTTATGTGTCCAGGGTTTTGTCATTGAAGGTGAACAATTCAGTAACTTGCTGGATGGTAATTTCTTTGGATGCCAAAACATATTGTCCCATTAGTTAAAACTTATGACCTAGGATTCATTTCATCATGTACTCAAGTTGCTAGAGACCTGCATGATTTTATAGAGACTGAGTATGAAATAAGAATTGCCCTACCTCTAGGACCATAAATAAATAAATCTGTAGAGTGTTTGACTAAGGCTTAGATAATTTAATAGATTTGGCAACACTTTTGAAAATAATTTTCTCTTAAGGGGAAGATAATGCCATCCAAAATGCTTGTAGAACTTGCATCCATGGGAATCTTGATGCCATTTTAAAAAGACAGTGGAGATTCTGCTTTTGTTTTACTGTAGCCACACATACACACCCACACACAGAAAAAAACAACAAAGAAAGAAAAAAAGGAAGGAAGGAAGGAAGAAAAAAGGAGAAAAACAAGAAACTAGTTAACTCTTAAGTGAATAATTTGCTAAAGAAGACCTTTTTTTCTATATATACCTGTTATAGTCATAAGATAATTTTTTTTCATGTCCTCAAGCTTTGGATTATTTATGGGCATTTTTTAAGTATTTCAATACATGACTGAATAGAGATTAGAAATACTACATTTTCTAGTAAAATGCCTATTTTGTTTTGGAACAGAAGTTGCAATGTTATCTGTAAAATATGGGTAGTAATTCTGAATTCTAGCATTTTGCTTTCTTGTTGTGTTATCATCTCAATTATCTTCTATTTGGAAGTGTGCTCACATAGTTGAGAAACACAAAACATTTGTATTTAGAAACAAAAGTAAAACATCCTTGTGTTATTTTATTAATCTGTAAATGATAGGAGAAGGGAAGAAAACATATTTGCATGGCAATAATCCTGAGAATGTATTTCCACCTTATATCTTTACTTTTTATCTTATATTTTAAGGGAAAAAAAAGATTTGAGAGATTCAATTGTGTAGCTGTGTACTGAAAAGAATCATTTATAAAAACTTCATTTGACTCTACAACTTTGTTTTCCCAGATTATTTTTAGCTTTCATTGTCTCTAATGTTGAATTTTCTAAACTAGAAATTATTTTTATTTTCTTAATAGACGGGAAGGAAAGAAAAAGGAGACCCTCTAAACATTGCAATTGACAAGATGACCAAGAAAACAAGAGATCTAAGGAGACAGGTAATGTTTTGTTTTCTGTTTTGAGAGCCTGGTACTTACTGGTTTTTAATAATGTTCTTTCTTAGGATTTTTTTTTAGACCTTATTTTCAGTGTGCTGTTCTTTATTTAACCTATATATACATAAAAAAGCTTATGTTCAGGATGCTGTTCTTTATTTCACCTGAATATACATATTCATTAGCAAGGTAGAAATTGCTGAGCAGAGAGATGGGCTGCCTGCAAGGCTAATGATGTGGATAGCCCCTGAGGAGCAGCCTCTCAATGCCCAGACATACTCTTCTCAGGTAGAGATTTGAATTCAGTGCCTTCTACGTCTGCTTTTCAGTTTTCCAAATCCAGTGATGCTCAGGACTGGTCTGGGATCTATGGTGGTTCTTACCTATTAAACTCCCTAAAGCATTAAATGATAAACTAGAATGCTAATGGTTAATGAGAAATGCAACTCTTAATTTGATGGGCTAATTAAGGTCTATGACCCAGTGTATTCCCTTGGGTACATAAATCTAGAATGTTTGCTCATCAGATGGTTGTTTGGGAAGCAGGGAACCAAAGCAAGGAGAGTTTGTTGTATGATTTCAATGGCTAATGGCATCATTAGTCTGAAATGTCAATTTTTCTTGGTGGGAAAATTATCTTTGTTGGGAGCCCCTTTTTACCTGAAAATATTTTTTTTGGGGGGGGGTACCGAAGATTGGACTCAGGGGCACTCAACCGCTGAGCCACATCTTCAGCCCTATTTTGTCTTTTATTAGAGACAGAGTCTCCCTGAGTTGCTTAGCACCTCGCCATTGGTGAAGTTGGCTTTGATCGCGATCTTCCTTTCTCATCCTCCCGAGCCACTGAGATTACAGGCGTGCGCCACTGTGCTGGCTTGGAAAGTATAATATGAATACTGGAAATGTTGTTGAGAAACCCTGATTTTATAGGTTTCCATGATGAACTCCACTTTATTTGGTAGTGATCTTTCTCTAAAAGAAAGTACAACATGCATCAAGTTGTAATAAAATCACCTCTCCTTGATTTCTGCTTGACAAGGATCCTATCTCTGATTGGTAGCTTTTGCATATGTCCATCGTGGTTAGTAAGTGTTGATGGAGTAAGTCAACTAGAACAAAACACTGCCCAAGGCTGCACTTTCTATATTTTCTGCAGCTTGAAAAACTGGATTTGCACAGATACATCCAGCATTCTCTTCTGCAGCACATCAAGTGCAGGCAAAATAGACAAAATTAGAGAGGTGCTTAGGCAAGAATGGCCGAGGAGCATCTTAGAGATGATTGAAAGGAAAGGAACATATCGCTTCTGATTACTGCTTGTGAGCTCTGGGCTCTTTTCAGGATATTGCCTGAAGGTGTAGACACACCTGAGCTAATAATATCATCCAGAAGAGATCACAGTTAGTTTTGGACTATCAAGACTCTAGTCTGGCTACCCAGATAGAAAGCCCTTTGGGGGAAAGCACTTCCTTTTTATTTGACCTTGAAATAAGTTATAATAAAATAATTGTTTCACTAATCATTAGTAGGTCATTCCAAATGGCTAACTGGTCAGGTCTACTTCTCCTTGCCCTGTTTAGTCTATCTCTCCATATCCTGTCAAATATGAAATGAATGGGAAGTAGGAACAGAGAGAAAGTTAATGGAAAATACGAAATTAGGAATCTGGGCCCTAGGTTTTAGTCCTTGCTCTGTCTCTAAATAGGCAGTGTGAGTGTGCATCCTTCATCTCTTGATCTCCTTTTCTTCCTGGATGTATAAAAACAAGGAGCCACACATGATCTGTTAGCTATCTTTGAGCTAAGTAACATTGTATGAGTCCAAGAAAAATCCTAATTTATTGTCCTAAGCCAGAGGTTCCAAGGCGGGTCAATCAGATTTTAAAAGTGATGGAAGACATCTCCAGGGTTGGCCTTTGGCCAGATGGCCAAAGAGGCCAGATCTATAAACTGGGTCCTCCACATCCTTGGTTTCTTAGTTTTATTAGGGATTAAGCTTTCACATCCAGGAGCCAGCACCCTTACCTCTCTCCTCTTATGAACCTATCGTAACAAGATTTTTTGTTTTGTCTTATTTTAAGGAAGAAGTGGGTCAAGTAATGTTTACTCTCATAACACCCAGGAATGGGTTGGTTTTTTTCTTTACCGAGGACAGCAGTGAAAACTGAAGGTGAAATTTATAGTGAACTTTCAAATGATTAGAATACAGACTCCTCAGAGAGCTTCCTTTAGGGTGTCAGTGGAAGGACTATGTCCTCCCCAAAAATTATTCCACCAATCCACCGATGTGATTTTTTTTTCTTACTCTCCCACGGATACAGAGGCATCAGGATAATAGGAAAATTGTTTGGTGGTATTAAGATCCAATAGTTATGGCATAATTTCACTCCACATCCTTGGATTTGGTTCAAATACCTTTCTCTTCCTTAATCTGCCTTTCTAGGACTAAAATGGTCCCCATCTGTCATTTCCATCCCTACCCATATGTTGGGATATTTTTGTCTTTCTTCCTATCTCTTCAGTCTCTCCATGTACACCTGTAGTGGTACAAAAGCTATTCTGATCCAAATTGAAGCTACCTAGCATTTGTGTGCAGATGGAACATGCATAGACTAATTTGCTTGGCTCAGGTAGGCCATCAGCTTAGATTTGGGTAGCTGGTTAATTGGAGAGACAAGGTTTTCGCTGGGTATGCCACCGTGGCCCTAGATGCGAGTTGTTCCATGTGTGTTTCCCTCCTGCTGAGATATTTCCTGTGCTTTCAATTACAGATAAATCCTCATGAGAGCAGATTCTAAAATGAGAACTCTCAATGATCTAGGTCCATACATACATATTCCTTTATATGTATTTAAAGAAATCAAATTTAATAGAGGAAAAAAGGGTAAAAATCAAAGATTGTGCTTAAAAAAGATTTCTAGTGACTTTCATAATGTCCCACTCTCCTGTAATCTCCTGCCTCTTCCTCATCTCCCTTGTTTTGGAAGTGCTCTTCAGGAGGGTGACCCTGGAACCTTGCAAAGTGCCACTCACCACATTTAAAAGAAGTAGTCAATCATGAGCATTATCTTAGACTTCCCTAATGAAAGAAAGCTTAGTTAGACTTGTAGACACTTAAAAAACCAAGAGTTATTCAAAAAAGGATCAAAAAGGATCGCTGTTCAAGTGGAATTTTTCAAACAAGTTAAACCCCTCACTGAGGCAGCACATCCCAAGGATGTCGTAAATTGTGAAAAAGGTCACAGGAATGCAAGGGTATGATTTAAAACTGATTGGCGTGAATTCATCTTGCCAATTAAACCCATGACAATGGCCAGTGGTAGAGCAGAATCCTCTTGGGAGTACTTTGTTTAGAATTAAAAATGGATTTATGGGAATATAACTGCCAGCTTTAAGCATTATGTTCTAATTTTAGAGCTGTGGACACAGTAGGCTCCATGTCTGAGCTACTGTCACTGCTGTGATTCTGGATCCAAACCATTGCAAAAGCAAAAGCTTTTGGCTGACACCCTATCTAGAGGACCAGGGTCCTCCACGGTCCATCCGTCACTCAGAGAGGACCTAGCCAGTGTCTGCCAGCAGCACCTGCCTGCTCTCCTACATACCTCCCTCTCTTACTTCTTCCTGTACATACAAGGAGGCTGATTTCGTCTTGTTAAAGTTTTGATCCTTTCCTTAGGCTTTTTTATCCCAAGTTGATAAGCAAATTAGGGCCCAAACCTTACTCTATGAGAAGCTAATGAATAATAACCATAACATCATGGTGTTGCCAAACAGCCACTCTCACTTCCAAAACCAATTCAAGGCCTAATTCCTATCCTTTCACCCTTATTAACCATGACAATGATTCCCACATTGAGATTCAGTGAGTGCCAACTTGACAAAAAGTTCTAAATTGCTATTACAATAAAAATATTTTCAACAACAAAAAATTGTGGATAGAATTATTCATGATTATTTTTTTTAACATTGAGATGAGTCTGTAGTAGAATGGTAATATAACAAGAGATTAAAAACCAAAAAGCAAAACATGTCACTTGGAGGTATATTTATCAAGACCCTGCCTCCAAGATGGTGGAATGATGTGGACATCATTACCCTAGGTACATGTATGACTGCACATATGGTGTGACGCTATATCTTGTACAACCATAGGAATATAAAGTGTGCTGCAACTGTGTACAATGAATCAAAATACATTCTGCTGTCATGTATACCTAATTAAAAGAATTAATTTAAAAAAACCCCTGCCTCCAGAGAGGATGACAGAAAATTTTTTTTTAAGATTGATAAGAAATTACATTTAAAGAATTTCCTAGATGCCCCATTCAGTCCTAATTCCTTATATAAGTAAGAACTGTGGCTGAAGGTGGATCATCATTAGTGAGAGTTTTGAAAAATGCTCACAAAGTAAATCCTAAATTGTAGCTGATATATGTCAATCCTTACAGTGTGCCTAGACTGATTCTAAGTTTTCTCTACATATTGACCACATTAAATCCTCATGCTAATTCTGTGAGAAGGATAAGGTTGTCACCATGCCCATTTTACAGATGAGGATATATTAATGAACTAATGCATCCAGGGTGTTGATGTGCAGGTTTCAGCCCAGGCAGTCTGGCTGCTGGTTCTTTGCTCACAATCTTTAGTCCATCCTGCCTCTCCATAGAACCAGCATATACAAGTGGTCACCTGTATACAGACCTACCCTGGTTGATGTGTGTGGAAGGGAAGATTCACATAACTACATAAAATTGATTTTTGGTTTCCAATAGTACCTCCATCACTCTAGAATTTGGGGTGACATGTATGCCCTGCAGACAGGAAAAAAAAATCTATGGTGAATGTCAAAAATATGGTTCTTGTTTGATATTATCTCTTGGGTCTCCAGCTGTTATGGTTCACTGGATCCTCTTTTGAAAAAGTGCTTATTGTGCTTAGGTATCCGGCTTCTCAATGTGCGAATTACAGACTTTCCAAAACATTTACAGTAAAAAAGAAACATTAAGGCATTCAATTCTTTTTTCTCACATCTGCCTGTGATAGGGCCAATTATTTTTAGATTCATTGTAAGAAAACATTTTTAAACTCATTTATTTCTGTATTTGAATCTGTTTTTCTTCATAAGGATATGAAGCTATCTATATGTCTACAACAACAACAGCCACAACAAAAATGATAGAATAATGATTTTCTCCAAATATTAAAGTTTATGTTCTTGACACAGAAACCTTATGTCAGAGCTAATAATCCCCGGGGTTTGGTCCTTGGGTCAGATCCCACACTACAGTGGGAGAATGGAGATCAGAAAATGAGCATACAGCAAGGAGGATTTGAAATATAAAAATAAGCAGTGCAGAGACAGCTAAACACCAAAACTCAGGATAAAAAAGTCCAGGAAGAGCAGGGCAGTGCTGGTAGGAGAGGGTTCAATGACACGGTGAACAGCCATTATTTGTACATGCCCCTTGATTAAGGCTTATATATCCAGACCACCTCTGTTCTAGAAAAATTCTAATAAAACAGCCCTGAACATAAGACCATCATTTACTTATTTATCTCCTGGAAAACTCATTAGGCCATGTCCAGGGTGCATGATTTCATAAATCAGAAATGGTTTTTGAAATATCACTATGGACAAGGTCTTTTTTTTTTTGTCAAGGTGCTGTTTGATTCATGAAATTTAATTTTTTTTTTCTATGAGCCATACTGTACTTGAGTATTCTCACATTAACTCAAGTTTGGGGAGATCGCCAGGCTTTTCTTCTCTCTCATTCAAGTCCTCATCACAGGAAGAGTCTAGTACCTGGACCAACATTGGTTAATCAAATACCATACTATGCTGAGTAGAGGGATCAACAATGTATGTGTGAATAAGAAGAAGTTCAATTAAGTGGGCGCTTCAACTCCTGATCTGCCCTCTTCTGCTAATTTCTCCAGCCCTAACAGCCAAAGAGAAGTGGGAATAGGGAGATGTAAATAGTAATAACTGAGTCCAAAACAAATTTCATTATGCCATTTTCAGGAAAATGGATGAAACTTGGGAATATTGTGTTAAGAGAAATAAGCCAGAGTCAGAAAGTCAAGGGTCATATTTTTTAATCTCATGTGGAAGTTATCAAAAGGGAGAGACAAATAAAGGAAGCTCATGAAAATAAAAGGAAGAGCAGTAGGAAAGAGGAAGGAGATGCAGGGAGGGAGGATGGTGGAGAAGCGGAGGTACCGAGGAATGAAATCAATCAAATTATGTCCTGTACATATAGGTACTATGTTACAATGAACCCAAGGATACATATAATTATTGTGTACCAATAAAAAATGCAAAAGACCCCCACATTTTAGAGAATGTCTGTATTTGTCCCAACCTCCACCACCTACTTTTGTTTTGGTGACTGAAAATGCCATTAAGAAAACTGATTCTGAGAATAGAAGATCCACTGTAGGATTACTTTTTAAAAATATAAAATATAATATGTTTTCTAGGATGAAATTTCTAAGCAAGAAAGTTTGGAATATTCCCAAAAAATGATGATTTAAACAACAAAGATTTCTTTCTTTCTTTTTTTTTTCTTTTCTTTTCTTTTTTTTTTTTTTTTGGTAGAATGTCCTTTCTATATACCAGAATGTACATTCAGAACACCTATCCTGGTTAGGTCAGGTTGGCCCATATTCATTGTTGGAGGCTATGTGGGAGCTGAGGATTCTTATCCAAGCCTGTCATTCAAAAGGAGATAATTCTAAAGTGTGCTATGCACCCACCTCTATGGCCTGAATAAAGATGTTGCTAAAGCTAGCAGCCTTGATCTGACCAAATGTACTTAGAGAATCACTGCAGTCAGCTTGTTACCAAATACATCTGTTACTTCTGACTCCTCCTTGCTGAGGTTACCTTTTATTACCTGAAATGGCTTCTGGCATCAGTTTTCCCAGGGGAAATTTCCATCAAGTCTGACAATATATATATATATATATATATATATATATATATATATATATATATTTTATCTCCCCATTTCCCAAGAAGGCTGGGTAGAACTGAAATTTAGAAAATGACTCATTTTCTTGCAGGTTCTGTTTCACCTGCTGTTGCCACCAGCCCTGATAGGAACCCCCTTTCTGTAGAATCTCATTGCTTTGTGCCTTTTCAGCTTCCTTGGATGTCACTGCTAATGGCTGGGGGGATTCAAGATTGCCTTTTGCTTGGCTAGAAAATTCTGAAGAAGGTGATGTTAGTTACGACATTTCTCAATTTATGCTTCCTTTTCCCTGACTAATTTTGGTCCTTTGTTCTTTGGTGAGTGAAATTTGTAGGATGGCTTAAAGCTGCACTCTTCCCCACCTTTGCCATGCACAGTTGTGTGCTTTCCACTCTGATCGTCCTTTCAAGAGAGTTACAGACCCATGCAGCTTCTCCCATTACCATTCCTCAAATCCCCACCAGTTATTCAGTCCAATTTATACTACCCCATGAATGAGGCTTAGTCCTGTCCTTTCTGTCCACTCTCATTGGCTCTGCTTAACTTCTTTACAAAATAATAATAATAATAATAATAATAATAATAATAATAATAATGACCACAGCTTCATAACCATTCTCCATGACCCCAGTCTTCTTGAGGTCAACTCACAGTAGCCCTAGCAGTCTGGGAAACTGGTGTTTATACATCTTTATGGATTTAACTTGTCATTGTCTCTGCCTGGAATCATCTACCCAACCCCCTTTTTTTTACTTATAGGAAAATTCATAGTTTTTCCTAAAAGGATTAGCCTCAATATCACCTTATTATTATCATGACTTTCTTCAATTTCTGTAAACAAGATTTATAGAAGTAGACTCCTCAATCATTTAAAAATATTTCTATCACAACACGTTGTAATGGGTTTAACTTGTATCTTTGTTTGAAGTGTGCTCATGTCCTATGACTCTTTGTTTCTTTAGGCCAGGTACTAGTGCCCCAAATAAACTAAGTTTGCATCAACACAGGTCTTGAAAGAATGAGGATCCCCCATAGCAGACTCTCCACACAGAAAATACTCCAGCCATTGACCTCCCCCCATTCTAAACTTCCATGTTCCTGGTCCTATTGTTTCATGGGCTAGATTCACTAGCCTAAAAAGTCTATTTATACTGTAATAATAATTTTCATTTTAAGAGAGGACACCCTACCTAACCCAGCAGTTTCCTGTTGCTGGGCTGGCTTTAAAAGACAAGAACCGCTAAAGTACAGATGAATACTTCATTTGGGGAGATTCTGATTTCACATACCTTTGTTGGCACCTTAAAATCTGTGTCATAGCACGTTTTAGGCAACTTTTGATGTTTTCACAGGTTTGAGTCTACTGTCTTTGTTTCGCATAGTTCCTTAGGGGATGCATCTGAAGATGTGTGAGACTTTCCAACTTTTCTCCCATATGTTGGCCTCTATCTGATCTCTCTGCTTCACAGAGACCATACTTGTTTCATGGGATTGTCCATGCTTGAGGCTTGCAAGAGATAGGAAAAAAAAAAAAAAACCTCCAAGTCTTCCCTACTTTCACACATTCACCATAGGACATTTACCTCTGGTCATCAGAATGTATATGGAGTTTTCCCTACAGTGAACAGTTCTCCTACACAATTTGGTGTCTTCTAGTTCAATTCAATTCCGGTAGAAGACACTTTGTATGTGAAGATAGCATCCCATCCCGCAGTTTAAGGGCCAAGTTCCTCAAGACTTCCCCACTTCTGATGCCAGTTGCAAGTAGCAGGTTTTCATCTATGCTTCTGACTGACCAGCTATAAATCAGTGTTCCCATGTCCCCTAATGCAGGTGTGATTAACTTGCCAGAGCAGCTCTCAGAACTCAGGGAAACACTAATTTGCATTCACTGGTTTATTATAAAGGGCACTGTGAAGGATACAGATGAAAAGATGCACAGAGTCAGGCATGTGGGAAGGGAGCACAGCTTCCATGTCCTCCAGGCACGCCAACCTCCCTGCTCCTCTGCATGTTTAGCTACTGGGAAGCTTTCTGAACACTGTCCTTCTGGATTTTTGTAATGGCTTTATTACGCAGCATAATTGATTAAACCATTGCCATCGGTGATCAATTCAATTCAGTCTCTCTCACCTCCCCAGAGCTCAGAGGTATGTGGGGAGAGCCAAAAGTTCTAACCCTTTAATCATATGGCTGGTTCCTCTGGCAACCAGCTCTCATCCTGAGGTTATTCAGGGGACCGCCAAATGTCACCTCATTAGAACAAAAGATGCTCCTATCCATCAGGAAATTCCAAAAGGTTTAGGAACTCTGTCAGATGTTATCAGTCAGAAAATTACACAGTTCTTAAGAGTGTGTGTCAGGAATTAGGGTCAAAGACTAAATATTAGAACAAAAGACTTCATTAATATCCATCTCTACAAGATCTCCAAGGATTTTAGGAGCACTATGTCAGGAATCAGGGAAGGAAGTAAAAAAATAAAAAATTTCTGAATCAATATTTTCAATATCAATCAATACATATCCACATAATCACTATTCAGCTTTTAAATTAAGTTTAAAGAGATTGAATATTTGTTTCTAAAGTTAAGAACAGGTATGACATTTTCCCCTCTCATTGGGGGACATTCTTTGTCAAGATGATTAAATTTCTTAGAATTTTTTTTTTTTTCATGTATCACAAGGTTCCTCTCCCCAGGGGCTGAGATTAGACATGAGCAGACCAATTGCTCACTGTGCCTTGTTGTAGGGCTTGGTAAAATCAATCTGTGTTTTCTGGAGCAGGGACAGGACTGGAGTAAAACAAGTGAGGCACTAGCCCCAGGCACCTAATTTTTCGAGGTACCCAATAAACTAAGTAGTCAAGATAAGTAATATTTTCAGCACTATTCTAGAGAATCAAAAGTCATGCAAAATCCACTCTGATCAAAATATCAACATTGTTGATAAAATAGGACAACTGTAAATAAGACAGTGCCTCTCTGAGATGTATTGAAACTTAATGCAAAAGGGAAAGTCTGCAATACTGAGCCTGTCTTTATTTACAGTGTAGCTGTTTTGTTCAACATGGATGAACCTCTCCTTGGTCCTGGCTCTGCTCCAAAGCCCCTGTCTACTAAAGTCTTTACTGCACTTGTTGTATGAGAAAGTTCCACCCCAATGTCTCAATGTCAGATGGTTTTCCTTTCCCTCCCACACTAGTGGCAAAAGGGCTGGCTTTTAAATTTTATGAGATGACACCTTGGACTCTGGATTCAAAGACCTATTTGAATTGTGGTGTCTTTTAGGTTGTCTTGCTCCAAATGCATTTCTTCTCGATGTTTATCGCAATGACATGGGCTTTTTATGGCACTCTGAAGTGCTTCAGAGAAAATGGAGAGCATTTTAATACTGCTGATTTACTCTTTCAGGTCTACAGTAATTTCCTTACTGCCTAATTATAAGGCTTGGTTTAATTTACTCTACACATAATGTTTACTGATGCACATATGGTGCCACATTTCAGGAAACTATACCCAGAACAGGTATTTTTATCATGCTGGAGCATGGAAAATTTTCTTCATATACAGAAAAAAAAATTGCTAAGAAATTTAAACATCTCAACAAAGAATGTCCCCCAACCATAGGGGAAAAAGTCATAGCTATCAAGTTCAGGAAGAAGGACAATCTCTTTAAACTTAACAGCTGAATGGTGATTAAGTGGGTATACGTGTTCAAAGATTTTAAGTTGCCCATATTTTAGTCAGGTTTTTTGTTTTGTTTTGTTTTGTTTTGTTTTGTTTTTATTGCTGGGACCAAAGACCTGACAAGAACAACATGGTGGACGAAAAGTTTATTTTGTCTCATGGTTTCAGAGGTTTAGTCCATGGTCAGCTGTTTCCATAGCTATGAGCAGAAAATCATGGTGGAAGGGTGAGATAGAGCAGGAGGCAGAGAGAGCTTCACTCACCAGGGACAAAATGTAAAACCCAAAGTCATGCTCCTAGTGACCTACTTTCTCCAGCCACACCTTATCTGTCTACAGTAACCACCTAGTTGATCTTTATCAGTGGATTAATGCACTGATTAAGTTAAGACTCTCATAACCCAATTATAACCCAATCATTTTACTCTGAACTTTCTTGCAATGCCTCACACATGAGCTTTGGTGGACACCACATATCTAAATCATAAAACCCCATCCCAAATGAGTAGGAGATGGGGAAGAGGAGGAAGAGGAAGGGAAAACAGTGGTGTCCTCCTAAGCTTCCCTCTCAACTATCTTTGAATGAGAAGATATTGATTCACAAATCATGGACTGTTAGAGGAAGAAAACCCAGGGTCTTCCAAGGACAACAAGTCTTTCTTCAGTCTTTTCTTTCTGGTGCCTCCTCAGCCAGCCTTTTCTTTGGAGATGGTGCTCGTCCCAATTCTCAGCAGTTGGCTCCATTATTGGGTCATTTTAGTTGTTAGAAAATTGAGATAATTGAGGTAAGATCAATAATCTTGTAATTTTCAAGCACTGGTGTTAGTTTTGTGCTGCAAAAACTGAATTCTTTTCCAAAGTTGAAGGTTCAGACAAAGTTTCAGTGAAGAACTCTATCTGTAGATCCAAAGAACTACAAATAGTGACTGTTACTACACATGAAGTCATAGCTTCTCATTGAGTTCCTTTCCATATCCTTGAGTGTTAAGATTGGTCAGGTTCAGTGTCTGAGCAGTGATGCTCTCTTGTTATTGAAACAACTGAAATAATCCTTTCTTTTCCCCATGTGATCCATTTCTCCCACTTGCATGTGGTTATTTGTGAAGATCAGAAAAGCAAACCTCTCCGCACAGTGTTTAACACTTGTTTAGTGTTCATTCTTATCAATGACCCCTATAACAATTCTTCAGAGTAGTATTTTTAACAGGTAGTATTATTAACAAAGAGCCTTTTTTTTCCTTAAAGAGAGTCAAGTATTAAAGTTCCAATAGTAGATCAAATTTCTTACCAGTGCAAAGCTCCTAAGTTAGGGAACACAAGTGGCCTGACTCTGAAGCCTGTCCTTATAATGACAGTAGTCTTTGAAGTTAGTTCACTTTTGATTTAGTTTATAACTTTTATTAAAACTCCCCTTTTGGGAAGAGTACAAGGTAAATATCAATTATTAATGAGCCCTGGGTTTCTCTATAATAATCATTATAATATGCTTCATGTTTAATATAATCATCATTATTTTCTTCCTTAAGCCATCCATATCTGTGTCCAGGCCCATTGAAGAAACTGCACTATGAATGCAATTTTGATAATTATTTTTCTAATTAATCATAGGAGGGAAATGTAAAGGACTTTTATCTTAGCTGGGGGATATCTGATTAAATGCACATCAGGATACCAGCAGACTTGCCTGGTATATTTAATAAAAAATGGTTGAACACATTGTGCCAAGCACTCCAGGATGAAAGGAGAACCTTTCCTGAGGAATTTGGGGATCAGGGGAAATTTTTCTCCTTCTCATCCAACCATAAGAGCATGTCAGAAGTTTGGATGATCAACTGATCCCCTACCCCATCCTCTTTTGTTCCATAGTTGCTTCGTTTTTTTATGAGTGCATCAATCCTGCTTAATGTTAAGGGCAGGATTTCTATATTTTTATTTGATTCTTTCAATTTCAAAGAGGATAAGGCTGCCTTAAATAGCTACAGTCTAAATTGCAACTGTATAAAGGGCTACAAAGCACCTTTTGGCAAGGCAAGCTGGGAGGTCTGAGACCAGAAAAATGGAAGAGGGAGGATGCAGAGTTGCAAAAGCAGGAAGAAGTCAGTACTAATGAACCATGCCTGACTGAGCAGATCCCTCAGACCCTCCTTTTAAAACCACAGGCTTAGATCAATGTGGCCTTAGGCTGTATTTATAGATGCCCAAATAACTAGCTGAAAGGGGATAACTTGTGGATGATCAACTAGTCATTGTGTCTGTGTATTACCATAGCAACTAGCTTGCCTGCTGCTCTTTGGGTGCATTTTCTATGTGTTTGGGGAGTGGGCACACACCCTCAGTAGTGCTGCTTACTTCTGGGGAAATATCAGAATTTGCAGTTTAGCCTAGGTCAGAGCTCCTATAGCAAACAAGTCAAGCAACGTAACCAGAAACCTTCCCAATCCAACAATTTTGAGGAAAAGTTAACAGCTTTGCTTTACAATTCTTTGCCTTTTCTTTCTTTGCCTCAAAACTTCTTCTGGAGAAGGAATTGCTTAGGGACCACGGGAATAACCTATGTGTTCTAGCAGAGTGAGAGGAAAAGAAATAGCAAATGTCAACTTGGTCAAATAAGACCAAACCGACCACTTTGGGGGCTCTTAGACTCTCTTTGGTTCTTTTCATAAACAGGTCGTTGCTGGCACAGCAGATGCTTAGTTGTAAGTAAGCAGTGGGTGACTGGAGCTTGAAATAGCTTGGGATTTGCAGTAGCAACCGATGGGCAGAGTGAGAGGGATATATCCACTGATGAAAGTGTCTAGACCAGGCATTGGCAAACTGTTACTGTTTTGTCAATTCTAGTCCTCTGTCTGCTTATGTGACGTTCTACTGACTGCATTTGTTCTACCTCTGCAGAATTGAGTAGTAGTGGCACAGACCAACTGGCCCAAGAAGGCCAAATATAACTACAGGGCTCTTTATGGGAAAAGTCTGCCAATTTCTGCTCTGGGAGTAAATCTAACTTGAGATAAAACAAATAGTGGTCTAGGAGCCCACAGTCCTAAAAAGCTAAAGGACCTTGAATCTGATTCTGTCTCCTGCCTCTCCCTTAAATAGCGGCATAACGATCATTTTATAGGATTTCTGTAACTCAGGAATGTGGAGCCATGATTGGGCTTCTATCTGAAATAAAGGCCCTCCAGGGAAAAATCCAGCAGCTGTTGGAAATGCAACACTGTGCAATAGTTAAAGACAGGAAGTGAAAAAGTGTAGCATGCCACCAGCAGAACTCTGGAGAGAAAAGGAGCTTAGAGGCACACAGTTATACATAATTGGAGTAAAGAAGGAGAGGGTGGTGAATGGTTCTCTGTTTCAGAAAGCATGATAGGCTTTTTAATAATCACAGACAGCCAGAAGCTTCAGAGGTACATTTAACAGTGACACTTGTACCAAGGAGCAAGCACCCATTCATTCCCTTACCCAACAGTGTCTTAGTCCAAGTTACCCATCCTGCTCAAGTGAACCAAGTCATCACTCATCTGACACCTGCAGTGAACCTTGCAAGTTTGGACTGAGTTCCAAACTTATATTTATAATGAGGATTCTTCTAAGCCCCAAAGGACATGTGCTGTAACATGAACTGGCAGGATTTATGGACCTATGGGGCCAGATGACTATTTAGTGCAAAGTCTACCAGACTTTCTCAGGTGTATAGGATTGACCCCATCAGAAAGAAATAATGGTTTTAGATGGTTCTTCTCTGTATCTTGCTTCAAACTCATTACCTGCACACTTTTTTAGACTGCTATGAAATCCACCCCTTCAGTGATTATCTTTCTCAGTTGCCAATGCAATTGTGGGAGGATTAAGTCACTTTTTGAATAGCATATTACAAGATTCCTAAGGGGTCTTGCTAGAAATGAATTTATGTCATGACTCAGGTAACTTTTGACTCTCTCACTGGAGTCAAGCAGCTGTGCCTACTGAATACCATTTAATCAAAGGCAGGCATTAGATACTCAGACTGAAACATACAGGCATCTGTTCTTAGATCCCCTTTGTGATAAGCAATGCTGGGAAGAGGTTGGAGGACTGGATGTGGGAGTGAAGAGTGGAAAGAAAGGTGATCTTTGTATTGTTAGGATTTGTGAACTTGAACCACCAGGTCCAAAAAGACAGAGACCTCAAATAAAATAGCACTCTTCTTAGAACCATCAGGTCTGACTATGGCATTTACTATGTTTAACCAGTGGATCCCCCGCTTCTTCATCTAATCCGCACAGAGAATGATGCTTTTCTTGCAAACTGCTCTCTTCACCCCCACCGTGACATGTAAGGAAGGTCAAATGAAATAATGTCTAGGAAAGATCTTTATAAGCCATAAAAACAGAGCATGCATAGGATTATTATTACAGGAAATAAATACCCAGGCACGGAGTAGATCTTCCAAATATGCAGAATTCCAAACATGCTTTTTGGTTTGAATCAAGGAACCTGAGCAAAGTAGTTATCATAAAAATATATTTTCCCCTTTCATCTGTGCCATCTAAAATTCCACCCTTGTGGAATTATTATATTCTAAACTAACTTAGGAATCAGGCAATCAAAAGAAAATCTGCCCTGATAGAAGGGTGAAGAAATCCTGAGAGAATTTTACATGAGGAAAATCTTAAGCAATATGATGTGAAGAAAATGCAAACATTTGGATTTCTTTACAGTGTTCCTTAAACCAACTTCCAATATATTCATCCGAAGGAATTCACACTTGCCTCTAAGTCATTTATGAGTCATTTATGAGGCCAGTCAAGCATGTGTGAGGTCAAGTTGATTACTATAGCTTTGTTAGTAATTGGGAATTGAGACACTGGAGGAGGTTTTGGCAGTGAGAATAGATGGCTTATCTCATTTTTCTCTATATCCCTGACCAAACACAGTGCTTAGTACACCAAGAGCTCTTCAAATGCTAGTAAAAGGAATAAATGAGTGAACACCAATCTCTATGAAGAGTGGAATAAGGAGATGAAGTGTATTTCCTCTCCAAGGACTTCTTATTTCTCTTATAATAAGATTTATGCCTCTTTAGAACTAATTGCATTAGTATTACACCATTATATATTTTGGTGCATTTGCTCTCATTTTCTTTCTTTGGCAAAAAAACTTAAGCATTCTTAATAAAAGCGTGACATTTGTGTAGATTTTTCTCTATGGATCCATTCCCCCCACCCTTGAGATCATAAAAGAAATTTCAAAATGCACAGTTGAAGGCAAATAATTAAGGGACCTTTTTCAGTCTTTCAAGCATGAATGTCTATCCATTAAAAGGAATTGCAGAGGTGTTTTTCATTGGGTAGATTAAAATAAAACACACAGTCTTCAAAGTCTCATGCAAGTTTAAGCTTAGCTATTCTAGTTGGCTGGGGAGAGCCATTTTTTCTTGTCTTTTGCAGGGAACTGTTTCATATTCATCAAACAGTGTAGGTTTTTTAGACTTTCTACAAGAACGCTTTTGCAATATCTATTTGAATGTAGCTTGAGATGCATCATACACTGCTCATGTCTCACCCCAAAGGAAACTTTTGGTCATTTTTGAGAATCTTTATTTTTCTTCTTGAGCTTGTGAGTAAAATCGTCATCTCTGCTCTCATTATTCTGCCCTCCCATGAAATAAGGAAGTGGATTGTTCGAATAGGTATGATCCATGGACTGCATTCTTTTTGGTTTGTTGAAGAAAATGCAATTATTTACATTGATGAATAGCCCTAATTGGGTAAAATAGACTGGTAGTTCTGAGCTAATACTGTTAAATGTCTTGTCTTATGCAATTAATATTCCCTTGTCACACATACATTTAAAGAGTTGGAAGAGAGCCTTGTGTTCTTGACTCCTGTCAGACTTAACGAACGATTTTGTCAAGTCATTCCTTTCTGCCCTCGTTGATTGATAGCTAAATTTTGGTCCTCTAGCTTATGTAAAAAGTGTTAACTATGCCTTTCAGCTTGTAGGCAAGGACATTTAAACCATTCTAATAGTCAATTTACAGAGGAATTACATTGCCTGTTTACTGGAGGGGTCAAAAAATGTGACCCTATTCATCAGGAACACAAATCACAGGGCCCATGAGCTAATGAAGGCAGTATTTATGAATCCCTGCACTTTCTGGATGACACTAAGTTCAAGGTGTCCCTAGTTCTGGCTGCTGAGGACTCCAGCTCTCGCTTTTGGATATATACTTGTGCTTATGGACTAAGTAACAAATATTTAGGATGAATGTGCTTTTATCCAAATTTTCATAAGAAGAAGAATAAAAACTAGACTGCTAGATTGTCCCAATATATTAACCTGCATCTACAGCTTTCTATAGTTAGGCAGAACCCTGCTCACCTCTGCCACCATCTGGCTAATGGATCCCCATACATATTGTAATTATCATATCAAATCTTGGAAAGTGGATCCCAATCTGGGAGGGGACTCATGTCCCTTGGATTTAACCGAGGCAGAATCCTAGTCTGTATGTGTTCTGTACAGATGCAATTTTGTGAACTAACTCATTCATTAATTTGTTGTGGCTCTGGAAATGAAACCAAGGGGTGCTCTATCACTGAGCACCATCCCCTATCCTTTCCATTTTATTTTGAGACAAGATCTCCCAAACTTGCTGAGACTGGCCTTTAACTTGCAATCCTCCTGACTCAGCCTCCTGGAGTAACTGGATTTACAGGTGTTTACTACCACCCTTGGTTCTGGCACAGTTTTTTTTTTTTTTTTAAATATTTTTACACCGAGGTTTGTTGACTCCTTAGATGCAGAACCTGTGAATGTAAAGGACCATTTATATAATTTATCAAGGCATTTTCATAATAAACATGTCTTAAACTGTGAGTCCCCTTTTCTTTTCCAGACTAGAAGTCCCCTGCACACACTGAGTTCCATAGTATGGGTTCATTAGGACCCATTCTGTCCCTGGTGGGATATCTGTTCCACCTTATGGTGTCCTTCTGCCACTGGGTCTGTTCTTCCATTCTCTTTCCCGGGAGTTCTCTTCTTTTTGGTGTTACTATCTCAGGGCCTGGAAGAAAGGAAGCTTCCAGAATCCTCTATGCACGTCACTTATCACCCAGGAATTGCATTTGTTCCTGGGACTTTCTCCACCACCATCATACAAAACACTGATTTTGGTCAGTAATGTATGCTAAGGTGGCACAGAGCAGTGTGTGTATGAACACTGCAGAGCATGAGCTCTGGGCCCAGAGGTCCTCGGTTCAAATCCTGCCCCTACCACTTACTGTGTAAATATAGGCTTCAGTCTGTTGCTTCCATCCCTCCTCCCCACCATGAAATGGAGAAAATTAGTAGCCAGCTCTTCTGAGAGAAATAAAAGAGTTATTCCAAGTGTTCAGAACAGCGGCACAATAATACGTGTTCCATGAAGATTGTTAACAGGAAACATCAGTTTTCCCCAGTCCTTTTCTTTCCTGTCCTCACCACCTTTCTTTCCTCCATGCCCACTGCTGCAGTGGGCTTCTGCCTTCTTCGTATGTCTCCCAAACCACCAGTCTCTCCTTTGCTTCCCTTTATTGCACTCTGCAATTACAGACTCCAATTTCTGCTTGCATTTTTACCAGCACCAAATCAAGCTGCTTCACCTGCTGGATTGAGGCCATCTGGAGCTCCTCCGTGATCCCAGCCCTCCCCTGGACCCCGAGGCAACCTTTCATTGCCTCTTCTCATGAAAGCAGTCGCCCTTGCCTATCATGTAGGGAAAAGAGGACTTTGACACAGACCTGTGCGTGCTGGGGCAGAAAATGAAATCGACAGAAGGAGCTAAGCACCTGCTACTGTCCTTCAGGATGCGTCTCCACAAGCCCTTCCCTGTCCCAATCCCTGTGATGTCTGTTGGAACAATTTTTATGTTAAATGTGTTTTGAATCTACAAAAAATAGAAATTACAACTGTAAAATTGTAAAATTACTTTTTTTTTTTTTTTGCACCAGGCATTGAACCCAGGGAGACATGTCCCTAATTCTTTTATTCTTTTATTTTGAGATAGAGCCTACAATGTTGCGTAGGTCCTCGCTAAGCTGCGGAGGCTGGCTTTGAACCTGCAATCCTCCTGCCTCTTCCTCCCAAGTCATTGGGGATTGCAGGCGTGTGCCACTACATTCAGCCAACTGTGATATTTTAAAATATGCCTCATGGCTTCATTTAAATGAATCATACGAAGCAGGCTACTTTGGTGCTTTAAGCAATAAAACAGAATTGAAATGATACCAAACTAGTTAATGATTTGATCAGAAAGTTCTTTTCAAGATATGTCCCCTACCTCCTCAAGAAAATGATTCAGTGACCACAAAAACTTATTCTAGTTATATATAATCATCTGTTACCACAGTCCTGTATCGTAGTAGCCTCTCAGGGGCAAACAAGAGCATTTGTTGCTCAATATTTTGGGGTGGTCCCTTTGGCTCAGCCCACTCATGTGTCTGGTCTCCATTGCTCTTCTCTGATCTAGAATCAGGTCTTTTCAACATATCTGTCCCCCTTCTCCTAGGTCAATTGGTCTAGCCTGAGCATGTCCTTCTCAGGAGGATAGTGAGAATGAGACCCAGAAACCTCAATGGGGAACAGGCCTTGCAAACCCCTGCGTACATCATGAGGCCAGTGCTCATTAGACCTAGTCTGCCACATGGTCAAGCCCAGTGTTAGAGAGGGCAGGCACTGCAGAGTTACTTGGAGAAGTCATGTGTGGGTTCATTAATGCAACAAAATCACTGCCATCATCTAAGTTTGCCTCAGTGTTTCTTATTTTATTAGAGAAACATGTCTCGAACATTTACTCTTTCTTAGCACTCCTAGAGAAAAAAAATTAAAGGGCAGAGGGGCTGCTGATCTGGTTAAACTCAACCATCAAGTGTTTGCACACAGGTGTTGCTAATGATGACAGTTGGACTTTCATTGATCCAGCAGAGCCTGAATGTGGTGGGGAATGTTTGGTATAGGTGGAGAAAAACATAAGGCTTGATAGGCTAGTCGACGTCTTTTTTTTAAAAGAGGTAATTGGTTCCATTAAGGAAAGATGCTTTTGTATCCCAATTAAAATGATTTTGCTTTACGGAAGATAGTTGGTACCATCAAGATAATGACCAAAGAATTTTGTGTTTCTCATAAAAAGAAAAGAAAAAAATGAAGCAAAACTGGTGATGATTCTGTAAGTGCTCTTCCTCAGGCTTCCCAGATGTGCCCCCTCTACCTGCCCCCACTCCAGCCACTACAGTGAATAGTGCCTTCATTGTCAGTGGATTATGTGCACCGGGGGCACCTTAGCTTATTAAAGTAGCTTTAGGTGGATTACTGCATTGACTGATTACCCTAATTGACCTTCAGACTGGCTAAAATTTGCTTGACTTAATGAGGCTCAATTCCTGTCAGACCCCCTAGGCAGAATGGCTGCTGGCCCAGTCACTTTGTTGCTTTGATTTTTCAATTTTTAATAATAATGATACCATAAAGCTTAGGGAAATATGGTTAAAATATGTCAGTAATCATGAAAGGCCTGGAGCAGCTATACTCATGGAAAAGATTTAAGGCTTCAGATTTTTGTGCCAGTTTGAAATCACCCCAAATGTGACCTTGTTGGGTGTATTTTATATCATAGTAGTGAGAAAGTTAACTTGATTATTTTTAACAAGATTTTTTCTAAGCATCAAGTGACAGGGTAGATGTTCAAACGGTCAGACCTTTGTTAAATATCATTAGCCCCGTCTAGAATTGTGGATTCACTTTCACTTCCGAAAGTTAAGATGGTACTAGATTTCTTAAGACACAGAGCCAGTTCTGCCTAAAAGATTGGCATGCAGAAAGCTTCCATCGCAGGAAGGTTCAGCAAAGAAAGACAGCTTTCATCCTTCAGGAGAAGAAGGGTTGATTAGTACTAGCTGCCTGGAGCACTGTGCTGAGAAGGGTTATGAAGTAGTATTTGAGCTCAGCATAAAAGAATGCTGTAATTGATTAATCATATCTAGTGTGGCATAGAAAGGAAAAACTGTAGCATGCTTGACATTCCTGTCCTTGTTCCTAGTTTCTGATCTTGTTCCTTATGAAGAATCCCTCACCAATTTAGTAATGTTTTAAAATTTATTTTGGTACTGGGGGATTGAACCCAGGGGCACTTTACCACTGAGCTACATCCCTGGTCCTTGTTTTTATTTTCACTCTGGGTCTTGCTAAGTTGCCAAGAGTCTCACAAAGTTGCATCCTCCTGCTTTAGCTTCACAAGTAGCTGGGATTATAGGCATGTGCCACTACTTCCAGATAGTTTTTTTTTTTAATGTATCTTTTTTTACTTTTTCCACCTTCCAATCCATGCTTGAATCATTGAATTAGTGATCTGCTAGACTACTGGGTTTGTTCTTGTTGTTTTCTTGACAGAGTCTCACTGTGTTTAAAATACCCAGGTTACCCTCACACTTGTGATCCTCATGCTTCAACCTCCTGAGTAGCTGGGGCTACAGGTGTGGGCTGGAATGCTCATCTAAATTTTGTTCTTTATTTATGGTTTGCTTGTTTTGCTGTTAGTATCTAAATACCTTATATGTATTTGGGGAAATTCCTCATTTCATAAGTCTTTGTATAAGAAGATAAAATGGGCAGAACATTTGCTTTCACAAAAATGTTTTTCTCCCAGTACCTCCTTCCTACACCTTTGCTACTTGCTGTAAACATGTGACCCAGAGTCTGTCCCAATATTTCATCTGCCTAAGACTTTGAATCAGGAGTTGTTGACTCAAAGAAACAGGGTGCCTTACAATTTCAGAATTCTGTTGATTGGACAAAACTGAGAAAGAGTCTGCAAGTGTTTTCAATTTTAAAATCCCATGTGAAGAACTAAAGGGACCATTTTCTTTTCTGCTTCTATTAGCCAAAATTTATTTCTACTGCATGAGACTGTGAACTTGATAGGTAGAATAGGGCGTCTAAGGAAGTGTTTCTCAAACTTTATTGAGCATAGGAATCAACTAGGTATCTTATTTGGGTGGGATCTTGGGTTAGCATTTTAATGATCTCCCAGGAAATAGCAGTGAGGCTAACCTGTGACCTACACTTTAAGTAGAAAGGATCTAGAGAAAGAAAGGCAGGTTGAAAGGCAGAATTGGCAGGGAAAGGAACACAACCTACCACTACCAACAGCAAAATTCTGTTTCAGGGCGTTCTGGTTAAAATCAGGTAAGCCAAGTCCTATAATAAAACCAACATGTTCAAAGGCTCTGACAAAATAAAATTGTATTTCTTATTCATGTAACAATTCTGGGCAGTAACAGGATATTGGGTAGTTCTCCTTCATGCATTCTGGAGCCCAGGTTGATTGTGGGCAGATCTCTTGGGGGCTATCTGCATTCCACCCAGACAGAAATGGGAAAGAATAAGGAGACATATACATGAGACATGTTTACTTAAAAAATTATTAGAAAATAAAACATAAAAATCCAAACTCAATAATGTATAGCTTATTGAATTAGTATTATACAAATGTTCTTGTAATCCAAGAAATAGAATTCTGCCAACTTCTCTAGAAGCTCTCTCTACCACCAAACACAGACACAGCCCCTATGTCCCTCAAAAAGTAAAGTATCCTGGCTTTTAGAATAATCATTTTATTATATTTCTTTGTTTTCTCATCCAAATGCATATCTTTAGATGATACAATTTAACCTGCATTGTGGGATATGTCTCTTAGTCTCTCAGAATCTCTTGCATGCCCTTCCATTCCTTTCTTTGACTAATGATCCATATGCCATGGAGTTTAGGTTGTTTGCAAGTTTTCTGATTTGGGTTTTTCCGATTGGATGTGCAATTCTGGATGCTATTCTGTCCTCTGTATTTTCTGCATATCGCCAAAAGCATCCAGGTTTCAAATTTCATCCCTTTGACAAGATCACATTGGGGATTGTGCCATTTTTGTAGAAGGCATATTCTGATCATCCCATTTTTGTGAAGTTTTCAACCACTAATATCCATTGCCTAGATTTATTACTTCATTGGGGATTGCAAAATCGTGATTTTATAATTTTATCTTTTTTTTCACATATTGGAAAGAATAAGTTCATAAACAAATCTTTTCCTCATTATCCAGAATTCCCATGTCGACAGGAAAGGCTGGACATGTTCTTTATGCTTTCAAGATAAATGACATGGATTTTTGTCACTTGTCATCTTCTGAAGGTGACCAATTAATTTTTCTCTCTTTTTCTTCTTTAGTCATTATAAACTCATGAATTAAATCATATTTGGTGAGTTTTAATCCACTGAAAATTTAACCTTTTGTAAAGCCCCTCTTTGGCTTGTGGGAGTCCCTTGGTTGTTTTCACAAGACCTTAGAATTCTGATAGCTCTTTGCTATTTGATATGACAAGCTAGTTCAGGGTTTCTAGTGTATTCCCAGCCTCCGAGTACCTGGAATCAGCCATTTCTCCAGGAAGCTCTGGTTTCTCAGTGTGTAAAATTGTACTTTGAAATGTTCATCACTACTAGGCTGGCCACTGTTGGCAGGCTGTTTCATTGGACAAAACTGAGAAAGAGTCTGCAAGTGTTTTCAATTTTAAAATCCCATGTATTCAAATGTTGGCAAGATATGGAGAGAAAGAAAGCCTTCAACACTCTCGGTGGGAATGTAAATTGGTAGAGTCATTATAGAACACAATATGGAGGTTCCTCAAAAAATTAAGAATAGAACTACTATTTAATTCAGCAATCCCACTTCTAGGTATATATCTGGAAGAAATTAAATCAGTATCTTAGATATCTTCACTCCCTGGTTCACTGCAGCATATTCTTTTATATTCTATTCTCTTTCTCCTCCCATTTTTACAGTGTTGTAATGTCTTCATTACATCGTCATAGTGTACAGACATTCCATACTGAACTCTTGAATTTAGCCATTATTTATTCTTAGTTCTTTAAATAAGTGTATATCTAATGCTTACTGCCAATTCTTGTGTTGAATTTTTTTCTGGTTATTTTGAATCTTAAAATTCATTCTGTAATGCATTTCCCCAGAAAGGCTCATGGGAACAACATCCTCTGGGTTCTTGCATGTTATTATTATTTTTTTCTGTGCTTTATGTCCTTTAAAGGCAGTTTTGCCAGCTATAAAATTCTTCACTCTCATTTTCTTTCCTTGAGTATCTTAAATACAGTACTCGATTTGCTTTTGACATAAAGCAATTGCTGGGCCAAAAAAAAATATGATGTTGTTTAATTCTCCTTTATAAAACATAGTCTCTATTCACTAAACTTCATAAGGATTATTCTGCCCCCTCCCCATTTTCTTTAGAATCCAGTAGCTTTTTTGGAATATATTTTGGCTGATAGTTATGAGTCATTCTTCTTGAGTACATATGTTATTTCAGAATGTAATATTTTCACGGTGTGTAGTGGCACACGCCTGTAATAGCAGCAACTCGAAAGCTGATGGAGGAGGATCACAAGTTTGAGGTCAGCCTGAACAATTTAGTGAGACCCTTTCTCAAAATAAAAAGGACTGGGGATTTGGATCCATGGTAAAATATACCTAGGTTCAATTCCCAGTACTGCAAGAAAAAAAAAAGAATGTAATATTTAAATGTTTTTAAATTTAAAAGATATCATTTTATTTGAGAAATAATTATGTCATGTCTTTCAAGTATAATGTAATTTTATAGAAGTGCAATATATTTGAAGTGATTAAATCAAGCTAATTATTATCTCCACTATCTTACATACTGAGTTTTTCTGTTTCTATGGTGAGAATATTGGAAATCTACTATTTTTGCAGTTTTGTAGTATATGACACATTATTAGAATGTGGTTTTCAATGTATACATGTGCTCAGGAAAGTTTTCATTGAGTGTAATTGTTAGTTTGTTCTGATTTTTTGTTTTTATTTTCTTCTTCAGGGACCCCTGATAGCCATATATTGAATTTTCTTTGCCTGTCTTTAAGATTTGTCAACCTTTCTGTTCTTTGTTTGTTTGTTTTTCATTTCTTTTGGATTTATTTATGTTTTCTCCTTTATTTATCTTAAGCCAATTGTGGCTGTTTGTTTTTGTTCAAACTTTTTAAAAATGATTATTCATTCATTCATAATTCTTCCTTGAGTTTTAAGATCTATTCTCAGTGTTTCTTTCTGTGCTTTATGTTGTTCATTTGTACATCTTTTCATTACAGTTCTTTAATTAAAAGGTCAGTCTGGACAATTTAGTGAGAACCTTTCTTAAAATAAAAAGGGCTGGGGATATGGTTCCATGGTAAAACATACCTGGGTCCAATTCTTTAATTAATTTGAATAGTTACAGTTTTTAGTCTATTTTATGGGCATTTTAATAGATTATTCCATTTTGTAGGTATGCTTTCAACGTGTATAGGGAAATGATATTTCTTATTCTCATTTTTCTTATAACTTTGTATGAAATTTAACCTTGGTTTTTAATTTGCTTACATTTGTGAACATAATATTTTTGAAAGTTTAAAATGTACTAAGCTTGATATACTTGCTGTTCTAGCATCACAGAGCTCTCACTTCTATTATTTTTGTATGGAGAGTAAAAAATAAGGTGGCTTGATTGGGGAGATGTGCTCATATCCCTACTTGATAAATTTTTTTTCTTTGTTTTCTCTGCCAAGTTCGTTTCATATAAAATATTATATAAAATTATATATATGGCTGTTGATGGACCTTTATTTTATTCACTTATTTATATACGGTGCTGAGACTTGAACCCAGAGCCTCATATATGCTAGGCAAGCACTCTACCACAGAGCCACTGAGCCATAACTCCAATCCCCAAGTTCATTTCTGATTCCACTTCCAATATGAGTCCTGCCCCAGAAGACAGCCAGGGCAGCTTAGTTTCAATTGTTTGGGTCTCTGTCTCTTTCAAAACTTCTCACTGTAGGTTGTCCCTTGTCACCCTATGATTGTAGGTAAGTTTTCTAACTTGCCTAAGTACCAGCTTGTTTATTTGACAAACTGCTTAAGAATATTCCCTATGTTATAGTGTTAGTGTAGGAATCAATGATATAATCTGTAGTGCTCTTAACTGAGTGTTTGGCATAGCACATATACCCTAAAAAAATATGAGCTCACCAATAACAAATATTATTCCCAGGCAGTAGTATAATACATTTTATCAAAGGAGTAACTATGTAAGATTAACTCTACATGGGCTTTATTATATTTTATACGATGAAGTGTCACATTTAGTTCAGAGTTAAACTAAACCATCTTATGCACAAACATATCTATACCTGATGATAATTAATATAAAAGGAATTTAAGTTTATTCATAGTTCTCCTTCTGACCAATAACAAATACATACATATATATATATATATATATATATATATATATATATATATATTACCTTATCAAAGATTTACCTGCATATACCTGGATAGCTATATTTGTTTGGAAAACATACATATTTTTTACCATTTTCTTTTTGCTTATTTTTAATTGTATTTCATATACATTCAGATATTTATGAGTGAAATAGCATCAAGATGATTGTTTAGGACAGTTTTATTTTATTTTCATGCAACTGCCCTGCTTCTTATTTTAACAATGTGGGAATGATGTATAATTATGCGTTGTTGGAAGATTTGGGGTTGTTTATACTTATTACCTTGAAGAACTATTGTGGGTTTTTCTTTCTGGAGCATAGCAACTATATCACCATAGCATCTGGGCAAAAACACTTTTTGAGATTGCTAGATGTTTCCTGTTTCTACTCCTGTGAAGCATAAAAGCTGGGTCTAGAAAGGGCAGGAGACTGCATTGTGGTAAAGGATTAGGAGTGGCTTCAAGGTTCAGTTCTTCATCCAAATTTCTTCCCATTGGCTGGTTGATGGCTACCTTGCTCCTTTTCTAAGAAGTCTGAGTTCTTGAACTATATGTGTTATGATTTCAGACTTTATTGGGTCAATTCACACATGGACATCCATCCACCATCATTGTGTTTTTCTTTGATGCCATAGCACTGGGAAAATTAAAAAGAAAGAGTTGGAACATTATTTATTTTATTTGTTTATTTTTATGTGGTGCTAAGGATCGAACCCAGTGTCTCACATGTGCTAGGCTAGCGCTCTGCCACCGAGCAACATCCCCAGCCCTGGAATATTATTTACATAGTAATGAGATGGATAATAGTTTAGGGGAAAAAAATCAAAATTCTGTCCCTTAATTGTATATCTTTTGTTTTTGTTTTAAATGTAGCTTCGGAAAGCAGTGATGGATCACATATCTGATTCTTTCTTGGAAACCAATGTCCCTTTGTTGGTTCTCATTGAAGCTGCAAAGAGTGGGAATGAAAAGGAAGTGAAGGAATATGCCCAGGTTTTCCGTGAACATGCCAACAAGCTGGTGGAGGTAAGTCTGGAGAGCTCGTGGACTGGAGTTGATTGACATGTGGTACATATGATATAAAGTTGATCTCTACATGTGCCTTGGAGATTTTCAGTAGACAGATCTTCTTCTACAGTTTTCTTACAAAAATAACATACCAAAAACTTGGTTTCCTTTACCTTCTGATTACTATACCCCTTTCCAAGGACATAGGTTATTAGTAATCTTACCTCTCTGTAGCTCATAACTCTAATCTTGCTGTGAAACATATGTAACAATTTTCCTGAACAATAGGCAGAGGTAGAAACTGAAGGTGAATTCATTCTTCCAAATGCTGAATGCCTGGTTTGATTTGAAGGAGAATTCAAACTGCCAAATGGAGGCAGGGCAAGCTGTTCCTATTTCTTACTCCTTATTTCCCTCTCCACTCACGGAGAAGTGAAGCCGATTAGCTGGCCCCTACTGTGACTATGTGGGAAAAAACAAAGAAACAAACAAACCCAAAACCCACTTCTCTCAAATAGATGTTTGGATTCTTGGCAAAAGATCTTGGGGCAGTACTAGTGCTAGTTCAGGGTCAGAAGTATATTTTATGTGTTCGGGAAATCTGTGGGAGTTGCTTCTTAAAAGCAAAATTGTACTGTGTCAAAGAGTCAAAAGAATATCATACAAGGGAAATGATAACTAGGCTGCTTGTATTTAGAAGCTGAATGCCAACAGCTTTGTACAGGTGGGATTAATGATGTGAGGCTAAATAGAAAATAGAGATGTTAAACAGCAAAATGTGTGTGTGACCAAAAAAAAAAAAAAGAGAGATAAGGAGCGGTGGGGAGCCTGGCAAATCTAGGGAATGATTTTAAGACCAGGTTAAAACTTTTACAGGTTCTGAGTACTTGACACTATCACTATTTCTGTGGTGAATCTCACTTTGATTCATAATAAAATAAAGTCACTCAAAATGATAATTTGCATTCAAGTTGAAATGAAAATAAATTTCTCTTGTTTTCTTTGGGTAGCAAAGTTCAGTTCTTAATAATGCATTTCATTAGATATAAAATCCTCTCTGTTTTTCTTGGAATGGGTTATTAGGGTGGGGGCTCTATTTAGTTGTACCCCAAACACCTGCTGAATTTGCTCTAGCTAATCCAGCACTGCTGGTGCTGGTGCAGCTGAAGACACCCAGCCAACAGGAAGGCTTACATCAAATCCAGAGTCCTATACCAAGTCCCTTTGTCCCCAGGACCAGGTTGACTCGTCCCAGGTGACATCAGTGGGAATTTCTATGTGCCAATTTTAATCCACAGTAATGGAGCCCCCTGAATTTCCTACCATAACCCAATATCTCAGGATAACCTGCCTAGAGCTTAATATGGGTGGATACTTATAATATCAAGAGTCTTTCTGGCTCTTTCTCCATCCATAAGGCAAGCATTCCATCACATTTCACATTCTGCCAACATGATTCAGACATTCACTTGTCTATTGGAAAACCCAGAGCCTTTCCCAAGGATGACCTTGAAAGCTTTGACCACTTCCATGTTTTGAGAAGAAGAAGGTACAGAAAGAGCAGGTTGGGGTCAGGGGAGAGAAGAGGATGAGGAAAAAAAAAAAGTAATGCCAAATGACAAAGTAATAATTATTCACATGTAATAAAATAATATTAGCTGATCAATATACCATATACCATCTCATCTATAGAATTACCTTTTTATAAAACAATTGCAGAAATTATAGAAGTGCTAATAAGTGGTGTGTTATAGGCACTGTGGAAAAGAAAACGAACAAAGAACTTTCAATTTTGTGATAAGCATCTACTTTCATTATCATCAGTGAATTTTCTGAAACTCTCTGGGTAGCCTTAATCACATATTTGAAATTTTAACTTGATGCTCTGTACAAAAATACAAGGTCAGGGTCAAAGAGCCACCTCTTGTTCTCATTCTCCCTTCTTCTGCAGTAGACCCTGGTCTCATCCACTATTTTCCTTATTCCATTTCTAGGCCCTACTAGTAGTAAGTGAATCCAGCCACTGGGGGTGATCTTGGATTCTCACCTTGTGGCAGAAGCAGAAATCTCAGGTCAGCCAAAGCCCACATTCAAGAAAATTGTCCCTTTCAGTTCTTTGTTTCATTGCATCATTTTGGAATGTCCCCATGTCCAAGGAAAAGCAGGAACTAGTGTGTGAACTGGGTTCTGTTTGGCCCAAGAGTTTATGTTCTTCAGATAGGTTCTGCATTGCTGGTGCAATATATGCCAAAAACTTTGAAATTCTGGGACAAGTGTGTTACCCTTTTTCTACTTTTTGAAAAGTGTTTTTGTGGACTTGGGTACCATTCTGAGGTGTTTTTTTTTTTTTTAATGACAGTTTCTGTGTCTATAATATGAAAAATGTGCATGATGTATTGACTATTGGCCTTGATTCATTTACTTATTAATTCTGAAAGCTTGCCTTTTAAACAGTCTTCAGATTTTCAAATTTTCAAATTATGAAAGCATCATTTCTCCTTTGTAAATCCTTATATCCTGCTTTTGCCTTTCTTTATTGTACTAGCTAAGGCCTCCAGTACAATATTGTGTAAATAGAAATTTTTATTTTCAGATCTTAGTGAGAAAATTTCACTATTTTACCATTAATTATATGATTTTCTCCAGATTTAGTGCAGACAAGTTAGTTCTATTACTCATTGGCTAGGAGGGTTTTTTTGTTTGTTTGTTTTTGTTTTTAAGTTTTGAGTAAATGTAGAATTGTGTCAACATCTTTCTATATTTTTGAAGATAATAAGTTTTCTTAATTCTTCACAGTTATTAGTATCAAAGTTATGCTTTTCCTCAAAAAATAATTTGGAATTATTCCTTCTTTCTATTTTTTGCAAGTGAATGTGTGAATCTGGAATTATTTATTTATTTTTTTAAATATCTGGAGGTCTTCACTAATAAAGCAAAGTGAGCCTGGAGATTTATTTGAAGAAAGGTGTAAAAACATAAGACTATTTAAATTTTTTATTTCTTTGGGGGTCAACTTTGTTTTATACCAGGAATTTTTCATTTTATTTAATTTTCTAATGTAAGTCAGAAAGTTGCCTATACTAACCTAATAATTTTTATTTAATGTGTAGAGATCTGTGTTTCTATTTCTTTCTTTTACTCTTCACATTGCTAAATGGTGTCTTTTCTCTTTTCTTGATTAGTTTTTCAAGTGGTTTATAAATTTATTCATATTATCTAAAAACTGAGCTTTCATTTTTTGCAGATTTTATCTTCTATTTTATTTATTTCTGTTCTTATCTTTACATTTCTTTTTTCTGCTTTTTCCCAGTATAACTTGCTGTTCATTTTCTAAATTATTGAAATGGATGATCATATCATTGATTTTCATTTTGCCTTCTTTATTTTAGTAATAAATGCATTTAAGTCTATCAATTTCATGCTTAAGTCTGATTATTTTCTACTGACCTAATTTTTAGCTCACTTATCCATCTGTGTTCAATATAGTTGAAACCTATCTATTGAGTTCTTTTTTTTTTCCCTCAAGAATTTCTAGTTGGTCTTTCTCCTCATCCTTCTGAAATAATTCCAGTTCTCTAGCAGAATTCATTATCAATTATCTCCTTTAAATATATTAATCACATTTATTTAAAAATAATTAATTTTCCCTCATCTCCAGCATCCTGCTAACTCAGATAAATACTCTCAGCCTGAGCCTGTACATATGACCTCTTCTTTAAAACAAGGATTTCAGGGTCCCTTAAGGCCCTAACCACCCCACATGTGACATCCATTTCCTGCTTATTCAAAGCAAAATACAGAGAAAATGAAGCAGTAAAGAATGCCCTTCTGGCTTTTCCTCCTTTTCTATGGCCACAGGACCCTGTCACAGAGGGTTTCCCCACCTTAGCCAAAGAACTCCAATATTTAGATAAAAGTGTTTCTGTTTTGTGCTGGCCACAAGACAGGGCAAAGCCCACATCCCCAGAGTTGCGCTGGATGCTGGTGCTAAGAATGCATCACATCCACCAAGAGGGCATGAACACATTTTTTTACTCATAACAAGGGACTTTTAGGGGCAGCAGACAGCTAGCATCCACTCCAGTGCTTGATGGTTTGATCAAAGATAATGAGTGCCTTTGTTTTTTGTCATGTTAGGGTGTGAGACTGTGGTCTGGATTTCCACATGGGGACTAGGATATAAATAGTTTGAATTTCCCTAGTGTCAACCCCTACCTGATGTGGACTTTGCTATGTTCTTGTCCATTTGGAGGTCAAGAGGGGAAAAAATGGAAAGGTGGCACTTAAAAACTGTCAGCAAATATTCAAAGTAGAGTAAGACAGTTAGTTAATAATACCTGTCATATTTTACTGATGACTGAAATGTGCCATGATGTATATGACTGAATTTGTGCTTGTTTAAGTAAACTATTGTGGGACTCTATGAGGCTTTCAAAATGGAGACAGACTTTATTACACTGTCTCGAGTTTATTTGATTTCTCATGATTGTGTTATTTATTTATTTTTTAAATTTTTAATTTGTTTTAATTAGTTATACATGACAGTAGAATGCATTTATGCGCTTTGATATATCATACATAGATAGGATATAATTTCTCATTTTTCTGAGTGTACATGTTGTAGATTCATATTGGTCATGCAGTCCCATATATACATAAAGTAATAATGTCTGTTTCATTCTATTATCCTTCCTATCCCCACATCCCCTCCCTTAACTTCCCTCTACCTAATCTAAGATAAAGCTATTCTTCTCTAGTGCCCCCCACCTTATTATTAATTAGCATCTGCATATTAGAGAAAACATTTGGCCTTTGGTTTTTCTGGATTCGCTTATTTCACTTAGCATGATATTCTCCAATTCATCCATTTACTGGCAGATGCCATAATTTAATTCTTCTTTAACGCTGAGTAATAGTCCATTGAATATATATACCACATTTTCTTTATCCATTCATTTACTGAAGTACACCTAGGTTGGTTCCATAGTTTAGCTATTGTGAATTGAGTTGCTATAAACATTGATGTGGCTGCATTACTGTAGTATGCTTATTTTAAGTCCTTTGGGTATAAACCAAGGAGTGGGATAGCTAGGTCCAATGGTGGTTCCGTTCCAAGTTTTCTGAGGAATCTCCATACTGCTTTCCATAGTGTTTGTACCAATTTGCAGTCCCTCCAGCAATGTATGAATGTACCTTTTTCTCACATCCTCGCCAACATTTATTGTTGCTTGTAATCTTTTTTTTTAAGTTATTTGTGTGATTGTAACAGCATAATATTTATTAACAACCTTTCTTTATTGGAATCTCCAAAATCAATCATGTATTTTCCATCTTCACCCAAATCCTGGCTCACACCATGGTAATACTGTGTGTCAGAAGATAAATTGGTATAGATTTTGTGTTTAACTTTCAGATGAAAGGACAGGACTATGGAAGTAATAGACCAGATTTTCTAAAAGCATGGGCTATGGTGCCAGGTCCCCTGACTTAGGGTCTGGATCTATTAAATATTAGCTGTTTGAACATGGACAACTTTGTGCCTTTAAATGATGTATTGTAATAGGGCTTATTTTGAGAACAGAATGGGTCAATACAGCAAAATGAAAGTCTGATATTGCCTGTATTCTTGATGATTACTATTCTGACGGAGTGACATGAAATCTTAGTGTAGTTTGATTTGCATTTCTCTAACTGCTAGAGTGTTATTTATTTTTAATATACCAGTAATATTTAATAATTTAATTTTAATGGATACATAATAATTCTACATGATTATAAGGTCCAGCATTATGTTTCAATACATGAATGCATTGTGTAATGATCAAATCAAGGTAATTAACACATCCATCACATCAAACATGTATCTTTGTGTGTGGCAGGGGAGAGAATTCAAAATCCTCATCTCGCTGTTTTGAAATGCATATATGTCTTAGTCAGCTTTTTCAATGCTGTGACTAAAGGATCTGACCAGAACAACTATATAGGAGGCAAAGTTTGAGGACTCATGGTTTCAGAAGTTTAGTCCATAGAAGGCCGGCTCCATTTCTCAGGGCTTGAGGGGAGGCTAAACATCGTAGTGGGGTGTGTGGCAGGGGGAAGCAGCTCACATCACGGTGATCAAGAAGCAGAGGGAGAGACTCCACTCTCCAGGTACAAATATATACCCAAAGCCATGCCCCAGTTCCCACCTCCTCCAGCCACACCCTCCCACTTCAGTTAAACCCATCCAGGATTAACTCGCTGATTAGGCTAAGACTATAACCCAATCATTTCTCCTCCAGACTTTCTTGCATTGTCCCACATGTGAACTTTCAGGGGACACCTCATATCCAAACCATAATACTCTGTCACCCTACTGTGCAATAGAGCACTAGAACTTTTTTTTTTAAACTATAATTTTGTACCCATGGAAGGTTCTCCAATCTTTGGAATGGATGGCAAATATTTGTAGGGAAGAATACAGAAGGTCTGGATGTTTTTCTCTCAAAAAGGATTTACCTTATCCTGCGTAGGATAACAGAGAGGCAGACCATTTCAATCTAAACAATTAAATACTGAAGTGAGTTTGTAGGTTTTTTTAATGTATAGTTTACCTTTCTTTTACCACAGTCCTACAGAATAATCTTTTAGGGTTGCCAATTATCTTTTGGATAGTATCAGAGATATTATACCTCATTTATAAATCAGGAATTCCAGACCTAGGAGATTGCTGAAAACTCTTAAGACTATCTTCTCCTCTCAACAGCTACCTTCCTTCTGATTTCTTGGTTTCTCGTTATTTTTTCCCTTTCTTTCCTTTCTTTTCCTGCTTTCTCTTTATTTATTTTGAAGTAATGGGCACTGAACTTGGGGTACTCTACCACTGAGTCCCAATCCATGTTCTTTTTATTTTTATTTTGAGACAGTGTTGTGTATCGTTGCTGAAGGTCTTAATAAGTTGCCCAGGCTGGCCTTGAATCTGAGATCCTCCTGCCTCAGCCTCCTGAGTAGCTGGGATTACAGGTGTGCACCACTATGCCCAGCTTTGTTTCTCTTTAAACACTAAAAATGAACACATCCTTGGAGGATGAGTGGAGTGACATATGGAACACTAGTTTCCTCTCAAGGAGCATCTCTTATGAATATAGTCTAAAGTTTTGACTTCTGACAGTTCTCTGGTGCTTTCCAGAAAGTTATTTTTACTGTGTATTTGTAGTTCTCAGCAGAAGAGGGTGTCTCTTGTTGATGATTCCATTATGTCTAGAAGTGGAAATCCCTGAGAGAGCTGACTGAAATGTTTGTACGGTTTTTTTCTTTTTTTTTCTTTTTAATGTTTTTGTTAATATTTATAGGCAGAGATCCATTTATTCATCGCAAATATCAGGCTTCTGTACCTGAAATGAATACCTAAGTCAATAAAAACAGTTCTGACTCAACTGAAATAATGAGCGTGAAGCTCTGTCTACTTTCTGCAGCTCCTTCTTTAGGGTCTTTTCTCCTCATGGGGTACAATCTCACCCCCTACCAGGACACACCTGCTTGAGAACCCACAATGAACCCCTCAATTTCCATTAATGTAAGTTGTATAAGAGTCATTTGGAAAATTTTGAATGAAGACTACATGAATACATGAAATAATATATAAATTAATGATATATAAATTAATTTTAGTCCCTCAGCATTTCTTTTCTTGGGGGGGGGGGTGGAGCAAGGGATTGAATTCAGAGGCACTCAACCACTGAACCCATCCCCAGCTGTTTTTTCTATCTTTTATTTAGAGACAGGGTCTCACTGCTGTTGCCAATACTGGCTTTGAACTTGAGATCCTTCTGTCTCAACCTCCTGAGCAGCTGGGATTATAGGTGTACACCTCTGCACCCAGCTTCTCCAGCATGTCTTGACTGTTGTGTTTAATTATAGTATGTTCAGTTCTCCATCTTTTTTTTTTTTTGGCAGTACTGGGTTTGAACCCAGGAGCACTCTACTACTGAACAATATTCCCATCCTTTTTGTTTTTTAATTTTGAGACAAGATCTCACTAATTTGCCAAGGACCTCACAAAGTTGCTGAGGCTGTGCTTCGAACTTTCGATTGTCCTGCCTCAGCCTCCTGAGTTGCATGGATTATAGGTATGTACCATTGCACCTGACCTCAAGTCATTTTTATAGTTTTTCTTAGTTTTGTGTGACATTTTCCCCCAGTTTGGTGTATGGCAGACCATGAAATTGATGCTGCGAAGTGAATGTGGGTTGTCAAAGCCTATTACACAATGTGCTGGTCCTTAGAAAATTCTCAACAAGGATAGCCTCAGTGCAAATAAAATATTAGTAAAGTATGAATAAGAATAGATGATTTGGTTTTTCATAATCACCTTCATGAGGGACATTCAGGGAGTTTTTGCTTGCTTGCTTTTCTCCACAGTATGAGTAACATTTTACAAAGATTAGGTGAACTTGCACAAGGGCCTGTTGATTAGGAGAACTCAACAGGTCTGATATGATGCATTCTGACCTTTAATGTAAGAAACATAGAAGTTTTATGTCACTCATAGAATGGAGTAAAATAAATGTTAGTCATTTCCCTTCATCTCCAGAATCCAGTCCCTTGGAGGGTTACCTAAGGACTTCAGGATGGGGCCAATGCAGGGAGTGCTCAGCTGATTAGAGGACACCTGTTGCACCTCATTTCGAAGCAAATTGAATGGAATTTTGGAGAAATGGAATGCAAATTATGGCAACTCAGTACCAAAATAATGTGGTCTGGGTGGGAGTAGAGTGGATGTAAATCGGGGGCAAAATATGCATCGCAGCAATGAAAATAAAAGCTCATCTTGGGAATGAGATGCGAAACCAATACAGCTGTTTTGAGTCTCCAGACTTGTTTATTTCCTTCCATTGCTCAAGTTCTCTGTCAACCTGCCTGCTCTTCCTTCTCCCTGTCCCTGTTGCCATACAACAACCACAGAGGCTCCCAACAGGCTTCTCTGCTTTGTTGGATCTCCTTCAGCCCCTTCTGCACCCAACCATGCATGAACTGACTTGTAAAACTGAGACACACATCATGCCAGAAACCATTCTGAAACTTCCTGTGTTTCTCAGGTAGAGACTAACATTGTAAAGAAAACTTCATGGCTTCCCTGATTTAGCCCTCTCTTCAATCTTCACGCTCACCCTTCCATCCTTTTCCAGGCTCAATGACACATAGCACCTTTGGTTTGTTGAATGTCCCCTATTCCCTCTCACCCTAGGCCTGAGCTTGTATTGTCCCCTTCCTGGTGTACTCCCCACTCTACCCATTTTCATTCATCCTTCAACTTTTAGTCTGAACATGTTCCCAAGCAGGATCAGGTCCCTGCATTTTTCACTGTCACTGCATTCCATTTTCTTTAAAATTGTATGCACAGAACTCTACAGCTATGTGCTATGACTTGTGCTAGCTGTCCAATTCCTTTAGGGGGAAAAAACATATCTAATTGATTCCTAACTACAACTCCAGCACTAGCTGGGTGCCTACATATAGCAGGTATTCAATAAATAGATGGTACCTAAAGAATAAATAAGATAATAAATGCAGCCAGCAAGGTTGCTAGCTTTTTGGCCCCTGAGGTAATATATTTTAATAGTATGGCTGCAGGATGCTCAGGGTCACCTTAGGGATCAGCAATAAAGAGGCATTGTGCCTGTTTAATTCACTAATTTACTACCAAGGAGGAATTTCAGGTGTCAGAGGAACTAATGTGCAGTACTCCCATCTCCACTGAGTAGAAGAGACTCCTGAGAAATTTAAGTAACTCTCTCAGGCTGCTCCAGTGGTAACACTCCCAACTCCACCCCCCTTTCTTCCTTGCCCTCTGTCTGATAAGCATGCTTTTGTTCTCAGTTACAGTTAATGTGAGAGAGTGTGCTGGTTCTGACACAGTGAAGTCCAGAATCAAGGTTGTGGCCATGATGTATTAGGAGACCTCAGTCCCCCTGCTTCATCCTCTTAACTCCATACTTCTTGGTAGCTGCTCTCTATGAAAGATGAGAAGCTATACCTGATAGAGATCCATGACTTGAAAATAAGAGACAAACCCTAAAATTCAGAATCACTTCTATCATCCATTAAGCACCAGGAGTGCATTCATTTCAGCCTTGGGTAAACTGCAGTACTTGATTAGTCCTTTCCCTGGTTCTTCATTGCATTCAGCAACAATGACTGACAGGTTCCCTTGTGCTGCTGCTATTCTCATTGCTCATAATGTAACCATGAACAGAACCGGAACCTCCTGCCTCTGTGGGGCATACATTCTGCTGAGAAAGATAAAAAAAGAGGTAAAAGGTGGAACTATGTGTTGTAGTGTAAAGTAACGCAGAGTAAGATGACGAAGAATGATGCAGGAGGGCGTTGTCTTATCAGATGGCCATTAATCAGAGATTTCAAGGAAATGAAAGAGCATTCCATATTGTGGGAAAAGCAAGGGCAAAGACCTCAAGGCAACAACATGAGCATAAAGAGACTAACATGACAGTAAAAGGTAAACTAAATATGAAATGGAGGGCTGGTTGTAAAGATTTTGTATTCTATTTAGATATTTAAATCCATTGGAACCCACCGTATGACCCAGCTATCCTACTCTTTGGCATTTATACAAAAGAACTAAAATCAGCATATTGTAGTGATACATGTATACCACTGTTTAGAGCAGCACAATTCACAATAGCCAAGTTATGGAACCAGCCTAGGAATCCATAGACATGTGAATGTATAAATAAAATGTAGTATATATGGACAATGGAATTTTACTGCCATAAAGAAGAATGAAATTATCTCATTTGCTTGTAAATAGATGGAAGTAGAGAACATCATGCTAAGTTAAATAAGCTAGACTCTGAAAGTTAAAGATAGAATGTTTTCTTTAATATATGGATGCTGTGGGGCAGGGGAGAAAGAAAAGGAAAAGATGGAGGAGGAGGAGGAGGAGGAAGAAGAGGAGGAGGGAGAGGGGGAGGGGGAGGGGAGGGAGGAGGGGGAGGGGGAAGAGGGGGAGGGGGGAAGAGGGGGAGAGGGAGGGGGAAGAGGGGGAGGAGGAGGCTGGAAGAGAATGAAAAAGAGATCTCCTAGAAACCTGTGTTAGCTTTTTGTTGCTGTCACCAAAATACCTGAAAAGATCAACTTGGAGAGGGAGAAAGTTCCTTTGGGCTCATAGTTTCAAATATTTTATCCATGGTTGTCTGACTTCATTGCTCTGGGCCCCAGGTAAGGCAATGTATTTAAATATCATGGTAGAAAGGCATGGTGGAGTGAAGCTGCTCTGCTCATGGTGGCCAGGAAGCAGAAGAGAGGAGAAGGGGCTGCAGGGAAAATGCACCCTCCAGGGCACCCACCCAGTGACCTACCTGAGCCACACCCCACCTGCCTACAGTTACCACCCTGTTAGCCCTTTCAAATTGAGATGGACTGATTAGGTTACAGCTTTCACAATTTAATCGTTTCACATTTGAACAAAGGAACTTTTGGGGGATACCTCATATCCAAACTATAACAGAGACCCAGAGAGTAGAAGGAAGGGGATCAAGAGGGAGGAAGGAGGAGAGAGCATAGGAATGTGTTGGAGAACAAATTCTACAAAATTATGCTATGCCCCTGTATAAATACATCACAATTAATCCCAGTTATATGTAATTATAATGCACTAATTAAAATAATACAGATGATAATATTAATAATAATAGAAGGGAGATTGATCAAATCATGTGTGCACGTACAAATATAGTATAATGAATCCCACACCTAGGTATAATTAATAATGCACCAATAAAAGATAATTTTTAAAATCCACTGGAGAGTTTTAAACAAAGACATGACATTATCCAACTTCCACTTTTGAAGAGTCACTTTGCTTTTATATGAGGAATATATTGTAGAGGACCAAACAGGAAAATAAAGAACATATAAAACAATATTTTTACAATAGTCTAGCAATGGGATTACTATTATGCTTAGAATACAGGCAGGGGAGGTGTGAAGAAATGGGTGGATTTTGGTTATAGTTTTAAGGTTGTGCCAATATATTGGTTGTGAGGATTCGAGCCAGGGAAGCCTCTGGGATGACTCCAAGTTTTGACATTCTGTGATAATGAAATCAGTTGGAATTTTTTAAAAAACATAGCCTTATACTTTCAGACTGTTTCTCAATTGTCTCTGGCTGCAGCTGTTAGATAGGTGTGATCCTGAGAACCCCACACAACTGCCTTAGGTTTAAATAAATGCAATAGAGCTTTGGAAATTCCAGGGTCTTGATTCAAACCATAAGCCAAAAAGAAAATGAAGAAAAGCTGAGCTAAATTATGTGATGCGAATGCGCCAATATGACACAATTGAGCCCCACTATTATGTATAATTATTATGAACCAACAAAAACTTTAAAAACCCCTGCATTGATGGAACATGGATCTCCATGCATTTTTGTGAAGTAGAAACTCCACATTCTCATCTCTCTTTTTATTAGAAGAGCCCTCCCCCATCCAGTTCACATATTTCAACTAAAATTGAGTTATTGGAGTTTCTCAAATAATTGAATCTAACAAATTCATAAACAATCATATTCTATGAGGAAGTATTTGGTTTGTCTAAAGCCTGTGTTAAACTTTCAGTAAAAGTTTTTCTGCCATTTAAGAAGTATAGAATCCATAAGAGGTTGTGAGGGGAATGGGAAAAAATAAGGAGAGAAATGAATTACAGTAGATGGGGTAGAGAGAGAAGATGGGAGGGGAGGGGAGGGGGGATAGTAGAGGATAGGAAAGGTAGCAGAATACTACAGTTACTATTATGGCATTATGTAAAAATGTGGATGTGTAACCGATGTGATTCTGCAATCTTTGTAATGTTTTGAATAACCAATAAAAAAAAAGAAGTATAGAATCCAGTACTACTTTCTTCTCAAATCCCTAACTCCTAAACTCTACTGTATTTTGTAATTTTTCTTACACCATATGAAAAAGCACTACAGAAAAGTTTAAGAATTCACCTTAGGCTTCTAAATAATTTTTTAAAACATAAAACTAAGGTTCTTTATAAACTCTTCATTACTTTATTTAGTGCTTTAGGCAACTTTATGAAGTAGCCACTATTTTTTATTCTACTTACAAATAAGAAAACTGAGGTTTCTAGAAATAATGTAACTAGTCCAATATCTCACAGTTTGAAGGAGGCAGAATTCACTCACAAGTCCAAGTATGCCAGACTCCAGAGATTACAACCATTGAGCAATATTACCCCCAGGCTTTTGACCAAGGATTCCATATAGCCTACAGTTCAGTTCATGTAAGTTTTTAGTAAAGTACTTGGCCCCAAAGTAGTTGCTCAGAAATATTAGCTATCGCTGTTATTATACAATGAGTATCCTATGTCTCAAATCATATTTCAGAGAAGAGTTGTAGTTTATGGCACACATTTCTGGATGTAATGTACCCTATTGCAAAAGAATTCTTATTTGTCCTGGTGGAGTTGATCATGCACGATGCTTTTAGGAACTGATGTGGGTAGTAAGCTAAGCTCACTCATTAGCTTCATGCAGCTTCACCTGCACAGCCTTTCTGGTTCATATCTGTTTAAATTACTAAATGCCATGGGGTTTCACAGTTGTTTGCAAATGGTAGAATCCAAGGAGGTTAAGTATTATCAGTCAAACTATTGCAGTGATTGAATTAACTGTACACACAATATAAATTGTTCCAAGTTACATTTAAATCTTTATAATATAGTCAAAATGCAAAGTTCAGGGCCACAATTATGGAATCATATTTTTTGTTTAGATGTAAAAAGAACCAACTATTAGTTTCCTTGAAAATTTGGTTCACTGGCATTTAGATAAAAACTAACCCCACCTCAACCAACCTCCTAAATTATATCTCAAAAGGTTAATTGAGAAGAAACGTCCTATAAAGAGAGGACAATTGATTATGTTGTCCATATCTAAAGAAAAAGGAACAGAAAATCAACACTTAGCTCATGTTCTATGCTAGACATCATAGTAATTTTCACGCATGATCTCTTAATACTCTTAAGTAAGAGTTCTAGTCATCAATACTAGAGAATGCTGAGACAGGAAACCTGAGGTTCAAGGAAATAAAAAGTAGTCTTACCCAAGTCACTAACTGATGGGTGAGTCACAAAGCTCTCAGGGTGTTCTTTCTGCAATTGCACACACTTTAGCTTTATCTGCACATACACATATTTATATCTATTAGCCTTGTACATTCCTGACCAGTTTACAATAAAATCACAAATCAGCACATGTCAATATTTTTTTAGTCTATCCTCCAAAGCAAAGGAAGCATAGTATGACATATTCAAAAGATCTCGTGGAAACTGGGGCTTTGGCTTTAATAACGGCAGTGCCGGATTAAGCATTAAAAGGCTCTATTCAGTGTGGCTAACAAAAGATTCATATTTGACCTTTTGTTGTACAATTTATTAATTTTACTGTTGCATTATCTAGGAAGTGTATGTTTTTTCTAGGTAAATGTATGTTTTCTCTTGAGCATTGTGTTTTCAACTACTAAAAAGTATATATATTTAGAAAACCACCCCATAGTACATAAATATCTCATTAAGATCATAACCCCTCAAAGTAAAATGAAAAAAAGCATACCCCATTAAACATGATGTGGTTTAAGAGCAAGAAATGTGTTAATTTCCCAGGAAAAAAATCTGAAATACTTGTGTTTAATTTTGGGTAGATATAAAGTATTTTTATATCACAAAGCTTGGTAGCCAGCCTGAAGCCATAGTTGAAAGGGATTGTGTGTTGATGCATTGCTTTTTTGAACTATAAGCAAGATTTCAGATTATCTCAACTGCATTAACTTTAGAAGGCAGTTGAGTTCAACACCAGAAGGCCCTGTGGCCAGCCTGAGGCTCAGTGGTGACTTTCTACCCTTACCTTAAAACACGACACTGGAAGCTGGTGCTGAAGCAACATGTCTGTAATTCCAACAACTTGGGAGACTGAGGCAGGGGCATCCCAAGTTTGAAGACAATCCCAGTAACTGAGCAAAGCCCTAAGCAACTTAGCAAGACCCTGTCTCAAAACAAAAAGCAAACAAATACAACACTGAGTCTTGGGGTCCTTGGGATCTCATGACCTAGGGTTTCTTTTATGGTGTAATGATCCGACCCCTGGCTATGTGAATGAACCCTTCACTTTCATCCTCTGACCCTCAAAATTTGCCTCTGACATATCATTGTTTAGGTCCCTGCTCATCTTGGTCACTGTAATTTATAGATGTTTCCCGATCGGAGTCTCTAAAAAAAAGAAGATCCAAATGATTATCTTATTTTAGAATACATTTGTGCTTAAATTTGAAATTTGGAGGTTACAAGAAGAACATGTCACTACTCATTTCCCAGTGTCCTCATGTCTCTTGTGGACATGAAACCACCTTGGGGCAGAGCTGGTAGCTGAGCTGTTCTAAACCATAAAGCTACCAACAATATGGAACTCGTCACTCTTTATTGTATTCCCATGACTTTGACCTAAGGCTGAATCAATATCAGGTCTTAATCTACTTGGCCATTATTTATGTGGGAGCCCATGAGAGAATAGAGGTGAATGCCTATTACAGAGAAAAATCTAGATACTAGATCAATAATGGTGTTGTTTGATCATTTGCTTATATGAATTAAAAACTTCCAGGGTTTTTTTTTTTCTTTTCTTTTCTGCAAGCTCATTAGTGCTTGTGGGTGAAAGCCAATAGTTGTGAATGGCCACAGTGCCAGGGGGTGGCAGGTGGTGTGGCATGCTTTAGCACACACCAATCTCCAAAACACATTCTCAACCCCTCAGAGCAACTCCGTTGTGTGTGTGTGGGTGTGTGTATTAGATACATGCATTATTTGATCTAAAGAATAGATATTTTCTCAATCATCTGTAAAATACAACAATCGTATCTTTAGGGAAAAAAATAATGTTCTAGTAATATAAAATCTAAGTAAAACTGTTTGTGTCAGAAATGCACCTTCAGAAATTCCCCCAGTACCACTTCCAACCAGATTGTTGCCCTTGGCTGCTCCTATTTAGGCATTCTGGAACTGAATGTCACACATCCAAGGTGCCTGGGAATTGAGTCAATATTTTCACATAATGCCAGTTGCCACCAAAATGTAGTTACTTACACAGACTGACAAGTTGTTATTTTTCATGCTAAAACAATAGGAGCCTTATGACTTATCTTTTCCAAATGTTTTCTTGGAAGACTGAAAGGACAAACATGCTTTTCTAAATCTGTAAATTATCCCAAGAGACTGATTTCCTTATGAAGTTTAAAATGGGGAATCTGAGACCCATCAGATCTACCACCTTCCCTCACCCCAAATAGCTTTTTAAAAAATTATTTAAAAATTTTGAAAAGGTTGGTTTATAACTTAATTTTAAAACACCAGATGCTCTGATCATGAGGCCTGTAATGTATGGGCAAAAATGCATTTCAGGCTGCCTTCTGCAAGAAGAGGTGCTGCAGATTTGCTGTGAAATGTCACGACAATTTCTACAGGGAGGCTGAAGACTTGGAGGATATTGATGACAGCAGGGAAATAGTTTCCTATGGATCAGAAGTTCTGCTAACTAAAAATAGGCAGTGATCTGACCTATCCCCACACAACACTTAGCTAAAGAGGCTGTTTTGATCCCCACAATCAAGTATCTCAAAAAGTCAAGTCTTTTCAAGTAGATGCATTCAAGTATCTCACTTACACAGAGGTGTTTTTTTTTATTGCAATTTACATTCAAATTGGTACTCTTTTCATGTGCTTATTCTGTAAACATGACACCAGGCCTATGCTTGTCCCCATCAGAGGATGGCTAACATATTATTTTCACATTCATCTGGGGAAGCGACTCATGTGCCCCTCTGCCCCCTTAATGTCCCTGTGGAGGGTGCAACATCTTTGACCAGGTATATGGTTCAGAGTTGAGAAAAAAACAAATGCTCAAAAGAATGGGGGCTGGCAGAGATCAAGGGCAAGCTGCATTCTTGCAGAGGAAATACAGCCAGTGTAGGAGGTGAGGCGGGAAAGGGAAGACTAGAGAGTTTATCTGTTGGAGGAAGTTGGGAGGAGGGAGGAGTGATTTAGGGAGAGCAGGGAATCCGGTTCCCTCTGCTAACAGCTGTGTCCAGTGAAGCTCTAGTTCACGGTTTAAACTCTTACTGTTTCTCTATCCTTGAATTTTGCCTTGAGGTTCACTGTCTCCTCTCATGGACTTGACAGTGTCTATCTCCCCTCTGTTGTTCCTGTGGTCACCAGAAACCTTTCAAACGGGCATTCAATATGTTTACAAGTCTCTGTGCCTTGTATCTCTATAAACACTGGCCATATTATATTGTCCATTCTGTCTCCTGTTTGTTTGGAGGGAAAAATAAAGTCTAATATCTAATGTATCTCTTTGTCTGCTTTTTTTTTTTTTTTTGGCCTGGGATCTTGAGGGTAACAGTTGCTTTTCTCAAAATGAAAACAATTCACCCTTTGTCCCAGTCGATTAACTAGAGTTTTGGAGGAAGGGCTTTTGCTCAAATATCATTTATAAATGACTGCCTCAAATTTCTGAAGAATTTCTCATGGTCAAAAACTACTAATGACATTTGTTCAAGTGATTTTTCTTGCCGGGAAAAGTCCAAGAATAAACCCATAAAGAAAGTATTGAAGCCAGGATTTCTTCAGTCTCTCTTGAAGAGCTACAGTGTGAAGCGACAATTTCCATTACGAGTTTCCCCAGAAGGTGGAAGGGAGTTAAGTGAGGCTTGCATTTTCACATAGTTGCTTGTGATTTCCTCGTCATCTCTTCCACGGTGACTTTCAAAGGAATGAGCGCTTTGTTTTGACCAAAGAATTTACAGTTTTGAAGAAACTTAGTGTACCAGCAGCTGTTGTGGTGGTGTAGCTTAGTGGCATTGTGCTTGCTTATAATTCTGGAACAACATGGCTGCTCATCACAATTTCCAAAGTGGTCTTTTTCACTTTCAATGAAATTTTTCACATGGGTAGAGATTGTCGAGATCCAAATAGTTAATGAAGAGATTGTGATTCATCTACAAAAGGGTTTTTCAACCCCCTCCCTATTGACAGTAACTGGATAATTTAAAAATGAAATTTTAAAGTTTGTCTTATTTATTTATTCATTTATTTTTGTGGCGGGAGTCAACCTATGCATTGTAGGATGTTGAGCACCATTTCTGGCCTCTAGTACCTAGATCCGTCCCCCAACTTACGGCAAGCAAAAATGATCCAGAAATTGCCAAAGAGTTCCTGGGAGACCAAATGGTCCCTGACTGAAAACATTTTTCTACTACCTTTAAATTATATATATATATAAAATTCAAATTATGTACACTTGGTGCCCCATACATACATCAGTTCATTTTTAACACACATTATTTGACCTGAATAAAGTAACCAGACAGTACTAGAAACAGGTAAAGGTTTGTTTCTTAATTTGTGTCTGTGATATTCTGTTACTCAAAAGTCTCATCAGTTTCTGTGAAATTTAGTGAAAACTCCTTATTGCAAAATAATTTCTCTATGATTTGTTTTTTCTTGGTATCAGGGATTGAACCCAGGGACATTTAACCACTGAGCCACATCCCTAACCCATTATTTGTGATTTATTCTGAGAAAGGGTCTCATTAAGTTGCTTAGGGCCTCACTAAATTGCTGAGGCTGGCTATGAACTTGTGATGCTCCTGCCTCAGCCTCCCAAGCTGCTGGAATTACAGGAGTGTGCTACCACGCCAATTCCCCATGATCTTTAATGCTGCTTCTAATGCCGTGGTTAAATATCTTAGTGTTCTGAAACTACATCCAGGAGGGTACACTTTACTGTTGTTCAGATAGCAATATCTAAGTAGGGTCATATCATTGATTTCTTTTGAATTAAGGCTGCTCACTGAAAATAAGCCTCTACTAAAAGAGCACAGAAGTAGATAATAGTATGCTGCATAGGATGAGCTCAGCGAAGAGACAGGGAGATGACAAAGCCCATCCATTCACATCTGTTACTAAATTGAGGACCAGTTATTAAGTGATCATAAGGGTAACTACCACATGCTCAATGCTTATTAGTTGAGAATTAAGTTCTGGTTGGAATTCTCTGGTCTGGCATAGGCTCTTTCTACTTTTGAAGTTTTGACTCTCTGTTAATTTCTTAGAGGAAAGAAGGAAACACTAATATGCAGTTAACTGCTTTCCCCTGAGCCTTAACCTGTGTCTTTCACTGAACCAGAAATTTCTTTCTGTATGTCTTCCTTGTGATCTCCTGCTTTACTTTTCAATGGAAAGGCAGTAAAAGCAAAGAATATTTGCAAGCAGGTAAGTAGAAATATGTGCTTGGAATCTAGTAAATCATTCTTATCCAAGGTGAGGACAATACTCAAAGAGCAGAGACCATGTTCATTCTTAGGATCCTGGTCATGGACCTTAGTTTCTTTACTTTCTGCTGAGAAGCTGGGAGAGTATTTGCAGTGAGTGTGCTCAAGTATACCAAGGGATATACCCTACTCCCTGAGCATGAGGAGACTAGTTACAGGGAACACAGGGCCCTACTGATCAAAGGGTGGCCCCTAGACCAGCAGCATCATCTTTACCTAGGAGCTGGTTAAAAAATCCAGAATCTCAGGCCTCATCCCTCAGCTCAATTTTGCATTTTAATAAGAATCCCATGTGATTCCTATCACACTTAAATTTGTGAAGCACTGGCATAAGAAATGTTTTCTATAATTTAACCCCATGAGATGTCCTGGGGTGTGGGATTACAGAAGCAAAATGTATGTGGAGATTTCCTCACACCATGTGTATTTTTTGGAGAACCCCAATGTGCATGAACACTGGAAAATATACTTTGAGAAATCTCAAATTACACCAGGCATTGAATTCCAGACATGCTATAATTAAAATCTGGTTATAAAGACTAAGAGCTTAAATGACAAAACTAATATTTTGGATGATTACTTTGGATCAACCTTATTATTTTTAATGCTAATATATGGATAATTTTTCAAATATCATGGTACTAAGCCTATTAAATGCCCTTTAGCCTCTAAATCATCCTGTCAAAAGCAGTCAAGAAATGCATAATTACTATAAAATCAATGCTTATTTACCAAGTCTAATTATTTATTTAGATGTTATTAGCTTTTTTTCCCTCTAGTATTTGTTCTAAATCTATTTAATAAAAATGTAGAAAATTCTCAAGGTACTGTTTTCATTTGCTAGAGCTGCATAACACAAATACAACACACTGGTGGTTTGAACAACAGAAATGTATTTTCTCAATGTTCCGAAGTCCAAGATCAGCTGGATTGGTTTCTCTTGAGGCTTCTCTTGGTTTGTAGATGATACCTTCTTGCTATGTCCAAACATGTCTTTCTACTTTACTCGAATATCCCTGGATTCTCCTAATTGCACTCTAATTTTTTTCTTATAAAAAGAACAGATTGGATTTGGACCCAAATCTCCAAACATAGTCACATTCTGCAGTCTTGGGGATTAGGATTTCAACATGTGAATTCTGAGGAGACACAACTCAACCCTTAACAAATGCCAACTGGCAGAGACATTTCTATGTTGAGAATTTTCACCCGTTGTTTATGACAATGATTGCCTACTTCAGAGATGAATTTTATGGTAGTCCAGGACACTACTAATTCCTTTTTCACTGTCAGAGGTTCTTACACATTTAAAAAAAAAAAAAAATCCTCAGTCATTCCAAGTGTGGTACTGAGAGCAAATCTGACTGTCTCAGAGAGTTGTTCACACCCTCAAGTCTGGTGCAGGCTGGAGTAGACTACCATGATCCAGCATGGTCATTCTATCCACTTCCTCCCGCAACAGAAGCAGAACTCTATAAGAGTTTCCCTCCTGCTATAATTTATTCATCAAAGTCTGTGCACTTCCCCTCCAGGATTCATTACTAAGTCCTTCCTCCTGAAGTCATGTATTTTGTTTCATTTTGTTGTTGTTGTTTGTTTGTTTATTTCCCATCACTCATCTCTTACTCCTCCATTTTGAACATCCTCCTTGCAAACAGAAAGTGCGCCCTCTACAGCTGAAAACCCACAGAGGACCCTCTTCACCAAAGGTCTCAGAAAGGGCTGAGGGATGTGTCCCACTGTCCACTTCTTCCCCTCTCTATCTGGAAATATGGCTTCCTACCCAGAGCAATCTCTGTTCCCTGTTTCCACCTGGTACCACCACTGCTGAGGGCATACATATTCTTAAAATCTCTTTTTCTTTTTGGTAGTAAAATATTCACAGAAAATTATATGAGTAAATGTAATACAGTCGGGGTGGGAAGTGAGAACAATAATGATATTGAATATAGCATGTAATTATGAGCTAAATGCTCCCAAGTTTAAATGATTTCTTGAGTGTTTTAAGGTCCTTTGCCAGCTGCTACTGTGGCCAGGGTATCTTATTATACACAGTGATTTGTCCTGTCAACAAAGGGGAAAATCATCCTCAATTTATTTTTCGCTTCTACCGCCTCATTTTAATGTTCAGTTATTTGCAAAAAAAAAAAAGGTGGAGGTTTTATGAATAAATGAAGCATTGCATGCAGCTGTAGGTGTCTGACAACAACATGCAGTGTTTGCATGGCATTTTAAAAATATTTTTGTTTTTATATTATTCAAAACTACTTTCATCAATATATGTGTGGTCCTTGGAATAGGTTAGTGAGGAAGGCAAAGAAAATTGCTTTCCTAAGAATGCCATGCGGTAACGTCGTTAACAGATACGATTCTAGAGTTCAAATTTTCATCCTTTAATTTCAGCCAGCATTAATTGAGCAGCTACTCTGTGGCAGACACTGTTTGGAACATGAGAGATGTATCAGAGAGCAAAACAGATCTGCACCCTCGATGGGGGATTCTTTCTACTTCTACATGTAAAATTAGAATTGTAATTAATTCTTAATTCTGTTTGTAGAAGACAGACAATTAAAAATAGACTAAATATGTAACTTATTTAATAGTAGAGGAAAAATGTTATAGAAAATGAAAACAGTAGAGTAATTGCAATTTTAATTAGGGTGGTTAGAAGAGGCTATACTGTGAAAGCCGCATTTAAGCAGAGTCTGGAAATAAAAGGGATGCTGGTGTTTAGTAATTTATCCATTGTGTCTCCCTGGTACATTTCATTGGTTACAGAACAATTATGCAAATGGCCTATAAATATGATTTTTTAGAAACTTTAATCATGGGCTATTTAGGAAGAATAAAGGACCTTGACCTGGACTTCTAAATACTGACACTGTGAACTAGGACAAGACAACCTTTTTTCTCCCAGAGTCCTGGAAAGCAGGAATAATGCCTTTTGAGAACATTTTTATTTTAAAAATCTATTTTCAAAGAAAGACTGTTTTAAAAGAAAGACTCAGAATTTAACGAGTAAAATGGTTTCTGTCCGTGCTGAATCTGTGGCCATCATGAGCTAGCTGGAATTCTTTCTAGGATGCCCACATGCACATTTGGCCACAAGATGGCTCACACATTGACACAAAGTTAGTACTTCTGTTTATCCCTAAAAATGTCCCTTTAGAGGCTTTGTTATACGTCACTGCAGACCGGGCTCTTTCCTGTTGAGGAAAGATGGAGAAAGGAAGATAGAACTCAACAAGGGGAATCATGTCCAATTGAGCAGCAAAAAAAAAGAAGCCTTGGGGAATTTGTGACCTAAATGTTATAAAAGCATATCTGACATCCCTTAATGGGGCCCTTTATCCTGCTACATCAGATTCTATCCTGTAACCTCAAATTGCTCCAATCAGGCGGGAGGAGCAGAGCAGACGGGGTTATCTGGCAGTCATAGACAACCCTCAATTTCAGTAACTTAAAATAGTACAGATCCCATCTTTCTTCATAACTTTCCATTCAGAGCTTTAGGGTTATTTAGGGACCCTTGTTTCTCCTCCTCATCCTCACGGTAGAACTTGGACTTATAGAGTGGCCACTCTCTGGAAACACACCCCTATTTGTGGCTGAAAGGAAAGTGGATGTGATCAAGCATGAATTAGCTTCAAAAACTTCCATGTGGAAATGACACACTAACATTCCATAGACTAAAGAAAGTTTATCTGGACAGAATGATGTCCAAGCACTGGTTAGAAGTTAATCCTATCTAGTGGATGGAGAGACAAAGATCCAGAACATTTGTGAACTTGTATGAATTATGATAGCCAGTATAATTTTAAAGTTTCTGTCTTTCATAAGACTTTTAAATTTTTACTAGAGAAATTGCCTTTTGCTGTTTGACATCTCCTGTCCAGTCTGATTCCTCTTATGGAGTTCTTCTTCTTCTTTTTTTTTTTTTCTTTTCAGGCAGAAGGGGAGAACTAGTTTATGCAAAGATTTGAAATCAAAGAGGAAAAAGTTTAAGGTCAACAAGATGAAAAATATTTGTCTTTTTGATGGTACACTCATATGCATTAATGATGATGTGATTTTTCTCAGAAGCTCATGTTGTATAAGAAAAGGAGAAAGGATAAGAAAGAAAGGAAAAGGAATATGCTGGGGATATAGCTCAGTTGGTAGAGTGCTTGCCTCCCATGCGCAAGGCCCCAGGTTCAATCCCCAGCACCACCAAAAAAAAAAAAAAAAAAAAAAAAAGGAAGGAGCAATTATTTTTATCATCAAAGATGAAACTAAAAAAAAAAAAAAAATAGGGCTCTTTTACCATAGACAACAAGCCAACTTCTGTTATGCAACTTCAATAGATTAGGATCTATGACTTATAATAAGGGATCATGATGGCATAAAGGTCTGACAAATATTGCATATTAGACAAGCAAATGGTTTAGTAAAGAAATACAGATAAAATTGGAGAAGCAAAATGGATGTCAAAGGGCACACAAGAAATAAGTTGATCCAGGCCTGTAATCTCAGCAGCTTGGGAGGCTGAGACAGGAGGATCAAGAGTTCAAAGCCAGCCTCCACAAAAGCAAGGCACTAAGCAACTTGTTGTGACCCTGTCTCTAAATAAAATACAAAATAGGGCTGGGAATGTGGCTCAGTGGTCTGGTGTCCCTGAGTTCAATCCCTGCTACCAAAAAATAAATAAATAAAATAAAGAAGTTGAGCTCAAGAATCGGGTAAGAGCAGTCAAGCAGGTCTCAATGTCCTGATTCACAAGAAGTAAGAGATGGGGAACTCAGTTATCAGCACTGAGGAGCAAGAGATGCTAAAGTGAGCTATTTTACAAAGGCAGAAACTAAAAACCAGAAGAGAACTTGCAGGTTGCAGGTGGTGCACCAGGCAGAAATGAGTCTAACTAAGGTATCATTTCAATAAGACTGCTTGCCTGATTTCAGTCACAGTAGGGTATAGAAGAACCTAGATACCTGTATTCAAGCTCAGGACTTCAGGGAAGTTCCAACAGTGTGTATGTATGTCCACACGCACATATTTTGGGCATAATTGTTTCTTCATTCTGCAAAGACAATCAGAGGTAACTTATATTTAAATTTGTAACCCAAATTCAAGTCAACTTTCTTGGCTCTAAGACAAGTCTGTAGGTAGGGTGACAAATTCCAAAAGAAGCATAGGTCTGGTTCAAGAAGTCTTGAAAAATCTTCAGTGCAGTTTTGACTGAAGGTATATAGAGAGAAAGGTGTGTAATACAGCAATTTTTTTCTTAAAACTTTAACTTTAGTAAATTTTCCCTTTCTGCAAATGTTCTTCATTGTGCCACTTCTCTGATCTCTTCTGATATGACATAGTGGCTAGTGGCAGACTTGGATTCCAACTGGCTGGCTTGAATCTTGTTTCTACCTGTTGGTAGCTGGGCTGACCTTTTGTTACTTAAACTTTTGTAAATCAGTTTCCTCATCTGGAGATTAGGAATAATGACAGAGTGGTTGGAAGGGTGAGATAACTTATTGTTACAAATCTAGAACAGGACTGGGCACATTGCAAATTTCAGCATTTGTTGTTATTATTAGATTTAGAATCCCAGCCCCTACAGCCCTTTTCTCTACTTCTCTTTCCTTCTTGCATCTGACCTTCTGCATCTTTCTCTTCCTCTGATCCTTATCTATGATTTCTTCATTTCAAGTGACTTTTGCTCATCACACCATCTCCATATAACTTGCCTCCTGAGAAGATGGCCGGAGAAGGGAAGGTAGAAAAGTCTTACACACTTTGTGTGTTACTTTGTCTTGGTCCCAACAAGCCAACTTCTGTTATGCAACTTCAATAGTTCAATATGCACTCTGTATGGCAGTCTAAATGACAAGTCCTTGTTTATTGACATCATTGCTAACTTCAAGGAGAATGTATAAAGTTACGAGACTGGTTATCCAGGAGTTTCATAAGCCCAAGGAAATCTCCCTCTAGCCACTTTAAGGTCCTAAAGTTCTTAACTTTTCCATCAGGTTCTAACGACTAATTGCTGAGAACTTGTAATTGGAACTTTTGGGTTTGATCAAGAGCTTATCATCTTATTGGATATAATGTTGGGTCCCTTCCAATCTGAGACTAATGACAATAATTGCAGTCAATTATTGAGCACTGACTACACAGTAGATCTTTTTAATACATTATTGCACTAATCTATGTGATGAAACCTATAAAATTGGTAGTAGTTTCCTGGGAATAGGGAAATTGAGACCTCGTGAGGTCAACTATCTCATTGAAAGTGGTGGAGTCAGATTTTGAACCCTGGCCAGCCTGCATCAGAGCCAATTCTAGCAAGTCTCTCCTTTGCATGGTGAGAAAAATGATTGTATCACTCCGCATCTTGAATCTCTAACCCTGGAATTCCCTGACGGCTACAATGAGATTAGGTTACTATTCTCTGCATGCTCATGGGATGGGGAGGGACTTCATCTCTCCTTGACAGGCAAACTCTGTTTTGGGGGAGAGTTGAAACTAATACACATTTCCTTAGAAAGCAGACAAATGGGCACATGTTATTTTTTTGTGCCATCCCATTTCAAATATTAAAGCTATCACTTGCTGGTTGTATGACTTTCTACAGCTATTTCACATTTTTTTTTTTTAGTTTCAAGTTCCTGACCTGTAATATACGAATAATAATAGTAATGGTTTTACAGGGTTTTGTGAGGAATAATTGGAGAATAATCATGTACATTCTTAGGACCATTTTTGGCACATAGCAAGTGTTCTATGATGAACTTCTTCATCATCATCATCGTTATCATTGCAGTTATTACATTTTCTTATATTCTCCTTATTGTTGTTATTCTAGAAGCTGTAGCTCAGGGTTACATTTCTCATAATTATAGCTCCATCCAGAGAAGGAGCCAGGACCAGTTGAGAATAAATACTGTTGCTGATTAAGGACAGAGAAATACCAGTCTTGCAGGTGGGCTTCCAGGCCAGAGATGCCATCATTTCTCTCTTGCACTTTCCGCTTGAAGAGTTCAGAGGACTTTCTGAAGAAGGCTAGTTACCTGCAAAAGTTTATAGATCCTTGTTATGGGACCCCATAGATAACAGTAATCACACTTATTTCCGCTTAAAGCAAATAGACAAGCAGGTCTTTCTGTGGTCCACCCTTGCACTTCTCCCCTCATGAGCCTATAGTCCCAAGCCCCAGCCTTTCCAGTGGATACCCTTTAGGACTCCCTTTTGGAACACTTTGGGGCTTTGACTGTGCACATTCATGAGGCCATCGCAATTAATGACGTGTGCTTCTCAGGATAGGTGAGAGGGCAGGGGCAATAGATTTTAGTGGCTTGTTTGTTTTATTACCCAGCGATATGGACAAAACAGGGCCTCTGTCAAGATTGCAGAACTATGACATAAATGCTAAACACTCCGAACCAGCTGAGAACAACATGGCAAGTTCTTTCATCTCACACCCTCACTCTCCGTGGAATCCCCAACTCCATCTTGCTTTTGCTCCTTATGTCTGACCTGCTTCTGTTTCCAAGGAGCAAAGGTTATCAGTTGGGTGATGAAATTTCAGGCCATGGATCCATTTTTTTTTTCTTTTCTTTTTTTTCTTTTCTTTTCTGTTACCTGTTGTTAAATGGAGATCCTAATGCATTCCCCTCTTCTGGAAGACAAGAGAAGAATTTAATAAGTAAGTTCTTAAGCCTGTCCCTAGGCCAAACTCAGCAGTGGTGGCTTCAGAGAAAGGCCAAAACAATGGCTTTTATCATCTTTGTTATCATTAAAAATCTTCTTTTCTCCTACTAGTCTCCAGATACATCTGATCATAGAATAGAGTGAGGGGATGCAAGAGGTTTCACTTCTGTCTCTCCTGAGTACTCACAGCAGGCTGGGAGTAAAGGAGACTGCATTGAAGAACTGCAGCTCACACTTTTTCCCTTCACTCTTTTTTAGGTCTTCCTTTAGGATATGTGATGGATGGAAAGTGAATATGTAGTCCCCAAGTATTAGTAACCAAGTAGAATAAAGACCGTCCTGTGAATCCAAAGTTTACTTAACTGTGCCTTGGGTTTAATGCGAACACAACTAATGTTGACTCAGAGAAATATCACCTGCTTTTTTGAGATTGCAAGACAATAATGGAGGCTGAAATAGCCTTCTTTACTCCCATTGGGTGGGCTGGCTTTAGAATGGAGAACAAGGTGTAATTTTCCACCAGTAATAGGATTAGTTCAACCTAAAAAAAAAAGAAAGGAAATTAATTTTCAGGTTGCCATTCATTTCTTTATCAGTCAACAAATGTTTGTCGATCATTGACTACAAGCTCAGCAAGAAAGTGAGAACAATAAGCACAAGAAGTGACCTTTGCTTTTACCGTTTACTTGGGGAGACCAAGTTGACATCCTTTGTCTGATAGAGACAACACTTCACTTGGAATCAGGAGACCCGTGGTCTGGCCACCTTTGGTTGAGTAGTATAATGTGTATAATGTGTGGGTAAGTGAAGGTGCCCTGGAATTGGGCTTCCAGAGCGATAAAATCCAGCATTGTCCTCAATAAGCTGTGGACAATGGGAAAACCCAACACTTCACATCAATTTTCTCATCTGTGAATATGAAGTTAACAATAATGCCCACCTGGAATGGTTTGTTGAGAGCTTAAAGTCAGGACTTGTCTGGCATTATATTCAGGACACATTAGGTATGAGATATTATTAGTTTGATATTTCAGGAAAGCCTTTGAAAGTCCCTGGGAAAGAAAAGAGGCCCGACATGTATGGGGTGCTTCCTGTACCCGATGCCAAATGGAGCACATGACATGGGCATTTTTTATATATGCTCAAAAATGCCTTGTAAAATGGGTTAGGGAGACATGAAAAGGTTGAAGTTGCTTTGTCAGGTTTTTTAGCTGGTGAAAGACAAAATTTGGTTGTAGTCCCTGTTCTGTTTGAATACAAATCCTATACTTTCTAGTACCCAAATGTCCTCTGAGCCTCAGTTGCCCTTGTTAGAGAACCCTTGGATGGATCAGATGGACTCTTATTTCGGCTCTAAGGTGTATTACTCCAATGCATCCAATCTTCTGGTGAAACTGGATTTTAGTTTGAGAGAGATTGAGGTAGAAGAATTGACAGACAAAATTTTGGAAGTATGAATTAGTCTTGAAGTACCAGTAGAATTCGGTTATATGAAAAGAAAAAAGTGGATTTTCATATTTATAAATACTGGAACAGTTATAGGAATGATAGGTAGAAAAAAATTGCCTCTGCTAAGAGGAGAGTACTATTTTGAGGATATACAGGAATCAGGGCTGTGTTCTTTCTCTATGTCTTAAACCAGTGTTCCTCAATATCAGCATTGTTGAAGACAGAGGCCAGGTAATTCCTTATTGTGAAGACTGTCCTGTGAATTTGAGGATGTTGCTATGGCCTAACCCCCAATTGGATGCTATCTGGAGATGGAGGCTTTGGGAGATAATGTGGTTTAGATTAATTTATGAGAATAAGGCCTTTCTCATGGGTGCCTTAATATAGAGACACCAGAGAATTTTCTTCCTTGCATTTTGAGAACATAGCAAGAAGGTGGCTATAGAACTTCCAGGAAGAACACCCTCATCAGACCCAACCAGGCTGATATCCTGATCCAATTTCCACCCTCCAGAACTGTGAGAAAATAAATTTTTGTTGCTTAAACCACTTAAGGCTATGATAATCTGTTTTGGCAGCCCAAGCAGACTAAGACAGATGTTGAGTAGAGCCCTGGCCAGATGCAAGTAGCATCCCCCAAAATGACAACCAAAATGTATGTGGACATTGCCTAACACAGGGTGTCATGCCCCCTCTATCTCAGAACCATTGCCTTAACCTTGTCCTAATCCTCATTTAAGTCATAATCTAAGGGTGGGGAAAATGAACTTCATCATCTCCAAGTTCAATCTTGCTGCCTCAGGTATGTGAGTGTTTCTTGAACTATGTTGTATATATGAGTCTCCCGAGGGACCAAGGTAAAATATAGATTCTTGGTTTTCCATCCACTGACAACTTGGAGCACTGAAAACTTAGATTAGAAGCCAGAAATCTGATTCTAACAAGTTCCCAGCTCAGCTGATTCTCACACAGCCCAAAGACTCCCTTTTGAAAAGCACTGGAACAGTTGCCATTTTCAGGGTCAACATTGACCTTGTTTGCATAAAAGAAAAAAAAAATGGCAGCTTTGAGGACCAGTCATTGTGGATTTAAGCCTTTATTTCTTTATTTAATTGAGATCACACAGGGAACTAGTTGATCGAGTAGCCTCTCCAGCCAGGCGCCCTGGGTTCAAAGCCTGGGGCTATCACCCACAGGCTGAGTAGCACTGGGTAGAGCACTTAGCTTTCTGTGCCTGGACTTCCTCACTTGGAACATGGGGAATACTGTCAGCACTGCCTCATAAATGGCATTATGTCAGATTGGATATGTGACAAAGCTCTCATAATTGTTTCTGCACAAAATGTTCAATAAATGTTTAGGGGTAGTGACAAAGGTTAATTAAAAATAAAAAGCATGGACGGTTGCCATAGCAGCATTGTAAGGCTATTCCTGACCTTTTAAGAAAGCCTGGTGTTTCTTCTGACTTTTTTTTTTCTTACCATTCACCTGAGGAGTTTACTAAGTGTATGTTTTCAGGGCCCCGCTCCCTTGCAGACTAATTCATCATGTCTCAAGTGAGATGTCAGAATCTGCATTTTTATAAAGCTATGCAGGTGAGTATGATGCAGCCTATTCAAAGATACATGTAGAAACACAGCCTTGAAGAAAAAGCTTGTATTGTGTATAAACTCAACCGGCCTTCTTTCGTTGATCTGCTCAGAGTGATAGGCCACATCCTGGGATGTGATCTTTAAGTGGTTCTCCAGTGAGTATAGAGTCATGATTGCAAAATGTTGCATGAAGTTTTTGCCTTTGTATTTGATACTTATCAAGCATCTTCTTTAGCTTCTAATTTTCTTTGATTTACTTAGACGTTTTTCAAATTGTGATATGAAAAAAAAATATGTAAGTTATGTAGGCTTTTTTTTTTTGTACTAGGAATTGAACCAAGGGGTGCTTAACCACTGAGCCACATCCCCAATCCTTTTTATTTTTTTATTTTGAGATAGGGTCTCTTTAAGTTGATGAAGCTGTCTTTGGACTTTCGCTCCTTCTGCCTAAGCTTCCTGAGCCACTGGGATTACAGGTGTGCACTACCGCACCCTGCTTGGAAGGCTTTTTAAAAAGGGAAGTAGACAACTCATTGGAAAGGATGTCACCTAGACATAAAACCCCTTTCAACTGACATTTCAACAAGTTGGGCTGTGAAATTGAAAAATTACTTTTTAGAAATTGTACAAGCAACACAGATTCCTAACAAGCAAAGATCCAGTCATATGGAATTTTAAACACCTGTCAGAATACATTTTCATTTTATCTTTATTCCTATTGTTTGGTGAAAGTAAAATTTTTTAAATGGGGAAAAAAAAATTGGGGGCTGGGGCTATGGCTTAGCAGTCACGCACTTGCCTGGCATGTGTGAGGCACCAGGTTTGATTCTCAGCACCCAATATAAATAAATAAAATAAAGATTTATCAACAAATATATATATATATATATATATATATATATATACACTCACACACACACAACACATACACACATATATGTATGTGTGTGTGTATGAATATATTTTTTTCCTCATTGTGTTTCCAACCTGGAGGGGAAATAAGGATTTTGCTTGTTAAAAAGAGGCAAATGTATTCTGATTACACCAACTCTTCTTAACATGCTTTCAAAATTCTCCAGCATTTAGCCCCCATAAATCTGATGAGAATCATGGCCATTGTGAGTATGTTCACTATCAAAATCAGAGACATTGTTGAAGTCTCTGACGAGGTGTTCTTCCAGTTAAATAGTTGATCCTATCTCTGTGCTTGGTATCATTTTTATTTGTAACCAAGTGGAATATTTTAGGAAGAAATGATTGACAGTCCAAATTTTCTTCTGCAACAACCAAGCCACCCTCTGGTATAGCTTTTTTTTTTCCTTCTATAGTCCATTTTCTTAAATGAACTGAATTCCTTCAGTCTATTATTTCTTCTATATACAATGGGTATGCATCTGATTCCTGAAATTCATAATCAGGACTATTACCGTTTTATTTTCCTAAGGCAAGTTAATGTAGCTGGCCCATTTCCAAGAGTCCTGGGATCTTAGAAAAGCCTAAAAGCAAGTTTCTCAGTGTAGCATTGTTGCTCCATTACTTGCCTTTCTCCAGATCTGGACAGGAGTATACCACAGGCTCCTACAGAATTTCATTTATGTTCAGGTACCCTAACATCTGTTAGGGTATTAGGAAGTGTTTATTAGTTCTAGTGAAGGAAAACCAGCAGAAGAAGGACTAGTGGTCCCATTTTTTTCTTTTTTTCTTCAACTGTTAGGAATTCCAACTGTTCTCCACTCAGGTCCTCCCTTTTTCCCCTCCCACTGTAGAGTAACTTCAGCTGAATAATTCCTTGATGGGTATTATTATGGTTTACATATGAGGTGTTCCCAAAAAACTCATGTATGAGAGATTGCAAGAAAGTTCAGAGTGAAATGATTGGATTGTGAGAGCCTTAACCTAATCAGAGAATTAAACACCCGATAGGGATTACCTGGATTGTGACTATAGGTAGATAGGATGTGGCTGGAGGACATGGGTCAGTGAGGGCGTGTCTGTGGGGTTTACATTCTGTCTTTGGTGAGAGGAAAACTCTCTCTCTATCCCCTCCACTTCCTCCTTCACCTTCTCCCTCCTTCTCCTCCCCTTTCCCCCTCCATCCCTCTCTCTCTCTCTGCTTCCTGGGACAATGTTTTGAGCAGCTTTTCTCTGATATACTCTTCTGCCATGAAGCTCTGCCACACCTCTGGCACAGAGCAATAAAATTGGCTGTCTATGGACTGAGACCTCCGAACCATGAGCTCCCAAATAAACTTTTCCTTCTTTAAAATTATTTTTGTTAGGTCTTTTGATGACAGCAATTAAAAAAAAAAAAAAGCTGACTAAAACAGGTTCCTCACCTTTCCAACAAATGTGTGGGTGGGAATTTTATTTAACTCAGCCTGAGAACCTCAAAGGTGCCGTTAATTTGTATGAAAGGTGGGGTGAAGGGAAGCAAGAGAGGGGTTAGAGATGGGGCATGACTGAGAGGGAACACAGAAGTTTGCCTGCTCTTCCAAGAAGAGAGGGGCAGGGAAAAATTATCTTTTTTTTTCCTCTTATGTTTTTGAAAGCAGAACAAGACAGATATGAATATGTCAATAGATTTTTCTGTTAAGTATTCATAATAAAGTCTCAGATAACTAAATGCAACTAAACAGAACAGTAACACTGCAATTAATCTAGAAAAGAGTCAAATTACAGCAGAAGAAACTGGTCTCAGATGCTCAGTTTTAACAACAACTTTTCAGAAAGTCCCACAGCTCTTTCCTGATTTGGCTCAGTTAAAGATACCTTTTCTATTTTTGCCCTCAGACCCTTTGTAAAGATCTCAGGCTGCATAAGGGAGTTTCTCCTACTCAGAAGGCTACCATTTCATTCACCAGCTTGCATTTGCTAGGCAAGGGAAAATGGGCATTTTAGGATGATGTTAAGCAATAAGTGTAAATTCACTACATTCTCCATTTCACTCACAGGTATAACCTGAAAACCTTCAAATAGCCCAGGAAATTAAACTGCTCTTCTCTCTGAGGAGCACTCAGCAAAACTGAAAAGCTACTAGGATTTGCTTTTAATACCTTTATTGCACTTTGCCTGTGTGTTACTGAGTCCAGACTGCACATTAGCATCACCTGGGAAACGAACTCCCGAGTTGGGGCCCTGATTGCAGATTGTAATTCAGTGGTTTGGTATGGGACCTGAGTGTGAAGAGGTTGACTTTCCCCAGGTGATGTGAATATGCAGCTGGTGCTAAGAATCCCAGTTGAATTATTTGCACACACCTCACCTCCTTTTTTTGTTAGCTTTTTTTTTTTTCTTTCCACCTTGCCTATTTGGGGCTGACTTTTCACAGGGTCGTGTTCTTACTATGCAAGGAGTTCATAAAAATATAATTAGTCCCAGAGTCTTCTGTATTTATCAGGGTCTCTAGAATCCCTGGAGTCTAAGTCATTCTGCTGAAATGGTAGATTAACAAAGCAGCAAGTTTCCCATTCTTCTTCCTTCCCTCCTTTCTTACTCACAATCTTTTCTGACTTCAAAAGGCGATGCATAAGACATTGTCACTAAAATACCTGCCATGTATTTCATCACCTACCTGTAAGTGATCACTAGCCTCTGTGCCTACTTAAATCCTGCTCCTTCTTATCCCAAATAATGCTTATTATGGTTTACACATTTATTCTATAATGTTTGATTAGTTACCCACATGTGAGGGCTTCCAAATCAATAGAAGCCTGCTTAAGATCTCAGAAGACTTAAAAGCAAAATTAAAGCTCTTGTTGTTCAGTTTTGTTATTGTAGGAGAAATATCCCTTCATTGCAAAAACATTAGAAAACGTAAATAAGTAAAAAAGAACAAAGCAGAAATTACCTGTAATCCCTTCCACATGGCTCTGTACTTTTGAATTTTCTCTGCCTTTCCTTCTGTCCCTGTTCCCTGTTTTCAAATAACTTCCTATACTTAAAATGCTTTATTCTGGGTCCTCCTCTTAGAACATTTTAAAATAGAGCCTCTGACTATATACTCTGTAAAGCAGGAGCATTTAAGATTTTAAACTAACTTTGTACCTTTGAATTCAAAACTCACAGTTAGAACTTCAGACATTAGAATGACTATGGAATTCGCTTAAGGATAAATAATGATACCAAGTCTCTGAGAGATTAAGGAGGTCAACATAGAACTAACTAGTCAGTGATAGATCTAATCCTAATTCAGATCTTGAGTTCTAGGAGCCATGTGCTCTTTGCACCCAGCACAGTGTTGTTTAGTACAGTGAAGAACAACAGTGTCAATTTTATCCAGTTCTGGCAGTGGTAAATGATGCTTCCAAGTGTTTACAGTTATGTCTACACAAGCTAAGAGAAATGAGAGTTGACGATAATCTTGGCATGTGTTGGATGGTGGGGCTCAGGCCCAGGGAACAAGTTCTGAAGCTCAGCAGGTAGAAGAAGGTGCAAGACACAGCAGGATAGTGCTTCATTCAGAGGTGGTAACAGCCTCTAGCCTCCAGCATTAGCTTTAGCCACCAGGCAGTTCCATTTTAGACCACTTGTTAACCCCCGAGTAGCCCCGAGTCCTTCCATAGGCCCTTTTTATGAGAAGGCCAAACAGAACGCAAATTGCCAACAGGTTACATAAGGGGGTGCATGCTCACATGTTGATATTTATGACCTTGAGTATGTATGCTGAATTTTCCACCTTGACTAACTATAATATAGCTGGCTTCTAGCCCTGGCTACACACTAAAACCATAATATATCCCACCAGAATTCTCAATGAGGGGCCTAACTATAGCCATTTTGGGCCTGCCACAACAGCATGATTTTTTTTAAAAAATGGTGCTGTGGTTGAATTTCCTGGATAGTTTGGAGGAAAAATACATTATTCAGGGTATACATCATGATATGTGGTTCATCTTGTCTTAATGTAAATCTCTCATGTGAGGAAAGTCCAAAGGCAGTCACAGAAACAGTAGTATTTAACCAAATGTCATAAATCTTGATTTGCAGAGTATTACTTCTGAAGACATTAACAGATATTCCATAGAAGTCTCTAGATTAAGCTAAATTAAGCAAACATTTCATAATTATAGGAGTGATATAGGTTTTAAATAATCTTGTAGGTATTGTAAATCTTCACATGAGACAGAGAATGCAAATTTCCTAGTTGTATCAATAAAAGTCATTTTTTTTAAATGTAAAGGGACCATCTATTGACATCTTGAAAAATTAGTATTGTGGGACATAGTTTAGAACATGGTGGTTTAATCTAGTTAGACTTTGTGTGTTGGGGACACTTAGTCCTACTACAGGACTAACTAAGATGTGCTGAAACTACATTGTTAATCTATAGTAATTTAGCCCAGGGAACGAAAGTGGATTTCTCCTTTCTTCTTGAGGATTATTCTGTGGTAATTACCCTTTTCAAGAGTTACCCTAACCATCCAGCTCTATCCTTCTTCTCTTCCTAGTGCCGTTTCTCAAAGTCCTAACGTTATAAAGGCAGAGTATTATGCTTACCTTTTGTAAAACCAGCAGAAGGAGTATTTTTCAGTTGTTTCCTTGCATCTCCAGGTTTCCAGGCTAGACAGTCTTAAAAGATTTTCAGAGGTATTCAAAGTAATCAAAGTCTTCTCTTCAGGATACTTGTTGGTGGCAGGTCTGCATTGGTCTATGGTTTATGGTGATTAAAATTTGAGATAGTGCAGTCAAATCAATAGAATCCAGGGCTGGATGGTAATTTGAAGCAATGGAACTTGAGAGGAATATTTCTATTTCTGTTTTATAGTTCCTTTGTCTATTTGTTTTACCCAAGTCTTCATTAATAGTCTCCAGACCATTAAAGTGTGTGTGTGTGTGTGTGTGTGTGTGTGTGTGTGTGTGTGTGTGTGTGTTTATTCCCTTTTGGAAGGAATATATGCATGACACTTCACTCTTCTCTCAGAATATTTGGAGCCCTGCCCTTCATGTGCCTTCTCATCCTACCATGCTCTTCTCTGCTACTGTGAGCAGGTGTGTAACAGGCTTTACACTAATTCCTGGTCTCACACTCATACACCATAGTAGTTGCTCTCATGTTCTTATTTAACTAGATCTAGCTCCATATCAAGAGACAGCATCAGAGAATCGTTGCATCAGGACTTTATTGTGTAAATGGTCCGACTTCTTTACTTTAGAACTCCTTCCCTTTCTTAGGAAATACCTAAGAAAGGTACCTCTAATATGGTTTATGTAAAATATCTGATGCTTTTAGAGAGCTGGGAAAATATGTGGGACCCTTATTTGTAAATTGTGGAAAATCTAGCCCAAATTAGAAGATTTTCAAATCCAAATTTAAGAATTATATATTCCATCATGCTGCTGTGTAGGATCTTATTTCTCATTAAAGAAATAATCAGTAACATCAGTTGGGTCAGTTTCTCAATCCAAAATTTATTTTTAAATGGGAGAAAAAGATTTTCATGTAAATTGAAATCAGCACACACTAGATTGGGTTTAACATAAGTTTAAAGATACTGGCAAAAAAATAGAATCTGGACATAGACAGAATCCCAAAATCCATAATATGAGAGTAATTACGTATCAGAGCATGTTCAGTATATGGCTAATTATAACAACATTAAACTGTATTTAGTGCTTATTATGTTCTTGGCACAAAGCCAAGAATATAGCAACCATACTATCAGCTATTATAAATACTAATATTTTTATTCTACAGGTGGGGAAAGTGAACTTCAGTAACATTCATTGCCCATAGTCATATAGCTAGTCCATAATGGAATCAGGTTTCACATCAAGGTTTCTTTATCTCCAGTGCCTGCTGATAGCCATTGTGATGCATGGTGGACCTCAATTCATTCATTCCTTTATTCAGTCAACAAATATTCATTGTATCTCCTATTTGGCAGGCATTATGCTAGGTGTTGTAAACCTTGATGAGTAAAACAGACATGATTCCTGTTTTTGATGCACTTAGAGACATATGGTTGTATTCCAGTCGGCTCTATGCCCAATGACTTTAAACCCAATGGTTCGTGTAATTCCATCTGTCTCCCAAATCAGTCAGGTCTCACAGGGCTGATTGCCAAAATGGGTGAGGTCCTCTGGGCAGCTCTCATCATTCTAATAATTCAAGTAAAACTGACCCAGAGTGTGAGTCATACGTCACACTACTGATTCTGGCTAACATTCTCACAAACGCGTGGAGTGCCTAGAGGAGAAGGCGTGATTGCTAGAAATGCTGGGTGCCCCTTGCAGGGTAGGTTGGGGAAAACAAACTTATACAAAAAAATTCTAGGAAAAGTATCAAGTGTTCAAACCATCAAGTATGACCAAATTTGATGTGGCATTGAAGCAATTTATCTGTGGATGCTGGAATTAATGAACCTTGGTTACCTGGTATGTTTGAGGCATGTTAAGAACCTGTCTTCTACTGCAGTGAGATTTATTACTTGAGATAGAGCAATTTCTTAGAAAGATGTCAGATGAAATGAGGCAGGAACATCACAGTTGTTTAGGAGAGGATGTCCTGATAGAGGGGAATAGTCTCAAAGATAGGTAGAGTTGGAATTGAAACTATGAGTGTGGCACCTCTGTGAAAGACAAGGAGGAAGACTAGCCATATTCAATGGGCATTTGTTGGGAGGATGCTGTCAAATTTTTCCATGAGTATTTGGAGAGGCAAATTCATAGGAGAGAACAAGTATGAGAGCATCAGATGGATTTTCCTTTCCAATTCCAATGAAGCTAACTCTCCTACCAGACCACTTGTCTAGCCTTTTCTAACTCAGTGTTTGTGTGCAGTTGAGAAGCAGAGCGCAAATCATTACTCCTCATGATTAGGTATGACCAAGGCTGGTAGTGACCCACCCCAACCCCTGGGGGGAACCTATGGAGGACTGATGTACAAGTATGTCAGCTTGAGAGCGTTATGTCTCGTTGGTGTGTTGGTACAGGTTTTCACTGTGGATACAGGGAGTGGAGGAACTCTAATGTGGCACATCCCAAGCCAGCCTTCTCTCTGGCTTTAGCTCTGGCTTCATGAAAAATTAGTGAGTTTCCCATATGTGTTCCGTGCTCCATGAATTCTTTTTAGGTGCACAGAGTCGGTTTAAAGGAAGTAAAATAAAATCAAACAGAAAAGCAAGACAGAAAAGAGAAAGCATCACAGGGCTAGCAACTTGCTTAAAATAGGAAACATCACAGAATGTATCTCTGTCGGGAGGGATCACAAGGTCTCACAAAACCAAAGTCGTGTAGGAGAATGTGAGGGTAAAGAAGGCCACATAACATAATGCAGTTCTACCAGCATGATTCGGTTCTCTGACCTTAATGTAAATCAAAAGATGTATTTCGGTTCCCCACCCCCATGTTTTTCTTTGGTGGTGATTTCCATTGAATGTCAAGCTTTTGTGTTATGAATAAATACCCATTCTGGGGGTATGGCTACCAGCTCTCGCAGCCCCTGTAAGAACTCTCCTTGACTGGAATAATAAAACATTATTTCAATCATTTAGAAATTAGTTGCACCATTGTCAAAGCTCTGGCTTACATTAGCATGCTGCTAGAGAGAAATGAAAGGGCAAAGAGGGAGAGTGAAAAACATATCGAGCCCCATTCCGATGAGCAAGGGAGACTGTTTTGAGAACAAAGGCGAAGCCACATAGTTTACTGTTATCTGCTCTAGTTGTTCTTTATCTTAAAATATTACCATTGATTTGATTGAGTGTCTTTATCCATGTCTGAGATGATCAAATAAGAGACAGAGGGACTGAGGGCACTGTTAAAAGAAGATGGATTTCGTCTCAGGATACGAGGAGGCTTTCTTTAGAGGGAGAACAGGCTGTCCTTCAAGGTCCTGGGAGGCAGCACAGTGCAGAGTTCCCGTCAGTGAGTGGGAGTAGGACTGTTGGGGCAGGATTCAGCATGTCCTAAAGGACTCTGCACCTTCCACGTGTGTAGGATGGAGAAATCATAAACTCACCGCAAGGCATTGTTTTGTAGTTCCAAAGACGATCTGTGCCTGGCACTTGATAATGATCAGTCAATGACTTTTATTCAAGGATTCCTATCACTGGAAATTTCAAATGTTAGGGTTTTGGTTTTTTTTTTTTTTTTTTTTTTTTTTTTTTTTTTTTTTTTTTTAGTCCTATGCAACTGTGAGATTGGAATCTTCAGATTTTCAGTTTTGCCAGGGGGTGAGGAGACGGATGGGCCGAGCTCAGTGAGGCAGAGTGGGGGCAATCACCCTGGGCACAGGGGCTTGCTTATTAGTTTTGCAGGGCAGCTTGCAGCCCACTTGGTCTCTCAGGTCCCCATCTGCAGTGTGCTGAGCTGACATATGGCATAGGGCCAGCCCTGGGCTTTTGATCATCGTCAGCCTTTGGACAGAGTCTTTGCCCAAGCCCAGATCTGCAGGCAGGCAGTCAGTGCCTCCCTCCCTGATGACAGACCGGCCCTAGAAAGGCCTGGAGCCAAAGGTCAGAAGGAGAACAAGGAAGCTGTGAAATCAAATCATAGGGTCAGAGCTTACCCCCCGCTTTTCACAGATGAGGAGCCGGAGGCTGAGAAAATGGAGATGATCTGTGGAGGCTGCATCCCTTGCGAACAGCAGAGCTTAGACCAAAAAGACATGTCCCCTTCTCCCAGATTAGCGACTGCTGTTTCGGCTCACTGGCTTTCAGGCCTGGCAGATGTATGACAGACTGGTTGGGTGGGGAGACGAGGTAGCAGAGGTTTATGAAGCAGCCTTCTTGTACCTATAAATGAAATCAGAGAAGTTTGATGGTGTAGTCAATATGCCTATGTCAAAAAGGAGAATTCCTCACATAAATCTAGAGTGAGCCACTGGGCAGAGGTAGTAAGAAAGACATAAAGAGAAACTATTACCCAGTTAGTAATTGCCAGGTGGCATGAGCTTGTGCAAGGGTCATCTCAGTCAGAATGTTTGGGAAGGATTTTGTACAACCAATGTGGGAAGAAAGGAAAGCAGATACATAAAAGCTTTTGTGTGAAAGGCGAAGGATTTGAGACCAACACCAGGAGCTTTACAGGATGACTTCTCTGCAGACTTTCAAGTTAGTGGATATCTATGTTTCATGCCTGTAGACCCACCTGACATTTTGTAGCTTTTTGTTTCTTTTCCAAGTCTTTTTGGGGAGAAGTATACTCTTGCAGATATTCTCTTCATTTAAGTGATAGAAACAATATCAGAAATGAATTTACACAGAGGTGTTGGTAACTAATCCGTACTATGTTGATCTTTGAGTTTCAGGAGTTTGAAGGAACAGACCAGAGCTTATCATCAGAGCAAGGAATCTCTAATAGTAGAATTTCAGGAGAGAAGAGGAGGAATGGTGTGGCTAGATGCATACTATGTACCACATTTTGTTCAAAGTGAACTGATGCATTTAATTAACAAAAGCAAACCTATGTTCTTTGAGGCACAGAGTTATTGTGTAACATGAGGAAGGTCGCTTGGCTAGGAAGAGAAATTTGGAACTGAACTCAGTCGCTTTGGCTCAAGAGGGTCTTGCTGCCCCTTTTATTCTGCAATACTTCTGAAATGAGCAGTAATTTTTTTTTCCTTATTTATAACTGAATTTCCTGAGGGCCCAGGAGGATTTTGAATGGGAGAGATAGTTCCTAATGTCTGAAGTCAGATGTGGCAATGACTATATGAGTTTCTAGTCTTTACCACTCCTGTAGAACCAAACACCTGAGCCACCTAGATGGAACATCTAGGCTGTAGACTGATGCTCCTGTGTGTACTGAGGTACTTGTTTTTCTTGGAAGCCTCCTTTCAATTGGGCCACTTTTGAATCTCCTGGACTTTGGATTCTTCAGAATTGCTGTGGGTCTCATGCATTCCTACTGTCATCCGGGGAATTGCCAGCAGAGTTCCAACCTATATAGCCTCAGTACATGTAGGGTGAGGTGGGGTTGCTATGGGACATAGAAAAAACAGACTGGGATAGGTAGCCTCAGAGCAAAGCCACTTTTCGTAACACTCAACTAGAGTACAGATTGCATGGTTTATCAAAGTTGATTATGTCACCACCAGAAAATTGTGTTTTGGTTCCTCAGTGTTTTAAAAAAACAATCAAATGCAGTAAATGTTGAAGAGCTCAAAGTTTAGCATAGGTCAGATATACTTTTGAAAACATAGCCAATGAATTCTAGCTGGATGGCTTTGGACAGGTACTTAAATACTGAGCCCCAGTTTTCTTAGCTATAAAATGGGAAGATAATAAATATCTTATTGGGTGCCTGAGGGGATTCATTAAGAAAATGTCTGTGCCAAGTTTTTTTAGTCCTGTGCTGGCACATAATAAGTACATATACAATACTCTGTATTCATTATTCATATTACTTATGCAGGTAAAAATTGAAGACTCCCTTACTTGACTTCATAAAACCCACCATAATTGCCCCTAGAATTCCCTTTCCAAACTCACCTCTGCATCTCCTCCAAGGCCCAAAACATAGTCCATTAAGAGTAAACACTGGATTGATGGATGGACCCTATTTCTCTTCATTTTCTTTTCTCTGGAGTATAACCCTTCATGTAGTGATGCTCTAAATCTCATTTTATTTTTTCAGAGCATTTAATACTTGGTCCCCCTCCTTCTCTCCTTTGATTACTCTTTCTCCTAAAATACTGTTTCATGTCTTCTATTTAAAAGGCAGACATCTTCCAAACTCCCATGTCTCCTGCTGAGGAAATCTAAAGGGGTGATCCACATTTGAAAATGTGACAATGACTTCCTGGACTTTTAGTGTACTGGAGACAACCATCCTCTGGTACCTGGCCTCGCCCTTGCTACTTCCTGCTAGAGCTAAAGTTAGGCTACAGATGAGGAGAGAAAGAAGGAATATTTGTCTTTCAATCCCTGCGCCCAGGGACTTACTAATAGTAGCTACAGAAACAAGCTGTACATTTTGTCTAACTTCATTCTAAGGGGGTCTTTGCAGAAATAAATGACCTTTTGTTTTTTGGGTTTTTTCTTCAGAAATATTTACAGTAATTCTATTCAGGCCAGTTGATAAGCTATTTATTGTAGAACTGAGCGACTAACTGAAAAACTTGGAGGTTTCGCTTATTCCTTCAGTAATATATTTTGTAATTATTATGACTTGGTGTCTATTACTTAGATATGGACAACGAAAGCTTAATTTACTCAATAAATGGAATTAAAGTTTAAAAAGAAGTAGATTGTGCTTCTATGTGTCAGATGATAGAGTATTTTTAGACCCTTAAGAACAAGAAGTAAACTTTCTAGAAAATACTTTGTTAAATTACGATTCCCTAAAATATCTAGATTATTGATTATTTAAATTTTGTTTTGTTTTGTTTTGTTTTTGTCATTGTGACCTAAGGACCTGGCAAGAACAATGAAGAGGAGGATTTATTTTCGATCTGACTTTCTGGGGTTCAGTCTATTGTCAACTGGCTCCATAGCTCGAGGCCTGGGTGTGGCAGAAAAATATCATAATGTAAGAGTTTGGTAGAGGAAAGCACCTCAGTACAGGGCAACCAGGAAAGAGAGAGAGAGAGAAAGAGAGAGAGAGCTGCTCACCAAAACAAATTATATACCCCAAAGGTATTCGACCATCGTCCTACCTTCTCTAACCACACCCTCCCTGCCTACAGTTACCAATCAATTAATCCATATCAGTGGATTAGTCCACTGATTGTGTTATAACTCTCATAATCTAATCATTTCACCTCTGAAAATTCTTATATTAACTCACACATGAGCTTTTGGGGAATACCTCATATCTAAACCATAAGATTGACATAACTTCAAAATACATATTTAAATTTGTTTTGAAATTTAAAATTTGTTGGTTGATTTGAATTGCCTAGACAGTGAACTCAATTTTTTGATTCATTTTGCATGTCCTTCTCTTTAACCTTAAAAAATCCCTTCCTGTGTTATTTGTGAAAAAAATCATTTCTGTAGCAGACTGCCTTCTGAAAATCTCTGACCCTGCTTCTGTTTGGAAAAGACCTTGAAGTTCACCTCATTCGACTGCACACCAGCAGTCCTAATCTTTCCTATACCAACTTAGATGACAGCTAGTTCAGTGGTCGTCTATGCTGGATTTATATCAGAATCTTCTGGAAACTTAAATTACAAATTTCCAACCCATTCCCCCTCCTGACACTTTGGATGCAATTAGTCTAGGTAGCATTTGGCATTGGCATTGAAAAGGGCCCCCAGGTCCTTCTAACATGGCTCCAGCCTTAGAACCAGGGCATAAGCTGATCTGCTGATGAAAGACCAGAGAGACCACAACCACTCTGACATTTGATTAAGTAGAAAGATATACATGAGATGTTCCAATCTGAGATATTAAAGGAAATGTGTAGACTTCTGAATTCAGTAAGAAAGGGGAAGTTTCCTTTTCTTGCTTATCTTAAGGGGGGAATCTCACAGAGAACGTGGGGCTAGGCAGGAGCCAGGGAAGATGTGCCTTGCCAGAAATGGAGGAGTGAAGACATTTGTTCCATGTGTCAGCCTCCCTTCTTTGCTTGCTTGGTGCTTCAGTTCCTGACACATACCCAGTCTGTTTCAGAACACCCCACACGGACATCCTTCTGATATCATTTCTTTCCCCCTCTGATTTTCTATAGTTCTAACAGTCACTTTCTTTTCCCATCAATAGAGTCTGTCTTAGGGATGATGCCTTGACTTCCGTTTGTCCCTTGTATTGAATCCCATAAGCGAGACCATTCAATCTGCCTATGCCAGAGCACTAATTTCTTTGAAGCTGGGCAGAATGTATGGGCCAGTATGTGAGAGCTTTTGCTGGGCAGGTCATAGTGCCACAATGTCTTGGCAGGTTGGACAAGCCCCTGTGGTGCAAGAGGACGTAAAAGGATTTCTTTTACCTCAAGTCTATTCAGAAAATTCCCTGTTTTCCCAATACATTTTTATAAATGTCAGTGTTCTAAAAGTAAGTCCCACTGCCTCTTTCCAGTTTAAACTGGAAAGTCAGATACGACCTTTTTAAGGAGGATGGTTTACTTCTGTATATTTTGTCCACAGAAGCAAAGAGAAGCAAAATTTTCTTTGTACATGGGTCCTCCTGGCAAACTGCTGTCAATCTGCCTCCTTCCTTTGGTTGGAAACGTAGAAACTGACATATGTTGTCCCTAATCTTGAGTGACAGCCATTTAACTAGCAGACATTTGCATGGTCTTTGGAGAATTATAACACATATTAAGTATGCCTCTATCCTGTTCATTTCCGATGCACACACTGGAAGGGCTTTTTAATCTTAACACAAGACATCCTGAAGAAAAAAGAACTGGAACACTCACAGAAAGATAAAGGATTCAAAATGAATGTGACATCAGCTTGAAGCTACAGTATGAGAGAAGCAGTTAGTAAACTTGGCCATCCATATGCTGTATACAAAGTGTGTTTCTCTCTCCCCATCCCCCACCTTATCAACCCTTCTTCATTTATCCTCACCCCGGGTGTCATCAATTGTGTTCATTTTAAGAACCTGGGAAAATAACTTGATCATATCTTTTATTCTACACACACACACACACACACATACACACACCTATTTCAACTATAAATGTTCCTTACTGGTTTGTGGCTTGCTCTCCTTACTTAACTTATCTTGAACATTTCCGTTCTAGATAGATGGAGGTCATCCCCCTAAGTCTGTGTGTTCTCAAACCTAATGTTTAAATAATCACCTGGAAGACATTAAAACACAAGATAAGTGGATCTCACCCCCCACCCAGAGTTTCTGATTCTGTAGATCGGAGGGTGGGGCAGGAATTTGCATTTCTAACAAATTCCCAGGCAATATTGATGCTGCTGTTACAATTCCACACTTTGTTAAAAAAAAAAAAAAGAGAGAAAGACTTTTTTTTTTTTTAGCTCATCCTTTTTGCCAGCTACAAATAGTAGAGTTATATAGTATGAATTGCTGTAGTCATTCCATGTTGATATTGACAGAGTTCTTTGCTTGAACAAACTTTAGTCAGGCTCCTGCACCTTCTCCTGAGGCCCATCTGTAAAATATTGTAAGATATTGCACTTGTAAAATATTGTTTTAACAAAGAACCCTGATAAGTCAGTTTTGTAAGATACCCCCTCACTATCTTATCATCATCTGTATCTGACGAGATTCCTCACCCACCATCTCCGGGAGATGTTTGATCACCCTAGCCTGTCCTCAGAAGAATCCCGCTAGCTTAGCATGCTCCTTATTCCTAAAGTCCCCTCTATAATGTTTCACCCACTGAACCTTCCTTGGCTATAAATTCCCACTTGTTCACACTGAATTTGGAGTTGAGCTCAATCTCTCTGTCCCCTCAAAAATCCCATTGCCCCATTGCACCTGTCCCTAATGCAATAATCCCAAATTGAAAATTTGCCTTTATTGTGCTTTGCCATTAACTATTCCCTTCCTGCAATAGCACAAATACAATTATTTTTGCCTCTGCATTTAGTGTTGAACAAATGTCCTTAGAGTGTCATCTTCATGTGCTAGTGCTTTTATTTTGAAAGGATCCTTTTTTTTTTTTTTTAATGTCTCCTGAACTAGATTATGAGTCACCAGGAGAAAATCAGTCTTACTGCCTCATGGTCACACTTGAGCTCTATCTCATTGCCAGACTTGAACCCATACGATGCTGACTTTTTCCAGAAGTCAAGCTCCCCTCAGAAGAATGCTATTTTCCACTTTTGTGGATAATCAGAGGAATGTGCCCAAGCTCCTACAGCAGTTCCACAAGAGGAGTTCCAGCTGTGTTCGTGGTCAGTTGAGTGGGGTTTGGACCTGGCCATGGATCTTCTTTGCAAGAACATCCATTTACTGTACAATAAAGGTTTGGTGACTTAAAAAAAAAAGTTGTTTAAAAGTCAGTTAACTTATTTTGGGTTAACAACTCACATAGTGTATCTTGGGACAAACTTTGATATCTGAGGAAAGAACACTGTTAATTGAGCTCATGCTACATGCTAGACACTTTCAAAGCAAGCATTCTGGCAAATAAACTTGAGAAGTGGGGCACTTTACAACTTTCTGTTTTCTTGTTTTTGAGAAAAAATGAGTCTTAGGCTAGCAAAATTACTCTCCTGAGCCTGTATATGCTGTTACGTGACCAAACTGAGATTTGAACTCCGGAAATTTATTTATTTATTTCCCAAAGCATTATACTTCATATTAGGAGACTTGAAAGTTGCAAATGGCTGCTCCATTTAGGCTAGAATGATTGAGTTTGAGGTTGGATAGATATCGATACATTTTGAATTCCTTTTTTAAGCCTCTGTTTCTTGAGTCATATTTATTATGGGCAACCTCATTTATTCTTTGAATTTTGGTGAATAATTCAATTTATACTGATTTTTATCTAGGTGCATTTCTCTCTCTTTCTCATCTCTCTCATTTTTCTCTCCATTCGTCGTCTTCTTTTTTTCTTCTAAATAAAGAGCTGCTAGGTCCATCAATTTTTAGTCTAAAAAGTCACTATTAATCTTTGAGAACAGTTTTGCTGGTTGAATAGAATTTTGGACTTTATCTCCATACTGTCTCTTCTTTTCATTTCTTTTTTTAAAATTTATTTATTTATTTTTTTCCCAATGCTAGGGATGAAACCCAGAGCTTCATGCACATGAACCACTAGTGAGCTACCCACCCCCACCCCCCAGCAGTTGTTCCCTTTTTTGCAGTGGAGATCCACTTGTATCTTTCTATGAATTCCCTATTTCCCTTTCATCGTTTACAGCTTATTTTCTGGTGGAGTGTTTGACCTCTGTTCTGAATGTGTCCTTCTATATTTTTTCTTCCCACTTAGCTGGCCACTAATTATTCCAAATGCTATGGCACCTGTTCCAGATCCTTTTACATCTTTCCTCAGGTCCTCTACAAGTAACACAGTGAGGCAATGCTCATTTGGCTATGCCACCATCTCTGACCTGCTTCCCTACCTTTTCAAGCTGCTGCTGGCTAAGCATCCTTTTATGAGTCTACTGCTGAATTTATCATCACTCTAATGATACCTAATGATGCTCCTTCGAAGTTCATGTTTTCTTCCCTTCTTCATTCAATAACATAGATGTACGAGAGGCCGAAAATAAAGCAACATCTTAATACGCTCCAGCACCAGGTCTAACTTCCCTTTGTTTATTATTGTAGTCCTTTGAACTTCTTGAAGTGCTGGTGATTTTGCAAACAATTTAAAAGCCTACTTTATTCAAATTGGGGGTTATAGAGTATAGGAAGCAAGCCATCCCTTTAAACTTATTTCTCTTTTTCTTCCTCCTATATGGAGTTATCAGGACAGGCGTTCTTAGAACTTTCAGGGTCTTATCATGTTCAGGTGGCTTTCAGAATCCACAGGTAGACAGATACTCAGGACTTGGGATAACAAGAATAATGAGCTCTGATTCCACTCTATTAAGTTTGGGATGGAGCTTTTTCTAACATGTTAATAGTTCTGTGAAATAGATCTTCATATTTGTATTTTATAGTCAGTGAACGAAGATCAGAAATAAGAAAGAAAGCAAACTTTTATCCATTATATATTTTCTAGGCACTGTGCCTGAAGGATAAACAATTTCCCCTGAGACACTTTGCTGTAAGTGGAGGAGCTAGAATTCATTGTTTATTTCACAGTCTCCAAGGGACAATAGTCATTGAGTCATACTTTTGGGGATCTGCAGCTCATACACTGGTGGATAAGACAGGGGCAGGAAAAGATCCCCACTCTCCCATTGCCACTTCTGCCTCTTCATTCCTCTCCCACCTTTCCCTTTTATGATCTGGGAATCTTATACATAGTTTCCCATCTTCCTGGACCAGAAAGCTTGCTCTTTCTGCTCTGTTCCTTGACCTTGCCTCAGGGCAGGATATGGGCACTTTATGGTGGAGGGCTGATTTTAATGCATATATACCTCAAATGAGTCCCTGCATTATGAATTATAATAATACTTATTGTAGTATGTTTATTAGCATAATTCCCACTTACCATTTTAGTAGTCATAGAACTATTACCAACAGGAGACCAGATGACAAAGGCATAAATTACCCTAGACTGAAGAAATTTGGCACATGTTGCCAGGAGCAGGTATCTGGGTACCTTGGACTTGAAGAAGATTGACAGAGAGGATCTTTGACCTCCTCCAATCACTGCCCCCAAAGCTTTCGGATTAGTTGATGCATTTGGAAGTCTGTCAAGGAGGCCTGTCAAGGAGGCCAGTGCTGGGCAGGAAAAGCAAAAAATGAAGTTATTTTCCCTTCCCTCAAGGCCTCCCTCCCTTCCTTTCTAACTTCTCTGTTTCTTTTAACTAGGGGAGTAGAAAAGATGTTAAACCAAAGAATTTAATTTTTATAATTTAATTTTCATTTTATGATGCAGCTAGAATGAGCTCTTCATTTATTTGTTTAATAAGCCCAAACCTTCACTAATGTTTTTTCTGAATTTTATATTCTGTTCCAATATGGTATTTTTTTTTAATCTAAAAATAAAGCAAGCATCTTTCTAATACAAAATAATAATGTGTTTCATGTGGTTGGTTATTGATTGATATGTTTTAATTTTCTACATGTGGGGTTACAAGTTATCCAGAGCTTTTTTGCTTGTGTGTGTGTGTGTGTGTGTGTGTGTGTGTGTGTGTGTATGTGTGTGTGAGAGAGAGAGAGAAAGAGAGAGAGAGAGAGAGAGAATTTTCCTTTGTATCTCCTACTTGCCCCTTTCCTCCAAAAATAGAATAAGAAAGCGACTTCTTACGTGTTATTCCTCTGCACCTCATATTGTAATTGCCACATTTCTGTTGTAATATTGATTTGGAAAACTCATTGGCGTTCCAGTGTATAAAGTAATGGAAATCTGAATCCTGCTGGAAGGAGTTATTTAGTCTTTATTGAGGTGATTTACAGAGAGCTTTCTACCCAAATCAAATGCTCAGAGAAAAAGGGAGATGTACTCAAACAAAAGCATGCCTGTCTCTCAAGCAGTGTGAAGAATACAGAGATTCTCTCACCCCAGTCTTTATTTCTGTCTTCATTTTATGAATGAATTACATTAATGTGAGACTAAAAGTGTACAATATTCATATTTCTGGAAAATGATGGATGACTTCTCAGGTGTAAACTGGGAAAGGCTATCTCTTTAACATGACAAATAATTTTTAAAATACCAGGGGAGCCTCTTAGTTTAAAAAAAAATGATACATGAAAAATTTATTTTTTTTATTTTATTTAATTTTTTGCAAAAGAAACCATTTTCAGGGGTTGGGATTGTGGCTTATTGGTAGAGTGCTTGCCTCCACGTGTGAGGCACTGGGTTCAATCCTTAGCACCACATGTTAATAAGTAAAATAAAGGTACTGTGTCAATCTACAACTAAAAATATTTTAAAAGAAACCATTTTCAAAGTGAACATTTCTTTTTCATTTGTTTTTCCCATTTTTTTTTATTAACTCTTGCTTTGACTTGCAATGTTCAGGTACAGATGGAGAAGGTGCATTTGATTGATACATGAAAAGTGCTGTGAGTTCCCATAGCATTTATCTGTGAGTTTAGCCAGGATGTCATTTCTATTTGATGCCATCTTGCTTAGGTCCCAGCAGGATTTCTATCAAAAAAAAAAAAAAAGCTGAATGAAAATAAATTATATATTTGGGTTCCCCAAGGAAGAGCATATTTTAGATAAGAAGGAAATGCCTGCATTTGGCATAATGGATACATTGCATTATTCTCCTCTCAATAAATCATCAGCCAATGGATGTTAAGGAAGCGATGTTCAGGGGCTGCACCTGCTACGTGTATCATATCCTCTAAGCCAATGCATAGGAAAGACTAGATATCATATGATGGGTCATTTTAGCTCAGAGCCTTTAACTTTGAGCAGACATGTCACGCTCTCTTATTACCTCCTTAATGCCTTTCAAATACCCAAACATAGAGAAGCGTTTAATGGGGAAAGACTAAAAGTCTCAAAGAGGTTATAGGTCCCCTGTTAAGAAAGGGACAGAGTTGCGGTTCGAACTTAGCCTTATACTTCCCCACTGTAAAACTACCTCCATGTACTATATACAACAAATTTTAAAACTCTTTTTTTTTCTTTTATAAATGAGGGTGGTGAAGAGGAAAAGGAAAGAGTGGAGGGGAAAACTAGTGAAAATTAATTCACCTCTAGGCTAGTCAATTACATTTATCACTTCTGATGATCTGCTTGTTTCAATAATGTACTTAGTGTTCAGAAATGAGTTACTACTAAACGAAGCTGAATGAGGGTGCATAGGCTTCTCTGTATGATCTTTTGCAACTTTTGTGAGTCTATACTTTGTTCAAAATATAAGTTCTAAAAACAAGCAAATAGATAAAAAGGACTTCATTTTCCAGACACAGTGGTACACACCTGTAAGCCCAAAAGCTGAGGTGGGAGAATTACAAGTTAAAGGTAACTTAGTGGGACCCTGTCTCAAAATAAAAACCAAATAAAATGGATTGAGAATGTAGCTCAGTGATAAGGCACCCCTGGGTTCAATCCCAATTACCAGGAAAAAAAAAATGACCTTCCTCTCAATAATCTAGGGCACTCAGATCCATTGTTTCTAAGAAATCAGTTTTTGGACACCTGTAAGTTAAAAACTACAAAGCAATGCTGACGGTTTTTTCTTTCTTTTTCTTTTCTTTTTTTTTAAAGTGAACTTTGTGAATGTTTGCATACCTCCAAATTCTTATATTTAAACCTAATTCCCAATGCAATGGAATTAGAGGCAGGGCCAGTTGGAGGAGATTAAGTCTTGAGAGAAGACCCTTCCAGAATGGGATTAGTGCTCTGATGAAAGAGGCTCTTGGGAGCTCCTTTGCCTCTTTGTCCAAGTGAAGCTACATCAAAAGGGTACCTTCTATGAAGCAGAGAGTGACCTTCACCATGTACTGGATCTTGTAGAAGTTTATCTTGGACTTCCCAATCTCTAGAATTGTGTGCTTTACATTTTGATTGTTTGCAAATTCAAAGTCTGCAGTACTTTGTTATAGCAGCTCCAATGAATGGAGAAACCGATGTGTTAGAATATATTTATCAAAACCCGTATTGGCTTCCCCATGGAATTTACTCTTCTCCTCAGCACTGTTCGGTTGCCACCAGTGTCCTTGGAGCTTCTTATGAGGAGTTGGTGGAGGAGTCTATGGCCTGATCTGTTGAATAATCTCTGTCAACTTAGATTCATATTTTGAAGATGGGTTTGGTGTTTAGAAAAGCCAAGTGTCATTTGAGGCAAAATCTTATACCTAAGGTAGAGAAAGCCCAGTGGAATTTAGTATTCATACAGCACGAAACCTTGGGCCCTGTTTGAAAACAAATCAACATGGACAAAACCCATGTTAAATGCAGTGCTACTCACATTTGTAATCATGGAGATTGTTCAAACTTAGCCGTATACTAAGTGGTTCAGTTACTCACATGTAACTGAGTCTTGAACACAAGCTACAAAGATGGATTGTACTTTGTCATGAGCTTTTTTATGACTAGAACCTATCTCTGTAGACCCAGAGTTCAACATCACATTGGGATGGTGAGTATCAAATGCTTAGCACTGGACCTGATTGACAGTAAGTGATCAGTTAAAAATTAGCAGCTTTAATTGTGATGAGGAATAACGATAATTATGATGATGAATTCTGCCTTCCTATTTGTAAGCGTTTTTTTTATCACCCCAAAAATATGGGATTGAACAAAATGAGAGCTAAATTTTCTAGCCCTGACATTCAGTGACTCAGAGATTCGCATTCTCAAACAGGTGTCTGGAGGCAGGACGAAGGTGTTGAGGGTGCAGGAGAGATCAGGCAGCTTTGTCATCTCTGTGGCAGCGTGATGACTGAAGGGACTACTATTGTGGTACAGGGTTTGGGTTCTCCCTCTCAACCTACCCTAGAGTGAGTCTTTACCCCTTTCTCTTCTTTAGATTCTGGGGCCTTGATAATTTTGCTAACATTGTTTTTTTGTACCAGGAAATGAACTCAGGGGTGCTTAACCACTGAGCCACATCCCCTGCCCTATTTTTTTTTTTTTTTTGTATTTTTATTTAGAGACAGGGTCTCACTGAGTTGCTTAGTGCCTCACGAATGCTGAGGCTGGTTTTGAACTCATGATCCTCCTGCCTCAGTCTCTGGAGCTGCTGGGATTATAGGCGTGTGCCACCGCACCCCTACTCAATTTGCTAACATCTTAAAACTTCACTGACATAGATTTTATCTTACAAACATCACAGGAGAAATATCCAGAGTTCATTATGTGCCTAAATAGCCAGAACCACCAAATAAGTGATAATTGTTTGATAAAGAGACTTGCATCTCCCAGTGGGACTGGTGCAAAGTCAGAGGCTGCTGATTATCAGTTGCTTGAAAGGTAGACAGACTTCTCCAGCTGGAAGAAAAATAAAAAAGTCAGCACAGATATTAGAGAGTTCAGTGCATTTGGTTGGAAATATCTGACACTAATCCCCCACTTGAAAAATATCATCTGGAAAGAGCGGCTCCTGGAACGTCAACACTAGTAGTTTTCTGGATGAACACTGAAAGATTGACAAGTCCCAAACAAATATGGATTTGGCTTCACATGCCTTTCAGATTGGCTCAAAAGAGCAGGACCTGGATTTCCTAGAGGAGTTCAGTGTATCTGTGTTTTGGATTTGGAACATGGGCATAGACATGCTGGTACTTTATGACTCTAAGAATAGGCCCAGGGGCTGCAGAGGGAGTGAGGAGGCAGGAGATAGGCAGGGGGCCTATGACATTAGTTGGACAGCATTCTTTTACTTACTCTTCTATGTATCTCAGGGCCTTATTTTTGGCTTCAAAATATCCTTTCATCCAATTTTTAGCATTGCCCATGTAAACATACCTTAAAAAGACTGCTTTTAAAAAAAAAAAAGGTAATAGTAACACACCATCCTTACACATGGGCAAGAGCAGCCTCTCCTCTGGGTTCTGTGATTGAGCACACTATCTGGCCCTCCTCCAGCCATCTCCTACCACAGGGAGAGAAGCCAATGAGCCAGGGGATTACACTCAGGAAAGCCCATACTCCCTACTCAGAACCCTCTGCCAAATGTCCCAAATCTAGGCACCACGTGGATCTCTTTCTCAGTTGAACTTCCCTCCCCCACTGTCCACCCCAGGACAAATTGAGCTACAAATGTGCACAACTTTAGGTAAAGGCCTGGTGAATGAACAACTGTTTTTTGAGTTTCTACTTGATGGAAAAGGCAGGTCTGGAGAAGAAAAAAGGGCAGGACCAGGGTTTGAGAGCCACAGGCCAACTGCCCTCTACCTTCATAACGCAACACAGAACTCCAAGGAGTTGCAGAGGTTCAAATTAAAATTCTAAATTTGAAGACTTGCTCCAGGTACAAAAAAGGTTATATGAGTATGGGCTGGGGTTGTGGCTTAGAGGTGGAGTGCTCGCCTGGCATGCTGGGAGCACTGGGTTCGATTCTCAGTACCTAAAATAAAATGAAGATGTTGTGTCCACATGTAACTAAAAAATAAATATTAAAAAAATGTTATGAGTAGACCTAAGGAAACCTAGGGAAACAGTGTCTCTACTCTTATCTCCCTTTCTGCCCAGCATGCCACTGCATGTCACAATGAGGCAAACATTCACTGACCAGCTCCGTGATAGGTTCTGTGAAGATATTGTCTGAGATTGATGTGCTTCCTACCTCAGGAAACCTGATGGTGGAGAAAACATACATGAAATAGAAGGAGACAAATTAATAACTGCTTTCCAGATGTAGCAAAATCATGAAACAAAAAAAAAAATAGGAGCAGAGACAGAGAAGAAAGTAACAGAGAAACTCATTGCTCCTCAGTTTCTCCTGGAAATTGGTTCCAAACTCTGAAGGATTGGATGCTCAAGTCTCTTAAATAATAAAAGCGGTGTCTTATTTGCATATAATCTGCATACATACATCCTTTCATGTACTTTAAATCATCTCTAGATTATTTATAACATCTAATACAATGTAAATACTTTGCAAGTAGCTGTCATATTGTATGTTTAGGAACCAAGAAGGACAAAAATGTCTCTACAGGAACAGTCCAGATCAACTTTTCTTCAAACATTTCAACCTGTGGTTGACTGAATCTATGGGTGTAGAGTCCTTGAATATGGGATTCCAAATGTAATTTAAGATGAGCATTTCAGGACAGATCTGTCTGAGCAAATGACATTTAAGCAAAACCCTGACTGGAGAGAAGGAGTCAGCCATACCAGATTGGAGATTGGAGGAGGATTCCAGTCAGGAGACAGCATGTGGGGAGGCTGAGAGGTAGGAATGAACTGGGATGTTGTGACAAAGGACCTTGTGAGCAGCCCATGATGCTGGAATGTCTGGAAGAACACAGGCAGGAAGATGACTGAGGGAGAAGTGGTTGGTAAAAATTCAGGCAAGAGATGATGTTTATCTATGAGAAATGCAGGGCCCACACCAAGATATCTTACTTTCTAAAAGTTAGATTATGCCAAAACTTACTTTACCTCCATTTGCAAGAGAGAGCTCTCTTCACTTATTGCATCTTTTATCCATTAATTCAGCATGTGATGTTAAGCATGGTGCCTATTTCAAGGCTCACTTTAGGAACTGGGATTCAGAAGTGAAGGAGACAGAGTTCTTACCTTTAGAATATCTGGAGAGAGCCGCTGTTAAGAGTGAGGGGGTGGGATGGGGAGGGAACCAAGAAGGGGGCAGTTATTACTCAGGATATTGGTATCAAAGCAAAGGTTAACCCATTGTCCACTTTAACTCATGGATATGATCATGCAGTTTGGCCTCACGATAGCCAGCAGCTGTATTGTTAAATTATACAGTATTTTAAAATGTTGGTTATTCACTGACTTAGATCTCCTAGAATGAATGGTAAAGAAAGTGAGTGAGAGTATTTTTAAAGGACACCTTTCTTCCTCAAGTTTATTAAAAAGGCACAAATATGTTTATAAAATATCCTGTACTTGAAAGCTGAAATGCCTATGAATAAGGATGGCATTTGAGGAGAAGCAAAGCAAAGGAAAATAGTGACCATGAGAGGCTGGGGAAGGGATCACAATGTTTGTGGCAGCTGCAGTAGCATCAGAATGACCACACTTCATGGCCTGCACATTTCTTGCCATGTCTGATGGGAGAATGGGGACCTCTTGCAGTCAGAGTGGAGATGACTTGGAGGGGGATCATGGAGAGGGATATCACTGTACTCTCTCTGAGTTCTGCAGAACATTCCTCTGGAAGCAATTCTAGTGGGAAGAGGAGTTTCTCTGTATTCATAGGTAGGAGTTAGGGAAGAAACTTTTACTGTGTTCTATGAACACTCGGTACTAAATCCCCTAGGGAAAAAAATAATGAAAGAAAAAGAAAGGCTTTCTGCTTTAGATTCTGACTCAATAAAATAAAGCTTGGGCCTATTGGGTACCAGATTTTCATGTAGATTCCCACACCTCTTGGCAGGGAATCGAGCTGTGTCATGGGCTAGCATGCCTAACAGAAGGCAAATTATGTTTCTTTTCTTTTTTTTTTTTTAATAATCTAACATGGGGAGGTATGGTATGCAAGGCTAGTCAAAAATAAGCCAGAATGACACAAGGATTGTGGGCTAAGTAGAAAGGGGATTGGCTGACACATTCTCCTGCTGGAATAGTCAGAATATCTTTGATACATTTTTGATGAACAAGCCTCCAGTTATTGGTGTAATGAACATAGAATCAGGCTAGGGAAGAATGAGGTCTGACATACCCCATTCTGTCTTCTTGTCCAGTATTTCAGTAAAATGCACTAAATATGTACTGAATGCCTATTCCTCTGCTGGATCCATATAAAGGCATGGCACAGTCGGCAATAAATCAGTATGAGCAACTTCTGCTTATAGTTTAAGTAGATAGGATTTATGCACTTATTATGTTTCAAAACAAATAAAGACAAAGCACCAAGTCCTTATCTGAATACTAGAGGTGGCCAGTTCTGCTGAAAGTGGAAGCACTCAGGGTGGATTGCCAATAATGACACTAGACTTCTTAGGCCTCAGACTCTTCAGCTACAAAGCTGTAAGCCAGATCATCCTAAGTGAAGAGAACAGAGGAACAAAACCTAGACGTCAGGTAGGGTGCCCCCAGCTACTGGCACATTGCTAGGAAAGTTGCAAAACAATACATGGTACAAGCTAATATTTGTAAGACAGCAAATCCAGATGGGAGGGCTGTTCTTAAGTTGTTGACATTTGGGGGTGCTTAGATTATGGATGACCCTAGGTTTTTTCTTTATCCTTACCTGTATGTTCTATTTTTTTCTAAAATGAAGATAAAAGATCAATGAAATACATTTCACAAAATATGAGCACTTAATTCATGTTGAGATGAAGGTTAGTGTATTTCGAAGAAGTTATAAATACTGCAGTTAACCAGAGCCCAACCACCAGTGAAAGGCTTCCTAGAGTTAGGTTATAAAGGATATCACTTTATAAGGATGAACGACTATATTTTGTGGTAGGTGTGTGTGGGGAGGGAGGTGTCATTTCTCCACATTCAAAAGATGAAATCAATTAGAAAAAAAAAATCAAAAAGATAATGTCAGGACTATAGAGGTTTGGGTATATTTAAAAAAAATGTGTTTGCTGGCCATTTCTGAAAGCCAATGTCAAACTTGGCTTGCTCAAGGTTGCTCAGCAGTCATCTGACATATTCAGTAACCTCCTTAGTCTTTATTTTTGATCTTCAACAACAGAAAAGCATTCGGGGTCATGATCGCACACGCTTGCAAATCCTAAGTTATTAAAAAAACATTTCTATATAACAGGTCAGGTGCTAACCGAAGGACCTTTAATATTTCCAGCCTGAAGGTCCCTGACAGGTTGCTCTGAGATGTGAGTTTAAGTTGTTACTGGTTCTTGTGATCAGTTCTCCATTTCTCCATTGTCTCTACAATCCCTCTTGCTTCCTGATGCTGAGGACAAGGGCAGCTGCCATTTGCCACATTCGTTGTTATCGGTTAATGGCATAGAATTATTTTTCTTTATTAAAAGTAAAAAGTAAAAAAGGTACCTCAGAAAGGCCATCTTTTTTTTTTTTTTAATGAGAAAGCATATTTCTGTGTGGAGACTGAAAACATTCAGAGAGCCTTTAAGCCACTCAGGATCCCCCAGGAATCCTTTGTTGGAATTTGTGGTTTTGACTCTTGCCCCAAGCCTTAAGACCTTCTTAGGAAACCAGAGCTTTGGCAAAGAGGAACTTAGGGAGAGGATGGGGGTAGGTGTTTCAGACCCCATGCAAACTTCTTTATTTGAGGATTCAGTTCCAATACCACATTCCATCCCATCCTCATCACATCATCACCATCTCAGCAACAACCACATCAACAGTTAAACCATATTTGGGTAGTTCCTTGCTTAGAATGCAAGAGGCAAAATTTAGGGTGGTCCACTCACTCTGACCGAGCTTATATTATACCTGCCTTTTCTACCACCAATTGAACCATTTCCTTCCAATGTTCATTATTAAACAGGAAAATTGCAAAATCCTCAAATTATCTAGGCAGTGAACTAATGACTACACAAAGGGCTTTCTGTGGTGCTCTTTATTGAAAGTTCCCATGCATCCATGAATTCCCTGTTATCAGAGTAAATAACAATAGAAGACAGACTGGTTAGCTAGCTATTTGCAAGTGTTGACAGGAAATTAAATTTGCCAAACAGAAGTAAAACCTTGATAGAATTTTTTTTGTATATAGCAACAAAAACAAGGAAATTGAATATTGAGATTTTTTTTTGTATTATTTTTTCCCTGGTGATGGAGAATTGAAGAGCACACAGTTTGCCATTTATCAGAAGGTCAAACCTTGTATCTGACTTAGCAAGATATTCATTCCTAAGAGCAAAGAATTACCTCACAGGCTCAGATTTCAGAGATACAAAAGCCTAGCAAATGAGGTATCTCTGAGTTGGATGTTTTTTCCCTCAACATGTTCATTTTTTTTCTTTTTGTTTGCTTATATGCCATTTTTAGAGATGATGCTGTACAGTTCTTTCTGGTGTGAAGTCACTATAGCATATTGGCACCCTTATTCACGCAAATATGATAAATGTTTCCTCAAATAAATTAACAATCTTAATCACGAGTTCTTTGGCGTTAATAACAAATATATATATACCAATGAGAAGAATGACCAACCGTACTCCTTCACCAAAAGGTGTAAATTCTATCATTGCATTTTGAGCTAACAAGAATTTAAGGCTGGCCCGGCAAGGTGGTGCGTGCCTGTCATTCCAGTGTCTCGGGAGGCTGAAGCAGGAGGTTTGCTGGTTCAAGGCCAGCCTCAGCAACTAGGACTTGTCTCAAAATAAAAACAAGAAGGGCTGGAGGATGTACATTAGTGGTTAAAAACAAACAAACAAATAAACAAAAAACCCAGGATCAATTTCTAGTAACAATAACAACAAAGAATTTAAAGGCTATTAGAATTTTCTTTGAAACTTTTCATTCGTTTTAGGGGTCATATCTATAAATCCATGTAATACATATGTGCTGGCAGCTGCAGATTTAATGAAGTGGAGAGGCTGGACAGAAAGAGGAGAGAGTTTATCAGGCATTCTAAATTTATTAATACAAGTAACAGGCACACACTTATCTATTTACTTATTTTTTCATAAGAAAAAGACTGGAGCTCTTAGTGACAGATTCAAAGCAAAGTGATAGCATGTAAAGACCGCTTGTGTCAGGACCCTGAAAATATGCTGCTGTGCCACCAAACACCTCTGAAAGCTTGTAAAGGGAAGGTGGGAGTCATTTCAGGTTCTCCGCTTCTCTGATAGGATCTCTTTGAGTACACATGGGTTTGCAAAGCTGCCTAAAGCATAAGATAATAAACTAATTTACTAATAGTCAAATCTCCTCATAGAAATCTCAAACTACCAGGCCGTAGAGCAATTGTGTATAGTGCACAGGACACTGTCCCATACACTGTAAGGGGCGGGGCGGGCTTGTTGCAAATAGTGAAACATTTAGAAGATTCTAAAAGAGGTGATATATATTGTGCTTATGTTAAAAAATAAAAATAAAAAATCAGCTATGGCAATCGAGGGTCATGGTCCCATGGACCAGAGTAATAACATCAAGGCAGAAATGCAGCCTCTCCCAGCTGTGCTACAATTCTCAAGGTCACCCATTCCTCCCGGTACAGAGAGGCCCTGTCAGTACCAGGGATCGAACTTAGAGGTACTCCACCACTGAGCCACATCCGCAGCCCTATTTTGTATTTTATTTAGAGACAGGGTCTCACTGAGTTGCTATTGTGATCCTCCTGACTCATCCTCCCAAGTTACTGGGATTACAGGCGATCACCACCATGCCCAGATGGTTGTCACTTTTTTCTTCATTTACTTATACTACCTGCCTGGAGAGAACTGAGCCAAATAACCATTTATGAGAATGGCACCTATCACCTATGTTCTTTAATTAGCTCAACCCGTGACCACAGACATCTTGTTCACCTGGGAGGCAGCAACACTGTGTGGTGATGGCTGGAAGATGGGGCTGAAGCATCTTGGCACTCAGGAACACTCTTTCCTGCTCATGTCACTTGGAAGAATTCTTGTCATAAACTCGTTCCTCACACTCCTTAAGATCCAGATGTGGCGTGGGATTTGTGTGATGAACAATTTCTTTTCTTCCTCTACTTACTACTCTAGGTACAGAGGTGGAATAATAACGATGCCATGCACCAGTTATAGGAAATGGGGCTTTTGAGTCAGGGTTTGAAACTAGTCAATTCCGAGAAAACAAAAGGTCAAAGAAGTAATTTGGCATCAAAAAGTAAAAAGACCATTTCTTGGGGGCAGTTGTTTTACATCTAAATCACTTACGTGTATTGAGGGATTTAAGAATTAGTAAATGTATTTTTCTCCCTTGGCTCAGTCCTCTCCATTGCTCACATTTGTAAGAAGTGAAACCCAGTTAGAGGCCTAGAAGGCAGGCTGACCTACAGGCAGGTTTATTGACAGCATTGCAACGCTTGCTTCTTCCTCTTTATTTCTAGCCTCAAAAACAGAGCCTCTTTAGCAATGATGGGTACCATGGAATGAAAAGAAAAAAAAAATGTGCCCTCTAACAATGAAATTCAACTAATTCTATTTTATTCACCTGCTCAGCGTTAGAGGGAATACTTTTGACTGATGCTTGTTAAGAAAGAAAATTTCCCCGTAGCCCTGGACATACTATCAAGATTCATGAGTGTGGGAGTAGAAAGGTCTTTTACTAGTAGGCAAGAAACAAAACCAAGACAAAAATGAAACAAAAGCCCAGAAGGAGGGGCATGCATTTGTGTCACCTACAAACACAAAAAGTTCTTTGTTTTGATGAGGTAATTATCACTCAGAGAGTTCCAGGTTCCACTTGTGAAATGCCGAGGTTGGAGATTATATATCCTTCTCAGTCAGGAGAATTCAGGAAAGTAATGGTAATGATGAGGAATACGACCTATGTAGCATCCTGGGTAGGAGGAAAACAAGCTTTGAAAAGTCAATACTTTTACAAAATTTTGATTAAGTGGTTTTAGTAGTAGTAAATAAAAATTGATCGCTATCTAGTCTGTCCTTGGTAACTAGACATTAGTTTTAATTTAGGAAATATTTTCTCATTTGTTAACAGGTTTTCTTTTCTGACCGTTATTAAGATTCATTTTCTTGTAGCCCCAGAATACCTTAGAACAGTGTTTCTTATTCAGATTTTAACACTCCAGAGGAAATTTGGCTATGTCCTGAGACGTGTTTAGTTGTTGCTACTGGTGTTGGGAGGGAAGATCTGCTATGCATGTCCACAGAGTAGAAAACAAGGACACTGTTGAGCATCCTGGGATTCATAGTACAGCCTCCCACAACAAAGAATTACCTGGCATACAATGTCAATAATTCCAACGTGGAAAAACCCTGAAGAATTCATTAAGAAAATGATGTTTAGCATGACGAAGAGAAAACAAAGGAAGGAACTCATAGCTGCTTCAAGTTTCTGGAGGACTTTTTCTGTGTGAGAAGGAATAGAATTACTCTGATTATTTCTTGCAGAGCACTTGGACCAATGGTTGGAAACTATGAAGAAGTAGATATCGAAGAAAGCATTTTAACAGTTATCTACAAAGCTGGAATATACTGTGGTGAATATCTTATCTATAGAGAGCTAAAATGGAGCTCAGCTCGGACTCTCCCTAGGAAGGGATGTCTATTATCTAACTATTATGCAAAATGGGTTTATTGAAAGTAATTTCATTCCAGACAATGTGCAGGGAAATCAGAGTCTAGGTTGCAGACCCTATTCAAATAAAATAAGCCATCCCTTACAGATGCAAAAGTTGAACAATTCTATCCTTCTTGCTAATGTTGGAGAAAGCTTGGCTCCATATACAATATTGTAAAACATGTGGGGAGCATTTAGGGAAGGTATCTGGAACTATTTTAATAAGACTTTTACTTCTGTAAGATTTTAGAAATACTAGTAACATTTCAACATGCCTTATTCAACAGAATTTCCTACATTGGCAGCCTCCAGAATAAGTTGATCACATAACCAACCAGTAAACATTTTTTTTTTGTTTATTTAGATTTTTTACGTAGTACTGGGGATCAAACCTAGTGCCTCATGCGTGCTAGGCAAGCACTCTACCACTGAGCCACAACCCCAGTCCAACAAATATATTTTTTTAATCTTTGGCCATTATTTGCGTATTTATGTAGTTTAGAATTTATTTTCTCACAAATAGAAATTTTTAAAAATGTTACAAATTAAATATTTATTTGTGTTATTTATTTTTCTACATGGAATTAACTGAACAGCTCTAAGTGGATGTGTCTCACCAACCAGATGTTAATGACTAGTATTTTATCTTTTAAATTAAACAATATAGAGCTGGGGTCATATTTCAGTCATAGAGCGCTTGCCTAGTATGTGTGAGGCACTGGGTTCGGTTCTCAGCACCACATATAAATAAATAAAGGTTCATTGACAACTAAAAAATAATTAAGAAAATAAGTTAAATAATATAATGACTTTTAATTTATTTTAAATCCAAATGAATAGTGACTTTAAAAAAGACCAATAAAATAAAAGCCTCAATTTTTAAAATTAGATTAAACCAACCAAATTAATTTTTTAGATTCCTATAAGAGTTTCTAAATCCTTACTCTCACTTTCTGTGTTGATTTCATCCTGATAACGGCAGACTGACCAAATCTTTAGGTCGCACTTTGCATTTTTTAATATGACAATGAGAAGTCAATATTATTGTCCATGAGAAAACTGTACCTGATCCTGTTTGTGTAAAAGCTCATAATTTTCCTTTGGTATCTTGAATGTTCATTTCAGGGGCTTATGTGTGATGTATTTAATAATTCAGAAGTTTCCCTATGTAAACATGGATGCTTAATTGGGAAGAAGTCTGAGGTACCATTTACTAGGTTTTACCTTGATTCTCACAGGCAGCAACTATGTTGACTAACCCTTTCCTTCTCTCATTTTCCTGTCTGCCTAGTGGGCATAAAAGGACTCTCTGCCTATTCCTAGAGAAATCATATGTAGGAAAATACTTTGATAAGGTAGCTATGATAAATACATGGGTCCCAGGAATTCCACACCCAGGAATTTATTGATGTTCAAGCAGATGGATGACACACACACATTTCTTAGCTCTGAATGTGAATATCTTTTGTGCCACTTGTAAATTTTTCAGGCAAAAATGCAGTGTCCATCCAAGCCACTAATGAGTTCAAAACTGAGCTGCATTGGATTACCTTGATGTTCCTTTTCATTACTGACTTAACTGGATTTAGGTAAAATGCCAAATGATATTCTAACAGCCTGCAAAAAATGAAAATAACTATGTAGCTAAATTAGTCCAAGATAGAAGTGGAGATGTGAACATAATCTCTGTTCCTTTATGCTTCCTTATAGTCTAATCATGTTTAAGTGTCTACTGGAAGAGAAGCCAGGGGACAAATATGTCACTTTATATTTCTTTGGGATATTATGTGCTTTTACTTAACATTGTGTTTCCAAGTCCTCATTTGTAAAATGGAGATAATAATCGTACCTGCTACATAGGGTTGTTGTTGAAGAAGAAATTAAATGCTTCTGTTAGGAACTTAAAAGTGTTTGGCACCTGATAAAGTCCCAGTAAGTAATAGGCATTATTATTAAGAGTGTTCATTTTAACAGAAGTGCCTAATCATTCCAATTATAGTCCTTCATACTAAGTGGTGTAATTGACTGGTAAAGATGCCCTGGACAGGAGCTAGAAGGATGTTAAGTTTGACCTTCCTGTTATCCCCAATGAATCTAAGGTCCTCAGAGATTTCCCCCTTTTTCTACTTCCTGGTGGAGAGAGAGCATACTATTTCAAATAGACACAACAAGGAGCCCATTATTAATGATGACAAAGTAATTGAGCCTCTGCTTCATAGCTTCTGTGAATCAAGGGCTATAATTATGGATCTAGGTTTAAAAGCCCTCCTGTTTAGCCTGCAGGTTGAATGACGAAATAAAAACTAAATAAGAAAGAGAAAAATAGTACTATACAAGGACTTCTTGCCTTTTGCAGATCCAGATGGTAGACAGGTATCTATTTGTTGTGAGGGAAAAAAATTTAAAAAAAAAACTAATTTCTGAAACATATGTCTGATAACAAACAACGTTTGGATAACTGTATTGAGGATATTATTCCCAATATGTAGCTTTTATTTGCTATGATAACAACATATAAAAATATTAAGACTTGGACTTCCCAAGGTCTTTTCTTAATTTAATTCAGTCAAATAATATTCTTTAGAAATAAAAGCAATAGACTTCCCTTATTTTGATCAATCAGCTCTTCTTTTTTTTTCCCTTTTGGTGGTGCTGGGAATTGAACCCAGGGCTTAGTACATACAAGGCAAGCAATCTACCAACTGAGCTATATCACCAGGCCCTAAAGCTTTTATTTTTTTATTTTTTACAAGGTTAGTAGATGTCAGTCTGGGTCAGAATTTTCACCCAGGAGCACCTTGAAACTTAGGTGGCTGTGTGTGGGCTCCTTGTAGCCCTTTCAGTGAGGAAGCACTAATTCAGAAATTCTCTTTTGCCATACATGGTAATTACAGGAGTACAGTTCCTGGCACTGTTAGGTGGTGACTGGAAAAGAAATATTTATAGCGGGAGTCAGCTAACTTTCTGCAAAGGGCCTATTGTAAATATTTTAGGCATTGTGGACAAGACAGTCTCTGTCACAACTACTTAACTTTGTCAATGTAATACAGAAGCAGCTATAGACAATACATAAATGAATGGGAATGGCTGTGTTCCAAGAAAAATGTGTTTTTAAAAAGGGGGCTGGCTTTACTTCAAAGGCTTTACTTCAAAGGTTTGTTGACCCTTCCCCAGGAGGGATGGTTAGTGGTCCAACTGGCAGCCAGTGGCTACCTTCAGCTGGAAGGGTTACTTATTTATTTTTGACTTCACAATGTTGGTCTGCATGAGGCTTTTTGCTTTTATTTCTTACATTTAGTTGCCAACATTTAAAAACAAGGATTTTTTTTTTAACATATAAGTAAGGAACCTGATAGCTGAAAAACACACAACAAAGACCTGGTGACAGCCATCTGTCTTCCTCCACGTCAACCACTTGTTGTCAAGTGGTGTCCACTTCAGAGCAGGCACCTGCTGTTCAGCTTGTTCTCCACCTTACTCACCATTCACTGTTGGCTCTCCAAGATTTAAGCCCATTTCTTTCATTGACATTACCCATCCTGCCCTTGAACTTGATTTTATGATTTTACTATAGTAGATCCTCTTTTTCTCCTATTATTCCTGAAATATTTCTAATTTTATTTCTCTGAGGCTGAGGCAGGGCTACCTTTGCCAACTGGTCTATGGCAATGTAGTGTCATTAGGATCTCAGAGAGGACTAGAACTGAGCTCTAGATATATTGAAACTGTTCTTTCCTACATCCATCCTAAAATGACATCTCAGGAATCGAGTCTGTCATCTTCTACCTTATTTCTTCTATTCTCAAACAACAGATCAGAAAATACATTTTTATTCATACCTTTCAGTATTTTATATATTTTAATTATGTTATTATGTCTCCTTTTTTTCCATCCAAAGAGTCGTGTGAGTTGTTTCCTTTGTGTATTTGTGTGTAAACATTTTCATAATTTTAATAAAAGTAGCTATAAAAATAAACTAATCCTACTCTAAAATTATTCTTGTCAGGTCTTTTAGTCACAGCAGCAAAGAAGCACAGGTCCATACTGGAGGTGATATTTTTTAATTGCATGATTCAACTTATTTAATTCAGTACACTTAATTTCTGCTATGTATCTGGCATGATGTTGGGCATTGAAATGTAGTCAGAGTTCCTGTCCTGGAGGCAGGAGGCAATGAAGCACAAGATTTTCAAATGGATAATCTCATCTACAGAGATTTTTGCATTTATAATTAAGTGTATAAATTAACTAAGGAGACCAGTAAAAAACCACAACCATTAATCAAAAAGTTATTTTAAATGAAAGGTAAGTTATTGTAGTTTAGAAGACAAAGTATTGGAATATATGGGTGATTCCATGACAACTATGTGAGCACACAGTGCTCCAGAGCTCATCACCTCTTTTTAGGCCCCAACTCCCAAAACTGTTCCATCAGGCATTAAGTTTTTCACCCATGAACTTTGTTGTATTTGTTTGGTCCATTGGAGATGTAGGAGGAAAGAAATAAACTTCATTGTGGGTAAATGCAAGGTAGCTGCTTGAAGGAAAAATAATACAGAATGTTTTTGAGATGGTGTTCTCTGGACTATAAAATAAGCCATTGGAGAATGTTCATTAATGAAATTATCCCCTGTTATGGCTGTAAATAAAATATCACCAAAGTGTGAGGAACCACCCAGAAATATATAGAAAAGCAAAGGTTTGCTTTTCAGTTTTTTTCCTCTTTTTTTTCTTATTTTTAAATTCTTTCCGTTATACAGCATCAGGATACACCCTGATATAATCACAAAAGCATAGAACACATTCTGCTACAAGTCAGTCCCCAGGACATCCCCGCCCTTGGAAACCCTCCCCTTCCTCCACTCCACCAATCCCTCTTCAAGCCATTCACAGTTTACTTATTTAATTTAACTAGTGTTCTGTGAAGGCACCCAATGCAGGGACCCACCATGTCACATCCATTCATGCACCTACAGAGTTTGGTCAGATTCATGCTTCCTCCTCCTCAGTTTTCCTCATCTACTATGTTGATCTTTCGTCTATTTTGATGAAATTCCTTCTTCTTTTTTCCCTTTATCTCTCCCCACTCCTTATTTTGGATTACCTTTCACATATCAGAGAAAACACTTGAGTTTTGGGTAAACTGGCTTATTCCAGTTAGCAGGATAGTCTCCAGTTCCCAAAACTTACTGGCAAAGGCCATCACTTCATTCTTCATTATGGCTGAGTAATATTCCATTGTGTATACATACCACATTTTCTTTATCCATTTATCTGGTGAAGGGCATCTAGGTTGGCTATTGTGAGTTGTGCGGCTTGCTATAAACATTGATGTGGCTGTATCACTGTAGTATGTGGACTTTAAATCTTTTGGACGTAACATGCTCCCTCAAGTCTGGAATTCTGAATGCACTTGTGGTCAATATACCTCAAGCAAGATTTGTGATACCATTTTATAACTATCAGTTATAGTGCAGACATGGAGCAGGTACTCCATAAAAGAACAGTAGATCAGTGTGGGTAGTATAGGACCTGCTGCAAGGTGGGTGTGGCTCAGAGAGCTGGCTAATAGTGAATATGTGCAGAATGTAAATGAAAGCAGAGAAGAGGAAGAACAAAGAGAAGCATTACTAGTTCCCTAACAATAGTAATAATAGATGATTCTTAGCACAGTTAGACTGAAAAGCAACATGCTTGAACCCCTGTTGCATCAAGGGTCAGGAAACACCTTTTGATTTATCTAGTCCATTGCACAGGAATGGGAGGAAGTTGGGGAGGTGGAGAGGAGTAGAACAGAAACCCGGGAAATCACTGCAGGAAAGATAAAGGGAAATACCATTTTGATACCAGATCATAAGCATGGAACTCATTGTTCTGTGATAATGTACATATGTGCAATACAAAGGCAGAAAATTTTCAGAATCCCAGATCCATTTTTTCGGAACATTTTATGGCTATCTACGTGGATATCTGTGTGTATTTTTTCAAGTTCTTAGAACAGACAAGAAATCTGTATATAAATTCTGTTCTTATTTTCATCTACTTTCAAATTAGCTTTTGTGAAATTCCCCCAGGCATATTTTATCAAAATGTTTATTTTGTGTGGTAAACGATATCTTTTATCCTCTTGACCCACCTATAATCAGTATCCTTTGCCAGGAGAGAGAAAAAAAATACCCTTTCTCCTGCCTAGAGCCTTTTAAGAATTACCCATCTGATATTCCATGGGAGTTTCTTTGAACCTCTCGTTTCGTTTGCATTCCTAATGATTGGAGACTCCATTTAGGGGTCCAGTTTTATTCATTCGGGAGCCTGGAACCAGGACTTCCCGCCTGATTCAACATCTTGTGAATGGGAATAATGAATGAAAAGGTCAGATGGTCCATTTAAGTAATAACATTTTTCAGATTTCAAGATGCCACAGTATTGTGACATAATCCATATGTGTTTCCGGAGAGTCAGAAATAAAGCAAGGTTTTAACCTTTAGTTTTAATAAATATTTTCCAATAAAAAAAATTTGAGACATATTGGTGCCTTAGCCAATGAACTGAAAACAACCAAAACCAACAAAACAAAACATAGCCAGGACATTTTCCACATTCACAGAATTAGATAAAAGCAATTTAAACATACAGCAACCCATGTATGCTCAATCATTATCTATTATTTAGAGCAGTGGTTTTGGGTGTTTTAATGGTGTTTTGTCTTGAGCTTCATGATGGTCTTTTTCAAAGCAAGTTAAGCTTTAGAAGTTTGGCTGTTCATTTTACTATTTTTTTTTGTATGTCTGTGTGGCATTATTCATGTTGAATTCAGTTCCATTCTTTTTCTAGCTCCTAATTATACCCTCAGACTCTGTAAAGATGCATTTGTTCCTAAGTGCAATCAAGAAGCATATTAGAAATCAGCTGTACATAGTTAGACTCTTATAAATGGAAAGTCCATTACATTTGTGTTAGAAACAGAATTCATACTGGAATTCAATTGCAGTTGATAGACACGTATCGATTACTTAGGACATGCTAAGTGCTGCATCAGACATTGTAGGGAACACTGCCATAAATAAAATACCATCCTTGACACATGAAGCTTAGGGTCTAGAAGACAGTATCCTGTATTGGCTAAGAGTTCTGACTATGCAATTAGGGCTAATGTACAATCTTGTTTTGTTTCACTACTTAATAGCCCTGTGACTTCTCTAAGATACCGAGTTTTCTACTAGATAGGAACAATACTAGCCATGGAAATACATTTTTTGCATGGTGTGTTTCTGATTATAAAATTAGCACATGTGCATTATTAAAAATTCAATATAATAGAAAAATTTGCAAAATAAAATGATTGAAAGCTCAATGTTATCTAATCTACAATCTTAAAATGACCATTTTGAAGAGTTTGGAGTACATATTTCCAGAAGTTTTTTCTGTGTATATATGTAAATACTATTAATTTTCATGTAAACTTTATTTGTATTATTCGTATTATTTTGGCATTTGCTTTCTGTGAAACTTTTTTATTTTTGAATGATTTTAGATTTACATAAAGTTGCAAAAATAGTGAAGAAATTCTAATTTTCCTTCCTCCAGTTATTTTTTAATAGAAGCATTAAATCTATCTCGTACATTTACCAAAACTACGAAGTCAACATAGGTGTCATGAGCTACCTATGCCATTAACATAGACCAAACATGATTGTGTCTCTCCACAATGTCAGCATTAATTGAATAGCAATAAATTCACAAGCTGCATCAATTTTATTGACTTTAATTCACCAGGTACTCATGGTTCATTTAGTAGCTGTGAGCAGGACAATCACAAGTTTTTTTTAATTCCATTCCGGTCTCAATTAATAATATCTATACACTCAAGTAGCACAATGCACTTCACACCATGACGTATATTGGGTGCAGAAAGAGAAAGAAAGTTTAAGGCAGCCACAGGATTTCAAGTGGCCTTACCAAAAGCAAAGGCAGAGAGCAGATACAATTGCAAATGAGTCAATACAGGATGTCAGAGAAATGGGCTGTGTGTGGGTCATTGGCAAGAGAAGCCACCGGAGCTGAAGCCTGGGGAAGTTGTCCTCTGTAAACTTCTGGTAGCATGGTCAGGTAATGGGCCAATGAGCCACCATATTCAGTCTTATGTGCTTCTCCTTTTATGGGTCCTAGGTGATGTAATCAGGTAAGAATGGTAAACTTGTGTGTCTGGTGTTTCTGATATGATTTGACATGCCCAAGTGTCCATGTGTTCCTGACTTAATTTGATAAGTTAATTTTTATGGGCTCAAATAAATTGTTTATCAATTTGTACCTTATGGTGGTTCTGGGCAGATGGTGGTTGTTTACTTGTACAAACAATATGTAAAGTCATTCTACCTTGGCACTTACATTAAAAATGGAGTAACTCATGACAAAATATTGTTTTATAAAACAGAGTAACTCAGAGTAGGGCATACCTGCTCCCCACAATTAGCACTTTACTACTACATAATTTCCATAATTTTCTTTATTTCCCCAGGTTTTCCATTAATGTTTCTTCTCTAATCCAAGCTCTAATCTAGAATTCCATATTCTATTACCTGCTGGTTTGTTTTTCTTTAACAAAGCATTTTGAAAATCTCATATCCGCACAGATAGTTCTTATACTTTTAAAAAGTCCAAAAGTTTATTAAGCCAAGTCTATGGAGTATAATTTATTTAACCCTCTATTGGATATTGATGTTTTTCTTGTGAATCTTAAGCTAGCATGTGTCAAGACTTTCATGCATTGTATGAGATGAGCTTCCCAACAACCTTGTTCTCTTGAATGGCAAACTAAGGTCTTCTATATATCTGTCAGAGTTCCCTGTAAAACTGATACCACTTGTTATTTTTGAAATATTTTTACTTTGGCTGTTGATCTTTTCAAGCTTTAGTTGTGCTAATTTTTATTACATAGACATTCTTACTCTTTGAACAACCAAATTTTTATTTGTGATGACTTTAATTGCCTGAAAGCTCAGGAAAATATTTGAATGACTCAGTTTCAGTGGAGAAGGCAAGTAGTTAGAATTCTATTCTTTATTGATGGTTTTTCCAGTTACTGCATTAAAAATAGCAGCAATCCTCTACTGATGAACGAATTAGATTTTGGACAATAATCAAAAACTGAGTTATCAAGAGATAGCTTTACCTTCCATGGATATAGCACAGGATTATAAATTTGGGCTCTCTTCCTTGAAGCCTATTTTATTCCATTAATACATACATTTACCAAAACAGATCTCCCCCACCTCCAGTTCCAACTGCCTGGTAATCAGGTGTGTCTGATGGTTAGCACCTGTATTGGGGTAGGGACGATTCCTTAAGTACTTTATTTAGTTTTGTCAGAGTCACTTTCAGGGCAGGTGCTCTCAATTTATTGGGCTAGATTAGAGTTCTAAGAGAAAAAGAAATGTTCCCATCTTAGCTGTGACTGTGTATGTAAGGTTCACCGTGAAGTTGAGGCTAGGCAAAGAGTTAAAATCAGTGCTGGTTTTCACTTGGCTGAGCAAAATGAGCAGGAGGCTCAGATAGCCACCTCTGAGCTCAGCTTATTATTATTCAACTTCTATTCGAATGCAGTTTCTTCCCTGCTCAATATCAGTTTATAAAAGCATGTTACATGTCCACTGACCCCAGATAACTAAATAAATCCCAGTTTGTAGTCAGAGAACTAAGTTCCAGTTTGAATCCGTACAAATGCCTGCCGAAGATGGATAGAAGGAATTTAAAATAAATCAACCATTAAATCCACGTATCTTAGTGGAATAAAGTAGGAGTGAGGAGGCACCATTACTCCTACACACACACACACACACACACACACACACACACACACACACCACACACACTCACACATACACACACTTGCATGGCTCATTATTCATTTTTCTTTGCCAGATGCATATTTTGGTTTTGTTTGTTTTTCTTTGGGGGACATTTTTGCAGAGTTGGTTATAGGGTTTGGAGTCCAGGACACCAGAGAACTTTATTAATTTCTGTCTTTACATGTGCCTTTGTGACTCGTACTTAATAATTTTATGCTGGTCAGATTTCCCATTTGAATGCGGTGGCAACATTCTGCAAGTTGTATGCCCTTGAGGTGGATGCTTCTATAGTTCGTTTCCATAAGTTTCCTGTAGAAATCTTTTAAATCGTGTTCATAATGAAGCTCAAAATTACTGCTTTCTCAAGGACAGGGGATATAATCCAGGGGGTTTATAAGGCACATTTGATGGAAATCTTTGGAGAAAATAAAAATCAGTTCATTTTAATGATTGGCAATCAGAAATGATAAACCATCATTAAACTGTAAGATTTGATGTATTAAGCCTGAAAAAAATAGAAATATATAAACTGCCTTCTAGATGCACAGTTGATAATGTATTCTAGTTCTTTCCTTTGCAAGTCAGTCATACTGAACATATTAGCCTCTGGTTGCTGGAAATCAAAATAATGGCATGGTGATTGTTCAGAGACCATGTTATATAAGGACGTTCTCAAATTTAAATGAATACTTCACTTCTTGTTTCTGAAAAGTGAACATTGGTAGGTTGGTTTTGAATGTGCTTTGAATATTTTAATAGAACTGGGTTCTCTCTAGGAGGAAGTAAAAGCGTCTCTGTTAGGCTTTAGAGCTCCATTTCTTGGTGGTAAACCTACTTTCTAGTAGCATTGGTTCAAAACATGTTCCCATTGAAATACATTTAATTTTGAAGTTCTAACAGGCTGATGTGGAAAGAGAGTTCAAGAATTCAACCTCAGGACTCAGCCTGGCAGGGAAGGAAAGATATTCTGTTTTCTTTTTCTTTCTTTCTTTCTTCTTCTTTTTTTTCCTTTATCTGTTTGAGAAGACAAATTATTACTAATTGGGTATAGGGTATCAGAGGAGACCAAATGTGAGATCATATAGGTCCTGAAGTCCTCTTGAAAGTGACTCATAACTCACTCCAAGTGACAGCAACAGGTTCATGGAGGACTAGAGAGGGGGCATAAATAAGGCCTGAGATGAAATTACTAAGAAAAAAAAATACTACCAAGCAAAATGGTTGTGTAAATGACAGTACAGCGTATAAAATGTCCCTGACTTAAGTAAACCATCTGCTCTCAGACCCTTGCATGGTAGCCACTTCTGGAGATGTAAATTAGAATGTCAGTTACAAATCATTCAAAAAATTTCATCAACCACACATTGGAGGAACTATGGAAATCACTTGATGTGAAGCTTTAGGTTTGGTGTTGGCATTTTTTTTTTCTGTAAAATATCAGATAGTATATATTTTAGACTTTGTGAGCCACATGGTTTCTGGTCTCTGGTCTCTGTCACAAGTGTTCAATTCCGATGTCAGTGCAAAAGCAGTCACAGACGATATGTAAAATCAATGAGCCTGGCTGTGCTCAAATAACTTTTTATTTGAGGACCAAATTACATGTAATTTTCACTGTCACAAAACAGTATTCTTCTTTGAATTTTTCCCCCAACTATTTAAAAATGTAAAATCAATCTTAGTTTGTGGGATCATACAAAAACAGGCAGTGGGCTGGATTTGACAAGCAGGCTTTGGTATGCCAACCCCTGCTTTAGATAATTCAAAATAATCACTCATTCAAGCTGTTTTCCACACTGGTGTAAAGATTTACCTATAGTTCTTTGTAAAATAATTTCTAAGGAAAACATGTGATTTTCTTTTAAGGGACAGCATGTTATCATCCAAAAATAATAATAATAATAATTTACTGCCAGTAATTGTTTTTTTTTTCTTGCAGACAACCTGATTTATCAGGAAATAGGTGTTATTTCTTTGTACTGTGTTCTCTTCCAAAATTCCAATACTGGAAATATATTTATTCTATTTCATGTTAAAATGCAATACCATCTTTTCCAATGAACTATCATTAAAGTGAGTGGAGAAAGAAGGAATATTCTGAGAGTCTAGGGCCTCAAGCTGCCAACTTGGTAAATTGCTTCTACAATCTAGTGTTTTATCTTAAAATATTATGTTACCGCTTCATTCAGTACCATCATGTGTCTACATTTATTTCTATGTACACAAACTGTTTCACATTACTGAATAATTTACTTCTCCTCTCTATACTATACCTTTAAATAATCGTGAGCACCCTTGTGACTTGCCATCTATCAGCATATCCCAAAGGGCTGGGCACTTCAGGTTAAGAAAAGCAACATGGAGGGGAACTGGTTGTACCTCAGTTCAGGCTCTAAATGGTGAAGAGAGAAGTGCACGTGAGCATCCTGGTGGTCTTATAGAGTGACCTGAATGGCCCCTGTCCCTGGAACCCATGGTTTTTAACTTGCAGATCTGACTCCAGCCCGAAGGAGGATGGCATGACTGTTGTCTTTGAAGACAGACAGACATGGGTTTGAATTTCTTCTGTTCCATAGATAGTTGGACTAGACATCAGCAGATCGCTTCTGGCTCCATGTTGACAAGTCAGATGCTGGACCATATCATTCAAAAGGGCAATGTCAGAAAGCTTCTGGAAGTTACACAGACATAAACAAAACACGAAAACACCCGGTTGAAGGAAGACAAGTCAGAGAAAGCACAGGCATTCAGCTTTCCAGGACATGCCACTGTAATTAAGAAGCCATCCTACTCAACTTGCCTGGGAGAGAGGGCGCTGGGTGTAGTCATGCCGGCCTAATCCTTCAAAACTCCCCTTCACCTGTAAGAGTGTCTCTGCTTCTAAATTACATTGTCAACTTCAAAGGGTCAGACAGTCAAAATTAATATTAATTAATAATATTTAAGGTTAATATTGCCAATTGGTTATTCTCTTCCCTAGGCTTAAAGGATGTGGTCTGTTCACTAGGTCCAGAGCTGAGCTTCATACTCCGGTATCAATTCTATATTGTTCCAGAGTTTCAACTGTGCACTGAGAGTAAAGAAGACATACCAGGTCTCAGGTGCTTATGCTCTGGCATGTCTGAGAAGGGGATTAGAGTAGATAGTTCTGTTGCGCTTTAAAACTTGTCACTATGCTGCCTGTCAGGCTTTGGCACTACTTGGTGTCTCATAAGGTCTGACCTCCATGCTGTTGCTGGAGATGGATTTCTGAAACGCCATCTCTCTAAATCCCTTTCTGACTCCCCACTCACTTAGCTTAGCATACAAAGCCCTCAGTGGCCTAGCTCCAGTGCTTATCTTTGTCTCCCCTCATCCCCCAACACATTCTCTGTGCTGTGGATTGCACTCACATCCAGCTACCCGAGTCCCTGTTGTGCCTTTCTCTTGCCTTTCTGTGGCTGGGCACAGGCTGTTCGCTCCTCCTGGAATGCTCTGACCTACCTGCGGTGAGTCTTCCTTTCTGAATCAGAGCACCGACTGGCTCCCTTCTGGCCCTTCTTTCTCTTCTAGATTATCCCTTCATTCTTTTTTTTTTTTTTTCTGATTCTTTCAGACTTCAGTACTAAAATCTGTGACCCTAAATTTTGTTTGAGAGTTTCCTTATTGTTCTCTCTCAAGAGGGTATTCATTTCTTGGAAACACAGACCAGAACTTGCACCTCTACAAATAACAGAACAGTACATGCAGCTGAACCAAAAGTGGATGAGTGGATAAGTAGTCCACAGGAGAAGGGAGTGTTATTTCTGGGATAAGAAACATAAATATGCAGACAGTGGTGATGAGGGTTTTTAGTAAGATACAGAGAACTATGTAGAAGACATTCTAATTTTATAGAGGACTAAATCGCTGGGAATCTTCGTGTCCCAGTGACAAGGTCTGTTCTGCCTCATGAGGAGGAAGCATTTTTTTGTGGCTTCCAGACAAGCTTGAAACTTGGTCGTCAACAGTGAACATTTCTCATGTTCAGTATTCAGATGTTACTACATTTGTTGGAGCCTTTGGTTTTTCTGATTTTCTAAGTCCAGGACATACCAGGTACTGAGAAAAGGTGCAGAATATATATTAATGATCTTTTGATAATTATGGAAGGTATGTACAGTCCTGAAGGACTGAACAAGATTACTTGGATTTAAGAAATGGAAATAAGGTAAGTTCTCAGTTTATAGGTTTGGTAACATTTTGCTAACTGGCAAAATTCAAAAAAAGAATCATGTAGTGCATTATTTGTGAGGTTGTAAAGGATTCATTCATTTTTATATTTAATAAGAGTCAGCTGGGTACTAGAAACGTAACCCAGGGGTAGAGAACTTCCCTGGCACGTTGCAAGGCCCCGGGTTCCATCCCTAGCATCTCCAAAGAAGAGTCAGGTGGTCCTTAACAAGTCTATTTGCAACCTAATCTCTCCACAGAAAGCACTGTAATTCATTTGCTTATCTGTCTCCTACACTAGACAAATGATTTTAATTTCATATGTACTTCATTCTTTGTTTCTAAGATAGATCCTGGCAAGGGTAGTTGCTAAACTAATAGGTCAATGATCATGATGAATGTGTAGACATTTTGATATACTAGAAAAGTCAAATTGATTCAAAATATAAAACAGTCAGACAAAACATTACCTGATCTGATGCCGTTCAGAGAAATTAAGTCTACATTGAAGGTATTATGCTTTTCCGCTCTGCTCTGTAGGACCAGAACAGGAGGGCTGTATTGAATCCATAATAAAAGGGACATTGGAAAATGGAAAATTGTTTGAAGAATATTTGAGAGAGTGATAGTCTTGGAAAAACATAAGAATTACAGTTGAGAAAACTAGCAGAGTAATAAAGAAAATGACATCTATAGAGACCTCAACTTAATCTGTTGGCAATGATATCAATTGAAAAGAGAAAGGAAAGTGATTGTGGGCTTAATAGGGCACACCTGTAATCCCACCTACTCTGGAGGCTGAGAGGAGGATCACAGTTCCAGGCCAGCCCGGGCAACTCAGGAAGACCCTGTCTCAAAATAAAATTTTAAAAAAGGACTGGGAATGTGGCTCAGTGGTAGAGTGCTTCCCAGCATGGGCATATCCTTTGTTAAATCCCCAGCACCAAAAACCAAAAGAAAAATGAAATAACATTAGAGTAATAATTAAGAAAAGAAAACCCTGGAGATCCATAAAATCAGAATAAAAATCTAAAAACAAAACAAAAAGAAAAGGAAAGAGATTGGAGCCTGGTACACAAAGTTTCTATCAGAAAAGGTGTGATGACTGTGAACTGCAGAGCAAAGAAACAGAAAGGGAAAACTGAATAAATTCAATGGCGCTGTCCCTGATGATAGTTCATATTTCAAAAATTGTTTGATAATGATGTAGTAGTAGAAACCTGGCAGAGAGGACTATGTGTACACACACACATGCACACACACCACACGCATGTGCATGCACACATACACACTTTCTCTTAATGAAAAACAACACAAGTCAGGTGTAGTGGTACACACCTGTAATTCCAGTAGCTCTGGAGGCTGAGGCAGGAGGATTGCAAGTTCAAATCCAACCTCAGCAACTTAGCAAGGCTGTAAGCAACTCAGCAAGATAGTGTGTCGGAAAAAAAAATTTTTTTAAAGGGATTAGGGATGTGGCTCAGTGGTTAAATGTTCCTGAGTTCAATCCCTGGGACCAAACAAACCAAAAAACAAACAAACAAACAAAAAAACAGAATTATTGCATGGAGAAAACTCAGGTGGGGGCAGAAGAAGAATTAGGAGAGCCATTTTCTAACATTTACTGGGTCATGATATAGAAAAGGAATTATTCTGTGTGGTTTGCCTAGGACTGCTTATGGAAAAGCAACAGGAAAGTACACTGTAACTCAAAGGAAGTGTGTTTTATGGCTTCGAAGTGTTAAAAGCAATTTCTAATAAAAGAACATTTATGACGTTCATAGAATAAAAGTGAATATGTGTTAGAATCTTTACTTAACTCATTAATGAGTGAACAGGTGAGATGTTACAGCAGTTCAAAGGCAAATCAAAGAAAAAACCATCTAGATTTGTAAAGTATCTCCAATGGAATAGGGATCAGATAATGGGCAGAATTTTCCATTGAATCACAGATTCCCCTAGAGTGTTCCTTTTTGATTAAAAAAAAAAATGTTGAAGAAAGTTGATCCTTGATTAATAGCAAGGAACTGTGGTGCTTTCTGATCTGTGTTTTATTTATCACCAGGAATGAGGCAAAAGAAAACAATGTGTTTCTTGGGGATACTGCAGACAAAGTTTATTGATGGGACAGCTGGTTTGCCTGGGTGACTTTAAAGATAGCTTAACAACTTTAAACTTCTAAGATCCTGCCTTACGAGGAGCCAGATCCTAAAACTAAATCAGTGAAACTGGGTCCTTTTACAAATTCAAGTTCTTGGTAATACAACCCCACACCCTCCGCTAGCTGATGAGGTTTTCCTCTTTCCTCCTGTGTCTTCAGTCTGTCTGGAGTTTGGATTCCAGGACTCTCTTTTTTTTCTTTTGGTCTGACTTCACCAACTAAAATGATAGAGATTTCCTGTCTCTTAAAAGTGATTTTTGACTTGGAAAAAACAGGCAACCGTAGGTGGGCTCTTGTTGCCTGAATTGTGTGTCCCTCCCCTGAAAGAAATGTGGAAGTTTTCACACCCAGTAGTCTGTTTGGAAATAAGGTTATTGCAGATGGAATTAGTTAAGCTAAGATGAGGTCATATTGGAGTAGGGCAACCCCTTGTCCATTCTGACCAGTGTCCCTCTGAGAAAGAGGACCATGGGAAGACAAGAGAAAGGGAGAGGGCCTTGAGATGATGCAGGCAGACTAGAGCCATGCAGCCATAATCTAGGAACACCGAAGGTCCCTGGTAAACAACACAGGGAAAGGGAAAGCATGCCTGTGGGTTTCACAGAGAGTGTATTAATGGAGTCCTAGGCCAGAGGCCTGATTCTGGGAATCCAACAGATCACACCTGGCCACTCACCCCAAACATCAAATATGAAAGGTAACACTGAAAAACGTGAAAGGAACAGATTCAGCCTAGTTACACTGGGAAGACAAGACAGGTGAGACTCAGCCCTGACTTCAGGGTCTGACAATGACTTTGAGGTTTTATAGAAAGGGGAATGAGGGCATCAGTGAGGGGTCTGCATAACCATAGGCACTGCACCACTGCCAAAAGTAGGAGACCTAGGTCAGGGGGAGAACGGATAGGAAGAAAAGTTAGAGAGGCAAGAAGGTGTCAAAGTGGAGTTAGGTCAACAAGTAGGCCTTCTGTAAGTCCTTGTTCCAAGCAGGGCCCTGTTGACATCATGAATTTGGATTTCTTCCCTCCAGAACTATGAGACAATAAAATTCTGTTGTTTTTTAGCCACCCAGTGTGTGCTACTTTGTTAAAACAGACTCGGGAGAGCTGGGTGTAATAACATGTGCCTGTAGTCCCAATGAACAGGGTGCTGAGGCAGGAGGATCACCAACTTGGAGGCCAGCCTCATCAACTTAGTGAGAACCTGTCTCAATAAATAAATAGGCTGGAGATGTGACTCAGTGGTACAATGCCATTGGGTGTAAAACAGCCTCAGGATGCTAATATAGAGACATAGATCACCTTTTCTTTTTGGGGCTGGCTCTTTTCCTCCTTCTAAATGCAAAGAACTCAGTGTGTTCTAATTCCCATGTTATAATTCATGTATTATATGCATGACAAACGAAAGCTACTCAATAAATATCAGTCTTCCGCATCATCTTTTTTTTTTTAATAAACTTAAAACCTTAAATTCATGAACAATGTGAGTGTGGTACCCACATGGAAGGCAGGATTTGGAAATACACCTGAGTTTCAATCTCCAGCTCTATCACTAGCTGACCAGCCATATGAGGGAGGGTAGTTTTTCTCTCTGGATGCACCCATCTATCTGGTCAGGATAGAGATGCAGAACGATGGCTGCAGATCATTTGGTGCACGGTAAACACACGAGACTCAGTGACTATTATCATGTTGTTATTCTTGTGTGATTATTCTTATTATGTTAGCTCTCCTTGCCTGGACTTGCCGCTGGAGAGTTTTTCATTGTTCTATTTGCCTAGACAATTGAATTTATAATCATTGCGTGAGTAAAGAGAAATTTGACTGCTTTAAAAATTCTCTTTATATCCTGGACATTTAAAGACTTGAAAAATTAGTGCTTTTCACTTTTATTTTTGAACTGCTACTAATTTTAAGACTATTAATCCCCCATGTTTATGACTCACCAATTCATCATCAACATAATGCCTTCGACAGCTATATGTGACTCAGGAGAAGCATGAACCAAGTGCCTTAGAGCCTTTGAGGGTGAGGAGATGGTTGTGTTGAGGACGGAAGAGAAGCACAGGGGTTTATTTTTCCTCTGGAAAGGGAAAGCAGTAAAGTTTTTTCTGAAGATAAAGATATTTGAGCATGTGTTTGAGTTTGATTCATTAATGTTCACGGGATTTAGACTTGATTTTTCAAGTCTTTCTTCTTTTAACTATTATAGAATCTGACAGCAGACATGCCAAATAGCAGTATCACTGCCTTATTTGTTTTTGATTTTTAGTTTTTGTCTCTATAACCTCCAACATTTTCTAAACAATCAATTCTATATATGTATCAATAAAAACAAGTGGAAGGAGTCAGTGAGAATTAAGTTAGACAGAACTTGAACTACCAGAGTAGTACAGATGAATCTAGGGTCTTCGAGTCAGTAATAGGTGCAAAAAAAAAAAAAAAAAAGGTCTAAAGAAGTTACCAAGAAAATGATACAATGTATTTACTCTGTAAAAGAAGGGAATAGAATGTACAATGCACTTCACACATTATTTTAATATTTTTTTTCTTTTTAAAATATGAATACCTAAAATAGTTGATTTTAATTATCGGAAATGTTTATCCAAGTGAGATACATAGTCCCCATGCCCAACACTACATAATTTATGCTACCCAGGAAATAGGGAAGATTGCTTTGAAGCTCCTCGCCTCCCTCCTTTCCATCCCCTTTTAGCTATGGGCTGACTCTTGGTCCATAGTCTTGGCATCTTTTAGAGCTGGGCCAGACCGGGAATTTGGGCTGAGGGGCAAGCACTGAAGGACTGGGATTAGATGGCAGCAGACCATAAACAGTGGCTCACCACAGAACTACTACGTGCACAGGAGCAACACAAACCAGATCCTCAGGAGGTTGTGGTTACGTGTATGGACATACTCAGGTGTTCTTGCATGCTTCTATGTACTTGTGTTATACTAGGGAAGAACCAGCATTCAGTAGGCACTTAATGGGTAGCTAAATTCTGTGAGGCATAGGGGAGTTGAGGACACCTTGGACTTCCCCCTTTAAAACTAACTTTCTGAAATACCAGAGACCTCATTTCTGAGTGACTGGTATAAGGGAGAGACAGCTACTTATGACTATTGCTAGAAAAATAAGATCTGTCCTTTCTAGCTCCAGAACTCTCAGTCTTTCCTGTGGTCCAACAGACTTGGAGAAGTTGCTATTCCCCCTTTCTTGAGTCCTACCCTGTATGCTGGTTGTGCTGATTGAAATAGTTATGTACAGTCCCCTATGGTAGGACGCAAGTAGCTTCTGTTTACTCTAATTGGCTGACACTGCGGGTGATAAGCAGAATTCTAAGAGGACCGACCCTAAGATGTCTGTGCCCTGGTACACATGGCCTGTTCAAAGCCTTCTCACTATTATGAGCAGGACTAATGAATATGATGGGAAATCACTCCCTTGATTATGCTTCATTATACTAAACTCCATCTTAATAGACATAGAGAAACTCCCCTGCTGGCCTTAACACAGCGAACTGCCATATGTAAAAAGGGCCACAGATTTGGAAACAATGGGAGACCTCTAAATGCGGAAAATGGCCCCCAATAGAGCCGCTAAGAAAGTGGGACCCTTAGTCCTGAAACTGCAAGAAACTGAATTTTGCCAAGAGCCAGTGAGCTTGGGAAAAGCCTCAGATAAGATCAGACTCCAGCTGAGGCCCCGCTTTCATCCTGGTAAAATGTTGAACACAAAGCCCACCCACTCTGTGCTTAACTCCTGATGTTTGAGACTGTGAAAAAAAAAATGTGTGTGTTTTTTTAAGACACTGTGTTTTTGGTAATTTGTCATAAAGCAAAGGAAAACAAGTGCAATTGTGATTTCCAGGATGAGGCTATCAAGTCTCTGATGGATAAGCAGGAAAAATGCTACGCACAACCGCACCCTAAGTCGTATTTGTCACATAATTCACAAAATAGTCCTCTCTTTCCCCTTGGGGTAGACTTTCACAAAATGACAGAAGCTCCTAAGTAGTTTGGACATTGCTGTGGTCCGCATGACATTACAGATGAGCCTAGCTGAACTTTTGCTGATGTAGCAGAGCCACGATTTTGTATAATAACTTGTGACTGACTGGATATCTGTTGTTTTACAATTTCATTTATTTTTATAATGGGTTTTAATAAGGCAAATTGCAACCTCATGTTTACTTCCTCCCAGAGTCCCTTAATCTACAAGCTTCCTTTTTTCCTACCTTCCAAAGGTTTTTGGTTTTTTTTTTTTTTAACATTGCTTATTTAAAACAAACATATGAAAATTCCGTTTTGTAGGCTTGGGGGAAGAAGAGAAGATCATCCAGTAAAAATTTCCTATTGATTTCTCATCCAAGTGGATCTTGCTCAGACAGATGGACATTGCTGAGGACACTCTGGCAACCCTGCCAACCTTTCAATATTCCATGCCTCATTTCTCTCTTAAATGGGAAAACATTCTCACTGAATTGTTGGTGTGTCTGAATTAATGTTTTTCCACACCATCCTTGTTAAGTTGGCTGTGTTTGTGGGTGGTGACTCTGAGTATATTAACACTTTCCTTGCTAAATACCAGGTTTTCGTGAGTTGATTTCTGATTTTATGAGACTATTTGACAGCTTGGTGAGATACACAAACTCACAACTTAAAAGAACACCTTCATCTTTCAGGGCTGGTCAGTTTGCATTCACATGTAAGCCAAATGTACTTTTAAAAAGGTACCTTCAAGCAGTAAGTAATGTGATTTCTCAATTGCCTTTTTCTATAAATTGGGATAGGTCTATGTGGGGCCATTTTTCAAGACTTCTAGAATGAGAACTATTCTACTCATCTGTCCCTTTAATGATGGCTAATATCCCATTTTTATGGAAGAATCCTCTGTTCCTTATAAAAATGGAAATAAGCCTAGGGCCAGTATAACCTTATGTTTCTGAAACTCTAAACCGAGTCACCATATTTGACAACTCCAAGGGACACGGTTCTCGGGTTAGTTTATGTGGATGCAGTCCTCTGGAGTCCTGCAACACTGGTCATGCAGCAGTGAACCTGATGCATATAGGATCAAGGTCCTGCAATCTTCTTCTTTAAAATAGTTTTTCTACATTAACCACAGTACACAAAAAGTGTGACTCGATCATTATGTTTTCATTGAAATGCGTTTATCAGTTCCTATCTTGAAAGCATGTTGGATGAGAAATGAGTGCAGAGATCTAAAAGAAAATATCTGGGAATGGATGCCACAAAAAGACACAGGAGGAAAAGTTTGCTGTCTTCCCCTCTTTTTAGGAAATCTCTCTCTCCTGCTACTTCATTTAATATATCAATACCATAATCCGCCATCTATTCATCTACCTATCCATCCACTCATTCTTCTATGCATTCACCCACCCATCTACCATCCACCCAATCATTCATCCACTACCAACTCACCTACCCATCTATCCATTTATTCATTCACTCATCCCTTCAGCCACATATTTATCAATCTATTGGATTTTACGGGCACTCATTGAGAACCTGCCATTCTGTCACTTGCCAAGCTCTAATGGATGACCCAATACCCAGCCTGAATTTCTTTACCTAATACCTCAAAGGTGCAGAGAGAAAGGGAACTTTGAAAAATTAACTGTCATTCAGAGATTGGAGAACAGTGTGCAGCTGAATATATCTAAACCTTTAAAAATAGCTCTCTCCCCTTCTCCCTCTTCCCTCCCCCCTCACCATTCCTCTTTTACTCACTCCCTCTCACGTAATACACAAAGGGTCCCTGATCCAGTGTTTCTGGGTACAGGTGCACAGGCTACAGCCTCAAGATTTGCAATTGGCAGCTCTACCGATTTCTTGAAATTTGTATTTCAATATACATTTTGTTTGTTTCATTTCTGTCAACTATTGTCCATTAAAGCTTAAAGGTTATTTTCTCTGCTTCAGAAGGCTCATTTTCTAACCAGGTTAGATAGTTTGTTTGTTTATCTGTTTGTTTACAGAGAAGAGGAGCAAATGTCTCTATAGTCAGATTCATTTTGATTCTTTTTTTTTTCTAAGATGAATTCAAATGTAATGATCTCTTAAGCTAGCCAGAGATTCTTGTTAAATATCACATCCTTCTATTTCAGTTTAGTCTTCTACTTAATGGAAAACTGAATGGGTTCAAAGATTGCAATTTCTGCTTTATTTGGAGTAATGCCGATACAAGGATCAATTACATCTTGATTATTATATCCCTTATACACTTGATTGCTTAGGCCAGTATCAGTCCCATTATTTGAAGTAATCAGAATGCTTTCACCATCTCAGGAAGAGAATAACTTGGTTCTGCACAATCAAAAACATGTCATTGTAACTCTTTCCTTCTGAAAAATAGAGCCATATTCTTTTGACCAGATAACTGAAATGAGAAAAGCTGATATTGTATTATTAACCAATCCTCTAGAGATTTGCTATATGATTAAGTGTGACACATTGAAAGACACAGTTAGAGAGCTGTTTCAGTTCTCCACCCATTCAAGAACATAAGCAATGTGAACTGGGGTTGGCAACTCTCTAAAGAATGGAGGGAGGAGAAATTCATTAAATAAGTTAAAATGTGGGGAGGGGACCATAGTACCATTCTTATAAAATGCTCAAATGATGTCTCTCAGTGTCTCCATACAGCATCTCTGAGTCAAAGATTTCCAAGGAAGAGGTGTATTATGAAAATGCTAGGATGTATGTTATAAAAGGATAAGACAAAAAGCCGAGCACAGGTATGCCTTTTATCCAAACTCAGCTCTATCTCAAATGGATCTCTAGAGCACAAGCACCAAACCATCCTCAGAGGGCTTCAGGGAGCGAGTATGCAGGAGGCAGGTGATGAACATGCCAAACTTGGAAAGGAGTCTGCAGAAGTTTGAATGGGGCACCAGCAGTGTCTGCTGAACTCAAGACTGACAGCTTGGTTGGAGGTTGGTTCCTATGGATTCCTCCAAATTTGTCATGACTCATTCTTTTCTGGGGCTCTCTGAAATAGTACTAAGACAACATGACTGTGGAGTCAGAGACCTAGAATTGATTCCTAATCCTGCTATTTTACTACCAAATAGAAATGCCTGGCCTAGATTATATAACACTACCCATGGACACTCACCCACATCAGCTTCCTGTAAAGTTTGATGTTTGGAACCTGGCACTGTATGTCATTTAAACAGGAGTATTTGGGCTTCTCTTCTCCAAAAGCATTTGAATTTTCAAGCTTATTTCGCATTGCGACACAATGGGATTTAACCTAATTTCAAAAGGTTCCAGTATCAGAAAAATGGTTAGGATCTGCCTATCTGCGGACATAAAGGCCTTCATCTTCTGAGTCCTCTCCGCAGATACACCTGCCCACTCAGCCTGTCCTCTTTTCATCTGCTCTCGGAAGAAAACTCTCCAAAGAAGTCTAAACTCAAAGACAAATTATGAGAAGGTTCTATAATTATTTTCATTTTTTTTTCCAACTTAAGCTCCTGACCTACAATTTTTATTTTGTTTTCTTCCTTCCTCTGACAAAGCTGGTTTTAGTTTTTCTACTGCATTCCTTCGCCCTAGGGGTATTTGGCAGTTGGAGGTCAGTAGGCCCTGGAAGGCAGGTCACCATTCAGGGCAGGCTTTCAGTCTGTTCCTGAAACTTTCTGCCACAGTCCTCAGAGGGGTAACTTCAGAGGGGTGGTAAAGGACCTGCCTGGGACCCAGGTAGACAGAATAAAGGATGTGATCTTTCTTGAACTTGGATGGAAGGAGATCCTTCTTCGAGAACCAGTTATCAGCTCTGGCTTCTTGCAGATAAAGAAATTCTGCCAAATGTAAGAGGTTAGGCTTCAAAACCATTAATCTCAGGATGTTATAGCTGGAATGGGCTTTAGAGATCATCTTAAGTTCAGAGAAGAATGGGCTGAGTTCAGTCCACTCGGTTCAGAGGAGAATTGGCTGAAGTCGAGAGAGCTTAAATGTTTCCCTCACAATCGCATAGTAATCAGTGCTAACGTGACTCTTCTAGGACACCACTCGTTACCAACCTTTTAATAATTGGCGACATTCTAGCCTTGGTTGGAGCAAAACCTTGTCAACTGGGATCCTGTCTTCATCCTTTCTCCTTTTGGTAGCTTTGTGCCCCATGACCCTCTGAACAAACAAACAAAATCTTTGATGAGTGGAGGGATCTGATTCGGTTCAGAGCTTTGGATCTCTTCATAACATTGTTTTAGAAAGTCCCACTCAGTATCCTAAGTTTCCAGCTTGGGATGACCCTTAAAAAAGGAAGTCCTGGTCCCATATAGGTCAGGGCCACAACTGGATTCAGAGTCCAGAGAGAGGCTAAGGGAAACTGGAGAAATAACCAGGCCTTACTGCATTGCCAAAGTGAGCCCTGGTCATCTAAGCCTGGAAATGATAGCCTAGGACATGGCCAGCAAAGCCAAGCAGAGGGGCAGAGCTGAAAAGAGGTATTAACACAAGGGCCAGAAACCGGGTCAGAACTGGATGGAAGGGACGATGGAGGATGCTAGTAGTTTTCCATTACATTTTTTTTTCTTTTTTTTCCCCCTCAAATGACTACAGTTGCCTTCATGGCTTAAAACAGCACCAGTTCACTAATCTCAAAGCTTTTACAGGTCAAAAGTCTGAGCCTGATTTCGTTAGTTATGTCCTCTGCTCAAGACGTTTCTGGGATCAAAATGAGCTGTTGGCTCTGCTGCGTTCCTTTCTGGAGGTGACGTGGTTACTGGTAGAACTGAGCATCTTGTGGTTATAGAAGTGATGTTTCCACTTTCTTACTGGCCTTGAGCCAGAGGCTGCTCTCAACTCCCAGAGGTCACCTGGTGTTCCTTGCCACTGGGCCCTCCCTGTAGCATGGAAGAGTTCTTCTTTCTCAAGTTCATAGGGAGTGTGTGTCTTTGACACTTTATCTTCTCCGAAAGGACTCAGCTGATGAGGAGTGGCCCACCAGGATAATCTGTCTTTTGAAAAAAAAAATCAACTGATGAATGACCTAAACAGAGAAAAGACAAACCCATAATGTTAACAAAGCACACCCATCCTCCAGGGGGAGGGGATTGTTCAGGGTATGTGTACCAAAGGGCGGGAATCATGGGGTCATTTTAGACTTTTGCTTACAACACAAATAAAGCCAAGGAGAGTAAAGACGGATGACCTGTCTTCAAATCTAGGCTCCACCACTCGGAACCTATTAGACTTGGCTGGGGATTATCTCTAGGTCTCCTTTATTTCTTGCCAATAAGGTGGGCTAGTAATCATACTGAGCTCTGGGGATCGTAATGCAGATTCAATGGAATTATGTGTCCAGCAAGTGTTAGGGTCCATGCCTGGCCTGCGGTCAGTTCTTAACAAATACCAGCTTTTTAAACACATCGCTTTGGCTCACCTTCTGAGAGTCATCAGAGGTGTGGTGGATACAAGGGCTTAAGAGTCCAGGGTCAGAAAGTTATGGTCCCTTTTAAGAAATATGAGGGCATGAAGCAGCTCAGGATTGGTTGAGAGGAGATGACCGCTGGCTGGCACTGCTAGAGGCCCCTCACACCTGCAAAGGACACACTGGGTCTTTGTCTGATGGCTTACTGCTCTGAGGGCAATGCCTAATGGAGGTTAGGGGTTGAACACAAAATTAAGTCTAAGCTGCAGGCCCAAAAGGGAATTTCAGAGTTGGCACAGGTTTCCTGATGACAGGTAGTTTGAGTTGGGACCTACAGGCAGGTAGGATTTGGATGGTCATAGTTAGGAAGATAATTTATGTAAAGCCCCCAGCAGAGGAACTGTCCTATTTCATGAACTGAATAATGGCTTTTCTCTTCTCCTACCTGGGGACCAAGTAACATATTTTGTGTCAATATCTTATTTAATTAAAAAAATAATTAGGCCTGGGGTTGTGTCTCAGTGGTAGAGCCCTTGTCTAGCATGCATGAGGCACTGGGTTCGATTCTCAGCACCGCATATAAATAAGTAAATAAAATAAAGGTCCATGAACAACAAATAAAAATATTTTTTAAAAAAAATAATTAAAATGTAATTATCTAATTTAAATATCCTTTAAGTGCACCAGTGGTCTCTGAGGTATGTATACTATTCGTAACAAAGTATAAAAGGAGATCCAGCAAATCAACAATTGTCTCCTGGCTCAAAACTGAAAAAAATTCAATTCATTTCTTACGCTGATGAAAAAACCGTGGGTTAATCCAGGGGTAGGGGGGGTGAAAGGAAACACCAAGAGGGGTGACCTCTGAAGTCACTTACACTGGGCATATATGTAGTTCAAATGTGGCAGAAGACAAATGGAGTGGTCACCAAGGTCCAACCAGCCCCACTTACGTTTCTATTTTGCTGCATACAATGCAGCGGCTCGACTTTTCAGATTCCCTGTTAACTCGCTTCCTTCCCCACCCATGTACCTGAGTTTCCAGGTGCTTTCTTTCTGTAGCTATTCTTGCTGCTCAAGTTAGTTAAAAAGTTAACTCTAAGTGCTATACCTTTTTTGAGAATGCTACAGCTGTGTGAACCAGTTATAGAGGATCTCTAAAGCAGCCTCAAGGGATATATGGAGGATTTTCATCAGCCAGGCAATTTATAGTTCTGTTTGGTTCCCACTACATGTCACGTATTCCCAAAAAAAGTTACAACGGCATCAGCTTCAGCTTTATTATTAGTGTACACCTGAAAACACAGTAGAAACAAAGAGCCATCAAAAGTCTTCCAGGGCGATTTCGTAAGTCCAGAGCTTGAGTCACGTGCTGAGAAAGAATTAGCATGAAATCATCTGGGGGTCCCAAATGGGGCTTCATGATCACCTGAATGACCAAGGGAGTCAGACACCTGTCGGTATCAGTTACTATTTAGAGGAGTTAGGGAGGCTTCCTGGAGGAGGCCACATTTCAGCTGAATCCTGACAGAATGGGTAGAAAACCAGATCGAGTGAACATAGTCCTGAGGAAATTCCGTCCACACAGGAATACTTGTGTGAAAACAAGCCAAGGCAGGGGAAAAAAAAAATAGCATTCCTGAGAACTTTAAGCAGTTCAGAGCTGTTGGAGGCTGGCCAGTGAGAAAGAAAGAAATGGTGTATAGTGAGGTGAGGCCCAGAGGAGAAAGGACCAGATAGATCATGAGAGGTCTAAGTGGGTAATTTGAATGATTTGGAACATTTTCTGTGGGCAGTGGTGAGTGGCAGTGTTAGAAGTAGGACTGCTTTTAAGGTGAGCTTTGAGTAGCATCTATATCCAATGTACTGTGGAAGAACAGGCTTAAGAGGGGCAAAAAGGAGGCCAAAGAAGAGGCTGTTGGCATAGTTCAGGCTGGAGATATAGAAGATCGGAGGCTGCCTAGCGTGGGAGGGATGGAAGAGCTTTGAGGTCTGGCTTTTGCACTGTTTCTCTTTCACAGAAAGAACTAGAGCATGCCAGTTACAAGAAGGGGTGCGGAAGCCAGACTGCCCGGTGTGAGAGCTTTACAAGCCCCCCGGGTGACGGTGCAGACTTAGTGTCCTTGTTTCCTTCTGTAAAGGGGGGCTGAGAGCAGCAAGATGATGAAGACTGCACCTATTATTCATTAAAACACTTAGGAGAGTTAGGAGAGTGATGGTGCACCCCAGGTGTTCAGTATGCTAGTGATCATTGTTAGGAAAGAGGTTAGACTAGAAACCTACAGTTCCCCCTCAAACTCAGGAGTCGGAATCCTGGATCAGATACTTGTCAGGTTATCCTAGCAATTAAACCGTCCCATGCTTGGAGGTGACATTCGTTATCCACCTCACTGGGTGGCAGTAAAGGTTAAATGTGAACATATGCATAAGGCACTGAGCAAGGGCCTTCCATGTAACAAATGCTCTTTGTCATCATTGTCACCATCACCCTGGTTGTCGTCGTCATCATCATCATCATCGTCGTCTCCATCATCGCCCTCATTTAGGCAACTCTTTCATCTTTTTTCTTTTCTTTCTTTTTTTTTAAACTTTTCCAGTGACAAGGAGATTGAGAATTGACAGTTATCAGCTATAAGTAAAATGAAATAATCCTCACATATTTAAATACTCCTCATATTTAAGAGTTCTCATAATATCTCTGCCTGCTAAATCAGCCTTAATGTTTCAAGAAAACAAAAAACATCTATCACACATTTACTAATCTGATAATTTTATATTTGTGGAGCACCTTTGACTCCTAGGAGATGGAGGGAAATGTGGAAGCGCTAATGTTTTCTTTATTGTGGCTGAAACTTTATTGGAAAGTACCACTTGGCTCTGATATTCACATAACCTATTTTAAACAAAATGACATGACTGTCCTCCACTAGGGTTGCTTACTGCCAGGAATTAAGGAGCAGAACTGGAAATTGACACTTGGGCTGAGTCCTCAAATTTCAGCTTAAAGTACTCTATTTTTACTCACACCTACTTCTTAGGCAGTATGAAGCACTTACTGGGTTTCCAGCTCTGGGCTAAGTGCTGTGAAGGAGGGAGTGAATTTGAGTGACAGGGCTTGCTCTCGAGGTGGGGAGACCCACCCTGCATGGTGGCTGATGAATGAGCACTCCATCCTGTGTAGCAGTGTGCAGACACTCTGTGCTCAGAGCTGGGGAGACAAGCAGCCACTCACTGTACCCCAGAGAGGTTAAGACCTGGAATCAGTCCTAGCAATGAAGGCATATTTGTCACTTTAGAAAAGATTTTTTTTCCTTTCCGATGCCCTCAGTTTCATTTTCAGGAAAATGGGGGTGATTCTTGATGGTAGCTCAGGTAACTCCCAACTTTCACACTTGCTCATTATATGTGAGCTGGGTATTTCTAGAAACTGTCCAAAGAACTGGGATTTGTACTGCAATGCAGTTCAGTAGTAGAGAGCTTGCCTAACATGTAATCATTCCAGATTTTAATCTCCAGCAATTCTCCCCATTAAAAAAAAGGGGAGGGGACTTGTGGGTATGAGAGGGATTTTTCTTGTTTTTATTTAGAGTCTTGGTGAACTGTAGCCTTACCCTATGAAATATGAACTCTGTCTATGCTGTATTTTATCTCTCTGAATCTGATCTCTCATCTACTCCAATCAGACCATGTTTGTTAGGGCTTTTGTGGAATAAATTGCCTTGAACTGAACTGCAGAGATTGTGCTAAGAAATTCCACATAGCATTTATTGTAGTATGTGGTGCAGGAAATCATTGACCTCACACAGAGTTCCTTCGATGAAGCATGTTTCCCCTGAGGGACTGATATTATTCTTTCCCACTGTCAATGGCAAGCACGAATCGGACATACTTTCCCTTGACTTTGCACACTTGGAAGCTCAGGCCAGGCTGGTGACTCAATTTTCACATGAATGATATATCCCCATTTTCAGGTTCCTCTATTCATTTCCATTTCTCGGATCTTTATTTTCATCTTTTGTTATTTTTCCACATTATTGCATATATCCATCTAATCCATTTGTACGTATCTATGGATCAAACCAAGCAACCGTGTGTGATAAACAGAAGGATTAGGTGCCAAAAGCAGAATCTGTGCTTCAGGAGGTTGTTCACGCTTTTGGGATAAAAATAACCCCTCACATGGGGGAAATACTCTTCGAATGAATTTTACCTTGTGAAGTATGTGGAGAAGAACTCTATTTTCCTCATTCTTCAGATGCATAAACTGAGTCTCAGGGATGTCAAATGATTTGCTGCATGTTGCTTGCGAGAGCAAGAATGTGGAGGTCTGGGCTGGGTGTGGTGGTGCACACCTGTAATCCCAGTATCTGGGGAGGCTGAGGCAGGCGGATTGCAAGTTCAAGGCCAGACTCAGTAAAATTAGTGAGGCTCTAAGCAACTTAATGAGACTCTATCTCAAAACAAAAAATAAAAAATAAAAGTCTGGGGATTAGCTCAGTGGTAAAACAACCCTGGGTTCAGTCCCCAATACTCTCCAAAAAGAATGTGGGGGTCTGGGTTTAAATGAGGAAATTTACTAGTCAAGGATCAGAAAGAAAGGTTTATAGTTTTCAATCTCCTCATTATCCCTCAGAGAGGTGCTCTGAGGCAGGACAATGCTAAGACACTGTAAAGTTAAATCCTAGGGATTTGAAACTGTCCATCAGATGCACATTCTTCATAGGGGATAAGCATGCAAGTGGCCATCTAAGGAAGTCAACCTATTAAACACAGTAAAAGGAAGAGTGAATCTGGATGTCATTTGTTTAAGGAATTGCTAGGAAACACTAGTCCCTTGGCAGCTGGAAAACCTTGGAGGCTCCAGGTTCTTGGGAAGCCAAGTTGAACACCACACCTACAACAAAAGAAGAAGGAAAACAGCCATTGGGATGATGTGGTCCCTCCTCCTAGAAAATGGAGGTCACCATTGCTAGATAACTCATTGGGAGATAACCCACAGGACACGCTGACCCAATTATTGGTAGTCCTTGTCTTCATACATAAGTAGTAGGGTGATGCACCTAGACTAGAACCAAGGACATCTGACCTCAGATCTGCCTTTTCTCTACTTTTTTTTGGGGGGGGTGGGAAGATGGGGGGCCTATTCATTACTTTGGTTATAGGGCCAGAGATACACAGGCCTAAGAACACAGTATCTCCTTGGGCATACTCAAGACAAAAACAACATCTTGGTCTTCCAGTGCATCTACCTCTTTCTTAGGTTTGCTGATTCACATATACTTCTTCTCCACCCCCTGCCCCGTGCCACTGCATCCCTTCTGTTAGTCTCTACAGAGTCATATGTATGTTCTATTAACTTTACTAGCCTTCAGTAGCCTTTAGTTTATGGCACACAATAGAAACTTGATGAAAAAAAATATTTAGTTTATGAATTCAGTGTCTCTCTGTTGACTTTATTTAATGAATTCCTTCAGATACTTAAAATTTTTCAATGTGTTTAGTCATTCATTGATTTTTATCACCACACCTCTAAAAATGCTAAACTGGATAAATCTGATTGTTCATGACCTGTTCAGATGTCTTTCCGGTTATTACGTGAAGCTACTCCCTTCTTTATCTACTTTCTTGCTTCAGATCTCATCATGTTTAATTTGGAATAGTCTACTATTATCTGAAGTTTCCTGATCTGCTACCTGCTACCTATCCTAATTGGTCATATCTTTTGCCTGGTATTCCATCTTTATGACCTTTCAGAACCTGCATTCATCTGAGGAGATGATCTTATTAACTCTTCCAAGACCCAACTCAATCAATAATCATGGTAACTCTGCCTTGATGTAGAAGATATGCCAATGGTTTCCTAGAGCATCTCTCAGCAAGAAGGTATGGGGCCTACTTTTTGCTTCTGGATGTCTGCTGAAAGATTTGTCATCTCTTCTGTAGTGGATCAGTGTTCATGATGGTTTTTGAGTCACTGAAAATAAATTGACTTTCAGGTAAAAAAAAAAAAAAAAAACTAACAAGGTATAACTTGTAGGGTCCAGGGCAAAAATATTTGGTTATTCTTATGTTCTTATATTGGTCATGAAAGTTAAAACAGGAGAATCTATACTTCTATAATATACTGACTTCTGCTAAATATTTCTTTCCATACCCACCAGCTCCCCAGTACTCTCTGTATCTAAGCAAAGGATTCTGGCTGATGCGTTCTTTATCAAATTCACTCACAGAAATGTTTTTCCTCTTGGTTATTTATATACTAACATCAGTTGTGTGAGTTTAAAACCTTTTGTCCTGATTTTGAAGCTATCTGTAGACACTGTGAATAAGAATTGGGCTGTGGACATTGTCTGCCATGGTCATGGATGAGTTCAAAACATACCTGTTGTATCTCCTACAGGTCTTCCCCAGTGCAGGAGCACCACTTTGCACAGATGGCATTCTTATTGATTATTAGCATATCTATTGGCCAAGACACTCTATTTCATAACACAAAATTGTGGAATTTTATATCAACAACATGTCTATGTAATTGTCAAAATCCTTGAGTGTAGAGATAGAGGGCGTCCTTGATGGAATCTAGACAAGGATTAAAAGTGGGTTTTACATTAGTTGTCTATAGTTCACACAGTTGGTAGCATTGTAGTCCACTAATACATATAGAATTGTGGCCAAGGTCAAATTTAATAGGGATAGAATATTTCAACTTCTTTTTATCCATATGTTTTAGAAGCATCTAATACAATCTAGAACAATTTTAGAAAACAAAGAGGAAGCCATTATGGTGACTTTTACTCTGGATTTAATTCTCATTTGTGAGATGATGTAGAAATTTTTAAATATATATATATATATATATATATATATATATATAAATTAAAAACCTTGGGAAAATGTGTCCCGTAACCTCTTGGAATTCATAAAAAGGGAAGGAAAGGAATATAGGACATAGAACCTTATGTACTAGAAAATTCACAAAAGCAAGTTTAAAAATAAAATTCAAAGAATAAATGGCAATAATTCCATGGTCGAGTCCCTGGCTTTGTAGGTTTAAAATATAAATCTTCAGACTACATTGCTATTGTTTGAATAAGGGACAACAGGATGGGCATTCTCTGATGAGCTACTAGGACATTCAGAAGATAAAAGAAGGGACTCATGGATCTTCACTACCAAGACTCAAGGATGACTTTTTAAGTTATCTTTAATTTAAAACATCACTTTAGAGTGACCTGGTTTACAATATATATATGTTATGCTTTGGCATATCTATGTGGATATAAATATTTATCTTGATAATTTTACATTTGTTTTCCCCCCTAAAAAATTCACGGTATTTGTTTATCTCTGTCAGTGTTCTTAGTTTTTCTTTTTTCATTATTATTCTCTTAGCAGTCTTTAAAATTTTTTTTTCCAATTTTAATCGCTTCATATATGCAATGTTAAGATCCTAGATATACTGTATATCTGCTTATGTACTGTGGCCTTTTGGTGGAACATTATAACATCTGAGAATTTTTTTTCAATCATGTCTCTAAGAATGGATTTGTGCCTCCATAACAATGTATGATCTGTGACACAACTGATTTCCTCTATAGACAATACGTAGATTTGAGCTATTTTCATCGCATTTCTCTTTCTCTTAACATTTTGTTGTGTGACTCCCTTGCTCTCACAAGGCAGTACACCCACAGGTGCTCTCTTTTGTTCTGCTAAAGGTGTATCATTTTGCACTGCAAGACCCTGTGGTCCTGATAAGTAAACCAAACTCCTGCACCTTACCTAATGTGCATAACTATTAGCATACACCTAAGTTCTCTTTCAGAAACATAAATGAGAAGTAGAAAGAAAATCAATACTACCTGGCTTCTTCTCTTTCCTCAGTTTTCTTCTCAAAACCTTAAGTCTAAGGCATGTGACCCAAGTTTCCTTCTTTATTTTTCTGTAGATGATGGTTGTTCAGCTGCACGCCAGAAAATGTGAATGTGCACATTCTTAGCAGATTCTCTGCATCACCTCAGGTATATACTCTCAGACAAACTCTCTTTATGGATACAATATCAATGGTGCATATTGTTTAATTTTCTTTCAAGAGATAATCTTTGACTATATCACAGCTATGTATTTCTTTACTGAGTATGTGGTCGCATTAACAGTCAAGAAAAGTAAGGTTAAATCTTAAGGTTACCACTTCTATCTTACTGGTCAGGTACCAGAGGGAAAATAAGATCTAGAGGGTATCAAGTTTAGTACAGAAGTATCACTTAAAATTTCCATTCAAGACTCATTAGCCAGAACTAGGTGCACGGGTTCGGTTCACCCAAGCACAAGAGAGAAAGAAATGCAATTCTACACTGATTTGAAAGAAGCGGGGAGTTAGATCTTGGTTTGCAGAACTAATGGTACATGTTATAGTTTGGATCTGAAATGTTCCCCAAAGGCATGACTGTTGAAGGCTTGGTCCCCAATGCAGCAGTTTTCAGAGCTGGGGCCCTTGGGAAGTGAGTGGATCATGAGGGCTCTAACCTCATCAGTGGATTAATCCATGGATGGATTTATAATTTGATGGCATTACTGGGAGATGATAGAACTGTAGCAGATTGGGTTTAGTTGTAGGAAGAAGGTCCTTGGAGGTGTGCTCTGGAAGGGTACATCTTGACCCGGCCCCTTTCTCTTTCTTGTTTCTCTCTCTCTCTCTCTCTCTCTCTCTCTCTCTCTCTCTCTCTCTCTCTCTCTCTCTCTCTCTCTTTCTTTCCTGACTGTCATGAGCTCTTCTTCCATGGTGTTTCTGCCTTGAAGCCAGGTGACCAGGAACTCAAAACTGTGAACCAAAACCAAATGTTTCCTTCTTTAACTTGATTTTCTCAGGCTTCTGTGACAGTGACAAAACACTGTGTTACACAATGCTGTAGGGTGGTACTAGAATCTCAATTTCTCAATTTTCCCCTGTATATTATAGAGGGATATTCCTTTATTAATTTTTAGACTACATTTAGAATTCTTCCACCCTACAAAACCTGTTTTCCCTGTCTCTTCTGAAGTGTATTTTCCCCCTCACTGACCACTTAGCACGTGGATCACTTTTCTCTCTACTTCTTCTTAACCTTTATTCTTGGTTTGTTTTTGTGGATGATGGTGTATTTGTGGGTGTATTTGTGTTGGTGTGGGCACTCTCTGTGTTAGACAAGCCAATTTTTTGGAGAGGAGTGCCTCAAATCCTTTGATTTCTCCTTTTGCAGGGTGGATTGTAGTGTACAATTTTGGGGGAACTAAAAACTTTCAAGTATATGAAACGGATCTCAGGGCACCGGAGGTTGCTAGGGGAATTGCCAGGATTCCTTTAGCTTTTCTACCTTGGAACTGCTCGTTTTTAGGCCCATTCTTAGGACTTTCACATAGTATTTCTCCCCTGGAATTGAATTTCACCAGCTGATTCACCAGCACCTAGAGAGTGCCCGTGTTCTTCTCTGATGGAAATTTCTCTTCCTGTGTCTCAGGGCTTCCAATATGAGAGAGATAAGATGATAAATTAATTGCTAATAGGAGAGAACAAAAGGAAGGTTTTGACAGTTTCCTCTTTTATTCCCTGGAATAAGTCAGAAAAACATAATAGTACTTATGACTCAGAAGCTAAAATTGAGACTCAAAAAGGAGTACCTGGGCCTTGGATGACTTTTTGACACTTCAATGATATTATTGCCTCTTTATTTCTCTAGAAATTGATTATTTCAATTGCCAAGGGCTGACACAGGAATCTTTCTTCTCTTGAGCTGCATTAGGAGGAGAGGGCATTTGTTCCTCTCTAATGCTTAAAAGAAACTTTTGTTATGTGTTCTTTAAATTTGAAATGTGTTTTCCATTATTCACCACATGAGCCTCAGATTTGTAAAGAAACACAGAAACCCAAGACCTAATTTACTCTTTGTTCTGCTTTGTGGAAAACAAAGCCGAGGAGGATAATAGCCAAGGTCTGGTGGCTTCAGCTGAAATCAATTCAGACTTCGGAATCCATATGAATGGCAAAAGCCTGGGTGTCGCTGAGATGCAGCTGTGTTTCATCCTTACAGCTAGGCACAAAAACATTCCCAAGTCCAGATCAGACGAACCAGGCTTGACTCCCCACCCCTCCAAGGTCTATTTTCTTCTTACCCACCCCTCTGTCCCCTTTTCTTTCCTGTTTCTTCTATCTCTCTTCCTTACTTTATTTCTTGCAGATCAGGTGTTGGATGACCTCCCTCCCATCAGAGACAACCAGTGGAATTCATTATGCAGAACACATCTCCCAGAGGCAGAGTGTGCTGAGCCACCCAAGTGGAACATCTCAGGGGCAGAAGGGGCCCTCCCTTTCTTCCCCTGACACATGGATATGCTCAGGAAAGCATTTGTTTCCAAACTGAGCTGATTGGCTAATATGCATCTCCCCTTTGGCCACTTTATGCTGTGAATATCTAAGCAGCATTAGTGGCGGGGGTGGGGGGGCGGTTTGTGGGATTTTTTTGTTTTTTTTCTTGAGAGAAGGAACAGAGTGGAAGATAACAAGATGATCCTTCATGTAGGATGTGATCTAGGTAAAAGAAGTAGGAGCTTGGTCATCACACAAAGACTTGGTTTCCTTTACCATACTGAATTGCTCAGCTGGGCCACTGCGGTGAGGCTGTGGGGCAGTGAACTTCCTACTTGCCTCACCCTGTGCTGTTCTGCATCTCTGCTTTAGAGCTCCCCATCTGGTCCTAACAGCTTCTCAAATAAGTCTACCATTAACTGTGGCTGACAGGAGGAGGTCATTTTTCACACGCAGCTGAGCAAGTGTCAGGCACCAAATGAATCTCAGCTTTCCTTCTCAGGAGAAGTTTTCTCTTCCGTGTAAAATCAGAAGAGATTTTTATTTCTTTGCTTCGTTCCTCTCGTGAGGGGTGCACTAAGTTTGGTTTTGAATAGAGAACTCCTAAGTTCCCATTGATCTCTCTCTTATCCCATCCCCTCCCTGCCAAACAATCCTTCCTCTGGTCTGAAATTAAAAAAAGAAAACAACCTGGTGCTGCTCAGAAAGCTAGAGGGAGATGGATGGGAACATTTATTTCTGACCTTCAGCAAAAGAATTCTGTGAGTTAGGCGCTATAAATTTGTTTTCTGCGAATGGGAGAGTATAAATGTGCTCCATCAGAATTGAGAAAGCATTTGCACCCGAAACGTGGAACACAGAAAATAAATCGATCAAATTAATTTCTGGCTGTCAGCCCTGGAGGCTCATTTCCCATCAGCGGCATCAGGAGGCAGAGGAGCAGTTAACTTGTAATGATTGGGAAAGGTGAGGACCACCAATGGATTGGCTCAGGGGAACTCGAAAGGGCGCCTTGCTTTCACTTTCCTTATTAAAAATGTGCTTCATGGGTAGTAGACACAGTCGTCTGCCACTGCTGGGCAGAAAGTGAGCAGTAAGATGCCCCCAGGGCCAGCTGTGTCCCAGCCTGCCAGCCCCGCCCTTGCCCATACCTGTAGAAGTTACTCCTTTGAGCTGAAGGACGCCTGAACTCCTGCCTGCCACCTATTGATCCTCTGGCTGCTCAGTCAGCAGGCCAGGGAAGGAATCCTGGGGAACGGAGATGTCAAGGAAGCTTACATTGAGAGGATCACTGAGAGAATGCCAGTATCTGGGAAATCCTGCCACAGAGGGAAACTCAGGGAAAGTCAACTACATACCCCCCAAATTATTAGTAACAACGGAAATCCTACGTATCATACTAGTACTTTCTGGATAATATTTATTTTACTCTTTGCTGCCTAAACTCTGTCTAGGTGCCAACTTTACTGAACCAGACAACTGATTGATTTTATAGGAGTGCATTACAAAATTTTGCTTGTCAATATGGATGATGCTAACCAGAGATTTGTCAGAATTCACTGCTCTAAAGGATATCATTTCTAGGGATTACAGGTAGAATGCCTTCAGGTAAGGCTGCAGGTAGGATGCCTTCAGGTGACAGGGAGCAAAGGCATAAATTAGATCTATGGCACAAGAAGAGGGAATGGTTTCGACTGTGGATAACTAAAATTGCTAACCTCACTTAGAGACATTCATATCAAAAGGTTGAATCTGGTTCTGTGGTTTGATAGTTTGAAACCCCAACAGGTTATTGCATCTACTCTTAAATATCTTGTATATTCAGTTAAGTAAATGATGAAATATCATGTAGTTACAAGCAGAGTGAGCGGGTGAGCTCTTGGTAGGTGTGGAATGTTCTGATAGAATAATTGGATCTATCTGGTCTTTTTGTTTGGGAACATCGTTTCCCCAATCTGTCAACTTCTCCTCCCCTTCCTCCACCCACAGAAGCATATATTTTGGTTATGACACTGGGAAGTCTCCAACTGTCCAAGAACATTCCATGTGCTACTTGTCATTAGGAATGGAGGATGATCCCTCTTGCCCCAACACACGTACCATGAAGATTGGACATGTCAGATTGTACTCATGTTTTTCTCCATTGAGTTTCTGCCTAAACCTTGAACTTACTTGGCTCTGCTTCCTGATTGTATCTAATAACTCAGTCTTTGGATGATCACTGTGTCCGTTCTTCTGTTATCAGCAATAACTTTTATTTGAATACAAAGTTTTTATCTTTCACAGAACCACAATGAAGTTTTTCTATTAGATTACTGAATATCCTTGCTTTGACTATTCATGTGAGCAAATGCTATTTAATTTCAGGAAAAGTTTGACTTCTGAATTTGAATCTATAAGCTTCTTTGTCAGTGATTATAATTTTATATTATATAATTATATTTAATTTTATAAATAATTATTTTAAAAACCCACTATGAACCTAATATTTGCCTTTTTTGCCTTATCTTTTAAGAAAGTAAATCCCTCATCTTTCTAGTATCCAGTTATAGACTCATCTGTGCATTTATCCTGGCTTCTGTTCACTTATGTCCCTGGATAATTGAGAGGGTGAAAAAATTTACTTATTAGCATGTAAATAAGAATGGGTATTTTCGCCAGGCTTGGTGGTACACTCCTGTAATCCCAGCAACTTGGGAGGCTGATGTTTTTCTCCATTGAGTTTCTGCCTAAACCTTGAACTTACTTGGCTCTGCTTCCTGATTGTATCTAATACCCAGTCTTTGGATGATCACTGTGTCCGTTCTTTTGTTATCAACAACTTAGCAAGGCCCTAAGGAACTTAGTAAGACACTTCCTCAAAATAAAAAAAAATAAAATAAAATAAAAAGGGTTGGGGATTTGGTTCAGTGGTAAAGCACCTCTTGGTTCAATCCCCCCTATTAAAACCCAAACCAAAGAATGGGTATTTTCTTTCTGGAATCCATCGGCTTCCTCTGCTGTTGCTTAGAAGAGAGAAGGAAATCCTCAGTTGGTAAGTTTGGATGGAGCAGTGGAAAATACAAAACTGCCTGGAGCTTGATTTCGTGAAGTAATGCACAGACTAGAAACAGCAGTGTGTGGTGTGTGTGTGATTTACATCATAAAATCAAGAAGCATTTGAGATGGAAAGGAAGATGTGGCTGAGAAGGCAAAATGGAAAATGCCGAAGGAAAGCACATGAGCCTTGTGAAGTCCTAGAAGCAGTTTTTGAATACTTCTATGCTCTGTGCTTAGGTGCTGATCAAACAATAAAACAGAAAAGTCCATTGCTAAATCCAGACAGAAAACAAGATAAGTAGACTGGCAGTTAGGGGGCTGTTTTTGAGTGCTGGTTTGGTCACAAATTAACAGACAGCACATCTGAGAAATTCACACTCCAGGTCTCCACTTAGATGCTCTGGTCCCCTTCTAGTTTTTACATCATAAGTCATTTTTTAAAAAATGCCCCATATGGCACAAGTATTGGGAACATCATTGTCACTCCCCAGCATGTGGTCTGACCACAGCTCTGAGCTTTTGATAATAATAGGTTGGAATTAATTCTTTGACCTGGTCTGTTCTGACCTCCCCTGGACTCTGTGTCCCAGAAAGTTTCATAATTATTCAAAGGGTGACTTATCCATTTGGTAATATTTCCTTTCGAGTGTAAGGAACAACTAAAAATGCGAGTATCTTCCTTTTTCCTGCTGGAATAGCTCATAGCTCAGTAGTCTGAGAATAAATATTATAGATTTATTGAATTAACTAAGTCTCAAGGGGCCAGCCGCTCATAAGATGGAGACCTAAAATGGAAAAGTGTACTCACTTCAGGGAAATGACACCCATGAGACCATCCTCGGGAACAACTTGTACTGGATCACACCAGAGACTGGTCATGCCTGCCACTTCCTGACCACAAGGACTGCTGTCCTTCTCTCTCTAGGCCAGCGTCTGTCTCATCATTCATCTGATACACCAGCTTAGCAGTCTCTTCCTTCCACCCCATATGTGGGACCATTCCCTGTGATTCCCTGTTTCCCTCATCTCAACTCCTCCAGGAGCACTGTTAAAATAGAAATGAAGCTGATCCACTTTCCAAAAAGAGGTGTGAGACCAAGAGGTGTTTTGTTAAGCATCTGACGGAAAGCTGGTTAATGAACTCTTAATGCCCTCACCCACACCGGAGGCATAAAGGGATCAATACATATATACTACTGGAACTTATATTTGGAGAAGGCTGTTGGTGTGCTGTGGCAGTCACTTATCTTTAGAAAAGAGAAAAGGGCTTTGCTAGATAGAAGCGTGGGGAGAGTATTGGAAAAGTCCCCCCTATGCCAATGGAGAACACAGAAGAATGGAATCTCATTCAAACTGAAAGGCTTAGTCTGTTCAGGCTGGAGATTGGAAGCCCAAAATCATAGTGCAAGTGGCATGGTCAGGTTCAGGTGAAGGTATTTTTCTGAGTTTTCAAAGGGCCAACTTTTTGCTGCACCCTTACATGGAGGAAGGAGGGCTAGCTAGCTCTCTGTTCTCTTCTTGTAAGAGCACTGTTCCCATTCATGAGGGCCCCATGCTCACGACCTAGTCACTTCCTGAACGTCTCACCTCCTAACACCATCACATTGGGATGAGGGTTCTAAAATGTGAATTGGGATCGGGGAAATATTGCACCGGGAAAATATAAAGAATGAGAAGCAGGCTTCAACTACTTCCACAGTGCAGTGAAAGTTGGTTATTTGGGGATTGTCTACACCACCAGCCTTTGTAAGTAAAAGTTACTTTTATTTCCTGTGGGTTGAGAGAGTTGGTGTGGAGTGAGCCAAAATCCCATTCAAGATGGTTGCTCAGTGGATGAACCTCAGCAGAACAACTGGAGGTATCACTAGATTCTTGAGGCCTTAGGCAGTGGTAAACAACCAGCAGTGAAAGGATGTCCCGGCCCTCAGGAAGGAAAGGAGAAATACTGAGGGATGATATTGGCCAAATTATATTGTTATGTTGGGTGCGTGTATAAATATATGACCATAAATACCACCATTATGTACAATTACAATGCATCAATACAAAATATTAAAAAAATAGATTTGAAAAAAATAAAAGTGATATTCTGGTTCTCAACAAGGAAGACCACTGGTGAGAAAGCCCAGCTTTGTATACCTGCCCTGCCCAGAGAGGACTTGTGTTAGTTAGGGCAGCACCACTGTGTAGAGCGAGAATGTTCCTTTCTCCTTTTTCTCTTCTCCCCTCCCCTGCCTCAACCTAAAGACAATGGAAACACCTGCTGGCAAGTTCAGGGAGCAGAAGTCGAAGCTCCTAAGGGTGAGGACAAAAGAAGAGCTAAGCAAGTGCCTTCTTAGACTTGTTAGACCTGTAAAGGCCCAAAGAAGGAAAAGAGGGGAGGCCTTACTCTAAAACAAGATTCAAGTTTTAACCCTAACATAAGACTTTCTATAAACTAATGTTCCACAAAAGATGCCCATGTCCTAATTCCTAGAAGCTGTGGATATGTTGCTTTATGTAGCAAAGAAAAATTGAGGTTGCAGGGGGAATTGAGGTTGTTAAGTTGCTGAGTTTAAGATGATTAACTAGGATTTATCCAGGTGAGACCAATGTAATCACAGACATCCTTATAAGAGAAAGAGAGGCAGGAGAGTTTCTGTCGGAGTAATGCAGAGAGAGCCACTGAGGGACAGGACAGGAAGGAGCCATCAGCCAAGGAATGTAAGCAGCCTCCAGAAACTGGAGAAGTCAATAATGGAATCTCATCTAGAGCCTCCAGAGAAGAGCACAACCCTTCCCAAACCTCCATTAGCCCAGTGACTCCCATTCTAGCCTCTGACCTTCAAAAATGTGAGATAATATTTTTTTTATATTTTAAGCTTATTATGGCAGCAATAGGAAACTAATATACTAAATAACTAAATTAAGACTGTATTTTTTAGAACAACCAGAAAAGACAAAAGAAAGAAGTAGATCCTGTACCTAAGTTAGATGAAGAGAAGGAGACCAAAGAATACAGTTACTTTAATAGCTCTATATTTGTTATGTATACATATATGTAGCCCCATGTGATCGATCATCTAACATTTACCTAAGTTTTATTACCTGTTTACTTTTCTTTCTGGAAGCCCCCCCCCCACCTCTATGCAGGCCTGGATGCTATGTTTCTTCAAGTAGGTCATGAATTCTCTGGTTTGGAATGGAGGTTATGTCAGAGTTTAAATCTAAAGACACTTTTCACGGTGACTTGCTCAGCTGCAGAGAGCCAGCTCTGTCAGCTGTTTGGTAGTAGATGTGAGCCTTAGTTCTTCTTGAGGATCCTTGAATCAGAAGACTGAAAGTCTTAACAAATGCTGTGGCAAGAGGAGGGAAGCTGTGAAGGGATGGAGTTAGGGGTAAATCTGGAGGTCCAGAACGGGGCCAGTGGGAGACACAGGTCCTACATGAAGTAGGTTGTGTTTTATCCCAAGAATCAGAGCAAAAGCCAATAAAGATTTAAATGAGGACATGACACAGGGATCAGGAAGGAAGGCATTGGGGATGCCTTACAGTTAATGGTGACATAACATGTCTAAAAACTGAGTGAGAATCTTGGTTTGAATTCTGGGTAAACAAGAAACTGGGTATGTCATCAGGTTGTAACTAAACCGAGCAGGAGAAAATGAGGGGGCATCTTTTTTGGTGAAATGGTATTTTTTTTTTTTAGGTGATTGTCCACAGATCATTTTTACCTTTTCAACCAACTCAGAAAATTATATCAAGGGTGTGAGGACATCTCAGCACAGTGGCTCATGCCTATAGTCCCGGAGACTCAGGAGGCTGAAGCAGGAGGATCACAAGTTTGAGGCTACCTTAAACAACCTAATGAGGGCCTAAGCAACTTAGCTAGACCCTGTCTCAAAATAAAAATAAGTAAAAGGACCAGGGATGTGGTTCCATGATTAAGTGCACCTGAATTTGAAATGCAGTACCCCCCCCCAAAAAAAAAAAAGTGTGAGGAAGAGGGCAAGATTGGGATAGCAGTTGGGTACTGTGGTCATAGTGGTGAATGAGATTTTCTGTCATGGGTGTGTGGGGAAATCCACCAGACCTGTGCTATAGAAAGTGTTTTTTAATGAAAAAATATATTAAGATAACCTTGAACATCTCAAGGGTGAAAGAGTAGTGTTGTAGTGGGTGAGAGAGAGGAAAGCTAAGGTGTAACTGTGACAGGGGGTAATATAGGTGTGGTCCTAGTGAGCAGAGAGGTGACTTAACAGAGTAAAAAAATATATGTATAAAAAGCTGCAAACTGAAGGGAGACAGTGTGAGTGACTGCAGCCCGGGAAAGAGAAGGAGGGAAATGTTAGTGATTTGGTGGTAATGGCAGGCCTGAGTGTAAAAGAAAGTTATAAGGTACAAAATGGAATGGGGAAGATGGTAATGTCAAACCCAGTTGCTGAAATTAGATTTAAATGACAGCATCTAGGCCTCAGTGGATCTTTTCTATTCTACTTCCTATAGGAAGAGACTGGCCCCTCAGGTGTGAGGGTGTGAGCGGTTTGTAGAAAAGCAGTCAGCAGTTGTCACGCAGACTTTGGCCTCTGTTTCTTTCTCAGCTTCATACTTCATGCTAAGGTTAGTGTGGGAGAGGAGGGGACAGACCCTGTCATTGAGAAGCTGATAATTGGCAAGGTCCTCACAGAGGACAGGAATTTTAATATAACCAACCTTGAGACAAATTCTGAACAGTGATATTATAAGATGTCAGAGTACAGGGCCCATCATGCTGACCTATGTGGGGTCTGTTGGGAGAAGGCTTCCTGAATGATGTGTGGCTTGAACTTGACCTTTGGATAAGCAGAGAGAGGTAGGAGGGAGAATTATATAAGCAAAGGCAAAGAATAGGATGTTTTGCCCTTGGGTCTTGGGAGTAGTGGTCCCTGCTTATAGTAGGGGGTGGATTTCAGTCTTTAGGAGGAGAAGGCCTACTGGGAAACAGCTGGGGAGATGGGTTATGGCAGAGTGGAAGAAGCCTGGGTTCAGGAGACAGACCACTGCTTAGTCCTAGCTCTGAACCTGATCATCTAGATGATCACAGGAGATGTACTTAGGCTTTCTGAGTCTCAATAGACTCATCTGTAAATTAGGGGGTCAGAAGAGACACTTTATAAAGTTTTATGTGTGTACCTTTGGCCATGGTGCACAATGGTGGATATTATGCCTTGTTCTCTTTCTTTGCATATAGTAGGTGTGCATTTTCATTTCCTAAAGACTCTTCCAAAACGTCTTTCAAACAGGGGCCCACCTGTTTACAGCTATCCTGTTGCTTAAAGGTGAAAGTCAAAGCTCTATCATCCTGGATGCACACTTTCACTTCCAGCCTGGTCACTCTGCCCCGTACTCAGTCGCATGGAACTACTTACTGCACATACATCAGACTCTCTGTCCCTGGCTCTCCCTGTATTGTGTTCCCATACCAGCCAACACAGACTTCTACAGCAGTATGTCATATTTGTCTGCATTTGTTTGGTCATGGCCTGGTTCGTCCAATGAAACCTGAGATGCAAAGATCATGTCTCCTGTATTTTGCTTGCCTTCCAAAGCCCAGCATGGTGATCCATTGTATTCAGGAAGTACATAGATGAAGCAGAAAACAAATGATGTTTTTCTTATAAACTCTGCTCCTGCTGGGCTGGGGTCTGAGGTTGGACTGGGGCCAGGACTGAGCAGCAGATTTGTATTTTTGTTTGTTTGTAGCTGCTTTCTTTCTCTTTACCCAGAGTAGCAAAGGGCAGGACACTTAGACACACTAAGTTGTTTGTTTTTTCTTTGGGTACTAGGAATTGAACCCACGTGAGTTTCCCCACTGAGCCATATCCCCAGCCCTTTTTATTTTTTATTTTGAGACAGTTGCTCAATAAATTGCTTAGGGCCTCACTAAGTTGCTGAGCCTGGCCTTGAATTTGGGATCCTCCTGCCTCAGCCTCCTGAGTTGCTGGGATTACAGGTGTACGCCGCCACATCTGGGCCCAGACTAGTTTTATGCTTTCCAATTTTACTTTAGAATTACCTAGCTACTTCCTTGTACCACCCCCTCCCCCACCCACTCAGGAGCCCTCTCCTGCCTAGGGTAGATGAATTCTTTGTGCCCATGGTAATATCTTGGCCTATGAGCTAGAGTCTGGTAAGACAGGTCCCTGAAGGCTTTTTTTGATGTCTGAATTGGTCAATGCTTCTTTGAATCTGAAGGAGTTGGATTCTTGTAAACTTCTCTACCCTGTATAGGTCACCCTCTGCCCCATGGCTGTGAAACAAGGGGAAATAACTTGACACCACAGTTAAGTTCAGTGACTGAATCTGACTTTCCCCACACCTGGGTAACCTTCAGCAGCAGAACAGACCTCAGGCCCCAGAATGAAGTCCATCAGGCCTGACATTCTAATCTCCCCCACCCACTTTATTTCTCCCCATTGTATAGTTTGTCTTTATTTTTTTAATGGTATCATTTGCAGCACCAAAAGTTTTAATTTTGATGTAATCTAGTCTAATCTATTTTCAGTTACTTACAGATTTTTGTATCAACCTTACTTTTTCTCCAATTTTTTAATTGTGGCAGAATCCACATAATAAGATTTTTCATCTTAACTATTTCAAAGTATACAGTTCAAGGGTATTAAATAAATCATAAGATCATGCAACCATCACCATCATCTATCCCCCATAATTCTTTGCCTCTTGTATTGAAACTCTATACCCATTAAGCAATAACCCTCCATTCTCTTTTCCCCCAACCCCTGATGACCACTGTGCTATTACTTTCTGATTCTATGATTTTTGTCTACTTTAAGTATCTCATACAAGTGATAATAATAATAATAATAATAGTTGTTGTTGTTATTATTATTATTATTATTTGATATAGGGATGCTAACCTGTTTAGCAACATCCTTTTTATATTTTGAGACAGGGTCTCACTAAGTTGCTTAGGGCCTTGCTAAGTTGCTAAGCCTAGTCTTGAACTTGCAGTCCTCCTCTCTGAGTCTCCCCAGCCACTGGGATTACAGGTGTGTGCCACCATGCCTGGCCAGTATTTGTCTTTTGGGACTTGGCTTATATGACTAATCATAATGTCCTCCAGTTTCATTCTTCTCCTGTCCACCTTCAGTATCAAGGTTTTGCTTTTGTTTCCTCTCCTTTTGTACTCTGGCCTTTGGAAAGTATATTTTATTCCAGAAGGTCTTATTCTGAGAAGCATTACCTACCATAATTGTGTCAAGTTTTCCTACATTTTTCTTTTTTTTTATTTATTTTAGTATTCTTTTCTTTTTTTTTTTTTTAAGAGAGTGGCTCTAATTTCACCTTGGATGGTGCCTCATTGGCATCTCTAAGCATGTTGACCAACTTGCCCACTGGCAGGATTGTACAAGATACAATACTCATGTGTAGGACTAAAAAAAACAGACTCCAGATTCGAATACTGGCTCTGCCACTTGCTAGCTGTATCGTCTGGGAAATTTCCTTAGCCTCTTAGTTTCTGGTTCATCATCTGTGAAATGGGGGTGCAGAGAGTTATTTTTGAGGTTTATAGTAAGCAATAAATGAACATCAGATAAGGATGTATGGAATGTGCCTTGGAGTTAGGCTGTAGGAGTCCCAGCCTGACTTTTCTGGCTTACTCTGGTCTGACCTGTGTCTCAATATCCTCAACTAAAAAAAACTGATACCTATAATAATTGTACTCACCCCAGAAGGTTTTGTGAAGATATAAAGCTTCTAAAAAAGTACTTGATTCACAGGTAACCCTTCTACATTGCAACTTGAATTTGTGCAGGTGTTGTAAGAATGCAATAAATAGTAACTTTGAAAGTTTCTTTAGCATTATACTGGTATCCAGGATTCCCTTGAATGCCAACTTTTCTAAGATCCTGGAAGTAAAGAACTGCATGGATCTTTTATCCTTATCATATTTTTAACATTTTTTTGAACTTTTGGAAGGGGTGGTAAAAGATGGTCATTGTGTGTGCCATGTCTGCATTTCAGGGGAAGAAGCTGAAAGCAATATGACCCAGATGATTTTGTCACTGAAGGAGGTCAGAGGAGTTCCTGGAGAGGGAGACCTCAACTCAGGAGGAGTGGGTTCTTGACAAACGTTGCAGAAATGAATTGAAAGATGCAACAGTTCAAGGCACAAAGAGACACACTTAGGAAAGCAGAGACACATTCAAAGGAGAATGCGGGCTATTTTGATAGTGACAATAAATCCCTTAGTCTGGGAAGGATAGGGGGATAATAGCTAGAGGCTGGAGTAAAGGTGAAGTGAGGATGGAGTTAGGCAGAGCTTAGTTTCCAGAGCTTTCGATTGCCTTCCATCATGCTACTTTCTGTGGGCAAGGACATGGACTGGTTGCTAGGGAGTTGCTTATTTTGCAATTCAATGGTCCATGAGCATGTTCCTGCATTCCAATGATTTATCAGTGCTCCTCTTTTGAGACTCAGTATGTCTTATTTGTCTGTACCCCCAAATTCCTATCTCAATTTTACCACCCTGGGTGCTCAGAAAAAATGTGCTTTTGGTGTATAATCACAGGGTCTCACTCTTACCCAGAATATTCATGAATGATGATAGTAATTAGATCTCTCTAATTAAAAGTGTTGGAAAAACTCTCAAAGTACTTATCATAGACTTGTGAAAAGTGATGATATGAGGATAATTTTCCAAGAAGAAAGCAAAACAGGTGTCGTATAGGGAAAATTCCAGTTGTCCTGATGACAGGGAACTATTTGTTTAGTGCAGAGTCTGTGGTAGATCTATAGGGCTCACGCACTCACACTGGGCATTTGTCAGAGCAGAGGGATGGGTTTGGGCTCCACCCCTGGAGTTTCTGATTCAGAAGTTCTCTGGTGGTCCAAGAATTTGCATTTCTAAGAAGTTCCCAAATGGTGCTGATGTTGCTGGTCCTGGGTTAGATGCTTTTTTTTCCCCCTGAAATTTGCCTTATAAGCATCTCTTGAGGAGTGTTCCAGAAATGCCTTGTCAGGAGCATTGCACACCCCCAGAATCAGAATCTGCTGGTGAAAAGGAAGTTTAAACACACCAGCTAATTCTTATGGTGGGGCAAACTTTGGAAAGTACTGAGAGAGAGAGAGAAATCGCTTCCAACCCCTCTCCCTGGTTGGCTCCATTAAAGAGAGTAAGTAAAGCTGACGGGTGCAACTAAAGCCCAAGGGTGGGGGGAACACCCATTTACTTGGCAGTGCTTTAATTGAATTTGGAGCAAATTTAGATTAAATTTAGAATGGGAAGACTGTTCTCTACCAGGTTGTATGTTAGGATTAGCTTGGGAGCTTTAAAATCCTTAAGAACAAGTACATCAGAACCTGAGACTGGATCCCAGACATCCATATTTTTTAATGCTTCTCTTGAGTTTTCAATGTGCATCCAAGCTTATCAATTACAGAAATGGAGAAACTTGGATTCTGGTCTCTATTTTATAGCAAATTAGCTGCATAACTGAGAAAATGTTTCCTAATGTCTTTAGAATAAAAAATGTTTTTTTTTTTCTTTTGGTAAGTGGAGGCATGGGGCACATGACAAAGAGAAGAAAAGAGGAAGGAGGGTAGGTCTGGATTAAATCTACAGTTCTCAGTCTGGACTGTGCATTTGAATTATCCAAGGAAAAATAAACAATAAAAACAAATAATTCATGAATGAATAAGGTCCACTTCAGAATGTATAGGGCTAAGACTTGGGCACTGATATTTTTAATTCCCCAAGTTATTGCAATGTGCAGCTAGGGCAAGAACCACTGGATTAGAGGATTTCTAAAACCCCTTATATGTCATGCATTATGTATTTCCATATAAGTTGGTTATTGACTTCCTATAACCAGTGTCAAAGCATTTGCTAAGAAGAACATAGACTGGATTTTTAAGTGTCAAGTAAACATCCTATGCCGAGTGACTTTCGTCACCATGCCATGCACTTGTACTTACTGCAGTGTAGTGGCTCATTGAATTATGTAACTGGAGCAAATCTTTCGTGGAACACTCACTATTTACTTGATATCTTACAAATATCCTCATCAGAAAGTTGAACATTATTACATCAGTTTTATAGAAGAGGACATGATTACTTAAATAATGAACTTTCTCATATGGCAGAACTATCCAGTTTCACCTCTCATGCTGGTTACATTAGGCAGATACTTTTCAAATTATGATGTACATGGTAATTGCCTGTAGAACCTGTTAACTATGAAGTCTGATTCAGTAGGTCTGGGACAGACCCATGATTGTGGGTTTCTAACAACCTCACAGGTGTTGCCTTTAGGACTAGTTTATGGACAATACTTTGAGAAGCAAAAATCTACACCACCTCTTACCCTCTTCTCCACTTTTCAGACATTACTATGGTCCTGAAGGGTCTAAGCACATGCACAGGATAAACTCTCTCCAACTCCCAAAATATGCATCCCAAAGAGTGCTTTTGTTAGACCATTTCTGTGTTTTTGCCCACATGCTAGAGATACTGCCTATGATGTGTTTTGCACTGATTCTTTGTGAATTCCTGTAAAAATCTCTGACATCTTCTTTGGAACATTTTCACACTTCATAGCTTTTGTTTTTTAAATTTTTGTTTAAGTTGTAGATGGACACAATACCTTTATTTATTTTTATGTGGTGCTTCAGATCAAACCTAATGCCTCACATGTGCTAAGCAAGTGCTCTACCACTGTGCCACAACCCCAGCCCACAATTTATAGTTTTTTTTAAAAAATAAAAAACATTATTTTTTAGGTGTAGAAGAACACAACACAATGCCTTTATTTTTATGTGGTGCTGAGGATCGAATCCGGGTCCCACCCGTGCTAGGTGAGCACCCTACCGCTGAGCCACAATCCCAGCCCCACCATTTATAGCTTTTTAATCCCTGAAGACAGATTAGATTTTTGGATAAGCTTTATCTGGTGAAATAATGGATGGTGGTATAGGGTTTGGGTGGATGTAAATAAATGTATAAATATGAAGAAATGAAGAATGAAGAGGTTCTTGCCTTTGATGAAAATTTCCAGAGAACAGACTGTGAGTGCATATAGCTCCATCAGAGGCAAAGACTACTGGGACTATAGCATTTGGGACAACTCATGCTCTGATCTATGCATAGACACCAGAGTAGTCTTTGTATTTGTAATCCTTCAGGGATCAGTAAACTTATTGCTATGAGTAGTAACTATTCTAGGCTTTATAGGCCAAATGGAGTTTCATATATTTTACTCTATGTGTTTTAACTATTCTTGATAAGTGTAAAACCATACTTAGCTTAAAGGCCACACAAAGACAAGTCACTGCTACATTTGGCCCACAGGTATATGTCATTACACATATTTCATCACTAAATAACACTAGTGGAAAAGAATGTACATTGTGTGTGCATAATAGATTTTGTTGGAAATAAATAGATAAGTCCTTTAAAAATATTTCCTCAGGCTTTAGAGAATGTTGAAATAGTATTTGCAATTTTTGCTTAACTAAGCACTTACATTGAGAAAGTCACTCAAATATCTTTCTAGGCCCCCTCCCCTTTACTTGTTTTCTCTAGGAATGCACACAAAATATTATTGGTAGCACCACAATGTGTATGCTTCTCAAACCTGGATCCTACAACAAAACTGCAGAGACATTTGAGGCAAAAGTCCAGGGTTAAATAAACAAACAGCCTGCCTGGAGAACACCAAGCTAAATAGAAGCAAGATGCATAGAATTTCCTCACTATTTGCTCCTCACTGGGAATATTAGCTGGATCGCCATCTTTAGCTTTATTTCGCATAGCAAATTGAAAGGTCAGGCTGACTGGCCATTCACCGAGATGACTGATTCAGCTAGCAGAGACAAAATGACCTCCTGAGGACAAAGCAAAATAGTTCACTTGTAGAAAGTTGCTAGGCTGAGTCACATTTAAAGGGCATTGTGGGGCTAGGCATGCTCCTGTGGGCATTGTTTACAAAATGACCTTGGCTGGGAGTTCATGCATACTTTTGCAAGTGCAGCTGCTCCTTCCATCTAGACCTAGACATGGTCTCCTGAGGGTGTGAAGATGAAACCAGGATGCATCTGTGCTCCATGCCTGGTCATGACTCTGGACTGTGATGGCTATATCTGCTGCCCAGCGAGGCACAGGTGCTATTGGAAGGTCACTTTGGAAGACAAGAAACTCCATGTGCCGGGGCCCTTTCTGAGAGGATACCCAGCTTACATTGAACAATCCTGCTGCCTAGCCTCTGGCACTGCTCTGCTCCTCTCTTTGGGCATCATGGAAACATTCTTGCTTTCAATGCTGAACAGGATACTGGCATATCTGTGGCCCAGAGAGGGAAGAGAATTCAGACATTCAAAGGATTTTTTTTTTTTTCCCTCCTGAAAGAGACTTGTGAAAGTGTTAGGTATCCATGAAACTAGGAGGCCTTGTCTAATTGCATGGGGGGTCTTGCAGGACAGAGGCAGCAAGAAGCTGTAAAAACCGGAGTAGGTATGATGAAAGTGGGAGAGAGCACACCTGCTGGGTAATGATGTTAGATAGCCAGGAAAAAGCTCTCACGGGTATTGTTAAGCAAAGGAGAACTTGAAGCTGGTGCCAGGAACCAGAGTATGAAGGCAAATAATGAGAACAGAATCGGAATGAATGTGAAGGCATGGGACTGGTCGGGGGGAGTGGCGTGCAAAATATCAGAGATGGCTCTGTGACACTTGGATAGTTTTGTTTGTCCTGCACAATAAACCTGGGATAGAACAGACAAGGCGAGCTCTCACATGACTGATCTGAGAATGGGTGGCTTGCCCCTAGGGGAAAGACATAAAATAGGAAGCTGTGTGAAACCAGCCATGGACAAGGATGTGTTTTAATAAAACTTTACTTAAAAAAACAGATGATGGGGGGGGGGAGAATTATTAGATAAAATTGAAGCAAGAAATCTCCTTGTTCTTACATTCTTTCCCAAAGGCTTGTCTGGACAGCCTAAAGAATCTACAATGCACATTTCCCCTCAAAGCTCTTGAGGACTCAGGAACGTCTTAATTAGGTCAAGATGCTCTATTACCTAAGAGAAGAAAATGTGACCTTCGTGAATTATTACTTTGGTTAATCAATTAGCAAAGGATGCTGAGAAAACCATCAGTGATAAGGAGAGGAATGTGGGAGCTAAAAGAAAATGGAGACGGGAAAGGAGAAATCAATCCAGGACAGCAAGGCTGCCTCAGAGCCACATCTGTACTTGCTGGGTGCAAGGTCTCAGAGAGAGTCACGGAGGCCACAAGTATGAATGCAAGTTGACCAATATCCTCAAAAAGGTTGAAGTTTAATTAAAGATCTTTGGTATCTATGTGTATCTGTACCTATATATCTTTTTTTAAGTATTTATCCATCCATGTACACATATCACAGTGCATAAAAAATAGTAGTGATCTGTGGTACAGTCAGTAAGCATGATGGATTTAAGAAGAGAGAGCTGTTCCTATCAGTCCCGTGTGAACGGAGTGTCTTCAGTGATATGTGGACCTGGAATTAAACCTTGCAGGCTGCTAGGAGTTTAATCGTAGCGGGACTACCTCCCCCTACAAGATAGCCTGGGACACATAAATGTGGTCTCATTACCAACTCCCTCATTAAATTGGAGTTTTGTACAAAAGGGGCTGAAGTCATGGATATAATATTGGTTAGGATAGTTAGACTCACTAAGCATGGCAGATATGGTCTTGGCTCCACTCTTCACTCATTGTCTTGGAATGTATAAAACCAGGCTTTCGAGAAGAGCTGCACTCATTAATTCATCTGGATCTTCTTTTTGCAAATGTTCCTTGGCTCCTGCTAAATGCCAAGCACTGGATGGTTCATTGCAGCTCTTCCCCGTTGCTGGAGACAGAATATGGAGAGCCCATCCTACTAATACACAGCCCACATATAGGAAGATCAACATGTGTTATTCACTGGAAATAAGCAAAGATTGTATTTACTTACCTAGGAATCTGATAAACGAAATAAGAGTGGAAAATAATGACATTTCATTTCTTTGATGTACAGATGGGGGGAAAAAATCCCAGGAGCCCCATTAGAAATTAAAAGGGTATTATATTCATTGCATAATTTTAGATAACACATGATAAGCCTCCTCCATCCTTTTCATATAACCACACATTATTGATGAAGCAGCATCAAGAAGGCATTAGGTGATGCTTTATTGCATTATTTTAAGCCACTGAGGTTTTTATACATGAAGGGTATAGATTTATGCTGAGTGATTCAGCTATGAAGCAGGCACATCAATTTGTTCATGAATGTGAGCTGGTGATTACCTCCATTAAAGTCACCAGGACAGACTGATCACTTTAATTTAGGCAGAGGCATGCAAATAGCATTTGCTAGTGGTGTGCGGTATCCCTAAGAACACACACAAAAGAACTGTTTTGCATCCTAGAGGAGCCCTAGGAATTCAGATTTGTGTTGACACAGGTGTATAACTACAGGCAAGGGTGCAAGGCCTGGTGGGACCATGAAGGAATTTCATTGCAGTTCCATGTGGCAGGATATTGCATACGTTTTGTTTGGTTTTAGCTGCTGAATGCTAATTTGATGCTGCATTGCAACAAGGATGGTATAGGGAGCAGACAGTTATAGCCATTTCTAGATCATAGAACTTGGGGCCCTCTTAGGTATGATAAAGTTGTGTCAGGTTGAGTGGTTCTCTCCTTTCTCCAACATGAAAGTAACTGAGAGAATTTAGTAAATTCAGAAAAACTGGAATTGAGCACCTGTGATCTCACGTATCTATCCATCCATGTACACATATCAAAAACACTGCATAAAAAATTAGAATGTAACAGATCTGTGGTACAGTCAGTAAGCATGATGGAGTTTAGAAGAAAAGAGAGCTATTCCTATTGGTCAGTGTGAGTGCAGCACCTTCAGTGATATGTGAACCTGTATTGGGTGGATATGTGGTGGTATGTTGGGAGCTTCTGCACTGTAAGACTCCACAGTATGTCTGGGGTAACGTGGAACTACTTCTTAGGCAATCCTCAAGTCCATTTGTGATTGATGGAGTGCATAGTGGAAAAAACATTCTGATGAAGCCATGGCAGAGAAGTCAAGGAGAAATAGAATAAAGGCTATGAGGGATTTGGCAATTTTCTCATTGCTGGGGAGCTTTCACAAACACTGTTTTTATGTAAATAAGTACCATAACAGTCTTTCTTGTGTAGAAATTCCACTTTTGACAGGATACCTAAAGTTGTACATTACTTTGTTCTGGTAACATCAAACATTGCAGAATCCCCTACATATGTAGTCAACAGGGGATTGACTTACCAAGTAATGAGGCAATAACATTAGGGAATAAGTTACTAAAAAATAATGTTTAAAAATATACAGAAAAATATAGGTGGTAATAGTGTTGCATGCCTATAATCCCAGCTATTGATTGAGGAGGCTGATGCAAGAGGATCAGAAATTCCAGACCAGCCTGGGCAACTTAGTGAGACCTGTCTCAAAATAAAAAATATAAAGGACTGAGGATGTAGCTCAGTGGTAACACACCCTGGATTGAGTCTCCAGTACACAACACACACTAAAATAAAATGAATACTGCATAGAAAATATTTGAGATATAATAAGAGATAAAATAAGCAGAGACAAAAAATATGATATATACTGAGGTTGCAATTTTATGCAGATTTGATAATTTCAGACTAAACTCTACAAATTATCATATGGCAAGAACAACTACTCATCACAATATGAGCTTTTAAAACACATTACAGTTGGCCCTTTCTATCCACAGGTTCCAAGTCTGCAAATTCAATTAACTGTAGATAGAAAATACTTGGAAAATAATTGCATCTGAACTGAACACACATAGACTTTTTACTTGCCTTTATTTCCTAAACAATACAGTATAACAACTATCTACATAGCATTTACATTGTAATAGGTATTACAAGTAATCTAGAGATGATTTAAAGTATATGGGCATACATAGTTAATATGCAAATACTATACCATTTTACATAAGCCTCTCAGAACCAATACCAAGAGATGATTGCGCCTGTTCAAGTTGTCTCTTCCCACCAAAATATAAGCCCTTCTAAGGCATACATATTATTTAATTTGTATCTTCGATGTCTTCCATATATATAGATACTTTAGTATTCACTGGATGACTAAATGAATCAGTGATTAGGTATTGTTATTAAAATATGTGTTGTGCTTTTATAGTGACCTTTCAATAAAATGTTTAATATGAAAATATTACCCAATATCTTTACTAGGTGGTGGGTTAACTTCTCTATCCATTTCCCATTTCAACCCTGTAACAACTTTACAAGGCAGATGCTGTTACTATTTTATATTTTATTATTGAGGAAATTTAGGCTCAGAGATGCAAAGTGTCTTGCTCGACTGACAAGAATAACAGAACAGGCTCTTAGCAATTATATGATTAAGAAATTTAAGTTTATAGAGTGATGAAGAGGATCAGATGCTTCAGAGAGGACACTTGAAACAGAAGCAAGAGCAAAAGGGGTTTCTCTTTTCCCCTTATCCCCCAAATGTCCTCATTGTGTGCTCAGTTGCAAATATAATACTGAGCCATCATTCTCTGGTCAAGTAATCCTTTGGGTAGAAGTCTCCCCCATCTTTCAGAACCTCTGTTACTAGCAGTTAAGCTGATAAACTCATGCCAGTGTGAGACAGCTCCTTTTAAAAAGGATTCCTTAATACCTTGACAAAAGGGGATACTTTGCTAGGACAGTCTCCATAGCAACCAGACATGCCTCTCCTCAAAGCAAGTTTCAAAGGTGGCACTTAGTATGCTCTTATGTCCAAGTTATGGAAGCCCATCCCTCTTAAAGCCAGTTCCCATGTCTAACATGGGATGTTTCTGTCTTGCCTCCCAGATATTTCAGGAAGGTGTCCTATCCATATCTTACTGAGTCGTCAAACTCCATCTATAATGCGGGAACCATGTTCTGAAAGAACCTTGATTTCTAGATACAGTAGGCAGGTATATGTTAATTCCTTCCTGGGTGCAGATTGTGTTAGTCCAGGTAAGAGAATAAAGCTTCAGATTGCAACCTAGCACTCTTCGCAGTTATAGAGAATAGCAGCTGGCATGGAATTTGTACCATCTTCCTTTTCCTCTGTGGTTTTATGCAGCCACATGACTGGTGGCTGTAAATTCAAGTAATTCCCTTTTAATAGTAAATAAGCTCATTTTATCTTCAAATTTATGATGATGATGAAATATTAACACAAGGAGCAAGTACTTTATGGACCTCCAAATTGCTATTCTCTTTTATTTCAATAGTGTGTTCTTCTTAAAATACCAATATGATACCTGAAGTTGTAAAAATTAATGAAATGATACAGCATTTGGGGGTTGAATGCACTGAATATGTTCTGTGTTTGGAATTGAACAGAATGACGAATATTAAAAAATGAAATTTGATTTCCAGGGCCAGAAAAGGAGAAAATGTTCTCATCTTTCTGATGTACCTCATATCACTTTGCAGCTACAAGCCTAAATACTTTATTACCAGAGGTTTTTTAATGTCTAATTAAAGCTCAATCTTCTAAGCATTTTGACTTTTCTTGTAAGTGTTCAAATAAGACCGTGTGGTATTTTGAGATGGAAATTGATTTCCGTGGCAGTGTCCACACACAACTGAGTGGCACTGTCATAATGCATACTTCATCTGGAACTGTGAGCTATGTGGGATGTTTTCATGAATAAAAAGCATCTTGTGTGGGCTGGGGTTATAACTCAGTTTGCTTAGCATGAGGTCCTAGGTTCATTCCCCAGCACAAAAAAAAAAAAAAAAAAGATTAAAAAAAGAAATCTTGCATTTTATATGGTCACAGTGTATATTTTATGAAAGCTTCACATTTTTTTTATTTTGATTTTTTTCAACTTCACTGTCTCATCAGTCTCCCAAGAATATTGCCACTCTGATTTTGGTCAACTCAGGTGCTCATCAAAGGGGTAGGGAGTGGATGCCAATTGCAATACAAATTCAGTTCATGAAGCAAGCTGTTTTCTTACGAGAATCAGCATCAGCTGTCTTTGCTGATTTATTTTCTGACTAATTCTGCTAATATTATTATTTGCTTCACACTTCGCTTTCTTACACACTGTGTCCCAGAAGAGGAGGGAAAAAAAAAACATAATCATTGAGCAGCCAGAAAGTTGTACTCAGGCAATCAGAAAAGAAATATTATGAGATGGACATCTTACCTGTCTTTGATATGGGTAATGATTTCCACCCAGGAGCACTGATCTCTTCTTTTTTTAAACTCTTAAAGATCTTGATGTAGGTAGCACACAATTTAGTGATGGCGTCTAAGCTCCCTCTTTTTCCCCCAAGATAATTTGTTCTTAAGGCACTATGTCAGAGATAGAAGACTGGTCTAGTCCTTTTGCCTTTTACTTCCCCAAATGTATTATGCTCTCAAAAGTTATGGAGGAGCGCTTCCTTTCATAGTTAGATTGCTGAGGGCAGGGGGTGGTTAATACAATAGGCCACCTATACTCATGGCCTATTCAACTTTCAGAAACCCCAAATCAATTTAAATAGACCAAAATTTAATACCTGATGATAGACTTTATTGTTTTGTAAGCTTCCAGGAAGGGAAATAACTCTTGTTGTCTTGGTGAAGTTGCAAATAATTCAAGACTGGAGAAAGTAAAGGCCAGAGCCAGCTGGACGTGCATGTCCCATAAATGTTGGTTGACTTGAGCCAGTTCCAAAATTCTAACAGATTCAATCACATTGCTCAGTGTCTTGGATCGTAACCTATTAGTGGCCTATGGTCTTCTTTTTTATTCCTATTGATCGCTTCAAATGTTTATGATTCTAGCCCACGGTTTCCTCCCTTCCCTCTCCCCACCACCTCCTTCACCATGTTGAATGGATATTAGAGTAGAAAATACTGTGCTTTGGCCTGGCACCATGGTGGTGCACGCCTGTAATCCCGGCCTCACAGGAGGCTGAGACAGAAGGATCCTGAGTTCAAATCCAGCTTCAGCAATGATGAGGTGCTGAGCAACTCAGTGATACCCTGTATCTAAATAAAAAATACAAAATAGGGCTGGGGATGTGGCTCTGTGGTTGAGTGCCCCTAAGTTTAATCACTGGTACCCATCATCCCCGTCAAAAAAGAAGAAAGAAAAGAAAAAACTGTGCTTTGAAAAATAAGATACTTTACCAAAGAGTTTCTGATATCATAATATTAGAGCTATAATTAAATAATAGATAATTGAAGCTGGGAAAAGTGGTGAATGCCTGTAATCCCAACCTCTCAGGAGGCTGAGACAGGAGAATTGCAAGTTCAAAGCCAGCCTCAGCAAAACTGAAGCGCTAAGCAACTCAATGAGACATTGTCTCTAAATAAAAAAAATACAAAATAGGGCTGGGGATGTGGCTCAGTAATTGAGTGCCCCTGAGTTCAGTCCCTGGTACCAAAAAAGAAAAAACAAAGATAATTGACAAAACTGTGAGAATCAAAATACCTACACCCATGTTCAGAGTTACCAAGATGCCAGTAGTTTCAGTGAGGAGAGAAAAGCAAGCCAAAAGAAAATCGGGAAGGTAGGGATCTGGATCAAGTCCATGACCAATTTAAAATAAGCAAGACTGCCTTCGGAGATACTGAAATCTTTAACATCACATTGAAAATATTTTCAGAATGTTTCAGAACACAATGCAACGTAAATGAAATTCTGATTTTAAGTGGAATTAAACAGTAGGAATACATTGCGCAGTGAAGGTTGCCAGACTGTAGGATTTGTGGAGCAGGAAAATTAAATAGAATAAATAATTGGAGGATTACTCAGAGTTGCCAGCTCCTTACTTTTGCCACAGCCTGCTACCTCTGTCCTCTAAGATTCTATGGGTAATGAGGTTCCCATGTTAGACCTGAGCCAGAAAACGGTTTGTTTAAGCAAAGGATGAGAAAACACTTCAAAAGACACACAAAGAAAAATTTATTGTCGCCATGTGGATGTTACTGGTTGACTTTCTCATATATAAGATCCTAGCTCTTCTCAGCCCTAGGTCCCCTGGGTTGACCTCCACCAAGTGACCCAGAGCCAGCATGGATGTGAAGCTATGTTCTGGACTGCTACCTCCAGAGCCATTATTTCCTTGACAGTGTTAGTTTGTTCTTGCTTTTCTTACAGGGATGCAAGAAAATATTAACCCATGATCTGGTTCCTGGGACATTTTATGTTTTCATGTTGTTGTGCCACATTCTTTTTAAATTGTCTTCTACTTTCAAAAGTGTGATCTCAAGTGTCTCTCACACCAAGCAACGATAGTAAAGGGCAAACAAAGCCTTCATCTAAAATCATCATTTCACGGAATGAAAAAGGTTGTTCAAGAGCAGACGTAGGAAGAATTTAATTGAATATTAAAAGACAGAACTTGACATTAGAAAGATATAACTTTATGAAAATTTTTCTACATTATTCTGATTTTATTTTATTTTTTTCCTGCCTTCATAGACAGGGGGATATTGCATTCTGGACTCACTAACGACCAGAATGTAGAAACCATGGTTGAACACTATAGCATTGGTAAACATTTGCTAGAAGATAAATTGAAAATTTTTCTAGTCAGATTAAGGTGTAGCTCCACTTTATTTTTGAGCACCTATGGTACATGCCAAATCACCACATGAAGTTCTACTCAATAAGTTATTCTTTCATTCATTCAATGAACATTTATAGACTACTTATTCTTTGTCATGTACTGAATCAGGCACTTGGAATGTAAAATTATGTAAATATAGAATACAAATATAACAAAGGTTAATCAAAATGCAGAATGGAGAAAATCTGAGGTAGCAAAAGGAAATGGAAGTTAAAGAGCTATGTGTTATTGTCCCTGCTGGGCTTTTAGAAAGTTTTATGCCCGTGGGCATTTAGTATCCTTTCCTGTGAATGAGTACAACAAGGAATATTTGTCTTTTCTAGTATTTGTTTTGAAAACTAAGTATAATAGTGAAAATTATCTGAAGATCAAAGGTACACCACATTTTGTAAGAAATGACATGATAATGTTTATAACTCATTTAAACTGTGATTTCTCCCACTCCCTATTTTCATGGTAATAGACATAATGTATCCTTCATCTTTCTTAAAACCTTCAGAAAGGGATTCTTACACTAGTGACTTATTGAAGTAACCTTTGAAAGTATTCCTGGTATCACTGTCCACACTTCATGCTACTGATGAGCAAACTGAATACAAAGTTATTACATAGCTGCTTAGTGGTAGAACCTGGATTGCTAGTTCTGAGATCCCCCACTTCTCTGCACTGGGCACTTGTGGTTTACTTCACATTAGGAATTATGCACATGTGTAGCACATTTTCATCTCTAAGGGCATCAAGGCAGCTCTCAGCCTCCTGGTTCTGGAGGATAGAGGTGAGTAGGATACCAAGGACAGATGGCTCAGAGGCTCCAGAGGATTCTGTCTCTTCTAATCACTTGTTTTATTTGCCCTACTGACCATAGCTCTCGATGACCTTCTCCTCTCCTTTGACCTTTCTAACCCTCAATCTCCTGTCCTCTTGACACCATCCTGATGGAACTGATCAGTTCTCTGATGGCAGTTTTGCCTGCTGTTGACCTTGACCTATCAATCTGACCTTGTAATAACAATGTTCGACCCTTGATAAGAAGGAATAATTTAAATTGAACTGCCTGACCTGAGAACTTTGAATTTAATTCTGCTGTTTTGGCTTGTGTAGTATTTTGGAAAAATCAAAATTTTAATGCCTTGATTGTAGACTTGCATGTTCTAATTTGCCATGTTCTCCACCATTGCCTACTGAGTCACATCATCCTTTTCTATACAACTCTCTCATCTGTCCCTGAAGGCATTTGAGTGGCTGCTGATAGCCTAGCATCTTCAGGCAGGTCTGGGTTCCTGTGGGCAGAGCACTTGAATTTTCAGCTTACAATGAGTCTCAAAATCCAAAGTATTGCCCGTAGCATTTCTCTTACTGGTCAGAGTTAAGTACTGATGTGGCCTGGATCATAGGATTCTGTATTTCATGGTGAATCTTAGGAGGTCCAAGAAAGTATAGACAGATCAGGGCAGTCCATAGAAAAAAAAAAAACACTCCAAACAAACTCATTTAAATATATATCATTGTGTTGTGCTTGCAAATCTTGAAGCAAAAATTTGTTTTTAAGTGTCTGGGTTGCGGGGGGCAGAAATGCCTAAACTAGCATATGAGGAAGTAATATTTGGATAAACACAGAAGGGTTTCTTTATCATATTGGTTATAGGATTCTCCCAAGAATGACCTTTTCCCAGAGAAGGTGAAAGGTTATACAATAGTATGCTTTCTGTTGGCCCAGTGTGGTTTTTCACTTGAGTCCTCTTCAATGCAGGTTGCCAATTTGGCCTGTTCCATCTCCAACAACGAGGAAGGGGTGAAATTAGTCCGAATGGCAGCCACACAGATTGATAGCCTGTGTCCTCAGGTAAGCCTCCAATATTTTATTTTGTAAGTCAGTCAACGACTTGATACTCAGGACCCCCTGCACTCAAACCCTCATATCCCTTCTGTCCTTGCCTAAATTTCTTCTGACTGGTTTATGTTACTCACCAATCACGGGCTCTTTAAAGTTCTGCCTTTCTTAAAAAGAACTTCTAACTATTCCATGTATTATTGTGACAATTATTGTCTTTTCTACTCATATTGACTTATTCTGTTTGTTTTGGCTTGTTATTTAAATGCTCACTATCTATTTACCTTGTCTCAACAAGTAAATTATAGGTTTGCACAGGTAGAAAGGAAGAGTTATATTTCCTACATATCTACATTAACTTGTCCAGTAAATTCCTCTTGAAACCTGAGGCTAATTACTGTATCTTAAAAAGAAGAAGCAAAACAAAAATGAATGGTAGCTGATAACCTACTGTATCTTTTGTGTTTGGCATTGTCCTGAACACTGACAACCCATGTATCTGTAGAATGTGCAGAGCACCATGTTTCAATATGGTCTTTCACCTGCTTGCTCCCCTTTTGGAGGAATGTGGTCATCATGTCCCTGGATTGTTCCTAACAAATAGGTCATCAATGCTGCTCTCACACTGGCGGCACGGCCACAGAGCAAAGTTGCTCAGGATAACATGGACGTCTTCAAAGACCAGTGGGAGAAGCAGGTGCGAGTGCTAACTGAGGCTGTGGATGACATCACCTCGGTGGATGACTTCCTGTCTGTCTCAGGTAATCACAGGCCCCTTACCAGGCAGCTGGAAGAGGGAACAGGATGAGATAAGAAATATCTCACAGATGTCATGGGTCTGTGATTCAAGTGCTTTCCTTGGCCCTTTGAGCACTGGATCATCTCTGCAAATGTGATTATAACACCTTCTTGAAAATTTTTATTTCTAGATACTGAGTCGAGTCATCAGAGGGGGAAAAACACAACTTTCTGATAAAGATGTCAGAGCCTGGACATATTATTTAAAGAGGTTTAGATTCTCTTTTGGTTTTTAAGCAGGAGGGATTTTTGAGTACATCTGAATCATCATATTAAAAAAGGTTACAGATTATCAGATTGGCCTATGTGGTCTATGTCTTAAAAACAGGCAATTGGTTATTCCAATTTGGCTATCTTAAGTGTCATTTTTCCAATAAGTGAAGGTCTATGACGAGTCGGGTAGAAATATCAGGAACAGAATTAAGCCACTAGAAGGCACAGGAAAGCCATCAAGGCTCTGAGCATCTGTCTGTTAGGTTGCATAAGGCAATGAGTAAAAGGAAAGGGAACTAGTCATCACTGTAATTGTAACTTTCTTCTTTGCACATGAAGCCAGACTGGAGGGTGCTAGCAGATTTGAATAACTATGAAGTCAATTTGACTTTTAATGGGGACTCATTTTGCTGTTCAAGATCAGGTTACCAACCAGCAAAGGGGCCTTTTTTTTTTTTGCAAACACCAGTTCACTGTGGGGAGGAGGTGACTACAAATAGAAGTTTTCATGAGGCATTAAAAGAACCAGGTGACCCTTGAAAATTCAAATTGGCCAGGTGTTGGTTCTGCTGACAGGTTTATAGAGCTCACTCCTACCTAGCCCCTCAGCACAAGACACATCACTGCTGGTAGGAGCCAGGCCTAAGGGATCTCTGACTACAGCCATGCAGAAGGATTTCTGGAGTGAAGGCGTCCATGTTTGGGTACTTTTCCTATTTGCCATCTTTCCTTTTCATGAAGAAGCAGACAATGAATTATATTAGACACTTGTTTGGGGGGCTTGTCTGAGAGCAGTGTAGTTGAATCTTATAGATCTGATTATCCAAAAGCCAAGTTTTCACTGATGGAGAACAAGATGAGGAAAAAAAAAATGAGCTACCACGTGCATAAGGTCTGTAATTTTCTGTTTGCTTTAATTCTCACCAAAATTCTAATATAAATATTCGTATACTAAGTCTTCCTTTGAAAAAACGAAGCCAGTGAAAGGGGAAGTAACTTGGCAGAAATGGTATTGAATCATGATCACTTTTTTTCAGAAACTTCACGGTTCTCTGTAAGTTAAGATTAGAAGGGAAATTTCTTTCCCTTGGTGCTTTCTACTTTCTGCTTTTCTACTTTCACTTCAGATCCCTTCTCCTACCTCTGGTATTCTCATTCCGATTTCTAATCTTGTTCAGAAACCTGTCTTGTTTTTTCTTCCCAAGGTGCTTGGTTTTTGATGACTTGTCAAAGCAGCTCTTCATTTAAATATCCCCCTGTCTAGGGGTTGGCTGATTAAAAAAAAGAACTCAATATGTTACCATTTCTTGAGTTTTTGCTTTGCCAACGGCTGAGCCCTCATACTGTAAAAGATGCCCCCCAAATACTTTTCTCGTAAGGTGCTTAGAAATTGTTTAGATAGATATTTTGAGGATTCAGGTGCTAGGGAATAGAAAGTTAGCTACCGATACTAAGTCTACTTCTAGTGTCTACTTATTATTTATGAAGGTGACTGCAGGGTCCCCACCCAACCTCAAACCTCATATAGCCAGCATGATAGCCCCTGGAAATCTTCCTCTGAGTCCCCTTCAAAGTACAAATACATAGATAATATCCATACAATTACCTTTTATTCAGAGAGGGATCATTTGGAAACTTAAAACTTTCCCAACTTCTCTTTTTCTTCAAATACATGTACAAAAATTTCTTGGGGGGGAGGAGGGTGAGGTAAGGAGAAGCAATGTGAGCAGGCCTTATCTCAGGCTTTTTGAATAGTGCAAAGCTTTTCTTAATTTCCTTCCCCCAAGCCCTGCCTCTGTCACCTTTCTCCCTGGCGTTCCTTTGTGCATCTCATTATTACCAGCAACAAGAACAGCTTTGGCTCTGGCAGATAACACCCTTGTGGTCCAACCCTAGTTGTACAAATGCCATGGCAGGCCATGAACAGATGCTGTCAGTGAGCCAGGTTGGCAGGGCCTGCTGGGGCATGCCTTCGGAGTTGACAATCAGGCAGTGGGCACCTTTCTACAGATACAGCCTGGCAAAAAAAATGACACAACCCACTCTTTCTGTTGCTAGGCTGTGGACACAGCCAAATAGCTGGGAAAGTGTTTTTCCTCTGATCTTTGAGGTAGAACCAAACATTTTGCATCACTCTATTGCAAGTTTGGCCTAGGAGATGGTATTTTGCAACGACATGAATAGAATTGTATGTATCAGTTTCTTCTTGGGGACTATCTATTCCAGCCTGAAACTCTATATTAAAAAAATACGAAAAAAAATTTTTTTAAAAGACTATAGTTGTTTTTTTCTTTTCTTCTTTTTTAAGGCTACCTGAACTTGTATATCTGAGAGTTTAATTTGTTCAGCTGAAATGCAACAAGTTTGGGAGCAGCAATGCTAGCTATTAACATTACAAGAGCAGAGCCAATTTTCAGTGTGGCCTGGGCTCATAAAAATGTGAAATAGCTGCATTAGAACATTTAAACCTTTCCTACTGGGCAAAAGCTACATTTTTTAATAGTGCTTTAAAATGAGCACCTTGGCATTAGCCATGTGACAGTTTAATTCTTGGGTTTGGCTCACAAAATTATAGAAATCTAAGATTTGACAAAACCCTTACCTCAATCCCATAATATCCAAATTTTGTTTTGTTTTGTTCTGTTTTTCCATTTCTTTTTTCTTTTTCTTTAATTTTTCTTTAAAAAATTCATACAGTGACTTTAGTTTAGAATTTAGAAATGGGAGCTTTGTGCTTTATAAAAATCAGGTAGTTTGGTCATCATTGATTAATTAAAATTTTTTTAGAATTACATATTTTTCAAGAGGTTGCAAAAATCCAAGGACATTTATTACAAAATATGTTGCAGTCAAATATTTAATGACATGTTTATGCCCCTTGCTTGATGTTAGAATGCACCATCGCATGTGCCTGGCAGTTTTTCCTAGCAATGTAATCTATGGAATAATATTGAGTTTATTACTACCTTCACTTTTTTTCTTTTCTTTTTGGAATAGCATTCCTCTATCTCCTTACTTTAGGAGGAATTATTATTCTTCAAAATACCTTAGAATAAAAATGTAAAATGTGTTGCTCCTCCCTCCCGCCCCAGAGAAGCTTAACCACTAAGCCATATTACCAGCCATTTCTATTTTATTTGAGACAGAGTCTTGCTAGGTTCCTTAGGGGCCTCGCTAAGTTGCTGAGGTTTGCTTGAACTTGCAGTCCTCCTGCTTTAGTCTTCCAAATTGCTATGTTACGGGTGTGCACCACCATGCCTGCTGGATTGCTCCTTTTTAATGGACATGTTTATCCAAAATCTTTTCCTTGATTATCTGCTATCTGTACAATGATTCCAGGAATGAAAATATGAATCAAGAATAGATTTTGCCTTCAAATAATTCATTGCCCTTCTTGATTAAAAAAAATTATATACATATATACCCAGTCCTGTTTAGAAACACACCACACTGACCTGAGGGTGCAGAAGTTATCTTGTACACTCTAAGAGCCCATATATACACTAAGCATAGTCTTCTGACCAAAGATTTCATGTCTATATGAACAGTTATGGCTATATTTCAAATACATTGTTAATGCTTTGGTGAACAAAATGCAAATTATTTTAAAGTATTCTCAACCCTATTGGCTTTTACATGTTTATCATCCATTAGTATAACAACTCTCATTAGAGAACTATTACTTGTTTTTCAATAAAAGGGGACCTGTAATTGGGGAATCTTGGGAAATCCTAAGTATACTATCTTAATATTTAAAAAAAATAAATTGACTTGAAAAATATATGTTTTTGGCATTTTTGTCTAGTATGAGATAATTGTATTTACTCTATATCTTCTATTCTATTTCATTTGTCTTCATGTCTATTTCGGTGCCAATACTATGTTTTTGTTTCTATTGCTCTGTAGTATAATTTGAGGTCTGGTATTGGGATGCCTCCTGCTTTGCTTTGCTTGCTAAAGATTGCTTTGACTATTCTGGGTCTCTTTATTTTTCAAAATGAATCTTATAACCACTTTTTCTCCTTCTATGAATGTAGTTGGAATTTTGATGGGAATTACATTGTATCTGTATAGTGCTTTTGGTAGTATGGTCACTTTGACAATATTAATTCTGCCTATCCAAGAACATGGGAGGTATTTTTATCTTGTAAGTTCTTCTTTAATTTAATTTCTTTAATTTCTTTAGTGTTGTATAGTTTTCACATCTTTTGTTAAATGACTGATTCCCACGTGTTGTTTGTTTGTTTGGTTTGGTTTTTGTTTTTTGCTTTGTTTTGTTTTGTTTTGTTTTTTTGAGGTTATTGTGAACGGGATAGCTTTCCTAATTTCATTTTCAGCAGATTCATCATTGGAGATTAGGAACACAACTGATTGATGGGGATGATCTTGTGTCCTCCTATTTTCCTGAGTTCATTTATGAGTTCTAAAAGTTTTCTGGGGGAGTTTTGGGGGTCTTCTAAATATAGGATCATGTGGTCAGCAAACAGGGATAATTTGGGCTCTTTTCCTGTTTATCTCCCTTTAATTTCCTTCCCTTGCCTGGTTGCTCTGGCCAGAGTTTTGAGGACTGTATTGAATAGGTGAAAGTGGGCATCCTTGTCCTGTTCCTGTTTTTAAAGGAAATGCTTTCAGTTTTTCTCCATTCAGAATAATGTTCACCTTGGGTTTATCATATATACACTTTACAGTGTTGGTTCAGGAACTTATTTTCTTAATTAGACTCCTAAAATACAAGAAGTAAAATAAAAAAATCAATGAGTGTGGTGGCATCAAATTAAAAAGCTTCTTCACAGCAAAGGAAACAATTGAGTGTGAAGAGAAAAGCCAAAGTGCGTGAGAAAATCCTTACCCCCTGCCACCTCAAATAGGGCATTCATATCCAGGATATACAAAGAACTCAAAAAACATAAAAAAAAAATAAAAAAACTAATCAATAAATTGGCCAAATAACTGAACAGACACTTCTCAAAAAGAAGAAATACAAATTATCAACAAATATATGAAAGATGTTCAATATCTGTAGCAATTAGAGAAATTCAAATTAAAACTACATTAAGATTTCATCTCACTCCATTAAAAATGGCAATTACCAAGAATACAAGCAACAATAAATGTTGGCAATGATGTGGGGGAAGAGGTACACTCATTCATTGCTGGTAGAACTGCAAATTGGTGCTACTGTTACCACTGTGGAAAGCAGTATGGATATTCTTCAGAAAACTTGGAATGGAACTACCATATAACCCAGCTATCCCACCTTTGGGAATATATCCAAAGGACTTAAAATCAACAAACTACAGTGATGCAACCACATCAGTTCACAATAGCCAAGATATATAGCCAACCTTGGTGCCTTTCAACAGATAAAGCAAATGTGTTGTATATACACAATGGAGTTGTTACTTAGCCATAAATAAAAATGACTTTATGGCATTTGCTGGTAGATGGATAGAATTGGAGACTGTCACGTAAAGTGAAATAATCCAGTCCCCAAAAGTCAAAGGTCAAAAGTTTTCTCTGCTTTGCAGAAAGTAATCCAAAATAAGAGGGGGGGGGGAGGATAAATAGAAAAGAATATAAGATCAGTGGAGTAGACAAACTGGAATAAAGGAAAAAGACACTGGAATAAACCTGACCTAACTTTCATATATATATATATATATATATATACATATATATATATATATATGAATATACCATAGTGAATCTCACCACTATATATCCACAGACACTAATTAAAAAAATAAACTACAAAGAAATAGCAGAAATATCACTAAAATAGAGGGAAGAGAACAGGGAAAGGAAGGAGTGAAGGGAAACAGAAGTGCTGGGGACTGAATCAGAAAATTATATTCCATGCTTTTAAATTATGTCAAAATGAACCCCTATTGTCATGCATATTTAAAAGAACCAACAAAAATTTTTCAATTAGTAAACTGTAGAGTTAATAAGGTTAATATTTTATTCACAAGAAATCACTAACTTGTCTAACCACTTAACAAATTAGTTGATTGGGCTGATTAAAAAATGTTTTTGTTACCATGGATTTTCGGCCCTATGCTGTTTTTTCTCCAAATAAAAGCTCATTTTTTTCTTGTTTTTTAATTAAATTAGATCTATATTTCCATTTTGGGGAATAGTTGTTGTTTTCAAGCCCTACCAATTCATCTTAATATAGTGGGACATGAGTGCGCTTCTTCAAATTTTTAGAATTATTAAGTCCAGAGAGATTAATAACTGATATAATTAACAGAGTCCTCACTGTTTTACATTCGATTCCAAAATACTATCTTTTTTTAAAAAAAAATGCACAGAAAAGCAGTGGCTATGTCTATTCTTGGAGGAAGGTGTTATTCAGAGAAGAGGGCACCCAGGTGCGAGGTTTGGCAGGAAGCCCTTTCCAGCTGCTCCCTTCCAGGGGCCAGGGCACAGTATAATTGTCTCAAGGAATCCAGCAGGGCAGTAGAAGAGGCTTATTTCAATCATTTTTTTTTTTTGTATGTAAAATCCTTTGCCACGTTTTATTTGAGTGAACATTTTCCTCAGGTTTCCTTTTGAGGTGAGTTCATCTGTTCTAATCCAAAATCTCATGAAAGGATAATTTTTAGAAGTTCCTTAATAAAAGTAAAAACTTCTTAAATCTATATTTTCACAACTATGTGTGTGTGTGTGTGTGTGGTTGGTTTTTTATTGTTGTTGTTTGTTTGTTTTGTTTTTGTTTTGTTTTTGGTTTGTTTGACTCAGAAAAATTTTCAGCCTTTTGAAAGTATTACTTTTTTTGAGTTTAAGAAAGCTGAATACTTGAATTTAAATACTTTGTTGTTTTTCTATTTTAATTTATATTTGAAATTAAAGAACTAGAGAATATAGAAATCAGAAACTTACAATGGGTGAGAAAATCAAATTGTATAAGGTTACAATGGGATATTTATGAAAAGCAAATTAAACCTTCCAATTTTCTACCCACTTTCCAAATGAACAAATATTCCCTCTGAGTGCTGGATTTAATGAAAGTGGGAGGGATTCCCTAGGGTTTGCAAGGTCCCTTTTTCAACTCTCCTTCTTTGAGAACTTTAAACTCAGAACTAGTCCTGGGAACTTCTTAGATACATAATAATGTAATAATTCATTTAGTTCTCTAACTATTCATTGAATTTGGCAATTATAATTTTTAAAGATTAACCTATTACTGAGGACCATTGGCAAACTTGTTCTGTTTAGCTACTTAAAGCATGTGTGTATGTGTCTAAGTCTATTCATATGGCTATAAAAAATATCATAAATGAGGTTGCTTATAAACAACAAAATGTACTTCTCACAATTCTGAAGGCTGAAAGTCCAAGACGGAGGTGTCCTGTGAAACCCTGCTTCCTGACAGACTTTTCCGTAACCTTATGTGACTTGAAGGGGTGAAGGAAGTTTCTAGGGTCTCTTTTATAAAGACACTAATCCTATTCATGAGAGGAGTTCTGTCTTCATAACCTCATCACCTGCCAAAGTCCTTACCTATTAGTACCAGATCTCGTACAGTATGAATTCATCACTCAGACCATTATACATCTCTGGTTTCTACATTCTCTAGTTCTTTAATTTCAAACATAAATTAGAAGAGAAAAATAATAAAATGTTTAAATTTATATTTAGAATTTCAACATTAATTTGGAAGAGGGGTGTGTGTGTGTGTGTGTGTGTGTGTGTGTGTGTGTTTTCAGCTTAAAGTGCTTTTCTTTTTTTACATAGAATACCAAACTTTTTATTTCTTCTTCTTCTTCTTCTTTTTTTTTTGTTTAGTTTCAGTGGTACTAGGGATTGAACCCAGAGGCCCTCTATCACTGAACCACACCCAGCCCTTTTAATTTTTAATTTTTATTTGAGACATGGTCTCACTAATTTACTGAGAACTTACAATCTTCCTTCCTGCCTCTGGAGTTGCTGGAACTATAAGCATGCGCCACCACGCCCAGCAGAATACTAGGCCTTTTAAACATTTTTTTTTTTTTTAGAATTATGCTGTTCAAAGGACATAATTACATACATGGTAGATAAAACTTTGTTCCCTCGTTAGACTGTGAGATCAGGTGTTTTCTCTATGCCAGTAGAGAATGAAACTGCTCCTTCTCCTACATGTTATCTTCGTTGGGCAGTGACAGGAGATGAGAGAGATGCTTGTCTTGACTGAAATCTGATGCAATCAGCCACAAGATTGGATTGGATTTTAATTGTGAGGGAAGTCTGTGATCTTCACCTCATGAATTTTCCCATTGCATATACCTGCTATATGACATGACTTTAAAATACTGGGTGATATTTATTCTTTCCCATCCCTTAAATCTTTCTGTAGTAAACACACACACACACACAATCATACACACAATCATACACACAATCATACACACACAATGAAACAAACATGTAATCAAAGCTTCTACTTGGTTCAAGTTTAGAAAGGATTCTACTAGGTCAGATTACTTGATGTTGGCTACCACAACTCCTACAAGACCCTCTGGGCAAAAAGTCTCAATCTTTGAAACAAAGAAAGGGCTAGCTATTCTTTATATCAGTGGCAATGAAAGTCTCATTCCCAAAGTAGCAGCATTAACATCACTGGGAACTTCACAGAAACTCTGTCTTGGGCCCCACATCAGAGCTACTGAATCAGATATCCCACAAGTAGCACAGAGCAGTCTGTGTGATGCTGCAAGCCTTCTGGCTGATGCTCAGATTTTACAACTACTATTGTAATCATAAAGTATGCCCTTTAAGTACCATTTCAGTGTTATTAGGCATGCACTGATATATGCAAGGTGAGGACTCATGATAGTTGTTGAGTTAATTTTAGATTGGCTATTAAGTTCTGAGTGATATAAAGCCATATATAAATGTGTATGTATGCTCCCCACAGAAAATCACATCTTGGAGGATGTGAACAAATGTGTGATAGCCCTCCAAGAGGGGGATGTGGATACCCTGGACCGGACTGCGGGTGCCATCCGGGGACGGGCAGCTCGGGTGATACACATCATCAATGCTGAGATGGAGAACTATGAAGCTGGGGTTTATACTGAGAAGGTGCTGGAAGCTACGAAATTACTTTCTGAGACAGGTAAGCATGGATTTTAGATCTGTCCAAAATGTTAATGCCGTGATTAATTTCCATATCTGAATAAATCTGTTGCATTATTCTTAGAGGCCTTTTTGTTTTTAAATTTTGCACATGTCGTTGTAATCCTTTCAAAACTTGAACAGAGTGGAAGCTTTGTTTACATGTTTGTTTGATTGTATGTTTTTTTTTTATTACAGAAAAAATATAATTATTTTATTGCATTATTTTCACTGTACAATATAAAAGATAGAGTACTCGAATGTTTTTGTTTCTTGAACTTGAATTTGAACAACTTAAACCAATAGCAGTTTTGTTACTTTTTATGTGTGTATCATTTTATAGTGTTCACATGTCATCTCATTTGATTCTCACAAGGACTTTATGAAGTAGGCAGAGAAACTTTGATTATTTCCAATTACTGATGAGCAAATGGAGGTTCAAGTTCGATAACAGACCGAAGTGAGATGACAAGGATAGAAAATAGCTCCAATGTGATTGGAAGTTGTCATCTGAAACTTGAAAACCATTTTTCCATCTCTTGCTTCAGAGGACAAAGTCTTAAGGGGAAACACTGGACAGTGGGTGGGAAATAGCATAGATTGTGCATGACTTGGAACATTCTCCCAAAAAAGGAGGTGGTGGCTGCTGAAGAAGGCTGGACTGTCAGCACACTCCTTCACATGTCCTCCTCAAGGGCGTGTGCATACTGGGGACTCACTGCTTCAGTAAGGAACAGTTACTCAGGGGAGCCTGTCAGAGTGCTCTGGTGCATTGGGATGGAAAAACAACTCATTTCCACTGAGTTGGCAAAGCAATCTAAAACTTGAAGAATGTCAAAAGACTGGTCATCTCTCCTTTTTATTAATTTAGTTTTTGCTCTTGACTACAGTCTCTTGGCTTCAGAAGTCCCTTCTGTCTTGCATCTTTGCTTATGTGTGTGGGGTGAGGGATGAGAACAGAGAGAATATTCCAAGAACAGGAAACTAGAGGATAGAAAAGGAGAACTTCAATTTATGTTGTAGGGGGTTGTGAGCGAGTCATGAATTGGGTTGTAAGTATGTACAGAAGGGCCTGTGCCCTCTTGTCCCGAGGGAAGCCCTCTTGGATTTGTACATGGACTTTGGACATCACTATGCTTTTTAAACGTAGATGTCTCTGAAAGGTCACAAAGAGCAGTGTTCCAAGTTCTGCATGAGAAGACATATTAGTGGAGATATGTTTCTTTCTATATGGATTTATCATTTAAAGACTTGTTTAGATATTTATTAGCCTGGAAATAGCAAGGTAAAATCAACTCATTTTCTCGGAAATATAAGATGATAGAGTGTAATATCATAATAATGAGCACATGTAGAAATTGTTGCCGTTGAGAATTCTAGCAGACTTAGAACTTAAAATAATAATGATAATAATAAGATATCCTTACATTTTAATTAGCTGAGATTTAGTAATGGTTTTTTTTCCCAAATAGTCTTGCAATTACATTTAGTAGAGCAAACATAAGCAAACCATATAGCATTTCTTTCCTCAGATGGTGTTATGGTTTGTGTGTGAGATGCACCCTGAAAAGCTCTTGTGTTGATGAAAGAATGTTCTGAGGTGAGATGATTAGATTATGAGAGTTGTGACCTCATCAGTGGATTCATCCGTTGGGTGGATCAATAATGTGAATGGGTTGCTAGCTATAGGCAGGAAGGTCATGGTTGGTGAAAGTAGGTCACTGTGGAATGTCCTTGGGTTATATTATCCTTGCCTCCTCTCTCTCTCTCTCTCTCTCTCTCTCTCTCTCTCTCTCTCTCTCTCTCTCTCTGTTTCTGCTTCCGGACTGCCATGAGCTAAACAGTTTTCCTCTGCCATGCCCTTGAAACATGATGTTCTGCCTCAGCTTGGGCCAAAGCAATGGAGTCAGCTGACCATGGTCTAAACTTCTTAAACCATATGCCAAAATAAACTTTTCCTTCTCTAACGGGTTCTTGTCAGGTATTTTGATCACAGAGACCAAAAGCTGACTAATAACACACTTGGGAAAATTAGAAGCAGGTATTATACTCTTCAATTTAGAGACTTTTTTTTTTTAACCCTTGAAAGGAGATTCTGTAAAGTTTTTGTGATTCTTACCTGTTAGCTTGTCAGCTCTCTTCTTTTACAAAGTCTCAGCCTGGTGTGGTCTATCTAACAATATAGTATTACTTGCTTGAGGCTGACCCTAAATAAAGAGTATCAGAGAAAAATAGAAGACATGGAAACACAAGTCTTGCTTACACATAGACTAGAGGAAGAATTGTGGTAAATGAAAAATATAGAGCAAATTGCCAATTTATATGTGATTTGGTGGCCACAAAGAATTCAGGCATCATTCAGAAGACACGTTTTTATGTTTTCTCTTATTGTATCTTGGGTTACTTTAGTAAAAGGAGTGGTGTTTATGAGGTCAAAACCTCCTGAAAGGAAAGGTAATTGCTTAGTTGATTGAACTTTTAACATGATTTTCACCCAAACTCTAGGAGTGTAAATAATTTTCTAGTTGATTTTGTATATATAAAAAAAAAATCCTCAGTGAAATAACCAATTCTTTCTGGATTGTGTTGTCACTAACCAAGACTTAACCTCTTGTTCATTGTCAAACCATTTAACATTCTCATCCCAACTCTTCCTCCAAATGGTTGAGCATTCTGGAAACTTTTCTAAGGAATTCTCCTTACAGTGATATCTGCATTCCATTCCTAGGAGAATAGAGTGAATGAGTGAGAAATTTAGAATCTACTTTTCAGAATCTTTTTGAAGGTAACTTGGAAAGTAACCAGATAGAAGAGATTGAAATAGTGTTTATATAAAACTGTTAGAAATGATAAAAATAGGTGTTAAAGAAAAGTAGATGATATTGGGCTAAGAACTTACAAAGATATGTCAATTATTTGGCCTCTTTCTCTAATTATTCTTTATTTCATAAACCAGAATATATTGCTTCTTTATAACTAAGTAGAGAGATTGCCACAGAAATGGAAACAAACCACTTGCTGTTAACTAATTGCTAGTTAGAATTGCCAGTGAATAAGCTTGCGCAGATCAAGAACATGAACTTTGAGGAAGACCACAGAATCAATCAATTACAGTAATATAAGGCTAGTTCTAATGTGTGAATGTCTATGCTAAGGAGATATATAGCCTCAAAATAAAAACTTCTGTGCATGTGCCAAATCCTGTACTGATGCCAAATTTCTGCCTTTGGGTTAATATTTTATTTGAATTGATCACTTTTCTGTATAAACTTAGCTAATGTCATGAGAGTACATTTGATTTTGGGGAGAGAACAAAGGGGTGGTAGGCAAGAAGGAGAAGACAAGGAGAAAGATGAGAAAAAAAGAAAACAAATAAATTATTATGGTTTTTTTTTTCTTTTAAAAAATTGAGTTGTTTGATTTAAGACCCTGAGCTGTGCTACTGACACTTTGGTCTGAGCAATTCTTTCTTGGGGGTTAGAGGCCTGTGCTTCCTGTGCATTGTAGAATACTTAGATTCTTCCTCTACCCACTAGATGCTTGAGGCATCTGTTGCCTTTCCCACACTAAATTCTGATAATAAAAATTATCTCTAGACATTACCAGATTCCTGTGTTGGGGGTGACAATACCCACTGTGAATCACTGGCCTAAGGTAAAGAAATATCCCCAAATAGAGAAAAGTTTGAGTAGGGAAAAATGGAGCCTGTGTACTAAAGACACAGAGTAGCATGGTGTGGGAGTGTGTTGCAGAGAAGTATATATAAAAGGGCAGTGTGCTTAGCTAAACCAGATATTGCTGCAGAAGGTGACCACCAACACAGCCTAGCCCCTGTTTATGCACGTGAGTGACTGCAGGGTTGGGCCACTAAAGGACAGCTCCTACTCTGTGATATGATGGCCTTCCATGAGTGGCTATGAGGAGTGACAAAACCATCTGTGGTTTATTTTCCATGAATTATTTTCCTTCCTCAGTAAAGACAGTATTTAACATAAGAAGGATTTTTGTGTTGATATGAATGCAAAGTAAAATGTAAGAAAATAATTTCATGGAATACTAGTATGCTAAAATTATAGGACAGCATCATGTAAAAATTTACCTATTTATTTCTTAGGAAACCAACATAGCAATAAAATGGATCTACAGCAGACCCAATAAATACTTACATAGCTTTCTTGATGGGGTCTTCAATAAAACCTGAATTATAACAAATTGCCAACGGCTTGGTAGTTAGTACACGCTTGACCAGACTCATCTTCAGAAATCTCATTTGCAAAGTCAGGTTGCTGCAGAAGGCTGAGGGGGGTAAAAATATATTAGTGACATCATATTTAGATATCCATAGAGTTGTTCATTCTTTGCTGAATGGATTATATTCAAATGTCATTTTTATAAATTTGATAGCTCTTGCAGATTTGTGGCAATGTGACCATTATTGGGTTGAGAGTGCTCTGAGACTCTGTCAGACATTTCTCCTTTAGAGGACCAAAAAGGGAGACATTTAAGATGAAAATATTTTTAAATAAGTGTTCTGTTATTGATCATTCTGGAGGAAGAGGTTAAAATTCCACCATTTTGAAGAACACCTAGGCGAAACCAGTAGTACGATTTTTACTTCCAAGGTCTAGAACCTGAAGTTTAATAAGAGAGAAAGGAGACTCTTGACCTCCTTTCTGTATTGTTTACATAGGAAATGTAAGAGGATCAGCAAATAGAAAGCACTCAGCTGGAAATAATTTTGAAGGGTCCTTTTATCTCAGTTCAGTGCAATAGAGTGAACCTACGGTAGCCTGCCAACTAACTTTCATCTTAAACAAATTAGTTGATCCCTCTAGGATACAGTTTGGTGTATTACTTGATGTTTGATCACTCAAAGATGGCCAATATTATTAATCTTAGAATATGTATGTACATCACTGTTGCTGGTCTCTTGGTGACCACTCTCCATAGGAACTCATAGTGCCTGTGAATCCTGTGTATAAATCCACCGCTCCATCTGGATAGGTGCTTCATTGTTCTATCAGAACACATCTACACAGCTCCCACTATCCTCCCTATAATGTTCTTCATTTCCTCCTCCTCTTCCTTCTCAACATCTGTTTATTGAACTTATTCTTTAATGCTAACTCAGATCTCAGTTGGAAACCGAGAACTCTCAGTCTTTTGACGTATTTCCTCTTCAGCGTAAAAGGCTGCGCTCATAACCAGGTTCAGCTCCTAGAGCCAGGTGCTTCTGTGTGAAGCCACAGCCTAGAAGGCTTTTATCATACAATTAGCATTTAATATATATGCATTGATTAAATGAACACAAGCCATTGGGATATTGCACATTTTATTTTTAGTAGAGAATATGTTCATTGGCAACCTCTGGCTCACAGCCCAAGATTCCTAAATAAATGGAGAGAATTTTTTCCTTCCACTTTCTACATTTCAAAGGGGAGCAATCTGATTGACTCTTTGGGGCATACTTCCTCTTGGACCCACAGTAGGGTAGCATTTTACAATTGTACGGATTTGGGCCATCTGCCTTATCCTTGTGGCTGGATTGAGGGAAGGGACGAACAGAGGGAAATAATATCAATGTTAGAACAAGGTGGTGGGGACATCTCATTGGGAAGACAAAAAAGTTAGGTATTATAGATAGGAAGGACTGTTCCAGTCTAAGTCACTTCTCCATGACTGACCTTGAAAATAGATTATGGAAGTAATGAACTTCTACAGAAGCTATAATGACTGAGCTTGCTCAGCCTAGACATTTTAATATATTTTAAATGTGCTTTAATATAATCCTTACTATTGGTGTAAAGTATTTTATTTATTTCTGAAAGGTCAAAATGATAGTGATATTGAGGAAATGATGTGGCTGTTGGTGGCTTTGATGGTCCTGGTGGTGGGAAATCAGAAATATAGAAAGAATGAGAAGGAAATTTCAATCACTTAATATCCCTTAAAAAGGCAATGTGTAGTTTGTCTCAATGTCTTTTCTATATGACTGAATCCTATACAATCTACGTTATCCCAGACAGCTGATTGATAAGGATTTTAAATATCTTCATTTATTTGCTTTGTCCTAAAAACACACGTGAAGTTTTCTGGCTCAGAGCATAAACTTGTTGACAGCATTAGTTCCCCACATTCCATTTTCCCTGTCAGGACAGTGTAATGATGGGTTCTGTGTATGCAGAAGAGTCTGCACTATAGGAAAAGAAACATAAGATTATGGACGTGGAAGTTACATAGCAATTGGTCTTCAACTGCCCCTTCCCTTCTCAGGGCAAGAGAGAAGTATTTGCCTCTTATTATGACCATATTCCTTCCAGAAAAGGCCCTACTTAGATTGGCACAACTCTTGGGAGAGAAGTATATTGTTCCTGGTTTTATCCCCCCTTGAAATGTAAGCAAACATCTTGGAGGAAATAAAACTGTGAACCTCCCTCCAAGATATTTTTTTTAGGGCTGCTGTTGAGTTGTCCTTTGGATCAGGTGACCAGTCATTTTTGCTTAGACAACCCTAACCATACTGAAACATGAAAATTGATTTTTCTACATGGGCTTGTTTGTAAATGATGTGTTCTGCGACAATTCAGACCTGTGCAGCTCATGCAGCACAGGGCCTGAAGATCACCTCAGAAAATAAAACTTATGAAGAGAAAGGAAAATGCACAATTTTAACCTATTAATAAAATACACAACACATAGTATAGATGGGCTGGGGTGGACATAGGAAGGCTCACGATTACATAATTATGTGTTATAAATTTGGGGACACAGAGCAAAGAGTGTCCATTGTCAAAGAAAATACAAAAGAAAGGACATAAATCTGCATACCTACAATGTATCATAGCATGGCTGCAGAATCCTGGGAACTGCACATATGTGGTATTTCTTTGTCCCTTCAAGGGAACCAGTACTAGCATCCATGTTGCTGGTAGTGGAGAAGAAGTGGATCCTGTATGTCATGTCCAGCAGGGTGAGGGCTGGTGCCTACTGGCATTAGAGGCCAGGATGCACTGTGCACAAACTGAGGTAGTATGTAGCCCTATCACCAAGCTTCTCACAGAGGGGAATATGCCATATCAATGATGGGCACTTCAGTTTGAGAGGTGAAGAATACACTGACAGGCACTTGTTTGAAAGCACATGTAGTATGTCACTTTAGTACTCCAGAAATTGTTTTGATAATGGAAGAGGAAAACCTCTAAGTGTAGCTGAATAACCAGAAATAACTGATGGACATAAGAACTAGAGAGGTTCTATTTATCATGGTCAAAGTGACCCTGAGATCCCATGCCTCCCAGGTTTGTCTTCTAACATTAGCCAATTTCTTCCTTATCAGTGAAGTCCTCTAACTGTCCCATAAAACCTGCATCTCAACAAATTCCAATCCCATTCCTTACACCCATTACACCCATTATCTTTATTATCTGTGACATTCATTTGGTTCCAATATATGGCCTTATATTTCAAACACTTCATTTGTCCATTTGTTTATTTATTGCCTGTTTTTTTGTTTGTTGTTTGTTTGTTTTGGCTTAAACAAATATAATTTATTATCATTCTTGTGGCTAAAGGTTCAAGATAAAGGTATTTATAGGATAGGTTTCCTGAGCTCTCTTTTTTAAAATTGTTTAAACTTTGATTTGTTATATATGACAACAGAATGTATTATAATTCATATGACACATATAGAGCACAATTTTTCATACCTCTGGTTGTACACAAAGTAGAGTCACATCCTTCTTGTCTTCTTACATGTACTTAGGGTAGTGATGACCATCGCATTCCACCATCTTTCCTACCCCCTCCCTTCTCTTTTCCCCTTTGCCCTATCTAGAGTTCATTTAATCCTCCCATCTCCAACACCCTGCATATTATGGATCAACATCCTTAATCAGAGAGATCATTCGGCATTTGGTCTTCTGCTGAGCCTTCTTTTTTGAGCTTGAAGATGACCCCCTTCTTGCTGCCTGTTCTCATGCTCATCTCTGTCTGATTTTGTGTTCTTGGTGTCTCTCTGTGTTCAAATTTCCTCTTCTTAGAAGGATATCAATCAGATTGGATTAAGATAATCCATAATGGCCTCACTTTAACTTAACCATCTCTTTAAATACCTTATAACCCAATACACTCATATTGTGAAGCACGAAGCGTATTGCCCGTTTTAATGCATGTGTTTGTTTTCCTGTAATCAATCGGTTTCAGGGCTGGGGACTTCTGGGAAAATGAGGCAGCATGAAGAACCCTACCCCCTGCCCCTTTCAAACCCCAATTCTTGCAATCAAGTCGGAAAGATTTCAGAAACGTTGCTCTGAGGAACAGGCATGAGTTTATTAGAAGGGATAGGAAAAGGGAAAAATGACACTCTTAAGGGAGAGAGTGTGTTCCCTCAGAGGGAAAAGGGGACAACATGCCTCTCCTGTACTTCAGTTTTGTAGGGATCCCAGAGAAGTTTCCAGACAGTCCCACCTGGGTCCACCTCTTCACCTTTGACTGACAGCAGGATAACAACAGACTTTCAAGTCCCCACTGCCATAACAACTCTGGGTCACTTTGGCCCATGCTCAACAGTTCTAATTGGATGATTAACCATAAATCCTTCAGATTTTATGGTTAGAAGGAGTTATCCTTATCTGCCTGAGTTTTGAGATCTGGTTTATGAAAAGGGTCACAAAAGTCTCCCCCTTCAGAGTAACTTGGGTTCCTCCTATCAACATTATTTCATGTCTGTATTTCTCCTGTAGATAACAGGTAGTTTGCTGAGGAATGTGACATATCCTGTCTCCTTAAGCCAGGCAAGGCTGCAGGTAAATTGCTTCGTGGAAAAGAAAATGTTGAGGGTGAGCACAGCGGCCCCATTTTTTTGTAGAATTATTCCCTTAGCCTCGTGTTCCCACTATTCACATCTGTCTGTCCCCTAACAAGTCTATTGTGTGTATATCTTACGACCTGTGTCATGTGTATTGATTTTTTAAATTAAATTTTAACCCCTTTAGATCTAAACCTGCCTCTTCATTTCTTCCAGCCTTGATTGGAGTTGAAGGTCAAATATGTTTATTAATATAAGTGAAACATAATGACAAATTGCTTTCTTTTAAGGGCATTTTTTTTTACCCTTTTAAAAATTAGATACTTAATAATCAAAATCAGAATCTTTAACATCACGTGAAAGGAATTCTTAGCAAGTGTTTTACTACATTCTTAACGCCATCTAAGTCTTTAAACCCCACTGATGCCAAATTAAACTGTATTTATCAAGCAAGGTTCTGATAAACACTGTAAGCTAAATAAGGCATCACACTCAATTCTTTATTCATTCCTCAAGTTTCAGAATTAAATGTGCCATCTTTCCTCTTAAGTTATAAACCGTTTGTGATTATTTTTGAGATGCTTATTTTAAACTATAAGAAAACCTTCCAAGCAAGCAGTTTCTTTCCTTGGGGAAAGGAGTTTGTGTCTAGACAAGAGCAGATGGATGCTCCCTGGTTCTCTTAGGGTGGTTATCGTGAATGGAATTTAGAGTTGCTGTTTTTTTTTTTTTTCTTCTTCTTCTCCTTTTTCTAAGCCATCCTTTTCATCTTTTATCAAACAATTCAGCTCATGGGTTATGTATGGCCTTCTGGGACTTGAATTTGATTTTGATGTTGGAAATGTACATTATAATTTTCCAAACATGAATTTATGAAAATAGTAGCCTTTTGGAACTCCCACAGAGAGATGACTGACGAGGAAAGAATACCCAAGGATGCACACAGGATGGAAGAGCTAGGACTGTCCAGCATGGTCATGGTGGTTTTCTGAAGAGGGAAAAATAGTTGATGGATTGTCATAAGGGAATAAGGAGCAGACTGAGTTGGGCTATTTTGCCTTTGCCTTTGCTTCTGGATTCCAGTGTTCAATATCTTCCAACCTGAAGAAGCCTTATCAAAAGGGAGCAAAGCCAGTGTATCTTTGGTCTAGACAGGGGAAGATTTAAATATAGACAGAGTGCTTAAGTTTCATTTCTACATTGTCTCTGCCACATGTTTAAAAAGCATTTGAGGATCCTTTACTCAAGATTTAAAATCAATCAGCTGGCATAAATTAAATAATTAAAATGGTGTAAGTGTGAGTAGAAGGAAAATAGCCTCACAAGAATATATTAGCTTAAGCTAGGAGGTTTATTAGAAAGAGTATTTTATTTGACAAACTGGATTTGAAATCTTTCTTTGTGTGTGTGTGTGTGTGTGTGTGTGTGTGTATACCCAATATCTCACACATGATAGGCAAATGTTCTACAACTCAACTGTATTCCTAGCCCAAGTTTTAACTTAATTAAAATTCTTTTCCATATGGACCTGATAAATTTGTAATGAAACAATATCTATCATGGCCTTTTTGACAATCAAGACATAAAGGAAATTTCAAGAAGTGAGTTCATATAATTCTGTATTGAAGGTAGATTTCATAGTAAATTCCTTATAAACAATGCAGCACTGTCACGGGGGTGATGTGGCCCTGCTGAGGAGAAAGAAGGGCATAAAACTGAGGGAGCTCAATTTGCAAGACAAATTATAACAACTTACTAGTTTTCAGATTTACCATCCATCGTGTACTGTTTCAGTTTATTTCATGATGTCCCATAAGACCTGTTTTTTGGTAGTGAATCAATATGGTTATGCTCCCAATTCCTTTTCAAAGAATAATGGGTGAATTGGCCTACTGTAAACAAAGGAAAAGGATGGAACGATGGGCAGAAAAAGAGAGAAAATGTGAAATGTGACACGTATCATTTTATCCCTGAAAAACTTGTTGACAGAAGAATTCTTTCCTCCATCCCATCATCTTTCTCTTCCAGTGGTAAGATTTTCTGTGCCAAAAGGATAACAAAGACTTAAGATGTAAAGGAAGAAGTTGTGGACTCTGCCTAAAAGTGACTCATATGCAAAATAGTTGACATACTGAAATGCCAACCAACTTTAATGTATTAAGTACTGTAATTGTGTGTGTGTGTGTGTGTGTGTGTGTGCGTGTGTGCATGTAATTAGGATGTTATAAAATTGTGGAAAACCATATGCTTTGGGATATGTAAGAATTGAAGATGGCAATTAATTCTAAACTGAAGACTGAAAGTTGAGGAGGTGTTCATCTGACCAAAGAGAAATGTATTTCAATATAAGAGAATAAATTATTTATGGGCATGTTGGTTTGGCATGTTTTGCCTTTATGTCATATTTGAGACACAGGCATAATTCAATCTAATTGGAACACTTGAGTATATGTACGAATAGGAGGTAAAACAAGCAGGAGAGAGATGAACTATAGATGCCAGATGCTTGTGTGTGTCTGTATCTCATGAAAGAGTTTAGAGTACATTGGAATGTTTAGAGTCGGAGCAAGGGCTTTTTAGACAGTTTCTCAGAGACAATGGGATTGGCTGGAGGTTCATCTCCACCACCTCTAGTTAACCTTGGATTTTTCCCTGTCAGCAGTCCTACTTGCACTTTAGCAAAACTTCTCATTCATTTGACTAACTCACCCTGTGCTCTGAAACTTCACCTCTGAAGTCTCTCGAGAGGATTCATTTCAGAACCTCCTTACCTATGGTTTAGGATCTCCATCAACACTGGAATGATGTGACCTTGATTTTTATATGCACATTTAATTCTGATTTCATTACTCCTGGAATGCCATCATTTTGTGACCTAGTGTACAGTCTGCATACATAAGTATAGCTAGAATTTGAAAGTTTACTTCTGACTTTGATCACCTTTTCAGCAATTCAGTATTTTGATCAACAATAACAAAGTTTTGCCCACATTTTTGGATGCAAGTCAGAAAGTAGAAATAAAATTCTATTTATATAAACCTATATCAGAAACTCTTAATATATAACTCTTAATATATAATTCTATCTCAGAATTGTTTGGGGGGCATGTAATTTTTCAGGCACTACCAATGTGGTACAAGAATTTATTGTTAAATTAATACATAGGTTTCTATCAAGATGGATCATTGTTCTATAAACTCTTGTTTTTCTGACTTATCACTCTCGAAAGCAAAACAGAATAAAATTAAACCAGGAGTAAGAGGAACAAAACAGAAAAGCTATACACACTAAGAGCAGTAGTAATGTCCTAAATAATAGTAAGGTCCTAAATAAATAAACTTTGAATGTACTTAGGACTAGACCATAGAGAAAGATGTTCTTCCCCTTCTGTTTTTTTTTCATGAAAAATTGATATTTCTGTTCTAGTACCTTCATAAAATGGCTTATTTCTACCTGCTCTGACAGTGCCAGGTCACTGACACCATAGTTGTTACCTGCGCCCTAGCATGTCACTGAGAGGTGCTGGGCTCCATGACGATGAAATAGAATGTGCCCTCCTCCAGATCTGGCATTTTAGAGCTTCTCATGGAAAGGGTCCCCCTAGGTATTATCTTCCCTGTCCCTTGGGCACAGAATCAGGCCTGGAGGTAGCTAGAGCAAGATAATTTGTCACCGACTTTTTTTCAGCCTCCCATTTCTTCTTCAGAGTGACCTTGCATAAGGAAAACAGAAGGAGCAAACCCTGCTCTTGCCCCCTCAGACTCCAGAAAGATCGCCATGTGGACAGAAATATGTTTATGGGGGTCAGGGTCTGGGCAGTGGGGGCTACCTGACTTCACTTTCTAGATGGCATTTACGAAGGTAGAATACTAAACACTTTACCACAGTTCCAATTTCTAAGGGACTTACCACTTAATGCTCTTCTATAATGTTTTGACCGTAGAAAGGACTTTGTTTTTCAGAGCCTTTCTTCTAAAAGGAAACATACAACTCTGAGAATAACTTATTTCATTTAAAATATTTGAATGATAAAAAAGAGTCAAAGATACAAGAACAGAGACTAAAATGATGACCTTCATTTCCCTCTCAAAGGTAAACACTATATGTAAGATGGCACAGTCTTTCAAGACATATGAGGACATATACAAATGCTTATATGTTTAAAAGATGCACAAGACTCTTTTGTGTATTTTTAAATTTTCCACAAATAATCATCTCTGTTCAGTTTGCTGACCTTAGGACTTACTTTAATATACTGGCTGACCCCCAATTTGCATGTCTTGGTTCATTTTGTCCCAGACATTATTGCTCATGCATCTGGAGTGAACATCTCACAACAGTTCCCCCTCAGTTGGAGGATTCAGAATAAGGCTGGGTTGTAGCCTGTTGACAGGACTCTGAAAAGCAATTATTACCATTCTGAAATTTTATATAATTTTCTTCTTTGTAACCCTAGAATATATAACCTAACAAGGAACGAGTGTAACCAAGAGACACAAAGACATTCTTGTGACTTCAGCCTAGGGTTGCTCAGTGTGATTAATCAGCATCTCTGTAGAAGTTAATATTTGGCAATGCCCTAGATAATGTCCTCATTCACCATCTGGGAGTGGAAAGCTTCATTTTACTAGATTTTGTTAAAAGCGTTCACCAAAATGTGCAGTTGAATTAGGTCCCATTTATAATTTGTTTGCCTGAACCAATAGGTATGAAAAAAATCATTTTCTATGTTACTATATTTGTAATTATTAGTGAAGAAAAATATCTTATTGTATACATATTAGTATACAGTATATCAGTATATGGACTCTTTTCTATGAATTGAGGGTTGTCTTTGTCAACTTTTTCTTTTTCTTTATTTATTTGAAAGTATATCTATCCTGTGTACATATAAGAGTACTAACCCTTATTAGCTATACAATAGAGGCAAACAGTTTTATGCTTCTAAGTGTTACCTGACAGTGTATCAATGTATAAAAATTATTGATGGTCATTATTAAAGTTTAACTATCAAATAGAAAGGAATTCAAATAACTCAGAATTTTCAGTTTAAGAAAGAAAAAGAATCTGCAGATTTATTTAAGAAAAATATTCGCTCCTAAATGCCAAATACATTTAAAATAAATCTATTTTGTGGTCAAAGAGGTGAAATTCATTTATCTGTATTTTTCATTCATGTAGAAAAAGTTTATTCACAACATAAAGGAATAATTAAAATAGTTGAGTTTAATGCATTTGTTTCAGAAATATAGTTTTCAAATATTTTAATTGGCATAATAATTGTACATATTTATGAGGTGCAGCGGGATGTTTTGATATGTGTATAAATTGTATAGTGATCAAATTAGCATAATTGGCATATCAATCACCTCAATTTTATATGATTAATATTTGCAGCAGTACAGTCCCATATTCTCCAATTTTTTTCCATCCAAATATAGTTCAAAAGCCCAAAAAACAAAATTCATATAGTACAGAGAACTCGTCATAATAATTCACACACAGAAGGAAATTTACTCCATACATGCTTTTGGTTTCGATAGTGTTTATTAAAAGAGTGGTTACTGTTTTCCTCTAAGTCTCCCTCTCTGTTTTTTTTTTTTAATTTTTTTTTTTACATTTGACTTTTCTTGGTAGAAACACACTTTTCTTGGGATGTTTTATCTTGAACACTCTTCCCCTAAAGAGTAGAGTAATTTAGCAGAATTTCTCACACCAGTATTAAAATGGATGCATAAAGTTTCCGCAGAGCATGAAAATGAGCGTCAAGAGGGAATGAGGCCTGAAGATTCAGAAACAGGAATAGATGGATGATGTTTCTGTTTTATTGTCCTTGTAAATAAAATGAATCGTACTTTTGGCTTTTGTTTCCTAATTGGTTGTTACAAGGTAACAGCTGAGAAAATTGAATTACAATTTTCAAGAATCAGTGAAATCAGCAGCAATTTTTAAGTCGTCAGTGGAAACATTACAGACTTTCCACTAAGTTTATTTTCTGCAAATCTCCAGGGGGTTGAGGGTGTCCCTGTGAGAAGAAAGAGGTGTCATCATTCTAAAAACTTATATGCACATTTTATTTCACATCAGAATGACCCTGTCAAAATGGGAAAATTTTCCTTTAAGTCCATTGGTTTTCTCTCAATGGGTCTTTCTGCTGGACTCTGCTGTCTTTTTTCTTTTTCTTCTGAGTCCTTCACAGCCTCCCTTCAATCCCATCTCCCACCACCATGTCTCAATTTCTGCATTTCCAACAATAACAACAAAAAAATGAAATGTATTGGGTCATTTCATTTGCATGCTGTTGTGAAGCCATGTGGGTTAAGACCAGCTGTTTACCAGTTATGACTATAATTTCTCATATGAGTTAAATGTTTATTGATACGTTTTATGGGCTAGATTCCATCCAGCTTTTGTATGCACTATCCCCACTGAATCCAGGCACAAGATCTTACTACATTTTATAGATAAGCAGGTTGAGAAGGGCTAAGGAAACTTGGCCAAGGTTTCACAGTTGGTAACCAGTGGAACTCTGCTCAGGTTAGCATAACATGTACTTTATACTCCTATGCTACACCACACTACCTTGGATGGGTTATAAAAGTTTTCATTTTTGCAAACATCACCATGCATGGTGTACATTTTATTCACCACACAGAGGTAAGTGCCACAAAGATGAATAAATTGGACCAATCCCATCTGGCTGGAAAGGTCTACCACCTTGCCCAAGGGCTGCAATGAGAGAAGATTGCCTCATCTACTGCTTTTCTCTCTGTTTATCCCAGTGATGCCACGCTTTGCTGAACAAGTCGAGGTTGCCATTGAAGCCCTGAGTGCCAACGTCCCTCAACCATTTGAGGAGAATGAATTCATCGATGCCTCTCGCCTGGTGTATGATGGTGTTCGGGACATCAGAAAGGCTGTGCTGATGATCAGGGTATGTGAGGCCTCTGTAACACACAGCTGATCTGAGTTTCTAGTAGGGATCCCAAGTGTCGTCTTCGCTTTTTAATTACTCGCTGCAACCTGGTAAATTGCTTGGTTCCTTATTTAGACCAGGTGGACCCTTTACTTAAAAAGGAATAAGTGATTCCAGCAAGCCCAGATAGGCACTGAATATCCTGCAGCCTTATGCCCTGCCTGCTTCTTGCATGCATTTCCTAAATTTAATTCCAACTGAGGAGTAACCCAGGTACTTTTCAATTGCCCCTTACTAACACTCTCTTCCCCCAAGGCTCATGGAGTATAAAGAAGTAAAGATTACTCAGCGTATTAGTGTTAGTATAGTAGCATTATTCTCATAGATAACTACATTCTCTTTATTAAAAAAAATAATTCAATCATTATAAATTGCTTCACATCAATTCTCCACCAGCACACAACTAACTGCCCACCGAAAACTTGTGTTGTCAGGTGTGTCTTCCAAATCATAACTGAAATAAATATATATAAGCATAGAACTAGAAAAAATATATAAAATACATATTACATAACATGTATATATATAACATATATATGTGTGTGTATATATATATATATATAATTGACTTTTAAGCTCTTAACAAAGTTTGCTTTGTTCACCTAAAATATGCCTTAATCTAAGACACAGTTTACCTCATTCCATTTAAATTTAAGGTAAGGTAAGGAGAAAAAAATAAGGAAGGGAAAAAAATAAGGTAAGGAGGAAAAAATCTTTCAATGCAATATTATGCAATAAATATTATGCAATAAATATTATGCAATATTATGCATAATATTGCATTGAAAGATTTTTTCCTCCTTACCTTATTTTTTTCCCTTCCTTATTTTTTTCTCCTTACCTTACCTTAGATTTAGAATAATCAAACAAAATTTTATTAGCCATAGGACCCTTTCTTCAAAGTACATATGCAGAAGCTTCAATGACAGATACTTTTATAACTATTATCATTTATGTGGGAAGGGGACTTCTGCTGTCCTGACTCCAAGAGCATGATATCTGACCGAAATATAACAGGATCCACATTTTTTTAAAAAAATTTAATTTTAATTTTTTAGTTGTTGATAGACCTTTATTTATTTCTTATTTATATGTGGTGCTGAGAATTGAACCCAGTGTCTCACACATGCTAGGCAAGTATGCTACCACTGAGCCACATCCACAACCCCTGGGACCCACATTTTTTAATTGAAAATTTCCTAGTGTACACATTTAGAAAAGAGTAACAAGTGTCACTAATTAAAACTTTAATCATACATTTTATTTAGCCCAGTATTTCAACATGTTCCCGTGGTGGTCACATTTAAAGCGCTCTCTAGCTCCACGTAGGTAGTGTCTGATACTGCATGAGGCAGTCCTTGACTCTGTCCTCACACTCAACCTCCTATAGTCTCTGTGACTGATCACTGAAACCACCAGGTATCTGTCCAGCACACTCAGGAATCATTCAGCATCTAAGTCAACAGGCCCTTTTCAAAACCAAACAAAAAACCCTACTTGTAGTGCAACAGCCCCCTAGGTCATTGCATGTAGTCCCTCAGGTATTTCAAGAACAATCTATGAAATATTATCCCCTCTGGGCAACATAATCCAAGTTCTTTGAGGATTTCATATGTGGTGCTGATTCTTCTCCAATCCCTGATGTCCTTGAACTCATTAAGCACAGTTCCCTTGGACTACAGCATTTCCGAAGCCATCCAGCAGCCTGGAGCAGAGCAGGCTAGAAAGACCTAGAATTAGACCTTTATTGACCTCCATGCTCCTGCTGAAGCATCACCAGCTCTGCTACTTCAGATTCCAAATGCCATCTTCTCCTCTCACCTTTAGATCAGTATACCTGCTTTCAGATTAAATAGAAGTCTCTTTCATAAGAATTTCAGATCCATCCCCAAAGCTCCCAGTAGATAAACTGTATCAGGCAGTATTAATTATACTAAAACACATGGAATTCAAATTTGGAATTTGGGGACCTGTGGTTTTCACTTGCCCTTCTTATGCCTGTGAAGCTCTTATCATCTTTCAAGGCCTGGTTTGAATGCCCTCTCTCCACATTTTACCCTTCACAATAATTACCCTATCTTTTAACGACCTATACCTATATCTGCCTGTGATAGTATTTATTATACCATTTCCTTTTATGTCTATTACTTTCTCTAGACTGTGAAGTTTGGGAAAGGAACAGCTGTCTTTTTTTTTTCTCTCTCTCTCTCTTTCTTTTTATTATGTTGCTTTGTTTGGCACAGGGCCTAATACTGTGTGTGTGTGTGTGTGTGTGTGTGTGTGTGTGTGTGTGTGTGTTTTCAAGTGGGGAGAGATGTCTTGGAAGATAGGAAGGTGTCAGAGAAAAACAGATGTAAGAATTGGAGCCTTTTAAGCCCCTAACAAATTAGATCATTTTCCCCATTACCTACTAACTTGTGAAATAAGGTAATAGACCATGAGAGTTATGTTTTGAAAGCATTCGGCACTAAACCCTACTACAATCCTTAAGACATATTCCCTCTTTTGCCGTTTTTCTGCTTTGTTAGCCTTCAGATTTTTGTGACAACCATTTATCTGAGAAGCTAAGAAATTTATAGACATCATTCATTTATTCATTCATGAGCTGTAAAAAAAAAACACAATTTGAGATAAAATGCCATATCGTTGTCACATAAAGTGTCATTCCTCCATCTCAACATTTCAAGTGAGTTGATCAGAAGGATTTCACACCACTTAAAATTTAGGAAGAGAGAAATATACAGTATGTACAAATTGTTATTTTAAAAATTGCTCTCCATTCAACACTTGAATGGTTTCATTTTGTACTTAAATAATTTCTTGGTTTCTTCTTTGAATATAATTAAGTGTACAGTACTTAAAAAAAATCCCAATGTATAAAGTTAGAAGAGAAACACAGTGAGATGAGTAGGAGCTGTTTCTTGCTCAGCAAACCTGACTGTGCCCCTTTCCCAAGTCTTGATTACACTTTTAAAAAGAAAGAAATCTTTAAAAAAAAACAAAGGCAGATGCAGAAAGGACCTTGAAGGGTCAAACTCCCCATCACCTTGCCTCTCAGCAATCAATACATATTTAATGGTGATGTCGGTATCTGAGTGCTCCAAGCCAGCTCCAGGCAACCCTCAACAGTAGGCAGTGCTTGCCCTTCCCATGTTCAGCCTCACCTTTCAGGACCCTACATCTCCCCTGGAGCAGGTCTACTCTTCTACCTCTTGATTCTATTTTTTTGTTTGTGCCTTGATGAGATTTACCTTCTGTGATCTGTGAGATGCATGGGAATTTTCTGATGATCCTCATAAGGTAGTGGAAAAATGAGTAGGCAATTCTGGCAGAACAATATACAGTCAATTCTCATCATCTGCAGTAGTTAAGTTCTGTAAATTCACCAAACACTGAATTAATGAATACTAAACTATTGCTCCTAAGGGAAATACAGAGTTAGGCTCCTGTGAGCCTCTGGTCATATTTTCACCACCTGACCAACACATGGCCTTGTTTCAGGTGTACTTTGGTTTAAAGACAACTTCTTTATATATTGTTGATGCATAAATATTGAACCAGGATCACTATCACTGACTCTCTCTCTCTCTTTCTCTGTTTTTTTTTTTGGGGGGGGGTACTGGGCATTGAACCCAGGGGTACTTTACTCCTGAGCTAGATCCCCAGTTCTTTTTTTATCTTTTATTTTGAGATGGTCATGCTAAATATCTGAGAATGGCTTTAAACTGGCAGTATTTCTGCCTGAACCTCCCAAGTTGCTAAGATTACAGGCATGTGCCACAAGGCCCTGCACTAACTCATATTTGAATGACACAGGGGGTTTCTCTGTGACGTACATCACAGTCCCCTTACACATGGGGTCACTAGACAATAACTAATACTTTTAGGGACCATTTGTCACATAGAAGTCAGAAGCACAAAAAGTGTGGCCCTAAATAGATCATGAAAGCAATACTTAGTCACAGCAAGGGAGCTTAGCTAAGAAGGCAGAGCACTGTATTGTTTGGCTTTAGCTGGGAACATACACATTAGGTGAGTTATTTTTTTTTTAATTTTTATTTTTTCACTTTCTCTCACATGTCTGGGATAACTACAAAAGAACCATGAACATTGATTTTGGGTATTACAAATTAATTGTAGTGAGGAGGCAAATCCACCAATAGCGAATCTTCAAGTAATGAGGACCACATATATATTTAAAAGACAGAGTTAAACATTTAATTTTGGAAACTAAGGTGAGTAGGTGGGGTAGAAGGTGGAAATGTCCTAGTATCAGAAAACCTGTATTCTACAAAATAGGATTTGCTCTTCAATGACAATGACCCAGGAAAGTCTACAATGGTGTCTCTTCACTACACTTTTATCATTGGAACCCATTAATTTAGTTATATATGATATTTTCAAAGGCAGGCCAAAGAAATGATAGGGCCTGGGACAGTGTTCCGAGGAAGACTGTAGTTCAATTTTACATCTCCCAAACTGTGTGCCAATCAATGTCCCCTGGAGTGCTGCAAGTCATTTTAGAGTTGAATATAATATACAGATTCCTCTTAGAATCTGTGCAACATGTTGGCTGGAAGTAGTTTATGGTTCAGGCATTAGGTGGCACATAGCTTTTTATGATGTGGTATGTTTGTGAAACTGGGTATATGGTGACCACTGTGTTTAAAATCAATCCCAAGAATCAGTTGGTGTCCATTTGATTTCTCTGGTTTGAAAAGTATGCAGTGTTAGTTGTTAGGTTACAAAAATGGGTAAATTGCTTGTACTGAACTGCTTAATTAAAAGAACTATTCAGGATTTTTATTTTTTTATTTATTTTCAGAGTTAACGCACTATAAAAACATTACTGAGACCATGAGGATTCCATGAAACAGTAAAGTTTGAAATTTATGGCTTAACTACTTTTGGGTCATCAGCATACTAATTGCCTTCTCTGTAGTTTAGTTTCCTTAGCTGCCAATAGACACAAATATACTGAGCTAATAAAGACCTATCACAGATATAACACTTGGTAGGTTCCAAGAAGCAAGTCTTTTCCTCATCCTTCAGGGAGGAAGCTTATATAATGATCCAACTAAACAGAATTTGTTCAGTAAGTCCACAATGTTATCAAAATTGGAGCCAGGGTTTTTGTCATAAGTTGAAAATAAAAGGTCGAAAAGATTTTAGAAACTTTCACTTATGTGAAAAAATTTTACTTAGTGTAAAATGTTATAACCTAGCTAATCAACATGGTCTCATAAGGTTCCTAGTTTTGTTTTCTTAATTAATTATAACTGATTTAATATGATTTTTTTTAAAGTGGTAATTCAGCCTTGATCATTCATTTATGAAGTTTTTGTAGAATGCTTATTGTCCCACACTGTTAGAGCTGCCCTATATACAGAGGCAAACAAAGTAGACAAAAATCCCAATCTTCATAGAATTTAGAAATTTAGATTCTTTTGGTAGGAGACAGAGAATTAAAAAAAAACATATTTAATGCCAAATATTGTGCCACAGTGAAAACCAGGGTGGTATAAAGGAGACAGAGCATAGGTAGGCATGGATTTTATGGAGGATGGTAAGTGATGGTAAGTGATTTTTATGGAGGATGGTAAGTGATTGACGTTTGAGAAGAGACCTGGAGGAGAAAGGAAGGAGACACAAGGTATTTGGGGAGGTGCATATTTCAGGAAGACGGAATGGCAAGTGCAAAGTCTGGAGTTAGAAGCTGGCTAGAGGCCTGAGGACCACACTGAATGAGATGGGAGCCATGGGAGGCTCTGAGTGGTAAATAACATGATCTAATTCAGTTCTTAAAAGGAGCACTCTGGCTATTCTAGTTAGGGTCAAAGTAGGGAGAGCAGTTAGGAGGTTTCCAGAGTAATCTAAGTTCCAGATGCTGTTGGCCAATCGGTTCTGAGGAAAGTTTTACATATTTGCTTTAGATCTCTAATTTTAGTTTTTCGTTCGCATCCCATTTTAGTGGTGTAGAACTCTGTTGGAAAATCTTTTGTATCACCTCAAATCACCTGCCAACTATATTTTTTATATTTCTTTCAATAGAACTCTCATATACACGTGAGCTTTTCTTCAATGGTCCTTATTACATTTTACTCACATTTTCAGGTGAAAGGATTCTGAATCTTTCAGCATGCTCTTGTTTTGCTTCTGAAGAGAGGAGTTATAGAGATGGAGCACCAGAGGCAGTGAACTGATGATGTGATTAAATCCCATCATCTCCTTGGGCCTCGGTAATGGGCACAAGTTAATCTTATTGATTTAGACAGGAGATAATTTGGAGGCTGAATGCTTTATGCTACTTTACAGATGAGACCCACTTTCACAGCTGAATAGTTGGATGGTAGTAGAACCAGGGAACCAGGAGTAGACCCCCAAGTCATATTTGTTTTCTGTGAAAGGCTCCCCTGGGAGAACTGACCTTGGCCCTTAGTCTCTAGCCTCTATTCCTGTGTGCTATACCTTTTGATGACTTTTTTACTTTATCAGTCTGTCTAATACTATAAGTGTGATCTCTTTGAGGCCCCTTTCTAATTTACTGTCTCCTTTAATTTATAGAAGTCCTTGACCAATTGAAAAATAACACTTATACTTTCAAAATCCAACAATTTAAAAAACAAAAGCATGACTAGGACACACATTAGTACTTAGTTCACAAGCTGCATGCGCACAGGACCTTTTGTATGAATGACCTGGATGGATTTGCTGCATGTTTAAGACACATGAAAATCTTTTAAACTCTTCTGTTTACCGGATGGTATTTGTGATGGTTAAGAGCATAGGCTCTGGAACCCTCAGCTTGTTCCTCATTTCTGCCTTTTGATGTGTGACACGTTGGAAATTTTGCTTAAAGACCCTGAGCCTGTTCATTCATCTGGCAAATGGGGATTAAGCCGGATGTAGTCCCAGATACTTAGGAGTCTGAGGCAGGAGGATTATAAATTCAAGGCCAGACAGAGCAATTTACTAAGGCCCTGTCTCAAAATAAAATTTTAAAAAAGGGATGAGGATATACCTCATTGATAGAACACTTGCCTAGCATGTGTAAGGCTCTGGGCTCCATTCCTAGCACCATACACACACACAGACACACACCCACACACACACACACACACACACACACACACACTATTACCACCACCACCACCAACAAAAAGGGTTTAAATTTATTCATTAAATCATTGTAAGGATTAAAACCTGTAGCTGAAAATCTGTCCCATAGTGGGTGGTAAACAATTGCTACTATTATTATTGCTGTGGTTATTATGTGTTGTTTTATTAAGCATACTAATGATCACCATCATTTGTAAATTTAGTTTAGTTTTATAGTTTGGAAAGCATTTTCATATACATCTGAGTTTAGGAGTCCCGTGGGGTAGGCAAAGCAATAACAATTGTAATCTCCATTTTATGTAAGACTCAGAAGCAGCAAAACTAAGTGACTTGGCAAAGACTTACAGCTTATGAATGGCAAAGTTAGGCCCAAATCACTCAGGTTCCCCGGGGTCCACAATCCAGGTTATTATTTTTTCTTTTAAAAATGTTTCTTTATTTTGGTTCTTGGGCTGTGGTCACTTGAGTCAGAGCTTATCATTATTAGCCTTATACTGCCAGGTTGTGTTTGTCATTGACTTGTCTCGTAAAATGCACGGCTCACTGAAATGTTTGGACTCAGTACTATCACATTCTCAGCCCTGTCACATTCTGCAGTTTTTTTTTTTTTTTGATTGAGGTTTTCCTTTTTACTTTTCTCCTCCTTTTAAGAACTAATGATGAAAAGTGCTTGTAATCTTGTCATGTCATCTGTCAGTAGAATTTACCAACTTGCTGTAATTGTTTCACAGTACATTCCAGAAGAGTGAGGAATGATCCCAGGATACGCTCGGTCCACAATAAAAATACAACCAATTATTTGAACTAGGTTCTGCTTACCCCACCCCTAATTGTATTAATGGAATATTAATAGAATAGAACAAAACCTCTTTCTCCTCCCATTCTCTTAATATTCCTATAAAAGAAAAAATGGAACACATGTAGATGACTGACTGAATGTTAATAAGGTTGATAGAGAAAAGGAAAAATAAAAGTGATAATGCCAAAACATGGAAAAATTTCTAGGCATAATGTGATATTGGCACAAAGGACCCCATTTTACGCCTGTCTGACCAATCTCGAGGCTTCATCAATAACCACATCTGATTAATTATACTGAGGTAGCCAAAGAAATCAACAGAATAAAAAAAAAATGTGGCCTTTTGGATGAGGAATGGGCAGCTGCATCATCAGTACAGCTTGTGGTCTGTTTGGTTCTTTTCAAGGACAGAGCCCTGGAAGGTGGCTCTGCTCCAGTCAAGTGGAAGTTCATGGGTGACAGTGGACTTGAGGATCTCACACTGGTGTCCTCTCTTTTTGTGCTCCATCTTTATCATGTCCTGAGCTTTTCCTCATAGAGTCAACACAGCATTAGGGTGGATGCCTCAAATCCACTCACTTAGAAGTCTTTGTACACGTTATAACCTCTTATGCTTTATTCACACTTCATGAGTTAGTGTGAATAAAGCATTTAGAAAAAACAGTGACAGTCATATGGTACCGTTTAAAGCAGTTTATCTAGTATTACTGCCATTAAAGATGGGGAGGATTTTGGGGTTTTGTTTTTGTTTGTTTTTTTGGCGTGGTTTATGGATTCTTCCAGATCTTTCTCCTCAACATGGACTATGTGATTGGAAAGGCTCTCTTCTCCTTTTACGCCATTTTATAGCTCCAGTTCTTGCCTAAGTTGTAGTGTGTAAAAACAACAACAATTACAAAAATTAATAAAGAAGAGTGTGTTTGAAGTTAGACACACTTGGCTATTTAGAGCTAAATGCTGGTTCTGTTAACTGCTTTAGGGACATGGGACCCATTGTTGAAACTACTTCAAATATTGTTCTTCTCATCTCTAAATACAGAATGATCCCTATTACATTGTGCTGATCTGATTGAAATTGACATTATATGTGAGTTTTTTTAATCCTTAGTGAATGTGTAGAAACTGCTAGCTTTACTTCAAAAATATTTGTTGAATGAATTTATTTTGAATTCCTAAGTAATAATGATAGCAAGGAATTTTTTTTTTAAAAAAATGCCTACTATATGCCAGATACTCTATACAGAATACATCATTTATCTTCACAATAGTCATAGAGGTGGCCACTATTAACATGCATTTACAGAGGAAGGAGCTGAGAGATGTGAGAGAGTTTACTCATGGTCATGTGGGGCTCAGGCAACATTGTCCTGACTGAAGACTATACTCGAACCTCTGCTTCTGATGGCTTAGTGAGCAATCCAGATGTTTCACCAGGTCAAGCCATTGGCCTGGAGGTGGTTGATCCTTTTGCCCATTGAGAGCTGAAGAGATGGGATGGACCAAATAGGGCATTGTAGAAGAAGTATAGTTGTACCTTTTTCTATTGGCTCTCATTTTCTATCTTATCATAGATTTGGATGGGTAGAATTAATACAAAAATAAAACTCCTCTCAAAATTAGAAATCGCGTCATGTGAAGAGTCAAACTTAGACTTGCTACACCTGCAGGAGGAAATAATAAAGAAAATAAACTTTTTAAAGCAAGTAAATTAGGGCAGCATGATTTTTTTTCTGACTCTGTTCCAGCTGATAGCCACCCACAGGGCTGTACTCTATGTAAGAAGCTGTAAGCTGCTTCCTGGAGGCTAGTTTAGCTTTTGCAATGAAAAAGTGTATGGATGTGGGTGAAGTTTACAGATTTTAGATTCAAATTTTTGTAACATTTTTTTCTTCTTAATATTTAGACCCCAGAAGAACTAGAAGATGATTCTGACTTTGAGCAGGAAGATTACGACGTGCGTAGCCGGACAAGCGTTCAAACGGAGGATGACCAGCTCATTGCAGGGCAGAGTGCACGGGTGAGTGGACATTCAGGACTTTGAACATAGCACAGGACTGTGTTCACCAAAATGGTTTGAGGATATTTCTAAATTTAAGGAATTGGGATCCCAAAGATTCCCAGCTCAGAAATCTGTGTTCTTGTCTAGGGTGGTCTGTTAGCAATTCACATTCAATACAGTGAAAACAACCCCCAGGGCTCTTGATTCATTCTCACCCTCCTCTTTCTCTACCCCTTAAAATATGGCTCTTGTAGCAAAGCAAATTCTAATGTGTATAATGGATTTAACTGGGGATGAGGGCTATAATTAGATAGTTCACAGACAGGGGACACTGTAATGCTCATATTTTGTCTTGCACAGTCACCATTTTCCTAAGTGATATTTTGCCAAGTTTATTAAAAACACAAGTAGTAATGACAAGAGGTCAATCAGGTACCACTCTGTTATTGTCCAGGACATTGCTTCATACTGTGGCCAAAGTTCTCTGTTGTTCAAGACTACATTGGTTTAAGGCCATCAAGTAGAGAAAGAAATTTTGTTTTTAATACCTACCTATTGCCAGGGTAGATCCTTTGTGGAATTTCTTTTTCTATCACATGGCGGACTTAGTAGAAACATGCCAATTTAAGGCATAGAGCAGGAAGCAACACACATTTGAGTGCTCTAGGTTATGGTCTACCATCACGAAAGTCCAAAGAGCGTCCTAGAGTTGGATCAGTCAGATTACCTGTATCTTTTGCAGAATAGAAGTAAGTAATCTAGGCAGGTAATGAGTGACAGAATCCCTAGGCATTGTATAAAAGAGTGATATTTCCCTCTCTTTAAAGTCTCCGTTTCCATTGAGTAAAAATAAACAAATTATAGTATAACTGAGAATTAGATATTCTAATCATCTGTATTAAGTTTTACTTATTGAAGGAGAAGCATGAGATTGAGAAAGAGATGGTAAGAGATTTGGAGACCCTAGAAAGCTCATACTACTTTGGGAATTGTCTAAGCAAAATAGGAAACAACCAGTCAGAGATTAAAATGAAGAGGACTCAAAGGAGATGCTGAATCAAGAAAGTCTTTGCACCTAACACTCAGTTTCATATATGTGCTTTATGATCTGATAGTCTCATTCAGCCATCAAATGGCCCAGAAAATATGGACATAGATTGATAGGACAAATGTGAATATAAAAGCCAGAACATCAAAGACACAGTGATTTTAATAGATTTGAACTTGGATTATAAAACATACAATTAGGACCATGCTCAGAGTTACCCATTGCTTGAATTCATGGAGTTTGAGACCCATCCTCTATAAAATGTGAATAAAAGACTTATGTGATAGGATTCCTTTGAGTATGAAATAAATAGGCACAATATTTGCCATGTAGTAAGTGCTCAGTAAAAGAAACTCTGATACTTATTAATCTTCATAAAAGAAATACCTCTGATCACATGGGATGGCAGCAATAGAAGGTTCATAAATGGGCCCAGAGCCTCCTACTTTGAAAATTCCTTGCCGACAATTCAGTCTTCTCTAGAATGTTAAAAATTGGGAAGGTCACTAAGTAGGAATCTTTTGAGGCTATGTTGGCACAACATCAAGCTATTTAATCAATCAAAGAAACTCATCTTCAAAATTAAGTAAAAACAGCATTTTTATCTCAATGACAAAAGGCGAGTTTGAGTAATTCATCCAAACATTAATCAATTCAAAGTTAATTTCATTGACTGATTGCAAGTTGGTATGGACACTTGCCTGATTCCACAAATAAGTTTTCTCAAAGATCAAGATGTAGTACACATTTCTTATGTATGTTTTTTAATCACCATCTGGTCAAAATGGAAAGATTAATTCACTTTTTACAAGGAAGAAAAGAGTTTCAGTATACCTCTCCTTCACGCATACTATATACATTAGACATCCTCAATGATCATGGATGGGAACAAAATTTAGATGCCCCCTGTCTTTATCATTTTTTCACACCATCCTCTTTTTTTGAAAGTTTTTGCAGCATGAATTATGAACATGGCCCAAGATAGTAAGAACAAAGTACTTGTATAATGTAGTACTTGCAAATTTGTCTTTGAGATCCGTCACGTGGTCCATGTGATTAACTTGCAGCAGACAGCATTACTTATTGAGTCAGCCTACTTTAGCCTGTAATTATATGATGACAAATCGGAGAAGTAGAATTATGGCTCTTAAGTTGGAAATAAGAGGGTGCATTGAATTGCTGAGATGATAGATGGTCGAACTTTTGACCAGCAAAGTGTGATAAGCTGTTCAAAATTGTGAAGGAGGCAAACTTTGTCTTTGAAAAGAGGCATTAGCTCTTCTCAGCAGCCATTCCTCCATGTTAATGGTCCTATGTTGTGTTCTCATTCAGAGAAATTCTTCCTTTTTGTAAATGATAAATTAATCTAAAAGGAGGTTAAATGTGCACTCCTTCAACATTGCTGTCAAATTCTGGAATTAGAGTATTTCTTATTTCCCTTGTATGCCCTTGTCTATGGTTCATCTACATTTCTAAAAAATCATTTCTCTTATTGGTGCATAATTCTGCATGATAGTGGGAATCCTTATGCCTTATTTGTACATGCACATAACTTATTTTGATCAATTCATTCCCCTGTGCCTCACCTTTCCCTTCCCTCCTCCCTTCCCTGTTCTACTTGTTCTACTATATGTGCCCCCTTCCATTATTATTATTATCATTATTTTAATTAATGCATGATAATTGTATGTAAAATCTGTATTCACTGTGCTATAGTCGTACATGGTTGTAGCAAAATTTGATTGATTTTGTTCCCTAGTCCTTCTCCATGCCCTTGGTTCTTCACCTCCCTCTCAATTCCCTTTCTCTACTTTATTGGTCTCCCTTCTATTTTCACGAGATCCCCCATTTTATTCCTTTTCCCCCCATTTCTCTCCATTTTCCACGTTTGAGAGAAAACTTTTGCCCCTTGACTTTCTGAGTCTGGCTTATTTCACTTAGCTAATGTTTTCCAGCTCTATCCATTTACCAGCAAATGACATAATTTCATTCTTCTTTATGGTTGAGTAAAACTCCATTGTGTATATATACCACATTTTCTTCATTTATTTTTCAGTTGACTGGCACCTAGACAAGTTCCATAACTTGGCTAATTTGAATTGTGCTGCTACAAACATTGTTATGCATATATTACTGTAGTGTGCTGATTTTAGTTTTTTCCTATAAATACCAAGGAATGGGATAGCTGGGTCACATGGTGTCTGAAATAGCTACATTTTAAGGGGGTGCAGGAGAAGAAATGGAAATAGGTAATGATGACAGCAATCTGATAATTCATGAAGGTTATCTTGCCCTCTGAGCCTAGATGTGACATCTTTTTTGCGGGGGAGAGTGGGTACCAGGGACTGAACTCAGGGGTACTTGTCCATTGAGTCACATACCCAGCCCTATTTTGTATTTTATTTAGATACAGGTTCTCACTGAGTTGCTTAGCGCCTCCCATTGCTTAGGCTGGCTTTTGAACTCACGATCCTCCCAAGCTGCTGGGATTATAGGTGTGTGCCACTGAGCCTGGCTTATATGTGACATCAACCTTTTCTTCACAGGCAGATGTAGTTAAAACTGGTCAGTGACACTGTGGGACACTTAACCTTGGCAACAGAATGTATTATCTGGAGTCATATAGATCTGATTTAAAAATATGTGCTTGGTAAATTTGTGCAATTTGAGGTCACTCTCTGAACCTCTCTATGCCTCAGCTCCTTGCATACAGAGGGATGATGCACAGCTTTCTGCCTCCAGATGCCATTAGGAGAACCACATTATGTAATGAACCACACAGGATGTGTCATATAACTTTGCTGAGATTATTAAGCTGGGGATGATGACGCTTCTAGCTTGAGATAGTCATTCATTAGAAGGCTGGCAAGTAATTTTGCCTAAAAAAGTTGGATAATTCAGGCAATCATGGGGGTTTTTATTTGAATTAGTGGGAAAGTTACCTCAATTTTCTAATTGACTTCATTTCCTAGCCTGACACTAGTTCCAGTCAAATGACCCACTTTTTGACTACTTATATTTGTTTTCATGCTTTAAAAATAAGTAAGTAAAAGTGGGCTCATTGTGGTTTTAGCTCCTTTAATCATTTTTTTTTATATAAAATTTCTTGTACTTGAAGGCTTAATGTTAGATTCTTTACTCTGTGTTTAAGAAGGGAAGCCTAGCCAGTTTGGGACCCATACACTTCAAAAGTTATTTTTCTCCCAGAGATTAGAAAAATAACTGTATCAAATGCCCCTGGAGATTTAGGTTCAACAAAAGATTTAGATCTATTTGAATGGTTGCTGGCTTGTATCGGTGATTTCTTCTTTCATTTTAACAGATGAGTTTATTACATTAATCAAAACAGATGGTTGACTGTTCAGAGGAAAGCCTGGGAGCCTGGGGTAAAGGGTAGCAGTGCATGTGGATTTGAATCTCTGATGCCCCCAATTTGAGCCCCAGCTCAGCCAGATCAACAATCTGGAGAACAAGACTGGAATGGATGGAAGCAGCAGAAACTCTGACTACCCGGATGATCACATCACACAAACAGAAAAGCTGATTTGTCTCCTTTCCCCTTGGCTATGAACATAATTTCTCTCATGTTCCCTTAGTTTGAGGAAATGAACAATTGCATGTTATATATTTTGAATTGAATTTGATTTTAATGTAGCCAGCCTGTATTTTTTTTTTCACGTTAGAACGGCTTTAATGTGTTAACATTTCAAACTGCTGAGTTACATTGATAAGACCTAATTAAAACTCATGTGTTGAATTTTAATTTGATTAACTTGCAAATTTTGCAGTTTGTGATCTACTGTTTATAGATAACCTTTTTTAAAATTCCAGTTTCAGAAAAGGTCAATTATGAATTCTTAAAAGCCAAGAGCATTTTAAGAATATTTAGGAAAATACTCCAGATCATTGAGAGCTACATAAGCAGAAACAAATGTAATGACACTTGCACCCAAGTCACACACCATTAAGTGCATTATGCGGGTCGAGTACCCCTACAGTCAAAATAACATCTTCCTGTCCAAATCTGCTTTGAAAGGGCCAGTTTTCCTTCAGAATTGTGTCCTTAGAAAACGCTTGTCAGTTCTGGCAATTCCTCTTGAATTATGTTGATGCAGTGAGTTGGAAAATGTTTAAGCAGTCAATCAAAAGGTATTTATTGGGTTTCTGGGCCGAGCAGGATATGAAGGGCTGTACCTTAAGAAAGGAGAGAGAAGCCAGGAGCAGGGCTTTACTAGAAATTAATGAGAGAGCAAGGCAAGGCCGATAATATCCAAGCACTAAATTGTGCATTGGAAACTCAAGTGCTGTAGTTGACGGAAAAATGTACACCCTTCCATGCACAAATTAACCTTTTGGGATAATGAAAGGTACATTGTTTTCCATCTGGGGACTGTATGTTGAGTGTTGAGTCTGCCACTAGTCTGTTGTGGGTTTTTTTGTTTGTTTGTTTAGTTTTTTAATGACCTGTGCCATCTAAATAAAATATGATTAGCTCTTTTGCATATGGAGGACAAATGAATCTAGGAGAGTTTTAGGATATCAGACAGGGATGCTTCAAAGGGAAAAAAAAAGTGTTCATTTAACTTCTTCATATCCAAGCCTATTGAAATCCAATGGGATAACTTCCTTGTTATTAATGTTGTACCAAAAATGTGAGCTTATGACAAACTCTTTTATATATTATACATCTTTTTAAAGCATACAAAAAAGACCTTAAATTTTTTCAAAATTCAGTATTTTAAATATCTTAGCTAGACTGTTTATACCATTCTTCCTTTTTAATATATGAGTTATAATTTGCACACATGCACACACTGATACTTAATAGTCACCAACAAGGATGCGTGGAAATTAGTAGACCTGGATTCTTGTTAATAAGAAGATGCAGCATCTGGGTAGCCGCTTGTCCAAAGACACATGCCAGTCATATGAAGACAGCTTTTCGATGGATATATGAAACCCAGCACCAGGATACACAGCTTGGTGTGCAGTGTTTTTAATTTCAGTGAGTCTTGCTGACTGCACGAGGGATCCTTGTGGAGCATGTAAGCTACATGTTCTTGTATGGTGAGCTGGTTGTGCACAAGGTGTTAACTGGGTTTGAGTTAAATTTCTACAGCTTATAAATTGTGTGTAATATTAGGAATTAAATTAATTTCTCTAGGCCACGATATCATCCTTAAAAAATGGGGATAATAATGATATTACAATGATTAAAAGTAGATTGTTATTATATATACACAGACTATCACAACTCCAGTATACATGTAAGTACACAAGCAATGAGGCCAATCTTCAATTTATAGCTAATCACATGGACTCTGGGATCTTCCCTTTTCTTGTTGACAACTGAGTAATAAGCTAAGGAGAGGTGGAAAGGAAAACTAGAGGCAACAAAAATTATCCTGTAATGTAAACAATAATACCACCTGTGTTGGCTTTCATTTTTTTGGTGGACAAAACATTTGTCGCCCATTATAAGATTTTGAGGTAATTATTTATTGCTACTATCTTGTGTCTGAAAAAATTAAGGATATGATTCATGCAACAATTAGGTCTTAACTCAACTTAGTGACATCCCCAGTTTTCATGAGTTCATGTCCACTAATATTTCTGTAATACCTCAACTGTCTTCCTTCCACCTAATTCACTTGTGTTGGGTGGAATGCTTTACCATTTAGATAACAGTTCCCTTGAGTAATTTTACTTGCTCATTGAAAAAACTATTGATCCCCCAAATCAAAACTCTTTTGTCTCTCTCCTGGAAATTACCTATGTGCCAGAAGTAGAGGAAGTACTGAACAAGTAGCCACAGGCTTCTATCTGCAAACCAGGTTGCATGTGGTCTGAGAGGGTTTAATGAGGTGATGTCCAACATTTCATTCTGGGCCTGCTACAGAAGTAGTGTTAAACCAATACCTTCATTTCTTGTTATTTCTGGTAATTATGTTCTATAAAGTAGCTAGAAATGCTTAATGAGTGAATACATAATCATTGTTCCTAGGGGATATGTAGGGATAGATTCCTGAGATGGCAATTCAAAATCTTTTCTCCATCCAATTAATGCATGGCCATGTTTAATGGGTGTTAGCTTACATTCTTGATTCATAAACATTGAACTCAAGACCGATGGCGCTGACACATGCCTAAATGGAACTTATCTATCACGTGAATTTTTCTCTGTAAGGCACCTCACAGCATGTTGGCACTACCCTTGGGAGCCATTTTACACAGCAAAATCGCCAGCAAAATATACAAAGATTCAAAAAGTATGGCACTAAATAGACCACAAAAAGGATACTTGTTTACAGTATGAGACCTGAAAATGGGAAGGCAGAGAATTGCCTTGTTCAACCTCATCTGGGAATATGCACATGGGTGACTCAAATTTTTTGCTGCTTTTCCCATCCTTCGCAAGTGATTATGAAAGTGCGGCACATATTGATCTTGGGTATACAAATATATTTTAGAGAGTAGGCAAATTTGCAAATGAAGAGTCTGTGAATAATGAGAAGGAAGCCTACAGTTCTTTTCTTTTCTATATTCCCTTACCCAGCAAGTATTGAAAATTGACCTTTGTTTCCTAATTCTATACAATGTTGAGCATCATTAATCTCAAGATACAAAATCTGAAATGCTCTGAAATTCAAAAGATGATGAACTACAATAAGACAAAAAAAAATTCAGATTTTGGAACATTTTGGGTTTTTTGGATTAGGATGCTCAGCCAGTACAGTCTATGCAAATACTCAAAAAAAAAAAAAAAAACACTTCAAATCTGAAACACTGCTACACTACTTGTCTCAAAACATTTCAGATAAGGGATATTTAATCTGACTTTCTCCCATTGTGACCCCTCTGTGTACATACTCAAAAGCTCTACAGTCAGCCATGGTCATCCTGGGTTTCTAGAGAGGCGGTGGGAAATGCTGAGGTTAGGCATGCCGCCCTGAAATGCCCTAAGTAGGTCTGCTTGGCATCTCTCTGTAGATGCCTTCATTTACACTTATGAAAAGTCTCCCCACCCCACCCAACTTGGATGCTCAGATATTGTTTAAAATTCTTTTCCTTCCCAGCAACAGAAGGCCTTTTTTCTTTTTTTCCCATCTCTGAACAGATTTCAGTGTTGAAAGAGGTGCATTCTTTCATCTGGTAAAAGTTTCCTGAGACCAAATATAAAAATTGTCAAGAATAGATTCTTTTGAACAAACATATGTCATCAAAGAGACAGAGAAGTTCTGTTACTGTCAATGTGTGTGTACTTTGGATGTCTCTGTGTTTTGTTTTTTTTTTTATATATATATATATGGTAGAAGGGCATGGGGAATTGGGGGCCCTTACCAACCTGTGCTCCTGGCCTCCCTGGGATGGAGGAGACATTACTTTCCAGAATGGCAGAGCATCCCATAGACCATGTCAGGGACTGGCTCTGCCATCCACAGGGGGCAGAGTCCAATGACAGCCTGCACTTCCCTTGTCTCACCATTAGTCACACTTTGTTCCGTAACCCACACAGGCCATCATGGCGCAACTACCACAAGAGGAGAAGGCAAAAATAGCTGAGCAGGTGGAGATATTCCACCAAGAGAAAAGCAAGCTGGACGCCGAAGTGGCCAAGTGGGACGACAGCGGCAATGACATCATTGTTCTGGCCAAGCAGATGTGTATGATCATGATGGAAATGACAGACTTCACAAGGTGAGGCCCAGACACAGCAGATGAAGATTTTTTTTTTTTTCATTAAACCCAGACCTATTGGCCTCTGGCCAATATGTACTTGAGAGGACATGTAAAAACCTGCTGAAAAATTAAAATACTGTATCAAAGCAAGGTGCTGTGCTTTCCTAGGGGTTTCATATAAATTTACGTAGGTAAGTGAAAAGGGTCTGGACGTAATTCCTGGCATAATAGGTCCTTTTGGTCAAAGAGAACAGATTCATTTTTTAATTTATTATTACTTTAATTATCCTAAGTCATAAAATAAAATCCCAGAGGATGGGTGATTCATCTTTGGTTGGTGCTATTTTGGAGTGTGTTTCAATATCACTTTGAAGATTTGTTAATATTCCTCTGGATGATAATATGCTTTTGGAAAAATTCTGTGTGTGTGTATGTGTGTATTTAGGTGCATGTGCACGTGTATGTGTTGTAATTTCAGCTCATGATCTAGCATTAATTTCTACTCAAATTTACCCTTCATACAAAAATTGGGTACAACAATCTAAAATCTTAGAAGTTTGTCAGGGAAGTTAAAAATCTGTATGAGTGTTATTCCCTTTGGCTCTGAGCATTACTTTTGATAAATCAAGGGACCACTCAGGAATTTGTCAGGAGCCTTTTCTTCACTAGGAGTCATCGCTTGTTCTGCTACTGCACTTTGATCTCTTCTTTAAAAGCAATGACAACTCTTCCTGCTCTTCCTACCGCACAGAGAGCAAACAAGGGGAGAACATTCCTAAATTTTGAGTTAGGCTATCAGAGGATTGGGGGCAAGTATCTTACTGTCATTATTTCTTTGCAAAACAGTGAAATAATACTTGTCTTATTAATTTCACAGGAAAACTTTTTTGTAATTCAAAGAGGTAATTCAAGTATAAATTATGCTGCCAAACTAATGTAAGCTATCATTTTTCTGTTTTTTTTTAATACAGAGACACATACACAAGATGTTTTTTTTCTCTTTTTTTCGTAAGATGTTTTAGTGATTCAACATGGTTTTTGTTATTAAAACTAGGTAAGATATATGGCAGTATCAAGACATCACCTTTTGGGTGACCAAGTTTTTAATGGTTGTTGAATGCTTCTAATAATAAAAGGCCAGAATTGATCATAGGTTATAATAAAACATGGAATATCTCTGTGTCATCCCCTTTACTCTTTGCCTCTGGCCAATATGTACTTGAGGACATTATTTGGCTCTTTCTCCAAATATTTTAAAATTGTTTTTGACTTCAGTGAAATAACTTTAGTGTTATGAGGGTGACCTTCGAGACTTTAAATGTCATCACATTCATTAGAAGTTCAAATGTGTACATTTGGTTGGTCTGTGTCGACTTCACCTATTTATTTCATAAAAAGTAATATTAGGAAAAAAAATGTCTGAGCTGTTATTTAAATCCAGACTGTCATGGCAGCCTCAGTCATTGCTTCTCAAGGCCTGTGATGACTTAATTTGTTCACTTTCTACATTTTATTAGTATTTTATCTGATGGATATTATGCAATCCATTAATCACATCACCGGAACAAATAATCTCATTAGTTTAAAGTGAATAATGAATCTAGTCATGTTGCCGGTTTAGATCAGGAGAACATTTTATAGTTCTTGAAATTAGATATAACTGTGGTCAAGGGAGAGACATGTATTTGAGGAATCTTATTAAGTGATGTTAAATAAGACAGACTTTTTATTAGTGAAAGTATCGTTTTGAAAGTGAAAAGAAGTCTGCTGTGCTTTCCTAGGGATTTCATATAATCATTTTTGTGTCGATTTGAGTAATGAAATGTCCAGGACGCTACTGCTTATCATTTTTCCAGCTACATGATAAGTAATTTTTCGAGGGAAAGGGAGGAGTCTGGTAATTAATGACTGGAAAACCAGACGAGGGTGTGAATTGGAAATGCCACAGGGGGAGAGCAGAAGCTTCTCTGCTGCCTCCATCTGGAGAACCTTTACAAAGAGGCAGATGATTGGTGCCTTTTTTGGTGGCTTCTCACCTAAGTTCACTCCACTTGATTTTGTGCATTATTGTAATTGCCCTTGCATCTTCCCCTTCAAGAAGGAATAATATCAGTTTCATAGATGTAGATATCCCTATGTACTATTTTTTATGATTTAGAGGAAAGGGTGTAGCTGATTAGAAATTTTAGTTTTCCTATTCTTCTCAATTCATATATTTAGAAGGCATGTGGGAACAAAACAAAAAAAAATACCCTTGCATTCATTATCTTGTTGTTTTATTCTTATCACCAACTAATTCATTAATTTGATTCAATAATCTCAATGATACCCACTCCATTATTATTAAAATTGGAGAGGTTCTGCCTCATTATTCATGTAATAACTTCTTCATGGAGGATAAACCTGATTATGCCCATGTCTTTTTCCTGCTCAGTTCTTGACTGTCATCTCATGGACACTGGCAGAAGCACTGTCCTGCACAAGGGTGAATTCATGTTTTCATGTCATTTTTTTTGAGAAGGAAATAGCATGGGCCAGTCTTGTGCCCCAATTATGAGAGTTGTGCGGACAGCAGAATGCTGTCATAAGAAGTGAGAACAGAGAATAGCATGGAAACTAAAGGCAAAAAATTTTGAGGATGAGGATGTAATCAACTGTAAAATACTGAGCACTAAACTAAAAAAAAAAAAAAATCATGCAATCACTCCATACTTCCCAAAATGAAGTTTTTGTTCAAGTGTTTAGTCCATCAGCCCAGGTAGCACTCAACTGTCAGTTCCAGTTCTCTATTCATATCAATTCAGGCCACATCTGAGTCTTAAAGAACAACTTTTCAGCCATCTTTGTATGGAAACTTTCAATGCTTCCCCTTTATGCAGAATAAAAAACTTGGTGCTTGCCCTTCAATGCCTACTGTATCTATCTCTCTGTTGTATGAATTTAAAATTTGACCTCAGTGCCAAAATCTAAATGGTATCCTGATAGAGAGCAATTCATGGCTCTGCAATCCCACCTGACTTCTCAGGATTCTCCGGAATAATTCAAATGCTTGACTGTGCATCTCCATACTGCTTCAGCTGATTGGAACTATTTCCCAAGCATATTTTATGAAGCCCTCCTATAGAAAAGAGACTTCTATGGTTCAGTACATTGGCAAATACCTTCCTTATATGCTGCATTTCATTACTAGAGAGTTACATTGGATATAAATAATTAGACTTATTGAAAAGGCTATAGAAAGGAAACCTTTGTAACTTGGATTAACCCAGAATTTGAATCCTGAGGACATGAACTCAATGTACTGACACATTGATTTTCAGATTAAGACATTTTAATTTTTTTAAAAAAATAAATGTGAATTGGTTGGCAAATGGGAGATAGAAGTACTATAGTAATGGTTTTCCTTGACTTTTTTTGGAGTGAATATTTCTTGGGAAAGACTCCAAATATTGATGACTTTCTTATAGGAATCAGCTCTGACCAAATGAGAGAAGTTAGAAGAATCTATAGAGATAATTCGACTACTTGATTCTCTAAGAAAATCAAAACTATGTTCCAGATGCGACAATGACTCGTCTCCTTAAGAACTCCTAACCCTAAAGCACCTTTTAAAATTCCCCAAATAATCTAGTCTAGGGTTGGGAAACACAAGTGGTGGACCATTGTTTTCATACTGGGAGCTGTAGCCAATGGGCCAGTCTCCTCTCAATACTTCCAAATAGGAAGAATAGGAAGACTTACCCATCCAATGCTTCCAACCCTCCTGGGCCTGATTCTCTAATTTGCTTCAGTGGGCACTTTATCAATATCCAGATAAATAATCTCTCCTCCTCTTCCTCCTCCTCCTCCTTCTCCTCTTTCCCCTTCTCATTTAGACTTGTGTAGTTCACTAGCTATATGGGACTAAGGTTATTGTAAACTATATCATAAAGTTTACCATTAGGACCAATTTATTAACGTACAGTTCTATGGCATTAAGCACATTTACATTGTTGTGCACCTATCACCATCTGCCTGCAGAACATTTTCATCTTCCTTAAACAGATACTCTGTACTCCCTTGTATACTAGGTCCCCATTACCCTCTCCTCACAGCCCATGGAAACCACCATTCTGCTTTGTCTCTGTGATTTTGACACATAAGTGGAATCATCCATTTCATGTTTATTTCATTTGGAAAAATGTTTTCCAGGCTCACCTATGTTGTAGCATGTGCCAGAATGTCCTCCTTTCCATTCTATGGATTTACCACTTTTTGTTTATATATCCATCTGTTAATGGGTTCCATCTATCTTTTGGCTATTGTGAATAATGCTGCTCTGAACAAAGGTGTGCAAATATCCGGTCAAGTCCCTGTTTTCATCTCTTTTGGGATATACCCAGAGGAGGTATTGTGAGATCATATAGTGATTCTATTTCTAATTTTTAGAGTCACCAACACCATTTTCTATGGTGCCTGTCCCATTTTGTATTCCCACCAACAGTTTCTCCACATTCTTGCTAATACTTATTATTTCCTTCCCTCTTCCTTCTTTTCCTCCCTCCTTCTCTCCCTTTCTTTGTTTCATAATAATCATCCATGGTTATGGAGTAATATCTCATTGTGGTTTTGGTTTTCATTACCCTGATGATTAGCAGTATTGAACATTTTTTCTTGTACTTTTTTGACCATTGTATATTTTCCTTGGAGAAATGTTGGTTCAAGCCTTTACACATTCTCTAGTGCAGTTTTGTTATTGTTTCTGAGTTTAAGAATCATTTATATTTTATGGATACTTACTTTTTTTTTTACCAGATAATACAATTCACAAATATTTCTTCCCATTTTGTAGATTGTCTTTTCACTTTCTATTGGTAGTGTCCTTTGATGCACAAGTTTTTAACTGAAGTCCAGCTTATCTATTTTTTCATTTGCTGCCCGTGTTTTGGTGTTATGACCAAGAAACCATTGCCTAATCCAATGTAATGAAGTCTTCTCCTACAGCTTTTATAATTTAGCTCTTATATCTTTGATCCATCTTGAGATAATTTTTGTATATACTGTAGTTTAAGAGACCTATTTCATTTTTTGCATGTAGATATTCAGTATTCCCAGCACCGATTAATTTTCATTCTTTCATGGGCAAAAATAAAGTAAAATAAGATTTTAATAGGGATTGCAGTGAATCTTCAGATATCTCTGGGTAGTACTGACATCTTAATGGTATTAAATCTTTCAATTCATGTATATGGGATAATTTTCTATATATTTGTGCTATCTCTAATTTTTTTCAGCAACATTTTATAGCTTTCAATATAGAAGTCTTTTGCCTCCTTGGTAAAATTTATATTCTATTTTTTTTTCAGACTATTATAAGTGGAGTTCTTATCTCATGTTAGGTACCACTTTAACACTGAGCTCAGCTTAGTTCAGCCCAGACCAGCCCAAGTTTTTTTCTTATTTCCTTTTAGGTTTTTTGTTATTATTATTAGTGTGTAGAAACACAACTGACTTTTGCATTTTGATTTTGTGCCCTATAACTTTTGTGAATTCATTTATTAGTTCTAATAGATTTTTAAAAATAGAACATTATAGTTATACATAGTAGTTAGATTCATCCCAACAAAATCATACATGCATGGAATTCAGTTTCAGGGCATCCCCACCCTCACCCCTGTTCTCCTTCCTATACTCTACTGGTCTTCCTTTCACATCTATTGATTCATTTTTGACTAGTTCTTTCTCCTTATACATAAAGGTGAAATTCCCTATGGTATATTTATATATGCACACAGCATGCTTTTTTTTTCTTAAAAGAATTCATTCTGCATTTCTTCTGCTTTATAATCCCTTCTCTCTCTCTCTCTCTCTCTCTCTCTCTCTCTCTCTCTCTCTCTCTCTCCCCCCCCCCCTCCCTCCCTCCCTCCCTCCCTCCCTCCCTCCCTTTCAGTCTCCTTCTTCTACTCTACTCACTTTCCCTATATTTTTATTACATCTGTTCCTTCCCTTCTTTTTCTTTATTTGACTCTACTTTTCACAGATAAGAGAAAATATTTGACCTTTGAGTTTCTGAGTCTGGCTTATTTCATTAGCATGATAATTCTCCATGTCCATCAATATATTAGCAAATGCCAAAGTTTCATTCTTCTTCATAACTGAGTAAAATCCATTTGTGTATATCTCACAATTTTTTTATACATTCATCTAGTCGCCAGCATCTGGGTTGATTCCAAAATTTTGCTGTAGTGAATTGTGCTGCTAGAAATGTTTATGTGGCCACATCGATGTAGTATGCTGATTTTAAGTCCTTTGGGACTTATATAAAGAGGAGTGGGATAACTGGGTCAAATGGTGGTTCCATTCAAAGTTTTCTGAGGAATCTCCATACTGCTTTCCAGAGTGGATGTACTAGTTTGCAATCAAACCAACAATGTGCAAGTGTACCTTTCCCCCTACATCCTCACCAGAATTTGTTATTTGCATTCTTAATATTTTTTTTTTAGAGAGAAAGAGAGAGAGAATTTTTTAACATTTTTGTTTTAGTTTTCGGTGGACACAACTTGTTTATTTTACTTTTATGTGGTGCTGAGGATAGAACCCAGCGCCCTGTGCATGCCAGGAGAGCATGCTACCACTTGATCCACATCGCCAGCCCATGCATTCTTAATAATTACTATTCTGACTAGAGTGAGATGAATCTTAATGTAGTTTTGAGTGTCATTTCCCTGATTGCTGGAGATGTTGAACATTTTTTTCCAAATATTTGCTGGTCATTTTTATGTTTATATTTCCAGTGTTTCATGTTTTATGAGCCATTATTCTTTTCTCATAATTCCAATTGTTTCTTCTTATTTCTTTCTAAATTCTTAAGCCAGACAATAGGTTTTGTTACATATATATATATATATATTTGGGTCTATTTTTTTTATTGAGCACAATACAATAGCCTTTCACATAAGAGAAACACATTTAGCAAAAAGTACACAACTGTCATTCAGAACTCATAAGTTCCACCCTGTTTCTCTGTGTAGAGTATCTTTTGAGCATGTCACTTCATCTTCCCTCTTGGATTCTAGTCTTCAACTAGAAAATGAGGCAATATCTGATCTTAAAACTTTTATTAGGCTCTCTAAATTTGATTAAACAGTACTCAGGCTGGATCTCTATCAAGCTTGTGATTCTAAGAAATTGAATTGAGTCTCCAAAGTCAACTTGGAAGTTCTCAAACATTTTTTTTCCTAACAATATTCTGGTGAGTCCATGAACTATAGTCTCCAATAGAATAAAAAGGGCATGCTTCTTTTCACAATTAGGCTAAAAGAAGGGGGCCTGACCCTCATGCAAATATAAAATCTTGATAGGCATTCTTTACCAACTTAGCACATTCCATGAGGATCAATCAGTTATTGAAGATATCTTGTAAGTTTCACAAGGAAGCATTTTCTAAGATTCTTTGAAATTCTTGAAATAAACACACATTTCCTTAGCAATGAAAAATCAAGCAGAGTGCAGCTCTTAATGACTAAGTTAAGATAAAGGCAAAAAGTAACAAGTAGTATGTCTGAGTGAAACTGCAGAAGAGATATTCTAAGCTTTGCAAGTTACAGAGAAATACATAGTAATGAGAATGTTATTAAGCACTGACACATTCTGCATCTAAGCTTTCATTTGTTAAAGAGAGGAACAAAATAAAAAGAAGGAAGCTTATTTAGAGATAATTAAAAAATTATGTTAGGGAATAGGAAACAGATTGTCACAGAATCTTTAATTCATCCATATCATCCATATTACATAAAATTTACATGGAAAATCTCAGTTCATATTTTAAAATCTTAATGGCAACTGAAAACTCAGTGTACTTTGTGGAAGAGTTAATGGGACTATGGTAAAATGAAATATCTTAAATTTATAATCTTCCAATGTGTGTGTTTAAACATTAATATGAACCTCATACATTTTGCTTGTAGCTACTAATGTAGAAAAATGCCATAAGGGAAATTGGGAGAGAAATGGAACAAAATGCCCTTCATTTACATTTATTTACTGAAAGTTATCTGAAGTCTTCCATATTATGCAATGTTGTTATGTAAGGATAGTGATAACTACTCGCTTGGAAGAACCCAGTCCACTCTAAATAAGTCATTTCTGAGTAGTTGTCCTCTACCTATCACCATATTTCTGACAATGGAATGTAATCATGTCACCTTAAAAATGCATTGATTTTTTTTAGAAGCACAGAAGGAGATCAGGGTAAGTAACAATGCTAAAAAATAAGGCTAAGCCTATTTAATCTAGTTTTTATTTTCCTTTAAAGAGAACAAAAAAGTGATATCACATGCTACATTTTGTTTAAAGGTTCATGATGCAGCAAAATTCCCTTTTCCCACAAAACAAATATTTAAAAATTAAAGTTCACCTAATTAGGTAATCTAATATTAAGCAGCTTACCTAAAAGAAAACCTTATGTTGGGGCAATGATTTAGAAGCATAAAGTTATTTATAATCATAGTGTTTTGTGTGTTCCTTCACAAATTATTACCAGAAAGATAAGATATATGAGACTGTGGAATCCTTAAATTGCCAAAATTCTAGCCAAAGAGTCCCCTATTACCTGAAAGGGATAGTTGCTTTTCAAAGTGCCTTACTAGATTTAAAAATAAAATAATATTAGATAAAGATGGTGGGTGGTGGGTGTGGTATGGAACACAAGGTATGGTTGTTTTTTTTTGTTTTTGTTTTTTTTTTTTTTTTTGTTTTGTTTTTTCTGTAGTGGAGGATTGAACCCAGGGCTGCTTAACCACTGGGCCATATCCCTAGCCGTTTTTAAAATATTTTATTTAGAGACAGAGTCTTGCTAAATCGCTTAGGTCCTCCTAATTTGCTGAGGCTAGCTTTGAACTGGTGATCCTCCTGCCTCAGCCTCCAGAACCACTGGGATTACAGGCATGAGTGTGTGCTTTTTATTTTGGCTAGACTCTGCTTAAATTTTAGAATTTCTCAGTGGTGTCCCGTGTCAGCTTGGATGAGGCCATTGATCATTCTGGGCCCATTTTGTCCTTCTATCAAATGGAAACAATGATCGATACTTACTAGTGTTATAAGGCACAGTGGAGCAGTGTGTGCGACAGCCTCAGGTGCGTGCTGCCTTTACACAGCACTGGAGATAATCATCTTCACTAATTGACTATGGTTTGAAATATAGAAATTAATGAATCGTTTAAATGTGCACATGCATATCAAAATATGGGAAAAGGCATGGAAATGGAGTGAGCTATTAACATGGAAATTGAATCAAGAAAACATTCAAAATCCCACTGACAGGCCAGCACCAATTCAAATACAAAGCCAGAGCTCTGGACAAAGGATATGGTGGGTTTGTCTGTTTCCTGTCATTAAGTACATCTCTAATTATGTTGTATATATTGCTTCAGAGGCAAAGGCCCTTTGAAAAATACATCTGATGTCATTAACGCCGCCAAGAAGATTGCCGAAGCAGGTTCCCGAATGGACAAATTAGCTCGAGCTGTGGCTGATCAGGTAATCTGAGAGGGAAGAGCGGGCACATGTTCAGAGGAATCATTCATTAGCACCTGGGTTCTGTGATCAGTTTTATACACACTATTAAATGCTCTGAGGAATGAATGGCAATCAATCACGAATATTTTGCAAACTAGACTCGGCTGAGACCAAGTTGATGACAAAGGTGATTCAGCTCAGGTGAGACTGACTCCTTAGTTTATGAATGAAATCTTAACTTTGTTTTCTTTTTTTTTTTCCCTTGGACTAGAGATTGAACCTAGGAGTCTCTACTGCTGAGCCACATCTCTAGCTCTTTTATTATATTTTGAGACAGGACTCACTATATTGCCCAGGCTGGCCTCCAATTTAGGATCCTTCTGCCTCAGCCTCTGGGGTAACTGGGATTACAGGCATGCACCACCATGACCAAAATTTAATATCAACTACTGGTTAGGAGATGTAGTGCATAAAGAGTCACAGATTACCCCAGCTGTCCCCTTTCAGAATGATAATTTGTTCTTCATAATGGGCACAAAAACAGACAAAACAAAATTTTATTTTTTTCACTCTTGGCATCTTGACTTAAATCTCATCTTTTTCAGAGATTGCCTACTTAATCCTTTGGTTTTGTTTTCATAATACTTAACACGTTTTAAAAGATTTTTTTATTACTGTTTGGGTTGCACATCTTTGTTGACAAACTTCATGAATGAGTAGATGAGAAAAAAGAGTGACCTTCCTTGTGGGCAGGGAGCTAGATTAGCAGAGACTTTGAGGCTTGGTGGATCATGATTTGATGGTTTGTGGAAGAAGCAGAAGGCAACGACCCCGCGTGGTTTGAATGTTAACTGGGACATGGACAGCAAGGGGCAAATGGAGATGAAAGGGTAGAAAAAGAAATTGGAGAATTTGGGAAAACATCATGGTTTTAAATGTAGTGGTAAGGAAGCAAAGCTTTACAATTTATTATTTAATATTTTTTCTTATTGGAACACTCTTCAGGATTCAGATAATTTATGCCCTAGTGTAAACGGGTTAATCCATATAATCAAGAATCCCTACATTTCAGCTATATTTTATCTCAGATTTAAAGGCATCAGGAAAAGAAATGAAATTCTCCAAGTATCTCATATCCTTTCAGACCAAACTAGGATACATATTAAAATAGTCCTCAATCTCATCTGAAATATATATTTTCCCACTTTTCATATTATTTGGCTTAAATTGGAACTATAAAATCCTGTTGTAAATATTTTGTTGTGATAATGTTCCATTTCTTGTAAGGGTACTTGAGGCAGCATACTTCTTTGAGTATCTAGTGATTATTCCTTTAACCAACTGTTCAGAAGAATTGACAGTTTGAACCATTTCAAATGGAATGTGTCTTAGACTATAAAATAAACTTCGGAAGTAAAAATATCCCATGTACTGTTATTGAAAGATGTATAAGGGTGATTTCTTCTCCATAGATGCCTCTAAGTCTCCTGGGTTTTGAGTTTTTTTTTCTTACTATAGTTTTTCTCCCTCAAATCTTAATACTAGAGTCATTCCTCTACTTGTTCAATGTTTCAGTCTACTTAAACGCAATGCCAAAATTTACTCATAAAGGCTAAAAGAATCTCTGCATGGTTAAACTATTACTATTTCATTTAAGATAAGAGTCAACAAATTTTGATTTTAATTGTATTTATATATAGGATGGCTAATCTAAGGGAATTTTTTTTATTTACTTTTGAATTTCTGGAAAACCAAAGAGCTAAAGGTAACTCATTAAGTATTGCCATAATTTCAGAATAGACTACAATTTGTAGGCATTGAGAACCAAACCCTTTGCTATTGCTGATTTCAAGGTAATATCAAATTTTAGGCTTCACAGTGGAAGTTGAACTTTTTTCTATAAAGTCCCATATATATTCCATAAAGTTCATGTAAAAGAGAAGTCAGACAATGAACATAAATTGAAAATATGCAAATAAAAAATTCACCAACCAGGAAAGAAGACAACTTATTTTTTCTTTTCTTTTTTTTGGTACTGGGGATTGATATCAGAGGCACTCAACCACTGAGCCACATCCCCAGCTTTATTTTGTATTTTTATTTAGAAACAAGGTCTCATGAGTTGTTTAGCACTTCACTTTTGCTAAGGCTGGCTTTGAACTCTCAATCTTCCTGCCTCAGCCTACTGAGCTGCTGGGAAAGGTAGCCACAGTTGTGTTTGTAAATGTTGAGGGAAGTTGGGAATTGTGGGGTAACCAGGGACTTATGATTATAGAAGTCTTGTTAGGAAGGACTTCCTGGGAGTTTAAGTTGCTTTTTTTTTTTTTTTAACTGAATCTCAATGGTTGAAAGCTGTTCAATATATTTAGGCTCCTACTGTCAAAAGTTTAAGTTGCAAAAATTGCTTCTGTTTTTACATATTTTGGATATTTATTTTTAACAACGCAACATGAAGCATAGCTCCAAACAGTTTGGATATGTGGCATGCACAACACCAACACACACACACACACACACACACACACACACACACACTCCCAGGACTTTAGATTTATTTTGAGATTAAGTTACAAAGTATTTAAATGATATTAAAAATTATTTTTAAAATAAATAGATGAAGCTTAAACCTAACATAATTTTGAATAGTCTTACTTGTGGTTAGCTATGAGGCACCTTGAAATTTTCATTAATGTCTTTTCTAATTAGGACATTTCTTTCTCAAATTCTGTACCTATTTCCATGACACAGGAGCCATTTTTCTTGGTCTATCATGCCATTTTTTAGTATGTGTTTTAAGTACTTCCATTTAGATAGAAGAGAATAAACATTACCAAAGAATTACCTTTATTTTTCCTGAAAATATTTTTATGAAGATTGAGATATGCATGCCATATAAAGTTTTTACGGACTGTTGCATTTTTAATTACTGCTCCATTGAGATAGAACTCTCAATTTAATTTGCTGCAAGGTATTTCTATGGAAAGCCTTGTCAGCCCTCCGGGGAGATATCATTTTAAAGTTAATTCCTTCTACTCTATGGGTCTCTAGAGTAGGATAAATATTACAGTACTAAATACTTGTAGGAAGATAAAAACAGTCTCTGTGGGATTCTTTCTTGATAAATGCAGTTAGTGGAAAATACGCCACAACGGTAAGTGTTATATATAAAAGAAACCCATTTATTGTTTATTCAATAAATGGTTTTGTCAAACTACTTGCTTTCAGTGTGGATGTGAGAACTCCCTCCCTTGAGCTTGAAGGAAACTTAGCTTAGAGTCTTTCTCCCATACTCTTGTTCTAAATAAGACACTGCAATTTTAGCTGCAGGTATTTATTTCATGTAGCATTTTATCAAGGAACTTGTGATTACGTGTCCTTTTACAAGTGCCAAATTGAACCAGAACAATTAAATGGCCTGGAAGTGATTCAAGCTTAAACATTTGATAGCAATAGAAATATATTTCTATTATTCAGTAGCCTTTGGCATTAAAGCCTCAGTGTTGTTTTAGGGAGTTATGTAACTATCTAAAGTGTTCAGCAAAACTCAATGTGTACTTGATGGACATCTACCCACTTCAGTCACAAGGAAAATTCATACTCCCAGCACGACGTGACCTTGGTGCAGCCATTGAAAGAGTTCTGTTGTTTCTCTTATGAGTTTATTTCAACTGGCTTCACACTTATTATATCAACTTTATTTCTCTTACAATGGTCATGAACCATTTCAGAATCTCTCCCGTATACAGAGTTTATTATATTGCTAAAGTTTTGATAAATACAGAAATCCAAGAAGCATAAGCTTCTTTTAGTGAATGAGGCATTTTTTACAAGAAATCAATACTTTTTTAAAAATTAACCATTGTGAAATTCTCCTATGCTGTGTAGAGACATTGCCACATAGCTCAATTTACTTCCGACATCCAATTTACTTCGTCCGCATTCAAATGACTTTCCAAGTAGCAAGAGTTGAAGAAAACTGGGAGAAAAAAAAAAAAAAACTCTGTAGAGTGCTTAGCTTTCTTAAGAGTTTTAGAAAATAATGGCAAATGTATATATTAATAAATGTATATATGCACTTATACATATTTACAGAAATTCAAATAGAACTTTCTAGAAAAATATGAATGGTCTCTGTAAAATCTTACCTAGTAGAGCTAGCCAGTCTAAACTACTGACCAAGGCCTTTCTCAGTCCTTATGAAAATGTTAAGTGAATGTAATTTAGGTACGTGACACTGAAACTTTTTCATCCTGCAGCTTTTATATAGCAAATGTTAGGAACTGAAGGGTACTTACTAATTGAGATTGCTTTTGTTGTTGTTATTGTTGTTGTTTTATAGTGTCCTGATTCAGCATGTAAGCAGGATTTATTAGCCTACCTTCAACGAATTGCCTTGTATTGCCATCAGCTCAATATCTGCAGCAAAGTGAAGGCTGAAGTACAGAATCTAGGAGGAGAGCTCATTGTGTCAGGGGTAAGCCGGGACCTGGGCTTCATAATGTAAAGTCCCCACTGTTGTGTCTCTAAGGCAAGCCTTCTTGGCAACAGTACTGCTAAAAAAAACCACCAAACTACAGTGATTCACGGGGAGTTTCTTTTTCAAAAAAAAAAAAATAATAAATGTTATCACCATTATTCCAGACCTTACAATAACTCACAAAGAGCAATTTGATTTTCCAATTACCCTGTGTTTATACGAGCCTTGTAAAATCTCCATTCTTCACAAGAAAACTAATTTCATAGTCTGGAAACTCATTGCCAAGCTGTGACTATTATAATTATTTGGGGCTTTTGTATATTTACTCATTGTGAGTCTACTTCCCTTTGTTAGTCCTAGTAATTTTCATTCTATGTTCAGGAGCCAGCCTCTCTATTTGTGGACTGTGTTCACGTTAGAGATGATGAAAATAATAGGAATCCATTGATCAGGTTCCAATGCATACTAGGTTATCAGTAACCCTTGAAAGTTAAAGGATGTTTAAATTTAATATAGTTTGATGTGCTGTTGCCAAAATCCAACATAATTGTCGAACACGAACAATTATATATTCTTTGCTAAGTCTCTACAGTGTTTCCCTTCTCATGAAAATATAATTACACTAAACCATTTCCATCAAATACATGGAAATAAGAAGCCATCAAATGCGTAGGAACAAGAAGTTCAATGAATATTTAGAAGAATCATGATTTCTTGGCAAGATTTCCAAATGTATGTGTTGAGGTTCTTCACCTTGGCTTCTTCTCCCTCATCCCCTTTCTCTCAACACAGGATGCCATTTATTATAAATTATTTGCAAGTTCAGAAGCGTGGCTCTGCCACCTGAGTTCTTTTCCCAGTGAACCATGATGTTGCCATTTTAAGTGTAGAATTGCCAGGAAAGAAAACATTATAGACACAATGAATGTGAACATCAGACAAGTCACAAAACTCAATTCTTCCTGAAACTATTTTTAGAAATTCAACAATTGGATCACTTGATTAAAATCTGTGGAAAAAAAAATCATAAAGTCATTCTTGGATCCAAATGTTTCAATTCCTATGTTGTTTGGCTTGTGGAAATCATCGCTGGGAAAAGAGCTGATCTGGCTTGCATGGCAAGTCCATCTGGAAAGCCTGATCCATGCAGTCCTACCTTACAGCTCAATACATTGGCTATTTTGTGCCTCTTCCCAAAGCACAGTCACCTCTTTGCATTTCCAAAGTGATTCTGCTTCTACATTCTTCCACAACCAAGAGCAATCTGTCTTGCAATGTGTCCTTCCTGCCAAGCTGCTTAGTTATCAATATTCTCTCGCCAAGAAGTGATCAAAACATTGCATCTCCCTTGCTTCCTTTCTTATCTTCAGCCTTGATGGTAGAGTTTCCCATACCACTCTGCTTTCATGTCCATCTGTATACAGCACCTGTGGAACCGAGTGCTTTTTGTTCAGCTTGCCTTGTGTGCTTTCATTTGTTACTTTCCAAATCTTATTATTTACATGGATGCACAAAGCATCTTTGTGGATCTCAGACTCCACGAACTCATCTGGGCAACAGTTTACTGGCAGAGCTGCTCTCCATCATCCTCTCAGTACCCATTGTTCATCCCTGCCTTCAGAGCTTTCGTTTCCATTGTCTTTTTCTCATTTAGATGTAGTCCAAACCATCACTGGCTTTTGTCACTTGCACTGTTGGCATTTGCAGAGGTGTTTGACATTGAGAACACCATCAAGAAGCCTGTGTCTTTCTTTGAGTCTCATTGGCAAAGTTCATAAATCCTTGCATGGGAGAAGGCTTCTTTTGGAGGAATGTCATACTTTTTAATGATTCTGAGTCAAATGCATTGTCAGAGTTTGCTATTATATTGCTCAGTTACAGGCCTGCTCTCGGCCTCCTCATGATTTTTTTGTTTTGTTTTGTTTTTGTTTTTTTCTGAGCTTGATTGCTGTGTGGTGCCACACCCGCATCTGTAGATTGCTGTCTTCGCCACTTCTGCTTCCATCTTATTCTTCATCCTCCTTCACTAATGGCCAATGGAGAAAAAAAAAAAATCAACATGCTTACTGTGCAAAATAGCCACAAATGACTGCCTTCAAAGTTCTAAAAAAGTCAAGAATGTGAGACCCCATACACACAGATTTTCAATGATTTTGCCAAGAAAATTGCACCCACGTTTGGACCCCATTTGTTGTGTTGTCTGTTGTGACAATCGGTCACTATATTTTTCAGGAGAAGCCAGTGTAGTTTCATGTGTAATCAAGAAAAGAAGATACTTGAATCTTCTTTCCTTTTTGGTGTGTTTATGTCTGTGGGATTCAACACCGTGGCTTCTTCTCTGAAATATATGAAAACCCCAGGAAAGTTTTATTTGTTACAAGTCAAAGTCTCCACCGAAAGAGTAGAGATTTGAACAGATTATTTACATTTGCCAAGAAAAATGATTTGAATTTCAAAACAGAGAGCCACATATTTTTATGGTCTTATGCTGGCACAATGGACATATGTTAAGCAATTATGTGCCATGTCAGCATATTTACGTTTTATGTGATTTTACATGAGCAGCCTGGGAAAGACCTATGGTGCTGTGTCTGCTTTGGTTTAAGAGGCGGGGAAGGAAAACTACTCAACATGGGAGAGAACGGGTGCAAAAGCTCTATGAGTCATGATGGGAAATTAGAGTAATTAGATAAATAAAGTACTCTGAGATGTATGTCTATGTATGCTTATTCACAAATCAGCTCTCTGTAAAGCACCATTAACTTTCTGGCTGGCAACCAATTTTTTAAGCCATTGGTTTAGACATTTCTCAATGGCCTAAAGGTGCCATCCTTTCCGAATTTAAAGGTAGAAGATGTATTTGTGAGCAAATTAATTCAACTTGGTTATAAAAGAAATGATTGGTTGTAAAAGAAAAAAAAAACTTTTTAGATTATTGGAATGATGGATATATTAGAACAAATGTGGAAGAAACTGTTTCAGAAGATGAAATAGCCAGTTAGTCTATAAACTAGCTTTGTTTGCTTAGGTTAATGTTCATTTATTTCAAAGTATTAAGCCAGTTGACATGTATTTTAGAAAGATGAATTAAAAAGGAAGAAAAGATGAAAGGAAGAAGGAAAGAAAGAGTAGGAGGTAGGGTAGGAGTGAAGAGGAGTGAAGAAAAAAGAAAAGGAGAGAGAAAAGAAAGGGAACCTTAACCATGGTATATCAAAAATTAGTTTTTTGTATGTAAATGTTCACTAATGTGACAGCTTTATATCATCATGGGAGAAAATTTGAGCCAGATATTTTAAGTATATAAATACTATTATGAATATAAACAAATGTCAATGTCATGATATGGAAATTACCTATATATTTAATTATCGTATTTTGAAATCTAATTTTTATTCATTGATTTCAGAGAATTTAATGGGTACTTTTAAAGTTAATAAAAAAATGTATACCTGGATCTCAAGAAATAAAAATCATCTCATGACTTTCGATGATTTTTATCTGCCAAAAATGTATATGTTGTGTGTTATTCTGAATGAGATTGGAAACACTAATGTATTGTTTTCATGAACCTCAAGTATTCTGATAAAAGGGAAAAGATTCCCCTAAGCATTTTTAAAAGGCTCTAATACATTATAGCAATTAAGCCAGAACAAAAGAGCAGGAAAGAAATTTGATATTTTAGTGAGAGATGGAGGGACTAGGATTTAACTTATAGCTGACTATACACAGAAAGTATATTAATTTTAACTGATTTTATTACATTTACATTTTTTTCTCCACATGAACCAAATGTATGAACAGAGTTCAGAGATGAGGTATGTTAGTCGCCTAAGTCTTCAGGCTTTGTGAGGGGACCTCTGACCCATTCTTAATTCCAAGGGGTGGTGAGACTTATCCTAATACACATTTTAGTTCTTTGCCATTTAAACGTCTTATCAAATCTGAATCATTCTCAATTGGATATTGGGGTAGAGTTTGATAAACTGAGCAAGTATAATTTGTGACACTGGTAGGATCTGTTGGTAAAGAGAAAAATTGAGGAATAAGGGATCAATTGCAGGTCAGACTGCACATATTATTTAAAAAAATTTGGCTCAATTAAAATCATGAGTGGGGCTAGGAGTAGGAAAGACAGTGGAATGAATTTGACCTAACTTTCCTATGTATATATATGAATACATGTGAATTTCCACATCATGTGCAACCACAAGACTGGGATCCTAATTAGAATAAGATATATTCCATGTTTATATAAATATGTCAAAATATACTCTACTGTCCTATATAACTAAAAAGAACAAATACAAAATAATTTTAAAATTGCCATGATGTTCATGGTGATGAGTAAGAAATATTCCTAAAATATTGGAAACTAATGATTTCCAAGTCAGTCTTTCCTGACACTGGCTTGTAATCAAAGATGCTCATCTATGTTCATCTATACACAAAACAAACACACTCAATGTGACGTTTCCTGTCTTACTCTTTCAATGTGCAAATAGTAAAATGATTTTCATGTCTGATCTAATGCAGTTTAGGAGAAATAAAATGAGGAGATATATTTGTACAGTACAGTGTGTGTGTGTGTGTGTGTGTATGTGTGTGTGTATGTATGTGTGTGGATAGATAGGTAGATAAATAGATACACAAATACTTTCCCATCATATATATGATATATTGATGAGAAATGCATTAGGACAGTTCTGTATTCCCAGTATACCAAAAAACAAATGCCAGTATTTTGAAAAAGAATGAAATAGTCATGGGAACAAGCATTACATCTAATTGTGCAGACCTGTAGTTGAAGGAACCCTTTTTGTGGAGTATTTTTATATCTTCTGATTCTGTCTGTAGTCAATTCTTGATTCTCTCCACTGATCAAAGTGTAGCAGTAATAGAAAAAAAATATAAATTGCTAGCTATTTCAATTTGGGTTTGGAATGTATTTCTGTGCTTCATTTGAAAGGATATGTGTTCAAGAAATTCACAGCAGTTCAAAAGAATTTTATCCAGACCTTTCAGAGAGTGGATCATTCATTAAGTATTCAGACTTAAAGGACCTTTCCTGATCTAGGAAGAATTGGAATGTCCAGATCTAGAAAGAGTACAATAAAACCAATTTCAGATTGTAAATCTGGATGGAGGGATAGTGTAGAAACTCAGTGACAGGTAGAAAATGAAATGGGTATTTATCATTTTCAGACTGGCAGCAGTTCTTTGCACACATTTTGTTAATAAGGTGGGTTGTTGCATGATTTAATAATCTTTCTCCCAAAAGCCTTCCCTTCCAATCTATTATGTTAGTAAAACTATAACTACTTACATCTGATTCCTGCACTGAATCTTGCTTAGTTACATTCAGATCTGTGGATGTGGTCACTGATTTTTGCACAGACCTTCCCAGGGAATTCATTCTCCCAGGATTATAAAAGTAACATTTAGCCAATTCAAAACTATTAATTTTGGGAAAAGTAAAAAATTAATAGGGATTTTAATAAGAAAAGCAAACATCTCCTTGAAAGACAGTCATCATAGGAAGCTTGGTATCAGTTTCCCCACAACTGTGTCTGCTGTCTGAATCTAGGAAGTGCAGGTCTAAGAAGGATGGGACACCGATCCATTTATTAAGAAGTGAATCTATTGTTATGCATGCTGTGGTGCTGACCCTGAACTTACCAATATGATCAAGTCTGTTCATTAAAAAATTAGTTATTCACTAATGAAGTGAAACTAGTGTGTGGTCCTCCTGACACGATTTTATGCAGAGGAAAAGACTATGTTCCAGTGTTCTTGTTTTAAAAGAAGAAAACAGACTTAGCTGGGGCAAAGCTAGGATCATGAACCAAACAAATCACTCCCTTTACTTAAAATGGACACATGGATTGACCTAACTTTAAACTACTCAGTACACTGATTTGGTTGTGTCAACTGAACTTGGGGGCTGAGGAGTTATTTCTATTTTAGTTTGAAGATATTATTGCTTGTAAGAGTAGACAGGCTTAGTGGATTTTAACTGAGTGGCTGTACCCCCAGAAATATCAGTATCATAACTTGTCATTCAATCAATGAGCTTTTGTTCCTTTGGGTCTTAGAAGTTTTTCAAGTTTTGAGAGTCTGTTATTAAAAGAAGGAAGGAAAATAATTGATATCTTAATCTGTTATCAATTAATGCCTCAGATTTCAGTTAATATTCTGAGGATTATATGGCAGCCAATTAACAGTAATATTTTACAGAAACTTGGAAATTATACACCTGGGATGTACCCATATGAGAGAAGATAATTGCAATTATTTTGGGATATTCATGAAACCTAGACAGATCTATGGATAAGTTTGTGAAGTACTGGTTTGTGAAGTATCCACATAAGATATATTCTAATCTTACTTATCCATATGTGATAATTATCTGATTTTATTTTTAATTGTTCTCAATTTAAAGAATTATTTTAAAAATTAAAAATATTATTTAAAATAATACTCAGAGAAGTGTTTTAGGAAACTTCCACCCCCATCCTACCCCCACACAACTTTTAGTCAGTTTTGGATATGTAAGAGCAAATGCAGACATACCTGTTCCCTAAACTTGAACCAAATGATCATAAGGCCAATATGTCGAGTGAATACCTGTATTTGGAAATAGTATCTTTATATTTAGTCCCTGATTTCTGATTTTCCTGTGCATACTAGGATTTGTCATTTTAGTCAAGAATAGATTATTTGTGATATTTTTCTTATTCCTACTTGGACCTGCCTCAAGAATTTCTGGGTTAAAGGGTGTTGAAGAAAAAAGTGAAAATGTGAACATGTTGATATAAATATTAAATAGGTTAAAAAGGAGAAGATGGATATTAACCAATATGCTTATTATAAGATTATCTAAGGATTTTATTATTTTTTTTTGTACATCTTTTCATTGCCTAAGATGGTCAAGAAGAATAAAGAAGGGCTGGGGATATAGCTCAGTTGGTAGAGTGCTTGCCTCACATGCACAAGGCCCTGGGTTCAATCCCTAACACCTAAAATAAAATAAAATAAAGGAAATAAAAAAGTCCCATAGGAAAACTGGATTTTCTTCAGTGTTTGATGTGATAAAATTTTGACATCAATATTTTTCTATGAAAGACCAGTGTTTCCACAAGTTGTCAAGATATACAGTGGAAAGTTCTTATGCAGAGACTTCTCATTTTACAGCAAAGCCTTCTCAGATTGTGAAAATTATTAATACTGCTATTAGTGAAATGAATGAAGCCCATAGATGAGACAGTATTTCATACTGAATATGTATCAAGATAATTCCAGTTTCTGATGACTAACAATCAGGACTTCAAAGAGTTGCATTTATTTCTTGTTCACATAAGTTTTTTTTTTTTTCCTAATTCGCTGAACTCAATAGTTCTATGGCATCCCTACTATGTAAAAGGCATAATGACAAATATTCGTTGAATCAGGGCATTCAAAATTTTCCATATCTCTAATACCAAATAATTTCCATGAAAAGGATAAACATTTTGTTCCTTGTGCTTTTATTAGACTGTGTATTCAGTGTTTTTTTTTATTTAGTTTCTCAGCTTACTGAAATACTCAGCATTCTTTGTAGGAATAGAAAATATCTGTTGATGGCTATCTCCGTGTATTTACTGTTTTCTTGGTTTACTACATTCTAGAAATAAAAGTGTGTTTAACTTACTGTTGTCTACATTCTGTCTCTACAGATTATTTTGTCGAGTGCTTTCTCTAGCTTAATTTAAATGATTTATAAAATATGGCTTTGATCACAGCCCTTAGAAGAGAAATATGTGCCACATTATGGTCCATGTATCTTATAAATAGGAAAGGCTTCTGGATGGGCAATGTGGAGTTTCCTTAGTTCAGATTTCTTTTATTACTTTAGAACACATCATCTTACAACAGCCATTTTCCTTCTAGGCAATACATATATTTCAAATACTTCATTCTAATCTTATTTTCTTGAAGGCAAGCTTTCTTAATTTGGACTTTTAATCTTTCCTTTCATCAACAATACTATATCTTGTTTTATTACTTTTCTCTGAATACCCTCATCTGTGCTGATGCATTGCTGATAATGAACTTGACTGGAACTCTGGCTAGATGTTTTGTCAAATCTTTACAACCTGTCCCTTGACCTCTTTCATCCATCTTCTTTGGCAAATCTATTTTGAGACTGAGAGAGATCCTGGAGTGATTCCAGTCCACATCATCTTCTAAGAACCTCTTATTTCTTTCGACCAAATTTCTATATGTGAGACACCATGGTCAAATAAAATCAAAACATGATCTCTTTATCTGGAAACTCTGGCTTCAAATCTGCTGCTATAAACATTTATTAGAGGCTGTCTTACTGAGGTATTTCTCTTCAAGAGTAATAATGTGAGTCCAGTTGGATGACAGTTGCCTTATCAGTCCTTCCATGATGAATTACTTCATAAATGCATCTGCAAATTATTCTTTTGGAACCTACAAATTATTCCACTTCTTTCTTCTTCATCCTCTGTACCAAAGAAGTTAAATTGACTTGATTACCCCAAACAAAATTTTTAAACCAGACTTACATCGACTAAAATTATAATTGTGACTAATTATGGGGATTCTTATAATATTCTGAAATATTATAAACACTTCATCTTTCATCTTGAAGAACAACTCATTGATTATGTGATATCATGGGAATTCTGCATTAAATCCTCAGTTTTAGAAAGACTTAGGTTTTTGAACAATGTCAACAAGTTAGATCCAAAGAGAATTGAACATTATCTTATCCTGGCATTGCATCCTGTGTCAGAGCAAGTTATCTCATCTTAAGTAATATTCATTACCAAAGGCATTATCACAGTCAATCATTACTAAATTCGCTTAAAAGGTCAGCACAGTTTACAACTCTGCATCCTTTTGATGCAGCCTAGTTTTGCATTGGGTTCCTGAAGTCATGCTACATTTCTGACAATAATTAATAAGAAATATTAGTAGGTTGTGACCTAAGTTTAGATTGTCCTATTTCAATATTTAAACAGTGTTTGACTCCATTTTTATTTTAATATCTTAATGTTGGGAGAAGTATAACATCTTTGGGGTCTAGTAAAACTCTTAAAAATATTTATTGGAAGAATGACAATTGCACCATTCATCTTGGTCTTTAAAATTTTTTATAAGATGTGAGATGAGTGAAGTAAGTATAATAGTCATTTTTGATACTGATAAATAATGGTTAATGATCAGCATATTCCTTACAATAGAAAATGTCCTATTTTTTAAAATTAAATAGGATTATTGTAAATTATAAAAGATCGAGGATAAGGATAAGCCAACTAGTCAATGATTCAATATGTAAAAATTGAGAGAGAACAAAACTTCACAGGGCCATTAATTACAAAATCTGATAAATATATGTTTTTATATGTAGAATTTTAATTTAGACTTAGAATTGTAAAAATGGACAGAGAATAATAGAGTGATGGAAATATGTGTATAGAGTAGCTTTTCTTTCTCTAATAAGTAAAGAAGAAAATCAACTAGAAAAATATACCCTTTTTATATAGTTAATATTTTTTATTTTGCATTATCTTTATTTCTTTAAAGACATTCTTTAGATGTCTTTTTAACATTTATTTGAAGCATAAGATGGGAGTGTTGTTGCTGAATCCAAAATCAGTTTGAATTTAGTAACTTCTGTCTTTCAAACTGCTCCTAATCTGTCAATTTTGCTTAATTTTAAATTATGATTATTATAACACACTTATGTATTTAATAAGAATGACAGGATTAGAAATACGACTAAATTGGCTCAAAAAATTAAAAATTCCTAAATTTGGAGTTATCTGCATATGCAAACAGGCTTTGGGATTTACCCACTTGTGATGCCACAAACTGTAAGCTATTTTTTTGCATATTTGCTTTTGCTAAAATACTGTGGGAAGAGATGATTTCACTTTTCCTATATTCCACTAGGGCAGATGAAGGTCTGGCTCCTATGTGAATTGTTTCAGGACCTGCCTGTTCTTCAGCATCACCCATTACTTAGGTTTTGCCATAATGCCCTCTTGACAACTTTTAGTATTTTCTATTTTTAAACTTCTAAATCGAAATTTTTTTTAAAAAATATATATGTATATTACCATAATACTCTATATATCATTCTCATATCTTGTCTGATTCCCATAAGACTTGGACTCAGACATTAAACAAAGCTATGACTGTAGGATTATAACAGAAATGCTTATGCAAAACACATTTGGTCAGTTAGCATCACGGGTCACTTGAGCTCTGCCTCTGAGAGTGAAGGAGCAGGGAATCTGATGACTGTAGAAATCTTGCCATTTGATTTTTTTTTTTAATGGTTTTGAAGGTGGGCTTGAACCACTCTTTTTAGATATAAAGTCTGTTTGGTACTCACAGAAAAACTTTCAAGATTGTTAGTAACACTTTGTATCCAGGAAGCTCTAAGAAAGGATTCTAAAGGTAGGAACAGGCATTGGTTATTGGCTTATCTTTCAAATTATACACTTCATGCAACCCCTTCTGAGGGGCATAAAGGAAATTAGAAAGAGTTGCAGTTCTAACAACAATGAATGCATCCCATTGAAAGTGGTAAGTATCCCTTTAGTACCACTCATTACTGGCTGGACATGCCAAGGCTGGGAGCTTGACGAAGGTCACATAGCAGGGCCATGGAACCTTCAAGAAAGGCATCTGGGATTCCCACTGACTGTTCCAGGCTTTAAGAGCTGCAGCCCTTGCTTTCTCTCTTGGTGATGATGCTGGATGCTTTAAATAGGGGATTCATCCCCCCACAGAGGAGCCCCATTATAATTTTCCCTGACAAGGCAGGGTGCTTCTTCATCCTCCTCCCAGATGGTCCCTTTTGATTCATTCAAGAACCAAAGAGGAATCCAAATGACCGTGCTGCCTGATGTCATGAAGGCCCGCACGTTTCTCTTTCAGCACCTAATTCTTTCATATGCCTCTTTCTCCCAAGTAGTTACCACTCCCTCTTCCACCTCCCTAATCCCTTCCCAAGTAAGGTACGTTTTTTTTTTTTGTTTGTTTTATTTTGTTTTGTTTTTCTTTTGCTCTCTCTCTCACTCTCTCTTTTCTGTATCTCTCGGAAATCAGACAGGAGTTCAGAGCACTTTCACTACCTTTTATGAGGTAGATTGTGATGTCATAGATGGGGGCAGGGCTAGTCAACTTTCTACCCACCTCCCAACCTGTGCTGAGGGAGCTCCGATCGGGAGTGGAAGCAGTGATTCTTCCATGGTGAGTAACTTTGCTTTCTAATCTAATGTCTCTGTACTCATTATTTCTGAACGAAGTGGCGGGCGGGGGGGGGGGGACATATTTCAGGGAAGTGACCATGTGTCCACTTAAGCCCTCTTTACTTACCATTAATCAACTTGGGCAAAGGACCGATTTATCTATTCTTTACATGGGTTAGGAATTCCACAACACAGACTCACTCTTCAATCATGATCTAAACTTGAGAAGCGAAAATTACATTTCCAATTCCTTTATTTCTCAGTCTTTCTTCCAATTGGGAGGGAAAGCCATTGCATATGTGGAATGAATCCATTCTGCAGTCCCTTTGTGAGCTTCTCTACAGAGAGCCAGTCAGGAGGAGGTATTCTTCTTCATTTGGAAGATTTCAGGGTCATAGAATATCCTTTATTGATGTTTGTTGAGAAATATTAAACTCTTCTCAAATTCTAGGGGTTAAAAATCTGAGGAAACTGATACATGAGGATTATCGACAAACAGTTTTAAAAAAATGAAAGCTTTCTCATGCCATGACTAAAATGTTCATTACAATAAAATCATTTGTCCTACAAGTTAAAAGCACAGTCATTTCAGGGTGTCACAACCAAATTTGCTACCATTTTGTTGTTTTTGTTGCATGCCATAATACTGATGCTGTTTTGTAGTCTCTTGCTAGTTAAGAGGTGTGAAAAGCTGCTGTTCTTTGTTCTCATTTGGGTTTCTATTACTGATTAGTCCTTTTATATGCCTTCATGTTTAGAAAGAAAAGATCAACTGGAGTGAGCATTTTTTCTCTGCTTCTTTGCTTGTTCTCTCACGGGTACCTATTAAAACTTTGCAAGATGTAAGGTTTGTGTGAAAGGGCAAAGGGATTCTTGGAAGTGGTTAAATCTTTAATGGATATCCAAGCAACAGGGCGAATGTTTTTAAAAAGGATTTGACCATTAGAATGCTAAGCCCTGTTACTTATCGTGGGGTGAGATGAACACATCTTGGTGTGGATCATGGGTCTTTTGAAATACATAAAAAGAGGATCATTCATGTTTCTCAAAGCATGCATCCCTAGTCAAGTAGCCATGTGTAAACACTGGCACTGGAGAACTGAGGGACAGTTGGAAGAGAGGGTTTCTCTCTCCTCAAGTTTCTCTATTATGTGTAGATCATGTTCCCTTTACCCTCAAAGTTATCCTCTTTTATACTAAAAACATGGGAACAGATACTGCCCTTTCTGGTACCCTGAATTTGGGAGTTGGGAGGGCTTCCAGAGATTATTTTCTCTCCTGAGCTTTCTAATATGAGGAAGTAACTATAATTATAGAGATTTCTGGCCTGATAAGAAAAGGTAGGGCCCTAACTGGCCAATAGGAAGATTTGGGTTGTAATTGCCAGTGGTCAACCTAATGTTACAACATGGGTGAAGGTGATGTGTGTTGGGTTATCCCTCTCAAGTCTCTGATCTACTTTTTTATTTAAAAGTACTATACTCCTGAAACCCAGGTAGAAGCAACCCTTCAGTGCTAGAGTAATCTGATGTCTAATCATAGCTCAAGTTTTTAATGTCTTTTATCAACCCCTCATACAGCTGCCAGGTAAGAAATGCTCCTATTTTATAAACTCTTGGAACACAATCATCTTTAAACTTCGTGAGTGAAGAGCGGTTGTGTTGTGCGCTTGTGCAAATTTGGAGCGTCTATCATGGAATGCCTTGTGCATGCACTTGTTTATCTTCATGTGCATGTGTCATTATTAGTGGTGTTCAGTGTTTTTTATTCATTTTGTATGTATTAAAATTATAATTTAAAAATACATACATACATACATATATTGTGCTGTAAAGGAGTCAGCGAAGTGTAACAGAAACAGCTTAAACTAGGGTCTAAGCACTGGTATTTTGGTCCTCTCTCCATCATCGATGATTAAGTAACTCAAAGTAAATTGCTTAGATCTTTCAGGTGTCAGTTTTTCTCATCTGTAAAATGATGATAGATGATCTGAAAGATGTAGCCCAAAATATCTCCATCCTAAAATTCTGTGGGTTTATGATATACTTTTAAGGAAATTATTTGTGGGAAAAGATAGTTTTTTATATTGAACATATAATTATTCAATCCAGAAAAAAATATTTCAGCCCCTACTAGGTTTTAAAACTCACCCTCTATCTGATGTAGTGTTATCTGGTTAATGATATATATGAGTAGCTCAATGTTCTTTTAAATGCACAATGTCATTTGACCAACTTGCTCAATATAAGCCATCACTACAGATAAATATCTGCAGAGATATAGAATCCACGATAGGTAGCTATGTGTTGACTTAGAACACGAATTTCCTTTTAAACTCTATACTTTTATGTTTTTCTACTTATTTGGGATTAAAAATTAGTCCTTAACTGCAAGGCAACTGATCTGGCTCATTGGGAACTTCAGAATTCAAAATTACTTCGATGATATTGCAGTAGTGCCTATGTGGTATTGGAAAGGAGTAGTGAATAGAGAACTAGGGTACTGAACTATGTGTTATGGTATATATGTACAGCCTGGCTCCTGATCCTCAGGAATGTATAGCCTCTTTGGGTAGTACAGACAAGTGTCAACTTAAAAGTAAAGATGGGAAGAGTTCAAATAACTAAGAAATGTGCCGTGGTATATAGGTGGCTGGACTACACTGGGATGATTGTGAGAAGCTGAGATGAGGCATTTTACTGACTTTAAAGGGTGGCAGAAATTTGTGTTATACAGAAGGAAGTTATCATGGAAGCAAGACCATGGTTTGCAAGACCACAGGAGTTGAGGATAAATTTTGGTTAAGACATGCTATATATCAAAATCACTGTATAGTTAATCTCCTTACTTCTTCAGATTATTATTATAATTACTAAAGCATATTAATTGTACACAGTATTGGGTTTCTATGAGACATTTGAGTTCCACATCCTTGTTGATCACTTTTCCCTGAGCATGTGCTGATTTTACAATAAAAGAAATATTTGTTTAGAAGAGCTGAAGAGGCTGCTAGTAAATGAACTGCAGCTTATTAAGTTTATTAAAATAAAATCAGGCCACTATTTTCTTAGGCAAAAAAAAAAGATCACAAATACTCATAGCCCCAGCTATGGAAGAGAAATAAATAAAAGGGAGGGGGGGTGAGGGAAGGAGAGAGAACTAACTCTGAGAGGGTCTAATTTTCTGATGAAAGTGAAAAGAGATCCTCTTTTGGAAATATTTCCTAAACCTGAAGAAAGGTTTAGAAAGTGATATAGTGTTGGAAATGTGCATAAGCTAACGAGAACCCATGTAATGAAGATGGTGTCACTTTTCTGTGTATTGAACAAGAATCATGTCAGATTCCGCCCCTGAACAGATGCTGTAGATGAGGTTAAGCACTGGGTGAAACGTCACATGATTAAGCAAGTCTCTTTTTTGAAGCACTTGGGAAAAGGAGATTATTGATTTGGATATGATTTACCCACATTGATGAACAAGAGTGCTTGCATTCTAAAGCCTCTTTGTTGCTTTCACAGATGATTTGCAGTGTATACTTGGCATCGCATAGAGGGAACTATGCTTTTGTATATCATGCCATCCAAATTCTTTCCAAGTTATTACTTTGACCTTTCTAACAGACTGGAGTTTCACAAATAAAAGTTTTGTTTCCCTTAACTCCTTTCTCAGATTCTAACGATCTTAGAACTTCATAAATAAATAAGGGCTTGGTTTAGATCATTCCGTAAAATGTCTCTTAATTTCTTAATGTGACATAAAAATTAGCTTTGTAGATTTTATTATCTCAGAAAATCACTTTCAAAGGCTAAACTTGTCTATCTGGGAACAACGAAATGATATGATCAAAGGCAGTTTTACAAAGCCAGGAATGCTCTTTTTAGAACTAATTTTTCAAAAAACCAAAAAAGTTCAAAAAAATAAGATTTAAATAAAATTCTGTGAAACAAATGTATTATAGATTCTTACAAGAAAGTAGGACTGTTTGTCTTGACAGAACAATGATAAGGATGGCAATTGTTCCCCTTCCCTACCTTCAAGTGTTCCTGGAGATCATTTTTAAAATAAAGGATCAGGTAGACCTGCAGTCAACAAATATCGAGTATATAACATGTGATAGCCACTGTCCTATGGGAAAGTGAAATTATGCAATCCAGACAGATGTACAAGTATCTACAATACATTATAATAACCTCTCTAAAAGAAATATATACAAGGCAATTTGAGCATTCTAATAGAAAAAGGGAAGCTTCATAAAGGGTCTATGCATGTGTGTATTGAAATATATTCTAGACTGACATTATCTGAAAATGCCAGAGATGAGTGGAAAGATGAAGAAAAGTAAAAGATGAAATTCGAATGGTAGGTTGGGCAGACATTTGTATGACCCATGCTGATTTTAAATCAGTGGTTTTCAAAATGACCAGAATTATCTGCATGTCAAACTCAGCAAAGGGGTGGGAGGAGCCTATGAAAAGGCAGAGGCTACTCTGTAGACCACTTGAATCAGCACACTTGGTAGTAGGTTCTTGGAATCTGTAATGAACTACCCACTTGCTAACACACACCAGGTGGTTCGTTTTCACACCAAAGTTTCAGAATCTCTACGAGGCAACAAAACTGACTCATGTGTCTGTGTTCTTTGAAGAAGTTTCAGAAAAAAAAAATTATTAACAAAAGATCTGGGACAAATAGGAACTGGAGGTAATATAAGAATATCTTGAGAAAATTGGTTTAAACATTGGTTAGACATGAGAACAAAACTTCCTAATAATGATGGTTATTATGTATAAAGAATGACTAAATAATGCTATTAAATCTAAAAGGAGGGGTGTGAGACTATAAACATTCAAGAGGCTGTCTTTCATCTTTCTTTTGTTTTGTTCCCATACAAAGAGTCGATGAAGATCCAAAATAATTTGTAAAACATCTCCCAAGTGGTGTGGAGATGAGAGAGAGGAAATAGTTCAGAGAAACTGTTTCTGAATGGTATTCTTTGGAAGAGCTATTTGACTAGTTTATTTCAATTAAGTAAATGTCATTTAAAAAAAAACATACTAGCATTCTTGTCATGACTGAAAAGCTTCATGCTCATGTCAAAGCAGTATGGGACCTATATGGTCTATGTTGAAAATTATTAAAAATGTAACTATATGTTTGAATCAGTAATCAACTAGAAATTGTAAATTTGTTGTTTTTTTCCTTAATGGACAGCATCTATTACTGTACAATCATCAGTCCATGTACAAAGTTAAGAAGTGCTCAAAGATGTAGCGAGAAGGGACACTTGAGAGATATTTCACATTTTACTGAGACATCATAATGAGCCCTGGTCTGTAAGAAGGCAGACCTCTCTTCACAACATCAAGAACCAGTTCTGGAATTAACCTCCTCATTGCTTTGCATACAGCTGATTGATTACAGGTTGCCATAATTTTATATTTGAGAATGCTTTTGGAAATCAGGAAAGGATGGGGAATCCTGTTTTGTTTTGTTTTGTTTTTTGTTTTTTGTTTGTGATACAGTGCATTTCTTTATTTTTTTATTTTTATTTTTTTCTCCTTTTTTTATTAGTTACACATGACTGTACAATGATCTTGATAATCCATACATTTGAATCAAATGGGGTATAATTTCTCATTTTTCTGATTGTACAGGTTGCAGAATCACATTTGTCATGCCGTCATCTATATATGTACAGCAGAATCCTGTTTTTATCTGGGTTTTTGTTGTTGTTGCTGGTTTTTTTTTTTTTTTGAGTCAATGACAATGTTTTTTCTTGGCAGAGTTGGAGATACTGCTGTCACCTTCTAGAAGCAACTGCTAAGATGCCAAATTAGTTTGGGCATACTAAGTTAATGATGTTAAAAAAAAAGTGATTCTAGCAGATATTTCTTACCAATGATGTGTAGCTCTGGCAAGGTAAATACAACTTCAGGTGCTTCTAAGAAGATGCACCAAGCCAAATTATTTTCCTCAAGGCCCATTTTACCTAAATAAAAGCTGAATAGACAATAGTAACAATCATATGGTTTTGTTGTTAGAGATCTGAAAAAGTAACATAAAGAAGACAATAATTTCTTAAATAATGTTAAAATGATAAGCTGGATATTGCTATTCAGTGAGAATTTGAAAACTATTTCATATCATCTGGCTGGTATTGGACAACACTAACATTCTCTCTGGGCTTTTCTTTGTATATAAAACTTGTAATTGTAATATCAGTAATAGCTACGTAGAAGGACAATCTCATGTAGCAAATACCAACAATTATTCTTTCTAGTTAAGATACATCGAAGATTTTATAGGTGCCAAGCACTGTGCTAAAGCTTCTTAAATATACTATGGAATTCAGTTTAGATAATGGTCTTGTGGAGGAGACAGTGTCAGCTCCATTAGAAATATTAGGAAAAGAAGATTGGAGAATTTTCCTATTTCCAGGAGCTCAAAGTCAGCCGCTGTGTTCTCCACAGCGTGGTGTGCTTCTGTCTTTCCTTGTCTGACACATCAGTGTGATTATTTAATTATTTTTCTCCATGAAGTTGTAAGCTAGTTAAGAATGTGTTTGTCAACTGGATCCTTGAACAATGAGCACATAGCACAAGCCTAATACATTAGCACACTTTGCAAAGCCTTCTCCCATAGTAATAATGTTTTTGCACTGGAAATTTCTAAAAACTGATTCTGAAGTCTATCATTCCTTCATTCTTTCCTTTATTTATTTATTATTAAAAACTTCTTTTAGTTGCAGTTGGACACAATACTTTTATTTTATTTATTTATTTTTATGTGTTGCTAAGGATAGAAACTAGGGCCCTGCACATTCTAGGCGAGTGCTCTACCACCCATCCACAACCCCAGCTCCTTTATTTATTTTTACATGAAATGCTAGACTTCAAAGCACATTGCTTTTTAGCATTTGGAGCCACCAATTAAGTAATCAATTTTTTTCGAGCTAACTGAATTTCTTTATAATTTATTTTGTTAAAATTTTTTTTGTTTTATTATACTTAAGATTTTAAGATTATGGCATGGAAATATATAGAATTTCTCCCCAAGAGAGCTAAATTAATCATACTGGTTCCTTTGAAAAGAGTTGGAAAGTAACATGGTTACTTTCATTTGCCCTCCTACCTGAACATTATGACACATGAAAATGTTAAATAATTACATTTAAATATGAAATATTGATTTATACTTAAGCATCCTAAAGTATTAATGTCCCCTAATAGTCTTTACAATTTGTAATAGATTTTCACATGTTTTAATAGATTTGGATCCAACCACATATGATAAATCTGTAAATTCAGAATTGTTTCTCTCACAACTCATATATATTTATATATATATATGACTCTGAATTTATGGTCTGTTACATTTACTATGTGACTTCACTTCTGAAGTTCGCCTTTTGGCTCAAGACACCTTCTAGTGTTTCATCTTTCCATTTTCTATGCAGGAAGAAGTGAGAAGATAAAATTATACACTTACTTGCTATGCTAGCAACCCTTAAGGAGGTTTCCCAGAATACCTGCCCTTCACCCCCCTGCAATTTCTGCTTTCATCACCATGGCTACCTTTAGATGTAAGAGAGACTGGGAAATAAAGTGTTTTAGTTAGGCCAGTTGCTGCCCTGATTAAAAAGGGGAGGCCATGACAGGGGCTCATGGAATATTGGGTGGTCAACCAAGGCAGGATTCCAAAAACAAAGATGAAATTATCCCCATAAAATTAGATTAGAAACCGACAAGAATTCAGGAAGGAGAAAACAAAACCTATTCTTATACTAGCCAGGATACCTTGACAGACATATTCTTATTTTTGAAACTCAAATTTAAGTGTTATGCAAATAGTCTGATGTGCTTTCTTGTCTTCTACATTTTTGAGAGAATTAAGACAGGTAATTTGCTGCCTACATTCTAGACAATAGGATGCCAGATTCTATGTGAGGAGGAAGGCTTTGTTTCCCAGACGCCTTCTTTTGTAGAGTTACAGTCAGATGGAAGCTGACAATGAATTATCTGAGTATCCCAATGAATCCCCATCTTATGAGAGATCTGGAAACAAACAAACAGATAAAAAACAACAACAACAACAACAAAAAGGGTGCGTTAGGCTAGGGTGGTAGCCCTTGCCAGAGAATGCAAGAACTGAATTCTGGCTTTTGAGCAAGTTGATCCACCTCTTAGAAGCTTCATTTTTTTCAGGTATAAAATAAAAATGAGATGTGTATCTACCAGGTTATTCGTATCAAAATGTGTTGATTAATGCCACACACTTAGCACAGGGATCTTAATGTAGTAGTGGTAAATATACATGGACACCAATATTGGTTATTTTGTCTTGTCCAAGAGAATGTATCTATAGTTTGGTGATGTAGTTGCCCTCCTCCCTCTCTTTCATCATGTCCACCCTCAATTAAACTGTTGGATACACAGCACCGAATAACCACCAAGGGTCTCTACCCTTACAGAGATTCCATTCTTTTGTCATTAGAAGTTCTAGAGGGATCACTTAGAGAGGTCATGTTTAAAAATAGGGAAGGGAATGGCCTCAAAAAGAAAGTATTGATTTTCACAATTCTGTCTGTAAAAGAATCACAAGAGTAGCCATTAGAAGTGGAAATTCCAAGATTCTACTTCCACACTTTAGAAAATAAGGCTTGAGAAAGGCTAGGGGGCTCATTTTGGTTAGCCATTATAGGATGCTTTGCAACATCTTTGAACTTTCCTCACTGATGTCAGTAGCACCCCCTCCCTCCCCAGCGGTGATATTCAAATGTCTTCAGATACTGTCAAACGTGCCCTAGTTTGAGGAACAAAATTGCCTTTGAATGAGAACCATAGGGCTGGTTGCAATCCTGACCTTTCATCCACCATTTAAAATGCATCCTGTTAGGTCTTCCCTATAGGTGGGAGCAGATGACAGGCACCGTAGTTCCAGATTCACCTCCAGACTGACTCTAGCAAGGGCATGGAGGTGTACTTTCCTACAAGCAAGACTCCAGAGAACCTGTCACAGTTGTCCTTTGATGATCACTTTCTTACCCTTTTTGAAGATCTGCATCCACCTCCCTTCCTGTTTACTAGACATGTATGCATTTCTACTCCCAGAGACAATTAAGGCTTTCAATGAGAATGTTTAGAAAAAAGTTTGAAAAAGGTAAAATTTGACTTCAGTTTCTTGCTTTTTAGCAAACAAAGGTAGTAAAGTTAAAAATTTTCAATTTTGTAGCCCTTAAAAAAAAACTTTCCATGTATCATTACCTACTACTTTATCATTGCATAGTACTTTCAGCATATATTTTAATCTCTGTGGTGAGGAAGCCAGTAAGTATATCTTAAAATGTAAGCAAAAAGGGAAGTGATAGGTAGTTTATGTTCTTCTTAAATTTTTTTTTAAAATAATAATATGAAGTACATTAGGCTACTATTCTCCTTGAGAGTCAAATTACTCATTTTTTTTTAAAGATAGTACTTATGAAGAATAATTCTGCAATGTGGAAATGAGTGGCAGGTGAGCCCTGAAACAGGAAGCTGTAAGTAGGAACTGAATATTTTTCATGGCTTAGCAATTTTTTTTTCCTTAAAGCAATTTGGAGAGCTGTGACAGGTGGCATCCCCAGATACAACAGACATCACTCTCTTAAAGATGCACCTAGAATGCATTTGAAGAATTTACCTTGTATTTTTCACTGGGTAGGGTAAAGAAATAATGAGGTGGCCTTTATATCTTGTAATAAATATGAAGGTGATTTAACTTTGTCAGCGGCCTGATTCATAGGGACTTCAAGATAGGGATTGTGCCTTGAGGAAAACTTTCATCTTAATACTAAACATAATTTTTAGTAGGGGCAAGATACTGTATCACACCATCTCCAACCCTTTCATGTTCCTCTGTGTTCCCCGGTTAAAAGTTATCATCTTCTTGAAATTAAGGAAGTACTTTTCCTCCTACCCCAGAAGAAGTTTTCAAATTTCAGTGGTTTGAGGTTTTCTTTCAAAAGAACCACTAATATTTTTTTCCAGAATATTTTTTGGCAATACTGTTATGCATTTTTCAGCCTTTTGAGGATTCTCTTTCCTTTAATCTGTAATTTTGAAAGTCTCTTGTATAGCTTGGCCTCTTTTGCAAGGGAACAGATAATATGTTGTCCATCCATAGAGGTTCTTTGTTGGACCAAAGACATAATATTTCCAGTTTTAGATCGAAGGGAACCCTCAGGTGCTTTTGCTGCATCTTCCCTAAAGTACATTCACTCCAGGAGAGACAGAATAGAAGGTTCCAAACTAGGCCATGCCCTGGCAGGCACCTGTATGGGAAAGTATCCTGGCTTCTAAGGAGAAGAGAACCACTTTAAATGTCCTTTATTTCTACTTTTATTTAAAATCAGTTGGAGCTGTGGTGTACCATTAAACACACGATTCCCAAAGACAAACGTCAGGAGCTCGAATTGCTGGTAATTGTTTATTAGCTAGCAAGTTTCTTCTCCCTAAGCCTCAGTGCCTGTTTATAGAATGGTGTCGATAAAGTTGGTGTATGCTTTCGTTTTTGAAATGAGTGTTAAGTGATAGTAACATATAAGAAAGATCTAACTGGGGTATTTCAATATGTATTGAATCTACAAAATCTAAAATTTTCTCTTTAGAGAAATACTCAATTTTTATTTTTCATCTTACACTCAATTTAAGGGACAGCCTAAGCCAAGAATCTATCACTGCACTAACCAAACACTAAACCCAATATGTCCACCTAACCCCAATATGATTTCTGTGTTGCTAGCCTTTTGCGGGAGGGTATACTAGAAAAGGGCAAGGAGGAATGTGTTTGCAAAGAGCCAGACGTCTAACTATAATGAGATAAGACCAATACATAGACAAAGTTTTTGAGGGCAAAATTGTTTTGAGTAGCCAATGATTTGATTCTAGCAAGAAAGGCAGCCAGAATTGAGATGGAATCATGAAATACAGATTCATAGGTGAACTGTCATTTTTGTAGGTATGGTCTCCCCTTCATTTCTTTGTTGGATTTATCTCTTTGGGGGACACACTCCATAGCCAGTGTTAAGTCCCCAGCAGTGTGGTTCCTATGACCTATTTCCTTTGAAAATCATATTTTCAGACTATTCTCTATAAATGGAAAAATTGAGATTGTAAGTAGGACCACTCCATTGATATTTCATCATCGCTGTCAAGGAGAAGAAAACTCACCACCTTTGGGTAGTACTTTGTTCTTGTCTTGCTGGGGCTGATGATACCTGCATGCTACTCCAATCATCTATAGAATACTTGCTTCAATGCAGGGTTCCTGGAGTCTGAAGCATTCAGGTGTTGTAGTAAATTAAGATGAAAATCCCCAAGAGACTCAGAGGTTATATGCTAGTCTTCTATATTCTCATATGTCTTTAAAATTTAAAAACTATTCAAAGTTTATCTTCTCACATGGATTTCAGAATAACTTGTAAAATACATTGTTATTATTAACCCCATTTTATAACTTGAAGAAACCGAAATTCAGAGAGATTATTAAAGCATCCCCAAGTTTTACAGGCAGTAACTGGTACAGCCAAGACTCAGATCCAGTTTCTCTCATGTGTAGTCTTGTGTTTTGTGCAAGGTAAGAACGGTACTGGTTTCTTTGTGCTCCCTAGACTATAAATCGAACAAGAAACACAGGTCATAGTATGGGTCAGATGCTGTCGTGATGATAACAGCTGATGTTTTGGGGTTCTTACACATTATACCTGTTGGTCTAACATTATATCATGGTGCCCACTGTGTGATAAATTAAATGACTATGTTGTAGAAACGTAGGATAATTTTTCTTAATTTCTTTGATAAATAGGAAATGGTATATATGATATCTAGTTCTAATAGGAGAACTGGAAGATGTATTTAATCAAATTTTCTTTGAATATTCATAGATTTTGTTTTGTTTTGTTTTTAGTTGCTGGCAAGAAAATCAGAAATGAGATAATGATGTCTTTGCCACTTGCTTAGTTCAGATCCCATGTAAATCAAGATTGCAAGATTGGAAGTTTGTGTGACTTTTGTCTCCTTTGTGGCTTAAGAAAATCCACCCTCATTACTGCTTGGTCACATGACTTACATTTATAAGCAGATAAAGCATATACTTACCTCTAGATCAATGCCACCAGGTACCCAGAATGAAGATAATCAGGCAGGAAAACTCTGTGGTAGATTATAGATTAGTCTGGTTGAGATGGCATGGTATGTGTCCCAGTGGGTTGCAACCTACCTCTATTAGATATGAATATTATGAACCCAGGTTCACAGAAAAGTTAACTTCTCTATTTCAGCTTCCTCATGTACAAAGAAGGAATGATGACATTTACATTATACTATTTTGAGGGTTAATAATTTGTTTGGGCACTAACATTATACTGAACAAACAGTTCAGTGCCTTGCAGATGCTGGTACTATTAATAGGGGAGATAGATTTTTTTAAAAAAACCTAAGTCTTTTGTAATGGAAAGCAATAATTAAGTATAAAGACTTTTAAGTGTGTCTCATTTCTTAGCAAAGGCTGATCTTCAGACTGCCACTCAGGGTACAGTAGGAGGAAAAACTTGTATCACGGTTGGCTACTGTTTCCTTTCTCCAGAATATCCCACCTTCTACCCTCCTGATAATCTTATGCCATTGGATGTAGTGGAAGAAAGAACAGGTAGAAGGAAAGCCAGTGTACTTAAGCTTTGTGTCTTTGGTCAAGCATTTTCATTTCTTATTTCCCCATTTATAATGTTTATTATTAACAATATTTAATGAATAGTTATGGCAGACTCAAATCCCAAGTACTGTTTTAGGTGTTTGGAACATAGCATGTGAGTGGGAAACAATAAACAAGAGAAGAAAATGCATATTGGATGGTGATAATTGTAGGAAAAATATAGAAATAGGGGGAGAGGACAACAAATTGAAGAATGGAAGGGATAGAATTGCAATTTGAAATGTATGGCTAAGGACAGTTTTCCCTAAGATGCTGACATTTGAATCAAGATTGGAAGTGAGAGAGCAGTCCTTATAGATATCTGGAGAAAGAGTGTTCCATGCAGAGAAAACACTAAATGCTAAGTAAGGCCTTGCATTCTAACATGACTGGTTTGAGCAACAGCCAAAAGATCAACATTTAGAGGTTGAGTGAACAAAGAAAAAATCAGAAATATTAAGGACCACTTGCTATCCAACCAGATTTTGCACTGAATTCTACTCAGACTGAGTCAAGGACACCCCCCACACACACACACAGAGGATGATGGTAACAGAATAACATCATTTTTGTTTATTTAACAGAACATTCAGGCTGTTATCTAATAATAAAGATGGAAAGAAGCAAGTAGAGTAGTTTGGGGCAATTACGATAACAATCTAGCCAGTGTCCGATGAGTTGGTCAAGGTGGTTAAGAGTAGAGAAGGTGAGACAAAGTCAAATACTGAATGTTTTGAAGATGTTACTGATGGAATTTGATGACAGATTAGATATTAAGTCAGAACAAGATGTAGCCTAAAACTCTGGGTAGCCTATCTAAATGGTAGGAAGAATGGTAAGAATTCTCCCTCCCCCTGAGAGGGAGAAGACAGTGGAAGAAGTAGATCGGGGGAGGAGTGGAGTGCAGAGCTCTTGCTGTCTCTGAAAGATTGAGAGGAGTCAATAAGAAAATATATGCAGAAATTGAATTGTTCTCCAAATGCTAAGAAGTCATCTTTATGAAGCTAACTCTTTCAAGCACCTGAAATAGAATCTATGTGGAAATTAACTAAAAGAGTTAATGATTACATCTCATTGAGTTGTAGGAAACCTGTACCTGAATCTGTGACTGTACACAGGGATCACTTGAAAATGATTTGAATGTGTGTTAACATTGGTAGTGGGTTTACAGCATACAATGGAAAAAGCAGTGACCAGGAAGAAAAAAAAATGATTTAGAGGGTATTATTCTGTGTCTACTCAAAAAATGTTTCAAAGTAGACCGAAAAAAAATGTGTTTAATTATAAAAGCCATGGATCAACTGCTCAAATTTAAAACTAATTTAATTAAAATTACTGGATTTTAAACATGCATTATATTGAAGACCTCTTATGAGCACTTGAATAATGATACCATTTCTTCTTGTCTTAATTCTCATTTCTATAATGAAAGAAGAGTTGAAATTTTTGGGTTAATGTAGTGAATTATTTTATGTAGCTATGTATGTGTCTAACATTTCACTTTAGTTTTCTGCATTATATTTAAGAGATAATTAGTCTTGAATTGTGTAAGAAAATTATGATATTGGAGGAAAAAAGCAATATTAATGTACTATAGCAGCCCCCCTTTAAACACAGTGATACATTCCAAGACCCCCCAGTGGATCCTGAAACAACAGACCACATGGAACCCTGTGTATTATACTGAGAACCCTTGGCTACTAAAGTGTCTGATGTGTAGTTAGACTGGAAAATGGTTTGACTCTTGTCCTGGGCAAGACAGAGATGATTTCAGCATGCTGCTCAGAACAGTGTGCAGTTTAAAACTTAAGTATAGTTTATTTTTGGAGTTTTCTGTGTAATATTTTCAGACTGAGATTGAATATGGGTAATTGAACCTATGAAAAACAAAACCATGTTTATAGCAGCTCAATTCACAATAGCTAAACTATGGAACCAACCCAGATGTCCTTCAGTAGATGAATGGATAAAAAAATGTAGTATATATATTCAATATATATTCAGTTTTTAAAGAAGAATGAAATTATGGCATTTGCTGGTAAATGGATGGAGTTGGAGAATCTCATGCTAAGCAAAATAAACCAATCCTAAAAAAACAAAGGCTAAATGTTTTCTCTGATATGTAGACGATAATTTACAATAGAGGGACCTAGGGAAGAATAGAGTTACCTTAGATTAGGTAGAGGGGAGTGACGGGAGGGGAGAGGAGACGATATGGGCATAGGAAAGATAATAGAATGAAACAGACATTATTACCTTATGTACATATACCACTGCATGACTGATATGATTCTATAACTTATACAATCAGAAAAATGAGAAATTATACCCCATCTATATATATCAAAGTGCATAAATGCATTCTATTGTAATTTATAACTAATTAAACAAATTTTTTTTTAAAAAAATGAAGCAAACCATGAATAAGGAGAGCTACTTATTTAAAGTCTTCTGCGCAGTCCTCCATGTATACTTGGAAGGGCCATGGAGAGTATGGTAAATGGTTTTGTCTTAATTGCTGACTCTCCTCAATTGCTAGTGTTTGATTGGGCTGTATGTTGAGTGAATTCTGAGACCATGTCCAGGACCAGTAGAAAAGAAGACTATGATTGATCAGGCAGGTCTGATAAGGGTTCCAATGAAGTGGCAGTGAGTGTGACACCCATTAATCACCCTTGCTTCACTGGCTCTGGAAGGGGCTTAGATCATTGATGAGTACTGGTTGTCTTATGGATGCCCGTTGCTTTCTGTGACGCCTATCCTACTTGCTGTTTCCCGACTTTTACAAACCTGAGCCCAGGCAATGTCCTTCCTTTGGTTTTTACTTTTAATCATCTTGGATCTAAAAAATTTTTGAAAGGCATATTCTTAAAACCTGCCCCTTGCTACGTTGTTATTTGGTTAATAAATGTGTGCACAGTAGGAAAAGGGGTCAGCAAGAGTAGTTGTCTTATAGTTCTGAGAGGGGGTTTATGTTTGACGAGATGTTCAAGTAATGCTAAAGAACCCATAAGCTTCGACAACTGAAATTCTATTGGTGGTTTCAGAGGATGAGATGAGATTAGTCTTAGCTGGAGACGGAAGATGCTAGATGCAGTGTTTTCAGTTTGAATGGAAGATGAAAAATTTCTGAATTTTTCATCTATTTGGTAGCAAGTAGATTTAAGGGTTAAAAAAGCAAGACTAGGGAACCCCATTTTGTGAACAAATAAAACAAAATTTAAAAGACACAAATGGCGATTTGAGGAAAGGTAGATCACAGTAATACTAAAAGCCAAGATTCATTAAGGGGGCTTACTTATACCATGGGGGAGGCACTCAGCTTTAGGGACATTATCTCATTTAGCATTTGATCCTAAGAAGGGCTATTTTCATTTTAATGATAAATTTGAGGCCGAACAAGGTTGAGGAGCTTATTCAAGATCAAGTTGTTAGTGATCAGTCTAATCGGAACTTGAACTCAGGCTTGGAGTGGTAGTCTCGGCTTTCGTTGCTAGGAGAGAAGAAAGGACAAAAAGCGAGGGGCAGCAGAAGGCAGGAAGTATAGCATGATTATAAGAATTGTATTTCCTGAGGAGACGTGAGCACATGCTGAAAGAAGAGACTGAGGTCCTGAGAGGCTGCACGCACTCACTGGGGATGGATCTCTGCCACCCTTCCTTACTCTCTTCACCCAAGACCTGGTAGCAGCAGAAGCTTTGGCTACTTTTTTCCATATACCTGATAAAGAGTGGGACCTGGCAAGGATGGCAATTTACTTTCCCAACGTATAAATAGTGCCATATTATGAACACAGTTCCTAGTGGTTGTATATGAAAAGAAGTGAAGAAATGAAGAATACTTCCAAATCAAATCAAGCTCATTTGCAAGGCATAGTCTTCTGCTAACCGTCACAAACTGATTGTCCTGGATTCCAGTAGTCTACACTCCTCTGAGTCATATGCTTTGCATGCCAAATTGTTAAGCAGCTTTCAGCACTTTATCAGCAGGCAGACACTATGTTCATACAAAGTTAGGCACTTCTGATAGTGAGGGGTCCATGGATCTTTGATCCATTTTGTCAAGACTTAGTTTCTCTTTGTTTTTAGACAAGGGTTCCTCTTAACGTTGGCTCCTGGTCATGATGCTGCTAATTGGGGAGAGAGAATGGTGGGAATAAAGGGATCAATAGTAGTGATGCTCTACTAGAGGGACGTCAAAAAGGAGCCTTAGCTCCTTGAAGAGTTGTTATGATATGTAAATGTTGTAACGACACATAATGGGCCATGGTCAGAGATGACATGATCAATTAATGCACGGTATTCTGATGTGACATAGAAGCCCAGCAAGATCTATTTATAGTGGGTAATCTGCAAATTAACTGGCATTTCTTCCTCTGATGAATTTATTTCCTGAAGTGTGGGACAATAAAGGAACCTAAAAGAAAGGAAGAAATCCAGAAAAAAAAAAGAGATGAGGATTTCCTAGATGACCAGGCATTCCTGTTCAACACTTTCCAAGAGCCAACCTACCTCAATACTCCTACATCTCTTTGAGATCCCAAGTTTAGCAAAAAAAATGTCTAGTTTGGGGTTCAGCAAAAACTGTTTAGCTTTTAATAGTAGGGAAACATGGCTCTCAGCCATATTTAGGAAATTTGTTGACTGTAATTAAGCCTTCATGGGAGTCCCCAAGGTTTACTTACTTATAATTGAAAAAATGCAAATGAAGATAGTTAATCAGTGGACTGGCCGACTATGAAGTGCTGCTATCTACCTAAAGGAATTGAAAAGGAAGACACAAATATGTCCAGTTGAGAAAGTTACCTGAGAACCAATTGGTAAATTTCTCAGCAAGACCCTGGGGATTTTTTTTCTTAGCCTGAGATGGCAGTGCCTTTCTGCTAAGGTCTTTGCCAATTTAATCTTGAGCCATTACCTACAGATTTCCTAACAATTGGCCTTCTACCAGCTGCCTCTCTGGCACCACTCAAAGAAGCCCTGCAGAAAAATAACAGACCTCTCCTTTATAACATGATCTACTCCTTAAAACTGTAAAATACTTAATTTTCAAGACCCAAGTAATCAAATAGGAATGCCTTTAGGATTCAGTAACTTTTCAGATACATTAGATATCAGATCAGTTAGATATTGGTATGTTAGATATCACAGTATATGCTGTGATATAAATTGTTTTAATGCATTTTTCTAATAATAAGTATATCAAAGCTGTGATGGTCATTTTTACCTCAGATATTATACTTGTTAATGTATGCAGTTAATTTTTAATGCCCAATTTTTAGATCATCCATTAAAATGCTTTGCACTTAATGATTAGATCCTCTCACTAATGATTTCATGAATTGCCAACACATTATATGGTCGATACAAAAATGCACAATCTATCCCACAAAATTAGTTGTGAGAGCAAAAGAGTTAATGCAGTGTTGTTTAGCTAGAAATGTTTGTCCATATCCTGATAAATATATATGTATAATAAAAACAAAAAGTATTAAACAATGTAAACATAAAGTGCAATGGATGATGTATCTGTGCTATAAACTATATATGAAGTTTAAATTTGACAATTCTGTCAAAATGTAACTTCTTGGAGGAGGGAGGTAAGTATGTTTCCTGTGCCGCTTAGCGGATTCTAAGAGAGCCAAGTGCCATGATTGATTAATAGTGTCTGCCATGGATACTATAAGGGTGAGTGGTAAATTGCTGCCCTGTGTTCGCCACTGTCCCTGTCTTAAGAGAAAGGAAGCAAGCTTTGCTAGCTTACTTCATTGTTGATATTTGAGGAGGAAGAATGACTGGAGCAGAGCTCTGAAATGAGGGCTTGCTATAAAAGAAATTTTTTTTTTTTTTTTTTTTTTTTTTTTTGCGAGTGTATAAACATCCTGAGACGACTTAAGTGGAGAAAGATACGATTAGGCTAGACCTTTTCACTGTGTTTTTGTTTGCTTGAGTTATTTATTGCCCAGGACATGGTAGAGTTTTTAAAAAGTGTTATTGATATGGACTTGCAGATATTTCAAGGTATTTCAAATGTATCACAGTTTCTAAGGAGATCAAATACCTCTTCAAAGTCTCATGGATTTTTTAAACATGAAATGTTCCTCTTGGCGGATAATAGGCTCCAGTGCTCTAGGTTTCTAGCCTTCCATTCATTAACAGCAAAACTGACTTGTAGCAAAATCTTTCCCCCACCCCGCTACAAGCAATTTGTGACTGCTTTTGGGGAAATGATAGTTTAAATATAAATAAATGGCCAGCTCCATTGGAAAGATTCCAGTTTTCTCATGGTGTTTGCTTTCAGTTTATTGTCAATTCTTTCATCACAACTTCCTTCCCTGAAATGTGTAGGCTAGCCCCATTAAAATACTTCTTGTTTTAATATATTAAAACCATGTCATTCCCATTAAAGATATTGCAAAGTGGCTAAAATGGAGTTTACCCATATTGGGGGAACTGTTTTAGCATTTTCATATACGGTGCTACAAGCAGTGACTTGAGATAATGAAAACAAAAATCCCTGACCCAGGAATTTCTATGCATTTTGAATTAATCAAGGCATATTTCCTTAGTATTTATATTTCACAAACACCTTTCATTTGGATTTGGCTTATTCTGTTTAATTTAGCCTGTACTCCCATGACATTTACATTATTTTAAATCTAGTAATAAATTGATTTTACTTTGGATTTCCATGAACTGCCATTTATGTTTCATTAATTTTTGGAAGCAAACAGTTTTTTTTTTTTGAGAAGATATACAATCTGAAAATGGACCCGTCTCTACATGTGTACATAAATAGATGAATACAGAATGCACAGTGCAGTTCTAACTCTCTTTTGTAATGGTGAGCCTGGCCTTTACAAACTAACATCTTAAGACATTTACTGTGTTAGATTCAGTTAATTCAGTGTGTGCTCTAGCCTCTCACATTAGTTTTGCATTTTTTGACCTTACTAGTTTGTTTTGGCTATTGTGCTTTTTTTTTTCCATGAATCAAACTGTTAAGTCTAAACTGCTAAATCTATCAGTTTCTGATTTGCCCAGGAAGTGTTCCCCATTATCATAAAGGATAAAGAATTCTTAATTGCTTAGCTACTCCCTAGATAGTCAAGGCTACTTTCTTTTCAAGTTATTTCTTGATGTTGTCATGTCTTAGATTATTAAAAGGATATTGATTTTTATCTTGAAAGTCTTATATAATAATAGTTTCAGTAAATTTATTTTTTAGATTTTTACCTAGGGGGGGGAAGTAGACTTAATATTTCTTTAAAATTTTATTAGCTCTCTCTCCCCCCCCCAAAAAAAGCAAAGGTTATTGTTCTCTCTGATAAGTAGATATCTCTCTTTATAAAAACAGAGTCTAGATAGCATGCCCACTATGAAGCTTATTTACCCTGTCCTATCCCTACCTGAATCAGAATAGATTTACTGTTTCTTTTGTTCTTTGGACACCTCACATCATATTACAAAACTTATTGCAGAGTATTATACTTTTTAGTTTACATGACTTCTTTTGTCTTTGCACTGTGAGCTCTTATAGTTCTGCACCTGTATGGATTTATGTGTGTATACCCAGCACTTACGAGCAGTGGATGGCACAAAATAGAGATTCAGTAGGTGTCTGAAGAAATACTTGGAGATGGAGAAATGTCGAGGTAGAAAGACAAAAGGGTAGGCTGGATGAAAAGGGGCCAATGAGAATTCAGCGTTTCAAGAGATGTGTTTGCACTTCTGAAAGATTATGATTAAGCTATTCACTCATATTCTGTTTCTGTTGCAACTGAATTGGTGTTGCAATGTAAGTCCACCTTTAAGGAAATAGCATGTAACCTATGACATGAGTTTTCAGGAATATCCAGATGATTATGCAAGTGTCAAGACAGTCATTTCAAACACATTTGGTGGTCTTCAGCTTTGAAGTGATAAAGGAATTAGGCAACATAAGTATTGATTAAATGACAAGAAAAGCCAGAGTTCAGAAAATTCTTCCTTCTAGTCTTTCCATTCATTAAAAAAAAAAAAAAGAATGATGTGGAAAAGAGAAATCTGATTTTGTATTAGAAGTTGAATGGGGTTAAGAAGAGTGAGAATAGAGGTAAGAGGAAAAAAAAACAAAACAGAAAATGCCTTATAGAAAGAGCTCTCCCACCCTTATTTGCTTTTCATGGACTGTAATAGAACAAGATGTGAGGAAACATCTGTTGCCTTTTTTAAAATAGTACTTTGATATTTTAAAAGAATGGTGACAGAATTAGGAGAATTCTAATTTCTATGGCAAGGGACAGCAGACACCTATGGGATGGAAAAGGCACAGTTAGGCTAGAACAGCACAAAAGATGTTTGGATAGAGGATTCTCCTTCAAAGCATGCTTTTTGGAAGCTGTGTGATGTAATTGTCAGAGCATGGGCTCTGGATAGACTTTCTGAATTTAAATGTTGGCTTTATCACTTATTGCAGTGTGACCTTGAGCAAACCATGAGTCCTCTAAGTCCCAACTGGGATCATACTATTACCAATCCCAAGAGTGTTTCTTTCTTTCTTTTCTTTTTTTTTTTTTTTTTCTGGTGCTGGGGATTGAACCCAGGGCCTTGTGCATATGAGGCAAGCACTCTACCAAATGAGCTATATCCCCGCCTCCCAGGGGTGTTTTCTGAGGTTGAATGAAAGAAAGAAAACTTGAGGAGTTGGTCCAGAGACAAGTACATTAACTCATTTGCTAATTGTAGGCTCTTGTTTTTAAAATGAGCTGTAAATGAAAGTTTCTTTTAGACTAGATATAGGAACTTAGTGCAATCATCAAAGAAATTGAAATATCCTCCTAAACAGGAAAAGATTGACAGGTCTTTTCAGCAAAAACAGACATCTATGTAATGTAGGCTGGCTTGAGGAAGAACTGAGCTGAGGTTGCCTTTGGAGGCCATTTTAAAGCCAGCAAGGCAAGCCCAGATATAGGCTTAGAGCATTAATTAGAGTAGCAAAGCCCAGCCTAACAGAACAGATGGTTAGAGCTGAGTAATTAATATGCTTCTCAGAAACTGGGCAAGTATAAGAGAAATTAGTGGAGATCAAAATTTGGGCTCCATTGTCCTGAGGATGCCAAGAAGGACTAGGAAGGATTAAACACTGGGTTGAGACAAACTCAAGACCAGAGGTCGAGGCAAAGAGTATATTTAGGATCTGAATCATGGGATTGAAAAATTCAGACCAGGTGAGATAGAGATACTCATGAAATTAAGTCATGAGGTTAACAGGATGTTGATAGGTTTAAGGACAGTTCTCCAGGTGGGCTAATTATAGATAGTAACTGAAAAATAACAGCCCAGAAATTAAATAATATTTTGAAGGATTAATGCTATATAGTAGGTTCAGATGCTGAGCTTTGGAGAGAGGTGTGTTTTTATTCTAATCCCAACTATATATTACTAAAGGAGCAAGTTAACATTACAGAAGCTTCAATTTCTTCACCTGTAAAATGAAGGTAATAATTACCTACTTTAAGGATTTGGAAAATTTAATTGCAAAATTTAATTAAAAGAATTAAGGCACCTAGTAAGTGCTCAATTTTTGTTATTAAAATTTTATTTGCATATCTTGTTTGAAAATGCCACTGTTATAGTATAAATTACCAAATAGAATGCAATTATAATAAACAGGGGTTCCTAAACCTTGTATGAAAATTTTTTGCCATATAACTTTGCTCTTTCTCATGTCTCGTTTGGGGAAGTGAAGTGTAGTAAAAACTAAACCAATTGAAAACCAGGTCTTGGTATCATTTTGGACAAACATAAAGAAAACCATTTTAAAAATAAAATAACTCATTATGCTTTAAAGTTACCTAAATTACAAAAGTGAGTATAGTAGCAAAGGGTGAAGTTTATGTTTTTGGAATTCACCACTTTAAAATGTCACATTTTGCATTAATAATCTTAGACTGATCATATTGTCTGTGCGATTTTGTTCTAGTTGGCTGGGTTCCCTTGCCTTCTCATTTTACCTTTCCCCAAACTCAAGATCTACATTAGCAGGTAGCTTGAATGAAGTCACTGGCTTTATAGTGGAGAGCTATCTCACTCTCAACCCATGTATTAGGTTTATTCACAGGATTCCTGCATCAGGCTGGGAGAGCACATGGGTTCTGGAGAAGAGACAGGCTCTCATTTTTTTGCTGCAGAATTAGACACCATCTATCTGAAAATGGAATCTGTGGTAAAAATCTCCAGATTACTTGTATCCATCTCTTTGGATCTGCTCAAGACTCACTCCCAAGACTCACTCTCCAGAATCATTTAATAATATAATAGACATATCTTGTCCTATTCTATTTGTACTAATTCAATTACCACAAAATAAATCAACCAAACTCTCTCTGACATATCATTTTACCCTCTTTACCCATAGCACAGAATAGATTGGACTAACTTTATGAATGAATGTTACTCCTTTTTGAAACCTGACAGACTTTCGGGAAACTATCATTTGGATCCGAGAGGTATGGGGGGTGCGGGTAGAGTGGTGTTCTCTTGTTGCTTCTACCACATTCATGACTGACGTGCTCCTGATTGTCCCAACATTTTCCTGTCTCATCTTTGCCCTTCATTATTTATACTTCTACCTGGTGGTTGAATGAGAAAGATGAAACAGTGAAATTCAGTCAGATAACTAGCTCTGATGTTACAAGCTAGTAAATCAATGGTGGAAGTCCTAAAATCATTGGATAAAATAAGCCTTCAGATTGTCTTTGGGTTTCATTAATCCAGTGGTTTTCAAACTTTGGCATGTTATCAGAATCCCCTGGATGGCTAGTTAAAACAAAGATGTAAGTCTTTGATTCAGTAAAGCTTTGGATTGGGCCTGAAAAATTCTACCAGTTCCCAGGCGATACTGATGCTGCTGGCTTAGTGCTCTCCCTTGAGAACCACTGCACTAAATCCATGTTTGGCCTCTCCTGTTAACATGAATAATCTGGGATTTGCTTTTTAAGCTAACTCTAGAAAATTAGGCTGTATAAATGAAACATCATGGGTTAAAAAGTTATTTGGGTATATGTGTACCTTGTACCATGGTCTGTAAGCATTTGGTTTAAAGGAGTCAATTATATGTCAGTGAATTGTGGTTCTGGAAGTATCTTTGCTTCTCTATATTATGTAGGGTCGATATAGTACTGACCTTTAATTTTTTTAATCATAAACATTCCTTCTTTGGTATTACAAAGGGTTCATATGTACAAAGCATCTTCCACTATTTTCCCAGTGATGAGACTCTATGAACATTTTTGGTGCTGGAAGAGTTGAGCTCATTTGATTACCATAATATTTTTAACCCAGTTCAACTTTTTTTTTTTTTCTTAAAAAAGCTTTAATAAAGAAAATGGAACAAAGAAAAGCCAGAGTGGTGTTGGATTCAACTTCTTTTGACCCCAGTCACTGCATGGAACACATTTTTTTTTTTTTCTCACAAGAAATGATAGGAAGTTAAAGTGAATGTCGTTCACATCAGTGGGGGAGCCACAGGGTTTAGTGCCTCTCAGCTTAAACACTACTAATCACCCAGCCCTCAGAAGGTTCTGTGCCTCATTTTCCCATTCTTTAATGCACTTATAGCCCATGACTTACAGGTTATATAGCAAGCATTTTTTTTAACTGTAAAGGATACCTTTCCTTATTTGATATTATAAGAAGTTTGATGAATGATCAAATGAGGTTGGAGTAAGACTTGCAGTCCACCTTTTCTTTCACTAGATCACATGTAGAATCCTGGAGGAAAGGGAGTTTGAACCATGTCTGGTTCAGGCAGTGAGACTGAAAGAAGCATCAGACAGACACTGAATGGCCTGATACACCCTATGTGGCACTCTAACTAGTAAAGTGCAGGAAAGAAGGAATCTAAACATCCCTGGTCTGGTGTTGGGTCTCTAAACTTATTTGCAAATTGGGACTTGTCATTGCTTGCTTGCTTCTTTATTTATTTATTTATTATGGGAACTGAACCCAGGGGTGGTTTACCACTGAGCTACATCCCCAGACTTCTTAATTTTTATTTTGAGACAGGGTCTTGCTAAGTTGCTTAGGGCCTTGCTGAGTTGCTGAGGCTGGCTTTGAATTTGCATTCCCCCCTGTCTTAGCCTCCCGAGTCTCTGGGATTAAAGGCATGTACCATCAAGCCTGGCTGTCAGAGAATTTTAAAAATCTCCAACCCAGTATAGTGACAGTGTGGACTAGTAGTATAGTCTTCAAGTACTTTGCTACTTAAGCTATGTAAATTTCTGCAAGTTACTGGACAATCTCTCACTGAAAAAAAAATCAATGATAATAATACCTCCTTCTTCATAGAGTTGTTGTGAAAGTTAAATAGGGAAATACTTGAAAAATTCTGAGAACAGTATTTGGCACGTATTAACGTGGGGATATGGGGATCTTGCTGAATGCTGGCTAAACCTATAAGATTCTGACATAGTTATTGATATTATTATAGGAGATATTTTCATGACCTAGAAATAGTTAAATGGATAATACAAGCTCAATTTTAAAAAAGCCAAACCACTCTGGGATTCTTCCTGTGCTTAGCTCCTTTCATCCTCACCAAACCCAAGCTCAGGATGTAGAAATAGTCATAGCTAGGTAGGAAGATACAGAAGTAGGGTCATATCATTGAAATGTAACCCTTTATGACTTTTTATTCCTCCATGTCTAGCAAATGCTTTTCAAATATTGGGTAACTGTCACTATTACTAATAAGCCTAATATAATATATCGCTCTTTGGAACAACTTATGTTTCTTTGGAATTTGTATATGCTAAGAAGAAGGGTTTGTCTTTAGCGGTATTGAGATTTTAGAAAGTTAGGTATCATAGAGAAACTTTTTATGTTTGTTTACTTTGAGATCAGATATAGGAGAAGACAGGTGGCTGATTTATAGTCTGTTCCCTTTCTCTTGTAAGAATTTGCTTATTTTCAGCAATACTGTTTGCTTGAACAAGCAAAACATTGTTTTGTGAAACTGCACTACCTTCTTGTGAATTGGGGGCCTCGATTAACCAAGGTATGTCTTATTCTTTTCCTACTCTAGCTGGACAGTGCTACGTCGCTTATCCAGGCAGCTAAAAACCTGATGAATGCTGTTGTCCTCACGGTCAAAGCATCCTATGTGGCCTCAACCAAATACCAGAAGGTCTATGGGACAGCAGCTGTCAACTCACCTGTTGTATCTTGGAAGATGAAGGCTCCAGAGAAGAAGCCCCTTGTGAAGAGAGAAAAGCCTGAAGAATTCCAGACCCGGGTTAGGAGAGGTTCTCAAAAGAAACATATTTCACCTGTGCAGGCTTTAAGTGAATTCAAAGCAATGGATTCCTTCTAGGACGATTGGCTTTAACCAGAAAGATTTTCCTTTCTTTTTAGTTTTCTTTTTCCTTTCTTTTTCATTTTAATTCCATTTTTGTATGCATACCTGCCAACTCGTATGCCTCTGGCATGGGGAAATTAAGAGAGCAGTGTCTGTTTGCATGTAAGATGAGATGTGATCAATACTACTGATCCATCTGTAGCCTGGGGAGGAGGGGACAGGGGGATTCCTGTCCTGAGGTGGCACAGAGCTGTCCTTTGTAACATTCTCTTAAAAGTTGGACAAAGAGTTCGCATTGCAATGTTTACGGGAGTGGGAGGGATGGGGAAAAAATAAACTTAACTCTACAAAAGCAAACTCTAATGCATGCAAGAATCATTAGGTTGGCAGGTATATTCATAAGTGAAAAACCTGGAAGTGTAATGGTAGAACATAAAACTTGTATTGCTTCTGTTTCAGTGCAAACATGTACTAGCCAATACGCTTAAGTGTGTGGCCCACAAAATTGAACAATTGAACTTTGACGTCATACCCATGATCTTATGTGGATTCTTTTTAACTGAGGAGAAACTAGTCCAGCCTAAAATGCTTCTTTTAATCTGTATTCTGTTCTTTCTCTTCTGATAGTGCCATTACTAGTGCTCATGTTATCATTTTTTCCCCTTTACTAAAAATAATGAACATTTATTTGAGATAATTAAAATCCTTCTGGGGGCACTGGAAGCACAATATGGTGACTGATCTTTCTTTCTTTCTTTCTTTTTTAAAATACGAACTATGATTTTGCTAGAAATAGAAGGCCCAGTGGTGGAATGTTAGAGGAATAAAAACTGACAGTGTATGAAGGTTTAGAGGCAAATACATAGGTGTAGCTTGGAGTGCTGGTATCTAATATACCATTGTATTCACTAACTCAAAATAAACACATTTAATCTTGATATCTGAAGAATGTCTTCTCTTTTTTTTTGTTAAATGTGTACTTAATAAAAGATTAAGAGAATCCTTAAAAAATGGATTTTAAATGCTTTTTGTTTTGGTTTTCTTTTACATACTAGGGGTAAAATAGGTGAAATATAAATCATTCGGTCATTTTTGATGTCTAAAAATTTCTTTTGTTTTACTTTGTGGTTTGTTTTCCCATTTGTTTTTCATTCAATTTCAAATGGAATCTAAAATAAGAAATTCTTATATTAAGACTTTTCTGGGCCATGCTTGGCCCTGGGCTAAAATTGAAAAACTTAATATGTTCTCAGAGAGAATGATAATCCAGTTTTTAAAAAAGAGAAGCCCATTAATTTCAAAATTTTATTTACTTAGAATATTTTTTCTCTCAATTGGGAAAACAGAGCCTCTGTCCTATAACTAAGAGGGCATATATGTTATAAAGTGGGGGAAAGCACCCAATGATTCTCTTGAATAACTGGAACTCCTCATTAGAATGATTCCTACAAGTTATCCAATATTATCTGTCTCCAGAAGGTTCCTGGTAAAACACACATGCATTTCTTAGCAATGTAATAACACATGGGGAAATCAAGGATGCCTAAGGAGGGAGGAGCTTGGGGCTGGGGCTGTAGCTCAGTGGTAGAGTACTTGCTTTGCACGTGTGAGGCACTGGGTTCCATCCTCAGCACCACATAAAAATATATTGTGTTTATCTACAACTAAAAATATTTTTTAAAGGAAAAAAAGAAAGGGAAGAGCTTAATCCAAAATCTCCTTTGGAAATGGTCTGTTTAAACTACTGCCTATCACTACTGCAACCTACATTAAGATGGGGAGGTGGTTTTTAATGGAAGAGCCACCTGACTTTGAGTATAGAATCATTTTTTGGGGGGGGGAGGGAAAAATGTATTTTACTAACATAATTATTTTGAATCACAATATAATGTAGGAAAATAACTAGAAGAAGAAAGATGTCCCCCAAGACCCTATTGATGACAGTGTGTAGGTTTATGGGCACTGGGCCATTGTCCTGGGCTTTAATCCAGGTATTCTGTCTTCTCTGTCTTCAAGTTCCTACTCCAGCATGTGCTTTTTAACAGTACATACTATGATTTTTAAAGTACATATGAGTAAATTTTCATAAAATGTTTATCTTAATCATTGCCTGGCACAGAGTAAACACTGCAAGTTCATTGTTCTGTTATATCTCAATTAACACAAATGTTATCACAGTTGGATAAATTTCTTTCAGTTTTTAAGGTCTTAAGCATTATTTTTCTTTTTTTTTAATTTTTAGTCGAATTTTTAAAAAATAAGTGACAGAGGAATGCATTACAATTCTTCTTTTCTTTTTTTTATTGATTTTATTTTTTAAATACATGATAATGGAATGTATTATAATTCTTATTATTCATATAGAGTACAATTTTTCATATCTTTGTATATAAAGTATGTTCAAGCCAATTCATGTCTTTATACATGTACTTTGGGTTTTTTATTTTTTGCATTTGAATTCTTATTACACATATATACCACAGTTTTTCATATCTCTGGTTGTATATAAAGAAGGTTGACACCAATTCATGTCTTCATACATGTACTTTGGATAATGATGTCCATCACATTTCACCATCCTTGCTAACCCCCTGTCCTCTCCCTTCCCCTCTGGTTTAATTCCCACCCCTCCGTCCTATCTAGAATTCTTCTATTCCTCCCATGCTCCACCTCCCCACCCCATGATGAATCAGCCTCCTTATATCAAAAAACATTGGGCATTTGGTTTGGGGGGGATTGGCTAACTTCACTTAGCATTATCTTCTCCAATGCCATCCATTTACCTGCAAATGCCATGATTTTATTCTCTTTTAATGCTGAGTAAAATTCCATTGTGTATATCTCTCACCATGCGTAAAACTCAACTAAAAGTGGATCAAGGACCTAGGAATTAAACCAGAGACTCTATGTCTGATAGAAGAAAAAGTAGGCCCTAATCTTCAACATGTGGGACTAGGCCCCAACTTCCATAATAAGACTCCTATAGCACAAGAATCAATAAATGGGATGGAATCAAACTAAAAAGTTTCTTCTCAGCAAAAGAAACAATCTGTGAGGTGAATAGAGAGCCTACATCCTGGGAGCAAATTTGTACCCCTTATACATCAGATAGAGCACTTAATCTCTAGGGTATATAAAGAACTCAAAAAGCTAAGCACCAAAACCAAATCAACAAACAAACAAACTAATAACCCAATTAACAAATGGGCCGAGGAGCTGAACAGACACTTCTTAGAAGAGGATACACAATCAATCAACAAATATATTAAAAAATGTTCATTATCTCTAGCAATTAGAGAAATGCAAATCAAAACTACACTAAGATATCTCACTCCAGTCAGAATGGCAGCTATTATGAAGACAAACAACAGAAAGTATTGGTGAGGATGTGGGGGAAAAGGTACACTCATAAATTGCTGTTGGGACTGAAAATTGGTGCAGCCAATATGGAAAGCAGTATGGTGATTCCTTGGAAAACTGGAAATGGAACCACCATTTGACCCAGCTATCCCTCTCCTTGGTCTATACTCAAAGGACTTAAAAACAGCATGCTACAGGGACGCAGCCACATCAATGTTTATAGCAGCACAATTCACAATAGTTAAACTGTGGAACCAACCTAGATGCCCTTCAATAGATGAATGGATTAAAAAACTGAGTATAGAATCATTAGATAACTGATAACTAGTCTGCTCCCTTGCATAAGCTTTCAGAATGCTAACAGAGGCACTCATTCACTAGTAAATATTTAAGGAAGGTCTTCTTTGAGCCTGGTGCTGGGCTGAGCACACTACCTAGTAAACTTATCATGGAGGGATGGAGGAAGGCTTCCTTACTAGTTGGCACATAGTAAGGCATAGTAGCAACTAACATGCCACTTTGACCCATTGGCCAGAACAACAAAGTGTATTCTTAGTAGCATATTGTCAATTCTGAGAAATCCGAACTTCTTGGAAACAGCAGTAAAAATACTCTTTTGAGAAGCTTTTCCCTTAAAAAAGATACTCATTCTGTTTTTCTGCTTCCTGAGAGTTTCTTTAGAAACCGGGAAATCTCTTTTTCACCTTTGTCTACAGGATTGAAGCCAGTAAAGAATGCAAATAATATCAACATAGTGGTGATGATTGTGTGGAAAAAGTAAACAACTATTTATAGATCCCCAAAGAAATGTAATTAGCACAATTAAGTCTTCTGGGTTCAAACATTATTCTGTTGTTTGCTGGGCCAAAGGAAGTAACTGTTCTTCAGACTAACCAAAAAAACTTAAAATTTAAAAGCTTCTTGGCAAATCCTGATAAATAGCCAACAGGTATCAGAAGAACATGTAGAGAACGCCCTTGAACTTTGGCTCATAAAATTTTATGTAGATATTTAAATGCATTTTTATGAACAATGTTTATGTGTATGTTTTTGGAAATGAATCTCAATTTTGCTTAGTCCTTGGTTTCAGTCCTTACTATTGCCCAAAGCCTAGGTCCTTGTCCCTGATGCCAATACAATAATGAGGACACCGTTTTGAGATAAAGGGAAAAAGAAGGTATATTGCTTTGCCAGCAAAGGAGAGACACGGGGGACTCCTATCCCAAAGGCTGAGATTCTGCCTATCAGTAGGAAACAGGGGCTGTTATAGAGATGGCTCAAAGGCTCATTCCATGTGTTCTCTGTCTGGAGTGGCAATTCACTTGTTAATTTGGGAGACAGTCATTTCTGAGATCTTCTGGTACCACCTCCAAAGTCTGGATTACTTTGTTCCTATGGTGGGTGTGTACTCAGGGACAGATTAATGTGCCTAAAATTAGAAAGGTACTCCTATTTCCTTTGAGATTAGGGAGGAGGAGAGATTAGAGAAGAGCAAGGAGAGAGAAAGAGAAAGAAACATGTCCATTTTAAAAAATAAATTGCAGTGGCAGAGCAGCAAGGGCTCTATTCAAGGAATAAAGTAGATGACTATTCCATTACCAAGCCAACATCACTATCCTTCCCACCATTGCTCTTGTGATCAAGGAAAGCATAAAAATGATACAAAGAAACTTAGAAGGCAAGTTTTTGACACTACAGCAATAAAAACAGTTGGTGAATTTCCTGTTCTTGAGAAACATAGTCCAGCTGGAAAGATATTATATAGATAGAAAAAAAGAGAGAAATAAATAGAAATAATCAAGTAAACCAAGAAATTATACTCAAAGTGCCAAATGAATAAGAGAGGGAAATAACACTGGGTGGAGCTATAGAAATCAGAACTTACTGGAGACTACAGTATTTGGAGATACATTAAAGGAAGAAGTAATATTTATAAATGAGTAAATAATAAAAATGTTCTCAAAGAAGAGAAGGTATAAATGAATGGATTTTGTAGGAGGGATGACTGAGGTGGGAATTGAAGGGGGAAAAAAAGAATGGCATACTCTCAGGTTAGAAAACAAGTGCAATCACAAGAGAATGTGGGAGTCCTGAAGAGGATCAGTGGGATTAGGGGATGTGAAATCATAGAATGAAGCCCAACTGGGAGGTCATGAAGAAGTGTGACCATTATCTAACAGGTAATGTGGAGCTTTCATATGAGATGGCAACACAAATACATTCTGATACTGGTCAGAGGGGCATCTCTGATAGAAATGTATGAGGACAAACAGTAGATAATGGGGCAAGAAAATAAGGATATTATTTTCTTTGGTGAGATAAGAGAGAAATCTGAAGAATATCTAAACTGTTCCACATTAAGAAAGGTAGTATAGTATGTATGAGGAGACACAGAATAAGTAATTGATCCCAAGCAAAATGGAGTATTTCCTAAAGAGGCAGTGATTTTGGATGCAAGATAATGAATATGTCTGATGGGAGAAAACTAAAAAAAAAAAAAAAAAAAAAAAAAACTCAGTTTCTTTTACTTCACTCTTCTAGAAAAAATCTTTATATTCTTTTAAGGGCCTGGAGTATTCAGGGAAAGGTAGGTTATTATCTACAGAAGATCTGTAGTTTCTCTCCATTAAGTACAGAAGAACATGATGTCACCGTTAATTTTAGAAGTCAACTCTGTAACCAGTTGGTCATGATTTAACCCACGGGAAAATAGACTGCGCAAGTATCATCATGACCATGACCAATTTTTAAGCATCACTTATATGTAGAGCTTTGAGTCACAAAAGTCTATTGAATGATGTGTAGAACAGTGTTTCTAAGTGAAAGAATTCATTCAAAAATATTGATTTGATTTGATAAATTATAGTCTCTAACTGCTAATAGGTCCGCATTCTTTTGATTTCTATTTCTGGGTCTTCATCCAAATTAGAGAGGTCAGTGCTTACTCTTCACTTGAATATTGTGGAACCTGTTAGAAGTAATGACAGGGAGTGAATTAACTACAGAAAGCTGGTAATAAATACCGGCATGGAGGAGTGACGTCAGAAAAACAGTGGACTTTCTAGAAAGCTCTAGGTCCTTGTTCCCCCCGTGGGAACACAAGGTAAACAAAAACATATTGATCATAGTACCTTTGTGGAAACTTTAGAAACATTTAAGGGTTTGCAGCAACCTAGAGAATGCCCAACCAAGGGACAAAAACACAATATGATAGGAAAATGTGGGGCATATTTGTTTGACTTGCTCCAGCCTTTCCCTTGCACAGTATGGTCAAGAGGGAAGCCACCCAAATCCCGCTGCTTCTCCTACAAGGGAAGGAAAATCACGGAACTTGTTTCCAATGCTCTGTCCTGTCTGGTGGCTGCTAGGAGGAACAGTCTCTGATCTAAATTGAAGAACAAATGGGAATTATGGTGTCCATAGTTTGAATTCAGCTAGGAGGCCACTCAAAACAATGTCAGGCTTCATAGAGATAACAAACCACAGAAAACTCTAACCCCATGGGCACCTGGAGGCAAGAGATTATATGCAGAGAAAGACAATAGAGTATTTAAGACTCTGAGAAGAGGCAGGGTGAGATTCTTAGAGAATACAAGACTTTTAAAAGCAGCTGTACACATAGGGACTTGGGAGGAAAAGAAAATAGAGGCCCAGGGAAGAGATGTGTTTAGAGATGGGATGAAAATTAAGCCTTCACTCAAGGCTCATCAGCGAAGGTCACTCCTGCATAATCCAATCTGCAAAAATAATTAGTGGCTATTTCTTCAAATACCAAAATATCTGTTATGTAAATAGACTACCTGAGAGCATTAAATTCAAAGTAAAAATACATAACATGAAAATAATAACCGGAAGAGAACAGGGTTAACTATCCTAATATGTCTGACCAAAAACAGACTTTTAAATCAAGACTGTTAAAAAAGAAAAAAAGGATGCTATATATAATGATGAACAAAATCAAGAAGATATCATAAACAGAAACATCATCTAATTAATCACAATTAACAGAATTAAAGGGAAAATATGTGACTTTTTAATAATAGTAGGAGACTTTGAAGAAGACCATTATGGAAGTTCTCAAGAAAGTGACTGAATATCAATAAAGAAACAGAGGACTTGAATACTACTATATATCCATTGAACCTAGCAGACATACTTAACCATCCCAACAGCAGCAGAACACATTTTTCTCAAATCACATGGAGTATTCTGCTTGTTAGACCATATGTTATGATATACAATCAATAAAATTTTAAGATGTCAAAATTTATACCTAGTATCTTTTTTGATCACAATAGAATGAAATTAGAACTCAGTAGCAGAAGGAAGACTGAAAAATCCACAAATATGTGAAATTAAATAGAATACTCTTAACCAATGGCAAACATGGTCCTCCTCAAAGGGGAAGAACATATCCAATCTACTGGGGGCCCAAATAGAACTAAAAGGCAGAGAGGAAGGGCCATTTTCTCCTGACCTTGGATATCCATGTTCTCTAATTCTCCAGTTCTTGGCCTTCAGACTTAAACCAGAGTTTATACAGTGGGCCAATTGTTCTCAGGCCTTTGAATATAGGCTAGAACAGTACTACTGGCTATCCTGGGTCCCCAGCTAACAGTGTCTCCATAATCATATAAGCCATTTCCTTATAATAAATTTATTTCCACCTATCTGTCTAATTACCTTTCTCTAAAGAACCCTAACTATACAGGAGGATAAAATATAGATTAGATCAGAGATAAACAAAATAGAAACTACAGGAAAAATAAACATAAACAATTGGTTCTTTGGAAATATTTTTAAAAAATTTACAAACTTTTAGCTAGATTAACCAAGGGAGAACAAAAGAGGGTGGAGATGACTGAAATAACCAAAATCATAAAAGATTCCTCTTGTTTTCATAAAAACAAAAAAGTTTATAAAAGAATAGCATAGCAACTATATGTCAACAAATTTAATAACCTAGATGTAATTAGTAAATTTTTAAAAAGGAAAAGAAAGACAAGAGCAACATTGAATCATGAACAAATCCTAAAAGGCCTACAACTAGTAACAAAATTGCTTAAATTAGTAATCAAAAAAGTTTCCAATAAAGAAAAGCCAACAACCAGAAGACTTTACTGGTGAACTCTGAAAATTTTTTCACAAAGAATTATCAAAATCTCACCAAACTCTTGGGGGGGGGCGGCGTAAAATGAAAGTAAGAAAATTCCAACACATTATGGGGCTATCAAAGTCAGACAGAGGACAAAAAAGTTATACATCAATGTATCGGATGTTAATTAAAAGGATGATATTGTTTGAATATGGTTTGTCCCCTCTGAAACTCAAGTTGAAATTTAATATCAATGACAAGATATTAAGACATGGAGCCAGATGGACATTTTTAGAAGTGATCAGACCTCAGTATTTATTCTGAATAATTAAAGTCATTATATTATAGCAATACATGCATACCCATGTTTATAGCAGCACAATTAACAATAGCCAAACTGTAGAATCAGGCTAGGTGTTCATCAATGGATGAATGCATTAAAAAAATGTACTATAGATACACAATGGAGATTCAGACATAAAGAAAAATGAAATTATGTAATTTGTTCTTACAAATGGATGAAACTAGAGACTATCATGTGAAGTGAAATAAATTAAACTCAGAAGGTCAGGGTCATGTTTTCTCTCATATGGAAGCTAGAGAGGAAAATGGAAAAGAAACATGGGGATAGATCTCATGAAAATCGAAGGGAGATCAGTAGAGAAAAGGGACCAAGGGATGGGAGGTAGTGATGGAGGGAGAAAGTGCTGGGAAATGATACTGAACTATTTCTATTTTTATATTGTGTATTGTGTGCACATAAAAATATGTACCAACAAATCACATCATTATGTACAACTATAAGGCATCAATTAAAAATGTGGGGGAAAATAAAAAATAAAACAAAAAAGAAGTTATTAAAGATCTGCCTTCACAAATTTGTTAATCCATTTATGCAACTAATGGGTTAATTGATTAATAATCTAATTGCTTGTTTTGATAGTGGCTCTGCTATAGAAACCAGTTTGGCTCAGTCTCTTATGTATACACTCAATTGCCATATGGTGCCTTGTGCCATCTTGAGACTGCCACAAAGAAATCATTATCTTAGGTCTGAATCATGAGGCAAAATAACCTTCTTTTATAACTTGCAAGTCTGTGATACTTTGTTATTAAAAACAGGAAAAATGCATATGACAAGAATTATGACACCATGACCACATTAGATTTATTATTGGAATGAAAAAAAAATGGTTCAAAATTAAAAAAAAATCAATTAGTGTAATATACTACCTTAACAATTAAAATTAGCCCTTTTATGATCAGAGACACACAACAAACCCAAAACATGAAACTTCTAAAATTAAAAAATGCTATATATGAAAACACCACAGCTCGTGTTATATCCAATCGTTAAAGACAAGCTTCTCCTCCAATGTCAGAAACAAGACAGGGGAATCACTCTTATCACTTCTCTAGAATTAGTCATCCTAAACCAGGTACTTTGTAAATAAAAAGATATTAAACACATCCTAATTGAAAAGGAAGAAGTGGGGCTGGGGTTGTGGTTCAATGGTAGAGCACTTGCCTCACACATGTGAGGCACTGGGTTCTATCCTCAGCACGACATAAAAATAAACAAAATAAAGGTATTGTGTCCATCTACAACTAAGAAAAAAAATTTTAAAAAGAAAAGGAAGAAGTAAAATTAACTCTACTTGCAGATGACATGATCTAGTATGTACAAAATTCTGTACACTGTGAATTAACTTTAAAAAATAAAAAACCCACAAATTGCATGATATAAAAGCAACATGCAAAAACTAGTTGTAGTTCTACACACCAGAAATGAACAAACTAAATCAGAAATTAGGAAAATAATTCCATGTGTAATAGCCTGAAAAAGAGTAAATAAGACTTGTACACTGAAATTTAAAAAAATATTGCAAAATAAATTAAATAGAAGTAAATGAAAAGATATCCCTATACATGGATTAATGAATTAATATTGTTCAGATCTCAACACTACCCCAAATGATCCACAGATTCAAACAATCCATTTCTAAACCCCAGCAATACTTTTTAATTCAATGGAATCTCATGATACCTCAAATAGCCAAAAAATCTTGAAAAGAACAAAGCTTGAGGAACTTTACTTCCTGAATTCAAAATTTACTACTGTAATAATAATTAAAAAAGTATATTAGACATAAAGACAGCCAGTTAGACCAATGGAATTGAATAGAAAGCCCTGAAATGAACATTTCTACGTGTACAGTGTTGTGGTTTGGAAGTGAGTGTCCCCCAAAAGCTCACATGTGAGACAATTCAAGAAGATCCAGAGGAGAAATTATTTATTGCCTTAACCTAATCAGTAAATTCATCCCTAATAGGATTAACAGTGGTAACTGGAGGCAGGTGGGTGTGGCTGGAGGAAGTGGTTCATTGGGGGTGTGGCTATGGGTATATATTTTGTATCTCAAGAGTGGAGACTCTCTACTTCTCGATCACCTTGATGTGAGCAGCTCCCCTGTGTCACACATTCCACCATGTTGATTCGCATCTTGAGCCCCGAGAAATGGAGCCTGCCTTCTATGGACTAAGACCTCTGAAACCGTGAGCCTTCAAAATAAACCTTTTCTTTTGTATAGTGTTTTGGGTCAGATGCATTTAGTCACAGCAGTGAAAAAGCTGATTAAACATATAGTAAAGTTATTTTTGACACAAGGGTGTCAAGAGTATTCAATGGGGGACAGGAGAGACTTTTCAACAAATTGACCTGGAACACCTGGATATCCAGGTGCAAAATAAAGAATGTGGGCCCTTACTGAATACCAAATACAAAAGGTCTAAAACTATAAAGCCTTTAAAAGAAAACATAGGCAAAAGTTTTATCATATTGATTTTGTGATGATTTCTTGGATACAACACCAAGATTGCAAGCAGCAAAAGAAAAACAGAGTGGACTACATCAATATTCTTAAGATTGTCTCACAATGGCTAACAAGTATATGAAAAGGTGCTCAATATTATTAGCCATAGGGGAAATACAAATTAAAAGTACACTGAGATATCCTCTCACCCCAATTAGAATGTCTGTTGCAATAAAGACAGAAAATAAATGCTGGTGAAAATATAGAGAAACTCATTGGTGGTGTAAATTAGTACAGCCATTATATGGAGAACAGTAGAGAGGCAAGGGAGTTGAACAAGTAATTTTTCAAAATGGTTTTACAAATAGTTAATAAGTATTTGATGTACATTTCATTAAGGAGGTACATTAAGGAAATGTACATCAAAACAACACTTTCTACACAGGAGAATATCTACTATAAAAACAAAGGAGAGCCAAAAAAAGAAAATGATGAATGTTGTCATGCATGTGGAGAAACTGGAACCCTTGTACATTGTTGTTGAGAATATATAGTGGTACAGGTGCTATGGAAAACAGTATAGCAATTCCTTAAAAAATATTAAATAAAAAATTGCCACATGTAACCCAGCTATTATATTTTTTTCTAATATTCACAAAATAATTGAAAGTAGGGTCTCAAGATGATATTTTTACACTCATGTTCATAGAAGCATTCCTTGCAATAGGTCTAAGTGTGGAACAATCCAAGTGTGCATGAATGGATGAGTGGAGAAACAAAATGTTGTATATCCATACAATGGAATATTATCCAGCCTTAAAAAGAAATGAAATCTGACACATGCTATGGTGTGGATAAACTTTGAGAAAATTATGGTAAGTCGTAAAAGGACAAATATGATTCTTTTTATATGTGGTTCCTAGAGATGGGGTGGTGGTCAGGAGATGGGGAAGAAGGGCATGGGGAGTCATTGTTTATTGTTTAATAGACACCAACTTTCAACATGGGAAAATTTCTGGAAATCAGTAGTAGTGATGATTGCACAACAATGTGTGTAAAATTAATACCACTAAGTTATACATTTAAAAATTGTTAAGATGGTAAGTTTTATTTGTATTTTACTACAATTGAAAAATAAACGTATTTATTTTTGTGCTATTGATGGTCTTAGGAGTTCCAGATGTTTGAAGTCTTATACCCTTTCTTGCAAAAGCCTTTTTCCATCTCTGCTTTGGATTCACACCTAAAAACTTAGGTTAGTAATGTGTGTAACATTAGAAGGCTTAAAACTGTCATTTTAAAATTGTTCACAATTTTTCACTGAGGTAACTGGCAAAATTAATTATGTTAGTACTTAGGGAAGGATGCGTTTCAAAAAAAGTACTGACCTCAGTAGAAGCTCATAAATTTAGGAAGGGTTTAGGAAATGAAGGTCATTCCACAGTAATTAAATATATCTCTTTAGAAATGAAAATAGTAAAAGAGAACATTCAAATCTAAATTGAGTTCAGGAGCTCACAATCATTTGACTGAATTTGGAGATGAAGAAGGTTCTGGTAAACATCCTAACTCTCCCATCACATACACAATATTCTCTGTCATGAAGAATAGGGTGAAGGGTGAAGTTTGGGGTCTGAAGGCAGGAGGAAGGTAACCTCATCTAGCTTGCTCTGTTCTTGATTAAAAATTTATATGTGTTCCTTAGAGTCATTTACAATTCTTGGAGGAAAAATTAAATAACTCTTAATTATACAAGCCACATATCAACTATTTAAAACAAACACTTAGACCACTGCAGATAAAGTTCCCCTCTCATTTACTCCTGATGTGGCCCATGTCTCCTGCTTTCTTTCTCAAACCTATTTATGTGAGTATATAATGAACAATGCAATTTTATTTACATGTACACACATTTATGAGCCCATAGCAGGCATAGTAATACAAAGCATTTTATTTACTTTTATCTTTGCAGTACTGGCAATTGAATCCAAGGTCTCACACATGCTAGGCAAACAATCTACCATTGAGCTCCATTCATAGCCCTTTCAGATTTTTTTTAAATTTTGTTATAGCTTCTTGATAAATTGCAGAGGTCTGCTTCAAACTTGTGATTCTACTGCCTCAGTCTCCAAAGTAGCTGAAATTACAGGTATGCATGAATGTGCCCCACCTGTTATGCATTTTTATTATCATCTTTTCTAAAGACCTCTTGTAGGAATCCTAGCAAGAAATAGGGCAGACCATGCCTCCTCTTTTATAGTAGTGATAATGCCAGAATGCTAGGAAATTGGATTACAGGCAAAGACAATAAGCCTGAAGAAACTAATAATCTGAGGTACTTGTGAAAGGGACATTAAATGTGTGCTCATGTAATAGATGGTGGGGAAATATCAGGTCCATCCCTGAGTTAATACTTGTGTGTTTGATATTTGAAAATACAGAGTGTCATAAATCAATCCAGTATTAGTGTTGCATTGAGAATGTTCATTTGTAGGATACAAAGGAGGGTCTGCTTTATCCCACAAATGAACAGAAAGGGCAAAATCCCTAACAACTTGAAAAGAAAAGGCATCTGAATCCTACCATTCCTTCATGTTCCTGTACTGAGTAAAGATAGAACCAGTGTTTGTAGCATTGTGTGATGTGAAGAAGGGAGAGTATATACATACAAAGAACAAGCCATGGCAGGAACATGTATGGGAGTGAGTGAGAGACTGTCTGTCACCATTTTAACATTTATTACCAAAACAGAAAAATGAGATATAGCAGGATATTGTTATCCTGTGAGCCTGAGTCACTTACTCACATCAGACAAGAATATATTGCTTCTCAATTTATCAATAGTAGTTAGAAACTTTTGTTCTTCCCGAGCTACTCATTTGAAATCTTGTGTTCCAAAAGTGTTTTTAAAGCAGCTTCTGCAATTATATTCTATAGAGACCTCAAATGGGAACATAGGGATTTTAATACCTTGTAAGAGATAAAATGTGAAAAAAATAGTTTGCATGATCTCAATAAGAGATTTGGCAAACTTTTTTTGTAAAAGGCCAGGTAGTAAATATTTTCAGTTTTGGTGGTTGTACCAACAGATGGCCAAATTTCAGCTATTCAACTTGGCCAGTACTGTACAAGAACAGCCACAGACAATGAGTAAATAAGTACAGCTGTGTTCCAACAAAACTTTATTCACAAAAGCAATTGGCAGGCTGGATTTGGTGCACAAGCCATACTTTTTCTAATCTGTGTTTCTTTGATCTCCCACAAATTTTCCTAATATCTAATATCCATAAATATTCATTTTACTCTTTCAATTTTTCCTCTTCTGATGTCCCTTCAAAAATGTAAAGTAAACCATAAAAGGAAAACAATATGTGCTGACATTTCTAAACTCATCACTAGGAATTCATTAAACAACTATTTATTGAATGCCACAAGCATGCCACACACTATACTAAGTAGAGGAACAATTCATGGCTGGTTCTAAGAAGCTTGTAGGGATGTGATGATAGGCAGTAAAGAGAAAAATATAGAGAACTTATGAGAAAGATGTACTCAGGATTCAATTGTGATGGCACACTTCCAGCCAAACCCTGTGGGAACCTGGTTTGGGGGAGCTGGTTGGGAGGTGAGAGGGTTGGGGTGCATGTGAACCATGGAGATCCACATTTCAGATTTTCCAAAAGGCTCAAGGAGAGCTATATGTCTTAAGATTGTTCCCTTCTCTTTTGAGGTAACCAGTCTGGTATACCATGGAAGAGGGTTTGCTCTTCGTAGAATAGTCCAGATCCCTCCTGAGGCTCTAATCCCTTACTCACGGAGTGATTTGCGGTTGAAATCTGAAGGTGATGCTGAGTGCCAGCTTACATGGAATCTTGTTTTCCTGCACCACTGCCTGGCCTTCATGATTCCACCCTCCCATAGTTAGTAAAGAGGTACCCAGAAGAAGAGTGAGCCAGGTAGCAACTGACAATTATTAAACATGTCAGACACCTGATGCTGTCATAGGAACTCCTCTACAAATCTTAGTTTCTAATAACTCCATTTTGCAGAAGATAAAGTCTAGTCTTAGAGGATAAACAACTCAGCTAATAACTGTATGCCACAATTCAAATTTAGGTCTGTGGAGTTTTGGAGTCCTAGCTTCTTCCCGTGTGTCTTTAATCTCCCTCAGATTCATAACACCCAGAGACATATATTTTGTTCAGAGTCAGATCATTAACACAAGAAAAACAAAGTAATAAAAGTAGCTAAGTAACAATGAAAAGATGATATATATATATATACATATATATAAAAATATGAACAAACATTATTCAAAATATGAAGACTATGATTTCAGTGGATTATAGAAAAACATAATGAGAAAGAGTAGGTTTAATGTGATTAGTAAAAAAAAATGGGTGTTTGTGTTGGGTGAGACAGTGGGGGAGAGAGAAAAAAAATTATAAATATATATATTCTATCATTATGTTTGTCATTATGGTTTTACCATGTATTAAATATAAGGTTTAACAGATTGGAATTTATTTTATAGATTATTTGGCAACCCTGAGTGGGATTTGAAGATTTTTATACAAACAGGAAACATATTCTGTTTTAGACAGATGTGGCTTTTGATCCTGACCACTTTATCAATTAACTATGGCGCCTATACTTTTAGAGTCTTAGTTTCCATCTTTGCAAAACTAATGTCACTATATAATCAATTAATACCTCAAAATGACTATCCAAGATCAAACAAGCAAGTGAGGAGTATATGATAGGAATAACCAACCCGTTATCTTTCAGGTTTTTAATGATGATAGTATACTGTCTGTGATTTTCCTAGGGCTGTGTTATTGTCAATACTATATCATTCCAGAAGTTTCTAGGGTTCCCAGCTATTTTGTTTATGCCCACATTCATGGATCAGGGAGCCTATGTGGGAATTCAGTCAGTTTCAAGACATGCTTTAGTAAATAAGAGGGGAAAAAAAATCACAGGGTGGGTCTGAAGAACATTGTTCCCTCTGAAAGATAATTTTAGGCTGATCTTCACTTTCTACCAGATCTTCATCAGCCTCTGTCTTACCAGAGGAACCTAGTACAATTTTAGATCTCCAGAACTAATATCAATCAACCAAGATGTAGCATCCAGTAATTTCTGAAATATTTGGTGATTTTTCTTTGGTCAGTGCACAGATATTATACCTATGATATAAGTAACTCTGGAGAGTATGCGGAGGAAGATTTATAGTATGTAATTGTGTTAGGGTCCCTTCCTCAAGTGTAGCATGTTCATCCTTTCTGAGGGGGATTCAGGGAGAGTCTGAAATAATTTAGCTCTGAGTTACACCCCGTGGCTGAAATTCAAGTCTTATTTTTACTCACCAGTTCTTAAGTTTTCCACTTGATACATCAAGTAGGAGGTCAATTGATTTTAAGTGATGTCATGATAAGTTAGCCCAGGGAACAGATCTTTTAAGGCAGTGATTATTCAGGCCCTATTCTTCCTTACAGTAATTGCACTTTCCTTATATCTGACTACTAAGAAGGGGCAATGGCTGCTTGTAATTCTGAGATTTTGTTTTCTGCACCAAAATAAGGAAGCCCATATCAATAGCACTATCTCCTACTCTCATGCAGGTGTTAGAGCAGGTAGATAGATAGGTAGACATGAACAGTGTCTCATGTGAGTGATGAAAAAAATCACTTCTTCTCCAGTAACCCAGGACCCTGCTCTCACATCTCATACTTCATGACCAGATACAGAAACCTGAGTTTTGAGGTGAAACTCGATTCACTGCTTCTGCTGTCATGTGGGGTCTGCATAAGCTGCAAGCCTCTACAGCTGAGAAGCATTGCAGCTTTCAATGGTGAACCCTCCACTGTTGCAGTAGACTGTCCATTTCTTCTCTGTTTAGGGTTCTTCTCCTTTTATGGTTCTTGTCTGGTGAATGAAATCCACAGAACAGGATCAGTGAATGTAAGAAGTAGGATTTATTGAGTAGATATGAGTAGAACTCTCACAGTGCAGAGTGTGCTCGGTTAGGGGTTTACACAGCCCTTGGGTTGCTGCAATTGGTCTAAATTTATAATAATGCCATTAGTTCAAACTTATGCTAATTAGGGTTTGGAAGTGTACTAATGCTATTGGTCAATCCTCGAGTACTGACTTCCATTCAGGTCTGCCTCACTTCTATTTTCTCTTCTCAGGTCAGGAAGTAGAAGGTTGAAGTCATTCTATGGGGTTAGGGTGCTATGGAGCAGGCTTCTGCACCAACCAGGCAGCCCACCATGCCCAGGCCTGGTCTCCTGAGGATGATGGTAGGAATGCGCTGGCTCACCTTGGCTCACTTCAGCGCTGGCTCTCCATGCTTCAGGCCCACAGTGCCTGCACGGTGGACTCCACTGGCTGCGGTGCTCTTTGGCTGTGCTCCAACCTACTCGGATTGCCACTCTACCATTCCAGGGCTCCACTGCTGCTTCTTGGCAGGGACCAGTAGGCCAAGCCAGAGAAATGAGTCAATACTACCTTCTTAAAATTAAAAAGAACAGGGTATAACCAGCTTAAGGGACTTTCCTACTTTGGAACATGCACAGAACAATGAAGCACTGTTCTTTGGGTTACCCAGGTACATTGTGATATCATTCATATTATGATTGTTACACTCCCAGCCATGAGTTTTACTTAGATAGGAATGGCAAATCTTCCAACATGGGATACCAATGCAAGCACACTAAACCATAATTACCACCCAAGTACATAGTACCTGAGCAGGGAGGTCTCCCCCACCAAATTAAAACCCTACAGGAAAGCCATTGGCTGCCATCTCTCCTGGGACTGACCTGATTCCCATTCTCTGGAGTACATACTTTAATTTTGGTAGGCAAACACTTTGTATTGACTTAATCTGTGCCTCCTGACTGATATTGTTCTTTCTTTGGGGAAAACAAGAACTGAGGAAAGCATTGGCTTGGTTTCAGGTAAACAGACAAAAGCCACTAGTGAAGTTTTCAAGATATTGGTGTGCTTTCCTCATTAATGCACTTTTAGATTTCTTAGGAAATGAAAATCCTTCTGGTCTACTGGGAGACATATATGATAAGGGGAGAGAGGTTGGAAAACTTGCTGCAAGAAAAATTAATTCCAATATTTCTGTTTCTGTAAACTTGGGGATTTCTTCCTTTCACTAGAGAAGTGTAGGCAAATAAATTTCATTGGCTGTAGGATTCTACCAACTAATAATAATAAAAAACCGTTAGAACTACCTCCAACTATTCAAGCTAATGGAGTGAACCCATAATCTCCAATAAGTGCATACATCTTTATCAACATTACGGCTCCAATACAACATTTTTATCCTCCTTGGCCCATTGTTCTTAGAATTAATTTCTGCACATATACCACACATTTTTCTTCATATGACTTGGCAAATACCTGAAATTATCTATATGTACGAATCATCTCCTCCCGCATCAGACTGTGCCCTTTTTCCCACTGGAATGTGACTGGTATTCATTTTAAAGACTGTAAGGAACAGTTTTGAAAGATTCAGTCATCCCCTTCATAGAGTGTTTCTTCAGATGAGGCAATTAAAGGCTTTTAAACAGGGAAGGGAATCTCAGACAAATTAGGAATGAATTCCTCTGGAGAAAGAAGTTTAAGGAGACTTGGGGATTCAAGTAACCTGTTCATCTAAGCACAACTAAACATCTCTACCTTAAGCACTGGTCCTGTTCCTTGTCATCAGTGTTATATATGTAAGACGCTCGACAAAGATCAATTCAATTTACACTGTAACAAACAACAACTTTGGTACTTCATTTTAAATTATATCATTCATTCGTTCATTCACTTTGGTGCTGGGGATTGAACCCAGGGCCTTGTGCATGCGAGCAAGCATTCTCCAACTGAGCTATATCCCCAGCCTCAATCTTTATTTATGAAATGAAAAGTATTATTTTGAAAACATCTTAGAATCTGTTTAGTTCTATCTCTTGAACTGAGAGTTTAGGACCTTCAGTCTATCATTTCTTTTTGTATTTTCTCCAGTGCAGTAAGAAATAGCCAGGCATTTGCATAATTCTTATTGTAATTGTCATTACTATCGTGGTTAAGTTTATTAGCATTTGGTTTCCCAAGGCCTTACCTTTATTTTTTTTAAATTATTACTATTGTTTTTATGTGTTTGTGGTGTTGATGTTTGAAATCAGGGTCTTGCAAGTGTTAGGCAAGTGTTCTATCACTTGAACTTCATACCTGGCCCTCATGCCTTACCCCCAAACTACCATTGATGGTAATTGTACTTAGAAAGCCACTACCTTCTGTGAATAATGGTTTGTATGTGGAATGTCCCCCAAAGGCTTGTGTGTTAAAGGATTAGTTTCCATCTTGGCTCTGTTGGAAGATGGTGGAAACCTTTAAGAAGTAGAGTATAAGTGAAGGTTTCAGGCCATTATGCTCCTGAAAGGCGTTGTGTGATGTCAGTTTCTTTCTCTCTCTCCTTTGTACCTTGTCATGAGGTAAATAGCCTCCTCCAACACATGCTCCTACCATGAAGTAGCACTACCTTGTTAAAAGGCCCCAAAACAACTGGGCCGACTGACCATGGACTGAAACCTTTAAAACTCTAAGTCAACATAAACCTTTCTCTTTTTAAGTTGATCATCTTGGGTAATTTGTTACAGTGGTAGAAAGTTATGATTAGCCCACCATGAATTATCAATATCCCGTTTACCAATGTCAACAAGGTCACATTTGCTCAAAAGTTGAATCAAATCACCAATATCATTTTCCAAAATTTAAGACTCAGTTGACTAGTACCATCCTGGTTTCAATTTGAAACCAACCAGGAAAACATATCCATGTTGGATAGTACAAAGAGAGTATCTTGTATGTTAACAATTTGTTGTAATGTCTGGAGGATCAAAGTGAGAAGGGGGTGTTGGAAGAGGAGAAATTAAAACTTTCTTTGACTGTCACTCTTAAATCAAGTGGTAAATTCCCTGGGTTATAAGCCTGTCTTTTCTTCATTTATGGAGGTGTTATTATTCCTGAACTTGGAAGAGTTACTGAAGAGTTTTCCGATGAGCTCAGGGTTTCTGAAATTTACAGTTTTCTTGACTTTCCTGATATGAAAGAGTAGGTAGAACAGCTTCGGAGTCAGAAGCAGAGACTTCTGCCTTCCTCCTGATTCCTAATCTCCTTCCAGTTCTTCCCACTGGTCAAACCAAACAAGAAGCTAAAAAATAAAGTAGCCTGAGAAATGTAGTTTTCACTACTTTAGTCCCAGAAATTCAGAGCCAAATGCAGAAGGGGTGAGGAGATGAGAATGAACAATGATCATTGAATATTAATGGCTCTCAAATGAAAAATTTAACATATAAAATTTTATTTTTAAGGTTCATATAGAAGCCTATGATTTTTGTAGTTTATATTTCACAAACCGATTAAGGATATCAGCTCTCAGCCAGTGCTTCAAATTCCAACTAGCTTATATGTCAAACATGGTGACTTCCAACTACATATTTTTGTTTTGAGAAGCTCTTAGATTTTATATCTGTAAAATGGAAGATGCTCTCCTTATTAAATGCTGTTAACAGCGGTGGCACTTAAGTACCCCAAACAATGACGATGTCATTGAAGGTAATGCTCTCTACAGGGTGATGAAGATGAGAACTATCACTGATGACTTTTTCTAGGGTGAGCTAATTCATGTTTTTTTCTCAGATTTTGAAAGTGACTCAAGATTCAGATTTTGAAAATCCCACCTGATTCTCCAAATGTTAATAATTGCTGCTGAAGATAATGAGGGTTTTTAGAAGGAAAGTGACTTAATGCTGTGTTGGTCCTGGCATTTTGGAGGGAGGGTGACCAATGGATGAAGAGAATAGTACCAGCAGGTCAGCATCATTTATGACAATGTTTGGTGACGTGTTAAGATTTAGGTAGGAGTTGTCCCCTAAAAGCTCATGTATGAGACAATTAAAGGAAGTTTAGAGGGGGAAATGATTCGCTTTTGAGAACCTTAAGCTAATCATTGCATTAATCCACTGATAGGGATTAGCTGGGTGGTTAACTATGACTTGTGGTGTGTGACTGGAGGAGGTGAGTCTCTGAGGATGTGCCTTTGGGGTATATTTTGTCTCTGGTGAGTGAGAGCTCTCTCTGCTTCCTGATGACCATATCCTGAGCTGCTTTCCTCCACTACATACTTTCACCATGATGTCCTGCCTCACCTTGGGCCCCCAGAGCAATGGAGTTGGCAATCTGTGAACTGAGGCTTCTGAAATTATGAGCCCCCAGATAAACTTATCTTCTTCTAAAATTATTCTTGTCAGTTCTTTTGGTTATAGCAACGAAAAAGCTAACTAAAACACTAGAAATGGAATGAGTTACAGCATTTAGTTAAGAAACTTGTAATCTAAGATATTCCCTGATCCAAAGAAACTTACTATTTAATTAGGATGTGACTGAAATCATTCCTCTGATGAGAAGATTGCTGAAATACAAGTAAAACAACTTTGTTCCTTGGTGTGAAGATTGAGGCAGAGTAGATTTTAAGGACATTCTTTAACAGAAATAGAAAACTCCGGAAGAAATACCCAACTGAAAGAGAGATGAAGGCATTCATTTTTCTTTGTTTTCCTTCTTTGGAAAGGAAGAGTTAAAGATATATTTATAATATTAGGGGATTCCTTTTCCTTTTTATTTTTCTATTGAGAAATAGGAAAATCCCACCTAATTTTTCAAATTTTATAAAATATTAAAGTGTACCCTCTTCTACTTTCACTCTTTCCCTTATACAGATTTTTAATTTCCTAGACATACTAAAGAATGTATTCAACTTATAATCAGTACCTCTGTTGTCAAAATTAAGACTGGTATTGGTGCTTAAGAGCTACACCAAAGATGACTGTGCCCAAGCTGTGAAATTTTGAGCAGCCACTTCCTTTCTTTAATTATAGAGGGTGAACCATGAAGACGGTGTATTTCAAATGTGAGCTTCCTTGACTTTAAAGACTACCTCGAAAACCCAGAATGTCAGAAGTAGAAGGAAGATCCTTGACAGAGTATGGTGTTTATTTCATCCATACACTGACTGACGCTCTGGTATCCTTCACTGTGTTTTTGTTTAATTTGGCCATTAAAGCATCCTTTGAAGTCATGTTTGCTCAGCTCAGGAATTCTGCTAGCAGCAATGCCTGATCATCAGCAGGCTTTTGATTGGTGCCTCACGACAAAGTAGGTCTCTGAACTTGTCTCCCTTTGTAAGTCAATTCATACTTCCACATCAGTCAATGGTAATTTTTCTCTTTTTCCCACATGAACTCTATGGAAAAATTGGGAAGCTGCAACATTGCCAATGCAAAAAACAAACAAACAAACAATAACAACAACAAAACCCTTTTTTTCCTTGACCAACTGAAGAATTCAGCCTCAACTGAAATCATTTATATAGAACAAAAGTAGAAACAAAACTATATACTACACTTACGTGCACACACAATTACACAAAACACAAGGAAGACAAATATATACATACTTAATTTCTAATTTTCTTGACAGTAAAGCAAATCATTGTGGCTACATAAACCATGCATATATTATAACATTCTACCTTAAAAATGGACATTCTACCTTAAAAAGTGTGGGTGTATGTGTGTGTGGAATTACTTATAGTCCAACTTCTTAGAATTAAAAATCTAAAAACCCTTGAGCACATTGTTAATTCTTGTATTTATGATTTTTTGATGTGGATCTCTCTTGCTTTCTTTTAAACAAAAGTAATGTTCATCATAGCCTTCCTGGCTTACAGATGATTAAATAGAAGGATATGTAAGGCATTACATCAATTTCCTAAAATAAAATGAAATAAAACTTGTCTCATATTATAGTAGGCTTGAATTCTGGGGCATAAACTACCATAATTATTCCCACTCCCACCTTTGTACAACTGTCAAGTCATGAAAATACTTCATGGCTTCTGTATCTAAGGAAAAAAAATCAAGAAATTGAAACTTAGAGAGCTCTGACACTTCTGGGAAGAAAGTATTAAAGAAAAAAAATTAACAGAATTATACACTGAGCAAGATGTGGACCTGGATGAGTAGATACGGCATTGGAGTATGTTTGGAAACATATTGTGCATGATGATCTGCTGTTTAATTTTTATAAGATGAGCCTACATGGCCAACATTATTGGATTAGGCTCTACTAATATATTGATGAGGCTAAGAACTCAAGTGGATTCTGGGGATGGGTGGATTCTGGGGATGGGTGAAAGAAAGTGAAGACAGGAAGTAGTATGCTAGTAAATGCTTGACAAGTAACTGCCTAGAAAAAAACAAAGCAAAAACATATTGTATATAGCATTTGCCCATTTCCCTGTCACCAATACACTTATCATGGCTGATTTCAAGTATCCACATGACATCACTGAAAGCAGTACTGAGAGAAGCAGTACACAGTCAGTCCTGTGAGTCAGGAAGAGCTGCCTTAGCACACCACTGACACCTGATCAGAAAGTGACTGAGTTATGTTGAACATCATAATTTGAAAGATGAAGAATCTTTTTATGTTATCTCTGCCCAACTTTTCAACAGAGAGCGAAAGACAATTTTCTCTTAGCATAGTGTTTTTTCTTGCTCTGGTTGACAAGATACCATTCATTTATTTGTGTCTTTAGCACTTAGCCAAGCATCAATCTGATATGTAAAATAGATGATGTCCAGATACCAGAAAAATGTAAATTCAAGTAAACACTAGAGTTTCCCTATCCTGCCTGCTTAAATTTATATATATATATATATATATATATATATATATAAATTAATTTAATATATTATATATATATATTTATATATATATTTAAAATTACTTATGGGATGTAGGACTTTGTGTTAATGCAACTGGGAAATAAAACTGGAAAGAGACTAGGCGAGAACTTGTTCATAAACGTTTTATGAAAGTTCCATTCTCTAAATAGAATTTGGACAGGGTGTTGTTGCCTGCCTGTCATGGTGCTGCTCACTACACAACATAAGGACAACAAAGGTTTGGGGGAAAATCATGTCTATCTACTTTCAGGATAACTAAAATGACATATCTACTAAAAATGTTTCCTGGCACTTATAACAATTTCTCTTGGGACTATGATATTTGTTCATAAGAGCTGCTTGGCAAGACAAATTAGCCAGGTTTTTCTCTTTTTTTGTCCCCCCAAAACTCATCCTACTCAAAGTATGATCTATGAACCAGCAATATTCACTTTACCTGGGAGCTTGTTAGAAAACAGAATCATAATTTCCAATCCATAACAAATGAGTCTATTTAAACAATATCTAGAGGTTTTTGTGTGGACATTAAAGTTTGAAAGACGTTTGCCTAGATCGATGTTTAAAAGGTCTTCTTCAGTGGTATGGGGTTTTCCTTCTCATTAAAATCTAAGAATGGTGAGTCTTTATAATCAGATCTTCCTCTCTCTGGTTTACTCATACTAATGTCAGAGAGGTGGATGGATGGCTACAGCTGGTGACTACACACATTACCCATATTAATCTAAGTAATAATCAATTCTATATGCATGCTAGGGGTTTGCTTTTGTCTTTAGGACACAGAATTGAATATACTGTATGTTCACAATTTTGTAACACGGATCCAAAGAAAACTTTCTGGAAGGAAATGTATCAAAATGCTAATAATGCTTGTGTCAGGGTAGTGGAATTGAAGGTATTTTTTTTTTTAAAAATAACTTTCAAATGTTCTACCAAAAGGTGTCATGGTAAAAATTTTAAAAAGAAAAACAACACAGAAATCTTCTGTGAGTTTCTCTAATGTGTAATCAGTAGGTAGTTACTTAAGATGTATGCTTATACGGCTGCCTAGCAATGTTATATAATTAATTATTATAAATAGTTATTTAGCTGTTGAGAGCCACAGCCAAGTCGGGATGGAGCCTGGCATTTTGCCAGAAGGAGTGGTTGGGAGGTGATGCCATCGAGCCATTGGGATGATGGTAAGTTAAGCTGTGTATAATTATTAAGATAATGACCGATTGCTGTAACTGGATGATGCTAAATTGAAACAAGCTGTGTATTCAGTTGTGTATGTGGACCGCTGCTGTCTGGCAGTGGGGTGGCTCCTGCTGTCTCAAGTGCCCGCTACTTTTGAGTTCTCGCAGAGTTCCCGTTGAGTTCCCGTTGGTTCTCTCGGAGTTTCTGGGGAGTTCTAGAGAGTTCCCGTTGGGTTCAGGCAATAAAGTAGTTCCTGTTTGAACCTACAAGTGGCTCGTGACCTCCTCTTTTTTTTTTTTTTTTTTTGTGCCCAGCCAGACTGTGGCATTTAGCATCTCTTTTTACCACTGAACTGCCATCTACATAAAACAAGAAATATTTCTAACATGGTATCTGGGAATAAATACTTGCACAATAAGTATCTATTGAATGAGGGAAAATCAAGGAGGGGAAATAAATATCATTTGGGGGTGGCTTCATGAAGAACAGTTATAAATTGTAACATTAGAGAAGTAAGATTTTACTTACCTCAATCCTGTTTCAGAATCTTTTATTTCCCCCACCTCCTCAACTTATTGCCCTATTTTGGGTTTCAAACTCTCAATATATTCGTATCCAACTCCCACCCCCAATGAAGCTGAGATACATAGTATAAGACAATTCAGAATCCTCAGTTTGTGACAGACTCATGTCAGAGTTTCACACCTGTAATCTGTTCTTTTATCTTTTCCTTCCCACTGATTTGTTTTCAATACTATACTTCACACCGTGAGCCTATCATTCAATCTAACAGAATCACTGACAATGATCAAACATACCTATGGGCTTCCTATTTGTTCTCCTCTATAACCACCATGCTGACTTGAGGGACAATCTACACAGATCTAAAATAATGCTATCACATATTTATATCCAAGTTAAATAATATTCTGTTTAATTTTCTTATTCTTGAACCTCATGAAGAGGCACCATGCCTCCTGGAGTTACTAGAACTTACTTTGTGTCACATATAAGAATTTATAACAAGGCTTCATCTATGACACTACATACAGATGCACTTCATTCATTTCATTGAAGCATATCTCAGATGAGTTTCTATCAGTGTTTTCAAAACTAGACAAAGGAGTTCTAGTAAGCTTAATAGGTGACTTGGTTTTTATTTTTTCCCCAAAATATATGTGTTCTGAAAGATATGATCCACTAACTATGAATTTCTATATTTATCTGCTAAACAATATTTTTCTTAATATAAAAAAATGAGGGAAAATTATTTTTATAATTAGATGTTCTTAATAATGCCTTCAGTAATTCTTTATATTAGATAACCAGAAATAATGGACTAGTTTAGGAGAAATATTTCTGATTTTAATGTTATTCAGTATCATATATAAAACAGTTGTTGAAGGAGATGAGATCTTAACAGGATTCCAACTGTAAGTAAGTTTTTCTTAAAATAGCTTGGTGTGTAAAAATTGTAAATCTTTCTTTCGAAGTCCTAAACTTTTCTCTCTCTTTCCTACTTAAATTCATGAATTAAATTTGGGTGGTTTTGCATGTCTCTAATACCAGTGACTCTACTTGGGAGACTGAGGCAGGAATATAGCAAATTTGAGGTCAGCCTCAGCAATTTAGGAACACTCACTCTAAAATTAATTAATTAATTACAAATTCTGGGAAAGTGATTGTAGAGTACTCTTGGGTTCAATTTTCAGTACTGCAAAATATAAAAAAACATAAATAAATAAATTTAGTAGCTAAAGGAGTCTTTTATTATAATTTCAGAATATTGGAAAATCCTACAAGACCATATGAAAGGGATAGCTTTGAGATGAAATAAGAAGTATGGCACAAATCAGTGAGCTATAGTATAAATAGACCCACATGTGACAGGAACTTTTTGCCTGGATAAAATAGCAATAACTAGAAATCCTAAGAGAATGGCTCTGCTTTCCATATACCCTTGCTATCCTTCCATGAAATAAAAAAGAGACAAACAGTGGCCAGAGATCATGGATTCTGACTAGAAGCAAAGTTTATTGATATGTACCTTGTTCGCATTAAACTTTTTCTAGAAAGCATAGCACATATACTCTGGGCTTAACTTTCCTTCCCTTGAGTAGTTTTGAATCCCTTCTAGTCATTCATATATGGTGATTTGATGCACTCTTTTCTCTTGCTAGTCATGGGGTGAGATACAAGTCTCACGCAGCTGATAGCTCACTCTCATGAAGCTGCAGACCTTAAAGAGCCCCAGACTTTGCTAGACTGCTATAAAACCCAGGGACAAAAACTTTTAGAATTATCTTCACAAATGCCTTTGGTTTGTCTTTTTCTACATTTCTCCAAGGACAGACTAATTAGTTTTGTTTTTATGAAAATAAATCTCTAATGTCAGATATTCAAGTAGGGTAGAGCAGAAAAAAATAACATTCAATTTGGAGTGCATTGAGATAGTGTGGGCTGAATTCTTGGTTCAACCACAAGCACTGTGATTACAGGTGATTTAAGGCAAGGGATTTTACCATCAAATGTCTTTTCTCCTCCAGAAATGGGAATAATGATAAGTAGCTAAGAGTATTGTAATAATTAACTTATTCAATGCCTGTGAAAAATTCTAGTACTGTAGGCACTTAATGAAGGCACATGGATGAGGTGGACCAGAGGGGGAGATGACATGGAAAACTGCTTAGTCTTCCAAGAACAGTAAATGGCTTCATTTCACAGACAGGCACAGTCAAGAAAGACACTTTGTTCAAGAGAACAATGTGAATTGATATACATTTTAGAAATCTATTTAAATATAAGAAAATGTGAACATAGAAGGAAAAGAATTTATGAGATTTAAACAAATGGACAAAGAGTATAGTGGGCTTTATGGAACATCATTTTGTTATGAAGGTGAGCACTTGCAGTTCAGTCTACCTTCTTCCTTTTACCTTCTCTTGTGATTTAGTTAAAATCTCTGTGGTAGTCTTTTTGTTTTTGTTTCATTTTGTTTTCAGGTTAAGAGTCTAGGGCCAGACATTTGCATTGATCTCTACTGAGGTTAAGGATCTTTCAGTGAAGAAGGGGAGTCATTGTCATGTCTTCTAATGTGTTCTAGCTTCATAGCTCCTCCTAAAAGAGCATAACCCACAAGATAAATGTCATGCAGATTCTGAGGTGAGCCTATGAGGGAGACATGTGCAGAATTTATCTAAGAGGGCTCCTACCTTTATGGTAGCCACTTAATCCATGCAGGGTTTGGTTATTCGGCCTATATTTAAATCTTCAGGAACACAAGTCCCTCCAAATTCTTCACTAAGTCTCTTAGAGCTATCTTTACTGCCTCCTAGAATGTAGTCTTTAAAAGAAGTACCAGATGGACACACCTGTAATCCCAGCTATTTGAAAGACTGATGTGGGAGGATAGATAACAAGTTCAAGGCCAGCCTTAGCAATACAGTGAGACCCTTCCCCAAGATAAACTAAAAAGGGCTGGGTAGGTATAACACTTGCTTTGCATGTGTGAGGCCCCCAGTTTGCCCAGAAACACACACGCACACACATACAAACACACACACACATACAAACACACACACGCACAAACATAAGCATGTATACCAATGAGCCAAATAAACCCCCCCAAACCATACCACCACCAAACTCAAAACCTCCTCCCCATCTGGTTATATAGATAGAAGGGCAAACTATGTTAATAATGAGGAACTTTGAAACTCATCTGATCTAGCTTCCTTTCTGACACAAAAGTTCCCCTTTAAACTATGGTTTTGGGGACCTAAGTTCATAGGCCTTTCTCGGAGATGATCTGGAGAGCTGATTGTGCTCATCCTTTATTTGTTAATTCAGCAAAACATAGAAGGATATGTTTCAGTCAGGGAAAGACAAAGATACTACAGGGGCATGGAGAAATGAAGTCTCAGCCCTTAAAAGAGTATATGGTTATATTGAACATTAAGATTTTTTTGATAAATTATTAAGATTATTTTTGGTAACATTTTCAGGGAATCCAAATTTTTGTATTCTCAAGAGACACTGTGTATCAGGTCCCTTTCTCCAAAAATTCATAGGCTATGTAGTTTCAAAATTTTCTACTTTTCCCATAATAAAATGTGGCATTTGGGTGGAATCTGACTCACTCAGGGGTGCTCATGTCTAACGGGTGCTCAGTGTAGTTACTTTCTTTGGCAACTGGAAGTATGACTGAGGCTACAATGAACATAAGATTTTCTGGTGGCAGGAACCTATTTAAGAGATTCTTCTTGCTTGCGTAAAGTGGTAGAGTAGAAGATGACTTAAATTTTAACTGATTTGATCCTACTCCACCATTTACCATTGTAAGGCAATGAGCAGGTTGTTTTAATCCACAGTAAGCCTCAGTTCCCTCATTTGTAAAAAACGGGTGATAATAGTACCTTGTTCACAAGGATGTGGTGTTAAATGGGAATAATATTTATAATTGGTATAGAATCAGGCCCAATGTATTAAATAAGCATAGCCATTAGAAAAGATCTACTAATTAAGGGTTATTATTATTATTTGTATGATATATTTATTCTCCCAGCTCTCCAGGTTGTCTGTTGGCCATTTACATTCCCTGTGAGCAGATGGAGGACTGCATTCTCTCACCCATGCTGTGAGAGCCCATACAGCACAAGCCCAGGGATCCTGCAAGAAGAAGTAAGGCATAAATTCAAGACATTGTAAGAGGATCTTGCTGAACTGAGCCTGGAATTACATGAAAAGAAATCTTTTAAGAGTTATTTTCTATTCAAAAAGGACTTGCTGCATTATTAAATTCCTCCATACTGGGAGCTTTGCTCCTTCACATTCGAACTTTCAAATCTTACTTATTACTGCTCCAGCCTAAATGGGGTGGAGGAAGCTGAGAAAGAAATGCTGGCCAGTAGATCATAAAGCAGATATTTGTAGGGATGAGAATAGCAGGAGCTTTCCACCTACGTTTGCCAGTTGCTTTAAACTTTTCAAAATACATTCCTGCCTTCTCTGTTGGGGTTGGTAGCAAGCAGCTTGGTTCATGGTGAAGCCAGGACCCCTACATATAAAACTCCTAGATAATAAAACATCTATGCCCTGCCTACTCATCCCACCTCCTAAAGGCATTCAGAATCATGAGGACATTGTAGCTATTTATATCAGTACATTTACTTACTCAATATCCATCATTTGTAGTATATGCTGAATATCTTATATACATTATCTATGTAATTTTAAAACAATTCTTTGAAATAGCTGGAGTTTTTTTTCATATCACTTATTCAAAGTCCTATAGATAGTAAGTAGCAGAACTTGAATTTCAACATAGAAATTTAAAACAAAATTCGTGGTTTGAAAACTCTACTGAAAATATTGGAAGACTCTGTCCTGTGCTTGGAAGTTAACAAGAGACTCAGCAATTGGTGGAAGCTTCTCTCCTCAGCTGTAAAAACAGATGAGACTCTTGGGAGGAGAATAACACTGCACTCTGTGTTTATTTAAATGGATTAAGTCAACTCTAAGAGACAAAGAGAACTGAGAAGCCTGGGAAGGAGTAGTTCTAAAGAAACTGGAGGAGAGGAAATAAATGCGTCCACACACATGAAGACTGTATCATTCAGAGATTGACCATTTTTTAGTCAAGGAGGGTTGCATAGAAGAAATGATGGTGGAATGAGATGAACATCATTACCCTAGGTGCATGTATGATTGCACGAATGGTGTGCTCTACTTCATATATAACCCGAGAAATGAAAAGTTGTGCTCCATTTATGTACATTGAATCAAAATGCATTCTGTTGTCATGTATAACGAATTAGAATAAATTAAAAAAAAGAAAGGAGCCTCAATAAAGTGTAATCTGTAACCTGTTTTCCTAAATACAGAATTTACTAAGTTAAATGGATCTTGGCCTCTGCCAGCTGGTGCCTATATAGGGAAAAATATAAACAGAGAAATAACCCTTAATGAGTTCAGTTCTGAATTTGTGGTGCTCCTTAGCCTGAAGAGATTTCAGAACAGTGAACTGGGGAACAAATAAGAGATTCATTTTAGAAGTAATGAATAGTCATTAATAAATGTTAATTGAATAATTGAGCTTATCTAGAACATTTATTTTTGTTCTATTGGTTCTAGAATCAAACAAAAGAAACATAAGTTCTCTAAATCAAAAATGTCTCATTTTTAACCAATTGATTCTTTTGCCCAGCAGGCAATGTGAATTCTTTGAGAAAAATGGGTGAGGCATGGTAATGATGTGGCTTTTCCTTTCTGGGTCATGGCGGACTCACCATTAACCTTTCCTTAACCACTTCCTGCTGTTTCTGTGCTGAGAAAAGTGATATTAACTCCCCTCTTTTCACCTGGGTCTTATGTCTTTTTTATTGCTTCCCTCTTCTTAAATTATACCTATCCACCAGGCTGCACTCTAATCTCATCTACCTCATATGACCTTAGCCAGCCTTCTGTGAACTTCTGGGAACTCTGCTCAGCCTGTCCAAAAATGTTCAGCCCTGCCATGATCTCCCAAGATCTTGCGCTCCTTGCAGTGTAAGAACTGAGGTCTGTCCCTCTCTTACACTCCCCGACAGCATTCTGAGGGTGTGATTAGTAAACTTTCAATGAGTAACTACAGCTTTGACCATTTTATCAACCACAAATTATTAGAAAACTTTAAGAAGTGCACCCAAATACAGAACTCCTTGCCCTAACATATACCTTTGGTTTTCTACTCAGATATGTTTCAATTCCACAGAAAAGAACCCAGCTTCAATCAGATCACTTGCTGGGTTGGGCGAGATTATAGTTATTGTCAAGATTTGGCTATCCTTGTACCAACTCAGCCAATGGCATAGAGCCATCGGCAGCTAAATTCATGAGAGAGCAATCTCCTGACTCAAACCCCCATCCCCATATTGTTGGAATTCCAATTTTCTATATAAATTCTTCTTATTCCTAACAGATAAGATAGAAATGGAATGTTTTGTTTGAAGCATACTGAAAGATGCAGCAGATTCTCATTGTTCATGTAGTTATTGTCAGTGATTACCTATAAAGTTGTCACTAATATTGAATAAGTGAATGTTGAATCATTGCTCCAAATGGTAAATTCAGGGTAAGGTTTTTTTTTGTTTTGTTTTTAAAGACAGAGATAATTTTTTAAATATTTATTTATTTTTTAGTTTTTGGTGGACACAACATCTTTATTTCTTTATTTTATTTTTATGTGGTGCTGAGGATCGAAGCCAGCACCCGGCACATACCAGGCGAGCGTGCTACCGCTTGAGCCACATCCCCAGATGTTTTTCTCAACCAACTGACACCTAACTTTGTTTGATGGGTATTTCTGTTTATACATCTTAGTTTATATTGTTGATTCATTAAAATCAAATTCATAGCTGGGTGTGGTGGTGCACATCTGTAATCCCAGTGACTCAGGAGTCTGAGGCAGGAGGATCACAAGTTTGAGAACAACTTGGGTAACTTAGTAAGACCAAGTCTGGGAAAAAAAGGGGGAGGGGGGCTAGGAATGTAGCCTAGTGGTAAAGTAGCCTTGTGTTAAATCCCCACCAGAGCCACAAACAATCAAACAAATCAAACTCACAACCAACTCTGTAACTGATGCCAGAATGCAGTTTCTTTTTAAATTTTCTCTTCAAAGTACATCAAAGCCTTCTTTTGTTTGTTATCATTAGACTTCACTTCAGCACTATACTTGGGGCCCATTTTCAATGGCGACATCACCAACAGAAGATGCAAAAATGTAAGAATCACAGCAAAATATACACTGTAAAAATACTTTGTCTGAAGTATTAAAAACTGCAACAGGAAGACAGGGCAATGCTCTTTTGAACCCCAGCTGGGAATGTGCACTTTGGCAACTCAAATATTTTATCACTCTGTGCAGATATGTGACGATCAATAACCACAAAAGTGTTCAAGTATTGATTTGGGGGCTAAATTTCAGCATGAAGGCAAATTGGCAAATACAAAATGAGTGGATAATGAGGACTGATGGTACCTTGAAATCGTATCTACTATTGGCATTTGCAGCCTGACTTGGATTTGGGGACTCTCCATTTATCCACTCCAGTAAAATGACCCATGTTCGTTTATAAGGCAAGGAAAATCCATACATTAACTAAATTGAAGGGATTTCAAACCGTTAGAGCCATTTTAACATGTTCAATTATGCTTTACCACTCAAGAAGTTCTTAGGGCTTTACAGAAATTGGAGCTCAGAAGAACAGAGGTTTTGCTAGCATAGTGTTCTAAATTTAAAACTAGACGATGCTACTGATTAGCTGAGGATGCTCAGGAAAGTTACCTACCTTATGCACACAAGCTGCCTTATTTCTAAAACCAAAAATACAATACTTCCTTTGCAGAGTTTGAAACAACTATGTGGAAAATGTCTTCTATGAGTACATATTGAGTTCAGTGTTCTCTTTCCCTCTGCAATCCAGTTGCAATGACATTTAGAGGTGGGATGGATCCCTCATGAAAAGGATTAGTACTCTTATATAAAAGACTTGAGAGGATTTAATTGCATGTCCACCATGTGGGGACACAGCCAGAAGGCATTATTGCTGACAGAAAGTATGTTCTCACCAGACACTAAAACTGCTAGCACTTTGAGCTTGGACTTTCTAGTCCCCAGAACTATAAGAAAAAAAAAAACAAACTTAGTTTAGGTAATTTGTTGTAGCATCCTAAATGGACTAAGATAGACTTCTCCCCAAATTTTTGTCATAGAAAATTGACTATCCTCAGAATCTCTGACTGGTTCCAATTTATAAGATTTTTTTTTAGATGAAATAATTTTAAAAGCAATCTCTCTACTCCAGCAATAGAATTTAAAAGTTCATCAGCTCAGGTAACACAGAAGTTATGCCTACAAACACAACATTTAGGAAATCATCATTTTTCTATCCCACTAGTAGTTGGTTCATAGAAAGTTACATAGTTGTGATGAGTATGATTTATGGATTACTTAGTCAAATATAGGGTGCCTAGACATGTGGCCAAACATTATTCTGAGTGTGTATGAGAGTTTTTTGTGGATGAGATTAACATGTAAGTTGGTGGAATGAATAAAGCAGATTGTCCCCCCTAAGGTGCATGGGCCTCATTAATCACTTGAAGACCTGAATAGAATTAAACATTTGAATAAGAGGAAACTCAAACTTTTCTGGACTTTGGATTTAGACTAGAACATCTGCTCTTCTTGGTTCCTGAGCTTTCAGTCTGCTGTTTCAGACTGGAATTTACGTGATTGGCTCTCCTAATTCTCAGAACTTTTGATTCATATTGGAACTACACAATGGTTCTCCTGCACAGGCAGTTTGCTACTGCAAATTTTGGAACTTCTGAATGTTCATAATCATGTGAGCAAAGTCTTTAAAATATATCTCTATACTCATACAGACACTACTAAAAAAATGTGTGCTCATGTACTTCCACTCTTATATACACATACACGTACATACACAAATACCCTATTGGTTCTGTTTCTCTGGAGAACTGTGACTAATATAATAGTAGACTACAGTGGGCCAAGTGAATAGTTTAGAGTGATTTTACTGTTTCCCATGGTGTTATGGTAGTTGCTATGATATACTGCCCAGATTGCCTTCAGGAATAATGACATTGATACCTACTTCAGTAAGTAAGAGTTCTACTACAGACAATTTTCAGTTGTCAGTCCATCCAGGGATTATTATCCTGGGTCATGCCTTCTTCCTGAGATGGTCTATGTTCCATTAGAGGATAATGATTGACACAGAGTATAACGTATAACTTTCTCACATCAAGTTGAAAGAATTCTCAAGGTCCGTCTTGGCTATAGCACAAACTATGGGTTGAACCTCAGATTCTCTCTCTCTTCAATCTTCTTTACCTTATACCCTGAGTTGTTAATTCCTCTCTATTACAGTGTTAATTCTCTATTACAGTGTAGGCTTCTAGGCATTCCAAACTCCAGCAGAACCCAGTTTAAGTCCTGCTTCTATTGAGATGCCTTCTTGACCCTTCCAGTTCATATTTTGCTAGCAGTGCTTAGCATATTACTTAATGTGTTTTTAAAAATGCACATCCACAGACTTCAGGTGCATCTGTCCCTCAAATTTGTTTTAATTGGCTCGAACATTAAGACATCTAGTTATAAATGAATTAGGTGTGGTATGGTATGTATTTCTTTTTTTAATTTTTAAAAAAAATTTTATTTTATTTTTTATTATTAGTTGTTCAAAACATTATAAAGCTCTTGACATATCATATTTCATGCATTTGATTCAAGTGGGTTATGAACTCCCAATTTTCCCCCGTATATAGATTGCAGAATCACATTGGTTACACATCCACGTTTTTACATACTGCCATACTAGTGTCTGTTGTATTCTGCTGCCTTTCCTATCCTCTACTATCCCCCCTCCTCTCCCCTCCCATCTTCTCTCTCTCTATGGTATGTATTTCACAGTGAATGATAAATCCCACTACCCCACCTTATATTCTGCATACCAGTTTTACAATTTTTTAAAATTACTCAGAACATTCAGAAGATGCTTCAGAACCCTCATAATTACTCTGTACCATCTTATATTTTGTGATTTTATTTGGGGTGTTTACAGGTGTGACATAAATTCCTAGAAAGCATGTGCCTTTTAATTATCTTTTGTTAAAATATGTAGTGTTCTCCCATCATGCACATGATCCATTTTTCTATGCATAGGAAGATGTAGTTTCTATGAGAGCACTGATATTTGGCATCCCTTTTCTGCTATACATGATTAGATATTGGTTGTAACTTAAAAAAGATTTATGCATGTGTTAGTCATCTTTTCTTCACTGTAACTAACACACCTGACAAGAACAACTTAGATAGGAAAATTTATTTTCATTGCCAACTCTATTGCCTTGGACCTGAGTTAAGGCAGAACATCATGATGAAGGAAAACCACCCAGTATGACAGCCAGGAAACAGAAAAAAACAGAAGCCAGGGACAAAATATAATTGCCAAGGGCATGCCCCCAGTGATTTACTTCCTTCAATCATACCCCATCTACCTACAGTTAACACCTGGTAACCCATTCAAATTATTAATCCATCAAATGAACTAATACTCTGATCAGGTTACAGATCTCATAATCTAATCAGTTTACCTCTGAATATTCCTGTATTGTCACATGAACTTTTTTTTGGACACCTCATATCCAAATCATAACAATATACAAATCAAGAATTCAATTCAAATACACCAAATAAATCCACAATAGTTACATGTTATGTTTAGAGGAATTAATTTTAAAAATTTGGCTCAAACACTTGAATCAGTAATAAATAAAAATTATATATTTGATATTTATTAAATATTATATTTAATATTCATATTATATATATATATCTAACTTTAATACCTATACCTCTAAAATACAAATGATGTTCATTAATAGTTTTAAATTGTAGCCTTTAAAGCAATAATCTGATTGGTTGTAATCCAGGAGGTTCCAATATGAAAATGTAAAGATGAGGTAAATCAAATTCTGCTTTAAAATCTGTTAATATTTCCAGGTTGTATTAAATTTCCTCTTTTTTTTTTTTTTTTGCAGGGCAGGTATCAGGAATTGAACTCAGGGACATTCAACCACTGAGCCACATCCCCAGCCCCATTTTGTATTCTATTTAGAGACAGGGTCTCACTGAGTTGCTTAGTGCCTTGCTTTTTTGCTGAGGCTGGTTTTGAAATTGCGATCCTCCTGCCTCAGCCTCCCAAGCCTCTGGGATTATAGGCATGTGCCACTGTGCCAGGCAATTTACTCATTCTTAAATGAAGGTAGGTCTACCGGATAGTAGTAGCAATACTGCTATACCTCAGTGTATCAGGCAGCGTGAAGGTACGTAATGCAATTCCAGCTCTAAGAAAGCTTGTTTTATCTAAAGAGATTTTTGTATAGTGTGTATGTTTGTGTGTGTGTGTGTGTGTGCACATGTGTATTTTAACCAAGCTCCTCTTCCCTTGTAGTGTTATATTAAACAAGAAAACAAAGATAATGAGTGGATATATAAATGTTTAGAAAAAAAATTAATGAAGCACAAAATGTCCACTTCTGTCTATTATGCACAGTAGGGAAAAACAGTTAAGTAATCAAAACTCCCAAACAAAAATGATAAATTATAATATATCAACCCCATAGAACTGTATGCAGCCATTAAACTACCTAAAAAAATACAAGTAGAATAATACAAAAAATATGTCTAGGAAATAACAACAAAATACAGTAAGCAAAATGGTGTGCTAGAATTACAACTATAAAAAATAGGTAGACATTTGTACAAAGTCTGAATGAAAATACGTGAAAATCAAAACAGTTGTTTCAAAGTGATAGAATTATAGGTAATTTTTTTCCCTTAAAACGTTCTTAAATGTTACATATTTCTTTCACAACCCAAAAACTGTGTGTATGAAAAGAATTATAATGAATAAAGCAATCAGAGATTGTCTTGAAGCAAAGCAGTAACAAATTGAAATCAAGACAATGTAGATGGAAGTTATATCGCCCTTTTAAAAATCTGCTTCAAGCAGAGAGCATTTTCCAGAAACTTACAATGGTGGCTCAAAAATCGGCATTGACACCACCATGGTATATGAGGGATGGAAGAGGGGTGTGGGGTGACGGGCCTACTGTCCACTCAAGACGTTTTCTCCTTCCCTTCCTCTGACTTCAGCCGTGGTTCCTGTTGTTTTGCACATTATTAGCAACTTCATTTCCACCATCTTCTCTGCTCCTTACAGCAAATTAATAGGCAACTTCCCAAAAACTCCCTAAGAACACTCATATATTGGGGAGGAATGCCAGCAAGGAGGTCCTTTTTCATGTTTCAGAGTTTCACATTGTGATGCATCAAAGTACATGGAGAGCTGCCAGTAGGAAAGAAAGAGATGGCAAGAGAATCTCTGCAGTTGGTTCTATAGCTACGGAAATGTATCCGGCTAAGCTATTATAGTGTAAGTTATTTATACTATTTTAAATATGCCTTTTTAAAAATTGTGGTTGAATCTATGGGGGGGGAGCATGAATTATTTTTAAATTATGAAATATTGAAAATGGTGGGTCTTTATCCTATGTTATAATATGTTACTGAATTAAATTCTACTCCCAAGTCTATATTTAATTGAAAATGATTTAAAATACAGGCTCATGGCTACAAATGGTATATAATCTATTGTTATTATACTGTATTAGTTACAAATTAAATTAAGCTTTTTCATACCGATACTAGCTTATGCATTTATTCTACCAGGTAGTACTTTACCCTAAAGTTGTCATATGTATATTTTTCCAAGTTCTAGAGGATAAAGTATTACCATTTATAGTTTCATACATTCCTACTGTTATTTGAGTTTCACAAGACTGCCTGTAGCTTCCCTGCATATTTCAAAACAAATATTCACAAAAAAGTTTGTATTAGAACCTATGTTTGAGTCAGAATATAATGGTACAAAGTTCTCAATATTTGGTGCCCAGAAAAATGGACTATAAGAATTGCTAATGCTCTTCAAAAAATATGTGTGGCTGTTTCCCTTATAGTCACATGCAACAATTATACATCTGGGTGCCCTTTTGTATTATTGTGGCCCTGTGATTTGCTTTGGCCAATGAAATATGTACAGAACTAACATATATCACCTATAAGAGTGAAACTGATATTTTCCTTTCTTCCCTTTTCCTCTACTTCACTGATTCAAACGCACTTTACAGGATTAAGCCTTGGTTGGTTTGGAAATGTAAAAAACTGAGATGAGCAGAGCTGCCCACTGATCTATGGTGAACATACAACATGAGGAGAAGAAGCATCTGCTTTGCTAAACCACTGGGATTTTTGGAGTTGTTTGTTACCACAGTATTATAGAGCTGTCTTGACCGAATGGCAATGAGTAAGCGAATGAAAAGTTATCCAGCCTTTAGAAAATATATATGTTTTAGCATTTGACACAAAGGAAATATATGTGAATAGTACATGTAACTTACTAAACATAAAAATAAACTCCCATGGACTCATCACCCAATTTAAGAACTGAAACAGTCATACATTGTTTGAAACTTTTCTTATGATTCCCCTCTATATACTATTACCTCTGCTCCTCCCTGGATATAACTACTATCTTACAACAACTATACATCTGTGTGCATCACTGTCTTCATTCTTTATTGATACATATGAGTAAGGAAAAAACCCCACAGGATGTAGGTGACTATGCAGATAATGATACTTTTGTAAAATACTCATATTTTCGATCACATTGTTTTGTATAATGAATACTATTGTAATATTTGTAGTTAATACTTACTGACATTATTAGTAACTTTTGTTTTAATAGCTTCAGATGCATTAATTCCTTCCTATGAGGTAGGAATTATGCTTATTGACCTTTTTCAAAAGATGAAATAGATAAGATGAGAAACTAAATGCCTTACTCAGACATATTAAAAACAACAGATCATTTGTATCTGGTGTTATTGTGGCTGTAACAAATTATCACCAATATGAAAACCCAATTTAACAAATTTATTCTCTTGCATTCTGGATTTCTGAAGTACAAAATGGGTCTTACTGGTGTTGGCATGGCTGACTTCTTTCCAGAGGCTCTAGGAAATAATCCGTCACCTTTTCCTTGCCAGGCACTATATATAATCCATGTACATTCCTTAGCTTGTGGACCCTTCCTCTCTCTCTTCAAAGCTAGCACCCAGAATTTGTACCTCTGTCTCATTCTTTAACTTTTAAGGGTCCTTATTAGATTGGGCTCACCTAGCTCATCTAAAATTATCTCTCCAACTCAAGACTCTTAATTCAATCTCATCTATTAGTCCCCTTTATTATGTTAATTAGCACATTTATAGGTTCCTTACTCTGCCTACCACAAGTCCAAAGTATGTCATATTAGTAACCATGGTATACTGCCTTTTGTGTCATTTTAAAATCAGTACCATCAGTAGCCTCAACAAAACACATATTCTAAAACTAACCATTGGTATACTAAATCATCCATTCATTAAGTATTCTCATCTTCTACTTTGAATCTAATCTATCTGTTCTTCAATCAGCTTTATAATAGGGAGACTTATACACTGATAGAGGTGTAGAGTCCTATCCCTGCTACTTACTAGGTATTATTATCAGTATTTTATAAATAAACTACAGGAGGAAGTTGATAAAAACATAGCAAATAAATGGTGGGTTATTTTCATATGGCATGTTATATCTCATGACACAAATTTTGCTAAATAAGTATAATTGTGAGTTTGAGAAGAGGTCAATCTTGGTGAGTGTTGTGAGTTTGAGAAGAGATAAATCACAGTGCATTTGAGGGTATGGGAAAATATTTATTTTGGAGACTGAGTTGTGTCTGAAGAATATGAACGCATATAGTTGTAGAATTAAAGTAAATCCAAATATTAAATTTATTAACCCATATTGATTCCTTACTCTGGGATAAGGAATTGTTAGATATTTTGAAAAAAAATTATTAAAGCTATCAAATGGTGCAACAACTAAAACCTCAGTTGTTACAAATAAACATCCATATTTCCTTTTTGTATCTAAGAAGACAATGAAAGATAGAGCAAAGAGGCAGTTTGGTTTGGGACCTTGGGACCTAAGAAACAACTTGGTGTTGAGTTACCTGTGTTTCCATTTGACCTCTTATATCCCAAATGGAAGCTGAAGAAACTGGGAACACAGAGATGCTAATGGGAGAGGTAGGGAGCCCAAAAGAGCTTGCTCCAGGAAAAGGATAGCCTCACAAGTACAAAACTGTAAGACAATAATAACTGCTACAACCAGAAAGAGAAAAGTATGTTCCTACCCACACTCATACCAGGAAAGGCAAAGTGGAAAGCCATGACTTCTTCCTTCGGAGGCACTAAGACCCTGGAGAGAAGGTCGAATGAGGATCCAGTAGTTTCTTCGTCACTAGTGATGTCAGTTCAGACCAAATGGCAGATCTGTATTTCCACCGGAAAAAAGTAAATGAGGCAACACATATCAATTCCTCTGATGTTCTGTTGGAGGATCAGATGAAACCCAGTATGGAGTCAAGAATTTAACCACTGCAGGTAGTGACCAAGCAGACTCATCCCCCATGACATCAGAGAAGGCCCAGGGAAGAACAGTGAAGAGGTAAGACTATCCAGTATGGCCAGGGAGATGGGAATGGAAGTAATAAAGACCATCTTCCTTGGGTATCAATGGCTGTTATAGGTCACATACTGTGTGACTCCATTTAAAAAATTTTCTTGAAATGCCAAAATTAGAGAAACAGAGAACAGTTAGTAATTAGGAAGGATTAAGAGAGTAAAGAAGAAATATTTTTGTAGTAATAGAATTATCTTGAGTTTATCAACGATTATATCCCATTTAATATTATGTTAGTTTTTCAAGATGCTGTCACCTAGGGGAATCTCTTTAAAGTGTATACCAGACCTTTCTGTATTGTTTCTTACAATTTCTGAATATACATTTACCTAAAACCTTTTTTTAATTAAGAAGAAAATCTTGAAAAGGCAATATGTGCTATACTTGAAAACCATGATATTGATGTGATATGTTGTATTATGACTAGGAGACTATGGTATAGGTTTGGTTGTAAGAGGAGTAGATTCAGCTTCTTTGAATTTTCAGTACACTCAGAAGTGATGATTGCTCTGTGGTTTTTTTTTTTCATAGTAATGAAAATCAAAAAGTCAACAGAATTAGTTTGAAATCAAAACCATGAAATTACTATATGAAATAAAACTGCCCTACAACCTACATTATTCAAGATCACTTATCAGTGCCACCATTCTGAAAGAAATGTTCTATAAGTAAAACAAAATTATGATAAAAACTTTTGTGTAGTGAACACACAACCAGAGTTTTGTAGGATGGTTGTCAAATGACTTTGGCTTCATCAGTCTGATGCCCATAAAACATTGAGGGTGTTCCCTTTAGGGCTTTTGGAAAAACCATTCACTGTTCTCTCTTCTCTGTTTTTTAAAATTTCTATTACACAATCTGTTGACATAGTAATACCAATCCACTGTTGATGTCTTAAAGCTGTCATACTTTCCCAGGGCTATTGTATAAAAGGGTGAGAGAGTGGTCTACCATTTTTTAGCATCAAATATTTCAGGTGCTATGAGAAATCAAGACACAGAAGCTACACAAAAATCATCCAGTATGTATATATTTTTTTCTGATCTTATCTCTATGATCATGTTAAGTTACTAACATTTCAGAACAATGTATCACTATCAAAAGGTAGTTTTTGTAAGCATCATGGTAACCACAAATCAAAAATCTATGATATAAAAATTAAAAAATAATAATTAGGAAGAAATCAAAATATACTACAGAATAAATTATGACTCTGAAGGTATAATATAGGTGAGAAAAAAATTAACTACAATAAAATGAGAAAACAAACTACAAAATGGCTGGTAATAAGGCATTACCTTTCTATATGTTCCTTGCATGTAAAATGGATCAAATTCTCCAATTAAAAGGCATTGAATGACTGGTTTTTTAAAAAAATAAAGACCCAACCATATGTTACTTACAAGAAATTCACTTCACCTCTAAGGATACTCATAGACTGAAAGTGAAGTAATGGAATAAGACATAGGAAAACGAACCCAATTAAAACAAACAAACAAACAAACAGAAAAGCAGGAGCAGCCATAGTCTCATCAGATAAAATAGACTTTAAATCAAAAGTGTTGTGGTTTGGATCTGGAGTGTTCTCAGAATCTCCTGTGTTAGGCAATGCAGCAAGGTTCAGGGATATAAAGATTAGATTGTGAGGGCTCTATCAGATCAGTGGATTAATCTATTTGATGGATTAATAATTTGAATGGATTTACAATAGTCAGGTGGGACATGGTTGGAGGAAGTAGGTCACTGGGGACTTGGCCTCAGGGTCTATATCTGTCCTTGGTCCCTTCCTCCCCCTCTACTCTTTCTCTCTGCTTTCTGGCTGCCCTGAACTGAGCTGCTTTCCTCCACCATGCCCTGCTGCCATAATGTTCTGCCTTACTTAAGGCCCAGAGCAAGAGTCAACTAACCATGGATGAGACCTTTGAAAACATGAACCCCAAATGAACCTTTCCTCCTCTAACTTGTTCCTGACAGATATTTTGATGACAGTGATGAAAAGCTAACACACACACAACAAAAAAAACAGTAAAAAGAGATAGGAAGGTCATTATAAAAATGATAAAAGGGTCAATTTAGCAAGAGGAAATAACTTTAAATGTATGTTTACTCTCTATATGTGTGTGTATATATATGTGTATATACACATATATATGTACATCAATATGCACTTGAATATATAAAGAAATATTAAAAGACTTCAAGGAGAGATGACTCCAGTACAATAATAGTTGGAACTTTAATACCTCACTTTTGAAATGGACATTTTTCTCCTTATCACATGGAACATCATCCAGGAGAGAACATACCATAGGACACAAAACAAGTCTTAACAAACTTAAAAACATTTGAAATTATATTCAATATCCTTTCCAACTACAATACAATAAAATTATAAATCGTTAACAAGAAAAAACTTTGGAATCTTGTACCAACCACATATAAATTAACTTAATTTGGAATAAGCAATGGATTGATAAAATTATAAAGAGAAGAATTCATAAAATTTCTTTAAATATGTGATAATGGAAGCACAAACTGTCCAAACCTTTGTGATACAACAAAAGCAGTACTAAGAGGGATGTTTGTAGCAATTAATGCATACATTTAAAAAAGCAGAAAAATCTCAGATAAAGAACCTATCACTCTTTCTCCATGAAGTAGAAAAACGAGAACAACTATATGCAAAATTTGTCAAAGAAAAGAACTTATAAAAATTAAGGCAGAAATAAATTAAATGAAAAAGAAAAAATGATATAATGATATTTTACATAAGAGTTTATTAAATATTTAGTGTATTCCTCACAATTTATCAACTAATTATTATTTGAGTTTGGCTTTTGATATTTCCTTGCTAAGTTCTCAGAGAGTAAGTTCATCTCTAATCTCTGGGGAGCGAGGGTCCTGTTTTTATCATCATGAAATGACCACATTAATAGCATCATACAATATAAGTTAAGAAACTAAAATCCAAATAGATTATATCTGATTGTTCACAATTAAATTCCAGTTATTGGCAGAACTACCAACTCTACCACTCTCCTCTGAGGATTTCCAAATTTTGAGAAAGTGAACACAAATGCATCAGTGCAATTTTTTTTTTCTATTATCACCTAGCACTTTGGAAATGTTCATAGAAATACATGGCATTTGCAGGTAAATGGATGGCGTTGGAGAAGATAATGCTAAGTGAAGTTAGCCAATCCCCAAAAAACAAATGCCGAATGTTTTCTCTGATATAAGGAGGCTGACTTATCACAGTGGGGTAGGGAGGGAGGACATGGGACGAATAGATGAATTTTAGATAGGGAAGAGGGGAGGGAGGGTAAGGGAAGAGAGAAAGGATTAGCAAAGATGGTGGAATGTGATGGACATCATTATCCAAAGTACATATATGAAGACACAAATTAGATGTCAATCTACTTTAAATACAGAGATATGAAAAATTGTGTTATATGTGTGTAATAAGAATTGAACATGTATAAAGACATGAGTTGACGTGAACATGCTTTATACAAAGATATGAAAAATTGTGCTTTATATGTGTAATGAGAATTGTAATACATTCCACTGTTGTGTATTTTAAAAAAATAAAATCAATACAAATTTTTAAAAAAGAAAGAGATACAATGGGCTATCTTTCTCATACAAAATGTTTGACCATTTAAAAAAAATTCCCTACAAATATTCCATGTTTTGCTGGGTCCATATTCTGAACAAATGAACTACTGTTGTTCTGAAGACCCCATGGAGGATTGGTTGAGAACTGTACCAGAATCTGTAGATGCTCAAGACCCTTATGTAGAATGACACAGTATTTGCCTATAATGTACTGTTCCCTTTAATTCATTTCTGGATTGCTTATAACACTTAATGCATATAAATACTTGTAAAACTACATTAATTAGGGAATATTGATAAGGAAAAAATCTGTATATGCTCAGTATAGACACAATGTTTTAGAAAATACTTTTGATCCATGCTTGGTTGAATCTGTGTATGCAGAATTCACAAGCATGGAAGGCCAACTGTACTTCCCTTACTTGCAGAAAAAGAGAAATGAGAGATGATTTGAATCATTTGATTTTTGTCCTGGCCTAAAACAAATAGGAAAAATGCAAGTTGCAATCTAATCAAGAAGTTTTTTCTTTGGTAGGTTGTTTTCTATAATGTATCCAAACCCAGAGAGCCTGCTATCCTGCTTGTGGCCTATAAAAATATAAAGAATTAGGACAATCGTTCTGTTCAGTTGAGACCTCCACTGTTCTCCCTGTGGGAACTTCCTAATTGATACATGTTCAAATCAGACTGAAATTGAGAAAGAGAAAGCACCAGCTATTTTGAAATAATGAGAATCTTTCCCAGGTTTTATACACTAACTGGAACTTGTGCTACTACCTTGAGTATTGTAATTCCCTCATGAACAAAATTGGCCTAAATAATTATCCAATGCTTGGAGCAACACAAGAGTTCTTGGACTTTACATTTTCAATAAATGGAAAATGTGCAGGGAAGAGAGGAAAAGTAAAATTTATTTAATAGTTATCAATTAAAGAAAAATAGTAAATTAATGCTCAGTTTCATCATTTAGCAAAATAATGAGGTTGTTAAAGCTTCTTAAACACTTTAACCCAATTTAACTCTCTTTTCTACATCCTGATGCCCAGTAGATGCCTTTTCTTGATCCTGTATTTTAGAGTGTTTGCATTCACAAGGTTGTAAACTAAAGTATTAGCTATCAATTAATGCATTATCCAGTTAAAGTAAGTGCCACTTCAAAAGTATTTGCATATAATCTGGGGGCTTTTGAAAGATTTAAAGATTTAAGTGAGGTCTCTGTCCTGGTACATGCTCAATCCTCAGCTTTTCTACCTAGGTGGGTATCTCAATGACAGGCATTCAAAGGGGACTTGACATTCATGACTAACCTTAGGTAAAACTATCAGGACTGAATTATGAATTTTCCACCTGCTTTAATATGGAATCATTTTATGTTATTTCTTTGTATTTGCTGATTTATAAAGAACACAAATATTTGTTCCCTGTTTTTGACATTGTTTTGAAGATAAGGCATCTATATATAACATGGAGAAAAGTTACCTCTCATTCATTTAGCAAGTATTTTGGGAGACTTTGCCTGTTTTAGGTTTGCTGATATATTCTGGTGATACAAAGGCAGGTGAAGTGCTGTTCCTGCTGTTTTCTATTTGATGATTATCTGAATGCTGCATTTAATACTCCACCAAAACATGTTGTTAAATAAAAAAGAATTATGTTTGGAAATTTGGGGAGAAGAAAGCAAATGAAAGGAGAAAGAAGGTAGGAACCTGGAGGCTAGAGAAACAAGTTGGTGGGATCACAAGATGGGGTCTAGAAAACAGGGTGATGGATAGTGTGAGTCCTATACGGAGGACTCCATTCCTCTGTTGGAGAGAGATGAGTGGATCTGTAGGAGGGCATGTAAAGGACAGTTTTTAAACATTTCCAAGCCAATTCTCTGCCAGTTGTTTGGGCAACTTTTACCCAAAGTAGAACTTCTGATGTTTAGTAGATGGTTGACACCAGAGGATACTCTTCTCAATGCAGATGAGAACTTTCCTCCATTGAACTAGCGTCTTACCTGTTATCTACCACATGATATTTCAGAGCTCCATTTGAACATAGTATGTATTTCATATAAAGATATGTATTAATACACAGGAGGAAAACTCTTCAGGTCCTAGCTAAAGGGTGGCATATCAGGCCAGTTACCTCTCATTCATTTAGCAAGTATTTTGGAAGACTTTCCATGTTTCAGGAGCGCTGATATATTCTGGTGATACAAAGGCAAGTGAAGTGCTGTTCCTGCTGTAAGCACTGTTTCCACAAAGAGGAATAATTACAGCTTATACGTTCAGTGCCAAAATAGAAATTAGAGCAAAGGGTTATGGAAGATTTCCCTGGAACACAGCAGAGGGGAAGGATTCATTCTTTCTAAGAAGACATAAAGGGGAAATTGCAGACCAAAACATTTTTGAACTAGCCTTGGAAAGATAAAATAGTGAATTAGGCAGAAAGGGGGCAAGAGTAATGTAAGACATGGTGGGCAGTATTTTCAAATCTCAGTGGAATGAGCACACTTAACAAAGCTGAAAGAGCCTAGCTGAACACAGGATGTGGAAGAAGAAAGAAAAAAAGGTAAGGGTGGAAGCTTCTCAGGGTTAGACCAAGAATGTTTTCCATTTGAAATTTATACTGTGAACCAAAAGGGTCAATTCAGTCATTTTAGGAGGCAAAATGTCATGACAAGGACTGTATTTTATTAGGATAAACCCTGTAGATAACTTAGTGGACAGATCAAATCAAGAAGCATAGCATATGAATCTCCTGGGAGAGCCAGTAAAGGACATACAGGTATGTGGACCAAAAATAAAAGCAAGCTAAGTGCATTATTAGTCAGGTTTTTTTTTTTTTTCACTGTGGCCAAAATATCTGACAAGATAACTTAGAGGAAAAAATGTTTATTTTGACTCACAAAGATTTCAATCCATGATCAGCTGGTTCCATTGCTTTGGGCCTAAAAGTGAGGCATAAATCACAATAGAAGGATGCAGCAGAGGAAAGCTTCAGCTCACAGCATTCAGGAGAGAAAGGGAGAGGGAGAAGGAGAGAGGAAAGAGAAAGAAAGGAGAAGGGATGGGGATAAGATACAGTACCCAAGAGCATGTCTCCAGTGACCTTCTTCCTCCAACCATCCCTTATCTGTCTACAGTTTCCACTACCTTCCAATAGGCCATTCAAATTATTAATACATCACATGGACTAACCCACTAACGGTTAGAGCGATCATGAATCAATTGCTTTCTCAAACCCCCACCTCTGGACATTGTTGGATAGAGATCCAGGTCTTCATCACATGAGCTTTTGGGGAATATTCCAGATTCAAACCATAATGCCAAGGGCCAAGGTTCAGAAAAAGATTAGGGGTGAGCACTGTCATTAGATCCCTGTGAAAGGGGAAAATAGACAAAGTGACTTATAAATGAAAGTAGGCCATTTGGTGAGAAAATTAGGGAGGAGTTGATGCCATATATATATATATATATATATATATATATATATATATATATTTATGGACCTCTTTACTTTATTCATTTATTTATTTGCAGTGCTGAGAATCGAATCCGTGCCTCACACATACTAGGCAAGTGCTTTACAGTTGAGCACCAGTCCCAGCCCAAGAAGTGATGCCTTTTGGGGATATAATTTCAATGCACTCTTGAGGTAGAATATGCCTGATGTCTTTCCTCCCCAGCCTATTTAATTTGTCTTTTGCCAAAAAAAGATGATCTGTAGTATGTCATCAATATGTTTCCTGAATGCCTGGCTTCTACTGGGTTTGTACAAAAGGGGACATCAATGAAGCAATGGTAGGAGGGAAGAGACAGAGGTCAGGGGTTCCCAGTTTCCTTACTGTTAGGGCACTTTGGGTTGGTATGGTCATGAAATGATCACTCTTCTGAGGGGGTCTCTCTATGACTCTCCTTCTGGGATGTCATGTTGTCCTCCTTCCTCTCATCCTTTTGGTAGCTACTCAGGGCTCCCATACACTAACTCCAGATTATTGCACCATCTCTTGTAAATTTCTTCTCTGTAAATAAAATTTCCTTAAATTATCATAACTTTAGATATGTCTCTTTCTCACTGGGACTCATGCATATTTAGAGCAGGAAGGAAAATTAAGAAGTGCATTGAACTTAAAGACTGGAGACAGTAAATACAGGACACTCATTCAAGATGTTTAGCTGTGAAAGGTAACTGAGGAACAGGGTTGTGAATTGAAGCGGGGCCAGAATGGAAAGAAAATATTTTGGATGGAAAGATGTGATCTTTTTTTAATCTATTGAGCCTAGGATACATCCTGTCCTTTATGTATTAATTAGAATAAAAGAAGCATCTGTCTAGTGGGCTTTTCACACACTCTAGAGTTTGGCAAATTCTCATTTCTCACTCTATCATCTTCCTTTAATTGCCACATATGGGAAAAAAGAAAGTGGGAGTCACAACTCTTTTTGAACTCAGAACCTCAGTCTAGCATTTCCAGTTCTAATCGATAAACTAAATGATAAAAAGTATCGTTTTTAGTCAGAATCTCTGCAAAACCATAAAATGACAATGAAGAAACTTCCATGTAATAAATCCTTGCAGGTACAGACAGGGCTGGAGTTATTGCTAGCCAGAAGATGAGTCACACAGGGGAAGGAATAAGAGAAGGAGGCATAAGTGGGCATAATGGGGGACAGTAATTACACTATCATCTAGCAGTTTATGGAAAAATTTTGGCATCACCTTGTAACACTCTCATCATGGTAGACAACTGGAAGTGGAAAATACACATTGTATTTTGTGTTCCCAAATTTAGTTTTCTGATTTAGGTGCTTGCCTGTTTTCACAGAATTGACTCCTGGAAGAGAAGCAATTCAAGACAGTTAGAAGGGTTTTTTCACCTAATGGAAAATGTAAGTGATAGGCACACTATAGTTCAGATAGGGGAAAGAGATGACTGAAAAAAAAAACCAGATATTTATAAATCGTTTATCTATAGATGCAAATCCACTGGGCAATCCATTTGAGTTTGAGAAGGAGTTCATGTCCTAACTTGGATATAAAATTCCTTAAGGTTTTGTGTCCTCTCTTGGTCTCAAGGTTCTCACAGCTTGCAATACAGACTCTGAAAACTTCCAACAGTTTTTTTTTTTTTTTTTTAAAAATCAGACAACCCCATCAATTACCCAAAAGTGCTAGGTGCTGAGCGTGATGTGAGGTAAAATACAGTTGGCTTTGAAGGTCTATGGTGTTTTTATTTCACTGATATTTCTAAAATGTTTCAAATGACTGTAATACACAGAGAAATGACCAAGGACTTGAGTTAGGTATTAACAGAATAATGGCAAAATACATGGCTTTTTATAATATAAGTGAATTTACAGCCAATCACCTCCAGAAAAGAAACAGTGTAACAGATCATTGGAGAATTATGACACATTAGTTGGCACTACTCAGTTGTTGATGACACACCTGAATTCAGGTATTATTAGAAAAGCCAGGGCAGAAATTCTGTAATAGAAGGAAAGTAAAACTAAATGGAAGGATAGATATTGCTCCAGACTTGAGGGTATTCAGTACACTCACATCTCCTATTTTTTCAAATAAATGGTTCTATCTTTCACTTGTTCAATATTAGCATTCCATTGTCTCCATCCTTTTCTGCTTAATTTTCTCAAGAGTCTTAGGAAACTTTTCTGTCTAAAGATGTTTCAGCAGCACTGAGTCCAGTTGCCACCATTTCTCACTGCTATTGTAATTTTCACTCTGATGGGTCCTATTAGCCTATGGTTCCATTGGTGTGAATGCTTATTTAGATTTCTGTGGAGGCCTCTAGAGTTTTTGTGGGATTATTCCTAGTTCTCCAGTGCAAGGATCTTCTTTCTTTGGGTTCTCAGTATCATTGCTCTTAAAAATCAGTTATTTCGGAAAGCATTGTGTCAGGACTCATCCCCCTATTTGTTCCCTCCAACTTCTAGAAAAATTATCTGCTTTTTCTGTTAGTGACCATCTCTCTCAAGGATGTGATAGGTTTTCTTTACATTTTTACAAATCAAAGGTTCTTTTAATTTCCTCTTTTATGAAAAATTAGGTAGGTTAGAGTCTTCTAAAAAAAAAAACCTCAAAACCCTACCATTTAAGGATGACCACCCTTTATAATTCCAAACAATATTATATTTAGATTATAATACAAAAATATGACATCTCTCTAGCATGAGAAGAAGAAAGTCACAAAATTTAAAAAGTACAATTTATACCTTTGCAATATACGCTCTAGCCGGACACCTAGCCTTATAACTTTTCATTGTTCCTACAACTGTACCATTGCTTTAAAAATGTTATCTAACACAAGAGTTCCCACTTTATAGGGAACAAAATTTCAAATCAGAGAGGTAGATATTGCTACAGTTTGTATCTAGAATGTTCCCCAAATGGCCTATTATTAATGGTTTGGTCCCTTGATTGGTGCTATTAGAAAGTGGTGGAATCATTAAGATGTGGAACCTAGTGGTAGGTCATTGTGGGCATGTCCTCAAAGAGGTCTATGGGATGCCCATCTTCCTCTTTCTATTTCAATTTCTGGCAATGAGGAGAACAGGTCTCCTCTACCATATGCACCCACCATGATGTACTGTGCCAACATACACCCAAACCAACAGGGCTGATTGGTCATGAACTAAAACAATGAGCTAAAATAACACTTCTTTTTTCTTTTTTTCTTTTCTTTTTTTTTCAAATATTGGATATTTTGTTACAAGAAGCTGACTGACATAGTACTTATCAAGATGACATCTCTACCAACACAGGTGAGTCAGAACTTAAACTTAGATGTCCAAAGTCATAGCTATACTCCGCCTATCAAGTTGCTAAACGTAAACTCAGTAGTGCTGTGAGGCGTACGAGAAGTCCAATCCATAGCTTTAAAGTTGTTTGCATTAATGGGAAAGGGGAAAATTGCCAGACTCAAATATGTGAAAGAGTTGAATACTAATGTAAAGTAGCACATAAGACAATAATAAATTAAATTTAACCAAAGTCTAGAAGTAATAGAAGGACTTCTCAGAGGCTTTCTATTCAACACAATACTTAATATTCATACAACTATGGTTGACAGATTTCTGCCACCAAAACCCCTTTAAAATGCAAAGTCTTTTACTTATACTGTGCAAATTGGCTCACTCAACGCCAGCTCCAACTCTCATTTTTTGTGTTTTTCTGCCCTTTAGAGGTTGGAAAGCTAAAATTTTTTAGCATGGGTTCTGTGTGTGACCTAAATTCCACCAATCAAGTGCACCATCTAATAGTGGGAAGAGGAAGCAGGCAATGTGAAAGAGAGTTCACGAGCAGGAAATGGCCTCTTCTGAGGCAAGTAGGTAGCACAGATGTCATTGTAGAGCAGAAGCAAACGGGTTAAAATCGTTTCATTTTCTAGAAGCTTTTTCTCTTGATTATCTAGTATGTAGACTACTAGAAAGATTTTCTAACAAACCCTTCTGCCTAATAAACCTATGTATAGGAGATTGTAACATCTGCAACTCAGAACCTTGAAAAGTATAATGACTGTTTTTAAGAATGTATGAAAGGTAGGATGATGTAGTTGGCAATAGGGACTGGAACACGGTTCATCTATAACACATTGTAGTGAAAGAGTTATTAGGACATCATCTTTGGTCACTGGGGAAGATTACCTATAAAAGGCAAAGCCAAGTTTGAGTAGATCATATTGAAAGTTAAAGAATATAATGACAGTAGGATGGGATGTTTCTACCAGTTAAACTTCAGGGTATACAGCAAGAAAATGTAATCAAGTTAAAAAATCTTTGTTAAAGATTTTGGCCAAAGAACCAGAGTTTCTATAACTGTTCTCAAGAATTTTATACAGATGTTTGCTGACTTATGATAGTGGAACTTAATGTGTTTTTTATTTACTTTGTTGTTGTTTCTACTTGGATTTATAATAGTGTGGGAACAATAGACATTCAGTATAAATTGTGCTTTAAAGTTTGAATGTTGATCATTTCCTGGGCTAATAATATGCAGTATGATACTCTTGTGATCCTCAGCAGCAGCAGAGAGCCACAGCTCCCAGTCAGCCACAGGATCACAAGTGTTAACAACTGATACTGTATAGTGGACTATGTTGTTAGGTTGTGATGCTTGGTAGGTTAGTATACTCAAAGCATTTTTACTTACAATATTTTCAACTCTCAATGGGCTTATTTAGACATACCCCCATCCCAAGTAGAGAAGCATTTGTGAAACTTTATTGAGTTTTACAGATAGTTCTAGAAGCTACTCCCCACCCACTAGGTTGAGGAGGCACTTCCTGTCTTACTTAAAATCTTTTTAATCAATTATTTTGCAATAGAATATCTACTTTCTCCATATCCACCCTATCCTCTATATTACTATGGACATTTCCCATATTGACCTAAAAGAACAAAAGAAATTCAATTCCAGAAGGACAAACTGTTTGCTAATTTATATTGGCAAATGCCTTGGATTAAGTTTACAGAAAAGTAAACATAGAGTAGCTTATGTTAAGTGAAACTGAAATGTCTATAATTATTTAGTTTTGTCAAAGTATAAATACAAAGGCATATAGAGGTTAGAAAGATGAAATGGACATATCAAGTGCTGAGAGGGCTTCTCTATGTCCAAAAAGATGATGATGAGATTAAGAAATGTCAGTGTACATATATGCATGTATGTAGGTATATACAAATAGCCCTGCTTCTCTAGTTGACCTCTGACTGATATAATGGGTCAGCAAGTCACCATATATGCTATCTGAGATGCTACCACAAACTGGAATGCTACAAAGTTGAGCATGCTCAGCATGACACCATCTCCATAGGAAATAAGATATGTAAGATTGAGCCTAAGCATGGTCCTATGACTAAAATTCTCAATGCTATTCCTGCAGCTGCACTGTCACTTCTAAACAAACTATATCCTCATAATGAATACCTCTATTATCAATTCATTTGGGGGGAGTTTTATTTATAGATAATTCAGCATAATATATGGACATCAGCCAAAGGTTAATTGTTTCTCTCTATGATGCTTCTTAAGGATAAACCTGAACAATATAAGAGATTTTAATTCTGGGCAAAAAGTGCTAGCTAATCATGATTATTATCTTTCTTTTCAAATAGAAGACACTGTATCAAATGGATATACATTAATATCCTAGAAAAGAACAGAAAATGGTTTACAAAGATGTTTTTAAACTTAGAATTAAAGAAAATATTGAGGGACTGTGGTTGTGGCTCAGAAGTAGAGCACTTGCCTAGCACATGCAAGGCACTGGGTTTGATCTTCAGTACCATGTAAAATAAATGAATAAAATAAAGATATTTTTAAAAAGGAAATTTTGAATAATTATTGAAAAAGAAATTTTGGTGGAGATTAATGGATCTAAATTGGTCCCCAAAGGCTTGGTCTTAGCTGGTAGTGGTATTGGAAATGGTGGAAACATTAGAAAGTGGGGCCTACTTAGATGAGTTGGGTTAATGGCGGTGGCATGTCCTTGAAGGATGTATCTCGTCCATGACCCCTTCCTATCTCTCTCTATTACCTGGCTGCCATGAGGTGAGGTGAGCAGCTTTGCTCTTCCACATGCTTCCCCATGATATATTGCCTCATCACAGGCTCAGAAAAAATGGAGCCAACTGACCATGGACTGAAATCTCTGAAACCATGAGCCAAAATAAATCTTTTCTCCTTTAACTTGTTTTTCCCAGGTATTTTGTCACAGAGATAAAAAGCTAACAAATGCATTTCCTAAAGTTGTCCACAAAGTAAGGATATGTGTGCTCAAGTGGACGCTGCCAGTGATTATCATGAGTCTTGGTAATCACCTGAACAAGATAGCCGTTGGTATAAATTCATCTATATGCCGTGCCACCCTACATTTGCATCAATAAAGGAATAAAGATGATTGTGGTCACAGTGAGGAAATCTAAGCAAAGACTCAAAAACATGAATTTCTCACTAGGCTGAACAGGTAAGTGCCACTGCAGAGTACTCCATCTGCCAGCAATAGAGATTAATGTTACATCACAATACAGTCTCAAACCCCAGGGCACTAACTGGCAACTCCTGGCGGGTCAATTGCATGAGATCCTCTTTTTCCCCATAGAAATGAGAGTGATTTATTCTCACTGGAAAAGATATTAATGTTTAGACTCTGCAGGAATATGGATTTGCCTTCCCTGCATGCTCTATGTATTCATCCCCCCTGTGAATTTAACAGATGCCCTGTTCCCTGTCACAGTATGCCCTACAACACTGCTTCTGACCAACTAACCATTTTACAACTTACCAGGGATATTAGGATCTGCTCTTACTGGGACCTGGAGAGAATAGACTTGGAGATGGATGAGTCACAAAAAAAAAAAAAAAAAAAAAAAAGAAAGAAAGAATAAGAAAAACTTGGGGGAGATAGTATGGTGGAAAAAACTTGCAGCTCAGAGCCCAAAATGTTTGTGTCTGATTTCTACAACTTCCTCAGTCTTTGGCCACTGGCAGATTATGTAACCTTTATGCCTGTTGGATTATTGTCATATCAGATTTTAATTTTAAAAATCAACACTTTAAAAGCTTAGCGTCTTATTATCTACCCACTAAACCCAAGTTTATATTTGAGTTATTGAGAGAGGAAATCTCAGACACTGGGATAGAGGGGAAGCTGATCACAGGTCACAGGAATTCCCCTGAGACATCCAAGTTTGTCCCTGGTTTTTAGTTAACCATCTATGAAGATGTTGTATGCGTTCTCTTGTTCCTAACCTTGAAAACTGCTTTGTTGTTTTCTTCTATGTTCAGATGAAATATTTAGCTGATGATCAAATCTGAGCCTTAAAGGACTTGCTAATACTTCAAACCGTACTTGTCATGGTATTTTCTATCTTCCCAGTTTAGAACCAGGATGTAAGGAGAGAGGATTATCTACAAAGTTTTCTAATAACTGGAGCTCTGTTTAACATGTTCCCTTTGTTCTGACCTACCCTCCCCTACATAGGCCTTCTAATAGCCTCTCTGGCTGTACATAGGGCTTAAGGACCTTTCACAAGACATACCAGTGTCCCCTTTCTTTACTCTGTCTGACTCTTCTTTCCTCTTTTGTTGTTCCCTTTCCTACCATGAAGTCTTCAGTCCCAGAATCAGGTAGGCTGGCTCCCGTTCTTTTCATCCCCCAATTGTTTTATAGATAAGCTCTAGTCTTTCGGGAAACTATTCAAACTCCCAACAGTGTGGACACATCAACTCAAATACTTTTCTTTTTTGCTAGTTTCAAATAAATGGGGAAAAAGACAAAAGATTAAGAAAAGTAGAGATAGAATATACACACAGAGGCATTTATAAAATTTTTATTATGCCCCACTGTAAGGAGAGACGGAGGGAGATATCAAAACATGGAAACATAAATAGAAACATATATTCATATATACTAGGTAAGGATTTGCAGTGAGGAAATTAGAGATGGTCTTCAAGAAGATGAAATTGAAAAGTTTCCAACAGTGTCTATAGATAAAGAAAACAAGTTGCCTTGAAATAAACCTCTTTTGTTTTGTTTAGAAATAGCCATCAGAGTAGCTATCTTGTCACTGAAATGCAAGACAAATATCTTATTCATTGTTCATGGTGAAGACTCACTGTGTGGACTGATGCCAACCGGAATCTTTCAAACTGAAATGTTAACTATTCTTTTTATAAATATAAAAACTCCTCAATGATGAAAGCTGAACTGTGTGTGGGGAGGCTGTTTGATGCTCTTCGTGGGAGTTAGAGAGCAGGACTTTCATCTTTCCTATGGAGGTGATCTGACAGCAGAGCAGATGCCTCAATGTGAAAGTGAAGGCTCGTGAACTGCTGTTAACTGGGGAGAAACCTTGCCGTAACCCAGGGGAGGAAGGCCACACTTTGTATTAGCCAAGTCATGAGAAGATGAACATGAGCAATAGATTGTCGGATGTTCAACCCAGGGATGATGGGTTAGAGAGAAGGTGGAAGAAAGAGGATCCATTAAAGAGTCAGGCAGATGAACTCAGCCTAGATAAGGGTGATGATAGGAATGTGAATGTCTTCTAAAGGGAACACTTTGATCAAACAGCTTGTATGAAGAGTAGGAGATTTAATATGGATTCTTTTCTCTCTTTTTTTTATTAAAAAAAGAAAGGGGACTTGAGGCAGATAGTCATCCTCATATAATGTTCTTGAGCTTTAGTTACATGAAGTGAGCCCCTCTCAGAGATGTAGAGGAAGATGTCCATGAACTTGCATGGCCTGACCCTGCACGTGATGCCATTAAAGTGTGCAAACCAGCATTCCCCTCTCATGACTCTCCGTGGCCAGCAATCTCTTGGAAAGCAAAGATTTGCTTTGCATGTTTACATTGGTGGTAATTGGCAGATTAGAATATTTGAAAAAAAAAATTATGCCCCCCTGTGTAGAGAAAATGAAACAGCAGCATATTCATGCTGTATTTTCTAAGCCAAAAAATACACTCACATATTTAGAAACATGCAGTCAGAGTTCAGGGCTCACACACAGTGTTGCATAGTCACATATGCTCTGATGCATGTATACAGTCATGCACATGTCCACACATATACACATACTTTTGTGCTTTTTTTTTTTTTTTAAAAAAAGTCATATCAGCAGTAAGAAGATTTTTAAGGAAAATAGATGGATCAAAGAAAAAGTCACCTTTGCTTTGTTGAATTTATAAGAAGCTCTTTTGCAAAGGGTATTGATTTGCCGCAGTCTTGGCTGGGCACAAGATCACGAGCCACTCACAGCTTTGTAGATTCAAACAGCAATTCTTTATTCCCAAACTCACACGGGCCTCTACACACGTTCTGGGGAAATCCAAGTTCTGCCCGCCAAATTCACCTACTCCACCAGGCTTTTATCCTATTCCCAGCAGGAATAACCTTAAACCTGGAATTGCCCTAAACCCAGATTGTCTTAAACCGGGAACGCCCTAAACTTGTCTTAAACCGGGAACACCCTAAACCCAAGGAGCGGGATATTTCCTAAAACCTGCAGGATACACCCTAAACCTGGATCCACCCTGGTCCTTGAGCAGGGTCACCTTTCTCAAACACACATGCAATGTCACAGCGAATTTCCAAGGCAAGTCCATTTAACATGGGGTACGCTGGCAAGGAAATTTCGATGCGTCATTCCTACTTGGCAATGGCCCTCAGCATTGATTTATCATCAGGTAAATAGTTTCATCTCCCATGAAATCCTATAAGCCCTACAGCAGTTACTGAGAATGCTCTTAGTTAATGGTCCCTTGGAAATGGCAGGTAGCAAGATATCAACTTCCAAGATCAAAAGAGGACTCTTAACCATTTAATAGCTAATCACCTTGCGAGACAACTGATTCTTGAGTCCTCCACAAAAAGACAGTGGTCAGTTTAAGCTCTGGGCAGACTGTCCTGCCTGTAAGGAAGGGACCAAAGGTTGGGAGGAGAAAAAAGAAAAGATATTTGTTTGAATACACCCTATGTGAATGATTCCGATCTAAATTAAAAAAAATATAGAGTAATGCAGAAGTCATTTTAAATATAAATAAACACATATATGATACATAAAGGCATAGATAGATGGGAATACAGATACAAATATAGATAGAGATATGTTAAGAATAGAAGTAGAAAAAGAAGTAAAGATATAAGGCAGTTTATCTGTGTTCTGAAGATAGTGTCTATGTTTTTTTTGTGGGGAATTTTGACCCTAACCCTAACCCTAACCCTAACCCTGATGATAGGGTCTATGGTATTTTTTTGGGGGGGGGGATTTTAACAGTGATTTCAGAGAGTCTTGTGTGACAGACCTCAGTCCGTTCCCTTAGAGATGTCAAGTGGTCACACACGACCACTAGTGGTCTACCACTAGATCCAGGAATCTTTCATAATAACTTGTCTACTCAAGAAAGAGAAGGTTGCCCACAGAGTGAGCCCTAAAGCCCGGTGCCATAATCCCACTGTGACTTAGAAGTATGTAGGGATCTGGGCTAAAGAAAAGGAGGAGGATATATTTTTCTTCATCTACAGTCAATTTGGGGTGACGGGAGAGTGAATACTCAAGGACCTACTTAGGCCCATTAGGGTATCCCATCTGAGTCAGAGGTGGGGTTGCCATTCTTCCCTGTCCTTCCGCTAGTGGAGTCAAGTGACAACTCCAGAATGTCTAGAGGTCTTACTTCCTCATTGTTACCACTGGTGTTTATTACTCCCCGACTTCTCATCAGAGAGACCTGTGTATCTACACTTGACATGAATTGCTGTGACTTCTCTTTTCCTGGAATTTGGCTCAGGGCTGGATCTTGGATCTTTTGTTGTTAAAATCAATACAAATTGGAGGATTCTGGGAAAGTCACAGGTCTGAGCAGGGGACAGTGGCAGAGGACTGTGGTTCATCTTTTTTTGTCTTCTTTTCATGGTTCTTCTCCCCTCCAATCTCTAAGTGATTACAAATCCAAATCCTTGAGGCCTACCCTCCAAGTGTCCCTCTCTCTTTGAAAAATAACGGCTTTGTCTTTTGAAAAATAACTGTTTGGTCCTTGGCTTCGTTCCTCTGAGCATTCTCCTGTGTTCACCTAAGACCTCCTGGCTGGGACAGTTTTGCAACACTCTCCTTGTACCCTAGCCCTGTTATTTCTAAATCAGTGTTTTATATTTGTCACCTCAAAGAAGAATTAATAACTAGACTTCTCAGAAAACAAGTGAATCATAATTGTACTATTAGATAGAAAAGGATATTCTGTCCCACTTTAGTCCTTTTAGAAACTGGTTCACATGGCATCTGAATACTACCAGGAAACTTGCATGCTACCTTATTAAGCGAAAGGATTGACTCTCTAAGGGTGGAATTGTATGCAGCATGCAACTAGGGTTAAGAAGATGCTTCCAGGTAAGAGGTCCCTGTAACTCATGACAATCTTGATGATGTTCACAGTGTTTATTTACATTTCCTCATGAGTGACCGCTATCCTCACCTGCCCTCATGCCTACTGCTAATAGGTCATAAGGGTAGCATTGCCACTGGTGTACCTTAAGAACTTTCCACCAAACAAAAGAGTATGCCCTTTGCACTGTTGTGCCTCTTGTATTTCATCTGTCCTTTTCCAACTCCTTAAGACACTGCCTGAGGAAAGGAGCGAACAGTACTTGAAGGACTCCTCAGGAGAAGAGAATAAGCAGGAGAAAGGAGTGACCACTGATTATTTACTGCTATTGTAAGATGAAAGAATGACTTGTTTGTGGTCATAGAGTACAAGAGAGGCAGCCTGAGGCCAAGGACGTGTGGCAACTCCCTGTTTAGCCTCAGCAATATCCCCGAGGCTGTTGGACTGCTGTGGCACTGCCTTAGTTCTTGTGTGGCAGGAGAAATAGAAGACCTGGCCTTTGTCGCAGATGAGAGGTGATTTGGAATTGATTAGATAGGAAAGGATATTCTGTCCCACTTTAGTCCTTTTAGAAACTGGTTCACATGGTTTGAAATTGCAGTCAACAGAGCCATTGCAATAAGTCCTGGACACACGGATGAGAGAGAGAGAAACCCAGGTGGAGTTTCCCAAGCGTGTTCTCACAGTGGAAATAATGATAATTCTCATGTATTAAATAGTTTACATATTTGCATATAAACCCACACACGCACAGAATTTGAATACTTACAAAAACCTGGCTCAGTAAGTTCTATTATTTTCATTTGACAAAGACCCTGAGGATTAACAATCTGTTCAGAGCCATACCAAGAATGTTAGACCTTGCATTTAGAACACAGGTTTGTTCATTTCCAAGCCCACTCCTCATCTTTTTTTAGCATTCCCTCTCAAATAGATTTTGTTTCACAGGCTGATCCCAAGTAGCACTGTTGCTGATGTTAAAGAAGCCTCTGCACAGAGAGGATAACTTCTATGGCAGACACCACACCAGGGGCTCTTGCATATGCTATTTAATCATCACAGCAGCTCAGTCGGAGATTTATTGTCATTATGTCCCTTTTATAAGATGAAGGAGCAGAAGTTCAAAGAGACTCCAAGCTAATTTAGCTGGAAAGAAGAGTAGAAATGATAGCAAATATTTATGAAGGCTTACTATGTGCTGGGCTCAGTGCTAACTTGTTCATATTTCCAAACCAGTGGGAGGGCTGAGCTCTGATCCAACTCCAGGAGGTTAAAGCATTGCTCTCTGAAAGCCCACAATAAGATGCAAATATTTTATTTATGAGGAAAAAAAAAACATCCTTGCTAACATAGTAGCAGCGATCAGTTCACCAAAGTGCTACCAGAGATGAGTCTCACCTGGATAGAGATATTTGATTGAGTAAGAAGTAAGGGGACACATAATTATTCCAAGATGAAGAAGAAAATAATACTATAAGAGTAACTAGTATGCATATTCATTTAAATATTTATTTTTTAAGTAAGCTATGAATATTCAATCAGTTGTTCAGTTTTTGTATCTAGAGAAGGCCAGTTATGGGTGAATGAAAACTATATAGTGCCAAAAATGTTCTTTGCTTTGAGTGCTTCCTCAGGGAGATTGTTTCCCTGGGGTTTTAAGTGGCATGATTTCTTTCTCTGGTCTCACCTCATGATGATGTCAGTGCATATCTCATGATACTTGAGTTTCTGACCATATTCATCAAGGCAGGTATTCAGTGATCCAATAGACCCTGAGCAGACTTATCAGAAATGCGCGGGCGCACACACACACACACACACACACACACACACACACACACACACACAAACTAGAAAACATAAGTAAGAAATTTTGGCAAACATTGCATTTTAGAGTCTCCCTCTTTTATAAAGTTTATCAGTTTGCTGAAGTTTGGGGGAAGCCCTATGGTAAAGAAACAAGTATCCTTAAAAGTATTCCAAATTTATTATACCTGAGGTCACTTCAGGTTGTCCTGTTGGAATAACTTTCCTAGTTACTGTTCTGATGTCAAAGGATTCCAAGCTTACTTATCTACTTAAGAAGTGACTGCTTTTATCCAGCATGGTGGTACACTCCTGGAATCCCAGCAGCAGGGGAGGCTGAGGCAGGAGGATTGCAAGTTCAAAGTCAGCCTCAGAAACTTAGTGATGCTGTAAGCATCTTAGGGAGACCCCATCTCAAAATAAAAAGGAAGGAAGGAAGGAAGGAAGGAAGGAAGGAAGGAAGGAAGGAAGGAAGGAAGGAAGGAAGGAAGGACAGACGGGCTGGGGATGTGGCTCTGTGATAAAGCAACTCTGGGTTCAATTCCTGGTACAACAACAACAACAACCCAACAAAACAAAACAAACAAAACAAAAGAAACTACTGCTTTTCCCTCAAGCATCTGAGAGCTAACTGTTCCTACAGGATGGATTTTGGCTGGAAAGTTTAGCCTTACACTTGACCAAGAACCTATACTTGATTATCTTCATTTTAACAAAACTATAGAACATCAGTCAATAAGATGGCTTTATGAATTGCATATTATGAAGTGGGTTCTATATTCATGACTTTTTCTATGATATATTTTTTTCTTATTCTCCCATTTAGTGTCTTCTTTAGACTTATTATTTGCCTTCCTGAACTTATTTTTCTGCTTTTATTGTTTCAAGTAACAGAAACAACATCTATTATTTTAGTGCATAGTTTGACAGTTTTGATGTGTATAAATAATTTTAAGGAGACTAAACTTAATATCACCTCTTTTGGCCTGAACTCTGAAAGAAACTTGGGTTATATTCTAATAATCTCCTTTCTGTCACATGAACTACTGTATAGACAATAATTTTAAAATTTACCCCAGACATTTCATAAATCTGTTGCTTCTTTTTGTTTCTTGTATTTTAGCCCTTCCTTCAGTGTTTAATTTCCTTTTCAAAATACTGTTTTTATAAGTTACACATTAGTGAGAACTAGTGGATGAAAACTCTTCCTTTTTCCCCTAATAAATTTATTCTGACAGTTATTTTCTCTCAATATTTTGAAATATTATTTCCTTGTCTTATAGTTTCTGTCCATGGTTGCTCTAGAGATCCTTTCAATATAAATGCAATTCCATTCCAAAAACTTCTGTATATGCTAGAATTCTAAGATGGCCTCCAAGTTTCCAACCCTTTTGTACTCATCCTATAATATCCCCTCCACCTGAGAAAGATGGGATAACACACCCATTATTACAGTATTTTATTTGGCAAAGCTAAAGTGATTTTGCACAAATAATTAAGGTGTCACAAGAGGTGATTTAAAGGAAAGCCAAAGGGAGATTCTGCTGCATGAGGCTTACTTAATGAGAAAATCCTTTAGGGATGGACTGAGACCTTCTTGAAGACAAAGATACCCCTTTGTTTACCTTAAAGAAACTAAAATCAAGCGGTGACCTGCCCTAATGAGATGAGGGCAGACCTCTAGAAGCCCAGTGCCTCCAATCTATAGCTGCAAGGATCTGCATCTACCAAGAACCAAGACCTGGGTGAGATGAGAAAACTTCCTGGCTGACCAGTAGGTTGCCTTCTTGTAGGATCTAATCAGAGGCCCATGATGCAATGCCAAGATTTATAACTGGGGAAACTGGGAGAATGTCTTGAATAGGGGCACCAAGTGTGTGGTAATTTGTTAGTATTAGAAAACCAAAATGTTACATTATCTTTTTTGCTTATTTAAATATCCTCTTTTTAAATGGTATTCTGCCATTTCACTACATGTTTAGGATGGTCTAGTTATTTTAGTTGGAACACATTATACTTTACACATCTAAGTATTTTTTACATAAGGCTGAAAAATTCTCAGCCATTATAATCTCCTTATTTTCTCTATACCTCGATCAGATTTTCCTCTTTATCATTCTGTGACTTTTTCTGGATATTTTGTTTAAATTTAATCTCCAGTTTATTAACTTTATCTTCAGCTATGCTAATTATTACTTTTTCTGGTGGAATTTTTTGTATCTTCTAAATATGCAATCATGTCATCAGCAAATAGTGATAGTTTGAATTCTTCTTTTCCTTTATGTACCCCTTTAATTTCTTTATCCTGTCTAATTTCTCTGGCTAGAGTTTCAAGGATTGTTGGATAGAAGTAGTGAAAGAGGGCATCCTTGTCTTGAATGCATTCAATTTTTTCTCCATTTAGAATGATGTTGGCCTTGGAATTAGCATATATATAGCTTTTACAATGTTGAGGTATGTTTGTACCATCCCTAGGTTTTTCTAGCGTTTTGAACATGAAGGGTGCTGTAATTTATCAAATGTGTTTTCTGCATCTATTGAGATGATCATATGATTCCTTTTTTTAAGTCTATGGATGTGATGAATTACATTTATTGATTCTGTAAGTTGAACCAACCTTGCATCCCTGGGATAAACCCCACTTGATCATGGTGAACTTTTTAATATATTTTTGTATGTGATTTGTCAGAATTTTATTGAGAATTTTTACATGTATTTTTATCAGGGATATTAGACTGAATTTTTCTTTCCTTGATGTGTCTTTGTCTGGTTTTGGCATCAGGGTGATATTAGCCTCATAGAATGAGTTTGATAGGCAGAATTAATATTGTCAAAATGGCCATACTACCAAAAGCGTTATGCAGATTTAATGCAATTCCTATTAAAATCCCAATAACATTCTTCATAGAACTAGAAAGAGCAATCATTAGATTCATTTGGAAAAATAAGAGAATCAGTATAACCAAAGCAATCCTTAGCATGAAAAATGATGCAGGTGGCATCACTGTACCAGACCTAAAACTATACTACAGAGTCATAGTAACAAAAATAGCATGGTATTGGCACCAATATAGACACATAGACCAATGGTACAGAATAGAAGACATAGAAACAAACACACATAAATACCACTTAGTTATCTCACACTAGACAAAGGTGCCAAAAACATTCAATGGAGAAAAGATAACCTATTCAACAAATGGTGCTAGGTAAATTAGAAATTCATTAAATTAAAATTAAATTAAACCCCTACCCCACCATATAGCAAACTCAGTTAAAAGTAAATCAAGAACTTAGGCTCTAGAACAGAGACCATGTGCCTAATTGAAGAAAAAGTAGGCACAAATCTTCACTATGATGGCTTAGTATCTAACTTCCTTAACAAGTGTAAGAAGTAAAATTAAGAATCAATAAATGGGATGAATTCAAACTAAAAAGCTTCTTCTCAGCAAAGGAAATAATCAATAACATGAAGAGAGAGCCTAGAGTGGTAAAACATTTTTACCACATGTACCTCAGATACAGCATTAATCTCCAGGATATATAAAGAACTCACAAAACTTAGCACCAAAAAATAAAAAATAAAATAAAATAAAAACAAAAACAACCAAATAACTCCATCAATAAATAGGCTGAACTGACACTTTACAGAAGAATAAATACAACCCATCAACAAATATTTGGAAAAAAAAAAGTTCAACATCTCAAGCAATTAGTGAAATGCAAACCAAAACTATTTCATCTCACTTCAGTCAGAATGACAGCTATCAAAGTACAAGCAAAAATAAGTGTGGCAAGGATGTTGGGGAAAAGGCACACTCATACATTGCTGTTAGGACTGTAAATTAGGGCAACCACTCTGGAAAGCAGTATGGAGATTTTTCAGAAAACTTGGAATTGAACCACCATTTGACCCAGCTATCCTACGCCTTGGTTTATACCCAAAGGATTTAAAATCAGTATACTACAATGACATCAATGTAATAAACTATAAGTAGCTCAACTCACAATAGCTAAACTATGGAACCAAACTAGGTATTCTTCAACAGATGAATAGATAAAGAAAATGTGGTATATATACACAATGGAATATTACTCAGCCTTAAAGATAAATGAAATGATGATGGAATTGGCTGGTATACAGATGGAGAATATCATGCTTCTCATATATCTTCTCATGCTTTTCAATATCATGTTTTCTCTGATATGTGAATGCTAATTCACAATAAGTTAGTGGTGGAGGCTAGGGAAGAATAGAATAACTTTTTATTAGAGTGGAGTGATACGAGGGGAGGACATATGGTGTTAGGAAGGATGGTTGAATGAATTGGACATTATTATTCTATGTGCATATATGACTACAGGACTGGTATCATTCTACATCATGTACAACCAGAAGAATGAGAAGTTATACTCCATTTATATATGATATGTCAAAGTCCAATCTAATGTCATGTATAACTAATTAGAACAAATAAAAAATAATTATAAACATAATTTTTAAAATTTTATACTCAATAATTATGTTGTCAATATTTTTTAAATTTCAGATATATTTTGCCAAGAATAGTTACTGCCTACTTCTCATGGTTGTTTGCTTTTTTATGAGTTTTAATTTTATAACTTGGGGTTGTGTTAGATGGTGTGTACTTTGGAGAATCTAAAGTGTTCTAAAATAAATGTGAACCAACTGATTTGTCTCTGTTGTTTATGCTTCTTCTTTTGTAAATCCTCAACATGGTGGGCCCTGAATCACTCACTTGCCCAGTTCAGGTTAGGATTTAACTTTTCTCTTCTTCAGGAAAAAAGGCCTTTATTTTGTTTTCCCTTTTTCTTTATATTGTCCTTGTAGTTTTCATTCTGTGCACCAAGGATTCTGTTTTCCTATCAGGACTTCACTTCTTTCTCCCCTTTCCACATGAACCATTATTTCCAGTCTTTTTGATGGCATTTACACTGGAACCTCTGAGGTAGTGACATAGGTATATACTCACAGAGCAGGCAGAACCTTACTTTGACCACTCCAGCTTCAATTCTTCTTTAAATTCTGTTTCTTGGAAATTTCCTGAACTTTTGTATTTCCTCAGATCTATATTTTAAAGTATGCTACTTACACTTCTTCACATTTCATAGTTTACTTTAAAACAATGTTGTTGTTTTTTTCATTAGCTATTGGGTTATATTGTTGGAAACATTTTAGAAATGACTTAGAGTTCATATAGACTAATGTATTACTCAGTTTTTCCCTCTAATAATGCCACCATTTATGGAAAATTGATGTGTGCCAGGCTGATTTCTAAGTGCTTTTATGCATTATTTAACTTATCTTGCAAAAATTCTCATATTTAAGAAAATTATTTAAAATATTAAAAAAAGAAAAATGAGGCTGTGAGAGATAAAATCCTTGTGTATATTCACATGCCAAAAAGTAATTACAAAGTAAGAATGAAAATCAAGTTTTGTTTGTTTGTTTTTGTTTTTTGTCATTGTTATCCCATGGCCCAGTTGTTCCATATTATTCCCCTGTATACCTTTGGTACTAAATAATTACTTACCTCTTTCTCAATTGGTAATAATAATGTCAAAATTTGTGTTTTTGAAATAAATAACTCCATGTGAATGGTAATTAATTATCATTTAATTATGGTTAATCTTCTAGTGAGTTAAAATTCATCTTCAGATATTCATTTTAATTCATTTTAATATCACATTATGTTGATGCTTTAATACTTTTGGTTCCCTGAATCTTTTTTCTTTCTTTTTCTTTTTTTTCAAATTTTTTTTTTACTCTTTCCTCCTACAGAATTATATGGTTTCATTTTCATCCTTTTTGGTTATTTTCCGCATGAGCCCATTAGTCTGATATTGTTAAAGAAAAAAAAAGTGTCATCCATCAAGTACTGACTATGATTTCCCAAATGCAAAATGAAGAGTAATATGTATATTTGTCTGGAATTTCTAGTATCTGAATTCCTTTAGTCACCATGTGGTAGGACTCTCAGAAAATTACATTTAGAATTCATTTTTTCCGTGTTTGGTACCTACCTCTGCTTTTTATTTTTATTTTCCCTTTTCCATTGAAGCCAGCTTATATTTCAGAGTTCATCAATAAGATACATGACTTATAGCTAAAGAATCTTATCTCTGTCTTTTTGAGACGTTTTAATGTCTTTGATAGATTTCTGGCAAGATAAACTTTGCATGAATGTGTGTGATGCAGAGCTATGGCTTAATCTGTCACTCAATTATCTTCCTATAGAGGAAGAACTTCTTTTGAGACAAAGCTTGGCTGTGAGTTATGGTAAAGATGGAGAGGTCAAGAAGGACTCTGCCTGTTCTTGCTATTCAGTGGGTTGGGGTAGTGATGGTGGGGCTCAGTTTCACTACTTGTGAAATAATTCACATACTTGTGGAATAAGTTTGGGTTGAGATCATCAACAAATAAATGTGTATGTAATTCCAGAGTTCAGGAGAGGCATGTGGACTGGATTTATGAACTGGAAGTTTTTAGTATGTAGGAAGATATTGATCTTTTATTGTCACTGTAACACATTACTAGAAATAGCATCTTAAAAGAACATATACTTTTTATCTTATAGTTCTGGAAATCAGAAGTTTAAATAAGCTTCACTGGGCTAACATCAAGGTGTTGGCAGTCCTGAATTTGTACCAGAATATCTAGAGGAGAAATCATTTACCTTGCATCTTTGAACATCTAAAGGAAACCTGCATTTCTTACTTGTGCCCCCTTTTCCATCTTCAATGCCAGCAACTCAGCATCTGTTCTTATTGCTGTTCTCTCATTCTGTTCTTATAGTGTCATTTTCCTTGACCTTTCTGCTTTCTATGAAGCCCATATAATTAGAGTGGGCTCATACAAATAACTCAAAATAATCTTCCTATTTTAAAATCTTTTACCCAGTCATATCTGAAAATTTCCTTTTCCTTTGTAAGGTCACATATTGACAGGTTTGGGATATTAGAATATGGGCATTTTGTGAATGAAGGAGGACATTTTCATCCTAACATGGGGGAGTGGGGATAAGGGGATGGGGGGTAGGGGAGGATTGAAATTGAAACTATGATCTCACAGAAAAAGAATGTGCAGACTAATATGAGTAGAAGATTATTTAGGAGATGTTTGTCATTAATGAGCAATAGAAGTAAAAGGCTTTAATAGCAGATAATGAAAAATTGCAATAAGAAAGGTTGGGGGGATTCGTGAGATATGGGCGTAACCAATACCAGTGGAGGGCAGAGTTTCAAGAGGAAAAATTAGTCAAGAGTGTTGGGGTGACTATTTTTTTTTGACACATTTGGCCAATAAGAAGTTCCAGAAAGTTCATGAAGCAGAGAGGTTATATGTTCAAAATTCTAAGGATAAAGTCATAAATAGCATATTTAAAAAAAACTCCATAGCAACAAATAAAAGGACAAAAAAACAATTTAAAAAAACAAAACCTCTGTAAACACTCACAAAGACTCCAGTTATCAATGGCCAGAAGACATTAGCAGACATTTCTCAAAAGACATACAAATGACCCAAAGTACTCAACATCACAAATCATCAGAAATTTGAATACAAACCTCGCTCTTATTAGATTGGCTATTATCAAAAAGACAAAAGAGATGGAGAAATGGAAACACTTATACACTGTTGGTAGAAATGTAAATTAGTACACCCATTATGGAAGACAGTTTTGAATTTCAGCAAGAAATTAAAAATAAAATTACCATATGAAATAACAGCCTCACTACTTGGTATTATTTATCAAAAGAAAATGAAATCAGCATGTCAAAAAGATACCTACACTCCCATAATCATTGCATGATTATTCCCAATAACTCAAATTATGTAATTAACCTATGTGTGCATCAGTAGATGAATGGATAAAGAAAATCTGTACACATGGAAAAATGAGAATTCATGCCCTATTGGATTCAAATGTATGATATGTCAAGATCATTGTATTGTCTTGGGCAACTAATAAAAAATAAGGAAATTAAAAAAAATAAACTGTAGTACACAATCAAAAAGAAAGAAAGAAAGAAAGAAAATGTCACACACACACACACACACATACACACACAAAATATGGATAATTATTCAACCATAAAAATGGTGAAACCCTGTTACTTCTGGCAGTATGGATGAACCTGGAAAACATTATGTTAAGTGAAATAAGTCAGGCACAGAAAGGTAAATATCACATGATGTCACTTATTTGTGGAATCTAAAAAAGCTGATCTCATAGAAGTTCTGGTAGAATGTTATGGTGAGGTTGCAATAAATCACTCAGTCAATCTTAAAGCAGGAGACAAAACCATCTTTATTCACCAGCTGACATGCCAAGGGGTGGGCTGCAAGTCTACACTCTTTGACCCCCTCCAATAATCCAAAATCACATTAATCATAAGTGGCTGTTGTTATGATTCAAACTCATAAACTAACATCATGAGATCTAAAATCATAAGCAGAGGGGAAAGTGGGTCAAAATGATCCTAATTGAATAAAGTTAAAGAATGATTACTAACACCTAAACAATCACTCTCTGACAGGGTACATTGTCCAAAAAAACATGGGAACCAAAAAGAGAACAATTTTACATTGTATAAGAAGAACAGAAGCATTTGTGTTTCTAAGCAGGGTGTGCTAAACAGGATCAGGATGGCAAGGTGGAGTTTTCTTATGGAAGAAGCATTTCTTACATGATATGGATCTCAGGGTAAAATGGAATGTTTGATCATTGCCCACATAGCCTGGCCCATAACAAGAATGAATATTAATTACCAGAATCTAAGGGAAAATAGAAAGGAAGGTGGGTTGGGGAGAAGATGGACAACTGATACAACATTGTAGCCATATGAGAAGAATAAGATCTGGTTTTCTATTGCATAGCAGGGTCGTTATAATGAAGGATATTATATATTATATTGCATATTTCAAAATATCTGGAAGAAAGGATTTCAAATATTCTTACCGCAAGGAAATTATAAACATTTGAGGTGACAGATATGTTAAATAGCCTGATTTAATCAGTACATGATGTGTACATGTGTGTAGACATACTATACCCCAAATATGTACACTTATGATATGTCAATAAAAAATCAAATAAAACTTTAAAAATGCAATAAAATTATACCTATTATTACTAATAATTAAAAGTCTTAAAATACTCTTAGAAGCATTATAGGCTTATAAGGTAGAAACCTGAATGTTGAGAACTCAGCACTGCTGAGTCCCTCAAGCAGCTAGTTGTAATTGACAGTCTGGTATCACAGGCACTCTTGTTTAAATTGTAGCTCCATCACGTACTAGCTTTGTGTCCTGAGGCAACATACTTAAACTTTCTCATTATTTCCTTAATTTTATCCCCTGTAAATTAGGATATTTAATTTTCTGGATAATTGTTAGTATTAAACGTGAACAATATAAAGTACCTGGCTCATAGTAGCTTTTCAATAAAGCCTACTTAATATTATTGCTCTCACTATGAAAATACTTTCTGAAAAAATATGCATGTCACTACACCTATGATAGTTTTTCAAGTTTTCCTGGGTTTCAAATTAAAGGTGGGATCAATAAAAATATGCACATGCTCCAATAGGCTTTAATTAAAGCCAATATTTGGCATTTCAATTAGTATACTTTCTATTTGGGACTAGAACATAAATGAAATGACGGTTTTATTTTGTCTTAAAATCATAAGTACTTTGTCTTACAATAACAATACCTTTGGTAGGATTTGGACTGGCAAATGTACATTGTTATTTTGCCTAATATTCAAGTCCCTGATAAGCATGTGTACCCTCGTCCTGCCCAAATATATCAGTCTGAGATCCATCCTTGAAGTTTCATTCTTCACTCCTCCCTCAATGAGTGATATTCTGGTCACAGTGGAAGAATTCCTGAATATGCCATATGCCTCTGAGCCTTTCTTCCCCCATCAGGAACCACTACCTCCTCTGCGTCGTTACAATTGCATTCAGCTTCATGGATCAGCTCCAAGGGTCTTCTCAGAGGCTGCCTTTGACCTTGGTTGTAAGCTTGTGTATAAATATGTCTCTACAATACTTATGATTTCTTTCTGGTCAGAAACTACCTTTTTCCATAGAACATCCTTCCCCAAGCCTGGCAGAATGAGAGCTATGTGGCAGGAACACAGTGGTGGTCTATTTCTTGATATTTATTTCCCAAGAAATGCTTGTTAATATAGTTTTATAAATAATGAAAAGAGTTTATTGGAGCCCAAGAAGATGCAACACATGCTTTTTTACACTGTAGGAAGAGGCAGCTTAGTAACACACAGGGTTAATTCATCAGGAGGATAATCAGAATGGTTTGTATACACAGATGCATTTTGCAAAAGGCAGAAATAGATCTGTCGTTTCACTCTGTTTTCTCCAAGACTCCAGTGGCATTGAGGAAAGCAGGTGAAACTAATTTAATGTTATATTTAAATCTTTCAGGTATTTTTATTTGCCCAAAGCAAAATATCTCATTCAATAAAGGCACATCAAGCTCTAGAATAGATGATAGCCAGGTGAAAAGTTTGCCTGAATTGATAATAAGACTGAAAGTCCTGAGTTTTCAGCTGTAGAATAGTACTTGATTCCAAACCGGTGGGGGAGAAAGGACCAGGCTTAGAATCAATATTGACATTCAGTTCTTCCCTTGCCCTGACACCTCTGGGACACAGAGATCCTTGCAAATGAGTTGCACATTACAGGTTTTTGTTTGTTTGTTTGTATATTTGTTAGTATGTTCGCATCTGAATGAGTTAAAATCGAGGTCTGAGCAAAGATCTAGTGTCAATGAGACTGATTCTAGAATAGGCAATTTTTTTTTATAGATCCAATAGATTGGCAAGTGAAATGTGAAATGTTCTCTAGTCTTATTCCAAAGGAGATTTTCATCAAATATTGTGATCACTTACATGGGATGCAGAAATCTTTTCAGTTCAGCAAAATATTTTGGTTTGTCAACTTCAGTTTACCTAAAAACATTTTTTTTTAAATTATGGGAGATATAGAGAAAATAGAGTCAGGTGCACCTTCCATGTACACAGGGGTTAACAATGCGTTGTCTAATGGCCTAATAGGTTGCACCTGAGTATGTCAGTTCATGGACAATGCTTGAGGGGAAGTGTTACATTTCCACAAGACCAAAGGCAAGAATAGAAATGAGAAATCAAGAGTTTTAAAAACTAAGATACTTGGTAAATATGGTACAATGTAGAATACCTAAATAATTCAGGATGGCCAGGTGTGGTGACACATACCTGTAATACTTGGGAGGACTGAGGAAGGAGAATGGCAAGTTCAAAGCCAGCCTCAGCAACTTATTGAGACCTGCCGGTTTTCTGTTCTCGCGACTAAAAGGCTCAGGGGTCACTCTATTAAACTGGGCTAACCGGGCTGCAGGATATAACCACACAAGAGACACAAATACCTTTTTCTTTGGGGTCGTTGTGACAGCTCCTCTGACCTTAAGGGTCTGCAGAAAGAGAGAGAACGAGAGCACATGCGCTGACCCCTTTTATTGAGGAGAAGCTATTCAAATGAGGCAAGGGGTCAGGTTTCAGGGGGCTGAGTCTATCTTCATGATGTCCACTGTCAGCAGGTTGACTGACACCTGGGTAGGCCACACCCAAGGGCACAGTAAGAGGAGGGGACACACACAAGGCACTTCCATGGAAGATTCTATCCTAAACAGGGCAAGGGATTGTATTACAAAGGAACAGGTGAGCATAGCTTCACCCATGGAGCTGTAGGAAGACACACCCATTTCTGTGACTGAGGGCCTCAGCACCCAGCTGGGGAGTGTAACTCAGTCACCCATAAGGTTGGCCTTCCACAGAGACCCTGTCTCAAAATAAAAATGAATAAATAAATAAAAGGACTGGGTGTATAACCTGCGGTGTAAAACCCCAGTGGTAAAGTGTCCCTGGGTTCAATCCCCAGTATCTCCCCTGAGATAATAATGATAAGAATAGATAATAATTTGGGGCATAACTCAAATTGCAAAACTAAGGTGCTTTACATTCATTCATATCGGCTACTGGCCATTCTATACACACACTGTTTAATGGATTTTAAAGCAGAAAACCAGGTTAGAAATGGAAAGAAACAGGAAAAGTTAAGGTTCTACAAGTTTCTTGTCCAAAATTGAGAGTCTGCCTTTCCATCTGCCCTTGTAAGTTTGTTGACCACTCGTAGCCTTCATGTGCTTCATTCTCCAGCCACAATAGGAGACCTTTATCTCGGTGCCTGTCACTCAGGTTCACACCTCCTTATGCCTCAAATACTGCCCCTATGGAGTTACAAGTTTTCTGAATAGGGTTTCAATCTGTCTTCCAATTCTTCACCTTGGTGCAGAGGTAGGCAAGAAACAGTTGGAACTATGAATGTGAAGCTACATCAGAAGATTTGGACTGAAGACACAGACCTAGACAATCAATATGAGTCAGAGTTGAAGCAATACATAGGGGGCTTTATCTGAGAAAGGAATTGAGGGATGCAGAGAGAGCACTGGGTCTCAGAGTGAAAAGCCCATAAACGGTTGGAACGCAGAATCACTGGTGAGCCATGTCCTTGGGCTTGTGCCCTTGCCCACAGCTTGCTGATTGAGTGCTGAAGAAAAAGACCCCAAAAATCACAAGATAGCCGCAGGCATCTGGAGTAACGACTTCTTTAGGGAGCGTGCACATTAGAGATTTTGGTGACTGAGAGATGACCCTAGTCTTCTTATAATAGTCTGAGGTACCCTCATGGGTAGAGATGTAAGATGCTAGTGAAACCCAAACTGTAGAAAGAGCATGATCAGAATATGTGAAGGTAATTCAAGGCACAAGAAAAATTGGTGCAGAAATGTATAATCCTGCCCCAACTCCACCTTTAGTTTTGCTCACTCTTTATTCTTTCTCTAGAAATGTTAAAACCCCAGAACAAGATGAGGTGAGTCACTATCAAAACTCTGAGATGGCCTATGCTCCTAATTCTTTCTCTGCTGCTTCTACATGACACACCCGTAAACTTTTTTTTTTTTTTCTCTGTGACAAGGTTAAGAACCTGGAAGGTGGAATTTTAGATGCGCCCTGCTCTCTGGGACTTCCCGACTCCTGGTCTGGTGACATATCCTGGAGGACATTATCAGAAAGGAAGAAAAGCCATCAATACCATCTGCCTATTCTTCAGTGGAAACAGAAATTAAGACAGAAAGAAAAATCATAAAGAGAAAGAAGATACAGGGAGAAAACTTAAAAGAGTGGCTGATCCTTAGTGTAAAGGGAAAATTGAGGCTGAGTCATGCTGGACTGGAAAAGAATGGAAGTATTATTTTGTACCAGTGGTATTTTTTTTTTTTTAAGCTGTGGTGAGGATAGGATGAGATTGGTTTAAAGTGAGGAAATGAGAAGGAGGCAAGGGAGGCTGTTGAGTAGAGACAACTATTTTGAGAATTTTATTATTTGAAGAAGGGAGACAGATGGGATGGTAGCTTGAGGGTTGAGCTGGAATTAAAAAATGCACATCTTTGGTAAAATTTCCCAATAGCACATTCATCATGAAAGATTTCTCTTTCCAACTAAGCCATCCTAAAGGCTATATCTACCCTACGTGTGGTTGAGTCGTACAGAAAGATCTGGAGTCTGGGCATGTAATAAAAGCTTGGCAGCCTCCGTATCCTTACTCTGAAAATAGTAACACTAATTATTGCTTTTTAAATGTATGGTCATAGAAATTCCAGGAAAAAAAATTTTTAAATTATAAACTTATATAAAATATGGTATTACTATCATTTTCATCAGCTATGGAACTTTTAAAAAGTCTCATATAGAAGATTTCAAAAGATTCATATTTCAAAGCAAGTAGCTTTATGAATAACAATTTGAAATTAAATTAAGAGAATGACCGTTTATATTCACACTGTATGCCAGACATAGAAATAGATATTTAAATGAATTCTCTTTATCTTCTTTAAGGCATGATAAGTATAGTTTTGTTCGTTTTATAGATGGGGAAAATGTTTTTGAGATATAGCTAATACTCTCAAAATTCACCTAACCAGCTACAGAAAAGTCAGAGTTCAGAATTCAAACCTGCTGATAAGCCTTGCAAACTAATGTTTCTGAACCAAATCTAAATATTTGTTTCTCAAAGTTTTCTTTCATTTGGAAACAAGAAATCTAGGTGTTTCTATGTGTAAAAATAAAATAGGTATTTGATTTGCCTGGACATGTTAGTTAAAATAACTATTTGTATAATTATGAACTAAATTCAGATATGAAGAAAAAAATTAAAAGGTTCCCAAGGGTTTTGTGTATGATTCTCTTTAGATTTTCTCTCTTAGTAGATGGGAATATCAAAAGTCCTAAATGAAAAGTATTAATACAAATCTAACTGGAAACCTATTTTAATATCTAAATCCCAACTGTTTCTCATTAAAATGTTCTATTTTTCTTCCCTAGCTCTCCAGGGTGGGTGAGCTGAGGTCTGGCATATGGTAATCAGTTAATGGGGTCCTATTCCCAAACCAAATACTCCCAGTTATGCAGACAGATGTAATTAGTAAGCAAACATTCATGTACTTGGAGTATCATGTAAAGGCAATTTATCACTGTCCTCACTATTTTATAATTAAATTTCTAATCTTTCTGGGGACAGGGAAGATAAAAAGCAAGGATACAAAGCTAATGCAGAAGAATGTAAGAAAAACAATTTATTTCACATAAAATCTATTATTTCCTTGAGTGGAGAGAGAGAGAATAATACAGCAGTTAAGAGTTGTTTAATCTGAATTTTGTGATTTAATAGCAATGTATTTGGGGGCAGTATATTTACCTGCTCTTCATCTTAGTTTCCTTATCTATACAATAAGATTTATGATTATTAAATATAAAACAGTTATAAGAATGCCTAGCCCATAGAAAACCCTCTGTGTTATTTATCATTAATATTTACAGTTATTCTGATAGTCCTTCTCTTGAATTTTGTATGAAAAGTCAAAGCAAATAGCTGTCCAAAAATATTAGATTTTTCAACTTTAACACTAAAATAAGGTTCTTTGAGATAAGAATAAATTAAAGGAAAACTTTTCATTCATTTATTTATTGAAATTAATTCAACGTTTATTGAGTGCCTATTATCTACTTACTGTCCTATAAACAGGAGATGACAGCCTTCGATTTCTTCTCTACCATATGTGCATATTATTCTTCATATCAAGAGCTGAAATCTATTGTTTCTTAAATCCGTCTAGACTTGCTTTCACAAATAAAATCTAGCAGAAGAGAAGTTGTGTGATCAGTTTCTTCCCAGTTTTTAAGATAAGAGTCAGCTTCCACTTCCTCTTCCTTGTTAAGTCAGCTTCACATCTGAGTCTCATGAAGACAGGTCCAGATACTCAAATTTGTCAATATATCAGAGATTAATAGTTAACATTAACCAGAATGCCAATCAGCATATGTATTATGCCAAAGAACTGGAATATATCCTAGTCAGCATCTTCACTCTCTATTCTACATGAATGGCCATTTTATCATCAACACATTGTATGATGGGCATGGAATCCAACAGGAAGAATTAACCCTATACTCCTGTGTGTGTGTGTATGTGTGTGTGCACATGCACACACGCATGTGCATGCTAGTTGGGATTGAACCCACAATCTTGTCCATGATAGGGTAACTCTATTCTATTGAGCCACATCCAAAGCCCTTTTTATTTTGAGACAGGGTCTTGATAAGTTTTCCAGTCTGACCTTGAACCCATGGTCCCCCTACCAAGTGACTTGGATTACAGGCCTATGTTATCATGCCTGGTTTAGCCCCATGCTCTCAATGACAGAAATCATAAAACTAGGATAAACTTAGGCATGTAAATTGGATAGACTAGATAAGGAGGGAAAATACACATCGAAATTCTTCTAAAAATCCTCTTTGGCCAGAACAGTGCTAGACATGCATGAAAAAATTCAAGCCATCTTTCTTAAGGCTTCATTCCACCCACTCATTTAGTTACCATAGTCATCTTCCAGACAAGGTGCATACTAACTGATTGTGACTGCATTAGATAGACTCACACACATTCTTTTACAACAAAACCACGGGCACTTTGATGGCACTGGAAGCCCCTCAAGTTCCTCAGCTTCTGATTTCTGCTTAGTCCTTAAGATGATATTCCAACATTTTTGCTAAGAATATTTATGCTCTCCTTTTGCTTATCTACTAGAATAACTTGCCTACATGTTCTGGAAAAATTTATGCAGATTCCAGTCATTTTTCTCTCATTTGTGCTAGGAAGCCGGAAATGTGGCCTTCAGCCTGGATAGACAACTACTCTGACAATCCACATATTTCTTATATCACTTTCCCATTTTTTTTCCCATGATGACTTCACTTTTTCTCAAATATCACCATTCCCTCAGATTCTGTTCTTAACCTTCATTTTGTCACTTTCTATGTGCCATCTTCTAAAATGGTACCCACAACAACTTCTATGAAAATAACTTCTATGTAGAAGATGATCGTGTCTGTTGGTACATTCCCCATATTTCTCCAGGTTCAGTCCTATTGGATGACTTTTTGAAGGTTTCACCTACATCTTGTATCAACGTGGCAAGTATGGGTTTCCATAGTTATGCATTCATCTCCATAAATTCGTTCCTCCTTTGGTCTGTTAGTTTTCTATTTAATAAAACAGCTTTTTTTTAAAAAAAAAAATCAGCATTCTAGGCTTCAATATAAAGTGATGTTTAGTATTCTTTCTCTATTAACATGCAAATTATAATCCAAGTCTTCTAGGTTTGGTCTCTGTCTGTACTCAAATTGATCTCTTTTCTATCTTCAAGAACATCCTAGATAGGGCTTGTATACATCTCTCCTAGACATGCTGTAGTAGACTTTTAACTTTCCTCCATGTCTTTTGCTTGTTCAAACTCAACTGAATCTTCTAGGCTGCTCTTCTTAGCCACTCTCCATAGCCACTGGCTAAAATCCACCTGGGATCTTCTTAGTTTAGCAGATTAAACTCACATGTTTCCATTTGACTTTCCAGACACTCCACAAACATTGAATCACATCACTCTCATGTTTATATCATATATTATGAGCCATGTGGAATCTTGAGTTGTTTACTAAACATCATGTATTTTTCTTTTAGCTCAGTGTTTATACTCTACTCTGCATTGCCAAGACCCTTTTCCTCTTCAATTTTATTGCCTAGTATATATATATATATATATATATATATATATATATATATATATATATACCTTTGCAGTGTACAGCAAGTATAGATGCTTTCTTAAAAAGTGCCATAATTCCCCCTACTCTTTCCTTTTTTAATGTTTGCCATGATTTATTTTTATTTCTTATAGTGCTACTTGTAACTCCAGTCCTTTATGCACCATAGCTATCCATTTTTTGTTATTTTTAGTTATACATGACAGTAGAATGTATTTTGACATATCATACATACATGAAGTGTAATTTCCCATTCTTGTAGTTGTACATGATGTGGAGTTATGCGTATTCACATATGAACATAAGAAAGTTACTACATTTGATTCATTCTACTGTCTTTCCCATTCCCACTCCCCCTAGTATTCCCCCATTCCTCCGTCCAATCCGGTGTACCTATCCATTCTTTCCCACTAGGCTCAAGACTCTAGGATCCTTGGAGAAAACCCCTGCACTTTATTCAATAGTCTTAATGACTTGCACAGTGCTTGGCACATTGTAGAAACTTCATAGTGTTTGTTAACTTGGAATGAAATAGAATTAAGAGGCCCACATGGGGATCGAATCCATGCCCTTAGTCTCATTACCACTGAAGCCTTGCTATGAGAAAAATATGAAAAGTGGCAAACATTCTTGTTATATTTAAGCTTTAATTAAAGTACATTTAATTCGCAAGACAAGTTCCAGTTTAGTGACCCTGAAGAAGAATAGAATGTCCTCTATTCATTAACTGAGCAGGGATAAATGCAAGTTCCTCTAGGAATTTCCATTTTAAAACAGCCAACATTGCCCCAGACAAACTGACAACAGAAATAAGAGCTTATAGATAGATATAGACACAGACATGAGACTCATGAAGTTTTTGGAAAACAAATGCGTTTGGTAAACCAGCAAGGCTGTTACTTCCTGCATTCTTAGTCTTCCTGTAAGTACAGGGAAGGATTTTGATTTTTTTTTAAAAAAAAAGCAAAACATAAGATTACTGTTCCCCAAATAAGTGCTTCTCTTCACTTATTTTATGTGTGTGTAACTTTTATTGTTGACATACGATAATTTATAATCTGCTTGCTGCTTATATTTCAGAACTTGCTCATATTAGCCTCTCGATCACAAAATTTCTATTCCTTAAAACCTGGAGTATCCTTCAATTCCCTCTATAGAAATCAAGATAAGGAATCAGCAAAATTTTTTCTTTCTTTTTCTCCCCCCCTCCAAGAACTACATAATAAATACTCTAATCTTTGAGGCCCAGGAAGCCACATAGGTCTCTGACCACTACCCAACTCTGCAATTGCAGTGGGAAAGCAGCTATAGTCAATACATAAACAGACAGGATGGGCTGTGTTCAGGGCAAAACACAGCAGGCTAGATTTGGCCCACAGGCTGAAGCTTGATTATCTAGATTATTTGTAGCCTACAAAGCATTTCCTATCCAAAAGCCCTTCTATATTTGGCTCCATCTAACTTGAATTTCTCATTGACTTTTTTTGGTTGTTGTTGGTTTGGCAGAGGTGTAAATTTCTTTGATATTAAAACTGGAAGAGGCAGAGGAGAGGGATTGGAAACTAAAAATGATATAGGAAATGAGATGGTTGGTCCAGGGCATTATGGCAAGAGATGTGATGACTGAGGAAGGGGACTGCATCTGCTGAATTGAAATCTCCCTCCAATTCTTCTTTGGGAGCCAGGAAGAGTTGGTTCAAACCCAAGTGCTTCCTAACACAATGAAACTTTCTAATTTCTTCTGGATAAAACAACCACTGGCATAATCAAGAAATGAGTAACAGAGCCAACTCAACACCCCCTGAATCTTCAGTACAGAGAGAAAAGTAAAATCATCTGAACATAAAAAAGGAAGCCAGCTAAGGAAAAATTCATGATGTGTCACTTCCTTCTGAATTTTGCAAACATGCTGTTCTGAGTTGGCGTGATCCTTTAGGGCACTGATATTGTGGGAGAAGGAATCCAAGAGGCCGACTTCAGGGACTGCTCCAAACCAGGAGGAGACAAAAGCCTTTGAGGTCAGTATTCATGCTATAGGGAATTATCTCTCAATAACTATGCAGAGTAGACCATGCACAACAGGGTGGATATGCTGCTATGTTTCGCATCAGTGAACATTCACTGTGATTAAAGTCAGCAGTACCAAACATTCTCTGAAGCACTTGATACTCATTTACTCAATCTCTAATAAGCCCTAAACCTTGAGATTTTATTTTCCTCATAATGACATGACTTTTTTTTTTCATTTGTGAAATAAACTCCTCCTCTGAATAGAAATAAATTCTTTCTATTCATAATTCCTCCCAGATAGAACTAATTAGGTAACATTAGACCTTATTACTAATTAATTTTTACTTACATTTGAGACTATTATTATTACTACTACTACTACTACTACTACTATTATTTTATTATACCTGGGATTGAACCCAAAGGCACTTACTTACTGAGCCACATCCTCAGCTCTTTTTATTTTAATTTTTTATTTTGGACAGGGTCTTGCTAGTTTGCTTAGGGCCTTGTTAAGTTGCTAAGGCTGGCTTTAAACAAGCAATCCTCCTGCCTCAGCCTCCCAAACCACTGGGATCACTGCATCCAGCTTTATGTGTGGATTTTTAAAGAGAATGTTAACATTATATATTGAAGCATGGAATGAGACCTTCAATTCTAGGTGATCAGACTCCTGGGTTAACTCTTTTCATTGAAAGGACACATGTCATTTTGAGTTCTGCTTATTGTCTACCACTATTTTGTTTCTCCTTCCACGAGGACTTTCTCTGAAAGTCCTGATTAAAAAGGAGAGTTTCTCCTAAATTACTAATTTAAATACCTGGTGTCCACGTAAACCATATTCCTCTGGTGATCAGTATTTACCTCTTGTGGCACAAGTTGTTAACTGTTAGTCATGTATGTTTCCTTTTCTTTCTGAGCAGAGGGCTAAATGGGTATTTCCTAGCCTCTTTGACTGTGTAATTATGATATACAACTAATGTGGTTGAAATGTGGGGGAAAAGATGAGTGTCCCTTTGAGAACTGGTGTATAAAGCCTTCAGATCTCCCTTATTCTTTTCAGCACAATGGCAAGAAATGGAGCCAGGCATCCTAAGAGATGGTGGGACTGTGAGACAGGAGAGATGAGGCCCCTCAGTTTGTGTTATGACTATTGGGTTACCAACTGGGCCCATTAGGTTGTTAGCAAGGCATTAATTTTTATTGTGTTGAACCACTAAGATTTCTGGGGATTTGTCTGTGACAGCAGCTAGCACACTACCCTACACTGCAGGATGCTTTCTGAGACTTCGTTGTTCCCTGCTTTATAATCCTCTTTGAAATCAGAGCCACTTGGCCTCAAATGAGGGAGATTTTGAAATGTAAAGCAGTAAAGTATCATAACCACTTTCATTCCATGCAATTTTGACAATCCATCTGAAATTCAGTTGTTATTCCACAGATGAAGGCAAGGCGTGAAGGCAAGAAGTCAAGCCGTTTTTCAAAGTCACAAACTAATGGACTGAAAGGCTAGTATTCAAATACAGTTTGGTCTGCTGCCAAAGCTCAGGGTTCTCACATTATGTCACCTCTCCTATTGCGTCTGAGGAACCTCTGAAGAGCCTTTAATATTATCACAACTCCAACAATCTCTTTCTCAGCCTACAATGACTACTAAGCTGCTGGGGAACCCTTTGTGCTCCACGATGTTAGCCAGGCATTTAAGAATTAAAGTGATAGCGGGGGTCAAGAAAAATGTTTTCCTAAACTTTAATTTCCTCAGACAAAGGCCAGGATATCTGGTTATGTTACATTCTGCACTCCTGAGGGCTTGTTGAGAGTCTACCATGACAACTAGGCCAATGAGAAAATTATTAAAAATTCTAAACCGTTATTTAGGAATTAGAACAAAAATCCCATTGATTTAAAATAAGTTGCTAATTATTCTTCTTGAATGTGAGAACTTCATAAATCATGAGTTCCATGGGGGTGAAGTGACGCTTTATACTGTGATCCACATCATCTTTATATTTGTAGGTAGGACAGGGTGACGTATTTCCTATTTTCAGAGCACCTGTATGCCCTAGGTAGCACCTTCCTTGCAAGTCCCATTATTGCTCTCACCTTCCATGTGTCTGGTGAAGCCTGGTGAGGAAGTGGGTATTACCCCGCCATAACATGAAGAAGAAGAATAAATCATCACATCTCAGCTGAACACAGTGGTACAGCCAATGGACACATGAAGAGTTCCAGGATTTAGACATCTGTTGAGTTCTAGGTGCCAGTGATGAATTTGATAAACATTATTTCCTATTATCTTGATCTTTATTTAAATACTTTCTGATCTCTGTTTAATCAGCATCATTCTTTATGCATGCTGCTATATAGTATTAAACCAGAATAGATACAATACTTGCTTTGAGAGTGCTTATACCAACACCTTGAAAAAAAAAATTGCATTCATTTTATACTACAGATCATAACTGAGGCTTATATCAGTTAATAACTTATCCGAGATCACAGTTAAATTTCAGAAGATAGAATTCAAACTCAAGACTATTTTATGTAGGGGCAGAGAACTGGCTAAATAAAATGGCAGTTCTCTTAATGGTATGGCAATAATCATTTAAAAGGATAGATGTGGTCAAAATTCACACTATTTCCATAGGTGTTGTTGACACAGGATCTGAAACAAGCTAGATGATCATCAATAGGGGAATGGCTGCACATTGTACTAGCACACCATGGAACATCAAGAGGCAGTTAAAACGGACAAGTTAAACAGATGTCTTTTTGATTAAAGCATCAAGGCAACGCTTCTGAAAAAGAGAAAAGGATGGTGAATTGTATCAACATTAACAATTATAAATATAGCATTTCTCTATTATTTCTTAAAACTCTGAGTCTGCATATATCTCAAAATGTAAGAGTTTAATTTTTAAAATGAAGGCAATACTTACATATTTTAAAAATCAAGAATAATTTAACAAAGAGTATAACTTAGAGGGAAAAAAAGCATTAACTGGCCAAATGATAAATGCTTTAGTAATTTTTGTGGTGAAATTTAAGGAAAGGCTCTCATGGAGAATTCCATTTTGTTCTTGACAGAATATATCCACATGGAGGCGAAGAAGAGACATTTATACAGCAGCAATAAAGATGCATGGTGGAAAACAAGGAAAAAGAGAGAGACGTATACCTGAATCTTGAGAAGAGAAGCACAAATAGAGGGGAAGATTTAATAAAATAAGTTTAGTGGTATGGGTGGGGCCTATGAGGAAATGCCTTTAAAACCAGGGAAATGAGTTCCATTTTTACTTTATTCATTTATGTATATGAAGTTCTGAGAATTGAACCCAGTGCCTATCACATGCCAGGTAAGTGCTCTGCCCCTGAGCCACAACCCCAGCCCATGTCATGTGTTCCATTTTTGAATAGTGTATTGGTGATAGTTCAAAAGTAAAGTATAAAACGGGTCTTTAGAATCTACCCAAGTTTCATAGAGTCCCTTTCTTAGGCCTCTTTCTTAAAACAGATTGTAATCCCCTTCACGTAAATATTTTAAATCCAAGGAAAAACTATATTGAGTTTCTTTCAGTGTCTGATCAGACCAGTATGAATGGTATTTTGATACCATGTGTTTCTCTAGTCAGTTGTTTTTAAGAATTCAAAATATTCTCAATAATACTTACATTATATTCTGTTCTGATTTGTTTTTCTTTAACATCTTTATACTATCTCCAAAATAATGTCATCCTATCATAGTTTGGATATATGGTGTTCCTCAAAACTCATGTGTGAGACAATACAAGAATATTCAAAGTCAAATGATTGATTATGAGATCCTTATTAATTCAGTTAGGTTATGAGATCCTTAACCTAACTGAATTAATCCACTGATGGATGAACTGGGTGGTAAGTGTAGGCAGGTAGAGTGTGGCAGGGAGAGATGTGGATCACTGGGGCCCTGCCTTTGTGGTATATATTTTGTTCCTGATGAACGAAGCATTCTCTCTCTGCTTTCTGGTGGCCATGTTCTAAGCTCATACCCTCCAGCACACTCTTCCATCCTGATGTTCTGCCTCACCTTGGGCCCCAGAGCATTGGAGTCCATTGTCTATGGACTGAGACCTCTGGAATCATGAAAGTCAAATAAACTTTTTCTCCTTTAGTTGTTCTTGTTAGGTCTTTCAGTCACGGCATGAAAAAGCTGACTAAAACACCTCTCAAGACAAACAGCAGCCTGCTAAATTTAAAATAAAAGGAGGATGACTCTAAAATTAAATCAGAAAGGTAACAGTAAATTTCAGTATTTAAGTCCGTCTAGTAAGTTACATAAATTAAATAGGAAGTTCACTTTGTAAGTTAAATAAATCTAGCTACAGTTCCTATTTAAGAGGATATTTTCTGTTACAGGAGTTCCACCACATGACATATTAAGGAAATTGGTAGTTAGGAATATAAATTTTAAATTCGGAACATCCGAATTCACATCTTGACTTTGTTATATGCTGTGTGATCTTGGGCATAGTTAGTCCTTCAAGCTTCTGATTATTCATCTGTAAACTGACAGTTAAAATTGAATTTATAGAATTGCTGTGAGGTTTAAATTTTCTAAATTCATGTGAAGAACTTAACAGAGTGCTTTGCATATAGTAAGCTCTCAATAAATGTTAGCTATTATTATCACAAATTAGAATGAAATCAAAGCCATTTTTTTAAATTTTAATTTATGAATAACTTAAAGCTCTTGAGGCTTTGGACTGCCTGCCTGTTTCAGTACAGTGACTCTTTTCCTCTGCCTTAGGCTCAGAGGCACTATCCCACTCATTGGAAGGGATCCTAGGATAGCATTATGACTCTTTTTACATTGTTTTCTTTGCATTGTTTTCTTAATTCTTGGATTTTGCCTTGTTTCCAATATCCCAGGTCTCCCTCAGAACCCCAGTCATGTAACTGAGTAGAATGATTTGACCTATTTATTCATAAGCATAAGAGGACTTGGACCTGTCTCTAAATCTAGCCCTCCTGACTGGATCTGTGGATTCTTAGCATGAGATCTGTCTGAAAGCATTCTCTCCATGGCTAGGAGTGGAACTCCTCCACAGCCCTTGCCTCCCTTCCCATCAGTCGCCTGAAGCATCACTTGGCTTACTCTTTCCTCAAGGCCAAGGGATTCTCTAGTTTCTTCTGAACAGGGCTGGATAAGTATTTTGGTCTGTCACAACTTTTCAACTCTGCCATTGTAGAGCAAGGACAACCACAAAGAACACATAAATCAGTGGGCATAACTGAGTTCTAATAAAACTTCGTTTTGTAAGAATAAGGGCTATGCAGGGTTTATCCGGATGCTTAGTTCTAAATTCTGTTCTAGGCTACTGATAGCTTATTTTATTCTTATGGCATGCCCACGATCTTAGGGCGAATGCATGCAGGATCACCGACTATGCCAAAGGTGTGGCATGAGCCACAAATTGAACAACAAATTTTTTTTAAATTTTCCCCTTATTTTTTTGGTTCAAAAATATGAATTTCATAAATGACACTTAGAATATATCTCCATCATTTGTTTTTCCATTCTCCACTGGTAATCAACTCAAACTCCTAGAATTAGGATTTGTGAGCAATGTAGCCAGAGCTGTCACTGGTCGTTAGGGGTATCCTCGAGTGACTATGCTGCATACTTTGAGGTTTATCTAAAGTTTTCCTTCTGATCTGGCAGCAGGTGGAGTTTCAGCCTTCTCATCACTGAAAATATAATGTAATCCCCATCTCAGACTGCAAAGGCTCCCAGGAATAAACCTCTAATGTGCCGCTAGTATTTCATGAAGAAAGAAGCAGGTCTCTACTGAGGAAATGGAATTACTGACCTTCGAGGCTTTTCTTAAAAGTTAATGAGTCAAGATCTGCCCCCTCCCCCAACTGAGGGCCAGTCCTTACATTCTGTTTTGATCCCATGAGTGTTTGCATGCTCAGGAACCCAAACCCTAGGGATGGCTTAAACCCTTCTCTTTCTCTTATTCAACCACTTCCTCTCAGCTGAGTTGTTAGTTTTAAACATTCTTAAATCCCCTGCTCACAATTAGTACAACAATAAAAGTAAACAAACCTCACATCTCTCCTGCTTCACCATCTTTTATCTTCCCTTCACTGTTGAATTTCTTGTCTCCATTTCTGGTCACTTACCCCTTAGCTCTTCTAATCTGTTTTCTGTCTTCAGCTTTCCACGAAATCAGCTCTTGTTAAAGTCGCCAATAATATCCAGGTTGTTAAAGTCCGTGATCATTTTTTCTCTTCTCAATTCACTTGATTCAGAACAACATTTGCTATAGGTGACCTCTGCCTCTTTCTTAAAGTGGTTTGCTTCCTGATCTTCCTGTGACAAAACTCTTTCTGCATTTCCTTTCCCTCTCCCTGCCTCTCTCTGGCCTCTTGTACTGCTTTGTTGGTTCCTGCATCTTCTCATCTTTACCATCTGAGTGTCATAAGGTTCTTATTTCATTGCTAACTACTAAGCAAACATTGGAGAAAAAATAATAAATAAATAATAAATAAAAGAAATGCTGTAATTTTGATGTGCTAAGGAAGTGAGTGGTATGTGATGGTCTCCAGCCCCTTCTTCCTTTTTTTCACTGTAGTTTTTAAAAACAATAGTCTTAAAATTCTGAGTTTGTAGTCTTTTTTCCATGATAGCAAATACTGATTTCAGTGGAGCTCAAAGGGGTCTTTACAGGTAATCTTTAAATGGCTCTTCTTCACCTAAAGCTTAAATTATACTCTTGTCTACCTCTCTGATATTTGACACATGGACAGACCAATTCTAAATTATGTAATTTCTACCCCTGTATCTTAAGGTATGACACATAAGCATCCAAAATAGTTTTAAATCAAAAGCCTTTTATAATAGGAAATCATATTGATGATGCTAATGGGTTCAGGTACCCAGAGTAAAGGCTTTCAGGAAAAAAAAAAAAAGAACTCTAATTAAACCATTAATATTGGAGAAAAATAGGACCAAGCTCTAAAACACAGGCTGGTAGAAAAGGTGTTATGTCAGGGGGAGTTCAGATTCAGCAGCACAATGAAGCTTGGAAATATGGTATGAAATGAGGCTTACCTTAATTGAATTATTTCACAGAAACTTAGAAGTGGATTTAAGATATGAAATATTTTTACTTAACCGTGTTTATGTCTACCTTACCATCTTTGCAAACCAAGACTATTCTTAGATCATGTCCTGATAGCCATCATTTAATTTTAACCTTGAAAATACTTACCAATTTTCTCCAGTAAGACAATTGTGGCCTTGAGGATAATTGATCGTCTGATAATTTCATGTCTTTGGGTCTCTGCTGGATTGTTTGGAAATCATCCCAGGGATCAAGAGTTATGAAATAGAAAAGACAAACAACTAGACAGTCTCAATGAGACCCATAACAATGTGCCAACCACACAGTGGCATTTAAGATAGATAGCAAATACCAATTTTGAGGCACTTCTCTAAGATTTTGTGTTTCCCATTAGAGAAATAATGAAGCTTCCATCTAATTTGCAAGTTTAAAATTGCAAATCCAAGTCTTGGGAGAAAATTGGGTAAATCACAAGTGACTATTGCTTAAGTTTCACATGAGTAAATATATTGGCTGTGTTGCTATTATTCAAAACTCAGAGCCACAAAATACATTTTAATATCATTTTATTTGTAGAAGAATGGCACGATTATTTTCAGAATAATTAACTCCTCAGTTTAGTGACAATTATGTTCCATTATAATAATTAAAAGCCCACCCTGCTATTTGGATGAACTCAATAGAATAATGATTTCTTGGGGGAAGATTTAATCGGATCATTATTTCTTCTCCAGCATTAAAAATATCTATAAATTATTTCAACCCATGCTATTGCTTAATTTTGAATTTGCTCACTGTGATAGTTAATTTGAGGTGTCAACTTGATTGGATTAAGGACTATCTAGAGGAAGCATTATTTGTGAGTGTGTCTGTGAATGTGTTTCTAGAAGAGATTAGCTAGAGTTTGACTAGAGGGAAGATCTACCTTCAGTGTGAGCAAGCTCTGTCTGTCCAATTGATTAGGGTCTTAGAGGAAAAGTAGAGGTAAGGACAATGTGACTATATTTCCTGCAGCTGGGATACACTCTTTTTACTTTAAACATAAGGACTTGACCTGTGCACTGCAGCACTTACACAAGTGGCTCCCTTGCTTCTCAGACCTTCAGCCTCAGACTGAGAATTACACCATCAGTTCTGAGGCCTTTGGACTTGGACAGCCATGTTACTGGCATCAGGTGGGCAGGAGCAGGTGGTATGCAAAATGGTGGTACTTCAGGGTAATGGTCTATTGGAAGGAGAACCTTATTAAGTGAATATGAAAATGTGAGGAAAAGTTCAGCAACTCTCCTAGGGATGAACTTGGCTCCAGACAAATGGACTGGAGTTTAGGAAGGCACTTCTGCATTAAGGAGGAACTATGTACAGGCAAATGTGCTAGATCAATAAGGATTGGGGAAGAGCTACCCACCTGTGGACACTGTAATATTCTACTTTATACTGAAGTATATCAGATGCTGAGTAGTACAGTAGAGTAGTGAGAATAGCAACCCTACTTAGGCAGACAGTATATTGGTAGGTATATTTATAAGATAATTCAGTTAAAACATAGCATGGCTATGTTTTAACTGAATTATCTTATAAATGGGATGTGAAAGGTGAGGAATGACTACTGAGATTCACTGAGGCTTAGGCTGGGGTTCAAGGGAAAAGCCTAAGTCTGCGATTCTAGGAGAGAGAGAGAGAGAGAGAGAGAGAGAGAGGTGAAGACCCCAGACATGTACTTGCTCTTTAGATAAGAGTAGACTTCTCTGTGTATGCCTTTCTGTAATGAGCATGCTAGGCCATTAACATAGACCCAACACCTTTGTGTCTTTCCGCAATGTCAGAATTTATTGAATAATAAGAATTTCACAGGTTACACCACTTTTGTCTTTGGCAGTTCACTGAATACTGGTGGGTCACCTGATAGTCATAAGCTGGCAACACAAGTTCTTTTGTTCCAGTCTTAACTTCTAATACATGTGACACTCAAGTCACACATCCTTCACACAATGATATAAATAGGTCACAGAAAGACTAAGAAAGGGTTAAAGCAGCTGAGGAGTTACAGGATGCTGTATCCAGAGTACAGGCTGAGAGAAAGAGGAATGCAGAGTCAAAGAGTCATGGTAGGTTGTCAGATAAGAACTTTAATGAATCAGTTTCGAAGAGTTGTCAAAGCAGAGGATACATACAGACAGCGTTTCAGTTTCAGAGTGTCAACGTGAGGGGTCAGCGTGGATGGGCCCTGTGTGGTCATCACAGGCAAGAGAAACCTCATTTTGCTAAAGCCCCATAGGGACAGGAATTAGATTCATCCCTGTGGTGATTTTCCTGGGCAAGGCCCATGAGGAGTGACAGGTGACAGGGTCATGGTGCTGCTATTTCCAGTCCTGGGGTGCTCTTCCTTTTATGGGTATTGAGTGAGGGAGTTTTCATCAGGCAAGACTGGTAAGTTCCCATGCCTGGGGTTCAAAATATGGTTGGGAATGTGCATGTGTCTAGGCACTCTTTGATTTAGTTTGAAAAGTTGGAAGATGTAGGTTATTTATCAATTTGTACCTTATGGTGATGCCAGGCTGATGGTGCTTGTTTACTTCTACAAATGAGTCATTCCTCCTTGGCACTTGTATTCAAAATGGAGCAGCTCATGGCAAATTACTGCTTACGGAATGGAGTAACTCAGGTTTAGGCACAGTCTGGAAATTGCTGTTATATATATATCAAAGAGTAATTCAGGGCAGGGCACTGCCTACTCTCTACACCTCTGAACATGAATGACCGGGACTGAGAGGCAGAGGGTAAACCCGATGGCCAGAGCCACTAGACTGAAAGGTCCAAAGAAGCAGGAACCAAGCACTCCGTGACGTCTACCACATAGCAGAGGGCTTGATACCTATTTGCTGAATGAATGGATTAATGAATCAGAGGATGGCAAATGAGTTCTGTCTCCAGCAGAGTTCCCCAACTTTCCAGACATGACTGAAGGGTTAGAAATCATGGTACATAAAGCGGTTCATTATCAATTCCTGATTCTTTTTCTAACCACTTTCATTCTGTGATCATGCATGTAAAACCCACAAAATGCAAACTTTCTAGGCCCCTGTGAAGGCAGGGAGTCATTCTGAATTCTGAGAAAGAATGGCTGCTCCAAAGACAATGTAGGAACAAATTGATCCAAGCCCTTTAAAAAGGACTCGAGCTTACTTGGGAGTTGGGGTGAGACAGGAGTCGTTGTAACAATTTCGAATTACATTAAATCTGAAAAGAACTAAAGACTCAAATTGGGTGTCAACATACTTAATATATAAACAGATATGAAAAATTGTGGTATATATGTGGAATAAGAATTATAATGCAAAAAAACCCAAAGTACATGTATAAAGGCATGAATTTGTGTGAACATACTCTACAAAGATATGAAAAATTGTACTCTATATATGTAATAAGAACTGTAATGCATTCCACTGTCATGTATTTAAAAAAAATCAATAAAACTAAAAAAAAGGAAAGGAGTCCATAAATAATTATTAAGATTTTAGGTAATAATAAAATTTTAAGATAAAAAAAAGAACTAAAGATAGGCACTTGTCTTAAGGTGCCTTGGACCTGAACCCTCCTTTTTGCCCCCCTGGTACAACTGACCTGTCTTCTAACCAAAAGGACTTTTTCTAAGTAAAAAAGGAGATTCTTGTTCTCTAGTTCTAAAGGAGAGACGATAGATCAGAGGATCAGTGCTGGGATAAGATGGCCAATTTTTTTTTTTTTTTAGTTTGTTCTTTTCAGATATATGTAAAAGAAGAGTGTAATTTTACATATTATATATACATGGAACATAATTTATTCTAATTAGGATCCCATTCTTGAGGTTGTGCATGATTGGAGTTATACTAATCATGTATCCATTTATGAACATAGCAAAATTGTTTCATTTATTCTACTATCTTTCCTATTCCCAATCCCTCTTTCCTTCCCTTCCTTTCCATTTGTCTAATCCAATGAACTTCTATTCTCCTCCTCCTCCTATTGTTTGCTAGCATCTGCATATCAAAAAGAACATTCTGGCCAAGGGTTTGGTTTGCTTTTGATTTTTAACAAGGTAGAAGAGTGAGGATGAAAAATGAATGGAGGGTCATCTCATTGTTAGAAGAAACTTGCAGTCTACAAAAAAGATGGTCCCTATAGCAGGAATCAGAATTTCCCACAGTGGAGTCAAGTCTCAGTGATGTGGAGCTGACACTTGGGACTTAGAGGCAAGTCCTCTGCCCATTGTTCAAAATCAGCATCACTATGTCTCACGTTTCATTCTATCCCCCCAAACTAAGAATGGTTAGCAAACTTTTTTTTGTTGTTGTTATGCATCTCATATGATCTTTTTCTCTAACTCACCTTCTTCAATTCCTCCCCAACACTGACCCAAATATTTATTTTTTGTGTGAAGATCTTTTTATTGATAGTTTCTTGGCTTAACTCGCCTTTTGGGTTCTGTCATCCTGTAGTGATGCTAACATTCTTTTCCACGATCATTGTAATGACATTGTAAAACTTGCTCTGGAATTATATTTTTCTCATTGCATAACATTTTACAGAGTGACAGTACATTTAACTATAAGCTTGAGGTTATGAAATATGCCTTCACTTCATTTCTAGCCCCTGGCACTTTGGTTGGCAGTCAGTATATATTGATTGAATGAATGAGTCAGTTCATATCTTCCTCATATTCTGAGGTCTGAGAGTTGATTTAAAAAGTCTTCTTTGGGGCTAGAGATATAGCTCAGTTGGTAGAGTGCTTGCCTCGCATGCACAAGGCCTTGGGTTCAATCCCCAGCACCACAGGGAAACAAAAAAAGTTATCTTTGTCAGATGAAAGCTAGGATAGTCTTTGAAAGGTTCTTTGCATCATAATGTTTGTTGGAATTGTGAACTCTTTTTTATGCCCTTGACTATCTCCCAGTCTAGCAGTGAAACCAGATACATAAATAGAATTCATGAGAGGGGTCCAGGATAAGGTATATACAAGTTGCTGTGGGAAGGCAGGGGAACAACTATGCAATGTTTTAGTATTAAGAAAGAAGATGCTGTACTCCATGAGAGTTATAAATACAATAAAGTAGATGAAAAGTTATGGGGAATGGTCTCTCTGGGAAGATTGGGTGGGAAAGATATAGTGCCTTGCTACCAGAGGGGTCATTACAAATAAAGGCAAGATGTCTGATATGGAACACTTACCTGTGTGTCAATATTACTGGGGCAGAAAGTTTCAGGCAGACAAAGGACCTCAGTGAGATTGGATACATAAAAGGGACCAGATCGCAGTTGACTTTAACACTGTGACATACATCTGAAGTGTTATGCTGTGGAAAGTGGGGAATAAATAAGGATAATTTGCAATTTAGAAGACTCTGGCAGGTGTGCAAAGGAATAATTTGAGGTGGGAAAAATCTCAAGAAAAGGAAACCAGTTAGAAAAATAGAGCAGCAGTATGGAGGAGAAAAAAAAATATGAGAACCTGAACAAGACAAAAATAGATGACAAAATAAAGTATCTAAACTCGGTGCCTGAATGGCAAGGGGTCTGAAAAAGTTCTATGGGAGTCAAGAATAATTCCCAGGTTACTAATTAGGCTGAGTAGTTGGAGGGTGGTGACACTAACTGAAACAGAGACTGCAAGAAGAGAAAGCGAGGAATCCTGCTCTGAGAAGTTTGTCTGCAGAACATCCTCATGAGTGTGCTAGCTTGGCAATGGATTGTAAGAAACTGATGTTGGAGGAAAAAGACTGACACAGTCAATTTAGAAATTATTAGCATACAAGCCATTAAAACCTTGAGAAAGCAGGAGGAGCTCAGGGATAGTGTCAGGAGAAGAGCACAGAACCCAGCACTGACTTAGAGTGAATAATTCTGTTGGAGTAAGATGCAGAGAGAGAAAAGCAGATAAATTTAACCACTACATATCAAAATTGCCTTAGGGGACAATATAATATTTCCCTATGTACTACTTCCTACCACCCTCTTCTTTGCAGTGTGGCTTCTGCTTCCCTATATACTTAGTTTTTTTTAAATTAAATTATTTATGTATTCTAATTTGTTTTACATGATGGCAGAATGCAATTCATTTCATATTACACATATAGAGCACAAATTTTTAAGTCACTCATTGTACACAAACTATTTTCACACCATTCGTGTGTCTTCATCATGTACTTAGGGTAATGATGTCTAATACATTCCACTACCATTCCTATAGCCTTGCTCTCTCCCCTCTCCTCCCTCCTTTTGCCCTATCTAAAGTTCCTCCATTCCTCCCATGCTCCCCTCCCCCATCGCTTTTATGACTCAGCATCCTCATATCAAAGAAAACATTTCATTTGGCCTTTGATTTTTTGGGATTGGCTTACTTCACTTAGCATTATATTCTCCAACTCTATCCATTTACCTGCAAATGCCACAATTTTATTCTCTTTTAATGCTGAGTAATGTTCCATTGTGTATATATACAGAAGTTTCCTTATCCACTCATCTGATGAAGGGCATCTGGGTTGGTTTCACAGGTTAGCTATTGTGAATTGTGCTGCTTTAAACATTGATGTGGCTGTGTCGCTGTAGTATGCTGTTTTTAAGTCCTTTGGGTATAAACTGAGGAGTGGGATAGCTGGGTCAAATGGTGGTTCCATTCCAAGTTTCCCATTTCCATATTGGCTGCAGCAATTTGCAGTCCCACCAGCAATGTATGAGTGTGCCTTCTCCCCCACATCCTCACCAACACTTATTGTTGTTTGTATTCTTAATAGCTGCCATTCTGACTGGAGATGAAATCTTAGAGTGGTTATGATTTGCATTTCTCTAATTGCTAGAGATGTTGAGCATTTTTTCATATGTTTGTTAATTGATTGTATATTCTCTTCTGAGAAGTGTCTGTTCAGTTCCTTGGCCCATTTATTGATTGGTTTATTTGGGATTTTTTTTGGTGTGAGGTTTTTGAGTGCTTTATATATCCTGGAGATTAGTGCTCTATCTGATGTGTGTGTGCTAAAAATTTGCTCCCAAGATGTAGACTCTCTATTCACCTCACTGATTGTTTCTTTTGCTGAGAAGAATCTTTTATTTTTATTTTTAATTTATTTTTAAAAAATAAATGACAGCAGAATGCATTATAATTCTTATTACACATATATAGCACAATTTTTCATATCTCTGGTTGTATATGAAGTATGTTGACACCAACTCATGTCTTCATACATGTACTTTGGATAATGATGTCCATCACATTTCACCATCCTTGCTAATCCCATGCCCCCTTCATTTCCCCTCCACCCCTCTGCCCTATCTAGAATTCATCTATTCCTCCCATGCTCCCCCTCCCTACCCCACTTCATACCCCACTTCAAACAGCCTCTTTATATCAGAGAAAACGTTCAGCATTTGGTTTTTTGAGATTGGCTAACTTCACTTAGCATTATCTTCTCCAACGCCATCCATTTACCTGCAAATGCCAGGATTTTATTCTCTTTTATTGCTGAGTAACTATGGAACCAACCTAGAAGCCCTTCAGTAGATGAATTGAAAAAAAAATGTGGCATATATACACAATGGAATATTACTCAGCAAGAAAAGAGAAAAATCTTGTTAGTTTGAATCTATTTCATTTATCGATTCTTGGTTTTAATTCTTGTGCTATAGGAGTCTTATTAAGGAAGTCGGGACATAATTAGACAACCATATATTATGCTACAAAGCAAAACTTAGTAAATACAAAAAAGTAGAGATACTACCCTGCATTCTGTCAGACCGCAATGGAATGAAATTAGAAATCAATGATAAAATAAAAAATAAAAGCTACTCCAACACCTGGAGACTAAATAATATGCTACTGAATGAACAATGGGTTGCAAAAGATATCAAGGAGGAGATTAAATAATTCTTATAGGTAAATGACAACATAGATACAACATATGGGAATCTCTAGGACACTAGGAAGGCAGTTCTAAGAGGAAAGGTCATTGCATGGAGTTCATTTCTTCAAAGAAGAAAAAGTCAACAAATAAATAACCTAACATTACATCTTAAAGCCCTAGAAAAAAAAGAACAAAGCAACCCCCAAAGCAGTAAAGACATGAAATAATTAAAATCAGAGCTGAAATCAATGAAATTGAAACAAAAGAAAAATTGAAAAAATTGACAAAACAGAAAGTTGGTTTTTTTAAAAAATAAATAAAATTGATAAACCATTAGTCATGCTAATGAAGGGAAAGAGAAAGAAAACTCTTAAATTACTAGCATTCATGATGAAAAAGAAATATTACAATGGACATTAAAGAAACACAGAAGATAATTAGAAATTATTTTGAAAATTTGTACTTCAATAAAATAGAAAATATCGAAGGCATGGACAAATGTCTAGAGGCATATGATATGTCCAAACTAAATCAGGATGATATACACAATTTAAACAGATCAATTTCAAGCAAGGAAATAGAGGACACCATCAGAAGCCTACAAACGAAGAAAAACCCAGGACCAAATGGATATACGGTTGAGTTCTACAAGACCTTTAAAGAAAAACTAACACCAATACTTCTCAAACTTTTTCATGAAATAGAAAAGGAGAGAACACTTCCAAACTTATTCTAGGAGGTCATTATCACCTTGATTCCAAAACCAGACGAAGACATATTAAAGAAAGAAAACTTCAGACCAATATTTCTAATGAATATAGATGCAAAAATTCTCAAGAAAATTCTGGCAAATTGAATAGAAAAACATATTAAAAAGATAGTGCACCATGATCAAGTAGGGTTCATCCCAGGGATGCAAGGTTGGTTCAACATATGGAAATCAATAAATGCAATTCTTCACATCAATAGACTCAAAGATAAAAATCATATGATTATCTCAATAGATGCAGAGAAAACCTTTAATAAAACACAGCATCCCATCATGTTCAAAACGTTAGAAAAACTAGGGATATCAGGAACATACCTCAACATTGTAAAGGCTATCTACGCTAAACCCCAGGCCAACATCATTCTAAATGGAGAAAAATTTAAAGCATTCCCTCTAAAAACTGGAACAAGACAGGATGCCCTCTGTCACCACTTCTATTTAACATAGTTCTGGAAACTCTAGCAAGAGCAATCAGACAGATGAAAGAAATTAAAGGGATATGGGTAGGAAAAGAAGAATTCAAATTATCACTATTTGCAGACAATGTGATTCTATAACTAGAAAACCCAAAACATTCCACCTAAAATCTCCTGTAACTAATAAATGAATTCAATGAAGTAGCTAGATATAAATCAATACCCATAAATCAAAGGCATTTCTGTACATCAGTGACAAATCCACTGAAAGAGAAAGTAGGAAAACCATCCCCTTAACAATAGCCTCAAAAAAATACTTGGGAATAAACTGAATGAAAGAGATGAAATACCATTCAATGAAAACAACAACATGCTAAAGAAATAAATTAAAGAAGACCTTAGAAGATGAAAAGATCTACCTTGTTCTTAGATAGGCAGAATTAATATTGTCAAAATGAGTATAATACCAAAAGCACTATACAGATTCAATGAAATCTCAATCAAAATCCCAATGACATTCCTCATAGAAATAGAAAAAGCAATCATGAAATTCATCTGGAAAAATAAGAGACCCAGAATAGCCAAAGCAGTCCTTAGCAAGAAGAGTAAAGCAGGTGGCACTACAATTCCAGGCCTTAAACTATACTACAGAGCAGTAGTAACAAAAAACCAACCAAACAGCAGCAACAATAACAACAAAAAGATGGTATTGGCACCAAAATAGACCCGTAGACCAATGCTGGAGGACACAGAATCTACCCCACATAACTACAGTTATCTTATATTAGACAAAGGCACCTAAAATGTACATTGGATAAAAGACAGCCTCTTCAACAAATGGTGCTGGGAAAACTGGAAATACATGCATAACAAAATGAAATTAAACTTCTATCTCTCATCATACACAAAAATCAACTCAAAGTGAATCAAGGACCTTGGAATTAAACCAGGAACCTTGTAAAAAAGAAAGGGTAAGCCAAAATCCCCTATACACCTCTTTTAAAAATTTGTATGTCTTATTTAGAGAAAATTGCATATTCATATGCAGTTTGTGAGATGATATAAAGACATTCATGTATTTTTTTACAAAGTTTAAGAGTATCATATTGCAAACTATATCACCACAGTATATTGACACTGGCGTAGTCAAGATAGGACATTTCCTTTACCATCAAATCCTTCAATTTGTGCTGTCATTTTTTAAGCCAAACCAGCTTTCCTTCTACCCTCAACTTTTCTTTAACCCCAGGTAAACACCAATATGCTTTATGTTGCTATATTTTTGTCATTTCATTGGTGTTATATATAAATATATTCATACAGTGTATATCATTTTGGGATTGGCTTATTTTATAAAACAATTTCTGGAGATTCATGAAGCTTGTTGCAGGTATCAGTCCTATTCTTCTTGTTGTTAAGTGGTATTCCACAGAATAGACATTACAGTTCATTTTGTCATTCACCTGTTAAGAGACTTCATCCCCTGCATCCCATTTCCCACCCTGCTATTAGTAATAAAGCTTATATAAATGTTTGTGTAAGGCTTTTTTGGCAATGTAGATTTTCAATTCTTTGGTTTAAATTATCAGGAGTACAATTGTTGGATTCTATATGAGTTACATATTTGTTTTTTTAAGAGATGACCAGAATGTTTTTGATAACTACTGTATAATTGTACATTTTTCTTGGTAATGTGGTTTTCATTTACATTTTCCTAGTGAATAATGATGGTTAACATATTTCCATGAGTTTATTTGCCATCTGTATGTCCTGTAGGATGGGATGTTTATTGTTTTTGTTGTTGAGATTTGAATTATAATAGTCTAGATATTCCTTCTTTGTACTTATGTGATCTGCAAAAATTTTCTTCCACTTTTCAGATTTTCTTTCCAACTCTCAACAGAATCTCTCTCACATTAAAAGATTCACATAAAAATTTAATGAAGTTCATTTGAACAATTTTTCCTTTTATAGAGCATGACTTTATGTCACATCTGTGAAGTCTTTACCTAATATTTTATCTCAAAAGTTTTGTAGCTTTTTACTTAAGTCCGTGTTCATTTTTACTTATTTTTTTTGTGGAATTAGATGAAATTGTATCATTTCTGGGGGTGGGCCATAGCTATCCAATTGCTGTAGTACTATTTGATGAAAAAGCCATCCTTCCTCCAGGGGATTCATTTTGTGTCTTTGTGGAACATTGGTTGGGCATATTTGTGTGGTTTTATTTCTGAGCTCTCTATTGGGCTTCATTGATCCATGTGTCATATCTTCCAATTACCCATGTGTTTGATTATGGCAGTGGTAGAGTACTGGATGGATTGATTCTTCCCATCTTAATCTTTTTCCCAATTATTCTATCTACATTTGTTGTGTGCTCTTTCCATATAAAATTTTAGGATAATCTGTCCTATGTTTGAAAAAACAGATAAACTAACTGGGGATGTCACCCAATGATAGGGTTTTGCATAGCATAGAGGAGACCCTGGAATCAGTGCCCAGAACATACATAACAACAAAAAACAATTGCTGAGATTTTGATAGAAATTGTTTTAAGCTAATATATCAGTTTAGTAGAACTGATGCATTTGTTGTGTTGATTCTTCCAACCCATGAACATAGTGTAGAACTGATGCATTTGTTGTGTTGATTCTTCCAATCCATGAACATAGTGTATCTCTCCATTTATTTATATCTTGTTTGATTTCTCTTGCCAATATTGTACAGTTTTTAGCATATAAGTTTTATACAAATTCTATTAGATTTCCTCCAAAAAAATTACTTTTTGAGCTATTATTAATGACTCATTTTGAATTTCATTGTCTGTGTGTTTCTTGCTAATGAGCAGAAATTCAATTGTTTCTTTTATGTTTATCTTTTATTCTGCAACTTTACTGAGCTCTAGAAGTATTTTGGTAGATTGCTTGCGATTTTCCAGGCAGACATGTGCTATCTGCCAACAGGAACAGTATTATTTTTTCTTTCTGATCTGAATGTCTTTTTTTGTTGTTGTTTTTTCTATTTTCTTGCTTATTGCACTTAATAAAATTATCAGCATTATGTTTGGTAACAGTAGTAAGAGAAGAAAACTTCTCTTATTCTTCTATGTTTTATTCACAGTTTTAGAGGAAAGTATTCAGTCTTTCCTCCTTATGTACAATGTTACCTATAGGTAACATAGTGTAACACTTTTTAAGCCATTTTTATTAAATTCAGCTTCTATTTATATTTTTTATGTGTTTTTATTTTGAATGAGAGCTGAATTGTATTGAATGTTTTTTTTTTCTGTATCAATTCATAGTATTATGTGATATTTCTTTTGAAGATGGTGATGTTAAGATGGTGGTTTGTATAATGGATTTTAAAAAATATTTAGCTAGGTGTGCACATTAAAACAAATACCACCTGATCTAGTTTAACATTATTTTTACTTATTATTGAATTTTATTTGTTAATATGTTGCTAAGAATTTTTGTCTGTATAATAACCTTGTTTCTTAGTAATTTTGGGGGGGGGGTGGGAACATTTTATGTTTTGGTATTATAATATGAATTGAGAAGGATTCTCTTTGGCTTTCTTGAAGAGATTGTCTAAGATCAGAATTAATTTTTTAAGCATTTAGCAGATATTTCCAGTAATTCCATCTGGGTTTGATTTTTTTTTTTTTTTGGCAGGGAAATGGGGGGAGTTTTGAAGTTATTCATTGATTTCCTTAATGGTGATGGGGATATGTAATGGTCTATTTCATATTGAGCCGTATAAGACTTTGTTTTTTTTCATAAAGAGGTAAATTCCATTCAAGTTTCAAATATATTTGTGAAGAACATTTCATAGTATTCCCTAGCATTTCCTTATCATGCTAGTTGTACCTAGGTAGCATTTCCTGGAGGAGTGGGGAAGAAAGCCAGACAATAGTGCATCAAAGCATAAGTAGAAGGGGGCTCAGCAGAGAAAATAGGCTCTGAGACATTTGAATAAACTCACAGAATGGAATATTTAAAGAAAGTTGCAATGCCTTTCTTGACCGGATAAAATAAATTATTTTTAAACTAAAAGCTTCTAATTTTTCCAATTATTTCTCACAAAGTATACTTTATTGTGTAAAACATTAGCACCAAATTATAGCTTTAACCTATAAGAGACATTGGAAAGATACCAAATGTGTAATGAGATAGAGAAACAATGGTTTACTAGATTTTCTTCCCGTGGTAGTAGTTTATCTGATGAATGGAATGTGTTGATAAGTTGTTTACTGTACAATATGGAAGCAGTGTGAGACATTCTCCCAAGACTAAACATTGGGAAAAAGTAAGATGTGCCTTTTGTCTAACAGATCTGGGTCTAGTTATTCACATGCCTCTCTTCAGCTGAATGATCTATGCAAATTGGGGGCAAGTGCTTTTTGCTGGGCAAAATGTAATACTGGTTGGGAACTGTCACAAGATTCCTTACCTTTCTTCCTTATGCTCAGAGTCGGCTGTGAATTAAGTTAAATGAATATATAATAAAATTCTCTGCAAAGCGCTAGAAAATTTTCACCTAGCATGAGAGTCTAGCTAGAGTGAAGCAGTCTAGCACAGATCAAAAGATAGGAGTTTTAGATTGTTTAACCTCCTGATCTCTCTCACTTGAAAATTTGTTCCCTATTAAAGAGAAGGCACCAACAATGAAATACAATTATGTGAATATGGACTTGACAGTAAAGAATGGGAATATATTTTAGGTATTTTATCAATGGATCCAGTTATTGATTACATTAGGGTGCTAGATGATGCTATCCAGATTTAACCCATATCTAGTTTGCTATGAAATCCATTCTTTAACAACTCTAACATAGGTCCCTGTGTAGAGCTTCACTTTTACCCACTTTATACTTAGGTAATTTGTTTTGAAATTCCAGAATGAGATATTTTAAATAAAACGCCACAGGCAGACCTGTTTAAAAAGCATAAAACAGAGTTAAACTTTATATAGAAGTAAACAACTTCAGCATGTGCTGGAAAATAAGCTGTATAACACACTTGACACAATAGATTTCTATTGTTTGTCACAAGTTCTGCATCCGAGGGTCTCTGCATAAACAGATGACACAATGATATATTGTTTTCCTGGCTGTTGTATTTGTTAGGCCCCTTGTGTAAGTCCTATTGGTTAAGCAAATCAATAAGCATAGAATTCATTAATTACTGTACAAGGAATATGACTTTTATAGCAAATATGCAAGATCACTGAAACTTCTCACCTCACCTACTCCCTCTTCCTCATTTAGTCACTTGATCCCATTATATCCACCTAAGAGTATCTGTATTCTTTCACTCAGAAAAAAAAAAAATCTCACTAGGTTTCTAGAAATCTTATTTATAGTACTGTTCTGCAAAAGTAATTTTTGCACAGATATAATTAAATATTAAAGTCATAAAATAGAAAGATTGTAGTATTTGGAAATAAATTTTAAAAATAATATATGTGGAAATTTCCACTTCTTGCTATGATATAGAAGCCATTATAGAACTTTTCTACCTATTGAAAAATGAGTAAAAAACTAGATAATACTAGTGAACCAGCTGAAGCAACATTGGGCAGTAGGTGGTTCAGGACTATGAGAATTGATAAAAGGTAAAAAAAATAAAAGATGAGCTTTGGCTTTGGGGCCTGGATTTTGGCATAGAAAGTGGTGATTCTTCGGAACAGCTGTCTTGTTGAACCAAGGAAACAAAGATGCAAGTTTGTGGGGGTAGTGATGTAGCTGGACTTCATAAAGAGATTTCTGGAGGTCTGCTAACTAATATAAAAAAAATCTGAGAAAATTTGTCATCAGTAGCCCTGGACCACAAGAATGTTTAATCCCCTGACACCCATAGTTACAAGGCACGTTAAGAAAAAAATATTAGAAGTGGTGTAAATATTAGAAGTGGTGTAAACTCTATGTAAATAGAGTTTTTGTTTTTTCTATCATTTAAAAAAATACATAGTAGACTATTTAACCAAAAATAATAACAATGTCTTAAGGAATTTATAATATATAGAGAAATATATACACTATTATAACAAGATAATAGCATGAGGTAAATGAAAATATAATTAACAGGCTTCTTAGACTATATGGTAAATAGCATAATATTAAAGATAGATTATGATAGGTGAAAGGTTTATTTTGTAGACATAGAGAAGCAACTAAAAATATTGAAAAGAGTATAGGCAATAGGTTTGTAGAGGAGATATAACATAATATTAAGAATGCTGAATGAATTAAAAAAGGCAAGAGGCTATAAAACAGAATATTAGACAAATAGAACAAATAGAATATGAATAATTGTAGGCTAAAATTGTTAGATTGGGGAACAAAAGGAATATACAACTAAATCTATTTTAAATATAAAGCAGCTAATAGGGAAAGACAAAAAGGATTTTAAAAATACATGATAACACTAATAAAAATAAAGTTGGTGTGACCATATCAATATTTTTTATAAAGCAGATTCCAGAATAGAGTATATTATGAGCAACTAGTACTACAAAAAGATGAATTCCTTAAGAAAAAAAAAGATACTAAATCTATGTGTCTTTAAATCCCAGGTTTTAAAAACTTACCACTTAAAAACATTGTTGAGGGCTGGGATTGTGGCTCAGCGGTAGAGTGCTCACCTAGCACCTGCAGGACCCGGTTCAATCCTTAGCACCACATAAAAATAAAGGCATTGTGTTGTGTCCATCTACACCTAAAAAATAAATAAATATTAAAAAATAATCGTTGAACAGCTGGGCACACCTGTAATACCATTTGAGGCAGGAAGATTATGTTGGGGGGAGGGTGGGCTGGGGATGTAGCTTAATGGTAGTTTACCCCAGGGTTCAATCCCTACTACCTACTCTCTTCCCCCAAAGAGGAAGGAATGAAGTATGCTTTAGAATAAATAAAATACCACACTCAGATCATGTCTTTGGAAGAACATATTGGTACTTAGCACTCTCTCACTCTCTCTCTATCTATCTATTTATATATTTGCATTTTATAAAACTATGTAATATAATACATATATATTGAATTACATAATTAAAATTGCATCAGTGGTTTCAAGGAAGGCCCTTGATAAATTAATTTGAGAAAAAATAAAACAACAGCAAGAGTAAGAATACCCAAGTTACAGGTCCCTCTTGAGTAACTTATATACCAGGTCTGTAAAAGCTTGTATAAAAATACTTCATTCAGATTCAGGAGATGAGGACCACATGAAACACAGGAGGGGGAGAAACAAGATTTTTATGGCGTGAGAATACTCTAAAACACTGTCCATTCAAAAGAGGTCTAAACTAAGCCACAAAAATAATTTGAAATATTCTTATAGCAACATCATAGAGTTAAGAAAGGTAGAGGTAGTTAGTATTATTAATTCATTTTACTTAGTGAATATATCCAAAATGTAAATTTAATATGTATTTAGTATTAAAAAAAATCCAGGTGATATTTATTATTATTTTTAAAACAGGTCTTTGCAATCTTATATCTTTAAAAATAGGTGCAATTATTTTACCTGTTAACGTGGAAAAGACTCATGGATGAGGTAAATATTTATGTCAGTCGACACTGGGTAAAGCAGTTTGTCTTCCACAATGTGGGTGAGCCTTATTCATTCAGTGGGTGACCTGAATAGAACCAAGAACTGCCCCAAGCAGGATGGAATTCTCCAGAAGACTATATTTAGGCCTCATTGGCACTGTTGGCTTTCCTAGATCTCTAGGCTGCCAGCCTTCAGACTGCAACTGCCTCAGCTCTTCTGGGTCTCCAGCCTCCCACACTGTAGATTTGGCCTTGCCAGACTCCATAAACATGGGCACCAATTCCTTATCATCAATCTGTCTCTGTTTCTCACTTGCTTTCTCTCTTCACATAGGGTGTGTGCATGTGTGTGCATTAACATACCTCCTGTTTGTTCTGTTTCTCTGGAGAACACTGTCACAGTAAATTTTATACTTTAAGCACATCTCAATTCTATTAATACTTCAGTTCCTCATTCATACCAAACATTTTAAGTGCTTAATGCTCACAAGTGACTACTGGCTACCATAATGGTCTAGAGCAAATGTTGGGAAACACTCTCTCTCTCTCTCTCTCTCTCTCTCTCTCTCTCTCTCTCTCTCTCTCTCTCTCTCTCTCTCTCTCTCTCTTTTTCTCTCTCTCTCTCTCATCTTTTTGGTACCAGGGATTGAAAGTAGGGGCATTTAACCACTGAGCCCCAATTCCAGACCATTTTATTTTTATTTTGAGACAGAATCTCACTGAGTTGCTTAGTCTCACTCTCCAAGTTATAGAGACTGGCCTTGAACTTGCACTCCTACTGCTTCAGCCTCCACATTTGCTAGGAACACAGGCATGCATACTGTACTGGGCTGGCACACTTTTCTATAGAGAAACAGATAGTAAGTTTTTAGGCTTTGTAGGTTGTATGATTTCTGTGCAGCTACTCATTCCACTGTTGTAGCTCAAAAGCAGCAATAGAAATAGTAAATTAATGGGCGTGGCTATGATTCAATAAAACTTTGTTTACAGAATCAGGCAGCAAAATGGATTTGTCTCAAAAGCTGTACTCTGCCAGCCCACGTTCTAAAGGAATTGAGAGAAATTTCTGCCTTTAATACCTATGATCTAAAGTTGGCTTTTGCATTTAATCAAAAGAGCTATTTGTCCTGAAAAGCATCCTTTCAACTACCAAGGCAATTTTATCAGCTTTACCTCTTTTTTCTTAAATATCAAATAAACCAAACATCTACATGGGCTAAGGGAAACTACTTATGAGTAGGTAATTTGGAGAATTCAAAAATATTAACATAGTACTCCTTTGATCTACTACTTTCATTACGAAGCTACATGTTTGAATTCCAGGCCAGAGAAATGGCCTTCAGAAAAACTTAATGAGGGAATGGATTGCTGAAAAATATTTTGATTATTTCATATATTTACTTTCACGGAGAGTTTCCAATAAATAATATTTGTACAGTAACACTTCTTTTTTTCTATTACTTAGGTTCTAAGGTCCAAAGAATATGATAGAAGAATCCTAGATTCATTCATAAATGGCTTTAATTTGAAAGACCAGGGCAGCACACAAAAGTTACAGTAGTTTTTTTTTTTTTTTTTTTGTACTGGGGATCGAACTCAGGGGCATTCGAGCACTGAGCCACATCCCCAACCCTATTTCGTATTTATTTAGAGACAGGATCTCACTGAGTTGCTTCTCGATCCTCCGGCCTCAGCCTCCGGAGCCTCTGGGATTACAAGGCGTGCGCCACCACACCTGACAAGTTACATTAGATTTTGAAATCCGTATATAATCTGACTGCATTTGTTGGCACATGTTCTGGGGTGAAGACAGACTATGACATTTTTGTTGTGTCTGCAGTGGAGATGTGGGTGGGCACATGTGTGCAATTCCAGTTGAATTGAGATGCCCTCAGTTCCTGTGCTGGAAGATTAGTACCTGGAAAGTTCTCAATGTTGTTAAGTTCCACCCAACTCTGGAAACTTTGGCTGGGAATTGTACCCAATGTCAAGTGAACAAGGAGGTGCCAGCTGAGAAAAGTCTAACCGACTCTCTTATCTTCAGAGCCACTGTGATTTCTGTGAACACTGCCCTGGGAATTTGTTCTGGGATGATTTCTAGACATTGACCTTGACAAAATCAGGCAGTGTCTAGACAGAACTGTCACCACGATTATTTTGTCTGAATGGATGGTTAGGTCAAGTAATTAACTAATTAATTAGACATTAAATCAATCTTTAAGTGATATAATTAATTAATTTGATACTTACCCTGTGAGACTCTGATGCTTCTCAGGGTTAGGCATGTTCAGAAAATGTTATTTGCTGACCTCTAAGAGCTTCCTCTTGCTACCTGTTTGGTTTTGTTTTTCTTTGCCTCCCTCCTTCCCCTTCCTTCCTATTTGATTCAAAATGAAGTTAAGGTTCACACGTTGTCTTTGGTTGTTGTATAAAGGCACCAAGCTTTCGGATCAAGAACTTTAAACTTAGGCCCCTGTGCCTTCTGGAAAGAGTTCTTGAGATTTTTCTTTTTCCTTCCAGATCTGAGGTACTTTTCACATTCTTTAGTTTTCTTGCCTTTGGCAATGTAAATATTTTGACCCTACTTTTCATTTATTTTTCAGAAACTTGTATGAACTGTTTGGCAATGATTCTGTCTTTCCCCATGTTAGTCTTACTGCAGATTATCCAAGAAGTGTCTTTTCAAAGACTTATTACAATTTGTGGTATACCTAATTCTCCGTCTGTGTGAATAGGATAATTCTAGCTGATAACGAGGAATGGCTAAGCCACTATTTTCACTGAGACATTGGGCTTCAATTTTGACAGACACTTAAACTTTAGTCATTAAAGAGCATTATACCCTGACTTTTTTCCTGGTGGGAAGTTAAGCAAGTGTAGGAGGATCATAGATGGTTCCTAGGTTCCACAGCTGAAATACTTGTAAATCTCACCATCCTTCTGCAACTATATTTATATTATCTTTCTTTGATTAATTTCTTTGTGAATATCTTTTCTGTGGTATTGCTTATTTTGTTTTTGCAAAAAAAAAAAAATGTTTCCTAGAGCAGAAAATACTGATGCCTCATGTCCCCCTCTGAATTCAGGTGAGGTGACACTGTTTGATCACGTGACCAGCCTCCTTTTTCATACCTGGTTCTCTTTGAGGGCATGGCTCCTATGCTCTGAGTAATGGCCAGCCATCTGAGCTGCCAAGAATGTTGGGGATGAAGTGCCTCCAGGGATATTTTTCAACACGTATGGGATTGGAATCAGTGAATCAATGCATCAGCTGCCCATCCCCCCTGTGAAAACACAGAAACACATTTACAGACACCTGGGAAAGGCCACTCTTAGTGGTATCTATGCCATGAGACTCCTTCCCTGATTTTTCTCTCTCCCTTGGTTCATTTTCCCTTCTCCCTTACCTGTGTTTCTCAGGATCACATTTCAGTTGACTTCCCAGAACAGGCTTGGGGGGGTTTCCCACTTAAGAATGGTTCTGCAGTGTGACAGTGTGGAGCTGGCACCCATCCATTGCGGACTCTGACAATGAAGGACTGAGTGAGTCATTGAGGAGGGCTCCGGGCTTTGGTTCAGCTGTAATTTTTCTTCTTACATTTCTTACCATACAGGACATATAGGCATGACACCCAGAGGGATTTCAGTTTTCTAGGAAAGTTTGGAAACTGCCTAACGGTTTGTGGACTTTTACATTTAAGCAAATTACATGCATATGCGTTTCTTCACAACACTTCAAAAGGTCAGCATGTGTAACCCGATTTACAGATGGAAATATTGAGGCTTGGATTAAGGATTATGACATGGACTATAAAAGTCAGGAGTTCTGACTCAAGAAACAGATTTGGGGATCAGCAGGTGGAAGAAGATGCAAGATGCAGTTTGGATAGAAATATTCTTTATTCAGTGGTCGCCGCAGCGATGCCAGCCCTAAGCCTCAGCTTCTGCCCACAGCCAGTTCCATTTTAGCTCCTCCCTCTGCCCATTTCCTTAGGTCTTTTTTATATTCAAGCCAAACAAAGAAGGCACATTGCCAACAGGTTACATAATGGGTGTGTGTGAGTGTGAGTGTGTGTGTGTGTGTGTGTGTGTGTGCATGCTCACAAGTTAACATTTATGACTTGAGTCTATATGCTGAATCAGAGGGTTTCTGGCCTCGATGGACCATTACCAGTCCTGGCTACACACTAAAAACATAACATAGACCATCTGAAATCTTGGGGAGGGAGCCTAACCAATTTTGGGCCTGCACCAACAGCATGTCAGTAAGAAAACAGTCCTTCCAAAGCAAAGATCAGTAGGTATTACTAGAAACTACTCAAGATATAAGAGACCACCTAGGAAACTGAAAATCCTAGAGTTCACCTTAATTTCATAAGTAAGATCACTCTTATGCCATCCTGGCATCAAAAAAAAATAATTCCCAAGTTCAGTGGTGTGGAAATTACACAATCTTTCTTCTCCTCAATGTTAAAAAGCAAGGTGGTAGGGCTGGGACAAGGACCTGAATGTAGTTCTACTTTGTCATGGTTTTAGTGGCAAAAGTGTACTCTTCTCCAACTATAAACAGTTATTCTCCCATAAGATTGCTACTGTCCTCAAGATATTTTATTAGTCTTTGTCTCATGCATCAGACCTTAACTTCTTTCCCTGGTCTTTGAAGTTATCCTAAATATATTCCCTCCTATCTGCTAGAACTTATCGCATTTCTGTTTGGACTCAACAAACACATTTTCCTTGTGTCACAACTTTTTTTTTTATTATTATCTAAACAAAATGTCTACTTTCTGTCCAACCCACATCTACCTCTCTCCATTCAGATACTACCCATACTTTTTGGTTCAACTGAATCATATTTCCTCTGCTGTGCTCAGAAAGATTCCTGTTATAGTCATGCATTGAATAACACCTTAATATTCATATATTGAAGTCCTAACTCCAATGCAATGAACTAGGAAGAGGGGTTTTGGGGAAGTAGATAAGTTTAGATGAGGTCATGAGGACATGGCTCTGATGATGTGATTATTGCCTTCATAAGAAGAGACAGGAGGCTGTGGCAGGAGAATTTCAAGTTGAAAGACAGCCTCAGCAAAAGCAACTAAGTCTCAGCACTAAGCAACTCAGTGAGACCCTGTCTCTAAATAAAATACCAAATAAGGCTGGGAATGTGGCTAAGGAGTCAAATGCTCCTGAGGTCAATCACTGGTAGCCCCCCGCCACCCCCCCCCAAACCCCTTAAACACACAAAAGAAGAGACAGGAGAGTTTGTTTTCACTCTCTGCTTTCTGTCATCTGAAGTTACAAGAGAAGATGATCGTATCCAAACAGGTCAGATACTTATCATCATTGGTCCCACAAGGAGACCAATATATAATAGTGGTCTTATAATGAAGCAAAAAATTTCCTGTTGCCTAGTGGTGTTGTAGCTGTCATAATGTGCTCCAATGTGTTGCTCCTAAGTGTGTGGCGATGTGGGATAAAACAATCAATTGTGCTCCACTTGTATAAAATTAGAGCACAACGTACTATGTAGAGTACCTAATATTTGATAATAATAATAAATAACTCACTGATGTGTTTACTATATTTACTATACTATACTTTTCCTTATCATTTTAGATTGTACTTCTTCTACTTGTAATAAAGAAAAGGTTACTATAAAACTCTAAGCCCTGTTATGACCACGGCAGACTCAGACATCTCATGTTTATCATGTCTTCGGATTGCATCAAGAAGCCACATGGAGTGATTGAGCTGTAACACCTAGGTTTGTGTAAGTATACTTTATGAAGTTTGGACCATGGTAAAAGAGCTTTATGATGCACTACTTAGAACATATCCTTGTAGTTACGTGACACATGACTGTGGTTCCATCCTCAGAGTTGTCTTCCTTTCCTCAGATGGTTCCTGTTATGGCTTAGATAAGAGATGTCTCCCAAAAGCTCATGGGTGAGACAATACAAGAAAGTTTAGGGTGAAATGATTGTGTTATGGGAGTCTTAACCTAATCAGTGTATTATTCCCCCTACAGGGCTTAACCAAGTGGTGACTATAAGCAGAGAGGGAGTGGATAGAGGAGGTGGGTCATTGAGAGTGTGCCTCTTGGGTATATATTTTGTTCTCTGTGAGTAGAGCTCTCTTTTTGCTTTCTGTTGTAATATCCTGAGCTGCCTTTCTTTGCCACACTCTTCTGCCATGATGTTCTGCCTTACCTAGAGCCCTGAGGAATAGAGTTAGCTATCTATGTACTGAGACCCCTGAAACCATGAGCCTACAATACACGTTTCCTCTTCTAAAGTTGTTCTTGTTAGGTCTTTTTGTCACAGAGATGAAAAAGATAACTAAAACAATTCCCATGTGCTATGGTCTGAATGGTTATGCCCTATGCCCCAAATTTCTATTTTGAAACCCTGTCCCCAAGATGATGATATTAGAAAGCAAGTCTTTCAGGAAGTAGTCAAGGTTAGATGAGTCATGAGGATGGGGCCCTTCTGATGTGATTAGTGCCTTTATAAAAAGAGACAGGAGAGCTTGCTTTCTCTCTGCTTTCTATCATGTGAGGATTCAAGAGAAGGTGATCATACATAATCCAGGAAATGGGCCCTTGCCAGACATTGGATCTTCTGGCACCTGGATCTTGGGCTTAACTCCCAGAATTTTGGAAAACCAATTTCTGTTTTTTTAAGCCACCAATCTTTGATAATTTCCTGTAGCTTCCTGAACCAAAAAAAGCCTTGGTGTTCATTCAGTTTAGAGAAGGAAATACGCCATGCTGTTCTCCTATTTTCCAAGTCATTTTAGCATGCTAAACACAATGGAATTGCACAAAACACATCTCAGTTATTTGCAGGCAAAGCAATGGGGACCTAAAAGGTAAAGGGACAGTTAGTTTGGGGGTGTTATCTCTTCTTCCAAGATATCATTATCTCACTTTGTTTATTGCTCTGGACCTTAACTGAAAGCAAGTGCTGTGCTAAAATTCCTTAAAGGACCACATTGCAAATATATTCCACATTTTTCTTACGAGAAAGAAAGCATGCAAACTCATCTTCTAAGTACTTAATACTTGTTGTTCGCCTAAAGTGTAAGAGAGTCACCTGTATATTTCTAGGAGTGAGCTTTACATTTGTCACTCAAGTGGATTCTATGGAAGGCCTCTTGAAGTTTTATAGGAAAAGAATATTGCGATTGTCTTGCAGCATTTGGGGCTTGTGAAGGAATGAGTGAGCATCTTATGTGTTTGGTGTGTAAATAAGGGAAATTTCCCTGGAGCTGTTTAGGATGTGGATCTGGTCCGATTTTAAGACAGCTCCTGTTCTGCTCTGTAGCCCCTCCAGGGAGCTGATCTAGGAAGCCTTCTTGAAATAACTTAGAAGTAGCTTGGAGTTTGGGTCAGCTCTGTAGGGAGAGCAGGCAGAGAAATAGCTGTTGAGCTGAAAGGATTATTGAACTAGGTATCCAAACAGAGAGGCCCAGGAGAGAGGGCTCAAGTCGGAGAAGGGGTAACTCCTTAAAAGAGGGTGCAGAGAACATGCAGCAGGGCTAAAGATGCTCCTTCTCCCAGGGCTTCTGGATAACTGCCAGCTTCTTTGCCGTGTTCTTTGCTTATGGAGTAATGTAGCTGCTGATGTTGTCCCTGGCATTTCCAATAAAACTACAAACGACGGCGCTTCCCACAGCTCAAGGAGGGATTAACTGAGAGGTTGAGCTGGATGGATGGTAAAGAAAGTGATTAAGCAGGTGAAAGCCAACAACTGTCCACCGAGGGAGCAGCCTAAAACTAACAAAGCAGGGACTCCACTCTGAATGGCAAGATGAAAAGAAAACGGCCAGCCCCTCCACAAACTATAATTTGCCATCACTCTGTCCCACGCCCTTTATTGGATACTAGGACTAAGATGGGAAGTCGCTTACATAATGATATTTGCTCTCCAGGGATTCATGTGCAAAGAATATTCGAGCTAGAAAGGATTTAGAAATCACCTACTTTTAAGGCAAAAACTGAGTGCTTAAAGATCCGAACTGTTGGTTTCTAAAACCTGACTTTGAGTGCTAAAAGACATTAGACCAAGAACAAATCCTTCTTGTGTTCTTGAAGTCACTGAATTTTCTGAAATGCTTATCTTGCTCAGAAATCATCTGAGTTTCAATTCTTGCAACATCTCCTAGTTTTATAAATGGGAAAACTGAGAGTGAGTGAGTCTTAGGGATTTCTTTTTCTTTTTTTTTTTTTAACCTGCTCAGACAGGAGCAAAGGCAGGACAGCAACCCAAGCATCTTTAATCCTAGTCCAGTGCGCTTCTATCAGGGCTGTTAGTATTCTGTCTATGTAATCAAGTCCATATGACACTCTTGAGTTAATCACAATGTCAGTGTCAAAACAGCACATGACTCCAGTTTATTGCTCTAGTCACTTGGCTCTCCCTCATTCCTTCTGTTGCAGATTTAGATAGACAGCTCCAAAAGTCAATTACTGTCTCAGCTCCACTTAAGAGAGCCCACCTGGATAGTGTCAGTCACTGGCACCCATTCTTTCTCTCTCCTACCCCAGTACTATATTCCTTACTCTGGCCTCTTCTGCCCTACAAGATCACTTTCTGCTTGCTCTTTAGCCCTTACTACTGAGTATAATTCTCATATGGATTAGAGATTATACTCACCCTTCTTCCCATCACCCAGAAGCTGTGGGCATGTAACGATTTTCAGTTGCTACAGACTGGGATGAGAGTATTATTTTAATTGCTATCGAATAGCAGTAAATTAAGCAGGGCAACAGAGAAGACAGGAGGAGATGGGGATGGGAATTGTACTTCTCTGTTCAGAGTCATAAATTCAGGACTACTGCAGTTGTACTGTAACTGAAAAGTGAGAATTTATTATTTTTTTTATATACTGGGAAAACTTCTAGAGTAGATTGCATTTTCTTTCTAATAGTAGGTTTGGTTTGTTCTCTATAGAAAAAATGACAGGGCTATAAAAGAGGTCCTTGCTTTATGACACCAGAATATTTTAGATAAGACTCAGTACTGAGCCTTAATTGATTTTATGCCGGTGGAAAGCAACAGCAAAGCACAGAGAGAGGGAACGGAAAGATGGTGTTTCAGCCTCCAACCAACTTAGTCACTCACAGTTGGAGAAACAAAAAAGGGAGAAAACTAGCATTTTATATTAGAAAAAATCAACAAGCTTTTCATCCACTGAGTGTCTGTGATGTGCCCATCCTAGGGCTAATGCTTTGGGACATTAAATAAAAATTTAACAGAAAGTTTGGCCCAGTATTGCATGTACTTGTTTGGAGTTACATGCAGAATTTTGTAGATTATTAGTCATTCATTAGTTATTAATTGCATAAAGTATCATATAAATGTTTGGAAAAGAGAAAAATAAATTAGAATGTGTGGTTTAGCTGAATTACATGATTGTGAAAAAGAGAAAGGCCAGTCTGGGTTAAAGGAATCTAGGGAAGTTTCTTACATAAAGTGGATCAGAGAAGACCTGGGCTTATGGATCGAGACCAGGAAGGGGGGAAGGGTTCAGGAAATGGGTGAGATTGGAAAAATGGAAGGAGTCCTACATTGATTCACTGGTCTCCAGCCTCATGTCATAATGCTTGTGGATGGCCACAGGTGCTAGTCCAAAAGGCCTTGATAACTTAATAGCAGAAACATCTTCTTGGCAACAGGAAATAGTGTTTAGTGCTTCGCTGAAGGAGAGACCTTGAGGATGGAATGACTTCGAAGCACTGTGGAAACACTTGACCTCAAGTCTGTCTTTGTCCTAATCTAAGATCACTGACTTGGAGAGAAGCAAAGCAGGAAGAAATGACTCATGAAGGGAAGCCTCTCAAAGTAGAGAAAAGTCAAAGACCACGAGATTCAAACATATGTTTCAATTTTGACTGCTTAATCCACAATTTCCATGGAGTTGGGCCTACCTCTAAGCTACAGGGTGGCAGTTGACCCAGACATAGCAAGTGAAAATAATCCATCCCTGTCCACACCAAGGATTTCAATGTGACTTATATGTCAGTCTCATGAGAATCAAATACCTTGTAACAAATGTTCCTCATTGTATGATGGCAGTCATGTCCTTTTAAATCCACAGTGAATCATCAGCTGAAAATGCATTTATTACACCCAACATACCAGACCTCACAGCCAAGCCACACAGCATGCAGAGAATACTGGTTGTTTCCCCTGTTAACTTGCATACAACTGGGAGTTACAGCTCACTGCCGCTGCCCAGCATCACAAAAGAGAAACTTACCGCAAATGCTAGCCCAGGAGAAGGAAGCTGGGTCGTTCACTGAAGATTATACAGCTTGCTTCAATTAATACAGCAAGTAACTACCGGTACTGGGATCTAATTCCAGGTGGTCTGGCTTTGCAGTTCTTGCCTTAATCAATATACTATACTGTATATTCAAGAGATGTTTCAGATTTTGATCCCTATACTTTTTAGACTATGAGCTAATACATTTCCTTTTTGGCTTAAGGCAGTTGGAGCTAAGATTCTTCCACTGTCATATAAAAGAATGCCTAGTAATTCAGCTTCACACTCAGTGTTCCAAGGCCTCAATCCTAGCTCAGAACTCCTCTGTACCTGCAGAGGATTTGCCCCAATGCATATGACTTCCTTCAAAATTCTCCACATTCTGATTTGAATATTATTTCCATTCCTCCTCTACAAAAAAAAAAAAAAAAAAATCCCCAATCTTGCTCATTAACTCTTTAAACCTACAACTGCATAATTAGTACAGTGACAACTCTGATCACATGCTCAATTTTAATACTAGGAAAGAAGTCTAAAGTAGTAAATTGGCAAATTAAAAAAAGAAAAAAGTCCTCTCACTCAATATACTAATTCAATAACTGCAGCAGTCTTAAGAACCTCTTTAACATAATTTAGAATTTAAAAGTAAATTAGAGGCTGGAGTTCTTGGAACTTACCTCCCCCCTTTTCTAATCTTGCTAGGGAGTGGTTGTCTGAAGGTTCCCTCTACTTCCAATACTCCTTGTTAGCATTCAAACTCAGCCTGGTGAAATGATATGGTAAAAGGATGTTTTCTTGCAATCCTTTCTTCCACCTTGGAAATGACATTCCCTCCCTTCCCTTTTGCAAGCCACTCTCACCAATCTGGTTGTTAACACAAGAAAAGGGGATATACTGTTTGCATGTGTGTATGTTTCTATGAACTAATAAGAAAGGAAAAACTACATACTAGGTTTGATCATAACATCCACTTTTCCTGGTGATTTTACTGTCTCTTTGAACCTCTTATCTATCAATGTTTAGTTGTGCTCTCAGTTCTGTGGTTTGTTTGTGTACTAATCTGTAGTGTAAAAATGAGAAGAATAATTGGTTGATACAAAACTACTATTATTATCTGTGATTTGAATGAAATAAAAAAGCATTTTCAAATTGAAATCTCCATGACAGAGAGAGATTTCTTGAGAATGTTCATGGTGCTCCAGCACTCAATATCTCAGAGGTATTGAGAATGATCTGTCAGCAGTGGACACTTGAATTGCCTTTGGTAACCTGTATCCTTTAAAATGACCCCAAAATTCTTGAAGTATTTAAAGATTTTTTTTCTCTCTGGTGCTGGGTTACTCACCATTAGGTTCTCAAACTTCATTCAGAGTCTTCCCATTTTCTAATGATGCCATTATCTCGTTGTTCCATTCAAACATCTGCAAATGCAAGAACTTCAAACTATTTTCAACTTCAAAAGAAGAAAGACGCAACATACACACACACACACACACACAACGACAACAACAGCACAACCCTAGGAGTTTGCAACAGAGTGAGTTCTGTTCTCGTCCAGCTCTGCACAACTCACCTCCAAAAGAACAGTTGTGGTTTCAGATGATTGAGGAGGATTATTTTGAGTTATATGTGCTGAAACAGAATTTCTGCACAATATAGTTTCTCTCCAAGATGAGGGATTGTAGAAGTTTTCCTGTATTTGAATAGCAGTGGTGAGAGTCTGTTTGTGAAACTTTATGTTGTTGAAATCCAAATAGAAACACCCCTGAAACTGCCCATCAGTAGTACCCATAAGGCTGTGGAAGCTCAGTTCAACAGCTTCTGATTATATATACAGCTTTTAAGACCAAGAGTTGCACAGCTCCCAATTCTAGAGCCTATAGAACTGCTTTAAATTTTGGTGGAAAGCTCTAGAGTCAAGAATAGACTTTGTACTTTTCCTAAACTTACCCTCAAAATAGATAACTATTTTTTTTTCAACGTTTTTCCTACAGCTGAATGAATGCACCTTCATATGTTTCTGGAACAACCCCAGTGGAACTTGGTCTTGGACTTACATTATAGTAGCAGAATTAGAACTTTTATATCTTAAAGGTTTTAACTCTGTCTTCAGTAGCGAATCTTAAAAAAGATATACATAATTCTTTTTTAATTGCAATGATTTTTTTGAACTGGTCAATTTCATTCTTTTGATTATGAGCCTTTTAATCAGTTATTTCTAGTGCCCTGGCTCCATCACATAAGAAAAGTAATTTTTGTCCTTTTCAGTTCACTGGGTGAACAAATGCCCAATTACCTTCTGGGGCATTATTGCTTATTGCTATTTTGGAGCTTTTGACTCCAGGCTCCACTCGAGTCTCCTGTCCAGTTACCCTACTCCATTTTCCAGTTGTTTGGCTAAGTGAGGCTTCCAGGACACAGTGCCAACCTCAAGTCACAGTTGTAGGGTAGAAAAATGATGTTTGTGTTTATTGCTTCAGTTCACAATATGGAAGTCATATACATCTCTCCTCTTGACTACTGTTTGTTTGAACCATGTATATTATTGCTTAGATCCACTTTCTTTTGTATTACTTAATCTTATATTCAATAACAAAGTAGGTTTTTTTTTTTCATTTCCAGGGTAGAAAGAATAACAAATATCTATGCCTGAGGATTAGCTATCTATGGAATGCAATACTTCTCACTGGGAATAACTCACCAAATTTCTTGGATTTATTTCCACTTCACTCTTCTTGAATTACTCTCTACAATCTAACTCTGAAGGAACTTTGATCGGAAAGAAATAGAGTGTGATTCCTAGAACCATTTTAAGTAGCAGTTTTCAGGGATCTGAAACTAGAGAAATCATATTATTTAATCATGCAAGCTCATCTGTATTGACCCAATTTACTCCATTAGAAGGTAGATAGTAAAGGAGATGAAAAATTTATCTGGAGAACCAAAGAAAGTATTTGTAATACCATTGAGTTTATGGTATATCCAAAGGCACAAGGATTAGATTTACTTAAGTAAAAAATGTTTTTTTTTAAATCATCATTTCTAACATTAAATTAGGAACATTAAAAATATAACATATGAGTGAGTGAGCCTTACTTAGCACTAATTCTTTTCCAGTATTAAGCAGTACTGATAATCTAGAAACCAATCTGTGTCTAAACATGATCGTTTAATATTTTGAATATAATATAGTTCTAGGCAATGCCATAAGCAACATTCAATAGTTTGGGAGGCAAATTTCTTTTTCATATTCAATTTCTCACAAAATTACAGAGAATATTTAATAAGTTGCACTCTGGAAATTAATTGCCATCAAATTGTGTTTAAGGACTTTTACCATAATCTGTTTTATAAATCAAAGTTTTCAAAGACCTAGTGAATTGAGTTCTTCCTTTTGGCAAAATGTTTTAACCTCATGAGACATGAGGTTTTGCTGACAGTGTTTCAAAAGAATATTTTCAAATATCTTATCTTCTGGCTCATGAATTCTTTCTTCAACTGTGTCTAATCTGTAATAAAGCCTGTCCACTGAGTTCTTTAATTTACTGTGTTTTTCAATTAAACACTGATTACTGTTTTTCAATTTACCTTCCATTATAGTTTTGTGGATTCTGATTCTTAGATGAAAGTTTCCATTTTATTCATTTTTAAAGCATGTTAATCACTGTTAAAGTTTACATCTAATAATACTGATGTGTATGTCATCTATTGTTCTATTCTTATTTGTTTTATTATGCTGGTTCTTTTTCTGGCAATAAATTTTAATTGTATGTTGAATGCTTTATGTAAAAAAATAGTGCTTCTGGATGACTTAATTCTTTCTAATCAAGATTATTGCCATTCTGTAGAAGGCAGCAGAGGGAAAAATTACTTCCATCTAGTTAGAGACTATTATGGTCTGGATGTGAGGTGTCCTCCAAAAGCTCACATGTAATACACTGCAAGAAAGTTTGGAGGAGAAATGACTGGGTTATAGTATTAACCCAATCAACAAGTTAATCCCTGAAGGGATTAACTGAGTGGGAACTGGAAGCAGTTATATATTTTGTATCTGGAGAGTGGATTCTCTTTCTTCTGCTGCTTCCTGATGATCCTGTGAGTTGCTTACCTCTGCCACACTCTTCTGCCATGATGTTCAGCCTCACCTTGAGTCTTGAGGAATGGAGCCTGCTATCTATGGATTGAGACCTTTGAATCCTTGAGCCCTCAAATTAACTTCTTCTACAGTTGTTCTTGTCAGATCTTTTAGGCCCAACAGTGAAAAAGCTGAGACCAAGCTGACTTGAGGCTGCTTTGCTGTATTTGTAAAACTTATTTTCATACCAATTCAATGGATTAACTTCTCAAGAAAAGTTATGCAGAAATATAAACTAAGAATCAGCATTGCACTCATATCGTGGACCCTGCGTTCCACTTTTTCTCTCTAGGTCTAAGAGATAATAAGAATGTCTGCTCTGTTATTCAGTCATTTTATTCTTAATTTCTTATCCTCTTGCTCTGTACAACTCTATAATAAAATCGCCTTGAGGGGGAAAAAAAACCCCTATGCTTAGGGTCAGTGTTTCTTCTCTCTGAATCCCTCTCCATCTGGGATTTCCATCATTTGATCCCATTTGCTGTGGCAACTCCGGGTTCCAACGTTCATTCCTAATTCCTGTGAGTTTTCTTATAGCTTGAATGATTTCTCTGTATCTCAATAGCTGCTTCCTCCTTGGTTTCTCAGCCTCTTGCCTCATGCCAAGAGTGGGTAAAGGTCTGGAGAAGAGCAAAGCCTAGAAGATGAGGCACATTTTGATGGTATTTCCCTGCCTCTGCTTTCCAGTCCCTCAAGTCCTGGCTGCCTCAGCAACTTAAGGCCTTTGAACAGATTTCTTTTTAAATTTAATCTGGCTTATCTGGTTTATTTGGACTGGATAATTGGCCTGCTGCAAGATTTTCCCATTATAGTGAGAGCAGAAATCCCTTCATGCAATTCGGAAATGCATTTTTCAAAAGGAGTTAAGAAACAAGTACTTATTTCCCAGATGTCCAATTATTTTGACCAAGGCTATGTCTTTCAATTACAGGCTAAAACACCCCAGCCTCTTTAGCATATTCTCAGATCCTTTTTGCATAGTTTTTTTTTAGACCTTTGAACAAGACTTTCTCTTGTGCCATTTCTCCTGGGCAAGGAGCGACAGTTTTTGTCTCCTTGTTTCCCAACCTCATATCTCCTTCAGTATACATTAGTGACTTCAAGTAATTGTAAGGAAAGGCATAAAACCAACTGTTTCCCAGAGCTCTAGCATGTTAATGATGATTATATGTAAAATACACTTGGAGTCACAATGAAGTTTATTACCTAAATTTTTCCTACATGTAACACATTTCTTCGGCAGGATTTCGCATAACTTTAATATATAATCTTCCTTTCATATTCACAGATTCTATATTCTCAGATTCAACCAAGCATGGATTTAATTTTTTTTATATTAAATGGATTTAAACATTTTTTTAAAAACTGCATATGTACTGAACATGAATTTAGCTTTTCTCTTCTTATTACCTAAAGAATATACTATAACAAAAAATTACATATCATTTCTGCTATATTAGGTAGCATAAATAATCTAGATATGATTCAAAATATACACAAATACTATGCCATTTTATACAAGGGACTTGAATATCCATGGATTTTGGATATGGAGGGATGACTCTACTACTTTGAATCTCAAAAATGTGCATATATTATACATTTTTCAAGCTTAGGTAACCAGGGAATCCTTTATCATAAAGTGACTTAAATGTGAAGTGTTAAGGAAAAGATATAGGAAATATATTCTTAAATACTATTATAAATTTATGGACTAGGTTACCTAAAAAAGTAGCAAGGGCTGAACTATCCCTTAAATACATAAGGTGGCAATTTAATTGACAAAACTTTGGGAAGAAAGGTGTATTTATTTCCAATAAATGAAATTTTGAAGTTCATTATTTTTGTTGAGGCTGAATAACACTTGGGGATATACACTAATGATGCTTTCCAAGTAGTAATTATTCAAAAGCTGTTAATTTACATCAAAATGTCCTTTGAGCCATACAATAGTCCCTGTGAAATAAATGGCTCATGTAGGTTAAATATGAGCAAATTGAGGCCTAAAAATAGTTAAGTAACTTTTTAAGGTTATGGGAATATTAAGTGGACAAGTGTTAAAATAAATAAATAAATATTCTGAATTCCACAATATTAGATTAATATTGAAAAGTATTGAAAAGAACAAAGGGAAATGGTGACTCAGGTTTGGGAAAGAAATCACTGTGTATGTCAACAGTTTGTCCCTCAATATAAATTTCTACCTCTTTTCTCAACTACCACTGGTATTCCAGGGTACATAATAATATATTACAGGTAACACTTTAATGGTGTTTTCTGTACCACACACTATTATAAATGACTTCCAAAAACATACTCATGTACTCCTCACAACCATTATGATGGTGTGAGTCATAATTGCTAATACAGGAACTACTTACAATTATTGAATATTTATTCTGTGATAAGCCATGATTTTTAAATGTGGTACTTCTTTTAGCACTCAGAATAAATGAGGTTCAAGCTTATTATTTTTGCTCTGCTGATACTGAAGCACAGAGTTAAATAAATGTCACAGTATCAGCTGATTAGCGATTCTACTCCAGACTCTCTGAAACAAAACTGGTATTTTTAATCACCATACTACACTTGAGCTAAATCTTGAGGGTTGTGATAATGGGAACAAAAAAACCGTGAAACTCTCCTTAAATTCTTTTTGTTTTTATGTTTTCTCATTTAAAGTCCCATAAAAGATTGATGACTAGCACCTAAGCAATTATATTGTTTTGTGTTATTGTTATGGTTAAATAATAAATGTTATGGGATCCAGATAGAATTAATCATAATAGTAAAAACATGTCTCAAGAGCAGATTTTGCAGTCTTTTACTACAGCAACATTGCAACTGAACTCCCCAAAGATAATAAAAGTAATTAATTTCTAACGTCAGTTAGCATAGGATTCATTTGAAAAATCTCAAGTTTGGAAGAGGAAAAATAAGTTTATAAGTGTAGAAATGCCAGTATTGTGTTCTTTTCACTTTTATTTGAGAGAATTAAGTCAACTATTCCCTCATCACCATACTCCTTCCCTCCAGTCAGGTTAGAAAAGAAGCTGATACTTTGATTAAAAATTTAATCTCTAAGAAGTACCCAGGTCAATGCGTTTTCTATATGTAGCTAAAAGCAGAAATTAAGAAACTCTACAAATGCACTAACACAAGACAGAGTTGCTTCTTAATATTATTACTTAGAAAAGTTTGTGCCAGAAATTTTTTTTTGTATTTTTTTTTTCTTGTCTGCTGTCTTCATGATGAGAGGGCGACATATCTCTACCAGTTGTCATGTCACTTGCAGAGTCACTTTGTGGGACGAGTACACTTTCCCATCCAAGTGATGTGCATATCTCTGATTTGCTTCCATCCATGGAATGTGAGTAGATGTGTTTGTGCTTGAAAGGTTGTTGAACAATTTTTCTATGGGGATCCATGTCATTGGTAAGGCCTACTCCTCCCATCTGGATCTCCGAATAAAGAAGATGCATAAACAAAGAGCACAGAACTGACATGTACAGTGAATAAAAAGTGAGCTCTGTTGTTGTGAATAACTGGGATTAATATTGTGACTGTTGCAAAACCTAGCAGAAGCTGATTAAAATTTGCCATCTATATGGCTTTATGAATTCTTTCATTTATAGGGTGCTGTTTTAATTACTCAATTTGAAGCACTAGATATTATTTAACAAACAAACAAAACCCTCATCTAAGTCTAATTTAGGATATCTCTAGGGTTCTGTTCAGTGAATTGATTAAAAGGAGGCACAGAGGGCTGGGGATGTGACTCCGTTGTAGAGTGCTTGCTTATCTCATGAATGAGGCCCTGGATTTAACTCCAGTACCACCACCACCACAAAAAACAAAAAACAAAAACACCACCAACAACAACGACAACAACAACAAAAAAAAAAGTAAGAGGAAAAAAAATTAACACAAACTTGGAAATTATTCCATTATTCCTAAGGATATCAATTCATAATTTCAGATGTTAGATGCCATTCTTAGTTGGTGTTTCATAAAATTTTAAAGATCACTATATACAGCGATATGTGAGGATTGTAAAAATTAAGAAGATAAATCCAAAAAACTAATGAGAAAAACAGCAAACACTATATATCATTAAGCAGTTACTTTTCACTGACAACATTTTCAGTGAAAAAATACCAAACTTAACTTTTAAAAAGTGTTGTCTTAGACAACATAGCAAATAAGGAATATGTTGTATTATGTAAATACATGATAAATGACTCAAAAATGACTCTAGTGATAACTACACTAATGTTGGAAGCATGTGAAATATTAAAATATTTTATGAAATTGTAGTAAAACTATTTTTAAATAAACATACTATTGCATGCAATGTGTGATTTTAAGTAATTATGTAGAACTAAATTAATAAACTAATATTCCATTAGATATTGGAGCATTTTCATTCAAGTTTCTAACTTATGTACTGAAGGTGGTAAAAAAGTGGTTAAAAAAGTGTTTTGAGAATTTTTATTTGGAAAAATGATAGATAAGCTAATATTGAGGTCATATTTTATCTAAGATAAAGATTACATATTCATTTATTGAGAGCCTTTTATTCTCAGCAGCCTGGGACCTGGGTGATGTTAGTCCTGTATTTCACTGTGCAACCATGGAAGCCCTATGAAAGGCTTTCTTTTAGAGGAGAAACAAGGGATCTCATTTTCTACCATATGCAATCCTATTTTCTTAAACTGGATCCTCCCAACTCTTCATTTATCTCCTGACTCTTGACTACCTATAAATGTGATAGCTATTACTTTAAATTATAGTAGTTTTGAAAATTAATGGAAATTGATCATCTTCCTGTTGATGGTAGATGTGTGTTTATGTATGTGTGAAGATTTGCGTGCATGAAAGGCTGCCTGAATCATGAGTTTCTCTTGACAAATCAGAATTTGTGCATGTGAAGAGACTTCAAAATGTCTTGCTCTAAGGGAATTACTCTACTGGGATTGTCTTTCTGGAGCTCTTGAGGATTTATCTTAGATTGCATGATTTAGACTGGTAGAAATGTACTTTTAGAAGAGGCTGATGGATCACAGAACAAGATCAACTTTATTGGGAAAGGGATAAATTTTCTGAAAAAAAAAAAGAATAAAGATCTATGTGTATTTATATGATCTATTTGTAGACCAGAGGAGACAAAAGAAAAATTTTAAACTGTTAAAGTTGGGTTAAAGCCATTTTAATACATTTATGAATTGTTCAGCTTATTGGAGATCATAGAAGATTAAATATGGCCACATAATTTTTGATACTCTTATCCCTAGGATATGGGACCTGTTGCTTCTCTTCCTAAATCTGAGATTATATCGATCTGTAGAATATAGCATACATGGTGCTATGTCAATTTCTAGATTCTGAACTTCAGAGAAGAATAATTTCCATTTTGTCTCTGGAAATGACTGCTCTGGAGAAAACCAGGTACCCTGTAGAAAATTGAATATCTTTAGATTATCACTCAGTAAAGAAGCTCAAGTAAGTCATAGATACCCGACTAGCCTCTAGCTGTCCCAATATTCCAGTCCAGATGTTAAACATATGTTAAAGAACATTTCAGGTGGCCTCAATATCATCTACTCTCAGGCTACAAATGTAAGAAGTCCCTGAAGTATGAATATTCCCATTGAGTTTATTGATTCCAGACTTTGGAGAAGAAATAAAATATGATTTAATTTGTTAAACAGTACAAATAATCATCATGTACTTAGCCCAGAAATTTGGAAACCATACTGGATCCATTCCTTACTCTTATTTCCCATATTTCTTCAGTTCTCATTGCCTGAACCTAATAGGATACATACACACATACATCTACATACATAAAGATATATACATATTGTTATAGTTTAAATCTGGCATATCCCCCAAAGTCTCATGGGTTGAAGGGCTGGTCTCCAATACAGCAATGTGTAGAGGAGGGGATTTTAAGAAATAATTGGATCATTAGGTTTCTAACCTCATCAGTAGATTAATTCATGTGATGGGTTAATAATTTGAATAGATTGTTGGGAGATGGTGGAAAATGTAGAAGGTGGGACCTAGTTGGAGAAAGTAGGTCATTGGGGGGTGTACCCTGGAAGAGTATGTTTTGTCCCCAGCCCTGATTCCCCCACCTGACAGCCATGAGCTAAACAGATTTCCTCAGCAACACCATTCTTTATGATATTCAGCCTGGTATTCAGCCCAAAACAAAGAGCCAACCATGAACTGAAACCTCTGAAACCATGAGTCAAAATAAATCTTTCCTCCTCTAAGTTTCTTTTCTCAGATATTTGTCTCTCTCTCTCTCTCTCCCTCTCTTTCTCTCTCTCTGTCACACACACACACACACACACACACACATATACATAGTTTTATTATATATATTGAATTAGAGTTCCATACATATGCATTTATGTATGTATACATGTATATGATATATATGTGTATGTATATGTGTACGTGTATATATATATATATATGTATATATATATATACTAACATCATACATATGTGATGGAACTTTGAACTAAATCATAAGGACCAGAATGATTATAGCTTCACAAATTTGGAAAACTTTTATAATGGTGAGATGAAATCGGAAACAGGGTGTATTCCTCAAAGGCTTTTGTTTTTAAAGGACATTTTGAAGTCTGATATTCCACCATTACATATGCTCCTATGAACCAGTAAAACTACAATTTTAAAATTCTTAGATAAATGTAATATTAAGGTCTACAAGTTTAGTTTATGTTTCCTGATAATAGCCTTGGGCTCAACCATTTTTTCCAGAAATGCATATGAAATCAAATACATTAAAGATAATAATAGGTTTTGGGCTAGTTTGTTACACAGAAATAGATGACCTAATCAGGGATTTATTTATTTATTTATTCACTTATTTGTTTATTATTTATTACCTTGACTTATAGCTGAAGTCACAATTAGCATAAAAATTATTTTATAGCAAATTAAGTATGTACATTTTCTCTTCTGTTCCTTTTTTTCTAGTTACCCCCCAAACATTTTGTAATTTCACAGATAAAATTTGTATGGTAGTGCTATTAGGAAAAACAAGGTATGGGCTATGCCATTTTGAAGGTAATAAGAACATACTGAAAACTGTAATTTCTGTATTGTATGCTATCACCAGACAACATAGAGTAGACACCCAGGGAAGAATATACTCCTCATAGTAGCTGTGTTTAAGTAAGTGGCTCAGAAACATACACGAAACAAATCTCCTTGCTCAATCATCATTCTTTCCAAACATATTAGGAAAAAAAAAGAGAGAATAAAAAGTGACCTTGACTTACTGGTACAGGCTATGGTTATACTCATATAAAAATGAATTTGTACTGATTTCTACAACAGAAGAGATGAGAAGTGTCTAGCTATCTGAGTGTTTCTCACTCAAGTTCAATATGTGTATGTTTTTTTTTTTTAAGTAGCTTAGACTATAGATGTAGTCAAAGACCACAAATTTCAATTGTGGACCTAATAACTATTCATTTAAAATAAGGACACAAAAGCTTTAGTATTTACAGAGGTATATAGGATGGTGGAATTACAAGCTTCAACATATTCTCTAAATAAATAAATGGTTGTTGTATACATGTTAGTGTGGCTAATTATTTTGTTTTATGTAACTGCCTGAAATACTTCTAATTTTGTGACACTATATCAAATAGTTTTTTAGAATATAGTCCAAAGTTGCTTTTATTCACAATATGTATGTATGTATGTATGTACACAACATGTTCAGTTACTGAGTGCTGAAGAAATGTATGTAGGTAATAAGATTGTAGGTAAGCTCAAGTATGCTTTTCAAGCCTCGTTTAAGCAACAGGAAGACTTTACTATTTTCCAAATTATAAAACACTAGAGGATAGAATATTCTGGAAGTAAGAAAATGTTTAGTTTTGTTTTAACATGATAAATTTAAGATAATTGCTTTGCATCTGAGATAAGAAGATAGTTATGTGGATCTGATTCAGATGTCTGGACTGTGTAAACTTGAAAGTGTTCAGTCATGAATAAATGGATGGTAGTTGAGGCAAGAGAGTGTGCAGCATTATACTTTTAAGATACAGTCTCAATGAGATTGAGTAGAAATGATCGACTGGCCAAGTAGATTAAACATACATGGTATTATGGTTTGAATCTAAAGGGTCCCTCCAAGACTCATTGTTGCTGAAAGTTTGGTCCTCAATTCCACAGTGTTCAGAAGTGGAGCTTCTGGGAAGTGTTGGGATCATGAGAACTCTGACTTCATCATTGGATTCATCCATTGATTACTGAATGGACTACTAGAAGGAAGTGGAAACTGTAGGAGGTGGGACTTGGTTGAAGGGAGTAGGTCTCAAACTCTTTGGGACTGTATCTTGTCCACAGCCACTTTCCTGCTCTACCCCTGTTTCCTGGCTGTCATGAGCTGAGCAGCTTTCTTCCACCATGCACTTCTGCCATGATGTTCTGCCTCACTTCAGGCCCAATGCAGTGAAAGTCATTGACCATGGATGGAAATGCTCAAATCATGAGTCAAAATAAATATTCTTATAAGATGTTTATGTCAACTATGTGGGTCACCTTAACAAGAAGCTGACTAATACACATGGTTAGAGGTATGAGGAAAATCAGGAGTGGTGAGTATCTGGGAGAATATTTCTATAAGATAATGTGGTTGATAGGGAAGGTACCTGTTGAATTTTACTATAGCAAGATCATGAAAATCCATAATATCAGCAGATTTTATAGAATTCTGGTGTAGAATCTAGGTAATAATAGCTAACAGAGTAGTTTGTAGATAAAGAAATTAAAGACTACAAATAACTTTCCTAAAAGTAAGCTATGAAAGGATGAAACTCTGGGAGAGGTACCAGGTCGGGTACATAATAGCTTGAAAATCAAAATTTTGTGTTGGTTGGCATGTTCATTTTTTATCCCCTCTTGGGTTATGATAATAAGTTATTGGCTTTATATTATGTGTAAAATACCAAAAACCTATTGTGGGCACAATAAAATAATATTTTAAAAACACAATGTTGACTGGTTTACTTATTTTGATGAGTATCAGAAGTTAAGTTCATGTCCTTGGGTATTTTGCCCAAAATCCTCACATAGTTCTTGTCATATTCTTCCACTTGCTCATGCTCATTATTACCTCCCCAGCCAGGTTCCACACATATAAAATATCATACAAGATGACTGTTGTCCTTAATACGATGTGAACCTTTTTTTGTGTGATTTTATAACTCATTCTCCTATTGTGTTTATTTGGTTTCAGTTTTCCAGAATTGTACCAAATAGAAAAATGGTGTTTTAACATGGATGCCCTGGAAAACCATTCTTAGATGAAGAATTTACTTCTATTCTTTACAATGTCCCTCTAGGAACTGGAGAAGTAGAAAATTGAACCCCCAGAGGTTTTGCTCCCATTAGCTTGAAATTTTGATGTAGAGGAGTGTGGAGTCCACAAAAGTTGTATAAATCTGGCACTGGCTGAGATTTTACTATAAAATCTGACAGGTCGATGTTAACACTAGAAATATGTTATGCAACAACCATATCAAAAGCCATATACATGAAAGTTCAGCTAATTGGAAAGACAAATGTACTTTAAACATGGAGGGTGATCCTGGTCTAGCAGTCAGAACTGGGATTGACAGAAGTCAAGGGATACCAAAGATTTCTGCCAACCAGAGAAGGAAAAAGAAAGGCATGGAATGAGAGTTTTCTGCAATCCCTCTGAAAGATGCAACCCTGCCAATACCTTGATTTCAGATTTAGTCCTTACATAAATGAGAAAGAATGCAAATTTATTGGTTTAGGCCAAGGACTTTACGGTAATTATTTTTATGGAGTATTGGTAATTTAATAAGATATATCTATATATTTTAATTGATTTTTTTACATTGTTGATTTCTCTCCTCCAAATGGCAGTTCACAATTTTGTTCTTAATTCATGGAGAGTTTGTTTTTTGGCTTCCAGAAACTATATTTATCCTCTCAAAAGCAAGATACAAATCTCTAAGTTCAATTTTTATTCCTCTTTCACATTATCCATGATATACTAAAGATGATGAATAGTGATTTTAGGGTTGGAGTACTCAAACTTAAGGGACCAAACATTATATTTTTTAATTTTTAAGATACAAATTAAATGAAAATGAATAGATGTTTTCTTTCTCTGTCCCATCACTTTTTATAGACCTTGAGTCCCTCATACACACAAAGGCAAGGCTTATTTTAAAATTACTAAACTAAAGATTATCTTTTCTATGTATATACAAAATTGAAGCTGTATCGTTTAATTCTTCTTAGTGTTATTAATCTAACACAAAAGCAGAAAGGAACTCAATTTATAGAAGCTCAGTTTTTCATGGCAAAGTTACAAAAATACCATTCAGCACATTTATTCCTTTGGAGCTTTTATAATCATGGGGTTTTACTCTCCTAGAGAATTATGCCGATTATGTGTCTCCTTTCTTTTGCAAATCTATTGGTCAGATATTTTATTTCTTGGCTGTAATCATTTGATATGAAATTATTTTTTGTGTGTTTATGCCATGCTTATCACATTAGCATTTAAATATTTATCATAGTTTTATGATGCAAAATTGGACCTATAATGATTTATTACAGCATAATCCTACAAGAAAGTTCCAGCCCTTTCTGGTTGTGTAATGAAATGGTCCCAGGAGTATATGCCTGCAATACAACAATATTCATCAAACTTGGATAGAGAAAGGAATTTTTAACAAATCCTCATAGATACCAATGTTGAATCAAATTATTAATAATAATTTTATTTAAATATGTAATTCCATAAGATATTTCAGTGTGCGTGTCCATTACCATAAAGTGAAAATAAATGATAAGATTCAAAATAAAACTACAAACCTATTAAAATTTAAATAAATTATTTGACATGATGGGTGACATTATTTTCCTGAAAGTAAACTGGCAATCTTTAATTTACTAATAGAAACACATTTGCATATTCTATGTCTCATTTGGGATTTATTTGACAGTTTGGGTTTTCGGCATGGTACACCAGCAACTAAATGATTTTCATCAGTATGACTGTTACTCTTTAATTTATCAATTGTTACATTTTAGCTATGAATCTATCATTTTAACTCTAACTCAATTTACTAGCATATAGCAAAATATAACAGTATAACAAAAAAAATTTTTAATAGGAATTACTTTTTGTTCAATTACTATGAAACATTTTGTGGAAGAAAGTATTTTAGTTGAAATGGTCTGTTTTGTCCTTTTAGTTTTTATGGAAAAGCAATATAATTAGGTACTTGTTTTAGTCACCTTTTTCACCACTGTGACTAAAGGACCTGATCAGAACAACTATAGAGGAGGCAAAGTTTGTTTGAGGGCTCACAGTTTTAGAGGTATTAGTCCATAGAAGGCCAGCTTCATTCCTTGGGGCTCAAGGTGAGGCAGAACATCATGGCGGAAGAGTGTGGTGGAAGAAAGCAACTCACATGGTGATCAGAGAGCAGAGAGAGAGAGAGAGAGAGAGAGAGAGGCCACTCTCCAGATACAAAATATATGCCCCAAAACCATGCCCAATTTTTCACTTCTTCCAGTCACAACCTATTACTTCAGTAACCACTTAGTTCATCCTTACCAGGGGATTAATTCACTGATTGGGTTGGACTCACATAAGCTAATCATTACTCCTCTGAACATTCTGGCATTGTCTCACACATAAGCTTTTGGGCCTCATCGTCAAACCATAACAGTATTTTTTTTCATTGTTTTGTTATGGTTTTTCTTAGGAATGACTGCTAAATTTATCCAATGCACTTTTAGTATCTATCAACAGATAGATACATGCATGTGTGAAATCACCTCCATAATCAAGATAGTAACAGTTCTATCACGAGGAAGATTTCTGCCATGCTAACTTTAATCTTTGCACTCACTCCCATTCCTGTCCCCCTTGAAATTACTAATCTGCTAATATCTATTATTTTGTCACTTCAAGAATGTTATATAAATGTAATCATTCAGTTGCAATATTTTAAGATGGATTTTTTATTTGTATTTTTTTTCTCAGCAAGATGTACTTGAGCTCAATTTAAATAGTTGCAATATATCAATAGTTTATTTTATGGAGTAGCATTCTTTTATGCAGATTGTCTTCAGTTTAGCAATTCCCCTTGGATTTTTTTTTTAATCTTTGATGATTTTTAAGTAAAGATTTAAAAATGCCCTGCTACTCTTACAGGATTTTGTGTGACCATAATTTTCCATTATCCTTCCCAATAACTTGATTGCTGAGTGAGATGGTAAACATGTAAAAATTTCTGTAGCATTTTCTAGAGCATAGTTATGCCATTTTGTATTCTTATACACAATGGAGTATTATGCAGCACTATTAAACCTCAAAATCATGAAATTTGCAGGGAAATGGATGGCATTAGAGCAGGTTATGCTAAGTGAAGCTAGCCAATCCAAAAAACAAATGTCAAATGTCTTCTTTGATATAAGGAGAGCAACTAAGAACAGAACAGGGAGGAAGAGCATGAGGAAAAGACTAATATTAAACAGAGACGATTGGTGGGAGGAAAAGGGAGAGAGAAGGGAAACTGTATGGAAATAGAAGGAGACCCTCACTGTTACACAAAATTACATATAAGAGTTTGTGAGGGGAAAGGGGAAAAAAACACAAGGGAGAGAATTGAATAACAGCAGATGGGGTAGAAAGGGAAGATGGGAGGGAAGGGGAGGGGAGATAGTAGGGGATAGGAAAGGTAGCAGAATACAACAGTCACTAATATGGCATTATGTAAAAAGGTGTATGTGTAACCGATGTGATTCTGCAACTTGTATTTGGGGTAAAAATGGGAGTTCATAACCCACTTGAATCAAATGTATGAAAGATGATATGTCATGAGCTATGTAATGTTTTTAACAACCAATAAAAAAAAAAACAAAAACAAAAAAGAAAACATAAATAAATAAATAAATAAAAACAAAGTCAGCCTCCATAATTTAGTGAAGCACTAAGCAACTCACTGAGACCCTGTCTCTAATAAAATAAGGGCTAGGGATGTGGCTCTGTGGCTGAGTGCCCCTGAATTCAATTCCCAGTACTCCCTCCTCCCCCCAAATTATATTCTATCAAGAATATTTCAAAGATCATCTTTCTACATCCTTATCAGCACTTACTATTGTCACTATTTTATCTTGGACAGTTTTTATAGTTGTTACGGTTTGGATGTGAGTGTTCCCCAAAAGCCCACGTGTGAAACAATGCAAGAAGGTTTAGAGGTGAAATGATTGGGTTAAGAGTGCCTTAAACTAGTCAATGCATTAATTCCCTAAGAGTGGTGGTAACTGTAGGCAGGTAGGATGTGGCTGGAGGAAGTGGGCTCCTAGGGGTATGTCTCTGGGATGTATATTTTTGAGTGGTGCTTACTCTGTTTCCTGGTGCTATGGCTTGAGCTGCTTTCCCCTGCCACACACTTGCCTCATGACGTTCTGCCTCACCTTGTGCCTCAAAGAAGGGAGTCAGCTGTCTATGAACTGAGAACTCTGAAACTGTGAGCCCCCAAATAAACTTTTCCTCCTCTAATTATTCTTTTCAGATCTTTTGGTCACGATAGCCCTAAACTAAAACAAGAGTTTAGATGAAATTCTTGGATAAGTCCATCTGGTCAGTGTGCTTTTATCTCCAGGAGATCTTTATTGAATTTTCTTCTTTCACCATGGTTTATTAATTTTTTTCTACTTTTAAGTCTGAACGCTCTTGCTGTGTTCCCATGTACACCCCAATTATTGTCACCAGTACATGTAATGCATGCTGCGGGGCAGTGTTCAGTTCATGTTTTCAGGACTGAGGCTCTGCTGCTCATGACTCGCAATTGAGTCCTTTGCAGAACCTTGTCCATACCCACAAGGAACTTCAGTCCAATGACAGGTCAGTGTACAGATAAAAAGTCCTGCCTGGCCCCTCTGCCTTAATTAAGGACACATCTGAAGTGTAACCTCAACTCTCGAGCTCCCCTTGGGATCAGCTAACATTTCTGTTGCAGTTGCCACAAACTTCCACTTCTCTCTGACCACTCCTGCTACCCTCAACTGCTTTAGGAGTTGGTCCAGAGAGCATTCCCCAGTAAATCTCTAGCTGGCAATTCTCCATCTCAGAATATGTTTTCTGGAATATCCTACCTCAATCAATAAAATTGGCATAATATCAACGCTTAGTTCTTCAAATTGTTGTGCATACAAAATAAAGTTTTAGATAACACTGTGTTTGTAATATCATTATTTTATAATAGGACATTCATTATATAAAAGGGAACTTCTCTCTATTCAAACTTTTAGCTAAAACCACAAAGCTCAGGACAATAGCAGAGATATTATATATATATATATATATATATATATATATATATATATATATATATATACACATACATTTTAAAGAAAAGTGCTAGATACATTCATGAAAACTTACAAAATATATCAAAACTGGTCCTGCCTTGCCATATCACCATCGATCCACCTCCAACTTTTGCTGAAGATTTAATTTTAAAGGCGATTGTTTGAAATGAGCTGGTACAAGTATAGATATACTTGGCTTCCCTTTTTGTCTCCCACCCCAATTATATGCGTGAAACTGTGAAGTATGGTGGGAGAATTGGGAAAAACTGCCATGTGTCCCTGGAGTCTCGTGGGCATACCTGAACCAAGAAACCAGCACCCACTTCTCACACACAGAGTAACTGAAAGAAGGAAGCAGGCTGGATCTGCCTGGGATAGTAAGACAAGAAAAGAGCAGATAGTGTTAGGCAAGCATCATTCTACCACTTGTCAGGCAAAGAAGCATTTATTACCAGTGTAAAAGCAACTGCTTCAGTGCACAACTGTGCCCAACCATAACAGTGACTTTTCTATGTGGATGGAGATTTATAGAAAGAGGATGTGGGTGGTGGCACTAATATAGTCAAGACTTGGAGAAGAAGCCTGAAAGGATTTAGCCCCAAATTTGCAAGACTTCTTCAGGGAACTAGGCAGTGGAGAAGGTGGCTTCTGAATAAATTTCCAAAGATAGAACAAATACACCCATGAAAGCATGTTTGCCTCAGGAAGAGTGGATGTCTGCTATTATCAACAGCCAAATTATAATGACTTTCTATTTTGTCTAATTCCTCCTTTTTTTTTCTTTCTCTTTAAATATTTTTTTTAGTTGGTGGAACGTTATTTTTATTTATTTACATGTGGTACTGAGAATTGAACCCAGTGCCTCACACATGCTAGGCAAGTGCGCCACCACTGAGCTACAACCCCAGCCCCTAATTCCTCCTTTTTTGATCTAGTCTTGGAAGAGGTAACAATAAAAGCATGAACAAGTTGTGGTAGTGTTGACTAACATCTGCAAATTCTTTAACACTTCTCACACCAAAAAGTGACATCTAGCTGGGCATGGTGGAGCATATCTGTCATTCTAGTGACCTGGGAGTCTGAGGCAGGAGGATTGCAAATTCAAGACCAGCCCCAGCCACTTAACAAGGTCCTAAGCAACCTAGTGAGATCCTGTCCCAAAATTTAAAAAATTAAAATCACAAGTGGCTTAGTGATTAAGCATCCCTGAGTTCAATTCCCCGGCCCCAAACAAAAAGAATCCTAAAAAAAAAAGTGATATCTAATTTTCCTAGCCATGAAAGGGCCAACCTTATTAAATGTATTAAATTTTCAAGATCCAAGTTTTGGTTGTGATTCTATTTAACACTATATATGTGTATTTTTTTAAAAAATTTTAGTTTAAATCAGTTCTTTTCAAAAAGGAAGATTAATCACAAAAGTTTATCATACTGGATTTATTACTCTTCCTTTAATTATTTTGTTTTCTACTTTCTTCAGTTATTCTTTTTATGTGTTGTTCAAATCAGAAATATTTTTTTTCTAGTAAAACAATATAGGCGATCTTTTTTTTCATCCTACATATGATTGTATTAAATTATTTATAAAACATTTAAATCCATATTTTTCAATTTATCAATATCGATGAGATATCATGTGATTACATGAAAATTATGAAAATATTAGATATACTTGTTATTTTCTTTTAACTGTTACCTATGAGCTTGCTTTCTACTTCAGTTTCTGTATTTTGTATAATGTTGGTTCTTTTTATTATCCATATTATTACTTAAAAAAATTTTATCTGTCCTTAATTTTCTTCTTTAACTATGTCATTTTATTTGATATTATGATGTGTTCTCTTATCTATTTGTCCTTGCTTTGTGTTAGCTGTATTTTAGTTTACTTAAAAATCACAAATAACTTGATGTCTAAAATGTACTTTAGATACATGAACTAAATCTTTCACAAACATTAATAATTCCCATATCTCTTGCATGCCTTATTGAAATCTTCCTTTTCTTTCATAGAATCCAAAGTTTCAATCATTTTGAATTTTTTAAATAGAAAGTTGGCAGGGACTTTTTATTTTGCTTTCAATTCCTGCAAAAACTTCAAAGCTTCAACAAATAGATAAATACCATCACATTCCCAAAATAATTTCTAGATATTCTCTGCAGGGCTGGTTCAACTATTTGGCAGACATACCCTAAAGTGACCTTCAATGTGTTATGCCTTATATTTAATATATGTTATATAAGAATATATTCCATTGCCTTTTAGTTTAGGTGGAAACTCTGACAAGCCTCTCACCGATAGAATATGAAAAGGTGATGAGTTGTGTTTTAGAGAGCCTTTTCACCACTCTGATCAAAAGACCTGACAAGAACAGTTTTAGAAGAGGAAATTTGAGGGTCACACTTTCAGAGTTCTCAGTCCATAGAAGGCAAACTCCATGGCTCTGGGCATGACATGAGGCATAACAGCATAGCCAAATTGCAGGGCAGAGGAAGGTAGCTCAGGACGTGCCAGCTGGGAAGACGAGAGAGCTCTGGTCAGCAGGGACAGAATATAAAGCCCAAAGGCCTACTCCTAGTGACCTTTCTCCTCCAGCCACACCCACCTGCTATACTTACTGTTCAGTGGATTAATCTATTGAAAAGTTTAAGGGCCTTATAACTCATTCATTTCACCTCTGAGAATTCTTGAACTAACATATGAGCTTTTGGGGGACACTTTCTATCTAAACATAACATTTTGCCTCTGGCCACCAAAGGATCACGCCTGTCTCACAATGCAAAATACATCTAATCCATTTCCAAACGTCCCCATAGTCTTAACAGTTACCTCATTACCCAAAAGTTTAAGTCCAAAGTCTCCTCCGAGACTCAAGGCAAACTCCCAGTGTGAGGCCTTGTAAAATCAAAAGCAATCTACCTATATACAATAGAAAATTGTACAGAGCAAATGTTTCTACTCTACAATGGGAAAATAGGAGAATAAAAAAGAGAGGATGGGACCAAAGCAAGACTGAAACCCAGCTGGGTAAACCAGTCCTGTAGCTCCATGTTCAGGATCTCGGGTACCTGGCATTGTGATGTTCTCTCCAAAGGACTTGAACAGCTCCATCAGTATGGCCTTGCTGGTGGCAGCTCCTATGGCCTCTCTTGGGCATGTTTCTGCTTGATTCCTGCAGCTTTCCTCAGCATACATACCACGTTACTGGTATCTCTAATCTCAGGGGTCTCCACTGCAGCTTCAGCTTTCTTCTCACCTCTCTATGCATTGCCCTCTCAGGGGCAGTCTGCAGGGATTTTGACCCTTATATATGTTGCCTGGCCTCCCAAAGTTTCCTTGAAAATCTCAGTGGAAGCCTCTGTGACCCCCTAACTCCAACATCCTGCATTCCTGCAGACCCAGCACCATGTGGTTGATACCAAGATCTGCTACCATCTCAACCAGTAGTAATGCCTCCTGGAACCAGGCCTGCAGCAACCTCTGAGTCCCAGGATTACATGGTAAAAAAATTTCCTAGGTCCCTATGTGCAAGCAGTGTCCCCATAGATTTTTAAACTTAGAGGAATTTTTAATTCTGTACCCTTTAGCCTGAGATATGCGTGGCCTTGTCCATCCCTGAGTGGTCCTTAAACCATTTTTTTCTATTGCCTTTTGGTAAGGTATTTAGCATCTCTTTAGTGACTGTGAGATCTTTAACAACCACTACTTTCTTTTTTTTTTCATTGTTGAGTTTGTGTTTAATGTTTGTATATCACACAATGAAAATCCACTTATCTTGCATAGAGATAAGATTTTCTAAATAAGCAAATATTAAATTTTTTATAGTGATTTTTTATTGGTTGTTCAAAACATTACACAGCTCATTACATATCATCTTTCATACATTTGATTCAAGTGGGTTATGAACTCCCATTTTTACCCTAAATACAAGTTGCAGAATCACATCGGTTACACATCCACATTTTTACATAATGCCATATTAGTGACTGTTGTATTTGGTTACCTTTCCTATCCCCTACTATCCCCCCTCCCCTTCCCTCTCATCTTCCCTCTCTACCCCATCTGCTGTTATTCAATTCTCTCCCTTGTTTTTTTCCCCTTTCCCCTCACCATCTCTTATATGTAATTTTGTGTAACAATGAGGGTCTCCTTCCATTTCCATACAGTTTCTCTTCTCTCTCCCTTTCTCTCCCCCCACTCGTCTCTGTTTAATGTTAGTCTTTTCCTCATGCTCTTCCTCCCTGTTCTGTTCTTAGTTGCTCTCTTTCTATCAAAGAAGACATTTGGCATTTGATTTTTAAGGATTGGCTAGCTTCACTTAGCATAATCTGCTCTAGTGCCATCCATTTCCCTGCAAATTCTATGATTTTGTCATTTTTAGTGCTGCGTAATACTCCATTGTTATAAATGCCACATTTTTTTTTTATCCATTCATCTATTGAAGGGCATCTAGGTTGATTCCAGAGTGTAGCTATTGTGAATTGTGCTGCTATGATCATTGATGTGGCAGTATCCCTATAGTATGCTCTTTTAAGGTCCTCAGGGAATAGTCCAAGAAGGGTGATAGCTGGGTCAAATGGTGGTTCCATTCCCAGCTTTCCCAGCAATCTCCATACTGCTTTCCATATTGGCCGCACCAATTTGCAGTCCCACCAGCAATGTACAAGTGTATCCTTTTCCCCACATCCTCACCAGCACTTATTGTTGTTTGACTTCATAATGGCTGCCAATCTTACTGGAGTGAGATGGTATCTTAGGGTGGTTTTGATTTGCATTTCTCTGACTGCTAAAGATGGTGAGCATTTTTTCATGTACTTATTGATTGATTGTATGTCCTCCTCTGAGAAATGTCTGTTCAGGTCCTTGGCCCATTTGTTGATAGGGTTATTTGTTATCTTATTGTTTATTTTTTTGAGTTCTTTGTATATTCTGGATATTAGGGCTCTATCTGAAGTGTGAGGAGTAAAAATTTGTTCCCAGGATGTAGGTTCCCTATTTACCTCTCTTATTGTTTCTCTTGCTGAGAAAAAACTTTTTAGTTTAAGTAAGTCCCATTTGTTTATTGTTGTATTTAACTCTTGGGCTATGGGCATCCTATTAAGGAATTTGGAGCCGGACCCCACAATATGTAGATGGGAGCCAACTTTTTCTTCTATCAGGCGCAGAGTCTCTGATTTGATATCAAGCTCTTTGATCCATTTTGAATTAACTTTTGTGCATGGCAAGAGAAAGGGGTTCAGCTTCATTTTGTTGCATATGGATTTCCAGTTTTCCCAGCACCATTTGTTGAAGATGCTATCAATTCTCCATTGCATGCTTTTAGCCCCTTTATCAAATATAAGAAAGTTGTAATTTTGTAGATTGGTTTCTGTGTCCTCTATTCTGTACCATTGGTCCACCTGCCTGTTTTGGTACCAGTACCATGCTGTTTTTGTTACTATTGCTTTGTAGTACAGTTTGAAATCTGGTATCGCTATACCTCCAGATTCACACTTCCTGCTTAGAATTTCTTTTGCTATTCTGGGTCTTTTGTTTTTCCATATGAATTTCATGATAGCTTTATATATATCTACAAGAAATTCCGTTGGGATTTTGATTGGCATTGCGTTGAACCTGTTGAGAACTTTGGGTAATATCACCATTTTGATGATGTTGGTTCTGCCTATCCATGAACAGGGTACATTTTTCCATCTTCTAAGATCTTCTATCTCTCTCTTTAGGGTTCTGTGGTTTTCAGTGTATAAATCTTTCACCTCTTTTGTTAGGTTGATTCCCAAGTATTTTATTTTTTTGGAGGATATTGTGAATGGAGTGTTTTTCCTCATTTCCGTTTCAGAAGTTTTGTCGCTGATATACAGAAATGCCTTTGATTTATCCGTGTTGATTTTATATCCTGCCACTGAATTCATTTATTAGTTCTAGTAGTTTCTTTGTAGACCCTTTTGGGTCTTCTAGGTATAGGATCATGTCGTCCGAAAATAGTGATACTTTAAGTTCTTCTTTTCCTATTTTTATGCCTTTAATTTCTTTTGTCTGTCTAATTGCTCTGGCTAATATTTCAAGGACTAAATTAAATAGAAGTGGTGAGAGAGGGCATCCCTGTCTTGTTCCAGATTTTAGCAGGAATGCCTTCAGTTTTTCTCCATTTAGAATGATGCTAGCCTGAGGCTTAGCATATATAGCTTTTACAATGTTGAGGTAAGTTCCTGGTATCCCTAGTTTTTCTAGTGTTTTGAACATAAAGGGATTCTGTACTTTGTTGAATGCTTTTTCTGCATCTATTTAGACGATCATATGGTTCTTATCTTTAAGTCTATTGATGTGGTGAATAACATTTATTGATTTCCGTATATTGAACCAACCTTGCATCCCAGGGATGAATCCTACTTGATCATGGTGCACAAGTTTTTTGATATGCTTTTGTATTCAATTCACCAGGATTTTATTGAGGATTTTTGCATCTAGGTTCATTAGAGATATTGGTCTGTAGTTTTCTTTCTTTGAAGTGTCTTTTTCTGGTTTTAGGATCAGGGTGATGTTGGCCTCATAGAATGAATTTGGAAGAACTCCTTCTTTTTCTATTTTTTGAAATAGCTTGAAAAGTACTGGTATTAATTCTTCTTTGAAGGTTTTGTAAAACTCTGCTGTATACCCATCCGGTCCAGGGCTTTTCTTGGTTGGTAGTCTTTTGATGGCTTCTTCTATTTCTTCCTTTGTTATTGGTCTGTTTAAATTGTGTGTGTCTTCCTAGCTCAATCTGGGCAGATCATATGACTTAAGAAGTTTATCAATATCTTCACTGTCTTCTATTTTATTAGAATATAGGGTTTCAAAATACTTTCTAATTATCTTCTGTATTTCTACAGTGTCTGTTGTGATATTGCCTTTTTCATGCCGTACGTTAGTAATTTGAGTTTTCTCTCTTCTTCTCTTCATTAGCATGGCTAAGGGTCTGTCGATCTTATTTATTTTTTCAAAGAACCAACTTTTAGTTTTATCAATTTTTTCAATTTTTTTTTGTTTCAATTTTGTTGATATCCGCTCTGATTTCAATTATTTCTTGTCTTCTGCTATATTTGCTGTTGTTTTGCTCTTCCTTTTCTAGGGTTTTGAGATGTAGTGTGAGTTCATTTATTTGTTGTTTTTTTTCTTTTTTTGAGGAATGAACTCCAGGAAATGAATTTCCCTCTTAAAACTTCTTTCATTGTGTCCCGTAGATTCCGGTATGTTGTGTCTGAATTGTTGTTTATCTCTAAGAATTTTTTGATTTCCTCCTTTATGTCTTCTGTAACCCATTGACCATTCAGTAACCTATTATTCATTCTCCAAGTGATGCATGATTTTTCCTTCCTTCTTTTATCATTGATTTCTAGTTTCATTCCATTATGATCAGATATGGTGCATGGTATTATCTCCACACCTTTATATTTACTAAGAGTTGCCCTATAGCATAATATATGATCTATCTTTGAGTAAGATCCATGTGCTGCTGAGAAGAACGTGTATCCACTTGATGATGGTTGATATATTCTATATATGTCCTTTAAGTCTAGGTTATTGATTGTGTCATTGAGTTCTATAGTTTCTTTATTCAGCTTTTGTCTGGAGGATCTGTCTAATGGCGAGAGCAGTGTGTTGAAGTCACCCACAATTATTGTGTTGTGGTCTACTTGACTCTTGAACTTGAAGAGAGTTTGTGTTATGAACGTTGCCGCACCATTGTTTGGTGCGATAACTGTTATGTCTTGTTGGTGGATGGTTCCTTTTAACAGTATATAGTGTCCTTCTTTATCCCTTTTAATTAACTTAGGTTAGAAGTTGATTTTATTCTATATGAGTATGGCCACTCCTGCTTGCTTCCGAGGGCTATGTGAGTGGTATGATTTTTCCAACCTTTCACCTTCAGCCTGTGTATGTCTTTTCCTATCATATGAGTCTCCTAAAGGCAGCATATTGCTGAATTTTTTTTTTTGATCCAGGTTACTAGCTTGTATCTCTTGATTGGTGAGTTTAGTCCATTAACATTTAAGGTTACAATTGAAATATGGTTTGTACTTCCAGTCATATTTATTTATTTATTTATTTATTTATTTATTTTAGTTTGGCTAGTTTTTACTTTTTGGTTATTTTCCTCCCCCTTTACTGAGATACCTCCCACTGTTAGTTTTGTGCACTATTTTTCCATTCCTCTTCTTGTAGAATTTTGCCCCAAATGCTTTGCAGTGCTGGTTTTCGGGCTGTGAATTCTTTTAGCTTTTGTTTATCATGAAATATTTTAATTTCATTGTCAAATCTGAAGCTTTATTTTGCTGGATACAGTATTCTTGGTTGGAATCCATTATGTTTCAGCGTTTGAAATACATTGTTCCAGGATCTTCTCGCTTTCAAAGTCTGTGATGAAAAATCAGTCGTTAACCTAATTGGTTTATCCCTGAATGTAATCTGCCTCCTTTCTCTCATAGCTTTTAGTATTCTCTCCTTGTTCTGTATGTTGGCTATCTTCATAATTATATGTCTCGGAGTTGGTCTATTACGGTTTTGGATGTTTGGGGTCCTGTAGGCTTCCAGGATTTGGCAATCCATTCCATCTTTCATCTCTGGGAAGTTTTCTAGGATTATTTCATTTAATAAGTTATCCATTCCTTTGGTTTGAACCTCTGTGCCTTCTTCTATCCCAATGACTCTCAAATTTGGTTTTTTGATGAGATCCCATATCTCTTGGATAGATTACTCGTAGGATTTAAGCATCTTTTCTGTGTTGACTATATTCTTTTCAAGTTGATAAACTTTGTCTTCATTATCTGATGTTCTGACTTCTACTTGATCTAGTCTATTTGTAATATTCTCATTAGCATTTTTAATCTGGTTTATGGTTTCTTGCATTTCTAAGATTACTGTTTGGTTTTTTTTTAAGATCTCTATCTCCTGATAAAGCTCGTTCTTTACAGTTTGAATTTGTTTGTTTAGTTCGTTTTCAAAATATACTTTCAATGCTTGGACTTGCTGTCTCATGTCTTCTCTAAAATTCCGTTCCATCTGAGTTAGGTATGCCTTGATTTCTTTCCCTGTCCATGTTTCTGATGCTTCTAGGTCCTCCTGTAGATTTAAGTTGTCCTGCATTATCTGTAATCCTTTTTTCCCTTGTTTTTTCATGTTGTTCACGTTACTTTTCAGCTCTGTTTGACTGCTTTGTAACTGCTTTCTCCTATACATTTGTTTTGGCTTTGTATATATCTGTTGTCTCTTCTTTGTGGTTGGAGATTATGCCTAGAGATGTTGGGCTTTATTGTACTTTAGAGCTGATTCATTCAATTTATAAAGGGCTTCCAGATTCTGTATGCATATAGTGATTTGTTGTTTGTTCTTAGGACTTTAGGTTAGGTGCTATGAAGGTATAAGGGTTAGTATGTCTTGGCTACTTTAGAAGGTTGCTCTACTGAAGGGGGATACTAACCGTCGATTGGATCTGGGTGTTGGTAGTAGCTAGATATTTAGGAGCACTATAGATGGCCTTGAAACATTCACCTATTTGCATTTAGACAGTTACACGTAATGGAGGATGTAATGCTTGGGATGAAAGTTGGGGGGAAGGGGAAGGAAGTTGCTCTTGAAAAGAAAGAAGGAGAGGGAGATAGATAGCATAGAGGAGAATGGAAAGAACAATAAAACTTGGAAGTGGAAAGAAAGCGGGAAAAGGGGAGAGAAAAAATAAAATAAAATAAGAAATAAAATTAGGTCTTAGAGATCCATTTTCTTCTCTTCCAGTAGGCAAAGCTGTGCCCTCCAAGCTGAGTTTTGCCCTCAATGTGTCGACAGCAATCCCTGTAAGGTGGCTCCTGGGAGTCTCTCAATCCTGTTGGTCCAGAGGCGTTTCACTTCTATGGCCCCTCCTCCCCTTCCTCCTGCCAGCCAGCCAGGTCCTGCTCACCAGAGGCAGTTCCCCAAGGATCTGGTTACACTTTCAGCCCCACTACGTGCCCTATTTCCTGAACAACTGAGCACTCTCTCTGTCATTCATCTAAGCCCCAGTGCTGTGGAGCTGTGGTCTGGGAGTCAACAGTTTAATTTTTCCGGACCCCTTTGGTGGGCACACCCTCAGAAGCTGGGGGCTAAGACCTTTGGTGTTGCCACTAGTGGTAATGGGAGTTGGGGGTCAAGGATCCCCTCTGCTTCCCTCCGCCCCTACAATCATGACCACTCTGCTGGCGGTAGGAGGAGTTAAGGGTGGGGAGTTTTCTCTGCTTCCCTCCACCCCTACTGTCACACCCTCGTCACTGGCATTAGGGGGAGTTGGGGGTCGGGAGTCCCTTGGCCCTTACAGTCACGCCCATGGAGAGATTTTTGAAGTTTCCCGGTTGTTTGTATCTGATGTGGGTGGGAGTCACACACTTGCTAAAGTAGATTCCGCTGTGAAGGAATCTCATTGGCTGAACTTTGGTGACTTCCCCTCTCTGCTATGGGGGGGGCCCTTGGCTCCTTGCAGGAGTGTCTGAAGGGAGGGGTGGGACTGGCTTGTCTCTGGTCTGACTCAATCTCTGGTTTTAGTTCCCAGTTCGCTATTTCATAAAGGCTTGGTTAGATTCCCTTCACATTGCCTCCTGAGCCAGGCAGGCGAGGCCGCTCACCTAGCCGAGCAGGCGGGGCCATTAGCAGAGCCAGGAGGGCGGGGGCCATTTGCAGAGCCGGGCAGGTGGCGTCCCTCGGGACTGGACCTCTGCGCCGCGTGGCCAAGATTCACTCGTCTGGGACAAATTGTCACCTCTAATAAACTTACTAATTCCTGGCAGGTCTCCTTTCAGTGGAATTTTGCTAGAAGTTCCTCAGTAGGTAGAATCTAGGTGTATTAATGGGTCTTTCTGATCCCGTTAATGTGGAGATACTGAAAGTGCTGCTTCCTCGCCGGCTGCCATGTTGGGTCCCCCAACCACTACTTTCTTAACCCCAGTTTTACTCTCATTTTTCTGACCAAACTGAAAATTTTTCAAATATTTCTTTTCTGCTTTCTGCTCCTGATTATCATAGTAAACTTGGAAAAGAGCTGCCAGCAATATCCATGCTACCCCCTGAATACTGTGCTGCCTTGAATATCCTCCACCAGATAAATTAGTCCATCATCTTTAAATTCAGCTTCACAGAAATCTCAGGACAAGGGCAAAATGTTGACAATGTCTTTGCCAGAATGTAACATTAATAGCCTCTAGTCCAATTTCTAATAAGAGTCCTCCTTGTCCTTTGAAACCTCATGAGCTCTATGTTTACTGCTCATAGTCTATCAGCATTCTGGTCTTCTGAGCTCCCACCAGAATCAATCATTTAAGCTCGGCTTACAACAATCTAAAACTTTTCTATTATCTAACACATAAAATTTTGGAGGACACCTCAAGTCTCAACCATAACATTATGTCACTTCCTTGGTTAGGTTATTTGCCGAGTGATTCAATGTCACTTATATAAATGATATATAGTAGATAAGACTCCATTTCTAAGACTCCACCTTAGCTACCTACAGCTTCTGACATCTGGAAAAAGGCAGAGCCGTGCTGAGAATGCCCTATGATGACATGATAGAGTATCTGTAGGTGACTTCTAGAACCTGATGATATCCTCCAACTTATAACAGGTAAGAAGCTAGGACTTCATGTGACTGGAAGAAAATGAATTCTACCAACTGTCTATATAAACGTGGGAACAGATTCTTTTCTAATTGATTCTCCAGATTAGAATAACTGACCAATAAGACCTGATGCCAGTTTTGTGGGACCCAGAATCAGGGGCCCAGAAGGCCCCTAGATGATTGACCCACAAGAAATTGTGATGATAAATTCGTATCATTTTAAGTTACTATGAAACCCTTATCCCACTCACTGTAGTGAGGCCTTTTTTGCATTTTTTTAATTGATGCACTTTTTTATTCTGTTAATAAAACAGTAGACTAGAGTGGAACATAATGCATTTTCTTTTTTTCTATTAGAGCATTATAGTTATACATAGTTATTGGGTTCATTTTTAAAAAGTCGTACATGCATGACTCTGTTTCAGTCCCCATTTCCTCCCCCTTTTGTGTTCTCTCCTTCATTTCCTCTCTCCTCTACTCTAATGATCTTCCTTTTGTTTCTTTCTTTCTTTATTTTTAATTGGAGCTTTTTCACATATCAAGAAAGCTGGAATTCCCTATGGTGTATATATATATGCACATAGCAAGATTTCATTAAATTCATTTCTCCTATTTTTCCATTTTACCTCCCTTCCTCTAAACCTCCTCCTTCTACGTCACTGATCTTCTGTACATGATATCTGATCCCTCTCCCTAATTTTTCCCCTATACTTACTAAAAATTATTACACGAGAAGCAAATTTTTCAGTTCTGTCATCCTGTTAGCTTCTCTTATTCTCAAGGTACACAGAGCTCATAGTAAACCTTCTTTGTAGAATTTTGCCTACAAGAACTGACTTGGGGGAATGCTGCATTCTTGGGATGATGCCTTGCACCCTTAGGGTTTGAAATTTTCCTACAGTAGAATTCACCAGCCACCTTGTGAGGCTTGTTTGAACAGAACAGGATTCCCCCAAAATTCTTGGCAATGTGGCTGTATGTCATGCAGCAGTTCCGGAGAGTTTACACTGGTAATCTGTTGATTGGAAATTGCAAAAATACATCCTTTGTAGTCTTTCCAAACCCTGAGCATTTTTCCTCATACTACTATTCCTTCAAATTAGGAAATTTTCCTTCAGACTTTGCAAGTACTTGCCCAGGCTGAAGGAAAGTACTACTTTATTTGAAGAAAGAGGGACTGGGAATATTTGTTCAGACAAATGAAGATATAGTTCCTTTTATTTTTAAAAGTTACTTATTTGATACCACAGATAATAGATTCACCTTATTTAGAAGTCAAGTCAAGCTTACTCTGAGCTTTTGGTTATACACCCTAGAACTTAATTTTGCTGATGCTGTCTCAGAATCTTCTTGATTCTTGTTAGATAAAGGGAATCTGAACAATTATGCCCTTCAGAGCTTGTCCTTCATCACTGTAATTTCTACAACAGGGTTTTACATATTTTTTTAAAAAGAGAGAGAGAGAGAGAGAGAGAGAGAGAGAGAATTTTTTAATATTTATTTTTCAGTCTTAGGTGGACACAACATCTTTATTTATTTATTTATTTTGATTTGTATGTGGTGCTGAGGATCAAACCCAGTGCCCCTCGCATGCCAAGCGAGCGCTATACTGCTGGAGCCACATCCCCAGTCCTGGGTTTTACATATTTAAGGAAACAAATTATAAATTAATCCACTGGTGACTTCTTCCTCAGTTTGTCCCATCTGCTCTACAGCTGACCAATAATCCTATTTTATAATATCTAGTTCACCATCATCTAGTTTGATAATCCAAGGGAGTTTATTTATTTTGTTTTTCCTATTTAAGTTATCCCTTGATCATTTCAGGAACTTTCTCAGAGTGGTGTTTAGAATTGTGTTTGATGAGAATTTTTCTGTGAATGAGATTGAAATTCTTTGTGTATAAGATTAAAAATGTACAACCTGTGCTGCATATGCGATCTTCCATCACATGGAAGACTTTCCTTGCAGGGCATGTAGGAAAAATATGTTGCACACATGGCATGGTAACCCTTTCCTAAATGTGTCACCTACTGAGACCTAACATTTGCCAGTTGAGATCTCTTTTGGGTCAAACATTTCACATGCTAGATCGTTTTAAGAGAATACTGATGGAATTTATGTAAGATATTAACTCTATAATCCTCAAATGTGAGTTTATTTAACTCAAGAAAACAAGAGGACTTGAAAGCACTGGGGCTCAAGGGGTGGAAATGGCCGGAGACAAGGAATGGAAGAGACTTGCAAGAAGGCAGCACCCCCTCCAACACAGTGCAGTTTATAAGACACACGTCTGAACAAAAGCAACAATATACCCAAGGACAACTATTGTAGTGTATTTAGGTATTACTCTTTCCCTTTTTGTTCTGCTTTTTCTCTTCCCTATTGTTATGAGTGGAAGGTAGGAATTAAATTTTCTTTATTTTATTTCCCTGAGTAGATGTCCAGCTGGTAAGTGCAGTAGCTATTAAAATAGCAGTGGTTGGCTCCTTTGAAGGTCTGGCAAGGGCCAGAGGAAGCAGTGAAATTTTATATTAAGGTAAAGTTGTGTCTGAAAAAAAAAATCTTCACCAAAGCTTTCCATCTCCTAAGTGACTCAGTTCCATAGAACTGCTTCAGGGTAATTTAGGACTTCAGCAAAGGAGATGGGCCTAGCGGATCTTGGATTCACAGGTATTTGGGCCAAAAATTCTAGCACTTATCCCATTGTTAAAAGCTAGCAGGACAATTGCACCAGTCAATACTGAATTTCAAAAAGTCCTTCTAATTCTGAAGTTCTGCCTTTCTTCCAGAGTAAATGGAGGATATAAAAGTTAAAAAAAAAATGAGTGTTTTTCCTTCTGACCTTGCCCTCCAGGTTTTGTATATTTTAATTTTTCTGTGTACAATACAACAGATACAATGAATATTGTTCATCGCCTTTGGGGCTTCTAATGGGACTCTGAGATCCCCTAGTAAAGTGGTTTAGAAATAAGAATATCTAGGAAGAAGACCCCAAATTTGTGTTTTTCACAAAATTCTTTGGTGCTTTGATGGTTAGAGTTTGGACACCACTGAATTTGCCTGATTTGCAATTAGACCATAGCCAAGTAGAAGACATAAAATTTGGAATTGAATCTGATCCTGTCTTGCAGGATTCTGCTCCTCTTCTATGATTCTTATTTGAAACTTATAAAATAAATGATGGTTTGAAGTTTTTGTATTAATTTCAACTCCATTCTTGTCTCTGGGCTACAGTCTAGATGTCTCAGAGTCAATTTGTTTTTCTTCTCCTAGGTGTCACCGAGTTAAATTGTTTTCTGCCCATCCAGAAGATTTCTCTCTCTTAATGTTATGGAGGAAGATGAACTACTCATTGAGCTGACAGGAGTAAGAGTGGTGGGATGAGTTTGGTTTCAGAAATGATATATGACTGCCAGGCACAAAATCTACAGAGATTCATATCCTGGAAGACTAGTTAGTCTATCGCAGCTGCTGCCATTATTTTTCAGCCTACAAATCTGCAGGCAAAGTGTCAAGGTCAGCTCCAACTATTTTTGAATGGTCTGGTTTTGTTATAAGCAAAATTGATTAGCAATGCCTAACCTGTGTGCTATTTTTAAGGAAAGCAGAGATAATCAAATGGTCAGGTGGAAGTTATGAAAGAGCCAATAAGTGAGAAGAAAGCCAATCATTAATCAAAATACAACAATGATTATTTTTTACCTAATTAACCTCTGAGATGCTCTGATGTCAGTTCAAAATATGAAACAGGTAAAAATGTTCTGGATCCCAATGATTTTAACCTTCTATTAATTTTCTTCTGCATAGCCAACCTTGGAAAATTGTTTTGTTTGTTTGTTTGTTTTTGTTTTGTTTTAGCATCTAGTTCTTTATATTAGCCCTCTTTTTTTCCATTGTAAGAAAAATATATCTTATCAATAATATGATAAATGGATGGTGTCAACCAGTTAGTGGAATGCATTATTAGATGAATGTTTTATGTTTATGAATTTAATCTCTGAGCTTATGACATATAGATAATGAAGGACCCTCCTGGTATTTCAAACTTTGAAATTCAGTGAGTTGATGGTAGTTTATCAAAGACTATTTTTCTTAAGTTATTAATAAAATTCAGATAGACAATTTCTTCCTGAGAGTATATGCTTCTTCTAGAATTTCAGTTGATAGTATTAGTCACATAAACATCATGCCTCAAAATTTGATGGTAATCCCCAGTTGAGTAAACCTTTAAATAATTTGAAGTGTTCTCAATTGGATTCTAAAGTTTCAGGCCAGCTATTTGCTAATATGTCTCTTTATAGCTTACAAAGGGTTTTCTTGTACCTGATTGTATTTAAAGTTCATCACAGGCCTTGAAAATGAGTTCTAGCCTCCTTATTTTATAGATGAAGTATCTGTGCTCTGAGCTGAGGGCAGTAACATTCTCCAACCCAGCTCTTCTAACTCCCAGTCCATTAATTTCTCTTTCCAAAACAGATCTAATTACTCTGTTACCAACTGTATGTTTTTGTAACACAAAATATACTTAAACATTGCAATTGTGTAGGAACTCAGACATATATTTTATTAGCATTAATGTACAAGTGATATTGACAACAACAACAACAAAAGCTCTAGACTGAAAAAAAAAAAACACAAGAATGTTCAACACTGTCTGGATTCTGCCTTTTACTGATTATGTAACTGGAGAGATTGCCTAAATTTCACTGACATTCCCTTCTCTTTAAGAGAGATGTTGAAGATTCCTGGTAGACCACAATTTTAGTTTTCTACTGCTGCATCAAAAATACCCAAGACTTAGAAGAACAATAATTAATCATTTTTTATGATTCTGCTCTTAGGAATTTAAGAAGAGTTGTGCAGGGAGGTTTTTCTACCCCTTGACATTGGTTAGAGTTCTTATCTTGCCTGCATTTAGCTAACAGGTGATTGGTTTGGATAGTCCAGGAAAGTTGCTCTAGCATGCTTACCTAAATATACTCCTCTATGTAGTCTCTTTCTCTGTCTCATCATTCATAGTCTTTCCTAGTCTTCGTAGTCTTCTTTATAGTAACCGGATGACTTCCAAGAGAGAGGAAGAAGTAGTCAAATATTTTAAGGCTGGGTCTGAACTGGCACATCTCTTTCTCTACATTCTATTGGCTGAGGCTGAGGCAAATTTAAGAGCCAGCCTTGATTCAGGGAAAGGGAAGATACATTTCATTTCATACTGTGTACAGAACTAGGTGTACACAGGAAAAAAGAGATGAACAGTGTTTACCTTTGGAAATAATATAATAACCTTAGATAGCAACTATGATTATTCAGAAAAAAGACTTAAAGATGCATTTCTCAAACACAAATAAGTATTAGATGGCTTCTATAAACAAGGACTGTTTTAGGCCATGACAGCATAACTATGAACAAAATAGATGTTGTTTTCTGCCTCCTGGTCATATAGAAGGCAGATATCAACAAAATAAATATACAGCAAGCTTTGAATTAAATATACGAGCTATGAAGTAAAACTTCAGAGTGCTACTACACAACAGCTAACTAATATTAATAGATCAGGAAAAAACATCAGATAAGAGGTATTGTGTTAAGAGCTACAATCTGAATTGAAGTTACCCATGTGAAAAGAAAGGAAGAGAACATTCCAAGTGGATTCCATGGCACATGTGATGACCCAGAGATATGGAATAAGCACTAGGAGTTAATTGTGGCTCAGAATAGGGTTCAGAGTATGAGGACCTCAAAAAGTCAGGCTGGTGCAACCTAGTTGTTACTGGATGAATTTTCCCCATTTTATCCATATCTTTAAAGATAGTTCTGTCAGCCAGTCATAGTGGCATGCGACTTGGAGGATTGAGACCAGAGGAATCACAAGTTCAAGGATAGCCTAAGCAACTTCACAAGTCCCTGTCACAAAATTTTAAAATAAGTATATTAAATTAAATTTAAAAGACAAGAATGTAGCTCAGTGGTAGAGAACCCCTGGGATAAATCTCCAATACCAAAAAAGAAAAAAGTTCTGTCAAAGGCTATACATACAACACCATTATGGAGTGGCTGGGTGTGGCTGGATACATATAAAAACTCAGAGTCTATAGTTTGCTTTCATTTTGTTCAGTATGCTTCCACAGTTGCTGACAGGTGTGTGTGGGCAGGAAGGGGAAGAGAAAAACAAAAATTTTCAAAGAGAGGTTTAGATACTTATTTTTCTAAAACCAGCTCATTTCCCTTCCTTGAACTTCCCTAATTCCTAATGTTATTACTCTTATGGCTTCAACATCATTAAGTGATTCTACCTGCAAATTAAATCTGCACCAGGCGCACAAACACAGAATCACACAAATTAATATTTTAATTGAGTCGACAAAGTCCTCATGAAAATGACTATCCCTTAAAATTTTAATTATGCATGCAGAACAAAGAATGTGTTCCAAATGTGATTTTTTTTTCTCAAAAAAGCAAAGCCCTAAAGCAAATGATAAATTCAAAGCCAGACAGATAGAACAGGCTCTAAATCATTGCAGATCTTGGATATCTCTGCTTGGTACAAGAAGAATAAACTGAAAAAAGATGCGCTGTCTCCTGATAGAGCAAAATAATCTGCTAGATAGTAATTTATACCAATTCACTATTTACTATGTATTTATTGTGTGCCAAGCCCCATGCAGTGTATTTATTGAGTACACAGAAAAGTCTATAATGCTGTTGCACTCATAGTGTTGCTGATTGTTTAGGCACATTCCAACCAGGATGGCAAGGTGGCAAAATGAAGTACATAAAAGAAATAAAATTCATTATACTGACAAAAAACTCTTTGAAATTTAGAAGAGAACCTTTCATGTATAAAGACATAAGAATGTTTGGATCCATTTATGCTTAAAAAGGAGATTATGATGTCATCTTTATTTTTTTCTCAACGTTCATTTCTCTCTTCTTCCTTCCATCTGTAGTTACAGGCATAAAACCTAGAACAATGGAATTATGCTTTCTGTCTTCATGGCTCAATGATGAGATGAGCTGGAACACGTGATTTAGTGAATCTCACTGTGGTGCTGGATATGCAGGGATATGTCCTGTCTCCCACTCTGTGTGAACAAGGGTAGGTATAAGCAAGAGCTCCTGACAGTCAGAAGGGGGGACAAAGGGAGACATCTGCCTGAGAAGGGACTCTATACCAAGAAAACGTTTGAAAGATTTGAGATATGGTAAAAGGGTTGCCTGAATATACATCTGCCTTTGCATTATTTCATTTTATTTTTCTGATGCCCTTTGCAGCCCAAGGCAATCTCACTGAGAAGAAGCCTACTACTTCCTCTTCCTGTCCACTTTGTGCTTCTTGGACAAGTCAGATTGGTTAAGCAATACCTGCTTTCAATTACACTCTGCAAGAATGATGATGGAATAACAAATAAGATTCTCTTTTATCTTGAAGTTTTATGACCCCAATTTCTTATGTATTAACTAATATGGAGAGTTTAGGGCAAAACCCAGCAAAAATGAAAGCAAAAGAAAAGAAATGAAAGAATAAAAAAGGAATTTCTGACTATATAAATATGCAATTCCCACTCCTCATATACTTATACAGACCTAAAAATTAATTTATAATCATAAAAAATCCATGAATTATGAGCACTCTTCAAAACAAATTTTAATTTTATACTGAACTGTATGCTGTATAAAGCAGACTTTATATATCATTTCTGACTGAGTATTGGGAAAGCCACCCATGATATCTGAGTTGCTGGTTAAATGATTTTGAAGTTTCTTAATATTTCAAGAATGAGTGTGAATTGGTCAATAATAAAAATATCACAAGGCCAGTGGAGGAAAAGCAGGAAAAAGAAACATGTGATTCTTAAAAATATTTTTTTTTTTGTGTGTGTGTGTGTGTGTGTGTGTGTGTGTTTGCTTATGTAATAGGAGATAAAGTTGTAGAACTAAAATTACAGAAGTAAGTTTGGATATTTCCAGGAGGAAATTGGAAATCATTTCACTTGGTATTCAGCAGAGTCCAGAAAAATAGTTTTATGGCTCTCAATATTTTTCATTAACTAGTAATTTTTTATACCTTATTCAGAAGGCAAGTTCATAATACTAAGAGTAATGCACAAGGCACCAACAAGACAATCTGCATAAGCTGACAGGGACAGATGCAGTCTGTAATGCAGAGAGTATCAGTTTTCTAATGATTTTTAGAAATGATTTTAGAGCTTCATTTATCATTTGCAATGATAACATTTATTCTTATCTTGATGTACCAATTCAGAGTTTACAAAATGGTTCATATACTACTAAGTTGACTTTAATAAACCATTTCTATTTAAGACCTGAATCCAGGCCTATGTTCTCTAAGTCAGGGATTAGGAAAATGTATGCTGTTCTAGACAAATAAGTTATTAGCTATGTCCCTCAACTTGGAAGCTAAGAAAATAATTCAGTCAGCTGAAGGTGACACAGAATTGTAATACAATGTTTGATTCACTGAAGATTCTCACTTCACAAAGTTAAGCCATCAATATGTTCAGCTTCCTGTCAGCCCTACTGACAAGCCAAATCTAAGTGGCTAAAAAGATACACTCTCAAACGAATGGTAAAGTTACTCCCTAGAAATCAAATAACTAAGTCTAAGCTCAGAATGAGAAAAAAAATCAATAAAATAAAACCATTCCTGTGATTAGGAGATGAGGAACATATATCCAAGCCTAATTAACATGATCTGGATACATATTCAAGGTGGAGGTCTTGGTAACTGAATTCATGTCATTTGTGCCTGCCTTTATTTATTCAAAATTGTATTATTCTTATTTTTTAAATGGTAAGCATCACAATGTTAGAAGCTGAAGGTAGATAAATATGAGCTGCATTCAAGGAATTCACAATGCTCCCACAGACACATGTGTGTAAATAAAATAACAATGTTATGTCATGTCACATACATAAAAGGTACGTGGCACAGAGAAGGCAACAGAAACTCTCTGAAACCAAGGATAGTCTGAAGGACTTACAGGGAAGGTTCTATTTGAGCTGGTTCTTCAAGATTGATACAGGGACCTCTACCTGGAGTCTTGACAAGATGAGCAGGGGTACTGAGAATGCCTACTGATAACGAATTTCTGTACATCACTCCATTTTAACATAATTAGGATAGTTTACATATTGTCTGAGGATGTGAGATTGTCAAGCTGGATGCTTCAGAATTGTAGGAAAAGAACAAATTATCAAAGGTGTCCATAGATGAGAGAGCTAAGATTTGGGTCTGAGAAGTAACTAAGTACACTGAGACATGTGGCACAAGATAAGTTTAAAGGACTATAAAAAAGAAAGTCACCATGGCAAAACTTAAGGATTCATTTAAATCTCAAGGTGCTATTTTTGCACCATGTAAATGAAATGTAGCAGGTGTACTAACCAGAAATACCATTGATTAGGGAATATTCAATATTTTCATATAGAGATATAGATAGTGCTGTGCTGAGAATTGTATAATTTACTGTTGAATTTTATCATAAGTTGAGATTCTTAGTGAACACAGGTACACAACACGTTAATATTTTCTGCTTTCAACTTTATTGTATTATAGACTATAGTTTGTAAAGCAAAGTTTGGCATAGTGACTTGAACAATGGTTAGTTCTCTTCAGATGGAAAAAAAATGGAAAGAGGACCATTCAGGAAGACAGAATGTCCATGGAAGAATGGGGAATGAGTAGGAGACCCCAAATTCAATGGAGTATGCGCTTTGTGGAAGGGGATTGCTGCTTAGTACTTTGGGATGGTAGGGAAACAATGCGTAGCCAAAGACAGAAACAAGATGTGTTGTAAAATTCATGATGGAGAGCAGATGGTACATGAAGAATTGATTCTGGCACCCCCACGAAGGGTTAATTTAGGACCAAAATTGGTTCAAAAAAATCTTTAGTCTAGCAAGTAGCTCAATGGCTTAGAGCTATTTTTAGTTGAGAGGAATGGATAGATGCTGAGATGCCTAGAGACTAGTCTTTACTGCCATAGGAAAAGTAAAGGGAAGGAAATACAGGTGTTCCCCATAGATAAATATGCATCAATGGATTCAACCAATCTTAATTGGAGAAAAAAAATATGTGTGCATGATCATGTAATCTTTTTTATTTTCATTATTCCCTGAACAACATGCTGTAACAACTATTTACATATCATTTATTTTGTATTGGGTAAAAATAATAGAGATGATTTAAAATCCATGGGAGGATGTGTATGTGGGTTATATAAAAATACTACACCATTTTATACAAGGAACTTGACCACATGTGGATTTTAGTTTTTTTCAGGGGGACCTAGAACAAATCCTCCATGTATTCTTTTTCTTTCTTTTTTTAAAATGTTTATTTTTTAGTTTTTTTTAGGTGAACACAATATCTTTACTTTATTTTTATGTGGTGCTGAGGATCGAACCCAGTGCCTCACGCATGCCAGGCGAGCATGCTACCACTTGAGCCACATCCCAAGCCCCATCCTCCATGTTTTCTGAGAGATAATTTTAATAATACAGTATCCTGAGATGGATGAAGTCTTGAAGGAGGGCCTTGTGTCAGGGTGATGGTGATAGTAGTTGAACTTGGTATCGAAGCCAACAGATATCATGAATAAAACAGTCAAACATTTCTTGCCTCCTATACCCAGGCTCCTGATGTTGCTGCCCATTGGCTGAATCCAATTTGAAACTGACCTGGTGATTCAGTCCATAGGGACCCCACCACTGGGTTCTTACAGCAAGTTATATCTCCATGCCTTTTTGCATATTTCAGATATTTGTTCTGAAACTTGGGACATATTGAAGAACTCACCAAGCTTTGTCCTCTGATTTGTGTTCTTCAGGAGAAGCAAGTCATCACAGTCATAGAAAAAATTCTGGGTGGACTGAATGTAGTGAATTCCTGATTATTATTATTTTTATTTTTTTGAGTAAAGCATTGAAGAAAGACAGGGGAAAATTTTTTTATTATCTATTTTATTTAAAATATTTTCCTTATTTTTTAACATATAGTAATTTTTGTAAATATGCATATACTTCAAACTTTCACTTAGGCAGTATTTCCCCACTACATTTATCTAATTTTATTGAAACAACTGATATGTCTTTTCTTCCACCTGGGAAATAGTGAATTTCAGGGACTTCAGAATCTGTTGTTTGGATTTCAAACTGTTTCTTACCATGGCATATTTAATATTTTAGAGGAGAAAAGACTTTGGAACCAAGGTGTGCGAGAAAAACCTTGGCAGGATGGCTCAACTTCCCTGAGTCTCAGTTTCCTCATCTGCAAAATAGAAACAAACAATTCCCAGTTTCTAGTGTGTCCTTGATATGACCTTTGGCTTTTTGTTTGCTCCTACTCCATCACTGGAGTCACATGCTCAGGCCTTCTTGTACCTAAAAACTCATTTATGCCCAGGACCGTTGTGTTTGCTATTCTCTCTGCCTAGAATAGAACACACTTCTCCAGAGCCTGTTAGATCTGAGTGCTTTTCCTCAGTTCTTGTGGCCAGAAAGTTAGATCCTGTTTTCTCTTCATTCTGATATCCACTGTCTTTTCATTGGACTATTTAATGCATTGTCACTTAAAGCAATTCCTGATAAGGGAGGACTGGCTTCTGTCATTTTGCTATTTGTTCCCTATATGTCTCATAGGGTTTTTTTTTTTTTTTTGCCCCTCATTTCCTGCATGATTATTTTCTTTTCTATTTAGTTGATTTTTTCAGTACAAGGCTTTAATTTCCATCCCTTTCATTTAGGGTGTATACTATAGCTATTTCTCTGTGGTTCTCACAGAGGGCATCATTTAACATGCAAAAATGATACTAGTCTGATGGGAATTGAGAGCAGCCTAACTTTGGTAACATAAAAGATTCTGCAACAGCTCCAACCCCGTGTCCTGTCAGTTACTGAGGCCGCAAAGTTACTTATGTGCACATTGGGTTACTTATGTACACTTACGTACATATAAGGTAATTATTGGGGTTTTTGCTAAATTAGTCTCTTGAATCAAAACATAAGTAGCACTGGCTTTTGTAATTGTCATAATTTTGCCTTTCCAGAGATTTTTCTGTCTTTCTCCAGCTCTGCATTCTGTTGAATGTTCTTCAGTTCAAACTAAAAGACACCCCTACACACACCTTATGTAGGGAATGTCCAGTGGTGGCCAACTCTCTTGACTCTTCCTTATATGGTTCTGTGGTTTTCATATGCGTGTCCCTCCAAAATTCTGTTAAAACTTCAATCTCAATGCAAATATAGAGAATTTGGATCTTCAGGAGGTGGTTGGGCCACAATGCTATGACTTCCTGGATGGGATGTGTGCCTTTAGATAACAGCTGTTGTCTGACATGTACAAGGCCTGGTTCTATCCTCAGCAACATACACACATGCACACACACACACACACACACACACACACACACACACACACAATATTATGCTACTTGGGAAGCTGAAGCAAGAGAATCACAAGTTCAAGAAAAACATTGACAACTTAATGAGATCCTATGTTGGAATAAAATGAAAAGAACTGGGGGGTATAGCTCAGTGGTCAAGTGCTTGTCTAGCACACATGATATGCTGGTTTCAGTATCCAACACCAAAAAAAGAAAGAAGGAGAGACATAATGGAAAGGCCTTGGGGGAGGGAGTTCAATCCTTTCTTTTCCTCCCCCCATATTAGGAGATAGCAACAAGTTGTCATGTTAGAAGCAGAGAACCAGTCCTCTACATACACTGAATCTCCTGGCCCTTGGATCTTAACTTGTCAGACTCCAGAACTGTGATATATCAATTTCTATTGTTAAAAATTACTCAGCCTAAGGGTTTTTTTTGATACAACAGCATGAAGGGACTGAAGCGTCTTGGAATGTCTGCATTTCTCTCTCCTGCGGGAAGGACATTTTTGTTGGTCATACGATTCTTGGCTGACAGGTTTATCCTTCACACTTTGAATAGACCATCTCCACTGCCTTCTGAGTTCCAGGGTTTCTAAGGACAAATCTGATGAGGCCTTTAAGGGAAAATTATGACAAAAGCTCCCTTCCTCTCAGCCCCATAGATGTTAATAACATGCTCTGAGGTGTCCAGGGGAATGCAGAACTTTGTTATAGCATGGTGATGTGAGTGGAGAACTACCATCAGTTTTGACAACAACTTTTCTGAGTTGAAAGGAAAAGGAATTTAATATCTTGAATGTGGGTATGATGAGGCTTATAAAAGCCAAAATTTACTCAGATCTTCAGACTCAAAATGAAAAGATTGCTGAAACATCCTCCATGCCTTAATTTCTAAACAAGAAAGTATAATTCTCTCTAAAACACTGAAGCAAAGAGCTTGTAGAATTCTTCCTAGCATTAAAGTGAAAAAAGTCCTGGAAGTCCAAAACTGAGATAACCACTGTGGGTTACACTTTGCTCTGACTGGGCCATTTGTTGCTCTGTTGCTCTAACCTCACAAAAAAAAAAAAAAAACAACAATGTGAGGAAATTTCAGATACCATATATGTAAGGCCATGGCTGTGCTTGTTTTTGTTGTGCATACGAACAGGGAGCTCTCTGTGGTGGCCTGTTGGACTCAGGTCAATTTATGTTTCTGGTTTTAATCTTCCTTCCTTCCTTCCTTCCTTCCTTCATCTTTAGTTGGTGTCATCGCTCAGAATGTGTAGTGATTATAGTCATAGGAAATAGGTTATGAAAGTATGACAGCCCTCCTCTGAGATTGTCCTCACATGACATTATCAGATTCTGTAGGACATTAGGATTTTCCCAGCTGAAACTGGTCCATCATATCCTTATGGGAACAGAGATGGGTATGAAAGTCTTGAGAAAGAGAGCAGAACTTTCTTTTTTACTGTGGGTAACAGTAAAAGCTGTGGAACAGCTAAACGTGATCCAACTATTTTATATTACTGAAACCACTGAAGACATCTGTCTCATGATGGAGCTTGCAGGTGGTGGGCAGCTACTGAACCACATCCCAGGCCATTGGCAATAGGAGGAGGTGGCCCAGAAGAATATTTCAGGCAGATTGCGTGTGCTGTGCAGTAGTGTCATGAGAAGGGAATCATGCACAGAGATCTGAGGTCAGAGAACATCCTGGTGGATGCTGTGGGAGACATCAAACTCTGCAGCTTTGGCCTGGGTGGCAAGTTCACAGCTGGACAGAAGCTGACATGATCTTTAGCATTCTACCATGCCCCAGGTCTCTACTGATGGACAGAATATGCAGCCCCATGGTGGATATCTGGAGCCTGGGTTTCCTTCTGTTTTTCTTGGTCATGGGGTGCCTGCCATTTAATGAAATCTCCTTTGTGGAGCTGAAGGTACAGGTCCTGCATGCAGGGATACCATTCCCACTCATATTTCCACCAAATATGAAGCATTACTAGTCAGTCACTGACTGTGGAAGCCAATAGTATACCAAATCATGGAGCACCCATGGCTGATCTATGGTAAGGGATAAAATTGACTCATTTTAGCAAGCTACTCCCCAACCACCAAGAACTCTCAGTAGTGATAATTATGATTTACTTGGGTTATGGTCATTATGATACCTGGATATATTTGGTAACCAGAAATGAGGCAATGGCTACGTATCTGATGGTCCAGCACTGGATAACCTGGAGAAGCAGACTGTGTTGTCTAAGCTAAGCCTGTGCACCCTGAGGCTGGGTCTTGTCTGTCCCACATAGATCCTTCTAGCTTCACTCTGCCCAAAGAGGAGTGCCCATGCACTTGCTCCTTACTTCTTCCCCTTCTTGCCCTGTGATCATCAGCTGCCTGAGGAAGACAAGCAATCAAGGCAAAATTAAAAGCTAAAGTCTACCAGGGGAAACCCAATTCTGGATTTGATCAAATACACTTGGATATTGGTGCTACTGAAACTTTAGTTTCAATCAGGTATAATAGTACATGCCTGTAATCCCAGTAACTTGGAAGACTGAGGCAGGAGGTCAACCTCAGCAACCTAGTGAGGCCCTAATCAACTTACTGAGACCCTGTCTCTAAATAAAAAATAAAAAAAAAACTGGGAATGTTTCTTAGTGTTTATGAACTCCTGGATTCAATCCTCTACTATCAATAATAATAATAGAAATTTTTAAAAATTAGCTTCACAATACTGGGAGCTGTTTACTGAGCTGATAAATATAGAATCAAATGAAAGAGCTGCATTAATTTATTGGTGTTATTTAAAAGAACTGGCAAGGAGAAAGGAGAAGCATTCCAAAGGACAAATACCGGATCTCCTGCAGTAATGTGACTTATACAAGAAAAATGTCTGAATGAATATGGCCATAAAAATAATGTTAAAATCAAGGGAATAAAAACAAAGTGACGAACATGCACACAGTATATAAAACTGAAACTAATAAAAGAGAAAAATTTTATTTAGTTGCTTCCCCTAAATGCAGTCTCATCACTGAGTGGGCTATTCATAGGCAGAGATCACGTCCCATGAGGTATGGAGTACATAATTATAGGCCTCTTGTGGGGCAGTTAGAAGAATTCTTTTTTTATGGTTTAAACTCTGTACCACTTAAGAAGGATAACTTCTTAGCAAACAATTATGTGAGTTTACTTGATTCAGTTATTCATTCCCCTACTTGTGTTTTAGAGACTGCAACCTTTTTTAAAAACAACTTGATAATATCATTCTTATCATAGGATTTGTGAGAAATAGAAATTTATTAAGAATTGTTTCTGCCATCCAGAAACATGGAAGAAAGTTCAGAGAAATGCAGAGGAGGGGGAAGTGTTCTAGGTAAAACAGTCCCTGATGTCTCTTCCAGGTGGGGCAGTGGGCCCCCTTGTCTCCAAATGGCTCCAGGGGCCCTCATTGACTGGAATTATGTGGAGAAGTATGTGGCAGGTCGCATACCTCCCTCCTACATCTGTTCCACAAGAGGAAGATCTTGTGTGATCTGCTGTTTTGGGTTTTGCCTGTGTTCAGTTTTCCACTTTCATTGAATCTCTTTGTTTCTAAGTCCAGGGTAGGTCTGCCCTCCTTTCATTGGAGCCATTGTGTTTCTGAATACAGGGCCTATCTTTTGGCACACAGAAACTCAGAGAATACATGCAGCAATGCTCCAAGTCATCCTGTTAAGACCTTGCTGTTGTCACAGATATAGGCTCCTATCCTGTCCCACCAGGGACTGTTAAATCTTCTACCCTGGGAGAACTTGCCCACTGCACCCACTGCACCCACTGCTGCTTGTCCAGGGCCTGGGTGAGCTGAGGAACTGCAAGGACATGCTAGGGGGCTTTTCTTAGGATGGGATTCCTTGCTTACAATTTGCAGAGTAGAATGGTGGGCACACTTCTCATACAACTCCCACTCATACAGAGATGAACAGGGCACAAGACTGTTCAATGTGGTGCAAAATGCCTGGATTGAATTCCAACACTGGTACCCATGGGGTATAAAACAGGCAAATCCCTGAACATCCTGAACCTCATTTTTTTTCTATTTTGTAAAATAGAAGAAATTGTAATCCACCAGAATAAATAATATTAAGGATTTAAGATTATAATTTATAATAGATAGAGGTTTACATATATGTGTCATTTTTCTTAATAATTATATGGGATTATAGTTTCCCCTATGAGCATTTGTTATCAGTGCCCACTGCCATTTTGTAGAACATAACTGCAATGAATAAGTCTATAATTAGACTGAATTCAGTCAAAACTCATTAGAGACCATTTTTCAATGGAAGTCTAGTGTCATCTCAAATCAAAAGAGATGAGAAATCCCTAGAGGAAAAGTAAAATGTTTACTAAATGTAATAAGAATTCGATAAGGTGACAAGGTTTTTTTTAAAGCAAAAAATCAATATTCTTCACATATACCAACATGATGATCTAGAACCTTTTCTTCTATTCAACAACTGTTAGAATATTTGGGGAAATGGCAGTAGCCTCCAAACCTTAGCAGTCTATGGAGATAAGACCTTTATTCCCCTGAAACCTGTCCAGAAAGTCTGAAAGAGCTAGATTGTTAAAGCCCTTCATAGATTCAGGCATATGTTACTTCCATGGTCAGCTAAGTCAAGAACATAAAAGGGGGTATGTCACTACATTCTTGTACCAGCATCAGGACAAGGGACAATAGCAACACAAAAGGGGCAGAAGACAATGAAACTGCCTGGGAGTTCATTTTATGCTGCAGCTAACCCAAGTCTGCAGCTAGAAGCTAGGGAGAGGGCAAGACCCAAATCCTCAGGGGAGGACAAGGAAACCCTCTTACAGGTAGTTTCTAGGAGATGGGTAAGAAGTAGCAGTACAGTGGCTCCTCAAGAGAGTTGAACTCTTCTATTCCAGAATTACAGCAAGATCAGCTGTAGCCAAACCTTCCTTAGGCAGCCTATGTGGATTCATACAAGGTTGTCAGGACACCAGCCAGCAGACATCCCCATTACCACATAGTATTTAATGATGAATTTAGGACTTAGATCAAGGTCTGATAAGGAAGGCCCAAACAATGACTTTCAAGCATTCCCAAAATGGCCACGTAATTAGTTCTAAAAGCAAGATATACTTTAATCAATATCCAGCAGAAAAGACTCAATCTGAGGGGGGCATGAATTCTGGAGAATGGTAAATCATCTGGGTTCTTCCATGGTCAGTTCCAGCAAATGAATGATGCAAAATGAACAAGACTGTATCTTAACATGCTCATGCAAAGGGAAAGATATACAAGAAGGGTGGGAACACGATGTTAAGAGAATATTTCTATAAAATGGGTCCACTGTGCTGACACCACCCCCATGCTTTCTTTGCCAAAAAGCAATCTGCCTGCAGCCCCACCTGACCTAGGCAGGGGTGAAGCTCAGGTGGTCAGTGTAGGTAATGAATGATGAGGGTCCAGAGAGCATGATGACTGGTTATGACTAGTTATCAAATGGAGAGGACAGTGGGTTGTTGACCTCTGTGATCATGTTCCTGGGCACTCTGAATTGCTAACAATTAACCTCTGTGTCCCTGCTCTTAGGCACATACATGGAGAAGAAAGGGAAGGCAATGATTAAAAGGGGGGATTTGGGAACGTATAGAAGAGTAAGACACAAGCCCTCCAATGAACACCCAACTCAAGAGTCCCTTCTCTTCAGAGAATTCTGCTGCTATCACTTTCTTAAATAAAACTTTCTTTTGACACTGCCTTAGAATTTCTTGGATATTTAATCATCAACACTGGGGAACAAGGTCCCGTTCTTGATCTCCAAGACCAATATCTACAGAGTTTTGGAAAACTGTTGACTTTCCTTGGGATTCTCTCACCTCATTTATGCTAAGAAAGTAGGGTTCCTTCAAAGCTTTTCTGCCTTGTCACATAGCTTAAATACCATCCTTCAAAGCGTTTCAGCCTTATCACATAGCTTAAATACCATTAATCTAAGGATATGATATAAATTTCTGATATTACTTTTACTATCAGTAAGCTTTCTTGTGTATGTTTTGACAATGATATTTGATCAAGTTGTGTCTTTGAGTGAATATTTCTGATAAATGTAGTTCAACTAACTAACCACCCCTAGGAGAGGGTTTAAAATAACTTATACCAAATAAACACATGTATGCACGTGCACACACACACACACACACACACACACACACAGTCAATTACACTATTTCTACTTGAGTATATGAAAAGGAAATGATCAGACAACCATCCAAGATACAGAAATAGCCAGATAGATTATCTAATAGAAGAAAAGACCTGATTTACCCAAACAATTAAAAAAAAACTGAATAAAGAGACTTCCCAATAATTTATTTGTAAGAAGTAGACAAATTCTAAAGATAAAAATTTAAATTTTACTGAAGATCTTAGAAAGAGACGTGAAAATGGAAAAAAATTTCATGTTCTTGATTAGAAACATTTGATATCATAATAATGTCACTTCCTCCAATTCAATCTATAAAATTAATATGATTTCAATAAAAATACCTAGAGTAATTAAGCAAAGCTTTGTATTTAATTTAATTAATTAACTGATTTTTTTTTTTGAGAAAAAGCAAGATGAAGTTTATTGCTTTGTTAGCAAAGAAGAAACACAGGGGACTGCTGTCCCAAAGGCTGTGATTCCCATCAACAGGAACAGGGGGCTTTTAAAGAGGTGATTCAAAGGTTATATTCCACGTGTTCTCTGTTGCAGTTGTAATTCACTTGTTGATTTGAGAGAGAGTCATTTCTGAGATGTTCTGGTATCATCCCCAAAGTGTGGATAACTTCATTCCTGAGATGGGTATGTGCTCAAGGACAGATAAATCCAGCTAGGATGGAGAAGAAATCCTGTTTCCCCTGAGATTAGGCAGGAGAAGAGATTAGGGAAGAGCAGGGAGAGAGAAAGAGAAAAGAAACATATCCATTTTAAAATTAAGTTGCAGAGGCAGAGCAGCAAGGCCTATATTCAAAGCATAAAGTGTACCACTGTTATATTTCCCCACAGTCAATTTCTATACTCCATTTCAATGGGTAAATGGGCAACAACATCTCCAAACTGCTTCCTGATGGAAGTGGGTGGAGTTGGAGGAACTAACCCAAAGTCCTTGTTCTCAATTAGGTGGGGCATGGACAGTTGAGAGCATTCTTCATCAGAGCCATCCAGAGGTCCACAGTGACAGATGGCAGATGATTAGACAAGGCACCCATAGGGCAGGAATCATGCTAAGCCAGCAATAAAGAAGACAGCAAAACATTACTTTTTTGTAAACACTTAGCACAAAAGCATTTAGTCTTTGAGCTAGTCTCTGAAAACCATGAGGACAGTAACTCATAATTTTATCAATAAAAGCAGATCAAGTTTATCAATGTAGGAGATTAGGAAGACTTGTAGGTCTATGAGATCAGACTCCAATTAACTTACGACAAATTTGTGACTCTAGAGTCCTTTGTGATCATTATTATTAGGCACTCTCACACAAGAACCTCCGACTTTACTTACTTTTGGTAGAATCGACAGAAGTGTACATCTTAAGTTACATTTTAAAAATTGTTTTTCCTTTTAAATATTCATGTAGAACTTTGCCTAGCCTATATTCTCCTACCAGGTGTTTAAGATCAAGTTTGTCAAAACTGACCTTGTTCCTATATACTCTTAATCTTTATATTTTAAAGAGAGAGAGAGAGAGAGAAACAAAGAAACAAACTTTGGACTCAGGAAAATTTTCAATAAGTAATAAAATAGGGACTAGTTGTAGTAGATTTTAAACAATGCATTCTAATGGAAATAGTGGATAATTAACATATTAATAGATCATTGAAATGGTCCTCAAAGTTTACAAATTAAAATTATATGTATGTATATATATATACACACACACACACACACACAAACACACACACATAAACATATACATATATATGTGGAGACATGGATTTTATATATAGCAAAGTTTACATTTGAAATTATAGGTGGAAAAATAGATGATTAGTACGTTTAAGAGGGGCAATTGGTGAATCAACAGAGAATATTTCTTCACACTTTATATGAAAATAATTTCAGATGCATTAAAGATTTAAATATAAAGAATAAAACTGAAAATATGGGAAGAAAAATTGGTTTTATATCATAATGGGAACATCATTTTTAATTATTGAATAAAACAGGTCATAAAAGAACAAATCATGAATCTGATTATATAATTGTAAACTACACTAAAAAGGTCAGAAACAAAACATAAATTTCCAATTTATATAATAGGAAATGGGTTAATTTGCTTACTAGGAAAAATGAGAACAAATAATAGCAATCTAAAGTAAAAGGGGCAAAGGTTTATACAGTTCAGAGAAATGCAAATACAAGTGGCCCAAAAGTATAGAAATATGCTTAACTTCAAACTCCTTTATAAGAAGGTAAATATAACTTAAAAATAGGGTAAAGTTTATTAATTAGCAAAATTAAAATGTTTATATCCATTGTATTGGTGAGGCTATGGAAACAAACACTTGCATATTTTTCTGGGACTATAAAATGGTACTGTATTTATGGAAATACTCTGGCAATATCTATGGCAATTTGAAACAGAAGCAGTAATTCCACTTCAGGGGATTTATTCTATGGTTGTGCTTGCATAAATATTCATTTTAACATTGTTTGTTGTAGCATGTTTTAATAAGTCTTAAATAATAAGGATGGTTAAAGGAGTCATGTAATATTTACATAATAGAAGTGTTTTCTTTTAATAAAGAATGAGGGAGATCATCATATATGGATATAGAACAATTGTGAGAATGTATGTTAAATTATAGAAGCCATGTACAGAAGAATTGTTGGGATTTATTAAAAAAAAAAATGAAGATAACATACTTGTTTGCTTGTCCATACAGAGAATGCCTCTGCACAGACAAGAGAATCTATTAGCCATGGCTCCTGGAGAGGAAAACTCAGGTGTTGGGAGATCTAAATAGGAGGGGAATTTTTCTTTCTTTTTTTTTTTTTTAAATCTTCTACCTTTTGCTATTTATCATCTTTGTACTATTTTAAAAATAAGACTTATTTTAAGCATTTCAGTGCAGATGTATCAGGTAATCTTTCATGGAAGGAAGGTACTACGGGACAGAGCCATATCTGAAGTGGAGAGAAATGAGGTAGCTACAAGAGGTTACCATCAATCAATACTGGAACCAGAAAATTGAACAAAAAGGAAGTTTAAGAGCTGAATCCAGGAATTCCAACTGTCTGCCTGAGCATCAGCCAGCTTTATTTTAGGCAACATATATGGCTGTCTCTAGACTGTGATTCAGGCTCTCTTGGCAATTTGAAAATTGTTTTTATAATTCCCTTCAACTTTAAGGCACTAAAATCAATAGTGTTTGCTCTAACTGATTAATCCATTCCACTCGCCATATACTAGCACAGATGTTTTCCAACTAATTTTAGCATCAGACTTTTATTTTTAAATAAAATATCTGCTGTGTCTCAATATCTATATAAATAAGTGGAAGCTCTTCTGCTTGAATGAGGAAGGGAGGTGGGGACCCACCTGTGGATCTGTGTAAACTTCCTGGTCCAAATTTTCTGTTCAGCTGTCTATCACCATAGTCTCACTGACTGTAACTTGAAAACCTTTGTTTTATTGAAGAATACAGAAATAAATGTAAAGGTAAATACATGTATGTTGTTGGAAACATCAGGATTTTTTGACAAGTAGCAAGACAGACTATGGGTAATTCTGGTTTTACTGGCACAGAAATGGTCAGTAGAGACAAGTCTCTACTACTCTGAAGATTTTCATGGAACTGTTTCCATCCTGAGGGGCCTAACATAGCATTTGTAACCATTTAACTTCTGGCTGTGACCTAGGACTATGAAGGCCAGAGGGTTGGACTATCCATTCCTTCTGGTCGAAGTTCTGCCCATTGAAGCAAATTTTATTTCCCACCTTATCTGGATCCTGGTTCCACTTCTCCCATATCCTCTGTAGTCTCTTGTCTTTTAACATCACCAAAATATTTTATTTAATTCTGCAAACAAGATCTCTATGATCTTTCTGTTTACCTTCTTTTTTTATTTTAACTATTTTTAGATGTTGATGGACCTTTATTTATTCACTTATTTACATGTGGTGCTAAGAATCTAACCCAGTGCCTCCTACATGCTAGGCAAGTGCTCTATCATTGAGCCACAACTTCTGCTCCTCTGTATACCTTCTTATTGCCTCATCTATGAGGGAATATATGTGTGCATATATTTATGTGTGTGGGGGGGCGTGCAGTTGGCGAGAATAGTAACTGTTGCAAGATCTTTGTCTAGGACCATAGTAACAAAGAACGGTTAATAAAGAAAGAAAATCATGAGCAGTTTGTTTAAAGAGTTTTGCATGCTATAGGAATGTTCATAAATGAAGATACACAGTCTGTGGATTTGTATAGTAGTCATGCAGACTATATTTGTGACTGGAGGATCAAAGAGTATGACTTAATGATGACAAACTGGGGATAACATAACAAGTTTAGTTTGTTCATATTCTTCTTGGTCATATTTTCCTCTACTCTCCACACATAAAGCAAGACAACTACCACGTAAAAGTCTCTTCAGGAGAGGAGAGAGGGAAAAGTTCAAAGAATGACCTTCCCTCTTCTATAATTTTCTCTGTCTCCTTCATCTCAAAACATTCATTATGCCAACCTACCACATTTAGGATACCATATTCTAAGCACCAATATATGTAACATATATAGATATGTGTATGAATGTAATATAATACAGTATAATATAATATAAAATAGAAATTACTATTTATATTTTTTATACCCATCCTCACACACAAATGACTTCCTGCTTCATGATCTTCATAAATAATAATTCATACTTATAAGTGATATTCCCACTGCATTTCTAAGTCAAAAGTTCGGTCAACGTTAAGTATCATGACCAGTTGCTAGGTAGGAGGAGCACAAAGAATCTGACATTTTCCCAAATCATTCTCTGTTCAGCTGTGAAATTTTGAGCAAGTTATTTAAATTCCATGAGCCACATTCAAAATAGGGAATATAGATGTATTTAATAGTGTTTCTATGAATGTTAACATTAATTGATAGATGAAAAGAGCCTGACATGATGATTGCTCAATAAACTTTTAGTAATCCCTGCATCCCCACCTCCACAAAGCTCTCTCCTATTCTTTGTTGATAAAGGAATGGCACTCATAATCAGGGAGGATCAAAGTGCTCTGTGTTTTCAGTAGAATAGAAAATTGCGTATCCTTGTTTTAGCATTAAGTTAACACATACAATGAAAAAGCAGTTACATATATAAAGATGGCAAATATCCAAAATCTATGAGCTACTTGTATTTCACAAGAATCATGCATGTTTTTTGACAATTTACCTGAAAGTTTATTATAGTATGAATGTCAATATATATTGTGCACATTATTTTCAAATATATATAATGTTCAAGAATTCTCACAGCTGAAGTCTGCCCTATTTCACATATGACACAGTCAAGTCAAAATGTTCTCTTAACACCATTAGTTTGAGACTTCCTTGGATTAGACAAGAAGCAGCATTTAAACTTCAACAGTAACATATATCTGAATGGTGTTAACCAATTATTAGTATATTTGGCAATATTCTAGAATAAGAAATTATGTGGGAGTCAGTTACATATTTAGTGGAGCCCAGAAAATGTCAGCATACCTCCATTCCTTCTAGTTGATCTTCCTGCTTTTAGTCTCTTAAATCTGTTATCTCCTTGCTTAAAGAGTGAAATTTGTTACCACTCAAGAATAAAGATTAAGTGGCCCACCCCAAGTGGGGGTTGGGACACATGGGACCTCTAAGTTCACACTGGGGTCTCCAGTGCAGGGGAGAAGCACTGCAATTGGCTCTTCCTCTGGGGAGAGCATTTTTCTCTTGGGGCAGCTCAGCCTCCTTCTCACAGGGTTCTCTGGAGGGTGTGGTGTCCAAAAAAGGCTGAGGGTCAGATAGATCCATCTCTGTTCTTCCTCCAACTTACTGTGTCCAACACAGATAGGTACAGCATCTACCCTCAATCAAGGCACATGTGAGAAATAAATAACATGTGACCAGAAAAACAATAACAATAACAACAAAAGAATAAAGATTTTAAACAATGTAGAGAGTTGTTTAAGATTATTCCCAATTAAATAGTAAGTATTCTTTGGTGTATGATCGAAAATGTCAGTTAAGCCAGGGTTTGAATTCAGATTCTCTGACTCCTTTATCATATACGTTATGGACCACCTCTGCCATACCATCAACCCAGCTGACCTCTTTGCTCCAGCCTGGATTTACATGTCCTTTTTTACCTGTGAGATCTTGACCAAAGTTTTGTTCTTACCAAGAATTCTATCACAAAAAAAAAAAAAAGAATTCTATCACTTCTCTACCTATACATATTCAATGTCTCTTAACTTGTGCTATTTCAAATCCAGCTTTTTCTAAGGCAGTTTGGGGTGGGAGTCATTAATAACTTGCCAACAACTTTACCCTCTTCACTTTTAGAGTTGAAAAAGCTCATTTATTTATTTAATATACAACAATTAACATATTTAGGTCTAACTCTTTTATGAACGTTAGTAATATCATGTGGGAATTGTGAATGGCACTTTTTTGAACCTTCTCACCACAGTTAGGAGGTAAAGACTGGTTAGTCTACATATTCATATTAAATAGATTTGGATTAAATCTACTTAAATGACAGTTTTGGTTCTTTTAACATTTTAAAATGTTTTAAAACTGTTTTTTTTAATCTTTCTTCTCAGATTCTTGCTACTCTACATACAGACATTTAGTCATAAATTTTATGAGGTTTAGTTTAGTAGTTTTCAAATTTAGGTGTACATATGGACTTTCCTGGGACCATTTTCAAAATATAGAAGTCAGTTTCTATTTTTCACAGCATAGTGTAATAGATACTCCGAATGGCCCTCTTGATTAAAACAAACTATAAAAGTTGAAGAAGCACTAAAACAATAATTGCAAATTCATTGCTGAGCTGACAAGGAAATGAGTCATTTGCAGAAGATGAAATGAAGTCCAAGTGAGGACATAGCAGGTGAATGCCAAAGCTAGCTTTCATGTGTGCCTTAGAGTGTCCACTTTAGTAGTTACAGGGAAAATGAGGTCTTGAAGGTAATTGATCATGATGGACATCTTTTAGGAGGCCACTGCAAAAGCTCATCATGTGGTAAGAGATAGCAAAATGACAAATATTAAGTGAAGTACAAGTAAACAAGATTTTCTAGATTTTGAGCTGAGAAAGGGAGAAGGTTGAAATCTCCCTTACACAGGTTCATGGTCTCTATATGTAGAACCAAGATATTTAAAAAAGCTCAAAAAGATATTTACTAAAAGTGATCCCAGGCTTGTGGTGAACCTGGGTATCCAATAGATGCAAGAAAAATTTCTCTCAGAATGAACACAACTCCAGTAGAAGCACTGAAATATATCTACAACTTACAAAGAACATGAGCTCAGAATTAACAACGAAAAAACAAACAATAACAACAAAAAACCACCAAAAACAATTCCCCCAAAACAAAACCACAACAGAAGGAAATGTGAAAACGTGTGAAAGGTCAAGGGGATAATAAGGATTTGTGCATTTTCACAGAAAGCGCGCCATTTATTCATTGTATTTGATGGAGACTCAAAGAAGAATATGTGTTAAGAAATTGAAAAAAAATATATTTGATGCAAATATTCTATGTCATAAGTTTGGTGGAGATTTATAACTAAACATATTTGTCAAAAACTTGTCAAGTATGTAGCTACAAAGACTATTACTGTTATGAGTCGGACCTCAATAAATCTGACTTAATGAAGAATTACTAACAACGTGATAATTACAGAGAAATTTACAGCTTTCCATGCCTCTAGCTACAAAGAAGAAAGGCTAAAAAGCGATTTCAAACATGAACACTAGACTATAGGAAATAGAACAACAAACTCCAAAGAGAATAGAAAAAGGGAAACAACAAGTACTTTAATTAATATAATAGGAAACAAACAGTCACAAGTATCGAGGAGCCAAAAGTTGGTTCTTTGGAGATAATAATTATTCACTAGCTTTGTTAACAAATTGTCACCAGAACGCCTTTGCAAACCGCTCAATGAATGACAGCTGCTTCACTAACCATGCTTATGAAACCAGCCAACTAGCCAGATGCACCTCATAACCCTAAATCCACAGTTGACCCCAGCAGTCACTGAATACTTGTTCCTCTGTGATTGTGTTAATCCTTGAAATCTGTGCTTGCCACAACCTTATGCAGATGTTCTCTGCTTTTTCTCTCAGGCAGAATGTAACCAATACAGTTTTTTTAGATATTTGTAGATTTTTGTTTTATTTTGTTCTACACCACAAAACTTTTGAAAGTTTTCAGCAGGTTGGGGTTCTTTCCATTTTTCTGTGCAGCATACCACCCTTTCTCTTAGAGGGTACTTACTGCTCAAGGGTAAACTCATAGCTGAAATCTCTTCTGTTCTGATGTCATAAGTTTGGTAGCTGGATATCTCCTGTATGCTCTGCCCTCACTTCAGTGAGGCATATGTAAACTGATCTCACCAGAGTTCTACCAAATCATCTTTATTTCTCCTGTATTCTTGGTCTAGTAACAACATTGTCATGGGTTGGGGTGGGGGGTTTCAGACTCAGGAAACAGGTTTGGTATTCAGCAGGTGGAAGAAGATGCAAGATGAAGTTTGTGTAATAGACATGCTTTATTCAGAGGTGGTATCAAGGTCCAACCTCCAGCTGCAGATTTAGCCCCCCTAGCCAGTTCCATTTTAGTTCCCTATTTTTCCCCCTGTATCCCTTGAGTCTTTTCCATATGCCTTTTTTATTATGTAGGCCAAACAAAGAAGGTAAACTGCCAACAGTTTACATAAGTGGACTCATGCTCACAAGTTGGTGTTTATAACCTTGAATATATATGGTGAATCAGAGTGTTTCTGGCCCTTACCTAATCATAATACAGCTAGTTTCCAGCCCTAGCTATACACTAAAAATATAACATAGCCCAGCCTTGGTGAGGGAGCCTAACTAGCCATTATGGGGCCTGCCCCAAAAAACTTATACCCAATCTCGTAAACTAGAAATCTGGTATCATCTGTGTGTATATTCACGAATATCTGTTACTTTTACCTTATAGTCCAGGAGTGCCACCTTAGCTGCACCTGGACAATGTTAAAAAGTACTATCACTTAAGTTGAGTTTGACTTAACTAATCTGGGCAGGATGACTGGACTGGATAACAGGACAATCCAAAGCTCCTTACATGTTGTCACATGAAGCCAAAGTGGAGAACCAAGTACTGCTCTCTCTCTCTTTACTGCCTCATCTCCTAACTTTAGGCCCCTACAATTCCTCAAATAGATTTTTTTTTTTGGTGGTGCTGAGAATTGAACCCAGGGCCTTGTGCATGAGAGGCAAGCAATCTACAACTGAACTACATCCCCAGCCCCCTCAAATGGATTTTTTTTATTAGTTACACATGAACAGTACAATGATCTTGACATATCATAAATTTAAATCAAATGGGGTATAGTTTCTCATTTTTCTGAGTGTACAGCTTGCAGATTAACATTGGTCATACAGTCACATATATACAAACAGCAATAATAATGTCTATTGTATTCTGCTGCCCTTCCTATCCCTCCTTTTCCTCCCCTCCCCTCCCATCACTTCTCTCTACCCAATCTAATGTGACACACTTTTTTTTTCTTTTTCCTCACAACATCATACATGTATTCTGTATAACGATGAAGATCTCCTTCCATCTTCTGTGTAATTCCCCTTCTCCCTCCCTTTCCCTCATACCTCTCTTCCATATTTAGTGGTAATCTTCTTCTCATGCTCTTCCTCCCTATCCCATTTTGAGTCACCCCCTTTATATCAAAGAAGACATTCAGCATTTGTTCTTAGGGATTGGCTAACTTCACTTAGCATAATCTGCTCTAATCCATCCTTTCCCCTGCAAATGCCATGATTTTGTTGTTTTTTTTTAGTGCTGAGTAATGTCCATTGTGTATAAATGCCACATTTTTTATCCATTAATCTATTGAAGGGCCTCTAGGTTGGTTCCACAGTCTACATATTGTGAATTGTGCTGCTATAAACATTGATGTGGCTGTGTCCCTGTAGTATGCTCTTTTTAGGTCTTTTGGGTATAGTCTGAGAAGGGGAATAGCTGGGTCAAATGGTGGTTCCATTCCCAGCTTTCCAAGGAATCTCCATACTGCTTTCCAAATTGGCTGCACCAATCTGCAGTCCCACCAGCAATGTAGGAGTGTATCTTTTTCCCCGCATCCTCACCAGCACTTGTTGTTTGACTTCATAATGGCTGCCATTCTTATTGGAGTGAGGTGGTAACTTAGAGTAGCTTTAATTTGCATTTCTCTGACTGCTAGAGATGATGAGCATTTTTTCATGTATTTGTTGATTGATTGTATATCCTCTTCTGAGAAGTGTCTGTTCAGGTCCTTGGCCCATTTGTTGATTGGGTTATTTATTTTTTTGTTGTTTAACTTTTTGAGTTCTTTGTATACTCTAGAGATTAGAGATCTATCTGATGTGTGAGGGGTAAAAATTTGTTCCCAGGATGTAGGCTCCCTATTTACCTCACATATTATTTCTCTTGCTCAGAAAAAAAAAAAAAAAAAAAAAAACTTTTTAGTTTAAATTCGTCCCATTTGTTGATTCTTGAAATTCAACAAAGTGGCAGGATGTAAAATCAACACCCATAAACCAAAGGCATTCCTGTATATCAGTGACAAATCCTCTGAAATGGAAATGAGGAAAATTACCCCATTCACAATATCCTCAAAAAAAAAAAATACTTGGGAATCAACCTAACAAAAGAGGTGAAAGATCTATACAAGGAAAACTACAGAATCCTAAAGAGAGAAATAGAAGAAGACCTTAGAAGATGGAAAGATATACCTTGCTCATGGATATGCAAAATTAATATTATTAAAATGGCCATATTACCAAAAACACTTTACAGATTCAATGCGATTCTGATCAAAATCCCAATGACATTCCTTGCAGAAATAGAAAAAGCAATCATGAGATTCATCTGGAAAAAATAAGAGACCCAGAATAGCTAAAGCAATTCTAAGCAGGAAGAGTGAAACAGGCAGTATCGTGATATCAGATTTTAAACTATACTACAGAGCAATAGTAACAAAAACAGCATAATACTGGCACCAATACAGGCTGGTAGGCCAATGGTACAGAATAGAGGACACAGAGACCAATCTACAAAATTACAACTACCTTATATTAGACAAAGTTGCTAAAAGCATGTAATAGAGAAAGGATAGCATCTTCAACAAATGGTGCTGGGAGAACTGGAAATCCATATGAAACAAAATGAAATTGAATCCCTTTCTCTCACCATGCACAAAAGTTAACTCAAAATGGATCAAGGAGCTAGGAATCAAACCAGAGACTCTGCATCTAACAGAAGAAAAAATTGGCCCTAATCTCCATCACATGGGGTTGGGCCCCAAATTCCTTAATAAGACACCTATAGCACAAAATTTTTAAAACCTCTTTTAATACTAGTTAGGCTTCTAGTCACCAGGATTATGCACTTCAAATTCATCCTTTACACAAAAAAATTTCATAGTAGCTATAGAAATATGACTAGTTCTCTTCTTTCTAAAAGTTTCCCTCTAACTGCCCATGTATCAAACATAAAGTCTAGGCTCTTCTAACAAATTTTCAGCAAATTCCATCATGTGCCTCCTCTCTGGCAATGCACAGCTTTATTTTCTGTCACTAGGCTTTTTTGATATAATCTATCATTGTTTTCCATCTCTTCACCTAACCTGTAATCCAGTTAAGCTTATCTACTCATTCATGAAACAATCCAACACTCCCGTTTCCAGGAAGAGTTCTGAGACGGGATGACATTACATTTCTCCATGCCCTGGTAATACTCAAACCTTACCTTCCTTATTTGCCTTCCCGTCCCTTGTCATATCCTTTTCGTTGCCTCCATTAATAGTCTATAAGTTCCTTGAATCTTCTCATAGAAAACTATCCCATGATCTGATGGAGGCAGGTAGAAAATACAGTCATCAAAAGAACTTAACATTGGTACTCCATTCGCTCGTAACTCATACATAAAATAGTAACAGAGTTGGATGGAGCCAACAGTATCCATATGAATACAACACAACAGGACCACAAGAAGGAAGTAATTTACAGAGGCATGAGAGTGGTGGATGATTTTCACAGTTAGAAGTGGTCACTGATTAGCTCAGCCTCCATCTAGAACTGAACTCTTTGCAGCAATTGCTGTTCAAATATATCTTTTTTTTTTTTTTTTACCAGATCCCTAACGGTTTTAATGGCAGCTTTTTTATTCTGCATTACAATGTCTTTGTTCTAGTCACCATGTTTTTATAGAACAGGCAAAGAAAGACTGAAAGTTTTCAAGTGGTGATTTATGATAATGATGCCTGACTAACAATGCCTTGCTTATAGTGTAATTGTTCATAATGTAAGTCCTTCCTCTGGTTCTAACCTATGTAATAGGCATGGGGCTATGGATAATATTGTTTGACCATGTGGACAACAATGTGCGCACAGAGGGAAGAATAAAATCTTTACAGTTTTCATCCTGCTGCCAGGTTGCAATTGTTCTTCAACTTCCCTCTCCATGATATAGTTCTCGCCTCTCAGCAGCCTGGTCTCCAAGCATCTGGATTTTCAAAACTGCATAAAACAAGTAAGTCATAAAAGTCAAGGCATTTATAGAATCAAAAGGCTATGTGGGTTTGTACAAGCACACTCCCTTGTTTTTCTTTGGACACTTCTTTTTACTTAAATATCCACTACAGAAGTGTTTGCATTCTCGAAATTTTGTCTCTAGGTATTACATACTGGAAATGCAGTGTCCAATACAAAATTCATTATCACAAAATTATAATGCAACTAAATAATTTGATTGGCTATTTACAGTTCATTACAAAGTAATTGTATATACGTTGTGTAAACAATAAAGGTGACTGAATTTGGCAGACTTAATAAATACTGGTAACAGATAAATATGACAGATATATGTTATCATGTTATCTGAGAATATTTGCTTAAAATCATCTTCTTTAGAATAATTTAATATGTCATGGCTAGCAGTAAACCTTTCAGGTCAGCAGGGCAATATTCAGCACACTAAAATGCTACTTTGCCTCTAATCTTTTCCCTGATGTGTTTCCTTGCTGACCTATGTATACTTATGTGTTCTTTGCAAGTTTTTGTTAACAGGAACATAAAAATTTTGAAACTTTTGAGCCAGGCACAGTGGCACCAGCCTATAATCCCAGCAACTAGGGAGGCTGAGGTGGGAGGATCATGAATTCAAAGCCAGCCTGAGCAAAAGCAAGGTGCTAAGCAACTCAGTGAGAACCTGTCTCTAAATAAAATACAACATAGGGCTGGGGATGTGGCTGAGTGGTTGTTGAGTGCCCCTGATAAATCCCTGGTACCAAAAAAAAAAAAGAAAGAAAAATTTTATAACTTTTAATTAGCATGAAAATATTCTATGACTTCTACCCCTCTGAAGGTTTTTTTTTCCTTCTTTCAAACCTTTATTTTATTGGTATACAAGAGATCCGACAAAAAAAATTCAAGCCCATTAGAGTCTACAAATGATCAGATGGCACTGTGATTAAATTAAGAAACACAATGTTAATCAAGGACAGGCATTTCTCTTTCCCATATTAAAGGCAATGTCAGAAAAGATATATGCCTGGTTGTTGTTTATGGATGACTTGGGTTGGCACTGATTAAAATCACAGTTGACGAGGGGAACTGCTCCGAAAAAGTGTTTCTAAAGAGTAACTGTCCTGCTTTGCTATGTCAGCTTTTGAAGTCACAGGAGTTGACATGCCCATCCTGATGGAGGGGTGAATGCTAGAGCATTTTAGGAGGCATGAAAATAACAAAGGTTCCTTTTCCATCTGTCTGCATATTTGCCTCTTCTGCTTTAGCAGTACAACTGAATACAGGGCAATCTTCTCAAAATTTCTTCTATGGGCACAATGGTTTCTGTTCCTCATTTCTCATATGCTCCCGTGTCTTGGGTCACGTTCACATGCCTGAGATTGTCTGAATTCCAGATGTCAGTTCTCCCATTCCCATTAAGAAAGCCAGGGGTTGAGATGGGTGGTATAGGTTTAACTGAATCATCACAGTTCCATAAAAAGAATAAAATAGAAAGGAAATCACTTGTTTGTGACTTTGGTGTTTTATCTTCTACAATAAGAAATTACTTTATATGTATAAAATATGTTTTCAGTGTTCAAGACTCAATAACTAAAAAGTGAAGATTTGATTGAAAGGGTAGGCAAAAAATTTAGGTGTTTGTGATTGAGAATTTCACACTTCACAAGGCCTATTCATAGTTCCTAAATTGTTTAAAATAGTTTTTTTTTTTCCCCCAATGGTACTGAGTATTGAATCCAAGGGCACTCTGCAACTGAGATCCACCACAGCCCTTTATATTTTTTATGTCGGAGCAGGTCTAAGTTGCTGACGCTGGCCTTCAATTTGAGACTCTACTGCCTCAGCCTCCTGAGTTACTAGCATTACAAATGGGCATCATTATGCCTATCAATTTAATATAGTTTTAAAAAATTCAGTGTCCTAAGAAACATTTTCTTCTTTGCCTTTGTTTTCTTAAACTTTATTTGCATTTATTTTGTGCCAGTTTATTCCCTTGCCATCTCTTTGTTATTGTTGTTGTTCTTTAGTTTCCTCTGGGATACCTTTTTCTTCTGTGTGACCTCCTCTTTGGGTCTAGTAACATTTTTTTTCCTTTTCAGTGAGGATCATCTAAATGTGGCAGGGGAAGCTCATGCATGGGTTAATGCAACTGTGAGACCTGTGATTCCTGTGGGGCATCTTGGATGCTTTGTTCCACTGAATATGTTCAGTGACAAGAGCATCTGCCTCTAAACTCTTGAGCTGAGCATTACCTTCTGCACTTTTACACATGTGCAGCAAAAATTCAGCACCACTTTCTTTTGGGACATTGATCCTGGGTCCAGCCCCACTGTTTTACCTAGGCACACCTACCAACTTGACTATTGTAATGACACAATGCTATATTTCAGTTACTTGATGGCTTTGGCCATATCCTGGTTGAACAGGACAGTTTCACCAACGTTATTTTTTTTTTTTTTACTGGGGTTTGACCTCAGGTGCCTTTGACCACTAAGCCACATCACCAGCCCTATTTTGTATTTTATTTAGAGAGAGGGTCACCTCACTTTTTGCTGAGGTTGGCTTTGAACTTGCTTGTTGAGGGCCACAGCCGAGTCAGGACGATGCATGGCATTTTTGCCAGAAGTAGTAGTTGAGAGGTGATAGCAAACCATTAAGATGATGACTTTTGAGTTCTGGTGGAGTTCCCATTGAGTTCTGCTTGAGCCCTCACAGGGATTCCTGGAGAGTTCCCATTGGTTGGGGAAGTGCCGGAGGAGGGATATTTCCGGTTGCTGGTTCCTGGAGGAGCCACTTGGAGTTCTGGGAAGTTCCCGGGAGCGTGTGTGAAGTGTGCTGGTGGAGTTCAGAAATAAAGTTTGTTCCTGCTTCAGTGGCTCGTGATTTGTGCCCAGCCAGATGCGGCACTTGCTATCCTCCTGGCTCAGCCTCCCTAGCTGCTGGGATTATAGGCATGTGCCACCATGCCTGGCCACCAATGTGCTTAAAGTGAACCAAAGATTTGAACCTTTGAGTTTTGGACTTGCATAATTTTGTAGAGTTTTCTAGGTCAAGCGAATAGAGAACCATTTTCATAGATTGCCTCAGGCAACTGACAGGAAAAGAAAGAGAAGCATTTTCAATATGAAGGATTCCTTCATACAGCTCCACCCTGTGAATTTCAGCTACAAATCTTGTGCACTGAAAGACTCCAAAGATTATAATTTGGATATGATGGAGGTACATTGTGAACTCTAATTTTATTCATAAACTCACTTTCTTTTATCTCCCTGATTGCCTCCAATATTAGGTCAAATTTTATGTGGCGGTTTGTAAGTTCCCTCAGGTTAGTAACTGAAGTCCTGAGTTTTTAACCCCAAGTCAAATTTAAGCCCCTCTAGAAGGCTTTAATCATGTACCACATTGATTCAAAAGCAGTGACCTTCTTTAAAAGACATGGAACAATTCAGGCAGAAAGAGAAAAACATGAAAAAGCTTTTGTCATTAAGTTTATAAACGTACTATATTTGAAAGTCATGAAACTCCACTTCTTTAAATCTAGTGTATTAGAAGGCACAGCTTTGAATACTAGTTCTGTTATTTATCAGTTGTGGAACTTATTATTTAACATCAGGCCATCATTTCCTCCTGTGTGAAATTTTGATGAAAGGGTTCATCTCATAGAGGGTTCTTATAAAAACTTCAATAATAAAATGCCAATATAGTCATATAAAATATATGTAAGGGCAAATATACATATATATTTATATCAATTGTGTATAAAAATTATGTGAAAAAATGCATCTATGTGGAATATGTATACATTTTTTTCTTGATATTATTACCAAAACAATATAGTATAAAAAGTATTTAAATAGTATTTACATGATATTAGGCATTACAAATAATTCAGAGTTGATTAAAAGTATATGGGAAGATGTACATAAGTTGTATGCAAATAATACATTTTATATAAGGGACTTGAACATCCATGGACATAGGGCTCTCTTTGGGTCTTGGAACAAATTCCCCATAGACACCAAAAGGATGATTGCATACACTTGATGTCCATTAATTGCTTTACTGCTGTTTTTTTTAGTACCAGAATATTATGAAGTCCCACTTGAATTTGGAACAAGGAAACCTGGCTGCTATGTCTGTATCTCGTTTTAACTGTATAACCTGAGAAATTCCCTGAACCACTCTGGAACTTACTCTCCATGGTCAGGACTGTGATTTTCGTTGGTTACTTCCCTGAAAATATCACCACTTTGGAAAACTTAAGGGGCCATAGAGAGGTGGCTGTCCATGTTGGGTAGAATCCTTGTACCTAGAGGAGCAAATAGGACAGAAATGGAGACAGTGTCCGAAGTATAGTCCTGTGGTTTAAGCTCACAGTGATCTCAACAGAACTGTACTTATTACAGATTACAAATTTCTCATGGGAAAGAGGATGACTGTAATCTAGTGAACAATATCCCTAAAGTCATGCCAGAAACTATAGATCATTGGCTAAGGCAGAACAGCTAGTTCCCAGCATTCAGAAAGTATCCTATTCTGATTGCACCCTCAAAAATGCATCAAGTTAAGGACAAGAGAAATATTTATTTGCCTACAAATTTACACTGTAATATTATAGAAAGAGATAAAATGACTTGGTTGACATCATCTATCCCTGAGCATTGCTAGATGATACAGGGGGAAATGCTACATATGCTATAAAATGCAAAATATAATACTTGTTTATATTACATAATTCAACACTTTAAGTGAGAGTGCCTCTTTTACCCTGTAAAATAGATTATTCGTTGATATTTTATAATCCAACATTTTATCTTGTTGATATTGTTTTCCTCATCCCATTTTTTAATATTGACAAGTGGATTTATGTTCATTTCAGATGGTGTCCAAAATGCTATTTGCCCATGTGCAGTGCAACAGAGACCAAAATTATTTATAAGAGATTTAACTGAGCTAATGGAAAGACAACCTGGGGAGTTTATTTGTATTTAGATTAGTTGACTCTGCTGTGTCTGTCAGTGGCCAGCACTTCCATTTCTATTCCCTAGAGTTAGGGCTTATCCACTTTTCTCTAATGTCTTTATTTTCCTCTTTTTTTTTTTTTTTAATTTCAGGTTTTCTGGTGGTGCTGAAGAGAACATAGAATTCTGAAGATAACAAATAATTTCCAAACAGCAGTGTATCCATTTGACCCCATCTTCTTCCTAACCCATTTTTTGATAGTAGCTGGCAGGAATTGGAGAGATGGGATAAAAATGCAAATTTTACCAAGTTTTTGTTTTGTTTTCCTCTTAATAGCATTCTTCAAAAGAAAAGATAAGGGAGAGAAAGAAAGGCAAAAATGAACAGCACATTTATTGAGTATGTGGACTTGAATATTCAAAGGTTTTTTTGTATATATATTCACACCAACTGTGTATTCATACATGTACTTAGGGTAATGATATCCATCTCATTCCACCATTGTTTTTACCCCCATGTCCCCTCCCTTCCACTCCCATCCTTTGCCCTATCTAGAGTTCCTCTAATCCTCCCATGCTCCTGCTCCAAACCCCACTATGAATCAGCCTCCTTATATCAGAGAAAACATTTGGCATTTGTTTTTTGGGGACTAGCTAACTTCACTTAACATTATATTCTACAGCTTCACCCACTTACCTGCAAATGCCATGATTTTATTCTCTTTCATTGCTGAGTAATATTCCATTGTGTATATATGCCACATTTTTTTTGTCCATTCATCTATTGAAGGACATCTAGGTTGGCTCCACAGTTTAGCTAATGTGAATTGTAGTACTATAAACATGTGGCTGTGTCCCTGTAGTATGCTGTTTTTGACTCTTTCAGGTATAGACTGAGGAGTGTGATAGCAGGGTCAAAAGGTGGTTCCATTCCCAGTTTTCCAAAGAATCTCCAAATGGCTTTCCATATTGGCTGCACCAATTTGCAGTCCCACTAGCGATGTTTTGATCTATAAATGTAAATATTACAACAAGTAATATTTGTCACTCACAACTAAACAGTCTTAATATCTTACATCTTCCAAGTTCAAAAAATTATAGATATAAAAACTTTATATGCTCAAGTTTGAAGTTATGTTAATAATTTAACAGATATTTAATTTTTTTATTACTTTTTTGAGCAAAGAATCTCCCTCTTTTCTGCAGGTAAACTTTTTTTTTTTTTTAGGTCTGTGGTATTTATTACATTTTATTTTACGAAACAAGAGGATTCAGATATACCTACACTATTCACCTCAGTACCTTTCCTAATGAAAAAGGAGAAAAGAATTCTCAAAATTGTAGACAATCTTGGGTATGTGCATAAGAGTGGCCTAAGTAGCATGTCCTGCATTTAGTCACACTTTGAAAGCTCAAGAGACTAGGCAGTTATTATTATTATTCCATGCCTCCTGAGATCCCTACATCAGAATGGATGCGTCAACTTTCATGACTTCAAATACTAGGGATACAAACCACAACAGTTATCTCTTTCGAACCTTTGTTTTAGGTAATTGCTCTCGTCAGCTATAATTTTCATCAGTGGCAACCCAAACCACTCACAAACAATAACCAAACGTATCATCTTTCCTGACATTGCCTCACATGGTAGGAGAGAGAATTCCTGGATAAATATGTTTCTGAATTTGATCATGGTGTAATCCCCTTGTTCATAGAGTCTAATGATTTGGAAACAGGGGTTTGGATTTTTATTTTGGGGGACTTGGCACCTTAGTAGAAAAAGAGGGAGGAAAGAAAACTTTCCTTTATTGGAGGAGGGTGGGGAGAGGGAAGACAACATGTTGTCAATAGAAAACTCAATCAGTAGACCTAGTTTCAGATAAGACCCAGATGTTAGAATTATCAGAGAGGGAATTTATAAAAACTATGATCAATACTTTTAATAACTTTAGTTGAAAAGGCTGACAATATGTAGGGACAGCTGAGGAATTTAGCAGCAAGATGAAAACTCTAACTAAAATGAAATAGAAATGCTAGAAATACAAAACAGTGGCATACATGAAAAAAATCCTACATGATTCACCAGTACCCTTGACAGAGCTAAAGAAGAAATTGATGAACTTGAAGTTAGGTTAATAGAAATTATCCAAATTATCGGATATTCAAAGAGAAAGAGGCATGGGAGTGGGGAAAGGACAGATCAGAGTCTCCAATAGCCATGAGACAATACAAAACGACGACGTAAACTACAAGCAAGTGGAACCCGAGGGGGGCGGGGAGAGGAGAGAGAGAGAGAGAGAGAGAGAGAATTAAAATGTGAGGATATAATAATTGCCAGCTTTTCAAACTAAAGAAAGACTACAAATCCACTGATCTAAGATCTGAGAGTCGCAAACACACACACACACACACACACACACACACACACACACACACACATACACCCTTCTCAAAAAACTCATACCAGACACATAATATTTGAGTGAGTAAAAACCAAAGAAAAAATTCCATACTTTCCGTACTTTCAAGAACGGAGGAAAAATATAATAATGAACTATGAATGTTTTCCACCATAGAGATGCTTCTCAAATATATTATTTTGAATAAGAAAGGAAGGATGAAAATGGGTACAATATTCTGTAATTCTAATATGACATTCTGAAGTATATGTCAAACTATAGAAGCTGACATTGACTAAAGAGTGGTGCTAAGGAACTTTTGTGCCTGATGGAACTTAAATATGTTGGATGTTACATGACATTAACATTTGTTAATACTTGAAGAATTATGCAATCAAAGGGGTGAATATTACTGGATGTAAATTATGTATTAAAAAAACTATAGGTGCTTGTGGGAAAATTCTAAAGAAATGATGGCTCATGGAGTTGGCAGAGTTTGAATTTAAGTTTTAAAGGTTGATACAAAAGCTTGATTTAAAAAATATGAAAAATATGTGTGAGGGCCGTTTGGAGTTCTTTAGGCAATCATACTGAAATCAAACCTCCTTATTTGTAATTAACCCTGACTCTGGGCAGCCTAGTCATAATCAAGAAACTATAACAAGGAATCATGAAATTCAAATAATTTATTTTACAAATAAAGAAAGTGAGACCTGGAGAGGTGAAATAACTGTCTTTAAACACAATACCCATCGGGTCCTGGAGGTGATTGTACCTTGAAATTCCTGACTCCACGGCATTAGGTAGCTAAATTTAAAAGCGGGGGATTTTAAATCCTGATGGATTGAAAGAGCCCCAGCACTTCTCTCCTGTCCTGTATTTGCCATCTACCACTTTGGGAATGCTACATTTGCAATTCTAATGCCGAGAAAGTGTCTAGGAAACCCTCATCGCAAGCAGTACTGCTCTTCATTTTTGAGAGTCATGCTTCCAAAATACTTTTGAGTAATTAGCAATATAAATGCAGATTTTGATAGATTCCTCAGCTAAAATCACTGGAGTTTAGCACACTGCCAGTAGAAAGTAGAGATTTTACCTTATAAAATATGGAACATTCTAGCATAGTAAAATCTAAATTATCCTTTTCATCTGGCATAGAAGAAATTGTTGGCCACTTAGATACAGGGGATTGAAAGGAGCCAGAAGGATCCTATCACCATGGAAGGGTCTTCTAAATAGAGATCCATCCTCTGCACTATGCAGAATGAGAGGCATCTGTGGATAAGGAGTTCTTAGTTACCTTCTTATTGAAGGATCATGCCAATATATTCTGATGTCTCATTTACTTTTGCTCTCTCTCTAGTGTCTTTTGAGTTGCTCTCTGGATATTCATTTTGGTCTTAGCTGGCACGTGTTTGGTGTCTCAGAATCTGTATTACTCTTTTTAATTTTTAAGGCAGATAGATTCCTAAACCAGATAGACTTTGGTTCCAACTATACTATAGCCATGGTAACCCTCACTAAAAATTGAAATAGCGTCAAATGAGATAATCATACTTCCCAAAGCTGACTTGGGATTGTACTTAAGTAAGAGTGCCATCGGCTGACACACAGTGTGCCCTTCCAATGCTTTTGTCTCTCCAGCACTTGTCTTAGATCTCTCTGTGTATGAGATAGACCCATCTTTGCATTTATGCTGCTGTGCTTTTTTGTCTTCCATGTGCCTCTCCACATCACTCCACAATTCTTCAACCTACTCTGTGTTCACTGGCTTCTGACCACGAGGGCTTCACTGGCAGGCTACTTTGCCTTTTCACTATACGTTGGGGTTGGTGCATGGAGGTAGGGGCATTGTTAGGAGACTTCTTCCTTGATGGGTTACAATGAGTGGGTTTGTGTGTTCCCACCAATAGTCTATCAGGAAGCTCTTTGCAGAACTTCCATAGTATGATTCTTCCATGTTTCTGTACCTCCTCCCTCTACTTGCTATTTAGACCCAGAGGTGTTAGCTCTTCTCTAGTGTTAGAATACTGAACTATGTTTTGTCATTGTTCTCATTTTTAATCTTCTCCATATTTATAAAGAACCCCTTAGAACTCTCCTCTAAAACACCATACACAATTAAAATTCTCCTCTAAATACGTATCTCTGACCAACACAGATTCTTCTGTTTTGGCATCATGGCTCCTGAACAACTCAGATATTTTCTAAATGCTCAAATCATCTTTCATCAGGATCAGATTCAAAAATATATCCAAGATCTTACAAAAGGAAATCAGAGAAAACAAAAGAGAAGCAGGGTGCTAACTATCGACCAACTTCATCAATCTTCTGTGGAGGAAATGAAAGGAATATAGATTGGATAATTAGTGAGACACATTTGCTTTATACACAATAAATTTAGACAAATTATTTCAGGTGGAAAACTATTGTTTAAAAAAACGAAAAATTGTATTTGAAGCATATGAAGATAGGAAGATGTAAGGTTATTTTGATATGCACCAAAAGATAGGAAATTAATATAGTTATTTCTGAGGTGATTCTCAGGTGGATTTACCAATAAAAAATTTTCACCTTCTGGGAGAGAAGATAATGATCCTATATTTCAGGAGAGGAAACTCCTTAAATATAACTTCGAGAATAATATTTCTTAAAATAATGCCAAGAATGGCATGTGATGTAGCTTTCCAGAAGAAAATTCACCAACATACCAGGAAAACACCTGACATAAATACTTAGTGGTAAGCCTTTGGTGATCATTGATGAATTATCAACTGAGGAAAGTAAACTTGCAGACAAGTATCTTTGAAGAGATGATGCCAAATTAAATGCATGATAAGAATAAAACAACTTTAAATTCCCTTTCAATATTATCAATCTGTTTCTCTGAGACTATTGTACATCATTTTATTTTTACTGACTGTCTAATTTTGTAGGTAAGACGGTGCCATGTCTAAGGTTAAAATGAAAGGCATTGAAACTTATAGTTAGGAATTAATATCCACCCAGACTCAACTTGAAAATAAGGTAGATTTGGTATTTAGGAAAGCATCTTAATTTACTATTAATTCTCCAAAAGTTGAGTAAGCAGCACATGTGTAGAAACAGCTTTTTTTTTTTTTTTTAAGTCCCAATTTCAAGTAGGTTCGTTTTATTGGTTAGCTTAAAGGCTACCATGACAATAAGAGATTTGGGAATAATCGATTAGTTCTAGGAATAGAGAAGTCCATTTCTTGCTCATTTAACAGCTGAGGGTTTGTGTCTCAAAGTAGCAAGTATCTCTGTTCCATGAATCAGTATGAGACCCTAATGCAAGCTCTGTCATTTTCAGTATGCATCTTGTTCAACAGGGTCGCTGTCCCTGAAGTTGTAAACATGACTGTAGCTTTCCCTGTTGAGGGAGGACTTACCCACAAAGTCACTGAGAACTGCAAGGGGCAAAGAAATGCAGCCCAGCCAGAAGACTAGGCAAAAAGGCAACATGAATCTTTGTGACTAACCATGACTTTGAGAAGTCAATACCAGCTGTCCATTTTTATCCCTCACCAAAAGAGAGTTAAACCTTTTGTGGGGTATGTGTGTGCTTCAGAGGACTGATGGTAACCAACTGAATACATGGACCATAAAAGATCTTCCCAGAGCTTTAATGAGAAACTCTAAAGATTCAGGATACACAAAATGGACATATATTAATTTCAAATGGACATATATTAATTTTGTATTTAAACATATATTTATAAATTTTATTTATGTTTCATATGCATCTTATATACATAGCCTGAAGGTAATCCTATATAATCTTTTTTGGTGCAGTTGCATTTTGACTAAACATGAGGGCAGATATGCCATTTTCCACTTGTGTCACCATGTTGGTACTCAAAAAGTGTTAAATTTTGGAGCATTTCATATTTTGTGTGTGCATTTTTTAAAGTTTCTGGGCACCAAATCCAGGGCCTCCTACATGTTAGGCCACTGTTCTACCACTGAGCTATACCCCAAGCCTACATTTCAGATTTTGAACTTTTGAATTTTGGACAAGTTGGATACTCAATTTGTACTTCTCACTAACAGAATGAAAGGTGAGAAAGATGTAATTATCTCAACTGTTGAAAAATAGAAGAAAACAAAAACCTCTTTCACGATAAAAACACTCAACAAACTAGAAGATATAACTTACAAATTGGTTCTTCTGGATATCAATATCATGACCACAACAATCTACAAAATATATCACTAATACTTAGTTCTCAGTTCTACTTCAAGACCAAACTAAATTCCGTATGTTAGGAGACTGGAATCTAAGATGGTCAAAAATAGGGATAGTTTTCTCTCTTATTCTTTTGGACCAAAATATTTTAAGCTTACTTTTTCCTTTGTCTATGTTTTTCCTTTGCTTTTTCTTCTCATCTCACATCTTTAATGTTTAACACAAACCTTATTCTACCTTTAGTTCCAGGAAACCACCTCAAAGATCAACGTAGGCTGGCAGACTTTAGATTTTTTCATCTGGATTTTCCCTCCACGGTTAACATTTCATGTGTAACTCTGGGAAATTTATCACTTTTCAGGTTGGATTAGAGTTCTTCTTTTAACTGCTTTTAAATTATCAGTGAACAAAATAAATTTTTTGAGTTTTCACTGAGATATTCCCTTGAAGATGTGGGACTTGAGTTGACCCTTGAAGGATAAGAATTATTTGGGTGGAGGATATAAATGTAACAGAACAGAAGGAACACAGATATTGTATTAAAAATAATCTTTTTTTGAAAAGTGAGAAAGGACAGAAAAGAGAGGGCAGTGCCAATTATACACACCAACAAGTAATCATTGCCATTCACGAAGCAAATGCAATTTGCTATGAGCAAGACCCTTTTATTAGGAATGAAGTAAAGTTGTAAAAAATGTGTGCTCTTTCTAAAGACTTTACATAATATGAGAACTCTTTTTGATTTCTTCTTAGTAGTAAAGAACTTGTATTAATCTGTATACATTCTCTCCTTTTGTCTCTCAAGTGATTAAATCAACATGTTCGCACATCAACTGATCAGGGTTGAGAGGCCCATTCTGGCTGTGAATTTTATGGTGATTATGAAAAATACTCAGAAGCAATCCCTAATCTCTGGGCTATTCCCAGAAATCTCTTTCCACTAAGAAAAAAGCCACAAATTTTTGCTTATGTTCAGGTACATGTACCCCAAGGGGACTACAATGAGGTACCAAAACAATATTTAAATTTAAAGGATAAGCATAATTTATTATCTGAAATGTAAAGTTTTCTGAAACATTAATTTTGTTTTGAAGTTAAAATATATATAGTGTTTAAATATACAAATCTTATAAAACAGGAGGGCTCCTAAAAAAAATAAAATCACCTATTGGCTATTGCATGCCAATTCAAAGGTCTCAGGTTACAAATCAATCTGTAGGCTTTAGGAAGTTCTCTTTGAAATAATCTTGAGAATCATTTTTTTTTTTTTTTGGTTAGGCTAAAGACTTTTCAGCTTATATTTGCTCCTTCATGTCATTAAAGACCATGTTTAAATATGGTTCCACAGCTGAATGAGTGCAGAAGGATGAAAACATGAAGATTAATCTGCGGTGGGGCAGGGATCATGGACTAAGGGACTCCGTGGATCCCTCTGTTGGGTCACAGACCCTGCACAGGGATACCTACCATTAGCTGTAGCAGTCTGGACAAGTTGGGTCAAAGCTGCTCACAACTCAAATTCTAACTAGAACTTGAAGTTCTTTTCTGAGTGACTGTGAATATCTAAAACATCAGCACAAGGGACTCTGAAGTTGTCTCCTGTAGCTCTAATCTAATCTAAGAGAATCAATGTCAGAAATGGAAGCCTGGTTCTCTGGTAATATCAACCTTTACCATCATGTCCATTTCAAGGCCATTTTTATAAGGGTTTAATATTATTTTCTGATGATATTCCATTATGTAAATGTTTGGAAACAATTTTCCATCAAATTTGAGATGCTGAGATTAACAGAACAAGTGCATGCTTTTATTCCTTGCCAATTATCTTTCGTTATTCAGATGCTTTCTACTCTCAGTATCCTGAATTAGAAGAGTGTTTATTTTCTAAGTACAACTTGGTAATTCTGAATGTGCTTCTAGAGACATAGCTGGGTCTTCTTCAGTTCAGGGATACCTCATTTTATTGTACTTTGTTTAACTGTGCTTCTCAGATATTTTAATCTTTTCAAAATGGAAAGTTTAAAAAATCGGCATCAAGCAAATCCATCAGTTTTATTTTTCAAGCAATTCAGATGATTGTTTCCATTTTTTTTTTTTTAGTAATAGAGGCTGTTTAATTAAGGTACATACTTTTGCAAACATAATGCCTTTGCACACTTAACAGACTACAGTATAAACATTTCCCTGTGCACAGGGAAACCAAAACAATTGTGTGACTTATTTTATTTATAATGCTATTCACTTTATTGCACTGAATTGGAACCAAATCTACAATCTTTGATGTGTGCTTATCCTGGGATTGAGTGGGGTCTTCCAGAAACTTTTGCCACAGACAGCAATCAGAAATCACAGCAAGTATACCATTTTCCACTGCCCCTACCTGAAAGACAATCTTTGTGTATAGAGAGCCTAGCTGATAACAGCCCTGTTAACCATAGTCATATTTTAGTTGTTTTGGGAATGAACACTTCTGCACACTACATGTACTACACAGGCCAAAGCTTAAATTCATCCAGCTCCACTTAATGAAAGTGGAACTACTAAAGTAAATTACTGCTTCTTCATTTGAAAAATGTGTATAATGATATTATCTATCTCATACATTTATTGTGGTCATCAATTGAGACCATATTCATGTAACATTTAACTATAGTATCAGCATTTGCACTAGTGTTCTATTATCAGATGGATTTGCTTTTGTTGTTGTTATTTACTTTCTAGTTATTGTTTCTTTGCAGACATAAATTTTGAAATGTTTATCCTAAAAGTATTCACAATCGGGTTTCAAACCTGCCTAATGTTCTGCTATCTAGTTTCGCTAACCTATTGAGATACTGGACTTTTCTATATCTAAGTTTGGTTAGATACTCCAGATTCAGACATCAACTTTATCCCATAATTTGTAACTACACACTATCCCCCCCCCACAACTTGTTCTTTATTTTGTTCTCCTGCTTGTTTATAGTCCAGATACTTCACTTGTTGTGCAAATTGCCTCCTCCCCTACCCTGTTCTGTGGCTATACTTTACTCAGTGCCAACTTCCAGACTCTGAGATAATTCTCTAGCAATTCAGCGACAACTGGTTTCTTCAGAATAGACTAGTATACCTCAAGAAAAAAAAAAAAGTGTCTGACCCCAAATCTTTAACTTTTTGAACTTCACTACCAATTCTCAGGACAAAGATTTACATCTTTATTGCAACATGCCCAACTGGTTTTATTCTGTATCTAGATAGGAAACCTTAGATCTTTCTTCTTCTCAAGATGAACTGATTCAATATTGGTGTGTAGCACGCTCCATGATGAAGTCTAGCTAACCATAGTAGGCCCTTTGTACAGCAAGCCCTCCTAAGAGTTTGTATTGCAGTGACTCTGCCTGGCTATGGCACACAGACCTCTTGTGGCCATCTTTTCAGCATAAAGTTCTACACTGCCTTCGGGGAAGCCAAATATCTTCTGAACTACCACTGTCAATTCCCAGATCTGCTGCCCCTTCTCACCAAAAAAGTTCAGTGTCCTGCTGACTAAGAGAATGATTTCTGTCCGGGTTGGTGTAACTCAGATCTAATTAAGCTTTGAAGATGCCACCAGCAACAAACCTCCTCTCCTTGGAAATTTTCACCTTCATCTTCTTGCCACTCACCCAGAAAGAAAAAGCAAGAAGTCTCTTTTCAGTAATTTCTTTGAAAGTTTGGGAAGAGTCCAGTCAATATGAGGGCAATCAAAATGAGTGATAGTTTTCACATGATGAGGAAACAACACACCTGTTCTGCAAGATAGCCCTTGATCATTATTCAAAGTATTTATTAGATGCTTGCTGCTTTCTGATCCTACTTCAGTATCTAAAGCATTAACAAAGAATGTAAGAGATTAGATGAATGAAGACTCTTTATGGAAATAGCACCCTGGTACAGTGTTAGCAACTGATGATTGAATTTTGTTCCTTTGTGATGTGATTGCAAAAGGAAAGAAAGCCTGTTCTAAAATATCCACGACATTCCGCTTTATCTTGTATCTATTATTTAAACATCAGATGCAATTGTTGAAATATAGTTCTTCTGTTGAAGACCTTTTCCCCTTTGAGATGACATATAATACTGAAGAGGGTAGCAGAACACAGCAGGCCATTCTAGTCTGTGAGTGAATTGCTCCTGTGCACTCCAATCCAATAGTGAATTGCAAGCAGGTAAAGATGGGAGTCAGAGAGAGAAAGCATGAGAGGATTGGGTCATGATATGCCAGGAGAAAGATGAGTATAGCAGAAAGGGATGGCAAGATTGACAATTCAGACTCCCAGTGCCAGGTTAGCTATACCAGAGGAGAAGCACTTTCGTCAGGATCCTGTTAGTAGATAGAAATTGTTTTAGCTAAGAGGATTTTAAACATAAAAAAATATATATTAGCTAGAAAGATTCTTCTTAATTGGGTAACATAGGTACATCAAGGTATCAAGGAGGGAGCAGATATAGGAAACAACATTACTAAGATTGCTAAGATCATACAGGGAAGATGCTAGAAACATTAAAACTTAGAAACTTAGAGTTTCAGCTGAAACTCAGACCACTGAGGGGGGCGGGGTGTGTTGTTCAGCTGTTGCTGCTGTTTCTAACCTTGGAGAAGGAGCCTCATAAGGCTGGGACCCAGATCTATGGGGAAGGGAACATTACTTGGCAGCTGCTGGGTCTCTACGTTTTAAGAAGGTTCTTCACTGGGCAGGGACTCAGATCTGTAAGGAGACCCTAGTTTCCAGGTGCTGGTGTCTCTAAAATGAACACAAAGAAGCTGGTTCTGTGAGTGACAGAAAATCTGCAAACAGAATTCATCTAGATCTAGGGGAGGATCTGCTGCTTTCGGGATTATGCAGCATTGCTGGGTGCCACTCACGGGAACAAAGCAAAACAAGCAGACTGGGAGGAGCAAATCCCTTTTTCTACTTTCAGCCTTGAGCCTCCCTCTACCTCCCCCTGCTGGTTTTGCCTCATAGGGAAACAGCTGTCAAAGAGACGTGATTGCAGAGTTCCTTTGAGAGATTACAAAGGTCATCTCTTATCATAATTGACTCACAGAGATCAATTCCAGCTTTTCCCAGCTCAGCTGACTAGGACCAGATGCAGACACATATCAGGATGTAAAAAATGATATGATTCTAATTAAGGCATCCTATTTTATATTGCTAACATCAGGTTTGCACACTGTTGTTCATTTTCCAAAATAAAATATTATTCACAAAGTCTAACTTAGATTCAAAGCAAACTCAAGAAGTAGCCACCCATCTGTACAAAAGATTAGAATTTTCATAGTTTATAGGAAGTCCTGCAACACTAAAAGTTATTTATTAACTATGAGCCATAGTACAAATATTCAGGGAAAAATTCCCAGGAGAATATGTGTTGGATTAACACAGTGAACATGACGGTGATAAGGAAGGTTCACTTCAAAGGCATTCTGCACAGTAGATTCGTTGTTATGCACAATGTTATATTGAATTTCCTGGGCTTTTCGGTATAAACTATTTTGGAGAGAGAAGTAGAGATGAAATGCCCTTTTAGTCTTTCATCAAACTCAGTGATTATTTTCAATACTTTGTGGCAAACCTAGGAAATGCACCCAAATTATCCCTCCTCCTGGATACCTCAAATTATTGTCAAATCTTTGAAAAGCCTGAATCATTTCTTTTTCCTTTTCAGAAACACTGAATCCAGAGACCAAAACAAGGCTTAAAATGGAGAGATGAGCATTAGATTTTTGTTAACTGGTATGTGAATGGATGAGTGGATGGGTGATGAAAGAATGGGTTATTATGAAGCAGAGTTCTTGATCCTGTGGGAAGCACATAAGATCATTACTGTTTTTCACTTTTAAGTTGATAAATGACATTAGAGTTGATTTCATGTGTTCTTTTGAGTGGGCCACAGGGTGCCCAGACATTTGATCAAAGGATATTCTGGATGTTTCTGTGATGATGCTTTGGGTGAAGTTGACATTGAAGTGAGCAGACTTAGTCAAGCTGACTGCCCTCTGCAGATGCAGGTGCGCAGCAGCCAGAGAGAAGGATCTGTACAGAGAAATAAGCAGTCTTTTCCACGAATAAGAGAGAATTTTCCCCACCTGTTTTCAAACTGGGAAATCAGCTTTTTACCTGTCTTGACTCAAACTGAAATATCTTTCTTCATTGAGTCTTTAGCCTCCCAGCCTTTGGGATGGAAATGATAATGTGGATTCTCCTGGTTCTCAGGACTTTGGGCATGCCCTGAACTATCTAATTGACTCTTTGGGTCTCTAGAAACTATATAGCTTTTATGTTCTCTGATATTTTGTTTGAAGATATGTACTATTTTAGAATTCTACTCTGTAGATTCAGTCTGCAGATCTTGGGATTTATCAGCCCCCCCTACCTCCCAAATCATATGGGCCAATTCATTATAACAGATCTCTTCATATATAAGGAGATTTATATTTATTTCTATACACAGGTATTAGATTGGTTGTGTTTTCCTTGGAGAATTCTGACTAATACAGATAGTAACTCAAACAAATGAAGGAAGAAAACAAAATCGAGGACCTTCTGGCTTTTCAACTTGATCTTGCAATTTTTATGCTTCCTTTCCTCTTTGATATCACCATTCTAATTACCACGTCTACCAGCTGTCATTTATTGTTCACTATCTGCCAACAGTATACTATCCATTTTACCCATTTTATCTCAGCCATTGCTTTTGAAAACATTTTAAAAAAATTTTTTTAAGAAAACTGAAGCTGAATGAATCATAATTTGCCTAAACTTACATGTAAAATAAGCTTACACGGCTATCTCTGAATCCATGGTTCTCTGATTTCAAAATTTGCAATCCTAACCAGTTGTGGCACCAACATTAAACTCATTGAGTCGGCTGAGACAAACGTTTCTTCATTTTCTCTTTTTTACATGCCTTACTTTTATAAAATTGAGCAATTAAATGTGATGCTTTTTCTTATCCCTTCCAGCTCAGACAAACTGTGAATGCACGATCTTCAGTCAGAAGACAGAACCACAAGGCTCCAGCAAAGAATGAAGCCCTGACCAGACAAGCACAATGTCAAGGCCACGTTCATCCTTTGTTGAGAAATTCACAGGGGTTTGAGGGACATGGAGCAGTTTAGACATTCTTTGACTACTTAAAAAATTTTGCCTACTAATTCCTGGGTAGTAGTAATTTTCATCTGCTTTGTAGTACTAATCTTGCTAAATAGAAATAAATAAATAAATAAATAAACTTGATGTTAGAAATTCTCCCCCCACCCCACCACCATGCCATACTTTGCACTTTCTCTTTCCCCTCTAAATATCCCATGGCTTGTGGATATTCTTGTCATGCTCCGGGTTCTCCCTTCCCTACCCTGTTTCTACCCCCAGGGCTCTGAGTCCTGGATATGGCACCATATGCTTCACTTTTTTTTCCTGATCAACATACCCTAAGCACCACTGCTTCTGTATCTACCCATTTGTCATCTCATTTATCATTTTCCTCTGAACTCTGAACAAATATGGCAAACTTGACAGTTTCCCAGAGTGTGTTATATTGATCATTAAATTGGTTGTTATCAAGAAAAATAAAAGGGTTCTGTAGCCAGATAACATTAGGAAAGAATATATCAAAAATGATTACACTAGTTTCTTTTCTTCAGAACTTCTCAGAGCCTTTAATGTATGAATGTGTTCAACTGATTAATAGTCTGTTTATGAAATAAGTTTCACATTTTACTTTGCTGGGGGGGGCCCTCTTTTCTCAGAGCATCATCTAGGACCAAGTTCCACAGAATACATTCTGGGAAATGGTAAATGATTGAGGGTTTTCTGCTTCCCAGAATATGTATTCAGAGAGAGGCTAACTTTCTTGACACCATGGGGATAAGTACTGATAACTCTTTATACAAGGCAGCAGTCTGTTTGTTATCCATTTCTACAACAGCAAAGGAGTTCTGAGTATCTGAGTGATCCGATTGTAGGGCACATCACGTCAGAGAAATAGAAACCTATGATGGAGAAAAGGAAACCCCACTTGCAGACTGATGCTCACTTCCTGGTCTTGGGGCTGCACATGGCTAAGATGGCGCCTGGTGATCAGCCAGAAGGCGTTACCGTGGGTTGTGACGAAAAATCGGACCACCTCTAGGATAGGCTCAGAACTCTTCCACCCTCGTAGACAGTTTGTGTCTCCCCTTACTGCCTGTAGAATGGGTGTACACCTGAACTCTCCTCACCCTGCTGACCTTTATCCTGATTGGCTCCTGTGCCTTATATTAGCTGTGTGTGCTTCCTCAATAAATGAGATCCAGCCTTGACTTGTCTTCCTGGTGCGTCTGATTGTCCTCCAGCGGGGGGAGGGCTGGGTGCCGGTGGTCAGTCAGCCCTCTCCCTCTTCTTTCTTGGCTCCTTCTGGCATGTTCTCCCTATCTCTCCTGCAGGTTGGGAGGGAACGAGGACTAAAGATCCGACATCAGATGATATAAACAATAAGTAAAAGTTCTGCACTAAGGTAAAAGTGTAAAATGTCAAAGCTAAATATTCATTTGTGTATTCTTGAAAAATAAGGCACTCAATATGGAAAGCAGTATGGAGATTCCTTGGAAAACTGGGAATGGAACCACCATTTGACCCAGCTATCCCTCCCCTTATTCTGCACTCAAAGGACTTAAAAACGGCATACTACTGGGACACAGTCACATCCGTGTTTATAGCAGCACAATTCACAATAGCTAAACTGTGGAACCAACCTAGATGCCCTTGTGTAGATGATGGATAAAAAAAATGTAGCATATATACACAATGAAATATTACTCAGCAATAAAAGAGAATAAAATCATGACATTTGCAAGTAAATGGATGGAGTTGGAGATAGGGCAGAGGGGTTGGAAGGCAAGGGAGAAGGTAGGGGGTTAGCAAGGATGATGGAATGTGATAGCCATCATTATCCAAAGTACATGTATGAAGATACAGATTGGTGTAAACATACTTTATATACAACCAGAGATATGAAAAATGTGGTCTATAGGTGTACTAAGAATTGTAATATATTCTGCTGTCATTTATTTTTTAAAAATTCATTTAAAAATCAAAATAAATAAATAAATAATAAGCATGAATTCCAAAAAGGGGAATAAAAAGAAAAAAGAGAGCATTTAATTTAGTCTTTTTCAAAATAGGCTTGTAATATTTAGTCACACCATAAAAATATCCCAAAGGCTAACCTCTATAAATATGTCAAGTCCTTTGGTAACATAAGAAAGGATACATAAAATACTCTGGCTCAAATATTATTTTTACATATGTGTTTTCTCTGTACCATACAGCAGATGGCAAAGGGTTGTACTTCAAAGAATATGCAGTTTTTATATTTTTTCATGCATTATAGTTATACAGATAGTAAGGTTCATTTTGACATATTTATTAAGGAATATGACATAGTTTTCTCCATTTCAGTCCCCAGTACTGCACATTTTTAATATTGATATATTGCTGAAATGTTCTACACTCTGTTGAGCCAAGTTATATTCCCACATTCCCATCTCCAATTTGTAAGTGTCTTTTACACCTGTTTGACCATGAATGTTAAAAAGCATTAAAAACTTTGTCATGATTCTTTATTATTAAACTATTGAACTTTTTTCATCTATACATTATCTGCTATAACCTGTTTGTATTTACATATATATATATATGTTCATATATATTCACACTTTGATTTTTTGTTATTTATGGGTTGTTATTTTTGTTCTTTAAATTATAGGACTTATCTAGAATTTATTGTTTGTAAATGTGAGATAACAATCTGTTTTTTTCAGAAGACTACAAGATTATTTCAATGTGATGTAATATTGCTGTTTATACTATCTTCACTAAAACCCAATATGCTTAAGAACAACATTTTTAGATTGTCTTTTAATGCACCACAACTAATGTTTTAATTACTTCAAATCTGAATTACATTTTGCAATGTTAACTTTCAAATTGTGTTGACTTATTTTCATATGAACTTCAGGATCACTTTCTAAGTACAAAAAATTGTTTAGTATTTTTGTTCAGATTATAGAATTTTTAAGAATAATTTAGAGATTATTGATGTATTTGCAATGCTGAATATTTTTATCCAAGAACATAGTCTATTGAGTAATTAAATTTTATGATCTTCTAAATAGCAATTCATTAAAATATAGCCTTTATTTGAACTCTACGTGTCTTTTGCTAATTCACACAAATTAGTTGCAACAAACCTGACTTATGGAAATATGATGGAAATATTTGTACTCAAATTGTTATAATAGGAACTATTGTTTTAACCATAAGTTTTTGGATCCTTTGGATTTTTTTAACCTAAATCTTGTTTATTTGTTTTTAAAAATTTAATAGCCAGCTATTTAACTAATATATTATTTTTCATAAGTAGAAACTTGCTTATATAGATCAACAGATCTTTAATAAAAAGGCTGTTATGAAAAATTTATGTAGACATGGCAAATTTAAATCATTAGAAACAAAACAATTGAGAAATAGTTGATCATAATGGAAATCTGGCTTGTAAAATGTGAATTCCTAAGAACAACACGTTTGAGAATTTATGTTAGAATTTAAATCTTTAATCAATCTTACTTGATTATTAATAGTATAGAAAAAGAACAGCCAATTCTAAATAAGGATATTATTTATATTATCTATTTGTATCAAATTAGAGTCAGGCTCTAATGTTTGGGAAAGGTTTTATAGGAATATTAAAGTTTACTAATGTTCTCCAGAGTTCATAGGGTTATTAGCTGATAGGTAAACTGGTTAGAAAACACATAAATCAAGGCTGGGGCTATAGCTCAGCAATAGAGAGCTTGCCTGATAGATGACAGGCACTGAATTTGATCCTCAGCACCACATAAAAATAAATAAAGATTAAAAAAAAAACAAAGAAGAAGAAGAAAACATGTAAATCTTTCTTGCTCATTAGGGTCACAATACACAAAGGGTAACAAAGAAAATGTCTAATTGTTGAGATGTGGGGACGTGAGATGAAAAAGCACAGGAGGGGGATATGGTGCTATGGGCTTAGCTTTTGGCAACATTCACCTCACGTGCTTATTAGGTTTGTCTATTCCAGGAGATATTCTTTTACTCCCTGATAGTAATTCCTGGCATTAGTTTTTTCAATGACAGGCATGGCATGTCCACCAATGGAGCTCAAAAGTAGCCCAGGTTCCATTTTCCTTTCCTCTGTCTGGGTTCTAATCATTATTGGTAACAAAGACTAAAACAGATAAAAGATTAAATAGCAGCTTTATTCTCTAGAAAGGTTTAGGAAGAATTCTTTTAATGTGAAAGTTGAATGAGCCATGTATGTGAACAGCAGGAATAGTTAGCTTTACCAAAGACGCAGGTGTCCAAAGTCCACAGAGGAGCCTTCTGTTAGAGAAGCAGAAAGAAGCATATTCTCTTAGAGTATCTCACACCCCGGAAGAAGGACTGAGCTGAGCCAAGCATGCCTGGCATAGGTGTGAAATTTACCCGTTAGAAATGCATCCACCTCCCCAATGGCAAAGCAAGTATATGCATGGAGACATGCCTGAATCCTTCTGGAGACTGGCAGGGAAAAAAAGGTTGTTCTTGACGCTTCCATCCTATTTTTTATTTATAAAAATGACCTGATTGGTTCCCAGGATAAAGAGATGTAGGTAGGAGAAATGCCTTAGCTAGAAGAAAATGTCATCCAGTGTGTGGCGTTTTAGTGAAGATAATATAGATATAATTTATTATATCATATTGAGATAATTTGATATACATCTGGAAAAATGGATTACTACTTCACATCTAAAACCAAAATAAATTCTAGGTAAACCTTAGAACTTTGTGAACAAAACCAGTGATTTGTTTTTCCCTGTTAAGGAAGAACATATTTATTCTTTGATCATCTTAATTCAGAAGGAGATGCTTTCTTTACATGACTATAATGTTCAAAAGGCAGCCTCCAAATTCTAGACTTTCCCTGGAGCTTAATTTCAACCAATACCAGACGTTAATCTCAACTTCCTTGCTTGCAAGTAATTAGAACAGTAGTTCTACTGCTTGATCAATAAAATAGTCAGATTTCATTTTTCCAGTGACATTCTTCCAATTCTGCATATACCTGACCTAGACCATGAGACAGAATCACCAGTGAAGGAATATAGATCCAAATATTTTGTCCTTATCAGAGAATCATTTGGGAATCACATAGTTTGCAGTAGATTCTGGGACCATTCTGATGAAGATTTATCTACAAATATAGGGCAAATGGCAAGAAGAGGATACTTTATGAGAGGAAGGCTGTCAAAGCCATACACTCTGGGGAAAAAAAATCTCATTGGGTTAAGAATAATAAGTTTCTTCATCTCCTCCTCCTCCTCCTCCTCCTCCTCCTCTTCCTCCTCCTCCTCCTTCTCCTCCTCTTCCTCCTCCTCCTCCTTCTCCTCCTCCTCCTCCTCCTCCTTCTTCTTCTTCATCTTCTTCTTTCAAAATCACATAACAGAAGGAATATAGTAGTATGTTTTTAAGAAATGAAATTGATAGAATCCTTGGGTTGGGTTTCTTAACAGCCAGGCTCTGATCCAGGCAAGGGACATTTGGAGGGGGAGCATAATATTAAGATGGAAGTCTGGGTGAGGGGTTTATATTATATTCCTGGTAGATATATTATTAAGTATCATAGGCATGTTAATGTTCTTTGACTTATGATGGGGTTGTATTTCTATAAACTCATCATCATTCAAAAATATTATAAATCTATAATAAATTAATGCACCTGACATGTGCCAAACAGCATGATTAGTAGAACAGTACACTGTGATCTCATGGTTTGCATCGGCTTCCTTTCATCCAGCGAGGAGGTCCTCGAAACAGGGTAGAGGAGAGTGTGGCTTCAGAGTCCCTAATCAAGACCTCCGGAGACCAAGCAGAAAGCAGGTCTGATTTTATTGTGCAGTTACCATGTATGTATATTCAGGCAGTAGTTAAGCAGATTACAGGCAGACACCAATGCAATTTCTTACTAACTGTCCTTGCAGCAACCAATTGAGGAGTGGGCCATGGAGCAAGCTCAGGAACTGCAGCACATGGCCTCATGCCTAGGGCTGTTTCTATGGGGTAAGTGGTTTGCCAATCTGGCGCCTAGAACAAGGGGAGTGGTTTGCACTCAGCCGCCCTTAATGTATGCCACGTGTGCAGTATTCCATGCACTTGTCCCCACATCGGCTGAATGGGAGTTCACTGCTGTTGCCCATTATCACAAGAAGGTATCAAACTGTATATTACTAGTCAGAGAAAAGATAAAAATTCAAAGTCCCCAGTATGCTTTCCTTTGGAATGAATATTGCTTTCATATCACCTTAAAAGTAGAAAATCCTAAGTCACACACTCCTTAATGACATTCTGGTCTACAACAGCCCATGTTTATAATGGTTGTCCCATAAAACTATGTAGGAGATGAAAAATTCCTATCACCTGATGATGTGGTTATATTGTAATGAATTACTCACATGATTATGGTGATGGTGGTATGAACGCTTACTGTGCCTCCAGTCACATGAAAGTACTTACTACCATGATATGGGCTTATGTTTTTACTACACATTTTTTTAAATCAGGGATTGAAGCCAGAGGTGCTTAACCACTGAGCAAAATTCCCAGCCCTTTTAAAAATATTTTATTTATATTTATGTGCCTAGCATATTTGCCTATTTCAGGTCACATGCCTTTACTCCCTGACAGTAATTCCTGACATTAGCTTTTTGAATGATAGGCATGGCAGATTCAGCACGGGAACTCAAAAATTGGGTTGCATTTTCCTCTCCTCTGTCTGGGTTGTAATCATGTTGGGAAGCAAAGACTAAAACAGCTAAGAGATTAGATAGCTGTTGCCCAGTATCACAAGAGGAGTCGGAAAAAGTCCTCACTAAATTGCTGATGCTGGCTTTAACTCGCTATCCTCCTGCCTCAACCTCTCCAGAGGCTGGGATTCCAGGTATGGGTCACCACGCTTGGCCTACATTACACTTTTTATCATCATTTTGAAGTGTATTTCTACTTACATATAAAAAGGTTTATTGTAAAAATACTATTTCCGATTATGCCAAAGGCAGCCTCATATATATTGTGCTTTCCAGCTCTTGATGGCATCATTTTCTCTTGGGCTTAATTTAATCTGTTATTGTTTTGTTCATCATGACCCTAGAACAATAGTCTATCATATACACACACATGCACACACATGTACATAGATGGATATATGCCTTATAGCCTAGGTTTGTAGTAGGCTATTACCACCCAGGTTTATATTCTGTGATAGTCACACAATGAGAAATTATCTCATGATGTATTTCTCAAAACATATACATGTCATTAACAGATGCATGGCCATATATATATATGTATATATATATGTGTGTGTGTGTGTATGTGTGTGTGTGTGTGTGTGTGTGTAGTACACACACACATTATTCATATGTATGAATACCAAATACATATCAACTATATATTTTTTCTGATAGAAAACAATTTATAAATATACACCAGATAATGACCAATTTTTTTATTTTCATAACCAATTTCATCAAATATAAAATGGTATAGAATAAAATGGAATTATTCCTCAAATTAATTTATAAATTAAATATAGTTCTCAATTACAACCTAATATTATTATTTTGAAAATTGTCAAAGATATTATAAACTTTCTGGAAATTGAATCAAAATTAGGAAATTTTGAAGAGAAGCGATGTCTTTTCTAAATGATCTTCTATGAGAACTTCAGGTATCATGTATATTTACAAATGTTGAAAGTAAAAATAGTTTTTTTTTTTATCAAAGGAGAACACAATCTTAACAAGAGATACAATAAGATGTTAGTAGTGCTTATCTCTGTTGTGGATATATGAATTTTTTTGCCTTTGTCTTTATTTATATTTTTACATGACTGAAAATTTTATTTAGTACAAATGAAAAATATACAGAACAGTGAAATAAAATTTTTTCTCTAGAAAACATAAATTCTAACACAGTATCATAAAAAAACACTATTTTGTGAATTAAATCCACAGTAATATTTAAGTACCTATCATGTTCTAGACTCATAGTTATCTTCTAGCACTTTCTCCTTAAATGGAAAATCGACATACCCTCAGTTTCTATGTTCTTGCCTCAGGTTTGGAATACACCTGCCTGAGAAAGGTTTAGGGTGTTCTGAGACATTCACGGAGCACCAAAGCCCACTCATTTCCTTCTGCTACAGTTGTGTGGCTTTACTTTAAATCAATCAGCAGAGGTAATATTCTTAGCTCAAGTTTCCTTAGCAGGGTTGTGCTCAGCATTATGTTCCTGTGGGTAATTGCCCAAGTGTGACATTATGCGGGAGATTCATTACTGTGACTAGTAGGAATGAAGTTAATCCGTCACAAATTCACAGGTAACTTGGTTTGCTTTTGTGCCTCTCAAGCGTATTCAGTTTGTCTATTTTATCTGAAACAACTAAAACAAAATTTCTCAAGTGTTTTTGTGTATAAGTTGAAAGTTGCAATAAGCTTATACCATGAAGCTTGATATAGTGAAAAACCATGGCCACAAGACATTTGGGTGGAGTATGTACCCCGACTCTCCTCCAGCTTGGAAATATGCACTAGGGAATGTTAACAGGTAAACCAAGGCATAATAAAATTTAGAATTTTTGAGCTCCTTTGTGCCTATCGTGATTTATAAATTGGATAACTACAAACCAGAAGTGGTTGGGTCCTTTGCTGAGGGAATGTAAGGAGAAAGTTTTTACAAGCTGAATATGGAAGGTAAAGCAAATATTTGTTTTCTTTTCATAGTTACATGACGCCTTATTTGGTCTATTCTACTGGAATGTTCCTATTTGTATAACTATAGATTAGTTGGTGATTTCTGTTTGGTTAACCTTGGGCTTTGTTTTTCTTGAATATAAGCATTTTAAAGAAATAGTTTAGGTTTTATTTATATTTGCAAATCAGGCAAGGTTAAGTTCACTTATAAGGCCTAATTGGCTTTGTCTGCTCAGGGATTCTTTTGTCTCTTTTCAAATTTACTCTAATGATAACCTGGGGACATCCACAATACTTTGCTGGGCCCAGTGTCCTCCTTTACAAAATGCAGTATTGAAAGAAAAAACTTTATGAACATTACCAATATAACTTTTTAAAGTTCTTCAATACAATCAACATGTGTATATTGCTTTATGAATTTTGAATGTCTAAGATCACTTAAGTTCTTTCTCAATATTATATAAAATGTGACCTTTCAGGAAAAAAAAAAAGCTACTATAATTGTTGCTTATATCCTGACGTGGAGGATGAGAAATAGAAAACAATTATATAAATGCTGTTCAAAAGCCTTGGTTTATCTACACGTATTTTTGCTTCTACTGTCTCCCTCTTCCTCCTTCTCTGCTCCTCTTATGAGCCTAAAATGTCTTGCTCACATGCATTTGTTACCATCAGTGAGGGCTTCATTAATTTGAAGAGATATACTTAGGCTCTTTGCCAGAGTGCATTTGGCACAGTTTTAGGCAGGTTTACAACTTTGTGGTGAAGGATATCATATTTCAGAGGATACTTTGGAAGACAGGCAATGGGGTTCTATCATGATTTTTTTTTTTTTATTCCTTTCTTTTCTTTGAAACAGGGAGGGTCTCACTCTGTTGCCCAGGCTGGTCTTGAACTTCTGGTCTCAAATGATCTTCCTGCCTCAGCCTTCTGGTATGCACCACCACATCTGGCTCAATGATCCTTAATTATGCTGGTAATGTAGGAGATATGGGAAGCTCCCTATCTCTCATCATAGCATGTGCCACTTTTGTCTATCTGGCTAAACTAAGATCCACTAACTAGAGGAGCTCATTCCCTGCCAAGTCTGGCTCTACAAATTATCCCATTACAATCCTACATGGTGGCAGTGTCAATCTTTATTTTTTAATAGAGTTGGAGATCAAATACAGGGCCTCACACATACGAGGTGAGTGTTCTAGTACTAACCTACACCTCCAGCAGCACATAGTAGCAGTTTGAATCCCAGAAGAGAGAGAAATTGGGGCAGTGAATTTAAAAATGTCATCAGGCCCGGTGGCACACACCTGTAATCTGAGAGATGCTGGAGGCCAAGGCAGGAGGATCACAAGTTTGAGGCCAATCTTGCCAGCTTAGTGAGGCCCTACGTAACTTAGCAAGACCTGTCTCAAAATAAAAAAAGAATAAAGGGCTGAGGGGGTGACTTAATAGTTAAGCAACCCTGGGTTTAATCCCTGGTTCCAAAAAGAAAAAAGAAATGTCTTACTCTGCAGGTTGAGAATGTTGCACCATTGTGTACTTCTATGGCTACTTTGATTTGTCTTGGAGAATTTTGGCATTAAGACTAATCTCTAATTAAAAAAGATACCTTTAGAGTCTTTGAGTTATTTTTTTTTCTTCAACACGATTCCTATGTCCTTTGTAACTCAAGAAATATTGAGGAAGTAGGTGGACTCATTTGGATTTCAGAGAGATGAAGAAGGAAACCAGAAACTTCAACACAGCCATCAGATTAAAAGATCTCATTTAAACACAATCAAATCACCTTTGTTGTTTCAGAACCAACTTGCAGAATATAGAGAACATGACACAAGAGATTAAAATATAGCACATTTCATAAGCATCACTGTAGAGACATAAAAGGAAGAAACAAGCATAAATACAGTGGAATCCAAGCCATGGCCCGACTGCGTCTGTGCATGTGGGGTGATATCCCCCCTCATCATGTGTGCAGGAGAATGGCATCTCTGTGGCCATCATTCTAAGGGATGATTAGTTCTTGAATAAATTAATTGACTTGGGATCTGCCTGTGTTGGCATGTTAACCAGGACTTGCCACTTTAGATTGTTTAGATGGAGGGAATTCAACTTTCCGTCACTGAAGGTAATAAAAGAGCTAAGAAGCCGTGCTGACAGATAGAGTTGACTATAAAGAAAGAGCCACCAGTCCTACAGCAACAGAAACGACAGGGTTATCTGGTAAGAGCTCAGGGGTGCTGATGATATCTGAGTATATATTGGTGGTATACTTCAGAGAAGTTGGAGAGGGAGAAAAGGCAGTCAGTATAAGAACACATCACAGGAAACAGAAAGAAGAGGAGAAATACCTTGGTTTCACCTTCCTCCAACCTAGTCTTTCATCATGGCCTCCGAGAAGCTAGAGTAGCTAGGAGCTTGATAGTACTGCTTCCTGGTTACAAAGGTGACCAGGAGGAGAAAGGAAGAGATGGGAGAGCATGTCAGCGCAGAGTGAGAATTGAATGATTTCTTGGTGAAAACTGAAGAATTATCACTGTGGCAAACAAAATCATGGTATACCCAATATGCCTAAGTCCTAACCCTAGAACTTGTGAATACATCACCTTATATGGCAAAAGAGACTTTGAAGATGTGATGAAGACAAGGACTTTGAGATTGGATTATCTGGTGACATTAGTGTAATCATTAGTATCTTCTTGTTAGGAGGTTAGAGTCCGGAGAATTGACAATGGAAGCTGAGGTTGGCAGATGGGGATTAGAGACAGAGGACAGAGCCACAAGCTAGAAAATAACTTCTAGAAGGAGTGTAGTTTTGCAGTCACCTTGACTTTCTTCCCTAAGACCCACGTAGGATTTCTGACATCTGGAACTATAAGGTAGTAAGTGCATGCTGTTAAGTCATACAACTTGTGATTTTTATAGCAGCAATAAGAAACTGGTACATTCAGTAGAAGCATAAAGGTTGTTTTAAAAATTCCTAGAAATCAAAAGCAAAGGAAAAATATGTTTGAAACCTAAGGGAAAGATATACAATAACCGAGTGAGCGTTCGCTCATTGTCTCCATTGTAGATATACTTTTCTCAAGATCATCGATCCCCCAAGGTAGCCCGCAGTTGTGTATTATTAATAGAGCATGAACATAACCCCATTCTCTTATTTTCCATCCGTTGGTAGATATGAATGGGCACAAAAGGGACCCACAGCCCTGGTTATTTTATAAGTGAATTCTGAAGTCAAGTGTTAATTGACTTGATTTCTTTTTCTTCCACCCTATAATTAAAGTGCATTTATCCCCCCATCAATATAAAATAAAATAATTGCCCAATTAGCAGGAAATTATTTTGGGAATGACTAATTTGAATGTCTATTAAATCTGTACCTAACACTGTGCGCTGTCAACTGGAATAAAAAAAAATTAAATGTCAAGAAAAGATGTGAGAAGGACTTGCCCTAACAAGGTCAGCATTTCTGAACCAGGTTAAATCAGGAGAAAAACAACACACAGCTTTGTCAAGATTGGCGTGATAAATGGAAAGGGACAGGGGTTCAATTTGGATGACACAGGACGGAGATGAACCAGAGGAGCATGACTGCCTTTTCCTCCGGAGCCCGGCTTTGTGACCACGTCTGCGTGGTGGAGATGGGAAGCAGCTGCTGTCTCAAGCTTGGTCAGTGTCAGGGGTCCCAGCTCTCATCCTCCACTTGTGGTGACTCTGATCACAACTGACAGTACCTGGCGCTTTTGCTGTCTGCCTCGGCTTCGTGATTAGGTGTGGAAAGTAGAAATGCTGTTGTCTCATTTCCTGCTGTCTAGGGGAAGAGGGCAGTGCATAGGATTGATTCTCCATTACAAAAAAAAAAAAAAAAAAGTGGAATTGAGTTTTCTGTTTTGCTTACTGGTGTTAAAGAGAACACCATTTCTTGTAAAGCTTAAATCCCAAGAAGCAAAAGGCATCTCTGACCCCTTCTCTCCATCCTTGCATGTTGCTATCCGATCCAGTCCTTCTCACAAGAAGACCTTTCTTTTCCTTGTATTTCTGTATGTATTGAATGACATCTCATTCAATCCTTTTTGTAAAGCTCTGACCTCCAACTTGGCATGATGGCTAATTCACTCAACTTCAGAGTGAATGAGGTTCAGCTTTTTTTCTGGAGGTTTTACAGGGAAAATATGTTTGGAGGTGGCTCAGTTGGGAAACAAGAATGTTAAAAGTAAGGAGTTAACACGAAGTCCTTAATAAGCTCACAGTCTTTCATTCAATCTTGTGTCCAGAGGTGCCAATCTACTTCAGCCTCAGGTTCTTCACCTACATAATACAGATGATAATGTTTGTACTAACTCATAATATTATTCCATGGAATAAGTGTTCAGGTCAGTTGAATAGAAAGTACTTTAAATTGTGCTTGGACAATAATGATAATGAATTCCTCTTCTTTTTATTTTTCCAGTGTGGGAAATTGAACCCAGGTTTTCATGCATGTGAGCAAACACTCTACCACTGAGCTAAACCCCCAGCCCATTAGTTCTTGATCATAGTTGTGTTCAATATGATCATTCTTAAAAGATAAAAGGCCATCAGGATGGAAGAGACTGGGGTTCCAGACATGTGCTAATTTTACAAATTGATGAGGGATGAGTGTCTGTCAGGCTCCTTTGCTGTCATTTTTTTATCTTTACTTTGATAGATCTTTATATTTTTTTATCCATGGCTCAGAGTTCAGGGCTGCTTGTTTGCTGGGTCTAAATTTAATTTGTAACAAAAGCTCTGATGGTGGGGGTCAGCAATGTTCTTTTTATACACTACTATTATTTTCTATAATCTTGAATTATTAATCTATTACTACTACCAATTTATTGATTAACATTTTTATTATCCTGATGGCTGTTTGCAGAAAACTGTCACTATTAATGCACCTGTGGAGAGAAGATAAGAACAGATATCACTGCAAAAAAAAAAAAAAAAGGCAGAAGACAAGAAAACATTTTCTGAGCTGTGTGTTCAATAATGAAGTTCCTCTGTTTAATAGTCAAGGCACTTGCAAAACACCTCATAGCATTTCTTGACTTAGTCATAGGAACATATTAAAGACTAAGGGAGCCCTTTTATGGGTTCCCTTAAAACTTATTTTACATAGTGTTTCCTTTGGTAGTGGAAAGATTTTGCAATGAGTATATATGACTAGATGTCTAGTCACTACCTTCTATCTTAGGATATGACTGGGCAAAGTACTTCACATGGGAGTTCAGTTTTTTTTTCAATTTTTCTTTCTTTTTCTTCTTCTCTTCCTCCTCCTCTTTTTATTCTTTATTTAAAAAATTCTAATATTTTTGACTTCAGAAATGATATATATTAAGTCTGGGTAACATAAATTCCAGCATTATTCTTTTCTTGACCTAATTTACAGGTAAACAGTTTACAGTTTCATCTTAGTAACACACCTAACAGACCCAATTCTGTTGTCACCTAATTTATTTATTTTTTTTCTCTTGAGTTGTCCGTAGTTTTATTGAATTGTAAACATGAACTGCTATTTTTGATCACCTGTTGACAATGATGATTTAATCTCTTCCATAACTTTTTTTTCCAGGAAAATGTTTCTTAAAATCAGCAATACACATTAGAGAGAATAGCAATTCAAATATAATTTTAAAAAAACAAAAAAACTCTGTGCTCTGAATACAACTTGCTTTTAAAAAATGTTTCTGGTCTCATTTCTTCTGGATTTCTTTTAACTTATCAGTTATGTCTACACGCCAAAAATATCACATGAGTTCCCCCATGGGTCCATATTTTTATTTATTTGGGGACTTTGGAAACCTTGCTCCCGCTGTCTAGAGCTGGCTTGCTTTCCTGGTTTCCCACCTGGACACTGAGGCTTCCAGATGAGACACTGCTTCCTCACAAATTCATCATAGATTCCCTGTCATTCATTTTCTTCCTTTCTCCACTTCCTCCTTTCTGAGGGATCTATCACCTACAACATTTCTCTTCACTCTGTTTCACTGTCAACACAATTTCCCCCAAAGCTTTTACATTTATTAAACTCAAAAAGGAAGATCTTTGTAATTGCAAACTGTTAGCCATTCTGGTCTTGGTGGTGTTATAAATTCCACACTGGGGGCCTAGGTCTATGAATGGAGACTTAAAAAAAGGGTTTCCAAGGAAATCCCAGTATTGTAAACATAACTTACATTAAAAACAGGCAGAGCTTCATAAGGAAAAAAAAATTCTTCAAAGGAAACTCTTCATGGTTTAGATCACATCTTTGCAAGCCACCTTGATTCTAGTTCTTAATGGATCTTTGAGCTAGTTTATAACTGAATATAGCTGATAACAATCCAAAATAATTGTTGTCTCAAACATGCACATTCTTGTCAATTCCTTTCCCTTCCCACTGTAGAGGTCAGTTTGCCTCTATTTGTACATTGAAGATTTAAAATATGTCTATTGTTGGGGCTGAGAAAATAACATCTCAAAAGCCTCTAAAGCAAATTTCTTTCTAACCTTGTCCTGCCCTAGAAACTGGAATTCTTCTATGGGAATTCCCCTTCTTAAAGATAGGTAATAGAAACCAGAAACTCCTCTCCTCAAAATCAGCCATAGAGCTTCAAAACATCACTCCATTCCCCATCTTTCTATATAAGAGTTGGTCGTCAAGCAATTCTCTGTTACATTGTTTGATTTTAGGTCATCAAGTTACCAGAGTCCTAGGCCAGAGGCCTAAATCCAGGTGTTCCAACAAATCAGGACTAGTCACTTGTCCTGGAAACGAAACAGAAAAGGTAATGGTGAAAACAGGCAAGGGACTCCAATCAATGTGGGCATATTGGGAAGGTGAAGTGAGATCAAGCATCTCAGCCCTGCCTTTGAAGTGCTAACATGAGCTTTCGGTTTAATTAGAGAAAGAACTAGGGCAGGGGGTGGGAGGTATGGAAAATTAAAAAGTTGTGTTCAAAATGTGGCCTGTTAGATTGTTATCTCAGTACTGGTTCAGCTCTGGAGCAGTTCTTTGCTGCATGAGGGGGCAATTTCCACTGATAGCTCAGTACGGGGTTGCAAGCTGGGGGTCACTCCAGGGGAACTGGGCTAATTGGGCTGTGCGAAATAACCACACAAGAGACAGAAATACCTTTTCCTTTGGGAGTGCTGTGAGGGCTCCTCTAACTTTAAGGGTCCGCAGAAAGAGAGAGCCAGAGAGAGCACAGGTGCAGACCTCTTTTATTGAGGAGAAGCTATTCAAATGAGGCAAGGGGTCAGGTTTCAAGGGGCTGAGTCTAGCTTCATGATGTCTGCTGTCAGCAGGTTGATTGACATCTAGGTAGGCCACACCCAAGGGCACTGTAAGAGAAGAGGACACACAAAAGGCACTTCCATGGAACATTCTATCCCAAACAGGGCAAGGGGTAATATTACAAAGGAACAGGTGAGCATAGCTCCACCCATGGAGATATAGGAAGGCACATCCATGCAGGAGATATAGTCACTGGAATCCTAGAAGACTGGGGCTATCCAGAAGTGTGAGCACCACCGGTTGCCACACTGCTCAGCAGGGGAGAAAGTCACGTGCTAGTCAGCCTCCCACAGCTCAGGATGTTCATCTATCTGACCAATGATCCTGGAAGAGCGAATTCAGTTCCCATGAGGTGATTTCTCCAGGGGACATCTCCTCATGGGGGTGTGGGCCTGAGTAACACTGCTGCTCTGAGAAGGTATTGGACAATGACTAGAGAATTCTACGTGTCACTCCAGGTATCTGAAACAGGATGCTGTAAATATTCTTGCAGATCTTTTCTCAGTCTTGAAGAGAAACAAGGTAGGTGAGGTAAATTTAGGGTTCATAAACATGGCATTACTAATTTTTAGATGAGTTCTCCTTGAATGATTAACATGCCTACATGCAGAGCTGAGCACATCAAAAAAATTTAAGGCACTAAAGAAGACAGATTAAAAAAAAAATCAAGGCAGAGATGCCAAGTTTTATCCTGTTTTTAGTTACCCTTGGACATCTGCAGGCTTAAGTAAAGATCACTACTTTTAGCAAAGCAGCCTCTCTAGATCCCTGTTATAATAAGACCACCATTCTAGAAAAAAAAAAAAAAAATCCCTGTCCTGTTCCTGGAAGGAAGGAGTGCTACAGAGAGAGGCCAAGAACAATCTGAACAGACAGACCTTGCAGGCCTACCCACCTCCTCAGTCTCTTAGCATTAATTACATCATAAACTTTGTGCCCAATCATATTTCTACGCAGCTGTCTCATGCTTCATTGAACCTAAGCATAAAAGATAGATAGTTCACCTTGGGACTGTGGGTCTTCAATCTAAAGGTTTTCTTTTTACTCACTAGGATGGGAAGGAAAGGGATCACCCCTTTTCTGACCTTCCACTATTTAACTGGTTGCAATAGCCTACCTACCTGTTCCCTCATTAATTGTTATATATAATCTGTAACACAGGCTAATTTTTGCATTTGTACTGAAGTCATGATTTTATTACTTTTTGAAAGTCATCCCCTCACAACAGATGCCTAGTATGTAATAATTTGAGGGAGAAAAGTTGTCCAAATGGCTTGCTCTATTTGATATCCTCCCATTACCGACTCCTTTGGCCTGAAGCCTTCATAATGCTGGCACCATCTCCATAGCATGTTGTTAGCATCAGCGGGTCTCTTTTAAGTAGAACTCCCTTGGCAGATACTGCTGTATAGCTCTTTTCCTGCTGTCCCTTGTATCTTTGCTTCCCTTTTAATTTTCCTTGCATATACTCCCCAGCTAATTCCCTGTGTTAGCCCTGTCATAAATCCCTGGCAGATTCCTTCCCGCATTGACAGGTGCTATTGACCCCCTCCTCACCATGAAAACTTTTGGCATAACACTTAAACAGGACGGCTCCCTATTCTCTACTCAGACAGCATGAAGGATCTATACTGTTTCCAGCATTTCAGGCTGACAATGGCTGCAAGGAGAACCAGCATAGTAGGGATGAAAGAAAAATTAGAAATCCACTGAGTTCAGAACCCTCATTGTGCAGAAGAGGGCACAGTTATTTATTACTTTCGCTGGCAGTTCCATATTTGGGGAGCACTTCACTTAGAATGACTTGCTCTTAGCATTGAAGTCCTTCACCCTCAGAGGGACCATTCTTTCTTTTCTTTTTTTCTCCAGTTCTGAGCACCTGGGGAGTGATTGACCTTAGAGGTGTCATTCTTTATGCAAATGAAAAGAAACTTCCTCTTATTCTTATGCAGATAGGAAGTGAATAGGTCCCTGGATTCCTGCAGTTTATAACTTGCTCTCCTTACTCTGAGAAGGGCTTGTTCCTCCTACTTTTTTCAGTAAAGTGCTAACATATCTTAGGTGCTCAATAATGTTTATAGTTATTAGGAATTTCAATTTAACATACCTAGTATATTTTCTTTAGCAAATTGTTTTTTATGGTGACTAGGTATGGCTAAAATAACACAGAGGTGTTAGATTATAGGAATTTCATCTTAGAATAGGTTTTTTTTGGTACTGAATTGAAAATGATTATAGTTTGTATCTTAATGGGATAAGCCTCCTAGAAATACAATCTCAGTCTTCTTTTTCTTAGACTCAAACTATTAACAGTAATAAAATAGAATTGTCCTGAAGTACCTGTGGACTATTTATTCCAAGATCTCCCATGTATCCTGTATGATCAAGTCCCTAAATACAAGTAGCCTCTCATAAGAAATTTAGTTTTTTTTTTCCAATTCTGTTTGAATATCTAAATTGTTAAACCTGTTTCTTATTTCCTTAACTTAAAGCTGTTTTTTTTTTTTTTTTTTTTTTTGGTGGTGCTGGGGAATTGAACCCAGGGCCTTATGCATAGGAGGCATCCACTCTACTAAAAGGGCTATATCCCTAGCCCTAAACTTTAAGCTTCTTGAGGGCAGATTTGGAAAGTCATCTCAACATCAGCCCATTCTGTTAGCTCAGCACAGGTCCTTAGGGATAAGTGCATTGCTTAAGTAATGTGCTCATCTAGATAGAATAGCTGTCCGGTGTTATTAGTAGATAATAAAGGCTGGGAGAAACTCCACCCAAATAGAATCACCTGGAGAAATGTGCTCAATTTGGGTCTGATAGGGCCAGGCCAAGGCAGGACCTGGGATGGTATGGGCAGAGGGTGGGGTAAGGTGGGCTGGGGAGGGGGAAAGGAGGGATAGATGGAGGTACCTGCCAGAGTTGCTTCCCTGGAAGGTAGAAGGCTTTGTTTTTGGCTCTAAGACATGGAAAACTTAAAGAAAAGTGAAAGTAATAAAATGGGATTTGGAGGTCAGACACGGCAGGTAACACCTGCTTCTAAATTTCCCCAAGAATTTGTCTTGTGACCCAGCACTTTCTAGTGCTCACATCAGGGGAGACTACATGTCTTTGAATATAGTTTTTAAAAAATCTATTCAGACATGATAGATCTAAGAAAGCTACATTTGATTAATGCTTTATGACCCTCAAAGAACTTCCTCATAACCACAGGAGAGGCTACGGGAAACCACATAGTTGGGGGTTAAAGGGTCATAGTTGGGGGTTAAAGAGTTAAAGTCTTAGCAATTCTATATCTGTATCCTCTTACTTGTGAACTACTGCCAATTTTTAAAGAGATGTAATTGGGTATGTTGTACTAAGACTGTGGCACTAACAATTCTTCTATATCTTGATAGTGCATGTTCCATTCGTAAGGGAATGAATTATTTTCCACATGAATTTCTACTAGCCTTTGGTTTGTTTTCTTTTCTTTTGAATTTTTAAAATTTGTTTTAGTTAGTTATACATGAAAGTAGAATGCATTTATGCACTTTGATATATCATACATAGATGGGTTATAACTTCTAATTTTTCTGATTGTACATGTTGTACAATCATATTGGTCATGCAGTCATATATATATTATATATATACATAAATCATTTGGTTTTTATATTTTCAAAATCTTCCTTAATTTAGTTACAGTTGTATTTCACCCATGTCAATATGAATGACTTCTGTAGCAGCGCTTCAGGAGTACTTCTTAGATTTGTACACACATGTCTACCTACTACACATACATACCATACCATGTACATACTATGTGCACCATATACGACATCCCCCACACATTAGATACACACTGTTTACACATACCATATATACATGTACCATGTACATTATACACTTATATCACACACATCACATGTACACAAACATGCACACCAAACACCATAGACACACATACCATACACACCACACACCCATACCACACATGCACACTATACACACACAGGGTTTCACAGGTCAGCCTATGAAGTAGGCATATCTCTCTGTTAGATGAAGGAAGCATTATTTATTTTTATTTACACTTTTAGCATCTACCACACTTTAAGGCATACTATAATGTTAAATAAATGTGACTCAGAACTCATTTTCACCTCTCTATACAGCAAAATTTGCTAGGGAGTGAACTGCTGCAGATAAAACATGAGTTAGAAACATACCTAGAAGTACAATCTCAATCTTCATTTTCTTAGACAGGGGCTGTTAATAGTAATAAAATGGAGTCATCTCTCAGTATCTGGGGGGGATTTATTCCAGGATCTCCCATGGATACCAACCCAAATCCATGGATGCTCATGGTATAGTATTTGAATATAAACTGTGCAAAGCCTCTCATATACTTTAAACATGTCTAGATTACTTATAACATCTAGTGCAATGTAAGTGCTATGTAAATAGTTTCTGTACTGTATTGTTTAGGAAATAACGATGAGGAAACAATCTGTACATGTTAAATACAGATGGATTTTTTTTTCAAAATGAATATTTTGGGTCTGTATTTTTTGAATCTGCAGATGTAGAACCCAAAGATATACAAAGATGACTGCAATTTTTTAAAGAAATACTAACAATAATATTCCAACAAACAACAGCTATTTTTGTTGAGCCCTCACTATATTTCAGGCTCATTTGAGTTACCTATATATGTGATACATACCTATACACCCCAATTTGATCTTTACAATACCCCCGTGAACAAGGCACTGATATTATCCCCATTTTACAGATGAAGAAACAGCACAAAGAACTACTTGTCAATACTTTACTGAGAGCTGTGAGTGGCTTACATCCTAATTTGATCATCACAAACTTATTGGAATGGTATCCAAACCCTTTTCCCAGATGAGGTATCACAAATGTGTATGGTTAGATAAACCACTCAATGTCACTCAGTCGGCTTGAACCAAGACTTGAATCCTGCTTGTTTCCAGCTCCCAAATCAACACATGTTCCCAGGACTCAGTGTGCTCAAATCATTTGCTCAAAGCTGGTGTAAAGTACATCAGCTATCCCTATTATTGTCTTTTTGTGGATGTGGGATCAACATCAGGACAAATTACCTACAAAAATTCACATAAATTTGTGAGAAGTTGAAGATCTTGTTGGCATATTCAGGACCTATAGTCATCATGTCTTTAGTGAACATTCATTCAGTGAGCTGATTTTTAGAAGAAGGGTGTTTGGTTCACTAGAAGGCCAAATATCACTTCTAATTAATACCTTAAAATAGATTCCACAGCTTCCTCCTGCTGACAGACAGTTCCTGCCTTGTGAACTGCTATACTTCTTGCTTGGAAAAATGAGACTGCAGAATATGCACCTGAAGGGAACTATGTTGCAATAACCACTCTATATCATTTATTATAATGTAGCCAGCAACATAGATTGCAAAGTTAAGTGCTGAAGATTCATTGTTTCTACAATGTCTATGTTCACACTCTTTGGTTTAAGACCAAATAAAGGTATATTTGTGATGCAGTTAAATTGAAAAAAAGAAAATAGGTTCATTCTTATTCAAACAAAGACTCAAAGCAATGAGTCAGCTAAATGTGGCCAAAAAATCATTTCTGTTTTGATTAGAAATAACCAGATAATTGTAAGTGGGAAAGTATTTGAAAGATACTTGAATGATTTAGTTAACGACTTCAATTTTTCAGCTCTCTTTTATTTATGTAGACATGATTCACTTACAAGTGTTCTTACTATAATAAATGAAATCCTATTTAATATTTTTTCTTTTCTTTTAATAAAAACCATAAGACCAGGAATTTCAATTTTCATCTGACACTTTAGTTTGCCTGCTCTCATAGCAAATAGACGGGCATTAACTCCTAGGGATTTAGTCATAAGATTAAAATAAGAAGAAATGAATAGAAGGATCATTCAGACCAAAGCCCTGTCTGCAGGCAGCTCCATACATAAACCATCCTAAGGAACAAGGATTTCTGTATTATCTTTAATAACCTCTAGAGAAGCAGTTTTGTCACCTTTTAAAAGTGACTTTCCACAGTGTTGGGCTACAAGGATATATTTAAAGCTTCTTATAGCTCCAGAACTTAAAAACATATCTATAAAACTAGAGCTGAAATTAAGGTGAGGAATCTTGAGCCCTGTTCTATTGATCTGCCACCTATCATTGCAGCCAGTCAGATACTTTCTGAAAGCCCACAAGAGTAAGGAGTTAGCTTGAAATCCATTGTGCAATCTAGAGGGATTTAACTGTGTTGGCTGAATTTTACTTCTCAAATTGAGTGAAATTATTTTATTATTTTAACATAATTTGTGTTTGCATTAAATATTGCATTTTAAAAAAAGATACATCTCCAGCTCCATCTCCATCTCAAATGGTGATCTCCAACACCCTGGGTCGCTGTAGAGTTATCATAAAAGTTGTCTACTCCTGTTGTCCAACTAGCATATTCCTAGCAGTCTCTTGAAGCTCAACTTGAGCTTCCCATTCCCCAAAATAATTCAAGAGAGTTCAGTGCCCTAATCTACAAAATAGGTGAGCTATCATATAAAACTCTTGCTAGAATGCTTGGCATCTAATAGAAACTTAGGGAAATTTTTGTTTACTTATTTCCTCCTTTTTCCTTTTATTTATTTATTTAGGGGCAGTCTTTAAGGTTTTATTTTATTTTATTTTTCTTTCTTCTTTTTTTTTTTATTAGTTGCACATGACAGTATTTTGCACTGAGATCAAGTTATGCTCTCTCATTATTCTGCTCCCTCCTTCATATCCTCTTGGGTCTACAATCAGTGTGAGGTTGGATTTTAGGGATGTCAAAATGCCCAAGGCTGGGTACAAGAAAAATGCTGACTGGGGTACAAGATGGAAGATGAGTCATCATGTCCCTGTTTAGCATAAATCCTATTACTGCTGCAACTAGTTGTGAACCACAAAGGTTTATCACCACAGCAATTCCACCACCAGTTCTGTATTCTAATTGGGAGAAAATAAAGCCACCAATAAGAACAAACAGATCAAGGTTTTCAGTCAGCTCAGAGGGGACTAGAACTAAAATAGTTCAACAAATGAGACAAGACATTCTCTTCTCCTCAGTCCACTGAGCACTTCTTTACAGAGTGTACTTTCAATAAATCTATGCTGCCTGTTATTTTCTGTGCATCTTGATCAATTATTTCATTGGGATGCCAAGAACCTGGACCTCAACTGGACCCCGCTGGTATTAAATGGATTTCTTAAAAGGATTTTCACGTGTCATTCTGACATCAGGCAGGGTACATGGAATGTAGCTTACTTAATAGGGGAAAACGTCAAGACACTACCATTTGATTCAAACGTATGATATGTCAAGATCACTGTACTGTCACGTGTAACTAATTAAAACAAATAAAAATGAATAAATAAATAAATAAATAAACCACTGATGTCCCCATCCTGTACTTCTCTAATTTTCCTCTCTACTCTAACCTGGGGCTGTATAATCTAGTTTATGTAGTAACCTTTCATGGTCAAATACAGGAGCATATAAATTATGGCCTGCAAGCTAGGAGGAATGTTTTTTTGCAGTTTTGGAAAGTTTAAAAATCAAAATAATATTGTATGGCACATAAAAACGACATGAAATTCAAATTCTAGTACCCATGATCAGTTTTATTGGACTGTGGATTCACCTTTCATTTCTCAATTATGCATGGCTACAGTTGTGTTTCAGCGATAGAAATAGATAGTTGTGATGAGGACCTGGTGGTCTGTACAGCCTACCATGACTGTTTCATCCTTTATACAAAAAGTTTTCTGACCCTTACCATAAAATACAAATAAGGATTTGTTTCTGGACACTACTTATTTTGGTGTTTTCTCATTCCTTCTGTGGTCATGTTTCTGAAATGTGTTTTTCTTCCAGTGCCTACAAGATATTCTGTGCTTTGCAATAATAACAAGATGATAAGTATAGAGTCACTTTTGCTATGTCTTGGGAATGCCAGTGTCATTAAAGAAAATTATTTTAAAAAAATATTTCTTGCTCTCTTGAAACTTGTCTACTTATTAACAGAGGTGTCTTTTCTGGAATTAGGTTTTCTTGTTTCCATGTTTACCAAGCACCATTAAATTTAATTTTATAGTAGAGTTGACTCCCTGTCTGCCCTATAGGGATCAAAGAACTGTCAAACTATCCCTGGAGTTCATGTTCATATCTGGGGGCACACATTTAAGAGGACAACTGGTAAAACAGAGATAATTCAGTGGGGGCTGATCTGGAAGACATGGGTCTGGATGTTGTACTCTATGGGGAACATTTGACTGAAGCATGGTACATTAACCAGGGTACTCTACTAAAGTTCCAAAGTTGCCTTGATCAAATTCCACTACTTAAAATTAAAATAATAGAACATTTTTCCTTGTAGTTCTGAGAGGAAAAAAAAAAAGGTTATAGAAGATTCCCATTTAAACAAAGTAGACTTTTCCCTAAAAATAATGATAAGCTTTATTATCTTGAATGCAGTGTGGTAAGCTCTCAGATACAGAAGGATTTTGAGCAGAGACTTAGTGGACAAATAATTAATATTTTTGGGGGGGGGAGCAGAACTAGAAACTATTTTTTATAAAATTTTCTCTCAGATTAAAAAACATATTTGGTGATAGATGAAAGGGAAAAATTTACATTCTCTTTATTACAATCTCATTTAGTGTGTTCAATTTATGTGAATTATTTGTTGAAATGTTCAGTTTTTTTCTCCAAATTAAGAATTCTCATAGATATAAAAGTACTTTATGAAATGAACTCATTTTTTTCTGTGCTTCAGTTCACTTTAACAGATTTAAATGACCAACACTGGAAGACAGCACAGGGCAAAACATTAATGATTAACAGTCAAGATGAGCTATAGGCGGCTCATGTTTGTGGCTAGTGTCTGAAGCTCAGCCAATGTCATCCTTAAGTAATGTACTTCATAGCCACTAGATTTAGCATGCACAATCCAAAGTGTATTTGAAACATTGATGGCTCATATGTGAGGTTATTCTAGGTCATACCACAGGTTGGCAAGGTTTTATTTTTTATATTTTTGTAAAAGGCCATATAGTAGCTACTTCAGGCTTTGAGGGTTGTCTATATATTATTTGTCACATATTCATCCTTTTATCTCCTCCTCTTCCTTTTCTCCTCCTCCTCCTTCTCCTCTTCCTTCTTCTCCCCGTCTCCTTCCTCTTCAATAAAATGTATAATTCACTTTAAAATGTAGAATTCATTAATAGCTTAAGGACCGTACAAAACTGTGGTCTGTGGGATGTCATTAGTTGACCTCTGTTCTAAGCACTTCATTTTTCTTTATGATTCTGTTCCAAGTCTAGGCTAATGTTAGGCTAACTCAGCTTTTTGTATCACTGCAGTGGGTAAGTACCTAGACCATGAGGCTCTCCTAACACTGAAATGTACCACAAGACATTTATACTCTGAGTCATTCTTATTCCCTGCATGATGGCAGGGAAGAGGAGAGTAACTGGACTGTCAGCCATAGTCATTTTCCTAGAGTAAAATAGTCTCACTTCAGACAGGAAAATAAAGGTGATAAGGCCCTAAAAGACAATTGTGAGATGGTAATGTTTAAAGCTAAATCCAAATATTGAGAGTAAGGACAGATCCAATTGTGAGGTTTGAAGCATATAAAAATTCTGGGGCCCACTTTGGAAAGAACCCTAACGTTTTGATCAAAAAATAAAAAGTCAATATTTATTTAAGATGGAAAAAGTAATTGTAACAAATAGCAATTGACAAAAACTTGCCACAAGTTTTACAAAATCTAGAAAATCAACCTAACATTTAATTAATGAACTGATATTATAGTAAACATTTTACAATAAACATGTTTTAAATACACTTCAATAATATACTTTTTCTTTTATAGTTTTGTCTCTATACTCTTTGATCATCTTCACACAGACTAACAATTATGCTAAACCATGTTCTGTGGAGAAAAGAGAACAATAATATAGTACTTTTCCTGGTATGGTTGATTTAAATTTGGGTTTTAGTATTCATACATTAGGAAAGATTTTTTTTTAAGGCATCATGGCTTCCTCTTTGGAATATCATATCTATTTTTAGTGTTAACGCATCTGAGATCATCTCTATCAAGTTTATTTGATATAAAAGTACCAGAAACGACAGGTCTGAGATTTTTTGCCCTTATTACAAGCCAAGTTACCCTATTTCTGTCTCACAAATACTCGCAGAAGACAAGAGATTTATGGGTCAGAGACAAAGGACAAAAGACTTTATTACTCACAGCAAAAACAGTAGCTAGAGATTAATGTGGGTTTGCACAGGTTTAGGCAGGTTCACCATCCCCTCCATGAGGATCACACAGAGGTCTTATCATGGATGAATGCACAGGCTGTGGGCTAGGCTGCAGGAAAGGGGCTGGAAACTTGAGGGACTCACCACTTTTACAGTAAGTGGAAGCAAGGTTGCAGTTTGTTTAAGGAGAGACGTTACCTCATCCCTCAAGTTTGCTCACTGGAAACACAACACCAAGAAATTGTCCAGATGAAGGGTTGTCAGGGCCTTGCATTCCTGGTATATCCTGTAAGAATATATGAGGAGGCTCAGAGCTCATGGCAGATTGCCGTTCCCATCAAGAAACTGTAAATGTTCTGGATACTTTGAATTTTCATGTGAAATAGTTTATTTAAGGCATTACTTGAATTAATAATGCCCATTAGCCTGTGTGCCAGCAGTGTCCTTCTGGGGTCATTTATTTTCAGTCCTGTGTTGCGCTCGTGACCTGCATCAAATCAACAGAAATTTTATACTTTTCTAATGTGCTTTTATGATTAAATGCCCTTCATTAGTTATAGTATTAGAGAGCTAAGAGCCTGTTACTATTTCTATGAACAACATAATACTTCTTTAAGAAATACTACTTTTTGCTATGATCTGAAAAGTGTTTTGTTATAACGCATTTCTCTATGTCAGAATATTTTTTGTTGATTTTATTGTTTCATCTTTACAACTTGTGTTTCATACTCCATTACTGTTTTACTTGAAATGCTTTTGGTTTTGTTAAAAACACATGTAAAGATGACAAAAGGAAAAAAAAATCTGAGTTTGGGTGTCTCAGAAACAAACTGGCTTAAAATAAGAATTTGAGTATAAGTAATTTTTTTTTTTTGAGGAAATGATTTCTTGAAGTATTGGTAAGAAGTGCGGAAAGGAGACAGGGAAACATCGATGGGCAATAAAACTGAATGTTATCAAACAACTAACCACTGTGAGTAGTGAGATTAAAAAAGTTTGGAAACTTGGGGTATCTGACCTGAGTTATGAGGGATATGGGAGCTGAGGGATCGTTCTACCAACATCTTCTGTCCTTTTTGAGGTTATTTTCAAGTAAAGAACAGGCATCAATATCTACGGGTACTAGGAAATTGTAGCCAGGAATAGCAGAAATTATGGCAATTAGATGTCCAATCTCTGCACTGTGATGTTAAGGCCTATTGGACATGCCAGAACAAATTGAAAATCTGTCACAGTGTTTTTAATATATTACTAATCTCTTCATTATTTTGTTATAATGTTTCACAATTTTTCCTCATGTTGAATTAATATTCTTCATTTAAATTTCCCTCAGTGATGTCCCAAAGATATCCATTCTATAGCCATGTCACCCTACAGGATAGTAATCAGAACCAGGAGTGAAATGACAATACCTGGTCTTTTACATTTTAATTCAGGCTTTGCAGCTTAGAAACTTTACCCTTTCAGAATAAGGTAATTGATAGGTTACTTTCTCCCTCATAAAGGTTGTGCCTTGCATTTTGGGTAGCATTAATGAGAACTTCTTTCTCTCAAATTCTTTCTCTAGTCTGGCTCTATCTTGGGTTTTCCTCTGAGCAATCAAATAATCTTGACTCCATATTAAAGAATAATTCCTCCCTCCAACATAAATGATTTTTCTTGTTAGAAGAACTAGGCATAATTCACTATAAAATTTTAATATTGTCATTTTCCTTCTTTTGGAACCAACAAAGGTCTTGAAATCTTGGAGTAATCCTCTCTAATCTCCTGGACACTTATACATCTTAGCTCAGAAACATAGCATCCAGATGGAGAAAGAGGGGGTCATCATTTTACATTAGTGAAAGCATCAGAAGGCTCAAAAAATGTTAGATGAGGCCAGCTACATTATGAACACCATGGCTTTCATTAAACTGGTCCCTTACGTTCAGCTGTGGGCAAGAGAGCATCACTGTTTGTAAAACATGTCTATCTATAAATAAACAAAAAGGACCTACAATTTTTGCAGTGGTGGAAATAGTATTTTTTTCTATCAGATAGAAACTATAAATGTATATGTTTATTGTATCCAGAAAGTATCTAATGCATGACTGGGAATCCCAGAAAGAGTGTTATAATCCTGAGAGAATTCTTAGTTTCAAATATAAAAATAGAAAGTGTTTTCTTGTTTGTTTGTTTTTCATGAGCTCTTGGGTTACATCACATAAGCTTCCAAATGTTGATTTTTAGGATAGGGAAGAATAGATTCAAATAAATAGTTCATGTGACAAGAGGAAAGTGGGGGAGAAATTTTAATCTTGTAATTCCTAATTTCCTTAAAATGGCATCCAGAATGTTAGCACTCAGTAGTTGCATTCACTTTAATGGAGATAATTATCTAAGGGGCATTAGAGGAATGGAAGGATAAATTAAAAGACACATCAAGTGGATTTTTTGCTGTATCCTTTAAAATAATTTAAAAAACATATTTGCCATTGGCCTATAAAATTAAAAAAGGGAACAAAATTGGATATGCAAAAAAATTCTCTCATGTTGGAAGAAATAAGACTCATTTGTTGCCCTACCCCTATGAGGCATATGACAGCTCTCTGATTTTTTTTTTTTAAATCTTACTTCTTCCACTATTAGGCTTTCTGTATGTTTAATACAAGTCTCCTCAACTTTATCATAAGGAAACCAGGGCAAAGATCATATTCAGTGTTTCTAACAATTCATTTTCACCTACAGTTGTGAGCACCTGAACACAAAGTAGTATATAGAATTAAATTAAATTAAAATAAATGAGAGATCCATCTTAATGGTTGTCTTGAATCTGGGGATAGAACATTGAATGGAAGACAAGATCCCTGTTCAAATGATGCTCATACTCTAGTCTGAATAGGAGGAGCCAAGCAATGACAAAGAAATAATTGCTCCAAATAAAATGAGAAAATGGTGAGTACTATGGGTGAAGTAAAAGAGATAAGAGGCTCTAGAGAAACCTAGGAATATGGAGATGTTTACATAAGAGGATCAGATAGACTTGTCTCCGAAGGTGACATAAAAGCTCAGACCTGAACAATGAGCCAGCTACATGAAGATTTGCACAAAGAACATTCTAGGCATAGCATTGCAACAAAGATAAAAGCACTATGGTTGGAATGATCTTGAAATTATTGAAAAGAAACAAGGCTGCCATGTCCACAGTAAACCAGAGGAAAAGTAAACCAAGAGTCAGGTATGTATCATTTTGCAGGCTTTTTAAGAATCACCCCCTTTCATTCTATGACTAACTCTTCCAAATTCCTTACCTTGCATCCTTGAGTCCATCTACCCATCACCTCAAACTTTCTTCACATTGAGAAATAAAGCAAGGAAACAAGGACAGATAGAATACACAGTGATCAGGTTGAATGGTGTCACTTGTAGTAAAACAGAAACATTTGCCCACTTTTTTGGAAGGAGGGGCTGGATTTATAACATAGGTAATCCAGTGCCCAAACCAGGAATCTTTTTGCTGTACCCCTGTACCCTGTATTTTCATTACTAGGTTGAAAATAATGCCTATGTTTAGACAATGAAATAGTAGAACACAAAGAACCTTGGCATTGGTCCCAGTGGGCTGTCAATCTGAAATGGCAGCTACATTATGAAATGATAACTGGTTAAATAATGACCAAGTACCAGTTTCAACTCAGCTCATGATAGGGTAGGAAAACAAAAAACCAGCTACAAACTGCAATTAGCTTAAGTCCTAAAGAGACTAAGTAGTAAAAAAAAAAAGTTAATAAAACAACATCCCTTGCTTTTCTTCTTCCAGTGTGTCCACTTGGCACAAGCTGGTGTCCTTACATGGCCTTTGGAAACAGAGAATGGAGTTATTCTTTTGGTGGTTTGGCTCCATTTACATATTTGAACTCTCTGCTCACACAATTTCGAGTGTGTGGGAAAATGAAGTCGCATTTCATTAAAAATAATGAAAAGGGCATTTGGAGTCAGAATTACTATTGTGATTTGAGGTAGCTGTGTAGGTTTTAATCACAGGTGACTTCCTTTCATATCTTTGTATTCTTTGCAGTGTGTAAAAAAATAGAATCTGTTCTTTCTAGCTGTATTAGAATGTAGGAATGAATTTTTTGGACTTTTACACAACTTTTTTTAAAAGTGGTTTTCATGTTATTACTACAATAAAAAAAGGAAATAAAAATGGCAGCACTTCCTTTTCTTATCCTCTTCACATTGTGACAATACTCAAACCTTTCGCCAGTAGCCTTTCAAGGCATTTACTTCTAATTCGATTTTTATTAATGTTTGGTAAAAAAATAAGAGTTGGAGGCTTATATGTTTTTATTACAAATATCCTTCAATTTAGTATGTGCCCTGGGAACTTTTGATGCTGCAAGTAGGAGATTGCTAAATAATCATTAAAATTGGATCCGACACAAACATTTAGAAGTGTTCAGTCTACCAGGGCTCAATGGTGCATTTTTTCACCATCAAGTTCTTTGCATGTCTAGTTTGCTTTTCTTGATTTGAGTAATTATACTTCTATAGCTAAGTTAGAGAGCTAATTTTGGCCAACAATTCATGACTGTAGTTTTGCAGTCCTGAATATTGCTATTCCAGAGCAATTTGAAACCTGTGCTATGGGTCTCAAGCAAACCAGGTAAATGTCTTAAAATTATATTTTGGATTTTAATTTTTGTTACTTTTAGAATTTCTTAGACTTGGTGAGCATGAAGGGGAATTTACTATTCTCCCCATAAGGTCTGCCATCTAGTTGGAGCCTCCCACAGTATTTATTGTTTCCCAAAACTTACTGGTCCCTAAATATATTTTTTGGCTCGAAATCTCTTAAGTATTTTAGCAAGCCGAGTTATTGTTTTGTCTAACAGCTAGAAGAGGCTAAGATTTCACTAAAGACTGAGGAACAACAACAGAAAACAAGAAAAGAATAACAACAAAAATTTCGCTTCCTGCTTGTGAGAAAAGCATCCTCTAAGGATGGCCCTAAGTGTTCCAATTCCTTTTCAGTAGCCACATGCCTTTGAGGGTCATCTGCTCACTTCTGAGTGTCTGAGTATAAAACACACACTCCTAGGAATGGATTTAGCATATCTCAGTGCTCAATTATCACTGTGTCACTAATTTTTTTTTCCTTTTTCTTTTTTCTTGTTTGTTTTTTTTCAGTCTTCTTTTACCTTTCCTGTCCTGCTCTAGGTCACAGTTGTTCTGTGGATCAAATGAAATAACACAAGTAAAACTACTGAGTAAATGATAAAGCTTTATACATGTGTTTCATACTTAAAATACAGAGGGCAGGCTACTTAGTATAATCTTATTTTAGAAAAAGAGTTAATCAAAGTTTTTGGACTCTCCTCCAGTTCAAAATTACACTCATAAAAGATCCTGCTTAAAATGATTCATTTCATTTATATTCTTCAAGACTTGCCTGGACCAAGTTTTGGCTAGTGTTTGCTCAATATCACGATAGCTTCTCCCGAGCCCAGCCATGTATTTTAAGTGCATGCCAAGGCAATTATAATGCATACATATTATATATATATATATAAAAGGTTAATGTATTAGGTTCCTATTTGATTGAAACTCCTCAAGGAACACATAATCTTTTGTAGAAGAAAAGGGAAACAGAGGAAACAACTTGGTGAGTTGCTTTAGTCCTTCTCTTCACTCTTGCCTACCCTCACCCCAAACAAAATAAAAATAGCCCTTACATGTCTGATATCCATCAACTGGAATACAGAGTGGACATTCAACAATCTGCATTGCAGTTATTTTCTTTCTCAAAATCACCTGGTGTGGATTGTACCTCTTATGGATATGTGCATTGGTCTTGATGTCCTCTCCTTCCAGGCCTGGTAGACTTCTGCAGTATCAGAACTATGTGGCCTTTGCTTCTGATGGTTAAATTCAGGGCTTGAGCAGAGATATCCAGAGAACATCTTTTGGAACCTACTGGATCCTCTACACGTATTGGAATATTCTAAGTGAAATTCGCTTCTTTATGCATGAAAGAGAGAGGGAGCAAGGGGAAGAGAGTAACAAGTATAGTATTATAAATACTAATCAAAGAATGAGCCTTTTAAAAAGGCATTACTACATATGAGGTTTTGCTTACTAAAGACAAGATGAATTATTATTAAGATTTGCCTCGTTATCTATTATATCACCAGATAGAATTTTGTTAATAAGAACTTTAGGATGGCAATGGAAGGATTACTTGAAAATAATTGAACTTGTCTCACGGAAAGAGAATGATAAACTATATAACAAAAAGTGGTCATGACTATATAGGACCACATATACCAATTTGAACAGTGTTTGCTTTTATTAGTGCATTGGTAAAAACTATAACAAAGTGCAGTGAAAGAAAATACCTCTAGATTGGCCCTGTTTGAATATTCTTTCTTACTTAATGTGATTAACCTCCCTCTCTCCTATGCCATTCTTCTTCTTTGCACACGGAATGGGATGGGCACTGGTGCCACTACGTTTTGGGGAGAGCACCTTCATCAGTGCTTAGGTGCAGTCTTTGGATCCTGACATCTGGGTTGAAATACCAGTTTCACTGTTAAAAAAAAGTTGTATGACCTTGGGCCAATTAATCCATTTATGCCTCAGCCACTTTATCTATGAAGAGAGTGATGATAGGACCCACCTCCTAGAGAGTTTACACATAAAATCATAAAGTTTTAACATGGAACACAGGCTGTGTTTTGATTGGGATGTGAGGTGTCCCCTGAATGCTCATGTGTGAGCCAATCAAGAATGTTTAGAGGTAAAATTTTTGGGTCATGAAAGCCCTAACCCAATCAGTAAATTAATCCCTTCCTAGGGATTATCTGGGTGGTAACTGTAGGCAGGTAGGAGGTGGCTGGAGGAAGTGGGTCCCTGGTTTCAGGGATATGTATGTATTTTGTCCTTGTTGAACAGAGCTCTCTCTCTCTCTTCTTCCTGGGTGACATATCCTCAGCTTCCTTCCTGAGGACATGTCACATCCTTCCTCCATAATCTTCTGCCTCATCTCAGGTCCCAAAGAATGGAGTCAGCCATCTATAGACTGAAACCTCTGAAACCCTGAGCCCTCAAATAAACTTTTCCTCCTCTAATTGTTCTTGTCAGGTCTGTTGGTCATAGTGCTGAAAAAGCGGACTAAAACATGCTCCTCTTAACTCTGGCCTGACTCTGTTGCAGGCCCTCTCCATCATAACTATAACTTCTGAATCTCTCTCTGATCTACAACATAGCAGTGGAAGGATATATTATCCTCTGACTTTAGGAGGGGGAAAAAAAAGCATTTCTGAATTTTATTCCAACCTGGCAGACGTGGTTAGGCCATAATTAAATTCCTCACACACAGAAACTATAATAAATGTGTATTGTTCTAAGTCTCTAAATTTGGGGTTGATCTGTTACACAGCAATAGATATTGAATACACCTTCATTTAGTTGAGTGCTTGTGGATATGGAAGAAAGGTAGGAAGTTCTTAGTAATTAATTTTAAATTAAAGGCCCACATGAGAAATATTTATTTTTGTGGTTCTTATTTTAATCTTGTCTTAAATAAATAAAGCAATTATTTTGTCTCAGTAATTTCTGTCTGGTAAATGTGTCTGGATTTGTCTTTATGATTGCTTTTGTTCTCAGAAATAGTGATTGAACCAGGGGTGCTTTAGTACAGACATTTGGCTTTTATTTTTTCATTTTGAAATAGGGTCTCACTAAGTTTCTAAGGCTAGCCTCAAACTTGAGATTCTCCTGACTCAGCCTCACAAATACTGGGATTATAGGTTTGTGGCTCTCTGCACTGGCTATTTTTTGGGGGAGGTTGGTACTGGGGATTGAACTCAGGAGTACTCAACTCTTTAACCACATCCTCAGCCCTATTTTGTATTTTATTTAGAGACAGGCTCTCACTGAGTTGCTTAGCACCTCGCTGTTGCTGAGGTTGGCTTTGTACTCCTGCCTCAACTTCCTGAGTCGCTAGAATCACAAGTGTACACCACCAGGCCCTGCTCTGCACTGGCTATTTTTGAAAGTCTTGTAAGAAATCATTTAAAGATAAATTCACACTTTACCCTTAAGATCATTATTATCAAAATTTCTTAGGCTTATTATAGGCCAGACTGAGTTTTGCATACCTAAGAGGTAAATATATTCCTGTGTTTTCAATAATATTTTCTTTGAATTTTGTTACTAGGGACTGAACTCAGGGCCTTGTTCTTGCTAAACAAGGCCTCTACCAATGACCTACATCTCCAGTCTTTTTTAAGATTTTGAGACAGGTATTGTTAAATTGCCAAAGTTGTCCTTAAGTTTTGATCCTCCTGTCTCAGCTTCCCACGTACATGAGGTTACAGACATGTGCCATGGTGCCTGGTGCATGGCTTTCCCTCTCTCTTTCTTTCCTTCTTCATCTTTGTGTTCACTGTCTTCTCTGTCTTTCTCATCTTTTCTTCTTCTTCTTCCTCATCCTTTTCTGTGCTAGGGATCAAATTCAGGGCCTCATGCATGCTACGCAGGTGCTCTTCCACAGAGCTACATCCCATCCCCAGCTGTAGATACAGTATTCTAATCTCCATTTTACTGTATAGGAAGCTGAGGCACAGAGAAAATATTTGCTACAAGTCACTAGTCTCTAGTAGAACAAGGATGCAAACTTAGCTTGAGAGTGCAAGATCCTAATCACCCTGTTGAGTTTCATCTCAGGATTAGTAAAGATGGTGGAGAGAGGAAAGTGTGGAAGATTACACTGATATTAGCCTGATAACACTGAGCAAAATTGAGTACATTTTTAGCTATTAATATTAGATGGTCTTCTTGTGATTTGCATTTTACTTCTCTTAAAAGACTCATAAAATATTGAAATTATTTTTATGGTTAAATTTTACATTAATATCATGATTTCTTTCACTTAGTATTGACTAACACTCTCTTCAGTGCCTTCTTATAAAAGAGATTAAGAAATAAAGGGCAGTGATTGATGACCTGATACTGAAGACAATGGTGATGATGAAGAGGGTGATCATGATTCCTGTTTTTCAATGACTATGTTGTGTTGTTTAATGAATTGCAAATGCATTGTTTTATTCAGTTGTATAATAAGTGGGAATGAAAAATCGAATTGTTTCTTTGAAGTTAGGTCTTGGTAGGACCTTGCCAATCCAATTGATAAAAAAGGGAGCAGGGAGATACTGTGTAGGGAAAAATCATCTTAATCCATGTATCATACTTTGATGTTAAATTTGGGGAAATTTAAAAGACATTTATTCCATGTATTTATCTACTGTGTATGTTTCTTAATTTAATACAAAGTTGAACCCTTAAATAAACCTGGCCACTCATATATAATGTCAACCTCCTTAGGCATTTATCAGAGCTTTCTTCAGGATCAAGTTTACCACTTCAGTCTCTACTTTAGAGAAAGTACAGTAGCTCAGGGATGAATTCAACCTGGGCATTTGTACATTTGCCAATCTACTGCATGCATACTTTGCTCATGTTATAAAATTTGGAATACTTTAGGAACATTATTAACCCCATCATGTCTGGCTAATTCATAAGCAGCAAGAAAGCTGATGATATGAAGTGACATATTAGATGAATATGAACTGGCAGAATGTGTTTTATGGATGCAATATTCAATGGGCTTTCCTTGGTGCTGTCCGAATTCAACTTGTGATTGAATGGAGGAAACTTTGGGTAGTTTAAGTGGAGATACTAAAAATAACACCTCAAGGCAGACTTTTTCTTCATGTTGACAGTTTGGTTGTCAGATTTTACTACCAAGAGTTCACTGTCTTCTAACGTGTGGTTTTCAGATTCAAAGACAAATTTCCAAATGTGGTTTGATCAGCAAAGAATATAAATACACTATACAAAAATGTTCAGTGAAAGTATTACTCCTGATATAATACAATGTGTTCTATGACTCACATTCATGCAAATTTAAAAATTTAGATGTACTTTGATTTACATCAACTCGTCATCAACTCTTAATCCTGTGATTTACATAGACATGACTGATAGACTGATTTATTTCAATTTTCTCTTTCAGGGTTGACATTTGATTGCATTTTACTCACTTGCAAAATATTGAATACAACTATAATAAATATGGTAAATTATAAAATCACAAAAAGTAAAAAAAAACTTCACTTGGAGGTTAAATGTGAAGCCTAAAATAATAGAAAACAAGGGGCTTGGGTTGTGTCTCAGTGGGAGAGCATTGCCTCGCATACATTAAGCACTGGGTTCAAGCTTCAGCACCACATAAAAAATAAATAAATAAAATGAAGGTATTGTGTCCATCTACAACTAAAAATAAATAAATAAATACATAAATAAATAAACAAACAAATAAATGAACAAATAAATAAATACAAAAGCAGAAGCAAACAAAATCTCCACAGAGAATAGTTAATGCCAACATCAGGGGAACTGACCACAAAGCTTATTGGGAACTTCCTAATGGTCTAAGTAAAAAGAAACTCTAGAAGGATGGTACCAATTATTTCTACTTTTTATGTTTGTCCTCTGAATCTAGAATATTACATTTATTTCTACTGAACTGAATATTGACCCAGTCAGCTCTGAATTTCAGAGTAACTAGAACTTTGGCAGTATGTTTTCTATTACCAGTCAGTTTTGTCTAAATTTAGAGAGATATTACATATGAATATTGTCTCAAATTAATTCTTTTTTTGGGGGGGGATGAGAGGGTGGTACCAAGGATTGAACTGAGATACTCAACCACTGAGCCACATCTCCAGCCCTATTTTTGTATTTTATTTAGAGACAGGGTCTCACTGAGTGGCTTAGCACCTTGCTTTTGCTGAGGCTGGTTTTGAATTTGCCATCCTCCTGCCTCCTGAGCTGCTGGGTTTACAGGCATGGGCCTCTGCATACAGTTCTAATTAATTCTTGATCACTTAAAAAGACAAGGTGAAGGTCCAAAGGAGACAGACCGAACAGAGGAGTTTGGCTTTGATGTTGGACAAGCGGAAAGCAATCTGGAAAGTGGGTCTTCAGAAGACAGTATGGGGGCTACACATCCCTTATTATCCTTTGATAACACTGATAGCAGTTAAATGGCAACATTTAAAAAGGCAGTGGGTAGTGGCAGGTGATGGAGGACAAGCTGTAATATTTCAGGTCACCTATTGTCACACTCTGCTCTTGGTCTAAATTGCTGCTGAGAAAAGAACAACAGATTGGTTGAGTCAATTGGTTTGAATAGTTCATAAATATTTTATCCACAAATATACTTTGGAAACTGAATTGCCTCATTCCATGATTATTAGAGAGAAAGAAAACTCTGTCTTTCAAGCTCCTGGAATGTATTCTTATCCATGCTATGTCACCCTCATTCTCAATCATTGGGCATTATGTAGAAATATACATTTCATCTTGTAATTCATTCATTACCCCTTGGGCTGATGGTAACAGATGTCATTAGTTTAATGATCACAGTCATCCATTGTCATAATTAAGGTGATCACTTAATGAGGCAGGATGTATCATTGTTTAATACATTAATTTAAGAAAAGATGGCATGTCTGGGCATAAGACGTCACCCATCACTTCTGAAGATGAGTCAATCCTGTAAATGCTTCTCAGTAAAACAATGGGGTGGGTCTTTGGGAATTTTAACATCTAACAGGGCTCCCCTAAACTTTGATAGTGGTCATTGTGATCAAATGGAGGTACTCCTGGCATCCATCCTGTCTTACCATGAAGGCAGCTTCACTACTACCATGTGTAGCTTTTGAGTCTTGAGTTTTACTCCCAGGCCAGCTCTACTGCTGCTTGCCTACTTCCTAAAACCTTTTCAAGAGGTGGTCTCTCTTTCCATTTTTGTGCTGAAACATTTTCCCCATGACACTGAATTTCTGTTTCGCAACTTATGGTGCTTTTAAATTGACAAAGCCCTTTTGAAAGTCATTGAGTTTCCATAAAATGTTAGAGGTCAGTCTTATTTCCTTCTGCAGATTTCTGGAGACATTTGCTAGCTATATCCTGAATTGTTAGTACCTGAGAGTTTCCTACATGAACAATAGCTGCTGGATACCAGTAACCATGCCATATCTCTGTATTGCCTAGCACTCATTTCCTCTATTATTTTTCAATTTTTTTTCAGTCCCCAGAATCACCAGCTGTTTTTGACTCACCATGTGTTGATGAGAAGTTGAAATGAGATAGACTATTTTGCTTGCATACTAAAATATTCCAGGGACAACTACAAAATTTTTTTGGTACATTTCCCAATTATCTGCATAGACCAGACCTCAAGTTTTCTAAAATTAAATTAACTTTATCAGAATATTCGCTGGAATTCAGTGTTCCCTTTTAGTTCCATTTAACAATTCACTGGATTTTTTAAACAGTTGCTCATTTTCTATTTCATTATTTATTTTTAAAGGAGTTTTGAATTCCTACTATGTCCCAGACACTGTAGATGATATATAAAGTTAAATAAGATTAGTCCATATTTTAGAAGGTTTGAGCTCCTCAGAGTTGATCATAGTCTGTCAAGGGAAGCAATCCTATGGACTGAAAACTATAATACCCTGTGACATGTACTGTCATAGAACTTGGTCAGTGATGATGAATACACTGGTCACGAAAAGAGTAATTACGCAGAGGAACTATAAAAAAGATTTTGAACAATTGGTGTTATTTACTTTGAATATTGGTGAATGCTAAAAGTTTCCTGGAAGAAGAAAGGTTTACAAAGAGTATCGTGTTCAGCAAATTAAATAGAAAGTGAAAAAGAGTAGATGCATGGTATATCAACAGTAAAGGGAAGGATCCCAGTATGGCTTAGCAAGGTGGCTGAAGGATCAGCAAGGTTCTGACAAGTTCTTCGAAGACATGTTGGAGGAGGTCCTGCAGGCTCTTCATCTTCAAAGTACAGCCCTTGACCTAAAAACATTATTGTTCCACATGTGAATTATTGATTATCTACAGACAAATTACTGAAGAGTTGTGAAGCTTAAAGAAGTTCTATATTTAAAAACACAAAAAGTACTTTCTTATGACATAAGTATTTTCTCAAGTATTCTATCCAAGTGAATTTGTAAAAGAAAAGTCAAATTATACTTTTTATGGTGAAAAAGATGCTTTAAAATTATAAAGAAAAAAAACCTTTCCAACATGAAAAACATTAAAATAATTGGAAATATTTCCCTTGCTGTATGATTTTTGCCTCGCAAAACAATATAGATATAGCAACCATAAATTGGTCCAAAGTTGTTCTCTCAAAACTTGGGAATCAAATATCCTCCCTATATACAAATAAAAGATGTAAATGTACAATTTGTTTGAAAAAATAATTGAGTGTAATAAGGGGAGTTTGCTGGTTGAATTTCTACAGGAATAACAAAACTTTTCATAGCTTATGGATAAAGTTACAAAATGAGGTTGATGGCATAAACCAATGAATTCATTTTTCAACTTGATTAATTTTCATTATGAAATGCATTTAAGCTAAGAGTCATTAAAATCAAATATCACAATATATTCCACTTAGAACCATACTTTCAATTTTGAATAATATAAAGGGTTAAATGAAAATTTCCAGAAATAATACATCACATTGAATCATCTGTTATGACTATCTCCATTTTACATATGAATTATATTCCATTAAAACAAGTTTTATTCTAGTAAGTATATAATTTAAAATGTTTAAATGTTTAAAATATTTATATTTTAATTCTTTTTAAAATTTTTTAATTTGTTATATATGACAGCAGAATGCATTACAATTCATATTACATATATAGAGCACAATTTTTCATATCTATGGTTGTGCAAAAAGTAGAGTCAAACCATTTGTGTCTTCATACATGTACTTAGGGTAATAATGACCATCTCACTCCACCATCTTTCCTATCTCCATTTCTCCTCCCTTTCCTTCCCTCCCCTTTGCTCTATCTAGAGTTCATCTAATCTTCACATGCCTCTCACCCACAACCTCATTATGAATCAGCATCCTTAAACCAGAGAAAAAAATTGTCATTTTTTTTTGTGATTGGCTAACTTCACTTAGCATTATATTCTCCAACAGCATCCATTTACCTGCAGATGCCATAATTTTATTCTCTTTTAATGCTGAATAGTATTCCATTTTGTATATATACTACATTTTCATTATACATTCATCTACTGACAGGGATCTAGGTTGGTTTCACAGTTTAGCTATTGTGAATTGTGCTGTTATAAACATTGATGTGACTGTGTCCCTGTAGTATGCTGTTTTTAAATCCTTTGGGTATAGACCAAGGAGTGGGATAGGTGGGTCAAATGGTGGTTCCATTCCCAGTTTTCCAAGGATTCTCCGTACTGCTTTCCATATTGACTGTACCAATTTGCAGTCCCACCAGCAATGTATGAGTGTGCCTTTTTCCCACCAATAACACTTATTGTTGTTGGTATTCTTAATAGTTGCCATTCTTTCTGACTGGAGGGAGATGAAATCTTAGAGTAGTTTTGATTTGCATTTCTCTAATTGCTAGAGATGTGGAACATTTTTTCATATATTTGTTGATTGATTGTATATCATCTTCTGAGAAGTGTGTGTTTAGTTCCTTGGCCCATTTATCAATTGGGTTATTTATTTTAAAATGCCTATTTTGAAATAAAATAATAATAAACTTATTACTTATATTTGATATATTTCTGTAACAAATTATTTAAAATTGGTAAGTATGTACACACAAATATAATATATATATATATATATATATATCTATGTACACTTGTATATAAACTTTTTTGGATATACATAATAATAATATCCTAGAAATATTCCTCTATAATTTAAATATTTGAATTATTCTTTTGTGGAGAAGACATCTGTACTTTCTTTAAAAGACCTCATTGGCTTATCTAAATCATAAATTTAATCCATGACATGGTCTATCCATTAATTCATAGCTCATCTTGCCCTACCCTTTTATAGGGTTTAAGATATATAGTTAAATATCCTTTTAAAAATAACAGTTATCCATGGATCTATCATCTCCACACAAAGTCAGAATCTTGCCAATAACCTTCCTGGAGTCATATGACTCCTACCATCACATCTGTCTCACCATATCTACAGTATTCTCATCTTGAATCCTGTGTTCATTGGTCCCTTATTTTCTCTTTCAATGTGATTTATTGCTTAATTATATTTACATTTTTTACCCATAAAATTTATTATTTGTTCTGAGATTTAGAAGAGGGTGTCATATTTTGGGACTCTGTGTAGGATTACCTATTTCACTTAACACTGTGTTGGTGAGATCAGTATTATTTTAGGTTGCTGTAATTCATTTGTTTTTTACTGCTTCCCTTGCATTCTATAGTCTTTTCTCAAACAGGCAAAATAACCCTTTAAAAATGAGTTTAATAATGCCACTTGTCTTCTTTAAAAACAATGGGTGCTCAATGGGTAAGCAATAAAATCCTAATCCCTAATGTGTTTTCAAAGCCCCTACATGATGGCACAAGCCTGTACTCCCAATGACTGAGGAGGATACAACAAAAGAACAACCAGAGGTATGAAAAATCATGCTGTATATGTGTAATAAGAATTGTAATGCATTCCACTGTCATTTATTAAAAAAAGAAAAAAAAAGAACCACAGTTCAAGGCAAGCCTTGGCAATTCAGAGGAATTCTGTCTCAAAATAAAAAATTAAAATAAAGGCTGGGGGTGTAGCTCGGTGGTAGAGTTTTCCTGGGCTTAATCCCCAGTATGAAAGAGTTTTGATTAACTCTGCTTGCATTTCCTATTAATCCCTGCAGTTTCCCTCCTCTCCTGTCATATTGGTTTACAAATGAATCAACAATGATTCTACTTAGCACATGTGAGTTTAGTTCTTCACTCTGAACATCCTTTCTTCAGATATGGGCATAGCTTGTCTTCATTTTCCCCAGACTAGAATACTTCCCTTTCTTTAAGGATACGTCTCCTCCAATGTTACTGTTTCCTGAAGCCTTACCACCATTTCAGAAATCAATCTCTTCCTTCTGAAATTCACACTTTATTTTTATTTTCATCAAAGAACCTCTTGCTCTCAAATAGATCATAAATATATTTGCTTATTTGTCAATTGTTGTTCTCCTTAGCTAGAGTGAAAAATCCAGAGGAATGGATTTGCTCTGTCTCGTTCATCACTATATTCCCCAAACATCAGAGTGTCAAACATAAGGTACTGTATTCCGAAAAGGTATTCAATGAATAAACTAGGGTCTACTTCATCTAGAGACCTTCAGAAATTCAAACAAAACTTTCTTTATCCCTTATATTTTACTTCTTAAAGATTTTAACAAATTATTCAACAACACCATTTTTTTTTTTTTGCCAAGAGGCTCAATTTTTAATCTACTTTTCATGTTAGGTTTCTGTGCATAAATATTATGCATAATTTCTCTTTTAAAAATATTCTGCTGAGAAGAAATTTTAAAACCTGCTCTCATATATAATCCTCTCAATAACACAAGTAGGATTGCACGATATTCATGTTTTATGGATGATGATATTAGACCTTAGAAGGTTTAAGTAATTTGTCCTAAGACACACAGATCTTAAGTGCTATGGCTGAAATGGGAGACAATTTTGCCTCACTGCAAAGCTCATGATCTTTCCAATTAAGAGGCTCTGTTATACACCAACAGACATCACAATCTAAAATGAGGACAGAATGGTTAGTGGGTACATGGATCCCTTTCCTGAAACTTTAGCACCAAGGGTACTTTAGTCTCTTTCCCCAGAACATTTTTCTGCATATGTGGCTTAGACAAGAGATACCCATGACCTTTCTGCCAGAGATGTCTCACCTGCTCCAGGTGATGCTGGCTGCTATCCATCACAAAGATGGAGGAAGGTAGGAATGACACATGACAATAAAAGAAGCTACATCTTCTTTTCCTGGGTATCGCCATAATTTATCTTAAGTAATTAAACGTAGGCATGTCTTCAGTCAGTGAAAAGAGCAGCAAAAATAATGAATATCCATAAGACAAAATTCAGATGCCTTAATGTGAACGTTGTGTATAAAATTAAACTGTAGGCAACAGATAAAAGCCAATAATACCACTGTGTATTATCACAAAACTTCTTAATGGCAGGAAAATAAAACAGGAAAAAATAAATTTGAAGAAATGCAATTAAGACTAACTTTGAACAAATGGAATTTTATATCTTTGTTCTAATTAAAAACAAACAAATAAAAATAAACAGCTGTTGAGATTACTTGGCTTCAGTTAAAAAAATATTTGTGTTTTTTTTTTAAATTCACTTACGCCTGACATATTTACCTTGCCATGGAAGCTGACCAAATGTGGAGAATTGGCTCCATTCCGCAGAGTGTCAGCAAAGTGCACTAATAATTAGGGCACCAAACACAAATTAGTAAACTTTGAAGCTCAGCCAAGACCAGAATATGAGATAAAATCCAATTAAAAATAAAACTATGAAACTTCATTATGAAATATAAATGTTTAAACTCCCATTAAATGTCTTAGGAAATAAAGAAGCCTCCAAAAAATTTGTCCTGGAAATTCTTTTCTTTTTCTTTTTTTGGATTCCTCAAGTATTGTTTCTATTCGTCAGAGATGCGGTTTTTTTTCTTTGAATTTTACTTCTATGTGATATGACTTGATAGCTTTATACAATTTAAATCACAATCATACTTCAACATAATCATTTGGGAATTGGTCAAGGCTTAATCCTGAATTGCCATTCAGGATTAAGAACAATGATAACCTAAGATTAGTTAGACCTACAGGTGAATGACTGTGAGAATGGAAAAATTCAATGATGGGCAGGCGAGTTGATCTAGGGGAAATATCAATAAGACAGCTCACATGAGCATCAAAGAAGGCAAGTGGTCACTGTCAAGTACGTATGACAGTGGAACTCTCAGACTTTTTAAGGAATCATAAAGAGCAAGTAGGGAGATAATGATTGATAGATGATAGAGACAGGAGTATAGGAAGAAAATAGTTGTGGAGAATTCTGTTCCAGAGATTGAGGAACTTGATCACAGGATCTCTAGACAAATGAATAGGCTATTTACATGTTGACTAAAATGGTGAACAATCATCTGGGTACTTGTGTTATTTAACCCTACTCAAGATAGTGGTTGCCAAACTCTGGTGCATATTAGAAATACCTGGGAACTTCAAAATGATCCTGATGTCTGGCTTCTAACTCCAGACATTCTGATGTAATTGAAATTGCACCATGGGTAAGGCATGGGCATTGGATCTTTTAAAGCTCTCAAAAGACTCTAATGTGAGTGAAAGATTCGGAAACACAAGATGACAGGATTTACTCCAGAGATTCACTGTAAGGTTGATCATCTCTATAAGGAAAAGCAGTTACATCCATAAGGTGATGGTGTTTTGGTCTAGAAAATTTTCAAGCACCTAATATTAATTGGAATTCAGGAATAAGAAGGGGACTCACCCTATTAAATATTAGGTGATATGTATGAAATTATGTTTGTCCATTAATACTGGATGGACTTGCCATAAATAGATAAATGTAAATAGAAAAAAATATAATTCAACATGGATCCAGATATATATGGATGTTTTGTACCCATTAACAGAGACATTACAAATCAGTGGTGAGATGAAAGGTTACTTACGAAGCTATGTTGGGACTATCTGTTGGCTATCAGGGAGGGTCACAGGCTCAAGGGCTATGGAAGCCTCTATTCTAGGAAATCCTAGTATGTGGACAGCAGCCACCACTTTCATATTATATAGAATGAAAAAAGCAAATTCTTCCATCATAAATCTATAGGAAATGTATGGCCATAATGGGTGGTCCAGAGCCTCCACGAGGTATGAGAAGTCGTTATTAAGCCTCTAAAGTAAAGGTGGTTTTGGAGGAAGAGCTACCAGAAGTGCCTGGGATACTGCAATTTGGAAAAATTCTAGAGACTTTTGTTGGAAGGGGTCTCATCCAAGGGGGGCTGGCTTGCAAATAACATCAGTGCAATAACAGTACAATAGCTTTTGTTTGTTTGTTTGTTTATTTTTGTTTTTTAAATGATATCAAGGACCATGTGGCCTTCAGTTTACCAAATAGTTTTCAGGAATTTAACTGAGGCCTTGCACTCTATGTAAAGCAATGGCTTGTTCCCCACTCTTTTGTGAGCTCCTTTGTATTTATATATTCAAAATGAGTGTGTCAAATGTATCTTTTTAAAGGAGGATATCATCGGGGTAATGGCCTTTTTGTACTCCTGAAGGAAGTTAGATAAAAATAGGATCTTGCCAGCAAGGATCTTGTGCAATGTTAAAGCAGTTTAGGCAGCTCACAGGAAAAGATGTGTTTTGTCACTTTTAAAATGAAGAAAAATCAGGACTGAGGGGCTACTAAAATTGATGTTGAACAGAAATTTTAGCCAGCCTATGTTAGCAAGCTATTCACAAGCTTCTGAATCTGTTGAGTGGGATATGGCATTGCAGTAATCCTAAATTGAGCTGTTAAATGGAGAAGCAGAGAGGCTAATATTCCCATCACTAAAAAACTACTATAACAGTATGAAGCTTCAGTCTTTGAAGGTCTGCTTTAATTTACATTGTGACAAATAAACTATTTACAGGTCAATTATTGAGCCAATTAGTAAACGCCAAAGATTTAATTTGAATAGTAATTTATTAGTCATTGCGGTAGAGGATTTATGCCTTCAATGGGATATTTTAAGGTAATGGGTTCTGTGATTGAAGGCAATTTAGGCCAGGTGATAGTTGTGATGGTTAAGGTGAAGCATAACTATTTTATATTCAGTAATATACTCCTGGATATCTTCCTCTAAGATTATAGGAATTATCTTATTTAAATTTAGTGTGATCCCAGGTATAACTATAATTTGATCCCTTGTATTGATGTGGTCCATTAAAGTTTGCCGATTGATGCATTTAAGCAGATTTTAAAGTTAAATCAGAACCTATTTGCAGATGTGGAAGCTTATTTGTACCTGTTTGTGTTTTTTTTTTTTTTTTTTTACAAAAATTCAGGTAAACTTTATGTTTCCAATTGAGTCAATTTTTGGACATTTGTTTGAGTTTTTGGATTCCTCTCCCTGTATTGGTTTCTTCCTGTCTCCTTTTCTTATTCTGATGTTACTAGCAGTACTTGATACCCTTTTCTATCCAGTTTCACATGTATAAGTTTTTTTCTCCCATGAGTCTCTAATCAGAATCACCAATTGTTAGAGGTTACCTCCATCACAATGGGTGAATTAACTCTTTAGATATGCCATAGGTACACCATGTTCCTGTATAAGTCTGTGACCTACGTCTATTTTGGAGATAGAAGAACAGATAGCAGCAACAGTAGTATAGGCATTTTAAATTTTTTTATTCTAATTTGTTATGTATGATAGCAGAATGTATTACATTTCATATTACACATATAGAGCACAAGTTTTCATATCTCTGATTGTACACAAAGTAGTCTCGCCATTCCTGTCTTCATATACTTAGAGTAATGATATCCATCTCATTCCAACGTCTTTTCTACCCCCTTTATTAGAGTTCAGCTAATCCTCCCAAGATCCCTGCCCCAATCCCACTATGAATCAGCATCCTTATAGCAGAGAAAACATTTGGCATTTGTTTTTTGGGGATTGGCTAACTTCTCTTAGCATTATATTCTCCAACTTCATCCATTTACCTGTAAATGCCATGATTTTATTCTCTTTTAATGCTGAGTAATATTCCACTGTGTATATATGGAACATTTTCTTTATCCATTCATCTACTGAAGGGGATCTAGGTTGATTCCACAGTTTAGCTATTGTGGATTGTGCTGCTACAAACATTGATGTGACTGTGTCCCTGTAGTATGCTGTTTTTAAGTCCTTTGGGTATAGTTCAAGGAGAGGCAAAGCTGGGTAAATGGTGGTTCCATACCCAGTTTTCCAAGGAATCTCCATACTGCTTTCCAAATTGGCTGCACCAATTTGCAGTCCCACCACTAATGTATGAGTGTACCTTTTCCCCCACATTCTCACCAACACTTGTTGTTGCTTGTCTTCATAATAGCTGCCATTCTGACTGGAGTGAGATGAAATCTTAGAGTAGTTTTGATTTTCATTTTTCTAATTGCTAGAGATGTTGAACATTTTTTACAATATATTTTTTCGTTGCAGATGCACAATACCTTTATTTTATTTGTTTTTATGTGATGCTGAGGATCGAACCTAGCGCCTGATACATGCTAGGAGAGCACTCTACCATTGAGCCACAACCCAGCCCTGAACATTTTTTTCATATATTTATTGGTTTATTGTATATTATCTTCTGAGAAGTGTCTGTTCAATTCCTTGGCCCATTTATTAATTGGGTTATTTGTTTTTTTTTTTTTTGGTGTTAAGATTTTTGAGTTCTTTATATTTTCTAGAGATTAGTGCTCTATCTGATGTGTGTGTGGTAAAAATTTGCTCCCAAAATGTAGGCTCTCTATTCATCTCCCTGATTGTTTCTTTTTCTGATAAGAAGCTTTTTAGTTTGAATCCATCCTCTGTGCTGGTCAGCAAGCTGAAGCTCCATTCCATTGCTCAACAGAAGTTACCATGCAAAATCAAGAGAACATTGATAGTGGTGGTCATCAGCTACACACCCTGCTCATAATGTTACTGTTGGGGGTATTCCACAGAAACAAGACACACCCCCACCTCCACACTCACATTTTGGTTTGCAGATTGAGACTGATGTTGTCACACACCAAGAGATTATGAAAGAATTTATTATTCACATCCTAAGTGGATCCTGGGGAGAGCTGGAGATAGGGGTAGGGCAAGGCCTGGGATTTTACAGAGGTGAGAAGTTTTATAGACTGAGGTTTTTATGAGGTTTGAATTCCTGCAGACACCAAATGGGAGGACAGGCTTTCTTATGAGCCTATCCCGACAGGGAACCAAAACTCATGAAGGTGGAGAGGCTAAAAGAAATCAGTAATCATACATCAAAATATGAACTCAGACCCTTTATTGCAACCTTTAATAAGTAAAACATTTACCACTGAGAAAATATCACACATTCATAAGTGAAACAAACATAATTTTCATCCTCGGACACATGGAAAACAATAAGGAATTTCTATATGTGCTTGAGACCATAGCTATCTGATCACGATTCTTTTGTATCTAAATTATTTCCCTACAAATGATTTCCCCTGGAGTCTCTTCTCTTGTTAAAAATAGGATTCAGGAGAAATTTAAACAGAATTATGCACATCAAGAGGAAGTACTGAAGACTGAAGTAGGGCAAATTATATTCCATGCATGTATGAATATGTCAAAATGAACTCTAGTATTATGTATAACTATAATGCACCAATAAAAAACATTAAAAAGGAGAAACCTTATAGATGGTTTCTTCTAGTCCCTTCTGATACAGTTGTTGAAGGGAAAGCCAGAAATTTAATTCAAAAGCCCAAAGTTAGGTTTTGAGTTAGTTTTATCATAAATAATTGGTTTAGTTAGTTTGTTTTGGAGAGTATCTAGAACTAATATTGCCTTTACAGAGGACTCACAGTGCAGTTATTTGAGTATAGGCTCATATTTTCTGGATCATTCATATGTATACTATATTCTTAAATTTTGATAGATATCACCCAATTGCCATTCTAGGGTTTTCTGATTTACACTACTATTAACAATAAATACAGTTGTCTATTTCTCTTCTCCTTTAGGTCTACAGCATATAAATCTTTAAAATAAATTTCATCTTTTCAATGTGCATTCTTGATTACTGGCTAAGGTAAGCATCTTTTCACAAGTTAATTGGATCATAATTCATTGCACATTTCCTTATAGGATTATCTTTTCAGTGATTTGTGGGACCTCTCTATTGGTATGAATGTTAATTCTTTGTCTCATGTCTAAGATGTACAGTTTAGAACAGTCTTTTTCTTAACTTTTAAAGATTTAAAAAAATCTGTGGGTAGTTGTAGATTTATATGCAGTTTTAGGGAATAATGTAACATGATTCCATTTCCTCTTTACTCAGTTTTCCTCAATAAGAATATCAAAAAAAAAAACCAATATCACAATTAGGATATTGACATTCAGGATATTGACAGTCAGGATACAAAACATTTCCTTCCCTACAAAGATACCTCACCTTGTCCTTTGATGGACAATTTTATTTTTCTTCCTTCCCTACTATTTCTGTAACCATTGGCAACCACTATCTGTTGTTTGTGTCTATAGTTTTGTAATTTCAAGAATTATAGGTAAATAAAATTATGCAGTTTGTAATTTGGGGGAATTGACTTTGTTTTTCACTCAGCATAATTACTCTCAGATTTGTCCAAGTTGTTGTGAATATCAATAGTCTATTCCTTTATATCTCTGAGTATTTTTCCATAGTGTGGCTTTCCCACACTCTAGGTGGAAAGAGTTTTCCTAATTATTTATACCATAAAGGACATCTGAGTTGTTCATAGCTTTGGGCTATTATAAATAAAGCTGTTATGAAATTTGTGTATAAATATTTCTTTGAACATAGTTTTCATTTCTGTTTCTGTGATATGCTCTGGAAAAGATTGTTTAGAACTGCTTCTTATTCTTTAAACATTCAGTAGAATTTGACAGTGAAATTTTCTGCACCTGAAATATCTTTCTAGGGAAGTTTAAAAACTGTAGGTTTAATTTCTCAAGTGGGTACAAGACTATTTAGATGATGTGTCTTATCTTAGCTAGCTTTACATTCTCAGGTTAACCCACTGCTGGATTTTTATGATTGTGAAATTTTTAGCTGGATTCTACTGGTTATAGACTTAGAATAGAATCTTCTCCTGGTAAGAAAGTATCGTCTCTTCTTGCCTGGCAGTCTGTCTTATTTCTCGGATTTAGGATTAGTTGATTGCCTTATGTAGGGAAGACCCCAAATGGCTCTAATTAGACTCCCTTGCCAAGGCTTCTAGTAGGCTGTGTTTTTAGTATGTAGCCAAGGTCACAAACACCCTGATTTAGCATACATCATAAACATTTGCTTGAACCCACTTACGTAACCTGTTGGCAATGTGCCTTTTTTTGTCTGGCCTGACACACACACACACACACACACACACACACACACACACACACACATATATATACATGGAGATATATATATCTCCATGCATGCCTATGGAAGAACTCAAGAGGCTAAATGGAGCTGGAGGCTGGGGGGCTGCAGCCTCCTCTGAATAAATAATATATACTATCCCAGTGGCACCTTGCATCTTCCGTCACCTGCTGGGATCCCTAATCTCTTTCCCAGGTATAAGCCTCCACCCAACACCTTGCAATCTCAGTTTGGTAATGGCTTCTAAGAAAGTCTCTAATTTTCAGCTTGTCTATCTTCTTCCTTGTTAGAAAGCAAGAACGCTCTGTTTGCTGCTGTCTACATCACCGAGCTAAGGTCCTAAGGTAACTTCATTTAACATTTCCTTTTTGAGTACATGCTTATAATATGACCCTTCTTTGAGATACAATGAAAATAAAATAATTATAAAGTACCATGCTTATGTAGAAAATTTTTACTTTGTAAATCTTTCCAAATAGATGAATTTTGACTTTCACTATGGCATTTAGAAGAAAGACCAATGATATAATTTGCTCAAGTTCATACAGTTAGACATAAAAGATAAGGAAATTAAGACTTGCAAATCCAAACATCTACTCTTTCATGTGAATGACTGGTCCTTCCTCTTTTACACCTTATCCAGAAAAACAAATCGGTTGTCTCTGAGGATTTCATGGAACACACAATCTCAGCACTATGGTGGACAATCTCAAAGAGCTAAGAAATCTTGAATGTTGGTCTCAAATGAAAACCACTTGTCTATAAATGCATTCTGTATGCTCTAGACCAGTAGATCCTAAATTTGATATGCTTAAGAACCCTTGGAGAGCTGGAAATAACAGAGGCTAAGAGATTCTCCTTTAGTAGGTGGTGATAGGACCAATTGCATTTGCATTTCTAACAAGCTCACAGCTGATCCTAAAGTTAATTCCAAAGACCAGCTGTGTAGCTATGATTCTATCTATGCTAATGTTTGAGAATTCTACACTGTGGTTCTCAAACTTTGTTGTGCATTGTTTTTAACTGGGGATCCTTAAAGATTTTCTAATTCCTTGAACCCATCTCCAGATATTGTGATTTAATTTCCAAGAGGTACTGCCAATAGGTCATCAAGTTTTATAAATGCTCCCCTGGCGTTACTAATATGCAGTGAAGTTTGGGAATCACTGCTCTAAACACTTTTTCAATTGGGTTTCTGTGAAATAAAACTAGAAATTTTAGTTTCTTAACTCCTCAGCCTTCTTGCATTTGGGATTGGAATGAGTTAAACCTATTTCATGACTAACATTGCCATGTTGATTCAGTATTAAAAAGAGCTCTCTTCACAGAGTCAAAAGGCTCCATTCTTAAAGGAAATACATATTTAATTCTGGTATTTAATGAAGTCAGCCTTTTGTACAGAACTTTATTATACTTTGTTTTAATTGGAATTTTAGTTGATCTTTTGCCTTTTTGACACAAATCTAAAAGTCACTGGGGACAATTACAACATTGTCATCATAGCTCCAGGATTTTACATTAATTCCCCTAACTTACTGATAGGGACTTTCAAATCTTACAGTAATTCAGAGAACACAGTAAAATTCTAAGTGAAATATTTCAAAACAGTGTGTATATTTTTGAATAGTATGAGAGAGTAACAGATTTCATGAGGAATTTCTTGTCTCCAAACATTATAAAAGGGAAACAACTTACAAAAAAGGCATTTCAAATTTCTGTCTAGGTATTTCCTTTCAAATTATTATTTCAATGTAACTCACTCTTTTTAGAAAGGAGGGATATGTTATGTGTTTATTATTTGAAGGTGGCAAGATGGAAAAAAAAACAACTTTGGGGTTTAATTGTTTCCAAAACAACCACATATCTTTCTTTCCTTCCCCCCACCCCATGAAGGCCATTGACTTTATTGACCTAAAAACTTTACAGGGACCTTGACTGTTATGCCAAAAATAGGTACAAAATGGCACCAAACTGATCAGAGATGAAGGTGGAGGTGAGGTAAGGGGCCGGTAATCCAACCAGGGAAGCTGGTAACTGTCTCTATGGAACTGGCAGAGGAAGGGGGAGGAAGGGAGTTGCATCACAAGAAGGTGTTACATCACTCTTGAAGGCACCCAAGACATCCCAGAGACTACTTGGCATTGGCACCACAGGTGTCTTTCAGCCATTTCCTGAAGATGACTTCATCATCACTTTTTTTTTTTTTTTTAGCACCAGAAACTGGCCAAGGACCACATATATGCTGTAAAGCCCCTTTCCTCCAGCTTCTTGTCCAGGATTTCACCAATCCTGACCAGGCTCCCGGCTGGCCTTACCCCCTAGGCTATATAGCAAAGTCTCCGTGCCTTAGGGAGGTGGTCATCTTGGATAGGCTTGATAGGCAGCTCTGGATTCCATAAGAGCTCCTCTCTCCACCCAACCGTTGACCCTACCTTTTCTCTTTAGGGTAAGTAGGAGCTCATGCTCTTCCTCCCACATTCATTTAGGTGGTTATAGTGTGCCTTGTTAGGATGCTGCCGCTCTCCACCGTTGGGTAATGCCTGGTACTTCAGAGTTCAGGTATTGTTAGAGTAGAAATCAGTGGGAGAAGGAAAGACAGGGTTCACTCAACCTGAGGTTTTGGGAAATCCCTCCCATAAACCCATTTCATTCACTGTCAGTTACTACCTTAACCTAGAAGAACCAGGTGTAATCAGATTAAGGGATTTTCCAGTGTTGAAACCTGCACAGAGTGCTGAGGCACTATCATCGAGGTGACACTGATTCACTGTAATTTGTGTCAGGCTCTTAGCAGCCCCAGAGGTTTCTCTTGGTTATCCATGGAAACTTTTCAACATGGTGAAACCAGCCCAGGTGCACTAGGCCATCCCCCCTCAGATGCAAAGACTGCCCCAAATACAGAATACGGGAGGAGGGAGGCTCCCTGACCAAATATAAAGACCTCCATGTGGAAAGTCCTAGACCACTTTCCTCTCCTGGAGGCAGCCAGTTCTGAGCGAAGCTCCCTCCATTTCAGCAAATAAATTCTCCATACTTATTCTCTAGGTCTTTTGACAGAAATATTTCAAGAAGATAAGAACTGAGGAGTGTTATTGCTTTATGACAGTATTATTTATTTTATAGAATTATACTAATAGAGATAGGTTCACCCTCTCTGTTGTTGTCTTGATTAAATGAATATAATCAAATTACTTGATTAAATGAACATAATCAAGTCCTAATGGTTGATATAGGTTATATCTAGTAGTTTAGAAGGGGGGAAGAAAAGCAAATTCTTGGGCTAAAATCAGAATAATAAGGAGACATAATATTTAGCATTAAAATAGCTAAGAAAAGCAGGCACGGTGGTGCATGCCTGTAATCCCAGTGGCTCAAGAGACTGAGGCAGGAGGATCATGAGTTCAAAGCCAGCCTCAGCAATGGTGAGGTGAGACAAAATATGGCTGGGGATTTGGCTCAGTGGTTGAGTGCCCCTGATTTCAATCCCCGGAAGGCCCACCCCCCCTGCAAAATAGCTAAGAAAATATAGACTTTCATTATAATCCAGCATTTGGTGGTAGACTCCTCTGCCAACAGTTTTTCTAGCAAGATAGCTTTGGAGACCTGGGGAAATTATTTGGTTCTTACATCTGAAAAGAAAAACAAACTGACAGAAAAATATAACATTATATTAATATAACATTACTATCTTGGAAAAATTCTTGCTATCATGAGAATGGGTTAGGAGTAAGAAAAATCTACCTGGTTCAAAACCAGAAACCACTCTTCAGTATGGCAAAAGCAGAAGAGAAGACTTAATAAAACTTCTAATTTAGTGGTCTCATATGGGTTCCATGCATCATTATATCTAGGAAAAGGGAGAAGTCTAAAAGTGAAAAAGGTTGAATAAAGATGAAATGTATAATTATTGAATAAAAAACCCAGTGGAGGGATTATACAGAATATTGAAAGCTAAATAAAAAAGCAAAACAAAAATTACATTACTAGCTTGAGCGAACCTCTCAGAACTCAGAGAAAAAGTAAGAAGAGGTTAATATGAAATATGAAAGTTTATGTGGTAAGAAAAATATTAGCTGAAATAGTAGAGTAGGAAAATATAAATGCCATCAAAAAACCATGGAAAACGGTTACAATCAACTTTGTCAGAACTCAAGATGACAAGAAAGGTTTATAGTAACCAAGTGATTACTGATTGAAGAAAAAGGCAAATTGAAACCTTAAGGAAAAACTGTCATGTTTTCTGCTTGCTCTTACCCCACCCCTTCCCTGGCTCCGTAGTGGTCTTGAAATGGCCGTCCACATTCTCAGGGAGGAACTCAGGTCCCCATTCCTGAGAGAGCAAAGCAGATCTTACTCACAAAGAATTGTGTAGATCTGTTCTTTCCTGTCTAGGGTCTGCCTGAAGGGCTAAGACCACATGCTGCCTTTGTTTAGCAAATTATGGAAATTATTTCTGGCAGGCAAGTAAAAGACATTCCTTGAAAACCCTGTGAGTTAAACACCCAACCCAGGACAGGGAGAGGTGGAGGTGCGAAGGATCCGGAGATTATTTTTTCAGGATCATTATTGGGATCCCATAGTGAATATTAGAATGAAAACCAATGAACTGAGAAAGAGAGGTTAGGTAAGGGGAGAGAGAGGGAGGGAGGGAGGAAAGGAGGGAAGGAAGGAAGATGAAAGAAGGAAGAAAGAAAAATAAAAAAGGAAGGAAGGGAAGCTAAAATGATTTGTCATCAGCAATTATTTTCAATTACTTTTATTTGTAGAAATTACCTTTATTTATTGGTAGACTCCTCTGCAAACTTTTTTTTTTTTTTTTTCTAGCAAGATAGCTTTGGAGACCTGGGAAAATTATTTGGCTCTTACAACTGTAAAGAAAAACAGACTGACAGAAAAAATATAATATTACTATCTTGGAAAAATTCTTGCTATCATGAGAATGGGTTAGGAGTAAGAAAAATCTACCTGGTTCAAAACCAAAAACCACTCTTCAGTATGGCAAAAGCTGTAGAATTTCTGTGGGTGGCTTAATCTCACAGTACATTACATAATCAGCTAGACTATGACCTTGCAAAGCTTATCAGTGTATACATTTATACTTTAACTGTGCAGGACTGAGAAAGATGTAATGCTGGTATTTTTTTCTTCCAGGCCATGTGGTAGATTTTAAAATTTAATCACAAGCTGTTAGCAAATCAATGGACAGTTAGGCTCACTGATCAGAGCTGATACACTGGAAGGAGTACTGCTGTCCCTGTGGAATTGTTTTTTTTAAGTAATAGGAATAACTTGAACATTATTAAATGCTGAGAACATTTATATTTTCAAGGGCAGAATAAGAAGCTGAATCAGTGATTTACATTTTCTTTTAACATTTAAGAAGAAAAATTTCCTTGTAAACTTAATCCAAATGTTGCCAACCAAAACCTTAACTGTATTTTCTTCTTTCCTTCTCCTTTTGAAACAGAAAGAGAACCTGAGAGGAATGAGGGTATGCATGGGAAGGTAGAGTTGGTCTCTTCAAGGATACCATTAGGGAGCTCCATGGCTGGTCCATGCCTGCCTAAATTACCCAGGTGCAGTGTGTCTTTATCTGTATCTAAATCAGTATATCATGTCATACCTACCACATCACATCCTAACACATTGCATTCACCATATATAATGGGTTTTCACACACATGAGCATCCCAAAGGCAGAGTTCATGACCTGGTCATCTTTATATGTATTTCACAGCTTACCATTATTCCAATGCCTGCTTTATGTTTGTTTGATACTGGCTACATTTGGGTATACAAAGCCTGTAGTCTTGCCTTTGGGTAACTGGGATGCTGTTTCTTATATTTGCATCATGAATTCCTTCATCTTACGGACTCTCAGTCCCTTGTCTGATTAGAACTTACTTGATGACAGTTCTTCTAAGACCAAAGTTAGGGGGAGAAAGTTCTTAGAAGGCATAAAAGTCTTCCTTTACCTATTTCAGATTATTTAATCCTTAATAGGGCTGGCAATTTCAGAGAATGAGAACTATAAATCCCCTTTAACTGAAACCTATCAAACAGGGAATAAGATTGGGAAAGTGCCCTGAGGGAGAAAATAAATAAATCCACTGATAACGTATGTGGAACACTTGATGCTTACAAAGCAGCTGTTGAGTCCCAGGTTATATCATTCTTTGAGGCAAGAGATGAGAGGAAAAAAAAAAAAGTTTCAATTTGGCAAGACACTAACTCTTAGCCATTTGAATTCCTTTTTCAGTCAGCCTTTTGTCACTGTGACCATAATCCCCGGCAAGAACAACTTAGAGGAGGAAAGTTTTATTTGGGACTCATGGTTTCAAAGATTTCATTCTTGGTCAGCTGACTCCATGGTGTGGTCACCTCATGGCAGCCAGGAAGCAAAGACAGTAAGGAGCCAGGAATAAATACAGTCCAGGCCATGTCCCCACTAAATTGCTTCTTTCAGCCATGGCCCACCTGCCTACAGTTACCACCCAGTAATCAATCCAGGTTATTAATCCATTAAATATATTAATTCACCAATGAGATTACAGCTCTCATAATGTAATCATTTCACCTTTGAAAAATTGCTGCATTGCTTAATAGGTAATCTTTTCTGGGGACATCTCTAGATACCATAAAAACATCCCGGAGACAACTTTGTGTCCCTGTCATTTATGTCAGACTTGTCCCTTTACCAAGAGAATTTTCTCCTTAAGCCTGAGATCTTCAAGCTGGGATAATGACCGAGCTAGCCAGGCAAAGAGAACTGTGATCTATTTTGTGCCACCTACTTTTGATATATCTGGAAAATGGTTTGGATTTAAGGACTGTGCAAAATACTGAGCAAATCACATATGTTCTGAGTTTCAAGAAAATAAGTGAATTCGAGTTATTTTGTGGCTCTTAGCAATTTTTTATATATGGCAATAGCACCAAGAAAGTATTTCATTACAAGGTCTATATTTTGAAACAACTGAGGGTAGAATAAGCTGGGGAAACTCAAGTTAGAGTTAGACACCTTTTACTTACTGTTTTTCCGGGGAGATATTTTGGAACCTATTTCTGCGTGGTTGTGCTTAGTTGTTGTTGCTGCTGCTGTGGTTTTTCCGTTTCACACACACATATACAGTTGAAAGTGGTTGGGAAATTAATTAAAGCCAAATCCACTGTTTCAAAAAGTGAGCCAGAGACATTGTGATGTCCAAGTTAATATAGTTGTCTAAAACTATATTATTGGTTAGCACATGCGCTCGTGCGCGCACACACACACACACACACACACACACACACACACACACACAGAAAGACAGAGAAATATATGGTAGGTCATGCATGATATCCATCTGTGTCAAATACTTGCCTGTAGACATACCACACTGATTTGGCTGATTCTAAGAGTTCTACAGATTAAAGCATTTAGATGCTTCCAAGTTCGATCACATCTATCAATGGAATGGTGTGCTCTTTTGTTTTGAAAAGATCTTCATCCAAATTTTAAAAAAATGTTAATGAAATATAGGCTTTATATAAAATGTTACAAAAAGGGTTGAGAAGGCAGGGAGAAGCAACCAACTATCTAATACTACAGGTAACAAGATTTATTGAAGACTATAGCTCTGATATCCTTAGAAGAGCATTGGAATTTCTTGGGTGCAATCTTGTTCTTTACCCTTTTAATTTGAAGATGAGAGATAGTATAAGACAGTTGTAGGAACCTTTATTGGTTTATTTTTTTCAATCACCAGGAACTTTTGGTCAATTGATTTTATGGGAATCCCACTGTGTAGATAAAAGTGTGGCTCCTTGGGTCAAAGCTGGGGTGGGGAGCTTCAAAACCCCCACATCCCACCTGTTCCTGTAGCCATTCCTGAGGATTTCAAGCATGGAATTTCTGCAGTGGTACTCAAAATTAAATTCCTAGAGAAGCCCTATTATTAGCATCCAGAGCTTTCTTAGAAAAGCTAGATCAACTCAATCAGAAATGTGCGGTTAGATACAGAACTCTGGGGTATACAAGCCCTTTAAATAATTCCAACACATGTTTGAGCTTGAGTAACACTACTGCAGAGATTCACAGTTTGGTTCCCACTGGTGTAGTAAGTAGAATTCTGGCCTATCATTCAGTGAATCTGGAATATAATGGTGGCTCTAATTGATTAATCCTATGAATTTGGATAGGTCATCAATTCTGTTTTTAGCCTACAGTTTTTGTGTAAAATTCTGATAGCTATTTTATCTTTCTCATGGGTGGTATGAGAATAGTAATAATTTTGAAATTTAAAAATTTTAAAAGTACTTTAGTTGTAAGAAATGTCAAATACATCAATGTTGTAGAATAGAACAATCAGACTCATTTTAATATAGGAATTGCATATAATCAGTAGGATTTATTCAAATTGATATATTAGAGAAAGTATTTAAAAAAAATAAAATTTACAACTTTAAGTATATTATTTAAAGGATAAATACAACAAAAATTCAAAGTGTCTTAAACATCTAGGCATAAAATTATCTAGATTTATTTTGTATAGTTCAGATATTTATTGAGAAAATGCAAAGTTCCAGGACAGAATAAAATTAATATTTGTTGGTCATTTTTATGTCTAGGTAAAATGAATACATTGTTTATTTAGTCCTCAAAATAAATCTCTGTATTAATTTTGATTATTATTCATGTTTGATAAACAAGAAAACTAAAAACCTATATAGGTTTCATAATGTGCCCAAAGACACCTAATGATTGAGTGCTGAAGGTCAGATTAAAATTTAGACACATCTGGCTAGATGTGGTGTGACACACCTCCTGAGTCGCTGAGGCGAGAGAATAGCAAGTTCAAAGCCAGCTCAGGCAAGATCCTGAATCAAAAATGTGGCATATATACCCAATGGAATATTACTCAGCAACAGAAGAGAATAAAATCATGGAATTTGCAGGTAAATGGATGGAGTTAGAGAAGATAATGCTAAGTGAAGTTAGCCAATCCAAAATAACAAAATGCCGAATGTTTTCTTTGATATAAGGAAGCTGATTCATACTGGGATAGTGATAGGGAGCACAGGAGGAATAGACAAACTCTAGTTAGGGAAGCGGGGTTGGAGAGGAAGGGAAGGGGAAAGGGGTTAGAAATGATAGTGGGACGTGATGGACATCATTATCCAAAGTACATGTATGAAGGAATGAATTGGTGTGAATATACTTTGTATACAGAGTATGAAAAATTGTGCTCTCTCTATATAGAATAAGATATATATAATTATATATATCTATAATAAGTAATAAGAATTGTAATGCATTTTGCTGATATATATATATATTTTTTTAAAAAGTCCGTAGATGTATCTCAGTGGTAGAACATTTGCCTAGTATGCATGAGTCTTTGAGCTTAATCTCCAGTACCACAATAAAAGAAGAGAAAGAAATATAGATTAGACCTATTTAATGAAAAGTTTTATAACAACACTCTTTCTGAAAACATAGGACCTAATTTGAGATAAAAGTACTTTTCAGATATTTTATTTATTGAACTAATTGGGGTATTAAAATATGAGAAAATTCCTAACATTTCTTTTGAAGATTTCATTCAACAAAATTAAATCCTTTGTTTATATTTAAGACATTTTAAGAATTACCAAGACCTTCTCTGTAATTACTGAAAATTATAGAGAAGGTATTTGTAAATAAGAATTGAAATCCAGACACCAAGAAAAGATGAATTGATGGTATAAGCATTTGAACTTTAATACAGAGAATGACACCTTAATCAAGAAAGGGGCTGAAAGAAAAAAAATGGCTGTTTGTAAGTACATCAGATAAAGGATTAAGATTTATAATACATAGAAACGTCTATAAATCAATAAGACAAAAATGATGAACAGCTTAATAGTTACATTAGCAAACTTGCAAAGAGGAAATTAATAGTATACATGTAAATCTTTAGTAAAGATATAAAATGAGGTTCATCTTCAAAATCCAAGAGAGTCACATAAAAACAATAATGCTGGAAGACTGCCATGAAAAAGAAATGATTCATTGTCAGTGTTGTTCAAGGTACTGGGAAACAGATGCTTTCATATACTGTTGGTAAGAATGTAAATTTTAATGGATGATTGGGATAGACAATGGAAGTAAACATTTGACAGTAACTGTGCAAGTTTCATGCTCATACATCATTTGAGACATTAATTTTTTTGCAGATTTATTCTATAGAAATGTTGCATAAGTCTTCTCAGATATATATATATATATATATATATATATATATATATATATACCTCAGAATATATATATATATATTTTCAATGAGCTTATTTGTGGCCATGTTTGTAGTAGTTTGTAGTAGCAACATTTTAGGCAAAAACCCATTAATTACTAAATTGTTTTACAAGTGTTTCATACCACATTGTTGGCCATTATATAATAATCACTACAGGTTGATATCTGACACAGAAAAATACACATAATATATCATTAAAGCACAAAAACCAAATCAAGCCTCAAAGCATTCACAAATGGTATGGCTAGACTGACCACATTAAACATTTTTACACATAGGCACATATATGAAATTCATATACATTCAACTATATAAAAATGAAACTATGATATATGTGGCTTATTTTGGACCTTGATAAAACAAATTTGAATACCAGCTGTCCTACTTTCAGACAAAAGTAGAAGGAGGGTTTGTACATGAGATTTTGATTATGCTTTAGAAAATATTTGCATTAAATTAGCTGTGAATAATTGAAGTTCCTAAAGTGAAGGTCTGTTTTAGGTGGTCCTATGTTTGACAAAACACGTCATGAATGATATTCTTTATTCTCTCACCGTGTAAAAGCAGCCATGGGAAGAGGCAGTGAAGGAAATGGCAGGTGGATTTTTAGCACAATTTTATATATTCATCAATTTTAAGTGGTTCCTTCCACAGTAATCCTCTTCCATTGAAACTAAACCTCAGAGAAAGTCTTACTCTGCAACCCAGCTTGTGTCATCAATACTTAGAATAAAGTATTCAGGATAAACTTTGTAATGGACAAAACACATTGAAAAAGAACAATGATCATTAAGACTTCTATCCTACCCCCTTCTGAGGAGTGCTAGTTATTTACAACCTGCCACATGCCCAAGAAACAACTACAATTCACTGGAAGAAGAAACTAAAGCAAGAGGGACCTGGAAATGTATAGACTTCATAATTCTCAGATGTATGAGGGGGAATACTTACACACATTCCCTACTGAGCCTATATTACCTTAATAATTAAAAATTGGGAGAATTAAAACTACCTTATAAATATAAACATAAAGTAGTACTTAAATTTCCCTATATTTTTGTATTATTGTACCTCTGCTGGTATTTTCACTACTGAATGTTTTCAGAGAAATTTACCTAATCATCCCTGCTGAGTTGCTCAGCACCAAGAAGTGCCCTGGTTACTGTAGGAACTAGTCTCTCCCCATCACTCTCAATATCTTGATTTACTGTGGGATTCATTAGCAAAATTGCAACTCTGCACCAACACCCCAGCCACTTCCCTGCTCCATTCATACAAGTACTTCTGGGGAAATTCATGAAAGCAAGCTGATCTGTGTTACTAGAAATTCATAATAACTAAAATTTTATTCCAAAGTCTCCTCTCCAGCATTTCCACCTCTAGTCTCAGAAGATGACATTTTTTTTTTTTTTTTCCTGCCGGATGGGCAATAGAAGAAGCGTTGTCAGTAATGATTCAACCCAGTTTTCGGTATTTCCATCTATTTCTTCTGTCACTTTTCCTTTTTCTTTCAATTCAGTAAAAATGTCTTGACACATGTATCCACAACCCCATTTTATTTACTTCTAAGGTTTTTAAGATTAGAAATTAAAGTCCAGGTCTGAACTCACATTTTTTACTTCTCATTACTATTCCCGCTTGCTTCTCCTTTCCAAACTTGACTACATATGTGAAACCATAAAATCCTCATTCACCCCTGTTAAAATGAATGTCATGCTGGGTGTGGTGGCACATGCCTCTAATCCCAGTGGGAGACTGAGGCAAGAAAATCAAAAAATAAAAAAGGGTTGGGGATGTAATTCAGTGGTGAAGTGCTGCTGTATTCAATTCCCAGTACCACACACACACACACACACACACACACACACACGAGAGAGAGAGAGAGAGAGAGAGAGAGAGAGAGAGAGAGAGAGAGAGAGAGAGAGAGAGAGAGAGAGAGAGAGAAATGTGTTCCTTTCTTTGCTATCCAAGGATCTCACTTACATTACTTACATATTATTGTCCTCTTTTCTGTATGTCTTTTTCACTCCCTCCTACTTCCCATCCCAGGTTTACTTCTACCAGCATAGAACTCCCATCTTCAAAAAGTTCATATTCCATGCAGATACATCCACAGTTCTCTTTTCCCTTTGCTATGATTTAAAAATGGTCCAAAGGTCCATGTGGTAAAGGTTGGTCCCCAGGGTGTCCCTACTGGGAGGCGATGGAATCTTTAAAAGATGAGGTCTAGTGGGAGGTCCTTAGGTCACTGGTGATATAAGGTAGAGTTGACCGACATCTTGAGTTCTTGCAAGAAATTGCTATAAATAAAGATAGTGTGTTCCCCAAACCCATCCCTTTCAGCTCCTGGTTGGAGATGTAATCACTTTCTTGCTCCTGCACATTCTTCTGCCATTGCTATCAGCACCTGGAGGTGGTGTAGCCAAGCGACCTATCTCATTGAGCATATGCTATGTCATTTGATCTCTGGACCTCCATAACTGTGAACTAAATTGACCTCTTTTCTTCATAAGTAACCTGAATCCGGTATTTCATAAATACCTAATAAACCCTTTTACAACAATATACCTTGAAAGAGTTGAGAAAACTCACTAAATGCACTTATTGTCATGCCTTTCTTGATCTATTTTGTATCTGTTATTCCATAGAGATTGATCTTATCCAGGACATCAATCATATGCACAATACCAAATCAAATGTTCATTGTTCATATTTTATATTATATATTATTTTACCTACTAGCATTTGAATCTGTTGCTCTTGTTTTGAAAAAGTTGGCTTGGATTCCAGAATATCACACATTCCTATTTCAATATAGAGTCTACTGAATTTTCTATGTAGATGATTATAATTGCCTGGATTATGACAATTTCATTTTTTCCCTCCTAATATTTAAAGTTCTTTTCCCCCCACAAATTATTACAAAGCACAGGAAATTGTGAATCTTATTGTGAGAGCAAATCCTTGCTTGTTATATATAGCAAATACACCATTCTTCTTTAAAGAAGGTCCAGTTTCTGTTATGTGGCATTTATCAAGTTAAGAGATTTTTCGCTTTTTGCAGTTTTAAAAGAAATTCAGAAAATAAGTCTTACATATTTTTAAACTGACTATCATAACATTTATTTATTTATTAACTTATTTATAAAACAACTTGTATAGCACTAAGAATACATGTATTGCTTGAACATTTGCTAATATCCACCCACAAATTAGGGAAGGGAAAATGATGCATAACAATTTTTTCACTCTTTGTTGATCTGTCTTGAGTTCATTTCTGTTCTCTTTTGAATAAAATTTCGTAATTTAATTGTCCAGCCATGACCCCAAGGCGGAGACAAAGAAGTACATTTGTCTGAGTGCTTTAATTTGGTTTTGTCCTCCTCATTCAGACTTCCCTGACTTCGTACCTTTGGAGTGGTCCCTCTAGCAGGTTCTCAATTCTGCCACTGCCCCTTGTTGTATTGGCTGGGGGATGTGCATCGTGCCTGTGGCTTCTGAGCCTGCACTGCTATTAGTAGTGTAATAGTTCTGGCTTTGGTTATGCTTAACACTCTGGATTTTCAGTTTCAACTCTGTTTTAGGCCTCCAAGGATTCTCGCTGACTTGTCTAGCAAGCTCAGCTGTGCAAGCGAAATAATCTTGTTGCATTTGCATTCCTGTTTTCTAGCAAGAGATCCTGTGTCATATTGCAAAATGCAGAAGTCCCATTTACTGTGACTTTTCTTAAAACAGTTCTTTTAATAATTTTGGGAGTGTTGTAAAGCAAAGATTTCCTGCTATCATTCTACTTATTTCTATTTGAAAATTGCTAATTATTATGAAAAATATAAAGAATATATGAAGTGTATAAGTACATTTTAAAGATAACAAGTGAACATCTGTCTACCCATCACCTAGATTAATAAAAAATATACCACTTGTGCCTCAGAAATGCCTCTGTCCTCTCAACACTCACAGCCTCATGAAAAACCTCCCTCCATCAGATGGCAAATTTTCTGACTCTGAAGTTAATAATCCCCTGCTTTTCCTTTATAGTTTTACCACCTTTGTGTGTGGGTTCCAACCATGTAATGTTCAGATTTTTGCTGGAATTTAACTTTATGCAAGTGTTGTCTAGCTATACTTTTTTCTTGAATTTTTGCTTAAACTATTAAGATATTAATTCTTATGTAGATATATTACAGGCATGATTTATATATGATGTGTTATATCATTTTTAATTAAAGGACATTAGGACTGATTATATATTTACATGTTTATGTTTATTGTTTACATATATCAATACATATGTGCAATTATAAAAATAATATAAAATTTCTAGTTTCTTGTTTGACATTTGTTCTAGGCATTGGGATACCATTGAGTGGTATAGCTGGTCCATAGGCTTGTACATATCCAGCCTTGCTAGAAAGCAGCAAAATGTTTTCAGAAGGGTTTCAAAAAATATCATTCCCATCAGCAGTAAACAAAACTTCCTAATTTGCTAATTATCCTACTCAACACATAATTTTATCCACCATTTTACTTTTTTTCAACTTGGCAGGTGTGTAATACTATATTATTTTGGGTTTAATTTGCATTTCCTGATTACCAACAATGTTCAGAATCTTTTCATATATTTCATACTTTTTCTTTTATGATTTAATACTGCTATGATTTAAATATGTCCCATTGAAAGCATGTACTGGAAAGTTAATTTCCAACTCAACATCATTGGGATGGATTAATGCCAATCATAAAAGGACTTGAGGCTGTAACTTTGATCTTTGCCCTTTCACCATGGGATAACAATGTAAGGCCTTTGCCAGACTCCAGCACCCAGAACTGGACTTCCCAGCATCTGTAACTATGTGCAATAAATTTTCTTATTTTTACCAATTAGCCAGTCTGTGATACTCTTATTATGGTAACACAAAATGAACTGAGACAAATACTCTTTTCCCTATCTTGGTTCATTAGACATTTTTAAAAAAAAAATTTTTTTAATTGTAGTTGAACACAATATCTTTATTTTCTTTCTTTATTTTTATGTGGTGCTGAGGATCAAACTCACGGCCTCGCACTTTTAGGCAAGCACTCTACTGCTGAGAAGTTCCAAATACATCAGACACTAAGCTCTTACTAGCTATATATGCTGTGAATATCTTTTTCCCATAGCATGGCTTGGTGCATCCTGGCTTTTGCATCCCTTATGGTTGTTTTGAATAATAATTAATGTACTTAACTTTAACATAATTGATTTTTTTCCCATTGTAGTTTGGACACTTTTGGGTATCAAGCCATTTCAATCTTTAACTGTAGATTATGACACCACCAGGGAGGTACTAACTGCTGCATTTAATTACAGTTTTCCATCTTGTTAATGAACCTCACTGCAAATTTGACATCTTTAGTTATTGCTTCTTTTCAAATGCTCTTCTCTTTGCTTTTGTGACAACTTCTTGTTTCCCCTTCCACTGGTCTTTGTCTTCTAAGTGAGATTGTATTCTCTTACATGTTAATAAAGTTATTCTTTGTCCACATTCTGTACTTAGCCTGTACTTATTCTCCCCCTTCAGTATTTCTGAGTAACCTCTCTTACTCTCATGGTTTCACTTGTCACCTTCCAGCTAAGCCATTTCCTGGGTGCTCTTGGTCTCTTATCTAGCTGGAGCTAGACATTTGCACTTGGGTTTCACATAGTGAACTCAAATACAATCTTAAATTCTCTCTGTTTTAGAGAATTCTTTTGTACTATATGATATGGTGGTTCTGCTATTCTGATATGCCACCTAATGTCATTCTTAATAACTCATTTTATATGCCACTACATCTTAATAACAGCATCATATTTTCTTTTGTAGGTATTTTTCAACTCTACCTATTTCTTTTCATGCACATTATCAACCTTTGTGTTTATTTTCATTTTATGTAGAAGTCATTATTTTTTCTTGACAGATTTCATAACTCTAAAACTCACCTTCACCACCAGAAAACTTACTGGAGTTTTATGATATCAGTAAACACTATCATTTTTCTGCCCTACATTTTCTGAATTAGAAATCTAATTAGAGAATAAATGTAGATTCTACTATGGAAAAGCAGACAGCAGAGTATGGCTTCATAAAAGGACAGATCTACACCCCCCTCTAAATTAGGCAGGCAGCTGCATCTGGTCATCCAAACAGTGGAGTGATCAGCTCTCCCTGTGGTATCAAAGGTTATTCCTCTAAGCTACTGCTGAGTAGAGAGGGGTGAAAGGGGGGACCCCTCCCAGAAGGCAGGCATACCTACCTAACAAGATAACTTCAAAGAGGTAGCTCACTTCCCCCAGACTCTTCACTTAGGTGTTTTCGTTCACACTCAGTGTGAGGCATGTTGCATCAGAAAAGAGGAAACCTAAATTACTACCTGCTTCCTGGTCCTGAGGCCCCCCGCACATGGCTAGATGGCACCTGACAATCAGCCAGGAGGCGGTGCTGTGGGTTGTGATGAAAAAATCAGACAACCTCTAGGATTGGCTCAGAACCCTTCTGTCCCCGAGGACAGCTCCTGTCTCCCATGATGGCCTGTAGGATGGGTGTAGATGTAAATTCTCCCCACCCTGCTGACCTTTACCCTGATTGGCTCCTGTACATTATATTAGCTGTGTGTGTTTTCTCATTAAAGAGATCCTGCTTTGACTGGTCTCCCTGATGTGTCTGATTGTCTTCCAGCAGGGGAGGGCTGGATGCTGGCGGTCAGTCGACCTTTGCCTTTCTTGGCTTGTCCTGATCAGGGCATGCTCTCCCCAATCTCTCCGCAGGGAAGGAAGGAACGGGGGCTAAAAACCCCAACACTCAGGGGGAAGTAATAAGTGATGGATAGGGAAAACAGGCATGCGTGTTTATAGGGACTGTCTAAAACAAAGAGCATGGCTTTTTCTTTAACAAAACCCCAAAAGCCTTTCAATACTTACTCTTTTCCTATAAGACACTCTCCAAGCTCTTTAATGAGGTATAGAAGACAACACTTTTTTCTTCCTTTACTATGTTCTCTGGCCTCCACCATCTTGCTATATTTTCTTACTTGAACTTCAAAATCCAGCAGCACTGCTTGTAACTTCTAGCATTTTCTGTGCCTTGTCTTGACTTTATTCTTCTTAATGTCCTAACTCTTCTTCCTGGAACATTCCTTAAATTTATCACACATATATCAGTATCTGTCTATCTTCTATTTCTTTGTGTTCTTGAAGTCTCGGTCTCTGCTTGAGCTTTTTTTTTTTTTTTCCAGAAAACTTTGTATGTCCTCCACTCCAACTCCCGAAATGACATTTCTGTGATGAACCTGTGTTGTAATGATCTCTATATATGTATGTATCCCCAACTAGGCTATAAACTTTCCAATTTAGTTATCCTCAGAAACCAAGAACATTGCAGACGTTTAAAATATTTGATAGGTGAATCTTGGTTTCCTTTAAACTTTTGATCTAGTTGTTGAATATCAGTAATGTTTTTCCTCTTGGATTTGACAATAGATTTGTCTTCCTAGCTTTAATGCCTTCTGTTTTCTTTTAGGTATGAGTTCATCCCTAACCTTTCTTGACCTCAACCAACTCCCACTAGTCAGCCAAGTCCTTCAGGGGCCTATCACAAGTTCACCTGCACTTAGCCTGCACTGGACAGACAAAAGGGACCTCCTTTTTGTCTTCCTCTGTCTCATTTCCTCTAGAGATTGCAGCTTAGAACTATATGTAGGATATAACAAATGAAAACTCTCTGATGTCTGTACTAAGGGAAAAAAAGACTTTTTTTCTTAGCAAACATTTATTAAATATTACAGTAATTTTTTTTACAGGGTGATCAGATGATCGTGCCAGTTTTATAACAGAAAATCTAATGCAGGGAACAATTGTAAATTATGATCAAATAAAAATTTTCAAAATTAATCTGGAATAATTCTCATAATACACATAAGTTACTGTAGATATGGTTATGATACTAACAGCAAATAGTTCTTATAAATAACTGTTAGGTATAGAAGACAACACTTTTTTTCCTTATATTCTTTCCTTATAGTGAAACCGATTATCAGCATTTCTCTTTATTCATTTTCTTGTATCTAGAAGCAGCAATGAATACTGGTAGTTTTCCTTTATGGCACGTGCAGTTTCATCCCTATCTCTTGCACTATATGTCTAATGATAACCTTCCCACCTGATAATTCTTAGAGGAATAGATATTTTGTCACTTCTTATTCAGATACTTTGGAAGAAGAGGCCACAGATGGCTGAGTCCTCAAATCACCAACTGACCAGTACGAAATAGAAGAGAAAAAATAGCTTTTTAGCCAACAGTAGTGCACAAGGGTATTGCATTGGTTACATTTTGTTGTTTGTAAGCAACAAACAATGACTTCATTTGAGGCTTAGTTTCTGTAACTTAGTTTCTTAACTTCTGTAACTTCTGTAACTTAGTTTCTTAACTTAGATCCTGGAATTAGGTTTGTGTTCTAGCCAAAACAATTTTACACAAACAACTTAAACAAGGCTTTCGCAGGCTCTTTGTACTTTCCCATGGTACTCTATGATATGCTAACTGTAGCTACAACTGTTTAAAGATCTACTTCATATCACACGTTTATATCATCATATCTGTACTTAAGCATCATAGTTAAATCCATCATCAGCCATGCCTATAATTCTGATAAGATCCATTTTGCTTTTAGGAATTAATTCCTTTTACCTCTTTTTCACAATCTTAAATTTTTCTTACTTTCAATGATAAGGGGTTTTAAATTTTATCTGTAAACATGTCTACCAATTATTTCTAGCCAACACAAAACAGTTTATATTGTTTCTTAAAAAAACATTTTGGTGTTTTCCCTATCAATTTATTCCAATGGAAAGGAAAAGAAGAATCTTCTGGACACTGCTAGATAACATGGTGAAAAGATATAGGAAGGCAGGGGACATTATATCCTTGATTTCTCACACAATTAAATATCCTTGCCTGCACACTGCCAGTTTTTCTCTGACCATATGTGATGGTTTAGATGTGAGGTGTTCTCCAAAATTTCCTGTGTTACTGCAGGAATGTTTAGACCTGCAGTAATTACCAAATTATGAAAGCTATAACCTAATCAGTGAGTTAATTCATTTAATGATTAACAATTTGAATGGATTAACTAGATGGTAACTACAGGCAAATGGGCCACTGTGGGCATGCCTTGGGGATTTTATCTTTTGTTCCTGGCCCTTCCCATTCTCTCTACTTTCTGGCTGCCATGAGATGACCAGGTTTTCTCTGCCACATCCTTCTATCATGATATTCTTCCTCACCTTGGGCTCAGAGTGATCCAGTTGGCTGACCAAGGACTGAACCTCTGAAACTGTGAGTTCAAAATAAACTATTCCTCCTCCACATTGTTTTATTCAGGTATTTTGGTCACAACAATGAAAAGTTGAAGAGCACACTTTACAAGTCTCTTTTGCAGGTTAACCATAAATCAAGGCTCCATTGACCATCTATCAAACTTAAAGTCAAGTGCCTCAAAAACCATACTTTATGCAGAATTTCCTTTAAGTGTATATATTTTAATAAATTGAGTCTGATTGAAAGTATGTCCTTACTTCCTTCATTAAACATCCACAAACTAAATTCTCCATTATTTTTTAATAATAAGAATTAGTGAATTGCTGCCTTTTATACTGGTTATAATTTTGATTTTGGTTTTTGCTCTCTAGACAATTTTTAAGGTAAAGTTTTGTTTCCAAGTGAACAGTAATGAAGGGAAGGTCATGACTTCCTCAAGCAAGGAAGCTTTTTTTGGAGAGCATTTCACAAGTCCTTTGGGTCTTCAAAGAAATCCTGATTTCAATTTTTAGGTTATAACTTAAAGAAAAACAAACAAACAAAAAAAAAAACCATAGGGTCTTATCTTATATATAAGAGATCTGAAAATTTTCTGCATACAATTGAAGTTGTAATTCATTAACACAAACTCTGTGACCTTGGTTTTCAGGAGTATTAGCCCTGCAGTTAGGAGGAACAAGAACTTATTCCAGCAATGTTATATGATTTCTCAGGTTCAGTTCCTGACTTAAGGCAATGATTTTGAGGTTAAAGATTTTCTTTTGCTCTGTTATCCAATATTACTAAGAAACCACCATCTTATCTTGTATTTATATGAAATTATTCAATTCATTTAAATTGGTATAATGGCACCACCTATCTGATCCCCTAGACCTTCAAATTCCATGTTAACCTTATCTTAGGTTCACACAAGTAAGAGGTATTCATCATGGGCTATTGCTTACCTATCTTCACTATATAAATAGGATTTTCTTTTAATTTTATCTGTGTTTAGATTCTAACCTATAGAGAATATCTCATGCTGTCTTTGAAGATTTGCTGAGTGTGACCATTCATTTTGTTCTGATTCTTAAGTCAGCTAGAGTTTTCAGGATAGTAAATTGGCTCTTACTAAATTAGATGGAAAAAAGTAGGGACAGACAAAATTGAAAAGATATTAAGGCATTTCCAGTAAATGAAAGGAACGCTGAATATGAACATTGGTGAGAATTTGGAAGGGGTCATTTCTTAGGGTACTAACAATTTATTGCTGTTCTTAGGCACTCTTTTCATGTGGCTCAGCTTCAATGGTCATTTAAAAATGATTTAGGCCATTTAAAAATTGATCTAAAGTAGGTATTTGGGTCATTTTTTGTATGTAAAATTGTATATAAAAAGGATAGGAAAAATATCCATTATAGTGAATGAGAAAGAATATGAATAAAGTTTTAAGTTTTAGCATCTGGAAGTAATGACCCAGAGTAGAGTGGGTAAATGAAAAAATAAGTTAATGAAAAAAAATCTTTGATAGAATCAGTTTTAATTAGTAGAATATTATCCAAGGGGAAGTGTCTATCAAATAGTTAAAAATTAGATATTAGAGTATATCTTTGAGGAGAATAAATATTTGAAAATTATTTTATAAACAAGAAATTTAAAGTACTGGGTTTAATGTGGATTCTTTGAAAAAGAGTATGTTGAGAAAAGGCCAAAAATGATCCAAGCAGATGTCCATATTTAGCAGAGCTGGAGTAAGAGTAAGATAAATTAAAGTATCAAGTTTAGAAATATAGTCATGGAGGGTAGAGAAAAAAAAGAACTTTTCCATGTCAGGAAAATATTTTAATATAGCATATTTTATTTTCTAGCCAATATCATACTCAATCAGAAAAATTAAAATAATTTCTATTAAAATAAAAATATAGATTTCCAGTCCATATGTTTTTTAATAATATTTATTTATAATAATAAAAAAAGCATCATGCTATTTAAAATCTTGCAGAATAAAAACCACAATGGAAAAAATTGCAGGGAGATAGCACAATACTTGAAAACTTTATTAGTGACACATATAAACCTAAGAAAAATGGCAGCACTGTTTTACATAGATTACATGGTTAGGAAATGCACAGATGTTACAATAAATATGGTACTTTATTTATTTATTACAATAAATATGGTACTTTATTTATCAAGTTTGCTGGTAGAACTGGGTATCAGAAAAGTTGTAGCTTATGGATTCATGTAAAATGGTGGAAAGAAGATTATCTTAGATTGGGTAGATGAGCATGAGTCTTGCTCATAACAAGAAGTAGTTGGTAGATGTTTGAGATGTGTGTCTGTGTGCTTTTTGTAAATGACTACATGACTCATTTCAGCTGGGTACAGCTTTCTGCATTCACCTAGTGTTTTGCACAAACATTGTGCATATAAGAAAACACAAAATCCAAATTGTTGCCTAATGTGTCTATTGTGTTATAATAAATTCACATTTCCAAAATAAATAAATAACAAAGAAATTGTTGCTATAATTTTCATAAGTAAACATTATCCTAAAATTGAGACTGATGACAAATTTATCTCATCTCTCTATATACACATTTTTGTAATCTGATTTAGCACCTCTCTTTATTATGAGGTAGTGTATGGAATGTACTTCTTTACCATTTGAATTTTAGGTTGTATATGTGCTATCCTTTGGCCAATGGTGCTTTACCAAGCATAGGATAAAAGGGGCTAGTACTTTAAGGTTTGTTTTCTCTTGCTAAATGATCCTAGGCTAGCCTGCTGAACACGAAAAGACTCACGGTCAAGTAATTTCCAGCTAACCTGGAGCCAATAGTCAGACATTAGAAGTACATCCTATATACCAGTCCAGTCAGGCTAGCCCAAACCAAAACTATTGCTTAGCCAGAACACAAAATTGTGAAAAATAACATTTTTTTTTGCTTTAAGATTCTTAATTTTAATTCTGAACTTGGAAGATTGACAGGAAAAATGATAGATAAAGGCAATAGAAAATAAAATAAAGCAGATATTGCTTGTATTGGAAAGGCAGGTAATTATTTGTATATACCATGATTATACATTTGGATAAATCCAAAAGGAAATTGGAAAATTGTTTTAAATCATTAGAACATGGAATTATTTTGTGGTTAATAAATAATTATACCAAAATAATTTTTATTTACTATGTTATAAAATTTTTTTGGTCTTTATCTTTAGTTTCTAATACAGCTCCAAAAGCTATTGGAAATTACTGAATGATAGGAATGTTCTTATTATGGCAATGATGTACCTTGTTGTGGAGCCCCTATGTAGCTTTACTATGGAGACTGATCACTAGAAAAATCAATCTAGTGATTTTTAGGGATGGCATGTTTACCCTTGATTTAATCAATTATGCCTACATAATAAACCCCTAACAAAATTCTCTGGATATGAAAGCTCTAGGGAGCTTTCTGATTGATGAATCTATTGATGTATTGGTAGGATGGTGCCTGAATCTATGGGGAAAAAATCTCCTGCTCTCAGGGCTCCTCCTATATCTTCTTCCACGTATTTCTTCACCTGACTGATCATCTCTACATCATTCATTATAGAATGGTAGTCATAAACAGTGTTTTCCCATTCTTTGAGTCACTCTAGTGAAATATAAAATCTCAGGAGGTTGTGGGAAGCCCCAAATAAGTAGTCAGCTGGGAATAAGTGCAAGTAACCCAAGGACCCCACTTGCAGCTGGCATCTAAAGTAAAGACAGTCTTACTGGAGACTGCCTTTCAAATTTTAGGATCTGATGCTATCTCAAGATAGATAAGGTCAGAATTAAACTGAATCATGAAATATCTAGTTGGTGTCAGAAAATTGGTATCAGAACCAATTAATATTGTTTAGAGGATGTATTATTAGGGCACAGCAAATATTAAGTACCCAAGTGTGAATTTAGCAAGAAATAAGTAGAACATTTTAAGATAACTGGACAACCCCCATAAGGTCTCTAGGGAAAGACTTGAAAATTATATCATCATCCTCCCTGAAAGCTTTCATATTGAAATCTCCATTAATTAAAAGGCTCATAGCAATTTATATGCTTATAGCAATTCTGAACCAGTATCAATGAGTTTTGGTAAATTTAACAAAATGATCCATGTTAAATTTGCAAGAAAAACATATTGTTACACTTTCTATCAAGATCCTACCAAGTAGGATCCTACCAAAAAATGCACATATAGTGAATTATAATAAAATGTGATTTAGACATAATTAAATAACTTCAAGGTTAAAGAGGAGAGTAAAATTATTAATTTTTGGATGGCAAAAGGAAAGTTTTGTCCTATCTATTTTGTTTTCCAGGATGAGAATAATTTCTCCAGATAAATAAAGTGGAGAGAAAATTCTGAGTAGAAGCAATAGTTTGAATAAAGACAAAAGAAAATATCCAAATTTATCATTGTATTTTATTCCCTGATGTAATTAGCCTTCTAGGATATTACAGTGTAATTTCCTACACATATTCTAGCATATTGATTACACCTGAATTCCCAGAAGAGATGGGTGGCCGTTGTGGTGGAGTGGATTTCTATCCATTAATAAAATGGGGTTCTGGCTATATTAATACAACTCTACCGTTTGATTATGAACCTTATAAAGGATCTGTCTTAGAGTTGACATCCCCAAGAAGCAGTGTCTTGGGTGCAAATTACTAATTTAAGGAGAAATCCCAGGAATTATACCCAAAGAAATAGGGAAAATGAGGTGGGAAAAAAGAAAAGTCAGCAAAGGTAGTGTCCATGAGTGGTTTACAGAGGACAACTTGAATGCAATCTCTTTAGGACTCCTTGAGTAATCAAACAGAACTTTCCCCACAATCTTCCCACATGGAGGACAATGTGTTTAACCACAAAAGTCCATCCTTGATTGGTTAACTGTTTACTTCTGGAGTATTAACTCATTTATATTTCTAAGTTGTGGCAAACTGGTTCAGAGAAAGTTCCTTGGATGACTGAAATAGCCCTTAGGCAGATAACAAAGAAGATATAAAGATACAAGGTAGGATGATGTTAGCTTTATAAAAACCCTACTACAACTGTTGGTGAAATCTATCTGGCTACATGTATATGGAAAAGGATATTAATAACTCCTAGAGTGTGTATATTTCCCAAAGATCTTCTGGAAAATATTCGATGATTAGTTTGGGTTTCCATACCTTTGGAGTCTTACTCAACATTATGAGGAAGGTTTGGGTTGTTTCTACACTCAGTACTGTCATTAGTGGTGATTAGAATATAAGTAGTGAGAAGGTGGATGTGACATATATGGGTTGAAGGTGGTAGATAAATGGTCACACATTACCTCACATGTTCTGAAATAATGGATAGAGGACCCAAATAGGTCTTCCTCAAAAGATCTTAATAAGTTACTGGAATTATAATGTCAAGCAGCATGATGGGAAGACTTTTCATATTGTATAGCATTTGGCAATAACTTTCCAGTTCAGCTTTTTCTCTAACGTACATACATCATGGTAAAATGACAATACAGAAAGATGGGTTTGTCAATTTGCCCTTTACCTAAGCTTCAGAGAAAAATATTTTCAAAGGTATCAACAAAACTTTTTGACTTTTTGTAGATTCTTGGCATATCATGATGTTTACTGTCAGTCCATGAACATAAAGACATTTGGGATGGACAGAATTTCTTACATCAAAGTTCTTATTTTTGCCATAAATAGGTCAGATAAACCAAAAAAAAAAGGCAGAAAATTTCTATATTAATCATGGGGAATGTAGGTTGAAAATATTCCAAGCAAGAGAAAGTACAGATTTTGACCTGAATGCTCCAGTCTATCCTCATGATAGTTTATACTAACCATAGATCTTACTGTGGTCTCTGTGAGTTGGCCTAGCTCTCTGACCTTGCATCATGCCATCTCCTCCCTTTTACATTACTAATCATGTTCCAGTTCAACTAGCCATTTAAAAAGTTTTTTTTTTTTTTTTCAAATTTAAATATAGCGTGGCTGGGATTGTGGCTCAGCAGTAGAGCGCTTGCCTAGCATGTGCGGGGCCCTGGGTTTGATCCTCAGAACCACATAAAAATAAATGAATGGAATAAAGGTATTGTGTCCAACTACAATTAAAAAAATAAATATAAAAAATTTGAATATAGCAAACTACTTTCCAATGTAAAGTTGTTTAATTTGCCTTGTCTTCTTTCCCGTGAGTACTTATTTTATAAACCTCATCACTGAGGTGTAAGCCCAAAACATACTTCTTTTTTTTTAAAAAAAATACTTAGATGTTGTAGATGAACACAATATCTTTATCTATCTATTTTTGAAAGAAGAGAATGATTTTTTAATCACAACATAAAACTGACATGGACTATTGTTAGAATTGAACCATGATAAATAATGCTGTTGTAAAATTTACATTTCTCACATTCAAGGGTAAAATATTACATAGTAGGGCTTTTCTTGTTGTTATGAACTAATTTCAGCAAAATTTTATTTTAAAAAATAGTAAGTAGCGATTAATATATGTTTTTAAACTGTGTGTTAGAAAGGCAACTGGTAACAACCAGCAGAATTAGAATCATTTTGTTAAACATTAAGAAACATAATTCTTTTTTAGCTGTTATATCTTCATACCTTTTCCACTGATAAGGCAAGTGCTGGCTATGGGTGCCACATGATTAGTATGCTTCTTCTTAAGTAACAAATACTTGACTGATCAAGACTCAAGTGCATTTTCTTTCCTAATTTTGCTCTTTCGGAGAAGAAACAAATACCTTTATCTTTTGTACCAAGCTAGGCAAATATGAAATACAGCTGTTGTAAATCTTCTAACTCCCCATTAAGCAAGGGCAATGAATTATTAAGAATGCATCTGAAGTATTTTCAGTGTTTAAAATACGAGGCCTTGAATAATTTTCAAAACTAAGTTCTCATTTTGGTATAGGATTTGATAATCATTACACATTTGATCTGTATTTTTTTCTATCAACTACACTTTGCCCTCAATATGGGTTAGTGTTAGGGTCTTAAACTATTTCTACATATAAAGCATCTTTAAATAAGTTCTGTTTTAACTGAACTTATAAGACTTTTTGCCCTCACTTATGTGCCCAGGAAAATTAGTGAGCACACACATACTTATACTTGCATACATATGTATGTATATATAAGTTACATATATCATTATTTTTTTATATCATTTTGTCATTAGAATAAAACTAGACACTAGGGGGACAACAACTCTGAGGAACAGTTGGGTCTTCTGTAGAGATATTCCTCTGTGCTGAATAAGGCAGGTATAGTCTGTTGAAGGATGTGATGAGGCTATAGGAAGTTTTCTCATCATCTGTTAATCCTGCCTTACCAGTGTCAACACCCAAGCTATATGCTCATCTGCTTCCTCAGCAGCACTGGCTTTTAAAGTCACATCTGTTGGAAACAAGATGTTGGTTGAGCATCCAATGCTGTTTGCAAACTTTCTATAACTCTCACTCTCCACTTTGTGTCCAATCTTGGTATCAAAGTGACAATCAAAAAGCTCAAGAATATTTCCCTCTGTAGAATGCCCAAATAATAGCTTCTGAGCCTCTGCACTTCCAGAAGGATAGATAAACACCTTCATTCCCGCTTCTTTTCACTTCCTGACTGTTGGGATGACATCTTCAAAGAACTCTGCTTTCCTGGGATGCATCCCCTTGATCATGGTGCACAACTTTTTTGATATGTTTTTGTATTCAATTTGCCAGAATTTTACTGAGAATTTTTGCATCTATGTTCATTAGAGATATTGGTCTGAAGTTTTCTTTCTTTGATGTGTCTTTTCCTGGTTTGGGGATCAGGGTGATATTAGCCTCATAGAATGAGTTTGGAAGTGCTGCCTCTTTCTCTACTTCCTGAGATGAATTGGAGAGAATTGCTATTAGTTCTCCTTTAAAGGTCTTGTAGAACTCAGTGGTGTATCCATCCGGTCCTGGGCTTTTCTTGGTTGGTAAGCTTCTAATGGCATCTTCTATTTCATCACTTGATATTGGTCTGTTTAAATTGTCTATGTCTTCCTGATTCAATCTGGACAAATGATATGACTTAAGAAATTTGTCGATGCCTTCAATGTCTTCTATTTTTTTGGAATATAAGTTTTCAAAATAATTTTTAATTATCATCTGTGTTTCTGTAGTTTCTGTGTGATATTACCTTTTTCATCACGTATGCTGGTAATTTGAGTTTTCTCTTTCCTTCTCTTTGTTAGCGTACCTAAGGGTCTGTCAATTTTATTTATTTTTTCAAAGAACCAACTTTTTGTTTTGTCAATGTAATTCATCACATCAATAGACTCAAAAATAAGAATTATATGATCATCCCGATAGATGCAGAAAAAGCATTTGACAAAATACAGCATCCTTTCATGTTCAAAACACTAGAAAAACTAGGGGTTACAGGAACATATCTAAACATCATAAAGTCTATCTATGCTAAGCCTCAGGCCAAAATCATTCTAAATGGAGAAAAATTAAAGGCATTCCCTCTAAAAACTGAAACAAGACAGGGATGCCCTCTTTCACCACTTCTATTCAACATAGTTCTTGAAATGCTGGCCAGAGCAATTAGACAGATGAAAGAAATTAAAGAGATGTATAGGAAAAGAAGAACTTAAATTAGCACTATTTGCTGATGATATGATTCTATACCTAGAAGACCCAAAAAGCTCCACCAGAAAACTTCTAGAACTAGTAAATGAATTCAGCAAAGTAGCAGAATATAAAATCAACACCCATAAATCAAATGTATTTTTGTATATCAATGACAAATCCTCTGAGAAGAAAATGAGGAAAACTACCTCATTTACAATAACCTAAAAAAATTAAGATACTTGGGAATGAACTTAACAAAAGAGGTGAAAGATCTATACAATGAAAACTATAGAACCTTAAATTAAAAAAATCAAAGAATACCTTAGAAGCTGGAAAAATCTACCTTGCTCTTGGATAGGCAGACTTACTATTATCAAAATGACCATACTACCAAAATCACTATACAGATTTAATGCAATTCCAATCAAAATCCCAATGGCATTCCTTATAGAAATAGAAAAAGCAATCATAAAATTCATCTGGAAAAATAAATAAAGCAATCCTTAGCAGGAAGAGTGAAGCAGGTGCCATCACTATACCAGACCTTAAACTATATTACAGAGAAATAATAACAACAACAGCATGTTATTGGCACCAAACCAGACTGGTAGACCAATGGTACAGAATAGAGGACACAGAGACTAATTCACAAAACTACAATTATCTTATATTAGACAAAGATGCCAAAAACATGCATTGGAGAAAAGATAGCATCTTCAACAAATGGTGCTTGGAAAACTGGAAATCCATATGCAACAAAATGAAATTAAACCCCTATCTCTCACCATGCACAAAACTCAACTCAAAGTGGATCAAGGATCTTGTAATTAAACCAGAGACTCTACATCTAATAGAGGAAAAATTAGGCCCTAATCTTCATCATTTAGGATTAGGTGCCACTTCCTTAAATAAGACTCCTATAGCACAAGAATTAAAACCAAGAATAAATAAATGAGATGGAGATAAACTAAATTTTCTTCTCAGCAAAAGAAACAATCTGTGATGTGTACAGAGAGTCTACATCCTGGGAGCAAATTTTTATCCCTCACACATCCCATAGAGCACTAATCTCTAGCGTATATAAAGAACTCAAAAATCCAAGCACCGAAAAAACAAATAACCAAATCAACAAATGGGCCAAGGACCTGAACAGACACTTCTCAGAAGAGGATATACAATCAATCAACAAATATATTAAAAAATGTTCATCATCTCTAGCAATTAGAGAAATGCAAATCAAAACTACTCTAAGATATCATCTCACTCCAGTCAGAATGGCAGCTATTATGAAGACAGACAACAATAAGTGTTTGGGAGGATGTGGGGAAAAAGGTACACTCATACATTGCTGGTGGGACTGCAAATTGGTGCATCCAATATGGAAAGCAGTATGGAGATTCCTTGGAAAACTGGGAATGGAACCACCATTTGACCCATCTATCCCTCTCCTCGGTTTATACCCCAAAGAATTACAAACAGCATACTACAGAGACACAGCCACATCAATGTTTATAGCAGCAAAATTCACAATAGTTAAACTGTGGAGCCAACCTAGATGCTCTTCAATGGATGAATGGATAAAAAAAAAATGTGTCATATATACACAATGGAATTTTACTCAGCAATAAAAGAGAATAAAATCATAGCATTTGCAGGTAAATGAATGGCATTGGAGAAGAAAATGCTAAGTGAAATTAGCTAATCCCCCCAAAACAAATGCTGAATATTTTCTCTGATATAAGGAGGCTGACTCATAGTGGGATAGGGAGCTGGAGCATGGGAGGAATTGATGAATTCTAGATAGGGCAGAGGGGTGGGAGGGAAAGGAAGGGGGCAGAGGATTAGCAAGGGCGGTGGAATGTGATAAACATCATCATCCAAAGTACATATTCATGAAGACATGACGAATTGGGTGTCAACCTACTTTTATAGAACCAGAGATATGAAAAATTGTGCCGTATACATGTATATGAATTGTAATGCATTCTGTTGTCATTTTTTTAATCAATCAAAAAAGAAAGAAAGAAAGAAAGGAAGAAGAAAGGAAGAAAGAAAGGAAGGAAGAAAGGAAGCAAGGAAGCAAGCAAGCAAGCAAGCAAGCAATCTAGCTAGCTCTGCTTTCATAGGTCCAGCTGTGAATGCTGCCTTCCACATGTGTCGTGCAATTTTTTGAATGCTGTGGACTTTCAGTCCATCACACAGTATCTATCACAGCCTGGATTATCCATTTTAGGTCATCTACCCTATTCCCAGATGCTGCAGGAATCGAAACAGCCCCATCCAGTGGGCATCTTTTTCAGGCTGTTTTCTCAAAAGATTGGCATCCTGTTGGCACTCCTCTTGCCAATGTGTTTGCAGATACTCTTTAACATTTTCTTTGATGTAAGAAAATAAATGTCCAGATGCTACCATGGAAATCAGTTTGCTGGTAGGGAGGATGGAGGGCGGCACCAGCTGCACCCCAAGAGAGTGTTGGGTTTCTGAGATCCCTGCAACAATCTGGCGACCATGGGGGAGAGGATACCTCCGTGGACCAGCAAGTGGAGAGGACCTCTGTTCAGGGGTCAGAACTCAATGCTGCAAAAGAGCAGGCCTATCTATTTATTTTTAGGTGATGCTGAGAATCCAACTGAGTGCCTCATGTGTGCTAGTCAAGCGCTGTACCACTGAGCTACATACCAGCCCCCAAAGGTACTTCTTTAAAATGCATGTCATCAACATTTTAATGCTCTTGACAGAATCTGGCTTAAACCATCATATTACTCTATTTTATTTTCTTATATTTTTATCTCAGTGTAAAACATTTATTATTCATTAATTTTCTGCCTTCACTCCCATAATATAAATCCTACATTACTGGGAAACTTTGCATGTCCTGTCTCACTTAATATCCCCAAACTTGCCCCCACCCACCCAATTTTTTTCTGGTCAAGGATTAGTAACTCTCCAAGATCCTAGGTATAGTAAGCATGAATCTGGATTTCAACCCCTAGTAATTGGACTCCAGAATACTAGAGTAGCAAAGTGGCAAGAAATTTAATGTTACTATCACAATGCCCAAACCTGGGTCAAAGAAAGGGGCAGCAAGGGTCTTCTTTCCAGACTTAAAAAAAAAATCAATAAGACCAATAGTCCCTTCTGGAATTCCTTAACATGATAGTTATTCTTTTGATTGCCACCAAGTGAATTTGGAAGGTTCCAGGTGGAAAAGAAAGCATGCAGCATGAACAATGATTTTTCCTGAAACATCTGAACCTGGATGGATTTTGAGAGGAGGGAGGTCACTTTCAACCAGCTTTGATCTAGGGAATGTAAGTTCTGTCTGTGCTTGGAAATTGTCCTCTCCCGCCTGCTTATAGTGCCCCTGACTGCATTATTTCCTGAGGAATACTTCTTTCTTGATAACATCAGTATCTCTTGCTTGTGTGATAAGCAAATGAATTGTCAGGATTATCTGAAGGTGTCATAGATGAGGTGTGAGCAACCTCTGCGTGTGTGGGAGGGAGAAGGGGGTGAGGTGCAAGTGAAATTGAGCCAGCACCTTCAGCTGCTTTGAAGTGTTTTTTGTCCAAACAGAGCTGTGAATCAGCAGGTGTACCACACACCTCCTTGACACTTGTGCCTGCAGAACCGTGAAAGTGAGGTACTCAAAAGAAAACCATCAGCTGATTTTATAAAGGGGAAAAAAAATACTGCTGGTTAACTTTATCTCTCAGAGGTAGGACCTCAGGATAAAAACTTCCACTTAATCTCTTTCCAATCTGGAAAGAATAAACTTGGATCAGTGCTTTAGAGGGTGAAGTGGAGATGTGTTAAGATGAGTAGCCTTGAGCTTAAGTAACTTTATAAGAACTTGGACCACATTTGCAAATGTTGCTATCCTTCCAAAGAAATCCTGCTCTCCTGCATCACTGGTGTGAGTATAAGTGGATAAAAACCACTGGGAGTAACATTTGACATGGCTATCATATTTTAGACAACTTATCTCTGTGGAAGAATTTGTCTGCTGGGAATTTAATATGTGAATTTTACTCACACGTGTATGTATTTATCAATGTGGTCATTGAAGCATTATTTTTATTCACAAAGAATTGAGAAAAGCCTTAATGACAACTAATGAGGAATATTCAGTTAATTCACCATACTTTTGTAAAATGAGTATATTATGTAGCCATTGAGAACAGACTGCACATTTATGTGTAGTCAATATGAAAAGACACCAGAAATATTTGAAGTGAGAAAGGAAAGTTGTAATCCTCAAAGTATATATGATATTAAATTTGTTACTCAAACACAGGCAGAGCTTTTTAATTTTTAAATCAACCTAAGTGCATGTAATTTGTAAAGATAATTAATGACAGGTCAAAATGAAAAACACCTGCTGTCACTTACTCTTGATAGAATTGCCCCTGTAAAAAGTTACAGTTTTCTTCAGAGGATCCACCCTTATGAATTCTGGTCGGAGACTCATATTTAAAATGCTATTAATTTCTTTTGCCCACAGCATACTAATTTACATGACATTCCACTTAGGCGTTCTCACTGGTCCCTGAGAATTTTATATAAACTTCAGCTACTACCAAGGATATCTGCCTATTCATTTGAGTTGCTGGTCGTTGTCCCCAACCTGAATTTCACATTCTTCATGTAGTCCATATTTTAAGTTAGATAATCCATACATAAAATACTGCAATGAATCACATTTTCCAAATTTGTGAACATGCATCCAGCTTTCTTCACAAAAAAAAGATAGCATAGAAGTATAAATGCTATTTTATTTATATTAATTAGTCATACAGGCACCCTCTCATTCCATATCCAATTAGCATATAGATCAAGTTTTCCCTCTATGTTGCTTTGATTCTTTGTTTTCCTCTCAACTTGAAGTCCTGTGTATACTTGGGTTAGTTTGGTCTAAAGGGGAGTATTTACTCTTCAGATAAAGTACAAGTATGAGGTCATTCACTAAGATCACACTTCAAGGCTGTACATGCACAGGTCAACAGGTGGTGTTTATAACTGTGCACACATGCTTGTGAGGGGACCCCAGGCAGCCTCAGAGTGTTCCATGGAAACCAATCAATCTCTCTTCCTCATCAGTAAGCTAGACTTCCCAAATGGCAGTTCTTATTTTCTAGTCTAACTTGTTTCTTTTCAATTCACAAGTTCCCTAGTATAAACTAAACCCTAGAAAGATGTACTGGTACAGTTCCAGAGTTCGACACCTCCCAGACAGAAATTCAATCTTGTTCCATGATTACTAAGGTGATGGGATAGCTTTGCAAAGCATAAAAACCTTGTTATGCCCTAGTTTTTTGAACAATCAGATTGTACAATCTACATCTACCCAGTGCTTGGGATAATAGGTGATTATATGTTTATGCCAATATGGTGAAATAGCTGGCATGTCTCTTGTCAAACAAGAATAAAAAAAAATCAGTCTGGCAGGCATTTCTCCTGGTAAGACACACTGCTGCATGTGTAAAAGAAAGATGTATAAATATATGTGTGTACATATGTAAATACATGTACTTATTTTTGCAAAGAACATTACATCTGGGATGTATAAGAAGCAGTTTATAGTGGTACTGCTGAGAGGTGGGAATGAAAAGTTTGGAGAACTTTTACTTTCCATTTTTAGCTCCTGCACTGTTTTATTTTTAATGTAATTTAATTATATAATTTTATAATCATAATTGAAAAACAAGGGCTTTTCTAAAATAATTTTTTAGTTGTAGAAGGACACAATATCTTTATTTTTATTTATTTATTTTTATCTGTTGCCAAGGATTGAGCCCAGTGTCTGACACATGCTAGAAAAGTGCTCCACCACTGAGCTTTGACTCCAGCCTGCTTTTTTTTTCTTATTGTAATTAAAAAGAGGATGGGGGGAACCCTGTCTCATAGAAATTCCTGGATATTTGTATGCAATACTGGCAGGGTTGAATCTGCTTGGAAATCAACTTGTTCAGAGTTACAAAGTAGTTCCCTTGGATTTGATATCATGTCAAAACCCATCATAATATGCTTTGCATTTAAATTGCACTTTTGATTTTTGAAAAATAAGTCCAAGCATATAACACACATACTCATCCCTGCCCCCACCAACAATTGTTTTGCTTTCATTTTAACAAATCTATAGAATTTAACACTTTACTAGGTAGACTTTGAGTATGCATTTGTCATAAAGACAAAGTGGGATGTGAATATATCAAGCAATGAGAATGTAAATGAACAAATATGCCACTGATATCACCTGAGGCCATACATAATCCTGAAGGATTTTCTGGGACTGAAAACATTTGGAGACCTGCCTTTAAGGGAATCACATTCAGAGTCTGAGACACTTTTTAAGTAAGCTAAGCTGAATTAAATCTCCATCTTTGAGAGTGGATTTGCTATTCAGCAACGGCAAAGTCCTTGCAGCCATGTCTATGTATAAATTGACCAATCATGGTAAAACACAAATAGTTTGACAACAAAGTGTATGTGTGCATGAATCAGTTCTGCTCTTTTGTAAGTCAGTCTTGATGACTCCAAAGTCCATGTGAGGAATTAAATGTTCCCAGCTTTAAGCATCAGGTGTTATATGTCTCCAGGAGCATTTCAAGTTAAGCAGGGATGCTTCTGTTTAAGGATAACTAGCAGAGTCTCTTGCTTTATGCTGGCATATATTGATGTGTGATTCTGGTGGAGGAGAGCCCTCTGCTTTGATGCATAAATCAGGAAACTGCAAGAAATTTGCATTGCCAGAAACTTTCCAACCTGAAGTCAGAACTTTCATATCATTAAATTGATCCACTGATACTTGTTTTGATTAAAGCACCAGCTAACTCATAACAGCATCTGTACTCAGTGATATAACTCAAACAAGCATAATGAATGCCTATCTTTTAATTTTTTATGAAAAGGCTTCATAATATATAATTAAGATGTTTTTTACATGTTCTACTGATGAACCATCTGCAGGTATGACATTTAGCATCTGTACTTAAAAGTAGCCACCTGTTACAGTCTGGTAGTCCTGACAGTGAATCATTTCAGATAAATAGAATTTGGGATCATTTGGATTCAGGGTTTTTCATGAGTCTATCATATTCTTGACACTTACTATTTTATTGCAGTCTATCTTTTAGTTTTTTTTTTTTTCTTTAACTCACATCCATTAAGAGATCTAGTCAACTATACTTGTTTTCAAGCTAGGAAAACCTTGGTAAATGTATAGCAAGAGAATTTTTTTTTTTAGAGAACTGAAATTCACTCTTTCCTCCTTCTTCCCTCTTTATCAAAGTCCTATTATATCTGCGTTCAAGTACTCAAAACTTTCAATCTTTGTTTGTGTCATCAATTTCAAAACACACATACTCATCCCTCTCAGATTCTTGCCTCACTTTGAAATGCAAAAAAGATTATGGCATTCAAGAGTTATTTGCATCAGATCAGTAAAGGGATCAAAATTTTACACTAAAGGGGAAAATTGCTAATAATATAAGTTTTATAGTATTTTGCTCAGAATGCTTTGCAGTGATGGTTTTCTTGCTGCTAATTCTTTTAGCTTTTGTTTATCGTGAAAGATTTTAATTTCGTTGTCAAATCTGAAGCTCAATTTTGCTGGATACAGTATATACATAACTATATATATTACACATATGGCTATATATAAATTTATTATTATATATTACTTTATATATAACATACATCCATTTAACATATAGATGGTTATATATAGTTATAGTTAATACAGAAGTTATAGTTAAGGTAGTAGTTTAGTTAAGGTAGTAGTTTAATAGTAGGTTAGTTTTTTTGTGTGCGTATGTATACATATATGTTATTATGTATAAACCATATATATCATTAGGGTTAACTTGGTGAACTACATATGATTACATGTATATTTACAAATGTGTAGTTTTCTATGTACTGTTTAGTGCAGTTGGGTTATGCATGCACACCCATATATATTCTGGTTTTGATGGAGTTCTGAAGATCACTCATTTGTTCAGTAATTTGCTTAAAGTACATGTGTGACTAAGCCTATAACTATACTTATGGCTGAGGTTCATCACAATAAAAAGGAACACAACAGGATCAACTAAGAAAAAAGATAAAGGCGGACCCAGGGAAGAAATAAACAGAGTTCTGATTTTCCTCTCCCTCCAGTGATAAATATGCTCCTTTCTCCATTAGTTAAAAATATACAGTAATATGTGTGCAATGTTTCTGCCAAAGGAAGTGTATTAGAAACCATCAGCCAAGATTTATTGGATGATGTTCACATAGGCACTTATAACACATAACAAAATGTCAGACTCACAGGAGAAGAGGTATTTACATCAACCACCTTATTTGTGCAAATAACCTAGATATACTGAGAGACCACTCACATTATCAGTTAGGAGATGGTTTAAACACCAACTTCCCATGTGACAGCAATGACAGTTTTGTAAAGAAAAACAAAAACAAAAACAAAAACACCTTATGAAGATAGCAACTTCACGTGTATTATATTAAATAATTTCTGTAGTCCATCTCCTTGGCCCTTAGCAAGGTGTTTTTATAGTACAATTATTATCAGTAGTAAAAATGCAGAATTGTGAAACTACCTTGTCATATTATTCTCAGTTATTCCATTTGGTGCTTAGATTTAGCCATTTAAATAAAATCACACGAACTTCGAAGGCCTATCTTAAAAAATCTATGTGTCTTTCTCTAGTTTCTTTGTACGTGTTCTAAGGCATCAGGTACATGCCACCTCTGGCTATAAGTAGTTGAAGCTGACTTGAGACAATTAAAGTTGAGACACAGTGTCATGACATTGAGGGTAAATGTAAGAGATACAATCCAAGAGAGCATTCATCATATCTTCAGAAAGAGTGCATGTCAAACAGGATATATGCCAAAATCAGGCAGTAGAAACTGTAGAGTCCCCAGTGTGTCTCCCCACCCATATAACTTCCTGCCCTTATGTGTCCAGTTCTATGGCATCACATCAACTCCATGATGATAGACGATGTCATCTGGAGTGGGTTCTTCCTGGTGTTCTGTCTGTAGAGTCGGGGTATTTGGCCACATCCTGTTGTTTTATGGTCAGAGGTGTCAGAATCTGGTAAAGTTCTAAGCAATCAAGGCAGCCTTGAAAAACACTTTAGAAAAACAACACAAGAGTTTTTCTTCATGAAGAAGAGAAATCTTCTGATCCTTGTTCTATTTTAATTCTGGATGGAGCTAATTTTTAACGTGAAGTATTATGTCTTTTCTTCTTGGTTAAAGTCATTCTATTAATTTTCTCCTGCTGCCGTAAGACACTCCCACAATTTAACTGCATCGAGTAATATAATTTATTATGTTATACTTCTGGAAGATAGAAGTCTGAAATGAATTGTGCTGGATGGACTAACATCAGGGTGTTGGTAGTTGTAATCCTGTCTGTCTGAAGGCTCTAGACTAGAACCTATTTCCTGGCCTTTTTGCACTTTCCTTGTTTCAAGGGTCCTGTATTTTTAAATTCAGTAACATTTTTTTTTCTGATCCTTCTCCTGCCATAGCATCTTTCTTGGACTGATTGTAGTAGCAAAACATCTAAAACATCTTCTGATTTTTCTTTTTTTTTTTTGGTTGATGATGGACCTTTATCTTTTATTTATTCATTTTTATATGTGGTGCTGAGAATAGAATCCAGTGCCTCACACAAACTAGGCAGGTGCTCTATCACTGAGCTACAACCCCAGCCCACATACTCTGATTTTAACAACTCACGATTAGATTGGGCCTGGATCATAACTGAAAAATCCATTTTAACATTGAAGGTACCATATTTTACTTAGTGCATAGATTTTGGGGGACATCATTCAACCTTCCTGAACCTACTTAAATTATATGTTGATTTAAACACACCACCTCCATGACTTTGCTGCCCCAGTTCTTGCAAAAATCTCTTCTTTATTCTTCTCTACGTCTCTAGAAGTCATTTTGCATGTGGTCCTGAACACTTTTGCTACCAAAGCTCTGCTAATTACTTCTCTTCTCAGTTTCCACATAAACTGATTTCTGTTAGGCTAATCATATCAGGTTTTCTGAAATGTCTAGAATCTCAGTAGAGAAACAGCTCTGCTCATGACATAGAGAAAAGGTCATGACTGTGAAGCTGGCTTCTAGGAAAGTTTCTATAATTACCTGTAATGGATACATAAAGAAAGAATATAATTCATGCTAATGGAGGAGAAAACTTAGTAAGAATTTGAGTAGAAATGTTAAATTGTTGAAGTTTTATGGATCTAATGATTCTCTTTGTAGAATATGCATCTCACATGTTTACTATTGTAGTCAAATCTGTATGCAGTGGGAGGCAGTGACCCTCCATATAGCATGTTCTGAAAGACAATTGAGAGGTCTATCATACTTATGCAAAACTACTAGGTGTAGGCCTCAGGCATTTCTCTTTTTAGTAAACTCCCAGGGACATGTGATATGCTTTCTCTTTGATTTATAGCAATTTCATTAGATGCTAAGATTAATTTGGAAAATAGTGCCTTGAGGGATTAGAACTCATGATTTCATAAGGATTGAAACACATCACCTTTGTTCCAGGAGAGGCAAGTTCTGGTGACCACTTAAGAAGTGTTGGCTGTGTCACAGTTCAGGACCTCTGTGCCCACAGGGTCCATAATACAAAAAACAAAAATGTCCTGTGGTTTCAAAAACCATATGGTATTAGACTGGGAGCAGAAATTCTGTTACTCAATTTCTGTATCCTTGGCCAGGTGGGCCTAATGAGTCAAGTAAGGTCTCTGAGCCATGTGATCACTGTGCAGACTGACTTCATATACCAACTTGATGTGGCCATGAGCTGCCTAGACATTTTATTAAACATAATTTCTCAGTTTGTTTATTAGGGCATTTCTGGATTAAATTTACCTTTAAATCAGTAACATGAATAAATCATGTTGTCTTCTCCAGTGTAGGTGTGCCCCAGTCAACTCATTGAAGACCAGTGTACAATAAAAAGCTGAAAAACAATAAAGAATTTTTTCTTTGTGCCTGACTATTTTCAAGAGAGGATGTTAATCTTCTGCCTTTGAACTTGTGGTAGGACTAGAGTTGATGAGCTGTACCGGATCTCCAGCTTGCAAATTATGGACTTCTCAACCTGTGTAATTGTATGAGCCAATTTCTCGTGGTAACTTTGTATATCTGTATGTCTATGTATGTATATTTGTCCCTATGTATTCTGTTTTTCTGAATATCTATGCTATAGATATATAGATTTATGCTATACCATTACCAACATCCTTTTTATCCCAAATATTCTGTTATGCCTTAGAAGATTGGTCTGGTGGGTCTGAATAAGTATTCCTCCTATGATTCCAAAGCTATGTTCTGTACTTTATTTTGTCAGCACACTTTCCACACTGTATTGTAATTGCTTGCCAATTGCTATCTTGCTCACCAAATTCTTCAGGTCAGGAACCATTTCAATCATATTGATCGTTCCATTTTTGTTATCTGGCATGTTTATGAAAAATAGTAAATTCATATTGAGAATTTGCTAAAAGAGTAAATGTAATTGATTTCTAATTTTAATTTAATTTTGATTTTATTTAGTACATAGTGATTGTACAAATTAATGGGATTTATTGTGACATTTCTATACATAAATCAAAAGTGCTTCTAAAAAAGATCAACAAAATTTTCCTTCTAACTTAACAGGTTGCCAAACATTATTCATTGAAAACTTATGCTGGTGTTATCACATTTCCACCTACATTTTACCATTTGAAGAATCATCCAGGGAACACAATTGTAGGTTTTTGTCTTTCTGGGGCCAAATTCATGTCAAACATTTTATAAGTGAGGAAATTGGGTAGAAGAAGATATTTGCTACAAGTCATTCACAAAATATATTTTTTTACTTGGTAGATCATTTGTCTTTTTCTATTATTATCATAGGTCCGTGAGGTTATTCTAGCCTAACCCCTGCACATAGGCACACAGCACAACAGGCATTTTATAAACATGTTTCAAAGGTGCCCAATTGATTCACTTAAGAAATCTAGAGGAAAATAAGACATGCAAGTTTTTCTACAATACAAGTTGATACGGAGTATGTCAGGATATATATTTTAAAATAGAGAAGAAATAGGGATTATCTCGAAAGAGATTTAATACATACGGATGTCTTTCTACAAATATATCATTATTGTTGTCTTTGACATGAAACAATTGGAGACCTAGGTAGTAAGGGGAGAATCTGTCATAGGATGACCAAACTTTCAGCACTAACTCCAGATAAGACCAGGGCAAACAAGAATTAGTTGGTCATCTGAGGATAAGTTATTTCATGAACTTCTTGACTATCTTTGGAGATTGCTTGGGGAAAGATGTTAGAGATGGGAAATTAGGTCTAAGAAAAACTATCAAACAAAAATGAACAACATAATAGGAGATGAGTTTCATGACCCAAACAAAGCATTCTGGGTACCAGAAAGCCAAGAGGAGAGAGCGGCAGGAGTGCCTAGGATTTTAGGGGGATAATTTTGTTTCTTAATTATACACATGACATATAGATTGTCACTGGACAGAAGTCTGCAGAGCATGACATTAAACTACTCCTTTTTCCACAGCTCATCAGTCTTTACAATGTGATGTATATCCTTCCTGAAGTTTCCTGATGCATTACATATATTTTTTTTTCATTTTTTCCTCTTCACATTTGTTTTGTGATTTTTCTGTTTTCAATTAAGGTCTGTTTTTTGAGATGTTTTCACAAGTCAATGCCTAAAGATCAACTCATTTTTCAAAAACTTAGTGTTGTATTTTACAAAATATTTTATAAGATGTGTGATGATTTAGTTAACTATTGACCAATTGATAGTCACTTGTTTTTTTAAATATTTTGAAAATAATAAGTAATAATTCAAGAGGCATTTTATACATATATATGCACAGAATGAAGAATCTGTATGATAGTAATAACAAAATTCTAATTAACATGTATTTGTTACTTATTATGTGTCAATCTCTGTTACGCATTTTGTATCCTGCTTAATCTTTACAATAGTTGTGAGTTAATATGATTATTCCAGTTTTAACCAAATGAAGAGATTGCAGTTCAGAGGTGTTAAGCCCTACAAAAAGGTTAAACTGGAAGAAAGAGATGGAGTTGGGGGACACAACACAAGCACGCAGTCCTCCATGTTGGGCCAGAAGTGCAATTGTTTGGTACAGTTTATCTCTAGAAATCATTAAGTAAATGACAGCCTACCTTATTTATATTTGTTTATTTTTGGCAAAACTTTCTTCTAACTAAACAAGATGTTGGTCAGTCTCATTTAGAAGCTCACTTAGTTTTTCATGCACTTGACATTTCTCTTCTGATAAAGCATCCAGTGTACACAAAATACAATTTTTCACTTAGCTTTATAATGTCAAATTGCTTTTGAAAGAGGCCATAACAAGTGCTTTTCTCAGCCACAATGACTGAGCTAAACATTTTCCAATATTTTTGATTATGTATGATAACATCTCAAAAATTTGTTGATCTATTGAGGGAAAAGTGATATTACTTCCTATTTTAACTTGCATTTATTTTAGTAACTACCATGTTCAATTTATGCTACTTGTAATTTTCATTCATGAAATTTTTGTTTTTATCTTTTGTTCAATTTCTGTCTTTGACTTTTTAAAATAAAAATCTCTTATTTATTTTTTATACTGTTCCTATTTTATGTATCTTTCAAATATTTTATTTTATTGTTATTTTTTGTGTGCTGTGATGTGGATTGAACTCTGGGCCTCATACACACTATGCAGGTGCTTTAACCACTAAGCCACATGCCCAGTTTGTTTTCCCAATGTTTTATAAAATTGAGTTAATTCATTTAGTTAAGGCATAGAAGTGAAAGTGTTACTATCAACTAGGGTACTAACATTCTTTCTAGGATTGGCTAGACTGTAGATAGAGAAATTAAAGATTCTGAGTGTGGTTCTTTTAGATTCAAAGATTCTTCTTCCGTATTTCTTTTTGCACTGTAGCTTTAAATATTTAGCTGAGAACCCACTGAATAGAATGCAGCAAAATGTGTTTTGAGACTGATGATAACATCAGGAGTTCTTAATAGGCCTATGTATCCAACACAGTAACTGTTAAGGGAAGTTAGCAGTCACTATTAGGCCTATTGAGAACTCTTGATGTTATCATCATTCACTGTTTAATTTTACATGGTTTTAAACCAAAACTCTGTTTTCAGTATGAAGCACATGATATTGAATAGACAAGATGTATTTCCTAAATTTAAGAAACTGCTGTTTGTTCTTTAATATGTTGAATCCAGTAGCAGGTTAACAGAATTAAAATAATCTTTTTCTTTAGTCAATTTAGGAATCATTAACCTTAACAGAACATATGTAAGGGATACCCCCTGTCAAAGTTATAACCCCAAATTCCCAATGCTATTAGAATATATGATTTCCTGTAACAGAATAAATACAATGGTTACAGAATACTGTTTTTCAATACTTGGGAAATCAACTCTCTATCATTTTAAATGTGACCTATAATAGATCTTTAGTTAGAAAGCTTATAGAAGGCTAGAAATCTATTAATACAATTGTTTCTGAAACTAGAGCTTATAAACTCAAACTTGAGTTGAAGACTATAAAATACCAGTTTCTGAAATAACAGAAAAAAGTATAAAACTAACATAAATGATAATTAGTAATATAAAATTAATTGATATTTGCAAGCAAGTGGTAATAAAAAGTTTGAGTACATACACTACCTCCCATTAAGGTTTAATTTCTATAGGATCTGTTCTTCTATAGCCAATAAGTAAATAACTGGTTATTAAAATGGAATATAATGTTATAAAGTATGATATTACATGTAAATGGTATGTTATTTAAATATAGACCATGATGAATTAAAGGTGGAAATTACAAATAATATAGTAACCATGTAAATTAAAATACATGTAAGTTAACTAATGGAGACAGAAATCAGGTTAGTAGTTTCTAGAGACCAGGGTAAAGGAAAGTGGGACTTGGGAAGGAGTGGGAGAAATCTGTGGGGGCAATGGAAATCTTTATAATTTTGATTGTGGCTGCAGTTTTAATATTATATATAATATTTTCAAAATTCATCCAGTTGTGCAGCTTGAATTGAAGGTCTTTACCGTTGTGCTACATGGTTGATAAGAAAAAAAGTTAAAAAACAATCACAAACAAAATAATATATGTCATCCTATAAATCCTTGGACTAGTTGACATTACTGGTCAATTTTCTCAACTATTTAATGAAGGAATTGTATCACAGTCATACAAACTATCAAAACATGAAAAAGAATCACTTCCTATTTGTTAATGATTCCAGTAATAACTTGTTGCTAGAACTAAATAAACATACTTGAAAAGAAGATTACCAAGAGCAATATCCTTCCTAAACACAGATGCAAGAATCCATTAAGAATATTAGCAAATTGAATCTAGCAAAATATTAAAAAAACAATGCAACTTAACCAAGTAAAGATTATCCTTGAATTTATGGTTTACTTAACATTAAAAGAAGAAATAATATTATTCAACATGTTAAGGTAATAAAGTATAAATATAATTATCTCATTAAATTGCAAAAGAGTATTTAATAAATTCAACCCCATTGTGAATTAAAAAAAATTCTCTCAGCAATTTAGATATTGAAGGGAAGCTCCTCATCTTAATACTGAACATGGAAAAAAAAATAGCAGCTAACATTATACTTCATGGCGAGTGACTGAATGTTTTTTACCTAAGGTCAGAATCAAAGCAAGGATGTTTCCAGTCCCTGCTTCCATGCTTCTGTTGAGTATTGTATTGCATATCTGAGATAAGAGAAATAAGCAAAGCCAGGAATCACGATAGGCTGATTGGAAAGCAAGCATCTGTGCACATCTATTCTGATTATGTACTTTGAAAATCCTGAGGAAGCAATGCTGGAGGAGTTGCACGCACCTGATTTCAAAACTTACTGCAGTAGTAGAGTAATCCAAACAGTATGCTATTGATGTAAGAAGACAGATCAATGGAATAGAACAGACTCCAGAAATAGACTCTTGTTTGTATGATCAATAGGTTATTGACAAAGTTGGGAGGCCATTGAACGGCAAAGACACAGAGTTTTTCATAAGTAATGTTGAAACAACTGAATAATCTTCTGAAAAAATACACTATTAACCTCACAGCATGCAAAATTAACTTGAAATTAATTAATCATAGACCTAAATTCAAAGGCAAAAACCATAAATATCTTAAAAGAAAACACAATAAAAAGGTTTTGTGACCTAAGAAATGACAAATAATAAATCCTCAAAGTAAAATATGGAATTCGTCCAAACTTAAAAGCTTTGCTCTTTAAAGAAACAATTAAAAAGATAAAGGCAAGCCACAAAATGGAAAAGAAAACTGTATTATTTATATACAAATAAAAGAAAAAAACTCAGATTATGTAATAAACATTAACATATAAGTAAACACAATACTAAAATATCTGACCTGATCTCAGTTTAATAGTGATAAAGATATATAAATGGCCAGTAAATACGTGAAAAGATGCTTTGCATAATTATTTATTAGATAGTTGCAAATTAATATGCCATAAAACACGTCAATGACTAGAAATAACACTTGAGTCAGTGGAACTTCAAACATTGCTGGTGGGCATGTAATAATTCACAACCGCTTTGGAAAAAAAAATTGGCAGTTTTTTTTTTTTCTTACTGAATTAAGCACAAACTTACCATAGGATCCAGGATGACACAGGTATTTACTCAAGAGAAAATAAAATATATTTTATTCATAAAAACCAATACATGAGAACAACCTAAATATCAATCAGCAGGTGAATAGATGCCGCAATCTGGCTGGCAAAGTAACCGGGGAGTGACAAGAAACTTGTGAAGATTGATACAGCAAGAGCGGGAGCCGCTTTATTGTAGGACAGTAGAGGTATATGTAACTTTACTGAATACACAGCTTGACTCAATTTAGCATCATCCTATTACAGCAATCAGTCATTAAGGAATCCTCATCATCTTAATAATTATACACAGCTTAACTTTATTAACATCATTGGATCATCATTGCAGTCAGTCATTAAGGAATCTCCTTGATCTTAATGGCTCTCTGTCGTTTCTTCTCAAACCACTCCTCTTGGCAAAGTGCCAGGTGCCATCTTGACTTGTCTGTGGTCCTCAACAAATAGAGAAGAAAATTGCAGTCTATGTAAGGACTCAGTAATAAAAAGGAAGGAACTGCTAAGAAAGCTAAATATGGATGAATATCAAAACTGTGCTGCATGACTAAAGACAGATACCTGAGTACTCAACATATTATTAAATTATATTTAATTCTATGAAAGTAAAAGTAATCCCTGTAACAAAAATTACAACTGTGTATTTGTCCTCAAAGGGGAGTAAGAAAGATTTTGAAGGGAAGGAAAGATACATTTTTTTTTATGAGAGAGAGAGAGAATTTTTTAATATTTATTTATTAGTTTTCGGCAGACATAACATCTTTATTTGTATGTAGTGCTGAGTATCGAACCCAGCGCCGCATGCATGCCAGGGGAGCATGCTACTGCTTGAGTCACATCCCCAGCCCAGAAAGATACATTTTTAATTTGATTTAGGAACATTTTACACAGTTCTTTATATTCATCAGAACTCAAATGGACTCATCTTATTATATCATCAAATTTTTTTTTTTAAATGAGAGATTTATACTTAAGGAGTTAAATATATATGAGAAAATGTCCCTACTATATTTCCTTTTAGACATTCAGGATGGATGTTAATAATTAAAATTTTGCACAAAAACAAATAGACAAAAACAGTTCAACAAATTTTAAGCCCATTATTTCCCAAACTCATTTAATTAGGGAAACTTATTTTCAATTTGTCAATGATAAACATCACTATTAGTAAAGGAAATGAGGGAAACCTCTCTGGGAAAGACTTTGTCACTACAAATCCATGATTTTAGAAAAATATGCTATAAATATTAGAGTAATATGCTACAGATTCTTTATGAAACATATACAAAACAAGTAAATATTGACATGTAAAGGGCTTTATTATGAAATAAGAGAAACTAAAGAATTAGAGAGATGCTGCAAATTCAAGTGTCTGATTAGAATTAACAATACTTACACTGTGTTTGCTGTATGGCTAATTCCTGATTAAATGCTGGTTGATGGATAGATAGAAGAAAGAATCTCAAATAATTCCTCCATTTTATCTATCATAACAAAGTCAGATATGATATTCACATAATGATGCAGGTATGTTTGAGCAAAAACAACAAAATTCATCTTTAATCAATGTATCGTCAATTCATTTCTCTTAAAAATTAAAACTTTTTAAAATTCCCTCTTAATCTTATAGTTGAGTGGATGAGTTTACCTCTCCTTCATATACACCTGGAAGTTCTATAGAATGCAACTTTCTCCTCTTGTTGCCTATGGTAGAGAAAAATAAATGAAGAGCTCCTGGCCACCAGCTTTAGAGGAGGGTTAGCAGTGAACCTGTGGTTCTAATGTGAACAGGTGTGAGCAGGACTTGTAATGGATTACCGAAAGAGTAGATCAGAAGAGTAAGTTTACACAGCTGCTAATCATGTCACTCAGGATAGTTTTTTTTTTTTGTCACGTGTTTGCATTATTTTATTAAATAAAAGTATTCTGGGTTTTATTGTAAGGGGGAGTTTATGTGAGCATTAATTGTCTGTGATTGAAGAGTAAAAGTTATGTGTAAGTATATCAAAGCAGTCTGGAAAAAGTAACAGAGGTTTGGTTTCTAATTCATTTTCAATCTCTGTTATCAGCAACTTGTTTTCTTCTAAAATAGTAAGGTATTTTTTATTTTGGAAGTAATGCAGATTTAAGTAATTAAGTAGATAACTTGAAAATAAAAATTACATTAAAAATAAAAAAACACAAGATTATCACTTGGATGGAATCAATGTAAATGTGTTTTTCTTTCTAGATTATAAAATCATCAATATCACAGATTAAAGAGCTTTGTAGTCCTCTTAAAATTTAAGTTCTTGTCTGTGTTGTTAAATAGCCTATGGATATGTGATTTTTAATGACTGCATAATTATAAAATAATACTAGTATAATTTAATTACCATTATAATATAATAATTATATTACTACATAAAATGATTAAATCATAATTAATAGAAAATTTCCTCTGTGGCTGAGCAGGTGTATTTTTTAGATTGGCTTTTGTTATGTTTAAAAAAATATAAACTAAAGTATGAGATCCAACTTGGGCATATATAATAAAACTATTTGGAAAATATGCAGTGATATTCATTCAATGTTCTGTACTTATAGACAATTTATATCAGTCACTTTATTTAATCCTCAAATAATATGTGACATAAATAATGTTGTTGTAATGACTATCAACATTTAGGAAAAAGATGAAACCATCTCTATTCATTTTTACAGTTGATAAACTGAAATACTGAGACTTGGAAAGATTAAGAAACTTGCCCAAGATAATTTATCTAGCAAGCAGATTCCAGATTTTAATGCAGAACTGAAAGATGGCAGAAAGGAATTAGACAATGAGTTCTGATTTCCTCACAACACAGAAAGAATTCGGTGAAGGAAAAGCAAAATTGAAAGTTCAGTGACAATATAAAGGCTCTAAGACTCAATATTACAAAGTCTGAGACCTGGAGGGACTTGAAGATAGGTTACCAGAGTAGAGAATAGGTGTAGACCTTCCTGGGGAGGGGCAGCAGAGATAGAGGGAATGACAAAACTCTTAAGCTCACCCACTTAAAATCATGTGGAAAGGCAGACAAAAATTTAAAGCATGATGGGAACAACAGGGTTCTTCAGCCAGAGCAAACAGCTTACAACCAAACTGTGAAAAGCAAGCTGAGCCAGGGGTTTGAAACCATTTTATTAGATCCTCCGCTGATTACTTAATCCACTACATCAACACGTCTTCCCATGCCCAGATAGTTTCAAATTAAACCAGAGGGAAGTTCCCTGCTATGGGACCTTTTAGGAATCCAGCCAGAAAGAATTCTAGAGGGACCACTACTAAGAAATTTGCTGGAATCTCCTGTGCTTCCATCTCACCAGAACAAGGGGAGAGGACTGGTACAGAAGCAAGGGCAGAAAGCTCTGCACAAGTTTCACTCAACTCAGGGACAGAGCAACAAAGAAGCTTTTAGTCCCAAGTAGAGAAAATTGGATTCACCAGTTCCACACCAGTACTGACCACTGGCATTGGGGAGAGGTACCATGGCAACCTAGGGACCTTTCCCAGAATCTCTGACCTATCCTAGAGGGAAGCTGCCTGGATATCCAGGAATATAGAGGTCCCATTCCCAGATGGTGGCACCCAGGAACAGACGGCTGAGAGCATAAGATCCCCAGAAAACTTAAGTGGAAGGCAGCTGCAAACAACTCCCCAGGGAGATTAGTTAAGCTAGAAAATTTTTAGAGCCAAGGCCACAGAAAGTGGCTGTTCCCAACCTTCACTGGCATCCAGCCTCACTCATGATCACAACGGGTGAGTGGAAGGGCATTGCTTGGATACTGGCAGGATCTTAAATCAGACATAGTCAACAGAGGGAATCCATGTTCCTCATTCACAACCTGCAGCAGCGGAAACTAGAACCCAGGTCAATCACCTGAATCTCTTTATACAGTACTCCAGAGAATAATGCATCCCAGAATATCCACAGAAAACTCACAGTCAGAGTTTCTCTGCTCACAGACAGCTATCAGGAACTGCACTATCAAAAAAAAGGATAGTGTATGCGGGAGTAGGTATATGTTGACCCACCTCAATCATGGGGACACTCTAGAGCCTGCATCCTGAACTCCTGCACAAATAAAACAACTAAATCACAACCCTGTATCCTCCAAGCAGACAGATGCAGGTCTCTGAGCTGACAAACAAGAACAAACAAGTTCATAGAAACTAAGGACTTGGCTTCTGTGCCCCATCAACTCTGGAGAGATCAACAAAGAATAATGGATATCTGCTAAATGTCCAAATCCCAGTGAAATTTAAACCAAGATTCCACCAGAATTTCCTTCACCTTGACATGGTTTACTATAAATTCTAACATCAAATTTGATCATATAAATAACTCTTTAGCTTAAATGGCAATTGCTACCCTAATAACCAACTTTGTACCTTCAACACATTTTATTGTATTTTACCTAATGGTTTAAAACATTAATCAGAATTAATCTTCCTATCTTTGTAGTCCTAGCTCCAGTTTACACTTCTGCTCTCACTCCCTGATCCTCCCCTTGCATTATCTGCTATTACCTCAAATATCCACCATCCATATATTTGTCCTTTCTACCTTGGCATGAATTTTCTTTCTTTCTTACTTTTGTTCTGTCTTTCCCTCCCTTTTTTTGCCCAATCTTTTTTCCTCTCCCAGCTAGCCCTCATTTAAGGGTTATAGCAAGTTTATTAAATTTAATAACTAATTATTGACCTATTCCACAACTTCATTAAAAGTTTATACATGTATTTGAGTAACTGTGGTGAAAAATAGCAACAAGTCTTTGATTATCATAAAGTTGAATAGTACAAGGCTTGGCTTAAAGCAATTATGGCAAATAAGATTTAATGGAATCTTTTGGAGTGGTGCTATTATTAGTATCAGAAGAGGATACACATTGACTAAAATAGAAATATCTGAATATTCACCCAACCCAGGGATCTTAAGAGAAAGATCCTCACAAACTAGTCCCTCACTTAAAAGAAGTGAGAACTATCCCAATAAATGGGTAGGCATACAAACAATATGAAAAAGCGAAGGGAAAACCCATCCCAAACAGCCCATAATGAATGCTTCAACAACTGACTCCATCAACACCACAGTAGAGGAAATGGCAGAGAAGAATTTAGAGCGTTCACACTTAAAATGCTCTATGAGGTAAAAAGAAGATGTAAAAATTAAAATTAGAGAGAAAACACAGGAAGTAAAAGATCACATAAATAAAGAGATGGATATTCTGAAAAAGAACCAAATGGAAATTCTGTCAACTAAAGAAAGATTTGATAAACCAAATTAAAAATTCAAAAGAAAGCATCATTGCTGGGCGTGGTGGTGTGGTGGTGTATTCCTGTAATCCCAGCGGTGGGGGGGGGGGGACGGGGGCTGAGGCAGGAGGCTTGCAAGTTCAAAGCAAGGCTCAGCAAAAGGGAGGTAGTAAGGTACTAAGCAACTCAGAGAGAACATATCTCTACATAAAATACAAAATAGGGCTGGGGATGTGGCTCATGGTTTAGTGCCCCTGAGTGAGTTCAGTCCTGGATTATACCCCCCACTCCCGCAAAAAAAAAAAAAAAAAAAAGAAAAGAAAAGAAAGTATTATCAATTACACCACTATGGTGATAGATTTTCAGGCCTCAAAGACAAAGTATGTAATCTTGAAAATGAATTTGACCATCCCACTCCTCGGTTTATTCCCAAAGGGCTTAAAATCAGAATACTGTAGTGATACAGCTACATCAATGTTTATAGTAGCTCAATTCACAATAGTTAAACTATGGAACAAGCCTAGGTCCCCTTAAATAGATGAATGGATAAATAAAATATTGTATATATACATAATGTAATATTACTCAGGCATAAAGAAGAGTAAAATTAGGTCATATGCTGGTAAATTGATGGAACTGGAGAATATCATAAATAAACCAACCCCAAAAGAACAAAGTACAAATGTTCTCTCTGATATACAGATGCTAACTCACACTAAGAGGGGTGGATAGAAAAGAATATAAATACTTTAGACAAAGGGGAAAGAAGGGAAAGTAGGAGAAATGGGAAGAGGAGAAACAGCAGTGTATATTGGACCTTACTTTCCTATGTGCATATATGAATACATAAGGTAATTCTACATCATGTACAATCAGGAAAATGAGAAGTCATATCCATATCTGTAAAATATGTCAAAATACATTTTACAGTCTTGTATAACTAATAAATACAAATTTAAAAAACATTTTAATAGATCATGAACATAATATTCAAATAATCTAGTATAGTATTAAGAGGCCAAATTTAAGAATCATTTAAATAGATGAAGACTCTGGAATACAAGATAAACGGATGCAACATTTTTTTTCAATAAAATAATATCAGAATATTTTTCAAACCTTAGGAATTAAACAGAAATTCAAATATATAAGATTCTATATATACAAAATCACAATAGATCCATTCCAAGACACATTATAATGAAGATACCTAACATACAGAATAAGGACAGAATTTTAAAAGCTTCAAGACAAAACTAGCTTGTCACATTTAAGAGGTAAAGCAACATGCATTTCAAATGATTTCTCAGCCCAGACCCAAACAGCAAGGAAGGAAATGGATGCCAACTAAGAATACCATACCCAGCAAAATTAAGCTTCAGAATCAAAGATAAAATAAGAATTGTCCAAGATAAACAGAGGCAAAAAGAATTCATAACCAGAACCCCTGCCTTACAAAGCATATTCAGTGAAATATTTCATGAAGAAGAAATAAAAAATCAAAATGAAAACCAGCAAAGTGAGGAATTACATTAGAAGAATAATCCATTAAAGAAGAATCGAGAATGATTAAACATTAGAAATAAATCAAAATGAAAGGAAATAAAAATAATCTCTCAAAAATAACATTGAATGTAAAAAAGACATAGTTTGGCAGATTTGATTAAAAAACAAGACCCAACATTATGCTGACTCCAAGAGACTCACCTCATAAGCAAAGAAATCCCCAGACTGAAAGGAAGGGTAAAGGCATACCATCCAAACTGGACTTGTAAAAAAGCAGGGGCAGATAGTCTGATATCAGATAAAGTGGACTTCAAGCCAGAATGAATCCAAAAAGTCAAAGAAGATCACTACATACTGCTTAAGGTAATCATATATCAACAAAATATAATGTTCAAAATTATTTATGCCCCAGGTGATGAAGCATCTCTATATATATATATATAAAACAAACTCTTCTCAATGTTAATAATCAAATAGACCACAATACAGTAATACTGGGTTACTTTAGCACACCTCTCTCACCACTAGATACATCATCCAAATATAAAGTAAGTAAAGTTTTAACAGAACTAAAAAATATGATTAATACTATGGCACCAACAGACACCCATAGAATATTTCATCTGTCAATGACTAGATTCCTTTTCTTCTCAGAAATATATGTAATATTTTCTAAAATAGGTCACATTTTAGGTCAGAAGCCAAATCCTGGAAAAAAAATATAGAATGCCTGCATTCTATAAGATCATAATGGAATGAAATTACAGATCATTGATAAGATTAAAAAAACCCACTCTAATACCTAGATATTAAATGGTATACTTTCAAGTGATGAATGAATAGCAGAAGAAATCAGAGGTGATATTAAAAAAAATCTTAGAAGTAAATGAGAATAGTGCTAAAACCTATCAAAATCTCTGGGACACTATGAAGTCAATTCTAAGAGGAAGGTTCATAGCACTGAGCTCATACTTTAAAAAAAAATAGAAAGATACCAAATAAATAATTTAACTTTACATCTCAAGATCCTATACAAAGAAGAACAATCCAACACTCAAATCAGTAGACAACAAGAAATAATTAAAATCAGAGTCCAAAGTAATGAAACTGAGAAATTAAAAAAAATATAGAAAAGATCAGCAAAACAAAGACTTTTGTTTTTCTAATAAGGATAAAGAGGATTTATAAACCCTTAGCCAAACTAACAAAAACAGAGGAGGGCCGATAACTCAAATTAACAAAATTCAAGATAAAAAGGTGATATCACATTAGACACTGAAAACACAGAAAGAGTATAATCAGAAACTGTTTTGAAAATTTATACTCTACTAAGGTAGCGAATCTTGAAAATATTGACAAATACCTAGAAACAGATCATCTGCTCAAATTGAATCAGGAGGACATAGAAAACTTAAACAGATCAATGCCAAGTGATGAAATTGAAGCAGCTATCAAAAGGTTTTTCAAACAAAGGAAAGTCCAGGACTGTATGGATGCTCAGGCAAGTTCTACCAGACCTTTAAAGAAGGACTAATACCAATATTCCTCAAATTATTCCATGAACTAGAAAAGGAGGGAATTCTTTCAAACACATTCTGTGAAGACAGTATCACTCAGATAACAAAATCGGGAAAAATCATATCAAGGAAAGAAATATCCTTGATGAATACAGAGGCATAATTTCTTAATAGAATTTGGCATACAAAGAACTCAAAAAATTAAACAATGAGATAACAAATAACCCAATCAACAAATGGCCCAAGGACCTGAACAGACACTTCTCAGAGGAGGACATACAATCAATCAACAAGTACATGAAAAAATGCTCACCATCTCTAGCAGTCAGAGAAATGCAAATCAAAACCACCCTAAGATACCATCTCACTCCAGTAAGATTGGCAGTCATTATGAAGTCAAACAACAACAAGTGATGGTGAGGATGTGGGGAAAAGGGTACTCTTGTACATTGCTGGTGGGACTGCAAAATGGTGAGGCCAATTTGGAAAGCAGTATGGAGATTCCCGGGAAAGCTGGGAATGGATCCACCATTTGACCCAGCTATCGCCCTTCTCAGACTATTCCCTCAAGACCTTAAAAGAGCGCACTACAGGGATACTGCCACATCAATGATCATAGCAGCACAATTCACAATAGCTAAATTGTGCAACCAACCTAGATGCCCTTCAATAGATGAATGGATAAAAAAAAATGTGGCATCTATACACAATGGAGTATTACTAAAAATGACAAAATCATAGAATTTGCAGGGAAATGGGTGGCATTAGAACAGATTATGCTAAGCAAAGCTAGCCAATCCTTAAAAAACAAATGCCAAATGTCTTATTTGATATAAAGAGAGCAACTAAGAACACAACAGGGAGGAGGAACATGAGGAAAAGATTAACATTAAACAGAGACCAGTGGGGGGAGAGAAAGGGAGAGAGAAGGGAAAGCATATGGAAATGGTAGGAGACCCTCAATGTTACACAAAATTACATATAAGAAGTTGTGAGGGGAAATGGGGGGAAACAAGGGAGAGAATTGAACAACAGCAGATGGGGTAGAGAGGGAAGATGGGAGGGGAGGGGAGGGGGGATAGTAGGGGATAGGAAAGGCAGCAGAATACAACAGTCACTAATATGGCATTATGTAAAAATGTGGATGTGTAACTGATGTGATTCTGCAATCTGTATTTGGGGTAAAAATGGGAGTTCATAACTCACTTGAATCAAATGTATGAAAGATGATATGTCATGAGCTTTGTAATATTTTGAACAACCAATAAAAAAAAGAATTTGGCAAATCACACACACACACACACACACACACACACCAAAAACCATATTAAAAAGTGTTTATAATAGACAAAAGTGAACTGTGAACAAGTATACTACGTCTTTGTTAGTTTGGCTAAGGGTTTATAAATCTTCTTTATCCTTATTAGAAAAACAAGATACAAGTTTGGTTCAACATATGATAACCAAAAAGTCTAATTTATCACATAAATACAGTTAAGGACAAGAATACATGATTATCTCTGTAGATGCAGAAAAGCATTTGACAAAACACAGCACCCATTCATGTTTAAAACACTAGAAAAAATGAGGGACATAAGGAAAATATCTCAACATTGTAAAGGCTATATATGAGGATCCTAAGGCCAACGTTATTATTCTGAATGGAGAAAAATTGAAAGCATTTCTTCTAAAAACAGGAGGAGGACAAGGATGCCCACTATTGCCACTATTATTAAATATACTCCATGAAACTCTACACAGAGAAATCAGGCAAGAGAAGAAAACTAAAGAAGTACATATAGAAAAAGTAGTGTTCAAATTACCTCTGTTTGCTGATATCATGATCCTATATTTAGAAGACCACCCAAATTCCTTAACTTCTAGAGCTCATAAATGATTTTAACAAAGTAATAGGATGAAAAATCGACATCCACAAATCAATCATGTTCCTTTATTCCAATGATAAGTCTGCATGATTAATCTGCTGAAGAAGAAATTAGGAAAACTAGCCCATTCACAATAGCCTAAAAAACAAAAAACCTTGAAAATTAATCTAACAAAAGAGGCGAAGGACCTCTACAATGAAAGCTATAGACCACTAAAGAAAGAAATTGAAGAAAACATTTAAGATGGAAAGACCTCCCATGTTCTTGTATAGACAGAATTAATATGGCCAAAATGGCCATAAAACACAAAAGCTTATACAGATTCAACATAATTCCCATTAAATTTCCAATGACAATCTTCCCAGAACTAGAAAAGCAGTTATAAAATTCATTTGGAAAAATAAGGGACACAGGATAGCCAAAGCAAGAAAAGCCAAGTAGGAGGCATCACAATAGCAAACCTCAAATTATACTACAGATCTGTAGTAAAAGAAACAGCATGGTATGACATCAAAACAGGTGTGAAGACTAATGAAATGCTCATAAATACAGTTTCTCAAAATAGGCAAAAGTGCCAAAAATATACAATGGAGAAAAATTAGCTTTTCCAAAAAGTCATGCTAGGATAACTCACAATCTATATGTAGTAAAATGAAATTAAACTCTATCTCTTACCCTGCACAAAAGTCAACTCAAAGTGGGTAAAATGCTTAGAAATTATATCAGAAATCACACAACTGCTAGGAAAAAAAATGTCAGACCAACACTCCAATATGTTGGCACAGGACACAATTTCCTTAACAAGACTCTTAAAGTACAAGAAATAAAATTTAAAAAAATCAACAAGTGGGATGGGATCAGATTAAAAAGCTTTTACACAGCAAAGGCAAAAATAATGTAAAAAGAGAGCCTACAGAAAATATTTGTGACTGCTTCTTAGATAGGGCATTAATATTCAGATCTCAAAATGGTTAACACAAAAAATAAACAAAACCAAAACCCAAAATACCATAATCAGCAAATGGACAAAGAAACTAAACAAATACTTCTCAAAAGAAGAAATATGAATGGTCAACAAATATATGAAAAATGTTAAATATGTCTTGCAATTATGGAAATGCAAATTAAAACTACATTGAGATTTCATCTCATTCCAGTCACAATGACAATTATCAAGAATAAATATAATAAGTGCTGCTGAGGATATGGAAGGAAACATACACTTATACATTGCTGGTGGGACTGCAAATTGGTTCAACCACTCTGGAAAGTGGTATGGAGGGATATTCCTCAAAAAACTAGGAATGTCACTAATATATGATCCAGCTATCCCACTTGTTAGTATATATTCAAACCTTTTTAAATCAGCATACTACAGTGATGCAATCACATCAATGTTTATAATGGCACAGTTCACAATAGCCAAGCTGTGGAACAAATCTAGCTGCCTTTCAACAGATGGATGGATTAAAAAATGTACATATACACAACATTGTGGCATTTTCTGATAAATAGAGAGAACTGGAGACTATTATGATAAATGAAATAAGCCAAACCCCAAAACAGTAAAATGTTTAATATTTTCTTTGCTATGCTAAAGCTAATCCAAAATAATTGGGGAAGGGTGTAAAAAATAAAATTGAAGACCAGTGGACTCGGCAAAGGGGATTGAAGAAGGAGGAAGGATGGGGTAAGGAAAGAAGAGTGGAATGAACCTGACCTAATTTTTTAGGTACAGATTTGAATATACTACAGTGAATCTCGCCACCATGTATATTCAAAAGACACTAATTTTTTTAAAAAGGGAGATTACTCAGCAATTTAGGAAGGGCCTAAGTGACTTAGCAAGACCTTAACTCAAAATGAAAAAAAGTGAAAAAGGGCTGGGGATGGGACTCATTAGTTAAGTGCCTCCAGGTTTAATCCCTGGCACCAAAAATAAATAGATAGATAGATAGATAGATAGATAGATAGATAGATAGATAGATAGAAAATACATACATACATACATACATTACAAGAGGCATCAGAAGAGTAGAGGAAAGGGAACAGGGGGAAGGGAGAAGGAGAGGAAAAGGAGAAGTATTGGCAACTGAGTTTGAACAAATTATATTTCGTGCTTATATAATTGTAAAAATTAATATTAATAGTATGTATAACTAAAAAAAGAATAAAAATGGAAAAAATCAATGCAGATTTGCCCAACTCTAGCAAATATAACCAAAATGTATTGCCTTAGAATATAAGGAACTATATATATATATATATATATATATATATATATATATATATATATATATATGCCTATTCTGAAATTGTCAGCTTCATCAGGAAATGAACCACAGAAGCCCACTGAGCCCTTAGGGAGCATTCTAGATAGATAGCAATATCTGAAGGGCCTGGAGTGGTGGCACATACCTGGAATCCCAGTGGCCCAGGAGGCTGAGGCAGGAGGATTGAGTGTTCAAAGCCCCAGCCTCAGCAATGGTGAGGCGCTAAACAACTTGGTGACACCCTGTCTCTAAATAAAATACAAAATAGGGCTGGGGATGTGGCTCAGTGGTTGAGTGCCCCTGAATTCAATTCCGGGTATTTCCCCTACCAAAAACAAAACAAACAAACAAACAAACAAAAAACCTGAAGGACCCACAGGAGTGACTCTGAGATTCAGTGCTATGGGAGCTTAAGGTTCAAGGACACAGTGTTTATCTTTCTCATAGTCACCTGACTTGCAATTTCCATTTATCTGACTTGCAATATCCATTTATCTATCTGCATTATCTTTGCTTATACTTTGTTCTTTCTCATTCCTCCACCTGAATGCTTTCTCCTATGCAAATGCCACTTGTTTTAGATGAAGTAATACCTTCTCAGCAGAGGTCTCTACTGACTACTTGAATTCGTTCCGTTAATATTTTTCTAAATTCCCCCAGCACCATTTATTCCAACTTTTGAATTGGGCCTAGCTGGTACTGCCTTAAAAATGCTCCTGTCTCTGCATTATTTATGCCTCTCATTTCTGGTCTTGATTTAAGCTCTTTGAAGTAGTTCCCTCTATCTTTTTACATGATGAGCATCAATAATTCTTGAACAGAATTGATGAGGACATATTTATATCACAGAGCAGACCTCAAGAAGTGTTAAATATCTAGCTTTCCATCTCTGTATATGCTATTTTCAAAGTTTTCAAGTAATATTGGTTTCACAAATCCTGATTATTATTGGTGAATTCTCATTTTTATTTCCCAAATGTCCATTCCTATGTTGTGTCAAAATTTTTCCTTATCAAATTCTGTACCAAGTCAGTTCCCAGGGTAAAGTCTGGTTGTACTAAGCCTATAGAATTCCAGCCACTGTATTCAAGATAAAAGACTTTAATGTTTTCATAGTGCCTGTGATCAATTAATTTGTGATTTTATTTCCAGGATTTCCAGTTCTAAATCCTCAGCATAACATTTGTACCCATCTTCGATGTGAAATCAGCTAAATTCTTTCCGACACTCTCAGCTTGGGGCCTCATTCCACCCCCATCCTCACTATTTACATGTTTCCTTGACCATTTCAACTCTAGTGACATTTCTTCCTTTTTTTTTTTTCTGAAAGTGAATATCTGTCTTCCCTTTGCCTCATAGTTTTTTACTTATTATTTTTTGCTTAAACTAAGTTCCTAGAGAACGATGATCTTATTTATTCTCACTGGTGTCCTTCAAAAGCACTTCATTCAAGGGTATTTGTTCGGGTTCATGTAATCAAACAACTGGAAGCGTTATACCATTTGTGCTGTTTTTCATGTTCTAAGTTGTACTAGAAATTCTATAAAGCTGCACACTCCATAGCTTCTTTATGTGCCTACAGCTGTGTCTGCACCTTTAAAAACACACATATAATAAGTTGTAAAACATATGCAGAATTTTTTTAAATCTCCCAAATCTTTAATACATAGCTGATGAGTTATCTCAAATTGAGTAGCACTGTTTTTTTAAAAAATATTTTTTAGTTGTCAATGTACCTTTATTTTATTTATTTATAGGCAGTGCTGAGAATTCAACACAGTGCCTCACACATGCTAGGCAAGTTTGTTGGCAAGACAAGAAATATAAAGTTACCAATGCCTTAGAAATTTTAGAGAACTTTTTATATTCTTCCCAATAAAAAAATCATAACCGAAGCCCTTTCATTGTCCTCAAAGATAGCCCCCCTTAGATATTACCATATATAAATTTGCCTATTTTTAATCTTCATATGTATGAAATCTTACTCATTGAATGTTTTAGGTTCCAGCTTACTTTACACAAGATCATGTTTATGAGACTCATCTGCATGTCTGTATGTAAAAGTTGGGGATTTATTTTCATCCTTATCTAACATAGTTTTTATGAATCTACCTCAGTTTGTATACAATTTATCTGTTAGTGATCATTTACTTTGCTGTATATTTGGCAATTGTGAAAACTCATTTATAAATGCATTTGTTTAATTGTTTTGTGCACATATGTACATATTTCTAATAAATCTGTACCTTCAAATTGGAACTACTGGATTTGGGGTTATGTGCATTATCAAATTTGTAAATTTTGGGGTCTCTAATATAGTTTTGCAACTTAGACTTCCAGTAGAAATGTATGAGGGTTTCTGTTGCTCCATAGTCTTACTGAGATTCAGTATTGCAAGTCATTTTTATTTTTGTTGTTATGATAGTAGTACATCATTTTTGTTTTAATTTGCATTTTTGTCATAAAAATGATATTGTAATTTTTAAATTTTTGTTTGGCTATTCATCAATTCCTAATTGATTGACAGGAATTTTAGTTATGTTTGAATTCTCCTGAATTTTACAAATATCTTCTTCCACTTTCATTTTCCCCTTAATCATGCTTTTAATATACAAATATTCTAATTTTAAAGTATTCCAGAGTACTGACATTTTATATTATGGTTAGTGTTTTATGTAAAACATTAAAGACAGTTTTATAAATTCTAAGGTTAGGAATATTTTTTTGCTCATTTTATAATAAGAAAATTTATTATTTCCCTTTGGATATTTAGATTTACAACCAATCTACATTTGATTTCCTAATGTTGTATAGGGTTTAAGTAAATACTAATTAATGTAAAACTATTTTAGGAAAAGTTTGTCCTTGTCACAATCCTTTATGTTGCCATATTGATATTGCTGTAAAGCTGCTATTTCAGGATGGGGATATAGCTCAGTTGGTAGAGTGCTTGCCTTGAATGCACAAAGAGCTGAGTTCAGTTCCCCAGCACAACACACACACACACACACACACACACACACACACACGCGCGCGCGCACAATGCTTATTTCCTTCCAATATATAACAGCAGGACCAACATTTATACTACTTTATAAATAATAACAAAATAGTTAATTTCAAACCTGTGGACATCAGGAATGATCTAAGAATGACCTTGAAAAAATAGAAAAAAAAATCAAGGTGAACATTTCAATTATCATGGATTACTCTTCTAGGAATTTGCAGTCTGGGAAACAGGGAAAGGAAACTCAAATAAAACTCAGTGGATTTTCTGAGATGGGAATTGAGACTCCAGAGAGAAATAGTTCTGTTAAGGATGATAGGTTAAATTCTGCCATCCTCACCTCTTACAAAACTTAAAAGAGAAAAACCAAAAAGATAAAATCGATTTTAAATAACTTTACTATATCCCAGAACAGAATAAATCTAAGTATATGTGTATAAATAAAAAGTATCTAGTATTCAGTAAGATAAAATTCACATAGCATCCAATAAAAAGTTTAGAGAGTCCAATAGGAATCAGGAAATATGATCCTGATTGGTAGAAAATGAATCAGTTGGAACCATACCAGGCTGGCATTAGATAGTAGAATTAGCAGACACAGAAATTAAAGCAATTGTTATAATTGGATCCTTAGATATTAAAAAATTAAGTACAGACATGGAAAGTAATTTTGAATTTCTAGAGATCAGAAATACAATGTCTAAGATGATAAATGCATTGTTTGGAACAGATGTCTGATGGGACATTGCAGAATGAAAGATTAGCGGATTTGAATAAATGGCGATGCAAACTACACAAAAGCAGTGAGCAAATTATTTTTTGAAATTAATAAAAAAGAAATGTTTTAAAAATCAAACAGATTAACCTATGTGTAATTAAAGTCCCTAGAGGAATGGTATGTGGCAAAAATTATTGGAAGAAGTAAAAGCTAAAATCATTCCAAGTTAAATTTATAACAACAAGGTTAGCAACAAAGATTCATGAACCTCCAGGAAACTGAAGCAGAGAAATAAGAAAACCACAACAAGGCATATCATAGTCTTCAATGGCTTACAATCAATTAAAGTGATAAAGACATTAAAAGAAGAAAATCAATAATATATAAAGAAATAATAAGGATTAGAGTAGATTTTTCATCAGAGACAATGATGATGAAAAGAAAGTAAAACAACAGTTCAAAATATTGAACCAAGCAAGAATTTTTGTGAATGTAGACAAGCTTAATCCAAAATCTAGGTGAATGGGAAAAGGAGCTAGAAAAGAGGGAATCATTTTGAAAAAGAACATAAACTACTTCATCAACCGTTTAACATTTTCTGAAAAAAAATGAAGTAAATATTATAGGAGTTTATCCTTCATTGAGAATTATTTTATCAGGTAATCAATATAGGGCAGAGATGTCTGTATCTCAAGAATTAATAGTATTCAAAGGTGTACTTTTAAAAGACTTATTTATTTTGTTACACTCTTCTTAGGAGTACTTCTGGGTTGAACTGAAAACTTAGCTGTTCAGCAGAGTCTTTCATTAGCTGACATTTAGTTTCTCTAGCTCTGAGATTACTGAAGGTTACTTCAGCAATCTCAGTTTTTAAGTTACTGGTTTTGCTTCTTCAGAACAAAATACAAAATAATAAAAATAATACATAATACAAAAGAATACCAAGATCCAGGACCACTTCCTTTGATTTCTTTATTCTTCCAGATCTTGGTAAAGTACATTTCTACTACTTTGATAATTCTCCAGCAACTTCAAGCTTTTTTTATATATATTTTCTGATTGTTATTGGCATGAGGAATATTCCTGGTACTTCATTGTTGCCAGAAGTAGAATATACTTGATGGATTTCTCATTCTTCTGACTTTAGAAAATAAGTATATCCTGATTAACATTAGAAAAAAAATTGAAATAATCAATATTTACATTAATTTTCTTTCAACTTTCTTCAGAAACAGAAATTCCTCTTTATTCCTTTATTTTAGTTCACTTTTTACATTCTCCACTCCTCCACTCTCTCGTCTCTCAGCTTGCTTCTTCCTCCTCTAATTTGTCTTCCTTTAATCACTTGCTAAATCTTTACTTAGCAGAAGATACAAAAAAACTCATTCTCACCGAGTTCCAAATATTGATTACACAGTTGCCTCTTGACATAGAATATTCAATGTTAGAGTTCTTTTACTCTATCTCCTACATTAATTTCTTATAGGGCTAGGGAATATGAGTGCATCTGAACTTCCTTCTAGAACTTCTTTTGTTGTCTTAGGAAAACTTAGTGATTATCTGGGATATTTTCTTAAGTAACATGAGTTCCTTGCAGGTAAAATAAAAAGCACAATGAAGCAAAATGTAGCAACATATGTGCCTTTATGTATGGTAATGTCTCTCTGTATAGTAGAATAATTTTTTTACAAGGTGTCTCTTGTGCAATTGTTTCCTACTTCTTGGTTTTCTGTTAAGAAAGATCATTTCAAAGACAAAACTAGTGGGAAAATACTTGCAGAAAAGAACTAATAGAAGAAGTAGAGGCATATTATTTATTTGTTTGTGATACTAAGCAGCTAATATACTCCTATGCTGTGTTCTTGAACTCTTGCTTCTGGGGAGTGGGAAACTAATAAACACTGGAAAAACAAATCCAATGTAACTCATTCATGGAGATGAATACTGGGGTAGGATGCATTCCACTTTTTATATTTCAATATACAAAGACAGAATAAATTGGGAGAATAGCAGATTGATGTGTACATTCTGGGAAAACTATAAGAGGAAGGATGATTGCATGGGATCTTGAAACAGTAATGGGAGTTTGACAGATGGAGGTGGGAGAGAAGTAGTGTGAACTGTATTCTACAAACAGACATCCACATAAGCAAAAATTGAGAAATCAGGAAATGCATAATAGGAAAAAAAACTGGTCTGAAATCTGACAAGGCTAATGGACAGTATAGAAGCTATGACAGGCAGAAAATATTGGCTGGCCAATTTGTATAAGTTACACTTATTACTGACAGAAGAGTTTTGTTTCTGTATACACAATAGGGATCTGCTGAAAAATTTTGACCAACAAATGGGATACTAAATACATAGTTACATCAGGCAATGATTTCTTCAGGGGATGAGGATAAAGGATAACTCCAGGGGTAACATACAAAATATAGTGTGTATGTATTAATCATGTTTACTGTTAAGAAATTTAGGATAGTATTTATCTTATGCAATCAATAATAATGAAGTCACAGAGGCACTAGGAAAAATTTTCAACACAAAACTCTTATTGCTCATTTGGATGCAGAAATTGATTTCAAGAGGACTTGGTTCTGAGGTATAATCTGAATAAAACAATCCAGACCAAAGCTTCAATTGAGGATCAAGGCAGTCTTCTTTAGATTCTTTCCTTTATGACAGTACAAGATAGTCAATTATAAAGTTTGGCTGCTTATTTATAGTAATGGAGAGGATTAAATGCCCACACATTGAATTAAATAGTCTATTTACAGAGAAAAGATTTTGTGTGAGCCCTGAGTTGTATGAAAGATCTATGTGAGCTTCTATTAAAACTAGGGAGAAACAAATGAGGAATAGAAAATGGTAGAATCACAAAATAATGTACCAAACATGGGTATATTCCTGAAAATTCATGAGAGGCATTTTGGTAAGAGCTGAAATTGTCATAAAAGATATTTGTTGGTATATGCTGGTTATTTTATTCTCTGAGGGGAAATGTAAATGGGGCCAAGTTTAGATTTGCTAGAAAGTTTATTATCATGTAATCTACTTTTTTTTAATATTTGTTTTTTAGTTGTGGGTGGACACACAATATTTTTATTTCATTTTTTACATGTTTTCTTTTTTTTTAAATGTGGTAAACCCAGTGCCTCTCATGGGCTAGGCAAGCACTCCACCACTGAGCCCCAACCCCAGCCCCACATAATCTAGTCTTTGAGAACAAAAACAATCAATCAATAGATTTTAGTCCTACTAAAACTATGGACAGGCAATTTCTTTTTTGGAGTCTAACAACTGAATATGTATGTAAAATACTGATTCACTTGTGTTTTTCTTCATTTTCTCTCACAGCAGCAGTTACATATGGGCTCTATGACAGTGATATTAATAAAATAGTGAAGTTAAACCTCTCTCTATATAAGAGCCCTATGAGCTGATTACTCACACCTAAGCTTATTCTTCTCCTAACTTGGAGCTTGCCAGGCTTAAAAATCTGTAGGTACTGAGCAGAGCAAATGGGATACTTAATAGAAAAAAAATTTCAGAGAATTTGATTATGTGTGAGTAATCAAATACTCTAGGTTGTCCAATTAGTCCCAGTTTGTACTCTTTATTCTAGACAAATATTAATAGGTCACATTTTCACTCCTAAAAGTGCCCTAGTCCATATACTGCCACTTTTTAGATGCAGACAATCACATAGTCACACATTGATTTTTGTCCTTAATTGTAGAATCACTTGCTTTTCCACAGGGGAAGTATACTCTATGGTATGTTTAAAGTCATGTTAGATCTTAAAGGTCAGACACTATATCTTGTTCACTGCATTCTTTTTGTTGATAATTGTAAGTCTTCAGACCTGGCTGGTGCACATAAAGTGCACAAGATTGAAGACTACAGCAACAAGATTGTGAATAAACTTGAAGGGAAGAAATGGATTCCTGACAAAACATGCCATGAAGAACAGCAGTAACAAAAGGTCAAAGGGTAATTGGAATCTACTGAAATGTGAAATAGGTTATCTCTTCTGGTTCAGTATTAAGGTATGTTTCCAGCATGTTGCCTGATCTTTTCCCCCTTGATTCTAAAATTCTATCTCAAATCTGAGGAGTGTCTGTTACAAAGGCTTTTATCTTCTCCAAATGGTTAGATAAGCATCTGTCTTACTCAATTTACTATATCTATTAATCATCACAATTAATGCTGTTAATATGTTTGCTCATTTACTCTGTGAGCTCTCTTTGAAAGTGTCTGATGTTGTTTACAGGACGCAGAACTATTTTAATGTTCGCTACTAGGTTTTATTATATGTCATTTCAGATTTTGAGATTGGACATTTAACTCCATGTAGCAAATATAGTATCTTTCATCCCCAGATTTCCAGCAATATATTTAAATAAAATTTAGAGCATAAATTTTAATCACTGAGAAAAACACAAGAAACTGGTCTTTCAAAAGAGAACTCTATGAAGAGATATTGGTGAAGGTGTCTATAACAATATTTGACCTGTACACAAATAAAGCAATGATAATATTCTAGTATCTGTATTTAACTAGTGGATAGAACAAAAAAAGAGATTTTTAAAAAATATCATCAATCATCATAGGCTTGTTCCAAATCGACTTGTTCCATGTTTTAGGATGGCAGTAACTAAACCTACTTATATGAAGATGAGCTGCACAGTCTCTTCTTTCTTTTAAGAAAAGATGGAGAAAATATTTTGAAGGCCTCTATGGATCAAAATAGTTGCTGTGGATTGCTTTGCCTGCCTCAGTCATTGGTATAATGATCACTTAAAGATTTGGGGCATGGAGTAGAGATGTGTCCATTAGTTACATACACTTCCTAATACCTGTTTTCAGTCTTCTTGTGATTGAGTTAATGTATTCATTTGATCCTCAAAGAAGTAGATGTCAGGACAAAATTAAATATGCAAGATTTATCATGGGAAGCCCTTCTGAGGATGAAAGGAAGAAGGAATAGGCACAGTCAAGGAAAGATTTTCTACAGGCAGACAGTCTGACCCCAGAAGAGAGGGAAGGAAGGAGGTCATGTATGGAGATGGAGTCTTGGCCAAGAGAATGGGTATTCCCGAGAACAGTGTCTCCCACCTGAGCAGATGGGTTTTGGTCAGAGATTTACCCCCCATGCTTTTGTTCAGTCATTGGCTGGGAGAAGTTTGGGATAGATAGAATTATCAAAAATACCTCTTGGATCCCAAAATTTAGGTAAATATGGGATATCAGGTAGCTATTTTCTCCACAGTAGACTCTCTCTTGAGGGATATCTTCATGGTTGACAGCCCAAGCTCCCACATGTAATTTTCCACTTAATGATTTCTTCAGTTCTCATTCTTGGTTAAAATTCCAAGGAAATAAAAATTCAGATATCCTTAACTTTTCCCATCCACATATTCTCTTAGAAAAAATGGAAAGACAACTAAAAAAGACCCATCCCTAAATTCAAAGGTATCATTAAGATATTAAAAAGTCTAAGCTATAAAAAATTTGAGAAATAGTGTATAATTTTTGAATGATCTTAAAAGACCCTAAGTTCTCCACTGTGAACTTGCAAATTCTTGGCCTCCATCTATTCCTTACCACTCCTCTTACTTAATCCCAATTATCTACTGAAATACTGTTACTCAGTCTTCCTGCCTCGGTATTCTTCCCAGTTGCCCCACATTAGTGAACAATCCTAGGGAGGAAGAAAAAACAACTGAACCTTGATTGACCTTCCTCAATTTATCCCATAAAGTCATTAAACTTCTTACTCCTCCAAATCTTCATCTAGAAGAAGTCATTCTCAAATAGCAATGTTTGAATAAAGGCCACTGGTTTCCCTCCTTCACTATCTACTACTGTGCTGACCCTCTTTCAGTGTCTGTCTTTCCTCATTCCTTTTTGTGTCTGATTCAAAAATACCCTTCCTTTTTCTGGCTGCATTGCTAGTGGACAAAATGTGTGTGGTTTTTTTTTTTTTAAACTTCTTGGAATTTTGCAATTTAACAACTTATTTCCCCCCACCATAGGAAGATTTATCTCAGCTTTATGAAGTCCTTCTAAAATGCATGGATAAGCATTTGGAAACTGGCTTTGGTTTGAGAAAACAGCGTGTCCAGAGGAGCTACCTGTGACAAGTCCATTCCTCAAACACACTTACAGCCAACAGGACTGAGAAACCACCTGATGCTTTCCGGGTTAGGTTAGTGATGGAGAAAGCATTTTGTTGGTTTCTCTTGAAGATTTCTTAAAGAGTTAAAAGCTTGCAGTTTCTTTACATTTTTTTTGTAAGAAAAATCAAGTACAAAAAAAATGTAGTGACATAGTTGGATGAGGGGTAGAATAACTCAAAGAATCTTCTTTGATGCATTCTATGTGTCTATTCCTATTCCCAGATTTGGATGAAGGAGAATATCTAAAATTCATAGCATTCTATTATACTTATTTGTAGTAAATAAAATGTTTGGATGGAAAAATTAGACTTGACATTTTGGATTCTTTTAATCACTGAATCATATAGCAGCTTGGAGGTAGGACCCCTGGGTTTTTGCATAGCTTCATTAATAGCTTCCTGGGTTTGCAGATTTTAATCACAGAACATTGCTTGGACTGCTTACAGGATTCCATTTACCAAATGGAACATGAAGTACCAGCAGCAAGATTTCAGAAACTGGGCAGGTTCTGGCGGGATCAATTCAAGGATGCAGGTGTTGCTGGGGCACTAGACAGGCTGTTGGATGAGGAATTTAGAAAGCAGACCAAAATAAAATAGAAACCCAGTTATGTGAACTAGAAGCAGATGGAGAGGCATTCAGGTTCAACAATTGGCCAGGAAATGCCAACAATACAGCCTTGGATGTTGACAGGAGTAATTTTTTGGAAATTTGTGCATCCAATGAAAGAAACTGTGTTGAACAGAAGAAGAAAGAAAATAAAGAGGAGAGGAACCCACTGTAATTTCTGGGCTATAGAACAATAATTACTTAATTTTCAAGCACACCCATGTTATGAACTGTACTAAGGACTTCACATTCATTTATGCCTTAGTTTCATTTCAAATCTTTTTTTTTGAAAATTTAACCAAATTATTTAATAATCACTCCAATTGGCTCATGTCTTTCAGCCAGTAACATTTGTTCATGAAAACTTTTTTTAAAAAATTTTTATTTTTTTATTAGTTGCTCAAAACAATACAATGATCTTGACATATCATACATTTGATTCAACTAGGGTACGAATTCTCATTTTTCCACGTGTACAAATTGCAGGATCACATTGGTTATACATCCATGTGTATACATACAGCAATCCTAGTGTCAGTTGTATTCTGCTGTCCTCCCTATCCCCCCCTCCCCTCCCCTCCCATCACTATTCTCTACCCATTCTACTGTGACACTTGAGTTAAATCTTTACATTAAATATTGTTTCATGGGGGAGATTTCCGGTGTGTTGTGTTTCAAAAAACAATCTCTAGCACCAAATCATCTGTGTTTAAATCTTGATTATCATTTCCAAGTTGTGGATCGTGAGCTAGTTAATTAACCACTTATTGGGTTGCTATAAAGATTAAAAGAGTTGTCATATTTTAAATATCTAGAATAGAATGCATTGATCTCTTAATAACAGTAATTATCTTACACTGGCATCCACAGCTCAGAGTTTCACTTGACCAGGTAAGTCTGTGATTCCTCTTCTCCCATACCTCAGTGTGTTATTTTTACCTGTGTCATATACACCTGTCATGTGTACAGAAGTCACGACATGATGACAGCTGAATAACATGGATTATCATTCCTGGCACAGTGTACTAACTCTATAAAGAGTTTGGGGTTCAGGTGTCAGAACTTTAAAGAGAGACCAAATGGGGCAGGTGGAGATGGCACAGATGATATACAACCGTTAACCCATGTGTGATTCCATTGCACTTATATTAGCACTACCCAAACAAGCTCTATCTATTACCTGGCCCTGGTATTTTAATCTATTCAATGCTTTAGTGCTATTTATTTTGTGAGAGTTGTGTATTAAAGGGGTGTTTGTGACCATTGGGGTAATCGATAATTTCCTTAACTGTTTAGGAAAAGTACTCAGAAATAGTTCAAACGGAAATTGCAACTTTAAATGCTTTTCAGCAGCTGGGAAGATAACATAATTAGAAATTGCCAGATATAAGAAACAGTAGGAAATCAGTAGCTTGTTAGGTAGTCTCTGAGAATATAGGTATCTTATCTAAATGGACAATTCTTCCATGTAGGAATGAGAGGTGGGGTTCTCAATTGTCAAGTCCTATTTTTTTTACTTGAAATTTCTTGATTTTCTTAGATGTTTAATCAAATTAAAGAAAGATACTCTGTAAATCAAACAAAACATATCAGTAGGATTTTGTCTTTTGCTACTTGTCCCCTAGGGGGAAATGGAAGAGAGTCATAGAATAGAACATAAAAGCTTTAAATTGCTAAGGTTTATTTAACAGCTCTGATTGATTCCTAAAAAAAAAAAAAAAAAAAAAAAAAAATACCAGAACTTTACTTGAGACTTGATAAACAATGACTTAGTTTAATTCCTTTTTTTTGGGGGGGGGGTAACCAGGGTTTGAACTCAAGTTTAACCATTAAGAAACATCTCTAGCCCTTTTTAAATATTTTATTTAGAGATGGTCTCACTGAGTTGCTAAGTGCCTTGCTAAGTTGCTGAGGCCAGCTTTGAACTTGTGATCCTCCTGCCTCAGCCTCCCGGGCCACTAGGATTACAAGTGTGTGCCACTGCACCCGGATCTTGTAGTTAACTTCAAAATAATGATTATATACCTATTTCATGCCTATCCCTCTTCAAGATGTCGCTAATATAACAGAACAAAATTCCAAGTATATATGAATATACATTCTATAATAGGGATACAGAAAAAAATATAAATAATCAATGTAGTGTATTTTTTTCCTTAGAGAAGAATACAACAGAGTAAGGAGGTATGGAATGCTAGAAATAGCATGAACAAGGTGATGAACAGAGAAGGCATCACTGTAAAATGAAATCTGAACTGAGACTTGAAGGACCTAAGGCAGTCAGCAATGCAAATTCTGGGGGAAGAGAATTCTGAGCAAAGGGAACCCACCAATCTAGATAAAGTCTGAATTCTTATTCAAGGTACAGCAGAGACCAATTGTTTCTTTTCATATTACACATTGATATAGAACATTAGCAATGAATGTGTTCAAAAACTGTCTTGATTCACAAAGGAAATTGGTAAAGATTTTAGATGATTAATGAACATTGACAAAGGGTGTCAAAATTCCACACTGTGATCCTCATTAATCTTTTTTACCAAGTTGATGCAAAGTTTACTCTAATTAAAAAGAAGAAAATACAATATATTCCTGGGCAGATGGTTCATGAGTCACTTTCCTCTATTGAATTCTCCTATTTAGGAAAGACTATATTATAGTATCCCTCGCTTATAATTCAGGAATTCCATATTTTCATCCTTCTAACCATCAATATAGCTGTAATAATAAGATAATAATAAGGTAACTATATTCTCTAAGGAGAAACACCCAGTTGGGACATTCCCTTTTAAGTCTTCAACTGTAAAAGACATAGTGCAGGGTCTTCAACAGCAGAGTGGCAGTGGTTTATCAATGTTCTCAATGGTCATCTTCCCCCACTGACTTTGCCCCACAGCACATGAGGCAAAAGAACTGGCTGGGCAAGTTTCGCCTGTGTCTGTGAATGTTGTTCACATATGAACTGAGCATTGGACTTATTTTCTTCAGCACTGGTTTCAGTCAAGAAGAGCTAACCTTTCAGCCACACGGAAGGTAGCCCATTCTTCTTATTATCTGTGGCTTTGGACATAATTGAGAAGCACTTATCATTTATTTGTGGGTCACCACGTCTGTATTCTGAGACTCCCCACAGTGGGATCTGATCATTCAAATTTGAAACTTATTAGAACTTGGGTCTGAGAATAGAAAGCTGACTTCAAATCACATACTTCAAACCTATATTTGATGCTTGTGAAGAAAAAGCTTATCTATGAATCTGTACCAACTGAAAATGCATGCGTGATGTCTCTTCTGGCCTAAATGATATATCAACTCAGTATACGTTTCCAAAAGAGTCCAGTGAGTTGTGTAAGACAGACAATTTTAGATGGCCTGAAATGGTGTTTCCTTCCTGAGCTAAAAAGCCCTGTTGGAACCAACTGCCCTCCTCTACACTCTTCCGAAATGTTATCTGGTAGGGGAAGACTTAAGCTCGGGGAGAGTATAATCAGGATACATAATGCTCGAGGGGAGTAATACATTGTTGAATCAGAGAGGATGGTACTCTAAAGTAATCCTTGCAGTGTTTGTACTAGTAAGATTATAAGAAGTTGCTTTTGTCTTAACTTCTGTTATTATTTGATCCAAATTCTTTATTATATATTCAGGTTGCAGTGGCTCAGGAAAGCATAGGCCATATGTATAAGTGAGATTGAAAGCAAGATGACATCTGCTGCAGTCAGCAATAAAATTGCCTTGATATTTGGAGAAAATATTGTAGAAAAAAATGAAGTGATAATTTAAAGTCTATTCACCAAGTCAATCTCTGGATTTAAATAACAGAAACAGCTTGAGGAAAAATTGCTCTTAGTGAGCAGGCAACACTTTGGTCAAGTGGAGGTACTGCGGGCCATTAGAATTATTAATTTGTTCTTTCCTTAATTCAACAGTCCATTATTAATTCAGCATTTCATAATTTCATTCATTTATTATCCAGCATTCAGTTCTTGTCTATGGAATGCTTATTACTGACATTTTGAGACAAAAAGACAGAATCCTGTTTATGGGAAAGAAAATTTAACTTGGCTATAATGTGAACGGAATTACACTGTAGACTGGTTGAAAGAAACTTTCTCTGGGTCCTTTAGGAAGCTTAAGACCTCGGAAAGAAAAAAGCTTGAAGAATAAAGAAGATGAAATGTGAAACATTTGGTAATTATTAAAATACGAAAACTGTTTTCTAAATAAGTGACCTAGCCATAAATCACATAGCTGGTTATGGCAGAGTTTGGAAGACATATAGCTAGGTTTAGATTAGGACTCAACTAGGGGAGATTGCATCTGCCTCAGTAGGGGAATTTTGAAGATATATGGAGGCATTTTCCATTATCACAACTTGGAGCATGCAGGTGGCTTCCAGTGATCAGAAACTGGAGATGCCACTTAACAACCTAATAATGCACTGATTGGTTTCCCAAGCTGAACAATCTAGGCCTACCTGCCAATAGTCCAAGATAGAGAGAAACCCTAATCTAAAGAGAGAATGTAGAAAAATGGGATGGATATAGTAGAATCAGAGCAAGCAGGAGTAAAGAGAGAATAGAAAGAAGTTCTGGGCCACACAATGACAGTCTATTCCTCATTCATTTTTGATGGTGAAAATGAGATATGTGAAGTAAAGGCGTTAGTAACTTACCGTGGGGCAACATTTCCATGGAAACTGACCTTGTGCAAAATGTTCAAATTCTTGTTCCCTAATTCCAAACCAGACCAGAAGAGGAAGTTATTTCACCTCAAACTGAAGGTATTCATCCACTGAGAACCAGGCTTTCCAGGTATGGATAGCAGGTGAACTTCAGGGTTACTACCTCTGGCCTTCTTAGGTCCACAGACAAGCCCAGGGGAGTGGAAGAATAGCAACTGTGCCATTCCAACAGGATTTAGCTGAGTCCCATGACAAGTGACAGACATGGCTTGAGAAAAGAGGAGGTATCGTTTTAGAAGTACGAATGCCCCAGAGAGCAACAGATTCACTTCACCGGGATTAAAGAATGACACTAGTTGTCTGTCCGGAATCCAGCGTGACCTAAATTTACCTGTTATAATAGGTACCCCAGGAGGAAGGACCATACGGGTTTTCTGTTTTGTGATATAATTCAACAGTCTTATTAAGAATGGGTAAGTTTCCATGGGCATAGCTATCATTCAGGGTTCCTAATAAATCAGAGTACTAAAAGTCAACACACTATAGAATTTGCACCTAAGTGTCAACACACCATCATTTTACAAAGTCAAAATATCTTGCTTAGGTTTGACTTGTCTTATTATGAAGTGCCATTTTCTTGGCAAGTGAAGAATTCACATAAAGGAGTCTTTCCTAAGAATAACTATCAATGCACTGATTTTGCCATTCCTCACAATTCAGGCCAAAATTCTCAGTGGGCCTGTAACTTTCAAGAGTTTGAAGGCTCTTGAAAGTTTCTAGAAGATACCAAAGTAGTTGTAGTGAATTTGAATGTTGAGGTTAAAAACAGATTAAAGCTTTAGTTTTAAATAATTAAACAAAACTGAGAACTTATTCCTACACTGGGACAGGACTTTGTTTATTTCTGAAATTTGAGGAGGAGTGTACGTTTTGCCTGACTCTTCCTTCTTCTTTCTTTGGCATCTAGGGTTCTTCCCCCCTGCTATGTGCCAGCCTTGGATAGAACTTTTACTGCTCTAAATTGTATTTACTTCTCAGAATTCCTGAGCCTTGATACTAGGTTCTCTGTGGAGCTTGATAAATATTCATTGATGAGGATGGTAATGAATACTAGATTTTTTTGGCTGTCTGCTTTCTGACTTTAATCCAGCCATTTCCTTCTCTCTTCCCTGGGGGAACTGGCAATCTGTTTAAAGCATGTTTGCACTTTGGAATCAGGAGGAGAAGCCAGCATAATTATTAGCTTCCAGTGATTCCCAGACTGTCAGTTAATTCTCAGGTCTTGCTGTTTTCTGTACTCTACACACAGAGCTAAATTTATATAAAAATGAATTAGGTACTACCCTGAAATATTTATTTTGCAGAGGAAAAAATGGAAGACTCTTTTCTCTCAATATAACATGCTCCAAACACACCACTGTACAGTGTCCTGAAATTCTATTATTGTCCGGCCATTCAGTGGACAACATTCTATTAACTGCCCATTCTTTATAAAGTTGATTCAGGTGGTGTTGAGTGAGGCTGGGAACTTGAATGAGCAAATAGTATGGCTGAGTCTTAATTCTGCCAACAATGACCTGTGATGATTTCAGAAATGTCCTTTCATGACTTTGGGACTCACTTTACTGATCTAGGAAGTGATGAGGCTAGAAAAGAACATGTCTGTTTTCCTTCATCTCAGGTAAGTTAAAATAAAATTTAAAATTACTCTCTTGCAGATAAAAAATTTACTTATGTTAAAGATATCAATTACCACATTCTATGAATGAGGGAGGGCATAAGATTCTTTAAACAGACATAGGAAGATCAGAGAAAAGACATTTATTTGAAAATCATGACATGAAGCTGTGCAGCAAATAAATTTGCTTGTCTGTATACAGGACTGTCTTTCATTGTGCTCAGGTATATATCAATGTAGAAAGTTGTAAATATCTCCCAAAATATCAGAATCAAATGTGTTTTAGACAAAAGCATTGTTTTCTGTTAAAGCATGTATTTTCTTCTTTGTTACAGATCAGGTCCTAAGTTGTGTGTGGTCATAGTGTTACTCAAGATTTATTAGCCATTAATACTTCTCTTAAAATTCTGCTTCTGTTGATTTCTCCAAGGTCTCAGAGTCCAGGTCTATGGCTCAGTATATTGGATACTTAGCAATTTACTCTTTGTTCTCTGACCTAGTATTAACTACATGATACCTAGGAAGTTATACATAAACTTTCTATCAAATTGCACTTCTCTAGTTCATTAAGGTTGCTTCTCATCATTTGAGGAAGAATCCCACTCTATTCCAAAATACAGGGTATCATTATGCAAGATGTCTTCACTTTGTCTAGCATCAGAGATAATCAGAAGTTGGATCAATTCCTGCTTGTGACATTTTAATGAAGCATATGCCCAGGTAAGACAGGTCAAATCAATTTGTCCTTGCCTTTCACTCACCCTTATTAACACCTTCTCCTCCTTGACAACTCATTTTGGCTCTGAACTCTTTTCTATACTTTCTTTTTTGATTTAAAGAGGTTTTTAAACCCCTTCTTCCTTTTTTTTCTCCCCTCCTTTATAATTTCACCAAAATCAGCATTTGGAAAAAGATAAAACTCTAAATCAGGGTAAATCTTACCATTATCCATTAGTAAAATTCTAAAGCAAACAGATAAGATTTATGATAAAAATTTTACATGACTTTGGTGTAATGAGGTATGTGTGCTGGGGCTGGTGGTAGTAGGGTTTTAGTTATTATTACTCCTTTAGAAAAGCATCATAATTGTATGCTGTCCCCTGCTCCCAAAGATAACTTTCAAGAAGTTAATGAAAAAGTTGGTCATTGGGTTAGAAGTGCTAATATTACATTTTAAATGTATATAGATAAATACTTCTAGTAGTTTTTGTTTTGATGGATACAGGACCTAATAATGGTTGGCTTCCAGATTTTAATTCATTTTTTAAAATCTTATTTTTCTCTGAAAGTATAAGTGAGGGATTTTTATTTCAAAGTTGATTTCTAATTTAGTTTTTAGACCAGAGTTGGCTGGTATACTTACTTTTTATCACATGAGAGAACACTGCCAACACAATTGTGCTTCAAGGAGAATTTTACTGGACCGAAACCCAAAATAATTTAACCTGAATGGATCACACACTGGTTAATCCTCATCTCATGGGTGTGTTTGTATATTTGGTCACAATATAATTTCAATAATTGAGCTTTCTTCTTCAGTGAAATATTATAGAAAAGTGTCAATAAGTTTAATTTAAGAAAATTTGGAATAATGCAAAATTTGAATTAATAAAAACCTGGAATAACGAAATATGTTAAAGAATCTTTTATTGCAATATATATTAGCTGTAACTTAGAATGATGGTGAGAATATATTTACTATGAATGAGAAAAGAAATATATTCTTCTTACCCATTCCACATTCATAATTGAGGCTCTTATAACAAAAAGCAGATTGACCAGTGAAAAGTATAGGGATTTATTTAAGTTTTATGTAACCTACAAATTTTTGTAAAGACATTTTGATGCAAAAGGATGGATAAATGTGTATATTTAATGGTTTCTTTGATGAAGAAGTAGATATTAGTGGAGAAATATGATTGGATGAAAAGAAGTTTGATCTAATTTCTATAAACTGGGGAGAACGTGGCAAGGCCTGTTTTTTTTTTTTTTTTCAGATTTTTCTCTGTGTACCTGTGTTTGCAGAGATAAAAATGTACTTTTCTTCCTCCCAGGTATAAGGTGGAACTATGCTTTGGATGTAGTTTGTCTCCCAAATGTTCATATATATTGGAGCGGTGATGAGAACTTTAAGAGATGGAGACTAAAGGGAGGTGACAAGGTCAAGGGAACACCAATTTAGAAGAGATTAAGACCCTTGTCATTGTAATGGATTAGCTTGTGGGGTCTGATTAATCACTATGAGAACTGCTTAACATGAAATGGACCAGCCTCCCTTGTCAATTCTTTCTCGTGTGCATGCCTCCTCTTTGCACATGCCAGTTTCCCTTTATGCTTTATTCACCTTCCATGTTGTGATATAGCATAGGGCTGGAAGCTGAGCAGATATTGATGTCATGCTCTTGAAATTCCCTGGATCTGAAAATATGAGCCAAAATAGACTTTTTTTTTTTTTAACTCACGATGTATGCAATCTGAAGTCTTTTGTGATAGCAGGACAAAATAGAATAAGGAGAATTTTCTACTCAGGAGAAATTATACCTGAAAATGTCAAAGTGGTTGTGGGAAAGATTACAAAAGTTTAAAGGAGCTGGCTAAAACAGTTCTACCTTACCATGAATAGAGAATTAATAAGGGTTTGGGGAGTATGGAGAAGCCTCAGATGATAAAAAGACTAGGGATAGTTTGGAACTTCCCTGACATTGGCAAAGTGGTCATCGTGAGAATAGTGATGGAAAGATGGTCAGTAAGGGCGATGTTGATAAGGTTTCCGATGGACTAAGACAAAGACTAGGCACACTCATGTGAGGATCTTCTGAACTTATTCAAGGAAGAACAGGAGAGGAAGATCAAATAATGACCTTGCTAGGTGTTATGACCTGAATCAAGGGAAAAGGATTCAGGAAAGGTGAGATTTACCTTTCTGCTTCTACATTTTTTTCAAATGCCAAGGTGCCATATTATGGGATAGCATGTCCTGAATCCATCAACTGCAATCGATAAATTCACAAAATATATCATCTTATCAATGAGGTATTTTCAAGGTATCAAATATGCTTTAAAGTTTATCTTTGTAAAAATATTTACATATTTTCTTTAAAAGGATTTTGGTATTCATTGTATAAGTAGGTCTGCCTATATTTGCTACAAATCTCTGTAATATGTCTTGCACACTATGAATACATAGAAACTACAAAAAAGAAGCCACAAAGTAACAGAAAATTTATTGACTAGTGAACATGTGTCAGTATGTTTGGAAAATTTCTATATGTATGCATTAATGGCCATAACAAATACATGAAGTAGACATTTTTATTATCTCTGTTTTATAGGTAACAAAAAGCTAAGGGAAGGAGAGTTAAGTAATTTTTCCAAGGTTTAATTGCAAATAAATATTTAAATCACATTTGAACCAAAGAAGACTGACCCTTTACCCAGTTCTCTGGAATGTTAGGCTGCTCTGCCTTTGAGTAAATGGTTTGATATATTAATGGTTGATAACTCAATAAACATGAAGAGAAGGATTTGGTACTTATCTACTGCATCCATTGCACCCTGCTAGATGATCTCTATGAATCATCATTTTATCTTTACTTCAAACATTCAATATAGGTATTATTCTCCTCATTTTTCAGATGAAGAAAATGATTCAGAAGCAGCTTAATTAACAGCACAGGTGGCCAAGCTGTGAAGCTAGAGAGTAAGTCCTCCTGCATTTCTGTGCATGCTAATGCCCTCGTTGTTTCTCTTTTACTGCTTTGCCTTTGACAATTTTATTTCAAATTTATGTGGCCATAGGTAGAAAAAAAAAAAAAGAACAATTAAGCTACTTACTACCTACCTGAAACTACAAGGATAAAGTACAATACTTATTGGAAAGAAAGTCATTATGAAACATGACTATAAAAACCTTATACCTTTACTTCTAGGCACATTTCAAAGGCCAAAGAGTTGCATGGAAGAACTAAGTCACAGAGTGACCTAAATGCCCTGGAAGGATTTATTTTCTTGCCAGGCCTTCTCCTCCCCTTGCTTCCTGAATGCAAGGAGGTGAGCAGTTTTCCTCTGCCACACCCTTCTACCACATCCTGCTTCAGCCCAGGCCCAAAGCAATGGAGCTGGCCAAACGTGCATTGAAACCATAAGCCAACATAAATCTTTCCTCCTCTTGTTCTTGTAAAATATTTGGGTCATAGAGAGTAAGAATTGACTAACATGAGATGCAATATCTACAACATGTGCGAGTCAGTAAAAGCGTAAACTCCACCAGCTCATGTCTCCTGCTGCCTTATATGCCTGGTAAAATTATTTGACCCACTTAATCCTGTCGGTGCTGTCTCTTTTATCATTTTTCTACTGGGGAAGTGATGAATAGGATATTTTAGACATTTGATTTTTCCAGAACTCTTTGTGTTCAGCTATTAAAGGCTCTTTGCATTCTCACTGGCTTAGACTATTATAAGAAAACTGAAATGCTCTGTGATTCTAAGCGTGAGTATTTGTTATCATTTTATAGTGGCCTTTTTGCATGTCAAAGAAGAGGAAACAAAGATTAAAAAACTGTTTAAATTTGCATTTAATGTCTCACACCTTTGTGCTTTAAGTCCTGTTAAAACAGGAGTTTTCTTTCTTCAGCTGCCCATCTTTAGCAGCAACTACTTTATTATTATATGTTAGTATATATTAAAATATTATGTGATATTATATAGCAGTTAAAGTAAACTTTTTGAAAGTTTATGGGTCATGAATTGGGGCAACTATAGAATAGTACATAATAAAGAAAACCTAAAATATAAAATTAAATCTCTCTCTCTTAAAAGCACCTTAGTTATCCCCACATCCTTTCTCTCTAGGCTATTTCCCACCATGTTACTAGATTTCATCTTACCTTCTTCCCTCACATATCAGTCAAAACCTTTCATGTCCTCATTAACACATTAGGTATAGAGTTATCTATTTCCAGATCCAGCCAACAATCTCATTATTTGCACGTTTAAAATTCACTGAGCTCTTTTACTAAGATAATAATCTGTTTTAGTTCAGAATACAAATCCATCTAAGGAACCTGTCAGCAAGGGCATAAAAATAAGAGATATAGTTTTATTTAATAAATTCTATACTGTGGGCAGAGCAAGGTACAGGGTTGTAGATGTCAGATAGGGTTCTTCCTGTTACATCTGTGATGTACACTGTATACAACGGGTTTTACAAGTTCTCCCAATTGTCTTAGGATTTCCATCTAATACTGGCCACAACCCTTATTCCTTTCTTACTCGGCAAATTTCAAAGGCCCAGGAGTTGCATGTGAATTATGAAAGCTCCATGAGGTTCAGACAAACTTTGAACTCCCAGTGGCAGGGAACAGAATTGAAAATTTCACAAAACCACCTTTATTCTCAGGGTCAGCTCAGCAGGGACCTGGCAGTATAGAACAGGTGAGAATGAAGGCTAATCAAGAAAAGAAATCCTTTCAAACAACAACATGAGTCAGAAAAGCCAGGATTCCTGACCAGGATACTAGTCAGGTCGGTTCTTATTTTAACCAAAGCTCTGCCTTTGGTTTTCCGTGGTGTTCCTTTCCAGTTCAGAGGAATGCTCCACTACAGACTTCTTTCTTACGTCTCATACATTAATCAGCAAGACAAAAATAGATGCTTCTTCCAAAGTGAGAGCCAAATAAAAGTCAAGGCTACAGTGATCTTTCTCCACTCCTTTCCTTCTTATATTAAGATTTAGCCAACTGTGAGGACCCAAATTATTCAAGCATAAGTGCAGACAGAAATTGTAAAAGAAAAAAAAATTCTATGAGACTGTTATTTAAAACCTAAGGTTAGTCAGTATTTTGATGGAAATGTAACTCCTTTTGTTCTCTTTTTTGAAAAAAATTATAGAAAATTTTAGAGAATGTAACCATATTATGTCTGTCTTGAAAGAAGACAAACCATGCTTTTACTATAAGTCCTAGGCTATTATGGATATAAGAGGAAACTAAAGACATTTTTTTAAATTGTGTCTATGGATAAAATAGTCCCTGAAGATTAGGGGTGCAATTTATAAAGGAGAGTAGCAGATGTATGTCTCTAGTAAGAAGAACTTCTAGCAAATTCTATCTTTTCATCTCCGTACATATCTCAAACATTTTTCATTTAATTTCAGGTTTTCAGCTTGCAGGTAAAGACAGCATATTCTTCTAATAACTACCAACATCTCCTTGATGCCACTCCTTATTCTTCAGAAAGACATGGAGGAGCTTTGATGTCATGTAGAATATAAGTTTCCTTTTATGAGACTGTCTTTCAGGCTTTCAGATACAGAACATTCATTTAATAAAGACTGACTAACATGGCCACTCTGGAGTCAACTAATGCATACGACTTCATATTAATTAAGCTGAATTATTTTATCCTCATATTTAGTAACTCTAAATTTTGGCAGAGTGTATCTTTACATTTTAGAGCTACAAATACCATTGCAGAATTTATTATAAAATGTCACTATAACTTTTAGCTTTGTTTTATTGAGGCTGGAAAAAGCAGGAAAGACTATTACCTTATCTTAGTACAAAAGTATAGAACCTTGGAAACGGAAAACTGAGAAATTCACTTCACCTTGCACCCTCTTTTTCATGACATTACTAGGAACTCATGAGAAATATTGGGAATCGTGAGAAGCCAGGATTGTCTTTCATGGTGAAAGCTGGGTAAAAGGAACAGGAGGTGCAGTGGAGAAACATAAGACCTTGTTGGATTCTTCCTCTCTACCATCTACCTGGAAGAAAAGTCTTATACAGTTGGTGGGAAGGCAGTTAATATGGTCAGACTTGGGTACAGATAAATACATACCAAAAACGAGGAAAGGAAACAGAAAATACCTCTTTTCTCAGAGAAGGATCAGAAAAACATACTTGAGCCAAATCAATAAATATCCCATTCCGTTGGAGGCCAGGCCATGATCACTGAGAAAGACCAACCCTGAGACTCATGAACCCATCATCTGCCTAAGACTGAGGCTGAGAAGCAAAACCAATACAATATATTGCTTAGGTAGGAGCAAGAGCAAGAGCTTTAAAAAATACTATCTGTGATACAGGCAAAGGGAGATTTTTATGCTTTTATTAGTACATTATGGTTATGCCCAACATTTGGGTTCATTTTGACAAAATCATACATGCATGGAATTTAATTTTTCCATTTCACTCCCCAGTTATCCTCCTTTTCCTCCCTTCCTCTGTTCCCCTTGCTCTACTCTACTAGTCTGCCTTCCACTCATTTATTTATTTTCTAGATATGCATAAATATGGAAGTCACTGGGGTGTATTTATATATGCATGTAGTGTAATTCTGTCAAATTCATTAATTTCCTCCTCTTTCTTCTCTCTTCTCCCTCCTGCTCAATCTTCTTTTATTCCACAGATCTTCCCACTATCTTTTTGAGACTTGCCTCCAACTCCTTTACTCATCTTACTTTGTTCATGCTGCATATGAGAGAAAACATTTGATCCTTGATTTTCTGAGTCTGACCTATTTCACTTTGCATGATGTTTTCCAGTTCCATCTCTTTGCTGAAAAATGGCATAATGTTATCCTTGTTTATGCCTGAGTAAAATGCCATTGTATATATGTACTACATTTTCTTAGTCATTTGTCTATTGACAGACACCTGGACAGTTTGAATAACTTGGTTATCATAAATTGTGCTGCTATAAACATTGATGTGACTGTGTCATGATAGTAGCTCACTGTAGATCTTTTGGATAAATACTCAGGAGTGGGATTGCTGGGACACATGGTGGATCCATTTCTGATATTTTGAGGAGTTGCCATATTGCTTTACAGATTTGTGATACTAATTTGCAGTCCCACCAAAAATTTATGAGTATACCTTTACTCCCACATTCTCACCATAATTTTTTTTATTATTTTTATTCTTGATAATTGCCATTCTGACTAGAGTGAGATGAAATCTCAATGTAGTTTTGATTTGCATTTTGCTGATTGCAAGAGATATAGAACATTTCTTCACATATTTATTGGCCATTTGCTACAATTTTGTGGGCTCTATCCTCACATTCTTGATTGTTTCCTTTGCTGTAAAGAAGTTTTTAATTTCACGTCATCCCACTTGTTGATTCTTCATTCTATTTATTGATCTTTAAGTGTTATTTTAAGGAATTTGGTGCCTGTACCAATACATTGGGGTGTTGACATTCTTTTTTTTTTTCTAGGAATTGCAAAGTTTCTGTTCTAACTACCAGGCCTTTGATTCATTTTGGCTCCATTTTTTTTTTGTGCATGATGAGAGATGAGATCTGGAGTGCAGATGTGCCTGTCAAACTAGTTTTTGGTGTCTTTCCTCTTGTTTGTATGGGATGACAATAAGGGGTACTCTCTCTCTCCTTGGTTTCCCACACCTAAATAATCCTAAGCACAATTTTCTCTGTGACTGTTTCAATCACGCTGGACCAGCCATAGGCTCTGACCCACAATAGCTGATGGTTGGGTCAGGCTGGCAACTTTTACTAGTTCCCACTCTCACCCTCTGTTTACTGCCCCACAGTCATCTAAAAATGAATTTTACAGCCACAACTCTGGTTCTCACCATACTCTCTGCCAATTAGTTGAGCAATTTTAATCACATTTTAATCAACAACTTCCCAACTTCCCAGGGTCAGTTGAGATAAGCCTTACTTACTATTCTACAGGTTCCCAGAAACCAATTTTATTTCCTATACCTTTTTCTCTGTGTCTTTGCCCCCCTTGCCTCTCAACAGTGGACTGGTATATCATGACTGTATTATTTTTATATTATATTTAACATTTCCAAATTTCTGTCTCTATGAATTTTTATTTTTGTCCAGTGTTGAATTTCAGTGTCACCCACTTTGCCAAAGAGCAGTCTTCCCATATTTTAAATCTTAAACTGTGGAACTGTTGGGGAGTGCTCTCTTCCTCTAATCTGCCATCTACTCTTTGAACCCAGATTTAAGTCAGGAATTGAATTTAAACATTTGAATTAAAACTTTCTAACACCTACCCTAAACAGAAGATAATATAGGAATCTACTAGTGATGAACTGAGTAAAATTATAATTACAAAAAAATAAAATTTATTTTAACTTTTTAAGATATATTTAATCCTGCATATAAAGGACTCAAAGAAAAAGAGGTAAGCTAATTTATAGGAATAAATAAGGTAAAACCTAGCATCTACTGTCCTATGAGAGGAATTTGACTTTCACACAAAAATTATGAAATATACAAATAAATAGATAGAATAACAATTCTGTCAAAAGAAATTTATCAATAGAATCAGAATAGATTATAACTCTGGGATGGGATAATCAGACAGGATATAGAAGTAATGATTAATTTGGCAGAAACTCTAGCAGAAAAGGTACATAGTATGAATGAAGAGATGAAAAATTTCAGTGGATATATAAGGATTTTTATAAAGAATTGAGTAAAATGGGCAAGGAGTAAAAATACTAACAGGCTAAGAACACTTCAATAAACTCATTAATAGACTTGAAGGGTGAAAAAATGAAAGCGTGAAACTCATTCTAGGTCAACAGCTATCACATAAATTAATCACAAGAAGAAAAATGAGGAATAAAAATAAAATAGCGATTCTAAATTATGTGGGACAGTTTTATTTTTTTTAACATATGTATAGTACCACACACACACTAAATATATCCTTAAAAAACTCTTGAAAATTAAAGGCAAAGAAAAAGCATTGAAGGTAACCAGAGAAATATATATTACATATACAAAAAAGATAAGAAAAATAGGAGGCTCCTTTATTAGGAATTAATAACACAAATCATAAAACAATATAATAGCATCCTTAGAATGAAAGAAAAGGAGAAAAAAACCTTATCCACCAAAATTCTATATGCAGCAAAAATATCTTCAAAATATATCTTTCAGGCAAACAAAATGAAGAAATTTTGTTGACAGAAACTGTGATTTAAGCATGTTTAAAGAAAGTTCTCTTTATGGAAAGAATATGACATCAAATATAAATTTTCATCTACACAAAAAAACTGAAGATTGCTCTATGAGACATAACTGAAGGTAAATACAAATTTTATCTTTTAATATTTTAATTATACTAAAATATGAGTGCCTAAAGTAAAAAAGTATCATTTTGTATAACCTGTATAAAAAATAGCCCATGTAAAAATAAAATATGTTATGATTAAAATAAAATATATTTTGACAAAAATAGGAATAAACAGGTGGAGGAAGTGAGAGTCAACAGTTTATAATACCTTTATTCTACACTTAAATTACATAGTATTATTTGAAGGTATTATTATGAACATCTGAAGATTTATGATGTAAACACTATGGTAACCTATGAAAGTACTTTGAAAGCAAATATAAATATTAGACAATATTGGAAATAAAATTGAATTATTAAATCAAGTAGTTCTGTTTTTGGGAGGCTGGGGATGTGGCTCAAATGGTAGTGTGCTCGCCTGGCATACATGCGGCCTGGGTTTGATCCTCAGCACCACATACAAATAAAGATGTTGTGTCTGCCAAAAAATTTTTTAAAAAATTAAAAAAACTGGGGCTGGGGATGTGGCTCAAGCAGTAGCGCGCTCAGCTGGCATGCGTGTGGCCCGGGTTCGATCCTCAGCACCACATACCAACAAAGATGTTGTGTCAGCCGAGAACTAAATAATAAATATTAAAAATTAAAAAAAAAATTAAAAAAACTCTCTCTCTCTCTCTCTCTCTCTCTCTCTCTCTCTCTCTCTCTCTCTCTCAAAAAAGAGTTCTGTTTTTAGGAAAATTAAGTAGATGGATGTATCCCCATTCCTAATGCCAAGTAAAAGTAAACACTTTGACAATATGTACAAGTAATACATATAAGACTAAAACAATCGAGACAAAGAGGAAGAACTTATAAGGACCTTGGAACCCATGAAATAACATGGTGCTGAATTTGCTGATTTTTCTTTTTAACTCACATATTCTAGACTTGAAGCTGAAGAAGTCAAGTGAAAACAAAAATTGGCACAGACAAAAAAAAAAAAAAACAAAAAACCAAAAATCCCACAATTCCTGAATTCTTTAGTGAAAGGCCCAGAAAAATGGTAGTATGGAGACAGAAAATCTTTAGACAGTTACTTCTCTACTCCAGTGAAACTAAAGAAAACTGTGACCCCAACAGTACCCATGGCAAAGAAGTTTCAGTGGGAAACCCAGGCTTCCATCTTTATGAGTCTGGATTATGGTTTTCCAGATCTGCACTGGGTGATATCAGAAAAGGATCAGTAAGAAGCTAGTACATTTGAGTATCAGTAGAGACCAACATGATGCAGGGAATTTGTCCATATCTGGCAGTAACAATGACCACACTCCATCAAAATGGAATTTTATCAGAGGAGGCCTAGAGAAGTATCTGGATTTTTTTTTTTTTTTTAACTTCCCAGGAGTAATGAATCCATTGTAACTACAGCAGAAACTATGGGGAGCCAGATTTTTACTTGTAGTTAGAGGTAATTAGGAAACTTCCCATTCTCAGGTATCCAGTGTCCAGGTGGAGTTCTCAGGCTTTTATAGTATCCTATGAGCAATGATATGGCAACCCCATTCTATTGCCACAGTGGTATCAAAAAAAGTGAGCTCACAGAGAAAAAATAATAGTTTAAAAAATACAATAGGGCCAATATTCAATTAAAAATATCTTATACTTAAGAATCAGCAAGATCTAAAAGTGAGTGAAAAAGGAAACCAATAGATAAAAAATTGAGATGGCAGAAATGTTAATATTATGTCAGAAAACTATTAAAGCAGCTATTAAATATACTTCAATAAGCAAATTACAAATATGGTTGAAACAACATTTTTTAAAAAATAGGAAATAATGGCTAAGAAGTAAAAAAAAATCACTGAAAGATTCAAGCTATAAAAAACGCAAATGAAAATTTTAGAACTAAAAATAAAATTCTAGTAATCTAAATAAAAATCTTAGTAGATTGTTCCAATAGCAGAATACCAAAGAAAATGGAGGAATATAGAAAATAGAAATTAGTGAATCTGAAATTAGAGAGAGAGAGGGAGAGAGAGAGAGAGAGAGAGAGAGAGAGAGAGAGAGAGAGAGAGGGAGGGAGAGAGAGAAACATGAAATAAAATAAATAGAGCTTCAGAAACCTGTGGGACTATTAAAAATTCAAATAAGGCACATCATTGAAATAGGAGATGAGGAGAAAAAGTTTTAAACTGAAAAAATTATTTAAAAATAACTTCCTAAATTTTGAAAGAGAGATAAAATCAACAGATTGTGCAAGAACCCCAAACAGGACAAACAAACAAAATAATCTACATGGAGACACATAATAGTCAAACTTTTGAAGACTAATGATAAACTAAAAATTCTTGAAAGGAGAAGACACACATTATACTTTCCAATAGAACAAAAACATTTATATGAAAGCAGAGTTCATGTCAGAAATTATGGAAGCCAGAAGAAAATTATAGAATATTTCTCAGGTCCTGAGAGAACTAGAGAAATTATTCTTGAAGAGTAAAAGGGAAATAAACAAGTTCTCAGGAACAATAGTTAAGATTACTCGGAAAGAATGGCTAAAGGAAGAACTACAAACATAAAGGAACTATGGAATATCAAGGAGGAGGAAGAGAGAACTTGAAAAACAAGGAAAAGAGAAAAGAAAAAGTGTATTTCTTTCTCTTGAGTTTTCTAGATGGTGTTGGTGTGTGAGGTTTGAAGCAAAAATTCCAACACTGTCCAATATGGCTCTAAATATATGTAAGAAAAAATATTTAAAACACTAAAGTATAAGTGGAGGAGAGTAAAGAGACATAGAGTAGGCTTCTAATACTTCACTAAAACTGGTAAGATCATCACAGCAGACTGTGATAAGTTATGTTTGATACTCAGATCAACCACTATAAGAGCTTTAAAAAGATATCAATAATCATCACAATGTAATTACATTTAAACAGAATTTTTTTAAAAAAATGGTCAACAGACAGTAAGCCATAAAAGAAAAATAATGAAACAAAAACAGAGAATAAACAGAAATTTAACATAAATAATTACTCTATAGAATAATTCCTTTCATGAGTTGATGACGATTATACCAGGAAAGATAAGAAAACAAATTTGAACAATTTTTAAAAAATCAAATAATATGCTATATTTTGCTAGCCACAATGGAACCAAAACTAGAAAGAAATTAACAAAAATAACAAACTCAAGTGAAAATAATTGAACACTGAAAACAAAAACAAAAACCATTCTAATTTTTGATGAATGCAAAAGAAAGTTTAAAAAGATGTTCAAAAGTACCTAGAACTGAATGAAAATGAAAATTCGATATTTATACCTCAACCTGGCACACAGCTAAAACAGAACTAGGAATAGATTTCATAATGTTGAATATATACATTCAAAAACAGTAAAAGTTCAAATCTGTAATCTAGTCCTCCAAAGTTAGGAATAAAGTGAACAGAAAATGAAGGACAGGCAGAAGAAAGGAAATTATAAAAGTCAAAATAGATATAAATGAAATAAAACCAGACAAGATAGAAAATGTCAATGAAATAAAGAACTGGTTCTCTTAAAATGATTTTTAAATTGACTAATATTTAGTGTAATGACAAAGGCAAAAATAAAAAAAGAGAGAGAGAGAGAAGACTTCAAAATCCATGTCAAAATGATGTAAAATGTATCACAATCCATCCTGCAAACACCGGAAGGATAATAAGGAAGTTCTACAAATGATTCTATAAACATACATTTAACAAAATATAAACTAGAGCAATTCTTCTAAAAGAAAAATAACTAGTACAACTCAGTCAAAATGAAATGGATCACTTAAGTAATCCTATAACTATTAAACACAGAAAATTAAAAAGGAAATAGAAGACCTGAAAAAAATGCTGTCAATCTTATCTCCTGACAGGTTATAGATCATTCCTCCCAACAATAGGAAAGTACACATTATTTTTAGGTGCTTATGAGACACACCTATATAGACAATATTCTGGGTCACAATGCAAAAACAAATAATTTGAAAGTGAAACCATTTTGATTCATTAAAAACAGTATAAGATAGAGTTCTGCTAAAATTATTAAAAATAGTTACAAATACCAGAAAAAATACATTGGAAAAGAATGGATTCAGTATCATTTATTTTTTTTGTCTGTAGGCTGGGTAGATATTGTCTTTGATTTGACTGAGTGGATTTTGAGAAAGTGTTTCAAATACTTTTAAAGGAAGAATAAATCCTATTTTATGTAACATTAGCCAAACTGTTAAATTTTATAGAATGAAACTTATTTTAGACACAGGGGATAAAATGTCACAGAGTTGAGTTTGGGATTGTTAGATTTGTTCATGAAAAGTCCTACTTTAAGCTAAACAAAGCAAAATAAAAATGAATAAGCAACAATAGCAACCAACCCTCACTAAGTTCTCCCGTTTATATGGATGTCATTTCAACAGTAATGATTTTAAGACTAAGTGCATTGAAGGATGCTGTTAGAATGGGGCTGTGTGATTTGGAGTTGGTGGTATTCCATTAGAGCAGCCCGAGCACTTACATTGCCCATGAACTCTAGCCACTTAGTGGAGACTAAGGAAAGAAAAGCTAATCAGAGGTGACAGAAGCAGGAGGCTAAAATAATGCAGCCAATGGATAGGCTGGCCATCAAAAGGGATATCCAGAAAACAGGTAGTAAACTGTGAGATCAACTTAAAGAACTTAGCCCAAAGTCAGCAGAAAGAAACAAAGAAATTGAATGAGAGACATACCTTAAGATATGGGCATTAGCACAACAAGAAAGCCAAGATCACTGGTACTTTAAACAGTAAGGAGAAAACATCTGAATAAACTGTACCTGAGGATTTCCTGCAATTAAAAAAAAAATAACTATTACTCCAAATTTTCAACATTTATTTAAAGCCAAACAGGACAAATAATGTGTATCTAGAGATGCTTTATATATAAACTATAAACAAATTGAAATTATGAAACACAGAAAAAACTGAGAACACCATTCAGCTACACTGGACTCCTAACTTCTGCATGGGATTGAATGTGAACTCAGGAAATCACATTTGTAAATATCTTAGGAGCATATCCCTCTTTTGTTGAAATTGCTTTTGTTTAGAAACCCCCAAATTTAGATTTGAGAAAACTACTAAAACTACTAGCATTGTGGTCAGTTAATAAAACAACAATTTTTATTTGATATTAATTATAAGGTCAGCTGTGAGTAGTGTTAAATTTCAAGGCAAAGTGAAATACGTTTGAATTTACCATGTATGTGTATTCTACGCACAAGTATGTAATTTTATGATGTATTGGAGTTTTGTATAAGAGGGTATAGGAAGAAATTTAATTATTTTTACTTCTATTTCAGAGAGGATAAATAATAGAAAACTCTCTGAAATTCATACTGCAAACATAAAAATAATCTGGGTAAGAATTTCTTAAAGTGTATCAGTGAGCTGAACATTTAGCAGTAAATCCTATGAGGTCAGAGATGGCAAAGGGAAGAAGAATCCACACAAGTGAGCAGGAAACACTGAAGGATTTCCCCCCTTGAGGAGGTGTGCTGAAACTGAGGATCACAGAGCTTTGATATTTCGTGGCCTAAGAGCTTGCAGAGTGCAGGAGGCAAGCCTAGAACTTTTCCAATTGAAGAGTTCCAATAGAAACAAATTTGCTCTTGACATAATTTTTACCTGAAATATAGGTATAGGTGAATTGGGAATTAACAAGGCATGACGTTTACTGCAAAGGATTGTTTAAATCAAAACAATGCCTTTAGAGTAAGTAAAAAATATTTTCTCAGAAATAATTCATGATGACAAATTTAACCCGCATATTAAATCTCTCTTTGCATAGGCCTAGTACTCTAAAGGGCCCATGGGCAGGCGGGTGGTCATCCAGTGGTCTGTTAATGATTAGTTCCTTCATGTTCCTGAGGAACGAAAAATATTCTCTCGAGGAACCCATCTTTGGCTGGGCAGTAGTCCTTTCTCACAGACTGATTCTAAGAGCTATGACTTTTTCAGACAGAATGTCACAATCCAAAAAATAAAAATAAAAAAGGATACAATCCCAAGAACCAGCAGAGAGCAAATCTAATGCTCAAATCTACAGATATTATAATTATCAAGTTTAAAATCACATGATTTTTAAATATACATAAATTTAAAACTATTGATAATGAATATAGTCTGCCATCCATGTCCACAGGTTCCACATTTGTGAACTTAATATATTGAAAATATTTTTTAAATTATGTCTGTATTGAACATGTATAGATCTTTTTCTTGTCATTATTCTCCAAATAATACAAAACTATAGACAGAGCATTTACATTATCTTTAGTTATTATAATCTAGAGTTGATTTAAATTATAGGAAAGAATATATACAGTTTATGTGGAAATACTATGCCTTTTACACAAGCAACTTAGACATCTTCACATTTTGGCACTCACAGGCATCCTGGAACCAATCTCTTGCAATACCGAGAGACAATGAATAGGTAAAGATCAAAAAGCTAACAAGAAGAATAACAGGAATGAAAAATAAAAATGCAATGAACTAGATTAGTACCTAAATAATTAATGACTTGTAAGAAATATGGGGAAAATTTTTCGAAAGCAGCAGAGCAAAGCACAGATAAAATCTTTAAAGAAAAAATTAAGAAAACTGATCAAAGTATACAGTTGGAGAAATATTGAGTGAGAATTATCTTAGTCTGCTAAGGCTTCCAAGACAACATAATATAGACTGGGTGATTTCAGCCATAAAAATTTATTTCTTACATTTCTGGCTGCTGGATATCCAAGATTAAGTTTTTGGTAAATTTGGCATATAGGGAGGGTTTTCTCCCCAGCTTTCAGAGAATCACCTTCTCTCTGTCCTCACATAGAGAGGAAGTAGAAATAGAAGGACACACACACACACACACACACACACACACACACACACGGGTGGGGAGGGAGAGAGAGAGAGAACAACACATGGGTTTTATTGGTGTCTCTTCTTATAAGGGCACTAAACCATGATGAACTTGTCCTCAAGACTTCATCTAAACCAGTCTCTTCTCAAGTCCCCATCTTCACACACCATCACAATGGGAATTGGAGCTTTACACACCATCACAATGGGAATTGGATTTTTGCAGGGGTGGAGTATACAGCAGAGTTCATAGCAAGAATTTTAAAGGATATATAAAAGACACTGGCCTCACCGATTTAGGAAGTCAAAAGTTCCAAATTAAAAAAAAAATTAAATGAAAATAATTGTCCTTTAAGGTATACCATAGTTAATAAGCTCAACAAAGGAAAAAGATCTTTAAAATAGCTAAAGAAAATGGTAGACTTAAAGAAGGTAAAAATCAGATTGAAACCTTCCTTTGTAACAAAAATTGTAGAAATCAGGTAACTAAGAATAATGTTACTATGTTTTGAAAATATTTTTGTCAATCTAATATTCTATATATAACAAAAGAGTTTTTTTGGGGGGCAACAAGGGCAAAATGCAGGCTTTTCTGGATAAACGAGTTTTCTACCAATCAACAATTACTAAAGATATACTTCAGAAAGAAGGAAAGTAATTCCAGATAGAAGAAGCAGAAATTAATGACAAACCAATTGGTGAATATGTTATAAGACTGAACTAATTTTGACTGTTGAACAAAATAATAATGAATTTATTTTTATATTTTAAACATTATTAAATGATTTTATTTAAACAGTCAATGCATATTTAAAACAACAAATAAAAGCAACAGCATGTACTTTTACATGAATAATAACATGTACTTATGCTAGAGATGAAGAACTCTGCAACCTTTGCAATATTTGAAAGCAAAAAAAAAATGAACTTGTTGTGAGTTAAATGTCAAAAACTTAATGTAAAATATAATAGAAATGTCTTCTATAACTTCCAAACTAGCGGTGAAAAATAAGAAAAGAACAAAATTAATGTATGAAAGTAAAGAAACCAAATATTAGTACAAGTAGCACAAAATGAAAGTGATAGTGATACATCTGAATGTAGTAGTAGCACTACAAGAAGTGCAAATGAATTAAATGTTCTACTTAGAAAAGTTTTCAAAAAGAATTTTTAAATGCAAGGCTATGAGGAAAAAGATATAAAACTATGCAGAAAGTTGAAAGAAAATATTTCCATTAAATAGATTATCAAAGCTAACATAGATAACAATAACAATAAAAGATGATGAAGATTTTTCAGACAGAAGATATCATTACCTTTTGGAAAAAGATAATCTCTCTAGACTGATACAGACTCCCAGGAAGATTACCGATTCCATGCCTGTATTACAGCTATAAACATGTAAAGCAAAAACTGACAGAACTAGAAAAGGCCCATCTATTACCATAATGAAGACTTTAACATGCCTCTGTTATTAATTGACAGCTAAACTACGTAAAATGTGAACAAATATATAGGAGAGCTTAAAGGTACACTTAAAATAATGCTTAATCAGTTTTGCTCTGGGTAAAATAGTGAAAATCAAAGCAAGTGGACTTAATGTACCCATCATAAGTCTGGCAAGTAGAAAAAGCCACGGAACAACCTGCCATGGAACTACTGAAACAAGGACAGTAATTGTATGCTATTTTAAAATACTTAGGACTATTCCCATCTATCTCCCTATTTCAGTGTCACTGTTGACAAAAACTGGTACCATTGTGTACCACAGAGATATTGAGCACTTTTGGAGATACATTCCAGGGTGTAGTCAATATTCTTTTTTGAACTTAGAGTACCCTGGGAAATTTCTATTCTCAAGAATATGGAGGCTACTTCTGATGGGACTCAGTTCAACTCAGCAAGAGAGAAATAGTCTACCTGGGGATGTGGCTCAAGCGGTAGCGCGCTTGCCTGGATGCGTGCGGCCCAGGTTCGATCCTCAGCACCACATAACAAAACAAAGATGTTGTGTCCGCTGAAAACTAAAAAAATAAATAAATATTAAAATTTATGGCATTTCCAATACAAAAACAAACCCTTGGCAACATCTCAGTTGCCTATGGCTGTGATTTCAGTTGGGCAAAATGGAGCCTGTCTGAGAATTGAAAAGGAAATCTTGGAAGACTAGATAATATCAGGGAACTTTGAAAAGCTCTGGCATATTCTAGGGGATATGAAAGTCTACTTGCAAATGTAAGGCTATGTGCATGCAAAGGAAATACACGGGAGAAAAGGCACCAGCTATTATTCACTTTAGGCTGACTTCCAGGCCCCTAGGAACAAGAGCTGATATCAAGGCTGTCTGTCATGCAAGCTGCCTACATAAAGCTTAAAAGTGTACCTTCTCACAAGGGTCTTCCTTAGCAAAGAGGGAAAGGCAAAGAGGGAAAGATATACAGGCAAGTCACTGAAGGAAATTTTAATTAATTCAAATCGATTACTTAATTTAATTTTTCAGAGTTAGTTATTGATGAATAAATTATACTGGTTCCAATATGACCATTAGGAAGCAAACCTTAAAAAATATTTTTTAAAAAATCCACTAACAGGTAACTTCTGGCCACACACTGCATAAGACACAGAATCTAAATATTAATCTGGAAAAACTTTTAAACAAATAACACCAACAAGAAATGACAGCAACACAACAATAAAAGTGGAGAACTTTATTATCCTGTGGAGTTATCCTATCTCAAGTATCCAGTTTTTTAAAAAAAATACTAGACTTCAAAAAAATAGAAATGTACATGGAAAAATAAGAATTTAGCTGAATATCTGACTGAAGGGATCATAGATTTAGTGGCTTTAAATCCACTTTTAAAACATGTTAAAGGAAATAACATTAAAAGATAAAAAGAAGCTGCAATTATGAATGTCCAAATATAGCTTTTCAGTAAAAACTTAAAAATTATAAGGAAGAATCAAACAGAATTTCTGAAGTTGAAAAATATAATAACAAGTAGAAAATTTGCTAGAGATATTCAACACTAAATTGAGCTGGGAGAAGAAAACAAAAGCCCCATTTTACCTCCAGACTCCTTCTCTATATATATGCATGTGTGTATATACATATATATATATATGTATATACACACACTGATATACATATAAAACCATATATATATCCATAGATATGGATGTTAAAAATATTAATATGTCTGTGGCTACATATTTATATATATAAATATAACATAAATATGCCAACAACATAAAGATAGAGCATTATATATGATTATGATATATAATCTGAGAAATAGAAAGATCAATGAATGAAGAAAAATGACCAAAGTCTTGGAGATAATGTGAATACCAAAAGAAGAAGACAATGAGAAATGGACATAAAAACTTAGTTCTAGAGGGAAGGAAACTTGTGTTTAGAGACAATAAACTGCCCAAATTCCCATAGAAATTGATTGAAACCTTCTCTTTCCCATCTGTTGTCTTATATTCTGTCTATCCTAGAAAGAAGTGTGTAATGCTAGGATAAAGGTGCAGAAATGCCAAGAAGAGTGTGGGCGATAAATGGTCGTCAGTTACACCAGTAATTTTGTGACCTCCTTGCTCCGGGCAGATAAGTATATGGTGAGATCTGACACTGAGAGTAATAGCATAACTTGAAATGATGTAGTATAGTGAGTATTATAATTTTCTACTGCTATGTTTCAATTTTGAGTAAGTTTTAGTGAGACCAAAGAAGATCAAGAGAGATAGAGATTGGAAAAGGTTTTAAACTTTAACTATACTCACATTGCCTTAGGGAGAATACAATCACAGATATTCACTCAGAGGAAGTACAGGGGTCAATCATGAGGCAAAGGGAGAGAGGAATTCTGGGGAAGTTCCTCCAGTGTGTTTTACATAGAAAAGAAGAGGCAAACCAGGACACACCCATTTAGGACTGGCTAATTTGAATAATTACATCAGGCTTTGGGACACAGAGATGGTCTATATTTGTAGGGCACCTAACTCTAGGGTGATTAAAATAGATGCATAATGGCCTCATAGAACTGGTTGAGTGAAGTGGTTGGTGATGTAGCCTGAATCACACTCAAAAAGGGCATTAACCTGCCTTTATGCAGGACCTCAGAATTGGTTCAAGACAGCATTTAAAAGTGTATTCCATATTAATTTAACCAATTACAACAAGTTTGTCAGCTTCATACAAGACAAATTCATATCTTACCATTTTATAGGTCAGAAGTTCAATGGTCTCAACTGATTCTTCTAATTAGAAATAAAGACTCTGGACAACTGGCACCCCTTATTGGGAGCTGTGGGAAAAACTTGCTTTCAAGTTTACAGTGTTGGGTGGAGGCTTGGAAGGGGGGGGGCAGGGGGTGGGGGAGGGATCCCGATAGGTGGAAGAAGATGAAAGTCCTAGTTGGGATAGTAGACATTCTTTATTCAGAGGCAGCAGCAAACCTCACCCCCTGGCCTCCAGACCCAGCCCTATTTTACCTCCAGACTCCTTCTATAGATATATGTGTGTGTATATATATATATATATATATATATATATATATATATATATATGGATATATGTCTATATATATCAATACATGGATGTTAAAGATATTAATATGTCTGTGGCTATATATATAAATATAACATAAATATGTAAATTTATATATATATCCATGCCAGACACAGAAGGCACATTACCAGAAGTTTATGTTTATGACTTTTAGTACACATGCTGAATCAGGGTGTTTATGACCTTGGCTACATACTAAAAACATCCTTCTGGAAATCTTGGCAAGGGACCCTAACTATATCCATCTTGGGCCTGCCCCATACACAGGTTCTTGCAAGAACTCATTTCTGTATCGTTGTAGGACTGAGGCCCTTATTTTTAGCTGACTGATGATCTGAGAGTCTTTTTTTTTTTTTGAAAATGGATCCCTTCCTCTGTTTTAAAACCCCAAATGACACAAATCTTTCACATGCTTCAAATTTATTTGATTTTCGCTTCTGTATCCTCCCTTCTCTAATTCTAGCTAGAGAAAGTTCTCTGCTTTTAATGATATATTTTCATACTAGACCTACCCTAATAATCCAGGATTGCCTACTCATCTCAACATTTATAGCTTCAAGCTTATCTGCAAAATGCCTTTTGTCATGTAATGTTAACATGATTTTTGTAAGTTTCAAGGATTAGGGTATAGGCATCTTTGGGGAGGTAATTATTCTGCTTATTATACTTAGATAAAGTTAATATCATTAATCTTCATGTTAGTATCTTTAACATCCTTGTCTGTGGCTAGCATAAAATCTCAGTCTGCCATTCCATGAACAATGCACTTTTTCTAACCAGCAACCCATGTGTTTGGCTTTCTGCAACTCTCTAATAAACATCAAAGGAAGAACACCTCTGCGCAGGTGAGGCAGGAACACTGACCAATGAAGAAATTCAGATTGTAAACCATTAGCTTGTTTAGCTATTTGCTAAGTCAAAAAAATGCTTGTGTTTTTAAACTGCTTAAATGACCTGGACACAGTGGCACATACCTGTAAAAAAATTCTCAGCTATTTAGAAGGCTGAAGCCAGAAGATCAAGACCAGTCTCGTTAACTTAGTGAGACATCCCAAAATTAAAAATAAAAAATTATGGAGATTGTAGCTTAGTGATGAAATGATCATGGGTACAATCCCAGTAAACATCACCCACTTAGGAAAAAAAAAAAGCTTAATTAAGAGGCTTAGGTTGTTTCTCATTTATGTTTCTGCATTATTTCTAAGAAGCCATTTTTGTATGTTTTTATTTTTGCTGAAATGCAAGTGAAACTGAAATTGAAATTAAAATTGCAAACCTAAAATAAGCAATTGGTGATGAGGATGGTATGACATTGAGAACAATGTTAGCTAACTGGGCTTTGATATTTTTCCTTACTGAAGTCCTGATTGCTTGTCTCTATTTATTTGTGTAATTTTTCATCTTAATATATGAAAAAAGTTCATAATAGAAGAGAGCAGAAATGTCCTGATAGTATTAGAGCATTAAATATTTGAGGCTCAAAGATGAGCTTGATCCTGAGATGTAATACAGTAGAAGGAGATGGGTAATCTGGTGAGAAGCTCACTTGCCATTTCTCATTCACCTTGCAAATCATCACCTCTCTGGGCCTTCGTGTGTATGTTCCTTCACTTCTGGTACTACCAAGGAATACTGTTTTCTGAATGCTCAATATTTCAAATAACATAGCACATTCAAGTTAATGCACATAAGTTTTTATATGCAATAATTCATTTAACTATAATAACTATGAAGGTAGTAGATATTATTCCTGATTGAAAAACAAGCAAACTTGAGAAAACTAACAATCAGTGAAGTTATGTAACATCATCCAAATCTTGCAGGCAGAATTAAATCTTGTTCTGTTTAAATCTGAAGCAGTAAATATTGTCTTGAAAATCGTATGATAATTTTAACGGTTAGTTTACTGCCCCTTCATTGATATAAAAAATGGCAATAGAATGCAAGATAATAGGTTACTCTTAGGTAATTTCTTTAACTACAGAGCATAGAATCACAAATGTTTCATATTTGATATTAAACCTCTTGCCAAGAGTTTGATGTAGATCTAGGTTGAGGTGGCATTCTTCACATAAGAAAAGTTACCTGATTGTCTCTCACAGGGTCTTTTGCTCATCTTCCTTTTATGCTACCTTGCCCCTAATGATTTTTAGGGTGCACTTGTAGGACTTACCCCCCATTTCCACAGGCTACATGTTCTCAGTTGCTTGGACCCCTTGAAGTATCTCTTTACCTTCAGATTCCGCATGTGAATATCTGTTTGCCTCCAAAAAATCTGTATATGATGTTTGTTCACATTTATTTATCCAAGGATCAGAAATCATAAGGATTTTTAACCTGATTTTTTTTCTTATTCTAAACAAGATCTTTGAAATATGGTAAACACTTTTTATAAGCAAGATAATCACCCAGTTTGTTGCATCAAGTAGTCCTGTGTGCTTTTCACTCTAAATACACTCTTTGTGTCAAGCAGTACTTGTGGAACAACAGCAATTTGGCCTCCCATACTCAGACTCTCATACAAACAAAGCGAGAGTGTGCTTGACCACAAGTGCATGATCACTCTTTCTTTATTGGCAGAAATTGTGGTGCTTGAAAGTTATTGCCAAGAGCTTTGGAATTTATATTGAGGATTCCAGGAAGGCAGAGGTTTCTGGGTAATATGTTAATTACTAAGAAGAAATATTTCCATTTTTCCAAAAAGTGACTTTTAATTTCATAAAAATGTCAGTAAGCCAGGAGCATTCCATTTTTGTTAATATTCATAGGATCTCTTTTCTTGATACTGCATAAGAAAATGAAGTGAACTCTGCTATTGTTGAGGAATGAATGCATTTCCTTCCCCTTGTTTATGTATTATTTGGCAAAACTCATATTTTTTTTCTTTTTATGGAGAGAAAGTCTGTTTCTTTGGAATGCTAGTCTATTTGCTATCCCTATGTAGGCTGTTTGGGACCCATGTACTGTTATTATACATCAGAATCAAAAAATGCAGTAACACACTGGCATTTACCTTAAAAAAAGCATTGAATCTCCTGTAAAGAAATGTTTTCTTAGACATAAAGCTCTATATATTTTAGAATATTTCTTAGGTAATAACTGTTTCTTTATATCTCTTGAATAGTTAATGATAATGTTAATGTACTTAATAATGATGAAGTTATTTTAAATTATTTTAAATTTAAAGACTAGGATCCATAGCATTTAGGATATTGTGCAATCTTGAAACAATTTCTCCTCTACTTCCAATTGTAGTAGAAACACATGAATCTTAAACATGTCTCCGATTAGCCACAGTGATGGAACCAGGTTTGGGAACCAGGTTTGATAAGGAGGCCATTAGACCAGTTGAGTGTAATTTCTAATGTACCATGGTTCCATTGATAAGTTTTTGTGGCTATCCACCTTCACATTTGCCTATCTAGCTAACCCCCAAATCTGCCTACCACTGTTATTGCATTGGCTTTCCATGTAGAAATACACCAAGAAAAGCAGTTAAACTGTTTTTTGAACAATTGTCTTAATTTCATCTATTTATATGTCATCTGGGATGTTAGAAGTCTTTAAAAGTATCTTTAAAATTATTATTCTGTTGATGCTTCCACATCATATCATATACGTGGGGTTATACATCTTTCAAAATGGAAGTAAACACATGTCAATTGTATTACAATTGGGTTCCATGTACAGGAGAATTACATACAGCATGGGCTACTCCTATGCAGTACCCCATGTGTGGTTAGTAGGGGTGTTTAAAAGGCACCCTGCTGTCAGAATAGTCTCTCTTAATCATGCCTACTTTTTATAAGTCCCATCTTCTGGAAGTACATTTTTAGGAGACAACTATGAAACATATCAGTGTGAATTCCATAGGAATGCCCTTGTAGTATCTATTAGGTCTTTGGAAGAGTGGGGAGTATAGTAAATGTAGACCTTATAATTTAATGATCTCCTTACAATGTTTTGAACTACACACTGCATATATGATCATGGTCCCATAAGATTTTATTGCTGAGTGATGTCATAGGTGTTTTAGTTTGTACAAGTGTACATAATTATTGCACAATGACCTCACGTCTAATGACACATTTCTTGGAATGTATCCCCATTGATAAGTAAGGTATGACTGTATTTTCTTTTAAATAACATGAGAAATTAGGTTTTGCATGGTGCATCTGTTTCCCTTTCTTCTACCTCCCCAACCACTAATCTATTCTGTTACAGAGATTGAAATAACTCTAGTTAAAACTTGGCTTCATCATTATTAAGTACATTGCCATTATCATTAACTATACATTTTTTTCTTTCTTTCTTTTCTTTTTTTTTGGGGGGGGGGCGGTGATACCACATACCTAAAGCAAACTCTTCTGTTAGCAAAATGGCAATTTACTGTGACAGTAAATCTTGACTTTGTCCAGCAGGGAGGGCTGTTGAGCAGCAGTGGTGGAGTAAAGTATGAATACTTTTGAAAGAGGCCAAAAGTCCCCTGTGGATTTCTAATAATTCCCTACTGTCATTCTGAATCCTTTGAAAAATCACTATATTTATTTCAAATGAATTCATCAAAAATTTTCAATGATGCCAGCAACTGGATGCTAAAAATGTATGTCTTTTTTTTTTTTTTTTTGTCTAGAATATTCTTCCTGACATGGATAACTCTGAATTCCGGGCTAGTGCCTATGCCTTCTTTTCATCTACACTCTATAGACAGATTCCTGTCTGTCTCTCTTTCTTTGGGGGTCTTTGATCCTCTACATTACAATAGTACTGTGTCACTAGATAGCAAATTTTATTTATTGGATTTTCTTCTTTGGTTTGTGTTTCTCTCTAGTACAGAGGTTATGTCATTTTCACTTGATTCTGGTTTTTATTGATATGATATGTGATTGATAAATGTTGAGAGAATGCAAAGAGAGGGATCTTTGATGACGAAGCTAGGGAAAGTCAAGGGGGAGATGTTGCTGACTGAGGTCATCATCCAGAGGAACACCACATGAAGGGTACTGAATTGGTAAGGTAGACACTGAAGACTTGAGGAAAAACAAAGTTCATGTAACAAAGGAAAGTTTGCCAACTTAATTTTCCTCAGGACTTGTCTACAAGTAGGAACAATTTATTTTTGCTCAAGGCCACATGTCTGGCGTGTTAGCTTTGTGCCTCTGTGACCAAAAGCCTGACAAGAACAACTTAGAGGAGGAAAAGTTTATTTTGGGATCTGGGTCTCAAATGTTCATTCCATGGATGACTGACTAACCCCATTGCTCTTGGCCTAGGAACATCATGGTGAAAGGGTTGCAGTGGAAGAAAACTGCCCACCTCATGTCAGCCAGGACGCAGAAAACAAGGATCCAGGGACAAAATGTAAACCCCAAAAGTAATCATCCAGTGATGCATATTCTCCAGCCTAACTCCACCTGCTTAGAGTTACCACCCAGTTAGTCCATTCAAATTGTTAATCCACTAAATGGATTAACACCCTGATCAGGTTACAGCTCTCATAACCCAATCATTTATCCACTAAATGTTTCTGTGTTTACACAGGAGCTCTTGGGGGACACCTCATATCCAAACCATGACACATAGGAAGGCCATATGTCTAATGATTTGCTGTTGTTGTGATGTCATTCCTAGTAATTTTTGAGAAGGGGTCTCTCATTTTCATTTACCTTAGGGCCTGAAAGTTATGTAATTATTGCCTCATTTACCTTCCTAGAACCTTTCAGAGTCTCACATAATCATAGCACTCAACAGCTAAGATCTTGACCAAAACCTGCATTAAAGTATAGCAGACAGGCATGTTTTCAGCCCATCAGCAACATCTGCTGGTGCCACCTGACCAGCTTATCCCAAACAGCATGCTAATATCTGGAGGTGACATTGGGAGAGCGGTTGGTTTCCATTCTAATAGTCTGTGGTAAGGATCTAAGGAAGCAGATTTATTTCTTTTGCCCTTAAAATGAAACCTATTCTGGAAGACCTTTGGCAAGAAATGAGAGGAATGAAACTTGGTTAAAAAAAAGAATTACACAGAAATTCTAGGTGGGCTTTTAGTTGTCCTGCTCTGCTGATGGCTGAATTGGTGCATTTTGTCATGCTGCAGCAAGAGTAAATCTATTAAACAGTTTAGAACCACCAGTGTTTAAATTGTAGTTCTATCCCTTAATAGGTGTGTAACCTTAGGAAGGTTCTGTAACCTCTAAGTATTAATGTCTGTAGTTGTACCTGGAAATGGAATAATATGTATGGGGCTCAGGTTTGTTGTGAAGATTGTATAAGCTAAGATATGGAATATTCATCAGAACATTGTGCATGTGAATGTTATGGTTTAGATGTGGTGCCCCCAAAACTCACATGTGAGAAATGCAAGAAGGTTCGGAGGAGAAATTACAGCCTTAACCTTATCAGTGAATGGATCACAGATGGGATTAACTGTGTGGTAAATAGAGGCAGGTGGGATGTGACTGAAAGAAGTATTTCATTGGGGGGCGTGGCTATGGGGTATATATTTTGTAACTGGAGAGTGGAGCCTCTCTGCTTCCTGATTGTCACATGGGCTGCTTCCCTCTGGCTATACTCTCCCGCCATGATGTTCTGCCTCACTTTCAGCCTCAAGGAATGGAGCCAGCCTTCTGGGGACTAAGACTTCTGATACTGTGAGCCCACAAATAACCTTTTTCTCATCTACAGTTGTTCTGGTTGGGTCTTTAAGTCATAGCAGTGAAAAAAAACGGACTAAAACAGTGAGCATGTAAAAGTAGCTGAATTAATATAGAACAAAAAGTGGCTAGGCTCCTCAAGCTTTGTTGGGAAGAGTTCAAAATGAATTTTCAATAGGGAAGGAGGAGGAAGGGGAATAATAAATGTATTGGCATGTACAGATCTAATCCAATGCATATTTCTTTGTGTATGTCTTTTAGCAGTTTGTAATATTCCTGCAAAATAGCAAGGGCTTCTGCTGCACATGACAGCAATGCTGGGAGTCAGGCCGTTGATGGTTCTAAATGTTCTAAAACACTTTTTAAAATGTTATATTCCCTCTGGTGTTTCCCCATTGACTTAGAGCTAGGAATGAGGTGAGATCTCAAGATTCTCCTGGGAGCAAGTGGAAATTAAACAGCCATCTGGTATTTTCAGGGGCATTTGGGGGCTCTCTATTACTCTTTCACATCCCCACACACCAGCTCAACAGGCAGAGGTACTTGTATAAACATGCCAAACCTCAGCAAAATTATGAATTTGACAGAAACTATCTTCTTAGTGCTCTATCTTCATTTTTTTTTATTCTCAAGAAGTTAATTTATTCCACAAACATAAATACTTACTTGCAATAGGTATTAAGGATTCATAAGTTGGTCAGATAAGTTCTGTACCCCATCTGGCTGGAGAAAATACGTGGATATGTGATTTAAATACAGTAGGTTGTTAATGATTCTGAAAGTACTATGTAAAAAGTGACCAGGATGTAGAGAAAGAAAAGAGTAATAAGAAACCAGTTTGGAGAGAAACATTGTTGCAGGATACTTCTCTGAGGAGGTATGACTTGAACCAACACCTAAAGGATGAAAATCTTTTTTTTTTCCCCTCTGTGCAAAGTAAAAAAAAGTGCATGCCCAGTGGAAGGAACAGCAAGTTCATTATTCCAGAAGCAGAAAATGAAATTGAAAAGAAGTAAATGATGCTAGATTGTGGTGAGAGATAGGACAAATCAGGTACAGGGGAAATAGAATGATTATGGACATTAGGGCCATAGTAAAAGTGTTGGATTTAAATTTAAGAGGAGTACAAGCTATTGAGGACCTTTGTCCAGGGGAGTTACATTTATTTACATTTTATAAAGAAATCATTCATTGCTGTGCGCAGTGAATACTAGGAAGTTACAAAAATGGAACAAAATAAATCAGCAATCATCCGTGCAACAGGTGATAGTAATTTGCAAGGGTGGTGACATAAAAATGAAGATAAACTGTTAGATTCAAGAAGTATCGGGAAGGTGGAACTAATTTGGTGATAGATTATGTGTGGGGACGCAGGGAAAGGGAGAAATCAAGGATATGATCTATATGTTTTTCTTGAGCAGTGTAAGGATAATGGTGTTATCAATATTCTGTCCAAACATATTCAGAAAAGAACTTGATTAAAATTGTATTCGGTTAGTAAAGTAGTTTTGTTATTTTTTAGAAGTGCTAGGTGCACTTTTGCAAATAGGATCAACTGAGAAGAGTTCAAAGTGTTTTGTCTTTGGAAGCTTTGCATTCTATGAGGCAATGAAAACCTAAGTTAATATCATCCGTACAGGACTTTTGATGTTTGCATAATTTTTCTTATTGATTTAACTTGAACTCAACAGCATGTGCATTCCCACCTGTTTAGCCTCTCACTTCATGAAGGTTCTATTCCCCACTCCTTGCTTTGTTGCTGTTGGTAGCATAGTGTGTACCAGTCCCAAACCCATGGCATGCCTGGAGTAGATGTCAGAGCGTACAGGAAGAAAAGTAGTTAGATGGAGTTGTATGAGGGAGAAAGAAGAAGGCAACAGTGTCGGACTACCTCTTCAGCATAGTCAAGATATGTAATAATATTATTAAGATGTATGCTACAATGAAACTTCAATTCTTAGGGAAAAAAAACCCAGACATTTGTTTGTTGAGTTTTCATCCTATGTTTTCTTGTCCCTTTTACAGTCTTACTTTCCTATAAAGTCTACCTTGAAGGATTCTTTATTTCTGATTTTCCCTTAAATGATGAAATTCTTTTGTGTGCCATTCATAGACACTTCACTGTTCATTCTCACTTACTGGATCTTAATGATCAGCTACATAGTAACTAATCACAAACCTCCTTTTAAAACTAGCCCAATCACTGGACAATGTCTGATGGACTGTCAAATAAAAATTTTTTTGAGTAACCTTTTTTATTCTCGCAAATTTTTAGAACTGATAAAAATTTTCTAGAAACAGAGTCATCTATAATTCTGAGATAATTTTTAATCACAGTTTTAAGAAATGCAGCATTCTTTAAAAATCTTCTGATGTGTTTTTCAATTCTTGTTCTGATTTTATTCATTTTTAGTTATTTTAGTAAACTGTATTTCAGTAAACATTTTAAATATTAACTATTTCTCCCACTCATGATATCAACTTACTCAGAGATTATATATCCCTATCCTCTTAATGTCAGATTTGGCTGTCAAATATGATATAATGCACTTTTTACCTGAAGCTATAAGAAATATTTTGTGGATTTCCCTCCTCTCCAGGCCTTCTGCCATGACAAAGGTGTACCCCAGGATGCATATAGAGTGAGGAAGATCTAGACTCCCAGATGAACTTCTACAGGGAAAAATATGAGCTACAAAAAAAAAAAAACTCTTTGATTTTGTAAGATACTGAGAATTTTTATCATTGTTACATACACTATTTTAATGGTTCATTCTTAAAATCAATTATTCATTTCTTGGGAAACTCAAAACAGTTGTTTTAGATAGTTCTTTCATCAATTAGCAGAAATTAGCCCAAACACTATACAATGTCTTTTGGGATATTTAAGTATGTATAATGATTTTTGTGGATGATATGAGCATTTATGATGATTTGGGAATATTATCAAGATATCAAGAAATAAGAGAAGTTAGAAAGTTGTGGGGACATACTAAAATACATCTATAACCTGAGGTATGTAAAATGAAAAATGAAGATAATAACAGTATTTACTCCAAAGCAGCCAGGACGATTAAATGAAATTATTTATTTTTAGGACCGATCAGGCCAGGCATGGTGGCACACACCTATAATCTCAGAGACTCAGGAGGCTGAAGCAGGAGGATCGCAAATTCAAAGCCAGACTCAGGAACTTATTGAGGCCCTAAGAAACTCAGTGAGACCCTGTCTTTGAATAAAACATGAAAAAGGGCTGGGGATGTGACTCAGTGGTTAAGGACCCCTGGGTTCAATGCCCAGTACAAGAAAGAAAGAAGAAAATAGAGAAAGGGAGAGGGAGAGGGAGAGGGAGAGGGAGAGGGAGAGAGAGAGAGAGAGAGAGAGAGAGAGAGAGAGAGAGAGAGAGAGAGAAAGAGAGAGAGAGAAAGAGAAAAATTAATAGAGAATTCCTGACACATAAAAAGAGCTTAGTAGACTTTATCTAAGGTAAAAATCAGATGGGAAGAAATGAGGTCAATAACATTTCACATTTTCAAAATGGTCCAGGGCTGAAATGTACCTGTCGTCCCATCTTTGCCGTGATAGCTCTGAATCCTTAAGTGTGCTAAATAGCACATTTTATTTAAAAAAAAGATGAGCCATTAGACTTTTAATCCTGATGCTATTCAAATGAATGATTGTATCTCTCTCATAGCCTCAGATGTTACCAGAGAGACAGAGGGCATAGGAGAATATGTGGGTCATTCTGTCTCATTGACACTAATGACTGACAGATGCACTTTCAACAGGACCAAAATCTAATTCACATATTTGAAACTTGTCTGAACAAAGACTCATATTTTCAAAATTATTATAAATATAAATGCTTTACAAATATTATTGCTATTCATTTTAAGAATAACATTTAAGCTAGTAAGTAACATATTGGTTTCATGTTTTAGAATTTACAATATCAGTGTAGTAATTAAGGGACTATCAGAAAGTGGAAAAGAAAATTCTCTCTACCTTCTGCCACTGACCCCTCCGTTATGATTTTTTTTTTTGGTTCAATGCTAATTTTTTGTTTGATTCATGGCATATTCTGGAGATGATTCAGGGAAAGGCAGCAGGGGCCATTAATATCTTGCCTTGCCACGGTGAGAATGATTCTGCAACACCACCATTTCTCATGAAGGATGGGTTTTAAATATGTATAGAGTGAAATGCTATTTGATGGATCACAGCAATGGCTCTTTCAATGAGAGAACAAGCCCATCCCAGAGCCAGACATTCCCCTAAAGATGACACTCCAGAACTCTGCTGTCAATATACTTTTACTTAAAATAAAAATTGACTGATGATCAAAACACTCTAGTGTGAAAAATGGAGTTATGCTGTCTGCTAAAAGGTGATGCTGGAGATTCAACTTAAGAAAATTCTGTCTCTTTCTACCCAATCCTGGCTGATGGAAGAAACCAGATTTGTACTGAATTCCAAATGACTAAAGCTAATCAATTGTGTTTCCTATGATCAACACACACCACACACACACACACACACACACACACACTTATACTTGTTTAAGAATGGGACTGTCTAAAAAGAATATTTCCAACAGTACCTACTATAGCTAGAAAGAATTTTTTTTCTGTTTACTTACTTTAATACCTTGGGGGACAGTTTTCCTTCTAAACAGATTATGTCTTTTTTAAAAAAAAATTACTGGGGAGACAAAAGAGAAAGATTTGGGTGGCGTTTCTTTTATCTCCCGGGGCAGAAGGATTGACATTCTACCTCTCTTAGGTCTTAGGGATCTTCTCAAACATTTCTTTGAGCTTTGTTAGGAGTTGGATTCTTTTGTCCCCAAAGAGATGCCAAAATCCTAAGTTCCATTTCCTTAGAATGTGACCTTATTTGGAAATAGGATCACTGTGGATAAAGAGTTTAGATGAGGTCATACTCAAATTGATATGACTGATATCTTTAAAAGAAGAAGGGAAATCAACATCTCCACTTTCCCCTTTGACTTTTACTCTAGCCTCTGGTAACCACTAGTTAAGTGTCTACTTCTATGAATTCAACTTGTTTAGTTTCCCCATATGCAGGGTGACTATCAGCACCATATTGTATATATTTACTTATAAAAATATACACATATATTTTAGAACTATGTATGCGTATGTATGTTACATACTTCAAAAAATACCTTAATGTGGATTTACATATTCACACCACAATGAAATAAGTATTTAAGGTGGTGGAGGTTTATTAGCCTGATTTAATCATTTATCATTGCATGCATGTATTGAAATATTATCTTATACTCTATAAATTTATAAAATTGTTATTTTTCAATTAAAATACACCAAACTTTAAAATGAGAGCAAGACAGAAGAAGGCCTTGGGAAAATGAAAGGACTTGGAGTTTTTCTGCCACAAACCAAGAAATGTTTGGGGTTACCAGAAGCTGAGAGTGGCAAGAAAGGATTTATCCCCTAAACACAGAGAACCATGTCTTATTGGCACACTTATTTAGAACATAAAGCCTTCAAAAGTGTGAAAGAATATATATTTTTTTGTTTTCAGCATGCTGTTTATGGCATTTTGTTATAATAGCCCCAGGAAACTACTAGATGTCCCAGTGGGCAGACTCACCCCATTTCTTTGGCTTTCAGGGAGCATAATATTCTGTCCTTCAGTGCACACTTGATCTCCACCAATTAGCCAATGACAACTAGCTGAATTCTTCCAGCTTACTCTTCTTTCTTGTGTGAACTTTAGTTAAGTCAAAGCTCATTATTCATGCCTTTATATCTTCCTGTCTTTTCTTAGAGTGTGAAATATTTATCTTATGACCTAAGATTTCTTTACAGGTCAGAAAAACTAAGACATATATAGTTTGGTGGGGTTTATTTTTTTTTCTTTATTTCCTTTTAATTTTCAATTAGAAGCTAAATTCTTTCCAGATTTCAATATTCTAGAGTAGGAACCAAAAGCAGTGAATTGAATTTGTTTTATTTTAGTTTTCATTCCATTTAAAATATTTCAGTATGTTTTCTAATTTTCTTTGCAATTTTTTTTCATTGACTTGTGGCTACTTTGAAATACATTTTTTATAAATTTCTACATGTATAAGGATTTAAAAATATTTATTTTAGCACCTAGCTTAAGACTAAATACTCAATATAGTGTAAATTTTCCAATTTATTATTTTTTTTTAAAACTCAGAAAATGGTTTGTTTTTGTGAATGACCCAGATTCATCTGAAAGATATGGTTGTTCTATTATTATTGATTAGAATGTTCTTAGATTTGTAAGTTTATGATTTCCATCAAATTTGGTGGTTTTTGTGGTTGTTGGCTAGTAGTTATTCAAATACATTTTCTTTTCTCTCTTTTCTTCCTGTACCCCAACTGAATGCATACATATATAGCATTTGCTATTTTTCTGCAATTACTGAGGTTCTGTTTTTTGGATCTTTAATCTTAACCTTATTTTTTAAATTTTTCTTATGTTTTAGCTATGTCTTCAGGGTCAATGAGAATTTTTTTTGCAATAACAGATTACTATTAATACTTTCTAGTAAAATTTAAAATTAAAAGTTCTATTTGGTGTTTTTTAATTCCATAATGACTCTCCTAATTATGCTTATCTCTTTCTTTAATTCTTCAGTCATATTTATAAAAGTCATGTGAGGTTCCTATTAAAATTCTGTGTAAAGATTTTGCTGTACTCATTCCATAATCTCTGCCATTTCCTATTGCTGTTTTTCATCTGATTTTCCTTCTACTTGTAGCTCATATTTCTTGCTTTCTGTATTTTTTGTTGAGTACTGGATATTGAGAATCCTCTGTTGTTTGAATTCCGCATTTGGCCCTTTTCATTTAAGACTATTCACCTTCAATCTGGAAGGCTGTTCCTTGCCAATAGATTTGATCCTTTCAAAATGTCAGCCTTTGATAGGGAAGATATAGGGTAGTAGCTTCTGATCTAGGTCATAATTTCTCAACCTCAACATTAATGGCATTTGGTGCAAGATAATTCTCTGTGTTGAGAAGCTGTCTTGAGAGGGGTGGGATATTTAGCAGCATCTGAGACCTCCACTCACCTCATATACACTATTCCTCCCTACATATTGAGATGACAGAAAATGACTAATCATTACAACGTCCACAGGTGGGAAAAAATTGCCCTTTGTTTACATCTAGAACCAGTTTAGCCCTACTACTCTGATATGAATCTTCTAGGATACCTACTAAATATTCTAGTTCAACTAGGATTCTTCACACTGCTGGTTAAGACCTGTATGTCCTCATGTTTTTGTATGATACAGTAATGTTCAGCTTCCAGCTTCTAATTATTCTCTGCCTATTCTCATAGAGATTTATCCTTTGAATGAACAATAATGATGATCTTTTAAGAGAGAAGAGTTTTGTGAAGATTAGAATGAATAATTTATCTCAAGGCAGAACAATAGGAAATAGGATGATATTAAAGAAAATACTTTCTGTGAAATACTAAAGTAATGAAATAATTACATTTGGAAGTAGGTGCGAATTTTAGTGTTATCCATGTATTCATTCATTCTATGAGTACTTATTAAAAATGACTTATACAAAACTATTGCATGTCTATTGCATGTTCTGAAAAAAGAGTAATGCTCACGATCCATCCCTTAAATTGTCTCATTTCTTATAGAAGATATTAAGACCAAAAATTAAGGCCAATGACAATCAATGATCCCAAACATTATGAATAGTGACATATCAAAGATTACTTTTTCATGGGAAAATAGAAAATGGTGACAGAAAATATTTTCTAATATTTATCTAGGGCTGGCACTGTTGGTAAACATTTTCAAGACAAAGAACACATTAAAATGAGTTTTAAAATGGGCAAACGCAGAAGATACTCAATTGGGAAAGGAAAGTAGAAACAAAACACAAACAAGTAGAGAAAATGGTTTGCCTGGAGAAATGTGAGCAGACCATCAGAGCTACAAATTCCAGACCTGCAGCAGAGTAGTGTGGCTGAAAATGCACTTGGGGATCAGGTCTGTGTGTCCTTCTGTGTCATTTTTTAAATACTTAAAAGTTTTTTTTTTCTGAAGGCAATGAATAACCTCTGCATGCCTTGGGATGGGAATTACTATGTGATTAGATTTAAATTTTGGTAAAAAATTTTTTTCAGACTGATGGTGATGGATAAAGTCTTTGAAAAGACTTCTGTCTTATAGTATCAAGCCAGCCTAAATGTTCTCTATTCTGTACAAATGTCACACTGGGCCTCATTCTCTTTGTTTTTATGGGTTAAACTTACCTTTCTGTGGGCCACACAATTACCTCTTGCTCAAAATAGTTTCATTATCTTCTTGTATTTAAGTGTGCTGAAGAAACGCGGGGTTTAGAGGTGAAATTATTGGTTTATGAGCGCCTTAACCGGATCAGTGAGTGCATTAATGCTCTGATAGGGATAAACTGGGTGGTAACTGAAGGCAGGTAAAGTGTGGCTGGAGGAGATGGGATATACATTTTGTCCTTGCTGAGTGAGTACTCTTGCTGCTCCCTGGCGATGTCCTGAGCCACTGCCCTCTATGATGCTTTTCTGCCATAATGTTCTGCCTCATCTTAGGCCCTGAGGAATGGAGACTGCCATCTATGGACTAAGACGTCCGTGAACCCCCAAATAAACTGTTCCTCTTTAAAATTGTTCATGTCAGGCCTTTTGGTAACAGAAGTGAAAAAGCTGACTAAGACAAAAGTTAATCTTTCTTTTGCCTTTTAATTGTATTCTTATTTCCCATTATCCTACTATATTGCTAAATTTGTGACCTATGAATTCACATCTTCCTTTGGCCAATAAGTGATTTATTCTAATTTATATTTAGGCATTATTATTTCAATTTATTTTATTCTTTTAATTTTTTTGAGATCAACTTTTCCAATGTTGTAACTTTGCTTTTATTAATAAATTAGATTTTCTTTTGGCATTTTTTGATGCCTCAGAAATAAATGACTAAGGATTTTATGTGTATTTTATTGTGTCTAATGTTAATTTTAATGTTTTTTTTTTTAAATATGAGTTTTCTTGACGGCCTTCCTATCTTATCCTACTTACTTTCTTATTTTTTTGCTCAACCAGGTTGTTAAACGAACACACACATCTTTATTGAAGTCAAGTTGACATACAATACATTGCAAATGTTTAAAGCACATCACTTGATCTTTTGGCATCTGTATGTGCACATTAAACAACACAATCAAGACCTGTGTGCACACCCTCTAAAGTTTCCTCCTGCCCTTTCCTACTCTGCTTTTCCCAAACTTTTTCCCTTTTGTTATTACTAAGCAGTTGGTGTTTTGTTTTTTCCTCAGTGTAGATTGACTTGCATTTTCCAGATTTTATATAATTGGTTTTTAAAACATGTACTTTTCTTTTTTTTTTTTTTGCTGGCTTTTTTTTTCCGCTCAGCATACTTAGTTTGTTGCATGAATCAATAATTTAAGTGTTTTCATTGGTGAGTAGCCTCTTATTGTGTAGGTATACCACAATTTTTTCATTCCTCTCTTGAAGGACATTTGAGTTACTTCTTATATTTGACCACTGTGAATAAAGTTGTCATAAGCATTCACATGGAAGACTTCATGTGGATATATGCAGTATTTCTCTTGGATAAATATGCAGGATTAAACTAGCTGGGTCATATGGAGTGTGTTTAACTTTTATATGAAATGCTAACTATTCTTCAGTTGGCATAATTTTACATTTGTACTGGTAGAGTATGAGACTTTCAGTAGTTTTGTATCCTTGGCAATAGTTGTTATAGTTAGTATTTTATATTTTATATTCTAATAGGTGTGCGATGGTATTTTGTTGCTATTATTTTCTCTATCTCTTGTCTGTTTTATTACTTGGTGTTCTGTTTCATTGATTTCCTATCTAATTTTTATTATTTTTCTATTTCTTTTATCTTCTTTCTTTTTAACACCAGGGATTTAACCAAAGGGCACTTAATCACTGAGCCACATTCCTAGTGGTTTTTTGTATTTTACTTATTTATTTATTTTTAATTGATTTTATTTTTTTAAATACTACAACATAGGAATGCATTACAATTCTTATTACACATATTACACAATTTTTCATATCTTTATATATAAAGTATGTTCATGGCAATTTATGTCTATACATGTACTTTTTTTGCATAACAATTCTTATTACACATATATACCACAATTTTTTATATTTCTGTTTGTATATAAAGTAGGTTGACACCAGTTTGTGTATTTATACATGTACTTTGGATAATGATGTCCATCACATTCTACCATCCTTGCTAATCCCCTGCCTCCTACCTTTCCCTCCCTCCCCTCTTCCCTATCTAGAATTCATCTATTCCTCTCATGTTTCCCCTCCCTACCTCACTATGAGTCAGCCTCCTTATATCAGAGAAAACATTCAGCATTTGTTTTTTGGGGATTGGCTAACTTCACTTAGCATTATCTTCTCCAATGCCATCCATTTACCTGCAAATGCCATGATTTTGTTCTCTTTTATTACTGAGTAAAATTCCATTGTGTACATATGACACATTTTTTTAATCCATTCATGCACTGAAGGGCATCTAGGATGGCTCCACAGTTTAGCTATTGTGAATTGTGCTGCTATAAACATTAATGTGGCTGTGTCCCTGTAGTATCTGTTTTTAAGTCCTTTGGGTATAGACCGAGAAGAGGGATAGCTGGGTCAAATGGTGGTTCCATTCCCAGATTTTCAAGGACTCTCCATGCTGCTTTCTATATTGGCTGCACCAATTTGCAGTCCCACCAGCAGTGTATGAGTGTGCCTTTTTCCCCACCTCCTCCCCAACACTTATTGTTGTCTGTCTTCATAATAGCTGCCATTCTGACTGGAATGAGATGACTTGATGACTACCAGAGTAGTTTTTATTTTCATTTCTCTAATTGCTAGAAATGATGAACATTTCTTCATATATTTGTTGATTGATTGTATGTCCTCTTCTGAGAAGTGTCTGTTCAGGTCCTTGGCCCATTTGTTGATTGGTTTATTTGTTTATTCAGTGTTTAGCTTTTTGAAATCTTTATATACCCTAGAGATTAGTGCTCTATCTGATTGTGAGGGGTAAAAATTTGCTCCCAGGATGTAGGCTCTCTGTTCACCTCACAGATTGTTTCTTTTGCTGAGAAGAAACTTTTTAGTTTGTGTCAATCAATTTATTGATTCTTGATTTTAATTCTTGTGCTATCAGAGTCTTATTAAAGAAGTTGTGGCCTAGCCCCACATGATGAAGATTAGGGCCTACTTTTTCTTTTTTTTAGATACATAATTTCTGGTTTAATTCCTAGGTCTTTAATCCATTTTGAGTTAAGTGTTGTGCATGGTGAGAGATCGGGATTTAATTTCATTTTGTTGCATATGGACTTCTAGTTTTCCCAGTACCATTTTTCGAAGAGGCTATCTTTTCTCCAGTGCATGATTTTGGCACCTTTGTCTAATATAAGATAATTATAATTTTGTGGGTTAGATCCTTTGTCCTCTATTGGGTACCACTGGTCTACCAGTCTGTTTTGGTGCCAATACCATGCTGTTTTTGTTACTATTGCTCTGTAGTATAGTTTAAGGTCTGGTATAGTGACGCCACCTGCTTCACTCTTCCTGCTAAGGATTGCTTTAGCTATTCTGGGTTTCTTATTTTTCCAGGTGATTGCTTTTTCTATTTCGATGAAGGATGCTATTGGGATTTTGATAGGAATTGCATTAATCTGTATAGTAGTTTAGGTAGTATGGTCATTTTGATAATATTAATTCTGCCTATCCAAGAGCAAGGTAGATCTTTCCATCTTCTAAGGTCTTCTTTGATTTCTTTCTTTAGGGTTCTATAGTTTTCATTGTATAGATCTTTCAGCTCTTTGATTAAGTTGACTCCCAAGTATCTTTTTTTTTTTTTGATGTTATTGTGAATGGGGTAGATTTTCTCATTTCCTTCTCAGAGGCTTGGTCACTGATATACAGAAATACCTTTGATTTATGGTTGTTGGTGTTATATCCTGCTACTTTGCTGAATTCATTTACTAGTTCTAGAAGTTTTCTGGTGGAGTATTTTGGTTTTTCTAGGTATAGAATCATATCATCAGCAAATAGCGCTAATTTAAGTTCTTTTTCTATACATAATCCTTTGATTTCTTTTGTCTGTCTAATTGCTCTGGCCAGTGTTTCAAGAACTATGTTGAATAGAAGTGGTGAAAGAGGGCATTCCAGACCTTTTCCAGTTTTTAGAGGGAATGCCTTCAATTTTTCTCTGTTTAGAATGATGTTAGCCTGAGGCTTAGCATAGATATCCTTTATGATGTTGAGATATGTTCCTCTTATCCCTAGTTTTTATAGTGTTTTGAACATAAAGATGTGCTGTATTTTGTCAAATGCTTTTTCTGTCTATTGATATGATCATATGATTCTTATCTTTGAATCAATTGATATTAAGAATTGCATTTATTGATTTCCATATGTTGAACTGACCTTGAATCCCTGGGATGAATCCCACTTGATCATGGTGCACAAACTTTTTTTTTGTGTGTGTGTGTATGTGTGGTCTGGATGCTATGGACTGAATGTCTGTGACCCTCACCCCCACAGTTCATATATTGAGTTTAATCCACAAAGCAACCGTGTGTTTGGAAGTGGGAATTTAGAGATGATTAGGTAATAAAGATAAGTCTCCTAGGAATTGGATTAATTCCTTTAAAAGAAGTAAAATGGACATGGAATCTTTCTTTTATGGTGCACAAACTTTTTGATATGATTTGTAATCAATATGCCAGAATTTTATTGAGAATTTGTGCATCTATATTCATTAGAAATATTTGTCTGAAGTTTTCTTTATTTGATGTATCTTTACCTGGTTTTGGGATCAGGATGATATTGATCTCCATAGAATAAATTTGGAATTACTGCCTCTTTTTCTATTTCCTAAATAAATGGAAGAATATTGGTTTTAGTTCTTCTTTAAAGAACTTCTTGGCTGTGTATCCATCTGATCCTGGGCTTTTCTTGGTTAGTAAGCATTTGATGGCTTCTTCTAACTTGATATTGGTCTGTTTATTTTTTATTTATTTATTTATTTTTTTATTGGTGTTCACAACATTACAAAGCTCTTGACATATCATACTTCGAACAATAGTTTCAGGTGAGTTATGAACTCCCATTTTTACCACAAATACAGATTGCAGAATCACATAGGTTACACATTCACATTTTTACATAATGCCATACTAGTGACTGATGTTTTCTGCTACCTTTCCTATCCTCTACTATCCCCCTCCCCCCATCTTCTCTTTCTATCCCATCTACTGTAATTCATTTCTCTCCTTATTTTTCTTCCAATTCCCCTCACAACCTCTTTTATGTAGTTTTTTATAACAATGAGGGTCTCTTTCCATTTCCATGCAATTCCACTTTTCTCTCTCTTTCCCTCCCATCTCGTGCCTCTGTTTAATGTCAATCTTTTCTTCCTGCTCTTCCTCCCTACTCTATTCTTAGTTGCTCTCATTATATCAAAGAAGACATTTGGTATTTGTTTTTTAGGGATTGGCTAGCTTCACTGAGCATAATCTGCTCTAATGCCATCCATTTCCCTGCAAATTCCATGATTTTGTCATTTTTTAGTGCTGTGTAATACTCTATAGTGTATAAATGCCACATTTTTTTAATCCATTCATCCATTGAAGGGCATCTGGGTTGGTTCCACAGTCTAGCTATTGTGAATTGTGCTGCTGTGAACATCGATGTGGCAGTATCCCTGTAGTACGCTCTTTTAAGGTCTTCAGGGAATAGACCAAGAAGGGCAATAACTGGGTCAAATGGTGGTTCCATTCCTAGCTTTCCCAGGAATCTCCATACTGCTTTCCAAATTGGCCAAACCAATTTGCAGTCCCACCAGCAATGTATAAGAGTACCCTTTTCCCCACATCCTCGCCAGCACTTGTTATTATTTGACTTCATAATGGCTGCCAATCTTACTGGAGTGAGATGGTATCTTAGGGTAGTTTTGATTTGCATTTCTCTGACTGCTAGAGATGGTGAGCATTTTTTTATGTATCTGTTGATTGATTGTATGTCCTCCTCTGAGAAGTGTCTGTTCAGGTCCTTGGCCCATTTGTTGATTGGGTTATTTGTTGTCTTATTGTCTAATTTTTTGAGTTCTTTGTAAACTCTGGATATTAAGGCTCTATCTGAAGTGTGGGGGGTAAAAATTTGTTCCCATGATGTAGGCTCCCGATTTACTTCTCTTATTGTTTCTCTTGCTGTGAAAAAACTTTTTAGTTTAAGTAAGTCCCATTTGTTGATTCTTGCTATTAACTCTTGTGCTATGGGTGTCCTGTTAAGGAATTTGGAGCCTGATCCCACAATATGTAGATCGTAGCCAACTTTTTCTTCTATCATATGCAGAGTCTCTGATTTGATATCAAGGTCCTTGATCCATTTTGAGCTAATTTTTGTGCATGGTGAGAGGAGGGGATTCAGTTTCATTTTGTTGCATATGGATTTCCAGTTTTCCCAACACCATTTGTTGAAAATGCTATCCTTCCTCCATTACATGCTTTTAGCCCCTTTATCAAATATAAGATAGTTGTAACTTTGTGGATTAGTCTCTGTATCCTCTATTCTGTACCATTGGTCTACCCGCCTGTTTTGGTACCAGTACCATGCTGTTTTTGTTACTATTGCTCTGTAGTATAGTTTGAAATCTGGTATTGCTATACCACCTGATTCACACTTCCTGCTTAGAATTGCTTTTGCTATTCTGGGTCTTTTATTTTTCCATATGAATTTCATGATTGCTTTATCTATTTCTACAAGCAATGCCATTGGAATTTTGATTGGCATTGCATTAAACCTATAGAGGACTTTTGGTAATATCGCCATTTTTATGATGTTAGTTCTGCCTATCCATGAACAGGGTATATCTTTCCATCTTCTAAGATCTTCTTCTACTTCTCTTTTTAGGGATCTGTAGTTTTCATTATATACATCTTTCACCTCTTTTGTTAGGTTGATTCCCAAGTATTTTATTTTTTTTGAGGATATTGTGAATGGAGTGGTTTTCCTTATTTCCATTTCAGAGGTTTTGTTGCTGATATACAGAAATGCCTTTGATTTGTGCGTGTTGATTTTATATCCTGCCACATTGCTGAATTCATTTATTAGTTCTAGTAGTTTTTTGTAGACCATTTTGGGTCTTCTAGGTATAGAATCATGTCATCTGCAAATAGTGGTAATTTAAGTTCTTCCTTTCCAATTTTTATGCCTTTAATTTCTTTCATTTGTCTAATTGCTCTGGCCAGTGTTTCGAGAACTATATTGAATAGAAGTGGTGATAGAGGGCATCCCTGTCTTGTTCCTGATTTTAAGGGAAATGCCTTCAATTTTTCTCCATTCAGAATGATGCTAGCCTGGGGCTTAGCGTAAATAGCTTTTACAATATCGAGGTAAGTTCCTGTTATCCCTAGTTTTTCTAATGTTTTGAACATAAAGGGATGCTGTACTTTGTTGAATGCTTTTTCTGCGTCTATCGAGATGATCATATGGTTCTTATCTTTAAGTCTATTGATATGGTGAATTACATTTATTGATTTCCGTATATTGAACCATCCCTGCATCCCAGGGATAAATCCTACTTGATCATGGTGCACAATTTTTTTGATGTGTCTTTGTATCCGATTCGCCAGAATTTTATTGAGGATTTTTGCATCTAGGTTCATCAGAGATATTGGTCTGTAGTTTTCTTTCTTTGCTGTGTCTTTGTCTGGTTTCGGAATCAATGTGATGTTGGCCTCATAGAATGAATTTGGAAGGACTCCCTCTTTTTCTATTTCCTGGAATAACTTGAAAAGTATTGGTATTAATTCTTCTTTAAAGGTTTTGTAAAACTCCGCTGTATACCCATCCGGTCCTGGGCTTTTCTTGGTTGGTAGTCTTTTGATTACTTCTTCAATTTCATCCATTGATATTGGTCTGTTCAAATCGTGTGTGTCCTCCTGACTCAGTCTGGGCAAATCATATGTCTTAAGAAATTTATTGATGTCTTCACTATCTTCTATTTTATTGGAATATAGGTTTTCAAAATAGTTTCTAATTGTCTTCTGTATTTCTGTGGCGTCTGTTGTGATATTGCCTTTTTCATCCCTTATGTTAGTAATTTGAGTTCTCTCTCTTCTTCTCTTCGTTAGCATGGCTAAAGGTTTGTCAATCTTGTTTATTTCTTCAAAGAACCAACTTTTAGTTTTGTTAATTTTTTTGATAGTTTCTTTTGTTTCAATTTCATTGATTTCCGCTCTGATTTTAATTATTTCTTGCTTTCTGCTGCATTTGCTATTGTTTTGCTCTTCCTTTTCTAGGGCTTTGAGATGAAGTGTGAGCTCATTTATTTGTTGGTTTTTCCTTTTTTTGAGGAATGACCTCCAGGCGATGAATTTCCCTCTTAAAACTGCTTTCATTGTGTCCCATAGATTCCGATAGGTTGTGTCTGCATTTTCATTTATCTCTAAGAATTTTTTGATTTCCTCCTTTATGTCTTCTGTAACCCTTTGATCATTCAGTAACATATTGTTCATTTTCCATGTGATATTGGATTTTCCCTTCCTTCTTTTATCATTAATTTCCAGTTTCAATCCATTATGATCAGATAAAATGCATGGTATAATCTCTACCCCTTTATATTTATTGAGGGTTGCCCTATGGCATAATATATGGTCTATTTTTGAGAAGGATCCATGTGCTGCTGAGAAAAAAGTATATCCATTCGATGATGGTTGGTATATTCTATATATGTCAGTTAAGTCTAGGTTATTGATTGTGGTATTGAGGTCTATAGTTTCTTTATTCAACTTTTGCTTGGAGGATCTGTCCAATGGTGAGAGAGGTGTGTTGAACTCACCCATAATTATTGTGTTGAGGTCTATTTGATTCTTGAACTTGAGGAGAATTTGTTTTATAAACTTCGAAGTGCCATTATTTGGTGCATAAATATTGATAATTGTTATGTCTTGTTGTTTAATGGTTCCTTTTAACAGTATATAATGTCCTTCCTTATCCCTTTGGATTAACTTAGTCTTGAAGTCGATTTTATTCGATATGAGGATGGCCACCCCTGCTTGCTTGCGAGGAGCGTGTGCGTGGTATATTTTTTCCCAACCTTTCACCTTCAGCCTGTGTATGTCTTTTCCAGTCAGGTGAGTCTCCTGGAGACAGCATATTGTTGGATTTGTTTTTTTGATCCATGTTACCAGCCTATGTCGCTTTATTGGAGTGTTTAAACCATTAATGTTTAGAGTTACTATTGATATATGGTTTGTACTTCCAGCCATATTTGATTATTTATCTCGTTTTTTTTTTTTTTTAATTGCGTTTGTTTCACCATGATTAGTTTTCCCCCCTCCGTCTGTCTTTACTGAGGTACTTCCCACTGTTGGCTTTGGTTATTGTTTTCCGTTTCTTCCTCGTGAAGTGTGTTGCTCAAGATGCTTTGCAACGCTGGTTTTCTGGCTGCAAATTCTTTTAGTTTTTGTTTATCGTGAAAGATTTTTATTTCGTTGTCGTATCTGAAGCTTAATTTTGCTGGGTACAGAATTCTTGGTTGGCATCCATTGTCTTTCAGTGTTTGAAATACGTTATTCCAGGATCTTCTCGCTTTCAGCGTCTGAGTTGAGAAGTCCGTTGTTAACCTTATTGGTTTACCCCTGAATGTGATCTTTCTCTTTTCTCTTGTAGCTTATAATATTTTCTCTTTGTTTTGTATATTGGATATCTTCATAACAATGTGTCTTGGCGTTGGTCTACTGTGATTTTGTATGTTCGGTGTCCTGTATGCATCTACAATTTGAATATCTGTTTCCTTTTTTAATTCTGGAAAGTTTTCTGTGATTATTTCATCTAGTAGATTACTCATTGCCCTTGTTTGAATCTCTATCCCTTCCTCTATCCCAATGACTCTTAAATTTGGTTTTTTTATATTATCACATATCTCTTGTATGCTTCTCTCATGATTTTTAACCAGCCTATCTGAGATGGCTAGCCTCTTTTCCAGATGATATATTTTGTCTTCATTATCTGATGTTCTAGCTTCTACTTGCTCCACTCTATTAATGATACTCTCATTTGAGTTTTTAATTTGGTTTATAGTTTCCTTCATTTCTAAGATTATGGTTTGATTCTTTTTTATAGTCTCTATCTCCTGATAAAGATGCTTAACTTCTTCCTTTATCTGTTTGTGTAATACATTCTCAATGTGTTCTTTCGCTGCTTGAATTTGCTGTCTTGTATCCTCTTTAAGGTTCCGTTCCATCTGTCTCAGGTGTTCCATGAGTTCTTTATATGACCATTTTTCTGGTGGTTCTATATCCTCCTGAATATTTAGGCTGCCCTGCATTGTTTGCACTCCTTTTCTTCCTTGCTTTTTCATGCTGTTCATATTGTTTCTTGTTCTGTTTGACTGCTGAGTTTCTGTTTACTCCTATAAATATATTTGAAGCTTGGGAGGAAAGGTATTAGAAGGGATGGGTAGAAGTCACTAAAGAGAATAAGAGTAAGCAGGTAGAATTCAAGGAAGGGGGAATAAGAAAATTAAAAAGAGATGTAAAGACAGGAGAAAAGAAGGATAGAAAAAAATAGAAGATTAAAAGGGATTTAAAGAAAAATAATAATAGTAGAAATGGAAAATGAGATTTAAAAAATAGAATAAAATAAAATAAGATGGATTAAAAAACATTTAAAAAGACAGTAAAAAAAAAATTTATAAATGCAGTCCTAGAGTTCGATTAACTGCTCTTCCAGTGGGTGGAGCTATGCCCACCGGGCCAACTTTCTCCTCTCAGTAGGCGGGAGTCAATCACTGTGCAGCGGTACTTCCTCCCGGATTGGGCGGGTCTCCATTCCTGCTGTTCGCTGTGTGGGCAGGGCCTTTTGCAGAGCTGGTCAGGGGTCGTTTGCAGCACTGGGTTGGCAGGTGGAGGGTGGTCGTCTGCAGCTCCAAACCGCCAGAGGAGGTTCACAGAATCGGGCCCTCGGGGCCGGGCAGGCAGCGCCTGCTCCCCCACTCACTGCAAGGGTGTAGGCAGCGGCGGCTTGGCGGTAGCCAGCGGCGGTTCACAGAGCTGGTCTGCGGGGGCCCAAGCAGCCAAGTAGGCAGCGCCGGCTCCCAAGTTCACTGCCGTGTGAGCAGCGGCTGGTTGAGGTTCACCAAGCCAGCCCGGGGGGGGGGGGGGACAGGCAGACAGCCAGCAACTGCTCCCAAGTTCAATGTTACGTGTGGGCGGTTCACAAAGCCAGGCTGCGGGGACCCAGGCAGGCCGCTCCTGCTCCTAAACTCGCTGCCGCGTGTGGGCGGCGGTCGGCTTGGGTTCACAGGGCCCACCCGCGGGGGTCCAGGCAGGCAGCAATGGTTCCCAAGAACTATGCAGCGTGTGGCCTGCGCCGGCTGCGATTCACAGAGCCAGCTCGCGGGGACCCAGGCAGGCCGCTCCTGCTCCTAAACTCGCTGCCGCTTGTGGGCGGCGGTCGGCTTGGGTTCACAGGGCTCGCCCGCGGGGATCCAGGCAGGCAGCAATGGTTCCCAAGAACAATGCAGCGTGTGGCCTGCGCCGGCTGGGATTCACAGAGCCAGCTCGCGGGGACCCGGGCAGGCCGCTCCTGCTCCTAAACTCGCTGCCAAGTGTGGGCGGCGGTCGGCTTGGGTTCACAGGGCCCGCCCGCGGGGGTCCAGGCGGGCAGCAATGGTTCCCAAGAACAATGCAGCGTGTGGCCTGCGCCGGCTGGGATTCACAGAGCCAGCTCGCGGGGACCCAGGCAGGCAACGACCGTTCCCACGAATGCTGCAGCGTGTGGGCAGCGGTCGGCTTGGGTTCACAGAGCCCGCCCGCGGGGGTCCAGGCGGTTAGTGTCCGCTCCTATGCTCACTGCAATGTGTAGGCAGCGGCCATTCGGCGGCCCCCGGCGGGACTGTGCCCCTGCTCTGGGTTGCCGAAATTCAGTATTTTGTGACAATCTGACACCTCCTATTAAACTTACTAGTTCCAGGAAGGTCTCCTTTCAGAGGAAATTTGCTTGAAGTTTCCCAGCAGGACGCATGTGGGTGTATTAATGAGTCTCTCTGATCCCCTTACCACGGAGGCATTGTATGTGCTGCCTCTTCGCTGGCAGCCATGTTCTCTCCTCGGTCTGTTTAAATTGTATATATCTTCCTCACTAATTCTGTGCAAATCGTCTGACAAGAAATCTGTCAATGCCTTTGATGTCTTCTATTTTATTGGAGTATAAGATTTAAAAATAATTTCTAATTATCATCTATATTTCTATAGTGTCTGTTGTGATATTATCTTTTTTCATCACGTATGCTGATGATTTGAGTTCTCTCCTCTTCATTAGGGTAGCTAAGGGTCTGTCAATTTTATTTATTTTTTCAAAGAGCCAACTTTTTGTTTTGTCAATTTTTTCAATTGTTTCTTTTTGGTTTCTTTTGTTTCAATTTTATTGATTTCAGCTCTAATTTTAATTATTTCTTGCCTTCTAATGCTTTAGCTGCTGGTTTGTTCTTTTTCTAGGGCTTTCAGATGTACTGTGAGGTCATTTATTGTTGACTTTTTCTTATTTAGGGAATGAACTCCATGCAATGAATTTTCCTCTTAGGACTACTTTAATAGTGTCCCAAAGATTTTGATATATTTTGTCCATATTCTCATTTATCTCTAAGACTTTTAAAATCTCCCCCTTGATTTCTTCTGTAACACATTGTCCATTCAGTAGCATATTGTTTAGTCTCCAGGTGATGCAGAAATTTTTATTTTTCATTTTGCCATTGATTTCCAATTTCATTTCATTATGATCTGAAAAAATGCATGATAGTATCTCTACTTTTTTGTATTTGCTAAGAGTTGCTTTGTGACATAATATATGGTCTATTTAGTGAAGAATCCATGTGCTTCTGAGAATAAAGTGTATCTGCTTGATACAGGTTTAAATGTTCTCTATATATCAGTTAAGTCTAAATTATTGTTATTGAGTTCTATAGTTTCTTTATTCAACTTTTGTTTGAAATATCTAACCAGTGGTGAGAGAGGTGCATTAAAGTCACCCAAGTTTATTGTGTTGTGGTCAATTTGACTCTTGAACTTGAGAAGAGTTTGTTTGATGAACATAGCTGCACCATTGTTTGGGACATATATATTTATGATTGTTATGTCTTGTTATGATTGTTGTCTTTCCTAATTGATTTTCCCTTATATGTAATCTGATTCCTTTCTCTTGTGGCTTTTAAAATTCTCTCCTTATTCTGTAAGTTGGGCATTTTCATTATAATGTGCCTTGGTGTGGGTCTATTGTGAATTTGTACATTTGGTGTCCTTTAGGCTTCTTGAATTTGGATTTTCAATTCATTCTTCATAATATTATTTCATTGGATAAATTGTTCATTCTTTTGGTTTTGACCTCTATGCTTTCCTCTATCTCAATAACTCTTATATTTAGTCTTTTTATGCTATCCCATATTTCTTGAATGTTCTGCTCATGGTGTCTTATCATTTTTGCTGTGTGGTCTATGTTCTTTTCAAGATGATATTTGATCTTCATTGTCTAATATCCTATCTTCTAAGTGGTCTACTCTGTTGCTGATGCTTTCATTTGAGTTTTTAACTTGGTTTATTACCTCTATCTCCCTGTTGTAGTAATCTTATGCTTCTTAAATTTGTTTATGTAGCTCATTGTCAAAGTGATCTTTCACTGCATGTATTTGTTCTCTCATTTCTTTTTTGAGATCCCAAAACATTTTACCCATGTATATCCTGAAATCTTTCTCTGTAATTTTTTCTGCTATAGCTGCCAATGCATCTAATAATGTGTTGTTTTGATTTGTTTGTGGTACTTTCTTCCCTTGTCTTCTCATTTTTCTCATGTGTCTTCCTTTCCAGCTCTGTGGATCTGATGTGTTATAGTTTTTACCATATAGATTTGTAGTGCTCTTGTAGGGGTTTCAACATCTCTTTTTTGTGGGCAAGGACAATGTTAACAGATCCCAATATCAACAATACATTACCTACGAACAAATACAAATTGTTGTTATTAAGACATTTACTGTTTAGTCTCAATGTCCAGAAATGTTGGATTCAATTATTATTTAAAATATAATCAGTAGTTTCATGAAAAGGTTTGCAGTTTCTGGTGGTGCACAATGAACAGAGGGTCAGGCATAGGATGATATTTTGAGGGGAGAAGATATGAGTAAATAGAGTAAATGTATGTTAGGAAATGTGAAGGAGAAATCTAGTGATGAGGGTGAGTTGTAGGAGAATAGATAGGAGGTAATTTGGAGTAGACAATTACGTGGGAAGACAGTAGTGTTCATAAAACAACACACATATGTTTATAGAAAGGAGAAAGAAAAAAAGGGGAAAGAAGAAAGAAAAAAGAGAGGAGAAAAAGAAAAAAAAGAAGAAGAAAAAGGGCTCATGCAATTCCTCTATATTATATTATTTAGGTGACTCAGTCCTTAATGTTCTATTTCTGCAAAGTTCTTGGTTTTACGTATGTTGGGGATGTGAGGGCCAGAGGATAGAAGGGTAGAAGAGAAAGAAGAGAAAAAATAAAAGCCTCTTAGAGATCTGTTTCTTTCTCTTCTCATCCAGTAGGTGGGGTTGTCTCATCCAGTAGGTGTCTCTGCCCTCAGGATGGTGTAGGTAACCACGGTGTGAAGACTGGACCTGATGTGGAGCATCTGGAAGCAGGGAGTGCTGCCCATCAGTTCCAGCAGCGAAATAATGTCTCACGGGTGTTTTTGTGACCACTTGTCTTACTTGAGCCCCTGGTAGCGTCTCCCTATCTTGCCTTGAGATTTCCCAGATCCTGTCTCTCTGTTATGCTCCAGACATTGGTCCTCTCATCTCTCTTACTCATCAGATCCCAACTGCAGGACCTCTCACCCCCAGGCTCACATCAGGTAGCAGCGCCCTGTTCCCTGTTCGCACTGAACTCCTGTCCAACTGACAGCCCTTCTTGTGTTGGGTGGCCACTGTGTAGAGTTAACACCATTGGGGAGAGGAGAGGAATTGGAAATCAGATACCTGCTCAAATGGCGATCTGATTTGATAGCCATGTCTGCCACAAAATGGTTAGGGAGTTTTCCAAGATGGAGTCTGTCTGCTTCCAGCACCAGGGTGTCTGGTGAGGTGGAGGAAGCTGGGCTATGGCCTTGTGCTGTGGATAGGTAGCAGCCTAGTGACCTGTGTGGGAGTGGAACACAATCTGGAGTTCTTCAGAGATGCTGATAGGTGTTTCTGCTAAATTGCTTGTGAGCCATGTGTGAGCTAGAACTATGGGCTTTGGGTCCAGGGTCTGGAGACTCACTTAAGCCCAGAGGCTCTGATTTCTGCCCGGGTGGTCACAACTGGTGATTTCTGTGAAAATCCACTGTATAGGGGGGTCTTCTCACACCCTCTAGATGTTGTGTCTAGGGGAGACCTTGTGGAGAAGCTGCCTGTCTGCTTTTTTGGATTCATGTCACAGGGCAGCCAGAAACAGGACTTCCTCTATTTTGACATCTTCCTGCCTCCCTAATTGTTATATTTTATTTACAGACAGGGTCTCCATGAGTTGCTTAGTGCCTTGCTTTTGCTGAGACTGGCTTTGAACTCATGATCCTCCTGCCTCAGCCTCCTTAACCATTGGGATTATAGGCGTGTGGCCGCTGTGACTGGCTGGGATTGTTAAAACTATCTTAATGAACTTGCCCCTTTTGTCAGGCAAGTTTTCCTGGTAAGAAATTGTGCTCTGAATCTACTTCTCTGACATTGAATAGACATTCCAGCTTTCTTTTGATCAGTGTTAGCAATATATACCTTATTCCAATTTTTATATGTTGCTGTGGTTTGGATATATTTTCAGTTTCTTCCTCAAGAATTCATGTTCGGGCTGGGGATGTGGCTCAAGCAGTAGCGCGCTCACCTGGCAAGTGTGGGGCGCTGGGTTCGATCCTTAGCACCACATAAAAATAAGAAATAAAGATGTTGTGTCCACTGAAAACTAAAAAATAAATATTAAAAAATTCTCTCTCTCTCTCTCTCTCTCTCTCTCTCTCTCTCTCTCTCTCTCTCTCTCTTTAAAAAAATAATTCATGTTCAATTCATGGAAACTTGGTTCTCAATGGGATGGTATAAATGCAGAATGAAATCTTCAAGTGATACGGGTTAAGGCAAAGTAATTAGGTCATGAGATTGTGGTCCTAGGAAGGAATTTATGATAGCTTTCCTGGGATCCTATATAGTTTTGTGGAGATGGTTGCTTAAAAGAGCAAGGTGGGCTCTTGCCAGCACTCTGACTTGCTTTAGTTTTCTGTCACTGAAATGCCATCTTCCAGGGGTTCCAAGTAGAGTCAAGCAGAGGCTCCAGCCATGTTTTTGGACCTCCAGAACTGTGAGCTAACTAAAGCTGTTTTCTTTAAAAATTACTCAGCTTTAGGTTTGTGTTACAGCAATAAAAAACAAGCTAATACACAAGTATTTATATTTTGATTCTTGAAGAGAAATTTTTTGGGGTCAGCATATGTGGTTTCCTTTTTTTTAATCTAATTTGAAAAACTCTACAATTAAATTTTTAGACCATTCTAATTTCATGATGTTAAATTTTGATTTACTCCTTCCTTCACATTATTGTTTATTTGTTCATCTGTTCTTTATTATTTTTACGTATTTTATCAACTTCTTTTACATTGAGTATTTCATTTCTTTTCCTATCTTGACCATTTGCAATTCTGTTATGTTAATGGAAGTATTATTTTTTGTTTGTAGTGTAGATCTTTTTTTTTTTTTTTTGAACCAGGGATTGAACTCAGGGGCATGCGACCACTGAGACACATCCTAAGCCCTATTTTGTATTTTATTTAGAGACAAGGTCTCACTGAGTTATTTAGTGCCTCACCTTTGCTGAGACTGGCTTTGAACTCATGATCCTCCTGCCTCAGCCTCCCAAGCCAACAGAATTAGAGGTGTGTATCACCACTCCCGGCCCTACATCTTTAATTCTTTAGAGTTTACTTTCAAGAACTTTTATACTGTTTTACATATAGTAACATAACTTTAAGATTGTATACTTCTATTTGTAGATTTTTAGCTATTGTCAGTTTTTCATTAAATGTTAAATATCCAAACTGTATTATTATAGTTGTACTAAACTCACTAAACTCTTGCTTTAAAAAGTATTAAATAATAAATGAAAATGTATTTGTCTGTTATTAAAATTCCTGTGCTCATCATTCCTTTATGCAGATCCAGATTTCATTATGATACCATTTTCTTTTGTTTTAAGATCTTTTTAAAGACATTGTTTGTTCCACAGAGCACTTAGTGATTATTTCAACTTTTGCATGTCTAAAAAGGTTTAATTTTTATCTAAGTATTTGAATGATATTATTATAGGCACTACTTATATATTAACAGTTTCCTTTTTTTTTTCCTTCTCCCTATGTTTTATAGATGTTACTGCATTATGATCTGGTGAGCTTTCCTCAGAGAAATCTAGTGCTATTCTTATCTTTGACTCTGTATAAAACATGTTTTTGCCCCTTTGAGCTCCTTAAATTTTTCTCCTAAATACATGTGTGGCCACTTTGTCCTGACTTCATTGATGTTCTGTTCTGTTTACTCTTTTTTTTTTTTTTTTTAAGCACAGAGGCTCTTAACCGTGAAGCCACATCCGCAGTATTTTTCATATTTTATTTTGAGACAGGGTTTTACTAAGTTGCTTAAGGCCTTGCTAAATTGCTGAGACTGGCTTTGATCTCATGATCCTCCTACTTCAGCTTCCTGAGTTGCTGAGATTACAGGAATGAGTCAGCATGCCCAGCTCCTTGGCTTTCTTCTTCTTTTTTTTCCTGCTTTTTATTTTGAATATTTATCATTGCTATATATATTTAGAATTTTTTTTTAGTTGTAGGTGGACACAATACCTTTATTTTATTTTTATGTGGTACTAAGGATTGAACCCAGTGCTTCACACATGCCAGGTGAGTGCTCTACCACTGAGCCCCAGCCCCAGCCCTATTGCTATATTTTCAAGTTCACTAATTATTTTTTCTACAACATATATCCAGGTGTTAATTATATTTTGTGTCTTTTTCATCTCAGTAACTGTAATATACAACTCTAGGCTTTGATCTAGATCTTTATTATAACTTCTGTGTCTCTTCTGATCAAGGTCAATAGCTCCTTAACACCTTGAACATCGAGAATGCAGTCATAACACCTGCTTAATGTTCTAGTTCATTAATTCTATCACTATTTTTATTCATATGTCAGTTTGTTTATTTTTTTCTTATTGTTGTGGATTGTTGTATTTTTTATTCTTTACATATTTGGTAATTTCTGATTTTATGTCAGATATGAATCTTACTGTGCTTGATGCTGGATATTTTTATATTCTTATAAATAATTTAGAGGGTTTTTTCTTCATTTTTTGATAGTATAGGTTTGTATAAGGAAACCATTTGATCATTTTAGGATTTGTTTTAAAGTTTGCTAGGTACAACAAGGATTGCATTATTCCTGGTTTAGTTTTCTTTTCTTCTGATGTGTTAAGACCTTTTTACTCTATGCATTGTCTCTTGAAAGAAGATGGTTTGAATCTGGGTAGTGATAACAGATCCTGTGGTTGGCTGTGGGTTTTTCTATCCAGCACTGCTCCTGGAAACTTTCTCTAGGTGATAAGCTGAGGTTAATGTAGAGCTCAAATTATTTCTTTTTATCTCACTGTCTTTCATTGCTAATGTTCAATGTTTTGAATGTCAATATTTAATATATTTATTTATATTTTTAATATAAAATATTATATATATTTTTCTCTTTCTCTTTTTTCTCATTATTATAAAATATATTTGGATTTAGAAACTCTATTTTAGCTTTATGAAAACCACAAAGTATGACTCCTAAAACAATCCTTTGATTTGTGGAGTAAATCACGTTAATATTATGCATTTTTCTTAGTATCTTGAAAGTGATGATCTTGCTTTTGTATTTTTAAGTATTTCATAAACCCATTTTCCTTGATATACATACCCTTAAAAATAAGGCCTAATAAAATTGGTGTCTGCAGATATACATGGCCAGTTTATTTCCTTTTTACTTTATCATGAGATAACCAATTGTACTTAGATTCATAATCTTGGAAATATAATGATAGAGTCAGTAATAAAACCATTCCATTCAAGTGTTTTTCTACCATTTTTCTTCAATCTTAGCTGAGGACCCTTCACAAGGAAAATATATGTATCTATTAGGACCAAGGGTAACCTACTAATATGTCTAGTCTAAATCTAGTAATAACCATCGTCCTCCTTCAAAGGTGTGCCTGCACTGTGTTGACAGGTTTAGCGGCTGCTGAGATAGAGCTGCCAAATAAGTTTCAGTTGTGATGCTTCCCATATCTCCATGAGTTTCTTTATGATGTCACTTACTGTAGGGGGATACTGCGGTTACTCATGAAAGTGTATTGTATGATGTATGAGAGAATGCCTTTCCTCTAACATCATATCTAGAAAAGGTTTGACATACGCACTTCACTTTTCAGAGTCTTCAAAGCTAAAGAAGATATTTCTAAATTGTTGGGATTTAAATCTGAATCTAACGTGAAAATTGGATTTACATCGCTGCCTTTTCTAGCAAGTGTTTAAAGATTTAAATGACTAATTATATCTGAAACTTCAGGGGGATGTAGGCACGGATCCATGCTCTTTTCTTTTTGGATTTGACAAGCTAAAGGAGGAAAGGAAAAAACATCCATAAAGCAAAATAAATGTATCATAACTAAACACCAAGTCTCAGCAGCAAAAAGATAAATGTTATTATGGGAAAAAAATTAGTACTACCTTGAGAATAAATAGTCAATAATTAAAGAAAGAAAATCAAAACTAAGTGAAATTTCATTTTTATCTATCTATAAGTAATAAGTTCTTTCCTCTCTCTTAGAAAGTGGTGGTATTCTTGAGGAGATGTGAAACACAAGCACATTTATTGACCAAGGCATGAGAGGTAAAGTGGATTGAACAAAACATTACTTTTGGTTTTTTTCCAAAGGCTATTATAGATAATTGATATACATACCACTATGCTAAACTAGCCTACTTCATCAGCTTTGTATAATATAAATTAACTTTTCTTTTGCTCAAATAGGAAATTATTTCAGAGTAAAAGGATCTTTTGTGAACAAACCAGGATGTGATGACTCAAAACATTTCTTTGGCCTGAGTATCTCCAACTCAGGGGAAATAACAGCTACTTATGGAACTTCAGATAAAGCAAAAACTTTTCTATATGGTTTCCAGGGCTCTCCATAATCTCACTGATCTTCACCTATCTATTACTCCCCTGCTTTTGGGCTCTCATGGAAGAGACACATTAACATGAGCTTTGCAGTATGACCATCCTGATAATGAATCTTGGCAGACTTCAACTTCAGCCAAGAGCTCAGTGACTATGAGTGGCAAGTTATTATCTTCAATGTGAGAATAAGGATGGATTACTTTCTGGGTTCCCATGAGTGTATGATTTAGGGTAATTTTTCTTCTATCTAGCCAAAGCAGTAGATAGGTGATATCTTCTTTTCCTGGGTTAAGATCATTGGCATAATCTAAGCAAGATATTGAGCAATACCTAAGAGAGCAATGTATAGTTAATGGGAAGTAGGGTCTAACTTGTAATATTAGCCAGAGCTCAGAAGGATGTCAGGGGACATCCCATGGACTGAGTGGTGGGAGTCCCAATTTGGTTGGGAAATGTGAGGTAACTACAATAGGAGCCAATGTATCCATAATCAGAATATTTGTGTAATAGTCAAGGGCAGATTCTATGAAAGCTTTCCATAGGCCACTATAGATACCTTAGGATCACTCATTGTATACAGATGAACAAATACACAGTTGTTGGGTCTAATTCTAATGATGAACATACTTCTGGTTACTGATAGTCACATTGCTCTTTGGCTTTGACATCAAACTAGAATAGATTTGGAATGTAAGGAGACATGAGGATAAAAGTGAAGGCATAGATATGAGAAACTAGTGAAAAGGAAATAATTCAGGAGTTATCAGCAGCACAATTTTAGACAGATTTTAGATACTTGAAATTACATCTTGATGCAGTAATAAAATAGAAATATATTTTGCCATTTTCTTGATAACTTACAAGTTCTATTGACAATAGGTATTTTAAATGTAGCTTCTGATTTACTGATCTGTTATTATTAGCTCAGGTAGAATTATTTGTGTTGAAAAGCACACAGATTTAGTCAGACTCTTCTGTTCCTGTCAGGAACCATAAGGTTTGATCTTTTAAACTTATAAATGGGCTGTGAACATTGATTACTCTCACATCCTGCATTTATTTTTTGACATTTGTTTAAATTTTTATTTTTTATTGAGTGGAAAATCACACTGATTGAAATGACAAACATTTGCACTTTGTGGTTTCTCATTTCTGTGTGTTATAGATCCCCTACATTGATACCTCTGCAGTTTTCTAAATTATATTTATGTTTTATTGCATAACTTAGACATTAGTAGAAGAAGAAAAGCACGTGCATTTGGAAGGATAGGTCTGTTTTTCTTAAAGTATACATTGTGAACATCTTTCTAATATAACTCTAACATCGATTGTGGTTTATATTTGAATTTGTTTTTTTCTTTTTCATCACTAATGTCTTCTAGAAATTTCTCTAAAACTGAAGAATCCTGCCCATCATTGACTTTGGGTACTCAAATATTTGCCCATATATCAGTTGGAAATCTGCCAACATTGTTTTAGGTTAGGAAACAGAGGCATATTTGAAAGAATACTTATTGCACTGATACTTAGTCCTGTTTTGGAAAGCATTAGATTCTGTGGAGTGCTGGGTACTTAACAGTGGAAACAGAGGGCAGGAAATTGGGGAATAATGTGATTTGTTTTTCCTCCCTGCTCATTTCAAGTTGAATTTGTCATTAAAATATTCTTTTGTGGCATTCATATTTTGCTTTATTATTGTCCTACATAATAAGATAAATTTCTAAACACTTTTTATTTAGATGATCCAAATTTTCCATGTAAATTTATAAAAGGCTTCATACATTTTAAAAACTTTGCATTTCTAGGCTAATCTGTATCTTCTTATATTTCATTCTTTCCTTATGAGAATGACAAAACAATTCTAATAATAACACTCACTATGTATACAATGCATATATATATATATATGTGTATATTTTTATTTATTGAAAGAGAGAAAGAGAGTGCTTTATTTTATGATGTCCTACATATAGTAGCCAATTTAATAAACATTGTAAATTTGGCAGGGCAATTATTTTTTATAAGTGAACACACACACACACAAAATTAATGATCATTCATGTTTACACAGCTGTTGTAAGATAGAGACAGGAGTTCAAAATGAATTGTCCCAATTCATAATTCACTTGTAAGTGAATTGCTAAATTCAAATATATGTGAGCAGGTCATATTGGCAAATCAACACTAAAGTTGAACACAGCAAATAAAGAATAGTGTACTGGTAGCAACATTCAGTGGGTATACAAAATATCTGAGCATGATTCCTTTCTTTGCTACCAGCCCAGATACTAAGCCTCTTGAAATAACATATGTGTTTAAAATGAGCATAAAATTTGTCCCAACATCATAAAATTATTATGAGAATTAAAGGAAACAATGCAGACTAAGTATTTTGCATAAGTGGTCAGCACTGGTAAACAATAGATTATAACTTTTATTAAAATTTAAATTCATGTATATGGACAAGTCGTTATAACTTTTTATTAATTTTGGGTAGACTAAGATTTGGATTCTTCCTTATCTCTACTGAACTCCCCCTGGATGGGAAGACAAACTCTCTTACTCAGATATTTTCCAACATTCTATATTGATAGTCATTCTTTTGAAACTCACTGTGATCTGCATTTTCTTTTCAGGCATTGTTACTGTTTTAACTCTTCAATTAAGTTTTGCTCATTGGACCATATCTGATTCAGTTTTATTTTTATCTATTAATTATACTCATAGGACAGGGATCTCCTCTCATTTCTACTGTGCATGTTACAGTTCAAGCATGAGAACAACCTTGTAGATGATGGTTAGACAATGGACTTTGAGTTCAAGCAGTGAGTGGCAAACTATGTGTGCTTCCTTGATCTCATAGCACATATTTCTACTCACGTGTCTCCACAGAGGGCAAATTTGCCGGTTAATATGCTCTGTTTAAATCTCTAATGACTAAGAATGACTAAGAAAAATGAAAGTGATTGGACTTACCTGTAATTTATTATTTTACTCTTATTTGTTTGGTACTAGCCAAATATGGAATATGAGCAGACAGAAAAAGTGACAGAAAAAGAAAACTATGTTTTTCCATGTCCAAGATTTTTGGCATGAGTTCTCAACACACATAATATATGCATATATTAAGTCATCACTGTGGTACTTATTTGTGCTATTTGCTAAACATTTCTGTCTCTCCATCTTCTGGACACTGGAAAAGATGGTACTTCTTGGTTTCATTGGCTGAGTGAGAACAAGAATCACAAATGGACGTGACATGGGTCCCTTTTGAGACAGAATGGTTAATTCCTTGTGAAAACTTTTCCTTATTTCCTATTTACCTTCTGCCATGATGGCCGGAAACACTAAGAAATGGCTTTACCATCAGCCTGAGTCTGTGAGTGTTCCAATCCAGCCTTACCCGGCATACTCTAGCACAAAAACATAGGAAAGTTAAATTAAATTTCACTTCAGAGTAAAGTGCTAATGTTTGTAGTCAAGTGCATTCTGCCTGCATCCCCTGACAGAAAGCACAAAGACACTGAAAATCAATCCTTCTAAGATATGCATGACTGACAAATTCTTCCCTGAGGAAAAGTGAAAACAGAAGTGCTCTGTCTGAATTAAGAAGAGGAATATGTACTGCTGAGATTTGAAAAGCATCTTTTTATTTTTCTTCAAAAAGCACAACAAGTGTTACCAGTGGTAGAAAAATAAGGAGACATAGTTATACTTGAGGGCTCTTTCGTTAGGCTGTTGGGTTATTCTGTCCTTTAATATTTATCACACATATAAATTATGTCCTATTATCATCATTTTACAAATTAGAACACCTCCATCTTAAATATGTTGAGCCTTCTTAATTGTAAGTCAAGTTAGAGATGGTCCCATAATTTCAATGCATTACCTATCTAACTCTAAGTTTAAAAGATATACTTCATATCATTCCATGTGATCTCCCACAGAATAGATGTACACTTGGAAAGATGAACTGTAAGGTTAAATTATCCCCCTAGAGTATAAAAAGTTTCTTTAGAGAGAAAATATTTCAAAGATGATTTATAGTCACCTCTAAACAACTCTCAGCAGAAGACAAATTAACTTAATGGAAAAGGGTGTGGTTGAAAACCTAATAGACTGTGATCCCTGAATTCTACTGTAAGTCCCAAGGCATAGGATATTTTCTCAATTTATTTCCTTAGATTTTTCATTCACTGAATCTTGCTCATTAATTTTCCATTGCACTATGGTAATGCTAGAGATGGCATAAGGCTCTCTATTTTAAATGTGTTGTTTATCTTTGATAAAACCTGTTCCTACTTAAATAAAACATAGGATTTTCTGTTATTCTTGTGCATTGTTGTCAGCTATACATATTATGTTGTTATTGTGAGATACCTATTATACATAATGTTACATGTTAGGTCTTTGGAAACCATATTATTTAGAGACAGAAGCTTTCTCCTATAGGATCCTGAGAATTTAGTGCTCAGTAACTTGTTGACATTCCTGGCTGTAATAATACATCATATTGTAATACTTTAGTAATGACATTTGTTATTACTGAACTGGAATTATACAGTTTAGTTACTCAAGTATTCCTTATTTACAGATTTATGAAATCCTAAACTCCTCATAATTATAAAGCATGATGCATGTTAAGTGAGTTGATGTCAGAATTGAATTAATGTAAAGTCATTAAAGGATTTTAAAGGTTTAAATTATTGACATCCAAATCTCAATCCAACCCTTAAAAAGGAACATTTCCACTTAGATGGTGCACAGATTTCTTTTCAAATAGAATTGCATTATATTTCCAAGTCAACTAATAGCTGCTCCTATATTCTCTATATCAGAGAATGACATTGACATACCCAAATTACCTTTGGATTTAACCTTATCTATTTTCTCTACTTCGCTTCCTCCATATCAGATGAATAATCAAGTTGTTTATGTTATTTTTCTTGTGTTTCTTAAACTTATTCAAACCTGTTATTTCTTAAATTAGGTTCAAAACTAAGTCTTACGTCTTGCTATGAATCCAGGAGCCAACTTCCAACTAGCTTCTCCCTTTTCACTCCTCAAGGTGCCAGAGGACATGCATCCATAGGCTCTATCCAAGTTGATAAAATACTGAAACTCATGGCTTTCCATTTGTTTTTGTTGTCTCTCTTAAGTAAATGCAATAAACTGTCACTTCTTTTGTCAATCATAGGTCTTTTTCTAACTTGGGGGGAAATAAGCTATTTATTCAAGTTTCAAAAGTCTCACTCATAACTTTAGAAATTCACTTTTCCAACCCCATCTACTCCTTTCAGTATTTTTCAGGAGTGAAAGAGTGCCACTCAACACATTACAGATATTTTCTTGACTTGTTTCCAGAGAACTTTAAGATGGACGGACAGAATCAGAACTTGAACATAAATTTCTTTGTATTACACCCGGGAATAGAATATTTCCTTTTCTGTTCATGACCTCAAATCATCTTCAGTTCACCAAGATCATCAGAAAATTATATGGCACACATTGGCAACATAGACTTCAATGGCATCACCTATTTTGGTATCTCTTCTCCTGAAGCCTTTAAAGCCTGACAGTACTTCATCTCATGATTCATTTTAGTTTTTCTCTAACTATCCTAAACTTTTTCACAGAATAAGTAGGTGGTTTTTTTTATTTGCATTTTTTTTAATTAGCTACACATGACATTACAGTGATCTTGGATAAGTAGGTGTTTTTAACCTCAAGCTTACCTCTTAAATCAACTTTGCTTCTTTCCTTTACTTATGTATATAGCATGATTTCTCAAAAGAATACCTTTGTCCCTTTCTATCATTTTCCCTCTTCTGTTGTTTTTTTTTTAATTTTTTGAAATCAAAACCTATTATTTGTGTGTGAGGGTATGTGCTCTATTAAAAGTTTATTCCGTTCCATTATAGGGAACTTTTTTTCCCCCTTTATTTATATCTGGCTCTACTTGACTCAACCTAATTTCATTCCATTTGCATTCCAGGCCCCAGGCCCAAGGTCATTTTTAAATTGTTGTTGTGCCAGGTTGTACAATTCATGATAAGTTTCTCTTATTGCTTTTTCTTTTCTTTACAAGTCAAAGAGTTAACCCTTATAATTGCATTGCCAGATTTCAATACATGGCACCAAAATTTACTCAAAATATGACAGTGTGTCACTACTTAATCCTTCTATTATTTACTTACTGTATCTAAAAGAGGAATAATATTATTAGCTACATTATATATTTTTCATAAATACTGTGATTTCTAAGACCTTCTTAGAGGCAATAGAGAAGTACAAAAAGGAGGCACAAGACAGGGCAAGCATGAATATTCAATGAATATTCCAAAACAGGTATGTATTTCTAGTTTCTATTACTAGATTACAATTCTAGGTAGTTGAGTGTGATGATTGCAAATTGAGTCACTTTTTATGTATGTTTCTGTATATTATTTATACATGACTCAAATATGGATTTCTATATATTAACTTCTGGGTCAGCCTAAAAAAATGCCACTGTGGCAGAAATGAACTTTGCTTTCACATTTAATCTTAAACAATTACCTTTGATTTTTAAATCAAGCAAATTTAAATGTTCATATGATCAATTATTACCAAAATGTATTGACATTTAATGTATTTTATTGGAAAGGGTTTTTTTTTCTCCTTATTAACATGGCACTCATGCAACAATTAATGTTGTAATCCAAAGAAGTTATCACATTGATTGCAAAGCAGCCTTCTACTCAGTTCATCATTGACATCATTGCGCATCTGTTCTTTGTTCTTCAATTAATATTTGTGATGATGAAATCACATCACTTAATAAATTGTCTTAGTATTGAATCAAGTAGATGTCAGCTTTCATAACATTTTATTTACCTGAAAGAAGTAAGTATTTGGAAACCATTTGGTACTCATTAGGAAAGCAAAACAAAACAAAACACCAAAACACCAGAATTTGGAGGATTAAAATGGTTTCAGGATCAGAATATTGTCCTTCAAATAAACTCAAAATTAGTTTGAAATATATTAGGTGGCAATTACAGATTCTTTTTTATTTCCAGATAATATCCTGATAGCAATTTGAAAATATCCTCAGTGAAAGTGCACTTTAGTACACATAACCCAACGAAGAGGGTAACTTGGCAACACAGTATATAGTGTGGTATGTTGTTCCCACTCCTGATCATGTGGCAGACCAGAGCTCAGGCTCACTGAAACTGCTGTGCATGCAGCACAGCCTCTCACCAGTCCCAGAGAAGACTGAGTCCTGCTTTCACCATATCATAAAATCCTAAACTCTTATCATCAAAGTTGGGAGGCAAGATATATTGAAAACTGATATAAAACTTACTGCATTAAAGTTATGCTTCAATTATGATTTTTTTGTTTCTTTATATATAATAGAATTGAAACCATTAATATGCTAAATACATTAAAAAATATATCACTATCATGGATAGAAGTGAAAAGGCATGTGACTGTCACTTTGAAGAAGTCTTTCCAATTCTGTATCTAATTGGCTGAATTTTGGGAAATGACCCAATTGCAATTCTTTTATATGGAAAGTGACAACCTATCTCACATGATTGCAGAGACATCAAACCCATTATGAAGAAACACTATGTAAATTATTGAATTGAACTCAACTCTTTTGGAGAATCAGTGCAAGGCTTCTTTGTTCCTGATGTCAATGTTAATCACATGGCTGAGCAACTCCCTAAGGGCTTTAGGTACCACTATCGCGTGGATGTTGTCTGTCCCCCAGAGGTTCATGTACTGGGAGCTTGATCCCTGGGGTGATGTGAAAGCTGATGGAACCTTTAGAAAGTGGGTCCTAGTGGGAGGTCCTGAGGTGACTGGAGGTTCTGCCCTCAGAAGAATATACTGGATCTCCTAGAGTGAATTCTACCAAAGCATGGGTCTGCCTTCACTCTCTCTTGCTACCTGCTTTTGTGATGTGATCCCTCCCTCTCCTACACTTGTTATCTGCCACAAAGTGAAAAAGTCAAGGGAGACCCCTTGCGAGACTTGCATGTTGCTTGGACTTTTAACCTCCCAAACTGTGACCTAAATAAACCTCTTTTCTTCAAAAGTTGCCTGCCTCAGATATTTTGTTATATTGATAACAAATAGATTAATTCAGGTACCAAGCTGTGAGGGAGAAAGGAATGCGTATTCCCAACCAACTTATTACATCTTCAGATGTGGAGGGATGTTGGTTGGATCTTTTGTTTTCCAAAGAGTGATATGAATCAGGTTTTAACTTGTGGTCCACAGAAGGACCTGATAGAGACCTGAATTCAAAGTTTCAGTCTGTTATTTGTACGTCATTTGTCCTTGAGAAAATAATGTAACCATTTTGATTTCCTTTGGCTTTCTTAGAAAAATGGACTTAATGAAGAATAAATAACAAAACAAAGATGTACAACAAAACACTTCACAGTATCTGAAGCCTAGTAGCTACTCACCAACTCTTTAATACCTCCTTCTTCCTTCTTTCTTGCTACTAATCTACAAAAGAGTCAAATACTTTCCTACAAAATAACCGCATTTTTATATATCTAAAGTCACATAATATTACTGTATTTTTTTTTCAGATTGCCTCATTTTAAGTGTGATTTTTCATTTCGTTGTCATAGAATTAATATGAAAATTTCACTCAAAGATTGGTATGTTGGGCATTTGAGTATATTTTATTTCATTGTGATATCTGAATGCAAGATGGATATTTTTATTCCACCTCTGATTCATTTGTGTGCATTTTTTCCTAGTCACACACCATTCCTCTCTTAAAGTTCTATAAATCCTATGTTTCATTTCATCCCTTCCTGGAATGTTCAGATTATTTAATTGTTTATCACAATCCTCTTCAGCTATATGTAGTCCCTCTTGATTATTTTGGAATATGTGTATCACATACAAAGCACTTGTATCCTTTACAAAGGAGAAGATTAATATCATATATTTTTACTCAAATATATCAACCCTCTATTCTTTTATGATGGAAATACTTTTCCATCCACTTATTACTGTTAGAAAAAGAATTACTACTAAGTTGTACATGTTTTCCTCTATTTTTAGCACTTGTTATGGAATCTCATTTATTGTTTGGAGGGTATTGTTATATGGTTTTGAATCTGTCACCATTTCAAATACACTAGTAAAGTCATACATCAGTTTAGATACAAAATTTGCAGTTTGTCACCTGTAACTTTGATAAATGATATTTGTATTATTGTGAACATGCAATAAAAATAGATTAGGAAAACCATCCCTATGTGGAATTCCAAAATGACCACCAAAAATTACTTGGACAGAAGACTATATTCCCATTCTCATTTATGTAAAATCAGTCAATTTCTGATCTCACAAATTGCTATTACATCTCAGTTTACTTTCTCTGTAACTTCAGTATGTTAGAAGAAATATTATCAAGTACCTTATTGAAATACCTATGTCTACTTGGTTTTAGCAATCCATTATATTTTCCAAGTAAATGAACAGAGTTAAGTTAATGTGGCATTACATGTTAGAGTCAACCAAGCTTATGTCTAGTAACATCTTTTCCAGGATTAATATTAAATGATTGTAGAACTAGAAGTATATTATATTAAGGTTGTTACTATATGTGAAACAGTATAGGAGCATTTGAAAGTAGACTCTAAAGAATTAAAGATGTAAATTACAAACAATAATGTGTCTATTAATATAAAAGAATTGCAACTGGCCAAGATAGCAAAAAATGAAATAAAACCTTAAGGAACTAGAAGTATATTATCTTATATGAAGGAACTGAAATTATTTCAAACAATTGCTCACTTAAAATTTTCTGATCAATCTTTCTTTGTTTTTTTTCCTGGGAGTGTGGGTACTGGGGATTGAACTCAGAGGCACTTGACCACTGAGTCACATTCCTAGTCCTATTTTGTATTTTGTTTAGAGACAGAATCTGACTGATCTACTTAGTGCATAGCTTTTGCTGAGGCTATCTTTCAACTCATGATCCTCCTGCCTCAGCCTCCCTAGCCACTGGGATTACAGATTTGTGCCACTATGACTGGCTGGGATTGTTAAACTCTCTTGATGAACTTACCCCTTTTGTCAGGCAAGTTTTCCTGGTAAGAAATTGTGCTCTGAATCTACTTCTCTGACATTGACATAGATTTTCCATATTTATTTTGATTACTGTTAGCAGTATATACTCTTTTCCAATTTTTAAATCTGTTGCTATGGTTTGTATATATTTTTCAGTTTCTTCCTCAAGAATTCATGTTTTAGAAACTAGGTTCTCAATGTGGTGGTATAAATGGAGGATGGAATCTTCAAGAAATGGTGCTTAAGGCAAAGTAATTAGGTCATGGGATGGTGGCCCTAGGAAAGAATTAATATAGATTAATTAATATAGATTTCCTAGGATCATAGTTTTTTTGAGGAAATGGTTGCTTAAAAGAGCAAGGTAGGGGGCTAGGGTAGTAGGTCAGTGGTACAGTGCTTGCCTGGCACATGTAAGGCACTGGGTTCAATCCTCAGCACCACATAAAAATAAATAAATAAAGATATTGTGTTCATCTATAACTAAAAATATTTAAACAAATTAAAAAAGAGCAAGGTGGGCCCCTGCCTGCTCCCTGATTTCCTGTCTTGCCATAGTCTCTGTCACTGATATGCCATCTTTCAGGGGTCCTTAACTAGAGCCAAACAAAGGCTCCAGCCATTCTTTTGGACCTCCCGAATTCTGAGCTAACTAAAGCTGTTTTCTTTACAAATTACTCAGCTTTAGGTATTTTGTTATAGCAATGAAAATCAAGCTAATACACATGTATTTATATTTTGATTCTTAAAGAGAATTTTTTGGGGGTCAGCATATATAGGTCTTGTTTAATTTTTTTTTTATCCAATTTGATGAACTCTACAACTAAGCTTCAGTTTTTAGACTGTTTGAATCTAATGATGTTAAGTTTTGATTTATTCCTTCACACTACTTGTTTTTATTTGTTCATCTCGTCTTATTATTTTTCTGTTTTAAGGAGTTCTTTTATGTTGAGTATTTTATTTCATTTTTTTGCTATCTTGGCCAGTTGCAATTCTTTTATGTTAATAGACACATTATCGTTTGTAATTTACATCTTTAATTCTTTAGAGTCTACTTTCAAGTGCTCTTATACTGTTTCACATACAGTAACATAAACTTAAGTTAATATACTTCTAGTTCTAGACTTTGTGCTATTGTCAGTTTTTCATTAAATGTTAAAAATCCAAACTGCATTATTAAAATTGCATTAAACTCTTGCTTTTAAAAAGTGTTAAATAATAAATAAAAGTGTATTTTTCTATGTTATTAAAACTTCTATGCCTGTCACTCCTTTATGCAGATCCAGATTTCATTATGATATCATTTTCTTCTGTTTTAGGATCTTTTTACAAACATTGTCTGTTCCACAGAGCACTTGGTAATTAATTATCACAACTTTTGCATATCTAACGGGACATTATATTTAAGTTTTATGAATGATATTATTATAGGCACTACTTATATATTAACAGTTTCTTTTATTTTTTTTTCCTTCCTGTATTTTATTGGTGTTACTCCAATATGTTCTGGTGAGCTTTCCTCAGAGAAATCTATTGCTATTCTTATCTTTGCCTCTTTGTAGAAAACATGTCTCCCCCCCTTTGGGCTCCTTAAAATTTTTTCCTAAATACATGTATGGCCACTTTGTCCTCAGTTCATTGATGTTCTTTCAATCTGTTCTTGGTTTTCTTTTCTCTTCTCTTCTCTTCTCTTCTCTTCTCTTCTCTTCTCTTCTCTTCTCTTCTCTTCTCTTCTCTTCTCTTCTCTTCTCTTCTCTCTCTCTCTCTCTCTCTCTCTCTCTCTCTCTCTCTCTCTCTCTCTCTTTTTGGTATAGGATTGAACACAGAGGCTCTTACCTGCTGAGCTACATTCCCAGTCCCTTTTTACGTTTTATTTTGAGACAAGGTTTTACTGAGTTGCTTAAGGCCTTATAAGTTGTTGAGGTGGAGGCTAACTTTGAACTCATAATCGTCCTGCCTCAGCTTTCTGAGGTGCTGGGATTACAGGTATGCACCACCATGCCTGGGCCATGTAACACTCTAAAATATAAATATATTGACACACAAAAGCTCGTGGCAGACTATCTATTATGACTATATATATATTATGTCTGAAGAATAAATTCAAATTTCTTTAATAGTTAATCATATTTGCTCCAGGAAAAGTCAGTGATCCTCTCAGAACTATAATTTTATCATCTTTTAAATAGTTTAATGAAAATACCTACCTAAACTGTTGATGTACAGGAGTATCAAAAACTTTCTCAAAGACCCAACAAAGTCCCTTTTCCCAACTATTCTAGATAAAATATAGTTTTTTACATATATGACCAAACATGAGTTGTAGAAAGTAAGTCTTCAAGTACTAAAAATTAGGATCTATAACACATACAGTGAGAAGTTTTTGAAGCTTGTTAAAATCACAAATGGCATTGGACCAGGGTATATAATGTAGTAAATTTGTTTTTCTATCAGTGAGGGGAAAAAAGGAAAGTGAACAGACATGAAATAATCATCTTTGCTTGTTATTATTAGATTGAATATAACAGTTTATTCTTATGTATGAAGAACTATTTCTCTGAACTCAGAGTGGACATATGATTTGATTTGCTTGAATGCAATTTTCTTATGCTATTTTGACATTTCAATGTTTTGATAATATTAATACAGTTCTTATATAAAATCACATTCCCATGCCCAAAATGATTAGGTTATTATCATTTCATGATTTCCCATCTATAGTTATCAGCAAGACAGGCTTGCATTATTATTACTGAGGGGTGTCTTTCTCAGAGAACATTGAATACTTACACAACACATTTGCAGAGTAATTTCTAGAGCTTCCACAGTTTTATCTGATTTACATCAGTACATTGAGGTAATCTGTTCCTTAATTTTAAAAAGATGTCATAACAGGTTTCTGATAATGAAAGTGATGGGCTGTGATCTATGCTGTAGGGAGATTCCTGAAAGTGGTAGTAAGTGAAGGATTTTCTTCAAAGTGACACAGTTAGGAGTTAATCGTGGGGCCCAAAATTCCAACATTTCTGTAAAATGATTCTAAATTCTGAGACCTTTCCAAAAAAGGCCAACAAGTATAAGCAGCTGATCTCTGAACTTCGGAAGTACATGAGAAGCATTCTCAAGGCTATATTTAAAAGCTGTAGGAACTAATTGAGTGTGATGGCATGTACGGAATTCATAAAATATTGATGGATGGTGAATTATTTGTTACTCACATGGAGGCAACTAGAGAACTGATAAGCATCCTATATTATTTTTTTAAAAATATATTTGCAAAGAGACTTTTGTTCTCAAAGAGCCAGGGGTAGTGAAAAAAAATCTATAATTTCTGTTTCCATATTTTGTCATACAAATGGCCTTTTGGAAAAAAAATTAAGTTCTTTTTTTTCATTTTTTTAAAGAGAGAGTGAGAGAGAGAGAAGGAGAGAGAGAGAGAGAATTTTTAATATTTATTTTTTAGTTTTTCGGCGGATACAACATCTTTTTACGTAGTGCTAAGGATCAAACCCGGGCTGCATGCATGCCAGGTGAGCGTGCTACGGCTTGAGCCACATCCCTGCCCAAAAATTAAGTTCTTAAGTCAATCTTACACAGAGTAAAGTACATACTATGCACCCATCTGTTTTCATGGTTACGTAACTCTAATTGAAACATTTAGCCAGTCTAAAGTAACTGTACATTTAAAACAGCACAGTATACTTTGGCTATTAACGTATACTATACTAGTATCATATCTGAGGGTTAATGCTTCCTTCCAGAAAATTAACAGCCAACCATGTGTCTATTTCCAATGAACCCTTGATATATAGGATTATAGTGCCAATAGTGGCAAAAACACCTTCCCCAAAATCTCATATCCACTGGCTTGCCAGTGGAGTTAAAGAGCTTGATGTCCACAACTCAGTGTGCTGAGTAATAGGATGCTGTGATAACATCTTCAGGGCCACTTTTTTAAAAAAAAATCAAAAATTTTTTAAAAAATTAATTCATTTATTCTAATTTGTTATACATAACATCAGAATGCATTTCAATTCATAGCACACAAATGGAGCACAATTTTTCATTTCTCTGATTGTACACAAAATAGACTCACACCATTCATGTCTTCATACATGTACCTAGGATAATGATGTCCATCTCGTTCCACCATTTTTCCTATACCCCCTTGTCCTCTCCTTTTGCTCCCTCCCCTTTCCCTATCCAAAGTTCCTCTATTCCTCACATTCTCCCCCCACCACCCTTGCGTGGGCTCTCTCTCATCCAGCAAGGAGGTCCATAGAACAGGGTAGAGGAGAGTGTGGCTGCAGAGTCGCTCATCAAGACCTCTGGAGACCAAGAAGGAAGCAGGTCTGTGTAGTTACCATGTATATATACTCAGGCAGTAGCTAAGCATATTACAGGGCAGCCACCAATGCAATTTCTGCTAACTGTCCTTGCAGTGACCAATTGAGGAGTGGGCTGTGGAGCAAGTACGCAGGGACTGCAACACATGGCCTCATGCCCAGGGCTGTGCCTATGGTGTAAGAGGTCTGCCGCTCACATGCCTAGCACTAGGGGAGTGGCCTGTCACTCAGATGCCCTTAATGTATGCCATGTATGCAGTACTCCATGCATTTGTCCCCACACACCTCCATTATGGATCAGCATCCACTTATCAGGGGAAACATTTGGCTTTTGATTTTGGGGGGATTGGCTTATTTCATTTAGCATGATATTCTCCAGCTCCATCCATTTTCCTGCAAATGCCATGATTTTATTCTCTATAAATGCTGAGTAATATTCTATTGTGTATATATATATATATATATATATATATATATATATATATATATATATATATATATATCACACTTTCTTTATCTGTTCGTCTATTGAAGGGCATCTAATTTGGTTCCACAATTTAGTTGTTGTGAATTGTGCTGCTATAAACATTGATATGGCTGCATTGTTGTAGTATGCTGTTTTAAAGCCCTTTGGTTACCAACTGAGAATGGATAGCTGGATCAAACTGACACCAAAATAGACTGGTAGAACAGTAGTTTAGAATAGAGAACACAGAGACAAATCACATAAATACAGTTATCTCATACTAGACAAAGGAGCCGAAAACATACATTGTAGAAAAGATAGCCTCTTCAACAAATGGTGCTGGGAAAACTGAAAATCCAAATGTAACAAAATGAAATTAAGCCCTCTCTCACCATACACAAAGCTCAACTCAAAGTGGATCAAGGACCTAGGAATTAAACCAGAGACCTTGCACCTAATGGAAGAAAATATAGGCCCAAATCTCCATTATATTGGTGTAGGCCCCAACTTTCTTAATAAAACTCCTGTAGCACAAGAATTCAAACTAAAAAACTTCTTCTAAGCAAAAAAGACAATCAGTGAGGTGAATAGAGAGCCTACAGAATGGAAGCACATTTTTACCACATGCACATCAGATAGAGCACTAATCTCCAGTATATATAAAGAAGTGAAAAAAAAACTTAATACTAAAACAACAAATAACCCAATTAATAAAAGTTCTAAGGAACTGAAAAGACAATTCTCAGAAGAAGATATACAACTGATCAACAAATGTATGAAAAAATGTTGAACATCTCTAGCAGTTAGAGAAATGCAAATCAAAACTACTCTAAGATTTGATCTCACTCTAGTCAGAATAGCTGTTATTAAGAATACAGGCAACAATAAGTGTTGGCAAGGATGTGGGGGGAAAGGCACACTCATACATTGCTGGTGAGACTGCAAATTAGTGCAAGCAATGTGGAAAGCAGTGTGGAGATTCCTTAGAACACTTGGATGGAACTTCAAGGGCTGCTTTCCCCAAACTCAAGGACAGGAGAGAGTGCCTCAGGTATACCACCAGTATTAGACTTGAAGTGAATGAATGAAAGATTTAGAAAGAACCTTGATAATCTAGTTTATTGCTTCTGATCTGAACTACATCATGACCTTCTGGTTGAGATAATTGACTCCTATCTGAAGGCATGCTGTAATCTTCCATATTAATGTTGTCAGCGAAACTGAGAATAGAATGAAAATGGGAACAAGTAGATACCGATCAAATGGCCTAAAGGGACAAGGTTGGATAAATTAAATGAGCTTGGAAAACTGATATATATATTTATAAATAATTTTTAAAAGAAAGTTCTCTTAGATACTAAAGTGATCATGAAGGGTTAGTACTTATTTCTCTGTTGTTTTGATCTTCTTTTTCAGAACTGGGGATTGAACTCGGGGGCACTTGACCACCCAACTACATCCCCAGTCCTATTTTGTATTTCATTTTGGGTCTCACTGAGTTGCTTAGTGCCTTGCTTTGCCTGAGGCTGGCTTTGAACGCATGTTCCTCCTGCCTCAGATTCCTGAGCTGCTGGGATTATAGGTATGTGCCACCCAGAGCCCAGCTATTGTTTTGATCTTGAACACCACTAATTCAACAAGAAAGCAACTAGAAAATGAAATCATATTCTAGTGTATATTGCTTGATTTCCTAGATTGTCTATTACTTTTTTTTGTTTGTTTTGCACTTTGAAATCAATCAGAAGAGAATTATACAATGGCCCATTTTCAAAAATGTGTAAAACTCCTAAAAACTTTTAAAAAATGTTTTAATTTGATTCTTACATACATGAAAATAGTGGAGTGCATTACATTCTTAATTATCCATTCACAGCACAATTTTTCCTAACTCTGTATACAAAGTATGTCACTCCAATTTATGCCATTATACATGAGCTCTCTCTCTCTTTTTTGCATACAGTTCTTAATATATTTTAAAAAATTAGTATCATCTGGGAATTTGCCAGAATACCAGAAAAGAACACCTAACCCCATCAGAGAGAGGAGAGTTCAGGGAATGGCTGATAGGAGGGAACAAAGCTGAAGTAAGACTTAAAGGAAAAATAGGGAGAGAAAAAAATGTTAATAAATACCCAGAGGTATGTTGTAGCTTGTGTGAATGAAGTGCATCTTTCTGAAGTATATAAAACAAGATTGGGAGTTACAGGAAATAAATTGAGATCTGGTGAGAGGGATATAATCTATGCCAAAGACCTTAAACTTCATCCTGCAGACTGTTAGCTTTGTCTTGGTTTTTAGTGCTAGTGATTTAACTCAGAGCCTCATGCATTCTAGGCAAGCACTCTACTGCTAAGCTATATCTCTGAACCTAAACTGTACTTCTATAGCAATCCTGAAGGTATTGTATGATTTAAAAAAATCAGAAAAAAATGAGAATACAGTTTGGAATTTTTGTAGATTTTAATGGAGGCAGTAGATAAGAATAAGTAGGTACATTGAGACTTGGGAAGAAAACTGGAAATAGGGGATCCGTCAAGAGATAATTCCAGAAGAGTGATGCCCCTGTTGACTATGAGAAAGTACGTGTCCTACAATAGGCATGGAATTAATGTGCATGTTCTAAGCACAGCATCATTTAAACTGTCTGTGTTTTTGAAAAAACTTATAAAGGCATGGCATTGGTTTGCAGGTACTTAAAAACTATCTTACACTAGACATGCATTAAATATATTAAATTATATTAAAATTAGAATAATGTGAAAATATATGCTACAGAAAAAAAATGTTCATATGTGTAAGAAGTATATTTTAGAGTAAATTGTAGTGTATATGAGAATTCTTACAGAGAAAAACTCCTACATCTTTGGAGACAATGTAAATTTTTACAGCCATTGTGGAATACACTATAGAGTTTTCTCAGGAAAACTGAATTAAAATATAGAATTATCATATGATCTAGCAATTTTACTGCTGTATTTACCCAAAAGGATTGAAATAAGTGTGTTCAAGAGATGTCTGCAGCCACATATTCATTGTAAAATTCTATTCACCGCAGCCAAGTTACAGAATCAAACTGTGTCCATCAACATATAAAATGTTGTATATGTACACAATGGAATACTGTTCTGTCTTAGAAAAGAAAGAATTCCATTTTCTGTTACAACATGAATGAAATTGGAGAACATTACACTAAGTGAAAATAAACCAGGCACAAAAGACAAATATCATATATTCTCACTTACATATGAAATCTAACTGAATTCAGAAGGAGAGAGAGAATGGTGACAAGAGGCTGTGGGCTTCAGGGAAGAGAGGCGATGATGGTCTTATCTAACTAAGCCTCCATTAGCTAGGAGAAATCCTTTTTTTTTTTTTTTAAAGATCTATGGAACAATATGGTGAATATAGTTATAGAGGGGTTTTGGGGGGGAGGAGGGGGTACCATGGATTGAATTCAAGGCCACTTCACTTAACCACTGACCCACATCCTCTGGCCCTTTTTTGTATTTTATTTATAGACAGGATCTCACTGAATTTCTTAGTGCCTCCTGTTGCTGAGGCTGGCTTTGAACTCACAATCCTCCTGCCTCAGACTCCCAAGCTGCTGAGATTACAGGTATGTGCCACTGCAGCTAGCACTTATACTGTTTACATTTTAAAATTGTTGAGAGAGAATTTCAAATGTTCTTACCCCAAAAAATAAGTATTTGAAGCTGGGCTGAGGATGTGGCTCAAGCGGTAGCCTGCTCGCCTGGCATGCACGCGGCGCTGGGTTCCATCCTCGGCACCACATACAAATAAAATAAAGATGTAGTGTCCACTGAAAACTAAACAGTAAATATTAAAAATTCTCTCTCTCTCTCTCTCTCTCTCTCTCTCTCTCTCTCTCAAAAAAAAATAAGTACTTGAAGTAAGGCAAGGTTAATTATATTGATTTAATTATTCCACAAATCACATAATCATTTTATATTACACAAATGTATTACACAAATATATAATACTATAATCTGTCAATTTATGATAAAATTAATTAATATTAAAATTCAGTATATGCTATTATTGGCATCATAAATATATGAGAAAAAAATTAAAGAATCAATAAAATTTGAGATAACTGACAACTTGGGAAAAATATTGAAACTAAAGCTATAGAGAAAATATTAAAAACTTAAGAGTACATAAAACACTAATTATATAAGTACACCATTAGTTTTATGATGAAATGTTTCATTGTTTGAATGTACCACATTAAGTTTACCCATTTGTCAATTGATGGGTATTTGGGTTGTTCACATTGGGGCTATTAGAATCTTTTGTTATGAACCGTGTTTTGTTATTATTGTCAAATAGACTTCAATTTCAAATAAAGAAACTTTAGGTTTATGGCACATTTGAGTAGAAAATACGGGGATTTCCTATATACTCTCTGAACTCAACATGCATGCCTAACTTCCCTCATATGACAGTCCCTCATTGGGGTGGCAAATTTCTTACAATTGATGAGGCTGAATTAATACAACATAATCACCTAACATTCATATTTAAAACGAGGGTCTACTTTTCTTGTATATACTATATAATTCTATATTCTACCAACATATAATGTTATTTATCTACCACTATAATATCATACAAAGTAATTTTGTTTTTCATTTTATAAATTCTGTGTGTTCTATTAATTCCTTTATTTTCTCAACTCTTCAACCATTGATCTCTATATTGTTTTGATAATTTTGCCTTTTTTAGGATGTCAAAATATATTAAATTATATTAAAATTAGAATAATTGACTTCATTCATTCATTTCATAATATGGAATTAAGATTCTTCTAAGTCTGTTTTTTTCCCCTCAGTGCTGGGGACTGAAGGGCTTTGCACTTGATGCTAGACACTGTGCTCCCAGCCCTTCCTCCATATTTTTTCATGACTCAATAGTTCATTTCTCTTTAATGTTCAACACAGCAAATCTATACTGAACTCCAGTTCATTGTTTGGATGTACCAGAGTTTATCCATTCACCTATTGAGGAGCATCTTATTTGCTTCCAAGTTTTTGTTGTTATGGATTAAGTTGCAATAAACACCTATGTGTAAGATTGCGTGTGAAGACTACTTGTCAAGTATAAATAACAAGTAGTGTGATTGTTACATCATATGGTAAGTGGATATTTAATTTTATAAGAAACTACCAAAATGTTTCCCAAAGTGGCTATACCACTTTGCATTCCCATTGTCAATGAATGAGAGTTCCCATTGCTTGGTATCCTTGGAAGGATTTGGTGTTGTGGTGTACTAGGTTTTGGCCCTATTATTAGTGGTATCTTATTATTGTTTTTAATAATTATTTGTGGATTTATTTTTGGTTTTGGTTTTGCAAATATTTTTTCCCATGTTTTGTGGTTTTCCTTTTAATTTCCCATATTATTCTTTGAAGCATAAATGTTAATTTTGATGAAGTCCAATTTATCTTTTTTCTTCATACAAAGTTTGTGCTCTTGATATCTTATAAAATAAATCATTACCTATTCCAAAGTCATGTAGTTTTATCCTTATACTTTCATTTAAGAGGTTTATAGGTTTTTGCTTGTTCATTAATTCATGTGATAAATTTTTATTGAATTTTGGTTATGATGTGAGGTAGTAGTACTATTTCATTTTTTATGTGAATATCCACCTGTCCTTCCTTGTACAATAATAAAAAAGAATACAGAATATAATAAAACTAAAAAAAAATAATCCCCCCTGAACTCATACAGACAAGTTGGTCTCAGGACTCATTTGTCCTTTTCATCTGCAAATGACTACCAGGGGATCAGAAAATGCTACAGGAGACCTTAAAGATAACTTCAGGTTTCCCTATGCTAATTGGCATTCCAGGGCAATGCCTGTCTAGGCATAGATCATAAACCCTCCCCTTGTGGAGAGAGAGTTGGTACTTCACCAGAACCTGTTCCTCATAATAAAGATGAAAAGCACATTCAGCCCCATCTCTTTTGGGGGGGTGCAACAGGGATTTCATCAGAAAGAAAACTGTGTGGATGCTCTCTGGGTGCGCTGGTTGCAGTGGTAGTGTGGTTGGGAAAATGGGCCCTGGCTGGAGGTACATCCAGGACCTGTGCTAGGCTTCACTGAGGGCTACTAGTACTCAGAGGGATCTGGAGGACACTGAAGGCTTCACAACCCTGACCAACTTGCATCTTGTCAGGTCTACCAGGATTTTGGAAGACCAGTCTGAACAGTCTGATGCAACAGACCATGAATTGGAGACACCTAGAATGCCAGGTGTCCCATTTTTCTTTCACCTACTTGAGACACCCCACAGAGGTGAGGTTGGCTGTGCTTGTGTCAGAATAAAGAAAACAAGTGAGAAGCTGAGAAATGGTGCTCCTAGTGCAAACTCAGGAATATGGTTGGGTGTGTGAAACTCTCTCTGATCAGCTGATGGAAGAGGGTGAGCTTGAGAGTTCCAGTTGAAAACACCAACTGTGCCTGTATAGAAGTCTGGTGGCACTGCAGAGTGCTCCAGAGACCTGTAGTAAGAGGTCTTGACCTGGGCAGGCAGTGGCACACATTTACACTGTCAGCTTTTGGGATGTTGGTGCTTCACTGAGGAAGTCTGAGACCATGTCAATTGCAACAAGCCCTGTCAACTCAGAGGTGTCAAGTCCTGGTAAGTCTAACTGGAACATCCTGAAAATACTCATTGACACTTGTCAATTCCTTTCATACAAAACCAGCCTCTCTGGTTGCGGGAATTCTGAGTAGGCTTCTTCCCCACCCACCTCTCTGTTTTCCCCTCTCTCCCCACACATATATCACATCTCTGTCACCTTCAGCTGCCTGGTAGTCCAATACTGCTGCTGTGTGCTGGTTCCAAGTCCTCAAATTTCCCACAAATAGCCTGGAATAACAAAGGCTGTAGGACTCATCTATCCCAACGCACCTTCCCTCCTCCCCCCCAAAAAAAAAATTCAGGAGGAAAAGTTTCCTTATTTCTTCCTCTCCTATCAGATGCTGGAGGTGGGGATATATTTATTAATTGAACCCCAAATTTCCAAGCCAACTATTTCCTCCTCACCTGTAACTGGGTGAACCTTCATGACAGGCTGAACAAGGGGGAAAAAAGTACTTTACCCCCCAACTGCATTGTGAAGTCTGGGTGGGCACATCAGTCTGAGTGAAAAAAGACTCTCAGGGGACTCAGATCTTTGGGACAACTCATTATCACTGCTAAAAATAAAAACAAAGCAAAACAAAAAGCCAACCTGGGGGCTTTGACCAGTGCAATATGCTTCATGCAGAAAGGAAAAAGAAAGTTATCTACTTTTTTCACGTAATACGAATTGTCTTGGCACCCTTGTGGAAAAATCACCTGAGCATAAATATAAAGGTGTGTGGACTCTCTCGCATCCAATGAGGAGGTCCACAGAGCAGAGTAGAGGAGAGTGTGACTGTGTAGTCACTAATCAAGACCTCCAGAGACCAAGCAGGAAGCAGGTCTGCTCAGTTACCATGTATATATACTCAGGCAGTAGCTAAGCAGATTACAGGGCAACCACCAATGCAATGTCTGCTAACTGTCCTTACAGTGACCAGTCGAGGAGTGGGCAGTAGAGCAAGCACAGGGACTGTAACACATGGCTTCACACCCAGGGCTGTGCCTACAGGGTAAGTGGCCTGCCACTCACATGACTAGCATGAGGGGAGTGGCCTGCCACTCAGACCCCCTTGACACATGCCATGTATGTGGTACTCCATGCACTTGTCCCCAGATAAAGGATTATTCTTGGATTGTAAATTTTATACATGATCTACATGTCTACCTTTAGACCAGTATCATTACTTTTTTCGTAAGAGTGTAACTTTGGAGTGAATTTTCAAATCTGGACATGTGAATCCTTCACATTTTTTTTCTTTTCAAGATTGTTTAGGCCTATCCATATAAATTTTAGGATTAGTTAGTTAATTTCTAAAAAACAGTTGAGATTTTAAGAGAACTTCTATTTTATCAAAAGCTTGATATGCAACACCTTCTAAATGATATCAAGTCTTCTGATTAATCAACATGGCATATTTCCCACTTAATGTCTTTGATTTCATTCAATTATGACTTCAGTGTATAAATCATATGTGTTTTCAAAAAATCATTACTAACAATTTTATCCTTTTTGATGCTATTTAAGTGAAATTCTTTCTTTAGTTTTATTTTCAGATTGTTTCATATACAAATATAGTTCATTTTGATCTTGTTTTATTCTGCAACCTTCCCAAAACCATTTATTAGCTCTAATAGTTTGTTATGGAGTCTTTAGGTTTTTTGCATAGAATACCATATAATTTCTCAATAGACATAGTTTGACTAATTCTTGCTTTCCTAAATCTGATTTTCCTTCTTCCTTTTTTTAACCCAATTTCACTGGCTGTAATCTCCCAGTACAATGTTGAATAGACGTGTCAAGAATAAACATCTTTGTTGTTTTTTTTAATGATAAGCTGCAAACTCTCTGCTTTTCACTAGATAGTATGATATTAGATGACCTTTATTACATTGAAGAAATTGCTTTCTATTTGCAGTTGTTGAAGCTTTTTTATTGTGAAAGTGTTTTTATTTAGTCAAGCACAGTTTGTGCATATATTGGGCAGGCTGTGGTTTAATTTTATTAATATAGTATTATATTAACTGATTTTAATACATTGAATCACCATACTTTGCAGCAAAGTAATAAATCTCACCTGGTTGGGGGCATGTAATTCCTTTTATATTGCTGTTTTAGTTGATTAATATGTTGTTGATCATTTCAGCATTTATGTTCATAAAGATTATTATTCTGTGATGTCATTTTCCTGTGATGTTTTTGTCCGTCTTTGATATTAGGGTAAAACTTTGATATTAGGGTAAAACTGTTTTTGATATTGGGATAGTGCCCTCCTTTCTTGTTTTAAATGAGTTTTTAAATGTTGATGTTGGTTCATCTTTAAATGTTTGTTGGCATTCATAAATAAAGCTATCTGTTCATTGGCTTTTATTTTGGGAGGTTTTTAAAAAAAATTATTATTCCTATTTAAATTGATGTATTTGTTATAAGTCTCTTTGGAGTTTTTATTTTTCCTTTAGTCACTTCCTATGTTTTGGGTATTTTTGGGAATTTGTCCATTCCATCCAAATTATCTATTGTTTCAGTAAGGAAATATTCATGTAATTCACTTGTATTTCATAATTTTTTAGTAATTTTTCATCTTCTATTCCTGTTTAGTTACTTGAGACGTTTTTTAAAATCGGTCACTTAAAAGTTTATGATTTTTAAATCTTTTCACAGAACTAACTTTTACTTTCATTTATTTTCTCTGTTACCATTATCCTCTGTTTTATTAGTTTGTACTCTAGCCAGGAGTGGAGGTTTCAAGTTTGAGGTCAGTCTTAGTAAATTAGCTAGATTTTGACTCAAAACATTAAAAAAAATTAAATTTCTACTCTGACCTTTGTGTCTTTCCTTTTGCCTGCTTTGAATTTGATTTCTTCTCTTAAGAAAACGAGACTAGTTTCTGTAGGTAGAATGTTAGATTATTCATGTAAGATCTTTCTCCCTCCTCCTCCTCCTCCTCCTCCTCCTCCTCTTCTTTCTTTCTCTCTCTCTCTCTCTTTCTTTCTTTCTTTCCTCTTTCTTTCTTTCTTTCTTTCTTTCTTTCTTTCTTTCTTTCTTTCTTTCTTTCTTTCTTTCTTTCTTTCTCTCTCTCTCTTTCTTTCTTTCTTTCTTTCTTTCTTTCTCTCTCTCTCTTTCTTTCTCTCTCTCTCTCTTTCTTTCTTTCTTTCTTTCTTTCTTTCTTTCTTTCTTTCTTTCTTTCTTTCTCTCTTTCTTTCTCTTTCTTTCTCTCTTTCTTTGATTGAACCCACACATGATTTACCAGTGAGCTACATCCCAACACTTTTTACTTTTTGATACAGGGTCTCACTAAGTTGATGAGGCTGGGCTCAAACTTGTGATTCTCTGGCTTCAGCTGCCTGAGTTGTAAGATCATTCTTCTTTTTAAAATATAGGTATTTAAAGTTATAAATTTTCCTCTAAGCCTTGCTTTAGTTAGACTGTGCACGCGCGCGCGCGCGCGTGTGTGTGTGTGTGTGTGAGTGTGTATATTGGTTTCTTTTCTTTTACAAATATTTTCTGGTATCAATTGTGATCTCTTCTTTGACCCATTTATCTTTCCTGAGTACGCTGCTTAATATCCACATATCTATGTATTTCCCAGATTTCCTTATGGTAATTTTTGCTAGTTTTATTCCATTGTTGGAAGTGAACTTACTTTATATGATTTCTATGCTTTTGGACTAATTCATGGACAATTATGAACATGATGTTACCTGTGCTTTTCTGTATCAATGTTGTCAGAGTGTTCTATAGTGTCAGTTAGGTCCTAATAGATTTTTTACCCTGTTGATAATGTTTTCTATTTTTTATTGAATAGTTACCAGACTTTTTTTATATTATTAAAACTGGATATCAAAGACTCTATTATTGTTGAATTGTCTTCTTCAATTTTGAAAACTTTTGCTTCACTGTTATTGGGTGCATTTAAATGTACAATTATCATATATAAAATATAATTGCATATTTGTTTTTGTTTTAAAGTTTTTTTTTGTGTGTGTTAATATGGCTGTACCAGTTTTCTTTTGGCTATGGTTTCTATGGTATATACTCTCCCATCCTTATTCATTTAGACTGTTGCTGCTTAAAACCTAAAGTGTGTTTCTAGTAAATAGTATATAGTTAGACAATGTCTTTTATCCATTCCACCAATTTGTTGTTTGACATGTTTAATCCATTTACATATACTATAACTACGGATAACAGAAGATTTTCTTTGAGTGTTGTGCTGTTTATTTTTATGCACTTATGGTTATCCCATTGACCATTATTGACTACTTTTGTATTAAATACATACTTGGTGGTGCACCTTTTTAATTGCTTTGTTTCTTTTAGTTTGTTTTTTAATTAGTGGCTATCCTGTGGGATCCCAATTAATATCTTAACTCATACCAATTTCATTCAGATTAAGACTAACTTTTGTTAATATTAAACAAAAGCTTCCTTCCTATATAGCTCCTTTACTGCCTCTATGTTTATGCTCTCATTGATATACAATTTGCAATTGTGTTCATTTTCTGCTTATAGGATAGGAGATAAAATAACTAAAATAGCATAAAGAAGAATTGCAATCAAAACTTATTTATACCCTCTTTTATATTTACATGGTGCTTTTTATTTTTTTATGTGGATTTGAATTATTACCTAGTATTTTTCACTTCAACTTGAAGGAAATTCCTTTTGGTATTGATTTTTAAAAAATTGGATGGCTGGGCCTAGTTCTATTTTACTATTCCATATGTATAACCCACAATACTGGAACTACTTAATGAATATTTTGTCTTTCTCCACTGATGGATAATACCCACATCTGAACTATCAAGCTCTTTTTTCCTTTTCTGCCTTCCCATTTTTTTCCAATACTGGAGATTGAACCAAACCTTTGTGCATGCTAGGCAAGCACTCTTACACTGTACTACAACCCAACCCAGCTCTTTTAACATTTTATTTTAATATAGGGTCTTGCCAAGTTCCCTGTGATTCTCCTGCGTCAGCCTCCAGAGTAGCCACTCTGGAGTAGAAAGTGAACCACTGTGCCAGCTAATATCAAGCTTTTCTATGTGCTAGAGTCTGCATCTTGTATCTCTAAGGAAAGACAATCCTATATATATATATCTATCCAATCCTTTAAATATCCATTTCGTTCCCCATTTATGATGTCACTCCTCTGTTCATCTTCTGTCTGCTTACAGGAGGCTGACTCAGCACCTTGAATCAAGTGAATGAAAAATCTTTAAGGTGATACCAACAAAGTTGGTAAGAGGCTCCAATACAATTCTTATTTGGTTCTAAGCTAATTTATAATATTTAATACACTTTTATCCATGGTAAAAATATTTTATCCTTGCATAGCCAATTTGGTATTTTCTGCCCCTCCCTCAATTATTTTGTAAAGAAATAAAGTGATATGGGATATTTGCTTTGGATTGTTTTATATGTTTTGTCCATCTGTGCCTGTACCAACAAGCCAGGTACTTAACTTGTTTATCAGGTGCACAAATGAGCTCCTTCTTGAGCTGTGCTCTTAATTCACTTTTCTGTATATTTTCTATATATTTATCTCATGTGTCACTATGGTATAAATGTCATTATTTTATCTACCTTTCTATTCATATTCAAAATATAGTCATTTCTCCATACCCGTGGATTCTGCATTCAAGAATTAAAACAACTTCAAATAGGATATAGATAGATAGATAGATATAGATAGATAGATAGATATAGATCTCTATATAGATATAGATAGATATCTACCTATCTATATATATCTCCTATCTGAAGTTTTAAAATTATATATATATATAGATAGATAGATAGATAGATATGTAGATATATAAATATATAGATATTCCACCTTCACTAAATTTTTACATTTTTTTCTCATCATTATTCCCTAGACACAATAGTATATCAACTATTTACATACCATTTATATTGTATTTTGTATTAGAAATAATTCAAATGTATCAAAGGATATCTATAAAATTCTAAAATTTTTTACATAAAAGAATTAAGTATCTGCTAATTTTTAATAGCTGTGCAGAGGAGATCCTGGAATCAATCCCCTGAAAAACCAAAGAATGACCATATCATACTGCATGATTATTATTTTATTTCATAATAAGACTTTCTTTGTGATAGAGAATTCTCCCCCAACATGACTCTTTTCTGTCATGAATTTATTATCAATCTTCAACTTGTTATAGCAAACGTTGTGTGTACTCAATTGTAATAGATTTTTGTAATAAGGATGAAGAACAAATAAATAAATGTATCCCCTTTGAAAATTCAGAATATATTTCAAGTTCTTCTGAGACTCGATGATGCTGAAATACGAATTATTAACATTTTTATTCGCCGTAGCAACTAGTAAAGTGTTTATGCATTGTCAGTGCTTAAAAAAAGCTTTATTGTTCTAGCAAAAGCTAATACTAGTGAATGCATTAGCGAGAATGTCAGTTGTAAGCTCTTAAAAAGAAGCCTCTTGTGGGCTGGGGCTGTTTCATTGTTCCACATGCATATCATAGTAGAGTTAATCTTGCAAACACTTGATTAAAGTTAATGCCATCACTTGGCATTTATCATATATACATATATATCTATAAAAGTTTTCCTGCAAATAACAGAATATTTGCCTAAAAGTAGATTTAAAAAATAGAGATAAGTTCACATGAGCTAATTCAGAGAACAAAAATTTCAGATTTGGCTAATTCAACAGCTCATCAATGCTCATATGTGTCAGGAGCATTTCTTGCATTCCTTTTTTGGTTCCTTTCTCATGGCCACATTACAGCTATTAAAGCTCTGGGTTCGCAAACACCACAAGGTCCAAAAATATTTCAGAGGGGCAAGGTTTCCCCTCATATGGTCTCCATCATGGAATAAATCAGGCCCAGAAGCTAACTTCATTTTCAATTTCAAGAGCCACATTCAGACTCCTATCAATCACTGGCATGGATTAATTATGATTTATCATCAGGTGGAGTGCAACTTACTGAGCTTCATGCTAAGAACTATTGAAACAAAACCAAGTTTCTTTACCAGTGGAAAAGGATGATACTGTAGAAATTTAGCAGTTCCTCCCACATGGAGTTTCATGCTTGCAAGCCAATAATGAGGACAGCGTAACAAACATACTGAAAATAGGTGTTATTTAGGATTTTTCTTATTCTAGTTTTTCTATACAGTTCTTAAGGAAAAAAGGTTGAGCGTTATTTACTGTCTTCAAATTTCTACATTTTAAGTTGATTTTTAAAACATTTCCTCCTACTTAGAAATACAACAACCTGTTTTATTCTTGTCAACATAAAACATTGTTACTTCTTAATTAATACCTAGAAATTAATAAGAAAAATTCTGAGGTATTCCTCTGGAGTAACATATATTGCAGCATTTCCAATAAGTAACACATGTGAAAACATAAATGACACTTAATTTTTCCATAGATAAAGCAGAATTTACATATTTGAAGATCAGTTTCTTCATCAAAACAAACACATGCAAGTTATAATCTATTAATATAATCTGATTATGTAAATATCTTCTGGGACTTCGGTTAGAAATTCTTTTTAGATTTTACACTATCTCTTCTTTTCCTTGCTTCTTTATTTTTTTAGTGAGAGGAGATGAAATAGAATTCCTGATACCATGAATTAATTGCATCTCATTGTCAATTTCTACACCCAGTAGTTATATTTGGTCTCATCTATTACTAAGATTTAGAGGTCAAAAAATAAGATTTGAAGAAAAAGCATGCAACTTCTTTCTTATAAATTTTCTAAACACCTTCAAGTACACATTGATAAAAGTATTTCCAGTAAAATTTTGAGAAATAGTATCCTATTGAAACAGATATACATATCTATAGATGACAAGTGAAAAATATTTATTCAGATGTATTTGTTGTATTCTCACTGTTATTGATACATCTGATTTCTTCTATGTATCTAGCAAGGTACACATATTTTAACTAGAGTGTCTTTGCACTGATACTGCAGTAATTTGAATTCAAGGTTGGTAAGTGATCCTCAAGTGTCTACTGATCTATCACACTACTAAAAGTTGCCTGACAATTGGAATCAATCCAGTATTGTCTTTCTGATGAGCATGGCAGTCCTGGGATATGAAATATGTGATGGCCAATTTTTCTGAATATCCTTGCTGGCTTCATAAAATAGGCATCTGGGAATGTGCTGAGCTTGTGAAACAGGTAACCAAAGTAGGAAATGGATAAGATTTCTAACTTAAATTGGCCATTATGTGAAATGAACAAAAGTGGCTTCCATTTCCTGAATAAGGAATGATTTCTTCCCTCTGTGAATTGAACAGCAATCGATATGAGAGGGGGTAAAAAAACTGATAGTCATCTTTTCCTTATGAAAAGGAGCACTTCCAAGGTTGGCATCAGCTGTTGCAAATCTGGAGCTGGGAAAAGAAAGAAGTTGCACTTTCTTGCTTTCTTGAAAAATCCAACTCCACACACAGACACTGAGTAGCCTCTTTTTTTTTCCGTGGGGGGGGGGTGCGAGGGGAGGGGTAATTTATGCCTGTGAAGTGAGGTCTTCATTGTGTAAATCAGAATGGAAATGAAAGCTAACTGAAGTATAGGCAGCTATGAAGATTTCCCTTTTTCCTTCCTACTTGCTACATCATAATACGTACATAGCTGCACACACGCATATACACAATGCACATCTACATGCCTTTTCTCTAATTTAGAAACCCACTTTGTTTACTTGGCTCAGGTAACTACATTTGCTTTCTGTCTGTATCAGTCATGCCAGGCCTTTTGCTGTTTTAATATCTTTTCCTATGAACACTGCACCTCTCTTTGAACTTTTACTCAATCCTATTTACATTTTATCCTATGCTGTTTGCTACTTTGTTTATAAAGTTAAGCTTTCCCTCTTTATTATACAATTAGCTCAATCTGGATGAGGTTCATATCTTTAATTTCTTCTTTTCTCTGTTGGTATAGAAGGGGAATTCAAGAATAATTGTATGCTGAAAGAGTAATTACATCTCAATGATTAGTATACTGAAAATGTGTAAATGATTGTGTTTGGATCCACCTCCAGTCATCAGAGACAGACAGTTTTTATCTAGAATGAGAAAACATGTATAGTGAAAAAGTGCATGTATTGATGCACATGGTGAAAGTGAAGACAGAATTTAGAACAATGGTTGGAAGATAAGTTTGCAGATTTAAGTCATTCCTATTTAGTATTTCTCCTGTAAGTCTTCAAAACTATTTCAAAAGTACTCAAGGAAATTATTTTTATTACATCTCTCTAAAGAAAAAAAAATCCCCCTGTTCTGAACACACACACACACACACACACACACACACACACACACAGACACATACAGTTTGTAAATTCTTGCTAACATATTTGTTTAGGCATTGAACCATTTTGCCTTAAAGGTAACCACCACAGACCTAGTGAGAATACAATTAGGATTGTGGTTGATCACTTTAAACCACTCTCAATATTTGCGATTATTTGGAGTGTTTACTTAATTTTGTTTTCCTATTACCCTCAAAATCTTAATGTGCATAATGAAATTTTCTTCATGGGGATTAAATGAGATGGAAAGGTTACATCTCTCATGTTGGTTTTTATTCTATTCCTTTGTTTTTTTAAACACATATTGACATGCTGCCAGCTGTGAATGGGCAATGTTCTAGATGGTGGACAGGAGCTGAAGCCCTTATCAAAACAGACAAGATTCCTACTCCTCTACCGCTGCTTCATTGTACTCAGGAGACAAAACATAAATACACAAAGCGAGCGAATATCAAATAGTGTTAATACTAATGATAAAATTCAATATAGAAGGTCCTGAAAACAGCCTGGCATGATGTTTGAAGAGGAAGAGAGCCATAGGTAAGCATGTGATATATAAAGAAGAGAGTGGTTCTACATGCAATCAAAGAAGTAGGTAGGTGGCAGACCATGTGGAGGCCAACAACAACAACAACAACAACAAAAAGAGTTTGATTGTTATTTAAAATTCAATCAGAAGCCATTGGGGTTTTCGAGTAGGAAAGTGACATGATGTGATTTATATTTTAGGAAAAGATTACTGGGGTTTCTATGTGAAAAGTGCATTGTAAGGAAATTAAGAGCAGAGTTGGGGCAACTAACTAGGTAGGTCTTATGGAATATCAAGTCAGGAAATGATCTGGCAGAGCCTGGAAGGTTGCAAGTAAAGGTGGAGATAGATGGATAGATTCAGAATATATGTCTTTAGGGTGTTTAGTCATAAAGTGAGCAGAGGGTTAAATATGAGCAAACGTGGTGTGAATTTCCAATGTATTGTTCTCACCTTTGTTGTGCATTTTAGCACCAGAATATCACAGCTTGTCATGAAGTAGCTTACAGACAATAGAGACCAATGACCTAGATGGAGAAGTTATTTAAATCTGTGCTTCTGTGTTCTTATCTATGAAATGGGAATAACAATTGTTACCATTTGGATGTGAGGTGTTCCCCAAAAGCTCATGTGTGAGTCGATGTAATAAGGTTTAGAGAAGAAATGAGAACCTTAACCCAATCAGTAAATTAATCACCTGCTTTGAGTGCTAACTGAAGGCAGGTAGGGTGTGGCTGGAGGAGGTGGGCATTGGAGATATGGCTTTGGGGTCTATATTTGTATCAGGCAAGTGGAGAACTCTCTCTCTGTTTTCTGATCATCATGTGAGCCACTTCCCTCTGCCATACTCTTGCCCCATGATACTTAGCCTCACTTGGAGCCCCCAAAATGATGCTGGGCGTCTATGGACTGAGACCTCTGAAACTGTGAGCCATTAAATAAATGTTTCTTCCTCTATAATTGTGCTGGTTGGGTCTTTCAGTCACAGCAGTTAGTCATAAAACAACAATATTATGTATTTCATATAAGCTAGAACAGGATTAATATATATAAAGTGCTAAGAGTAGTTCCTAGTCCTGGTAAGTGCTACATAATATCACCATAATAGTAGTTATTATTGAATGTCCACAGTGCAGTATCAATACAATGTACTGGAAAGAATGAGGATTTTGAACGAAGGAGACCTAGATGCCTGTTCCCTCTTGTATCAATTTTTCTTGGCATGGAACAAATTGTTAAACTTCTGTGAGCCTCAGTTTTCCACCTACATAATGGAAATATTAAATCATATGTTGCAGTGGGAATATTATGATTAAATGGGATGTTTGTAAGTCATCCAACATTATGATTAGCACTTGCGGTAAACTTAAATATGAGTTACTATGAAGATTAGATGACTCAAATTATTTTTTAACCAATGAAAAGTTTATTTGAGTTGAAATATGGAATGCTTCCAAACAGAATATTCATTTAGAGCTAACGTTCGAAGAAAAGCTTTATTCCTCAAAAAATATATGTTTATGATATAAAACTTTGCCAGAAGCCTTATCTTTAAGACTCATTAACTTGAAAGTTTTTTCTTTTAAATTTAAAAGTAGGTAATTGACAAAAATTGTATATGTCAAAGTGTACAATATGATTATATACATATGTATATATATAATATAGGCACACATTATATGATAATTTCTGTGATAAATTTAATTAATCCGAGGCGTTGCTGCTGCAGACGCCACTATAGTGCCCAGAGGAGGTCATTTCTCTAGCCACCGCCACAGTTGCCTTGGTTACCTCGGTTGCTACTTCTGAAGCTACCTCTAGTCATCTCTGCTGCTGAACCCAAAATCTCCTGTGGATCAACTGTCGCCTGCACTGCTACCGCCATTGCTGCTGCCTCTGATTCTACTGCTGCCAGCCTGAGGTTGCCTAGAGGTCTTATCTCTTGGTGCTGCTGTCATAGAAGACACTGTTGCTCCAGATGGAACAGAAGCCAACACTGCTGCTGACACCTGGAGATTGGCTGGTGACACCACCCCCACAGCTGCAGTTGCAGCTGCCACTGCTGCTGACCTACTACCTGCTGCCAACAACCACCTCCACTACCACTGCTACCATGGCCTAGAGGATTGCTGTGGGGGAGATTTCAGGTTTGGTTGCCATGTGGCTGCACCCATTTTGGGATACCAGCCAGGGCCTGGGGCCTGGATGCCAGCAGGTTTACTACCACAAGATCCTCTATATGTGTTCCTGTAGTATGCTGTTTTGAAGTCCTTTGGATATAAACTGAGGAGAGGGGATAGCTGGGTCAAATGGTGGTTCCATTCCCAGATTTCCAAGGAATCTCCATACTGCTTTCCATATTGGCTGTACCAATTTGCAGTCCCACCAGCAATGTATGAGTGTACCTTTTCCCCCACATCCTTGCCAACACTTATTGTTGTTTGTCTTCATAATAGCTGCCATTCTGACTAGAGTGAGATGGTATATTAGAGTAGTTTCCATTTGCATTTCTCTGATTGCTAGAGATGATGAGCATTTTTTCATATATTTGTTGATTGATTGTATATCCTCTTCTGAGAAGTGTCTGTCCAGGTCCTTGGCCCATTTTTTGATTGGGTTATTTGTTTTTGTTTTTGTTTTTTGTTTTTGGTACTTAGTTTTTGAGTTCTTTATATACCTTAGATATTAGTGCTATATCTGATGTATGAAGGGTAAAAAATTGCTCCCAGGATGTAGGCTTTCTGTTCACCTCACAGATTGTTTCTTTTGCTGAGAAGAAACTTTTTAGTTTGATTCCATCCCATTTATTGATTCTTTGTTTTAATTCTTGCACTACAGGAGTCTTATTAAGTAAGTTGTGACCTAATCCCACATGATTAAGATTAGGGCCTACTTTTTCTTCTATTAGACACAGAGTCTCTGGTTTAATTCCTAGGTCCTCGATCCACTTTGAGTTGAGTTTTGTGCATGGGGAGAGATAGGGATTTAACTTCATTTTGTTGCATATGGATTTCCAGTTTTCCCAGCACTGTTTGTTAAAGATGTTATCTTTTCTCCAGTCATGTTTTTGGCACCTTTGTCTAATATAAGATAATTGTAATTTTGTGGGTTAGTCTATGTGTCCTCTATTCTGTACCATTGGTCTACCAGTCTGTTTTGGTGCCAATACCATGCTGTTTTTGTTACTATTGCTATGTGGTAGAGTTTAATGTCTGGTATAGCAGCACAGTTCACAATAGATGAACTGAGGAGCCAACCTAGATGCCCTTCAGTGGATGAATGGATAAAAAATTGTGGCATATATGTACAATAGAATTTTACTCAGCATTAAAAGAGAATACAAACATGGCATTTGCAGGTAAATGGGTGGCGTTGGAGGAGATAATGCTAAGAGAAGTTAGCCAATCCCCAAAAAACAAATGCTGAATGTTTTCTCTGCTATAAGGAGGCTGACTCATAGTGGGGTAGGGAGAATTAGATGAATTCTAGATAGGAAAGAGGGGGGGAAGGAAAGGGATGGTCAGGAAATTAGCAAGGATGGTGGAATGTGATGGATATCATTATCCAAACTACATGTATGAAGACTTGAATTGGCTGTCAACCTACTTTATATACAAACAGAGATATAAAAAATTATAGTATATATGTGTAAATGCAAAAAACAAAAACAAAAAAGTACATGTGTAAAGGCATGAATTGGCATGAACATGCTTTATATACAAAGATATGAAAACTTGTGCTCTATATGTGTAATAAGAATTGTAATGCATTCTGCTGTCATGTATTGAAGAAGAAGAAGAAGAAAAAGGAGGAGGAGGAGGAGAAGAGGAAGAAGAAGAAGAAGAAGAAGAAGAAGAAGAAGAAGAAGAAGAAGAAGAAGAAGCAGCTGCTGCTTTATCTGAGAACTTCAGCTAGGACTTGCAAGTTCTGTGTAGAGGTGCCTGTGGATTTGGAGGAGCCTGGGGTCTTCCCACTAATAATGCTGGTTGTCTTGCTGCTGCATCTTGGAGTTGCTCCTTTCCATGAGTGTATCCCTAGTGATCTCTCTGCAAGTAGGAGCAGCACTGAGATCTTGGGACAGCAGCGTGACTGAGCCTGAAGTATCTGAAGTCCAGATCAGTGGTATAGTGACTGGGTTTGTGAGGGATGATCTGGGTTTGGTGATCCCAAAAAGACATCAGAGACAGGGCACTGACAAAGACAGTTTGACATTCCAGCAAGATTTATTTTATTTTACTTTTTGATTTGCTAATCTCTCTACCATATTTAGAACAGGAACTTTTTAATGCATCATTTTGTGAAGGACAATAACATATGGATGCTGTTTTGTATTTTTGTTGCAGTCTTATGTCTTTAATATTTTCTCTTTGTTCATATTCTTCCTCTCTCTTGTCTATTTTCTTCCCCAACTTGTCTCCAACCAATAGCCAATCTCTTTTGGCTTCACTTCCACTCTTCTTGTGAATTTTTACTTCTTGCTTCTCTCTTCTGCTCTTACAAATATTGCATATTGCTATCCCTCTTTTCTCATCCACCACTTGAAATTGTAAACTGTTTTGACAAATTTTCTGTTTATACTATAGATAGTTATTGAATTCATAATTTTGGTTTAATGTGAGAAATTAATAAATGCCTTAGTGTGAACTATTATATTAAAAGCTATATATTGTGTACACTGGGTGCTATTGATACTGATCTCACCATTATGGACAAGAAATTATAAACCTTTAGAGTCACTATCAGTCCACAGGGTAGAATTTATGCTGCCATAAGTCCATACTTCTAGATAGAAAACACTCTAACAACATGGAAAAACAAGACAATAAAGTGCCTAAAAAAAACCAAGATGCTTCAACAACAGAAGCCATTGATAACACAGTAGAAGAAATGTCCAAGAAGGAGTTTAGATTGTACATAGTTAAATTGATATGTGAAGTAAAGGATAGTATAAGGAGTAAAATCAAAGAAAAAATACAGGAAGTGAAAGACCACTTGAATAAAGAATTAAAGAATGTTGAAAAAACCAGAAATCCTTGAAATGAAGGAATCAGTAAACCAAATTATAAATTCAATAGAAAGCATCATCAACAGACTGGACCACTTGGAAGACAATCTCAGAAAATGAAGACAAAATATATCATCTGGAAAGTAGAGTTGACCATGCAGAAAGGATGGTAGAAACCATGAACAGAACATCCAAGAATTATGGGATAACATGAAAAGACCAAATTTCAGAATTATTGGAATAGATGAAGTAGCAGAGATACAAACCAAATGAATAAACATTCTTTTCAATAATATAATAGCAGAAAATTTCCTAAACCTAAGAATGGAATGGGAAATCAAACACAAGAGGCTTACAGGACCCCCAAATGTCCAAAATTACAGCAGACACAAATCCAGACACATTATAATGAGAATGACTAACACACAGGATAAAGATAAAATCTTAAAGGTTGTGAGAGAAAAAAAAATCAAATTACATATGGGGGAAACCAATTAGGATCCCAACTGATTTCTCAACCCACACCTTCAAAGCTAGGAAGTCCTGGAATAATATATTTTAAGCTCTGAAAGAAAATGGGTGCCAACCAAGAATTATATATTAATCAAAACTACGTTTCAGATTTCATGATGAAATTAAAAACTTCCATGAGAAACAAAATTAGAAGAGTTCACACTACACTTCAGAGCATTCTTAACAAAATATTCTATGAGGATGAAAGGGGGAAAAAATGAAAAACAGCAAAGGGAAGATCTACACTAAAGGAACATTCAACCAAATGTGAAACAGAGACAAATCAACAACTAGAAATAAATCAAAATGATAGGGAATACAAATCATATCTCAATAATAACCTTGAATGTTTATGGCCTAAACTCATTAATCGAAAGATATAGATTGAAAGATTGGATTAAAAAGCAAGACCTAATAATATGCTGTCTTCAAGAGACTCACCCCTGGACAAAGACAGCCACAGGCTGAAGGTGAAAGAATGGGAAAATGTTATCACTCATATGGATTATATAAACAAGCAGAGGTCTCCATTCTTGTCTCAGATAATGTAGACTTGAAACCAAAGTTAATCAGAAGAGACAAAGAAGGACATTTTATACTTATTAAGGGAAGTTCATATAAGCAGAACATAACAGTCATACATATTTATGTTCCAAACAATGGAGCATCTATGTGTATCAAACAAACCTTTCTATATTTCAATAGTAAAATAGACCACAATACAATAATACTGTGTGATTTTAACACATCTATCTCTCTACTGGACAGATCTTCCAGACAAAAACTGAATAAGTAAACTATAGAACTACCTAATACAATCAATAATTTAGACTTAATAGGCATATATAGAATGTTTCATCCATCAATGAGCAAATATACTTTCTTCTCAGGAGCACATGGATCCTTCTCTGAAATAGACCATATCTTATACCACAAAGCAACTCTTAGTAAATACAAAAACACAGAGATAATACCCAGCATTCTATCAGACCACGATGGAATGAAATTAGAAATCAACAATAAAAACAACAACAACAAAACAAGCTACTGTAACAAATGGAGACTAAATAATACACTATTTAATGACCAATGTATAGTAGAAGAAATCAAGGATAGAATAAAAAAATTTGTAGAAGTAGATGAGAACACTGATACAACATATCAAAATCTCTGACACTATGAAGGCAGTACTAAGAGGAAAATTATCCCATTGATCGCATTCCTTAAGAGAATAAAAAGTCAACAAATAAATATACTAACACTACATCTCAAAGCCCTAGAAAAGAAGAACAAATCAACACCAAAAGCAGAGACAAGAAATAATAAAAATCAGAGCTGAAATCAATGAAGTTGAAAGAAAAGAAACAATTTAAAAAATTGACAAAACAAAAAGTTGCTTCTTTGAAAAAAATAAAACAGCTAGCCATGCTAACAAAGAGAAAAAGGGAGAAAACTCAAATTACTAAAATACAAGTTAAAGAAGGAAATTTCACAACGGAGACATCTGAAATACAGAAGATAATTAGAAATTATTTTGAAAATTTATGCTCCAATAAAATAGAAAATATTGAAGACATTGACAAATTTCTAGAGACATATGACCTACCCAACTGAACGAGGAGGTCTCACATGATTTAAACAGGTCAATTTCAAGTAGTGAATAGAAAACACCATCAACAGCCTACCAACTGAGAAAAGCCCAGGAACCAGATGGATCCTCAGCCCAGTTCTACAAGTCTTTCAAAGAAGAATAAATACAAATACTCCTGAAAGTATTCAATAAAATAGAAAAGAATAAAATGCTTCCAAACTTATTCTATGAGGCTTATATCACCCTGATATCAAAATCAGACAAAGACACATCAAGGAAAGAAATCTTTAGACCAATATCCTTGATGATCATAGATGGAAAAATTTTCAATAAAATTCTGGGAAATTGCATACAAAAACATTAAAAAGATAGTACACCACAATGAAGAGGGGTTCATCCCAAGGATGCAGTGTTGATTCGACATACAGAAAAAGCATTTGACAAAATATAGCACAGCTTCATTTTCAAAACACTAGAAAAACTAAGGATAGTGGGAACATACATCAACATTATAAAAGTTATATATGCTAAACCCAAGGCCAGTATCATTCTAAATAGAGAAAAATTAAAAGCATTCCCTTTAAAAACTGGAACAAGTCAAGGATGTCCTCTTTCACCATGTCTATTCAATATCATGCTTAAAACTCTAGCCAGAGCAATTAGACAAAAGAAAAAATTAAAGGGATATAAATAGGTAAAGAAGAACTCAAACTGTCACTATTTGCTGATGCCATAATTCTATATCTAAAAAATCCAAAAAATTCCACCAGAAAACTTCTAGTACTAGAGAAGAATAGCATTACCTTAGATTAGGTAGAAGGAAGTGATGAGAGGGGAGGGGAAGGGATGTGGGGAGAGGAAACATAGTAGAATGAAACAAACATTATTACTTTATGTATATCTGTGATTACATGACCAATATGATCCTTCAACATGTACACTCAGAAAAATGAGAAATTATATCCCATCTATGTGTGATATATAAAAGTACATAAATGCATTCTACTGTCATGTATAAATAATTAAAACAAGTAAAAAATGTAATAAAAATAAGAAAAAAATTAACTTATCTGTCACTATAGTTACCATTTATGTACACATAGGCCTATTAGGATTTTGTTTCTTTGCTGTTCCTACATTTCAAGTGAGCAACAACATTATTAAATTCAATCATGAGTGCTGTATATTACATCATCATAATTTATTCACCCAATAACTGAAAGTCTGTAACATGTGACCAACCTCCTCCCACTTTTCCATTATGAAAGAATGTTGAATTTTGTCAGTTTTTTTTTTTCGTGGAGTGGGTATCTTTCAAGATAATCATATGATAATTATTCTTAATTTCGGTAATGTAGTATATGACATTAATTGACTTGGTCCATCTTCGCATACCAGGGATAAATCCTACTTGATCATTGTGAATGACCTTTTAAATGTGATGTTGGAAATGGTGCTAGTATTTTGTTGAGTATATTTTTTTCAAATCTATTTGTATCAGTGATGTTAACCTGTAGTTTTCTTTTCTTGTTGAGTTCTTCTCTGGCTCTGATAACATAGTAATGTTGGCCATATGAAGTTATTTTGAAAGAATTCACACCTCTGCAGTATTTTTACAAAAGATTAAGAAGCATTGATGTAAGTTTTTTAAACATTTTAAAGAATTCACCTATGAAGCTGTCTTGTCCTCAGAGGTTTACGATTACTGATTCAATTTTCACCATTGTTGGTCTGTTCAGATTTTTTGTTGTTTCAATGATTTGTTCTTGGAAGATTGTATGTTTCTAGAAATTTATCTATTTCTCTAGATTTTCAATTAATTGGCATATAATTTTTCATAGTATTCTCTTATAATTATTTGTATTTCTATGGTATCAGTTGAAATGTCTCTTCTTACACTTACGTGTTTGAGTCCTCTTTATTTTTTAAAAAATTTTGTTGTTAATCTGGTTAAAGATTGGTCAATTTTGTTTAGTATGGAGTACTGCATACTTGGCATACATTAAGGGTTTCTGAGTGGCAAACCACTACGCTATGTTAGACGTGTGAGGGGCAAACAGCTTACCTTGTAATAGGCACAGCCCTGGGCATAAGGCCACGTATTGCAGTCCTTGCACTTGCTCCACACCCCACTCCTCCATTGGTCACTGCAGGGACAGTTGGCCAGCAATTGCAATGGTAGCTGCCTGTAATCTGCTTGGCTACTGCCTGAGTATATATATACATGGTAACTGCGAAATAAAATCAGACCTGCTTCCTGCTTGGTCTCTGGAGGTGTGATTAGTGACTCTGCAGCCGCACTCTCTTCTACCCTGTTCCATGGACCTCCTCACTGGATGACAGCCCATACACTTAAAAAAAAACCCAGCTCTTAGTTTTATTGATTTTTTTTCTATTATATGCTTTCCATTCTCTGTTTTATTATTTCTATTGTGTTTCTGATAGTTTCTTTCTGTCTGCTTTAGAACTAGTTCTTTGGACGTGTTCTTTTTCTTGTTCTTTATGACACTATATCAGGTAGATTATTTGAGATCTTTCATCATTTTAATTTTTTAATTAATTAATAAGCATTTATTTAAGAAATTTTTCTTATTCCTTTCAAAGGCAAATGAAGTCCTGGAATGTTCTTACTTTAATTATAGACATAACAATGCAGGCAGTATACACTAAACATTTTATCAATATTATATGTATCATAATTTGTTACTAGACTAAATCATTTTTTATAGCATGTGCAGCTTACAAAATGAATAGTGAAAATTAACTTTGCTGTTAAAACTGCCTTTGCTGCACCTCATACATCTTCGTATGTTGTCTTGGCATTTTCATTGTCTTAAGATATATTTTTAATTTAACATTGAATTTCTGTTTTATCCATTGATTGTTCAGGAATGTGTTGTTTGATTTCCACATATTTGTCAAGTTTCCAAAATTCATCATTTTTGATTACTAATTTTATACTGTTGTCATCAGAAAACATACTAGATGTTGTTTTATTCTTAAAAAAATTGAGGCTTGTTTTGTGGCCCAACATGAATCTCACCTGGAAAATGTTCTGTGGGTACCTGAAAAGATTGCATGTTCCACTGTTTTGGGGTAGAGTGTTCTATATCTGTCTGTCAGGAATGTTTGGTCGGAGGTGTTATTGAAGTCCACTGTTTATATATTTTCCACCTGGATGATATATCTGTTGTCAAAAGTGGGGTCTTGAAGTCTCCTATTATTGTATGTCTATTTGTCCCTTTAGTTCTGTATACTTAAGTGCTCCAATGTCAGGTGTGTGTAAATACTTATAATATTCTCTTGATGAAATGACTCTTTTGTCATTATTTAATGATCCTCTTCATCTCTCCTGAAAGATTTTGACTGAAAAACTATTTTGTCTGATGTAAGAATAGTCACCCCTGCTCTCTTTATGCCACTCTTTGCATGGAATATTTCTTTCAATTCTTTTACTCTTAGGCTATGTCTATTCTTAAGTCTAAAGTGAGTCTCTTGTAGGCTGTATTGTTGGATTCTGCTTTTATTTTTCCATCCTGCCACTCTATGTCTTTTGGAGAATTTAATCCATTTATACTTAAAATAATGTACACTATGTATCTATGAACTTATCATTGTCAATTGTGAATTTCTTTTGCCTTTAATATAGTTCCTTTGTTCCTCTTTTGCTTTCTCCCTTTGTGATTAAAATTTTTTGTAGTGCTATAATTTGATTTTTTCCCCTGTATCCTTTATGTATCTACTAAAAGTTTTTTTGTGGTTACCATGTTGCTTATATAAAATAACTGATAGTTATAACATTCTATTTTAATATGATGACAACTTCTATTGATTACAAAATCTCTAAAATTTTACTAATCCTTTTCCTCAATTTTATGCTCTTGATGTCACATTTTTCATGCTTTGTATCGATTGTCAAATTATTGTAGTTACAGTTATTTTTACTTCTAATGTTTATACTAAAGTGAAAATATTTCTATGCCACTCAATGTCTATGTATTTTAACCCTATGTATTTTAACCTTTGTCAAAAATTTTATACTCTCATATTTTCATATTGTTATTTGGTGTCCCTTCATTTGGACTTTTAGAAATCTCTTGTATTTCTTGTAAGACAGTTCTCAAAGTGGTCCACTCCCTCAACTATTTTTTTTCGGGGGGCGGGGTCTGGCAATCTTTATATTTAGTCATTTCTCTTTATTATGTTTCTATTAGTACATTATAATTACATAACTTGGGGTTCATTTTGACATTTTGACATATTTATTCATGTGGGGAATATAATTTGCTCCACTGTAGTCCCCAGTACTTTCACTTTCCCTGCCTGTTCCCCGTTATCTACTCTACTGGTCTTCTTTTATTTATTTATAGGTTTTTAAAATTGGTGCTATATAGATACACATAAAGGTGAAATTCACTGTGGTATATTCCTATAGCATAATTTCATCAAATTGTTTCACCATCTTTTCTGCCTTTTTCTGTCCCTCCTCCCTCCTGCTTTATCCTCTTCTCTACTGATTTCCCTTCTATTTTCTTGGAATTCTCCCCACCACAGCCCTGACTTTGTTCCCTTATCTTGGACTAGCTTCTGAATATGAGAGAAAATATTCGACCTACCCCTTGATTTTCTGAGCCTGACTTATTTCACTTAGAATGATGGTGTCCAGCTCCATCCATTTACTAGCATAATTTCATTATTCTATGGCATAATTTCATTATTCTATGGCTGAGTAAAACTCTATTGTGTATTATTACCACCTTTTCTTATTGGTTTGTCTGTTGACAGAAACGTGAGCTGATTCCATGTTGTGGCTATTGTGAATTGTGCTGTTATAACCATTGAGGTGGCTAGTTCTTTAGGATAAATACCAAGGAGTGGGATAGCTGGGTCTTATGGTGGTTCCATTTCTAGTTTTTTGTTTTGTTTTGTTTTCAGGAATCTTCATACTGTTCTTCAAAGTTATTATACTAATTTTCAGTCCCACCAACAATGTATGAGTGTGCATTTTCCCCACATCTATTCATTTATAAAAGAGAGCTTTACTGGGAGTCATATTTTTAGTTAGCAGGGTTTTTTTTTTTTCTCCTTTTAGTAGTTGACTATATCATCTTATTTCCTCCTGACTTGCAAGGTTTTTAATAATATGTCAACTTATAGCCTTCTATAAGTACATTTAGATGTGCTGGATCTCTCCTGCTGCTTTTAAGATTCTTTATATTTGATATCAGACAATTTGATTATAATATGCCTCAGCCTTTTCTTCTTTGAGTGTCCATGTTTGGTGTCTTTCAAATACTACAAATCTGGATGTCTACATTCCTTCCTAGATTTGGGAATTTTTCATTTTGTATGTTCTTAATCTAATAATTTTTCCATGCATCTCCTTTTAGTCTTCCATAATCAATATATTAATATATTTCATTCTGTCCCCAAGATACCTTGTATTTATTATGCTTCATTATTCTTTATTCTTTCATCATATAGTTTAGTATGTTTTTGAAGCTCTCTAATTAATTTTTCAGTTCTGAGGTTATATTCTTCCATTCTAGGATTCTGATTTGATTCTTTATTATTGTGTCTATTCTTTTGTTAAGTATCTAACTTTGTTCATCCATTGTTTTTGAATATGTTTTTTGTTTTACATGAGTACTCTCATTTTATTGAAGGAAATTCTAATCATTTGTTTTCTTTCCTAGTTTCATCGATTAGTGTGCATCCATTGAACTTCTTTGAAATGATCATTTTGAATTCTATTTTTAAGCAGTTTGTAGCTCTCCATTTCTTGGAGATTTGTTACTGAAGCTTTATCCATTTTGTCTTTACATTTGTTTGTTTATTTTTAGTGTTCTTATGTTTGCCTAGCTTTTTATTATACATGTAGTCTTATATCTGTGTCTGCATATTTGAAAGAACAAACATTTTTTCCCCAATTTTTACAGACTGGTTTTGGTATGTGAAGACCTTCTTATTTTGGAAATCTAGACTGATTCTTTGTCCCTGAATCAGAGTCAAGTGAAATTGGAGTCTCCAATATGTGGACTGTTACCAAAGGTTGAAGTGGACAATGGGCTATAGGATTTGATCCCATCTCATTTCTAGGTAGATTGTACTGTCTCAAAGAACTTGGTCTATAGGTTTGGAGCTGAGATGAGGGTTTGCTTCAGGATCTGCAAACAGTTAGGCTATTACCAGGAAAACAGAGATCCCTGGAGAGCTTCTTCTGGGGCAATGAGTGGGACTCTGTGTAAGCAGTATCAGCCATGGACAGTGGTCAAGAGAAGCTGAAACAGACACAAGTTATTTTATAGCTTTGACATGGGCAGATATATCTCAAGCTCCCACAAAAACACTATTGTCCTTGGAAAGCTAAATTAATTCTTTCTTTCTTTCTTTGCTATTGGGGATATTATCAAGGAATCTACTAATTTTACCACATTAATGATATTCTGTTTGTTCCCAATTATTTATTCACTTCATTGTATAAAATTCAATATCTGCAAGCTGTGTCATATGATTTTGAAGTTTCTCCCAATGTTGATAGTTTTCACGTCCCTATTATACTGATTGTTGATCTTAGTCATGAATTTCTTAGCTAAATATGTATTGCCAATGTGACTCAAGAACATTCTATTCATGTACAAGTGTTGGCTTACCTTCTTAGCCTTCTATAATCCATAGTGAGAATAATATGGTCCAGGTAGCTGCTGGCTCATGGAAAACAAAGAAACCTATAGAGCAGATCTGAAGCAAGTCTGACACCTGTAGCCAAGCTGGGTAGAGCCACAGCTAGGTCAAAGACCTCTGAACAAGACAAGAAGCCTTTAATATTTTAAGATGCTGGAGTTTAGAGGATATTTGATTTGCAGTTTTATTATGCAAAGGTTAATTAATACATTAACTCTTTTTCTTTTATCATCATGTCAATTTGCAGATCTTTAAGTTTTATCTAAAAAATAATTGTTCTATGTAACTTAAAAATTTCTAGTTTGAGGAGATGGAAATGCTGATTACCCTGTTTTGATCATTTGCACATTGTGCACATGTACCAAATGATCACACTATATCCCTGATTATGTACAATATTTCATGTCATTTAAAAATTGAAAAAAAAGAATATAATTCTATAGTTCTCTAGGACTTTCTTTAAAATACATAAATAATGAATATACTAAAACTTTTTAAATAGCACTGTAGTAGACTATCTTTAAGAGATTGAGAAAAAAAAAGGAGAGAAACTTGGGCTTTCTCACTGAGAACATATTGGTAAAATATTCCAAGGCATGCTCCAGGACACAGAGGTAGGAAGGAGATACTGGTTTAGGTAGGAAAAGTTCCAGAGAAGATCCAGTGTCGGATTGCACATGGAGAACAGTGGTATTTCAACATTGGTGCTTTAATTCCAAAGCGATTTCATTATACTGGAACTGACCATGAAAACATAGAGTCATTGTTCACTGTCTGACTGTTGTTTTTATTGAGGCCCTAGGAAAGCCTCTGCTCTTTCCCAGTCATGGGGCCAGTGCATCCTCTGATGCACACTCAGCTTCCTGCCTAATGGGACCTGGTCCCCTCAGAGGCTACAGGCAAGGCAACTTTTGCAGTTGATCTAATTTAACTTCTGAATATTGTTTTCTTTAATGAGTCAAAGTGATACTTTACATTAAAAGTTAAAAGTAGAAGAGAAAAAGGAAAGTCCAATTATTTACTGTTTTATTATTATATTTTTAATTGGAAACAGATGAGCTATGGCCTTTCCTGTGAAATCATCTATCTTTCTCCTCTGGTTTTCAGATTTGAAGTCGGTGACTTATTTATCCCAAATTTGTCAGGCTCTGTAGCAAATACAGCACATTTGGGAAAAGGGAAGAAAATGGTTCAATTGAATTCTACATAGATTTAAGATTTTATTTTTCCCAATTTTTTAACTTTTCCCCAAAAGTGAAGGAAAGTAGGAAAAAGTAAAGAAGGACATGGGGAGGTAAGAGGGAAAAAGATGAACAGCTGTCTCTTGAACAATTACTATGTGCCAAGCATGTATTGTCATATATAAATATCTTTATATTAACATTCATAAATATAAATACAGGTGTACTTATATATAAATTAATAATAAATATATAAATACATGCATAAATATTTATACACTTAGTTGATTCTCAAGTTGTACCTGAAAGCCAATTATTTTATAACCATTTTTCAGATATTGATTTAAATAAATTGTTTGGTATCTCAGCTAATAGGAGCCTGTAACTACATATGATATAAGCAATATAATTATTTTAAAAATAATTTCATTTAAATTTTGTGACAACTATTGAAAATATTTTATAATGATCTAGTTTTAGAGAAAACAGGTTTATGAAGGTTTAACAACATGCACAAAGTCATATAACTTATAAATGACAAAGCTTGGTCACATTTGGATTTGCCTAATTATAAAACTTTAGCTTTTCTATGTCTGATTAATAAGTATGTGTGTGTGTGTGTGTATATATACACACACACACACACACACACATATATATATATATATATTTCATAATATAAAAACAAAACTTACTTGTTTTGAAATATATTTTGGAGAGAAATTCACTTGATAATTATGAAAGACCTTGTACAGTGTGGTCCCTGAATTGATTCATACATCTTGCCTAATTTAAATGATTTCCAAGTTCTTTTTCCCATTAGATTTTATAAAGTAAAATCTCTTTCCCACCTTTCAACTAACCACTAATTGCAATTCTTCTATTTAGCAGATATACACTTCTGTCAACTGGCTTCTGCTTTCTAAAGAAGCAAGGTTTCAGTGGCAATTAGAAATAATTGTTGTGATTTCTCCACCTACCTAACTCTGGCTTCCAACAGAGCAGTGCATCTCATTAGCCTTTAAAGATAAGAACCTTGAAAGAAAAATGTATCATTTGAAAACCAAACACCATGGAGTTTATGAGGCAGTAATAAGTAATATTTAAGTCTCTCTCTGACCAAAACAAAATAGATGATGTGTAAAAATATAGAAAAAAAGTGGAATACAAGTTTGTTTTCCTCAGAGAGACATCAAACATTAGAAAAATTAGTTGAGGTAGACAAGGTAGCAACTGTATTTTTCAAACTAAGAAGTGTTTACAAAGGATTCTTCAAGTTTTACCCAACTTAAAACTCCAAAATTGAGTCATTCCTTAGGACTCACAGTTCTTAGTCAACAGTTCCCTCTGAAAATGAAAATTCTTAACGGAAGTGGCGGCATATTTATTTTTTTCCTCTTTGAGTGTGTGTGTGTGTGTGTGTGAGTGTGTGTGTGTATGTATCTGTTTGTATTTGTGGGTGGGGGGAAGGAAGGAAAACTTTTCATAAGACATGTACTGCCTTTACCACCTAAGTCCTTATCTACCTGGAACATAGACTTTAAGGCTGTGACTCAACGTGTTGAGATGTTTTTATTGTTTAAGTTCCAGGTACCCTGTCTCTCCCAGTGACTTCCACCTGGGCTTTTAAAGTGATAGAAAACTTTACTAGTTGATTCAGAGTTTCTCTAAATTGGTTTCCATCTGATTAGAGGGATCCATTGTACAATGTGTACATGCATTGGTACATCATGTGATTCTCCATTAATAGGCACACTTTTATGTTTTTATGTATTAGTAAAAAATAAAGTTGATTTCAATTATAAAGCACACCACATTATTACTTTATGTATATATGTGACTGCATGGCCAATATGATTCTACAACATGTACACTCAGAAAAATGGGAAATTATATCACTTATATAATATATATATAAATGTATATATATTAATTATATTAATATATAAAAATTTATATTTTAAATATATATATAAGTGTATATATATATTTAAAACAAACAAACAAAATAAATTGTTAAATAATAAAAAAAAAACATAGTTTAAGACTTCAAGTTTTAGCAGTCTGGCCCAGAGCATTAAAATTAATCTAGAAATAAGATTAAACAGTTCATTTACTCTGTCAAAATTCTAATCCTGTGCTATTTTAGTATCATCTATGAATTTGAAATATGCAATCCTCTTAACTAATTTTTACCCACCTACTTTATCTGTAACTATAGACCTTGGCATTTAAAATTCCAGCATTGAGTCTTTCCTTTGGATTAGTAGTTCCTGGTCAGTATTCTGCTCTTACAATAAAAATTCTTATTGACATGATGATATATTTAGCTCTACTCTTGCATATGTATGAGGAGAGGGGATCTATTTATATTTTTATATGGGGAGACAGAATTTGTTTTAAAACTTTTTTTGTTGTTTTTAAAGGGGAGAGAGAGAGAGAGAGAGAGAGAGAGAGGAATTTTTTTTTTTTTTGGTAGATGGACAGAACACAATGCCTTTTTATTTTTTTTATGTGGTGCTGAGAATCAAACCCGGGTCCTGCCCATGCTAAGCGAGCGCTCTACTGCTGAGCCACAATCCCAGCCCAAAAACATTTGTTTTAAAACAAATGTTCCTTTTAAAATCTTAGTTCTTCTCTGCATGGAAGGCAGAGATTTTAATCTCAACAGTTCCTAACCTCCCTTCTATGGTTCAAAATACCAGATTTTAGAAAAGACCACAACTTTGTCCCTGGAAGATTAACATACTGCAGTTCTCTTCAATTGAAATTTTATCCTGGACTAGCTTAATGTGATCAGGAAATTAGGTAACCAATTTAACAACAATGATCAAATGAAAAATAGGATGGGAAGTCAGGTCCCCTGGAGAGTTGATTAGGCCTTTGAACTTGGGATTATTGGGAAGTGACACTGAGAGGAGGTGGTGGACATGGCTCAACGCTGAGCTCTTAGGAAGGGTAAGATTCAAAGAATCTGGAATCCAAACCTTTATTTTTATGCAGATACCAAAGAAGTGGATTTTTGTCCTTTGTGATATGAATTCCAAGTATTAGAAATGCCTCCCTCTTCCACCTTTCTTTAATAACAGAAATACCAATTTGGGAAATGTCAGCACAATTCCCCTGTTGGGATAAAGTTATTCCAAATTAAATTCTCTCAAACTTTGGTGGCAATCTTCCAGTCTTGGTATTCAAAGATTTGTTTTCTTATTGCATCGTCCTCTCTATTCTGGTACTTCAATCATGACTTCAAACATAACTTCACTTTCTCATTTTTCCCCAAACCTAATCTTATCAGTTATTTTAGGAAACCTCCCAGTATCCTGTATTAATCCCATGCACATTTCATCTGGAACTCTCTGGACCTGCTTTAGCATTGTTTACATATTAAGGTAAGAGACTTGAAGACAGGGGATCATGAAGGCAGCATCCCACAGGCAAAGGGAGAAACTGGGCAAGTGAGAACAGGTGGCCAGGATGTCTTCACACTGCCTTAGGCCACTCTATTGGATCATTCTCGAGCAGTAAAATTCATTAATAATAGAGATTTGGGGCTGCTAGACATTAGAAGAGAGTAGAGAATAGAATCAAAGCGAATTTTCATTGAGCTGTGATTCATTTTTCCTTTACAATTACCTCAAAAACAAGTTCTTACCAATGGGTCCCTGAGTGCCTTCTCAGAGCGCATAGCTACACAGAAAGTAAGAAGAGGTATTATATGTGCCGGTAAAAAATCAACTTCCCAAGACAGTCTGTCTTGTACTAATTAAGAGAGAATGTTAGAACAGGGCAGAAAAACACACATTTTCACCACTGGATCAAACTCCAATGATCAAAGGTTTCCTCTTGGGGAAATTCTAATCATTCTTAAGCCAATGGCTATTGGCTGGTAAAACTTAGGCACAGTGACTTTAAGGCAGAATTACTTGAATGGAGTACACAGAAGCTTATGCTAGGATTTTTTTAAAAAAAGAAAACAAAAGAGATTGTATGGTCAGGGAGTATATTAGGGATATCACAGTTAATAATAAAGGACTGGTGACTTCTGAAACTTTGAGTGGACCATTACTGATGCTTTCAGTATCATTAGGGGCAATAGGCACACCACAGTTGGCAAACTAATGCCTATCCAATGTTGAGAACTAATGGTACAAAGTCTTCATATCTGACTAATATCTAATTAATCTGATATCTAAACTATTATATCAAATTGGCTAAGCTTTCCATGTTGGATGCTTCTAAGTATCAAAATTTGCTTTCAAAAGCAACAGATTTGTTTTAAAATTCTGGTTATTAGTGCTCTTACTAGAGAGTGTTTAAGCAAGGTTTATTCTCTCTCTTGCAACATATGTCATCTGGGCCATTCTCCATATGTGTCCCTGCTTCAATCCAGTTTCTACCCTTTTGCATTCTAGGGGCAGGGGTGGGGGAGAGGCTTGCATTATATCTCTCTTATCCTTTTGCATTTATTAGGCTGGACTAATCAGGGACACTGGTAATTTGTTGTCAGAAAGGATTAATGAGAGCTTGGAATCTTTATTTCCCTCACTTGTTTTCCTGTCTTGGCTAAAGGTTTACCAGTAGCTGATTTGCATTCATGTCAGTGGTGGTTTTTTTCCCTGCTCCTAACTCTTGCCAAACTGCAGACCTAAAGGTGGTAAGACTTCCCACTTTTCTGTCAATATCTGCTTCATTACACTCTCCTTTTTGATCCCCCTTGACTATACATTTTAGTTCTTACTGTGACTGTGACTAATTCCTCTTGTTCCCATTGGGATTATAAAACCTGGTGGTTACATGGGGATCCCAGACATGTCAAGAGAGAGGAAACTCAGTCTCCGCATCAATTCCTATTGTGTATCTACGGTAGACCTTTTTCTACACTGTCTTCACCATTGATACATTATCTTTGGGTTGGTCCTGAAGGCTTCATTTAAACTGCCACTCAGAAAGTTGGTGAAAATTAAGCTAAGACAATTTTGGCTTAGCTAATTTTTCAAAGTGACTTATGTAATTTATGAGGGTGAGGGTTATTTATTCATTCATTTATTCATCTATTTCAGTGTTCATAGATTTGTTCAGTAAGCTTATAGTAGATACCTCTGTTCCAGTTTCCTGACTAATGTGAAAGAAAAACCAAGACTGCTAGCATTTGAAGAGAGTTTAATAGAAGCTCTTGTTGTCAGTAGATCTGAAGGCATGAAAGAAAGCATAACCTAAGCCCAAGGAATCCTGGTACTATGGATTCAATCTATCACAAAGGAGTGGCAGTCATAGAGAGATTAGTTGCTACCAGAATTTTACCCAGAAAGAAGGGCTACCCAGGAGTACTACTACTTTTTTGTCTTTTCTCCTTCTAATTTCCAGAGGATTCCTCCTATTTTTGCTACCATAAATGGAACCCAGGGGTGCTTAACTTCTGAGCCATATCCCCAGCCCTTATCTGTGTATTTATTTTGAGGCCAGGTCTCATTAAAGTTGCTTAGGGCCTCACTAAATTCCTGAGGCTGACTATGACCTTTCAATTCTCCTGCCTCAGCCTCCAGAGCTGCTGGGACTACAGGTATGTGCAAACATGTTTGGCTTCCCCCTTTCTTTTAACTCATCCCAATATAAAGCATAGGACTAAGGAATCCAGGTGATGCAGATTACAGAGGTCAGAGCCTTAGCAGATGAAATTGGGGATGATGGAGTTGGTCTGCATGTGGCATAAAATAGAAAATGGTCTCTTAAAGATGTAGAGGGTGAATATGTAAATCCTGATGAAGAAGATTCTGATTTTTGTTCACAATGTGCTCGAAATATGAGTATGTAGTTTTTATGGACAATAACAGAAGCAAGATTTAATGGTGTTGATTCCACTAGTCACAACTATCTCCTTAGGAAATTATGCTTCTCTATACCAATAATTTTTTCATTTGGATTCAATTAAAACTGGCATTGATGACAAAAATCCATTCTTCCATGCTTAATTTGAATAAGAAATGAGGCTTGGTGCTCAACTGAGGCCATCTCAGTTATAGCAGAATATTATATATGTGTTTCTTGTCACAAGAGATGGGCTCATCACTTCCTTGAGATTGAATTCCACAAAAAAATATGGAAACTGGAGGCTTCCCAAGTGAACTCTTCATGGTTGTTCAGATTAAACCATAGTTAGATTTCTGAAGAATATTTTGTGTTGGAGGTCTTCAAGGACAGCCTCAGGCTCAGTGATCTATCAGAAGGATTCACAGTACTTAGAGGTATTATGTTTCTATTGTGGTTCCTTATAGTGAAAAGATAAAAGTACAAATCCACAAAAGGTCACATGTCATGAAAGTTTAGAGGAAAAGATTAGCAAGTATCTAAGTGTCCTCTCCCAGCAGGGTCATACAGAATGCACTTAATTTCTCCCAGCAACAATGTGTGGCGACTCCTGCAAAAGTCACTTTTCTAAGCCTGGTTGGCCATGGATTTATTGGAAGTCAGTTACACAGGCATGCAAGACCCATGCAACTGACCTCAGATACTGAAGGTACAGTTTCCCAGAAGGAAGGCAGGTGTTCAGAATAGATCGAATTGAAGACATACACCATCTGGACAAACTGGCACAGGATGGTTCAAAACACCCTTTATCGGACCAAACATTCAGAAAGGTCCATTCCCAGGAGTCAGCAAAGGGCCAGTCGTGCATGCAGGCCTTTCTTGGGAATGAGCAGGTTTGAGCATCTCAGGCCAGCAGAGCTAATGCTGCCTCATGTTAAAGTGCTGTATTTGTTTTTCTAATTTCTTTCTCAAAATGAGCAGCATTTCTGAAAAAATAATACTAAGCAGTCCATGAGTATGCCTTTTATTAAAAGTAGCCACCAGCAGAATCAATGACTAATCTCCTTGGTGTTGGTGTCCTCAACAGCTGCTTTGTACCCTTCTTCCTCTTTTAAGATTCATTTAGTTTCTTACTACAAGTTCTCACCATCCTCATGTTGTCTCATTTTGTCTCATCAAACCTCATTTTCAGGAAGGCTTGGAGCTACTTTTCATTTACAGTGAGCCTGTGCGTCCTTTGCTTCTCTCATAAGAACTTCATACCTCAGTGTCAAGGGTCTTCTGTAACAAACAGATTCGATGCCTGATAAATGAAAGGAACCCAACCCACATGAAGTCCTCATATTGGGTGGTCACGGGCCCAGACCTTTGACTGAGCTGGTCTATTTCACATTAGGGACCTACATTACACTATGTAGACATTTGTAACTTTTGACTTAAAAAAAATCTAAGCAAGTCATTTCACAATAATTTCCCAGACTTATTTGGTATAATGTATCACTGTCCCCTTACCTGTTATAAAACATGGTTATTCAAATAATAACTTGAGCCAAGTAGAATTAAGTCCAGTATGTATCTTTAAATAACAGAGCACATTTTCCAACTTTGTGAATTAGAATTTCTTAGATATTCTCCTTTAATTGAAAAAGTGTCTCTTTGAAATAAAAGCATCACCAAAGAAACATATTTCATTTATTTTATGTTTTATTCCTTCTTCTAACCCTGGCTGCAATTCAAATAAGTAAAGGAGTCGAGACCTCAATGTGACATGATTGGAAGCAGAATGGAAACCACCCATGAAATTTTGGTATAATCTGCTGCATTTTATGCCTTCCTTTCCTTCCTACAAAGTCTCTGGAAAAAAAAAAAAAGAAAACACAATACCATTTGTTATTTGTAGATAAGAAGCTGCATTCGGGACAATATAATCATTAATAAAATTCTCTCTAGGCAAGGAAATGTGCATGTGAATATTTGTATAGACGCTTGTTATCTCTTGGAGTGGTGGGTGAAGTCTGTGTGTGAGGGTCTAAGTAGGCTTGGAGGACTATTTAGCACACAGTATTTGTGTCAGTATCAATAGTCTCTTGTTCCTAAAATTAATTCAAAGAAAACACACAAAAAAGCATAGAAATCTAGTTACACAAAAATTCATACTATAGCTTAGAAGGCTGTCATGGTATCCTTCTTGGATCACATATTTTTCAAAGATGACATGAGAAAGGAAAGCAGGATCCCTGAAGACAGTTCTAATCCTGTGTGCCTCACAGAGAAAAAGATATAGCAAAAGGCACTGGATTGGTTAACTCTGGATGGGTAGTCACCTCATTGTGTTGACAGCCCAAGGCATTTCTTTTCATTTCCTGTGTAAAACCCACAGCATATCAGAAAAGTTACAGATTAAGGTCCATTGCTTCTGGCATGCTTTTAAGATAAACAATTAAAAGCAGAGATGTTCACAGTGTAATTTGGTTGTAGCCAAATAAACAGTGCAGATATTTATACTAAAACATAGGTTGAAAAATTTCCCTGACCCCCAGGTGTGATATGGTATTCATAGAAAAATAGAGGAAAATAAGAGTTCCTCTTTCTAATTCCAATCACTCTGTTGCAGCCTGTATCTGGGATTTCTCCCTTGAGTGCACTCTCTACACAGCAGTCAAAGTGACCTTTATAAAACAAATAAAATTGTATACTCCCTGCTTCAAATTTTTCAGTGACTTTCCATCTTGTTTGAATTCCGAAAATCACAGCACAACCTTCGAAGCTCCAGGTGATCTCACCTGTAGGCTTAATTCTCAACCTCTTTCCCTGCACTGATCTTCTTCCTCACCATATTCCTACACACTAAGGCATCTTTGGATGGTTTCTAACACACCAGTCACTATCCTGCCTTTGGACTTTTTGCAGTCACTGTTCTCTTTGCCTGTAATGCTCATTGCTTCTCTTGGGTTTAGTTGGTTCATTTTCTATTTTTCAGATGAGTACTGAAATATTAGGGTATAAAAGAAATCTCTCCTAAGGACCCTTATTTATTTTTTAAAGTTAGTACACAAATTCCTTTTATTGCAATTTGTAATTTTATGTAATTTTTAATTTCATATGTAAATAAACCTCCCATATTTACTGATTCCCTTCCACTCTCTTTCATTGTATTTATCATCAGAACTTGGTCATGAACCAACTGCCTCAGTCCCAGGATATTAGAGTTTTTGTCATTGTCCCTGAGGCAGAGTAATTAAAAGTTCTTGACCTTCCACAACTACTGAATTGCATTGTTCTGTCTTTTTTTCTTTTCTTTTTAATTCGTTCACACTATGCAGTAAACTTTATATTCATTAAACTCTGTGGTAGGTCCTTAGGATGCATTCTTTAGCAAAACAGATGAGTTCCTGCTTTGATGAAGGGTTAATTCCAAAATAAAACAACAACAGAGAAAAAATAATGATTAATGAATTCCAACTATTTTAAGTACTTTAAAAATTCAGTTTAAGCCCACCCTAGTCTTGAAAGGTGAGAAGGATATGGCAAGCAAGGAGAGAAGAGACAAAGTTCTACACGTCTCCCTTTGAAACAGGGAGATGCACAGTGTATCCAGATTAATGGGGATAGTAGTAGGGATACTAGACACAAAAGGTCAGGGGAAGAATCATGTAAAATGAGCTAAATGAAAGCTAGGGCTTGATCCTGCAATTCTGAAGAGGCTATCATAAAGAATTAGAATGGATTATAGAAGCAAGAATAAAAAGTCTTAAATATGCCCATATTTTGTGTCTAAAAGATCTCTTAATTTTTATCTCTCTCTCTCTCTCTCTTGATTTCTTATTTAGAGTCAGTGCAATGAAAAGTACTTAAGCATTAGCACCTTGCTCAATCTGACATATGGCAGTCACTCAAAATATATTTGATGGATAAATGACTAAACAATGAAAGGAATTCCCAACAAGACTACAATTCTCTCTGCAAAGACCTTCAAGCAAGGACTTTCAGTAAGGGAAAACCAAACCAAAATTATTAGAAGGAAATAATTAACAAAGATTGAGCAGGAATAAATAAACTATAGACTAAAACGTCAATACAATAGATCAGTGCAATTATGAGTTGCTTTTTTTAAAAGATAAGCCAATTTGAAAAATCCTTAGCTAATCAAGAAAAAAAGTCAAATAATTAATATTACAGATGCAAAATGCTATATTGCAACAGTCTACTGAAATTTATATGTTTGGTAAAGACTTTTTTTTAGAAACTATCTGCCAATAGTTTCTAAATAGTTTAGAAGACATAGAAGAAATGGACAAATTTCTGGACACATCTGACCTGATCAATTAAATTATGATGACATAAAAACCTGAAGAGACCAATAGTAAATACTAAGATTGAATCTATTACTTATTATTGATTTCATTGCTGAATTTTATCTAATGTTTAAAGTAGAATTGATGCTGATTCTTTTGAAACTCTTGCAAAGAATTGAAATAGAGACCAATTCTCCAAAATTCATTCTAGAAGGTCAGCATTATCCTGATACTAAAACAAGGCAAGGACACACACACACACACACACACACACACACACACACACACACACACAAATGAAACCATAGACCAATATTCTTGATGAACATACATGCAAAAATTCTCATAGAAATTCTAGTAAATCAAATACAAATGCACATTAAAAAGATAATTCACCATGATCCAGGTGAATTTATCTCAGGGATTCAAGGATGGTTCACATACATTAATTAATAAATGTAATATGTCAACAGAATGAATGAAAAAAGAGCATATAATCATTTCAATACCAAAAAATTTCAATAAAATTTAATAGCCATTTATGATAAAAGTGCTGAACAAGTTAGGTTTAGGTAGATTATATCTCAATAAATGTATGTGAAAAACCTAAATCCAGTATTATACTAAATGGGGAAAAGCACAAAGTTTTCCCTGTAAGAGCAGGAATAAGACAAGGATGCCCAGTTTTACCACTCTTATCTAACATAGTGCTGGAAGATTTAACCAGAACAAATAGGTACAAGAAAGAAATGAAAGATGTATGAACAGAAAGGAAGGAGTCAAATTATCTTGGTTTTAGATGATTTGATTACATAGAAATACCTAATGACTCCCTCAAAAGACTATTAGAACTGACAAATTCTGTAAAGTTGAGGATATAAAGTTATATAAAAATCAGTAGTACATTGAAAAATCATAAACAATTTTATACTTCAATAACAAACTGCTAAGGGAAAAAAATGGGAAACAATCTCATTCATAATAACTATGAAAAAAATAGGAATAAATTTATAAATGAAAGAATTCACAAAAGATCAGTGCAATAATGAGTTGCTTTTTTGAAAAGATAAACCAATTTGAAAAATCCTTAGCTAATCAAGAAAAAGAAAGAGGACAAATAATTAAAATTACAGATGCAAAAGGGTATATTGAAACAGTCCATTGTTAAAATGATAAAAAACTGATTAAAGAATTTGAAGAAGACACAAAACATAAAAGATCTTCCATATTCGTTAATTAGAATAATTAATATTGTTAAAATGTTCATACAACTCAAAACGATCTACAGATTCATGAAATACTAGATGCGGTTATTCACAGAATGAGTTAAAAATATCCTAAAATTCGTATGGAAACACAGAAGACCTGTCTAGCCAATGTAATTTTGCTCAAAAAGAACAGAGCTGGATGCATCACAATACCTGATTAGTAGACACAGTACCCCACAGAGCCATAGTACCCCAAACAGAATGACATTGGCATAAAAACAGATACATAGACTGATGGAACAGAATAGAGGTTACAGAAATAAATCCATGAGCTTTTAACTGAATCTTAACAAAGGTGCCAAAAACATACACTAGAGAAGGAACAGCCTCTTGAAATAAATGGTGCTGGGAAAACTGGATGGCCACATACAGAGGATTGAAAATTGACCCTATTTCTTTTTTTTCTTTTTTTTTTCTTTAGTAGTTATCTTTCTGATTTATCAACTGTCTTACATTGTTGAATTCCATAGTTTCTTTTTTTTATATATTTTTTATTGGTTGTTCACAACATTACAAAGCTCTTGACATATCATATTTCATACATTAGGTTGAAGTGGGTTATGAACTTCCAATTTTTACCCCAAATGCAGATTGCAGAATCACGTCGGTTACACATCCACAATTTTACATAATGCCCTATTAGTAACTGTTGTATTCTGCTAGCTTTCCTATCCCCTACTATCCCCCCTCCCCTCCCCTCACATCTTCTCTCTCTACCCCATCTACTGTAATTCATTTCTCTCCTTGTTTATTTTCCCATTCCTCTCACAACCTCTTATATGTAATTTTGTATAGCAATGAGGGTCTCCCTTCATTTCCATGCAATTTCTTACCTGTAAAAAAATCAAATCAAAAAATAATCAAAGACCTAAATATAAGACCTAAACTTATGAAACTACTAGAAGTAATCACAAGCCACTTTAAGACATCAGTATAGACAATGAGTTTTTGGATACCACCCACAAAATACAGGAAATAAAAGGAAAATAAACAATAGTATTATATCAAACTGAAAATCTTCTGTATATCAAAGAAGAATATAAACAGTGAAGGCAATCTACAAGGCAGGAGAAATTATTTTCTAACTATTCATCTGAAAAAGGATTAATATTTTGAACATGAGAAACTCAAAAACCTTAACAACCTAAAACCAAGCAATCCAATTTAAAAAAGGGAAAATGATCTTAGTAGACACTTCTCAAAAGGAAGAATATAAACTGGTAACAAACATATGAAAAATGCTGACTATCTTTAGCTCTTAGAATTAAAATCAAAACTACAATGAGATATTGTCTCATCCCTGTTTGAATGACCTTTATCAAAGATAAACTAAATGTTGGCAGGAGAAAAATGAATTCTTATACATTGCTGATAGGAGTGAAAAATAGCCATTATGAAATAGATATGAAGTTTTCTTTGAAGAACTAAAAAAAAAAAAAAAAGAAAGCTGGATGTGGTGGTGCATGTCTGTAATTACAAATTTGGAGGCTGCAGCAGAAGGATCACAGATTTGAGGCCAGCCTGGGCAAACTAGTAAGAAACTATCTCAAAATAGGAAAGGATGGGTATACATCTCAATGCACAAAGTTCTTGATTCAACCCTCAGGACTATAGTAGGCAGTGGGGGTATTGTAGGGCTAAAATCAATCCACTATGATTCAGGTATCCCATTACTGAGTACCTCTAAAGAAAATGAAGTCAGCATACCAAAGAGATACATGCACAGTGATATTTTTGTGCCATTATTCACTTCAGCTAAGGAATGACCCCAGAGGCCCATCAACAAATGGATGGCTAAAGATGGCATATATATGCAATAGAGTATTATTCAAACACTAGGGAGACTGGAATCTTTTCATTTGCAGCAAAATGCATGGGAATAAAGGACATTTTATTAAGTGAAAAAAGCTCTACAAAATCTGGAAATATATGACATATTATTTCTCATATGTGGAAGAAAAGAAAACATTGACCGGAATGTAGAATAGTGATTACTAGAGTTTGGGAAGGGTAGATTTAGAAGGGTGAATAAGGTTAGATAAAGGGTACCAAAGCTTAGAAATAAGGAGTGAACTCTGGTGTTCCACATTATAGTGAGATGACTGTTGTTCATAATAACCTATGATATATTTTATGAAGATTTGGAAAACAGAAGCTTGAAGGTGGCATACATAAAACAATGATGGGAACAGGCAGTGCCAATTACTTTGATCAGTGCAGGCTGTATGCACGTGTTGAAACTTCATGCAAACCCTATTAATGTGTTCAACGAATACATGTTAATGAAAATAAAATATATATTTTAATAAATTACAATTCTTGAGTATAGGGATTTTAAAAATATTTTGGGTGTATTTAACTTCCCCCCTCTTGATTTGAAATAAAGTACATAGTAAGTGTTCACTGTGTATTTGTCTAATTGTTTTGATTTCTATGATCCTTCCATCACCTTGTAGTAGTTCCCACGCTATGTATTTCATCCTATTCTTGCTGCTCCTGAAATTTGGTCATTAATATATAAGAAAACTTCCCCAAAATAAGAGAACATAATCCTTGACCCTTGACCCCTGATAGCCACACAGGTGCACTGGTAAATACTTATAGATTCCCATACAAAGCAGAAAAAGGAAAGAGAAGCATGTGTTGTTGAATCCGTCCTAGGTCTTTTGCCTAGTTTTGATGTGACCTATGTTCATTTGCTGTAGTCTTTCAAATTTGCACATTTGCTTAAATGTGTATGCCCCAAACCTGATGGGTGGATGAAAATTAACATTCTGGTCATTTGCAGCCCTATCAATGTTTCCTTCTATTCAGTTGGCATGAGTTCTGCGGTTTTAAAACATACTATGGTTCCTGCCATTTTACTGTAAAATGTTTGTGCTTCCAGTTATTTCAATCATTTTATTAGTAGTAATGTTTAGTTATAATATGTTGAGGGAATATTTTTGCCAGAGTCCTTAGTATGAGACTCATACAATGAACCATTCAAATCCTTTTATACTTAAAGATTATGTTGGCTTTGCTCTACATAGTAAGATCTTTAAGCAAAGACTACAATTACATGAATGTTTAAAAGTTATTTTTGTCTTCCATATTCATTTTTTATTTTTATATATCTTTTGTTTTTTCTCTGTTCCTCTTTACCAGAATTCCTTTTTTTCCCATTTTATTACTGTTTTCTTATCACCGAGAGGGTTTATAATAGAGTTCTTTCATAGTACTTATTTTTTATTGAATAAAGTGCCACCTGCTCTTTTCAAAGTACTTTGGCTATCTGGGATTGTGATGGTTGTACAGTCATAATATAGAGAGAAAAAGAAAATTATTTTAATATTTGACCTCCACCAGAAAAATGCAAACCTTAAGTTTTTCATTTTACAGAGATTACCTTGGGTTAGCACAAAATCTTCTTTTATAGCTCTTGATCTTAATCTCTTACTTGGTCACTAGATATCCTTTCTTTTTACTCTGAATCATTTCTTGTATGTGGACTGATTTTCCTCTGGTTTAAGGTTGTTGAATGAGTCAGTCATCCTATGTGCACCTGATCATTCTTGTAGCCACCTAGGCCAATAAGGACAGAGAGTTACAAACTTTCAGTGGTATATTAAAAGAAAGGCCTTCCTATTTAATTTTTCACACAGATATCTTCTTTAAGGAAATTAGCTTCATCTCATCTCTAAATTGAAACAAAATGAGTGTCAATACCTACACTACCATATCATTTTTCTCTACCAAGAATCACCTTATTCTTAAGATAGAGGCTGAATAAATTCTCTTGTTTTATTTGAATCATTCTCTGCAAAGTTAGGATAGTGTTTTCTGATTACATCCACCAACCACTGCCTCAAGTCTACTTTATGGTGTGCTGGAAATCAGTGGGTCATATATGTACAACAGCTTAGGCCCTTCAAAACTTCTATGGGATACTCCTGGTAAACATCACACAGTATTTCTGCTAAACTAGAAAACAAAACAACAACAACAACAACAACAACAACAACAAAAAACAGGTAAGTTTAACTGGTTATACATGGAATTTCAAATCAAATATCCCACTAGTTATATTGATTTATTATATTTTTAAATTAAATTAATATCTGCACCATTGGATAAGAAGCTCTTAACTCCACAGGAAAAAAAGAATTCATCTTAGGACTATGTTTAAGAATTCTAGTCCTCTTGCAATTTAGTGCTTGGTGATAATAAATCATACAAAAAGCTAAAGCAGAAAAAAAAGAAAATGTCTGTAATTGAAATGAAATTGTACATTTATATGAACATCATGCATTTGCTAGATTTGCAGGACAATTTGTTCCCTGTTTTGAAAAGAGAAAGACACCAATGCATATGTGCTTATGTCTATAAATTATCATTTCATTTCTGCCTAGATATTCATTTCCATTCAGATCTTTTCCTGCTAGTTTCACAAATCACACCTTTTAATTGCATATAACATGACTGAGCACCAGAGAGGCCTTAGGGATTACTTTGGAAAAATCTACTGATTAGACATATTAAATAAGACAATATAAGTAAGTGTAAGTATTTACAGTAAAACAGTTTTGTTCCAATTTATGGACTTCTTACATCTACTCTGTCTCTTTCCACAAAGTAATAATGCAGGACATAAACTAGAGTGAAAAGGGAAAAAATAAACAAAGTAAGGAGAATATATCTTGGTTCCATTTATGTCAAAACAGCAATAAACTGGAAAAAAATATATTCAGCTGAGGTGTTATTTGGAGTTTATTTATAAAGGCTACAGTCTCTGGCCTAATGTTCATTAGCTTTGTCCTTGTTGCCTAGTTACCGATTTATAATTTTGTCTCTCTTGATATTGATGGCTCTAATGGAGAGAGCAGTGATTGAGGCCTGATGAAAATACTTTAAATCTCTATTCAGAAATGTTAACATTTTTCTGTGTATGGCTGGTGTTGCTGATTACAATGATCAGAAAAAATGGTCTTAGAAAAAATCAATGACAGCCAGTCTCAAAGGTGGTTTGAGAGGATCTGTGTTTTTTTTTTCCTCTTAGTTAAGTACATTGTTAAAAGTATTTATTTTATAAATAAGATTTGTCTTTAATAAAATTATTTAGTTAGGTAAACAATTCTCAAATGTACTGCATATATTTGAGATGCAGTGATTATATTCTTAAGAGTCCTTACTCCTTATCCAGTCTTAGTCTTGGGTGGAAGTGGCAGAGTGGAAGTCAAATTGTATACTATGGCACTTGAAGGATTTGCAAAATAACCTCAGCAGTTATAGTGTTGGGAGATGTGGCAGGTGAGGACTGGGTGTTGATAGTAGGGTCTGTAGTCATTACTTTTGGTCAGTAATAGTTGGCCTATTTGTATGTATTTGGGTTCAATTAATGTTTTATTTTTTAAATCTAAAATGTAAAATTTTAAAACCAATCAATCACAAAAAGGTCCTCACTAGACTTATGCCAAGAATCACCTGCTCAACAAGTAAATACAGTTATAAGTGTTATATTGAGGTGAGTGAAATATTAAAATTAAAATCACAGTCCCTTAGTTGAATACTGATGTGATCAAAAAGATGGTGGGATTATCATACCTTGAAAAATCCTCTGGGCATAAGTGTTTTCAAATTCTCAATAGCATTCTACAGCTAATTAACATTTTTACCACGGCATAAGCTCCATTTCTGTGAAAGTAGAGTTGGGAATTTGATGAAAAATGAGAGGCAATCTGTAGATCAATGTTTCTCAAAGAGTTGTAAGGCCAGCAATATCAGCTTAAAGCAAACTTGTAAAAACTGCAGATACTTTGGTCAAAATTTCTTAGAGGTGGGTTCCAGCAATCCTAGACTGTTTTAATAAGAAGTCTAGGCAATATTACATTTTAAGCTTTGAGAACCTGTACTCTAGAAGAAGCTTACTAAACTTCAAAACTATTGATATTTTTGACCAGATAACTTTGTAGGATCCTACTGTCTAGAGTGGTATTGCAGGAGATTTACCAGTAATCCTGGTTTCTATACTCCCAGCACCAGTAAGACTCATCCCAATGTAACAGCTGAAATTTCTCCAGACATTACCAAATTATCCTTTAAAAAATTTTTTGGTAGTTATAGATGGATTAGCATGACTTTATTTTATTTGTTTATTTTTATGTGATGCTAAGGATCAAACACAGTGCGTTACACGTGTGAGGCAAGCACTCTGCCACTGAGCTACAGCCCAGCCCTGCCAAATTACTCTTGAGGGCAAAAAAATTACTCTTGCATTCAGAATCATAAACATTTTTGGAACCTGATAAAATGAAGATTTCTGTGCCCAAATTGTACAGAGTTAAATTTAATATATGGAAAAAACTCTGTAAATTGTGTCAAAATTTGTCAAAAATTTCATAGAGATTACAAATTTTTTGAGGACAAGGATCAGATCAAATAATGGCTCATCAGTGATATTTGGGCAAACAGTACTTTGAGTCAATGATTCTCAAACTTTAATGTTAGGTTTTGAAATCTCTATTTGTGGATAACTGTTGAGAGCCACAGCTAAAGGGGCCCCAGCAAACTTGGTGTCATTGGTGGTACAATTTTTCCAAAAGGAGCCGTCAATTGGCTTGGTGTATCCTCCTCCCTTCTGCTTGTGATGATCGTTCAGCTAAAATTTGGGGGCCAACAAAGGTGAGGCAAAGAACCTCACACCCCCCCCCCTGCTGGTACAAAGACCTATCCACAGGTGTGGCTGTATGCTGGACCGGTAGTCAATGACAGGTAAGATCCAATTGCAATGGTACCAACCTAAGACAGGAGGCTGATGCCTTGAGGTCAGCTCATCCGATGATGGGTGAGGACCATATGTAGTATTGGGCAACCTAAGGCAAGCATGGTCCCTAAGCCACATGCTTGTTGTTTAAACAGAGAGGGGGAGATGTTGAGAGCCACAGCCAAAGGGGCCCCAGCAAACTTCCAGCTGCCAGCTGTTTGGCTCCTCTGCAGTGATGCTCATTGGACAGTTTCCCCACCCTTTCAGACCATGGAGCTGCTTATTGGGGGACTTTTTTTGGCTCCGCCCACTCGACCCAGCCAATCGGCCTCAAGAGCAGGAGTGGGGGGGGGGGTTGAGAGGCTCGTGGGAAGCCGGTGGTGGCAGTTGGGCTCTGAGGGAATTCCTGAGGAGCTTGTGTGGTGTGGCATGTGTGTTCTAAAAATAAAGTTCGTTTCTGCTTGATAAGTGGCTCCTGAATTGTGCCCAGCCAGACTGTGGCAGATGACTGTAGTGAGTGACCATCTGGAGGGACTAGGCCAACTCAGTAGTTTTCAATCTTGGATGGACATGCAGATCCCTGGGGGAACTGGTTAAACTATTGATGCTCAGACCATGACATAGAACCTCTGGAGGTGGGGCTCTGGCATTAGATAAAAATGGTTCTCAAATTTTGTCAAATATAGGGATCACCTGACAATTGTGGAAAGTACTGAAGCCTGGCCCCCATACTTGATCTGATGTGTGGGTGTGAAGTTCTTTCAGGAGACTTTAATGTGCAGCAGAGTCTGAGCACCACTGCACTGGAATGTCTCAGAGGCTTTTCATGTGTTCCTAATCTGCAGCAAGGGTTGCAGGACTGCTGTGAGCTGATTTCAATCCTAAACTGCAGTGGTCAGATTAAATTGCTATATCTAATAGACAAAGTTCAGTGAAGGATTCTGTTGAATTGATTCTTCCAAATTGCTTCCAGCTAAGTATCAAGTTTGGATACCAAATAGGATGTCTCCATTTTCCCAATTTGACAGGGGATTTTGGTAATAACTCAGAATCTGTGATTATTTAAGAGTATCCTATCATATATTGAAGAGCCTTTAGTCTTCAATGTATCTATGACTAGATGACTAGATAACATCCTAGTGTTTTCTTTGAGGGAAGAATCCTTCCTGTGAGTTCTTATAGATTCCATATATTTTCAAAAAGCAAAAAAAGAAAGTGTCATATGCCCTTTGAGCACATGCTTTCCAATTGATCTATTCACTCAACTAGATCATTGCAGTAATCCAGTCACCCCTAAGTATCTCATTTGTTTATATAAAACTCAGGATAGATACAAATCCCCAAGGCAGATAAATTTCTTCAGAGTAAAGGAAACACAAATATTTATTTGTCTACATATATATGTACACTTTTCATGCTTCAATATGCATTGCATGTTATATATATATATATATACATACATATATGTACACTTATATCTGCATTAGTGGTATATATTTCCATACAATCTGTGCTAAGAATTATGGGAGTTACAGGAGGGAATGATAAAACAATTTTCTCTAAACAAGTTTGTAATCCATATCACCTGGATGAAAGCCACATTTTTTTTCAGTGAGAACTTCCTATAATTCCATTATATCTTCCTAAAGTTTTCATTCAAAGTACAAGCTTTCTTCTAAAGTTAAAGCAAAGCACTATTTAAAAGATTTTTAGAAATCATGTAATAAGTCATTTTAGTCTGTGAACATACACAAAATCATTTGCGATTGAAATTATTTTCTTAAATCTATTTTTCTAGTATTTTATTTTTAAATAACTGTTCCAAAAATACAACATGTGACAGTGTTTGTTTTAATGTTTACATTTGTAATCTTTCTCCAATTAGGCATTTCAGGAGGCTCTCCATTTCCCCCATCTGTAGGTGCCTTATGGCCCCCCGAGGAATGACAGTTCTAGGACACTGGTGAGAGGTAGTGACTGGGAACTCTAATCTTAGGGGTAAGATGTCAAGTAAAACCAAATCTGAAAACTATCTTTATAGCTAATTCATAATGCCCCTCCCAGTAGTTGAGTAACAACAGACTCCTTTGAATAGTCACAATGTAAATTTTTTTTTTTTTTTTTTTAGTTTCTAGTGAAAAATAATTATATGCAGTAGTGGGTTCCAGTGTGCATATTTATACGTGTATAGAATACAATTTGATCAATTTTAACCCCCAGTTTTTCTCCCTCACCACATCCTCTTCCTCTACGCTTCTGTTTTGTTTTTTGAAAAAGAACCCTGATCTTTGCCAGAGTGATACTCTTGTGAGATTTCCTCTTTCCTCTTAGTCATTAATCAAATGTAAACTGAAAGATCATCTGTATATTGGACAAGAAGTAAATTGTGTAGTGCATGAGCTCGCAGCAACGTAATTATGAAACGGAGCTCTGTCCTCCGAACTCCAGTGAGTTTTCTAGCATAAGCATTCTATTTCACAGACACTGTGGGATTAGTTGGTTTGCTGTTGCTTCCTGCCTTGTTTCTTTGGACTTGGTATAGCAGTCAGAGTTCAAATGCTCAGATTCTGTCAATCCTAATTCTCTGTCAGATCTTCTATAAAGTTCCCCACTTGTGAAATAAATAGTTTGAACCCAGTAGATTTTTATTGTTGTTTGTCTTAAATAAATGAACTCCCTTTTCATGAAAAAAAGTCACTAACAGGTTTATTGTATGAAATGTTTCAAAGCAGCACAGCTTTGACTGAGCCGGGTGATCATCCCCCAGCCTTCCTTGTTCAGCTTCCCTTGTCCTGAGGTATCTTCCAGGACACCTGGTTTTAGATGAACACAACTGGAAATGCATCAAACTAGAGTTTTCTGTAACTACCTTCAGCAGCATTTTTTTTTAACTTAATGTGAGTGGCTATAGGACCATAACAGAATTCCAATTGAGAATTTAAGTAGATATAATTGAGGTACAATGTGGAGTGTATGTATAAAGAAATATCTATCATACATAGAGTTTTGAATGCAGATCTCATGTAAAGATATGAGTTTTTCTCTATCTGTCAGAAACATAACAGAAACTCCTCTGTGCACTGAAGGAAATTATGCCCTTTCAAATATTAAATGTCATCCATAGAAATGCCAGGCACCATTAAATATGGAGAGAGAAAATTGGAAAAGATTGCAGAGTTTTATTATTCTTTTTTTTTTTTGCAAGTCACTGTATACACATCTTACTTTAAAAGAAAACCCTATACCTTTATGCAAGGATTATTACCGCTGCAGCTATTGTAGAGATATGACAGCTGGAGTACAGTGTTGAGGGAAGAGTGGGATTTAAGTATAGTGGGATTTGTTTGTGCTTTGGACTGTGTAGTTTGTGACTTTATGGAAGGATGTGCTATTTCTCTGAATGTTGTCCAGCAAGCTGTAGCACAGTGCATCTTTAAAACTCTGTTTCATCAATAGCATGCTGGGACTTTCATTAGGGCCCAATGCAAAAACATTTTCTGATGAGGTTGCCAATCACGGTCTTTCAGAAATGTATAGATAACAAGCAGGTGAAGTCGTGAAAAGCATCTTATAGACTGAGCTCACCGCCTCCCAGGGAATAGGCAGGAGAGATGAGATTAGGATTTCAATGTTTATTGCTGATTATAAGAATTAATAATAAGTACTATGAGAATATATTATTTATTAGACCTGATCCTGGACAACACAAATCTATTGAGGTCACCAAAGCTATCTTTTGTTTAAAATCCAGAGCCCAATAACCAGAAAACAAAGAGGAACAAAATAAGTTAACTAGATACTAGGTATGGAAGCTGTAATTATAGAAGCCTTTTTTTTTTTTTCTGGGATAAAGTGTTTTCTCACCAGATTATCATTAAGGTTTTTCCCAGGGTGTAGCAGAGGAGAAAAAAAGTTTTCACTGGTTTAGGAAGATGAACATTTTAGGTCAATAAGTGGCCAAACTTAGTATTTGATATTCTCACAAGATGACATAAATTTTTACAAGAATTGTTACTGAACTTTTAGGATTTCTTTATGTCAAATATATTAGTAAGGATTTTAACGTCAAGTGAGAAAAAAAATATTTCCCTGCCACTAAATACATCTACTTCTTGTCTTCCCCGATATGAGAGACCTTTCAGCATGAGAAAGCACGGGTCTAATTGTTTCCTTTACCCACTTCCCTTACTTTTTCACAAACAAATTTTTTTCTTTACTCACTGCTCCCCTTGCATTTATCATCCTTAAGCTATCATTGGAGAGATGCAGACTTGAGAGATGGTCCATACCTACTCTTTATCTGTGTCCCACAAGATCTCAGTGATATTCCTTTCCATAAATTTATATTAGTTAAATGGTAAAAGCACTGAAGTAAAGATATGAAAACAGTATCTGTCAAGTAAGAGTAAAGATAAAATACTTTCATAATTATAAATTTGAATATCTAATGAAATTTGTTTGAAAGGAGACTTCATATATATATATATAAATAAAATTTATTTTCAGCCCAAAGGTGTGTTGGGTGATACCATGCTTTATTGCTTTTGGATATGATACATTTATATATATTGCTTATTTGACTTAAGAAAATAACTTTGTGATGTTTTGAACTTGTGAACATTTGTAGAGCTAACATTTTAACATTTTCTAGTCATGGATGATGTTAAAGTTTAGAAAAATTGTTGTCTTACCAAAGGTCTTCCAGATGATAGATGTCATAATCAGAATTAGAGCACAGGTCTGCTGATCTCCAAGGATCTTTTCATCATTAAAAAATAATACCCTTCATTTGCCTACTATGATTTAAAAGTGATTGTTCTTATGTTTATGTCATGGGATAGGCAACTGATCCGGGATGAAGCTAATGAGTTAAATAATAACACAAAATAATGAAAATTGAAATAATTAAACTCTGTTCTCTTATAGCTTACCCTGTATCTTCTTCTCATCACTTAATGAGAACCCAGTGGTTTTCAAAATGGTGAATGCTAATGACATGCCAAAATGTCGATAAATATTGGCACTCTCTTTCCCACATCAAATGCCCATTGATGACTAATTCACATTAGACATTATTTTCCAAGTGAAAGATTTAATATACTATGTGAGATTGTCTTAAAAATTGTGTGTCTCCCCCTCCTTTGTATTCCGTTTGATAAATGATCCACACTTAAGAGATATGTTTCTTTACTACTTTCACTGAAAGTCAGACTACAATTACTTTTCTTTTAATTGTCTCTTTTATAAGTGAAGCCTTGTCTTGGTACTGATGTCAGCTATTTTATTCTTTGAAACATTTTCACACTGACATCTTTATCTGGCTCTTTACTTATGTATTGGTGAAAACAATGAAGTATTGTAATAATGGATTTCTTTCCAGATGTTTATCACAGTATCTACAAGAAGATGTTTCAAATAAATGATTTTTCTTACTTGTATCTGGAGAAAAACATCAATTCTAAAATTGATGTTTCTACAATCTTTCTAAAAAGAATTGGGGCAGATAAATTATACCTGTAATTTCAAGCACATAACATCCACCCATCTTTATAATGTCATGTAGATAATGCACATAGCTCTGGGAATAAGAGCTAAGTTACAGTAAGGAAAGCAGTTTCAAAGACAAAGACTGGGTAGTATCACCTGTCCTCTAAGACAAATATGATGCCTGTTTGGTCTTAGTTAAAGGAGATTCAGCTGATGACACACATCCTCAGTTACCCTGGTAGTTGATCCAAAGTTTTAAAAACGTTTTTCAGGATCATCTTAATGGAGAGTTATGGGTTGTGCTGTTATTATTGTTAGCATGTTTCTTTTGTCTAGAACCCTTTCTTAGGTGAGATAAAAATTTCTCTACAGTGGCACTAACTGGGATAATTTTCACTGATGATTGAAGGACTGTGTTACCGAACTAGGCTTATTTTGCCCTTTGCATGGTATGCCAATCACTGAAGTCATGAATTTTGCAAAAGACAAAGATTTTATTCATGTGGAGGCCAGGCATGTGGAGATGGGACAGAAAGTGTCAAATCTGACTCCTCAAAAGGATAGGGGTTAGAGATATTTTTATGGTATAAATAAGCAAGATCATTTAAGATATTGAGAAAGTTGTTTAGAGGTGAAGTAATTAGTAGACAATGTTCGTAGTCCTCATATGACACAAGTTTTATAAATGGCAGTGTTAATATGATCTGAAGGTTGAGTTCTTTGTGATGACAAGAGTCACTTATCAAACACCTGACAGGTCCAAGAGTCAGTGGTCTCAAAAAAAGAAGACTTCAAGTCCCTAAAAAGTAACTTAGGTAAACATCATCATCATGACCCACATGTTAGCGGTGTCATCTACATTTATTCTATTGGGAGACTAATGTTATATTGTTCAGTTGAGTGGCCTCCTAAGTTTGTTATTTTTACAATCAATTAAAAGTAAGTAAAAGCAAATGACGCTAGAGAGTTTATTCAGGTTCCACACCCCACCCCCCTCAGTTTCAAGATCAACCAAATTCTATAAATCTGAGAGGTTAAGTATTACGGAACCCCAGAAAGAGGAAAAAGTCTATGACCATGAGATTGATAACATTGAAGTCATCATCACAGTGTATTGCTTTCCCAAGTTGTTATGCATGGCATATGTGAGCTATGCATGGAGGTAGGTAGACCTAGCCTTGCAATGAATACATTGTGTTCAGTAAACATGGGAGCAAAGTATATCATTGTGGTAGAGAAAATCTATGTAAAATCAAATTCTACTCTGCTCTCATGGACTTCAGAGGCAGTCTAATTGACACATAAAAACTGTACATATTTTTGGGTGTGCCATGTGATATATTGATATGTGTCTATCTTATAGAGTGTTCAAATTAGTGTCTACCCGTCTCCTTGATCATTTATCATTTCTTTATGGTGAAAACATTAAAAATCCTCTCTTTTAGGTTTTTGAAATTTTTTTATTGGACCACACACTATTATGATCTGTGATCATCCCATGTGCAATGTGCAATAGAAGATCAGAAATAACGTGGAGGGTTGAGTTCTAGTTTGTGTGGCTGATTGTCTCTCTGATGTCAGGGACATTACTGTTCAGGTTTGAGACTGAAATAGATGATTTCTGTGACCCCTTTCCACTCTCAGAGATGAGCTGGTGCCCAGATTGTATGGAGAGGTGCTTGAGAGAGCCATCCCCAGTTTCTGGGACACAGCCAGAGCAGCTCCATTACACTTCAGTCAATATCCAGCCAAGGAGGCTCTTAGGGAGAGCACTACAAGTGTGATCAAAAGAGACTCCCAGCTATGCTTGCCAAGCCATAAATATACCTATCAATATAACATCTATTTTGCTATAATAATTTATTAACATGTCATCAGTTATCAAAGTTTCCCATATTTTAGATGGTTAATACATTGAATTTTATTAATACAGGACACTCTTCATTGTTGAAATAAAATATGAAGATAAAAACCTATCATTGATGAAAATATGCTTTTCTTTTTGCTTACTTTTTATGTTTCTTTAAGTTGAGTGCAGAGATAAATTGTGTTTGAGAAAATGGGCTCAGGAACATGCATTCATTGCATTTTTCATTTATTTAATGATATGAGGAATGCATTATTCATAATTTTTCCCTTGAAGACATTTAGGAATCTCAAAGTATTGAGATACATATATGAAAGGAATTATTTTGCTTAAAAATAATAATTGTTTAGTAAGTAGTCATTCAAAACATATGTTATACTTGGTGTTTTTTTGTGCTATGGTATAAATTCTTAAGAACAAAACAGCGTTATAATCATTACAAAATATATAACTAAGATTGATGGCAAAATTAACACATTTGGGGAAATGAGGCAATAGATAGCATGAAACCAACAAGCTTGTGATTATCTATATCTACATCTCTGTGTGCATGTGCTTGTGTGTGTGTGTGTGTGTGTGTATGTGTATATATATATATGTATATATATATATATACATTGATATTTTCTGTTTTAGAGCACTTTTTTTTACAATTTCTTTACCCTAGACATTCTTACTCCAAATAATATATATCCTTCTGAGCCAAAGCATGTTATTTTATTTTCTTCATAAAATTCATCATGACTCAAAAAATTTTATTTGTTTACTTATTTTCTGTTTTTATACCTAAAGTACAAGACTCACTGGGAGGGGCAGGGAGCTTTAAATCTTTATTTTTTTTTCAACTTATTCCACATTTTAACCTTAGACTGGGACAATTCTGACATTAAATGAGTGATTTAAAAAATTTCATTTAAAAAAATGAAAACCTAGGATGGATAGTTGGCAAAGAATCAGATCATCATGAGGTAGAATGCTTAAGAAAAATGTTCAGGTGGGGTTCACTTTAATCTGTGTCTCAGAGAATAGGAATGGATCAGATTAGTCCAATGGAAGAGGACATTCTCATTGTAGAGAGAGAACACAGATATATGTGTTTGAATGATGAAAGATAATGTGGGAGATGGTGTAAATCTGGATTGTCCTTAGTTTTGGAGCAAAAATCTAATACAGTAACATCAAGAGCAATCTATTGCTTAGTTTCTAATCATCAACTACGGTTGTATGTTTTTAAAATATTTACTGAGTAATATATGTCAGGAAATCTTCTAGACATTCAAAACCAATAGTGGAAATATAAATAAAAAACAAGAGTCAAACTTTCTGTCCTTGGAGGCATAAAATAAAGAAGAAAAATTATAATGCTTAGAATATACTAAATGCCATTGAGGAAGAAAATAACTAGGGACATGTAATAGACACCAAGGTTAAATGGCTAAATGAGACAAAGTAGAACAATTCACGATTTATTGATTTAAGAAGAGAAGCGAAACAAAAATAAAACAAAGCAGAAGATACCGTAAGTGCCATGGTGGAAAGCTACATGACGTGTGGTTTACTAAGAAGCAGTGCAGCAAGCTGGGTTCTAAGAACAGAGATCTGGGCAAGACTCTTTACCTCTCTGAATTTCAGAAGCCTCAGTTACGACAATTGTAGAAGATTGTCTATGAAGATCAATAAAAAGGTAAAGCACTTTCTTTCCAGTATGTAGTATGTTCTAAAAATTTTAACCTTTATTGTTACTATAGATTTACTTACTTTGTTTAGTTGTTATTATAGCCCAATTCTCAGAGCCTGTGTCGCTTAAGTTTTACAATTTCCCATTGACCTCTACCTTATGGACATAATTGGAAGCAGAAACCGCAAGAGATTATGTACCTTATGCAAGGTCACATCTGGAAATAGGTAGCAGTAGAGGTACTTATGTACATCATCACTTCATTATTCCATTTTCTGAGCTCAGAAGTACAGGTAGGTTCAGAACTTTACTTTGAATCATGACCAATGTTTCATGAAGCACAGACAGGAAGGGAATTATAGTGGGCTCAGTCTTGGCACAAAAACTTGAAAAGGCTAGCATATTTTGTAAAAGGATACACCTCATGACCAAAATCTGTCAGGCAAAGTGAGGAAATGCTAGAGACTGAAATTAAAGATTTAGGATAGAGATTCTCAGGATTTTTAATCTAACAAAGCCTTAACCAGGCCCCCATTCTTTTAAAAAATATATTTTAAATAATTTAATTGAAAAATAATGACTGAATATATTCAAGGGATACAACACAAGGATTTGATACACACAACATTGTGTTGTGATTACTACAATAAAATTAACAAATCAATTATCACTGTTGCTTTATATTTGATCTCCAAAATTTGTTCATGCTGTAACTCAAAGATTGAGCCTTTTCTTAATATCTTTCCACTCCCTTGATCCAATACTTGCAACCACTGTTCTATTCTGTTTCTATAAGTGTAATTTTTTTTAATTTAAAATATAAGCAAGATTTGTCTTTTGGCATCTGGTTTATTTCACTTAGTATAGCATGCTCCAGGTCTATCCATGTGATCATATGTGGCAGAATTTTCTTCTTTTTAGCAAATAGTTAAATAATATTCCATTTAGAGGATGCTATTGAGAATCCCAAAGAACTTTTGCTTTTTGTAATATGTGCCATTTTAGTGTTTTAATGAGTGATGTTTTTGTCCTATGATATATCATAAATTGCCACAAATGTTGATGCTTAAAACAACAACAATTTTTTTACTGCACAATTTCTGTGGGTCAGGAGTCCAGGCATGACTGAACTGCATCCCCTGATTAAGGTCTCTCAGCATGCAATGTAGATGGGCTATGTTCTCTGTCAGAGACTGTTATGCTTTGAAACTGGAACATTCCCAGAGGCTCATGGATGAGGATTATTCCACAATTCAGCAATATTCAGAGGTGGGATTTTTGGAAAGTGTCTGGATCATGAGGGCACAGTAGCCCATGCATGAATTGGGTATTAGGAGATAGGGCCCTGTTAGACGAGGTGAATCACTGGGAGCATGCCTCTGTAGAATATATATTGTTTCTGGCCTCTTCCTTCCTTTCTCTCTGATCCTCATGGTGACCATGAGGTCAGCAGCTTTGCTCTGCCACACCTTCCCTGCCCATGATGTTCTGCTTTTCTACAGGCCTAAAAGCAATGGAGTTAGTTCATGGTGGACCAAAATCTCTGAAACCATGAATCAACATAAATTTTTTTCTCCTTTACCTTGTTTTTCTCATGTATTTTGTGATAGGAATGGACTAACACACTGAGTCTTCAGTTAGGAAAACTCAGCTTCAAAAATTAATGAATTTTTTGGCAGTATTCATTTCCTTGTGGTTATAGACCTGAGTCCTCTGTTTTCCTAGAGGTCATCAGCTAATGGACAATCTCAGCTTCTAGGGCTCACTAACCATTTCTTACTATCTGTTTCTCTCCCAACAAGGAAGCCAATTTCAAATTTATCTTGGGAGTGTTCCTTGTCTACTAAGATACAATCTTACGTAACTGAAACATAATCATAAATATTACCTCCATCTCCATGTCAGATTTTCCAGAAATCTCACTTCAGAAAAAAAAAAAAACAATTATTTTCAGAACAGGACCTGCTGGTCCTCAGAGTGAACTTGAGGCACAGTGAAGTTTAACAAATCAGGCAACACAGCCCATTGACATACCTGAGACTAAAGCCAAAAAGAGATCAATACTTTTGAGTTCTTTGAGTATGCCATAAGCTACATAGTGTAGCCCAGAGAACAAAAAGTGGGAGAGGATGGATTTAGACATACTCTAATACTTGTCTTCAATTATTAAAAAAAAAATCTGGAATAGATGCTCATGTGCATGACTTAGAGGACTGTGTGGTCTGGAATAAAGGGAGAGCTGGGCTACAGATATCTTCACTACTTTGCCCAAGAAAGGGCCACCTTAGGAACCACAGGGATAGAACAACAATGGACAATGGATCCTAGTTTGATCTTATTACTCTCATATCTATATAATTTATTAGATTAACTTACACAACCAGATGCTAGATGTCTCACATGGCCACCTGAGGGTAAAGAGTGGGAAGAACAAGTAGTTACACAGTCCAGGATGCTGAAACAAGAAGGATCAACAATGTTTTCCTAGTCCTGGACCAAAGGCTTCTGGAAACTCACTAGAGAATCACTGGCAGAGTTCACTTTGGAATAGTGAAGGAGATGGAGTCTGATGTCCTCAGGCAATCACAGCAGCAATCAAGAACCTTGAGAAGAAGGTTTAAGAAGAATTGAGCTTGCATCTATTGCTGCTTCCTTGTTCTTCCAACTTTTATTCCATCCTAGCCTCCAACCTATTGGACCGTGCTGCCCATGCTTAGGGAGGATCTTCACTGTCCCACATGCAAACCATTCCTAGACATACCCTCAATGACCCACCCTGAAGCCTCTTCATCTTAGGCATTTCTTAATCTATGCAATTAGACAATTCATGGTAATCATTAGAATGTCCTATGCACCAAACTAAATGGCTAAATATATCATTCAGATATTTCTTTTTTAAATTATTTTTTAAATTTATATATGGCTGTGGAATGTATTACAATTCTTATTACACATAGAGAGCACAATTTTTAAAAATCTCTGGTTGTATACAAAGCATATTTACACCAATTTGTGTCTTTGTACATGTACTTTGTATAATAACGTCTATAATGTCTATCACACCATCTTTTCTAACCCCATGCTCTCTCCCTTCCCCTCCCACCCCTCAGCCTTATCTAGAGTTCTTCTGTTTCTCCCATGCTCCCCCTCCCTACCTCACTATGAGTAAGCCTCCTTATATCAGAGAAAACATTCTGGCATTTGGTTTTTGGGGATTGGCTAACTTCACTTGGTATTTTCTTCTCTGACTCCATCCATTTACCTGCAAATGCCATGATTTTATTCTCTTTTATTGCTGAGTAATACTCTATTGTGTGTATATGCCACATTTTTTTTTCATTCATATATTGAAGGGCATCTAGGTTGGTTCCACAGTTTAGCTATTGTGAATTGTGCTGGTATAAACATTGATGTGGCTGAATCCCTACAGTATGCTGTTTTTAAGTCCTTTGGATGTAGACTGGGGAGAGGGATAGCTGGGTAAAATGGTAGTTCCATTCCCAATTTAAAACCCTTCAACTTTTAGTCTTTTATACAAATTTTTTATAGTGACTATTAATATGACTGATCCAACTGCTTCACCATGCCTAAAACAACTCACTGTGGTTTGACAATCTATTTCAGAGCAATGATTTCAAATTCTAATATATATCTAATTTTTTTTTACAACTGTCACTATCACTAACAGCCTCCAATCAGGCTAATACCTGGAGGAATTGTAGGTAACAAAGAAGTTGAACATAACAAAGAAAACTCAAGAGATGTCTTTGAGCATACCATAGTCTAGCAGGCCATGGTGGTAATGAGGAGCTGAATAAAAGTAATCATCTGGTTCTGATGTAGGCATATTTAGATGTTTTTATTGGTGTTCATATAGAATTGGTGTGTATATAAAATGATGGTGGCATTCTAGCACTTGATCAATTTTACTCTCCAATACTTCCCTCACTCCTCCTGTTCCTTTCCTCTACCCTAATATTCTCTCCTACTTTCACAGTTTCTCTTTTTTTTCCTATATTCCCCACCACTTCCACATATGAAAGAAAACATACTTACTACTTATGTGTGTGTAAGTGTAGAGGACCTGCTCTTGGTACCTGTATAGTGATATTGATTAAATCCAGGTGGCTTCCCAACTATAATTATCCCAATCCAGAAGCTCTATTAGAATCTCCGACGCCTTCTTTAATGGAACATGAGAGCCCAGCTCCTCAGCTCCATCCCCTGCAGTAGGTTATGGTGTCAGAGGTTTGATGAAAATGTTATATATTTGAGAAAGTGAAGGACTCCTATCAAGGCTACTGCCTTTTTAGGTCCAACACAGAAGTGGTGAACAGGCATAAATAGATTAATTGAAAAACCATTTCCACTTCACAAATTTTCCAAGCATCTGAACCCAGGTGCTTTAGGGAAGGGTGATTGGTGGTATGCTGAGCAGAGCAAGTATATTTGTACAGTTAGCATGCTGATCTGTCCCCAGGACCAGCACATTTGAGACCAAGTCACTATGAAGAACTGCAGCAAATACAGACACAAGCCTTAGATAACCTTTCCAAATTTGCATTTTTTTGATTATTGTATTTTTTATTCCACTCCTCTTCTAGCTTTCTTCAAATATTATTATGAAATATTTTAAACATAGAGAAGAAAGCAGGGAATAGTAAGACAACATCCATAAAGATAAATCTCAGAAATATTGCAGCAAATATGGTAAGTTGGAGAATAATATATTGAGCATAAAATTTATATATATATGTATATATATATATAGTTTGAAAGCTTACAAAATATTATGATGCAATGTTTATCAATATGGATTTTTACATTTTGACATACTAAATCAATATTTTTTAAAAAGAAAATTTAAAATTTTATGGTACAGTAGAAACACTCATGTTCTCTCTCCCTTCAGAAAGTAATACTATCATAATATTAAGTTTACATTTTTGCATATTTTATGATATTTTACATACATAAATATTCATATAAAACATAGAACACATCTCTGCTTTTCAGATTTGACATAATCAGCATTTTACAAGAAAGCATGCATGTCATTATTTCTAAGATTTTTTCCCATGTTGATTCATATGGCCTAATGCATGCTTTTTACTAAGTAATATATACTTTGTTATCTTTATTAACATTTACATATTAATATTTTGTCCTATGGAGGAGAGATATCCATCAAATATATTTTCTTGTTATGTGTTGAAATTTCAAGCAATGGACATTGTCATCCATACGTATTGGACACACTTGTAGGAGCTGTAGACATTAGCTACAGGGAAGACTTAGCAGTTCTGTAGAATAATGCACTGTAAGTACTGGTATCAAAAGTCAGTATATGAGGTCGGTACTATGGTTACTGTTTTCAGCTTATGATAAAGGATCCTGCTGCAGGGGTTTTCAATATCCTTAGCCACAAATCCCATCTGGTGAGGGAGGTCTGATATACCTCTCCTTACTTCATAAATGGTCTTAATTTTCATGACTTCAAGCTCTTCCTATATGTTGACATCCTCCTATCCAGTACCTCACATTCAAAATCCTGAGTCCTAAGCAGCTGTTTTATTTGTTTATTCATTCATGCATTCAGACCATTTCACAGAAAATATTTTTTTTAACCTGTACCAAAAAATCAAATTGACATATTGGAAATTATATCTGCCTCTATTAAATTTCTTTTCCAGTTTTTGTATTCCAAAAACAGTCCTTTACTTCCTTCTTCGTCCTCAGTTCTGGTTCTCATTTGTCAAGTTCTTTCCTTCTTCTAATAACTAAAATAACCTTTTTTAATTTGAAATTAAAATTGTGATGGTACTCCCATTTTTAGTTGATAATTTTACTCCCCCAGTAGCTCTCCATTGCTTCCGTGACCCCAACAGGCATGTTTGTCTCTTTACCCACCACTGATCTGTGACTCATTTCCACAGGGAATCACATTACATGCTCCCTGCAGTTCCTTCTATAGTCTTCCACAACTTTCATTTTAACTGTGTAGAATTTTTCTCCCTCTTCTTTACCTAGCTATCTCTTCCATGTCTTTCAAGGTTGACCTTCTCAAGAAGGTTTTTCTGAGCTATGAGTTATGGTCCAGTGTCCTTTTTTTGGTTTTCCTGTAGAACATTCTCAGTACTTCTGTCATGCCCCATATCATAATGCTTGCATTGGTAGTTTAATTGTTTCACCCAGGGGTATTAGAAGGCAAGTCTAGTGTTTTATATCTCTACCTTCCTACTACCTAGAATTGAGGTCAATTCATAATAGATCCTAATCTAATGATTGGACACACATGATGAAATGACCTCATGATCACATAGTTGGATTGAGGTCAAGTCCACACCAGGCTTCTGTTCAGCACCATTCAGAGACTGTCATTTTCCAAAAGGACTATCAAAAAATTTCAGTGTCATATGATACTAAGATTGCTAAGGAAATCTTTCTCTGTTCAAAATGTCATTTTTGCTTTACTGACTAACTGCTAAAATCTATCAGCAGGAACATAAAGAGTAAATGAGTAAAATATGAATAATTGTAAAAAGAGGGAATGGTGATTGATATTCCCTTTCTAGTACATACATTTTCACTGAAGAAAGAGGGACAGTATCACAACCTCTCCTTGTAGCAGGTAAGGAGGCAGAATAGAAGACCTAAAAGTCCTAGGAACTGGGTGACAGATAAAATGTCTTGAGATAATGAAAGTCAACTCCATTGGTTTTGCCCTAAGCTGGCACCTTTTTGAATCATATGTATCACTGTGCTTCCTCAATTTTTTTGCTCATTCCTGTTCACCCTTTAACGTCCACATTCAAAGAGGCCCTTAACACATTAGATCTTTCCTCAAAGAATAATTCGTACATTAAAAACACATTCATGAGTTGCATCTCATATAGATGTGTACAAAAATAATTTGTTAATCAAATAATCACCATGAAAGTATGATTGTGAATGCTTTCCGGAAGGAGATGATGATTGGTACAAGTGGCTGCAGGTTCATCTTCTCCTTCCTCATTCTTGTCTTAGTCATCTCTGCTATTTTCTGTGACATCTTGGTTGCTTCCTACTTTGTACAATTATGAATAAGGCTGATATAAAAAGGCATGTGCAATTGTTTGTAAGAACATAAGTTTTTACTCCTTGTGATAAATACCAAGGGATCAGACAGCTGAATTGTACAGAAGACTATATTAAATTTTGTGAGAAAATGACAAATTATCTTCCAAAGTGGCTGTACCAGTTTACATTCCCAGCAGCAATGGATCTTAATAATAAGTTCCTTATTCTTCATAAGCCTTAACAAAGTGTTAGTGTCAGCATTCTAGATGTTGGTCTAATAGGTGTGCAATGGTGTTTTGATGTTTTAGTGTATATTTTCCCTGACGACGTCTGATTTTGAACATCTTTTCATTTTCCCATTCTTCATCTGTAAATCAACTCTGAAGAGATCTTTGTTAAGGTCTTTGGCCCATTTTTAACTAGGGTTGTTTGTTTTCTTATTGTCAAAATTTAAAAATCCATGTATTTTGAATAACTGCTTTTTATCAGATATGAATTTTGCAAATATTTCTCCTAGTCTGTAGTTTGTCTTTTCATTTTTTTTTCTTTCTTTCTCTTTTTTGGTGTTGGTGCTGGGGATTGGACTCAGTGCCTTGTGCATTCTAGGCAATGCACTCTACCAACTGAGCTATCCCCAGCCCCTGTTTTTCTATTCTTTTAATGGTATTTTCCAAAGAGTAGAATTTTGAACTTCAACTTATGAATTATTTTTTTCATGAGTCATGCTTTTTAAAAGGCAATCATCAAGTCTATGTTTATTTAGATATTCTTTAACGTTTTTATCTAGGCATTATGTCTTTACATTGTGTTGATATTTATAGTTGTGTGCTTGCATGTATGAGATTTATTTCAAAATTTTAAATAAAAGTTTATAAAAAGGAAAAAAGTTAAGGAAATTTTATTCTAAAGGATAAAAATTCAGTAAGAGAACAATATCAACCTAATATGGTAAACTGACACGTTGAATAGGAAGGATTAAAAGAAAATGCTATTAAAGACTGAAACTTTCCCAATCTCTAGTTAAGCAAGTTATCTCTCTACCCTACTTTACTCTTTCCTTTTTTCACCAAACACACATGCACTTATATGCACATTCACACACTCATATGCACACAGTACAGTTGTTCAGCATGTATTATTTTTATAGCTTTGCTTTTCATGAAGAACATTAAAGGTGAGGGTAATTGAACAATTTTTAAGATGGGTAAAATAAAAGAAGTTCTTGATATCTTGGAACTAACATGCTACTCTCAGGTATATTTTGATATTCATGTAGTAGAAAATAAACAATTTCATAGAATATCAACACCAGACAAGGCCCTCTGTAATCATGATGGATCAAACCAAAATTATCTCACTTTGTAATCAGGTCTTAAAACACACCAAAAATTAACATATTTCAAGTCACAAAATGACCACACCTCCCATTATCCTTAGTAATGAGTGACTTAGTAATGAGTGCTACTGCTTTAACAATAGCTCTAGTCTCATCCTGTTTTCCTTCCTAGATAATAATTATTAATACGAGCAATTGTATAATTAACCACATACAAAACAATTTCTAAGATGTGCAGTCTTAATTACTAACACTCTCTTTAAACTAACTGATAAAACCCTAAGTCCTTCAGTAATTCTTTGCTAATTCTTTTGTTGTGAAGGCCCACTAATCTCCATGTTATGTTTTTTTTTTTTTTTTCTCATTGCAACAAACAAAAGCACTGAACTTATTCAATGACAGGCGTCTTTCTGGTCATCTTTGGCTGAAGGACTTTGACAGTGTCATATGTATAAGCTTACTTTAGAGATCATTTTCAAGTGGTACAGTTATGTATTCTATTTAAAGGTAGAGAAGAGGAAACACAACAGGGCAAGTTTGGGGATAAAGATGAAAGACATTTCAAGAGTGAGAGACTTCCTATTGTGCCAAGCAAGTTTCCTGAATCTTTACCATCCTCAGGGATTTGCTTCCTGTGCTGTGGCAGACGTACCCTGTCTAAATTCCATGGTATAAAACAGTTTTAATATCTCAAAAAAACCCTAAAATTCCATCATTAAAAGGATTGGAAATGGAATTATGACTTATTGCTTAATGATGTATTTTTGAAATGTTTTTGCTTTTGTTTAGGGTACATGGGCAATTTTCCAAAGTCAAATGTGCTTATAGTGAATGTAATGCTGTTTGTAGTTCCCTCAAAAACAGCTTTCTCTTTTTTTTCTCTTTCTTATCTCTTAGCTCTGAAAATCTCTTGAAAATGCATCTGTGAGTCCTTGTTTACTGACACATGCTGTGTGATGAAGACATCCTACCCGTTCGTTGGAGCATTAGTTCTTTAAGACGAGGAGGAGTAATGAGGATGAACAAGATGAGATAAATGTGAGCCTAGGATGATGAAAGAGAAGCAGGGAGGCTCAGAGGTGTGGTGGCCTCAGTTAATGGTCTCTCATGCTTTGAACTCTCTGAATTTCACTGTGACTAAACAATTCTGAAGCTAGAGCCAAGAAACATGCTCAGACACATTTGAGAATCCTAAGAAAATTGATAAAAAGGATCTATTTTAAAATGCATAAGAAAATTAATGTAAGGAGAGAAACAACACAGGAGGATGCATAGGGGAAAAGAAAGATAAAATTTGCTGATGTTTTCATCATATAACCTAATCCAGCCTGATGCGGTGATTTTAATCCATAAATTAAAATAATTTGACATTCCTCCCAGGAAGAAGTGGATTCTGCGTTCCCTCTCCTTGAACTTGGTCATGCTTTTGTGACTCTTTCAGTGAGCAGATTGCATTGGAAGTGATGTTGTGTGACTTCTAATGTTAGTTTAGAAAAACCCATTTAGCTCCTGCTGATTCATCTGGGAAAATTCACTTTGGGAGTCTTCAAAGCCATGAAAGAAATGGGAGTTTTCTGAGGAATTCACTGGGGAAAGCCCTCATGAAGAGACAATGAAGAGAGAGGAAGAGGCTCCAGTCTTTGGGCCTTGCATTACTCAGTTTTGCATTGTTATAGAGATATATCTGAGGTTGGGTACTTTGTAAAGAACAGCAGTTTAATTAGCTCACAGATTTGGAGCCTAAAAATCTAAACAGCAGATCGGTGGTCTGGGGAGGACCTTTTTATCTGTCTTCCATCTTGACAATGGCCTGTTGGTAGAAGCACATGCAAGAAGGAAATATGGTAAAATAGGAAGCCAGAGTCCAGGAGAGGCCACTCTTCTTTTTCACACTTAGAAAATGTGCCAATTCTATTTCACATAACTAGCATTGCTCAAGATGTTCAAATTAGGTAATATATTCAACTGTTTTATTTATTTAACAGAGATATATTATGTGAACTCTTAGCAGAAATAATAGTAGTTAAAAATTATTTAACACCAAATGTATTCCATTCACACACAGTTCTTTGCCCATTAGGATAGTCAGCTTCTAAGATGATGTTTGATAATCTGTAGCCCCTGGTATTTCATATTCTTGTATAATCTTCTCCCCTTAAATAAGAGGTAGATTTGCTGGCTTAACTTTATAGAATGTTATGTGATAAAAAATGATGTGATTGTAACCGACGTGATTCTGCAATCTGCATTTGGGGTAAAAATTGGGAGTTCATAACCCACTTCAATCTAATGTATGAAATATAATATGTCAAGAGCTTTGTAATGTTGTGAACAACCAATAAAAAAAATGATGTGATGTCACTTGTGTGATATTTGTGAAAGATTTTGACTTTGGTCTTGCTAGCAGATTCTTTTCCTGGATTTAATGAAACCTGTTGCTATATTGGACATTCCCACATGGCAAGGAACTGAGGTTAGCTTGCAGATGAAAACTAGCAAGATAGGCCAAAAGTTCAAAAACTCATAAGGAACTGAAATTTTGAGCAATCAAAAGAATGACTTTGGAAGCAGATCTCACCCTGATTGAACCTTAATTGCAACCTTTAAAAGATCTGAAAACTGAGAGTATTTTTGGAATGCAAAATTATTTTATTGCATTATTCTCAGAAAGATCTGCAATGTTGCATTTTTACTACAAAGTTAAATGGTTGAATCAGTAATAAAATCCATATGCCAACTCCAAGTTCTAATTTTGTGGTTTATTATAGGCAATGAAAAATTACAGTTCTTTTGTCTACAAAACCTGCTCATGTGGATGGTACTATGATCTAATTCTTCCCTCCAACATTGTAAAGAGCTAGCTTCTGTGTTTAACATTCCAAAACTGCTGGACCTTCGTTGTAGCCAGTTATACCTACACCTGGACCTCCCTGCAGTGGGAGTCTTCTCTTGAATAACAGCTTCATTATTTCACAAAGTGCAGTACTTGCTCAAAATAGGCATCAAGTAAAAGGCTAAAGCAGAATATCCTCCTTGCCACATTCAGCATTATTTCTCTGTCCCTGTTTGGATGTCCATACATGTGGTTATCACTGCTTGAGTTCCTCTCTCCATTTGGCTTCATATTGTGGAATGCAGACTGATTCCACCAGGGAATTGGATCTCAATGTATTTTGTTATAGTTGCTTACAGGAATCATTTCTGCAGATTCTTTTAGCTTTCTATGGTCCAAATCTTAGGGTGGTTGATATTTACAATAAAAATAACTGAAGTGCTCTTTTTTAAAATCATGAAATTGACATGACAATGTGATTGGATCAATGGGTATGTTCATTTTACTAGAAATAAAACTGAACAAATTGCTGCCCATCAAGTATACCTCTTGAACAACTACCTTTAGAGAGATGAGAAAACACATATGATGGCTGAAAAGTAATTCAGGAAGATATAAAAAGAAGCATTGGTTCTCTTGACAAAATATGGATGACTGAAAAGGATGTTAAGTGGGTTATTATTCTCCACATATTGAAAGGGAAACAATTTAATGTGGCGTACAAAGTCTAGGTAACTGTGTTCTGGTTTTAATTCTACCTCCTCCACATATTAGCCATGTGATCTAGCAAATTTAAACTCTCTCACCTTCAGTTTCTTTTACGAATATAAGGTTTCAGTGTGTATACAAGGATACGCTGACTTCAAAATTATTGTGAAAGGTCAATATGAAAACAACTCATTATGTTTCACAAAATGGGTAATAAAGTATAAAATTTCCCCAATATTTTCCATAGTGAATCATCTCTGCAAAGTTTTATCCTCTGTACACTAAATATTCCAATGAAATATACAATTAATTATTGTCATTTGACATGACTTTGGAAATAAATTGTTTCTAAAATAACTAGGGAACAGGCAATGACAGTCATTTGTGATAGTACACAAATGAGGCAAGAAAGAGTATGGTAATAAACTCATGTTTCCTCCCTTCCATCTAAATTTCCGGCCTTACAAGTTCATAAACATAGCTCTTCAATTTAGGTACAAGAATAAATCATGTAGTGTATCAATATGGCAGCTGAATAGGTTCTCCAATGCACTTTTCAAAAAACACACCAAGTTGGACATCTACCCAGGAGCCAAACTACCAGCACAACAACTAAGAAAATCAAGTGATAGACCATAGTGACTCCTCTCAGTATACCAAAGTTAAAAGATACACTGAAGAAAAAGTTTCCCACTTCATACCCGTCCTGCAACTCCATGAAGCCCAGCACAGAGATACCTCCTACTTGGGGGAAGGATAGAAATTAATTATAGACCTTAGACTTGAAGAGTGCTCACAGACCATCACAGTGAAACCATGTTGAGAAAAGCCCCATGACCCTTACTGCCAGACCAATATCTGAGGACAGAGCCTCTTGAAATGCATTTGGCCAGTGACATTTGGCCTCCCTGACCTCTCCTCCAATGTCTGGTGGCAGAGGTGAGAGCAGGACTCCACCTGCTGGATATCAGGACACAAAAGCTAGCATAGGGCTTTGTGATAAAGCCTACTGCTAGAACCACCATAGTGAGGCCAACCATCTAGTAGAAACTGAAAGCTCCATTTCATATGTAGAACTCACAGACAGAACCTCTAGACTGACTTTGGGAGAGATCTGTTTTCCAGCAGAACAGACCTGACCTTTGAGTATTCAGTTCCAGGCTTGCAGTGGGCCTTGGGAGAAACTGTTCTTTCTCTGAGACTTTGCAGGTCCCTATGACTATGAGACTCTGGTAAAACCTAGCTTAGCAACAGCATTGGTGGATAAAGGATGGTCTGAACATTTCATCTCTCAGCTTTGGACAGAATAGCTATTGCCAGGTCAGTACTCACAGATGGGGATATAGAGTGTCTCAGCATCAGGCAGAACCCTGTGCTTCAGTGAGACAGAACTGTGATTTTGGTCTATATCACTGTCAGTTGTGGAATTAGCCTTAGTGTACACCTGATACTGTGCATGTCCCTGTATCTTGTATCTGTAAGACTGTGGCATAACCCAGCTTGGCATCAACCTAGGTAGCCAAGTATCAGCTTTACTAATCCCATACCAACTTCAGCATAGTGTGGTACAAGACCATATTCACTGGGGGTATGTATGACAAGGTAGTAAGTCAATGTTTGCTGTGGAACTTGGTGAAGAACTTGTAAAACCTAACACTGGGTATTTCCTAATAGACCTTATCCCTGGGCTTGCCTGTGGATTAAGCCTCTGAAACCACTCCTGTGTTAGGGGAAGACATGTGGTCCTTGTCTGTCAGACTTCTACTCCTTCTCTTTTTTCTTGGGCCTTAAGTTTACCTCAGCAATAGATGTACAGGCTTTGATCCAAAGCCAGTGTTGTGCTGATCTCTGTGGGTTGTGAGATGAGGCTGTGACTCAGCTTGGTAACTTTAGTGGTAGATCCCTTATGACCTTATGCAGAGCCAGGTGGAGCTTTGCAGTGTGTGACCACAGACCAGTAAGTGTGGATGAAGCAACCAGACCTAGTCTGGCCCCAGGGAGAGGCTTGTGGAACAGACTACTCTCTTGTTTGTTTCTGAACAATATACCAACAAAGTAACCTGCATTTACATTATTCTCTACTTATTGAAACAGTGACAACACACCAATCAAAGACCCCTCAGAAAATCTGGATCTGGGTATTATCTAATGCTGAAATAGAGGAAATGACAACATGGTAAGAGAAAATATGCAACCTGCTAAGAGTTTCTGAAGAGACAGGCACAAAATCAGATTAGAAAAGTGGAATAAATATCTGATTCTTCAGTGCACAGATTATGTCATATGCCAACAAGCATCAAGAGTTTTCAGGAAACCATGATCTCACTTACTAGTCAAAATAAGATTCCAGAAACTGATGATGAAGTAATTAGTATGGGGGAGAACAGAGAATTTAAACTAGCAGTTATAAGAAAACTCAATGAACATGAAAAAACATGGAGGAATGTCTCAACATTCTAACAGAAAGCTTAACAAAGATATGAAAGGAATTTAAAAAAACAATCAGAAATTGTTGAGTTGAAAAATGCAGTCAGTGAAGTTAAAAAAGTCATTGATCAAATCAATTGAAGGATAAATCAAACAGAAGAAAGAATTAGTGAGCTTGAAGACAGACTATTTGAAAATACACATAGGTAAAAGAAAAAAATGATAAAGATAAATGCACAAAGCTTATGGGAAATTTGAGGTAGTATTAAAAGAGCGAATATTTGCATTATTGGGGTCCAAGAGGGTTTTGAGAGTGCAAAAATGTTAAAATGCTTATTCAAAGAAATAAGATAATAAACTTTCCAAGCCCATAGAAAGATACATATATCCAAGTGCAAGAAGGACAAAGATCTTCAATCAAATATAACTCAAACAAGTCTACCCCAAGACATATCATAATCAAATTCTCATGGGTAGAAAATAAAAAAGAAGAATTTAAAAGATGTAAGAGAAAAGAACACATAGGAATGTTTCAAATTCACTTGACAGCTGACACCTTAGCAGATTCCTTATAGGCCAGGAGATAGTGGTATGAGATTTTTTCAATGTTGAAGGAAAATACAAATGAAGAGTTGACTGAGAGTACTGTATTCTAAAAATCTATCTTTTAAAAATGATAAAGGAAGAAAGAATTTTCCAAACAAAAGCTGAGAGATTATATCTCCACATACCTATTTTACAAGAGATGCTATGGGAAGTTCGTTAAAATGAAAGAAAGAGATATTAATGAGTAAGAAGAAAACATAGAAAGGTATAAAACTCACTGATAAGAGCAATTATAAAAAAATCAGAATGCTACAATATTTTTCAGCACAGTGCTTAAATCATACTTTAGGTATAATGAATAAAACATAATAAAAATGTTGACTGCATAATATCTAAGTGATAGACAATTCAAGAAGATATGAAGTGAGATATTAAAATTTCTAAATGTGAAGACAAATGGAATGAGATTGGAGAAACTTTTTTGAGTACATTTCCTGTTGTTCTTTTGTTTATATTATCTTTATGATATTGTAAATTTGCTATCATTTCAAAATAGCTTGTTATAATCAAAACATGTTTTGTAAGCTTCATTGTAACCACAAAGCAAAATTCTCTAATAAACTAACCAAAATAATTGAGAAAGAATCAAAACAAATTACTATAATAATTTACTTAACCACTTAGAAAAACTATAAGAGAGGGAGAAAGAAAAAAAAAGGAAATACAAAAACAACTAGAAAACAAGTTACATAATAGATGGGATAAAACCTTACATATCAATAATTACTTTAAATAGATTAAATTTTCCATTTAAAAAATACAGAGTAACTTAATAAATTAACAAAAAACTATATCTTGCTCACAAGAAATTCACTTCACCTTGAAGTGCATACATAACTGAATGTGAGTAGATGTGATAAGTTATTCTATACAAATGAAATGAAAAAAAACGAACCACAAAATGAGAGCATTAAGAACAATGTAAGATAAAAGAGATTTTAAATCAAAAGCAACAGAAAGAGATGAAAAAATTTATTATGAAAAAGTGGTCAATCCAGCAAGAGCAAATAACAATTGTCACATATATTCCCCAATATCAGAACATCCATATATATAAAGCAAGTATCAATAGTCTTAAAAGGACAGGTGTATTTCAATACAATAATAGCTGGGGACATTATCACCACACTTTCATCAAAATACAGATCATTAGAGAGAAAATAAACAAACAGCAGAGTTAACTTTTACTCTACCAAATTAATGTAACATATCTAGAACATAGCCACCAGAAGCTTCAGAAAACATGCTTTTCTCATTAGACATGGAACATTATCCAGGATAGATTTTCTGATAGGCCACAAAACAAATCTCAACAAGGTTTTAAAATTTGTAATCATATCAAATATCTTCTGATGAAAATGCAATAAAGCTATTTATCAATAACAAGAAAAACCTTGAAAACTGTAAAAAGCACATGGAAATTAAACAACTTTTAATAAAAAATTTTTTAAAAAGAAAATTAAAACAAAACTTCTTCAAACAAATGAAAATGAAGATATCACTCACCAAAAGCCCAAGAACAGATGGATTACTGCTGAATTCTACCAAGCATTTAAATCAAAGTAAAATAAATAGTTTTTAAGTTATTCCAAAATGTAGAAGATAAAGGAATTCTTCCAAACACATTTTATGAGACCAGCATAATCCCTATTGCAAAATCAGATAAGCAGATAAGAACAGAACAACAAAAAGGAATAAAAGGAAAACTACAGGAAACTATCTTTGAGGAACATAGATGTAAACATCCTCAACAAAATACTAGTATAACCAAATCTAATAACACGTTAAAATTATTCACCATGAACATGAGATCAAGTAGAATTCATCTCAGGAATGCAAGGATGATTTTATATATGCAAATTGATAAAGTTGACACAACATATCAACAGAATGAATCACAAAATCCATATAGTCATCTCAATTAATACACAAAAGGCATTCAATGAAACTCAACAGCAACATTAAATACATTGAACATACTTTATATACAAAGATATGAAAAATTGTGCTCTATATGTGTAATAAGAATTATGCATTCTACTGTCATGTATTTTAAAAAAATAAAATCAGTTAAAAAAAAATGAACAAATTCTATGTACTGGAACATACCTTAACATAATAAAGGCCATTTATAATAATCCAATAGATAACATTATATTGAGTGGAAAAAGTGTTGAAACTCTTCTAAGATATGGAACAAGGGGGCCTATATACCACTTTTATTCATTATAATGCTGGAAATCCTAACCAGTGCAATTAGGCAAGAAAAAGAAATAAAGGACAGCCAAATTTGAAAAGAAGTCAATGTTGTAGGATACAAAATCAGTACCATTGCTATATGCCAATCATTAGTTATATAAAACACAAATCAAGAAATAAATCCTATTTACAGCAGCTATAAAAAATTAATAAAATACCAAGGAATAAATTTGACCAAAGAGGTAAAATACATCTCCAGTGAAATTTCTAAATCATTGAAGAGATAAATTGAAGAGTACACAAGAAAGTATAAAGTCATCCTTATGACTAGTGTAGTTAAATACCCATACCATCCAAAACTATTTACAGATTCAGTGGTATCCCTGTGAAAATGTTAAAGGCATTCTTCATGGAACTAGAAAAATCAAGTTTTAAATGTCTGTGGAACCATAAAACTTTCAGAACCAAAATAATTCTGAGAAAACAGAACAAAGCAGAAGGCATTATGATATATGACTTCAGAACAAAGTTGTAGTAGTCAAAAAATCATCACCTTGTCATAAAAACAGACACATAGACTAATGAAATAATTATAGAGACACTAGAAGTAAGGCTATGCATCTGTAGCCAACTGATTTTCGGCATTGGTGCTGAGAGCACACATTGGAGAAAGGACAATCTTTTTAACAAATGACATTGGGAAATTTGGAATATCCACATGCAGAAGTATGAACTATACCCCTATCTCTCATCACTTTCAAAAATCAGCTGAAAATGTAGTAAAGACTTTAATGTGAGATCTGAGGCTGTGAAATTACTTGAAGAAAAATATTTCAGGATTTTGGGATTTTTTGGATAAGATTGTAAAATCACAGGAAATAAAAATAAAATTATACAAATCTTATTAAATGAGACAAAATATTATTCATAGTGCAAAAAACAAAAACTACTTACTTGAAAAAATACTCATAACATATACATCTGATAGGAAATCTATATCCATCATAACTAACTAACTTAAAAAATCAATAACAACAACAACAATAGCAACAAACCCCCACATAACCTGGTGAAAAACTAGACAATAAATCTAAACAGACATTTTTCAAAGGAAGATATATAAATAACTAACAGGTATATGAAAAGATTCTCAATATCACTCTTCATCAGGGAAATGTAAATCAAAACCATGGTGAGATATCCTCTCACCCAAGAAAGGATGTCTGTTATCAAAGAGACTAAAAATAATATGTGCTGCCAAGGATGTAGAGAAAAGGAAACTTTTATATACTCCTGGTTAGAATGTAATTAGTATAGAAATTCTGGAAAAGGATCCTCAAAAAATTCAAAATAGAACCCCGACATGATGTAGCAATCCTATTTGGGTATGGAATGAAATCAGTGTGTCAAAAAGAGATCTAGATTTCTATGTGCATTGCCACACTATTTGAAGCAAGGAAGAAATGGAAAGAATTTAAGTGTCTATCAACTGATGAGAGCATAAAGAAAATGTGGAGCATACACACAATGGAATACTAAGCAGCCATAAAACAGAATGGAATTCTATTATTTGCAGCAATGTGGATAGACCTGTAGATCATTATGTTTCAGGTACAGAAAGACAAGGACCACACAATCTCACTTATATGTGGACTCTAAAAGTTTACGTAACTAATTAAAAGAAATTTACAAATTTAAAAGTTAAAAAAAAAGTTGAGAGAAGAATGAGGGGAATATTAATCAATAATTACAAAGTTATAGTGAGATATATCCAAGAAGCTCTTGAATACTATTGCATGTTATGGTGACTACAGGTAACAATTATTTACTGTACATTTAAAAAAAAACTATGAGAAAGGAATTTGAAAATATTGCTGCAAAGAATTGATACCTATTGTAGGAGAAAAATATGTTATACAATGTATTCTATATTGAATATTACATGATATCCCATTAATATGTACAATTTTATGTTTTTATATAGCAATTGAAATTAAAAATAGAAAGGACTCAATACATTAATGAGAAATATGCATTATATTTCTCCTTAGCTGAACCACATGCTGGAGGATGCTTTATTATGAACCCTAATTTTCTGGAAAAAGATGATGCTGAACTTAGATATATGGATACAGGCCAAAACCAAATCAAATTTAACACTATATATGTATTCCAAAGATGCAGAATATTGACCTTTGTTACAACTTCTCTTGAAAAGTTATTTGAGAAGTTATAGAAATTTCCTGCATAGTGGTACTATTGCGTATAGTGGGAAGTTAGGGAAATTAGACTAAAGATTTGCTACTCTTAAAAATTCAAACATCTCAAGGATGTTGTGAGATAAGTGTTCACAACAGTCTGTCAGTCCTTCTTCAGTGGGCATGTAGACAGAATCACCAAAGCATTTTTCTTTAAACCTGCTAATGACCTTGAACAATATAAATGGCGTTAGGAGTAGGAGGATACTAGAAATATTTTTTTATAAAAGGTTTCCAGCAGGACATACCTGACTTGGCTACAGTGCTAATTGTAAATAAATATCTGTGATTATAATAAATTCATAGGACATCACTAGATAACTGATCGGACATAAAAGGGAAGGATATTGGTATAGAAATAGTTTTATTTGCAAACACAATTTCTGCCTATATTGCTCAAGATTTCTCTGGTACTATGAAAACAAAATTATTTCCTTATATAGGCAATAAAATTATTTAAAACATGCATAGGACAGTTTAGGATTTATATGGGAAAATACTGGTTTGAGCATGACTGATTCTCATGTTTTCCTTTGTTACCAGAATTTGGTGTTTAGTAAGAGTTATTTGTGTGAGACGTTTGCATCAAATTAACCAATTGTATCAAAAGAGCATTAAATTTGTACAATTAAAAGGCAATTTAGAAAGCCAGAGAAAGCTATGGACATAAGAAAAGAATTACGATACTAATATATTAGTTAACTGCATAGTAAATCATATGCAGTCCTAAGAAAGCAAACTCTTTATTGATTTTCAATCTTCACAATCAACCAGGAGATAAATACGAAGGATAAAATTGGTAACTAAAAACATAGAAATATTAACATATGCTTACATAAACTCAAGAAAAGGTAATCAAGAGAAGACATGACTCTTCTTTGTAAGACTGAGTATACTACAAGAGTACTTAGTAGATGCACACATAACCTTGGTGATATACACATACGTATGTGTGAGAGGAGAGAGAGAAAGAAGGTGGGGTAGAGAGGAAAAGAGAGAGACCTAGAGAATGGAGGGAAAATAAGACTCTTACCACTCATCAACTTTTACCAAAGTCTGCTAAGGAGATAGAGATATGACAATGAGATGTAATAATCTGTAATATCAGCAGAGCATCTTTTTTTCCAATTATCGTAGTTGCAGAACTGTTTGCTAAATCCTCTTAATTCACCTGTATTCAGACTCTATATCCAGAAAGGAATTTTACAAAACTGAATGACCAGAAAGCAGGACATGTGAATTACATATCAAAATTTCAGTGAAATTAATAACCTGACATTTAGGGTATATATCAAATTCTCCTCTGAATATTATACTAGTAAATAATTTATTTTAGAACAATAAAGAGAGTGCCTTCATTTGGAGAAAGTGGAGCACTGTATTACCTAGTGCTCACGTTTCTCAAGGAGATGGTAAGGGTAAAGGAAGTAAGCCCAACAGAGTGCCTTTCAAGTCTCTGCTCGTATCATATTAGCTAACATCTCATTTGCAAAAATAGGTCACATTTCAAACCTAAAGTCAAGTCATGGTGATCTATTAGGTGGAAAAAATGTAAAGTTACATGGCAAAAGGTATGGATGCGGGAGATGTGAATGATTCAGGCCAATGGAGTAATCTATGACATGTCTCGGGACTTGGACAGTTCCTTGTATATAAGGTATACAAATTAGTATTTGTATAGGTATACAAATTAGCATTGTTAAATAGATTTTCATTCTGCAGGTTCAAAAATTATTTCTTGCCCACACTGATTTCTCTTGAAATAATGCATGCTAACAGACGAATTAGAAAATGAAGAAATATTAAATTTTAAATAAAATATGAAGATATATTTTATTTCTAATCCCCTGATAAGCAGGCACGAGAAGTCTATTTGGGCCATGCAAGTCAGCATTTCCCATATATTGACTTGGTAATACTAATTTGTATTTAAGTAAACAAAATAAATAAAATTACCCATTTTAAGAAGTGTGTTCTTTTTCATTTTGAGGAGAAGAGAGGCCTCTGCAAGAATTCTGTTTCAGCATATGCAAAATTAAATCCATGTATCTCTAAAGCTTCTGAAGTAGGACTGTTGGAATGTGTGTGTATGGTGGTGTGTGGAGTGGGTGGGCTATTCAGGTACTCTGGAGATGATAGAGTAATAGGAATGGTTGAGATTGAGTCTATAAATAAAGTTTGGTTTAAAAGAAAGAAGGTAGCCCATATATATCAAGAGTAAAAAATGAAAGAAAAATACTTGGAAGGTATAAAGAATAAAAACAGAAAAACTCAGTCCTTGCAGAATTTATTGCCCTATGTCAAGTCATTGCATTAACATATGGAAATAGTATAGATTACAGGTAGAATTAGTCCTGGAAGAAAATGACTGCTATTATAGGAGAGTACAAAAATTTCTCAAACACTTTGTAAAAGTAGAATAATTTTGTTTATGTTAAAGCACAAGCATCAGGAGTGAAAGCAGACTTACAAGAGTCTTTGACCCAATATCTAGAGTAACTATACATAATTTGATCTGCTAAGTACATTAAAATAAACTGTAAAAATTACTCATTTAAATCTGTGTGACTGTAAGCCCTCAAAAATTAAATAGTGTGTGGATCTAGAAATACCTGCATTCAGGTATTGAGGACTGGGCCTAGGTTTTGCCACTGTGATCTAAATTGTGGTTTGAAATGGGGATTTAAATTGATTTAGTTTAAATCAAAATCACTCTAGATCCTGCTGTTTGTGCCTGCAACCTTATATAAGGATTCTTCTGTAATATGTAGTAATACCAAGCATTAGCAGATGTAACCAGGAAATAGAGTGCTATAAATCAACCCCCACACTGACAACCAAAGCATGGTTTCCCAGTGACTGTGAAAATGGATGTGTCAGTTGCAAACACAGTAACGTAATGGCATGTATATTTGATCTATCTCAACGAAGCCTTCAAATTAACCTTGAAAAACACTTGCTGCAGCATCTTTCGTGTATCAAAGTATGATTTTCAGGAACAGGAGCTTGTATGTTGTCCACTACATTTTAAAAATACTTCTTCAACAAATTTGCTTGAAATATTGTCTATAAATACCCATATGAATAAATGAGAGCCCTGTCCTTAAGGAGAGGAGAAACACATGATAATATTTATTGTTACAACAGTAGGAGTTTGTACAGAAGATTATGGAAGCACAGAGGACCAGTCCCTAACCTAACCTCACTAGCTATGGGAAGCTTTCTAGAGGAGCTGAATTGAGCCTTTAATGAGACATAAAAGTTAGACATATGAAGAACAGGAAAGTATATTTCTGGCAGAGGGAAGAGGATGAACCAAGGTACAAAAATAAGAAATAGTTTACTGTGTAGAAGAGATACTTATATACAGTCACTTGGGTGGGCAGCATACTGTCCCTGGCAGAGGACAAGACTATGAAGGTCAACTAATAGCCTCTGAGGCCATGACAAGTCCTGTGCTTTGGCAAATGGATACCAAAGTGCTTCATTCTGTATCTTTATTACTAAAAAGTATTCTAAGAATGTACTTTTAAAATAAACATTTAATATAAACATTGTGTGTGCCACCCAAGTATTGTTGAAAACAGCATAAAGAATTCACACACAAAAACACACATTTTAAAAGAAGATAAATTATAAATGGAAATTCTAGTATTTTCTTTTTCTACAACAATAATTTACTGGAAGGGACTGAGATGCACCCCCATTGAGGATCAGTGTTCTAGGCATTAGAGTAAGGAAAAGTTATTCAGCAGGGAATCTCTTTGTTCACTCATAGGATAACAGATGTCAGAGACAAGAAAGTCAAATTCAGAAAGGAGATAGAATAGTTAAGAAAAGAATACTAAGAGTAATGCTGGTAATATGAGCATAATTTTTAAAATAATTTTTTAGTTGTAGATGGAAACAACATCTTTATTTTATTTATTTATTTGTATGTGGTGCTGAGGATCAAACCCAGTGTCTCACATGTGCAAGGGCAGGCACTCTACCACTGAACCCAGTCCCATATGAGTATAAATTATGAGACAGAAAAATAGTATTGACTTTGACAGCTCATATATTCATAATTGAGTGTTAATTAAATTATTCAGTTAAAGAATCCAGAAAGAAGGCCAGGGCCAAGGTAAGCAGGTTAGTGTTCATTTTTATATTCCTTACTCTCCATCCCAAAAAAAACCCAAAATTTTTTGTAGAATTACTAGCAACACAATGGATCGTGTTTGCTGTGTACACTTGTTTACCAAAAAAAAAAAAAAAAAAAAAAAAAGCCACATAAAAGTCTTGGTTATTTGTCCTCAGTAAATTTGTCCAATTCACTCACTAGATGCCAGCATACATCTGACAAGATTCAGGAGTTGGCCATAGGTAGTGAACAGAGATAGTTGGAGGACATAGTAACATTTAAAAAAAAAAAAAAAAAAAAGCCTTCTTTCCTGGATAGTTTTTCAATTTCAGAACTGGAACTCGGGAAAATTTAGAAAGAAATATAAATCTAAATCAATCTCTATGTACCTTCTGGAATTCTGAAATCATCTGTGGTGTTTGAAAAAGTACCAATACCCAACCATAAAGGCAATTTTTGATTTAATAGCCTTTTATAAAGCTTTTTCTTTACAGAAGATCAAAGCCCTTTATAAATGTTCATTTCAAACTGACAGCATCTCTGCCACAGAAAATACATGAAGGTAGGCTAATTTCATTGAATGAGGAAGGAGGTTAAATGTAAAAGAATTTAGAGTTGTGATTTGTAGCAGCACCTTTTATCAAACTTCTTTAATGATGTGGAATATTTTTAATGGTATTGAAAATACTAATATTTTATTACATGTTCATGAGAAAAGGGACGTATCTTATGGATAAAAGAACAAGAATAAACCTAAAAGGGATAATGGGTATGTAGGTGATCAAAATTTTAACACTGAGGATACCATACAGTCACAGCAGACAGGCACATCAAGTTTCAGTAAGTACAGCTACCTGCTGAATGTGCAAGGTGTAATTGTTCTCATTCACTGATAAGAAAAATGTAAATGAGAGGTTAAGTTCTATATCCACAAATAGTGAGTTATTGGTGATGGAATGAGAAATTGGGCCAACGGTATTTTACAGTAAACTAGAGGTAGGTGTCACAAAACAAGTTTGCTGTTCAATAACTAAATTATGTTTTTGATGGTCTTTGTTTTTCATAGATTTTTTTTAAAAAACCCATTTCTTTACTAAGGAAACTTTTATATGTGATTGTTATTTATCTTCACCTTTAAAGCCTTATTAAATAAAACCAGTGAACTTAAAATTTAGCTAAACTATATATTAATATTTTTATCAAAATCACAGAATCAAATACTATATAATATGTTTTGAATATATTGGTCTTTTTAATTCACTATGTAAATATTGAGAAGCAAGACTAACATGGGTTAAGAAAACTTCTGGTGTTTTTGCATAGTAGACAATACTGTAAATCCTAAATACAAAAATTGAGTGAAAAGATAAGTCTGTAAGGTCAATATCCTGCCCCTTTCGGGATCAGAATCATCATTTCAGAGATGTTATATACTTTTTAAAAACAGTTTTGAGTAATGCATTGGTTTAACTCAGGTCTTCAGAGCTTAAGTGTTGACATTGAAAAAAACGATTTGGTCTGATTAAAAATCTGAAAACAAGTGTGTTTTTGGAGGAAATGATTTTAGAAAACTATTTCTGATGCCAGTTTTCAGTTAGAACAACAGCAACAACAAACTATAGTTCTTTCACCATATTTTACTTCATATTGCTATTCTTTGTGGGATACTTATAAAAAGTAAGGGATATTTGTAAATAACTTTCCCTGTGCCAAGAGCAAATGAATATTCCATTAAGTATTTTTAATGGTAGAAATTCATATTTGGTATAATTGGAAGTGAAGTCTGGCACGCAATATTAGAAGATAGAATTAAAAATAAAATTGTCAATTCTTGTCATCCACCACTCACGGTAATGTTCTCACCATTTGTTTTCTACTTCAAAATAGTTTTAAATTAAAAAATGTGCATATTCCAACCCTTATGGAAATAAGTAGGAAGGTTTCTCAAAAGACTAGATATGAAACTACCATATGACTCCAATTTACCACTCTAAAGAAGTATACTTATTGTAAAGAAGTAAAGTCACCATGCTTCAGAGATACATGCATAACCAGGTTCATAGCAGCACAATTCACAATAGCCAAACTATGGAACCAGCCTGTGTGTCCATAAGTGGATGAATGCAAAAAGAAAATGCGGTATATAGGCACCAAGAAGTTTTATTCAACCATAAAGAAAACCGAGATTATATATTTTGCAGGGAAATGGATAGAATTTGAGACCATTATGTTAAGTGAAGGAAACCAAGCTAACAAAGTCAAGGGGCATACATGGAAGCTAGAGAGGAAAAAGAAAATAAAAAGGTGGAGGCAGATTTCGTGAAAATGAACCAGAGATCAGCAGAGTAGAGGAAAGGGATCATGGGGAGAGAGTAGGAGATGGGAAATACTGAGGAATCATGTTAGCCCAATTATACTGCTATATTGGGTGCATATACAAAATAGAACAACAAATTCCACCATTATTTAAAACTATAATGCACCAATAAGAACAGGGAAAATTTTAAAATAAAACAATAAAAATTATGAACTTGTATGTAAATAATCCTTAAGGCAGAGATGTCCTCTCAACATGACTCTAACATTTGGTTTATTGGCAAGAGAGGAAGTTAGAGTATATGTTATCAACTCAGGTAATTTTGAAGATAATTTCCTTTTGTGGCTCCTTTTGTTAGTGGTACCTGTCTGAACAGAGGGGTAAATGTACTTCAGGAAGAATATGAGTCGACCTTAGAAGCTCAACTATAGAACACAGTCCTCTTCTTAATTTGCATAAAGATTTCTGAGGACCATTTTCAGAATCTTGCCACCTACACTGCATTTAAAGCTTATTGGAGGAAAGCCCCTTGAGATGAAAGAGGAAATGAGATCAAGGGATGTTGTTGAAAGGGATATTGCCATAGTTTGTATGGTTTGCTACAATCAACCCAAGAATGAGTAATTTGTAAAGAACAAATATTTATTTTTTCACAGTTCTGTAGGCTGAGGAGTTCAATGTCAAGAAGTCAGCAAGTTGTCTTCTCTTATCAGGTCCATTTTCTGCTTCCAAGTATCCTTCGTTGCTACAACCTCCACAAAGAGGAGTTCAGTCTCCACATTGAGGGAGATGGAAGAGCAAGTCGGCCAAATATTGCCTGAAGCGTCTTTCATAGGAGCTTTAATTCCATCCAAGAAGGAGCAGCTTTCAGGGCCATTTCTGAAAGAACCAGCCTGGTAATACATCACAATAGCAGCATCCAAATTTTGGAGAGGACATGTTCAAATCACAGCAGATGTCAAAGCAAAAAGACATTAGGAATGTTGCCTTCAGAGTCCTTCTTCCAATTCTGGGGGCCCTTGGTTTTCACACAGCTAAGACAGTAAGAAGGAGGAACAGCTGGTCCTTATTCTAATCAGCCCCAGCTATCATGCAAAAGTATCATAGACTGAATAGCTTAAGTGACTGAAATTTATTTATTTTTTTCAAAGTTCTGGAAGCTAGCAAGTCCAAGATCGAGATGTGCACCAATTTGTAAGTTAGACTTTCCTTCTGGCTTTCAGATGGCCACTCTCTCACTCTTATCTTCATCTGGCAGCCAAAGAGGAAAAATCACAGTCTGGTGTCTTTTTGGATAAGGGTACTAATGCCCTCATGGAAGCTCTTCCCTGAGAACGTCATTTAAGCTTGACAACCTCTGGGATCCCATCACCAAATACAATCACACTATGGGGAATACAATCTAGTCTGCTGCAGTCCTGCATGAAGAAAAAGAACATGTGCATTTAGTGCTACCACTGCTAATTATATGACTTTGAACAAATCACTCTGTCAGTATGAAATTTTTTTGGCTGTTCCGTGAAATGACAAGGGGTGTGCCTGCTTGCTGTACGATGTCAGAATAACTTAATATCCTCAATCTATCTGTGGGGGGGGGTAACAAAAATGGGCATTTAAAATGTTTCTTAGACTCTTAACAAGTGTTATGACTCAGATATTAGGTGTCACTCGAAAGTTTATGTGAAACAATACAAGAAGGTTTAGAAGAGAAATGATTGGGTTATGAAAGCCTTAACCCAATCAGTGAATAAATCCCCTTATGGGATTAACTGAGTGGTACCCCTAGGCTAGCAGGGTGTGGCTGGGGGAAGTAGACCTTTGGGGGTATGTCTTTGGGTATATATTTTGTATTTAGCTAGTGAAATCTCTCTCTCTCCTTTCTGATCATCGTGTGAGCTGCTTCCCTCCACCATAATCTTCCACCATGATGATGTTCTGCCTTATCTTGAGCCCCAAGGAATGGAGCCAGCTGTCCATGGACTGAGACCTTTGAAACCATGAGGCCCTAAATAAACTTTTCCTCCTCTAAAATTGTTTTTGTCAAGGCTTTTAGTCAGAGCATTGAAAAAGCCAACTGAAACAAGAGATTGACTTATTTAATCACAGTTGGAATTTTTTATTTTCTTTCTTACATCATGATGGTTATTTCAATGGCAAATTGGGTGTAAATATGTCTGGAATCTGACATCTGACTCTTAGTATATGTTACTGTCTCAGTCTGTAGATTGGTTTTCTACTTTTTCATTGATACAAGTTTCTCTTGTCTTTCTCATCGCCACAAATAATTTACAAGGTTCTGTCAATGATATAAACAAGTTCATCCTAGCTAATTACTACAAGGGATATTTGTCAATACATATTCAAGCTATATAATTCCTTAAGATTATGTCTTAAAGTTCCCCCTTGGACCTTGGACATATTTGGATAAACTTTCAAGTATCTGTGTGGGAATAATTTAGGGAAGAAACATGCATGATAAAATTTTATGTCCTTTAGAGAAGAAACAACACTTTCTTTCTCATTTCCTGGAATATAAGTTCCACATCATAGACTTGGGCTTAAATTTGCAGAACAACTTCTACTTACCTGATAAGGAAACTTAAAGAAGTCAAAAAAATTCTTTTAGCCTATTTCTGATTGATGAAATATACTAATATCATTTACCCTGAAAATTCATCAATGTGACATATAATAATTAAAAAGGTGTGCCCTGAATTATTTCTTTTCTTCAGTAAATAATAGCTGGCATCTGATTTTTATTATCATGATCATGATCATTTTTTATTACCATCATCATAATCATAATCATCTCTTGAAGATACAAAAATTCTAAGGCTATAGGAAATTCTATAATACTGTGAGACACTGGAGTACCCCTAATATCAGAATTTTGTGAAAGTTGGATATATGTGATTGTACTTGAAGACACTGGCATTTTTATCTCAGAGAAATAATTTAACATTTCTGGTTTTCTTTCTTTCTAGATTGAACATTTTCTAGGTATTAATTTTTTTTATTTTATATAACAGAAAAAGTTATATAAAGATATATTTTTGGGATGTGTTTCCATTTTTGTATAGAGAATTTTCTTTTTAAATTATTTTAGTTGTAGATGGACACAATATCATTATCTTATTTATTTATTTTTATGTGGTGCCAAGGATTGAACCCAGTGCCTCACCCATGAGAAGCAAATGCTCTACTGTTGAGCTGCAAAGCCAGTACAGACAGAATTTTCTTTAAAGTGAAGTCAAAATATAACACTTTCACATATTAATGGTGGACTAGTTTCATATAGATTATATTATTTATTTTGTTAATATTTGGCTGGAGGTAAATATTGTATACATGTTGTATAGCAGTTTCTTTGAACTAGCACAGTTTCAGAAGTTAGAGATTTAAGAAACTTTTATCAAGACAGTATTACTACCTAACAATCCACCAACACATTTTAGAATGTATTGGGTTTTTGCTAATAGTCATCCTATTTTCCTTTCCCACAGCAGATGTTTCTTGGCTCTTCTCTGCAAGTACAGCCTCTATCCAGTCAAGGGTAATATTGAGGTGTTTAAATCCTCCATATCTTAATTAAAAAGATTTAAACTTTGTGAAATCAGCAAGATTTGACTTGTTAGTTCCTAAGTTCTAATGATCAAGCCTTGCTTTATTGCTGGAGCGTGAGTTTACGATAGTGTTCTGATTCTTATAAGTGTGTGTGTGTGTGTGTGTGTGTGTGTGTGTGTGTCTGTGTGTGTCTGTGTGTGTGTGCATGTGTGTTTCTTAGAAGGTTGAGGTTTTGTTTATTTTATTTAATTAATTTATTTTTTGTACCAGGGATTGAACTCAGAGGGACTCTACCACTGAGCCACATCCCCAGCCCTATTTTGTATTTTATTTAGAGACAGGGTCTCACTGAGTTGCTTACTGCCTCAGTTTTGCTGAGGCTGGCTTTGAGCTTGCAATCTCCTGCCTCAGCCTCCCGAGCCTCTGGGATTACAGGCGTGAGCCAGTGTGCCTGGCTAGGGTTGAGATTTTTGTCTTCACAAACAATATATCTCTAAATTTCTCACAAGTATGCAGCCTCTGATGGTTATTACACTATGACCTGCTCATAAATTACACAATACCAACTGCTCACCACCATCACAAACATTCAAGATTCTCAGATTTGTTTAGATGTCTAGACAAAACTCTTTTCCTCCTTGACATGGAGCATACTTGTGTAACATCTGTAAAACATACTTGATTCCCATTCTGCACACTATGCTATGATTTATCCTACATCTTTACCCTGGTCTTGTCCTCAGTGTTGGTTTCTCCTCCGTGTATGTATCTGAGCTGAGATTCTAACCCCTGCCAATCTATTCTCCTGAAGTTAACAAGGTTTTGCCATAATTTAGTCATGCTTTCAGGTATAGTTGTGTTTCACATGATTTTTCTCAGAAACTAATTTTGAATGAAGATTTTGGATATATGACTGGGAAAGGATAAGTAATGTGATTTGAGAAATGGGGTTAAATGAGGGAGAGTAAGTTGTAAATATGTCTTGTTTTATGGAACTCTAAAGTGAAGTTCAGAAAAAAACACCTTACATTGCCCAAAGTCCAAGGATAATGAGGAAGCCTTGGAGAAGATCTAGAACAAACGTAGTACATGAAGACAAACACAGTTTAGCCCAGCCTAAATTAACTGAATTTGAGATGGTCTTTAGAGATGTGTGATATAGAAAAAATACTGATTGTTGTATATCATTGATAGTTTCTGGTGATTTATTTTATTGTATTATATTTAACTCTATTTATTACAATATTTTAAACATAGTAGCTATTTAAATGCTCATTGAAAAATAAACAAAAGGCATCATTTAAACCAACGCATTAAATAAACACAAAACAATCATCATGGGTGTTAGTCCCAGGACCCCCTCTGATATCAAATTCTGCTTCACTCAAGTCCCTAATGTATCATGGTGTATTGTTTGCATATAACCTACACATTGTGCATGAATTTTAAAACATCTCTGTATGTATAATGCCTAATACTATGCATATGCTATGCAAATAGTTGTTATACTGTATTGTTTAGAAAATAATGAAAAGGCCTATACATTTTCAATACAGATGTTACTGTTTTTTCAAATATTTTCAATTCATGATTAATTGAATTTGAGGATGTAAAGCCCATGGATTCAGATGGCATTTTGAGTAGAGGTTTTTCACTACACTTAATTACCATAACCAAAGATAGGAATTTTAAAGAAAATGCCTAAGTGTGTCCATCTATAATGTGTCTCCATCACTTAGGCAAGTACCGAACAAAGGTGTCAGAGAGAGAGATGATGATGTTACCCATGGTGGCAGAGAAGAAAAATTTAGTTGGAATCATAAAACATATAAGGTAAAGCAAATTGTGGGGTTAATTGTGGATGAGTTTAAGTTATTGGATGCAACATATAGTTCAGGAAGATGAATCTCAGGGTAGACCAGAGTGGAGTGTTAGGAATGGGGTTCCTAGAGCACTAGTTCTCAACATATATAGGATTCACATAGGAAGAGGCAGGAAAAATAATTCTTGAGAGGAAAAAACAAAGAGGAAGTTGTACAGATAGCAAAGAATGGCTTGTACTGGTGGTAAAAGGATTATTATTGGAGATGGACCAAAAGCAAAATGAGAAAATTTTGCACAGTGGGAGTAGAATCAGATACTGGAAAATATCAGAGGGCAGGGTCTGAAAATGGTCTATTGGGAAAAAAAACTCTTAAAAGAGTATATGTGCTACAAAGTTATTTTCTCTCTTAAAATTTGAAGTAAGTTTAGAAAAGCATGCAGATGAAGTTGAAGGGTTAAGACCAAATAATACTTGGGTATATCTTGATTTTCATCCAAATTCTTTTTTCTGAACTATATTAATTATTAAGATCATTTATTTTAAAGACCACATTACTCAAAGGATGTTCAAAGAAAGAGTTCATTTAAGCTGTTAATCAAGAAAACTAGAAAAAAATAAAAGCTGTTATTGTTGTTGTTTATTGCCATAAGGCAATAGTTGCAAATTGCTACTTAAATGTTTTACCCACTTCTTAAGCAGGGTTGACAGCTGGATTCTTCAGACTATAACCCCAAATTCAACTTTACAAAAGTTTCTTATTTTGGGTAACATAAAATGATGCAGTAGTTATCAGCAAATTAGGTGTTATTAAATTGCTACCAAGAATATGGAACAGAAATTGATTCAACTATCTCATTTATAATGTGTGTGTGTGTGTGTTTGCAAATGATATCTAAAAACCTCTTAGAAATTGACTTTGAGATAGTTCCCTACCTATCACTAACACCTGTCTCCTTATATATTCATTATATTCCTGGAAAGATGTTTCTGTTGCTTTTAATTTTAAAATTATTTTCTTAAGATTATGGAACTTTATAACTGGGAGGAAGAAACCTTATAGAACCAAATCTCATCGTTTTCAACATAGAGACAATTGTCTCAATGATGAGGCTGTAATGGAGGTAGGCTGCAAAGCTGCTTAATTCAGTGTTTCTTACTAATGGTGCCACTGGCTAACACTTAAAAGCTTGAATGTCAAAACCAACCCTAACTTCTTCTTCTTTCTCCTTCTTATCTAGTATTAATTCTGAAACTGAAAAGTTTCTGACTCATTCTGTAAACTACTTTTGAAAGTCTCTAATTCAAAACCTCCATCTACTGTTACCTGGGCAATCTCAATAGCATTCTGTTATGGTTTGGATATGAGGTGTTACCAAAAGCTCCTTGGTTAATGCAGAGATATTTAGAGGTAAAATGATTGGATTCTGAGAGTTCAGATATAACAGGACTCTTTGTTATTACCCCAACACATTTCTACCATCTTTTGCCATACATATATGTAAAAGTAACTACGAGTCATACTGCTTGTAACTGGGCAGATATGCCCCAAATTTCCCAACTCTCATAATACCTAACAGCACTAGAATGAACGTTTTATAATACAATCTTTGAACAATGAAAAAGCCTCATTTATATTTAATATATATTGTGATAGAAAATTTGTATAAGAACATTGGTGAATATATATACCTACACATATATATGTGCAATATGTCTTAGATTGTCATCATAAATAGTTACAACTTACAACATTTTGGTAGTTTTGAAAATAAACTTATACAGAATACTTCAAAGAGTTGCAAAGAATTGTTATTATAATTATTATACTATTCTCCATGTTACACTTTTCCTTTTTTCTAACTTTTGAAATTAATTTCTTTTTAAATCTTAATTTTAATAATTGCAACATTTACTTAAATCTAAATTGATATTTCATAGTTTATCTCTTTTCATAAACTAGTTAATATTTATCAAATGATCCCATGGAGGTTTTTTTTTGCTTCTAACTGTTGAGTTATTGCTAAAATATGGAAAATGGTTCATTGTTATAGTTAAGAGCTTGGGCTCTGCCTCATTTGTAAAACATAGTTCTTCTCCTACTTTGCTTATGACATTAAGCAAACTTTGTAACCTATGGATGGATGTCTCGCTTTTCCCATATAAAAATAATAATATTATCCCTAGGGTTTCTGTGAAGATGCATTTATACACACATGTAAGATACAGACACTCACATACATATGTACATGTACATCTGATAGCCACCACTCAGTAAGCATCAGCTATTATTATTATTCATAACTAGCTGTTCTAAAACTTTAAGTCAGATATCCCCTTGAGCTCTTTATTCTCAAGTTCTATTTGAAACTTTAAAAATATTCCCAAAGAAACTTATTTTTTTGCATGACATTTTAGAGAAATATGCTGTTTTATCAGAATAAAATAATATCAAACTATTTCAATAATAGTAGATAACATTGGTTAACTGTAATAAGAATAAAATGATTCAATACTTGAAAGTGGTCAGTTGTTACCACCTCTAGGAGATTAGGCTCCTTACTGAAGCATCTGCTAAGAATTTTGATTTGACCTCTTCATCATGATTCTTCTGACACCTGGCAGCAACTTTGAATGGTTTCAAGGAGGAATGAAATGGGTGGGACAGTTAGGCGTCTGAGTATGATCTTTCTGTCTGTCAACTTTGTACTTGATATTGAAGATTATCCCTTGTACTATAGATACATTCTACAATGGCTGCTTTGGTTGAAAGGAAAAAGGAAAATATCTTTGCAAGCTCTGTATCCGTTGTTCTGTTACTATGCATCAGACTCTCTAGAGGGGCTGTTAAAATTGAGATTGCTGCGTCTTACCCCTAGAAATGCTGGTAAGTATTTCTGGGGTGAGACCGGAGGCTGTGAATTTCTCACAGATTCCGAGGTGCTGCTGTACGGCTCTCTGGGATCTTCCCTTTGAGATCAACTTTTATTCTCTCATCAAAATGTCATTTTACCTTTACATCATTGTCTGCTCTTTCTCATTATTCCTCTCCTGATGAGCACATTTTTCTGCTTGAGGGACTTGGGCTTCCGTTGCACACAGTCAACAGTAGGCACTGAACTTATCCAAGACGGGGAGGAGTTATGTGGAAGTTAGAAGAATACTTTTCTCAGACAGGCTCACAGTTCCAACTTGACCTCCTTTCTACTCGGCTGGTACATCTTCTCTTGCTAGTCATCATTGTTTTGATTGCCCTCTATTCTTAACTCACAATCTAATACTTTCTAGCTCATTTTCTCCTATTGTTCACTGCTACTTTTTATGGGGTTTCTCTGCCTGACTTGATTATGAACTCTTTGAAAGTAAAAGAACTTGTCATGTATCTTCTGTCTCAGCACAGTTCTCAGCAAGTAGATGTTGCTTTCTCTACAAGTTCCAAATGACTGTTAAAATTCTTCTTATATATATTTTAATGATATCAACTAAGGTGCAAACAAAATTTATGGAAATTAGAATATATCATGTGTATGGGGTACCAGATTTGATAAATAAAAACATAGGTCTTCAAGCAAGTTAAGTTTGAAATTTAGATAAAGAAACAAACTAAAAATTAATATGTTTCCTATGTAGTATTTCACTTTTCTAAATGTTGTATGGGATATACTTACACTAAAAATCGCTTTGTTTTTATGAAATTCAAACTTAGTTTAACATACTGGTTTATCTGTCAACCTTCGTGGGTTTTATAACTTGATTTTCAAAACTCTCTTAACTATTTTTTTAATTTAAAATGGAAATATATTTATTGATAGTTTAGAGCTAAAACAGAAAATTAATTACAAAGAAAGACAAATCCAAGACAATGGAGTGTGAAATTGCAGCAGAAATGGTAATACTTTTCACCCTCTTCCTCTCTGTCAGCACTACCTGCTCCAGCCTCTTTATAATCTTTCTCTTGGGCAGCCATGTCTTTGCAGGCCTGAGCAAACTCTCTTTTCTCCATCCCTTCACCCATGTGCCAGTGAACAAGGGCACATTTGGCATACATCAGGTCAAACTTGTAATTCAGGTGAGCCCAAGCCTCAGCAGCAGCTGAGGGGTTGTTAAATGTGCCCACAGCGTGCTGTACTTTAGCCAGGCCTCTACCAGGAATCAGTGGGAGGCTGCCAAACTTGAAGCCAGAGGTGCACCAATCCACAATCTGGATAGTATGCTTGGTCATGATGTGGCAATGGCAGGTCCACGTCACCAGGATACAACAGCTATCAAACCATGTATTTACCATAGGGAGGAACACATTTCACCATCTGGTTGGAGGATTCAAAGCAAGCATTGGTGATTTCTGCTATAGAAAGCTGTTCATGGTAGGCTCCCTCAGCAGAGATGACAGGTACATATGTGGCCAGAGAGAAGTGGATGCAGGGATAGAGCACCAGGTTGGTCTAGAATTTCAGGTCAACATTTAGGGCCCCATCAAGTCTGAGGGAAGCAGTGATGGAAGACAGAATCTGACGAATGAGGTTGTTAAGTTTAGTGCAGGTTGGGCGCTCAATGTCAAGGTTTCTGAAAAATATGTCACAAGTGGCCTCAAGGTCGACCATGAAGGCACAATTAGAGTGCTCCAGGGTACAAATCCTCCTCCTTGAAATATTCCCATTTTTATATCTCACCATCTTTTAGCAGCATGCCTATGGAAAAAACACCTAATCTCTCTGATTTTATTTGGCATATCTGATGAATGGAGATGATGTATAAAATTGCCCAAGCAGGTAAATCATAATTTCTCCAGTAAATCTTTTCATTATTGTAAATAGTGCTTAGTGTGTCAATATACATATGGTGACCATTAATATCTTTGTGATTGGTCATTGAGGAGAAGTCCAGGGTATTATATTTTAAAATATATATATACATATATATGTATAGATATACACACACATATATCTACACACACACACACACACACACACACACACACCACAAAGTTTATGGTAAATACACAAGGCATATTTCTGCCTTCTAGAAGCTTAACAAATTGGTAAGCTTTGGGATGTACTAAATCTAGTTTTTTAAAAAATGTTAACAATTTTATGGCTCCTTCCCCATTGGTCTCATAGTTAGAAGCCAAGTCTTTTGATAAGAAAGAGACAATGAAAAGCTAGACCTTGGGTATTTCCTTGCATTAGGTTCTCTGTGATCAAACACACCCCCTAAACACATGCACCTGCGCATGTAAACACACACACACACACACACACACACACACACACACACACACTTTTTTTTTTGTTTTCCTACCATGTAATCACTGTTTCTCAAATTGTTTTCTGAGGTTAATTGCCTTGCCCATATATTTGAGCTAGCTGCTCTCATTGGCAAAGAATGAGGAATCTAACCATAAGGTGGTTGTTGAGACTTTTGATTTCTCTAAATTTAATATTACTCAAGAAATGTTCTGATGCAAAATATATATATATATATATATATATATATATATATATATATATTAGTTAAAAGATATCTTCTAGTCATGCTTCATGAAATTGGAATTTAGAAATCAAATGCCTGGGAGGAAACCAGGAATACTGACATAATTAATACTGAGGCACCAGAGGCAAATTTTCTGTCCATCACTGTTTTCCCAAGGCAGTTTCTGTTCCAGAAAATACGGACAATTGTCAGGTTAAAGCATAAGAAGGTAATAAAATACAGAAAGGTCCACATCTTCAGCCAGTTACATATGTCTCAATGCCTAAATTCTGACCTAGGTTTCTTTCAGTTTCTGAACAACACATATGTGTCTACTAATACTAATTCTGGGGCATTTGACCTTCTTTAAAGAGTGAATAATAATGATTTGGACTTCACTTACATTGAGATCTCTGAATATTTAAGGGTCTGAAAAGTATCCTAGGTTCAAACTCTGATGGCTTAGTGAATAATAAGCTAGGAATTCCTACCGTTTGCTGTTATTTCTCAGCCTACAGAGTATTTTGGCTGGTTTCTTAGGGACTGAAGTTCCTTCATTTTGTTTTCAGTCATGTCTTTATTCACGGCTGGAGAACTGAACATTATTTTCTCTCTCTCTTTTTGTTCATAATGTCATATGTCCTTCTCATTCAGACTGTAATTGTCATTTCCCTTTCAAGTTTCCATTGCAAATTCTTTCGAAATGTGCTCAGTTGTTCATTGTGAAATTATTATTTTCTTTCAGAATGTGTTGTCACTTTTCTCTCACTGAATTTTTAAGTCTTCTTACACTGCTTTGAATTCCATCAAGCCAAGTACTAGGTGTGTTCCATGCCCTCTTAATTAAGACCTTGTTACATGAAAGTACCTATCCCATAGTTATATTTTGTAACATATGTATTTGTGTACTGCAAAAATTTGGCTAGACACTATTTAATTATTTTCTTTTTCTTTCTTTTTATTTATACATGACAGCTGAATGCATTACAATTCTTATTATTCATACAGAACACAATTTTTCATATCTCTGGTTGTATACAAAGTATACTCACATCAATTCATGTCTTCATACATGTACTTTGGATAATCATGATCATCACGTTCCACCATCATTTCTAACCCATGTGCCCTCCCTTGTCCTCCAACCCCTCTGCCCTATCTAGAGTTCACCTATTCCTCCCATGTTTCCCTTCCCTACCCCTCTATGAATCAGCTCGAATCTTGGTGTAAGAGACAAAACCAAAAACAAAACCTCTTACAGGGGGTGGATAACACAATCCTGTACTCCCAGCTATTCTAGAAGCCAAAGCAGGGAGATTGCAAGTTCAAGGCTAAAAAGGGAAACTTAGTGAGATCCTGTCTCAAAAGAAAATAAAAAGGGCTGGAAGTGTTGCTCAATGGTAAGGCACCCCTAGGTAAACTTATTACCCCTCATCAATTAAGGAATTAAGGCAGCATGTGATAAGAAGAATGTTGGTGTTCTTTTGATAGAAATTGTAAAATAATACCTTGTCCCCCTCTTCTTGTAAATAAACCTTCATTTATCCCATGGTAGCAATATAATTATAAGTCTTTCAAATGTGTACAGAACTAACTTATTCTGATGCTTCTTAGTGGTGAGATACGGTGAGGTGTGGGGATTTTATCCCAAGGATCTGAAGAATGAGACCCATGGACAATGGAGGGTAAGAGGAAAGTAACAGAGTTTATTTTTGAAACAGAGACATAGAGGAATTGTGCTCCCAAGGAAGGGGTCCCTCGTGGGTTGTCACAGAGGTGCCGCTGTCTACGGGTTTATATGGTGTTGCTGTAGGTGACTGTTATTGCTACTGGCTGATGACATTGAGGGAGGGAAGTTTTTTCTACAGTCAATCAAAAGTGATGTGCTCAGTGATCATGTAATACCTGTCAGATCAGAATGTTGATCATGTGCTGTTCATAGTGATGGCTCTTCAGATACTTTGTTTCCAGAATTGCTGCAATTAAGGTCTTCCCCCTGTCTGCCCATCATGTTTTTGGCTCCTGCTTATCAGCGGTGATAATCAAGGGATAAATAATAAGTGCTAAACTCCACAATGATAAATTTCAATAATTTCTCTTGCACCTCATGTTAGTATACAGTTTGAAGAATCTATACATTTTCCATTTTGGGGACCAGAAGAATTGACGTTTGTCTGTATTCACTATACATACAAATAGTTTCAATATTTTGACAGAAATGTGCATTTAAGTCAATGAAGACTTTGAATGATTTCATTTGTATCCAAATAACTGAAACAGATCTAATGTATAGTTGTCAAGGATTTATGTTCTTATTATGAAATATTTGAATGAGATTGTTTCAAAATGCATAATCCTGGAATCTCATATAAAGTGGAATAAATATTACATTCACTATCTTAAATTTCTCAAATCTTCTTCTCTAATATTGTCCCATGCATTCATTTCTTCACCTCCATAGTTTTCCCAATTACCATAAGAGGTAAATGCTATAGCAACTTTTAAGCCAAGGTGAGCAGGTTTCACAATTAGAAATCAATGCATGCTGCAGGCAAAGGTACTTTGAGAAGTGACCAGCCAGTGTGGTTTGTCACATGTGGGAAGAAAAAAATTAATAAATTGATCAACAAACAAGTGTAAGCAAATCCCCAGAAGCTCATTAGTGACAACTTATGTAAAGATTTAAGATAGGTGCAATGGTGAAATGCTGTTGGAGATATGGAGTTGAGGTTGTTAATCTTTGAATTTCTTAAAGCCTTCAAAAAGACCAGCAAATTTTAAATTATTCTAAGCAATTGTGCCACCATGATATTCACTGTTTTAGTATCTACAGATGGCATGCTAAGTATAGTGAACTGATTTTCACTAACTTGGGACGTTGTTCAAGATGAAAGAGTGTATTGCCAACAAAGAAGCAAGAATTAACTTGACACTTCTTAACAGCTCCAAATGACAGAGGCCAAATGAACATCTACAGAATTTTTAAAATTAATTTTAAAGATTGTATAATTTACATAAAATAAATTCACCCATTCTAGTGTAAAGTTAGATAATTTTTTTAAATATGCACAGTCAAATATCCATCATGAAGCTATAGAATATTTCTAGCACCTCAAAAATTCTCTTTCCCACCACTCTGATCCCAAACCAAGGTTTTTCTGTTTCCCTTCAGCGCTGTTTTGTTTTTATCTTGGTACCAGGGGTTGAACTCAGGGGAACCTGACCACTGAGCCACATCCCCAACCCTATTTTGTATTTTATTTAGAGACAGGGTCTCACTGAGTTGCTTAGCATCTCCCTGTTGCTGAGGCTGGGAACACATGATCCTCCTGAACACATGTTCAACCCCAGCTGCTCGGATTACAGGCTTGTGCCACTGAACCCTCTTCAATGCAGTTTTGAGCTCTTATCTGATGACAGATTATACTGAGATTTCTTTCATGGGTTCGTTTGAAATTGGTTCATTTTCTTTCATTTTTAGAAAATATAAAACAAATGATTTTGTCTTAAAAATTCATGACATCACAGAAAATAGTACATTTACTTAATTATTCATTATTCAAAAAATACTCGATGAATTCCTGTTGCAGTTGGTATATTTGCTTTGATCAAATGTCTCTTCAAATTGCCTTTTTAAAAATTGAGCTATTTGTATCATTACTATTGTAGCAAGAAATTTTTAAAAAGTATTTTTTAGATGTAAAAAGTATTTTTTAAATAATAGCTTTTTAAAAACTTTTTATTGTATTTTATTTTTTGACAGGGTCCTGCTAAATTTCTGAGTCTGGCCTTGAACTTGTGATCATCCTTTCTCAGCCTCCTGAGTCTCTGGGACTATAGGCATGTGACATGTGCCACTGCACTTAATATGTTTTCATTCTGGTGAAGCTTAATTTAGAATATTTTTGCATGCTTTTTTTGTACACTTTCTAAAAAGATGTTTTCCAAATCTGATGACATGAATTTCTGCTATGTTTGCTTCTTGATATGTTCTTCTTATGTTTAAATTTGACTCATTTTCAGTTGTTTATTGTATATTAGGTGAATTAACACTGGAGATTCATCTTCTTCTGCCTCCATATGAATATCCAGATGTTGTAGCAGCATTGTTAAAAAAGAATATCCTTTTTCTTAAGTTACCTTGGCAGCTTGGTTAAGATCAGTTGTTCATACAAGCATGGTTGAATTTCTGCTTCATTGATCTATCCATATGCCTTATGCCAATGCCATACTGTCTTGATTATTGGAGACTTAAAGTAAATCTTGAATTCACTAATAATTTAGTTCTTCTTTTTCAAAATTGATGTGGTTACTTATGGTCATTTGCATTTTGATATACATTTTATACTCACTTCTCAACTTCTTCAAAATGATGGGAGTTTCAAATTACATTGTAATTCACACATCAATTTTGGAAGAATTGCCTCCTTTACATACATTTAAAACAATAGCAAACATTTGCTGATCATTTCTTTCTTCCCTTGTGTTTTTGTATGTTTATTTCTGTGTATTTCAAATTATTGGTGCTAATGAAAATATTTAAAACTTTTAATTTGTAATATATTTGTATTTGCATACTGAAAGTATGTTAAATTCTTATTCTAGTAGCATTGTTGCAAATTCTTTAGGAGTTCTGTTTTGGCAAAGAAGTTTTACTTCCTTTTCATTCTCATTATTTTATCCTTACCAACTGATTAAAACTTCAGTTCAATCTTAAACAAAAAAGGTAAGAAAGAAACTTCTTGCTTTGTTCTAGTAAGTTCTGTGGTAATGCCCTGTATTTCATTCCCTAAATCAATCTGTTTTCTATACACTTTCTCTTCCTTTCTCCCTCCTCTTCCTATACCTCCCCCTCTCTTTCTCTCTCTACCCCTCCAGTATGTGTGAGAGCAATATGTGTGTGTATATAACATATCTAATTGTTTTATAAATAATGTACATATACATCTATGTAGCTATATACGTATATAGTTGCATTATATTATAGTTGTAACTATACATACATGTATAACCATAATATATATAGTTTTATATATATATTATATATATACTCATATATATATATATACATATAGTTCTTTTCAAAGACTTACTTTTGATTGCATGAACATTTATTCATCTTTCTATTTAAAAGCTGACTTTTAATCTTCCAAATTTCCTTTAGCTTCTTTTGGGTTTAAATTGCTCTTCTTTATGTAGTATTTTAAGATACAATCATAGATAGTTAATTCTAGAATTTTCTTTTTTCTAATACATTTTGTATATAAATTTTTCCCAAAATTACACTTTGTAATTTTTTTCACATAACATGCTTTCATTTCTTTGTTATACTTCAAAATATTTTTGGATTTTTCTCATGATTTTTGAGTTTGCCTCTGATCTATCTTGATGATTTTTCCATGATCACTAAAAAAAAGAATGTGTACTATTTCGCTCTTGTTTTTAAGTGACAATTAAGTGAAATTGTTTTATAGTGTTGCTCAAGCCCTCTAGATACTTAACTATGTTCTTCTCAACTTAATCATTTACTTAAGAATAGTGTTGAAAATTTAAAACTAATTCATTTTCTCCTGTTTTTCATATGAATTTTTACTTCATTGTTATTAAGGTCTGTTTTAATTATATAAACATTTACTATTGCTATGTCTTCTATATTAATTATCCTTTCTTTCTTTTTCCTCTCTACCTCTGGTAACAGTTCCTGCCATTGAATCTCTTTTATTTCCTAATAGTAAACTTTCTAATAATTTCTTTAGGTTACTGTTTTTATGATATATTTTTTATCATTTTATTTTGATGAGTATATACTAATTGTACATACTAATGGGGTGCAGTGAGATATTTTCATACATGAGAATGATGATTATATAAAGAAATAAATATATAACATGCTGGCTAGAATGTGGAAAAAAGAAACTTCATACACTGTTGGTAGAAATGTAAATTAGTGCAGCCATTATGGACAACACAATAGAGGTTCCCTGAGAAATATAAAAATAAAACTACCATATGATCCAGCTATCCCATTTCTGAGTATATATCCAAACAAAATAAGATTATCCTACTTTCAATATAGTTGTATCTTTCTATTTAAAATTCCTTGTAGATACCTTTTTTTCTACTTTTTATATACTCATGTATTTGATTTTAAATCAAGTGCTTAGATAATTTATATTTAATGAAATTTGGAAACAGATTAGTTTATGTATTACATTTTTTCTCTCAGATTTCTATTTGTTCCATTTATCCTTTTTTGTTTTTTTTTTCCAAATAACCTTTGAGTTTCATTTTTCTATTTCAATCTTATCTTTCTTTTGGACAGTGAGTTAAAATCTTATTTTTAGTGGGCACTGTCGGGTTTCTGCTCTATATAAAACCCATTTTATTAATAATATGCCACTATTCATATTGCATAACATCCTTAAAACAGTGAATTATTCTTAATTTTCCTTCTACTCTTTTATATACTATTCCTGTTATATCTTTCCTATTTCATGAGTTAACTATCCTGAAGATATTATCATTTTTATTAATTCAAACAGATCTCATTTTAGATGATAAAATAATACATACTTTATATACAAATTTACCCTATACTTAAGTATTAATTTATTTGTATAAATTTAAATTCCCATCTGGTATAATTTTCTTTGTTCCTGGGATTTTCCTAATATTTCTTGTACTGTGGATCTACTCTGCCTGAATCCTCTCAGTTTCTAGTGGTGTGAGGAAGCTTTATTTTGACTTCATTATGGGAATATGATTTAGGGAGTGTGGCATTCCAGGTTCACCATTTTGTGTTTCCTTTCAGAGTTTTAAAATCGCCTATCCACTGACTTCTGACCTGCATAGTTTCTGATTATAATTCACTTATAACTTTTCTGAACCCAATGAGCGTCATCCCTTCCGTTTCTTTTAGAATTTTCTCTTCATCAGGGGTTTTCAGCAGTTTTTTGGGGGGACATTGTGAAGTGTGTGTGTGTGTGTGTGTGTGTGTGTGCGCGCGCGCACATTGCTTATGTTTCTCCTTTTAACTCTCAAAAAGCTTTTTTGATCCATAAAATCATGTATTTTTTATCAAGCTAGATAAATTTGGTCAAGCATTTATTTAAATACTGTTTCTGTTGCTTCCCTCTTCTTCTTTCCATTTGGAATTGCCATTATCTATATTTTACCACTTGTCAGGGTCACACATTTCACTGAAGTTATGCTCATTATTCTAGGTGGTGTTCCTTTTTCATGGTTTGTGCTTTGATGTGTGTGTCTTGGTTTTGATATGAGGCATTCCCCAAAAGTTCATGTGTGAGACAATGCAACAATTCTCAGAGACTAAATGTTTAGAATATGAGACTGTAACCTAATCAGTGGCTAAATCCACAGATATGGTTTAACCTGGCAGTAACTGTAGGATGTGATGGGAGGAAGTAGGTCATTGGGGGTGTGTCTTTAGTTTTAAATTTTATCCTTGGTAAACAGAGCTTTAGGGTTGGACAGTCATGGATTTTCCAAATAGAAGACCAATAGGAACCAATGAGCCAATGGCTGTAACATCATGAGCCAATATAAGATTTTTCCCTAAATTATTCTTGTTATGTCTTTTGACCACAGCAATGAAAAAGTTGACCAAAACAATATGGATATGTATATATTGTATAGATCTCATACCAGTGTGTTTTTCCTTAATGATAATATGGTTTTCATTTACTGAAGTTGCATTTGACCTTTATTTTACAATTATTTATTTTTTATTATGCTTATGTTTTTCTTTATTTTCTTGAGCATATTTTAAAATTATATAAAGGCATTTTTTATTTTGAATGCCAATAACATAATCTCTTTCCATTGATAGAGTTTTTTATGGTTATATGTCATATTTTCCTGCTGTTTTGCATACCTGATAGCTTTTTATGAAATGCCAGAAATTTTGATTTTTTTTATGGTGTTCAGTGTTGGATTTGGCTACATTCCTAGAAAATATATTGGTTGCTGGTCTAGCACATAGTTAACTGGAATCAGTTTGACAATTTCAGTCTTTGAATTTGTGATTCATATGGCAAATGCAGAACAACCATTTTTCTGAAGGTAGTTTATCTCTATTACTAGGGCATGATCCTTTTGAGGAATGAACCCAAAGATCCTATCTCACCTAGAGGGTTTAATGGTCCTATTCTACAGTTGTTCTTTTTTGCATCTTTAGAGACTTTTATGCTAGTCCTTCATATATTAGAAATCATTTTAAAAAATGATGGGGACTATGCTATAGCTCTCTCAACCTTTTTGTTTAGCTGTGACTTCCTGGCATTCTGCACATTCTGCTGTACACATTCTACCAATGTAAACTTCCTTAAACTGTGGTCTCTATTCACTCTCTACCAAATTCTGATCACAAGAAAGTTAATGATTGAAATAAACCATTGTGTATAAAATATATCCATTTTTTTCCTGCCTTTTGAATCAATCCTTTAAACAGTTTGGGGAATATGTAAAAAATATAAAAATGTAGGGAATATATAAATACATGTGTATAGATAGAACTATAAAGCTTCTGAATACAGTTATAAATTTATCATGAGAATAAAATTATAAAACCTAGAGAAAGGAAAACCTACAAACTCATTATTGTCATGAGTAAAGATTTTAGAATTATATAATATTTTAATAAGTCAAAGTATTAAATATAAGAATTACAAAATTATCAAGGAAAATTCATTTAAAATTGAAGAATGAATCATATTAAGAATTATAGAACTAAAATTTCTTATTAATAAGACAAAAAGCCTATAATAGGCGGCCAAGAAAAAAAGAAAATACCCATTCCTACCCAGCACAATTCCTGATTAAATAAGCAATAGGATTATATTTCTCCAACATAAAGGTGAATATTTCCTTCCAAAATAACTAGTATAATAAACTTTGCTCAATAGTAAAGTTTTACAATGATAAATTTTATAAACCAAGTGCTTTTTCTTTGAAAGCTCATCACTATAATGTTAGGCCTTAATTTTTCTTAACATTGGAATTGGAAGTCTGTATTTTTAAACTTTTTTTTTCTGCCATTTCGTATAGTACTTATCAATTTCCCTCAAATTTTCTTGGAAACCTCTTTATATAGAATATCTATATTAATAATGGATTTCAACTGAGCTATATCCCCAGCCCCTCTTTTGTCTTTTCTATACTGTTGCAGCCTGCCATCACAGTTACTGACCTTGTAGGTGAGAATCAACCCCCATCTGTTCATTTTTATTTCCACATTTGTACCATCAGTGTAGTTCTGTTAAAGGAGTGTTAGATTGCGGTCATTAATGATAATAATCTCCTTGACATTGATTACTTTATTTTATTTAAGAATTTTCAAATTTGAATCACATACATAATTCACATACTATATAGTTGACCATTTTTTAAAATGTACAGTTTCTTGAGTTTAAGTACATTGTGCTTTAACCACCATCTTATTCCTGCCATTTCATCACCTAGTGTCCTAAAGAACCCACTCCCATTAGCAGCCATTCCTCCTTATCACTTCCATTCAGGTCCTGACAACTCTATGAATCTTCCGGTTCTATGCAGTTTATATAAATTCACTTATTCTTTATGTTGCATTTTGTATTGAACTTCTATCACTTGATACACTTTTTTTCAAGCCTAATTCATGTTGTACTGTATAGAAAGATTTCATTTATTTTTATGATGGGAAAAAAGTTCTATTCTATATTAATTTGTCCACTCATCCATTGGTGAGTATTTGGATTCTTTCCGTTTTTAATTAATCTATTATTATTAACAATGATAATGTATGAAAATACATGTACCAGTTTTTATATAAACATGTTTTCAGTTCTTTTAGTTATATATCTAGAAATGAAGTTGCTGGGTGAAATGGAAATTGTTGATTTATCAAATCATTAAGTTGTAAGAGTGCTTCATATATTCTGTGTAGTAGATTCTAATTAGATATTTTCAGAAATTATCAATACAAGTACATTCTAGGGTTGCATTTGGGCTGCATTTTCAGATTCTTAACGGTGTCTTTTGAAGCAAAAAAAAAGGTTTAATTTTGATTAAATTTTACTCTTCTGCATAAACTAAGAAACCATTGCTTAATCCAAGGGCACAGTTCTTATTTTCTTCTAAGAGTTTTAGAGGTTTATTTTTTCATTGAGGTCTTTCATCCAAATCTAGTTAATTTTTAATGATGTGAGATAGGCTTTTGATTTTATTCCTTTGCATGTGGATTTCCTATTGTTATCAACATCTGTTGAAAAGATAATTTTTGCCCTACTGATTGGTTTTGGCACCCTTGTCAAAAATCAATTAGCAATGTATAGTTTTATTGTTGACTCTTTTTTGTATTCATTGATCTATAAATATTTCTTCTTATTCTTCTGTTACATATACATGGTCGTCATAACTATAGCTTTGTGGAAAGTTTTGAAATCAAGAAGTATGAGTCCTCTAGGTTTTTTTTCCCAATATTGTTTTACCTATTCTGAACTTCTTCCATTTTCATATGAATTATAGGTTTAACTTGTAAATTTCTATATCCTTCAAAAAAGAAGTTATGATTTCAATAAGAATTGCACTGAATCTGTTCATCAATTTAGGGTTTATTACCATATAAATAATAATAATCTTTTAATTTATGAATGCAGAATGGCTTTTCATCTACTTGAGTCTTTGCTAAATCTTTCAATAATGTTTTGTAATTATCAGTTTGCAAGTCCTGTACTTCTTTTGTTAATTTTTTTCTAAAATTTTACTCTTCATGATGCTATTGTAAGTTGAATTATTTATTAATTTTCAGTGGTTCAGAATATAGCTGATATTTGTACATTGATCTTGTGTCCTAAACCTCTCTAAACTCACTTATAAATTGTAATATTTCTTTAGTTTCTCATAATTTTCTATGGATGTGATTAGATAATCTGCAAATGGAGAATTTTATCTTTCCTTCACAGTCTGGATGTATAGAATTTACTTTTGTTGCCTAAGTGTCTTACCTTTAATTCCCCATATTATATTGATAGGACTGGTGAAAGCAAATAGTAGATGTATGATTAAATGATCAATTTTTTTGAAGAATGACAAGTTATACTCCATAAAATTATGTCAAAATACATTCTACTATCATGTATAACTATTTAGAACAAAAGAAGAATAAATTAAAACAATTTTCTAGATGGATTGACCTTTTATGGTAACTAAATATCATTCTCTGTTGATACAATTTTTTATCTAAAGTTTATTTTGCCTGATATTCCTATAGTCAATTTCTCTTCTTGTTATTTTTCACATAGTGTTTTTTTCCATCCTTTCACTTTAATCCTATTTTCACCTTTAAAGAGAGAGTGTGTTGCTTTTATAGAGAATATGGTTATCATTTGTTTTTCAATTTATTCTGATAATCTCTGCCTTTTCACTGGAGAGTTTAATTCTTCAATGTAACTGCTGCTCCGTTTTGACTTACATTGCATTTTGTTATTGCTTTTCAATATCTTATGTCTTCTTTGTTCCTCACTCCATCACAGCATTCTTTTGTATTGAATAGATATTTTCTTATGTTGCCCTATAATTCCCTTGTAATGTCCTATTCAGTATATCTTTAACCTATTTTCTTAATAATTGACCTGAGGATTACTATTTATATTTTTATTTATAGCATCCTAGCTTCAATACTATACGAAAAAAAAAATATGTAGTTCCTTTAACTCTCCTCTTCTTTTTGATCTTATTATAGTACAAATTAGAACTTTGTACATTGTTTTGTCAATCAGTTTAAATTTAAAATCATTGTATTTTAGAGTTATTGTTTAAATCTGATAGAAAAGTAGTTACAAATAAACTTTAAGATTCAGTATTCAGTTATTAACTCCACCTCGTCTTTGATTTCTTTCTCTTTTCTGTTTTTTTTTTTTTAAGAAGTTCAAGATTACCTACAAGTGAAAGCTTAGGCCATTTATAGGCCTTTCTTGAGCATTCACAAATGCCTGGGTATCCATACCAACCTGCATCCGTATGTGGCCTTTTGGAAATTATTGGAACTTTAGGAATTCTTGGAACTTTCCAAAGCTACAATACAAATTGATTTCCTCAGATGTTGCTTTTAGGTTTTTCTTTAATTTGCCCAATTATTATCCAACACATGAGTCAATCATTCAATTAATCATTTGTCTTTAATTTATTTTCAATAATTGCCTTGTGGAAAAGGATTTCTTACTGGAGGAATCCCAAATCAAACCAAATGGAGACAAACTTGCAAGTACTGTCATCATTGTCAAATAATGCAGCTGTCCAGGTAAAAGACTTTGAAAGTGCTTTCTTTCCATGTTGCTCCCTAATTTCTGCTCCATCCTATGGATGACAAGTCCTTGTTTTTAACTCTGAAGGTAAGTTTGTTTGTTTGTTTATTTTTGGCACTGTAATTGAACTCGGGGGCACTTAACTACTGAGCCCCATCTTCAGCCTTTTTTATTTTTTATTTTGAGATAGGGTCTTGCTAAGTTCCTTAGGGTCTCACTAAGTTGCTGAGGCTGGATTTGAACTTGTAATCCTCCTGCCTCAGCCTCCCAAGCTGCTGGGATTACAGGCATGCATCATTACACCCAGCAGTTATTTTTTAATGTTACCTCAAAGCTGCTGCCTGGGAGAATAAGAGAAGAAAAAGTAAAAACTCCACAAATCTCACTGTTCTTATTAAAAAATATTTCCTGAATTGAGTTAAAAAGTTGATATTGATTATATCTGTCATTTTTCTCATTGTTCTTTTAGAGGAGAATATTCTGGATTCTGTGCTCTGTCATTATTATTTATGTTACTCCTGTAATTAGTCTTGATCATACTTTCCCTGGGCCATCTTTGAGTCCTGCTGCCCCATTCTGGTGTTCCAAACCACCTCAGAGATGAGTGCCACCATGGTCTCTCACTGTTTCTAAAGTATTAACTGCCACCTACAGGGGGCATCTTTCTAAGTCTCTGCAGAGTCACCTAAGTTTCATATTACCCCGAGGAAAGAGAATTTTACTTCATGTATTACCTCCTTCAGTTCTGAATATCCTGCAAGAAAACATTCCTGACTCAATGATTTACACGTCAGTTAATTCATTCTTAAAATCCTTTTCCTATAGATTTCAAAGACTAATTTTTTTCCCTTATGAGAAGCCCCTATTGTTTTTTTTCTGCTAAATGGCTTCTGTCAACACCACTTTAGTCCTCTAAACATAGTAAAATTGTTGACCCTCACAAGGAAGACATTAGGATTCTCAATAATATCCTTTATTTAAGAGCCTACTGTAACATCTCAATGTGTGTGTGTGTGTGTGTGTGTGTGTGTGTGTGTGTGTGTGTGTGTGTGTGTGTTCGTACTGGGAATTGAACTCAGGGCACTCAACCACTGAGCCACATCCCCATCCCTATTTTGTATTTTATTTAGAGATAGGGTCTCACCGAGTTGCTTAGAATCTTGCTTTTGTGGAGGCTGACTTTGAACTCACAATCTTCCTGCCTCAGCCTCCCCAACCACTGGTATTACAAGCCTGAGCCACTGCACCCAGCTCATTATATTTTTGATACAACTACTCAATTATGAAGGAAATTTAAGCTGTACATTTATTCCTAAATGTACAGGTAAACCAAAAGGCATGAATATATAGCAATGAGAGGCTGGCCTACTGTCTTTACAATTAAAATTCCAGATCTAAGAAATTTTCAAATTATTTTGTGCATATTATATCCCTATGTGGAATATTGTGAGGCCATTAAGTTTGATATGAGAGGCACACTCATCTTAAATCTTATGGAATCCATACATAGATGGGAATCCTGTGTACTTGCAAAGCTTTTGGCACTAATAGATGAAGTGAGTGATTTCTGTTTGTATGTTTTTGCATAATTTATGTTTTATTGTATTTCCTTATCACACAATAAGTTTATATTAATACTGCGGATAGAATCTTAAAACTGAAATACATATACACACACAAACACATGAGTAGATAAAGACAGACCTGTAAAGAGTCATTGTAATTTATGTAGTAAATGTGAATTCCAGTTATATGCTCTTACTTTGAAATGATAGGAGGAGGCGTGTATGACTTTCTGATACTAGGGCATGTGATTATTCTGCATTTCGACAATATTCTTTGGGAGTGTTCACACTTGGAGTCTCATCATAAGGAAGCCCCAGCAGTCCATATGAAGACCCATATGGAAGGAACCAAAGCCATGGACCACAGATTTGGCTGAGCTTCCACCTGAGAGCCAGCATTAATCAAGTGAGGCATCCACCTTGAAAGTGTATTGCCTGGCTTCTAGACCTCAGCTTAATAGCAGAAGTTCATTATGTTTTTTGTTTGAGGCTACGTGTTGTGTGTTAGATATGAGGTATCCCCCAAAATCTCATGTGAGAGACAATGCAAGAAAGTTCACTGGTGAAATGATTGGGCTTTGAGAGCCTTCACTTAATTATTGCATTAATCCACATGAATGGAATAATTGGATGGTAATTGCAGGCAAGTAGGATATGTCTGGAGGAGGTGGGTCATTGGGGCACATGCCTTTGGGGCATATATTTTGTCCATGGTGAGGGGATGTCTCTCTCTGCTTCCTGGTGTGATGTCTTGAGCTACTTTCTTCTGCTACACCATTCTACCATGTTGTTCTGCCTCTTCTTGTGCTCAGGCAATGGAGTAGGCTGTCAATGGATGGACAGCTCTGAAATCATAAGCTTCAAATAAACTTCTCCTCCTTTAAAATTTTTCTTCTCAGGTGTTTTGGTCACAGTGACAACCAAGCTAACTAAAACACTTAGTCAAATTAAAAATGTCCATGGGGTGAGAAATATATATATAGTTATTTTGAGACATCCATTTTTGCAGTTGTTTGTCAAATATTTAGAAATAATCAAGACATTTTGGTACTTGTAAGAAGGAGATTACTGTGAAAAACAAAATAAACAACAGCTAAGACATGTGGCATCAGCTTGGCCACATGGTGGGAGGAAGCTCAAGGGCTTTGTGCTTGCCTAATGAAAGCCTGAAGATCCTCAAGGAAAGTGTAAGGACTTAAAGAAAAGTGAGAAAAATATTTTTTTATACTGTAAAGGAAAAGAGATCCTTGCTATGTAGCCATTAAAAGCTTAGCAGCAGTCCTTCCGGTAGTTATGTGGAAATGTAAAATATATTCTTCACATTGGTTTATTAAGCTTAAAATCAGAATATTAAAGGTAACACTTGGCTTAATGTGGTTGTCTATAATAAAAGAGCACAGAATGACCTGTAGGACAATTTGCTAAATATCTAAGCCAAGATCACCTAGGTTTGAAAATAAATTCTTTCTTATTCTTTGCCCTTTCTGATTAGAAAATTATTCTTAGATTATGGAAATGTCTCAGGACCAAAAGTATATCCATGGAAGCAATGTCAGAGTGTGTATTTTATAGCCTTAGAATGATCTATAGTGTAAGAATATTAAGTAATATTAAGCATATTAATATTGCAAACATTAACCACGTAGCCTTACAAAGTTTCTTCATGCAATAGGATATCTGACACTCTTAATGATTTTTTTTAATGGCAGTCTAATACAAAAATCCAGGCAAGGAAGAGCTTATTTAGAATAGACATATGGGTGTGTGGCTTTTGTGCACTGGAGCACATTACAAATTGTTATCTAATAAAACTACAGTATATCTTATAAATTTACATTGAATGGACTTAGAAATGTTACATGGTTCACCTGGATTTCAGAATTGTTATGAATAAGTAGTTGCCATGTTCCTTCTGTATTCCAATTTTTAAAAGAGCGTGTCTTATTATAGTCCTCTCTGCCACTGTATGTTGCATATGTGAAGACACATAACTTGTCCTGTATGGTCTTTGGATACAGAAGAAAAGAATGAAGAGTTTCTTCTTTACCTGAACTGGATTTAGATTATGAGTTCCCAGACGTGGATCTGATGCCATAATGGTGGGATACGAGAGAGTCCTGATAGAGACATTAATATAGTTTGCATTTGGAAGAGGTAAAAATTGCTGTAATAAGAAGTGGCCTGTAGCAGATTAATTTTCCCAAGATGGTTATACATGTTATTAGTGAACATTTTTGATTTTCATAACCTGTACAATATGGAAGAAGTGAGGCTACATGAATTCTGAGACTAGATTAGTAATATGCTATCTATTTTGCCCATTTTGGGGGGGAGGGGTACTTGCTTTTAATAACCAACCATTTTACTATAAAGAAACCTAAACTACCTCATGGAAGAAAAATAACATGAAAAGGTCATATACAAGGGATTTGACCAACAACCAAAGGGAGACCACAGTTGACATCTAGCACCAACTGTCAGCTCTGTGAGTGAAGACAGATGATTCTAATGAAACTGGCCTTTAATTTTCACACATGAAGATTCAGTATTGTAGAACAGAAGCAAGCTATTAATTCTATTCTCTCTGAATTCTTGTGCCACAAATTTTTGTGGAGTAGAATAATTGTTCTACACTTCTAAATTTGGTGATGTTGATCATACAGCAGTAGTCTATGGAGCACCTAACCTTATTTGTTTCTTTGCAGTGATTATCAGTAAATGTCCTTACAAATGAAAAGAAGTCGGTCCATTATAGCCACTGACTCAATAGTGAAAAATCAGTGGTACCAATTTTAAAAGTCAACAGAAATGGTTAAGAGAAAAAATAACAGGGTAACAAGAAATCAGCTGGACAAAAAAAAAGACATGTGACTTCTTAGAATTTTCATCTTTCTCAACAGTCTTTAAAATATCTTACATCTTTGAAATCTGTTCTATTAGGGTGATCTGATATGTATCATTTGTCTTCATTACAGTACATTCATGTTTAGCTTAATTTTTATGCTTCATATAAACACATGTTCTCTATGCTTTGTTACGCCTCTACTCTGACTACTACCTCTGCTACATTCACTTTATTTCATTCAAAAATTCAAAAAAGACAAGCTTCAAATTCAGACAGTGACAAGCACTTTCCCCAAACGCTAGCAATTTCATTGAGAAACACATATAGTGATGTCATGGATGGCATGGTACTTTTTATTTAAAAATATGATGGGAAGAAAAGTAAAGGAGACTAGGTTGGTGGATTTTGTAAGTATTTTGGTAACAAAAACTCAAAAATATCTCAAAAGAAATCCAGACTATAAAACCGAGTCTGAGTTAAGTGGTGTATGCCTATAATCCCAGTGACTAGGGAGACTGAGGCAGGAGATACACAAGTTAGAGGCCAGCCTCAACAACTTAGTGAGGCTTTCAGTTATATGATAAGAAACTGCCTCAAAATAAGAAATAAAAATGATTGGGAATGTAGCTCAGTGTTAAAGTATCCCTAGATTCATTCCCCTGTACCAAAAAATAAAAATCAAAAAAACTCAAATCTGAGATCTGGGTCTGCTCTCCTAGACACCTCCCAGTATTCCCATAAGAAACATACAAAACCACTGAATTACACAATAGACAAAGCCTCTTCCTGCTCCAGTACTCAGTTCCCCTATTACATAGGAGAACATGAAAAGTTCATAAGAGCTTCAGATTAGCCTTACAACTGGGCAGTATAATCATCAGTTTGCTTAATATGCTTCAAAAATGTTAAAGAGAAGACTTTTGAGTCTCAAAGTAAATGCCCATCTGCCCCATGACATCTGTGAGTGGTAAATGCTACACTTTAGAAATGGTGTAATTGACATTATATTCAGCAGGGTTCACACAGAACAAATTATTTTCAGCCAATCTCAATTTCTTCTCTGACAGACTAACCAACTTTTTATGACAAGGATTCAATAGACAGAGCTGAATTCCAGTGAAGCATTTGCCATAGTCCTTTGCAATAGCCTTGACTATAACAGGGACTGGATAGAAAGCTGTTGGAATAGACTACAGTCCAATCACCAATCCTATGATACTAGTTAGACAGCTGTCAATCTCAGTGATGTCCTACATTTATTTCAGGGTTTCAAGATCTATCCTTTCCTGACCACATCAATAATGGTCACAAATGCAATATACTAATCAAAGTACAGAAGATGCTACATGTCAGAATAAGAATTCCAAATACTCTGATAGGCTTGGACAAGAGAAAATGTGATATAATATGTAATTTAACTAAAATAAATTCATTTGATTTATTGAAGCTAATTGTAACACAGTCTGGAACAGAAATATTTTAGGGATATTACTCCTTCCTTTAGGGGCTATGAACACAATGTGAACTACTGCAAGTGATGTGGCACCCTTACAATCATTTTTGATGCTTATTTCAAATTTTGAGCAGTCATTAAAGATGCAGCAAAGGCTGAATGAAGTTTGTAATAAAAGTTTTATAATACAATTTACATCATAGATAAATAGCACTTACCAAATGGAACTTTATTCAGCAATGAAATTTGAATTGTAATGACAAGCAAAAGTATTAATAAGTTTCAGGAATACAATATTTTGTGGAAGAAAAATCTCAAATCATAGGAAAATAGACTTTAAATTATATTTATCATTTATACAAATTCTCAAATGTCAAAGCTATCATATATGGTTTAGAGAAAAAATTATAGATATTATGTTAAAAAAAACTAGAGAAATATAATCACATACCAGAGGGCTGTGAATTGTTTCTGCATAAGGCTGTAGTTCAACACTATTAGAAATGGAAGTGCACACTAAATGTAATAGTATGTGTTTTAAACCATGTGTTTGAGGAAAGTGTTTCATAGAAATATCACCATTGATTTCTTATAAATATTCAATAAGTATATTTGTACCCTTAAGATTTAGTAGAAGCAATGATTAAAAATAATGGTTAAATTTTAGAATTTCAAGAAACTTTATTACATGAGTAATGATTAAATATTTGGGGGGATGAGTTTTTTAGGGTTAGTTGGCTTCAGTTAATGAACATTTAAGAATTAATGTTTGACCAAAATTAGGTTACAAAATCTTGAATAAATTGTATGTGATATAATACACTTCCAGGACCCACTATCACTGCAAAATCCCAGGGTTATTCCTCTTACTACAGATTTCATCTCCGGCAGACCCAGGCTGATGTCTGCTTCTACTTTTCCTGACAATGCTAATTACCTGGCTCTTTAAAAATGCACTCCTAGAAAATATTTCTGGTGCATTGGTGAAGCACTCACTGTTCATTAGAAATTGACCCTGAAAAAAAAAGCCATGTTATAGGGACCAACAGTGACTCTTTCAAGTTAAGCCCTATATCTACTCAATTAGGAAAATAGAGTCAGCTTTTTTTTTTTCTAGTGGGTTCAGGAGTTTGATCCCAGGGACATTTTACCACTGAGCCTTACTCCCAGCCCTTTTTACATTTCGTTTTGAGACATGCTCTCAATAAGTTATTGAGGTTGGCCTCAAACTTGTGATCCTTCTGCTTCAACTTCCCTGTTCACTAGACATAAACCCTATTGCCTAGCCCAGAGTCAATCTTTGTTTCTGTGAAACATAATCGTGAATATGACAGTCACTCAGACACGTGATAGACACAGGGATATATATATATATATATATATATATATATATATATATTAGAAAAATGATCTATAAGGTTTCTTTTTGGTTTTCAAATTTACTAAGTGATTTTTCCAAAGCAAGTTCCATGCATTATTAATCAATGAGTTATAATGTCTATCATTGAATGATGTAGTGATTTGTGAATAAATTTAGAGCTTGGTAAATGCAAGAATTAATAAGTTAACACTTAACCAAATGAGTAATTTAATTACCTCACTGGCACATGTATTTTAAGAAGATTATTATGTCAAGAAGGAATGAACAGATCAGCTCCATTTTTTATTTTGAAGAATGGTCTATCTTATGCCTACAAAGATTACTTACTTACGTATCTCTCTATCTAGTTATATACATATAACTACCCTGGGCAAACAATTTTATTCCTACCTTAAAAATATACAGTATCAAAGTCCAAATTTTTTTGCTAGGCATCAAGAAAGGATAGTACAAAATAATATGGGAAACTCAGAAAATATCACCAGTTCTGCTTTCCTAGAACATTTTTTACTTCAGAAATTATATATATCATATAGAATATCATTATATTTATAATAATGTTATCTATTATTCTGAAGCAAGACATTAATAAGAAAGCTCATCAGGGTTACTACAGACTGTATAAGGTATGAATAACAGTTATTACTTTTTGTAGTTTGGGTAAAGCAATATGTGTGGATTTCTATGTATATTATTATCATCTCAAAGGAAATTTGGCACTCTCTCTTTCTAACTCATACTTATTAAATGTCAGGATTAATATTTTCCAGTGGAATCTAACAAACATGCAGAACTCCTGACAATCTCTGAGCCTTAGGTTGTCAGAGCAATACTCAAAATGACATGTTGTCAAGACTGTCTTGGTTATGCCAATCACAAAGTACCCCCATCCTCCACATATCCCACTTAATTTAGTAACTTTAGAGTACAAGCATACATGAAGACAATAACTATTATATTCTGATTTCTCAGAAAAGAGAAATCAATTTTAAATATTTCTATATTATTATTTTAATGCAATGGCTCAGTGTACCTAGTAGCAGATTCTGAGCTGTAGATCCCAACATCAGGCAATTAAAGAGATGCACATTACTCTGATGAGTAAAATTAACTCTTAGTTTCCCTTGAAATGGAACTGCATCTGCAAATGTTCATCATCCTATTTCTGCCCTGCTGAGCTGGTAGGAGTTGGGAAATAGGTAGGATCTCAGAAATAATTCCTCAAAAGTTTGGATATTTATATGAAATTACATTTAAAGAAAAAAAAACTTTCATTTCATAAACTGTGATTGCTATTACAATCACAGAAATGTCAAGTATACCCTTATTTCCAACTGATGATATGTAACTTTGTAAAAATTATAATAAGAAATTAACTGAGGCACATTTAAGTGTCTTATAGGAAAGGAGCTTTGGAAATGTTAATGGTCTATGTGGCAGAGAGAGAAGGTGAGAGAGGAAGGGAATTGAAGGGAAAGAGACAGACTGACAGGCAGGGATAAGATTCTTCTTTATTGGCCCAAAAAAGACCAATAAGTTTGTGGGAGATTTCCTATAATTACCTTTGCTTGAGTAAAATGAGAAATATCTTCAAAATACATGTTGACAAGTAATCTACACTGTAGAAGACAGACTTTAAAAAAATAATTAGCTAATCACTTGACACTTGCAATTCTTTTCCTATTAATTTTTTAAAAAATTATCCCACTGTTTGGAGCCGTAGGCTACTGGTTTTCAATTAAGTAAAATTCTGTCTACAAATTTTGGTACAAGATTAGTTTAATATTGCACTTCCCAACACTTTTATGAGATGTTACTGCATTCATTGGTGAGCAAATCTGTTGTAGGGAGCAAATGCACAGGGACCCTGATGACATCTGATTAGCATTAGTACTAAATTTTCATTATATTTTTATTATAAACTTAATGATCTTCTGAACAAAAGGATGATTCATTCTACAAAGGATAGATAGTTACAGACTGACTTCAGCACTACGAAGCTCAAGGACAAATGTGGCCAAAATACCACCTTGTCAAGGAAGCAAGGGCTTGTCACTTGCTAACAAAGTTCAAGTATTTGGTCTGGTCTCCAGTTTTCAGCTAAAGTTCACACTCTCAGAAGACACAGATTGCCAGAAGGAGGCAATTTCTGCCTTTGTATTTTGTTCCTTTTTTATAACTATGTCTGAAGACCAATTATATCCTTTGATAGTAATGAAAATTGAAAGTTAAAATGTTAGTTTTGTTTTCTGGAAAAACTTCACTAAACAATACTAGCAACAACTACAAAAAATATAGCTTTTGTAGTTAAATACTAGATATTAAAAGTGTAACAAAGAACTTTTAAAAAGATTTAAGCATAAAAATATAAACTTTTCTAATTGGAAAGAAGAATTTCAAAGAAAGGAATGTGTAACATAATCTACATAATTCCAAAGTGAATTAAGCAAAATAGGAAAAAATATTAGTAGGTGAGTTGCTAAAAAAAGACAACTAAATAGCATATGTAAAAAGCACACCTGTACCACATCATTTAAATGGCTAGGTATCAAAGGATAAGCAAAGATTTATCAGTTCATATTGAAACTAAAGAAATTATAGCTAGTGGTAGTGGTAATAAAGTAGAATTTGAGCCAAAAAGCATTCATGTTAGGAAAATGAAAAAGCTTTTAAAAATAAAGCTCACATTTCTTTTCTCTCTCCCCCTCCCTCCCTCCCTCCCTCTCTCTCTCTCTCTCTCTCTCTCTCTCTCTCTCTCTCTCTCTCTCTCTCTTCTTTTAAGTACTGGGAATCTAACCTAGGGGTGCTTCAGCACTGAGCTACATCCCCAGCCGTTTCATTTCTTTCTTTTTTTTTTTTTTTTTTAGAGAGAGAGAGAGAGAGAGAGAGAGAGAGAGAATTTTTTAATATTTATTTTTTAATTTTCGGTGGACACAACATCTTTATTTTATTTTTATGTGGTGCTGAGGATCGAACCCAGTGCCCTGCTCATGCCAGGTGAGCGTGCTACCACTTGAGCCACATCCCCAGACTCCCCATTTCATTTTTTATGGTGATACAGAGTTTAAATTATTGAGGGTCTCACTGAGTTGCTGAGGCTGGTCTCAAACTTGCAGTCTTTCTGTCTCAGCCTCTGGAGCTGCTGAGATTGTAAGCATGCGCCACTGCTAGGCTGAACTTCCCATTTCATGATGGAGAGATAATGAACATGAATATCTATTCACCAAAATATATAGAACCACTTATCAGAGCAAATCTTACCAGCTATACAAAGAGATATAAATAAAAATGATAAAAGCATTAACATTACAGTCATTAAAAACAGATCAAGGGGCTGGGGTTGTGGCTCAGAGGAAGAATGCTTGCCTAGCATTCATGAGGCACTAGGTTTGATACTCAGCACTACATGAAAATAAAAAGGTATTGTGTCCACCTACAACTAAAAAATTGATGTTTAACAAAACCAGATCAAATAGACATATATTGAACCTTACATACTAAATATAGAGAATAACCATCCTCTCAAGTGTACATGGAACAGTCACAAAAATACAAAAATTGATCATATGTTATGCATAAAGAAAAACATAAAGATCTATATGTATTTTACAAATAGCTCTGTTAGATCACAGAACATTAAAATTAGAAATTCTTAGCAAAACTTAAAAAGTTAACCAAGCTAAAAATTTAATACCTTTCTGTTAGTTCTAATTTAAAATAATAGATTGATATTCAATGATAAAGTTTTAAAGTTTATTAAATGTAGACTTTGCACACCTCTTGTTAAATTTAATTCCAGATTTGTAGTTTTAAAAAATATTCTTATTTCTATTTTTAGCAGAGTTTTACCTACCATTATATCTTTTAACTTATTGTTTGTACATGTAAAGGCTATTGATTTATATATGCTGACTATAATATTTGATTTTATATTAAATGATTATATTATTTGTGTTAGGTTTATCATTGATGTCTAGAGTGTTTCTCAAGTACAAAAATCATATAGTTTATCTTTGGAACTGGTTTTAAGTTATTTCCCTCCAATTTGTATACCTTCAATTTCTAGCTCTTATCTAATTGCATTAGCTAGTACACTGTTGATCAGTAGTAGAAATGTGGACAGACTTGGTTTATTCCTAATCTTAGCATTGTTGGAATAGGATTGCAGATATCAACATGAACTGATAAGTAAGAGTCAAAGAAAGGTAGGTATAAAAATTAATAAAAATGTCTGTGTTCATACATGTTTTTGTACATGCATACATGTATGTTTAAATATACTTAGAGATACTACCATGCTCTCTTCAGAAAGCACCAAAAGAGAATAAAAATCCCAATAACAATTAGCATATTTAATGCCTTGATATTGGTTTCTTATGAAAATGTCAGTGCTCCTCAAAGAAATGGATCATAATAAATTATGGCTTAGACTTAGAAAGTTTTGTTTTGTTCCAAAGTAAAAAAGTGTTCAAAGAATTTTGGGGACATTTTAAAAAGACGTAAAGAGCTAATCTGAAGAGTCTTCCATTGCTCAAATCTAGTATAATAATTTTATACTACACATACACACACTCACCCACACATACTTATTATAGGATCAAGAAAAAATGTAGAAAGATGATATTTGAAAATTAACCTTCAGCATGCATAGTAATAATAATTCAAGCAAACCTAACTAATGGATAGCAAAACAACAAAGTTTGAGATTAACAAGATAATTAATATATTCTCAAAATGGCTTATTTATCAACTTGAAAGAATAAAATAGTATGGTTTATGCAGTGGAGAAAACTGGCACAAACTAGTTTAAGAGATTGAAATTAATGTTGCTAGTTAAGAGGGTAAGCAGTGCGTATTTCTAATATGAAGAACAAAAATTCACTGAGTTCCATTCTGTGGTTTTACCAACTGACAGGAGCAGGACTGCAGAGAGGTCCCGTGATCGTCCCCAGGTGGTCCTGGAGTCAGGATCGCCTCTGCCCCAGGTAACCGCTCCCAGCCGAAGATCCGTGTCCTGAAGAAAGAAGCCGCTGCACACCATATGCCTTTTCGAATGCTCAGTTTATTCACACCAGGTTCATCACATCACACGAGGCACAGGAACAGAGACTGGCGGGGTTCAGTTAGCTTGATGTTGACCCACTGGCATCGTGGATCTGAACTGACCAAAGAGCTCCGCCTTCCTGGCCCTTAAATACTATAGTTGTTTACAACATTTCAAACCAAAAACATGTTTACGCCGTGGCCTCTATCTCTTATCCTATCTTCACAGATTGTGTCTACATTGCATCACAACTCGCTTATCCTAAACTGTCACACTTGTTTGTGCTAAAATACATCAAAACATGTTTACCTTATATCCTTATCTAACTCACACATATTTCTAACTTATGCACCCTTCTTCATCAAAACATGTTTACTTCAAATTCTCCTGTCACCAACATGTGCACAACCTGAATCTATTTGTGATAAAATGAGCCAATCCAAATTAAGAGGTATTCTAAAAAATAACTGTCCTCTTCTGTTCAAAAATATTGATGCCATGAAAAAAATAAAGATGGACTCAGTAATTCCCTGAATAAAGCAGACTCAAGAGACATAACTAAATAACACATCATTAGGATAAATTATAAAATCAGAATGTTTTTCAGGTGTACATATTTTCATTTCTTAATTTTGATAATTATCCTGTGACTAATAGAGATAATTCCTTATTTGTAGGGAATACACACTGAACTGTTTAGCAGTAAAGTGGACTGTTATATCATGTCTGCACCTTAAATGGTTCAGAAGATAAATGATGATGAGAGAATGTAAATACTGTGAAATCCAGACATCTGGAGGAATCTGGACGAAAGGCTTCATTATCATGTATTGTTCTCTCAATTTTCTCTAATTCTGTAATTATGTAAAGAGTTTTTAGTTAAAGAGAACATTTAGGTGACACAGCAATTATGAGACTGAGTTTCCTTTGTTCTCAATACTGCTTCTACTAGAGTTTTGGGTGATATCTACTCCTAAAAGACTTTTGCTGAGTGCGCGTCTCCAGTTCAAACTCAAGTTAATAATGCCAATAGTGTTTCTATCATAATGTTTCAAAATCCCTGTACTACAGAAAGGTACATCCCTACGTCATGTAATTTTGAGTATAGCAAAACAAATAACCATGTTATGACTTGAAAGCGTTTATATATTTTTCAATCTTTTCAAATACATATTTACAAACTATTTACTGTATCAATATGAAACAGTTGAGACTGTCAAGTACAAGATTTTACCTTTAAGAAGGTTTTAAAATATTTGGTTTGTGTATATAACACACAATTGCATACTGTTTATATATGTGGACTCTCTGTCCCATCGCTTATGTGTTTGTCTGCTTTCACAATGTGCTGGAATAATAGAGTTCAAAATAACATGTGAAGATTATGAATTTCTTTTATTTTGTTTAGAAAGAAATTCATATATTAATTATCCATGGGGCTTAAGGAAAAAGTAATACAGAATAACTCAATCAAAAAAATACCAGGCATAATGCTTGGTAATACTTAACTAAATAAATTCTCTAGTCCTGGCACAGTCAGAGGGAAAGGGACTGAACAGCAATATTGTGAGTGCAGGAAACATAGAGAGGGAAATGTACCAACATTCATTCATCTTTCAATGCTTCCACAATAACCATTGTGCTATTCTTAAGTACTGGGCACTGTACTAGGCTCTGGTGTTAAAACAGGTACACCGTTGCTGTCACAGAGCTTACTGTCTTATAGGAGAACAATGAAATAGATAGGCACATTTTTATAGGTCATGTAACTAAAATCTCCAGTCCAAGTTTTTAAATATATTTCAATGATAATCATATTGCTAGGTTGAAATATAGTTAATGAAAATTTAACTTTTACCTCTTGAGTGATTTAATAAAATTTATTAAATACCATTTTAAAAAATTAAGATAAATGAATACATTGATGAAAATTATGAATTTATGGATGCCATGTCCATAGACAACTGGTAATGGCTGTGACACTGAAGCACATGTTAGAATGCAAAGGAACCAGGGAGTCTGAGGAGTACGTGGGAGATTTAGATTCATGAAGAGCAAGCAAGGTAATGTGTTTAGCTGGACAGAGTGGCACATACCTGTAATCCCAGCAGTTTAGGAGGCTGAGGCAGAAGGATTGTGAGTTCAAAGCCAACCTCAGCAACTTAAAAAGGCTCTATCTCTAGATAAAATATAGAAAAGGTCTCTAGATGTGGCTCAGTGATTAAGAGCCCCTGGACAGTACAAAAAAAAAATGTGTAGAAGTTCATTGAAAGCATAATGGCCTGTCCAAATGTGGCAATATTCACAAAGCTGACTTTCTTGCCATATACATAAACACATGACAATCTTAAAAGTTTATTTTATTATTTTTTTGAGAGAGAGAGAGAGAGAGAGAGAGAGAGAGAGAGAGAGAGAGAGAGAGAGAATTTTAACATTTATTTTTTAGTTTTCGGCAGACACAACATCTTTGTTTGTATGTGGTGTTGGGGATGGAACCTGCATGCCAGGCGAGCACGCTACCACTTGAGCCACATCCCCAGCCCTTAAAGTTTTTTGATGATAAGGATATTTAAAAATCTGAGGGTTGTTTTTGTTTTCTTTTTTAAAAAGAATCAAAATTTTCCCCCCAAATTCTCTGAAGTCAGCAAGCTAAGTCAATAACTCTAAGTGGGCTTCATTATCCAGATAGAGTTCTCCAGGGGCAGAGGAATTTCAGGATTCTAGATAAATGGCAAGGCAGTTTGAAAAAGCATATTCTAGCTCATGTTATATTTATTTCATTTATGTATACTAATGACAGTATGTATTAATTATTTTAGGATAATTATAAATTCAGTACATTTAATTGTATTTTTGCAGTTTGATGAGCTTGCAAAAAAAGCGTTGGGTAAAATTGCCATACTGCACAAATTTAATGTGTGCCATTTTATAAGTTTCCACAAATGTATACACTCATAAACTATCACAAGTATCAAGAAAATAAACATATCCATAACTTCGCAGTTTCCTGTTATCCCTTTGTATTCTCTTATGCCTTTTCTTTCTACCACAGACAACTGCTGATATACTTTCTCTCAATATTAATTCATTTGCATTTTTCTGATTTTATGTAGATGAAATTAGACAGTATTACCTCTTTTCTTGTCTAGCTTCACTCATTCAGCATAATTATTATGAAATTCATTTATTTAAAATTTTTAAATTATTTTTTATTTTTAATTAACATATAGTAATTGTTATGGTTTGGATTTGTAACTTTCACCAAAGGCTCATAAGTTGAAGAGCTGGTTCCCCACGCAGCAATGTCTAGAGGTGGGGCTTTGGGGAAGTGATTAGATCAGTAAGGCTCTCATCTCACATAGATTAATAATTTGAATGTGATTTTAGGAGGTGGTGGACCCTGGAGGCAGGTGCAGGAAGTACACCTGTGTGTCTGCCCCTGGAGAATATATATTGTCATGCATTTCCTTCCTCTGTGTTTCTATTTCCTTGGCAGCTTTCCCCTGCCAAGCCTTAACGTAGTGTTTCACTGCAGGCCCAGAGCAATGCAGCCATCCCATCATGGACTAAAATCTCTGAAAGCATGAGCCAAAATAAACTTTTCTTCCTTTAAGTTGTTTGTGGCAGGTGTTTAGGCCCTGGCAATTAAAAGCTAACAGAATAATTACACATATGTATGGAGTGCATGTGATGTTTTAATACATATTGAAAATATATAATAATCAGATCAGGATAATTAGTATTTCCAGATTTTTATCATTCTATTTCTTCATAAAATATATAATATATAGTTATAAAATAGACTTCCTACTCTGACTCTATTTTAGTTTGTGTTATCAAGCATCCCTGTATCTCCACTTCTTCTGAGTAATTGCTATTCTCCTCTCTTCTACTATAAGATCAACTTTGTTTTATTTTCTATGTATAGGAGAGAATGTGCAATATTATTTGGCTTCATTTCTTTATACTGCTGAATAGCATTCCATAGTATGGATATTTCACAATTTGTTTATTGATTTATTTTTAGTGGAGTTTTGGATTGGCACAGTATTTGGGTATTAACATAATGTTTAATAATAGCAAAAATTAAAATAATAATTAAAATAAAGCTTTTCTGTTGATAAGGTTTTGTGTGGATATGTATTTTTTTTTCTCTTAGGTAACTGTCTAGGAGTTTAGTTAAAACACATAGTAGGTATATATTAACTTTTTAAGACAGTGAAAGTTCTTATTAAAATATTTATTACCATTTTATATTTCTCTCAGTAGTATGCCTGAGTTCTGAAACCACATGAAGAATTGTCATGGTCAATCTTTTAAATTCTAGTTTTTAGTTAATGTCTATAGTGGGATTGTGTTTGCTGCTCAGTGGTAGAATGCTTCCCTAGCATGTGTGAAGCTCAGGGTTTGATTCTCAGCACTGCATATAAATAAATAAATATCCACTGACAACTAAAAAAAATTAAAAATGCATAGAGTGATATTTTCTTTGGTTTTCATCTCCCCAATGATTAATATCAGGTGGTAAACACCTTGTCACAAAATCATTTGCCATCCAAAGATCTTCCTTGGTGCTATGTCTATTCAAATATTTTGCTCATTTTAATAGTTTGTTTATTTATTAATATTTATTAATAAGAATTCCTTATTTATTCTGGATATGAATTCTCTTTTTTTTGGTAGTTGTAAATGGACAGAATGCCTTTATTTTATTTGTTTATTTGTATGTGGTACTGAGGATCCAACTCAGTGCCTCACACATGCTAAGCAAGCTCTCTGCCAATGAGGTATATCCCCAACCTCTGGATATGAATTCTTATAGGAGATTTTCAAATTCTTTCTTTCAGTTTGTAACTTGTATTTTGTTTTTCAAAAAGTGCTTCAAATGTTGATAAGGTCAAAATTATCAATTTGTCATTTGCTTTTGTGTGTTTTATGTTTATCTAAGAATATTTTTCTTTTACATTTTCCTAGAAATATATGGTCTTAAGTTTCACACTTAATTCTATGATCTGTTTGAGTCTATTTAATAGTGTTGCAAAGTATAAGGACATATAATTTCCCAAACTCTATTCATAATAACTTAATTTTGAAATTTTAAGTAACCTTAAAAGCCATTGATTTTGTTTTGTGTTTATCAAAATGAGGATGTGTTGCAAAATGAAGTACTTTATCTTCTTACAGACCCTTCTTAGTTTCACTACTAACATTTTCATACAAATGAAAAACCTTGCCACTGCTTTATTTATTTTAAACATTTTAAATATTTCTCTTTTCTCAGTTTGTAGCTTATATATTTGTGTAAAACAGACCTTTCTAAAAATTGTCCAGGTCTAATATAATATTAACTTTATACATCTTACATTCACTTTGCATTGGTAAACCTTCATGGTGAAATAATTCTGTTTGTTTCTTTAGTTAATTCACTTATTCAACAAACAAATAAAAATATCATTGTATACACTCTGATAGAGAAATGATTTCAAATAGCACAATTGCTGAAAGTACTGGCTTTGGAGTAGAGAACTGTAGCATAAATCACTCAACCTCTGTAGAAAATGGAGATGATACTAAGAGTATCAGAGAAGACATGAACATCTATCAAGATAGTATGTTTAGGGCTTCATGGTTGTACTAACAGTCAGGACTCAAATGGAGAGTGGGGGACACAGAGCTATATTTTTTTCCACTAATAAAAATAACCAAACTTCCTATAAGTTTTAATGGGTTTCGTAGATATTTGGTACCTAGCAGAGTCATTGTAAGAAACACTACTAGTGGGGAAAACAATGACTGCAATATTATAGTAAATTGAAAGTTTAAGGTAAGCATGATTTTGACTAAGATCACTTCAGTTTACCCTTGTGGCTAACAAGTATAAACACAGATACTATTGAAATTCTTCAGCTGCCTGTGGGATGCACTATGGATTGATATTTGTGTTTTAACTTAAAACAATGGAGGCGCTCAGTATTGCAAAATAAGAAGGACTAAGTGTTTGTAAAATTAGCTTCTCAAAGTAGCTTTGAAGAAGTGAGAGACGACCTGCTCGGTCCCACTAAACTAGTTCTAAGACACTTTAGAGAAATTCAAAAATGAGCAACATTTTCAACTGCTTTCACACAATTTCCACATTTTATTAACTTTGATTTAGAATTAATTTACTTATCATTAATATCTGTTTTTTTGTACTGGTCTATATACCAGGGTGCCATCATAAAAACCACCAGAAATGTATACTCAATATGCCCCTTTGTCTATTTTTAAACTTTTCTGGTGTCAAAAGCAATAACCTGTCAGCAAACATTACTTTTAAAAACTTTATATTTATTTATGTATTCAGTCTGATTAAGTATATATGACATCAGAAAGAATTTTGATTCATTGTACACAAATGGAGCACGAAATTTCATTTCTGGTTGTACACAATGTATAGTCACACCATATGTGTAGCCATACATGTTCCTAGGGTAATGATGTCCATCTCATTCCATCATCTTTTATGGTGTATACAATGATGTTTTCCTCCTCTTCCCCATTGCCCAAAGTTCCTCCATTCTTCCCATGCTCCTGCCCACCCCCCACCATTATGGATCAACATCCATTTATCAGAGAAAATATTCTGCCTTTGGTTTTTTGAATTGGCTTACTTTACTTAGTGTGATATTCTTCAATTCCAACCATTTACCTGCAAAGAGCATAATTTTATTCTTTTTTAATGTTGAGTAATATTTCATTGTGTATATATACAATGGTTGCTTTGTCCATTCATCTATTGAAGGGTTTCTAGGTTGTTTCCACAGTTTAGCTGTTAGGAATTGAACTGCTATAAACATTGATGTGGCTGCATCATTATAGTATGGTGATTTTCTTGTATATAGACCAAGGAGTGAGATAGCTGGGTCAAATGGGGGTTACAATCCAAGTTTTCTGAGAAATCTCCATACTGCTTTTCAGAGTAATTTCACCAATTGGCAGTCCCACCAGCAATGTAGAGTGTACCTTTTTTTCCATATCCTTACTAATACTTAGGATTGCTTGTATTCTTCATCATTGCCCTTCAGACTGGAGCGAGAAGAAATCTTAGAGATTTGATTTTTATTTCTCTAATTACTAGAGAATTTGAACATTTTTTATGTATTTGCTTATCAATTGTATATCCTTTTCTGAGAGGTATCTGTTCAGTTCCTTAGCCCATTTATTGACTGGATTATTGATTTTTTTGCTGTTAACATTTTTGTGTTCCTTATATATCCCAGAAATTAACGCTCTGTCTGATGTGTGTGTAGCAAAGATGTTCTCCTTCTCTGTGGGCTCTCTCTTGCCATATTGATTGTTTCCTTTTCTGAGAGAAGCTTTTTAGTTTGAGTTCATCCATTTATTAACTCTTGGTTTTATTTCTTGTAATTTAGGAGTCTGGTTAAGGAAAGCAGGATGTTATTTGACATGATAAAGATTTGTACCTATTTTTTTCCTATTAGGCATAGGCTCTCTGGACTAATTCCTAGATCCTTGATCTGCTTTGAATTGAGTTTTATGCATAGTGACAGATAGTGGTTTAATTTCATTTTGCTGTATATGGATTTCTAGTATTCCCACATCATTTGTTGAAGAGGCTATCTTTTCCCCAATGTATGCTTTTGGCATCTTTTTATAGTATGAGATAACTGTATTTATTTGGGTTTGTTTCTATGTCTTCTATTCTGTACCATTGGTCTACATGTCTACTTTGGTGCCAGTACCATGACATTTTTGTTATTCCAGCTCTGTAGTATAGTTTAAGGTCTGGTATTGTGATGCTTCCTGCTTCACTCTTCTTGCTAAGGATTGCTTTGGCTATTCTGGGTCTCTTATTTTTCCAAATGAATTTCATGATTGCTTTATCTATTTCCATGAGGAAAATTGTTGGGATTTTTATTGGAATTTTATTAAATCTATATAATTTTTTTGGTAGTATAGCCATTTTGACAATATTAATTTTTCCTATATAAGAAAATGAGAGATCTTTCCATCTTCTAAGGTTTTATTTCTTTATTTAGAGTTCTGTAGTTTTCATTGTATAGATCTTTCACCTCTTTTGTTAGATTGATTCCCAAGTATTTTATATTTTTGAGGCAATTGTGAATGGGGGTAGATTTTCTAATTTCTCCTTCAATGGGTTTTATCACTGGTGTATAGAAATATATTTGATTTATGAGTATTGATTTTGTATCCTGCTTCTTTGCTAAATTCATTAATTCGAGAAGTTTTCTGGCGGAGTTTTTGGATCCTCTAAGTATAGAATGATATGGTTGGCAAATAGTGATAGTTTAAGTTCTTATTTACCTATTTGTATCCCTTTAATTTCTTTCATCTGTATAATTGAATAGGAGTGTTGAGAGAGGACACTCCTATGTTGCTCCAGTTTTCAGAGGGAATGTTTCCAATTTTTCTCGGTCTAGAATGATATTGGCCTTGGGTTTATTATAGATAGCTTTTACAATGTTGAGGTATATTCTCACTATCCCTATTTTTTATAGTTTTTTAAACATGAATAGGTGTTGTAGTTTGTCAAATGCTTTCTCTGCAACTATTGAGATGATCATGTAATTTTGTTATTAAAATCTATTGATGTGATATATTAATTTTATTGATTTCCACTTGTTGAGCCAACCTTGCATCCCTAGGATGAACCCCACTTGATCATGGTGAAGTATATTTTTAATATCCTTTTGTATGTAATGTGCCAGAATTTTATTGAGAATTTTTGAATCTATGTTCATCAGGGTTATTGGTCTGAAATTTTCTTTCCTTCATGTGTCTTTGTCTGGTGTAGGTATCAGGGTGATACTAGTCTCATAGAATGAGTTTGGAAGGGTTCCCTATTTACTGTTTCATGAAATAATTTTTAGGAGTATTGGTATTAATTCTTCTTTGTAGGTCTTATAAAACTCAGTTGAGAATCTGTTGGTCCTGGGCTTTTATTTGCTGGTAGGCTTTTGATGGCATCTTTGATTTCATTGCTCAAAATTGATCTGTTTCAATTGTGTATGTCCTCCCCACTCAGTATGGGAAGACCACATGTCTCTAAAAATTTGTCAATGTCTTCAAGATGTTCTGTTTTATTGAGTATAAATTTTCAAAATAGTTTCGAATTATCTTCTGTATTTCAATAGTATCTACCATGATATTTCTTTTTTCATCATGAATATTAATAATTTGAGTTTTCTTTCTCCTTCTTTCATTAGGGTGGCTAAGGGTTTATCAATTTTATTTATTTTTTTAAATATCTAGATTTTTGTTTTGTCAGTTTTTAATTGTTTGTTTCAATTTCATTGATTTCAGTCATGATTTTAATTATTTCCTGTCTTGTACTACTTTTGGTGTTGATTAGTTCTTTTTTCCCCAGGGCTTTGAGATGTAATGTCAGGTCATTTATTTGTTGACTTTTTATTTTTTTAATGAATGAGCTCAATGCTACAAACATTCCTCTTAGCACTGCCTTCATAGTGTCCCACAGAATTTGCTATGTTGTGTCAGAGTTTTCATTTACCTCTAAGAATTTTTTTTTAAATCTCCCTGATGTCTTCTGCTGTTCATGCATCATTTAGAAGCATATTATTTAGTCTCCAGGTGTTAGAGTAGTTTCTATACTTTATCTTTGATTTCTAATATCATTGCATTATGGTCTGACAGAATGCAGAATAGTATCTTTATGATTTTGTATTTGCTAAGGAGTTGCTTAGTGGCATAACATATGGTCTATTTGAGAGAAGGATCCATGTGCTGATGAGAAAAAAGGATATTCACTTGTTGATGGATAAAATATTCTATCATATGTCTTCTGATTCTAAATTGTTGATTGTATTATTGAAGTCTATAGTTTCTTTGTTTGGTTTTGTTTGGAAGATCTATTCAGTCACCCAGTATTATTGTGCTTAATTCTTGAAATTTAGAAGAATTTGTTTGATATACATAGATGCTCCATTGTTTGGGGGATAAATATCTACAATTGTTATGTCTTATTGATATATAATTTCCTTAAGCAGTTGGAAATATCCTTCTTTATCCCTTTTGAATAACTTTTGTTTGGAATCCAGTTTATCTGATATAAGGATGGAAACCCCTCAGTTTCCATTTACACAATCCATATGAGTGCTATGATTTTTTCCCATCTTTTCACCTTCATCTGGATGTATTTTTCAATAAGATAAGTCTCTTGAAGGCAGAATATTATTGATTTTTTTAAACCAAATCTGCCAGTTTATGTCCTTTTATTGATGAGTTTAGGTCATTAACATTCAGGATTATTATTAAAATATGGCTTGTATTCCTAGTCTTTTGGATTTGTTTCTGGCTTTTTACATGGTTTTCCTTTTGATTGTTTTTTCCTTTAGTGTAGTTCCTCCTGTTGCTGATTCTCATTACTCCCTCACAGAATATTTCTCTATGAATGTTCTCTAGTGCATGCTTTCACATTGTAAATTCTTATAACTTTTGTTTATTATGGAAGGTTTTTATTTTGTCATCAAATCTGAAGGTTAATTTTGCTGGTTATAATATTCTTGTTTGGCAACCATTTTCTTTCAGTGTTTGGTATATTTTCCAGGATCTCCAGCTTTGAAGGTCCATGTTGAGAAATCTGCTGAGATACAAATTGCTTTCCCCTATATGTAATCTAAAACTTTTCTCTTGTGGCTTTTAAAATTATAACTTTGTTCTATATGCTAGGCATTTTTATTGTAATGTCCTTAGTGTAGATCTGTTTAATTTTGTACATTTGGTGTCCTATAAGCCTCTTGTATTTGATTTTCCAATTCACTCTTCTTTTTTTGGAAAATTTTCTTATATTATTTTATTGAAGAGATTAGGCATTTCTTTGGTTTGATCTCTATGCCTTCCTCTAGTCCAATAAATCTTATATTTGGTCTTTTGATATTATCCTATAATTCTTGGGTGTTCTGTTAATGGTTTCTTACCATCTTCACTGTGTGGTAAAATTTATTTTCAAGATTATATATTTTATCTTCATTGTCTGAGGCTCTGTCTTCCAAGTGATCTAGTCTGCTGGTGATGCTTTCTATTGAATTTTTTACTTGTTTTATTGTTTCCTTCATTTCCGTGATTTCTGTTCCTTCCCCAATCCCCCAGGATCTCTGTTTTTTTTTCTCTAACATTTGACATTTATTGTGATGAAGACTTTCAAAATCTTCTATTGTAATTTTGAATTATATATTATTGCTAACTATAATCACAATCTGTATGAAAGAACATTAGAACATATTCCTTCTCTATGGATGTGAATTTTTACCTATTAAAAATCTCTCCTCATTCCCTTATCTCAACTATGCTCTCCAACTTCTAGTAACCATTATCCAAAGTACATGTATAAAGACACAAATTGGTGTCAACCTACTTTATATACAACCAGAGAAATGAAAAAAATTGTGCTGCATATGTGTAATAAGAATTGTAATGCATTTTGCTGTCATTTATTTTTGTAAAAAATCACTAAAAAATAAAGACAGATTTAGGATAGAGAACAGAATAGAATCTCTCTTTCTTAAAGTAATATTTTGCTACCAATTTTTTTGATCTCTTATCTCTTTGTTGGAGTGATCAATAGTTGCCTGTATTTGCTTTCTTATCTCTCTGTTGGAGTGACCAATTGTTTCCTCTATTTGATCTCTTACGTCATTGTTTGATATACAGATCATTTTGATTATGTACATTCTGAACTCCTTCTCTGATATTTAATCTACTGTGCTGTCAATACATTCTATTATTGTAGCATGTTTGTTTATTTGGGGCACTTTCTTTCCTTGTCTTTTCATGCTTTCCATATGTCTTCTCCTCTAGCAGAACAGATCCAAGGCACTACAGTTTCTATCCTACAGGTTTCTAGTGTCTCATCTTTAAAGGGGTGATAAATTTTACAGTACCCAATGCAAACAATATATCATTAAACCAAATACTTTCTGTTTAGATGATTACAGTTTTGTCACAATAAACAGAAATGATTTGTTCAATTAATATCTTCAATAGAAAAAGTGGGTTTGTAAAAGTTTCCTCTGGTGGACAAAGAAAGAAATGGAAGGAGTGTAGGGTGTGATGTTTATGAGGTAGAAAGTGAGAACATAGAGGTGTTACATCATAAGAAGAGTGAAAAATGAATCAAAAGAAGTTGGCTGTCAGAAGGAGAAAAAAAAGAAAGAGGCAACCCCCGTGCAAGGCACTCTCCTGTCTCTACAACAAGATGGTGGGTATTAGCACAACTAACAGGGATACCTCTGGTATAAGCCAGGCTGCAGGGTCCTTGGTGATGGTCTCTGGGTCCTGGCTGTTTTCCCTAGATGAAAGTTGCTATGTCCCTAGTTGGTGGCAGCTAGTGAAGCCAGATTTAAAGATAGTTAGTATAGTTAGGTAAATTTGGGTCTAATATTCAGTATGATAAGGAAAATGGAGACCATAAAAAAGATGGAGTCTGATCTGAGCCCAGAAAACCAGAACAATACCTGGGGACATTGAAATGTTAATGTCCCCAAGGCCCAGGACCCATCCTAAAGAACTGTTAATGAAGTAGCTCCCAGCAAATAAGGAGTTGCTAATCAAATCACCCCACGCCCTTCCTGCTCAGATTATTCCTACTTGCCCCATCAGTCCCCCTATCTCCCACCTTTTGGCCTTCCCACCTGCACTCTATCACTGCAGGATAGAGAGAAACAAAGGGCAGGAATGTGGGAGGACTAAATGAAGACCTCAGATATAAAAGGGAAGACTTCCGCTTTCCATGGATTCTGCCTTTCAGGTCCCCTTCTTCCACTAGGGAGAAGTCTTTTCTGTCCTTTAATAAAGCCTTCCACTATCCACTCTACCCTTGCCTTGGTGTGCTTCTCTGATGTTATACTTCAGCATTCAGCATTCGGGGAAGCAAGGACTCCTCACCAGTAAACAGCAGTAACAATAGTTTCAAACTTTGGAGTTGGGCTTCCTGTCCCCAGCCAGTGTCACAAGATAGATGCTATAGCAACTAAAGATGGTGGCAGCAGTAGCAAAAGTAACTCAAGATGGCTCTGGGGGTGTCCCATAATGGAGGCAATCACATTCAGACATGGGGTAAAAGGACAAGATTTATGATGGCTTTGGGCTGCCTATTCAGAGATACAGGGCTTTTGTGCCATGCTACAGCAGGCAGCTGCCTCCAGGTCCTATCTGTTGTCCCAAGGTGAAGGCTAGTATCTGGGGAGGACTACAATGATGTCCGTAGTATCCCAAGATGGAGGCAGGCTGAGGGAGCCACTCATTGGTAAGTGGGGAGCCACAGTGTGTTTGTCCACTTCACACAAGGGCGGTCCTAGGCCTGGGCTCCCATGTAGGTTGGCAGGGTTGTCTTGGGCCTGGATCTGGACCTGGGATCCAAAATGTGTCGGCAGGGAAGGTCCTAGGCCTGGGTCTGGGCATGGCTTCTGGCGTGCACTGGCAGCTTGGCAGGCCCCCAAATTACCTTTGAGCCTAAAATTTTTCTTTACAATAATGTGTTTCTGCATTATTAGGTTAAATAGTAATAATAATATCAGTAATAATAGAGACCTTTAAGCACATTTGCTTTTAATGACAAAGAAACTCTACTATATATGGGCTATTTTCAAGATTTTCTGTGTGGAGAAAACCTGAGCTCAGAAAATGTATTAATTTACCCAGGATCATAGAGTAGCAGAACCAATCAGACCTAGGAAGTGTGATTCCAGAATTTTTTTTTTTTTTTTGTACCAGAGATTGAACCCTGGGGCACTTAATCACTGAGCCACATCCCCAGCCCTTTTTATGTTTTATATAGAGACAGAGTCTCACTGAGTTACTTAGGGCTTCACTTAGTTTCTGAGGCTGGCTTTGAAGCATGTACCACCATGCCTGGTCAGCACATTTTTATTCAACTATATTTCTTGCTAACAGGTATCAGTTAAGGATTCCATCAAGTTTGGGTAAAGTTAAATAGAGAAAATTAAAGCACAAGTGGGGAAACATATTTATGTTGTAATATTTTGATACATTGTATTGGTATGGTTTTGGAGAGTCCCTAATTCTCATTCATTCTACAATGGTCAAGTTTGACATAGGATGAATACTATTTTACATCACGATAGTTCTGAGTCCTTGGAGTTAGAAAGCTAGTAAGAAATCACAGTAGTTGCTTGTCATTATTGCCCTTTGCTCTTCTGGTGTTTTAAAACATTGGTAGGATTGGGAAATTCTTGTTTCAACAGTCCCAAGAAGTATTGTGTCTCCTTCAGTGCTTTCTTTCCATCATATACATTATCTGATGTTTGAAGGTATTTGCTAGAATACTCATGGGCTAGCTAGAAACACTACTAAGTGTTTAAATAGTGAATTATTATTAGGGTGCTGGCCATTATGTAGATATTTTGAAGCAAACCCAGAAGTTTTCCATCTTGAAAGTTACAGGTATTTAGGCTACTTTCAGATCTATTATTCACATGCTCTTTGGGCTGCAGTTATCCCAGGCTCTGCAGAATTCTGCAGTCTTTACTCCTCAATTCCCTTCTTGGCAATTTCTCTGGCCCTCTTCTAAACTGTAAAATCCACTACAACCTGTGTGATTCCTTGAACTCTATCCTCTCATGGAATGATATATATGTGGATTCTATAAGTTTGCCCCATGGTGATACATGGGAAGAGACTCATTTCCAAGCTTTGTGAATCATCTTATTACATAGAACCTCAGTGTGATGGTGCCACTGGGACCACTTCTTCCCAAATCCAGATAATAAATGAGAATCCAGCCTTAGTGCCTGCAATTCAAATAACCCATTCACAACCATCTGGACAACACACCAAATAGTGCTCTCGGAGGCAAAATATTCTTATAAAATTATTTGGACCAAATAGCTCAGCTCAGCTTTTCTATTATGAAATGCTTTTCAAAGCAGTAGTGTGTTGCTCAAAAAAAAAAAAAAAAAAAAAAAAAGTGAATAGCTAGGTAAAAACATTTTTGGTTTCTTTCTCAATTCATCTCTCTGTCTTTCCATTTTTCTGTGTGTGTGCACACATGCACATATATGTGTGATTCTACCTCTTCATGCTACTAAACAATAAAACTTGCCATTATTTATCTTGTTTGTGGAAGCCTGATAATAAACTCCCCCAATAATGACCTAGACAAATTACTCAATACTGAATTGCCGATAGAAGATACATTGGGAGGCTGGGAATGTGGCTCAAGCGGTAGCGCGCTGGCCTGGCATGCGTGCGGCCCGGGTTCGATCCTCAGCACCACATACCAACAAAGATGTTGTGTCCGCCGAGAACTAAAAAATAAATATTAAAAAAATTCTCTCTCTCTCTCTCCCCTCTCAAAAAAAAAAAAAAAGAAGATACATTGGGCTGGATGACTCTGACCACATCACTGAAAATCAGTAAGTCTCTCTTTAATTCATCGTGCAAAATTTGCTGTTTCACAAGTCTTGTTTTCTTTTTTCACTATGCTAAAAGCTTGGAGAATAAAAATTGGTCAATATCTGAAAACTGCACTTGCTTAAATGATGCTATTATGCAAGATGGAAAAAAATTCACATTCTAATCTCTTTTATGTCAGACTGTTATGTGCTTTGTTATTTCCACTAAATAAGTGTAACAACTATCAAAGTAAAAACTTGCAAAATAAATAAATAAATAAAATGCTTGTTTCTTTTCTTGTCTCAAAATCCAACAGCTTTTCAGATTTAGTTTCCATTCATTAGAACAGACTGAAATTACTTATTGGAATTTCTTAGCATTCTTTTATAAACCCAATGAACAGGTGTAATTGTGTTTGGTAGATCAATTCATCCATCCCACCATGCCTTGAAAATTCCTTAGAGTTACCATATAATAGAAAGTAGCCTGGCTGCTAATTATAGCAAATAAATCTATGCCTTTTGATAGAATTAGTCAATTCAAAATGAAATAATAAATCTTACAAGTTGGACAATGTATCTAATTAGTGAGATTTTCTTTTCCAAAACTCACATTTCAATTAATGGTTATGAATTTATCACCTATACAACCTATTGATAGAATTTTATCAGCATAATGCATGTTATTATTTACATTATAATAATTCTACCAAAGCCTAAAATACCAGAGAGGACAGGTGTGAATAATCATTTGACATTAATTATAATGACAAGTTTCTTCATCCCAGTAAGGGAATTTTCCTGTTATTTTACTTTGATTTTCACATACATACAAAAAAAAAAAAAGAACCTTGAAGTATCCTAATCAACCATCAATCATGTTTACATCAATGTAATACCTTAACATATCTTCATTACTGAGATGTGAGCATACATATTTTTTCCTCACTCAATTTCCTTTTAGAGCACAAAATGTAAAACTTGGGATTCTCTTAAAATATATACATATATTTATTTTATATATAAATAAATAAATGCTTGAATTCTATCTATCTATCATCTATCTATCTATCATCCATCTATCTGTCTGTCTATCTATCTATCTATCTATCTATCTATCTATCTATCTATCTATCTATCTCTTATTCAGTGGCCAGTACCATGATTTTTAGTGCTCCCTGGGAATCTAGATGTTGTCTCCATATTTCTAAGCCCATTTATATTTTCTGTTTATCAAGCAAGTTACTTTAATGAAGACATGGTCTATTTTTCCTATTGTTAGTCTATAGACTTTCTTTCGTAAAATTTTTTGTAGTTGTAGATGGACAGAATGATTTTATTTTATTTTTATGTGGTGTTAAGGATAGAACCCAGTGTCTCTCGCATGCTAGGCAAGCGCTCTGCCATGAGCTATAACCCCAGCCCTAGTATGAGTTTTCAGACATGATGTATAATCCAGTTTTTTATGGGAGTCTCAAAGTTGTGTTTGTTGAAAGAAGGAACTGATTTTTTAAATGTTGATATATAAATGATGAGGAGAAATCTTTAAAAGAGGAACAGGTATGTGGTCAATAATTCCTATTTCTAGGGATAGCTCTCTAGATTGAAAGAGTAAATATCAAGAGACAAATTAGAAAATATTTTTAGCACAATGCTTCAAAAATACAATGGATTTATACGAACACACAAATGGCTTACTTAGTGAGCAAACTCTTAAGCCAGGAATTGTAAATATTTTTACCCTTAAGCAACAGACTCTAAATCATGAGTCAGGGATGACACATTGATACTAAGTAGTGATTTTAAAATCTTCACATAGGGAATGTAGCTCAGTGGTAGAATGCTTGCCTCATATGGGGAAGGCACTGGGTCTGATCTTCAGCACCACATTAAAAAAATAATAATAAAATAAAGGTATTGTGTCCATCTGCAACTAAAAAAAATATATTTTTAATACAATATTCAAATATTAGAGCTTATACAACTTTGTTTGAGAGTTAAAGTTTGTGGCATGAATAAAATTAAAGAAAAACCTATGCTAATAATTATATTTGATGAAAAAGAAGAAAGGCTTAAAAAATTGGTTTTATTTTTTTAATTGTTCAGAGAGTTTTCTCTCTTGATGTGCTTTTTGACAGTTGATCTGAGAAATATGTTTTTATTTGTTCCTATAAATAATTGGTTTTATGTTTAAATTTAATTTTGAAATTTGATATAGGAAATATGAATTTTTAAATTGTAAATTGATGAGTTCAGTTTTGGACATGTTGAAGTTGAAAGGCCAGTCATGAAAATGTAAAGTAAGTAATTGGGTATATATCCCTGGGAATTAAGGAAATATGCTAAGTTAGAGAAGAAAATTTTAGAGTTATGCTGTAGTTCCATTACAGTTGTCAAAATAGTTAAGGATTTATGTTCAGGAACCATGATCAGAACACAGTTTTGGGATATAGTCATATGTGTTTAGTAAAAAGGATCTTTTTGTATAATATTACCCTTTGTACATCTCACAAAGAAAATGAGTTGGTAACCAAACAGAAATTTCATGCAGTTGAAGAAATAACTCAATATCAATTTTCAATATTTAGATCATTTTTGTTGTTCTTCTTCTTTTTCACACACGACAGTAGAAAGTATTGTGACATATTACACATATATGGGATACAACTACCCATTCCTCTGGTTGTACATAATATGGAATTATGTTGGTTATGTATTCATATATGAATATATATGAACATAGGTAAATCTCGATGAATATTGTAGATGTAGTTGGAGGGTAAAAAGGAAAACTGAGGCTGGTAAACTTTGCACTGGTGATGCAGTACCGAGGTTCCACTCAAAAGTGAAAAAATTTGTTTCTCTAGCAGGTAGAATTGCTGTAGGTAGTCAGACATGAACTTTTAAGCCTCCACAGAAGATCCCTTCCCCAGGTCTACATACAATGACTGATGAAAGTTGGTAAGCAAAGGCCAGTCGACTTTGCCTAACTCAAGATAATTTGGAAGCAACAGCTAGGAGTCAGTACTCCCAATAGGGTAGGCTGAGACCTCCAATAAGCCTACATCACAGCTCTGGTTCTCCTCTGCCCAATTCTGCTTCTGTTGCTCCATAGGTCTTGATCCCAAAGAAACTTTTACTTGCACATTTACATCACGGTGTGTTTCACAAGTAACCCAGATCACAATCATTGTCTTAGTATTATATAAATATGAAATTATAAATAAATATATATGGAAATATATGTAAAATTTTATATATAATCTTTCATGATTTTTTTTTCTTGCGCAGTTTCTGTGGTGTAACGGTATATAAAGAAAACTTGTCTTATTGTATCAAAAATTAATGGGCTTTTTTCAATGAAGACAATGGTAAAATAAGAAATTTTCCTTAAAGATGGGAAAGTATTTTTGTTTTTTTCATTGAGGATAGTGAACAAATTTTTTGATATCCATAGTGGAAGAAGATGAAGCAAAGTCTAAGAGGATTCAAAAGGTATACAAAAGGTTAACACTAGAATTTTGTCTAATGATATGGAAACTAGAGGACAATATAAGGGAATTAATTCAGATAGAATGAAGGTACTATTATAATAGAAAAAGAAAAAAATGAGATAAAGATAGATACATTCACAGTTAAACTTATATATAAATAAATAATTTAGAGAGTACTTATCTAATTATTTTTATCTTTAGTTAAATGAGAAAAAAAACCACAAAACCTCCATTAGGAAAATTGGGAGTTGGGAAGAATGGTTCAGGTAATTATATTTAAGCTATTTAAGTAAAAAATGGAATAAGGTAAAATGAATACATTGGTCCAAGTTTGTGGTTTAGTATGGGAAGAGCAATGGAATTGCAAGTATGCTAAGCATTAAGACTTCTTGTAATGTGAATTTAAAATGATGAACTAAGAATTCTACAGTGATGCAGGCACATCAATATTTATAGCAGCACAATTCAGAATAGCTAAATTGTGGAACCAACCTAGATGCCCTTCAGTAGATGAATAGATAAAGAAACCGTGGTATATATGCACAATGGAGTATTACTCAGAATTACAAGAGAATAAAATCATGGCATTTGCATGTAAATGGATGGAGCTGGAGAAAATTATGCCAAGTGAAGTAAGCTAATCCCATAAACCAAAGACGAAATGTTTTCTCTGATATGTGGATGCTGATCCATAATGGGGCTATGGGGTTGGGGGAACATGGGAGGAATGCAGAAACGTTAGATAGGACAAAGGGGAGGGAGAGGGCATGGGGGTAGGAAAGATGGTGGAATGAGATGTTCATCATTACCCCAAAAAAATGTATGAAGACAGGAATTGTGTGACTCTACACTGTGAACAACAGGGATATGAAAAATTGTGCTCTATATGTGGACTATGAATTGAAATTCATTCTTCTGTCTTGTATAACAAATTAAATAAATAATTTTTTTAAAAAATCTCAGTTTGTGAGTGTCCCAAGACTGAAAACAAAGGAACAAAAATAATTAGACTCTACAGGCAAAGCAATAGATGAGGTAGGATATGTCAGTAAGAATGTTTGGCTACTTAAGGCAAGAGACAGAGAGTGTAATATTGTATTTAGATACTTTAGAAGCACAACGACTCCAGGTAAAAACCAACTGTGAGTATTTTATGTGTACAGAAGTAAGGTCACAAAGTTAAGCATGGTCAGAAACTTAGAGACTAGATTCTTAGGTGACTTCCAACACATTGAAATAATTACAGGAAAAGGGAGTGTTATGGTTTAGATATGAGATATCCACCCCCCCCAAAAAATCATATATAAGACATGAAAGAATTTTCAAAGGTGAAATGATAGATTATGAGACATGTAACCTAATCAGTGGATTAATACACTGATGTGGATTAACTGGGCAGTAACTGTAGGCAGGTAGAAATGACTGAGGAAGTACCTCAATGAGGATACGCTTTTGAGGTTTATATTTTGTCCCCCATGAGCAAAGCTCTCTCTCTGTTTCCTGGTTGTCATGTCCTGAGCTGCCTTCCTCTGTCACATGCCTCTGCCTGATTTTCTGCCTTAGCTTGTGCCCAGAGCAATGGAGTTGTCCAATTATGGACAACCTCTAAAACTGTAGGCCAAAATACACTCTATCTCCTTTATGTTGTTCTTTTCAGGTCTTTTGGTCATAGAAAACCCAAAGCTGACTAAAACAATGTGATATTTGATATTGGAAAAATCAAATTTGTTTTCAATGAATATGATAGATATACAGAAGAGAACATATATGTTGATTAGATGCCAATGACAAGTAGCCATAGTGATATATGTAGCTGGATAGAAACTTTTATTTCTAGTGTATGCACACATTCACACATATTTTTCTAGCATTTTGAAACTATACAAAAATGATAACTCATGTTCTGATCTGCAAGTACAGGTGGACTGAACTGTGTTTTATTAAATGACTGCAAGGGAAACTATGAACAAATTGGTAAAGCGACAATCTTTAAAACACTTTAAAGATATATGGAGAATTTCGTGTTGTCTATTAGAGGTTCAGGCAGCAGTAGTACTAACAGATAGTAGGCACATGGGTCAAAAAAATTTGATCAATCTGGGAACACTAATATAGTGGAAAATACAAGTATAATGAATTGAATGTGAGAGATAACAAAAATGACAGATCTGCAATACACAGTTAACTATCTTCCAAACTCTGAATAGAACCCCGTTGTGACATTTATTCAGTATTGCCATAAAATAGAATCCTTGTAGTATCAGCATTATGGTAATACTAATAGCCACTGAATATCTACATATTACTTGATGTAAATTTGTTGTAGTTTTAAAATAATAGCATCTTAATCTAATCATTAAAGTGTTTTAAACTAGGGTAAAAAGGTAATGTAGGTCCATCACTTTAACTGTTTCAGTGATTCTATTTTAAGCAGACAATCTTTAGCATTTAAGCTAGCTTTATTGCTTTTGATATAATTAATGATATAGTCAGGTTTAAATATCTACTACCAACCTAGTTTTTGGTATTTGCCCCCCATCTTCTATATTCAAAATTTTCTCTTTTCTTTGGGTAGATTAATTATTAATTAATTGTCCAATTTTCTTCCCTAATTATATGATCCCATTTTTTTTTCTTTTAAAGCTTTTCATAGATATTTCAAAATACATATATTATTTTCAAGTTTAATATAACTTGGTCATTTGTCCACTTTTCAAATACAAGAGTTCAATGTATATTTGTTAGTATACATTGTAATAGGGTATATTAATGGACAACAGTGTATATTAACAGACAACAGTGGAAGTTGTCTGACCTCTCCTGTCATACCTTCTGTTATTTTCATGTACTTTAATTTAAAAGTTTTAGGAGTCACAGTAAATTATTACTATGGGTTTATACAGTGAATAAAATATCAGATATACTCACATAGATTTTCTTTACTATACTCTTTTTAAAATTTATATTAATAAATATGTTCGTATGTGATAGGGTTGAATCTGAGGTTTCCACACACACATATAGTTTGCTCTGATCAAATCCAACCATCCATTATCTAACCTTCCTATTCCATACCCTTCCCACACTTTAGTAATCACTATTCTAAATTCAAGTGGGCTTCTTGGAGTATCTACATGTAGTAAGAAAGATTATATGGAACTTGTCTTTCTATGTCAGAAAAATTTTATGTAAGATCATGTCCTCTATTTTTATCTCTTATGCTGAAAATGACAGAATTTTATTCTCATTTATGGATGAATAATATTCCATTTTCTTTGTCACTAATCTGTTAATGGGCATATAGGCTGATTTCATAGCTTAGCTATTGTGAATAATGGTATAATAAACATGGGCATGCAGATATCTATTTGGTATGCTGATTTCATTTCATATAATGAAATGGGATAGTGGATAATATAGTAGATCTATGCTTAGTTTTTTTTTGAAGACCCCATACTATTCTCCATAATTCAGTCCTGATTTACATTCCTACCAACAGGATATGAGAATTTCTTTCACTCCACATCCTCACCAGTGTGTTTTATTTTTATTTGTTTGATACTAAACATTCTAACTGGAATATAATGATATCTCATTGTGGTTTATATTTGCATTTCCCTGATAGCTAATAATAGTATGCATGTTTCTCTTATTTTTTGACAATTTTTATGTCTTCTTTTGAGTAGTTTCTACTAAAATAATTTATCTTTAATTGGATTGCTTGTGTTTAGGTTGTGTTTGAGTTCCTTATATGTCCTGAGAATTAAACCTTTGCCAAGTCAATAATTGGTATTTTCTCAAGTCTTGTAGGATTTCTCTCTATCCTGTTTACTATTTTCTTTGATATACACAACATTCTTTCTTTGGTATAGTCCCATTTGTCTGTGTTTGCTTTTGTTTCTGCGCTTTGGGGGGTCATATCCTAAAGAGTTATTGCTTACACTAGTGTCTTAAACTGGCCTGTGATTTTTTTTTCTAGTAACTTTATAGGTTCAAGTCTTATTTTTTAGGCCCTTTGGTCCATTTTGAGTTGATATTTGGACAGGGTGAGAAATAGGGGTCAAATTCCCAGCACCATTTATTGAAGAGGTTATTTTTTTCTATTGTACGTTTTTGGAAAGTTTGTCAAGACTTAGTGGAGTGTAGATTCATGGATTTATTTCTGGGACTTCTATTCTGTTCTATAATTCTTCTTTTAAGCCACTACCATTCTTTTTGGGATGCCATGGCTCTGTAACACCCTAATCAGGTACTGTTATGCCTCCAGTTTTGTTCTTTTTATTCAAGATTGTTTTGGCTTTTCAGGGTATTTTGTGTTTCCATGTAAATTTTAAGATTTTTTTTCTAGTTCTGTGGGGAATATCATTGGTACTTTCATGGGGACTACACTGAAATTTGTAAGCCATTTTGAGTACCATGGATATTTTACAATAATAATTGTTCCAAATTATAAACATGGCAGGTCTTTGTGTCTTCTTTAATTTCTTTTGTCATTATTTTGAAATTTTTATTGCAGACACCTCTCACCTCCTTTATTAAATTATTCCTAGATAACATTTCTTTGTCTTATGTCTTTTTGCCTTGTGTGAGTGCCTATTGGAAATGGAATTTCTTTTATAATTTTTTTCTCAGAAATTTCATTGTTGTTATATAAAAATGCTACATATGTATGTGTTTATCAGTTTTAACATATTTGGTAGAATTTTTAGGTCCATCTCTATAGAGAATCATATCTGCAAACTACAATAATTTGTCTTTGTTCTTTTCTATAGGTATACTTTTTACTTTTTTCTCTTACACAATTGCTCTGGCTAGAGCTCCTACTACTATGTTGAATAGAGCTATTACAGTGGACATCCTTGTCTTGTTACAGATTTTACAAGAAATGCCTTCAACTTTTTCCCCATTCATATGATGTTGGTTGTAGCTATAGCTATTACTGTGTTGAGGAATGATCTTTCTATACTTAATCCTTTTTTTAATAATCAAGAAATGTTGCAACTTGTCAAATAAATTTTCTGCATTCATTGGTATTATTCATATGATATTATTTTATCCTTCATTCTGTTGATATGATGCTTCTTGTTCATCTATTTGCACATATTGGTCCATCCTTGCATCCTTGTGATAGATCCAACTAGATAATGAGGAATGATTTTTTGTTGATGTACTGTTGAATTAAATTTGTTAATATTTGTTGAGAATTTTTTTATCTATGTTCATTGGGAATATTGTCCTAAATTTTCCTTTTTGTTGTGTGCTTCTCTGGTTTTGGTATCAGGGTAATTCTGGCCACAAAGACTATGAGGCCATCCAGTCCTGAGCTTCTTTTGTTGTGAGAATTTTATTACTGATTTAATCTCATTACTAGTTATTGGTCTGTTCATTTATTTTAGGTACTCATGATTCAATTTTGGTTGGTTATCTATGAAAAGAAATGCATCCATTTCTTTTAACTTTTATAATTTGATATGGTGTTATTCATAATAATCTTTTATAATCCTTTGTATTTCTGTGGTATCAGTTATAATGTTTCCTTTTTAATCTTGGCTTTTACTTTATTTAAGCTTTCTCTCTTTGTATTCTTAAAGGTTTTTTTGATTTTGTTTATTTTTGAAAACCCAACTCTTTACTTCATTGATCTGTTGCATTTGTATTTCTTTAATCTTTATTTCATTTATTCAGTCTCCATCTATTTTCTTTCTTCTACTAATTTGGGGTTTCATTTTCTTATTTTATTAGGTCTTTGAAATGTAAATTAGGTTATTTAATTGAAATATTTTTGTTTTTTTATTATATAGGTGCTTATTACTGTGTGCATCTCTCTTAGCACTGCTTTTGCTATATCCTATGAGTTTTTGTACATGGTATTTCCATTTTATTTTCTTTCCAAAAATTTTAAAATTTATCTTTTGATTTCTTCATTAACTCATTTTTGGTTCAAAAGTGTGTTCATTCAGTGTCCATGTCTTGATTTCTATTTTTTTTAATATGCTCAATTCAATGTTTAATCCTTTTTAAAATTTCTTCTTCTTAGTTATACATGATAGTAGAATCCATTTTGATAAAGTTATATAAGCATGAAATAAATCTTATTCTAATTAGGACCCCATTCTTGTGGGTGGGCATAATGGTGAAATTCACTTACGTATTTCTTATGTGTACACAGGAAAATTATACTAGATTTATTCCACTGTCTTTCTTATCCTTATACCCCTTCCCTTCATTCCCCTTTCTCTAATTGATTGAACTTATCTTCTTAGCCTCCCACTTTACTGTGTGTTAGCTTCCATATAGTAATTAAAATATTTAACCTTTGTTTTCTTTTTCTCAGGGGGATTGACTTCTTTCACTTGGTGTGAGAGTCTCCAGACCCATCCATTTACCAGCAAATTTCATAAAGTTATTCTTATTTATAACTGAATAAGTTATAAATCTTGATACTCCACTGTGTATCTATACCACATTTTCTTAATTCAAGTTGAAGGGCACCCAGGTTGACTCCATAGCTTACTTATTGAGATTCATGCTGCTGTAAACGTTGACATGACTGCATCACTGTAGCATGTTGATTTTAAGTCCTTTGGATGTATATCAAACAGTGGGATAACTGGGTCAAATGGACATTTTATTTCTAGGTTTTTGAAGAATCTCCATACTGCTTTCCACAGGGTTTCACCAATTTGTAGTCCCACCAAACAATGTATGAGGGTTCCCTTTTCCCCAAATCCTCACCAATGTTTATTATTACTTGTATTATTGATAGATGCTATTCTGACTGGAGTGAGATGGAATTTCAGTGTAGTTTTAATTTTCACATCTCTAAATGCTAAAGATTACGAACATTTTTTTTTTCATGTGTATGTTGACCACTTATATTTCTTCTTTGCTGAAGGGGCTGCTCAGTTCCATGGCACATTTATTGATGGGGTTATTTGTGTAGTACTAAGCTTTTTAAGTTCTTTGTACATCTGGAAATTTACACCTTATCTGAGGTGCAGGTAGTAAAGATTTTCTCCCATTCTGTAGGGTCTCTCTTCATGCTCTTGATTGTTTTCCTTTGCTGTCAAGAAGCCTTTTTTTGTTTTATATTTTGATGCCATTCCATTTATTGGTTTTTGTATTTTATTTCTTGTGCTTCAAGAGTCTTGTTAAGGAACTCAGTTCCTGAGCTGACATGTTGGAGTGTTGGGTATACATTTTCTTCTGGTATGTGCAGGGTTTCTGTTCTAATTCCTAGGTGGATCCACACCGAGTTGAATTTTTCCATTGTGTTCTGAAAAGATACAAGATAGAATTTCAGGTTTTTTTTTTTTTTCAATTTGTTAAGATGTTTTGTAGGTCTATAAAACCAACAAATCTTCCTAACCTTCTACATTGACAAACTTGGTCTCTTTTTTACTATTATGATGGTGAGTTACTATCTTCATGTTTCTCAGAGACTAGCTGAAATAATAATTGCTTTTGTGCTAGTTGTTTACAAAAAGTAATGCTTTGCTGTCTTGTTTATTGTTATCTTAGCACAATCTCTGCCTTATGTATGCTTTGTTCAGTCGCCTGCCCTCTCTGCTGTGGACTTCTGGACTGCCCTGTTCATGCCCCACCTAACAGAGAAGAAAGAATGTGGGTAACTTCCAACTTTGCTCTCTTTCAGCAGAAAGCAGCTTGGAGATGCCATCACTATCTGTGTGTGTGTGTGTGTGTGTGTGTGTGTGTGTGTGTACAGACTGTTCCTATTTTATTAAAGCATTATTTAAAATAAAATAAAATAAACCAAAGTCATGGGCTGCACAGTTGTTCATGCTGGTAATCCCAGTGACTCAGGAGACTGAGGCAGGAGGATCCCAAGTACCAGACCAGTCTCAGCAACTTAGCAAGGACCTTTCTCAAAATAGAAAGGGCTAGGGATACAGCTCCGTAGTAAATTTTAAAAAAAAAAGTGCTCAGTGGTAGAATTCTTGCTTAGTATCTGCAAGGCCCAGGGTCCAGTTTCCAGCACAGCAAAACAAAACAACCAAACACTTTATTTTGTATGCTCGCAGGTTGCAAGTGAAATCTTAGAAGCAGTTTTTATGTTCGTTCTTCAGTGTTCTAGTACTGGCAAGATGGGGAGAACAATACCTAACAGGAACTTACTTTATCCTGTCCATTTTTTTATTGGTTATTCACAACATTACAAAGCTCATGACATATCATCTTTCATACATTTGATTCAAGTGGGTTATGAACTCCCATTTTTACCCCAAATACAAGTTGCATAATCACATCCGTTACACATCCACATTTTTACATAATGCCATATTAGTGACTGTTGTATTCTGCTACCTTTCCTATCCCCTACTATCCCCCCTCCCCTTCCCTCCCATCTTCCCTCTCTACCCCATCTGCTGTTATTCAATTCTCTCCCTTGTTTTTTTTCTCCTTTCCCCTCACAAACTCTTATATGTAATTTTGTGTAACAATGAGGGTCTCCTTCCATTTCCATATAGTTTCCCTTCTCTCTCCCTTTCCCTCCCACCACTTGTCTCTGTTTAATGTTAGTCTTTTCCTCATGCTCTTGCTTCCTGCTCTGTTCTTAGTTGCTCTCCTTATATCAAAGAAGACATTTGGCATTTGTTTTTTATGGATTGGCTAGCTTCACTTAGCATAATCTGCTCTAGTGCCATCCATTTCCCTGCAAATTCCATAATTTTGTCATTTTTTAGTGCTGTGTAATACTCCATTGTGTATAAATGCCACATTTTTTTTATCCATTCATCTATTGAAGGGCATCTAGGTTGATTCCAGAGTCTAGCTATTGTGAATTGTGCTGCTATGATCATTGATGTGGCAGTATCCCTATAGTATGCTCTTTTAAGGTCCTCAGGGAATAGTCCGAGAAGGGCGATAGCTGGGTCAAATGGTGATTCCATTCCCAGCTTTCCCAGGAATCTCCATACTGCTTTCCATATTGGCCACACCAATTTGCAGTCCCACCAGCAATGTACAAGTGTACCCTTTTCCCCACATCCTCGCCAGCACTTATTGTTTGACTTCATAATGGCTGCCAATCTTACTGGAGTGAGATGGTATCTTAGGGTGGTTTTGATTTGCATTTCTCTGACTGCTAGAGATGGTGAGCATTTTTTCATGTACTTATTGATTGATTGTATGTCCTCCTCTGAGAAGTGTCTGTTCAGGTCCTTGGCCCATTTGTTGATAGGGTTATTTGTTATCTTATTGTTTAATTTTTTGAGTTTTTTGTATACTCTGGATATTAAGGCTCTATTTGAAGTGTGAGGAGTAAAAATTTGTTCCCAGGATGTAGGCTCCCTATTTTCCTCTCTTATTGTTTCTCTTGCTGAGAAAAACTTTTTAGTTTAAGTAAGTCCCATTTGTTTATTCTTGTATTTAACTCTTGGGCTATGTGTGTCCTATTAAGGAATTTGGAGCCTGACCCCACGGTATGTAGATCGGAGCCAACTTTTTCTTCTATCAGGCACAGAGTCTCTGATTTGATATCAAGCTCTTTGATCCATTTTGAATTAATTTTTGTGCATGGCGAGAGAAAGGGGTTCAGCTTCATTTTGTTGCATATGGATTTCCAGTTTTCCCAGAACCATTTGTTGAAGATGCTATCCTTCCTCCATTGCCATGACTATCTTTTCATGGAAGTGGAATGCAGAAATTGACAGTAGGGAAATGTAACAGGGGTCCACTCTATGCTTTGAATATAGCCCTTACTGCTGTGCTACTGTAACTTATTTTTAAAATGGACACTTTTCCTTCTTTTCCTCTCACCCTGCTCCTCCCTAATGTTTCCTCTCATCTGAGGGGAAACAGAATTTTCTTCTCTATCCCAGGCAGATGTATCTCTCCTTGAGCACTCACCCATATCAGACTTCATCCCTTCATTACAACTTCAATAGAAAGCAAGTGGAATGTAGCCTTTGAATCACCTTTTTAAAAGTCCTCTGTTCCTGTGGATGGGCAGAATCACAGGATTCTGTTCTTCTCCTTTGCTAGCAAAGCAATAAAACTTCTTTTTCCTTATTCTTTTTTTTAAAGGCATTTTTTTTTGGCTAATATATGGCTTGTTCTAAAGAAAGACCCAATATGTTGATGAACAGAATGCGTTCTCTATAGCTTTTGGAGGAAAAGTTTGTAAATTTCTATTAAGTCAAATTGACCTGTAGCATAACTTAATTCTCATGTCTCTTTGTAGATAGTCTGACCATTGATGAAAGTAGGATATTGAATTCCCTACACAATAATTATGTTTCAGGCTTTTCTTCATTCTTGATTCTCCCCAGCATTTCTGCATTTTTTATCTGGCATCATCTTCCTTCTGTATTTTAAGGGGTGTTTGTGTGTGTGTGTGTGTGTGTGTGTGTGTGTGTGTGTGTGAGAGTGAGAGAGAGAGAGAGAGAGAGAGAGAGAGAGAGAGAGATTGATTCATCATTAAAACCACAGTTATCATTCATCTAACCATATCTATGTAATCATCATTTTTGAAATGTGTTTACTTCTTGCTTGCTTCAGAATAAACAACATTTTTGGTTTCCATATTTGTGTTGGAATTTTAGAACTGTGTTTCTTATTTCTTTCTTTTGATTGCTCTTAAAATTGTGATGTTCCTTATGTTGGTATTGTTTGAATGTGTTGTACTTTTTGAATCTGTGGCTTTCTATACTTTCCTGATTGGGGAAAATTGTCTTTGGTGTCTCATAGTGGTTTGTACCTTATTCTTGTTCTATTTTTTACTGGAGTTCCAATTTTATGTATGTGAGATTTTTTACCTTCTTCCTGTTGTAACTGAAAGCTTGGTCCCCATTCTCCATGTCATTCCACTAATGAAGGCAAGGTTTTGAGAAAAAAAGGAAAAGGTTTTATTGTTTTGCTAACAAAGAAGAAACACAGGGGACTTGTGTCCCAGAGCCTGTGATTCTGCCCATTATGGGGAAAAGGGGATTTTTAAGGAGGTGATTCAGAGAAATGAGATTTAGGGAGGAAAGATCAGGAAAAAGAAAATCAAGGAAAAGAAGATCAGGAAGGAGAAGATCAGGGTGGAGAAGATCAGAGAGAAAGGAAAAAGAAGATTGGGATTAAGAGAGAAAAAAATGTAAGTTTTAAAGCTATAAGAGATATAGTCAAAGCCATCAAAGGAAGTTCTGTTACACTATTTTTTTAAAACTTTATCTCCATTCTCAATTATTTTTAATTGGTGACTTTCTACCAGTATATTTTCTTCCTCTGTCATCAAATCTGCTAATTCTCAACTGTTTTGTAATCTACTGTGAAAGCCATCTATTGAGTTAATTTCAGTCATTTTAGTTTTTAGTACTAGAATTGATCTTCCTTCTGTTTGAATTCACCAGGGATCTTCTTCACTAGAAGGTCCTGAACTCCTTTCTTGTTCCCCAAATTGCAGAAGTCCACTGAGAGTTTAACTTCATTTCTATAACTGTCTTCCCTAACTTTTCTTCCTGTCAGCATCTATAAATTTCAACCACTGCTCTCTATTACTCAAGGGAAAATCAGTATCAACAATTAATCTCATTTCTTAGAATCTTTTTGTTTTCAGTTTTGACACTGCAAATTTTAGCTTCTTTAATAATTCTAAGATGTCTTCAAATATTACATTTTACAGTTCTCAGCAGGAGAGATTGTTCTAAATAAACTTGTCCTCATTGGAAAAGGCAGAGATTATTTCTTCCTGTGAATAATTTTTCTTAATAAACGGCCCTGCAGTGAACCTATTTTCCAGAGCCAGAAAATCTAAGAAGTCCTCTTCTTTATCCAATAAATTTAAAAATTCTATCCTATCACAAATTTTTCTTAATATCCTTCAGTTTCATCCCCTACCTTTTCAACATTCCTTTGACCACTGACAAACACTACTAATTTTTCAACTTGATTAAGGAAATTAGACTTCTAAGTGATCTATCTACATTGACTTTTGTTACTACTCTGTATTTTAATTTCACCCTGACATTCTAAAGGTTTGTCTTAAAATTTATTTCTTATTGTGATACTGCTGCTTAGATTTCTTTATCCTAATAAATATTAAAAAGAAAGCGCAAGTTCTTGACATATATTTTAACAGTAGTCCACTTTATGCTTTGAATATACCCCCTTGCTACTCTGCCACTGCAACTTATTTTTAATAATTTATCTTTCTCTTCCTCTCTCTCTGCTCCTCTCTAATCTATCCCCACTCCTTAATCTCAGGGGAAACAGAATTATCTTTCTTCCCCATCCTAGGCAGATTTATCAGTCCTTGAGTACACACCCACCATAGGAATCCAGAGTTTGGGAATGTACCAGAAGATCTTAGAAATGACTATCACCCTAATTAACAACTCCAGACAGAGAACATGTGGAATGTCGCCTTTGAGTCACCTATTTAAAAGCCCCCTGTTCCTGCTGATGGGCAGAATCAGAACCTTTGGGACAGGAGTTCCCATGTTTTTCCTTTGCTAGCAAAGGAATAAACCTTCTTTTTCCTTTTCCTCAAACCTTGTCCTCATTATTGGAGTGGCACTGGGAACAAGGACTAAGATTTCAGCAATAATATTATTCTCCATAAATTGACTGTTTCACTTGGCCATTTCAGTTTCTTGAACTTTTGTAGTTTCTCTGTATGTATGAAACTAGACAGTTATTTTCATAAACACATCACACTTACTCTTCTACTTTTCTGAAAACTCCATGAACTTGATTTTGTGCATACCTTATTCTATTGTGACTAAAGGATAGATTTTTGTACTTGCTCATCAGGAATGAATTTTCTGATCTTTCCATCTTCTTCTTGTTTTCTTTAAATATTTTTTTAAATTTATTTTTTAGGTTTTTTTTTTTTTAGGTGGCCACAATATCTTTATTTTATTTTTATGTGGTGCTGAGGATTGAACCCAGTGCCCTATGCATGTTAGGTAAGCACTCTGCCACTGAGCCACAACTCCAGCTCCTTTCCTCAAACTTCTTGAAGATCTGGGAGAATAAGATGCTAATGAATGTATTTCTTTATAAAATAATATACACCAAGTGTAGACGAGATAGAATGAATGAAGGGGAGAGGTGTAACCATATCAGAGATGCATAGAAATTTTAAAAACATATGGGTGGACCTTGTATGAAGCATAAAGTACCACTGAGAAAAGAAAATCTTTGGTAGGATTTATGTGAGGCGTTCGTATAATTCCTCAAAATTGCACCTGTACCTAGTATAAAATGTACTGTAATACCCTTGCATTATTTGACCAATTTATTATTAAACTGGAAATGTGCTACAAGCAAATGCTATTAGATAGCAAAAAGAACACAAAAATGAGTGAAATTGCTGACTCTGTCCTCAAGGTATTCATATTCTCCTGAACATATAAAATAAATACAAATGTGCTTTATATAAATTCAAAGGTGAAGTAAAATACATTTTGAAATGTCATTGTTTTCAAAGGAGGAAATGTTAATATTCTAAGTATAGGGATTTAAAAATAATTGTAAAACATATGTCTTTTCAAAGATTTTTATTTAAAAAAACTTAAACCTATAAATGATTTTGAAAACCATATGCTGATCTTTTGTATACATTCCACCTAGGTAAACATTTTGTTGTTAACATTTTTTTTTACTCATCTCTATTATTATTTTTATTCGGCTAATCTTTTAAAAGAAACATTTCTGTTACGAACAAGATTCTCTTACATGACCACAAAACAGCTATTAGATTTAGAGAATTTAGCATTAATACTATCATTTAATATATAGTTACAAATTCTTTCAGTTTGGTATTTAATAGGATTTTTTTCTGTCTTCTAATATTCAGTACAGGACCATTTGGAAGGATTTCACCACCTTTTATTTTTACCTTTAATAGTGTCATCATTTTTTAAGAATATAGGCTTGCTGTATGTGTATGTGTATGTCTGTGATTATATTCAAGTCACACATTTCTGGGAGTGACATCATATTTTGGCAGGTGATATTTATATAAGTTATGAGAAATAGAAATATTTATGTGAAGACTTGAAATGCATAACAGAGTATGCTCAGAATGAATTGAAGATTCATAATTCTTTTTTTTCTTTTTTTATTGTTGGTCGTTCAAAACTTTACATAGTTCTTGATATATCATATTTCACAGTTTGATTCAAGTGGGTTATGAACTCCCATTTTTACCCCGTATACAGAATGCTGAATCACATCAGTTACACTTCCATTGATTTACACATTGCCATTCTAGTGTCTGTTGTATTCTGCTGCCTTTCCTATCCAAGATTCATAATTCTAATTCAAGACCCTCACCACTAACTACAGGTATTAAACCTGGCTCAGGTGTGACCTGATGTTTTGTTGTTGTTGTTATTTTAATGAGGTGAAATTATTAAAAATTGGATATAGAGACATAAATCAGTAGAATGTTTAAATATTCTTTGAGAAGATAGATTTGGATATCATATATCTAGCAATGATTCTCCAAAGAAAACTTTCAGACTGGCTCCTGATTAATTATAGATATAGGGAACATGCAATCTTCCATGGATTCAATTTTAATCTTTAAGGAACTTTTGCTTTTTTTTTTTTTTTTAAGGGGGAAAATTAATGGAAAACTTTTGTCTCTGGAGTAAAGAGGCTACATCTAGTATTAAAGAGGCCCCAACAAAAGATTCATCAACATTTGCAAATGTGGGCCATTTAAATGAGATGATCATGAGAATTTTCTTTACCAGGCATTACACAGTCACAGAAGCTTTAAATAATTGCATTTTTGTAGGTCATTCTTTTATATGAGAGATGAACTCATAGTATGATTTGATCAAACTTCTAGGTAAAGTAGTTAAGTTTATTTTCATCGAAGATTCTCAAGCCAGGCCAGTGTCAAATCAAGAAATTCCTAAATGTCTCAGAATATGCTTGTGGAAATTGAAGAATTTATTTTGTATAATTAGTCACTTGATATGACTCTTACTTTAGTAGATTAGGCTTTCCACAATTGGTCCCAGTCTTCTAATGGTATTTTGGTAGTAAAAAAGGATTCCCAAGGAAAGATTCTCATCTGCTTTATTATATCAAATTTAGCCTCATTTATCTTGATCGTTAAGCATTTACTTACTTAGGTGGTCCATACCATGTAGTTTCTTTTCAGATCAATGCCAAGTCTCAGGTGCAATATAGACCAAAGAGAAGTCACTTTTTTTCATGTGATTTTCCCAAATATGAACTCAACGGTACTCTCGTCAGCCATGCTTCCAATCCATTAGCAATATTGACTTTGCCATAAAATGAGAGTAATTCAATTTCAGATTATAGAATAAAGTTGAAATCATTATAGCTTTGCTTGTTAGCTTTACAGTACTTAACGCTATGTCAGGGTTTTCATGATAAAGCTTTATATTTTAAAGTTTTGTCACTAGACATTGAAAAGAAAAAAAAACTCAAATGCTTTTTGAGACTCTATTGGCACCTATGAGAAATGCATCTCAAGCTTTTTCATCAAAGAGATCCAATCGATAGGCAAGTTCCTTTGCTTCATAACTTTATTAGATTGGCCATGATACAATTAATATATTTTCCAAGTGCCATGGAAGGGTTTGTTCTCAGTTTTGTTCAACCTTAGCATCAAATATGGAGCACTGTGGTGCTGTAAGCAAAAGATAGGAGATATGGTATAAGTCACCCAGTCACCCAGTCTTTTATTAGATGCATCACTATGGACAGTGTACTTAATATTGATGGACTTCACAGTTTGTAAAATAAGAAGAGGGAGAAAATTTATTCCACCTGCTTGAAAACAGGGGACTAGAACTTTTGAAAATCTTTCCAATGCTCAGACCTGAGTTTAAGATACAATGAGTAGACAGCTAACATGGGGGTATTTCGGAGGAGGAGAGAGATTCCTACTTAGGAGAAGGAGAGGATTACTTCTGTGTTATTTTTGAAATAAATCACAAAAGGTCATTCCCCAAAATATTCAATATAATGCAGGCACTTGATTTAAAATATTTGCTTATATTAGCATGCTTGGTTATTAACATCATGTCATGGGCATTCTGAAAGAGATCTGTTAAATTTACATGAGTGGTCACAAAAAGACAATGATCATAAAGAAAATTCTGGTTACTAGGTAAAGCTTCCAGAGGTCAGAGAAAAGAGTGAATTGAGAAGAGAGTGGGAGACAGTGTTGAATAAACTAAAATTCCCTGCATAATTCTGCTCAAGATTACTAGTTCTTACTCATTTTTATTTTGTTCACGTACACACAAATTTAAGCCTCTTACAGCCAAGGCAATGTTTTGACATCATCCTGGGTTTAAATAAATAAGATGGTCTTCATGCATTCTGGAAATTTACAACTTAATGTGGAGGAAATTATGTAAATTCTTAATAAGAATGATAGTTTTTATGTCTTCTGCATTTACTAGATAGAGGACATGAAGTTGTGTAATTCATGTACAACATCTAAATAATCACAATGATCCCACAGGGAGCTATCATCTTCATTTCACAGATAATGAAATGGACCCTTATAAGGGAGAAGTCACCTTATCAAGGTCATCTATGAATGGCAACTTCAATATTGGGATCTTGCTTTAACCAAGCCAGTACTCTTAAAGTATGTTTCAGATAATTTCTCATAATTCAAGGCAGGATGAAAATAATTTAAGCTCACTTGCTATAGGACAGAATGACAAATTCATCTATTAGGGAATTTGGAGAAAGCTTTCTAGGAAAGGAACCTCTAACACCCACCCTTCCATATGTAAGACCAAGCGGTACAATGCAGTTGGTCTCTAAACCCTGTAGTTTCTATTTTAAAACATCTTTCATCCATTCATTTCTCTCCTCCCAGAAACCCTACATTTGTCTGAATCACTCTCATGTTTCATATGAATCATTGACACAGGCTTCTCATGCTCTACTTTACCTGCAGACAACCCAGGTTCATAGCCTTTGCTCTATACCCTGGGTGGTTCAATTTCAAAAAATTAATTAGAAGTCCCCACAGAATGTTGATTGTCTCTCCTAATTAAGAATGTTGGATAAAAGGTGGACCTACTCAAAAGGAAAGAGTCTTTGGGGGAGACCTCAGTTACACTATTGGCAACATCACCAGCCACTCTCTTAGCGTCAGCTATTATATCCTTCCTTACATTTCTTTATAAGAGCATGACTTTTCCTGCCTTGGGACCATGGAACAGAATTTTCTGTTTTCATTTATCTTCTAAACCTGGCACCAATGTATGTAGCTAGTTTCTACTCTTTCTTCAAAATTCAAATTAAATGTTATTTTCTCTTTTAAGTCTTTACTGACTTGAGAGACTAGCAAGGTTTTCCTTTAAGAAACACCCAGAGATATCTGTCCTGCTAGGCAACAGCCATCACACAATCATTACTACAATACATTTTTGGTTTAACTCCCCAAATAGCTTATATGCCATGAACGATTCTGGATCCTTGATGTTTTTCATCATCTAGGAAAAAATAAAGAAGCTGACCATGGTAATGCACAACTGTAATCCCAGAGACTTGGGATGCTGAAGCAGGAGAATCAATCACAAGTCCCAGGACAACCTCAGTAACTTCGCAAGGTCTTCAGCTACTTAGCTAGACCTTGTCTCAAAATAAACATTTAAAAAAGAGTTCTGAATGTAACTCAGGGTAAAACATTTCTGGGTCGAATACTTGTTACTGAAGAAAAAAAAAGAAAAGAAAAGTGAAAAAAGAGAACAGAGAAAACATTGTATATGCGTATATTTCACATATCTGTACTTAATTATAAGTGAAATGAGAATATAAAGTACATATTTTACATCAGTGGTGCCGAGTTGGGAAAAATGACCTGAATATAAATTGAAGAAATAAATTGTAAGAGTTGATTAAGGTAGGCCTCACTGAAAAAGTGAAAATTTAGCTTGAAAGGGGCAAAAATAACAGATGAGCATCTCTACAGAAAGAACACTCAAGGTGAGCACAATCTCTCTGTTTGAAAAATGTTAAATCAACCTTAGGGGCTGAAATGGAGTGAAGCACAGGTCAAACAAATTTGATGTACAACATAAATATCATGAAGGGTTTTTAAGCACATTTGATGCTCTTGAGCAGAAAGAGGGACCCGTCTGTGGAGTTTAAAAACCATAGCTATGTCATCATTCTTGTGTTTAAGAGGACCCTTCTTGTAACCATTGGAGTGGACTGCAGGGAGTCAAGGGTAAGAGAAGTCACAGCTTTACGAGGCTGTTGTAGCAATCTAACTGGGAGAAGACCACGGTGGCTGCACAGGAAAGAGGGAAATGAACAAATGGTGTAGTTGAATTGAGAGCCCAACAAGCTAGATTTATATTTGACACATCACCTATAAGACGTAAATTAAAAATAGTCAGGGATAGTTAAGAATTGACCTGAGCAATTGAATAGAATTTCTGCCAAGAAAATTGGGGAACATTGTGGGTGCAAGACAGGAAGGTGTTCCCTGAAAAGCGTATTGCTTCGTGATATTCACAGTGGGAAACAGCTCTGTACTTTAAAAAAAATACACAAATGTGCTATATATGGCCAAACATGGATTATGTTTTGGGTAGTATCCCCTGACAACAATGACAAGGTTATATTATAGTATAACCATTTTCTACACATTAATCATGTGAAAGGTATTGCAAAATATGATAGAAACTTAAAATGTTTGATCAATAAATGAATTGTTACAGCATGGAAAGAAGTAGATAGTAAATTCCATTGTGTGTAGATGTCATTAGGCATATTATATAAATATCTAGGCATAATGCATAGAGATAAATTTTTAATGATAGAATTTATGATACCAGAATACATACATTAGTGGCACACACGTCCTTCATTTATAATTGAGATCATTAGCAAACTTGTGGAAGGAGAGTCGTGGGATAGCATATTTACTACAGGCCCAGTGCTCATACATTTGTGTTATTTTGCTTTCATTTTTGTTTATAGTTGATATCTATATACTTTGTTAGCCTTCCATGTAGTAATCCCCCTTATTTCCTATTTCCTGATTGGGAAGGTGTGAAATAGGGAAATTAAATGAATCCCCATTTCACACAACTACAGAAATAGAACTATAATTTGTATGCAAATTTGAACCTTTGCGCATGGTCACAGAGAAATAGTACCCTTACTTTGAGACCACCAAGTAATGGAGCTTTGTAGCAGCTTCAGTTTTTCGTAAGCTGTCCACTTATAATTAGAGCCTATTCACTTGTTTTGAGAAACCATCTCTCCTCAACTTATACATCTTCTCTTTTCCAAGACAACTAAATAACACCCAGTTGCAATCTCACTACCTGATAAAACTTTTCTAGCCTAAGTTTCAGAATTTTACCTCTCTGGCTTCTTCTAACCCTTACCTTGTAAAGTAAACTATTTAATTCTAAATTATTAAATTTTCTATAATGTGTGTTACTAATTTTAGATTATTTTTTTTACACAGTGGCCCTAGTTGGGAGTTTAATTCATTATTAAATAATTCTAGAATCAGCTGAAATAAAGAAATATTATTTTAAAAAGGTTAAATGTGGTATTTTCTCAATGTAAGATTTCCCTCTGTCTACTACTTAGTCCAAGCATATGCCATCTCACAATTGTAATAAAAAAATAATTATAATGGTGGAAGGCCTGGGTTTAATGTCCCATGGTAGGAAGCCATCACATGAAACTTCTAGAAGATTACTTCATGGGTCTTTTTAATATTCAAATTTATATTGTCCCAAATTTAGAATGTATAGAATATCAGAAATCTTAACATATTTTACTATCCCATTGAATTTACCTTTTCAGATTAAATTATTCGTGGTAATCTTAATCTTTCCAAATTAAATAGCTAGAATCAACAATCTTATTAGGGATGAAAATCCATAGTAATTATTTAGGAATGAAACTATTAACCCTGAATATATTATTCCATTGCCAGACTCATATATATGAGAACTCTGACCGAACTAAAATAATAGAAAAAAATTAAATATTACTCTAGGTTTTTGCTTGCTAATTTCTACTTATGTCTTATGAATAAAAGTCTCTAAATATGTTATGCCATTGAGTGAATTTTTTCACACAGTAAATGAATTTCATATTTCATCAAAGTATTTTTTTCAAGTGCCCAATCCCTAACAATTAATACTTTTATGCATCATATATTTACTTGTACATAAGATAAAATGAACATAATAAAAATATGCCTTTTCAATTTCAAATTAAAAAAAAAATATTGCAAGTTTGTGTTCAGATTGCAGTTGGTCAATTTGAATTGACCATTACTCAACCATAAAATTCATGGTGAATAGAATAGCTCCTTGGAGTCATGCAAACCCTTCTCTTTGGCTTAGCATTCAGGGTAAAAAATAAATCAATGCAAGAGTTTTGATAGGCAGTGGGTGTCAATATCTGAACAAATGCTTTGAAGACCTTCAATTATCCAGTTACCTAACTTACAAGGTGAATTCTAAGCTCATAAAGACATAAAAGTTATCTTATAGAAGTTTCATGTGATTGTTTCCTACCATGAAACATAGAACAAAGGTGAGAAAGATTTGATGTTTAAACATTGGTCTATCTAAGGTTGGCTACACATGGATTAGGGTTAAGATATAGGGGTCAAAAGACCCCAACTCAACCATTTGGCCCTCTGCTTTTGGGTCTTATTGGTTCCAGTTCAGTGTCTATACTGTTTACCATTATATCAGGGCTCCAGAATAGTGATTTAAACTGTGGCCTTGACCAAAACACAAAGTCGTAGCTCTCCTTCACAGCTGAGGCTTTCAGATGCCTGCACCATATGTCACTGTTCTGAATATCTTCCACATCGAATCAGGGATAGCACTTCTCAGGGAAGAGAGGGGCTAAATTATTAAGTAAACTAATTGGAATTAATATTAACCTGATTAAGTCTGAATTTACTCTGTTTTCCACATTTTTCATTTTTGTTCCTTCCAAAATCCAATTAGCTTCTACAGATGATTAGCATTTTCTAGTCTCTGATTTGACAGCCTTCCAATTTCTCTCACCCTAGCCTTCTCCTTCATTTTTATGATTTTCATCCAAATATTAAAAGGAGATTTGACAAAGTATTTGAATATTAGCTTGTTCAGAGTTTAAAAACTGCTAGTGCTACTATTATTAATTGTGTTTTCAGAATTTAGAACAGAAACAGCATCCTTAAAAAGATAAGCAGGAAGAAATAAAAGCTTTTTCCAAACCCAGTGACAAAAGGCAGCTAAAAGTAGCATAAGACCTACCACTTCTGAGGACTTCTATCTTTATTTGCTGCAAAGAAACAAATGAATAACTAATACAGAAGTATAGTTATACTTCTCTCTGGAGAAAACCAAGAAAGTAGGTGTCTCTAGTGTTAGCAAATTGACTTTATTTTTTCAAAAGCCTGGAAAAGACTTGGTGATCTTTGTTTCTCATACATGCAAATCAGCACCAATGCCACAGTTTCCATACAATAAATGAAAGAATAAATGAGAGGGCCTGCACTTCCTATAAAGCTACTATTTTGAACATGAGATTTATAAAATATCACAGAAGGATAGTTTCCAGTTCAAAGTTAAATGAATAATCTGATATTTTTTTATTTTAAAATAATGACAGATTGATGACCCCTGAACAAACCTCTAAGCTGGAGCAACTAGACAGGAGCAACTAGAAGCAACTAGACTACATTTGCAGAGCCTCTAAATTTAGTGGAAATAATAACTGTCAGAGGTACATGAAGGACAATGTCAGTGCTGAGCTCGTGAGTTTCTTTGGAAACCTAGAGTTTATGCTTTCTTAACTGCATGAAGTATAAGAGAGAAATCAAAAAATTTTCCAGAGTGTAAATGTGATAAAAGACCCCATAAAAAGTAAAACAAAAAAAACCCAAGAACATCAAGAACACATTACATTTTCAAGAAAGCATACCTTTCTTGATCCTTGCATTCAGTGGTGAGAAAATATAATCTCTACAAAGAATTTCTACTCACAACAAGCCTGTCTTCCTGTGTGTGTTCAGTCCAAATCCCTGCTATTTGTTGCCTTAGAAACCTTGGTTATTTCAGAATTTTGCCCTGACACAAAATATAAATTTACAGAATTCAAGTAGAAAAAATAGCAATCTATACATAGTATCATAGAGCTATAAGAGATCTATCCTGAACTGGTCTTTAATTTGCGTATTCTATTAAATACTTGTCAGCTCACACAACCCCTCTAAATTAGATGACTGACCGTGTGGAAGGTCATGATTGATTAGCTGGACATCTGATTGCAGTTGAATAAAAGGCATTTTTTTCTCTTGGGAATTTGTAATTAGAATGCAAAAATTCTTGTTGGTCTCTAGAAATAGCTGATATGTATAGAAATGCACAGGGAAATAAACGTTTATCTAAAGAATAAAAGGAAGCAACCATAGGTACATTTTTTTTCTTCCTACTTTTAGTTCTTCACAAAAACCTTATATTCTACAAGCAAATTTCCTTTTACTAGATAAAACAAGTTTGAATGGGTTTCAAAGTCTGAAATGAAATAACCCAAACTATATTAGTATCTTACTGTAAATTAGGCTTGGGTCTCATTTTTACAGATAAAAACTGTGATCCATGGAGGGTGAAGGAAATCTTCTAGGGCAACTCAATGACTTAGTTCTAACTGCGTTTTAAGTCACTTACTTCCAAAATATGCTACGTCTACTCTCTGATATCCTCTTCACTTTGGTTATTATACAGTCAAAGAGAAGGTTAGAGACTCCATTTTATTCTACCACAGCTGAAGACACTGAGAGTTCAATTTCTTTTTTTTAATGTTACCTGTTTCTTGTATTATTTGTATATGTTATTTATACAGGATAGTGGGTTTCATTGTGGCATGTTTTTATATACATAATTTTTAAATTAGTTCCAATTAGTTATACACGTCAGAGTGCATTCAGACACATTATACAAAAATGGGGTATGACTTCTCATTCTTCTGATTGTACATGATGTAGGATCACACAGTTTGCATAGTCATATTTGCACATAGGGTATTAATGTCCCATTCATTCTACTATCTTTCCTCTCTACCTTCCCTCTCCCTGCACTCTCCTTGCCTAATCCAAAGTACCTCTATTTTCTACCCATCTCCAACCCACATTGTGAATTAGCATCTGCATATCAGAGAAAATATTTGGCCTTTGGATTTGGGGGATTATTTTACTTTGCATGATACTCTCTGGCTTCATCCACCTCCCAGCAAATGCCATAGTTTCATTCTTTTTTGAGGCTGGGTAATATTCCACTGTGTATATATACCACATGTTCTTTATCCATTCATCTGTTGAAGGGGATCTAGGTTGGTTCCACCATTCACAGAGGAATAAATACAATACATGAAAAATGTACAACATCTCTAGCAATTAAAGTAATGCAAAGAAAAACTACTATAAGATTTCATCTTGCTCCAGTCAGAAAGGCAATTATTAAGAATACAAGCAACAATAAATGTTGATGAGGATGTTGGGAGAAAAGGTACAATCATACATTGCTGGTGGGACTGCAAATTGGTGCAAATACTATGGAAAACAGTATGGATATTTCTCAGGAAACTTAGAATGTAACCATCATTTGACCCAGCTACTCCACTCTTTAGTTTAAACCCAAAGGACTTAAAATCAGCATACCACAGAGATATAGAGATGTAGTCACATCAATGTTTTCATATATATTCATGTATATATATATATATATATATATATATATATATATATATATACACACACACACACACACACATATAAAATTATAATTTGGTCGATTTGAGAGTTCACTTTCTAGTGAAGATGGAGTAAGCTTATTTATACAATCAGCAAAGGCTCCAAGAGTAAAATACTGATACTAATAGCTTGTTCCTTATCAGTAATAATCAATATCTCTTATAGCCCATATATGAATATATGCATGTACCTCACTAAAATTAGAAATCATTGTACCCATCTTTGCAATGGATAATGTGGTGAATTAGACAACAAGTAAGAAGATACAAAATCTACTAGTGTTAGCATTTGTTTTCCATGATAGGGTGTGGATAAAGAATTATTGACCTCAGCAGACCCAGTAACTTAGAAAACAAAATGGTTATTTATTCACTCAAAGTAATATTCACTGTAGGATACACACTTGTATGCACTTACATATTTTATCCATATATTGACCTTATATGTATTATTGCACAATGATTTCAGTTCTGAATAGCCCAAAATTTACTACAGTAATTAAAAATTTTTAAAAAATGTCATTAGATAAAGTACAATCTAGTGAGTGATCTGTACATTTCTATTAAGAAAGTTTGCTTTTTTGAAATTTGTATCTGAGAAAGAGAAGACAACCCAAGGATTATAAGACTTTGGTAGCACAAGTTCTCCCCATCCCCAACTCCTTCTACGTGATTTCTTTCCTGAAGATAGAAGCATATGTTCCCTTATGCTTGGGGGATATGTTCCAGGAACTATGCCAGAAGGTGCCAGAAGACTAAGTACCAAAGTGTATGTATACACTATTTTTTTCCTATACATACCTATGATAAAACTTTAAAAAATTAGAAACAGATTAACATTTTAATGATATTATTAGCAAAGTTATCTATAATGCAGTTATATATAAGCTGAATCCTGTAAAACATGAGACAGGCATTCATATGTAATTGAGGAGTGTTCCTGGCACAGGGAAGTTAAGTACAAGGAAATAAGAACCATTCATCTCATCTCAGAATGAAGTATTAAGAATTCTGGGTTCTATGGTGTCATTAATTATATCAATTACATTGGAAACATATACACAGATTGGTGAAATACCTTGGGTTTAAAAACAGTTAGGTAATACATACATGGATGAAGGAGAATACTTTCCAGCCAAGTTTTACATTTAAAAACATTTGCCTACTCATTGAAAAAATTGTTTAATGAAATAAAAGCAATGATAACTTAGAATGAAAAGGGTCATGACAACTTGGGGTTTATGCAAAAAGAAAAAAAAACATGCCCTGACATAGAAATATTTGCAACAAAGTAAAGGCAGCTAAAGAAATATAAAAATTATTATACAGCTACAATAAATTTCATCTTCAAAACATAAAAGGTCCTTTAATACACTTAAGCACTCAAGATGATTAGCTATACTAGTTGAAGCTTACAAATCGTGAATCTTATGTAACAATACTAACATGTTCAAGTCAACATAAACTATAAAATTCAGATTTGTCAATTCCCACTCCAACTCCAATTTAAAAATTCTTCCATACCACCTTAAAAAATAAAAATTATTTTAAAATATTAGTGACTAGAGAAAAGAAACTGGTAACAGCACCAGAATTTAGAATAAAACTGTAAATAATTTAGAGGGTTACAGAGAAAAAGTTTCTCTGATAGCTCACAGAGAAGGAGTTTCTCTGATAGTTCACAGAGATACCATAAGCAGAAGGTTGGTTTAATATCAAAGTTAGAATTTTGGTTTTGGATTCAATTATTTGAGCATTGATGAGAAAAGATGAACAATGTAATATGTGGATACAACATATAGATGTACTATTGGTGGTCAGATTTGAAAAAGAAAGACCATCAACGTTTTTAACTAATGAAACATGAGTTTGAAAATAAATAATAGGGTCAGAAAAATGTGAAAGCTTCAAATAAGATAATAGAAAGTGAAAATTGACCCTATACATATAGGGAGAACTTGGATTATCTTTAGCCATCAAAATTTGTTGGGTAACACTGCATTATAGGATAAATATTTCAGTATGAAAGATACAGGAAGTTTGAAAGGCTATTATCACCTTGAAAGATAGATAGATTTGGAAATGAAATAAAAAAAGGATATTTACTCAGGACTTTTTATGTATCAAATATATTATATGAGTTACTTTGAATTTCACTTAAACACATCATATAGAAACTATTTATCTTATTTTTTCCCTCTTGAACACCCATACCAGAAGATTATTTATTTCATAAAAGAATCAATTTTAGGGTTGTTAACCCTTATAATCATATCTTCATTACTATTTCATTCATTTCTCCTAGTATTTCTACCTTCTGTTTTTTGGGAATAATTTTTTTACTATATATTTCTTTTCTTTCCTCTCTTATCTACTTTAACTATGAGAAAACCAACCTCTAAGAAGCTAGATAAGTGAGATGAGCTATAATAGCAGAATCAGGATTTGAAGCAAGTTTGTTTCTCATTTCTATCAATGAATTACTTGAATTTTCTAATAACAAAAATAATCAGGTGTGTGTGTGTGTGTGTGTGTGTGTGTGTGTGTGTGAGTGTAAACAACAGCTTTATTTTACTTACTTATTAATTTTTTTTTAATGTGGTGTTGAGAATTGAACCCAGTGCCTCACACATGCAAGGCAAGGGCTCTACCACTGAGCCTCAATCCTAGCTCCTAGAAATAGAACTTTCATAGTAGATAATGGCAGTAGTTTTCATGTTGAGAAAATGTATTGAGCCCAGTTTCATGACAAGATGTCCATTAGCTGATTCAGAAATTCAGCCACTTATTATAAAGAAGGTTCTCTTCTACTCAGGTGAATTCAAATGAAGGTAACAAGATTCCTGCAGCCTGCAACTTATCTGTTTCTGGTTATTTATCAACATAGTAATGGGATTATTAGCAAATTGCTTTTGTCCCCTGAATTTGATCCATTTGACTTTTTCCATTTGCTTGTATTGTAGAAAAACTAATTTAATACATGCTAATGAATTCTAAATTTGCATAAATCATCTCCCTGTGTGATTTATAATTCTGAATTCAATATATTCCAAAATATCCACATGCAAAGAAAGTCTATAATATGCATAGGCATTATTCTAATAATCATGCAATTTATAACTGAAATATTGAAAAGATTAGATGACCTCAATCCACTCAGAAATGAGTGTTTTCTATTTAACAGTCTGTCAATTAGAGTCTTCAAGGATATCTCCATCTTGTATTGTTTTTTATCAATGCATTAATATTAGATGAGTAATTAGATTCCAACATAGATTGGTTTGGTGTTTCACACTAAGAAAAGCATAAATAAATATGAATTTGCTAACTTATTATACATACAGCAATATATTTTATGATGGCTTAGTAAATGCCAAGCAATATTCTAAAGTCTGGAAATAGGACAGTAAATAAAGAAGAATGTGTATTCCTTTTGCTGCCCAACAAAAGGAATGAAGTGAATTATTAGTGAGGTACTTATTGCTTGATAACTAATACCAACACAGGAAATAATGATTACTTATTGCAAGGTGCTTCAAAGCTTTCAGATGTACTAACTATTTAAATTCATATGTATCCAATGACATAGATGCAGTTATAATCCTTAGTTTATAGATCAGGAAATAGGCACAAAAATCATGTAGATTGTATAAATGACAGTGTCAGAAATTTTAGTCATTATGGAAGACATTCCAAAATATCTTCTAAGTAAAATGGCATTAATAATAATAGATTCATAGTTTGTCATTAACAAGCTATATCCTTGCAAGTTGCTTGCTTTTATGGGGTGGAACATAATGTGTTGTTAAGTAAATGTTACAGCAATTTCTTATGGTAATAAGAGTTATTCCAAAAGTTAATTCTGTAAGCATTCTAGGAGAGGTCATATGCTACAAGTTTGGAATACTAATGACTAATTAAAAGAAGTATTCAATGAAATATCAGTAGAGGAGGGAAAAAGATCTTGACACTGATGTTGGTAGGAAATTGAAGAGCATATAAAACTTGTTATAAAAAGGAAACATGATATCCTGAAAATATCAGTAAGAACAGCTATTTGATAACAGAAGAGAGAAAACAAATACAAATGTGTCTATTAATTAAGATCTTACAAATAAAATAATATCATATATATATGTAAAATTATTGAATTTCTCACTAATGATGATCAAAGTATTTTTCAGTTTCTATAATCTTCCAAGAAAATGTCAGTTTTGCTTTCAAGGTGATAAGGTAAAATATCAAAACCTCTTAGATTCTTTGTTATTCAGTCTTTTAAGTTCTTTATTTGTCTTTTGACAATGGACTGACTGCTTATCAAGTGATAATGTAGCTGTGGACAAAGATAGGAACCAATACACTTACACTACTCTTAAGATTACCTCTGGTATTAGAACTGCAGCCATTGAACTTGTACTATTTCTGAATGCTCAGTGAAAAATAACAATGTACCCAAAGGGACCTTAAGATATAAAAGAAGAAGGAGGAAGAGGAGGGGGGGGGAGGAAGAGGAGGAGAGGGAGGGGAGGGGAGGCGGAGAAAGAAAAGAAAAGAAAAAGAAAAACCTGGAGGAGAGATGAACTCTCAATCATGACAATGGCAATGGTAGTGCTGATTCGCTAATAGTAGTATCAACAGCAACAGTAAGATTCCCTCTCTAGCTGATTCCTGTATCCAAAAAGGTAGGAATAATTTTAGAAATTTATACTTAGTGACATAGTAACAAATACTTGAGTCAATAGGGAGGAAATACCTAGATCCCAACAATATCACAACACACAAGACCACCTTTTGTTGAGGTTATTTAATAATCTGGAAAATGAAACTGAGAGTCTTCAGTGTGTTTTTGATAAGCCTACTGGTTTTAGGTGACAAATGTCAAAGTAAATGGCCTGACAAGTTTGCAGATCTGAACAGATTAGGTTCAATATCCAAGGGACCATTCAAAAAATTTAAGGGACCGGAAGTCAGCCAGCTAATAGTTGACTTTCTGACCAGTTTCATGCCATTTTCATTATGAGGAAAAGCCTCCAAAACCTTAAATGGGATTAAAATTATGTATCATTATGGTGTTCTTTCAGACCTAGAAAAAGAAAAAGGAGATAAAAATAATCTAAAGCTGAAAATATTTGTTCAAATTATTTTTCATACTTATGGACTAATTCAATGTACCCAAAGGGACATTGATTAATCAGACAAATGGGGGAAGGAAATATGAGTGTCAGCAGAAATAAGTGGGAAGTAAACACATAGTATTGCAGATATTTGAATTATTTAGATGTATATCTCAAAAACAGAAAAACTAAACTTTTAAAATATGACTGGAGATATAAATCAAACTTAAATATTTACAAGTAATCAGAAATTATTTTTGAAAAATAAATAATTCAGAAATGATGGAGACAAAGCCTAGGATTGAAGATTCTGGTAAATAAATTTAAAGAAGAAAAATATAATTGTAGGATTACAAGGGAAGGATTTTCATTATTTAGAGATGATGTATTCAATTATGTCAGAAATCCAATTGAATCTACAAATGAAACTATAATAATTCAGAGTCCTGGGCACAAAATCAATAAAAAAATATTAAGTGCTTTTTCTGTCCTGACTATAATGAAAAACAAAGGATAATGGAAAAGAAACATGTTTACAACAGCAAAATCCCCTACTATGTAAAATTGATTGAGATTGGAATAAGAATATAGTGGTAGACATTAATATAATGTTTTTTTGGCAAAATCAACTCTAGCCTATAAAGGAAAAAAAAGTTCTTCTAGGATTAAAATAACTTAATGAAAACATTCAAGTCAGTAGAAATACATAGACCTTCTAAAAATATCAAACAGAGTATAAGCATGCTTTGTTTATTTATCCATTGACAAAAATCAGCACAACTTAAACTACAGACTATGTTTATAATGCTATACAATTGACATAAATTCTTGAAATTTATTTTAAAAGTCTTTGGAGATGGATAATTGGAAAAATATTCAAAATAATTGGTATTTAAGATAAAACCTGAAATGGAACATTAATTAAAAAGCAGCAGAAATACTTTAACACAAAATCTATGTGGAAAAAACCTCAAATTTTCTGAACTTGAAATAAATCTTTAAACATAAATACATTTATCACAGAAAAATTAAAACCTAAAATTAAAAGAAATTAGAACTTATGTTGATAAAGAAAATAAATTAATGAACTGAAAGACTCACAGATACATACGCATACACATGTATGATAAATATATATATATAATAAATGTTTAATTCAATGTTTTCAATGTTGAGTTATCTTTGGAGAAAAAGTCAGTAGAACACCTTGTTTCTGAAGTGTTCCTCTCCATTCACAAGTACCTAACTAATTTAAGGGAAAAAAGGGAGCAAGTTTTACCTGGAATGTTTAGAAAAATTTTATTTTAAAAGACACCTGTTTTTTCTCTCATGTGAGCTAGAAATTAGGATAAATTAGTGTGATCTATAGAAAGCTTCTTTCTTGCATGTACACCAACATCCTTGGAAAGCTGCTCATATAACAACTGGGTCAAACCAAACTAAGCTAATGAGATCTCTCTCTCTCTCTCTCTCTCTCGTAACCTAAACTATGAGACCCCTCTCCTTGTGGAGACTGGTTCATAGAAGAGCACTGTTGAGAGTGTAAGTTGAGAGTATAAGTGTTCCTCTGGCCAACTAAAACTAGATAAAATGTCAAAAGAGAGATAGAGGTTCTACTCTCCAGCCTATTGCTCCCTGGTCCACCCCTGTAAGCATTTTTCAACTAATCTTAAATTTCACATTTATTTCCTGGAGGGATATGGCCTCTTTGAAACCTATCCCACTGTGGTAGCAGAACTTGGATACAGATGATACATATATAAATAACGTATAATACATTTTTAAAGTATAGAATATAATAAACTAAATCAGATAGGAGGAATTGAAAGGTGGAATCAAATAAAAAAAATATAAGTTTTTAAATTGTTAATATCAATTAGTGCTTTATGAGTGTAACTGAAGGAAAAGAGAATAGAAGTGTACACAATTTAAAATGAAATAAGCCAGGTAGATGGTACACAAAGAGGATAAGTCAGGAGGATCACAAGTTTGAGACCAACCCAGCCAACTTAGCAAGACACACTGTCTCAAAAATAAACTTAATAAAAGGGTTGGGAATATAGTTTAGTGGTTAAGTGCTTACAATGTGTGAAGTCCTGGGTCCAATCATATAATGATAGATAGAGAAAATATTAAGAATTATGAAAGAATTCTATGTACAACAGACATTCAACAAGTTAAAGAAAAACTAGAGGAAATAGTTGTATTTAAAAATACAAACCTAGAGGGTTGGAGTTGTAGCTCAGAGGTAGAGCGCTTGCCTAGCATGTGTGAGGCATTGGGTTCTATTCTCAGCAGCACATATAACTAAATAAATGAAATTAAAAGATCCATCAACAATCAGAAAAAAATAAATAAATAAAGAATATATATATATATATAAAATCACATTGTAAACAGTGGATGCTCATTAGAATAACTGAAAATAAATTAGAATGGATAATTACACATGGTCACACCTCCCTATATCAAATCAATTAAATCAGGATATTGAGAATGGAGCTCAACAATTTCTTTAAGCTAATTAATAGATACTAATGGAATTGAAAATTGAGAACCTTGAGTTTACTTTTTTTCAGAAGATTTATTTACTTTATGCTCTCAGATTTATTTTCATTAGTTTGCTTAGTGTTCTTTTACTGTGAATGCATTAAAAATAATGTTAAATATATCAATAAAAAGTACCAGAATCACATTTCTGAGTTCAGTTCTATTAAACTTTTAAAGTAATTTTTAATATTTGAAATCATAGCAAAAAATGAAAAACATCTTTATTCATTCTATAAGAACCACAGAAACTTAAAAAATAGCTCTTAATTAAAGTAATTATAGTACAAAAATAATTTTTTTTTCTGTTAAAAAATTGTGGCCAAGTACCTAAGCAGAGAAATTAGAAGTAAATACCTTATTACCCAGTAATAAGATATTTACTCTAATTTTTTAAAAGACATTTTTGGAGAGTTAGGTTTCACTGCAAATCTCATATACCTCTTGAGCCCACATATGCACCGTCTCAGCCATTATCTACATCCACCACTGGAGTGGTATATTTGCTACAACTAATGAGTCCTTATTTATACATTATCACCAAACACCATGACCTACATTAAAGTTCACTTTTTGGGAATATTCTTTGGGTTTATTGCCCAAAGTGCATATTGACATGTGTCCATAATTTAATATCATGCAATAGTTTCACTGTCCTAAGAATCCTCTGTGCTCTGCCTAGTCATTCCTCCTGATACTGATCTTTTTACTGTCTCCATAGTTTTGCCTTTCCAGAATGTCATACAGTTGGAATTACAGCATTTTCCTTTTCACATTGGCTTCTTTTACTTAGTAACATGCATTTAAAGTTTTCACATGACTTTTCATGGCTTGATAGCTCATTTCTTTTTAGCACTGAATGAAATTTCATTGCCTGATGTAACACAGAGTATTGATTTGCCCACTGAAGGACATCTTAGTTGTTTCTATGTTTTGACAATTACACACACATACATAAAAAAGGTCATAAACATATTGAGTATTTATATGTGTGGTTATGAGTTTTCAAAAATGTGCATAATTGTTGGATCATCACCTAACATAACTTTAACCACCCTGTTCAGGATAAATCCACCCTAGAATTTTCTTCATTAGAAGAGAAAGCATCTGGTGAGAATAGCACTTTGGAAGTATCTACACTAAAAGAAAGCTAAAACGTTCTCCAGGTAAGTAAATTGGATGTTAACTGGTTGTAAAGGTTTTAAGTCAACTTATTTCATCCTAACTTTCACAACTTGCTTTCAAATGGATTCTTGGAAACTTTAGTTCTCATTTTATTAATAATTTTCCCTTGTTGTAATAAACTGTAGTACTAAATACATCTGAAAAATAGAAACTCATTTTATATCTTGAGATTTCTATCAGATTTCTAGATATGTAGAACCCCATATAAACAAAAAATGAACAAAAATTTTTACCCATGTACATTATTATTTTTATCATCCTATACTAGTTAACTACTGCTCTATTTTTTTTATCCACTATTCTTTCTGTGAACATATAAAATAAGTTGTCTTTCTTTGATATTTATACAGATGGTCTCTATAAAGGGGCACACATGTTGTGAGTTTCAATATAATATATGTATTGTACAATATGTATTCTGTGAATAAGAAGATGAAACAGAAACAGTGTCAAGGAAAAACTCTTGACCTTCTTATACATATGCAGTTGACCTTCTTATACATAAAGGTTAATGTTTTGTGTTGGCAAAAATTCTTTTCCAGGTGGTGTTATTCAGAGCAACCAGGAAAACAAAAAGTTTAAGTATGCCACAGTGCTCTCCATCCTTCCTGTTAATGATTGTAAACAGAAAAAAAAAAGCAGCTGAAAAATTTAGTCAAACAGAATGTTGCAATAGAATGGAAGCAAATGCTTATATGATCAGAAACCAAATAAAGATACCTAACTAGACAGGAAAGGGAAATAGGAAGAAACAAACATCTATTGAGGCTAATAATATTAATAAAAACTTTCTACTGCTTATCTTCTAAAACTTTATTATGTTTTAAAATATATGAGAGAAAATGTTTTAGGAATGAAATTGAGAGGGCAGAAAACCAATGAATTCAAGAATACATATCCACACTGTTCAGAGCTTGTGTAGCTACAGATTGGAAAACAGATGTGACTTGGTTTCTATGGATGTTTTTGTTTTAATGGGGATACTTCAGAATTGGGTTATTCAATAGAAATAGAAAAGAAGATTAGTTCAGACTGGAGTCTGGAATACCTGGACATGTTGATCCTATTCTATTTGAATCAGCATTTTATATATCCATTCATTTCCCATTGAAATATATAAAGGATCAAAGCACTTGTTTATCTTCTGATTATACTCACATTAATATTATTAACTTTCAAGTTAATATTATTAACTTTCAACTTTCATAACTCCACTAGGTATGCCACTGACTATCAACTTTTATTTATTTGCTGGGATTCTGTGGGTGACAGTGGGACTGATTCCTATGGTAGAACATGGGAAAAGTAACAATTGAAACTGGAGTCATATAAATAGGGAGAGAAAAAGACTGTGGTTGGTGGATATCCAATGAGATTTCAGAAGTCAGGAAACTAGAATGTCAGCAGAGACAAGGAAAGCTCATTAGGTACAGAAATGAGATATGAAATGTTTCATGTAGATCAGTTCATTTGCGATTTTTTTTGAAGAAAGAGACATTTGAAGGGACATGAATATGTAATGTGAGTATCCAGGTCCTAAAGCATGGAGAATCAAGCCAGAGACAGGACCTAAGGGTAGAGGTTAATTGTGTCTTGGTCAGTTATTTATTATTTGTTACAAGGGGAGAAGATAAAGACAGATTTAAAGAAGATAAAGAAGATAAAGACAGATCTCCTATGTAAATTAAAGAGGAATCATAGCTGGAATTGACAGCTAAGAAATAAGGAGATTAGTATCAAGGAACAAACTGGAAAATGTGCGTCTATCAAAAAAAATTTGTTCTGGCTGGGGATGGTGGCATATGCCTTTAATCCCAGTGGCTCAGGAGGCTAAGACAGGAGGATCACTATTTCAGAGCCAGCCTCAGCAAAATCGAGGGTCTTAGCAACTCAGTGAGATCCTGACCCTAATAAAATACAAAATTGGGCTGGGGATGTGGCTCAGTGACTGAGTGCCCTTGATTTCAATCCCCAGTACCAAAACAAACAAAAACTTTGTTCAGGGGCTGGGGTTGTGGCTCAGTGGTAAAGTGCTTGCCTAGTATGGATGAGGCCCTGGGTTTGATCCTTAGCACCACATTAAAAAAAAATAATAATAAAAAATGAGTAAAAAAACAAAGGTTAAATTCTTAAATGAAAAAAGTTCAAGTTGAAAAGTGAAAAGTATTCTACAATGTTATTTGGTCTACTCCTTTTCTTCCTTCTTAGATTTCATCCATCTGTGATCATAAGAGGGTTTTTCCATTTGCAGTTGGGGGGAAAAGGAAAAATCTGACTGTATGATATGTATTTGTTTATTTAACTATAATTTGGAATACAATTGCTTTGAAGATAGGCAAAAAATATTGCTAATGGGGTGGAATGTTTTTCAAGACCACAGGAATCAAGGTTATTCCTTGCTCTTACAAGGGGACCATGGTGATACCTTTCTTCCAGAATTAAGGAGTAAATCTAGACACATTTACAATTGAAAAAAATATCATGAACACTTTTCTTGTATTATTTAATTCTCACAGCCACTCTATGACAAATGCTATTCTCTATTTTTGTATATGAGGAAACTGAAAATCAGAGCATTTAAGTAATGATATACCTCAAGCTAAGTAAGATGATAGAAATTTAAAGCAGGTTCCCAAGTCTATGATCTTATCCAATATATCGTGTTTCCTGTTTATGAAACTACATATCATTGCTCTTCCAGGTAATGCTGGTTTGATCTCAATTCGAATTTAGATTGATGATTTAAAAGGTTGGGGAAGAGTTCAGAAAATAAATCATGGAAGAAATACAGCTATATTTTTGTATAATGGTTAGGATCCAGACAGGCAAATCAAATGTGTCTTGCCACAGCCCCACTGTTCCATAAAAATCTATATTAGAAAAAGATGGCTAAATAGATTAAATAGGTAGAAGTAGTATGAATGGACATAATAAAGAGTTTTGACTTACTGTTTGTGTACATGGTAGGTATTTAATAGATGTACTATGTGACTAATCAAATCATTCCAAGATCTTTATATATATTTTAGACAGAGATATATAGTTTTATGTAGATCATTATCTATACCAGGTAAATGGAGAGAGTTGAATAGAGGAAGGTAGCCAAGGAAGGGAGAGAAGAAGAGAGTAAGATAGGAAGAAAATATATTGGCTATGGGAGAAAAAAACTGATAGAGAAGATACTGTTTCAGTTTGCTTAAATCCTCTGCCTAATTAAATGTGATGAGGTAAGCATGATTTTCCTAATTTTACATTTCAGAAAAATTGGATTGAGAAAGAGAACATGATTTGTTCCAGGCTTTAAAACAAGAAAGTAATAGAATTGCAATTCAAATTGAAGTACCATTAAAGCAGAAACATTCTCTATATTCTGCTGGAGGACGAATGATGAGGACTGGATATAAGATTTATTTCAATGAGAAAAATTACATAGCAATACTAGCATATCTCTGTCCACACAGCTATAGATCAGGTACACTTGTTAGCAAATCATATTTTTGATAATTATCAAATATTTATTTTACCATGCACAATGTCATGTTAAAAAAAGTTATTAAATTGAGAGTATGTTAGAAATATATAAAAGAGGTAGTAATTTATTTGGAAAAATTACTATGAAGATGAGAATTCTCCAAAAATGGAATAGGAAGTAGCATTTTTATCTAGCACCACCTAGATAAAAATTGCACTAACAGAATCTGTCTGATGTAGCTATTTTGGAACTGTGGAGGCTATTGAAGATTTTCAGTGTTCATGGGAAATCTTGGAAGGAAAATTTCAGTTAATTTTGGTCAATTTCAGCTCCTAGCCGTTACATTATCCATCCCTACTGCACGGCAAGCAGGTTGGCATATTTATCTGCAGCAGTTTGCACACAACCTGCAGCAGCCAAAGTGAGCAAAAAGGACACTGTCCCCCAAAGATCAAGAATCTGCTACTTCTGAACCCAGAAGTACAAAGAGAAAAAGCCCTTGTTGTTGCACCTCCTGCTGCAAGTCATACATTACTGACTGAGGTGACTTCCAGGGAATTTAACTGACTAGCACCCTTTCCCTCACTGCCTCACTTCCCCTTTTTGGTAGCCAAAATTTAAGTCAAGCTAGTTAAGAAACAACTGCGAATTGTGTATGGGACAAATTAGAAAGTGACCATACATATACAGGGAAGGGTGCAAAATCAGAAAAGACCAGAGAAAACATTAATTATACATCCCAGTATAATTCTTGTCACTCAGGCTACTTAAAGTAATACCTGCCCCCCACCAAAGACCAAAACAAAAACAAAAACTGTAATCCCTGAGAAAGGAATATAAATTGAATCAACGAATTTACCACCTTTTTAAGATTCAAATGTCAAATTTATAACAACAGTGATAAAACTCATAAGATATACAAAGTAAAAGAAAAGTAGGCCCATTTAAAGAGAAAAATAATTCAACAATAACTGTTCCTGAAAAAGATCTGATGAAAAATCTATTAGACAAAGAGTTTTAAGACAACTGTGTTAAAGATGATCAAAGAGCTAAAAAAGACTATATATATATATATATATATATATAATGGAAGCTAAATGAAGAAATAGAAACCATACAAACAAACCAAACATTGATTCTGGAGCTGAAAAGAATCATAACTGAAATAAATAAAACAATCACCAGAGGAATTCAAAGACAGATGTGAGAAGTCACTAAAAGACTCCAAAAGCTTATAGATAGCACAGTAGGTTGACGAATGTTAGGGACAAAAAAGGAAAAAAAAAAAAAAGATTGAAGAAAAATACACAGAGCTCAAAGGACTTGAAAGACACCATTAAGTGGACTTACATGCATTTTGGTACTACCAGAAGGATAGAAGAAAGAGACAGAGAATATTTGAAGAAACCATGGCTGAAAACTACCTTATTTGATGAAAGATATAAATGTAAACATCTAGGAAGCTCTGTGAATTTCATATAAAAGGGACTCAAGAATGACCATACCTAGAAATTATAATGAAACTTAAAGACAAATTTGGAATTTTGAGAGCAGTTAAGAGAGAAGTAATTCATCATATACAAGGGATCTTTAATAAGATCAGAGAGTTTAGAAGCCAGAAGGTAGAAGGCCCAGACACTCAAAGTAGAGGGGAGGCTTTCAACCAAGAATCATGTATCTGTCATAACTGTCTTACAATCTTGTACAAGTGAAAGAGAAATTAACATGTTAACAAAATTTGAGGGATTTTCTCACAAGTAAAATTATGCTTTAGGAAATGCTCAAAGAACTCCTTCAGAGTTAAATGAAAGAATATTGGATGAAAACATAGAGCTGTAAGAAATAAATATTTTAATAAAGATAAAGGGCAATTATAAAAACTAGCACTTTGTCTTTATAACAACAGTTTATAACTTATGATTTTATAAACAATTTAAGGGAATAATACATTAAAATTTTTAGAGTAATACTAGTAATAATGTAACTTAGATTTATAACACCTTTTTTTCTAAATAATGAGAGACTAATTACATGTAAAAGTATTATTAATTCGTTTTGGATTGGGTCATCTATAAAGGCATAATTGTCTAACATCCAAAAGTGAAAGTTGGTGATAAAGGTATGAAGGAGTTGGGTTGGGAATCGAAGCAGGAAAAAAAAAGATAGTACAGACAACTTGGAAATAATTAAGTCAGAATCACAAAAAACATGAGTATTTATAACTCTAAAATGTTTATACTTAAAAAAGAAGAAAAATCTCAAATTAGTAGCCTTATTTTACAACTTAAGGAACTAGGAAAAGAACAAACTAAATCAAAAGCTGGTAGAAGAGAAGGAAAAAACAAAGACTAGTTAAGAAACCAATAAAATGGAGAAAAGTAAAACAACAGAGAAAGTCAATGAAATCAAAAGTTGTTTGTATGAAATATCAATGGAACATAAAAACATAACAAAGCAAAACAACAACAATAAAAAAACTTTAGCTAATTGGAGTAAGAAAGAAATAAGATTCTCCCTAGTAAAGTCAGAAGTGGGGGAAGTGGTAACATTACCATTGATTCTACCAAAAAATAAAATGTTAGAAGACAGTGATATGAGCAGTTGTATGTGAAGAAAGTATATGACTTATGTGAAATAAATTCTGATACAACAAAACATCTCAAGCCTAATTAACAGAGAAATAGATCTATAACTAGTAAGGAGATTTACTATAACTAGTTAAGGGGAGCCACTAGTCAAAAGCTTTTTCAAAATGTAAAGGTTTGAGATTTCAGTGATGAATTCCACCAAACATACCAAGAACTAATTCTAACCCTCCTCAAACTGTGCCAGAATAACTGAGGAGGACAGAACTCATTCAACATGTCCAGTATTATCCTGAAACTATGGCCAGACAGAACTGTAAGTTAACTGCAAACTGATATCCTTTGTGAACACTGATGTAAAAATATTTAACAAAATATTAGAAAATCAAATTCAAAACATAGTTAAAAGATTGTATGACCTGATCAAGTGGGATTCATCTCTGGAGTTCAAGAATGTTACCATATATGAAAATTTGATCAATGCACTACAACACATTGATAGCAATAAGGAAAAATAATCATCTCACTTGATATAAAAAAGCATCTGACAAAATTTAGCAGCATATCATAAGAAAAATACACAACAAACTAAAAATAGAAGAAACTACTTCAACATACTAAAAGCTATATATGAAACACAGCAAACATCAAATTAAATAGTGAATGTCCAAAAGATTTTCCTCTGTGATGAGGAAAAAGGCAAGAATTTTCACTCTTGCCACTTCCATTTCACATATTACTGGAAATTCTGAGCAGATCACTTATGAAAGAAAAGGAATAAAAATGTAATTCAAAATATAAAGGAAAAGTAAAACAATCTCTGTTCATGGATGTTGTGATATTGCATGTAAAAAATGAAAATTCCACACAAAAATAGGGGTGATACAATGAATTCAGCAAAATAGCATGAGAAAAACTCAATGCACAAACATCATTTGCATTGCTATACCTTAACTATAAAAAATCTAAAAGGATATTAATTTTTTTCATTTACAATAGACACACAAAAAAATTACTTAGTATTTAGCCAAATACTTTAAAGTCTTGTGAAATAAAATCTACAAATTATTGTTGGATGACATTAAAAACACATACATAAATGGAAACACACACTAAGTTCATAGAAATTTTATGATTGTTTAAGTGATCATTCAATGCCATCCCTATCAAAATGTCAATGATGTGTTTTGTAGAAATAGAAATCTCATCCTGAAATCATTTAAGATATTTAAATGGTCCTTTGGGACCTCAAAGGGCCAAAGCAAAATAAAAAATATAAGGCTGAAAGACTCACATTTCCTGATTTTAAAATATATTGCAAAATTATAATAAAACAAAACATTATGGTAATGTTAGAGCACAGGAATAGAATACAGACCCTAGAAATAAATCCACACACAAAAATTCAAATTATTTTTTCAAGGGTGCTGCCGCAGTCTGGCTGGGCACAAAATAACCGAGCCACCATGAGGCACTTGTAGATTCAAACAGGAACTCCTTTAGGGTGCCAAAATTGTTCAGTGAGAAAAGTATTGTTTTAAACAAACAAACCAAAAAAAAACAGTGTTGGAGACACTAGATATATACATGGAAAAGAATAAATCTGAAAGTTCTCACCTTTACATAATATGATGTACAAAAATTACCTTAAAATGATCGAAGGCTTACATGTAAGATCTGTTCAACTCTTATAATGCAATCTATATAACTGATAAGGAATTAATATTGAAAACATATAAAGAACCCCTAAAAATCGCAACCAACAAAGAACCCAATTCGAAACTAGACAAAATATTTGCAAAGACCTATCTACATAGAGTTATATAAATGAACAATAAGCACAAATAGGTGTCCAGTATCATCAGGAAACACAAATGAAAACTACAGTGAACTATCACTATACATCCATTAGCATTACTAGTATAAAAAATAAAAAGTGTTGTAATAAAATTGAAACTTTTTGTATTTCTAGTAGGAACTTTAAATAGTACCAGTGAGGTGGAAAGTAATATGGCACTTGCCCAAAAAACATGAAAAATAGAATTACCATATGATCCAGAAATTCAAATTTCAGTATATACCTAAGTAATTGAAAGCAAGATCTTGGAGAAATATTTCCACACTCATGCTCATAGAATCATTATTTACAAATAGCTAAAATGTGGAAACAATCCAAGTGTTCTCAGCTATGAATAATGGATAATGAAAATGTGGTATGTGCATACTATGGAATATTATTCAGCTTTCCAAAGGAGGTTAATTCTGACATATGCTATACCATGGATGAACCCTAAATGAACAAAACCAGATATGAACATAAATACTGTATGATTTCAATTACATGATGTATATAAAATAGTCAAAATCCATAAAATCAGAGAATGGAATGCTCATTTTGCATGGGGGAGAGGAGAAATGGGCAGCTGCTCTTCAATGATAATAAAAATTTATTTATATAAGATGATAATTTTTGCAATATCTGCTTTAGTGTTGTATTATTTACCTATCATGGGCAATAGTTTATTTGCATTTCAAATTTGTTAAGAAGGTGATTTCAGGTTCAATATTTTCAGTAATTTTTTTTAAAAAATATGGAAAATAAACCGAGTATTTCCTAACTGAACAGATGTCCTCTTTAAGAGAGGTATATGATAAAAAAAAAAATCATGTAGGCCCAATACTCCAACATGTTGGCTCAGGAACTGACTTTCTTAACAAGGCTCCTAAAGCACAGAGAGTAAAATAAATAACCAACAAATGGGATGGTATCAAATTAAAAATGTCCTCATAGCAAAGGAAACAATCAAGAGCATGAAGAGAGAGCCTCCAGAATCAGAGACAATCTTCCCCAACCTGTACCTCAGATAGGATATTAATATCAGGATATAGAGAGAAATCAAAAAGCTTATGAGCAAAAAAGAAAAAAAAAACAAAAACAATAACTAAATGGGCAGAAGAAATAAACAGACACTTCTCAAGAGAAGAAATAAGAATGGTCTACAAACATATGCAAAAATGTTTAACATTTTCAGCAATTAGAGGAATGCAAACTAAAACTACACCGAGATTTCATCTCACTCCAGTCAGAATGACAACTATCAATAATACAAACAACAATAAATGTTGGTGAGGATGTGGGAAAAAGGAAACTTTCATATGTTTTTTGTGGGACTGCAAATTGGTGTAGCCTCTCTGGAAAGCAATGTGGAGATTCCTCAAAAACCTCAGAATGAAACCATCATTTGACCCAGATATGCCACTCCTTGATCTATATCCAAAGCATTTAAAAATCAGCATATTAGAGTGGTACAGCCACAACAAAGTTTATAATAGTGCAATTCACAATCACTAAGATATGGAGTCAATCTAGGTGCCCTTCAATAAATGAATGGATAAAGAAAATGTAGTGCATATACACAATGTAATATTACTTTATCATAAAGAAAAATGACATTATGACATTTGCCTATAAATGGACGGATCTGAAAACTACCATGCTAAGTGAATTAAGCCAATCCCAAGAAAAACAAAGGTCAAATGTTTTCTCTCATATGTGGAAGATAATCCATAAGGGGAGGGGAAATGAAAACAAAGGAGTAGAAGAAGCTCAGTGGAGTAGACAAGGGGGAATGAAAGGAAGGGAGGAAGGATGGGGAAAGGAAGGACCATAGAACAAATCTGCCATAACTTTCCTCTGTACATATATGAATATATCACAATGAATCTCACCATTGTGTCTATCTACAAGAAATTAATTAAAATTAATTATGATATGTGGCAAAAAATATCAGTAGACTAGGGGGATGGGAGCAGGGAGAGGAGGAGGAAAAAAGGTAATGGGGATTGAATTAGAACAAGATGCATTCCATGTTTTTATAATTTTGCCAAAATGGATGCTACTCTCGTGTGTAACTAAAAAGAATGAACAAAAAAAATAAGTAAATAATTAGATTCATGAAAGTGAGTGAATCATATAAATCTGATGACAGTATTTCAAGTTTTTTATAGGTTTGTTATTTATTATATAGTCCTTCTGAGTACCTAGAATACTTATGTATGTATTGACTACTGCAAATCTCTGCTTCCTTAATAGTACAGAAAAAAAAGGCTATGGATGTTGCTCAGTGGTAGAGCATTTGCCTACCAAACCTGAAGCTCTAAGTTTGATGCTTAGCATCAGTTTTTAAAAAATATAGGAAAAAGATTTGTTTAAGGCAAATGTATCTCTTTTTAACATTTTTTTATTTTATTAATTCATTCATTTAATATATCTGTCAAATTAAATAGATATAGTAAAAATATGAATATGATTATGAATGAAACAGAAAATTTAGATCATAATTATAATCACACTGGATTTGGCAGAGTTCTCAAGTTTTGAAAATTAAATTTACCTACATAATTTGAACAACACGCATAGATACTGAAATATGTTTCAGTGATGATGAATTATGCAGATACTTTTGTATTCTGAATAGCTATATTTTATTTTTCTCTTACAAAGTTAATAATAATGACAATTACTTAATAACATATCCTTATAATTTGAATGCATAATGATAGATTAGATAAATATTGTAATACCTTATGTATGTGTGCCTGTTTGTAAGTTTGTACAAGAAGAAAACCATTTTCTAGTAATTCTGAAAATAAACTACTGACATACAGAGGGGTTTATTATGAACTAAATAAAATATAGTCAGCTAAGTCATTCAGGAATTTAAAATGAGTGAAAAAAAATATTCAACTTGGAAGAAGTAAATTATCCTAACGTAATATCTTTAAACCATTAAAATAGATTATATTTAACAAACCAGGGTAAAATCTAAATCCAGCATAAAACAGAAAAAATGAAGTCTTTAAAAGAGGATATAGTAAAATCAATATTGGTCTTTTGAAGTGAAGTATTCTCTTGGAACCAGCTGGAAACCATTAAGTTAGCAGGGCAAAACATTCAAGTAAAACTCCTATAAATTTCAAGTGTTTAATTACTTATGAATTACTACAATACAGTCCTCTTAATTCTGGGGTATTCCCAGCCAATTTGTGAATGGGTCATTGGAGAAAAATATTTCTATGTCAAAGATTATTCAAAATATATGAATCAGGCCACCAGGACAAAACACATGTATCTCACCTATTCCAACATGGACACAACTGCAGCAGGCCAGACAGGATAGCCCCTTGTCACTCTTGTAGAGGCATGGCTCTTTGCAAGCTAGTAAGGTCCAATTATAGTGAGGCTAAATTCTAGATGGGCAAATCCTTTTAAATAAAAAGAAAAAAGTGAATGGCTCAATTGGAAGATAGTTTGAAATTTCAAAGTCTACAAATTAAGATTCAGACATATGAGAATTATGAACATTAAAGTACAAAGAATTATCTTCCAGAAAAATATTCCTGTATAGTTCAGTCAAGGACATAACTCAAAACAATTCTATATAGTAATTGCTTTTCACTGTGTCTATCTATAACCGAGGTAATTGTTTTTTAGCCAAGTAAGATGCTGAGTTTAGTCATAAGCCTTTGACCATTTTTTTTTTAATCAAAAGAAGAAATGTGGTAATAAAAATTTAGATGAATGCTAGGGGTTAACATTGTGTCATGGAGCAATGTGTTAATGTTTGTGTTCATGTTCCTTCATTGAATTAGCAACAGTCCACCTCTAGCCTGATCAAATGCCCTACACTTAATTGTCCACTCCTGGAAAATGGGGATGGTGATGCTGCGGCTGCTGTTATTACAGGCATGTTTTTTTAGCTTGCTATGAAGTTTAACACATGTAAGCTGTTTATCACAGTGACTAAATGAGCAGGAAAAAATCAGCTGCTCCATTGAGCTTATCCATAGTAGTAATATCAAGAAACTCATTGTTGCAGATTATATCAACTACTTAGTAATAATTAGCCCATAGAATGAAACACATCAGCCATTCTTTAAAAGGAACTCCCATTACCAATCCATGGGAAATATAGGAGGTATGAATGCTTGAAAATAAGCCTTTGGGAAACTCTAGGTATAAAAGTTAAAAGGATTTGTGATGGCATGATGGGCAACTATTCAGTGATCACTGACATTTGATTACAAATGAGAAGCAGAGTATTCATAGGCACATTTGCAGGAGTATTTCACAGCACCACAAAATCCAAGAGGGTCATTTTCTTTTCTTTTCTTTTCTTTTTTTTTTTTTATTTTAGAGAGAGTGATAGAGGGAGAGAGAGCGAGAGAACTTTTTTTTTGAGGTTTTATTAGTTTTAATTTTAAAATACATCAAGGAAAATTTAGATTAAAATATCTCATATGGATTGTATTCCATATTTAAGCATAATGATGTGTAATTTGAGGTTATTTTGCTAAACCTTAGATAAGTATTCAAGGTCTTCATGAGACACTGGGTATTTTTTTTTTTTTTTTTATTGTTGGTCGTTCAAAACATTACACAGTTCTTAATACATCATCTTTCACAGTTTGATTCAAGTGGGTTATGAACTCCCAACTTTACCCCGTATACAGATTGCTGTATCACATCAGTTACCCTTCCATTGATTGACATATTGCTTTTCTAGTGTCTGATGTATTCTGCTGTCAGTCCTATTCTCTACTATCCCCCCTCCCCTCCCCTCCCCTCCCCTTTTCTCTCTCTACCCCTTCTACTGTAAATCATTTCTTCCATTTGTATTATCTTGTCTTACCCCTCCTTTCCTCTTATATATCATTCTCACTCCCTTTCCCTCCCACCTCTCATCCCTGTTTAATGTAAATCTTCTTCTCAAGCTCTTCGTCCTTACCCTGTCCTTGTTTACTCCCCTTATATCAAAGGGGTCATTTGGTATTTGTTTTTTAACGATTGACTAGCTTCACTTAGCATAATCTGCTCTAATGCCATCCATTTCCCTCCAAATTCTATGATTTTGTCGTTCCTTAATGCAGAGTAATACTCCATTGTGTATAAATGCCACATTTTCTTTATCCATTCATCTATTGAAGGGCATCTAGGTTGGTTCCACAATCTTGCTATTGATGTTCATTGTGCTGCTATGAACATCAATGCAGCAGTGTCCCTGTAGCATGCTCTTTTTAAGTCTTTAGGGAATAGACCGAGAAGGGGAATAGCTGGGTCAAATGGTGGTTCCATTGCCAGCTTTCCAAGAAATCTCCATACTGCTTTCCAAATTGGCTGCACCAATTTGCAGTCCCACCAGCAATGAACAAGAGTGCCCTTTTCCCCGCATCCTCTCCAGCACTTATTGTTGTTTGACTTCCTAATGGCTGCCAATCTTACTGGAGTGAGATGGTATCTTAGGGTAGTTTTGATTTGCATTTCTCTGATTCCTAGCGATGGTGAGCATTTCTTCATGTACTTATTGATTGATTGTATGTCCTCCTCTGAGAAGTGTCTATTCAGGTCCTTGGCCCATTTATTGATTGGGTTATTTGTTATCTTATTGTCTAATTTTTTGAGTTCTTTGTATATTCTGGTTATTAGGGCTCTATCTGAAGTGTGTGGATTAAAGATTTGTTCCCAGGATGTAGGCTCCCTATTTATCTCTCTTATTGTTTCTTTTGCTGAGAAAAAACTTTTTAGTTTGAGTAAGTCCCATTTGTTGATTCTAGTTGTTAACTCTTGTGCTATGGGTGTCCTATTGAGGAATTTGGGGCCCGATCCCACGGTATGTAGATCGTAGCCAACTTTTTCTTCTATCAGATGCCGTGTCTCTGATTTAATATCAAGCTCCTTGATCCATTTTGAGTTAACTTTTGTGCATGGCGAGAGATAGGGATTCAGATTCATTTTGATGCAAATGGATTTCCAGTTTTCCCAGCACCATTTGTTGAAGATGCTATCCTTCCTCCATTGCATGCTTTTAGCCCCTTTATCAAATATAAGATAGTTGTAGTTTTGTGGATTGGTTACTGTATCCTCTATTCTGTACCATTGGTTCACCCGCCTGTTTTGATACCAGTACCATGCTGTTTTTGTTACTATTGCTCTGTAGTATAGTTTGAAGTCTGGTATCGCTATACCACCTGATTCACACTTCCTGCTTAGCATTGTTTTTGCTATTCTGCGTCTTTTATTATTCCATATGAATTTCATGATTCTTTTATCTATTTCTACAAGAAATGCTGTTGGGATTTTGATTGGTATTGCATTGAACTTATAGAGAACTTTTGGTAATATCGCCATTTTGATGATGTTAGTTCTGCCTATCCATGAGCAGGGTATATTTCTCCATCTTCTAAGGTCTTCTTCTATGTCTTTCTTTAGGGTTCTGTAATTTTCATTATATAAATCTTTCACCTCTCTTGTTAGGTTGATTCCCAAGTATTTTATTATTTGGGGGGATATTGTGAATGGAGTAGTTGTCCTCATTTCCGTTTCAGAGGATTTGTCGCTGATATACAGGAAGGCCTTTGATTTATGCGTGTTGATCTTATATCCTGCCACTTTGCTGAATTCATTTATTAGCTCTAGTAGCTTCTTTGTAGACCTTTTTGGGTCTGCTAGGTATAGGATCATATCATCTGCAAATAGTGATAATTTAAGTTCTTCTTTTCCTATTTTTATGCCTTTAATTTCTTTCGTCTGTCTAATTGCTCTGGCCAGTGTTTCAAGGACTATGTTGAACAGAAGTGGTGAGAGAGGGCATCCCTGTCTTGTACCAGATCTTAGAGGGAATGCCTTCAATTTTTCTCCATTCAGAATGATGCTGGCCTGTGGCTTATCATAGATTGCTTTTACAATGTTGAGGTATGTTCCGGTTATCCCTAATTTTTCTAGAGTTTTGAACATAAAAAGATGTTGAACTTTGTCGAATGCTTTTTCTGCATCTATAGAGATGATCATATGGTTCTTATTTTTAAGTCTATTGATGTGATGAATAACATTTATTGATTTCCATATATTGAACCAGCCTTGCATCCCAGGGATGAATCCTACTTGATCATGGTGTATAATTTTTTTGATATGTATTTGAATCCGATTCGCCAGAATTTTATTGAGGATTTTTGCGTCAAGGTTCATTAGAGATATTGGTCTGTAGTTTTCTTTCTTTGAAGTGTCTTTGTCTGGTTTCGGAATCAGGGTGATGTTGGCCTCGTAGAATGAATTTGGAAATTCTCCCTCTTTTTCTATTTCCTGAAATAGCTTGAAAAGTATTGGTGTTAGTTCCTCTTTAAAGGTTTTGTAAAACTCTGCTGTATACCCATCCGGTCCTGGGCTTTTCTTAGTTGGTAATCTTTTGATGGTTTCTTCTATTTCCTCTATTGTTATTGGTCTGTTTAGGTTGTCTATATCCTCCTGACTCAATCTGGGCAGATCATAAGACTTAAGGAATTTATCTATGCCTTCACTATCTTCTATTTTATTGGAGTATAAGGATTCAAAATAATTTCTGATTATCTTCTGTATTTCTGAAGTGTCTGTTGTGATATTGCCTTTTTCATCCCGTATGTTAGTAATTTGAGTTCTCTCTCTTCTTCTCTTCGTTAGCATGGCTAAGGGCCTGTCGATTTTATTTATTTTTTCAAAGAACCAACTTTTGGTTTTGTCAATTTTTTCAATTGTTTCTTTTGTTTCAATTTCATTAATTTCAGCTCTGATTTTAATTATTTCTTGCCTTCTACTTCTTTTGCTGTTGTTTTGCTCTTCTTTTTCTAGGATTTTGAGATGAAGTAAGAGATCATTTATTTGTTGGTTTTTTCTTTTTTTAAGGAATGAATTCCAAGTGATGAATTTTCCTCTTAGAACTGCTTTCAATGTGTCCCATAGATTCCGATATGTTGTGTCTGTGTTTTCATTTAACTCTAGGAAGTTTTTAATTTCCTCCTTGATGTCTTCTAAAACCCATTGATCATTCAGCATCCTATTGTTCATTCTCCAAGTGATGCTTGATGTTTCCTTCCTTCTTTTATCATTGATTTTCAGTTTTATTCCATTATGATCAGATAAGATGCATGGTATTATCTCTACCCCTTTATATTGTCTAAGAGTTGCCCTGTGACATAATATGTGGTCTATTTTTGAGAAGGTTCCATGTGCTGCTGAGAAAAAGGTGTAACTACTTGATGTTGGGTGGTATAGTCTATATATGTCAATTAAGTCTAGGTTGTTAATTGTGTTATTGAGTTCTATAGTTTCCTTATTTAACTTTTGTTTGTAAGATCTGTCCAGTGGTGAGAGAGGTGTGTTGAAGTCTCCCATGATTATTGTATGGTGATCTATTAGACTCTTGAACTTGAGAAGAGTTTGCTTGATGAACACAGCTGCACCATTATTTGGGGCATATATATTTATGATTGTTATGTCTTGTTGGTGTATGGTTCCCTTGAGCAGTATGAAGTGTCCTTCTTTATCCCTTTTAATTAACTTTGGCTTGAAATCTATTTTATTAGATATGAGTATGGACACTCCTGCTTGTTTCTGCAGTCCATATGAGTGGTATGATTTTTCCCAACCTTTCACCTTCAGTCTATGAATATCTTTTCCTATCAGATGCATCTCCTGTAGGCAGCATATTGTTGGGTCTTGTTTTGTGATCCATTCTACTAGCCTGTGTCTCTTAATTGGTGAGTTTAAGCCATTAACATTTAGGGTTATTATTGAGATCTGGTTTGTTCTTCTAGCCATATTTGTTTATTGATGTTACTAAACCTGATTTGTTATTCTCTTTGACTGCTTTCTCCCCTTTACTGTCCTACCTCCCATTGTTGGTTTTCAATGTTATTGTCCATTTCCTCTTCCTGTAATGTTTTGTGAAGGATTTTTTGAAGAGATGGTTTTCTAGCTGCGAATTCTTTTAACTTTTGTTTATCGTGGAAGGTTTTAATTTCATCTTCTATCCTGAAGCTTAATTTCGCCGGATACACGATTCTTGGTTGGAACCCATTTTCTTTCAGTGTTTGAAATAGGTTATTCCAGGATCTTCTAGCTTTCAGAGTCTGTGTTGAGAGATCAGCTGTTATCCTGATTGGTTTGCCCCTAAATGTAATCTGCTTTCTTTCTCTTGCAGCTTTTAAAATTCTCTCCTTATTCTGTATGTTGGACATCTTCATTATAATGTGTCTAGCTGTGGATCTCTTATGATTTTGCACATTCAGCATCCTGTAGGCTTCTAGGATTTGTGATTCTGTCTCATTCTTCAAGTCTGGGAAGTTTTCTCGTATTATTTCACTGAATAGACTGTTTATTCCTTTGGTATGGAGCTCTGTGCCTTCTTGTATCCCAATGACTCTTAAATTTGGTCTTTTGATATTGTCCCATAATTCTTGGATGTTCTGCTCATGGTTTCTTAGTAGACTTGTTGAGCTGTCTATGTTCTTTTCCAGTTGAAATACTTTGTCTTCATTGTCTGATGTTCTCTCTTCTAAGTGATCCACTCTGCTGGTAGTATTCTCAATTGAGTTTTTAAGTTGGTTTATTGTTTCCTGCATTTCTAGGATTTCTATTTGTTTGTTTTTTATTACCTCTATCTCCCTGTGAAATTGATCTTTTACTTCCTGGATTTGTTTGTCAATGTGATTTTTCATTGTCTGATTTTGCTGTCTCATGTCTTCCTTGAGTCTCCAGATCATCTGAAGTATATATATCCTGAACTCTTTATCTGACATTCCATCTGTTGCAGCTATTACCTCTTCTAAAGTTGAGTTGACCTGCATTGCTTGTGGTCCTTTCTTTCCTTGTCTTTTCATGCTGCTCACGTTTCTTTCTGCTTGGTGAAACTGTTGTGATTATGAGTTTTTCCCCCTAATTATTTATATTGCTCTTGTATAGTTGAAAAATCTCCCTTGCAGGGCGGGTAGTGGCTGTGCTCCTTCTCTAGTTGGGGTGATCTCAATACCGCGCTAGCAGGCCGCTAGGCCTGCTCTGCCGGTTGTTCGCAGGTCTGCCCACCCTGCGGGAGCGGGTGGCGGCTCTGCTCTGCCCCCCCTCCAATTGTGGCGATATGACTATCACCCCCTTGGGTCGTTGGGCCTGATCCGGATGCGGGCGCCTGCTCTGCTCTGCCCCCCTACTCCAAATGGAGTGGTGTATCTACCATGCTGGCAGGCCTCTAGGCCTGTTCCATTGGTGGGTCTCAGGTCTGCCTGACTCTGGCAGTAAGGGGAGTTGGGTGTCGAGAGTCCTTTGGTCCTTGCGGTCACGCCCACAGAGAGATTTTGAAGTTTCCCGGTTGTTCGCCAGGTGTGCGGGGCTATTAGCAGAGCCCGGAGGGCATGGCCATGTACGGGGCCATGCGGGGACCCTTCTAGCTGAGTCGGGCCACCGGGAGCCACGTGAAGAGCTGGGTAGCTGTGTCTGCGTGGTTAAGATCCGAGCGGGTGGTTTGGCTGTTCGCCGAGCGAGAGCAGGGCCTCCCGGGAGAGCCGATATGGCGGAGGTGTCTGCCGGTTTGGGCTGCCACTCCGCTCTGGGCCACCGTCGCTTTCAGAAGCTGCTGGTGGTTGCGGGATTGGACCTCTGCGCCCGCCGGAGGGGCCACCTGTAGAGCCGGGAAACTGCGACCGCGTGGTTAGGGACCGGATGGGTGATGCGGCTGCTCCCAGAGCGAGCACTAGGCCTCCCAGGGGAGCCCAGATGGCGGAGGCTGAATTCTGGTTCGGGCAGGGCGGGCCAAGTCGCTCCAGGTGTCCGCCGTTTGCAAAAACGGCTGCTGTTTACAGAAGATGATTTCTGCACCCGCCGTGGGGCCACCTGTCTAGCTGGGTAGCTGTGGCCGCATAGTTAGGGACCGGGTGTGTGATGCAGCTGCTCCCAGAGCGAGCACTAGGCCTCCCAGGGGAGCCCTGATGGCAGAGGCCGAATTCTGGTTCGGGCGGGGCGGGCCAAGTCCCTCTGGGTGTCTGCCGCTTGCAAAAACAGCTGCTGTTTACAGAAGTTGATTTCTGCACCCACCGCGGGGCCACCTAGCTAGCCGGGTAGCTGTGGCCACGTGTTTAGGGACCTGGTGGGTGATGCAGCTGCTCCCAGAGCGAGAGCTAAACCTCCCGGAGGAGCCACTTGCAGGAGCAGCTGATGTCTGTGGGACTAGATTTCTGTGCCCACGTGGCCGTCCAAAATCCACTTCTCTGGGACAAACTGTCACTTCCAATAAACCTACCAGTTCACGGCAGCTCTCTTCTTCAGGGAATTATGCTAGAAGTTCCTCGGTAGGTAGGTTGCCGCTGTTCCAATGGGTCTTTCTTATCCGGTTAAAGTGGAGACGTTAGAATCGCTGCTTCCTCGCCAGCTGCCATGTTGAGAGAACTTTTTTAATATTTATTTTTTAGTTATTGGCAGACATAACATCTTTGTTTGTATGTGGTGCTGATGATCGGACCCGGGCCGCACGCACACCAGAGGAGCGCGCTAAGGCTTGAGCCATATCCCCAGCCCCAAGAGGGTCATTTTCTTGAGAATGCAACCCTCCTATCTTTGAGGCTGGTTCACAGTTACTATTTATAAAGAGTAGTTTCAAATTGATTCATTTAGTCCAATAACCAATATAAAAATGATATTTGGCTTTTTACATTCGTTACTATTTAAGTGATAAGTTATTCAACCTCTATGGGAAAGAAAAGTGACTTTTTCATTTTATGCTTCTCAGAATTCTTTTTTAAAACCAGAAGAAAGAATCAGAGCATCATAGAAATAAAGCATAATAAGCAGATTAACTTCTACATGGTACATTTACAAAAAACTCAGTTAGATCACCATCTTCTCAACTATTCCTGGCATTGTGATTTAGAAAAGATAAAGACTGGGGCCTGGAATGCAAAGACTTAGAAGATTTTGACTCCACTACAACTAAACCAATATATTTTGTAGAATACTTATGTATAAAAAGATAGTGGAGCTGCTCTGATCAAGGAACATAGAAAGAATGGAATATGACCAACTAGAGAGAAATGACATTTCTTATAGCTCAGTGACCAGGATTAAAGCAATGGGAATATTACTTCTCTGCAATGTGAGTGAGAGAGGGATTTAATTAAACTCAATACTGAACAGCCAGACTGCCTTAGAAATTTTGGGTACATTAAACAGAGAAAGATAAGAATTATTGTTTGATTTTGTACCACACATAATACATGATCACTTACTATTTTTACTGATGGAAATTATTGGTCCTGCAAATTATGTTTATTGTGCCAAATAACACTGCAAATGTCATAGTAGGAACCAAGAACTTAGTCTATTGCTATATATTGTTTTTATAGGTCATTGCTGTTAATTGTTTCCCCTTAATCTGTGAGGGTGAAACATAATGTGACTGTATAAACTCATAGGATAGAAACTCTCTGCTTCAGATCCATTTGCAGAGATGGGTAGACAATAAGCAGTATGAAAAAGCAAGGGAACAAACCCCCCAAACAACTCAGAATAGCTCAAAAATATACTTCAGTGATACTACAGTTAGGAATTTAGGACATTCATACTACAGAAGGAATTTAGGACATTCATAGTTAAACTGATTTATGAGATAAAAAGATGATATAAGGAATGAAGTCTGAGAGAAAACACAGGAAGTGAATATAATTTTAGGCAATGAATACAAAGTATATATCTTGAAAATAAAGTTGATCATGGATAAATCATATTAAGAGACTACAAGGGCTGGGGATATGGCTCAGTAGTAGAGTGCTTGCCTAGCATATGTGAGACACTGGGTTCAATTCCCAGCACTGCATACAAATAAATATTAAAAATAAATAAATATCTATTGATAACTAAAATAAACGAATAAATAGATAGATAGATAAATAAATAAAAGAGACCATGAGCAGAATTTTCAAGAAATATATACAATCTCTTCAATGAAATAATACCAGAAAATTTTCCAAACCTTAAAAAAGAAATTAAATCAAATACAAGAGGCATACAAAATTCCAAACATATACAATTATAATAGATTCATTTCAAGTCACCTTATAATAAAAGTGCTTAAAATACAGAATAAGATATAGTTTTAAGAACTGCTATAGAAAAATGACTGATCATATTTATAGGTAAACCATTTCATAACTCAGCTGAGTTTTCAACTCACATCCTAAAAGCTAGGAAGTCTTGGAATAATACATACCAAACTCTGTAATAAAATGGATTCTAACCAAGAATACTATACCCTGTAAAATCAAGCTTTAGAATTGACAATAAAAAAAACCTTCTATGATAAATAAAAGATAAAAGAATTCACAACTAGAAAGCTGACACTGCAAAACATGCTCAATAAAATATTTCATAAAGAAGAAATGGAGAATAAAAATAAAAACCAACAGAGAAAGAAAGAACACTAGAAGGATACTCAATCAAAAAAATCTAATTCAACTTAAAAAATAGAAATATATAAAAATTACAGGAAAAAGTTATCTCTCAATTAATAACATTGAATGTAATAGGATGAAAGACATAAATCAAATACATAGGCTGGCAGTTTGCATTAAAAAACAAAACCCAATATGCTATCTCTAAGAGACTCAGATCATAGGCAAAGATATTCACACACTGAAAGTGAAAGTATTGGAAAAAAACATACCATTCACATGGATCATATAAACAAGAAGGGGTTTCTTTTCTCATATCTGATAAAGTGGACTTGAAGCTGAAGTTAATCAGAAGAGACAAGAAGGCCATTTCATACTGCTTGAGGGAGTAATACAATAAGAAATAACAGTCATAAATAGTTTTGCCTCCCCAAATAGAACATCTACATACATTAAACAAACTCTGCTCAATATCAAGAATCAAATAGACCACCACACAATGACAACAGGTGTCTTTTCTCTCTTGTTACTAGATACATCTTCCAAATATATTTTATTATATATAATTATATATGTATTCCAAATATATATATTTATTATATATATTTTTTATTATATATATAATACAACTATAAAATATAATTAATAATTTAGACTTAAAAGACATAAATAGGCTATTAGACGTATATAGGCTATTTTATCTATCAATAACTGAATAAACTTTCTTCTCAGCAGCACATGGAACATTTTCTAAAATAGACCACATTTTAGGGCACAAAATAACTCTTAGCAAATACTGAAAAATAGAGAGAAGATCTCACATTATATCAGATTGTAATGAAATGGAATTAGAAATCTATGATAAAATAAAGAATAGAAACTAATACTTGGAAATTAAATAATTTATTATTGAATAATGAATAGATAACAGAAGAAATCAGGAAAAATAAAAAATTCATATAAATAAATGAAAATAGAGATAAAACATATCAAAACCTCTGGGACATTATGAAGGTAGTTCTAAGAGGAAAGTTTATAGCATTGAGCTCATACACTAAAATAATAGAAAGATAACAAATAAATAATCTAACACTACATCTCAAAGATCTAGAAAAGGAGAAACAAATCAACACCCAAATCAACAGAAGACAGGAAATAATTAAAATCAGAGCTCAAATAAATAATATTGAAATTTAAAAAGTTCAAAAAAATCGATGAAAGACAAAGTTGGCTTTTTGAAAGAATTAACAAAATTGTTAAACACTCAACCAAGCTAACCAAAAAAAGAAAAAAAAGTCTCTCAAATTGTTAAAATCCATGATGATTTTAACATAGATGCTACTGAAATACAGAGTATAATCAGAAACTATTCTGAAAATTTATATTACAAGAACTTTATAGTCCCCAAAGCTCAAAAATCTTGAAGACATCCACAAATTCCTAGAGACATACTACCTACTCAAATTGAACCAATAGGATGGAGAAAATTTAAATAGACTAATTTCAAATAAAGAAATTAAAGACACCATCAAAATTCCACCGACAAATAAAAGCCCTGGACTTGATGCATTCTCGTTTCTACCAGACCTTTAAAGAAGAACTAACACCAATCCTCCTCAAATTATTCCATGAAATAGAAAAAGAGGAATCTACTAAGCATATTCTATGAAGCCAGTATCACCCTGATATAAAAATCAGACAAAGACACATCAAGGAAAGAAAACTTTAGACCAATATCCTTGATGAATATAGATGCAAAAATTCTTAATCAAATACTGGCAAATTGCATATAAAAACACACTAAAAATATGGTGTACCATGAGCAAATGTATTTTATCCTAGGGATGCAAGATTCAACACAGAGAAATTAATAAATGTGATCACCACTAAAATATATTTAAGGACAAGAATCACACTGTTACCTCTATAGATGCATAAAATGCATTTGGCAAAATATAGAATCATTTAATATTTAAAACACTAGAAAAAATAGGAATTAAAGGATCATGCCTCAACATTATAAAGATCATCTACAACAAACTGAAGGCCAATATAATTCTAAATGGGCAAAAATTGAAAGCATTCCCTTTAAAAACTGGAACAAGACAATGATATCTATCTTATTCACTTCTATTCAACAGAGTTCTTGAATCTCTAGCTAGAACAGATACACCAAAAAAAAAAGAAAAGAAAAAGAAATTAAAGGGATATGAATAAGAAGAGCTAAAATTAGCTCTGTTTGATGACAATATGATTCTATATTTCGAAAACCAAAAAATCTTCTAGAATTTATAAGTGAATTCAGCAAAGCAGCAGGATACAAAATTAACACTCATAAATCAATTTAAATCAATTTCATTTTTATACTCCAATGATGAATCAGCTGAAAGAGAAATTGGGAAATCATACCAATCACAATAACCTAAAAAAAACCCTTGGAAATCAATCTAACAAAAGTGGTGAAGAACCTCTACAATGAAAACTACAGAACACTACAGGAAAAAAAAAATTTGAGGAAGACATTAGAACATGGAAAGACCTTCAAGTTCTTGGATAGGCAGAATTCATATTGTCAAAATGGCCATACTACCAAAAGCACTATACAGATTAAGTGCATTTTCCATCAAAATCAATGATTTTTTTGTAGAAATAGAAAAAAGCATTCATTAAATTTATTGGAAGAAAAAGAAGCCCAGAATAGCCAAAGCAATCTTTAGCAGGGAAAAATAAAGCAAGAGGCATCATAATACCAAACTTTAAATTATAGTGATAAAGTAAAAAACAAACAACAAAGAAACTATAGAACTCAACAGCACAATCAACAACCTAGACTTAACCGACATATATAGAATATATCAACCATCATCAAGTGGATACACGTTCTTCTCAGCAGCACATGGATCCTACTCAAAGATAGACCATATATTATGCCATAAGGCAACTCTTAGTAAATATAAAGGCGTGGAGATAATACCATGCACCATATCTGACCATAATGGAATGAAATTGGAAATCAATGATAAAAGAAAGAAGGAAAAACTCTACACCACGTGGAAAATGAACAATATGTTATTGAATGATCAATGGGTTACAGAAGACATAAAGGAGGAGATGAAAAAATTCTTAGAGTCAAATGATAATACAGACACAACATACTGGAATCTATGGGACACAATGAAAGCAGTTTTAAGAGGGAAATTCATTTCTTGGAGTTCTTTCCTCAAAAAAAAGAAAAAACCAACAAATAAATGAACTCACACTACGCCTCAAAAATCTAGAAAAGGAAGAGCAAAACAACAGCAAATGTAGTAGAAGACAAGAAATAATTAAAATTAGAGCAGAAATCAACAAAACTGAAACAAAAAAAATTGAAAAAATAGATAAAACTAAAAGTTGGTTCTTTGAAAAAATAAATAAGATAGACAAGCCCTTAGCCATGCTAACGAAAAGAAGAAGAGAGAGAACTCAAATTACTAACATACGGGATGAAAAAGGCAATATCACAACAGACACTACAGAAATACAGAAGATAATTAGAAAGTATTTTGAAACCCTATATTCCAATAAAATAGAAGATAGTGAAGATATTGATAAATTTCTTAAGGCATATGATTTGCCCAGATTGAGGAAGACACACACAATTTAAACAGACCAATAACAAAGGAAGAAATAGAAGAAGCCATCAAAAGAATACCAACCAAGAAAAGCCCTGGACCGGATGGGTATACAGCAGAGTTCTACAAAACCTTCAAATAAGAATTAATACCAATACTTTTCAAGCTATTTCAAGAAATAGAAAAAGAAGGAGCTCTTCCAAATTCATTCTATGAGGCCAACATCACTCTGATCCCAAAACCAGACAAAGATACTTCAAAGAAAGAAAACTACAGACCAATATCTCTAATGAACTTGGATGCAAAAATTCTCAATAAAATTCTGGCAAATCGAATACAAAAACATATCAGAAAACTTGTGCACCATGATCAAGTAGGATTCATCCCTGGGATGCAAGGCTGGTTCAATATACGGAAATCAATAAATGCTATTCACCACATCAATAGACTTGAAGACAAGAACCATATGATCATCTCGATAGATGCAGAAAAAGCATTTGACAAAGTACAGCATCCCTTTATGTTCAAAACACTAGAAAAACTAGGGATAACAGGAACTTAGCTCAACATTGTAAAAGCTATATATGCTAAACCTCAGCCTAGCATCATCCTAAATGGAGAAAAACTGAAGGCATTCCCTCTAAAATCTGGAACAAGACAGCGGTGCCCTCTATCACCACTTCTATTCAATTTAGTTCTCGAAGTACTAGCCAGAGCAATTAGACAGACAAAAGAAATTAAAGGCATAAAAATAGGAAAAGAAACTAAATTATCGCTATTTGCGGATGACATGATAATATACTTAACAGACCCAAAAGGTTCTACAAAGAAGCTGCTAGAGTTAATAAATGAATTCAGCAAAGTGGCAGGTTATAAAATCAACACGCATAAATCAAAGGCATTCCTGTATATCAGCAACAAAACCTCTGAAATGGAAATAAGGAAAACCACTCCATTCACAATATCCTCAAAGAAAATAAGATACTTGGGAATCAACCTAACAAAAGAGGTGAAAGATTTATACAATGAAAACTACAGAACCCTAAAGAGAGAGATAGAAGATCTCAGAAGATGGAAAAATGTACCCTGTTCATGGATAGGCAGAACTAACATCATCAAAATGGCGATATTACCCAAAGTTCTCTACAGTTTTAATGCGATGCCAATCAAAATCCCAACAGCATTTCTTGTAGAAATAGATAAAAGAATCATGAAATTCATATGGAAAAACAAAAGACCCAGAATAGCAAAAGCAATTCTAAGCAGGAAGTGTGAATCTGGAGGTATAGCGATACCAGACTTCAAACTATACTACAGAGCAATAGTAACAAAAACAGCATGGTACTGGTACCAAAACAGGCAGGTGGACCAATGGTACAGAATAGAGGACACAGAGACTAATCCACAAAGTTACAACTATCTTATATTTGATAAAGGGGCTAAAAACATGCAATGGAGGAAGGATATCATCTTCAACAAATGGTGCTGGGAAAATTGGAAATCCATATGCAACAAAATGAAATTGAATCCCTTTCTCTCGCCAGCCACAAAAGTTAACTCAAAATGGATCAAGGAGCTAGATATCAAATCAGAGACACTGCGTCTGATAGAAGAAAAAGTTGGCTCCGATCTACATATTGTGGGGTCGGGCTCCGAATTCCTTAATAGGACTCCCATAGCCCAAGAGTTAACAACAAGAATAAACAAATGGGACTTATTTAAACTAAAAAGTTTTTTTTCAGCAAGAGAAACAATAAAAGAGGTAAATAGAGAGCCTACATCCTGGGAACAAATTTTTACCCCTCACACATCAGATAGAGCCCTAATATCCAGAATGTACAAAGAACTCAAAAAATTAAACAATAAGATAACAAATAATCCAATCAACAAATGGGCCAAGGACCTGAACAGACATTTCTCAGAGGAGGACATACAATGAATCAACAAGTACATGAAAAAATGCTCACCATCTCTAGCAATCAGAGAAATGCAAATCAAAACCTCCCTAAGATACCATCTCACTCCAGTAAGATTGGCAGCCATTATGAAGTCAAACAGCAATAAGTGTTGGCGAGGATGTGGGGAAAAGGGCACACCTGTACACTGCTGGTGGGACTGCAAAATGGTGAGGCCAATTTGGAAAGCAGTATGGAGATTCCTGGGAAAGCTGGGAATGGATCCACCATTTGACCCAGCTATCGCCCTTCTCGGACTATTCCCTGAGGACCTTAAAAGAGCGCACTATACGGATACGGTCACATCAATGATTACAGCGGCACAATTCACAATAGCTAGACTGTGAAACCAACCTAGATGCCCTTCAATAGATGAATGGATAAAAAAAATGTGGCATCTATATACAATGGAGTATTATGCAGCACTAAGAAATGACAAAATCATAGAATTTTCAGGGAAATGGATGGCATTAGAGCAGATTATGCTAAGTGAAGCTAGCCAAGCTTTAAAAAACAAATGCCAAATGTCTTCTTTGATATAAAGAGAGCAACTAAGAACAGAACAGGAAGGAAGAGCATGAGGAAAAGACTAACAGTAAACAAAGACGAATGGGGGGAGAGAAAGGGAGAGAGAAGGAAAGGATATGGAAATGGTAGGAGACCTTCAATGATACACAAAAGAAAAAGAGGTTATGATGGGCAAGGGGGAGCGGGAAAAAAGGGAGAGAATTGAACAACAGCAGAGGAGGCAGAGAGGGAAGGTGGGAGGGGAGGGGAGGGGGGAATAGTAGGGGATAGGAAAGGTAGCAGATTACAACAGTTACTAATATGCCATTATGTAAAAATGTGAGTATGTGACAGATGTGATTCTGCAATCTGTATTGGGGGTAGAAATGGGAGTTCATAACCCAATGGAGTCAAATGTATGAAAGATGATTTATCAAGAGCTCTGTAATGTTTCGAACAATCAATTAAAAAAATAATTACTGGCTGAATACAACTTGAGATTCAGATACTAAAGGGGTTCAAATACAGGTACCCTGTCTATGTCTTCGCCTATCATCCAGTAAGAAGGAAATGATTTAGTGAACTGAATAATGTCATTTCTTTGAAGGATGAGAAAAAAGATAATTGGAATGTAGAATTGAGACCCTGTGTATATAAGAAGAGTGACTTAAAATTCAATTATCTTCAGAATGTGAAGAAACCCATGGTGTCTGAGTATTTTTGCATTGTGAACAAGTAATGGAAAAAGATTTAGTTGTTGAATAAAGAACATTTATGTTTTAAAAAAAACAAACAACAACAACAAAACAAAAACAAAAATAAACAAACAACAAAATCTCAGCATGTAATTGGACCAAAACAGGCAAGAAGACCAATGGATCAGAATATCAAACAAAGAGACAAGACATAAAAATACAGTTATCACATATTAGAGAAAGGCACCAAAAACTTACATTGCATTAAAGATAACCTTTTTTAAAAAAATGGTGCTTGGAAAACCAGAAATTCATAAGTAGTAGAAAAAAATTGAATCCCTATATCTCACCCTGCACAAAAATAAACTCTATGTGGATCAAAGAACTAGGAATTAGACCAGAAACCTTGTACACACTGGAAGAAAATGTAGGCCCCACACTCAAACATATCAGCTAAGATACTGACTTCCTTAGCAAGACTTCTAAAGGGCAACAAGTAAAATCTATAATCAACAAATGGGATGGCATCAAACTAAAATGCTTCATCATAGCAAAGTAAACAATCTTGAACATGAAAAGAGAGCCTATAGAATGAGAGAAAAAATTTGCCACTTGTTCCACAGATAAGGTGTTAATTTCCAGGAAGTACAAAGAACCCTAGAATTTTAACACCAAAAAACTAAATTATTCCATTCATAAATGAGCAAAGGAACTGAACAATTCTTTCATAGAGGAAGAAAAACAAATGATCAACAAATATATGAAAAAATATGTTCAAAATCTACAACAATTAGAGAAATGCAATTTAAAACTACACTGAGATTTCATCTCACTTCAGTAAGGATGGTAACTATCAAGAATACAAATAACAATAAATGTGGGCAAGGATGTAGGAAAAAAGATATACTCATACCTTGCTGGTGGGACTACAAATTGGTGCATCCACTCCAGAAAGCAATATGGAGATTAAAAACAAACTAACTTTGAATGAAACTACTATTTAACCCAGCTATCCCACTCCTCAATATATATCCAAAGGATTTAAAATCAGCATACTACAGTTACACAACCACATCAATGTTTTTATTAGCTCAATTAACAATAGTTAAGCTATGGACCAATGTATGTACCCTTTAATAAGTGAATAGATGAAGAAATTGTGGAATATATGACTTTATGACAGTTACCATTAAATGGATGAATCTTGAGACTATCATGCTAAGTAAAATAAACCAGTCTCCCCAAACCAAATGTCAAATGTTTTTGTTGATACATGGAAGCTAACTCACAATAAGTAGGGGGAGGTATAAAATTAAAATTTAGTACATTAGACAAAGGGAAATGAAGGGAAGGTGGGGGGTATTTGAAAAGGGAAGATAGTAGAATTAATCTGACATAACTTTCGTAAGTACAAAAAAGATTACACCACAGAGAAATCAAAACATGGTGTACAGTCACAAGAATGGGGTACTAAGTAGAAAGAGATATATTCCATGCTGTATAATTGTGTCAAAATGAATTATACTATCATTTATAACTGAAAAGAACTAATTTTAAAAAGCAACTCAAAATGGTTTAAAGACTTAACTGTAAAAGCAAACTATGAAACACTAGAAGAAAATAGGTGAAATGCTTCAGGCCATCAGTCTGGGCAAAGATTTTTGGATATGACCCAAAACACAAGCAATACAAGCAAAAATATTCAAATGTGATCAACAAAGCTTTTGCACAGTAGAGAATACAATTAATAGGGTAAAGACACAATCTGAAGACTGGAAGAAAATACCTTCAAGTTATCCTTGTGATTAAAGACTAATATCCAGAATATGAGAAATTCAACAGCAACAGAAAAACAAAACAAAACAAATAATACAATTATTAAAAAGAAAATGATCTCAATAAACATTTCTCAAAAGAAGAGAGATGCCTTACAGGTATAAATGAGGAAATGCTTACCACCAATCATCAGGGAAATACACATCAAAACCGCAATCAGATAATGTCTGACTCCAGTCAAAATTGCTATTATTTAAAAGACAAAAATAGCAAATTCTGGTGACCATGTGGATAAAGAAAGAAAAATTCTATTGATATACTGTGGTTGTGAACATAAATTTGTACAGAATTTATGGAAAGCAGTGTTGAGAGGTTTCTCAAACATCTAAAAATTAACACTAACATATAATCCAGCAATCAGATATACTTTGTGTATATCCAAAGGAAAGGAAAGAAAACCAATATATGGAAGAGAGATCTGCACTCTAAGCACAATTGCTAATGAAATCAAACAAGGTGTCCATGAACAAATAAATTGATTGAGAAATTAGGCACTTAAAAGGATTAAGAAATATGTACTTACTGCTGTTCAGCCATAACAGGAAGGAAATCCTGCCATTTTTGGCAACATAGATGAGCCTGGAGGACATTTTTACAAGTCAATAAGCCAGAGACAGTAGGCAAATACTGCCTTATGTTCTCTCATATGTGGAAGCTAAAAGAGTTAAGTTTATAGAAGCAGAGAGTGGATCAGTGGTTATCAGAGGATAGAAGGAGTTAAGGGGGAGTAATGGGTACAAAATTTCAATTAGGTCGAAAGAATAAGTTTTAGTGTTCTATAGCACAGTAGGATTCTATAGCCAATAATTTATTGTATAATTCAAAATTTCTACAAGAAAAAATTTGAATCTTCTTGCCAATATAAAATGATATTTTATGTGATAGATATATTATATGCTGATTTTTATCACTGTACACTGTATAGATAGTATCAAAATATCACATTCTACTACACAAATATGTACAATTGTTATTTATAATTAAAAAAATCAAATTGTGGCACGGTGAAAAAAATAAAACTCAGGTTTTGGCTACTTAGCCTCAAGATAACACAAATGTGAGCCCTAAGTACTATCACAGAATGCCATTTCCCTCATAAACACATTTGTAAACAGTGGGTTAGAAACGAATCTCATATTCTCTTTAGTTGTAATGTTTCATAATTTAAGAATTTTTAAATTGAAGAGAATCTTAAAGGTCATCTAAAACCATTTTATGATATATTTTAAATGGAAATATTGGAACTGTCAATGGTTTTTGCACTAGTGATCATCAATTCCATTGGGGACTTTAAAACAAACATATTACACGATCTGTTTACAAAGTATTGATCCAGTGAATTTGATTTGATGACCCAGAGACTAAAGTTTTAAAAAACATGCTGTGAAAGTCTAAAAATTAGCAATGTCAGAAAAAGAAAAAAAAAAGACCTCCTTCATTTTGAGTACTAAAATGTACTAAAGTATAAATAAGTATTCGATTCATTCTTTAAAAGTAAGTTTTGGACAAAGCAAACTTAAAGAAAGTTTCAGAAAAAGGAAGCATATTGCAGCTTAGAGAAAATGAATGAATGACTTGAAAAGTCAAAAAACTAAGGGTGGAGTGAGAATTTGAACAGGTTTTTAACTCATGGAATTTTTAATATTTTCAGAAATATACAAAAATAGATTCTGCTCAAGCTTGGTAGAATTTGCACACATGGTGATATGCCAACAGAATGCTACAAGCTGTAGAACCACTCTAAGAGTCTTAGAGCATAAATTCATCTCACTAAAATACCAACTTTCTTTAACCAACCGTCTGTTTGCAGAGGCCTTATTAAATACTGGGAGAAAGTAAGATTCATGACCATTATTTTCTGTGCCTTGTATCTAAGTTTCATTTTGTTTTGATGTGACAATAATGACCAAAATTACATTGCTGTAATAGATTTGTAGGTACTGTAAAATTGACAATTTATTATAGTTTATTTTTTAAAGATGGTATTTATTTCCTTTAAATACTTTACCTTTGGTACACAGTAGTCTTCAATTGACAGTATTATGTCTAATTCCTATATTCTATGTGAGATCATGCCCTTCAAAATTCCATTTTTTAAATTTTACTCTCATTGGGCCCAGTTTCACCTATTCTTGACCCCTATCCCTGTTGGATGTCATGCATGTTAATTGCATACAATACTTATATGTCTGCTAACTGATAATCATATTGTATTATATGAACTTTCAGGACTTTTTCTTACTCTTTACTGCAAGACACATGATTTATAGATGAACATAAATTTTTGACACTTTTGATTTTTCTTTTTTCTAAGGTTACATGAACTTTACTCTTCAGGGCAAAACAAACAAAATAAAATAAGCCTATACTGGCACATCATTTAAGATTTAAAATTTAACAATCTCTTCCTCATTTATATGTAGCTAGCTAGTCTCTTCAATTTGAGTCTCGGAAAACATGATTTAGACTGAGACTACAGGTTTAAGCCAGAAGATTATTCTGAAAGTTGAGCAAATATTAGAAAAAAATGATGCTTCAGTGACATTTTCTGAAGGTAAATATCTTTTCTACTTTTCTTTAACAGAAAGAAATTTTGGCAAATTGAACCAAACATTTATCATTCATTTCCTTATTTCATCAGCCATTCAAAAAATATTCATTGAGGATTTTATATATTAGTTCAATATTGAGAATTCACAAGTTCTTCTGTCATATGAGACAGATGTTGTTGAATAATCGCAGAAAAATACAAGATTGGTGTTTTTTTTAATTTTTAATGAGAGAGAGAGAGAGAGAGAGAGAGAGAGAGAGAGAGAGAGAGAGAAATTGTTTTAATATTTATTTTTTTAGTTTTCAGCGGACACCACATCTTTGTTTGTATGTGGTGCTGAGGATTGAACCCAGGCTACACGCATGCCAGGCAAGCACGCTACCACTTGAGCCACATCCTCAGCCCAAGATTGGTGTTTTAAAGAGGGAGTATTCTAAAAGAATAGTATAGAGTTCAAATAAAACATGTAAAAAGGAATTTAACAAGTCAAGAATTCTAGGTGCTTTTAGTGTTTGTGGAATGTGTGAAAAGAATCTTGGTAAAGGAATTTGGACATCCTTTCCTACCAAAATAGGAGAGAGTACAGAAAAAGGAATATATCTAGAACACAGCACATCAACATTTGTTATATTTTCAAATCAAGATTCATCAAAAAAATTTATACCCAAATATACTTATTAAATAAAAAATAATAAACACAAATGCACTAATATCAGAAAAAAAGCAAATTTTACTAAAGAACAAAAATCAAGAACAAGATAATTTGAAGCAGCATAGTATAAAAATCAAGACAGACTTTTTATTGGTTTGTTGTATAAAAACCAGAGAATTTCATTGTGACTTATTAGTATATGTATATAAAATAATTTAATCAATTTTACTCCCAGGACTTCCCCTTACTCTCTCCTCCCCCTTCCCATGATCTTCTTAATCTTCTTTTATGGCCAACCTCCAACTTCCATAACATCCTCTTTTGTCTTTTTTTTCATGTTTTTTTACCCTCTAGAGTTAATACATGAAAAAAAAAAAAGTATGACAATTGACTTTCTGAGTCCAGCTAATTCTGACTAACATTGTACTCTCCAGTTTCATCCATTTTCCAGCAAATGAGATAATTTCATTCTTCTTTATGGATGAATAAAACTCCATTTGTGCGTGTGTGTGTGTGTGTGTGTGGCATTTTCTTTATTACTTAATTGGTTGATACATACCTATGCTGTTTTCACAATTTGGCTAGTGTGAATCGTGCTGCAATAAACGTGGGCATACATGGATATCTACAGTATGTTGACGTAAGTTCTTTGGGTTAATACTGAATTGTGGTATTGCTGGATCATATGAATTATTCTTTTAAGAATCTCCATACTGATATCCATACTGGTTGCACAAATTTCTCTTCCCATCAACAGAGTATTAGATTTCCCTTTTCCTACATTCTCACCAGCATTTGCTGTTATTTGTATTTTGATGATTGTCTTTCTGACTGGAGTGAGATGGATTTTCAGTGTAATTAGATTTGTGTTTCTTCATAGCTAGATATGGAGTATTTTTTCATATAATTGTTGGCAATTTTTACTTCTCCTTTTAAGAAGTTCATTTTCAGCTCATTTACCCATCTATTGAATTGTTTATTATCATTTTTATGTTGAGTTTGTTGAGATCTTTATGTATTCTGGATTTTAACTTTCTGCTAAAATAGTAGCTGACAATGATTTTCTTCCACTATGTAGTCTGTCTCTTCATGCTATGGTTTTCTTTACTGTGCAGAAGCTTTTAAATTTGATGAAATTTTATTTTTCAGTTTTTTTGTATTGTTTCATGAACTATAGGAGTCCTACTGAAGAACTCATTGTTTAAGTCTCTATGTTGCTGTGCTTCCCCTGTTTTCTTCTAATACAGGCAAACTTTCTGGTCTTGTATCCATTCAGGTATACTTTTATGCAAGATGAGAAATAGAGATCTTTTTTCTTCATTCTGCATATGGATGTCCAGTTTTCCTAGAACATTCAGTAAAGAGGCTATCTTTTCCAATGTTTGTGGTTTGTACTTTGGTAAAGAATCAGATGAGTAGTCATATGGGTTTTTCTTTGTCTTCTATTCTTTTCCATTGGACTCTGTTTGTTTTTATGCCAGTGTCATGCTATTATTGTTGCTATAGCTCTGTAGTATAATTTGAAATCAGGTATCATGGTGCCTCTAGCATTGCTCTTTATGCTCAGCATTTCTTTAGCTATTTCGGGTCTTTGTTCTTCTATATGGACTTTAGCATGTTTTTTCTAGTTCTGTGGAAGAATGTCCTTGATACTTTGAAGAGGACTGAATTGAATTTGTACAATTGCATTTTATCAACATCAATGTCCCCCTGTCCTTGAGCATGGACGATCTTCTATCTTCTAGTGTCTTCTTAAATATTTTTTCTTCAATGTTCTGTAATTTTAATTGTAGAAGTCTTTTAAGTTCTTGGTTAGATTCATTCCTAGGTATTTTAAGGAAACAGTTCTGAATGGAATTGTTTGTTCTATTTCTTTCTGCATTATTATACAAATTTATTTTTGTATGTTGATATTGTACCTGGCTATTTTGTTGAATTGTTTTTATTAGATCTAGAAGTATTCTAGTGGAGCCACTAGATTTTTTAAATACAGGATGTCATCATAACTTCACTTTCTTCTTTTATATTTGTATTCCTTCTCTTTTATTTCCTTCTCTTACCTAATTGTTCTAGCTAAACTTTCAGATTCTATATTAAAGAGGAGTGGTAAGAGTGGACATTATTTTTTCATTCTAGATTTTAGAGAAAGTGCTTTCCATTTTTTCTATTTAGTATGATGTTGGATTTGGATTTTTTATATATAGACTTTATGACATTGAGGTAAGTTTCTAATATCTATAGTTTCTTCAGAGCTTTTATAATGAAGGGGTATTGAATTATATCCAGGGCTTTATCTGCATCTACTGAGATAATCTCCTGATTTTTGTCATTGATTCTATTTATGTGCTGTATTATTTTTATTGATTGGCAAATATTGAACCATCCTGTATCACTATGGTGAAAAGAGCTTTATATGATGTATGATATTTTCAATGTATTGCTTAATTCAATTTGTAGATATTTATTTGGAAATTTTATATCTATGTTCATCAAATTTGTTGGACTGTAATTTTAGTTCTTCTTTAAACATTTGTTAAAATTCAGCTATGAATTCATTTAGTCCCTTCATTGTCAGAGATATTTTGTTACTACATCAATGTCATTGTTTTGTCAATTGGTTTGTTTAGGCTTTCTACATTCTTATGGTTCAATTTTGGAAGATACTATGTATCTAGAAATTTATACAGTTTTTCTAAATTTTCCAGTTTATTTCAGTAAAGGTTCTCAAAATAGTCCCTACTTGTTTTCTAAATTTCAGTGGTGTCTGTTTTTTGTTTGTTTGTTTGTTTTGTTTTGTTTGTTTGTTTGTTTTTGTGTGTGTGTGTGTGTGTGTTTGGTGTCTGCTTTAATGGTTCTTTCACGAGGCCTTTAACTTTATTATGTTGGGTCTTTCTTATTTTGATAAGGGTTTATTAGTCTTGTTTCCTTTTGGAAAGAAGCAATTCTTTGTTACAGTCATCCTTTCTATTCATTTTTATTCTCAATTACATTAATGTCCGCTGTGATCTTTATTATTTCTTTCTACTGGTTTTGAGATTGTTGGTTCTTGTTTTTCTAAGACCTCAAGATGCATTAAGCTACTTATTTATTAGATCTTCTTGATTTTTTTATGTAGGCTCTAATGGCTAATGGCTATAAAATTATCTCTTTAAACTGTTGTGGGGCAGGTTGCTCAGAAAACACACAAAGTCCTAGTTTTGTTCAAATTGAAGAGTATTTACTTAGCCAACAGGTTACTGCTCCTCACAATACCATAACTCTCTCTGTAAGGAACAGCCCTGAGCCTGAGAAATTTAGAATATTTAAAGGCAAAAACCACATCCGGGTTGATGTAAATGCAAGCAAGCTGGAACAGAAGCTGAATTGGGTAGTTAACATGACAATGCAATGGGTATTTTGGTATTTCCCAAGAGACTTTTCAGGTTGGCATAGTAGTAAGCAAGCAGAAGGGAAGTGGGTCAAAAGGATCCTAGCTCACTACAAGAAAGAGAATGGTTACTAATGTTTAGATAATCAATTTCTAACAAGGTACATTGTCCACGAAAAGTGGAAACCAAAGAGAACAATTTTTACATTGTATAAGAATTGCTATTATATGTTGCCAAGTGTGCTATGCTAGGTTAATTATTAATGGGCCCAGAGGTGGGGGCTTTCCCATGGGAGAAGCATTTCTTACATGATATGAAATCTCAGGGTAAAATGGAATTTGTTTGGTCATTGCCCATACAGCCTGACCCATAACATACTATACATAAAAAAAAAATGCATAGAAATGTATACTATACATTCTTTTATGTTTTGTTTCTGTTTTAATTTGATTCTAAGTTTGTAAAAATTTCTTCCCTAGTTTCTTCAATGACCTACCCATTTAGAAATATGTTATTCAATCTTCATGTGTTTGAATAGTTTTCTCTTTCTTGCTATTGATTTTTAATTTCATTTCACTATGATCCACTAAATGGAAGGAGTTATTTAATTTTTTTTTAAAATTTGATACAGCTTGCTTTTTGGTCTAATGTATGATCTTTGTTAGAGGAAGTTCCATGAGCAGCTGGAATTAGAAAGTGTATTTTGTGGTTGGAGGATGAAGTAGTCTATAGAAATTTATTAACTTTATTTTCTCAGAAGTATTAATTCTGTAGTATCTTTGTTGGTTTAATGCCTGGATGACCGATGTATTAGTGACACTGGTATGTTGAGGGAAGCCATTATTTTTGTCTTGGTGTCTATCTGTCCATTCACGATGAGCAGTGTTTGTTTTATAAAATTGTGTACACCTATATTTGAGGCATAAATATTTACAATCATTATTTTTTTCTATTGTGTTGTTCCCTTTAGGAGTGAATGGTGACCTACTTTGTCTCTTTAATTTTGGATTAAAGTCTATTTCTTCAGATTTATTCTTGCTTATTTTCAGATTCTATTTGCATGAAATATTGTTATACTCAGACCTTCACATAGCTCTGAGACCACACAGTCTAATGCCAATAAAGCCTTTATTGCTGGCCAGCAGTGGACACTCTGCTCTCAAAGAACGAGATGGTCAGAGTGATGCTCCTGCCTTCAGTTAGCCTCATATTTAAGCCAAAAAAAACCACAAAAGGGATGTTTGGGGTCTCAGCCAATGCAAGCAAGCCCAAATAAAGAGGTGGGAGATAGCAGTCAAACACAACTTGCCCCAGACATGACCTTTCTGTCTGTCATGGCTGAGTTTACAAAATGGAGTCAGTATACAAAATGGAATCACTTACAGAGATTTTTTTCATATCACAATATCATTTTCAATCCTTTAATTTTCAGTATATTGGATGTCTTTGCTGATATGTTTCTTGTAAACAGAGTTAGATATTCATTTTTAATCAAACCTGCCAGTCGGTGTCTTGAATTAGAGAATGAAGACCATTTGCATTCAGTGTTATTATGGAGAGTTATCTTTCTCTCATTTTATTTAACATCTAATGCTTTATTTCTTCTTAATTCTCATTAGCTCATCTACTTTTCTAATGTAACTTACTCTTTCCCAGGCTCTCTTTTTTTCAATTTTCTTTTTCTGTATGAAGAACTTTTTTACATATCTTTTGCAATGATGGCTTTGTGGTCATGAATTACATTAGTTTATCTTATAAGGTTTATATTTCTCTTTTATTCTGAAGAATACTTTTCCAGTGATAGCAGTCTTGACTGGGAGTTTTTTTTTTCCCCCCTGGACCTAAAAATACTTTGTTTCAACCCCTCCTGCATGTTAGAGTTTCTAGTGAGAAATTTTCTGTTGTTCTTATTGGTTTCACTTTATATTTATATTGGTTTCACTTGACTTGGACATATCTCTAATCATATTTTTCTATTTTTTTCTATACTGACGTCTGAAATTTCAAGTTTATTCACCTTGTCATCAAGCCATGAAAGTTTGTCTTCTGTTTCATCTTATCTATTCATGAAAGTTTCAATTTAGTTTTTAATTTGACTTATTATACTTTTCATTTCCAAGGATTCTATTTGTTCTTTTTCAGAACCAATATCTTTTTTTCTGTTTTATTTTTATTTGTTCTTTTTAGTTGTATATGATCATGGGAACTGTTTTGATATATTTATACTATAGTGATGTATATCTTATTCTAGTTAAAGTATGAGTCTTGTAAATGTACACAGTATTGAATCACTGTTGTATTTACATATGTACAAAGAAAAGTTATATCAGATACATTTCACTGTCATTCCTATCCCCATCTGGCCCCCTCCCCTCATTTCCCTTTGTTTAATACTCTGAACTTCTATTCTAATCCTCTACCACACCCCTTATAGTAGGTTAAGCATCCTGATATCAGAGAAAATACTTGACCTTTGGCTTTTTGGGACTGGCTTATTTCACTTAGCATGATAGTCTCCAGATCTATCCATTTACCACCAAATGTCATAAAGTCATTCTTCTTTATGACTAACCCTCCATTGTGGATATATACAATATTTTTTTAATCTATTCATCTATTGAGGGTCATTTAGATTGGCACCATAGCTTAGCTGTTCTGAATTGTGCTGCTATAAACATTGATGTGTTTGTATCAGCATAATATATTAATTTTAACTCCTTTGGATGTTTGCTGAGGAGTGAAATAACTGGGTCAAATTGTGGTTCCATTCCAAGTTAGTATTCTAATGAATCTTCATACTGTTTTCCATAGTGGTTACACCAATTCGCAGTCCCATCAGCAGCATTATGAGTTGACATTTTCCCCACATTCTCACCATGATTTATTGTTACTTGTATTCTTGATGGTTGCCATTCTGACTGCAATGAGATAGACTCCCAGTCTCATTGTTTTCTAGGGGGGAGATACTGGGGAATGAACTGAGGGACATCAAACTACTGAGACACATCTCAGCCTTATTTTGTATTTTATTTAGAGACAGGGTCTCACTGAGTTGCTTAGCGCCTTGTTGCGGAGACTGGCTTTGAACCTGAGATTCTCGTGACTCAGCCTCCAAAGCCACTGGCTCAGTGTAGTTTTAATTTGCATTTTTCTAATTTCTAGAGATGCTGAACATTTTTTTTTATATATTTATTGACTGTTCCTATTTCTTCTTTTAAGAAGTATCTCTTTAGTTTCTTTGCCTCTTTATTGGGTAGCATTAAATTTTTTGAAATCTTTGTATATTCTGGAAATTAAGCCCTTAGTTGAGGTGCATGCAGGCGGTAAAGATTTTCTCCCAAAGGTTCTCTTTTCATGTTCTTGATTATTTTGCTCTGAAGAAGCTTTTTTTCTTTTGGATTTCATTCCATTCATGAAATTTTTATTTTACTTCTTGCACTTTAGGGGTTTGCTAATAAATTTGATCCTTAAGCCAACATGTTGGAGTGTTGGGCCTACATTTCCTTTTAGTAGGTGCAGGGTTTATAATCTAATATCTAGGTCTTTCATCCACTTCAACTTGTTTTGTACAGGGTGAGAGGAGTTAAATTTCAAAAATTTCACATTTTTATCAAATTGCTCATTCATATCTTTATTGTCTTTCTTAATTCATTCAATTGTTTATTTATATCTTTGCAATATACCCTTGGCTATGGGTATACTTCAGCATCAAATAACATACTCAGCATAATCTCAGTGCTAAGTTCTACCACTAATACCACTTGGGAAGAAGAGAATTACCACCAGGAACAATGGTATTTCATGAACAATTGTATTATTATACAATATTATACAGCATATTGTATAATAATACTCAATGAGTATTATTATACAATATGCTGAAATATTAGATATAAATTCTAGTATACTTAATAGTAAAATACATAGATAGAAAATTTTAAAAAGATTAAAGGAGGAGAGAAAAGAAAAAAGAAGCAATTCATTACATGAATACATTAAATGAATTCATTAAAGAAATGCATTTCATTAGAAATGAAAAGAAAGATAAAAGAGAAGGGAATTACAAGTAAGAAGGCAGAACATGTCTCCTTTGCATAAAGCTGGAACTGGAAGACATATTAAGTAAAGACTGGCACAAAAAGCTTACACATACTAATAAAGTATTGTGAACAAGAAAAATCTGTTTCCACAATGCTTCTGTTTGAAAAAAAATAAACAGTATGTTCGCAAAGTTAAACAATATTTGGACTTTCATTTAGTTTTGTAGTTTATTTTATAACAAGTGCATAATCAAGGAATGCCAGACTTATAAACATTTCTCAAATTCTTAGGAGGAATAAATCCAAACTCACTTTGGGAGAAAAGAAGCCTTAACCTAGGAGCCCCAGGGATGTCCATGGTCAAGACAGAACAAATGAGAACTCGTAAGTCATATGAAGAAACAAGCAAACCATGATAAATGCCCAGCAAAACCAAGAAATAACAGATATATACATCCAAATATATACCCAAAGTCAGATGTTGAAATTATCTCCTAGTATATTGTAAGCAGAAGGTTAACATGATAGTCTTGAGAACACCATCTTTAGAAAGGCATGCATAGAAGGGTGGGCTTCTGGCTGGCTGGAAACTGGCTTCACAGGATCCCCACTTCTTCCTAAGAGACTTTCAATTGTGCCTTAACTGTGTAAACCATGTGGGTTTTGTTGAGCATCTTCTTCCCTGCTGGAGTTTGGAAACTGTATGTGCTACACAGAGAGTATCTATTTAAATAGCATCACTGATGTCTCCAATGAGCTTTCCTGGTAGATATATAATCACTAAGTGTAAGATTTTATGGGTTTTATAACCACCTAAATCTAATGTTTCCAGGTTTAATAATGTTGTACATGTAGATTTAGTTTTATTCAATTGAACTGTTTCATAAAGTTATGTAATTCCATTATACAAATTTTCTACCATTTTCTTTTATTCACTTAGACCTCTATGTTTTTAAATGTCATATGATTTATCTGTGTTATCATAGCTTGATGCTAAAAGAATTAAGTAGGTCTGTATACTTAAGTCTGTATACTTATACTGTATATAAGACTGTATACTTAAGTCTTGTGCATATTCTCAGAGAATTGTCAAAGCTGAAGGTGGTCTTAAGGATGCAGAAATATAAAACGTTATGTTTAAAATGTATTAAAAATTGAACCAAGTATTAATGAGTAGTGTGAACAAGTAATAAGAAAATATAAAAAGGATAATGAAGATTTGAAACATACCTTTAGGAAATGAAATCTTTAACCATAGAAAATATCAGATTGACAGACTGTTTTTACAAAAATCTTTACATTTGGTAGATGACGATTTATTATAATGGAAGGTAAATCTAAGAAAATTAACCCCAAAATATCAATAGTGCAAAAGAGATAATAGACACACAAAAAATGTAGAGTATCTGATAGCAGGCCATGAAAGTTCAACATTAATAAGAACCAGAAACCCCCACAAAGAGAGCTCATCAGAACAAAAAAGAAAACCCTAACTATGGCCAAAGAAACAGACTGCTTGTCAGATAGGGACAATTAACAGAAGACTTCTCAGCAACAACAATAAAGGAAACAGGCAGTTTCAACTTGATGAAATAAAGTGAGATTAAATCTAGAACTGAATATTTAGCTAAACTCTCAAATGTAGAAGTGAAAGTTTTTATTTTTTAAATAATTTAAAAATTTATAGAAATCATATACTGCAGTGTCCTGCTACATTTAACCCTTTGTTCAACATTATATCTGTGATATAATCAAATGCATGAAGCTTTTTTATGATTAGATAGTGTTCTATTGAATTACAGTCCAATTTATTAATTTTCTTGTTGATTAATATTTATATTTTTCACACTTAAAAATAGTCCTACTATATCTATTTTTAATGTGTTCCCTTGCTTACTTATGTAATAGTACTCAGAGGTTTTTACCTACCAGTAGAGGTTCAGTAGATATTTTAAAAATTCCCTCCAAAATCTAACAGTTTAAATCCCTACCAACAGAGTATGTTTTTTACAGATTCTCTATGACATCATCAAAATTTCCTACCATCATATTTTTTGTTTTTGAAAACTGAAGAACAAGTTTCAGTTGAATTTTCTTGATTATCAGGGAAGCTTAACCATTTTTTCATACATTTAATCCATTTTTTCTTCTTCCAGAAATGCCTCTTTCAGTTTCTTAGATTTGTTTAATTGTTCTCCTTAAATTAAGAAAAATTTTAATTTCCCTGTGGCTAGACAGATAAAATTATATCAATCACATTTTAATATATAATATTATCTAATATACATTTTGTATAACTAAAACTTTGAGTGGGTTGAATATTAGGTCTCACATTGGTATTCATCCATTTTTGAGATTATTTTTGTGTCTGATACAAGATAAGGGACAAATGAGATCATTTTTCATGTGGATACACAGTTATGCCAATCCCATTTGGAATTCTTGGTGCCCACATGAAAGATTGGTGGCTATATGTGCAGACTTACCTGGGCCCTCTGTCCATTCTAAGAGTTTTGATGCCTGTTTATATACCAGTACAATATACAATTTTGATTGTTTGAAATATAATTAGATATCAGAAAATGTGATGCTTCCATCTTTATCCTTCTTTCACAAGATTTCTTGGGAAAGTTAGGGTCTTTTGTGGTTAAATATAAATTTATGTTGGGTGCTATGGACATTTAAAAAATACTAAAGACCTTCAATTTGGGAATATATTCTTTCCATTTATTTGTGTTTTTACCTTTTTCAAGATTTTTTAGTTTTCACAAGCTGAGTTCAATAATGCATACATGTAATCCCCAAAACTATGCAGGCTAAGGAAGGAAGATCACAGTCTTGACAATTTATTGATATCCTATCTCAAAATACAAATTAAAAAGGACAGGAAAGTAGTTACATGGTAGAGAGCCCCTGGGTTTAATTTCCCCATAAACAGACACAAATTATATTTTTCATTGTAAAAAGAGTCCCCTTCTTGTTTGAGTTCCTCAGGATTTTGTTCTTTTTAATTGTATTGTGAATGAGATTGATGGAGTTGTCTGAAATCTTGAGGACTGTGGTGGAGCTGCAGATATTAAGGAGTGAATGTCTTCGGATCTCTTGGCAGGCCAGAGCAAGCAATAAGAAGAACAGACTGTTCTCAGGACAGGCTCAGTTGACATGGTCAGACTTGCCCTAAGTTCCTCTTGAGACTGTGGACATGCTCCATGCCTTTCCCTTGTGGTGGAGTTATTCTGGGGAGTATTCCTCTTAGTTTATGCTTAGCTGCTAATATAGGTCTAGGAAAAGATTAAGGATATAAATGTAAATGTAGCATTGCTTTAAAAAAGATATTTTAGTATTTTGTCTGCCTAACCTCAAGGTTGCATTCCACAGTTGGGAATTCACTGTACACTATGAAATGCTGTGCTTGCAAATAATAAACGTCCTTAGCTGCACCAAGCTTTGGATTCCCTGTGTTCTTTATTTCTCTTCACGCCCAATCAACATGAGATCATTTTATAATTTCCTTTTTTTATTAATTTTTAAATATGTTTAATTAGTTATACATGACAGTAGAATGCATTTGTGCACTTTGATATATCATACATAGGTGTGATAGAATTCCTCATTTTTCTCAGTATACATGTTGTAGAATCATACTGGTCATGTGGTCACATATATACATAAAGTAATAATGTCTGTTTCATTCTACTATCTTTCCTATCACCACATCCCCTCCCTTCCTCTTCCTTAACTTCCCTCTAACTAATCTAAGGTAACGCTATTCTTCTCTAGTACACCCTGCCTTATTGTGAATTAGCACCTGTATTATTAGAGAAAAGATTCAGCCTTTGGTTTATTGGGATTAGCTTATTTTGCTTAGCATGATATTCTCCAAATCCACCCATTACTAGCAAATGACATAATTTCTCTCTTCTTTAAAGCTGAGCAATATTCCATTGAGTATAAATGTATAAAAACCACATTTTCTTTATTCATTCATCTATTGAAGGACACCTAGGTAGGTTCCATACTTTAGCTATTGTGAATTGAGCTGCTATAAATATCGACGTGGCTGCACTCCTGCAGTATGTTGATTTTAAGTCCTTTGGGTATAAACCAAGGAGTGGGATAGCTGGGTCAAATGGTGGTTCCGTTTCAAGTGTTTGGAGGATTCTCCATACTGCTTTCCATGGTGGTTGCACTAATTTGCAGTCCCACCAGCAATATATGAGTGTACTTTTTTCTTCACATCCTCACCAACATTTATTATTGCCTTTATTCTTGATGTTTGCCATTCTGAAAGTAGTGAGATGAAATCTTAGAGTAGTTTTGATTTGCATTTCTCTAATTACTACAGAATTTGAACATTTTTTTCATGTATTTGCTGATCATTTGTATATCCTCTTCTGAGAAGGGTGTGTTCATTTCCTTAGGCCATTTATTGATTGGGTTATTTGGGTTTTTTTGGTGTTAAGTTTTTTGAGTTCTTTATATATCCTAGAGATTATTGCTTTATTGGAGATGCATGTGGTAAGGATTTTCTTCCAATCTGTAGGCTCTCTCCTCCTGTTATTGTTTCCTTTGCTGAGAGGAAGCTTTTTAATTTGAATCCCTCCTATTTATTGAGTCTTGATTTTACTTCTTGTGTTTTAGGAGTCTTGGTAAGGAAGTCAGAACTTAGATAGGCATGGTGAAGATTTGGAACTATTTTTGTCTTCTATTAGATGAAGGGTCTCTATTCTAGTGCCTAAGACTTTGATCCACCTTGAGTTGATTTTTGTGCAGAGTGAAAGATAGATGTTTGATTTCACTTTGCTACATATGAATTTCCAGTTTTGCCAGCACCATTTGTTGAAGAGGCTATATTTTCTCCAGTTTTTGGCACCTTTGTCTAATATCACATAACTATATTTATATGGGTTTATCTCTGTGTTCTCTATTCTGTACCATTGTTCTACAAGTCTATTTTGGTGCCAATACCATACAGTTTTTGTTACTATACTTCTGTAGTATAGTTTAAGGTCTGGTATTGTGATACCTCCCACTTGACTTTTCTTGCTAAGGATTGCTTTAGCTATTTAGCAGGATACAAAATTAACACCCATAAATTAATGGGATTCCTGTACATCCATGATGAATTAACTGAAAGAAAAATTATGAAAACTATTCCATTCAAAATAGCCTCCAAAAAAATTTTGGAATCAATTTAACGAAAGAGGGAAAGACCTCTACAATGAAAACTATAGAACACTAAAGAAAGAAATTAAAGAGGATCTTAGAAGATGGAAAGATCTCCCAAGTTCTTGGATAGACAGAATTAATATTATCAAAATAGTCATACTACCAAAAGTGTTATACAGATTCCACCCAATTCCCATTAAAATTCCAATGATGTTGCTCACAAAATTGTTAAAAGCTGTCATAAAATTCACTTGGAAAAATAAGATGCCTCGAATCATCAAATCAACCCTCAGAAAAGTGAAGCAGGAGGCATCACAATATCAGATCTTATTAAAATAGTATGGTATTGGCATCAAAGCAGGCATGATGACCAAAGGAACAGAGAGGAAACACAGAGACAAACCCCATAAATATAGTTATCTCATACTAGACAAAGGCACTATAAACATACCTTGGAGAAAACATAGTATCTTCAACAAATGGTGCTGGGAAAACTGGAAAAAAAATATATGTAGCAAAATGAAATTTAACTCCTGGTTGTCACCCAGAACAAAACTAAACTCAATGTGAATCAAGGACCTAGCCATTAGATCAGAGACCCTGCATCTATTAGAAGAAAAAATAAGCCAAGATCTCCATCATGTCAGCTTAGTAACTGATTCCTCAACAAGACTCCTGAAGTGCAAGAAGTAATATCAGGAGTTAAAAAATGCACTAGTATTAAACTAAAAATTTCTGCACAGCAAAGGAAACAAACAAGAATGTGATGAGAAGGCCTACAGAATGGAAAAATATCTGTGCCATAAGCACCTCAGAAGTAGATATTAATCTATAGATATTATATGTAAGAACTCAATAAACTTAAAATTAAAAAAATAACCCAATCAATAAATAGGCAAAACAAACCAAACAGGAACTTCAAAGAAGTAGAAATATGAATGGTCAACAAATATATGAAAAAAATCTACATCTCTAGTTATTAGAGAAATGCAAATTAAAACTACACTGATATTTCATCTCACTCCAATCAGTGTGGCAATTATCAAGAATACAACTAACAATACATGCTGACAAGGATGTGTGGGGAAAGGTACACTCCTACATTGCTGGGGGGACTGCAAATTTGTGCAATCACTCTCGAACGTAGTATATAGATTTCTTAGAAAACTTGGAATGGACTCATCATTTGACCCAATTATCCCACTCCTAGGTATATACCCAAATGACTTAAAATTAGCATACTATAGTGATGCAGCCACATCAATGTTTATAGCAGTTCAATTTACAATAGCTAAGCTATGGAACAAATGTAGGTGCCCTTCAACAGATGAATGGATAAATAAGATGTGGTACATACACACATAAAGAAGAATAAAATTATGGTATTTGCCAGTAAATGGATGAAACTGGAAGCAATCGTGTTAAGTGAAATAAGCCAAATCCCCAACACCAAAGGCTAAATGTTCTGATATGTGGATGCTAACACACAATAAGAAGAGGGGATAGACATTCACTGGATTAAGTAAAGAGAAATAAAGGGAAGGGAAGTAAGATGAGAATAGGAAAGCCAGTAGAATTAATCAGATATAAATTTCCTATGTTCATATATGAATACACAACCAGTGTAACTCCACATCATGTATAAATACAAGAATGGAAAGTTATACTCCATGTATGTATAAGATGTCAAAATTCATTCTACTCTCGTGTATCTAAAATGAACAAATAAAAATACTTAAAAAAATAAAATCTTTGTTAATTAAGAAAATAGAATTCTTCATCTTTTCTATTGTTTTCATGATCATTATTTAATTCATTTTGGATCTGATCTTTGTTATTTTCTTTCTTCTGCCATGTACTGAATTGATTTGTTTATTTTCTATTTCCTTGTGGTAAATAGTTAAGGAATATGAGATCTTAATTATATTTTATGTTGGCATTTATCATTGTTAACTTCCTGTAGTTGCCTCTGGTTTACTTCATTATTTTAGTCAGCTTTTTAACTGCTGTGACTAAAAGATACTACCAGATTAATTTTAGGGGAGCAACATTTTCTTTCAGGGCTCACAGTTTCAGAGGTTTTGATCCACAGATAGCAGACTCTATTCAGCTGGGCTTGAGGTGATATACAACATCATGGTGGAACAGTATGGGTGAGGGAAGCAGCTCACATGATGATAAGAGAACAAGAGAGACTCCACTTACCTGATATAAAATAGGTACCCCTAAATTCATATCCCAAAAAAGCCCACCTTCCTTCCATTACCACTCAAACAATCCCTATCAGGATATTAAACTACTGATTGGTTTAAGACTCTCACAACCTAATAATTTCTCTTCTTAACCTTCTTGCATTGTCTCACATGTTAGCTTTTATGGAACACCTCATATCCAAATCATAACATTTCATGAAGACAGGTAGGTCATATTTCCAATTTGATTTGTCACAGAAAAGTGTTTTATTTTACTTTTGACTTTTTTCTTGACTTACTGGTTTATCAGTAGTGTGTTGCTTAATTAGATTTTTTAATTATTTAAATTTATTCTTTTCTGGTTTATAGTTTCATACTCTTCTCATTTGAAAAATACTTGGTATAATTTCAACCTTCGTAAATTTTTTGATACTGATATTGTGAAGCATTTTTCATGTATAGTTAAGAAGAACATATATTTTGCTAACACTGAATAGAATCTTCTGTTTTGATCTGTTATGTCCATTTGGTCTGTGGTGGTATTCAACTCTACCAATTCTTTATTGTCTGTCTCCATTATACATCTACTGTTCAATATGGGGCATTGTATTTTAATGCTTTTGTATTGCTGGATATTTCTACCCTAAGATGCACTAATGCTGGGTACATGCTTTCTTACAGTTGATATATTCTCTTAATGAATTGACCATTGTGCTGTTATAGCATGACTTCTTTGTCTCTTGTTACAGTTGTTGATTTACTTTAGTCTGTCTGATGTATTTATATATCCTGCTTTCTTTTTGTTAACACTGGTGTGGAAAATTTTCACTTCTCCCTTCACTTTCAATCTCCTTAAAGCTAATGTGAGTCTTTTGTAGGAAGCATATAGTTGGATTTCTATATATAATTTGGTTGCCAAAATAGGTGTTTTGCTGTTGTTGTTGTTGTTGGGAAATAAGAGCTGAAACCATAATTCTCTATCTTATTAACATCACTGACATATTTTAAAATTATCAATGTAATTTTTACTTTGTATTTAATGCAAACCAAATATTTTTCCTTCCTATCATTTTTATACATAATAAAAAGTTGGAAAATATTTTTCAATATTTTTTTCCTTTATTGACTGGAAATGTATAAATTGTTTGTTCTTCTTTTATTACATTCAGTTGATTTTTAAAAAATTGATTGTAACTCTAATATAATGTAAAATTGTTAATTATATCTATCCCTTCCCAAAGTAATGTTCTTAGTAAATTTTAAGTACCAATTGAGGAATATTTTCAACCCTTTCATTTAGTCTAGAACTCTTTGAAATACTAGCTTAAAGTTTTATAACACTAGTTATTTGTGATTATTCATTAATTTAAAACATTTTGAAAGCATTTAATTGAATTTAATTGTATTAGTTCTTAGTTTCTGTGCTCACTATTACTTCATCCTGATTTGCCTTTCTTTCTGCTGAAGAATCTGGTTAGTAGCTCTTCTTGGTAAGATTCAACCTAACAGGAATTACTAGCCTAATAATTCTTACTTATCTCATTTTGAATATTTTTATTGCTCCATAAGTTACTCTATTTATTGTTTTACTATTTTAAGATACCCTTTTCTCATATTTGAAGATTTCATAATTGAGAACACTGAAAGTTGGTAAAAAAGTTAGCATTGGATTATAATTTAACAGGCAGTTACTTAATACTAGGTTAATTGTGTGACTGATTTAGTTTAATAAAGTATGATTTTAACATTTATTAAGGTCTTTCTCTTATACCGGGAACTATATTTTAGAGATTTACATAAAATATATCTTTAAATTAGCTCAAAATGCATATTAATTGCAACCTAAGCAATGCTGGGATTCACAATTATGCAATTTCATATCCCATTCTTTGAAGAAACAAAAAAATTTCAAGCCTATAAGTCTATTTCCAAACATGTTCAATCTATAATCTTTAATTTAATATATTTTTTTCATCATAAACATGAGATTACCCATAAGGCTAATCTCAACCTCAGTCCTTGTCTAAATTATTGAGCATAATCTTCAGAAGAAGTACTGTCATGCTGTGTTTTTTTCAAATGCTCCTAGGTGATTTGTATTTTCAGGAAAATGATGGCAGTATTTTCTTGGCCCACTTAATATAGGCTTTTAACATTTATAATGCCTCACCACCAAGAAAAGTCTTAATATCCAAACTATACTGGACAATTGCCATTTGTTTTGAGAGGAAACTGGAGTTTTAAATATTTGTTAATTATCTCCTGATCTCCAAACATGAGTCCATTATGGTAATCTATCTCTTATGATCAGGGAGGGATAGTTGCACTTTTACCTCTTTGGGGGCATCAGAAATCCTTAAAATAATTTGCCATTTGTATTCCTGGTAAAGACTGATGAGCACTATTAGGGGGTTCAAAGAAATCTGTCTCTCATAAAATTTGAGTTCATAGTCCCTGAGCTTGAAGACATCTGCTTTTAAAAGTATTACCCATTCCAAGAATATTTGAAAGTTATATAATCATCAATTTTTAAAAAATATTTAAGAGTGTGTATGTGTGTATGTGTATGTGCGCATGCACGTGTGTATGTGTGTAACACAAATATGTGTGTTTTAAGAAATTTTGATTCAGAGAGATAAAGTGGATTTTATACTTTAGAAGTTATATTGTCAGACCAAGCAATAATATTGATAGAAAGACCCCTCCAACTCACTACATTTTATTCTGTTCAGTGGAATCTTCATGCATGATAGTTTCCACTTTCACATTCCATGTGGTATATTGAGCTATATTTCATTAACCTTAAAATCTCTATTGGGTGGAACTCAGCTAAACCTCTTAGGTTGAAATCAAATCAATTTGAATGAAATCAAGTTTAGAATTTAATCTGACCTTGATGTCAAGCAAGATTTTCTCAATTTGGCTGAGAAATTGTGCTATCAAGAGCCAAATTCATTTTCAAGCTTTTTTCTTTTTTTCTATTTTAGCTCTATTTCCCTGAAGTCAAAGTTAATCAAACCCAGCATTGTTATTATATTACATTTATTTGATAATTTCAGCTGACAGGCTATATTTTAAAATTCCAATTCTAACTTGTCAGACGTAAAAAGTTGGAGAATTTCTTGGGAAAAAAATGGTAAAATAGAAAAGATTATTATTTGCTGAGGATGGTGAAAAGGGATTTGGAGAAAGTACTATGGCTTACACAGCATGCCTGAACAAAAGCGAATGAAAACAAAACACATAGTACTTGAGATTCAAGAGCACAAATTTTCCCTATTCAACAAGATCTCAGTTAATTTATATGTAAAATTAAGTTGGAAGCTAGACAGACTACCCTTTACTAGTATTTAAAAAGGAAAAAAAATGGAAAATTGACCTTCAAATGTAAAATTAATTAAAATATGTGCCATGTCATTCTCACATTGGACAAAATTTTTATATCACACGAGGTTGATTTCATTCCAAAGCTGTGAGGAAATTTGAGGTTATTAACTTCAGGTCTCTATCAAAACCACCCATGATTTGAATTGGGGTAATTTAAAAAAGATTTATCATTGGCATGCCACTTATTTGTTTATATAATTTCTCTTACTGATGTCACAATTTATATTTTTATGGGTCCTTTTGTATTAAGAGACTTAATATTAAATTTTTATGTTTTTTTCTTTCTTTTTTTTAATATGTAGAATTTGAGGGGCCATTTATTGACTAACCCAACCATGAATTTTTAATAAGTTTTCTATGTCTCACTAATTCTTGTATTTCCCCTGATTCAATACTATAAATCTATTTTACGTGGACATTCCCTATAATGACAACTACAAGATACACAGAGATAAATTTGGACCTTTAAGTAGTAATACTAAAACACCTTCTAGCCAAAGCAGTAAAACTGATCATATTTTCAGTTTGACACACAGGTCTTGTCTTTTACTTTTTATGTTTTTGTTCCATTAATAATTTTGATTCTGAAGTATGTGGGAAGATTATACATTTTCTATTTTAACTTTTTAATAATATTGCTGGGTATTTATTTATTACTGGCTTCTTATTTGACAATGTAATTATTTTTACAGAAAATGAAGCTTTATTGTGTTGGGCACCCCCTGTCAAACCATGCCTGTATGATATTTCCTTGGATCTATTGATTTGTACCAATGACCTTTCCAGGAAAGGAAGCAATGCTTTTGGTGGACACAACTTTAACAAATAACTCATATGGTTATTTACCATGCCTTGTAAGGCAGTTATCTGAATACTTCCTTGGAGAGTTATAATCTGATTCCTCCTTTTTTAGAATTTTCTTTTTTTTTTTCTTTTTTTTTTTTTTACTAATGCAAAAACTCTCTTCAGCGGCACACTCAGGTGAAGTTAGGCAAAGTATAAAGTTAAAGGGCATTTGCCCCAAACCACTCTTATTTCTGACATTCATAGCAAATTTGAGAAATGGGGGAATTTGCTAGAATGATTCACAGAATGCAATGATAATTGTAATACTCATAGTTTATAATATGAAAAGGACACCATTTAAAACTAGTTGAGAAGAGCAGAAGCTATCACATTTTCCAAATTCCTGGCTCTAAATCACGTTTATTGTCTTCCTGGTATAGCTATCTCCCAAACTTCATCATATTGTTGCTGTCTGTTTAGTCAAGGGATCCAAGATGAATGTTATTTCCTGGGAGCTGAGGATAAATTTCAGATCATTTTTTGTGCTAGATTAAATTCCTTACCACATTGACTATCCTCTGGGCATTGGCCAAGGACTTCTTACAACAAAACTAATATCTATGGATATCTGCATTTAATGTAGAATCTGTTAATTTTAGTTTAGAATCTATTAATTTTATATTGATACTGCATAATCAGGAGTCTATAAATAACTTTCTCAATACATTTGACCTTCAATATCAGTGTCATAAATTTGCCAATAATTCCAGTATAGTAGCCAGTTCCCTAGTAAAGCTGTAGATGTAACCTGAAAAAACAAAGGTTAAAAAAATATGATCATTAGTAGAGTCCTACTCAGATATTAAAATGTATTTTAGTTCATAGTCTAAGTATATGACTAACATTTCCTCCAAAAGAGTGCCACCCACATTTGTAGGCTTTGGTTTTTTCTGATCTGGTGTTAAAAGCGGGAGTAGTCTCAATAACATATGATTTTACCCTTTCTGAAATCTGAATAATAGGCAAAGAGACAGTACTGCCTCTTGTTCTGAGCCTTTTTCAGCATTATTTATTATTGAATTTCACTTATTACATAACCCATTTATCTCAGCTACCTTTCAATGTGGCCAGCCAATTTTCTCTTGTAGCTTTTAAAATTCTTTGTTCCTTATATTAGATATTTTATTATAATGTGTCTTGGAAAGTATCTTTTTTGATCTTGTCTACCTCAGGTCTAAATACCCCTCATATCTGGATTTTCATCTCATTTATATGGTTCAGAAATTTTTCTGATATTTTTTCATTGAAAAGTGGTGCATTCCTCAAATTTGTATCTCAGTACCTTCTTCTATACAAATGCTTTTTAGATTTGATCTCTTAATGTTATATCATATTTGTTGAATATTCTGGTTATGATACCTTAACATATTTTCTGTATTGTCACTTTTATTTTCAAGAATATATATTTTGATCTGAAAGTCTGCCTTCTTCTTGGCTTAACTGATTGGGGATGCTTTAAACTAAATTTACTTTATTTATAGAGTTTATTTCCTGAAATTATTTATTTATTTATTTATTTAAAATCTCTACCTCTTTATTGAAATGTTCTTTCACTTTATATATTTTTCTGTCTTAGTTCTTCTTATCTCTTATTTCTTCATTATCTTTTGGTTTATTGAACATTTTAACTAAAGACATTCTAAATTCTTTTTTTTTCTAGAGAGAAGAGAGAGAGAGAAAGAATGTTTTAATATTTATTTTTTAGTTTTCAGTGGACACAACATCTTTATTTTATTTTATGTGGTGCTGAGGATCGAACCTAGCGCCCTGCGCATGCCAGGCGAGTGCGTTACCACTTGAGCACATCCCCAGCCCCAAGAAATTCTAAATTCTTTATCTGACATTTCCTTTACTATACTGTCAATAGGATCTCTTGGTGAAGTGCTGTAGGTTATTTGTGGTGAGTTGTTTCCTTACTTGGTATTGAAAAGGATTAAAATCAGAATATTACTTTGATACCAGCACATCAATGTATATGGCAGAACAATTCATAAAAACTAAGTTATGGAAGAAGCCCAGGTACCCACGAACAGATGAATGGATGAAGAAAATGTGATACACACATGCACACACACACATACACACTGGAATTTTACTCAACATTAAAGAAGAATAAAATTATCTCATTTGCTGATAAAAAAGGATGAAAATGAAGAACATGAAGCTAAGTTAAATAGCCAGGCTTAGAAAGTCACAGATCAAATGTTTTACATTACAGGCAGAAACTAGAGAAAAAAAATAAAGAAATAAGAAAATGGAGATGCCATGTAAAATAGAAGATAGATCAGTGGAGTAGAAGAAGGAGGTTGAGAGGGAGGATGACAGATGAATATAGGAGGACCTGTAGAATGAAATTGATCAAATTGTGCTATGAACATATATGAATATACCACAGTGAATTCCACCTTTATGTATATCCATAAAGCATCAATTAAAAAAATGAAACATAGAAGGAAGACCAGTGGAGAAGAGAAAGGGGCAACTGGGAAAGAGGCAGGAAAGTGGAGTACTGAAGACTGAAATGGAGCAAAATAAATCCCATACATGTATGAATGTCAAAATGAAACCCAATATTATTTATAACTAAAATTCACTAAAAACGTTAAAAATTATAACAAATGAGTATCTCCACCTGTAACAAAGATATATAAGTAATCTAAACAGGAAAAAAATTAAACTCACAGTCAAAGTGTTTTGCTTGGGAATCGTCCATGCTTCTGGCACGCACAGTTGTAAGTGGAGTCCTGGGACCATTTGCATTAGGTGGGAAACAAAAAAGCTAAACTGAAAACCTCTTTGACAGATGGTACTGAGAAAATTGAACTTTCACCTGTAGAGGATTTAAACTAGATTGCCATCTCTCACTCTGTATAAAAATCAACTCAAAATGGATCAACAATCTTACTGAAATACCTGAAACTTTGAAAATACAAGAAGAGGGAGAAAACTTTAAGATATAAGTATAGGCAATAATTTCCTGAAAGGCTCTAATATTTTAGAAAATAATAGTAATATCTTACAAATGCAATTATATCAAATTAAAAAGCTTCTTTGTAGCACAAACAAATCAAAAAGTAAGGTGAAAGCCTACAGAATGGAGGCAAATCTTTGCCAACTATTCATCTGGTATAAGATTAATATCCACAATATAATTAGCTTAAAGATTAAATCCCCAATTAACAAGCAATTCAGCCAATAAATGGGCAAATGAGCTAAACAGACACTTAACAATTAAAGTAATATAAATGACCAATAAATACATGAAACAATGCTAAACATATTTGGTCATCAGGAAAATAAAAGACATGAATAATCAACCATCTTACCCTAGCTATAATGTCTGTTTTCAAGAAAACAAAAAGTAACAGATGCTGTCAGTGATGCAGAGATATAGTACCCTTATATTCTGTTAATGGGAATGTTAATTAATATAGCTACTGTAAAAAACTACAGACAGTTCTCAAAATCTAAAAATACAGTTACTAAGTGTTCTTATTATACTACTCCTAGGCATATACCAGAAGAACATTATGTCAACATATAAAATCATACACATGTGCTTATTGCAGCAATATTCACAAGACTCAAGCTATGGAATTAGCCTAGATGCCCATCAACATAGAAATTGAGTGGTATATTTACACAATAGTTAATTATTCAGCCATGAAGAAGAATGAATTTGTGTCATTTTCAAGAAAATGGATGGAACTTGACTTTGTTATGTTAAACAAAATAAGCTGGACTCACAAATACAAGTATCTAATTTTTATCTTGTATGTAAAATACATGAGAGAAAAACAGATTACATGAAAGTAGAAGAGGAACTTTTAAGAAAATGGAGGTAGATATTAGTAGTGAGAAGAGGTTGAATACAACCAAAGCATATTATGTGCACTTATGAAATTGTCACAATGAAACTTATTACTTTGTACAGCTAATATGCACTAATAATTTAAAGCTAAATTGATATACAGAAAAAAATATATATATATATATATTGTGTATTAACATAACCCCATGATGAGAAAAGAAATTAGACATATTAGTATCTTCCCCATTCCTCGTCCTTAGTTCCCTTAAAAACCTTCTGAGGCCTCTTCTCATGTTGTATGTAATTACACATTCAGGATAAGTATTTAAGTTAAGCCTTCTGCCTTAATATCCTCTAGTTTTGGACAACAAATATTTTTATTCCTCACTTCTGTTTTCTCAAACTATGAATTGTAAAGGATAATAATAATAAGGAGACAGAGACAAGGTGCAGAGGCAGGGAAGGTGGCAGAGTGGCTCTTTGTCCAAGTGGCCATGTTTATTTATAACAAAGGGTTACATTAGGTCACTAGTACCATAACCACATTATTGTTTAGAGTATCACTAAGGTTGCTTATTCTGCAGTTACATTTTACAGTTACAATATACAATGTTAAGAGCTTTGTACAGTTCTCAAGAAGGTCCATTGTCTGAAGTTACTGTTAGGTAGGCAGCTCCAGGAGCACCGGAGCATGATGAAACACTGTAGTTTTTCAAGCAAGCAAGTTCCTTTATTCCCAGGAGTTATGCACCTAAGATTAAGGTCAAAGCTGATAAGACTCTAGCATGGAGGGCATTACCATAGCAACCAGGCATCCTATACCTTTGCACAGAAACTTTCCCAGGCACCAAGCATGCCACAGCCAGGAGATCATCAGGGATCCCAATCCCAAACACAGAACCCCTACAATGAATGTTAGAATAGAAGTATGTTCTTTGAAGAAGATCACCATTAAACAGGGACGAGAGGTGGGAGGGAATGGGAGAGAGAAGGGGAATTGCATGGAAATGGAAGGAGACCCTCATTGTTATACAAAATTACATATAAGAGGAAGTGAGGGGAAAGGGAAAAAAAGAGAGAGAAATGAATTATAGTAGATGGAGTAGAGAGAGAAGATGGGAGAGGAGGGGAGGGGAAGGGGGATAGGAAGGGGATAGGAAAGGCAGCAGAATACAACAGACACTAGTAAAGCAGTATGTATAAAAGTGGATGTGTAACCAATGTGATCCTGCAACCTGTACATGTGGTAAAAATGAGAGTTCATAACCCACTTGATTCAAATGTATGAAATATGATATGTCAAGAGCATTGTAATGTTTTGAGCAACCAATAAAAAAATAAAATAAAAATAAAAAAATGTTATCCAGATCTCCAAATTGTTATAATGACTTAACTTTTGTTCTTTCATGGAATTCTGAGTATTTGCCTCTACCACTTACCTAATTTCTATGTAGGCATATATGTGACATTTCTCCATGAAATGGCATTACTCTTCTCTAGAAATGTTATTACTAGTAGATTCAGAGAGTTTGATATTTATATGTAAAGGAAGACATTCCTGGCAGCATTGGAAGCACACTTCTCAAGTTTATACTTTCTTATACTCTAGGCAACATGTAGACTCTTATTATTCATGTGTTACTTTTCATGGCATTTAGACATTTTCGTATTCCATTCTCACTTTAAATCTGTGAGGGCAACAGAGAATGGATCATTATGTACATTTTATAAATACGGAAAAAAATCACGGTTAGAGAAATTAGTTAATGTGCTCAAAATAATTCCACCAAACAATAGAAAATGAGTTGTTAAGAAAGTTCATTCATTTTTTTTTTTAAATTTACATTGTGGCCATTTCTAATTCAAGCCCTGCCTGAAACCAATTTCCAGAGTTTTCATGAATAGCCACTCTATTCTATTTGTACGATGGAATATCCCTTGCTGATTAAACAACCTGTTACCTGGGAAAAAGACTAGAGAGAAGTCACCAAGTCCCAACATGGACCCTGGTAAAGGCTAGCTCAGATAATTGAACTGGAAACAAATCCCCATTCTTATATCTTAATTATTCTAATAATATAAGAGTCTGATGGGTGTAGGGAAGTGAATTTATAAAACAATAAATTAAAGAATGACAAAATAATCTATTTTTATTCTACTTTATAAGATTAGAATTATCTGAAAAGATAGTATTAGGGAAAAAAAGAAAGCATTTAACAATTGTTTTAAAAATGACAAATCTCAAGAACACCAAATGAGAAGACACATAGAACAAAAATCATCTATAGTTGTTTTGTACAAATATTAAACACTTTTACTGGCATAATATTTAATATATTGGTATCATTAAAAGATGTATGAATTATCTTTTTGGTTGAAGGCACTTAACACAACCCAGAAGCTTGAGGTAATTTTGTCACTCAAAGAAGCTGTAACATTTCTTCCTACCTTCTGGAATTAATGAGATATCATAAAAAAAAAATCAAGTGACAGAAAATAAGATGAGATTTAGCAAAGACCTTGAAAGTAATTGTTGTACTCATGCATATTTGTGATTGTAATTTCATTTTCTTTTCATGCTTACTTTCTATGCTTTTATCTTCTCAAACAGATTAATTGTCTCACTGTTATTTAACAGCACACCTGAGGACATTTTGATGGGGGAAATTACTTAGTGCTTTTCTTGGCCAAAATGACTTCCATTTGTTTTGTAAGTTTTAGTTATGCTCTCAGTTTCTTATCTTCTGTCCTTTCAGGATTAATCATGCCAAATTTTATCAAAAACTATACATGGTTTAAGATTTACTTTGTTACTAGCTAACAAATTAGCCTTTCCAGATTTTATGGATGCTGTTAGAAAGATAAAATTTACAGGTCAGTGGCAAAGAGGCTCAAAGACTCTCAAAACACTATGCATGATGGGTCTGTGTTTTACCCATGTGCCTAATTCCCACAGGGACGACAGAGTGGTACAGATAACAGAGTCTCATGTAAGGATTTTCCCTCACAGTTAGGTAGTCCAGAGCTAGAGAGCCTCAATTTTTGTAATGGACTTAAACTTTCCAAATTTTACCCCATATGGAGTCATTGTACTAATTACATATTTTTTAATTGATTTTAAAAAAATGACAGTGGAATGCATTACGATTTATATTACACATATACAGCACAATTTTTTATATCTCTGGTTGTATGTAAAGTATGTTGACACCAACTCATGTCTTCATACATGTACTTTGGATAATGATGTCTATCACATTTCACCATCCTTGCTAATCTCCTGCCCCCTCTTTTTCCCTCCCACCCCTTTGTTATATTTGATATCGAAAAAATCTCATTGTCTCTCCAGACAGAGGCGTTTTCTCTTACAAACTTTTTACTATATAAGCATCTATGAAGAGGCAGTCTGGAGAAAGGTTATTAATATTTTTGACAAGGAGATATGTATAAATGAAAGAACTATGGAATATTTTCTATTAACCCCTTATGGTATAAAAATTTATATTAAAATAAACCATCACGAAAAAATAACATGTTTAAAAGACATGATTAATAATTTGAGATTAAAGGCTTTATGCTCTAACAAAAGTAAATTTTCCCCAATAAATTTAGTATCTTTACCAATGAATTTAGTGTATTTACTAATTAGTGGTCATTCAACACTTGGTGTGAAAAACATTTATCATATATAATTGAAAGATAAAATAGAGTACAGGATGGCTTTGGCATGAGGGAGAAGAATTTCTATCTAGAGTAAACACCAGAGAGTAAGTAGACTTGGTCTTCTTGGGAGTTGGAAGAAAGAAAGAAGCCCAAATTAAAGGAGAGTCTCAGACTGTTTGAGATACATTTTTATCATTTTCATGTCCAACTTTATGATTATTACTTAAAAATCAGGCTGATATTGAGAGTGGTAATATTTGTCTCTCTTCCTAATCAGTGTGCATCAGTTGTTTTTCCTACTGATTGTCATATAGCTTTTGTCCTCATTTCTTTTCAGTGTTGTATCAACATTTGTTGTTAATATGCATTTTTCTTTCTTTCTTTTTTTTTCTTTTTTGTTATTTCTCTCTTATATCACTTGTAATTTAAGGCAAATTTCTAGCTAAAGTGTATAGAGATATGGATCTCTTCCATTTACCTGGTGTATTGTATAACAAATTACCACAAAGTTAGTGCCTTAAAACAACTCATTTGTCATTCCACAGTTCAGAAGGTCAAATGTGTGGGCACACAAGCTGGGCTGTTGGGTGTTCTGTGCAGTCTTCCCATGCTAAAGTCTGGGCTGAGTTCTCATCTGGCCTCATTGGGAATGAATTTGCTTTGAAGATCCTACAAATTGTTGGCAGAATTCAATTCTTTGTGTCTTGTTAGGATGAGATTTTTACTTCTTTGATAGCTCTCAGCTGGAGGCCTATCACAATCTCCAGACACTACTCCCAGGTAATTCTCACCAGACCCCCCTCTGTTTTCAAAGCCAACAACAAATAATCTCACTCTTATTACTTAAACACTCTGATCTTGAATCTATTTCACTAGGAAGAATTCTTTCCTTTTAGCGCCTTTCAATAGGTTTCTAATGCCATATAAGAAAGAATTATGAACAATTTTACAATTTAAATTGTAAAAATTAAAAAATGAACAATTTTACAATTTAAATTGTAAAAATTAAAAAATGAACAATTTTACAATTTAAAATAAGATCCACCTATTATCTTAAAGTCTTATACATCAGAAATCCAGCTGGGTATGCATGATATCTCTGCTGAGGGCATAAAAAAGGGTAAACACAAGGTACTGTTCTGCCTTAGGCTGTGTCCCCCTATAACAAAATACATGAGAATGGGTGCTTTAAGAACAAAAGAGGTTTATTTAATTTTGGAGACTCAAGAGCATAATGTTGCTATTCTTGTGAGGGCCCTACTGAATGTATCACAACATGGAAAAAGAGCAGAAAGAGTCAGCATAGAAGAGGTCAAGTATGTGAATTAGTCTCACTTTTAACAACCTGTTCTGATGAAAATTTAAAGTCTCCTGAAAAATCCAACCTACTCTTGGAGACCAGAATTAATCCAGTCATGATGGTGAAGTTCTGATGACCTCATTTCTTTCTACTTGGTCACCGCAACACCACAACTTTGAGGGAGTTAAGCCTAAACATGAAGTGGTGGTGGTGGTGGTGGTTGTTTTTGGTACTGAGGATTGGTACCAAGGGGTGCTTAACCAATGAACCGTATCCCCAGCCCTTTTCACTTTTTATTTTGAGACAGGGTCTTTCTAAGTTGCTTAGTGCTTTGCTAAATTGCTGAGGCTGGCTTTGAACTTGTGATCCTGCTGCCTTGGTCTTCCAAATTGCTGGGATTACAGGCATGCACCAATGTGCCTGGCTCAGCATGAGTTTTGAAGGGGAGAAACCACATTCAAATTATAGCATGATTTGACAGAGTTTTCCCCTAGGAAGTCTAGGGGAACATTTTGCTTCAGATTTATTCTTGTTGGCAGAATTCAGTTCCTTGTCCTACTAATGTTCGCTAATTTCATTCATGAACTGCTCTCCATTCGTAGAAGTTGTTCTCAGGTCCTGACCATTCAGATCCTATTGGCATTTTGTATCATTGATGACTGCTGCTCACCAGGGCTATTGGAGCTCATCTCCCTTTCTCTTTGGTTGGTAGGCGAAGAAAATTTGTTATTCAAGGGTTCACCTAATTAGGCCAGTTTATTTAGAATATTCTCCTTGTATCCATAAGACTTAATATGATAATGAGTATGATTGTAATTCATCTTATTTACAGGGTTCACACTGAAAGGGGAATAATTTATAATTGTACAAGGGTCAATAGTTTCAGTTTGAAATTCTTCCCATCACAGGCATTCATTAGTTTAGGCCTGTCCCACTTAGGATAATCTCCCTTCTTATCGTTTATTGTACTAATCACATAATTATGGGTGTGGTATTCTGTTGTGTCCCTACATCCTGCCCTCACTTAATGAAAAGGATCAAGCAGGCATCTGGCTCACTGGAGTTTACCTTAGAATTCTGCCACAGTACTTACTGTATAAGAAAATTGTGAGCTTTGAATCTGAAAGTTTCTCAAAAAACATTTGAAATTTTACTTCTAAAAGGTCAAAATAAAATAGGATTTTCTTTTTACTGTCATGTTGCTTCAATTCTACAGTAATCAGGAGGATCTATTATTTCACATACAACAATGATTTTATGGCAGGATTCTTATGATAAAAAACTGATAGTTTCATTATGAAAACTGATAAAAATATAATTTTACATTTGAAATGAAATTAAAATATATCTTACATTTAAAATTAAATCATAATTAAAATTGGTAATGTTTCATTTAGTAAAGGATTTCTAAAATATGTATTTCAAAATAAAGGAAAGATATTCCCACTCTGTATATCAGATTTAAAGGGAAGTAGCAAATGAACTAATAATGATAATAAAGTTTGAGTTAGGACATTAAAAAATAAGATCTTATATATTGTTTGATAGGAACCTGCAATTCAGGCAGACATTAATCAATGAAAAATAATTCTTCTGAGTGATATGATTTAGGAGAAGAATATTAGACTACTGATTAATCATAGACTTTGTTAAAAATATATGGTAAAACTTTAATCAAGAAAATAATGGGAATATAGATTAAAAACACTAGAAGTAAAAATAAAGGTGACTAGAAATACACGAGTAAAACAAAATTATCAAAGTCCAAATAATCATTATTTGTATGTATATTGTATATTTTGATTATAAATCCTCTGTCGGAATGTTAGCTACCAAACATTTTTCCAAACATTTTTTTCTCATTCTGTACCCTCTTCATGATCTGAATGGTTTCCTTTGCTGTGCAAAAAAGTTTTTACTTTGATGCCATCTGATTTATTGATTCTTGATTTTATTTTTCTGAGCTTTAGGAGTCTTATTAAAGAAGTCAGTGTCTGAATCAATATGTTGGAAGTGTTGCCCCTATGTTTTCTAATAACACTTTCACTGTTCTGGTCTAATCTCTAGATATTTGATTCGATTTAAGTTGTTTTGTGCAGGGTGAAATGTAGGGATTTAGTTTCATTCTTCTACATATAAATACCCAGTTTTCCCAGCACCATTTGTCCAAGAAGGTCAATTCATGCTGGAAAAAGGAAACAATTCAACCAGAAGATATAATGATAGTAATTATTTATGACCCAAACATTGGTGCACCTAATAACATAAGATATATTATTCAAATTAAATATGCACGTAGGCCCCACTCTAATACTGGTGATTTTAACACACCTCTATTACCAGTGGATAAGTCATCTAAATATGAACTTAACAGACATCTCTAGAATATTTCATCCAACAACTACCAAATATACTTTCTTCTTAGATACTCATGGAGCCTACTCCAAAATAGACCATATGTTAGGATACAAAGCATTTCAAATCAAATACAAAAAAAAATATAATTCCTTGCACTTATCTCATTATAATGGAATGAAATTAGAAATTAACAACAAAATATCTTATAGAAATTATATAAACGCATGAAGATTGAACAATATATTTTTACATGATGAATGGGTGATAAAAGAAACCAGTGGAAAAATTTACAAATTCTTCAATCCAATGAGACTAGTGACACAACATGCCAGAACATCTGGGATTATAAGAAAAAAATATACCTTATATCCAGTGTATGTTTTTTGCACCTTTGTCAAGGATCAGGTGAGTGTGGTTTTGTGGTTTTATCTCTGTATTCTAATATATCCCATTGATTTTCATATCTGTTTCTGTGTCAATATCATACTATTTTTGTTGTTATAGCTCTGTAGTATAATCTGAGATCAGTTATTGTGATGTCTCTAGTTTCATTTTTGCTACTCAGGATTGCTTTGACTATTCTAGGACCATACAAATGGACCTAGAATATTTGTCCACACAAATTTTAGAACTGTCATTTTTAGTTCTGTTAAGAATGTCATTGATATTTTTATGTGGATTGCATTGAATCTGTAGATTACCCTTGGTAATATGGCTATTTTGAAAGTATCAGTTCTAACTCTCCATGAACATTTTAAGTCTTTTCCACTTCTAAAATTGTATTTAATTTCTTTCTTCTATATTTTATAATTTTTATTGTAAAGGTCTTTCACCTCCTTGGTTAGATTTATTCCTAAGTATTCTAATATTTGCTGACACTATAGTGAATGGAGTCTTTCTGCATTTTTTTCCTGGCAGAGATTCATTATTGGACCATAAGAAAGTTATTTATTTTATGTTAATATTGTACCCTGTTACTTTGCTGAATTTTTAAAATTATATCTAAAAATCTTCTGGTGGAATTTTTTTAGTTCTCTAGGTGTAGAATCATGCCCTCAACAAACAGAGGTAATGTGAGTTTTTATTCCTATTTGATCCTATATGTATCATTTAAATTTATTTCTCTTACCAGATTGCTCTGAGTTGAGTTCTAAGAACTATATTGAATACAAGTAGTAGGAGTGAACATCCTTGTCTTGTATCTGATTTTAGAGGAACTTCTTTCAGTTTTTCTCTATTTGTATGATATTGGCCTTGGGTTTGTCACACATAGCCTGGGTTCTGGATTCTCTCCAGCTAGTCATGCAAGTTGCAAAACGCAAAGAGCAAATGTGAAACATTCTGTTCTGTGTCCCTGGCCTGAGTCCTCCAGGGGGTGCAATGTCCTCTGTATCTGCCTCAGTTGTAGCTCATGAAAACACTATAGATACTACAACAGGTGCATGTAGGGAAAGTTGATTCATATTTGTTATGAAAACCTGGTCTCCCAAACCTGGTTCTACTGGGTGGCTGCTATAAGATGGTGTCTTGGGTCAGCTCTCTGCTCTCCAGCAGATAAGCAGTAAACAACCCTCACACTTCAGCTTGCTGTGCTGCCCGTGGGTCACTCAAATTCAGACTGGCCCTGTGTTCCCCCATGCCAAATATCTTTAGAGATTCTGTCACTCTTTCTTTCTGGGTCCCCCCTCCACTCTATGGTAAAACATTATCATAGCACTATCCTCTAAATTCCTGAAGTATTCTTTCTTGTTTTATGCTGAAGGCACCAGATGTCTACATTCCCATGATTCTGATATTAAATTTTGATGCATTCCCTCTCGCACAAACCTCACTAGAAATTAGTATTATTGCTCTTTGAATTCCAAGCCACAACTAGAAATCACATCCTTCCTCTACTCTGTCATCTTTCATTTTTTTAATTGTTTTTTTCCCACGGATTAAAAAATTCATTAGTGAATTTCATCCTTAACTATTTCATAAACTCTAAGAAACTTGCTACAGATAGATTCAATTACCCCAATATGAATACTATATTTTTCATGTTTAATACATGTACATGCATTTCAAACCAAAGAATACTATATATTTGTCATTTTGAGAAGTTCTCTTTACTTCCTATGTCCAAGTTTTTAATCTGATCTCATTTTTTCTTTATTTTGTAAATAACCTATTTACTTGTAGTGTAATTCCACTGGCTGTACTTACACTTATTTATATTGTTTTTGTCTATAGAACCCTTTATTTTTTCTTCTTACAAAGGATAATTTTGTTGTGTTTTTTAAATTTGAGTTAACAGGTTTTATTTTTTTCTTTCATTTCTTGCCCTAATCTGTAAAAATTATTTCATTTGCTTTTCAAATGATGCTTATGAAAAAAATGTAGCTTCCATTTTTATTATTGTTTTTTTCTTTGCAACACACTACTCTCCTTTGTATGGTTTCAATATGTTTTATTTATGTTATTCAAATTTACTTTAAAATTTACTGTTTTAAAATTTCACTTTAAAAGTGTAAGGGATATGAGGAGGTGTTGGACAAGTAGTACAAAGTTTTAATTATGCAGGATGAATAAGTTTTGGAGATTTAATGTATAATATGTTGGCTATGTTAATAATATTGTGTTGTATACTTGAATTTTCTAACAGTATATTTTAAATGTTCTTATTACATGCCTACAAACACCAAAAGGTAGCTGTGTGAGGTGATGAATATATTAATTCCCAAGTAATGGTGATCATTTCATAGGCATGTACTTATGTCAAAACATTGCAGTGTAAACCTTAAAATACATAATTTTTATTTATAAATTACACCTCATATGTAATGTACCTAGGTGTAATATTCCTTAAAGTTTGTTGAGTTTCTTGACTCTAAGCATTGATGTCATTGAACAAATTCAAAAAGCTTTGGAACATTATTTTTTAAAATATTTTTTCTATTCTATCTTCTATGTTCCTTCCATGACTTAATTTCAACATACAGTAAATGAATTTCTGGGAGCCCACAGTTGACTGATAATATTTTCATTTAGATATATTGATTTATTTTCTAGAAGAACTACTTATTGTTCTAACACTATCCTATGAAATTGTGCTTTTTGTCTCCAGATATTCTCATAATTGGTATATTTTGTTATATTTTCTTAGAATTTGTTTCAGGTTTGATGCTAAAAAATATTTTTTTTCAAATATCTCTCCAGAAGCATAGATGTCATCTTTAGTCTGGGGACCACCAAAATCTAACATAATATATGGCTACTTGATATTTCAAAGCCCTTTATGGAAGTTTGAATTTATTTGTAATATGATATTTGTTTTCAAATACTAGCCCTTATTTATCAATGTATAGGGTTGGAATGTTATAGTTCTTTTATTTCACTTGGAGAGTGAGTGTAAAAATGATATTGAATTACTCGGCCTAATATCATTTCTTCATAAATAAATCCATTTTCTCCATAAGTAAAAATAAACTTCTCATACCCACATGATCTATTTCCTGTCTCATTTGCTTTTAAGGGCTTATTACCATCTTATCAGATTCTCAGAGTGAGGAGAAATAAACAGTAGGTTTAATTAGTCACCTTGAACTCACTATCTTCCTGTTCCTCATTTTATTTTCTAAACTGATGTAATCATTAAAAAATGATGACATTTCATATGAAAACTTCTTAAATATATTCCTGTTTGAATCCTGTATGGTTGTTTTTTAAAAGTCAGATCAAAATGTTTTATATAAAATCCTGTTAGATTACATTTCATGACCCTCTTGTTAACCTTTTAAAGTGCTTTTGACTCTATTTTGTCATCTGAAATATCACAGTTCCCTCCTGCCTGTATGCCATCTGCGATGACATATGGTGGTTTAACTTCTACAGCATGATTTGAAAAGGATCACTGCATCACTGTCAGCCTGAATTCTAACTTAGATAACTAATCTGAGGTCCCTTTCCAGGCTCAAAAGCAAATTGTTTGTTGGTCTTTTTGAATTGTTCCCTTGAGACAACTAAAGTTATTTGTTCAAAAGAGAGAGAACAAAATATTTTAGGAAAATTAAATGTCTGTAGTTTAAATGCATTGTCTCTATTAAATTTCAAACATATGAGGATTTACATTTTCTCAATATTGTGGATGGAAACAGTGAGGTAGAAGTGAGTCACATCATTGGAATATAACCCAGTAATTGAGAATAATGAGACTTTAGCTCATAACTCACATTTTTTAAAACTCATGTCCTTTTACTGATATACACTCTCATTTTGATGTAATGAAATATCAAAGCTCAACAACTGAAATTTTTCCTATATCATGATCCTTGGCTCAAACTTTACAAGAAGCAGCTCAATTTGCTCTAGTTTAATTTTTTTTATAAAGGGTTTTATTTACTACAATCAACAAACAACACAATTTCCAGAGATTAGCTGTTATTTATGTTAGTTTAGTTGCATTAAGATATCAAAAGCATCTGTGCTTTTCCTCATTGCTCTCTTAGGAGAAAAAAAAAAAAATCACAGTTAAAACTGGAGGTATTTCATCTGTGCTCCGACCAGTAAGAAGGAGATCAGCCAGATGCAGAAAGTATCTAATAGCTTATTATACCTCCTTTTAAGAAGTTTCATAATGAATTTCTTTGCTGCTTGTTAGAACTACATCAAGTGGTCATCTATTATTGCAAGGGAAATAGGGAAATGATTGATATTATCATTTGATTTATATTCCCATTTCTAGCTCATCTCAGAGACAATTATTGTGTTGATTACTATATATTAATTTTTTATAACTCACTCTAATATTGCTGTTATTATTAAACATACATATATTTAACATATATGAGTTTGGAGCGTTATTCCTTTCCTACTTTTAATACCTCAGATTGTGCTGATAAGATCCATCCACTTTCCTATGTGTACATTGTTATCATTTAGATATTATGTGTCTCTCCAAAAGCTCATATGTGAGAAAATGCAAGAAATTTCAGTGGTGAACTAATTGAGTTATAAGAACATTAACCTAATCAGTGCATTAAGGCTGAAGGAGGTAGTCTGGGGGTCTGCCTGTGAGTGGATGTATTGGACGTATTGTCCCTGCTGAATCTGAGTGGAACAGTCAGTTTCTTTCTCTCCCCACACCCTCAACCATGGTGCCATGTCCTCAGGCACTTTCCTCTGCCACACTCTTCCATCATGATGTTCTGGCTCACCTTGGACCCCAAAGAATGTAGTGAGTCATGTATAGACGGAGACCACTGAAATTAAGAGCTCCTAAATAAACTTTTCTTTCTCTCATTGTTATTGTCAGGTATTTTGGTCACAGCAGTGAAAAAATTTACTAAAACATACATGTACTCAAGTATTCTAATCATTGAGTAGGACTCTGAGATGCATATTCAAAACATGTAAAACTCAAAATCCCCTCTCCTTACAGCAGAATCAAACTGTGTACAAATCCTCATGCATGTATACTTATGAGCCCATTGAGAAACTCTTTGGGATACATATACAGACCAAGAATACATAAGTTGACTAACTAATGCCAGACAGCTCTCCAGAATGTTGATTCCAGTATGCATTCCCCAAATGCACACCTTTGCTACTAGAAACGTCACCACCACATGTTGACTATATGGATTTTTCTAAGGTATACAAGCTTAACAGGCACAGTAGTTTTTACTATTATAAGTTTAATGAACCTGCTAACATTGACTAGTTATTGGAGTCCACCACCTCATTCATTCCATTTTCATACTTATATACTAAGTATCAAGTATCTCATTTCACCATAAAATCTATTTTTTTTTTCTGAATTTGACTCTGTCTCTATCTTTAAAAGAGTCTGGTGATTACATTGGACAGAAATGGTTCCAGGCTAATCTCTTAATTTTGAGATCCTTAATTTCCTGCATTTGCAAAGTCCATATGTTCACAGATTTAGATATTGGGAGCTAAACAATTTGGGGAGCCACCATTGAGTCTACACATGTAAAAAAACAGAAAGAATGCAAAATATATGACACACAAAACCTCATTATAAGAAAGTAAAATAGTTTTATATTAGAGAGTAAATTTCAGAAGAAATTTTCAGGAAAGAGAAAAAATTTTAAGTTATTATTATTGATTAAAGAGGAAATGGATGCATGGAAGAGAAGAGATGAAGGAAAGGATAAATATTGAAGGCTGAAATTCGAGCAAATTGTTTTTGGGGATTGGAGAAATATGTCAAAATGAGCCCTGATGTAACATATATAATAATGAACTAAAAAATTTAAAAATATATGAAAATTATAAAATCCAATTGTATGTTCATGCAACTATAAACCAAATCAAACAAATAAAGCACAGACTGACTAAATGGAAAGGTGAAAAAAAAAAAGAAAATCAGGCACTATATTTGAAGTTTTCAATATTTATTTCTGGATAATTGGAATTATAATTGAGTAAGTTAAAATTAATAATGTATCTAAATATACAAATAATCTATATTTTCGCTGTTTAACATTACCTTATTAATTTTAGTTACAAATAAATTTAATATGGAAAAATAAACTTAAGTAATAATACATACCTATTCAATCAAATCTATATTGCTGAAATACTATACACAATATAAACAAAATCAAGATCATCTGGAACTTACTTTAATTTTTCAACATAATGGAGTTTAAAATTATACACATATACACACACGCCTACATATGTAACTGAAGCAAAAGAAAAAGTCATATTTGTCATTTTTAAAATATTTACAAAGTAGTGACTAGGAGGAAGTTCACCACTTTAAATATTGTTTTTGAACAAAAATAAATAATATAAACAGTGTTCTAAATGTCTATGTTAAAGATTTAGATAAAGTCAAACTAGAACAAAAGGAAGTATCATGAAGGGGATTAAAGTATAAATGTAGAAATAACTAAAAATGACTCAAAACATGATTGTTTAAAAGTGCCAAAATTGAAAAATTTCTAGTCATACTGACCAATAGTAAGATACAGATGAACATAAATAAGAGAGGTGATCGGGGCTGAGATTGTGGTTCAGCGGTAGAGCTCCCACCTAGCATGTGCGTGGCCCTGGGTTCGATCCTCAGCACCACATAAAAATAAGATAAAAATATTGTGTCCAATTACAACTAAAAAACTTAAAAATATATAAGAGAGGTGATATCTTTACCAGTGTTATAAATACCATGATGACCATAAGGATTATTATTAAATTATTAATAGGATTATGCTCACTAATTTTACATAAACATGTCAAAAGTACAAATTCCTTAAAAAATTACAACTTTAAAACTTTCTCAAGAGGAGATGCATAACTTTTATTTACTTATATGCATTGAATAAATCATATTAGAAGTTTATAAAAATATAACAAAATTTAGAATCAGAGAGTGAAATTTCATTGTAAATTCTACTAATATTTTAAAATTAAAAATAAAAATGTTTTACTAAATTGTTTAGAAAATAGAAAAGGGAGAAAAAATGTCAAGTAATTTTATCAGGTAAGCAGAACTAGAATACATATGTAGCAAAATGAAATTAAACCGCTGTCTCTCAACCTGCACAAAACTCAACTCAAAGTGGATCAAGGACCTAACAATTAGACCACAGAATCTGCACCAAACAGAAGAAAAAGTAGGCCCAAATCTTCATCATGTTGGCTTAGGACCTAATTTTCTTAACATGACTCCTAAAGAACAAGAAATAAAATCAAGAATCCATAAATGGGATGGGTTCAAACTAAAAATCTTCTTCTCATCAAAGGAAACAAAAAATGTGAAGAGCAATTCTACAGAATGGGGATCTGCACCTCAGATAGAGCATTAGTCTCCAGAATAGAACTTTAAAAAACACCAAAACAAACAAACAAAACACACCCCATCCAATCAATAAATGGGCTAAGGAACTGAATAGACATTCCACAGAAGAAGATATACAATCAATCAACAAATATATGAAAAAATGTTCAACATCTCTAATAATTAGAGAAATGCAAATCTAAACTACTCTAAGATTTCATCTCACTCCAGTCAGAATAGCAATTATCAAGAAAACAAGCAATGGTAAGTGTTGGTGAGGATGTGGGGAAATGGTACACTCAAACACTGCTGGTGGGACTGCATATTGGTGAAACCACTCTGGAAAGTAATAGGGTAATTCTTCAGAAAACTTTGAATAGTATAATCATTTGACCCAGCTATCCCACTCCTCAGTTTGTACCCCAAGGACTTAAAATGAGCATACTACAATGATGCAACCACATCAATGTTTATAGCAGCCCTTCAAAAGATGAATGAATAAAGAAACTGTGGTACATATATACACAATGCAATATTACTCAGCCTTAAAGAAGAAAGAAATTATGATATTTGCCAGTAAATGGATGGAGCAGTAAATGGAGTTCATTCTAAGTGAACTAAGCTAATACTCCCAAATCAAAGCCTAATATTTTTTCTGATATAGGGATACTGATGCATAATGGAGGGGAGGGTGTAGGGGGAAGAATGTAAGAACTTGAGTTGGGCAGAGGGGAATGAGTGGAAGGCATGCAGAGGTGAGAAGGATGGTGGAATGAGATGAATATTATTACCCCATGTACATGTATGATTGCATGAACAGTGTGACTCTGCATTGTGTACAGCCAGAGAACTGAGAAGTTGTGCTCCATTTGTGTATAGTAAGTTGAAATTTATTCTTCTATCATGTATAACTAATTAGAAAATATTTTTTAAAGAGAAATAAAAAAAAATAGAGAAGGAAAAAAGCAAGCAGACATACTAAAACAAAACAAGACAATACCTGTCATAAACATACATTTAAAACAGTTAACAAAATCTTAGGAACTATCCAGGTAAACAGAATAATGATAAGCCATAGTCAAATGTCACTTACTCTAAAAGTGGACATTAGTTTTTAATGGGTTATTATCACATTGCCACAAGCATGGTTGAAATGAAAGATTGACAATTTCAAATGTTGATACGGAAAATAAAATTAGAAAATATTTTACACAGTATGGCGTAAAAGTAAACATCATTTAGATGATCTAGCAATCTCAATTTTATGTATTTTAACAAGATAAATATAAAAGCATTACACTCACAATGACTTAAATATTAATGTTCTTCATAGAATATTTATATAAAATTATTATAAACTAATAAAATTCAAATGAGAAACAGAATAGATAAACAAACATTGGTATATTCATATAAGATGGTATTAGCAATAAAAATGAATGATAGCCTAATAGGAAAAAGTACAGAAATGAATTCTAGTAACATTATCTTGATTGAACAAAATTAGACATTAAAGAGCAAATACTATATCTTTCTATTGACATAAAACCGTAGAGTAGAAACAAATCTAATGTAACAAAAATTGCTTTCACCACTGGAGGAAGATTATGAATGTTGACTTGAGAGAAATATTTTATACAAACTTAATCACTTTGGTAGTTAAACAATGTACACATTTTTGAAAACTCATCAGCTTAAAAATGAGAACATGTTAAACATTTTCAAGAAATGTATTTTTAAAAGACCACACTCTTTTTCCCCATTTATTTTATAATGTACTTTTTCCCATTCAGGCTTTTGAGCTATGTACACTTACTTTCATATATTTTATTTAGGCATGATTTTTTTATTTAGGTTGAAATTTTATATTCTCTTTGTGTGATAAATATTTTTGTAAATATTCTATTACATGTAAATTTTCTTATGAATTTTCCTTCCAACCTTATTGTATTTCCAATCCTTATATGTATGTATGTATGTTTGTGTGTATACATGTATATACATATATTTATAAAATGTTTTTCAGAAAATAGAACAGGAATAAAAGTTGTCAACTAATTTCATAAGGTTAGCATTTCTCTTTAGATTCAGAGAAAGCTAAAAAAAATATACAAGAAGAAAACAAGCATAGATAGAACAACAAAACAAAGAATACTTCCCATGGACATACATGGGCTCCCTCTTTCTTCCATTGATCCATATAACTTGTTCCTGTACCAGTAACTCTATATTATTTTAAAATGTAATACTATATAAGCTGGGCATGTTGGTGCACACCTGCAGGAGGAACAAAAATTCAAGGCTAGCCTTAGAAACTAAACAAGACCCATGTGTGTGTGTGTGTGTGTGTGTGTGTGTAGTATGAATAAAGACATGGGATATAGCTCAGTGGCAGAGTACCCCTGAGTTCAACCTCCTGTGAAGCCCATCCAAAATGTAGTAATATATGTACAAAAAAATCTTTATTCTTTTTTCTTACCTTTTCAAAGTAGTGCTATGGACCATGAGTACTCCATTTATATTATTGAAAATGGTATTGAATTTCTAAAGCTATTAAGCTAAAAAATTGCATGGGTATTGTGTGATTCATTATTTTGTACATATGTGACATTTAAATATCATGCTATCCCATATCAATCTTAACTTTCAGATTACTTTTCAGTTTCTCATTAATTTTTAACATTTTTTTCCATAGAGGTTTTTTATATGTATAGTTATAATTTTTTTGGAATACCTATTTGTGACTAAGTGAATAATATCTCATTTTTGCCATTAGTATACATGTTTTTGTACAATTTTTTGTCTAAGCAAATCTCATTTACCATTTTTTGAATTTGGGGAAAAATGTATTTACTTGTATTACATTGTACACAACTTTCTAATATCTCATATAAGGATATTGAAAATGATCACTCCATTCTATAACAAATAAAAATATAAATAAAATTAAATATTTAATTTCTTCTTAGATCCATTTAAGATATGAAATCACAAGGATTATCACCACCCTCAAATTTAGACAGATAAGAAGATATAGAATATCATGATATACCAGAACAGAAACCTCCAAAATAACCAGTAGTGAGGGAGACAAACTGCACTATAATTGTTGACAGTTGTTTTCATTATTTAGTTGTTTGTTTTCCACTCTAAACATGTCCAGATATTAACCAAAAATTTAAAAGTGCAGTAATAGAAAAAATACAGTCCAAAGGGCAAGACCTGAGTACCAGACATAACAGGGATGTAAAACTGCAAATTTAGAACAACTTTGATTAATATGGGAAGCTCCCTACTGGATAAAATAGACACTGTTCAATGACGGTAGACGATGCAAAGAAAGAGATGAACAAACTAAGATAGAACCAAAAATAATTGCTAAAGCTAAGGAATACCACAACAGGAATGAAGAATGTCTTTGATGAACTGATTAGTGCACAGAACATGAGTTGGAAAACAATCTTTGAGCTTGAATAAATATCAATAAAAATCTTCCAAACTGAAAGTCACAGAAAACAAGGATTAAAATGTACAAAATATCCAAGAATGTTGTTCCTGCTACAAAAGTGCAACATAAGCAAAATGGAAATAACAGAAAAAAGAAAAAATAAAGGAACAGAAAATTATATTTGAACAACAATGACAGAATTTCCTCAAAATGATGTCAGATATGAAATTGCCAATCAAATGTGGCAAAACCAAATGAAAGCAAAAGAATTGTATCAAAGCACTTCATTTCCAAATTATAGAAAATCAAAGACAAAAAAAAATTAAAGAAGCTAAAGGATAAGAGACCCCTTACCTAGAGAGGAGCAAAGATTCAAATTGTCTCCAAACGTTTAGCAACCAAGCAATGAGAAAAGGGTGAAGTGAAATATTTAAAATGTCAAGGGAAAAATTCTAAGCTAGAATTAGAATTAATAGAAGACTTTTAGAAAGCCTGAATAAGATAGCTTTAATTTTTGTCCTACATACAAAAAGACTATCAAAAAAGAAAAAAAAGTAAAGTAAAAGTTTTTGTTTTTCTTATTCTCAGTTATCTGAAAGTAGTTTAGATTAGATATATATGTATATTGCAAGTATACAACATCTTCTAAAGAGATAAACATTGTATGTTAAAAACAGTTATGTTCAGTGGATTAGACAAAGGGGAATGAAGGGAAGAAATGGTTGTAGGAATAGGAAAGAAAGTGTAATGAATTGGATATAACTTTCCTATGTTCATATATGAATACAACACAGTGATACTCCATACAAGTTTGGGATCCCAAATAGAATAAGTTATACTTCATGTGTATAACTTAATATGTCACAATACACTGTATTGTCAAGTGTATCTAAAAAAATTAAGTTCTGTTAAGAAGAAAAAATATAATCATATAAAATTTAATTTTAAAAAAAGTAAAAAACAACTTAAGAAAAAAATTAAGCATAGAACAAAATTAAGTAGTAAGTAGAAAACATTTATGGTACACATTAACCCACATTAATTACATTCATGAGTCATTTAGCAATGGAAATTTGTTCTAAGAAGTTCACCAATTAGGTGATTTTTGTCCTTGTGCAAATATCCCAGAATCTACTTACATATTCCTGTAAGGTATACCCGACTACATACAGAGGCTATCTGGTATATTCTATCACTCCTTGGTCTTTGATGAATAAAACAACAGAAAATTAAATCAAGTACAAGAGAAATCAAGAGAATCTAATGACAAACAGGAGAGGTATGTGCCTGCTGCCTATGTAGGACAGCATATTGTTTATAGTAATTTTGTTTTTAAAATTATATCAACAATCATTTTAAATGTCAATGATCTAATGGCACAAGTTTAATAAGAATACTAGAGTAGATCACCAAAAAGACATCTATATATTGAGAAAATAACTTTAAATATTAATACATAAGTAGTTCTCCGGTTAGGATGACTGCTATCCAAAATACAACAGACAGTGAGTATGGTGAAATTACAGTGAAAATGTAATTGTTTTACATTATTGGGGAGATGCAATTTGTTACAAAGATAATGGAAAATAATATAGAGTTTACTCAAAAGTTATAAATAGAACTACTTTATTCTCCATCAATCTCACTTCATAGTAAAGTAAATGAAATTAGTATTTTGAAAAGATAAGGACCCTCATGTTCTTTAAATTATTCCCAACAGCCAAAATATGGGAACAACTTCAGGTTCCATTGACAGATTAATAGATAAATGAGATAAAATTTATACATATACACATATATTATACATATACATACATATGTAATATACTACTATGCAGCCTTTAAAAAGAAGGAAATTTTGTAATTTCCAAGAACATGGAGGATCCCAGAGATCATTATGTTAAGTATAGTAAGATACCCACAGAAGGACAAATTCAATACTGTTTCATTTACATGTAGAATTTTTAAAAAGTCAAATTCATAAGTGCAGAATGTATGATAGTGTTTGTAATGGACTAGGTTGTAGTTGGAGAAATGGGAAGATGTTGGTTAAAGGGTACAAATGTTCAGTTATAATACAGATAAATTATTGAGATCTAAGGTACAGCATGAGTGAATGTGTGATTGATAAGAAAATAGTCGTTAACTTCAACACTTTTCTGTATCTGTGGACAGATTGAGCAGGCAGAAAGTTAATAAGGACATAGTTGAACTCAGTTGTGTCATCATAAACTGCATATAATGGACATCTGAAGACTACTTCATCCAACAGGAATAGAATAAATATTGTTAGCTCATGGACCACCTACCAAAGTAGACCCCATTCTCAGCAATCAAGCACACCTTAAAATATTAAAGTAATTGAAATTTCACAATGATTCCTCTCAGACAACAGAATTAAGTGAGAAGTCATTAATAAAAAGAAATGTAAAATTCTAAAAATTGTGAAGATTAAACACCAGACTTATAAATAGTACATATACAAAGAGAAAATTCTAGAAACATTTTGAAAACATTTTTAATTAAATGAAAATGAAAACACCACTTTTTGTGTGACATGGCAAAAGCAGTGCTTAGAGGGATTTAATATTCATTACATAATTATTTCATGGAAGTGATCCATGAAAGAAAAAATTGATAAGCTGTACTTCATTAAAATAAAAAATTTGGTTCTGAAAAAAAAAAGACTCTATCAAGAGAATGAGAAGATAAGCCACATACTAGGAGAAAACATTTGCATAAACAGAACAAACAAAACAAAAATTCCACATTTGATAAAATTCTATTAATTCAAAATACATACTCATCAAAAAGTTTCTAAATTTCAGCTATAAGTAAACAAATATGCTGGTTTAAATAATAATAAAAAAGTCATAAAACCTCAACAGACATCTCACAAAAGAAGATATATAGATGGCAAGTAAGCATAAGAAACCATTTTCACATCATATGTTATCAAGGAACTGAAAATTTAAGCCATGATATATCATCACACACCCATTAGAATAGTCAGGTATGTTCAACTGACATTAATGAATTATAAGGAGGATGTGGCAGAGCAATAGGAATTCTTATTCACTGCCAATAGGAATGCAAAATTATACCAACATTTTGGAAGACCGTTTGTCCATTTCTCACAAATGTATACACACTCTTAAGTGCTCTTTAGCATTTCTCCAAAGCACTAAAAACATGTCCACCAAAAGGAAAAAAATAAACTGTATACAGACGTTTATGATAGTTTTATCACAACTGCTAAAACTTGGGAGCAAATAGACGGCCCTATGTTAGGCAAATATGTAACAACAAAGCAAAACCTATAGTACCTCTAGACAATAAAATTTTACTAACTCACTTGTAAAAACAAATGAGCTTTACAGCCATGAATCAGCAAGAAGGAAATTTAAATGTCTAAAAAGAAATTAAAGAAGCCAATCTGAAAAGGCTATATACTATGATTCCAACTACAAGACATTATGAAAATAGTGAAAAGTTCGGGGTCATGTAGGAAGGTACGAATAGGTGAAACAGAGAACTTTTAGGAAGGACATTAGAAATTTATATGTGATACATGTAATTACATATTTGTCCAAACTTATAAAATGTGATATACTAAAAGTAAACCCTGATGTAAGCTATGAACTTGGAAGATCATGACACTTCCGTGTAGATTCCTCTTTTTTAACAGATGCCCCACTCTTCTGGATAATGTTGATACTGAAGGAAGTTTTACTGTGAACCCAAAACTGCTCTAAAATGACAATAATGTTTCTTTAAAAAATTTATAAGGTTTCTATAGTTTTTATAACAATCAAAAACTTATAGACTTACAAGGTATGCACTTCAAAACTTAAATTTATTAGCACATTTCTTAGAAATCAGAAGCCTAAAATCAGTTTTGGTAGGCTAGAATTAAACCCTAGAAATCTGCCTTCTAGGGAAACCAGGTCTTTGTAAATTTCAGGTTCTATAACCTGCCTACATTCTGCCTCACAGGTTTGTCCTCCATCTTCCAAGCCAGCACCATTACAACTTGTCTTCCACTGGTCTTTGCTTTTCTTTTTACATCATCTTCCTCTCAGACACAAATCATCTATCTGGTCTCATTCCTTATAAGGACCTTTGTGATTAGCTCACACTCAGATGATTTAGAATAATCTTTCTGCTTCAATATTCCTAATTTAACTCATCTGAAAAGTTCCTTTTACAGTGTAATGTAGCATATTTACAAAATGCAGGAGTTAGGATGTGGACATCTTGGTGTAGGAGGCATTATTCATCTTACTATACCCATATTGCTATTTCCTAGGAAAAAATGGAACTCTCTTAATTAGGAAAGAAGACGGTATTGACTAACATTGTCTGTTACGAACTATGATTCTAAAGTAGTTTTGTTAAACTCACTCTCTCCCCAGGGTTCCATGGTAACATACTGAATTAGGATATGTTTTACATGGAACATAAAAAAGGTGTTCTGTGAGTCATGAGTGTACAGAATTCTCCCATTCAAAAGTGATTCCAGATTCACAAGAGTTATGTAACTTTCTGTCTAATTTTTCATCTATCCCAGTTCTCTTAAAAGAGGATATTTGGAAACTTCATGAATTATACTCAACACTAACTTGTTTCAAACATTACTATCACTTTTCATATATTTCATTTTCATGACATTGGAATTGCTAATATGCCATCCTTTATTAGCCAGTTATTCTTATCCATCCTCTTCGTTTTTGAGTCATCCTTAAACTTGTCTATCCATATGATACAGAAATATGCCACTGAATATTTTAACTAAACTTTGGAAGGCTTTACTTTGACTCCTAAAGTTACTAATTTACAGTCTGTATTTGTGCAAATCATGTAGTATATCTGAATCTTGGTTCTTCATTTGTGAAATTAGGATAATTTTTCTTTATTCCTACTTCTGAACATATTCAGAGAATCAGCACATGGTTATAATTTATAATTTACCAAGTATTTTACAAATGAAAATTATTACTGATACAGAAATTCACTTTAGGGCATGCTCATGCTGGTAGGTAAACATATATGTTGTTTAAACATTTTCTGAAAGGGTATTTGATATTTATTTTGACTAAAAAGTAAATTAATAATAATTTGATAGAATTCACATGAGTGTAGGAAAGGATTTATGAAACATATAATCATTATAGGAAAAGAATAACCAAATAATACATTAATCATGGCATATCAGTATGAAATAAAACTATGCAATGTTCTCAAACTGGGGTTATCATAACTATTGCCATAATGCATAGGCTTATGGTAAAAGATGTGTGAGGCTACTATGAAAGGTTAAATCTCTAATTTGTTGCTCATATACACATATAAGTAATTATGACATGTGAACTACATCAAGTTGTTTAATATCTTTACTTCCATGTGTGATAAAATATTTTTGTTTTATTTTAGCACTTATAATGACCTATAATAACCATGTTTTGACTTTATGTATAGAAGGAAGAAATATATTCTTTAAAAAGTGGTTTCTATATTGTCTCTCCAAAACTATTTTGGAAAGTCACCAAACAGTTATACAGATACAATACAAAAAAAAAAAAAAAATCAACAAACCAGCAAATCATGGGGAAGTGGAAAAATCTTGTTTAAACAATCCTCATATTATACAATTCAGATGTCCAATTTTTATTGAAAAAATTGCAAAGCTAAAAAAAAAAGGAAAATTCAAGAATGTATGGATATTCACAGAGAAAATAAACCATCCCTGAGCAAGAACAGACAATGACCTTAAAACAACTGCCTTAAATAAGCTTACAGGAAAAAAATAAAAATATAAGTAAATAACTAAAAAAAATCAGGAAAATCAGTTCTGAATCAAAGGGGGATTTCTAAAAAGAGAAATCATATAAAGTTACCAAAGAGAAATCGAAATGAGAAATTCAGTAGAGGGATTCTAAAGCGTATTTGTGCAAGCAGCAGACATTGTCATGAACCCAAGAAAAGACTAAATCATTGCACCTGAGGTACTGAGAGAAAAAGAAAGAACAATAAATAGTGTCTAAGGCACGTGTAGGACATTATCAAATAGATAAATACAGGTTTTATACTGTAGTACCAGAATAATAAGGAAAAAAAAACCAGAATATTTGAAGTTTTGTTGACCTCCTCCTCCCAAATATCATGAAAGATATGAGAAACACATGAAAAATAATGAACACTAAGTAAAATAAACACAAGTAATCCATAGCAATAAACATTTTAACTAAATTGCCAAAGCCCAAAGACAAAAAGAGACTCTTAAAGCAATAAGAAAATAGTAATCCATCACAGAATTTGTGTCTTCAAAACAATTGTCAACAGATAAGTCATCAGAAACCATGATAGGCAGATGGCAATAGGATGAAATTTATATTACTGAAAGACAACAGAATAATCTAAAATAATTTTCCTGTGCACACATATGAAGATATAAACGTGAATCCCACTATTATGCCCACCCATAAGAATGGGGTCCTAGTTAGAATAAGATATATCTTATGTTTGTATGATTGTTTTTCCAAACTGGATTGTACTGCTATGTAACTAAGAAGAACCAATAAAATAAAATTAAAATAAAACAAGTAATGAAGAAATTGTTCACCAAAAATCATCCTTTAAAAATGAGTGATTAATTAAGGATTTTCCAGATAAGCAATAGCTGAGAAGTTCCTCACCATAGCATTTTCTCCATAAAGGAAATCCTTCAGGTTGAAAAGAAATACTAGAGAGTAACTTCAAGCTGTGTGCAAATACAAAGATTTTTTTATAAGGATGACTACATGGGGAAATGTAAAAGCTTATATCATTGGATTTTTGGCTTGAAATTCCACTTGTTAAAGTTTATACAGGATTTAAAAGACAAATGCATAAAATATAAATTAATGTTATTTGACATATAATGTATAAAAATGTAATGTGTACCAAAATGAAGTGGTATAAGTAGATTTTTTGTGTGCTAGTGAAATTAAACTGATATCAGCTTGAACTAGATTATTATAAATTTAAGATATTAGATGTGATCTCCATAGTAAGTAAAAAGAAAGCATCCAAAAAATTTCAGAAATAAAAATGAGATGGGAAACAAAAATGGTTCACTATAAAATATCAACTAAATATCAAAAGTGGTAGTAATTAAGAAAAAAATGTATAAGAAATACAGGAAACAATACAAAATGACATTAATAAGTTATTTTCTAATTAGAGATTACTTTTTATGAAGATGAATTGGACCCTTCAGTCAAAAATCAGAGATAGGCAGAATAAATTTAAACAATGAAAACAAACACTTTTGCCTTTTTAAGCAAGAAAAAGCTGTGTAATATTAATATAAGACTCATTTTATCCCCAAAGATATGAATAATTTTAAAGTGCAAAGATGTAAATGATAGCCCATGCCAGTATTAACTCAAAGAGATCTGTGTTGCCATACTAATATAAAAAGAACTTAACTAAAAACTGTTACAAGAGACAACAAAGATAAAAGAAGACACCATGAAGATATTAATTATGAACTGATATGCATAAAACAAAGTAAAAATGTGTGAACAAAATCATTGATAGAATTGGAGTGATAAAAGACAACATTATTATAATACTTGGAGACATCAATATACCACCTCCAATAATGGATAAAACATCAACATTCTCTGACTTTCAATGGTTTGACTTTCAGTTTTCAACTTGATCTTGAAGTGAAGGTCATTCATATTCAGTAGAAACTGTCCTTTGAATTTTGATGTATTTCCTAGGCTGATTATATAGTACCATACTGTTTCATGATGCTGAGCAGAAACAACAACAACAAAAAATACCTGCTGCTCCTAGTCAGCTGTTTGATTACAAAGTCAGAGAACTGGTATTCATTAGTGTAGTGGGAGGCTATGAACTATGATCTTTGTTATATGTTAAATGTATTTTTGACTTATGATATTTCAACATAATTATGGTTTATCTGGATGTAAACCCAGATTACATATTAGTAAAAGATCAGTAAGGAGCTGGGCATAGAGGCACATTACTGTAATCCCAGTGGCTTGGGAGGCTGAGGCAGGAGAACTTCCAATTCAGTCTGCCTCAGCAAAATTGAGGCACTAAGCAACTCAGTGATACCCTATCTCTAAATAAAATACAAAATAGGATGGGAGTATTAAATGAACTCTAGATAGGGCAAAGGGGAAAAGGGGAGGGAGGGAAAGGGAGGGGGCAAAAAGGTTGGAAAGACAGTGGAATGTGATGTTCATCATTATCCTAAGTACATGTATGAAGACACAAAGGATGTGACTCTACTTTGTGTAAAACCAGAAATATGAAAAATTGTGGTCTATATGTGTAATATGAATTGCAGTGCATTCTGTTGTCATATATAACAAAGTAAACTTCTAAAAAATTGAATGAGAATAAAGATTCATAAACAACAAGAATAAAATAAACAAAATAGGGATGGGTTTGTGGTTCAGTGGTCAAGTGGCCCTGAATTCAATCTCCAATACCCGCCTCCAAAAAAAAAGATCATTAATGAAATAGAGGATTTGTACAAAAATACAATCCAACTAAACCTAACAGATATATACAGGGTATTCCACCCAATGCCAGAATACACATTTTCCTCCATTGAACAGATAACATTTCCATGACAGACCACATTAGACGACAAATAATTCTTTATAGTTTAAAAAGATTAAAATCATACAAAGTACCCTTTGAAACCACTGAAGAATGAAGCTAGAAATCAACAACAGAAGGAAAATAGAAGAGTCACAGATATGTACAAACTAAAAGGATGACAGGTTAAAGAACAAATCACACTTAGCTACAACCCCAGCCCACAGAATGCAGAGTTTTCTAACACAGGGAAATAGATCACAGTAATCCATAAATTAGTAGAATAAATGAAACAATATTATCATCTTAACTGATAAAAAGCATATTGACAAAATCTTTGCACAACAAGCTTACGAATTTTAACTTTATCACACTTTTTGTCTGCAAACCTGGCATTTGCAAGAAAGAGAAAGAATCAAACCACAATTATCCTGCCTGCTGATGCTCTTTATAAGAATCTTTCGGATGAGAGAAGCTTAATTATTGCAAGAGTTTTCTGGGTGGGGGTCTCTGGCCTGCTTCCAAAATATATTACAAAGGTGACCAGGCAATTGACAGAGTGAGAAAATTATTTGAAAATCATACATCTGATGTACTTCATATTTAGAATTCATAAGTAACTCCAAATCATTTTTTCTAGGACTGTTATAACAAAACAAATTTAAAAATCTTATAATGATGTTTTAAAAAGGAGACTTGTTTTCTAATAATTTAGAGGATGGAAGACCAAGATAAAGGTGTCCACAGTTTTCTTTTTTTATTAGTTCATTTTAGCTATATATAATATTTGGACTCATTTTGGATATACATAAAGGTGAGACTCACTGTGGTGGAGATTCACTGTCGTGTACTGATATATGTACATAGGAAGGTTTGGTCAACTGAGGCGTCTCTTTTTGGCTTGAAGATGGTTTCCTTCTGGTGGTATCCTCACACGGCCTTTCCATTTTACTTACGCTTCTTTGGGATTTCTTCTCAACACAAGTGTGGTGAGGATATGGGAGATTAGAAACCCTCACTTATTACTGGTAGGGATGTAAAATGGTGAAGCAGCTGTGGACAGTTTGGTGGTTCCTCATAAAGATAGGCTTAAAATTATATGTCCTACTATTTTTATTCCAAGGTATATAAACCTAGAAATTAAAAACAGGGACGCATACGGGTACTTCTCTATACAGTATTCATAGTGGCCAAAAGGTAGAAAATAAACCAAGTGTCCATTTAAAGCTGAATGTATAAATAAAATGACTCAAAGATACATTGCAATTCACTTGAAAAGAATGGTTTGGAATCAAGTTCTAATAGAATGTTGGGCCTTTCATTATAGTAAAGTTTATTACTATGCTATGAAAATTTTCTCCTTATTATAGGAATTCTAGGGTTTATCTATTAGATAAAGATTATATGATTTTCTGGAAAATGTATAGGTTAAAGTAGAAGGATTTTTCAGAAGATTTGAAATACGTCATAAACAACTATTTCCTTGGTATAGTGTGCAGCCCCAGGGTTAAAGTCATGGAGCAAGAAATCCAATTAAACAGCACGTGTGAGAGAACTGATGGATTGAGGCCTGAGGTGTACAATGCTGATCTTAGCAGTCCTCAGAGCTAATTTCTAGACCAAATCTATTAGAGTCTTGGGTTGCTACAGTTTCAAACAGTTCCTATAGGACTGAGAATTTGTCCTGGATATCAGAGTTGAATTTGATACTTGAACTTGGCAAATAAGGAAATACGAATGTCTCAGTTTGTGCTAGTGTATTAGGATATGTGAGCATGGATAATGTATAAAGAACAGAGAAGAGTACCTTTATTTTTGCTCTTGGGGTTTAAAATTGTCTAATAGGAAGGAAATTAAGAATGTAAACTAGAATCAATCCTTTCATTTTACCTCCTGGTTGCAACAATTGTTGTGTAGTCAGCTGTTGAATTCTGAGGCAATTATGGAAATGAGGGTTTCTGTGTCTGTGGATCAACAATGCACCCTTAACAGGTTTGCTGTGTGGGTTAAGACTTTGCTAAAGGCTGAATGGTTAATAGTACAGAATGAGTCTGAGATTCAGTTCTCTTCCAAGTCTCCTTCTTGATTTCTACATAATTAGAAAAGTAATAAGTGCCTTATCTCTCTTAATAGCATTGTCTAATTCACTGAATTTCTATTCTCCCCCAGCCCCTTATTGTGAGTAGCTTCCACCTATCAGAGAAAACACTCAACATTTGGATTTTGGGGACTGGCTAATTTTGCTTAGCATGATAGTCTTGATAAACCTAGCCCAATTCCCTCTTAAGATTAGGAGCCATCTCACCACAAAGGCATGAAAAGCTAATTTTGTCTTTACTATAAATTACTGTGATTTCTAAACTTGCTTGGAATGCTTGCCCGTGCCTTGAACTCACCCACGCCTGGCTTTCCCTGACCAGATAACAACCCTCTCTGAAGCTATAATGACCCTCATAAATTCTGATGTCGGGTCCAGCTAAAATATTAACTAGCCTTTGTGTTTTGCTTGTCAAAATTTTGTTATCTCTAAGTTCTCAAACTCCCTCTTTGTGTAACTTTCTGTGCTATAAAGCTGTGCTCCTAGAGAGCTGCCATGTGGTCTTCTGTTCCTGTGGTCTTCTGTTCCCACAGTCTTTGGGAAAGACAGCCCGGCTGGTCGAAATTATAAGCTTGCTTTAATTTGATTTCAATTGGACTCATTGGTCTTTTCTTTGTGTCATGGTCTAACAGTCTCCAGATCCATCTATTTGCTGGCAAACGTCATAAAGTTATTCTTTTTTATGGGTAATAATTCTTATAATGATTCATCTGGGTACTTCCTGAGACCTTTTTTATCCTACTTGTATCTACCTGTACTTACACCTTGTGTGTGCATATGCATGTGTTAAAACAACTAGCTACCAAATAAAAAAAGAATCCTCAATTCAGTTATGTGTTTATTTCAGAATGGACTCATCCACTCGGCCCAAAGGAAGAAAGACATTGAAGGCTATTCAAAATCAATGTGAATGTCAACACACTTAGACAGATGGCCACCTTGTCATGTGAGCAGCACAATGAACAAATCAATGAAACCCATTAGAAGGCACTTAAGAACAATAAATTATAAAGGGATAAATAATACCTTGGCAACAGTTTAGCTCTGAGATATGGAATTGAAGGTGTCAGAATTGGAAACCAACTGAATTATTTCCTGTAAAACTTGAGCCAAGGTAAAAGATGACAGACATTTTAGAAAGGTCAAATCATTTCTGTGTGAAGAAAGCGCATTGGTCAATCTGCATGTAAGTATTTACCTTTCCAAACTGACCTTAGCATGCAGCAGGAGCACTCTTTTCTCTCTGCCAGTATGTTCACCCTCTACCGCATTTCCCACTTAACCTCATGAAAAAAAAATTGGGTCAGAAGACCTAAACCCTCATTACCCCAGATGTAAAAACCACACTATAAATTGTTCTGAAATAGTAAGACAAACTAATATTTCTTTTTAGAATATATGTTTACCACTAGTTATTTTCTTTTTTCAGTATGATGATTAGAATAATGGATCTACCTGTATCTGAGGTCAATGTAGGACCTGCTACAAATTTTAGCTAGTTAAAAAAGGACCTGAATAAGTCATTCATGTTTAACTTGCTAACACTTCTGGGGGGGAGTTGAGTTTTAGCAAGAAATAAACCTTAAGTCACAGAAGTAAATCTATAATGTTAGAAGTTAAGGCTTCAGTGAGCAAAGGAAGTAAGAATTGGAGCGATAGAAGGTCTGTCCACTTTTTCTGAAATCACACTTTCTAATCACGCAGCCTCTTTTCTTTCCTACCTAAAGCTTGAAGTAGCGTGGTTTTGGACAAAAATGCTGTCAATCCACACAGTGCCTTCTGGAATTTTTTACCCAATTAAACCATCTGTTGGTGCCCTGAAGCATGCCCACCTACAAATTCCTAGCTAATGAGTTATTCAGTGCTTTCAGGAAAAAAAAATGTTCTCCCATAAGGACAATGCATTATCCAGTTAAAAAGCAAGTAAGAAACTGCTAGAGCTGAGAGAAGCACAAGAATAGAAACTTTTCATACAGTATAAGGAGTCAGAGTCAAACAAGTGTATGAAAAGTAAATCTTACCAGTCGAGTAACTGATATTCTCTTCATGGCTTTTATTCTTTAGAAATACAAAATATAGTCCTGATATAAGATCCTTACTTTGGTTGTAGAAGTTTCTTTCTATGATAGTTTTGAAGAATGTATCATTAAAAGGTACCTTCAAAAATGTTCAGATTCTACTTACTAGTTATGATCCATAGGAATCAGGTGTATGATAGATAAATCACTTTCTCACTTTTTTTTTTTTTTTTGCATGAGAGAACTGCCAATAGTTTAGTTGCTAATATATCAGGAGGAGAGATGGTAAGAGGGTGAGAAAGGGAGGGAAAGAAGAGAGGGAAATATGGTTAGAAAGAGAAGAGTGAGAATAAAACACTATACAAGAACAAGGGGATACCAATAAAAAAGAAGAAAAGGAGAAAAATCCGAAAGAAAATATCGCCTATATAAAAAAAAACTCTAAACTAACTATAAAGCTTTTGTAATCTAGGATTTTAATGTATTTCTTCAGAAAACATCCATTTTATATTTAGATTTAAGTAGTTGTGCAAGCTAATAAATATTTGCAAGTCTATCCTCCCACAGACAATACTAGTAGATTATGTCTTGGATGTTCTATATGCCAACTCTTTAGATTTATTGATTCCTTTTTGTGAAGTTAATGGATATCTGATAATCAGCTCATAAGGTTAATGATTTACTATTGCCATAGTTGGAGTAAAACTTCATGACTTAAGAAAAATTTTCTTCATCAGGCTAAATATTGACATTTATATGGATTTAAGTTTACAAATAACTTTGTTCTTTGTTGTTAATTGGTAGTGACTTCCCAGATGCTAAGTTGAAGGGACTGAAGTCAGGTACAAGCACGGCAGAAATAAGTGGCAAGTTTTCCATGAGCACAAAAGGAGAAATTGTATCACATATCCTACGTGTTGGTGCCTGGTATTTTAATACTGTGCTGTTCAATATAGTCGCCATTAACTACTTTATCGGACAGCACGGAATTAAAATACCAGTCACTGTTGGCACCTGAAATAAGGCTTCAGAGGTCTCAGTTCATTGACAGCTGGCCTCATTCCTCAGGACTCAAGGTGGGAAAGCATGGCAAAAGAATGTGACAGAAATGGCTTGCATGATGATCAGAAAGCAGAGTGACTAAGCTTGGGTGGTCAATACATACTCCAACGGCACACCCCCAGTGATCCACCTCTTCTTGCAATACCCTACCCTCCTTCAGTTGCCACTCAGATAATCCCCATCTGCATTAATTCACTGATTGGATTCAGCCTCTCATAACCTAGTCATTCCTTCTCTGAATGTTCTTGCATTGTTTCACACTCGAGCTTTGGGGGGACACCTCACATCCAAACCATAACAATGTGTGATCTTAGCAGCCCTCAGAACTAATTTCTAGACTAAATCTATTACAGTCCATGAATCACAAACTTCTCAAGCTAATGTCTTTTCAAGTTTTCCTTGATACATATATAAATTGCACACTATGTCATGTTTTCTTGGCTTTTTCTATGCTAAGAAGATCTGAGTGTATAACATAGATAATAACAGCTACCATTTGCTAAGCATTTATGATTCCCTGTGGAAATATATACTGAATACTTATTTTATAGATGAGGAAGCTGATGCTTAACATACTTTAAAAACCCAACAACATTAACACTCTGGGAAAAAGTAGCAATGGTCTGCTTGAAATATGAGTCGATGCTCTCTTTCTCAGGCTTATAAAATGGGCAGTATTTTCAAGATTAAAATAAATTCTAGGGACTCTTTAAGTAAAACCTCAAAATTGGCACAGCTAGGTTAATTAGGGTTTCCTTCTTGTGGTATGTGGTTTGTGAAGTACTTTAGGATGTCATGTTTCTCAAAAAAGAAATATGTACCCTCTCAGCAGACTTCCTAGTGACCCCAGGCTCTCAACGCGTCCTTGTGTCCATTTATTACGTAAGACAAGAGGAAGGGTAGTGATGAAAACTTCTGTGGAGGAAATCAGGGGCAGTATTCCTCACTATTGATCCTGGGGAAGTGTGGGCCTCTGTGATTATCACCATGGAAGCGCCACTGATGTGGTGTCTCATTTCTCTGTCCTATGGAGGATTGTTTAGATTATGTCATTCAGACCACAGTTTGAAAAATATAAGTCTATTTTCTTCTAATATTTCCTCACTAAAACTCATCTTTAGCTTTTTTTCTTTGCTGGAGTCTAAAAGTTCATATTCCCCAACATTTCTATGTTGAAGACAAACCTAAAATATGATAGTATTAAGAGGTGGGGTCTTGGGAGGTGATTAGGCCATGAGGCCTGAGCCTTCATGTATGAATAAAAGCCCCTTGGGGGAAACTCTGGAGAGCTGCCCTTACCCTTTTTCTCTATAGGAATGAAGGAGAAAGGCACTACTTAGTGGTGGACAGCTCTCACTAGATGCCAAATGTGCTAGCACCTTGTTCTTGGACTTCCTAAACTCCAGAAATGTGAGAAATGTTGTTCATAAGCCACCTAATATATTGTATTTTGCTACAGTAGCCTGAATGGACTAAGACAGACTTTATCCCTATCATTTTTTTATAAATAAATTGAATTCTTTTTTTATCCGATATATAAAAATGTACATATTGATGGAGCATCATATGATAGGTTTAGATATATGTGTACACTTGTATATGTTTAAATCAAAAGTATATCTCCTCTAACACTTGTAATTTCTTTATGGTGAAACCATTCAATATCCTTCTTTCAAGCCTTTGAAACATAGAGTACATCTTACTCATCTACAGTCACCCTGTTGTACAATAACATATCAGAACTTCTTTCTCCTTGTTACAGTTTAGATATGAGATGCCCATCCCCCAAAACTCATGTGTGAATCATTGCAAGAAAGTTAAGAGGTGACATGATTGGGTTCTGAGAACCTCAACCTAATCACTGCATTAATGCCCTGATAGGGATTAGTGGGGTGGTAACTGAAGGCCATAGTGTGTGGATGGAGGAGGTAGGGTTCTGGAAGTATGCCTTTGGGGTGTATATTTTGTATCTGGAGAGCAGAGCCTTTCTCTACTTGCAGATTCCGTGTCCTGAGCTGTTTTCTTTCTCCATACCTTTCCACCATGATGTTGTGCCTCACCTCAGGCCTAGAGATAATGAATTTGACTATGAACTTAGACCTCTGAAACTATGCTTGTATTTTCAGTAAACTTTCCCTCCTCTAAAATCATTCTTGTTAGGTCTTTTGGCCACAATGGTGAAAAGCTTAAATGAAACAATCCTGTACCACTATAACTTTACACCTGTTGATGTACATTTTCTCATCCCTCCCATTTCCTTATTCTCCCACAGCCTCTGGTAACCAACATTCTACTCTCAACTTCTATCAGATTACCTTTTTAATATTCTACCTATCAGTAAAATCATGTACTGCTTATCATCCTATACCTGGCTTATTTAATTTAAAATAATGATCTCAAATATCATCCATGTCATCACAAAAGACATTTTATTCTATTTTATGACTGAATAGTAATCCACTGTGTATATGAGCCACTGGCTAAACTTTCTCCCCAGTCAATTGAAAGATGCTTAGGATGTTTCCATTTCTTGGCTACAGTGAATAGTGTAATAATGGGCATTGAGGTTCTGATGTCTTTTTGACATACTGACTTCATTTCCTTTAGATATCTACCCAGTATTAGGATCATTAGATCATATAGTAGTTCTGGTGTTAAAACTTTTAGGCACCTCCATAAAGTTTTTCATAATGACTGCACTAATTTACAGTCCTAGCAACAATGATGAGGTGTTTTAGTCAACTTTTTCATTGCTGTGACCAAGTGACACAAAAAGAACAATATTAAGGAGGAAATGTTTAATTTGAGACTCTTGATTTCAGAAGTTAATCCATAGATGGTTCACTCTGTTGCTCTGGACATAGCCACTAAGAAGCAGAGAAGGAGACTGCACTTAGGAGGGGCTCACCTCTTCTAGCCACACCCTACCTGCCTTCAGTTACCATTCAGTTAATCCTTATGATGGGATTAACACACTGGTGAGTTCAAAACTCTCATAACCCAATAATTTCACCTCTAAACCTCCTTGCATTGTCTCACACATAAACTTTTGGGAAATACCTCATATCTACACCATAATACAAAGGTTTCTCTTTTCTCTACATCTATGCAAACACTTATTATCTTGTGTATTTCATTTACTGGAATAAGCTGATATCTCACTGTGATTTTGATTTGCATTTCCCTGATGATTATAGATAATGAACATTTTTCCCCTATAATATTGACCATGTGTATGTCCTCTTTTTAAAATGTCTAGATCTATTGTCCATCTTTTAATCAGATTGTTTTCTTCTGAATGTTTGCTGATTGTCAAATGAAGAGTTTAGAAATATTTTCTCCAATTCTGTAGAACATCTCTTCATTCCTTAGTTGAGCAGAAGATATTTAGTTTGATATATCCTCATTTGTCTATTTTTTTTGTTTTGTTTCCTGTGATTTTGGGGTCTTGCCCCCCAAAGTAATCCGTGCTCATTCCAATGAACTGGAACATTTCTTTTAGGTGTCCTTCTAGTAATTTCATAGTTTCAGGTCTTACATTTAGTTTTTACATTTATTGATTTACTTTTGTTGAACCATCCCTGAAATGAATCCCACTTGGTTTTATTTAAGCACATTTTATTGAGCATAATTTCTTGAGAATAAGTGAAAAATTATAAGTATAAAGTATTTATGTACATTTTGATTTAGGTGATCTTCAGGGTCATTAAAATATATAAACATTAGCATACTGGAGGGATCACTTTTTTTTAAGTAAAGGCAAGGGGTGGGAGTTCATCTGACAGAGTAAGCTAACATGTTGTCTTATCTTAGTACGATAAATTGTCCTCAAATTTCTTCCTTTGTCTGCCTCTCATGTTATCTCTGTCTCTCTCTGCCTCTCTTTCTCTATCTGTATCTGTGTGTGTGTGTGTGTGTGTCTGTGTGTCTGTCTGTCTTAGTCTCACACATGCACGCACATATACACACACATAGCCATTCAGTTTGAGTATCCTTCTTGCCCTTGCCTTTCACTTACTATGAGATGGTGGACATGTGCAGAAGAGCTCAGTACCCATTCCCTTTTGGATAATAGCATGTATATGTCAAAGCTATAATCATTTAAAGCATATAGAAAATTGTGTTGCATTCACTTCACTCTCTTAGATAATATATGGAAATCAACCAGTCATCTTTTCAAATTACTGCAGAATTATTCACTACAATAAAATATTATCCAGTATAAAATTACTAATCTATTTCAACCCTTTCTCTAACTAACAAGTTAATTTGAGGTAAGGAAGGAAGGACACAGCGTCTGAGCTCTAGGTAGGTCTCTATATTCATCTTTTAGACATAGATGCTTCTTGTCACTCCAGAAACAGCAAACTGCAGGCGGTCACTATAGCTATCACTGCAGGTTAAATGCTACTCTTTGGAGCAAGGGATCTTTTCAGAGCAAGGTCTAGACTCACCTTCCAGAGTATCCAGAGATTTAATGGGTACCACTGCAGTAGGACTATCTGTTATAAAGCTGTGAGCACATAGGGATTTTATACTTAGAAAACTCAAACATGTTGATTTTATAAACACTACATGTATTGACTCTGCTATCGTGATAATGTGGGTATAAGTTTTACATATGTGCATGTGATACAACCCTAACAGGTTGATGTTGGTCACTAGATAAAAGTTTATATTAGGTATTGGTACTGATAGATGCTATGGCTGGAACTGGGTTTTAGAGTATGATTCATAAAATATATTCTAAAATATGAAGGTCTTAATTTTCCCTCTAATAAAGTTCTTTTTTAGCTTTTGTCTTCTCCTTTTTTTTGCCCTTTCTAATTTCTTTTCCTTAATCTTTTGAATATATCTCTTTCAAGTGTTTATTTTCCTTAGAATCTCTAATTTTTCTTGTGTGACTTTATTGTATATATTTATCACTTAGGTTAGCCCTGAAAAACTTCAAAACAAATAAAAATTAAAATAACTGATAAAGATCTATTAAATTTACAATTCCAATAGTTTGCATAAAACTGTCCTTTGAAAAATGTGAGATGGCTCTATAGTGATATTTTTATTTCTCAGTTGTTATCTCTGAAGATGTTTTTGTTGATTTAGTTTGTTATAGATATTTATATATGACTCCTTAAACCGCAGTCCTCAGTACCTAGATCGATAGGGAGTTTCACTATTAAAAAAAACCAATCTCATTCTCTGTGGAACTGAAGTACATTTGGATCCTGTTTGACTGTTAACTGGAGTTTTCAAAGGAAGTTTAATTCAGCTGGAGTTGACAGTTGTGTATATAATGTAGTTTGAAGGATATAAGGAAATACACTGCCACCTAACAAAAAAGAAATGTGCGCCCACAAACACACACACACACACACACACACACACACACACAGCTTCATTTTTCTGAGGAATTGTGCCACCAGTGACTCAGCGCATCTTATACTTTGTATTAAGTGTGACTCTCTGTGACTCCTATTTTGAACTAAAGAAAAAATCATTTCTCAACTAGTACGAGTTCACTGTTTTCCTCAGAAAAAGAAGATTTCAAACTGGATGAGAGTATCAGCACATCCCAGGGGAGGGAAGAAATAGAATCCAATTTGGGGACCAAAAAGGATGTTCCAGATCATTAGACACAATTCTCTCAATTTTACAGACAAGGCAAATAATGATGAGAGAAGAGATGATTTTCTCTAGCTCATATATTTGTCCTGCCACCTGCCCAGCATACATTGCTTTCTTGGGAAAGTCTCTCATCCCTTACCATCCCAGGTCTGCAGTTCCGCCTTTCTCCCTCCCCTTGCCCCGTGCTAGTGTTTTAAAAGATTTTTCTAAAGTCTCAAATTACAACCAAGAAGAACATATCTTTTAAATTATTTTTTTTTCCAGGAAATGTCTGTTGATCAAGTGCTTTCACTCCACCTTTGAATAGACTGATTTATTCCTAAACACTATCATTGCTGTTTTCCTTTCTTGTAACCTATTTTTAATCTTCAAAGCAGGCTTGTTTTATATTCAACTCCTTGGTAAATAGAGAACAGTCACTGCCCAGAGGGTGGCAAGCCTACTGTTTTATTCCCTAGCACCTGAAGAATTGTTGTGGCTGCTTACTTTACCTTTCATCTCTGCTGAAAGTGAGAAAGTAAGATTCGAAACAAAGTGGAGGTTTCATCCTCCGCTCCACTTCAAAAGAGCCTTGATCATAAACAAAGGTGGGAGCCATGCAAGTGGCTTTCTCTTCTTGCATACAATTAGCTTGACATTAAGTAACTTACTCTTTAATTATTACAAAACCAAAAAGTGTCTAAAACTAGTAACACGTTTAACTGATTATCAACTATGAATGAATTTAATCCCAGTTTGATTTCACTTAAAAAATCCTGTCTGAATTTTATATCAGGGATCACATACAATTATGGAAACAAAGGCTAGAGAGAAGAGATAAAATATCCAGTGTCTTCTCAAAGACCAAATGGCCTAGTTTGTAATCCAAATATGAAAATAGTAAGTAAAAGTAGTACTCGTGAGATAAGTTTTAAGAAGTGTAAAAAGAAATTTCAGAGAAAGATACCAAACTGCCCAAAGGGTTTTCTCTCTGGTTTTAATTTAATTCATTAAATTTCCTCTGACTTGGACACCACCCTGTCGTTCTTTCTAAAACACACACACACACACACACACACACACACACACACACACACACACATCTTTATAAATAGAACCAAGCTGACCATTCTACCACGGTTAATTCACATGAGAGACATGTTTACAAGTGTCTTTACAATTCATCAAGCGGCCAGTCAATTTTATTGAAAATGAAATATAGCCAAAGTGTTTATGTAGATAAATTGACCTTTACCTTTTCCTCCCACAGGTGTGTGGTTTATATTTTCATGGAGATACCTGCCCTTCTTGCAGAAAGTATATGGTAATGAAGGCACCTTGGACTCACTCACCACAGGGTTTACCTTCTCTGTCTTCTTACCCACAGAAATAAAAATTGGATTAGATTCATTTGCAGTATCCTGAGTAAACCATAAAAGACTAATCTAAACTTGCAAATCTGTTCACGCTTCTGGGGTTTGAGTATCTGCAAACAGAGAGTACAAAAGGCACATGAGAAAAATATCAAAGGAGGGAGTGTACACAGCTTCACAGTGCCTCTCTGGACCCCCACAGATGTTCAATCAATACGGTTAGATAGGAGGAATAAATTCTGGCATTCCATTGCACAGTAGGATGACTAGAGTTAACAATAATGCATTGTATATTTCAAAATAGCTAGGAGAGATAATTTTGAATGTTTTAAGCACAAAGAAATGATAAATGTTTAAGGGGATGATTATGTTAATTTCCCTCATTTGATCATTGAAAATGTATACATATATTGAAATGTCACATTGTATACCATAAATATGTACAAATATTATATGCCAATCAAAAAAAAGTAATACAAAAACAAATATGTATTCACTGAAGTCCAGGTAGAATAAGAAGCTCACCAGTGGAGATGAACAAAGAAACCATGGGCTCTCCATTTACATGATCTCTTGGAATGGGAGATGGGGCCATACTAATTCCAAGGGAACTGCCTTCAATTCTCTAAAGCAATTTTTTTAGGTTGTTAAACTTGGAAATATATTTCTGCTGAGATTAAAAGAAAATTCAAGAACTTATACCTCCCAAACCATCTATCTATAAATAGATTGAAGATATAAATAGTTGGAAGTTTGAGATTTGAAGTGGACTTATCCTAGTTTCAACTGAAACATTGGGAAAGAGAACTTTAAGTGCCATCTTGGATAAGTATTCATTTTTTCTTTTTAAGGAAGCCATTTAATATTTAAACAATTAAAACAAATTTCTTAACTATACACAAAATTATCAGGTGCACACACACACGTTAACACAGAGAAAGAGAACTCACTTTAAATATCTATAAAATTCAAATAACATTCCAAAGCTAAATTATGAATATTAATTTCCTAGAAAGTATTTTAACTAAGAATACCCCTATTCTCTATTAAAGGTTATAGGCATGGTTAGCATACTTTCCACATGTAAAGGAATACCAGATTAGGATTAGAGGATACTGACCATTTGATCCCTTGCTGAAATCTGTCTTTTCTTCAGCATTAGATTTTTGCTAGGGCAATGAATAAATTTTAATTTTAAGTCAAGCTATAATTTTGGATTATTCTGAGGACACAATTAATTTGATGAATTGAGAGTGGTTTTTGTCTTAAAGTAATCAATGTAGCTGGATTTTTCTAAGGCTTAAACAAATGTGTCTTACCAATTTTATCTAAGAAATGAGAAAAATTTAGTGCTCTCGGGACCATAGTCAAATAGATGGAAGGAAGTCATAATATATTCTCGTGGTCATATTCCATAAGTTGAACTGTTTAATGTAATAGTAACATATTTATTACTGCATGATTAAACCTATACTACTTGGCCAAAGCATATCACATTTAGTACAATAGATTTATTGAAGATTCTCAACTCATCACAGGTTTAAATAAGAAATCATTTGATTTTTCCACTAACTACTTGGCAATTCTCCTATATAAACTCTCTCTATATTGATTTTTTTAAAATAAGTTTATTGCTGGAATCCATGCCAGTCACTTGAGATTATTCAAACTGTGTCATTTCAGTTTTAAAATCCATTCTTGTTCACGTGTAAATCTCATTGAAATCACTTCTCTTCCCTTTCTTGTATTTTGGGCTAATCAGCTCCTGTGGTTTTAGCAGCTTACAGCCTTAAAAGGGAGTTGGAATAGGGTAGGATAATTTCTTATTCCTTGACCTATTCTCTTTCTTTTAGTTCTTTGCTATTGCACAAGAAACAGAAAGATTAAAAAAAGGTTTCTAATTAACTGTCTAAAAAGAACTAGTTGAACATATTGCATAATGATAAGGTACTAGTGAGCTGTTTTGAGGGCCCTATCATTCCAGCTTTTGGACCTAGAAGGTTCAATTTCATTTCATCCTCCTGTTTTTTTCAGTCTATGAAATAAACATAAATACAATTCATAACATCAAAATTTTGTATCATATTCCCAGCATAGAGTAACAAAAAATAAATAATTAAATTATTTACATATCTTTATGTTGCATTCAGTGTGCCAAAAGTGATGGTGAGCGACCCAGTAATGTCTGAATACTGTTACTCTTATGAGTGCTGCAGAACAAGATGAAGAAGCAGTTACTGAATTTCAGTGCAATTGCAGTCATCTAGGTGCAATTGTCTAGCAAGTCTTGGCTTTAGTCATCGAAGAACGGCTCCTTATAGGAGATGAGAGGCTTAGGGAGAGGATCACAATCACTTGGCAAATAGATATGGCAGACATTTCTCTCCTCCTACCTTCTTACTCCCTACAAATGCTTCTCAAGGGAGAATCTCATGTGGATCCCAGAGGGTCAGAACCTGTGCAAAGCAGTACAACATATCCCAGAGAAAAATTAAAAATGAATCTGGAGCAGTAAACAGAGACTATATAACTCTTCCGTTTTGCATGGACCATCTAGTCACTTATTTACTGGGTAGTTTCGTTCTTATTTTTGTGGGTTTTTTTCCTTATATTAAAAGAAGATGGATCTAGTCCAGCTCCCTCAAATGGTGTGCAATTGATAATGAGGAAGATCTTTACTTAAGCCACATCAAAGAGCAACTGCACTTTCCCTCACTGGTATAGTCTTTCTCATTTCCTTCATCTCCATATGCTTCAGAAGTCTCAGATACTCTGAAAGTCCACAGGTGTGATTCCTAGCAGAGAAGGATACAGAAAAGCCCCCAAGTTATCATCAGACGAGATTATGTCCTATTACTGAGGAGAAACACCCCTGCCATTTCCTATCCAAATGAGAGCACAATAGGAGGAATAACCTTCTTTTAGGAATCAGCACACACACAAATATCTGACTCATTTTGAGTACTGTTCTTATATTAATTGAGGGATAATGGGGTGGCATGAAGGGTTGCACATATTTCTTATCTGACTGGGACTACCCAGTGAATATTGAATTTTTTTTTACCCTAGAGAGTGAGTTTTTGCATTTAAAGTATGAGGTACTTAGCATCCTGTTTTTCATGTAAAAATTTTTATACATCAGATAAAGAAAACATTCTATGAGATGAAACAGATCTATTTTGTATTACTTTGATAGTCATTCAATTATAATCTATAGGCCAATATTCTAAAAAAAAGTAGAGGGTAGAAGAAAAGAGAAAGAGATTGCTGAACATAGAGCTTTGGGCAGAACTGATCTTTTCCCAATCTGTTGTATTCTATACCACCTGATTCCATTGCTATTTTTGTAATCATAACATGTTAAGAGTTGTGAGTGCCCTTAGAGATATTCTAGACTAAATAATTTGTGAGAGATAATTTTAGATAGGGAATTAAAAGTATATTATTACAATATTTCTGATTGATGTAGACCCTTCATTCTTATAGTAAATGATTCGTGTCTGTTTCTTATGTTTGTACCTTACATACATAAGCACATGATCAAGTCTTTGAAGAAATAATATCACTGTTTTTGTATTTTCCACTAACCCTAGTCTCATTCTAGAGAACATAACAAGTACTCAATAAGAGATAAGCAACCATAGGTAATAGGCATTGAGTAAAATAATTATTATTCCAGTTTATAACTGTTTATAGTTGTTTCTTTAATATTAAATGATATTTGCTGCATCTTGTTTTACCTGATTCTAACACAATTGTTCTTAGCATCCAGTGAGGGAACATTTATGTATTATATATCATATTATGTATTTGTCTCTTTGGAGAGGAAGAAATTTATGAGTTTACATTCTTTGCTTTGTAATGATATCTCCAGTGAAATGACCCAAAATATGCTGACTTAACTTTCTAAAGAATGTAGATACATTTAATACATGTATACATATACAATATGCACATATATTTATATATAAATATCTATATTATATAAATATATAAAGAATAGGTATATTTTTACTTCTTTAGTATTGGAGATTTAACCCTTTACCACTCAGTAATATCCACAGCCCTTTTTATTCTTCTTATTTTTTTTATTTTGAGACAGGTCTCACTAACTTTCTGAGGGCCTCACTAAGTTGTCGAGTCTGACATCCAACTTGTGATCCTCCTGCCTCAGTCTCCTAAGACCCTGGGATTACAGGCATCACACTTGGTTAAGAATAAACATTGAGGAGAAAAAACTATACAAAAAAATTGAGTTAAAACTCAGGATTCCATTCCAGAAGGGCAATTAAATAGCTGCAATTTTTGAATATTTTTTATTAAACGATACACCCCTTTTGCTGATAATTTAATCCTTCCAACCTATGTCCTTCTCTTTGAAGGCAAAATAAGAGATTTACTCGATTATTTGGTAGTAAGGCAGGGCCATTTCCATGCTTTTACACTTTAAACTTGCTCACTCAGAGCCTAGTTCCATCAGGTGATCTAAATTGAATATTTGCAAAACAAGGCCTTGAGAAAGAAAAAAAAAGATACCTCTCTAAGGAAAAGAACAGGAGAATCAATAGGTTCTTCACTGGCATAACCCAAAGGAATCAGTGTGGTAGAAGTTTCTAGGTTCTAGGTCAGCTTACTTGAATAGCATTCTTCAACCCTGGGTTTGCCTTAACCATAACAGGAACAGGGACAATCCATTTCATATGCCTGCCTCAGCTTACCCTCTACAAAAGAGAAAATAACATATTTTAATTTGTTCTTTTAAAGTTTCTAAAAGTTAGTACATGTGAAGTTTTTTTTTAAATCATGTTCTCAAATAGATAATACTCAATGTTTTTTAAAAAAATCAGATATATAATCAATGAGCTCTCAATTTTTTCTTAAAATAATATAATATAAATGATCTCATCAGAAGGATAAAATGGTGGAGTGGATGTAGGACGCATACCAATCCCCTCTTCAGTTCAAAAAGGAAGCAGTGAAAAACAGCAGACCAGAGATGTGGGTGAAGATAAATACTCTAAAGCTCAGTGTTGGACTGATTAAGACTTGAAGAGGCTTGCAGTTTGGTTACTGAAACAGAAAATAAGGACAGAATTCCTTGACCCCCAAATCTGGACAGAATGGTGGGCACTTGTGTATGGAGGACAGTAACAAAGAGAGAAAGGAGAGGGAAAGCCCAGGAGTTTATTTCATTAGTAACAGGTGGAAAGAAAGACAAACCAAGTCAAAATGCAACAAGAACAACAAAATCAGTGAAGGATATCAAGCAGTTTAACAAAAATTGTGGTGCGAAAGCCACAAGGCATGGCACCTATTTTGTGGAACACATGGCTAGCCATCTTCCCTACAAGAAATTAATTGGGTACAGTTATCCCCACCTTCAGGTAGTTAAAGATAAAACCAGAGAAAATACCTCTGAAAGAAGATATCTCAATAACCCATGTAGATGGGACTTGTAGGGTGATCATCATTGCTAGCAGAATTTACTGAAACCTCCTCCCCCCTCATTATAGACAAGTGGAGTGGGAATGAAACAGACCCATGAGCTAATCATTCCAAGGAATTGCTGCATCTGATCCCAACCTCTGGAGATCAGGCAAAGACAGGAGTGGATGCCCACAAGTCAGTCATAGGAAGTGAGAGCTCAGATGTGTGTGAGAAGGCATCAATCTCTATCTTAGTCAGCAAAGGGAATAACATACATGGTTCAGAATCACAGGCGTGAGAACTCAGATGCAGACCAACACCAGACTCTGTGACATCCTATGGAGGTAGCGACTGCACAGCATTTCACAGTAGCCAGAGCAATATCCCTGAGCTCTGCACCCTATGCTTCTGCACTAAGAAACAGCCAACAGATATAACACAACCCCTTCTGAATATGCAAACTCAGTACATGAGCCAACAAATAAGAACCAGCTTGTGAGACATCCATGCTAACAAAAAAAGTTGTTGCTGTATCCCAGCACCTCTAGGAGGATTCAAAGATGTGAAGGGTGATGATTATCTTCTGAAGGTCTCATATACTGACGAAATCTAAACAAGGAAGACTCAATAAGAAATTTTTGCTCTTTAGCATGGTACAAATAACTCTAACATCCATCTGATCATAAATATATGATTATTCATTATTTTGTTTTGATTTTTTAAATTCTAATTTGTTATATATGACATCAGAATGAATTACAAAACATATTACACATATAGAGCACATTTTTTTCATATCTCTGGTTGTACATAAAGTAGTGTCACATCATCTGTGTCCTCATACAACTATGTAGGGTAATGATGATTTTATAGTTATCTCCCTAGTATTTGATATTTTGCCCTCATCCCACCTGATTGTATTTTGTCTAATGTTTTAAAGCATTAATAAATGGGCAATGGAATAGAAGATATACAAATGGTGAACAATATAAGAAAAAATATTCAATATCTCTAGCAATTACAAAAATGCAAAACAAAACAACATTGAGATTTTATCTTGCTCCAGACAGATAGCAGCCATCAAGAATATAAGTAACAATAAATGTTGGTGAGGATGTGGAGAAAAGAGTATGCTCATACATTACTGGTTGAACTGCAAATTGGTGCAACCACTCTGGAAAGCAGTATGGAGCTTTCTCAAAAAAAAAAAAAATAGGAATGGAACCATCATTTGACCATTATCCGACTCCAATATATAAAAAATTAGAATTTAAAAAATCAATAAGATTCTGGCAAATCAAATACAAAAAACATATCAAAAAGATTGTGCACCATGATCAAATGGGATTCATCCCAGGGATGCAAGTTTGGTTCAACATATGGAAATCAATAAACATAATTCATCACATCAATAGACTTAAAGATAAGAACCATATGATCATCTCAATAGATGCAGAAAAAGCATTTGACAAAATACAGCACCCCTTTATGTTCAAAACACTAGAAAAACTAGGGATAACAGGAACATAATCTCAACATTATAAAGGCTATCTATGCTAAGCCTCAGGCCAACATCATTCTAAACAGAGAAAAATTAAAGGCATTCCCTCTAAAAACTGGAACAAGGCAGAGATGCCCTCTTTCACTACTTCTATTCAACATAGTTCTTGAAACACTGGCCAGGGCAATTAGGCAGATGAAAGAAATTAAAGGGATATGTATAGGAAAAGAAGAAATTAAATTAGCGCTATTTGCTGAACATATGATTCTATACCTAAAATACCCAAAAAGCTCCACCAGAAAACTTCTAGGACTAGTAAATGAATTCAGCAAAGTAGCAGGATATTAAATCAACACCCATAAATCAAAGGCATTTCTGTATACCAGTGACAAATCTTCTAAGAAGGAAATGAGAAAAACTACCCCTTCACGATAACCTCAAAAAAAAAAAAAAAGATACTTGGGAATCAACTTAACAAAAGAGGTGAAAAACCTATACAATGAAAATTAAAGAACCCTAAAGAGAGAAATCAAAGAAGACCTTAGAAGATGTAAAGATCTACATTGCTCTTGGATAGGCAGAATTAATATTATCAAAATGACCATTCTACCAAAAGCACTATACAGATTTAATGCAATTCTGATTAAAATCCTAATGGCATTCCTCATAGAAATAGAAAAAGCAAACATGAAATTCATATGAAAAAATAAGAGACCCAGAATAGTTAAAGCAATCATTAGCAGGAAAGAGCAAAGCAGGTAGTATAGGTATACCAGACCTTAAACTGTACTACAGAGTAATAGTAACAAAAACAGCATGATATTGGCACCAAAACAGACTGGTAGACCAATAGTACAGAAGAGAGAACACAGAGACTAGCCCAGAAAATTATAATTATCTTATATTAGACAAAGGTGCCAAAAATATGCATTGGAGAAAAGATAGCATCTTCAACAAATGGTGCTGGGAAAACTGGAAATCCATATGCAACAAAAAACCCACATCTTTCACCATGCACAAAACTTAACTCAAAATGGATCAAGGACATAGGAATTAAACCAGAGACTCTGCATCTAATAGAAGAAAAAAATAGGCCCTAATCTTCATTATGTGGGATTAGGCCCCAACTTCCTTAATAAGACTCCTATAGCACAAGAATTAAAACCAAGAATCAATAAATGGGATGGATTCAAACTAAAAATTTCTTCTCAGCAAAAGAAATAATCTGTGGGGTGAACAGAGAGCCTACATCCTGGGAGCAAATCTTTACCACTCACCCATCAGACAGAGCACTAATCTCTAGGGTATATAAAGAGCTCAAAAAACTAAGCACCAAAACAAAAAAAATCAATAAATGGGCCAAAGACCTGAACAGACACTTCTCAGAAGAGAATGTACAATCAATCAACAAATATATGAAAACATGCTCAGCATCTCTAGCAATCAGAGAAATGCAAATCAAAACTATCTAAGATATCTCTCACTCCAGTCAGAAGGGAAGCTATTATGAAGACAAACAATAATAAATGTTGGCGAGGATGTGGGGAAAAAGGTTCACTCATACATTGCTGGTAGGAACTGCAAATTGGTTCAGCCAATATGGAAATCAGTATTGAGATTCCTTGGAAATCTGGGAATGGAACCACCATTTGACCCAGATATCCCTCTCCTCGGACTATACCCAAAGGACTTAAAAACAGCATACTACAGCAACACAGCCACATCAATGTTTATAGCAGCATAATTCACAATAGCTAAACTGTGGGGCCAACCTAGATGCCCTTCAGTAGATGAATGGATAAAAAAAATGTGGTATATGTATACAATGGAAGTTTAATCAGCAATAAAAGAGAATAAAATCATGGCATTTGCAGGTAAATGGATGGCACTGGAGAAGATCATGTTAAGTGAAGTTAGCAAATCCCCCCCAAAACAAATGCCAAATGTTTTCTCTGATATAAGGAGGCTGACTCACAGTGGAGTAGGGAGGGGGAACATGGATGAATAGATGAATTCTAGATAGGGAAGAGGGATGGGTGGGAAAAGGAGGAGGCAGGGGATTAGCAAGGATGGTGGAATGCGGTGGACATCATTATCCAAAGTACATGTGTGAAGACATAAATTGGGTGTCAACCTACTTTATATACAGAGATATGAAAAATTGTGGACTATATGTGCAATTAGAATTGTAATGCATTCCACTGTCATGTATTCAAAAAAAATAAAATCAATAAAAAGATAAAACTGGAATCATTTTAACCTGAAGATGAAATAATACACTTTTGAATGAGGAGTAAACCATAGAGGAAATGTTATTAGAAAGAAATGAAAATTGAGATTCAGCATATTAAAATCTCTGAAACAGTATGAAGGCAGTTCTAAGAGGAAACTTTCTAGCCCTGAGTTCCTATATCAAAGAGAGACATACCAAACAAATACTCTAAGGTTACACCTCATAGCCCTAGAAAATGCAGTGGAAGACAGGAAGTAAAAAAGATCAGAGCTGCAATTGAGGGAAAAAAAAATATAAGAATCAATTAAGTAGAGTTGGTTCTTTGAAAAAATAAAGAAATTTGATAAATTGTCAGTCAAAGTAACCAAGAGAGGAGACCCAAATCAATAAAGTTAGTGATGAAAAAGGAGATATTATCCCAGACACTTCTGAAATTCAGAGGATGATTAGAAACAATTTTGAAAACTTATACTACAATGAGCTAGAAAATCTTGTCAAATTCCTAGAAACACATGACCTACCAAAATTGTACAATGAGGATGTAGAATATTTCAACAGATTAATACCCCATAATGAAATTGAAGTAGAAATTAAAAACCTTCCAACAAAGAAAAGCTGAAGGCCAAATGGATTTGAATTTCTATGAGACATTTAAAGAGAAACTGAAACCAATTCCCTTCAAATTATTCCATGATAGATAAGGAGGAAACACTCCCTAATTTATTCTATTGAAGCCAGTATCCTTGATACCAAACCAGACAAAGGCATATAAAAGAAAGAAAACTTCAGTCCAATATACCTGATGAACCTCCTAATAAAATATTGGCAAACCACATTCAAAATCACATCAAGGAGATAGTACATTATAATCAAGGGAGTTTCATTCAAGGCATACAAGTTTGGTTCAACATATGGATATCACTAAACGTAATATACTGCACCAATAGAGTTAAGGACAAGAATCCCATGATTATCTCAACAGACAAAGACACAAAGCATTTAACAAAGCCCAAGACCTATTTATGTTTAACACTAAAGCAACAAGTGATGAAAGAAACTTCAACATTGTAATGGCTATCTTGACAAAGGTCAATCTCATACTGAATGGAGGAAAACTGAAAACATTTCCTCTAAAATTGGGAACAAGGCAAGTATGTCCACTCTTACTACTCTTGTCCAAATCAATACCTGAAAATCTAGCGAGGGCAATCAGGTAGAGATGGAATAGAAAGGGATATGAAGAGGAAAAAAAAAGAAGTAAAATTTTCTCTGTTTGCTGATGATATGATTCTATAGTTAGAAGTCCCAAAAACTCTACCAGAAAACTTCTAAAGCTGACAAATTTAGCAATGTAGCAGGAGCAAAATTAGCATTCATAAGTAAATTGATCTACTATACTCCAATAATGAATCTGCTGAGAAAGAAATCAGGAAAACTACAACACACACACACACACACATACACAAATACACACACACATATCAACAAAAACATTTGGTAATACATTTAACAAAAGGAGTGAACGACCCCTACAATGAAAACTATAGTACACTGAAAAAAGAAAATTCAAAACAAAACTCAGAACATGGAAAGATCTGCCTTGTCTTGGAAAAGCAGAATAGATTTTATCAAAATGGCCATACTATCAAAAGCATTGTACAGATTCAAAACAACCCTCACCAAAGTACCAATTAAATTCATCACAGAACTAGAAAAAAAAAGTTTTAATATTCATTTGGAAGAATAAGAAACACAGAAGAGCCAAAGCAATTCTGAGAAAGAAGAACAAAACTGGAAGCATAACAATATTAGACTTCAAATTATAATACTTAGATATATTATCAGAAACAGCATGGTACTGGCACCAATGCAAATATCAAGAAGAGTGGAATAGAAGATACAGACAAATCCACATATATAAAGTTATCTGATACTGGACAGATTTGCCAAAAACATGCATTAGAAAAAAGGTAGCATGATTATCAAATGGTGCTGGGAAAACTGGACAATCTGTATTTGGAAAAATTAAACTGGATCCCTATCTTTCACCCTTCACAAGTGTCACCTAAAACTAGGTTACAGACCTGTGAATCAGACCAGAAACTCTCTACCTGCTAGAAGAAGATGTAGGCTCAACACTCTGACATGTATTGGCACAGGCACTGACTTTCTCAACAAAACACCTAAAGTGCAAAAATGAAACAAACAAATAAAAACAATGAAAATGATGGCATTGAATTAAAATAAGGTTCAGCACTGCAAAGGAAACAATTAAGAGTGTGAAGAGAGAGTCTACAGAATGGAAGAAGATCTTTGCCACTTAATCCTCAGACAGGGTATGAATATGTAGAATATGTGAAGAACTAAAAATCCTTAACACCACATATTAAGAAATGAGCAAAAGAATTGAACAGAAACTTATTAAAAGAAGAAGTACAAATGGCCAATAAAATTATGAAAAAAATGTTCAACATCTCTAGCAATCAGTGAAATGCAAATCAAAACCATATTGTGATTTTATCTCAATTTAGTCAGAATGGCAATTATCAAGAATACAAATAATAAAAAAATTCTAGTGAGGATACATTGTTTATAGAAATGTAAATTATTACAAACACTGTGGAAAGCAGTATGGAGATTCTACCAAAAGCTAGTAATAAAACCAATATATGATCCAGCTATCCCACTCCTTGATATTTATCCAAAAGAACAAAAATCTGCAAATATAGTGATACAGTCACGTCAATGATTATTATAGCACAACCACAATGGCCAAGCTGTGAAACCAGCCTAGGTGCCCATCAATAGCCTACCAAGAGATGAATGAATAAATAAAATGCATATATACAGCTATAGAGAAGAATGTGATTATGTTGTTTGCTGGTAAATGAGTGGAACTAAAGACCATCACTGCTAAATGAAATAAGCCAGGTTCAGAAAGTCAAGTATCAATTTTCTTCCCCATATTCATAAGCTAGACCAAAATAAAGGGGAAAGGGATTGGAGGAATAACATGAAAATAAAAGAGAGATCAGTCAAATAGAGGAAGGGGTTTAGCAGGGAGGGAGGAGGTATGGGAAATGGGAGGAGGTGTGGAATGAAATTGATCAAACTGTCCTGTGTATATATATATGAATATACTACAGTGAATTTCACTTTAGTGTATATCTACAAAGCACTAAAAATAAAAAAAAAACACTAAAAATAAATACAAGAGAAACAAATAGAGGATAAGGAAGCCAGGGATGGAGGAGAAAAGAGATAAAGAAATTAAAGGGGACTGAATTGGAGCAAATTAAATTCCATGTTTGTAATTAGCTTAAAATGAATTCCAATAATATATGTATTGATAATGCACTTATAAAAAATAAAAAAAGAAATAGTATCACCACATTTAGTCACAGGGCTAACTTGAACATCTGTGTTAGTTTGCAGCAGTGCTTATGCTTATGAGAACTGAACAGATATGGGTCCACATTGTAAAGCTTAGTCTGAGAACTTAGATGGTCTTGGTATTAGTCTTTTGTTGTCTCCTGTAGAGATCTACTTATGTGTAATGGGTGTCTATAATGAATGTGTTTCTATAATGAGTGTGTTTGGTTTGATGACTTCAGTAAAACAATTGCTTTCCAGACTGATTTATTGAAGTTGCTTGTTTCTCTTCAATCCTGTCTTGAGTCTCACTGAGCATCTTCTACATGCCAGGCAGTGTGTGGCTGATTCTCATCCTTGGAATACTAGATGGTGTCATCTGAGATCTCTTGGGGCCTCTCTTCTTTGCATGAATGAGGGGTTTGTCCCCTCCTTTCTTACCCTTCCTTTCATCCTTTCTTTCTTCCCTTCCTCCAATTTCCTTTCCAGTATTTCTTTCATTAGGAGACTGTGCAAAAAGAATGTATTTTTCTCTTTTGTTTCTTTTCAGACAAATCAAAATGTTAATATTATTTTAGTTCCAGAATTTTCTCATGCACAACTAGTGGATTCTTCTACATAATCTCACTTTTTCAATATATTTTAAGACTTCCTGGACTTATTTACAGACTTCTTCTCTCCAAAATGTATTTGTAAGTAAAACCTGGCATTAGCCCTTCTCTTCAAATGTACATCTTTCTCTTTGGGTTTTGGTTTTGACACATCTGCCATTTTAAAGCTATTGCAAAGCTGAACTGGGGCAAAAAAAATGTTTATGGAAGAGAAACACATTTTATCTTAAATGCCATCTCCAGAGACAGTGAGCCAAGGGCAACACACAGCGCAGTTTGTCCGGAGACCCAAGTACTCCCAACTTGATCACAGAAGGCTAGGTAACTTCAATCAACCACTCATCCTCTTTGGATTAGGAAAAGAAGAAATAATTTTTAAGGAAAAAATAATAGAGAGAAAACATAAACATGAAACTACAGTGATAGGGCATGTTTTAAAATAGAGATTGGTCAACACTGCCCTCTGCTTCTCATGTGCTGTTCAATGAAGCCATGGAGTTCATGTTCTGTCTGGATACCAAAAATTTAGTGAGAATATTAGTTAATAGGTTCCTGGTCCTGTTCTTCCCCTCTAAATTGACATATGTATATTCTGTGAAATCTCTTTCCTTGCATTTTGTGACTTATAGTGGGAAACCTTGTTATCTGCCCCACACTCTACCCCCAGAACAGAAAATTTAAAAAGAGCATAGATTGCAATTCAAATGTGATTTGTATATGAATTGCATAGAACTAACATATGTCAACTTTAATTCATATGACCATTATTTTATTGTTTATAATAATAATTAGAACTTTAGATGAATATCTCCTTTCTTCTGGAAATTGAAGCAATAGCCTATTCTGACTACAGATGCCTATATTCTATATTCTACTTCATCTTTATTTGCCTCTAATAAAGAATAACTCATTTCATTTTTAAAGGGTATTGTTTATTTTTGTTTCAGATTAAAATAATAAATTTAATACATGTATTATTGTTAGAATATAAAAATATAATAAAATGCAAGAGAGAAAACTAAATTGAAAAAATAAATATAATACATTATTTTAAAAAGAGCTACTTAAAATGTGATAAAAATTAAAACATTTGGACCAGGGTTGTAGCTCAGAGGTGAAACATGTTTGATTCTCAGCATTGCATATAAATATATAAAATAAAGGCCCATCAACAACTAAAAACCTATTTTAAAAATCTTGTCACATGAATCAAATTTTTATAATTTCTATTATGCATAACATACACAACCTTCTGATCATGTACCATTATAGGTAAATATATAGATATAATGACAGAGAAATAATTTAAAATATATCAAGCATAGAATGTTTAAAAAATGTTGAATTAATTCTAAATCAGTTTTATAGAAGAGTAAAAATATTCCTTAAGTAATACCTGAAATTCAGATAATTTTTTGTCAAGTAATATTATATTCTAAAATATTTTCTTAAGAAAAATTGTATGTAACAAAGATAATAATGGTGTGTTTTAACTTATTTTGTATTGAATTTTTTTAGTTTTTTTTTTTTTAATTTGAGACAGATTTTAGCTAAGTTGCTGAGGGTCTCACTAAATTGCTGAGGCTGGCCTAAAAGTTGCAATCCTCCTGCCTCAGCCTCTGGAGACACTATCATTACAGGTGTGCACAGTATGTTTTAACTTTTGAGTGGAATTAATTGATTTTTCTATGTATTAAGTATAAATAGAATAAGGGTCTCACAATGATTTCCATGTTTTAATTCTTTATGTGGCAATGAGGAATTTGAGATGAAATTAAGATACTAATCAGATGAATGATGGCAGCATGAGAAGAGCTTTGTCTGCTTTTAATGGCTTTAAAGAAGAGATTCCTCTGTCATTTTCAGAGTTAAGTGTCATTTTCATTACGTTACATCAGGGATAGATGCTATCAGCACAGTTTATGATTGATGTCAATATTAATCACCTGACTAGCCAGGTTATCCTGCTGAGGTAGTGTTTGTCATACCTCTCCTCTATGAGGGCATCTTTTTCTGTTTCCATGCAAAAAGTAAATAAATAAATCATTTGTGATCATTCTACCAGGGAAAGTTGTCTATTCTTGGTGATTTTCTTAGTTTTCAAGCATTTCTTTGTACATGTATGAACTCATCACTTTTATTATATTCTATATAGGTTTACTCAAATACTAGTTTATTTTGTTCAAATTTCTCTAGCTTTGATTACAGGAAACTCTTGGCTTCTGTGCTCCTTTGATGTACTCCATTTATATGTGTGTGTTTTAGGACTTCTTTACTCTCTGGAATTAGAGGATACTGTAGCCTCCTCTTGTATATTATATGCCCCAGGCCTAGAATCAAGCCATTTTTCAAAGAGTTATGGTTCCTTTTATTGGATAATGCATTAAAAACCGAAACCTGGACACAGTGGTGCTCTTTGCTACTGGAGAGTCATTGATTTCTGACCAACTGAAGTGACAGAGTAAGAACACATATTTATGTTTACTAAATTACAAATCAAATATAGACAGACAACTGTAATCCAGTGCCCCAGGGGTCATTGTGGCTTCTCTGCCTCAATTGTGCCCTCTCCTCTCACTCTGAGACTGAGAAATCAGGATTCCATTATCCCATCCTTTTGTTTGGTATTAAATTCCAGGTATGTGTTTAGTGTGTTTTTATTTAGTAACCCCCAACCCCTTGGAAAAAACTTTGTCATCTACAGTGCGATGCTTATGTACAGTCTCTTTTTAATTTCCAAAACTGCTTAGGTGAATCACTTTCACCCCCCTCTTTCAGTGAAGATATTTTATGTATTTTTTATGTAGTTTGAAGGTTATCATGGACTGTCTGAGGCTTAAATTATATCAATTGTGTTAATTTTTTTTCTTTTCATGATGACTACCTGGTATATACTTTCTCAAAATTTGAGATCAATATCATATTTACCACGTCTCACTGGACGTTTTCTGTATTGTTTTTAACTTTGATACTACTAGAATTCAGATATCTTTTCTTCACTCCAGGGAAACTTAATAAATTGTTACTATGTAACATATGCCTCATATCATTTATCACAAATATTCATTGAACTTTTGTATTAAATGATAGTGCTTAAATATTTAGCATATTGTTTTTCAAGATTATTCTTTGTATAATTATGTTAATTTATACAGCTCACATCTTCACTTTTTCCCCAGAAATTCTTTTTCATGATTGTATTATTCTTATGATTGTCCAACCATATCGATAGTGGTTTACTTGTTTCTATGGTTTGGGTTTTATTCTATGGGTTTCATCCAATACTACTTCATGATTTTATTCAATGACTCTGGCTTCAAACTTAATATATTAAAATTAATTTCTATACCACAACGCCAGGGGGTGGGCTTCATGGAGAAGTATTAAATCATAAGAGCTCTGCCTTCATGAATGGATTAATTCTGCTATCAAAAGGGCTTTCAGGAGTGACTGCTATTTGAGGACATAGTGTTTTCCTCTCTGAAGGATGCAGTGTTCAATGTACCATCTTAGAAGCATAGAGATGGAGTCTTAATTGTCAGAACCTTGAATTGGGATTTTGTTGCCTCCACAACTGGGAAAAAAAAAGATTCTGTTCTTTATAAATTATCCAATCTCAGGTATTCTGTTTGAACAGCACAAAATGAACTCTGACAAACGCTCCCTGTGCAAAGATATTAACCTTTCAACATAATTACCTGCTAGAGATATCTGTCATTTTCATTAAGCCGTGACTTAGCAAGGATTGAGCTGCAGTGATTTGAGTCTTTTCAATGCGGTGATATCTGTATAATGAGGTTCACATTTCCACTTTTGTGCTATGTAGACCTTGCCAGCTTCAGAAAATGGGTCAAATGTTTTTGTCTTTCACTTCTCTAGACATCCATGACCATCTAACATAATGCCATCTCTCTCTCACTGTTCAAACCCAAGAATGGCTACTCATTTACACTGTAGTTAAAATCATTGCTATATCATTAAATGCAGTTGAGGTGATGATCCTCCTATCTCAGCCTCCTGAGCTTCTGGAATTGGAGATGTGTACCATTGTGTCCGGCCAGAAATACATTAATGGACAAAAATATTGTTACTATGTGAAGGAACTAACCATGACACTAATATAGATTCTCTACTTGAATTAAAACACTAGTCCTTCAATGATTCTGCAACCTGCATAACATAGCTCTATCTTTTATAGAAAGAATTTTAGGAATGAGGAGTTACTAGAGACTGAAGTGGAACAAATTATATTCCATGCATGTATGATTATGTCAAAATGAACTCGATATCATGTATACTTATGGCACACTAATAAAAGTATAAACAATGATATAAATAAGTAAAGTGATAAAATATAAAAAAGATTACAGATTCAAAATCTGATTTAGTGCTTAAAACTTCATTAGGAACTAGAATATGAAAAAGTATTTCATTCTTGATTTTCAGATTAGTTGTGTAGACACAGATATTGGTCTGTGAAAACTTGATCCTTAAGACTCATGACTTCTCTCACTATTTTTTTCCATTCCCATGACCACACAGCAATTTCTGAGATTTTTTGAAGGATCTTTATATGGCAAATTGGTCTCTATCATCCATTACTCTGCATATTTGTGCTAATTTTTCTTCCTTAGCCAGTTATGGCATAGAATCTCCATGGAAGCAATTTTCAGTAATAGTATAAAAATCACACTCTTCTTTAAAAAAAGGACACATTCACAGAGAATGTTAGTTCATAATTACTAAGCATTTAGCATTTGCCTGGTAACTCTACTGAGTATATTTTTTAACTACCCATTCTGTCTTCCTGACTACTCTATACTGCTTGCTGAGATTCTGTAATTTTTTTTAATTGCTTAAGTTTAGGGTAATGTCCCTAATAAAATGGTAATAAAATTGGGAGAGTTAACCTATTAAACATTGCCAATCATTTAAACATTTCCCTGACCTTGTCTTGACAACAGATGTAGATAATAGGATAGAGAAGAGAGTATTAGTGCCTTAACCTAACCTGATTCATTCATGACTACTCTGCCCTCCAGTCTGTTAGAGCAAAGTCAGGGCGATGTTAATGTATGCCCTGCTTGGAAATGCCAGCCTGCGCCCTGCTCTCCACAGTCCGTTCCAGCTGTAGCCCAATTAAATTCAACAATTCACAGGTGTTCAGAGAACTGTTTTCTACATAAAACCCCAGTTTTCTTTAAGGCTCTTCACCCTTTTTAATGTTGTTCAAATTTGAAATATTCTTCCAACAAAACAAGGCACATTTGCAAATGAAGAAAGACATAAGAAATGATGATAAGGATGCTAATGAACATAAATATATTGTCAATAACAAAAGGAAAGATTCAGTCCCTGCTGCAAGCCCAAGACATTTATGCAAAGTGTAAAGGAAAGTAATATTGTCTAGATAGAAGAGGATAAAAGATAAGAGTGAACTGCAAAATATACAAATATACAAAAAAATACAAAATGTGAGGAAGCTAAAAAATATAAGAATTTATAGTCTTTTCTTTTCAAACTTAAACACCTAAACTTTAATCTCACATCCATGGACACTGGCCAATGAATTAAATTAACTAAGAATGAACCCTTTATGGTTATTTTTAACCTCAATCAAGAGTGATTAAAAAAAGGAAAAAAAACAGCTAATGACTATCCTTTTATTTACAACTCAAACACTTGAACTCAAAAGTATATGACCCAAAAATATAGGATACTTCTATACTCCATAAATGTGATCATTGACTACACATGAGTTCATGAAGTAGTTCTTAGTTAAAAAGTCTGAATTTGGAGACTCATTTCTGTATAAGAACTTAAGAAATGTAAATTTTGAAGGACTAACGTAGGGTCAAACTTATTCATTTAGCAAGCATTTATTGAGGGAATACTATGTGCCAAGCACTGTTTTTGAAGTTGTGGTATGGCAATCTACAAAGCAGACTACACCCTCTGCCTTAGAGAATCTTAAGATAGGCAATAATGATTAGACATTATCTACTGTGGTAAAAAAAGGCTACCTGCAAATAGGGGGTTAAAAGAGGGAAATAAAAAGTTCAACAATGAGAATGAGCTGAATTCAAAAGGAAGGAAAAAGAAAGGGAAAGATGGGAGGCAATAAAAAATAAATTGTGTTTACTTCTTTTATCCAGAATTTCTTATGTTTGTTAAATAAATGTTGTCTGGAAGATTTGTATTTACTGGAATAAGAGTGAAGAAACCACAAACTGTATTTGGGGATAATGTTGGAGATGTTAATGACCACACTTTTCTGTGCACTTGCTGTGTATCAGTCACTGCTAAATCACTTTACTTGAATTATTTTATACAATATTCATAAAATCTCCATGAGATATTTAATGCCAATCCATTGATTTTAAAGATCAGGATAACATCAGTCAAAGAAGCAAAATTCACCCATTTCACACAGTGTCAAGACTAAGATTAAAGTTGTTTTCTTTAAAGCTAAGTCCATGCTATTAAATTTTGTCTAAAGTACACACATACATTGCTGGTAGGACGGTAAATTGGTGCAACTGCCATGACCAGTGTGGCCAAATTAGCAGGTTCTAGCAAGAATCGATGGGAAATTAGAAAAACTAAAGAGTCACACACGCAGATCTTAAAGATAAAGCTGGGATCAGGTGAAGTGCTGCTCTCTGATGAAGAAGCAGGTCTAAAGGATTACACCAGCAATCTTTATTATATATGTCTCAATCAGATTAAAGACTATGCAAGCATTATTCTTTGTATTCATGAAAGTTACAGAGCTACCAACAGTATGCAGCTATTTCCTCATACATTTTACAGTTGCAATGTGCAATGTCAGGAGCATTGTGTAGCTATCAAGAAAGTCCATTGTTTAAAGTTACTAATTCATGGGTAGGTTCAGGAGCAGAAGAACTGGTGAAACACTGTGGTTTTCTAGCAAGAAAGTCCTTTCATTCTCAGGAGCTGTGTGCCTGAAAGCAAGGTCAAAGCTGATAAGATACCAGTACCATGCTGTTTTTGTTACTATTGCTCTGTAATATAGTTTGAAGTCTGGTATCGCTATACCGTCTGATTCATACTTCCTGCTTAGCATTGTTTTTGCTATTCTGAGTCTTTTATTATTCCATATGAATTTCATGATTCTTTTATCTATTTCTACAAGAAATGCTGTTGGGATTTTGATTGGTATTGCATTGAACTTATAGAGAACTTTTGGTAATATCGCCATTTTGATGATGTTAGTTCTGCCTATCCATGAGCGGGGTATATTTCTCCATCTTCTAAGGTCTTCTTCTATGTCTTTCTTTAGGGTTCTGTAATTTTCATTATATAAATCTTTCACCTCTTTTGTTAGGTTGATTCCCAAGTATTTTATTTTTTGGGGGGATATTGTGAATGGAGTAGTTGTCCTCATTTCCGTTTCAGAGGATTTGTCGCTGATATACAGGAATGCCTTTGATTTATGCGTGTTGATCTTATATCCTGCCACTTTGCTGAATTCATTTATTAGCTCTAATAGCTTCTTTGTAGACCCTTTTGGGTCTGCTAGGTATAGGATCATATCATCTGCAAATAGTGATAATTTAAGTTCTTCTTTTCCTATTTTTATGCCTTTAATTTCTTTTGTCTGTCTAATTGCTCTGGCCAGTGTTTCAAGGACTATGTTGAACAGAAGTGGTGAGAGAGGGCATCCCTGTCTTGTACCAGATCTTAGAGGGAATGCCTTCATTTTTTCTCCATTCAGAATGATGCTGGCCTGTGACTTATCATAGATTGCTTTTACAATGTTGAGGTATGTTCCGGTTATCCCTAATTTTTCTAGAGTTTTGAACATAAAGGGATGCTGAACTTTGTCGAATGCTTTTTCTGCATTTATAGAGATGATCATATGGTTCTTATTTTTAAGTCTATTGATGTGGTGAATAACATTTATTGATTTCCGTATATTGAACCAGCCTTGCATCCCAGGGATGAATCCTACTTGATCATGGTGTATAATTTTTTTGATATGTATTTGAATCCGATTCGCCAGAATTTACCAAAACAGGCGGGTGGACCAATGGTACAGAATAGAGGACACAGTAACCAAGCCACAAAACTACAACTACCTTATATTTAATAAAGGGGCTAAAAGCATGCAATGGAGGAAGGATAGCATCTTCAACAAATGGTGCTGGGAAAACTGGAAATCCATTTGCATCAAAATGAATCTGAATCCCTATCTCTCGCCATTCACAAAAGTTAACTCAAAATGGATTAAGGAGCTTGATATTAAATCAGAGACACGGCATCTGATAGAAGAAAAAGTTGGCTACGATCTACATACTGTGGGATCGGCCCCAAATTCCTCAATAGGACACCCATAGTGCAAGAGTTAACAACTAGAATCAACAAATGGGACTTACTCAAACGAAAAAGTTTTTTCTCAGCAAAAGAAACAATAAGAGAGATAAATAGGGAGCCTACATCCTGGGAACAAATCTTTAATCCACACACTTCAGATAGAGCCCTAATAACCAGAATATACAAAGAACTCAAAAAATTAGACAATAAGATAACAAATAACCCAATCAATAAATGGGCCAAGGACCTGAACAGACACTTCTCAGAGGAGGACATACAATCAATCAATAAGTACATGAAGAAATGCTCACCATCGCTAACAGTCAGAGAAATGCAAATCAAAACTACCCTAAGATACCATCTCACTCCAGTAAGATTGGCAGCCATTAGGAAGTCCAACAACAATAAGTGCTGGAGAGGATGCGGGAAAAGGGCACTCTTGTTCATTGCTGGTGGGACTGCAAATTGGTGCAGCCAATTTGGAAAGCAGTATGGAGATTTCTTGGAAAGCTGGGAATGGAACCACCATTTGACCCAGCTATTCCCTTTCTCGGTCTATTCCCTAAAGACTTAAAAAGAGCATGCTACAGGGACACTGCTGCATCGATGTTCATAGCAGCACAATTCACGATAGCAAGATTGTAGAACCAACCTAGATGCCCTTCAATAGATGAATGGATAAAAAAAATGTGGCATTTATACACAATGGAATATTACTCTGCATTAAGAAATGACAAAATCATAGAATTTGGAGGGAAATGGATGGCATTAGAGCAGATTATGCTAAGTGAAGCTAGTCAATCATTAAAAAACAAATACCAAATGACCCCTTTGATATAAGGGGAGTAAACAAGGACAGGGTAGGGATGAAGAGCTTGAGAAGAAGATTTACATTAAACAGGGATGAGAGGTGGGAGGGAAAGGGAGTGAGAAGGGAAATCGCATGGAAATGGAAGGCGATCCTCAGGGTTATACAAAATGATATATAAGAGGAAAGGAGGGGTAAGACAAGATAATACAAATGGAAGAAATGATTTACAGTAGAAGGGGTAGAGAGAGAAAAGGGGAGGGGAGGGGAGGGGAGGGGGGATAGTAGAGAATAGGACTGACAGCAGAATACATCAGACACTAGAAAAGCAATATGTCAATCAATGGAAGGGTAACTGATGTGATACAGCAATCTGTATACGGGGTAAAGTTGGGAGTTCATAACCCGCTTGAATCAAACTGTGAAATATGATGTATTAAAAACTGTGTAATGTTTTGAACGACCAACAATAAAAAAGAAGACTTAGCTATCATAATAAACTTGTGAAGACACAAATTACAAAATATCAAAGATTAAATTGAGGGCAAAATGTCAATTTCCCACCTGAAAGTGTTGATATTTAAAAGTATCATAAAATTTTTTTTTACCTTTATTATAAATGTTCCTGTGATTTGATCCCAACCATGATCTCATAAAGTATAATTTAACTTTATCTTATATAACAATAATACACCAAGAGGTTATGTGACATGCCTAAGACCACAATGTGTATGTGTCTACCTTCTTAATGAAATTAATGCTAAATATTGAAATAAAATTTGGAGGTTTTTGTTTAAAAAAAAAAAGCTGATAAGATCTAGCAACAGAGAATCCCCATGGAGAACATTGCCATCGCAACCAGGCTACCTGGACCTTTGCACAGAACTGTTCCCTGTCACCAAGCGTGCCACAGCTATGAAGTCATCAGGGATCCCAATCTCAGACACTGGCCTCCCAATCACTGTCACTGCTCTCCACATGCAACCACTATGGAAAACAGTATGGAGATTCCTCATAAGACTTGGAATAAAACCACCCTTTGACCCAGCTATTCCACTCTTCAGTTTAGACCCAAAGGACTTAAAATCAGCATACCACAGTGATGCAGCCACGTCAATGTTTACAGCAGCTCATTTTACAATAACTAAACTATTGAACCAACCTACAATGCCCTTCAACAGATAAAAGGATAAAGAAAATGTGGTACATATACACAACAAAATATTACTCATCCTTAAAGAAGAATGAAATTATGGCATTTGCAGATAAATGGAAGGATTTGGATAATACCATGCTAAGGAAAATAAGCCAATCCTCAAACACCAAATGCCAAATGTTCTCTCTGATAAGAGGATGCTGATCCATAGTGGGGTGGGTAGGTACGAAAGAATTAAGGAAATTTGGATTGTGCAGCAGGGAGTGAGGAGATTGGTGGGGCAATGAACATGGGAAAGATGATGAAATAAAACAGACATTATTACCCTATATACATGTATGATTACACTACTGGTGTGACTCAGCACCATGTAACACACAGAGGAATGAGAAATTATGCTCCATTTGTGTACAATGTGTCCAAATGTATTCTACTGTCATGTATAACTAATTAATACAAATTTTTTTAAAAACAGAATTATTAAAAAATTCTTTTTCTAAATATATATGTCTATATATTCACATACATATGTATATATAAATGTATATGTTTTAATTTGGCACATATGACAGGCCAGGAATTTTCAAGTGGTACATTTATTAGTTCATTTTACCTCTTGAAATAATTCTGTGTATAATAAATTAAAAAAATAAATTTAAAGAAATATTTTTTACAACTTTATGATAGGCTGAATATTGCCTTCCCCCAAATATATGTCCTAATCTCCAAAACCTGTAAATCTTATCTTCCATAACAAAAGGGACTTTTCAGGTGGTTTGATGTAAGAATCTTAGAATTTGGAATTTATGCTCAGTTATTTGCATCAACTTAACATAATCACAAAAGTTCTTATACAATGGAGGCAGTAGGGTCAGGGACAGATGGGACTTTGTAAAGATAGAAGCAGAGAAGTCATGAACCAAGGAAGGCTGACAGTCTTTTGCAGTTGCAAAAGTGGAATATCCTACTCTAGACCTTCAGAGGAATCACAGACTTTTCAACCCATTTTGCACTTCTGATCTTCATGACTATAACGTGGTCCATCTGTGCTCTTTTAAACCACTAATTTTGTGGTAATCTGTTGTAGCCATGAAAGAAAACAAATGTGGATTTTAGTATTTTGAAATGAGGTGCTGCTTTAAAAAATATCTAAAAGGTAAAAGTGTCCCTGGAGTTGGATCCTGGGTAGAGGCTGGAAAATATTGACAAGTGTGATTGAAATGGCTTTGTCTTACATCAACTGTTTGAAAGAAATATGGGTGCTGATGACTGCTTGTGTGAGGGTACAGAAAGCAAGAAGCACAATAGGAAAACCCACTATGTCCTAGAGAATGCTTAAATCATCACAGAGATTGTTGGTAGAAATAATGGACATTAAAGACTGCTTGTGAAGGCTCATAAAAAAAAGTGAAGATACGTTACTAGAAAATGGAGGTATAGGGATACTTGCTATAGAGAGCTGTGTGCTACAGTTGTGTTGAAAATACATCTTTAAAGTAATAATCTTGGACATTTATATGAGGAATTTTCAAGAAATCTTGAAAAAAAAAACCTGGTTTCTTAATCTGGTTTATACTAAAATGGGAGGAAAAAAGAGATGAAATATATTAAGTTTAAAAAACCAAGACTGGATGATTTGGGAAACTGTTCTTATTTTATCAATATTGTAAAAGATGTTAAAATTAGAAGATTCAATATTAGAAAATATTTCTCTTAATAGAAAGCTAAAGGTCAATTATAAATTGTGTTGATCCCTTGAAAGGATCAAAAACTTACTTTATGGATTTACAGAGGACACTAAGGAAATTAGGCATGTGAATCATGGATTCTCTCAGTCTTGTACTCTGAAGACAACAATAGAAGGGATTATCTGGGTAAGACCAGCCTGGTAACCTTTGTTTCTGGGCTAACTTTATATACAAGTTCTCAATCAACGATCCATGAATTTATAGGTATGTTTGAGATTTAATTTTTGTTTCTGTTTTATGCACTTTGGAAAAGGTAAGAAGAAACAATTCAATGATTGCATCTAAGAAAATTGTACATCATTTGGTGATATAAAAAGGAGCATATGAGAAAAATAGAGAAAAAAATAATCATTAAATTGTATGCTGTGTAGTTTAATATAACATTAGGAACTGGGTGACGATGGCATCGATACATGTGGAGGATTTGAGTCTTCCAGAAAGGAATTAATATTGAAACTGGACATTTACAGATAGATGTTGCTCTCATACTGAGCATTTGTGGGCGGGAGGGACAACCAACACAGAAAAAAAGAAATTCATATTAAATATATAGATTGGCTTAAATTGGAGAAAATACTTATTTTGGAGTTGGGAGCATTATTTTAGATGGAAAAATTATGGTAAGGATATATTCAATGTGAAATTTAAGTACTCTTTTATTTGAGGATCATTGACAGGATCAATTTATTGGAGGTTGAATCAATCACAACTGCATTTGCATTTAAGTTAAAAAAGCTTATCTTTTATACTTCACAATGCACCATGTTGAGTAGACAAATATACAAATTACTGGACTTGCAAAAGTATAGAGAATGGAGTCTTTTTTATAATCACAAATACACTTGATTATTTTTATGTGATACATATTTAAATTTGAACACATGTATTTGCACACACAGAACATTGATTGTATCAGAATTCCAACTCTATTTATAAAAGAGTCTAAAATGCTCTTGTGCAGTAAATCAATCATCAAGCCATAGTCTACCTACAGGTAGGGTGTATCACAATGCTCTTCTTAAAGTTAATTAGTTTTGTTCCTATTCTTTTATGTTTTTGGCCAAATTCATTATCAGATTGCTGTCTGAAAGATGTATCTTTGCCCAATTACTCCAATTTTAAAAAAGTTAGATTCATAGGCATTTTGAAGTATATGAAACCCAACTTGTTGAGAGACACAATATGATCAATACCTTTGTTTCACATTTGAAATAAAAGCATTTTAATTGATTTAAAATGTAAAAATTAAGCTGTTTCCAGATCTTTAAAGAGTTAGAATCTAAATAATCTTATTTTCTTCTGGTTTTCTGCTTTTTAGCCCATTTCTAAATAAAACAGAAAAGATCATGTCAAGCTTCAGCTGCTGTCTTTACCTAATATGGATATTCTGCTCCTGCAACTTTGGTTTTGTTATTGTCATAGGCTTATTACCCTTCATATTTCTATCTTTCTCTTTTGATGATCTCACTGTGCTTGGAATATCCTCTATTTCATGCTATTTTATACAACCGTGTCCCTGGAAGTAACTTTCTGAAACCGCTCTTGCTGCTTTCCAGGTGCTCCTTTAATCTGTATATGGCATATTGGCAAAACTTCTGAATACTGAGCTTTCTTAGACATTTTTGTGCTAAAGTTTAGAAATTTCTTAAATCTGCATACTTAGTTTTCAAGCAAAATGCTATGTAGACAATTGAAATGCATTAAAAGAAAAACCAATTAAATTAAATCAGAAAAATAGTGACTATGACAGAGCAAATTTGCATGCCTATTTCTTCTTCATTGTAATTCTGGAATTTAAAAGAAATTAAGCTTTTAAAGGTTTTTATGAATTAAACAAAAAAAAAAGAAAAGGAAATCTTCAGGTATTAAAAATAACATATTAAAGCCAGAGAAGTGAATATATTGGTTATAATGAGAACTTACAGGTCTATCAGACTCAAAAAGCTAGATATTTTTAATACACTCAGAAGACTTGGTGATATACCCAGTTGGATATATTAAACATCTGAATAAAGACATCAGTTTTAGTTCCCAAGGTAAAAGGAAAGTAGAATTTAAATGGCTGTTATACCTCTATCTCTGGAAGTATTCTCCCCATTAAACAGAAATTAAAAACAAACACAAAAAAATTGCCCTCCTTCTCACTTCCTAAGAAATTTTAAGTCCTTCTCAAGTAGGAATGTTAGATAGAAAAAATTTTCTTCATATGAGAAATCGAAACTATAGTTACACATTTGTTTGTGATCAAGATAGAATTAAAAGAATTAAATTTACTTCCTGCCCCTGAAAATTGAAACAAAGGAGGAGGAGGGGGCAGGCAGAGAAAAAAAGGAAACAAAGAGGCAAATATATGAATAGTGAATTTTAGATACTGAACATCAGGCAGCAAATGACAGTGAACACTGAAGGAAAGAAAACCAATGAGGTGCACTATCTGACTGCTCTAGCTTACTAACTAGAGAATTTCTGAACTTCAGTGCAAGGAGTGGAAAACCAGTTGGAGCATGGCAATCTCCCTAAATTGAAAAGACAGAGAAGTCCAAGTCTCAATAGATCAAAGTGATGCAAACTCACAAGGCACAATATTAAATAGGGAACAAAAGAAAATGAAAGGCTTGGAGAGTTCCAGAAGGTTCACCTTTATGTTGAAGCTGAATATTTTTAAGCAAACCTATATTGTGTAATTTCCCAAGACCTTGGAAATACCTACCCAAATGAAGATAAAACAATGACAGGAATCACATAGCCCTAGGGTTATTACCTATTCCCACCAGCAATAGGAGAAGGTTTTCTAATTCACTGTGCACTAAATGGAGTACATAATTATAAGGGAATTGCCTAAGTGGTAGGAAAAATGTAGACCTAGATTAAAGTAGACCTGATTCTGCATAATACAACTTAAAAAGAAAATCTTTTAAAATGAAAAGTTGTTCACAAGTTACTTTCCATCCAAGAAAATTTTATATTCTAGGAATATAAGATTATTTAGGAACCAATTAAAAATAATTTACAATATCTAGCACCCAGTTAAATATTATCAAGTATAGAAAGAGCCAGGAAAGCATGATTCATGATGAGGAAAACAAAACAACAAAATCAATACCAAAATCAAAATCAAAACAACAACAAAAAAGTGACAAACTTCAGAATTAATATACAAATTAATGGAAAGTCATTGAACAATTATGTTTCAAATCTTTTTTTAAGTAAATAGCAATAATGTAAGCATGTTATGTAAGACATGGAAGAAATTTAAAGTTGAAACTAAAATTCTAGATGACTCAAATTAAATATTTTGAGTAAAATAGATTTAAAAATTGATTAAACAATGAAAACTGTTAATTGCCAGGGCCAAGAAATTAAAAGAATTCTAAACATGTTATTAATAAAGAAAATAACTAAAAAAATAACATTGTTTAAAACTTGAGAAAATGTATATAATTCAGAATCATAAGGTAACTCAGTAAAATGATCTTTCATAGTGAAAGTATCATTTAAAAACAAATGAAGAATTTCCAGACATAGCGAGGCTGAAAGAATTTGTCACCAGCATATCTGTACTTGGAAAATGTTTACAAAGTTCCTTTCAAAGAACAGAACTATCAAATGGAACATTAAATCTAATGAAAGAAATTAAGAGCATAAAAATGCTAAAGAGGTGGGTAAAAAAATCATTATTTTCATCTTGATTTAGAAATATTTTTGAAGATTTTGTTAAGTCAGAATCAGTAACAATGAAATCTGAAATTCATTGAAGTTTATGACAGTAAGGCCAAGAAAATACAACTGCACTCATGTGAGATAATTATGTTGCTCATTAAGTTATATATTTTTAATTGAAATTTAACTATGATAAGACATAGGTGTATACCATAAACCCCAAATCAATCATTTAAAAAATTATAGTTCATAATTTAACTCAGGGGGTAAATATAATTATTAAAATATATACAACTTAGATAGAAAATAAGAAATAAATAGAAAAGATTATAATATGATATATTTAAAACCAACTATATCAATAACTACCATGAAATATTCACATGAAAAAATAGAAATAAAGAAAATGTAAGGTACTAAAAGTTACTTTCCTCAATAAATCCACTTTAAATATGAAGTAACAATTTGGCTGAAATAAAATGACTGGAAAGATATACCATACTAATAATAATACAAAAGCAGATGGAATACTTAAACATCACAGAAATGGAGTTTCACAGTGAAGCATATTATTAGGATTTAAGAGGAATATTTTGTTGATAATTTTATCAATTAATCAAGAATTAAATGTTTATGTAATAACACTGTAAAGATATGGTAGCAAAAGTCTATTGAAGAAAAAAATGAAGTGAAGAAATATATAAATCCACTATTTTATTCAGGTTTTTTATATCACACACCCAGTAACTGATAGAAATAGATAAAATTTCATTAAGGGCATTGGAAATTTGGAAAAATACATAACAATCATAAAAATTCCTTGATAAATTTAAAGAAATACATTGTATACTGGGTATTATTTGATCACAATGTAGTTAAATGAGAATTTGATAACATCCCCAAATATTTTGAAACTAAATATACACTTCTAAATAACAACTAGAAAAAAAAATCAAAAGAGAAATTTGGAAGAACTAAAAACAATACAAATAAAACCAAACATAACAAAGTTAGTGAGAGTAAAGGGAAATTTTACTTTTAGAGAAAATTTTGACCATAAAAACTTTTGTTAAAATACATATAAAAATTGCAATGATTGAAATTTCTATGTTAAATGATTTTGGAGAAAATTAAACATAGAAGAATTAAATAAGATTATGAATTAATGAAATAAAAAACAAAATAATAAAGAAAGTGATAGAGTCAAGCCTGGTTCTTTGAGAATATCAGTAAAATTTTAAACAAATTTATGTGAAAGATACAGAGGGTGGAGAGAGAGAAAGAGAGAGAGAGAGAGAAAGAGAGAGAGAGAGAAAGAGAGAGAGAGAAAGAACCAAAAACCCAAATTACTAATATCTAGAGTGAGAGAGATAATAAAGGATGTTGGGAGTAATTTTAGAATTATTCATTAAAATAATAAATGTGACAATTTAATTTTAAAATGCCTGAAAATAAAAAAACTAACAAAGTCACTCAATAAAAAATAAATAATCCAAATTCCTTACATGTATAACATTTAAAAAATATTTTGAAATGCCTTTTGTAAAACAAAATTCCAGACCCATATGACTTCACTGTGTTTTTCAAACAATTAAAGAAAAATACTATTATACTAAGAACTCCAATACTAATATACTAAAATACAAACATAAAACATTTATTTTAAAATTGTGTTTTTGAGGATACACAAAAACCTCAAATAATATGAAGAATGAGTATGGAAGACTCAGATATCAAATAGATAAATAATGTACTTAAGTATTATTTCACAATCCACATTTTCATTATCACAGACAAAATTCATTTATCTGTGTTAATAGTCTTATTTTCTTTGCTAGGAACCTCCTTAAGTCATCATTGCAGGTAAGAAGGGAGAATATAGTTATTAATGATTCAATCAAATATCATCCAATTATTATTTCCATGAATGAAGTATATCATTCAAATTTCTCCAGTGTCATCATAGTTGAATATTTTTAATGGATCCCTTTCCTCCAAGATAGAAAACATCCTGAATACAGCATGAGCTGGTACACATTACTAAGATGGCAGCCACATTGGACAGTAAGTTTTTGGCTTTGAAATCAAGAAAGAAACCAGATAGTGATTATTGGGGTTTTTATTCATTTCCAAAACATTAAATGGATTTATTTACTCAGATCTTCACTTTCTTGTGGAATCTATAGGCACAGAATAACTTGCTACTGTTAGTAGACCTTTCTATTTTAGTAGACTAAATAGTGTCCTCTGGTTTATTCAAACTTTACCATCTCCAGCTTTTCAGGACTTGAATCCTGGTAGTGTACAATCTGGTATCTTTGAACAAAAATATTTACTTGCCAAGCTTCTATTATCTCACCAGTAAAATAGGATGTAAATGCCTTGTTTATCCTATAAGTTGTAAGGATTAAAAAACAAGTATATATAGGAGAATTTCTAGCCTATCTAAGCATTTATAAATATTAGTTGTGATTATTATCATCAATAGTGAGGTGCATTTTTACCCTGGTTCAATTTTGAGTTTATACTCCTTTCTGGATAATAACTAGTCTCCTAGTCTCATCCAGTTAAATTAATAATATCAAGAAATTAGCATCAAAAACCAGCATTCCTAATCAAATCTTGGAAATGATTATTTTGAAAATTAAATATACTTGAAACTTTGAAAGAAAATTCAAGTGTATGCTTCATATTGCAATATTAATTGCTAAAATCACATAAGGTTTTTCAAAGATATCTGTAGTTTTAAGCTGATTTCTATCAAAATAAAAAGAATGTTATGAGTTTAGTAAATGTGAATCAGGTGAAATAAAATGAAATTTTTGCTCAAGAGGTTTACAAATGTATTTGATCCAAAATCAACAGTCATTAAAGCCTTTTCTAATTAAGAAAATCTATCTAGATCAACAAGTATATTTGTATATGTAATTTAATGTATCTTTATTTGGGGATTATGTAATATGCACAATATAGTTTTTAATTATTGAAAAATTCCTTTGGGGGGATTATCAAAGCCTTTCTGTATGCTTTCTACACAGTTGGGTATACATATGTAATTTGTATTAAATACCAAGTAATTGTAAACATCTGTGTTGTTTGGACTGAATTTCTTTTATTAAACAGGTGTTTAAATTACACTAGGCAATTTATTAAAAAGAAAAAAAAAAGAACAGCCATGGTGGAGTAAGTAGTACTGGATTTTTTCCTCCAAATGTAATCAGCTAAAAACTAAATATCTGAAAGAATTACATTTACATAGTGTTCAATAGACAGCACAGCTGTTATCCGTGAAAGGAGACAGATTAGGTGCTCAGTCATCACCTTGTTTCTGACTTGGCATTGCTTTTAAAACCACAGAGAAGCAAGTGTGGATGTCTTGCTGAGTTGAGATAGATAATAGGGTTCTGGAAGGTTGATGTATATAAGTTTCACATGGTAGATTATCAGGGCTCCAGAAGTATGCTTAGGGCTCCCCTAGAATCTTTAGTTCAATATGAATTTATGCATAATTGGGCCAACTCCATAGAGCCAGATAATTACTGGAGGAAGAACAACTACCAGAGGGCTGTAAACCATCCCATCTGCAGGGCATACCAATTTACATTTCTACTAATAGGATATAACAATTGTGCTGCTGCATATCTTTGACATTTGTTATTTTGACAATTTTTTTAAATGATGTTTTTCTGTTGGACATGATATTGACAAACTTTATCAGCCAGAGAGGAGTGATTCTGCTAAATATCTGTGGTACAAACAGTGTCTCCGTAAGAGCTATGGCTTAGCCAACAGAATGTAAAGAAAAAATACTTCAAAATGTACTATAAATTTATTAAAGGCTTAAATATTATGAGAATATGTGGAAAGAAATAAAAGTCATAAAAACTCTAATGGAGCATCTAGATCTAAAAATAATGAAAAAATTAAATTTAAGTAACTTCACACAGCGCTTATCAGCAGACTTGACACTAAGGAATGAAAGATAAGTAAACTTGATGACATTGAGAAAAATTTCAAATATGAGGTACAAGGGCAAAAACAGCCTAATGTTTAGGAAAAAGGGAAAATATGTCAGCGATAAGTAATCTATCATCCTTATTTTTAAACTGCAGTAGAAAAAAAGAAAGAAGAAAAAATTATTAATGTGTTCACACACTTTATCATGAAGTACATTGTTTTGTATTTAAATACATTTTAATACAATGAAGAAGGAAATAATTATGCATAAAACTACCAAGGAAATTGTGAAAACCCATTGTCTTGATTTATAAAGTAACAGCCCTTTGTGATCTTGAACCTAATTCCCTTCTTAGGAAAGAGTTAGGTGGAAAGTTAGAGAATATACTATATAATAGTATACAATATTACTCTATGCAACATTATAAGTTATATTTAAATAAATATATGAGAAAAATAATACAATGAATGCCCATTAGGTTAGCCTAACTTAACATTAAAATTTAGCAGAATACCTTAAAATCCTTCCTTCCATGCACGTTCCTCCTCCTCCCCACATACTAAGTGTAATATCCATCCTCAAATTCTAATCTACTGCAGAGCTCTGGTTTATAATTCTCACTCTCTCTTTTTCTCAGGCACACGCATACACATGTGTGCACATGCACAATTACAAAAACAGTATTTTACACTTGCTTACAAAAAAAGTAAATACATTTTATATATTCTTTTGATAATTTTTTTATTCAGATATATGTGTATAAAGTGCACCAAATTTAGTATTTGCAGTTCTATCTTAATAATGGAGATTTTCATTGCATAAATATACTATGTTTTTGAATGAATTCTTTTGTTAACTTATATTTTATTGTTTCTAACTTTTTAATATCAGAAAAGTTTTTTTCTGCAGATGTCAGCTTATGAACATAGATGTGATTTTTCTCTAGGCTATGAATTCAAGATTGTTGGGTAATAGTATATAGATTTTTCACATTTGTTACTTTCTTTCCAATTATAGACTAGATGAATGCACTAAGTTACATTTCCTCTTAAAGACTATAATAGTTATGTTACTATACTTTGATCTTGTTATTACAACTTTTTAAAATGCTTGTTCTTAGATGTATATATTTTTTAAATAACAAATATCTGGTTAAAAATGAAATTGATAATCCTTTCAAATATTTATTAGTAGTTCGATTCTCCTCATTTGGAGATTGTTTTCTTTTGCACAATTCTTTGAATTATATTAATTTTTAGTTTTGCTGTATATGTAAGATATGTTAGAATTTACCTAAACAGAAATTGGTAAATACATTGCAACTATCTTTTTTTGATACAATCATGTTTTAATTATTTTCAGTGCCACTAATTAATTTTAAAAATAGTTGATAAATCAGTAATTTCAATTATACTTTGTTTATATCAAAAAATTTTTTGTCAAAAATTTTGAGGATATTATTGCATATTTGATTCAGAAAATTTCAAATTTTCTTGCCATAGATAGTACTTCATTACCTACCTTTGAATTATTTTATGTAGCATGGAATAAGAATCCAATTGCATTCTATTATTGTCCCAATAGTACTTCTTAAATACTTTATGTATCCCACATTAGTCTCCAATTTCAAATACATAAATATGTGAGTTTATTTCTGCTGCTTTACTCATTTTTTCATCTGCGCATCATGTTGCTTTTGTGGGCCACTCCAAGGTAATGTTTTTTTCTGAAGTAATCTATGACTATACAAAAGAAAGTAAGTACAAATCATAAATCCATTTGAGAAGAGACAGGGCTTCTTAATTCTCAAAAGATACCTTTGAGACCAATGGTGTCTGCAGTCTGTGAGGTCTCTTTCCCCAGGCCGAGTGGTGACATTTCCATGAGATGAGGTCCAGTTTTAGGTGAATATCTTAATTCTTTTCATTGCAAGGGATACCCTGTCTCCTGCTGCCTGAATAACCACTGAAACATTCTTTTAGTTTATCAGTATTCATGTAGGTTCCAGAGCAGCTTCAGAACTATGCTGGCTTAACCCTCTGGCTTCTAGCTCCCACCTCCCCCTTGGGGGTTCCATTACTTAATACTTTTTCAACAAAAAACAAACCAAATTAACAAACCATAATCAACCAATAAAATTCTAGATATTTTCCAGAATATATTTAATGTTAATGTGTATTATATGATGTTTTTTTCCATAACATCTTCTATACTAAGATACTGGAATCAAAAGTCCAGAAATATCTCCAATAGTTTAGATATAATGAATAGCAGAAAAGGGAGCAGTCACTGCGCAGCATTTTTCCCTTATAATGTGTTATTAATTTTTATAATGAAATATAAATCCCTTCAGATAAGAATTGCTCTCAGTTCTATACTCTCCCGATTTTATTTTACACGTTGTCTGCCTCTCTAATTTATGTTATCTATCCAGTGCCTAAAGGCATTAAAGTTTGCAATACCTGATTTAAGAATTTAATTCTGTCTTTTATATATTTATCCCTCTCTTAAGTTTAAAGAGCTTTCTACTTGCTAGAGGTAATAGAAAAATTAGAGTAGCATAGGCTTCTTTCCCTTTTGACTTAAAACAACCGTGTCTGCCTCAAACAGTTGACCTTCCTTGCTGTTCATCCTCCCACCAAAAACATTGACTGAAGAACCACTGTTCTAATGTTTAATACCCCTTTAAGCCACATCTCATTCTGAACATATGTTGTACCGACAATGTTCTTCTACTGTTTTGCAAGTTTCTTTTAATTTTCTTTCTTGATTATACAATAGCTTCTTACTTGCAGTCCACCATTGTTCAAAAATATTAAATGGAACATTTCAGAAATAAAAAAATTCATCAGTTTTAAATTATGTTCTGAGTAGCATGATGAAATCTTTAACTGTCCCATCCCAACATGCCCAGGACATAAAGCATCCCATTACCCAATGTGTCTGTGTTGGATGCACTACCAGTCTGTTAGCCAATTAATAGTCATCCGGATGATCAGATCCATTGTCTGGATGGTATGTTCAAATAATCTCTATTTTAGCTAATTATAGTTCTAATGCAAAACTAGTGATGCTGGAAATTGAGGCATCCCAAGTAGCGTATATACTTTAGGCAAGCCATAAAGTATATTCTTGGAGTAAAAAGATAAAAACTCTCTAGGAAAAGAATCATATTTTGTGGTTACAAAGCCAATGGCATTCTCAACTTTATCTAATCACATTTTTGAGGAGAGCAGGCTGTGCTTTGCTCTGAGTTACTACATCACATATAGATCAGTAGTTGTCAGGCTGTGCCTAACCCTGAATTTCTCTATTTTGTACTATTTTGTAAAGCAGTAGTTTGCTATGAGCTATTTTATTTTGAGTGCAAGTGCCAAGGTAGAATGACTCTGCACCTTGCTTGTACAAGTAAACAATCACAATCTGCTCAGCACCACCATAAGGCATAGATTGATAAACTAACATATACATGCCAACTTACTGAACTAAATCAAGGAGTACACGGACATGTGGACATTCCAAATCATATAAGGAACACCAGACACAGGAGCTTATCAACATCAAAAGATGCAAACCCCTCAACTAAAACCCATTTAGAAAAAGAATCCTGATGCCCCCCACAGAGACTGGACATGGTGGCATACTGATCCCATCACCTGGTCACTCACTATGAACCTTGCCAAGAAAATTCACCCAGTGACAAACCTCTAATCTTCTGTCCTTGAGTTTCAGCACCGTGCAAGTGCAATTTCTCCTCTCTGATGACCATATAATGGCCCACTCCAAGATGAAATTGAAACTCCCATCGTTTGGACCTTGGCCTCAAATAAGTTCCTGCACTTTGCAGCTCTAAACTCGTTGAACAAGTTCTTGTCTAGTTCTAATGTTATCTGACCACCTACAGTGACACTTCACACTGTATCTGATTTTTGTCTTGGCTCTCAGTTCTTTGTCTTGAACCCTTTCTTAGCCTTTGTGTAGCATATATGCATACTACTATTTCCGGCACATATATGTGTTCATACATATAATTACATATTAATTTACATATGTAATTATAAATATGTAATATATTAATTACTATAATATACATACTATACATTAGTGTACATGTTTATATTGTATTTTAATTATTAATTAATCATCATAGCTTACATATATGCTACAATTTAGTGATATATACAATATATATCATCCAATTTATATATTATATAGATATAATTCAATAGTTAGAACTCAAGTTACACTTCACACTTTACACAATGACATATGTAACCATTGTGAAATGTGTGCAGTGAGATGAGTGTTATAGATATTAGTAATTAAGATTGGAATAAAAGAATCTGTGATTGTGTGGCTATGCCAATCAGGTGTCCCATGAGTGCTTGTTGAATTGCAATAACTGAAAGTGGGTTACCCTATGAATTTATTGTTATTCAATAAATTCTGACATTGTGGAAAGATACAATATTCTTGGCCTTTGTTAAAGGCAAATCCCCCTGATGACAAACAGGTATTAGGTCATGTCACATTATTACAAGGAAAAGGGGAGTACAGTACAACAGCATACTATGAGACAGACTACACTCACATGACTTTTAGTATATGCTTGTTCTATTTTATTAATGATTGCCAATTTCTTACATGTCTAGTTTATAAATTAAAGTTTACCAAAGGTACTACCTAAGATTGAGGGCATCTAATGAGAGTCTTTGAATGTATCTTTTATGGAAAAAAGGACTACTGTATGTATCTCTCCTAATCTCTTGCAAATTAAAAAGAAAGGAGGAGAGCAAGAGAGCAAAAGAAGGAAGCAAGCAAGAAAGAAAAGGGAAAGAAAATACAGTTTTTTTAATAAAAGGTCCTTAATCTTGATTATTAAGTATTTTATATGTTTATCATTGCATTTATCCTTTGAGGCTTGGATGTGACCAAAAATTCATTTTTGAGGTGATAATTCCTTTGAAATCATAGTTCAAAGTTTCTGGTTATTGGGTTTGCTTTCATAAACTATTTGGAAGTGAATTTTTATATATGAAGTCAAACTCCACTGAGAATTCCCTTCTTTTATCATCATAAGCTCCAAAAGGATTCAGGCATATCTACATCGTAAACATACTGTTCTTGTAGGCGTTTTATTCTCCCTTCCTAATTTTAAGTGCTTACATTTGTAGATATAGTTCCATTGGAACTTTCTTATCTTAAACTACCACTAAAAAATAAATATAAACAAAATAGTATTTTCAAAACTACCTAGATCAGGAAAATTCTTTCAGCTATCAAATATTTGCTCTGTGACAATAAAGATTTTAGAAAATGTTTAGATATTTCATAAATGTCTGTCATCAGTGAATTGAAACTAACAATTCAGGGATTTGGTCAGAAATATTCTTGACTTACTAAGAACAATAGCCTATAAACTTCTTGTTACACTTCTAAAAGTGTGGTAAACGGGAATTCAGAATTAGTGTTCAGAATAAGGATGCTGAGGATTTGCAGTACCTGGGTGTAATAAATGGTTCCATTACAAAGAAGGAACAAATTTGCTCCCTTGGCTTTAGGGATTTTAGGAAGCAATTTTTATTAGAAAGCCTGATTTTTTTTTCTTTTGCTTGGCTACCCCTGGTCTGGCTGAAGAATTCATTTACCTGAGTACTTACATTTTTCAAAAATTATGAACAAGCATCATCTCATCATCATCATTTTACAAATAATAATATACATGTAAGTATTTATTCTGCTCTTAAGATAAGAAAGTTCAAATGGAACTATATCAAATATAGAGCTGTGCTTATAAACTAAATTAACAAAGAAAATTCTTTAACCTTTCACATCCTCTATTTATCCATTACTAAAAGGCATTTTAAAAACATCACTTCAGGGTCTTGGGTTGTGGCTCAGCAGTAGAGCATCCGTCTAGCACGGGCGATGTCCTGGGTTCTATCCTCAGTACCACATTAAAAAAAATAATTAATTAATTAAAGATATTGTGTTCACCTACAACTAAAAAATAAATATAAAAAGATCACTTCATATGCAAATCCCTCATATGCAAAGAATTTTGGTGTTAGCTTCCTTCTTTTAAATTTGAGGTTGGAAATCTAGTTCTTACCAGTAACTTAGGTATGTTTCCCTATCAATTGAGCCCTTATACTCTTAGTTTGATTCTCAAAAGTCACCAGGCAAGTGGTAAAAATTTAATGATTTTTAATGTCATAGTGGGAGGCTTTTCACAGATCATTGTCTGAGTTAAATGAGCCATTCTTTCTTACTGAGTAATCCAAGAAAAAGGACTAATAAGAGATTTTTTTTCTAAAAGAATTATATACTTTCACAAATACCATCATTTAAGATAATCTTAATAAAATAAAATATTTGGGAATTAATCTAATGTAGGAAATGAAAGACCTCCATAATAAAAAAAATTATAGAACACTGAAGAAAGATATTAAAGATCTTAAATGCTGGAAAGATTTCTCATGTTCGTGAATAGGAAAAATTAATATTGATCAAAATAGTCATAGTACTAAAAGCATTATATAGAATCAATGCAACCCCCATCAAAACACCAATTAACTGCTTTGCAGAACTAGGAAAAAAAACACAGTTCTAAAATTCATTTGGAAGAATAAGAGACCCAGAACAGACAAAGCAATTTTGAGAAAGAAGAGTGATCTTAGATGCATTGCAATCCAAACTTCATGTTTTTGCATTCAGCTATGGTGGGGGGGAAGCAAACAAATCAAAAGAGCTTGGTATTGGTACCAAAACATATAGGAAGACCAATGGAATAGAAGACAAGGTGCAAATCCACATTGATATAGTGGACAACAAATAGTGCTGAAACAACTGGGTATCCATTTGTGGAAGAATTAACCTCAATCTCTGTCACTCACCGTGCAAAAAAGTCTACTTTAAGTAGATCAAAGATCTATTAATTAGACCAGAAAATCTGCACTTGCTAGAAGAAAAAAGGAAAAAAAAAAAAAAAAGAAAGTCTGCACTTGAGCCTATATTGGCTCAATTCTCCCAATGTATTGGCACAGGCACTGACTTTCTCAACAAGACTTCTGAAGTGCAAGAAATAAAACCAAGAACTAATAAGTGGAACAGCATTTAAATTAAAAGCTTCTTCACAGCAAAGGAAACAAAATTAAGTGTTTGAAGAGAGAGCTTACAGAATGGAAGATCTTTGCTACCTCAGACAAGGAATTAATATCCAGAATACATTAAAAACTCCCAAAAGCTAAATAGACACTTCTAATAAGAAGAAATACCAATGGCCAACATATTGTGAAAAAAATGTTTGATATCTCCAGCAATTAGGAAAATAAAAATCAAAACTACGTTGAGATTTAATCTCTTTCCAATCAGAATGTCAGAATGTCAATTATCAAGAATACAAATAAATGGGATGGAATCAAACTAAAATGTTTCTTCTCAGCAAAAGAATCAATCTGTAAGGTGAACTGAGAGCCTACATCCTGGGAGCAAATTTTTACCCCTCACACATCAGATAGAACACTAATTTCTAGGGTATATAAAGAACTCAAAAAGCTAAGCACTGAAAAACAAATAACCCAATCAACAAATGAGCCAAGGACCTGAACAGATATTTTTCAAAAGAGGATATACAATCAATCAACAAATATGAAAAGATGCTCAGAATCTCTAGCAATTAGAGGAATGCAAATCAAAACTACTCTAAGATATCTCTCACTCCAGTCAGAAGGGCAGTTATTATGAAGACAAACAATAAATGTTGGCGAGGATGTGGGGAAAAAGGTACACTCATACATTGCTGGTGGAACTGCACACTGGTGCAGCCAACATGGAAAGCAGCATCGAGATTCCTTGGAAATCACCATTTGACCCAGCTATCACTCTCCTCGGACTATACCCAAAGGACTTAAAAACAGTATACAACAGGGACACAGCCACATCAATGTTTATAGCAGCACAATTCACAATAGCTAAACTGAGGAGCCATCCTAGATGCCCTTCAGTGGATGAATGGATAAAAAAAAAAAAAAATGTGACGTAGGGCTGGGGCTGTGGCTCAGTGGTAGAGCCTTTGCCTGATATGTGTGAGGCACTGGGTTCCTTTCTCAGCACCACATATAAGCAAATGAATAAAATAAAGGTCTATGAACAACTACATTTTTTTTAATGTGACATATATACACAATGGAATTTTACTCAGCAAAAAAAAGAGAATAAAATCATGGCATTTGCAGGTAAATGGATGGCACTGGAGAAGATAATGCTAAATGAAGTTAGCCAATCCCCAAAAAACAACTACATGTTTTCTCTGATATAAGAAGGCTGACTCATAGTGGGGTAGGGAGGGGGAGCATGGGAGGAATTGATGAATTCTAGATAGCGAAAGCAGAGTGGGAGGGAAAGGGAGGAGTCAGGGGATTAGCAAGGATGGTGGAATGTGATGGACATCATTATCCAAAGTACATGTATGAAGACACAAATTGAGTGTCAACCTACTTTATATACAAACAGAGATATGAAATTGTGCTCTATATGTGTAATAAAAATTGTAATGTATTCCGCTGTCCTGTATTTAAAAAAATAAAATCCATTAAATAAAAAAAAAAATAAAATGATGATGAGGATGTTGGGGGAAAAGATACACTCATACATTGTTGGTGGAACTTCAAATTATTACAACCACTCTGGAAAGCAGTATTGAGATTTTTTGAAAAGAATATGATCCAGCTATCCCACATTTCAGTTTATATCCAAAGATCTAAAATTAGCCTACTATTAGGATACAGGCACATTAATGTTCATAGCAGCACAATTCACAATAGTCAGGTTATGCAACAAGCTCAGATGCCTGTCATCACCCAAATTGATAAAGAAAATGTGGTATATGTACACAGTAGAGTTTTACTCAGCCATAAAAAAAGAATAAAATTATGGCAAATGGATGGAATGGGAGACCATCATGATAAGTGAAATATGTCAGACCCTGAAAGTCCAGGGTCAAATCTTTTCTCTCACATACAATAGAAAAAAAGAAGGGGTGGGAGATTTTATGAAAATAGAATTGATCAGTGGAGTAGATGAAGGGTACTGAAGGCATGGGAAGATATACCAGAAAATGGGGGAACAATGGTATGAAATTGATCAAACTATCTCATGTACATACATGAACATATCACAGTGAATTTTACCTTTCTGTATATGCATAATGCACTAATTTTAGAAAATGTGCATAAATAGAAAAAAAGACCAGCAGAATAGAGGAAAGGGAACAGGGGAAGGGAGGAAGTGAGGGAAAGAGGAGTAATAGGGACTGATTTAGGATAAATTAAATGCCATGCTTATATAATTATGTCAAAATGAACCCAATATTATGTATAATTCTAAAGGACTAATAAAAGTTACGTATAAAAAAAAAGAATATCCTAATTTAGTCAGAGACATAGAACTCTCTTACCAAAAGCAGTACCCCTTATAAAGCAATATGCACTACTAAGGGAAAAAAAATCAAATGGAGTAGCACTAATTTAAGACATTTACAATGGAGTTGGGAGGCCATTATTGATTAGATTGCAGAGATGTTTGCAGCTAACCCTTTGAACCAATCTGCAGACACATCTACATTCCTCAAGTGAGCTGACCTTTACACAGAGCTAAGCCAATGGTTTCCTGAAATATTGTTAACCTCTGCTGACCTATACAACAGATCCCCTTTCTCAAAATACTAGAGACTGAAAGAGCACCTAGTTCTTTTCTTATAAGGCAACTTAACATTTATGAATATCTTTTCTTACTAACAATAATGCTATTTATATTCTTATAACCCCCCACACACTTTAAAGAGATAAAAATAGTCACTATCATAAAATCTCAGAGCATTGTTTTAAGATTACTTGAATTTTTGTTTACCCAGATTGCAATTCTAGTATTCATAAATAATTCTCAATGAGGATGATTTTATTTGTGCTGTATAGTATCTTAATTTAGAGAAGTGAGTGGAGTTATGTTGTATTTCATTGAAAATAATAGCATAATTTAATAAAATGTGAGGTTTTAATGAATTGATTCCATTCTCTACTTTTCAATACATTTCTGAATAGAGTTTGATCTCGAAGGTGAATTGTTGCTCAAAGTACCAGTTTAAGACCCAACAAGATGGATACCTCAGGAAGTAATGATTACCTATACCTAACAGGAGCATTTTGAAACAAGGAAAAAAAATAAAACCCAGGAGTGTGCCTCCTGCAAGAGCAGATGGTCATCTTCCTCACCAGATTCAAGGTGAGGCATAGCCACAAGGCAACCCACTGTGGATAATTCTTACCTCCTGTGGGGTTTTTCAGCAATAGCACAGTTAGGAATTCTTTGCTTATTAGATTTCCTATCATGATGTACTTTTGTTTTCAGATCAGAATTCAGGGATCTTTTTTTTACTTGGGCAAAGGTGGGCAGTTACTTCAGTTCTGATGGACAATTGTTTGGAAGAAATATTTGTACAACAAATAACATTTGAGTAGGTAGTTTTTAAAATGACAAATGTCCTTTGGTTTTGCCATTTGATGAGTATAAGGTACCCTTAGTCAGTTTTCTAGTTAAAGATTAAATGCCTTTATAATTACAAACCCAAACCTGTTGTATATACAGAGAGTTACCAGTACTGGGTGCCCCTGAACTCTATCACATCCCTTTCTCACAAACCTGCTCTCTCATATTTATTTATAATACTGCTCAGTAACACCGGCATGTGCTGTGTTATAAATTCTCTCCATGTATATTCACTGGGGCAAATTCTACCTCAAAACTGAACTTCACAAATCTTGTTATCTGTATGCCGTGGCCATTATCTCAGAATACACTTATTTATTTATTTTTCCAAATGGTGTTCAACAAATGCCTAACTGGGTCTACATGTGATGGTTAATCTGGTAGGATTAAGAGATACCTGGGTGTGTCAATGAGGGTGTTTTCAGAGATGATTGGCACGTGGGACAGCAAACTGAGGGGCAAGACTCATCCGGAATGTGACAGCACAGGCCAATGGGCTGGGGACCTGCAGAGGAAAAGGTGAAAGGAAAAATAAATCAGTACGGACAGAAGCTCTATTCCTCTTGAGTGGTGCTTGGGTGGCTGCTGTGATCACCTGAGAACACTGAACTTGAACTTCCTAACTATTCCAAAACAGACTCTCCGAATAGTTTTTAGGCCTTCAGTCTCAGATTAGGACTACATCTTTGGTCCTTCTTCTTCTGAGGATCCAGTTTCTTGAACTGAGTAACTACTGGTTCCTCCAGCTCCCCATCCTGCAGGTGACCATTATGAGACTATCCAGCTGATCATGGAAGCCAATCTAATAATTTCCCATTTTATAATTATATGTAATATATAAAATTAATATATTATTACATGTAACATAATGTAAACATAATAATATATGATATGTAATATACATAATTATCTATAATATATATGACATATATATGTATAACTATATATGTAAAAATCTTTATACATATATATATATATGAAACTCTAGAGAGGCCCTGATATATATTTTGTTACCAGGAGTCATTCTAGTGAAACATATTATAAGAATGAATTTCCTCAGATGGTTTTGTGGTTTATGGAGTTGGCGCTCTAAATTGGTTCTGCCTACACTTGTTAAAACCTTTCATGCTGGTAGTGTGCAGAGAGCTCTGATCATCCATGGCATAAACTATTTAAACAGATATGCAAAGTAAATGCCTTCAATGATTGTAATTTGCCACCTGTGATAGGCAAGGAGTTCAGTGACTTCTATACATGATAACTTTGAACATTTCTAAAAAACTATTGAATATAATAATGTCGGTTGGTTGTTTCTGGCTTCATCAATGTAACAAAGGAAAAGGATGAGATCAAAAATTCAATTTCTCATCTCCAGATGTGGATAAACAATTTGAGAGCTTTTCAGTGTGTGCTAAAGGAGAATCTTCTCTCCTACCACCAAAGGGCTGAGGTTGCCACAAACCAAAAACAAACTCTCATCCTGTCATTGGTTGAACTATGATGCAACTTTCGCTTTCAGCCTTGAAGAATCGCTGCTGTTAAAAGTGAGGGAAAAGAATGTGATCCAACAAATCTAGATGGAGACATAGGTGTAAACACTTAAGAGAAATCCTCATCTTGAATCCCAAGCAAAACAGATTTCTATCTGATTTCTGTTTCAACTTCCTTACTGTGACCAGAATTTCTGTAATGCTGTTATGGAAAAGAGAATATGAGAAACAGAAAGAGCCCAGATCCACAACCCTGAATATATACTTACAGGGGAAAAACATTATAGACAAGTGATTAAGAAAAACAAGTCCATGCCATTTTGTTGAATTATATGTAGAAGAGAAGAAACGTTCAGAAATTAACTATTCAAAAAAATATTATCCTTAAATGTACTTATAAGAAGTATAAATAATTAATCATCTATTTAATTTAGGAGCTTACATTTACATATTTCCCATAATATTTGGAGATCTTTTTAAATTTACCACTATTATCCCTTTTTCATGGATAAAAAAAAGAATAAGAGCCAAAGAGGTTAAACAATTTTCCTGAGGTCTCCTACTCTGTATTTTCTAAAGCTGGAATCTGAACTTTAACTGATACCTTAAGGTTAATGCTTCCATAAATTGAAGAAAAGGCCAACCTACATACTTTAGGCAATTTTGTCTCACCAAGACTCTTGTTTGAATGACTACACTTTTTTGTTTCCAGCAAACATTTCCCAATCTAGTGGATCTTTTATAATCTTCCCTGAGTTATCTTGTAAAAAAAAATATTATCACATCATTTTCCATATAACAACTTTCTATTAACTACAGTATACGTCCCATATTTTCAGTTTGGCATTCGGGATCTTTAATGAGGTGATTCCAACCTTTCTTCAAACTATTCTGTGTTAATTTCCTCGTCATAGTTGTTGTATAGCTATAATCAAGTTTCTCCTACTTTCCATAACTTTATGACTTTCCACAAGCTACTTAAATTTTAACCTTTAATATTCTGTTGAATACCAAGATGATTCTTTTAAAGGAGAGTTATGTAGCCACTTGCCTTATGTCATAAACCTAAGGGATCCTCAGACCACAAAGAACTCACCAAGGACTGCTTCTAGATATGTTTCTAGTTCCTAAGATAAAAATCTTTCATCTTTATTATTATAGCTCTTACCACTCCCTTTGATGTTTCTCTGCCTTGAAAAGGAGTTAGACTAGATTTGCCCCATTCAAAAATTGTTGATAAAACAGCATTGTGCTAGGCATTTGGTAGACATTGGTGAATTCATAAAGATAGACAAAGGTCTGGAGACAGAGTGGTTGTTATTAACAATGATGCAAGAAGATATACTGGGACAGATAAAGGTAGGCTCTCTAAGCTTCATTAAGATAATTAAGCTTCAATATAAGAGAATGGTAAGTCATTGAATTATTTTGAGTAGGAGAGTAAGATGTCATATTTACCTCACCCAGACTGCACTGAAAAGCTAAACCTGCATTCTGTCAAGCAATTAGAGAATACTGCAGACATTCTAGGATGAGTGATGATAGTTTGGGCTGTAATGACAATTGTGATGTTGAGAAGCACTGAGAAAGTAGTATCCATAGGTAACACCTGGTAATAGATTTTTGGGGAACTTCCTGCTTGGTGGTTAGGTAGTGAAAATTAGTTTCATACATTCTACAAATAATTCAGATTTTTCTGAATCAGCATTTCAATGAAAGCAGTTGTAGCCATTTTCTGAAGCAATGTACGGATATTTCTTTGAATTTCTTGGCATCTTTTTATAGACATTTATTTTTGCTGGTGAGATGTCAGGCATAAATCTCCAAAGTGTTTTATTTTTCCATATGAGTTGTGAAAAGATGTAAGTCTTTGTTTCTTTGCTGCATGATTTTTCATCAAATTCATGACTAAGCTAAATAATGTTTTGCAACGAAGTTTAATGTGGCTTTGCAGTTGCAGTATTCAGCAGCTATGGAAATACAGAGTTTACTTTAATATATACTCAATATTAATTGCCTTTCCACTCATTTCTAAGGTCACAAGCAATCCATAGAAAGCCACTATTGTCACTGCAGAAATTCTCAGTCTCTAAATCTTATCTTCAACTTGTAATTTTTCACATCTGGCTTTTAGCTTTCAATCTATTGGCCTTATAATCAAAAAAGTATATATATTTCTGGGATATGTCACTTTAGTTTAGGCCTCACTAACACCAGGTTATATTTGAGTATGTACATTAAACAAAACTAAATGAATATTCCTAAAGTAGCAACTGCTACTAGCACACATGTACATATGCACATATGTAATACTGCAAATCGCTTTCAAGATTTGTGTGATGAATCTAGGGATTTTTAACATTTAAAATAGTGTGATGTAGGGTTCAACAAACATCCATAAGTATGGTACTTGACATGCTGAGATTTTGAACTAAAGAAACAGTCTCAAGGTCCATCTGACTTTCTCCAATCTTTGAAATACACAGAAAGATAAAAGCAGTTAGCTACAGTGACAACTTACTTGGATTTGACCAGCTATCTCCTCAAGGCATGCTCAATCTTGGTCACATGAACAGATAGTAAAAATACTGGAAAATCTGTTATCACTCCAATTGTATATAATCCTCTAAGAATCCCTACATATCTGAGACCTTCAAAGTATACAAGCTCTCCCTATGTACTGTGAAAGGTAATCTGGGATTTTACACTCTTCAATCACTCACACCTTTCTGTTCTACTGTACTTAGAGAAAGAAACTCTGAGAACACAGTTAATTGAGTAAACAGACTACCAGTGATAGACATTTAAATCCAGAAAGATGAGAACCCACTGCTAAATTTTTTTAGATAGTAACTATAGTAAAATGTACTCAAATATCAAACCATACTGTAATGTTTCAGAAGTCTCATTCTTGAAAAATTTCCATGAGCTAATTAAGAAGAAGGTATGTATTTGAGCTATTAAGTAAAACTAGGATCAACAGACTATAAAATAACTTGATGCTGTTGCACTGTTTGCAGAAAACTAAGAAAAAAGTCTATAAGGAAAACAATGATAATGTACAATGTAAAAATAGTAAAGATAAAATTCTGAAGGCTAAATTCAATAAATTTAAAATATGATAAAAAATAATAGAAATAGAATACTTCCACATCTAGAAATATGTTTCTCTACTTTAGTTTTTTGTTTCTTTGTTTCTTTCTTTCTGTATTGAAAATTGTCCCTAGGCTTATCTGGCATATTATGTAATCCAGACCTAAAATTAGTCATTTCTAAAAAAATTTCATGCAAAATTGCCTTTAATTATTAAGAAACAAATTATTTCTTTTTATTTATCCCTAAAAAAGAGGAGAGAAAGGGGACAGAGGAATGGTAGAGCAGTTGCCTAGCATGCATGAAGCTATGGGTTCAATCCTCAGCACAGTAAGAAAAATAAATTATTACTTTTTAAAACCAGCATAATATGTATAAAAATAAGTGACAATAACTGCACAAAATGTCTACACATAAGTATTGAGCAATTATATGAATTAGAAGATCTTAGAGAAAAGATTAGAAAATCAATGCACATTAAAGCTTACAGTGATATTAATTTTGGCAAAACAGGGATAACATTTAAAGAATTCTATAACATAACTCAAAATTGAAAATAATAGTTTTTTTAACAGATGCTATATTTTTAATGTGTAAGAACTCTTCCTAATGTTTTTTTCAAAATATGTACATTTTCATATAAGTAGATGTTTCCTTAAAACAATATTACAAATAATATCAAAATTATTTGTAAACTGTGAAAAATGTTTCTATTAATATCAGGGACAAAAAGCAATTCCCACCTTCAACAGAAGTATTTAATGTTCTCTGTCAGTGAATGTTACATAATAAGTTCAATAAGTAAGAATGAATAATCAATCAGTTGTCTCACTATTGAGTTTTAGAACTATTTGCCCATCTATTTGGAGAAAGCAAACTACTTTTCTCACTTTATTTATATTGCAAAATGCATTCTATGTGTATAAAACAATCAAATACAAAAAGCATATACTAAATATATTAATCAAAGAAACTATGCAAGTTTTTGTGGTAAGAAATTTCTAAATAAGAAACCATTTCTAAAATCCATAAAAGAAATAAAAAACTGATTATACACATTATTGGTTTAAAATAAAATAATAATTATAATTACAATAATATAAATACATGAAATTTGAAAATTGCAATGTAAATTGAAAGCAAATGGGTACTTTCACAAAAATATTTTAAAATATTCAGCTAGTAGAACAATAGAAGTTTATGGAAAATGACTATGAATGAAAAATTAGCATAGGAATATACCAAAACTTTTAATAAACAGAAAAATAGATCTTACAATAATACTGAGATACTAGTTTTGACACATAAGACTGAAATGAGATACCAGAGAAAAAGTACAATTGGAAAATGGATGATTTACTTAAACATCCTCACAATAAATCACATTGCATTGTCTTTTATTGTGAGGATATACTATAATTAATAATTTATTCTCATTAAAGTTTAATAACGTATAGAAAGCATCTGGAACTTAATGAATGTATACATTCATTACCTTCTATGCCAGGTAGACTTAAGTCCAAAGGAGAATTTTTAACTTTCCTTTTAGGAATGATCAGATATGCACTTAGAGAAAGCTAGTGTGGGAAATTTGTGTAAGTCATCCAGGACAATAAGAGGTTTCTGCCAGGAAAGAGGTCTGTGGAAGGCTGTACCAGGAAGTGAGAAAATTATGGCTTACAATTTTTATTCATTCTTTGGAACGTCCTCAGTAATTTGCCTTAAAATTAAGTTTTGCTTTAATGATTTTATATCAGTGTTCCAATTTCATTTAGTTTGACACACTATTTTGAATGACCCAAAAGTAGTGAGCAAAATAAAACTTATTAAAATGCCTAGATCTGCAATTTTATTTGGGTTTTTTGGTACTTATGCCAGGAGAAAAAGAAAATGAGTTTGACATTAACTTTCCTTGTTAGCTATAAAACTTAACAAAAAATGTCAAACAAATTCACATTATCAGATTTTTTTTTCTTCTCTTTGGTATTCTGAACCCATTTTGAATTCTCCTCTATGTATTCTGTCTTGCAGCTACAAAATTTCATTTTGATCATTTTCAGCACTATTTAAAGTAGAACTCTTGCTGCTTTCTGCAAAACTCTGTCAGTCATAGAACTCTTGAGTCTGATCTATAGCTAAACATGTACTTGTTTATTTGTAAATATCTGGAGTACTCCTCTCCACTACTAGTACCCTAAGAATCACAATCAAAGAATCAAACAAAGGAAAATACAATGAATAATTTCTTCTTTTATGAAAAATGGCAAATGATTCAGCCATATTTCAAAGCCTTTTACAGCAGTATCTCTTATCTATAATTTTTCTTTCTATAGTTTCAAATATCAGTCATGGTCCAAAATATTAAATAGAAAATTACAGAAATAAGCAATCCATAACTTTTAAATAGGATGCTTTTCACAATTCTACAATATGGTGCCAGGTGATCTGATAACCAATAAGGATATCCTATGACTAACAGGTAATTAGTATATACCATATGGATATTCTAGACAAAGAGATGACTGATGTACCAGGAAGGATGAAAGAGGATGAGGAGAGATTTCATCATGCTGCTCAGAATGGCTTCCCAGGGATTCATGGAGAGGGTCATGGATTCTTCATGCTACATCACAGTAGTTTAGCCACTCACCATTATCTTGTTACATTGGCACTGTATAGTCTTACAGCTTTCCAAGAAGAATAAGTGTGAAGACAGAATAATAAGATATTTTGAGGGAGACCACATTCACATAACTTTAATTATGGTAAATTGTTACAGTCATTCTACATCATCATTAATTATAATTAATCTCTTATCATGCCTAATTTATAAGTTAAACATTATCATAGATATATGTGCATGAAAAAAAAGAGTGCATATAGAGCTAGATATGATCTGTAGTTTTAGGCATTTAAAGGGGGTCTCAGAATACATTCCCCATGAATAAGAAGAGACAACTATGATTATTTCTCAAGCCCAAATACACAAGGTTGCTTTTATTTCTTTTGACCATTCACTTTATCATAAATAAGAAAAAGTTAACAAAAAATAATACTTCTTGCAAAAGAACATTGAAAATTAAATTGTCTTTGGCTGACCATAGATATTAAAAGTTGATTAGGTCTTTAAAAGAATGCAGTATGAAACAACACCAAATAACAGAATGTCTGCTTTTCTTTCAAATTTTAGTTCCATCTCTTCAAGTCTGATCTCCAAGTGCTTTGATCTAAAGTAAAGAGAAATCATTGGAGAGTCTTAAAATGGAAGTGAGAGAAGAGAGAGGAACTGATTAGACATGTATTTCAGAAGGTCTACTGAAAGTGAAGATGAAATAATGTAGCAAATTAAAGACAGACAAAATATTTAGAAAAGTTTTAAAATGATGTGATTGGAAAGCTATTAACTTTTAATTAAGGACTAAGAGAGAAAAGGGTTTACATGATGTTTTTGAGCAGCATTAAGGGGAAAATAAGATTTTGCTCATCTTGAAAATTGAAGGTGAGTGATAAGGAATTATTTTGATTCCACATTTGATGTCCTAACTTGGTTCTGTAATGGGTCAGATAATATGTTTAATGCTTTTGTTGTGTTTGAGAATAGAAAGGAGAATTTTGAGTTCAAAGCCATATAGGAGACAGCACAAGTAAGTATAAAATAAAAGTCCTAGAGACTGTAGGGTGAATGGATCAAGGGCATAGTGGATAGGATTCCCTCAAACCTCCTCCATCAAATGTTGGGAAAAGAGTGAAAAATGGCTAAGAATATAGAACAGGTGTTTATCTTGGGGGTAAAAAATTGGGTATTTAGAAATGTAATTCAGGGAAGCCTCAAAACCTTACAAGAAAAAAAAGATCATCTTCTGAGAATATAAGAATATGCTCAAGTACAAGGCTTTGGGAGAATATTTAAGTTTTAAAACTACAGCTGGAGAGAATCAGAGGAAAGCAAATGTAAATGGTAAGTAGTGTTGAAGCTCCTAAGCAGAAATGATGATTTTTTCCTAAAGGTCTCAGTCACTCAGACATGCAGATAGAGAATCCAGATTGTGTCCTTCATTCATTATCAGATTGCTGTCTGAAAGATGTATCTTTGCCCAATTACTCCAATTTAAAAAAAAAAAGTTAGATTCCTAGGCATTTTGAAGTATATGAAACCCAACTTGTTGAGAGACACAATATGATCAATCAATATCTTTGTTTCACATTTGAAATAAAAGCATCTTAATTGATTTAAAATGTAAAAATTAAGCTGTTTTCAGATCTTTAAGGAGTTAGAATCTGAATAATCTTATTTTTTTCTGGTTTTCTGTTTTTTAGCCCACTTCTAAATAAAACAGAGAAGATCATGTCAAACTTCAGCTGCTGTATTTATGTAATATGGATATTCTGCTCCTACCAATTGGGTTTTGTTATTGTCATAGGTTTATTACCCTTCATATTCCTTTCTCTTTTGATGATCTCACTGTGCTTGGAATATCCTCTATTTCATGCTATTTTATACAACCGTGTCCCTGGAAGTAATTTTCTGAAACTGCTCTTGCTGCTTTCCAGGTGCTCCTTTAATCTGTATATGGCATATTGGCAAAACTTCTAAATACTGAGTTGAATTATACGGTTTTTTTTGTCCTAAAGTTTAGAAATTTATTAAATCTGCATGCATAGTTTTCAAGTAAAATGCTATGTAGACAATTGAAATGCATTAAAAGAAAAGCAATTGAATTAAATCAGAAAAATAGTGACGATGACAGAGCAAATTTGCATGTCTATTTCTTCTTCATTAAAATTCCATGATTCTGGATTTAAAAAAAAAGAAATATTAAGCTTTACTGGTGGGACCTGTTGCTAGAAAGATGTAGCAGAAGCAAGGGTGAGAAGTGAGGTTCTGGTGGGAGAGAAGTTCAGATGTGTCGCTTTGCTCATTTAGTAGCACAGCTATTCACCCTATCCCTGCACACTATGACAGAATTGCAGAGTGGTCTACCTAAAACAGAATTACTCCTCCAGTCATTGATACTGAACTAACAACAGGACAACTCTAAACAGACTAGCATGAACAGTACCTGACACGCCCTTTCACGATATGACCCCAACTTACCTCACTAGCCATGCATCCTAATACATGTCCTTTTCCCTATTATTGCTGAGGTTAAATACCTGGTGAATGACTATCTGTTATACATGATTGACTCCTACTTGTGTTTGTCAAATCAGTTCAGTACTCCATAGCTTTGCTCCATACCTTCTTTTACTCCATACCTATTTACTCCATACCTTCTTTCTTCCCTTTATATCAGTGTATATCACTCATGGAAACTTTCACTTCAATAATTTCAACATACTTTGACCTTCATGTAGTGAATCATTCTTCTTCTCATATAAATGCTCAAACTTATACATATTTCCATAACTTATCCCAATTATCCATTTGAAGATGTTCTTGTACTAGATTGTAAGCAGATTAATATCCATGACTTTATCACACATTTATTTTTACCCTCAGTACAAACATGTCACAACTTATAATAGGGTTGCATCCTGATTACAATATTTTCAAATTAAAATTAGCTAAAGTAAAAAATTCATGTAACAAATGTAAGTCACTGAGCATCATAGTTTAGCCTAACCTATCTTAAACATCTTGGGAACACTTATGTTTACTTATAACTGGGCAAACTATTTAACACAAAGTCTATTTCATCATGAAGTATTGACTATTTCAAGTAGACAAAAATAGATGCATATTTGCAGATATGAGGGGATGGGGAAACCCATCGCACCATCATGAGATTGAAAATCCCTAAATTGAGCCATTGTAAGTTAGGGACTAATTATTTAGGGTAGCATATGTAGTATAGAAGGTAATAAGTACACATTACAAGCAAGAGAGAGTGGAGTTGGACATCAAGAGATTGACATAAAGAAAAGGCATCCAGGAATCAATTCTGAGAGCAAGACAGGGAAGCAGAGATGAGACTGCTGGGCTTGGAAGAAAATGACAGCTATCTTTACAGACTACTTCAGAAAGTAGAAGATAATGTGAATGTGAAGGTCAGAGGAAGCAAGACTGTAGAGACATTTTAAAAATATACAACAAAGATTGGATGAAACACTGTTAAAAATTAGAATTCTGCTGATTAAAATGGTTCTCATTCCATTTTCTGAAAACATTGGTTGAGAAGGTGAAATTACTAAAAAAAAATATCCCATTATACTAAAATGTTTACCAGTCTTTACTTTACTACAACCATATGTTAAAAGTATTTTCTTCATTCGCTTAACTGAGCTTTTAATGGATTAAATTGTTCAAAACATCACTATTATGCTTTTGGGCCTTTTAGTCATCACATAATTGCTATGTACTCTCTTCCAGCTGTATATTAACATAAAAATGCAAGCATTATTTTCACGAATATTGCATGCCAAGTCTGAAATTTGGTTTGATAATAGGAAAAAAAAAATAACAAAATGTTTTAGAGCTCTGTACAGTTCACAAGATTCAATGCTTATGCATTTTTTTAAAAATTAGAGACACTACTTTATCCCTAATATTCAGCTATGGTTTAAAGCTTTTGCTAACTAAAAGAAGGAAAAGCCAACACTCGGATGAGATAAATTGACATGAAAAAATCGAGCTAGAGCTTGGTTGGTTGATTTCAGTTATTTGCATTCATCACTTTCAGTATTTTTTAAGCATTCCCCATTATCCACAATATTCCAATTCTAGGTCTAAAAATCAGAAAAGTGTCTGGAGCTTCTAAAGATGCCACAGTTTTCCTTTAAGTTTCACAGGTTTCTGTGTTTTCTTGATGCCTCATCTCAGTTTACATGTACTAGCTCCCTCCCATTTTTTATTACCCTGTAGTAGACATCATCACATCTACCCATTTGTTTCTAAAGCTATACAAATTTCTAAAGCTATACAAATTGACATTTTCTACTTTAAGGATTTTAAACTCTTTAGGGAAAAGCCAACAGATTGGGGAGTAAACAGATTAAATGGATTGAAAGTAAAAAGAAACAATAGTTGCATACTTTGTGTACATAATTTTACAGACACATGAAATCTCCACTCCAATATGTACAGCAGGACTTTTTTAAATTCTAATTTTTCAACTGAGAAAATTGAGTTTGGCATAACTTGCTAAAAGCTTCACAGAACTAGTAAAACTAAGATTAAAAACTAGGTTGTCTGAGTTAAAACCCCAAATCTTAACTTCCACATTATAAAGTACCAATTAATAATTAAACATTTAATAAATCTTACTTAATGTTTACAATTTTTTAAGTAACTTCTTCTAAGGTAGTAATAAATCTAGTACATGAACCAAATAATCACTTTTATTATTTTCCTTAGATTATGCCAAATATGTAAGGTGGAAATAAGGTAGTAAAACAGACATACATAGTGCCTTGAAAATAATGTTTCTCTAATGTTTACCCTTAGTGTGAATTGCCCATGCTTTGGGGAACAATTTCCTCCATATTCCACTAAGAACAGTCAATAAAGATGAATAGATGTTACTGGATATTGACACTGAAGATTTCTCTGTCATCAAATAGTAGATGAAAAGTATTTTCACCTTACTGTTAACCAAGTGGATCACAAATTGATTAGGCACACTGATGTTAAGATATCTTAAATAGCACAACATTGACAGGAATTGTTAACAAAATTGAGAAACATCTTTTTAAAACAATCCTTATATCATCTATACTTCACTGTTCAAACTAAAATAACAAAATTGTTTAAAAATTTATTTTCTTTTTTCTCCCAATAATATGCCTTAGAAATTCCCTCTGTGGTTTCCATATTAGATGGGAATTCCTGTATTCTTTGTCACTGAATCAGGCATTCATTTCTACTGTATCAATCACAAAACTTGGATTATGCAGCTGTAATAAACCATCCCCATGTTTTGTTCATGGTTTATTCAAGAATACATTCATTTTATGTTTAACAGAAAGAGGAAGTGCCTTAAATGATTACAGATACAGGAAAGTAAACAGTAAAATAAACCATCAAAATGGACAGGAATGACAAGATAGCTTTTAAAAGATCACAGTATCAAAACCTTTGTTGATATTTAGAATTTCAGTTTTGGTGAATCTTAACTATGGGAGGTTAAAGAAAGAAAGAAATACTAAGAAACGGCAGTATTAAAGGAATTGAAAGGAATAAACAAACAATTCAAGACAAATAGAAAAGCCTCATATAATCAGGAACACAGGAGAATGAGCCAGATTCAAAAATCAGATTGACATAGAAGAAATGGTAGCAAGATATGTGGTTCTGACTTCAAAAAGACTTCTCCCTGGTCATGGAAATTAACACTGTTAGTTTCCAAATTAGGGAACAAATAATTGTGCTTCCCACTAAGAAATTGGAGAAATAAATAATAAGGGTAGAACTGGGATGGGAAGATGATGAATGACTTTCTCAAAGAGGTAAAAATTCAAATGCACTTTAAGTAAGTTGAAAATTTTAAATCATTAATTGAAAAGGAAAAGGCATTCCCAGAAGATTCCCTTGCATGAACAAAGGTAGGGAGCCATGATGGGGAAAAAAAAAAAACCCCTACAGAGGTAAGGACAAATGAAGCAAACTTCATAGGTGAAATTAGATGGAGAAAATTTTTGCTCACTTCCAACTCCTGCTGGCTATATGCATCACTTTCAAATTGGTCATTTTATTTCATTTTCTAACCTGAAAATGAAAGTGTTAAATTCAGACTTTTTTAACTCTATGAAAGAATATTTTTTTGTTGTTGCTTTGTTTTTTTGTGTGTTTATATCCACAGGCCCTTACATTTCTTCTTAGCAAGTTGCTTCTCATATTTAGAATCTATGATATGAAAATATACATAAGAAAAATTTGTTATCTAGCTAATTCCAAACACAGATAACTATATGTCATTCTTTCTATATTTATTTTCCATTTTTAAAGAGTTACTGTGCTTTCATTTAGATGCTTGTCCAAACAGAAGACAGTAACTATGGATAATTTGGGGCAGCAAATAACCTGTGACAATCATGTTCCATCTTAGCCTGGTTGACTACTGATAGCTCTAAGGTAGACAAAGAGAAAATTTCTATTTCAAGAAAGAGCAGGTTTTAATAAATAGAAACATAACACATATATTACTTGACTAAAATTGTGTTACAATTAGTGTACATTTGCCAAGCAGCTTTAAAAATATCTTGAAGAATGTGGCAAATAAATATCCTCAGTGAGATACCGTAGGCTAGAACAACAGGTACAAACAACTTGGGAAGAATTTTAGAGTGTGTGTTTCTTTTTCCTTCTCAATATTCCTCAGTGAGCCAAAACAAAGGCAGGACTCCTTCTACAATAACCCTAAACTGAAATCTTGAACCTAACTCCTTTGTATGATGATACATATGTGAATCAATAAAAAGATTCAATGAAGAGAGATATTTAGTACCTGCTTTGAGGTCTAGGTGAAACCGTCTTCCGCATATTCCTTTAATCTTTTTCTTTCTTTCTTTGTTTTTTCCCAAGGTAAGGATTGGGATAGGGGAGCTCACAAGATCTTCCTTTAGATATGACTGACCTCTTACCATTTTTAGTGCTAAGGATTAAGTCCAGGATCATATACATGCCAAATTCACACTCTACCACTGAGCTAACATCCCCAACCCTGCATTTTACCCCCAATGGTGTCAACTAATTCTAATCTCCATGTTTGTTTTATGTCAGTGTCAACTGATTTTTTTCTATTCTTCATGAATTATATTTTCAATTTTTAGAATGCCTACTAACTTTTTTTTATTTGATGTCAGACATTTAAATTTTACTTTTTTGGATGCTGGATATTTTTTTTTCCCTGTAAACATGCTTGAGGTTTGTTTTGGGGTGTAGTTATATACAAAATATTTAATCTTTTTGTATCCAACTTTTAGGATCATCTTGTGGGACCACAGGTGTTTCACCACTGAGGCAAACACCTTCTGGTTAGTCAATCCAGTTCTTCAAGGTTTACAATTCTGGATGGTGATGATAGGAAATTTTTTTCCACCCTATGCTAGTATTAAATATTCTTACTGTCTTTTTCTGGTGGCTTTTTCCTTGGTCTGAGATAGTTTTCTCATAAGCATGTGTTTTTCACTATGTTGTGAATATTCTCTGTAGGTGTGTGGAGTTCTTTTCTGAAGATCTCCAATATCCTCCCTCTGCGGCGGCTTGGCTGCTCGTTTCTCCCTGCAGCTCTCCCTGCAGACAGAAGGCTATCTTCCTTGGTCTCCCTAGAGTCCTGGTTCTATATTCCCTATTCTGAGAGTGGGTTAGCCTCTTTGAGGCTCTTTTTGTGGTACAGACTGGAAACTCTTAAGAACATAATGTTGACTCTCTAGGGGCTCTTCTTTTTTTATTTCCTGTTTTAAATATTGTTGTTTCCTTTATTTATTTCTCACAGTTTTTGTTTTTTCATGTGGGAAGTCCCTGATATACCATCCTGGTAAAAGCTCTGTGTAATAGGTGAAAATTCTTTCTCCTCTTCCCTCCAGGAGAGGATAATGTTTCTGATTTACTACCTGAGTCACAGTGTCAAGAGGTAGTCACAGAGGCTTACATTTCTACATAACCTCTCAAGTGGAAAAATAACCAATTGTTAGTCCTATTGACTTTTATATATGGTCATTTCAAATATATTTGGGGAAACAGGGAATATAAGCATAGGGTAATTTTTTGACATATCTGAAATATGGAAACCTTAACATTTGCCAGAACTTCCTTACCTCCCATCTGCCCATCTAGGAGTCATTATGATTGCATTGGCCCATGAGTAGACTGTTTGATTTCTGTGTTCAGTAATCCTCAAAATGTGTATATATTACCTTTTCCCATTATTCCACAGTAAATGTCCCCAGGAGTATCTGGTGATTTACTGTCAGGGCGGGGGTCAATATAATCATTCCACTGGATTCCCAGGGTGTCCTTCAGTTAGTGGGTTCTGAAAAGCTAGCTCTAATCTCAAAATTAATCTAGGGCTCATGAATTATTTGAGTATCGTTTCCCTAATCCTCTGAAGAAGCCATTGCTGACTTCTTTTGATTCTATCTGCCTTATCTGTCCATCAGGGTTTCTCAGTCTCATAACTGTGAATATTGTGTTCTGAGTATTTCTTCTTGTGAGGGGTTGCCTTGTGCATTGTAGAATGTAAAGAAGCATCTTTCATCTCTGCCACTTGATGCTAGTAACATTATTATGCCAGTTGTAACAATAACAACAACAAAATATTCTCAAACATTGTCCAGTGTCTCCTGGAGCAAAATTCTTCCTGTTTGAGAACCACTTCAAGTATTTTTAAATGTCTCTAAAAGTCTCTCAGATCTTCCTCAATTTATATCAGATATTTTCTGGTGACCTCACAGATGATTCAGTTTACTATGATCATTGCACCTCTTTCCACCATTTGTTTTCTTTCCTTCATTATCTTCTCTGTACTGCACCAAATATTTCACAGCATGTCTTACCATCAGTGCTGATAAGAAGAAGACTACTGCACTTCTCAGCAATGCTTGTGCCCTTCTTACCAGTATTTGGTAAAGTGCCTCCCATGCAATATACACACTTGGTGAGTTTTCCAGTCTTATGTTGCTTATTCATGTCAGGTATCCTTGGAAATACCAGTTTTGTCATTTCTATTTCCCTCTGCATGGGCCATCACCTTTCCCAAGTTAAAAAAATCTTGCCAATAAGCCAACATCTTCTACCACCTTGCCAAGATATTAAATTCTGTATTATCAAAGGATATTCTTATCTCCTTAAGTCTTTTTCTTTCAATTTTTTATTTGCTTAATTTCTCTCCTTAACCAATTACACTTAAAATCTAACCCTGATTCTAACACTGAATATAGGCTCAACCCTGGAGTATGTTTACGGTTTAGTCCCTTTCCTCTCATTGCTCTGTCCTTTCCAGCTTGATTATCTTGAAACTTAATCCTAATTATTGATCTTGTGAACTGAAGAAGTGACATTAAATAAATCCTGACTGTGGTCCATGCTGTTTTGCAAGGACCAGAACTGATTTCAAGCAATAGAGAAATCCTAGAAATGAACAGAGAGTAGTGAGTCTTTTATGTGTGTACATAGCATTCAGAAGTGAATTGCATTTACCCACATGACCTGATTACATACCTCTGTGTTACACTCCTCTTTAATCAGGACCCTGGTCATAGAAAAACAGATATTCTAAACTTAAGAATTCACAGTTCTCAATAATAATAACTACTATTTTTCTTAAGTCCTGGGCTTTTCCTATACAGTTTCTGCCCTACGGTTGTGGGAAAAGAGAATTTTAACATATGCTACAAAAGAGATCCTCTAGCTTTCACCCTTAGCTTTTATTTTTTTAAAAAAATATTTTTTCTACTTGTTGATGGACATATTTATCTATCTATCTATCTATCTACTTATTTATATATGGTGCTGAGAATCAAACCCAGTTCCTCACACATGCTAGGCAAGTGCTCTACCACTGAGCCACAACTCTGGCCCTCAATTGTTGAATAACCATTCTTAGCCTTTGTTACAGTTTGGATATGGAGTGTCCCCTAAACATTCATGTGTGAGACAGTGCGAAAGTTTTCAGAGGTGAAATAATTGAGCTATGAGCTTTAATTTGATCAGTGTGTTAATTCACTGATATGGATTAACTAGGTGATAACTGTGGCCCAGTGGAGAGTGGCTGGAAGAGGTTGGTCAGTGGGGTCATGCCTTGGGGATTTATATTTTGTTCTTGGTGAACACAGCTCTCTTTCCTTCCTGGTGGCTATGTCCTAAGTCCCTTTACTCTACCATTCCCTTCTTCCATGTTACTCTGCCACATCTTGGGCCCAGAGCCATAGACTTGGCCATCTATGGACCTCTAAAACTATGATCCTCAAATAAACTTTCCTTCCTCTAAATTACTCCTGTTAGGTCTTTTACACACAGCAATGAAAAAAAACTGACTAAAACAGCCGCTAATTTGCTTTATCCAATGCATCATAACTCCTAGTAAGAATGATTCAATCCCACTATTCTAATGATTATTCCTTTAAATTCCTTAAATAACTGAGATATATCCTCACTAGAGCATGCACCCAATCTTGGTTTAACACAACAAAGACCTCAATAATAACATAGCTAGAGAATTCAAGGCAATAACAATGTTCCACATTCTACCAGTGAGGGAGTTCTCCTTGTCAAAGAGGCTGGTGACAGATCCAGCTCCAAATTTCAACTTTCAACTAGGTTTCTTGAGCCATTCTTAGAATCCACTATCTTATGTAAGGTTTCCCCAAGAAAGACCAGGAGCTGAGATAGGTTGTCAAAATGTTAAATGAGGAGTGTCTCTGGGGCCAACAATAGTAGGAGAAAAAAAGAAGTAGGACAGGACAAGGAGGGATGCTAAATTGTGATCCACTTACCCAATGCCTTTGGCCTTCCATGAGGAATTGTGGGTTATAGCACGCTTTCAAAGTTATCTATATAAAGCAGGGCAGGAAGCACTTAAAACCCTGCATTGGATGTAGGTTGTTCCTCAAAAAGGAAACAGAATCTTGGGGTAAGTCAACTGTCTTATGCAGAGAACAATTTGCATTACTTAGTTGAGAATTGTATGCTGCCTTCACTTCCAGAACTGGGAGAGTGAGCCTGTCATTGCTGAAGTAGTCAGTGGCATCTCTGTGGGTACCCAACAGTTGAATGGCATTCATTGTGCTGCTCAAACCAATAAATTATGGTTTGACTGTAGAAGAGGCTTCAGTCCACAAGGTGGAGTTTTTATTTATCTGGTAGGGAGAAGATGGGCTTCTTGGCATCAGAACAAACATCTTTTCTTATTAGTTCAGGCTCAGTCGGACATCAGGACAGATTCCAGATCTGGGCAACTCAAGGGTGGTTCTAGGGAGACCATTGACTATTTTCCCCTGACCCATCCACCTCACTAATTTTATTCTTTTAGCTCATTCCAGAGACTGCAGTTTATCAGTGATGTTTCTTTTGATGGCTGCTGTAAATAGTGACTTCCCTAAGTTGCAGCACAGGAACTTTTTACGCTGAAGTGACCCAAAAGGCAATAAGGGGAGCTTGAAAAAATACTGTCTGTATCGTTGTATCCCTGAGCACTTGCTATCATAAATAATATATGATATAGTCTTCCACACTGACTGTAAATTATTAAGTGGTGTGTAATGCTTTTGAATTTAAATAGAACTGCTAACTAGCAGAAATAGACTGTGCATGTACACACAAAAACACTCCTGCAAATAGGTAAGTAGCACACTACAGTAGTGCACATGGTGATACTAGATGGGTTAAGAGTTTTAAAGTATTCAATATAATCTAACTTTATTACAAATACTATTTTAAAAACTGAAATTTCATTTAACTAGCATGTGCTATCATTTGAAATAATATTGACTTGTCTGTGCAATGGATATTAATGCCCATTTTCATATCTCATAGGTACCACTATGTTAAACCACACCTAGAAAACACATTACATACCAGTGCTTTATATCTGTGCCTCAGTGGTGCACAACATGCCAAACTGCTGATATTGATGCTGTCTCCATTTTAATTTTTTTCTCCTCATTAAACCCATAATGTTTTCCCTCACTCTTATCCCTTAACTCTTACTTTTCTCGATTTGGTTATTTTTAAAATTTGGTTATTCGCAGTAATGGATTGATTATCAGGCAAAATATATAATGCATTTTAATCACTGTGAAATCATTAATTATATATAAAATATTCTTGTCAATACAAATATTTTTATCTATTTCTTGTACTGTACTCACCAATCACATACTAAGTACAAATTATATAAAATTATAAAAAGTGGAAAACTCTGTATGTAGGAGCTGCCCTTTTATTTCATTATCCTTTTACAAAATTACTGAATTCTGATTAAAACTCAATATATTCTAATTGTGAAATGCACTGGAATATTTTCTTGCCTCAGAGATGCTTGTATATTCTTTAATTCCCTTCTATTGAGGCAACAATAAGAAGCTAATCTTTCCATTTCTCTGACAAAATGCCATCATGGCAAAGTGGCCTCCTGCTTTCGTATTTTCCATTTGATGCCTCCAGAGTTCTATACTCTTACCCAGTAAATTATAAAACAAAATTACTTACTGTTTTATATATATACCTTGCCTATGAGAATTTCATTCCTATCCCATTGTCTTTATTCAAATTCCCTTCATTCTCTTCCTAAAGAAAACTTATTCAGTCTATAAGCGTCATCTCAGATGTTACCTCTTGCCAGGTAAAAAACTGCATGTGTTTTTCTCTGGATTTCCACAACAATTTTATGACATTTCTCAAATATATAAGTTATTATTTTTTTACTTTATTAAATATGTTTCTTCATGTATCAAACTTAAACATGGAATCTTTTATGACCACATTCGTAACAGTACATTGTGAAAATTCTTGACAAGTGACATTTTGGCTTAAATCAAGGATGAAAGGTAGATGAGAATGAAAAAAACACATTAAAACCTTGCTTTATTTAAGGAGATACACTGTTTTAGTCGGCTCTTTTTTTTTTTTTTTCCTGCTATGACTTAAAGACCCAACCAGAACAACTGTGGAGAAAGAGAGGTTTATTTAGAAACTCACAGTTTCAGAGGTCTCAACCATAGACAGCAGGTTCTTGATGCTTGAGGTGAGGCAGGACATCTTGGTAGAAGAGGGTGGCAGAGAGAAACTGCTCACACGTTGATCAAGAAGCAAATAGAGAGATCTCCACTCTCCAGATACAAATATAGACTCCAGAGTCCCCACCTCCGCCAGCCACACCTCACCTGTCTTCAGTTACCACCCAATTAATCCCATCAGGGATCAATTCACTGATTAGGTTAAGGCTCTCAAAACCTAATCATTTCTCATCCAAACCTTCTTGTGTTGTCTCACAGGTGAGCTTTGGGGGTACATCTCACATCTAAACCATAACATGCATGATACAGAAGAGAGTGGGCTGTGGAGAGAGCAAATGAGAAAGCCCTGGACCTGGTATTAGTAGAAGCTGGTGACAGTGTTTTGCCCTAGAATCCTGGGAGCTGTCTGATGCTGGATTTTACTGAGGCTGCCCCAGTGCTGGGATCCTTGCTAAGGTCTGGTGCTCACTTCTCTCTCCTTCTTCCACTGGGAGGGCACCTCTCTCCAAGCTGTACTATCTAGAGTTGAGAAAGTGGTGAGAGGGCCATGTAAAACTCTCCTTTCTAACCTATTCAATGTACCTTTACTTATTATGGTGCAGTAACCAGTAACAGTGATCTCTCACTTGGTTTTCTTAGGTTTTGTGAAGGTATTGTGTGCTGGGATAGTTGTTCGAATAGATGTTTCTGCCAGGGAACAAGGGCTAGAAAGTCCCATTCTGCGATTTTTTCTTTCTAAATGGCCTTGGGCACTTTTATTAACTTCAAAGAATTCAAGTTTCCCAAGGATAGGGATAAAATGTTCTCTATAGATTGTTCCACAAATTGAATGACACAATGCATACAATAAGTGCTCGATAAGTGATGATGTCAGTTGAAGCAGGTGGTATTAGTGAGCTGTCATTTTAGATGACATTTATAGCTTCAAGTAAACAGTACAAGGACCCAGCTAATGAATAGTAGTTGTTTATTTTATAGTCTCACGTAAATAGCATCCACATATCAATCAGTCATTAAAAAAAAGTACCCCACCTTTTGCACTTATTTTTAATGAAAAATAGAATTTGGTTGAATTAGGGCCTGCATACCAAATAATTTTCATAAAGCAAAATTTATAAACAAAGAATCATAATGAGATACATTATCAAGCTTTCTTATTATCTTATTATCTTTTGAATTCCCAGAGTGAAACCATTGGATCTTTGCATTCATTTCACTCTCGTCATATAAACATTTCTGAAATATTCTTTACAAATGAGGTTTCTCTGCTATCACAGATTGATCTCAAATCACGGAATCAGGAGAGTAGAGGAAAATTACACTGCGTGTCTGACGGGGTCACCTGTGAAAGTTGCTCTCAATTGTCTTGTATTTTGCACTCACATCAAAAACGGGAAGATATGCATTATATTTGTGTTTGCTTCTGCATAAGCATCATAAACACCACTTTTCTCTTTGCCCAGTGAATAAAATAAAGAAGGAAAGGAAGAAAGAAAGAAGACAATGTATCAGAAACATCTAAGTTCAGTCAGAGTCTTTGTAGAACATGGGTCATTTTATACGTTAGAGTGAAGGGTCTATAAAAACATTTTTTTAAATTTACTATTTTATGTAATGACATGAACTAGGAACAGATTTTGATAAATTGGATATTTTATAACTTGCTACCAATAATTACAACCAGACAGAGAAATAAAAGTAAAAATCAAGCCATTGATATTATACACTAAAGAATCTCTATAGATTCATATTCAGATTGCAAGGAGAATATTTGGAGGACAGTGGATCAATTCAGGGCAATTGAAAGTTGTGTTACCCAACCAGTGGAAGAAAACATTTGGGGCAAACTGTGTTTTTCAAACTCATTAACTGTATGTTTTATAGGTAATCAGTATTTCTACATGTGATGATCATAAGCAAGAATGCAACAAACACACCCTCAGTTCTCCAGGCTAATGAGTTTTTGTACAAATGGATGTGATTTTTGCACAAATTTCACCTGGTGCATGTGCACTAAGTACAGTTCCCAGGTAAGGCTACATATGCTCTTTGCACACGTCCCCTCTAAGAGAGAAGGAATTTCTGCACAAATTTCGCCTTGCACATGTGCACCAAACACAGTTCCCAGGTAAGGCTATATAAGCTCTTTGCACGTGTCCCCGCTAAGAGAGAAATACAAGTATTGAATTTTGGGACAATTGCTTTTTGTAGGGTAGGTGGTATAATACTGCTATTAACCATGATGAGTTCAGATAACCTTCAGACATCATATTTGTACTTTATCCCAGGTTGTTTTTAAATTTCAACTATTCTTAGATTTTTTTCATAAAGGAATTATGTTAATCTTTCTGTAATTTCATAAATTAAAAGTCCCCTTTAGACATATTGACTAAGAAGATATCTGTATGCATCTATATTACTATAATTTATATTTTTCAAAAATAAAATTGTGCATTTTCTATTGGACCAAACCTTTTGATTTTAACTGAATTAGCAATTAGTGGGTTGGAATGACAAAAAAAATGTTTAAAAATAATAGTATATTTTCCAGCTTCTTTTCTCAATTTTTTTTGCCAATGGCCTTGGCTGTCATAAATATTGCATTCATGAAGTTGGAATAATATTTTATAACTTATAATTTTTTCATAGTTCAGGAATAGGCCTGAGACATAAATGATAAGCAGTATCAGCTATCATGTCTCTTGAATTGCCATTTTAATAAAATATCAAATGAATTTTGTTAAATTATTTCTCCTTGTATTTGCAAAGCTGGAAGCAATTTCTTTGAATTATTTGAATATATATGTGCAAATAATATATGATATGTGTGTGTATTCTTTTCCCTCTTTTGATTTGCATAGACGATTGTTTTCTGTAAATATTTTACATGGTTTTCAAAATATGAAAATATGAATACATGGGAAAGGGTGAACTCCACAAGCCTGAGTTGTGCAAACTCTGCACATTCCTGAAAAAGGACAATTTTAAGGTTGACCCTTGGCTAGCTCTTGAAAACTGAGCTCCTGGAAGTTTTCATTTGGTAAGAGTGGTTTTGCATGCCTGAGATCTTGGACCACACTTTACTATATTTTGAATTTATGCTAGTAATGTAAGCATCTGCTCTTTCTTGGGGCTATGCAGTTCTAGTAACTGAAGTCAGTCACAACACGCATAGCTTGTCTTCATCAATGATTCCCAGTAAAAATCCTGGACATCTGGACTAGAAGAACTTCCTTGATTGGCAATATTTTGTTACATGGCATTACTGAGGAAATTAAATGCATTCTGTGTATGTAACACCATTGGAAGCAGGCACATTGAAGCTTGCAATCAGTTTCCCCTAGGTTTTATCTCATGCATTTTTTTCTCTTTGAGTTTAATCTGTATTCTTTTGCTCTTGTAAGCAGTAACCAAGAATACTCTGATTTCTGAGTCCTTCTCTTATATCACCAAACATGAGAGTGATCTTGGAAAAACTCTGTAACAGTGAGATATATTCCCTGGTTTACACCATAGCACTGAGAATATACTTTGGATTTTTTCAGCTTCTTTTTCATTCTACCTATCCTATCCTATTCTATACTACCCTAATCAATAAATGCTGCAAAAAAATGATTCTGAAAGTTAAAGACTGGAACCATTGGATTACCCCAAACTCTTCATTGTTAGTCATATCCATTTTGTCCCTCAATTTATTCTTGCCAGTCCTCTCTGCTGGCTTTTTATCCTCTCCAAATCAAGTAGACATTCCTTTGAAAAGCACTCAAGGCCACAAACAAAAGTCTATTTTATTATGATGACCCTACAATTATGGGTCTTCCTGTGGGTAAATTTGGTTTACTCACTTTTCAATTTTCAGGCTACATTCATTCATTACTTCAGTTATACATACACTCAAATACTCTTTTAATGAAAATCCATTTATTAAGCAACTCTTCTGTGCAGTGAACACTGGTGGACATTATGGATATACAAATAAAAGGACAGATATCTTTTCTGTTTTCATGGGGTTTACAGGCATTGGATGAACACATAAATAATTAGCTCTCTATTATTATGGGAATATTTTAGAGGAGAAGCAAGACTTTCCTTAAATCTTCTTATCTGTATTTGTATTATTTCTTTTCCTGCTTTTCAACATCCTGCCACCTATAAACTTGGAATGACCAGCAATTGAAAGATATGATACTTGAAATTACTCTAAGAAATGACAGAAAGTTCAGTTGATTGTGAGAAATAAAATTTAGAGTAAGCTCTCATATATTCACCAAAGTGGAGGATTGAAAAAAAATTTTCTTTGAAAAACACAGGACTCTTTTAAGATGCCTTTCCTCACTGTGGAATATCTTCCCAGTTTTCTCTTATACTACATTAAGCATTGCCTGTAACATAGTATCCACCAAATGACTCTTGAAAAGAACTGAAGTAGCGCAAGATCTGAGATGGCATTCAGGGGTATAGGGCAATTAGTCTTATTCCATATATATTAACTAAAGTGATAAAAATCTTTTATGTCTTTTTACCAAACCTTTGAAACAGTGCTATTTTTTGTGTGTTTTGCTGCTTTGCATTTATGCTTAATAACATTGTACTCTATGCAATAAAAATCATTAAATATGTTTGATTCTGCAACTCAAATTATTCTATAAACTTGCATAAATACACACACATACTCACACACATGGGTTCAGTATGGTTAAATACTTCTTTCTTGTTCATTTGTAAAATTAGCAATGTGACTATTTTTATCATATCCCTCATTTGCTTCCTGAATTTGTTATATTTTATGAATTTTTAGGGATTAGGACATTGGCTAGCTCTTGATATTCTGCAAAGTTTTCTGTGTTGTCTAATATCAACTTTTGTGTAAAAAACATTTCTATTTCCATGAAAAATTTACATTAGTGATCATTTCACACTAAATTAAGATTAATTAAAGATTAAGATAATGTTGGATTAAATTTTGAAAATTCTGATATGACCCTCCATCCTAATATTTAATACTAAAGAAAATCTCAAATATATCTTTTATATCTTTAAAGACAACAGCCACAAGCAACTGAAAAAGAGCAGTTGTAAAGGAAAGATATTCTCTATAACTTACATACTTATTTTAAATGATTGCCTTGCAACAGGAGTAGGGCACTGAGAGTAGACCAAGACCCCTAATTCCAATATTACTGCTCCCTGCATGACAAATCCCTGCCTTGCTGGCCTTCCTCCCTTCTTCATGAAGGCATTTCCTATACTACTTTTCCTGTACTACGATGAGTATTTGCATTGATAAGCATATTTATTTAACTGCCTTGCAGAAGTCTTGTGTAAAGAAACCTTTGTCAATTCCTCGTGAAATTTACTCAGTATGTTCAATGATTCTATTAGTAAATGCTGATAGTTTAATTACTTAAGATATTTATATTATTTCTTGTTTCAAAAACAATTTGAGATGACTTAAACACAGTATGTTGGAGAGAGCACGGATGGTAGAGTCATTTATGGGTCATTAACAGATAAAAGTAAATCTGCTTGAAAGTATCCTACTAAAATAAGGAGAGTAAAATAAATCTTCAAGGAGTTAAAATATTTAATCACATAATTATAAGACAATTATTAAGGATTTGGGCATTTCAGTGAGAGAATCTTGTTTCAGATTAAAATTTCAATATCTCCCTGAGAGTACTTGAGAAAGTTGCTCAGCACCTGTAACCTTCAGTGGAGTGTCTAAAAAGGGGGAAATAATAATAATGTATTAAAAGGATTAAATAACTGGACTTATCCCACTACCTGCAGTATAATGAGAATCTAAGATTAAGGGCTTTTCAAAAATTATGTATAAATCAGTTTAGGCAGATAGTTCAGTGGTAGTGTGCTTGGCTGGTGGTAAAGTAAGTCCCAGTACCACAAAAAAAATTATGTCTAAAATCAAATTTAATAATAATGTTTATTATATACATATACACTGTGAAACTTTTAAAATGTGTTGTCTTTTTGGTCCTTCATAACTATACTACAAAGGATTTATTAGTAGAGAGACAAAGTCACCTACTAAAGGCCTCATATATGGAATAATTACTAAACTTAAGCTTCAAAACATATTCTTAACAGAGCTTCTCAGCCACTCTATCATTCATACATGTTCAATAAAATAACAGATGCATAAATTACTAGTTTTTTTAGTGCCCATTTGGAGACATACAAATTTCTATTTAAGGGCTGAGGATGTGGCTCAAGTGGTAGCGTGCTGGCCTAGCATGCGTGAGGCAGTGGGTTTGATTCTCAGCACTACATAAAAATAAAAACATTATGTCCACCTAAAACTAAAAAATAAATACTTAGAAAAAGATTTCTATTTAACATGAAAAATTTACATTAGTGATCATTTCTCACTAAATTAAATGCACACAGCAAATGTTGAGATTATTTTGATAATAGATTTTTATTTATCACATGTTTTAATGGTGGTTTCTAGTCACTTTGTGGGGGCATTAGTGGTAGAAAATCTATATGAAAATCATCAAGACTGATGAGAGGTTCTGCCAAGTTCTTCAAGTCAGAGACCTGTTGTCATCAAAATAAAATAGCTGAAACTTATTGCTTTGACATTTTGACGCACAGCAGTAAGTGAAGGGCCCATTGATGACTAAGGTCAGTGTTATGCATCAGCCAGTCAATAGCTATCTATTGACTGAACTCTCTGCTATAATCTTATCCAGAAGAATAAACTGGCACTTGTAGATAAAATACCTTTGAACATTCTCTAAATACATTATCATTGCAGAAAAATCTTTCCTCCAAAGTAAAACATTCAAAAAAGATTCAAATGTTTTGACAGGCAAAATGACTCAAATAATGTCCTCTAGTATAAAATTCTTTAAAGAAATTGATTTTATTGATTCTGGACACAAGATAAAATCAGAATACTAATTTGTACTTTCCTTAATTTTCTACTTGTTGGTGACACACAAAGGCTATGTTAACATTTAGGGGATCTGGAGTTGGATTAGTAATGGTCCCAAACTCACAGGACTTAGAGTCCTGTTAAGACATCAATAAAATAAGCAATAACAATTGTAGTGTAATAGGCCCAATTTTAGGACAATCACTTAAGGAATTCATTTTCTCCTTAGAGTGGTGGAGCGATGTCTTGTTATGTAAACATGGTGAAAGATGAATAGTTACAGTGTGGGTGGTAGCAGAAATATTATCACAAAGAAGGATGTTCTGTCCATGACTATGGTTTAAGAAATGAAAGCATCTCAAGAATTAGTAAGAAATTCTTCCAGACTAGTAAACAATCAAATGCATGACAACGTCACTACAGATAGCACAATTTTTGTTCCTAAAAGTTTGGTTCAATTTCTGAGCAACTGAAATTCCATTTTTGCTTCTTTTATTCAAATTAGTTTTTCTTAATGGCTGTGCGGAATACAATTCTACCATACTTTAAGACTCAGTCCACCATTTAGCACATCAGCCTATCATCTCCACTGATGACACTACTGTGCAGAAAGTGTGCATCAAATGACAGGTTTAGGAAGAGAGGTGGATGTGGGGAGTGGCTCATGTGTGCTATTTTTCTGAACTTAAAGCCAGTACTCTCTCCAAATGGCTCGTCTCTTTAATGTAGGGTCTAGTGTTCATTTTTCAAGTTGCCCTGCACATCTATAAATTGATTTTTCTCTGTCATGCTCACTAATACAATTCTTTCCCATCAATAATAGAAGAAACTTTAATGCAATTCTCAGGTGCATTGTTATCCCCCAGTGGTGAATCTTAGAAATGAGAAACATATAATTACTCGTATTCTGGCGTAAATTTCAAAATGATACACTATTAGTGAATTGATCTGGCAAACTCCCCTATGGAAATCTACTCCTTAGAGTGCTCATTAGCTCTCCAGACTTGGGCACTGCTTTTATTTCCTTTTCTTTCTAAATAGCAGCTTCCCTAGGGTTCACATAATGTATTTTTTTTTCATTCCTAAATTGCTTTAACAACAAGATGTGTGTATGATAACTCCGGAAAGTCCAGCCCCATTCAGCTAGTAAAGGCCGACAGTGTGAACTTACCTGCTTTTGAAGAGTGTAATGTGACATTTGCTATTGCAACTAGGGCACTGCAACTGTCTTCCCTGTGACTGTCTCCCTTGTCCTTTATGGAAACTGTCCTGTTTGTCCTCGCTTGCTGCTTTTACACATCTTCTTTATTTTTCTCAGCAATAAATATCAGTTAAATGCTACTTCAGTAGTGTTAGACATAGCAACAAATAAATAGTTTTCAGTGCTGTTCTTTCTTGCATTTTGATATCATATTTATAGGAATTCATGCCAATAATTGTAGGAATGTAATAGTTGCATATCGTAAAAAATATACTCATGGGGCTTGGGTTGAGGCCCAGTAGTAGAGTGCTTGTCTCATATGTGTGAAGCACTGGGTTTGATTCTCAGCACCACGTATAAATAAATGAATAAAATAAAGGTCTGTCAATGACTAAAAAACATTTTTTAAAAATTTATATTTACTCTCAAACTAAAAATGATGACAATGATAGACAAGTGGCTTTGAGTCAAATCTGATGAATTACAAAACTGCTCTTTAGTATAAAAAAAGAAATATTTTGAAAATCCTTCATATTTCAGGGAAGTGGAAAGAATCAAACATGCAAACTTTGAAACTGGACATTTAGTGATTAAGTTAGTTAATTTCATTTTCCAGATACTCAATAAACAAGCAGACAGAAATTTTTTTAAAATCCACTCAATTAAGAGTATAGAGCTCTGGAAATATTTTTCCACCTAGGCAGATTTCCATGAGGGGGTCATGTTTGTCCTTGTCCAATTCTTTACGGAAATATAGGTTTTTGGAGTTGAGCATGGAATTTAAGTTTTGTTACTAATCTTTCTTTTTTAAAATATTTGGTATTTTTAGATATATATGACAGTAGAGTATATTTTAACTTATTTTAAAAAAATAGAATATATCTTATTCTAATTTGGATCACATTCTTGTAGTTGTAGAAGATGTGGAGATTCTTTGTGGTGTATTACATGTATCTAGGAAAGTTGTGTCAAGATTCTTTCTTAACTCATCATATGAAAACTTGACAAACATCGCAATAAACCTCAGAATGCTTACACAATTCTTCAAGAGTCAGAGTGTCTATAACGAAGAAGTCAAAACATCAACAACAAGAATGATATGCCCATTGATACAAATATGACAGTGGAACAGAATGTTTCATGGAAATATGTCTTAGAAAGACTTAGGTAAAAAATTGGAGGGGGATCCAAGATGGCGGGCCAGAGGGAGGCAGCATTCTGTGTCTCTCCATGACCTGGGACACAAGTAGTAAGAATGCTGTTTTTCTGTGAGTGATATTCCTGCTCCCATGCAGGTATCATGACCACTGTGCAGGCCTCCGTGTCAGAGTAGGTCTCACAACTACTTGCCCATGCAAGACTACTAGATGCCTGAGTGAGACCATCAACATCAGGACCCACACAAAACTTTCAGCCACCCACCTAACCAGAAATCCCAGACACTGCTCCCACAAAGGACACCCCAGCAGCTACCATACACAGGAACTCCAGCTGCCACTCCTATGTGGAACCCCATCTACAAACATGGGGCTCCCCTGGTTGCATCCATCACGGGACTCCATAGCAATGGAGATACACCCCTTTGTGCAGTAGCCTGCCTGTACCTGAGAATTTTACAAAGGCTCTGAAGTATAAAAAAAGCTCAAACAATACACTGTACATCACAGAGCTCTCTCTGAACATATTGCCCATGTCCAACATCATCATCTGACTCCCTGCACCTGACACAACACCCCTTCACTGAAAGCAGCCATGTCCATCTTGGGTCTTCATCACCAACCTTAGTGAGGGCAACTCCCAGACTGGAACTCCTGCTGGCCAGGTACCCAGTTTCAAACTCTGCCTTCTCCACAGCAGAAGAAATGACAGAGAAGGATGTACATAATTAAAATTCTCTGTGAATTAAAAGATGATAGAAGAGAGCAAATACAAGCAGCAAAAGATCATTTTGACAAAGAGCTACATAAACAAATATAGGAAGCAAAAAATTCCTTCAATAGGGATACAGCAGTTCTTAAACAAACAAACAAACAAAACATAAATCCTTTACATAAAAGAAACAATAAATCAAATTAAAAGTTCAATTGAAAGTATTACCAACATATTAGACCACTTAGAAGACAGGACCTCAGACAATGAAGGCAAAATATATAATCTTGAAAAGAAAGTAGACCACACAGTGACAATGGTAAGAAATCAAGAGCAGAACATTCAAAAAATATGGGATAGCATAAAAAGACTATATTTAAGAGTTATTGGAATAAAGGAGGACATAAAGTTCCAAATCAAAGGAATGAACAATCCTACTCAATGAAATAATATTAGGAAATTTTCCAAACATGAAGAATGAATTGGAAAACCAAATTCAAGAGGCTTACAGGATGCCAAATGTACAAAATCACAATAGGTTCGCACCAAGGCACTTTATAATGAAAATGCCTAACATTCAGAATAAGGAGAAAATATTAAAAGCCACAAGAGAAAGGAATCAGACTACATATGGGAGAAACCAATTAGTTTAGGCGCAGATTTTTAAACCCAGACCCTGAAAGCAAGAAGATCCCGGAACAACATGTATCAAGCTATGAAAGAAAATGATGCCATCCAAGAATCTTGTATCCAGCAAAATTAAGCTTTAGATTTGATGATGAAATAAAAACCTCCCAACATAAACAAAAGTTAAAAGAATGTATAGCTAGAAAACCAGCACTAAAAGTAGGTCCAAATCTCCATCATGTCAGATTAATGGGCCAAGGATCTGAATAGACACTTCTCAGAAAATTATATATAATCAACAAATATATGAAAAAATGTACAACATCTCTAGTAATTAGAGAAGTGCAAATCAAAACTACTCTAACATTTCTCACTCCAGTCAGAATGGCAGTTATTATGAATACAAACATCAATAAGTGTTGGTGAAGATACGGGGGAAAAGGCACACTCATAAAGGCTGGTGGGACTGCACATTGGTGCAGTCAACATGGAAAGCAATATGGAAATTCCTTGGAAAACTGGGAATGGAACCACCATTTGACCCAGCTCTCCTGCTCCCCAGTATATACCCAAAGGACTTAAAAGCAGCATATACAGGGACACAGCCACATCAATGTTTATAGCAACACAATTCACAATAGCTAAACAGTAGAACCAACCTAGATGTCCTTCAGTAAGTGAATGGATAAAGAAAATGTGATATATATATATATATATATATATATATATATATATACACACACACACACACACACACACACACACACACACACACAATGGAACATTATTCATCAATGAAAGAAAATAAAATTATTTCATTTGTAGGTAAATTGGTGGAGTTGGAGAATATAATGCTAAGTGATGTTAGCCAATCCCAAAAAATCAAATGCCAAATGTTTTCTCTGTTAGAAGGAGACTGATTCATAGTGGGGTTGGGAGGAGGAGCACGGGAAGATTTGATAAACTCCAGATAGAATAAATGGATGGGAGGGGAAGAAATGGGGCATAAGGGTAGAAAAGATGGTGGAATGATATGGACATCATTACCCTAAGTACATGTATGAAGACATGAATGGTGTGAATATACCTTGAATACAACCAGAGACATGAACAATTGTGCTCTACATATGTAATATGAATTGTAATACATTCTGCTTTCATATGTAACAAATTAGAATTAAAAAAGTATAAAAAGAAAGTCTTATTGTACAGATATTACCATAATCTATATAGTTTTACATGTATTTACATATATACACACACCTATATATCTTCACACACATAATAATTTTGAATGCAAAATGTTACATTTGAATGTTGCTTAATATTGTATTTGAAATGTCATATCTAATCATAACAGTTGTGCAAAAGAGAAAAATATTATTATAATTTTATACATGAGAAAATTAAGGTTTAGAGGAGAAAATTTGTTTTCTTAATAATTAAGGAAAATCTGTGGAATAAGTATAACTCCTCAAAACCTTGTATATGTAGTAATTTTAATACTACAGCACATTCATTGACTTCTACCTATTTCCAATGGCTACTCACAGGACAATATACTCATGAGGTTGACAGAAAGTATGTGGGTGTTTTGGGGCACTTCCTCGGATAGAACATAATTTAAAATCTTGTCATCTATTTTTTCCTCAGTCTGCATGTATTTCATTTTCCACGCTGTTACTATTTCTAAACATTATTAAATCATCAAATAGCCTGCAACCAGATGCAATCAAAAATAAAAGGTGCATTTGAAAAAGAAAAGATTTCCTATAGTTCATATTCTCTGAATCTCCATCTTTACATTATTTCAAAGGCATATTCAAGTATATTTTCAATGAAGTATTCCATAATGTCACACTAGCAAAACTATACGAGGATTACTTTATAAAACTGTGTAGTTTTTTTGATTGAAAAGTCCATTTTCAAACTTAACCTTTGAAATCATGAAAACAAAAACTCATTTCCTGAGACCAGTCACAGTGTGTTTTTTTACTGTTGTCTTATATCTAAGACGTGCATCTTTTTCAAGGAATGGTTCACCATTTATTCACTCTCCAGATAAAAGGGGGAGGGCCGTAATCCTGGTGGACTTGAATATTCACACGGATTACATACAACAGTTCTTCCTTTCATCATTTCCCCTCAGCTATATTTTCTTCTAGCCATTCACACTATAGTTTATGCCATCATGGTCAACTCTGCCCCCAGTGGTCTTATGACTTGTTTGACTCCTCGGGTCAAACAAGTCATAAGACCAGGTCAATGTAAAGAGTAGGAAATAGATTCCACGTGCAAAAGGCCAGATGGAAGCCAATCATAAATTTCTATAGAAATGGGGACAGCAAAGAATAGGAACTAATGTGCTATTTGCCATATGTATTATCTGTATCTAACTATCTGGAGAGAAAAAGACTTATTTTAAGGACTTGGCTCACAACATTGTGGAGACTGACAAGAATAACATCTCCAGGGCAGGCTGCCAGGCTGGAGACCGGGAAGGGTTGGTCCTGCAGCTGGAGTCCTGAGGTAGTCTGGAGGCAGAATTTCCTCTTCCTTGGGGGACCTAATTCCTTTCTCTTAAAATCTTCAACTGATTGGATGCACTCCACCTGCACTGTGGAGGGTAATATCTAAAATTACCCTGTACTGTCTTAAATGTTAATCTCATTTTAAAACTACCTTCATAGCAACATCTAGAGCGGCATTTGGCTAAATATCTGGGTACCCTCACCTAGCCAAGTTAACACATAAAATCTCCATGTCTTATATACAGAGAAAAAGAATTGAGGGTTAATTTTTAAAAGAATAACTTAAATACCTTATTTCCCTAATATCTCTTGTTCACTCACAAGTTAAGCCGTTCTTTACCTTTGAATATTTTCTTCCTGCATATGAACATATTTTTCTCTAAAAATAGCTTCCCTCCTATGTACATTCTGCTCTGATTTTTGTTTGTTTGTTTTCACTTTTCAAACTACCAGTGGCATCACGTCCACAGAATGTAACTGACAGAATCTGGTATGTACTAAGTCTCCAATGAAGCTTGACTATTCTTTCAGAACTTTTTTTTTTCAGACTTTAATCATTATAAAATGCATGTCTCTTCAGATTGTCATTAAATCATCTTGAAGTCTTGGACTCCCAATTTTGTCCTTTTTGCTTGTGTTAGATTTTTAATATTCAGTTTCTGTTTGTTTGGATGATTTTAATTTAACTTTAGAAGATTTGCTTTTATCAGTGGGAACTTCCTGCAGCCTAGGTTGTGGAATATCATTCCAGAGTCCTTTTGCTAGAAGCCCCAGAGATATCAAAACTTGAGAAGCTATATTTTGTAGTATTTCTGCTTGTGATTTTCTGCCTAAGGCAGAATAAATTTAAATCCCTAATTTTTCTGATACTTAGTGTTTTAAATGCTCAAGAAAAGATAACCTCCAATAGTGGTTCTCAAACTTTGCTGCACATTGAAATTTCACGTGGAGCTTTAAATTAGGATTGATGCCCAGAGAGATTCTGATTTAATTAGTTTACTAGAAATAGCCTCAGCAACCCTGTGAACTTTGTTGTTTGTTGGTACATTATGCATTTGTTAGTTTTTAAACCCTGGGGTGATTTTAATGTGCAGCCAAGTTTGAGACCCACTGACATAGAGCTATTGCTTGGTTGATACTCTCTGGTGGTAAGTCCAACATAACACCCAGGGCGTTACCCTTCCCTGCAAGAGGCTTGTTTTATAGAAATCTCTGTTAATATTTCTGTGATCTCACCTAATATCCTGGGGAGATTACAAAGCACAAGCTTCTAGACAACAAAGAATTAAAAACTTCTAGGATTAATATATTCGAGTGGCCACTAAAGTGTTCCTCTATACATCTATCAATCAAATTTCCAGTTTCCTTTTCTGTTTGGGGAAGTTGGGAAGTCTCTTACTCTCCTGTGTGTGTGTGTGTGTGTGTGTGTGTGTAATTTCTTGTAAAGATTTTTTTAATTATCCAAAAATTCTAAGGGCTTGTCGCTTCACATTTTCCAGTAATGGTGTCCATGACTTCTTACTATCTTTCAAACTCAGTTCACATGCCATCTCCTTTGGAAATTATTCCTTTCAGTCAGACGTAAATCACTTCCTCTGGATTTCATAGCACCCTGTGCTTACCTGCATCAGACCACTTATTGATGTCCTTTATGTAAGTATACCTGTCATTCCTAGTAGGCAGCACAGTGACTGAGGTTTATGGACTATGTGTCTTAAATGAGTTATTAAACCAAGTTGTTTCCGTAGTTTCTGGCACCTAGAGATGTTAAACAATAGTGACAAAATAAACTGGGTGAACTAAAGACCCTAGTGTTTCCTGGTTTTGTTTTCGAAATCATGGTTAATAAGACATTATACTACAGATCCACAATTATTCACAGTGAGAGGTAGAGGCTAGAATCCATGTTAATGGTAACTCACCCATACTTGGCTATTTCATTTATCTTTAATTACTATTAAAAGTCAGATTGTCATTCATGCTAGCCACATTTCAGTAGCTTAATAGCTACTGGTGACTATTGGTAAATATATTGGATGGCACAGACTTATTATGTATAATAATATATCAATATAACATATTCACATATATAATATATATTATTTTATATATAATATATAACCATATACTTATATATATTCATCATTGTAGAAAGTTCTAAAGTACAGATAAATCTAGAATATCTTTATGAGGCAGTTAGTTCCATTGTTCGGGGAAAAATTACCCCAAAGGACCTTGTTAATTCTGAAATGTTGGTTTTGAATTAAATTGTAATGAAATCATTGAAGACAAAAGCATTAGCCCATTTTCCTTATTTTAGAAGAGTTACATAGAATTTTACAAGTGTAAATTCAAAGACCTCAGATAGTATCTTGTTGAGGATTTGTCTTTCACAGTTAAGCAAACCAAGCTTTAGAGAAGTTTAGCAGCTTGTAAATGGATAATGATTGTAATGCATTCCACTATTGTCATATATATATATTCCCAAAATGGTTCCAAAAATCCACATTGCTAGTTTAAATAAGGAGAGTCAAGTTGTAATGGAGAAAAACTAACCCAGGGCTAAACTTTGTATGCCACAGAGGAATTAGGCAGAGGTGCATTTACTGAAAACAGTTGCAAAGTACCTGAGGCTAAGACTTGGAGGAACTGCATTTGTGCCTCCACACCCCAGCATGATATTCAATTAGTGTGGTTCAGGAACTTTCGAAAAGAAGAGGCTTCAAACATTGTGCCTATACTCACAACCATGACATAATCTGCAGGAATCTCTGCCTTAGATTAACTCTATATTTCCAGCATGGCATCCCAGACACTCCTGGAGTACTATTCAGCATTGCAATAAATCAGTGCTCCCTCTCTGTGCCTCCAGCCCTCACAGCCTCCACAGAGTGACGTGTTCCGAGACGTTTAATTTCATTTCAATTGTACATAATTCTATACAGCATGTAGTTATGAAAATGTCTTTGGATATTCATATTCATCAAATAGAGAAAAACAAGTTCTTTTTGGTAATTATTATCATAGAAATTCAAGAAAATATCAGAAGGGTTTTTTTTTTTAAACCATTCTTTAGGAACATCTCTCTTCAACTATCTGAGTATTAGGCAGAATCATTTCATTTGAAATTCACATTTATTATTAGTTTTACTCTTCATAATTTTCTAAAAAATCTTGAGACATATTTAATTTAATAGGTATAATACACACACATCTTTCTTCCTTAAGATAGAAAATAAACTATTATAATTCATCAGTAGGAAATTATTCAGTATTTTTCAGAACTGCAGCAAGTCTGGTTGCTAATTTTCCAAATTTTATATCAAAGAGTGGATGATTGTAAATCTATGGAGCAAAATCAATTCTCTCTCTCTCCATTTCTTTTTACTTTCACTCCTAAGATTAGATTTGATTTTATTCAAAACACACACACACACACACACACACACACACACATATATATATATACACATTAGTTGTAGATGGACACAATATGTTTATTTTATTTATTTATTTATTTTTATGTGATGCTGAGGATCGAACTCATATCCAGTTCCTCACACGTGCTCGACAAATGCTCTACCAGTGAGTCACAAATCCAGGACTGATTTTATTCATTTTTGAGTGAGAAAGAGCAGTTCAAAACTTTGGGTGCTATGAGAAGAAGAATCATCCTTAGAAATATACTTACTCTCAGAAATGCTACAGGGTTAGAATGAATCAGCATCAATGGCTTTTTCTCTCTGTAATTTTCTGAGAGAAGAAGATGGACACTTTAATGTATACTAGACAGAACATGATTCGGATGCGTCTCCGGTTTAGTACTGACTGACAGGTTGATAATAACATGCTATGGTTCTCACACAATCTCAGCTTCCCTTTTAATGGTAGTAGAAACACAGTTTAGAAATGCTTATTTAAAATATGTGTTTTAATCCCTATATGAGTGAGAAAGGATGAGATCCCATGTTTGAGGTAGAAGCAAGGAATTGGTGGGAAAGTTCATGACTTTAAAAAATGCTGAGAAAGCAAGGAAACCAGTGGCGTGGGGAGGAATAAAGAGGGAAGAAGGAAAAGGCTGGGACAGGACAGAGAGAGAGAGTGTGTGTGTGTGTGTGTGTGTCAGAGATAACAGCAGAAACTAACCATCAGTTAACAATGTATTTGGAGAGAGAAGGAGAAATTGAGGAGGTTTGAGTTTTCTACTCTTCTGTTAAACACGATTGCTAACCATATTATCTTGCATATGTATAACCCAGGGAATGATAGAATCAGAAAGCATTCTCATAGAGGGCTATTTAACCATGAAAAATGGCATCCTGCTATTTGCAATAACATGAATGGAACTCGATATCATTTTATGAAATTAAATATGATCTCACTTATATGTGGAATAGAAAACAGTTGATGTCATAGAAGTTGAGGGAGAATTGCAGTCACCAGAGGCAAGGAAGGGTAGGCGCGGCGACAGAGGAGGAAACGTTGATCCGCAGGTATGCCGTCAGATGTAAGAAGTTTTGTTGTGCTACAAAATCTGACTACAGATAAGAATTATGTAGTGTATATCTCCAAAAGCTAGAAGAACTGAGAATGTTTTCATTATAAAATACGGATAAATAGAAGAGATATATGCTTAATCTGATATAAATATTATATAATGTATATATGCATGAAAACATAAAATGGTACTTTATTAATATGTACAATTATCTTGTTCTTATGTATTAATTAAGATAATTAATAATAACTTTCCTGCTAATGGAAGGCTGAATCTGAGTAAGCAAGGTTTCACATTCTCAACACTATTGGTACTTTGGGAAGATAATGCTTTATTAACAGGAATTGTTCTAGGCATTGCACTCCATGTTTAGCAGAATCTCTGGTCTCTACCTATCAGATGTCAATAACAATAAAGGAAATCAACAGTAAGATCCCCACCTGACAAACATTCATTTAAAGAACATGGTGCAAAATTGCCTCAGGTGTAGATCTACTGGTCTAGAATGAAATTGTTGGATGTTTTAAAACACAGGTTTTTAAATGTTTGATGGCATATAAATTATCATCAGTGTAGGACAACAATGAGACAAAATATAGTTGGATATAATTGAAAGAAGTTTTTGTTTTGATGATTGTTAATGATCCCTTTTTTATATGTATATAAAACTTTGGGTAATTTCATATGGAATTTTAATTAGTTTCTGTTTGTTTTAGTGTTCTTGACATTGCTCTGTCAAGTCCTCAAATCTTTCTTTATTTATATGATTATTATCAGCAGTTTTCAAAAAATGTTTTGTATTTGTAGAAGAATAGCATGGCCTTTACTTTATTCGCTTATTTTTGAATGGAGTGCTAAGGATTGAACCCAGTGCCTCACCCATGATAGGCAAACACTGTGCCTCTGAATCCCAGCCCCAGCCCTTATTTTGAAACATTTGACCTAGTTAACAAAACAACAAAAACAATCTAAAAGTTGGAACGCTCTACTTTAAATCAGAGAAAGTCAAATTTCTCTTTTAGTCAAATTTTAATGATATCATTTTGGATCCACACTGACCAAAATGCCATGAAAGTAACTCAAGTTACTAAGCCACTTGCAAGGGTCCAACTGAGGGAAAAACAATGGAGACAAATTTCATGTTTGTAACATAGAAGTCAAAAATGGTAGCCTATAGTCCCTACGTGGCACATACATACATCACAGAGGACAGAACAGTTGTTTTAAGGCTGTATTTTGATATTAATATTTTTAAATGTAAGATTTTATATTGAACCCTATATTGCTGGCTTTTCCTTAATACTGAAACACTAACATTTCAATGTAGTAAAGCAGCAGGAACTCAGAACCTATGTTCACATGAGATTCAGTAGGCATGAGCCACTGGGCCCAGCACTTTCCATCTTCTTAACATCACTTATATTTGTCCCCCTTAACTCTTTTATTTTATTCTCAGCAGGTGATCATAAGAATCTGTTCCTTCAATACCAAAAATTACTCCCATTGAGAGTCAATTATTTTGAATCTTTCTAAACTGGTCTGGAGAAGCTTGGAAATCCCTCCTGACCATTTAAAATTGCATGAATGCATGCATATAGGGAATGCAAAATGAAAAGCTATATTACTAGAAACTCTGACGAATGGAGAATTAAATTAGTTCCAGAAATAGGATAAAGAGTATCAATAAAATATCTTTCCTTCTATTTCCTCACTTCTTCATGATGATTGTGTCTTCATTCTATTTCTTCTAAGTCACAAGAAAAAAAGAAATAGAATACAAAAAAATAATAATTAACAAAACTCTGAACAAGATATTTTATATCCCTATCACCTCTTTAGATCTCTTCTACTTATCATAGGTGATATTTCCTTTCTCATCTGTTCCCTTTATGCCTACTGCACTCTTCTCCCACTTTAATTCTCTCTTCAACATGTCTTTTTAACCTTCTGTCTTTTGTTATATTACGCATTAATCACTTTCATGGGGAAAGGATAATTGTGAAAATAAATTGATCAATATTTATTAGCCATACTTTCTCTCCAGCAAAGCTCAATATTTGTCCTACTGCCCAATTCTAACTCCTGCCTCCCATCAAACCAGTCATTTTCTAATACTTATTTCTGTCCTGAAAAAAAAAATATCTGATTACTTCTGCCAATTCTGCCTTTATGTGAGCAAGACCCTTTTCTGAGTCTCAGTTTCCTCATCTCTAACCCCTGAGTTTCATTCCATTACTTTCTTAACTTCTCTAGGATCACATATGTACAGATTTAGAAGCTTCCATCATGGCAGGTTACAGAGTTAGCAACATTATGCAGCTTATTCCTCAGTGACATACTATAGTTGCAATGGGCAATATTCCGAGCTTTGTGTAGCTCTCAACAAAGTCCACTGTTTAAATTTAAGGTTAGGCAGTCAGGTCCAGGAGCACCTGAGCTTGGTGAAACATTGTGATTATTTAACAAGAGAGTTTCTTTTTTCCCAGGAGCTGTGTACCTGAGATCAAGGTCAAGGCTGATTAGACACTAGCACAGAGCCTATAACTAAAGGTATATGCTCCACAAGAAAAGAACCATCCTGGTGGTAAGGGCAAATGACCATTTCCTTACATAATGGACTCCACCTTGGTACAATTAAATGAGAGTCATCCAAATGAAATAGTTATGCATATATTTATGTATATAGCCTTGAACTTTAACATAAGTATCAGTTGCATTTATAGCAACAGTAGGAGTAAGTAATATCGTAGCATTAGATGGCTTAACATACTGAGGATTTCCCCAATTATAAGAATCTTTACAGGATATTGGGTTTTGGATACCTGCTTTGGTGAATATTGTCATATTTGTAATTTCGTGTGCATGACAGCACAAAGGAAGAAGACAGAAGCTCAATATACTTTTCCATATCAACACCCTGGAGGATGCAAATCTCAGATAAGTTAACAATTTCAGCCAGGTGAACCCAGATATTATAATGGGTTGTAGAAGTTAAGGAGTCTGATAGTATTGGATTTCCCACAGCTGGAGTACAACAACAGAGCAACATTATTATTAGGATCAAAGCATTTATAGATTTTTGTATAAATTCAGCAATCAAAGCGGTAACTAAGTTTTCTGGAGTACATTCTAACCCCATTTGAGTCAACAGCTGTTGAGCTGAAGCTGTTAATGATTTGACATCCACTCAAGTCACCGGAAGTCGAGAATTTCGGGGTCCTCTCTCAGTGTTTCTTCTTTGTCCTCTTTTGGAGTTTCTTCTCTTTCAAGGAGAGTGATCATCCTTTTGTTTGGTGGAATCCTCCTCATCCAGGATTAAATAGGAGCTGATAATCTGGTTGTGATGCCAACTCATAATTGACAGGTTTCACACACCTAGCTGGAATCCAAACAGGACCTGTTGGTATAAGCACAGCAACATATCCATTTCCTCATGTGATCAAAGGTATAGGGTCCTGCCATCCTGAGTCTAGAAGAATCTTGCATTTTATATAAAGTTTTGGCAATGGTTCTTTAGGAATAAAATGTCTATCCAAAGCAGATGTCCAATTGTGAGTATTATCTTCATAGTGCATATTGAGTGCATTAACTATAAATAAAGCAATATTTAAAGCATTATTAATATGAGAGAGGCTAGGTCCCCCCTTTTTTTTAAAAAAAAAAGTATATTTTAAGAGTATGATGTGCTCATTCAACCAAAGCCTGTACAGCAGGATTATACCATCCTTTTTTAGTAATTTTGCTTCAAAACTAAAAATTAGATCAGCTTCATGGAAAAGGATATCCACCCCAAACACAGAAGAAATATTGTCTCTTGTTGGACTTAAGGTTGGTAAATATTTAGTAACAGATGTGCAAAGAGGAAATTTTTTAGTTTAATTAATTGATCTAAAATATTTTTTCCTTGCTTCATATTGCTTGTGCTTAGTGCTAGATTTTCATAACAATGCCAGTTCTCCTTCCACAACCCTTTGTACATTTCAGTTTATTTTTAGCTGGCCGGTTACTAATCTCAAAAATCATCTACAGAGAATGAAAAAAAATGGTTGCTACTATGGGAACAATAATTTTTTGCATTTCTGACTTTTATTTTTAAACTGGAACCATTATAATGCTGCAATCATGCAAGGGAAAGAAAGTATTTGCATTTAACTGTAACAAGAGTTCTTTTAGCTGTCACTTAGCAAGATCTAAACATTTTATACAGCATGATTTTTGAAAACTTTTGACCTTTTAAGATTTTATTTTATTTTATTTTTTAAAAATTTTTGTTCCAAATGCCAGGAACCATCAAGGCAGTTGTCTTAAAGGAAAAGGTCACCCCAAGGAAAAAAGTTAGCCCTAAGTTGAGTGACAGTGTTTCTCTGCTGTCTAATCCAGGATGTCAAGCACTAATTGTGGAGTGCCTGGATGATAGCTTACTCTCTGCACTGTTCCTAGGTGTACAAGGATGTTTCAGAACTTTTGCAGCTATTTCCAACACAAATCTGGAGAAATGTGACAAATATCCAAATCCAACTGTCATGGGAAATGGAAGACAGTATCTTAAAATGCACAGGTCTTTGTGAAAGCCAGTTATAGATACTCCAAATAGAAGCAATATTTATTTGAAAGTGATTTATCTCACACCTAGGTTATCATTATGGAGGGGCCACAATAAAATAATTCCCATGTAGGAGTATGCTTTTACTTATATAACAATGTATTCTAGATTGAATACCAGTTTTGATACAACTATAAGATAGAATAACTGTATAAAAGCATATGGTTTTCTTTTTTCCCTATGAAATAGAATAGCATTGAAGACTTTTCCCTAACCAATTTTAAAAGTAAATGAGGCTACACTAAGTGAATATCATGAAATTGTAAGTATTGTAAAATACTATATTTATGTAGGAACGTCTCATCTACTGCTGAAAAACAGTTTTTGTGAGTTTTTTTTCCACAACAAATATGGGGATGAAATGAAGCTGAAGCTAAGCACCTTGCCCAAGAATTATAATCATTACTGACAAACTTAGGGATAGAACCCTATTTCAATATCACTTCTCCATAGTGCTCTATGCCCACACAGTCTGTGCTACTAAATGCACAGGTAACTAGAGTGTGAACTTTGCATGTGTACACATTGGAATGATGCACTAGTTCCAGGAAATGTCACTATGGAGCCAATTCATTAGTCTAGGCATTACAGTCTTACAAGAGGAATGTGGTCAAATAAATTAGGACTTTAAAATACAGTTAATGATCCAATTACTGAGTTTTGGATTTAGACAGTCTGTGATTAAAATATGTACTATCTTACTGAATCTATGATGTCACTCTTAGAAAGTGTTTCAATGTTTAAGAGGGATATAGTTTGGAGTAATAAACAAAACATAACAAATTAAATGATATGTAGATTATAAATTCTAAGAATGCTACAACTCAACCCAGGTTTTATAGGGTATAATTAAGTTGGTAAATCTGTTTTCAAAGGAAAATTTGGTGGATATATGCTTCAAATATCTATAGCTATCTATCTATGTAAACAGATTATTCCCCAAATATAAATATGTGTGTATGTGTGTGTTTGTTTGTAACTATGAGGCTGATAACAAAAGATTAATCATCATGTTCTCTAAGGAATTAAACAATTCAGATGATAATTCTAAGATGGAAAAGAAGTTGGCAGTTTTACTAAATAAGTAACATCAACAGTGAGAAAAACTGAGGATTCTATGAAAATAAATGTCCTGGTTTTATCCTGCAGTTTATCTATTTGGATGTAGTAAGAAATCAACAGTCCTCAAAGCTTACAGAGACACTTTTGAAATTGAAAGTCTAATTGCAAACTAAAGAGTGAAAGTCAAGAACAAGTTATTTATCCTAAAATTCTTGAAGAACTTTCTAATAGAAATAAATGAATAATAGTAATTCATTATTCATGCTGCTAAGATCACAATGTACTTTAAACATCAGTAATGTCAAACTTATTTGATTTGTTTTTACCTGGGTGAAGCTTGCTTACATGGGTATAAGAAATCAGTAAGTGGACCTCTTAATATCTTATTTGCAATAAAATCTACAGTCTGAAAAAAAATTTGGAAGATGATAAAATGCTCTGTATTGAACCTGAGAATTCACATTTCTAACGTGCTCTAGCTAATTTTCTTTTCATGTTACTGCTGTACCTGAAGGACCATTGCTGACGTATAGCCTTTATTGCTATAAAATACATACCTCACCGTTTATGGTTTCCACTAAAAGTTACATTTTCAAAGAATGTTGTATTTGTCCAGTTCCTCATACTGAATGACTGCATTTCCAAAAGTAAAGTCCTGACATGCAAATCTATCAGCCAGAACACTTTAAGAGGTAAAACCATTGTCTTCACAAATAAGGAATAAATTGATTCCAATAACCCTTGCAATTACCTGTCTTTGCTCACAATCATTCCTTGTGTCTAAATGAGAAAGTAATGAAACGTTAATAAAACTATCCTTGTAGAAATCAACCAAATCAACTTCCTATAATATAGGACCAAATTCTACTTAGGGAACGAAGAAAATATTCCAAAAATATCAGAATAAAAGTAGAAAGAATGCAAATGCTTACATTGAGTTGTGGTTTCTTAGGACAAAAGTCAATGTTATATAAAGTTGGCATCTCAGTATTAATCCAACTAACTTTTCAATCTTTTTTTGGTGTTGCAGAGACTACAGGACTGAAAACCCATTTCTCAGATGCAATTTTCCAGAAAAGTTCTGGTTTATATTACTTTAATGAGAAGTATTTTCATGAGAGATATCTTATTTGCATGAATTGATATCTTCATGTTCCAGACAGTAGCAGACAGGTGCCTGGCCCATTGAGAACAGGCAGGAGGGTTTTAGTGCAGAGCAGGCAAGTGGGGATTGGTAGAAGGCAGGTGTTGTATATGTCTATTGATGGAGGGCAGGTGTAAGGTGTCAACAATGATTTTCTGTTTTCACCAATTTGATGCGTCAGGCAACTGTGACAACTCCTGGATATGCTTTTGCAAATTGATTCTTAACTCCTAAACATAAGCAGAGTCTTTCCTTCCATTCCAATAGTTATTGAAGATCACTGTTGTGGGAGCATTGCTTCAAGAGCTTCATTTGAAAGAATATGCACATTCTCATCACCAAGTTTGCTATAACCATGGAGGAGGTAAATATGAATAGGGTGTTACAATGAATCAATATTCAAACCATAAGCTATGAGCAAAATGAAAACAAAGAGATTCTGCTAATGTCCTTCATAATCTCTCTAATTTTCCATTCTCTCCCCCATATTCATATGCTAGCACTTGCATTGAAGATATTTTTATAATAAATGTTTTCTATAAGTATATCATTGCTTTTAGTGAGAGTGCTTTGAAGAGCAAAATCAACATTGTTGGAATTATCTGAGAAAGTAACATTTGAAGAATACAGATTGATTGAGGTCTTTAGAAATGGATCTTTTTGAGCTGGTTTATGACTGGGAAACTCCTATAGCACCTTTTTTCCCCCCAGTTTACTGGATTATACTGAATACAAGATTAATCTGTTTTCTTTTATTGTCTAATATTCTTTAGCATCTGCAATCCATCCACACATTGAGTAACTTTTTTTCCCATCTCAACTCAGTTACAAAATGAAATTTTTTCATCCTCCCTCTTCTTGTTGTGCACATTTTTACTTCTTTGCTAGCGCCAAAGAGCAGCAAACAGGTCTTTCTTATGGACTAGATTTACTTTTAATTATTGGTGATTGGTAGAGAAGAGAGAAAATGAGTAATAAAAAAAATGAGAGAGAGAGATAAACTCTAACATGTATGCTTTCCTCTCTGTCTCCTGACATTCTTTTCAACAGTGTTGCTCGAAAGTACTCTGATGTTTTATTGCTTTTCAGTGTTTTTCCCTCCTTCTCTTCTTCTCTGCCACCTGCTCCTCCTCTCTACCTCTACTTCCCTCTCACACATACCCATAAGCACCATACTGTGATTCTTCTTCTTCATCATTGGTGATAATTTGGTGACATTTTTAAGGAGCACACTAGTGCAGTCAAAAAAAAAAACATGTAATAGTACTGTGTGCCACTTGTGTATTTTATTGATTTTACTGCACACACTCTTGGTTCTGATATAGTACATTGGTATAGCACAATGCTTGCTCATAAGAATACTTCAGAAGTACAAATATGTTTCTGATTACCTTTCTGTAGAGGTGGCCTCTACCATGCTTTTATGATACTCTATCAGGTGAAATTAGTTCTACCTCTGTGTGGTTCTGTCCCTGATTTAAATAATTGTCTTTGAAAATAAGACTATGTTTCATTTAATTATTGGAAAAAATAAGCCTACATGTTAACTTTTAAACACAAGGGAAACTCTTGGCTTGAAATAAGAAAGAAAATAAAAAATATTCATCTACTGTTACCTATATTCACACGCACACACACACACATATATATTTCTATAGATTATTACTATTTTGATGATTTTGTTTTCCTCAAAGTTTGAAGATTTTGCTTTATTGGCTCTTTTGCTTTTTAATAGCCAATTGTCTTTTAATCATTTTATTTATTAAACCAGTTTTCATACTGCTTTGAAATATGCAATATTATGCAGAAGACACTGCTAGAATGGCTTACAAATTCTTTCTTTGTGCTTATTGTCAATGATCAATTTTACCTGTTTCATTTGGATTGTGTAATGCATGTTGGAATTCCATCTAATAATATTTATGCATAATCTTTAATAATCATGCATATGTGTTTCAATGTTTCACAATATCTTCAAACATTTTCAGATAAATATTTTAAATAAAACTGAAAGCATAAAATCAAAATTGCACAATGAGAAGTTAGAAACAATGTGATATATTACTTGCTATTGAATTAATAGAAGCTTTGCTGACTATACAATCTGTTGTATAAGATAGTCTTATATTTCTTTAGTACTCTTTTTACTATGAAATGCCAGGTTAAGGTATTATTTAGTAGTTTACCTCCACCATATTCATGAATTCCTGAATTTCGGATAAGTCTTGTTTTCTTTTACAACTAGCTCAGTGCCTGACACATATTAGGGACTCTAAGAATATCTAAATCCAGGTTTAGTTAGGGAACCTCTCCTTGTCACTGAATCAACATTATTTAATGTATCTGAATAATTGAACAAACATTTTGATGCCTTTTTTATTACACATATTCTGACAAGTATAAGATGAATGAGTTTTAAGGACCTTATAAAACCATTAGATACTCAAAAATTTTTTAAAAAAGAAGAAATGATTTGGGATTTTCAGCATCTAATGAATTATTAGGACTTTGACAGGTGAATAATAAAATGTTGAGAAAAGGGCCACTATGATGATGAAGATATTGAACAATAAAAGGAGAATTCTGAGTTGATGAACAGTAAGATTGCTGGACTATTAAGTGTTTGAAAATTAGCAATACTTCTATTACTGTAAAGTTGGAATTCATTTTAGGAACATAAAAAATACAACCATAGTTTGAGATGTAGATGAAAATTAACTCACCATGGTATTTATTGCATAACTGCAAGGAAAGAAAGGGCCTGAACAGAAGTGTGGAGAATTTAAATATTCTTTTCCAGGGAATGAGAAGAGACCAGGTGATTGAAAGATTGGGGGCACAACTAGAGATGCACAGATATGACAGGGAAAGGGGAAATGACTGGTATTTCAAGAAGAAGTATGAGATCCAGTGCACCAATGGGGGAGGTATATTGTATTTGCAAATTTCCTTATTGGTAGTGCCTTTTAAGAAAAAATTTGAATATAGAAAATGAAGATGAAGCTAGGTTATAAGGAGTCTAGAAATTGGCATCAAATAGTTGGGAGTTTAGCCAGAGGGAGATGTAAGTAAAAAATGAGAAATGCAGTCATGGATGTTCTCTTTTAGAAACAGAACACCTTGGGTATATTTTTAAAGTATTGGAAAAGTAAGCTGCAAGGGAGAAATTGATGGTAAAATGAAAAGAATAATTGATGGGTCAAGTTTTCAGAGATGATGAGAAATGAGTAAGATAAAATGAAGTGTTCAAGTGGTGGATTTTTCAAAAAGGAACAGAGGTAATTATTCTGAGACAAAGCAAAAGAAGTCAACATGATGAACATCCTGAAATGCTGGGATAGAAAAAAAAAAACGAAGGTAGTTTTAAAATAGAAAGTTGCTATTAAAGAGTTCTATTTGAGTTCTAGAGAGGCAACTTGGAGTACTGGAAGAGCTCTGTAAATAAAGTCAACAAACCCTGTTATGATTTCCAGAACCACCAATTGTTTTGAGAACTTCAACATATTAACTTTTTCTAAACTCTCTCATTCTTATGTACTTTCATTTTTAAGTGAGGTTATGATGGACAGAGGGATGCAATTCCCAGATACCTCATCAAAGAAAGACTTGACATAATTTCTGATAGTGGCATCTACAGGCACCATTGGCTATTAGTCTCTTCAGCAATTGCCTCCATGGCAGAAAATTACCTTACCCAAAGACAACTCCTTTGGCAGACAGCCCATACTCAGTGATTTTGGACAGCGACATAAAGATCTGATCATTTTGGACCCAAATGAGAAAATTCTGATAAGTCATGTTAGTTTTATAGCTACCCAAGGGTTGGACAGCATTGCTCTTTGGTCTGCTGTGTGGTTGGGATCTCTCTTTGCCAGTCTTGCTGTTTCTTCCTCTTTTCCAAGTATGTTGCTCCAAGAAAAATCAGTCATCAAACTTTGGTCTATTAAACTCCACTTAAAAGTCACTTCTAGAAAGTCCAACTTGTCATTGAGGTTGCTATGAAGATGCAAAGAGATAATTTCATATGAAAATGTTTTACACTGAGTAGGTATGGAAACCACATGGATGAATAGTTTCTTTACAGTTCCTATTTCAGAAAGTGGCAGCCCATAATCTTCTGAATATTCAAAACTGGCCCATTTTAACAAAACATTTTCTAAATACAGTTATTTGTCCTTTGAAACATGGTCTGTAGTACTCTAGTAATTTTTCCAGGAGTTTGAATGTATAGCTTTGGAGGTATTCCTATTTATCTTTGACCATAGTTACCATATTAAATAGGAATTGTACTAGTACCTGCCCATGTTTTAGGTTGCCTGTGACAATAGTTATAGGTAGTCTCTGCTAAGAGTTAGAAGCCACTCTGTATCTGGGAGTTGCAGCTGTTCACCTCATAAGGAATCTGTACTTAGCTCAACATATGAGGGGCAAACTGTTAGGTAGGAGTTCAGGGACTCCAAGATGGCAGATGCAGGGTACAAGAAAAATGCTGCTGGAGGACAAGATAGAAAGATGAGTTATCATGTCCTGTTTACACTAAGTCCCATTACCATGACCACTCCCACCACAGAGGACTAAAGGCTCAAGATATCTCCTACCACAGGTTCAGTATTTTAAAATGACCAATGGAGTAAAGTAGGAAGCACTCTAACCAGGTATTCTAAAGTAACCAAGAACACTATTCTTATTAGGTATTATAAGGTAACCAATGGGAACAAATGTCTTTAATCTGTCCATATAGAGAATCAGATATCTCATAGTCCAGCATATGAGACTCTTCCAGATATCAGGGTTTGGGGCCTCTGTCTGTTGCTCAGCCCACTTTGCTCTATGTTCCAGAGTGCTACTTTCATCTTCACATTCAGTAAATCTGTACTTTCTATGTTACCTCCGTGCGTCTTGCTCAATTTTTTTGTTTGGGACACGAAAGACCTGAAGTCCAACTGGACACCCCATAGTGCCGCAGGCTGCGCGGCTGCCGGGCTCTGAGGCGTGCCTTAGCCTCGCCGCCTTCCTGCTGGGCGCCTCAGTGCTCGCGCTGCTGCTGCTAGCGCGCGCCGGCTTGCAATGCCGCACCCCGGCTGGGCACAGAAACACAAGCCGTTGAAGTAGAAACAAAGTTTTATTTTTAAAAAAGCCGCCAGTGGTCCGTGTGCGTCCCACTAGCGAGCTGGTCCACACACATGTGTATGTCTACCGGAACCGGGGGCCGCACTTCCCCAGGAAAACCCTCCTACCATCCTTCCCCAACCAATGGGAACTCTCCGGGAGTCCCATAAAAGGCCGAGGTAAACAGCAGGTGTCCAATTTCCATATGAATGTAAATCTTAACAAACTCATATCATCTCAATGGCTAGCTGGCAGTTACCTAAAACCAAGGTGCCATGTATTATAATACTTTTGCTGTGGCTCCTAGCACCATAGATAATATAATCCTGTCCAAGAATAAATGTGAGGAACACAGGAAAGTTGTGCCCAAGAATTCAGAGACTTTATCACTTCTGGAATGGAGTGGTAGGAGCTCAATTACTCAGCCTCCTATACAGATTCCAGGGTCATATTAAGTCTAAGCTGCAATTATTATGACTAGGGGAGTTTTCTTTCTTTCTTTTTACTCCTCTTGCTAAAGATTTGTTGTCAATAGCAATCCATTCAGGTTCAGTGTCTGGTGCTTCAAGAACTACAGCTTCCCTGAAGTGAATGGAGATTCATAGCTGATAGCAAACCATTGCCGAGAATGAGTTCACACAAGCAAAGCAATAACTCCATTCAAAGGACCAGCGGTTCAGCCCGATAGTGTCCTCCCGAGAAGAATAGGTTCTCCTTTAAGCACTAGGATGTGATGAAAAGGTAGGAAATGGTTGCTTTGTCAATATTGCTCAATGGATTTACTTTGGATAGTGATGACCTACCTCTGTTTTATAAATCATCTCAAAAGTTAACTTTGGAGTTCATGCTGAAATGTGTCTCTGCTGGGAACAATCTGCCTCTGATAGAAGAGTTAACACAAAGCTTTTTTTTTAATTATTTTTTCTTCTTTTTTGTCTGTAGTCAGGAAAATCTTCTTTTTGACATTTCTTACTATCTTATCTTGGTTTGATTTCACTAAATAGACAAAGGGCTTGTTAAAAAGAGCTGTTGGGGTAATGAATGTATTGGTGAAAAAAAAAAGTCATTTGGTTTTGTGTGACTCATCCACCAAAGCTGTCTGTAGAGATTAAATGAATCAGCAACTTTGCTAGACTTGGTCTAGAGAGGAAAGCTTGAACTATGTACACATGATGATGGAACATTTGTCAATGGAGTGAAGTTGTTTTGCAGGAGGAAAAGTCAGCAAAACCCATCTGTTTTGTCTGTTTAGATCCAGTGTTCCTGTTACAACTAAACCTGAATGAACCCCCAAATTCTCTATAATTGATACAGACGGTAGGTTGGGTTTTTCCAGCAGAAAATCTAAAACATCATCTATTCATTCCATATTTTCACTTTTAAGCATATTTTGGCTAGTTAAATCATAAACACTTACATGCCATCTACTTATATAAAATAAAAATGAACTAATAAAGAATATACTGTGAAAATTAAATCTCCCTCCCCTTTCTGGCCAAGGCCAAACAATATTCCCATTAAAGGTATCCACATTTATAAAGCTATTCAATGTATAAACAAATTAATACATGCATACTTAACATTCAGTCATATAATTCTTTTTTTCTTTTTATAATGGTGAACTCTATTTTCTATTCTGCACCTTTCTTCTTTTAGTTAGCAATACATCTTTGATCACAAAAGGAAAAAGGAATTTAAAGTGCTATTACATTGTCCAAAAAATGTAATAAAGTCATTCTAGGGAATTTTAAAATTTCATACTATATTAATTACCCAAAGTAAAGAATATTTTCTTAAAAAGAATAATTTCTGGGGTGGTAAAAGGTTTAACTGTAGCTCTGCTGGCATAGACTTGATTTTCAGGTTTGGTGAGTTTAAAGAATTCACTGTTAAAAGAGGGCTTTGCAACAGTTTCTCCACCTTGGTCTCCCTCCACCTTTTTTTTTTGTATGTCATTACATAAACTTATTCAATTCCTATAGAGAGGGTACCAGTTATATAACACACATTTAATTAATTGGTAAGAATTTGAAAAGTGCAAAGAACCAAGTCATAAAATAATGGTTTTGTAAATGTGGTTCTGTCACTGAGAAAAGGAAGCCCAATTAAAAAGCAACATACAATTCAGGGTATGTGTGTGCACATATATATGTGTGAGTACGTATGTGTATGTGTGTCTTATCATACATAAAAAGTATATATATATATATATGTATATATATATATATATACACACATATATATATACACACACACATATATATATCTTTTACATAATAGGAATTTATAATCTTATATGTACATATGTATGTATGTGTGTATGCATGTGTATATGTATGTACAAATAAATATATATGTGTGTGTGTGTGTGTATATATATATATATATATAACACACTGATCACACAAAAGGATTGGTGTTTGTACTTCCTAAGTTAGAGATTTCACAGTACAAAAAGTACCACTTGAGCACAGTTAGGAAGAAAAAAGTTTTTTGACAACAGCAGAACACATGTAGTGTTTTTCCAGTTGGCTGAAATCACATTTAAAAAACACAATTAAAAGGAAGAAGACCTCAAGAAAGAGGAGAAGTTCCAAAAAAAGTCAATATTTTATATAGAATGCATGTTTACATATGACTTGAGGTTAAAGATTAGAGGTGGAAACATTGGAGAAGCAGCTGGACACATAAGGAAAAGAAAGTTTGTTTTGCTAATGGAAAGTATGCAAGGATGACAATTCATAGTGGAGCATCTCATTAAAGTATTTAAGAAGAGACACTGATTTGTGTTTTGAAAGATATCACATGGAGATCAGTTGGGAAAAGCCTGGAAGAAGAGGACACTTGAGGCAGAAAAAAAATGTTTAGGTGATATTCTTCAGGGATGTGCATAATAAAGATCTTGAAAATAGTAGCAATAGGATCAGAGTAAGAAATTATGTTGAACGATGTCTGATAAAAATCAAGTCCATGTATGAAGACATGAATGGTGTCACTATACTTTGTATACAACCAGAGATATGAAAAATTGTGCTCTATATCTTAATATGAATTGTAATGCATCATACTATCATATATAACAAATTAGAATAAATTTTTTAAAAAAATCCAATGGATTCAGTGAAAACCTACTAATAAATGGGAATGAGTTAAAGTGAAACAGACTGAATTTGGGGTTCCTTTTCTGAAGCAAGTTCAACTTTCCTCCTGAGAGAAGGAAGCTATCGGCTGAAACCCAGACCAAAGAAGAGGGAGGGGAACAGAGATGGCCCCCTGCCTCTATCCTGTGTAATACAAGATAACTAGATCTGCATGTGTGTATCACATGGCTTTTCTTTCTAGAAATCATATAACACTTCTGTGGGAAGTGTTAGGATGGGATCTTCCTGTTTTTCTCCAGTTTAATCAAAGTACACAAAGTTCATTTTTCCTTTTCTATATTTTGTCAATTTCTTATACAAGCAGGCAGCTGAATCCAGCCAGCTGGGGTGCAGGCACCTTCCCTGAGCTAGGCTGCTGATACTAAGGGAAAGAAGGAAGGAAGTATAGCTCCCAGGAAAATATGGTGGATGTTGATGATAAAACCTTCTCTACTTTGGAAAGTATTCATTACTTACTCCCGAGTTATCATTATTGCTAAATTATGTTTTGAAATGGGCTTATTGATATAAAACAAGTAATAGGAACTATTATCATGAGTAATTGTCTGCATATCTGCCACATGAACCAACAAATATGTCTTTTTTAGGTCAGGAAGAAAAATAATATACCCATTGCATCTACTTAGTTTAGAATAACAGGAAACTAAGACACAAGGAATAGTATAAATGACCTGACAGCCAGTATTTAATAAATATATCCAATTTCTTATAAACTCAGTTACCATTTTTTGTATTATAGAAATGTCTCAGTGTAAGCATGTGCAAGTTGATTGTTTGCCATTATTTTAATCAGGCTCTGCTATTGGTTAATCATGTTGGTCTTTGGCATGTCATTGAATTGTTCTAGCATTCTATTTTCTCATTTTTTAAATAAAATAATAACGAAACTGCACAAATTGCCTCAGAGCTCTGAAATAGAATAACTGTGATAATGTCATTAAAAAAACAGAAAAAGCATTTGGAAAAGCATAATTCATGAATGGCCCAGTCATGAATTCCTAGCCATAAATGTGTTACTTATGGATTAAATCTGAAAATTGCATAAGCCAGGTGTTCAGTTAGTAGATCAGTAAGTAAGATATGACTTACCTTCAGTTAAACAGGACCTGGTAGGAATTCACTGGAAGGGGCTTTATGGTATGATTAAAAAAAAAAAAAAACAACTCAAAAAACCCAGCAAAGTCATATATTTAAATGAATGAAAAAACTGTGTGGCTAAGCTAAGATGTGAGATTAGACTGTGAATGCAAGCATTTCATGAAATAATCACATCAAAATTGCATATACCTAAGGAGTTCTATAAAGGCTTTCAGTCAATGTTCAGGGAGCTATCTCTTTCAGTGAGCATTTGCATTCAGCTGTGTGTAATAGAAAATGAAGACACCAGAGATACCAAGAAAGAAGGTCCATTTTTCATTGAGACAACAAAATATTCTGTGAGCATGTAACACAGTATTGGTTAATGGCTCAGGTCTACACAGCAAAAAAAACTGCAATTCTCATGAAATTTCTTTGATAAATATCTAAGAGATAACAGCTGACACCAGCAATGATATTCAATAATCACAACTATCAATGTAATGCAGACATGAAACTAATCAGAATGGATACGTGAACAAGAAAAATGGGTTCTGAGCATTAGCAAACAGTAAAGCCACCTGGGGACATAACAGCTGAGTATCAACTTTGATATAAGTGCTTCTGGTAGAAAGAAATAGGAAAGCATCAAAAGGACATGTCAACTGAATCATCGCTCTAAAAATTTTCCAACAACCCTTCCCAGTGTTTCTACAAATATTTCATGGGTCAAACAATGTTCTATCACAGAATCTAGAAAACCTAGAGCCACTTTTGTTGTTGTTCAGTTTCCTTATTGTTTTATTTGCTTTCACGTTTTACTCATAAATCAAGTACATTTCTTCCTCCTATAAAATCATAATTATCTTACTACAGAAGAAAGGGCTAAATTGCTCTGTGGCAAAAATCTCTGAAATATAGCAATGTTTTTTTTGTAATGTCTGGGGCCAGTTTTCTGATATGACAGAAAACTAACAAACTCTTTCAGACTTCAGCCCCATTTCCCTTGAGTTGATAATGTCAGCAACTATATGTGGATTTAGTTTAACACAAAATTAAAATAAATCTTGCTTAATCACTATTGTTTCATTTACTCATGTATGAAACAGGACACATTTCCTAAGTAATTAATACTATTGAAGGGACTGCCTATGACTAGACTTCAGGTTGCAAATTATATCATTCTTCTCTAAAAGGTAGAAATACATTTCTCAGTGTACTTTTAGGTAGGGTTCTTATTGTTTCAGAACAGAAGACTGAATGCATGGCTCATGTTTTCATTGCTTGCTGCTAGGAAGAGAGAATGAATTGTACATAACATTCCTTTGTTTAGATATGAGTATATGACCAGTGTAACTCCAAATCATGTACAACCAAAGGAAAGTGAAGTTATACCCCATGTATGAATAATATGTCAAAATACATTCTACTGTCATATATAACTAAAACTAACAAATAAAAAATTAAAAAATAACTGCAGGGGTTGTGGTTCTGTGGTAGAGTGCTCACCTAGCAAGTGTGAGGCCCTGGGTTGGATCCTCAGCACCACATAAAAATAAATAAATAAAATAAAGGTATTGTGTCCAACTACAACTAAAAAATAAATAAATAAATATTTTTTAAATTAAAAAAAAAACAAGATTGAATAGGAAGAATCTGAAAAGAAAGTTTAAAACTCGAAATTAAGGTATATTGAAAGGCAAAGAACTGAAACTGGAAGCAAACAATTCTATTGCTTTGAGGAAATGGATTGTGCTCTAAATTCATCAAGGTAAAATATGAACTTCCAAGTTACAAATTAATAAATCATCAAATATGATTTACTATATTTAGAGTATCATTTCAGACAGGAAAATTTAGTACTTATCTAGTAAAAGAACATTTAAAAGTAAGAGGGAAAATGGTACTGAAAACTTAGAGAAAAACTAAAATTCAGTGGAAGAAATCCAGCCACTGAGAGTTTGGCTCCCAGTGTGGAATCTTGATTGACTTCATCTACTAGGGCAGGAATTCATGAGATAAGTTAAAGAAAGAAAATAATATAACAGGTGCTTAAAAATCTTGGGAATTAGAGCCCAGTGCATGTGGACTGGGATCCAAGTATAATAGGGTTCTCTATTCTAGGTTATAAGATTTAAAACTAAATTTCTAAGTTTAGATCATAGAGTTCCTTAGAATTCTTCTTGAATATCAAAGTTGACTTAAGAGTGAGACAAAAGAGAAATAAACCTTTTAGTAGAGGTTCAATTGCTTAGTAGTATCAATGTGAGCAATTGGGTGTGGAAATTCTAAGTCAGTCATTACAACCTGAGCATCATTTTATGACTTTCAAGACATTCAGATACAGAAGGACCAAACGTTTTATAATGCCTATAACAAGTTCTATTTTAGGTTAACATGGGAAGCAGTTGTATGTAAATTGAAAGATGCAGGAGTTCATATTAAGATGAGAAACGTTAATGAGAAAGTGCTATATGGTATTGTTATTATCACTGAATTCCAATTTAATTTGATTTTTAATGCCATTTTAACAGTATTCATTAAGGCAAATAAAACAGTTGAAATTGAACCTGTTAAGGAGTAATCAGAATTGATAAGAGCAACAAATATAGGTCAAGAAATGGTGAACCACAGACACTGTGTCTGTGTCTATGCCCTTGTCTTAGAGCAGTGGTACATCTCATTGGACACAAAGAAAGGTAAAGATATAGAAATTTAACTCTGGTTAGAAAGAGATGGATGGATGCAAACATAAGATAGAGTGACTATGAAATCAATAATTCCCCCATATTTCAAGTTCAAGGTTTTGTTTACTATAAGCATATTCTTTAAAAATGAAAATTACCTTGAAAATTCTAAGCTTTAAATTATCAGACAATCTATGTGAACAACTGAATCAATTCAATTCAGCAAATATCTATTTAACACTACTAAATTGCCTAGCTTTATGAGTCCAGCCCATACCTGGAGTGGAAGAGTCTTTTAAGATAGACCTCAAGCCATTTCCCCTGAAGAAATGTTAAAAATTATGAATTACAGTAGATGGGGTAGAGAGAGAAGATAGGAGGGGAGGGGAGGGGGGATAGTAGGGGATAGGAAAGGTAGCAGAATACAACAGTTACTAATAGGGCATTATGTAAAAATGTGGATGTGTAACCAATGTGATTCTGCAATCTGCATTTGGGGTAAAAATTGGGAGTTCATAACCCACTTCAATCTAATGTATGAAATATGATATGTCAAGAGCTTTGTAATGTTGTGAACAACCAATAAAAAAAAAAAAAGAAAAAAAATTAAGGTTCCCCAAAGTGCTTGGTGCATAGTTGCCACTCCCTAAGTGTTGATTATCTTCCTTCCTCCTGTCTATGCTCAAATCAATGTGAAGGAAATGCTTAATTGGAAATTAAAAAAAAAGTAAATGAGAGTAGCACTATACAATTTTTGAAAAGAACTCACCATTCTCTGGAACGATTTGTCTGTCAGACTTATAAGTTTTGCTTACTGCATTCTTCACTTAGGAAGTGGTTGTACCCTAGGAGATGTGGTAAGGAAAGGACCACGCGGTCCTTCTCCCCTTGCACAGTACCACCAACTGCTATCTGGTGGATGTTTCCATAGCAATAACCAAATGGCTTCTGGGGCAGGGGGTACACTGGGATTCTTCATGTTGCCTCTCTCTTTCCTTTAGCAGTCAGTGGCAGTCTGGGTTGGACAAGCTTATAAACAGACAGACATTGATTTGAAGCTGCAGGAATTCCAGAGGAATTCCAAGTTCAAAGCAAATCTTCAACATGTCATCTTCTAAAAGTTCAGGGGAAAAAAGAGGAGCTTCAGACTTATGTTGTGCAGATCTTAGATCAAAGAAAGTATCAATCCCCTATTATTCAGTTAAACTGATATTTGAGACTAGTAAAGCCAGTAGAATTGGCTGTGGATCTGTAGTCTAACTATTGGTTTAGATTCTATAAAGAGGTAGTGGAAAGCACCTAGGTCTATCATCCTATAACAACAACAACAACAACAACAACAACAACAACAACAACAAAATCAACTCTATATTCCAATTAAGAGATGGCCATATAGAATTCACCATTTCTTGGATTGGGGAGTATCCTATTGGAAAAAATTACAAATTTTACCATTGGATAGTTTTAACTCTATTAAATTTCAATGAAACTTACTTCAATCTGTTTTTGAGGCAGAAAGATAACAGTAAATATTCTATCCTTAGCAATATTGGACTTGTAGGTAGGTATAAGTATGGAGTAGGGATCTTAATTCATCTTGGATAGAGAATAGCCTTATAAATTTTATTGATTTTTTTAGTTTCCATCATGAAATTTTTTTTTAATTTTCACAAATATCTGAGCTCTTTTTTGTCATGAATAATTCTTTACAGTTTCATGTTGCTCATTTTTTAAACAGACAAGACAACAAGAAAATATTTTGAATTCTGTCCAATTTGGGACAGTTTCTCATTTCCTACTATTATTCCCCAGTGAAGTAGATAGAAACAATGCAGAGTGTGTGTATATATACCTAGGAATCAAGTGATTTGAAGAGTTTGAAAGACTTATTAGGATAATGAAAGGTAAATTCATTTCAAGAGGAAAGTATCTCAATCAAGCATATCTACATTTTGTTGTCTGTGTCAGTTAAATACATCAAATTCTGAAATTTTATTTCTTTAAGGCTTTAATTTTATGCATATAAAATTGTTGTACATGGGTGGGAGTTTTGAAGTATATATCACAGAGGAAATAATTTCAACTTATTGGGAAAATGATAGACTTCAAATAACCATATTAACTTTTCCTCTAAATTATTATGTTAGTGAAGGAACTCATTTATTTCAGAATGGCCTAGTAAAAAATAGAATGACCACTTTTACATGTTAATCTTAAGCAGCTTGCAGAATGTAGAAATATGTTCAGAACTTGTAATATTGCTTTTAAAATAGAGTAATTCATTACATTACCACTTATTCACAAACTACATAGAAAGGCAAAAGGCAGTAAAAAGTTGAAATAGCAAAAAAATAAAGAAAAAGAAAAATAGTACTAATGGAAGAATAAGTTTTAAATTTCATTACCTATAATCTCTCAATTTCAAGTGATTTTCTATCAGTTTGTATAATACTATTTGATAGCAATTTTGGTACATCTTCATTTTGCTTATCTTGGTTATTCTAGACATGTTATTCATTATCTCTGGATCTCATCTACCTTGTGGTTTACACATACCTCACCTGGTTTGTTAACTGCATTAATCTTTCTTCCCCAATTTTCTCCTATGTTGACCGGTGCATGCACAAGTTCTCAAATATCCTTACCTTACTCTGTAACATGCCCCTAATCATCTGGCCTTTACTAAAATCTTAATGTTGTCTGGTATGAGTAAATACCCTCTCTGGAGGAGACTGCCTTCACATCCCCTTACATCTTATCTGTCTCATGGTTGGAAGCTAGAAATTGTTTCTAGGTCTATACTTCTACTCCATTTTCTAACTTTATAAGCTCTTTTGAGGTTTGTGCCATCTACATATAATCTCTCTTTTGTCTAGTTGCTGAAATCTACACACATCCTTCACTGAAATTTTGACTACACTCAGTTTACTGCAAACCTGATCTCCAAATTCCTTTTCAGCATCTCTATCTTAGCCATCCATTCCCAGCATCACATCACAGATTTTAACAGACATTGAAAATTCCCAGCATGACGAATTAAAACTGACTACAGATTTTTATATTTCCAAGCTAACCTATGACATTAAAAGAAATCTCTAGCCTTTGTGACAAAGTGATTGCTCAATATCCCAAATGAAAATGACTTCTGTTTACTTTTAAACTCCCTGGGAGAAAATTCTGTTCTTGTGGCTAAGTCTATTTGAAGTGTACAGTGAGGAGAGGATGTGCATCCTCTTATCCCTTGCTTTGTCTGATTAAATGACTTTGGAAGCCATATATTGCAATAACAGCATCTCAAAATGGAGAAGGTCTAAATAAATTCTTCCAAAAGGGGAATAATTAACACTTTCATAGGATAGGGATATTCAATGGTAGAGCGTTTCACTACCATGTAGAGGGTGAGTAGCCCTGGTTCAATTCCCAGCACCACCAAAAACAAACAAAAAAAATGAAAAAAGAAAGAAAGAAAGAGAGAGAGAGAGAGAGAGAGAGAGAGAGAGAGAGAGAGAGAGAGAGAGAGAGAGAAGGAGATAACACTTTCGTAATATACTTTGATTCTTCCCAGGTAAATCAGGTAAACTGCCTTTTGTTGTGTTGACCAATGAGAACTTGAGGATATTTTTATTGTTGTAATAATGTTAATTGTCCCAAATAATATAGTCACCTGTCACTGTAACAGTCCAGTGACTTTCTTTCTTTTTATGCAGTAACATACTTTCTGCCTCTATATTTCTCTGGTATCTTCACTCAAAAAATACATATTACATATTCATTAAAAATGTTGGTGCACAATTTTTGTAAAAACTGTCAAGACTCGAAAACGGCCACTATATCTCTTTTTTTTTTTTTCTCTTCTCTATAATAATTTTATTTAAAGAATGTCTTCAATCCACCCAATAGCTTGGAGGCATCAGTGTGGAGTAATACCACAAAACAGGAAATAGAGAGAAAGCATGGAGTTTTACATTTTATCAATTTCATTTTTTTTTTCTTTTTTTTCAGTCCTATTCTCTACTGTCCCCCCTCCCCTCCCCTCCCCTCCCCTTTTCTCTCTACCCCTTCTACTGTAAATCATTTCTTCCATTTGTATTATCTTGTCTTACCCCTCCATTACATAGTTCTTGATATATCATATTTCACATTTTGATTCAAGTGGGTTATGCACTCCCATATTGCCCCTTATACAGCTTGCAGAATCACATCAGTTTCACTTCCATTGCTTTACATATTGCCATCCTAGTGTCTGTTGTATTCTGCTGCCTTTCCTATCCTCTACTATCCCCCCTCCCCTCCCCTCCCCTCTTCTCTCTCTACCCCCACTACTGCAATTCATTCCTCCCCCTTGTATTATTTTTCCCTTTCCCCTCACTTCCTCTTGTATGTAACTTTGTATAAACCTAAGGGTCTCGTTCCATTTCCATGCTATTTCCCATCTCTCTCCCTTTCCCTCCCACCTCTCAACCCTGTTTAATGATGGTCTTCTTCTTGTGCTCTTCTTCCCTAGTCTGTTCTTAATTACTCTCCTTATATCAAAGAAGACATTTGGCATTTGTTTTTAAGGGCTTGGCTAGCTTCGCTTAGCATAATCTGCTCTAATGCCATCCATTTCCCTCCAAATTCTATGATTTTGTCATTTCTTAATGCAGAGTAATACTCCATTGTGTATAAATGCCACATTTTTTTTATCCATTCGTCTATTGTAGGGCATCTAGGTTGGTTCCACAGTCTTCCTATTGTGAATTGTGCTGCTATGAACATCGATGTAGCAGTGTCCCTGTAGCATGCTCTTTTTAGGTCTTTAGGGAATAGACCCAGAAGGGGGATAGCTGGGTCAAATGGTGGTTCCATTCCCAGCTTTCCAAGAAATCTCCATACTGCTTTCCATATTGGCTGCACCAATTTGCAGTCCCACCAACAATGTACAAGTGTACCCTTTTTCCCACATCCTCGCCAGCACTTATTGTTGTTTGACTTCGTAATGGCTGCCAATCTTACTGGAGTGAGATGGTATCTTAGGGTGGTTTTGATTTGCATTTCTCTGACTGCTAAAGATGGTGAGCATTTTTTCATGTACTTGTTGATTGATTGTATGTCCTCCTCTGAGAAGTGTCTGTTCAAGTCCTTCGCCCATTTGTTGATGGGATTATTTGTTATCTTATTGTCTAATTTTCTGAGTTCTTTATATACTCTGGATATTAGGGCTCTATCTGAAGTGTGAGGAGTAAAGATTTGTTCCCATGATGTAGGCTCCCTATTTACCTCTCTTATTGTTTCTTTTGCTGAGAAAAAACTTTTTAGTTTGAGTAAGTCCCATTTGTTGATTCTAGATGCTAACTCTTGTGCTATGGGTGTCCTATTGAGGAATTTGGAGCCCGACCCCACAGCATGTAGGTCGTAGCCAACTTTCTCTTCTATCAGATGCCGTGTCTCTGATTTGATATCAAGCTCCTTGATCCATTTTGAGTTAACTTTTGTGCATGGCGAGAGAAAGGGATTCAATTTCATTTTGTTGCATATGGATTTCCAATTTTCCCAGCACCATTTGTTGAAGATGCTATCCTTCACTATATCTCTTTATATTATAAAAATGTTCACATTCCTTAAGAACTCTCAGCATCATTAAACTTGAACACTTCCCTCTATGCCCTAAATTACTACTCTCTCCTGTTTGTTGTTGTTGTTGTTGTTTTGTTTGTTTGTTTAACCCATGAACTTCTACTGTTCTGCCCTCCAGCTACCATCTTTTTGCTTTATATTTTCTCTTTATGAATTGTTCTTCACAGATTTCCATGTCTGTGAATGTCATCCACGCTTTCACTGTCAAAATTTTCTTTCTACCTTCGACGGTACTCTCAAGAGAATTCAATTTACTGCTTGATAACTTCAGTAAACATGGCTCAAAGTTCTCAAAGATAGTACACATCTATATTAAAATTGGAATGTTTTCCTCCAAGATTTTTCCTGTAGTATTACACATCTCTTTAAATGTTCTCCAACAGGAATATTAGAAATCTATGCTATTAATTATAACCTGCTGACTTCAACCAAAGATTCAACCTATAATTGAGTCTGTCAATTTTGCATCCCAAACATACTTCAAATTCATTTTCTTTCATTGAAGACTTTGCAACCTAAATTGCCTCCATCTTGTTCTATTGTAAATTATTTATTTATTTCTATTGCTGTCCTTGTTTAAATTCTCAAACCATCGTGCTATATACTACCAGCTTTAGCCCTCTTTTTTATACAACTGCTAGATCATTTAAAATCATAAATGCATTTTTACATGCTAGATTTAAATTACTAGTAGATTTCGATTGCACTGAGAAGAATTTCAAACAAATTATAAAGTGTCATGTGATTTGATTCATACTTGGCTTTTCTACTCCATCATTAATAATCCTTCTTTGCTTACTCTACTCAAAATATCTTTTATTTTTGAAAGCAATATTTACCTTTTAAAACAATTTGACATTTACAAAACTAGTTTTTACCTAGTTCCTTTTTCTGTTCTAGGATCCCATCCTGGAGAACAATGTCCGAATTAGTCATCGGCCTTCTTAGGCTTCTGTTTACTGTAACAGGTTGTTAGATTTACCTTGTTTATGATGACAACATTTGGGGGGAATATGTAAAATGGATTTCTATTAATATTTGCCTGCTTTGTTTTCATGATTAGGTTTGGATCATGGGTTTGAGGATTAAAAACCACAGAAATAAGGTGTGTGCATCACATCATATCAGGGTACCTACTTTCAACTTCACTCATCACTGTTGATTTTGTCTTGATTGGCTGAGTAAGGGAGGATCAAATTAATCTCATCTTTCCTACTTTTCTCCTTTATGGAAAAATCATGTTCCACCTCCTTCCTGACAAAGCACACACATAAGTTAATTGGAATTCTGAATGGGAAAGCTGCCTCTGCTCCACAATTTATTAATCTATTTAATCATTTATTTACATCAATTTGAATTTATTGGTGCTTATTTTATACTTTGGAATTCAATCCAATATGATTTTATTGATTATTTATTCATTCATTCATTCATTTAGGTCAAATTACCTTGCTTTGGCATTTTTGTTTATTAAACTTTTCTCCAAGCACTTTCTTCTTTGCATTACAGGAAGCTTCAGGCTCAGCTTTTCTACCTCCTGTATCCCCTTAATCAACTATTTCATCAAGTTTCCTTTTGTTTGTGTTGAACGTTAACAGAAATTGAAATTGGGGAGCTAGCTGTGTTTACTGCCACTGGGGTATCATTGCTGACAGAGCAAGGAACTAGTTGTGTATATACTGACACCCACACCCACACACATATCAATATGTATTTCTGCATGTATCCAGCTGTACCTGTGTTAAACTGAAAAGGACTTGGTTCATAGAGATATCTTCAATTTTGTTTCACTACACCTTGGATCTTTATATTTTACCCTGGCTCATCTGTACTACCCTTTTTTAATCCAGCTAGCACGCATAGTCATTCAGTTACCATTCTATATATAAAAGCATTGGTATTGTTAACCCATACCTTCATGAGATACAATGTTATCAACTGGAGTACAATACTTATGCAAAATATCTTTTGTCTTCATTTTATAGATTCCACTTTTTGAAGTTACTTAGATTCATAATAATTTCTCTTTTTTTTCCACTTCTTCCATTCTATTTTCAATTTTCACCAATCTCCTAAATAAACTTTTGAGTTTTTCACACATTAAGCTTTGCTTTTGTGCAGTAAAATTCAGAGTTTGGCAAATAATATAAAGTCATGCCTCATGCATAAGAGTTTCACCAACCTAAAAATTCCCCTGTGCCTCAGTAAAGTCAAGCCTTCCTCCCTTCTCCCCAACCACTGGTAATTTTTATTATCTTTATAGCTTTGTCTTTTCCAAACAGTCATATAATTGGAATCATTTACTTTGTAGCCTTTTCAGACTGGCCTCTTTGGTTTAGTAAATTGCTAAAAGAATGAATTTTAAATGTTATCACCACAAAGAAATGATAATTATGTGGAGGTGATGGATGTTTTAGTTTGCCCAATATGATGTTTCCAAGTGAATATGTGTATTGAAACTTCACATTGCACCCCATAAATAATTATTATTTGTCAATTAAACATAACATATTTACTTAATTAATTTTAATTACTTTTAACAGAATGCATGTAGATGAAATGCATTTAGAAATCAGTCTTTTTGTGGCTTGACAGCTTACTTTTTTGTACTGCATGTTATTTTATTGCATTTATGTACCATAGTCCATCTACTCACATATCAAAAGACATCTTATATGGTTCCATTTCTTTCTGATTTTAAGTTTTTTCTCACCTTATTTTACATTCAAACTGTCTCATTTGCATTACCTTTCAATCTATGTATGCCTGTTGTTAAATATTATTCAGTACCTAAATGTCTATTTTATTTTACAGAAACTCTTTGTCTGCCCTAACCCTGGTATCCCATGTAATTCTTTCCAATAGTTTCCTTTTTGGAGACTTAGCAGTGCTTAACCCTATTTGCACTACATTTTCTCAGCTTACTTTAGTAGTTTATTTCTCTATGACTATGACCTTATTTGAGTTGGCTCAACTCTGATCCCCAGCACCTGTTAATGATTTCTGACACATGGTAGGCTCACAACATATGCTTTCTGAGTTTGTTGGTAAACCATCATAGATTTCCAAAATAACCGTGACCTAGATAATCTTATTCATATTTTACCTTGAGAAACTAAGACTTAGCAATGTTGAGACTTAGCAACTTACATAGTTGAACAGTTTTTAAAATTGATGTTCTTATTTTTTTAGATACAAGTGTAGATATTTTTATCTTTTAAACTTAGATATTTATAGAGGAAGTCCAGTTTTCCTTTTCCTACTTCACAATCCGTGCACACTTGATTAGTACTCCAAATGAAGATGTTACACATAAGAAACAGTATTATCCAGCTCAGAAGAGAATTATCTTAGAAACCTGCTGCTTCCAGAACATGAGGTCAGAAATGAGCCCTCAAGGAGGTGCAAATGATCTCATCAAAATCTTACACAATTTCATAAATTCTTCTAAGATTTCTTGATTTTTAATTATGAATGAAGTGTAGGTTAAGGGGAAAATATTAATTAAATCTTGAGCTTCATGGTCACAGTGAAAGCTGTCTTTGAGCCTAGAGGATGGTCATTTTCCTACCTCTGTGTATTTTTCTACTGGCAGCTGCAGCAAATATTCATGAGCTTCTACCCATCACAGGCTGATGGTAGAATCCCAGTGGTTTTCACACTTTTTGTTTCTTTGTGCCTGATAACAGATTAAATTGGAGCATTTGGCACTGCAGTAGAGACTGGGCTCAGAGATTTGTATAGTTTCATAGATTTCTTTGTCTGCTTGAAACAGTTTGAATAAATAAACCATTGATTTATTTTTATTTATTTACTTATTTATTTTTAATTTTTAAACATTATTCTTTTAGATATACATAACTACAGAGTATATTTTGATATATTATACATACATTGAGTAAAACTTGGAGGTTAGAAATGGGAAAGACAGTGGGATGAATCAGACATAACTTTCCAGTGTTCATATATGACTATATCACCAGTGAAATTCCACATCCTCCACATCATGTACAACCACAAGAATAGTATCCTAATTTGGTTGATTTTTGTTGACAAGGTTTATAAAATCAAATATTTTAAATCAAAGGCCAATTTGCAGGTCTCATTAAGTTGTTTATTCCATTTACTTTTTCATTAAGTAAAACATTCCCTGAATTAAACCTGGGAAAATTCCTGTAAACATTCAGTTTATCCCATTTTTATTTATTTTTTACAATACAAAAATTTGTACACACTCAATTTTATGTAAAATATCTAAGTATGACATTGGTGGTATGTTCTTTTCTCAATTGTGGAGATAATTTATTAAATAAACTGATTCAGATATCCTATTTAAAAGAAAAAAAACAGTAGTGTTTTAAATTCAGGAATGGTCTATATATTCATCATGTAGATTCTGATTAGTCAAAATTTAAAACCTAACAGCTTTGATTCCACATTAAAATGTTTAAAATAAATATATTATCCCTTTCTGGAAATACTTTATCAGAGATATCTGCTAATCCTTCACATTATCTTGTCATATTATGCCTGGTAATTTTATTCTAATTATGAAAGTGGCTAGGTTTCCTGTAAATATCAGCATTTTATATGATCAAAAGCAGTTAATGAAAATCAGTTCATTTACTATAAGTCCAATGTGTTTGCATTTAATCCCACATTTTACCAATCTTCTTTAAGCTTTTTATGTGTTTATTTCATCTGTGTTTAATATCAAAACATATCTACAGTCACTTCTATATTGTTAGTACTAAAACTGGAAATTGACACTCTTGTGGCAAAGCAGAGTTAGACTGTTAATTCACTTTTCCTGTGCCTGAATTCTGACTTTCATTGCTGTGTCATGCTGTCTAGCTGAACACTGACACCTTAAGAGTTTACAAGTGTAAAGATACCTACCAATGTGAATTTAGAAATTGATATGTATGAAAGAAATAAAAATATTTTATATACACAACAAATTGGTTTTTTAAACTACAAAAATAGCATCTGTCATTTCTTTCATGCTGACAATATGACATACAGAGACTCCAGGGAGAAAAGTTCTCATTTAGTCATCTGGCTAGCTGTAGCTTGTATAATTTAATATGATGAACACACTGCCACTGAGTTTTCACACTGACAGAAGAGACGTGTATTCAAAATATCTCATATGCTAAATACTGCAATAGTTTCTACATGCATAAATATGAGTTATACTGTTTTATTTTACTTGATTAAAAGGATATCTTAAGCAAAACAATCTTAAGTACTTCAAAACCCACAATGGCTGAAGAATATGTGACTTTATATAAGGAAATTCAAAATGTACAAAATACAATATAATGCAAGAAACAATTGTTGCCATGCAAAATTTTAAAACAACAACTGCATAGAAATGCATTTAAAATGGCAAACTCAAATTTACTTAACCCCGAAGAAAAAAAGATTGACAGTAAGTTCTACCAACACAATGCTTAGCAAGTATTTAGAAAGGCAAATGTATTTATTCTCTTTGCTGGTCTAATGGTATAAATCATATCTTCAAATCTATGGAACAACTCTTCTATGCAGGTCCTGAATCTCAAGAAATTAGCTCTTACACAGTTGTCTTTATGAAATCTTTTATTTCAGTTAAAATCATAATAAGGATAATATTCATATGCCTCTTTGAAAATCAGCTTCATTGTGACTTCCTCCAAGTTAGCACTGTCCAATGATTTCTTTACTGTGTCCTTTAAATTTTCATCTGTAGGTGATTTCTCTAATTTCTAATTAAAGGTTCATCATCTAAACTATTCTCAGATTCACTTTTTTGGGACTGTTGTGATTCTTCTCAGTGGTATTACTAGCTGCTTCTTAACATTTGTACATTTAGAAGTAGCTTTTGGTTTAGTATTTTAGTTTAGTTTAGTTGGTTTTTTGTTTGTTTGTTTGTTTCATACCAGGGATTGAATCCAGGGATACTTAACCACAGAGTGACATAAGCAACTCTATTGATTGATGGATTGATTGATTATTTATTTATTGTTGAGACAGGATCTCACTAAGTTGCTTTGGGTCTTGGGAATTTGATGTGGCCATCCTCAAACTTGCAATCTTCCTGCCTGAGCCTGGAGTTGATGGGATTATTGCTATGCCCCCACCATGCCCAGCTGGTTTAGGTATTATTGTCCTCATTTGGGTGTCTTTTTTGCAAATGTGCTTCTTCTTCCTCTCCTTATCTTCATCTTCTGAAAATTCTTCTGTGTTTTTCTTTTCTTCATCATCATTACTAAATTCATCTGACAGAATTTTAGAATATTTGGCTCACTTTTTCTTTTCTGCCATTCTAGAACTGTTCCATTCCTTTTTTACTGAAATCGCTAGAATTTATTTATCTATCTATCTATTTGTTTGTTTGTTTATTTATTTATTTATTTTAGATTTTGACTGGTTTTCCAGAAGACTTTGAATATATTAAGAAATTCAAGACCCTTTTCACCAAATCAAAGAATCTTCCAGACACAACCTAATATGCATTTCTAAATTTTTCCAGCATTCCCTCCTTTATTTTATACTGAATACTCCTTTTTCTGAACGGAAAATCCACATTCTTCTTTCTTGAGGACACTGAGCTTCTTCTGTTGTAGAGTAATTTGTATAGATTTCTAAATTCTTTCTTTCCATTTCCTTACTCATAAGGAAATGTATCTTTTCAATTTCACAATGTTTTTGCCCCTTTCCTTAAGCATCCTCATAAGGTAGACATTTGTCTTGTCAACCTCTCTCCTTATCTTTTTTCCTCTGCCTTCTATGAGAAGACTGTTCTTTTTCTTCATTCACTTGGCCATCTTTGTCCTCATCCTCCTCTCTGGGACTGTGTATTTCAAGTTTCTTCTTGGATACAGCTGGGTAGGGGGTTGGGGGTGGCAGAACAGCTGGGTAGGGGGTTGGGGTGATAGGGAGATCTGAGACAGCAGATATACTGTGGGCATTGGGTCTTGCCCACTGCAGATGTGCAAGAACAGGAGATGGCTCAGAGAGGCTGTGGCCTATGCTTAAGCCAGCTGTCTGTTTTGCTGGAAGAATGCTATCTCTGCTCTACACAATCCTAAGTCCATTTTAAGCATGGATACAACATATCTGTACTGACTGTCTCACAGGGTATAAAGATGTACTACAACCATCATCACCATATTAGCTTCAATCTTTCAACAATTGTTATTACACAGACCTATTCAAAATTACATTAATGAATATAATTGCTAAATTTATTTTCATTTTTCTGTGTTCACAGTAGCTCAGCCCCAATGCAAAAGATGAGCCCTTTTTTTTTCCTGCTAGGTTTGAGAAGATTAAGAGGAACAATGATGGACCATCCATTCACCAAGTTCATGCATCTCAAATTGTAGAACAATATTTGGTTATAAGGTTCTATTTAGTAATTCTGCATGTTTTCTCTCATTGTTTATTTTTTATTATATTCATAGAAAAAAATTCCATTTAAGATATAGTGAACTTCAGTTTTATTTATTTTGTTTTGTTTTGTATTTAGCTTGCTGATGACACCATGCTCTTGTGAATGCCCTCTGCCTGCTTTTGACATCATTTTTTCACTTCTTACCACACTCAACCTCATTGTGATAAATAAGAATAATACTGCATGTGAAATGTAGATAAAATGAAAATATATTCAGTAAACAAAATAATGTGAATCAGGTTTTTTTTTATTTCACTGTTTAACGGCTTACACTTTTGAATAAGGTGTTGTTATTTTTATTCTATTTTTTTAAAAGAAAACAATAAAACATAGGCTACTTAAATTTAAAGTCACAGTCTGCTGACATTGAGATCATCCTTATATGACTCAATGTACCTGTTATTTTATAATGCAAATGATATAGGATTATTTAAGGAAAATATATAAATAATTAGGCATATTTTAATTACATCTAATCATATAATCACACTTTGTATATATAATGCTGTAATATTTTGATAAATATTCCATAAAATGTTTGTATGATCATATTACATATAGTGCTTATACATAGATTTATACAAGTGTCTTAAAAAATGAAATGAAACACATACATCCCATATGTCAACTGTCACTGTTATGCCTAAAAACTATTCTGTGAAAATGAGATACCTTATTTTATTTAATTAATAACTGTACATAGCTATTTAGATGTTGCTCCATTTTCCACCACTTCTAACAATACAGTCATAAATGCATCATTTTCTATTGTATTATTTTTAACATAATTTACTACACAATTTTAGGGTTAGCATTGAACTTTATAAAAAGAATCCAAAATGTGTATTAGAAGGCTTAGAAAAAAATTATTATTAAGGAAGTTGGGGCCTAATCCTACATGACGAAGATTAGGGCCTACTTTTTCTTCTATTAGATGTAGAGTCTCTGGTTTAATTCCTAGTTCCTTGATTCACTTTGAGTTAAGTTTTGTGCATGTTGAGAGATAGGGGTTTAATTTCATTTTATTGAATGTGGATTTCCAGTTTTCCAAGCACCATTTATTGAAGATGCTATCTTTTCTCCAGTACATGTTTTTGGCAACTTTATTGCTGCAGTCCGGCTGCAGCAAAATAACCAGGGGGTGACAAACAACTTGTGTACATTGATACAGCAGGAGTGGGAGCCGTTTATTGTAGGACAGGAGGGGTATATATACATTCCACACAGCTTATCTTAATTAACATAAACTAGATACAGCAGTCAACCAATAAGGAATCTCCACACTTAATGGCTCGATGGCACCACTTCACAAACCACTCCCTCTGGCAAAATGCCAGGTGCCATCCTGACTTGTTTACAGACCCTAACACTTTGTCTAATATAAGTTAATTATAATTTTGTGTGTTAGTCTCTGTGTCCTCTATTCTGTACCATTGGTCTACCAGTCTGTTTTGGTGCCAATACCATGTTGTTTTCGTTACTATTGCTCTGTAGTATAGTTTAAGTTCTGGTATAGTGATGCTACCTGCTTCATTCTTCCTGTTAAGGATTTCTTTAGCTATTCTGAGTCTCTTATTTTTCCAGATGAATTTCATGATTGCTTTTTTTATTTCTATAAGGAATGCCATTGATTTTGATTGGACTTGTGTTAAATATGTATAGTGCTCTTGAAAGTATGGTCATTTTGATAATATTAATTCTGCCTATCCAAGAGCAAGGTAGTTCTTTCCATCTTCTAAGGTCTTCTTTGATATTTATCTTTAGGGTTCTGTAGTTTTCATTGTATAGATCCTTTACCTCTTTCATTAAGTTGATTCCCAAGTATCTTTTTTTTTTGTGTGGAGGTTATTGTAAATGAGATAGTTTTCCTTATTTCCTTCTCAGAGGATTTGCCACTGATATACAGAAATGCCTTTGATTTATGGGTGTTAATTTTATATCCTGCTACTTTGATGAATTCATTTACTAGTTCTAGAAGTTTTCTGGTGGAGCTTTTTGAGTCTTCTTCTATAGTGCAAGAATTAAAACCAAGAATCAATAAATGGGATGGAATCAAACTAAAAAGTTTTTTCTCACCAAAGGAAACAATCTGTGAGGTGAACAGAGAGCCTACATTCTGGGAGCAATTTTTAAAATATTTATTTTTTATATGTAGATGGACACAACACAATGTCTTTATTTTTATGTGGTGCTGAGGATTGAACCTGGGTCCCACCGGTGCTAGGTGAGCACTCTACTGCTGAGCCACAATCCCAGCCCCCTGAGAGCAAATTTTTACCCCTCACACATCAGATACAGCAGTAATCTCTAGGGTATATAAAGAACTCAAAAAGCTAAGCACCAATAATAATAATAATAATAAATGGGCCAAGAACCTGAACAGACACTTCTCAGAAGAGGATATATATATATAATCAATCAATACATATATGAAAAAATGTTCATCATCTCTAGCAATCAGAGAAATGAAAATCAAAAATATTCTAAGATATCTCTCACTCCAGTCATAATGGCAGCTCTTATGCATACAAACAACAATAAGTGTAGGAGAGGATGTGGGGAAAAGGTACACTCATACATTGCTGGTGGGACTGCAAATTGGTACAGCTAATATGAAAAGCAGTATGAAGATTCCTTGGAAAACTGGAAATGAAACCACCATTTGACCCAGCTATCCTTCTCCTCAGTTTATACAAAAAAACAAAACAAAACAAACACTTAAAAACAGCATACTACAGGGACACAGCCACATCAATGTTTATAGCAGCACAATTCACAATTGCTAAACTGTAGAGCCAAACTACATGCCCTTCAGTGGATAAATGGATAAAAAAATGTGGCATACATACACAATGGAATTTTACTCAGCAATAAAAGAGAGTAAAATCCTGGCATCTGCAGGTAAATTGATGTCATTGGAGAAGATTATGCTAAGTGAAGTTAGCCAATCCCAAAAAAACAAATGCCAAATGTTTCTCTGATATAAGGAGGCTGACTCATAGTGGGGTAGGGAGGGGGAACATGGAGGAATTGATGAATTCTAGATAGAGCAGGGGGTGGGAGGGAAAGGAAGAGGGTAGGGGATTAGCAAGAATGGTGGGATGTGATAGACATCATCATCCAAAGTACATGTATAAATACACAAATTGGTGTCAACATACTTTATATACAAACAGACATATGATAAATTGTGCAGTATACATGTAATAATAAGTATAATGCATTCCACTGTCATTTTTTTAAAAAAAATTAATAAATATTATTATGTCAATAATCCTACAAATATTTCTATCAATTATAACTATTTAAATTCTGTCAAATCTTAAATCCCAGATATTACTATGTCCATTGTTTTTGAGTTCTATTTCTGGCAAAGTTGAAAGTTCTCATACTAAATGAACATTTTCATTTCTTCTATAACATTTCTTCTATTCCCTACTGAAGGGAAATGTAACTTATGTATTTATTACAATTTGTCACAAAACATCTCATATTTGGGAGAAAATGAGTATAAGCACATTTTTGAGTGTGTGAAAAACCTGTCCTATGGTACACAAAGAATGGGTTTTCAGACCAGACTGACTTAAGTATACTACCTGCAAGATGCATTTGAGACCTTTTGAAATGATTTAATACCAAACATATCTCCTGCTTTGTTTAGCCACTGAGCAGATTTTTTTTATTCCTTTTAAATGTATTTTAAGGAGGACACTAGATAAAAAACAAGTTCTAAAAATGTAAGATGAAGTATATTTTATTACTCTGTTTTGGAGATCTTTATTATGCTATATGGAATATAACATTTATGGCACTGGCCATCTCTATAACAGATCTCTAATCAATAATATTATGGTTTATGAGAAAAGGAATCACATCCTTGATTGATTAGTAAATTTTGAGTTCCAGTAGGAGAGGAACATGTAATTTGTTTTTTATTTGTGCTTCTTCCTAATAATACTTCTAAATAATTAAGTTCTAAATTACATCCCAAGTTACATTGCATTCCTTTATTTTATGGGTTAACATTTCTCAAATATCTAAAATAAACCACTAAGTTGTTCACATTGCAATGTTTCTTAGACATATACCAGTAAAATGAGCAGTCTTAGCAACTAATAGATCTTTCAGATATCCTTCAACTATGTCTATCTGGCCATGATCTTATATATTTCCAGGGCATTGACAAATTTGAATACTTTGTCTCAGTAATGCGACAAACTAGAGGTCATTATTATGAGAAATTTGCTACAATGTTGTACACCTGGACAATGTGTACATTTGAAGGTATGCTTTCTTAGTTTGAATACAAAAACCTCTCTCATACACACCCCTCTGTCACACACACAATCAAAAATACATACAAACATATATGCCTGAGACCAAACCTGCCAATATTTCTGTTCTACTGAGGTTTAGTTATTAATATTTCATTCTGTACTAATAACACTTTATGATTCTGTGATATTTTATTATCCCGTTATTTTCTTATCCTATATTTAATCAGCATAATCATCACCACCTCTTTATTGTATCAGTTTACTTTATATATATTACCCTAGGTTACTAATTAATATCTGATGATTCTATCCCTACTTGCTCCTTTGGGTATTCTTTCTGGAACCATCTTACTATCTGCTGTATTGGTGCAAGTTTGTCTTTCAGGGTTTTGTGGTGTTAAGACCTCGTCCTTAGTGTGGTGGTGAAGAGGTGTTGAACCTTTAGGAGGTGAGAAATAGTGCTAGGTCATCAGGGTTGATGTCCTCAGAAGGTATTAAACTATTTCTTGAGGGACTCTTGAGTTATCTCTTACAAGAGTGTTGTTTACAAGCCCGAATCTGATCCTTGAATCATTTTCTGGTTTCCTGTTTTGTGAGGTGATGTCTCTGGTGAACAGACTTCCACCATCGTGGTGATCCCATCAAGATGTGATGCAGTTAAGGGGACCCTGGGTGGAGCTGGCCCTAGGATGTTTGGATTTTCAGTTTCCAAAATTCTAAGCTAAATCAACCTCATTTCTTTGTCAGTGCCAGCCTCAGATTTTTGTAATGGTGATAAAAGATGAATTAATACACTTTGTCCTATTTTCCTCTTAAATAATATTCAACTGTTGTATCACTTATGACTTGATTATGTTACATGAATAATGGTCAATAATGTGTTTTTTAAATTCACACTAGCTGCCCAAAATAGATTGGTGGAGACCTTTGGCTGACAAAGCCTCAATGTCAAAATATGCTGCAGCAAAGGAAAGAGATTTGACACTACATTCTGCACTTGAAGCTTCTCCTGGATTATGTTGATGATGAAATTTTTGTATTGCTGTGGCTAGGCTATAGTTCCCAGTTGTTTGGTCAGATACCCATCTGGATGTTTCTGTGAAGGTAGTTTTTAGAGTAATTAACATTCAAATCAGTAGAGTTTGAGGAAAGTAGATTACTCTTCACAATGTGGATGAGATTCATGCAATCAGTGGTTTCCCAGAAAAGAAATTCTGCCCCAAGATGATAACTTAGAAACCATGTCTGAATTTCCAGTCTGCTGCCCTGTAGAATTTTGACTTGAGTGTAATAACTTGTCTGAATTTCTAGACTGATGCTATTTCCCACACCTTTAGATTTCCCACCACCCATAATTACTTAGTTCAGTGTTCAGAAGGAACCAACAAAATGCTTTCCATAGCAGCTATACTATTCTAAATTTTCAACAACAGTGTATGAAATTATCAACTTTTTATATTTTCAATAATATTGCTGTTTTCCTTCATTAAATTATTGCTATCCTAATGTGGGTAAATTAGTAGAAGCTATTGTGAAATTAAATTGATGCAATACCTTTGCCATTTTCTTTTTTTATTATTATTATTTTAGGATTTTGTTTTAGATATTTAGATCACTATTTATAGTCTGTGTCTAATAATTTTGTTAAATTAAGTGCATGTTTCTTTTGCCTTTGCCAACATTATCTGTGGTAAATTTTTTTTTATCTTGTTTTAACTTCTATTTTCTAGACATTTTATTGTGGACATTATGAAAGGTATAGCTTGAGTATTTATCCCTCTAAAAAAGATTTTCCTTTAGTTATGCCACACAGCCTAGTGGTGCTAAAAAATGTTGGAGCAGATTAAGTTCTTAGTTTTATATTATTTATATCATTGTGTCAATGTAAATTTCAATGGCAAATTAATTCATGGATAGACTTGATTTCAAACTTTTAGTAGACGTATTTTCCCCAAAACTTAGACACTCTCTCATTTATTATTTACTTTTTGTTAATTTGCTATGAAAAGGTTTTTTTTTTTTAACCTAAGGTGCATATAATTGAATTAATTGTGATTCTTTTTTTTTTTCTTTGTATGGTTCTGGGGAATGAACCCACGACCTTGTGCATGGAAGCCAAACACTCTACCAACTGAGCTATATCCCCAACTCGACATTGGTTCTTAATGTACTCTCTGCATTCATCTATGTTTGGCTTCTTTAATTTATATAGTTAAACATATATTTCATCATTAATAATGAAATAGGTACCTACAATCCTACAACCAAAATAGAAGGTAGATATTGAGAAGTTATCTACATATAGCCACTAGTTTCTTCCTTCTCACTAATCCCCATGTCATCCCATAACCAACATAATCATTAAATTATTGTTTTGAATTTTAAGCTTACAATTTCGTGTCTTTACAATTTAATTGTCTTATGGAACCTGATGCATTTTATGTATAGGCACACCTCTGCATGTGCAAAAGCTTTAATATATTTATTTGTACTCCTTGAACATGCATGCTTAATTTTGGTTGCTTTGACCATAGAAAAATAAGTATCATGATATGTATATAATTTGGTTATTTACTTTTTCATTTAGTATTGCAAATAAGATTGTTCTCTTAATGTAAGTCACTATACTTCTGTCTTTTTGACTTACTATGTGTCATTCACTTATATAAATATAACCAGATTATACTATTCACTCAGTTTCTTGTGAGTCATCTGAGTTGTTTTCAAGCTTTTATTACAACACATATTGCTTCTATAACCATTCATATGTATGTATATATGAGAATAAGTATATATAAAAATAATGCATATATACATATACACACATATATGCACTATATATATATATATATATATATATATATATATATATATATATAGTGCATACTTGGATTTATGCTCACAGCATAAGTTTCTATTTTTTAGAAACATATTTAAAATCTCAGTAAAGTTTAATAAACTATTGGAGGGCAGGATGTTCAGGCCAGTTGCACAGTTGCTTCTCTTTGCTGATGGGATGAATGATTACAATTCCCTTTCTCACTAAATTGTCTGATTCTCTAAATCCCCTTCTTGCACATTACATGTCCTTCAATGCCCCACATAAGAAAAGATGAACCTCATCAGGGGAAACATATATTTAATCTCAGATTACTAGCTATATGTCCAGTAATTTCTCTTTTCGTTTCCATTTCTGATATTTTATCATCAATAACTGTAGATTTCCCTTAGCAATCTTGTGGAATTATCTTTGGCTTAACATTTTTTAAAATACATATATTTTTGATTGGCTTTTTTAGTTTTTTTTTTAGTACATGTTTGTTTCACACTAGAAAGGCACACTGTGCTTATTAATTTTAAAGAATTACATCACTTTCATAGAGTCTTGAATTTTAAAATACATTGAATATATAAGCAACCATACTAAATGGGCATCACTTGTTTCTTTCAAGTAAGATTCAGAAATCCAGAGTGAAAAATCTTTTTGAAACATAAAGATCCATGTATATATATATATTTTTTTTTCTTTATTTTATTTATTTATATGTGGTGCTGAGGATTGAACCCAGGGCCTTGCAGGTGTGAGGAGAGTGCTCTACCGCTGAGCCATGAAACCAGCCCCAGATCCATGTATATTAGAGGCATGCATTTGTGGTTTTGCTTGCTTGTTCATTTTGGGTGGGGATGTGTTGCATCTTAATTTTAATATCCTTACAACTCATCTACTTCTGGTCTCATCTCCTTTCATTTAATTCTGTTCTTTGTCATCAGAGATATTTTTTAAGCAAATCTCAAGAAACTATGGCAATGTGTATTTTTAAGAAATTCCCCAATCACCTAGGAATTAATAGTCAAGGTAGCATAGAATAGCAAATCCAGCAATTCGGATGTAAATTCTCATTTTATATCTTTCTCAGTAGGTCATGGATTTTCTATTGAGCCATTGTGAAACACAGGTAGGGGAAGAACAGGCCATGCTTAGTCACACTTATTTCTTTTTGCTCGCTGTTGTGTTTGAAATATAAATAGCCAACTTTCCTCCAAAATGATTTCTATTTCAGATTTTACATTTAGAACAAGCTTTCAGAGCACCTATAAAGCTTAAAGCATCTTTCATCCATGCTTCCCTCAGCACTGCATGCCCTTTTATAAAGCAGACTTCTCCAGGTTACTCCCTGTGTTTCCCCAGAGCTAATCTTTTCTTAGTGTATTAACATGAGTGTGGGTCATGAGTTCATGGTTTTAAATGGAGGATTGCTAAGCCTGACAGCCCAGTGAAGTCATGCAAAACATCAAGGCATCATGGGGTGCCAACTCTAAATCTTGATGACCACGTTCTTGCTAAGATGGTTTAAAGCAAATTAATTCCTTTGCCTGGGTTGCCTCATTTAAAAAGTAGTGATATTAAAACCTCCTTCACAAGGTCATGAAGGGAAAACAGTGCTTGTCACCAAGAAGACACTTCTATGGGCTGTGTTTTCCAGAAAGGTACAGTGACGTAGACTGCAGTGGCTCAGAATGAAATATATTTAGAAATAGAATTATTTTAGATATAATTAGTTAAGATGATTTTATACTGGAGTGGGGTGGATCCTTGATGTAATATGATAAGCAGAGACAAAGCAGCACACAGATATGAGCAAAAAACATCACACAGCAATATAGGCAAAGATTGACGTGCTCCAACTCTAAGAAAGGAAGTGCACGGTTTCCTAGCACACCAAAAGAAATTACGAAGAGACAAGGAACAATTCTCCCTGCCCTCACCACCCACCCCAAATTTCTAAAGGAACCTAGACTGCTGACATCTTGAGTTTGGACTTCTAGCCTCCAAAACTGTCAGATAATACTTTCTGTTTGTTTAAGCACCCCACTTTGAATACTTTCTTATAGAAGCTCTAGGAAACTAATACAGCCATCCATGAATGCTAATTGTCTTCTTTCTTTCCTCATTTTTGCACAGCAGGAGCTGATAAATATATGGTTAGAGACATATACTCTCTTAGAAACCACACAGGTAAAGCCAGGGGAACTGTGCTCTATACGCACTGCCAACTAGCAAGTAGAAGAAGCCAAAGAGAAATTGGCAAAATATGGCTTAGTACTATGGCTTTCTGCTGAACGGCAAAGATTCAATGAAATAAGGATAATGTCAGGCTTCCTTTTGTAGCATTGGAAGCTCTACCACTCTTTATCTTGAACACAGAGGAATGAAAACTTGTAATATATTGACACATCCTTTCAAATTCATGTCAGACAGAATCCTTGGAGAATGCCAAAAACCTTAGGATATTTTTCTCCACTTCCTTCTCTAAGCCCTATTCTTCTCTTTCCTTCTTTTCCTTTTCTTTTAAAGCACTATTAACAAATGAAGTTTTAATACACTCCAAGTGTAGGAAATACATACATTGTGGAATGATTACAATAAAATTAGTTAACATATACATGGCCAGCCACAACTAGTTACCATTTGTAGGATTCTGTGGGTGTGTTGAGGACCCTTGAGATCTACTTTCTTAGCAAGTAGATAAATAACCTGTAGTCATCATGTTTTTACATTATATATACTGAACTTATTTATCTTATAATTGAAAGTTTGTACCCTGTGACAAAATTCTCCCCATTTCTTCCAAAACAGCCACTGATAATCACAATTCTGTTTTTAATTTCTGTAAGTGTGACAGTTTTAGGGTCCATGTATAAGTGAGATTAGTCAAGCAGTTTGATTTTCTGTGTCTGACTTATTTCACTCACTGTGATGGCCTTTCGATTCATCCATGTTCTTGAAAAAGGCAGAATTTCCTTCTCATTTAAGAACAGATAATATTCCATTATATACATTTATGGCATTTTTAAAAAGATCCACTCATGGTCAACAGACGCTAAGTTCCTTTTTGACTATTGTGAACAATACTTCAATGAACAGGGGAGTACTGATAGCTCTTAAAGATATTGATTTTATTTCCTTTGGATGTGTATGCAGAAGTGGGATTGTTGGATCATGTGGTACTTTATTTTTCAAGGAACTTCCATACTTTTTCTAGAATATTTGTACCAATTTACATTCTCATCAATGAAGTATGAAAGTTTCGTTTTCTCCATAGCCTTGTAAACTTTTGATATCTTCTGACTTTTTGATAAACACCATCCTACCGTGTGTGAGCTGATATCTCATTGTGCTTTTGATTTACATTTCCCTCATGTGTAGTGTCTTTTCAAATTCCTGAAGTCCATCAGTATGTTTACTTTGGAAATATGTCTATCCAGGCCTTTTGTCCAAAATAAAATTAAACAAAAGAAGTAATATAAGATATATTGTGAAATTTTGCTTTGTTTATTATTGAATTGTAGGAATTTCTTACATATTAGCCCTTTATCAGTTGTATGGTTTCTAAAACTTTATACCCATTTCATAGGTCACCTTTCCTTTTTTATTTATTTATTTTTTAGATTGTTTCTATTGCTGTGTGCAAACTTCCAGTTTACTTTAGTCATACTTATTTTTTTTTTGCTTTTATTTTTTATATTTATGGTGTCAAGTCCAGAAAATCATTTCCAAGACCAATGTCATGAAGCTTTTCCTGTTTCCTTGTATGAATGCTATGGTTTTAGCTCTTACATTTAAATCCTTAATTAGTTTTGAATAGATTTTTGTGTATGGTATCACTTAAGGATTCAATTTTATTTTTGCATAAGAATAGCCAATTTTCCAAAGACCATTTGTTGATGTGACCATCTCTTCCTCATTGTGTATCTTACTTACTTCACTGAAGATTAGTTGATCTTATAAGCAAACTATACTGTCTCATATGGTTTAGGTTTTTATGCCTAAGCCATACTGTTTTGATTATAATGCTCATAATAAAATTTGAAACCAAGAAAGGTCATTTATCTAGTTCGTATTTCTTTGCTTAAGATTTAGGTATAAAGGATCTTTTCTGGTTTCATATTAATTTTAGAAGTTTTTTATGTTTCTCCAGAAAATATCATTAAATTTTTTAAATTAATAAGTTAATTAATGTTAACTTGGCCCCGACTTCCTTAACAAGACTTCTAAAGTGCAAGAAATAAAACCAAGAATTAATAAATGGAATGTATTCAAACTAAAAAGTTTCTTCTCAGTAAAAGAAACAATCAATGAAGTGAAGAGAGAGCCTACATTTTGGGAGCAAATTTTTGCCACATGCCCATCAGATAGAGTACTAATCTCCAGGATATATAAAGAACTCAAAACATTTAACACCAAAAAAAACAAACAAACAAACAAACAACTCAATCAATAAATGGGATAAGGAGCTGAACAGACACTTCTCAGAAGAAGATAAACATTTGATCAACAAATATATGAAAAAACATGTTCAACATCTCTAGTAATTAGAGAAATGAAAATAAAACTAACTTAAGATTTTATCTCATGCCAGTCAGAATGGCAGTTATATAGAATACAGACAACACTAAGTGTTGGCGAGGATGTGGGGGAAAAGGCACAGGCATACATTGCTGGTGGGACTGCAAATTGATTCAACCAATATGGAGATTCTGTAGAAAACTTGGAATGGAACCACCGTTTGACCCAGCTATCCCACTCCTTGGTCTAGCCTCAAAGGACTTAAAATCACCAAGTTTGTGTGCCTTCTTCCATGTCCACATGGTGGAGCTGTCTATGAAACACATGGACCCTTGCTGTCAATCAGGTACAGCACAGAAACAACTGGGGTAGGTTTTGGAGTGCTTGTGGAGACTCACAGGTGGGCTTCCTGATGGAATCCCTGGGGCAGTTTGCATGCTCTGTGGTCTTTTTTGTGCTCCCAGCGTCTGCTGCACCCAGGCAGATCATCTCAGTATTCTGGATAGAACACACAAAAAAGCAGGCCTCTTGTGCAGAAACATCATGAATAGCTTAGGGAACCAGAAGTTTACTCACTCTGCTCTCATTTTCCTCCATGAAAGAAAAAACTAGCCAAAGGGGTCTCTGTTGGCACGGAAGTATGTCACCTTTGGAGATAAGTGACATGGATATAGCAAATTGTTTTGTTTCTACACTTTTCAATGCATCTGTTCTCCAATAGTTTTTCTTTTGGTTCCAGTGATGTACAGAACTTTTCTACTGAACTCCTGTGGGTAGTTTCAAAGACTGATTCTTCTGGACTAGGGATTTGGCTTAGTGATCAAACATTTGTCTGGCATGGGTGAAATAATGAGTTTGGTCTTCAGCACTTCACAAAGAAAAGAACAAAGAAAAAAGAAAGAATTCTGCAATAATGTGATGGTAGGAAAGTTTATCTCACCATCTTGCTAATGTCAATTTTGGGTCCTTTTTTTTTTTTTTAATCCTCCAGGACCACCCTACAGGAAAGCAATGGCTCTTAGATATTTTTCTTTCTTAAACTTTCATTTTATGTTGCACTTTGGCTGATTCTAATGTAGCAGCCAGATTTCCATAAATATCTTATGCTACTTCTGTACCTCCATTTAAAGACTGTGATATGGGATGTAATTCCTCCCACTCCCAAGATCTTTACTCTGGTATGCTTCATGAAAAACACAAATTTCAGGTTCATACATAAAAACTACAAAATCCTCTCCATTTAGTTTATGTACAAAGACATGTTTTAGACACTCCTGGTAGTTTACAGAGTACTAGGAAGTTTGAAGACACAGACTCCAAGATGATCTTAAAGAAATGACCCCCTTTGGGGCTGGGGATGTGGCTCAAGCGGTAGCGTGCTCGCCTGGCATGCGTGTGGCCCGGGTTGGATCCTCAGCACCACATACCAACAAAGATGTTGTGTCCGCCGAGAACTAAAAAATAAATATTAAAAATTCTCTCTCTCTCTTTCTCTCTCTCTCTCCTCTCTCACTCTCTCTTTAAAAAAAAAAAAAAGAAATGACCCCCTTCAAAGCACAAAGAGAACCACATTTCTTACAGCTTATAAAGAGAAAAAGGTGTTCATATTTGCTATTTGCAGAACCATATTGCTTCTCCTAAAATCCACTCCAAAAAACTTAATTCTTACTCCTTGTTCTCCCCATGTAATTCAGTTCTGAATTAAATACTTGCAAATGTAATGGACAGGCAGAATCTAAATCACATACAGATTCTAATTTCAGTGAAGCTTTTAAATGTACTTTTCAATTTTCTAGCCTCTAAGGACACAAGGACATGTTAAAAGGAGCAAGTGGTAGAATGTAAGTCAGCAGAACAAACTAGAACAAGGAATTTTATACTTATTCTATTTATATTTTAATTAATTATTCATAAGCTAAACTCCAAGCTTCAAGAAGACAGGGATTTTTGTTAGATTTACTGCTGAATCCTCAATCTATAATTCAGAGCATGGCACATAAAAGATGAGGAGCAAATGTTTATTGAATAAATCAGTGTACATGAATAAAAATAATAATCAAATTAACAAATATAAAAGTTTCCAAAATTCTATAGAATTGTAGAAATTTTACTATGTTGAAGACTGCTCTTTGTTTCTTGATTCCAATCCTCCTTAGTAATTGGAGGCAGGATTACATGTTAGTCATCTGGGTCTGTATCTAAAAATGGGGATCACCAAGGTGCAACCTGTTTTTAACTGGGTCTTGAAAAAGTAGCCATTTAATATATCTTTTCATTTAAATTTCATCTAAGTGGCAGAAATTGTGGCTTATGACTCACACTTTTGCAGTTAGACAAAACTTGACAGTTTTGGATCAGTCCAAACATGTGTTCCTGATAAATAAAGAGCTCATCTGTTTAAATTCAGAGCATTGTTCTCTTGGAACCAAAAAGGGAAAGACCAAGGGAGAGGTGAAAGACAAAAGAATATAAGGAAAAGAAAATAAATGAACAGAAAAGAACAACGAGTATATATATATATGTGTATGTATATATATATAAATGATATGTACTTCGTGTATTTTGGAATACTATATTAATATTACCTACTAACTTGCATTTTTTGTTTATTTAAATTTCAAACTTACCAAAACATAAGGAAATGTTAGTTGTAGAATATAAGAATATAAACTATTTTAAATTAAAAATATTTAAAAATACTCATAAATAAAATTTAAATATGGCATCAAATGCAACTTAAAATTTAATAAAAATATTCAAATAATTACTCAATAATTTTAGTAAAGTCAATTTACATAAAAATGAAAATTTAAATTTAAAAGACATCAGTGAATCAATTAAAATTGAGTTCATAATGCAGAACTGGCAATGAGCTTCTATCTCAAATATATGTAGAATTTCCACAATAAGAAAAAGAAACATGATCCAATAGAAAATTAGAAAATTAAGTTTTCTATTAGGAGGCTCAAGAGAAAATTACATATATGTATATAAATACAAAACCAAGGAAAACAAAAGTAGATACAAAACAAATTCTAAATTTAGATTTAAGAAAGAGAAAATGAATGTTAAAAATAATTCAAAAGAGAACATGTATAATTATAGGGAAAAAAATAAAAACAGCTTGTTTTTTTAGATGAAAGAGCAATTAAATCTTAATACTGCTGAATAGTGAATTGGAGACAAATTTTTGTGTTTTAAAACTTGGAAACTGTGACAAGAATAACAAGATTTGTTTTCCATATCAGTAGAGAAAAATAAAAAGAAAATAGAATACTATAAATAAAACCTAATATCAAATTTTAAAATTTAAAAACAACAAAAATGTATTAACATTCTCTATGAGAAGTCTTTGATTCCTCAGATTAGATTACAAAATAAAACCACATGTATTTTCAGAAAAAATAATTTTCTGCCAGTTTGGTCTGTTTTTCAGATGCTTTGATAAAAGAATCATCTTTATAGTACATGATCTGGTAAGAACTTAGGAATGTCTTTTACTAAATAATTTTATAAGATCCATGAACCCCCATGCATGGAGAGGGAGAGAAAAGCAACACTAATGCAAAGTGCAATTATAATCTGCTTTGTAGAGGACTTCCGAGTTTACGATTTGAAAAAGACAGGCAAGTCCTACATGTTATAGTGAACTTCTGGAACATTTAAAATTGTGAACAGCTTTGTGGATGAAGCTGTTTTTTTAATAGACAGCCTATCATGGTTCACGAATCCCAACATACACATTTTTTCAAAAAGTGTTAAGATATTTATAAACATCTGACCATGGTGCTACGCCTTATATTTAATACGTTCCTCAATTACAATTTGTAGGTTTTTGTTTTCTTGTCTCAGTAGAATGTTAATTAGCAGTGTGACTTAAAATCAATGACTTCTTAAGCTTAATGAAGTATGGTAGTTTTCTATAAAATTCAAGACCATATTTATGTATGTTTACATAGCTGGTGGATAGTGCTTGGTGGATAGTTGCTTGAAGAATTGATTTTTCATAAAATCAATGCGATCAACATGTTCTTGAGGATCTAATATTGAAAGCCTGCATCATTAACAATTAAAGTTTTTCCATGGCCCTAGGGTTTACTTTGATTACAGACACTAATAATTAGCTTGTCTGAGGGAACCCAGTGATTCCTCCTTTTGATATTTACATTGATGTGTTGCCTCTCACGTTCTACTGCAGTTGATAGGTGCTATTAGCATATAGTAGAAAAAAAATAAGAGGTTATTATTCTTAACTTAGCAGTAGAAAAAAAGTTTTCACAATTCAGAAACAAAATAAAACAGTTACATAAACAGAGTTAAGGATATAGCTTAGTGGGAAATTCCTTGCCTAGCCCATTGTTAGGCCCTGGGTTTGATTCCCAGCACTGCAGAAAACAAAACATAAAATGAAAAACATAAGTAGAGGTTACAGAAAAACCAGGTTAAGAGGCATAACATTTTTTTTCATAAACAAAATTAAAAGATAACCTCAAAATTTGAAAAGAATGTTTAAAAATACATAAAATATATTTCATATTCATATTAAAATATATGTGCATTTTAAGACAAAGAAAAGTAATCAAATGGAGTATGAACAAGCAATTTATTGAAAAATGTCAATAAAATAGTATTCAGACAATAACTGTGATCATTCAAATTGAAGCAACAATAATGTATCAGTTTTAACTCATCTGACTAAAAAATTAAAATGGTATTAGTTGTTTTAATTAAAGGGATGAGTAAATAGGTTATAAGTGACAGAAGTTTTGAGTAAAATTTAGTAGTTAATAGCAAAATGATAGATGAACCTTTCTTTTGATGCATTGATATCCTCATAATGTAAAGGTAAAATTTCTAAGCTGATTCTAAGCTGCAAAAGTCTGAGTTAAAGTGTAAAAGACTGGGCATTGTAAAGTCTCTAAATTGCAAGGCCTGGGCTAAAAAGTAAAAGACTAGGTATTGTTAAAATTCCTCTGCTACCCCCAGAACTTGTAATCTCTGTAGCTGTTAGGACAATACTGGAACTGCACAGTAAATATTTCCATTGATTCCCTGGTTGTTTAATAGCTAAGGACTCCAAGTAGCTTGGCATGTAAGCATCCAGGCCCCAAAACCAATCAGTTTAAATGTGTACCCCACTTAGGAGTGACCAATCACCCCTGCCCAGACTGTTTCCGCCAATGAATGTACTAATCATGTCTCAGAGTTGTTGTTCAATTTTCCTGCGCCTCATGATGATTTGTTCTGGTGTATGCAAAGCCCCCCGCCGCCCTCTCCAAAAAGTGTACTTAAGCTCTGCTTGACCTCTGCTCTGGGCTCTGGGCTGCTCTCCTTTCTTGAGTGGCACAGAGCCTCAGCATGCTGGTTCAATAAAATTGCCCCCTGCTTATTGCATGAAGTTGGTCTCTTGTGGTCTCTTTCTCCGACGCTTCACCGGACCCTTACAATAATATATAGAAAAATTTGCATTTGTGGAAAAATATCAATGATAATGGTATTAATTAGAGAAGCGATTGTAGTAATAAAGTGTTAGAAGTATCCTAAATGTGCATTAATACAAAATTAGAATAAATTATCTTGCCTTCATGTTACATAGCAAGTAAGAAGAGTAGTAAGCTTGATCTATATGAAGTGATGAGAAGTTATAATGGATTAAAAAATAATTTAAACTGGGTGGTGTATCATGACAAAAATGCCAGTAACAAAAGAAAAAAACGTACAAACTGAACTTCCTCAAAATTAGGAACTTTGAGCATCAAAGAAAATTCTTAAGAGACTAAAAAAAGAAATGCCCCAAAGAGTAGAAAATATATGCAAATTATATATTTATTTAATAAGGAATTAACATTCAGAATATGTAGAGAACAGCAAAATATATATATATATTCCTTGAAAAAATCGGTCTTGAATAGATATTTCCCCAAAAAAGATACAAAAATGCCAAATCGACACATGAAAAATTACTGACCATTTGGATTGCAAAGCAAAACCATAGTGAATATACTATGTCACAGATATTAGGATGGCTATTACCAAACAAACAAACCAAAACAGAAAATATGAAGCATTAACAAGGGGAGAGACTGAACTCCATGCACTGCTGACTAGAATGTAAGATGGTACAGCTGCTACAGAATAGTATGACAGTTCCTCAAAACACTGAAAATGAAACTATCACATGATCCAGCAGTTTTACTTCTGGAAATATATGCAAAAGAATTAACACTGGAGTCTCAAAGAAATATTTGTATAACAATTTTTCTACCAGTATTATTAATGACAGCCAAAAGGTAATGTAACCTGGGAATACACTGACACATGAATGGATTAAAAAAAATATGGTACATACAATATGATGGACTTATTCAGCCTTAAAAAAGGAAGAAATGCTGACAAATTCTAAAACCTGGATGTACCCCAGGATATTATGTGAAATAGACCAGTCCTGAAACTTCTAATATAATTCCACATACATGAAGACTAACGAGAAGAAAGGAAATGAGAATGCTGGCTAATAAGAATAGGGGTAGTAGGGAGGGAAATGGGGAGTAGTTTATGGGATATAGAGTTTCAGTTTTACAAGATCAAAGTTTTGGAGATTGGATACACAACACTGAGAATGTAATTTTAACCCTGCTAAACTACACATTTAAAATGATTGAGATGGGGGAATATTATGTTATATGTATTTTACTACAATTAAAATGATTTAAAACAGTTCATAAAATAGCAATAAGTGTATCCCTGCTTTTACAGAAAACATGTATATATCTGCATGTTTTTATAAAATAGCATCTAATTCTAAATCCCTGTGAATTTCCAGAAGTATTTCCAGGAGAGACATCCATGTGGAAAGATGTGAATTTTCACATTTTTTTAGTTGAAAAAACAATTGCATTTTATGGTTATTGAATTTTTAATTTAAAATAATTGAAAATAAATCCAAAGTATAAAACATGTTATTGGTTATTTGATGTTCTTACGTAAAAATGGTAGCACAATAGTCATAGACTTGTCGAGTTCCTCTCATTTCTCTCCAACTTTAACTCTTGACTTTGGAAATCATCAACAGCTGTTAGGTTCATACTTGAATCTTGGAATTAATATCACCTTAAGTAGTGGGTGTACAAACAGTAGGCTACAAAGTCCATATGCACAAGTGACACTCACAAGTGACACTTGGGAGCAACCAACTCTACAAACCATTCCAGATATCCTTTAAAGAACTCTTTTTTCCTGTCTTTCAAGGCCGAGGTTCAGTTTTCTCATATTGCATTAGAACATTATTTGGCAAGCATGGGAATCATAGCCCTCACTGTGTTCAGGTTAGTGCTAGAGAACTCCCTAGTCACACAGAAGCTAACGCCCAAGATGGAGAGAAGATTGTCATTCCTTTCCTCTTCAAGCAACTTTCCAGTAACCCATTTCATCACCTCTTTTACAAAACTGCCAACTAAATTTTATCTCTACCTTATTTATTTTGGATAAGCATGATGTATGAGTTCCCCAAACACTGCTAATTTTATGAAGCCTGTCCTGGTAATTCTGTACAGAGAAACTCACTCTGACAGTGTTATAAAAGATCCTTGGGCAGTGCGTTGGGAATAGCATTAGAATATAATAAAAAATAAATTCTATTGTTAGGCTGTTTGTAATGATTGTTCTCCCATTTAATATACACCTGGTCTCAATGAAATTTGATCTTTATGGTGAATATTGCCCAGGATAATTTAGAATTTCCTACAAATGAAATAAGTGTTAAAGGGGTGAAATCCAAGAGTAAGATTTTAAATTAATTTGAGAGATGGGTTTGTTACTCATTTGAACACAGCCTACAAAACCCACAAAGTCCTAACAGCTTTGTGACAGTCAGTTTTACCTATGTACCTGGATTGCTGTAGTCAGGGGAAAACAGTGAAATATAGTATTTAAATAGCACTGATAATATTGATGGAGTATTTCCCATGGACCTTGCTCTAGTTTAGGTGCTAGGCCATAGGGATAAAGAGATCTAGATTCTAAATTCTGCTCTACCATGTGCTCTGGGAGTTGGGGCAGATTTCTAACTTCACTAATGTGCTTATTTCTAAAATGAGTGTGTATATATATATATATATATATATATATATATATATATATATATATATATATATACACACTTGCCTGGCAGGATCCTTGTGATGGTTGAATGCCTGATGAATTTTAAATGTTTAGCAAATGTTTAGCATAGCACCCTGCACTGAGAGTAAACCTTTGGTAGTATTTTAATAACTTCTTGTAGACTGGTCTGAGTGTGATTTTTGGTATTCTAGTTTGGGACTCAGCAAATCCAGCTAGTTTACTTTACTTTGGTCAAAGGGTATGTTAATGAATTTTCATTTTCACACCCTCTTTAAGGCAATTAGATTTAACTTTGATTTCTTTCATTCTCACAGTTTCTGTGTATTTCTTATTGACTTAGGAGTCATAGTGCCTGGCACCAAGGTGATAAAATTTCCATTTCAAAGTGGAAAAACACATGCAGCTTGCAAAGTGGCTTAAAAAAATAAGCTCTTGATTCTGTTATATCAGGCACAGAAGACTTACTTCTACTTACTATGTGTTTTTGATGACTTCTATGTTGCCACACTTTTATAATATAGCTAGCTTATCCTCAAACCCTCTTATTAAAAAAATAGAGATGTGTTTATTTTGATGAAAAATAAATTAGATAAAAGTGTGCATATATAATTTATACATATATAAGTTATTTATTTTTCAGTACAAGCATATCCAGGAATAGATCAGAAGTGGGAAGATTAACTCGAATCCTCTGATGTCTGTAGTCCCTACCAGAGTGGGTTCTATAAATAGGAAAGGTAAGTAGACAGCTTTAATCTCAGAAAGAGATGGTGTTATTAGAAGAGGAAGAAGAAGAAGACGAAGAAGGAGGAGGAGGAGGAGGAGAGGAGGAGGAGGAGGAGGAGGAGGAGGAGAAGGAAGAAAGAAAATCATTTTCATAATGGCCATATTAAGGTTGCTGTAAAACTGTTTTTAGGGCAAGATATCCTGTATAGAAAACTAGAACTACAATGAGGAAGAAAATATTTACACAACATGCCTAAAAATATTGACATTTTCAATTTTAAATGTGGTGAGGAGAGGGTCAGAGGTGTATTGCAGCCACAATAGGGAAGGACTGAGATTAAAGATGTGATAAAGGATGAATGAAAGAATTTCTCATAAAAGCATTCTAATGGATTAGGAATTTTAGTTAGGTGTAATTTGTTTTGAATGCTGAAGACAATCTGTGGGAGGGGTTGGGGGGAGGGAATCTCAACTGGATACAATTTCTTCTTTTTGGATAGAGATACTTTGGTTTCTCTGTAGGTTTCACTGACCTCCAAAAACTCTTTTTATGACCAGCAGCTGAGGACTCTACAACTAAGTAAGGTCTGGGGCAGCTGAGATATTTGCTTTTATAAATCCGAAGGCCAATTACAGGGTGATGAGTATGGCTGAGTTAAAATTGCTGGTGTTGATTTTCTGTAATCCCTATCACTTTTCAAGTGAAGCAATATTAGATGTGGGGATTGGTTTTACTCAATTAATTTCATCTATTTGCAACAATACAACTATAATCCTAAAAGCAGAGCTCAGGTTCTTATTATTAAATAAACATTAATAGCTTAACAGGACAACAGACCACACACAGGCAGAATAGTTTGTAATTGGTGCTAAAGGTATGTTTGAATACATACAGGCCTACTGAATATTTGAACACATACGTATTAAAAGCATGTTTGAATAAAAGAATAAATGAACAAATGCCACTGCTACTCAGTTGAATGAGATATTGTATATTGTACTCATGATATGATTCTACTTGTTCTTTTTTAATATTTATTTTTTAGTTTTAGGCAGACACAATATCTTTTTTATTTTTGTGATGCTGAGGATTGAACTCAGTGCCTGATGCATGCCAGGTGAGGCTACCACTTGAGCCACATCCCTAGGCCTAATTTGACTTGTTTCTGATACACATTAAATAATTTTAATAAAGACCAAACTATATAAGACAGTGTAGAGAGTTGTTCCATTCCCTTCTTTCTGAATTTTTTTAAAAAGTGCATACACAAAAACCAAGATAAACATAAAATTCTTTAATTCTGTCCTTATGAATGTCATTTCACCTTTGGATGTCTGTATTTGGAGTCTCCAACCATCTTCTTCCTAATACTAACCCTAAATTTATTTAACCTCTAATTTCAAAGTGCTCAAGTCATGTTTTCGTAGATATTGAAAGGTATTGTAAGAATGTGACTCATGAAAATCTAAAGGGAAAATGATATTGAAGAAAACATAACTTTGAAGAAGATGAGAAAGATAGTATTCATGTAGTTGGTCCTACAGGACCCAGAAAGAGATAGGACCCTTTTTCAGAGTGATCAGACTGAAATCAGCCATTCAGCCATTCAGTAATAAACAAAAGTGTGCAGGTTTAAATGAAATAATAAAAGTGCAAATTAATTCCAATGGATAGTGCTGATAGTTTTTTTTTTAAACTGGAGATGTTCTGAAGGCACATTTGATGTATCTTGAATTTCAGTGATAACTGATGAATTAATGGGAAAATTGTAGCATAAGGCTGTATATTTGCTGTTATAACTATGTATCCTAAGGGATAAATGTGTGGTTTAACAAGAGATGACACAACCCCAGGGCAGAGGAAATTGAATGGTGTGAAAACGGCAGTATAGGGAGGCCAGTGTGCCTTTCTGTTGGCTTTGACCTACCTGCCCCTCCCAGAGCAGACAACAATGTTGCAAGTAATACCAGCCTCAGCCCTGAGAGATGCTTTCTGTGATGAATTGGCAGCAGAGTAGCCATGATCACTACATTCTTACTTCTGTCTTTTGTATTCAACTGCACAACCTGGGGACAAGGATTCAGCTTTTTATTTGGATGTGTATTGGGGTTTGCTATGTGAAATGTCTTCATTATTTTCAAATAACTTTTCCCTTGAATATAGAAACTGTCGCCCTCGACAAAACAGAGCAGTCCAAAGAGATCAATATTCAGTCTCCTTTCCAGATGTTGTAAAGAAATGAGTGAGTTCCCAGAATGCTTTAGACTAATTTCACAGTGAGATGTAAGAGGGATAATTATTTTTTTTCTCACCCGAATCAACAATCTGTTAAAGCTCTGAGGCATAAGGCTAGGAATTCCTTGCACAGAGGGTTTTGTTCTATTGCCTATCACGTGCATGCTATTCTTATTCAAGGCAATGATGGAGCCTTGTTTAACCAGCTAACTACTTTTCTCTGCAGAACCTTGAAACTGCTAAAACTTGATGATAAATTTTATACCTCTGAGAGGTACTTGCTTTTATATATTTTAAAAATGGTTATATGTCTGTAAAATATGTGGCAAAATTATAACCTGGTGAAGGAATCTATCTTTTCTTCATCTCTGATTTAATGACATACTGCACCACCCTGTGAGGCACAAGTAGGAATATCTATTGTAGAATTCTCTACACCCAAGATGCCAATGTTGGTGCCAACAATGACCTCAGTATCATTCACTGATCATTAATAAAATCTGGAAACCAAGCTATGCCTCTTATATAGCAGTGTTAAATTAAATTATAGACTAAGAATAATCTGATATTATATTTGATTTATTTAATACCACAACAGGTTCCAGGTACTAAATCCCCATGTCAAGTATTCTTTCTATGATATACCCTCTGTTAACTTAAATCTTGCCACCTAGTGTTTATTTTCAATTTCAGAAGGGGGGCAGAAAAGAATAACCACAATTTTTACTTTTGTGCACATGGTGAATACAATATTGTATTAAATATCACTATACATATCTACACAAATACTCAGAATGTCGCTACAAGTTATGTTTGAGCATCACTGTTTTATTTTTTATGTTAGAAGTGAAATCTGAATGTCTAATTAAAATTATCCAATATCCCACAGTTAGTAGGCACCCACAGATCTGCTCTTTGTAGTTCTATTACCCATGTTTGACTGCACAGAAAGGAAAAACCAAGAGATTCCTTTGGTTCTCCTGCAGACAGAACCTGGAGTTCTTTTGTCTAGACTTTGGGAATAAATGCTAGGGTTCTACTTTCTCTTTTCTTATCCATCTATTCCATAGTTGGTATGCCCATATAGTTCAGGGGAAGAATAAAATAGAAAGTCTTGGTAAAATAGCCACTGAGACAAAGGGTGTTCAGTCGATGCTGAAAACTCAAAGCATAAGGCCCTTCCAAATAAGCTATTCAGAATGAAATTCATAATAGTTTTCATGGTAGAGGTCCTTCATCTTCATCTCTTTTTGTTATATCAATTCCCAAGTTTTCTTTTCTTTATTTGTTTGTTTGATTTTCTTGGGTTTTTTTTTTTTTTGAGGCTCCTGTGAATGGAATCATTTTCTTAATTTTTCTTTCAGCTGATTCATCAATGGTATCTAGGATTGTAATTGATTTATAGATGTTGATTTTTGTATCCTGCTACTTTCATGAATTTATTTAGGAGTTCTAGAAGTTTTCTGATAGAGTTTTTTGGATCTTCTAAATATAAGATCATATCATTGACAAATAGAGTCTGAGCTCTTCTTTTCACATTTGTATCCCTTTAACTTCTTTCTTTTGGCTGATACTCCAGCAAGTTTCAAGGACTCTGTTACATAGAAGTAGGGAAAAAGGACATTCCTTTCTTGTTCCACTTTTTAGGGGGAATTCTTTCAGTTTTTCGCTATTTAGAATAATGTTAGCCTTGGTTTTGACATACGTAGTTTTTATACTGTTGAGGTAGGTTCCTACCATCCTTACTTTTTCTAGTGTTTTAAACAAGAATGGATATTGTATTATGTCAAATGCTTTTTATTCTTCCTTTGATATAATCATGATTTTTTTCTATAAGTGTATTTATGTGGTTAATTGCATTTATTAATTTCTGAAACTACAGCACACTACAGAAAGAAATTGAATAAGAACTTAGAAAATGGAAAGAGCTCACATGTTCCTAAGATAGGCAGAATTAATATTGTCAAAATGGCCATAGTACCAAAAGTGCATAGAGATTTAATGCAATTCCTACCAAAATTTCAATGATCTTATTCATAGAAATAGAAAAAGCAGTTATGAAATTCATTTGGAAAAATAAATAGAATAGCCAAAGAATAGCCAAAGCTGTACTTAGTGAGAAAAGTGAAGCAAGACTCATCATAACATCAGACCTTAAATTATATTGCACTAAGAAAAACAGCATGGTAATGGCATCAAATAGGCATGAAGACCAATTGAACAGTATAGAAGACACATAGACAAACCTGCATAAACACAGTTATCTCCTACTAGACAAAGACACCAAAAACCCACATTGAAGAAAAGATAGCCTCTTCAACAAATGGTGCTGGGAAAACTGGAACTCCATATGTAGTAGAATAAAAATGAACCCCTATCTTTCACCCTGCACAAAGCTCAACTCAAACGGATCAAGGACCTAAGCATTAGATCAGAGATCTAATAGCAGAAAATGTAGGACCAAATTTCCATTATGTCAACTTAGGAACCAACTTCTTCAACAATACCTAAAGTAAAATAAATAAATAAGAAATCAACAGATGTGATGGTATCAAACTAAAAACTTCTTGACAGAAAAGGAAACAATGAAGATTGTGAAGACAGAACCTACAGAATGAGTGAAAATCTTTGCCACCTGCACCTGAGATAAGTCATTAATTTCCAGGATACGCAAAGAACACAAAAAGCTTAATACCACAAAAACAAATAACGCAATCAATAAATGGGAAAAGGAACTGAACAGACAGTTCTCAAAATAAGAACTACAGTCAACAAATATATGAAAAAAAAATGTTCGACATCTCTAGTAATTGGAGAAATGCAAATTAAAACTATACTTCAGTCCAGTCAGAATGGCAATTATCAAGAATACAAGTAACAATAAATGTTGGTGAGGATGTAGAGAAAAGGGTAAACTCATACATTGTTGGTGGCAGTGCAAATTAGTGCAAACACTCTGGGAAGCAGTATGGAGAATCCTCAAAAAACAGAAATGGAATCTCCAATTGAACCAGTTAGTGCACTCCCTGGTATTTGTTCAAAGGATTTAGAATCATCAGACTATATTGATGCAGACATCAGTGTTTATAGCAGCACAATTCACAATAGCTAAGGTATGAATTCAACCTTGGTGCCCTTCAACAGATGAAAGATAAAGAAATTGTGATATACATAGACACAATGGAATATTACTTAGCCAAAAGAATAATGACTTTACAACATTCATTGGTAAAGGATGGATCTGGAGAATATCTTGCTAAGTGAAATAAGCCAGTTCCAAAAAACTAGAAGTCAAATGTTCTCTCTGATATGTTGATGCTGATCCACAACAAAGGGAGCTACGAAGAATAGAGGTTCAGAGGGTTAGACAAATGGTAATGAAGGAATGGAAGAGAGCTAGAAATAGGAATGACAGTGGAATGAATTGGACACAATTATGAATACAACACAGTGAATCTCAAATTTTGTACATCTACAAGATTGGAATCCTAATTAGACTAAGATATATTCCATGATTGTATAAATATGTCAAAATAGAGTCAACTTTCATCTATAACTAAAATAATAATAATAATATATTTTTTAAATAAAGTCATAATGGTGGTATGAGGCATGGAAGGGGATTGTATCAGGGTCTAGCCTAAGACAGAGAAACAACAATGAATGAAGAAGAGTGCAGAAAACTAATAAATGAAACTCTGTAACATCTAGATTGCAATGTGAATTTTAGTGAAAGGATACTACTGCTTCAGATATGGGGAAAATGGTGGTCAAGGGTCAAATAGTTTTTGTTTCCATGGAAGCATGAGACTATATTTTATTTTCCATTAATGAAAGAAATTACTCCTAGGTTGCTTTAAATTCCCTGATTATTTTATTTCCCTTTTATGTGCTCTTTCTACTGGTAGTTTTACTTTCTGAGTCATTTATTCTATCTTTTGCTTTGGCTCTGGACTAGACTGACTCCTATAAATGAGTTCATTCCTGAATTGTCAATTTACTTAGTTTTTTTGGGTTTTTTTTTTTTTTTTTTTTTTTTTACATTTTGTTCACATGTCATGTTTCAATTGGGATACAGTGTCTTCCAGATTATAAGCATTTAATGATTCCTCACTGGCAATGGTTCTTGTACAATTCATAAAAAAGGTATGATGCCAGCTCATGCAGGTGATGTAAATCAAATTATATATCCCTCTCCTCATATTTACCATCATGGGTCCAAGCAAATGTCTGTTATGCTGATTGTGGCTCTTCTGTCCTGATATGTATTTTTTTATTTTTTTAAATACAGTTTCAACTTTATGTGATCAACAGATAACAGAAGTTCCCCCTGAGCAAAATAGATATTAGTTGGATAAGAACTTTAGCAGTCCCTTGATAATTAGGAGGATTTATATCCAAAATGGGAAGTCAAAGCAAGCATATATCCATTATTGCAACAAATGATAACTTTCAGGTTTTTTTTTTCTAAATTTTCTTCTAAGCTAAAACATTTGGGTTGATTTTAAACCACATATTTTTGGAGAAAGTTAATACACATTATTTAAAAGATCTTAGAAAAAAAATAAGAATCACTTAAAACTGAACATATGTTTTAAGATTCAGGAAGAAGAAAACCATTATCAGTATTCATAGAAAAATACCCATTAAATTAAGGTTATCACCTGCCTTATTTTAATCAGGATATTTTAAAAAGAAAGGTTGATGTTTAGTGTCTGCACTGACTTTATTTCTGAATCAATCTTTCCTCCTGGCTTAAAACCTTAAATCTCACTACATCATTCAGCCACTCTCTCCATCCTTTTCATGCCCAAGTTCAAATAACTTGTAATTTCTCTTTTTTATTGTCATAATAAAATTCTAATAGGACTCTGGGGACTTGCCCATAATTTTGTATTCTTTCCATCTACCAAATTCATTACATACCAATATTTCTAAATTGCTTACATAATCATATTTTTCTTTTCTGTAAATTAATTTTGTTGACTCCAAGTAATTTTTATAAACTATTTCTAAGGGTATTTGAAATATTACAAGGCTCCCGTTGATCTCCTCTATGTCCTTCCCCTGCCCTACATACACCTATAACATGACATTCTTGATCACCTGCAATTCATTACAACTTACATGCAACGCTTCCCTAAAGAATGTTACATGCCTTCTAATGAATTCACACCTGCCACTCTGAGCAAAATGTCTGAAAACTGTCTAAATTGATCATAATAACTGCTGAGAGAGAATCTCATCTCTGCAGCAGATCCTTGCCCTGTAACAAGGAGAATGTCACTCCTTTCTCCAAGAGCTTTCCCAATTGGTGACCCAATAGGCGGTATGAGGGTAGTGACAATGTGGGTTCATCTCCCCTTTGTTTAATCTCCAGCATTTGTTATAGTGATGGTTACATAGCTAGTAGTTAGTAGTCAAAAAAGAGTGTTCTAATAAAATGACAAATTACCCAGCTTTAATATAACACTTTCCAGGAAATTTTCTTTAGACTCTGCAGCTAAATGCAAAATTTTAGTAAAAGATAATGAAGTTTTTCATGGATAGGCTTTTGGCTTGATTGCATACCAGCCCTCTCATTATCAAGACTTCCTTAAAGATAGGTTACACTTATTTCTCTATCCAATGTTCTAGCATGTGGTTTATGTTTGGTTCATATAACCTCTTTCTTCATTTTGTCATATTTTCAGTTCTATCAAGGCTTATGGGAGACATAAAAATTGGAAAAGCTCTTGACATACTTTGTGATGTAGAATTTGAATGTGAGAAAAAAAATCAAAGAAATGGTTCAGGACTGAAGTGAGCTTATGCCTGGGGCAGAATTTGAAGTCAGGAAATGAGTAGAAGCAACTTTTATCAGCAAGAAAAGAGTGAAAAATAATAAATAATCACCTGTAAGGGGCCATTCTTTCTTTCCTTAATTATATGATGAACTCCTACCACATTCTGAGCATGTCTGGGTGCTGGAAGAAGGCAGCAATAAACAGAGCAAAATCTCTGTTGTGTTGGAGCTGACACTCTCGTGGAAGAGATTGATGGTTGAGAAATAAGTAAGACATGTAGTATGACAGATACCAAAGATTGCCATTGGAGAAGACAAATAAAATAAACCAAAATAGAGAAAAATGTATTACATTACCAGTGAAAGAAGTAAAATTTTATTTATTTATTTTACATGTGTTCAGACAACTTCTTACTGAAAAGAGGTAATTGGCCAAAGAACACAAAGAAGTGGGTTATTCATGGTATTAGTCTCTTCTGTAATATCAAATTAATTATTAAATCTCAGGGATGACATAACCAAAGATTATCTCTTGCTGCTATTGCCTGTTGAGTATTGGTAAGGTGCCGTGCTCCACAGGGTCATTAAGCTGATTATAGCTTCACCTGCTCAAGCTAGTCAGGATTATTAGAATATTACTGGGTAGAAATTAGTCTTGGGTGTCTCTGTGTTGTGGGAAAAGTCTAGAAAATATTATATCAGCTTTAAATGCTTTAGTGTCAAACATAAATATTCCTTATGCTCATAGCCTATTGATCAAAACTAATCCTATGGCTCAATCTTACACGAAACAGGTGAACAAGGCTTAAAGCAACACAGTTTTCATATTACAGTTCTGGAGGTCAGAAGTCCTTACATGAGTGTTGGCACCCATACCCCTGCAGAAGCTCAGGGAAATAATTCACTCATGACCTTTTCTAGCTTCTAGAAGCTGTCCACAAACATTGACTTATGGTTCCACTTCACATAGATTTTCCTTTGTTTTCATTATAACATTGCCTTTTCTCCAACTTTTCCTTCTTGTCTCCCTCTTGTGAGATCTCTTGTGATTATACTGGGCTCTCCTGGATAATTCAGAACACTCCTCATCTCAAGATCTTAACACTATGCAAAATATATATTTGCCATGTAAATTAATGTGTATACAGGTTCAGAGGATTAGAATGTGCACATCTTGGGAGAAAGAGCTTTATTCTGTCTATGACACGTGAAATGACAATCTTTCCTACTGGAATAGAGCCATGTGAATATGTGAATCAAAAAAAGAAAAAAAAAACTATAGGGAGCAACGAATTTAAAAATCTCTGTTTCAGGCAAAGCAAGGAAGACCAGTGTGGATAGACTAAGTTCAAGAGGGAATGACAGTAGACAAAAGCAGAAAGGTAAATAAGAAGTAGGTGGAAGATAATGAGGGGCCTCCCTAATAAACCAGGATGAGGAGTAGTGCTCTGATCCTAAGTGATATTTGGATCATCTGTAAGGACTGTCCAGATGAACTGAGTAAGGTACTTTGAGAATAGCCTAAAGAGTTAAAATAAAACACTGAAAGGAGCAAACACAAATGAGTCAAAGAAGAATATTGAAAGTAGTACCAGGAGGTAAAGGTGAGGTCTTAGGTCTAATCCAGCTAATCCTGCTAACTATTTCATCTGATGTATATTATAATTCAAGTTCTTCTCTTAAAGACTGAGTAGACTCTGGCACCAGGGAAATTGTTTATAGAAAGAATTGAGACAGTTTACCTATTCAGCTACTGGGTAGAATATTAGGTCAGATTTATTCTCACGCTTCTGTCAAATAATTAAATATGCCTGATAATTTATGAGAGAATAAGTTTATTTATTGTTCTATGTATATTATTAGTCTAGAAGGTAGATGAAGAAAGGTCAACACAATACTGTCAGGAGAAGGAATTTGTGTATGCTATTTTTATTTACCAGAATCTAACTAATTACAGACAACACCAAAGTTTTATCCTCTTTAACTCAATATTTAAACAACTGAGAAACTAGAAAATTGTAAATACCATCAATAACAGATGAGTTTGGTGTATGCTAATGTTATCGAGCACATGAAGTATGGATATATTATGCTAAACAATGAATGTCCGAAGTAGGGGGGGTCTCTTATCAAATTTTTGTAGATAAGAATCTGAATTCAGAGAGATCAAGAACTGTTCTTGCTCTTAACAGCAAATAAATTGCATACCCAGGGTTCGAAAGAGATATTCTGATAACATTATCCCACTTTTGGCCATCATTCTGTGTGTTTTCCATAATCTGAGATCTGCTCCCATTGAAAACAAAAACTATGTATGCATTTTGTAAATTACCACTTATCTAATGAATTAATTCTAAATTAATTGTTCATTGATGTTATAATATTCACTTGACAATCCTGAGGCTGTAGAAAGGGATTATTTAATGGAGACCATTATAGTCCTTGGAATAAATATCTAGGACTGTAAAGAAAAATACTTTTTGCAGTTTTCTGGTCATGGAGGCAAACAGTGTTTTCATATTGAAGCTCATTTTAACTTTTTATCCATAATTTTGTCTAAACTCTTTTGGAAGATATTTTTCTTTTTCCGATCTTCAGTCTCTTGGGGGAAACAAGCATCCTAATTTTGCTTTTCACTGTATAAAATTAATAATTTATTTGACCTAATTTTAAAACCATTATGGTATCTTGAGATTTTTGTGATCAAATTTATCTGTATCTCCTTTTTTCTCTCATTCTTGATTTTATCCAATTAATCATATCCCCCTGGACTTCTTATTTTCAGTATTCAGATGCCTATGTTTCTTTGAAAAAGTATTGACATTTAATATGTGGGGGAATAAATAGAGAGAAACAGATGCATTTAGCAATGGAAACCTTACATTCCAACACCAGTGTTGTAAAAATGTGGTTTTTTTTATTAGTTGTTCAAAACATTACAAAGCTCTTGACATATCATATTTCATACAATGAATTCAAGCAGATTATGAACTCCCATTTTTACCCCATATACATATTACAGATTCACATCGGTTCCACATCCACTTTTTTACATATTGCCATACTAGTGTCTGTTGTATTTAAAATGCTCAGAACAAGCCAGATGCAGTGGCAGGTGCCCAGGTAATCCCAGTGACTCAGGAGACTGAGGCAGGAGGATGGAAAGTTCAAGTCCTGATTGGGCAATTTAGCAAGTCAAAATAAAGAAATAAAAGGAATGGGGTGTAACCCAGTGGTAAAGTGCCCCTAAGTTCAATCACCAGTATGCCCCCTTCCCCAAATGCTTGGATGACACATACACAACAACATGCACGTTCATAATGTCAAAAATACTTGAGAGAAACATATCTCTGTGGATGTGATCTTTACTTTAACAGAGTGAATTTTGTACTTTTCTTAAGTGGTCCTTATTTTCTGTCCAAATAAATATTTGGGAAATAATAGATCAAAAAGACATGAATAGGAATGTAAGTTTTAACAAGGATGCCTGTAATCCCAGTTACTCAGGAGGTTGAGGCATGAGGATCACAAGTTCAAGACATGCCTGAGCAACATGGAGAGACCTGTCTCAAAATAAAATTGATGAAGAGGGAGTGGGAGTGTTGCTCAGTGGTACAGCTGCCCTGGCTTCCCTCCCCAGTACTGAAAAAAAAAAACAGATATTGTAAAGTCACTTTAAAAATTTACTATATTTTTCAGGATAAAATCATAAACCTGTCTTTTATTACATCAGTATTTTCTGTATATTTGTTTGTCTTGTTTTGTTTTTAGTACCAGGGATTGAACCTAGGGGTATTCAGTCACTGACCACATTCCCTGTCCAGTTTTTACCTTTTCTTAAAAACTTTGCAACAAGGTCTTGCTAAGTTGCTTAGGGCCTCAAAAAGGTTGTCTTCAAACTTGCCATTTTCCTGCCTCAGCATCCTCAGCTGCTGGAATTAGAGGCATACTCCAGCGCACCCAATGGAGAACATTTTGTGACATAGAACTCATCACAATTTCCATTCCATAGAACTTACTCAAAACTCCCTTTTTTTTTTTTTTTTTGGTGCCAGGGATTGAACCCAGGGGTGCTTAGCACTGAACCACATCCCCAGCCCATTTTAATTTTCATTTTGAGACAGTGTCTTGATAAATTGCTTAAAACCTAAGTTTCTGAGTTCGACTTTGAGCTTGTGATCCTCCTGCCTCAGCCTCAGAGCTGCTGGGATTACAAGTGTGTGCCACTGGCTTCAAAACTCCTTCTTAGTATTTTTTTTTCTTTTGCTTTTGGTGAGCAGTAATCTTCAATCTTAACTGTTTCAGTCTCTATGCCCACTTGGGGTAGTAGCAGCAATTAAATAGACATTTTCCTTTCCTGAATGCATTCCTATATGTGGAACTTAGAAAAGCAATTGAATCTTTTGCTGCTAGCCATTGTTATTGAAGTTAAAGCCTTCCTGTTCTGCAAACTTAAGATTTTCTTATACAAATAAACAAGAAATCATGGAGTCAGACATCTTTTCACCACATGACCAGTATATGTTCCATTCATTGTACAAGTGGAAGAAAAGGGGGTTTATATGTAAAATAGCTCTTCCTAGAGCTGTTCATATTAATACATTTTACCTTAAAAAGTAAGAATTTGAGATAGTTTATTTACTTTTTAAAAACATGTCCAACATTGAATAGAAAGGAATAGTCCAAGTGTGAAAGCAACCAGAGACTGCACATGGACATACCCAAACTACATTTTTAGTATTCAATGTTTTGCCTGTGAGTTATATGACAGAGTGCAGGAATGAAAGGAAGAGGGTTTGCTATGCTTATATAGTAAGGCATCCAGCATCTCCACTTTGGACTTGAGTGACAGTAAGCATGAGTTGGGAAATGAAAACAAAACAATTGCATGCCCCAACTTAACTGTGCAAAGCCTGTGGCTGAGGATTAATAAATTGTATGATGAAAAGCAGAAGAAAATTGCTAAATCTAAATTTAATGTCTATTTTACAAAGGCATAAGAGGAAATAAAAAATAAGCAGGCTGAGGAAGTGAGAGACAATTGCTGAAGTGCTAACTTGAAAGAAAACAAATTCTGTGATAATAAAAACAAGGGTTTGCAGAATGCAGTCTTACAGAGCTCTAGCTGTGCAGATTTGTATAATTTGGTGAATACTTATGTTATAGTAAATTATCTTTTACGGTGTGTAGGGGGAGTGATATTAAATTTTATATCTGTTATTTAATAAATGTCCTGTAGATTAAAAATTGTAATGGGTTAGAATTTGATTTTGCTATCCATTCATTATTATTCACTGTTTTTACTTTATATTTACTTATCTATCAGTTTATCACCTATATTTAACAGCAAAAAGCAAACCCAATTCTATTGAAAATGTTAAAAGGTTACTGGTTCCCAGAAAACAAACAAAACAAAACAAATTACTGCTTCAGATTTCTGTTTTAAAGTTTTCTAGGTGATAGAATTTTCATTTATTTTCCTACCCACAGAAATGCCTTGACCTGAGCGCGTTTGGAATTTAATACACCCACACATCCATAAAATTGCAATTTTTAAAAACTTCTTACAGATGATCCAGCTGATGGCAGGATGACATTGGTCATCTGTTTTGTTCAAATTATATATTACTCCAGCTGCCACAAGATGTGATGAATAGAGAAGAAAGCTACAAACAATGAACCCCAGGGATATAAAAGCTAAATATCTCTTCAATTGAAGAAGAGGCTAATAATGAGCTCACATAATTATGTGGATCATTAATTTGTCATGTAGTATATAGGACCCGAAGCAGTGCTTATATTTTTATTCATATTTCCACATGTATGAATTGCCTAGACAACTGGACAAGAGGTTTCAAAGGAAGATATATTCCTTATTCAAATGCCTAAATTTTGTTGGGAATACACACACAAACACGCTAATACACACACACATACTACATACATACATGTATATATATGTTTCGTTCTATATATTAAAAGGACAGACTATCTACAAGGTACTTGAAAGATCAATTATTTTAAAAATAAAAAGATAAATATATACTAATATCTAAGCATATACAACTGCCAAAAGAGGAAAAAAGGATTTGAAGACTCATAAATAATTCAGTTACCACTATGGTGAAACAAACATTGAATGTCCTCCTACATTAAATACTAAAATGTGAAGAAAGAGACACATCAAAGCAGTTGTAAGAAATGCATAATGGCTACAAAAGAAGAGAATGTTGAAATCAAAACTGGAATGAGATCTGAATGGGAGTTCAAGCCTTTGTATATTGTCACCATCCAGTTAAGGCAAGCCTTGGAAAGTAGAAAATGATATCTCTATATTATGCATTGTATTGGTCTGTTCTGTGTTGCCTATGACAAAATACCTGAGGCTGGGTATTAAGTAAAGAAGATTGCTTAGCTTACAGTTCTGGAGGGTTGAGGGCATATGCCTACCTCTGCTCTGCTCTGGGGAGGGACTCATGGCAGATGGCATTGCAATAGCAGCAGTACATCTGGAAGACACATACAGAAGAATTCAAGGGAAGAGCTATGTTGTAAGACACACAGAGTATCTTCTGGGGTGGTGGTCTCACCTTCTGTGAGACCCTACCTTATACAAGAGACCAACTATTCCACATGGACTTTTGGGGGACAAACTATAGCAAATATGAATCTATCCAAATACATAGAGCAAAAATATATATAATAACAAGGACAAAACTTCATGAAAAATTATCAAATTCATCAACACGATGAGAAAGAAAATCTCAGAATGGAACAGAATGATTGAATAAAAAAATGAGTTAAGAACACATATCCATATTAAAAAACAGATATTCTAAAACACAGTACTAACCAGTAAGAGTGAACATTTTTCTTTCTAACTCATACAGGAAGTTTTCCTTTTGGAATGGAACATGTGGTACTCCATAAAACCTCAATAAATTGTAAGCAACTTGTCATAAGTTTATACTCTCCAGAAGTCAATTGTACAGTCAAAAACCAAGACACAATTTAAATCAGCACTTACATTTGCAAATTTTAAAGTTCCCTTCTTAACATAGGTCTTGGGTTGCATAATAAATACAATAGGTACTTTATAAATATAATGAAAATTAAAAGATAAAATAACACTATATAGCAAAATATATGAGATTTAACTAAAGAAGGACTTTAAAGAAATTTTATCTTAAGTATTTATTGGATGAATCTTCCACTTAAGAAATCAGAAAAAAAACCAGTAAAAATCACAAAGTAGAAATATATAAATATAATATTAAATATTATAAAACATTTATACATTAGAGAGAAAAAGAAATCCATGTATGTCATTTGGAAAAAAACTACATAGAAAAATCTTGGGCAAATTGGTCAGGAAAAATGAGAAAGGTACTATTATTCCTCATTAGAATGGTCATGTACAGTTAAAATATGAGAGTTGGAAAGATAAGGATTTTTTTAATCATTTGAAAAGTAGATGAAATAAATACTAAAGTAAAACAAAAATTGAGTATTGAAGGAGGGAGAGTAGAAAACTCTAGAAAGAATGTTCATTTCTACCACATTGTGATCTGAAGAAGGTGAATCAGTTTTGAAAAAAAGAACGCAAGACACAGATAATTCCAAGAAGAACTCATTTCAGTATTGTGAAAACTATATCAATGAGTGAAAAGAGTTAAAATTCTTCCCAACTAGTCTTATAAGAACCGTATACCACTATCACACAAGGACAGTATATGTGTCAGAATTCTCTAGAGAAATAAGACTAGTAGGAGGTGTATACAGAGGGCAATGTGTCATAAGGAATGGCTCTCCTGATTGCATAGATGGACCCATCCCAATATCTGTAGGGTGAGTCAGTAACTAGAAGCCCCAAGAGAGGCAATGGAGTACATGCTAATCTGAGTTCAAAGGTCAAAGAACCAGGAAAACTAAGATTTTTCCTATTCTGAAGGATAGTAATCTCAAAAAACAGAAAAGATGATACTCAGTTCACATCCACTGTCCCAGTTTGAAGGCCATCAGGAAAGAGGAATCTCTATTATGGGGTTGGGGGGAGAGGGATTAGTCACGCCTTTTTGTTCTAATGCCACCACAAACTTATTGAACAATGCCCACCCACATCGGGGAGGACAATCAGTTTTCTTCAACCTACTAACTTAAATGTTAATTTCATTCAAAAATACTCTCACAAAAAACACCCAGAATAATGTTTTTTCAAATGTGGGCAACCACAGGCACAGTCAAATTGACACATATAATTAGGCATCACAAAATAGAAAAGAATATTCATTAACACTCTTGCTCATGAATATACAAGCAGAAATCCCTCAATTAAGTGATAAATCACATCTAACAATGCATATGATTTTATATTTATCTGTATCTAAGATGCAGGTATAATTTCATTTAAGCAAATTTAATTTAACATTAGAATGCATTTTCATTGTAAAATATGCAGAAAAAATGGTAGCATTTATTCAACAATTACATATAAAACTTTTAAAAATTAAATTAGAAGAAAATGTACACAACCTGATGGATTCTAAAATTAGTCAGCAATTTCTATCTTTTTGATGAAATTATAAGTGAATTTTCTTTAGGAATCATCAATAAGACAATAATAGCCAATATCAATGCTTTCTTTAAAACTGGTATCTATCAAACTACACATTATTTCAGTGAACTGAAACAAGAAGAATAAATAAAATATTTAAAGATTAGAGGAAAATTTCTTGTATTCCAATATCCTTGTCCATGAGTACAATGATTATCTCTAAAAATTTAAACTAATAAGAGAAAGTAGCAATTTTGAGGATATAATTAGAATGTAAAATTATGTTTTAAAAAATTTAAAAATATGTAATTTGCTTCAGAGTTAAAGTAATCATAAATCTATTTAATATAAACTTGAATATAGTTATAGAGAAAATTAACACTATTGAAAAGGAATGAAGATTAAAGGACTGATATACTAAATTCATTAGTAGGATGATTACATCTTACAAATGTCAATTCTTCATAATTTATCAATGATTCAATATGACTGCAACCAAAGGAAACTGAAAAGATGGTTCTAAATGGTGTATAAAAGAGTAAAATGCTAATAATAAACTGACCTTGGATAAAACAGTGTCTGTCCTACTTTATCATACATCAGGATATATCATTAAATGGTAGAAATTTAAATACTGTGGTAAAAGAAAATGATTGATACAAAGCAGAGCAGCAAAATCAAATCCAGATACATCATGTTGCATACTTGAAAATTTATTGCATAATGGAGCTGTCAATATAGAGGACTGGAAAAAGGAGACTGTTCAACTGTTGAAATAATTGATTCCTGTATGAAAAAGTAATGTTGACTTATGTTTATGGTACAGTATAAAATTCCAAGTCAATTAAATAATAAACAAAAAATAAATTTAAAACATAATATTTTATGTATTTATTTTTATGTATTTGGTAAAAGGAAATATTTTTTAAAAAAAAACAAGAGTCAAAAAGTTCTTAGTAAAACTGCTGGCATTTAACTCTAGTGAAAAAAAAATAATCAAAAAATAACAGAGCAGAGACAACTCATCCAGAAAAGGTAAAAAACATTTACCACAGTTAGAAGAAAGATAAAATCCAGTGTGTATTAAGACAGTTCTGAAATCAATAAGGTAAACTTATGCGCACGCGCACACACACACACACACACACACACAAATAATGCAACAGAAAATATACAAAAGTTCTAAACAAGCAATTCATGATAGAAGAACATAATTGGCCAATAAACATTTTTAGGAGTAATCATGAAAATGTGAAATAATCAAATAACACATGAAAATGAAATTAATATTACTTGCAATAGATTTTTTTTTCTTATGGCTGGGCATGGTGGTATATGCCTGTAATCCCAGGGGCTCAGGAGGCTGAGGCAGGAGGATTGCCAGTTCAAAGCCAGCCTCAGCAAAAGTGAGGCCCTAAGCATCTCAGTAAGACCCTGTCTCTAAAGAAAATACAAAATAGGGCTGGGGGTGTGGCTCAGTAGTTGAGTGCCCTTGAGCTCAATGCCAGGTACTCCCCTTCATACCCAAAAGAAAAAAAAAAAGATTGTTTTTTTTTCCTTTTAGTGAATGAATTCAAAGTATGGGAGAAGCTGTAGAACAGTGTATATTCACACGTACTGCTGAAGTGCAGGCAGGTGCCACCTTTCTAGGGCACAAATGGGAGACATGTAGCAACATTGAAGGCCTGCAGACTCTATGGCCTGCAAATTTGTTCCAAGGTATAATCCTAGAGATATCCTCATAAACAAAATAAATTGATTATTCTTGGTACTGTGTGCCCTAGCATGGTTTTATTTTTTTATTTTTTTGAAATATTTTATCTTTTAATCTGTGCAATAGGTTTGTATAATCAGTGTATTATTTTTACACCATTTTGCATTCTAAACATTGGATTATGTTATGTTGAAAAAAAAACAAGCAATAAACAGCACTTTCATGAGAAATCAAGGCATGTAACAGTACCCTTCGAGTGGCCTGTTCTTCAAACAAAGGTCACTTTTATTTTCAGGAATGCTGTTCTAAATAACTGTGTGTTCTTTGGATTCCTCAATTAGATAAAATAGCCATCATAGGGACAAAAATGCACATTTAATCATGTATATATTCCTTCTGAATTATTGCTGAATTCTCTTCAAGTGTGTCATCGTCAGCTGCCATGATATCTTTACCTGGAAAACTGCAAAACGCTGTTATCTGGTCTCCATGAACCTATTTATATTTCTTTTCAATCTATTTTTCTACACTGCTTTGGAGCTGAGAAAATGTTAGTTTGAAAGTTCATATTTGGATTCTTATATGGTTTTCTATTGCTCTAACAATGAAGATGAAACATGTAATTTGATCTCAAAATTTTGTGTGATCATGATTAACTCCTTTTCACAACACCCTAGTTAAACCTGGGAGTGTTTTAATTTTTAAAGTCTGTCATGATCCCTCTTTAATCAAGACCTTTACATGTGCTTTTCCCTTGTATTTCAAGCAAGCTTTTATTCACCCTTTCTTTAATAAACTTTTCCTGCTTGCTAACTTTTTGATTCACTACTGAGGGAACCTTCTTTGAATCCCCTGACTATATCTTCCCCACTGTAATAGGTTTTTACTCTTCTTCCTGGTGCCAATTTCAGGTTTCATAATGATCCAAATGCATAATTGATCATCTCTTTCTCACTATGTTGAGCAATCATTATGTCTTCTATGAGCCTCCTAGTATCAATATTTGGTAGTTCTACACTGACATAGAGCTGGTGCTCAATAAAAATTACTGTGTAGGAAATAGATAAAATTGGTCCATGATAATTTCATTTAGAGAAAGCTCTGCATTAAAAACAAAATTAGAAAAACTTGGTAACTGCCTTGAAATAGAAGCTTAATATTCTTGGAGGGTGCCTGAACATAGAAAATGTTTTTTTGTAGGACAAGAAGAAGAGAGGGCAGAGGAGATGGAGGAGTGGGAAAGGTAAAAGGAGGAAAAGGTGAAGGAGACAGAAGATAAAGGAAAAGATAAGATGTGGGAAGAGGAAGGAGTTTTAACATGATAAAAAAAAGTCCAGGGGAAAAGAGAAATCTTCAATCTTCCTGTATCTTACTTTTTTGCATTTAATATTTCTTGCTTCAGTTCATTGAAGGAATATCTCGGATCATAAGAATGAGTTTTTTTTAAGCATTAATAATGGCCATTATTATCTTATTTCTGATTCTTCAGGAAAACGCACTTAAGGTTTCATCATAAAGGCAAAAATTGCTGAGGTGCTGACATGACATAACCAGCAAGAGACTTGGGGTTAAAGGTTGAGTGGATTGGAAGAGGGAATTTTTAAAAATTAACTTTATCCACTTGCAGAGAAATAATATCCAAATTCAATAATGCCAAATGCACTAAATCTAAATATCCTTGTATACAGGCCTCAGACCTTTTTAACTTTGTATATCCATCTTTGAGCGACAGAAACATCTTAATCTGCCATATGACTACCAGAGTACCATAGATTTTACTAGCACTAACCTTTGTCTGGTTTCCAAAAATCCTCTGTGCAATTCTATGGCCTCAAGGTGGTCTTCTCGTTGTGCTCCTCCACTTGTAATTCCTTATAATGCTCACATGAAGCCTCACTTTCCCCATTTAGTAGTAAATGGCAGAACTGGAGTGCAAACCTCAGTGCGTGTGTGCAGTTCTGTGTCTTCAGCCTCCATGTACATTTCCAGAGTTTGCTCTTTCCCGTTCACATAGAATATCTGTCCGTTCCTTTGTTTACTGAAATCAAAACTGCTGAATTCATTCTAAAGTCAAGGTAGCATGTGATTGCATTGTCCAGTATTGTGAACAGACAGACCACCTTAAGTCATTGAGCTCCTTGAGGGAAGACATTGTTTCTTATTTCTATTTACATCCCCAGAATTGTCAGGGCCCTTGTGGAATTGTGTTCTAATCTACATGGAAGCTCAGGCACAGGAAACATTGGTGGTGGATTTTAACAGCAATAAGCCTGGGAGAAGGTCCCACAGAAATTGTGACATTTAAGCCGCAAATATGAACAAGGAAAGATACCATAAAGCTCTTTAGCTGGATGAAAGTGTTGAGCCCCAATTGGTCCATTTTATTTTTCCTCCAAGGGATGTAGGTTAAGAACTCCAAAACCATCTTATTTGTATACTACAGTTGCATAAATATAGAAATACAAAGAAAACGAGGTTCCTTGGTGCTAGAGATTTTGCAACAAAAGAAAAAATGGAAGCTAGAACAAGTCCTGTGGTGTTAGATTAAAGATAAAGGGACAGATTTAGATTTAAAATACACACACACACACACACACACACACACACACACACACACACACAGTAGTGCCCCAAATATACACACACATTTTTATTTTCCTTTGAAAAATATCATACAAAAGGATTACAGGCATCTCCTCGGGGATTTGAAGCATATTTTCTATGTATGAGGGGGACTCCTGTACACACACACACAGAGATGGATACAAAAAAATCTAGAGGTTGTCCATGTGTATATTAATACAATATTGTGTACAATAATGCACAATATACCTATATATATATACATACATATATATATATGTATATATATATATATGATATATAAACCAACTGTATATACGTATACCTCTATACGTATATAATGGTTATATCCATTGTGTGAAAATAGAAGCAATGATATCCAGTAGCAGTGAGTATATCCTGCATTCATATCTTGTAAGGCCATTATTTATTATAAGAATTATTCAATACAAGAGTTTCTTAATGAAGTGACTGGTTCAAGGGCTTTGAAAGGGAAAATAAAGACAATCCTGGGATATCCAGTGAGGTAAGAAAATAAGAAAGTACCTAAATCCCATGTGTGGTAATGGTAGTGGAAACTTGAAGAGATGGGGCCTAGTGAGAGGTATGCCGCAAAGGGACGTGTAAGACTGGTCTCTTTCTTTCTCTTTCTCTTTCCCACCATAATATGACTAGCTTTGCTCCAAAATGTTTCTGCCATCATGGACCTTGACACAGGTCCAAAGCAGTTTCATGGACTGAAACATCTAAACTGTGAGCCCAAATAAACTTTTTTTCTGTATTAGTTGATCATCACAGGTATTATTTACAATAATGGAAAGCCGGCAAACACAGTTTAAAAAGTAAATAAATATTCTATTTTAAGTGGTTAAAAAAGGGAAATTAGATCAAGAGTATGTGGGACCTCTTTGTACTACATTTATAAATGTTTGCCCATGGTAAAGATTATAGCTAAGAACTGTAGGCCCCAGGTAATCCCCTTTATCTTTAAAAGATATTAAGAAAGCATGGGCAAGCATCTCCAGAGGATAAAAACAGGGAAATGGGAACATATTTACTGCTCAGAAATCTTTATAAGTTATACATGGCAGTAGAATCCATTTTCATAAAATTATACAAGCATGTAATATCTTATTCTAATCAGGACCCCATTCTTGTGGATGTACACTATGGTAAGATTCTCTGTGGTATATTCACATAAATACATAGAAAAATTTTGTCAGTTTCATTCTCTGGTCCTTCCTATTCCTAACCTTTCATTCATCTTTGTCTAATCTGTTGGATTTCTATTCTTCCCCTCCTTCCCTTTATTGTGGGTTAGCTTCCACTTATCAGAGAAAACATTTAACCTTTAGTTTTTTGGGATTGGCTTATGTTAACACAGCATGATAGTATATAGATCCATCTGTTTACTGGCAAATGTCAAAAAGTCATTCTTTTTAATGGTTGAGTGATACTCCATTTTATATATACTCCACATTTTCTTTATCCATTCATGTGTTGAAGGGAACCTAGGATGACTCGATAGATTAGCTGTTGTGAATTGTGCTGCTAAAAACATTGATGTGGCTACACTAGTGTAGTATGATGATTTTAAATCCTTTGAGTACATACCAAAGAGTGGGATAAGTGAGTCAAATGATGGTTCCATTCCTAGTACTTTTGAGGAATCTCCATATGCTTTAAAGAGTGATTACATAAGTACTTTTAATGACACAGAAAAGTAACCAATGCAATGTTACAAGAAAACAAAAATAAAATAGACATCATACCTTAATAATGGTATGAAAAATAAACCTATGTCGATGAAGGTTTCAAGAATTAGAGCGACTCGGTGTACATCTAGGTGATAGGAACAAGTGATTTGATTTTCGTGTTTCAACTGTGTATTTTATTTATACCATCATCTTGTTCTCCCCCTGAAAGATTTAAGGTATCTTGGTCTCAATTGTCCATTAATAAACATGGCTTTTTAACAACCCAAAGACAAGATAAAGGGTTTTTGAGACAAAGGGAGGCATGTCAAACAAATGAAACTTCATGAACAAGAACTTGGATCCGTACACAGGGTAAATAAAAATAATAGATAATGGGCTCACAATATAGATTGACAAAAATTATAATATGACTCTCATGGATAGTTTGAAGAGTACCTAGACAAGTAATTAGCATAAATTTAGAGTAGAGAAGAGACAGAGTGTATATTTTAGAAATGAAAACTGGAGTGGGGGAGAGAATGAATCATATCCAGTGGAGGATATGACCCATATCATATCCCCTAGGAGAGGGTAAGAGATCTGGTGACCTTAGCATGCCCTCTGCGACCTAGAATTCTTGCATGATTTAGGACTTATTGGTGTGAAGTAAATGTTTCAGTCTAATACACTTAGATGTCAAGCTGGAAAATATCTGATAAACGAATTTACCTAAGAGTTTTCTTGTATTCATTACAGTAAAACTAGTGTTGCCATTTACAAGGATGTGATATTAGACAAACACCAATACCAGGATAGCTTCACAAAATCTGGCTTAAAAATATGAGAACATAAGTTGTTAACACTGACAAGAGGACATTTGAAAAAATTACCATGATTCTTAGTGAAGACATGAAATAAAATTATCATTTTCTTTTTAATTTGGAAAGATGCAAACTAACTGTTTTTATTTTGCAGACTAGCCATAAAAATTGCCTCTGATACATTGCAGCATTTAATTATGGGGGAAAAACATTAGTAAGAGGTTTTAATAATAGCTACTTATTTTAAGTATCAAGTCTAAATGAGAGCAATCTGCCATCACTGAAAAAAATATGATTAATGACAGGAAAATATATGACTTGTAAAAGGAATTAAGAAGAGAATTAGCATGGTGCTATGTTTTTTACATTAAAAACGTACTGGTGATGAATTGAGGTCAATATCTTATGTTTTATGTATTTGAAGTAGCTCATTTGCATAAATCAGAACACTCCGCCTCGGTATCTGCTGGAAATAAAATAAAATTCACTTTCATAAAGGATGAATTGATGTACTGTCTACCTACATTAGGGAGAAAGGTTTCTCCCCCTGGAGCTAAAACATACTGTTCCTACAAATATAATCCAAAACCAGAATAAAAATTTCGCTAGGCTATCTCTGGTTATGGATCTAGGCATACTAAGCATTAGTCTTGATGTGAGAAGGATTTAGAGCATAGTTAGAAGCTTTTATTAGAACTCAAATAAGAGCCCACAGCAGCTTGGACAAGAAAGTGTACTAGGGTAATTCTCAGAAGTAGTAGAAGTAAATACTTCAGGATTTTCTGAATAATTGTGAAATATGAAATAAAATAAATAATGAATATTATCAAATGAATTTGATTAAATTAAGATAATTATTTCTTGAATAAATGATCTATAAAGAGATCTAAAATATAGGTTCTTTCCTAATGTCAAAATTATTAAAACTTTTCTTCTACAATAGTGGGTGAGATTTTTTTTCTTAAGTATACTCATTAAGAGTAAAAGGTAGACACAGAAATTAGACTCTTGCTAATTCAAATTTTTACTTAAGCCTGGCATAATCTAAGATTATATACACCTTGGAAAATTAATTAATGATGAAAAGAAGTTTCAATTATTCAATTCCAAATGTTGAAAATGTTAAAATATTATTATAAAAAGACATTTGGGTTATTTTATGTTTAATTATCATTCATAATTTATTGTTATTTACTTATTTTTATTTTTTAATTTATTCTGATTTGTTATACATGATGATAGAATGCATATCATTGCATATTACACATATAGAGCACAATTTTTCAAGACACTGATTATACACAAATTATTCGTGTCTTCACACATGTACTTGGTAATGATGTCTAACTCATTACATCATCATTCCTGCCCCCTTACCCCTTCCTTTTCCCTCCTCCCCTTTGCCCTATCTAAAGTTCCTCCATTCCTCCCATGCCCCCACCACCACCACCAATAGTCATTATGTGTCTGCATCCTCATATTCGGCTTTTAGTTTTTTGGAATTGGCTTACTTCAATTAACATTATATTCTCCAACTTCATCCATTTACCTGCAAATGCCATAATTTTATTCCTTTATAATGCTGAGTAATGTCCCATTGTGTATATATATGAAAGTTTCCCTAACCATTTATCTACTGAAGGGCATCTAGATTGGTTTCATAATTTAGCTATTGCAAATTGTACTGCTATAAACATTGATGTGGCTGTGTCCCTGTAGTGTGCTGTTTTTAATTACTTTGTGTATAAACTAAGGAGTGTGATAGCTGGGTCAAATGGTGGCTCAATTACAAATTTTCTAAGGAATCTTCATACTGCTTTCCATATTGGCTGCACCAATTTGCAGTCCCACCAGCAATGTATGAGTGTGCCTTTTCCCCCACATCCTCACCAACACTTAGTGTTGTCTGTACTCTTAAAAGCTGTCATTCTGACTGGAGTGAGATGAAATTTTAATGTAGTTTTGATTTGCATTTCTTTAATTGCTAGAGATGTTGAACATTTTTCATATGTTTGCTGATTGATTGTATATCCTCTTCTGAGAAGAGTCTGTTCAGTTCCTCAGTCCATTTATTGATGAGGTTATTTGTTTTGTTTTGTTTTTGATGTTAAGGTTTGTGAGTGCTTTATATATCCTAGAGATTAGTGCTCTATATAGTGTTCTTAATAAAACTCCTGTAGTACAAAAATTAAAACCAAGAACCAAAATAATGGGATGGATTCAAACTAAAAAGCTTCTCAGCAAAAGAAAAAATCAGTGAATTGAATAGAGAGCCTACAGAATTGTTATTTATTTCTCAGTCATTATTTTCTTCCTAAGTTTTATCTTGAGTCTGACTCTCTGTTTCTTACTTCATAAAGTTCTTTACTCATTTTGCCTTACAGAATTTAGTGTTCAGTTTGTTTTCTGGAAAATTCATCTTGGTATCCTTCAGGATCTACTCTGTCTCTACTTGTACTCAATTCTCCTGATATTAGGGGGTTTGTATTTTTTTCTCTTTCATAATGACAAAGATTAAGTGTTTTGCCTACATTCTTTTTGGTATTATGTACAGTAGGTTCTTAATAAATATTTGCTGAATTAAAAATCAGTAAATACTCAGAAATCTTCTAAGTGTAATGGTATAGGCAGCAGAATGTGTTCACATAGGATCTCTGAAAGTGCCTTTTAAGACTGTACTCAGAATATGGAAAAAATATGTGCTGCCTTTCATTCCTACCCTCCTAGCCCCTGGGGGACTTGTATGCACTCTGATTGGGGTCTTTTGTCCTTGACACCTCTGACAGCAGACACTTCTTCTAGGTATTCAACTGCTACCCATAAACTGAATCTATCCAAATCTCCATCTCTAGCCCTGACCTCAGAACCACAGCAATTCGTTTATCAGTATTTGGATATTCTTAATAGTGTTTGATAGGCAGCTTCAAAAATAATCTCTACTTCATGATATATTCATTCTGTGTACTACTCTTCAAAACTGTACAAAGATTGGTGTTTGTGGATCAATAGGATATGGCAAAAGTCATGGCATATCATTTCTTGAAAGCAGTTCAGTTAAAATGGACCTTCTCTTGAGTCATTCATTGCTCCCCTGTTTCTCTGATCACTTGGTCTAGAAGAAGCTGTGTGACGAATAGTGTGATTGAAAGCCCTGGATAAGGACATGAAGCCTCTTTCCAATAGCAACATGAGTGAGGTTGGAACTGATCCTACTCGATATGAATGCAAACCTGGCCCACAGCCTCACTACAATTACATTAGAGACGCTGAGCCCACTTTCCTATGCCTTCCTAGATTCCTTGTTCTCATTAAAAGGTGAATTAAAAAAAAAAAAACATTGATTTAAAGTGCAAATATTTGGAATAATTTGATTTGTAGAAATAAATAATAAATATAGCATCTTATTTCTTAAATCTGTTTGCTACTATTGCTTTAAGACTCAAGATTAAACTATGTGATATACCAAAAAAATTATCATCATATTAATAATTCTAAACCTACTGTTCTATTTTGAAAGTTAGATGAGATTGTTTCTCATGGTTCTTCATTTTCTAAATTAAAATAATTAATTTTCTGAATTTAAGATATACTTAAATACCAGATACACTTTATGTATTCCATGACTTTTAAGGATAAGAAATTCTGAAAATTTAAAAATTAGAATATTTATGCTATAAATTATATCTTACACTCATGCAATATTCCATAATATGCATTTTATATAGATAGTTCTATGTTTTAAGCTGGCTTTATTAAACACATTTTGTTATCTTAAGGAGACAAAATTTCAATTAACAGATGCAGGTAACATAAAAATATCTTTCTAGTAACTCATGCCGGTATCTAATAATTAATATTTTTTTAAACATAAGAAATATACAATGTAAGTTCTCAAAAAGCATATTTGTCTCATAGTATTTTTTATACTATTTTTTGTCTAGAGAATTTCCTGGTATACAGGAATTAAATATTTGTTGGATGAATTATTGCTCAATATAATTGTACCTAGATGAAAACTTACTTTTGGACAATAGATCTTGCTCAGTTCTTTGCAAGTAAGAAATACAAAACAGGATTCTCAAGAAAATTGAATTGATCTTGGAGAGAATAAATTGTCTTGCTGTTTCCAACCCACTCTGACCCTTGTATAAGTCATTGAGCCTCAGATAAAAAAATATTCAGAAGTCACCTTGACAGGACCACTTCACTAGAGATTCGCCCAACTCACACATACAGAGTAAAACACAAAATGAAACAATAAACTTGAAAGAAATTCATTTCTAAATACTTGAACACAAGGCCACAAGATGGGGATATAAGGAAAGGGACACAGAATGTGGAAAGTAAGGTCTCTCTGGGTACCAGATGAGTAACAATCGTTTTTCCATTTTCTTTCAAAGTCATCAACTTGAAACAGTTCTCCATTCCTTCAATGTGCACTTACAAAGGTTTATGTTTCTATATTTGCACTTGGTTTATTTATCATATGCTCTAAATCACCTTCTCTTTTCATATCCAGTCCATGACTCAGTCTGAGGCTCCTAGTCCAAATTTAAGCATCTTACACCAAATTTTACAAATAGCAAGATGGGATGTTCCATTAATTTTTTTTGGTTCTTCATTGCCTGAAACAAGCTGTGTGCATGAACCCCTTAAAAGGCTTAATATCTTTCTCATTATTTAGTTAAATTAGGAATGTAAGAAATGGCTGCTTTAATCCAAAAGTACTGTCAAAGCCAAGACATCAGCAATCATCCTCAGTGTAGAGCTACTCACTCCCTCTCCTGGGCTGCATGAGGAGCCCCTATAGATAACTGCCAGGAGCAAGTGTTATAATGTTCAGATGTTCCAGAATGATCAGTACATAGCTCAGGTCATCAATTCTCTGGACATTGGTTTAAATTGTGTTTAATATGCTTCAGATGTGGTCATTACCTCTGTATAAAGAGTGCAATACACATTTATGTGTGTCACAGGTGTGGAATAACATGGGGTGTTAGAATCATATTATCTGCTGATTTATTGTCCAGCACTGCCCCCTTGCTAGCCTATGACTGGCCATAAGCAAATGACCTGCCTTCTCTGTATCTATTCCTGTATTTTCTGATGTACATCAGGGAATGGCAGAAAATCAGGGTGTGAATCTGGATTCCTTAGGGTAAATGGAAAAGAGGAAAGAAGAGAAACTCCAGGGTAAATGAGAAGAAAAGCTGTTATCAAGAGGTTATCTTGAAACTTGCAGGAAGTGGCATATTGCCAAGAGATAAACAGGTCATGAGTAATCTGAACCTTTTGAAAATCTAAAGGCTTTCCTGACATGGACTGGGTTTTTTGTTGTTGTTGTTGTTTTGGTAAGGAGGGAGTGGACAAGGCAATGCCATGAGTAGCTGACATGGATTTCTCACTACAATCTCATATTGCAAGGCCGTAATCTACCTCCGCACATCCGCCCACAAACATACCCAATCTGAATGACTACCCAGGCTATTGATAATGATTTCTATAGGGAAGAATGGCCTGTGATAGCTTTTCTACGACCCCTCACCACCACCAATAAGTGGTAAAATCTGAACTGAAAAACTTTCCTCCAAACTCTCCTTTCACTGGTTTCTGCACCCACCACCTTCCCACCTCTCTCTTGAAACACTAAGCCAGAAGAGCCATCAGACTTCTTATTATTCTTTTTTCCCATTTTTGATCAAGTGCATGTTTCTCCTTTGCTTCTTTATTTTTCCAGGGCTTGATTGAAGAAGCAGCCGTCAGTCAATAACCTGTACAATTTCTTCATCTCAAAAGAAAGGGCAAGAGGCTCTCCTAATTTCATGCACACACTGCCCTGTTTTTCTTATTTGACTCGTCTTCCTTTTGCTTTGCAAATTGCTTGCTGCTCATGTGTGCATCTGGGGTCATTTGTGACAGAGCCTCAGAGAGTTTTTCTTACTGCATATAGAATAAGTCTGTTTTTGCTTTTGCTTCATATTGCCATCCTTTCTTCACATGCATGTGGCTGGGATTACGAAGAAATCTTATTTACCCTTGTATCTTGAACTCTAAGCACACAGCTGGCTCCTGATGTATTTACTAAGTGTTACTAATGTGAATTTGAAAGGAAATAAGATCTACAAAAGCATTGATGGAAAAAGTTGGACTAAAATCCAGGTCTTTTGACTAGCCCATATATCACTAATTTTAGAATCCAAAATTCAATCTTTAAACAATATCAGTTCCCTTGTAGGGGATATACACCAAGAGCCTTAAGAGCACTTGAGTATGAATGGGCAAGCTGTGCCACACAGTTTAATTTGATAGAGCATCTTTAATATAAACAAGTGTTCTGAAGATCTTTAATAACTTACATGTAATGAAATTAGAAGTGTAAATAAATTGCTACAGTAGGGATGAAGACATTAAAAAAATAGCAACCAAGATGAAGAGGGCAGAGGTAACTGGCTTGAGATTTCAAATTAAACAAATATTGGAGAGGTAAATGGGACCCAGGGTCTTATGAAGGTCATTACTGAGTAGAAAGAGAGTAAAAGGCCAGCACTCTAAGTATGGAGAAAAATTGTGGGTAGATGGAAAAAAGTTGAAGATAAAGAGCCAAAGTAATAAATATGCTTAGAATGCAAAGTCAGTGTAATCTTAATTTATTTTTTAATATTTTTTAATCAATTTTAATATCAAGTATTGGGAAATGAATTTATACATTAAAAAACAGACTTTTTTCCAAATTGGTTAGATTGAAGAACAATGTAAACAGGTTCCTGTAAAATCAAGAAAATAGGAAGTAGGCAATGCTTTCCACGAACTCTTATCCAGGATAAGAGGTGGTCTCACTCTTCTGGGCCTCGGTCACTCCCAGTTTACTATTAATAATGAAGAACTTACAGATTTAGTTTTATTAGTCCCTAATGGGTCCTCATATTAAGCTGGTCAAGAAATGGCTAAAGATTATCTATTAGACACAGGGTCTCTAGTTTTATTCCTAAATCCTTGATCCATTTTGAGTTGAGTTTTGTGCATGGTGAGAGATAGGGGTTTAATTTCATTTTGTTGCATTTGGATTTCCAGTTTTCCCAGCATGATTTGTTGAAGAGGCTATCTTTTCTCCAATGCATGTTTTGGGCACCTTTGTCTAATATAAGTGTAGTTTTCTGGGTTAGTCTCTGTGTCCTCTAGTTTGTACATCCTTACCTTACAGGCGAAGGTGTTGAGGTGTGGAGACTGAAAGGGTTTTGCACAATCTTGGACTGAGAAATAATTTTGGTGTAACTTGGTCTATTGACATTCTGCATTGAATGTACTCATACCCCAAATTCTCATGTGTGAGACAATGCAAGAAGGTTTGGAAGAGAACTGATTGAGTTACAGCCTTCACCTAATCAGTAAATCAATCCACCATGGGATTAACTGAGTGGTAACTGGAGGCAGGTGAAGTGTGGCTGAAGGAAGTGGTTCTTTGGGGGCATCGATAGGGGTATTTTTTGGTATCTGGAGAGTGGAGTCTTTCTCTGTTTCCTGGTCTCATGTGAGATGCTTTCCCTCTGCCACACTCATCAGCTATGATATTCTGACTCACCTTGAGCCCCCAGGAATGAAGCCAGTCACCTATGGACTCAGACCTCTGAAACTGTGAGCCCTCAAATTTTTCTCCTCTACACTTGTTCTGAGTCCTTTTAGTCACAGCAGTGAGAAAGCTGACCAGAACACATAATACCAGTTCACCTTTTTACATATTTGAACTTTGATGAAATAGATGTTCAGTGGTGAAAACCATACCCAGGGACAGGTATTCAGTTCTAAAAGTCATGTTGAGGGATAAATACCTGAAGTAGTCAGTTAAATTTGGGAAAACAGAGATCTGAAAACATTCAATGACTTAACCCTAGAATTATAGCCAGCTATAGTCAGTATAGTGTAGTCTAGAACTCAGATCTGCTGGATTACAATTATGTTTCTTATCTTTAAACAATACTACTTCCTGTGTCCTGATGAATGAAAGTATAATTAATGGGATAAAATACCCCACTAACCTGACAAAGCTGAAATTTATCCAGGCACATAGGCATGATATGACTGGTGCCAAAAGATCCTTCCATCACTGAAATGAAATTAAACAAATTATAAAATAAAATCTATAAAATAACTATATCTGTAACCTCCTTTGTGTTTTTTAGACTTAAAATAACTACTTAAAAAATATTCCCTATGGAATAAAGCTTTTTTTTTTTTTAAGCAAGGGATTTTTGCTATTTTTGTATTTTACATAGAGACAGGATCTCACTGAGTTTCTTAGGGCCTTGCTAAGTTGCTGAGGCTGGCTTTGAACTCTTGATATTCCTGCCTCAACCTCCTGAGCCACTGGAATTACAGGTGTGTGCCACTATGCCCATCAAAGAAAACATTTTTTTAAATAAAGGGAACCCACTAATAATTTAGAAAATTTATCAGATCTTAGTCACTTTCCTTAAGAAATTTGAAGAAAATGAGATGTAGCATTTGATGGAGAAATGGAATGTCATTAAAAAAAATCAGGGTATGAAGCATTGTGAAACAAATATTTTAATGTTGGCAAAGGATTGTGATGTTTCTCCTACTTATGCGGTTAATAGACCAAATAGTTTGATTTCTTTGTCATATTTTTAAGTTATCTAAATAACAATATTCTGGTTTTATTCAAGGTAATATTAATAATATCTTGAAAATCTTGCATTTGTAAATCTTTCATGAATCTTGTATCCTCTACTGTATGTGGAAAGCTGTTACATTGGTAGATGAAGCAGCCAACTTTAAAGACGGTCCCAGGTCATGCCATCTCCTACTTTTCATAATCTCCACTTGTACTCTGCAAGGTAGGTCCATGTGGCCCATAACACATGGAAGGAGTGAAGGCATTACTGAGGTTTGATTATAAAAGAGTTTAGGTTTAGTCTTGTAGTCCTGTGTCTCCTCATCTCTTCCTTTCTTTATTCTTCAGCTTTCCTCCCTCCTCTTCTCCATTGTTCCAAACATTCACATTGAAGAAAACAGCTGCCATATTCTGAGGATACTCAGGAAATTCTGTTGGGAGGTCTATATAGAGATGCACTGAGACTTCTAGCCAATAACCAGTGAAGAATCATGGCCCCCTGAATAGCCATCTTGGAAGCAAATGTTACCTCAAGTAACAATTTTAGAGATGGTATAGCTCTAGCCAAGCCCTTAAATGCAACGCCAAAGGATCTTTGATTAAGAACTACCCAGACTGATTCCTGATGCTCAGAAATTATTAGTGTATGTATGTATATGTGTGTATATATATATATATATATATATATATATATATATATATTGTTGTTGTTGTTGTTGTTGTTGTTTTAAGCCATTATGATTAGGAGTAATTTTTCATGGAGTAATAGTTAACCACTACATAGGTATTGTGAAATCAAGGAAATCATTATTATCACATCATTCTTTTTTTTTTTTAAAGAGAGAGTGAGAGAGGAGAGAGAGAGAGAGAGAGAATTTTTAATATTTATTTTTTAGTTCTCGGCAGACACAACATCTTTGTTGGTATGTGGTGCTGAGGATGGAACCCGGGTCGCACGCATGCCAGGCGAGCGCGCTACCGCTTGAGCCACATCCCCAGCCCTCACATCATTCTTTATTTAAATAAACATGTTTAAGACTGTTGGTTGGTCCAGGAAATCTATGGTACCCTTGATGTATAGTGATAAAATTATAGCTTGAATATAAATGCGACGGACTAAATATTTACAATAAGTTCACATTTTGATATCTTTTTTATATTTTAGTAATGACGTTTATTTTTTTAAAAAATTAGAATTTGTTCTTTTTAGTTATACATGACAGTAGAATATATTTTGACATATCATACATTCCTGGAATATAACTTCTCATTTTTGTGGTTGTACATGATGTGCAGTTACACTGGCCACGTATTCATATATGGACAAAGGAAAATTAGGCCTGATTCATTCTACTGTTTTTTCCCATTCACATTACCCTTCTCATTCCACCACTCCCAGTCCAATCCAGTGAACTTCCGCTCCCCTGCCCCATTATGGATAAGCATCTGCCTATCAGTGAACTTCCGCTCCCCTGCCCCATTATGGATAAGCATCTGCCTATCAGAGAAAATATTCAGCCTTTGGTTTGGGGAGATTATCTTATTTACTTAACTAGTTCCATTTACCAGCAAATGTTATAATTTAATTCTTATTTATGGCTGTGCAATATTCCATTGTGTATATGTACCACATTTCTTTACACATTCATTTATTGAAGGGCATCATTGGTTCCATAGCTTAGCTATTGTGAATTGTGCTGCAACAAACATTGGTGTGGCCATATCACTACTATTGTATGCTGATTTTAAGTCCTTTGGTTATATGCCAAGGAGTGAGATACCTAGGTCAAATGGTGGTCCATTCTTAGTTTTCTGAGGAATCTCCATATTTTTTCCAGAATGGTTGCACCAATTTTCAGTGCCACCAGTAATGTATGACTGTAACTTTTTTCTCACGTCCTTGCCAACATTCATTGTTACTTGTATTCTTCATAATTCCTATTCTGACTGGAGTGAGATGAAATCGCAGTGTAGTTTTAATTTGAATTTCTCTAATTGTTAGTGACGTTGAGCATTTTTAAAATGTATTTGTTGACTGATTATATTTCTTCTTCTGTGAAGGAACACAGTTGCTTTGCTCATTTATTGATTGGGTTATTTGGAGGGATTTTTTTAGTGTTAAATTTTTGAGTTTTCTATATGTCCTGCAGATCAATGCTCTGAGATGCAGGTGGCACCTGTAGGCTTTTCCTTTGTGTTCTTGATTTTTTTCCTTTGCTGTAAAGAAGATTTTTTAGTTTGATAACATCTCATTTATTAATTCTTGGTTTTGCTTTTTGTGCTTTGTTGAGGAAGTCAGTTCCAAAGCCGCCATAATGAAGATTTAGGCCTAATTTTTCTTCCAATAGGTGCACAGTCTCTGGTCTAATGTCTAGATCCTTGATTCACTTGTATTTTGTGCAGGGTGAGAGATAGGGGTTTAATTTCATTTTGTTACATATGGATTTTCAGTTTTCCCAGCACCATTTGTTGAAGAGGCTATCTTTTTTCCAAAGTATGCTTAAGGTGTCTTTGTCTAGTATGAGATAACTATTTATTTGAGTTTGTGTTTGTGTCTTCTATTCTGTGCCATTGGTCTTAATGTCTGTATGTTGAACCAACCTTGCATTCCTAATATAAATGCCCCCCAATCAACTTTTAATATGTTTTTGTATGCGATTTGCAAGTATTTTGTTAAGAATTTTTGTGTCTATATTCATCAGAGATATTGGTCTGAAATCAAGATGTTTCTTTGTCTGGGTGATACTAGCACCATAGAATGAGTTTGGATGGGTTTCCTCCTTTTCTACTTCATGGAAGGATTAGTGCTCATTCTTCTTTGAAGGTCTGATAGAACTTGGCTGAGAATCAGTCTGATTCTGGGCTTTTCTTTCTTGATAGGATTTTGATGACATTTTCAATTTCATTGCTTGAAATTGATCTATTAAAATTGTCAGTTTGGTTCAATTTGGGTAGACCACATAGCTCTAGAAATTGGTTGATGTCATCAAAATTTTTTATTTTATTAGAGTATAAATTTTCAAAATAGTTTGTGATTATGATCTGAATTTTATTACCATCCTTTGTGATATTTCCTCTTTCATCATGAATTTTAGTATTTTGAGTTTTCTCTCTTTGTTAACTTGGCTAGGGTTTATCATTTTATTTATTTTCTCAAAGAACCAACTTTTTGTTCTGTTGATTTCCCGATTGTTCCTTTTGTTTCAATTTCAATTATTTCAGCCTTGATTGTAATTATTTTCTGTCTTCTACTATTTTTTGTATTGATTTGTTCTTCTTTTTCTAGAACTTTGAGATGTAATATTAGGTAATTTATTTTTTTACTTTATGTTCTTTTAAGGAATGAGGTCAATGCAATCAACTTTCCTCTTAGAACTGCCTTCACAGTGTCCAAGAAATTTTGATAGATTGTATTGCTACTCTCATTTACCTCTAAGTACTTTTTTAAAAATTTCATCTCTTATTTCTTCTGCTATCCTTTGGTCATTCAATAGCATATTATTCAGTCTCCAGGTGTTAGGCTACCTCTATTTTTTATCATTTATTTCTTATTTCACTCTATTATGATTTGATAGAATGCAAGGTATTATCTCTACTTTTTGCATTTGCAATAGGAAATATCTTATTGAGTGTGTTTTGTAATAGGCTTTCTAACTGTGGAAATTTTTTTTTTAACTTTTGTGTATCATGGAAGGTTTTTATTTCATCGTCATTTCTGAAGCTTAATTTGCTGGTTATAATATTCCTGCCTGGCATCCATTTTCTTTCAGAGTATGATATATATTATTCCAAGAGTTCCTAGCTTTGAGGCTCTGGGTTAAGTTTTCAGATGAAGTCTGGGTTGGTTTCCCTCTAAATGTTACCTCGTTTTTCTCAGGCAGTGTTTAAAATTCTATCCTTTTTTCCTGTTCATTAGGCATTTTTGTAATAATGTGCCTTTGTGTGGGTCTGTTGTAATTGTGTATATATGGGTTCCTGTATACCTCCTGCATTTGATTTCAGTTTCTGAGACCAGCTGTCCCCTGTGTCAACTCCTCTGTACACTGATTTTCTCCTGGTCTCTTAGGCACTCTCTGTTGTGCAGCGTGGGTTTCCCAGGCCTGTGTTTTGGGCCAAACTCTGGTTTCAGGATCAGACCCTCAGTTGCCACTCCCTACATTATAGATGCAAAATGGTTCCTTTCTGTCTGCAAGCCACTGGGAGCCATGTGGTTTCTTTCCCTCCCAAGGATATTGTGCAGTGTGCCTTTCAGTTTAGATGGGCAGTGTCTTTGATCTCTAAGCTCTCTGAACCCAGACATGCCTCAGGCTTCCTAAAAACACTGCAGGTTGCTTTGATTCTCTTATCCCTCCACTTTTCTCCTGAAGGGACCACTCTGGCTTGCACGTGTGCCTGCAGCAGAGGCTGTGGCACTGAGGATTTCTTCATTATATTATATTATTATTTTCAACCTCCTGAGTTCCTGATCTGCTTGAATGGCACAGTTTTAAATTTCACTAAAGCCCCCCTACACACACACACTTTCTTTGTTCACCCACATTGCTGAGAAGCTGCTGTCTGCTTTCCTGATTTCATGACACAGATCAGTCAGTAAAGTGACCCTTTCTCTCTTTAGCCTTATTGAAAACTCACCATACTTTGAAATCTTAACCCCGAAGATGGTATTAGGCAGCAGCGAAGCCTTTAGGAGTTCATCAGGTCTTTAGGGTGGGACCTTATTCATGGGATTAGTGACCCTAAAAAGGACAGCAGAGAAATCTCTAATCTTCTCTCATTTTGAGGACATGAGAATCCAGCACTTTGCAGCCCAGTAGTGTTTCCTTATCATTGCCAAACATGGTGACAGGCTTTTCTCAGATTTATGGCCTATAGAGCTGTTAAAAATAAATTGGTATTGTTTATAAGCGACCCAGTCTGTGGTACTTTCGCTCAAACTGACTAAAACAACGATGTCCCAGGAAAAAAAATCATTTCCTTGACTTTTCCTACATTTAGATTGGGTATTTGAATCACTGTTGCTCAAGGGTAATATAACCAGACAAAATGTTGTAACTGTGACTAGACTGTTGGTGCTAGATTGTAGAGGCTCATTTAGAAGAAAACTGAGGTGAATTTCTATCCTTTTTCTTATTTCTTTTTTGGTGGAGGTGGGAAAATGGGTGGGTAGTGTATTTTTGATCATACTTAATGACAAACAGTATAAACCAATTGTGTTAGTCAGCTTTTCATTGACATGACTAAAATACCTGACATGAGCAACTTAAAGAAGAAAATAAATTGTTTTTTCTTTTTTTTTTTTTTGGCTTACAGTTTCAGAGTTCCCTGGTTATCTGGCTCCAATGCTTTGTGTATTGGTGAGGCAGAACCTCATGATAGGACATGGAAGACAGATGTCAGCTCATGGCAGCTGGGAAGAAGATTGTGGGAAAGGGCTGGGGCAAGAAATACCATCCATGGCATGTCCCCAGTGTCATACTTCCCCACACCCCACCTGCCTTTGGTTTCCACTACTCTCTAGTAGTCCATCCAGCTATCAATGGATTAATCATAAAATGAGGTCAGAGCCCTCCCGATCCAATCCCTTCCCCAAAGCCTCACCTCTGTGCATTTTTGTATTTGTGACCTAGTTTTCAATAGATGAGCCTCTGGGGGTTTATTCCAGATCCAAACCATAGTATATAAAGAAAAGGAATAAAATAAAAGGACAAAAATGATAACAATTTGAGGTGCTGTAGATGGATAGTAAAAGGCACAATTTTATATAATAACACAGACTGGCATTTTGTCCTCAGTAATGTCTGCAGTCCGAAGGTCTGTCTATCAGGGAAATAACCACATGGTTCATTTTATCCCTGTATTCAAATACTACTGAATTTTTCTCGTTGGTTGACTCAGTGGAAACCAAGTCTCCAGTTGTTACTGACAAGCAATATGTACTGGATTTATGATTGCTTTTAAAATTTTTCTTTATAGAATAACCCTCTACTTCTCTGGCTCATTTGTAATGCAAGGGCAACCTTCATCTTGTTCAGTGAGACCTGATATTTATTCTTTTCCTTGCCTTATCAGCAAGATAGGACACAATGACTCCAGAAAGTGGCTCACACATACAAGTTCTGTTCATGTGCACCTTTATTGAGAATCATTGTTATAGGTATTCTGGTCAGTTCAATTCCACAGGTAATTATGAGCATCCTGGACTAGGATAGCTAGCCTTTCTTTCATAGCTAGCCCATTTTTTGTGCTTTGGTACAAAGTGTCCAAACTCTGTGAAGTTTGTCCAGACTTTCCACTTTTCTCATTTGTTTCTCTCTTGCCTTTGATAAGGTCCCTCCCAATGGTTGGATAGTATACTTCATGAGCAATATGTTGTCCTTTATTAATTTCTCATTAATTCTATGCTCCAAGACAACAACCTCTTCTCCCCACATGCAACTTTCTTTATGTCAGGCTTTAAAGAGAGTTGACTGAGAAAAAAAAAATAACAGATAGGATATGGCAACAGTGTCAACTGGTTTTTTGTTCAGATGGAAGAAGAGTATTAATGAGAATTTTTTAAAAAATGTAGCTACTGGCTGTGATTTCTAAGTCGAAAGTCAACAGGTCCCAGGCATTGTATTTAGGAAGTGAGACCGTGGGATGGTATCTGTCTAACTAAGTAGATATTCTTAGAACTTCACGAAAGTGCTCACATGGCTTTTTCCTGAGAACTGGGTGACACAGTTCTTTCAGCTGAAATGATAAATAGTATTTGTCTGAACTCTTATAAGCTCTGTCATATTTGAATGTGCTCTATCTGCTCTCTGACACTCCTACCCAGAACCATGAACGCTTATACCTTCACTAATTCTCTTTACGCTGATAACTGCTTTAAATTTGACTTCCAAATTTACACAGTATGATTCACAGGCCCATCAAAAATTCTACCCTTACGTATGTGAGCATTGAATATATACATTTGATCTCTTTGATTAGGGAAAAAGAGGTTAGCTATGGCTCTATCAAGTCATAGTCTAACACTGGGGGCTACAGAGCCTCAAAGGCGCATTATTCACCCAAAAGGAAACTGAACTTGACTTTGAGATTATTTACATTCCTTATCTTATAAAAATTATGTGTCATCTAAACAGGTGATCATAATGTAAGAAAATCATTTTAATTAAGTGCACATTAAAATAATTCTTATGGGATAAGATCTCAGATGCCAGCTTATTTCATGAATTGTGGCAGTGGTGTTCAGCCACAAACCACTCTTGTCTTTAGCTGCAGCTTATTTTTTCAAAACTCTCTCTAACTAGACTCTTGAAATGAGACCCCACAAACAAACTCTAAATTGCATTTGACAAATGAGAGAATAAGTTCCAAATATTATGCATGTTCTAATACACAGCAGAGAGTCCATAGAAACATGACTAGCATAGCAAGTGATAGCTAGGAACATGATCAGAATGCATAATGCACAATCCATACTCCAGTGCTTAGCTTTTTTGTTTTTCTTTTATAATTAATGAATACTGCAAAATTCTGTTTGTGAAGAAGTTGGATTAAAATCATAAATTATTATTGAAGCAGTCAGGTATGGGCTTGGCATTATTATGCACAGTGAGAGGTGAGTAAGAATTGAACTATTTGAGGTGCTATCAGCAAGTTAACTTAATGTGAATTCTTTACATTGTCAAGGTCCAGATAAACTCAAGTATTTGGTGGAATGTATTTTCCTTAATCATTTTCAAATGCAATGCCTATTTACTTAGAATCACCTCCAAGGATTCTTTCTTCTGAGACTGGGGTTAGAAGTCCTAGGGCTCTGCCCATAATCAATAGCTACTTTAATATTGGAATTGTGGAGACGATTTAAGGTGGTTTGCCAAGCAAACAGTGGATGTTTCAGGCCTGGAATTAACATGGTTGATGTAGAATTTTACGCATGTTTCATTTTATCTGATGTAAACAGATTCCTCACTCTTTTATTCTTTTAAAGGAAAAATATTACCTGGATTATGTGATTTTTAAAAAATTTTTGGTATAACTTTTAAGGCAATTACTTAATAGAGTATTGACTAATAAAAGAACATCACTAAAATTTTTAAAGCAGTATTTTGGAACATTCAAAGTCTCTCTTTTCACGAATATTATTACATTCTTACTACATGCCATCCCATGTTCTCTGAACCAGGAATGAAGTGGTGAACAAGATAGGCCAAGGCCTTCTTCCCATGCAACTTAGTTTGTGGAGGGTGAAACAGATGATAAATAAGTAAATAAAAGTCCTGGTTCTCCTAAATGGTATTAAAAATGGAACAGTTAAGAAAAAGAAGTAAGGAGAGTCTTTTTTATAGGTGGTTGACAGAGAAGGTCTTGTAGAATCCATACTTAACAAGTGGACTTATAAATGAAAGGGGGCATTCCATAAAATTTAACAGTTGTGGACACTGTGCAGTCATTTTCTTTACTTAGCCACTTTCTAAACACTTTGCACAAATAAGATTATTAAATCCTCACTCTTGGATATAGATACAAATATTATGCTGCTTGACAGATAGACTGAAAATCATGGACACTCGTAATTTTCCAAGTTTATTCACTTAGTTGGTCTCAGCCTTGAAACCAGCAAATCAGGATTCAGGATCCATGATATTAACCAGTTCACTGCCTTGCTGAGAGAAAATGTGTAGACAGTGAGAATAGCAGGTGAAATCTATAAGAATATCAGAGTCATAAAATTCAAGGGACCCAATGAGCAACAAGCATCTGAATATGTCTGTGAGGAAGAGGAGAATGATGTCAGATGAAATCAGAGAGGTCTGCAGGAGCTTGTGACAGGCTACATTTGGGGGTTTATCTTAAGAAACCTTGTAGGATTTTAGGTAGGCAGACGAACAACACTACTCTTTTAGTTGTTGAGAAAGCCATTTGGGCTGTTTCCTGGTAGATGGATTTTGGATACTGTGTCTGAAAACAGAACAATAAGAAGTCTGCTGGCTCAGTCCCATGATGATGGTTAGCGTTGGGTCTTGTGCAACAGTGTTAGAAGCTGTGAAATGGGATAGAACTGGAATATATCGAAAGGCTGAGTTGTCATAATTTCACAGATGATGTGAAAGGAAGGAGGTAAGAAAACCATCAAAGCAGAGTGTCTTAGGCATGTTGAATAAGCCAATTAAAATTAAGACCATGTGCTAAATTGATCCATTAGTATATTTTAAAAGGCATAGTTACAAAAGTTCCCACACAAATATTAAGACATCATATTTTATCAACTATAACCTGCATAATTTTTAATTCTATAGTAAATTGCTATTCCTCTTGTTCTTGATAACACTTTAGGTTTAATAAAATGTTATTAATTGAAATTTTCTTTCTCATGGGAGAAATGATTAGCATTTGGTAGATTTACTAAGTCATACTTTCCTTGATATTTCCACATTAAAGTTTCTCTTCCCAAGAAGTTTCTACCAGAATATTTAGCATTTCGGTAAACTCTTTTACGTTGTTTTTTTTTTTTTTTTTTTAAGCATTCATTGTTATGTCTGTCATGTTTTCAATACTAGAGCACAAACAGCTTAAGAGCTGGTGCTTAACTTCTGTGCATTTTTGATATTCCATAGAGTACTCAGCCCAGAGGTAGAAATGAAGTAACAAGCCCAATAAATTACTCTTGAATTGACTTGACAGGTGTCAGTGAGGTGCAACGCCATCCAGAATTTCATTTTGTGATGGTGAAATTCAGTTAAATGTCTGTTTCTTCAGCCTGTTATTTTATTTTATTTCTTTTGATGGGGGGAGGTGATTGGCTTGGATAGTAAACAGAAATATCTGTATAATCAAAACTTCACCGGGACAGAAAGAAAGAAAGAAGGGGGAATAGTCTTTGAGAAAACGATGAATGAAGACTGAAGAAGTTACTAGAGAAAAAGGCATCAAGTTTTAGTAGATCATTAGTGGATGAGCTACCTAAATAACTTCTATTATTATGGTTTTCTAGGTGAGCTTTTTCCTTTACCATTTTCTTTTAACATTAATTTATTGTATAACGTAACTAAAGAGATAAAAGAGAACCAAAAAAAAAAATAAGAGCACATTAAAAACACTCACATAAATGAGTTAAAAATACATTTGAAATTTAAATGTGTAAAGCAAACTTAGGAAGCTGTTATTTTGACAGTGTTGTTCTGAATATATAAAATATATATACTTATTTAAAAATACAAAAATTAAGTAAGTATTGCTCTAACTATAGTATCCGTATAATAAAATCAGCACTAGAAAGGAGAACTTTTGGGCAGTGAGTACCTAATTTTCCCACAATAACAGGGCAACCAATTAAAGTGATTTGGTGAGGAGTTGGGATAGATACAAATTAATAAGTCAAGAAAGGCCAGACTCTAGTCACAGGGAAATAGCAGTAAAAAATTTATAGGCATGAAACAACAACAGAGTTCATTAGTCTGCATACTTAGCAAGTTGGTTTAAAAATTTAGACTCTCCAACTTTCATCCACAGTAGTCTCTTCGTCCTTCCTGGGCAATCAAAGGTAGCAATTTCTAAGTACCTTTTGCACCCAGGAAATAACATAGTTGAAACCCAGGTTTTTCTTTAAAGTAGTCCTTTCCACATATACATTCATCTATCTAACGTGGATAAAAATCAGATGAACTAACTAAAAATAACAGGCACGACTTCGGTAAGTAAAATGCAAGAAGTAATGTTAGACTCACTTCACATGGTCATTCATACCTCTTCAATCAATTTGTCTTTGGCTCAAAGACCATTTCGAAATTGCAAAAGTGCCAAACACAACATATTAAGTACTATTTAAGGTAAGTTATAAAATAGAGTATATTGTTTGTGTAAGCATATGATATGGAGTATTTCAATGTGAATAATAAATGTGTGACATGATTCAAAGAAAAAGGCATAAGTGGTATACATTGTGAGTCACTCTGTTTTTTCTTGTTCAGAATTTGTCCTTTGAACTCTCAACAAAGACACAAATCAACCTAAAGCATAGAATGTCTGAAATTTTTCTTGTATATTTATGTAAGTCTCAGTTTATTCCCTAAATTATTGCGTAGAACCAAATATGAACTAAATGGCGAGCCACACTGCACAGAGCTCTAAAAGTTTGGGACTGTGCATCAAAGGAATTTTGTGACAGCCATCTGATCTCCTACCCCAATGTCACCCAACTGAATCTGCTAAACAAGTCCAGTGGGGCAGTTGCTAGCAAAGTTGGATAGGTAATAAAAATTCAAGTTCCCTGGAGGTTAAAGAGCAAAGTTTAGGAATAAGATGAATACAGATTCCAAGAAAGGGAAGCTTTAAATTATCAAAAATAAATGAAAATAATCATTATGCACTCATATTAAAAATGGCCTTAGTTGCATACCATATGATCCCAAAAATATTACCTAGCAGATATGATAATATGTAACACAGAAGTTAAAAGCATTTTAAGACCATCTATATAGGCAAGACTGTCAAATTCAGTTTATTGTTGTGAGTGGTTTGGCACACAGGGACCCCCAATCTCTATTTAATGAATGAAAGCACAGTGTTATTTGATTTGCATCAGTCATAATTCCAGAACAATGCAGCATTCTAGCAGTGAGAGAGTTCCAAGAGGACCTCATTAGTACCTTCATGTGGGGTGTAGAAACAAGGGTAGAGTCGGGCCAGAGCAAAAAGATTTTACTCAGTATGGGAACAGTTTTTACTAAGTGTAGGTACAGAGGAAATGGAGCCAAAGATAAAACCAGGCTATGCTTCTTCACCCACTACCCAGTTAGGGGAGCCCACAAAGAAGGAACACGAAGAGGATATATGAGACAATATCTAGCTCGGCATCAGTAGGACAGCTGGCTGAATCTAGTCTTAAAGTGGATGCTCAAGAGTAACTGAGCAGAGATAAATGTATCCTGACACTCCCAAAAAGAGGCTTGTGTGAAAACTTTTAAAGAAATGCCGTCCAAAAAAGAACCATGCTTGGCTAAAGTATTTCAAAATTTCCAAAAGATATCTTCTATGATATTTAAACTATCTCCATTTTTAAAAAATGAAAGAAAAATAGTTTCTAATTTGCATTTTATGAAAATACTTGAACTTAATAAAGCATAAGCCCAGTGATATTAATGCAGTATCTGACAAAAAGTAGCCAAAAATATTAGCATTCATTTCTAATGAAAATCAAAGTAGTAAATCCATAGTGATGACCATGGAATTGGAGAACGTGTTGCCGTGATAAAATACTTGATATAAAAAACTTAAAAGGAAGAAAGTTTCGCTTGGCTTACATTTTGCAGGTTTTGTGGTCACTGGATCTCATTGATTTCATACCTGTAATGAGGCAATACGTCATGGTGGCAGTGCATGGTAGAGAAGGTCACCAAATGGGGACCATGAAGCAAAAGAGGGAGAGAGAGGTAGGGACCAAGGTCCCAGTATTACATTCGAAGGCAAGCTCCTAATGACCTAACTTCTTTCCACTGCCCTGTCTCCTAAAAATTCCTCAAAGTGGGACACAAGCTGGTGACTTGTCTTTGGTATATAAACCTTTGGGGAACATTTCAGATCCAAACCATAATATAAGGGTAGTCTTTTTCATTAAACACACACACACACACACACACACACACACACACACACAATTTGGTTAAAAGAAAATCTTCATCCAAGTAGAAGGAGAAGAATTACTACCAGTCAGTTATAGGTGTCTGCTGTCTTTAATACCCCTTAATATTATATTGGAAGAACAATCAGAGGTATAAGTAAAATATATTTAAAAGTGTTAATTATTTTTTGATAACCATCTATCCATCTTTGGAAAACCTGATACAATCAACTAATGCTACTTATAAAATTAATGTGAATATTTTTATCAGTATTATATATATTCAACTGCTCTTTAATAATAAAATAAAAATGTCATTTTTATACTAACAATAATGATATAAAATTCTTATAATTTTTACAAAGAAATATATGTACACAAGTTATATAACACTTTAATGACCATAAAAAGAGACTTGAATGGAGCGTCACAATTTGTTCTTGAAAAGTGCCCAATAACACACAGCCCTGGGTTCAATGCCCAGTACCACCAAAAGAAAAGTAAAGTATCCAATAATCAAAGCCTTGCTAGTATAGATTGTAGTTTATTTGAACTCATTGATAGTGTGATAACTTCCAAAAAATCCTACTCGGTGTTGAAGAGGTAGGTAGTTTAGTGATACAAGGAAATGATCAATAATATAATCACCTTATATTATTTTATAATCTAATTACTGGGATTGAATACAGGGATGTTTGAGCACTGAGCTACAACTCCAGCCCTTTTTGTTTATTTTATTTTTTAATTTTGAGACAAGGTCTCACTAAGTTGTTGGGACTTGTCTGGGTCTTGAAATTTTCCTGTTTCTCGAGTTGCTGGAATTAGAGGCACATGCCACAGCACTTGACAATAATGTAAATATTTTTAAGACAAATAATGCAAAAATCAACAAATGTTAAACAAACTTTTATCTCTTAATCTGTTTCCAGTGTGTGTGTGTGCATATGCATATATATATATATATATATATATATATATATATATATATATATATAGTTGTTGTTGTTGTTGTTGTTGTTCTAGGCTTTGGACTTCTGCTTAACCAATGAGCCATATCCTCAGCGCTTTTCTTTTTTTCTTTTTTAATTTAGAGACAGGGTCTTGCTAAGTTGCTTAGGACCTTGCTAAATTGCTGAGGCTGGCTTTGAACTTGTGATCCTCCTGCCTCAGCCTCCTGAGCCACTGAGATTATAGGTTTGCATCACCATGCCTGGCAAACTTTTGATTTTTATAGAAAACAAAAAAATTTTCATCTTACATATATGTTTAGTAAAGATTGATTTTCTATAACCATGGGAGGGAATTTAAGTCACTTTCCCATTCCTATGAAAATCTTATTTTTACTTATTATATTCATTTTCAGCTGTGATCACTAGTTTTCTACACTAATCCATTGCTCCCTCTTTTTAAAAGCCAAAAAAGAAAATTATTAAGTGATAATTTTATTTTTCCATTTTTAGCCTTTCAAAGTTGTAAGTTGTATATTTATGTTTATAATTTTAGGACTGAATATTTCTACATTCTGTTCTATAATCAAAATTAAATACTGTAACTTTTGTCTGTAGTTTATTTTAAAAGAACAAAATCACCAATCTGTACTTCTGGTTTTGAAATTCTGCTAATGCTGTTTATGATAGTCCAGTATAAAACTCTAACTTCCCCTCGTATTTTGGCCAGCATTTGATGTTTTTCCCTACCATGTTCATTGACTTGTTTTCTTTTCTGCATTGTCTTGATCATAACCGAACTTTTTCAAAATTCTCAAATAACTTTCTACATCATGGTATGACATACGTCCATGATATCTCTCCTACGGTTGGTCACTATCCACAAGCCTCTATGTAAGGTTCTCAAATTTATCTGTGGAGATGACATCTTGGGTCTTCATTTATCCTTCAAAGTAATTCTTTCCTTGGATAACATTCAATCATCTTTTAAACATATCTATACTCCCTTCTTCCTATGACTTTCTAAGCACAGTTATCTATTAGGTAAACTTTTTCTGAGATTTTGTATATGGATGCATGTCATTATATTGTTCTTACACTGACAATGTGAAAGGGCATGCAATTGTAGGTAGAACATCTTTCCTCTTAAATTTCTAAGGAAATTTCTACCCTGTTTGATTCTAACAACTAAGGTAGTCAATCATATATCTGATCTCTGTCTTCATTTTATTTGTATTTTTATTAAGCTGTCCTATTTTTCTCAGTGTGTGTAATTTTTTCAACATACCTAAGTTTAAAATGTGGGTCTTTTATCATGTTCCCTATTTGAAACCTGGTTAGATTTTTCTTTTTTCATATATGTGTTCATTCCACTTTGGAAAATAATCTTATATTACTTCATTGATAATTTTTTCTTGTTTTTTCTCTTTCTGAATTCCTTGAAGCAAATTATGAGTATCCTGAATTAATGTACATTTTATATTTTATTCTTCTATTGTTTACATCCCTTGTTAGTCCACATTTTGAGTATTGCCATGTTTACACTGCAGTCATCTAGGCTTATAATTATGATTATTTTGTAGGTTATACTCAACCTTGTAATAACTTTTTTTTTTACTTTGCTCATTCATTGTATGTTTTTCTAGTTTCTCTGAAGGCAGAATCAGAAGATTAAAAATTGATCTCTCTTCTCTCAGTTATCTGTTTATTTTGAAGAATTTAATTTACCTTGGTTTTGCTCTGTCAAATGTCAGGTTATACACAAATACTTATTAATTCATAATTATTTGTTTTTCCACAAAAATGATACAATAGAAATTCAGACTGGGGAATGGCCTGACAAATGACTGTATTTTAAGGTGAAAAGGGAGAAATAAAACATCATATGTATTTCTACAAATTCCAGAAAATAAAAGATTTTACTCTGAGGCTTACAAAGTGACTTGGTATCAGAAATAATTCCTGAAATTTATGTGAAACTATTTTTTTGCCATTTATCTCATAGATTAAATACTATATATTGTGTTTGTGTTGTTTGTCATGTGCTAGTTTCTATTCTAAATAATTGCTGATAGGATTTATAACATAAATAGGCAAAATCTGCTCTCCTAAAAAGAAGAGCCTTTATAGTCCATTTGCTATGTCAAAGTTGATGAAGCAGAAAAGGGGATAAGAAATGTATATGCATCTGAGCTCTGCGATTCAAGGTACCTGCTTTAGTTCGTTGTTACTTTGCTTTCTCATTTTGTCTTAAGAGAATTTTTGCTAAGAGTCAGTATTTGACCTTAGAAATTTCTGCCTGAGGTGGAGGTGGACCAATTTCTTTTAAAATAGATCTTTGCTTTATAATAAATGACAGTACTAAAAATAACTAGCCCCTAGAATCCTCATTTAGATGTAAAATTAATAAACTAGCGTCTATGAAAAATTTTCTTATTACTCATTAAAACCTTGATGTGAGGTACTATTTATTACTACTTTTTAAATAAGATGAATGTTAGTGAAAACTAAGGTAAGGATAAGACTTGTATGTACTATACATTGTTAGTACTTCCTTACAATTAAGAAAAAAAATAACTCATTCTCATATTAATTTATAAATTGCATATCTACGGTGCTATAACTAATCCAAACATTAGATGTTCCTAGTTTTCTTAGATAATAAATGTAATAGAAGACTTTTTTCTTCTCTTCATTAAGTCCACTTGGTTACTTTGCATACATAAACTGCCACTATTAAATAGTTAAAAGAAGAAGAAATATGTTCCAGAAAAAGTAAAATTAAGAGAATCCCTGTAATTAGGAGAGTAGTTTCAGCTGTATCCTGAAGACTTACTGGGATTTCAATGCATGGAGATGAGCAAAATGCTTTTTTACATTTCAAATGTATCAGCAAAACACCAGGAGGTAGAAAAATCTAAGAATCATTTGAGAACACTGTGACAACCTTCTTACAGAAGAGAAGGGAGGGAGAAACCCCCACAAACAGATGAGGACCATATTATTGAGGTTTCAACTCAAGGATATGTGGACCTTATCCTTTAACAATGGGATTTAAAGAAATGTTTGAAAATGGACAACTAAGGGCTGAGATAGTAATTTTAAAATGCCACCTCATTTTTCCATAGTAAAATCAGCACAATTATAAAACAACAGGATAGAAAGAGATCTTAATTTTTCTTCTCAGAAAAGCAGCAGAAGCACATTTTAGATACCCTGTGATAGACTCTCTTCCTCTCTTTAGTGTACCTCTCCTAATAGTTTTCTTTAGTAACTCCAAACTAAAAATATTTATAATCTATGCAAAAATTGCTAAATGATGGGAAGATGTGCCCAGACCATTGTAGTTAGTGAGGACATAGCCTCTAAGTCAGGTTTTCTGACTCCCAATGCTTGACTTTACACTTGCTATTCCCAATTTTCTACATTATGGAGTTGTAAATGCCTATGACCAGCTTAATACATAATAGTGAAACAGACATTTACACACTCATCAACTATCTCAATAAATAGAAATTTAACTACTATAGGATCTCCCTGGATGCCCCTCACATGTTAATTTCATTCATCCTTGAGAGGAATTATAACCCTGATATTTTAAAAAATTAATAAATATTATTTTAGTCAGCTTTGTGTAACTGTGACCAAAAGATCCAGTAGTAACAATTTAGAGAAGAAAAAGTTTGTTTTGGCTCATGGTTTCATAAGTTCAGTATATGGTTGCCTGCCTTCCTAGATCTGGGGCCAAAGTGAAGCTGAATATCATAGTGGAACAGTGGGCTAGAAGGTAAGCTGCTCAGTTCACGACAGTCAGGAAGCCGACAGAGAGGGAGGGAGAGAAAGAGTTGTGCAAGTGACAAAATATAACCTCCAAAGGAATGCCTCCAATGACCTACTTTATCTAGCCACAACTTACCTTCCTATAATGACCACCCAATTAATCCACTCAAGTGGATTAATCTACTGATCAGGTCACAGCTCTCCTAAGCCAATCATTTTACCTCTGAACATTCTTCCATTGTCTCACCACATGAGCTTTGGGGAATAAATGGTATCTTCAAACCATAAAAACAATGTGAAGAGCTTATGGTTTTATTTTACAATTTTAGTCCATATGTATTTTGGAAATTTTAAATCATAATGCATTGTCTCTTTTATTTATTACTATAAGCAGTTTGCTAGTTTTAATATTCTTCTCCCATATTCATGACTTTCTTTTGCTTGTACTACTATATAGGGTTTTGATGTTAATGGTGTAATAGTATCATGATATAAATGTGAACAGTGGTTTTCATTTCTGTCCTATTCTTTGTAGGAGTTTGCTTACATTTGGAATTACCTGTGAATGGTTATAACTAACTATAAAACAACTGGGCCCTGTAGTTGGTTATGGGTGGTATTTTCTTTTTGTCTGTGTGTCTCTATCTTCTTGTGTCTGTGGAATTAAGGTGTATTTTTTTCTTGGAATGTATTCATTTTTATTAAGTTTTCAAATGATCAGCATAATTTTTTAAATATTATTTTTAGTTCTTCTAATAGTGTATGCCTAAGTTAATATTGTTTTGCCTAAATTAATCTACCTGATTCCTATCAATTTTATTTTTGTTTTTGTGAGAGGAAATTCTTGAATGTGTCAATTCCTCATTGGATTTCTTTATCAGTAAGTTCTGTAGGACAAATCTCTTTTTTCCTTTTTTTTTTTTTCTGTTTCAGTCCTTCCTTGTTTCTTCTCTCCCATCAATTCTTTCTTTCCTCCTTTGAAACAATTCTGAAACTTTTTGGTTTCACATACAAAATTGGTTGAGAATTTTCCTCATTTGAATTCTTTGTCATTTTAATATAATACTTGAGACCATGAATTTCATCTAATTGCTACCTTTCATTATCCCTAAGTTTTAAATATATTAATTCCTTATACCATTATAAATAGTTTTAATATTAGTTTTAGTCTTATTAAATTCATAACTTGATTATGTTTTAAGAAATTCTGACCATAATTACTATTTTTATAATTATTAATCAAATTACATTTTGTTTTGACTCCTGGCCTATAGAATTTTGAACCATAGAAATCCATAAGATGTGGTATATGGCCTAAGATACTTTAGATTTTAACAAGTTCCGTGTATTCTCTGATCAATGGTTGCAATTTTCATATGTTCACACTAAATTAATTAAGAAAGTAATTTAAATATTTTAAATTTTCCTTGCATTTTATATGTCAAATCTCTTAATTATGAAATGAGGTAAAAGGTTTCATACTATCAATTTTTCAGTTTGTGTTCAGCTTTACATAATCCTGGAAAATTGAAGATTTTAATTCTAGGACTAATATTCCTTTTATCTAGTATTTGGATAGGTTAAAATAGATTTTATTTGATTTTAATAATTCTTCAAGTACATTAACTTTGTTCAGATTAATATTTGTCTGATTTATACTTCTTATTCTCTCTTTTTATATTTCTCTGTTCCTCAGTAAATTCCACTTGAAAGCACAAAACAGGATTTTTTTAGAATGTCCTCTGCTATTCTTGTCTTTTAAGCTAAGATTTACTCCATTCTTATTACCAGTTAATGAAAACAATCACAATATAGTGTTTGAGAAAATGAACACTAGAGGCAGAATTCTTGGGTTTGAATTTTAGCTGTCTCTTCTTAGCAAATGCATAACCCTGAGCAAGTCGTTAAAATTTTCCCTGCCCCCTCATTGTTTGGCAATTTATATTTAAATAGAATTTTTCTCAAAGGATATGATGAAATTAAGTGTGTGAATATTCTAAATTCTTTCCAAAATTGTTTGAAATATAGTAGGCACTATAAAATTATTTACTATTATTGCATTTAAATTTATTTTCCAACTTTTGAAATTTTGTTCAGCATTAGAATTATTATACTTCACAATATTTTATGTACTCCAACATTTTTTCTCCTTCTTACCTTTTATTAATTCATCATAAATCTTTTAATTACTGCATTTTTAAAACCTCTTCTTGCTTAAACTTTGTCATGGTTTTCCCAGAAAAGAGTAAAAAAGAGTCTATTTATGAAATGTCTTCAAAAAATGAAATGAGAAATCAACTAAATTATTCATTAAAGTCCAACATTATCCCCAGTTAACAAATATCTTGTTTGGCAATTTCCAGCTAAGAATATATGTATAATTAATTGTTGTACTAAAATTCAATGTGACTTTTCCTTCAACTTACTATTGGTATAAACACTTAAAATATAAACATGAGAAAGTGAAAAAATCATACTTTACTATGGGTGGGGGAGGATGATTTCAGGCAAAGTTGATTGTCAATTATTTAAAAAAAATGTACAGAACAAAGTGGTAGTATAGTGGCCTGTTGTGCTCTCACTCCTTCCTGTTGACAAAACGGGAATATCACAAAGTATAGACACCTATATTTCAATGGACTGACTGAGGAAATACGCTGAGGAGTAGCAGTGAAATGCTAAGATGCCTGCAAAGTGTGAAATCCCAAGGTAGCACCAGAGATGGGAGGAGAGTGAGGCATCCTGCCCCTCCCATACCACCCAGCCCAAAATCTTCTTATGGGGAAAGGTGATCTGGGGAGTCCCCAGTGGTCCCCATTGCCATTGTAATTGTCTCTAGTCCTTACTAAAGGAGATTCTTGATCTTCTCAGGTCCCAAACACAATCTGGGGGAGTTATATAGACTATAAGCTCACGTTGTACACCTCCTATGACCTAATTGGCCACGTCCTAGACCCACTGGATCTGAAGATGATGCTATGTCCCTAACCCTTGCTAGAGCCTAACTTTCCTGGGAGATAGTGGTTACAGATATCTCCTTCTGAAGATCACACCATCATTCCACTATGTTGACATTGGTAATTCTCGCACCATATTTCTAGCTGTTCAGAATCTAGACTGAACAGAAAGACTAACACCTTGATTTTCAAATCTATGTGATGCTCCACCCTCCCAGGGAATAGGCAGAATTTCCTAAATGGAAAGTAAATACGTGTGTTTTTTCTCCAGTGTATATTTTTGATGCCTTTGTCTAGTATGAGATAAGTGTATTTATGTAGGTTTGTCTCTGTGTTTTCTATTCTGTACCATTGGTCTACATATCTTTTTTGGTGTCAATACCATGCCACATTTGTTATTATGGCTCTATAGTATAGTTTAAGATCTGGTAGTATGATGCCTCTTGCTTCAATTTTCATGCTAAAGATTTCTTTGGCTATTTTAGGTTTCTTATTTTTCCAAATGAATTTCCTGAGTGCTTTTTCTATTTCTATGAAGAATGTATATGGGGTTTTTAATAGGAATTGCATGAAATCTGTATAATGCTTTTGGAAATATGGCTATTTTGATGATATTAATTCTGACTATCCAAGAGCATGGGAGATCTTTCCATTTTCTAAGGTCTCCTTCAATTTCTTTCTTTAGTGTTCTATAGTTTTCATTGTAGAGGCCTTATATCTATTTTTTTAGATTGTTTCCAATTATTTTATGTTTTTTGAGGCAATTGTAAATGGGTTAGTTTTACAAATTTCTCTTTCAGTGGATTCATCCCTGATGTATATATAGAATACATTTGATTTATGGGTGTTGATTTTATATTCTGCTACTTTGCTGAATTCATTTATTAGTTCTAGAAGTTTCTTGTATCCTCTAAATATAGAATCATGTCATCTACAAATAATGATACTTTGAGTTCTTCTTTTCCTATTTGTATCCCTTTAATTTTCTTCTTCTAATTGCTCTGACTAGAGTTTCAAGGGCAATATTGAATATAAGTGGTGAAGGAGGGCATCCTTATCTTGTTCCAGTTCTTAGAGGGAATGTTTTCAGTTTTCTCTATTTAGAATAATGTTGGCCTTGGGTTTAGCATTTGCAGTTTTACATGTTGAAGTATGTTCCTACTATCCCTAGTTTTGCTAACCAAAAAAAAAAAAAAACTAAACAAACAAAAAACTAATACATAGCTGGAGCTCTAACATGTCCATATATATATGTGCTTCCTCAATAGCCAGATATATATTCATTCCATCTCACCAGCCAGTGGGCTTTCAGATCCTAAGTGTACCCTGGTCTGGCACAACTACCCGCCAGGAAGCAGCTCTTCTTGGGAGCATAATACCCACAGCACCTTCTTGCACAGGGGCTCATAAGAGAGCCTTCTACACAGTTCATCTGCAGCAACTTTAAATGTTTATGCCTGTCCCATTAGCCAGCTGGCAGTACCCTCACCAACAAAAACACAGCAGCCACAAAGATTCCCAATTGTGCTCATTGAGAGAACCACAATCACTGACCAGGATTAGAGTTGAAGGAGCAGGACAGACACTATACTCCTGAGCCAATACAGAATCAAATCTAATATACAATGTCCAAGTGACACTTGTAGTTATCTGCAGGTCCACACCTGTAATCTCAGAAGCTGAGGCAGGAGGATCACAAGTTGGGGGCTTGCCTCAGCAACTTAGCACAACTTTGTATCAAATAAGAATTTAAAAGTGCTGGAGATGTAGCTCAGTGGTAAAGTGCCCCTGGGTTCAGTCCTCAGTACTGGTGGGGGTAGGGCAGAGATCCATGCAAACAGAAGAAAATAGTGAGTGAGAGTAGCTATACTCATATCAGATAAAACTGACGTTAAATCAAAAACTGTAAGAAGAGATAATAAAGTCCTTACATATTAAAATTCAATTCATCAAGAGGACAAAATAATTGTAAATATATAGGCACTCAAGAGCAGATCACATATAAAACTAGAAAGAATAAGAGTTTTATCTGTTGCATCAAAGATGTTAAGTGTCATTCCTGAAGAACACCATTCAGGAATGACATATTTGAAATATGATGGACATATTTCTCATTTGGCAATATTGCTATTTTTTGGACACTGACATATTGATTACTATGTTTTGTTTGTTTTCTGGAGGTGATTATTATAGATAACTTTGCTTTCTGACTAGATTGTAGCTACTGAGAAGGATCAGACATTGTCAACATTTTTCATATACAGTAGCACAAAATCCCTTCTCAAATTGATAACTAATCCCACTACTAACACTTATTAGAATTTTTTGCTGAATAATTCATCCATGGAGAAGCAATGGTACAATTTTTTTTTTTTGAGAAATGAAAACCAGTGGAAATGGATAGTAATGTTGCAAATGCTGGTGACAGAGGGATCAGCCACACTCTTTCAGGGAGCTCTGCAGAAATTGCCTTTAATGATATTTTTCTGTATGGAGATACCTAATAGTAGATGAACCAAGACTTAGAAGAAGAGAGCATGATAGGCCCACTTTATAAGTTATAAAAGCAGGATTCTGGTTATAAAACCAGAAGTTTCAGTTCAGTTCTTTTCTGGAAAAATGATAATAAAATTCCCATTTGAAAAAAAATATTTTATTCTGCTTACTTCCCTTCCCCAGTGGAATGCATTACAATAGTTATTACACATATAGAGCACAAGTTTTCATCTCTCTTTTTGTATACAAAGTACATTCACACTAATTTGTGTCTTCATACCTGTACTTTTGGTAATAATGATCATCACCATCATTTTTAACCTCATGTCTCCTACTTTCTCCTCCAACCCCTATGCCCTATCATCTATTCCTCCTATGCTCCCTCTCCCTATTCCACTATGAATCAGCCTCTTTATATTTAAAAAAAAAAAATCGTCATTGGGTTATTTGGGATTCGCTAACTTCACTTAGCATTATTTTCTCTAACTCCATCCATTTACCTGCAGATGCCATGATTTCATTCTGTTTTATTGCTGAGTATTAGAAAAAGCAATCATGAAATTCATCTGGAAAAATAAGAGACCCAGAATAGCTAGAGCAATCCTTAGCAGGAAGAGTGAAGCAGGTGTACTTTCTAAACATTAATTCTTGTTTTTAGTTTATCTTATCATTAATCAGTTCTCTTAGAACTATAGAATATATGAGGAAAAAAAAAAACAAGTAGATTCACTTAGTTTCAAAGGATGAGTCATTGATCATCTTTCTTGAAGAAAGCATGAAAGGCAGGAGGGTACTCTGGAAGCTGCCAGAGAAAAATGATTATTTAAGCCAAGATTAGTTTGTCATATGGATGACAAAAACAGATGAGTTTCTAAATCTCAGTGACTCAAAAAAAAAAAAAAAGACTTATTTTTTTGTTCCTGGTTAGTTCACTGTGCATTCAGCCAGTTGTCCAGGGCAGTTTGTCCGCATTCCATGTCCACAGCAATCTATGTTTCCATAGTCCCTGCAGTCCTTGCATTAAATGCTTAGACCTGGAATTGACTTATGACATTTTACTGGTTGAAACAAGTCATATGATCATAACTAACTTGGAGCTGGGGGGGGGGGAGTCCTATGTTCCTGTGCACTGAAAGGGGGGAAACACAGTCGATAAACAACATCTTTCTAATAAAGATGTATGTATATCACTGACTTTATGTTTGCTCAAATTAAAGTAAGAGATGAAGGTAAATAGTGTTCTCTTCAGAGGTAACCAAGGCCCTAGCATAATTAGAAAATAATTTATCTTTTTCTGTGTATCAAATTTTTTTCGAAACACAAAAGATGGCCTCTTGTTTCTTATCTTATTTCATGACATGTTCCTTGAAATTAAAGGTTACTCCATAAATGTCAAGGTCAAAGACTCTTGGTCTTTCTTGAGTCTGAAAACTCTGAACTATTTAGAAAATGATAAAGTGGTTTCTTGGAAATTTCTTCACTAATGTAGTTTCTCAGTTTTGCTAATGCAATATCACAATCTAGAGATCAATTAACTACTAGAGATCACATGAAATAGTGATGATTTTAAAGTATAAGTATTTGTGCTTTTGACCCATAGCCCCTGAATTTAAAAGGTTGGCAAAAAATACAAAATAAAATAAAATATGGGTATTTTAATATTTAATATTCACTTTTACATACTATCATGTTTAAAGAAGTAGTATGACTCATCTGGTAATAATGCAGTGAATATTACAACAAATTATTTTAAAAATGAAACCCATAATGCATCTGGATTTTTTTTTAAGTTTTTCTTCATTTTACCCAGGTTTTCCACATTACTTTGCCACTTGTGGTCTTCATGTGGGACGAAACACTCTTTGTGTTCTCAAATATAGATATAAGACCCATGCCATATTAAAATATTTTAGAGGTTTCCTTATTTGTACCAATAATAGAATATTTTAAATTTACTCTTATTCCTATTTAATTCACAGTATAGATTAGCATGAGTAGTACATGGAATACTCACAAAGCAGTATGTGAAATTTGAAGATCAGAGGAATTGGAGTTAGAATTTAAAGTAAGATTTCTTAAATATGAACTTGGAAAATTTGTGTTTAAGTAACCCCTTTCATCCTTTAATTCTTTTCCCTGTTACTTTTCCAATACTGAAATATGATACTTTCTCTTAAAAAAATCTATAAACCTTAAAAAAAATTTTCCTTGTCCAAAAGGTTATTTTTTGAATTGCATTAATCTCAGTTCTCTTGTCTTTAAAATAAAAGTAGTTTCCTTTCATTCCATGCTAGGAATAAAGGTTTTTCAAAGGACATGCAAAAGAAATAAGTATAACATTAATTTATCTCTTCAAATTCCCATTTGAAACTATCAGGGCTTTTTAGTTTGTGAAATAAAATATCTTTAAAGTACTAAAATTCTCTATCCATTTGAATAATTTTCCTAAATTACCATAACATAATAACTTCTTTCAGAGAGTATATTGTATTTACTTCAATTAATAAAAATAGAATATCGAGTTTATTTACTTGCTATAATCTAATCAGCATATACCAAAGCGATTAAAGAAATTTAAGTCATTAAAGTAATTTAAGTAATTAAAAAGGCCCTGAGTTAAATTTGAGGATATTATATGAACAGAAAATATCATGGCTATTTTGGGACCACAAGGGAAACGAACATGAACATTGCTTTATAAGGTTATTTTGTGTGTTCTTTTGAGAAAAAGACTTCATGGGCAGAACTTATTTATGTATTTGAAATTGCATCTTATTTCTCACCTCAGGTATCTCTCCATAGGTGCCAAGTGTAATACATCAATAGCTGAACAGCTCACTGACCTAAACTCTTCTTGCTCATGCCTGGCTGAGCTATCCAAGAAGCTGTTCAAATTTCAGGCCCTTGTAGATCACTGGTCATGACAGATGTTAAAATTTGGTTTTCTCTCAGCTCCTGATTTCTTCTATCAAAGGATCACTCTTAGTTGGTTCAACAGGAGCTGGTGAATCAGATAATTAACAAACTTCACTGTCTGCATAAAGCCAAAGGGGGAGAAAAGATTTATTATTTCATCATTGAAACCTCTAACAGAAAAACTCAGGGGACCATTCCTTCAAATGAGGATGATAAGTAATTTTATGGACATTGAGAAAATTTATTTTAAAAAAGTATCAATGTAATGTCTCATTACATTATATTATCGACAGAAGATCCCCAATAAATTATGCTTTGTTATTTCTGATCCACTTCTTATGCCTAGTTGACTTAGAAAAGTCCAGTCCAGAAAGTCCCCTGGCCATACTTGCTCTGTGTGTGGCAGTCATATGTGTTAACTACTATCCTACCAAGGAAGCGATATAACTCATTTGCAAATAGAAGCCCTAAGAGCTGAATGCAATTCATCTTCTTTCCTGCTCTTCATTGAATATTAAAGGAATATTTCAAGATGGAGCCTCTGATGTACTAGAATTCTAGAGCAACTACCATGAGCAAAACCCCCAGTTGATCTAAAGTAGGTGTGAGTGTACGTGAGAAATATATTTCTTTATGTTCATTCACTACAATTTTTCCCTGCTTACCTCATCTTAGCATCTATCTTCAGATATACTGTGTTCTCTGAGAGTGAGCTCAATTAAAAAAAAATTAGTTGAAGAGTCATGAAGATGCAATAGAACTGTACGAAAATGGAGTGTGAATCACACTTTATTAATGTGAACTTAAATTCAGAGAAATGAGTTGTTGCCACTAGCAAACTGTTCCTTATTAACCAGCTAATTGATATTAAGAACCCAAAGCATGCTTGCTAGACAGAAAGCCAGACAATCTGTTAAATATTCATGCTGCTCCTATCTTCTCCAAGTGCCCCCATTTCTCTGACCATTCTTTCTCATGAAAATCTTGACGGCATTAGGGCCTATGTATCCCCTACTCTAGCAACACTGTTCTTTTCCTGATGGTGCTCAGTGGTTCCAATACTGCTCCCTGGACTCTCACTTCTGCATGACCTTGGCTGTCTCATCTCAAGCAGCCTCTTTTAGGGGTGTAGCTGTCTCTTGATCTCTTAGTATACATTTCCTTTTATTCCAAGAGAAACTTAAATGTAATTTTAAGACAGCTCATTTGGGACCCAGGTTGGCTGGGTCCAAATGTTTGTCTGTATTTTGCTAACTTTAGGGCAATGAAAAATTTAGTTAAAATTTTCTAATTTTCATCCTCAGAAGAGAATAAGCAAACAGTACTTTCTAATTCACAGGAGGGCTATGTTAAAGATTAAATGAAATAATTAGCATTAACAGTCTTACCCAGTAAGTGCTATAATTACCTCCTAAACCAACAGTTTAGAATATATGAAATTCACTACTGTCTTCCCATGGCATTGTGGGAGAATCCACAGTAGTCCAAATACCCATCAATTTATCTCTTTTATAAAATTTAAGAAAGAGCTTCTTAATGATAACAAATAGGACTTTTCAATTCTACTTCCTGGCCTTTATCACAAAGGCCCTTTTCCATAATTTACTGACTATAGGTCAGACTGGCCCAGAACACCTTTGATTCTAGTTCTTCCAGTGTGATATATGTTATAGGCTGTTTTATTCAGAAAATTTAGACTTACTTGCATAATCATCCTTTGGTTGGCCAGCTTTTAAATAATTAAATGAAAGTCAATTATTTCATTATATTCTTAAGACCTTTGGCACTGGCAGAATAATATCTTCAAATCTTTGGTTATCTAATCACTCTTCTCTGGTACATTGCAGATAAGGGAACTTGGTCTATACTATACAAGGCTTATGAAAGAAATTTAATAGAATAATTTTCAATAGAATAATTTTCCAAGGGAAATGTGCATGGGCTTTGTTTTCTGTTGTTTTTTAAAAAATTTATTTCAAATCTTAATTCATTAATTTTTGAATTTTGGATGTATTAATTTATTACTGTTCAGTTCACAGTATTATTGAATTAGGGCAGTGGTGCAGTTTAACCAAAGACCAAAAAAAGTACCCTGGGATGTCATATGAGACATAGGTTTATTGACCTAGATAGATTGCACCTCTGTTCCTCACAGTGCTTTGAAAATAGCACCTCTGTCCCCCTTTATGTATTTTCTGGTGATAGTTGGGAAATGGGTGACACTTGTCTTCTCTACTGTGCCCTCTGAAGTTCCACACCAGTTAATACAAGGGAAAAGCTTTCTGAGTAAGGCTATGGAAGCAGGGACATCATTAGATTGCTTTGTTCCTTATATAATCAGCATTCCAAGGAGTAGGTGTTCTGGTGGGCAGTCAGGAAAGGAGTTTGTACATATAATACTAGTCTGCCCTGTTTGCAATATATGTGGAAAAGAGAGTCAGTGTTCTTCAAGATAGTATTTATCTGGACATTGCAGTTTGGGCCCACCCTTGTTCCCTTGCATTGGCTGGGTTCTCGGGACATTTCAGGAACCAGGAACAAAGTGCTTTACCATAGTCTTCTGGTTTTGGGGTTTTTTTTTTAACAATTTACTATGGAGATATTCTGTCTAATTGAACACTATTCAGTTCTCTACTTTGGAATGGAATACAATCAAAAGTTTAGAAAAGATTTCGTACTGATCTTATGATTGTCTTCAAAGATACTATTCTCTAAATGGTTTGACTTAAAATTCTTCTGTACCTGATGTATAGAAAACATTTCTCTTGCTTTAAATAAAATTCAAGTTTTATATATAGCATAAAATGATGCTAAAATATAAAAAAATAGGAGACATTGACAATACACAGGAATTCTGACATAAATTTTGGAAACCTTTTGTGTAAGAAAGAATTCTTTGATTTAGCAGATACTTTTAAAATACAAAACTACATTCCATTCAGAAGAAAATTATAATGAAGTTACATAAATAGTCTTGTGTCAAAGTTACATAAATAGTCTTGCGATTTTAAATTGCTGGACTGTCTCTCCCATGTCCCATTATATTTTTAAGAGGAAATGATGATGTGCAAGTAACAAAATCTACCTGAAATAAAAACAGTGTCTAGAATATTTTCTTTATCCAACCGGTGAAATGCATGACAGCCTTTGGATTATAATTATTGTGTAAAAAAAAAAGAACACAAACTGAAAAGGTTGTGATCATTGGCAGTGTGTCTTTTTCCTAGCTCTAGAGATTATGTGTCAGTCAGCTTAATTCTGTGTAATATGTGATCTAGCTACAGCTTCAGTTTAAACAAACTCTCGTAAGACAATGTCTGATATTTTTTTCATTTGCAAAACTACCAGGCCAAGATTAAGCAGAAAGCAGAAGTAAACCACTTTTTTTGTCCTCTTTTCTGGTCTTTATTTGCCCTTACTAAAGAAAGGCTGAGAGACTGACTGTATCTTTAAAACATAATATGACATGGGTACAGAAGTTGGGGTCCAAGGCACACCTGTAATCCTGGTAAAACCTTCACATTTTGAGTAGAGATTAAAAAAAATCCTACATCTTTAGAATCAGGATTAAATGACACTAAATAGCATTTGTACAAACTGCAAAACATTTATCCCCTAATATAGGGTACCCTATATACAGCTCAATCCCCAAACCTGGGTGAAGATACTCTTTAAGGCTTTAGTATATTATGCATAAATAATAATTCTTCCAAAAACAAAAATATGCTATCACAATTTTTTACACACTACCAAAAATAACCAAGGAAATAGAGAGATAAGATATCATGAGCAAGAATTATCACTTGCAGTAGAAAATAACTACCAGCAGTCTGAAATTGGATCCATCATACACAGCTTGAAACAACTATGCTCACTATGTTTACAAAATAAAATACATGATTTCAAAGCAGTTTTTAAGGAAATGTAAACTATTTTTAGAAGACTTTAAAAAGAGTGAGAGGATTTCTAGAATAGCCACAACTAAGATTGTAACAGTTGATTAAATATAAATTATTAGAAATCTTTGTAGAGGGATCAGTGAAGTAGAATATATATGAGGTATAAATATACAAAATAAAGACAAAAGAAACAAGGGCAGATAACAGAAGAATGTTAAGTTAATAAGATATATAACAGGGAGGTCAAAATTCTAATTATTTGGAATGGTAAAAGAAAAAGAGAATAAGAAGAAATATCTAAAATTTCTTGAAGAAATCTAAGTGTAATTTCAAATCAAATGAAACAGGACAAAAACAAACAAGGACAACAAGTATAAAGAAATCATATGCAAAATATATCACTTTAACATTGTGGAACATTTAAGAAAAAAAGCTTCTACTTTAAAAAGCTAGAAGAAAACTGAGTCTCTCTTTAAAGTATAAATATTTGGACTGTCCAATAACTTTATAACAGAGAAAATAGAACATGAATCCTCAGTGTGCTGAAAGAAAATCACTACCAACCTGCCCCAAGCAGCCCTGTGACCTTAGCAAGTATGTCTTTCAAGAACACAGGTGTCACACAGAAGTTAACAAGATGTAGCCACAAGAAGTAAACATTGTGAAAGGAAATAAAAGTTGCTCTTCAAAAGGCAGAAAACTGTCATCATATGGAAGTTTAGGGATGAGGGATGAAATTGACAATATGAATGTAAATATGATTATTATAATACTTGCATATACATACATATATGTGTGTGTGAAATATATATGTATGTGAATAAACAGACATATTTTACACACATTTTTGTTTATTTGCACACTATTCAGAATATCAAAAGTATTCTTGGAAATATGTATATGTGTGTATGTGTTTGGGTGTGTCAGCATAAGTCTTCATGTAGGTATGCAAACTTACTTACTTTGGGACAGATCCACTAAATAAATTTACACTTGCAGAAAGTAAGGTAAGAGAGTTAAGGAAAGAGAATAAAATTGCATTTGATTTCCTATGTCAATGATTGAGTTTGTAGTTTTTATGCTATTTTTTTTAATACTTCTATTGAAATCTAAATGTAAAGAAATTAAAATTGAACAACAAAAGTAATCACAGTAACCATATTTCAAGTATGGGGCTTGTGGCTACTATATTACGCAACACAGATATATTTCTGTATGGCAAAATTTTTATGCAAAACATTGAATAAGAATAAATAACAAAAATTGTATAATATACTAAATAACTAAGAAAACATGGAATAATTTTAAAACATAAACACGCAAGGGTTGTTGTTCAGTATTAGGACATGTTATGCCATTATTAAAATAAGTAAAAGATGAATAAACTAATAAAGGAACGAGTATTTCTAGTTCTTTTATTGGTGTGGTCTCAGGGCAAACAACTGTGTCCAAATTTGCAAAAACTAAAAGATGAATGCAGAGCCTCATGGCTTTTTGAAACAGAAATCCAGGAACACAAAACTACATGGGAACCAGTATTCAGGTAGGAAAACCTAAACTGTAACTGATAATTGTGGAAGCTCAGTAACAAGCCTGAAAGATAAGAACTCCGGGGAGACCTAGTTATTGTTAGCACTTGCCATTTTGTGATTTTACCTCCAGCAGCCGGACTAGCTTCCCACCATGATTATCAGAGAAAAATTCCTTTGTGCTCCCAAAGGACTAGAGCAAAGGGAATTATTTTAAACATCCCAGGTCATTCTGTTCTTAACAAGGTCTGCTCTTGGGAGAAACTGTCCAGAACTTAACCTGTGAGGTTTTGTCAGAGTCTAATATACCTAGGAAAAGGGAAATGGCCCAAGTTTAGACAGCTGTAACAGAAATACCCAAACACCAACTCACTCTGTTCATCCTGTCTCACCTCAGAGGAGAAGTAAACCTGGGAAGCACATGTGAAGCTCACATCCCAGGGATTCAGGCTCAATTAAAGTCTGAAACTAAAGAATGCTTCTAAAAGTCTGGGACTAAAGAATGCTTCTCCTTGCACACTATTCCACCATATCACTAAGTTCTTATTTACATCCATCCTTTTTTTAAAAATTTTGTTATTATTATTAGTTGCTCAAAACAATACAATGATCTTGACATATCATACATTTGATTCAAATGGGGTATGAATTTTCATTTTTCCACGTGTACAGATTGCAGGATCACATTGGTTATATAGCCACGTATATACATACAGCCATACTAGTGTCTGTTGTATTCTGCTGCCCTCCCTATCCCCTGCTCCCCTCCCCTCCCCTCCCATCACCTCTGTCTACTCAATCTACTGCGACACATTTCTCTCTCTCTTTTTTTTTCCTTCCCCCTCACACCATCATATATGTATTCTGTATAACAATGAGGGTCTCCTTCCATCTTTCATTCAATTCCCCTTCTCCCGCCCATTCCTCTCTTCCCTGTTTAGTGGTAATCTTCTTCTCATGCTCTTCCTCCCTACTCTGTTTTGAATCACCTCCCTTATATCAGAGCAGCCATCCTTTTTTATCGTGAACATCATGAGCAGCTATCAGGAAAAAAAAATACGACATATTAAAGGCAAACAAACAAACACACACACACACACACAGTTTAAAGAGAGAAAGCGATAGTACAAGCCTGAGGATCAGTCTCAGATGGAGGCAGAGGTGTTAGAATTATCACACCTGGAAATTAAAATAATCATGATTACTTTGTTAAAGGCTGTAACAGATAAAGTACCTGATTTGCAACAGAGTTGGAAATTCTAAGAATCAAAAATAAATGTCAGAAATCAAAAGCTCTGATGGAGAAATGAAGATTGTCTCTTATCGATTTAATGGCAAAATGGACAAGGCTGAGGAAAGAATCCCTGAAGTGGAGAATATCTCAGAAGAAAGTGCCAAGATTGAAATGTAGGGGGAAAAAAGGAAAAAGAAAAAGGAAATAAGGAAAAGAAGGAAGGATATCCGATAATTATGGGACAACTATAAAAGATTTATGTCTATAGAATGGAAATTCCAGAAAGGGTTTTTCCAAATGAATGTCAGACACCCAATTGCCGACACAGAAATCCCAGAGAAACTCCAAGGAGGATACATAGAAAACAAAACAAAACAACAAAAAATTCAAAACACGCAGGCATATGATTTTTAAACTATGGAAATTCAAAGACAAAATATCCTGAAAGACATCAGAAAGGAAACCACCTTACCTATAGAGGAACAAAGGTAAAATTAAACCTAATTTCTACTCATAAACAATGTATGCAAGAATAGTAAAAAATAAATATATGGAGAGATAACCCATGCTAAAACAAAGAAAAGAAAGCAGGAGTAGCTATAATAAGTTCAGAGAGAATAGACTTCAGATCAAAGAATGTTATCAGGAACAAAGACAAGTATGACATATGATAATGGAATCAATTATCCTTTGTATGTATCCTAACATGGATGCACCTAGCAAAAAAATCTCAAAATACATGAGAAACCAACTGATGGAATTACAAGAAGAAATAGATGAATACACTGGTTACAGTTAGAGACTTTAATAAGTTTCTTTCAGAAATGGACACAGCAGGCAGAAATCAGTAAGAGCATACTTCAAACACAACACCTCCACTAATCAACTGGATATAATTGACATCTATAGACTACTTCATTAAATAGCATCAGAATACATGTTCCTCTTAAGCTCACATGGGATATTCGGCAAGATAGAACACATTCTCGGCAATAAGGCATATCGGAAACAATTTAAACAATTTAAAGGAATGAATAGCACACAATTTCTGTTCTCAGAGCCTAATGGAATTAAAGGAGAAATCAATAACAGAAGGGTAAATTTAAAAATCCTCAAATACTTGGAGAGTGAATAATACTTCTAAACATCTGCATGAAAGGAAAAGAAAAAGAAAGAAATTTTAAAAATACCTTAAATGAAAATAAAAACACAGCTTATTAAAGTTTCTGGGTTGCAGAGAAAGAATGCTCAGAAAATTTATAGCATTTGAATGTACATGTTAGAAAAAAATATACAAGTAAAGTCAATAACCTGTGGTTCCACCTTAAAAAATTAGAAGAGAACAAAAAATTAAATACAAGGTAAGCAGAAGAATAGAAAGACCATTAGAACATAAAACAGCAAAATTGTAAACAGGAAATCAATAGGGGAAATTACTGACAGTGCAATCTAGTTCTTTGAAAAGATTAATAAAATTGACCTTAACAACAACTGCAACAATGACAATAACAACAAGTTGTTGAAACAACATCACAAGAGGAGAAATTACTAATGTCATAAATGAAAGTGGGGTTATCCTGACAGGTCTCATGCTTGGTAAAATGGTAATATAGAAATACTAGGAAAAACTCTGAACATAAATTTTAAAATCTACATAAAATGAAACAATTCAACAAACAAAAGTTAAGTAAGATGAAATAGAAGATCATATGTGGTTTCTATCTACTAAATACATTGAATCAACATTTAAATGCCTTTGTTAGTGGTACCTACCAGGCCAATGTTTGACCAAACAATTTAGAAAGGAACTATATCAATTTGCAGCGATTTTTAAAATAATAGAAGCAGAGGGGATACTTACTTCCCAATCCTTTATAAGAAGACAGCATTACTTTATTACCAAAACCAAGCAACACCCAAAGATTTGGAAAGTACAGACTGATGTCCATCATAAACATCAATGTCAAATACCAGACAAAGCATTAACAAACCAAATCCAATACAGTGTAAAAAATTTAAACACTGTGACCAAATGAGATAACTTTATTTATGGAAAGTTGGTATTCCAAAAATCAATTAACGAGCCTTAGGATGTAACTCAGTGATACAGTGCTGGCCTTCACACACACAACCCTGAATTTGGTCCCCAGGAACACATACACACACAGTTTATCAATTAACTTAAACTCTCACATTTATTGATTTACCTAAACTAAGCATAGAGATAGGAACATGCTCAAACACACAGTCATATTGACAAATGTAGAAAAGCATTTCTCAAAATCCAATGTTGCCCCCAAATAAAAACTATCAGTATAAAAAGGGAAAAAGGGTAATTCCACTAATTTTCTAAGGAATATCTACAAAAACCAATAGCTTAAGATCATACAGGTTGAAGATATCTTTTTCAAAATATTTAGACACAGTTTTTGAACATGCTCAAACACACAGTCATATTGACAAATGTAGAAAAGCATTTATCAAAGTTCAATGGTGCCCCAAAATAAAATAAAAACTGTCAGTATAAAAATGGAAAGAGGGTAATTCCACCAATTTTCTAAAGAATAACTACAAAACCCAATAGCTTAAGATCATACAGGTTGACTATCCCTTTTTCAAAATGCTTAGACACAGTTTTTCTGGGGGGCAATTTGGAATATTTATGTTACATAATTAGATGTCTTCATGATGAGAACTAAGTCAAAAAATAAAATACTTTTGTATTTTGTATATAAACAGCCTGAAGTTCATTTTGTACACATTTTTAATAATTCTGTGCATGAAACTGAATTTATGTACATTGATTTATCAGAAGCAACGATGTCACTATCCACCATCCGTGTCCTGTATAGTCTGTGGTGATTTGCAAACACCATCATTATTGACTCTCTATTTGCTACCAATAAGCAATGATTTACTTCTACCTATTCACACGTAAATACTTAATCAGGAAAATATGGCATATATGTTAGCTCTTTTGCACAGTGACCAAATCACCTGACAAGAACAAGTTAGAGGAGGGAGAGTTTGTTTTGGTTCATGATTTCAGAGTTCATGGTAATCCCAAACCATTGCTCTAGGCCCAAGAGGAGGCGGAACATCATGGCAGAAGAGTGCTGCTCCATTCACACCAGTTGGGAAGCAGAGGTGTGAGGTGTGGAAAGAACAACAGGAAAGAAAACCCATCACTGGCACAACCCCAGTGATCCAACTTCTCCAGACAACTTCTCCCACCTTCCTACTATTATCATCCTGTTAGTTCATTCAAACTAGAATGGACAAAGTAAGTTACAGATCTCTTAATTCAATCATTTTCCCTCTGAATATTCTTGTATTAGCACAGGAGCTTTTGGGAGTTGCCACATATCCAACTCATCACAGCATGTCAGTAACCCAGTGGAAAATAGTTAAGTATTCAGCATCATAACAGTGCAGCACAGTAGCATTACCAGAGCGCCACTACCAGATATTAAGCAGCAGCAGCAGCAAATGATAAAAAGCCCTCAGTCCTCAACTTTGAAGTTGTATTCATATTAAAAGGTTACTGTAAACTTTATTTTATTTTTTTAGGTAGGAAACAGAAAAAGTCAGGAGACAAGGAAGCAAAAAATAAATTTCCCTAGGGATGAGGAGGCATTCTGCTGGATGGCTTTTTAAAATGTTTCCTACAAAATTCTCTGCCTCATTAACAACTGTTTTTGTCAGGAAAGTCTCCCTTTGATTTTATAAATTAACATGATTTCTCATTCTTTAATGAATGCACGCTGCTCCATCAATAAACCCATCACACATTTTCACCATGTCATTTATAGGCATTTTTTTCTGAAGTGTCAACAATGCCATATTCATCTTCACTAATATTATGATCACCTCGATTCAGAACCATTTCAGTTATTTCACCATGGGCAATGAATGAACTGGAGCCTCATTATTAATGGTAAAATTGTCAATATGCACTACTTCGTGCTTATTGATGAATTCTAAGGGCATATGCTTTTTGCATATATTAAGAGGTCAGATACTTTTTTTCTCATTTGACATAAAGAATTCTTCAGTCATCACCACTTTGTCCATCATCATGGCTGAATATAACTCCAGACCATTCACACAAAATTATGCTTAGTCTGTATGTTCTAAGAAACGGCAGCAACATATTCAACAAACTGCATGATAAGCTCGTTTTGCAAACCTTCCAGGCCTACACATCTGTTTACTGCTATAACAAGCTGTTCAAGAAAGTGTTTTTATATTTACTCTTCATTGATCTAAGGATACCCTGCCTGAATGAATACATGGCTGAATTAATAAAGTCACATTTGGAGGAAAGTATATGGTATAAACATGACTCTTGGAGAGACGTTTAGCTAAAGGATGAATCGCACAGTTGTCAAGGAATAATAAAATCTTGGAGTTGCCATCCAATTTAGCTTTTCTGCAGGGAGCACAAGCCACCAATACTAAATCCTGGTGAAAGTAATCAGAAACCATGTACTGGGTAATCTAGGCCTATTCATTAGGATAATATTGAACTGGTAAGAAAATAATTTTTACAATAGTGTGGACACCAGCTCTTGCGTATCACATCAAGTTAACATAATGTTTACCCGCTGCATTGGCACATCACAGTTATTCTACCCTGGGCTTCCTTAATTCCTATAAGATTTCTTAATTCCTTTAAGATCTGTCTCATCAACCATATTCTATGTCATTCTGGGGCAATAATGGCAAAACTGTAATATTTGATCAGCTCAATAGACTCACTTTCTGGTGAGAGATTTTCATCAGAAAACTGATGCAAACTTATCAGTGAATTTATCCATTGCTTTGTGATTAGTAGATGCCTTATCACAAAAAATTTTTAAAGATTTAATGTTGTATCTTACTTTAAACTACAACAAGCTGTATATGTGTAGTTCTCTCAAATGTTTTGTTTATCATGATAGCAATTTGCTTGCTTCACAATCAGTTCACTATTAAGTGGTGTGTGTTCACTGAAGTCCTGATAGATTGACCTTATAAATGTATATAATATTCATTTTTAGCTTTATACTGTCTTATTCTATTTTTTAATTAAATGTTTTTTTAAAAAATTATTTGTTCTTTTTACATACACACGGGAATAGAGTATATTTTGACATTATACATACATGGAGTATAACATCCTAATTAGAACTGTATTCTGTACATGATGTAGAGTTTCACTGTTCATCAACTCACACATAAACATTAGAAAGTTATGGCCAATTCATTCTGCTATCTTTCTAATCAAATCTCTCCTCCTTTCCCTTCATTCCCCTTTGTCTAATCCAATAAACTTGTATTCTCTCCCCCACCCCAGTTTACTGTGTGTTAGAATCCATGTCAGAGAGAATATTTGGCCTTCATTGGAACTGGCTTATTTCACATAGCATAATAGTCTCCAGCGCTATCCATTTATTGGCAAATGTCATAATTTCATTTTCTTTATAGCTGAGTAATATTCCATTGTATATGTATACCACATTTTTTAAATCCATTTATCTGTTGAGGGGCACCTACGTTGGTTCCATAATTTAGCTATTGTAAATTGAGCTATTCTAAACGTTGATGTGACTGTATCACTGTAGTATGCAGATTTTAAAAACTTTGGGTATATACTGAGGAGTGGTATAACTGGCACAAAGGGTAGTTCCTTTCCAACTTTTCTGAGGAATCCCCATATTACTTTCCAGAGTGGGGTTGTACAATTTACAGTTTCTTCTTCAGCAAATGGATAAGTGCACCTTTATTCCCTACATCCTTAACAACATTTATTGTGACACATATTCTTGATAATTGCCATTCTGATTGGAGTGAGAAGAAATCTCAGTGTAGTTTTAATTTGCATTCCTTTACTTTCTAGAGATGTTGAATACTTTGAATCTTTTATCCAATGTATGCCTATGGTGTCTTTGTCTAGTATGAAATAACTGTATATATGTGGGTTTGACTTTTTTGCCATCTATTTTGCTCCATTAGTCTTCATGTCTGTTTTTGTGCCAATACAACACTGTTTTTAGGACTCATAAATGAACTCAACAAAGTAGCGGATTTAAAATTAATACCCATCATTCAATGCATTTTTATACACTAATGATGAGTCAGCTGAAAGTGAAATTAGGAAAACTGTTCCATTCACAGTACCCTCAAAAATTTAAAATACTTGAGAATCAATCTAACAAAAGAGGTGAATGACCTCTGTGATCAAAACTACAGAACACTAAAGAAAGAAATTGAAGAAGACCTTAGAAGATGGAAAGATCTACCATGTTCTTGAATAGGCAGTATTAACATTGTCAAATGGCCATACTAACAAAAGGACTATACAGATTTAATGCAATTCCTATTAAAATTCTAGTGGCATTCTTCATAGAAATAGAAAAGGCATTCATGAAATTCATTTGTACCCCTCCAGAATAGCCAAAGAATCCTTAGTGAAAAAAAGTGAAGCAGGAGGCATCACAGAACTTTTCATTCACTTCTGATTGGCAATTTTAGTATACGGCATCAGGATTTATTTTCTGTTTCTTTAGGTCATGTATAGTGGTCATTCAAACATGGTGCTCTTTTAAAAGACACTTCACTGTTAAACCAGTATCCAGTTTCCAAAAAATCTTCATAGTCTTGCTACAGATAAATGTAAATGTTTCTGTTTTTCTTATCACTGCCAACCGTAGGGATGTCTTCAGTCCTTTTTGATATGCACAACTATATTTTTATACTTCAGAGCAAAGAAGGAAGGAAAAAGGCAAAGTTAGTAATGCAGTACATCACACTCTTTTGAGGAGTAATCTGATAAAGCAACTGTTGGAGTATCTGGCTTGCACATGTGCTCTTGTATTACCCTTTGTTCTTGTGTGAGGGAACCTGGGTTTGCATGGAAAATATGTATCACAAATGAAGGGGATGGGAAGTTTGTTTATTTTTCACCTTAAAGATCCTAAACAAGCAATATATGATGCACCTGTTTTGACTGAAACCTGTCATGTGAGGTCAAGTGTAAAATTTTATGCTTACGGTGTCACATTATTGCTCAAAAATTTTAGATTCTGGAACATTTCAGATTGACAGATTTTGGATTAGGGATTCTCAACTTGTACTTCATCATGATCTATTTACCAAAACAGAGATGTTAGTTTACAGGAACAGCTTGAAGTCACAGTTATGGTGGATGTAGGAACGTGACCAATCTTCACTCTGTTCTCCCCTCAAGAATTTGCATCTATTTTGAAAGCATGTATCTTTGCCATTCTCAGCCAATGAATCTCTGTACATTAATGACAATGATGAGACTTTTGTGTTTGGACTGAACTACAGTAATTGTCTGACAAGTGGAAATAACCAGATCACATTTGTAACTGAGACACTAAAATCCTTAAATGGAAAGATTAAAATCCTTGGTTATGGAGTTGGCCCCCATGTTTTCCTCAGCACTGAAGATGGAGTGGTCTATGCCTAAAGTAACATGGATACATCAGCTGGGGAAAGGAATCACCAACCAGGGGATTGCTCCCATCCATGTCTGCACCAATCTTTTGATCAAGCAGGTGTTGAAGTAGTTTGAGGATCATATAACAATGGCTCTACCAGCTGATGGAAAGGTGTTTGTTTCAGGCTATATCAACGGTAACCAGGTGTAATTAGGATCTACAGCAAATCAACTAACTTCTCAAAGGCGTACCAACTATTTATTTATTAAGAGGGTAATTGGTATTTGATTGCCTATGGTCAGATCTTGTCTATGATAGTCGTGGACAGTGTGAGGTGCTTGGATGGGATTATAATGACAATGGTCAGCTAGATTTAGGAAACATCAGCAACCAGCTGAAGCCTGTGAGACTGGTAACCTTATAGATCATGTGTGTAAAACAAATTGTGGCTATGCACGTACTCTAGCATGAATAGATAAGGGCTTGCACTATTCCTGGGGAGCTTACATAGATGTGTGGTTGGAAACTGGCAATAAAAATAACTTAACTCCAGTACCAATCATGGTGGAATATAAAGGGTAGTGGGATTACTGCCTGTCATTCCATCCACATGTCTACTGACAAGGCCCAGGGCATGCAGATGTCCATGTGGGGCCTGTGTTGGAGGCCAATCAGTAATCCTTCTCTATCTCACCAACTTCCGCAAGGACAAAATGGGCTTTCTAGTACTACCTTCTATCTGCAGAACATGGAGACTTTATAGCAGTAGTAAGAGTCACTGAATAAATACATTTTAAAGTGCTTCTGGGAATCAATATCAAAGGCTTCATGTAATGAAGAAAGAATCTGATAGACTGAAAACTGCCTATCTAAAATGTTTAATTCATGTCCATAAAGTTGTTTTGAAAATCAGGTGAATACTTTTCAATTCATATTCCACTTATATTAGAATATGAATTCATGGAGGACATGATAGAAATAGACCATTTTTTGTACCTCATGTATCTATCATGCCTTTGACCAGTTTCTCTGCAGAGACACACTGGATTTGTCACCCAAAGATGTCATAGGTCTTCTAAATGTGGTGACATCTTATTGTGAAAACAGACTGAAAAAACTTTGCCACCACATTATCAAGTAAGGAATCACTGTAGAAAATCATATTATTCTCCACTGCATAAGATTTAGAAGATAAGATTTAGAAGACTTTTGCTTTAAGTTTTGCATCTATCATTTAAGGAAGATACACAGATGGTAACATTTTGACAAATGCATGGTCCACTGTTAAAGGAGGTAATTTATAAAGCCAGTAAGGGTGGAGCTTCAAGAAAATCAATCTAACAAAAGAGATGAAAGACCTCTATAATAAAAACTACAAAACACTAAGAAAGAAATTGAAGAAAATCTTAAAAAATAGAGACCCCATGTTATTTGATTAATATTAATATTGTCAAAATGAATTAATATTGTCAAATGGTCGTACTACCAAAAGCATTATACAGATTTAATGCAATTCCTATTAAAATTCCAATGATGTTCTTCATAGAAATAGAAGAAGCAGTTATGAAATTAATTTGGAAAATAAATAGGCCCAAAATAACCAAAGCAATTCTTAGTGAGAAAAGTGAAGCTGGATGCATCTCAATACCAGACTTTAAATTATACTATAGAGATACGATAACAAAAACAGTATGGTATAAGAACCAAAACAGGCATGAAAACTATGGAACAACATAGAAGACACAGAGACAACCCCAAATAAATACAAGTATCTCACACTAGAATAGGCACCATAAATGTACATTGGATAAAAGATAGCCTCTTCAACAAATGGTGCTGGGAAAACTGGAAATCCATATGCAATAGAATGAAATTGAATCCCTAATCTCACCCTGCACAAAATTCACCTCGAAATGGATCAAAGACCTAGGGATTAGACCATAAATCCTACATGTACTAGAAGAAAATGTAGACCAAACTCTCCATCATGTTGGAACTGACTTCCTCAACAACACTCCTAAAGCACAAGAAATAAAACCAGAAATCAATAAACGGGAGGGTAAAAGACAAAAAAAGCTTCTTTACAGCAAATAATAACATGAACAGAGGGCCTACATAATGGGAGAAAATCTTTGCCACCTGCCAATCAGATAAAGCATTCATCTGAAGGATATATAAAGAATGCAAAATACTTAACACCAAAAATCAAATAACTCAACTAAAAAATGGGCAAAGGAACTGAACAGGCACTTCACAGAGAAAATATAAAATAGTCAACAAATATACGAAAATATGTTCAACATCCCTAGAAATTAGAGAAATGCAAATTAAAACTACACTGAGATGTCATCTCACTCCAGTAAGATGGCAACAATCAAGAATACAAGTAAAATAAATATTGGTAAGGATTTGGAGGAAAGGATACAATCATACATTGGTAGTAGGACTGTAAAATGGTGCAACTACTATGGAATACATTATGGCAGGTTCTGAAAAACTTTGTAATGGAATCACCATTTGACTCAGTTATCCCATTCCTCAGTATATACCAAAATGACTTACAATCTACAATGACACAACCACATCAATGTTTATAGTAGCTCAATTTGCTATAGCTAAGCCATGGAACAAATGTAGATGCCCTTCAACAGATGAATGGATTAAGAAAATGTGGTATACATAGACAATGGAATATTAACTCAGCCATAAAGAAGAATAAAATTATGACATTTCCAATAAATGGATAGATCTGGAGAATATTATGCTATGTGAAATAAGCCAATCTCAAAAACTATAAGCTGCATGTTCTCTCTGATATGGGGATGTTAACACACAATAAGTGGGGTAGGGGGAGAATAGAAGTCCACTGTATTGAACAAGAGAGAATGAATGGAAGGAAGGGAGAACAGAAATAGAAATCTGACATAAAATTTTCCTATATACATACTTAAACACAACACGGTGAATCTCCATATCCCTTTCAACCAGAAGACTGGTATCTTAATTAGAGTAAGATGTATTCCATATGTTATGGTTTGAGTGTGGAGTATCCCCCAAAAGCTCACATGTGAAACAATGCAAGAAAATTTGAAGGAGAAATGATTGGGTTATAGCCTTCATCTAATCAGTGGATTTATCCCGGATGGGATTAACTGAGTGGTAATTGGAGACAGATGGGGTGTGGCTGGATGAAGTGGTTCACTGGTGACATGGCTTTGGAGTATATATTTTGTATCTAGAGAGTAGATTATCTCTCTCTTTGCTTTCTGATCTCCATGTGAGCTGCTTCCCTCTGCCGCAGTGTTCTGCCAAGATGTTGTGCCTTACCTTGAGCTTTGGAGAATGGAGCCTGCCTTTTATGAATTAAGACCTCTGAAACCATGAGTCTTCAAATAAACTTTTCTTCCCTAACATTGTTCTGGTCATATCTTTTAGACACAGCAAAAAAAGCTGGCTAAAAACACCATGTTTGTATAAATATGTCATAATATACTGTCATATATAACTAAATAGAAATTTAAAAAGTTTTTTTAAGCTTTTTTTTTTTTTTTTTTTACAAGGCTGCTGGCTATGGGCAAGCATTCTAAGTCTCTGTTGGTGATGTGCCCAGCTTGTACTCTACAGGTGATGTGATTCTGCAGGTAAAACCCTTCAGGTTGTTTTTTGCACATTTGTATTCTCTGTAGGAATACTGAAGGATGTTCAACTTTCCCTGAGGCCATTTTGAACAGCTCTCATTTTAGATATGTGTATTTTAAATGTGACCTTCCTTATGTTTAGTCTGGAACATTTTGAATGTTTAGCTGTTTTTGGTTTTGTTTCTGATTAGAGGAACTTCTGAATTTGTAAAAAAGGAAGTTGTTGACAACTGTCCTAGGTCAAATAATACAAATTCTTGATGCCACAAGCTGTCACAGTTTGTGAATTGTGAAATAAACCTAGTACCCACCAGAAATTAAGGATGCTATCCTGGAGGTGGGTGAGGTGAAGTACTGCTGTTAGTTGCTAGTCAGTACAATACCTTGCTGGAAAGGACGTTAGGATTGTTTGAGGCTTTTGTAGGCTTGCATTTGTAATTGATGGATTTTAAGCTATAAGGTACATCAAAGGTATGTTCTTTTAACATAAGTTAAATATATTAAAATGATAATTGAGTAAAAGTAAAATTCTAGGCTTACAAAAATTTTATATGGATTTAAGCACATAAACAGTAGCCATGTAGAACTGTCCATGGAAAACTGAAACTTTGGATAAAGGTGAATGGTACCATATTAAAATTTCCACTGCTTATTCAGTGGTGTTTTATCTCATTAATATTAAATTTGTAAAATAAAATTCATGTTACCCTCTCACATTTAAATATTATAAATTCTAACTAATAAAGACAAACAAAGTCATATATAGTAGACCCTTTCCTGCTATGACTTCTATAACATCAGATCTGCTACATCATGACTCGAAGAAGTGGTATTACAAACACCTTTCTTATAGGACTTAATGGAATTTGCTTTATCTACATTATCTAGGCCAAATTCCATCAAAGACGTACTAATTGGAAATGTAGTCACCTTTCATGTTGTGTTTTTTCCTCTTTTAGTTGCGCTAAATCTCCTGTTTAGCAGAACTTCACCTTGCAAAGGGATTCTAAAACCTTAGTTTTCCTGGAAAGGCTCTATTTAAAATGTAGCTATTGTTTTGGTCTGGTTAAGGAATATGACTCTGGGATATAAGATTTTTATCAGTTTTATCCCGTGTGTCTATTGAGTTTGCATTAAGAACAAACTCTGCCCTATTCTCTGGTCTATTAACTCATTTCCATTCGTATGAGTTACATTAGTATGTTGTTTCCTATTTAGAATGACTCCTTCTGAACTGAGATCCTGAATCCACTTTTCACAATCACATTTACAAGAGCACAAAATATGTTGCAGCTACAATTTTAGCAATGTACTTAATTGTGTGTGTATTGGGGTGGATAGAGAGTGAGACTCCAAAAATAAAAATTATTGATAGGCAAAGTTATCAACTCATAGAAGTCACATGCCCTCTTTATTGATCAAATCACAAGAGATCCAGGCCCAATAGATTACTTAAAATTAGTTCTGCTCCATGGTAGAAGTCTTTGGTTTTTGCTATGTTGATAAATGCACATTAATTTAGACATAAAGGGGAGTATTTTACAATTATTGTTCTATAGGCTTGCAATCTGGGGAAAAAAGAGAATTTTGTATGTTTATTACTGCTTTAGTTGAAAAAAAATTCTTCAAAAAACACAACATAGTATATCCATATCCATAAAGAGTTTATTTATTCACCAAATATTTACTCAGTTTCTAATATAAGTGAAGAACCACTTCTCATATTAGATAAATGAGTAATTTGTTTGACTATGTACAGTAGTGATGAGAACAAGTTCAAGAATTACTTGTGTAATTTTTAAAATATAATCAATTTTCTTTTTTATTTCATTTTTAATTATAATGAAAATCAAAACTTCTTTAAGTTGACTTTTCATTTGATATGCTTATGGAAGTCAAAGTATTCACATTCCTTAAAATTTCCCCAAATATACTCTTGAACTTCTTATTGGAACAATGTTTGTGATGTGCTAGTATATAAATTGTATTTTTGTAATATTTAGAATAAAATGTTAATAAGTAATCTGGTAAAAATGAAAAAAATCTAAGAAAATGTGTACAAGATCTCTATGAGGAAAACTATAAAACTCTTATAAAATAAATAAATTAAATAAATAAATGCTCATGCATAGAATAAAAATAATATCAAGCTGTCTCTTCTTCCCAACTTTACTCATAGTACATCATAATCCCAATTAAAATCCAAAAATAAATATGTTATTTTGTCGATATTAGCAAACTGGCTCTAAAGTTTATATAGAGAGGCAAAATATAATATAGACAGACTTAAAATGACCAACACAACATTGAAGTACAACAAGTTTGGGGGACTCACAGTATCTGTCTTCAAGACATACTGTACAGCTACAGCAGTCAAGAGAGTATACTTTTGGAGGAAGACTAGACAAATAGATCAAGATAATATAATACCCCAAAATAGACCCACATACACATGTAATCAAATAATTTTTAATAAAGACAAAAGAACAATGCAAAGGGCACAAAGAAGTCTTTGCTACAAATAGTGCTAGAATTACTTAACATCCACATGAAAAACAAATGACTCAACACATAAAAATAAACTCAAAATAGATAACAAATATAAAATGAAACAAACTTATAAAACTGATAGAAATAAATGATAATATCTAAGTATCCTTGTACTTGGTGGTCACTTTTTACAAGCAACATCACAAGCATGACCTATGCAAGACAGAATTGATAGGCTGGTAACCATTAAAATTAAAAATGCCTGCCATTTGAAAGATACTGTCAAGAGAATGAAAAAAAAAAAGATTGGGAGAAAATATTTGTAACAGGCAACAAAAGATTATTATACACAATATACAATGAGTTGTTAAAACTATACAATACAACACAACCTGATTAAATAATATATCAAAAATCTTAACAGACATCTCACCAAGAAAGTTATACAGGCAACATCATATAAAAAGTTGTTCCACATCATGTATCTTAAGAAAAATGCAAATTAAACCAATAATGAGAAAACATCACATGTCTATTAGGTTGCCCAAATCCCACAACATTGACAACATCAAATACTGGTAAAAATGTAGTGAAACAGGCTTTTGTTCAGTGAAGGTGGGAACTGGAAATGTACAGCCATTTCAGAGACATTTTTGGCAATTTTTTACAAAGCTAAATATACTTTAACATATGATCCAGCAATCAACACTCCTTGGTACTCATCCAAAAAAACTGAAGCCAGCTAAAATGGCACATGTTCATAATCCCAGCAACTGAGGAGGCCAAAGCAGGAGGATCACAAATTCAAGGCAACCCTGAGCAATTTAGCAAGACCTAGTCTCAAAAATAAAAAGAACAGGAATGTGGATCAGTGGTAGAGCACTCCTGGATTCAATCCTCAATACAGTAACAACAACAACAAAGAGTTGAAAACCTATGTTTACATAAAAATCTGTGTATAGATACTTACGGAAGTATTTATAATTGTCAAAACTTTGAAGTGATATGTATTTCAAAATGAATTCCAAGAAGTGAATGAGTAAAGGAACTGGTACGTTCTGACAGTAGAATATTATTTACTGCTAAAATGAAAAGACATTGAGCAAATTTAAAGGCATGTTACTGAGTGAAAGAAGCTCATCTTAAGTGGTTATATGCTGTATAATACCAACTCTATGGCATTCTATAAAAGATAAAACTACAGAGACAGTAAAGCAATCAATGGTTGCCAGGAGCTGAGGGAAAGGAGGATGAATAAGTGGAACACAGAGGATTTTTAGGGCAGTAAAACGACTCTGTATACTGTAAGAGTGGGTACATATTTGTATATTTTGGTCCAAAAAGGAAAATAAATAAATAAAAACAGATATAGCTATATGTCTAATAAAATAATATTAAGGTGTAAAGGACTACTACAGATAAGGAGAGACTTTTAAATTCTATCAAAGTTCAAGTTAAATTAAAGCTGAAAAATTTTAGATACAAACGCACATTAAATTAAAATAGATAAAAAATATATCTTCAAGAACCAAAATATACATGTAAAAGAGACAAATTTCAAATAGACAATTTAAACATGTCTCTTAGTGACTGTTAGAACAAACAAAAAAATTATATCAGCATAGTTACAGAAGATTTAAATCATTCAAACTAATAGTAAAATTCAGAAGACCAGGCCTATAAAAGCAGATGAATAGTAATTTTATAAACATAGAGAACATTTATAAAAAGTTCCCATGGAATGAAACATAAGTAATCATCACACATTTCAAAAGACTTAAACCACAGAGAATTTTCTCTGATAATAATACCATAACACCAGAAATCATTTTTCAACTTTCCCTACCATCCTTACAGGTTTAGAAGTTAAGATATTTACACACACATACATACACAAAGACAGACCAAAAAAATACCACAATATAAACTTGTTACCATTATTATATAAAGCTAGTATCACACTTTCCATAATGGTTAGAGAATCTAAAATGATCAATAAGAAAAGAGAAGATATGAACAACACTCACTATTGGCCCAAATGTACCTAAAAGATTTAGATATCACATTTTATCCAACAGCAGAATACACATTATTTTCAAGTGCTTATTCTGTGTGCTTCAGCAATGATTGCATGTGAGTTCATTAAAAATTTAAGAAGACTAAAATCATGACAGTCGTCTTTCCTGACTGAATTGTAATCCAACTAGGAATGAAGTGTGGAAGAAAAACTGGAAAGTTCACAAATAATGTGGAAATGAAACAACTCCTTTGAACAATTCAAAGAATAAATAAAAAATAAATGAGAAAACATCTCAAGACAATGAATAAAATGACAAATATATATGATATTTACCTAATAAAATCATACAGAAAAATATAGTCCTATCAAAATTTAATAGCCATGTATAACTCAATTGGCATCTTCTAAGAGATGATTTATTACAGAAGATTTTTTTAAATTATCTGTTCAAGAACATTCACAATGCTACTAACATCTATATCAGCTAACATACACATTGGAAAGTGTGGGTAGGCTGAGGAAAGAGGATTGGACAGAGGATGATGGATATTACTATCCACTTTCCACCCACTTTCTTCCTCTTCTTGGTAATTACCTTTAAAATGTCGCTTTCTTCTTCATGAACAGTATGAGGATGTGGAAAGCTAATATTAACCCTCTACCACTGTAGTGCCCAATCGATAGGTTGACTCCACTGGTCCATGGTGAATCTTGTTTTCCTTATCACAGTCATTCATTCTCTTACCTTGAGATTTGCTGGTCAACACAACATTTCCCTGGCAGGGATTGGTTCAGGTATGGAGATGGAACCTTACTCACATCCAAGAAATATGAGAGGGGATTTTCAAAAAATAAGCTTCACAAAAGGAAATTGTGTGGGACACAGGAGAAAACCATCAGATGAGACAAGATTGTTTTGAATACTGTGGAGTTCTAAAGCCATTGATTCCCCAGGAAGGAATCCATCCTCAACATACATTAAGCCAAAAGAGAATTCAAAAGTGGGCATCTCAGGAAAATAGCAGGAGAGACACTGGGTTGAGTGTTGCCTGAATGTCAATCACCCTCTAGACTCACATTGTAAGAATCTACATGTTTCCTTATGGTTTTACACATTTGGATGGAGTGGCCAGCTTCTTGCATGTAATACCATCCAAACCAAGGAAATCAGTTCTCTATTCTTAGCCTTTTGTCAACACATGTCTCCAATGGCAATATAAGTTCTCCAAAAATTGTTAAGAAAGTTATCAGGATTGTGTGAAGAGAAACATAGAATTGACACTGCCGCTAATGTCTCCTCAATCTTCATTTCTGATAACTAGTTGCTCAAAACACCAAATGAGTTGTGTTTTTGTGTATGTGTTTATGTGTGTAATTTATAAACCTGTCATTTACTATAGACATCTTTAAAGAGAAATTGTATTCATTTTTCAGTAAATTATTTCAGTGAAGTCCTATACTCTAGGTTGATTTTCCAATGTTTATTAGGGTGAAATGGAGTAAACTGTGTGGAACGTGTGGGTTTCTGAATAGGACCTGCTCTCTAGCATTTGTATTCTGTTCAGCTGTGGCCATATTAATCTGTTTCTTCTTCTAAAACATGAGCTTGTGATTACTTTATGATTTTTTTCTAAGTATTAGAAATAATACATGTAAACTATTTAAGGCAATTTCCTCAACATAATAAGCTTTTGGTAAAATGGTTTTGTGATTGTTTTTACTGCTTCTGTTGTTGTTATTAAAGATGGTCATCAAGTTTTAAATTGTTGCCAGGGTTATATTATTTAATGTAATTCTTCCATGTATTCATAAAGAAAAAAAATATTTGAACAGAACTACAGATATCATCTGTTCAACTGATATATTGTATCAGCTGCTCGGTAAATGTATGATTTTAGGAGCTAGGATGCGTGAGAAGTTAGCAAAAATTAGGAAAATAAAGTTAGGTGTGGTTGTGAAAAGGAATAGGAACTACAGAGACTACAACTTAAATTGCTTTGTCATGTGTTTTTCTTGTGTTTATTAACCACATTATTCAAAGTATAAATGATCATAACCTGTTTACAAAGAAACTGAGGCTTTAACACATACCTTTCTCTACACCATAGAGAAAGGAAGCATAAAAAGCATGAAGTTAAACTTACATCTTTATAAACCCCTAAAGCTATACTTTTACTACCATGAAATTTGTCTTAGCAGTCATTGTCCATTAAACTTTAATGGACAATTGAGAAAAAAAATGTGTCAAAAATTCAAGTAGCTTTTATGGAGCCGAGGTGGAGAAAAAAGGTTGGCAGCCAACTTGGATAACCACCAACCTAATGTACTACTAATATAATTAGGTAAAAATAAACTAACTTTCCTAATACCAAATTTTCATATATGTATCTTTTATATATATAAAAAAAGAAAACTTTCAGACAACAATTATTTCCTCAAATCAAAATATAAAATAATAAAAAAATTGTTTATACACTAGAAAGATAATACTGTAAACATATTGAACTGTAAACAAAGATCAAAGAGAAAATACAAAAAAAACCTGGTAGATTAGGATTAAAGAATTATGACTTTTCCTTCAAAATTTAAGTAATGTTGAGATATTTTTCCAACATACAAAATAAAATTGAAAGTGAAGAAATTCAATGTTACAGAATTTAAAAGAAAAAGAGAAACAGAAGAAAACATACCAGATAAATAAAATTTAATGGAAAATACATCTAGATCTCATGGCAGATGACACGGAGGTGAATGCCTTGTGGTCTTTTTATCTTTTCTTTATGTGTTTCAAAATAATAAAAGAGCAATTTGTTCAAGATATGTCTTATCTTTACCCCACAGAACATTGAAATTTGCAGCTACTTCTAAATTGTTCACTCATTCACTTATTCAAACATGTTAAGATTACTGGTTTTAGCCAGGCACAGTGGTGCACACCTATAATCCCACTAGCTGGGGAGGCTGAGACAAGAGCATTGAGCGTTCAAAGCCAGCCTCAGCAAAAGCGAGGTACCTGGCAACTTGGCGAGACCCTGTCTCTAAATAAGGATGTGGCTGAGTGGTCGAGTGCCCCTGAGTTTAATCTTCTCCCACCACCACCACCAAAAATATTATTGGTTTCTTCTATCCACAGGGCACAGTGCTAGGCTTTATTAGGAACATAAAACCAACACAGTCTTGAACTCAATGCCAGAAGACTGTGAGCCAAGTAAAGCTGATATTTAAGGGATTCTATATGCCTCTGGGTGATGGCGCAAGGTAGAAAGTTACCAGGGCTTAAAAGGGATAGTGCAAATGATATGTTCCAGATTGAGCCACAGAATCAGGATACTATTTTTGGCTAGCATTGTCAGAGAAGGCATTACAAAAGTGAAGAGCTTGACAGGGCTATTTTACGTTCATGGCAGATACTTACTTGATGTATACAAGGTCCTAGGTTTGATCCCTAGTGTTGTGAAAAAGATAACAAGCAAACAAACACAATGGCAAAACTTAGCATTTGCTGGTAAATGAATAGAACTGGAGAACATCATGCAAAGTGAAATAAACCTCAGAGCATCAAGGGCCAAAGTTCTCTCTCATAATGAGAAGCAAGAGCAAAATAAGAAGAAAAATTTAAAAAAGAGGGATTCCATGAAAATAGAATGGAGATCAGTAGAGAGAAGAGAGAAAGGAAAGAGTGAGGGAGGAGGGATTGGGAAAAGAGCAGGAATACAGAATGAAATTAATGAAATTGACCAAATTATACTAAGTACAAATATGAATATATCACAGGGCTTTCCACCCATATACAAAGAAAAAATAAAATATAACTAAAACATGGAAGACCATTAGAGTAGAGGAAGGGAAACAGAGAAAGAAAGCGGCAGTTCTTGCAAATTATATTCTATGCATGTATGCTTGTGTCAAAATGAACTCCAGTATTCTGTATAATTATAAAACATTTAAAAATACTGACACACTTAAAAAAACTTAAGTCCTTAAAAAATAAGCAGACATCCTCAGAAGGATATTGACACTTCTGTAACTATAAAAAATAACTTCATTATTTTTCCTTAAAATTAAAAAACTAGTAATGATAGTAATGATCTCTCAGCCACTTTATTCCAAAGTGTATTACATAAACCATCAGCCAACCAATAAACCACTTAATAATTTACTTATCCTAAACTTTTTGTTTGTACTAATTTGACTTGGAATATTTTGCTTTGGGATAAGAATACAGGGGAAGACTAGTTTGTTGTGTGTTTTGGTGAAGTTCAGTCTATTAAGACATACAGAATTTAATAAATTGTTATACAAAAATATTGTATCTATACGGACATTAAATAGAAGGGTAGTATCTCTAGATATCTGCCTCCCCTGATTCTGCCCTTTTTACTGGATTGTTGCTTTACAGATTGAGATATTAGGGCCTTATCAGTCTTTTCAACTTATTAAGACAGACCTGCATTTGAGGCAAATTTTATAAAATATGATTAATTTTTAATAGTAGTTTATACTATTTATATTTTAACAAAATTATTTTTAATATAAAAATAAAATGAATGTTACCAAAAAATATATATGTTGTATCTAGTTGTAAGGATTAATCAGGAAAGCTACAGATTTGGGTGATACATTATGCTGCTTAGCTGCTTAGCATAAGCCATGCTGGCTGTATACTTCACCATTCTAGGAGCAGGATGATCTTTAGTTTCATCCATTTACCAGAAAATGCCATAATTTAATTCTATTTTATGACTGAGTAAAACTACATTGTGTTTATATATCAAATTTTCTTTATCCATTCATCTCTCCATGGGCACCTGGGCTGGTTCCATAGCTTAGCTACTATGAGTTGTGCTGCTATAAACCTTGATGTACCTGTATCACTATAGTATGCTGATTTGGGTTCTTTTGGATAAATACCAAGGCATGGAATAGCCAGGTTCTATGATATTTCCATTACAAGTCTTTTTAGGAACCTCCATACTGCTTTTAAAAGAGATTGTAATAATTTGCAGTCCTACCAGCAATGTAATATGAGTGTATCTACCCATGCCCACATCCTTGCCAGCATTTATTATTATTATTATTATTTATTTTTCTAATATTTTTTAGTTGTTGATGGATCTTTTATTTATTTATATGCAGTACTGAGGATCAAACCCAGGGCCTCACAAGTACTTGCCTGGCAAGTACTCTACCACTGAGCCAAAGTCCAGCCCCTATTTATTTTCTTGATAATTGATATTCTGACAAAAGTGAGATGAAATTTCAATGTAGTTTTGATTTACATTTGCCTGATGGCTAGAAATGTTGAATTTTTTTTCACATATTTTTTGGCCATTTGTATTTTTTTTTTTTGAGAAATATCTGATTACTTCTTTTGTGAATTTGTGGTTTAGGTTTTGTTTTTATTTATTTACTTCATTTTATTTCTTGGTGTTAAATCTTTGAATTATTTGCATATTCCAGATATTAATCTCCTATTGGAGGAGTATCTTACAAAGAATTTTTCTCTCTTCTGTAGGATTTCTCTTGATGCTTTCAATTCTTTTCTTTGCTGTACAGAAGCTTTTTAATTTGTTGCTGAACCTTGTATTGAAACTGATTTTATTTCTTGAGCTTTAGAGGTCTTGTTAAGATAGTTGGTATCTGTGCCAATATATTGCAATGTTGGGTGTATGATTTCTTCTAGCAGTTGCCAAGTTTCTGATCTAATTTTGAGGTCTTTGATTCTCTTTGAATTGAATTTTGTGTGGGGTTAAAGAAAGGGATCTAGTTTCATTCTTCTACATAGAGATATCCAATTTTCCAAAAACCATTTATTAAAAATGCTATATTTTCTCTCATATATGTTTTTAGCACTTTTGTTGAGTATTAAATGAATGTAACTCTGTAGGCTTGTCTCTGTGTCTCATATTCTATTATATTGGTTTTCAGGTCTATTTTGATGGCAATATCATGCTATTTTTGTTGCTATAGCTCTATAGTGTATTTTGAGATGAAGAATTGTGATACCTTCAAGTATTACTCTTTTTGCTTAGGAATGCTTTGGCTATTCTGGGACTTTTATTACTTCAAAAGAATTTTGGACTGTTTATTCTAGTTCATTGGTATTTTGATGAGGATTGCATTAAATCCATATATTATTTTTGATAGGATAGCCATTTTGATAGTATGATTTCTGCCCATCCAAGAATATAGGAGATCTTTTCATCTTATGAGTTCTTCTTCAATTCCATAATTTTCATTGTCACCTCCTTTGTTGGATAAATTTTCAACAATTTTATTTTTTGAGTTTATTGTGAAGGGAATAGTTTTCCTGATTTCTTAGCAGAATCACTGTTGCAGTATAGGAAAATATTGATTTATGTATTTTGATCTGTTATCCTGCTACTTTGCTAAATTTGTTTATCAGCTCTAGAAGTCTCCTCTTGCAGTTTTTTGGGGGTCTTCTAGATATATGATCATGTCATCAGCAGAAATAATTTGACTACTTTTTTCTATTTGTATTTCTTTAATGTTCTTCTCTTGCTTGATAGCTCTTGCTAGAATTTCAAAAACTTTGGTGAATAGGAATGGTGAGAGTTGACATCCTTGTTGTCTTCTCAATTTTACAGGAAATGCTTTTAGTTTTTCTCTACTCAGTATAATGTTGGCTTGTGTCTCCTTGCTTATTATTGGTCTGTTTAAGTGTTCTGTACTCTTATGGTTCAAATTGGGCAGGTCATATGTGTCTAGAAACTTGTCAGTATCTTCTAGACTTTCCAGTTCATTGAATCATTGAAGTGTAAATTTTCAAAATAGTTTAATAATCCTTTGTGTTTCAGAAATGTCTGTGGTGATATCTTATTTTTCATCCTTGGGGCTCCCCCATAACCCTCTCTTTCACACTGTTTGGCTAAGGCATTATTAATATTATTTATCCTTTAAAAAACCAAATATTTGTTTTATTGATCTTTTTTATTGTTTTTATTTTCCATTTCATTAATTTGGCTGTGATGTTCATTATTATTTTTATTTCCACTGATTTTAGAAGTATTTTCTTTTTCTTTTCCTAGGCCTTGAGGTACAACATTAGATTATGTATTTGGGGTCTTTCTATTATTTTAATGTACATAATCAATAATATAAACTTTTTTCTTAGAACTGCCTTCACCCTAGCCCAAAGATTTTGATGTGTTGTATCTCTGTCCTCACTTGTTTATAATTTTTTTTATTTCTTCTCTGATTTCTTCTATGATATATTCCTCATTCAAAGCTATTATATTTAATTTCTACGTGTTGAAGTGGTTTTTATTTTTATATTATTGAATTCAAATTTTATTCCTTTATTATCTGATAGGTTGCAAGGAATCATCTCATTTCTCTCTATTTGTAGATTTTCTTTGTAACCTAAATCATAACCTACTGTAGAGAGTTTCATGTGCTACTGAGAAGAAAGTGAATTTGGTTTTTGATGAGTAACTATTCTATATACATATATATATATGTGTGTGTGTTTGTGTATATATATATATATATATACATATATATATGTATATATATATATATATTAGGTCTATTTGATTAATAGTGTTTATAGTTCTGAAGATTCTTAGTTTATGTCTGTATGACCTATCTATTGGTGAGAAAAATGGAATCACCCAGTATGATTGTATTGTGATCTATTTGATTTTATGTTGAGTAGGGTTTATTTTATATACATATGTGCATGAATATCTGGGGCATAAATATTTACAATCATTATATATTCTTCTTAGGTAATTCCTTAATCCAGTATGATTCTCTTAACCAGTATGATCTTCTTTCTTTTCTAAATAATTTTGACTTGAAGCCTACTTTGTCTGATAGAAGCACAGCTACTCCTGCTTGCTTTTGGTCGTCGTTTGCATGGTATATCATTTTCCATCCTTTCACCTTCAGCCTGAGGATTTCATTCCCTATAAGGTGAGACTCTTGTAGTTGGGTTCACTATTTAAATCCCTTATTCCAATCTGTCTTTTTATTGAAGAGATTAGACCATTTGCATTCAGTGTTATTATAGAAAGATGATTTTTAGTTCCTGTAATTTTGACACATTTCTAATCCTTCAGGCTTGAGGGTATAGTATCAAATGGTAATGGAATACCTACCAATTTAATACAAAAGTGTCATCTATAATATCTAAATTGACATTAGAACTACTTACGATAATCCATTATAAAATAGATTTCTCATTCAATCTTCCTAATTTAGGTTTCATCAAGGTTTGCAACTTTTAGTAAATGCCCACTACTCTTTGGTTTTACTTTTTTGTTTTCTTGCATAAAGAGACAGTTATCACCTCTGATTCAATTCAGGGAGACCCCTTTGCTTTTTTGGTATGCTTGGGTACTTACTACCTTTCTGTTGGGTCAGAGAAGTGACTTAGCAGACAAGTTATTCCCTTTTAGGGGGCATAGTCCTGTTTGCCCTTATGAAGGAAAGCTCTGTGTATCCAGGGCTATCAAAATCCACTGTGAGTTCCCATGTATATACTTTGGAGTTTGTGTAGTGTGGTGGTCTAAGATGGAGGTATTATAGTCTGTTTTATGTGGCACTGGATAGCTCATGATGGGTCATAGGGCTGCTGCCCCCTCTAAAATGCACAGGTTGCAAGTCAGTGGGTTTTTATTGGGCACACCTGTTGGTGTTGGTTTCTGTTGGGTGCTCCTCTGTAAACTCCTTTGTGGGGTAAACTGCCATTGTGTGTTAAACTGCCATTGTGGGCTTATGAGTTTCTCTGGGGTCTGCTTTAAGTTATCCTCAGGAATTATCTTCTATGGGTTTTTGCATCTGAATGAGAATTGGGTTAACTGGAAAGTTTGGAACTCCTAGAGGACTGGAGCTACTTCCCTTCTTGCCCTGGTTTTCTCACCAGCCAGTTTTTATTTGTCACCCAGGGACCACAGTCTGAATGCTTGGAGGGTACCATGCATGCTGTGTTTGCTGGCTGTTTCTGTTGAGTGCAGGGCTTAGGGCGTGGAGATCAGGGATCTCATGCTGACTACTGTGGGATACCATCCTCCCCCTCCTCTCTACAGGGGCTTCTTTAAAGTATTATAGAGCTTATTGGCTGTCTGCAAGTATGGAACCTGTAAATGCAGATTCTCTGTGGGTGATCTGTGGTGCAGAAGCCTGTATCCAGGCTGGTGTAGATAACTGGAGTACCATCCCCATGACTGGGCCAAAGTGTCAGTTGATCTGTCAGCATCTGAGGTCTTACTACAAGTGGCTATAAATCATGGATGTCCACTTCTTTCCATTGAGAATTCTAAAGAATGGTACTATCTAAGAACTTGGGGGCTATCTAGAATTGTGTTAATTGTGAGTACAAGCGCTCTATGGGCAGCACAGAAATTTCCACCCTGTCTGCTATATTTCACTCCAGTTTAACCTGTCACCTTGATGGGGTAAGGATGTCAGTTGACCCATCTTTGAATGAACTTCTGCACACACTGTAGGGAGCATTGGGTTGGAGTTAGCACTTGCCAGTAGTGATTAGTACTCAGGTCAATTCAGACCCATTCTGCTTGTCTTCCATGGGGGTGGGGGGTAAAGTTCCACTAGTAACAATCCCTTCACAAATTTTTCTATAAGGATTACTGAGCTAACCCATTTCAGAAGCATTTTCCTAGTTTTATTTGTTAAATCTATCTGAAATGGGGAGAAGCTGTATTGATTGAATTTCTTCTAGGAAGGCTGACCAGCTGTGGAGGCTACAAATTAGTCCTGCCTGGCACAGTTTTCAGCCCATAATTTGGGCTAAACTGTGAGGTTTCCTTCACTGTTTTTGTTGGTCCTCTTTTAATTTTGTCTGCCTTTTTTTCCAACTGTTGTTAAAAAAGTAAGCCTATGGGCTTTTCCTTTCCCATTTTATTATCTTTGTTATGCTCTACCAAGACCCTACCCTGATCAGCATTTTTACTTGAGTTTTGTTGTTGTTGTTGAAAATGCATCAGCTTTTATATAGAGAAGTAACATTGACAACAGAAACTATGATTAATTTCATTTCCAAAAGCACAGTAGTTAGTTTCAGCAGTCTTAGCATGTTAGAGAGTTCCTTGGTTCATATAAACTAATTTGTATATAGTGAGGAAATCTTTCCCTATTTTCAGTTCCTGGCATAGTACCATGTTGGGCTTGTAGTATCATCCCAGTAATTACAGATCATCCTCTAGAGTCTCAGTATTCCCTCAAGAAGTTCTTGGCATCATCTGCAGAATCTTTATATTTTCTGATATATTAACTAAAGAAAAGCTTCCATAAGCTGCTTCTTTCTGACTCTTAGCTTTTGGTTTCATTTATCTGCAATGATAAGCAGACTATCCTGATTTAAATTTTAACTCTGCTTGCATTGGATGAATGATTCCATGTACTTTATTTGGGTGAACATTAAATGTCCAAATCTATGTAATTATGGCCAGCGAATTTCAGTTCAGAGCTGTTATTTTGCATTTTCTCCAAAGGATAAACCTTAATCATTACTTCCTTCTAGTCTATGTTTCTGAACACTGCCTTACCTTTTGCCAGGAAGTCATTTGTTTTTGCTTCAGACACAGTCTCAAGATGTCTATTGCTCCATTGTGGTGAAATCCCTGGATCTATTTCTAGATGATATACTTCAAGGGGAAATCTGCTATGGGATCAGTGTATGCAGATAGATTGCTGTTTGTTTGTCTAATAAAGAGGTATAATTACAGTGTACAAAGAATTGGGAAGGGCTTAGTAATCAAAAGCCAATTGAAGAATATAGAACAGAATAATGATAATCTGTGTTCTGCAGGAAGAAAGAGAATCTAAAAGTCCCTGTTATCAATAGTATTGCAGATTAGTATGTACACTATTGCTTATAAAAATATATCACACCTTTTATTAATTACTATAACTTTATGAGGTAAAAAGGGATAATATGGATGATATAATTCTCATTTACAGGCTGAGAGAATTCAATAAGCTTAATAGTAACCCAAATTGGTTTTAAGAGATCTGAATTCTGGGCCAGCCTCTTATTAAGCCAGCTATTCTTACAAATCACTTATTTTCTCTTAGGCGTTCAGTCTTATCATTGTAACAGAGGAACTAGATTTTTTTTTCTTGGTACTGGAGATGGAACCCATAGGTGCTTCACACATTTTTCACTGAATAGAATATTTTACTAATGTTCAACAAAATTGTTCCTCTTCATTTTCTCAATCTGGAGAGGAGGCAGAAAATGAAGAGGAACTATAAGAAAAAGAATATATATACACAGGAGAAATGAGAGAAAGGAAAAATAAAGAGACACTGGATTAGATGAGAAATGATAGTGAAATTCTGCAGAAATATGGAGGCTGAAAATTATTTGAACATTGGTAAAATATTCTATTCAGTGAAAAAATGTTTTTTTTTAATATTACAAGTGTTCTGTTCTTCACCCATCCTACCCAGTCCTGAAATCCCAATAATGAAATATCAGTAAAGTCTAATCTACTCAAGGCATTATAAAAATCTTTTTCCCTCATTTGGCTAAAAATCTTGCCAAATATTAAATACAGACAAGAAGAGATAATTCAACAAGGAAGTGTAAAGTTGAGAGGATGGAGAGGACATGAGACTATAAAAGCTGAAAACTGGTGGAGATTTTGGAGCAAGATAAAGATTTCTTCAGGACACTGAATTAAAAAAGTTTGAGAATTTTTCCACATTTTAATATTAATAGGAAGAGAACAGTCTGAGTTTTCTCCATATCTCACCAGTCTGCCACAGCATTTTCCTTGCTAAAGGAAAAAGCAGAGAAAGAAAGGCAAAGAGGAAGAAAAATAGGAGAACTAGGTGAAAGGAAGAAAGAAAGAAAGGAGAAGAAGAAACAGAAAAATTACTAAAAGAAAAAAAACAAAAGAAAAGAAAGTAGAAAAGTTATTTATTGTTACAGGAAGGCATCTTAAACTCTGAAGTCCAATCTTATCATCCATCTACCACTAAGACAATTTTTAGAAGACTTGACTCACTCTGGGTAGCCACTGGAAGAAGACCAAAGGGCAAAGTATATGTTGATGTAAACTTTAAAGGAAAAACTGGTATTTGACTATGAAATTGTAGTGTTTTTGAAACAGCACAAACTACATGTGATTTGGGTTTAACAGAAAGTAGAAAAATCAGCAATTTTCACATAAAAGATGAAAAAGGAGAGAAGGAAGATCCAACTTAAAAAAAATATCTAGTGGAATGATAATTCCACGAGTAAGTTAAAGGTGCAGAAAGATGATGCTATTGGAGTTTTCAGAGGGCATTGAGACATAAAGTAGCTATGGGATTTGAAAAAAAAGTTCATTTTTAGAAGATTACTCTGACAATAACGTTAGATGGATTGAAATTGACTTTGGTATTATAAGACTTTAAACATAGTCCAACTGGGAAATATAAAAAAAGCCTGAAGAACAACAAATACGGAGAGAAAAATGGATGAAGATAAGTATAAGTGATATTTAAGATACAATGTTACTGAAATCTAGAGCTAATTGTAAAAATCAAACAGAGGAAGAGTTAGGAACTATCTTTTAAATTCATGGCCTTGATCAAGTTTGCCATTTATAGAATCATTCTTGGCCAACAGGGAAATAGAGAAGATCAAGTGAGTGAGTAAACTGGTTTCCAAAATGTCATGTCTCCCTTTAGAAACTGGCCAGTGTCTCAAGATGAAGGTTCTTTCCAGGGAACATTTGCACACCTGAATTCCGCTTTCTGGTCTTCTCAACTTCACTGGTTTTCATCTCTTCACTATTTCTGGCCCCATATTCTCAAAGTCACACCATGAGTGTCACCAATATCCTTTATCTTGCCATTTGTAATATCCTCAACTATACCAAACACTCTGTTTATTGTAATCATTGATTTATGTAGTCTTTGCTTAATACAGTACACCTACAGATCAGATACTCCTTATATGGCAGTAAAAGTGACTGTATCCTTCTCTTTCCATATAATTCTACAAGAATCTGTGATTATTTTACTCAAAATCACGTCCTGCCCTCTGGAAGATAAATTCTTGGGGGAAGCCAGTTCTTGAGGAAAGCCCTTGGTAAGTACCTGACACATTCTAGGCAAATGTTGACTGACTCTAAAACTGTATTTGAAGAAAACAAGTCTCCGGGCTTAAATTTATCTTATACAAGGATCCATTTCATTACTTCTTTTAAAAAAATCTGTTTTCTTTGGATAAATCACTGACTCCATATCTCATTTATGTCATGTCATGCATTAAATGTATATAATGTTAACTTATATATCTCAAGTACTTTCTTTGGAATCCAAAGAGATAATTTAAGATTGCTAAAAATATAAAAAAAAGTGAATGAGATATTGTAAGTAAAAGAATATAAGTTTAGATGGCAAAAAATATATGAATATGTCGGCTCTTACTATTTATTGCCAAGGACATAAGCTCATTGATCTTTTTTTATAGCAGTATGTAATCCAAGCTTCTAGTTTATTTGCTTTAGATATGAAAGCATAAATTTATTTTTCATTTACACTCCAGCAAGTTGGAGTTGTGAGTACAAATAGAGCAAAATGTGTGTTGATTTCCACAGTCTCTAGAAACTGGCATTTCTGTTATTTCCCAGTCCAGAGATTTTTAATTTACAGTATTTCACATTAATGTTAGACTTGCTGTAGGGTTCTTTCTTAAAACATCCAATGCCTTTAGGAAAAGTTAGCTCTCAAGTTTTCTGAAGTATTACTCATTTATAAAGTATTCAGAATAGAGAACAACGGAAATAGCAGAATGAAGACCTATCCAGAGGCAACATGTCTTCATTCTGTAATGTCAGAAATACATGACTTTCTAGCTGCCTTGCTTACTTAGTGCTGCATAGCTATTTTTTAAGGTACCTGTGAGAATTATTTTTCCAGATCAGCCACATTTTGTGTATAAGCAAATGGAATTTGCTTCTGCTATGCTAAGAACATGAAATCAAATTGTGTTTCAAGTTATCTGTTGAGAATAACACTGCATTATTGTATGTAAAAAACAATATACATACTGTATACTAAGTGAGTCCCATGGACATTTTGAAGCTTATAAATTTGTTTGATGGACAATAGCTCATCACAGTTTCAAAACAGGCTTTTGAATAAAGCAGAGCTGTAATTGTGATATCCTTGCAAGAGACTTGCTTAAAATAATTTGAATATATGGTAGGGTACAACCACAGATGTTTGGGATTAACTAGAATCTTTCAATAGACAGTTTTGTTACAGCATTAACAATCATCCAATGGGCTGATAATTTGAATTGTGTAATCAGAGTAGGTGTTTTTATGATATATAACACAATATTTTGCCATGTTATTGATGGATTTGTGATTATCACTAATTAACTAGTTTTTTGGTATGTTTTCATCCCTCCAAACACACATCAAATAAATTGCTTGCAATTAATAAAAAAAAGGTTGCATCTGCTGGTGTTAAAAATGAAAGAGAATATTTGGATTAGACAAAACTGGATATAAATCACCATGCAATTACTTTCTATCTTTGTGTTTTTTTGAAAGGTTACTTCTTGACTTTGAGATTCTAATTCTTTATTCTTAAAATGGGAATAACAAAGCTTTCTTCTTAGAGTGGTATATTAGTGAGGTTTTTCAGTGCTGTGACCAAAAGACCTGACAGGAACAAGTTTAGAAGAAGAAAAGTTTATTTGGGGACTCACAGTTTCAAGTCTCAATCCGTAGATGGCTCACTCCATTCCTCTGGTCCTAGGATAAAGCAAAACATCATGGCAGAAGAGTGTAATGGAGGAAAGCAGATGGGAACATGATTCCAGGGAGCAGAAAGAGACACAGCTCAGCTCACCAAAAGTAAACCCCAAAGGCATTCTCTCAGTGACCCACCCCCTCTAGCCACACCCTAGGGATCTACAGTTATCACTCAGTTAACCCCTATCAAAGGGTTAATGCACTTATTGGTTTTAGGCTCCTAATCCAATTATCTTACCTCTAAACCTTCTTGCATTGTCTCAAGCTTTGGAGGGACACCTCACATCTAAATTATAACAGGTGGTTATGAAAATTAAGTGAAATAGAATGCAGCTATTTCAATGAAGTAACAAACACAGATAATGAAATGTAATTGTTTTTCGGTAGTGAGGTTTACTGAAGAAGCCAGAGAGAGAGAGAGAGAGAGAGAGAGAGAGAGAGAGAAACACTCCAGGGAGTGGACTTTTATTGGGGAACAAAAAATTCTGGGGAAAATCTCATCCAATGAAGATTAAGGGGGGCAGTGTCCCAAGGTCAGGTGCGACGATTGGGTTTTCAGGGGTAGTGGCCAGGCATGCCTCCACATGAATAGACAAGCCCTCAGACCTTAGAAGGCGGGGAGGAAGCTCTGGACACAAAGATGTGTCTAAGTGCCTCTTGCCCAGCCAGGGAGGTACCTCAAATCACGTGCGAGGATGGCTTCCCACACTCACCCCACCCCACTGCACAGAACAGTGGGAATGAAAGTCACAGGGCATTGAATATGCATGTCTAAAGTACCTCTTCCTGCATTACCTTAATATTATAAAATTCTATTATACATGAAAAAATACAAAATATTACAAATTTCAAGGAGAATTTCTATAGTAAATAAAAAATATCCATTATATCATCCAATTAATATTACCATTAATATTCCAGGTGAATTGGAGACAAGCTGCGTTATTGTACTGAACTATAAATACTGCAACCTGTATAAGACTACTGGGAAATGTAGTGAAGCATTCTATTACTATAATTTATAAGGATTTGTTTTTTTCATACAAAAACAGTGGTTCAATATTTTTGATATCTATGGTATAATTCAACAATTAGTTGAATTTTAATACAACATTTCAAATTTGTCTATTTTATTGAATTTATGTCAAACAATATGACATTTTATGAAATTATTACCTAATAATGTATACGATTTGGACATTAGCCAAGCATAGTGTTGTACACCTTTAATGATAGTGGCTCAGGATGCTGAAGCAGGAAGATTGCAAGTTCAAAGCCAGCCTCAGCAATTTAGCAAGGTACTAAGCAATTCACTGGAAACTTGTCTCTAAATAAAATACAAAAGAGGACTGGGGATGTGACCCAGTGGTTAAGTGCCCCTGAGTTCAATCCCTGCTACCAAAAAAAAAAAAAAATAGATTTGGACATTAACAAATAACAATAGCCACTTTTAAAGCATAGGTTAAAGATATAGTTATTTTAGGAAAAAATGATAACAATAGTTAAAAATCAATTAATAATATCTAAAACTAAATCATTTTATATACTTGAGAAAATATTTACCAAGTACAGACGGTCCTTTTTTTTTTTTTTGTAAATTCCCTAACATACATACATTTTGGTGATGATTTAGTTAAATACAACCAGCTTCCAAGAACAAGGTTAAAATTTCAATTACCATGATATATTAGCTATGAGTAATTGAAAAAAGTACAAACTTTACTGCTGTAGTGCTTCAGTCCACAATCACTAGGGAGTTAACTGATTCACATCATGATAAATGATCAATTGCATCACTCCTTTCAGAGTCTGTTGGTGTTTGGTCAGTGTGCATCTGTTATTTATTATCTGGACTGACTGCAAAGTATGTGATTGTGTTGCCTCCTTGTCTACTGAGGTTAAGCTCATTGACATTTAACAATGGAAAGAAGGAATTGGTAAAGGTGAAAGTCCAGTGAGAAAGGAAAAGTGAAAGTGATGAAAGTGAAATTTGAATAAAATATAAATTGGAATTGTAAAAGGAATAGCTGTTTGTGAGACTGTTGACACCTTATGTTCCAGAGACTGGATCTGTAGCCAAAAGAACTTGGTAAAGGCCAGCTTATTAATGTAACTGTGAAAAGTGTTTATAATGTAAAAGATGTCCCAGAGAAAAACAATAAAAAGGTAAAGGAAAAGATAAAAGACTCTAAAATATTTTACGACACTGAAATTATAAGAAGTTAAATATTAGAAAGTGATCGAGAATGATGAGGATGGCACTTCACCTAGGCACAGAATTTCACCTAGGCAGGAAGCCAGGTGACGTTCAGAAAGCTCAAAATTTATCAAATTTCTAATGTGTTCAATTACAATGTACAAAAATAATTTTATTATTTTTTAATTTCCTTATACATTTAGACCTATTTTAATATTTTGACAAAAAGTAAAGGTCATAGATAACCAGAATGTTTCTCATTGGTTATTATGATACCCTTGTGTGATTTCAGGTTGCATGGGCATGTTTACAGCCCCATTTGCAAAGTGAAAGCTGCTTGTAATAAAGACATTAAAAAGTATAAAGTGAAACTTGTACATAGGTTTCACATTTTCAATGAAAGAGATGAATAACTCAGGGGAATTTTTTTTTCTTCCAAAGGGCATGAGGAAACCTAAATATATACTTGTATATCTTTCATCTATACTTATATATGCTTTCATCTCCTCAGGGTTATCCAGTGGTATGGTAGAGGCAGGAATTCAAATGTAATTTTTTATCTAAATTATGTATCTTAGAAATACAGTAATGAATAAGTCTTCATCTGTGAATGTGGTCATTTCTGTTTTAAGGCTTCCAACATCTAGAGCTCAACCTTTTAGCATAATATATGTTCACAAGTAAAGTTGAATATCCTAAGGAGCTAAATACTCAAATAGGGCTCACAAATTTTGAAGGCTCAAGGCCTTTCAGAGAACCTGCTGATCTGAAGGGTTTCCTTTCTCTTTACTTCAAGTCCATGAATTCAATTTTTTTTTTCTTAGATTCTAGGAAAAGAACTGAAATGAGTCACTTTCTTACGGAAGTCTGGTAGGTTTGTTTGAAGTGTCTGGTACATGTGTGGGAATGGCAGTTTTTCTACTCCCTCCTTTTTATAACTATCTGTTCCTATCATTCCTTTCTGGATTTGCTCTGATACCTGGTTCCGAAAGTTCACTGGATGATTTACCCTTTTTTTAAAGGTATGTCAAAACAGGAAAAGAAGAGAGGTTTTTAAAGTTCACATGATTTTTTAATAGTATAATTTTAAAAAATATTTGCATCTCATATCCTAAGGAACTTAAAAGTAATCTGACATATGTCACTGAGTTCTTATGTTTTGAGTAGAGAGAGACCCAGGTAAGTCACAGTTTGATAACTATTTTCATGACCTGTATTAAGTAAAAAAAGTAACTAATTGACACATTACAACCAAATTTAACAATAATTGCTTATTTTTTTATTGAATTTGGAGTCTAACGTGTTCTTGAAGATTGAAAGGAGTTGGGGTGAGGTTTTGCCCCATGAATTCAATGAGGGTTCCAGTGGTCTATCACTCCAAGGGCACAATCTGCTGTGTTACGAGATGATGGACTATGGAAAGGAAGAAGGAACATCTGTTCCTCATTGCCTTCTCCTGTAAATAATCCACCTCACTTCCAGGCATATTATGTTGGTGACAGTGTATCACATACATGTACTTCATGTAATGGGTGAGATACAATCAATTGATATATCCAGAAAAGAGGTGGGATGAATATTGGTGAACATTCACTTCTTGCTATATGGCCCTTTTTATACTCAGATTGTAGAAAAGCAATCACCGACCCAGGGTCAGCCACACCATTTAGGTGGTCAATGCAAAATGAAAATTGAGGACTCCTTGTTCTAACAGCAAGAAAATGGAGATAGTGATTTTTTGTTGTTGTTGTAAGGTGTTCATTATACATTTTTATATTACAATTTTTTTTGTTGTAAGGTTTTTCATTATACATTTTTTATGTTAAAAATTGCAAAAATGTAAAAACATGTTTCTTTCTTCACCCACTCTGTCTTGACATACCATGTATTTGTTTCTTAATTTTAATTTGCCATTTCATGTTTTCCTCTTTGAGGCATTGAGATACTTTTAGGGCTTATATAGAACCTCACATGCATGGAGAGCTCTGGTTCAGGCATCTGCTTTGAGCATGATTTAACAGCTGCTGGTGCCCTGCCCTGCAGTTGCTGAGTCAATGTGCCTTGCTGGCTCTGGATGGAGAGGTCAATATTCCTTCCTCTCAGCCTGTCACCCCAACAGCTGGTAGATAAGTGACCCTCAAAGGATTGCTTCCACAGCCAAGCGTAGTACCTGGATCTGGGGTGAGCTGGATTCATATCTCCATTAAGTCCTTTATCCAACAGCTGTGGGACTGCCCAACTGATATGAAAAGAGTGTCATCATGAGGCACTGTGGCATGTGCATGCCCAACCTGGAGTCTCCTTATGATTTTCCCAGGCCTTTGCTAGGAGTGAATGAATAAAGTGGAATTCTGCCTTCCCATAAAAGCAGAACCCAGTCCCTATTTCAGGAGAAAAGTTAGAGCAATCCTGGCGCAGAGGAGGAAAGGGTGAGGCTAGGAAAACACAGACTCCAGGGAGTGTCAGTGGTTGAGAATCTGTGCTGAGGAGGCAGGGAGGTGGTAAGAGATGATCTTATCCCTAAGTCAAGCTTACAAACCAATGTTCTATTGTCCCATTGAATTTTACCTACAAAAGACAAATTTGTTGATAAAACCATTGACAGTTTCAAGACAACTGCAGAGTATTAATATTCTAAATGAGGTCCCTGTTCAACTCCACTGGTGATATACCCATGAAGCCTGCTATGAACAAACCACATTATTTTTTTGCATCCCAGGCTCCCTCAGAGATGCTATCATTGCAAAGGTAGCCTTAGGTGGCCCCTTTGTGTCCCATTCACCAACCTATGTGTCTCTGTGGAGGAGGTAGGTCTATACAAGGCCTTTAACATGGGTGCCCTTTCAAAATTAATAATTTGTGAACATTTTGCCCAAGGTTTTTATAGAGTCACTTCTTCTTCCTGAAACTATATATTTTTTTCTTAAGCTTTGTTTGGTTAAATAATTTAAGGAATTATTTCTAAGTTATTTCTTACTAAAGATCTTCCATGATCACTCCAGATGAAAAGGGCTCTCCCTTCCTTTTATTGGGTGATTTCCTACAAGTGACCGCATATATATAAAAATCACCATTGAGAATTTCAAAATTCTCTTTTATTACTTTCATTCTATACACTGAAAAATTTCATCATAACAGGCATACCCAAGTGGAAATCTTTCTCTTGATTTTTCTGAAATAGCATTGTCCCTGCCTACATGGAAATCTAGGCTTTAATGACTAGCCTTTATGAAGACGCCTTTTTTGAATCAATTGTTGCCTAATTTTCTATTACATTTGTGCACATGTCAGTCTCTTCTGGATTAAATACAATTTCCTCCCAACAAAGGTCTTATTTATCTATATTTTCCTATGATGCATACACCCTTATGTATCACATACTAAGTACTCAATCATTGTTTGTGATACGAGTCAATGAATTTAGATTAATATAAATTTTGGTATTTGGAACCTCAAAAGGAAGTACACATATAAGAAACTATCCACGACTGGCCATGTCAAATTCCTTTGGTTTAGGGTAACTGAATATCCTTATATCCTGCCTGAAATCAAATGAGTCAGTCTTCTATTTGGGGGGGAACAATATGAACATAAATATTTAGGGAGCTTGGCTCTCTTTGCAACCTGAATCTTCTGACAAGGGATAAAACTGGGATTCCATGGGTCTCCTGTGTGCCTTTTTTTTTTTATATGTCATTTTATCTTTCAGACTATTTTCTGTTTGCTTTCATCTGCTAGAAAAGGTTCTGTCCACTTGTCTAAAATGGTAATCTCAAAGTTGTAAGGATCCCCAAAGTCAGTCTGTACAAATGTTTGCACACCTTCTTAACTCAGAGTACTCAGCCAATTGAGTGTGTCCTCTATCTTGAAAATAGTAAAGTCCCTGGGGTTAGCACCATCTCCCATGGTTCCCATGAAAACTAAGTTGCTTCTTCACTTTCCATTGCATTATGTTCATATAGCATCCGTCAAGGGAAGCTTTGGACTGATACTGCTTTGCCTTTTAATTCATTGACTAAAATATGCATGAGTGAGAAACTCTTAATAATCCAAGATGGTTTTTACAAAGAATTGCTCAAAATGATAAATTATAATACATTGCCATAAAGCTGGGACTTATTATTAGAATATCAAGGTGATTCAGCCAAGTTAGTTCTCACGCATTACTAAATGCCATGTTCTTAACAGAAGTAATTGCTATTATTTTTCTGCTGATTCAAGGCTCATCACAAATCACCAACAGAATGAAACGTTATTGAATTAACTCCATGTGAACTTGAACACATCTCTACGTCCCTTTACTTGTGGTATTTCAAGCTTCTTTTTTATTTACTTAAAATGTTTTGCATTCATTTGTACTATAAAATAATGTAACTCAATACCACATCATTTGACATATAACATATGTAGTTTGGCTATCACTTATTATATAACTGGCACTAAGTGCTTTATACAAATTAAACCATTCAATCATCTTAACAGATTGTTGATATTATTGCTATTTTATATGTGAGGATCTTGAGGTTTAGAGTTTGATTTTTTTTAGAGCATAACCATCAAGACATATGCCAGAAAAACACAAAGAAGCTACTAAACCATAAATTCTCCAGATAAGGCCAAGGAATGTACATTTGGGTTGTTCACTGAGTGGTTCAGCATAAAAATATTTCTTTTAAAGAGAGAGAGAGAGAGAGAGAGAGAGAGAGAGAGAGAATTTTTTTTAATATTTATTTTTTAGTTTTCGGCCGACACAACATCTTTATTTGTATGTGGTGCTGAGGATCGAACCCAGCGCCTCGCGCATGCCAGGCGAGCGAGCTACCGCTTGAGCCACATCCCCAGCCCTAAAAATATTTTTAAATGTGTGTTTAGTCTCCCCCCACTAGACATTTCTCAAAGAAAAGTAACACAGCTTTTATCTGCTCCAAATTTCTCAATTATTACTAAGAGATGTTGTATATATGAGATCACTCTTTGTAAAGGAAAAAACATGGTTTGGTGAATGAGGTAAATACAAAATTCTCATTTTTTCTTGGCTAAAGGAGAATATCAGGTCAACTTCAATGAAACCATTGGGGATCAATGAGACATGTTTTACAAAGATTTTACATTTGCATTCCATGTATTGAATATTAAAAAGAAAATAAGACTACTGGGTTAGAGAAAAATGATGCCTGTAATCAGTTCCATGTAATCAAATTTAGAATATATCACCTATAAATAATTTTTCACGTGATTTGCTATGTCCTTTGTTTCTTCTTTTTTTTTTTTTTTCTAACTCAAAGCTTTTACTGTAGATAGAAATACATGATCCATATACCAATAATTGTGTTAAGTATAATAGTAGCCAGCAGAAGTTATTTAGGGGTGAGTGAAGGGTCAGAAATGTGGCAGCAGTGTAGAAGAGAGATGACAATTTTGAAAATGAAATTCTGTTTGCTTGGTCGGGAGGGTATCCAGAGTCCTTTTAAAAACCAATGCAGCAAAAGGATGAGACTTATAATAAGGAGAAGGAAACAGATGATCAGAAATCAATTCTAAAATCTATATTCAACCAGGCTCAGTGGAAAGGTGAGCACTTGGGGAGATGGTCAGGAGAAGAGTTGGAACTTTTCTGTTTGACCCTCCTGCCCTGGCCAAACACCATTCGTTGCCAGAATGTAGAAAAGTTTGAATTGTTCTCGGTGAGGTTCTATTTTTGTTGATAGAGTGATTCTCATGATGGATACACATTGGAATCAAGGAGCTATAAAAACATCGATGTCGGGACCTCAACCCTGATTCTGGCTGAATTAGCCTGGAATTTAATGGGCATAAGGATTTTTATAAGTGTCCATGATTAGAGTTTGCCACTAAGCCTGGATACGACTGCTGAGCATTTGTCCTTCCCTTGTATTTTGATTTCAGCCAAGCAGCCGAGCCAAGTCTTTGCATCCATCCTTGCCAACACTGAGAAGGCCTTGGGAGCAGGTGATTCTCACCATCATTGTCCTTGTTACCACTTCTCTGAGCTCCCCTATTGTTCTCAGGGCTGGTCCTGGGATTCTTTACTTCCATTTGCACCTATTGCCCTTGGAGATGGCTCCTGCTGTAAATTTTTCAGTGACTTCAGTGAATGAGTCAATAAAACATTTAAGCAAGGAAAAAGTATCCGATAGTGAATTGCAAGGACTAAAGAGGCAAACTGGCAATCCTGTTTCTCACTTGGATGGAACTTACCCTAACCACATTAACAACTGCTTTTGCCTGTAATCACAAAATGAAGAGATGGCTCCCTCATCTGCCATAATCTACTAATGAATGCTTTAACAGGGGAATGAATTAAAGAAATTCATTAGGGACCGAGGATGAAAGCTTAAGAGGATGATCCTCCACTGTGCTGACACTAGATAACCTGAAGAGTTTAGAAAACTACTTCTGTCAGGGGGTGACCTCCACAGGTTCTGAGTTAATTTGCTGTCTCCAGATCTAGACTTTGAGGTTTTATAAGCTCTTCAGATTATTTCAATATGCAGCTAACTTTGAGAAACCAATGCTTTAATGAGAAACTAGTTTTTAACATAAAGAGATTCAGTTTAACAAAATGGTAATTAAGGTAGGAGGAAGCCAGGAACAACTGATGTCAGTTGTGAGTATTTAGAAGGAAGAAAGAAGGTTGCTAGGCAATGGTATAACCCAGCCTGGGAAAGAAATATTAGGACCGAGAAGAACAAATGAAAGCCAGATGGAAAAGTCACATATTATCAAAAACAATAGGGAATATTTCATTCCTAAATTGTGTGGGTTTTCTTAAGCCTGAGATGATTCTTAAAATTAGTATGATTTGAGGAGAGCAATGATTTCACTGTTATTATTCTTTTATGCATTTTGGTAAATGATGTTTTTGAAGACTGGGGGGGGCAGGAAAAGCTGTGAATAAAGATGAAAGAAGAGAACCTGCTGGCTTGTCACTTCTTAATTTTGGAGAAAGGAGATAAATTAGACAAAGGAATGCAAAACTTTAGTATGCATGCCTACAAAACACAAATTTTAAAACCTAGACCTGTCTCATGCCCATAGTACTGTTTGTCTGATCTTAGGCATGTTAACTGTCTTTGTATTTAATTTTGTTATGACATATAAAACAAAGGAATGAGTAAAATAACTCATAGCATTGCTGCAAGTATCCTGTAATACAAATGACGCAGAAGTTCTTTGCTTAGGGAGCACATTGTCTAAATCAATACACAATATATCTTAATTATTCACTAAAACATTGTTTCCAAAGTAATATTTGAGCACATTCTGCTGTTTACTACTTATTTATTCCAAAAATATAATAACATTATATATATGTTTATTATTTATTATAATATTATATATATGTATATATATATATATATATATATATATATATATATATATATATATATTTTACTTTCTGTCTTATAGGTCATGAAGAAGCAAAAGAAGATTCTCTTAAGTTAAACAGGTTCACTTTTTCTTTTCCTCACAAGAAAGTAGTTATGGTTTTGTGTCAAGAGCACTGAGGTGTGCTCACATTTTGGTTCCATGGCAATCATTGTGAGGCATGTCAGTGCTAGTTCTCCATTAGCAAAGAGTTTTGTTTCCATTTGGTCCTTGTTCTAACAACTAAAAAGCTGAGTTTCTCTTGAGCTTTACCCTCAAACTTGCCCATCTACCTCTGCTGTTGCCTCAGTGTCTTGTCCAATACTTTAGGTGTTATAAGTTTACCCTTGTCCAACAAGACTGTGGCTAACTGGCTGCAGTGTAAGTTCCAAGGAACTTTTAGCTGAGAGTTTCTACTTCTTGAATAGGCATTTCAATGCACTATAAGATGCAGATTTAAAATCATGGCAGTTTCAACTGTGTAATATGAGCTTTGTGGTGAGTATGTTAGGGGGTATTAGGGTCTGTAAACAAGTCAAGATGCACCTGGCATTTTGCCAGAGGGAGTGGTTTGTGAGGTAATGCCAGTGAGCCATTAAGTATGGAGATTCCTTATTGGTTGACTGCTGTATCTAGTTTGTATTAATTAAGATAAGCTGTGTATAATGTATATGTACCCCTCCTGTCCTACAATAAATGGCTCCCACTCCTGCTGTATCAATGTACACAAGTTGCTTGTCACCCCCCAGTTATTTTGCTGCAGCCAGACTGCAGCAAGGGGGGATGTTGGGGAGCTATAAGCTTTGCTATGTGCCCCTCACGCATACTATGCAGGTGACCATGCCTTTGTTTCCTCATAAAAGCAACTTAGTTTTCCTCTCCAGGGCTACTTTTGATCTTGTGCTATCTCTAATTATACAGAACAGTTCTAAAATGCATCAGTCTAACTTGATTGCTCTTATTTTTTTTTTGACATATAAAAATTAAACATGTTTATGGAGAACCATGTGATGTTTCAGTATATGTATACTTAGGGTGATGTTCAGATTAGGGTAAACATATCTATTGCCCTGAACATTTGTCTATTTTTTGTGGTAAAAACATTTAATATCGTTTTTCTTAACTTTTTTTGAAGTATATAGTGTATCATTGTTATCTATAGTCACCTTACTCTCCAATAAAATACTGGTTATTCTCCAGTATTGTAGAATGCATGTATCCATGTAAAAAGAAAAATCTAGATTGAAGCTTAGCACCTCTGCTTGAACACGAATGAGTTTAATCCAGGTGGAAAGTCTTTAAGGAGTTAATTTAAAAGACTAATACACTTCCAAGGGGAAGGCTTACAAATACAGATCATAGACCAATTGCAAGCATTGTCCCTATATAAAGGTTCATGTATATCCAGAGAGCACTATCCATCTCAATAACCAACAAGTTATTGTTGGTTTTGACAATCATTGTGAGGCATGTCAGTGCTAGTTTTCCACTGAGTTGAAATTAGTATTGAATAAAACAGTGACCAGCTAATCACTTTATTAATAACAGTGAAGACATATAGTATTTATTATGTGAAAAAAATGTTTCTCTAGATGCCTTTATCTGTGAATTTTTAAAATCCTGACATTGACTTTATGAAATGGGTAATAATATTTTTCTTCATTTTATATTTGAGAAAAAAATATGTAAAGTATATTATATGTAAAGTATAATATACAGTTAATTAAAATTACATTAAAACATACAAATTTCTACAGATTTGATTAAATTAAAAATAAGCGTTTAAAAATATTTTTAGAGTAGAATTGTGTTTTAGTCAGCTCTTTCTTTGCTGTGACCAACTGACCTAAGAAGAACAATTAGAAGAAGAAATGTTTATTTTGTGGCTCATGGTTTCAGAGGTATTAGTCCATAGATGGCTGACTTTATTCTTTGGGTCCTGAGGTGAAGCAAAACATCATGTCAGAAGAGTATAGCAGAGGAAACCAGTTGAGATCATGGCATTGAGGCGATGGGGAAGGGGAAAGAGAGGAGGAGAGGAAGAGGCTGAGATTTTCTATTTAAAGATCAGTACCTGAGGGAAGAGGCAGGAAAATATTTTATTGTGAGAATTAAAAGCTAGAACATAATTCCAAGGAAGGAAACCTATACCGAATTCCAGAGTTTAGGTTACTCCTCAAAAGCAGCCCTTTCTATCTCCAGGATTGTTTCCAAACCAACTGGATAACAGTGACCAATAAACAAAGAAAGGTCCATTTGGACCAAACTAATTTGATAAACTAGTATGCAATTATCTTAATTTGTTAAGAAAATAGGGCTCTATTTTATTCAATTATGGTACTTGGAATAGTGACACCTTGTTTAGACAGAAGTCAAATCATATGAATGTCCAGCTGCCTAGAATTAAACAAAACAAAAAACACATCTAGAAAAAAAAAAAAAAGTAAAATAATCATCCAAATAGCCCAAATGGCATTTGGGCACCAAAGCATCATTTAAAATTCCACAAGATTATTGATCAGATTCAACTCAATTTCTTCAACCTTAATGAGTTTGCTTCTTGCCTGTTACTATATCACATGCAATTAGTACAATAAATTTTATGATACTAACAATAGAAACCTTGTTTAAGATGGTGCAATTAAAGGTACTCATCATGAATTTTCCAGATAGGCCGAACATAAGCACTAGCATCCTTGAGTGTGTGGCGGGGGTTTCCTACATGGTCTTTAAAAGGGAAATCAAAGAGGAGCATCAGAGATTAAGAATGCTATTTTCTAGCTTCAATGATTGCAGAGGACCATGAACCAAGAAGAGAGCAAGGAAAGAGACTCCCCTAGAGTCTCTAGAGTGGGAGGAAGCCCTTGATTTTTAGTCCAATGAGATCCATTTCCTAACTTCTCACCTCCAGAACTGTTAAAAATACATCTGCTTTAATTTGGTACAGAGTGAAATTTTAAAAAATACAACTTATTTGGTTCATGAAAAATTCAGTTTGAGACATTTGATTAGCACCCCCAATCATCATATTGGATCCAGATTTAAAGATAGGTAGTCAGTGTAGTTAGGTAAATCAGGTCTAATATGGAGTAAAATCGAAAATGAAGGCCATGTTGAGAATGGAGCTCAGGAAAGCAGAGCAGCACTTCGGGAAATTGAAATGTTAATGTTCCCAAGGCCCAGAGCCCATTCTAAAGAAATGTTAATGAAGCAGCTCCCAGCAAACAGGGAGGTGCTTATCAAAAGCAGCCCCAGGCCCTTCCTGCCCAGATTACTCCTCTGGCCTATCTGTCCCTCACCTTTGGGCCTTCCCACCCACATTCTATCACTGCAAGATAACACAACAGAGGAACACAGGAAAGCTGAAAGAGGACCTTAGCTATAAAAGAGGGAAGATCTTGCCCTTCCATGGATTCCACCTCTTGGGTCCTCTTCTTCCTCAGGGAGAAGTCTTTTCTGCTGTCCTTAAGAGAGCTTCTACTTTCCACTCTAACCTTGCCTCGGCGTGCTTCTCTGGTGTTATACTTCAGCATTGGAGAAGCAAGGACTCCTCACTGGTAAACAATGGTAACAATATGAGGTTGATTGTTGTGCCATTTATTATCCAGTTTGTACTCAGACCCTCTCCTTGAAGCCAGATTTAAAGTTAGGTAGTCAGTGTAGTTAGGTAAATCGGGTCTAATATCGAGTGAAATCTAAAATGGAGGCCATGCTGGGAATGACTCAGGGAAAACGCAGGACAATTCATGGAATGTCAGTGAAGTCCCAAAGGCCCTATGCCAAAGTCCACCTCAAAGAAGTATTAATGAACAGCCCCCAACAGATTTGGAGATGGCCCATCCCAGAGAAGTGATAAGCCCATCCCAAAAGTCCTTTCTGCCCTTTTGGCCCACCAGTGTCCCATCCCTCAGGCCCTCCAACCTACATTCCATCACCAAACCTATAAAAAGGGGAACACATTGCCCGCTAACTGGATTCCACCTTTTGGGTCCCCTTCTTCCTCTGGGAGAAGTCTTTTCTGCTGTCCTTTAATAAATTTCTAATCTCTACTCTGACCTTGCCTCGGTGTGCTTCTTTGGTGTTATTCTTCAACATCGGGGAAGCAAGGACTCGTCACCGGTCAACAGTGGTAACATCCTCACCTTTCCCTGCTTCACTCAGTGGGGCAAGGTGGGTGACCCAGCAGGCTTAATTTCTCGGGCTCTTTTGTCTAACTGCTTTACCACTAGATTCAGCCAATGGGGTAGGAGTTTGCTAGTTTGGTTGTGAAGGCAGGAGGAAGGGAAATGACAGAATATCTCTGCGCTGGTCTCCTTTCACTGATCTCTGGATGTGATAGGGATCTTTGTGCCTCAGATACAAATCTAGGGATATTTTCAGCAGCTTGACAAACATGTTTGTGGTCCTATTCTGTGCTAATGTTCCTGGATTTAACCTGTGTTAGATGATTTCAGGCTCTCAACCTGCCAAAACACGTTCTCTTCCCATTGTCTTTCAGTTTTTTTCAGCAGTTGCATATTACTGAGGAACTGCAATATGACCTGAGAGTCTAGTAGCTTTCCTATCATCTGTTTGACCCAGTCCATTGGATAAATTCCATTAATATCTCGAGAGCTTCTGTTTTCCTCACTGGAACATACTATATGTAGTAAGCTCCCAGAAGTATGAGGTTGTATAGGTAACTTCATATGTAATTCTAATAGCCACAGTTGTTGTTGAGCAAGATCATGTTTAGAAAGACTCTTAGTCCTATGATCTGTGGATAGGATTTATTCACTAATCAATCAGGGAACAGTATCCTGTATAACATGATAAGGATGAGGCTGAGATAACACTGATGTTGCTCACTGTGGTCATGACAATATCAATGATGATTACAGAATTGCAGAAATGGAAAACCATGACTGAATGATGGTTTTGAACTGGGCCTTTGTTATTAAAACAGATTGTGTCTGGATAGACTGTTTACCACTTTGTAGCTCTGACCCTTGATGGCTTCATCTTGGTTGTTGCAGCTGTAATATGATTACTATGCACCCTAGAGGATATATTTGAAGAGAATATTGAGAGTCATAGAAAGAATCGATGCATTTGCACTTAGATAGTCCCCAAATGATAGTAATAGTACTAATCTTTTATAGTGAATCTCAGTATTAGTAAAGAATTCTGCTTTTCCTAAATATGACCACTCATTTTAAAATAAATTAAATCTGCTCACATGGATTTATAATTTAAATCCACCTAGCATTTATCTTTTTGCAGTTCTTTTCACTTTGTAAGGGTCCTGGGAATGTCAGAGGAAGAGACCACCAAGAGACTGACTCATGCAATTCGCAGAAGGGGGGTTTATTGATCCAGCACACTGGAGCTCCGTGCTCACTCAAGAAGGGAGAGCAGCCCAGAGCCCAGAGTAGGGGTTGAGCAGTGCTTAAGTACACTTTTTGGGGAAGGCGGGGACTTTACATATATCACAGTCTCCTTTAACAAATCACCATACACTGCGGGAAAATCAAACAACAATTCTTAGACTTGATTAGTACATTCATTGGCGGGAACAGGTCGGGCTGGAGTGATAGGTCATTCCTAAGGAGGGGGTTACATTTAAACTGATTGGTTCGGGCCCTGAATGCCTACGTGCCAAGCTGCACAGAGTCCTAGGCTATTAATCAACTAAATGGTCAGTGGGGCATTGTCTTAACTGCCTCAGGAATTTCAGGTTCTGTGTGCAGTTCAGAAACTTTACAATACCTAGTCCTTTACATTTCAACTCAGGCTTTGCAGCTTAGAAGCTTTACCTTTTCAACTTATGTCCTAAAGCACTGCCCATCTAGCATAAAGAATTCCACATATTGGTTTTTCCTTGGTCTTATGTTGCCCCACTCAATCTGCCTGAAGGATTTCTCTTTGCAAATCCATGTTTAGGCTCCTTAGGCTACCTCATCACAGTCTCAATACCAAGCTCTGTCTATCTGGCTGGAGTGTTCTATTTTTTTTTTGCTACTGGGCTGTTCTACAGTAGGGAAGCACTTGTTTCTTTTAACCCTTTTGTATCCTGCATAGATGAAGAAACAACAGGAGTCACTTTACATACTGTTTATAAGAACACTTACCTGCTTGAGGACAATAGAATAATATTCTGCATAAAAAGAAAGATGTTTCTCTCTGATATTGAGGACTATTGAACAAATTGTTGTTCCCCTTGTTCTATGAAACAATGAATAGAGCCATTTTCTGAAAATGAGTATTGTTAATCATTGGATCATTAACCTTTACAATGTCAATGTGTTCTCCATATCAAATTCAGTTAAATGACTGCTAGAGGTAACAGTTAAGGGAATATTTCACATAGATGGACATACTAATGCTTTATTTAGTTCTAAATGCACTGTGAAGGATTTTGGTAAGAGCTAATCTATGTTAAAAAAGCAAAGTACTAGAAAGAACAATTTCACAGCAAGAAAGTGGGAATTTGACAGATAAAATGTAGCCTGCCTTCTAATCTTTCACAGTTCTTTGTTCCCTGCCTTTCACTGTATCTAATATTTCTCCTTCCCTTTCAATGAAGTATTCACACCAAGAAAATTGTGTACAAAGTAGAGAAAAAGGGATTACATTGTGTGTGCACAAGTGTGTGTGTGTGTGTGTGTGTGTGTGTGTGTGTGCACCCTAAAGCCAGTGTATGTGAGGCCATCTCCTGTTCTCAGTGGTAATAAATTATTTCTTGATATCTTCCAATTTTAGACAGGAGAGTTACTTGTTTCCTAGCTCAGAATTACATTTTATACACCCCCTTTCTTTGTTCTGATGTTCCATTGTTTCAGAGCATGTAGAAGTTCATGAATTTTAAGTTTAAGTAAGTTTTGCATTATAAGGAGTTTCTTGGATTAGTTCCTTACATTTAAATTTAACAGGATTTGTGAAAGAATTTCTTTAAATTTTAATTTCATACAGAGGGCCCAGGTTGAAAATCAATAAGTATTTTTTTCTAGGTATCTAATATGTGGTTAGTTTTCTATCACTGTCTGAGCACCATATTCGAAGAAGTTAATTAAATATGTTAAACTTGCTTTGAACATGGAAAAACATATTTTATGTTGGAAAAACTAGCCACATTTACAGGAGGCAGCTTGATAATGAACTTGATGTCATTGAATTAAGACATACTGAGAAACTAATGTGACTCCATTTTTAAAAATAAATAAATAACAGCAGCTTCTACTTCAAGGCCAGTCCTAAGGAAGGGGGCATGACCCTTGTTCTTGGAAAAACTCACAGAGCACTCCTAAGCACATACTCACCCTGCTGAGTTGTTTGTCTGTAAATAGCTGGATAGGTCTGGGGGCCAGGTGTCTCTGACTCAGTTAAGCTAGGTGAGGACCCATAGCAACCCCCCTAACAACCTCCAGTCAGCATGAGACAGGGAAAATACCTGGGATGCCAGATGACCCCCAAGTAGTTTATGGTGGTTGATAACATATTGGGAAACCATGTAGTTCAGCACGTACACCCTTCATGGCCTAAACCAATCAGTTCAAACGAATCCCCCTATTGTACTAACCAATCACCCCTACCCAACTTGTTCCCGCCATTGAATGTGCTAATCAATGTTAAGAGTTGTTGTTGATTTTCCCACGGTATGGTATGATTTGCTGTGTGATGTTGTGACACATAGAGTATCCCCTCAAAACCTATAAAATCTCACTGAACAAAGGACCAGGACTCACTCCCTGGGACCGCTGCATCGGGAACAGTTGTGAGTCCAGGCTCGAGCCTGCGATAAAGACTCTTGTGTTCTTGCATCTGATTTAGCTCCTGGAGGTCTATTGGGGTCCCATGAATCTGGCATAACATCATACCAATATACTATAAGTTGTTAGTCCTCTAGTATAGTTTCAACAAGTCTCCATATGGGAGACTCCAACAGTGTATAACAAGATATGGATGCCATGGGTTTTCCTTTTCCAAGAAAGAGAAATAGAATAAAATAACAGAAATTATTTTTTAATGGATGATACTTTGAGTCAGATTTAACTACATGATAGTAATTTGCACATTTGTGGGATTTAATTAATATTAGTTAAAAAAAAAAATCTTATGCCTCCAAACAGTTCTTGACACTCAGTATGTCTAATACCTCACAAACACCAACAACTTAGAGATTGGGATCTTGTGTGAGGCTTCAAAGATTTGCTTTTTCAGTTGTCCATCATCTATGCCTTTCACTGTGTGAATACTATCAATCAACTACAACTTCCCCTGCCACTTCCAGATCACTCATGTTAGGCTGCTTCTATCGGATGCCAAATCAGCCCATCAGCTTCATCAAGTGGGTGAAAATACCTGTCAAACCAATCATTTCAAGCCCTGTAGACAAGACACCTCACCGATTAAATTAATATTTCACTCTTCAAAACACTGCACTAGTGTCATAAAGACACAGGTTTTATGTCTAGGTTTTAACACCTTGGTGCAACATTACTTACAGCCATATTGCTATATGGATAATTTGTCTTCAGCTTTTTATCACTTTATATTTTATGCTCAATTGTCCTTCTGTAGGGATCCCTGGGGCTTCTATTTGTCATTTTTTTTCTTTAAAATTTGCTTTCAGAATTAATTCTCCTTTTTAAACAAAAGTTAAATTTTATCGAACAACATTTACACTAGTTTACACACAACTGAACGTCCTTAGTGTGGCTTCTAGATGATAACTTCTATTAAATAAATACCTTGATTTAAAATTTTATGTCTCCGATGCCAGAATGAGAGACATTTTACAGGATGGAGCCCCTGTCTGGTGGCTCTGAAATCACTCCGTGCATACAGCAGCAGATCTCATCCACCTTTAAAACCTCCCATTCTAGTAGGTTTATGCGATCTTATTTTTCATTTTGAGCATCGCCTCTGCAGAGCCCTAAACTTAGGAGTGTAAGTAGGTCTGTAGAGAAGGTAAACAAAGAAAGGCTTGGGAAAATTATGTGATTGTCAATGTCTACATATCTAGCTAGTGACTGGGTCTAGAATTCAGACATTGTGGCCTCTATCCCAGATTTATTTCAATTATTTCAAACTTTCTACATCACTTTGGGGATGAATCAGAACATAAAATTGCTCATATAACTATACCTTTAAGTATGGTAACTCATACATCTCGGTTTGATGGGAACAGTCCAATTTATGTCATTGTCTAGTGTAGTTAATATCTCCACCTTTCATTCTCAAAAGTGTCAGCCTTTGGCTGTTAAAGTATACAATTGCCCTAATTTAAAAATTTTAAGAGATGATCCTTTGGGAATGAGGCCTTATTTCTTTAGAAGAATCCTGACCATAGTATTTTATCTACCCCAAACCCTCGCTTTGTTTTAGTTATTCCTGTAGTTATTCATTGGCCTCAGATCTCCTCACGAATCCTGAATGTTACATTTCCCATTTGGGACTTGGATTGTACAGCTGTGATAACTGACATTCATGCCTAGATAAGGCCTTGCTTTTGTTTTTGTATTTATATTTTGGCATCTTCTGCCTGCACTTCCTGGTTTAAAAACTCTTCTCCATCTCAGAGTGCCGTTTTTCTTCTCACAGCTCAGAACAGAGAGTGGGAAACGTCTTTTCCCTATTGTGCTGTGAGGTAGCAGGCTATTCTATGATTCTGACTCTTCTACGACTCTTAGGAAAATTCCTAAATCCTCTAGCATGTTTTAACACTTTCCCCTGGAATGGTCTGAATTCCGAATCTTTGTGGGAATGATGGTCTACTCAATGACAGACAGTGTGCAGCAGCTGAGGGGTTTGCTGCCCAAACATTTGTGATTTAATAGCTGTCAGAGCTTTCCAGTTGGATTCCAGCTGACCATTTGGCAACTAGGAAAGGAAATAATTAATAATGAACCAAACCTTCCTTCCAATTTGTGATCTCATCACTACATACATTATCCTCTTCCACCATCTTTTATAGGGTTTGAAGGGTGCCTTCTTGATCAATTTTGAGAGGAGCTTCAAACTAGCATAGTAAATAAACACGTTGTATCAGAACTTCATTAGTTGAGCCCAGACTGTGTCTCTCAACTATGAGATATCTAATCTTTAATATATTAAATATATTACAGAATCTCACTATGCCTCAGTTTCCTGATCTGCATAATGGATACTATTATAAAAATCCTACATTATAAGGTTATTTTGAGATTTGAAAGAGTTATAAAACGTTATGCACACAGTGTATGCTACCAATTAGTGTGGATATTTTGGTGTAGAAGAACCAGTGTGATTGGAAGTAGTTAGCATTCTGTGAATACTGGCCAGATGGTATGTTTGTCATCAGGTGAAGTTCAGTGCCTGGTCCAGGTTACTGTAGCATAAGCTCTGCTTTTTGAAATCATTTTTCTATATTAGTAGTCACATGTTTTTCCTGCCTATAGGGAAATGGTGGAAGAAGAAGGGATCAGAAGAGAGATAGCTTAGTATATTGTAGGAGAGATGGCCACTACTGATAACTCTCTGTTACTGGAGAATCTAATGCCAGACAGAAACTTTGACTTGGTAATGGTAGAAAGGAAAAAAGTGAGAAGTAAGAACATACAAGGTAGGTATAAAGCCTAATATAAATATAAAATTAGGGCTTCTTGTTAGAAGGAGGGAGACACAGCATTAACTGGTGTCAGGCTGGCTTCTGAGACCTCTTTAGAGAGGTAGTTTATTCATAACCAAGGGCTACTCCAAAAGAGTGCTAAGGCTTTGAAACGCTCATTGGCTTGAGGTACAATTCAAAGTCCTGCTTTCTTCTTCTATGAGGTTATTCTAACTGTGAGCAAGACTTGGTCAGCCAGTCATCCTGGAACCAAATGTTAGTTTCTTATGTAAATGCTGAGTCTCCTATATAAATATCTCTATCTTGGGATTGGGATGAATTACTGTAGCTGTTAGGTGGGAAATGGAAGAGAACAAAAATCATGGCAAATAACAAGTTAAGGGAGAGTCCTGGGAATTTTCCATTTTGGTGGTCTCCAAAGTTTTTATCCTTTATATTATTTGTTCTCAAGAGAGTCATGGCAAGAGCATCCTGGCCCTACTGATGCACCTGGTCTCTGAAGCTTGTAAGGTTGTTTAGGAGAATGGGAAAGTGACACAGCAAGCTTTTAATACCTCACAAGCTATGAGGTAAAATGTAAGAACAGAGAAAAGAAACATACTATCTTTTAACGGCTGAGTTAAAGACCAAGAGTGCACATTACTGAAAGCTCAATCTTAGTCCTGATGCCAATTCAATAACAAGGATGCGGTTTTGAGAAAAAGGAAAGAATAAGCTTTATTTGCAAGCAAAGGAGAAACACAGGGGATTACTGTCCCAGAGACTGTGATTCTGCCCATGGGAGGAATGGGGGGGGGGGAGGATTAACAGACGGGTTTAAAAAAGCTATTCAAAGGTGTGCCCTGAGTGGTGGTCCCAGGTGCAGCCCTGAAGGTGCATTGACATTGATTTGTTAATTTAGGAGATAGTCACTTGCTAGTTCTTCAGGTGACATCTCCTTCCTGTGGAGAACAGATAGTTCAAAGTGACCTTCTTCCCTGTCCCCAAGTTGGGGAAGTAGAGAGAGAAAAGAGGAAAAGAAAAACATGGCCCTTTTAAAATAAGCAGCAAGGGCTATATTCAAAAGGTAAGGGGGACCATTGTTCCATTCATTTGCCCTTTGTACCTATGGTGGTTTGTCTCAAAACGAGGAAGAATGAGCAGGCTTGCCTAAGTGTGGAATTTAAAACAGGTGGATATATATATATATATATATATATATATATATATATATATATATATATTACCCAAACCAATATATTAAAGTTATGGTGAGAATCAGTCAGGGCTGAGTCCTGTTCTTCTAGACATTGAAGACTGAACATCCCAAGAAATGCTGATGCAAGGTTTATTTAACAGATAGAACAGAGACAGTCTTCCCCACTCAGAAGGGGCCCCAGAGCTGAGTGTCCAAACAAGTGGGGGTGTCTTGCCCCTTTTATAGGTTTTAGATTTCCTCTCATGCCCTCTTCCTCCACTTATCTTGCCTACCTAAGTGCCTGCCACTTATCTTGACTAAAAGGTGGACGAAAAGGTGGGAAAGAAGCCTTACAGGGTGCCTCTCCTGTTCTGCCCAAACAGGCAGGAAAGGAGCCCTGGAGCTACTTCATTAACAACTCTGTCCCCTGAGGGATTGGAATGTTAATTTCTTCAGAGCCCTTCCTCCTCCCTCAGGAGAACCTCTTGGTGATCCAACTGGTTGCTAAGGTAACCGGTCCCAGGAATTGCCCCTCTCTACCCTATGGGGAGCTATAAGGTTATAAATGAATGTGTTCTGCACCATCCTGCCCTTCTGCCTTCAACCCACCTGTTTCCCACCTTTTGGCTATCCCAGGGAGCATCTCCTGGGCCTAATCTTATAAGCAGTTAGGAGAGAAATAAGAGGAAGAGAACAGGAAAACAAAAGGAAGCCTAAAACCTATGAAAAGGCAGAGCAACCTGGCCTCTTCGGGTACTGGGATACCAGCTATGGTCCCCTTCTCCCTCCCGGGAGACATCTGTTACCCCCTTTTAAAATAAACCCTGCTTTATATGCTTGCCTCAGCGTGCTTCTCTAATGTTCAAACTTCAATATGTGAGGGAGCAGAACTCATCAGCAATAATCGGTGGTGTCAATCATACCCAATTATTTATTTATTACACTGACTGTCCTTTTGCACCACCCTCTCAACCTGCTTCCATGAGAACATGAGGATTGCAGATGAGAGCAACAAGAAGGGTCTGAGAGCTCTAAGACACAACCCAAGAGTCGATAGGAGGAAGAATCAAAAGCCAAGTTCTCAAAGCCACAAAAAATTCAGGAGAATCTCTGTGAGAAAACTGTGAACTTGTAACAGTTTCATGCTAAGTTCAACCAGATTTGGTTCATTTGCAGGTTTTAGGTGAATCCACCCATACATGAACAGGTAGAGGTAAAGAAATAGTCTTGTAGCATGAGCACTCTCATTTAGTGAACTATTGTTGCTCTATACTAAGGAGATCACTGGAATGGCCATTCATATCTTTATGTGCTCTAAAAAGAATGAAGAACCAATTTACTGATGTTTTCATCTTTATTTGTTTCTTGTCAGTCTTTTGTGGATGGGTATACCTGTAAAACAGCCTAAATAGGGTGTATTTATATAACTTATGTAAATTAATTCTGTTAACACATACAGAGAAGAAAGGTCAAGGTAAAGAATATCAGATCTTCTTGGTTTAATGAGCCACTTAAAACTACAATTGAGAAAAGGCAATATTGAGCATGTCTGTAACAACAACACAGATGGCTAACAAAAGCCTTTCTTATGGAAATGAATATTGAATTACACTCCAATTGCTGAGAGGAATAGATAAACATCAGCACAGGGAGATTTCATGAAAAGGGGAGGGCCATTGCTATTTCAGGAATAAAGTAAGGGATAATAAAAACTATTAATAGGAAATAAGAATGGAAAGGAAGACATGGAAAATTCTTGAGTCACATCTTTGGGCAAGACAATATCCTTTTTGTTCTCTTACATTTTACCTTTGCAAGCACTAATAAACAAATGGTAAAAGGAAACTGTGATGAATAAAATACACTCAGAGATTCAGAAAACACTTTCTCTAAAGTTTAGGACAACATATACCTGAATCACCTTGAATGATCCACTCCATGATTTTTTTTTTAAACATAATAACACCAGTTCATCCATCCCAACTCCCAACATGTAATTCTAATGAGGAGTAGAAAATACTCTTTGTTTTATGACAATATCAAGGACTCCACTCACATGCTTTTTGACTCATGTATTTGCTCTTAAATTTACATTGATCTGAAGCAAGATTCCTCCCTGAACCTGCTGGTCTCTTTGTTGAGATGCTGTTAGATGAACATCTCCAGTCAACACTTGTTGCAAACCTCTCTCTCCACATTTTCTATTTAAGCAAATCCCATCATAATTGTAGAAACTCAACCTGAACATTGTCCTTTTCTTTTTACCCTTCTTTCAATTCCCAGTTCTTCCAAAAATATTAAATATGAAGGAAAATAGATGGAACCTGAGAATATTGTGTCAAGTGAAATAAGCCAACCTCAGGAAGTCAAGTGTCATATGTTTTGTCTCATATATAGAATCTAGAGAGGATAAAAGAGGTAGTGATCTGGGAAACTCATGGAAATCTAAGGGAGATCAGTGGAGTGAAGGAAAGGGACCAGAGGGTGGGAGGAGGAAAAGAAAAGGGAAATACTGGGGAATGATATGAGCCAAATTATATTATGATATTGTGTGCATATACAAATATTCAACAACAAATTCTACCATTTTGTACAACTATAATGCACTAATAAAAATCAATTGGAAAAGATACTTGAAATCAAGCCATTCTCCCCTCCTCCTATTCTGCACTGACTACATCCAATTTCATTCACCTTTCATCTAAAATAATTTTTTTTTAACTTTCAATCATCCTTTGTCTCTCTGTTTTGGTCATCTTTTTTCCTTACTGTGACCAAAAGAAGCGATAAGAAAAATTTTAGAGGAGAAAAAGTTTATTTGGGGTTCATGGTTTCAGACACCTCAGTCCATAAAGGGTGGCCTCCATTGCATTGAGCCCAGAATGAGGCAGAATATAAAGACAGAGAGGTGGTGGAAGAAAGCAGCTCAGGACTTGGCAACCAGGAAGCAGAGAGAGCTCCTCTCAGCAGGGATGAAATATAAACCCCATCAGCAATTGCCAGCAACACATTTTATCCAGCCACACCCTATCTGCCTTCAATCGCCACCCAGACAATTCACTCAAGTGGATTTTTTAACAAATCAGCTTAAGGCTCTCAAGAACCCAATCAGTTTACCTCTGAAATTTCTTGAATTGTCCCACACATAAGCTTTTGGAGGACACCTCATATCTTAACCATAACTCTCTCCCTCAATCAATCTTAATTTCCTTTCCTAGTATCCAAATGACTCTTAGGGTCATACTTAAAAGCATTCACACCATCCTAAATTCTCTTTATTAAAAATGAAATGACTTTCTAACACATGATTAAAAAACCAACCAACCAACCTAAAACAGAGTGGATTTCTAGTCTGTAGGGTTCCCAAATGAAACAAAACCAGTAAAATACACATATAGAGAAGGTTTATTATTAAAGAAATTGGCTCAAGCGATTGTAGACACTGGAAAATCTAATATTCTCCGTGTGAGCCAGCAGGCTTGAAACACAAGAAAGCTAATGGTACAGTTGCACGGGAAGTCAGTCTTTGCTCTATTCATGCCTCTGTCTGATTGGAGAAAACCCACACACATTGTGAAGGGCAATCTTCTTCACCAAAAGTTTAGATTTAAATATCAACCTTATCCACAGACACTTTCTAAGTTGACATGAAATTTTAACCATCACACCTTCAGAAACTTAAAACTAACCAACTGCCTATATTTTCTAAATTGCCTGCTTTATACCTAGTGCTCTAGCTACATGGAACATTCTCTTTTTCTCTATTAATTTCAACATATACTTAATAACTACCTACTTTGTGCTAGTCCATGAGAATGTGAAGACAAGTGCTAATCTTTGTCTTTTGTTTATGTTTACCTTTGTTTACGTTTTCCTTTGCTGGATGGAGCTCCCTCCAGCTTCCCTCCCCAAGATCAGCATTGACAAGTAAAATCTCAATTATCATGAATGTTCTTAAATCCCACTTCTTTCTTTAAATCTAAATCCTAACCATATTGCTTTTATTAATTATATATTTGCACTATAATATTGTAATCAGACTTTTACATTTTTGCTACACGTGTGCATACATATATTTTTATATTTTTTTTTATTTTTGAAATTTACTTATTTGCTCTTCTATTCTTAATAGCTACAGGAAGGAATCTTATACCCAGTCAACAACCCAGTTCCTGGCATATGGGAAATATGACAGACACAATATCACAGAGAGAGACTTGGGAAGCCTACTTCTTTCATATTCTGAGAAGTCTTAAATTCAGGACTTCAGCACCCAGGGGAAAAAAATAGCTTCATGCACTAGAATATAGTGATACTGTGGAGCTGACATGTTTTGTTTCACTAAGTCTGTGACCCTTAAATGGCATCTCTAGCCCCCTCAATATAGAGAAGATTCAATGCCATTGGGTTATCAAAGGGAATGGTTTAAAGAGCCACGTGGTTAAGAGAAAACAGTATTTTGTGTGTTATGTCAAATTTTCTTATGTCCAGGTAAAAGGATCCTACTGTCTTTTCCTTTTGAGCACTTTCTCTTTATCTTTCCTAGGTCACACTCTACAGGTTTTAACAGGATGCTCAATAAAGCTGAACCAACTGAATGAGAGAAGCTCTTCAGATATTTTCTTTCTTCTCCAAGTCTACAGATTCCATAATTTATGGGGTTATAAATATTTTCTTATGTAAGTTGCTTTCAGACCTGAACACATTATATTCTTTTAAGAAAAATTTAAAATCTCTAAGCTTTATTCCTACATATTTTTTCATACTTACATATTTTTATTTAATAGGATTTTAGTATTTCATAATTTTACACATATTGCTGCACACTCTTGGCATTTGAGAATCATTGATCTGGGCAAATTTGTCACCTCTCAAATGAGGAGGCCACTGAGTTAATCAGCCAATCAATGTTACAGTTACATTTGAACGTGGTTCACCTGATTGCTGGTTTGAGCATCTGCTAGTTAACATTGCCACTCCTAATAATGGATGACACATTTTATTAACCTGACTAATAAAGAGGCGAATTTATTGAACTTTAATTTGGCAAAAGCCATAGGTCCTGAGATCCAAAATTTCCACAGGAACCACCTGTGTCCATTTTCCTGCACAAACCATTAGTTTGATGAAAATATTTCTGTAGAGAAGACAGAGTGTTCAATTTAAAATAAAACCAGAAGAATTAGCCTCATATACATGGTGTTACAATAAGCTTAATTAGGAGATAAGCCAGGATGGATAGCACTCATCTTTGTACAAATACTCAAAAAGCAGCAGAAGGAAAGAAATGGTGTCACAATCTGGAAGGACCAGTAAAGTCAATAAAAAATTCAACTTACACCAAAGCCACATATCAGGTGTAATTTGCTAATGGTCTGGCACATTGAACACCTTGGAAATAAAATTAGGAACCAAATCCCTTTGCATTCAAAAGGTGCAAAGAGTTAGTGGAGTTAATAGATTTTATGGAAGCATTTGCTGGCAGTTTGCTCTGACTGAATGTAAAGGCTAACCTGGTAATTGCAGAGTAATGAAGCACAATCCAAGGCAGGGATGATAATGTCCATGAATGGCAATAATTTTATCAGCTAAGAAGGGATTTTCTAAAGCTGTTTGATCCAAACAAGATGTTTCAGCTGGAGGTGCACATATTTTTCTATCATGAGAGTCTTTCTGATATCAATGAAGAAACAAGATTGGAAGAAAGAAGGCAAATGTGCAGATGTACAGAATTCTAAGTTAGGTTGCACAGCAGATTTCTTATAAAAATAATGAATAACATATTTACTCAATAAGTGAGAAGAATGTTATTCTGCTTTCAATACTGTTATCTCAGGGTTCATCATTTTCAGAAAGATGACATACAACAATTCCCTGAGATTTCAAAATTTTTAATATTTTTAAAAAATTACTTTTGCCTTATTGGCCAATAATGGTATACCTAATACGTCCTTTATACAAGGACTTCCCCTCCTAGGTTCAGCATTTCTAATTACAGAACATTAGAGTCAAAATAGAATCATCTGAACCTGGTTCTCAATGCTGGTTTAGAGGTAAGACCAGATTAGAAGCTTCAGAATCAGCTGGGAAATGAGAATTACAGACACTGGGTTCCATTAAGGTGACTATTTACTAGGACTGAGAGGATCTAGGAATTTAAGAATCTTTTCAGGTAATACGAGTATATAACCATTTTAGGAATTTTGTTTAAGTGTAAGAGGCTTTTGTAGCATCTCAGAAAAAGAAAAAGCAAAATTCTGATGTTAAAAAAAAAAAACCTCTCATGACAGAAATTAATTAACACTAAAGTCATACTTTAGTAATAAAAAATATTTAAATTGAGACACTGACCAAGTATCAGGCTACACCCAGGCTCTGAGATAAACATGGCACCACATCACATGAACTATCATAATGCAACAAATGATATGTTTGATTGTTTTCTCTTATAAAAACTATCAATTTTTCTATCTGGGAATAGAAAGCCCAGGTATTTAGATTAAGGAAAATGTCATGAATCTCTCCCTTGTTCTACAATATATAGAAACCATAGGGAAATATTATCCAAAACAGTCATGTCTAATTGAAAAAAAAAAACAGTAAAACTTCAGTAATTTTAAAGTTGTATATGTGCATATGTGTGAAAGTATATCGAGGGTATATAGAATGGAGGGTTACAATGAATTCAAATAGATATCTCCACAGGCCTTTTTTAGTCAAAGAAAATTAGGGGATTAATTCAGGTGAAAACACTGTTAACACTGTGAGATTCAATCAGACTCCAAAATAACATTCAGGTGGCTATGTTGAAAGAGAAGACAAAAATCATAAATATGAAAATCTCATGTTTATTTTGAATCTGGCGATTTGTCTGTTTATTGTTTAAAAATTACCAGAAATGTTTCCCTGAAGTTATACTTTCATTAAATTCATGCAAGTCTCTATAAAATTAAAATAATCTTTTTGTGCCAAAGAGTGAGCAAATTTATTGTCCTTCAACCTTCATTTGAATGCCTATATAACTGGTTTGAAATGACTAGTGACAAAGATGATACAGAGAGAGGTACTGTCAATATCTAGGGAGCATCTACCCTTGCTACTATTTCTCCACTGATTCCACTGGGCAACTATGAAAAGTTTTGGCATATTCTCATCACTGTGATTTTATTCCTTGTAAATACTGCCCCCCATTTTTTTTCTTAATACTTCCAATATTCCCCTGTATTTGAAAAGCTATAATTATAGGCATCGTTCCCACTCTAATTGATTGTAAAAAAACCAAACTACTATACTTCTTACAAGGCTATTTGCATTTTAACAATAATCAAAAGTTCCCTAAGTGGATTATATTTTAGCTATGGAATTTCAGCTCTTCAACTGTTCATTCATTTAACTATTATTCAGTGAATGACTTATGTACAGAACTTAAGGCTAGGAAATTAAATGATGCTCAGCATGCCTGCCACTAAGGTGTGCATACTCGTGTGGGCGAGACAGGCAAACCATTTTAAATTGCACATATCACAGTGAATCCAGGTTTCCCTAGAGTAGAGAGAAGGAGCGCTTCACTGGCAAGTGTGTCTGCATGTGCAGGGGCAATCTGGGGGAAATTATTATTGTAGTAGGGCAAAGACAAGTGTTCTTCAGCATCAGTTTGTGGTAATCTGGATGAATGTGGTGGATGAAGAAAGGGCAAGGGAGCAGAATTCCAGATGCAAAAAATGTATTTGCAAAAGTCCAGAAGAATGAGAAAGAAGAGTGATTTTTGAGGAATAACATGTGGTTGAAGATTTCAAGGAATAGAGGAAGAGAGAAGAAGTAAGGAAAAATGAATTACAAACAGAAACCAATCGTTTTCAGTTTGTGAAAGTAGTTATTGAAGGTCTGCCATTTTATGCATACAGAAAAAAAACCTTTTTTTTGCTTAGTTTTGTTTTTTTCTTCGAGATATAAAGTACTGGCAGCAATGTATTATTCATTTCTTGATTGAGTAGAAAGCAGACCAAATTCATGAACTTTTATGATATAGGACAAGATATTGTGGTGAGTGATGAACACTAAGTCTTTCATTTGATTAAAGTGTTAGCATTTTCATCATCTCCCTTCCTAGAAATTTTAAAAATTGTTTTTGTATTTCACTATAGCACCACATTTTGATGTTTGACTCTAAAGGTAAGTTGAAATGAATATGTGCAAGCTTTCTCTTGATTCATCATGGAACCTATTGTTCTACAAGAATAATTTTGAATTTTTTTTTTTTTTTTTTTTTTTTTTAGTTTTCAAAGCAATGTATCTGTGCTAGCTTCCTGATACTGTAACAAAGTACCATGGGAATTATCTTAAAAACAGAAAAGGTCTCTCTCTGTCTCTCTAATATATATATTATTGATAGACCTTTATTTTTTATTTATTTATACATGGTGCTGAGAATTGAACCCAGTGCCTCACACATGCCAGGCAAGTGCACTACTGCTGAGCATAGCCTCAGCCCCAGGAAAGGTTTATTATGGCTCACAGGTTTGAAGGTTTCAATCCATGTTCCCCCAGGTAGAACATCATAACAGGAGCATGTGGTGAATGAAGCCCTTTCATCTCATGTCCAGAAATGAAAGTGAATAGAAGAGACAGACTGAGGTGCCTTTTAAGGGCATGGTACTGATAATGTAAGATTTCCCACTAGGTCCCACATTTTGGTTTATAGCACTTCAAAATAGTTTCATGGCTATTTTACAAGACCAGACATTTTCACATGACACTCTAGGTCCTAATTATAGTGGTAGATATGCATGCTTGGATTTGGAATACATGATTCTTAGCTTATTTCTCTTCTTTATACCCAGGAAGCACCATTACCCCATACTGACTATTAAGCTTGACTGTACATGTCATTACAATGAGCAAAGGGTTAGCACACCTATAGTACTGGATATAACAGTCAAGTTTCATGTATGAGTAAATCAGAGGGGTATGCTTCGTATTTTTTTTTGCATTAAAGTAGGCCTGTAGCAATACTGTCCCTTAGTATACTGAACTTCCATTTCCAACCAACTGTGCTGTATGAATATTTCAACATTTTGTATATTTGAAAGAACAAATAGTATTTAATATATATTATAAAACACAATAATCCTGTAGTTTGTCTTCTCCTCAACACCTGTCCCAATCTTCATGAGGCCACCATAGTTCTTAAACCTATAACCTTCAAAGATTTTTTCTCTGTATTTCTAGATAATTTGCTTATAGTTAGTATGTTTTACTATATTTACATCATGTTTATTACATTTATTGTTGAAAACAGGCTTCCCATACAGACATCCAAATTCAAGTTCCCATACTTCAGCTCATTTTGTTCAAATGTTTACTTTACAGGGTTTTTAATCTACATGATGATTATTCAATAAACATTCCTTACTGATCAACCCAATAATAACTTCTGCTAAGACTTTCTTTCTCTTATAGAATCTTTATAAACATTTCAGTCACAGATGTCTTTGTCTTTATTTCAGAGACCAAACATAGTAGCAAATAGTCCATCATCTCCATTGTTTCTCAAGACTTGTCCCTTTGTTCATTTATCTTCCTTCTTTGTTTAGTCCTGGGAAATTCAGGTTGTGCTGTTACATTGTAGGCAACATTTATTTGTTGAAGTACTAAAAATGTTTGAGTTACAGTTGCCAGAGAAAAGATTTCTTGATTGAAATAAACTTTCATCAGATTTTAAAGTTTATTCACAGATCCTGGGTTATTAGTAAAACAAAATAATAAAATTCTTTTAATTCTCATTTCTTTTGCATATAATCTGTTTCTTTTGCCCTTATAAATACATTAGAGACTTTTGCTTTAGTTTTTATATCCTTTCTTTCTTTTTTAAAGAGAGAGAAGAGAGAGAGAATTTTTTTAATGTTTATTTTTTTCAGTTTTCGGTGGATACAACATCTTTATTTTATTTGTATGTGGTGCTGAGGATCGAACCTAGCGCCCCGCGCTCGCTTGAGCCACATCCCAGCCCCTAGTTTTTATATCCTTTCGTAAGAACTTGAATTGCTGTGAGCTTTTTATCACTGGATGTACCAATCACTTATTATTATGTTGTTTGGAAATTTCACATAATCCAGTCTTGGTAAAGGTTCTTATTATATACTATTACATATTATATTTATTTGAAATTTCTTTACCTCCACTTTTCCTCTTTGATTTCTCTAAAATTCCCATCATTTCTGGTAGTTGGACCTCATTGGATGTGATCTTCTTGTTGATCATTTGTCCTTTTTGTTCTACTTTCTAGAAGATTGTCTTCACTTTATATCAAAACTTTTTGTATTCTTTAATTACTTCAGGTCATTTAAAAAATTTCAAATGACATTTTTTGTGTGTTTTCGTAATATTCTTCTTTTGCATACTTAGTGATATATATATTTACATACATACATGTGTATATATATATTTACATACATATACAATGTGATAAATATATATATACATATATACACACATATTTATTTATATGCACATATATATGTATCTCCTTCCTGTACTGTTTGTATTATTGAAAATGATTTTTATATATCTTTCCCATTCATGTAAGATGTTTTCTCAAACATCTAGTGATCATGGACTTTTTGAAATAATTCAGAAGAAGCTACTGAAAAGCTGGCTGTGACCTCAAGTTAATAGATGGGGCTGATACAGGATACAGGACTTAAAGATATGAGGATAGGTAGAGAGCTGAATTTTTGGAAGGAAGAACCTACATTCTAGAAATTCCAGTTTTTAAAGATATTTTCCCATCACATTGAGTTTTTCTGGAACCTACTTTCCAATGTCCAGCTTATAGAGAAAACAGAATGACATCAGGATGATGGGAGGTACCTGGAATATCTCATCATTCACTGTTCAGCTTCCAATCTATTTCTGTTTCCTCTGTCACCTGAGCTCTCCACATACCCCTTCCCTCCACCGTGTCTAGAAATATAGAGGCTGTCTAGTAAAATATCTTCAATGAATACCTTTCCACAATCTAAGTGGGACTTGTTATATGACCAGGAGATTGAGGGTGAAGCAGAGGAAGATAGAGATTCCCATGCTATCAGGACTCAGAAGACAAATTTTTATCTCTCCTTTTAGCTTGGATGCCCAAGCCTATCTTCTTTGGTAACCTGTGCCATCAGGCCCAGCTCTTCAAAACTTGAGTCCTGTGAACCTTGCTTCTCAATTCTACCTCTTCTGTAGGCACCACTCTGGTCTGCTAAATCAGATAAAGATCCTTCAACCTGCTGAGTCAGTTAATCTTCCTCTCCTGTCCATTTCTATCTTCTAGGACTCCATTGGCATGTTGACCCCACCATGGCTAAAATCTCAGTTTTTCAACCTTTGTCGATTTCTACCTTCTCTTTATTGCCATGGTAGTGAAATCTGCAGGCAAATATACTTCTGCCTTCAATTCATTGGTTTTACTCCTTGTCAAGATCTGGCACTTTTCTCTCCACATTTTAAAAGAAGGATTAAAGTACCACTGTACTAACTAGTAATTAAGAAGGCCCTTTCAATTCCTTTCAAAAAATTACTTTCTTTCTGAAAGCAGTATTAAGGTGACTGACAGAATTCCATTTCCCTGACTTTTAGTACAATCTCAATTCTTTCAGCTTCGTAGCAGTCCCTGGGTTGTTAGAATATCTAAAATGACAGGGAAAAGTATCTGAAGGTAAAAATATCTTATAGAAGAAAGGACCCTAGGATTTCTGCCCAGAATAATGGCATTTTATTTCCCCTCCCACTGACTAAGGGGGGTGGAAATAATTTTAAGAATTGACAAAACTATATCAAGGGTTTTATTAGAAACACATTTACGCCAACATTAAGTAAGTTCCCATCAATTGTAATGAGACATTCATGTATGGGCAAAGTAAGGAAATAAAAACAGAACAATATAGGGTGCATTGCAATCAATTTATGGCAAGTTCATCATTTCCATAACAAAATCATAAAGTATTTCAGATGCATGATTCACTTCTGGATTATTGGGGAAAGATCTCCACATTCTCAGTCCTTCTCCCCTTTTCACTCTTCTCTCCAGGGCTTTGGTGCACAGAATACTTTCCCCTCGAGTGGAGCTTTCAGTGAGCTCTTAGAAAGCAGCACAGGCCAGGCATGGTTGGGCAGGCCTATAATCCCAGCAAACCTGGAGGGAGGCAGAGACAAGAGGATCCCAAATTCAAGGCCATTCTAGAAACATAGTGAGACCCTTTCTCAAAAGAAAGAGAAAAGAAAAGATCAGAAACCCATAGTGGAAGGGTGAATGTTACCCTTTCCCACACTGGTGTTCTGTGAAACTATGTTAAAGTGATAGAAATTAGAAACCTGCAGGTAAATGACTCTACTTTTCTGCACCTCCCAAAAAAGCATGACTCCCCAAAATATTGAGATATATTAATACTTTAAGTTTATGCTGTGTCACAAGGCTCCTATAAAAGTGAAAGCAGTCTTTCCAACCCAATACAACATGTTTCCTCTAACACCAAAAGGGAACTTCTAGTCCCTGACCGAAACCTGATCTCAAGCTCCCTCCTATAGAGCCAGACAGACAGCTACAGCTACTCATCTGTCCCCAGGACATGGAGTCCATTCCTCACTTTGTCCAGCTAAGTGCTTTCTTTCTGCTTGGTGCAATTCTCCTACCCCTGCCTCCTTCCTGAAGAGGAACTCTAGGACAACAGCAGTCGTGACTCAAATGGAGAAGCCATTGAGCACTGTCACTAAGTCTCTATTTCATTACTTCCTTCAAGTCATGCCCATAGTAATGGATAATTATGATACAAATAAAAACACTGATATATAGAGAGGGAAGTTATTTCATGGTCTAAATTGCTGTTCTATGTCCCCATTATATTTGATCCCAGCCATGTGGGGCAGGCAGCAGAGGAAATGGGCTGACTTCTACTTCATATAATTTTAAACAGTAAAAGTGAACTGAGTTCTCAGAGGATGGACTAAATTATTGGTCTTTTTATACCAAATTTAAATTCATTTCTAACTCCGTACAAGGTCAGCCTTTTTTTCTTTTTAGCAATATGAAGTTAACTTTTTTGTGTTCATATATGTATATAACACAGTGAATCTCACCTTTTGTATAACCACAAGTCACTAATTTTAAAAAAGATATAAATAGAGGAAAGATCAGTAGCATAGAGGAAAGATAATGGAGGGAGAGAGGAGGGGAAGGAGAGGGTGTGTAATGGAGACTGAATTAGAGCATGCTTGTATAATTATGTCATAATGAACCATAATATTTTGTATACCTAAAGTGAACAAATAAAATAAAGAAAAAATAAAGAAAATAACCACTGTATCATTTATTCTCCAATATGATTGAGGAATGATTTACAGTTAGGGGCACAGATATTGCATCTGGTTTGATTCAGGACTGCACAGCTATGTGGCATAGACCTGTACAAGAATCCAGAGACTTAGAGCCCTGCAGAAGAAACTGCCACTTAATCTCTTGTTATTATGGACCAACAGTAGGGTTGGGGAGGTAATTACTAACATTAATTTTAAAAGCAACAATAAGGAGTAGGAAATAGGTGGTGGAGATTAGGTGGGAGATCTAATGTTCTGGCTTTTCCAATTAATAGCTGGAAAACCCTGGTAAATTACTTAACTTTCCTTCTCTGAAACCCATCAACTCTCACCTACTCTGTTCTTTCAGTGATGAAATTACAGCTTTCTCTCCTATATATTTTCTATTGAAACATTTCTAACATTATTCTCACATGATGGAACACCTCTTATTAAAAATAACAAGAACAATAAAACCTGTTTGCCCAATATTTTCTTTCAGCTGTAGCTATGCCCCTCTGTACCTCTTAACAGGAAAAGTATCTTTGAGATTCTTTAAATTTTTGTATCCATTACTTATGAATAATCTTTCCCTTTTAAAAATGGCTAAAGTGAAATACATCATGTATTTTAAAATAGCGGAAAACAGATGATCATTTTGTTTTCTCAACCCATTATGTTCTCATTTTATGGCTTAAGGAATGGAAAATTACTAGTATCTTAGGGGTGGTTTGTGTACTCCTAAATCCCCAAACACTCCCCATTGAAGTAAGAACTGTTCTGATCATTTTTTGAATTAATCCTTATTTTTTTATATTGTTTATATTCTTCTTTTTTTGAAGTTGTAGTTGAACAAAATACCTTTATTTTACTTATTTGTTTTTAATGTGGTGCTGAGGATTGAACCCAGTGCCTCTCATGTGCTAGGAGAGTACTCTACCACTAAGCCACAACCCCAGCCACTGTATTGTTTATGTTCTTAAATATATTGTTTATTTTTGACAGTTTTTGAAAATAGTATTACTGTATTACTGCATGCATTTTTTTTTTAGGGACCAGCTGCTTTTCTTAATCAGTGGATTTTTTGAGATTTGGCCAAACTTATACATGTTTTTGAAGTTTGTTTATTAGTTCTCCTGTACTTTCTTCAATTATATAAATAGATGTCTTTTTAATGGATAAATAGATGTAAAAATTATTCATTTAACCATTAATAGATATTTATGAGGCTTCTATCTTTTATTACAAAAAAACGGTTACTTTCTTTTTTATTTTTCTCCTCCTCTTCTTTCTCCTCCTCCTCCTCCTCCTCCTCCTCCTCCTCCTCCTCCTCCTCCTCCTCCTCCTCCTCCTTCTTTTTAACAGGGGATTGAACCAGTAGCACTGGTTCAATTGGTACAAGGGCACTTAACCACTGAGTGCTGCCCCCAACCTCTGTCTATTTATGTATCTATCTATCTATTTTTGAGATAGGAACTTACTAAGTTGCTTAGGGCCTCTATAAATTGCTGAGACTGGCTTTGAACTTTTGATTCTCTCACCTTAGCCTGAATAGCTGAAATTACAGGTGTGTGCCACCATGCCTAGCCAAGGCTGCTACTTTCTTAAACACATATTTTAGGTACACAACTGAAAGAATTTCCTTGGAACTGATATTTACCAATGGAGTGGAAAGTCTTACCTGATCACTGTTCATCTTTATGGGTTATCATGTGATTTTTTGACACATGCATACATTGTATAACATTCTAATAAGGGTAAGCGTATCTATCTCAAACAGATATGAATGTATTTTCTTTGTAGTGAGAACATGTAAAATACTTTTCTATTTAAAAAAATATACTCTGTCAAGATCTATATTCAACATACTGTCCAATAGAACAATAGGACTTATTTCTCCTATCAAACCATAAATTAGAAATCATTGATCAGCCTCCCTCAACTTCTTCCCCTGCCTCTAGTAATCATATTTTCTCAACCTCTCTGAGATCCACTTACTTCTATAGATTCTACATTTGGGTGAGGTCATGTAGAGTTTCTCATTCTGTGCCTAATGTCTTTCACTTGACACAAAATTCTTTAATGTATCCATGTTATCACAAATAACAAGATTTCCTTCTTTTTTAACTGAAAAGTATTTCATTTAATATTACTACCACATTTTCTTTACTATTAATCTGATGATAAACTCTTATGTAGATTCCATTTGATGAATTTTTTTACTTGTTTGAGTTTCCTGTATTCTGTACATGAACCCCTTGTCATATGCTTTATTTTGCATTTATGTGTTTAATCCATTTTGAATTCAATTTATTGTAGAATAAAAATTAATAGACAATTATCATAATAAATTATTATAACAAAATTTTTTAAAAAAATTTCTTTTAAACTTAATGATTTAAAATGCTTTATTTGTCCTAAATTAATGTTCCATATATGGAAATGCCTTTTTCTCCTGGCATTTATATGTTGTTCTGTCAATTTTTTTTTTTACTTTAACACATATTTTAATTAGATGCACATACACAAAAGGGCAAAAAGAAAACTACATTTCAATGAAGGATCACAAATTAGATATCTGTGTAATAAACACCCAAATCAAGAGACATAAATTTGCTCATACTTCCAAGTCTTTTAGGTGCCTCTCCCTAATACTAACTTTCCATCTTTTTACAAATTAGCTTATTTTATTTTATTTTTTATTGTAATTTGTTATATATGACAGCAGAATGCACTACAATTTATATTACATATATAGAGCACTTTTTTATAACTTTGGTTGTATGTAAAGTATATTCACACTGTTCGAGCCTTCATACATGTAATAAATTAGCTTTTTTTACTTGTAAAATTACAGTTCTTTTCCTGTGTTTGAATTTTAAAGTGAAAGCAAATGATGGTTTTCTTCTTTATTTTGTTTCTATTATTCAATATTATAATTCAATCTCTGAGAAGTCAAAAATGACATTTGGTTGAATTCACCAAAGGAAAGTTTTATTAAAGGAAAACAATTTCTGAAATGGTTCTCTCTAGTTTTTATAGTTTTTGCCCCATGGTTATCTAAAATATTGATTAATTTTGTGATGATCTTCTCTGGAAAAATTTTGGCTATACATTTGGCTATACATTTGTGGGATGTATCCCCATGGATGGTTTTAAGTTTGGACACAATTATGTATAATTAGTGAACTGAAAGATAACTGAATAAAAGTTATCTACATTGAAATGTGTTGAAAAAATGCCATACCCACACACACACACACACACACAAATGTGTGTACATATGAATTTCAGGATGGTGAAAATTCAGTCATATGTATATTTGTATTTCTAGTTGGACAGAAGAAAACAGAATAAGGAAGGTTAAATATTATCATTTTAATAGTGTCCACAATTTAAAAATTGATCAGGTATTAAACAACAGAATCAGAATCACTAGATTTTCAAGTAGTATAAAAAATAAAACACATGCTATTGCAGTTTGGGTTCCCCCAGAAGCAGAATCTGAGATCAAGGTGTATAGGAGATTTTTTTTTTTGAAGACTGCTGTTGTGAGAGACACTTGTTGGGAAAAAGAGTCATAGGACTTGTCAGGAGATAAGTTGATCATCACTGGAGTTTAAGGATCAACCTATCCAGTGGGTATCTCTAGAGTAGGAGTAGTCATTTTAGAGTTATTCTGAATTTGAGGTTTTATGTGTCCACGTCAATCAGATTCTGAATGGAGTTTCCTATAAGGCCCACCATAGGAAGAAGCTTTTATCTTCTAAAGAGAATCCTAAATATAGACTCCAGTGAGTATCCTTGGTCATGAACACTTTCAGAAGATGGATGGATGAGTACCTGGGTCCTAGAAGCAAATTCAGATGTGACACAAAGCCATTTTCTGCTATTGCAGATATACCTACAGTCCTAGGTGAATTAGTGAAATGCCTGAAATTCAACATTAAAGAGCACATCTTCAAAGCCACATGAATGAAAAGGACATTGCCTACAAAATACAGACTTTCAACTGACTTCTCATTAGAAATAATAAAAACTAAAGGAAAATGATATGACAGACTTAAAACATAGTAAAAGGAGTAACAGCAACAGAAAAAAATAAAGTACATGTAAACTAAAACTATTTTTAGACAAAGGGAGGATTTATTGTCAGCCAACCAACACTAAAAACAAAACAAAACAAAAAAAGAAGAAAAAGGAGGATTTCTTTAGAAAGAAAAAAAATTACAGAAAAATCACAGAATTTTAGGAAGAAACAAAAAGAGACAAGTTGAAAATGTGCAACTATGTATGAATATTGATTAGACTGTGATATTTATCATGGGTGGTTTTTACATGAGTTTGTTCATATTTTCATGATAGTTTATGATGTATAACTATATTTTTTTTCAGTTTCTATTTGTATGTTGTGTTGCTATACCATATGTTCCAACTATACCTTTATATGTCAAATCCTTCTATTCTTAAAGTACAGATTCTTCTCAATATCTTAATATTGTGATTTTTCCCCCATTACTCATTATTGGATGAGTAGGCTGGCACTGAATTTGACTCTAATTCTTTGTTATAAATATGACTATTACATTCAAATCTGAAACTGTGACAGAATAGTTAGTTTTTTAATTGAGGTGTCCCAAGAAGAGGATCCATTCTCTCTTGTTTGTGGGTGTTTGCCTTCATAATCATTTTATCAAAGGACTTCCATTTATCCCATTGAGACACAAGTACAATTGCAATTGTGATGAAGAAGTGGGCTATTATGATGGAGGAAAGTAAGATGTGTTGGTCTGACAGCAGTAATCCCATGTTGAAAGGGAAGAATTCTGGATTATAAGAGGCTATTTCTTTGTTTTTAGAGACACCAAGAACAGTTATTTGAAGAGAACATACTTTACCCATTTCTTTAGGGTTTTATTCCAATACCAATTGTTCAGAATATCCCTGATGCCTAGGAGATTGTTCAGAACTAGTCTTCATTTCTATTGCCATTGATGTATTCATCCTTTTCTCTATTTATCAACTTCGAATGGTGGGGAAGGAGGATCACAATTGTCAGCCAAGACTAAAGTTTGCTTATGCATTTTGAAAGTTTTTTTAACTTGTTTTATTTAATACTTCTCTGTAAATAATTCCATAGTAAGGCAACATACATATACTACATTTTTAAAAACATAAGGCTGTTCTCATTATTTATACTGGTAAGGGTATATGCACTTAAATTCACATTAGCATTTGAGTTTATTTAAACTTTCATCTAATAATATTGTCAACAGAAATATTTGACTATGACTTGGTTTCCCACATAGGTATGACTATACTAACTTTGCTCTTAAAACGTCTCACTTTAAAGAGGAGAAAAAAAGTAGTTTTTTAAATTTTTGCCATGATTTTCATGTCATTTAAGGTTGAATGTTTCACTCTTCTGAGTTCTGAAATCGTCATCAGGATTCATGGCTTCAGTCTAGTTTTGCTACTGATGAACTGCTTGGTATCAGGCAGTTCTTTTCACCTCTCAAAGCTTTAATTTTATCTTTTCTTATTTGGTAAAATGAGAAAACATTACAGTAGATGATTTTACAGTTTCCTTTCAGCTCTGATACTCATGCACTTGTATAAATTGCGGAAGTTTGTTCCAGGTTATAAGATAAGCTAGCAATGGAATTGGAAAAAAAGCCCCCAGGATATATCTTTAGCTATAATCAGTGACCTACAGGAAGGAAGAAATTTCATTAAAAAAGGAAAGAGTAGAAGAATAAAGGAATCAAAAGTGACATGGCAAGTAATGGTAAGGGTGAAAAAATAATAATGACAAAATTATCTAAAAACCAAACAAACAAAAATGATAACCAAGGACAAAATAAAGCAACACATGGCATGATTGCATAACTTTTTCTAAAGATCTGATCACAAAACCAAGATTAGTGAATTTTGTCATTCCCCTACCTCTACAATTATGTGATATGCAAATATCTGTCAAATTGTAAATCTCCTTCATATTTAGCATTTGCTAAATTACTGTGTTCATTTGCCAGCATCCTCCTAAATCAGATTTACCTTTTGTCATCAACCTCACATGTCACTGCAAGTGTTACTAATTTTCTACACGGCTGTCCTCCCATGTCACCTATTTCCTAAACCCTGGGTAGTACTCCCTGCCCTGAAAGGACCAATTTCTAATGTAACCAGATAATGAAGTAATTTTATTTTCTGATTGTGGCCTACATGGGCTTTTACAAAGACTGGAGCAACAGCATCTTTCAAGAGCACCATATGGATGTGGCTAAATGAAGTTCGATGACAAGGTGGCGATGCAGGAAATAAAAAGGATGTGGTTACATTACAGAAATAAATGGCCTAGATCTCATTTTCAAGACTGATGGGATACAGTGGGGAAAAAAATGACAGAAAAAAGTACATCTCATGGATTCTGCAGTCTTTTTACTTGATTTAAATTGATTGCACAATTAACTCATGGTCATTATTACCCCCCCACCCCCCCCAAAAAAAAAGAAAGAAAAAGAAAAGGTCAGTTATATCATCAAACAAGTGTACTTTCCATAAGAGGTCAAAATGCTATACTTGAATTTCAAAAGTAGAGTAAACCAGAGTAGATAAAACAAAACTCTATTGGTGTAATCTTATAATCTTTCAGAACTCTCTTCTCTTGGAAAAAGATCACTCCATGACTTACCCCAATCTCTACAATCACTGTGAAAGCACTGAGTTTGAATGAGGTTAAAATCTTAATCTATAACCCTACCTTCATCTACCACTGTTCCTCCCTACACTTGGATTTTTCCTTCAGAAATCAGGGTTCCTGATTTCCTGAAGCTCAGGGGCTTGGGACACACTTATATAGGTTCAAACTTGGGGTTAAATCCTAGCTCTGCTACTCACTAGTTTAAAATAGAGAATGATAATGTCTATACAAAGGATAACTGCAAATGATAGGACATATGTGTAAAAATTTTTTTCTCAGTTGAACATCTTGTAGCTGTTCAATTAGTGATAGTTCTTGTCATTTTTGTTTGATATTAAGTACTTCCGCATCTACACCTTTTCCAGATAATATCCTAAATTTGTGTCATCTCACTCTGTTGTCTCACCAGGAATAGCTCAAGTCTTTCTTCTAGACCCTAGAGTTGAGGAGGTGAGTCTAGGCACTTGTCTCTTTTCCCAAAAAACACATACCAATGGTATTTGCAAAATTTGTCTTGCAAGGACCTTCTAGAAGAATTTGGTGCACAAGCTGAGAGCTCAGACTTTTAGTATACACAAAATATAAGACTACCAAAGACATCTCCACTTGGGCAGGGGATATTGGATTACATAATAATTTTAAATTGAAATTTATAGATTCATTTATAAACATATATTAGCTATATTTGTTAACAGAGATTATCAAAACTATTTCATCCAACCTCACTGCAAAAAAAAAAAAAAAAGAAATTTCTTAGGCACTGATACTAATTTTCTAGGATAAAAAAATAGTATCTTGTGGCTGAGATTGAAATTAATTGACTAGTTCTCCAGTATATTTAAGTTTGAACATTGCATTTCCCCCGTTTTCTAATCATTCAGCTGAAGTAATGCTGACATTTCTGAAATATTATCTTTCATTCATACACTTTAAAAATCTTGGGTAAATATCATTTATAATTATTTTGGAAGAATTTCTCCCTTTTCATCAAACGAATAATTATTAAGATTACTACTAGGTTATACTTTTCTTATATAATAAAATAAAACTTCAGAGAGTTGGTATTCACATATATATGGTAGTATACACATATATTATGAAGTAAGTAAATTATATAGGAGCCTGTATGTGTGTATATCTACAAGAGCATATACCCCATAAGGAAAGGGTCAATTTGAAACACCATTTTTTTAGCCCCTAAACATTAATGATGTTCACATTTATAAATGGTTAAGAGCCATCTAGAGAATATTTTTACCTTATACACGAATTATATGAAATTCAAATTTTGATATCTGTAAAGGAAAATATTAGAACATTGCTATGCTAAATTGTTCCTGAGTTGTTCATAGTTGCTTTCATGATGTAACAAATTTGAGTTACACAAAGTCTACACTATTGTCTGACTCTTGTAGAAGTAATTTCTCCATTCTCTGATATAAACCAGATGCTAAGTGGAGCTACTCATTGATCCTTCTGTGATACTTTGATTCTCAGAGTTGCTTAATAATCCTTAAAGCTTAAAAGGGTCTCTTTTTTTTCTTTTTATTTACTTTTTAGTTGTAGGTAGACAAAATATCTTTATTTCATTTTTATGTGGTGCTGAGGATCAAACCTAGTGCCTCACATGTGCTAAGCAAGTACTCTATCATTGAGCCACAACCCCAGCCCCAAGCTCCAGGGTTTCTGACACCTTCATTGTACTTCCTTCCTACACACACCAGCTGTCCTAAACAGCACTCTGCTGTCTTCTCCTGCAAACTTATCTCAGTACAGCTCAACCACACTTCTTAACCCATGCCCATTCTTCCAGCAGACTATGCCATGATGGCCACTCTTCTTTTCATATAAGCAGTAATTTCAACTTCTACTTTTCTTCAGCATCAATTCCCTAGGAAAAAAACCCCTTCCATTCTCAATTTTCAAAAAGTTATCTTATTTTGCCAACTCATGGAATGAGAATATTTTAATACACACTGAATTTCTAATGCTTCTTTTTTTCATTCCCCTATATATCAGTAATATTTCTCCTATAAAATCCATAACTTTCATATAGACTCTTACTAATTTGTATCATTTGCCCTTTTTATATTCCATTTCTTTCTGCAAGTATGTGTTAGTTACATGCCAGACACAATGAAAATCTTCTGACCTTGTAGATCTCACCTTGTGATGTGGCAATGGACACATAAATGATTAGAGCTTATATTTTAATTAATTATCGAGGGTTATGAAGAGCACAGAGGAGGAAACTTCCATTTTATTATCTCTGACTATCAACCTTTCCAATAATCTTCTTGCTTTGATATTTTATCAGTGCTTTTCCTGCTATTCAATTTCTAAACATCATTATAATCAATAGTTTCTTAAACTCTTCTACTCCAATAATTCTGATATCTATTTACTCTGTCCATCACAAGCTTGACCACATTTAAGATCATTAAAAGTGATTATGAAATTCTTCTAATAATAGGGTCATCAGTGTTGCTTTTCCTGCACTTATTGAAACTACTCTTGATCTACATGTTGGACTCCACTTCTTCTACATGATTCACTAACACACACTACTATTTACAGCTTCTATAAACAAAGACATCCCCCAGTTTGTCATATTGAGTGCATTCTGAGTTCTCCCATGTACTCCAAATTTAGGTCTTGATTTGTACTTCCGTTGCAAACTCTGATCCATCAGTAACTTTCTTGTTTCCTCTTCTGTGGTTTCCTACCTTGGTCCAGTTGCTGCCAGCAAATGTAAAAGATCGCTAAAACATCTTTGCTCTCTAATATCCGCTGAGGCTTTCATGCTATGTGATATTCTTTAAGGTATTTATTCAAAACTACTTGAGCTGTCTCAGAAGCTCTCAAACTACTTTCCATTTTCCTTCCCTAATTGCTGATATAAAATGTTTGAATTCCACGTTCATCCAGATTATCCCAGTTTGTGCATCACTTTTTCCCACATAGCTTTGTGCAGTACAAGTTATTAGAATATGCACTTGGATATAGCCTCCAGAGCCTTTGGTCAAATAGGGAGTTAATCATTTCTATGAAAACAGTAGAAAAGAGCTTCCACTTTTCTTCCAGATCAGGAGAGATCACAGACTATACACAGTAAATTGTTAAGCAGACTGTGGCTAGGACAGGAAGAAGCCTGCCATTTCACGTACTCTTAATACCTAATGAGGAAGTCAACACTCTGCCATCAATGTCATTCATGTTCAATGGCAAGTAGGGATATTGAAGGAGGCACATCCCTGCCTGCTGTTGCATTTGAATGACATTTAAGGAAGCCCATAAGAGTCAATTAAGAATGAAGCAGTGCTGTGCGTGGTTATGCATATATTCACTAAAGCCAGGCACCACACATTTATTACTTACTCTGCCACTTACCATGTGTTAGACTTGGAGCAGCATTACCCAGCTTCAGGATTCTATTACTGTGTAAGATAAGGAATAGGTATAAACCATCCTCCTTAAGACTGTTTCTATTTAAAATAAAATGTTGCATGCAGAGTAAGTGGCAAATTTCTGGAACACAAGTGCCCAATAAATTATCATTTTAAAACTGCATGTTATGAGCATCAGGCCAAAAGACAACAACATGTCACAGTGATGTTTAATGTTGACCATATTAAGAAAAAAGCTTATCTTTTGGTTATTTTCAAGACAATTCTTGCCCATATTGGATGAAAGGGAAATTGTTCTTAAAAGACTAATGAAAATAAAAGGAAGTTCATATATGTGTGTATATATATATATATATATATACATATATACATGCTAATAAAATAATAAATATAATTGAAAATAAAAGGAACTTTTTATATTTATTTATGCATACCCAGTAGTTCACTATTTTAGATTCCCTTCCATGCCAACACTGATTCTATGACAGTGGCTGAATTCACTGTTCCAGAGCTAAATCTCAAAATAAATATTGCTGTTTCCTACTCTGATGTCCTCTCAGTGCAAGAAACCTGATGCATTTAACAGCATACAGTCTCAAAAAAAAATTGACATCCTCTTAGTTGCATATCTCCTATTTTAAAAAAAAGTCTCCAACAGCACAAAAAATCTTCTAATGCAAATTAAACTAAAAGTCTTATGTTGTTTACTTTCCCCAACTCCCAACCTCCCAAGACCTATTTATTTTTTTTCCACATTATATTTTGGCCCCTTAATACTTTTTTTATTTTCCATTACTCTTGGTCCTCACTGACAATATATCATCACTTTCTCCTAGTCTTTACTCCAGAGCGTATTCTTCTGACTACTGACATAATTGATACTAAAAAAACAAAACAAGCAACAACAACAAAAACACCCCCAAAACACAATTTTAGGATAAGCCATGTAAAAAGGGTGCCGTAACATCTATTTGTATAGATGAAAAAAAGGGATTTCCATGGTCATGTTTTTCACATTCTCTAATCACAAAGAATTCTAAATTTGTATAAGGTACAATTCATGCCTTATTTATCTTTGAAAACCCTCTGCCACCTGACAAATGGTCTGATTTGAAATAAAATTTCAAAACACTTATTTAGTTCTTTTTTGTTTTGTTTTGTTCATACCAGGGATTGAACCCAGGGGCACTAAACCAATGAGCCACATTTAATATTTTATTTTGAGACAGGGTCCCACTCAGTTGCTTAAAGCCTCGTTAAGTTGCTGAGGCTGATTTTGAATTTGCAATCCTCCTGCCTCAGCCTCCTGAGCTATTGGGATTATAGTCCTGTTGTACCACCATGCTGTGCCCAAACAGTTATTTGTTCTATAAATGTTGAACTGGATAAATGTCTTTACTCAAGTCCATATTTCTATGCTATCACCAAATATTTTCTTTCTTATTTACTTTAGCAGCCAACATTTAACAAAGTGCAATGTGAAATGCAAGAATGAGGAGAAAAATAAGCCTTCAAGTTTGCAGAAACAAAAAAGCTTCAGCATTCTATTCTCTCCCATATCTTGGAAATGAAAACACCCACCTTAATTTCACTTGATATTGTTTTCAGTGGTAGTCAGAACTTTCAAATTGCATTTATAAAAAAATATTAAAGCTTGTGAGAGTAATTTGATAAAAAATGGACACAGTTCTGGCAGAGTTCACTGGGTAAAATCTAAATAATAAGAAACCTTAGAAAGAAACCATTGTCTCTGTGCCATATTCAATGACCGGCATAAAACTAGACATTCTATTCCTTCTTCTAAGCAAATAAATATTATTACCCCAAGTGCAAGGCAGGGAAGATCAAGAACAGTTTTGAGAGTCCTGTCAAAGTGCAACTGATGCATTTTTTCATTGTTCAGGCAAATACATTAAATACTTCTTTGATGTTTTCTCAGCTCCAACTACCTTAAGTTTAGGCCACATTTATCCCAAACTGCTGCATCCCAATCAGTATCCTGCATGACTCACTACCTACCAAATCCACTATATATATTTCCATCAGTTTTATGTGGTTCCTTTGACTGAAATCTTTCACTGCTATACATTTTTCTACTATAAAAAGTACAAATAATTTTTAATGTACATATAGCCCCCCTTGAAAATGATTCCAAAGTATCTGGATAATTGCTGAAGACTTTCACAAAAGATCATTTCTCTTTCACAGACAAAAGCAAGCAAATTATATTTCATGGATTAAAAACTTTAGTAGATTGTGTGATAGGAAAAGAGAGATTGTAAAAGCAGTGATCACAAGGCACTAAGACTCCATTTTGCTTGTCTGTTTCTTACCTAACAGGTCTATGTGGGCGTTTCTAAAGACCACCTGCACATTTGAATATTCACTAGAAAGACTCAGCATGTAGATATCTCATGACTAACAATTATTATAATGACATCATAATGATATATGGTTAGATTATAAGGGAAAAGATATAGATTGGTTCTACTTCTTTCTTTTTTGGGGAAGGTGGCACTAGGGATTGAACTCATGGGCACTCGACCACTGAGCCACATCCCCAGCCCTATTTTGTATTTCATTTAGACACAAGGTCTCACTGAGCTGCTTAACTCCTCGATTTTGCTGAGGCTGGCTCTTGCCTCAGCCTTCCCAGCCACTGGGATTACAGGTGTGCAGCAGTTCCACCTCTTTCTAAGTATGAGGTTTTACCTGAAGCATACTCTTCCCACCAACAGAATGCAGTGTTGTGGGTAGGACACAGCTCTTCAGATAAACCAGTTAGATGTTCAATATTCAAAGTTTGCACTAGGGATTGGTTATGTAGACATTTAAGGATGTGTACTAAAATCTCAGACTCACAGAAAGAAAGCAAGTGTTCATCAGGAGTAATGGGTCATTTAAGATGAAGTTTAAATAATTAAAGCTATTTCTTTGAACAGTAAAATAAGAAATGTAACCAAACCAAACTAAACCAAACAAAATACTAGTGATATTACTTTTAACAAAAGAAAGTGATTTGCAAATCAAGGCTTTAATTCAGTTCTTTTATTTTTTTATACTCAGGATTTTTATTGCTATCAAAATGCTTTTAAGCTTTCAGGTAAAGAGTGGAACAGAACACCCAATATTCTTTATGCTCTCTTATGTAGTCAGGTTTGTCATGGCTAAGGCAGATAAAATAACAACCATAGCAAGAAGCAGCAGAAGTGCACAAATCAAGGCAAAGAAAACATCTGCCGTAGCAAGAATAAGAAAACATGTATAAGTTCTACCAAGATTTGAATTCTTGACCATTTTATAATGTTTAATATAAGGAAGATGAACAGATACTTGGATAAAATGTATTCCATATTTTAAGGAGAACTTCCTCTTGATCGTGATGCAATATGTGGTATTGGTATACCACACGATAAACAAAAATGGGCTTTATCTTCTTAAAATGGTGACACTGTCTTCATTTATTAGCCTTGAATATTGGAAAATGTAGATTAATTTCCTGTCAATCTATTTTGATACATTTCATGTATAACTATAATGATTTGTCCCTAATTTGACTCTCTAATTCCAACATAATTAAGAAATAAAATATACTGGCTGGAGGTATACCTCAGTTGACAGAGTGCTTGCCTTGCATGCATAAGGCCCGGGTTCAATCCCCAGCTCCACTAAATAAATAAATAAATAAATAAACAAACAAATAAATAAAATAAAATAAAATACAAAGTATCTCCCTTGAAAAACATACAACAACATGAAGGGTTGCTTTTCACCAACAAAAGTCAAAATAAGAAAATCCAGACTTTAACAACTGCTAAAATGTGCTTGAAATTTTTTCAACAACAAGAAACAAACACCTTAAATACCTTAATTCTTATTTTCTTTCAAAACAACTATAAATTTTTTTTTTACATGAATAGTTGATTCCTTTTAGTGTGAACTCAATTCATCCATCTCATGATCTGTAAGAGGTGCTTTACAGGGTAACACAAGTGTTAGAAAGGAAGATAATTTCTATCTGCAAGGAATCCTATGAACCAGAGGATAAGACTCAGGTGATACTGATTACCCTTTGAATGTCCAGCCAAAACCTGGACAGAGAAAATATTGACCATTAACTACCATAGCTGATGAGTTGAGGAATGGTCAGGTATATTTTGCAATTTCTTGTCGGAGATTCAAATAGCACAATATCTGGAAAAGTGTCTCTTTCATCTAGATAATTCCATCATTTGGTATAGGATACATATGTTTATAGCCAGAGGCGCCAGGATGTGTGGACCTGGAGTTGAGATGAAATTTTCACATTTCTCGGGGTAGGGTTTAAAAAAGAGAAATTAAAAAAAAAAAAAAGAAATTTTCACATCTGAATGTTTTGTGCGCATAGGAACCTGGGATATAGTCGTATATCTAAAGCTGAATGAAGGCACTTTCTTCTACTTCCCCTGCTGCTATACACATATACATACACAGAGCACCCAGGAGAAAACACAAAAGAAGTATCACAATTTTCACTTTTACTTTTTCTTTTAAAATTCTGTTTCTATCTTGTTTTGTAGATGATATTTAAAAGCATTAGCACGTGTTTATTGACTATGGATAGAGTTCTGTGCTAAATGTGTTTCTTTGCTTACTACTCCAACAGGTATTTTCCCCTTCTTTTTTGGAAATTCAAAACTTTCCTTTTGATTTTGAAAAAGGAAAAAAAAATGTATCCAAGCATAAAACGAAAAGGCTAGTAACAGGTTGAAGTAGGCAAGTAGAAGTGCACAGATAACAAGGGGCAACAGTGAACTAGAAGACTGTGGAATCCCTTGGCAAAGATACTCTGGCTCTACCAAATTTCTAACATAACCTGTAGCTAGGGAGGCCGTCACTCCTGAGGCTTAGGTTCCACACAGAATCCACATGTTTTCCACCTTTCGATTACATTATATTCACTCTGTGACTTGTCATCTCTTCAGATAAATTCTCCTCACAGGAGTATCCCTTGCTGCTGCTACTTCCAATTACAAATAATCCTCTCTTTAGCCCTCAGCACCTCTCTCAGCATCTTCTTTCTTTAAACACCATCCACCATCCAGGAATTGGCTACAAACCAAGACCTGGTACCAGAAAAAATATGAGTGATGAGTTGGAGGGTAGGAAGGAGAGTGGAACGGTTGACCCGATCTCTATACCAGCACTGTTGGTCTGAAGTATGATTGTTAATGAAATTGTTGATAATTTTTTTTTGTGTCTTAGACCTTATCAAATGAGCTTGAAACAGTAACAGAGCTGGCATGGGTCAGTTTAAAGAGAGCCTGACCATGGATGCAGTGTGGAGAGAGACCAATGGCAATAGTAGGGTGGTAGGGAACATGTATGACAGTGAAGTGAAACATGCATTGTTTGGATCCAGTTTTTTAAAAAAATAAATGATACACATGCATAAAAAATATTTTTGTCATATGGAGAAAATATGCAATGACAGTGAATCATTTAAGTTATTTAAATACATTCATACATTGAAATACTAGATATTTAAAATCCATGTTCATGCAAATAAAAACACTAATAACTTAAAGGAATGACCATTGTTTAATACTAAGAGAGAACATAATATAATGCTAATAAAACAGTAAGTTCTCAAACAGACATATTTAGGCAGATATTTATGTTAAATAAATATGTTAAAGATGGTTATCTATTTATGTTAGATAACCATCTTTAACTGGTGGTCTTACTTCCACCACCCCATGTCCTTATTACTTTTATTACTTTAATATTTAGAAAAAACTGAGGGTAATTTTTAAAGACTCAGTGTGCTTGTTGACCACTGGTCCCCTCCCCCAGCTCAGGGCTTTTCCTGTAGTGAGGACTTTTCCTGGATACCTCATATTTCAGAGTTTTTTCTAACCTGTCTGGTATAAGCTTGTATGATTTTTCAGTCAGGAATACTTCCGCTTGCTTTCACTTTAATTCCTCTCTGTGTCCTTTCGTTGTACTCTGGCAGAGATAACAAACTAGGACAGCTCCCAAATAACTACTTAATTCATCCGAGCCTTGTTTGCTCTGTTTCCTTCGTCAATGATTTATATGTGCTCAGGAGGATAGAACTGCTTAGGCTGCAACAGGCCTGTCTGATACTTCCTTTGGAAGATATACTCATGTAAAATAGTTACTTTCCTGAGATGATTTTTTTTTTCAATTTTAATCACACGGGGATGCTCTTATCTTGAAACTAAATTCTCTTATTTTGCTGAATTGGACTCTAAGTAGGAAATACAGCTGGTAAAAACATCTTGCGTTTGAGCTGCAACCTAGCAGTTTCTTTATCAACTCCTCTGTTCCTAGAGGAAGAGGAAATTTCTTGGCTTTCCTATTGTTATTACAGAATCGAAATTTGTGATCTATAGGAAGGAAGAAACTCAAGATCAACTGCTTTAAAATACAAACTATTATTATTAAACTATTTCAATTCCATTTGTAAAGGCTCAATAGATGCTAGATATTAACATGCTGCTTATTCTATATACCCTTCAGTTTCCTTCTATAAAATCAGAATTTCCGCCTCATGGCATTCTTAGGAAAATAACTAATAAAGGTAATATGACTAAAACCCAATAGTTTCCAAATAAATGTTATTCATTATTCTAAGATGTTAGATACTATTGCTGTCAATCAAGCTAAAACTATGGCACCGGGTTTTTGCCAAAGAAAATGTTTTATTGCATGGGCAACTAGCAGTGAAAATAGGAGCTAAATAATGGAGCTCAAATAATGTTATTAGAGTCCTAGGCCAGGGACCCAACATTGAAAGGTCCTACACAGATCAGGCTCTGCCAACTGGCATTTCCAGAGTCCAGTCAAAGACCAGAGAGGCCTGAATGATCAGCATGCCTCTTCACACATTGCGTATTTCTTTTGAGGGAAACTTGTCATGTTCTGCCTGGTGGGAAGGATTTGGACATGCAACTTTATTGACTGGATGAGCTGACAGTTTCTGCTCATGTCCCATTTTGAAGAGCCAGCTTCAAGCCATCCTTGAGTCAATTCTGGGAAGTTTTTCTTAAAAGATAACTTAAGAACTTTGTTAATATTTAAGGAATTTTCCTCCAGGTATGTCCAAGCCTTATCTGATTTCATTATGACAGCTGACATTTCTTAAAGGAAGACCCTTTGGCATAAGATTTCTTCCCATTAAGTCATCTGTTCAGGCACTTGGTAAATCTATGGGAAGATGCATGAGAAATAATGGAGAACAACAACAATGAAAGCAGTGAACTTCATGCAGGGCAACTTTTAATCAGTAATTACAATGGTGACTGATTCATTGGCTCATTTTTTAGGGTGTCTTGGACTTAGTATGTACCATATGTGCAGTAATAGTGATGTAGGACAAATGAGTCTGGTCCCTGGAGGAAGCAGCTAGAAGCAGGTTTATCAAGGAAAGCTGAAATTGTAACTGTACAACAAACTCTTTTTAGACAGAGTCTATTATTCCTTTTTTTTTTTTTCTGCAAACCTGGCATTTACAAGAAAGGAAAGTTGAAACCACATTAAGCTCTCTGCAGAACTCTTATGAAACCCTGTTGACAGTCTTTGTGAACTCTTGCTGACAAGAAGCTTAATTATGGTAAGGGTCTTTCAGTAGGACATTAAAATATAATGACAAAGAAGTTGTACCAGTCACTGGGTTAGTAATTCTTACATTTTGGTTAAGAGTGAAAGCAAGTGTAAAACCTAAGTAGACTCAGAGCAATAGCAACAAATTATCTATCTTTGGTGCAATGAAGAGAGCAAGATTTGAGACACCACATTGAAAAAAAGGAAAGTGAGAGCAACCAATCAAAGACGATTTCATTAAATAAAATTTTCAGAGCTCTCTGAAATCACATTCGTAGCTTCACCTCTAGAAACCAATTAAATTATTTCATTCACATATATCTTTAATCTACAAATCCTTAAGAGAATGTTGGAATTGTTAAAGTTTCAAACACTATACTCTATTGATGATGTAGCATAAAGTGTTGAGTCTTAGAGTTAAAATCTGGGAGCTTAAGATAGGTAGCTGATTGTGGTGGCAAGTCCTCAAGTGATAACTAATACTACTTATTTGTTTATCCTTAATTCATTCACCAGATATTTATTCAGCATACCTTGTTTCATCCATTTTGTAAGTTATAAAGGAGTTTTAAAGATAAATATGATTCTTAGCCTTAAAGAACTCTGTTTATTCACAAAGGAAAAAAACATGGTTTTATATTTTTAATAAATGTAATAAAATAAAGATATATATCTTGCCGCAGTCTGGCTGCAGCAAAATAACCTGGGGGTGACGAATAACTTGTGTACGTTGATACAGCAGGAGTAGGAGCCATTTATTGTAGGACAATGGAGCTATTTATACATTTTACACAGCTTATCTTAATTAGCATAAACTAGATACATCAGTCAACCAATAAGGAATCTCCAAACTTAATGGCTCGATTTTGTTACTTCACAAACCACTCCCTCTGGCATTTTGCCAGGCACCATCCAGACTTGTTTACAAACTCTAACATTTCTATGGCAAAATACCAGGTGCCATCCTGACTTGTTTACAGACTCTAACATTATCTATCATATAAAATGAACCTATTTGTGCCTATTTGGGCATGGAGAGAAGAGAGGCTAGACCATGAAACTATTCTTCTGGAAGAAGAAATTTCCTCTTACCCTTTGAAGGTCACTGAGTGGGAAGGTGCAAACTGAACTGTCAAAAGTCAGATTAGCAAAATAAAAACAGATTTAATTATGTATGCATTGGACTTGACAAAATGTGACTTATGGTGATTAGCATTTGAGGCTCATATCCCATCTACATAGGATATGGGAAGAAGTAGAGGCACTTTTAGAAGAACAAATTGACAGCGGACAGACAGATAAGGATGGTGGGAACACAAAGTTAAGGCAATAATTTGATAAAATGGGCCCACTGTGCTGCTCCCCACAGGCTTTCATTTCCAAAAAGCAATCTATTTACCTGCAGCCCTGCCTGGCTTAAGTGGAAAGAATGTGTTACATTCCTCAGCAAACTACCTGTTATCTGCAGAAGAAATGCAGACCTTAAAAAAAATGTTTATAGGAGGAACTCAAGTTACCTTAAAGGCAGAGACTTTTGTGACTATTTGCTACAGATCAGATCCGGAATCTCAGGGAGATAAAGATAATTACTCCTAACCATAAAATCTAAGAAAGTATGGGTAAGAATCCATATAGAATTGTGAAGCATGGGCCAAGGTGTGTCCTAGAGTTGACAAGAGAGTGGAGACTTGAGAGTCTGATGTCATCCTATTATCAGTCAAAATTCAAGAGGTGAACAAGGGCTGGAAAAGTCTGTGGGATCCTCAATTAAACTGGAGTATAGCACAGGTACGTTGTCTCTCTTATCTCTGAGAGGAGCCACTCTTTCTCTTTAGAGTGTCCCCTTTCTCATTTCCTGTCCCTTCAATAAACTCAAATCTGTTACTTTGAGCCACATATCTGAAATCTTTCTTGAGTTACTTGCAAGAATTGGGGTTTAAAGTGGGAAGGAGTCTTCCCACTGCCTCAGTTTCCCAGAGGGCACAGCCCTACAGCAAAATGACTCCTCATAAGAGGGGAAAAAGTCCTTATCTGCAAACATATTAACTGGGGAAAAATAAATGTGCACTTAAAAAGAGGATAGAAGATAATCACATCTTTGGTTTGTGACAATGTCTCTTTGTGGGTTGTGCCAAGTTCTTGTCTCCAAGAAGACAAAACTAGAGTTGGTTGCTTGCAAGGAGGAGCTTTATGACAATTGAGTTGTTTTTTTTTTTTTTTTTGAATCTTTGCTTTTAAGCAATTAAGGACTTTTAGGAACTCAAATGTCTTTAGTTCAAAATAACTTCTAGGCTACAGTGGCTTAATTAGGTCTCCTTCGGTACCTTTCAGAACAGAGATTTGCAAGTTTGCCTTTAGAGGTAGCTTGGATGTTTATAAACAGATAATGAGTGCTGGTGTCCATTTCGTTTCACCTGCTTGGGAAAAAGGAAAGACTGCAATGGGTTTTTAAAGAAAACCAGAACCAAATGGGAGTTAAAGCACTGTAAATAATCAGGAATCATTGCAATGTGGCAAGTGGGGACTTAGTATCAAACTGAACTCAATTCTGAATGCAGGAAGAAAAAGCAGGAATTTATAGTCATGCTTGGAGCAAAGTGGAGGTTAGTGGGTAGAAATTACTAATGGGAAACATCAGGGTAAGGATTGGGGGAGGTTTCTGATTAAGTTCACCTAACAGGTAGGATTCTTGCTAAAGAAGAAGCCAGGTGATCAGATGCTCAGAGTGGGGGATGGAGAATTTGATCAGATATCCAAAGCAAACAGACATTACGGAAGGGGATTCTCTTCTAAACTGACTCAATGGAAATCTTACCATAAGATAAATAAGGAATCCATGGTAGATGTCTTGATAAAGAAGACTTAGAGGAGTTGGACTAAATTTAGTCAAGGAGAGTCAGTGTAGCAGAATTTAGAACAAGTGGCAAGAGAATGACATCCTGGGAATTTTTATTTATAAAGAATTTACTCCCTCTGATTTCTTTCTCTTTTCATTTTATAAAATTTGTAGACAAAACCCGAAGCAGTGGTGCTGTAAGGGTCCGGTGGAGCATCAGAGAAAGAGACCACACAAGAGACTTACTCCATGCAATTGGCAAAAGGGGATTTATTGGGGATCCATTCCAGCACGCTGGGGCTCCGTGCTCACTCAAGAAGGGAGAGCAGCCCAGAGCCCAGAGCAGAGGTCAAGCAGAACTTAAGTACACTTTCTGGAGAGGTCGGTGGGCTTTGCATACATCAGAACAAATCATCATGAGGCGCGGGGAAATTGAACAACAACTCTGAGACGTGATTAGCACATTCATTGGCGGAACAGGTCGGGCGGGGGTGATTGATCACTCCTAAGGGGGATACACATTCAAACTGATTGGTTCGGGCCCTGTGACGGACTGCACAGGGCCCTAGGCTAAATGGCCAGTAGGGAGTTGTTTTAACTATCTCAGGAATCTGGGTGTAACAGAGGAATTTAATAATACCTAATCTTTTACATTCAAGCTTTCCAGCTTAGAAACTTTACCCTTTCAGTGCATGCCTGTAATCTCAGCAAGACTGGAGGCTGAGGCAGGAGGTTCACAAATTGGATGCCAGCCTCTAAAATTCAGTGAGATCCTGTCTCGAAATTAAAAAAAAAAAAAAAAAAAAAGGACTGGGAGTGTAACTGAGGAGTAGAGCAACCCTGAGCTCAAATACCAGTACAATACCATCAATACCAACAGCCACCACAAAAATTTGAAGATTAGCTTGAATCTCAGCTATTGGCCTAGATTGGCCATGTAGGTATTGATGTTTACCAGCAGATGTGTTATTACCATTAAAAAGCAAACAACTTAAAATGCAAATAATTATTTTGGAGAAAGTTACCAAACCAGCAGGCCTAATTACTCTGATGAGGTCAGAGCTTTACTGGAGAACAATATAAATCATTAAGGGAGAGCTTCAAGGTAGTTGCTTTTGAATGTACTGCATTGCTCAGGGAGAAGATCCTCTATTGAAAAGAAGTTGTCAGAGTTCTTCGAATTCTTCTTCCCTAATTAAGCCTTTGAGTTGAAATTATAATTTCAGACAAAAATGGGGGGGTGATGAAATTCTGGTGAGTAGGATAAAGGGACAATTTTAAAACCTTAATGAAAACACAAAATAACAGCAATTTAGGAAACTCATTGACATGGTTTTACTGATTCTAATTGGTGGACAATTAGCATGCAATTGTCCCATCTTTGTTGTTGCTTCTCAGAGTGTTTTTTTCTTTTTCTTTTGTCACGCACAGGCAAATTCTTGGCATGTTATTTTCCTCTTCTACATTCTGTTGGTCTCTTCTTAGGGTTCTTATTTTTTCCCACTTCATCATATGTCCCTTACTAAGTACATGCATTTTTTTTTAAACAGAATCCACATCTAAATTTAAAGACACCCTTCTTAGAGACATTGGCTGGGAAACATCACTTGACTTTTACAAGTCAGAGGAGTCATATTTGCCAAAATTGTTTGATTTTAATGGTTATGGAAAAAAATTTCTGTGTACCAAAATACTTTTAAATCGGTGCCTGAAATCCTCTTATTAAAGATAAATTTACTGGCATTTAGTGAAAACCTCTCTAAATATCTCTTTGTGAATATTAAGGAGACTGTACTGAGATAGATTTTTCTTTTTGTTTTCACATATATTTCAAAAATATCCTCTTTTACCATAATGTACATATTCTAAAAATAAGCAAAACAAGCACTTAAGCCAAAGGCCAGACCTACATGTGAAATCCAATCACCATATCCAGCAATTCTTAGTAGGATTAATTGAAGGAAAATTGGATAAGCAACTCTTTCTCTCTAGCCATGTCATATCATATATTATTGAGTACTTTCTTTTCTCTAATTTAGAATGCTTGTATCCTTGGCAAGCTCAGCATTTCTGTGAAATAACCTGAAAAACAAGATCAACTGTCTAACATATCAATTTTAGGGTACTCCAGTAGTTTATAATGGTCCTTCATCATATATTGTCCTTTCATAGTTTTGATTTCTTGTAAATGGAAAATATCTTAGATCTCAAAAAAATGTCTCTGACACTTAACTCAGACACACAAAAAATATTTGGCCTGAGCAGCAAGGCATTGGCAAATTGTCTCTCCATCATCATTTGGTCTCCCCCATTTAAAGGCATTTTTATAAAGAAATTATTGTCTTTTCAAGCCATTTGGTACTCCAAAGGAGGTATTTGGGTGGACTCAAGGAAATCAAGTTTCTGTTTTTTTCAGTAATCATGTCTTACCAAAACTCTTTTACAACCATTGCTTGCTTACAAATGTATTGGCAAAGAAAAAAAAAATCTTTGTCTTTTAGATATGATCTTTAGAAAGCATGTTATAAGCAGCCTACATGCTCCAAGATTTTGCCTGTTTTCCCATCATAGTTACAAATCTCAAGCATAGCTTTTAATGTCTTTGAAGGATTGGGCTGATAGTTCAAACATGATTCAACAGAGAACAATATTTGGATCATCAAAATTTATTAGGAGAAAGGAATCTTCATTACTTAACTTCCTACCTGAATTCAACCAATACTGTATGTCAAAAGTTGTCACTTGGAACATCCACCACTGGCAGCAATGTCAGAATTAGCCTGGGTTTAAGTTGCATAAGACAGAGATACAATTCAAGCAAATTAAAGAACAAATAAAAAATAGAAATGTATTAGCTCACTTACCTAAAGAAATTGGAAATTTACTTGGCTTTTGAAACTCTTCAAATGCAGAAAAAGTGTTTTTTTTTTCCTATTCTCTATCATTCAGTCACTCTCCAAAGTTTTCCAAATTATATTTTCTTGCTGCTAGAAAAATAATCTTGATTTAAAAGAATTAAATTATTTAAATTGTGTAAGCTAAGTGCAAAAAGAAGTTATCTCAGGATGTCTGTGGATGACGGACCCATCCCCTGATCAATCACTATGAAAGCAGAAACAAAGTTATAGCTATACTGATTAGCAATTATTAGGTTATATTCCTACTTTCTATAGCAAGGATACTCCAATGATAGGCTTCCAAGACCTACAGGGATGTAGGTAAGGTAAATTTCCCAATGGAAAAGTGCTTTATATTGAGAAAAGACATGGTATAATGAACAGAAAAATGAAATAAAGTAGAACAGATGCCTAAACTGTATAGCTTTTCCGCATTTCCCTTGAGATAAACATATTTAGATTCAAATTCTTGAAGCAAAACAGTCACTTTCAAATACAGTTGCCTTCCTTTTCTTAACTGTGAAATAAACTTGTCTTTAGGGCTGCAGGTATCATTTTGATAGTTTTTCCAAGAGGGAAAAAAAATTTAAATGAGCAGTTGGTTGGAATCATTCATGCTCCAAAATATTTTTCCTGACATCCTGAAATATCGATATCAGTAACTCCATTGTATAAGCTGTTGGAAGCTCTTTAAAAGCCCAGTAGAGTTGTGATATTAGGACTTGAAAAGACCTGTGAGACCTCTTATGTCCCAAGAAAATACTACTTTTTCAATAACCAATCACTTTTACACCCTATCTTCAGTGATGGAGTGTCCTGTATGTCCTAAGGCAGCCCAGTCTGATACTGGACTTTTCTGATGATAGGAGAGAAATCTGCTAGAAAGTAAATAAATATATTCTAAATGCAATAAAGAATTTTTTTCCATAACTTTGGGATGAAAATAACTATCTTATCTCTTTTTCTTTTATATTGGGGTAAAATAAAGCAAGTATAATTGCCTTTTACTTTGATGTTTGACAGCCCCCTCAGACATATTTACAAAGAACTATGTGTTCTCTGTGCACACATTCAAGGCAAATATTGTGCACTTTTCCAGCTTTTCCTCATCTAATTCATACCTGTTCAGTAAGATTACAAATTTTCATAACTTCCTACTAATTACAAGAAAAAAATCTCACATAAAGATAATATATTCTTTTTTAAAAAATACAGATACTATGCCAGTGGCACAATTTTAAAAAGTTTTCTGAAAGAGGAAAAGAAAGTGCTAGCAACTAGGGAAGACATAAGTGGAGATAAAAGAAGGGAATATGCTGTTTTAATTGCTGATTGTATTTTCAGGTTTTTTTTTTAATTGTTGTTTTGGTCTTCATGCTCAACAATTCTGATATAAAAATTTCTTCTTTTCATCACCAACCTGGAGCACAATAAAGAAATCTAGAACTTTCATTACATATGATGAGAATGAAACTTAATTTTGCTTAATCATCATAATAACGCTGAACATTAGGTATACTTTTCTCTGTTGTGATGTTGAAGAAGCTGAAGTCTACGAAAGTAAGCACATTTTTCAGGGACCAAAATTCAAACTCGATTATTTCGAACTGGGATGCCTACATTCTTTTCAACCTTTCATGGGTAGGTAAGCAGGAGAGCTTGTCATGGAAACTGTATGGTGTTAAACATACCAGAGAGGGAGATGCCTTTATTCTGAATTTTAATTGATTTTGACACAAACTGCAAAATAACCTCATTTTTAAGCTAATTAATAGAGTTTAGACATGGGGAAGACCACATATTATATGGGTTTAACTTATAAAATAAATAGAAAAAATAAATTTTTCTATTTATTTTATAAGTTATGAAATAAATAGAAAAAATAAATCTATGATCTTAAGTTGGGTCTAAGAATGGAAATTACTTGTGAATGGGCAAAAGAAATATTTTTTCAGGTTATGGAAATGCTTTTAAATGGATCATGGTGATATTAGTAGAATTTTAAAAATTATTACAAACTATTGAAATGTACATTTAAAATTAAAAATTATGCTGTAAAATATTCCTCAATGAAGTTGGTAAAACAAAAAAGAAACATTTGTAAATATATACATACATTCTGTATATATATATATATATATATATATATATATATGATACACATGGTATATATATATATATATATATATATATATATATACACATTTTATGTATATAAAAAGATGACTGAAGGAAGCAAGTTGTAGAGTTTGAACCTTGGAAATTCTCTTCTTTTTTGTACTCTGTGATGTTATACTTTACGACACACCAACATTGTTTGTATACTAAACTATCAATTTGTGGTAATGTAATCTTATCATTTTATTTAAGCTTTTTTTTTTAAAAAAACACCTCTTTTTAATTAATTTAGGACTAAACTGTTGATTATATCACAAAAAATATGCACAATTATGGTAAAGTTCATGTTTTCTGGTAATGGTAATTAATTCATCACTGTTTTTTGGCTTATTTCAAGACTACTGATTGACAAGTATATGTTGATTTCTGAAATGTTGAAACATAAAAAATGCATAAATCTTAGAATCTATGATAAATAGCATAAGGGAAAGAAAACCAAAGGCCAAGATTAATTAACATCTGAGACATAAATAATGTCTATGTTAGAACAGGGAAGGATGATGCTTGGGAAGCATGGTATCAACTTGATGGAGATATATGGCCTTAGATAGAAAGAGAAAGGGAAGATAAGCAGACAACAGAAATCAGTAAAGACTAATCAACATCTAAGACCACTTGTCCATAGTTATTTAATCATCCATCATATGCCATCTCCATGAAGGAGACATGTCCATAGGATTGCAACATCTGTTTTTGGAACACCTGCCAACATACACCTGTGAATTTACAAAACTGTAGCTGCTTATTCCTCAAGAATGGCTAAGCCAGATCTGATCTGATGTGGCACTTCTCCTGACAATGGTTTGGAATACTTATAGAGCTACTCACCCTGACATAGGAGGTAGAGTCTCTATCAGGTAGAAAGAAGTTTTTTTGTGCAGAAAGAGGAACCCCACTACCTGTGCTCAGGTAGGAGTAGATGGCAGCAAATACATAACTCTCTTCTCCCTATTATTCTATATTTTAAGAGAAAAGTGTTAACTGAGTTTTATTCAGGATACTGTTAGACAATGTCTTAATATGTACTGCAAGGAAAAACAGTATGACTTTTGGAGACCAACAATCCAAGTGCATATTTTACCTTTGACTTTTACTAGCTTTTTAACCTTGCACAAGTTATTTCAACTGCCAGAGCTTTGGTTTATTATTAATTCCAAGTTAAAATTAATAATAAGCATTTTTCTAATACTTTTTAAGAATTAAATGAGACTGAGTAGGTATAATACATCAGAACTACAAATGCAGTAAAATCTCAGTAAGTCTATCATTATTATAATTATCATCGTATTGTCGCCACATTCTATCATCATCATTATGATTGATTTTATTACTTAGACTTTCAATTGGAAAGCATGCTTTTGTTTGCTGAATTGTTTTTCTCATGGAAGGTAGAATCATGTAAAGAGGAAAGCATTTTGATTTGCAGACTATCCTTACTTAGACAAGTGATTATTATTCTCAGTTCAAATATAATTACTAAAAGTCTGCAAAAGCTGAGTCATTGCCAAAGTGTCTTTATTTAGTGAACAATAACAATACAAGTGTAAAAATAACATCTACAGAGACTCAGTATTTAGAATAGTCCATCTGGTTTTTTTATGTAAGGACATTTCTCTGTGGCATTAATGAAAAATCATTTGATAATTTCACTGTAAACCACAGACAAGCACATGATACCTGAAACCTAGTGTGCTTAAATTCCATAGCTATTGTACCTAAAGTACTCTAAGCATGCTGTAGTTTTAGCTACTTAGGTGTTTGGGCTGATATTTTGCATGATTCATGTCTACATCCTTATTTAGTGCTTGCTGACAAAAGTTCTTTACTTTCAGGACTCTAGCAACAACCCTCAATTCTTTTCTTTATCTGGGTTCTACCTTGCAAAGTTTTGTTTTAATATATACTTGTCAGAAATATAGTCCAATGAAGCTAATGCTTATTTTAAAAAACTTACATTACACAATGTAAAAAATGTTACAATAAAATGGATGTATGTAGAAATATCTCTATGTATATACCTGAGGAAACCATAGACCAGGTTGAAATATGGAGCTGCCTTTAGGTTAAGATTTTTCTCTAATCTCTGATTTCAGGTTGAATTACAGATGTCTAGGCAGGTAATGTTTAACATGGGTTAAAAGAATGAGGAAGTTTATACCGGGACATTCTAGATGGTATAAAGCACTCCCAAAGTCACTATATTTAAGGAACAGTCCCACTTATTTTTTACATGTAGAATAAGAAATGATTCCTCTATCATATTATTTCAGAAATATTCCTAAGTGTATCTGCACATAATTATTTCATATTAATTATTATAGTTACACAATTAAAATTGTTTGCATCATAATAACAATCAATTTCAGCATGTTAACTTGTTCATTTTTAACAAATAATGTGAGAATACAAATAGCAATTCCTATTAAAAAATCAAGTGCTCCATAATGATCTAATTTGAGTTTAAAAGGTGTTTAAATTTCCCATTAATCCAAATATCTGTGTTAATTTATTAAAAATGACAAAAGATGAAAGATTTAATAATTTCTAAGAATAATTTATTTCACTTTCAACAGATTCCTTTACAGTCTTTTCTATAAGAAATAAATAGAAAAGTTAGCTTAAAAATAAAAGAATGAGGGGGAAAAAAGAAGCCAAAGTTAGGATTATCACACAAATTCTTCAAAGTATCATAAATAGGTATGATAAAATTAAACGTTGTCATTTTGGGGAGTATGTTCTTAGTCTTCTATAATTGGAGAGGAAATTCTGTAGAAAGTAGTGCTTTACAATGCAGAACAGCAAGTAGCTGTGTGTGTGTGTGTGTGTGTGTGTGTGCACACGAGCACATGCGCATGCACATGTGAATAAAAGAGAAAAGTTACTACTACTCCTGTGTTCTTTGTGGTTTTATTACTCATTTTTTAAAATTGTTAATATACACACTATTGTACATATTTATGGGGACAATGTGTGTTAATTTGATACATAAATATATAATGTGTCATCATCAAATCAGGATTGTTAGTCTCACCTTCTACTTAAACACTTCATTTTTTTGGTGTTAGGAACCCTCAAACTGTTTACTTCTACGTTTTTAGAAAATATAAAATGAATTTTAAATGGCAGTCACCATACTGTGGAGTAGAATGCTATAACTTATTCCTCTTGTCTATCTTATTACTCATTACTTACCAACATCTCCTCTTCCTTTACCCCTTCCTTCCTTTGAGTAACAACTATTTAATTCTTTACTTCAATGAAGTCAACATTTAGCTATCATATATGAGTGAAAATAGGCAGTATTTTGTCTTTTTGTGCCTGGTTTGTGACAATTAACATAATGTCTTCCAATTCCATTATGTTGTAAAAATTGACATTATTTCATTATTTTTATGGCTGAATAATATTCCATTGTGTGTGTTTGTGTGTGTGTGTGTGTGTGTGTGTATCTCACATTTTTTTTTATCTATACAACCAATGGTAGATACATTGGTTGATTCCACATATTGGTTGTTGTGAATAGTGCTTCAATAAGCATTCAGAAGTGAAGTATCTTATTGATGTACTATTGTTCTTTCCTTTTGATAAATACTGAATAGTGGGACAGCTGGATTATATGGTAGTCTATTTTTAATATTTGAGGAACCTCCATTTATTTTCCATAATTGATACAGTAATTTACATTTCCACCCAGAGTGTAAGAGTTTCACTTTCTCTACATCCACTCTAACATTTGTTTCTTTTTGTCTTTTGAATTATAGACATTCTAACTGGGGTAAAATGATATCTCATTGTGGTTTTAATTTCTGCTTTGCTGCTGATTTGTGATGTTGAATATTTTTTATATATTTGTTTGGTAAATGGTTATTCAAATTATTTACTCATTTTAAAGCAAATTATTTATTATTTGCTTTTGAATTTCTTAATATTTGTGATATTAATCCCAAAGAAAGTTAATTATTTATGAATATTTTCTCCCATTCTGCAAATTTTCTCTTCATTCTATTAATTGTTTCCTTTTCTTTTCAGAAAACCCTTTATTTGATATGACCCCATTCATCTATTTTGTCATCTCTGCTTTGAGGACCTTATCGAAAAAACAAAACAAACAAACAAAAAATCATTTCCTACATCAATACCTCTTGTTTTATCTGTGACTCATACTAGTTTCAAGCCTTGTGTTTAGATTTTGAAGCACTTCAAGGATTTTTTTGTTTTTGTATAAAGTGTGAGAGTTAACTTTAATTCTTCATATGGCTATCCAATTTTTCTCAGCATCATTTTTTGAAGAGACTGCCCTTTCTCCAATGTATGTTTTTTATGGCTTTAAGAAAGTTTACTTGACTCAGTTACATGGATGTATTTTTGTGTTTTGTGCTCTGCTACATTAACCATTGTATTGATTTCCATGGCGATCTCATGCTTTTGGATTACTATTGCTTTGTAGTATGTTTGGAGTATAAGTATTGCAATGCCTCCAGCTTTGTTCTTTTTGCTCAGGATTGCTTTGAGTAGTCAGATTCTTTTGCAGATAAGTGTTACTTTTATGCTTTTTTTTCTATTTCTGTGAAAACATCATTGGTATTTTGATGCAGATTACATTGAACCAATAAATTGCTTAGGGGAGTCAGGACCTGATTATTTGTATTATTTTGTTAATTTTCTATGGCTTTTCCCTTCTTTCCTCCTTCTGTAACCCAAAAATGCAAGTACTTCTTCACTTAATTTTGTTCTATAAGATTTACAGACTTTCTTCATTCTTCTTTCTTTTTTTTCTTTATATTTCTTCCTCTCTCTCTTTTCTTAATTTGGCTAACTAAATTATTTCAAAAGAAATTCTTCTTGATCCATCCTGTCATTGGGGATCTCCACTGTGTTTTTTTATTTTATTTATTGAATTGTTCAGCTCCAAGATTTGTTTGATTCCTTTTTAAGATCTCTGTGTGCTGAATTTCTATTCAGACCATGTTTTTCTCATATCATTAAATTGTTTGTCTGTAATCTCTGGTATCTTTTGAAGTTTACTCCAGAATCTTTTGACTTCTTCTCCAGTCAGTTAATTGGCTGCCTTTTGTTGTTAGAGAGCAGTTTTGTTTTGGGGAGTGTCATATTACCTCATTATTCATGCTTCTCATGTCTGTACATTGATATTTGTGCATCTGTCCTATGAATTACTTTCAATAATTTTATAGGTTGGCTTTTGTAGTAAACAGGCTTTCTCCTAGAGATGTGTCCTAGGGCATCATTTGAGGATGCTGCACTGTAGCTTCTTCTGATGTAATCAACATGGCAATTCCTGTGGTTATCTTCATGGCCTGGGCCATAGGCATTTGTGAGATCTCCACCAGCAGCCTCTCTTTAGTGGGGCATGTTTATTAGTGGGTCGGACACCATGCACATGGGTGCATGTGTGGGATACCTATCGGTTCCCATGGATCAAATGGGGTAAGGCCATTTCAGTGGGCCTGCTTGAATGGGGGGCATAGCTCCCTTCAGCAGGGACAGGGCAGGGGGTTCTTCAGTGTCTGTGGGCAGAGCTGGTGATTTTTCAAGGCCTTGGCAAACTAAGATGCTCAGGAAAATCTACTTCTTAGAGAGTGAGTGGCAGGGACCACCTGGTTGCTTCCTGGGGCCCTACTAAGAGCACCTCAAGCTGAGCCACTTGACTAACTTTAGCTGTCCCAGCTTTCAGGGAAACTGCTTTCAGGGCTGGAGTTAGGGTGGAGCTTCCCAGGTCTTTCTCAGAGCTAAGGCCCTTAAGCCACCCAGAGTGAGCTTTTGGCTATTTTGTGAGATCACAGAATGGGTAGAGTTTCAAACTGACACTGTGAAACAAAAGGCTGAGTGGTAGAGGAGAGGACAACTTGTGCTGAGCTCTTTTTCCAGGACAATATAGTTGTGTAGGGTGCTTAGAAGCTACCCAGACTGGACTTGGGTCCTGTAAGGGCTGCATGTTTCTACGCTGTCAATGGAGACTGCTGGGGGATTCCTGCTTACCCTTTGCCCACCAAAAAAAATCCCTCTTGGTTGGTTCATGATTCATCTCAACTGGAAAGACAGAATCCTACTTTACTAGGCCAACTGGACTCTCCATTAAGGACTCTCCATATAAGGGAACTAGGTACATTGTATCTATTCAGCAAAGAATTGAAGAACAGGACCTAGAGAGAGCAAGCAAGAAGGTTTATTGCAAAAGTGACAGAGTGACAGAGGCTTCTCCAAAGAGGAGGGGCCCCAGACCTGGGAATCTAGTGGGGGAGTTTTGATTTGTTCCTTTTATAGTCTCTGAAATTTCCTCCTTTCCTTATCTTCTCCCCTGTCCACATGCTTCTCACTATTATTGATTGGTTTCCCCCTTTGTCCATGTACCTTAGTTTTTCTATTAGATCCCCTACTTAGGAGCATGAATACAGACGTGCCTGTCTGATTGGGTCTCCCACTCGTGTTCACCAGTGCTTTCATCAAGCAGGAAGTTGACCTCATCAGAGGCCCTCTCCATGCTTCTTTGCTCTGGCCTTGTCCCCAACCTCCTCACTTGCCATCTTGCTCTGACAATCTAAGCCTTTCTTATATCTCCCTCAAATGTTTCATGGCACGTCTGCCAAATCCCTATTGCACATTGGAGTTTTCCATCAAACACTTGAGTGGAATAGCAGTTGCTGTTTTCTTTATTGTAGCCCTCTGTTGTGGAGGGAAACCCACCAAGACATCTCTAGTCAGCCATCTTGCCGATTTCACTCTTTGATCCAGGTTTTTGTACCTACTCCTCTACTTGATTTTCTTTATGCTTTATTTCCTCTAAAGATGGTAGAGGTGTCTTATGTAAAGAAAGATCTAGATCATAACTAGAATGTGATATGATAGAAAATTTATATATTAAAAGAATATTAATTACAACTCCATACCCTGACTTTGCTCTCTACATCTCTTGAGAATAACCCCTGGGTGAATGTTTGTTTAAGAGAGCAAGGTGGACATGACAATCTAATAAATTTATTTGACCTGTTTTCCTCCAGTCTTTACCACATATATGTTATAATAATATTTACTGAAAAATAATGTGTTTAAAATTAAAACAATAACTTTAACTCTAAAATTATTGTTAAGATTTCAAGATGTTTTTACGCTGACTCTCTACTTGCCACGTTTTTCCTCTCTCAAAGCACATGGCTCTGCTTCTCATGAGGTAAGTATATTTGAAGAGACAGAACCCCATGCCTCACACAAAATAAATTCAAAGGTGATAGAATAAATAAGTAGTTTGCCAATTGACAAATTGTCCAGTATATAAATGCTGACTTTATTCATGTTTCTCCCAAAGTGACAAACATGTGAAGAAGTTGAAGAAAGACTAAAATTAACATTCATACAGACAACCTGTATCCTTTTGCCAATATTATTTTGTCACAATTGTTTTCATTTCTTGATAAATGACAGGTAGATAGATATGTACATATGTATATAGGTAGGCAGGTAGATTACTTTTGCTGACCTATTTGAAATACAGAATATATAAATTATTTTATTTAATTTATCTATTTGTTATAATAAGTTATACATGACAGACAAATGCTCTTTGATTTATTGTACACAAATGGAGCACAATTTTTGATTTTCTGGTTTTACCCATAGTAGGGTCACACCATTTGTACAATCATACAGGTACCTAGGGTAATGATGTCCATCTCATTCCACCATCTTTCCTACTCCCCAATCTTCCTCCCCCACTCCCGTTTGCTCCATGCAAATTTCCTTCAATCATCCCTTGTCCCCCTCCCATTATGGATTAGCATCCCTTGTCAGAGAAAACATTCAGCATTTGTTTTTTGTTGGATTGGCTTACATCACTTAGCATGATATTCTCTAACTTCATCCATTTACCTGTAAATACTATAATTTTATTTTCTTTTATTGCTGAGTAATATTCCATTATGTATATATACCACAGTTTCTTTATCCATTCATCTTTTTAATAGAATCTAGTTTGGTTCCACAGTTTGGCTACTGTGAATTGTACTGCTGTGAACATTGGTGTGGTTGTATTACTATAGTATGCTGTTTTTATGTCCTTTGGGTATAGACCAAGAAAGGGGATAGCTGAGTCAAATGGTTCCATTCCAAGTTTTCTAAGGAATCTCCTACTGCTCTCCAGATTGGCTGCACCAAATTGCAGTCCCACCAGCAATGTATGAGTGTGTCTTTTCCCCCACATCCTCACCGATATTTATTGTTGTTTGCATTTTTGATAACTTCCATTCTGACTGGAGTGAAATAAAATCTTGACTAGTATTTTTCTAAGTACTAGAGATGTTGAAGATTTTTTATATATTTGTTGATCATCAATGCTTATTTCTTATGAACCATTGTTTACATTTTTAAGCTGGGAATGTAATTATTTTTTATTAAGTTAGTTGTTTTTGCAATCAAATTTGAGCTAAAATTCAGTGAAAAATAAAAGCTTATCAATTATTTCCAGATAGGTAGAGTGCCGCAATTTTTGGGAGTCATGTATGTACACTCGTTCATTGTTTCAACCTTAATACTGTGATATATTGGGAAAGAACTCTCATTAATGTAGCTGTTTAGAGTAGCAATAGAGAAAATTAAACCCAAGAACATTTCACTGCTGTAAGTCAAATGGTGTGATATAAAAAGTTCTCCCCCATAATTCTGATTCCAAACTCCCCAAGTGAATGGAAGGGATATTAATGGTAGGCAACTTACTAAATATTTAGAAACACTATTAACTGTATCAATTTGGTATCTCTATAAGGTAGTGTAGGAAGAATAGGAGCAGAAAGATTAGGCACCTTTCCTCACCTATCATGTAGAGCATAGCCAATACTCTTATGACAAAAAAAATGTTTAATAAGACACAAGCATAAGGAATTTACTTAATTGCATTTTTATTTGACTTGAGACCTTTCAGAAACGATGACTTAAGGGTTCAGGGAACACTGCCTGGTTTTATTCTTAGGTTGTGTAGGAATGTGATTGGATGTAGGAGTGTGGACTAATGACCTTACACATAGGGGGAAGTTTCGACAAGTCTTATTGGTTCATATGCTTCTTGGCTTCTCTGTGTGGCAATCCTTCCCTGCAAGTGTGTGGTAGAATGCCTTTGAAGTGAAGGTCTTCAAGGAAGATGCTAGGTTTTCTAGGTGGCCTAATTTGGAGGATCGAGACTTGTTTCTGTGACCCATCTAAGATAAGAAAAATCCGGGTCTTTGTGGTTTGCTTCAAAGGACATAGAGGGGCTGGAGGGAGGAAGGTCAGTGAGAACGGGCTTCTTTGGTTTTCCAGTTAGTTCAAAGTACTCAGCATGCCAACGCACCGCACTTTGGGATGTCAATTTCTGAGCCCCAACAGTAGGTAAGTCATTTTCTCATTTGAAAGATGATGATCCAGAAACTCAGAAGAAACAAAGTGTTCATCGAAGTGAACAGAAAGTGGCACAACTGGGAAATAAAGATTTTGAACTCTGAAACCGTGCCACTTCTATTACCAAATTAAGGCATCTGAGTGACTGTCACTTCTCAGTATTTCACTGTCCTGTTACAGAAGGCAAAGTCCATCAAAAAAAAAAAAAAAAGCTTAATTGATGTCTTTTTCCTCTCTGCTCTTGGTAAAAATAATATGAATAGAAAAATGACAAACAAAATTTTCCTTAAAAATTAATTTAAATTATGAAAGAATATAGCACTTGGATGACTACTGAATTAAATGGCTTAGTATCAACCAAATTAATCCTTTTATTAACAGAAAATATTTCCATAACTGACTATGAAATAAAAATGAAAAATAAGAGAGAAGGTAGACATCCAACTTTGGAACTGTGTTGTTTTATTTAGCGGAATGTCATAGTTCAATTGCAACTTAGAATCTTGGTATGTCGAGAACATTATTTTGAGTTGAGTACCCACTTTTGGAAATTTTATTCTATCTTCATTGCTTTCTATCTCCCTTCTTAACAACAAGTGCCCTCTTATTTTTTGCTTCTAAATTCTCCTGGCAATGGCTTGATATTGTTACTATCATTTTTATTCTCAAAGAAAAGTGTCATTTGCATCATATTTCCAATTTGTCAAAATGTCTGTCACACTGGAAACAATATGTTGTAAGTCAAGAACATGTCATGAGGAGGTGGGTTATAGTTGACAGGAAATTCTTTGATAGCCTACCAAATCATGTAATGCTGATTGGCAACTGTATTATAAAGTATTAAAGTAGATAAATGTCTGAAAATTTTCAGAAAAAGAATAGTCCCAGCCCACATTTTTTTTCTACTTTTTTTTTAAGAAACTTACGCTCAGGGTCAGATCTGTGCCCCAATTTTCTCCTATTGTTCCGTCCTCCCCATCTGCTCTTTAGAGTTCTAATGAGCCCCCAGACTCTCTTTCTACACCCTCTACAAAATTTGATTTTAGACATGATCTAATTTAACAATCATTTGTCTTTTCATGTGAATGTGACCACAGCAACGTTAGGAGAATTACATTACCTTTATATGTAACATTTCACCTAAACGAATCATTAATTTCATATTCCTATACTTTTAAAACATTACCTCAGATTCTAGTACGAAAAAGTCCCCATTATTGAAATTTCTGGCATTACTGTGTAAATCTGTGTATATAAGTACTTCTTAGAAATTCTAAAGCAATCTCACAATGTGGCCACTTACTCTGTTAATGGTAAGTCAACCCCGATTTTCCTACCTTGTGATTAATTACACAAGAACAGGATTACACATAACTGCAATAAGCAATATTCAATGAAGTCTATTCTCTCTAATAAGAAAATATAATTCAGCACTACTCATTTATATTCTGATGATGCAATGATGCAGGGAAAGAATCAGCTCTCCTAATCTCTAAAGCATTCAACTTCAAATCAGTACCCTGGAACATACCAGGCATGATTTGAATAGAAGGAGGCCTTACTTTTTCTTTAACTGCATATGCCCTTTCTCAGTAAGTTTATGCTTTGTAGTCAGTTTTTACAATGTTTAAGATTATAAATATGTACAAACCCAAGAAACAGACGCTTGAGGCATATACATGGGGAAAAAAGAAGAATATGTTGTAAACTCAATTATTTGGCTTTCCGGAAGAATATGCTTAATATTTTAGATTTATTCAAAAATTTGATGTAATTTTTATCTCACTGTGCCCGCATGGTCAACATTCAATTTTCCATCAGATTTGAGCAGTAAGGCTTGTTCTGGAGCTTACATAATACAGCTAAAACCAAATGCAAGTCCATAAATGCAAAAGATAATGAGAATTTAGTATTTAAATAGGTGATTTATTAATATCACCATATGTGTTTAAGTTAACTTTGCTCAGCACTTCCATAAATTTCTTTTCAAATAAAAAAGAAAAATGTCACTCACTTGCAATAACCTGACATGTAGATAACAGATGGCTGTGGGGATATTTTAGAGTAAAAAAGCATTAAGAATGAGGCATATCATCTATTATTTTGCCTTGTCCTCTTTATCACTTTCCATCCAAACAGAAATGTGATATATTACAGGAAAATGGCCCCCTTTGTGACATTTCTGATGTGACTATGCAATTTCAACACCAGGGTGGTTCATTTTCTGAAATGAATGAGACACACTTTAACATTTCACGAATCCTATGTTTTGGAAATGAATCCTGCAGAAATTCATTAAGCTACTCCATCCATTCTAAATATCAGAAATTATTCTATTCCAATCATAAAAATATGCAAAGGAACACTTTTAAAACATGCATATGAACATAAAGGTTTCAATATGAAAAATCATTTGACAACTAACAATTCTATATAGGGTAATTACAAAGAAAAAGCTGACTGTGGTCACCTGCATTTGTGATATCCTTTCAAAGATGATATGAAGCTGCCTTTCTAAGGTTGTCTCACTCAGTCTGCCTCAGTGAATGCTGCTTTTCTTTTTCAGTCCAAAATAGCAATGTATGGGCCTTATTTTGTATTTTTTAAATAGTTATCACAAAGCTAGGTATTTTTTTTTAATTTGGTTCACAACTGTTATCCCCTTTATATGGATGAGGAACAGAGACATAGGGACATAGAGAAATATAGCCCTGTAACATATTAAATAAGTTGTACAGCTGAGGCTAGAATGCAAATCAACAGCATGCTAAAATTCTAGGCATTTATGCAGCTTTGTGTTTTGAGATATAAGGTTAAAATGTTACCTTTATATCAAAAACTTCTTAAAATTTTGTTTTACTCAACTTCTTCATTGATTCACCAAAAGACCTGACAAGAACAAATAGAGGAGGAAAGGTTTATTTGGAGCTTATGGTTTCAGAGGTCTCAGTCCATAGACAGCCATCTCCATTGTTCTGGACTTGATGTTAGGCAGGGCATCATAACAGAAGGGCTTGGTGGAGGAAAGCAACTAAGTATATCACACTAGGAAGCACAGAGACAAAATATAAACCCCAAAGGCAAGCCCCCAGTGACCTACTCCTTCCAGCCACACCCTGCCTGTTTACAGTTACCACCAAGTTAATCCACATTAGGGAATCAATGAAGTAATTAGATTAAGGCTTTCATAACCCAATCATTTCATCTTTCAACTTTCTTGCATTGTCTCACACATGAACTTTCGGCGGACACTTCATATCTAAACTATAACAAATTTAGTTTATGACTAGAAAGAAAGAATGGTTACCCCCCAAAAAGGATACAATTGACAAATTATTTTATAAATGTCCTACTTTTCAATTTTTTTCCATATTATTAAAAACAGGTTGGTTCCACAATCTTGCTATCGTGAATTGTGCTGCTATGAACATCGATGCAGCAGTGTCCCTGTAGCATGCTCTTTTTAAGTCTTTAGGGAATAGACCGAGAAGGGGAATAGCTGGGTCAAATGGTGGTTCCATTCCCAGCTTTCCAAGAAATCTCCATACTGCTTTCCAAATTGGCTGCACCAATTTGCATTCCCACCAGCAATGAACAAGAGTGCCCTTTTCTCCGCATCCTCTCCAGCACTTATTGTTGTTTGACTTCCTAATGGCTGCCAATCTTACTGGAGTGAGATGGTATCTTAGGGTAGTTTTGATTTGCATTTCTCTGACTGCTAGCGATGGTGAGCATTTCTTCATGTACTTATTGATTGATTGTATGTCCTCCTCTGAGAAGTGTCTATTCAGGTCCTTGGCCCATTTATTGACTGGGTTATTTGTTATCTTATTGTCTAATTTTTTGAGTTCTTTGTATATTCTGGTTATTAGGGCTCTATCTGAAGTGTGTGGATTAAAGATTTGTTCCCAGGATGTAGGCTCCCTATTTATCTCTCTTATTGTTTCTTTTGCTGAGAAAAAACTTTTTAGTTTGAGTAAGTCCCATTTGTTGATTCTAGTTGCTAACTCTTGTGCTATGGGTGTCCTATTGAGGAATTTGGGGCCCGATCCCACCGTATGTAGATCATAGCCAACTTTTTCTTCTATCAGATGCCGTGTCTCTGATTTAATATCAAGCTCCTTGATCCATTTTGAGTTAACTTTTGTGCATGGCGAGAGATAGGGATTCAGATTCATTTTGATGCAAATGGATTTCCAGTTTTCCCAGCACCATTTGTTGAAGATGCTATCCTTCCTCCATTGCATACTTTTAGCCCCTTTATCAAATATAAGGTAGTTGTAGTTTTGTGGATTGGTTACTGTATCCTCTATTCTGTACCATTGGTCCACCCGCCTGTTTTGATACCAGTACCATGCTGTTTTTGTTACTATTGCTCTGTAGTATAATTTGAAGTCTGGTATCGCTATACCACCTGATTCACAAGATTGTGGAACCAATCTAGATGCCCTTCAATAGATGAATGGATAAAAAAAATGTGGCATTTATACACAATGGAGTATTACTCTGCATTAAGGAACGACAAAATCATAGAATTTGGAGGGAAATGGATGGCATTAGAGCAGATTATGCTAAGTGAAGCTAGTCAATCGTTAAAAAACAAATACCAAATGACCCCTTTGATATAAGGGGAGTAAACAAGGACAGGGTAATGACAAAGAGCTTGAGAAGAAGATTTACATTAAACAGGGATGAGAGGTGGGAGGGAAAGGGAGTGAGAATGATATATAAGAGGAAAGGAGGTGTAAGACAAGATAATACAAATGGAAGAAATGATTTACGGTAGAAGGGGTAGAGAGAGAAAAGGGGAGGGGAGGGGAGGGGAGGGGGGATAGTAGAGAATAGGACTGACAGCAGAATACATCAGACACTAGAAAAGCAATATGTCAATCAATGGAAGGGTAACTGATGTGATATAGCAATTTGTATACGGGGTAAAGTTGGGAGTTCATAACCCACTTGAATCAAACTGTGAAAGATGATGTATTAAGAACTGTGTAATGTTTTGAACGACCAACAATAAAAAAAAAAAAAAAAAAAAACAGTCACACTAAAAAAAAAAATAAATAAAAAAATAAAAACAGGTAATTGTCATAATTTTCAAAGGAAACCACTGTTACTAGTCTTACCAAATTATGTGAACTCCTGCAGCAATAAATTATCTCTGACCATTGAATCAATCTGAGCAGTTCTGAGGCCTTGTTCAGTAGCCTGTGCAAGAAAAATAGAACATTATTCACTGTTTAATTTCCACTTAGAAGCAAACCCCCGTTTCTTGGTGAGCACCCATTGTAGACATCTGCTTCCCCGACCCAGGTTATTTCCTTCCTCTGCATTCACTCTTAGTAGCCACTGAGCACAGCTCATCACGGCTCTGCTTTGATTCACTGTGGGCTGTGTCTCTGTGGAAGACCTTCAGTCCAGTACTTCAACCTGCTCTGTATCTTGGCATTGTTGAAACTGTTAAATTCTGATGTCATTACCTTTCTTACAACCCTGATAATTGAGATAAGAACATATGTTGGTATATATATATATATATATATATATATATATCACATTATCCTTCATTCTGTAAATGCAGATTCTACTAGTATAAGTAGGTTACATTTCAGTAATATTGGGTGGGCTTTACTCAAAACTTTTTTCTCACATTCAACCATCAGACTACATTTGGTGCAAAACCAAATTTTCCCTTGAAGAAGTGGGATTAGAAAAATCTAGCCATAAGTACTCTCAAATCCAGATCCTTGTAGTGGCATACAAGTTGCACAAAATGCATTTATAAACCACTATTCTATAATGCCAGGTAATTAGGCTTTTAAAGAATTATTATATTTCTACATGCAGTTAGATGATATTCCCAAAGATTTAAAGATCATGTTGTATAAATGCATACTATGAATCCCAGGATATGTAATGACACAGTAAAAAACTGATATTTAATTTGAATTTCTGTTAGTATGATTCTAAAATAATTTTCTAATTATGGTCACTGTATATACATATGACATAATAAAATTACTTTCATGAAAATATATTCATTTTTTTCTGTATAAGAACATTTTTTAAAAAAACAAGAATATATTTAAAGAATGTAAATTTTTAAAATTTTCCTAACCAATTATGCATATATGTATTAAGGCCATTATAAAATTAGGTCTTTCTATTTCAAAATCACATGTTATCACCAATTTCCAATTCACTGTTGAACTAAAATCCATAAATGAGTAAGCTATGGCCCCTGGCCAGGAGCCTACAGGAGAGAAGAATATTTTTGCCATCTGGCATCCCAAGGGGACCTTTGTAACTAGCAGGGAACTGTCAGACTTAAACCAAGTTTAAGAAGAGCAGTGTGGCAAAACAGCACAACATATTGGAAGCATGAGTGCAGTGAGGAAAGGGCAGACAAAAATCACTTTTCCTTTAAACCCTCAAGTCAGAATAAGTGCACATATTATCCATGCTCCAAAAACAGGGCTCAATCATTGTCAGGAGGAAAAAAAGCCCTGATCCCAAATTTTTTAACTTGTCTCTGCTACTAATCATGCATATAGAATGAGTAACACACCATTTCTCTAGGCTTCCATTTATTTATTTTTAAACATATAAATATATGTGTATGTCTGTTTTGGTGAGTGAGCACTAACCTAGGGTCCTTCAGTTATATTTTTCTTTCTCTGATGAAAAATAAAACCCTTTTCTTCTGACAACTATTCCACAAACATTTCTGCTTACCCAAATTATACTCCCCTTTTCTTGTTTGTTACATATCATTGTGCCTGCTTTGTTGTGCTTATGTCTCATTAAAAGGTGGTACTGCTTAATGGAATAGGAAAACTGCATTTATAAATTATTCTAATCTAGAAAAGAGGGGGTATTCAGCATCTCTGCTGTATAATTATTCAATTGAATGTGATATTGCAAAATCATTAGTCAAATAAAGCAATCAGGTGAGCAAGCAATCTCATTGCGAGTCTAGGGAGGTTTAAATTTGGTTCAGCATTAGCAAGTAGTAATGCTCACTGGAAGGACCTTCTGCGTGGTACATTATATGTTCTATGAATGATAAGTCCTGGGGTAAAAAACATAATTTAATGTTTGGGAGTTAATGTGCATCGTAGAGTCATTTATCATCTGAGACTTTGTTGCTGGATACGAAGAGGGAAAATGTATTCATGAGGAGATGGAATATTTAGATACAGCCTGTCATTTTCAATTCAGTGAATCACCTTAGCTGTGGTTATTGGATTCTACCTGACCACATTTCCAGGCAGGCTGAGGGCATATTCTCTGCCATGAGGCTCAAAGATTACATAAAAATGTGAAGATTTAGAAGAATCATCAGCTTCCTGGGCTTTGGATTGATTTGTTAACTCTTGAAAGCCCATGAGTTAGTGAGCTAACTCAGAATTTCCGAATGTGTTCAAAAAAGAATTTGAATATATGTGTGGTCAAACATAGTGTAGCCTCAGGCGATAAGCTTCAAAGAATCTTGCCAACTTGAGGGTTCTGTAGTCCTACAAAGATTCCATTATATGGGGTAGGATATTTTCAGCAGACTGATTTTCTTAGTGATGTTTTTGCTTTTTAGTTTGGATTTAGTTTGGACTCTCTGAGTGCACATATAGAAATGCATGGAAGAAAATACTAATTAATATTAAATCAGAAACAAAAGAAATGTATTTGAATTTTTAATTAATTATTAGTCTTCTTTGTTAGTGAAATTTAGGAGCATATGTGTAAAACACATAGTTGTGATATTCTTCAGTTCCACCCATTTACCAGCAAATACCATAATTTCATTCTTCTTTAAGGCTACGTAAAACTCCATTGCATATATAGGACACATTTTCTTTATCCATTCATGTGTTACTTGGCATCTAGGCTGATTTCATAACTTGGCTCTGGTGAATTACAGTGCTATAAACACTGATGTGGCTGTATCTCTATACCATACTGATTCTTTTGGGTAAATACCAAGGACTGAGATCTAGTCATATGATGGTTCAATTTCTCGTCTTATGAAATGTCTTCATACTGTGTTCTAGAGTGACTATACTAATTTGCAGTTCCATCAGCATTGTGTATGGGTACATTTTCCTCACATCACTGTTAGCATTTATTATTATTTGAATTCTTGACTAATTGCGATGAAATCTCAATGTAGTATTGACTTACATTTCCCTGATTGCTAGGGTATTGAATATATTTTTCATATATTTGTTGGCTATTAATATTTCTTATTTTGAGAAATGTCTGTGTTGTTCTCTTACCCATTTATTAACTGGAGACTATCATGCTAAGTGAAATTAGCCAGTCTCTGAAAGTAAAGGTCAAATGGTTTTTCTCACAGAACAAAATAAGGTTAAAAAACAGGGTGATGGGACACCATGAAAATAGAAGATCAGTGGAATAGTGGTACCCCTTGAGGAGGTAGGGAGGAGGATGGGATAAGGGAGAAATTGTGGAACAAAACTAACTAAATTATGTGATGTACATATGTGAATATAACATAGTGGATTTCACCTTTATGCATATCTATAATGCACCAATTAAAAAATAATAATAAATTGAGGAAAGATTAATAGAGTAGAGGAATAGGGAACAGGGAAGGAGGAGAGGAAGGACAGAGGAAATACCAGAGACTTTGTGATTATTTCAAAATGAACCCCAGTATTATGTATAACTATAAGACACTAATAAAAACATTCAAAAACATAGTTGTGATATTATTAGAAGAGTTTTGTGTGCACATTTAACATGAAATTTAAAGATTTGAAATTTCAAGATTTAAAATAATCTTGAAAATCCTTCCTGTACTATCTCTAAGAGGAGTCTTTTAATGTAGTCAAGTCAATTAACAGGAGAGTCTTTGTAATTGTACATTGTTTTCACTGTAAATATTTCTTCTCTGTCTTCACTTTTGTTAATATTATATTGATTATTTTTAAAATATGTATAAAAATAAGGAAAGAGAACAGAATAAAAATAAAAAATGAGTGCATAAACAATACTTGTGATTTAGATTTTATGATTTTTTAAAAAGTATTTTTTTTCCATTATCTGAAGAAAACAGAGTAGTGATACTATTTTCATTAAAAACCATGTTGCTACTCAAGCTTTTCACTTTATGGATGAGTTCAAAAAATAAATGGGCTTTGCCCATTATTACAAGAAAAAGGGACATAGTTATAACTTAGAGGTAAGCATTTTGATTCTCAATACTTTGGTTACTAATGAAAGTGAGAATCCTAACCAAGTGACGATCTTAGCAAAGTGAGGAACAAATGAGGTCCAAAATTTTAAAAAAATATCCCAAAAATGATATTTGAGAAAAATTTAAAAATTTGGAATTGATAGCATGTATTTTTTATTTTGTTATTGAATGGAATCACATTGATTGGCAGATTTAAGTTTAATTCTGTATAGGGGATATTTTTTTTGTACCTGTTTTTACTTACTGCTTATTTTAACACCAACCTTAAAACCCTGCTCTATGGATATCTGCAAAAAGATACAGAGTATACTTAAATCTTTATAAAGATATCTGCAATTTTTTACAGTGTCAAACTTTACAAATTATTAATTAACAGGAGAGTCTTCATGATATCTTTAAAGTAAAATAACATCTCTTTTCTAAGGAAATATATAATTGTGTCTGTAACTGGAATAAAGTTTTAATAGTTAAAAACTCACAAAGTACTTCATTTAAGCAAATACTTCTTTTCTTTTTTGTATATATATTTTTTCATTTCTCAAAGTGAAAATGAAAGTGCTGTGCATATTTTTCTTTTAAAATATTTGTATATTATTTTCTATTTCAAGCCCTTTTTACTTTTTTTATTTTGAGGAAGGTTTTCACTAAATTACTGAGGGCCTTTCTAAGTTACTAAGGCTGGCCCTGAACTTGCAATCCTCTAGCCTCAGCTTCCCAAGTTAGGAGGATTACAGAAGTGCACCACTGCACCTGGTTTTAATTTTATTGTGTATGTTTAAGATATACAGTTCAATATTATAAGGTATGTATATGCATAGTGAAATGGTTACTATAATGGAACAAATTAACATCATCATCTCCTTTACCTATTTTTCTCCCTGTATCAAGAATTGCATATGTACTAATTAAGCAAAATTCTCAAATACAATACACTATTATTAAATGTAGACCCTTGTAAATTAGATCATTTGATTTGTTCATTGTATAAAATCGCTACTTTTTATTATCTGATCTACATTTCTATATTTCCTGACCCTAGTAATTGCTGTTTTATTCTCTCTATATATATTTGATTTTTAAAAAAAATTCACATATGAGATCATTCAATGTTTTTCTTTCTGTTTGACTGATTTCACTTAACATAATATCATCTACATTCAGCTATGTTTTGACCATTAGCAGGATCTTTCTCTTTTTTTTAAAAGTTTGAGTAATATCTCATTACACACACACACACACGATCATTTCTTTATCCATTTATCTGTAGTTGTTTTTTCCCATCCACATCTATTGCAAACAAACAACGCTGCCATAAATGTGTCCCTATAAGGTGGTAATTACAAAGGCTCATGACAAAGAATTCTCCCCCATCTTTTCTTTGAGGAGTTTTATGATTTCAGGTCCTATGTTTAGATCCCCTATATATTTGAGATTATTTTGTACATAGTGTAAGATATGGATATAATGTCATTCTATTGTATGTAAAAATCCAATTTCCCCACCATCATTTATTGAAGAGGAAATTCTTTCCCCCTTGTATTTTTGATGTCCTTGTTGAAAATTAGTTGACCAGGTATTTTTGAATTTATTTCTAGGCTCTTTATTCTGTTCTACTGGTATAAGTGTCTGTTCACTTGTTAGTGAATATACTGTTCTGTTGTACCTTTGTGTATAATTTTAAATGAAGGAGTGTGATATTTGCAATTATTTTTTCCTAAGAATTGCTTTGGGTATTGAGGTTTTTGAGACTCTATTTAGGTTATAGGATTGTTTGTTCTAAACTTTCATTTTTAAATATTTTTCTAAGCCAGACTGTATCTAGTTTTATTAAGGATTTTCTTTCTTTCTTTCTTTTTTCTTCTTTTTTTTTTTTTTTTTGTGATTCCAAATAGGTTTTGGGACTGGTTGTTCTAATCTTTGGGGGTTTTTTTAGAGTATTTATTTATTTTAATTTTTTATTTGTTTTAATTAGTTATACATGACAGTAGAATGCACTTATATACTTTCATATATCATACATAGATGGGATATAATAAATTCTAATTCAAACTGTATCCAGTGTTACTAAAGACTTTTTTTTTTTTAACAATCATAGTATTTCCAGCGAGATGAAAAATTGTCAAAAGTACACAACAACTTTCAAATGTCTTTCTTTAATGGACTATCAAGATCCAAAAGCCATTTGTAAAAATCCAGTGAGATCTTTGATTCTCTGCACATGGAAACTTTTCATAAGCTGACCCCGACTTTCAGGAAATAAACTGAAAAGTGGAAGGATTATTAACCTGGGGATCTGCAATCTATAAAGGGAAGTGCTGCATTTTCAAGGAACGCCGTCTCAATGCTACCACAGGAAAACCTAGATTGCCTGACATCCTGGTAACCAATTTTGGAGGGCCAGGTCTGGAGTTGAAGAAAGATAGTTCTATGCTAAAGCCACACGGGAAGAGATAACATTAGAATTAATTTTAGTTTCTTCATACCACAAGGTATTTACGCCAAGGTGGCTATGTGTGTCATTGTCCAGGAATCTCTCATTCTGGAAGTCGAGAGGAAGTCTTTTAAAACTTTACAGGAAAGACATTTTCTCCCAGAGCAATCCAGCTCCAGAGACTTTATTAGTGACACATGCTTCTTCCTCAAACATCAACAGTAAAGTGACCTGTGTGCTAACAATATAGCTTTAAAAAAGTAAAACTAAATTCTGCATTTTTAGAAAACTTGATGAAGAAATAGTAGTTCAGAAGTACACAGCTGTCAAAAATGTCCACACTTCCTTTGGTGTCTCCAGTTCCTGTTCTCTTTTGGCATTTCCCATTTTCTGCAGGGTTATTCCTATCTTTGCCAGTATCAACTTTCCATTTCTTTTCTGGAATTTCCTCTCCATTTTTTTTTTGTTGGAATTTTTTAGATTTAGCTTTAGCTTCCAGAGGATCAGTTTTAGCAGCAATCTTGTAAATCTTCTCTGTAGTTTCTTTTTCACTTTGGCTTGATTCCCCTTAGTGCATGCTGTCCTTCTCCTGGGCATGATGGCCACAGTGGCAGAAGTAGTTACTGGCAGCATGCTTGTTCAGACAGGTGTGTTTGGGGTAGTTCTCATTCTTCTTTACATGTATTCTATTGTTTCTGTTCCTATGAAAAATGGCATTGGAATTTTTTTTTTATAGTAATGACACTGAATCTACAGTTTGCTTTAGGGCAATAAAGTCATTTCAAATAATATTCTTCTGATTCATGAGCAAGAAATATACACAAGGGAATATTACTCAGTACTAAAAGAGGATAAAATCATGGCATTTGCTGGTAAATGGATACAGTTGGAAAATGTCATGGAGAGTGAAGTAAGCCAATCAGAGAAAACCAAAGGCCAAATGTTTTCTCTGATAAGTAGATGCTGATTCCACGATGGAGGTGGGGTGGGGAAGGGGAGAATGGAGGAACTTTGAATAACACAAAGGGGAGGGAGCGGAAGGAAGGGGACACAGGGGTAGGAAAGATGGTGGAATGAGATGGACATCATTACCCTTGGTACTTGTATAATTGTGCAAATGGTGTGACCTTTCTGGGTACAACCAGAGAAGTCAAAAATGTGTTCTATTTGTGTACTATGAATCAAATGCATTCTGCTGTCATATATAACTAATTAGAACAAATAAATAAAAGTCATGGACTAGGAAAAAAAAAGAAAGAAATATCTTAGCATGTATTTGTGCTACAATATTAAGTGTACAGATCTTTGAGCTCCTTGAATGTATTCCTAAGTATTGATTGTAGAGAAGTAGTACTGATTGTAGAGAAAAAGATTTCAGTTTTCCCCATTGATTCTAAAACTAACTGTATGTTTTTCACAAATGGCCTATATTGTGTTGAGAGACTTTCTTTTTATGCGTAAACAGTTCAGAGATTTTTATCAAGAAAAGGTGCTGAAGTTTGCCAAATGTTTTCTGCATTAATTGGCATAATCATATGGTTGTTATTTTTCCGTATGTTAATGTAATATATCACTTCAATCAATTTGCATATGCCAAATAAATGTTCCATTTCAGAGAAAAATCTCTACTGATCATGATGTATAATCTTTATGATGCTATTGAATTTGACTTGATAATATTTTATTGAGGATTTTTGCATCAATGTTCATCATACATTGACCTGTAGATTTCTTTCCTGTCTTTGATTAAATTTCAATTGTAAAGTCTTGTGGTCCTTGTTTCCTCCTGTTCACAGGTTCTTAATTACAACTTCAATCTCTTCATTATTGTATGCTCAAGCTTTCTACTTATATATAATTCAAATTTGTAGTTTATTGTAATAGGAACTTAGCATTTTCCTCTAGGTTATCATTTGTTGGCCTATAATTGTTTCTGATTATATCATATTTTTTTTAAATTTCAGAGATTTCTGATAGTGTCTTCACTTTGACTTCTTTTTCTTAGTCTAGCTAAGAATTTGATTTTATTTACTTTTTTCAAAATGCAAACTCATTAGTTTCTTAAAAAGCATCCTTATTTATTATTCTCTATTTTAATTCATTAATTTGGCATTCTTGGATGGGCTCAAACCCTGTTTCCATTCTGATTTTTAATATTTTTCCTGCTAACTTTGAGTTAACTTTTTCTTTTTCCTAAATCCTAAAGTTGTAATGTTAGGCTTTTTATTTGGGATTAGGCTACTTATTTGAGATCTTATTGATTTATTCATTCATTCATTTATTATGTATTTTGTACCAAGGACTGAACCCAGGGGCACTTTTTAGTTTTTTATTTTGAGTCAGGATCTCCCTAAGTTGCTTAGGGCCTCACTAAGTTTCCGAAGTTGGTTGTAAACTTGTGATCCTCCTGCCTCAGCCTCCCTAGTCACTTGGATTATAGGCATGGGCCTGGCTTTAGTTTGTTTGTTTAACGCTGGCATTTGTTGCACTAAATTCTCCCATAAAACAGCTTTTGCTGCATTCCATTGGTTTGGGTATGTTGTTTTCTGTTGTTGTTTATCTCAACATATGTTTTGAAATTTCTTTTTAATTGTTTTTGACCATTGTTTAGGAGCATGTGTGTATCCACATAATCATGACTTTTTTTAAAAATTGCACTTGTTGTTGATTTCTAGTTTCATCTCACTGTAGTTGGAAATATTATATAATTTCTGTCTTCTTAAACATTCTACATAATAAACTAACACAAAATCAAAGATGTTATTATTCTTTAAAGTAAATGTGAAATAATGTGCATGTCTTTTCGTGATAGTTTCCTACTGTTTTTTATAATGGTAAAAACATTTAACATTTTTTTTAGGTAGATATTAGACTATTATTAGCTGTGGAGAAAATATCATATTGCAGATTTCTAGAATTTATCTTATCTAATTGAATCTTTATTTCTATTGATCAAAAACTCATTCAGCCCTCCCCCATCTCCTGACAGACACCATTTCATTCTGATTCTATGATTTAGACTCTTTTAGATACCACACACAAGTACAGGCATGTAGCACTTGTCCTTATGTGACTGGCTTATTCCACATAGTATAATATCTTCAAGGTTCACCCATGTTTCCTACTGAATAATTTCCATCTTTTTTTTTTTTAGAAAAATAGTCTGTAATTTCATATGGTTATAACAGTAGCCAAAAGAATAAAATAGTTAAGAATAAATTTAGCTAAGGATAAGAATGACTTGCACATTGAAATTTACAAAACAGATAAAAGAAATGTTAAGACACCATTGGAAAGACAGTCCATTGACTAGAAGATTCCAAATGGATTGGTACATTTAATGTTGCTCCATAAGTTAGAAGGCAACATTATGCAAGTATTCACACTACCCAAAGTAATCTATAGATTAAATATAAACCCTGTGTGAATCCCAATGGCATTTTTTTAACAGAAACAAACAAAAAATCTTAAAATTCATTTGAAACTACAAAGGAACCCAAGTAACCAAAAGCAATTGGTTTTTCAGCACTGCAGATTGAACCCACAGCCTTATCTGTATTAGAAAAGCACTTTGCCACTGAGCTAAATCCTCATCCCTGTCAAAACCAATCTTAAGAAAGAAAAACTAATTGAGAGGCCTAGTTTTTCCTGATTTCAAAGTCTATTAAATAGTTAGAATGATGAAACCAGCATAAGATTGGCATAAAGAGATATACGTAGAACAATGGGACAGAACAGAGAACCACACATAAATTCAAGAATATAAGGTTATCCAGTCTTCAACAGAGGTCAACAAAATACACAGTGGATAAAGGTTAGACTTTCCAACAAATGATTTTGATAAAAGAATAAAAATTGGACCTTTGTCTTATACCATAAACACAAAAATCAACTCAAAATTATTTAAAGACTTAAATGTAACCCCTGATTATAAAACTTTTAGAAGACTACAGAAGGGAAAAGCTCAATGACATTAGTTATTGCCATTATTTTCTGAATGTGACTCTACGTGCATAAGTAATAAATATCAAAATAGACTTGTCCTTATGTGACTGGCCTCAAGCTAAAATTCTGCATAGCACAGGGAATAATCAACAGAGTAGAAAGGCAATCAACATGGGAAAAAATATCTTTGAAAATCATGTATTTGATAAGAAGTTAATTTTCAAAATATATAGGAAACTCACTTTAATACCAAAACAAAAACACCCTTCTAACCTGATTTAAAAATGGGTCAGGGTTAAATAGACATTTTTCCAAAGACATGAAAATTACGATGAGGCATATGAAGATTTTTAAAGGCATTAAGCATCAGGAGAAAGCAAGTTAAAATCACAATGAGATGTCATCTCTGACCTCTTAATAGAGTTATTATCTGGAAAAAATAACTAACAAAAAAACAAATCTCGTTTAGGATGTGGAGAAATTATATCACTATTGGTGATCATTATAATACGGTATAGCTGCTATGGAAAACAGGTATGGAAATTCCTCAGAAAATTAATATTAGCATTAGTAGAATATTTAGCTAACAAGCACAACCCCTGAGTTTAATCTTGAACACAACAACAAATAAAAATAAAAATTTAAAAAATAAAAATAGAACTACCAAGGGGTCCATCAATCCCACTTTTTAATATTTATTCAAATAATCGAAATCCATATCTGAAAGAAACATTAGCAGTCCCATGCTCATTACAGCATTATTAATCTAGTAAAATGGGATAACTACTTATTTAGATATGTATTGCACTTCACTGAAAATAACCATAAACCTGAGTAAAACAGCATTTCTAGATCTGGTAGGTACTCCTAGAAGAGAATCACCAAGCTTGAGAGATAACTATGGATTGCTGGCTTGGTAGTGTTGATCTTGTGTTTTTAAGTATCCTTGCTGATTTCCTGTTCTATCAATTACTGTGAGAGCTGGTTGTGAAGTCCCCAACCATTAACTGTAGACTTTTTTATTTCTTTCAGTTCTATCATATTTTGCCTAATGTGTTTTGTAGCTTTGTCTTTTGATACAAACACACTTTAGATTGATCTGAGTTCTTAGTAGAACCTTTTCATTATATAATGACTCTATCTCTGATAATCATATTTATGGGTTGCAGTGTAGCTTTTCAATACATGCATATAATGTGCAATGATCCAGTGGGGTAATTAAGATGTACTCGTATTGAGAACATTCAAAAATCCTATTTTTTTTCCTTTAATGTCTATTTTTTTCTGCTATCAATATGGTCACTCTTTCCATATTCTGAAAAAAAAAATATATTGCATGCTTACCTTCATTTTACTTTCAGCCTGTGTATTCCAATACATTGCAGTGATTATATAATAATATATATTAGTTTCATATAGCTGCAGTAATATATTACCACAAACTCAGTGACATAACAAATATATATTATTTTATAATTCATGAGATCAGGAGCCTAAAATGAGTCAGGCTATTCTCATTTTTTTCTGGAGGCTGGAAGAATCGGTTTCCTTTTCTTCTCCAGCTTTTAGATACGGCCTACAGTTTTTGGCTTGTGGGCTTTTCCTCCGGTTTCAAAGCAACTACATAGTACCTTCAAATCTATCTCTTTCTCTCACTCATAATTACTCCCATCATGTGATTTTGAATCATCGGGCTTCCTTTTGCAAGGAAAACATAATTTTTGGTTTTGGCTGATCCCAATTATAAAATAAAAAGCACTATGAGGTATATATAAACATTTGACTGAAAATACTTTCTTTTAAAGTTTTAAATAAAATTCATCAGGGCAAAGAAAATATATAACTAGAAGTAATAATATGACAATAATAACAATAAAATTTAGAACATTTCTGAAAGCATTAATCAAGATCTTTAAAAATGTTAGTATTCCTCACTGCGATATCACTTTTATAAATATATATATATATATATATATATACACATTAAATATATTACTAGTGTTATATACAGATATTTATATCCTAAAATATCAATCATCTTCATAACAACAACAAAAATACACAACTGATTAAAGTGGTGGAGTCAATTTGGCACCTGTGACTCAACTGCATTTAGTCATGTCACACAGGTAGTTTGAAATCCACTATGGAGGGAATATTTACACTACAGAAATTGTTAAATTCAACTGCCATAGCCCCTGATAAACATGTCACTGGGAAAAATTAAGTCATCTATAGACACTGAGTTCTGAAAAGCAGAAAAGTCCTGTTATTTTCAAGGAATATTTTTTAAAAATCCTTTAAAAAGAACTGAAGAAGATAGAAACTATATTCATTTTAACAATATAATGGTTTTTAGATATGATACAGTACATCAAAATTTTAATTGCACATAAAACTGGAATTTACAAGATATTAAAATATTTTAAAGTTTTTATTGTATTGGAAATCAAAATAAAGTGGAAATAAAAGGCTGTTTGATCTACAACTCTTGACTACATACCTTTAAGAGCAAATATTTTACAGAATTATAAGTAAAATTAATTTTGAAATTATAAAATAACCAATGAGCACAATCAATCACGGCTTAAATTTTATGAAGCATATAAAAGTTTAAGTGATATCCCACCTTGATTTCTATCTCTGGCAGAAATATAGTAGAGATATATAAAACCAAAACATTTTGAAACATCTTATATAACTTATAAAAATATTGAGGGGATTACAAAAAAATTAGAGCCATAAGCCATATGTCAATGGGGAAATCTCATATAAAAAACTGAATGAGGCATTCTCCACCATCAGAATTGATAGATCTAAATGCACTTTAAAAAATAATGATCACACAAAGAAACAGAGCTATGTTTTGGCCCATTAAAGGAGAAAAAAAGAAATAAATAAAAAAGTTACCATAGAGAAAAGAGCATTCCAGATTCTTAATATCCTAAGAGTCAAGAAGTCATAGCAAAAATCTCCAAAAATTATCTTTGTGGTTTGCTTATCTGAATCTTCTCACTAAACATTTACTTTAAATGAAAACTCAAGCTGGGCAGCCTTCCTGATTTGTGTGTGTCAGTCCTATTGACTGAGATATTCACCTTTTTCCTTTTTAATGTGATCATGTAGTCACTCGCTTTTCCCTTTCTGCTGATTTTCAATGATTTCTGTTTCTCAGCCTAACTCCTGGCTTATTATATGCTTTCCACAAAATCTAGATCTGAGTTTGGTGCAATCCATATGTTACTCACAGCTGGCGTTAAATCCCTATCTTTCATGGTTAGGTCCCCATTTTGTAGATCAGAATATAGTGTGAAGTTCTTCTTCAAAAGACCTAAACTGGCTATCTGTAGATGTATAGCTGTTTTTATCTTCTTCTATCCCACATCCCTGCAGTCATATTCTTCAGTTTGTAAGTTTCAATCTGCCCATTTGAATAAAAAGAATTTGTTCATTACAAATGAATCTTGATACCCATTAGCATATCATGATAGAACAGTAAAAAAAAATGTCCTTTTATGATTTACAATTGATATTCATCTGATGTGTAAATGTAGTATTTAAATACGTTTTTATATAATTTTACTCTGTTTTGTGTGTTTCTATATGTTTCTGATAAAGCAAGCTTGCTGATATTTTCCACTGAGTAATATGTTTTGTAAAACTCCTCCTGAAGTGAACAGGTTCTAAATACTATTTGCTTTTAGATTTATTGTAAGCAAATAATATCACTCAGACTTTCCTTCAAACATAAGACCATACCAAAATAAATAAGACTAAGAACATTTTCAGTAATAAATAAAAAAAATGGAAATGTTCTACTAAGATGGATAACAACATTAAGATGTAAACAGTTTTTTTTGTTTTTTTTCCATAACTAAAATAAAATAACATGTCCTGTGAAAAACAGAGACAGGAGGGAGGAAAACTAAACAATAGGCCACATGGCAGAATTAGCAAGAGGACTGAGAAGACCCAGTGAGACTCTTTGCAGGTTTTTTTTTTTTTTTGTACTGGGGATTGAACCCAGGTCCACTTACCCACTGAGCAAAATCTTAACCCTATTTTATATTTTACTTAGAGGCAGGTTCTCACTGAGTTATTAGCGCCTTGCTTTTGCTCAAGCTTACTTTGCACTCTTGATCTTCCTGCCTCAGCCTCCCAAACTGCTGGGATTACAAGCATGCTCCCAGTGTCCATACAATTTTGCCTCTGACATTTTTATCAATATTTTAAGAAGAAAAGCTTTATTTAATAGCCTGTTCACAAAATAGAATCAAAGTAGGTATCGGACAGACATTTGGTTATCAGTTAATATTTTATTTACAGTCTTAAGATTTTATGCATAAAACCCCAAATTAGTTGTCAGATCTTTTCAAGATGAGTAGACACACTTTTTCACTTGACAATTGTGTATTCAATCCTGCTCTGTGTGTGATAGTATGCTATAATCTAGAAACAGTGTGTTTCATGGACTCTAGTCTTTTCCCTTGAGAAACATACAATGTAGATTTACAGATGGCATAGTCATTTCAAATATTATAAAATGAAAAAAAATCAATATAAAAAATACCAGAAACAACACATTGGTCTTATAATAAAGTGGTTTGTGCAAACAGAACACATACCAATAGATACCACCAGTAAAGAAACACACAATTATGCATATGTTTAAAGAATGGAGAAATCATTAAGGAAGACAGTGCAGATGTGTGTATTGGATCTGGAAAGATAAATATAATTTGGGTAGGTGGGGAGTATAAAGTGTGTGGGAGAGGGTATACATTGAAGGATGAGAATAGTGTTGTGAGAGAAGAAATTGTGGTCAGTTTGGTTTATTTACACATATCACAGAACATATTCAAATAGAAGTAAAGAAGAAAGGAAATTGCCTTTAGACTCAAGAGCAACTTGGAAACTATCTTTGCAAATAAATGATTATCCAAGATGTTTATATCACCGACCCTCACTTTCTATATAGGTGGAAAAAGGGAGTTGACATGCAACGTATAAGCACTTTGTTGCCTATCATTGTGTAAAGTCATGATTAAGCTGTAGAGATCCTTAATAACAGTGGTAATCATGGATTGGTGGGTTGCCAGAGTCCTCTTGTGGATTTCGATTACCAAGTCATTTCAGATTTAATGAATAGGATAGGGAATCTCTCTGTGTTAAAGACATAGCCTTAAAAACCATTTCTATTCACAAGATGAAAATTCTTAGTACAACATAACTTTTTCACCCTAATTTTACCTCTGGGGTAAGAAAATTCTAGCAGTGTTTCTAGTTAACAAATCAAATAAAAGACAATGACTAATAGTTAATGGCTTTTTAAGTGATTGCCCACAACTCTAATGAGTAATTATACTACTTTCTGTAATGGCATTCATGAACTTAATTATGGATTTAGAAAGGAAAATATGATGTTACTGTATGAAAAAAGTGAGATAGGAATCCTAGGCTAATGATGGGAAATTGTACACATTTTGTATAATTACAGTTTCATACAGATTTCAAACATTGTCTTTTCCATTTATTGGTCCTATTTTAGTCTTTTAAAAGCATCATTCTTGACATCTTTTATTAAATGTGGTTACTATAAAAACTGTAATCCACCTGATTGGAATACTGGTGAGAACATCAGTCTTCTTTAGGCTAAGGGAACTGACTGAGGAATGTCCTTGGTAAGTGAACCAGTGGTAAGACCACCCATCTGGTTTTATTCTATTATTATTTTTGAAATTCTACTTTTTACAGGTAATTAATAGAATTTAAATTTTGGGAGTGGGGAAACTATTCAAATCATAAATATATGAATGGCATTATGTAATTGTTTAATATTTTAGTGAGCATTTGCTGAAGGACTAGAGGAATAGTTCAGTGATAGAGCATGTGTTTTCCATGCGCATAGCCCTAGGTTCAATCCCCAGCAATAAAAAATGTATTTTTAATGCAAAAATATATTATGATATATATATATACATATGTATTATTCAGATGATCACATATGAAAGAGGCTTTTGACAAGCATTACTAAACATACATTGGCATAATTAATACATGGCAACATAAACAGTACACCTAAATTGCAGTTCACATTTTTATACAATGCTTTTCTAATACGACCTTCTTGGTCATAAATGTAGGGCTGTCTGGATCTGCTCCTGCTGTTCCAGACATGCAGCATTGCCAGAGTTCAGGTCACTTAACTACAAATGCTCTAGAAACTTTTCAAATGGAAATGGATTTTTAACTATAAAATTCATCTCTTCAAACCTGTCACTCACTGCACAAATAGGAAAAGTTGGCAGAGTTTGTTTTCTATGTTTTGGCATCTGGAGAGGAATCATCATGAGTCCATGGCAGAAGGATAAGCAGCTTCTCCATTCATAGACTGGGCTGGTTCTCAGTATTCTTCCTCCTGCCAAGTGCTTGCTTGGTGATATTATGAAGGAGAAGTTTAGTTTCAAGCTATTTTTACTATTTTCCTACACAAACCCATGATCACTATCTGGTGTCCAGCTTTCTTCCAAAGACATCAAAAGGAAAAGCAATCACGAGAAATTAAGGTGCTTCTTGCAAAGTCATCACTTTTCCTCTGTTGCATTTTCTCTCCTAGAAGACAAGTGTCCAAGGGTCACAAATAAAAGGTAAAGGAAAAGGTTAGTTTTCATTTTTATTGTTTAAGGTAAGAAAATCAATTTTTGCACTGATTCCTGGGGTTACTATTTGTAATATCATAAGGTGTGTATTTTAAGAAGTGGGATCTCACTATTTTGCCCAGGCTGGCCTGAAGTCCAGGGTCCAAGTGGACCTACTGCATCAGCCTTCCAAGTATCTAAGACTATAGTCAAGATATATATTTTGGTTTTTATCCACAGTTCCTAGTTCATAACTCTCTCCCCAAGGCAGACCAAAGAATTCAGAAGTTCTCCTCTGCTAAGTAAATCATGGAAACTAATCTTTCCTGCCTTTCAATCTTAAAGCTGGTCATAGAGGTATTATGTAAAGAGCCTATTTCAGAAGATGTCTTATCAAATACCTGGGAAGTGGGAATGCTGCCCAGAGGTCAAGCTGTACAGACAAACCATACTGGGCCCCACTCAATAGTCTATTATCACCAATTCATATACTTACCACATTACATTTTGACATGAAAGTCCATGTTTCAATCATGCCTTTGCAATGAAGTCTCCACCACACCCCGAAGGACAAGTTTTTAAGAGCTTCTGGAGAGCTGAACTTGTGGAGGATCCTAGAGAGTAGTGCACCCAGAAAGGGCACAGAAGCTATATACCCCTTCCTTCATATGTCTCCTTATGACTTTTTTATCTGTGTGTCCTATAATAAACCAATGAACAAGTATTTACCCTAAGTTGTGAGTTACTGAAGCAAATTAATTGAATCTAAGAAAGAAATTGTGAAATGCTGATTTATAGCTGGTCTTCTACGAGGACAAGTACAGCAACCTGGGCTCACAAGCTGCATCTGAAGTGAGGAAGAAGGGTATTGTTGGGGACTCAACCTTAAATAGGTGAATCTGATGCAACCCCAGGGAGACAGTGTCAAAAAATGAAATAAATTAGGGGATAGTGATCTGTGTTGTAAGAATAGAGCAAGAAAAATGGATTCTATGTTCTTTCCTTCTTTTTTTTAAAATTGATTTTATTTTTTAAATACACAACAGTGGAATGCATTACAATTCTTATTACACATATAGAGCACGATTTTTCATATCTTTGTAAATAAAGTAAGTTCACGCCAATTCATGTCTTTATACATGTAATTTTTTGGTATTACAATTCTTATTACACATATATACCACAATTTTTCATATGTCTGTATATAAAGTATGTTGAAACTCAATTTGTGTCTTCATACATGTACTTTGGAGACTCTGCATCTAATAGAAGAAAAAGTAGGCCCTAATCTTCATCATGTGGGGTTGGGCCCCAACTTCCCTGATAAGACTTCTATAACACAAGTATTAAAACTAAGAATCAATAAATAGGATGGAATCAAATTAAAAAGTTTCTTCTCAGCAAAAGAAACAATCTGTGAGGTGAACAGAGAGCCTACATCTTGGGATCAAATTTTTACCCCTCACACATCAGAAAGAGCACTAATCTCTAGGATATATAAAGAACTCAAAAAGCTAAAGCACCAAAGAAATAAATAACCCAATCAACAATGGGCCAAGGACCTGAACAGACACTTCTCAGAAGAGGATATACATTCAATCAACAAATATATGAAAAAATGCTCAACATCTCTAGCAATGCAAATCAAAACTACTCTAAGATATCCTCTCACTCCAGTCAGAATGGTAGCTCTGATGAAGACAAACAACAATAAGTGAGGATGTGGGGAAAAAGGTACACTCATACATTGCTGGTGGGATTGCAAATTAGTGCAGCCAATATGGAAAGAAGTATGGAGATTCCTTGGAAATCTGGGAATGGAACCACCATTTCACATAGCTATCCCTCTCCTTGGACTATACTCAAAGAATTTAAAAACTGCATACTACAGGGACATAGCCACATCAATGTTTATAGCAGCACAATCCACAATAGCTAAACTGTGGATCCAAACTAGATGTCCTTTAGTGGATGAATGGATGAAAAAAATGTGGCATATATACAAAATGGAATTTTACTCAGCAGTAAAAGAGAATAAAATCATGGCATTTGCAGGTAAATGGATGGCGTTGGAGAAGATAATGCTAAGTGGAGTTAGCCAATCCCCCCCAAAAAATGCCGAAAGTTTTCTCTGACATAAGGAGGCTGACTCATAGTGGGATAGGGAGGGCAAGCATGGGAGAAATAGATGAATTCTAGATAGGAAAGAGGGGTGAGGGGATGGGAGGGGGCAGGGGATTAGCAAGGTTCTTTCCTTCTATACATGGAACATTAGAATATTTTACTCATACTCTACTTTCTGGGTTCAAGACCCACAAATCTTTGTTAGATCTTTTTAAACAAGCTTTTGTTCTGTTTAATTGATATTTATATTAAACAAATTAGATCTTTAAAGGATTTTCTTGAAACTAATAATTACAAAACGTAATTATGAAAAGGACAGAAGTATAAGTGATATTTAGGATATGTACTATAAGATGTTACTATGAATTTCAGATGTATAAAGGATGTTTTTCATTGAAGAAAAGTTTACTAAAATATAGATGTACAATAAAGCCAATTCAACTATCAAGGGTTTGATTTGAGAAGGGATCCATCTTAAAGTGAAGAATTCCCAGTGAATGTTCTATTTAAATTTTCTGTGGCTAGGACTAGGCACTACCCATGCATTAAAACAGGATAAGAAAAAAACAGTGGAATGAGCCTGACCTAATTTTCCTATGTACATATATGACAACGCCACAGTGAATCTCACCATGTATAGCCATAAGACGCTATTAATTTTGTCAACATGAATCCTAATGTTTTGCATCACTAAAAAGAACCAACAAAAAGAAAAAAATAAAATATATTGTTAAAAAATGATCAAGGACATGTAATTATAGGGAATTATGTTTTAATCAATTACGAATGAGGCTTTAACATGAAACTATGAATCATTAAAAATAAAATACAGACTTGGATTATAGCTCAGTAGTAGAGCACTTGCCTAGCATTTGTGAGGCACAGGGTTTGATCCTCAGCACCATATAAAAATAAATAAATAAAGGGATTGTGTCCATCTATAACTAAAAAATATTTTTTTAAAAAATATAGTATACTATGTCTAAGATATTCTTCATTAGAGATTTCCTTCATTTATAGGTCTTAAATTATCTACTAAACTGATAAGTAGCAGATTGAAAGAGTGATAAAGAACGTGGGGGTGGGGAGATGGTTCTGTAGCCTGGGCCTACTGTGCTGACACCGCACAGCTTTCTCTTGAGAGTTACTGGGTTACTCCAGTGAGATGTTGTTTGAGTCAGCTTTTCATCATTGTGACCAAAATACCTGACCAGCATTGGAAAAAATTAATTTGGGGCTCATGGTTTCAGAGGTCTCAATCCATAGATGACTAATTTCATTGCTCTGTGATCAAGGTGAGGCAACACATAACACTGGAAGAGCTGCAGAGAGGTTTTAAGTGTTGTTCCTTTCATGACTGCCAGAAAGGAAAGAGAAAGAAGAGAAAGAAGGAAAAATGAGGAGGAGGAGGAGGAGGAGGAGGAGGAGGAGGAGGAGGAGGAGGAGGGGGAGGAGGAGGAGGGGGAGGAGGAGGAAGGGCACACCCTTCTAGGAAGTTTCCAGTGACCCACCTCCTTTATCCATACCCCACCTGTGAACAGTTACCATCAAGTCCATTCCAACTAGGATGGACTGATGATGTTAAGTGCTCATAATTCAATCACTTCACCTTACATATTCCTGTAGTAACATAGAAACTCCAGCATCTGTAGCTCACATTCTGTTCTCTGATTCTGTGAGTTTGAGTGTTTTAGGTTCTACATACAAGTGAGAACATGTAGTATTTGTCTTTCTGTGCCTGGATTATTTTATTTAGTGTGGTGTTCTCCAATTCTATCCATGTTGTCACAAATGACAAAATTTCCTTCTATAAGGCTGATGATTACACTGTGTATATATTACCATATTTTCTTTACATGTTCATCTCTTGTTGGGTACTTCCAGCTATTCCATAATTTAGCCATTATGAATAGTGCTGCAACAAATACGGAATGCAGATAGCTCTTTATCAAACTGTTTGCAAATCTTTTAAGTAAATATCCAGAAGTTAGGTTGCTATATCATATGGAAAATTGATTTTTAATTTCTTAAGAGATCTCCGTGTACCTTTCTACAATGACTATACTAATTTATATTCCTAGTAAGAGAGTACAAGGCCCCTGTTTTCCACAAACTATCAGTACTTACCTTTTTATTTTTATAATAGTATTCTGACAAGTGTGTGGTGACATCACATTAAGGTGTTACCTGGCATTTTCCTCAAGATTAGTGATATCAATCTTTTGTGTGTCTTGTTTTGATGAATGTCTCTTCAGGTCCTTCATGCATTTTTAATTTTCTTTCTTTTCTTTTTATTTGCATTGGAGTTGTTTGAGCTCCTTTTATACTTTGGATTTTTACACTTTATCAGATGTATGGCTTGCAAATATTTTCTAAGTATCTAAGTATTTTCTGTATGTGGCTAATTGTTTTCTTTGCTGTGCAGAAAGTTGCTAATTTAATATAATACCATTTGTCTATTTTGTTGCTTGCACTTTTGAAATCAAATTCTAGAAATAATTCCCCATAACAAGTTTGTGTAAATTTTAATGAGTAGGAAAAATCACTAATATATAATCCATGAATTGTGAGGACCAACTGCCTGTGGAAGTCTTTAAGAGCTATCAACTTGGAGAAGACAGCATCTTCATCTTGTCACCTTTAAAGTTCTAGGAGAAGATCTGTCAGGCTTTTGTAATTATAAGACGTCATAAGTTCTCCACTAAACAAGAAAAAAAAATGTCACAGCAAAGATAATTGATGTTGTATCATATGACATAGAAAAGGTCATTTAGAGGAAAAGAGTGAAATTTAGGGATGCAGAACAGATCATAACAATAAATGAGAGCATTAATTGATCAAGTAGCCTGATCACTTTCTTAAAGATGAAGTATACTATTTTGCTGTGAGATGCAATTGTATTAATAGTGATCAACATTTAAGTGAAAAATAAGTCAAATAAATTTACCGGGCTTTTATGACTATTCCTATAATCCTCCATCATCATATTTTTCCTAACACCATCTCCTGTGTCCACTGATGTTTCCTATTTTCAATAGCCGTTCTACGCTATTTCTGAATGTAGTAGAAAACTTCAAAGTTTTTAGCCCCTTAAGTTCAATTATGGAGCTTAATGTTCAATATAGACAGAAAGAATGCTGAAAGGAAAGGTTCTCTGTAAGCATAGTGACTTCCCCATACTGACATGAGGTGACTTAAGCCACACAATCTAGATACCCAATCTCAAGAGTAGATTTCTGGTTATTCTACTGATTCTGAGAACAGTTCTGCTCAACTAGTTAGCACCCCTTTCTATTTGGAGGGCAGAGTCTCTAGTGGCTGCAGTTATATACTATCCAATGATAGAATTTGCAGCATGTACAATTTTCTGCCCATACAGTTAATATTGGCAAGACTTCTAGATTCTTCATTATAATTTAATGTCTACCATTAGGAAACCTTCATTAATCTATTTAGGATCCTCAATTCCTTGTATTACATACTTTGATAAAGACTGCTATAACTACAGAACACCAGGTCTAAGCGACTTAGCTAAATCTGTGTTTTCACCCCCTACAGCCCCCATGTCTCAGTGCCCATCTCCTGAATCAAGTAAAATCAATGCCAGCCTTTTGCCTCAGTTAAAAAGCAAATTATTCCATAGAATATTTTAAAAACTTGAATCTTTACTGTAGTTTCAGATAATGAAAGTCCATTTATGCTGATTTTTCAATGGGACCAATGAAGATTATATAGCATATGCATTTTGCAAAGGTTGTAACTCTTTAGATTTCAACAATTTTTTCTCCCCTAGCTTCTGATTATGATAATCCTCTTTTTAATGATAATCCTCTTCATCCTTGCCTATCTCACTGTCATTTCAAACTCTTTTTGATCCCATATGATCTAGGATACTCATTAGTCTGACTTTCTGATTATTTCTGCCTTTTTCAGCATGAATCTTGACTGAGCCATGTTTCCTAATTCCCCCTCTCCAACCCATGAGCTAAATATTTCCATGCAGCTTCACTTTCCTTATCCTCTTCAACTATTTATTGCTTCCCTTACAGTCATTTTCCATAACTGCACTGAATCTATTTTCAACAGTTCTGTCCTAAATATGTGCATTTAATCTGTCATCAGATTTCTACTAGTAGCTTTGCATCCCAATCAATTATTAAGGTCTAATATATGAAAATGATGTATTCTTAATGAAATTTGCTTAGCAATAGTCTTTGAGAATTCAAATATTGTATTCATAAGATCAGCAATGTATCAACTCTTTCACTTCTTCATGTTGTGCTTACCTAAGTACTTCATCTTGAATCTCTCATTACCTGCCTAAATCTTGCCACTTTGCACTTAACTAGTGCAAGCTCTTTATTGCAGTCTACTTATTGAAAACCCTATGTGAGACATAGGGGCCACATGGGTTGAAAATCTCATGCTGTCATGAATTTCAGATAAGCTCTAACACCAATTCTTCTTTTTGCGTGCTCTAACCACATTTATAAAAGTAGCACAGTGGAGAATAAAATTACTGCTTGAGGACAAGTCCTATTTATCTCAATTAACCTCTCCCATTATGGACAAATTTGTGATTTTTATTAGTTCATAACAAGATGTATAGTTCATGGGTACTGAATCTTTCCCTTCAATTTTTGAAATGTTTGGCAACAGAAATTCTACTAAAGTTGTTCAAAGGTAGGAGGGATCATATGCCCAAACATCACAATTCAGAATTTGATAATCCCAAATGTTAAACTCCTGAACAATCAATTCCTAAAGTCTAAAAACCCACAAGTCATAATCACAAAATCCCTAATATTGAAATCCCAAAAGCCTAAATCCTGAAAACTGCCATTCCCATTGGAAAACAAAACACAATAAAATGACAACAGCAACAATATAAAAAGAAGCAGGAATTTGAATTCTGGGGAAGGCATTGGTTCATTTTCAGTTGAACACATGACACTTGCATCATATGGGGTGGAATAAATACCTACCAACCTGGTAAAACATTATTTTTTTTCAATTATGTGCTATTTCTGTCCTTTGTCTCCCAGAAAAGTCTTATAGCAGAATAAGGTTAGCAACCTTCCAAACCAAAACTACTTCGTGATATAAAGATTCCTTCACTGTTACAAAACACATTAAGTGGTAAATTATTATATAGGAGGGATTTGACTGTCAAAGTTACACATATTTATCATTAAATTTAACCTAGAAAAACTAGCAGATGCTTCACTTTGACCAATGGGTTGCATTTTCCAACTGACTCCACTATGTTTCAAAGACTATATATAATCCATGCCCCTGTTAGATCCAAAAATTCTAAAACTTATCTATTCATTTTTGTGTTAATAACTTTAAATAGTGATGTACTTTACAAATGTTTATCTGAAGATTAGTTGACTTTGGAGAAAAGTAAATGGATTTTATTTCAATCTTCAAACAATAAACACAGTTTTGAAATTAGGTGCAATCAAGTCTTCTAAAAGTGAATTTGAAAGTGTTACTAATAAAGTTTTTTTCCCCCTTTCAGTCCAATGCATTTGGCAGAGAAATCATGAGTGAACTGTCCCCACAGTATGGCAGCAACAAAAACTTCAGTTTAAAAATGCATAATTTAGGCTGGGGAGGTAGCTCAAGTGGTAGCATGCTCAACTGGCATGCACGCGGCCCTGGGTTCGATCCTCAGCACCATGTACAAATAAAGATGCTGTGTCCGCCCAAAACTAAGAAATAAATATTAAAAAATTCCCCCTCTCTCTCTCTTTAAAAAAAATTAAAAATGCATCATTTGTCCACATTGGCATTTCTTCCAGCTGATGGAATTCTACAAATTTTTAATTGATTACAGCTACATTTTCCTGAAGATGACAGTAAAGTTACAGATTTATTAAAAAATAAATTATATGCAGCATAGAATAAGAAGTATTGTTCACATCAAGTCTGTGGTATGTGTATGAGCACATGTGCTTAAAACAACATAAAAGTATGGCACAGAAAATGGGAAAAAATTGACAGGAAATTTTCACACAATCATAAAATCATTTGAAAATTAGCAACACCGTGTAGAAAATGAATGTGAACCTATTCACCAAATAGAATTGTTCTCTCAAAGGAGCTGGTTGCTGTGACAGCAGACTTTGAAATATATTTCATGAGTGTGAAACTTGGTCAGCTTGCATGGATCATGTCTATGCAATGGCCCATAATGTATGCCTGAGATTCAAATTTATATACTGAATTGTATTTTTAGTTTTTTGATTCCTCTCCCCCATTTTTAAAAAATTGCTAGCATTACTGTTTACAGTTCACTATGCGGTGCATTTATTCTTCACTTAAGTTTCAATACTGGAGGTATACATGGTATGAAAACTTCAAAAGTTCTCAATCATTTTATGCATTTTTGCAAATTTGAGTCTAAAGTGCATTACTACATCCATTATAATGATTAAAAACTGACTGATATAACATATGTAAAATCACTCAGTATTTGTCTTGCTGTTCCTGATTTATCACTGATCTTAATGTCTTTCAAGTTTGGCTATCTAATTACAAAATGATAGAATTTCTTTTTTAAGACTGAATGGTATTTCATTGTTTATACATACCTCATTTTCTTTATCCACTTATCTATCTATGAATACTTGGAGTGATTCCTTATTTGAGCTATTATCTTTTATGATCAAGGTGTCCCAATGGGTGACAGTGAACTAAAAACATATTAATTGTTTACTATGTGAAAGATTCTTCATCTAAACTTCTAAAGGATCATAAAGATAACAAACAGTTTGAGTCAGGTTTCAGTATACCTACTAAACATCTCAATTCAGTGTCTTGTAAGCATCTCTATTCATTTTAATTTATACATCAAACATTTCTGAGCTGTCAGGATATGCCAGACATATTCAAACCCATTAGCTTCAAGCCTGATTTTCCAAGGTCATTCTGTTTTATCAATTGTTTCTCCTTCAATAGTGACTGGCAAATGCATTTGATATCTTAACAAAAATAAAAAAAATCATGATATGACATATTCTTCTCTTTCTCTAAGTCTATTCAAAATCTCTCTTGACTTTTTTTGCTACTGAAATTATTATTTTTTTCTCACCAAGGACATTATGAATTCCTCTGATCTGGAAATACTTTTTTTGTGTTCAGTATTGAATTGGCAACAATGGTTGCTCAATATAATTGTTGAACTAAATGAAACTTTTCTAGTCTGAAAATCAATGAAATAATCCACATACTGGTCATCCATTGTTGAACCATAGTATTGCCTCTATATTCCAATTCTCCCTTCCTTTCACTGTACATTTTCAAATACTTTACAAATGCAGATATGATTGAGATGGTTCAGAGACCTAGTTTCCAACTGGTTGTCAACTCACCCATTTTCCATAGTAAGAACATCAATTTGGGGCTGGGGATGTGGCTCAAGCGGTAGCGCGCTCGCCTGGCATGCGTGCGGCCGGGTTCAATCCTCAGCACCACATACCAACAAAGATGTGTCCACCGAGAACTAAAAAATAAATATTAAAAAAATTCTCTCTCTCTCTCTCTCTCTCTCTCTCTCTCTCTCTCTCCTCTCTCTCTCTCCTCTCTCTTTAAAAAATAAAAAAAAAAGAAAATCAATTTATTGGGTAAGGTAGGAATTCCCCAGCCCAAAACCAAAACAAAACCAAAAAGTAAAAAAATAAAAAACCCAGTAACAACAACAACAAAAAGATATTTTATAGTCTCCTATACAAATTATGAGTGGGCCACATAACTAGTTAGGCAATGAGATGTCAAAGTAATTACTCATGAAATTTGCTTAAATGTGTTCTCACTTTGTGTCACATTTAGAGCCCTGGCAGTAATAATTAATCCTGAGGCATAATAGTAATAGAAGTCACTATGTACCTTCTTTCATGATGATCATTAGTTGTGATGTTAGTTTTAACATTGGTATGATTAAAACAGTCAAATACTATTTTCTTTTAAAAGGAACTTGCCTGATCATAAGTAAGTAGCCATAATGAATCAAAATTAGATAATAGTCTTGTGACAGCAATTGTTAAGCACATGTAAGAATGTTTTAAGAAAAAAAATAAGGGATGGGGTTATGGGTTGGTTGGTAGAGCACTTGCCTAGCACATGTGAGGCAATGGGTTTGATCCTCAGGACCATATATAAATAAAGTAAAGGTACTGTGTCCATCTTAAAAAAAATAAGGGATATATATCAATAGTTATATATATATATATATATACATATATATATAATATTGACTTATAAATACACAGAAAATAAATTGGGCTGTTGTTTTACATGTACAGACAGAATAAAACAGGAGATAGCTTAAAGAAATAGCTAAAATTTTGATACAGACACACACACACACACACACACAGTAGATTGAAGATGCTGGCTAACAGGCTAATTTGATTTGTAAAATAACAATATACTAAAACCAATGTGGTTTGCAGAGTGCTCTCAACCAAAATCATTCCTGAAATCATCAAACTAATATGACATTAAAGGTTTCAAAAGATTATCTTAGTTTATAAACATTCAGCTCATCATCACTCCCACTAAACAGATCTTGTGAAGTTTCATAAAACCAGGTTCCGAATGGGTTATAAATCACCAAGATTATGAATGTCTTTACTATCTTCTAAAAGTCTTTCAATATTATCAATACAAATTTCTCATGAAGACACGGGAAGATATCTCACAGTTACCAATATCCGAATGGATGTTTCTATGGACAAAATTAAAGGTAAAACTTAGTTTTACCTTTAATTCTTCCTTAGTATGCAGAGAAACACAAATTCATACTTGCTTTTAGGGAATGCAAAATGGTGCAGACAGAGTTTATGTGTGTGAATATAAAGCAGAGCACTTTACCCTGAATTTGTAGAGAAACATTGGTTATAATCCAAAATAGTTGAAAACAAAACAAAATAAAACAAAACAAAAAAACAGATGTTCAACATTTGAAGCATGCATAAAAAAAATCTGTGGTACATCCATATAATGCAAAGGAATAACTTGCTAATTATTGCAACAGCATACATGAATCTCAAGTACATTAAGTGAAGTGAAGGACACTGAACTCTAAAACCACATACATAAAAACCATGAAAAGACAGACCTACAGGGCAGAAATTGGTTTGGTGTTTGCCAGAGTTTGAGGATGAGGCAGTTCTCAACTATAAAATGAAGTGGAGAAAGTCTGAAGATGGATGGAATTTTTCTCTATGTTGATTGTGGTGAAGTCTGCTTGATCTTGTTAATCAAAACTTAGAGCTGCACATCTTAAATATGAATATTACTGTAAATAAATTACTTTAATCAGAGAGACTAAATTAAAAGGATATAGTGAAGAATAAGGGATCATACCAAATTCCTAGATGAATAGGAAAATATTAAAAACAAAACTTTAGGAAGTACTCTGTTTCTGCCTCGGTAAATTACAATGACCTGGTTTTCCTGAGTCAGAAAATAAGATATGCTGAAAAGCCAATGAGTTCAGCATCCTTCTCAATAAGTTATAAATATGACACAAAATAAAGTGAAAGACATAAAATTTAAAAGAGCACAAATTAATGAAAAGATGTTCCTAACATAATGCATAGAAACAAAACCAAAATATTGGTTCCTTGTAATGATTATTAACATGTACAGATTTCTTATTTTGATTAATCAACAACAAAAAAGTATCCAATAGCAGAAATTAAATGTCAATATTTAATGGCTTCAGGCTAATATATTTTGAAATTTTAAGGACAATGGACATATCTCTAGGAAGATAAAAAATTTCAAATGAACTCTGAACATTGAAATTTGAATAGCATCATTACCAAGATGTATTTCATACAATAATGAAGTCACTCTTATAAAGTCTCCAGATATTATAAAAAACTAATCACTCAGAATTCATTTCATAAAGACAGAATATCCTTTAAATCACTAAAACAAGCCAGAGGTAGAAAGTAAAATATCTGTCTTCTCTAACACATAAACATAGCTATAGAAGTCTTAAGCAAAACATAAACTCTCAAGCAACTAATGTATAAATAGAACACTATGCTGTGTAAATGAGTTGGCTGTAATTTGATCATTATTAAAAATCAGTTAATAAAAACTAATATTTAAAAAGATAAAAGGCTATTATATAGAAAAATAATCTGTTGATAAAACAACATAATTTTGAAGCTAGGAAACAAAAATATTTTGAAACTTAAAGTTAGAAGGAAGAATACTTTAATAAAGAGTTCCCATAAGAAACTTACAACAAGCATCATAATTATAGTAAGCCAATTCAATATTCAATTAACATAGATCAAAAGGCATTGATACCATCTCTTACTAATCTTATGTTAACAGTTTTATGGGTTTTTGGTCATTGAATAAGACAATTAGATAAATACCCAATAAAATGAATTTTTAAAAATGAATTATTGAAACAATAATTATTCACAATTTATATGTTATATTTAGACAAAATTCAAGTGGCCAATATGTATGAAAAGTTTCATGGATTTTTTTCTTTTTGATACCAGGGATTGAACCCACAGGGGCTTTAAAGCTGAGCTATATCCCCAACCCTTTTTATTTTTTATTTTGGGACTGGTTGTCACTAAATTGCTGAAGCCAGGCTTGAACTCATGATCCCTCTGTGTCAGCCATGCTAGTCCCTGGGATTACAGGCATGTGCAGTGTGTTGGGTTCCAACTCATTTTTAATTGAGAAAACACCAGTTAAACCAGTGGGTCCCTTTTCTAGTCCCTCCCATTCTCCATCTGCTCCTTGCTCTGTTTCCTTTCTTAAATAATTTAACCAAAATCACGAAGTGAGCCCAAGAAAGATAAGCTCCGTGTGTTCAGGACTCAGGGTAGGGTTGGAAGCAGCCTACCACAGAATGTCAAGATTTCAGTGGGACAAAGAAGGTGTAGGTATAGAAGTTTGGTGGAGGCAGCTTGGAGTAGGATCAATGAGATTACTTGAGGCAGGAGGATATTCATGTCAGGCTGGTAGCAGTAGCAGCAGTTTAGCAAATGCTGCAGGAGCCTGAGATGAGAGAAAAGATTACCCTAGTGAGTGACAGTAATGGTACCCTAGTGGGTGACAGTAATGGTAGCCCAGTGTGTAATACCAGACTCTGAGCAAGAAAAGGATGACTTTTATGAGAGCATAGACAGGGTCAGTGGTGTTACTGGGTAATTGGTTATTTACAGGAAGAGTTGATCAATAGGTAAATATTTTGCAGATGATGGAAGTCAAATGGCTCACTGCTGGAGAACAACACAAAGAAGAAGAAAATGGACAAGAATCCTTCAGTGTTGTATCGGAATTGTAGGTTTCAGAGCCAAATAAACATTTCCAATACATATAGACATAAATACAGGTGTAAATGTGTGTTTGTATGTATGCTTGTATGCATTCCCTGTTTTTACTGAGGGGAATATGAGTAGCAATACTTGATAGAATACCAAACTACCTCAAATTTCCTGATGATTTCTAAATCACATTCTCCAATTTAACAAAAAACAAACAAAACAAAAATTACTGCTTCTTGGAATAATGGACGATTCCAAAATGGGCACAGTGGGTGGCAGTATAAGCTCAGACTTCCTTGTCCATGACAGGAAATGAAGAAATGCCCCCCCCCCCCAAAATGTTGGGGATATATCAGACACAAGGACTAACTTAAGGGAGATATCACAGAACAACTGCAGAGCAATTTGATCACTGTGATGGTCTGGATGCGAGGTGTCCCCCAAAAGCTCACAGGTGAGACAATATATCAGAAAGTTCAGAGAAGAAATGACTGGGAAGAAAAGACATGAAGGAATGACAGAGAAGAAAAGCCTTTACCCAATCAGTGAATTAATCCCCTGACTGGATTAACTGAGTGGTAACTGGAAGAGGTGGGTCATTGTGGGTGTGGCTTTGGGGGATCTATTTGTATTTGGTGCAAGGAGTCACTCTCTCTCTTTTGCTTTCTGATCATCCTATGAGGTGCCTCCCTCCACCACATTCTTCCACCATGATGTTCTGCCTCACCTTGAGCCCTAAGGAAAGGAGACTGCTGTTTATGAACTGAGATCTCTCAAACCATGAGCCCCAAAATATACTTTTTCTCCTCTCCAGTTGTTCTAGTCTATTTTCAACACTCATCATTAAAAATTAATTCAGTAAAGAGACATCAATAAATTAAAATCTGCTAGATGACAATATCAGGACAGTGATTTGAATAGAGCGAGGGAGGTGGCTTGTTGCTGACAAGGAGAAGGTTCATAGCAAGGTACTATCAGTGGCATTCAGGACCTTAGAGAGGCTCCTGGCTGAGAGCCAGGAAAGAAGTAAAAAACCTCAGGGACCTCAGTCCTATCCCCACCAGGAAATGATCTGTCTAAAAACCTGAAGGGGTGGGGGGAAACAACTTTAAATCGGAATCTTCCTCAGAATGTTGAGAGCAAGTCAAGCTGGCCTATTCCTTGATTATGGCTTTCTGAGACCCTGAGAATAGTACCCAGATGATTACGTTCAGGATTCTGATCCAAGACACTGTGGGATTAAAAAAAATGTGTTGATTCAAGCCACTTACTTTATGATGATCATCACATAGCAATAGAAATATAATATGCAAGGCATCCCATGTATACATATATACCAAAGGAAATTCCTGGTCATGAAAATAACTTTATATATATATATACACACACACACACACATTATATTTATAGATAAGCTTTATATATTTATTCATATGAATGACACTGTTTAAATAGCTAAACAGTAGAAATAACTCATACATGTAATCAGTAAAATTATGAAATATTCATTCCATGGGATATATGGATATATCTGCAATGAAATTAGTTGAAAACAACTGCAAAGAATAAAATGGGTCATCTTAAAATGTTTATATATATATATATATATTCATATAGATTCATATATATACACACACACACACATATATGATTCTATTTGCATAAAGTTCAAAAACATGCAAAACCAGGCTATATTTTTAGGGATGTTTGTACACATGTTTACCATTTTAAAGTAAGAAAATGAGAAATACAAAAACTGCATAGTGATATTTTTTAGGACAGCATAAGCAATTCTTTGTGTTTGCACAGGATGTAAACAAATATAAATAAAAATATGATTAAGACAAAAATATTTTCTAAACTTGAATACAAAATGTAGCATTGAAAAGTACAACTAGATATATGTTTTTTTTTTAATATTTAAAGAATTTTTTTACTTGAGACTTTGGCCAGGTTGAAGTCTCAAAATAACTCCCTTTTTCCAGCTATTGAACATCAGCGATTGAATACTACCATTAGGATTTATTTTCCTTTAGTATTTCTCTCTGTGATCTTCTAGAACAGCAATCTTTCTAAAGATCAAATATTAAAATTAAAATTTCTAGATTAGGAGTAACATAACCATTCTTTCAAGGCTCAATATTTAAACCTCAAATACTGAATACTTGCTAAATGTTGGATATTGACATAAGACAACTTTAGTGAAGTGAAAAACATGGCTTTTATGGAAGTAAAGAAAAGAAATTGACTTAAAAGGAGAATGAAGTACATGAAGGAAGCATTTCAGCTCTGTCATCTACCAGTTTTGCATCCCTTCCAATACAGACACTGAATTTGAGTAACAAAAGCTCTTATATCAGTGTAATTAATACTATATGAAAGAAATATTGAAAGAAAACAGGCAGTAACATGTATATGGGCCTTAATAAGAAGTCTACATATTGGAAAAGAACATCTTTAATAGATCTACAGAATAAATTTTCTTTTTTTGTTTTTTTTTCTTTTTTCTATGATAATTTAATATAGAAAATAGTTTTATTTTTATTTTATTTTTTATCAATTATTTTTAGATATACATGATAGTGGAGTCCACTTTGAAAGGGAATGAGGTGAAGGAAGGGGGATAGGAAAAGGAAAGACAATGGAACAAATCTAACATAATTTTTCCTAGGTACATATGTGAATACACCACAGTGAATCCCACCATTATGTGCATCCACAAGAATGGGATCCTAATTAGAATAAAGTATACTCCATGTTTACATAATCACACCAGAATAAATTTTCATCCATAAAATGTACTCTGAGGAATATAGAAATATAAGGAAAGTAAGAGAGGAAGAGAGAGTAGACAGGTTCTATAGAACTTCCCTTCCCAAGACTTTTGACTAGAAAATGTCTTTAGTGGTTTACAATGTCAAGGTTCTATATTTCTACCAGTTCTGAAATTCTTCATCTACAATCCAGCTTTATGTTGATAAAAGCAAGCAGATGGTTAGGAAATTATATGATTAACAACAGACTAAACAACCATTACGACAACTAATTAATTATCCATCATCAGATTGTGTTCCATTTTGAAAAAGTCTAACATGAGAATTTTCATAGAATAAAAAACACTACCAAAGCAGAGCCTTCAGATAAAGAACTCTGGCACATGTCCTGCGTGGGTAAGGGAAAAGTTTCCCCTCCAAAGGGATGGGCTACCTGAGAAATAAAAGCTAAGAAAATAGTACTACCGAAAAAGCACAGGACACAGAAATATATAGTTTTAGAGTGGGGGACAGCAACAGGCCAAACTGACCAGACAGGTTCAGCTTCTAACAAAGATGGAGCCCATACTTGCTTTATTTATAGCCATGTAGATCAAAGGGAATTGGTAGGTAGAAGGTTTCACTGTGGGAGGAGTCTTGTCTTTGTGTCTGCTTCTTCATGAAAAACAGGGTATAGGTTGGGGGTAGGCAGGCTGTTGGGCTCTTAATGTTCCCGTACATCTTCTGTGTTGCGGGGGACCTTTTGGCAGAGCTGGGTGGGAGTTCACGTGTACAGGGCCATCTCACCAGCAGAGGTGCTGCTGCAAATTCCCAGATATCAAGCCTTTCCATTCAAGGGCTTCAATGCCAATCTGGTCCATGCACATTTCACGGGTGGCTTCCTTCAAGGAACTATAAACCACTCTGAGGCCAGGAGAAGAAAGGATTAGTATGTGTGTAAGATGAAGTTTCAGTCCCCTGCTCCTTTATTTATGCAACATCCACATATGTATCTATGTATACATACATACATGCAGTGTCCAGTAAAATGGGTAAAAGCTCAAGTTATGATGCTTTTTATAAAAGTGTTACGTTTTCTTTCCTAGCAATTGCTTCCTCTAAGATAATGTATCCAAGGCTAAAAGTCATGACATTCAAATTAAAGGAAATGGGATTCATGGGCACATCATTCCCAGATGAGTACAAGTGCTCAGCTTTAAAGTTCCATCATTGTGATTCTGTGCTTTCACTAGTACAGGGTAAGTGTTAGGTAACATTCTTTGAAACCCTGGAAATCTCATGTCCATGACTAAACACACTCTCTTTCCAACTGAAAAATCTACTGGTAAAACCAGTTTGGGATCCAGAGATCATCTTGAGTGCAGGAGAATGAGTCACAGGTGTTAATGAACATGGTAGCCCAACCAGGTCAAGAGGAAGGAAGACACAATTTTTAGCTGTCTCAAGGCTCATCATATTCTCCTGTGGCTGGAGTGTGCTTTCCAACCACCTGTACTGTTGTAGCAGGTAGAGAGACTCTAGAGTGAATTGGCATGACTAGCAGGGTAGATGGAAGGTACATCACCACCTTTAGCCTGTGACCTAGGGGACTGTGATCTTGACCTAGAAAAATCTATTACAATCCTGAAACAACTCTGCTCTTAATTTTCTTTTCCTCAAATTATTCTGTCTTGTGTCATGCTCTTTCTTTTTTGCTAATATCTTTTGAAAATGAAGACTAGGTGAGCAAGTGATTAGTTGTATTTGCAGTCCTTTCCTGGGGGAGTTAAGCATGGCTTCTACATGAATATTATAAAAGGAAAAGAAATATATGGGAAATATTGAAGAAAACAACAAAAAGAACATTAATGAGTAGGTTTACTAAAATGATCTTACTGTCTTTTGTCAGAGTCCACATCAAATGAAAAGCAGTACACATTCTAAAATCTACTCTAAATAATAACCCAACTTTGTGCCCTGAGAGTCCTGCTGCAGAGCATCATCAAAAGCAGCAATTTATAAATAGTAATAAAACTATTCCACAAACAACACTGACTTGAGACTACTTAATAAACTATAAACAGGCCCATACAATAATAATCAGCCACACGTTTAATTTCATCATATCTTTAAGTCATCCTTGTTTACGAAATCATTTCACTTCCAAATTCAGAATACCCCACAACTCCCTCTGCTCCCAAAATCTTCAATTAGTTTTGTAACACTCTAAAAGTATCTCAAATGATTATGCTTATACTGATTTAAATAATGGAATTGTACTATTTATAAACAATGTGATGCCAGACACCAGGGCATATGCCTGTAATAGGAGCAATTGAGGAGGCTAGCACAGAAGGACTGCAAATTAGAGGACAGACTTGGCAACTTAGCAAGACATTCCACAGTCCAATGAGACTTTGTGTCAAAATTAAAAAATAAAAAAAGATTGAGAGTGTAGTTTAATGTAGTTCAATGGTAAAGTGAATTGGGGTTCAATGTCCAGTACCAAAACAAAACAAAACAAAACAAAACAAAAATAATGAGATGAGTATTCTACCCAGGTTTTGTTGTACAGAATGGTAAACTTTTCAATTTAGCCTCACTGAATCTCAACAGGAGGAGAACTTTTGGTATGTGAGTATGTAAATAATATTGCCATATCTAGCAAATAAAAAAAACACAATGCCCATTTATATTTGAATTTTAGCTAAACATTTTTATATAAATATCCCAAGCATTGAGTGAAATGATTTAATAGCTTCAGACTAGATTTTTTTAATCTGAGATTCAAATTTAACTGGGTGTCTTCTATTTTATCTAGCAGTCTTACATGTAAGTTATGCCTAAATATAGATTTGAATTTCAATTCTTATCAGAATTTTCTTTTTCTTAAAGATTTATCTATAAATGGGACTAGACATATCAGGAAGAAGCAAAGCAGAAATTGCTTTTTCAATATATTTCATTGAGGTACGGATTGAAAGTAACATAAAAAATGTCATAGTCATTGAAACCATCTTATATCATCATCTGAAGCTTCAAGTTCTACTGTTAATGGTCCATTTCTTCGTTGTTTTATTTTACCAGAATGCCTTTTACAATTTTTACCATGGTGTGCAAGAGTCATTGAGTTCCTGATAAAACTAAATATTAAGAATGTTAGCCTGTTCTTGTCAATTTCAGCTGAGTTTCAGAAGTGCCAAAACACAATGAGTACTTACACCATTGTTAAGGTGAAAGTCATCTATGTAGTCCTGATAAAGCAATAAGCTCAAAATTTAGCTTAGTAACAATTAGACTAATCTCCACTTTCAAAGACTAAGATTTCTAGACTGAAGTAGCTGAGGGAGATGTTTTGGGGTGCAGGTATTCTTAGTATGAACTCACTTCCTCCTCCCAGAAAAAAAGGTAAAATGTGGAGGTATGCTATCCCTAATACCAACCTTAGTGAGAATGGATTTCAGGAGCTTTTAGAGAACTTAGTATGTTTTCCTGGAGTGAGCTGATATCTGATGTGAGCATGAAAAATATAATAATAATAAATATTTTAAAATGATCTACAACTGTAAACTGACTAAAGTGGCTTATGTTTCTAGAGGACCTCATGTGGTAGGGTTGTCAAGAGCTGGCCCTAGGGAGGAAGGGAGGGAGGCAGTGTTAGAATGAGGGGCATCACAATTCCCCTGCTTCAGTGATTCCCCTTGGGGTGCATACTGTCCGCAGTGACCTTTCAGGATTAGCATCTGCTGAAACTATCGGTTGACACCAAAATCAATCAAAGAAAATGAATTTTCCAAAAGGGAAGGCAAGAGCTATCACAAAACTGCTCCTCTCATACAAGAAAGAAGATAAACCACTTGTTTCATGGATTTCTTCTTCCTGCCCCCTTTCTCCTTAAAATAATTAGTCAAGCTAAATTGATGCAATTTGTAAAGACATTGACATAAGTATATGAAAAACTTTGCAATAGATTTGATCAATAGCTGAAATCCTGGTAATATTTCTCTGTAATGGAGATGAAATTTCTTTAGAAACACAAACACACACACACACACACACACACACACACACACTCACTCACACAATATTGCCTTCAGATCTGTGACAGTGTAGCATATTCACTACTTTCCCCTGAAAGTAGTTACCCAGCACTAAAGACCCCACAATATATAGAGAAAATTTGATTCCACACTATACATAGTGAGGCAGTAGATGCTTTACAGAAAGGAAAGAATTTTGTTATTATTTTCTGTGGTAGAAAATGAGCAAAAGCATACAGAATAAACTCAATAGAAGCCTGAGAAAATGCTGATACATTATCGTAAAGCATTACATGAGACAGAAAGCAAACCACAGCCATGAAATCTTCCCTATATTCCTTCACTTTGGTTGAGAAGCTATTTGGCTTGCTTTGATACATTCCTAATGTAGTGTGGAAATGGGTTTCCTGGATATATAAGACATCATCTGGTTACCTGTTAAAGAGGAGAAAACTTCCGGGAATCACTTCAACGTCATTTGAGGAACCTCACAGGATTCTCAGTGCCAATTAATTGAAGAGGTTAAGGAGACAATTGCCTGTTGATGGTTCTCTGTGTTCGCGATTTCTTGGACCTCTTGATCCTTTTAAACACCAGATGCCACTTATCCCATCAGATGTTAACAGAGATTCAAGTTGCTACAGGGAGCTAATCATAGAGTAGGGAATAGCTTCCATGTCACCTGTCTTGCTTAGTTGAAGACAGCTAAAGGTCATTTGTACACCTTATGTCAACTTCTCAAAGGTCTGAGTATACTTGTAACCTTTGGATTTACAAGCCCCAAGCCCCATTTTCAAACATGAAAAAAAAAATATGAAGAAAATGTGATAAAGCCTTTTAAGTGGCAGTATAATGAGACCAGGTGGAGGAAAAAGCAGCTGTAATGTGCCTGTAGTAGAGATGAATTTTAGTAAAAACTAATTTTAAAGATAGTTGCAACCTCCAAAAATTAAAACCTTAGAAATTTGGTTTAATATTGCTGCAAATATATTTTGCTTAAAAGTCAAAATGATTCATTCGACTTCGCATTATCTATTCTGCAAATATTTCTTAAATGCTTCCTCTTTAGAAATATATGAAAAACCACCAATTCAATCATAGACAGCCAGAGTCAAGTAGGGACATTAGAAATCATCTGGGCCAACATTTTTCTGCCACTGAGAAGTAAGTGTGAGGGGCATCCTCCAGTCACATGTCAGACAAAAACCCTCACCCTCATTAGTCCCTCATTTTACAGAGGGTAGAGATACTACAGCATAGTTTAAAAAACTTAAATTCTTAGACTTAGACTGACTTAAATATCGGTTCTAATTCTTACCTAGTAGAAGAACTTAAAAAATCTTTTTTATTTCTATCAGCACCTATTTACCTTTGTGTGTGTGTGTGTGTGTGTGTGTGTGTGTGTGTGTGAAAAAAGAAAAAAATAAGTACAAAGCTATAGCTACCAAATGTTGATACTGTGGAGTTAATAATCGTATTTAACTTCTATGGATTTTTCTCCTTTTCCAATTTACTTTAGATATTTTATTGGTAAGAATAACCACTTCAGTTTTTGTGAATCTTACTAATTTAGAAGTTTTTGATTAAGAATCTGGATTCGAAACACCAAGTGCTTTTTCTTTTTCTTCTAAGGCACTATCCTCTGTGTCTTCCAAGATTTGAAAAATATTAAGAAGTTCTATAAAATTGAAGTTCAGAGTCCAGTTCCCAAATGAACCATACACCAATTCTCTGACTTGACCAACAAATCTATTTCTCTGATTCGATTTCACTACCTATATTATAGAAACACTATGACTTAGTCTATTATTACAATATGATCTGGGAATGAACTACACTTAATAAAATATAAAGCACTATGTAATTTAAAAGTGGATTAGCTATTATGAGAAGATTTGTGGTTAAAGCAAAGATTTGTTGACAGTTTTTGTTAGATGGTACTTGCAGTTTTTTAAGGGAACTGTAAAATGTTACTGTATTCGTATTGAAATACTACTAAGTATTTACTGTATACTGTAATTTTCTATGATTCCAGTATACACAACTCCATGGATGCTTAGTCAGATTATTTTCCCCAGTATAGATGTGCACTTCTTGGATGGAGTCTCAATTCCCACTTGATACGTTTTTCGAGCTGTTTGTCTCATTCAAACCTACAATTGAATATTCCCTTCAATCAGAGTTCTGTTAGCTGCCTGATTAGTTAATCTGAGAAATCATGGAGAATTCCAGTAAGTTGACCCCTTTCAGTAATCCAGATTTGGGAACACAGGAAGCAAAATAACTATAACAGCAAAGTACATAGTATTGACACTATCGTGGAAGGTAACAAGATAGCTGGGTGCCAGCATTATATATCACAATGATAATAGAAAACATTTGAGGCATTACAAATATACAGTTTGTCCTCTGTATCTCTGGGTTTCTCATCTATAGATGAAACCAACCACAGATTGCCAATATCTGAAAAAAAAATCTTTTTCATCTGTACTAAACACGTGTAGACTTTCCTTTCTTCATTATTCCCTACACAAAACTACAACTATTTACACAGAATTTACATTGTGTTAGGTGTTATAAGCCAGCTAGAAATGAGTTAAAAGTATACTGGAAGATTACATAGACTATATGCAAATACTATGCCATTTCATATAAAGGACTTGAGAGCCCATGGATTTGGGTATCACATGAATGGGTGGGGGAGGGTTCAGGAACAAATCCTCCATGGTTACTGAGAGATGATTATATAATGATTTTTCAATAAGTGTATTTGGACTTTGGTGACTAGTCAGGATACTTGGAAGCCAATTTGCATCTGAGACAAAAGACAGGCATACCATAAGGTAAAAGCAAGAAAATTCCAGTTTTATTGTTTTTACACAATTGATTTAAAAGTGTTCTTTTTTTCTTTTGAAGGAAGGATTTTTGCACTTAAAACTTTTGAAAGTATGTCATATGCTGAATAAAATGCAGTCACTTTTCACAGCAAAAATGCCCTCCCAGTCTCATTTTTACCTTGCAGGAGGTCAAACAAATTAATTACATGCAAGGAGCTTTCATTACTGGTGCCTAAAATTCTTTGATTGAGACCTCAAGACTTACTTTATACTCTAAAAGAAAAATTTAAAAATTCAAATATCACCAAAGGGGCTAAGAACTTACAAAGAGAGAGTGGAAGTAGGCTGTATTAGAGGAAGAGGAAAGAGTTGCAGCGTAGGATCAGTGAGTCTAATGGTGCTGGTAAAGACATGGTAAGGTAAGGCATAATGCCCTCTCTCCATTAGCATTTACAAAAAATAACAATAGTTTTTGAATACTAGGCAAAGGGATTTAAGTACTTCCAATGTCACATGTAATGACTTTTAAAAATATGTCATATGTCCCCCTTAACTATCATTATAGAGGAAAAAAACTTGCATATCCATATTAGATATTATGATAATCAGCTTTCTTTTATTTTAACAAAATATCCAAGATGATCAGCAGGAAAAGAGGAAAGGTTTATTGCGGCTCACAGTTTCCTTGGCTGGTCCTCTTTGCTTTTGGACCTGTAACAAGTCAACCCTTCATGGTGGGAGCGTATGTCAGAGGGAACCTGTTCACCTCATGGTGCCAGGAATGAGAAAAAGGAATAGACAGCAGGGTACATGCCCTCAATGACCTAACATCTCCCAGGAAGCCTCACCTCTTAAAATTTCCGCCAGCTCCCATCAGTACTATAAGCTAGGAACCAAGCTCTCAGCCCTTTGGGGTACATTACAGATCCAAAGTACAGAAGACATGTAGAAACCAAACTTAGGTATTTCTTCCCTGGATATCCACCATTCAGAACTTGGATCATATCAAACACAGCACTCCATTCAGAACCCTTCCTAGTAAATAAATTTTTTCTCACTACCAAGGGGAAAAAAAAAAACTGTTTGCATTTTAACTATATAAATGTTTTATCTGTTTTTGAATTTTACAAATCAAACTCTAAAATGGGTATTCTTGTGAATCTGAATTCTTTTGCTCTGTATTACTTTTTAAGATGTATCTGTATTGTTTTCAGTTGTAATATCTCATTTATTTCCATTGCTATATAATACTTCTTTGGAAGAATATATCAGGATTTGTTTATTTAGTTCCATTATTGCTGTTGAACATTTATATGGCACTAAGTGCAGAATATCCTTGTACCTTTTCTATTACTACATGTATGTACACAATTTTGATTCATATGTATCTAGGACTCGATTATGCTAGACTTATAAAGGGTATACAACTGATTTTAGTAGCTATTGCTAAATAACTTAATAGGTTACATGAAGTTATACTATTATTGACTCTTTGTAGTACCAGTGGCCTCACACACTCACCAACACACGCATCAACTGTTATTTTGTTTTGTTTATATTTGTGAAAGTATGAATACCTTTATTTTATTGGTATTTGGCATTTCCTGAGGACTAATAATGTATCAGGGGCTGCTTTCATGTCACAGGATCCGTTTGATAACTTGAATATGAACTAAGCTGCTAGACCACTTGTGGCTTATCTTAAAATGGACATGCTTTTCTCCTCTTCTCTCTCTCCTCCTCCTTCTTAACTCTGGGGCAAGTGATGAACATCCCTTTTGTCCTAAACTGAGTTATCTGTCCTTTCATTTACTACCCACATGAACAAAGAAACTCTAGACCTCGAAATGGGAAAACAGCTCTCTTAAGGATGAATTTGAATATTAATTACATCTACTGATAATACCTGGAAAATAACCCTTATAGTCCCCCTTTTAAAGACCTCTGTTCCCCTATCAGTAAAAATAGCAGCCTCTGTGACATGAGTCCATTGTCTTTCTTCTTTGATAGCAAAGAATTAAAATTTTATTTATTTTTCAATCCCTTGTCCTAGATTTTGGATTGATAATGGGGACTAAGCTTTTGGTATCAGTGAGATTGAGCACATTTCTATCTATGTTGACCAATTGGACACTTTTTTTTTTTTTTTTGGTAAAATGCCAATTCAAGTTCTCTGCCAATTTTTAAACATTGGGCTGTCTTAAACATTGGGCTGTCAAACCAATTAAATTAAATAAAATTTAATTGGTTTGAATCTGTTAGTTCTGCTGTATAGGAACTTTTTGTGGGTCATATGTGCTACAAGTATTTTCTGCTTCAGAATTCGTGGCTTACATTTTCATCAACATGAAAGTCTTTTGAAAAGCCAGAGGTTTTTTATATTTCTGCAGTGAATTGAAAAACAATCAGGGAAAAAAGCAGAACATCAGAAAAACTGGAAACATTTGATACCTAAAACTATAGGAAGCATTTAATACGGTCTAACTCCTAGCCATATTAGCATAAAGCTCATTCACTTTGTCTTTTATTACCAGAAATACATTACGTTGACTTTCAAGATAAAAAATAAAATAAAATGTATAAGCCTAGCCAATGAAACTTCCCAATATAATTCAAAAGGTAAAATAAAATAATGAAAAAAGAAACAGGACAAAATACTCAAAACCTCTGGTGTAATCTTAACAGGAGTAACAGAAATGTAACTGAAATATCATAGACGAGAGAATTAAAAAAAAATCCTTGAAGTCATGATGACCAAGAATTTTACAGTTAATGATAAACACAAAAACTATAAATTCTGAAAGCCCAGAGAACACCAGCAGGATAAACACACACAAAATTTAACCTTAGTCCCTTCATATTCACAGTGAAGAATATTAAAGGTAAAGAGTAAATAGAAGCTCAGAGTGGGACACCTTACCAAGACATGAGCCAGAATAAAAATAAGGAATGGCTTCTCTCAAGAAACTGTGCAAGCAAGAAGAATGAGGTGAAATAATTAGAAATGTGTAAGAACTAAAAGAAAACTCATCAACTTACAATTCATATCCAGTAAAACTTTCCTTCAGAAGTGATGTAGAAATCATAACTTTCTCAAATAAATCAAAACTGCAAAAACAAAAGCATTGTTAACAAAACAGTCCTGGAAAAAAAAATAAGAGAATTTATTCAGAAGAGGAGAAAATTGTATAGGTGAGAGATTTAGATCTACATAAAGAAAGAACATCAGAGAAGGAACAGATAAAGGTAACATAAAAAGCTGTTATTTTGTTTTTCTTAGTTGACTAAGAGATAATTGTCAAAGTAGTAAAAGATTACTATTGTTACTCCCCATGCAGTGATTATAGCAAATAATAAGTGAAATAAGGGACAGCATGTTTCAGTGAGGGTTTTTTTTTTTTTTTTCGTGCTGTGACTAAAAGACTTGACAAGAACAATTTAAGAGGAGAAAAAGTTTATTTTGAGGCTCATGGTTTCATAGTTCTCAGTTCATAAACAGAAGGTTCCATTCCTTGGTGCCTGAGGTGAGGTGGGAGAGTATGGAGAAAGAAAGCAGCTCACAGGATGATCAGGAAGGAGAGAGAAAGACTCCACTTTTCAAATACAAAATATGTACTCCAAAGATATACCCCGGGGGATCCAACACCGCAGGAACTCCAGCTATAACCTATCTCCCTTCAATTACCAGTTAATCATATCAGTAAATTAATTCACTGATTGGGTTAAGACTCGCATGACCTGATCATTACTTCTCCTTTAAACTTTCTTGTATTATCTCACACACGAGCTTTGGAGGACACCTCATATCCACACCAATAACACAGCAACAGGGCTTGGGACATGCTATTCTCAAATAGAGCCCATTGGCATTTGAGGAAGCAGCAAAAGCAGAAAAGGAACTTTCAGTTTCCCATGATCTTTTTCCCAGGGTCAGGCATAATCCAGGAAAATTTAATACCTTTCTCCTGAAGGAGGTCATCAGATACTCATGTGAATGCTGATGGTTTAGTCAGCTTTTTCATTTCTGTGATTCAATGACCCAAGCAGCACAATTGTAGGGGATGAAGAGTTTATTTAGGGGCTCACAGTTTCAGACGTCTCAGTCCATAAATGGCTGGCTCCATTCCTCATGGCTCAAGGTGAGGCAGGACATCATGGCAGAAGAGTGTGGCAGAGAGAAGAAGCTCACGTGACAATCAGAGAACAGAGAAAGAGATACTTCACTCTCTGGATACAAAATATATACCCATAGCCACACACCCCCAATGAACCACTTCCTCCAGTCACACCCCACCTGCCTCCAGTTACCACTCAGTTAATCCCATCAGGGATTAATTGTTAAAGCTATTAACCCAATCATTTCTCCTCCAGAACTTCTTGCATTGTCTCACATGTGAGTTTTTTGGGGACACCTCACAAACCATAACAGCTGGCCACTTTCCACTCAGAAAAAAATGGAGCTGGAATATAGACACAACCTGAGCAAACAGGCCTTACTGAGTGTCCCCTAGTTTATTACCATTAGATCATATCCTTTTTCCTCAAATGATTTCTCATTTGTATACTTAAGCATAGAAATATACAAGGTTACCTGAATCTTTGGGTCTTCGTTATTCACTGTCACACAAAACTTAAAAACAAATTAATTTGTGTGTTTTTCTCTTGTTAATCTGCGTTTTGTTATAGGGTCCTCAACAATAAATCTAATGATGGTTTAGGAATAGCTATCCCTTCCCTATAACCAGTGTTTTAACTGATGGGTGAGAAGAATTGAGAATACATTGCTACAAGATACCTGCAGTTCCTTTAAAGTTGTGTTATTTGCCTGTGTTCATAAGGTAGTTGTTGTTGCAAATATCTTTGCAAATATCTGTTGCAAAGTCCGGATAATTGTACACATACACACACACACACACACACACACACACATATACACACACACACACACACACAAACACAGTATGTTAATAAACATTGAAATTATGTGTAAGTTTCAAATAAAAATAGAGACTATAGAAATAAAAGTGGGAAGGATAAAAAAGAATCAAGTAGAAATTTGACACATGTATGATAAATATAGTTCAAATGAGTAAATAATCAAATTTTTAAATTTTCATTTCTAAAGTTTCTTCCATCTTTTTATTAGTGCATTACAGTTTTACATAATGGTGGATTTATTGTTATCTGCTCAATGACGCAGATACTATAACAATATAATTTGACCAATATCAATGTGAATTATCTAAAAACAGCAATTAGGACATAGAAATAGTCATAGTGAATTTAGAAAGAAAAAGAACACACTGTATCTTTTGAACAGAAGTGACCTAGCAATAGAGAAATACACTATTTGAAGAGATGGCAAAAACATAACATGCTAAAACTCATCAAAGGAAACTGGAATGGTTACATTTGACATAAATCAGACTTGAGAACAGGGAACTTATTAAAGATAAGGAGTAAATTTTTCTAAAATAAATAAATAAAAGTATTTTGTTTTTCTTTATGGCTGACTGATATTGCATTGGGTGTATGTACCACATTTTCTTTATCCATTCATATGTTGTAGGGCACTTAGGTTGGTTCCATAGCTTGGCTAGTGTGAATTGAGCTACTATAAACACTAATGTGGCTGTGTCACTGTACTACGCTGATTTTAAGTCCTTTGTGTATAAACTAAAGAGTGTGATAACTGGGTCAAATGGTGGTTCCATTCCAAGTTTCATGAGGAATCTTCATACTGCTTTCCATAGTAGTTACACCAGTTTGCCATTTACCAGCAATGAATGAGTGTACCTTTTTGCCCACATTCTCACCAACATTTATTGTTACTTGTACTCTTGATAGTTGCCATTCTGAATGGAGTGAGAAGGAATCTCATGTAATTTTAATTTGCATTTCTCTAATTGTCAGAGATGTTAAACAGTTTTTTATATATTTTTTTTGACCATTTGTCTTTAATAGATGTTAAACAATAGAAATTTTATTAAGTATATTCTCAGACTGAAGTGTTAATAATCTAAACATAGTAACAGGAATATTGCTGGAAAAAATAAAAATTGTTGGCGCTTCAAAATATCATGATTTATATGTAGGCCAAAAAAAAAATTCTCAAGCAAAATTTAATATTATATTTAAGCCAGGCATGATGCATGCCTGTATTCCCAGTGGCTCAGGAGGCTGAGTCAGGAGGATTGGCAGGTGCTTAGCAACTCAGTGAGACCCTGTCTCCCAATAAAATACAAACTAGGGCTAGGAATGTGGCTCAGTGGTCGAGTGTGCTTGAATTCATTCTCTGGTACCCCCTCCCCTCCAAAAATATAAAAATATATTTAAGTCAAATGAATATGAAAATATCAAAATCTGTCAGTTACATGAAATTCAGTGTTCAGAAAGAAATGTATAATATCAAATTCATATTTTAGAAAATAGGATAAATATAAAATTAATGTCCTAATTAGAAAACTAAAAAAGGAAGAGCAATTTAAAATTTTACACATAAATCGGGAAGAAAAATGAATAAAAAACAAAAAAATCAATGAAATTGAAACCAATGGAGAAAATCAATGAAACTTAAAGCTTTTTCTCTAATAAGATAGACAAAATTAATAAACCTTTGTACATACAAAAAAACAAAGACATTACTAATATAAACGAAGATGTCTTCTCTACCCATCCACTGGACAATAAAAGGGTAATAAATAATACTACAAAAAACTATGTCCATGTTTAACTTAGAAGAAATGGATACAAGCTACCTAGCGCACACAAGGAGAAACAGAAAATCTGAATAGGAGTTTATCTAGAGGTGAAATGAATCAATAATTAAAAACCTTCCAAATCAGAAAACAGTGTCTCTAGAGAGCTGTAGTTGAGCTATAGTTAAGGGGGAAAAAAGGTCCTAATTTTCTCTAAATAACCTTGCAAAAATAGAAGGGAATACTTCCAAATTTATTTATGATGTCAGCATTATTTTACTACTCAAATCAGATAAATACAGGAAATACAAGTACAGACCAATATCTATAATGTGTGCAGGTGCAAATATTTCCAACAAACATTCACAAATAAAATCCAATGGTCTGATATACAAAAAGTTATACCTTACAATTAAGTGGGATTTATTCCACTTGTTTCAGGCTGGCTCAAAATTTAAAAATAGGTTAATGTAATCTGTTATATTTATAGACTAAAGAAGAATGATCATATTATTATACTGACTGATGTTGAATAAGCAGTAGACAAAATATAATATAATTTATGATAAATTTTCTCAGCAAACCAGGAATACAATGGACCTCCACAACTTAAAAGGTAATATCCAGAAAAAAAAAATAGCTCTGGAGTTAATATCCTCCTTGTTCTTTTGAGATCTGCTTTCAGAAGACTATATGATAAGGGAAATTTACAAAGCAGGATGTGGGTCACAGTTCATTTCCTCTTCCAGAAAAACTGACATTGTTAACACCATCTCATAATATGGAAGAAAGACTTCATAAGTATCAAGTAGCAATGGGGATTTGGGGAAAGAGTATCCTGGTTTTCAGGAAACTTACTCATTTTGAGAAAGCACAGCTATTCCATACTCTTTTTTTCAGCAACTTCTTAGGTTGGTGCCTTTCTGAAATCAGCCTGAAAGGATTGGAGAACTGAAGTTAACTTGGCAACGCTAGTGCATTGGATTATCACAGTCAAATTAACAATCAAATCCATGCTCAGTATCAAAGTAATCGCATGAATGAATAGACTGTATAAATCCTTTCAATGGGTAATCATCCATTTGATTTATCACCATAGAGTATTCATCACTCTATTATGTGCTGAAAGTCAAACATTAAAAATCATAGGATAAACATATGAATATATCACAATAAATCCAACAATTATGTATAATTATAATGGGCCAATAAAAACCATAAAATAGATTAAAATCCATGGAATAACTTAGGATAACTAAAAAATAACTCTATCCCAGTCTAAGCCACGACAGCCATTCCAGTTTAAAGTAGAACTAGAGTCTTCTGAACACACACACACACACATACACACACATGCTAACTATGTAAAGGGATGGATATGTTAATTAGCTTAGTGGGGGTTATTATTTCACAATATATACGCATATCAGAATATCAAACATGGTATATCTCACATTCAATCTTTATTTGTCCATCATATTTTAATAAAGCTAAAAATAAAAGACAGCCATTTTAGTCCATTATAAGAATGTCATTGTTTGAATTAGAGGAAACATGCTTCCATTTATTAATATTTGTTAACATTTATGAGTGCAACTGGAGCCCCTTTACACTTAAATGGAAACAAAACTTCTTTGGGGTCCTGACATACTGAACCTTTATGCCCTAGGTATATTTTAAGGTTGATGTATGTTTTGTCTCACTCTCCCAACAACAGAATAAAGGAAGTGTTGTTATGTTACAATTGCTATTTTATAAAGATGGCAGGTAAGGGGCAGAGGCTTTGACAACTTTTCACAGTATAGTGGAGGTAGAATGGGGGTTCAGGCAGCCTTTTTCTGAAGCCCCTGTTTTCTCTTCAGGGCAGCCTTTCCAGAGTTATGCTCCTTACTTACTCTGTATTTTGTTACGATTTTTAAAAATGGTATTTATCTACAACACTACTCAGATTTCAAAAAGTAAGCTTTTATAAACAAAGAACAAATGAAAAGATACATAAATGAATTATGAGAAACAGTTTCCAACTTGGACTCTGAAAAAATGTGTATGGTTGCTGATTGACCAGTGTAGTCCTTGACTGCTTGTCCTACTTTGAGTGAGGTGTACTGCAACTGGCTGGTGTACTATACAAGACCCCATGACATTCTAGACTTCCTTTACAGAATTAATTCTACTTCTTGCACTGAAGATTACTATGGGGGGGTGGGGGGATAATATCTACAACTTAAAAAAAAACTGTAAAGTAAACAGGTGTTTGGCACATCTGATAAGATCAACTTTATTTAATGTATACTATAAGACCAGTGTACAACCTTTCATTTCTAACAAATTTTGCCATATCTCCCTCCAAAAGTGTATAAGACAGAAAGTACCAAGAGAATTTGCTAAGCTAGCACACAAACATCATCTTAGGTATTCACTGAGTCAAAGCACTAGTTTTTACATTCTGTTGTTTATTCATTCATTTATTCATGGAACATTTTAAGCATGGAGTAGAAGCATAGAGGTGACATTGTCAATTGTACTTTTTGAAAGTATAAGAGATAAGTGAACAGGGCAGATAACTGACATTTAGACTTTATTCGGCAGGGAACAGGTCATCATCTAAATATTGTTAAGTATTGGTGTACATAGAAATCTTCACTGTAGTTCACTTCCAAGGACATTCATTTTTGAAAGTGTAAAAAAAAAGAAAATTTCAAAAGAAAATTTCTAATGCAAATTATGGTGTAAATATATTATAAAGTTTTTAAAAGCCTTCTTTATCCCCTTGAAGTATCTAACTTTCCAAAAAATGTGTAAGTATCTTAGGTTCAGCATTGCCTCCTCCAGGGTAAATATGCAGCAGCCAACACTGCAGTCTTGTGGAGGCCGAAAGAGAACGATTCATCACTTACTCACTGATCCAAGAGGTAAACAGAGGTTGTAATCAATCTGTACCTTTCAGCACACTTCAGGGCATTAGGATTCATCCCCATAGGAACCTTCTTTATGCAGAAGCCTGCTCTTTAAAAAATTTTGGGGTAGAATTCTGTGTAAGAGAAAAATGCAAGAAAAGGAGGAGTGATTTTTTTTTTAAAGAAAGAGTGAGAGAGGGAGAGAGAGAGAATTTTAATATTTTTTTCTAGTTCTCGGCGGACACAACATCTTTGTTTGTATGTGGTGCTGAGGATCGAACCCGGGCCGCACGCATGCCAGGCGAGCTCGCTACCACTTGAGCCACATCCCCAGCCCAAGGAGGAGTGATTTAAAGATATATTTATTTTAATCTCACTTATGTGTATGGATATATATGTTACAGAACACCATTCAGAGGAATTTAAGCGTCTGAAAAGTCAAATAATTTCACAATCCACAACAAAATCTTACAGGACGAAGCTATTAATATGACATTAACAAATGTCCTCAAATTTTGATAGTCTCTCCATTGTAGTATAGACATAGTTGTAGATACTATTTTCAGAAAAAAAATCCACATGAGATTTCTAACTTTTTCTTTCACCTGATCATCTCTTATATACAACAGTGCATATTTTTCAGAAATCCTATTTTGATTTTGATTCACACTCTTTAGGTAATCATTTCTCTGTCTATACTTTTTCATCAATTTCCATTGCTTTAATATTTTTTGTATTTATTTTTAAAAAGGAGACAAAGGCATCTTGTAGAGTATAGAAGGGTTAAAATGAATCAGGGATGTTCACCAATACAGAATTGGGCACAGAGATGAAAACTTTTAAAGGGTATCCAATGCAAAACTGCCTGTGGACCAGAAATACCTATAATGAATTTGTGAGAAATAACCTTATACAGACAGTGAGGAACAATAATAAGCTTCAAAAACCAGACAGGGATGCACACTAAACAGGAATGGGAAATAAAGAGCCCAGAAGAAGAATTATTGTTATCAGGCTTCATAAAGAAGTATTAGCAAATAAGATTAAACAAGAAGCTTCAATCCCAATAATTCTGGCTTTGAGTGGGTTGATTTTTTTTATCTTACAGGTGCTCTAAGTGAGTAAACTGAGACAGACATATGACCTTTGAAAATAGACCATGCCCTTCACATTTTAAAATCTAGGCATTAAATCTCCTACAGATCTTGTCAAAATGCTTGCTGATTCATTTCGTATAGAGTAGGACTCAGATCCTAAATAATTATTTCCTAAGCCAAAACCTGGGAAAACATATTGGGTAACAGGGCTTTAAGAAGATGGATTTCCTTTTCAGGGATTTGGTATAGATTTGGGTAATATACCTAAAGCTCAAGTCATCAAACATTTCTTGAATTTTTTAAATTGATTTTATTTTTTAAATACATGACAGTGGAATGCATTACCATTCTTATTATACATATAGAGCACAATTTTTCATATCTCTCGTTGTATATAAAGTATGTTCACACCAATTCATGTCTTTATACATGTACTTTAGATAATGATATCCATCACACTCCACCATCATTGCTAATACCCTGCCCCCTCTCTTCGCCTCCCACCCCTCTGCCCTATCTAGAGTTCATCTAGTCCTCCCATGCTCACCCTCCCTACCCCATATGAGTCAGTCACCTTATATCAGAGAAAACACTTGGCATTTGTCTTTTGGGGATTGGCTAATTTTACTTAGAATTATCTTCTCCAACTCCATCCATTTACCTGAAAATGCCATGATTTTATTTTCTTTTATTGCTGAGTAATATTCCATTGTGTATATATGCCACATTTTTTTTATCCATTCATTCCTCTACTGAAGGGCATCTAGGTTGGTTCCACAGGTTAGCTATTGTGAATTGTGCTGCTATAAACGTTGATGTGGCATTTACATATTTATTTGCCTTCAGTTCATTCAAGAACAAGTGAAATTACCATGTATAAATAACATAGTCTACTATAGACTGCAAACACATTATGTTTTTTATATAACACCTTAGGAGGATTTACTTATTTTAGTGGTGAAAGATCTAAAATTCCTAGTTAACATTCTGACAACAGAGAAGGTTACTGAGGGGTATCTAGAGGGAAAATGTTATTAAATCCCTTTGACTCATGATTTTGATGACAAACTCAAGTGTTTACCAATAACTAGTTTCTGGTGAGAGCCTTTATGGCAGATGAAAGGCTGGCTAAGGCATTGGAAGAAAATAATGATTTTAACATTCCTTAGAACTAAGCAACCTATAGTACCACACTTAGGCAGGATGGTAATGTTTCAGATTTCTATTCTGGATCTATTAATTGCAGTCTTGCATGGGAAGAATAGAGTTTGCTGAGCACCAGGATAATGTTGTTTATGATATACTTATTGAAGTAAATCCTGGATTAATCTCATATTGTGCCATGGATCCCCCAACCCTATTTATTTAACATAGTAAATGGAGAAAAATGCTGAGAATAAAAGTTGCACTTTATATTTAAACAATTTGTGCCACTATCACAATACATGTTTAAGCCATCAGGTTCTTCTTCTAATTCTATGTTGCGTGTCTTGGAAAATTTCTCACATCTCTTTGCCTACCATCATATTTCTTAATTTAATCATCTTTCTCATTCATCAGAACTCAGCTATTATTTCACTTTGTTGATGAAGTCATCCTGGTTTTCTGTACTAAATAAGGTCATAAAGATATCCTATAGTTTAGCCTCACAGTTTTATAGTTATCATTTTTAATTTTACAGTTATAATTAGGATCTTGATTAAGAAATATACTAAAGAAAACTCAGATGTAAGTAGGTACTTTTATTAATATATTAGTTTTCTTTAAATGTACCCCCTTTAATGGGAAAACAGTCCTCAGAACTGTGGTTATAAACTGGTGATCTGTGGTGAGATGTATCCTGCAGACTAATTTGGTAGGTGGCTCACATAAAATGTGATTAGTTGCCACCTAGGTCAAAAACTGAAGACTTCTGTAATAATATTTCCTTTCCCCAAATTCAGAAGATCTGGTAGATCTAATGTCTACTTCTCTGAATGACAATGATCAACTGGAAATGTGTGGCTTCTATACAATTGTAGACAGAACACTTATAAAATGCATTTCTCACTCTCCACTATTCCCTGCTGGTTTTGTGTCCTGTGTTTTTTCTCACATTTATTTGGACTTTCAGGCCTTCATAGGCATCATAATAATCAACTTTCAAATGTAGAAGATTGTACTTGAGATTGTTCTCAACCACTAACATCCCCACATCAGCGCTTCTCAAATTTGAATGTTCAAATGCATCCCCAGGGATCTTGTTAAAGTGCAGATTCTGATTCATTCCCTAGGTAGGGTGGAGGATTTGAGTGTCTGAATTTCTAACAAGTTCCCAAGTAATGAAGTTATTGATATTGACTAGGAAGGTGTACTATTTTGCCTAGCTATAAAGGAAACCACATGGAGTCACTCAAGGAATAGATTAATAGTGATACTAGGGAAAAAAAGTGAAGTTAGAAGTTTGTAGTTCCATGTTCTGACTCAGTGAAACAGAATGGAATACGCTCTGGAGTGCTGGGACCTAAGTTATATAAATAGAATCTTCAAGCAAATGCTACAGAAAGAAGGAGTTGACATTTGAACTCAGTCTAGTCTCTGTTTTGCTTCAAAGGACTTTGGTATTGTTCACCTAGATCTTCAATATTTTAAAGTTAAAACAACTTTTCTTCATGTTATAATTAGTCATTATGGTACTTAAGTGAGGTAGAATACAGTATATTTTTCTTAAATTTCAAAGTATATTTATATATATTTTCAATTTAATATATGCATTATTAAGTCACTGTGCCATTTATTCAGTTTAATATTTTCCCTAAGATATGACAGGTATATGCTATAGGATATAATTGGGATTATTCTGAAATCTTGACACCCTTCATACTGATGAATTCATGGGGTTATCTCCATCAGAGGTGATTCCTTATGCCTGATCTAAAAGCCATGTCATGGAATTTAAAACTTGATGTTCATTTTGTAATATGTAGTAATATTAAATATTTCATTTCACATTGGACATGCCTATAGACAACATAATATAAACAACTCAACAGTGACCAAGTTGAGTTCACTTGGCAAAAAATAAATATTTTTAAAAAATCATAAATGTAAATGCACATAAAAGTAACAAATGCACATAAAAGTAACAAAAATATATACATAGAGAATCACAATTAAATGCTATAAAGAATATATACATAGCATGTAGAAAATAATCTATATTTGGAATACAAATAGAATAAGGTGCAAAAAATAATTTTGAATTTTACATACACATTCTAAATAAGTATTGTCTTGATGATGAGAGAGAAAAAAAGAAACTTTTGAGACAAGTAGGAACACATGCATGCAAATACTTAAAATATTTTAATGAGAAATAGCTAGAAAGCAAAGCAGTGGTACAAAATTAAATTTTATTCAATATGTCTTTCTCTAGAAAAAAATTGCACAGAGATTACAAAAAGATTTAAAGGAAATTCATCTCAGTAATTGCTAGACTTTCTAAGGAGTTATTGCCTGCTCGACTCTCACTTGCTTTCTCTCTTACCTCTGCTTTCTTTCTCTCTTCCCCACACAGTTCTTCATGAGCTTTTTCCCAGAGGCCTGTGCAGAAACCACACGAGGTGAGAAGCCTCAGACTCTGACTGCGTAGAATTCAGGACTTATCTGATCATTCTGCTTATGTCTCAAGATGAAAATAGAACCTGGTATGTAATAAATAATCAAGAAATACTTGTTGGAAGAATAAATAGATGGTGTAAGTAAATTTTTCCATCACTTTTTTGCTCTTGAGTATTTTCTGCTTTCAATTAGACTCCGATGCACTGGAAATAAGTTCTAGCTACTCTTTTGTTCCCATATCAAATTTATCCTCTTGCTTGACTTGGTCTTAGTGTAAAAATTACAGTCAGAACAGTCAATATGACCAATGGCTGAGAAGGTGTGAAGAATTCTGCATAAAGTAAATGAAGGAGAACTTGAAAAAAAGACCAGATATAATTAAATCATCAACCAAATTGTAAGAACCTCATCCAGGACAGAAATTTTTGTTGTTCAAACTCACCCTCATCCAGGACAGAAATTGTTGTCCAAACTTTCTTATTAACCTAAAAATTAAAAATGTTCCATCAATAAAATAACTTAAAGGAAGCTTGTAATAGTTGTTCACCTACCTCTAATTTTGCAACAATTTATCTTCCAAATGTCTTTCAAGTGCTAAGTATTTTCAGAGGCATATATGTTTTTATGTGAAGGAAACTAGCAAATAAAAATCATAAATGTAAATAAAAATAGAAATGCACGTAAAAAGTCACAAAAATGTATACATGGAGAATCACAATGAAATATATTAGCTTCTTTTGAAAATTTTATGAAGTATTTTAAGCACAAAGAGCCTTCTGAAAGCAGGGGGAATAAATGAAAATTTATAAGTAGATGCTTCTTTGTCACTTGGTTTTGGAGAAGCTGCTCAGTTTCTTTCTGGAATATTTAAGCTCTTTGGGTTGGCACTTCACTGAATCTCTCCTACAAAAGACAGGGCAAGGTTCTCATCATGGCCATTATTCAATGATCATTTATTTTCCAGCTTGTCCACCCTCTCCATCTCATGGTTGTCACTGTTGAGTAGATTGTCCTAGACAGCAATCTGTCATTGACTGAAGACAACTCAACCCTCTCAGACCTTTACAGGGAATAGCTGTAGAGCTCAAGAATGTAATTTTCACAATGACATCCCGGGATCCTGAAATCTCTCATTCACTTCACAGGCGAAGTCATTTCTCTGAAAGTGGTTATGTCATCATTGCCTCATGGCAAGGGACCAAGAGAGGTTGTTTCAGCTAGCTGAGGTCACTTGGCAAGCCTGCTCATAGTTCCTGGCCATGGCAAGAGTCATCCCAGAGACCGAGTACATCTTCATTTGCTACCATGAAGACAGCAAACTCTGCTATGATTTATTAAAATGATCAAATTTTCTATGTTAAGGTTTACAGTAAGACCAAAATGTGATTTTTTTCAATATCCAGATTAACTACCATGAGATATCATATAAATATTGAATAAATAATTGATTCATTAAATTATGTATGCCTTAAACCAAACTAACAAACTGACATAGCACTGCATTCAATATAAAGGAAGAAGGTTAATAAATTAGTAATAAGATTCTTACTTCTCAGGAATTGAGATATTTGAAGAAATATTTAGAAATAAATAGAAAACAATTTCTATTAAACTAGCAATATGTTGGGAAGGATATGTAGTACGGAACTTTTTAAAATGTATTGCTTAAAGAGAAATTTGGGAGAATCAAGTTACAAGATAGGAAATAGTGAGGAAGACCCACTGACAGGGAATCAATTTGTAATGACCTGTAACCTGTGGGCATACTTAGAATACGAAGGACAGAGAGAATAAAATGAAGCCACTGCTGGTCCTAAAAACTATCTTGAATTCTAACTACTAGAAGTTATGGACAATCTACACAAAGGTGGTAAAGAAAATGACATGCTATTGGAAGTTGGACAGATCTTGATTAAATCGATGTCACTGACCAATTTCAAAAGCTACTTCACCTCCATCAACTTCAGTTACCTCATGTATAAAATCGGTAAGTTGTTATGATCAATGTATCAGGTCATATATGTGGAGCTCTATGTCCACAATAGATCCCAGGAAAACATTATCACCCTTTCCAATACCCCTTAATGCATAAGGGTTGTTATTGACAATTCTGAGACAACAGTAACCACAAAGTCTGCCTATTGTTTTTCCTTTTAGAAATCAAATACTATATCGAATCTGAGCTGAACTCAGCATAGGGATACTCTTCCTCACTCTGCCTTAATAACAATCTCTAAATGTATTCCTTTGAATCTAGACTCTTATATTTCCTGTGTTTGTACTGGGAGATCCAGTGATGTGTGGAGACATATTGGAACATAGGAAAAAAGGAAAAATCAATAACACAGATCATGTCTCTATTTGAAAACTTGATTTACTGTTCACCATAATTTTGTCATAATTTTGATTTTAAAAAATTTGTGTGAAATATGATTTATCTGATTTCTGATTTTTCTCCTGTGTCTTTAATTGCATACCTGAGGCAGGTAGTCCACCTTACCTAGCCCTGTCTCTGTTGGGTGATGTTTTTAGTAAGAGGTTCAGAAATTTGTTTCCATGTCACTTTGCCACAAATTTCAAGATGAACTTAATCACAGTATGTTCTGTCAAACTAGAAGCAAGGTTTGAGGTGAAAACTATCACCTGCAGAGAAGGAGTGGGATTAGTTTATCCCAACCAAGCACATGGGATCTCCTGAGGACTTCCCCTCTGCTGTCCTTATCTTAAACATGGCTGCCCTTAGCCTATATCCCAGGGCTTGACAGCTGCCTCTTTGGTGCATGTGGTACCACATCTGCATCACTGGAAATCTCAGCATTTCTGTTTTTGTTAATAATACCCCTGATGTTTTATATTTGTCTAATGGTAAATGATGATTCATTGAACACTTACGGCACACCAGGCATTGGAATATCTTTTCATTTTCTCTACCTTGATTAATTCTCTTAAAGGACAAAATAGAAACCTTAATACTAAGGTGTTACAGATGAGGAATCTGAAACTTACTAACAGTAACCAACCTGTTAAAAACGTGTTCTTTGAATTAAGTCTCAAATATGGACAGACTTTCTGAAAGAAAAAGAAAAGTGAAGAAATCAGAGAAATTATAGTGGGAGATCTGCACGTTGTAAATACACAGGAATTAGGTGACAAACCATCATGTTTGTAGTTGAAAGGTCTTTATGATCCGTACAATACTAGAAGTACCATCCTGCCTGGAGTCATATAGTACTAGAAATAAAGCTTCAGAAATAACAATACATTTAAAAAGTCAACATAATCTTACGAATAGAGAAAAGATATGAAGCTAAGTTATCATGGAAAAGGAAAGAAAAAAAATGACCAGAGTCTGGGGAAATCTCGGCAGCTTATATTGCCAGGGTTTAGATAAGAAAACCTTATGATTAGTCTAGATAAGTAAGGTATAGGCTATGAATCAGATAGAATTTGGTAACCCACTCTGCTGATTGCCATATAGGGAGGAGGGCATAATTAACAGGGAGTAAAGAGCCATCACCCATCATAGTTCACCTGGGACTGAGAAGGTTTCTTTGCATTTGGTCATGCAGAGCTAAAATCAGGACAATCCCAGGAAAATTGGAATAGCACCAAGAAAATCAGGATAACTGGTTATCATGGTGTGCATTGGAGGTCCAGAGTCAGCAATCAATACCCAGAATGACAGAACCGGATCAGCTGAGCCAAGTCATGTGATGCATTTAGAAATGGAAGGTAGGTAAAATTAGGCAACGGGATGGGCTAAATTCAGACATGGGAGTATAGGCAAGAGAGTTGACGGTCTCAATTATTTTAAAAAGTCTGTAAGGCTAATGGAGTAAATAATGCATGTGCACAGTGTCATAAAATAAATGGTAATAAATTGTGTTACTGAGAAATACGATCGCAGTTATGGGGATTCAGAGAGAGTCAAGAATTATCAATTACAGTGAGAGGACAGACAGGACATTAAAACTAAGATGTTAGGCATGATTAATCTGTAATTAGGCAGATTTGGAAGAAAGCAGAAAAAAGGTGTGACATAAGATTGCACAGGGTACACTGCATATATGTGTGTGTGTGTGTGCCCTTCTGTGAATTTGAAGGTGAAATAGAGATGTAGAAGATAGTGATGGAATTAAAATCAGGATTCATCTTTGAGGTAAAAATAAATCTGACTTGATTCATCAAATATTATAGAAACAGCTATTTAAAAGATTTCAATCAGGGAAATGGGTGATGAAGCTGAGCTATGTTCTAGAGGAATTTGCACAGACCATGGTGAACTGTGAGGTTAGGAGTAAATAAGTCCTGTGAGTAATAATGACAGATGCACATAAAAAAAATGAAGAGAGAAAGTTTAAGGGGATGAACATAGGATGGGAAGTATGAGACCGTGGAAAGATGAGAATGTAAGGCAGTATGGAAAATGGGATAAGCTCAGTTTTCAAGAGAAACAGACCTCAGTTTTTTAGCAATATGCCTCAATAAGATATTTTAATATTCCCAAGACTCAGATTTTCAGCTATGAATTAAGGATTGTATTACCCATATCAGAGGTCTGCTGTCAATTATCAAATATGACAACAGATACAAAATACATATTATAAAGTACAGCATTTTGACTTAAGTGAATAATGACCATGGTTCTATACATTAACAGAAATTGCCCACTGATTGCAGATAGGAGATGGTAAAGTGTCAAAAATGTCACCACAATCTGCATTAGAATAATACAGGGGTTCTCTAAAAGTTCATTATATAGCTGCTGAGTTTAGACCTCTGATGTTACAAATAATTAATTTGATTGTACTCAAATCCTAACTTTTTTTCAGATCATAACCTTATACACTTGAAAATTCATCTCATTTTGCTGGTGAGTATATTAGAAAGGGGGTCATTATATATAATATTATATATATATAATATATATAAATGTGTATATATATATACATATATATACACATTTCATTTACTAGTTGATAAATAGGTTTCCAAATGTTATTATACCTATACAGTTCTTCAAGACTATATTTTAATGTTGGATATGCCAAAGAAACAAAAGAATTGCCTTCTAAAGAATGGACTCTCAACTATTTTCAAAATGAAGTAGATGATAATTTTTTGATGTGTTGTCTGGCTGGCTGGAATAAATATAAACAAAATATAGGATAAGAAAGATTTTGCTATGGGATGGGTGTTCCTATGGCCAAGTTCATGGAGGGTGCATAACTTGAGCAGAAACCCTAGGGTTTGTTTGAAAAGATTCTTAAAAAAGATACTGTAACAGTTTTTGGAATGCACCACCTTCTTCCATTAGAGTCCAAGTACTTTGGTCTGTAGTGAAATCCCCCAGAGCCCCTTCCTTTCTCAGATATATGAGCAGATTCTTCTTCCTATTTGGACATCCTCAAAATGGACATTTGCATATTATTGTGTAAAGTGGAACCAAGAGTTTTCCAGGACCATCCACCTGGCACCCAAGTTGTAAAAATATCATGAATGATGGCAACTTAAAGATGTAATGATCCAGGCTAAGTGAAAAATAAACCTAAAAGTCGTGCTGAACCCTTCTCAAGAAAAGCGTTCATTTTACATGCCACATTGGTCCTCTCTGAAGATGATTAAAAAGAAAAAAGGCAAACTGAGAATATTCTATGTTCCCCATGCCAGCCCATAGAAAGATTTGAGAATACTCGTGCTCACATTGGAATTTCCATAATGACTAGAGAATATATACCTCCATATGGCTTGGGAATGTCCCTCAGCCAATAACTCTTACAAAGAAATTATAAGTGCACTAAGGGGCGTCATTAACAATGATATTCTCTTAACCTTACAGCAATGGATTTCAGTTTATGGAACATAGAGTGACATTTACAGACCTTTGGGAAAAGCACTGAACATGGGTTTAATCGTCATGTGAATGTCCAGGCTGAAAAAACTTTTTGAAAACATGCATTTTTTTTTCAGGTTCAGGTTCAATAGATATTGGACAAATAGATCTGTCTGGAATATTCATGTGCTTGTATACATGTATCTACCTAGAGAAGAAAATGAAATATGCTTCTGTAAGTATTCATTATCAGTATGAGTGTATTAAGAATACCAAATTGTTGGTTGCTAGCATAAAATCAATTGTGCTTTGTTAGGAAAGTTGAATCCACAAAACAGTCATGAAGACATTTGCAGGACTGTAGGCACTTATTGGCTTGAACAGCTTGAGCTAACACATTTTTATTAGAGGTAGATATGATTCAATCATTTGCTGGTAAGTAACATTGCCTTCCCTCCCTCTGTGTATGAAGCAGTTGCCTTAGCAACACAGGTGCCCAGATGACTCATCTTGCATATTGTTTTGTCTTCTCTTATGTTTTGATTTGCTCTCCAATATGTGAGGTTAAAAAAAATGAGACTTTAAAAGACGCTTTGAGTCTATTAATCAAAAAAAAAGACTCTACCAGAAGGGAGTTTTTGACACATTTCTCCCTCACTGGCTAGTATTTGATCATGCTGTTCATGCAGTTGGGTGTATCCTCCTTGGTTCATCCTCTATCCATTCATTGATACTTTGTTTACTTGGCTCCTGGGTAAAGTTTCCCTGACACCATATTTACTTAATTTACTTCAACTTGCAAAGTTTTGTAACAACTCATATTTGGGCCACTTGTTTGTCTGTCTTCTCCTGTAGTTATTGTTGTTGGTGAGATGAAGTTAAATCATGAGGGCTGGGATAGAAATAAGCACTGTATATGAGAATAACACAGAGGCAAACCTGACTCAATAGTCTCAAAGTTGCACTGTTCCTTAGAAGATGAGAAAGAGTTAGCCTAGGGGAAAAGAAAGCCATTATTTTATGTGAGTACTGCTCCTGTTTGTGAGCATAAGTGACCATTTTCACAACTTTCTTTGACAACTGACAGAAATTAGGTCTAAATAACTTGAACAGAGATTATTAATAGAAAGGGTCATTAGGACTGGCTTTTGTACTTACTACCTATACAGTTGGAATTAACTTAGAGTCTGAATATACACTGTATAGAACCTACCTTAACAAAGACATATGACAGCAGGATATGGCTTTTTAGCACAGCTCTGTTGCTGCCCATTCTGTTATCCTTCCCCTTCCCTCCACAAACAACAACAACAACAACAACAACAACATGATGTAGTAGTCTCAAGGATTTTCAACATCTTGATTTCCTGTGCATTTTCTCACAGTAACACCTCACGCTACCCATGCCCCTCATTTCTTATGCACTGTTCAATGATTGTGCTATACCTCCAGAGTAGTTAATTTTCATCAGGGTAGGCTGTCGTTTACTGCTAATGCTCAGTGCATTCTATTTCAGACATTGAATTTTTTAAAATTGATGTCCAATGGCACAACTGCCAAGTTTCATGGAGGATTTGTAGGAAAAGGACATTTTGCTATACACCAAATTGCAAAAAGCAAGCAGCCTTCTTTGTCACTGAGCTCTATTCATGGTTAGACTTCTTGTGAAAGTAAAGAAATATCAGTTGTTTAAAGACAACAGAAATTTGTGTTTTTCTTCCCTGCCTCCAAAAGGACTACTTTTCTCACTTTAATCGTATGAGGTGTTTCTCTTCCCCTGGAGACTGCAGCACCACTCAGGAGATTATGATTCAGACTGTGGTGCAAAAGCAGTTTATTAGAATAGAGGGATGCAGTGAGTTCTGTAACACTCTTCCTTTTCTTATTTGTAAATCTAATTGTATGATATTGAGTAGACGTAATAATATTGATCTAGATCACACGACTTTGCAATTCAGGATTCTTAGGATTCCTAAGAATTACATAATTTGCTCTAGTGATACCTATAGAGAAATACAAGCATTTTGCATAAATCAGCAAATGAATCTAAGACTTTTGTAGAAATAACTTGTTTTTTTTTTTACTAAAGAACAAGGGGGTAGAGGAGCCTATTATAATGAAGTCCCTTCTGAATCTAAACTCCTTAATCAATTTGTCCAAGGATCTCTGCAATAGTAATTTTTGTTTTTAATAAAAACTTGATATTCTCCTCAATGAATGACCTTGTGTAGGTGCCTTTACACATTATTTTGCTCCTGTTTTCTTGCAAGTGTGAATCTTAGATCAATAGAAATATAAAGTAACACAATACACTTATTCTTACTTCCCCCTATTGTGCTTAGAAATGGGTTTGTACCCAAAATGTGATGTCACTGTCTGGCTTACAAAAATAATAATGTTAGAACTTTATTATTATAAACATTTTCTGAATGTTCCAAAACATGCAGATGTCTTTGGTAAGAGGATGTAACAGGTAAACTCTTGAAGCATTAGAACATTAAAAATCTGGGCATAACATTAAACCTCATTGCTAAAAGTCAGCTTTTCCCCACCCTCTTTGAACACCCTGCCTGTGGATTAGAAAGACTTAGTTTATGGCTACTATGTCATTAATATTTCTCCTCCATTTACTAAATCTGTGTGTTACAGTTTCCTCATCCTAAGGAAAGGAGGATAAATGCTCCTACCATAATAAGTTGGTGTTGGGATCAAATAAAGCATTGGACACAAAGTATTTAGAAAATAGAGCACCTCCCAAATGATAGACTTAAATTCTATAAGCTGTAATTAAAATTATTATTTTCCATGAAAAAGCGGGAAAATCAGAATGTAGATGCAGAATCTTAGGCTGGCAGGCATTAGCAGCTAGCTGGAATTCAAAAGCATGATTTTCTTTTAAGGTTTGTTTTATGACTTCCCACTATTAAAGCATGTTTTTGTGAATATGCTTTAGTGTTTTCTTTATGAATCAATATATTCAAGTAAAAATGAGTTGATTTAATAAAAATATTAAATCATATTTTGGTTTACTCATAAAGTCTTTAAAGGAAGTTAGTGAATGACTTACAGTTTGGACTACTGAAGAGACAATGTGCTTGCCACCCATTTCTTCTCATCATTCCATATCCCTGCTTGGTTCCCCAGTCCTGCCTCTGTTGCTCTTTTTGCTCTTTTGCTTTCCCTTTCACAATATGGTTCTCCCCACTCCTTGTCCCCCTAAAATCATCTCTAATTATCCCAACCTGAAATCATCTTCATTGAAATTTTTTTTTCTAAAAGAGCTTTGTGGTCAAATAGCACTGCAGTTGTTTTTTCTGGATATATGACTATGGAAGAGATCATTTATTTCACCATTTCCCCTTCATTAGTATAAAGGAAATGCAAGTAATGTTTATTTTCATGTTAGTGTAAGGATTGCATTTTATAAAAATACATGAGGCATTAGGAAAGGTTCTCAAACTCAATAAAAGGTCAGGGGGTATGAAGGCTACACTTGCATTTAGAACTACATCTGTTTTTCTTTCCTCCTTCACTCCACACCTCTCTCAATATTACCTCCTCCCCTTTCCTTCTGCAGCTCTTCCTTAAGCATCTTGTTGAGGACATTTCCTTACTGCTTCAGGTTTATAAATAAAGACTATGTTCTCTCCCCAAACTCTCTCACCAAAACCATATTTATTCATTTAATATTTGTTTATTGAAAGTTTAATTTATATCTCCTATAAAACTTTGAGGTTGATTACAATAAAGGATATTTAAAATAAGACCACTTAAATTTAAATATTAAGTTCAAATATTATATGGAGGGAATGGATTGTAAATATGCCAAGTGCATAGAGTTACTGTAATTGATCATAAATTTAGCCATGCAGCCTTGGCAGCCTGAGCAGAAGGGGAATTTTGACAGATTATAAGGAGTCTGATGAGTATTTTCAGAGTATGGCTAGGTCAGACTCCAGGCCCTGAATGTTAAAAGTTACCTTCAACAAGTTTGATCAGGGATAGTGGATCTATAAATCTACTCTCTTAAGTGTTTTCTGTGGGGAGATAACTATCATATAAGCGTGGTTGAATTTCATTAAATATTACTAAATCAGACTAGATGTTTTATAAAATATTTCTCTAGTTTGCCACTGTTTTTGTTTTTTCTCATAAAACATTCAACTATAAACTAGAGTTTAATATATCACCCACCAAATGGCCAAGCTGAGTATATAATGCAATATTTGGATTTGAGGAATTATTTATGGATAGCTGGAATTATTTTTGTGAGTCAACAAACTAATTTTGCCCATCTCTTTATTATTTTACAGTTTACAAAATGCTTTGGAATATATTATCACTTTTAGAAATGCAAATGAAATATATTGGAAAGAGCTTTGGGCTTAAAGTTAAATAATTTGCATTCAAGTCTACTCAATAGAGCCTTAAACTGTTCCACTTATTTCCAGTAACTTCTTCTTGACTCAACTCTCAATAATTCTGCATATAAGCAAGTCTATGTTAGCACAAGTTTTGATTTTAAATTTGTTAATTTTTTATGCAAAGAAGGAATATCTGCATAAATTATTATAAAAAAGAAAATGAGTTAGTAACCAGTCATAAAAGGTAAAAAATAAACCTCTTATTTTTCTTATTTTCACTCTATGAAATCTACTACAAAAATAATATGGAATCCTTTTATCATCTGATGTTCTTTTATCACCTCCCTTCCTGAAATTTTATCCCTCAGTATCTTTGGCAAGTGGAACACTTCCATGTAGCTTGATGTTCATTGTGCAAAACAAACAACTCTGCTCTTTTAAGGAAATACTGATGAACTTTTTGTGTTAGCTTTCTATTACTTTAAAAAAAACACCTGCAATTAATCAAATTATGAAGAGGAAAGGTTTATTTTGGCTCTTCACTCTGGAGGTTTTAGTCTGTGACCCACTGGCCCTGTTACTTTGAGTCTGTAGTAACATAGTACATCATGGAAGAAGCATATGGCAAAGGACCTACATCTACATATCAGAGAGAACATTTCAACATTTGCTTTTTGGGGATTGGCTTACTTCACTTGTCATAATATTTTCCAACTCCATGCATTTACCTGCAAATGCCATTCACTTCAGGACTAAAAGAAAGAGACCAAGGTCTATAATACCCTTTGAGGACATACCACACCCAATCACCCAAAACTTCCCAGTAGACCCCAGTTCCTAAAGACTCCATCACCTCCCTAACATGCTACACTAGGGACTAAATCTTTAACACACAAACCTTTGAAGGACTATATGTTCCAGACTATAGCACCTCTTTTCTTTTGACTTCAGTATCATACTGTACTAAAATTTTCCTATTTGATGTGCTGTACCTCCAGTGATAATTTTTACTCCTCTCCAACGTTAAAGGGAAATAAACAGAAAAGGGGGAAATATAAGTATGTAGGAGTGTACATGGAGAGAGAATCATCCTACTTTACCATTGTTGTTTTGTGATCCAGATAGATCCCATAGAATAAGTTCTCCATCATTTCTAATTTCTAAAAAAAATAAAGTAAAATAAAATTAATGAACTGATGACAGGAATCATGTATTATCTCAGAGGAAAAATAAAGTTTTCCTGGAACTTAGTTCTAAGAGGATTTTTTTTTCTTTTAGAAGATAGGTACATAGAATTAATTATATGCTTCAGTGTATGACATACTATGCTCATAATAACTTATGTAAGACAGATGTATCTCTATTGTTTGTTTTTTTTAATCTTCTTAAATTCCCACCTTCATTCATTCCTAATGCTTATTTTCATAAGCATCATTTCATTCCACTGGGTATTTGTAAATCATGTGGCATTAATTTTTGGTTAATTTACAAAATGAATAATGATATTCTTTAATGTAGAGTAATATTCCATTAAACTTTTTAAAAAATTATTTATTTATTTATTCTAATTTGTTATACATGACAGCAGAATACATTTCAACTCATACTACATATATAGAGCATAGTTGTTCATGTGTCTGGTTGTATACAAAGTAGAGACACATCATGCATGTCTTCATATATGTACTTAGAGTAATGACTTCCATCTCATTCTACCATCTTTTCTATCCCCATGTCCCCTCCCTTTCTTTCCCTCCCCTTTGCCCTATCTAAAGTTCCTCTATTCCTCCCATGCTCCCCTCCATCCCCATATGGATCAGCATCTACATATCAGAGAGAAGAGTTGATATTTGCTTTTTTAGGATTCACTTACTTCACTTAGCATAATATTTTTCAACTCCATGCATTTTCCTGCAAATGCCATGATTTTATTCTCTTTTAATGCTGAGCAATATATATATATATATATATATATATATATATATATATATATATATATATATATCTCAATATCAAAGTTTCTCTATCCATTTATCTAATGAAGGGCATCTAGGTTGGTTCCCCAGTTTAGGTATTGTGAATTGTGCTACTATAAACATTGATGTGGCTTCATCACTATAGTATGCTCTTTTTAAGTCCTTTGGGTATAGACCGAGGAGTGGGATAACTGCATCAAATAGTGGTTTCATTCCAAGTTTTCCAAGGAATCTCCATACTGATTTCCAGATTGGTTGCATCAATTTGCAGTCCAACCAGCAAGGCATGAGTGTGACTTTTCCCCCACATCCTCTCCAACACTTATTGTTGTTTGTCTTCTTGATAGCTGCCATTCTGACTGGAGTGAAATGAAAACTTAGAGTAGTTTTGATTTGCATTTCTCTAATTGCTAGAGATGTTAAACATTTTTTCATATGTTTGTTGTTTGATTGTATATCCTCTTCTGAAAAGTGTCTGCTCAGTTCCTTGGCCCATTTGTTGATTGTGTTATTTGTTTTATTGGTGTTAAGATTTTTGAGTTCTTTATATATCCTAGAGATTAGTGCTCCATCTGATGTGAGTGTGGTGAAAATGTGCTCCCATTTTGTAGGCTCTCTATTCATCTCACTGATTGTTTCTTTTGCTGAAAAGAAGCGTTTTAGTTTGAATCCATCCCATTTATTGATTCTTGATTTTATTTCTTGTACTATAGGAGTCTTATTAAGAAAGTTTGGGCCTAATCCAACATGATGGAGATTTGAACCTAGTTTTTCTTCTTTTAGGTACAGGGTCTCTGGTCTAATTCCAAGGTCCTTGATCCACTTTGAGTTTTGTGCACGGTGAGAGATAGAGACTTAATTTCATTCTGTTGCATATGGATTTCCAATTTTCCCAGCATAATTTGTTGAAGAGTCTATCTTTTCTCCAGTATATGTTTTTGGTGCCTTTGTCTAATAAAAGATAACTGTATTTATGTGGGTTTGTCTCTGTGTCATCTATTCTGTACTATTGGTCTACAAGTCTGTTTTGGTGCCAATACCATGTTGTTTTTATTACTATTATTTCTCTGTAGTATAGTTAAAGTCTCATATAGTGATGATACCTGCTTCACCCTTTTTGCTAAGGATTGCTTTCCCTATTTTGCGTCTCTTATTTTTCCAGATGAATTTCAAGATGGCTTTTTCTATTTCTATGAGGAATGCCATTGGCATTTAGATTGGAATTGCATTAAATATCTATAATGCTTCTGAAAGTATGGTCATTTGGACAATATTAATTCTGTCAATCCAAGAACAAGGTAGATCTTTTCATCTTCTAAGGTCTTCTTTAATTTCTTTCTTTATTGTGCTGTAGTTTTCATTGTAGAAGTCTTTCACCTCATTCATTGATTCTCAAGTATTTTATTTATTTATTTATTTATTTATTTATTTATTTATTTATTTATTTATTTATTTGAGGCTTTTATAACTTGTGTAGTTTTCCTAATTTCTTTTTCAGAGGATTTGTCACTGATATATAGAAATGTTTTTAATTTGGGGGTGTCAATTTTATATCATGCTACTTTGCTGAAATCATTTATTAGTTCTAGAAGGTTTTCTGGTGGAATTTTTTTGGATCCTCTAGGTATCAAATCATGTCATCGGTAAATAGTGATAGTTTGAGTTCTTTTATCCCTAATTGTATCCCTTTAATTTCTTTCATCTGTTGCCCTATCTGCCTCGCAAAGCATGCAAGCTTCAATGAAGAAGGTTCAAAGCATAGAAATTTACTAGTGAGTTCTAAAATTAAAGAGAAAGACTCTCATTAACTTTAATTCTCAGCTCCAGAGATGGCTTCTCCTAGCTTCTGCCTCCAGCCACCTAATGCAGTGGCGGGGTTTACAGAAGAGGCTAGCAAGAGAGGGAGAGCACACTAGAGAGTGAGCTTTTATTGGTGAACAAAAAATTAAAGGGAAAATCCCATACAATGAAGGTCAAGGCGGGCAGCATTCCAAGGTCAGGGTCAGTGATTGGTCTTCAGGTCAGTGGCCAGGCACACCTCTACACGGACAAGTCCTCGTACCTGGGACAGGGTGGGGAAGGCTCTGACACAGTTGCATCTAAGTGCCTCTCACCCAGCCAGGGAGGTAACTCAAATCACATGTGAGGATGGCCTCCCACAGCCCTGGCTAGAGTTTCCAGAAGTATGTTAAATAGAAGGGGTGAAAGAGAAAATCCCTATTTTGATCAGTTTTTAGAGGGAATGCTTTCAATTATTCTCCATTTAGAATGATGTTGGCCTGGGGCTTAGCATAAAAAGTTTTTACAATGTTGAGACATGTATCTGTTATTCCTAGTTTTTCTAGTGTTTTGAACATGAAGGGGTGCTGTATTTTGTCCAGTGCTTTTTCTGCATCTATTGAGATGATCGATCATATGTTTCTTATCTTTAACTCTATTGATATGATGAATTATGTTTTTTGATTTCCACATATGGAACCAACCTTGCACCCCTGGGATGAACCCCTATTGATCATGGTGCTCTATGTCTTTGATATGTTTTTGTATTTGATTTGCCAGATTTTTATTGAGAATTTTTGAGTCTATGTTCATTAGAAATATTGGTCTGAAGTGTTCTTTCTTTGATGTGCCTTTTATGGTTTTGGAATCAGAGTGGACTCATAGAATGAATTTTGAAATGTTCCCTCTTTTTCTATATTGTGAAATAATTTGAGGAATATTGGTATTAGTTCTTCTTTGAAGGTTTTGTAGAACTCACCTCAGTGTCCGTCTGGTCCTTGGCTTTTCTTGGTTTGTAGGTTTCTGATGGTGTCTTCTATCCTATTGCTTGAAATTGATCTGTTTAACTTGTATATATCTCTCTGATTCAGTTTGGACAAATCATATGCCTCAAAAATTTGTCAATGCCTTCAATATTTTCTATTTTATTGGAGTACAAATTTTCAAAATAATTTCTAATTATCTTCTATATTTCTGTAGTATCCATCATGATATTACCTTTTTCATCATGGATATTAGAAATTTGAATTTTCTCTCTCCTTCTTTTTGGAGAAGAAGAGAATTTTCTCTTTTCTCTTTCTTTTTTATCAATTTTATTTATTTTTTCCAAAAACATACTTTTTGTTTTGTCAGATTTTTCAATTGTTTCTTTTGTTTTAATTTTACTGATTTCAGCTCTGATTTTAATTTTTTCCTTTCCTCTACTGCTTTTGGGGGATTGATTTGTTCTTCTTCTTCCAGGGCTTTGAGGTGTAATGTTAGGTCACTTGTTTGTTGACTTTTTCTTCTTTTAAGGAATGAACTCCATGCAATGAACTGTCCTCTTAGTACTGCCTTCATAGTGTCCCAGAGATTTTGATATGTTGTATCAGTGTCCTCATTTACCTCTAAGAATTTTTAAACATCCTCTTTGATGTCTTTTGCAACTCATTATTCATTCAATAGCACATTGTATAGTCTCCAGGTGTTGGAGTAGTTTCTATTTTTCTCTTATCATTGATTTCTAATTTAATTCCTTTATAATCTGTCAGAATGCAGTAGTAAAGTATTATCTCTACTTTTTTTGTATTTGCTTTGTGGCATACTATAGGGTCTATTTTAGAGAAGGATCCATATGCTACTGAGAAGAAACTGTATTCACTAACTTGTGGATGAAATATTCTATATATATCTGTTAAGTCTAAATTATTGACTCATATTATTGAGTTCTATAATTTATTTGTTTAGCTTTTGTTTGGAAGATCTATCCAGTGATGAAAGAGGTGTGTTAAAGTCACCCAGAATTATTATGTTGTAGAGTATTTGACTCTCAAACCTGAGAAGAGTTTGTTTGATGAATGGAGATGTTCCATTGTTTGGGGCATATATATTTATAATTGTTATGTCCTGTTGATATATGGTTCCCTTACACAGTATGAAATGTCCTTCTTTATCCCTTTTGATCAACTTTGGTATGAAGTCTACTTTATTTGATATGAGGAAGGAAACCCCAGCTTATTTCTGCAGTCCATGTGAGTGGTAAGTTTTTTTTTTTTTCCCTAACCTTTCATCTGTGGATGTGTGTGTCTTTTTCTATGAAACGAGTCTCCTGGAGGTAGCATATTTTTGGGTCTTTTTTAAAAATACAATCTGCCAGTCTATGTCTTTTGATTGGTGAGTTTAGGCCATTAACATTCAGGGTGATTATTGAGACATGACTTGTAGTCCCTGTCATATTTGTTTTAACTTTTGTTTATCATAAAGGTTTTTATTTCATCATCAAATCTAAAGCTTAATTTTGCTGGACATAAGACTTTTGGTTGGCATAAATTTTCTTTCAGAGTTTGATATATGTTATTCTAGGACCTTTTGGCTTTCAGGGTGTGGGATGAAAAATCTGCAGATGCCCTAATTGGTTTCCCCTATATGTAATCTGATTCCTTCCTCTTGTGGCTTTAAAAATTCTCTCCTTATTCTGTATACTAGACATTTCACTATAATATGCCTTGGTTTATGTCTGTATTTTCTACATTTGGTGTTCTGTAAGATTCTTATATTTCATTTTCCAATTTATTCTTCATGTTTGGAAAGTTTTCTGATATTATTTCATTGAAGAGATTGTTAATTTCTTTGGTTTGTAACTCTATGCCTTCGTCTATCCCAATAATTTTTAGATTTTGTCTTTTTATGTTATTCTATAATTCTTGAATGTTCTGCTTATGTTTTCTTACCATCCTCACTGTGTGATCAACATTCTTTTGAAGATTATATATTTTTTCTTCATTGTCTGAGGTTCTGTCTGATCTAATCTGTTGGTGGTGCTTTTTGTTGAGTGTTTAATTTGGTTCATTGTTTTTTTTTTCATTTCAAGAATTTCTGTTTTTCTTTTCAGAACCTCTATCTCCTTATTGAAGTAATCACTTGCTTCCTGTATTTGCTTATATAGCTCTTTATCAAAATGATCTTTTGCTGCCTGTATTTGCTCTCTTATATTATCCTTTAATTCACAGAACATTTTAATTATGTACATCCTGAACTCCTTCTCTCTAATTTCTTCTGTTGCGCTCGCCATGGATTCTAATAATGCAGTATCTTGATTTGTTTGGAGTACTTTCTTTTCTTGTTTTTTCATGTTGTTCATGTGTGTTTCCTTCTAGCACTGCAGATCTGAGGCATCAGAGTTTTTACCCTATAGGTTTATAGTGTCCCTGTAGGCTTCTAATACCTCTTCTTTAAGGGGGAGAATGATATTAACAGATCCCAGCATAAACAATATACAGCCTTAAACCAAATAGCTGTTATTAAGATATTTATGGTTTTGTTACAATATGCAGAAACGGTGAGTTCAATTATTATCTACAATATATATAGTAGGTTTGCAAAAGGGTCTATAGTTTCTGATGGTGGACAAAGAGAGAACTGGGGGTGAGGTGTAGGATGAGATATTAAGAAAATAGGAAGTCAGGATGTAAAGTTATCAGATCTTAGGGAGCGTGAAAGAGGAAGATGTTGGTTAGTAGTAGGGAAGGAAAAGAAAGTGATTTGGGGGGATACAAGTTGAAAGACAATAGAGAGAGTACAAGAAACAAACACAAATAAATATTAAGAAAAGTTAAAAAAATTAAAAATAGGAGATGAGAGAATATGCACCATAATTGTAATATACTATTCAGACCTCCCAGTCCTCAGTAGCCTAATTCTTGAAAAGCACTTGGTTCACAAATGTTTGGGATGTGAGGGTAGGAGGAGAAAAAGAAAAAAGAGAAAAAAAAATCTCGAAGGAAGATACAAGGATTGTTTCTGTTGGAGTTGAGTATCTTTCCTGCTTTCCTTCTCATCCAATAGGTGGGGTTGTATGATGTTTGATGGTCTCTCCGCCCTCAGGATGGTGAAGGTGGGAGGGTTGGTCCAATAATCTCCTTTGGAGCCCACTCATCCTCATGTAATATGGGCACCTGTTCTTACCTCCTTACATCACCTGTAGACCTCCCAATTCCTGGTCTCTAAAGGGTATCTCACTCACCCCCTCCCCTTCTACTTCCCAGTCAGGAATCTTTCTCTCCAGAGGTTTTGTGGGCTGTGCTCTGGGAGCTGCGCACCTGTCCCGGAGAGCTATTTTGTATTGGGAAGTTCAGGACAAGGCTTGGCAAGCTATGAACCAAACCTGTAGCTGCAGCACTGTGCCAGGTTAGCAGCTGCCAGGGAGATGGGGGAGTTGGGAACTATAGGTGCCTTGATATTGCTTCTAGACCCCAGCTGGTGTCCCAAACTGGAAGTTTCCCCAACTAAAGATGGCAACAAAGGTGTTCCAAGATGGGGGCAGTTGCTTTTGGAGATGGGGTGTTGGGTCAGGTGTGGCTGTATGGTGATATTCAGTGGAGATTTAGCTCTGTAGCTTGCAGTGTTGTGGCTGGCGGCTATCTCCAGACCCTGTGCGCTGTCCCCAGGTGTAGGCTACCATGAGTACGGGACTATGGCAGTGGTTGCAGTGTGCCAAGATGGAGGTGACTGGGGGCTCCACGCTGGCAGATGTCGGTCCACATGGGAGTGTCAGCCAGAGGTCCTGTGTATGGGCAGTGGTCTGCATGGGAGAGGTGGGTGAGGTCAGGAGTCCCGTGCAGATGCTGGTCCTGCTCAGGTTAGCAACTGTAGGTTCTGTGTTGGCAAGTGACCAGGAGTCCTGTGCTAATGCTGAGGCCTGGAAACCTGAACAAGCACAGAGGCCGTGATTCCTGCCCAGGAGCAGCTGTCAGGGGTCCTCTAATCACTTGCAGAGAAACAGTATTCCCACTACTAGAATCTCAGGTCAAGGAGCAACACAGAATGCAGCCTCCCTCTAGCCCACCATCTTGGATCTCCTTTCTTGACTTCTTTAATATCTTTTTATACCCTGCATTCATGCTCTCCTCTGACAATTATGCTTATTTCCTTTTTACTGCTCTCCAAATTCCATCCATGTGGAATCCTTTTTTTTTTTCTAGTCTATAGATTATAGACATCTAGATCACCCACACCTGCTTGTTAGATGACATGCCACACAGTTCTCTGAATTTATCCCTCATGAATTACTAGAAAGTTTCTCCTGTGGGACTTCTCTGTCCTGGAATATACATAGAAAGTATCATCTGCTATTACTGCCACTAGCTGCACACAGGGGTTCCTCTTACCCCAAATTCTTGCCAACATTTGGTTTCATTCAACGTTTCAATGTTTGTCTCAAAGAGACATAAAATTGATTTGATGGTGAATTAAGTAAAATTTTTGTCTTTCTCAAGCCTGGGGTAAATTTTTAATCAAGGTAATTATAGGGTCGAGATTTTAAATGTTAACTGTCATCTTATGAGATAAGTTTTGTTCTCCTGTACTTCCTCTTACCCCAACTCCCCTTAACCATTAGTGACCTATTCCATTGTAACATAACCCTAAGCCAATCCCAGAAGGATACAACCACTTGACTCTGGAAAGCCCCAGGGTGCCATCGACCTAAGCCAATCTCATGCTATTCCCCACTCACCTAGTTCTGCACAAGCACCTCTGAGCCTATCCTATAGCGCCAGAACTACAACTTCAAACCCCTACCCCATAAAAGCTGAACTCCTGAATATACCTGAGCCTCTCTCTCCTATAGAAAAGGCCTTTATTTGTCAGCTCTGACAAAGAACCTCTCCTGTGTATCTCCGCCTGGTCTCTGTTCTTCATTTTTTGCTTACCCATCTCTCATTCCTTGCTTTCCCTTCAGTAACTAACACTGTGAGAGCTCTGGGTATTTTCCCTTCTCTGAATCCCCTATTCTTTCTCTTCGCCGATTTTAATGATGGATGTTTTATTTTTTTTTGTTTTTGTTTTTGTAGACTTTAGTAGTTCATTGAAATTGTATATATTAATTTATTATTGGTTTACTTATTATTTATTTTTTATTATTTATTTGTACTAGGAATTGAACCCAGGGATACTTAACACTGAGTTTTCCCCAGCCCTTCTTTAATGTTTTGTTTATAGACAAGGTCTCACTAAGTTGCGTGGGGCCTTGCTAAGTTACTGAGACAGGCCTCAAAGTCGTAAAGCTCCTGCCTCAGCCTACCTAGTTGCTAGAATCACAGTGTACGCCACTGCATCTGGCTCCAAGTTTATTTATTTTTAATTGACAGATAATAATTTTACTTATTAATAGTTGTGATAATTTGATATCTATCTATAAATATAACAAGCTATGTGCAATGACAAAATCAAGGTAATTAGCATTTATAAACTCTTATAGTTATTTTGAAATATATAACAAATTGCTGTGAACTATAGTCATTCTACTGTGATATCCAATAATTGAACTTATTATTTCCATCAAAAAGTATTTTGGTTCCTATTTCCTAACTTCTTTCTATCCTCTTCTCTCTTCTCATTCCTAGACTCTATTGACCACTATTCTATTCTTGAATTCTATGAGTTTGTTTTCACATTTGTGTGGAAACAGATATGGGGTATTTGTCTTTCTGTGACTGGATAGAATTCATTTGAGAAGCTATCTAATCACACAGTGTTCTCCAGTTCTGCCTATGTTGCTGCTATTGCTTTTAGATATTACAAATTATAGACTTCTATTCTGGGTTTTTTTGCATGTGTTTTATATTTTCCATGTAATGAAGTAAAATCTTAATTCTTGTATGAGTGTTAATATAGGAACTATGAATAAAATGGTACGTAATATTTTCAGTTAATTTGGCAAAATGATGTAAAAACAATCTCCATCTGCTTGACTCAAACATTAACCTCAAATACTGACAGCATAACATTAAATCTCTGCTTAGAACAGTTGAGCACACCAGGTTATTTTTTTTTTTTTAGAAAATATGGTTAATTTATTCTTAGAAAGTAAAAAATGAGTTGGGGGTGTTAATTTTTATTCTTGAAATTTGATTTCTAGTGGCCAGTAACCAAAGTTATATCTTTAGACTCTCTGAACATGCATAATATTTTCCAACTTGAAAAACTCAGAAATGCTTGAGAAACCATATTTGTCACTTCCCTCAATGCTATCAAGGCATGAAAAACTGAACTAACAGTTTAAAAGCCCTCTCAGCCTGTGATATTTTATTCGAGGCAGGAGTTCTAAGGAAGAAAACATGCTCATCTCAAGAACCAATGGGGTTATATCAACATGATTCCAAAGTAAATTGATTTTATCAGTATGGATGAAGAGCCTAACAACTTGGATTTTAGTGTCATATTAAATCCAAGAAAATATTGATAGTAAATATATAGATGAGGAGATTTATGTATAGGGGGAAATATAACAGCTACTTCAAAGTATTTGAAACATTCTCAAGTACAATGATTTAACTTGTATGAAATTTTCCCAGAGAAAAGCACTAGGGCAGAGAGAAAATTTTAGTTTAATTACAAAAAAAAATATCTCTAAAGCAGGACTAGTTCAACTATTAAAGTGGACTGACTCAAAAGACAGGAGTTGATTATGAATGTTAATCTGACTTTGGAATCTTAGTGTTAGAATATAGAGAGAAGTAGGGAAAATTGGTGAATGCAGAGAACTGAAGAAAATATTTGGTAATATTATTTTCTCAAAAGCAGCTTATCTTTGGGAGAAGTCAGGAGGTAGGAGAGTTAGAAGGGGTTATTTATATAAAATTGTACAAAATGCTACGAACTAGCTTTTCTGTATCTTTCCTCTTCCTGTTTTTCCTCCAAAATATTATAATATTAAGTTCCCATTGACTGATTTTAATTTTTCTTTTCCCACTTGCATCAAATTTCATGCTTATAAAATAATCTGGAGTCAAGTATTCTAAAGCTCTTTGAAATATTTGCATTTTAACAAGATGAGATAAAATTAAGATAATGAATGTTGTACTTTGTGGCATTGTTCGTTCAGAGTGAAACTATCTTTTTTTTTTTTTTAATGTGGTGCTGAGGTTTGAACCCATTGCCTCACATATGCTAGGGAAGTGCTCTACCACTGAGCCACAACCCCAGCCCAGGAACATTTTTTTTTCTTTTTTCTTAATCTTTATTGGTACATTATACAAAGTAGAACTATTAAGAAACACCAAAAGCCCAGAAGTGAAGCTTAGGTCATGCTAATAATGAACACACAGTTCAAGTTTTAAGAAAGGTATCCACAATGAAATTCTATCTATATTTATGAGGACATGTTTGCACATCTAGTCACTAACATACACATTCCTTTATCATGCTCCCAGAAACTCTGTTCTTCATACCTAATGCGGAATTGCCAAATAATTAAATAATCATTGGTTTAGACCTATTTAAACTCCTAAATTTTATCTGTTCCTTAGAGGTCAATATATACCATCATTCCGAAATACTTGAGCAGAAAGGCTTGAGTCACAGAGAATATAGTATATTTACTATAGGCAAATTGAAGTTTTACAATTTATTTTCAAATACCATTGTTTCTAGAAAGACTTATATCTAATCATTTGGTTCCTTTGGCACCATGTTGACTTGCTACTTAATGTGATTTTGTTTCCGGAAAATTTAGTATCAGAGCAATAGTGTAGAAAAACATTCATTTATGTGTAGAAGTTTTGAAACTTCTTTAGCTCTTTTACCATACTAAATGATGACAGTATATTTACTTAATAGGCCTCAGAAGAACCACCTAAATGTAATAAGAATCAAATTGAACAAGAGAAAGAGCTAATGCCAGGCAATGTGGAGAGGAGTGAGGGCTGAGTAAAGTAGCTCCAGAATACAGTTGGGCAGTATATCCAGGGACTCCACCAACCTTAGATATAAAATGCTTAGAAAAAAAACTGCATTTACATTGAAAATCTACTGACTTTATTTTTCTTATTACTATTCCCTAAACAATACCATTTGGAAACTGTTTACATAGCATTTACCACTTGTAATATGTATTTATGTAATCTAAAGATGATTTAAAGCACACAGAGAGATGTATGCAAATGTTATGCCATTTTAGATAAGGGCCATGAGCACCCACTGATCTTAGGTAAGAGTAGTTGCAGGGCATATGTGGAGGGTCCTGCAGCCAATCTTCTGTGGATTCTGAGGCATACTACACTTTATACATTTTTCCATATCCATACAGGTTCCTAGATCACTTAACCCTGGTGAAAGACCCAAATAGGTATGCTATCTAAGAGCAAAAGGAAATACAACTTTTGAAATGTCAGAAGTTGATGGGAAAATCAAGGTCCAATTAAAAAAAATGCTTAGGAAAAACAAAGCACAATATAGCAAATAAGGAGTCCAATCCATAGAAAGGCACCTGGTAGAATAAGGCAAGAGAAAAGCATACCACCATATGACTCTGTAATCCTGAGTTACAGAATGGAGGAAACAGAAAAAAGATCCAAAGTTTCTAAAAGATCCAGGTATAAAAAGAACTGGTTCCTGGCGTTGTGGCATACACCTGAAATTGTAGCGGCTCCAGAGGCTGAGACAGGAGGATTGCAAGTTCAAAGCCAATCTTAGTAATGATGAGGCACTAAGCAATTTAGTGAGACTCTGTCTCTAAATAAAATACAAAATAGGACTCGGGGAGTGGGTCAGTCGTCAAGTTCCCCGAGTTCAAGCCTTGGTACAGAAAAATAAAATAATAATAATAATAAAATAGATAAATAAATAAAGAGCAGGTGTTGAGTTAACGCTTCAGCATGGAATGGATACTCATGGGAGAACTCCAGCAGACATCTCTTGAAGTGTTCAGTGCAGCTGTCCAGGAGGATATTCTAATCAAATACTATCACTATGTGGGTTAATTACTACCCCTGGTTCCTGGAGTGGCAGGGTAGTCTGCAGGTGCCTGAGTACTCATTAGACAAGGACAGATGGCTGGGAGCCAAGCCAGGAATTTAAATTTTCTCTGTGCTACTTTACACAGACTTTTTGTAAACTACCCCTAAAAACTCATTTTTCTTTACGTATCTATTATTGTAAAGCACATTCTTGCTCTGTGTAATGAAAGTAATTGTAGCTTTTATTGATCTGTTAATTTGTAGCTTTGGCAAATTAAAATAATTTCATGTAGGAGAAAAGCGTAAGCTTAATCAGTATGTCTCTCTTTGTGTGCAACAGGTTTATGTACTGTAAGGAGCAAACTGTGATGTTGGCTAATACTGCTTCCATTCCTTTGGTTCACTCACTATTCAATTCCTAAAAATCATTAGGTTTTTAATTAGTCACAAAATCATAGAAACAGATTTTATGTTTTTTCTTCAAAACTGTAAAATGTATTGCCATAGTAACTATGCATTTTTTGAAGCATTGCCTAAATTATCATCTACTCAAAATAATTTGTGTTCAGAAGCCCATAATCTTTAATTTTCCAATATATATTAACCAACACAAAACCTTTAGAAAGTAACGTTTTGAGATTGGAATTGCAAAGTGTGGGGATATATCAGACTAGAAGTGGACAATAAGAAAGAAGAAGTACAACAAAGAATTATGGGTAAAAATCATTTCCAAAATATAAAAATAAAAATGGATTTTGTTGATTTCCTTAGTGGCTGTGACTTTGAGCCTCCAAAGCAGAGTCACTTAGCATAATTTGGTAGGTTTGCGGTCATTCTGTGTTCATAAGTCAAGTGAGTTCTGAGCCCCTGGGGTAAAGCTTGAAAAAATGTGATGAAAGGCTGAACCCACATAATCTTGTCTGCATTTTGTTATTGTTTTTAGTTCTGTTGCCAGGAGATGGTTTAGGGAGCAGGAATCATTGTGGAACTCATGCCTATTAATGATGTTGTCTTTTTCCCTTTACCTAGAATCAATATTTTAAAATCACCTTGACACCTCATTCTTGGTCCTCTCTCTATATCCCAGCAAGTTTTATTTTTTATTATACTTTTATAATACCTCTTATATGCATGCCTTTCTTCTCTCTACAGTGAAAAATAGAAGGATAATAATGTGATCATTATTATAACTAACAGCTATGAAATACCTGTTAGGTGCCAAGTACCTTAAGTAATTCACATACATTATCTCAAATGAATCATCAGAGCAATATTGTGAAGGAAGTAATCTTCTCCATCTTACCAGTGAGAAAAGTAAGTCTCAGAGAAGCTATGTAAATTGCTCCAATCATGCCACAAGAAAGTATGTTAGGACTTGTAGCAAGACAAGTTTGAAGTTTTATTTTCTTTGTTTGTTTATTGTTGTTTTGGGGAGGGAGGGAATTTTTAACCCCCAACACTTTTTAATATTTTATTTAGAGACAGCCATCTTGCTGAGTCAACCAGGCAAGTCTGAGTTTTTGAGCACTGCTCTATATTCCCTATTCTTGAGTCACACTTCTAGCAGATATCTCTTTGTCTATATTTTCTTCAATACTTATGTCTGATTAATCTTCCTGCTATGCAAGCTCAGCCATATCAGTCTGCTTCTCCAGGATCATTCCTACTTACTGAAGGAGATAGCATAGTGAGCATGTTTCTGGGTTCTAGGCAACTGTATTCATGTAAAACTTGTTGAAGTACATTAAATTCTTTAATGTTCTCTTTGTTAGTTTGCAAGTTCCTTAAGAATAAGACTAAGTCTCTATCTGTGATAAGGTGTTGGCCCATAATCTTACACAGAGTACTTATTATGTAAATATTTATAGGTACATGAGCATGATTAAACAGAGGTAAAATTTTTTTAAATATATACAAATTTGAGTACATAATTTTAAAAGGCTAATGCTGACATTTTTTTCAATACTCAGAATTTATGAAATGGGAGAATAAAGCCTTCTGTTAAGTGATAGAAGAGAAGACACATAATGACTGTACAATCATTCCATAAAATAATCAGATGTAGAGTAATCTGATTTTGTTATAAAATAAAACGTTTTATTAGATAAGGCAATCTCTAACTCAATTCTAGCAGAATATTCTCTATTTGAATGTCTTATATTCAGGAATCCTCTACCTCAATTCTATGTCCCATTTCACCCGCCTCATCTAGTTTATGACTTCTAGGATCCTCTAAATCATAAAATCAATTTAAAGTCTTCCAGAACCTCCATCATCTGTTTCTGGATTCTGGTAGACGAGAAGGAGCTGTACTTTGCCTGTGCTCCAATGAAATTGGAAATTCTACTCAGAAATGGGAATCACGGACATGGCCTTGCCTTATAAATGTTTCACACTAGACCACCACTCAAATTTCTTGAGATTGAGGAGCCCCACAGTGTACATTTTGCAAAACTTATCCTTCTCATGCAAAGAATAGTGAAAAATATTTCCTGAGAAAATTCTACCTTAAGCACAAGAATACATGAGTATCCCGGGAACCTAGTAAATATTAAAATAATATTAATCAGTAAGGATGGGTGATGAACATATGTTCAGAGAGATAGTATTACTTCATCTAGGGTGCTAATATTAGAATGTCAGCTAAAATCACCCACCATGATTTATAATGTGTACCATATTGGAAAACTTAATTTTTCTGATTTTCCATTTGTAATATGGAATTAAAATTAGTACTTGAGAGATATAATTGTTTTAAAGATACATGACATTTAACTGTGAGCAATATCTCCAAACATATTAAAAAGTATCCAAAAGAATAAACATTAGATAAATTAGAATAAACATTGTTCCTATTATGAACTCTAACCACATCCCTACATTAAGCTTTGGCTCTACACAGGATACAGCTAAGGGACTGCTTTTAGAAAAGTTTTCAAAGATATGAAAAGACCCTTCAGTGCCTATAACTAATGCATGTGTAATGCGTTGGTTAAAGTTTTGTGAAGGAAGTATTCACAAGACAGAAAACATCTCACACACAGAGCCAAACTGGGGTCCAGAGTCATAATAGAGGAAACATTTGTTCTATACATACAGAACACATAAAATGCATAGAAACTACATGGAAAGTTGATTAGATGTACATGACAGGTAACCATCCATGCCAGCACACTGAAGGAATGTGTGTTCTTTTGCTACAGACAAGCAAGAAAGTGACTGCAGCACAATGAAATACATTCCATAACATAAGTAAATATAAGTACTGCAGAGAATGAAGTTCCTAAATAAATAAAAATGCTTTACATGAAGGGTGACACTATCTCTGTAAACCAACACTTCAGGATCAGTTTTTTCAGGCAGACAAAAGAATCAGCGTGTGCAAAGACAGTAGCAGTAAGAAAAGGCTAGGAGTCTCTAGAGATTTGAAAGTAGTCTGGTGTAACTAATTTATAATATATGGTGGATGGAGCCCAAGGCCGTTATCAGGAGATGAGTCTAGAACTAGATGGTGGAATTTATTATTAGAAATGTTACATGGGAATCATTCTGTTATTAATTCTGCCTGAGGAGTGCAATCAGGGGTCCAATATTATCAGACTGTGGAAGAAGTTATTTTTGACAGCAAAGTCAAGGACTACAGGAAAGGGCAGAGCATATGGCATGGAGGCTTATAGTAGCCCACCTCCATCAGTAACCAAAACTGCTTTCAAATCTCTGGAGACCCCTTGCTTTTTCTTACCACTGTCTCTTCTCATGCTGATTTCTTTTGTCTGACCCCACAGCAGCAGTATCAGCAGAACCTGTAGGCTTGCTAAAAATGCAAATTCTCATTCTCTATACCAGAAATTCTCAATCAGAAACTCTGAGGGGCCGCTCGGACATTGGTGGTTGGACAAGTTCTTTGGATAATGTACTTTGCCTATTCTTTAAGTCTTAACGGTCCTAGATAAATCTGTTGCCTTTGTCTAGGTAGAGTTTTGTGATATTTTTTTCCTAGTAGAGACAGACTTGAGTTTAAAATGGACCACAGGAGCAGTTACTAGGTATGGGCCATCGGTGAGAAGGAGAAGCTGAGAATAACTTTGGCTTGTCAATCAAGTCTATTAAGCCTAAGAAACAGATAGGGTAATGCAATGGATAACTTATGTGTGGTACAGGAGTAAGAGTTTCAGAGACCCATAATAGCAAAATATTACTATTATAACAGAGCATTGGGCATAAGGAAATATCCAAATGGAAATGTGAGAAAAAAGTGAAAATATAATTATTCACAATTATTTACAACCTGAATTTGTTATAATTTTATATACTTCTCATGAGGTTCAGTGCTTTTTATATTGGTCTTGCTAAAAATAATGATTATGTATTTTAATAGGGAAGGGCCAGAGTTGGAGAAAAATAGATGGAAACATTATATTTCTTAAAATCTTGGTATGCAAAAAACATAACTTCATCCTCTTTCACAAATTGTCTGTAAACACTATGAATTCTATCCTCTATCAATTTATGTAAATACAGATATTCATGAACCCCACTGTAGCTCAATTGTTTCTACCTCTCAGTCCCTTGCCACTTCTTGACAGTATTCTCTTCCCAGATAATTTGAACCAATTTTGTATGTGAAAATTCATGAAGCACTTCACCAAATTACTTGCGTTTACCCAAATGTGTAACATCTACTGCAAGCCCTTAGTCACTAATTTTATAATTTTATCTCAGTGAGTTCAGCATGATATGCTCTATCTTTTAGGTCTACATAAACTACCTATGAACTTGTAGACCCAGGAAGAAGGGACATTTGGGTGGAGAGCAGGAGCTGTGACTAAAAGCAAGGGGATTCAGAGTAGCTACAAAAGGAAATAATCCTAATGAATAGGTATGCATAGTAGAGAAGAAAGGAAAAAACAGAACACTGCTTCCATAATATAGAATACCAAAGGAGGATGCATTTGTATATGGCCAATCTTAGCTAATAAAGGAAAAATCACACCCTTATTTTTGATCATCTACTTAAGCCACAAGAAGGCAAGAGGTAGATTTGTCTTTTTTACACTACCCAAAATGCATGTTGAAAACTTGTCACAAATTCGGTACTCTTTACAAAGTTATTGCAGTTTATAAATGAGCCTACCTTCACTGATTTCCAGATCCATGTCTCTTTAGTTCTGACATTCTGCCTTATTTCTGTGATGGGTAAATTTCATGATAAATACTTCTAATGGCTATCCACCTGAGTCTTAAAATTTCTCTAGTACATTTAAAAGCTAGAAGGAGATAGTTCATTCATCTAAAGTATAGGGTATTTATTTAGTTATTTTCAAGTAGTTCATAAAATGACAATATATTCATAGGATACTTAAGGTCATCAAATTTCTGAAAAGGGCCAGATATTAAATATTTTAGTTTACATTTCAATTTCTATTACAAGTCTTAAACTCTGCAATTGCAATGCAAAATCAATCCTACAAAATACGTAAATAAATTAATATGACTGGGTTCCAATAAAACTTTATTTATAAAAGCAGAAGGTGGGCTAGATTTGGCTTCTAGGTCCATAATTGCCTATACTCTGATATAGACAAAATGAGTCTTTGCTTCTATTCTTGAACAATAACATTATTGTAGCAAAAGGTATTGTCAAAATATTGATATCTATTCTAGCTGAATAGTTTGAGCCTAATGTAATGGTTTTGAAAATATGAATTCTAAAGGAAGACTGCTGGATTTTTACTCAGCTTATGCATTTACTATATTTTTTGGCTGCTAGATATGCCTTATCCAGCCTCAGCTTTTCTATCCACAAAATAGGCAAATACCACATACCTATATTTGAGGGTTCTTGTGAAACTAATCCATATGAAATTGACAAAAAGTTAATTGGATGACTAGTGCCAGGATCCAAGAGGGCTGTAGAGTTGCCAAGCTTGTAACTGTGCCACAAAGAAGAATCAGGGCAGCCTCACACACATGTAATCCCAGCAGCTCAGGAGGCTGAGATGGAAGGATTATGAGTTCAAAGCCAGCCCTCAGCAAAAGCAAGGTGCTAAGCAACTCAGTGAGATGCTGTCTCCAAATAAAATACAAAATAGGACTGCGGATGTGGGAAGTGGCTCAGTGGTCAAGTACCCCCTGAGTTCAATCAATAAAATTTAATTTATTAATTAAATGAATTAATAAATAAATAAATAAATTAATTAATAACAAAACAACAACAACAAAATAACAAGGCCTTGGACTGTGGCTGCTGGAGCTCAAGAAAAGAAAGATGGTATTTCAAGGAGATGGTGGGAGAACTCTGAAAAATGTAAATTAAAAAAAAAATGATGAGAACCCTGAACCACACAGAGAGTGGAAACAAAGCAAATTGCAGCTTCAACTCCATTCCCTTTCTTGAGGGGAAAACTTCATACTCCAGGGAAAAGGTAATTGGATAACTATAACTAAAAAGAACAAATTTTAAAAATCTCCAACTGAAAAAGTTCCAGGACTTATTTGTATTACTGCTGAACTCTACAAAACATTTTAACAAAGGATACAAATTCTTATTAAATTATTCCAAAAATTGAAATGAAAGAAACTCCATCAAAAACATATCATTGTAGCCAGATTACTTTAAAATAAAAACCAGATAAAGTCACAATGACAACAGAAAACTATAAAACCATCTCTCTGATGATCATAGATTCAAAATTTTCAATAAAATTCAAAGAAATCAAATTTAACAGCATGTCAAAATCATCATTCACCATAATCAATTGGATTCACCCCAGAGAAGCAAGGATGTTTCAAAATATGCAAATCAATGAACACAATGCAGTACACACAAAAGGAATGAAGAACAAGAAACATCTGATCATCTTAGAAGATGTGAAAAAAAAACTTCAGTAAAATTCAGCATGCCTTCATGATACGAAACTTTCAGCAAATTATGGATAGATGAAACTTACCTCAAATTACTAAACGCTGTGTCAGATAACCTGACATCTAATATCATGCAAAATGGGGAAAAGCTAGAAACGTTTTCTTTAAAATTGTGGAAGAAGATAGATTTACACATAGTGCTGGAAGTTTATCAAGAAAAATTAGTCAGGAAAATAAGGGGAATCAATTGGAAAGGAGGAAGTCAAGTTATCCATGCTTCCAGATGAGATAATTTTATACATAAAAATCTAAGTACTCCTTTAAAAAAGGTGTTGGAACTTATAAACAAATCAGAAAAGCTGTAGGATATGAAATCAACATATAAGAAATTGAAGCATTATAATTAACCCACTGACGAGGAAATTAAGAAGTCAATCCTGAGCCAGGTGTGCTGGAACACTCCTGTAATACCAGTGGCTTGGAAGGCCGAGACAGGAGAATAGCAAGTTCAAACCTAGCCTCAGCAACTTAGCAATTGAGTGTCCCGACCAGCAGAACACATCAACGTGGGCAGCGAACCTAGATGGGGAGGAATGAAGGGACAAGAGACATGGTTGGTAACCGTTGGAGCCTTATTCATTAGGGTGGGATTTTGAGGGGGACCAGGAAGGTTCCCAGGATCCTGGGGAGACTGAGAAGGGTCTGTGTCTATACTAACTGAAGGGCATGCCGAGGGGGGACGAGAGGTCTTTTGCATAGCCTCTTCCCCAATCCTGACAAGTTTTAAGGTACCATTGTCAAAGGGTGAACTTTTAAGAATTTCATTAATTAAGTTCCAGTAAGAAAAGGTGGGAACAGGCACCTTTTCTGGGCCAAAGCATTCATAATAATCTTTTAAACAGTCTCCTACTCTAAGCCATCTTTTACCATCAATGGTCCCTTCAAGAGGAAACCACAGACACAATTCTCCTACTTATGAAAAGAATAATTTTAAGTCCTTTTTCTTAACACGCCCCCCCCCACCCCGTGTCTTGATCTTGAGGGCCTCCTTGAGGCCTGACAAAAACAAATCATGTGACAAGACTGCTTGTCCCATGGTGGGTCACTCACCATGCGTCGTCCCCACTCTCCTCCTGGATCTGTCTCTTGGTCGTGTCTGCCAATCGCGAGCTCCACTTGGCCAAGTCTTCCCGGAGGACGGCGTTCCTTCTCAGTCAAAGTCTCGAGCCCCAGTCGATGGGCGCCAAATGTCCCGACTGGCAGGACACATCAACGTGGGCAGTGAACCTAGATGGGGAGGAATGAAGGGACAAGAGACACGAGGGATGACAGCAAGACAGGAGTTCTGATCAAGCTGCAAACTTTTATTGTTCACACAGGGGTATTTATATGCTGGGGATGGGGAAGCTCTCTTATCAGCAGTTGCTGGATGTCTTCACAAGGTGAGATAACCGCAGGATGTTTCAGGTGTTGGGGTTTAAGTGTGCAGAGTTTAGCTCCCTCAGGCCTGATTATTTGCAAGAGCTGTGGCTGTGATTTAGGTCAGCTGAGGCAAGCCTCAGCTAGGAGGAGGAAAAGTTCTCTTCCCCTTATCACAAGTTACAAGTTCTGCATGGTTTGGCCAAGAGGAAGAAGCTTCCTGCATACTTGTCCTTGGAACAGTACATTCTAATGAAACAAATACATCCTCAGGGGATTAGATAATGTCTACAAAGAACTTTAAGAGGGTACTTATCAAATAGACAGGAACAATCTGAATTTAGCTCTGTGTACCCGCTGAGGCATGATATTTGGGCAATGTGGGCAAAGTGTTACTGAAGAATCACTTGCTTTGTTAGAAGAAGAATATAAAAGAAACTTGCAAATAAACCTCAGCATGCAGTTGCAATTGCTGCCTTGGCTCTGCATCCCCTGTGTCCTGGTGATTTTGCGACCCTTACCCAGGGACCTGAACGCTCTAGACGTTCACATTCAGGAAGACAGATGGCCGCAGGATGTCTCAGGGAGACAGATGGCTGCAGCATGTCTCCCAGGGAGGATGTCTCCCAGGGGGCTGTTTCTTGTAACTGTCAGGCTATTCTTTGAAGGAGAACTTCCTGCTAGCCCCTGACAATTGAGCTGGACCCTGTCTCTAAATAATATACAAAAAAAGGGCTGAGGATGTTGTTCAGTGGTTAAGTCTGCCTGAGTTCAATTCCTGGTAAAAATAAATAAATAAATAAATAAAAATCAATCCCATTTACAACAACTATAAAATCTATGGGACCAAGGAAATAAAAAATTCCTACAGTGAGTAACTACAAAAAAAACCTGACAAAAGAAATGGACACCAAAACAAGGAAAGATATCTCCTGTTCATGAATTGGAAGAATTAATTTGTTAAAATTACCATACTACCTAAAGTGTTCTACCCATTCAATGTAATCCTCATCAAAATGCCCAAAACTTTCTTCACTGAATTAGAGAAAAAAATTCTAAAAGTCATATGGAACCAAAATTGACCCAATATAGCCAAAGAAATACTAAGCAAAAAGAAGAACAACAAATAAAACAAAGAAGCAAGGCAACTAACAAAGCTGAATGCATCATAACACCTGAGTTCAAAACATAGTACAAAGCTTAACAAGGTATAGTGACAAAAGCTGTGTGGTTCTAGCCTAAAAACAGACACACAGCTCAACTGAACAAAATAGTGCATCCCTAAATGAACCCATGTACATATGGATAACTGAATTTTTGACAAACGTGCTAGGAGAATACAATGGAGAAAGGATAATATCATCAATAAATGGTCTTAGCAAAATTGGATACATATGCAAAAGGATGAATCTCAGTTATTTCTTTTTATCATGCACAAAATTATGCTCAAAATATTTGAAAGGGTATGAAATTACTGAAGAAACTATATAGGAAACAGTTTTCACAGGTGGGGGGCAATGATATTCTAGAGGATCTCAAACTCACAGGCAACAAATGAAAACATTAACAAGGGGGACTATATCAAACTCAGAAACTTCCATACAGCCCAGTAAATAATCACCAGGGTGAACAGACAACCTACATAATGGGGGAAAGAATTTGCAAACTCTTCATCTGCTAAGGGACTAATAATGTCCAGTATATATAAGAAACTTCAAAGCTAAACAACAACAACAAAATCCAATTAAAATGTGGGCCTAAAATGGATGATACTGGATGTCTTTATGTTAAATAGACCACAAAGAAAGCCAGAATAATGTTCTCACTCATTTCTAGACATTAAATTGTCAATATCATAAACTAATGAAGTAGAATAGTGGTCACTAAAGACTGGGCAGGGCAGGGAAGAGCAAAGTGGAAAGGAGATCAATAAGAGAACCAGAGAGGAGGAATTTGTTCTAGCTTTCTGTGGTAGGGAACTGCTGATTAAAACAGTGTATCTTACACCTCAAAGTAAGCATTAAATTTCTGACACATAAAGTTGATGGAGAAGATAGAAATTCTTATTACCCTGATTTGATAATTACATATTACATGCATGTATTTAATTACCATAATAGGCCCCCACAGAGATGTAAAGTACGATATTTCCATAATAAAAAGTAAAACATGACAGTGAATGGCACAGAGTAAGAAATGAAGGGAAGGAATGGTAGTAGAGGCTGAAGGTCAAGACCAAGTGATTTTCTTAAGTTTCCTCAGTCTTTGACAGATGTTGTTCTATATCTATCCTAACACTTTTTCATCATGAAACAGTGCCACAGGCATTAGGCAACTGTGCCCTATGGTTTCTGAGGTCAGAGAAATATGTTTTCCCTTCTTACATGATGTATATTAATCTAATTAAATTCATTTACGAAATTATGTTGATTGACAAAAATATGAATTTATTCACTTAAAACAATGTGATAGAATATTATGTTAAGTAATGACCAATAAATAGCAAGCAGAATATTATTCTGATTTTTAAACACCTGTTCTCATGTCTGTTGAAGATAAATCCATGTGTTTCAATAATGTGTGGGAAAAGTTAATGGAACATGAATGGGACAGACAAAATTGCTGATTCATCATGCAGCATATAATTGCTTGCATAACTTGGCTCCCTGCATTCAAATTCATCAGAATTCATCATTCAGTATTTTTCCAACTTGACCTTCTAGGATATCTGCTTAAAGACATCATTTTCATTATAGTGTTTGGAAGGAGAACTCCATTTTTCACTGGGTATACAGTTATATCATAAAAGTAAAGTCCAATTGAATCAGATGGAGCTACCAATTTGTTGCCACACTAATGCTGCATGCAATAGAATTGATACAAGACTGGAATTAGCAAAGAAAGTTTTACTTATAGGTGGAAGAAAGGAATTTTGTTTTTATGAACACAATTAAAACTTTTTAAGTGTTTTATGTAATCATCAGCTATTATATTTATTTTAGCAGAGGTTTTCCCTTGTAAACAACTGCAGAGCAGAAACAAATCTAGAAAGCAAATTATGTATGTCTTACTGTGTGTTTTTTCTACTGAACAATGCTACCATACCAATCATGCACACCTAACATGTACTAATTTTAATTTCAAGCATTTTTATTATGCATTGACTTATATCCACAAAAAGTTTAAGGAAGTAAATTCACCAAGATCATATTACCTTTGCAAAATTGTTCTGTATCTTGCAAATGACACTGTGACTCTATATGTTTACTCTTCATTTCACAAACTGTGTTCCCCAAGAGCCTTATGCTCCAAGGCTGAGCTATGATACTACTATCCCAAGAAGAAGGAAGGTTCTTCTAAAATAAAGAGGTCACTATTCAGTTGACTTAGCTGACTGCTTTGAGAAAAATGATAGGTTTTTTAAATGCCAAGATTTTATGTTAATAGATGGATTACTAAATTTGAAATCTAATTAATTCCACAAAATCCAGGCCATATTAGGTTATGAAGTTTCTACCTGATAGAAAAAACAAGACTCCTGAGAAAAATTTGGAGTGTATGAAGACTCTCCTCCTCCTTTCCTGCTAAATCAGTGATTTGAGAAAAAGATAGAGACATTTGCTAGCATATATGTGCCAGCCTTCCTCTTGACCTTTACAGATCAAGTCATTAGAAACCATAAAAGAAACCCTGCAAAGGATTTCTTCTAAATAAGGTGAAGGGTCATAGCCTTACTGCCCTAGTTGTGAAATGTGTGGATAAATAAGACTGGCTTATCCTCATCTGCCTGTGGGATGTTTAATTTCAGAAGTACCTGTGTCTTTTTAAAGTGTGTCTGAGTAGTTTCATGCTTTGGTCCCCAAGGCCAAGGTGCTTGTGGCTTAACAAACACACACACACAAAATTGCTCAGACTATGTACTCCAGTGGTGTACTCTTGTTTGTAACCTCATCTGTCATCTTTGAGAGAAGTTTCTAAATTTGCCATTATGCAATAGAGAATATTAAAGATTCAGAAAATGCCCAAGTCAGGGGAGAGTCTCTTGTCCCCACAACTCCAAAATCTTATGTTGCTGGATATGGACATTTAAGGAACTAAAAACAGATGAGAGAAGAACTCAGAGGTTAATTTTTTTTTAAATACACCAAATCATGCATAAGAACTGATTTATGCAATTTATGTAGAAGATAGTACTTCCAATAAACTAAACTGAAAGGAGTTTATTTAAAATAAAAGGGAAAGAGATGCTTTCATTTAGAAAACATACATTTCTTATCTATTTGGTAGGATGAAGGAAGATTCATAAGGAAGGTAAGATTAGCAGTAAGAACAGGTAAGGGAAGGTAATTGGTTTAAATAATCCAAAAGAAATACATGAAGTGGGTATAGTCATTTTGAAGACTCTGGAGATATCATAAGTGATAATTGGTTCCATGAACCAAGAAAGTTTAATTTAGGAAAGGATAAGAGGGATAAAAGAAATTACAGTGCCATTCCTATGACATAGATTTGCTAGTGTGTATTATAAGAAGATCATCATCTTCATTTTACACACGAGGGAAATGAATCTCAAAGAGATTAAACAACATTATTAGAACTACCTATTAGGAGCTGTTGAAAGCCTGAGACCACATGGAACATTTTCAACAGTATAAAGCTTAAGAATATCTCTGTGCTCTCTGGTTTTTTTTTTTTTTTTGGGGGGGGAGAGGGAGGGGAGAATAAAGTGCCCACACCAATAAAAAAATCAAATATTTGTAGTATATATGTATATCAAAATAAAGCAGTTTGCAGATGGTTCATATTATCTGGGTCAATGTATGTGAAGATATTTACCAGACTAAAACATATGTGTCTGTGTCCCTGTAGTGTGCTGTTTTTATGTCCTTTGGGTATAGTTTGAGAAGAGGAATAGCTGGGTCAAATGGTGGTTCTATTCCCAGATTTCCAAGGAATCTCCTTACTGCTTTCCAAATTGGCTGCAACAATTTGCTGTCCCACCAGCAATGTATGAGTGTACCTTTTCCCCACATCCTCACCAACACTTGTTGGTGTTTGTCTTCATAATAGTTGCCATTATGACTGGAGTGAGATAGGTATCTTAGATTAGTTTTGATTATCATTTCACTGATTGCTAGACATGATAAGAATTTTTCAATATATTTGCTGATTGATTGTATATTCTCTTCTGAGAAGTGTCTGTTCAGTTCCTTGGCCCACTTAATGATTGGATTATTGGGTTTTTTTTTTTTTGGTGCTTAGCTTGTTGAGTTCTTTATATATACTAGAGATTAGTGCTCTATCTGATTTGTGAGGAGTAGCTAAACTGTGGAGCCAACCAAGATGTCCTTCAGTGGATGAATGGATAAAAAAAAGTGGCATTTATACACAATGGATTATTATTCAGTACTAAAAAAGAATAAGATCATGGCATTTGCAGGTAAATAGATGGTGTTAGAGAATATTATGCTAAGTGAAGTTAGCCAATCCCCCCCAAAAAACAAATTCCAAATAAATGTTTTCTCTGATATAAGGGGGTGACTCAAAGTGGGGTAGGGAAGGAGAGCATGGGAAGAAGATTATTTCTAGATAGGGAAGAGGTGTGAAAGGGAAAGGGAGGGGGAAAGGGAATAGCAAGAATGGAGGAAGGTGATGGTCATTATTATACAAAATACATGTATGAAGATTTGAATTTGGTGTCAACATACCTTATATACAAACAGAGATATGAAAAATTGTGGTATATATCTGTGTTAAGAATTGTAATGCAAAAAAAAGCGAGTACATGTATAATGGAATAATTTGGTGTGAACATACTTTATATACAGAGTTACAAAAAATTGTGCTATAAATGGATAATAATGAATGTAATGCATTCTACTATTGCCATGTATGTAAATAAATAAATAAATAAAAATAAAAAATGAAACATGTCAAATTAAAGAAGAATTCATGTTAAAAATAAGACTTTTTAAAATTCAATAAAATGTTAGGAAAGAAAAGCAATCCTAGAAAAAACTTAAGACAGGAGGATAAACTTACTCCAATGAATAAAAAACAATGTATTGGATTTAAAAATAGACATTACACTTTAATTTATAAATATGTCAAGAATCAAAACACTATGGCCTTTATTAAATTATACTCTGTCTCTTCAACCTTACATTAAACTTTCAATCCCAGAAAACACCAATTTGTCTTAATTAAATAATTTCTACTTCCATTTTGGGGAGTATGAGAGAGAACAATCTCAATTCTATCCATTTGAAATTTCCATATTAGTCTCTTTTATTTTTTTTAACATGACATTAACATACTACCATATTTCACATAAATTTCATAACAAAACTTAAATATCCAGAAAATACACATTTCCATTTATTTTTATCTCCTTCATGCAATAACATTGACTATTTACATCTTTATTGCACTGGCCTCTTGGAGACAATGTTATACCAGGTTGATATATTATCAGTCAGTGAGTATCATATGCAAGATGTTACTCACAGGTAGAAGTAAAATTTTCTTTGGAAAACTTGTAATTTAATACTATACATAGAGAGAAAATGTTAATCTCACAAATACTACCCATATATTTTAGTAGAATTACAACTTAATATCATAACTATATATTTCAATAGAAGTGAGGAACAGCAATCAATTCCATATATATAAAGGGCAATACCTGTTTTAATTGGAAATATTTTTAAAAGAGGTGAAGTTAAATATGATTATAAAATACTGAATTTTAAAAATACATTACTTTTTCAGGATTACTGGATTCTCAATAATTGAAGTTTTTTATTTTTTTTCTAAACTTAGTATGTATATATTTATAAACACACACACACACACACACACACACACATATATATATATATATATGTATTTAAATACATGAAGCACATATAGTTTAGATTCATTTGGTTTTCCACCTTTCACCACAAAATGAGACTTTAGGGAATAAGAAGAAGATTCAGTTGTATGATTAATCAAGCAGAGTGCTGGGAGATTTTTGTTATTTATGGGCAGAATACGTCACCTGCCTTCTAAAATAATGATCTTATTGTCATCAAATTAAAATTTGATCCAAAAAAAATCAAGTAAAAATGCAATTGTGAATTTTTAAAACATATGCAAGTTCTGGAAACAGAAGACTTTTTAACCTTAGATAATTGAATTAATCTCTCTACCCATCAGCTTCATCATAAAGTTTTAGTGGTATAAAATTCATTATTATTATAAGAAAAATATAGATACCTCATAAAATGTTTCATTATTTTCAATTACCCTTATATGGCTTGTGTATATATGTGTGTGTATATTTTTAATTTAAATTTTGTAGATTTATGAATCAATTTCCAAAAACATTTTGATTCTTCATATGTAGAATTAGCCAACATACATTTACTTTGTGTTAGTTTTTGGTTTGGCATTTGTCACCCTCACACACCAAAATTTAGGGTTGGAGGAGGAACATTGGGTATTGTTTTCTCATTGTTGTTGCCTTTGCAAAGAATGACTTATAAAATGGTTATTGATTGAATATTTCATTCAGAATTTCCTAGATTATGCTATAATAACTAAAGCTTTTGTCATTCAACATGCACAAAAAAGTGATAAAATATTGTTTACATTACAGTTCCTAGTGGGTCAGCAAAGGACCCGCTACCCACAGTAGCAATTTGAGGTACGTTACATTTCCTCAAATTCTTATGTTAGTATACTAACCCTCAATATCTCAGAGTGTTACTGTATTTGGAGATACGGCCTTTAAAGAAGAAATTAAGGTAAAATATGTTCATATAGCTAGGCTCTACAGCAACATGATTTGTGTTCTCATAAGAGATCAGGGAACAGACAGATGCCAAGGGAAGACCATGTGGAGATACAGGGAGAAGGACCATCTCTAAGCCAAGAAGACAGGTGTCAGAAAAAACAACTCTACCAACACTTCCAAAACTGTGAGAAAATAAATTTCTGTTGTTACATCTACCCAGTCTGTGGTAATTTATGGCAAATCTAACAAACTTATATGAACAGTCCCTTCAACACATAAGCTAAAGGAGCATCCTCCTCCCAAGGCAGACAAGAAATTACGGAGAACTGCATCCTGATTCTTAAGTCTTTGTTCAAAGTGGTATAATCACTGCCTTTTACATTAAATTGTGCAAAATTTGTGGTCAAAATCAGCTTCAAAATGGGCATCTCTTTGGTATTCCATGAAAAAGTGCAAGATATCTTAATAAGGCTCTACATTAATAAAGTTACACATAGGAGAGGGTGTTAATTTGGGGTAAATACAATGAAACACAGCTTTAGCTATTCCATCTCTCTCTCTCTCTCTCTCTCTCTTTCTCTCTCTCTCTCTCACATGAATTATCTGCTTTGGAAAACTGCTTTATCTACCTGTCCCCAAATCTTATCTTTGATTAACATCTGTGCTTTTATTTATAATGTCCTCCTACGTGGGGATTTTCCTCATATCTTCTAAAAATCATATTACAAATTATTAACCAATATTATTTGTTTTTCTACCTCAAGTCTTTATACAGGTTGAATATCACTAATGTGAAATTTCTTGATTTTCTAACATAATGCCACAAGTTTCACACCTGTCCTCATGTGATGTATCACAGTCAAAATGCAGATACACTGAAAGTATTGAATAAAATTACCATCAGATTATGTATGTAGGAATATTTGAAAGATGATTACGTGTTTTGACTTGGGTTCCATCCCCAAGACATCTCATTCAATATGTTGCTCATATTCCAAATTCCAACATATAAAAGAATCCCAGTTTTAAGCCTTAAGAATAATGTATAATAAACCTAGAAAACAAGCACAACAAAGTGAAATTATCATGTTTATTAACTCTTATGAATCATCCTTATAATAACAGATTGGAAAGTAACACAAATACTAAACTGAAACGGGTTAATTAAACTATACAACATACACCTGAAAACCACACAAAATAAGTTAAGAGATTCCACATAATGTATTATGAAAGCTTAAGTGAAAGGTCATGCTTTGTAAAAAATATATAAAGATGTTATATATGAACAAAACCACATAAAAATAGCATAAAACATCTGTATAAAAATGTGGAAAAGAAGTATTCCCAAATGTTTTCACTTCTAACAGTCAAATAGTGGAAACAGAGTATTTTCTTATTCTTACTTTTAAGTATTTTCACAAATTTTAAATGACCTGTATCACTTTAATATGTGGAAATATTACACTACATATAAAATTTAAGATAAGCTTTTTCATATATTATCTTTATATATTATTTTTATATTTTTATATATTATATTCTAGAAATTGGTTTGTATTTCATAATTATTTTAAAAATTTAGTTATAAGTATATTTTCTTCGTAATTAGTATACTCATTAATGATATCCTTGAATTGATAGACTCTTGCACTACTTTTTTTTGATAAAAGAAATGTACTCTAAGAGATTTGACAGTGACATATACTGGATGGGTGCTGGTGGCTGTGTTTCAGTGTACTTCCCAGTTTCAACAACCAATACTCTTAGTCTATCAGCCACAATACTAGGTCGCTGAAATGTTGACTTGTTCATCATTCCTTGAATGATCTGTATTCTCTTTTCCAAAAATGATTTTCTTTGAGAAATTTACTGTGACATATGAGTTAGGAAACAGTACACTCAAGAGAAGAATCCTAGGATGTTTTAAATTTTTCAGACTGTTTCTAAAGATGTAGAAAAGAGATGAAGAAAGAAAGAATGATTAAGCAGAATAGTGACCAGAAATACTTAGAACCAACCTTACAGAAATAAAAATGTAGAGAAATTTCAATAAAATAGTGTAAACAATTCTATGCCAAAAAATGGATATCTTGAATTTAATTAACAAATTGTTAGAAAGACAAAAACTATTGAAACTAATTCAAAAGAACTAGTAAATATTATTTGTCTTATAAATATAAGTGTTTAGAGTAAAATTTCCCTCCCCCCCAAAAATTCAGGGTCATATAGCTTCTCAAGTGAATTCTAGCAAATATTCAACAAAGAGTAAAAACCAATTCTTCACAAATTTTTCCAAACACACATTATGAATGTTATCCTTCCTTGAACAGCATGTAGTGTCCTTCTTTATCTCTTTTGGTTAACTTTGGCATGAAATCTATTTTATTTGATATGAGTATGGACACCCCTGCTTGCTTCCGAAGTCCATGTGAGTGGTATGATTTTTCCCAACCTTTCACCTTCAGTCTGTGTATGTCTTTTCCTATCAGATTAGTCTCCTGTAGGCAGCATATTGTTGAATCTTTTTTTTTTAATTTAGTCTATTAGCCTATGTCTTTTGATTGGTGAGTTTAAGCCATTAACATTTAGGGTTACAATTGAGATAGGGTTTGTATTTCCAGCCATATTTGTTTATTTTTGTTATTTAACTTTATTTGTTTTTCCTCTTCAATTAGTTTTCCCTTTACTGTACTACCTCCCACTGTTGGTTTTCATTGTTATTTATAAAGGTGCACTAAGAATTGCAATGCAAAAAAATTATGAATGTAATGCACTCCTCTATTGTGATGTATTTAAGAAATAATAAAAAAGTCAATATTAAGTATAAGAAATTCTTCAACTCACAAGCTAATATATTTACTAATATTAGAATAACTAATATTTATTGGTTCTCAAAACACATCAGACATGTACACTCAGAAAAACCAGAAATTATATCCAATCTATATATATCAAAGTGTATAAATGCATTCTACTGTCATGTCTAACTAATTAAAACATTAAAAAACACACATCAGACACACACACACACAAACACACACTCACAAAAAAAGAAAGTTATTCTTCCCAACTCACTCTATATGGCCAGTTTCATCCTGTAATCTAAACAAACATACTACTAGTACAGACAACTAGAGACTAATAACCTTTATGCATAAATACACAGAAATCTTTAGCCAAATATTTGCAAAATAAACCCAACAATATCTGAAAAGGATTATACACAGTGGCCAATGTGATTTATTTTAGTAAGGCAAGATAGGTTCAACATATGGAAATCAACATGAAATAGTAGATCAGTAAAATGAAGGACAAAAAGCACATAATCATTCCATTAAAAACTAAAACAAAATTGGAAAGTTTAAATAATTATTCATAAAAATACTGAAAATATTACAAATAGAAGGCCATTTTCTCTACCAGATGAAAGATATGTTTAATGGTGAAAGACAGGATGTTTTCCCCCTAATGTCAGAATCAAGACAAAGTATTTGATATTGTAATGAAGTTACTGGCTAGGGTAATAGAGCAAAAAAAGAAAAAAAGTAATAAAAATCACATTAAAAAGAAAGAAATATCTCAGTTTGCAAATGTCATTAGATAACCAAAAGAAATATACACATAATTATTAAATCAACTAAGGAACTTCAGCAAAGATATACATATAACAACTTTACAATTCTTATATATTTATGTTCAGCAAGACCTAAGATCAATACAAAATATTTTTCTCTACAATGAACAATTCAAAATTGAAGTTAAGAAAGTGATCCATATGTATTTTATTCAAAAACAATAAAATACTTAGGCAAAATTTAACCAAAGAAGTACAAAACTTTTCTAATGAAAACTATAAAATATCATTGAAAGAAATTAAAAATCTAAATATGTGGACAATATTTGTTATCATGGATTCAAAGTCTTATTTTAAGAAACATTTTACTTACACATTCAGGTAAAACCTATTCACTCCTATAGAAATCATAGCATTTTTTTTCAAAAATGTTCTAGCTGATTTAAAAATTCACATGGATAAACAGGGGATTCAGAAAACTATAGCGCCGCATATCTCAACAAGCAGCCCAATACCAATGCAAAGCCCGCCCTTATTGTCCCATCCCTAAAAGCAATCACCTACATCTTAGGACACCTCTGCCACCATCTTGGGTTACCTCCACTGCCACCATATCTATCTTTTAGTTGGGGCAATTTCCACCTTGGGTTGCTGCCTTGAGACTGGAAACTTAACATTAAGGTACCCACATGTTTCCTGCCTCCACCAAATAAGGACATGGCTGCTTCCATCTAGGGACAACAGCCAGGGCCTGGAAGATCATGACCAAGGCCCCTGCAGCTTGGACACCTGAGTCCACCCTCCCAGGTGTATTAATAGCCACCTTCTTGCTGCAGAGGCAGGAGAGAGCATTGCACAGGGTCTTTAGGTTGGAAGAGGGTGTGAGGGCATCTTGATCCCAGTTTGCCTAACCAACCAGCCTGGCACCTACAGGGTTTCCAGGCCCAACTTAGGTGGCACTTGCTAGGACCCAACACCAGCCAGGTCCTCTACTTCCTCCCCAATCCAGTGTCCACTCATTGCATCGTCCCAACAGTTTGGCAACCAACTCTGGCTCTCCAATCCCCTGTTTCCAAACTCTTGCCAAGCAACAAACTCAGCCCAGGACTTGCAGCTACATGGCCAGCCCACAGCTCTCAGTACTTGGTCCTGATCTGCCCCAAACAGAACAGCTCTCCACAATAGGCTGTTCCCTGTGCCCAACCTTCAGGACCTCCAGAGAGAGAGAGAGAGAGAGGTTCCTGCTTGGGAAGACAAAAGAGCAGGGGTGGAAGAGATATAGTTTAGAGACTAAATTAGAGACAAGGATTGTGAGGTTCACAGGTAAGGTAAGAAGCTAAGACCAGGCTCCTATATCACAGGAGTGGACTCCAAAGGAGATTCCTGGAGTGCAGTCTTCCAACAGGGAACAGCAATTACTATACCCTGCTTCCAGAAGTTCCATCTCCAAAACTAACCCTCCCACCCTCGTAAAATTTACCCATCTGAGAGTGCTGATACCAGCAAGCTCCACACACTCCACTTACTGGGTGAGAAAGGAAACAGAAGACACTGAACATCAACAGAAACAATTGTTCAATTTTCCTTCAAGTTTTTTTTTCTTCTCTTTTCCCACTCTATATATCCCCAACATTTTTGGAACCAAGTACTTTTCATGCATCAGTCTACCAAGGAATGGGATTTCTGAATCATATATTACAGCCTTGCTGTACATACTTTTATTTTTACATTTTTTCTTTTTTTTATTTCATTTTTGTGTTTTTTTAGTAATTAATTAATTATTTTTCTTTTCTTTTTTTCTCTCTCTCTTTCTATATTTTCCTCTCACTTATCTGTTTCCCTGGAGTCTTTTATCTCTTTTTTTCCCTGCTAACAGCCAACTTCTTTTGATTACTCTTTCACTCTTCCTATGATCTAATACCTCTCTATTCTCACCTCACCTCCTACCTCATACACATCACATCCTACATCTCCTACCACTGGTTTTCTCTTCACCCACCATTAGAAACTGTAGACCCTTTTGCAAACCTGCTATTTATATCTTAGATAATAATTGAAGAAGTCATTTCTGTTTATTGCAAAAAAAACCTGTAAGCATTTTAATAGGAGCATCTATGTACAAAAAACAAATCCTTCTCAATTTCAAGGATCAAGTAGAACACAACACAATAATATTATGTGACTTTAACCCACCTCTCTCAAAATTGGATAGCTCTTCCAAATAAAAACTAAACAATGAAACTATAGAAATCAATAATATAATCAATAATTTAGTCTTGACAAGGGTGCCAAAAACATGCACTGAAGAAAAGATAGACTCTCAACAAATGGTGCTGGGAAAACTGGAAATCCATAGGAAGCAAAATGAAATTAAACCCCTATCTTTCACCAAGCTCAAGACTCAACTCACAGTTGATCAAGGACCTTGGAATTAGACAAGAGATCCAGTACCTAACAGAGGAAAAAGTAGACTCAAATCTTCATCAAGTCAGTTTAGGACCTGTCTTCCTTAACAAGACTACTAAAGCACAAAAAATAAAATCAAGAATCAATAAATGGGATAAATTCAAACTAAAATGCTTCTTCTCAGCAAAGAAAACAATCAATTTTGTGAAGAGATCCTACAGAATGGGATAAAATCTTTACCACTCACACACATCAGATAGAGCACTAATCTCCAGGATATATAAAGACCTCAAACCTTAACACCAAAAAAACCCAAATAACTCAATCAATAAATTGGCTAAAGAACTGAGCAGACACTTCACAGAAGAATATATACAAACAATGAACAAATATATGAAAAAATGTTCAACATCTCTAGCAATTAGAGAAATGCAAATCATGACTACTCTAAGATTTCATCTCACTCAAGCCAGAATGACAATTATCAAGAATAAAAATAACAATAAGTACTGGTGAGGATGTGGGGAAAAAGCACACTCATACATTCCTAGTAGGACTGAAAATTAGTGCAACCACTCTGGAAAGCAATAAGAAATTTCCTTAGAAAACTTAGAATGGAACCACCACTTGACCTAGCTATCCCAATCCTCTGTCTAAGGACTTAAAAATCAGCATATTACAGTGATTTGGCCATATCGATGTTTATAGCAGTTCAGTTCACAATAATTAAACCATGGAACCAATCTAGATGCCCTTAAGTAGATGAATGGATAAATAAACCCTGGCATATATACATAATGAATAATAATTAAAGTCTAAGAGATAAAATATATTATAAATAAATAATATAAATTATGAATAAAGTCTTAGAGAAAAATGAAATTATGGCAATTGCAGGTAAATGGATGGAGTTGGAGAATATCATGCTAAGCAAAATAAGCCAATCTCCAAAAACCAAAGGCCAAATGTTTTCTCTGATATGTGAATGCTGATCCATAATGAGAATGGAGAGGGAAGAATGGAGGAACTTTATATTGGGCAGAGGGGAGTGAGGAAGGACAGAGGGTATGAGGGTCAGAAGGATGGTGAAATGAGATGGTCTTTATTACCCTATGCATATATATGATTGCACAAATGGTATGGCTCTGCATTTTGTACAACCAGAGAAATGAAAAGTTGTGCTCCATTTGTGTACAATGAGTTGAAATGCACTGTGTCAGGTATGAATAATTTGAACAAAAGAAAAGAAATATAGAAACCATAATATTCATTGCATATATTCTAAAAAATCAGGTTTCAATAAATGTCTTAATGAAATGGGGGGGAAAAGCAAGTGTATTACTGAGAAAAGTTTAGTTATATAGACCAAAGGAACAGAATTGAAAGTCCTGGAATAAGTCCATACTTTTTTGGTCAGTTGATTTCCAACAAGGTTTCCAACATAATCAAATCTGCGAAGAAAGTCTTTTCAATAAATGGTGGTAGGATGTTTAAGTCTGCTTTTTTGCTGCTGTGATTAAAAGACTTGACAAGAAAAATTTTAGGGGTGGAAAAGTGTATTTGAGGGCTCATGGTTTCAGAGGTCTCAGTCCATAGAAGACCAGCTCCATTCCTCAGGGCTCGAGGTGAAGCAGAACATCATGGTGGAGGATAATGGCAGAGGGAAGTGCCTCACATGATGATAAGACAGCAGATAAAGACTCTGCTCATCAGATAAAAATTATACACCTAAAAGGTGTGCCCAAGATGAATCACCTCTTCCAGTCATAATTTGCCCACATTCAGTTTACCATGTAGTTAATCCAATCAGGGGATTAAGTCCCTGATTGGGTTAAGACTCACAATTCAATCATTCCTCTTCTGAACTTGAATGCAAGAAGGTTCTCACACAAGAGCTTTTGTGGGACACCTCACATTCAAACCATCATATAGGACAACTTGATATTCCTATGCAAAAGAATGATGCTGGATTGCTACTTCCTACCATTCACAAAATTTAACTCAAAATGGATCAAATACGTGAAGTTAACAATACAACTATACAAATCTTAGAAGAATGCACAGCTATAAATTTTCATGAACTTGAATTATATAATTGTTTCTAAGATATATCACAAAAATATGACCAAAGGAAAAATAAATACATTGGACTTCATAAAAAAGAAAGCTTTGGGGTGGGGCTGTGCTCAGCATCAGAGTGCTTGCCTAGCATGCATGAGGCAGTGGGTTTGATCCTCATCACCATGTTAAAAAAAAACAAATAAAATAAAGGCATTCTGTCCATCTACAACTACAAAAAAAAAATTGAAAACTTTTGTTCTCTAAAGAACAATATTTAAAAATTGAAACATAACTTCAGGAATGGAAAAAAAATTGTAAATCATATTTAATAAGAATCTAATGTTTACAATATATTAAATAACTTTCACAACTCAATAAGATAAATACCTGATTAAAATAGATTTGAATAGAAATTTCTCCAAAAAGATATGCACATGGCTACTTGAAAAGATGTTCAACATCATTAGTCATTAGGCAAATGCATATCAAATGACAATGTTGTACCACTTTATTTACATTAGGATAACTATAATCAAAGGACAGAATAACAAGTCTTGTCAGGGATGGAGAGAAAGTTGAACCTTCTGGCTTTTGGGAAAGCATGCATTTTGGAAAAAAGTTCTGCCTGGCTCTCCAAGAATTAAACCCATCATATAAGTTAATTATACTGCTTCTAGCTAGGTCCATATCAAATAAGTGAAAACCTATTTCTAAAAACTTTTACATGAAAGTTTATAGAAGCATTACTACAGCTCAAACGTGGACACAATGCAAAAGCTAATTAACTGCTATCTGTACGTTCAAACAATTGTGGTAGAGTTATCAAATGAAATATTATTCAGCCATAAAAAGAGAATAAAATAATGATTCCTGGTACAACATAGATCAAACTTTTTTTAATGTTTTTTTACTTTTTTTGGGGGGGTGATACAAGGAATTAAACTTAGGGGCATTTGACCACCAAGCCACATCCCCAGCCCCATTTTGTATTTTATTTAGAGACAGAGTCTCACTGAGTTGCTGAGCACCTCACCATTGCTGAGGTTGGCTTTGAACTTGCCATCCTTCTACCTTAGCCTCCTGAAGCTTTGGGATTATAGAAGTATGCCACCATGCCCGAGCAGATGAAACTTTTAAAATATGCATACCATAAAAATTCAGATCAAAATGCTCACATATTACAAAGTTCCATTTGTCTCATGCCAAGATGAGACAAATATATAGAGATAAAAAGGAGATACATGGTTGCAAGAACATAGGAAAGGAGAAAATGAGGTGTGATGAGTAAGCGATATAGAGTGCTTGGTGGGTAATAAAAATGTTCGGTGACAACATGGCAGTGATGATGCATAACTTAATACTATGATCAATTGAATTATGACCTTTAGAAAGATAAATATTTTTGCTACACAAATTATAAATGAATGGAAACAATTAAATTGGAAATAGTGGCTGGATTCACTAGTCATCAATTCACAGTGTGGTCTGGAGGGAAATGGAAGACTAACTACACATTTTCTCTTTCCCAAACTGATCTCATGCTGATGCTCCCCAAAGGCTAACTCCAACCACATTTCAGACTTCAAGAAAGGGTAAAATGCAGCTGGTCTTCCACATGTAGAGGAGAAACAGAAGGATAGAACTTAGTTCTGGAGTGAAATTCTAGAATATCTCTGCCATCATGTCTTTCCTTGGTCAAGATGCCAGTTATTGCCAATCCAGAATTAATATGACAAACCTCTCTGTATTGTCACAAGATTTCCATGACTCCTTAACAATACAATTAGTCCTATATTTAGTGATAATTATTTGTATGTGTATATTCCTTCCATCAGAGAATAAAAAGAAGATCATGGATTGTAGGAGGTTGCAATCTACTGTCATATGGGAGAAAAAAATGTTACATATATTAAGTTTTTAAGTCATGTAGGCTGTGGGGACTTGGAGGAAAATCATTTCAGCTGAAGATAATAATACATTTAGACAACAATAAAAAATACATTACATTTGTGGGTATTCTCAATTTTTAGTTACCAAACTAATTACATCAGCAAAGGGGAGTTTGTTTTGTTTTTGATTTGTTATTGTTGTTGTTTTTTTAATACAGGTGTCTAGACCCAATTCAAGAGTTAGTGTTAAGATCTATCTCATAGGCTATAATGGGAAGACCCTAGTAATCTCTATGTCTGCAAATGTTCCCCAAATGTTTCTAATGTGCATTGACTTATAGAAGACAGTGCTATAGTCTCCAAGGGGGACAAGAACCATGCTTTACTCATGAAGTATTTTGGACCCACGTCCAGAGTTGATTTCAAACAGAGCTTCACAGCTCCAGTTCATATAATTCACATTTCATATGTATTTCTTGTGTACAAGCAAAGGTGCATGTTCTATCTGTTCACATGTACAGGTAGAAGTAAGTACCTTGCTCATTCTCTAACCACAAAAGCCAAATTGTATCAAGGATGATAACCATAAATTACTCCTTAATATTTTAATTACTAAATGGGTGATTGCAAAATTCTTAGCAATACAAATTCAAATTTTGTATAGGTACACTATTGACTTGGCTTATTTTTTCACCTGTGTCTGAGCATCTGTTTGCCTTATTAATGCCATTAGCTTCCATATTTCAATACAAGGCATTTTATGGGAACCTGTCATTAACAGTGTGAAAACTAATTGCAAGTTGCATGCTACATTAATTTTTTCCCATAAACAAACATCTGAGAAGGAAAACATATGCTAATAAAGAACTGATAATTTTATCCACATATCTGCCAAGACAGATGGAAGTTACCACGGACATGGAATTTCGATGAAGTAGAGAACTCAAGCCAAACACACTTTTGTAAATCTTGACAATTTCCATGTGATCTGCTGCCACATTCACACCTGCAGGTACCATTTTCCTACACCAACTTGTTTTATTATTAAACTCATGTTGTATTTATAGATGAAATATTAGTATTTAAGGGACAGAATTGTGTGATGACTATAATCCAAATCAAACACATGACTTTGTATCTTTCATACTTGGGCTAATATTTGTCTAAAGATTTCACCTTGTCCTTCCAACTGGCTTCATACTTGTGGATGTTAGATTATCAGAGGCAGATGGCTCTCTCTCCTCTTTGATTAAATATACTTTCATTAATCTTTTTAGGGGATTCTCCAGGGATAAAGTTTCATATGCAATCTCATCCCAATAAAGTGGTTCCTGACAAGTGAGTGTCTTACACATAATTTCTAGACTGTTTTAGAGAAAATAGAATGATAAATCTATTCTCAGTTGCTATAAAAAGTTGAACTATGATTAGGCCTGTTATTATTTGACGTTTTAATCACTGAAATCAAAAGAAGATAATATGAGACTAAAGTATGTGCACATTTTAGATAGCCAAATTTTTCTACATATTGTCTTTCAAATAGCTCTTAATATTTTTAAACAGTTCAAAGAAAAATGTTGAACTAATATTTGGTAGACATATAGTTACAGGAGTGAAACGTAAGAGATAAACAAGGGATTTTTTGAATTTAATTCAACCATTCTACATATAGCCGCAATTGAAAATGTAGAAGTATTGCAACTGAAATTATTAATAGTTGATTTGTATTAGTTGAATGCTATGGGTGCATATCTTCTTGTATACTAATTACCAAACATACATTTGATTTTCCTCATTGCCTAGCTCCCTGGTAATGGTGATCCATATGACCAACTCTTGACAGTTATCTATGACAGGAAGTGGTATGTATTCATTTCTGGGCCAGAAGATAGAGGATGGCTATGACTTCTTCAAGCACTCTCTTCTTGTCTCTTCCCTTGTCATTCTGGAAAACTCACACAGAGAGGGAAGAGTCCCGAAATATAGCACAATAGAAACTTCCATGTGTTAAGTTCCTGAGATTTAAAGATGAAATTGCACTTCAGTATAACCTCATAAATCCTGATGGATACAAATACACATTGAATTTGGATTCAAAAGACCTGTATTTAGAAGAAAATTTAAACTCCCTTATTAGTTGTATGAACTTGACAGTATCAGGTAACTTAGATGAACAAATGCTACATAAAGTTAATATTCACCAAACATCCATTTTCCTTCCTACATTTCTCACCATTGCCACAGTTTAATGTGGAATCATATGTTAATTCTTATCAGTGGACTGTTCTTTACAGTCAGGAACAAAAACCTAGGTCTCCTTTTTCATTTCTCTTTTTCCTTGTCATGAGAAGAAAAAGCCAAGTGTCTCAAGTGGAGTGACTTAGAAGAAAGAGGACCACGGCCTGTGTTCATGAACTGTGATGATTTAATAATGCCCTTACAGCAAAGGCCATTGAGATTTTATGGTTCTTTTTATAACATTGACGTGGACTGGGCTATACTGATTAAGTGGTATTAAAAAAATCATTCCTTGATTCCATAGTAACTATCATATTTTCTTCTAGTAGTGGTCTACAGAGCAGTGTGTTCTAATGAGCAATAAGAGAAGTATAGAAATTAAGTGTAAGATTGTGAAAATTTTAATAGCAATTCAATATTTCTATGACCAACAAGTGTGTTATATTTCACATACTTATTGTTTATTATTCTATGGCATTATTCCAACAGATTTGCAAGACAAAAAAGAGAACTCAACAAATGAAGTATTTGAAAATATCCAATGAACTAATTAAAATGTGTTTGTTGCTGGGCATAGGGTCACATGTCTGTAATCCCAGGAATTCAGGACACTGATATGGGAGGATTACAAATTCCAGGCTACCATCAGCAACTTAGCAAGCCCTCAACAATTTAGTGTGACCATGTCTCAAAATAAAAATACAAAACACTGGAGATGTAGATCAGCACTAAAGCACTGGGTTAAATTTCTAGTACAAAAATAAATGGTAAGCAAGAAAATTAAGTAAAATATATGTTACTCAGAGTTAGTACATTGACATGAACTTAGAATGAGAATTATCATTTTGAAAAATATGACATACACTCATTTTAAATAATGCAAGTAACATATTGGAAAACATGGATAAGATAGCAAGTCACTAAAATTTCATTATCATTACTTTGGTGAATTTTAGATATCTATATACGTATATAAGTGTAATTTTATATTAATAGAATTATAATAATCAAAGTATGCAAATGCCTGTTTACCTGCACATATATCCTGAACAAATTTATGTGTTGATAATTTTTAGTTATCATTATTAATGAACATCTAATGTTACAGTGTACACATAGCATAAACTGTTTATCCTATCTTTATTGTTTCAAATTTCATTTATTTCCAAACATTGGTCATCACAATAAATTCCCATGAACATATTTATGATATATACACAGTGAATTTTCAGTATCCATGGACGATTAGTTTCTCCCCCAGATGTTCAAGTTTCTTACATAAAATGACATAATATTTGTATACAATCTACCCTAGTCCTCTAGATTGTTTTTAATACCTAATACTAAGCTCATAGAAGTTGTGCTATTTAGGGAATAATTATAAGAAAAAAAATTGTCTGCACCCAATAAAAAGCTGCATCTATACTGAACAGTTTTGATGTGTGGCTGGTTGCATCTGTGGATACGAACTTCATGGACATAGAGAGCTGACCATATTTTAACCGTATAGGAAGTTCTTAGCATAAACTACAAAGCAGGAGATGCCTGGAGCAATAGGGAAGCATATCTCACAGATAGTACTGAAATACAGCTATGAGAACAAGGTCTGAGAGGGACCACTTCTTCAGACTAGGACTTTTTGTAATGTTCTTTACATTCTCCATACTAGGGATATACCTTCTTTATGCAGCCATTGAAGAAATATAATTCTTAGTGCCTGTGTATATGTGATATCTGGTGGTCAGCAATTACTGTAACTTAGTTTTATGCCATGGAGAGCGAGCCAAGGACAAACCTAGCCGGCCAGCAAGGCTTGCAGAGCTGTTTTCTTGGATGGTTATATGAATCAGATAGAGTCTATTTTGTATTTCTCCCTTGGCCAGCAGATGTAATGGGATGAGACGAAATTTTCCTTGGTGAGCCCATACTTTTATGATCCATCTGTTCAAGTAGAAGAGAATGAATCAGGTAGGATTCGTCTAGGCTATAAAATGGTCTAGGTAAAAAGCAAGTGAAAATAATGATTTTAATCATTTTTCAAGAGCTTTAATTTCTATTTTGTAATTCATTCATATCGCTGTGAAAGCAATAACTAATAACAAATGAAGTTTTGAACAAATTGCTTTTATCTTAAATTTAGCATATGGATTTTTTTAATGTGTTTTTACTACAGCAAAACATGCATAGGCTAGTTAGTCCCTTCTAAGTGCAAATTATTAGAATGATCAGTTATTTATCTCTTTAAATTCAAGAGGTCATTAACTGTCTTTCTTTAGGTTGGATTGTATGCAAGTATGTGAGTACTCAGTTCTTTTATTCCATTTTCAAGGAGCTCTGTATTACCTGTTTCCCTTTGTCAATCTCATTGTTTTAGTCTTATCTGGAAACAACAACAACAACAAAGAAAACAGAAGGCAGGCTTCTGTTTAATAGAAAATACCAAGAATAGGAAATTCATTCCCATAGAAAAGAAGCATGTAATGGCTCAGGCATACTACTATGGGTAGTTTTAGAGTGTATATAAGAGAAGGAGAGGTTGTGTGTTGACAGAAATTAAAACCCTTAAATATGAGCATTGCACTGGGCTCAGGATAACACAGATAGGAACACATCTGCAGAAATAGCCATATATGAAAATTTGTTTTCCAAAGCATCAGAGAAAGTATAAGACTGATCCCTCAGCTGTGAAGACAGTGATGGTGGGAAGAATATTTTTTAAGGGAGAATGGTGGCTCTTAGCAATTACATTTGGACAGCTAAGGACTTTGATCTGGAGTCTAGAATCCTATTGTGAGATTAAATATTAAGAAACTACTAATTAGAGATGAATTTGGTTTATCTTAGAGAGTGACGGTCAACATGGAAGCAAGAAGACAAAAATCATCAGTCTATCATGAACATTTTGAACATGAATAATACAAAGAGAAATATCTTTTAATAATGGCATCTGTGCTAAAACTATGCCTTAGTGTACATATATGAATAGGCATGCATATGTTTGTGTAATAGCAGGTTTGGCACTAGGGCTTGGGTGGAGACTCATGGACACAGACACTAGACATGTTTTTAAAAGAGATACCACTCATCCTTCACTGTACCTTTTTTGTTAGAAAAAATATCATACAAATTAATCATAATATCAGGAAAGGATTAAGAAACAATATTTAACCACAATGGGGATGTCAGATTATCTCCACTTAATAGTAGTTAATAGATATAAATGTAGTTTGGCAGGTAGAGGACACTGGGAAATAAACACTAAAGTGTGTGTCTTTGACTTAAGGAGAAATGTTCAATAGAAATTCTAAAAGAGCTGTGGACCAATAAAAACTGAAAACTTTACAATGTCAATCTAAAGTGCTTTATGATAAATTTAAGCTGTATGATTTGTTGTTGATAGGGCCTGAAACAAAGTCTAATTTGTATCTTTTAAATATTAGTAGCTATTCATTTTTTTTTTCTCTAGCTCCCTAACACATTTTAGGGTCTTGCTTAGGATCTTGCTAAATTACTGTGGCTGGCTTTGAACTCTTGCTCCTCCTGCCTCAGCTTCATGAGCCACTGGGGTTACAATCACGTGCTACCACACCCGGCTTTTTCATTTTTCTTTTATTTCTCTGTGTGTGTGTGTGTGTGTGTGTGTGTGTGTTTGTGTTTTTTGAGGAAATTACCTAGGTCCTTGCATATTTTAGACAAGCATTCTATCATTGAGTTACACCCTCAGCCCAGTTTTCAGTCTTTTCTGAATTAAAATGTATTGTCTCTTAAACATCATAATAACCATACCACAGTGTTCACTATTTTCAATTGTTCTTATTACAGAAGAAGGCAGACACAAGGACAAATGAAGTGTTTTGCCTTAAATAACAAAGAAATAATAAATACAATGTATACTGTATCATGTGGTTGAAAAATAACTAAGGTTGGACTGAATTCTCAGGTCCTAAAAAGGATTTTTCTCTCTCTTTTTTTTCCCTTACATTAAATTGGCTAGAATTCTCATAAAATCAGCCCAAGCATTGAAACCACAATGTTCCTCAAATCACCCCAGCTCTGTTTTCCAGGAATAGCTTTCTCAACAAAATGGTGCTGTGTTGGTTTCTACACCCAGATGGCAATATAAAATGAGGATAACTTGTCTGATAATTTCAGTCTTTCAAAATGTTTGTTTTGAATATAGAGAAATAAGTTTTTAAGTCTGAACATGTGGTAGTGAAGGCACGGGCAGCTTTTCTAAATTCATTCTCACTTGCAGAAGACAAATCTGTTTGACACGTGACTCTTAAAACCATTCAATGATTTTATGAAGCAAATATTTCTCTCACTGGAAAATAATTTCTCATCATGCTGTGACCCTGAGAGTGAACTCAAATTTTTCTTCTTCTCTCCGATTCAGAGATTATGAACACACAGGCACAACACATTAATTTTAAAGTCAATTCTTGAAATCCTTAAACATATAAAGCACTACCCCTACCTCTTGGTTTAAATAATTTCTTCTCTATATATTCTCTTATTATGCTGCCAAAAAGCCAGTATCCGACAGGAGAGATTATGAAATTATCAAGCTCTATAGACTCTATTAGATTGGCATAAATGACAGTGCTTGTGAAATGTACCTATGATCACATAATTTTGAAATATTAATTACAAATGAATCATAATTTATAGCTCTGAATAATAATTATCATTCTTATTAATGTATTAGTAATTATTTATACTTATTAATATATTAATAAGAATAATTAGTTGATATATTATTAAGAATTAATACTACCAATACTAATACTACTATAATGTGTGTGATACTGAAGATTTGATCCAGTGTCATTTTTGCACTAATCACAGCCTCAGTCCTTTTTTAAAAAGATTTTATTTTAAGGCAGGGTCTCACTAAGTTGTTGAGGGTCTCAATAAATTGATGGGGCTGGCATGCAACCTGTGTTCTGCTTGTCTCAGCTCTCAAGTCACTGGGATTACAGGTATGCTCCACTGTACCTCACTAACTCTGACTTTAAATAATTACCTTATCACCGTTATTAATCTATATTTTCTCCACTGTTATTTTTTAATCTATAAAACTAAGTCATTTGAATAATACTACATCTCCAGTGATTTCAAAGTTTTTCTCCTTCAAATAAACAAATATGCCATTAAGTGCAGCAGAAACAAGAATTCTCTCTGAAAAACAGTTGTAAAAATGATGATTGCTGGATCTGGACTGTCACAATCAAAACAACAACAACAACAACAACTAAATATTAGAGAGACAATAAACAATTGGATAGATTTAGTTAAGTAAAAACAGAAATTTTAATTGGAAAAAAATACGTAGCACATACTTATGGAGTTGAGTGACAATGGGGAGTGTGTGTGTTTGTGTGTGTGTGTGTGTACTCATGCACTAGATTAGATTATAATAAGGCAAATATTCACCACCTCTTTTGAACCACAAAGGAAAATGTACTTTTCATTGCTATGAATACTGGATTTTGCCTGTAACCTGCTTTACCCAGTGGGATATGGAACAAGCAGAAGTTTAAGGAGACTGTACACCTGAGCTCATTTTTTTCAAGATCTTGAATGTTTCCATAAGAATATGCTGCAAATAAAGCAGGTACTGGCCTAAGAAAGATGAGTCACATAAAGCACGTCTTGATTCATTATGTAACTTGAAATCAATTACAACTGAGGTCTGCTTAAATCAATGACATCCCTGCTTACCTACAGACATGGGAGTAAAATGATTATTATTTTATATCATCAAATTTTGTGGAATTTTTTATGCAGCATTATTGTGAAAATGGCTAATCTGTTGTATGTGTGTTTTCTCAGTATCTTCCTCTCAATAGGATTATTTGAACCACATATGGTAGTGTTTGTGAGCATATAATATTGAGTCAAACAACCTGTGTTCAAATGCTTGCTTAATAAAAGAAGCTATTCTCCTCTCCTTCTTTAAGGAGAAGGCATTCTTAGAATAACAAATGAAGGAGAAGTTGAAAACAATCAAATCCTACTTCCATGTATCATTTCATTTTCATATGGCTAAATCTTACTCTAATATTTAATTATTACAATTATCATAAGAAGTTTTTACTTTCTGTGGGAGTTGGCAACCTATATAAATTTCTGACTCACAAATTTCTGATAGTGGTATCTACTCCATGTCAGTAATATGAAATGATGGTAAATATGAAAGGTGATCAACATATTTGAAACAAAAGACAGAGTAACCATCATTTTAATTCCTTTTATTGGTGCATAGTATATGGTATACACACACACACACACACACAATTATTTTAAAAATACCTCACTATAATAGATGCCAATTGCTCTGAATTCTGGTGTCTATCTACTGGATGACCGATTGATGCACACATGTACTGTCAACCAGCAGCTACATCAATTAAAAGAAGGAAGCCCAACAGGGATTCATTTGCACTAATGACCACTTCTAACGTGTTTAGTACATTTACACAGCATCAGACATACAAGACCAGTTCAATTTTGCTATCATTAAATTTGAACTCTCAAGCCTTTCAAGGGAGTAATAAGAAACTTTACTATCTTTCAAATTTCAACTACACATTGACTTTTTATTAAAAATACATACAGATATATATTCTTACTAGAATAAGCAAATCAATATTTATTCTTTTTATATCTTGTTAATAACTGTTGAACAGATATTTATAATATTTTGTTTTATCTTACATTATTTCTAATATAAATTCTTCAAATAGTTTAAGGAGAAAACACTCTTAGAATTCCAAAGTAAGGAAAAGTTGAAAGCAATTAAATCCTAGTTCCATGTACCATTTTATTTTCATACTGCTAAACCTTACTCTAATATTTAATTAATTATGAAAAGATAATTCCTAATGAAAAAGGGGAGATGAAGGACAAATAGTTTTACCAGGTATTTCATAGATAAGACAGCAAACAAAATTTGTGAGGATATAGAAACTGAATGGAGGGGGTGAGTAAGATGCACTGATATCATTTCCTAGTAACAGGAATTTTCATTCTAACACATGCTTTATCCTTCAGGCTGCAGAAGGAAAATTATGGATAAATTAATTCTGAGATATACATGAAACTAGAGGGGCAGGGTTTTTAATTTTTTTTAGTTGTAGATGACACAGTACCTTTATTTTATTTGTTTATTTTTATGTGGTGCTGAGAATTGAACTTAGTGCCTCATACATGCGAGGCACATGTTCTACCACTGAGCCACAACCCCAGCCCGATGGATGGATGCGCAGTTTTTTAATTAAAGAAGGTCAGATGTGTAGAGGGATCTCAATGTATTTTAAATTGCAATTTCCTGTTGACCTGTGATGTTGAGCATCTTTTCACAAGCTTAGTTGCCATTCCTATCTGTAACTTCTCTTTTCATTCTCATCTGTTTCTTTGACAAGCAGAAGGATTTTAATTTAATGAAATCTAACCTACCAATTTTTCTTTGCTGGATCATGATTTCGGTATTAATTTAAAATGTCATTGCCAAACCCAATGCCACAATTTTTCCTATTATCTTCTAGAAATTGTTTAGTTTTTCATTTTCAGTTTATATCTATGATGTATTTTGAGTTACAATATTTCTTTATTATTATTTTTATAACCAAAGAGTCTTATTGTTTTGGCTCCAATTTTATTTCACAAATTAGTTATCTCTTTATTTTTTCTGTTCAGTTTAACTGCAGGTTTAAAATTTTTATTGATAAAGACCAGTTTTTTTCCCTCTGTTCATTGTTTAGAATTTCAATGATATTTATGCTGTAATTTTCTTCTTTTTTTTTCTTTACTATTGACTTGGATTAAATTTGTTCTTCAAGTTTCTTAAGTTTTAGGTATTTCATTTTATGCATTCAACAATATCTCTTCTATAAGCAGAAGTTTTTCCACATCACACACAATTTGGATTGCTGCATTTTCATTGTCAATTAGTTAAAAAATAATACTTAATATTCCTTCTTTGGTTACATGTATTACTTTGAAATGCATTCTTTATATATTCAGATATTTGTGGATTTTCTAACTTTTTAGATTTCATATTTCTATTTTAATTCTATTGTGCCTGAAAAATCATATATTTCATACTCTTTAATTTTGTTGAAGAAACAGGGGCGATGGCCAGATCTCATTGAGGGGGGGGTTCTACTTCCCACTAAGGAGGGTATAAGCCACCTGAAAACTTAAAGTCTAAAATAATTAGTAAAGAACAAAACACAAAGAGTCAGTGATACATTTACAAAAGCAGAGCCCATGATACATCCTGTCCACACAAGAGCTGGAACTAGACAAAGGAATGATGGCTCTGGTAGTTTATTTAAGGGGTACATCATCAAAGGCAGGGATAAGGTTTCAAGGGTGGAGTCTTCTTTCCTGATGTCTTGCCATCAGTAGGTTAATTGGCATCTTGGCAGGTCATACCCATCTCAGGTGCTATGTGGGTTATGGCAGAGAGGGATAGAAATTAACAATGTCTCTGAGCAATTGACTAGAGAAAATGTCCACTGGTTATTCCCAGGCACTGGATGCCTCTATTCCACTAGGCTTTAATGAGCAGTGACCCACACATAACCCATGAATGACGTGTGACAGCAAAGTGTGTTTTAGGGTCAAGAATATGGTCTATTTTGGTGAATATTTTATGTAAGCTTAAGAAAAATGTGTATTATGATATTGTTGAATGAATACTGTATAAATTTCAATTAGATTCTGTTAATTAATAATGTTTCAACTCTATACTTGATGTTCAATTCAAGCACATAGTTACTACTACTTCAGTTACTACTGAATCTGTCAACTATTGATATAGGGACTAAAATCTCTTAACTACAATACATGTTGTGTATACCTTATTCAAAATGCCTGGGACCGGAAGTGTTTCAGATGTTGAATTTTTTTTTACATTTTATACTGTTTTTGTAGACTTTACAAATTGAGCATCTTTTGTTTAAAAATGTTAAATATGAAATTCTCCAGAATCTGAAACCAGTAAGTTTAAGAGCCCTGACATAAAATGAAAAAGAAAACGAAATTTTTTTTAAAAGATTTTAGATTGGCAATGTCTATTTCTTTTTTCAGTTCTGTTTTTCTTCATTCATTCTGATATACTGAGTTAGCTCAGGGAGGCAACAACTGGAGTGTAGTTGCTGGTTGAGTTGTGGTTGCTATTGTCGTTATGTAGTTTTTATTTTATATGTTGTTTTTTCTTTGTGGTGCTGGGAAATGAGGCCTGGACTTCTTCTGAACTACTCTTCCAGACCACCTGAGAAGGTACACCCTGCTCCAGTAATTACCTAGTTTGACCAAACTCTAGCATATATTTCACCTTCAGAAACCCCAAGCCAGTGATTTGTCCCAAAGTAGGGATGGCTGAGGGAGCTGATGGCCTGCTCGTAAACACTCATCTTTATAGCAACAATAAAAAGAAATAGCAATACTATTGTAGACCCCAGCATCAATTATTTCCATCCCCATGGGACCATGAATTGAAGACTGGAGGTGCATGTAACAGAGGGGGAACTGTGATCTGGTCCTGTTAGCTCCCCATGGAACACAGAATCTGCAGTATCTAAATGGAGGATAACCACTTCACCATGGCTAGGACATGTATCAGAACTATATTTCCAGTATCAGAACTATGAATGGTACCTTAAGGAAACCTCCATCACCTGACAGGGGTTTCCATTCTCATTGCAGTATATCCACAGTGTACCCTACTTATTCTGATATATGTACCACACCTGCCTAAGAGGTTTAAATACAAAGTAGATCTCTCAGATTCCAATCACAGCACACACAGCCACGGGGAGACTATCCTATTAGAATGAAACTCAACACTAAATAATAAATCTATACTGAAAGACACATTATCAGAAGGCTGCTCAGTAAGAATACCCTCACATAAAATGGAAGAGAAATATAGTCAAGAAGATGCACAAATCTCAACATAGAAAAACAAAAGGAAATTTTAAAAAGTGATAATTTGAGGCAATATGATGGCTCCAAAAGTCCATTGCTCCAAAGTAACAGTTCCAAAGTTGTTGAAGTACATGAAATGCAAAAAAAAAAAAAAATCAAAAGAATAATTTTACAAAGCTCAGTGATATACAAGAATATACAATTAAATAATTAGGTGAATTAAGAATGACAACAAAAAATATGAATGAGCATTTCAATAAAGAGATAATTTGAAGAAGAACCCAAAAAGAGATCCTGAAAATGAAAAACTCAATAACTCAGATTAGAAACAAAACATAGATGAATGCCTTAACAAATGGCTAGATCAAGCAGAGAAAAGAATATTGGAGCTTAAAGATAATTCTGTCAAAATACTATATTCAAGCAGCAATAAAGGAAAAAAGTAAGATATAATAAAGAGAATTTACAAATATCTGTTGATCAAGAGATCAGTTCATTAAGTAAATATAGATTTTTTTAAGTATAAATATACTGAATAGAGCACTGGAGTTTATAAAACAAACACTACTAGACTTACAGAAAGAGGTACGCCTCTACACAGTAATAGTGGATGACTTCAGTGCTCTGGAAAAGTCAACAAAGATATATCAGTGTTAAACTACAACTTAGATTAAGTGGACTTAATAGTCATCTACAGAATATTCCATTCAACAGCTGCAGAATATGCATTGTTTTCTTCAGCATCCAGAACTTTTTCCTAAAAAGACTACATATTAGGCCATGAAGCAAGACTTTGCAAATTAAAAACAAAATCAAAATAATTTTTTGCATCTTATGAGATCCCAGTGAAAGGAAACTAGATATTGACAACAAGAAAAACTACAGAAATTATAAAACAGGAAATTGAACAAATCTGTTTTTAATGAACAGTGAGTAATTGATGAAATCAGTAAGTAAATATTAAAATTTCATGGAATCAAATGAACCATAAGAGAATCTGTGTTGATACTGTGAAAGCACTAGTAAGACGGACATTTATATCAATAAGTTATTACATAAAAGAAAAAAACAGAAAGATCTCAAATTAATAATCTAGTGATGCATTTAAATGTTTTAGAAAAACAAGGACAAATCAAACCCAAAAATCAATAGAAGGAAAGAAATAATGAAGAGCAAAACTAGACAAATCAAACAAAGTCTAAAAGAAAACATAAATGATCAATGAAATGAAGAGTTGGTACTTTGGAAAGATAAACAAAATTGACAGATTTTTTTAGCTAAATTAACAAAAGAGAGAAGACTCAAATAAATACAACTAGAGGTGAAAATGTGACATTATAACAGATGCCACTGAAATTCAAAGGATCTTTAGGAAATATTTTGGAAAACTTCAGGTCAACAAATTGGAAAATTTAAAAGAAATGAACAAATTTCTGGGCACATGTGACCCATCAAAAACTGAACCAAGATGTTATAAAATACCTAAATAGATTAATAGCAACTCATAAGATTGAAGCAGTAATACAGTCTCTCAAGGGGCAAGGAGAATTTATTTCAGGAGAATTCACTGCTAAAATCTGCCAGATTTTAAAGAACTAACACCAATGCTCCTAAAACTGGTCCACGAACTGTAAGGAAAACATTCTAAACTTACTCTATAAAGCCACTTTTATGATGCTACCAACATCGGATAAGGATACAACAAAAACAAAAGAAAAATGTAAACAAATATTTCTGACAAACATATGTAAAAATTCTCAAGAAAATACTTACAATCAAATAAATAGCACATTGATATGGCAATATAATATTATCAAGTTGCTTTCACTCCAATAATGTAAGGATATTTACACATACTCAAAACAATAAATTAAATATAACATATAAATAGAACCAAGGATTAAAAAATCACATGATCACCACAATAGACACAGAAAGTCCCTGATAAAATTCAATAATTCTTCATGGTAAAAGCCTTAAACAAATTGGGTATAGAAAGATCATGCCTCAGTATAATAAAGGTTATCTATAATAAAACCATAGCCAACATCATGCTTAATAGGGAAAAACTGAATCATTTCTTCTAGGATCAGAATGAGACTAGGGTATCCATTCTAACCACTCTTATTCAGTATAGTACTAGAAATTTTAGCCTGAACAATTAGGCAAGAGAAAGAAATAAAAGATGTACAAATAGGAAAAGAGGAAGTCAAATCATTCATATTTGTTAATGATATGATTCTATACTTAGAAAACCCTACACAATCTACCAATGGATTCAAAGAACTGATCACCAATTCATTAATGTAGCAGGGTACAAAATCAGTATATGATACTCAGAAACTTTTCTGTACACCAATAATGAACTAACTAAAAAAGAAATCAAGAAAGCATTCCATAAACAATAGCCTAAAAAAAATTCTAGAGACAACTCCTTCAGTTTTTATTTCCTTATAATTAATGTGATTTTATGTAGGCAACATATACACAACAGTCTGTATATAAATATGTGTATGAAGAATATTCACATTTAAGGTGATTATTGAAAGAGCTGCATTAATATCTACCATATTTGTACTTTCTTATATCTGTTACTATTGTTCTTGGTCTCCTACTTTTAAAAAGAGTTTTTGGTTTTAATTAAGCATTTTATAGAATTCAGTTATTTTTAGTAGTTATTCTGAAGTAACATACCCCTACAATTAATCTATGCCCATTTTCAATTATACCACTACATGATTTGTTCAGGTATCTTATAATTGAATATTCTCAATATTTCCATCCTTATTATATTTTTTATAACACATTTCACTTAACCATCACTATTATCATTCCATGCAAAATTGCTGCTAATGTTATTTTGAATAAGCTGTTATCTGCTGTAACTATTAAAAATTTTAAAAATTAAAATGATTTTATTTTACCTTCATCTATTTCTTCTCAAATTATCTTCCTTTCTTTATGTAGATCTGGGTTTACTACCTGCATTGTTTTTCTTTTCTCTGAAGAAATCCTTCTAACATTTTTTTGAAGTCAGTTTGATTATGGACAAATTTCCTCAAATGTTGATTTGAGAAAGTCTGTGTCTTCTTCACTTTTCATGGATTATTTTGCTCCATACAAAATTCTAAAAGGGTGTATTTTTCTTGGCTTATTTCTTTCAAGGCTTTCACTCCACTCTCCTCCTTACTGCATGGTCTCTGAAGATTCATCTAATATGATTCTTCTTTCTGTCCCTCTCTGTAAGAACTACTTAACCTATTTTTGTCCTCTTAAAAAATTTCCTTTTGCTTTTGATTTTCTTTAGTTTGAATGTGGTGTATCTGGGTATAATATTTTTTTCTCTTTCGTACATCTCTTGCTCAGTGTTCTCTGAGCTTCCTGAAGCTCTAGATTTTCATCTGTCAATCATTTAAAAAAGGTTTCAGCCTCTATTACTTCAAATATTTCTTCTGTTCTTTTCTTTTTTTACTATTCCTCTAATAGTCCTATACTGTGTATGTTACATCTTTTTCAATAGTTCTTGAGTTTTCAGGTAGTCTGTTCCAAATATTTCATTATTTTCTTTTCTCCTTGAACTTTACTTTGGGAAGTCTCCGTTGATATATTCTGAACTTATTGATTCTGTCCTTGGCTGTGTCTAATATCTAACATGCTCTTCATTTTTGTTAGAATATTTTCAATTTTTGTCAGTTTCATTTGTTCTTATAAAATACATCTCTGACTTTACATTTTCCATCTGTTTTGGTTTGACCTTTTTTTCCCCACTAAAACATTTATTATATTTTTTAATATTTATTTTACTTTCTTAGTCTGGCAATTTCAAAATCATAGCCATATTTTAGTCTTGTTCTGATGATTGCCCTGTATCTACAAGTTTTACCTTTTAGTGTATCTTGTAGCTTTGTGCTGAAAGCCAGAAATACAGACTGGATAAGAGGTACTGAGGTGAATTAGTCTTTACAGTGAAGCCCTACACTTTTGTCGGCTGGGAGTTAGAATCACTTTACTGTTTGTTGTATCTGTAGTAAAGCAGGAGTTAGAAATGGGTATCTTGGGGAATGAGATCCACCAACCCAGATTAAAACCCTAGGCTAAAGCTTTTTTGGTTTTGTTTTTGGCTGCTGACGGGAAGGTCTCACTCACACTTAGATGGCCTTACGTTCTCTTGTTGTCCCAGGTGCTTGGACTACCCTAACATTAGTCAACCCCAAAGAGTTGTTTTGAATCCGATCAATTCTTTTGTTTGAAAAAACAAGTACTTAGGTGAACAAACACGTTAAAACATCCCATTGTGGGAACAAGAAACTTGTACACTTTCAATTGAGTCTGAGAAAGAGAACAATCAAGGGAGAGTTTCCAATGAAAGTTTAGTACCTCATCAAAATAGTATAAAAACCTCTTGAGAGAGAGCCACCTACTACGGGACCCTCTTTGGGATGCCTGCCATGCCGTGGGAGCTCTCCTTGCTGGCTTCTAATGTTACTGAATTCTCATCCTCAGTCATCTGTGTACCTCATTCTTTGGGTGCGTGAGACAAGAACCCTCTAGGCCTCATGTGACCTCCAAATTTTACTGTGGTGTACTTTGTGTTACCCCATTGTTTTTGTGTTTACCTAGGGTTTTCTGAAGTAGAGTCCTAGGCGAGGACTTCTTTCCAGCTGTAATCTTCTGTTTACATGGGAGCATTATTGTTGTGCTAGGATGTCGGGTCGGGGGGAGGGTAGATACAATGGTTTCATTATTCTTGGTCCCAGAGATATGACATTTCTAAGTGCTTCTCAATTTTTTTTTAATGACAGAAGTGAGATAAGGAAACTGCAGGCAACAGAAGATCAATATTTGCTTTCCCCCAATTTGCTTAGAGGAGGCTGCAGTTAAGCATTTCTCTACCTTCTAGCTGAAGACTAAAGACATCCAGAGTAGAGTTTCATTCAACTTGGCTAGGTTCTGTGAAAATACTTTCTCTTGAGAGTAGGACAAGTTTATTTCAAAATTTCAAACACCATTTTCCTGCTTCCCTGATGAAAGCAGAGGAGTTTTTGTTGTTGCTTTTTTTTTTTTTTCAGATCTTCACAGTGACAATCTTGTGGAGCTACTGGAAGTAAGACTCACAAATGAACAGGAAAATCCCAATGATCCAATCTCCATAAGTTTCTTTTTTTTCATTGTCCCCCCCCAAGATAATATAAAGCTAGTACATGTTCAGTCTCCATAGGTTCATAAATACCTTTAAAGTATTCCAACCCAATGTTGGCTCCAGCAGTGGTGAGCTCTGGTAGATATATTGCTCTGTTTCTTTCTACTAACATTTTCGGGGAAGTTGCTTGCTCTGTCACCTCACTTCTCTGATGGATCAAGGAAGAATTACTGATTTTCTGGAGTTTTTTTTAGATTTGTTTTTTCTTAGTAGAAGGATAAGAGTGATAGATTCTAAGCTCTCCACTTGTCAGACTAGATTCGAGAAATTTATTTATTTTTTTAATATAAAAAGAAAACCTTCAAAGAAACAAGAAAGTTTGAAGACCTCAGAATATTTTAGACAAAAAGAGAAAAACACACTTGTAAATATAAAATTCTATACCCAAAGAAAATATCTTTTAAAGAAAAGAAGGCAAAATAGTAACCAGTTGCAGAATTATAAAAGCTAAACTTAAATGCCACCAGCAAAAAAACACATTTCAAGAAAAATTAAAAGAAGTCTTTTTGACAAAAAGAAATTGCTACTGGATGGGGAAAATGAAATAAACTACTCCAGAAATAATAACTATGTGGATAATCTTACAAAATTATTTTTCACAAAAGATAAATGACTTTAAATATAACTATTTGTTTTAGTCAGCTTTTTCAGTGCTGTGACTAAAATAGCTGACCAGAACAATTGTAGAAGAGGAAGAATTTATTTGAAGGCTCATGGACTAAGGCCTCAAATTTATTTGAGGTCTTGGTCCATAGAAGGCTGGCTCCATTCCTCAGGGCTCCAGGTAAGATAGAATATCAGGGCAGAAGAGAGCGGCAGAGAGAAGTACCTAACATGAAGATCAGGAAGCAGAGAGAGAGACTCCACCAGACACAAACATAAACTCCAAAGCCACACCCCTAATGCCCTGCCTCCTCCAGTCACGCCCCACTTGTATTCAGTTACCACACAATTGATCCCATCAGGTGATTAATTCACTGATTGGGTTAAGGCTCTGATAGCCCAATCATTTCTTCTCTGAAACTTCTTGCCTTATATCAAAATGAGTTTGGGGGGGATACCTCACATTCAAACCATAACACTTTTTAATTGAAAATAATAATGTGCTCTATTTAAATAAAAATAACAATGTGCTCATCGGATTATAATATGCATCAATAAAAGGTCTTACAATAACTTAAAGCACATGGGAATACAAAAAGAAAAAGAAAAATGGAGGCAGACCTCATGGAACAGCCATGTTTAATTCAACACCAGAAGGAAAAAACATCTTCTGGGGCAAAATGTTGGTGGGCTACCATGATGGTCTGGAAAGCTAATATAGCAGAATCAGGTCAAAGGAGGAATTAGTGACTTTGGCAGGCCTTTTTGCCTGGCGGGGGGCAGGGCCAGGTCATGGGAGGAATATTGGTGGTGGGCTCATTTAGGGCAGGGTGGGAGGGCAGGTAAGAGAATATGAATGTAAGTTCCTTTGGGGCCTGTTTTCCATGTCTTTCAATGACAATATAAAATAGGAGCTGGCATATAGAAGTTTATTATTGTAAGATTCTTAAGGTATGTTTGAATGGATAGAATGTTACCTGAAGATAAACTTTGATAAAAATGTTATAAAATTATTATAAAATCTAGAGCAAATAGTCTAACAGAGATAAAATACAAAAACACTCATAGAAAAAGAAGAAAAAAGGGAAAGAGGGAAAAATAGTAAACAATGTATCATAGATTCAAAGTAATGTAACGAGAAGTCGTCATCATATTGAATAATTAGGAGTTTAACATTATATGATTTGTTGAAGAAAACCCTAGTGAATGCTGCCTATACTAAAATTTAGTTTTAATATAAAGTTACAAATAGGCTAAAAGTAAAACAATGAAAAAAAGGTATGTGCTGATGCTAATCAAAAGAAAGCTTTGGGGGCTGGGGATGTGGCTCAACTGGTAGCTCGCTCGCCTGGCATGTGTGTGGCCCGGGTTTGATCCTCAGCACCACATACCAACAAAGATGTTGTGTCCGCTGAGAACTAAAAAATAAATATTAAAAATTCTCTCTCTATATCTCTCTCTCTCCTCTCTCACTCTGTCTTTAAAAAAACAAAAAGAAAGCTTTGAAGTAATTATATTAATATCAGGCAAAATAAATTTGGAGCAAAAACTCTGACATAAATAAAGTCATTTCAGTTATTAAGAGAGCATAAAAATTCAAAATATTTATGCAACTAGTAACACACCTTCAAAATACATGAAGCTAAACCTTGTAGAAATGCCAAAAGAAATAACAAAACTAAAATAAGATTACTGTAGCATAGCTTAACGCTCTTCTTAAGCAGTTTATAGAACAATTAGATAGAAAAGACTTTAATTAAAAATTAATCCTAGGTGACTCAATTTAATTTTATGAAACCTTTTATGTATCAACAATATATAAAAAGAATTATTTTCTAGAACGTAGTTCTCATTGGGAGACATAACAAAATTCTGTGTAAGTTTAAAAGAAGTTAATGCATCCCAAGCATGTTCTCTAAGCAAAACAAACCTGAATTGGAAATATCGACAAAAGATTTCATAAAAAAAATTCCACATAATTATAAACCAACTATCATTCAAAGAAAAATGGAAAGCATTCTGAACTAAATAAAAATGAAAATAAAACTTATCACAGTCAAGGAATGCCACTAAAACAGTTTTCACTGTGAAATTGGCAACATATTAGAAATAAAGTAAAGTCTCAAATAAATAAATTAAAAAAAATACAGAAGAAAAGTGGTGATATAGATTAAAGCCAAAATAATTTAAACATAAATGAGAGAAACATTAAGGAACATAAATGAAATTAAAGTCTGTTTGAATATATACCTGAAGGAAGATTTCCTGTTATAATAATCAGTTAAAAAAAAAAAAGGAGAGAAGAGACACATTAACAACATAGGAAAATAGATAGGAACATTATTGAAGAATCTTTAAAATTTTAAAAAAAGTAGAGTTAACCTAAAAAAGTAAAGTTAACATAAGTGAATTTATAACAATAAAAGCAACTATTTAGATAAAATGGACAATTTTCTTGAATGGGAAAAACTAATTAGGCTTATTCAAAAGGAAGTAGAAAGCCTCTGTAGTCTTATATATAAATTTTAATTTGTGAAAAAAAAAATTGCCACAAAGCATATTCCCGACCCAGATGGATTCAGTGATCAATTTTACCAAACATTTAAGGAAAAAATAAAATATACAATAATTCCTGCAGAAAAGAGAAGAAAAGGAAATACTTCACAACTCAATCTATGAAATCAATATCACCCTCATACAGGAACCAGAATAAAAGACAAGAAAACAAACTTCCAAATTACCCTCTTGGAAACAGATGCAAAACTTTACAAAAAAAAAAAAATAATAATAACACCAAATAAATTCTAACACTATATAAAAAGAGCCATATTTAATGACTGTGATTCCAAATCATGTGGTCACACTCTAATCTGAAGCTTGGTGTGAAGGTAATTTGCACATAGTGAAGAGGGAAATATTACTTTATAGCTTTGGTGTTTGTTAAGAGTTTTACTTAATTACTGGTCTCTGTAAGTCAATACTCATTTAAATTATAACATTTCTATGATAGTTTTAAATTATAGCTCTTTGAAGTGTAAGTTTACAGTTACCTTGAGAAAATGCTACCTGTGATGAAGGCTACTTCCCATATCACTCTTAGATGTTTCTCTGCCTTTGTTCTTCTTTGGTGAACAGCTTATCAAAAGAATTCCTACCACAAGCTTCCCACCCTGTCCTAAACACTGGTCCTGCTTGAGCAACTCCCAACTTCAAACCAGCTACGAGCAAGCAGTATGGCCCTTGTAACCTGATTTCCTGCACTGCCTTATAAAAACCCTGTAACCCCACTGCTGGTGTCCCAGAATTTCAGAGTACTAGCTTATCTGAGGCCACGGGAGTAATAAATTCTAGTTCTCCAACCCTGAGAGTGGTAGTTGGTCCCTTGTTGAACGTAATTTCCAACAAAAGAGAATTAACATTTATGATGAGTTGACTTTAAGGAAATTACCTTCAATAATGTGGGTACATAGAGTCCAATAAGATCAAAGCCTTAAGAGAAAATACTGAGGTTTCCTAGAGATGAAGGATTTGACTTATGTGTAAAAATATTGCCTAAAATCTCAGACTTATGATTTTATTTATTTATTTATTTATTTATTTATTTATTTATTTATTTATAACTTATCACACCTTTTATTATCATTATTATGTTGGCACTTATCACATGGTACTGTAATCATTTTTTTTAATTCTTAAGTCTTTTATTTTTATTTTATTTTTTATTATTAGTTGTTCAAAACATTACAAAGCTCTTGACATATCATATTTCATACATTTGATTCAAGCAGTTTATGAACTCCCATTTTTACCCCGTATACATATTGCAGAATCACATCAGTTACACATCCACTTTTTTACATACTGCCATACTAGTGACTGTTGTATTTTGCTGCCCTTCCTATCCTCTACTATCTCCCTTCTCCCTTTCCCTCCCCTCCCATCTTCTCTCTCTACCCCAGACTTACTATTGGGCTGGAGATCAGGGACATCAAGATGGTAGAGACAGGGTACATGACAAATGGCTGGGGTACAAGAGGAGAGCTCAGTCATCATGTCCCTGTTTAGGATAAGTACCATTACCATGACAATTCCCACCACATGGATTATCACCCATGACAACTCCCATCATAGATTCAATATTCTAATTAAGCATAAATAAAGTAACAAATTGGGGTGGAGTAAGCAGTGTTCTAATTAGGTGTCATTAATAGATCAATGGGAAAAAAATGAGTCAGGGTCTTTAATCAGGTGTAGGGGAGCTGATACCATCTCTATCTCTCTTTCTCTCTCTCTGCCCATTCTACTTTATGAAGCATATTCATCTGTCTTAATAGACATTTATTTTCACCTTCAATAGTACGATGCTCTGTCACTTCTGCTTGTCTTGCTTAATTCTTTGTTCAAACATGTGGAGAAAACTTGGAAAAATGGACACCTCATCAGTAATGTAAACCTCACAATTGTATGAGCCAATTTTCTCTCACAATAAAAATTTTTTGGATCTTTATGTCTCCCATCAATCATTTTCCTTAAAGAAGACTGATTAATACAATGATCTAATAGGGCTTTAATGTTGGAAATTCACAAAATAAAATTCATATAAAATTGCTCAGGAAAAGGCAAATAAGAAAAAAAATTAAAAAAAAAAATATTTAGGATGAATCAGGGCACCTTACAATCAAGGTAAAACAACTTTTCAGTCATTTATAGAGAACAGCTATTGTTATGGCCAGATTGCAATAAATCACTGAGTTGAACTTAAAGCAGAAGATGGAAACATCTTTATTCACCAGCTGGCCAGCCAAGGGGCGGGCTGCAAGTCTACACCCTTCCACCCTCTCCAAAGGTTACAGAACATCTTTATAGTCCAAAATCACTTTAATCATAAAAGTGGCTGTTGCTATGATTCAAAAACAAGCATCATGAGATCTAAAATCATAAGTAGAAGGGTAAGTGGGTCATATGACACTAGTTGAGTACAAGCTAAAGAATGGTTACTAACTTCTAGACAATCATTATCTGATAAGGACGTTATCAAAGAAAACTGGGAACCAAAATGAGAACAATTTTACATTGTTAAGTACGGAAATGTTTTTGTTTCTACGCAGGGTGTTCTAAGCAGGGTGGCAGAGGTGGGGCTTTCCCATGGGAGAAGCATATTTTACATGACATGAAGTCTCAGGGTAAAATGGAGCCTGCTTGGTCTTTGCCCAAATAGCCTGTTTCATAACACTCTATGATTTGTCTTAAAATCAAGAATTAATTAATTAATATCACTTCTATTCACTGTTTTATTGTATGTTTTAGCCAATGTAGTAAAATGAAAGAAATAAAAGGTATTAAATAGAAAAGAAAGTGAAACCATTTTAAATTAAAATGTGACATGAAAATTTGTGAAGAAAATTTTATAAATTCTGACATGAAAATTTGTGAAAAAAATTTTATAAGGGCTGGGGATATGGCTCAAGTGGTAGCATGCTCACCTGGCATGCATGCGGCCCGGGTTCGATCCTCAGCACCACATACAAACAAAGATGTTGTGTCCACCGATAACTGAAAAATAAATATTAAATCTCTCTCTCTCTCTCTCTCTCTCTCTCTCAAAAAAAAATTTATAAATTTTAAAAACAAAAACAATTCAAACAAGGTTGACAAAGTTACAATATATATGATCAATATACAAACATCAATTCTGTGTCTCTACAACAATAGTAAATTTAGAAAATAAAATTTAAAAATAATACATTAAACAATAAAAATATAAAATAAGGATAAACCTGACTGTGCAACTCATATACAGTATACTACAAAACACGACTGAGAAGACACAACTAAATAATTATTTAAATAAATTCTAATTAAATCTTTCATAATAATTATGTTATTTATTTGTGTTCATGAACCAGAAGAAACCGAGATGTTAAGAGGTCATTTTTGCCTGATTTAATCGATAGATTCTGTGCAATCTTGGCAGCTTTTTTTTTCTTTTGAAATTTAAAATTCACATGGAAATGAATTCTTTGTAAGTCTTATAGAACTTTGTTTCAAGACCTGTTACAAAGCTGCATTAGTTGGGCATGGTGGTGGACGCCTGTACACCTAGCGGCTCCAGAGACTGAGACAGAAAACTGTGAGTTCAAAACCAGCTTCAGCAAAAGCAAGGTGCTAAGCAAATCAATGAGACCCTGTCTCTCTATAAAATACAAAATAGGGCTGGGGATGTGGCTCAGTGGTCGAATGCTCCTGATTTCAATCCCTGGTCCCAAACAAAACAAAACAAAACAAAAACATTAATAAAGCTGCATTATTAGGAATTGGTATAAATATAGACGTATCATTGAAACAGAAGAAATATTTCAGAAATAGACTTACACTTATAAGAGCAATTACTTTATTAGTAAATTTGAGTGGCAGTTCAAGTGAGAAAGATAAATCCAAAGATGTGAGAAAACAGGAAAACCATACCCAAAGAATTTTAATTTTATACCTCATACCAAATATAAATTTGACTCAAAATGGATCATGGACATACATATGATTATAAAACTAGTAGACATGAATATAATGGAAAATATTTAGTGACACCCCCAAATATACTGTTGAGTGAATGAAAAGTCAAATTTCATCAGCCTAGGAGAAAATGTCTGCCAATCACTTATCTGGTGAAGGAGTTATATTTGGCAAATAAAACTAATACTTAAAATTCATCATAAGAATCCAAATTGATATGCTCTTTCATAATGCTTTTAATAGTACATTACAGTTAGATGTAATAGCGGGGTTCATTTTGACATAAACATATATGCATGAAATTTAATTTGCTCAACTTCACTACTTATTGCTTCTTATTAGACTTCTACTCTGTCTTCCTCATTCCCTTTCCTCTACTCAACAAATCTTCATTCTCATTATTTATTGGTTTTTAATTGGTGTTTTATAAATATAAACTTAAATGTGAAATTCACTATAGTATATTCATAAGCGTACACAACATTATTTTATCAATATCATACTAATTTCCTTCTTTTACCCATCTCTCCTTGCTCCACTTCAATCCCCTTCTTGTACTCCACTGATCTTTCCTCTATTTTTATGAGACTCAACCCTTCCCTTTTTTCACCCTCTTACTTTGCTCTGGCTTATTATAAAGAATTTGATCACTTTTATTATTATTCCTGGCAATATTATAAATCCACTTCATTTATATCAATAAGTCACTCCAACTTTCTTTCAACTGATATTTGGAGGGATTGATTTTTTTCTCTTATTTTAATTTTATGTCTGTCTTTATAGTGTCTTTTATCAGCACTATATTGCTTTTAACAAAACAGACAATCTTCTATATTTGATTTGCTTGTGCTCTTAGTGTTTAACTTAAGTTTTATAGTATTCATTTTTAATGTGTTCCTGTCTAGTAATATTTTCATTTCATGTATGGAAGTATGCATATTTCAAATCCCTCAATTATATTATATGCTATTGTTGTCACAATTTTTATTTTTACATGTTATGAAGTACATGCTACACTGTTACTCAGTGTAGCATAGTTTTTGCTTGAGGGGTTAAATAATTTTAAAATTATTAGAATTTAATAGAAAGTATTTTATATTTTATACTCACTCATAAAAAATTTATTATAAGTTCATTGAGCTGTTTCTTGAAAATCTAAATGTAGGGCTGGGGATTTACCTCAGTTGGTAGAGTGCACCAGCACCACACACACAAAAAAATCTAAATGTATTCTTTCTACCAGCCATTCTACTCCTAAGAATTTACCCAAGAAAAACAAAAAGAAATCTCTACCAGAAAGTGGACTCAAATATTCCTAGAAGCTCTATCTGGAATAGTCAAGAAATTGAAACAACACAACTCAAATGTCCATCAGTAGGTGAGTAGATAAACAAATTGTTGGGTATCCTTACTCCTCTGAAACAAGAAATGAATATTGATATTTAAAACAACATAATTAGGGTAAAAGAAGCCAGCCAGATATATAGAAAAGCCCACACTCATAAAATGGATAGAAAAGAGATAGGTAAAAGAAGAAAATGAGAATGATCTTGATAATATCATATTGTTAAATGCAACTTATACTTAAACATATGGGTATATAAAAGGTGAGTCTCTTCCACTTAAAAAAAGCTAATAAAAATTGTTTATTAATCTGTACATACCAAATTTGTCTTTACAAAGTTTACAGAGTCATTTAATACATATAATATCCCTTGGAGACTAGAAGTGAATATGACTATTTTATTTTTGAATTAAAAGTAGTGCTAGGGCATGTAGGGATTTGCAGAGAATCACCCAAGAGGCTTATGGTGACTGAATATTTGTGTGGGAGAAAAACCACAGAATCTGTCTTAAACTGTGAGTCAGAGCAGAACATATGGACTCATGTAAACCCTCTGCCAGCTCTAGCACTCACTTGCGATATTTGTCACTGACCATTGATGGACAAGAACTCATATCAGTGTTTCATCTGTCATGCTGGATGACAGTCCAAATTTGTCATTTATAGAAGAATGCTGGTCTGGCAGAGTCACAGGAGTCTCAGTTTGGAGGGATACCAGTATGGAAAAGATTACATAGTGAATGGTTACATCATGTGTATTCAGAGAAAACTTAATACGGAGTAATTTCTTTATAACCTGAAAATACTTTTCCTTTTTCATAGGGTTAAAAAAGAGTCTGACTTTAAATCCTGAAGAAATGTGTTTAACTAAGCTGGTAATAGTTGAATAGAGACAGAAAAACAAAAATGATTGAAACTTGATACCTTATAATCAAACATGATATCTCACTTCATTTGAATTGCTTTTCTAGAAGGAAGTTTGGCTTTTGATAATTTAGAGATTTAATTGGAGTGGAAACAGGTTACTTGGAGACTGGGAGGACAGGAGATACAGAGGGTCTGGATGCTGATCAAGCTGAGATTGCCTTGGAAATCTACCCAGCACACTCACAATACAAGGTCTCTCTACACTCAGCACCGTTTAAGGAGTACTGGAGTACTGGTGGAGTGGTTTTGGAAAGCCATGTTTCTGTCAGGTGATTCTACTCTCTAGTCACCAGTGGTTTGTGCTAATGGTGATCACATGACCCAAACTGTGGAAAGGATGCATTTTGTCCTTAGCTCTACATGATCTTATTGTCCTGGTTTCTGGCTTGCCAAGCATGCAGCACAAAGCTGATGTAGCTGTAGATTTTATATATATATATATGTATATATATATATATATATATATGTAAATTATATTATCATATAATATAAAATACATATAATTTATAAATAATGTACTATGACTATGCCTGAATATATATGTACATTCCTATAGGTATATAGGCTGCCCTGAGGTCTTTCAATTCTTAAAAATTATTTGGCTCATTTCCATTTTCATGCTGGGCTGAATTTTTTTTTTTTAAGTTGTAGTTTTAGAATAAGACAAGAATGTATTAACCTTCAAATGCTTCACAAATTTATCATCAGTATCAACAACTCACATTCGCATATAGCATCTGTGAGAAATGGGTGGCCAACTTCTGCTTCAATACTACCAGGAACTAAAACCCCAAGACAAGGGGTCAGTACATATTGAGAACAGTGTGTTCAGTTAATGCAGTACTATGATTAGTAAATATATTTTATTTTGAAATAAATTTTATCTCTGTAAATTTTATCATGTCTTATTCATAATGGCTTGGTATGCCACAAAATGTAGCTTCAGTTAGAGAATGCGGCCCTGGCTTCTAATTCCAAGTCAGCCCTCTCCTGTTAGCATAACTTTAGGCAAATTATCGATCTTAGCTCTGTCTCAATCTCTAAATTATTGTGATAATCAAATGGCATAATTAGGTGATTTATTTGGATCACTCTATTTGCTAAGCACTATTTTCTACCGCAGAGTCATAATCAGAAATGTGGTTTTCTTGTTTTAGGGAAGGTTTGCATTGTAATAATAACCTTTGGATAGCTGATTTTAGGAAACACGCACAGGATTTTTATCCTACTGTGAAAATTGAGAATCTACAATTTTTGTGTGGCTATATACTTGATTTATACCCCCAGTAGTAGATTTGGGTTACCTGGAATTCTGAAGAAACCAACTTCTTAGGAATTGTTTGTTCTGAGTGATGAAGGGAATTAGAGCCCATTTGGCTTCTAAATTGAAATTGCTGATCCCTTTGTGAGTTCCATTATGTCACCTTTCCTATCTTATTCAGGCTTGATTGGGGCTTCGTGGAGGCTGAGACAGCTGGTTCATAAGCTAAGGAGCATATATATTCACAATTGCAAGAAAGGGCCATTGACATTCAGATTGGACTCTGGGGCCTCTTCAGAAAGATTTGATGAATGCATGACTGAATGACAACTAATGTAAGTCAGAGATTTCAGGCACACAAAGATTATTTTTGATAAAGAAGTTTGATTAAAGCTTTCTCCTGCATGAGGAAGTCTGTATTATTTTTCCACCAAAGTGATTGCACAATTATTTTTGCTGTGCCTTGGCGAAATATGAAAATAATTGAGTCATATTCCATTTTAACCCAGGTAGTCTGGTATTTTATGGATTGATAATTACCAGAGAAAATGCTATCACTTGGAAAAGATTCTTAAACTCCAAGAAAAGTATCTCAACACAAAATTATTGTCCTATGAATAAGTAGTTAATTGTCTGCATAGAACCCCCCCCCCCCACAAGAAAGGATTATTTATACTTAAACCAATAAACCACATGGCTGTGGTTTATTGGTTTAAGTCTAAATAATTATACTTAATATAATAATTAAGTATAAAGATTGGTTGTTATATTTAGTAAAAAAAAATAAACCTCTATTTTTTTACTAAATATAACAACCAATCTTGTCCATTTACTAGAAGTACATGGCTCTTTTGCACTATATATATGAATAATAAAAAACATAATCTGTAGTAAAGTAGTGTTTAACAGAATATCAGTGATATACTATTCTGGATGAATTGTGATATAGGAGTCTGATCACCAAACATTTTTAAATTTCATTTGATTTTACCGCCTTGCTGATAGATTCTGGACTTTCATAATCTCGATGTCTGAGCTCAAGTTGACCACTTTAGCAACCACAATACAAAAATGAATAGAGAAAGTTTGACAAGGTCACTTATGTCAAGTTCTGTTAATTCCTCCTGTTCATATTAGGGCACCAGGGTCTTTATTATATTATTAGAGCCCTCCACTGGTGAAGAATTTCCAATAGTCTTAAGCAGTCCAATTAAATAGATTCATCTCCCCATTCTCTTAAAGTCAAACCTCAAATCCTTCAAGAATATATTGCAGTAAAACACTTATTTAGCATGCACCAAGCCTTGGATTCAATCCTCAGCACCAAAAATAAATAAATAAATAAATAATCTATATTATAACATGAACCTCTTTTGCATTTTACAGTAACCTATATATTCCTGTATCATTCATTGAGTAATAAATGCATGTCAGGTACTGCAGGTACTGGATACAGAGTAATGGTGGGACCAATGAAATCACTGACAGCATAGTAATTACTTTATTTCTATGGTATCATATATCCATAACATAGTAACCACACATGATGATTTAACTAATCACAAAAGCTGTCAAGTTATACAAAGACAACCTACATCTGACCTAATAGAGTATGTGACTCTACGATTTAGGAGTTAGTGCAATGGTCAAGCAATAGAGAAAATACCAGACATTTAAATGAGTTGGAACAAAGACCAAAAATATGAAATTCAGAGGGAATCAGCATCATTAGTTAATGATCATTCATTCACTTGATCTCTTGATTGGAAATTGTGCTAGGAGCTTCAAATATTAAAAAAATATGTTTTCTATTATGCTTTTTAATATTTCTCTGAGAGATGAAAGTTAGAGAACTAGCAATGTTCTTCATACATGATAATCACAAAATGAAAATGGGAACCCAAACTCAGCCTTCAGATGCATCAACACCACTCCCTCAAGAAGCAGAGTGCATCAAGAAGGATCAAGATTTCATATAAGGAGCTTGGGTTGTGGCTTAGCAGTAGCTAGGCTTGCCTAGCATGTGCGAGGCCTAGGTTCAATTCTCAGCACCACATAAAAATAAGTAAACAAAATAAAGGTATTGTGCCCAACTATAACTAAAAAAAATATTAAAAATATATTTTAAAGATTTCATGTAGTATAGAGGAGACTTTAGTTAGTATTAATAGAATATGGAAATTTCACAGCTCATACACAGGTGTCAAAGACAAGGGTCAAACTGAAAACTCGGGTATAAAATGGGGGTGAGGAATTAAGGAAGAGGATTTGTATTTCTCATATGAAATTAAACATGGCACATATTTACCAATTTTACAAAATGTTTGGTATTAGTTTATTTTGGCTTTCTTTTTTTTAAATTTTCATTTTTTGATACTAGGGATTAAATCCAAGGGTACTTTACCACTGTAATTTTGCTATTTTGAACTTTTAAAGTCATCCTTTAAGATTTGGCAATTAAAAATATTTCTTTCTGTTTTGCTAATATTACAAACATAAATTGGATAATTGATTTTGCCATCTTTAAATTTTTCATCTTTTGCTGCTTACGCAATGAGCAATTGTTCAAGTTCTGGTCTTCTATGAAGTAGATCCACCCATGGAATTAGATAAGCAAGAGTTAACATAGAGAAAATGAATGTGACAGATAAAAGGAAGAAAGCAAAATAGACTTGAGACACATTGTAGGTCAGGCACCTATAATAACATAGGAGGAAGAGGGTTGGGTAAGAAGTGTCTCAGGCTGCAGTTCAATTCTAAGAAAGTTTTTTTTTTTTTAAGCTAGTGGGACTCTCTGAGTCATAGCAGTCCATTAAAGAAATGTAATGCTTTAGGAACACGCTGATACTAGTACTTTGGTTTTGCCTGGAAACATTTAGAGAAGTACAGCTTTGATAGAACTCTGGGGTGGATCAAGGATGTAGCAACTGGCACTGTGAATCAACTATTCTACCCTCAACAGGCATCCTTAGCAGTGAATTTTTGTCTCAGGGATAAAGATTATGGATAATCTATTTAACTTTTATAGGGCTAGTTTTATAATGGAAACAGTAGATAATGACTTTACCATCCTTCTGAGACTACAGTAAGGTCAATGAGTCAATGCCTATGCAATGATTAACACAGTGCCTGTCCTATAGGAATCACTGATAATATTCTAAAATGCTGTATACACCTTTGTTAGGAGGAGCTAGTTATAAACTTTGGGCCTAAGTTTTAAGACGAGGTCAAGGAAGCAGGTCTTTTCTTGATTTGGGCGCTGTCACAAGGTGAGGGGGATTCAATGATGGGGTACATTAATAATTTTTATCTAGGAACAGTAAAGGCAAATAAGGACTAAGACTATAGCTGACAAAGGAAAAGTAGTTATTTGTATCTTTAGGAAAGAGAGAAATGTGGTCATTTTGGTGGTTTGTGCAAGGCTTGTTTCTGTTGAATAGTGAGCATCACTGCCAGGCTAGTTACTAGATGACAGCTCTTAGATTTGTCCAAATTGAGGTGGGCTGGGGGGGGGGGGAATACTCACCTAGGTTGAAGAAGAGAGCTATGTCAATCAAACTGACATCAAACACAAACTAACTGGGAGGTCTACAGATGCCAAGGCAGATTCTGATTTAACAGTATTTGTTTTCAATCTATTTTGGTTTTGTAAACCATTAAGAATCACTCTCTTCCAGGATCTATTTCTAAATCATTTAGAGGGTAAATGCTACTGAGGGTAGTGAGTTCTCAAATAATATGTTTACTCTGAGGTATGTGATCAAAATTAGACTTTGAGTTAGAGGGAAAAAATCTGATATTTCAAATATTCAAGCATACACCTCAACTTTATTCTGAGTCTATGATTCATTCAGTACTCCAAATTTTTGGAAACAAGAAAAAAAATCTAGATAACCGATAAAGTATCAGTTTCTCATTTAGTTTTTGAGCCCATTGAAATAAAATCAATGCCCTCTTTGAAATTTAAGATCTATTTAAATATTTAATGTAAATCATCCTGTAAATGCATTAGTGTAAAATTTCTGCTCCTGTTTGCCCTCTAAAAGAATAAAAGGTAAATAAATTGGTTGATAGTCCTTGATTTTATAACTATTTGGCAGCTAATTCAAAATGCAATCTGTGTCCATTACACTCTTCTTCTAAATCCATTCACACCCTTCAAAATGTCACAACTAATCACACTGCATCTGCAACCTCCAGAGAGCAGGAACTTCACACCGGCTCAGTTTCTGCTGTCATAGACTCTGTACAGTCAAGCATATAATCAGTCTTTTTGTTAGATACTTTGAAAATTTCCAAACCAAAACAAAAGAACAATCTGGACAAATAAAAGATTTATTTTTAACAAAGAATAGTGTTTGTATTTAAATGCATTATTCCATTCTACATTTTTTTTTAACCTTACACCTTCCCTTTCTCTAACTAAATGTCTGAAATTAATCCAAGTTCACATTGGACTGCTTTCAGTGGCAGTGCTTCATCTACTGGATCAACTCTAAAATTGACGTCAATATTGATCTAGTCCATGGGAGGATGGAGAAAAGGACAAATCATGATGGACAGATGACTTCAGCAGAGATGGAGTGTGCATAAATACCAGGCCTCGTACCAAATGAAGTACAACAATAAACATTAACTAGGGACACTTGTGATGTGTACATTAGGATTCTTCTGGTTCTTCTTTAGTAGGCTCTTAGCTGGCCAGAAATATGTAAGTGTATATGAAGAGAAAGAGAAAGTATATAGATCTTAATAATTTTAAGATTCAATGAAAATCCATTAATACCAAATTCTTTATTTCTAACATTTTAACCTCAAACTATACTTTCTGTGACTCCTACTGAACTAGGTAATTAGGTAAATATAAGAAATTCTGACTTAGGTCATTAAAGGAAGCTATCCAAATCAATCCTTTTTTTTTTCCCATTTGTGATTGTGCTTGTGTATTACACTTCCATTTTCCCCTATTTCCCAGACAATGTGTATAAAGCATTCAAAAGTTGAAAAACTACAATTTCATCTCAAATATATCTGAAAAAGTTAACTATAGTATTGTCCATATGCAAAAGAGGACTTCTTGAGAAAAGACAGAAATATCAACTTTGAACTATAAGAACATGATGGTAAAAACAACAGAAATTTATTCTGTTAATTTATTGTAAATGGGTAAGACAGAATATAAAGATTAAAAGGATAAAGTCTGTGCCCACCAAAAATGTAAAATATGTTAAAGAAGATTAAAAATAGACCCAGGTCCATAGGACATTTTAAATGGCACAGAGAAGAAACAAATCACTATGGAGATGCAAATCAGAGAGGAGTCATATTGAGTGGGGGCATTGGGAACAATTTCAGTGAAAGACTGATATTTGAGATGACCTTTCAAAGATGGATAGAATTCTGATATGTGGGCAAAGTGGTAAGTACAGATTCCAGATGGAGCAAATCCTCGTTACTTTATTTCTACCACACCCAAGCTTCCCTGGAACTCTGGTATCACAAGTCTTCCAGGATGTTCCATTACCCCTAGGTTCAGAAAAAACAATAGAAGTCTAATATGACTCTCTCAATTTAAAAGAAAGGTGGGAGGGGGAACATAATGTGAACCCCGTTGTTTTAGAGTAAAAGATATGCCCAAGTCCACCTAAGTAGTAAGAAACAGAATAGAAAATGGATCCTTTTCTCAGAATTCTTCAAAGTGTACTTGTATGAAGATGCAGCATATTTAGGTTAGTCAAGGCTAGAGTTGTAAACAGACTGAGAACCAGTGGACTAGGTAAATTTCAGGCTCTCTCTTAGTTTTGTTTTCTCTCTCTTCTTCAAACTTTCCCTCTCCCCTTTGATTATTTATAGAGTTTATTTCTTCTAATCTATTGTGACATTTTTCATAGTCTTTTTTTGACAATTAATTTTATTTGTTCGATTATTGTTTTGAGGGTAAGATTAAGCCTGTCTCTTTTGACTGCTGCCATCCTATCTCACACACTAATCACTTACAAAGCTGCCATGGATTCCCAGTGGTAAATTTAGCAAGGAAGGACAAGGGTTAATAACTCTGGAGATGAATTTGCTATGATGCTCTCTTTCCTCTAGGTTCTCTAACTTAATTCATCATGAGCTTTTTTAAAAATTTTTTTTGTAGTTGTATATAGACAGAATGCCTTTATTTTATTTTGTTTATTTTTATGTGGTGCTGAGGATCAAACCCAGTGCCTCATGCATGCTAGGCAACACTCCACCACTGAGCTACAGTCCCATCATGAACTTTTATCTTAAATTGATACCTCTTTTCTTCTGCTTCATATTCTCAGTTGTCTTCACTTGACTTTAATGATTCATCATAATTTCTTCTTTTTTAAAAATCATTTTTGGTACTGGAGATTGAACCCAGCACCTCACCTGTGAGCACTCTGCCACTGAGCTGCACCCTCCAACACTTCTTCTTTTCTTGATTTTGAGACAGTCTCACTAAATTGCCAGGCTGATGTCAAACTTGCAATCCTCCTGGCTCAACCTCCCTAGAAGTTAGGATTATCAGCCTGAGCTACTATGCCTGGCTCAACATAAAGCTTAATATAAGGAAATGATTGATAAATTCACTAGCACTGAGTTTCAAAAGCTTGTAAGAAAGTGAGATATGAACACTTTCATGGAGTATTTTAGTTTCTAAAAGGAAGATTATTTACACTAATTAAGAACATATTCCCATTGTGAAATCTTAAGTAAGGAGAGGGAAGAAAGTTTTATAGAGATAGAGGTTTTGCTAAAAACTAGCAAATAACAGAATTTAATAACTTAAGAATAAGATAACTATAACCTAAAACAAACACACACCAATGAGAAAAAACTACATCTGAAAAATTCTAGGACAGATTACTGTTAATAATTTATTATGTTTTTATCACTAAATATAACTTCTCTCGATTTTGTTGCTACACCAAAAGAAGATATTTTGATGTACTCTTTTTTAAAATGTAAGTGAAATTAAATCGGAGTCACTCATTCTCAGTTAAGATATCCTTTTTTTAAAAAAAAAAATAGATAATTTTATTTATGAACCTAAGAAGTTGTATATACTTTTTAATCCATCAAATAGTCCTTTAGTGTTAAAAGGCATGCTTGAATAAGTACATGTGTTTTACTATTTTGAAATTACAAGGTTAGTAAGCCATAAAACATTTTTTACAGGATAGTTTTTTTAGAGTTGTTCAGTAAATTTTCATGTCTTTTAAAAACATTTTTTAACAAAATCTGCCACATTTTATGAATTTTTCAATTTAGAAAGACTCATATTTTAAAATGGGATATTAAAATGCATATATGTATATAGAAGAGCCATTGTATTACATGTCATTAAGGGCTTAAAACATATTAATTTATGAGATCACTTGGTCACCAGCTCTTCATAAAAATTAATGGCTTGAAAAAAATACCAATTTTGGTCAAAAGGTGAGGGAAATGTATTGGTAAAGATGTTTTAGTTATCCACCAAAGAAAACTAAGAGAGTTTTAATCACTGTCATGGTAAGGACTAGGGTTGGGCTGGCTTTTTTCTTACAGCTGGTTTCCTGTATGATGGAACTCACAGAATCTATTCTGTCAGATGAGTACTCTGTTCTCATCCCAACCTATGGCTAAGGAAACTTCAAGATGTTACCCACGTTAGAACTGGAGGGTCCCTCAAAAGCTCATGTGTTGAAGGATTGGTCTCCAGTTCAGCAATGTACAGAGTGGAGACTTCAAGGGAGTAAATGGATCATGAGGGCTCTGACCTTCATCTGTGGATTAATCCATTAATAGATGAATGGACTCCTGGGATGTGAAAACTATAGATAGGTAGAGAATGGTTAGAGGAATTAAGTCACTGGGGGCATAAACTCTTGGGGTTATAATATTTTGTCCCTGTCTCCTGACACCCTGCTTTCTGACTGCCTTGAACTGAGCTACTTTCTTCTGTCAAAACTTCCACCATGGTTTTCTTCCTCACCTCAGGCCCAAAGAAATGGAACCAGCTGACTGTGGAATGAAACCCGCAAGAGTGAGCCAAAACAAGCATTTCCTCCTTTATGTTGTGGTGGTTGTTGTCAAGTATTTTGAACAAGGTGTTGAAAAGGTAGCACACCCACCTCTGACCATGCACTGTGTAATGAGGATGAAATTAGTTCAGTAAATCAGTTCTTGCAGAAATAGATGGAGGCTAAAGCTGAGGTAAAGTTGGGAGGTATGTGACATGGATCTATTACACACAGTGTGGGTCTCTTGAGAGAGAGTTGAGGGAAGGTAGTAAGAGGTAAAAACCAAAGAAAGAAAAAACTGGAGAAACAGAGAAAGGGTATTTATCATGCACTCTAGGCTAAAGGCCAGGGAACCCTGAAAAACATTGAAAGGTTCTGAATATAGCAAGTAAGATTTCTTTCTTTCTTTCTTTCTTTCTTTCTTTCTTTCTTTCTTTCTTTCTTTCTTTCTTTCTTTCTTTCTTTCTTTCTTTCTTTCTTTCTCCTTCCTTCCTTCCTTCCTTCCTTCCTTCCTTCCTTCCTTCCTTCCTTCCTTCCTTCCTTCCTTCCTTCCTTCCTTCCTTTCTTTCTCTTTCTTTTGCAGGGGCACTGGTACTGGGGATTGAACTCAGGGGACACTGAACCACTGAGCCACATCCCCAGCCCTATTTTGTATTTTATTTAGAGGCAGGGTGTCACTGAGTTGCTTAGTACCTTGCTTTTGTTGAGGCTGGCTTTGAACTCATGATTCTCTCGTCTTAGCCTCCATAGCCACTGAGATTACAGGCATGCACCACTACACCCAGCAACAAGCAAGATTTCTTTTTTTACTTTAACTTTGCTTATCACTAGACTCATTTGTTACTCAGACTAATGAGCAGCTTCCATAAGTGAATCTGTTTTGGAAATGCACCCCTGAGAGTGTAGCAATCATCTGTAACAAATTAATCTCAGGGGAACCTCACCATAAACTGACTTATTAGTAAACAAAACACCTTAAATTTTCATTAAAAAGTTATTATACAGTAACAGGGTTTCATTTTAAAGTAATTTTCCCTTGAAAATTTTTCACCATTAAAATTATAAAGAATTTATGGTGATAATGAGAACTACTATTTTGTATATATAATATTGAGATAATCTTTACAATATTTCATATGCTTTACTTTTAATCCTCACAACAATCTAGTAAAATAGATCTGCAATCATTTTTTTTTCAGGTATTTTGAATTCATAGCAGTACAAGTCACATTTTTGTTGGTGTACAGCTTTATGACCTTTGACAAATGCATAAAGACATATAATCGCATTCCAGTCAGCCGTCTCATTATTCATAAACAGTTCTTTCATGCCCGTTTGGAGTCAACCTCTCTCCTCACTGATGGCTCATGGTAACTAGTTCGTTTTGTTTCCTTAAGCTTTTTTTCTTTTGCATTTTGCACGATGCATTTCAAGCTAATCCATGCTGCTGCACATACCCACAGATATATCATCAATTTGTTTCTTCTTAATTTTTTAATAATATCAGATGATATAAATGCACCAGAATTTGTCCATTTACAAGTTAATGAACATCTGGATTGTTTAATTACCTTCACAATTGTGTGTCTTGGTTATTATGAATAGAACCATAGTAAAAATTTGTTTTGAATTTTTTTGTATGGGATATATATATATATATATATATATTGAAATGTTGTCATTTCTCTTGAGATGTTACATATAAATGAGATCCCTGAATTGAATAGCTGGCATATACTTCATTTAAAAACAAAGAAACCATGCAATCTTTAGGTTAATTAATTAGTAGAATTTAACAAAGTAATCAGGAGGATTTGGACTTGAACAAAAGCAGTCCAACCCAGGTTACATGGTTTTAATGACCATGCCAACATCTGTGATCTAAATATATCATTGTAAAGAATAATTTGGAAAAACAAGGTAATGTTTTGCTTTGCTAGACTGATTACTCTTTTTCATCTAATTATACACTATAAATACGACTATCTAAAAGAAAGGCCACCAGGGATCAGAGTTTGTCCGTTTGTGGCAGGTCCTACTGCTCTAGGTAAATTTGTTTTTAACCGGAATTGATTCCTTAAAGTGGAAGGAACTCCTTTTATTTTATTTTGAATCTTTCTTCTAAAATATGAAATTAAACATCTCTTTTGGTTACTGTAGATCAACATATAATCAACAGCAAAGTATAGAAATGTACACACACACACACACACACACACACACACAGAAAGACTCCTCTCTGTGAAATATTCTTAGTGTTTGTCCACACCAAGTTTAGGAAATACTCCCTGACAAGAATAACAAAGACAAGAATCCTTCCTGCATATATGTGGATCCAAATTCCTTGTATGACAAACAGAAAAATCAGTATGTTTTTATGGTCACTGAGTAAATCTATAGAAAGATTAACATGAAAGTAAATATGTGTGCTTACTCACTGAAGTTACTCTTCGTATTCAAAATTCTTTTACAGTTACTTCTTTACTTTCTACCAATATGATACTAGCTTTTGGCTATTTTGAAAAAAAATCCACTACCACCACTACCATCACCATCATCATCACTTAATAATTTTGAGTCCATAACCCAAATATCAACACCATAGAAATTATTACCTTTTTCTGAGCCTGTAATTTTCAGGGAGAGCTTTTTCAACTTCATACTAATTATCATGAAATACTTTTTCAACTTCATACTAATTATTATGAGTTCTCTTCTTATTTATTTATTTATTTTTGGCTGATCACATAATTTCAGTCCAACCTACTGTATAATAATCTGGCTTGTTTGTTGCTCATGAAATCCAGCCTAAAACTTCCAAAGTTCTGCTTTAAAATGGACTTTGACCTTGTCTTAGGAAATATTTTGAAAAGGGAAAAAAACTTGCTATTCTTAGTTTCCAAATTTATCTTTTAATACTCCTTTCCCTTTTCCTATTATTCTTTTGGAATTTATCCGTTACCCTTGGGACAAGGTTTTGGCTCATGGATACTATTGAAAAATTAATCACTGCTCAAGTTTTACCCAGTGAAAACTTAATTGCTACCTTATTGTCCACTCTAATAGGATTTGGGTATTTTGTAAGAATCTTTAAGCTGGAAATAAACTTAAAATTCCCTAAAGTATTAAAAGCCAAATTAAATTTAAAAACAAATTATGAGTAGGCTTGGGGAATGTTCCCTAAATAGAAATTCTCACATCATAAACAGAAGTGGCTATTTGGCCTCTGCGGTTAGTTTTGCTTGTGTTCTCTTTGGCTATGTATACATTTATGAAAAAGTTCCTGAAAAAATGTACAGTGCTTTAGTTTATATCCTTTTAACTATCAGCCTAAACTGTCTTTGTTCATTCACATTTGTGCATTTTAACGTATCCATTCTGGTATTTCTCTGAATAATTTAGAAAATATATAAAATGAGTCAAATGGATATTGACTCTTTATTTCTTTTTAAATCTGTTTTTTTCCCCCATCCGTGTGTTAAAAGAAGTTGTAACAAAACAATAGCAATTGTGCTTATGGTTCAGGGTACAACAAATTAGCAGCTGTGTTGTGGATCTGGGTTCACCAGTTAGGTCAGAGGAGTCTCTGCTAACTCCAGAAACACTTTAGCACCTTTTGTGAAGCTAATGCACTGGCCAGACAACCTGATTTCTCTCTAGGGCTTTTTTTTTTTTAATGCGGGGTAACACTTTCTCAGTTTACTTCTCATTCAGGGGTCAAAGCAGTGCACCTAAATTGGTGGCAGGTGGCAAATGTCTTGAGAAAATTAAGGCTTTTCGTTCACTTGGGAATTTGTTTTGCTCCTTGTGTTTTCCTTCGCTGCACTGACTTTTCCTTTTGTAGTCAAGACTTCCTATCTGTGAGTAAACTGTGGCTGGGTTCCTTGTACCTTTCTGCTTATTTCCATTACTACAATACAAATCAATTAGTTTAAAGTTCAAGATGTACATTTTATAATACTTAACATAGGCCTTACGGGTCTATGATGATTAAATCATTACAAAGCACTCACATGACTACTGCTGCTACTGCTTATAGTAATTAGAAGAAGACTAATTAAATGACCTGTGTATGTACCTGCCTAGCTACCAAGCTAAATAATTTACAAGTATGGTGTCATTTAATCTTCACCAGAACCTCATAATATTATATAGTGTGCATTATAATCTTATTATCCTTATGTTATGGACTGAATCTTTGTGTCCTCCCAAACCCCCTAAAAAATTATAGGATGAAGTGATAACCTTCAAGAAGTGCAGACTTTGGGAAATAATTAGATTTAGGTGAGGTCATGAGGTGGGTCTCATGAGATGAGTGTCCTTATAAGAGACTACAAAGCATATTCTCTCTTTCTTCCTTGAATCTATCCCCATCCCTTCTTGTCTTGCTCTCACTCCTCCTGCACCCAGCTTGTAAGGATACAGCAAGAAGGTAGGCAGCTGACAGCAAAATAGTCCATACCAGTACCTTGCCAACTTAATTTCAGACTTCTCATCTTCCAAAACTATGAGAACTACATTTATGTTGTTGAAGCTACTCTATCTTTGATATTTTGTTATTGAAGTCTGAGCTGAGACACCCCATCATGGAGAAATTGAGACTAAATAGAGACTGAAAGACAATCTATAAGATATACATATGAGACTAGTATGTTTTTTAAAAAAATTAGCCTAAAATCAGTTCTATTGTAACTCCAGTTTAACTCCACAGTTTGTTTTTCATATACCTTAAGACCCATGAATTTAAAACAGTTATTATACTTGGGGTCTGCAATGTGTAAACACGTAATTTTGTGACATCAGTAAGAAAAAGAGGTGGAGACTGACCTGTAAAGGAGCGGTTTTGCATGTTATTGATGTTAAACTGGTGTAAACTCAATACAGAACACTAAAACTTTAGGGTCTTAAACATAATCACTATGGTAACAACCAAGATAATATCAGTAGAATATAAACTACCAGATATAAAAAAATTCAAACATTTCACTACAAAATAATAACAATGAAGTCAACTACACACAAAAGGAGACAGGAAATTAGGTACCCAGAAGGTATAAGTCTTATAGAGCACAAATTACTAAATGAGAGAAATTCTTTTTTTTTATCAGTAATTACTTCAATGTTTTAAACTTTTTAATCAAATGACAGTGATTGGAAAAATTTTAAAAAGTTGGTCCCATTTTATACTATGTATAAGATGCTCACTTTAAATGCAAAGACCCAGATTGAAAGTGAAATGATTGAAACAGAATCCATGCAAATGGTAAATAGAAGGGAACTGGAGTGGCTGTACTGGTATTTGCAAAATAGACTTAAAAAAAATACCAAAGTTTACGAGATGCAAAGAAGGATATAATAGTACTAAGGTACAGCAAGATGTTATAAAAATTATGATTTTTCTACTAAATGAGAAAATATGTGAACTGACAGACTTAAAGCATAAAATAGACAGTTCTGTAATTATGATTTGAGATTCTGCCTATTAATAGTGAATGAAGCCACCAAATAGAAGGAAACAGAATTTTATAAATATAAGAAACCAACCAGATCTAAACAGCACATGCAGAATAATTTACCCAACAGCAACAGAATAAACACAGAATAATTTACCCAACAGTCATAATACACACACATTCTTTTCAGAAGCACATGAGATATTTTCCAGGGTAGGTAATTGGTTCAACTACAAATTTAATCTCCGTAGATTTAAAAAGACATAGATCATACAAAATTATTCTCTGACCACAAAAGGATAAAATTAGAAACCAATGATAGACATAAAACTGGAAAAATTATAAATTTATATAAATTAACACATACTTAAGCAATCAGTGGATTGAAGGAAAAATCACAAGGAAAATTAGAAAACAAAGAAGAATGAATACAAACAGAAAATTAAAAATAAAATTGTAGACCACAGCAAAAGAAGTGATAATGAGAACATTTGTAGCTATGTATGTTTACATAAAAAACTGAAAAATCTCAAAATTGGAAAATATTTCTGACACAAATTTTTCACTTTTGTTGTTTACTTTGGAAGATGAAATAAAAATGGTTCAGAAGCATCTGTCAAAGAAGACATTCTTAAGGAATTATAACATGTAAGCTAGATTTTATTTCAGGTATATTCTAACAGCATTTTGCAAATGTTTAGGAATGTGATCTACATTTCACTATTGATTTTACACTAGAATATTAAGCTCTCTTACCAATTTCAACCTTTTATCTGTAGATTATTTTTGTTTTTCTATAGGAGTAATACTATTTGCAAAACTTGCCTGTTGTATGTCTTTCTTTCAGCTCTTATACCTTTATTGTTCTCCTTATCTTACTGTATTTGTAATGTATTGTTTAATAAAAGTAGTGTTTTTTTATTCTATTTAGAGACAGGGTCTCACTGAGTTGCTTAGTGCCTCACTTTTTGCTGAAGCTGGTTTGAACTCACAATCCTCCTGTCTCAGCCTCCTGAGCTGCTAGGATTACAGTCATGCGCCACTGTGCCCAGCTACCAGAAACTTTTAATGTCATCTGATGCTGAATTTTAAAAAAATACTTTATTTCTACATCTATATCATGCCATCTGTCTCTTTGTTGAATTAGTAAGTTTTCTAATTCTAAACCAAAATTCCATTCTTGGCTTAAACTTCACTTGGTCATTTTTTTCTTTTAATTTTTTGATTGTTGATTCTGATATTTGAATATTTATTTACAACTTTTTTTTTAGGAAGATTGTCTTTCAATCTTCATTTTGTATAGTCTTTGTATCAACTAATGTTTACTGCATAAAATAAGTTAGGAAATGTTCTCTTACCATTTTTATGTTTTAAAAAGTTGTAAAAAATCGAATTCATCCTTAAAGCCATTTGAGTCTTGTATTTTCTTTTGGAAATGTTTCTAATTTCTGATTTAATTTGCTTAATGGTCATAAGACTTCTCTAGCTTAACATATTTCTTGAGTTGTGTTTGGCAAGTCATATTTGTGAAGGGATATGCTTTATATGTTTCATCTAATTTTTCGAATTGATCACTGATAAAAAACAGTTCATAATATATTAGTCTTTAATTTTGTTCTATATTCTGTTATTTATTATTTATGTATTATATATACTATATTATAACTTTATTTTCTAATTTTAGTATTTTATTCTGTCATCATTATTTACTTATTTGTGTATACTATTTTCTGTTTGTTACACCTAATGCTTACTTGCTAAGTTCTTGAACTTGGCTGAACAATTTTAATCTTTTATGTCCTTCAATCATTAGACACTTAACATTATAAGTAGTTAATAGTTGCTTGCATCTCCAAAGTTTGCTATACAATAATGTAATAAGCTTAATATAAATGTATACACACAAATACACACAAGCATGCTAATTTTACCTTTATTTTTGAAATAAAATTGCTTAAAAGTATCTTATTAATACTCAAATATGAGAGTTTTACACTCTGCATATATGTTATTTTCAATTTAATTTTATACCAAATAGTGGCATGGTCTGTTAAAGATTTAAAAACTCATTTAGCTTTATGGCCTAGATTGTGATCAGTTTTTATAAATATTCTAGGTTGTCTGAAAAAAATCCATATTCCCCAATGAAACAGATCAACATACATATTTATCCAGTAGATCAACTGTATAATTACATTTTGTCTTTCAAATCTTCTATATCTCTGACTTGTTTTTCCTGTTTGATTTATTAATTTTTAAGCACAATTTCTTTATTTTTTATTTAAATATGACAGCAGAATGCATTATAATCCTTAATACATATATAGAGCACAATTTTTCATATCTCTGGTTGTATATATAGTATATTCACACCAATTCATGTCTTCATACCTCTACTTTGGATAATAATGATAATAATATTCCACCATCATTAATTACCCCATGCCCCATATCATCCCTCCCAAACCCTCTGCCCTACTATCCCACTATGAATCAGCCTCCTTATGTCAAAGAAAACATTTGGCATTTGTTTTTTTTTTAGCTAACTTCACTTAGCATTATCTTCTCTAACTCCACCCATTTACCTGCAATTGCCATGATTTTATTCTCTTTTATTGCTGAGTGTGGGAGGCCAACCTTAAGGGTGACTGAGTTACACTCCCCAGCTGGGTGCTGAGGCTCTCAGTCACAGAAATGTGTGTATCTTGCTACAGCCCCATGGGAGAAACTATGCTCACCTGTTCCTTTGTAATACAATCCCTTGCCCTGTTTAGGATAGAATCTTTCATGGAAGTGCCTTGTGTGTGTCCCCTCCTCTTACTGTGCCCTTGGGTGTGGCCTACCCAGGTGTCAGTCAACCTGCTGACAGTGGACATCATGAAGATAGACTCATCCCCCTGAAACCTGACCTCTTGCCTCATTTGAATAGCTTACCCTCAACAAAAGGGATCAGCGCTTGATCTTGCTCTCTCTCTTTCTTCTCTTCGGACCCTTAAGGTCAGAGGAGCCCTCACAGCAACCCCAAAGAAAAAGGTATTTGTGTCTCTTGTGTGGTTATTTCGTGCAGCCCAGCTAGCCCAGTTTAACTAGAGTGACCCCTGAGCCTTTTAGTCTCGAGAACAGAAACCCGGCAGCTGAGTAATATTCCATTGTGTATATATGCCACATTTTTTTAGCCATTCATCTATTGAAGGGCATCTAGGTTGGTTCCACAGTTTAATATAAATGTATACTCACATTATATTCATTGTGAATTGTGCTGCTATAAATATTGATGTGGCTGTCTCCTATAGTATGCTGTTTTTAAGTCCTTTGGGTAGAGACTTAGGAGAGGAACAGCTGGGTCAAATATTCCATGCTCAATTTCCCAAGAAATCTCAATACTGCTTTCTATATTGGCTGCACAAATTTGAAGTCTCACCAGCAGTGTATGAGTGTACTTTTCCCCCTAATTCTCTCCAACACTTATTGTTGTTTGTATGTGTAATAGCTGCCATTCTGACTGGAATGAGATGAAATTTTACAGTGGTTTTGATTTGCATTTCACTAATTGCTAGTGATAATGAACATTTTTTCATGTTAATTAATTGTATATCATCTTCTGAGAAGTGTCTCTTCAGGTCCTTGGCCCACTTATTGATTGGGTTATTCGTTTTTTAAGTGTTTAACTTTGTGAGTTTTTTTTAATACTCTAGTGATTAGTGTTTTATCTGATGTGTGAGGGGTAAAGATTTTTTTCCAAGTTGAAGGCTCTCTATTCACCTCAGAGATTATTCCTTTGCCGAGAAGAAACGTTTTAGTTTGAGTCCATCCCATTTATTGATTCTTGATTTTAATTCTTGTGCCACAGGAGTCTTATTAAGGAAGTTGGGGCCTAATCCCACATGATGGAGATTAGGACCTAATTTTTCTTCCATTAGATGCAGGGTCTCTGGTTGTATTCCTAAATTCTTGATCCATTTTAAGTTGAGATTTGTGTATGGTGACAGATAGGGGTTTAATTTCATTTCGATGCATATGGATTTCCAGTTATCCCAGCACCATTTACTAAAGAGGCTGTCTTTTCTCCAATGCATGTTGGTGGCACCTTTGTCTAATATAAGATAATTTTAGTTTTGTGGGTTAGCCTCTGTGTCTTCTATTGGGTACCATTTGTCTACCCAGTCTGTTTTGGTGCCAATACCATGCTGTTTTTGTTACTATTTCTCTATAGTATAGTTTAAGGTCTGGTATTCTCTATAGTATAGTTTAAGATCTGGTATAGTGATGCCATCTGCTTTACTCTTCCTGCTGAGGATTGCTTTAGCTATTCTGGGTCTCTTATTTTTCCAGATGTATTTCATAATTACCTTTTCTATTTCTATGAGGAATGTCCTTGGGATTTTGATCGGAATTGCATTAAATATGTATAGTGCTTTTGGAAGTATGGTCATTTTAATAATATTAATTCTGCCTATCCAAGAGCAAGGTAGATCTTTCCATCTTCTAAGGTTCTCTTTGATTTCTTTCTTCTGTAATTTCTTTTTTTTTTAAAGAGAGAGTGAGAGAGGAGAGAGAGAGAGGAGAGAGAGAATTTTTAATATTTATTTTTTAGTTCTCGGCGGACACAACATCTTTGTTGGTATGTGGTGCTGAGGATCGAACCCGGGCCGCACGCATGCCAGGCGAGCGCGCTACCGCTTGAGCCACATCCCCAGCCCTCTGTAATTTCCATTATATAGATCTTTCACCTCTTTTGTTGATTCCAAAATTTTGGGGGGGGGGGCGGGGTGGTAGAGAGGGCTATCGAGAATGGGGTAGTTTTCCTCATTTCCATTTCTGAGGATTTGTCACTGATATACAGAAATGCCTTTGATTTATGGCTATTGATTTTATATCCTGCTACTTTGCTGAATTCATTTACTAGTTCTAGAAGTTTTCAGGTAGAACTTTTAGAGTCTTCCAGATACAGAATCATATTATCAACAAATAGTGCCAATTTGAGTTCTTCTTTTCCTATGTGTATTCCTTTAATTTCTTTCATCTGTCTAATTGCTCTGGCCAGTGTTTCAAGAACTACAGAAATACGGAAAATAATTAGAAATTATTTTGAAAACCTGTACTCCCATAAAATAGAAAATATAGAAGGCATCAAAAAATATCTAGAGTCATATAATTTTCCCAAATTGAATCAGGATGATATACACAATTTAAACAGATCAATTTCAAGTGATGAAATAGCAGACACCATCAAAAGTCTACCAATCAAGAAAAGCCCAGGACCAAAATAATACACAGCCAAGTTCTACAAGATTGTTAAAGAAGAACTAGTACCAAAACTCTTCAATTTATTTCAGGAAATAGAAAAAAGAGGCAGCACTTCCAAACTCATTCAATATCACTCTGATTCCAAAACCAGGCAAAGACACACCAAAAAAAGAAAACTTCAGACCAATATCTCTAATATCTCAATAAAATCTTGGCAAGTTAAATACAAAATCATATCAAAAAGATTGCGCACCATGATCAAGTGGGATTCATCCCAGGGATGCAAGGTTGGTTCAACATACAGAAAGCAATAAATGTAATTCATCACATCAATAGACTTAAAGAGAAGTATCATATGATCATCTCAATTGATGCAGAAAAAATCATTTGACAAAATACAGAACCCCTTTATGTTCAAAACACTAGCATAACTAAGGATAACAGGAACATATCTCAACATCATAAAAGCTATCTATGCTAAGCCCCAGGCCAACATCATTCTAAATGGAGAAAAAATGAAGGCATTCCCTCTAAAAACTGGAACAAGACAGGGATGCCCTCTTTCATAATTTCTTTCATTTAAAAAAAATCCTATTGTATTTTAATGTCTCCTGGATACTTTCTACAAATCTATTTTCAATTTTACATTCTTCACATCTATCTGAAATGCCTTTAACTCTATTTAACTTTAGTTATTTTTCACTCAATAGTTTTATTTGATTCTTTTTTGCTTGATTTGATTTTATTTGTTTTTGTTGCTTATATTATGTTACTCTTATTTTTGAATTATGTTAAACAAACTCAATTACTATGCTTTGATAAAAATTGTATTATCTGAAGTCTGGTATTTCTTTTTTTCATTTTGGTTCTTTCAAGCTCTCAATTCAAGGCATACTTTAGTATTGTTTTTCAAATTTTGATTAAAAGTGCTAATTTTTCTTTAACAATTTATTTCTATAGGATATATTATAGCTCAGTTTGCAAGCAGGTGCTCTAGAGCTATTTATTTAGTCTTGTTTTTCAAATTTTGATTAAAAGTGCTAATTTTTCTTTAACAGTTTATTTCTATAGGATATATTATAGCTCAGTTTGCAAGCAGGTGCTCTAGAGCTATTTATTTATTTATTTATTTGCTTATCACCTTATTTATTTATGGAGCATCTCTTGTTTTTCAGAACATATTTTATTACAATGAGCTTTTAAGCTGGGCACAGTGGGTGCACACCTGTAATCCCAGCAACTCAGAAGTCTGAAGCAAAATGATCCCAAGTTCAAAGCCAGACTCATCAACTTAGGGACCCTACCTCAAAATAAATAAATAAATAAATAAGGTTGAAGATGTGGCTCAGTGGCTAATTACCCCTGGCTTCAATCTCTAATATTTAAATAAATAAATTAAATTAAGCTCTGTAAATTGCACGGATACCATTAATTTCTGTCTACAAATTTGCTCTTGGGCTGGCTTCTTGTTATGATTTCTCAGGAGAAAGGTTTGACAAACTCCTAATCCCACTGAGAAGTTTCTTCCCTCGATAGGAATGAGGCTTCTGGCTCTTTTTCCCTTTCTCACATCCTGCCATCCAGAGAGAAGCTGAAGTTTCCTCTATTAGCAGACACTCACAGGGGTGAAGGCTGGTTTTGAGATGCTTTAATTCTTAAACTATAGAAAATACGTTTTAAAAATATTAATTTTTAATGCTTATTTGCCATTTCCACAATAACTTCATTTGCTGGCATCTTTACAGTGGTGTCAATGATTGTGTGCATAGTCATTATTAGAATAAATTCTTGAATGTTAGCCTATGTCATATATTTTAAATCTTTGTTGCTATTTTCTGCACTGGTGTTAAATTGTCCTATATTTGGCAAATGGTCATTTATTTATTGTTATATTTTGTTTTTTTTTATACATGTTATTGAGACAGAGTCTCACTGTGTTGCTCAGGTTTTGAAATCCTGGGTTCAAGACATCCTCTCTCCTCAGCCTCCTGAGTAGCTGGGGACTTCAGTGGTCATTTATTTAGGCAGTTCCTAAGTCACTTAACATGATCCTGATAGTCTTTCGTACAGTTTCTTAAAGTTACCACAACATGTTCTGGGTTCATCTCGTATATTTTATTCTTCAACCAAGAATCATTCTTTTCTCCAGGGAACCCACAGACCATCAGTACCCATTGCTGTCAAATCACTCACTGTTTACATAACTTTAAAATCATGGAACTTATTTAAACATTATCTACATAAGTTCAAAAACCAAAGTGTGTTCTAAGGATTCTATCTTGCAAATATTTTATCTGTATTTATTCTACTAACTCTCTTTACTTTGGTAATATTCATTTTATTTTATATATATATTTCTTTGGATTGATATATTTAAACATAAAAATACTTATTTTTTTTAAAATAAACTATAGCCATTCATCTATACATTGTCTTTTTTTTTTTTTTTTTTTGTAACAGGGACTGAATCTGGGGCACTTTACGACTGAGGTACATAACCCGCCATTTAAATTTTTTATTTTTTATTTTGAGACAGAGTTTCTTAGAGGCTCACTAAATTCCCGGGGCTGACCTCAAACTTGGTATGGTCCTGCCACAGTCTCCAGAGATGCTGGGATTACAGATGTGTTCTATGATACCTGGCTCTACTAAGCTTCTTCTTTTATTTATTTTTTTAACCAGAAGTATGTTTTCAATAGATTTCATTCCATTATATAGAGATATTATTTCTTATTATTTTTTTCAATGAACTATAACATTATGGTAGGTTTGTACAATAATTATTCATCTATATTACCACTGATTAATGCTTCAGATAGAGAGTTCGGTAATGAAAAATGTCTCTTAGTAATATAGTAATGCATTTTTAACAAAATATTATACTATTTTACTTAAGAGAAACAATGCAGATACATAAGATATAACAATGCAAGAAATAGAAGTTTAAATAGAAATTTAAAGTTTAGTAACAATTATTACATCTGTCTTACATGTGAACAAACTAAACCTTAGAGTACCTTGAATAAGGTAACACAGTTGTTATTTGATAATCTAACCAGAATACAATTTTGTTGGGCCTCAAGATAAATTCAACTTCATCTTTAAAACAGTAAGTAACATTTTTAAGTAGTAAAAAAAAAAAAAAAACTAGGTGATATTCTACCAATCATACAAAGATAGCCAGCTGAAAGGTAACTTTGGTGATTCAGCTTCATCTAAAAGCAGCTGCTTATATTTGTCCTCATGAGGATTTCAATGCAGTGTTGAATTCTGTGTGGACCAATTTAATTTGTTCAGGGATCTGGAAACTATCAAAAGTATATACCAACAGGCACATGTAGAATCAAGGTTAAAAAAAAAAAGGCATCTAGGAAACAGGAAAGAGCTTTGAGCACTCGCAGAGGCTGAGACAGGAAGATGACAAGTTAAAAGCCAGCCTCAGGAATGGCAAGGCACTAAGTAACTCAGTGAGACCCTATCTCTAAATAAAATACAAAATAGAACTGGGGTCATGGCTCAGTGGTCAAATGGTCAAGTGCTCCTGAGTTCAATTCCTGGTTCCAAGAAGAAAAAGAAAAAGAAAGAAACTTTTACTCATAGATGATAGAGAATAATAATAATAATAATAATAATAATACTTGATGTTCTAACCTCTGTCCTGTGTTAAAGTTTCCTTATTATTTTGTCTGGTATATTCATTTTTAAACTAAAATTCATTAGTTCTCTGTCGCAAGGGGGCAAAATTGCGATGTATCTGTCGAAGGGAGAAATAAAGAATGTCCACGCGCTTCTGCCCCTTTCAATGCTTTATTTACTCAAATTACTCAATATAGTTTCACTCTAGAGGTTCTTAATCAAGAAAACGACAATCCTTAATCCTAGGCACTACAATAGACATAATTAATTCACAGCAAACAATTCTAGATTAATTAATTCACGGCAAACAATTCTAGATTAATTCTAAGCACTGCAGAACACACTTAATCATGACAGGCTAATGGCAGACATTGCCTCTACATGCTAAGTTCAAAGGTCTTAAGTCTTAGGCTTTGAGTCCAGCAGATGCACACTCACTAAGACCGAGGTGACCAGGTTTTTCCTGGTGTGGCTTTTTTCCTGGTGTGGAGTGAATGAATGGCTGAGGAGAGGGTCGTAAGGAGGAGTTGTGATTGAGAGTGATGAGGATCACTTAGCGGCTCAGGATGGATGACAAGTGATGGGATGTCAGGTCCTCATCAAGCTCTCCAGCTCGAGTGCATCCTTATTTCAGCTGGTTGAATCCCTGTTCATTTGCTCTATCATTTATACTAAATTTGGGGGGCTTTTGACCCCCCTTTCAATCCTTATCAGCTACCACTGGACTTTTCACTGACATTATTTACCCTGAGGTCAGAAACATCTGGTCTGGTGGCCTCCACCCTGATATTCTTGCCTTTCCCTCTTATCAGGCGAGGACAGCCTGCCAGGGGCTTCACTCTCTTTTATCAGGGTGAGGGGGGGGAAGTAACTTGTTTGAGGACATACTGGAGGGATCTGTGGATGTGCCTGGAGAAACTGCAGGTCTTTTAAAATGAAGTTTTTAAAATGGAGTTGCTTAGGCTCAGGCCTAAGGCCATCCTAACTCCTTCATAATAAAATGCCTTGCATACCTCTATCTGTGATGGGAATTATTTTAGTTAAACAGAAATAGCAAACTAGAAAAAAATGTCATGTTAACTCATTTGTTTATACATTTTCCATCAACTCTAAGACAGAAATCTTTGAAACAGACCTTTTCTCTTCCACTTAATTGTAAAAGTAAAATTGTAAAATTAAGTGGAAGAGGAAAGGTCTATTTCAAATATGAACTCACAATCCTACTGACTGTGAGTTTGCTTACAGTTTGCTGGTACTTTCACCAATAGTTATATATATACACACACACACACACACACACAGAGATATATAACCACCATTTTATATGTGTGTGTGTGTGTATATATATATATATATATATATATATATATATATATATATAAAATGAAACACTTAAATCAAGCTAATAAATATACCCAACACGTCATATACCTTTTGTGATGAGAACATTTATGATTCAGTATGTTAGCAAATTTCAAGTATAAAATTCATTATTAATTTGGAGGGGATCCTACATGTTATATTATATAATGGCTTTATTAATTTATATTCACACCAAGGGTTAAAGGATTTCCTTTCCTCCATATTCTTGACAATATTGTTACAATTCATTTTGATTATAGCCATTTTAAGAGCTGTTATATTTGACAAAATACAGCATCCATTCATGTTCAAAACATGAGAAAAACTAGAGATAGCAGGACTATAAAAGCTATATATGTTAAACCCAAGGACAACATCATTCTAAGTGAAGAAAGAATGAAAGCATTCCTTCTAAAAACTGGAAGAAGACAAGATGCCCTCTTTCACAACTTCTATTTGAGCATCATTTTTGAAACTCTAGCCAGAGCAATTAGAAGAAAGAAATTAAGAGGATATTAATAGGAAAAGAAGATATTTAGAAGACTCCCAAAATTCCACCAGAAAACTTCTACAACTCATAAACAAATTCAGCAAAGTAAAAGGATTTAAAATTAATACCCATAAATCAATTGTATACCTATACATCAATGATGAACCAATTGAAAGAGAAATTAGGAAAAATATCCCACTCACAAAAGCTTCAAAAAAGCATCAAATATTTGGGAATCAAACTAACAAAAGAGGTGAAAGACCACTACAATGGAAACTACAGAACACTAAAGAAAGAAATTAAAGATTGTAGAAGATGGAAAGATCTCCCATGTTCTTGGATAAGCAGAATTACTATTGTCAAAATGGCCATACTACAAAACGCACTATACAGATTTAATGCCCTTCCTTGCCAAAGCCAAGGTCTCGGCTTGGCACCAGAATCACGAGCCACCACACAGCTTTGTAGGTTCAAACAGCAATTCTTTATTCCTGCTCTCACACCGCCTCCACACAGGTCCAGGGGCAATCGCGTTCTGCCGTCTGCCCGCACAATTCACCTACTCCACGAGGCTATCTCCAAATCCCATTTTAATCTCACAAGAACTCAACGGGAACAAGCAGCAGGAACACCCTAATCCCAGCAATAATCTTCAACTTCCAACTTCTCTAAAACCCATTGTCTTAAACTAGCAACGCCTTAAACTCAAGGAGCTGGTTACTTCCTCAAACCTGATCAGCTCTAAACCTGGATCCGCCTAGGTCCTTGAGCAAGGTCACCTTATTAAAGCATGCATGCAATGTCCCATCGAATGTCCTCTAAGCAGCATGGGGTACGCTTGGCAAGGAAATTTCGATCGGTCATTTCTACTTGGTAATGGCCCTCAGCACTTCCTAGTAAAATTCCAATGATGCTCTTTATAGAAATAGAAAAAGCAGTCGTGAAATTCATTTGGAAAAATAAAAGGCCCCAAAGAGCAAAGGAATCCTCAGTGAGAAAAATGAAGAAGGAAGCATCAAAATACAAGACTTTAAATTATACTACAAAGCTTTAGTAATAAAAAATGGAATGGTATTGACACCAGAATTGAAAAATAGACGAATGGTACAGAACAGAAGACACAGACAAACTCACATATATGCAGTTATCTTATTTTAGACAAAGGCACCAAGAACACACATTGGGAAAAAGATAGCCTCTTCAACAAATGGTGCTGGGAAAACTGGAAATCCATAAGAAGCAAAATAAAATTAAACCCCTATCTCGCACCCTGCAAAAAAACTCAGCTCAAAGTGGATCAAGGAAGTAGGCATTAGACCAGAGACCCTGCACTTACTAGAAGCAAATGTAGGCCCAACTGTCCATCATGTAGGCTTAGGAAACAAATTCCTCAATAAGACTCCTACTAAAGTGCAAGAAATGAAATCAAGAATTAATAAATGGGATGGTTTAAAAAAAAAAAACTTCACAGCAAAGGAAACAATCAAGAATGTGAAAAAAAAGCCTTCGGATTGAAAGAAAATCTTTTCCACCTGCACCTCAGATAGAGCATTAATTTATAGGATATATTAAAAACTCAAAGACCTTACCACCAAAAAAAAAAAAAAAAAACAACCCAATCAATAGGAACTGAACAGACACTTTACAAAGAAGAAATATGACAGGTAAATGTTCAACATCTCTAGCAATTAGAGAAATGCAAAGTAAAACTACACTGGATTTCATCTCAATCCAGTCAGATTGGCAATTATCAAGAATACAAGTAACAGTAAATGTTGGTAAAGATGTGGGGAAAATGTTCACTCATACATTGCTAGTGGGACTTCAAATTGGTGCAACCACTCTGGAAATATGTATGGAGATTTCTTAGGAACTTGGAATGGATCCACCATTTGATTAAGTTATTCCACTACTCAACATATACTCAAAGAACTTACATTAGCATATATAGTGGTACAGCCACATCAAAGTTTATAGCAGCTCAATTCCCAATAGCTAAGCTATAGAACCAACCTAGGTGCCCTTCAACAGATGAATGAATTAAGAAAATTTGGTATATATACACAATGGAATAATACTCAGCCATAAAGAAAAATGAAATTACAGTATTTGCAGCAAACAGATGGAACTGGAAAATACCATGCTAAGTGAAATAAGTCAATCCCCCCCAAATGAAGTCTGAATGTTCTCTCTGATATATGGATAATAACATACAATAAGGTGGGGGGAGGGAAGATACTACATGATATAAAGTCCTTTGGATTAGACAAATGGGAATGAAGGGAAGGGAGGGAGGATTGGAATAGGAAAGATAGTAGAATGAATTAGACATTACTTTCTTATGTTCATATACAATTACATGACCAGTGTAACTTCACATCATGTGCAAGCACAAGAACAGAAAGTTATACTCCATGTATGCTTAATACATCAAAATACTTTCTACTGTCATATACACCTAAAAAGAATAAATAAAAAATAAAAAAGAACCAACAAAAAAAATCTGACTCAAGCTATGGAACCAACCTAGGTGTCCTTTTTTGGGGGAAGATTTTGTGAAATATTGGTGTTAATTCTTCTTTTAATGTTTGGAAGAATTCACCAGTAAAACTATCCAACTCTGGTCTTTTCTTTGTTAGAATGATTTTGATCACTACTTCAGTCTCCTTAGTAGTTATTTCTTAATTTAGATTTTCTTTCACTTGGTTGGGTGTGTTTTTGTAGGAATTTAGCCAATTCTTCTTCCTTATGCAATTTGTTAGTATATAATTTTTCATAGCCTCTTATAATTCTTTGTATTTATGTGATATTGATTATAATGTCTCCTCTTTCATTTTTATTCTTAGTTACCTGAGTCTTGTTCTTTATTGTTTGTCTAATGATTTATCAATTTTATCTTTCCAAAAAGCCAACACTTAATTTTTTGATGTTTCCTATGTTGTTTCTAGTTTCTATTTAATTTTGTTCTGCAATGATATTTACTAATTCCTTCCATCTGCTGATTTTAGGATTAATTTGCTATTTTTTCCTACTCCCTTATTTTGTAAATTTAGGTTGGTTATCTCAATTTTTTCATAGCATAAGCAATTATATATATATATATATATATGTAGTTTTTGCTTCATCCCATAAGTTTTCTTATGTGGTTTCCAATTTCATTTGTCTTAAGATTTATTTTTTAATGTCCTTTTTGATATTTGTTTGTTCAGGAATATACTATTTAATTTTCACATATTTGAATTTCTTTTTAGTTTTCCTCCTCTTATTGATTTTTAGTTTCACTATTGTGGTCAGAAATAATACATGATAAGATTTCAATCTTCTTAAATTTGTTAAAACTTGTTTTGTTGTCTAACATGACCTATTTAGGAGAATGTTCTACATACACTTGAAAAGAATGTATTATATCACTTCTCTTAGAATGTTCTGTACTTGTCTGTTAGATCCATTAGTTCTATAGTGTCTTTCAAACCTTATCTTTATGGATTTTCTGTCTGGATTATTTATTCAATTTTTTATTCATTGTTTGCCATGAAATTTCCTCTTCAATTCTATTAATGTTTGTTTTATCTGTATAATTGCTGATATATATATATATATAGATAGATAGATACATACATACATACATACATACATACATACATAGTTAGATAGATATAGATATATATAATCTCTCTCTCTCTCTCTCTCTCTATATATATATATATATATATATATATTTTAATGATCACATTGTAGTATACAGAGTGGATTGGAAAAATAATGCTTTATAGGCAGTTAGAATAGTACTGGAAAACAGATAAGGAGTTTGGTTTGGTGTACTTACAATGGAAACAGAAAAAAATTAAAAATATTTAATGAAATATTGAATTTTAGTGAAATCAATTGAACTTAAAAGCAAATTCTACGTAGAATATGAGGGAGGGGACAACATCAAGGACTATCTATTTTTATGGAGTGAAGACAAGATGAAAGGGAGAGTGTTAAATTAGATGGAGAGATCAAATTAATGTAAATATGATGGCCCATAGATAATTCATTTCAATGAACTGGGAATCTGGGTAAAGTATCAGTGCTGCTGGGGATGAGAATGAACTCCTGAGATTCTAAAGAGTGGTGAATCGCATGCCTAACTTGGAAAGTCTCATTCAAGTTGAGTAGCCATGCCACATACTTATTGGAAAAATAGAGAAATAAACTAAAGCATGTTGTTATTTCAAAGTGAATAATTCACTTTTGTTATTTATATTAATTTCTCTATATAAAAAGTAAAGGCGAATGAAGTCACTTTGTACTTACGTGGTCAGAACAGTGTTGACATGAGAGACAAAGCACTATTTAGATCAGGATGTCAGAAATGAATATGGGACATAGTAGAAAAGGAACATTGTGATGTTAGCACAAAAATGAAATGAAATTCAGGGACAATGAGTCTATTACTATGTTTGATGAGTTTGTACTAGGAGTTAATGGGAGATGAAGTTGAAAGATGGGTTACGATCTGACATTGGAGGGTTCATTATGGCAGACAATAGCTAAGATTTGTTCATGAGGAAATGGTAAGTGTGAAAATATCTTAGGAGTCTAATAAGAAATACAATATTGGTTAATAGAAAAGCCTATCATAAATAGAGGTGTCAAGTGATTACATAGTCTGAGCAAGATCACACCCACTGATGGGAAAGTATATGCCTTTGGTCATGGAGTATGAATGAATAGGTATAGGAAAGGGGATTTTGTGGAGGGCAGTTGAAAATAAGCAGAGAAAATAACAGCTTCTAAGCTGATATTAAAGTAGATTCTAAACCGGGATGAGCGCGGTAGCACACTCCTGTAATCCCTGTGGCTCTGGAGGCTGAGGCAAGAGGAGTGTAGGTTCAAAGACAGGCTCAGCAATTTAGCCAGGCTGTGAGCAACTTAGTGAGACCTTGTCTCAAAATAAAAAGAAAAAATAAAATAAAAATAATAAGGGCCAGAAATGTGGGTCAGTGGTTAAATGACCCTAAATTCAATCCCAGATCCAATAATAATAATAGTAAAATAAATTCTAGAGAATTTGGAAAATTTCATACAATAATCTTTGCTTATTTTGCTGCTTAAGTGAGTGTTCATTTACGGCATGCTCACTGCTGCAAGAATAAGCCTCTTTTCTGTCATCATCCATATTTTCAAAGGGCTAAACTCAATAGACTATGGACTCATAATCCCATCCTATGGTGGTAGATTGTACACTGTCTTTTGCTTATGAATACTATTTTCTGAGATTCCTAGAGATACAGAGGTCTTATTCTCAGCTATATTTTCTACTCTATAAAATTAGAACATGTACCATGGCTTTTAGGAAGCGTTTTCTTTTCTCTCTTTTTTAAGATTTGCTTTATCATACTAAAAATATAATGGTGTGGTAAATCTAGTGACCAAGGGGTTCCCTTTTACTAAATCATCAAACAAAACATTTTTCAAAACCAATGTCAAATTATGCCAACAGGACTCAGAGGCATTTATGGTGAATGTTTATCAGTCTTCTCCTGAATATGGGGTGTTTTCACTAGCAAAAATATGGAGGAGATTTTTGAGGGTGGAGTTTGTTTGAAGTTTTCTTTTTTAGTTTTCACAAGAGTAAGGCCTATGTCATAAGAGTTTCCACAGTCTTCAGTGTCTTTACCTTTTATCTTCCTACAAGTAAGCTTGTGGTCACATTAGTGAGTCAAATCAGTCAGAGCCCAAATTAGGTGGATCCAAGTACGAATAAATCACAGAAGTATAATATCAGATCCAAATTTTAAATTTTTAACACTTTATTTATTATAGAATTTGTACATTAATTTTGAATTCTGTAACTTTATTACATTAAAATATTATTTATCTTGATCTTTTTTCCTTACTTCCTTTAAATTTGATGCCTCAGGCAAGTGACCTAATTCACACTAATACAAAATAAAAGGATAAAAATAGTGGGGGAAATGGCTTCAAAACTATCTGTCTGGAGAGCTTTGTTACCTGAGCATGTTCTTCAGCACATTGAGATAAACACCTTCAAGAAATTAGCAAGAGGAGTTCCTCTATACATCAGTCAATGGCATTGTGGTTCATTAGGGTCACATTGGTTTCCAGGTTTAGAATGGCACCTGCAGGCCAATATTTAGACTAACAATCTTAAATCTCAAAATAGAATTCCTTATACCTCATTTGACAGAGCTGGGAACATTCTCATGATGTAAATTAAAGAAGTTACTTGTTATGGCCTAGAATGGGAAATGTAAACCAAAGGTTTTAATATTTAATCTGTATAGCAATCACTTGGAGATTTAGTTAAAATGCAGACTCTATTAGGTCTAGTGTGGAACTCAAGTAGCTATATTTCTAATAAGCAGCTATATATTGGTTCTTCTCTATATTTTACCTTTATGGAATTAATACCCAAAGTGTGAAATACTAAGGATACAAATTTTTCTGGAATTTTTCAAGTTTATACTTTCCATGTAACACAATCTTTTTTTTTTTAACTAAAAATGTTTGGTGCTGAGGCATAGGAGATATATAATACTGAATACAGATTACAACCTGGATTCTGGTCATAGCTATGAAACTCCCATGCATAAAAAAAAAACATGATCATCTCCATTAAAATATTTTGCTTATATGATGGCTGTACTCTAAGAAATATATCCTTCCAACCAACAGAGAAACCACCTTATTAAACATCTCCAGCAAAGATGATCTTTGTCCTTGAAACTTGTACTTAAAAGAATAAGACGTAACATTACTGAAAACACAATTTGTAAACATAAAAATCAGAACTAGCTTCTTAAAAAGAAATCATCCCTATCATCATTTGCCCCTTGACCAAGCCCAGAAAACGTCTTCATAGCATTAGTAAGTGCCTTACGAAAACAGTTTATTCCATCTCCTTACTTGGCCTCTCAATTATCCTAGTTATTTTTACTGTAATCTTCAATAAGGAAACATTGTTGGTTTTTTTTTTGGGGGGGGGGCGGGGAATCCAGTATCATTTCATCTTCATTTTCTTCCATTGACTTATATCATTGTCTTGTGAAATACTTTGGCATCTCTGACTCTGGATAGTGTTACATCACTCTTAGAATTCTGTTCAGGAAGAAGCAGACAGATAAATCTTAGATTATTCAAATTCATTATCTTAGATTTCTGGAAGTCAAAAACCCAAATGAGTCCCATGGGACTAAAATCAGAGTTATTTACCTTTGGGAGGTGCTAGGAAAGAAACTTATAACTTTACCTTTTCTAGTTTCCAGACATTGCCTCCTTGTCTTGGTTTGTGACCCTTGCTCCATTTTCCAAGAGTATCACTTCTATCGCTCCCACTTCTTTCCATTCCTCATCATTTCTCTTCTCTGAATTGAACCCGTTTTCTTACCTCCTCCTAGGCCATAATAAGTACATTGGCAATACTTGGACTACAGGATAATCTCCCATCTCTAGAAACTGAACTTGTTAACATCTTCAAAATCCCTTTTGCCATGCAGACAACATTCACAGACTCTGAGAATTAGAATATATACATCTTTCTTGGGCTCATATTCTTTCCACCACAATACCTTGTCTTTTTTCCATGTAAGCACAGTGCTGCCAAATACTCTGTCTCTTCAAAACATGACCAGCAACATTCTAGCTTTTACCTCAGTTTTCCTGTTCATTGTCCTCCCTCTTGGACTCACACAGACCACATGCTATCTGGAATATTTCAAAGGGCCTTGGAAGAGAAAAATAGAGCTTTGGGTGATTTTGTGCTTCTCCTGATCACAGAGTTCCTCCATGACCAGTCATAGAATACCATACTACCGCAAGAGTGCCAGATGGAACAACAATAACAACAAAATGTTACCCATCAGTATTTATCAACACAATAAATATTTCCTTAAACATATGCTTACTTCTTAATGCCATGATTAGCCTCTTATTAAAGAATTTCTCCCAATTAATTACAAATTTAACCAGTCATGAACTCTTTAAAACTGATTTCTTGCTCTGCTCTTATGTCATGCATCATGGAAACTCGCTTAAAGTCCTTACCAATGAAAACAAAAGTTGAATTAGACTAAATTCTAGTTTCAAGAAATACCATTTTTCTAAGGATTCCACTCTAAGGTCTGTCATTGTGGAAACCTAGGGCCAACGACATTAATCTTGTGTATTTTTAAATATTTAGACTTTTTAATAGTTAGTGTATGAAATACATTCATTTTACAGGTGCTATAATAATTGTCCTCATTCATGTGGAAGAAAACTTGAAGGAACTTCATCTACATCTGAATAAGTATATACTCTACTGACTGAAAACATGTTTAATAAGTATTGAATATTCCCTTTTGTACTTTGTGTTTCACTTTACAAGATAGATAAATTTATTATCTCATTTGAATTTGATAATTCTGTGTTCTGATAATGTGATATTGGGATTATTTCTGCCACTTAATGTGATCACACAAATTTAGACAATATTGATTACCAAAAATGAGACAAGATGGGAAGATGGTCTGATGTGGAGTGAGGCTTTAGAGATAATTTAAGTAATAAACTGACCTGAGCCAGTATATTATTTTAATAATCTTCTAGCACTTGTAGCCCCAAAGCAAAAATACCAACCATAAAACTACACAAAGGAGCAGTGGTTGAAATTGGGGATATTAACTCATCAAGCTAAAAATTACTTTCTACAATTGATTATCTCCTCTTCCAAGGGGGTAGATAGATCTCTGTTTGTAAATTATAGAAGGTTGGAGGGCATTTGGGGAAATATTTACCCATTCAACCCCCCCACCCCCACCCCTGCCCCCCGTTTCCCTAGAAGAGAGAGATTTTTGTTCGGTCTTACTCAGAATAAAAAAGCAGGTGGTCATACCTCAAACTTTCTGGTTTCTCTCAAATGAGTTAATTTTCAAGTCATAGGCTTTTTGTCTGCTTGTCTTTGTAGTAAATTGTCTGAGACAAAATAATATTTTCTTTGTATTTGCCTAAATATATTTTTCAGATCAGAAAGAAACATCCTGATCTAATATTTTCAGGCATTTTTTTCAACCATATGTCTGTTCATTTTTGTTAAATCTTTTCTGCATTCATATAAAGTTTCCATATTTTCTGTCAGCTTTTATTCATCCACATTTTATCAACAGACAATGCTGAGTGCAAAAACAATAGTGACTAGGAAAGACAGAGGAGGTCTCTTTGCTGACCCTCTTTAACTGAAACCTCTTACAGTTCCTGTTGTATACCTGGCAGGGCAATGCTCTAAAATACTGGATTTAAAAAATCATGTGTATTGTTTGCTAGAAACAGCTAATCAAAAATTCCAGGAGCTGGGGTGGAGTTCAGCAGTAGCCCAGGTACATAGATGTATGAGACCTCCACAGATACATCCACAGGAAGGAATTTTCTAAATCCTCAATTCCTCCTTAAATCTTTTGGCTATAATCAGAGGTAATGGCAGATATTTTAAAACAAAATTTGTGTCTTTTTTATGGTTATTTTTCAAATATTTATTTCCTTATCAACTGATAAGAAAATGTGTTCCATTCTCCCCTCCTCATTTCTAATACAAAGCATCTCTTTCAAATGGGTAAAAACAGACCCTTTAAATCCTTTCACTGTACTACTCTACCCCAGATCTCAGATAACTATAGAGTCAAGCTCAACTAGATTATTCAATTCCTATTAAAACAGTATCCAGCAGCATCCCTGCACTCTACCCACTAGTTGTGACAACAATAACAAAATAATATATCTAGACATTGCCTAATATCCCAAGGGAAGGCAGGGAAAAATCATACCCGGTTGAGCCAATGACTCTGTAGGTTTTGTGTGCTTCCCATTCTATTACGCATACTTTAAAAAAAAAAACAACACTGTGTCATTTTGACCTCATTTATAAACAAAAAAACCACTCCCAACATTCTACCACTACAACAATGCATTAAATTGAAATGTAACTGGTAAATCTTCGAGCATATGGGGAGGAAGGAATATTGTAATTGAATGCTTGATGTGGATGAAAAAATTAATTAAAACTGCAGCAGCTTATCATTAAAATCTCTCTGACATGTTAAATTGCTGAGACTCTTCCTAAGGAAGGTAAAGGTGAGATATCTTTGCTAATTCTTTAGTAGATAATGTCATGCTTGAAGACTTGCTCTGCTCCTTTTCCTGTTTCAGATTGTTTTCCTGGAGCTCATTAAAGACTCTGCCTCCATAAACATTATTAGAGTATTTCATTTATTTTTTATAATCAACTCACCCTATTTTTTTCAGAGTCTCTCATGCTTGGCCCCATGTTAAGTTGTGTTTACCCCCCTAATTTCCTCATCAATTTCATAAAGACTTATCACATCTACAAGTTGTGAAGCTAAAATTGAGAGTTTGGTGGGAGGTGAACAAAATTAACTACATATGAATATAATAGACATTGATTCAGCTTAGACAATCTGCAGCAATCTTAGCAAACCAAAAAATTCATGCAAGGAAGCTCCAAGTTTATCTACCATCACACAGCCATTGATGTGTCTAGGAAAACACAAGCCAAAAACAGAAAACCAGGCTCTCAGTTCCCCTCATCAAGCCTTAATAATTTAAGGATTATTGCTCTTGAGTTCATATTGATATTACTCTTCAAGGATCATTGATCATAAGGTAGGCATGCTGGTAAGAGTTACCAGTGATAGGTAACAGTCTCTTTATAATTTATAAAGCATATAAATCCAAATATTAATGAAAATTGACAATTTATGAGATACTATTAAGACTGGAATGTATTTAATTTTTATTCTCCTAAAAACTTTTACAAGGTAATTCTTAATCCTCTTCAAACACAGATAACAAAAATGAATCAAGGGGATATTAAGGAGATTGCACAGCATTGAGGAAGTGTGACAACTGAATTCAAATTCAGACAACCTTACTCCTGAATCATTCTCCTGGAATAGTGTGTGTGTTGAAGTACATCCTTATCCTCTAAGATATTACTGCAGAATTCCAGAGATATTTTTTCGACATTTTTTAATCGTATATTCAGTTCAAACCAGAACTTGCTAAGTCTAAATTTAATATTCTTACCTTGAGTTTGTAAACTGTCTTTTAGGAAGTAAAAAAGAGGCAAGGGCAGGACCAAGTTCACCAGAAGTTCCAAAGTAAATGTTTTTCAGTTATTTTGTTTTATAGCATTTGATTTGCATATTACAGGAGATGGATGTGTACTTTAGGATGAAGAAATTGTTTTTAATTCTTAACCTATTTGCACTTCACAAAGTACTCTCATTTATATTATCTTAGCAAGTTTCCTTTCAATGGACATTTCGGACACCGGTTTTAAAGAAAAAAAAAAAAACATTGTGATTCAGATCTATAGAGCTATGATTTAAACAAGATTGTAACTTTCTGAAATTTTACCACAGACTGTAAGAATTATGGGAATTTTATTATTTGGTGCTCAATTTATGTCTCTAATTTCCTAAAACTGCCTGCCTGTCTATATACCAACGCATTTATAAGCATCTATATGTTCACATTTTCTTAGACACACACACTCCTTTCCACATAGATGCTCAAAAGCACACACTTACATACCTGTATCTTTTACACACATAATCCTACTGGATACTTCTCCATTCTTTTAGCTCCCATGGATTCATGCAATTCAGAGTTTTATTCAACAACAAAAGTGCATTTGGTTGCCTAGGTGACCCTGAGTCTTTTTAATATTTTCCCATAAAGCCTAGATCAGGGGATCATTGGAAGTACATTTCTGGTTATAGTTTTTATGAGACTAGTCCAAGGTAACTTTTCAAAATACACAAAATAATCTGGAAGTATATATATATCAGAAACATGTCTTAAGTTTTCATAGCATCCATATATTTGTTCATTTTATCCCTCAAGAGCCTTTCCTTGGGGAAAAAATACTAAAACCTCATGGTCCACTGAAATGGCATAGCTGCCACCACCATCACCAACATCACCAATGACAAAGTGCAGAGGATATCATTGCCCTTTGTAATGTGAAACTGCAGTTTCTTGTGAGCAAGTTCCATTCTATGAAGAGCTGCTTTATTAAAATAAAGGCAACTGTATTAGGACAAGATCAGGAATAGAGTGAGGGGACAACTAAAACCTGTAAGCATGTTCTTTGTCAGCTTTTTCAATGCTTTGACTAAAACACCAGACAAGGACAATTTTAGAGGAGGAAAAGTTTATTTAGGGGTTCATGGTTTCCAGCCATAGAGGTCCAACTCCATTCCTTGGGGCCTGAGATGAGGCAGAACATCATGGGAAGATGGGCAGATGGCAGAACATCATGGGAAGAATGTGGTGGAGGAGTGTAGCTCAGGACTTCACTCACCACTTACAAAATATATAGCCCAAAAGCTATCCCTCAATCATCCACCTCTTCCAACCACACCCAGCACTTGCCTTTAGTTCCACTCAGTTAATCCCTATAAGGGAATGAATTCAATGATTGCATTAGGGCTGTCATAACCCAATCATTTTATCTCTAAACTTTCTTCCATTATCTCACAAATGAGCTTTTGGTTGACACCAATATCCAATCTATATCATAGCAGGACTTCATGAATGTCCACAATTATATCAAAACACAAAGGGTCTCTTCCGTTATTGCCAACCCTCTAATTGCAAATCACTTGTCAACTCTCACTGATGTTACTGGTGTGGTTAATATTGAGACTGCTGCTTATTATAAAAATATCACTTTTTTAATAGCAATAGGGATTCACTTATTTAAAGAGGACTTAGGAAAGGTACCTGGAAGTGAGTAGGCACATTTTTCAACTTGAATTCTTTTTTTTTTCTTTTTGATGTAGAGAAAATTTCATTTCTCTTGGCTAGTTTATATTCCTCAGTAGGAATATGCATATCACATTCTATAACCAGATGGCTTAAGTAAAATGTTATTAGGCTGCTACCTAGCCACTTCCTCTCTTTTGCCCTTAGGATCCTGGGCACAGATTGCTTGCTTCTGGGCAGCCTAAAGCTTCAAGCAAGTGAGACTATCTCCCTCCCATATTCTTTGTCCTGTTCACAGCTGGAAGGTGGCATGATGCCAGTTACATTGGGTTTCTAATACCTATAGGACTTTCCTACTGTGCTATATAAACCAGAAATATTATCCTAATGAGTAGATGTGCAAAAGTAGTAAAGTTGGGAAAATCTAAAATAGTGCCTTAGTTGCTAATCAGAGAATTATGACTATTTAATAATTTTAGAACATCTTGCAAGTGCATTTGAATGAGACCTTGTATCATGTTTCTCAAATATGTAATTCGTTCACAGAAAAACAAGTTAAAAATCAAACAATTAAATTTGATAAATTAAATAAAATAAAGTGAAATTGTTCAGGCTTATGGAATAGGTTGAGTCAGAAGTCTGAGATTTAGGACTAAGAAGATTAGAGACTGACCAGGTCCTAGAAAATAAGTAGACTCCAGGAAACAAAGAGAGGAACTCCTGCTGCAGCTGTTAAGAATATCAAAGACTTCTGCTGGAAATGTAAGACAAAGCTTTGAGGGAATCATATCTGGTGCTGAAGAATAACGGAGCAAGAGCTGTGTCCTAGGAGGATTTCCACCAGAAATAAAAGGAAACATTAATACCTCTCAGTATCTGTCTCACAGCAGAAACTCAACTGCTTGGGTTAGTGCTATCTCAGGAGTTTCATGCCATCCATTACTTCCTTCTGTTTCCTGGGGAAGAGAACCAGACATGATGTAAACCTAATTCTACGTTTACCTAACCAAGTTCAAGAGGATCTGGACTATCTAATGAGCTGTAATTAAATGTAAGTAACCACTCATTTCTCCTCTCTTCCATGGCTATCATCTTCAAATGCTCCCATGTAGGTAATGGTGACACCTAAGGACAGCAATGGCAAATTCAAGCTGAGAGCAGCCCTTTCTTTAATTTACTGATTCTATCTCCAATTTGTCATCAAATTTTACTATTCTGTGAACACAAGTGTGACTTCAGCATTTTCCACCATGTATCATTCCAGGCAGATGGTACCAACTCTTATGATTTGGATATGAGGTGCTCCCCTAAAAGTTCATGTGTGAGATAATGTAAGAATATTCAGGGATGAAATGATTAGATTATGAGAGTTGTGATCTAATCAGTGGGTTAATTCACTGATATGGATTAACTGGGTGGTAACTGTAGACAAGTAGGTTAGGACATAGGCCACTGGGCCATGCCTTTGGGGTTTATATTTTTGTTCCTGAAGAACAGAGTTTTTTCACTCTCTCATTCTCTCTCTCTCTCTCTCTCTCTCTCTCTCTCTCTCTCTCCTTCCTGGTTGCCATGTTCTTAGCTGCTTTCCTCTGCTGTGCCCTTACACCATAATGTTCTACCTCATTTCAGGCCGATAGCTAAAGAGTTGGCCAACCATGGACTGAAACTCTGAAAATAAACATTTCTTCCTCAGTCTGCTTTGTTCTTCTCAGGTGTTTTGGTCACAACAATAAAAAAGTTGACTAAAATACCAAGTAATAAAAGATATCTTAAGAGATTAAAAAAGCAAAAATAAATAAATAAATAAATAAACTACAGTTTTCTGGGTCTGAGTGGAGCAAAAGAAAGAACATAAATATCTTATAAGGGTTTTTACCCAATATTTCATCCTTGATTTCTTACTTTCAACCCTTCCACAATACCAAAAGCACAAAGCTCAGATTGGTGTACATATATGATATAGTGCATAGCTGAATTATTTTTATTATTTCAGTAGTGGTCAATCTATTGACTTGATAATATTTGGTTTTGTTTGTATTTCTTTTGTTTGAAAGTTTGGGCCTGGAGGATCTACTTCCAAGGTAGCTTGCTCACAATATTTTGAATGCTGGCTAGGAGTCTCAGTTTCTTTCCAGAGGCCATTTTCAAGATGCTCAGGACATGGTATTAGGCTTCCCTAGAGATCACGGAGGAATTCACAGTACTTTTTTTTTAAACTGAGAGTCAGAAATCTCATATTACCATTTTACATTTGACTACAGATTACACAAAATTACCTCCCATTCAATGTAGAGTAGCTCTGCACAAAGTAGTGAGAAAAGGAAGAATCATTAGAGGCCATCTTGGAGACTGATTACTTTAAGTTTAAGGAAAAAATAGACTTATATTGACATTCAAGGAATTCATGAGCATGTCCAAGGTTATCTTTCATTCTCAGCTCCTACTATCTATTGTAACATGTATACCTTCAAAGGGGGGGATAATGCTCTTTCTCATTCACTTTCAAGGTCTTGAATCTTCTAAGATTTTTCTTATATTGCTATAATTCAAATGCTTTTGTCTTTTCCCAAATTCATGTTGAAAGTTAATCTCCAATGACACAGTATTGATAGTTATGGTCTTGGTTGGTGATTGAGTGGATGAATTCAATGGGCTTGATGGATTACCTAATACCCTCTGCCCTTCTGCCTTCTGCCACATTAGGATTCTGTTTTTCCCTTCCAAGGAGGACACAGTGTTCTAGGTACCATCTTAGAAGCAGACCCTGGTCCCTCACCAATAAATAAACATTGGCCTTATCACTCCTCTATATTTAGAACTTCCTATATATACTCTCCTTATTCATATCGATAAACTCTATGCTCCATGTTTAAAGACCCAGCTTAAATTCATCTTCCTCTAGAAACTTTCATAGTCATTCCTTTTTACTTTATTATAATTCTGCATCTAAATATTTTATGACTTTATAGATTTTTTAATTGCACTTTTTATTGAAAAATATTTATATACACGTGCTATATTTCATTTTGAATCTTGGTATCTTAATCTCGGATTAGTATGCAGCAAACTCAAAACATGAACCTGTATTTAATATTTGTAATATGTTTACTATTTTAAAATAGCACCTCTGGATTGTGTCTCCTGAAATCTGTGAAAGAAAGAAGAATCTCACATTATTCTCATGGCATTCAAATAACAGGAGACTATAAAATGGTGAAAAACTGATGAATGATATGTGATTACAACATTGTATTAGACTTTTACCTAACAGAGGCATATAATTTATACATGCATTTAGGTCATGCTCTTTCAGTACATGACAAATTTAAAGGTGCTACTTTTATGATTGTCAAATCCTATTACAGGGATTTTTATATACACACATCCAGATATAAACTGGCACCTCTAAGACTTTGTTATTATAAACATTTAGAAAGGGATATGTATCTTTATAGCATTAAAATGAAGAAAACATGCCCTGTTTCTCACTTTGTTGATTACATGGCAAAATAATCCTAGCCTCTCATATGTAACCTAAATCATAAGTCAGTGTCACATCTGCAATAGTACAGGCCAGATGGGAATTTTCTGTGTAGGATCCCCAGGTCTGATTTTATTGTACCATCTTTGAGTAACAACAACAACAAAGTGTATTATATCTTATCTCAATATTTTTTGTGACAGCATTCTAATATGCTAAAAACAAACAAAATCTGACAAAACAATAAGTGAACTGTGTACTTACATCTCTCATGCCGATCAGTATTAAAATATGTTTCTGGATGCTCTCCAGAAACATATTTTAATACTGATATGTTTAATATAGTAGCTGCCCTATCAGTGACTCAACAGTGGAAGGAACAGCCTTCCTTGTTTGGCCAGCCTAATGGCAAAAGCTATTCTGTCTGTTGACACTATTGCTTTCATGAACACAGAGTTATTAGAAATGTATATCTACTTGCTTAAAGAAAAAATAGATTGAGATTGCTATTTTCCTTCTGTCAAATTTATAAACACAAAACATGAGTGTACATGGCATGAAAAAAAAATAATAATAGGACAAGCACTAATTTTAGGAACTAATTTCTAGACAGTCAGGCCAGAGTATTGTGATGAGACTTACATTATTGATGAGGAGTAATACCTGGGATTATGAAAGAATATGGCTATATCCTAAAGTATAATTTCAAAAATATGTCTTAAAATTTTCAAAAAAGTAATCTAGTTTCAGTGCTATTCAGTTGTATGAAAAAAAAATTCTAGGGTCAATTAATTTGGGGACCATGTGTCCAATGAATTATTGAAAACAGTTTTTCTAGTATTTCTTTCTCCTTTTCTTGCCGTTCTCTGTGTTCTAGTCAGAATCCTGATTTGAGACATCAGGAAGGAAATGGCACAAAATGTGTACTGTTTCCAAATCACCTGAGGGGAACCTTTTTTCTGTTATAGTCACCAAAAGTAGATGGTCCTGTTTCTGATTTCCAACCAATGAGCAAGATGCCCCTTTCCTTTTGAGAGCTCTCCTGGAATCCAAGCAATTCTCTTAGCAACCTCTATTCTCCTTGATTTGGGTATGGGAAAGCATAATCCTGTCTTTTCTCTTGAGAGAGGAGAAAAGCCTAAATAAAATTTATTATTACGAATTTCTTTCAAAGTAGCTTTCTTTTCCTTGCTCAGACTGAAGGTGTATCAGGGAGCTAACAATCCAAACACCAGTTGGAGTTTTCTTGTTATGTGCCACGGGATGTGTCTGTGGCTCTTCTAGGAATTCTTAATATATTGTTTTCGGCCTTTCAACTTGATCTGAAATTTTAAGACAGGAAAAATTATACTTAAAGCCCTATTACTCTACTGTAAAGCAATTCATCTATATTTTAATATCTTCATTTACTTCAGGCTTTCTACCTCTGCAAGATTGAGAAATACTCCAATTAGGGTGCTTTTCACCTTCAAAGACTTTTATAAACAGTCATTAATTACAGCTACACATGTAGTCAGGTAATGATTTGGGATTTCTCAGGGGCTTCCTGATTTATGTTTCAAAAAGACACAATAATTAGCAATTCTTCTATCACAGCACAGAAGGTGACTCATGCCTAAGTATGCCAAAGACAAGTTAACTTGAGTGTCAAACAAATAGGTTAAAAGCCCTTTCTGTCTCTTTCCTCCATTCTTCCTTCCCTTCCTTCCTATCTTCGTCCTATTCTGTAATTTTACAGGACAACTGTAGACAATTTGAGTTTTTCTCTTTCAGCAGTAAGAGAACATCTCTATGATTTCAGAGCATCTAATTGGTAGTGAAGGCAACTTATCTCTCCTCACTCATAGCCTATCATTGCCAGGTCAGAAAGGGAAATCAGGGACCTTGATAGAAGCAGCTAATTTTTACATCCATATATTTCCTAACTATATTTATCCAATCAGTTAAATGGCCACTTTGGCACCATGAACTGTTGTGAGCATCATTAGAATATCTATTGATTTTTTTAATATTAATTTTATTTTTATTTGTTCTCCTTGGTTGTACCTGACAGCAGGATGCATGTTGATTCATGGTACATAAATGGAGTGCAACATTTCAAGTCTCTGGTTGTATATGGTGTAGAGAGACACCATTCATGCAATCATACATGTATACACAAGGCCTTGTGTTCCATCCCCAGCACCACCAAAAAAAAAAAAAAGAAAGAAAGAAAGAAAGAAATATCTCTTAATTTTTAGTGCTTAATTATGTAGACTCATACGGAGATATATAGCATAGATTGTTGGAAATCCTACTTGAGATAATTGCTCAGAAAACTGGACTGATAGTGTTGCCAAAATTAGTACTGTCACAACAGAAAAGCCAGGGCACTTAGCCAACTTAATATAAAAGCCTAAGGATGATACAATGAGAACAGTTAATAATTTTGAGAAAATACTAAGAATTTACATTAATCACTTTTTCACAAAATTGTGCAGTATTTCCATTTGAATTGCAAATTTCCACATCTAACATACAGGAATTCAGTCATTAATTTATTGCTTAGAATCTGGGTATTTTCTTTTTTTTTTTTTTTATTGATTGTTCAAAACATTACAGAGCTCAAGACATATCATCTTTCATACATTCGACTCAATTGGGTTTTGAACTCCCCAAATACATAATACAGACTCACTTCTGTTACATACTCACATTTTTACATAATGGCATATTAGTGACTGTTGTATTCTGCTACCTTTCCTATCCCCTACTATCCCCCCTCCCCTCCCCTCCCCTCCCATCTTCCCTCTCTACCTCCTCTGCTGTTGTTCAATTCTCTCCCCTTTTTTTCCCCCCACCCCCTTGCCCCTCATAACCTCTTATAATTTTGTGTATCACTGAAGGTCTCCTACCATTTCCATATGTTTTCCCTTCTCTCTTCCTTTCTCTCCCCCCATTCGTCTTAGTTTACTGTTAGTCTTTTCCTCATGCTCTTCCTTCCTGTTCTATTCTTAGTGGCTCTCTTTATATCAAAGAAGACATTGGGTATTTTCAACTTACAGAAACCTCTCATATGTTGTCATGACATTAAAACTGACACAGGAATACATTTGACACCCTTTATTTGGTTCATGACACTCCTTTCCAAGTCCTATATGTCCAATTTCCCTGTCCCTGAGTTCTAAATTTACTAAGCTGAAGTGTTTCACTTTATAATAAAAAAATTGAAATCATTAGAGAATATTTGAGATTTTTAAATAGGTGTCAAGTCAAATTCCACCTATATAAGCTAGGGAATTTGACAGAGTTGATAAAACTGTCCCCATTAACTATTAAATAAATAATTGTAGATGGTGATTTGACATTTTTCTATTCATACTCTTTAATTTCTTGTCTACCAAGTAAAAATAATAATTTCCATCTCAATTATTTTGGGTGAAAATTAATGTAAAGTGTTTGAGATCATGTCAGCAACATGGTAAAATATGAAATTTCCAACTTTTCTCCCATTTACACATGCTCTGAATAAATATCACTTATTAATTCCATCCAGAAGAAAGTAAAAGAAAAATGTGTTGAAAGGTTCTTGTCCAGAAGACAACTTAGAAAATATCCATATCCAACCAGAAGAAAAAGCTAAGGCATATTCAAATATGGACCCTCCCTAGGCACTATCCACAAAAACAGGAAGGAGTCCCCATTCTTTAGAGAATCCCCATGTATTATCCATGTTGAGAGAAGGGTTTCAACTACTTATATAGCTCCATAATTATTAAGTTGTTTATACTTTGTTTCTTAATTCACAAACTTTGGGAGCAACAGATATTAAGATATTCAGACCGCAGAGAAGTCATGGTTTTATGTAGGCATGTAAGGACTTCCAGGGGCTTCATCTCCTGAAAGCAGTGTCCAGAACAGATTGGACAGCACAGCTTCCTGATTATCCTTGGAAAGATTTTATGACACTCAGCTAATGGTTGTTTGACGTACTGGTTTTCAAGTAATTTGCATAGAAAAGGTCACTGAGGTAGGGGCTGGGGTTGTGGCTCAGTAGTAAAGCACTTGCCTAGCATGTGTGAGGCACTGGGTTCAATCCTCAGCAGTACACAAAAATAAATTTTTTAAAAAAGGCATTGGCTCCATCTACATCTAAATTTAAAAAAAAAAAGAAGAGAAAAAAGAAAAAGAAAAAGAAAGAATGAAAAAAAAGTCATGAGGTGGAGAAACATCAGCCCTTTCCAACAGCTTGAGGAGAAATCATGCAGTTTTCAAGACCTACTTCTGACTAACTCAAATGATAAATTCTGGTTTACCCCCCTTTTTTGGAAGGACTTTGTTCATGATTTCTATAGCTTCTACCCAAGGGACTATTTCCTTAATGACATAGCTCTGGTAGTTAATAGGACTTTGCCTCAAACATACAATGGGACCATTTCCAGAAACTATCCTCCCAGGATCAGAGAGTACTGTCTGAATGCTAGTACAGCTATTTGTCAAAGGTTCTCTCCCTACCTTAGTGCAGAAAGAGAGAGACATAAATGTCCACACTCATCTTCATTGTGAAGATAGAAGAAACGATACCCTTAAACACATCTCACACCTTTGCATTTACATCTAAACTCTCTGTCTTTAACTTTTGACAATTTGATTATGAAATATCTTATTGTGGATCTCTTTGGAACAATGTTATTTCATATAATTTAAGATTGCTTTATCTGGACTCTAATAATTCCCTAACTTTAGAAATTTTTTTGTCATTATTTCTTTGAATATGTAGGTGGATTGACACCTGCAAATTCAACCAACTGTAGATGAACAATATTTTTAAAAATGCATTTGTACTAAACATGCACAGAGCTTTTCTTATAATTATTTCCTAAGTAATGCAGTATAAGAACAATTTTCATACCATTTACATTGTATTATGTGTTATAAGTAATCTAGAAGTAATTTAAAGCATAGAGGAAGCTGTATGTATTTTAAATGCAAATACTATGCCATTTCAGATAATGCACTTAAGCATTCATAGAATTGTGTACATTCAGGGTGTATGTGTGTTGTGTGGCATAGATCCAATCCCTTATGAATACTGAGAAGCAACTATGTTCAAATCCTGAATGAAAAAAGCACCCAAACAAGATAGTATAATCAGTAATCCTGTCTTTAAAAACTTAAGGATTAATCAAGGATAAACAAAAGCTAATAGAATTTATCACTATTAAACATGTATTTAGAGAAATGATGAAAGGAGATTAAGGATAAGGACATTGATTGGTAATACAAACACAAAGGAAATTGTAACACTCTCTGGAAAAGGGAATATTCTCTAAAAGACAAAGCACTATAATATCACAATGGTGATGTCAGTAAATTTTATCTCTATTATTACAGATTACACACTCAAACTTTTTAAAACAACTAAAGCCATAATAATTTGTTAAGGAATGCAAACCATAAAAATATGCATGTTATGACAACAAAAACATAAGACTTGAGGAGAGAAGGAGTTAAAGTGGAGAGGATGTATGTGTAATCAAAATTAAATTGTTAACACCCTAATATATCCTAATATAAGTGAAAAAATGTTTTTTTAAGCCTAAGAATAATCATAAGGCAAAAGCCAATGAGGGCTACCTAAAAGACAAAATAAAAGATCCCAAACACAACACTGTAGAAAGAATCAAAACCACAAATAAGAAAGTAAAAGAGGAAAAGTAGAATGGAAAACATTTGCCAAAACGGTGCTAGTCGGGCTAGGGATGTGGCTGAAGTGGTAGCGCGCTCGCCTGGCATGCGTGCGGCTCAGGTTCGATCCTCAACACCACATATAAACAAAGATGTTGTGTCCACCGAAAAAATAAAAAAATAGATATTAAAAAAAACAGTGCTAATTATCTTTACCTATCAGTAAGTGTTTTAAATATGAATGAATTTTATGACCCAATCAACAAGCAGAGTGACTGGTTAAAAACTAAGCAAAACCTCAAATCAATAGCAAAACAAGATTCAAGTATTTACTGTGCACAAGAAACTCACTTCACTTGGAGAGACACTCATGGAGAGAAAACAAAGGAATGAAAAAAATGATATACCATGCTAATGCAAACCAATAATCAGCAGGGATACCTATATTTGTATTAGACAAAATGAACTTTAGGTCAAAAACCATTAACAAGTACATTATATAATAATCAAGGGATAGATTAATCAAGTGGATATAACAATTGTAAATATAAGTGTGCCTACAAATAAAACATCAAAATACAAATAACAAATATTAACTGATCCCAAGAGAGATACAACCTTCAACACAAAACTAGCAGAGTATTTCAATACCCCACTTTAAATAATACAAACATTAGCCAGATAGAAAATCGATAAGGAAATACTGGGTTTAAACTATACTTCAGACCGAGTGGACCAAATGGACACATATAGACCATTGTACTCCAGAGAGAGAGAGAGAGAGAGAGAAAGAGAAAGAGAGAAAAATGAACACAAAGTAAACCCAAAATCAAGAGAAAAAATTAACAATGAACAGATCAGAAATCAATTAAGTAGAAAAAAATGAATAAAAGTCCATAAAAGTATATATCCTACAACTACCAACACTGAACACAAGTGCATAAAAAAATGGGCACAGCAAGACCAAGTAAGGGGATTCAATAAACTATTTAAAATGTCCCCTTAGAGAAAATCTCTGAACCAGATGGCTCCATGGCTAAATTATACCAAAAGTTTAAAGAATAACAATCCTTCTCAAATTCCTCCAAAAAAATTACAAGAAATCAATAATAAATATAAATTTTAATGTCTTTAAAAAATACTAGAAAATATACATAATATAGCTTAAAAGAATTATTTACTGTAATTATGTGGGACTTATTCCTGGGATACAATGAGGGGTTAATAGTTTGTATATTAAATGTCACTCAAAGGCACATGGGTTGAAGGCAAATTCCCAAATCATGATGCTATTGAGAGATGATAGACCCTTTAGTGGATGAGACCTGGTGAAAAAGAAGTTATGGAGTTGGAGATATGCTCTTGAAGAAGATATTGGGAAACCATCACTTTGTTTCTCTCTCTCTCTCTCTGACCACCAGGAGGTAAATTGGCCTCATCTGTCATGGACTTCTGCCATGACATATTCAGTTACTACAGCCCAAAGCAATAGGGCCAATGATCATGTACTGGAAATTTCAATACTGTAAGCCAAGATAAAGCATTTCTCTTTTTTTGAATTGATTATCTTAGATGTTTCTCATAGTAATGAAAAGTTGCATAGCACAAGGTGATAATATCCAAAATACATAAAGAACTGAAACTATTCAATACTATAAAAGCAAATAACCCAACTAAAATAGGCAATGGGCCTGGGTATACATCTCTTAAGAGAACCCATACAAATGGCCAATGTATGTATGAAAAATGTCCAGTATCCCTAATCGTCAGAGAAATACAAATTTATGGCATGGTAAGACATCAGCTCATACCTATTAGATTTGCTTGTATAAAAAAGATGAATTAAAATGAGCTGTAGTGAGAATGTTGAAACACGAAAATTCTCTAAATTGAGGATATGAATTAGCATGCCATTGTGGAAAACAGTATCGAGGCTCCTCCAAAACCTTAAAATAAAATTACTACATGATCCAGTAATACTATTTCTGGGTATATATCCAAAGGAATTGAAATCAGTATGTTGAAGAGATATCTGTACTTCCATTCTCATTACAGATTATTCATAATACTATGATATGGAGATATACAGCTGTGGCACATACCTGCAATTCCAGGGGCTCAGGAGGCTGAAGCAGGAGGATCACAAATTCAAAGTTAGATTCAGCAACTCACTGAGGCCCTAAGCAGCTTAGTGAGTCACAGTCTCAACATAAAAATTTTCAAAAGAGGGATTTGGGGACATGTTTCCATTGTTAAGTGTCCCCGTTTTTCAATCCCTGGTACCAAAAAGAAAAAAGAAAAAAAGAAGAAAGGAAATATCCAAAATGCACATCAAAAAATATATATCAGTTACTAAGACATGTGGCATTTATATACAATGAAACACTTTTTAAATAGCAGGAAATTCTATTATTTGTGGCAACATGGAAAAACCTAGAAGACATTATGCTAAGTGAAATTAGCTGGGTATAGAAAGGACAATGACTTCACTTACATGTGAAATCCAAAGAAATCAGACTCAAGTAGAGAATTATCATGGTGGTTCCTGGAGGCTGCCAAAACACAGAAATAACAAGGGGGGTGGTCATTAATTAATTAAAGGGTACAATGTTTTAGTTAAACAGGACAAATAGGTTCTGGTGAGCTAATACTTAACATTGTGTGTCTGTTATTAATGTATTATATATTTCAAAATAAGTTAAAAAGTGGATTTTAAGTATTCTAACCACAAAAAAATGATGAGTATTTGTGATGATGGATATGTTGTTACTTAACATGGTTTGATTATTTCACAATGCATACATGTATCAAAACATCATATTATAGCCTACAAATATGTAAATTATTGTCAACTGAAAAAACTTTAAAAATATTAATGTAAATGACTTAAGGTAGATGGTTTCAAAATGTTCTAAGAGATGAGTGTACTTTTTATTTGAAGTGTTAAAATATACTATTTCTCTCAAATGAGGTTTTAAAATTAGGCTTTTGAAGGAAATTATTTACTCATGTATCCTCCTATTTAATGTGCTTTCATTTGATATATGAATCAAGTCACAACAATGGAAATATAAATATCTAATCCACATGAGAAAAAGTTCAAATATACTAGTAGAGGAATGAATGAAAATTAACAATCCAATGATTTTATAAGTGCAATAGTTGTTATTTGTCACTGTAGGAAACTAGAAAACTTTATTTTCTTCCTGGCGAGTACAAGAGGGTAGTGGCTTCCTGTAAGATAATTTGATTGCAAGATTGTAAGATAATTTGATTATCTACAAAATGACTATGCCTTTTGATTCTAGGAATTATCCTTAAGAAGCAAATGTATGATTGTTATATAAAAATGACATGAACATCCAATAAAACAGAATGGTAATGATTAAATGGCTGTATTCTAACAAAGCATTAAATCCCACAATCATGCAATGGGATAATTCTTTGTGGTCCTGAATAATAAGCATTACACCTTTTTAAGTAGAAAAATGTCAGTTACAAAACAACAACAACAACAAAAAAAACTAAAACATGTACACTGTGATCCCATTGTTTTACACCAGTAATGTGTACATAGGTGATTTTAATTAAATATTTTCCATAAAAACATACATTGTATTTCCAATTTAAAAAAAAATATGTGGTTTAAGAAAAAAACAAAATATTTAACTCAACATTTCTTTCACTATAACTAGGTTTATCAGTAAACTTCCAGCTTTGTTATTCTAGATAGTCAGTTGTTTCCCCAAATTTTTTTTTGCTATAAAAATACATACCTTACATGCCTTTTTCCTTGTTTTTGCATGTTTAAATATATAAGCACATAGACATGTAGAGAAGCTTAGATAAAATCACTTTCCTTTTTCCTTCCTTGACACTTCCAGAATTCAGAAGTTTAATTGACTACATCATTGTTGGTGTCACCAAGGAAAAGAAAAGCCAAAAGTGTTTTCAATTTTAGTGGAAAAGGTGAACATCATTATGGGAAGGTTGAAATGTTTGTGTAATTTCAAGGTGATGATGTGTAACTGGCATACTTAAGTACACCTAGAAATAATACTTGGGAGATGTGCTAAATATTACCTAGGCACTGGAATTCTGAAGAACTCTGGTACTTAAGAAACCCATCCATCTTTTGTGATTTAAGAAATGGCTGACTGAAAACAACTCAAATGACTTAGATGATACTAACACATGCCATTTGTTTTTGTATGAAAAGTCAGACACAGATGCTGCAAATTCATATCCTTTGCTAATAAAAATTAGAAGTCTGTCCTTATTGATCAATGGAACAAAACGCCTGTTAACTAAAATTTGGTTAAGGATTCTCCTCCCCCTGCCAGATTCTTTGAGTCACCCTCAACCTGAGTCAATATCTGATGGGCTGTTCATCTCCTATGAACAGCCTCTCCTTAAAAATAGGCTGACCCTAAGATAAGCTATTCTCTAATTGCTTAATCTTGCCACTCTCATTCATTTCACTTCCCTACACTGTGTTCTTTCTAGCTTCTTTACTCTTTCTTATAAAACATGAATTTACCACCCCTTCGATTCATCCTTGAGATGCGATGGTCCTACTGTTCTCCGTTCCACAATCTGTTTGTTATAATTGTTCCTTTTGACTTGGATAAAGTCTCTCAGTCTCATTATATTCAGGAGAAATTGGTACAATAGAACAAGAAAAAGGAGAATAGAATTAAGCCAGGTATGTATCTATGACTATCAATAATATTTAGATAGATGATTCCAGGAACTGTCAGGAAATACAGCTATTTGAAGACTACAGTGGAAATGGGAAGTTTGTATGAAAAATTAAAAGAGATAGGCAGACTTTTTTCTAATGGACAAAAAAGGAATAACCTGGGAGGAATTATTGAGTCTCTAATAAATGCTCTAATTTCAACTCATAATATAATATTTCATCCTTTCAAGAGCAATCAACAAAATATCATAGACTTTGAAGGCCATCAGACCTGGATTTGAATTTAGATCTGTTACTTAGATAACAGCAGTCCAACATAAAATAGTAACAGTAAATATAATAATAAATCATAATATTATTAACATATATTGAATATTTTGCTCTAGTAATGAAACTAAAAGCACACTATGTCATTGAATTTCATAGCTATTATGTAATAAAGTTATAATTATACAATAAAGCTATTCTCAATGCCTAGATTAATCTGTGCAGACACTGTGTCACAAGGAGGTTAGAACAGATGTCCAAGCTTAGATGATGAATCCAGGATTTAAACCCAGCCTACTCTCCCTGTTATTCTTGTACCCAGCATCGACATTAGGTTGCCAACCTTTGTAAGTTAATTAACCTTGTTAATCTAGCTTTACTTTTTTATTTCTCTCCTGTAGATATCAGCTAAGAATATGTAACTCAAAGGTTGTTGGGGAGGATTAAATGTGGTAAAATAAAATGATTAGTATAATGCCCAGCACAAAGTAAGGCCTCAAAAAGTATTAGCTCTTGATCTTTGCTGAGTGAGAATTCTAAGTCTCAGAAAAGAAAAGAAACTCCCTCAAGGTCATACAGGTAGCAAGTAAAATAATTAGGATTCAAAGACATGTCTCTCTAACCCAAAGTCTGTTCATTTCTACCACAGCTTGCTCTCTCAAATGAGTGAGATAAATTGAATCTTGATTAATAAATGAAACAGTGCATTTGCTTTTATCATTCTGCTGCTTTAGGGAAGTGTTTTCAACCAGTTCTCTTGTGGGAAGGGCAGCGAGACCAACAGGACCTTATGTCTTGGTGATTGCTTCTCCATCTGTCATGATTGAGTAAGGATGTAATACTCAGGAGGAAAATCAATTCACTCTCAGCTGAAGCCTTTCTATCTTCCTTACTGGTGTTTTACAACATCTGCTGCTGCTGTTTCCTTCACACCCATGGCTCTTAATCATTATTTTTCCCCAGTTTAAAATTAGACTCTTCTCTAGGGGTGTCCTCCTTACTCATCACTAAATAATGCAGTGCATGATGTCCCACCATGTTTTGCTTCTGTCTCTGGTGAGTGGACAAAAGCAGAGCAAATGAGGACATTGTGAGACAGAGATGTCAGAAGCTCCCCGAAGCTTCTTTCACGGAAGGCATGAATTGAAAAGAAAGGAGGTTTGATCCATGGTAATGGGAATAGGAGTTATTCATTTTAGTTAGGAACTAATTGCTTATCCCTCTGTATATGATGATGAATATATAGTATATGACTAAATACAACAAACTGAGCTGCAAAAAGCCTTCTCAATCTACAAAAGGCCACCTCAGGCTACATATAGAGATTGGTGAAAAAGCATAAAACAAGAAGCCTTGAATGGAACTTCTAAAGAAGATTCTAATTTTTCCATTTTGTGAGTCCTATTAGAACACAGACCCCTATGAAATAAATTTTAAAATGCATCACATTTGAATGTTTGTATGTGTGTGTATTAGAGAAAGAAAAAACAAAACAAAATATGCATTCAATTCATATTAATGTTTATATTCGTCATTAGATTACAGATTATGTCATGCAGATACTTGTAGCTTGTCTTGATTACTGTTCTTTAACCAGGTGGCAGCAAAATGCCTAATTTTTGCATATAATGCAGTAGGTACTCAACACATATTTTCCATATAAATAAATAGATAAATAAACAAATATATAAAATTATAACTAAAAGGAATAAAAAACTGAAATTAAAATATGCATCTTTATGAAATTAGTGGACTACTGAGAGAGAGCAAAAGAGATTAAAAAGGAAATTATGAGTTTAAAAACTAGTGGATTACCCAGTTTCCCATGTTTAATACAGATTTTCTTCCTTTGTAGCACCCAAGTGATAGAGCACCCAAGATGGAGAGGAAGCAAAAATGATGTACTTGTTCCTTCAAGTACTCAGCTATGACTTGAGTCAAATCCTTCCTTTCCCCATCTGACCCTTTCCCCCCCTTACCCAAGAAAAAGATGTGATTGACACTCTGAATCTTGGACAGTGTTTTAATTTCAGATCTTTCACATGGATAATATTTATGTTTATTTATATCTTCCTTTCCTGTTACATGGTAAGTTTCTATGAGCTAGAAGGCCTTAACATTATTCTTGGTATCATGGTCTTTGGATTGATACCAGGATCTCTCACACAGGTGCCACATCTGTAGATGTTCCAGTCACATACACAAAATGGCGCAATGTTTGCATTTAACCTATGTAATCTTCTTATATAGTTCAAAGCATCTCTAGATTACTTACAATGCCTAATACAATATAAACCCTATGAAAATAATTGTTTTACTCTATGGTTTAGGAAATAATGACAAGAAAAATATTTAGTACAAATGACATTTCTCTCTCTTCTCTCTCTCTCTCTCTCTCTCTCTCTCTCTCTCTCTCTCTCTCTCTCTCTTCTCTCTCTCTCTCTCTATTTATTTTTCATCCCAAGTTGCTTCACTCTGTGAATGCAGGAATTTCTTACAGAGGGCCAACTGTATCATTTGCCTTTGAATCTTAGAGGCCTAGAAAATGGCCAACATTCAATCTGTGAATGAGTAAATTGAATAAATGAATAAATATCAATGAAAACAAAATGCAAATGGCTGTTTATTTGTGTCAAATACATTCTTTTTCAAAATATTTACTGAACAGGGGATTCTAGGAAGGTGGCAGAGCAGCACACACCCAGGAAGTGTTTTCCCATCTGGATAACAAATTTACTGGCAAAAGATATTTTATGTAAGAATTTTGAACACTTGAAGTGTATTTGAAGGCTTGCAACTTCTAGGAGAAGGATTGGGTTGTAAATTGTCACTAATTCTGGTGAATTTGAGCATTTAGTTCAATTGTAGCTACCCATTCCCAAACCCGAGCCCAATGATAGGCATCAATGCATGTTTCTGGAGCAGCTTGGACATAGTTTCAAGAGCAAGAGTGAACAATGAAGACCCTGTTCTTCAAATACCACTGATATGTGCTCTGGGTACCAATGGCTTCTTCTGATTGAAGAGGTATGGATACAGAAGTGAAAAAAACATTGCTACAATTCTCAACAGCAATATTATTATTCACATAGTCAAATAATGAAAGCAATCCAGTGTCTGTTGACCAATAAATGGACAATCAAAATTTGGTATACGCTTACATTGATGTGGTAGCTTTCTATTACTGTAACAAGTAACTTAAAAGAAGCTTATTTTGGCTCATAGTTTTGAAGTTTTCAGTCCATTAACAAGTAGACTCTCTGCTTTTAGTGAGACACTGGAAATAAACTATTAATCTCATGGCTGGGACACACAAGAGAGCGAAGAGAGGCTTGCTTCTCAGCTTTTGGATCTATTGGAACTGATAGAAACTTCAGGAGGTAGGGTCTAGTTGGAGGAAGTAGATCATTAGGGGTATGCTTTGAACAGCTAATTTTGTCAATGACCACTTGCTCTCTCTCTTACTTCCTGGATGCCATGTGGTAAGCAGTTCTAGTCTACTGTGCTCTCTCCACCATGATGTTCTGGCCTTACCAAAAGCCTACAGGGATGGAACCAAGTAACTATGAACTGAAACCTCTAAAAATATGAGACCAAATGAATCTTTATTTTTTTTTTAATTTTTTTTTTTTTTTAGAGAGAGAGAGAGAGAGAGAGAGAGAGAGAATTTTTTTTAATATTTATTTTCTAGTTCTCCGCGGACACAACATCTTTGTTGGTATGTGGTGCTGAGGATCGAACCCGGGCCGCACGCATGCCAGGCGAACGCTACCACTTGAGCCACATCCCCAGCCCTATTTTTTAATTTGTTTGTCTCAAGTATTTTATCACAACAACAGAAACCTAACACAAGATGGATGAAACTTGAGAACATGATTCTTAATCCAATTAAAAGATAAATACTGTATAAGTCCCCTTAAATGGTGTGTCTATAGTAGTCCAAAATACAATATCAGGGACTAGAGAAAGGGGTCTATTGGGAGTTAATACTCAATTTGTACTGCTTTTCAGTTTTGCAAGATATGAAAAAATTCTAGATATGAATGGACATGATGGTTGCACATCAGTATTAACATACTTAATAGTACTCAACTGTACACTTAAAATTGAGAAAGATAATTTTATGCTTTGTGTATTTTGGCACAATTTTTAAAAATATTTACTAAGCAAATATTAAATACATAGTAATATTTAAAATTTCATTACTACCATAATTGATCAGGTTTTTATTGATTTCCTTAATCTACATAAAAGTTTTAGATTATGCTAGATCATATAACTATTTATATTCTATATTCTATATACTTTTTTGTATCCTAGGAAATAGTTTTTTTGTAGATTAAAACAAAAAAGAAAACAAATAACTAGCTAAAGAGCATAATATTGAAGAAACATGGTTGGGATGCAAACCAGTTGTCTCTCTAAAATCCATTCACCAATAGAAATGAAGCTCAAGTGTAAACCAAACTATTTGATTGCCTCAAAATTCCTTACATCATGCCATCACTTTTACATAAATCTCAGTCTTGAGAAAAAGTGAGAAGGATAACAAGTAATACACCATGCCAAACAAAACAAAACAAAAAGCATCATTGGCTATCCCCAAACAAGGCATATAACACATTCCCCACGGATGAACAGTACATAACTTCTGTTTGGAGAGACTGACAGTTACGTGCTGGTCAAGCAGCTGCTATGAACCCCTGGTGTCTGATACTCTGAGCAATGTCATTTTCTGAACATGAATTTCCATGCTGTCTGCATTAAGGAAAACATTTTTTTCCCACCATGTTTGAATCCCAATGTCAATGTATTTACTTATTCTGTCCCTTGACTATGTCATTGAGGTCTTAGTGCAAGAGCTGACACAAAAAAATTTGTTATGGTCTTGCTGCTATGCTGAATTGAGGTCCTGTAATTCTGGAAATTCAAAAATCATATATAAAAAATATTTATACTTGAAAATTGTTCTGTATGTCTTTAAAAATGAAAAAAAAACCTAAGCAATTGGACTAAAAAAATATTCTATACAATCAAAGTAAAGAAATGCATTTTTTCCAGGACCAATTTAGCAAATTTAAGTTCAAAAAGATGGCAAATGGGAAAAAAATTCTGTATTTTTGGAGTTTCAATAAATTCAGTAGGTGATACATTTAGGTGTCATCTGCATTGCTCACCCAAAGCTTTGAATTCCTGGGTCATCTCTATCTTCTACTATTTTATTCCAAACCCTTAACATCACATTATCAGAAAGAGAAAAGAGGGAAAAAAGAAAGACACAAGGTGGAAACTACAAATGGAGTAATAAAGGAGGAGGAACAGGTAAGGGAAGAGATGCATAGCACCTGTTTATGTGTGAATGGTAAGGATTCAACAGAGAACATGTCATGATGCAGAGAAGGGATGTTTTAGCCACATTCCCCAGATAAATCGAATCATCAGAACAAAAAACTGGCTCACAGTAGCATGGAAACAAACATGTATTTGGCATGTTAGAGACCCAGGAAATTTGATGTGTAATTCCAGTCCTAGCTAAATGCTTGAAAATCAAAAAAAAAAAAAACAAAAAAAAAAAAAAAAAAAAAAAACTCATGCTATAAATATCATTCTGAAAGCCAGAAACCTGGAGACACAAGAAGAGCCAATGTTTCATATAGAGTCCAAAGTTAGAAAAGAGAGACCAAGGATCCCTTCTGCAGTTAGGCAGGAAAACTGCCCACTTACTCAGCCATTCTGCTTTATTCAGGACTTAAATGGATTAGATGAGGCCCTACATCAGGGAAGGCAATCTGCTTTACTGTATTTAGAGATTCAAATGCTAATCTTATCCAGAAATACTTGTCAAAGACACACCCATAATAATGTCTAAATAAATATCTAGACACCTCATGGCCAGTCAAGTTGACACATAAAATTAATCATTACAGAAAATAAATGAAGGAATGAAGAAATAAATGACGTGAGAAGACAAAATAAAATGAAATCCAGAGCACTGGTAGATAGATTGTTCCTTCCTAGTAAAAGAAATAACTTTACCATTTGAATAGTCAGAAACCAGATATGATGGTAAAGGCAGGTACATTTATAATCAGTTGCCTATGAAGACATCAGAAAAAAAACAGAATGGACAGTAATTTATATATCCCCCCCCCCCCCGCCGGAAGACATCAGAAAAAAAATGAATAGACATGAAATTGCATAATATTAAATGGATTTTATTTTGTTAGATTTGATGATTGTATCATGAACACATTCAGAACAAGTTCTTATCTGTAGCATGTACACTGTATTAGCAACACAGTATGTGGATAAAATTATATGTCTCACATTTGATTTAAAATATCCCATAAAACTCTACAGTGTTAAAATTTAAGGAGCTGATTAAATGTGAGACTGAAATATTGAAGAGGGTTTATTCTAAAGGTTAAGAGATTTGAATTTATCCTGTTTAGTACTCATTGCACAATGACTCCTGACCCCTGGAATTTACACTGTACATTCCCTTTCACATGTATCACTGTGGTCTCTGTAACCAACAGCATCTGCTGTCTGTGGGTATGATCCTAGCCAGATGTAATTTTAAGTGATTATGAAGGATATGGGAAATCAAAACCCCCAAGACAGGAAAATAACAATCCCTGGGAAGAAGGAGAAACTTTGATCCTTTCCCAATAAATCCTTTCCCAGTAACAAGACAATTCTGGGGAAGGAGATATCTATCAATCCTAAAATGGCAGTCCCTAGGAAGAGAATAAGCATTGATCCTTTCCCAAGCAATCCTTTTCTAATGACAGTACAATAGACCAGAGGGAAAGAGATAAGCACTTAATGCTGAACTGTAGACCCTCCACTCTTGCCCAGTAAAAACACTGCCCAGATGAAACAAGTTTCAAATTCTTACAACATGTTTCCTGAATGCCCAAACTGACACATTGTGTTAAAGAGATTAAGTCAGATCTCAGTGTAAAATATAAGATCCCAGATGCCTTCTGTAACCAGAGGCTTTTTTCTAAGTGAGCCCTTCCAATGCTTGAACCCACTGTGTAATAAAAGACGAAGCAGATCCATGAAGTCTGAACCCATCCATGATTTGTGGTTTCATTATGGTGTCCAAACAGTTTGGGTTACTTTCCTTACAGATTCTGCACATGCATTGGGAAACATAAGCAAAAATGCAATCATATAAAAAAAGAAGAAATTCAAAAAATCAGGACATTATTCTTTAAATCATCCTAATGTTAATTTATCTAATTATAGGTTTTTCACTTTATATGATCTCCTAAATTTAGCTTTTTTCTTTTAAAAGCTAAAACCTGGCCTTTGTCAAAGTCATCATATTTTTCTAAAGTTTGGAAGCTAATATAGAAAATACTTTCCAGCAGAAGTAAAGTGAAATTATGACATTGGGTTCCAATTTTTATAGCAAATAAAAATCTATAATATTACTTGCTGGCTGGCAAAATAAGGGAAAATTACAGAGACCTGACATATAATTAACTTCATATGTAAATTCAGTGTAAAATTATGTTTATACTGTCTACAGTTTGACAATTTTGATTGTTGATTTAAATAACAATATCAAGAAAACAAAAGTCAATTTGTTTACTTGACTCCTTTTGCTAATGGAGTGACAATCATTAAAATATTTGGAAGATGATGGATATGTTAACAGATAAATATGCATACATTTGCAAGGAAAGTTTCCAAAGTAAGGGCTCTAGTAATCTAAAATATTTTAATGGACCAAACTTATACAGTGATGGAGTCAACCAGTTTTTAAATCCTAAATTTGCAACCAGAGAGATGTTGAAGCATCTCTTCTGATCATGTAGCATCAGCAATAAATGATTAATCAGGGCATCATTAGAATCAATAACTGGTTAAGAATATTTTAAAAATTCAAATATGCTCAGAAGCTGTATAGAAAATATCTTTGTCCCTCACATCCCATGAAGTCATATTATTATATTTTCCCCAATATGGTTGCAGAAACGTCCAGTCTGCCTCTTTTCTTTTTAAACGGGACCTGAAAACTCCCTCCTGGGGAGGTGAAACTTACAATTTCCCTTTCTAGACCCTAAGTGACCAATGGAATAAAGAGGAAGTGGTGCTGGGGCAAACCTATACATAGCCCAAGCCAGCCTGAAATCATTTGTTTCTGTCTTTTGAAATCCCAGGAGCCACATAGAGAGAACATCTGTAAGAGCTACATTTCTGGCAATCACTGTATTCCAACTGATACAACATGGGCTGCAAAGGCAAACCTCCAGAATGAGTGCCACCTGACTCCCATCACATAACAGACTCTCAGCTCACCCACCCATAACACCAGGAGAGAGAATAATCTCTTTTTCTTTTCTTTTTTTTTTTAATTTATTTTGAGCCATATATTTTGCTTGTTTTTTTTTTTCTGTAGTAATAGATTATTCAAGCACAAAATCCAAAGTAAAGATTATGAGTATCTTTGAAGAAATGGTCTGTTATGACTTAAGGGCAGTCATGCTAAATCATTCTTCTGTTTTCTTGTACACCCACTCTCTGAAGGTTAGAGTCTGAAAAAAATAGCATCACTATCTTTTATTTTACCAAACCCAGTTCCAGGATGTGAATGTGATTCCCTTTCTTGTCACATGTACAGTGAACAACTCCCTTTTTACTACTGTTACATTTATATTTAATAATTTTCCTTCTCTTTGAGTCAGCTTTTGAGTCACTGTGTCCAAAACACTGGATAAGAAAAACTTGGAAAAGGAAAGGTTTATTTGGGGCTCATGGATTCAGAGGTTTCAGGCCATAGATATTCTGGGCCCAAGATGAGGCAGGACATCATGTTGGAAGGGCTCAACAGAGGAAAGCTGCTCCACTCTTGGAATCAAGGAAAGGGGCGGGGGGGGGATAGGGGAACAGTGGGGGGAAGAGGGTGTGTGCTATAGGGAAGGTGAACCCTTCCAGGTCACTGTGACAGTGACCCATCTGCCCCAGCCACAGCCACCTGCCTACAGTTACAACCCAGTCCATATAAACTAGGAAGGACTGATTAGGTTTCAGCTCTCACAATCTTAACTGTTCCTGCATTAACAGGAGCTTTTGAAGAGACACCTCATTTCAAACCATAATACCTTCTTTCCTCTTTTTTGTTTTTTTGTATTTAGTTTAATTGTATGCCTTAAAAGATGAAGATATTTTTTCCCTTGCCCTTGCATGTAGACTGTCGTTACTGACTCATTATTAAAGACTGAAGCACAAATGAGAATGTGCAACTCCAACAAATAGACTCTACAAAGGGACATCTCTCTGTTAGGATTTCTCTCTTACATCATTCGTGCCAGGAGGGCCAGCTTCCATGTCTGGAGAACAGGTAGCAAATAAATATAGAGAATTGACATATAATTAACTTCATAGGTAAAATCAGTGTAGAATCATGTTTTGAGGATAGTGACCTCCTGAGGATAGTAACCTTCTGAGGTTACTCCTCCACCCAACAGCCTTGTAGGTGGGCATCTGACAATCAGTCCTTCTTTTCAACTGTGTCTTCAGAGGAAACAGCCCCATGAACAGCTTGACAGAAACATGAAAGGGTCCAAGCCAGAAACTCCTTCCTATGCTGCTGTCAAATTTCTCACCACAGGACACTATACAGTAATACATGTTTCTTGGTTTAAGTCACAACATTTTTGGACAGATTGTTAGGCAGTGACCAGTAACAAATTCAGATTATTTTCTCACGGTTAAACAAATAGAAAGAGCAAAGATTAAGAACACTTTTTAAAAAGAATGTGTGTGTATACATGTATCTGTTTACTACTTGATCTGCAAGCATAAAGAATTATAAGGAAGCTAAATGTGACCTTTTAACTATTTTTCCCCGCTTGGCTTATTAATTTGTATCAAGACTTATATCCAAGTATTATATCTATCTACATAGTGCTTCCTAAATATTAAATTTGTAATATGCACATACCAGGATCTCAACTCCCTACTTTTATGTATGAATTTTTGCCTTTTGCATCTCTAAAACAACCCATCTCTAAAACAACCGCAGTAGCATAGCTTTTAAGTAATTATCAGTCTTGGTTCTTTAAGAAGGTAAGATCTGGAAAGTATTGTAATTTTACTTTAATTGTATCACAGTCCAGTCTTTTTTTTGAAAAAAAAAATGTGTGTACTCTCTCATACCCTATTGGAATAAGAACTTCATGATGTCCTAATTTTGTTACTGTGAGCTTTCCTGCGGTCTTGCCTACCTTTGACATTTAGTTTATCTCCCCTGCACCCAAGAGAAGGCCTTTTCCTGCAACATAGTGAATGAATTATCTGGTATCATGACGTAGTAAAATTACACCCTTTGAAGGCGGGAGATAATGGCAAAAGATCTTGAACATGACCTGTTTTCTGAAAAGACAGATGTATTACAAACACATTAGTATCTCTATCACTTTTTAGTAGCAGTAGTACTTAATTAAGGAAAGATTGTTCAACTTAGTATAGGGATGTCGAGGGCAATTCTGTAAGGAAGAGAAAATCATAAAATAAGAAGCCAGGAAATCTCTTAAAGGCAATGTTATAACATTGTGATCAAACGTGAGTACAAAAGGGAGAAGAACCTGAAATAAGAAAACATGGAAATTCGTATTTATAAAGTGCCTGCTAAGTGCTAATCACTGTGACTCTTTTCACAATTTCAAGATTACCTCACAAGAATCTTTAAGGAGGATAAGATTTTTCCAATTTTATGATTGAGAAAGAAGAATATAGAAAGTCCAGGTGACACTTACTAGTTTCTAGAATTCAGAACCACAATTTATCCCTAGACTTTTCTTATTTGATGAGTCAGGAAACCAGGTCACAGGAATAGTGGAAGGAATAAACATGTAACATGAAAAAGAAAGGTTAGAAGGGAAGGTTGAGAAGGATTCTGAAAATATCTTCAGAATACAAATAACCAACATTTTCTTTATAAAGTAAATCCAAATAACCAAAGTTTTCTTTATTAACATCCTCACAAAAAGGTGGTTTTCTAGGCTAGTAAAAATCAGAATTTTATAAGAATATTGAAAAAACTATTATGAAAAGTTTGAACTAAAAATTTGTGGAGGCTTATTTAAACTCTAATACTTTCCATTCCTACACTTTGACAAACTTGTGACTTTTCACAGATCTGATTTTTTCATGGTATCTACTGAGCGCAGATTCATGGAAAATAATCCAGTTACCAAGGATGAAATGCATAGGTGGTGATTTTATTCTCTATGCCCTCCCCACACTACACGTCACTTCTAACATTGATTAGTTTCTTCCACAAGAGGTCTTACTGAGTATCAGATATTTTACATACCTTGTTTTTTTTAGTTATTCCATGCCCATATCTTATCTTTTAATTCTTCAAGTTACATATCACATCAGAGACGAGAATCTCATATTCATTCATTCTCTCAGTCATTTTTTAAAATGAGCCTGTTCACAACTCTTATGGAAGACTTTATGTATAAACAGATGGATAAGAATGATTCCTTGAACATAAGGAGGTTTCTTTTTACCAAGTCGCAGATAAGTTAACAATAAATTGTAATGCAGCATGGTAAATTCTATGATTGGTAAAAATATGAGAAAAGGAGCAGAGACATCTAATTGAAACTGACATCTTTGGGGACAGTTTTCAGAGGTATTGGAACCTGAGCTGAATTGTAATAGGCACACAGAGAAGCAAAGAGTTGTGAGGTGTACATTTCCCTAAGGATTTAGATGGTGAAAAAGAGTCTGACTGCAGCAATGGCTGAAGATCTATTCTACTTTTTTTTTTTTTTCCGATTCTATGTATATTTCTGAGGTGAGGAAAATGAGAATAAGTCTAGACCAGTGATTTGCAACTAGGAGTGATTTTTCTTCCATTTGTCCTGAAAACATTGACAATGTTTAAAGACATTGTATGATTGGGAATGAGGATGCTATTGACATCTCATGAATAAAATCATAGGATGCCACTAGATATCCTACAATGCACAGAAAAGAACTTCACAATAACAATAACAACAAAAACTTAACTGGCTCCAAACATACATAGTATCCAGGTTGAGAAATTCTGCCTCAGAGGTTGGAAAAGTCTGAAAGCTTCTGCTTTAGACAAAAGTTAATGCAGATTTCTAAGTTAGAGATGAACAGGGGAAGAACCTCCCCTCTCCTGTCTTCCCCCAGGCTGTCCTGAGCTCTGCTGTGGAAACAATAGACATTGCAAACCCCTTTTCCAGGCTTGCCATTTTTATGAAGCACTTGACCTTTCTGCCTGGGAGACAACCTTGCATTCCTAATTCTCTTGGATTCCTTCCTTAACCTCAGAAAATGTATTTCTTGATTAAGTACAAAATCAAGTATATCTTCTTCCAAAATTAATAGTTCTCTTGACCAGACTGTTCACTCATTTGTTAATACTCCAAAAGGAAATGTGCATTTCTCAGACTCCATAAATCATATAAACAGGATTTTATATTCACTTTTTAAATGGAGATAAATCATAACATATCTGCAGTATCTTTGGATTGTACTGCAAATATGGGTTTCTGGATAAATCCAGGACTTTGGTTTGTCATTGTTGTTTCCTCAGGGTCTTAATCCACTTTGGACCCTCCTTTATTCTAATTAGGATTATCAGTTGCTTATACTGGTATTATAATTTAAAATATCAACATATTTCTAAAAACATATATCCAGGAAAAAGTAGGCTGCTAGTCGGGAAACTTGCATAGAAGGGCCTAGGAAATTGTTAGGATAGCTACCCAGGTGCTCAGAGGCTGCTGCAGCCATGACCCCAAGAAGCTTGACCACTGCTCCAGGGTAGCAGGCTTTAGCATTAACTATGTGGTGCTGGTTCTGAGGAATGCAGGATGCTAGAGTTAAGGGGTCATGGAGGCTTCTACTAAGATTTCAAAGGAAAGCCTGGGAGGCCAGGCAAAGTGCCGCTGGGTCAGAATCCCTTTGGGCTGCCCCTGAAAGGGTGATGAATGAAGATGTGAGGAAGAAGTGGACGTTGCACTCAGGACCTCGTGAGATTAAAAAATGCTGGAGCATCTATATGCTGAGGAAAGTTGTAGAAATTGAGCGCAGGCCAGGAGTGTTGGCACGTGCCTGTAATCCTGGTGGCTCAGGAGCCTGAGACAGGAGGATCACAAGTGCAAAGTCAGACTCAGCAAAGGTGAGGCGCTAAAGAACTCAAGTGAGACCCTGTCTCTAGTAAAATACAAATTGGGCTGGGGATGTGGCTCAGTGGTTGAGTGTCCCTGAGTTCAATCCCTGGTACTGCCTCACAAAAGAAGGAAGGAAGGAATGAAGGAAGGAAGGAAGGAAGGAAGGAAGGAAGGAAGGAAGGAAGGAAGGAAGGAAGGAAAGAAGGAAGGAAAGAAGGAGTACAGATAAGCCAAAAGAGAGGTCATGTAGGCTTCAAAGACATAGGGGTGAAGCTATACAAGCCTTTTGGAGAGAACAACAGAATTCCATGTCCCACACATGCTGGACCCATAACTCTTTGTCTAGCTGGATTTTGGTCTACCTTTGGCCCCATTGCTTCTTTCTATACCTCTGCTTCTCCCTTGTAGAGTGGGGATGTTTACTGTGTGCCTTCATGTGTTGGATATATGTAACTGAGAGTTTGCCTTGAGTCTCTAAGAATAATTTGGATTTGGATTTGGGCAATCCTAGAATTGTTGAGCCTCTGAAAACTCTTAGAAATTGACTAAATGTATTTTTGAAAAACCAGCCTCTATCTCAGAGCAAAGCCTGTCCAAGAAAGGGACATGACCTTTGTCCTTGGAAAAACCCACAGAGCACTCCTAAGCACATTCCCACCCTGCTAAATTGTTTATCTACAGGAGAGATCTGCTGTGCCAGGTGTTCCTGACTCAGTCAGGCTAGGTGGGGATCCATAGCAGCCCCCTAGCAGCCACCAATCAGCATGAGACAGGGAAATACCTGGGATGCCAGATGACCCTCCCAGTAGTTTATGGTGGTTGATAACATATTGGGAAACCATGTAGTTCAGCACGTACACCCCTCTTGGCTTAAACCAATCAGTTCAAACCAATACCCCTTTTGACCTATCACCCCCGCCCGACCTGTTCCCACCAGTGAATGTACTAATAATGTTTAAGAGTTGTTATTTGATTTTCCCGCGGTGTACAGTGATTTGCTAAGGGATGCTATGATGTATGTAGAGTCCCTGCCCTCTCCAAAGAATGTATATAAACTCTGCTTAAGTTGTTCTCGGGGCTCTTTTGTTCTTCGCTCCTCTGAAGTGAGCTCTGAGCCCCAGCATGCTGGACCCCCAATAAACCCTTTGCTGTTGCATGAGACAGTCTCTTGGTGGTCTTTTCCTCCAACGTTCGCCCAAACTTTTCATTTTACATTGTGAAATGGGCCTGAACATTTGAGGGAATGTATGATTCAGACAATGCAAGAAAGGTTAGAGGTGAATTAGAAGAGCCTTAATCTAATCAGTGCATTAATCTTCTGATAGGGGTGAATTGGATGGTAACTGTAGGCAGATAGGGTGTGACTGGAGGAGGTAGGTCATTGGAGTATGGCTTTGATATTTTTATTTGTTGCTGGTGAGATATCTCTCTCTCTCTCTCTCTCTCTCTCTCTCTCTCTCTCTCTTAATAGTCATATCCTGAGCTGCTTTCTTCCACCTCACCCTTCCATCATGATGTTCTGCTCACCTCGGGCTCTAAGGAATACAGTTGGCTGTCTATGCACTGAGATCTCTGAAACCATGAGCCCCAAATAAATGTTTCCTCCTCTATAAAACAAAACAAAAAGCATATCCAACTATACAACCATGCTAGGACTATATAATACAAAGTCAATATTTTGTGAGTCTTTATAATTTGATTAAATTTCTCATTAAATTTTTATATTTACTCTACCTAGAAATTAAAATCAACTAATTTGTAGTTTATTCTCTTTTGTCATTTTAGCACAAAATTATATTTACCACACAGTGTGTGGTTATAAGGGAGTAGGTATATTATGCTATCTCATTCTGTTTTCTGTGTATTTCTTTAGTTATTATATTTTTAAATCCCAATTAATTAAGGCTAAAATAAAATGGTCAAATATATATTATGAAACATGTTTTCTGTCTCTAGAATTTACTGTAGATATAACCAAAATATCTTTGCTTCCTTTAATATAAATTTAAGACTTTTCCATAAAAGTGTCTAATTAAGAGTTGTAAATTCATTTTAACTCCTATGATAACTTCAGCCACCATCTAATTAAGATTCTACCTACACTCAACAGCAGGAGTACAACCATTGATAAGTAAAATTAACCACAGGTTCCCAGTGATGGACATTTGTCAAGCCTGGGTTAGCCCATCAGGTAAGCTAGCCAAGGGCTTGGACCAGATCAAAATAGTACCTGAGTCAATATTGCAGTTGTGGAAATAAGGTAATTAAAATACAAAATAATTAGCAAGCATTTATGAACATATCACCTAATTTAATATTAACATAAGCCCTTTGAGAACATCTTTATTACTTACATTTCAAAGATGAGATGAGAGAAATCGACCTTTGAAAAGCATAACCATAACTTCGCCAGCAAGGGGCAGGCAGAACTTAAACTCAAATCCTGGTTTATTTGACTTTGAAACTGATGTTTCTCTAAGATGCAGAGAGGTGTGAGTAACCACAAACCTTTTAATAAATCTGTTTCATTGGAAACTAGGAGAAAATTGAGAAACATGGACTGAGAAAAAAGGTCATGGATCTGAACTAAGTTTTGAGAACATGAAGCATCTGAAATATTACCGCAATCGATTTTAGAGCATTTGATTATCTCACAAACAAACAAACACACTTTCATATGAACAGTCACTCCTTATTTCCCTCCAATTGTGTAAGGAACCGCTAATCCACCTCGTGATGACATGGATTTACTTATTCTGGACATTTCACTTAAATGAAATCAGATGGTACATGGCCTTTTGTGACTATATTCTTTCATGTTGCTTTGTGTGTTAGTACTTCATTCGCATTTACAAATAATATTTCTTGTACAAATTTATGACATAATTTTTCATCCATTCTTCAGTTGAGGGGCTACTGGACTATGTCTATGCTTTTAGGCTATTATTAATACAGCTGCTATGCACATTCATACACAATGTTTTTGTATGTGTGAAAATATAATTTCAATTCTCTTGCATCTAACTGAAGAGGAAAATTGTTAGTTCATATGGTAAGGTTTTGCTTATGCTTCTGAAGAACTGACAGACTGTTTTATAAAGCACCTACATCTTTTTTACATTCCCACCAGCAGTGTGTGGGAGTTTTAATTTCTCCATATCCAATGTTTGAATATAGCCGCTCTTGTGTGTGAAGTGATATTTCATTGTGCTTTGACTTACATTTCCTGGTGGCTAATAATGTTCAGCATCTTTTCATGTATATATTGGGCATTTGTATACCTTTTTGATGTATACTTTATATTTGAAGTTTATATAGGACAAGGAGTGTAAAGGGCAATGTGTGCCTGGTTTATATTAGTCTTTCTTTTTTTTTAAATTTTGTTGTTTGTTTTTATTTTTTTGGAGATAGATTTAAGAATTGAAGCAAATAATTATTTCAATAATATTCTCAATGTCATCCAGCAGGATAATTTTTGAATACTTGCAAAATTTATCCAGTCTTCTCACTTCAAAAAATAAGAAAAATAAAGGTGACATACACACACATATATGTATACATGTGCTAACAAAATATTTAATTAATATTTTGAAAGTTTATACTTGTTTGACACTATTTTCTTTGACAGATTTAATAAATGGGTCAAATACTAATGTAGTTATCTTAAAAATGTGAGCCACAAATCCTATAATTTTCCTTTAATGTCACATTTCTATTTTTGAAAATATGAATCAACTTATTTTATTCTTTCAAATATAATACCAAGATACAGAATTCAGGCCTGAGCAACATTAAATCATTTCATTGTTAAGTAGTGGTACATTTGTTAAGTACATTAGTTAAGTAGTGGTACATTTGTTAAATAGTGGTACATCTTTTAATTTAAAAAAGTACTATAATTTTTCCCTATTTACTCAACCATATTTCTCTTCAATAGTCTCTTTAAGTCTTTAAGAGTCTTTTAAGTTTTAAAAGCTAATGATTCATTAGAAATTACTTAGTATTAATAGCATGTACATATACTAAAGCTTTTTTATACTGATATGCTCAATTTCAAGATATATTAAGTGTACAACATATATAAACATCAACTAAATATGGATATAAATATCAATTTCTCATTTCTGTATTCAGTTGAGAAACTATTTTGTGAAATTTTACATTACTGTTGGGCAGGCTGAGAGAAAAAAAAAGAACATCAACTACATCAATTGCAATAGTGTTCGCCACAGAAGTCACATGAAAACTTCAACTCATCGGTGTTAATACCATAGATATCTTTTAAAAGAGTAATGGTTATTAACATTTATTGTTTATTTGGTAAGTGCCTAATATTATGCTAAGCCCTTTCCTTCAATTTTGGAGTTACTACCAACAAAGATCCTATAATGTAATTATTCTCTTCATTTTATAGTCAAAAGAATTGAGGTTCACAGATGTTAATTTTTTTTCCTTCAGTGTTACACCAGCCTTAAAGAGCAGAACTGAGAATTTAAATAGTGGTTTTATTTTAATTTCTTTGATCCAAGCTAATTTTTACTATGTTCCCCAGTGTTCTTGGATCTAATTAGATTGGACAGCCCACTGTCTGCTCCTGAAGTCAAGTTAACACTTTCCTTCGTGATTTCTAATTTTGTGCCCCCATTCTGCATTGTCTTCCATTCTTTTAACAATACAAGTTAGCTTAGCGATTTTTATACAACCTACATTCAATATCTTTCATATAGACTTTCTTATACTTTAATCCTCAGAATCCATAAGACCTATTCATTCAATAAGTTTTATTTGCCCTGATGTTAACAGATATGGACAAAAATCAAATAAGACATTTTGACTGACACAACACACTAGTAAAAGGGATAAACTAACAAGAAGTATGAAAATTGAGATAATGGATTGCTACTAGAATCAAGAGGAGGGTTTAGACATATTTTACATTCAACAAAGACAAGAATCTACACCTGGTTTTTTTTCAGACTTGAATGAACAATGCTGTCATAGTGCCTGACAGAGTTGGTGAAATAGACTGATTTTGCACATATACATATTACATGCTTATAATTCAAAATTATTCAAATATATAAGGTAAGAAAAGGGCTTCACCTAAATTCAGTACCAAACATGATAGATTTTGGATGAGGAAAGGCAAAAATAGAGAAGAACATGAAACAATAATAAAGAAGACAAAGTCTCAGGAGGTCAATGTGTGCTTCTATGTGGTTTTGAATGACTGCAGCAAAAATAGCAGGGCAAGTGTACAAGGTGTCTCAATTCAATCGAGGAAGGATCTTATAAGCTGATTTTGGAGGGAGAGGCTTTATTCTGAATGCAATAAGAATTTGCTAAATTATTTTAAGCAGAAACTGTCAAAGAATATAATTTTATGTAATAAATCATGCCCCAAACCTGGTAGTGAGTGGATTAAAATGTGAAAGAATATAGGCAAATAAATTGATATTAACTGATCTGGCTGCTATAACATCCCACAGAGTGTATGGATTAAATGTCTCAAATTATAAAGGCCAAAGGTTAAAATACTGGCCAATCTGGTTCTTGATAAAAGACTTCATGCTGAGCTGCAGGTGGCTGCCTTCTCTCTGTGTCTTCACATAGCCGAAAGAGAAAACTCTGGGGTTTCTTCCTCTTTTATTATTATCCATAATGGGACCTACCCTCATCATCTCAAACTCATTGTCTTCTAATGTCATCATGTCAGAGTTAAGATTCAACTATTAAATTTTTGGGGAAACACACTGATATTCACTCCATAACAAATTTTTTATACTACTACAGGGCTAAATTAAGAAAGGCCTAAATGTGCAAGGATGAAGTATAGAATAATCAAGGGCATGAAATTAAGGGAAGCTGGTGACTAATTAGATGTGTTTTTGTAAGATTTTTAGCTGAATTTGTTAGTGCTACTAACACCAATATAGATCATAATAGGGAATTAAATATTTTGTTTTTATATTTTAGGAGTAATGATTCATGTTAAGATAATAAGGTTAATAGTTTGAGTTTAAGCTTTTTGTAGACCATGCCTTTAGAGATATTTAGTACAACTCACTATATTTCTAATCAATTAATGAAAAACTAAGTAGCTAAGATTTACTCTTAAAGATTTTTCACAAAATATCATCCATTTTATGATATTTATTGAGTTCTCAAAAAGGGTGAAAATTTCTTAAGAAAGGAAAACATTGGAATACATTTTTGCATTTGTTATGATTTCTATATAACAGCTGCACATCAAAATATTTTCAGAAACTCCTACTGTTATAAAAGTTTGAGCTTTCTGATACTAATATATTAATTTGTCACATTTGTGCAATTCTTTGTGGTTAATAATTATCTTCAACATTAAGCATCACATTTAAAATCCAATTTCTGCAAGAAACTCAAGTGTTAGGTATAACCAGAATTTTTTAAAAAAATGAAAAGGCATTTAAAAATTGAGTTTCATGCCAAATTAAAAGACAGAAAAAAAAATACCGTATCTTCTGTTTTCCATGGATGCATGATTTTCTGCATTAGCTTCTAAAATTCTTGAAATATTATCTCTCTCCAATTCTTCAGAACCATTCTAATGCTTTTTCTCTCCTCTATTGCCATTTCAAGTTGTATTACTTCCTTGCCTTCAATTTATTTAATCAGGTTGAACTGAAGCTAGAGCACAAACCTATAAGAAAAATAATAGTAATAATAATGCTGATTTTAGAGAGAAAAAACCTTTGTAATTCATATAAATAATTATAACAATTCCTCACTCTCCTTGAACAGAGGACAGAAAGAAAACTTTGTTCCTTGAGAAAAGCACCTATCCAGGAGATATGTACCTAAGCATATCCTATGAGTTGCAATTGGAAAAGAGTAGAAGCTGTATAATTACAGACACAGAATTATTTTTTTTCCAGAGCAGGGGCAGTCAAAAACAGTATAGTTAGTAGTCCTTTTCCCATAACTTTATCATATATGCCTATCATTAATCTTTATAATTATTTTTTCATTTTTTAAAATCTGTTATTAGTTACATATGACAGCAGAAGGCTTTTGTTTCACTGTACACAAATGGAGCATAACTTTTCATTTCTCTGGTTGTACATGATGTAGAGTCACACCATTTGTGCAATCATAAATGTACCTAGGGTAATGAGGTCCTTCTCATTCCACCATCTTTCCTTCCCTCTCTCTCTCCTCTTCGCCACCCCTGTGTTGAACCCAAAGTTTCTTCATTATTCCCCTAACCCCATTATGGATTAGCATCCACTTATCAGAGAGAACATTCGGACTTTGATTTTTTTGATATTGGCTTAGTTCCCTTAGCATGATATTCTCTAACTCCATCCATTTACCTGCAAATGCCATAATTTTATTCTCTTTTAATGGTGAATAATATTCCATTGTATGTATACCACATTTTCTTCATTCATTCACCTATTGAAGGGCACTTCTCAGAAGAAGATATACAATAGATCAGCAAATATATATAAAAAAAAAAAGTTCAACATCTCTAGTAATTAGAGAAACACAAATCAAAACTACTCTAAGATTTCATCTCACTCCAGTCAGAATGGCAATGATCAAATATACAAGAGCAATAAGTGTTGGTGAGGATGTGGGAAAAAAGGTATAATCATACATTGCTGATGACACTGCAAATTGGTGCAACCACTCTGGAAAGCAGTATGGTAATTCCTTAGAAAACTTGCAATGGAAATACCATTTGACTCAGCTATCCCTCTCCTCAGACTATACCCCAAAACTTAAAATCAGCATACTACAGTGACACAGCCACATCAATCTTTATAGCAGCTCAATTCACAATAGCTAAACTGTGGAACCAACCGAGATGCCCTTTAGTAGATGAATGGATAATTTTTATAATTCTTACCCTGGTAGTCAGCACTTTTGTTTGGTTGTTGTGTTACTAGTTTCCAGTGTAGACTTACAAACATGAGACACAACAATAATCATGAGAGCTTTTTTTTTTTTCCTGTCAACATCTCTCATATCACAATTAAATACACAAAGGCTCAGAGGACAAAATAATTTGTTCAAAACCAGTTTAGGCAACATAGCTAACATTGTATGGGTGAGTAAAAGACTTTTTCCAAATATTCTTATAAATTGAAAATTTGGGTGTGAAATATTGGGATACAGGGAAGGGGAAAATAAAACACTGTAAAGAAAAAACTCAAATGAGTACCTTTGACTGACCCTTCCATTAGAGTCCTATTATTCTACCAATGCAGAGTGAATTCCTGCTCCAGCTGTCATGCTTACTCCCTCAGCAAACCTCACTTGTGTGATACTTTGACAAGGCAGAAAAAAATCTCCATTATATTAGAAAAGCTAATTTGTTTTTTCATCTAGACACTGTTTTAAAATCCATTTGTTCTTATTTCTTATCCATTTGTTAATGTGGTCAGCACTATATTTCTTTAAATAGCTATTTAAATAGTCCTTTAAGTAATCAAAGGTATATTCACATATTCTTTATGTATACTTAATAAAATGTTGTTTGAAAAGACATAAAGAACATTTGTATAAATAAACCCTAGTGAATTGTTTTTATGAGTCAATCTTTTTTCTTATATCACATTTACTTAGGTTTCACCGTTTTCTGTTTCTTTCTTTTTTAATTGATTTTATTTTTTTTTAAATACACAACAGCAGAATGCATTACAATTCTTATTACACATATAGAGCACAATTTTTCATATCTTTGCATATAGAGTATGTTCACGCCACTTCATGTCTTTATACATGTACTTTTTTGCCTTAAAATTCTTATTACACATATATACCACAATTTTTCATACCTATATATAAAGTATGTTGACACCCAATTCAAGTCTTCATACATGTACTTTGGATAATGATGTCCATCACATTCCACCGCCCTTGCTAATCCCCTGCCCGCTTCCTTTCCCTCCCACCTGTCTGCCCTATCTAGAGTTCATCTATTCCTCCCATGCTCCCCCTCCCTACCCCACTATGAGTTAGCTTCCTTACATCAGAGAAAACATTCGGCATTTGTTTTTTTTGGGATTGGCTAAATTCACTTGGCATTATCTTTTCTAACTCCATCCATTTACCTATAAATGCCATCATTTTATTGTCTTTTAATGCTGAGTAAAAATTCCATTGTGTATATATGCCACATTTTTTTTTATCCATTCATTCACTAAAGGACATCTTCTGTTTTTCATCATTCATATAATGTTGGTTCTGTTGCTCAAACTGGTTTTGGACAAATTATTTTGTTCTCTGAGCCTTTGTGCATCTAATCGTGATATGAGAAATGTTGACAAGAAAAAAAAAACTCTCATGATTATTGTTACGTATCATGTTTGTAAGTCTACACTGGAAACTAGTAACACAACAGCCAACCCAAATTATAATATAATCCACTCATCAATTAGGAATATGTCTCCATAAAAAAGTGCCAAAATAAAACTTACCATAATGATATAAAAATTTTAGGTAGAATGTGGGTTAAACCTCATAGTGAACAAGTAACTGAATCAAGGCAAACTTGAGGAATAGGTGTAGAATACGAACTTCAGCAAATACTTCCATCAGAATCTTGGTAAATGTTACCCTTTATATGGTGATTAATTTTATTGAAGGGAAAAGTGACATAAAATTTTGATAAAGGTCAAAGAGAAAATAATAAATGAGAAAAAAGAAAGTGAACATATTAAATTCAATTTTTATCTTTCAGAAAGATTATTGCTTTAAAATACTGCATAGTCAAAGAAATAGAAACAATTTAAAAATTTACCAAAAATGAAAAACAGAAAAAAATCCAATTTTTTATCATTGCTTATGTTATTTTTATCCTGTATCTTGATATTTTTTGAATTTATATCATAAAGGGTATAATACTAGAAATATTAATCAAATATGTATACATGTAGATGAGATGAGGATGTCAAAAAACAATAAGGAAATAAAAAAAATAGTAGGTGCTAATTGTCTTCAGGGAAGGGAAAAGTTGATGATCTATGCAAGCTTATTTATATGGCAAAATTTTTTTCCCTAAATCAACAGACAGGCACTTCAAAGTTGCCTTTAAATTTATTAACATATTTTATTAACTATACTATTTATTACATATAAAACCCATTGTTAATTGAAATGAATTAATGAAGAATTTTTTCATTAATTCAACTATAACATAATGCCTTAAAACCATATCACAGTAGTCTTCAAAATGAATAAATAGAAGCACCCAGCATTCAGCTCTTCCTCCCCAAAGAAGAACCAACAGATCATGGCACATTTTGAAGTGAGTGAGAATAAGAGAACACTAAAAATTAGCAACAGAGAGACTGGACCACTTTAAGATTCAAAGATGCAGGACAACATCACAGTAAGGATATATATATATATATTCTGGCATCTTCTACCCTTCCTCCACAGCTGAGGAGAATTCTCTCCTTTGCATGAGCAAAAGTGAAAGCAAGAGAACAAGCAAATTCTTTCAGCATGACTGCCAGTAATCCTGGTACTAGAAAGTTTCAAATCCCTCACAGGCTTGCAGCTTACCTGTATAAGCAACATGAAATCTACACAATTGCCTAAGAAAACAATTTTCACATTATCTCCTAGCAAATTCATAGAATGCTGTGTCAAGACCATCTCGAGAAGATGCTGACTGTATTTGGACTGCTCTTAGGTTCAGAAACCCTGATATATTCCCCACCTCTGAGGCATTCTGTTGCACTGGTTCAACTTTCTTTATACTGCGTAAATGAAGGACTAATAAGACAATCAAAAATTGAGAAAATCCATGACCACTGGACCAGTTTTACAAAGATGTTTAATGGAACTCAACATGCAGAAGTGAAAGAAAGGTAACTACCATCATGAAAGCATGTGAAAGTATAAGTTCCACTAGAAGAGTAGATATACATAGAAAAATAGAAAAGAATCAAGCATTATCATTACAGTAAACCATCAAAGCACAAAATGAGAAGAAGAAAAGAAGAATACGAAAAACAACTAGAAGACAATTAACACAATGACAGAAGTAAGTCTTTATTAGTAATAACTTTGCATGTAACAGACTAAATTCTCTAATTGAAAGATGTGCCTGGCTGAATGGATAAAAAAAAAAATCCCCCAAACTCAACAATATATTGCCTATAAAAAAGTCATCTAGAGGGCTGGGGATATAGCTCAGTTGGTAGAGTGCTTGCCTCACATGCACAAGGCCCTGGGTTCAATCCCCAGCAACACACACACACACACACACACACACACACACACACACAAAGTCATCTTGCCAGAAAAACACATACAGACTGAAAGTGACAGAAAATAATATCCCAGGTAAATAGCAAATTTAAATTGAGCATAAATAGCGACACTTAAATCTGACAAAATAGATTTTAAGAAAAAAACTGTAATAATAGGCAAAAAAGGCAACTATGTACTGATAAGGGATCAATTCAAGAAGAAGATATGATGCTTATAAATATATATGCAACTAATTTCAGATCATCCAGCTCATTATACCAAAAGAGGAGCTAGACATCAATACAATATTAGGGAGTATTTAAATACCCATTCTCTTCAAAGGACAGGTCATCTTAAAGAAAATCAATGAAGTTATCTCCTCCGCCCATGACGTCAGGTCTCTGCCATGGTGGTATTCTTTGATATAATGAGAGCAACTAAGAACAGAGCAGGGAGGAAGAGCAGGAAGAAAAGATTAACATTAAACAGAGATATGAGGTGGGAGGGAAAGGGAGAGAAAAGGGAAATTGCATGGAAATGGAGGGAGACCCTCATTGTTATACAAAATTACATATAAGAGATTGTGAGGGGAATGGGAAAATAAACAAGGAGAGAAATGAATTACAGTAGATGGGGTAGAGAGAGAAGATGGGAGGGGAGGGGAGGGGGGATAGTAGAGGATAGGAAAGGTAGCAGAATACAACAGTTACTAATATGGCATTATGTAAAAATGTGGATGTGTAACCGATGTGATTCTGCAATCTGTATTTGGGGTAAAAATGGGAGTTCATAACCCACTTAAATCTAATGTATGAAATATGATATGTCAAGAGCTTTGTAATGTTTTGAACAACCAATAAAAAAAAGAAAAAAAAAACAAGAAAATCAACAAGGAAACATCTGAGTTAAACTGTACCAGAGATCAATGGTCTTAGGCATTTACATAACATTTAACAGCTGCAGAATACACATTGTTCTGTTAATGCATTGAACTTTTTCTAGATTTGAACACGTGTTAAGCAACAAAATTAGTCTTGACAAATTCAGAAAAACAAAATCACATCGTCTGTCTTTTCTGATCACAATGGAAAGAAAATAAAAGTCAACTACAAAAGAACCTTTAGACATATAAATACTGGGAGACTAACACACTTTGAATAGTGGGTCACTGAGAAAGTAAGAAGGGAATAAAACATCTTGAAACAAATAAAAATAGAAACACAAAGACTTGAGCAATGAAGCAGAGGCAACACTAAGAGGGACATTTACTGCAATGAGTGTCTACATCTGAATAAATATAAAATTTCAAATATATAACTTGAGTTGCATCTCAAAGTCTTAGGAAAGAACAAACTAAACCCCCAAATTAGTAGAAGGAAATAAATAATAAAAATCAGTGCATAATTAAACAAAATAGAGACTAAAAATAATACAAAAGGTAAATGAGACAGAGTTGATACTTTGACAAGATAAACAAAATTAAACCTTTAACCAGCCAAATCAAGAAAAAGAACAGAAACTCCAAATAAATAAAGCTTGAGATGAAAAAGGGAGACATTACTACTGATGTAATAGTAATTTAAAGGATCACTGCATGTTGTTTTTTAAAATTCTATTTAAACAAATTGGAAAATCTAGAAAAAAATGGAAAAAATTTCTGAACACATGCCCAAATTGAGCTGTGGAAAAAAAAAAAAGTAGACCAATAAGTAATAAGTCTGAATAATTAAAGAAATGTTTCCCAAGGAAGAAAAGCCCCAAACCAATGACTTCGCTGATGAATTTTACCAGCTTGTTTTTTTTTTGTGTGTGTGTGTGTGTGTGTGTGTGTGTGTGTGTGTGTGTGTGTGTGTGTGTGTGTGCGCGCGCGCGCGCGCGCGCACGCGCGCGCACGGGGGGGGGGGGGGGGGGCGGGGGAGGGGGGTACTAGGAATTGAATCCAAAAAGAAATCTAGCTCTTAGTTTCATCCTCATCCTTTTAGTTGTAATTTTATTTTGAGAATGTCTTGCTAAATTACCTGGGCTGTTCTCAGATTTGCAAACTTCACAAATAGCTGGGAGGAGTCACACACCCATGCCCAGCTGAATTTTGTTAAATTTTAAAGAACTAACACTATTCTCTACAACTGAAAGTGAGAAAAAATTCTTTTAAATTCATTTTATGAGGCCAGTATTGCCCTATTAATAAAACCTGGCAAGAATTTAACGAAAAAGGCCAACTATAGACCAATATTCATGATGACTAAAAATAAAAATCTTTAATAAAATACTAGCAAATCAATCTCAACCACATATCAAAAGATCATACACTATGTTCAAGTTGGTTTCATTCCAGAGATGCAAAGATGGTTCAACAAATTAAAAATCATAATGCATCAATCAACAGGATGAGGTATATAAATCATAGATCATTTCAGTTGATAAAAAAATGAATTTGACAAAATTTAACTTCATATTTGTATAGGAAGACCTTGAATCAACACATTTATGACTATATGTATATATGAAATCCATAGCCAATGTAACACCTAATAGGGAAAAAATTAGAGCAGTTTTTCTAAGGTCAAGAGTAAGACAAGGGAGTCTAGTCTCACTACTCTGATTTTTCAAAGTACTAAAAGTTTAATCAGACAATGTATGCAAGAGAAGGAAAATAAGATGCACACAAATAGGGAGATAATTTGTGGCTTTCAATTACAAATGATAGTAGTAATCATTATGACAAATTCCAAATGCACATAACCCAATTTGATCAATCTGTTTTTCTAGTACCTTCCTTTTCTTACCATTCCTCCCTTTCCCTATGTTTGTTCTACTCTACTGATCTTTTTTCTGTTAATGTTATTTTTTTCTTAGTGCTTTGTAATTATACATGTGTATGAGATTTATTTTGACATATTCATAATCAGACATACTATTTATTATTTGGTAGATTTTATTCCGTAGTACTTTCTCCTATCCTTCCTTTCTCCCTCCTTCTCAATCCCATTCCTCTCTTCTATTGGTCTTCCTTCTATTTTTTGAGACCCCTCCTCCTTTTAAAATATTTTTACAGGCACATTATAGTTGTACATATTGTTTCAATTTGTTTTCACAAATTTTATACATGCACACAATATAACAAGAACAATGGGCCAATATTATTCCTCACCTCTCCCATAATGATAGAAAATATTCAACCCTTGACTTTCTGGCTCTGGCTAAGTTTTTTTTAGTTATTTATGTATTGTCCCCTGATGAAATAGTAGCTGTCATAAATTTTCTCCCATTTCTTTATTGTGAAGAAGCTTTTTAATTGGATGCCAACTCAATTGATTCATCATTCTCTTTCCTGAGCTTTATGTGTTTTATCAAAGAAGTTGGTGCCTAATCAATATGTTGGAAGTTTGACCCCCTGGTTCCTTCTTTTTCTGTTTCTGATCTAATTCATAGTTCATTGATACTCTTTCAATTGATGTTTGTGCAAAAGTCAGATATAGGGCCTAGCTTCATTTTTTTTCATATATGAATGTCCAGTTTTATCAGCACCATTTGTTTAAAAGTCCATCTTTCTCCAATGTATGTTTATATTCATTCCATTTTCTTCTCTGGTCCAATTGTTCTGTCTAGAGTTTCAAGAATGATATTGAATAGAAGTGGTGAGTATGGATATCCTTGTCTGTTCTAGATTTTAAAGAAAATTCTTTCAATTTTTCTTCTTTCACTCTAATGTTGGTTTTGAGTTTGTCATATATAAATTTTATGATGTTGACATGATGTCCTTCTGTTCATAGTTTCATGCATGCTTTCATCATAAATGGTCCTGGATTTTGTCAAAGATTTTATTTGCATTTCTTGAGATGATTATGTGATTTTTGTCTTTGACTATTTTTATGTGATGAATTCCATACATTGAGGGGTATACATTGACCCAACCTTGCATTTCTGGGAAGAATGCCACTGGATCTTTCACATCAAACCTGATCATGATATGCAGTCTTCTTAATGTGTTTCTCAGTGCTGATTGCTAATATTTTATTAAGGTTTTTTGCATCTATGTTTATCTTGGATATTGGTATGTCATTTTCTTTCCTAGATGTTTCTATATGTAGTTTTAGTATCATAGTGATACTGGCTTCATAGAATGAATTTGGTAGTGTTTAAACGCTTTTTATTTCATGGAATAATTTGAGCAGTATTGCGATTAATTCTTTAAATGTCTGTATTCAGTTGAGGATCCATCTAGTTCCAGACATTTCTTTGGGATTTCAGAAATAACAATAACAATTGTTATTAACAATCTTTGGGATTTCAGAAACGTTTATGGTAAGATATTATTTTTATCTTGAATTTTGTTGATTTGGGGTTTCTGTCTCTTTCTTTTGGTTAGTTTGATGAAGGGTTTATCAATATTGTATGTTTCTTCAAGGAACCAACGTTTTGTTGCATCAATTCTTTGTACAAAAATTTTATTCTTCATCGCTTCTCGGCCTTTTGGCTAAGATCAAGTGTAAAAATTTTATTCTTCATTTCATTTACTTTAGCTCTCATCTTAATTATTTCCTATCTTCCACTGGTTTGGGAATTAGTCTTTTCTTGCTTTCTAACTTCTATCATGATATAGTAATAATAGATTATTAGGTATCTCTCTATACTTTATTAATGTGGGCTCTTAATGCAGCATACTTTTCCTTTAAAGCTACCATCAGAGTATCCCAGAAGTTTTGGAACATTGTATCACCATTTTCATTTGATTCTTGTTTTTTTTTTTATTTTATCTTTCTGATGATCCATTCCTCATTTTAAAAAGTATTATTCAATCTTCATGTGTTGTGTGGTTTCTCTAATTTTTTTCTGGTGATTTCTAATTACATTTCATTATCATATGAAAAGATACAAGTTATTAATACTGATTAGTTTGACTTTTTGCACTTACTAAAACTTACTAATAACCTAAAACATGATCTAACTTTGGAAAAGTTTCTATGAGCTGCTATGAGAAAAGTGAATTCAACTTTTGTTAGATGAAATGTTCTATAGATGTCTGTTAGGTTCATTTGATTTACAGTATTATTGAGGTCAGGAGTGTCATTGATTTTCTGTCTGAATAACCTTTATGTTAGAGGAATATATTGTAATCACCTGATATTATTATATCAATGTCTACCTGGACCTAATGTCATGAAGTGTTTGTTTTATGTAATTAGGGCGCACTAATATTTGGGGCTTACATATTTACTATCATTGTATCTGCTTGTTGGGTTTTTCCCTTTGTTTGTGCAGTGACCTTCCTCAACTCTTCTAATTAATTTTTGCTTGAAATCTGCTTGGCAAGACAAGGAGAACATTTACTCCCAGTTTTCTCTGGACTGCATTTGCATGGAATTTCTTTTTCTATATTTTTACATTTAGTCTGTGAATGTATTTGTCTACGAGTGTCTTACAAACAGAATATAGTTAGGTATTGTTTTTTATTCCATTCTGCCAGTCTAGAGAATTGAGATTTGTATTTATAGTGATACTTACTAATTTTTGCCAATTTGGCTTTCTTCATCTGTTTAATTCAGTCTTAATTTCATATTCTGAACTTCTCTTCTAGTGAGCTTTATCAAAATCTGAGGGCTATGGAGTTAGATTATGTCTAATACATCTTTAGTATTTTTGTAGTGCTAATTTAAGTGGTAATGAATCCATTTAGTTTATTCTTACTGTGGAAAGTTTTTATTTCTTAATTGGTTTTGAAAGATAGCTTTCCTGTATATGACAATCTTGTTGACAATTATTTTTATTTAGACCTTAGATTATCTCATTTCAAGCCCTTCTGAATTTTAGACGCTGAGCTTGAAAGTCACAATTAAGCCTTGGTTTTCCTCTTAATTTCATTTGACATTTTGCTTTTGCAGCTCATACGCTTCCTATGTGTTAGTATGTGTTTCATTCCTAAGCTTTGGACATTTTTTCTGCCATTATTTCAATGGAAATTTACTTAATGCCATGAGACTGTATCTCTCTGCTGTCTTCTATTGCAGTGACTCTTAAGTTTGGTCTCTTAATGTTGTTTCAGAGTTCTTCTGATCATTTTTTAATATCTTTATTTTATTTATTTACTTTTATGTTGTGCTGAGGATCAACCTCGGGCCTCACACATGCTAGGCAAGCACTGTAACAATGAGTTACAGTCCCAGCCCTCATTTTTTTTTCTTTATAGCTTAGTGAGTTTCCAAGTTCATACACTCTTTCTTCAAAGTCTAAATTTCTGTTTTCTGTGTAATCTGATATGTTGGGAATATATTCAAGAAAATTTTAAATTTGATTTATTGTATCTTTTATTCTAGGCATTCTTTTTCATTTTTTTCAAAGTCTCTCTTTATTGAAATTGTCTTTCATCTCTTTTATTTTCTCTCTTATCCCATTCATTAGATATTTTTAGCTAGTTTTTTTTGACTTTCTATGGAATTTTCTCTTTCTATATCTGTGAATTCTTTTGTTGGGCTGTTATAAATTTGGGGAAAAGGATTATTTACTATTTCCTCATATTTTTAGAGGTCTTGAATCTTTGTATCTGTTGACAGGGATTTTTCTTTTTCTTATATGTAGGCTCCTTTGCTGGGGAGTTACCTTTGTTATTGGTATAACTCAATTTCAACATGTAGTCTCTGTGTAATCTTAATACTAATTTCACTCACCAATGCCTCTTTGCCACTGTAGAACTGCTGATTTATTTCACTCTTAGAGAGCTGCTGCAAAATCATGGTTTCCTCTGAGCTTTCACCTTGGAATTTTTCTCTACTTTTGCTGTAGCAGTTGATTCTCAAAGGTAGGACCTGAAGTTCCCTCTACATTTATCTACTCCTATCTGAGGAGGACTGTTACTTTGGGGGTGTTCTCTCCCTAATTCTATGTAGTAATATATTTTTAAAAAAATATTTATATATATATATATAACTTTATGTTATTTATTTTTATGTGGGGCTCAGGATTGAACCCAGGGCCTTGCACGTGGGAGGCGAGCACTCTGCTGCTGAGCCATAACCCCAGCCCTTGTAGTAATGTATTTTTGAAGCTTGAGCAAGTTTAGTTTGAGTATGGAGTAAGATACACAGTCCCTTCACTGAGTTGTGCTAATGGTTCCACACTGTGAACTCACAGTGTCCCAGTAGATTCCTTGAATATCACCCAAAAGTGAAAAAAATAGCAAAAAAACACACATTAATATAAATGCTTGGTGCCTATTATGACATCTACAAGACTAATTCCTATGTAAACAGAAAGTGGAAGGTTGAAATTAATTATAATAATAACAATAAACAGCCACAAATTACTTCTAGCTTTAAAGTAAATAGCAACTGTCAACTACACCATCCACCGTACTGATAACTGCAACAACATAAATGGTGGAGTCAAGAATTATATAAACTAAATATTTCTAAAAGTAAAATTACAGATAGTAAAATGGGATTGGAAGGCAAAATAAAATTTAATTTTAAAAAATGGACACAGGGAAAGCAGAAAAAATGTAGCAAACAGCAGCTATAAAGAAGGAGAAGTAAAAAGCAACTAAAAAAGCAAACACATATATGTACATATATGTGTACATATATACAAGTATACGCATATATATTTAATTCATTCTTAGATATATATATATATTTGGGGAGAGAGAGAGAGAGAGAGAGAGAGAGAGAGAGAGAGAGACAGCCAATAAGATAATTTAGCAATTAGAGAGGGTCTTCCCTGTACTTTCTTAGTAGAGGAATGATAATAAGAAAAACAAAAATAAAAGCAAAAAAAAATCAAACAAAACCAAATATCTCTAATCCTCTAAAGATAAAACAAGGCAAAAGAACAAATAAGTTAAAAAAAAATTAAAAATATGTGTGTGTTTGTGTGTACCCATGAACCAATTAGTAGAGCAAGAACACACACATGGAAAGAGGGAAAAAAAGAAGAAAAAGTGAGTAAAAAAAAATTACTGAAAAAAAAGTGGTCAAAGCTTTGACAAGGATGGATGTGCCTATCCCTCTTTCCTTTTCTTCTTAGACTGTGTACCATTCAGAAATTGCAAGGTTTGGGTCTGTTATACTCATCTTCTTTATGTTGCCACTCAGTCTGCCTCAATTGGAGTGGCCTCAACCCTAAGATAGTTGTAATAGCTCTCAGTCTTTCTTCTCAGCGGTGATAGGTAGGACAGAATGGGAAGTGTATACAATTGGAGACAATTGGAGTTTTGTCTGGACTGATTGGGCTGATGCACTCCTGGGGCTGGAAGATGCAGAGTTCTAAATGGGAATTTGCAGTGGCTGGCACCTGGTGGTTCTCTGATCAAAACTTTCAAACAATGCCTACCCCGATGGGAATCTAGATTTCTGGATCATCCTGAGAAATCCATTTGTAGGAAAAGGTAATTAACACTTGATGCCACATGTCTTGCTCACTCCACTAGCCATGAACTGGCGCTAACCTCCAGTGCAGTCTTACCTGCCAGACAAGCTTCTGGACTCTTCTCAGGTGATTCCATGGGTCAAAAGACCTGAGGGGAAAGAAAGACACACAAACCTCATCCCCAACCTGAATCCCCTGGAAACCATCCTCTCTGTGCTCATTTCAGTTGCCCTCCACCAAGAACATTGCAGGAACTTGCTAGGACAGTCTGATAATGTTTTCATGGTCTGCTGGGTTCCTGAAGCAAAATTCCTCAAGGTCACCATCTGAAAGTGCTTCCTGCATAAGCTCTCCACTCACCAGCCGAGAAACATGGAACACTATTAAAACATCATCTCACTGGACAGTGTCTGGTGTGAGGCTGTTAAGGTCAAAGTTAAGGTCTCTGTTCCACAGGTTGTCTGTGCCAAAGTTGTTCCATCTATTTCTCTTTCTGCTTGTTGTCACCCCTTCCCTCTAAAGTAAACCGGTGTCACTGAAACCACCAGCCTGGCTATAAAGTAATCTTTTTTGTCCTATTTTCGAAGCATCTGAGTTTCTGAGCCTCCAAGATTTTCTTACTGTCTGATATTTAATCTGTTTTGTCACCCACTTTGCTGAGAAGTCATATTTCCACTTCTTGAATCTCAATCCATGGACCAGCTGGAAAACACACGTTCCCTCTATCCCACCATCTTTCTTCAGCTGTTTGATGATGAATTTGCTAAGAAAGAAATCATGAAAATAATCTCATTCATAGTAGCCACACAGACAAAAAAATACTTATGAATAAACTTAAGGAAGTGAAAGATCTCTAAAATGAAGGCTATATTGATGGTTGAAAGAAATGAAAGAGCTCCCATGTTCATAGATACAGAGAATTAATAGTGTTAACATGTGCGTACTACTTACAAATACCTACAGATTCATTGCCATCTCTATCAAAATGTCAATGACATTTTTCACAGAACTGGAGAAAACTGTAACCAAAGAAATCAAACAAACAAACAAAAACAAAACACGTGGTCGCCAGACACCTAGACCAATTAATAAAACAGAGAACCCAGAAGTAAACCCATACATCTAGATTGATTCTTTTTTTTTTTTTTTAAAGAAAGAGTGAGAGAGAGTGAGAAAGAGGGAGAGAGAGAGAAAACTTTTAATATTTATTTTTCAGTATTTGGCGGACACAGCATCTTTTGTATGTGGTGCTGAGGATCGAACCTGGGCCGCACGCATGCCAGGTGAGCGCGCTACCACTTGAGCCACATCCCCAGCCCTAGAGCCAATTGATTCTTAACAAAGGCACCCAAAACATTTACTAGAGAAAGGACAGCCTTTTCCACCCATGTTGTGGATAAAAGTGGATATCCACTTGCAGAAGATTGAAACTAGACCCTGTTCACTCACACTGTTAGAAAAAAAAATCAATTGAAATTGGATTGAAGACTTAAATATTTAAATATAAGCCCTGAGACTAAGAAACTACTGGAAGAAAACATGGGGAAAGTTCTTCAAGTACAGGTAATGATTTTCTCAGTAGGACCCCAAATAGCACAGGAAACAAAATTTAAAATTGACAAATGGGATTGCATTAAACTAAAAATTTTCTACACAGCAAAGAAAACAGTCAACAGAATTAAGACACAACTTATGGAATGGGAGAAAAAGTCTTCCAACCCTGCATCTGACAGAGGGTTAATGTCTAGAACATATGAAGGACTCAAAAACATCGCAAAAAGTCCAATTAAAAATAAGTGAATGCTCTGAAGAGACAGTTCTGTAAGGAAGAAATACATATGTCCAATAAATATAGGAAAAATACTATCAATAGTCATCATTTATATACAAAGGAATATTTCAATGAGACAATTTCTCACTCATTAGAAAGGTTATTATCAATAATAATAATAATTAAAATTGTAGAAAGGGCTGGCAAGGATATAGAGAAGATGGAATCCTTAAACAGTGTTGGTGAAAATGTGAACTGGTACTCATTATGGATGACACTGTTGAATTTCCTCTAAAAACTAAAAATAGAACTACCATGTAATCCAACTATCCCATGCCTGGTATATGTCCAAAAAAATAAAACATACAGACAAAATTCCTGCACATCCATTTGCATTGAAACACTATCACAAAATATGAGATATGGAATCAACCAATGTACTTAATAGCAAATAAATGGATAAAGTAAATTTGTTTCATATATATATATATTTCACACACACAATGAAATATTATTCAATCATAAAGAAGAATTAAATTTTGTTATTTGCAGCAAAATCAATAGAACTAGACAACATTAAGTAAAGTGAAATAGCTAGTCACAGGAAGAGAAACAAAAGACAAACAACACAGGTTATTTTTTGTATATGGAAACTAAAGTAAGTCAATCTGAAAATAAAACAGTGATTATTAGAGCTTGGGAAGGATGTGTAGGGAATGGTGGGAGCAAGGACTGAAGAACGGTGGCTGAGTATGATCAATGCATGCTAGATGCATGTATAAAAATACCACATTGAATTATATTAACATGTACAACTAATATGTGTTAATACAAATTAAAAAAAACTAAAATGTTCTTTATATGTATTCTGTTGCTTGGAAATTCTGTCATTTTTTTAAAGGATTTGACATTCCCACTTATAGTTGATTGCATTGTTTGTCCTGAGATAAGCAAATCTGTTCCATGGGTTTCAGAATAAAATGTAATGCTGCTTTCATCTACTTGTATCCTTTCTTTAGATTCTGCATACTATACTTGTGGTTGCTTTATCCAGGATGTATAATTGCTGTCATTCCTCCAATAACAAAGATTTGCTCCACTAATCAAATGCATATTTGGCTGCTCTGTTTCTGAACCTTCCAGCATAATCAGAAACGTTTCATTTTAAGAATAGTGCAGTCTTTATGAGGCCATTTTACATAGCAATTAAATCCAACACATGTAGTAACAAGGAAGCACACTAAAACAATTACATTGAAAAATAAAATACCAATGCCCTCGTCTGTGTATGCACAGGCAATAACAACTACCTCATGACTCTTGATTGGTTGACAAAGATTGTAAGACACTATTGATAATAAAATAAAAATCAATTTTATGTGTGCTGTTCATAAGAGAGTGGGCCTCTTAAAATCAATGAGATACAGTTCATCTTATATATTTCTTCCAGCCTACTGCCATCTTACATGTGCATATAGCACAGGGATGTCTAAATCCAAGTGTTTATGGAATTTAATAGCAGGGTGTTTCCTGGTTTACTCCTGGCTCTAAATGCCCCCTTTGCTAACTTTATGCATATTTGAAAAAGAGAAAGTTCCAATAGGTATCAGCCACTTACAATATTTATTCCAACTCCTGTTTCATATGGTTGGAGAACCATGAATGGCTTCTACTTTTTCTATACTTTTAAAAAGGCCAAATAAAAACATTTTGTGGTGTGAAAATTTTACAAAATTTAAATTTAAGTTTCCATGAGTAAAGCTTTTTTGTTTTTGTTTTTGTTTTTGGAACAAAACCCTACCCATTTACTTACTATCTTGCTATTTGTTTAGTACAACTGAGATCTCAGTTGCTACAGTGAAAAGCATAAGGCCTACAAAACCTAAAAGGATCTTCTCCAGAAAAAAAAAAAAAAAAAACGTGTTATATGCCAGTTTCTCATGACTGTTCTTCATTTTGTACAAATTAGATTTCATCTGGATAATAATTTATAATTTTGTTAATTTTCTGTTTTCAAAATTAATGAAATTAATTAATGTACCCTCCCTTCAAATTTCTACTTAATTTGTTTTCAATTTAGTTCATTTCAGCATGTTGAAATATGCCAATGTGCTCCTTTTCCTCTTAGCACTTGTAATTTTCTAAATAAACTAAAATTACCATAATCATTTCCTCTTTGACCTGAGAGATAGTTAGAAGTGCTTTCCTCTGAGTATTTCAATTTTTTTTATTTTTTGCTTTTTTTTTTTTTTTTTTTTTTTTTTTTTTTTTTTTTTTTTATTGATTGTTCAAAACATTACAGAGCTCAAGACATATCATCTTTCATACATTTGACTCAATTGGGTTTTGTACTCCCCAAATACATAATACAGACTCACTTCTGTTACATACTCACATTTTTACATAATGGCTTATTAGTGACTGTTGTATTCTGCTACCTTTCCTATCCCCTACTATCCCCCCTCCCCTCCCCTCCCCTCCCATCTTCCCTCTCTACCTCCTCTGCTGTTGTTCAATTCTTTCCCCCTTTTTTTTTTCCCCCCACCCCCTTGCCCCTCATAACCTCTTATAATTTTGTGTATCACTGAAGGTCTCCTACCATTTCCATATGTTTTCCCTTCTCTCTTGCTTTCTCTCCCCCCATTCGTCTTAGTTTACTGTTAGTCTTTTCCTCATGCTCTTCCTTCCTGTTCTATTCTTAGTGGCTCTCTTTATATCAAAGAAGACATTTGACATTTGTTTTTTAGGGCTTGGCTAGCTTCACTTAGCATAATCTGCTCTAATGCCATCCATTTCCCTGCAAATTCTATGATTTTGTCGTTTCTTAGTGCTGCATAATACTCCATTGTGTATAGCTGCCACAATTTTTTTATCCACTCATCTATTGAAGGGCATCTAGGTTGGTTCCACAGTCTAGCTATTGTGAATTGTGCTGCTATAATCATTGATGTGGCCGTATCCGTATAGTGTGCTCTTTTAAGGTCCTCAGGGAATAGTCCAAGAAGGGCAATAGCTGGGTCAAATGGTGGATCCATTCCCAGCTTTCCCAGGAATCTCCATACTGCTTTCCAGATTGGCCTCACCATTTTGCAGTCCCACCAGCAGTGAACAAGTGTGCCCTTTTCCCCACATCCTCGCCAACACTTATTGTTGTTTGACTTCATAATGGCTGCCAATCTTACAGGAGTGAAATGGTATCTTAGGGTGGTTTTGATTTGCATTTCTCTGATTGCTAGAGATGGTGAGCATTTTCTCATGTGCTTGTGGATTGATTGTATGTCCTCCTCTGAGAAGTGTCTGTTCAGGTCCTTGGCCCATTTGTTGATTGGATTATTTGTTATCTTATTGTTTAATTTTTTGAGTTCTTTGTACATTCTGGATATTAGGGCTCTATCTGAGGTGTGAGGGGTAAAAATTTGTTCCCAGGATGTAGGCTCTCTATTTACCTCTTTTACTGTTTCTCTTGCTGAGAAAAAACTTTTTAGTTTAAGTAGGTCCCATTTATTTATTCTTGTCATTAACTCTTGGGCTACGGGCGTTCTATTAAGGAATTTGGAGCCCGCCCCCACAATATGTAGATCGTAGCCAACTTTTCCTTCTATCAGACGCAGTGTCTCTGTTTTTATATCTAGCTCCTTGATCCATTTTGAGTTAACTTTTGTGGCTGGCGAGAGAAAGGGATTCAATTTCATTTTGTTGCATATGGATTTCCAATTTTCCCAGCACCATTTGTTGAAGATGCTATCCTTCCTCCATTGCATGTTTTTAGCCCCTTTATCAAATATAAGATAGTTGTAACTTTGTGGATTAGTCTCTGTGTCCTCTATTCTGTACCATTGGTCCACCTGCCTGTTTTGGTACCAGTACCATGCTGTTTTTGTTACTATTGCTTTGTAGTACAGTTTGAGCTCTGGTATCGCTATACCTCCAGATTCACACTTCCTGCTTAGAATTGCTTTTGCTATTCTGGGTCTTTTGTTTTTCCATATGAATTTCATGATTGCTTTATCTATTTCTACAAGAAATGTCTTTGGGATTCTGATTGGCATCGCATTAAACCTGTAGAGAACTTTGGGTAATATCGCCATTTTGATGATGTTAGTTCTGCCTATCCATGAACAGGGTACATTTTTCCATCTTCTGAGATCTTCTTCTATCTCTCTCTTTAAGGTTCTGTAGTTTTCATTGTATAAATCTTTCACCTCTTTTGTTAGGTTGATTCCCAAGTATCTTATTTTCTTTGAGGATATTGTGAATGGAGTGGTTTTCCTTATTTCCATTTCAGAGGTTTTGTTGCTGATATACAGGAATGCCTTTGATTTGTGCGTGTTGATTTTATATCCTGCCACTTTGCTGAATTCATTTATTAACTCTAGTAGCTTCTTTGTAGATCCTTTTGGGTCTGTTAAGTAGATTATCATGTCATCTGCAAATAGCGATAATTTAATTTCTTCTTTTCCTATTTTTATGCCTTTAATTTCTTTTGTCTGTCTAATTGCTCTGGCTAGTACTTCGAGAACTAAATTGAATAGAAGTGGTGATAGAGGACATCCCTGTCTTGTTCCAGATTTTAGAGGGAATGCCTTCAGTTTTTCTCCGTTTAGGATGATGCTAGCCTGAGGTTTAGCATATATAGCTTTTACAATGTTGAGGTAAGTTCCTGATATCCCTAGTTTTTCTAATGTTTTGAACATAAAGGGATGTTGTATTTTGTCAAATGCTTTTTCTGCATCTATCGAGATGATCATATGGTTCTTGTCTTTAAGCCTATTGATGTGGTGAATAGCATGTATTGATTTCCGTATATTGAACCAGCCTTGCATCCCAGGGATGAATCCTACTTGATCATGGTGCACAAGTTTTCTGATATGTTTTTGTATTCGATTCGCCAGAATTTTATTGAGAATTTTTGCATCCAAGTTCATTAGAGATATTGGTCTGTAGTTTTCTTTCTTTGAAGTGTCTTTGTCTGGTTTTGGGATCAGGGTGATGTTGGCCTCATAGAATGAATTTGGAAGAGCTCCTTCTTTTTCTATTTCTTGAAATAGTTTGAAAAGTATTGGTATTAGTTCTTCTTTGAAGGTTTTGTAGAACTCCGCTGTATACCCATCAGGTCCAGGGCTTTTCTTGGTTGGTAGTCTTTTGATGGCTTCTTCTATTTCTTCCTTTGTTATTGGTCTGTTTAAACTGTGTGTGTCTTCCTGTCTCAATCTGGGCAAATCATATGCCTTAAGAAATTTATCGATATCCTCGCTATCTTCTATTTTATTAGAATATAGGGTTTCAAAATACTTTCTAATTATCTTCTGTATTTCTGTAGTGTCTGTTGTGATATTGCCTTTTTCATCCCGTATATTAGTAATTTGAGTTCTCTCTCTTCTTCTTTTTGTTAGCATAGCTAAGGGCTTGTCTATCTTATTTATTTTTTCAAAGAACCAACTTTTAGTTTTATCAATTTTTTCAATGGTTTTTTTTGTTTCAATTTCGTTTATTTCTGCTCTAATTTTAATTATTTCTTGTCTTCTACTACAATTGCTGTTGTTTTGTTCTTCCTTTTCTAGGTTTTTGAGGTGTAGTGTGAGTTCATTTATTTGTTGGTTTTTTCTTTTTTTGATGAAAGAACTCCAGGATATGAATTTCCCTCTTAAAACTGCTTTCATTGTGTCCCATAGATTCCGGTATGTTGTGTCTGTATTATCATTTGACTCTAAGAATTTTTTTATCTCTTCCTTTATGTCTTCTGTAACCCATTGATCATTCAATAACATATTGTTCATTTTCCATGTGGTGTAGGATTTCTCCTTCCTTTTTTTATCATTGATTTCCAATTTCATTCCATTATGGTCAGATATGGTGCATGGTATTATCTCCACACTTTTATATTTACTAAGATTTGCCTTATGGCATAATATATGGTCTATTTTTGAGTAGGATCCATGTGCTGCTGAGAAGAACGTGTATCCACTTGATGATGGTTGGTATATTCTATATATGTCAGTTAGGTCTAGGTTATTGATTGTGCTGTTGAGTTCTATAGTTTCTTTATTCAGTTTTTGTCTAGAGGATCTGTCTAATGGCGAGAGCGGTGTGTTGAAGTCACCCGTAATTATTGTGTTATGGTCTATTTGACTCTTGAACTTGAGGAGCGTTTGTTTTATGTAGATTGCAGCTCCATTGTTTGGTGCATACAAATTGATAATTGTTATGTCTTGTTGGTGGATGGTCCCTTTTAACAGTATATAGTGTCCTTCTTTATCCTTCTTAATTAACTTAGGTTTGAAGTTGATTTTATTTGATATGAGTATGGCCACTCCTGCTTGCTTCCGAGGGCCATGTGAGTGGTATGATTTTTCCCAACCTTTTACCTTCAGCCTGTGTATGTCTTTTCCTATCATATGAGTCTCCTGAAGGCAGCATATTGTTGGATTTGTTTTTTTGATCCAGGTTGCTAGCCTATGTCTCTTGATTGGTGAGTTTAGGCCATTAACATTTAAAGTCACAATTGAGATATGATTTGTACTTCCAGTCATGCTTCTTTATTTATTTATTTTAGTTTGGCTAGTTTTACTTTTTTTGGTTATTTTCCTCCTCCTTTACTGAGATACCTCTTGTTGTTAGTTTTGGGCACTATTTTTCAATTCCTCTTCTTGTAGTATATTGCTCAGAATGCTTTGCAGTGCTGGTTTTCTTGCTGCAAATTCTTTTAGCTTTTGTTTATCGTGAAAGATTTTAATTTCGTTGTCAAATCTGAAGCTCAATTTTGCTGGATACAGTATTCTTGGTTGAAATCCATTATTTTTCAGCGTTTGAAATACATTGTTCCAGGATCTTCTCGCTTTCAAAGTCTGTGCTGAGAAATCAGTCGTTAACCTAATTGGTTTACCCCTGAATGTAATCTGTCTCTTTTCTCTGGTAGCTTTTAATATTCTCTCCTTGTCCTGTATGTTGGCTATCTTCATAATTATGTGTCTTGGAGTTGGTCTATTATAGTTTTGAATGTTTGGGGTCCTGTAGGCTTCCAGGATTTGGCAATCCATTCCATCTTTCATCTCTGGGAAGTTTTCTACAATTATTTCATTTAATATGCTGTCCATTCCTTTGGTTTGAATCTCTGTGCCTTCTTCTATCCCGATGACTCTCAAATTTGGTTTTTTAATGACATCCCATATCTCTTGAATAGATTGCTCATGGGATTTAAGCATCTTTTCTGTGTTGACTATACTCTTTTCAAGTTGATAAACCTTGTCTTCATTATCTGATGTTCTGACTTCTACTTGATCAAGTCTATTTGTAATATTCTCGTTTGAGTTTTTAATTTGGTTTATAGTTTCCTGCAATTCTAGGATTATAGTTTGATTCTTTTTTAAGATCTCTATCTCCTGGTAGAGCTCGTTCTTTGCCATTTGAATTTGTTTGTTTAATTCATTTTCAAAATATATTTTTATTGCTTGGACTTGCTGTCTCATGTCTTCTCTAATATTCCTTTCCATTTGAGTTAGGAATGCCTTGAGTTCTTTCCCTATCCCTGCTTCTGATGTTTCTATGTCCTCTTGTAGAATTAAGTTGTCTTGCATTGTTTGTACTCCTTTTTTCCCTTGTTTTCTCATGCTGTCCCCGTTGCTTTCCAGCTCTATTTGATTGTCGTGTTTCTGTTCTCTTCTATAGATTTGTTTTGGTTCTGTTTTACTCTGATGCCTCTCCTTAGTGTTGTTAAACTATGCCTGCTGACGTGGATTCCACTGTGAAGGAAGATCCGACGTCCCAGCTCCAGTGACGACACTACTTTGCTATGACTGGCCCCAGTTCCTTGCCTGGGTGTCCTGATGAGGTGGTGTGACTGCACTGTCTCTGTTTGATTTCAGCTCCCAGTCGCGGCAGGCAGGCGGTCTCTAGCCGCCCAGTATCACAGGCCGCGGGCGGGTGATCGGTCACCTGTGGCCGGGTGTTCTCCTACCACCCAGCTATGCGGGCAGTGGGTGAACTGTCGCCGGCGGGCCTGCAATTTCCAGCTGCCCAGTCTTGAGGGCCTTGCCTCTAGCTTCCTGGTTTCTCCTGCTAGCCTTCTGTAGCCGCAGGGCAGGCCGCATGAATCAGTGGGCCTGGATCTCCGGGGTCCCACAGTTGGCAATTGGGATCCCAGGCACTCTGTCCTTTAGATTTTCCTGCTTGCCCCACCCCCAGCTCTAGCCAGACAGGTTTCCTTTTGGCTGCAGATGGGTGGGGGGGTTGCAGGTCAGGTGCCTCTAGTTCCCCCCTAGTCTTTATGCAGGCTCACTCTGATTCTCCCTCCCCCGGCAAGCCTAGGAGAGAGTTTATGCGAGTTCCCGATGTATGGGGGATGGGCTGAGTGCCACACACCTGTTTTGTTGTTGAGATCTGTCGGAGAATGGGTGGATATATCAGCTGCTCAAGATGCTGACTGCTGATTCCCTTGGTGGAGTGTCCGCTGCGGGGGATGGGACTGTACCGCTTCCTTCCCCGTCTAAACTCCCGTACTCAGCCCGGGGGGTCAGTGCGGGCTTGGCTGGTGGGATTCCACCTGGTCGCAGCCGAGCCTCTCCCTGCTTGCTAATTAATGGCTTCCCTGGGGCGCCACGCCTTCTGTAGCCGCAGGGCAGGCCGCAGGAATCAGTGGGCCTGGATCTCCGGGGTCCCACAGTTGGCAATTGGGATCCCAGGCACTCTGTTCTTTGGATTTTCCTGCTTGCCCCACCCCCAGCTCTAGCCAGACAGGTTTCCTTTTGGCTGCAGATGGGTAGGGGGGGTTGCAGGTCAGGTGCCTCTAGTTCCCCCCTAGTCTTTATGCAGGCTCACTCTGATTCTCCCTCCCCCGGCAAGCCTAGGAGAGAGTTTATGCGAGTTCCCGATGTATGGGGGATGGGCTGAGTGCCACACACCTGTTTTGTTGTTGAGATCTGTCGGAGAATGGGTGGATATATCAGCTGCTCAAGATGCTGACTGCTGATTCCCTTGGTGGAGTGTCCGCTGCGGGGGATGGGACTGTACCGCTTCCTTCCCCGTCTAAACTCCCGTACTCAGCCCGGGGGGGTCAGTGCGGGCTTGGCTGGTGGGATTCCACCTGGTCGCAGCCGAGCCTCTCCCTGCTTGCTAATTAATGGCTTCCCTGGGGCGCCACGCCTTCTGTAGCCGCAGGGCAGGCCGCAGGAATCAGTGGGCCTGGATCTCCGGGGTCCCACAGTTGGCAATTGGGATCCCAGGCACTCTGTCCTTTGGATTTTCCTGCTTGCCCCACCCCCAGCTCTAGCCAGACAGGTTTCCTTTTGGCTGCAGATGGGTGGGGGGGTTGCAGGTCAGGTGCCTCTAGTTCCCCCCTAGTCTTTATGCAGGCTCACTCTGATTCTCCCTCCCCCATTTTTTGCTTTTTTATTCTCTTGTTTTTCACCTCACATATTTACACTAAATTAAGATGTGTTGTGTAAAATTCCTAATTCTGTAAAGATAATAATATATCATTCATTTAAAAAAGAATAGAAATTTGAAAGAATATATATTTTAGTGACATACAAAATTTATACATTCATTTTTATACAAAATTTATACATTCATTTTTACGTATTAAAATACACATATGTTCATTATATGTTTTCATTATGATGATTGATACCTAATATTCTTACTTATTTTAATTCATCAGTTAACAATGAGGGTATACCGCCTTAACATTTCTGACTAATCTTATTTGAATAATAGAGGTTTAGATTGGTAAATGATTTCAAAAATTCATTTGCAAATATTTAAAGAGCATTGAGTCTAAAAGCCCTCATGATGGGAAATATTTTATGGAAATCAAACAAAGCAAAACAAAAGAAACATTTTTTTCTGTGCTGCATAACTTCAACTCTTATAAACATTGTGAAAGTATAGGGTACTATAGATACACAATCAGGGAATTTACCAGAAAGCCTTTTTTCCCTGTGATTTTACTTTGGGTGATATTTAAAATATGGGTTTCTAGGAAGTGTGTGTGTTGGGGAAGAGGAAAGAGCAGAGTAGGGATTACAGGCAGAAGAAACGTAAAGTTATAAATGTTTGACTTCAAAAGGAGCATAAGAGAAGACTGAAAAGGACAGGAAGCACACAATACCTGTCCTCAGCCTGTAAGATAGACAGAGGATGTTGTCTTGTTTCCTGAAAAGGAGGAAAGAATTTTATGGAAGTAACAATATGATCTGACTTTCCCCACTCAGTTCAAACAGATCTGTTTTTTTTCTAAAGGATAACTGGGAGAATATGGGCAAGATTACATGTTGGAAAAAGAAAACCGAGGATATAAAACTCTATAAATGATGGGGGATATTTTTGTTTTCAAATGGTTAAATCTAATTACATAAAAGAAAATATTGTGTTTTTTAAATCTTTTTTGTCTTTGCATCCCAACTGAGCTAGTACTGACTTCCTGTTTATTTTTCTATGCCTTCAAGTACATCATGGTTTCTTTAAAAAGTTCATTGTTTATGGCTGTACGTTCTTTATCTCATTTTTATCCCTTTTCTAACTACAGAGATGAGTCACTTAATAATGTGAATATTTTCTGAGAAATTTACTCTTCCATGGGTAATTTTGTTGTTGTATGAACATCTTAGAGTGTATATAGATAAAATAAGAATGCTACAACATCACCAACAATATATTATATATATTTACATATATAAATATATATAAATGACATATATATGCCATATATATATTATACATGTATAATATATATATGTCATTGACCAAATACTGTTATGCAGAGCATGAGTATCTTACTCTATATGGTTTGAATCTGTTCTATTTTCTTTTTTCTCCAAGTACTTCAATCCTCCCCAAACACAAATGATGTTTCAGTCATATAGTTATCCATGTCCTTTAATGCAGGTCTGTGAGAGTTTCATTGCAATATATATCCAGGAGCAAATTCAGGAACATAGTCTATTTGCTTATTACCCTATTGTCCGCTATTGACTTTATTTCATAAGAAATGGATGGCACCTTATATGTTATCATAGTGCAACAACATTTTACATTATTGTTTTCCAATTTTTCAAATATATTCCATATAATTGATAATTTTAAAAGTTGTACATTCTCAAACATACCTAATAATAATCAAGCTGACCCCTTCATTTATTTACATTTGCTTTAATTTTTTATTGTTTTGATGAAATGTCAAATTCAAATACTCATGTGCTTGTTCTGTATTGCTTCTGCAAAAAAATTAACACAAATTTAGAGGTTTTGTCTAATGGATTTACTACCTGATAGTTCTGGAGATCTGAAGTTAGAAAGATATCTCAATTGGGAAAAGCAAGTGTTAACAGGAACTCACCATATCCCTGAATATGCATGTCTTGCCACTTTCTTTTATATTTAAAGCACTTTGTGATTATATTGGACCCATACAAATAATCTAGGAATCTCTATCTTAAAAGTATACTGATTAGCAACCTTAATTATCATTCTGCAGGGTAGCACAACATATCACAGTTTTTGAGTTTGTTAATAAGCATGTGGACAACTTCTGGGACCATTATTATGCATGTGACTCATGTATATCATCCATAAATGATTCATGTCCCAAGTATAAAGACATTTCTTTATATAGCCACAATGCCAGAAATCTTTTTAACTTTCATTCATTTTTTCTTTTTATAAAATTACTATCTAAAGAAAATCTATTTAGTTTGGCTGTATCACTTTTTTTAAAAAATTTAGGTATATCATAGCATATCCACTATTTTGTGTGTAATTGTGTTTTCAAAAATATTCAGTGTGCATTGACTGATAGAATATCTCCCTTTCTGAATTCATTTTATTGTTTCTTCATGTTGATATTTAACGTGCTCTAGGTTTCATGTATATATGTATATTTTTGCATGTGTAGGAGTATACATATAACGTGTATATGTTTACATATGTATATATAGATAGAAAGATTAAAAAATGTAGATAAATATTGTTTTTCAAACATCAAGTTAGATCTAAAGACCAAAGGAGATTCAATGCATTAGGGAAAAATACTGCTCAACTGTCTCTATTTTTTTTTGTATTATATCAGATTTAGAGGCACATAATATCTTCCTGACACATTGTATTTTAATAAGTACTTTAATAAGTAAAGTTTTATCTGTCTGTATGCATAAAAGTTACCCACTAAAAATAGTCATTTCATTACCTCCCTTCTGCCACTGCTGGAAATACAGGTGGATGTCTAGTGCATATTACATATTATATATTTTTTTTAAAAAAATCAGGTAGGGGTTAATGACATTTAATTAATCTTAGGAAATTATTAGAGCAATTCTGCTCTGTTCTTATTTTGTCTTAGCTTCTTTAAAATTTTTCACTGGTGAATAGTTCCCATGCCTGTTCAATATATATTGCTATATATTTGTACACACACTACTTTTACTATTTCAGTGGGATTTCTGAAAGAGAATGACTTAATTGGGTACAGACTATATTTTCCCCCTCACCAGGGACTTTATTTGTAGAGACTCAGATGACAGATTTTTTTGTTTTGGATTGCTACTGATCAAGAGAGAATATAGGGAACAAAAACAGTGTGACTTTAGTAACTAAAATATCTGTTAATGTTAAAGATATCATTCATGTTCCTTTTAAGATGAAATTCATATGTGTTTTAGACATAGAGTTTAATATTCTAATAATGTCCCATGCAGGCCTGAATTTGTGAACTTCTTGCAAGAACTGATGACCTCTCCCCAGGAGACTGTAGACTTAAGAATAGAAACCATAGCTTTAAAAAATATCATTTCCAATTTGGAATTTCAATGGGACTGATTATCTGAATTAATTCTTAATCTCTAGGCTATGAAAATACAATTGAAAAGTCACACTTTAATGCTTAAGTGATTCATGAAATAAATTAACTTTTCAGCAGCTAAATATTACCCAGGGGGTCTAAAATATTTATCACAGCTTCCCAAATTATCCATAAAGGACTATATGCTCAAACGTGATTCATTTCATTATCCAATACAGGTTTTTCTTTAACTATGGACCATTTTGTTGTTATTATTTTATGGTGGGAATATAGTAGTAGGAAAAATTAGAGATTATCATGTTGTCCTTGCACATGAAGCTTGTTACTAGTTCTGTGAAATTGCATCTGATTTCCTATCCATTAAACAGGATAAGATGGGGGTAATTTTGTCATTAAGGGCAATTCTGCTATTTGGAATCATTTTAGAAAGAGCTTGGATTTAGCTTTGATCAAATTATGTGTGAGAATGAATAAAGGTATAAACAAAAAATAATTATAATAAAAGTGTTTATTTTGTCATCATTTTCTCTTCTACCCTAGAGAACCTAGCAGATTCCAACCAGGTAACCGGAAAAAAAAATAAAAACAACAAAAAAAAACCCATAAAAACCCAAAAAAACAAAAAAACAAACTAAAAAAACCCATCAGTTTGATCACAGCATGTGACAGAAATTTGAGATATTGCATAATTTGGGGAAAATGTGGAAAGAAAACATCTTAAGTGAGTTGGGAGATCTCTGAAGTTTTCAAAAAGCTCTCAATCTGATTAGCCAAGTCTGAACAGTGGATAAAATGAGGTGACTGAAAATTCTGTGGGGAGATCTATGGATAACTTGAATTCCGTGTGGTTTCCATCTCTGTGGGTCTGCAGCTGAGCTTCTGAGAAGACCATGAGCTGCTATTGGCTAATGGGTTCAGCATTTGGAAAAAAAGTTAGGGGCACATAGATTAGAGCAGAGGGAGGAACGCACCTGCTCCTTTACTTCTTCCTTTCATAGCAAGTGACCTTGGTTACCGCAGGGAATGATGGTCACCACCTAAATGCCATCCCCCCAATGCAATGCAAATTCCTCTTTTGGTATCATTTAAAGAGAAGATGATTCTGAGAAATTAAACCAGGTGGATAGAATAGAAACTAGCAGAAGCAGAAAAGTCCTAACAGGTACTCGAAACTCAAAGGAAAAACATTACTTAAGCAGATTGTTCATGTAGGCCCAATATCTTAAAGAAGCTAGTGGAATAATATTATGAAGAGAAATCAGTAAACATTTTTGAGAGATATTAGCCATGAAAGAAATCATGTTAACTATATTATACAGATAAAATGAAGGTAAAGACAACATTTGAGTATTATAACAATGTTCTGATTTAAAATATTTAGTTAGAATTCCGGGGTTGCCTTTCCCTTTTAATCTTCACTTATTTTAAAAATCTGACTTCAGAGCTGGTTTGCCTTCTTCAGATACATGTGCTATGCAGATGCAGGTAGGGAATGAGAACTGAAGTGTGTACTGGGCAGTGAATAGAGTAGGTGTTCCTAATGCATTTTGGCAAGTGCTCCAAGGAAAATTACTTTGTTTCTATTCAGAGAGCTCCCATCTTGTTCTCCCCCAAATAAAATGCCTATAACTAAGTCATTTCTGTGTGAGGAAGAAAGATAGTCCTTATTGAATAGGAAAGAAACAATGTTGAGATTTATTAAGATTATGGTTAGACCAGGAAGAGATACACCTTGATGCAGTATTTTCCTGGTAGTTTGCATTTTGCATGCAGAGAAAAAAAATTGGCTATATTCATAGATACTGAAGGATGCTATGTCAAGTGAAAAAACGTCCTTGGCTCCTAGGAGGGAAGGAATGCAAACTTACAATATAGGAAGTAGTCCTAAAATAAAGCAGGTTCCATAGGGATTCCCATTAAAAGAAAATACCTTCCAAAACCAAAAGATGAATATTTTCTTTGATATAAGGAGGCTGGTTCATAGTGGGGTAGAGAGGGGGAATGTGGGAAGAATAGATGACCTCTAGATAAGGCAGACACCGGTGGGAGGGGAAGGGAGGGGAATAGGGTTAGAAATGATAGTGGAATGTGATGGATATTATTATCCAAAGTACATGTATAAAGACAGAAATTGCTGTGAATATACTTTGTATACAAACAGAGATATGAAAAATTGTGCTTTATTTGTGTAATAAGAATTGCAATGCATTCTGCTGTCATATATAAATTAAAAAAAAAAAAAAAGAATGAGAAAATACCCTCCAGTAAAGCCACTTCTTTACCTCAGCCATTTGGCAGCATTCCATATTGCACTTTTGAAGAATATTCTACGGGGTACACAGGAGTAAAATCAATACAGATTTTACCTGTGAGCATTTGGAAAATCATGCAATTTAAATAGTACTAAGTTTTGTGCCAGAAACTTCTGGTTTTTCCACAATGTCTTATCCCTTCCCTAAATAGGTAGGTACACATCTGCCTGAAAAAAAAAATAACACAAAAAAACACTTTTTCCAGTTTCCCTTAAAGCTAGATATAGTCACTTGCTAATTTTGGCTAACTCGATAGAGCAAACCTAGAGAGGGTGATTTTCAACATGTGTCCTTTAAAAGGGAAGTGCATTCTTATCCCTTTGTTCCACAGATGCAAATTCAGGTCTCGGATCAAGAGATTATGTTAGGAATGGTTATCAATTATGCAGCTAAGTAAAAGTTTAAAATACCATGGGTTCCTGAGATGAGTGAACACAAAAATATCACCATGTCTCTATCCATAGGTGGAATCTATTTCCCTTTGTATGGGCTGGCCCTATCACTTCCTTTAAACAAGACAGGGTGGTGGAGATGATTCTGTGGTGACTTCAGGGTCTAAAAGAATTGAACTAAAAGTTGGAACTTCTGTCTTTTGTGAAGTTTTCTCTTAGAAAGCAGTTACCATGTAAACATTATCTATGTGTTAATTAGCTCTTTGTTACCATAGCAAAATACCTATCATAAACAACTTAAAGGAGGACAATATATATATTTTTTATTTTGGATCATGGTTTCAGATGTTTTGTTCATGGTTCCATGGTTCCATTTTGTCCACTGTCCGTGGCTCCATTGCTGTGTGCCTGAGGCAAGGCAGAACATCATGGTGGAAGGATGTGGGGGTGGTTATGGGGCTGCTCAGCTAAAGACAAAAGCCAGACAACACAGAGAGAGAGAGAGAACATGCACCTGAGAAGAAGAAGATAAGCCCTTCCAGGTATTTATCTACTGACCTACTTCCTCCAACTATAACCCACCTCTCAGCAGTACATTCAGCTATAATGGATTAATCCACTGACAAAGTCAGAGCCTTCATGACCCAGTCATCTCCTAAAAACCTTGCCTCGGAACACATGTGACATAGGGAGACATTCCATAACCAAATTGTAACAACCTGTGACCACCATTCTTTTATGAAGCACAAGATAACCATATTAGAAGCTGCATGGAAATAAAGAGATGACCAGCCTGCCCATCGCCCTTGGAAATACTTCCATGAGGCACTCAACATGTGAGTGAGGATGACATTGGAATATTCTACTCTAGCGTATGCCACAAGGAAGTAAAAAAACAAGACCCGTCCATAATAAATAATTGTGAGGATTAATAAAACGGTGGTTGTTTAAAGCCATTAAATCTTGGGCTATATTTTAATGCAGTGTAGATATTTTGCTCATCTAAGTAACCACACTGCTTCTTCAGAAACCATTTGGAAGAGTTCTGCCTGAATCATAAAGATGATGATCCCCACTTGAACTTGCAGAGTTGCCAACTTCGGTCAACTACAGTTGATACCTGTGAACATGTTCTCTCCCCAATGTCAGATGTCAACTATCTTATCTTGACTAACTTCTATTGATAAAAGAAACTGTGTAAATTATACTCCAAACCAGAGCCATAACAATTCTTTATACAAACAAAAAAACATAAATTGAAGATTTGTGGTTTATAATTTTTAATTTACATTGAATTTATTTTACAGATTACACAGGGAATTTTAGATATATGTTTTTATATTAATGATTTCAAGGTTTTTACTGCTGAAATTCTCATTTACTTAATAACTTAAGTGCAAATATACGGAACAAATTAACCTTTTTAGTGGCTCTGATATATATCATAGAAATGCCCAAAATATAATATTCTGCTCCATGTTGAAGCTTAACAATTATGATGCGCTTCATCTTAACACATCAGATGAAATTCACCCAATATTATTGTTTCTAATGCTATTGTCATTTTAGTATTTTTTCTTTATTTTACAAATTCCTTACTGTGCTCCTTTGAATTTTACAGTGTCCCTATAATTCTGGCCCATTCTGAGCACAGTGGATGTCTTTTTACCCTATGAGAAGCAAGACAATTAAGGCACTGACAGTCAATTCCTCTCTAGCTTTATGGAAGATATGAACACCTTAGAGAGAAAAGAACCATGGAACAACTCAATGTTCAGTAGTGTATCACAGTGAATACAAACAGTGTCTTCAAGTGAAGAATCCCCACGTTTGGTTAAATATAGAATTTATAAAAAAAGTCATCATGGCCTAAAACCTTGGAAAATTTCCTGATTGTACATATTCTCCTAACTCTTTTTTTAGATAAAAAAAATCTTCCAACCCATGTTTACAAGTAATATTTAAAGTTCAGCTGTTGTATGAGATATTTCCCAAAAATATTACTGAATATTTTTTCCTCCACATAGGCAACATCTTGGAGACATTTTTTTTTAAGTGCTAAGGCTTGAACCCAGGGCCTCATGCATACTAGTCAAACACTCTAACACTGAGCTAAATCCCCAGGCCAATATAATGAGTGTCTTGTTAAAATATCTTGCTTGATAACCCAAAGTACTTTCAGGACCTAATGAATATGGTAGTCATGATATTTTACACACACACACACACACACACACACACACACACACACACATCTAGCCCTATATAATCATCTATGTAACCTCTACAGCAGTCTAGAATCTTACTACTAATTTTTAAAATATTCTATTGCATTTAATTCTTCTTACCTACATCATATTTGTATCATATTTTTATATCACATATACTCAAAATGTAACTGATACATGATCCTTGCAAAATCACTCTTCTATGGTTGGGGCATAGCTTAGTGGAAAAGTAAATACTTAGCAGGCTAGGAGGCTAAATTCAATCCCAGGCACCAAAACAACAAAAACAATTATAAATAAGTAAACAAACACTCCACTTTTCATTATAGTTTTATACAATTCCAAACTAAATTCCCAAATGTGGAGGTCAGAGGCATTAGGATGATATTTAAAGATGATGTAATAACTCTCTGCATTTTGAAACATTATGTTTCCATTAATTCCAAAAGAAAGTCTCTGATCCACAATGATCAAATCCATGCTTTGCATGTTCATATGATTTTTAACTGCTTGAGTAGTTTGAAAGGCCTGGATTGCCCTTGTTTTTATTTGTAAGTATTCCTACAAATATACCGATTATCAAATAACATTCTCTTTTTACCAGTATGAATATCCATTTCTTCTGAAGGTATGTTACTGAGCTACATTTCTCTTTTGCATCATAGGATCTAGAATAGGTTGATAAACACACCTAAATAAATTAATTAATTTTCTACCTTTGAAAAAAACTAAGGTTCAATGGAAAAAAAATAATGTTGAAGAGCTAACTTGGATATACAATCGGTCTGAATTTAAAATATAAACAACTAATTTTTATTACACACGTGCCGTAAATTATTTTTTTTTACCAAAAACTTTGTGCACATTTTGCTTCACTCAGCTAGTTAAGTGCTTGCTCATTTGAAATGAATTACATTCAAAATAGCTTGGAAATCAAGCTCTTAGATTCTGAGGTACTTGTACCTTCTGCAAAGAAAGCATATTTTATTTAATAAAAAATTCTTAACAAAGAGATTCAGAATATTCTGGAGAATGTACTAAAACCAGGAAAGAAAGCAGATGAAAAGATGAATAGTCAAATTAACACAATTATGAGACTACTTGGACTATGATGTCTGACATAAAATCTGCTCCTTCTTTTTTGTTTGCTTGTTGTGGTCTCTCTGAGCATGAAGTGAAAATAGAATTTCTGTTTAATTTGTTTTTCCCTCTGAGAGCCAACCTACCTGCAAATCTTGCCAAGAAGCACTCATTTGCAAGAAATGGTGTCCTCATTTTCCTTGTTACTTGGCTTCCATGTCTCCTGATCAAATTCTTAAAAGTTTATTTTAATGTAACTTAATGTCATGCTATTTGCTTTCTTGCAATCCACTTTGGTTTCCCAATAGTCAGCACTTCTGCATCCTTAGGCAATAATATATTCTCTTAAAAGAGCACAATAGCCAATATTTTCTAACCCTTTTGTGGATTCTTCAGCACTATAAATTCATTATAATAAAGTAAGTGAACTCCTGCCTCTCCTGCCCATATATACCCCGCCAAAATATAGATGTGCTGATTAACACATAATACAAATGCTCTATGCTCCAAATAGCCACCAAGAGGAAAGAATGTGCATTTGATTTTATTGCTCAGCATTATGCAAGATGAAAGGGGCACATGTGTATAATTAAAACACTGAAAATGTCACTGACTCTCTGGTCAGGAGGAAAGCCAAAAAAAAAACCATTCAGGCAATTGTGTATCTTGTGACCTTGTGTACCTGTCAATGGAGGGAATGCAAAAATAGAAAACTGCTGAGCTGGTAATAGAAAAAACAAATCTTAGGCAGCATTTTTTTTCCTGCCTCTGAAAGATCAGTGATGTCTAATTTTAAGGATATGGAACACCCCACCCCTTCTCCCAATTTTGCCTTTCTTTCTGTGATGTATGAGTTTCAGAGAGGATTATCTTAAGAGTAAAATTCTAAGATCTGGGTTCTTTAGCAGTGAGATTCACCAGTGTACTGGCTCAGAGCACCAAGGTAGGATCCATTTTGTCTGGGCTCAAATTTTGACTCCATTACTTCCTAGTTAGGTAAACTTTGGAAAATATCTAACTTCTTTGTGGCTCTTTTCCTCATGTAAACTGGAGAGGAAAATGAGACATACTTCTAAGAACTATAGTGAAGATAAGATGAGCTAATATATCCCAAGGGTTTAGAAGACTGCCTGCCCTATAATAAACCCCCACGTCTAAGCAATTATTGCTTCTGCAGGTACGTGAAGAGACATTAGTATTCCTTGAGCCCACCCCAGGATTCTTCCTCCCTTCCTCTCTCCATCCCACCCACCCATCTGCCCTTCTTTCCTTCCTCTCTCTCTCCCTCATATTGATAGTCATATATTGAAACTTTCTCAAAAGTTCTTATGGGGAAAACTAAATAAAGAATGAGCACCTGCCAGCATCATATGGGACAAATACGACATTAGGGGATCTAAGTGATCTGTTGAAAGAATTTACAATCTTTGTTAAGAACGTTGGCATCCCTTTACAGGTAAGAAAACTGAAGTTTCAAGAGGAAAAGTTTCTTGGAGAAGATCACACAACTACCAGATGGCTAAAACCACTTTGGAAAGGTCTGTTTAAATGCAAAGCCCACATTCCTTCCAAAATACTGTGATAATGTTTTTCCTCTCAAAAAAAAAAATGTGGAATTTAGCCTGTAGTTTATGAAGTATTTTCATAAATTCTTTTAGCTTATTCCAACAGAAAACCTGAAGATATATTTTGTTAACCTATCACTTTACAAATGACAAAAATAAGATTGGTAAAGCAAATTTACTAACCTCATATAGACAAGTAAATGTCAGAGAACAAGGCAAAATTATGTTAATAATTTTTCTGATAATTTCCACCCAAGGGATTTAGAAGAGCAGACAATATTTCAGAGAATGCAGTTTTTTACTGAGTCTCTACTGCTGATATTATTCAAGTCAAATGGAAGAGTGCCAAGCAGTGGTCAACATGAGCTAGTACATGAGTCCCCCTGGAACCACACTTAATAGGGTCAAACCTATCCCCCAAACTCACCTCTGTGTTTACCAGTCCTATATATGTAGAGTTTAAACCAAATCAACTTTTACAAGAATAAAAATTGCTTCTGCAGATATGTGAAGAGACAAATGATAGTACTAAACGAAATAGGAATTCCTACTCTGCAGTATGAGGTAGAGAACAACAGAATACTGGAGGACAGGTGTTATTTTTTTTTTCCTCTTTTTGAAGTTTTCCTCTTCTGGATCTGGATCTGAGTATACCAATAGAAATTCCTGTATAACATAGATGTTACGATTATAACGACAGAGTCAGGAGAAGAGGTAACTGTACTTTCTTTCATATATGACAAAGTTTTTATCAAGCAAAGGTAGGAAAATATAACTCACAAAAATTTTATTTGCTAGTAAGAAAGAGGGTTTGTGTTCCTGGTCATTTTGTTTTATCTCTGCTTTTAATCTGACTTAATTTCTTGTTTAATTGACCATACTTTTAGTGTAGCTCCTCCCTTTGCTATTTTTCACTTTTTTTTTTTCATTTCATCCTGATGGAATACTTAATAGAGAATGTTTTGTAGTGCAGTCTATCTAGTTGTGAATTCTTTAACTTTTATTTATTATGGACTTTTTTTCATCTTTAAATCTGAAGCTTAATTTTGTTGGATATAAAATTCTTGGTTGGCATCCATTGTCTTTCAGAGGTTAAAATATGTTATTCCAGGACCTCCATCCTAGCTTTGAGGGTCTGGGCTGAGAAATCAGCTGAGATCTGAATTGGTCTTCCCCTGTATGTATTTTGATTTCTTTTTCTCACAGACTTTCAGATTTTATCCTTATTCTGTATGTTAGTCATTCTCATTATAATGTTCATTGCTATGGGTCTGCTGTAATTTTTACATTTGGGGACCTATAAGTCTCTCAAACATAATTTTCCATTTCATTTTTTAGGTTTGGGAAATTTTCTGATATTATTCCATTGAAAAGACTGTGCATTCTGTCAGTTTGTATCTCTCTCTGCTCCTTCATCTATCCTGATAAATCTTAAATTTGGTCTACTCATGTTATCACATAATTCTTGGAAGTTCTTTTTATGGTTTCTTATTGTCTTCTCTGCATGGTCAACTTTATTTTCAAGATTATATATTTTGTCTTCATTGCCTGAGGCCTGTCTTCCAAGTGGTTTTGTCTAGTGGTAATGATTTTATTGAATTTTTAATTTGGTTTATTGATTTTTACATTTTGAGGATTTCTGCTTTTTTCAGAATCTCTGCCTCTTTATCAAAGGGGTCTTTCACTTCTTGTATTTTCTCTGATTTCACTTCTTATACCATACTTTACTTCACAAATCAGTTAAACATATGTAAATTCTAAACTATTTTTCTAACATTTCTTCTACTGTATTGTCAATGAATTGTATTATTGGAGCATCTTTATTTGTTAGGGGTGCTCTGTTCCCTTGTTTTTTCATGTTATTTGTGCATTTTCCCATCTATCAGTATGGATCTGAGGCAGTACGGTTTCTACCCTATAGACTTTTAGTGTCCCTGAAGATTTCCAGTACCTCGTCTTTAAGGTGGATATTAACATGACATAAATAGCATCCAACGTAAAACAATATACAGCCTTAAACTTAAGAGCTCCTATTAAGATGTCTACAGTTTAATAAACAGAAATGATGTGATTCAATTATTGTCTACAATATAAACAATAAATTTGCTAAAAGTGTTTACAATTTCAAAAGGTGCATAAAGATAAAACAGAATCTTTTTTTGTGTGTGAAGTGATGTTTGTAAGGGAGGAGGAGAGAAGATAGAAGCGAAAATTTACAGGACAAGTAGAGGAATTGATAGAGATTGGATGTTAGCAGGAGAAAAAAGAGAGAGAGAATCCAGGGAAACAGATAAGTGAGAGAATGAATATATACAAAGAAAAAAAAGTAAAAATACAAAAATACAAAACTGTAAAACACTATTCATACATCACAGAACTCAATAAACTGATGCATGAAAAATACTTGGCCTCAAATATGGTAGAAATGTTAGAAAGGAAAAAAATTGGTGGAAAATCGAATAATTGTTTTTGTTGAAGTCCAGAAGTTTCTCAGCTTCCTCTCTCTGTTGATAGGTGGGTTGTCTGGAGTTTGATGTTAGCCTTAGTCCAGTGGGTGTCAGAATTGTTGCCTGGGCAAGCTGATAGCAAGATGCCCTCACAGCCTCTTCTTCATTTTTTTTATTTTTCATTTTTTAAAATTTATATATGACAGCAGAATACATTGCAATTCTTATTACATATGGAGAGCACATTTTTTTGAGAGAGAGCAAGAGAAAGATAATTTTTTAATATTTATTTTTAGTTTTTGGTGGACACAACATCTTTATTTTTATGTGGTGCTGAGGATTGAACCCAGCGCCGGGTGCATGCCAGGCGAGTGTGTTACTTCTTGAGTTACATCCCCAGCCCAGAGCACAATTTTTAATATCTCTGGTTGTATACATAGTACATTCACATCAATTTGCATCTCCATACCTGTACTTTGGATAATAATGCTCATCACATTCCACCATTATTAATAACCTCATTCCTCCTTCCTTCCCCTCCAACCCCTCTGTCTTATCTAGAGTTTGTCTCTTCCTTCCATGCTTTCCTTCTTTATCCCACTATGAATGAGCCTCCTTATATCAAAGAAAACATTTGGCATTTGGTTTTGGGGATTGGCTGACTTCACTTAGCATTATCTTCTCTAACTCTATCCATTTACCTGCAAATGCCATGATTTTATTCTCTTTTATTGCTGAGTAATATTCCATTGTGTATATATGCCACATTTTTTTATTCATTCATCTATTGAAGGGCATCTAGGTTGGTTCCACAGTTTAGCTATTGTAAACTGTGCTGCTATAAACATTGATGTGGCTGTGTCCCTGTAGTATGCTGTTTTTAAGTCCTTTGGGTATTGACCTAGGAGAGGAACAGCTGAGTCAAATAGTGGTTCCATTCCCAATCTTCCAAGAAATCTCCATACTGTTTTCCAAATTGGCTGCACCAATTTGCAGTCCCACCAGCAATGTATGAGTGTACCTTTTTACCACATCCTCACCAACAGTTATTGTTGTTTGTATACATAATAGCTCCAATTCTGACTGGTACGAGATGAAATCTCAGTTTTGATTGGAGTAGTTTTGATTTGCATTTCTCTCATTGCTAGTGAATGATGAACATTTTTTTTTCATTCATTTGTTGATTGATTGTACATTATCTTCTGAGACGTGTCTCTTCAGTTCTTTGGCCCATTTATTGATTGGGTTATTTGGTTTTTTTTGGTGTTCAGCTTTTTGGGTTCTTTATATACCCTAGTGATTAGTGCTCTATCTGATGTATGAGGGGTAAAGATTTGCTCCCAGGGGGCTGGGGATGTGGCTCAAGCGGTAGCGTGCTCGCCTGGCATGCGTGCAGCCTGGGTTCGATCCTCAGCACCACATACCAACAAAGATGTTGTGTCCGCCGAGAACTAAAAAATAAATATTAAAAATTCTCTCTCTCTCTCTATCCTCTCTCACTCTTTCTTAATAAATAAATAAATATTAAAAAAAAGAAATAACATATGGAATTTAAAAAAAAAAAAAAGATTTGCTCCCAGGATGTAGGCTCTCTATTCATCTCACAGATTGTTTCTTTGCTGAGAAGAAACTTTTTAGTTTGAGTCCATCTCATTTACTGATTCTTGATTTTAATTCTTATGCCACAGGAGTCTTATTAAGGAAGTTGGGACCTAATCCCACATGATGGAGATTAGGGCCTACTTTTTCTTCTATTAGATGCAGGTTATCTGGTTGTATTCCTAAGTCCTTGATCCATTTTGAGTTGAGTTTTATGCATGGCCTCACAGCCTCTTCTAACCTTCAGACCCAAGGTAGCCAGCCCATTCATCTCATGCACTTTAGGACTGGCAGAGCTGGGGATAATCCCACCCTGTCCAGTCTTTCCAACCTGTGCTCCCTGGGGCAAAATTCCCCTAGTATCTGACTTTTCATGGGATTGCCAGGCCCAGACTGGTCCACGAAAACCCAGTCACTATCTGACAGATCTGGGCTTCAGATACTCCAGATACACTGCATTCCCAAGATCTCAATGCTATTCCAACTTGCATAGAAACCATCAGGGATGCACTCAAAGAAACAGTCCTTCAAAGAAGCAGCAAGATGGTGGCCACAAGCCACTCTAAGCAGAAAGACATAAGGTGTAGCCAAACCCACATAAACCCTGATAGTGAACTTCCAGGCCCTGACTGGTGTCCTCAGAGGCAGCATCACTCCCATATCACAGTGGTGACAAACATGCAGGCACCCTGGACCCAGGCCTGGTTCATGTCCCAAGATGGAGGCAGCTGTGTGCAGTCATACCTGCAGCCACCCTGGTGGTGGATCTCTGGGAGGCAGGTTGGTGGCATCAGTAATGGCAGCAGCACCCTAAGAATAGACCTCTGGGTGCTGATAGGGAGCTCAAATCATATCTCAATAGTAATCTTGAATGTTAATGGCCTAAACTCATCAATCAAAAGATAAAGACTAGCTAGTTAGATTAAAAATAATACACAACAATATGCTGTCTTCAAGAGATTCACTTCAGAAAAAAAGACATCTGCAGACTTAAGGTGAAAGGATAGGAAAAAAAAACATCACTCATATGGATCACATAAACAAGCTGGGGTTTCTATCCTCTGATCAGGCAAAGTGGACTTCAATCCAAAGTTAAGCACAAGGAACAGAGAAGGATACTTCATACTGCTTAAGGTAATTATACATCAACAAGACATAACAATTGTTAAATATTTATATCCCAAATGATGGAACATCCACATAATCAAACAAACCTTTCTCAATTTCAAAAATCAAATACACCACAACACAATAATACTGGGTGATATTAACATAACTCTCTCACTACTGGACAGATCTTCCAAACAAAAACTAAAAAAAAAAAAAATGCTATAGAATTAAGTAATACAATCAAAATTTGAGACTTAATGCACATATATAGAACATTTTATTGATTAATGAGTGAATATACATTCTTCTCAGCAGCACATCATCAATCTTTCTGTAAAATAAGTCATTTTATACCACAAAGCAACTCTTAGTAAATACAAAAAAAGAGATAATACCCTGAGTTCTATCAGAACATAATGAAATTAAATTAGAAATCATGTTAAAATAAAAAATAGAAGCTACTCTAATACCTGAAGTCTAAATAATACACTACTGAATGTTCAATGGATAACAGAACAAACTAAGGTTGAATAAAAAAATACCTAGAGGTAAATGAGGATACCAATACAACATATCAAAATCTCTGGGATACTATGAAGGCAGTACTAACCAGAAAGTTCATTGCATTTTGCTCATTCATTAAAAAAATGAATAATAATATTAACAAAGAAATTACCTAACAAAACAAATCAACACCCAAAGCAGTAGAAGACAGGAAATAATTAAAATTGGAGCTGAAATCAATGAAATTGAAATAAAAGAAACAACTAAAAAATTGACAAAACAAAAAGTGGGTTCTTTGAAAAATATAAATAACATTTATCAAACTCTAGCCATGCTAATGAAGAGAAAAAATTCAAAATACTAAAATATGTGATAAAAAAGAAAATATCACAGTAGACACTACTGAAATACAGAAGATAATTAGAAACTCTTTTGAAAATTTATGTTCCAATAAAATAGAAAAACTTGAAGACATCGATAAATTTCCAGAGACATATAACCTAGCCAAACTGAATAAGGAATACTTATACAATTTAAACAGATTAATTTCAAGCAACAAAATAGAAGATGCCATCAAAAGCCTAACAAACACGAAAAGCAAAGGACCAGACAGATTCTCAGCTGAGTTCTATAAGACTTCAAAAAGGATTAACACCAGCAATCCTCATAATAGTGAAAAGGAGGGAACCCTTCCAAACTCATTTTATGAGAGCAATATTACTCTTATACCCAAATCAGACAAAGACAAATTAAGGAAGTTAATTAAATTAAAAAACTGTAGATCAAAATCCCTGATGAACACAGCTACAAAAATTTTCAATAAAATTGTGGCCAATCACATAAAAAAAAAAAACATTTTTACAACAGTGAACCAAAATCGAGTGGAGTTTATTTCATGGATGCAAGGTTGATTCAACATTCAGAAATCAATAAATATAATTCATTACATCAATAGATTTACAAACAAGAATCATATGATCATCTCAATAGATGAAGAAAATGTGTTTAGTAAAATTCAGCACCCCTTCATACTCAAAACACTAGAAAAACTAGGGAACATAGGAACATAACTCAACATTGTAAAAGATATATGATAAACCCAAGACCAACATTATTTATTCTAAATGGTAAAAATTGAAAACATTCCCTCTAAGAACTGGATCAAGACAAGGATGCTGTCTGTGATCACTTCTATTCAACATTGTCTTTGAAACTTTAGCCAGAACAATTAAACAGGAAAAAGAAATTAAAGGGATACAAATAGGAAAAGAACTCGAACTAACACTATTTACCAATGCCATGATTTTATATTTAGAAGATTCAAAACATTCCACCAGACATCTTCTACAACTTGTATGTGAGTTCAGCAAAGTAGCAGAATATAAAATCAACACATATAGATCAAATGCTTTCCTATACATCAGTGATGAATATATTGAAAGAGAATTGGAAAACTACCCCATTCACAATAGTCTCAAAAAAAAAATCAAATATTTGGGAATAAATCTGACAAAAGAGGTGAAAGACCTACCTGTACAATGGAAACTACACAACACTAAAGAAAAACATTGAAGAAGACCTTAGAAGATGAAAAGATCTCCCATGCTCCTGGATAGGCAGAAGTAATTTTGTCAAAATGTCCACACTACCAAAAGCAATTTATAGATTTAATGCAATTCCTATTAAAATCCCAATGAAATTCTTCATAAAACTCGAAAAACCAATTATGAAATTCATTTGGAAAAATGAGACCCAGAATAGCCAAAGCAATCCTTAGCAAGAGCGAAGCAGGAGGCATAACAATACCAGAACTTAAACTATACTACAGAGCCAAACTAACAGAAAGGGTATGGTATTGGTATCAAAACAGATACATAGAACAATGATACAGAATAAAAGACACAGAAACAAAGCCACATAAATACAGTATGTTTAGTATCTCATACTAAACAAAGGCACCTAAAACATTCACTGGAGAAAAGATAGCCTCTTCAACAAACGGTCCAGGGAAAATTGGAAATCCATTTGTTGCAAAATGAGATTAAACCCCTATCTCTAACCCTGTATAAAACTCAACTTAATATGGATCAAAGACTTATGCACTAGAACAGATACCCTGCACCTAATAGAAGAAAAAATAGGCCCACATCTTCACCATGTTGGCCTAGGATCTGACTTCCTTAAAAAGACACCTAAGTGTAAGAAGTAAAATCAAGAATCAATAAATAGGATGAATCCAAACTAAAAAGCTTCTTCTCATCAAAGGAAAATATCAAGATTATGAAGAGAGAGCCTAAAGAATGGGAGAAAACCTTTATCACACACACCTCAGATAAAGCATTAATCTCCAAGATATATTTAAAAAAAAAAAACTTAACACCAAAAAACCCCACAAATAACCCAATCAATAACTGGGTTAAGGAACTGAACAGACACGTCGTAGAAGAAGAAATACAATTGATCAACAAATATGTGAAAAAATGTTCATCATTTCTACCAATTAGAGAATTGCAAATCAAAACTAAGATTTCATCTTACTCCAGTCATAATGGCAATTATCAAAAATACAAGTAACAATAAATATTAGTGAGGATGTGGAGAAAAAGGTACATGTATACATTGTTGGATGGACTGTAGATTGGTACAAACACTATGAAAAACAGTATGAAGATTTCTCAGAAAACTTGGAAAGGAACCATCATTTGACCCAGCTATCCCACTCCTCAATTGATATCCAAAGGACTTAAAATCCACATACTATAGTGATGCAGTGACATCAATGTTTATAATAACTCACAATAGCTAAACTATGCATCCAACCTAGGTGTTTTTCAGTTAATGAATGGATAAATAAAATGTGCTATGTATATTCAATGGACTATTACTCAGCTTTAAAGAACAATGAAATGATTGCATTTGCTGGCAAATGAATGGAGTTGGAGAATGTCATACTAAGCAAAATAAGCCAATCCCCCCAAAAAAACAAAGGCCAAAGATTTTCTCTGATATGTGGATGCTAATTTCACAATAAATGGTGGGGCTAGGGAAGAATAGAGTTACTTTAAATTAAGTAGAGATGTGGGGGCTGGGGTTGTGGCTCAGTGGTAGGGTGTTTGCCTCCCATGTGTGAGGCACTTGGTCGGATCCTCAGCGCCACATTAAAAATAAATAAAGATATTGTGTCCATCTACAACTAAAAAAAAGTGTTTTAAAATTTAGGTATAGGGAAATGAAGTGAGGGGAGAGATATGGGGATAGGAAGGATAGTAGAATGAATCAGACATTAGTACCCTATGTACACACATGGCTACACAACTGGTGCAATTCTATATCATATACAACCAGAAAAATGAGAAATTATATGCCATTTATGTACGATGTGTCAAATTGCATTCTACTGTCATGTGTAACTAATTAGAATGGAAAATGGGTAATGAAAAAAAATGAATAAACCAGTTCTCAAACTAACAAAAAAAAAAAAGAAAGAAAGAAAAAGAGAAAATACTGTGCAATTGTTTGGAAAATTGTAGCACTGCAGCATAAATAGAATAATGTGTGAAACAAATGATTAAACTCCGATCTTATTTTAACCTCCTACAAGAATACACTGAAAGTTCAAAGAGGTACAAAAATATAACCCATAGGAAATGGAAATTGGAGGCATTTTGGATAAGACAGTTCCAAATTGTTTTCATAGTCAGGATCATATGGAGGTTTGCTAGAATAGTAAATGAATTTAAAGAGGGAAGCCAAGTATATTTTTTTCTATTTAGAATGATATGTAAATATAGTCAGATATAACAATATATTTTATTTCTAAGCTTACAGAAATAGAAAGCAGTCAATAATGGGGGCATTTATTTTGGAGAAAGAAACAAAAAATGGGGACACATATATTTTTCACAAATATCTGAAGGTCAATTTTATGGAAAAGATAATGTATTTTGAATTTATCTCTGATAGGATAGGAGAAAAATAGCAAGTGAATAGAATTTTCATGAAGTTATATTTTGTCAAAGGCTTTAGTCATAAGAATATTTGGAAAAGTTTATACGCCTAAATGGCTACTCCTTGTGAAATGAGTCTGTTTTGTGTGGACTTACCCTTTTTTATTTTGTGTATGATCAAGATGTTTCTAGTATTTTCTCTATGAAAAACACCACTAGCACATCAGATTGCTGCTCTTTCTTGGCCGGGTGGGGGGGAGGGTCCATACCAGGGCTGAACCCAGGGGCACTCAACCATTGAGCCACATCTGCAGCCTATTTTGTATTTTATTTACAGTCAGGATCTCACTGAGTTGCTTAGCGTCTGACTTTTGCTGAGGTAGCTTTGAACATGTGATCCTCCCACCTCAGCCTCCCGAGCTGCAGGGATTACAGGCATGTGCCACCATGCCCCCAGCTTGTTATTCTTTTAAATAGAATAAGTAGGGAAAGAATGATTGAAAAGATGCATTTAGCTATAAATTGACGTGGCAGCCATGAGGGAGAGACCTGGAAATCTGACAATTTCTAGGCCAAACAAATGGCATTTGCAAAGTTCCTGATAATGAGTGAAATTTGACTTAAGTGATAGGAAGAAGACCAGGGTGGCTAGAGTGGAAAAATGTGTGAGGGTAATAGAAGACTTTGACATGATGGCAGCAAGTTGGTTTTGACTCTGACAGTAGAAACGGAGGAAAATATTTTAGAGAGGAGAAGCTTGAAATGAGAGATTTTTTTAATAAGCTCTCTTAGGATGTTCTGTTGAGAGCAGACAGAAAGGATAGACTCTTGATAGGCTACTATGGTTTTCCACGTGAAATCATCATTATTTGGACCAGGAAGTTACAACGTTAAAAAAAAAAAAAAAACAGTAGAATTTTGGACTTTTTCATTCATAGTTAATAGGATTGACTATAAAACGGATGAATGCTGTAAGGTCAAGGATCAAGGATAAGTGAAAGCTTTGAGGATTTAAAAAAAATAGTAAAATTAGAGCTGCCTTTTCAAAGACAGAACAATTTTTGCAGGAGAAACAGAGTGTTAAAGAACATGCCTTGAGATCATAATATAATGTTAAGTTGGACAGTCCTATTAAAAATGAGCTGGCATATAAAAATTTAATTCAAGCAGTCAAAAAAATAAGTCTAGAAGGAACACAATCTGGAAAGTATCGAAGAACATATGCTGTTTCAATCAATGTGACCAGATGAAATCACACTGGGGATGAATGTAAATTGAGCAGAGGTTCAGAGGCCAAACCCTGGGCGCAATATAGAGATTGGGAGATCAGAAAAAAAAAAAAAAAAAAAAGAGTAATAAATGAAATAAAGAAAAATCAGGAGAGGGTGGTATCCTAAGAACTTCAGTGAAAATAAGTCATCTCAGGAAAGTAAAAGTACTCGCAGCTGACAGGTCAAACCAGATGAAAACGGAACATTGACTTCTAATGGACACAGAGCTGTCACTGTAGTGGAGTAGCTGAAGCGATAATTTGAGAGAATTTAATAGAGAATGATAATCTAACAACGGGAGTGAAAAGATAGACAAATCATGTCAATAATTTTGATACAGAAGAGAAATGGAGCAGCAACTAGAAATGAATGCACCGTCAAGGATCTTATTTTGTTTACTTCTTCATCAATTTAATTGTATATTTAGCGTGGAGAAATTCCTCAGTTTGCATGCTGGTACTCAAAATTTCCTGCAGAAAGGAGAAAAGTGAAAAAGGGAACATTGTTCCCAGAATGTGAGTGGGGAGACAGTGTCAAACCAATGGAGAGGCTGCCCTCAGAACGGCTTATTAATGGTTTATACACAGTTCACGAGGGGAGAAGGCAAGTGTGTTGGGCAAATGTGATTATGGAGTCATGAGGTGACTGTCTTTCAGAAGTTTCCCCTTCTCCTTTTCTACCTTTTCTGGGATCAAATCAGGTCCTGCACATGCTAGGCACATGCTCTATCACTGACGTACATCTCCAACCCCCAAAGCCTCTATTTTCTCCATGAAAAAATATCAAACCAGGTCAGTGTCAATGATCTTTTGTTCAGATTCATTACATGCTCAAGAAGCAGCCACATCACTTTTCTAAACTGCTCCCTCTCCCAACAAGGGCATGGAACTCTGACACTGTATTACACACAATAATTTTCTGATGGCTACAGCTGCTTAATAAAGAACAGGATACATATAAATATGTGTTCCTACAACGATTCCAACAATGAGACCATAGCAGGGAAATGGTGAAGACAATCCATGGAATACCATGTAGTCTACTAACAAGACCAAGTACATATAAAAGTTCCACATATAATCAGAGAACTTCAAATTATTGGATAAAGACAGCAATGCTTTTTAAATAAAATTTACATACCTAACTCATTTTTTTTCAATGCAGTAAAGGGTTTTCTGGGTTTATTAATATATTTATGATTGACAAAGACCATGAATTCAAAATAAACAATGTAATGATTACCACAATCAAATTAATCATCATATCCGTCCCCACACGTAGTTATCATTTATATGTGGGGAGGTGTGGGTGTAGGTCATGAGGATATTTGGTATTCTCTTAGAAAATTTTAAGTAAACAAAACAATGCAGTATTATTAACTATAATTGCTATGTGGGACATGAGAATCCAAGAACTTATTTATATTATAACTGACTCATCTTTAGAACTAAAAGGACAAAGTTAGATCTTTACATTTTTTCATTCCAAAATAAATCCAAATTGATTAAATATATAAATGGAAAAGGAAATTCATCTCTTGAATATAGACTATTTATACAAGTTAGAGGAATATATTAACTAATATTACTTTATCAAATCAATGTTATAGCCCTTTAAATTTTTTAAAAGAAAAATTAGCAGATCACCATGTGGAGGTGTTTGTACCATCTTGTACTATATATTTCTAAATAGTTTGCCTCTATTGCTCTCACTTTATCCAATACAAAACTCAACCTATTTGTTTTATTTTATTGCAGAAGACATTTATTACTTTTCGCTGTATACTATAGCCTTTGTGCCCATTCTCACATCAGAACATAGTTATGTTTTTTTCCCCCCCTGTATGTGATATTTTGGAGAACTTTTGGCCAAGACAAATGTGATTGTTAATGGTATGTGGAGATTCCATGTTTCATTAAGGAAACTCTAAATATTTGTGTCACAGGATCTTTTTCTGGGGCGATTGTGGAGGGTTTTGCACACTCCCCTGAGTTCTCAAAGCAGAGCATGCAAAAGCAACCGAGGGCCCTTAGAGCTTGGCCTCACAAACCTACCACACAGTCCCCAGAGCTTTAACACCCTTTTCTGTCAGATGGTGGGTTAAGGTTCCTGAGTTCAGAGCCATTCCTGCTCAAATATTTTTGAAAATAAGCTCATGTTTTTCATGCATAATTTTTGGGGAGTGAAGGCTAAAAATATATACGTAGGGTACATTTTGAGGACCAGAAATAACAGGTCTGAAGGAACTGATCCCTGCTCACATCAAATCTTCAGGTTTGCTATACTTCTAAGAATGTCAGCATGTCATTTCCTGCTACATCAGTTATCCCGATTTATCTAATTTTAGACCTCCAGAAATCATTAAAGCGTTTCCCTACTTGTTTTATCTGACTTCATTCATTCATAGTCTTTTCAAGTGTGGTTTGATGAGGCATAGAAGATGAAATTTTGTGAAACATCTACTACTATGAACAAAATGGTTAAAAGATCCCTAAGCATGAAACTATGTACAAATTCCATAAAATGCAAGATGTGTCCATTGTTATTTATTTAAAAAATTATAAATTTTAAAAATTACAAAGTTTTCAAATGTGAGGACAAATAATTCTGTAATGTCTGAGACAAAAAGGGTTACCAATGCTGATTATGCACACAGCTGAAAGCAATGGGTAATCTAATAGAGCAAGAAATAGAGCATGTGAGCAGGCAGTGCTGAGAAAAATAACTCAGTATATGAAAGATGGTCAGATAATTAGAGAACAAATCTTTACAACAGGATTCTATATTTCTCCAATTATCACATTGACTCAGAAAAAAGTGCTTAATAATCTCTGCTATAAATAAGGCTGTAGAGAATCAGCCACTCTCATTTGCTACTAGTAGAAGTGTAAATTAGCTATCTATGGAGAATGGATAACATCTATCAAAATCTAAAATGCCACTTTAACCCAACAAGTTGTTTCTATAAAGTATTATACACACACACACACACACACACACACACACACATCTATATATGTATGTATATATGTCAAATTACGTGTACAAAATTCTGATGTGAAACATTTTTTAATAATTTTTTAAGAGAGAGAGAGAATTTTTTAATATTTATTTTTTAGTTTTTGGTGGGCACAACATCTTTATTTTATTTTTATGTAGTGCTGAGACTTGAACCCAGCGCCCCGTGCATGCCAGCCGAGTGTGCTACCACTTGAGCCACATCCTTGGCCCGAAACATTTTAATAGTGACAAAATAGTAAGCATAAATACTAAAGAATAGGATTATGAAACAATTATAATCTGCCAGGCATGGTGGCACATACCTGTAATCTCAGCAACTAAAAGGCTAAGGCAGGAGGATTTCAGTTCAATATCACCCTCAGCAACATAGCAATACCTTGCCTAAAATAAAATTTAAAATAAAATAAAAAGGGCTGGGGATATAGGTCAGTGAAAAAGCATGCCTGGTTTTAATCTACAGTACTCAAATATAGTTTTTAATTCACACAATGTAAAAATAAGAGAGAAGGAAGTGGAAGATCTCTCTGTGTGTAAATATAGAAATATAGCACACTATCTAGGATTTTTTAAAATGTTGGCAGTCAGTGTACATAGTATCCCTCAATTTGTCAAAGTAATAAGACATGACTTTATGTACATGAATATAGAGTTAAAATTACTGGAATGATACTTGTTACAAGTTGTTGAATTGTAGAACAGGATGATGAGACCAATTTTGTTTTTGTTTTTAATTATGTCATTTTATACTTTTGAATGTGATAATGTAACTTATTGGAAACTAATCTTACAAATGTTCTTTTTAAAATTATTTAAATAAACCAGGCATTGTGGCACACACCTATAACCACAACAACTGGGGAGTCTGAGGCAGGAGGATTGCAAGTTTGAAGCCATCCTCAGCAACTTAGTGAGATCCTCAGCAGTTCAGCAGTCTCAATAAATAAGTAAAACAAAAATTTAAAAGAGCAACAACAACAACAACAACAACAAAGGGCTGGAGACATAGCTCAGTGCCAAAATGCTCAGGTTAAATCACCAGTTGCACTCACGTGTTGAGCACACACACACACACACACACACACACACACACACACACACACACAAAGAATTATTAAATAACGGGGAAAGTGTGTTATGTTCTGCTACTAGAAAAAAAAATTCTGAAACAATTTTGTTTAAAACTAGGCCTATATGAAGGTAATAAATACTTGGTGAATATGTGCATGTATACAAATATACAGAGAGAAACAGAAAATAATCATTCTATTTGCTAATTTTAATTTTCTTAAAGTATCTCATTTGCTACATGAAACAATAAAACCATAAAACAACAGGAAGTGGTTTGAAACTAAGGAAAGGACCAAGGGAGAAAAGGAAGAAGAAAAAAGAAGGGGAAACTTTACTTCTTCTAATAATACTAAATAAGTTTCCCCTGCCCTGGAATGGGAAGGTGAGTAAGTAACCTCTATATTGTGATCACACTTGGAATTTTTATGTTCCATTCCTTGGATTGTCGCCTCCTTTCACAGATCCTCCCTTCTCTATGATCCAGTTCCAGTTCCTGGGTATATGTGCAGTGATGTTCAGCCTTTATACAATGATGAAGTGGCTGTTCCCCCTTCTTCCTCTGCCCCACTCACTCTGTCACCCAGGTGAGATGGCTTCCCCTTTCCACACTCTGCACAGTTGTAACATTTGATATGATGTCATGTGCACCAGTCCACTTCCCATGTCCAGGTGGAGAGTGAATAAATGCCCTTTACCCACACATTTTTCCTAGAAGATTGTTATTGTCTTAAAATTAGAATCTGTCTTTGTGTAATTATCAGTACAATCAATTGTTTTTAAGTAAACTCTCAGGTTAAAAAGTAGTTTTTTTTTCAAATATTAGCACATTTAATAGATTTGAGTTAATGATTAGTATATCATGTAAATAAAGGCATTAGCACAAATTTATATTCTTTTCACAGAGATGTTCCACCTTATTTGTTTTTTTTTTTTTTTTAGTTTGTAGTTTATGTTTTCATTTTGCTTCCTGCAAATAGAAGGATTTCAATGGAGAATTTATATGAGCAACGAGGACAATTTGGACTGAATGTTATATTAAAATTCTCAAAAAATCTGAATATAGAAAATGTAACACTTCTTTTGGTAATATCATTTGGGTTCCTGCGGCCAACTTTAACTAGTGTAGTGAAAATATTTCAGATCATTTCTTTTTTTTTTTTTTTTTTGCTAGGTAAAAGAGTCTCTTAAAATGCTTTAGATTCTATCTAAAATTAAATGTGAAATATTACACACAATCCTTCTGGGAGATGAAAGTATTTTATGCAATTTCTGTGCTTATCATACCAAGCAATTCCTTAAGATGTGGCAGAAGGAGATGCATCCACAGAATATCCTAAGGGAGGGATGTATTTTATTATTATAAGCAACATAAAAAATACAGGCAAAGTCAAACCAAACAGAAAGGATCCAAGAAGTACCCATGATTGGAAGTAGTGCTAGCAGGAGACCCAGCAAGTCCTCCCTGCCCATGCATACCTCACCGGAAAACAAAAGGTGAAGGTAAACAATTTTTTTCCTGAACACCAGCACTGAAAACTGAAGAAAGTAATTGCTTTCCAATTAGTGGCTGAAGGGAGATGCCTATCTTCTTTTCAAAGAAAAAGAATCTAACTCTCCCAGCAATGATTTGCTGACCTACAAAGGGTCTCAGAAGTGCTAGCACTATCAGTGTGTATTCCAAAGCACCTACACTGATAGATTAAAATGAGACAGCTTAACAGACCTACCATGAGAGAAAGCTTCAAAGGTCATCTTGAATAACTTGTCTGGCCAATAGTATAATGGATCTTGATCCAAAAGAGAAATTACTTCTTTCCCAAGGTTTGATGAAAATTATCTTGAATTTCTAAGAGCAGGCAAATCTCAACTGGTTTCAATTTTGAGAATTTACTCAGAAGCAGTTTTTCTCATTGTAAAATACACAAAAGACTGTTAAAATCTTGACCATATGCTACAGTTATTTTTATTTGTGTATCATTTAAATAATTTTTCTTCATTGTAGCAATTATTGTTTGCATTGTATCTCTCCTCTCTTTCTCTAAACCTTGGGAGACACTTCAGTATAGATAGATAATAATTACCCATCTGTACTAGTGATATGAATATTTTAAGATACTTGAGATCTGCATGTAGAAACTTTGCCTGGGCCAACAGGGGTAGCAAAAACTGTCTGACAAAAATTAAAATAAGCTACAATACACACATAGGCATATCTTGTTCAAAACACACAAATTTTTGTTTCCACCTTTAAAAAATAAATACAGTTTATATTTCCAGTGACTTTTCTGAGACAACTAGAAATCAGAAACTTAATCATCATCATGGAAATTTCACCTGTCAATTTTTGTTAGCTAGGAGAAAATGCATGAAGTAAAAAGCATTTCTATTTGCTCTTTAGTCCACACATCACAATATGAAGAACAGATAAACGTCATGTTCTCGGACAAATCCCATCGATTCCTTCAAAATCAGCTCATTTTTAGCATTTGATTATTCAGAGCATACCAACAGCAAATCATGTAGCTGTATTATTTCCTTGTTTCCCAGTAATTAATCCACATACCATTTTACAAAGATTGACAATCAACGAAGAAAATTGGTCAATGAAAGTAAAACCACATCAGTAAAAGAGTAATGATAGTACTACAGGTGAAAGCTAAATGATGCTATGCAGTTATAGAAGTAGTGAATCTACTCTGTAAGATGCCATCATGGTGAAAATTGACATTATTCTTTGTCAATGCTTAAAAAACTGTAAAATTGGTGTTTTAATAAATAATTAAACTATTTAAAAAAAAGAAGTAGCTGAGTGGAATCTTGACACTGTTGCCATTGAGAGATTGTAGATATGCAACCACAGTTTAGAGAAGGAAGTCTGATCAACATAAGGAAGTGAATGTAATAAAAAGAACCGAGATGTCCCAAAAGAAACAACACTAGCAAGAAAAACAAAATGAAACAAACAAACTTTGTATCACAGGAAATTCTGAAGATATTGCATCACATCAGAAGCACAAATGATAAGATGCTAGAAGCGCACCCAAACTTGGAAAGAAGTATGCCATTTCCCAAGGAATGGAAAAGGTGCTTAATTTATGTCAGATGGAACAAGAGAACAGAAAGGCAATCACTGTTCAAACTATTCTTGATTTTCTTTTGTTTGAGAACAAAAACATTTTGTTTTTTTAAATTTTTTTCTTATTCTTTTAAGTTCACTAAATAAATATAAATTTAATATCTTTTTGAGCAATTTTCTATATAAAACTGACAGTAAGTGTTAATGATTTGGCATATACTTCAAAAGGTCATGAAGCAATCATAATTTCCTAGTTATTGAGGTCACATTGCACAAATTCATTTGTATGGGCATTTTTATAATCTGATAGTACTATAGTAGCGGGAATTCCTTATATATGTTGCTATCCTCACTCTTTGGAAAACAATGTGAAAAATTTCTTGCAGTATGTCATAAATTAAATAGGAACTATTACTAGTCTTAATGAACTACAAGCAACTAGCAATCATTGCAACTTTTAATAAGATTGGAAGAATACAGTTTATGTTTCCAGTGACTTTTCTGAGACAACTAGTAATCAGGAAAAAAATATTTTAATAACTTTTTTTTTAAATTAAGATCATTTTTGAAAAAAAATATAATCTTAAAAAGTCTAGCCAGGCATCATGGTATACACCTGTGATGCCAGCATCAGGGTTGTGAGGGAGTTGTAGAAGGGTGCAGGCAGCCAGGACAAAGTGGCAACTGAGGAGGTCAAGGGCAGCATGGACAGGGTCTTCCAATGAGGTCAGTATCCTGGTGAATGAGAGTGCTCGTGGACATAAGCAGAGGACCCAATGTGATAGACTGCCATACTTATGCCAATAAATGGAGTAGAAAAACAAAAATAAAATACAGGTTCAGGGGGTATCAAAGAATAATAACGAGGAGCATGGAGAGGGAAAGAGATAAGGAAGAAATTCCAGAGACCATAAAAAGAATAGGCCAAAAACTCCCCAGCTAACTCCCAGCTCTGGAGCCCCTTCTCTTTGGATAAGCCTGTCACTGTCACTTTGGAAATAAAACTGCTGCTAGATTGCCATCTCTATGTCCTGTTCTTCAATTTTTTGCTGAATGGAGACAATGAATCTAGCACCCCTAGACAGTAACAGTTCCAAGTACAAGGCCACCATCAGTAACTTAGAGTGACCTTGTCTAAATAAATAAATAGGACTGAGTATGTACCTCAGTGTTAAAGAGCCCCTGAGATAAATCTCTAGTATCACATGTATACATTTATCTATACATGTATAAATGTGTGCATATATATGCATATTTTAACATTTTGTATGTTAATTGTGTTATCACAAAGCCATAGTCTTTCTTAGGTTTGGTTGACCAAAATACCACCAATAAAGAGATAGACAGCAACAAATAACAATCATTGAGAATTTACCATGTTATTGAAAATTATCTTTAGAAGTTAACAGCTTATTTAATGTTCTTAACAGTTAAGTAAGAACTACCAGTTACCAGTTTAAAATTGGAAAGCAAAAACAAAGATTAAGAATGTTCTCCAGATCATTCTTGAAATATGACTTTCATTATTGTTGTTTCAAATTTCCACTGTGGACCATTTTGGTTAATCAGCTGCAATACTTTCTAGTATTCACATAGTTAATAATGTCATGGCTCCGAATTGTTCAAATCTGTTGATCACCTCCTATTATTTTTTAGTTCTTCAGAGTCTCCACCACTGTTTCTACCTTTTTCATAACTGTGATTTATAGATAAGATCCATGGTAACCAGACTGACATCAAATCTGTTTTCCCTAGTCCTGCCTGCACAGCAGCAGCAGCAACAACTCCCTATAAATGGCTTTAAATGCTGGAAATTACAGAAATCACCTCACACATGTTCCCATTTCTTATGAAGATAGCAGTGAATGTATGTATGTAGATTTATACAGATTTTTTTCATTCTAAAATTATAACTAATGAAATATTTGGTGAGGAGGTCAAGTTTAATATCTAATATTATTAGGGAAAAGATTCATTTTGGAATGGAAAGACATTTCAGTTATACTGAATGTGTCAAGTTTAAGGAAAGAATTTGAAGAAAATCAAAGCGAGTTCATTTTACTTTCAGGAGAATAAAACAGAGATTATAGAATAGTCATAATTGGGCTTGGTTGAATATACCACCACCAATAAAGAGATCATCAACAACAAATAACATTTACTGAGAATTTACCATGCTACTGAAAACATTCTTTACAAGTTAAACACTTATTTAAATGTTCCTTATTTAATTGTGTTCTGAGTAAGAACTACTACTAATCCAGTTTGCAAATGGGAAAACAAAAAGTGGGATTAAGGAAGTTCTCCAGGTTACACAACTATAAAACTCTACATCCAGTTTCCAGAGTCAAAGTCTTTCTCTCCTGGAACCACATCCAGGGAACCATTTCACATACAGATTTCAAAATAAGATCAAATGCATAACATCTACCTTAGCCACTATCTTATTCCAGTCAGCAGTGATAAGGGAAGAAATGCAAAGAAATATAAATATCTAAATGTTGAATAAATGAGTGGGTGGCAAGAGTGTTATGGTGTCAGGGTATACTCTTTTTGGTTGCTAAGAGAGTTTCTGCCCAATGCAACCTGGGAACACAGGTCAGTACATGTCATTTTAACAGACTGTGCTGAGATACAAAAACAGTGTCCATCATTCTGGGTGACAGAAACATGAGTTCAACACACAAAAACTGAAATAATCCATAATCTTGCTCCTCTTTTTAAAATTTTTAAGTTTCTTTTTTTTTTAGTTGTATATGGACACAATATCTTATTTATTTTTATGTGGTACTGAGGATTGAACCCAGTGCCTCACATGTGCTAAGCAAGCGCTCTGCCACTGAGCCACAACCCCAGCCCCTTGCTCCTCTTTTGTGAGCCTAAAATATGGGTAAAAAAAAAAAAAAAAAAAAAAAAAGCTAGTAAAGATCATAGGGAATATTGTGCATGGTATTTTTCACTTCAATCCATTCAAAAGTACAAAACTGTTCAACTATACATTGTTAAAATATGTGACTGGGATTCCGGCGTGAGGTTTTAAAAAAGGTTTTATTGTTTAGTCAATTTGAAATAACTGGTGGAAACAATTTATAGATTCCATTTTTCCATTTCATAGGGTCCTAAAATTATGGAATTTCATAATGGGAAGTTCTCAGAAGTGAGATATTTCTTTTGCTTTCAAATTCTGCTTTCTTTCATATATGATTAAAAGTCCCAAGTGTGTAGAAAATTTCATTTGTTAAATATATGGCCACACTCTGATTTTATTTGGGGAAGAATTGGGCAAACCATTGACAGTTGCAATGTTCAGAAACTGTAAGTTAACCTGCCTGGGAGCCTAATGAAATATTATATTCTTATATAAGTTGAATTATCATGCACAAAAGAAGTTTTCATGTTAAGTAAATGTGAAGGTCAATGGATAAGTAGCCACGAAGGAAAAAAAAATGGATTTTGTTTTCTTCCATGCCTTTGCTATAAAGAAACAAAACAACCACTTTGCATCTATCAAAGTTAGTTCATTCTGAAGCTTGAAATTGGGAGGAAACTACAATTCAAACAGTAAAGGAACACTCTGTACTCTCCTTGAACTTCTCTGACCCAATCTCTACATGTATTTTCATTTTGTCCTCAGTCTTTTGCGATTGCTTTTGAGGAATAATATGGGCTCCCTCTGGTGACTAATTTCACACCTAAATATTCCCATGGCAGTTAATTAAGAAGCTGCAGTCTCTGGATCTGTACTTGTCTTATGCAGAAAAGGATGTGAGGTTAGAGGCCTACAGGGAAAGGGTTTTTTCCTTTCATTTTTTTTTTAAAGAAATAAAAAAGCCTTAGAGCTTAGCATTGGTTCTCCATTAGGTGCACAGAGAAAGTTTTAAACACTTATCTAATTTCATCACTTTAAATTCTTCAATTGTGGGCTGCAATTTTTTTCCCCTCTTCATCATAGCTACCATTATTTAAAATAAGAGAGTCCTAACACTTTCAGGCAATACATTTCTTATGACAAAATTAGGAGATAAAGTATTCTCACAGCAATGTAAGATTAATAAGGATGCACATTTTTCGGAGTGCTTTGTGCACAAAATGAAGTAGAGATCAGGAAAACAAGAAATTAACACCATAAAAGGAGGACTTCTTCAGGTCAGTCCTCTTCAACCAAAGGACTCTTTAGCATGAAAAAGGAGTCTAGGTCAGGTCTCTTATCAGCAGGATGTGACAGAGTTGAAGCTGCTTACTCAGCTATTCATTCCTTCTTCCTGCTTCTATCCCTAACATGATCTGGATATGGTTTGAATGTTCCCCATATCGTGAATTGAAATTTGATTCTACCTGTGGAGAATTAACAGAGGGGGCTACAATGTTCCTAGGTGGGGTCCTTGGAAATTGATACTATTAGATTAATATATTAAATTTTTTGTTTTTCAGTAATCCATAGGATTTAAAATATTCTAGGGCCTGTTTTTAGTAAATGTGAGAGTTTTTAGAAATGCAGTTGTTGAAGTTGGATTGATAGGTTTCGGTGGATGCCCATCTTTAACTGTATTAAATAATACAAACATTGTTCCCTAAAGTGAATTTTCACATTTACTTTACTACCCAATTTTTATGTTCTGTATGAGATTATTTTTCCCAATGGGTAAAAATATATTTCCAGTTTAATCTCTGTATTTCTAAGACTTTTAAAACCTTTTTTTTAAATGGCTTCACTTAATAAAACAAATACTGTCACAAATTTTCCCTAGACACTCATCTTTCCCAAGATGACACACAAAAAAATATGTAAATATTTACATTTTTACTGAAAAACAAAAAACCTAAAATTTCAATTATTAAAGCCCAAATAAAGAATGCGATAGTAGTATGGTTGAAAGCATTCAAGAGAATGAATGTGACATAAATAAACCTCTGAAATCATATTTTGATAGACATGAATTATAAGACGTATGCACATGATCTTAAGATAGGTAAATCACAAAAGGGTCTAAAACAATATTCCATCTCAAGATGTACAGTATCTCTTACAATCAGAGAAATGCAAATTAAAACTACACTAAGGTTCCATTTCACTTCAGTCAGAATGGCAATTATCAAGAATACAAGCAAAAAGAAACTTCAGTGAGGATGTGAGGGGAAATGGTATACTCATACATTGCTGGTGGGACTGCAAATTGTTGCACTATGGAAAATAGTATGGACAGTTCTCAGAACATTTTGAATGGAACCATTAATTGACGCAGTTATTCTACTCCTTGGTATATACCCCAAAAAAACTTAAAATCAGCATACTACAGTGACACAGCCACATCAATGTTTATAGTAGCTCAATTCTCAATAGCAAAGCTATGGAACCAACATAGGTACCCTTCAACAGATGAATGGGTAAAGAAACATTGTACATATACACAATGGAATATTACCCAGCCATAAAGAAGAATAAAATATGGCACTTTCCAGTAAATAGATGGAACTAAAGACTATCAAGCTAACTGAAATAAGCCAATCCCAAAAAACTAAGGGCTGAATATTCTTTCAGATACACAGATGCTGATTCACAATAGGTGGAAGGCAAGGCTCACAGAATTGGATAGGGCAGAGTTGGAGTGGAAAGGAAGTAGGGATGAGAATGGGGAAGATAGTAAAATGAATCAGACATAACTTTCCTATGTTCACATATGAATACATGGCCAGTGTTACTCGACATCACATACAACCACAAAAATGAGAAATTATACTCCATGTAGATATGATATTGTAAAATATATTCTACTGTCATGTATAACTAAAAATTAAAAAAATTAAAAATTAAAAAAGAGAAAGGAAAAATACAAATAATAACTGTTGTTAAGAATGTGGGGGAAAAGGTATACTCATTCATTGTTGATTGAACTGGGTAGAACTGCTTTGGAAAGCAGTATGGAAGTCCTCAAAAGATTAGGAGTAGAACAACTGTATTACCCAGCTATTTCACTCCTTGGAATTTATCCAAATGAACTGGAGTCCGCATAATATAGTGATACAGGCACAGCAATGTGATACAGTGATACAGGCACAGCAATTCACAATAGCCAAGTTTTATACTTTATTTTGAGAGAGGGTCTTACTAAAGTTGCTAAGGCTGGCCTGAACTTGAGGCACCAGACCAGGTACGGGTCAGATGAATGGATAAACAAATGTGGTGTATATATACATAATGGAGTTCTACTTGGCCATAATAAAGAATGACATTATGTTATCTGTTCATAAATGGAATAAACTGGAGAACATCATGCTAAGTGTAATAAGCGAGACTCAGAAAGTCAAGGATCAAATGTTTTCACTCATATGTGAAATTTATAACAAAATAAGGAGGAAAAGGGGGTGATATTCCATGTCAATAGAAGGAAGGTCCATAGAGAAGAGAAAGGTGATTGTCGGGGAGGGAAGAGGGATAAGAAAAGGAATTATAGAGTAAAATTAACTAATTAACCAAAATATGCTGTGTGTGTGTGTGTGTGTGTGTGTGTATATACATACACACACAAAATATATAGATATATGAAGGTAAAATTCACTGAGTGTACCTTTTCCCTACAATCTCAACAACAATTTATTGTCATTTTATATATATTCATATATATACATATATACACATATATACATATATACACATACATACATATACATATGTGTATACATATATACACACACATATATATATACACATATATACATATATATATATATATATATATATATATATATATATATATATATATATATATATATAAAATGACAGTAAATTGTTGGTGAAGTTGTAGGGGAAAAAGGTACACTCAGTGGATTCCACCTTTATTATACCTATAAAGCACTCATTAAAATAGGAGTAAATAAATAAATAGAAGGAATACCACAAAGTAGAGGAACATAAACAGAGGGAAAGAGGAGGCTAGGGAAAGAAGGAACTGAAATGGAGCAAATTATATTCCATGTATGTATTATTATGTCAAAATGAACTCTGGCATTATGTATGAATATAAGGCACTAATGAAACATTTTGATATGGAAGGATTTGAAAGTTAAATTATAATTTATTATTAGCAGCAATTTCTTATAATAACACTTGATCAATAATTTTACCTTCTATCTAAGTGGGCTGAAAATGTGTCATTTTGTAAAATGTTGTTTTGAGCATAAAAATTGTATTAGCTTTATAACTTAGGGGTATGACAAGGACTTTTCCATTGCTGAAAAACAGTGGTAAAACTCAGGTTAAGCATGCACACACAAATATTTTGTACTTATTCATTTTTTAAAGCAGGGGCTCCAGTGTGAGAGAAAATGATTGGGGAAACACAGAGATACAGAGATACAGGTATTATGATAGGATTATTATCCTAATCACATTACCTCTTTGATACCCAACTAAGAGATAACACTTCAAGTTATCCATCAAATTGCCAACCACTGAACAACTGTAATGATCATCTTTCCACAATGACAGTCTGAGCAGATCACCTCCTACTTAAATTCTGCTTCTGAGACACAGACAGCCCTTCAAAATTGTTATGTGACATATATTGGAAGTAAGAATAGGAAAAACAACACAAAATACCTTTTTTTCCTTTATCGTGTTTATTAGTTCTTACTGGATAAATAATAGAATAAAAAGCCATGTGAAAACCATTGATTCTACCTTCCGATCCTCATTCCTTTGTAGAATTTGAATAAAGTTGTCAGTTCCAAAGGAAATATTTAAGAATTTTTATTAGAAGTTTAGACATTTAAATCAAAAATGTTTGCTAAAGTCTCTATTCTAGGTCAAACTTTTTCATCCATCCTTAGTGAATTTAATTCTTCTTATTATTTTCCCCCAAGAGAAATTCTTCAAAAATTCTCTCTTTTTTTTCAGGTCTTGACTTCATCTCTATCCGTAATCAAAGACTTAGCCTTTTATATCCCCGACAAAAACCAAATCAATCTCACATGGAGTCCCTTAATTTTTCCCTTATCCATCTCAAATAATAGAAATTAACCTACATATAATTGTTCTATTATGACTCAAAGAAAAACTTGTCGTAATTTTAACAGTCTAGAAGAATAATCACATAAACTTATAATGGAATAACTAAGGTGTCAAACATATTTCTCTGGAGATCAAATGGAAACAGGATCAACACCAGAAAATAAAGGTTGTCTTTTCTAATAGACTCAATGTTCTTTTCAGAGCCTAATCTCCTGCTCTAAATACCTAGTTACCTTAATATTTATAGAATGTATGTTTCACATTCAAAATTAAATGTTGAAAAAAATTTGGATCTCTTTTTAATAGATCTAAAATTGTAGTATTCTAAATATATATATCAAGATTCAACAAAATATTTTGTTTACTTGGGGATTTTGGTTTCAACTTAAAACTATTTCAAGGAATGAATTTAAATCTTCAGTATATTTGTGGGAAAGAAAATGTAATTACTTAGGCCTAATCAATTTGATTACTTTGCAAATATTCATCTCATTTCTGCCACCATTTCCTCATGGCATCTGATTTCTGTATTGTTCACAAAAACAGAAGCATACTGTGTGTGGCAAGGTATAGAAGCAATATCTATCATCCCAGAACGACGCCACAACACCATGCTATATCTTAAACTTAATTTTGATTGGAACTTAAAATACTGTCTTTGTTAATAATTGCCATTCTAACCAATTTTCTTGATGTAACTAATTTTTGAATGAAAGTATATTTATGATGAGCATATACCTACATTTTAAGGAGACTAAAGTTTGCAATAGATTGGTGGAGAAACTCATGTTGGAAACCACTATTATCTGTAAGAAACGCAGAGGTGTCACAGTAGTTTTATTTGTTTAGAGTTTTCAAAAACAAATAACCTGATGGAGTGTGCCAAATAAGAGAGACTGATTTTGCATCAATCAAAATGAGCTTACATTCAGCTTTTCCTACACACTACCAAAAGCATGAGATCAAGATCCAGAAATCAATCAAATAGCCAACTTTGTTACTGCCTATTGTTCAGAATTCAGCTGGATATATTCTTTGAATTCAAATGACTTTAATGATGGCTTTGAGACTATGATTTAGTATTGGGCAAGAAATTTATATTTAAGTTATGTGTATAATGTATATATTATATAAAAATAAATACATATTATTTATCTCCAGAGACTTTTGAGTGTCAAAATTAAGGTTTTTCAGGGTGCTGTAGCACATGCTTGTATCTCAGTTACTGGGGAGACTGAGTCAGTAGGATTTCAAATTCAAAGATGGCCTGAACAACATAGGAAAACTAAGTCTCAATGACAATAAATAAATAAATAAATAAAGCTGTGGATGTAGTTCAGCAGTAGAGTGCTTGGGCGAGGCCCTAAGTTCAATTTCTAGTATCAAACAAAAAAATTTACAAAAAAAGTTTCTAAATTAAAGTACTAATACTTCATACATTTCTCATCCCCACCCATTCATATCACCCAAAAAAGTGAAATTAATATGAATGAATCCATTTCAGGTATTTTCTGAATTTACGTACACATATATTCAAACTGCCTAAGTAAATAGCAAACATTAGAAAAATCTTGTAACTCCAGATATGAGAAATCAAATGGTCCTCTAACCATTGTACAGTGAACATGTATCTAGAAGCTTCTCTTCTGTGATGTCTTTTCAAAAAAGTTAAGCCATGTTCTCAGAAATACAACCTATAACACAGTCACCAACAAACTCAATGGCTACTAGTATTATGGACTAGAAATAATTCTTTTTTTTCTTTTTTCCCATATTTTTTATTGATGTACTATAGTTGTACACAATGGTGGCATTTGTTGTTACATGTTCATACACGTGAGAATTACATATTCCTATATAAAGGTGAATAAAAGATATCTGCATTGAATAATTACAAGTAATAACATCTATTTTAACAGTAAAACCTAGCTAATCAAAATCATTTAAATATATATACATATATGTGTATGTATACACACACACACACACACACAGAGTGTATCAGATATGTCTCTATGCATCATTTTAGACTCTTTTCACCTGATCTCTTTCATTCCAGCCACAGGTAAAGCAACCAATCTGCACACCTCTAGCCACTTCAGTAGGTGCACTTTGACAGTGCCTTGCCTCATAACAGTCTCAGAAGCCTCTTATCTTATGCCTATTTGTTCTCTGTTGATCACACTATGTGGGATAACATGAAAAGATGCTTTATACCCCTAACTGTTTTCTCCCTATCTCTGGACAGAACTAAGACACATTTTATATGATTTTATTTTATTATTTTATAGGATTGAGCAGCTAGTTGTATGTATGCATGTACACTTAATAATAAATCCTCATTTTCCATCTCTCTCTTTCCTGTTTTGCTCCATGAATCACTCATCTTTGCTCCTTTCCCTCTTAGGCCTCCATAAAGTGCCTGAACTCTTTGTTTCTGAGCCTTTTGTGATTAATTGATCAGTAAAATAAGACAGTGTGCTTGAGGCAAAAAGAGAAGATATGGCTAAAATTTAAAAGGATCCTAAATTCTGAACCTGAAATGTCTAATTCTTAACTACTTTTCTATGATCTTTCAGAAAATTATTTGTGGGGGTTCATTTTTCAAAGGAAGACATTTAAAAAATAATCATTTTTTGACTTTTGCAGAATTTTCACTTTTTTTTCCAAATGGATACCTGTTTCTTTATTACTTTCAGTTCTGATAAAGAAAGAAGAGTAACATCTGTACAATGCTTCCAATATTCTTTTTCATATCAAAGAGATCCTTTGCAGAGAGGAAGATTGTACCCGTATCTAGTCACTGAGCGATGGAGCAAAGCCGCTCCTCTCATGCACTCCCTATGGTCTTCCTGTCTTACCTAGGAAGTGGGAGAGTAGGAGCTTTGGAAGAAGAAACACAAAGGTCAAACCCAGAGACAGGGCAGATAAAAATAAAAATAATTGTAAGATTTTAGAGGTTTTTTTTTTTTAAACATCACATTAACAGGGCTCTATCATAATAGTGGATTACAGTAAAAAGCACTGCAAGATGCTGACTCTTTGAGGAGATCTTATGGAAGCTCAAGATTATGAGAAATAAATAAAAGCACAGTGGAGGAAGCTGAAGCAAAATAAAGAGGTAAGAAATTTACTTATACAAATACAGTCAACTAATCTTTGACAAGGGAGCAAAGAAAAGATAGACGTTAACAAATGGTGCTGGAAAAATATGGACTCCCATGTGTAAATAAAAGCCTAGAGATTTTATGTTTTAAACAAAATTAGCTCAAAACAGCATATAGAAATTAAATGTAAAATGCCAAAGTATAAGACTTCTAGAATGTAGGACAAAATCTATATGACCATGTATTTACTGCTAATCTTTCATTTTTATTTTATCAGTGCTAAGTAATCAAACTCAAGGCATAGTACATCCTAGGCAAGAATGCTACCACTGAGAGAGTCAACAAGACACTGAAAGACCATTTCTGAGGTGTTTAAGAGAGTGTCTCATAAACATTAAAGCTATGGAAAGGGTCTATCCCCTAAAGAGAGAACTCTGCGGAGAAATAAAACCCTTCAGAGATTACTCTTTGTCTTCTCATTTCAGAAGAGTTTTCAATATTGTTATCTTACTTTTGACATTGGCCAAATTCCTCAGAAACAAATTCATGATTACTAGCAAAACTTCATGTGCAATTGTTAGAAGGCTGAAGAAAAAGTATTAAAAACAAAATCAAGCCAGGTGCAGGCCTGTAATTCCAGGAGCTTGGAAGGCTGAGGCCAGGAGAATCATGAGTTCAAAGCCAGCCTCAGCAAAAGTGAGGCACTAAGTAACTCAGTGAGACCCTGTCTCTAAATAAAATACAAAATAGGGCTGAGGATGTGGCTCAGTGGTTGAGTGCCACAGTTCAATCTCAGTACCCACCCCGCCCCCGAAAAAATAAATGAAATCAAGCTGAATATAATAGCACATGACTATAATTCCAGTTACTCTGGAGGATGAAGGAGGAGGATCACAAATTTGAGGCTAGCCTGGGCAATTTAGCAAGGCTCTGTCTCAAAAGAAATGAAAGGAAGGAAGGAAGGGAGGGAGGGAGGAAGGAAGGAAAGAAAGGAGGGAGGGGCAAGTAGGTTGGGTACTAGGCTTAGTGGTAAAACACCTCTGGGTTCAATCCCTAGTACAGAAAAAAAAGTAAAATTTTGCTCCCTATTTCTCTTTTTGGGAGCACATTAAGAAGGAATATCAATCCTCCTAAACAACAGTCTAGTATCAGGAGGTAAAGACCAGTGCAATCAGCTCAACCGTTTCAAAATCCAGCCTTCTGATTATCTTTATATTCAATACTTGAGAGGAACATGAGAGGAAGCCAGCCAATTAAAAGATAGTAGAGGATAAAATCATGTTACATCTATGTTGGAATCTTTGTTAATGTCTTTGTAACAGGGGTCCACTTCTTAATTAGAACATCACACTTGCTGCTCTGCCCCTGTGGTTTATTTTAAAACGGACACACACACACACACACACACACACACACACACATACACACATGCACACACACACACATGCACAACACACACACATGCACAACACACACACACACACATACACACACACATATATATTTTTTTCTCTTATCTTTCTCCCCCTCCCTAAACTTGGGGAAAAAAGATTCCTTTCCTTCTTCCATCTTAGGCCAGATTATCTGTCCTTGAGCAAACATATACTGTAAGAATAAAGTCTTTTAGACTTCGGGGGATGAAACCAGAAGACCTCTAAGAAACGGCTATCTTTCATGGCTACAAATGAATTATGACCCCTGATAGGGCACATCTGGAAGGTAGCCTGCATCTATTGAGATAATCATGTCCTTTGAATCACCTCTAAAAGTTCTCTGCTCCCTTTGACGGGAAGAATCAGTTTCTGGGACAGGAATCCCTTGTGTTTCTCTCTTGCAAGCAAAGCACAAAAAGTTCCTGTTCCTTTATCTTAGAACCACATCCTCATTATTGGATTGGCATCGTGGACAAGGATCGAGCTTTTAGTAATGTAATCTACTAGTGTAAAACAAAGCATCTCTCTGAGTGGCTTTAACCAATGACTAATATCACAATTGTTTGGTTAGTTTTGCTCCACCAGTTTCACTAATGTCACTCAGGTGAGTCTTGATGGAGCTGAAATTTGCAAGTTGGCCTCTTATCCTCTAAGGTGTCCATGTCTTTGCTGATCATTCTGCATTCTCATCTGAGATTTGCTGAAGCTCAGTGGCTGAGCTTCAGGAGGATGGGATTCCATGATGACAAGCCCCAATGTGTAATTCTCAGTTCTCTGCTTTTGCCACACTTGATATTGTCCCATTATTCAAAGAAAATTATGTGGTCAAGCCCAGAATTAATACAGGAACAGATTACATAAATGCCTGATTACCAGAAGGTATGGTCTATGGGGGACTACCAGTGTAACAGTCTCTCATAATTACAATTTCAAAATAACCATCAAATTCTAACAATTAAATTAAATTATCGTGCCTTGGGTGATGAAGCAAGTTCATGGGAAATAAGGTCAGGCAATGTTCCAGAATTTTTTTTTAAGCAAGTTTTATTGGTTTCTGGTAATTATCTTCTGAGGCCCAAGTACCATTTTAATTGACCAAATCAATAACTTTAGGTGATTTTTTTTTCTGACGTATTAACAGTTGAACTTTACAAAAGTAATTGGTTTCCTGGGTTTATTCTTTGCTAATGTGGTTATTTCCAGACACCTCCCTCACACATCTTACTTGCTCAACCCAATAAGCACACATACATATACATACCCTTGAAATTAAATTTATTGGAAAAGAAAAATGCCCATAGAATTGATTAAATCTTTTCATATTCTGTTTCTTGAATATTATTTTTCCCCAATTCATCATAGGTATCTTTGCATATGTTATGATTTCATTGAAACTTCAACTATATTAAGAGGTTTTCTGGAGAGAATATATCCATATTATAGATAATGAAATTAAGGCTATTAAAAAGAAAGTGAATGGTTGGACATGATGGCTCAGGCGTGTAATCCCAGTTACAAAGTTGGCTGAGATAGGAGGATGGTAAATTGGAGGCCAACCTGCACAATCTAGCAAGACCTTGTCTACAAATAACAAAAAGATCCGGAGACATAGTAATAGAACATTTGCCTACTATATATAAGACCCTATATTCAATCCTCAGTATTGAAAATAAATACATAAAAATACACAGATAAACACATGCTTCCACACATACCCAAGAGGAAGAAAATGTTCCCAGTTGCATAACTAGGAGAGGATGAGTTCAGATTGAAATTCTGATGTTCAGTAGAATTACAGCACTTGGAGAATAAGTGTGAGCTGTAAGGTTTTATAGATCTGGGTTAATTCGAACATATACAACTGAAACAGTTACATTAATATTATTCAACCCCATACATTTATCTTGCTAAGGGCATGACTTCCGCCTTAACATCTTGTTGAACAGTTAAGGAGTAAGGTATGGTCACCTCAACCTATAATATTAGGTATTCAAAATGTTGGAAGGAAGAATATGTAATACAAAAAAAAATTGTAGAGTGCTAAATTGTGAGGAACTGAGGAAGCAATATGTAAGTTCATTGAAAGGAAGAGCACTGAGGGCTGATGTAGTCAGAGAAGACTTGATAGAAAAGGTGACACTTGAACTTGGCCTTAGATGTACTCTATGCACTTGTAGCTCACGTCCTTCATGTCTCCAACAAAGTTCACATTCATTCTTCCCATAATGACTTTTCAGAGAAATGAAGTCCATTATCAATCTCATCTCAGCCCTGAAGGCTTGACCCCTCTGCCACATGGATGAGGCATCGCACTGCTCTGCTATGCATTATGACAGTTCACCCCACTCCCCTCCTTCCTCCCTCTCCATTTAACAAGTGCCTGCACTCAGCCACTCCAGATTCTAAGTACTCTTTGCTCTGTTACCTGGATTCCTTGTATCAAAAAGCGCCGGGTTCTTTATGATAAGCCTTTACATTGGAGAAAATGCGCTCTTCAAAAAATGTAAGTGCTACTACTCAAAGTACCTGAGGTGAAAGAACAATCGTGAAATTTAATAAAGAAGAAATGAAATGTTCAATTGGAGACCAAAATTGCTTTACAGCAGTACAATAAAATAAAACACAAGCCAGTTGCCCTTAGCATCAGGCTATTATTCACACACAGCAAAACAGGAAGTAGCCCTCAGGGTGGCTTGACCAGAAATGTATGAGTGATGAGAGTTTTATTTCTTTCCATTTAACTTCCAAGAACTATGGGGGAGAGAAGGAATGTCTCACATTCAAGCAAAAGGTAAAAATGCTTTTTGTCTTATTCTGCCACCTTTCTCATATTGTTCTCTGACCAGCTGGCACTAAATTGAACACAATATCTAGTGTTTAGTCTTCTAGACAATTCTAGCAATCTACATTCTTCATCAGAAATAATACAAATGATTACTTCCAATTTGCACTGGGGAAGGAGAATAATTCTAGGTCACTGAAAAAGATGACTAGTGATTGAATTGAATCTTTGGCCTCCAAATACAAGCCTGAAACCCAGTGTTAACACTGAACAGATCACACACAGTACTACAGATGTTTTGTTGAATAAAGAGACAGATACTGTTTTAGGTAGAGAAAGATGGCAATCAGGGTTTCAGGTGAGGAGGAATTGTGGGGAGTCCTTCTTGAGCTGTTAGTTCAGGGATGATCACCAATTTCATTCATAACGTGTTTATTTGGGGTGGCTGGAGAGCTGATGGAAAGTTATTCCTTGTTCTGTCTACTCAACTTTTTGTCTGTTTCTTCAAACTTAACATTCCATTTCCTCATCTTAGGCTTATTCTCCAGCTGTTTCTGTTTTGCTGGAACAACAGAGGAGGGTAAGTTGATAGGAAAATAAAAGCACTGTAACTACTTATGGTTCATGATTATTGAAACTGACAATCTTGTGTGCTCTCTCAGTCCCACAAGTTTGCTTATCAAGATTCTGCTTCTACAAACAAGAAAGGCCAAACTTGAACAGAAGTTTTACAGACCTTACCAATTTTGTCTTCTTTTTAGTAGTTTTTTTTTTATTCTTTGTTCTTTTTTAGCCCATAATCAAGTCTCATACTCTCTTAAAATTAGGCTGTATTACCAAATTCTGCATTGCCTGTTTGTCCAAGCTCCTGTGCTAATATTTTCCAAATAATCTATAGTCAGATGATTAAATATTTAAGTTACAGATAACCAACATCCTTTTGTCTGTATGAAATATGTACGTGTGGACCACAGACATCCCCACAGAGAGTGAGCTATGTAGTAGTGTGATAAGGACTTAGTGGTTGCTTTTGCTCAGGCATCAACTCTTCATTTAGTCCTGCAGATGTCTTTTGGGCAATTACCAACAGGATAAAGGCTTGGCATTTCTGCCTTCATTTCATCTGTCTCCTTTGCCTCCATAAACTGTTGGTAAGATTTTTGTTCAAATCTGCACACAGGCATGTGAATCATTTTATTGATGTTCATTGAAAGCTGGTGACACTCCCCTTCAAGGCTGAAGACACCAAGGTAAGTGTAACTAATTGTTTTCAAGATTTGTAGGGACATCATAAACAATAGATTGCCAACTATCAGTTTTTACAAGGCTGTTCCAGACCATAGGTGTGGTACCTAGCACTCTCCCGTCGTTACGCTAAATATGGAAGCCTAAATCCATCTTGCCATTCTGACTTTCTGTTTCTCTGAATCACTCTCTCTTTAGATGTTACCTTGGATGCTACAAACTAATAGGTCTGAACAATAAACATCTTGTGACAAAACCCGAAACTACCACCAGTGGACAACAATTTTCTTATCACTGATAATGATTCATCAGACCACACTTGACCAAACATTGCTTAACTAATCATACTTCTTATCTCCCAACCCTCTACTTTAGTTCCTTTCTTTCTTTAACCACAAAGCTCTTGTTAGCTCCTCAAAGGCACAGTTGAGAATTCTTGGTCTACCTCATCTTTCCTGGCATAAATATACTGAATAAATTCATTTCCTACCTCAACATTACCTTCTTCATTTCATTTTTGGGGTGAATGGCCAGATTATTCTATTGAAATTCTTCAACATCGGTTCCCTCTGGCCCAGGACTCTGGAACCAATAGGAGCTATTTGAGGAAACACAAGAAGCGGAGAGAAGAGGACAGAGAGATTCTGCATCCCTACTACTCTGAAATCCTCCTTGAAATCCTTTATGATATGCACAACAGTTTTTCACATAAAATTTCAAAGGAAGAAATATTTTGCCATTAAATAAAATCTGTGGAGACTATTGCTATCGACAGGTGTTTTTAATCAACTTTTTCACTGCTGTGACGAAAAGGACCCAACCAGAACTGTAGAAGAGGAAAGGTTTTTTTTAGGAGCTCATGGTCTTAATCCATACACAACAGGCTCCATTCCTTAGGGCTCCAGGTGAGGCAGATCATCATGTCAGAAGGGTGTATCAGAGGGAAACAGCTCACATGATGATCAGAGAGCAGAGAGAGAGACTCTACTCTCCAGATATAAATGATATACCCCGAAGCCATGCCCCCAATGAACCTCTTCCTCCAGCCACACCCCACCTGCTTCCAGCCACCACTCAGTTAATCCCATCAGAGATTGATTCACTGATTAGGTTCAAGCTCTGACCCAATCCTTCCTCCTCTGAACTTTTTTTGCATTGTCTCACATGTGCACTTTTGGGGGACACCTCACATCCAAACCATAAGAACTGGTGAAAGAATGCAAAGGATCATTCCCATGAAGATAATCATTTTAATAATAACCCAAGCCTTTGTTGGCAATGCACACTTATTTTCCAGCTAGACCATTTGTGATTGGCACGGTGGGAAAGTGAAATACAGTTAGCTAAACAAATCAGTGCAGTCAATGAGAAGGATATTTTAAGCTTCAGTAGCTTCAGACCAAGACCAGCCCGAGAAAACTGGGCCATATAATAAGTCATATTGTTGTGTTTTATGAAAGGGGTGCCATCTGAATCAATTATCCCATGCCTGGTACCTGACAGAAGAAGTAGTTTTTCCAGTACCTATTTTTTTCTAGTCTTATCCCACTCTGCCCTTAGACAAACAAAGATTATGTCTTACAAATTGTTTGGCTTATCTGTTTCAAACCGCTTTTCTATTTTCTGCTTTAAAATTCAGTTTATTTCCTTCTGACTCTCTAATTTCCATGTAATTTGAAGACTTTTTCTTTCTTTCCTATTTTCTGATAGAGTCAGTAAAGCAACCACACATCCCTGGGCTTCGGTACTTCCTCAGTTTCTTCTGTATTTGCAAAGTTTCTTTCACTGTCCTGTGAAAGCCAGCCCACACCCCAAATATTTCTATTAATAATTCTTTTAATTTTCAAAAGAGCATTTTTCCAAATACTGACTTTTCCTTCTACCTTCAAGACTTGATAGCCGTCTCAATTTACTATGACAAAAGGAGTCACTGTCGTTTTCTCCAAGTGAAGAACAAACCAGTATTTGCAAAAATGAGTTTAGAAACATCACACCTATGCTCTCTCCCATTTAACCAGGGAGGTCAAATACATTCCACATCACTCTTGACAGCATTAGCAACCCTGTCCTTAGTATTTAGCAATAGAAAAATTGCTGCAGGCAGAAGCATTAGCTCATCCTTTGTAAAAGATGGGAGGGGAAAAGGAGAGGGAGGAAGCACATGACAGTGGGATGAAGCATGATGAAAAAGATAAAAGAATAATAAGTTGAAAGAATACATGACAGGAAATGGAAGAAAAAGTAATATATATATATATATATACATACATATACATATATATGTGTGTGTCTGTGTGTGTATGTGTGTGCATGTGTGTGCGTGTGTGTGTGTGGTGTGTGTATGTGTGTAAATTAAACAGAGATCCAGACACTATAGTTAAACTTTTTCTCTTGACAATTATGGTTAGTGCTCTGAATCTGGGAATTCCTGTATCCTCAGATTCAACCAAGCTCAGATTGAAGATATTTGGGGAAATATACCTCTGTATTGAATGTGTACAGACTTTTCCCCTTTGTCATTGTCTCCTGAACAATGCAGCATACAGCAGTTACTCACAGAGTATTTTCACTATATTCAGCATTATAAGTGATCTACAGAAGAGAATGTGCATAGTTTACATGCAAAAACCATATCATCTTATATAAAGAAATTGGGAAGTTGCTTATTATGGTTTTGAAGAGTTGGAGAGTGGGTGTGGGTGCTGGATTGGGCTATAAAATTAGTCAAAACAAAAAGAAAACTGAAGGCAGTGTTTCAAGGCCTCAGCATATTCAAGGTCCTAGATTCATATCCAGCACTTAACATTTTTTTTAAAGTTACTCTAAGCCAAAGAAAAGCAAAAAAGTAGCAATAACAACCACTACAACAAAATAAAGGACCCCAAAGGTGAAAGAGGTTGAGAACCAATAAAAAGATGAGAACATGATTATCAAGGCCAGCATTCCAGCCTCCACCCTCAGATTCCATGAAAGAGATTCTCTAAAAGAGAAGAAGAAAAAAAAAAAAAACAAAAAACCAAAGATGCTTAAAGGATGAAACTCCTCCAATAAAGAATGAACCCATGTTAGCTCAGTTTGAAGAGAATGACTCTTTAAACTGGCTGGCATTCTAAACTTTACCTCTCCTAATGTTTGGCAAAAAGAATAAGATTTTTTAGAAAGTTTTTATTCAATTATGTCCTTATTTAAACCAAAGTCTGACATTCTTTCAAAGTATTAAATATAAAAGCAAAAATCTTAAGCTACCCTCTTTAAAGAAAATATTTAAAGGCGAACTTATGTTTATGATGTGGGAGGTGCCAAAATTCCTATCCCTCTTCCCAGAAAAGTGTTCCTTCATCCCAGGAAAGTAATTCGAATTTCTATCTTAAACTGGTTCATATAGGAAGAAAATTATTAAAATTCCGAGTGAGAGGAAAATTTCTAATTCAAATAGAAGGAAGGATAGATACAAGGTTTTGCAACTTCATCTCTAAAGTATGAACACTATTCATGAAGAAGGACATAAACAGAGAGCTGTTATCAGTAAACACACTAAGTTGTCCATCTTTTTAAAGGAGGCTGAATTGGGTTTGCTTTTAGGGACTGAAGGGTGGGGTCCAGATCACAGAATATGACTGGGAATATAGACTGGTGGGTACAGATTTAATCAGATAAGAGATGCTGGGTCTTGAGAGGTGATCAAAAAAGGGGACTGCAGGAGAACAGGGTAAGTTTTGAGTTTGCAGAGACTCAGAATATGTTTCCCAGCTGGGATGGAACAGTCACTTGAAAGCAAATCTAGCTTTAAATGCTAGGGAGTTGCTCCAAAAGACTTGTCAGACAAGAAGATCAGGGATCTTGTAGCATCTCACTGATACTTGAATGCCGGTGCAATGAACTGAGTCCTTTATAACTCTGACCTCAGGCCCCAAAGCTGAGCTGAGCTACAGGAAAGGAGCCTGTAAGCCCCAGGATCTAGGCAGGGCCTAAACATGGGTCTTGAATTCAACCTTGATCTCCTCCATAGTCCTGCCTCCAGCAGTTATAGGTCCTGGATAATCCTAATGATTCAACTGAAAGTCTTTTAAATATCAAAGACGTTTTCTAACCCAATTACATTGGCAGCCAAATCAGTACATTTACTTTGTAATCTTTGTTTCTGGTCATAGTTTCTAGAAACAGATGAAGAAAAGGCATTTTCTCCAATTAAAAGTAAAGAAAGAAATAAAATATGCAAAACGTCACACAAGACTATGACAATAAAGAGACTTCTTGATGTGCATTTTCTCGATATCTGTGGAAATTTCATCAGAGATGAAAGGTCTGTGAGTCTTCTATTCTTACTTAGAATGTATAAAGATATTTTTATTCATTTAGGGAAAAAAAAACCCTGTTCTCACTTTTAAGACTAATTCAATTCATAATTAAATATTAATTATCTTAATTTTGCTGCTAAGAGTTCAGAGGTTGAACTCTGTTATAAAGCCTTCTCTCAGTAATAAGAGGTTTTGATTTTAAAAAGCAAATTATTGGGGGGACATAATCCATCAGATCACTTATTTACTATTATTATTAGGGGGACATAATCCTTCAAATCATTTATTTACTATTATTATTCGGGGGACATAATCCGTCAGATCACTTATTTACTATTATTATATTATTTCTCAGGTCAACATTAGTTGACAATGAGACCTCTTGATTTTATTTTATTTTTTTTCTGAAAATTCTATGTAAACAGGTTCTATTTTGTGAAATGGGTAAGTGAAATGATATAAATTTTATTATAAAACGAGGCCTTTACTTTACAAAAGGCCTCACCTGGATTCATCATGCAATGATTTCCTGTACTGTCATTGTTTGTTCACACACAGATAAATAAAGGAGCCGCAGGCAAGTGCTGAGAGGCTAAGATAATTACCTCTAAGCTGTGTGATATATAATCCATTCAGTATAAAGGTGAGGCATCGTGAAGTGAGAGTTTCTGTCTCTGGTAAAATAGTACAGTTGAATCATCAATTGATTTATTCAGGAAATTCTTTCCTTTGGAATACATCATATTGCCGAAATAAAATCCACTTGCCAATGACATCAACACCCTCTGATGCCATGGTCGAGAATACTTCTGTCTGTTACTTAGAGATCCCATAGCTCAACCCCTGCCACCTACATACAGGCTTTGCCTATGATAGCCGTTAGGTTAAATAAAGCAAGAAGTCTATAATCCTCACAATTTTCATTTTGACTCTTAGAAATGAAATTCGGAAAACCAAACATCAGTATTTCTCTTGTCTACTAGAATGTGGCTAATATGAATAGGGATTACTTTTCCAATATTCTTTCTTAACTGTGGCACTGAGAAGAATTGCTGGTTATGTATTGCGTGTTGCTAGATGTTATTTGACACATTTATTTATGGGAGGTTGATATGGTTTAGATGTAAGGTATCCCCTAAAAGCTCATGTGTGGGACAAGGCAAGTAGGTGTGGAGAAGAAATGATTGGGTTATGAGAGCCTTAACCTATTCAGTGAATTAATTCCCCGACAGGGTTCACTGAGTGGTAACTGGAAGCAGGGGGTATGGCTGCAGGAGGTGGGTCATTGAGGGCTTGCCTTTGGGGTTTTATTGTTTTTATTTGGCCAGTGGAGTTTCTCTCTCTGCTGTCTTATCATCATGGGGGGGGGCGCTTTCCTCCACTACACCCTTCTGCCCTGATGTTCCACCTTACCTGGAGCCCTGAGGAATGGAGCCTACTGTCCATGGGCTGAGACTTATGAAACCACGAGTCCCCTAATTGAATTATTTCTCCTCTACAGTTGTTCCAGTGAGGTCTTTTAGTCACAGCAGTGAAAAAGCTGACTAAAACAGAGGTAGGATGAGGGAGCTATTTTAAAACCAGTTTAAATTATGTTAGTACACATCATGGATTCAGTCTCCCAAGCATCCCACAAAGTTTTGTTGTAGCACTTTTAGTAACTAGACTCTGCCTTGTCTTGGTATATGTTTCTGTTTACTAATATATTTTGATAGGTCCATCTCTCACAAGAAGGATAGATGGCTACTAGAGGTACCAAACCTCACCTGTTCAGTTATGTTGTAGTGAATAAAACATTATAGCAGGACTTCAGTTGGATGTTTTCTATCCTATACCACCAAACCTGGTTGTCAGTGCCCAGAAAGCACCAGATGATGTGGGGAAGGAAAGATCAGCGGAAAGAAGCTTGTTGAGCAAAGAGACAAGTTAAACCCACCATCTCCTTGTTTCTAGCTGTATGGTAATCAAAGTTAAAGCAAGAGTTGCACCTTTGTCTTAAGAAAACAATTTACATTCGTATATCTAGATTTCCATTCTGGGTAATAATGGGCTCAATCAAGTTGGTAACTTATACCCCACAGGGTTTAACTTCCTTTGAGGTATTTCCTCTGTTTAGTTTTGGGACTTATCAGGGAGAGAGAAACCCTTATATACTTTTTCACTTTGAAGTCAATCTTCAATTCAAAGGATGCTTATAGACTTTTAACCATGGGAATGGGAAAAATATTTCTGTGCTCTTGGCATTATTATCTTTCTGCCAAAGGCTATCTGCTGTAGAACCAGGCAAAGCTTATGATGTACATGAGGTTAAAAGCAGTCCTTTAGGGAATTCATTTTGCTAGGATGATGCTGTGTGTGCATGTTTGTGTGGGTGTGTGTATGTGTGTGTGTTTATGTGTGTATCCATACACATACATGTGTAGGGTGCTCTTTGTTGTGTTTTTGGATTTTTTTTTCAGGCCTTCAACTATTTGGATGAAACCTAGCCATATATAGAGATAAGTCTGTTTTGTTTAAAATCTACTGATTTAAATATTCAACTCTTTCATGATGCGCTGCTAGAAATAGCCAAAAATTTTTTGATCATGTATCTGCATATACTGTAGCCTCATCAAGTTGACACACAAAATGACTGACCACAAGTTCACTCCGTGTTAACTAGGCATGTATATGCATCCCATTAAGCCATATTATCTCCAAAATAAAGACAATGACCAGGACATATGTCTGCCTAATATGATACAACCATCCAGCATGAAACCTAAAACCCACTAATCCTATCCTCAGAAAAGGATGTAAAATCCTTGAGTGATGATTAATATTTTTCTTGATATCCCATAACATAAATACTATGATAGAAAGCCATCTTTATGTTTATTCTCTGTAGGTTGCATAAAAGAATAACAAAGGGGTGAGAATAAAGATTCACACACATATACATTTATAACAAAATCAGGAGGCAACACACATGATTATTTCGGTCCTTATTACTATGATGAGACACAGTGTTTACTTATAACTACCTTCTTCCACTACTCATTCCATTTACCTTTACCTTAATCAACCACCTCAGCTGATCATGGTTCTTGACCTAGTGGATGAAACAAACCTTCATATCTAATGGACCTGGGCCATTAATTATTCTGCCTGGGTTAGATTGTTGCAATTGTCCATTGATTGTCACTACAGGGTAAAAAACTAAGGCACACCCAAGTGACACATTCATTGACTTACTTCTTATAGAATAGTACTCTAATTTTCCCTTAGTAACCAGAATCATTATACCATCCAGCATTTTGCCTATTGATTCAGAAACAGCAAGAATTCAGAAATAAATTGAAGAGTATTGGTATTAGTTCTTCTTTAAAGGTCTTGTAGAACTTGGCTGTGTATCCATCCAGTCCTGGGATTTTCTTGGTTGGTAGACTGCTTAATAAGACTCCTATAGTGCAAGAATTAATATTAATATCAAGAATCAATAAATGGGATGCATTCAAACTAAAAAGCTTCTCAGCAAAATAAACAATCTCTGAGGTAAATAGAAAGTCTACTAATTGGGAACAAATTCTTACCACAGGAACATCAGATAGAGCACTAATGTCTAGGGTATATAAAGAATTCAAAAATCTTAGCACCAAAAAAGACAAATAACCCAGTTAATAAAATGGCCAAGAAGATATACAATCAATCAACAAATATATGAAAAAAATGTTCATCATCTCTAGCAATTAGAGAAATGGAATCAAAACTACTCTAAGATTTCATCTCACTCCAGTCAGAATGGCAGCTATTAAGAATACATCAACAATAAGTGTTGGTGAGGATGTGGGGGAAAAGGTCCACTCATATATTGCTGGTAGGACTGCAAATTGGTGCAACAAATATGGAAAACAGTATGAAGAATCCTTGGAAAACTGGGAATGGAACCACCATTTGGCCCAGCTATCTCACTCCTCTGTCTATACCCCAAAGGACATGAAAACAGGATACTAAAAGGACACAACCACATCAATGTTTATAGCAGCACAATTCACAATAGCTAAACTGTGGAGCCAAACTAGATGCCCTTCAGTAGATGAATGGATAAAGAAAATGTGTTATATATACACAATGGAATATTATTCAGCCTAAAAAGGGAATAAAATCATGGCATTTGCAGGTAAATGGGTGGAACTGGAGAATATAATGCTAAGTAAAATTAGCCAATCCCCCCCAAAACAAATGCCAAATAATTTCTCTGATTCATAATATGCTGTGGTAGGTGGGTGGGGATGGGAGGAGTAAATAAACTCTAGGTAGGGAAAAGGGGAAAAGGGGAGGGCATCGAAAGGAGGGAGCAAAAGGGTAGGAAAGATGGTGGAATGCGATGGTCATCATTACCCTAAGTACATGTATGAAGACATGAAGGATATTACTCTACTTTGTATACAACCAGAGATATGAAAAATTGTGCTCTATATATGTAAAATGAATTGTAATTCATTTTGTTGTCATATGTAACAAATTAAAAAATTTTAAAAAATCAAAATAAAGAACCCAAAGGATCTCCAGAGGCAGTATTAACTTCCAGCTAAGTTGATATGTAACTGAAAACATTCTTCCCTTTGACAAATACTAGGCCACAAGAATGTAAAAAACAAACAAAAAACAAAACAAAACAAAACAGGAACAGGAAGAAAAATAAATTAATAGTGATTCACTAAGCATAGAAGTCCTTGCTAACAATGGATTTCTGAACCTGTGATTTCTAGGTACAGGAGCAACCACAACCACATATCAGGTGTTGTTTCAGAGCATGTTTAAATTCCTGGAGAACTTGTCTTCCTCTACAAAACATTGCCACCTAGTTTGTAGAGAACTGAATCTTCAAAAGGCCATTTCACTGTTCTATCAAGTGAGCTCCAGTATGATGGGAAATATGATAAAATCAGTGGATTATGAAATTGGGACCATTGCCATGCTTCATTTTCTTGAAATTAGTTCCTTCAGCAGAAACAGCATCCTGTATAATACCATGGTAGATAAGACACTTTGTATATTCACAGATAATGGCTTTTATGGAACCATTACATGAAAGAAAGGCAAATTTTCCTCCACAATGTCTATTGCAATACGAGAAAATATTGCTCCTTCAGGTGATGTAAGCTGTTTAATGTAATCAACCTGCCATGAGGTAAGCTAGGTGGTCACCCAAAGGGACTGTGCTGTCAGGAACTTTGTTGATCTTTGCTATTGGCATATTGTGCATTTAGCACTGTCTGTAGCCAGGCTAGTCTTGGTGAGGAGGAATTTATGTTGTTGAGAACAGAATTATCTCAATTCCTGCCAAAACAGCCTCTTTATTCATAAGCCCTCTGAGAAATGACAATGGTGAATGGAACAGAACTCACTGGTATCTACAAAAATGGTCATCCTGTCTACTTGACAATACTTAAGTCTTCTTCTGCTGAGGCCACCATTTGAAGGACTTTCCATGGGATGCTTGTAATCTCACTTCATTTTTCCCCATGCAATGAGATTTATACTCATTTCTCTTTCCTGGACTTCCTTGTCACTAATTTTGTAATTATATATATATTTTTTTTAAGTTTTTGGTCATGCAGCCAAGTGATTGACGACGTACAGTTGACCAAGTATTCTTCTCAACATTTTGCCCATAAGTGAATTTTCATCATTACTTTCATTACTGTTCTTCAAAGATGTCTCAAAAGAAAACTGTAGGGCTGTAGGTGCTCACTTTTATGGTGCATATCATGCAGGATCATCAAATCAGGTCTGAGCATTTTCTTCCTCATCATTTGATTATAGGGAATTTCTGTTAAAGCCCTAACTGCAAGTTAGAGGACAGAAGGTACAGAAGGTAGTAGAAGCTATGAGAATTTGAGCTCCTTATTCAAGGAATTTACTTAAGCTTCCAGGTGCTCAGTCCCAGTCTAGTACATATAATTTCTATTTGATGATAGAATACCGCTGTGCATGCTCTACTTCATAGCTCAGTAAATCAGATAACAACTAGTTCATGTTTGATAACTCAGTTCATACGATAGCTCAATGGCCATAGTTAGGCATTCACTCTCTTTATCTAATAGTAGCACAATATTTATCACTGAAAAGGAAAGTAATTGTCCACACAGAATGGCATGACTTTGCTCTAAAACTCTAAGGGCCTGGACTTTAATTTACCCCAAGTGCCCTGCCAGAGGATTCAGACACTATACCTATGGACCACTGATACTCCAATCAAGCATTGGATCTGCAGACCTGTGGTCCAAGTGCAAAAGTAACCTATTTTTTTTTTTTACCTATTGCAGAGCCTTCTCTTTTTCTAGACCTATGCCAAACTAGTAGCATAATTTTTTAGTAAATAAGTTGGAATAACTCACCTAAGTGATTGATATAATGCCTTTAAAATCCAAAAAGGCCACTAACTGTTCAAGTAGTCAGATAAAACAATTTACCCTTCACCCTAGAAAGAGATTACATCAAACCTTAGATATTCTTAGATCCAATACTGGAAACTGAGAACTTTTACTAAGGGGAAAGACATTTGAATTTTTCTTTGATTTATTTTCCACTTTTATGTAAATACCTTACCTATATGTCTATAGTAGTGGTTCTCTCTTGCTCACTTGGTTGAATCACCATAATGTTATAAGTGTAAAGAGACTGAGTGATGTTTTCTGAAAAGAAAAGACAATCAAGATCCTTCTGAATTAAAGTATAATGCTGTTATTATTATTAATAGTTATTATTATTTTATATACATTTGTTTTATTTGTTTATTTTTATATGGTGCTGAGGATCAAATCCAGTGCCTTGTGCCTCTAGGGGAGTACTCTACCACCGAGCCACAACTCCAGGCCCCAATACTTATTATTATTAAACTATGATGCTATTATATTATTTTTATTTTTAGGGAAGAAAGCAATAATTTTTCTGTCCTTAATATGATACTGTTATTTTATTAATCTGAAGAACAGAAAGATATATAAACATGATTTGTTCTATTGAAAATTCTATATTTTCAAATGATAAATTTTGAATAGAAATATTCAGTATAGTTAATAGATTCAAAAATAGAAGTGATTCATACCTTAATTTAATCAAATACATATATCAACCAAGAAGATTATAATAGAATATTTGATTAAAATAAGAGAATAAAAAATGAATGAAATTTCAAGATCATATAGTTCATCCTTCATTTATTTTATATTTATTATGAATGTGGTAAACATTTCCAAGACCATACAACTTCTATAAGATCACAGAATAAATTAATGGCAAAATGAAATTCCGAGTTTCTTTTAGCAGAAAACATAGATTTCCCTTCACAATCTCTCAAAAATTAAATGTTCTCTCTCTGATCATTGAAAAGAGAAGGGAAAAAAGATAAAAATATATACCCCATAGCTACTCCCCCAATAAGCTACTTCCTCCAACCACACCCCACCTGTCTCCAGTTAACACTAAATTAATCCCAGAAGGGATTATCGAATGATTAGGCCAAAACTATAATCCAATCATTTTTTCTCCAAACCTTGTTTCATTGTCTCACATGTGAGCTTTTGAGGGACACTTCACATCCGAATAATAAAACTATGTAAACATATTGTATATGTAATATTATGAGTCAGCTTCAAACTACAGATTCAGGAAAGTCTAACCATTCACCATGTCCTCTAACGGATCTAGACTCCATTTTGTTCTCAAGATCTCTGTGTATGTCCTTTTTCCTCATGTTCACAGTGCTCCTGACAAATAGTCTTCTTTCATCTTGGTCAAAACCAATCTCTTCTCCTTCATAGGGACATTGTGTAGTTTATTTCCTCTGTCTAGATCACTTTGCTTGGAATTTCACATGATTTGTTTCTTGTTGTAATTCAACTTTCCATCCAATATGCCCCTCTAATAGAGGCCTTCGTGACCAAAAAATAAAGGTAATTCTTTATATGAAATTATCTGCTATTCACCTTAGTTTTTTTCACAAATTTTTGAGCCATTTGAAATTTCTTTGGTTTTCTTTCAGTAGTTTATGTTTCCAAACACTAGATTATAATATTTAAGACATAATAACCTTAATTTTTGTATTTCTCACTTTTGAATCTATAGAAATTAGAAGAACAGCAGTTAGAAACCTTGCACATTGAAGTAACTTATTTAATAGTTGCCTAATAAAAACTGAAGAAATGGCACTATATTTATATTTATTATCCAATTGTTTTATATTAGGTATTAGTCAAAACAATACATTTATGAAATTTAATTTTCTCATTTATTTTGTAAAATATATCAAGACCATTAATTCATATATATTCCAAACCAAATAAACTGAAAAAAGCAATCCATTAAAATTTACATTCACAAAAGTAGAATAAATATTAATTATGTAAATTATAAGGTTTAGCAATTAAAACCAAGCCCTACTTTCTCAATTGAATCTAATATACTCTTCAATATAAATCATAAGAAATTAATTATTTTGCTGTAGTACATATCTGCCATGGGATATTTAAAGCTAACTCTTCCTTAAATGTTCTTCCCACCACATTCTATAAAGCTGTCTTTTATCATCTCCTTCATCCATATCATTAATTAAAATGTTTAGTAATAATACCATTTATATAAAAGAATTGGTTGGTCTAAATTTTTGGCTTTGCCAGGAAAAGAGAAAACATATAAGTATTACTAAAATATGGTTGAAATAATGTACTATGTGATCTAGATATATATAGAAGGAAGTCTAGAGAGAAAGTAGCTTTATGTATATGAATGGGTAGATGGATGGAAAATGGAAAGGAGGGAAGGAATAAAAAGAAAATGAGAAATAAACTGTAGCCTTGGATAGCATTACTACTTGTAATAGATACAACAGATTGAAGTATCAGGAAAGAAGTCTATGCTGTTATAAATGGAGTTCTAAATTTAAAAACTTCAACAGTTAAGCACTTTGCTCACCAATATATGTGTTGTTATTCTGAGCATCAGTGGCAAATTTAAAATTAAGATGTGTATCATGATTCCAAAGATGGGCATCATAAGGATCCATGGATATGAAGGCTACACTGTTGAATCTGTGAGCTTATGGCTGTTGAAATTTCATATGATGATAGCATAACGTGAGGTAGAGGGTGATTTATCCAGGAACCAAAGCCTTTAAAGAATGCTAGACAATTCAAGAATCATGTTGAATTGGTTGCTGGTAACCTATAACTTGGGAAATAGCTGCCCTTATTGAATGGAATCCAGTTCAACAGGATGAAGTTTTCATCTGCAAGTGAAGGGTCCATATGCCAAAGCAATGGGGTACAGAAGAATCACCTGTACTCCCAGACAAAGGTCAGAAGCACATGTGGATTGGGTAAATAAGTAGAATCATATTGAGAAGCTTTCAGAGGATGTATGTAGCATCATTGAAAGAAAAATAATTTGTGGTTCAGGCAAATAAAATATTTGGTGAACTATGTGATAGTACAAATGAGAAGTTAATTGTTATCCAAATATATGACATATTTTCTTAATTTATACAATGGAACTTTCAAGAAAGTAAATATAATTATATTTTTTCATATTTTTATTATTATTATATTTTATCACTTTAATATACCATGAAAATTAAGATTTCAGGGAGATATAGTAAAAGAGCTTGTCAGAGATTGAGTTGAAATATAGACACAGCAATTATTCTACACAGATAAGTAGGAAACACAAGGTGGATTATCATATAAATTTGTTTATTTTAACTTAGAATCATAGTGTTGTGTGATAAGGTAGTAATAATGGCTGAAAAACCTTCCTGAAGTCTTTTGAGATTGGTGGAGGCTAGTATCATTCTGAAACAAAGCAGCTGAAGCCTATTGTGGTTTTGATTCCAAGGAAACTAGTGATCAACAGGAATAGTTTATTAGAAACTCTCTATAGTTTGGAAAATTTTCAACAATGGTACTTTCCAGGGCTCCTTGAAAATAATACTAAAATAATGGTTAGGACTTTTTTTTTTCCAATTGCCTCATCAACTGGAGCAGTTTGTGTTCCCATAGACTTTTTTTAAATAAGAAGAAACAAAATTTTAATTAGTTTTGAAAATTGACACATACTTAATTTAGGGTGGATAATAGCAAATATCAAAGATGTTTAAATGTTGGTGCCATTTTTGCAATTTTGTTCCTACAAGCAAAACTCAGCACAAGACTCAATATTAGAATGTAGTTTTATTGTTTCCCAATACCCTCAATTTTTCTAATAATTGATTTTTTTCATACTAGAACATATCGCCTCAAGTAGTGCAAAGCATGCAACACATTATAGACTCATTGAAACTTTGATACAAACTCTGAATTTGGAATATTTACTGACAAGCTTTCACTCCCTTATGCAAAGCAAGTACTTTGTAGGTACTATTATTTGAATAATTGGTTGGTAACTCAGGACCAGAACTGTAAGTGATGGGCTACTCCCAGGATTCTTCTTACAGAGAAGTAATAATAATAATAATAATAATAATAATAATAATAATATAATTATACTTGATTACCCCTCAAGAGCAGGAAAAATAATACTATATAATCCATGAGCTTTTATGCAGAGAATTCCCAGGGCTAAATCATCTTACATCTTCTTCCTTTACATCTTCTAGACTCAAGAATGTAGAATTGATAGACTGCTCTGGGCAGAAATTGAATAGCCACATAAGTTTCTCTCAATCCTAGATCCATGAGTATTATTCCTCCTTCCCCTCTTCCTTGCTTGCTTTCTTCCTTTTTCCCTGTTTCTGGACCTCTTTCTTCTTCCTATGTTTCTTTTATTAGACAATCTCAAATGCTTACTCAATGCAAGCATTGTTCTTGACATTGATGTATAGCAGTGAATAAAACTATGAGACATTATAGAGGAGAGACAAAAATACACATTAAAATAAAACAAATATTCATACAATTGCTGAGAATCATCTATATTCTGTGGCTCAAAGATGTTGATCTATAATTTAGTGTCAAAGTAAATTTGGAAAACATTACAGTCTCATAGTAAATGAGCTTGTTAACTAGTTCATAAATATCAAGTGGGGAGCATTTAAAATGGGACACATTATGGCATAATGGAGTTAAAACCAATTCACCAAATCATTTAGGCAAAATAATTTGCTCTACAAACAAACACTGAAGGTCATCTTAAATTAATTTAATTCTCTGTCTATGTTGATCAGAATAATTAAATTTCAAATGAAGTACATGAGTTTGTGCTATTTTGACCCAGATGACCAGAAATAGGTGGTAAATTTAGAAATAGTTTTAACTCTAAACTCAGATACTATTTCTACTCATTTGTATGTAGTTAAGTATATCAATGATTTTTTTTTAAAAAATGCAAGTATTAAATTTATTTACTCATTCAGGAGTTTCGTGGAAAAAATATTATGAGCAATAAAATATTCCTGCTTTTAATTATTTGAGTTTACCAAATGATGACATTGACTATAGACAGTGACCTTAAAAGCTTGCAAAGTTTTTCATTTATGTATAACTTCTGAAGTTTATAACATTTTTATAGCCCTAACAGAAAAGGCAAATAAGAGCATATTTGAGATATTCAAGGTTTAGAAATTCTTGTGCAGAATGTCATATTGGTATTTATTCCAAGTCTCATGAGAATTTGTGACATTAAGCAAAGGGTGGAAAAATTAGTTATGCATTTTAATTTTTTTCAGATCTGCTCCATGCAGGACTCTTCAAACTTATTTTATATGATGCTACCTTAGAGAAAAAGGAGTTTCATATGGACCACAGTTGATTCCATCTGTTTCTACAAAATAAAATATAATCATAGTGAAAGAAAATACTTTGCTTTGTATGTATATAGATAAAATATAGAATTTAAAACAGAAGCCAAATAATCAACCAGTATGTAGTAATATCCTCTTTTCTTCAAATTCACCTTGGTTTCATTGGGTCAGATCTCTTTCTCATGTGTCTTCTACTGTCTTTTATATTGAAGGTATTCAATATTTAATATATCATTTAAATTTTTTGTAGTTGTAAATTGACAGCATGCCTTTATTTTATTTGCTTATTTTTGTATGCAGTGCTAAGGATTGAACCCAGTGCCTCACATGAGCTAAGTAAGTGCTCTACCACTGAGCCCCAGCCCCAGGCTCTTCAATATATCTTTATTGAAATAAATAAATTATATAGGCATTGGGCACAGAGGTGCATACCTGTAATCCCAGTTGCTAGGGAGACTGAGGCTAGAGGATAGCGAGTTCAAAGCCAGCCTTAGCAATTTAGGGAGGCTGTAAGCAATTGGTGAGAAGCTATCTCTAAATAAAATACTTAAAAGGCTGGAGATGTGGCTCAGTAATTAAGTGCCCCTGGAATAAATCCTTGGTAAAATAAATAAATAAATAAAGTAAGTAAGTAAGTAAGTTATACTGAGTAAACAAGAACTTACTTAGCCATGGGATACTTGGTGGGGAAAATGAAGTGTTTAGTCTTCCAAAAGATACAGAATGCAAAAATTAAAGACATCAAACACTAGTTTTTCTAAATTTACCAGTTATCTCAAATTAAGATGGTGTAACACCTTCATCTTAGCTATTCTCCTTATTAATCAGTGATGAATTTGAATAATCAAATTTTTATAAATAAATTTTTAGAAAACCACAAAAACATATATTGGGCAATGTACATTTCCAAATTTTTGCTATAGCAATTTAATACAAAAGAATACAGAGAAACCTGAAAGACTTCATCAATCTACATATTACTGGGGGACTGGATTTTATTTTAATAGCATTGTGAAAGTCCTCATAGAGTAATTAAAATGAGTCACAAACTTGAATGTTGTCTTTATTTATAGAATGCTTTTTCCTTAATGGTATTTTGCATAAAATAAGAAACACTTATTTTATGAAAAGATAGGATTGTCTATTAATGTTGAAAAGATAGGATTGTCTATTAGTGTTGTCAGGATGAGCAAGGCAAAGGAAACGTGAGGGCATTTTCATCAAAGTGTCTGTAAACTGATGGAAAGATTTGAGGAAGTGACCTGAAAATATCCAAATCGTGATGGGAAGGAACAAAACATGAAGTATGAGCAAAAGTGTTATTATCCTTTCAATGCCTTTTATCAATTGAATCTCTTATTCTTTAGCCTTAATAAAAAGTATATAAAAGGAGACTTGTGCACCTCTCTTGATGTTTCTTCAAGAATTAATGTTCAGTTATCACTAAGCCATGTTAATATTTGCAGTTGGTTTGTTCTGATCCCTTTTAGTATCTGAATAATCATTAATAATGCACATTAATTAGCCAATGTTTTAACAATATCATAGTTTTTCTTTGCTGAATTTCATCTTGCCCATTTAGAGATTGCTTCCATAAAGTTCTTTCTCTCCTATTTCCCTCTCTCTCAATCTCCTCATTTATCAATCCCCATCCATATGCACTCTACACCACACACAAGTGCACAAACACACGTGCATTTTGGTCTCTACTCAATACTGTCCAAATCCCAGTTAATTTCCACAGATTAGAATAACTAGCTTGTCTGAAAAGTCTATGAAACTATTTATGTAAACCTATTTAAGTAGTTTCAAAATATGTAAACCTATTTAAGATGCACCAAAAGAGAACTGTGACATGATGACTAATCACTTTAAAATACAAGAGAACTTCCTATCATAGCTTTTGTTATCCAATTATTTTTTAGGGGAACAGAGATTGAGTAATAATTGTTTCATCAGTGATCCATGTGGATTAAGAACAGAAACAAGGTTTTGTATTGCATTTTAGAGGACAAATTTGGATAAATAATGAAGACACTTTAATGGGGAAGATACCTTCAAAAGTGAAACTTGTGAGTAAGGTAACCAGAACATTAATGCTATAAGCCAAATGTAATGTCTGTTTATTTTGACATCATTACTTCCCAATGTCTTCTTTCTTTTCCTTATTTTTGAGATCATAGATGGTATTCTCCAAATCCTCCTATAGAAAGACATGAGTGAGGAATGGACCAAGATTTGCCATTCTTAAAATTACATAGCAGTTTAGTCATGTATGGGGCATTGGTATCAGAGGGAAATGAAATAGCTTAAAGGTAGCTAAGCTCTCTCCCTCAGCTTTCCATTCAAAAATCATAAGAAGAGAAGGCAAACATAGTAATATAACCAAAAGGAAAACTTGGGATGACAGACACAACAGAAGGTTTGAAACTTGTGTAGAAATGATTTTGTTTCTTCAAGGGGTCATAGCTCCTTTGTTCAAAGGTTATATTGCATTTAGTGTCTAATCTTTCCTTCTCTCCATAGGTGTAAATAAACATGTGACCCCTGACAATGTTTTGAGCATTAAGCTTCTTGGCTGGAGTATCTGGTGTATGATAGGCATGTTATCCAAGTTGACAAAATCAGAGTCCTATCCCTCTGTTTCTTTTAGCAATAGCAGGAATGGGGACCTCTTTTTTTTTTTCTGGTACTGATACAGTAGAAGGTTATTAAACAAATAGTAATAGCTATACTCTAGGAGAGAATTAATGCTAGCGCACAAACAGAAATAAGGCTAAGATAAAGTAACAAAAATCACCTAAGCCATAAAATGAGTGTTGTTCCATATCATATTTACCCTAAGTTTTTCAATTATGTGTGTCCTTTTGTAAGCAATTTGATTTCAGTTGTGTTACATGACTCAAGACAGATAACTTCTAAATTCTAAGAACATTGTATATTTTGGAGAAATTATAAGGACTCTTGATAGCCTTTAGTTTTCATTTTGTGAGCAATCACGATAAACCTAACATAGCACAGAGTTTAGAATTCAAACAAATACATTTCATAAGATACTTTTGGAGAGTTGAATGCAAGAGAAAAGTCATGACTGCCTATATTAAAGACTGCTGCAATGAACAGCTCAGACAAGTACATTATAAAACAGTAACAGAAAGGCGAGAGGGTATTATGGTATTTGCTCACTAAAAAAGGTAGAACTGGAAGATCACATATTGGGAAATAAATATATCTTAAAAACTAAAAATTCTCCATGAAGGTTGTTTTAATATGAGAATAGAGTTAATAGTTGGCATGGTCAAAATATGGGAGACCATACTGATACTATCAAGGTGATAAAATGACAGCTATTGCTCTTTATATGGAGGTACTACAGGATCTTCATCCATCTTCCAGTATCTCTCGAGTTTTCTTATCATTTTTTTACAGCTACACTAACAGTTTCTTTGCTGCTTTTATAGCCATCCCCAGCATCTTCTGCATTGCTTTTCAATCCCTAGCTCACTGAGTGGTCCTAAACCAACACCACATTTTTTAGATTTTTGCTATGGAAGCACTATGTATCTGAGAAACAATCACCAAGTCATCCTTCAGTGCATAGCAAGCCATCCTAAAAGGGAGAAGTTTGATTCAATCATCCTGGATCTGCTCATAATGTTCTGTGTTGGCAACTTGGACTGAATTCAGTAGGGACATTCTTAACTGGTGTCATCTGGGCTTCCTCAAGAGGTTCAAGTCAGCTGACAAGTTCTTCAGGGCTGGATAATTTAAAAAAAAAATCTGTCATATTGCTTTTTCCATGTACAACCACAAAAATATATATTCTATTCCAAAGTGTTTCTTACCATGTAATATCAACACTCCTGCATTGGAGATCTGTGTGTTCTCACTTTGAATCATACAGACCTATCCCATATGCATAATTTCCAAAATTAATTTTATAAAGGCTGTACAATTTAAACTCGGTCTTTGTTTCTTGAGGAACCCATTTTTCAAGAGTCAGCCATGCTGAGGGGAGTTCCAAACTGGCTCATACAGAAAACCACATGAGAGTCCCCTGTGGTGAACAGACACACTCAGCTTAGAGTCAGCATGCACCACCTGAGATAAGTCTTCAGATGATTTAAACTTACAACCTTTAAATTGCCTCAGCTGACAGGTGCAGAGAGTTGAGCTAACCCTGCCTAACTCTTTCTAAATACTGTATTCTGGAGAAAAGTAAATGCTGTTTTAAACCACTTACTTTTGGGGTGTTGTTATGCAGCATGAAATGGCTAAAACAGATGGCCTCACACATATGGTCTGGTAGTTTGCAGGCTGTCAACTAAAGACTTTCAGTTCTGCTCAAAATGATTTATCAGAGTAGAGGCTAACTCAAGCTCATTCACATTTTGCTTTCACATGTTCAAGCACAGGGAAAGAAAGGGCAAGCTCAAATATACAGGCCCTTCTAAGCCACAGCTCGTATCACACTTACTAACGCCCCAATGACAAAGCAACTTAGCTGGATTCTGTTCCTAGAAGAGTACCTTGGTCATGGGCTGTAAAAGGTACAATATGTATTCTGAAGGCATCAACCTCTGGCACTAAATCAAATGTGACACACAGTTATTGCATATGAAGTTTTCTTTTTGTGTAAGTACCACAAATTTCTTGGTTTCTCAGGCCCAGGGGTAGCTGTGAGTTTGGAAATTTTTAGAGACGTAATCAGTCTTGGCAGTGTAAGTGTGATATGGAACAAAGATCCAGATTTTTCAGAAGACTATCAGATCATAAATTGTCATCTAAAATAGGTTAAAAGGAATCTTACAGAAATACCAGTCTGTTGACATTTTTTTTTTATGTTCAAAAGCTCATTGGGGATACATCCTACAGAAGGAAATTATAAATGCTCATCTAAGGCTTTGTGACTTACACCGATACTTCTCTAATTTTTTCTCAATTATAACAAGGAAGGAAATCTGCTACCAACTTATGTAGTGATGGATGTGGAAAACTCCTTCTGATCATCAAAAACTCAGGTACAAATTATGATGGTATTCCACAATATGCTCCACAGTGTAGAGACCTTCTTATAGAACTAGCTATCTGTAAACTAAAGAACTTTCACCTAAAACACAGGCATAGTCACCAAACTAGTCTAACAAAAGACCAGGCATCTTTTTAGATTCAAAAATAATATATATTTTATTTGTAACTGAAAAATTATAATCATATATACTTATGGGGTACAATGTGATGATTTAATAAATATAAATATATTAGATACAAATGTACTGGAGAATATAAATACATTAGAGAAGAGATGACATCATGCGAAGCCTGTTTTCATAACAGTGTTTTAAAAATGAGATTTTGAAATAGATACTTATAGTTGTGAAACAAGTCAGATAGCCTGAGGGTGAGAGTTGAGCCTCACTGTGGTAAAAACGGAGCTGTATTCTACACTTAGAGAGACCTGGTGAGACAGCATTTTATCTGAGGAGGCTAAGGAGGGGATAATTGATTGTGAAAGAGAGAAAAGAAAAACTCAAGGGGGCACGGGATGAGCACAGAGGCTGTTGGAAAGCATCACAGTAGCATGTTCAGAGCATTCAAAGTAAATGTAAAGGATAATATTAGATGGAATCACTTTTGTAGAATTAACACTTTCATAGAATAAAGAATTTTGAACGTTTCATTTTGTTCAAATTAATAACTAGGAAAAAAAAGAAGCACTAGTATAAATTGTTTTCTCCATTTGTATTATATGAAGAATGAGTATCCACAACATATGTGGAGTTATAATATTCTTTTAAGGTTTCTGATGAATGCATGTGGGTTGCTAGGCAGTCCTTGGGTGTCTGTCTATAATATATATTCAGACATGATGGTCCCTAATCCAAGCCAAGTATGCGTTACCAATCAAATGCAAAAGAATAAAATATATATATATATATATTATGGAATCTGATTAATTAAACAAGAAAAAATCTTGACAGCTGCCAAAAGTTTAGAAATATTCCTACAGTAGGAACAATGTACACTGCAGAGTATGGTAAGCAGGTTTTAGCATTACATTAACTGCCACTGCATGGGGCTGAGGAAAATCATTATGACAGGTGTGGGAAGAAAACGATTTCATGGGAAGGAGAGACAGATTTATAATGAGTAGCAAAGAAGCCTTTGGTTTAGAAATTCATTCCATCTCTGCATCACACACACACACACACACACACACACACGCACGCACACACACACCCCACATACAAATGAATATATAACTCCAACATTGAAATACAAATCAAATCATTGTGTTCAGCATGGATCTGATTGCTACCAACACAAAAATTATACAACATACGAGCATAGTTTGATGGAGGTCCATTCTGCATTAAAGCTTTGACATCTCATTGGGAAACACAATGGTCTACCAAGAGAGGAAGTACAGAAAAAGAATATAGTCCCTCTTTTAGAATTTCTATAGGAATTTGAAGAATTGTGATGATTTGTTTCTTATCTGATCACATAAAAACAGATAAAAATATTGATTCCTTTGGACAAAGATATGTAAATGTCACTTATAATGAAAAGTGCCAAGTTCCACTTTATGATGCTCATTGTTCTCTTATGCCTGTCTAGAAATGAGAAATTTCCATATGGTGTTGTCATAGAAACAAGAGAACTTCATGCTTTTTTTCTACTGTGCTGCTGGTATTACAGTAGTTGGGACATACCACAGACTTTGATTTTCCTCCCATTATGGATGTGCTTGATTTCATTATCACAGATTGGGAGGATGCTATATCAGAAAAAAATAATAATTCCCAGATCTCATAATGGAATGCAGTTAAGAATAAACCCACTGTGTTTCTTTAGTACTAGAATCTGTGAACTTCAATAGTACTTTTCCTTTCAGATAATATGAGAGATTGAAACCTAGAACACTGAATAATATATATATATATATATTATATATAATATATATATATATATATATATATATATATATATATTTAAATCATAAATTTCCAACCCCAGCATCTGAATCTGTTTGAGAAAAATGACCATGATAGGTCATGTTCAATTTCCCAGCTACAAATCACTGCACGGTTCTCTAACGTTCTCATATCTCATGATCGGATCCCATGAGCTCCAGTGTACTTTTATAGGCATCTGTGTGACACTGACTCAGCAGGGCACTGTTGGTGATGCAGAAATAATCAAAGGCCATATCAAGTGCTTTCCATCCTGTGGAGACTCCAGATTCATATGTGACTAAGTCTGATTCATGGACTGCTTCCAGTGAATATCTGAAGAATAAAGAACAAAAAGTAGCACTTGCGAGCTAGTGAAGAGTAAAAATATTTTTACAAAGAGATCCTTTTCCTTTATTTTAAGGGGAGTAGAGTTTTGGTATTTTGTTTGTTTGCTTTGTGATACTGAGGATGGAACCCAGTCTTTCTATTTCTTTTTCTTTTCTTTCTTTCTTTTTTTATTTTTATTCATTTATGTTTTTTATTGAGGTAGGGACTAGCAAAGTGGCCTACAGTGGACACAAACTGGCCATTTCCTACCTCTTAGCCATCTACTGCCTCAGCCTCCTGAGTAGCTGGAATTCCAGGCATGTGACATGAAGAGAATTTTAACTGAAAGGTGGTGAGAGAAGTTCTTGAAGAACATAGACTATCCGAGGTATGTTAAAAAGTTGGTAGAAATTAATAAGCATATATATATATATATTTCAAAACGTAAACTATTTTTGAAATAACATTTTTTTTATTTTATACATTGTCTCAAAGAAATAAATACTAAAAAAATTTACTAAGTGAAAAAAGTTGACTTTTATTTATGCCAAACTCTCCTTGACTGGCATCACTTTTCAAATGGAGAGACCTAGTTTTCACAAAATGGGGTTTACTGAGCAAATCCGTGAACTCTTGTTTTATCACTGTCTTGATTTAATGAAGTCCATTATCCTCCTGTCTTCACTTTTGTTGAAGAAAAAATTCCTTTCATGCACCTTTCCTATTCTCACTTTTATCATGTCACTTTCCCACCACCATTATCATTACCTTCCACATGACACATACTGAGCATGGTGCTTGAATACACAACCAAAGAAACAAGATTGAATGATCCTTATTTAAAGTAAATAAACAAAAATCCATACATACAAGGCAAGGGTTTTCTTCTTGAAAATAAGGATGAGAACTTTTTTTATGCTTCCATGTCCAAATCCTACATTTTTGGGCTCAATAAATTCTTGTTGAATTCCACCTAATAGCATTATTCACTTTTTAAATGGGTTTATTACAAATAATATTATCTCCTCTAATGAACTTGCAATTTATACAAATTGTTATTATGATAATATTCTATTTAAAAAAAGAAAAAAATAACATTTACCAATAATTTGTCCCTGCCAAAAATATATAAAAAAATCATGAATCTCAAGTTAAACATAAAACATGCATAGTTTACATTTCAGTTATACACTCTTCTTCCTTTCCCATTATTATTTCCCTTATTGTGCAAAAAGTCCACTCAAAAATGCATCAACTTATATTTTCTCCCTTATATCACACGTCTTCTTTAAATTTCAGTCTAGTCATACATCAATCCGCTTTCCGATACTATAACAGAATTCCTGAGATAACAAACTTATAAATAAGAAAGGTTTATTTTGGTTCACAATTTTTGAAGTTCCAGATCATGATCAATTGTTTCTATGACTTGTGGGCCTGTAACCCAAAACATATCATGTTGGAAATGCAGAGAAGAGCTATATTAAAGCCAAGGAACAAAAAGGAAATGGAAGAATCCAGGATCCCACAATTCCCTTTGGGGACACACTCCTAACTAAGAACTTCTGGTTACACCTTATCCCTAAAGCTCCATACCATTTCATATAGCACCACACTGTGGGCCAAATTTTTAATGTATGGACCTTGGGGAAATATTACCCATCTTCAAATTATACCAAGGAAATAGTAAAATCACTTTTAAAACTTTCATGACCCCCTTGCTAAAAATCAATTTTCTCACTCCTGATATCCCAGAACAGGCCTTGTTCACATTCATTCAGTCCTTGATTATTTTGCTCATTGACTGATTCACTGAATCATTTAAGGGGTGGAAATAAAGAATTAATAAAATAAAACATTGAATGTTAAATAAACTAGTTACAAAACTAGGAGTGTAAGTAAATCATTATAAAGCAACATGATAAAGGAAAAATAGTGAACATCCTCCTTTTATAAACAATCATTTGAATGCTAGACCTTAATATCGTTCATATTGTTCATAGATTCAAATATACAGTGCCAGTATGTTGTCTTTGTATTGATTCATATAGAACTCCTAGCACACCAAACCATAAATGAACATCCTAAATGTTGAAAACCAAGTATCTGTGTAATACCTATGAGCAAAAGAACATTGTCAATAATTCAGGATGCTTTTCTGATCACTGCCTGAAACAAATGGCAGATTATGTTAATGATTTACTTGTTTTTCCTAATAGTTTTGTCCACTAAATATATATCTAAACAATAGGAGATTTCTTTTGTTCTAAATAAATGGAATAATAGAAAATGCCTTCCTTTTTACCTAACTTCTTTTACCCACCATGTTCCTGGTGTGGGTAGTTGTGATTCATTCATCTACACTAATGAATAGTATTTCACTATGTGTATGTATGTATACGCATGTGTGTATGTATACACACACAAGTATATACATACATATACGCATATATGTAATTTATCTACTTTATTTTTTATTTATGTTTTTAAGTTGAAAGATAATTTTATATTATGTACAGTAGGATATTTTGAGGAATATATACATAGCATTTATGCTTAGATTTAGCTAATTAACTGTTATTTTTGTGGAAAGAACACATAACATTTCATCACTAAGTTTGGTTATTTTGCTGTACAATAGAGCTCTTAAAATTTATTCCTCCTAATTAAATGGAAATATGTATCCTTTTATCAGTATCTTTCCTTTCATAAGGATCTGTATCATTATCAGTTTTAGCCTACTACTGCTGAGGGCCATTGCCAAGTAGGAATGATGCATCGAAATTTCCTTGCCACTGTACCCCATGTTAAATGGGCTTGCCTTGGAAATTTGCTGTGACCTTGCATGTGTGTTTGAGAAAGGTGACCCTGCTCAATGGACCAGGGTGGATCCAGGATTAGGGTGTATCCTGCAGGTTTTAGGAAGTATCCGGGTTTAAGATAATTTGGGTTTAAGGTGTTCCCGGTTTAAAATAATCTGGGTTTAGGGAAGTTGCAGGTTGAAGGTTATTCCTGCTGGGAGTAGGGCGTTCCTGCTGCCTGAGTTCCCGTTGAGTTCTCATGGAATTCAGAAAGTTTTGGGACGTGAATTGTGCGGGCAGAACTTGGATTTCCCCAGAATGTGTGTAGAGGCCGGTGTGAGTTCGGGAATAAAGAATTGCTGTTTGAATCTACAAGGTGTGAGTGGCTCGTGATTCTGTGCCCAGCCAAGACTTCGGCATACTACAATAAATGTTGCTAAACATATTCAGACACAGAGAACCTGGCACACATAAGAACACATTATTCTCAGGAATCAAATTGCCGTGTCATAGGATAATTATATTTAACTTTACTGAATAATTATTACATGGTTTACCAACCTGATTAAATGTAAAGCTTCATTAGTAGCATATAAGAGCTATTGTTGCTCTACAAATTCTTCAATATTTCGCTTAAGAGACTTCAAGTATATCTGTCAATCTGTAAGAATGTGGTGTCATTATATTTTGGTTCATTTTGAAGGTTTTGTAAACTAATGAGGTTAATAGGTTTTCCTGAATAAATTATTTTTCTCCAATACTGAGGATTGAACCCAGGGCATTGTGCCTTCTAAGGCAAACATTCTACTACTGACCTACATCACCAGACCTCTGAAAAAGGTTTTATTGACCATTTATATTTCCTCTTACGTGAAATTACTGTTTAATTATTTTTCTTATTTTATTATTGGGTTGTTTGTCTTTGGAGAATTATCTACAGATGCTTCTTACATACTGCATAAATAAGCACTTTTTATTACATAAGATGCAAGTAGTTAATTAGTTTATTATTTTCTTTTACCATGGTGTAGCTTTCTTTCTTTCTTTTCTTTCTTTTTGTTTTGTTTGTTCGGAGCTAACAATTTCTAAGGTCTCAATCCACACGTGGCCCCACTGCATTGATCTGGGTTCAAGGTGAAGCGAAACATCATGGAGGAAAGGTGTCAGGGTGGAAAGAAGCTCAGATTTGGCCACAAGGAAGCAGAGGGAGAACTCTGCTCCACAAGGACAAAATATATACCTCAAAGGCCCACCCCCAGGGACCCATCTCCTCCAACCATACCCTACCTGCCTACAGTTACCACCCAGTTAATCCCTATCAGGGGATTATTGCCCTAGTTAGGTTAAAAGTCTCATAACCCAATCTTTTAACCTCTAAACTTTCTTACATCATCTCATACATGAGCTTTGGGGGAACACCTCATATTTCAACCATAGATATGTGCTTTACCTCACCTCTCAGTTCTTGCTTTGAAATCTTGAAGAAAGCCTCCTTGATCCCCTAACTCCAGTATCCTTCATTTCTCAAAAATCAGCACCACAGGGGTGACTCCAAGGTCTGCGGCCATCTTGAAGCCTTCCGGGACCCTGACAGCAGCAGTCTCCTCCGAGTGCCTGGCTGACTGAGTGTTGTGAAAGAATTTCCTAGGCCCCTCTGTTTTTTGTTGTTTTTTTTTTTTCTGGATATGCTTTAAAAAAGAAATTATTCTAAATTATGATACGAGCATGAGCAACTGATTATCCTAATTAGCATAAAGGAGCATCCAAAAGGGATTAAGACTCTGAGGAAATAAAACAGACACACCATTTACCAAGAGACACATATTTGCAGTACAATCCAAAGAATCTGTAGATATGTTATGATTTATCTCCATTTAAATGATGAATATAAAATCCTGTTTATATGATAATGGAGTCTAAGAAATGCACATTTTCTTTTGGAGCATTAACAAATGAGAGAACACTAGTCAAGAGAACCATTAATTTAGAAAAAAAATACTTAATTTTGCATTTAATTGAGAAAGACCTGAGTTGGTATATAGATATGAGAGTTATCAGCCACTAAAAGATAGTATAAGTGAGAGTAGATGAGATCTTCCATGTGAGATATAGAGTAAGACTAGAGGAAGATTAAGAATATTAAGGATAATTCTTAATTACAGAATATTTACCATTAAGACATTAGTGAATTTTGAGGTATTAGCTCCTTTTAAATTTTTAAAATGTATACATTTATTTTTGCAGTAGTGGGGGTTGATTTCATGAGTGTCTTAACACTGAACTCCATCCCCAGTTCATTTTTATTATGATGATTCTTTTATAATTTTGAGACAGGGTGTCACTAAGCTGCTGAGAGTCTTCCTTAGTTGCTAAATCTGGCCTTGAACTTGTGATCCTTGTACCTCAGACTCCCAAATCACTGGGATTACAAGTGTGTACCACCACACCCCATGATTTTTTTTTTTTTTTTTTACTTCTTAATGGACCTACAAGAGCAGAGAAATCATAAGATAATTTGGTGTATCAAAATTTGTGGGAAGACAGCGTATCAAATTGGTTAGGGTATTTGATAAGATGTTAAGAAAAGGAGGAAGCAAAGTATGAACTTGGAATGACAAGTTTCTAGAAAGCAGTGGGATATCAGTCACACAGCAGTTAGTGTAGACACAGGAGAGGGAGAAAAACAGCAGGAAGGTAAGGCATCATTCAGGAAATAGCCTTAGCTCCTCAACAGCTGTTATCTCCCTGGGAGTACGTTGACAGGAAAAGGAGACAGACACATCCAAGTGAAGAGGAGAAAAAGGATAGAAGTAATAAAAAATAAAAAGTAATAAAAATCATAGCTCTTATTTTGACTACAGAGGTTGGGAAATATCCTCATAGTAAGACCCTTTCCTACATTCTGTGGCAGTACTCTTTCTTCCTTATTTATACCCCACTTTAAGAGTGGGCAATATTTATGTGAATGACTATTAAATTCTGGAGTATCTCCTACGCTCTAGTGACATCGCTATATGTATTTACAGTAGCTTTTTCTTCAGTTGGAGCTCAACCTTTTGCATGTGTGTTAATTCTAGAGAAAAAAAAAATATGTGTAAGATTATATAAACACACGCATAGACACTCACGCACATCTAATTGTCTACTGACCAGCTAAGTAAAACACAACAGATTAAAACAAGAAGATTCAAACCTTTAGCAGAACATGTTCATGAATTTCATTTGTTCACATTAAAAATAAGCCCAGGATATATTAATACTCTCTAACTATAATAAGAGCTGTTTACAGAGTACATGTTTTATAGTTTAAGTTTGATTGAGAATGAAAAGATAGTCAAAAAAATTGAATAGGAAATATTTATCTTCCTTCCCAATTCAGCTTCTCTATCAATTATGACCACTTTATATCTATTTTTGTAAATATCCTCCACACTCCTACAAAGTATAATTGTTAACAAAATTTTTCATTTCAGAAATTTTATTATGGAAAAGTTTATTTAGTTCTCACAATATGCATGACATTCAGTCAAATTCTATTGAACACTGAGTGAAGTTCCTTATTCATGTCTTAATGGTTTAAGATGCATGTACCTTGGCTAACATTGAGAAAACAAATCCTAAAGTCGTAGGTCAGCAAATGTCAGGTAAGGAAAAAAAACCTAATAAACATGTTGGGAGTGGCAAGTGAATTATGGTCCATGAACTGCCCAGATATGGAGGTGACGCCTCAGCTGGGAATTCCTCAGTTCAAAGGTGCCAAGAAAACTGCCCAGTTGTAGAGTAATACTCTGTTCAAAGGGAAATTCTGTGGTTACCATGGAGTTTATCAGTTATTGACCTAAGCTTCAAACGCCAGCTACCTGGGGGTGAAGAATTGTGGGCACAAAGGAATGAATGTTATTGGGCTGTTCAAACTTCTGATGACCTTGGTTCTGTTTTAAAGTAACTTTCTGCAATAAATCCCTTTGATGTTGAAACCTATACAATAAACATGCTTAGCCTGCTTCTGGCCATTAGGAATTTGATTGGTCCAAGAAGTCCTGCTTTATATTTGAGTCTGTCTTTCCTTTTTTTTCCCAATCCTCTCACCACCCTGTTTGGAAACTGAATAAATGTTGCACAGACAGAAGCATAAACATACCTTGATGTCATGTTTTCAGTAGCAGACAATAAGTTTATTAATACAAATGTTTTCTTTTTTGCATTATTAAATGATTTATCGTCTCTGTGCCCGAACCCCTACATTTTTCTTGTTATTTGAGAGTAGGCCTAACCTCTTCAAAAAAACACACATAATAATTATATTTTAAGGTGCATGATGTCACAACTCACTATTATGTCTATATCATATAATGATTAATTCAAGCCAATTATACTTTATCACTCAAGTATTTATCATTTCTTTGTGTTGGAAACTTATAAATTCCCCTCTCATTTCTTTATAAAGTATATGATAAATCATTGTAAACTATAGTCACACCAGTGGTCTGTAGAACTTACCTCCTTATGTAATTGTATTTTAGTACCTATTATCCAAGCTCCCTCTATTCTACCACTCTTTCCCCTGCCTATCCTTCAGGGACCACTATTTTAGTCTTTCTTCTATGAAAACAACTTTTTTAGTTTCAATTTCTTCTCTTCAAATTACTATGTGGTTTCTCTTTCCTCTTTAGACTCAGATTGATAGCTTTCTATGATACAATTGTGTAAAGCCTGGTTTGGAGTGATTGATTTCCCTTACAAGAGAGATTGTTCAGTATTCCCTGACAAACCATCCATAGTATCTTTATGAAGAGACACAAGTGTTCAATCTGTCTTTATCTGGTAAGTTCATTTCTTTGAGATCCAGTGTTGGCTCTTGGCTTATAAACATTTGAATTTGTTGCTGCTTCTTAATTCACAGTTAATGGAAGCACAATATTTTTATGTAATCCTGACTCTGCTGTGCATAGTCATGTACTTAAGTATATTTGCTTCCTAACATTCAGACAAATACCACTATTCTGCTCTTTAATAAAAGTGTTAAGTAGAAGAATAAAAGAGCAGGACAATTAATGGGTGAAAAAACATTAATTTACCCTAGTGGTAGCAATTTAGAAGAGAATTGCCAAGAGACAATTACTCAGAGAAAAGGTGATAGCAAGAATATACGAGTTGCAGTAAAGAGTCTTCAAGATTAAACAGCTGTGATTATCTGTCATCCCAACCTATAGTCAGCTACCTTGATAACTAGGAATGTCAGCCAGCCATGCTACTTACAGTTGCAGGGCAATACTAGTCAGAAAATGAGAACCCTCATGTTACACAATGCACATTAAAGGACAATAATAACTGTATACATTATTACACTAAAAACACGCTAAATTATAACTTCTTTATTGAATTGGCAATTTATGTTACTTTAATCACCAAGGCCACAATAATATGTAATTGAGAATCAGTCATTTACAAGGCAGTGGTGTTCAAAACAGTTTAAATTAAGATTTAGATAAATGAAAAATATAAAACAATATGTCTTGAGTCAAACTGTGAGAAACTAGAGATCAGTTGTCCTTTAAAGAAATACGTGAAATCATGAACCTTGAGTTGCTTCCTCAGTGTGAAATCTGTAGTACCATTAACCAGAGTCATGCTACCCATAAAAGACAGACTGGACGACCAATTGGAATTTATCAGTTACATTTTTTTGGATTCTCTATGGATTCTCTATGTCATGTTTGTTATTTGGTTTGTTGGTTAATTAAGTTTTAGGTTCTTTTTTTTTTCCTGGTACTGGGGATTGAACCCTGGGATGCAGATGACCTATGACTAAATCACCCAGACATTTTTATTTTCATTTTGAAATAGGATCTCACTATGTTACTTCCTCCTGTTTAACTGGGCATGTGCTACTGTGCCCAGCATGGTTGTTTTTCTCTTATGTGATCTATCAATGAGTGTAATTGTTATGAGATAATTTCTCATGTAAATTGCATTTATCTGTATGTCTGCTTAAGTTGTAGGATACTTTGACTAACTTTAGGACTCTGAAGTGTTACAAGACTAGTTTTGAATCCATGGTCTATCATTTCCTAGGTGTTTGAACTTGTTTAAATCATAAAACTTCTCTGAGTTTCCTTATTTCTACTTGCAAAAGAGAACAATAAAGCCAACATTAATTTTTGTTGCATAGATTAAATCAGAGTAGTTGTAAAATCTTACATTAAGTTCAGCCATTCCTGTGTGACACAATCACAACAAATGATTTTAATGACTGCCAATAATTTCATTAGTTAGCATTACTTAATTTAATTACATGGTATCTTTATTACATTCAGAATCACTCTTGATTTTCAACCTTTCTCTGTGGTTTTTATCTTTTTGCAATATAAAATTAAAAACCACTTATGCTTAATGTTCCTGTCCAGTTTGATAAGGTATTCTTATTTTATTTTTATTCTCATGTATATTTTTGCATTACCCTCTTAGTTTTAATATTTATATTTTATTTTGCTTCATTTATTGAATAGGGCATGGAATTAGGTGTTTGGGGGGATATATTTTTTGTAGTGAGATTTATATTTGAAATAACTTTTTATTACAACAGATATATTTGCCTCTAAATTAATTTTTTTAATTTTATGCTCCTTTAATAAATATACCTCCATCTGTTAAGTTTTAATGGTTACAGTTCATTCAATTTTCAATATTCTGGAATGCTTTTCTTTTATTATCTTTTATTTTATTATTTAAAAAATAATATTTGTATCTTCCTAAAGAAAAATTTACACTTAAAATAATTATATTTGATTCTTCTCTATTGTTTCATGAGGGAAACTGTACATTAGGATAGGGCATAAATTCTCTTCTCACCATCCTCGGCCACCACATACACATCTAAATATCTAAAAATATGTACAGATACATATATACTTATTTCACATGATTTAAATCCTCTACTTTGCTTAACTATTACATTGTAGAATCTATACTCTTTTGATTTTTATATTGTTATATTTCTCAATATATTAACACAAGTCTTTGAACAACAACAAAAAAAATACAATACTTGTGCAGATATAACATTTCCTAAAGAAAAAATGTTTTCAGTAATAATTTCTTATATTGATCCCAGTAATCCTTAGACATATAAACAGTGACAGTCTTGATTACATTTCATTAATTAACAGCCTCTTGGAATGAAACTCTGGGTACATTTATCTAGATTCTATTTCATGTAATCTACTTGAACAATGATAAATATTAAAAATTAGAAATAATATATTAAAATATTCCCCAGCTACCAGTTCTGTAACATCACTTAGTTCACTAAAACTTTGCATGGTATTGGATGAAAGTAAATCCAAAACCAGACTCTAGAATGAGTACCTACATGGCATGCTTACAGATTGTAGTGGTTTTCATTTAAAAAGTGTTCTACTAAATATGAAATTCAGAATGATTTACTTGTCTCCTAGAGGGATCTGCACAAATATTTCAGAGCTATTAGTAATGGTCAAAGATTTACCATTTGGTAAAATCACAATACAGGGTAAATTAAATAAATGAATTTAACAGTTTCAAGTAGACATTTGAGGGATGCTGATATTCAGCAATTACAGGCAAAAGAACAAAAGGTAAATCTGTCAAAGAGCTAATCTTAAATGATGTCATAGAAACCAGAGCCTTGTACTGCAAATATCCAAGAATTCAACAGATGTCATCAAACAGTTTAGGAAAAAACTAGGATTGAGAAATAAATTTTTGGTGATTATTCTACTGAGATAATTCCCTAAAAATTTAAAATATAACTTGATGTGAACTAAAGTTGGCAAAGGTTATAAATCACTCTCTGGGTCTTTGGTGGTGCAGAAAAACGTATTAATGGAATTCTTACAATTAGAGAACCTTTTAAAGAAAATCATAGAGATTCAAAAATGATTAAGGTTTTATGCTGAGGGATATAAACAAGTGTTAAGGAAATTTGGAATTAGAAAGAAAATTACTGGATGCCACCAATGGAAAACTATGCAGTGTTTTTCATTCTTCTATATTGTTGATTCCAGAATTTCATTGCTTGGAGCTATGTTTATTTTGGAAGTTTACTATAAATTAACTTTGTATGATATGCAAATAAATAATCTCCAATGGAAGTTCTATTGATTTCTCTTCCTTAATATAAATTATTCCAATTTTTGATTGACTCACACACTTCTTTGCATAGTTTTAACATACCTTTGTTAGAATTGTCCTTTTAATTTGTTGTAACACCTTACTATTTTCTTCAGTAATTGTGAATAAAATAAAATTTCTCCACATATTTATGTCTGCATAAATCTCATGTTGTATCTTTTTTTACAGTTATTATTTAAAAAGGGAAAATTAACAATTCAAGAGTGATGAAGAGCTATCTGCTTTAGTTGTATGAACATATTCCTTACATTCCAATGAGACTTTACGAGGAATCCCTGCCAGCTTCTTAATCAGGTGAGCTTTAGATAAGTCAATTGTCCCAAGTCATTATCACCATGATTTGCCTTGAAAACTCTAAGTCACTCTAACGGGGCAGTATTTTCTTTGCACTAAACTCCCAACTGGGACATCACAACTTGCCAGGGTTGTAGATATTTCCCAGAATAAAATATAGACAGGCCAAAGATTTCACATGAAAGAAAGAGAGGAAATTGAAATGAATATAAGAAATATATGCCAGGAGTTGTGGTGCACATTTGTAATTCCAGCCAATCAGGAGGCTAAAGTAGGAGGATCAGAAGTTTGAGGCCAGTTTCCACACCACAGCAAGACCATGTCTCAAAACAAAACAAAAAGTGGTAGGGATCCAGCTTAATGGTTGAGAATGCTTGAGTTCAATAATATATATGTATAATTACATATTCAATAATACATATTTTATTTTACTCTATGTGTTATACTTTATATATTTTTATTTTATATATTTATATATATATATATATTTTATTATGTATATTTTACTCTATGTGTCATATTATAAAGGAGCCTCAAAAAAAGTGCTACAAGTTAGTTCTCTTTGCTAAATCATCACTTGATCATGAGAATGTTGAAGAAGAGGTTGCTTGAGCCCAGTGAATTATCATTTCTTATTTAAATATTCTTAAATCACTACTCCCCTATATAAATGATCCTAGTTCCTTTAAATATAACAGTTATAGGACTGAATTCCTATTTCAATTCTGTAAGCTGCTTTTGAGATAGTAATATATTGTTAGGAAAATTATATAAAGTATGATAGAATTAATTACATGATATCTTTTCCTCATTTCCTCCCAAAGTCTACATTGCCTGTCTGAAGTACCATTCATTATTTTATGGAAGTTGAAGAAAAATTCAATGTTTTATTATGCATTCTGATATGTGAATATGAAATGCACTTTTTCTCAGTGTTTGTTGAATTAAACCTTGGGAAATACTCTTCAACAAAGTTTTAATAGTATTTCTTAGAAAAGTATGGGATGGCTACATTATGAACAAAAATAGGAGACTTCTGAGGTATATATCAGGATTCAAGGGAAAATGAATTCTTTACATGCTCACTAAAAATAGTTAAGAACTTACTTGATAAATATAATACATATAGGAAAATCTAAGTTGGAAAAGAAATGATTTGACATCCAAGAAAATTTATATTTTTATTAGCACATACTAATTTTATCAATTCCTGGGATTCACTGTTACATTTTTTGTCTGTGGATACACTACATTGATTATGTCCACCTCCCTGATGGATTAATCTGACACAACTTTCTAATGTACATAAATGAATATACCACAATGCATCTAAACATTGTGCACATTCTTAATTAGAATAAGACATATTCCATGCTTGTATAAATATAGCAAAATAGATTCTACTGTCATGTATAACTAAAGAAAAAGAAAAAGATAAAAATAGTGGAAAATCTTGATTAAAAACTATTCTATATTTAATCATGCACAAAGTAAAATATATTTTAAAAATATCCTTTTTTCTTCTGTTAGATAGGAGCATTTGTTTGTTCATTTGTAGAACAGCAATGATATTGTGCACATGGTAGTACAGAATCCCAGTTCTTCCCTTTATTGGAAGTATGACCTAATTCATTTCACTTAATCTTACCAAGTCTTATTTTTCTCATCTGACATCAGACTAATAGAATCTTCCACCCTCACTTGCCCAGTCTACCTGAGAGTCAAGAAAATAATTAACATAAAAATGTATTTTAATATTAAACCATCTTCAATAGATGAATGGATAAAAAATGTGGCATTTATACACAATGGAGTATTACTCTGCACTAAAAAATGACAAAATCGTGGAATTTGCAGGGAAATGGATGGCACTAGAGCAGATTATGCTAAGTGAAGCTAGCCAATCCCTAAAAAACAAATGCCAAATGTCACCTTTGATATAAGGAGAGCAACTAAGAACAGAGCAGGGAGGAAGAGCATGAGAAGAAGATCACCATTAAACAGGGATGAGAGGGGGGAGGGAAAGAGAGAGAGAAGGGAAATTGCATGGTAAAGGAAGGAGACCCTCATTGTTATACAAAATTACATATATAAGAGGAAGTGAGGGGAAAGGGGAAAAAACAAGAGAGAGAAATGAATTACAGTAGATGGGGTAGAGAGAGAAGATGAGAGGGGAGGGGAGGGGGGATAGTAGAGGATAGGAAAGGCAGCAGAATACAACAGACACTAGTATGGCAGTATGTAAAAAAGTGGATGTGTAACCAATGTGATCCTGCAATATGTATACGGGGTAAAAATGGGAGTTCATAATCTGCTTGAATCAAATGTATGAAATATGATATGTCAAGAGCTTTGTAATGTTTTGGACAACTTCACAATTCTTTAAATATTTTCTTCAATGTCTATGTTTCCCCTAAATATGAACTCACTACTCTACCTAAAGAATCACACAGAAAGATGTCTTTACATGGAAGACATATACCTTATTTTTTTCAGAATATAAAACAACATAAATACAAAGTAAACAAAAAAGTTATAAAAAATAAAATATAAGAAGCAATAAAAGGCTTTTTATAAATTTTGTAAGGAAATAATAAAACAAAGATGAAATTAGTACAATATAAAATACAAAGATCTTATATCAGAATAATAAAAATATTAAAATAATAAATTAACATTTTATCACATATTAGGTTTTAGTTATTCTCATTAAGTAGGGATTCAATTTGTTAGTATTTATGAGTCAAATTTTTTTGAATTATTTTCTTTTATTGTGGTAAGAATGTTTAACACAGTATCCTCCCTCTTTAAAAATTTCTGAATGCCCAATGCTACACTGCTATCTACAGACACAAAGTTGTACTTCGGGTCCTGAGAACAGAACTTACACATCTTGATCATTGAAACTCTAATCCTGTTGAGCAGCAGCCCAAGGTAAGCACCACTATACTTTATGTTTCTCTTATCTTTCTCTGAGTCTGGAAGTTTTAATAACTTCCTACTGGTAGAATCGTGTAGTGTTGGAACTTTTGCAACTGACTTACTTCACTTTCCTAAGTGTCTTCTAGGTTCATCTGGGATGTCACATGGGGCAGAATTTACTTGTTTATTTAAGGTGGAGTAATATTCCATTGTAGTCTTGTGCATGCACACGTGTGTGCATACAACATTTTATTTATCCATTTATTTATTGATTGGAGTTATTTTTTATATATTTACTATTGTGGAAAATACTAAAATAAACACAGTACCTTCTCAAACTCATGAGTTCAGATCTTTCAAGGAAATATCCAGAAGTGGGATTAATAATCACATGTGGTTCTATTTTATTATTATTATTATTACTAGAGAAATTGTTGAATGATGTTTTATAGTACTATATCACTTTAAATACTTATATTTTCATCAATGGGCAAGGGTACCAGTTGTTTTTTTATTAGTTCTTTTTAATCATACGTAATAGTGGAATGTATTTTGACATTATTACACATGGATGCAATATACCTTCCCATTATGGTGGTTGTATATGCTGTGGAGTTACACTGGTCAGGCTTACATAAACATAAAAAAGTTATGTTTGATACATTCTACTGCCTTTCCTATTGCTATAACCCCCTCACTTTCTTTCTATCCCCTTTGTCTAATATATGAACTTCTGTTCTTCCCCTCCTCCATTGTGTATTAGTATCTGCATATCTGAGAGAACATTCAGCCTTTGGTATTCTCTGATTGGCTAATTTCACTTAACATGATTGTCTCCAGTTCCATCCATTTATCACAAATGCCAATATTTTATTATTCTTTATGGCTTAGTAATATTCCTTTGTGTATATGTACCCCATTTTCTTTATCCATTCATTGGCTGAAGGGCACCTCCATTGGTTCTATAGCTTAGTAAGTGTGAATTGAGCTGCTATGAAAATTGATATGGCTGCATCAAAATTATATGCTGATTTTAAGTCCTTTGGGTATATGCTAAGGGATGGAATAACTGGGTAGTTCTATTCCAAGTTTTCTGAAGAATCTCCATACTACTTTCCATAGTGCTTGCACCAATTTGCAATCCCAAAAGCAATGTATGCATGTATCTTTTCCCCCACATTCTCACCAACATTTATTATCACTTGTATTCTTGGTTATTGCTACACTGGAGTAAGATGAAGTATCAGTGTAGTTTTAATTTGCTATTCAATATTGCTAATGATGTTGAATATTTTTCTATATATTTATTGACCAATCGTATTTTTTCATCTGTAACATGTCTGTTCTGTTTCTTTTTGCATTTATTGATATGCTTATTTATTTTTTTTGTGTTAAGTTTTTTGAGTTCTTTGTATATCCTAGAGATTAATATTCTGAGATGCAAGTAGCAAAGATTTTCTCTCATTCTGTAGGCTCTTTTTACATTTTTTATTTTATTTTTTTTTTGCTGTGAAGAAGCTTTTTTTAGTTTGATACCATTCCATTTCTTAATTATTGATTTTACTTCTTCTTGTACTTTAGGAGTCTTTTTGAGGAATTCAGTACTTAAGTCAACATGATAGATATTTGGATCTACTTTTTTCCTAATTGGCTCAGGGCCTCTGGGCCTCAGGGCCTACATCCTTGATCCACTTTCAGTTTTGTGCAGGTTGAGAGATAGGGATTTTATTTTATTTTGCTATATATGGATTTCCAGTTTTCCTAGCACCATTTGTTTTTGGCACCATTGTATACTGTGGGATAAGTGTATTTATTTGGGTTTGTTTCTGTGTTTTCTATTATGTACCATTGGCCTACATGTTGGTTCTGGTGCTAATATCATGCCATTTTTGTTACTAGGGCTCTGTAATATAACTTTAGGTCCTGTATTGTGATGTCCCCCACTTCAGTTTTCTTGCTGAGAATTGCTCTGGCTATTCTAGGCTTTTTATTTTTCCAAGTGGATTTTATGACTATTTTTTCAATTTCTAGGAATAACATCATTAGAATTTTAATACATTAAATCTGTAGAGCACTTTTAGTAGTTTGGCCATTTTGACAATATTAATCCTGCCTATCCAAGAACATGGGAACTCATTCCATTATCTAAGATCTTCTTTATTTTTTTCTTCAATGTTCTGTATTTTTAATTGTAGACACTGTTCACCTCTTTTGTTAGTTTAATTCCCAAATGTTTTATTTTCTTTGAGGCTATTATGAATGGGATGGGTTTCTTAATTACTCTTTCACTTGATTCATGAGTGATATATAGGAACACATTTAATTTATAGGTGTTAAATTTATATCCTGCTTCTTTACTGAATTAATTTCTGAGTCCTAGAAGTTTACTGTTGAAGTACTTTTGGGTCTTCTAAATATGGAATTGCAAATAGTGATAGTTTGAGTTCTTCTTTTCATGTTCATATCCTTTTAATTTCTTTCCTCTGTCTAATTGCTTCGTATAGAATTTCAAGGGCTATGTTTAGTAGCAGTGGTATCTTGATACAGTTTTTAGAAGGAATGCTTTCATTTTTGTCCACTTAGAATGATGCTAAGTGGCCTTGGGCTTAGCATAGATAGCTTTTACAATGTTGAGGTATTTTCCTACTTTTCCTAGTGTTTCTAATGTTTTGAACATGAAGGGGTGCTGTATTTTGTCAAATGCTTTTTCTGAATCTATTGAGATGATTATGGTCCTTTCTTTTAAGTCTATTGATGTGATGATGAATTACATTTATTGATTACAGAAGTATGCTGAGCCAAACTTGCATCCCAGGGATAAAGCCCACTTGATGATGGTACACCATCTTTTTTAAAATATGTTTTTGTATGAGATTTGCCATTATTTTATTAAGAATTTTTGCATTTATGTTTATGAGGAATATTGGTCTGAAGTTTTCTTTCCTTGATGTGTCTTTGTCTGGTTTTGGTATCAGGGTGACATTAGTTTCATAGGATGAGTTTGGTATGGTTGTATATCCCCAGCCCTGAAATGTCCTTCTTTATCTCTTCTGACTAAATTTGACTCACAGTTCTCTTTATCTGATATAAGGATATAAATTCCTGCTTGTTTGTGAGATCCATGTGAATGATATATTTTTAACCACCCATTTACCTTCAGTTTGTGAGTGTTTTTCCTTTGAGGTGAGTCTCTTGTAGACAGCATACTGATGTGTCTTGTTTTTTAATCTCATCTGCAAGTCTATGTCTTTTGATTGAAGAATTTAGTCCATTTACATTCAATGTTATTATTTAGAAATGATTTTTATTCCCTGTCATTTCTATTTATTTATCATTTTTTCTTTCAATTTGTTTCTCCTTTGATTGACAAATTTTCTAGTGTAGTTCCTCTCTTTTCTGGTTTTCACTTTTACTTTTCATGTCTTCATCATAATGTATTTTATTGAGAATGTTATGTAGTGTAGGGTTTCTGGTTGTGAATTCTTTTAACTTTTGTTTTTCATGAAAGATTTCTGTTTCATCACCAATTCTGAAGCTTAATTTTTCTGGGTATAGTATTTTTGGCTGGCATCCATTTTCTTTCAGAGCCTGGTATATATTATTTGAAGCCCTCCTAACTTTGAAGGTCTGAGTTGAGAAATCAGCTGAGATCTAAACTGGTCTCCCTATAATGTGACCTGTTGATTGTTTCTGGAGGCCTTTAAAATTACATTTTTATTCTGTATCTTAAGCATTCTCATAATAATGTGTCATAGAGAGAGCCTACAGAATGGTAGAAAATCTTTATCATATGCACCTCAGATACAGCATTAATCTCTAGGACATATAAGGAACTCAAAAAACATAACACCAATAAATAAATAAATAACCTAATCCATAAATGGGCTAAAGAACAACTGAACAGACACTTCACAGAAGAAGAAATACAACTCATCAACAAATATATGAAAAAAATGTTCAACATCCCTAGTTGCCAAAGTCTGGCTTGGCACAAATCAGGAGCCACTTGTCAAAAAGAAACTAACTTTATTTTTAGAACTACAAACGCCAAACAAAACAGCTCCAGGGAAAAACCCTCAGAGCCCAACTGCCACCACCGGCTTTCACAAGCCTCTCCTCACACCAACTTCACCACCTCCCACAATCCTCCTGCTCTTGAGGCCGATTGGCTGGGTCGCGTGGGCAGAGCCAAAGAAGTCCCCCAATGAGCAGCTCCATGGAGGAGCCAATCAGCTAGATGTTGCTGGGGCCGCTGTGAGCCAATCATCAGCTGGCAGTCTGAAGGGCAGGGAAACAGCCCAATGAACATCACCGCAGAGGAGCCAATCAGCTAGATGTTGCTGGGGCCACTGTGAGCCAATCATCAGCTGGCAGTCTGAAGCTTGCTGGCAGCTGGAAGTTTGCTGGGGCCCCTTTGGCTGTGGCTCTCAACACCTAGTAATTATAGAAATACCAATTAAAATTACCCTGAGATTCCATCTCACTCCAGTCAGAATGGTAATTATCAAGAATATAAGCAAAAAAAAAAATGTTGGTGAAGATGTGGGGGAAAGGTACATGCATACATTGATGGTGGGATTGCAAATTGGTGCAACTACTTTAGAAAGCAGTATGGAGATTGCTCAGAAAAGGGAGAATGGAACTACCATTTGATCCAGTTATCCTACTCCTTGGTTTATCCCCAAAGGACTTAAAATCAGCATACTACAGTGACACAGCCATATCTGTTGAGAGCCACAGCCAAAGGGGCCCCAGCAAACTTGCAGCTGCCAGCAAACTTCCAGCTGCCGGCTGATGATTGGCTTACAGCGGCCCCAGCAACATCTAGCTGATTGGCTCCTCTGCGGTGATGTTCATTGGGCTGTTTCCCTGCCCTTCAGACTGCCAGCTGATGATTGGCTCACAGCGGTCCCAGCAACATCTAGCTGATTGGCTCCTCCACGGAGCTGCTCATTGGGCTGTTTCCCTGCCCTTTCAGACCACGGAGCTGTTCATTGGGGGACTTCTTTGGCTCCGCCCACGCGACCCAGCCAATCGGCCTCAAGAGCAGGAGGATTGTGGGAGGTGGTGAGGCTTGTGTGGGTGAGAGGCTTATGGAAGCCGGTGGTGGCAGTTGGGCTCTGGGGTTTTTTTTCCTGAGGAGCTGTTTTGTTTGGCGTTTGTAGTTCTAAAAATAAAGTTAGTTTCTTTTGACAAGTGGCTCTTGAATTGTGCCCAGACAGACTGCAGCACATATCAAATGTTTATAGTAGCTCAATTCACAATAGTTAACCTATGGAATCAACCCAGAGTTCCTTCAACAAATGAATTGATAAAGACATTATGGTATGTATGCACAATGGAATATTACTTAGCCTTAAAGAAGAATAAAATTATGGCATTTGCCAGTTAATGAAAGGAACAGGAGAATATCATGCTAGGCAAAATAAACCAATCCCCAAAACCCAAAGGCTGAATGTTTTCTATTATATGCGGAAGCTAATTTACAATAAGCAGGGGAGGGGTAGAGTAGTACTAGTTTGGAATAGACAAAGGGGAGTTAAGGAAGGGTTGAGGTTGTGGGGGTGGGAATGATAGTAGAATGAATCAGACATTGTTACCCTAAGTGCATATATTATTACATGACCTATGTAATTCTTCATGTACAACCAGAAGAATGAGAAGTTCTACTCCATTTATGTATGATGTGTCAAAAAACATTCTACTGTCATGTATAACTAATTAGAACAAATTTTAAAAATATATGTCTTGGTGTGTGTCTTTTGTAATTTTGTATATCTAGTGAACCTCAAGCTTCTGTATTTATTTATCTTTTCATTCTTTAGGATTGGGAAAAATTTTCCATATTATTTCATTGAAAGAGTTGTGCATACCTTTAGTTTGTGTCTCTGAGCCTTTATTAATCTTGATAAATTTAGTACTTTCAGCGTATCTCTATTTATTGGATGTTCTGTTCATGGTGTCTTAACATCTTTTTTCCAAGGTCAACTTTATTTTCAAGACTATATATTTTGTCTTTATTACCTAAAACTCTGTCTTTCAAGTGGTCTAGTCTATTGGTGGTGCTCTGCATTGGAAAAAATATGGAATGTCTCAAGAATTTGCATGTCATCTTTGCACAGGTGCCATGCTAATCTTCTATATATTATTCCAATTTGAGTACATGTGCTGTCACAGCAAACACAGTTCTCTGCTTCCTTGCCAACACTTGTTTCTTCTACTTCCTCCTCCTCCTCCTCCTCCTCCTTCTCCTCCTCCCCTCCTCCTCCTCTGACGCCTTCTTCTTCTCCTTCTTCTTCTCCTTCTTCTTCTTCTTCTTCTTCTTCTTCTTCTTCTTCTTCTTCTTCTTCTTCTTCTTCTTCTTCTTCTTCTTCCTCCTCCTCCTCCTCCTCCTCCTTCTCTCCTCCTCCTCCTACTCCTCTCCTCCTCCTCTCCTCTCCTCCTCCTCTCCTCCTCCTCTCCTCCTCCTCCTCCTCCTCCTCCTCCTCCTTCTCTCCTCCTCCTCCTACTCCTCTCCTCCTCCTCTCCTCTCCTCCTCCTCTGCCTTCTTCTTCTTCTTCTTCTTCTTCTTCTTCTTCTTCTTCTTCTTCTTCTTTTCCTCTTCCTCCTCCTCCTCTTCCTCCTCCTCCTCTTCCTCTTCCTCCTCCTCATCCTCCTCTTCCTCCTCCTCCTCCTCTTCCTCCTCCTCATCCTCCTCTTCCTCTTCCTCCTTCTCCTCCTCCTTTTCCTCTTCCTCCTCCTTCTCCTCTTTCTCCTCCTCCTCCTTCTCTTCTTCCTCTTCCTCCTCCTCCTCCTTCTCCTCCTCTTTCTCTTCCTCTTCCTCCTCCTCTTCCTCTTCCTCTTCCTCCTCCTCTTTCTCTTCCTCCTCCTCTCCTCCTCCTCCATCTCTCCTCCTCCTCCTCTCCTCCTCCTTCTTCTTTTTCCTCCTCCCTCCTCTTCCTCTTCTTCTTCTTCTTCTTCCTCCTCCTCCTCCTTCTTTTTCATTTTTGTCTTCTCCTCCCTTTCCTCCTACTCCTTCTTCTTCAACTTCATCATCTCTTCTTCCTCTTCTTCTTCATCTTCTTTAGCATCTTCTTCTTCATTGTCACCTTCTTCTTCTCCTCCTCCTCCTTTTTTTTCTCCTTTTCCTCCTCCTCCTCAGTTTGATAATACCTAGGCTAACAGGACTGCAGTGATATCTCAGTGAAGTTTTGGTTTGTATCTCCATGAATGATTATTAATGTTTTGTATATTTTTATATATTTGTTGTCCTTTTTATGTCTTCTTTGGAAAAATGTGTATTTAAATTCTTTGCTTACTTTTTAAGCAGGTTACCATTTGTTTGTTTTCCTCATGTGTTAGTAGAGTTCCTTGAATATTTTAAGAGGTAATAAGATACATGGCAACATTCTTCAGCAAAAATGTGCCAATCAAAGTAAAATCAATACAGAAAAGATAATTCATTTTTTTTCAAAAAGAGGGTGGAATGAAGGAATGGAACAACAACAAAAAAAAGGCAAATGTACCAAAATGGCTTTTTAAAAATATTATCATATATTTTTGAATGGGAGATACCCATGAAAACTAACATGTTTTATTTGAATGAGTTTTATGATACAAGATTTCAGGAAAAATAGAAATTGGAGATATAATACGGATGATTTTGATTCAGTTATTCTGATTTAAGAGTTTTAGCCACAGTTTATCACAGATCTGCTCTGTTCAATATGAGTTTTTATTCAGGTTTTTTTCTAATATCAAAAATAGAAAAAAAAACCTTACATATTTACTGTATAAGGTCTTGCAGAGCTAGGATATATCCTTAGGTTTGATATCTGAATATCTATGTACAAAGGAATAATATGATAATGTTAGTGGAGAAGATTGTAAGCAAGGGTATTCATTTTACTTTTTAGAATTGATTTGGATTTACTAAGATAGTAAAGATAGACAAAAATTTATACATACAAAGGGCTAGTAGTAAAACTTAGTATGAAGTGTTGTTGTATATGTTATTATTAACATACAAATTAACTCTATGGATGTTCAAATAAAATTTAGTAGAGATAATATTTAACTAGATCCAATAATATATTTAATAACCTTTTTTAATCTGTGATGAATTTTGCCATATTGATGATTAAAACCTTTATGGTAGATAGAATTCTATAATAAGGCATGCATTATGAAAAGAAAAAAAAACATAACAATTGAAAGAAAATCAGGTCATGGAATTTTTTTTTAACCAAATTCATCTATCTGAAATGCATCACCATAGCAACAAATGAACCTAGCCTGTCCACTGTTGGCTTTGTTGATTTAGAAATATTTGCAAATGTGACATTTTCCTTTGCCAAATTAGGCTAACACTAATCATCCTGACATAATTCATATGACTATAGTACTTTAACAATTGCAAGTGTATGCAGGAATTATCTATTTTTATTCTCACAAAAATTCCTGTGACATGGGCTGGGTTGATGGCCCAGCTCCTACTCAAACATAAATAAATGTTCAGAGTACATAGTAGACAACTGACATCACAGTGATAAAAAATGGTAAAAAAAAAATGAATATCTCCCTTTTCCATTAATCATGCCAATTCCATTAATCATGGAACATTTTTCAAGATAGTTCTTCATCATTTTCTACTGTGTAAAACAATAGATAAAAATGTGTACATGCTTGCACTTGTGTGTGTGTGTGTGTGTGTGTGTGTGTATATATATCTATGTTGGTTTACCAAGAAGTGCTTTTAATTTAGCTGAATTCAATTGAACAAATTTTAATGAGTATGCAAATCTCTTGGGAATTGTAACATTGAGTATAATCTGTTCACAGATTCTTGAAAGAAGTAGGTCCTGTCTTGCTTGAGATAATGAATGTCATCTATTTACTAACTTAATTCTTTCTAGTCTTCAATTCAAGTGAGGTTTGATGTTACATAGTTGCTTTTTCTTTAATCATGCCAGGATATTACATTAGCCTACAACTCCTACACATGTTATTTAGGACAATTCAAGTGAACTTATCTCTCTGTATATAAGCATTAGGTTCTATTCTCCCAACTTTTTTTTGTTCTAATAGTAACCACTGAGATGAATTGGCCTTTTCTTTAGGTTCTTCTGTGATGACTACATTCCACCTGATAATTCATGTAAGTTACTGTGATTTGAGCAGTATAGAATCCTGAACTGCTCCCCACCTTTTGTGGTTTGTTCCTGCTAGTGTCTTTCACTGCCTGCTCTTACGAAGTCACACCATACTGGACTCCTTTTCAGTAGGTTTTGCAATGATGTTGAAGAACCATCAATCATAGCACTCACTCGATATGACCTTGGAACTCAAGTTAATGAGTGGAGAGAAGAAAAGTGCAGTAGTGTTTTCTTGAACCTAATAGTTGGGGCTTGAGTTCCTAGGCTCCGTATGATGAATAAGATGGTATGATATTTGAGTCACTGATTCCTGTAGCAACTGAGTTGGATCAGAAAGAGCAGTTTCCTTGTGAGCTTGCCAGTTTGGTTTTGTGAAGTGATTCCTAGGGTTTGACCCAGAACCAGTTCCTTCAGCCCTTAAAATAATTGCGTAAGTTCTTAAATGCCTCGAGATATATTAAACAACCCAACATCTTTAAGAACATTCAATAATAAGTATTTATTTTCTACGTGTCTGTGAATCAGCCAGATCTGCTGATTGGGACTGGGATCTTCTCCAGGTGAATCACATGGAAGTCACATGGGGCAACTATTTAGATGAGGCATTTTCTTTTCATAACAATGTCAGGAGGGTAAAAGAACAAACCTAAATACAGAAACATAAGTCAGGCCAATGTTTGTGTTTTACCTGCTAACATCTTGTTGTCCACCAACATCAAAGAAATATCATGGCAGAGGGTCATTCTTTTAGGGGGCAGGAGTGATACCTGGGATTGAACTCAGGGGCGCTCAACCACTGAACCACACCCCCAGCCCTGTTTTGTATTTGATTTAGAAACAGGGTCTTCCCACGTTGCTAGAGCCCTGCTGTTGATGCGGCTTGTTTTGAACTCACAATGCTCCTGCCTCAGCCTCCTGAACCAATGGGATTACAGCTGTACACCACTGCACTGGCCCAGAGGGGCAATCTTTATAATCCCATTATGAAACAGAGTGAAGGGCCCATCATGTAGTCCTGTCATTCTATGTAAATTTATTTTAATGACCTGGGTAGAGTGGTTTAAATCTCTGTAACAGAGCCTTAAATAAGGAACACTTTATGACCTCTTGTAAGTTCACTATGTATTGAAAATTCTATTATAACTCCATTCTCATCAATTTACACATAAAATAATGTGCCTTTTTTGAGTAAGAGATACAAGAACAAAGGAAATGTATTTGGAGACACATTGTATTCGTGGAAAACATTTAGGATCCGCTCAATGGGAGCCCTTGGGTAACTAATACAGCAAGTGTCAGTTTGGCTTCTCCGTGTTCTTTCTTGATGATTTGAGCTACTTACCCCTGACAGCACGAAAATGTACTGAAAATTTTGTTTCCTAGGTCCTAACCCCATCTAGATGAGGCTGTTTCCAGCTTTTTTGCTGGATTGCTCCCAGCATATCACCCAGTCAGGAATATACTGATTGCAGCAGGCTAATTGAATAGTAAAATGTTAAAAGGACACTTAAATGTCAATTTTTATGCCTTTTAGGGGTTAAGGACTGCCACTGTTGATACAGTTTCCTGTGTGTCATGAGAAAGAGGTTGAGTAGGCAGCCAGGAGAAATTACTTCTAAGGAAAATGGTACTGTCTTTCCTCTCTAAAACTATATATATATTAAAAATGTGAACAGAGTGGCAAAAGGGGAAATAATACAAAGGAGATATGTGTCATATAAAAAAAGTATTGAGGGTCTTTGTCTGTTGTTACCTAGGAGTACACAGAGATGACATCCATCACAATTCTTTCTCTCTTATCTCTCTTTCTTCACCCCTTCTATTTCAATTTTTAAAAGGCATTCTACACAATGATAAAGGCCTACAAACAGCAAGATACACAAATCTCCGAAAGATTCTGATCCTTTTGCTCACTGTAGTTACTCTTGACAAATATTTCTGTTCAAAGAAGAACTGAAAATATTTATCTGAATATTTATTCAGAAAAACATTATTTGAAATATGTGATTCTTTCAGTATATTTTGAATTCTTTTTAGTATAGAATTATTTAATCAAGAATTTAGCATTCTTGATTATAGATCTTTTTAAGTATAGATATATATATTTTTTAGTTAACTTGGAGATTTAAGAATATTTTCCTTAAGAATCACATTTTTTTCTTTGTGCATCTTTTCTACAACTTCTCTTTCATGGATTCCCCAAAATAGAAATTAATAGCATATCATATGTCTCTGCTTACTACTTAACAATAAATTATTCCATGTTTTTTGAATTGCCAGTGTTTGGAGTTTTTTGACTATATTGTCTATAGGTTGGTTTGGAATTGTTTTAATCGTCACTGCATGTCCAGGTATTATTTTTACCCTTTGGGCTGATGTGCTTGATAAAGCATTGAAACACATAATTCAAAATGCATTATTAGTCTCTTAGAAGTAGCCAAAATCACATCAATCTGTAAATCTTAAAAATTTAAGGAAAAAAATTTTAAGTAAAAAATTAGTTGAACTAAAGATTCAGCAACAATGCAGGAACTCTTAAAATTAGGGGATAGTTTTATTAAACACAAGATCCCAAAATTAATTATTATAGTTTGACCTTTACCTAAAAAAATGAAGCACATATCAAAATGGGAATCATTTCTCAAAAAAGTATTTCTAGCTATTTACTTACTATCATCTTCGTTTTCTCCTCCACCTGATATTATCAAGGAGATAAGATTTGATTTTTAAATAATTATTATTCTTCATGATTTTTGTATAATGCTTTCCCCTAAGTCTTTTAAGTCTTCTACTTTACTTGAATTTTACAAATACTACTATAAAGTGGTGGCTGTAGATATGGAGAGGCTATTAGAGATTAGTAGTTTTAACTAACTATGTTTTTGTATGTGTGTGGCTATGTGTGGGGAGACTTTTAACCTAATTCTCCAATTCCCAGTCTGGTTCTGAAACCTCCCCAACATGCAAACCCCTGTGAGTAATGCTCCTCATGAATCCATTCATCAGCATCAAAGGCCAAAGAGATAAAGTTACCAGATGATATTGGTCATAATAAATCTTCTCTTTTTCATTAATGTTTTCATTTAAGAGCCTATTCTTAATACGGTTGTTGTTCTTTTTTTAATAGATTCACCTACCTTGAAGTGTTAGGACCAAGCAAAAGACTCAAATATTTTGATTCTGTGATTCCATTTAAAAATAGGATACATATCTGGAAAAGAAAGACAAATTACATAAAGCTAGATGTTAAATAATACAAAGTATCCAACTGTTACTATTTGGATATGAGGGTTCCCCCAAAAACTCCTGTGTTAATGCAGGAGGTAAAATGGTTAGATTTTGCAAGCTGTAAACCTAATTAGTGGATTAATCCACTTGGTGGATTGATAATTTTAATGGACTAACTGGCAGTTAGGTTGTGGCTGGAGGGAGTAGGTCCCTGGGGGCTTACCCTAGATGTTCACTTTTTGTTTCCGGTGCCTTGCTTGCTTTCCCTGTGTTTCCAGGCTGCCATGACTTGAGTAGGTTTTCTCCTCCATGTTCTTCCACCATGATCTTCTGCTTCAACTTGGGCCCAGAGCAATGGAGTGGGCTGTTCGTGGACTCTGAAACATTGAGCCCCAAATAATCTTTTCTTCCTCAAAGTCATTTTTATCAGGTATTTTGGTCACAATGACAAATCGTTGACTAACCCAACAACATTAATAGCAGTTACCATTTACAGTGTATTCTTTGTGCCAAATATCATGCTCACAATATAATTGTATGTAACTATCATAATTAGTGTATAAAAGAGGCCATATCATCTATTTTTTGGAAGGCAAGAGGAAGAAGTCAACATTTTTCTTAGGGAAACACATTAGAAAGGAGTGTTATTTTGGCTTAAGTTTTAATTATCCCTGATTTTTCTTTTTCTTTCTTTTTTTTTTTTTGTATAAGGCAAACCTAAGGGAAAAAATTAATAAATGGAAAGAGGTTACAGTTTGTCTAATTAAAATCCCTCTCTGGTACTCAGAAAGCTTTATAGCAAATACGCATGGCTGTGAGATCACTGTGCAAGCAACGTACTAACTGAACTAATAAAATGTATTTTATCCTGTCAGCTCAGTTTCAGGTGTGGGGACTAGGATATCCACTCAGACCTGTTCATGATTTAATAAAAATACCTGTCCTGTTCTCTAAGAACTTAACTAACCAGGGAGTGAACTCTGTCCTTGCCTGCTGGGATCATGGATTGCAAATCAGATTTCTCTGCCTAAAAGCAATCACCTAAGCCAGTGGTGATGTGAGACTAGGGTAAAAAGAAAAAGCCATAAAAATTAATGAGCCTACCTGATGTCCAGGCTTTCAGACCATAATTCTGGGCATGAGAGAATTGAAGTCTTACTTGGCAGTGGCTCAGGTGGGTACAGATTCTAGTGTACACTAGTGGTTTTAAGACTTTTCCTCTATGTGTATTACTTTTGAAAAAACATTTCGACATCTTCTTGCAAATCCAAATTAAACAAAGATGAAATGAAATGCTCCATTAGCAAAACTAAAGTAAGAAGTCTTTTGGATATAAATAATAGAAAACTTTCTCAGACTGAACTAGGCAATAATGTTGGCTTATGTAACTGAAAACGTTCAGTTATAGATATTAGTCTTAAGATTTAAAGGAGAGATGATACAAGGCTCAGGTTATTACAACTTCTTTCTCCCATTCTCACCCATAATCCACACCCCTCCTTCACTCTCACCTTTGCCTTTTTCTGGGATCTTCTCACTGACATCTATGGTGTTTGCCTTGCAAAATGAGAGCTACGCCACTCTGTGAGATGTCTGCCAGCAACTTTTGGAGACACCCTTACTCTTTCTCTGGAGTCCCTTCTGAATAACAAAGGATTTTCTCTTTTAAAAAGACAATACTAAACCAGGCCTTTTGGCACATGCCTGTAATCCCAGTGGCTCAGGATGCTCATGCAGGAGGATTGAGAGTTCAAAGTCAGCCTCAGCAAAAGTGAGGGGCTAAGAAACTCAGTGAGACGCTATTTCTAAATAAAATATAAAATACAAAATAGGGCTGGGGATGTGGCTCAGTGGTCAAGTGCCCAAAGTTCAATCCCTAGTACCAAATGCCCTGACCACCCCCCCCCCAAAAAAAAAAAACTAAACATTTATTAATGCCCTAAGTGGACCATATGCCCTGAACCAATCTAGTAGCTATTTTATGAAGCCAACTTCTATCCTTCCTAGAGGGTAGGTTAGGAATGGCATGTGGTCTTAATGATGGTGTCATGAACTCCCAAACTCATTTTCTTTTCTACTAAGCATTTATAAGTCTCTTTCTGAGCACTCTTAATTTTACAACACAGATTTTGATAAGTTTTACTTTTATAGGTGTTCCGTTAAAATATTTTACATCTCTCTTTTTACCTCTTTTTTGATCTATGGATTATTGAGAAGTGTGTTCCTTAATTCCCAAATGTTTTGTGTCTTTAATGTCTTACTATTGTTGATTTCTGTTATGCACTGAAACATTCTTTTTTTAGGAGTTTAACTGTTTTAGGTTTAATGAGACCCATGAGAGCTTAGTTGAACCTGTCTAAATGAATGCTGTTCATGGGAAAGGCAGGTTGGATCCCAGTTGTTAGCATAGTGCTTTCTAACCATCAAATAGGTCTAGGTTTTCAAGTGTTAGAGTTCTATCAGTTCAGTCTCTCAGTTGCTTTTTTTCTAATTTTACCATTTGTGGAGAGGGTTTTGAGATTTCATGCTATGATTGTTGTCTCTTTCTGTAATTCTGTCAGGTTTTTTTTTTTCATGTGTTTTGTGGCTATTACAAGGTAAATACATATTTATGATTTATATATCCTTAATGAAAAGAATAAATTTCCAGCTTTATATTTATGAAATTTTTCTTTGTCTAATAATAATATTTATCTTAAAGTCTGTTTTATTTGATAGAAGTATAGGTACCAATTTGTGTTTTTATACTTACTTTTCATATGAAACGTCTTTTTTTTTTTTTTTTACCAATATACTCCATTTCCATCTTTACTGTAACATATAAAGTTCATTTCTTGCAGATAGCATTCCATTTTGGTCTTGCTTTTTGAAATCTATTCTGATTAACTCTATCTTTCATTTCGTATGTTTGGTTCAATGACATTCAATGTAATTGTAATTTTCTATTTATTTGTAGTGTGTACTGGGAATTGGACCCAGAAGTACTTTACCACTGAGCCATCCTCAGCCCTTTATACCTTTTTTATATTTAAAATAGGGTCTCATTGAATTGCTAAAGTCCTTGCTAAATTTCTGAGGCGGCCTCATAATTGCGATCCTTCTGCCTCATCCTCGGAACCACAAATGTAATTATTGATACAATTGGATTTAGGTATAAAATATTTGCTTTGTTGTGTCTTTTTTGTATGTTTTCATTTTCTTACCTTTTTTGGATTATTTCTATAATTTTCAATTTCAATTCATTTATTGCCTTCTTATCTCTTTTTCTTGTTTATTTTTTAATTGCTTTTTGTGAATATACAACATGAAGTTACTATTAACTGGGCACAGTGGCACATGCCTGTGAAAGGTTAAAATATAAAGGATAAGATTTGTTTTAAGTTCTGTTAAGTTTCAATTTCTTTAAGTTCTGTTTTCCTGGGACCTGAAATTTATGGAGGGGTCAAAACAACTCCCGGAGAGACCAGTAAATGTATGTTGAGAAATCTCTCCTGACCATCTGGTCACTCTGTAAAAACAACCCCTCCCAGAGACCATGCAGCTCAGCAGGTACACACCTCAGGGCTTAACCCAACCAGTTCAAATGTATACCCCTTTGTCTGTGCTGACCAGTCACCCCTACCCAACTTGTTCCCGCCAGTGAATGTGCTAATCATGTTTTAGAGTTGTTATTTGATTTTCCCGCGGTATGTGATGATTTGCTAAGGGATGCTGTGATGTATGTAAAGTCCCTGCCCTCTCCAAAGAATGTATATAAGCTCTGCTTAAGTTGTTCCCGGGGCTCTCTGCTCCATTCAAGTGAGCTCTGAGCCCCAGCATGCTGGACCCCCAATAAACCCTCTGCTGTTGCATGAGACAGTCTCTTGGTGGTCTCTTCCTCAGACGCTCACTCAACCTTAACACCTGTAATCTGGTAACTCAGAGGACTTAGGGAGGAAGATTCCAACTTTGAAGCCAGCCTCAGCAACTTAGCAAGAACCTGTCTCAAAATTTAAAAAAAATAAAAAAATAATAATAATAAAAAGCACTGTGTTAGACTATCCCCGGGTTCAATCCCCAGTACCTAAATAAATAAATAAATATTACTATGATAATACTTACAGGAGATCATGTACAAATTTACAGTAAACAATTATGACACCCAACTGTAACCTTTTTTACTAGTTATATGTGTTGGATCTACTCTACATATGATTTAAGCCCCTTGATATATGGTTTTGCTATTAATAATTATAAATTTGCAAGAAATTAATGGAAAATAAAGTATTTTACATGTGCCCATCAGTACCATATTCAATGAGCTATATTCTTACTTAAGATTCTGAGTTTCCCTGACACATCAATTTGTTTAGCCTGAAGAGCCTCGGTAGTGTTTCTTGGGGTGGCTGGTCAACTGGTAATGCATTTTTATTTTGTTTTTTCTAAAAAAACAAAAAATGTACTCTGCTGTCATTCCAGAAGCATATTTTTAATTAAATATAGAATTATGTTTTTTAATATATATTTATATTTTTTAGTTTTAGGTGGACACAATATCTTTATTTTACATGTATTTGGTGCTGAGGATCCAACTCAGTGCCTCACACATGCTAGGTGAGCGCTCTACCACTGAGCTACCACTCCAGCCCCTAGAATCCTGTTTTGTTGTTGTTGTTCTTGTTTTTATCACTTGAAAGGTGTTGTCTTCCTGTCTTCAGGCTCCAGTTCTGTTCTATATTTGATTTATTATTATTATTATTATTATTATTATTATTATTATTTTGGCTACTTAAGGGGAGAAAAAGTGATACCTTTTCTTCACCTATTGCAAGATTCATAGCTTAGACTTATATAAACAAACAAACAAGCAAACAAACAAACAAACAAACAAAAAAAAACCCAAGCAAACAAAAGAGAATTGACAAGAGAAAAAGCACAACAAAAATTTTTAACTAAAGTTTTACATGACACAGGAACCTTCAGAAAAGAAGACCCAAAGACACAGGGAAGTATTTTTAAGGGCAAAAAGGGTACAATCCAATGACAAAAAATGTAGGTGTTGTAGAACAAAGCAAGACTTTTTTCTTCAGATTCTTGGTTCATGGAACAGAACACCTGCCATTCAAGGGTCTTCAGGAGAGAGGATTTGGCAGATGGTTAGAAAGACCTTTCTGCTTCTATCGTGTTCTCAAGTTCCTTCAGCTTAACATAGTATCCCACACTGACATTTTGGGGTATTCATTGCTGCACACCATCACTACATTCCAGATGTTCTGTTTGCTTTTAAGTAGAGTGACTTTGAAATGTCTAGTCACAGCTTTCTTCATATTTGTCCACTTGGATTTTGCTGAACTGCGTTAATCCACAAATCCATGCCTTTCATGAATTTTGGAAAAATATTGGCCATTATTGCTTTTAAAATTTTAAAATTTAATTCTTTCTGTCTCTGTCTCTCTTGATGGTTCTCCTTGACATTTTCCTAAATGTCCTTGATGCTTCCTTTTTTTTTTTTTTAATACTCTCTCTTTTCTTCCTTGTCCTGTAGCTTGGATCTTTTGTATTTCCATTTATTCAAGTTCATGATAAGCTGATAATTAACCATATTAGGAAGAAGCCAGTGTGTATATCCAGGGCAGGGACAGGTTGATTATTTGTTCTGTTAGTTCTGTTTAGTTATGTCTAATTTATAATGGTTTACAGCACTTCACAGCAATAACCATAATGCTTCCTCATGAACACAATTTCCCCTTTCTGAGGGTGTGTGATAGAAGCCAGATGGACATTCAAACATGTATGGGTGACACACCACCATGCCAAGCAAATATAAATTGAGGATCTTATATACTTACTATCCCTTTTCCCTCAGAAGGAGAGAAACTCAATCTCTCTGTCTCCCAGGAAACAGAAGGGGAAGAATCCTGATTATTTTACCTTTTGGAATGTAAATGCATATCTGGTATGTGAGGGACAGAGTAAACAAGCCACCCTAGTTCCTCCTTGGAAGATTTCCAGAACTACTTATTTTATCCCTTTGAAATGCAAACACAGGACTCCCAGGTGTTCTCTCAGTTTATAAACAATCCCTCAACTTCCAACCTCTCTTCCATTAATACCCAACCCAGGAAAGTTTTCTAGAAAGACATAACAATTAGTTTTAAAAAAATTCATTTCCTGATATTTTACTTTTGCTTTTTTTCTCTACTATGTCCATTATACATATATATATATATATGTATATATATATATATATATATATATACAAAAACATCTGATATATATACATATATATATCAGATGTTTTTGTATTTTAAATTTATTTTATTCTGTTATTTTGAAATTATTTTGAAATCATTACTTTATTCCTCTGCTGAGATTTTTTTCTTTCTCATCCATATTGTTCTTTACCTCATTGCTTCAAAGTTTAAACATAATAATCCAACATCTGAATCATTTCAGGGTTGGCTTCATTTTTCTTTGTAAGAATAGGAAATACTTTTTTTGGTCTTTTGTTGTTTGCTTTTGCTTTTTTTTATGTTGATTACCTTTAGATAACATTCTAGAACCTGTGAATTTCAGGTTGGTGGTCTCTGCATAACCTTGCATTTTTTTTAGTAATGCTTTTTTATTGGGGGGGGGGAGATTAACTCCATTCTTCTGAAATGCATATTTGTTGCAAGATTTTCTAAGAATGTATAGTTTAGGGATCAGCAAAAGACTCAGGGAAATAGTTACACACAAAAAGTAATCTCTCTTAGGGCTGGGGATGTGACTCAAGTGGTAACACGTTCCCTTGGCATGCACAGGGCACTTGGTTTGATCCTCAGCACCACATAAAAATAAAATAAAGATGTTGTGTCTACTGAAAACTGAAAAATAAATATTAAAAATTCTCTCTCTCTTTATTATATAAAAAAAGCAATCTCTTTTTTTTTTTTTTTCTTTGATTTCCTTCACATTCCAGTAGCTGTGGCCTCCCTGGGCTGTCTTCCCTATACCAGAAAGTTGGCATTTTTCTATTGGAGTTTCAGTAACCCCACAATATATTTAACTCCAGCCTGTTCTCATATCAGTGCTACAAGAACAGGACCCAACTACGCATACACCTGTAATAAATCCATCAGTGATTTTGTAACCAAGAACTCAGGGTTTCTGTCTCCAGTGCCAGGCAATGCTAATTTAATAATAAGGACAAGGTTTTGAGAAAAAAAGAAAAAAAGTTTTATTGCTTTGCTAGCAAAGGAGAAACACCAGGGGACTCCTGTCCCAAAGTCTGTGACTCTCTCCATCAGGAGAGACAGGGGTCTCCTTAAAGGAACTTCAAGGGTTAGTGGTAGAGGGCCCCAGGGTGCCCTGTGGGTATGTTAGGGTTCACTTGTTAATTTGGGAGATACTTACTTCAGGTATCCTCCGCAGGTATCTCCTTCCTATAGTGGATGTGTTTATGGGCAAATAACTAGGGGAAGAAAAGATAACACTGTCTCCTTAATCTTGTTAGGGAGAGGAAAAATAAAATAAAATAAAAATTTAAACATAAATAAACCTTAGAGCAATGAGGTCTATATTCAGAAAGTGAAGGGACCACAGTTATAATTTTGCTTTGTTTTGTTTTCTTTTAGTACTGAGTTTAAATTTATATGGGTGGGAGAATCAACCTGCTGTAGACTACTTTCAAAATACCAAATATGGAACTACTATTTGTAACTGAGTGTCTGCTGCTGTGACCAGCATGGCCAACCTAGCTGGTTCCAGCCAGAGGTGATGGGAGATTGGAAAAAAGAAGACTCACACACCCAATATCTTGAAGATAATATAGCTGGGATCGGGTGGAGTACTGTTCTCTGATGGGGGAGCAGCTCTAAAGAATCATACCAGCAATCTTTATTATATATGTCTCATAAATCAGATTAATGACTATACAAGCATTATTCTTTGTATTCATAAAAGTTAACAGAGTTAGCAACAGGATGCAGCTGTTCCCTCAGTTACATTCTACAGTTGCAATGTGCAGTGTTAGGAGTATTGCATAGCTCTCAAGAAAGTCTATTGTTTAAAGTTACTAATTCCCAGGCAGATTCAAGGAACTGGTGAAACATTGTGGTTATCTTAGCAAGGAAGTTACTTCATTCCCAGGAGCTGTGTGTCTGAGAGTAAGGGTGAAGCTAATAAGACTAGCAACAGATGGAGAGCATTGCCATCCTCGTAACTTTTAAGAAAAAGGAAAAATCCCTCCTTTCTTTTTTAAAAACAGATTGCACAAGGATTAATACATTTACACATTTGCACAGAAACTTTCCCAGTCACCAAACATGCCATAGCCAAGAAGTCATCAGGGAACCCAAACTCAGACAGTTGTCTCCCAATCACTATCACTGCTCTCCACAGTCTGCCATATTTTGAACTTTATACTAAGGGAAGTTTTAGTGCCTGGTATGTGGTGTTACATTAAGTGTAGTTAATTTTAAGTAAACTATATATTGATTGATTCTGATGTAATTCATTGGTAAGTTTCCTCACATGAATTACCTACATTTAGACCCTACCAAGATTAACTTTGGAGTAGGTCACAATATTCACAACTACTCAAATAAAGCTTTCTTTCCTTGCTCTGCCTGAGTAGTTTTTAACCTTCTCTGTATAACAGAATCATCCAAGATAATGTTAAATGAGACTGATTCTCAGTCTTCACTCCAGACCAATAGTTGGGGATGGGATCAAACACCAGTATTTTTGAAAATCTTCCCAGGTAACTCTAGTATGCACTCAAGTTAGGACCTGGGTTTTAATCAAAGCCAAGAGCACAGGTGTAGCTTGCTGAAAGATTACTAGTGATACTATGAGAAAACAGCTAAAGGATTCAGAAAACATTAGTTTTCTAGTCTTCCAGAAGTTTACACAGATTATACTGTTAAAGATAGCATTTTCTACCATCTTACTATTTCTAAAGATGTAATTTGGAGGTTCACAGGAATTTTTCCCAATATTTCAAAGTAACATAGGACAAGGAGCTGCAAATGTAAGATAGTGTAAAAAGAGTGGAGGGCTCAAGATCTCAGGGAAGATTTTCAGACTACATTATGCTATTAACTCTTTGAAAATTTCTGATTGGTGTAGTCATGTGTGTATGTGTGTGTGTGTGTGTGTGTGTGTGTGTGCGCGCACGCACGCGCGCGCGCACACACACACACACACACACACACACACACACAGGCATGGAGAAGAATACCTTGGCAGTGATTTGCAAAATTTATCAGAGAAAACCTACAGATAGTGATAATACAAACAAACTTAGAACTCTGGGCCATGAGAATTTTTAACAATGATGAATCTTCATATATGATTTTAGACCAGAAACTTTCTAAATTGCTCTGCATATCAGAGTATAATGTGCTTCTAGAGTTTTAATATTATTCTGTGTAGTTCTTCTATCAACCTAGATAACATCTTGACAACATGCTTCTCCCCCCAGAGAGTGGCCTCTGACACCTCTTTTCCTCATTTCAGGATCTGAAAGGAAACTGAATCTCCTGAGGATGGATCTCAAGGGTAGAAGCACTACTACAAAGGAGTTGAAGAGTTGACTAGCTGAAAGAAAAATATCTACCCCTATAGGAAAAACTATCTACCCCTCCTTTCTTTTATAAAAACAGATTGCACAAGGATTAATAAATTTAATTTTTCAGATTTAAAACTGAGAATCAGTTCCACAAAACCTTGCCTTAGATTATGCTATCAAAGACACTGCCTGTCTTTGGTTAAATGCCTATATGCCTAGGAGATATTAAACGTTATTAGTTATTTCTTTGGTTTTTTAGATAATATCTAATCCTGTCTAATATGATCGATACACAGTTTTAAAGTGCTCTAGGGTTCCTAGTAGCTTTTAAGAAAAGGAAAAAAGAAAAACTCAAACCTCTTTTGTTAACACACAAAATGTTTACTTACTTTCCTTTCCTAATATTCTGCTAACTGTTCTCTCACCACCCACTGACCTTGACTTCAAATGCATGAGCAGATGCACTTGTCTTCATGATGATTTTCTACACATCTGTATCTTTGAAAATGACCAGAATAAATTTCCATGTTTTTTTTTATATGATGCAATAAACCCTTCTAAAGTATTAGTATATACATGTTTCTTTTCATTTGTATGCATCATGGCCTTTATTGTATTTATTTATTTTTATTGGTTGTTCAAAACGTTACAAAGCTCTTGACATATCATATATCATACATTAGATTCAAGTGGGTTATGAACTCCCATTTTTACCCCAAATACAGATTGCAGAATCACATTGGTTACATATCCACATTTTTACATAATGCCATATTAGTAACTGTTGTATTCTGCTACCTTTCCTATCCTCTACTATCCCCCCTCCCCTCCTCTCCCATCTTCCCTCTCTACCCCATCTGCTCTAATTTAATTCTCTCCCTTGTTTTTTTTCCCTTTCCCCTCACAACATCTTATATGTAATTTTGTATAACAATGAGGGTCTCCTTCCATTTCTGTGCAAGTTCCCTTCTCTCTCCCTTTCCCTCCCACCTCATATCTCTGTTTAATGTTAATGTTTTCGTCATGCTCTTCCTCCCTGCTCTGTTCTTAGTTGCTCTCATTATATCAAAGAAGACATTTGGCATTTGTTTTTTAGGGATTGGCTAGCTTCACTTAGCATAATCTGCTCTAATGCCATCCATTTCCCTGCAAATTCCATGATTTTGTCATTTTTTAGTGCTGTGTAATGCTCCATTGTGTATAAATGCCACATTATTTTTTATCCATTCATCTATTGAAGGGCATCTGGGTTGGTTCCACAGTCTAGCTATTGTGAATTGTGCTGCTATGAATATTGATGTGGCAGTATCCCTGTAGTATGCTCTTTTAAGGTCTTCAGGGAATAGTCTGAGAAGGGCAATAGCTGGGTCAAATGGTGGTTCCATTCCCAGCTTTCCCAGGAATCTCCATACTGCTTTCCAAATTGGCCGCACCAATTTGCAGTCCCACCAGCAATGTACAAGAGTACCTTTTTCCCCACATCCTCACCAACACTTGTTGTTGTTTGACTTCATAATGGCTGCCAATCTTACTGGAGTAAGATGGTATCTTAGGGTGGTTTTGATTTGCATTTCTCTGACTGCTAGAGATGGTGAGCATTTTTTCCTGAACAGACACTTCTCAGAGGAGGATATACAATCAATCATCATGGCCTTTATTATACTGAGCATAGTATTGAACATGTAGTTCTGTAGTCATTTTGTTAGTTTCCTTTTCCTAGTCAGCACTAAATTCCTTGAAAAGGATATTATAAACACTATATTTTTATACCTGAGTCTAGCAAAATGCCAGGATATAATAATACCCTTTGAAATGTTCTACAATTAATAATTCAAAAGCATTTTATTATTAATTAACTTTAATTATTAAAACTTTTCCAGCAACTGAAGTCAGTTCCTATAGACACTGGATATAGGAAGGATGAATAGATGGTAGCAAATATGGGGCGGGGTGAGAGTGCCATAGTCAACCTTTATCTGTTTGCTAACTGGCTGGGGCAAAACTGAGATACAGTTATAGAATGAATGGCAGTTTAAGTTTACTCAAGCTTAAAGAGAAGGAAAGTAAAAAATTGCTGTGATTTTTCACAGGGCAAAATTGACATTAATGAATGAATCCAAATATCCCCAGTTAACCAGGCCTGTGACAATATTTTCTCCTAAGGATCAAATTTTCATAGTCCAGATTCCCATTAAACATATCATTTTTCTTTGTTTCCAGTTATTTCTGGGTTTTTCAGTTAATAGAGTTTTGTCTTAGTGTTTATTCCTGCTTCAGACACTTGGAGTGAGGATGAACCCCTCCACACAGAGAACTTAACAGATAAAACTGTATTTATGACAGACTTGTGATTCCCCCGGGTCTTCATGACAGCAGCCTTTGGGCTCACATGATACATACTATGGGTAGGGACCATTGCCTCTGACTCTGTACAGAATCCAGAAATTCTTTGGCATTTTTTAAGAAAGAAATTCTCATAACTGTCACTGACAACACTGGCACTTCACTAACTAGAATTAAGGGCAGCCAAAGACTGAGTTGGACAGGAATAATAAGGTCATTTTTCTTAGTTGACTGCTGTTCTTCTTTTTTTGGGGGGGTGGGGCGTTCATGAGATGAATATTGGTAGAGACTACAGGCACAAGTGCATATGATCAAGGGCACCCTTTTATAACCTGGGGAGAGTAGAAGCTATCAGAATTTTATAATTAAACACAGACTTTACATATTTTATAATCACCATGTAGATTGGAATAGGAATAACAGAATGATTATGACAAAAATGACAAACTCTCAGTTCTTCTATGATTAATTCCACAAAATGCTGATGGAGTGTATAGCTTACCAAATTAATGTTTAAAAACGTTTCAGCTACATGAAAGAAACATGTTGATTGTAAACAAGATTGTCTATTACACACTTAAAAATAACTCAATAGTATGTATGTACACTGATTATCTGTCAGTGATATCAAGATGCATAAGACTTAATAGGTCTCTGTGCAGTTTTGGAAAACTAATAACTTCATTGTTAGGGCAGAATGAGTGTATAAATGGCATTGAAATACATTATACTCTAGGACATCACTAATGCCAGACACCCATTTCTCATATCAAATCCCATGATTTGGGCAAATGGTATTGCCAGGGAGCAGGCAAGAATTGATCCAAAAATTCAATTTCTTCTACATCTCTGATCCTTGTTTTTCCTGTTTTTTAAGGAATAATCACCTCTTGTCTATGATAGCAACCATATCAACATATATTAAAATTACTCTTGTTTATAGGTGGACTTCATTTTGAGGCATTACTAAAAATGAGGGAATGAGTTTCTTGTTTTCATTTTATTGTTGTATATTTATATTTTTAAATGCTGGCTAGAAATATAACAATTGTACATATTTAGAAAGTAGAGAAGACATTAATGGCCATGAAATCAAACCTGAGAATAACTATTCCTCCTTATAATGACAGATTTGTTCTTTTGTGCCTATGGTACAAGTAGCAATTTAGATGTTTCCATAATTTTGAACTAATATCTTGATATTTTTCTCTTAAGCATGTATGCTTGCACAACATTCAAAGGCCCTGTGTAAGTGTGTGGACAGAGACACTGTGTGTGCATTTTATATAAACTTGTCTGCATATGCTATATATGTATGAAGACAAGGTTTTCCATAGCATTAATAATAAAGAGAATTTTTTAGCAGTGAAAACTGGGGTAACAAGGCTGTAAAAGGTTAACAGAGTTATTCAATCTCTTAAAATTATGAGGTGTTCTATGATTTAGGTCAGAATCCCTAGAAAGAGTGTCTAGGACTGACACTATTTATTTGAATAACTCCTCTTAGAAGAATGGTTATGAAGAAAAGATAGGGTGGAAGAGAAAAAGGTAAACAAGAATCTGGTCCATAAGTAGATTTATGAAGCGAAAAGTTCACCATAGACTTAGTCTTGGGAGTAAGGCCCTGTCTTTTATACTCTGTTGTCAAGCAACCATTGGGCAATGAGGTGGGGGTGGGGCTTTTTTTTTGGTGTGTGTGGCATTTGGCTGAGAGTAATTATTCAGGAAAAGGACATCTGAATTATCAACTAACATTCAGGGAAACTGAAATAGGAGCTGGAACCTGGCCAATAATGGGGATCAGAACAGGACACAAAGAGCACTCACTGAACAATGTAGAAAAATGCTTCCTATTTTGTTGCATATGACTTACCCTGGCATGCCTGACTAACCCTATGTCAGTTTCTGTCTCTTAACCTCATGGGGTATTATTATTTAGGTATGAGGTATCCTCCAGAAGTTCCTGTGAGAGACAATACAAGAATATTCCTAGGTGAAATCATTAGATTATGAGACATTAACTGGGCAGTAATTACAGGCACGTGGGATATGACTGGAGGAGGTGGGAGCATGCCTTTGGGTTTCATATTTTGTATAAATAACTCTATTGGATTCCTATTGTCATGTCTTCAGCTGCTTTCCTCTACCATGCCCTGGTGGGTTAGCCAGCACCCCAGCAGAGCAGGTTGCTCCTCAGGAGGTGTGAGCCTCCTGGGAAAATAAAAAAGTCTGAAATAATCAGTAAGAAATAAAGACAAATTCAAAGATTGAATTTAAAAGTGGGTCTTCTGATGGGTCTTTCAGCTTTGGTAGGAACTTGAACTGGACCACTGAAAAAGGTTCCAATTCTTTATTTAAGGGGTAGTAGGCCAAAGGCAGGGGATAAGATTTCAGTAGGAGGGGTCTTGTTTCTCGGTGTGCAGAAGTCTTGCAGTACATAGGTTGTTTGGTTTGGGGAAGGTTATACCCATCACTGGAAGGCTGTTTGATCCTAAGGCTGTGAGTTAAGACAGGGCACCAGCATTATCTGAGCACAAGAGTTTTCAGAGAATCAGCTTGCCTGCCTTAATTGTTTGCACAAACCCATAATTTATATATGGCTTCCAACAATTCCCTTCCACCATGATGTTCTGCATTGCCTTGGGCCCAGAGCTGTGGATTCGACCATCTTCAAACTAAGACCTCTAAAACCAGGAGACTCAAATAAATGTTTCCTCCTTTACTTGTTTTTGTCAAATATTTTGATCATAGCAATAAAATGTTGACTAAAATAGAAATAAGTATTTCTAGAAGTAGGGCCATTGTTGTTACTAAACTGAAAATATGGTCCAAAAACCATTAGAAATTATTTATAAAAGGAGAAATTTTGAAAAGTTTAGAGATACAAGACAGAACAGCTTTAGATTGTGGAGCTTAATGGGGGTTTCTGGTAGGAACTCAAGAACCTGATGCTGATAACGCTGTGGACAGTAAAGACTGGGCTCATGACTTTTCAAAGAAGAAAAAAATCTATTTTGCCCTTATCCTGACATTCTTTGTGCATCTGAATTTAAAGTTGATGAACTAATTAAATCTGGTGAAGGAAATTTCAAGGTAGCACAGAATTCAGGTAGTGTTATGGACATTGCTGGCAATTTTCAGCAAATTTGACTTTCATAATCAGAAACAGAAAACAGAGCAGACAGATGTGAAAAGCTTGCAGTTTGGTCAGAAAATTTCAAGTAAAACTGGGGATTAAGAAAAATGTCATTGTTGAAGAGATCACAGTCAATAAAGAGAAGCTGCTAAGTACTTTATCCAAAAACAATAGGAAAGATATCTCAAGAGCATCTCAGGAATTGGCAACACCACACTTATCTCAGGCTCAAGGGTGTAAAAGTAAACATTCCTTTGAAAAGAGACCACAGGGGCACTCTGCTTACAGTGGGGCCATATAAAGTTTTTTCACCATATTTAGCTACCCAGGAACTCAGAGGCTGGTGTAGACATGGCTCTTAGAAGCTTAGCTACTGCTTGTGATGGCAGACCTTGGTGAAAAGCATGTGGTGCTGATGCTGGAGTTATGGTATCATGGAGACTTCCACTGAAATTTCAAAGGAAGGCCTGAGAGGTCAGGCAAAGTTTAGTAGGGTCAAAGTCCCTGCAGGCTGCCCCTAAGAGGGTAAGGAATGAAGATGAGAGAAGGTCAAAGCTGCAAGAGAGACCTGTGAGACAAGAAATGCCAGTAACATTGTACTAAATAACAATGCAGGAATCGAGCAGAAACAAGCCAAAATAGAGGTCACATGGGCTGCAATCAGCAAGGTCATAGTGGCAGAGCTACACAAGCCGTTTGGAGAGAGCATTATGATATGTACCCAATTGCTGGACCTGGAACTACAAGACTTATTTGTTCAGCTAGTTTTCAGGCATACCTTCAGTCTCCTTCCTTCTTTCTATGCCCACATTTATTCCTTGTAGAATGGAAATTCTTACTCTGTGCCATTAAACATTGGATGTATATAATTTGCTTTTGACTTTTACATGGATTAATATTGAGAGTTTGCCTTGAATCTCAAAGAAGACTCTGCAGTTGGATGTTTGGATAATGCTGAAATTCTTAAGAATATAGCAACTCTTGAAAATGGACCAAATGTATTTTGCATTGTTACATGGGCATGAGCTTAGGGGGAAGGGGCAGAATTTTATGGTTTAGATATGAGGTATCACCTGAAAGTTCTTGTATGAGAAGCACTTTCAGAGGTGAAATAATTAGATTGTGATAGTTGTAACCTAATCAGTAGATTAATCCTCTGATATGGATTAACTGGGTGCTAACTACAGACAGGTGGAATGTAGTGGGAAGAGATGGGTGACAGGGGTGTGCTTTGGGGTTTTATTTTATTTTTTCCTGGTGAGTGGAACTCTCTTTCTGCTTCTTGGTTGCCATGTCCTGAGCTATTTTCCACTGCCACACCCTTCCACCATGATGTCCTGTCTCATTTTGACCCCACAGGTATAGAGTTGGTCGATGGTGAACAGAATCACTGAAACCATGATCCAAAAGAACTGTTTCCTCCTCTGTGTTGTCTTATCAGTTATTTTGGTTGCAATGATGAAAATGCTGTCTAAAACAAGAAGGGAAGAAAAAAAATGATCTAGCAGAGTTGGTCAGCAATTGACACTAAACTATGATTTCCAATATGTTATCATGTCTGTTACAAATTGTTCCAAAATGATCATAAAACCCAATCTATCCTCTTACCATGAAGATCATGCTAAACACTTGAACTTAAGGTTTTTGTAAAGAGGTAGTCAATTGGTTGGAAATAATTAAATCGGATACCTCAAGCTCCTTATTCAAATTCTTTATACTATTTACTAGTCTCTCACTAGAAACTGTTAGCTGCACCATCCAGAAAGGAGCTATTTTAATTAAAATAAGCTCAATGCTGTGTTATTTTGTCATTGTTCCACATGCCAAGAATGCTTTATTTTATGATCAACCATTTAATGTGTACTTTCATGGTCAATTTCACTGACAGTGATATAATATGATAATAAATAGCCAAGCAAACCAATCCAAATTCCCCCACATTTTTTTTTAAGGTTGTTGAGAGAGGGGTATAAAAAACAAACTTAATGATAATGACAAATAAAATAAATGCAGGATTCTAAAGGGAAAACATAAGCATTGATTAAAGGTTTAGCCTTCAAATAATTATTACTTTATAATATTTGTCACATTTGAGAAAACTACGGGTAAAGGGAACTGCCTAAGTAGCTGAAATTTACAAACAAGCAAATCGTGCTAGTTTGAATACTTTCAAGATTAAAAAAAAAATTTTACTCTGTCTTAGAGTCTATGGAAGTACATATCACTTGGAAAGAAGGTAAAGCAGACAGAGTTTCTCCAAGATTAAGTGCAAAATATTGTGCATGTGAATTTTAGTTTGCTTTCTTTAGTAAATTATCAAACGTACTAAAATACAAAGACATAGAAAATTAGATAATGTTTTATTTATATTAAAAGGAGATGGTCAGGGATCTAGGGTCATATTACTAAAAGTTTCTTATTGAAAATTGCTACAAATTGCACCTTCATATAAATATTTTAAACTTGGAATAGCAAAAAACAAAACATGGTATAAGATTGATACTTTGAGTTCTGGTCCTTATTATAGATGTATTTCATTCTTAATGGTTTGACCACTTAAGACTTTAATAGTCTTACCATAAGACAAGTAATCCCAAAGGTTGAAAGGACCCTCTCCTCCTCTGCTTCAAAATTGGTACCAGCCCAAGTGGACAAGAGGGCTGAACACACAAAATGATCTCCAGGAATGCTTTATCTTTATTTGTGTCACAAATCTCTCATTTTCCATTAATAATAACGATAGCTGCTATTCATTGAAATGCTACTAAATGTATGGCACTGCTAAGTTATAGTAGCACTTAGTGCTTAACATTATCCAATTTGATTAAGAACTTCAGTGGGATAATTTTGCTTCCTTTAAGCATCAGAGAGAACACAAGCTCAGAGTGATTAAATGGCATAAATATAGTCATACGGTAAACAAATGCCAAATTCATCATTCAGTTTGCAAATCTGAGCTTCTATGCTATAGGGTTTCTCCAATTTTCTTGCTCCCTCAGCTTTCAGTCTCTTAAAATCCCCCATTAGAGACATTAATTGGGGTATTTCTGACACAGTGACTGTCAGTGAAGAGCATTCATTTGGTAAATGGTGTTTCAATTACATGTCAAATACAGTATACTTTGTAATCCTTATAAATTGTGCATACAAAAATGGAACATCACTACCTAGAATGTCCTATTATTATATTCAAAAATAATAACTGCTTAGTGCACTCATTGCTATCTTCCCTGCATCTCCAGATAGCTACAATGGAGAAGCACATGTGAATTTGTATATTCATGACCTGTTCTTCCTCTCCCATCCACATGGTCATGTGTGTAATCTTGCCAAGTAGTATAGATAGGTACTTTCATCTTGGGCTGTGATATATGGAAAGACAAGGCTGAAAAATCTCTGGTGGTAAGGTTGTGTTTAGAGGTAAAGGACATATCAACAATTTCTCTGGATATTATTGTCAGGGGTTCTATGAGCTGGAATTGGTTGGAAGTCAGCGCAGAAGGCCAATGATGTGATGAGATCAACTAACTCTGACCTCCACTCAGCTACTGGATCTAACAGTGGGACTGGATGGAACTCCACATGTTTAACCTCTAGTTTCCAGAGAGCTACGAGTATTGGCTCCTTGTAATGGTTAATAATGATATGACTTAATAAAGTATGCTTTAAATGACTGAGTATAAACACTAGTCAAAGCCCACAGAAGGAAGCAGACACACGCGGTTATAAAAGATCAGTTTGTGCTGACTTCTTTCACATTTCTCTCTGAAGTATATGATCACAAGGGTAAAATTCTGTACCCTGTGTTTGAAGTATTGATCCACAGACACACCAATAATCATGCATTTCTTTTTCTTCTGAACCCTTCTCAAATATAGTCTGCTGGGTGAAGAGTTGCTGTGCCTGGAGTCCTATTACCTGTGAATGTCAAGCTCAAGGGAAGTGAGAGTACCTGTCCTAGGGCACCTGATAGCAGTTCCTCTCAGCTTTCCTTTGACATTTGCTATCTTATAATAGCAAATGTTGCCTTATTCTTTCCCTTTTGTCCCTCTGATTTCATCTCTACCCCTGTGAAAGAAATGATCCAAATCTTATCTTGAAACACTAACATCAACTTATCCTGGTACATATTTTCTTTCTATTGCTTCATCTGATACTGGCTGCTGATGAATTATACTTAAAGGAGGAAAAATGTATTGATAACTTTAAATTTCCCACCCTATGCTAAGTAGGGAATAAACAAACAAACAAAAAATCAAGGCATTCTTACAGGAATGAAGATTACATTTAATTATGTACTGAAATCTTTGTTTTAATCTCTTTTCTATAATTATAAAAAACATCTGAGAATGCTTAATTAAAAAAAAAACAGATTTATTTGGTTCATAGTTCTAGAGGCTAGGAAATCTAAGAGCATAGTACCATCATCTGGAGAGGGACTGATGTGGTATCATTCTATGGCAGAAGGTAGAAGACCAAGAAAAAGTAGATGTAAGAAAATGAGAGAATGCAAAACTTGCTTTTATAATAATTCAATTCTCACAATGACCAGCCTACTTCTGTGAGTGCCCACCTACTATCACTTAAATACTTCTCTTTAGGATCCAGCTCCCACCACAGTTGCATTGGGGATGAAGATTCCAATGCACAAATTTTGAGAGGCACATATAGCATCCATAGGAAACAAAGGCCCCTCTCATTAAATTTAAGGTAGACAATGAATTTTTCACAACAAAATTATTAAAAAAAAAAATCAAATACTTTGGCATAACATATAACTAACCAAGTATGGATATGATTTAATATTTCCACTAGTTTTCCTATTCTTTAATCATTGAGAGATACCTGATTGGTATCAGGATATATTTGGGTACATAGAAAATAATATAAATTGGTGGAAAACTTAGCAAGCAAATTTGTGTTTTGAAATGACTCCTCAAGGAGTGTTCATTTTCCCATTTTAAAATGTGTGATCTCGAGCAAAAACCAACCAAACAAACCACCACCACCACCACAACAACAACAAAAAACAAACAAACAAGGCCAGGAGGCATAACACTACCTGATTGTGAAGTATGCTACAAAGTAGTAGGGATCACAGCAGTGTGGTATTGGTATAAAAGCAGACACAAGCCAATAGAACAGAACAGAGGGCCTAGTAGTAAATCGATGTACCTACAGTTTAATGTTTAAAAAGTTGCTATGAACACACACTGGAGAAAGGAGTGTTTTCTATGAAGGGTGCTGGGAAAATTGAATATCCATATGCAGAAGAATGAAACTAGAGTGCTTTCTTATTCCAGTTAAAAAAATAATTGAAAAATGGGTTGAAGATTCAACTATAATGCCTGAAATAAGAAATTAGTTAAAAAAGAAAAGAAAAAGAAGAAAAAAAGAAAAGCAGAGAAAATGCTATGGAACATTAGAATGGGCGAGGATTTTATTTTTGTAGAGGTGGAAGACCCCTAAAACACAACCAACAAAAGCAGCAAAAATAAATAAATGGGATTACATCAAACTAAAAAGCGTCTGCAAAGAAAAAGGAATCATCATTAAAGAGACCACCTACCTAATGCGAGAAAATATTTTCAAACCACACAACAGACAAGGGATTAAAATATAGAATATATAAAGACTACAAAAATGCAAGAGCAAAAAACAATTAATAAAAACCTGATTAAAGACTGGACAATACACATAGACATTTCTCAAAAGAAGACATACAAATGGCTGCAAAGTATATGAAATAACATTTAACGTCACTCATCAACAAGGAAGTACAAATCAAAATCACAGTGAGACATCACCTCATTCCATTAAGAATGTCTGTGATCAGAGAGACAAGTTACAAAAGCTGACAAGGATGTGGCAAATAAGAGACCCTCAGACACTTTTAGTGGAAATCTAATTTAGTACCGCTTTTATCTAAATATAATGCAGGCTCCTCAGAAAGTCAAATAGAAGACTACTACTATATGGCCCAGCAATCCCCACTACTGGGTATATATCCAAAGGAAATTAATCTCCTATTTATTTATTTTTGATTCTGGGGATTGAATTGAGGGGTGCTTTACCACTGAGTTAAATCCCCAGTCCTTTCTGTTTTTTAATTTGGGACTAGGTCTCTCTAAATTGCTGATGTTATCACAAAGTTGCTGAGACTGGCCTAAAATTTATGATCCTCCTGCTTTAGCCTGCTAAGTCTCTGGGATTGTAGATTTGTGTCACCATCCCTGGCTTCTATGTTTTTCTCATTGTTTCAGGTCTTATATTTAAATCTTTAATCCAGTTTTAATCCAGTTTTAACTGGTGAGTTGGATTGATATTCATAATAATCAAGAGCTAGAAACTAAGTGTTTATCGGCTAACAAATAGATTTAGAAAATGTGGTTTCTATATCCAGTAGAGTACTATTCCACCATAAATAAGAATGCAAGCACTTGTGGCACCATCAAGATCAATATATGAAATGAAATAATCCCTGTATGGAAAGACAAGTATAGCAAGATCTCACTCATATGTGGAATCTGAAAATGCTACTCTCATATAAATTGACAGTAGAATGTTCATTACCAAAGGCCAGTTATTGAAAACGAGGTATTGTGTTTTACCATTGTGCTACAGTTCTGAATAGGGACACTCCAAACAATTTAACAATATAACAAAATAACATCAATTCATTCCTTCTTTTTTGATATCTTGCTAAACAAACATGTTTTCCTTCCTACATTTACTTAGAATTCAAATGTCTTGCCAAGTGTGGTGGTGCACTCCTGTAATCCCAGGGTCTCAGGAGGCTGAGACAAGGGGATCACAAGTTCATAAGCCAACCTCAGCAAAGGGGGGAGGTGTTGAGCAACTCAGTGAGACCCTGTCTCTAAATAGAACAAAATAGGACCAGGCATGTGGATCAGTGATTGAGTGCCCTGAGTTCAATCCCCATTAACCACCCCAGCGCCCGCCCCCCTGCCCCCAAAGAAATTTAAATGTTTTACAATGATCTGCAAGTCTTTAAATAATGTGAGTCCAATAAATTCCTGACTTTGTATCCTCTCTCTTACCTAGTTCTCTCGATCCATCTCAGGGGTGTTGATTTCTTCTGTTTCTCAAACAGACTTGGACAGCCCCCATAATGGACCTTCATGGGTTCCCTTCATTCTGGGTAAAAGTATCTTCTTTTCCCTCTTATATCCATCAGGTCTTTTTTCCAAACTTGATCATCTCAGTAAGGCTCATTCATAGAAAATCTCCTCATTTGCTACGTAAGCCTCTCACAGCAACTCCCCCACTGATACTTTAATTCCCTTTTCTTACTTTATTTTTTCTTTCCTCTTTATCATCATTAAATATGAACTCCCTAAATTCACATAGACTTCTGCTTCTGGGATTCATCACTAAATTCCCATTGCTTATAATATTCCCTGTCATCTGTCATCCACTAGGCACAGTCAGTATTATTGAATGCATGAATGCATACAATGGGTTGGACTTTTTCCTAAAAATCTGTACATCATTTTTGGAAGAAAAATACATATGTATTTGGAAAAAAAGTGTATATATATACACACACACACACACACACACACACACACACACACACACACATATTCTCTCAAAAGTATTGGAGATAAATAATATTTAATGCAATATTTTAAGAAGTTAAATAGAATCACTCACCATGCTGTACAGAGCTATATTAGATCCTGAGGAAAAAGGAAAATTCAGTATGGCTTACCTTGACTCTATTTAAAAAGTAATATTATTTTCATGATGGATATTAATTTGTACCCCTTGGTACCATTTGAATTTATAACCCTTTAAATTTTGCAATGGAAAACTAAAAATATTTATTTCTCCCTTTTTTTCCAGGCACATTATGCTCCCCACAAATCAGCTCCCAATGAGATAACAAAATTATTTTTCAGCAGCAAGGAAACACCGAGCACCGAGTTACCTCAAAGTCAATATTAGTTACTTTACAAAACTGAAATAGGTGAGTCAGTCTTGAGCTTTAGATGCTTGAGCAGAAGTTAATTAAATATTTTGATCTAGAAAAGAAGTATTTTAAAAAATTCAAAGACACAAAGCAGATTAAATGTAATTTTTGCTTTTATTTGAGGATTATAAAAACACATTTTTATTTCATTAATACACATGACATTATATTGAACAGCACAGACTATAAATAAATAAATCCCTTAATTTTCTTTTCTTTTATTTTTTCTCTTTGTACTGGGATTGAAACAAGGTGCACTTAACCACTGAGTTACATACCCAGTCCTTTTTTTTTTTTTTTTTTTTTTGAGACAGGGTCCTGCTAACTTGCTAAGTTGCAGAGGTACTCAGTAAATTGCTAAGGCTGGCCTGGAACTTGCTATCTTCCTGCCTCAACTTTCTAAGGTGCTATTATTATAGACATATGCCACCACACCCAGCTAAATCCCTGTAATTTTTAATAAACCTCCTTAGTGCATCTAATATATTTTAGTAGATTCAGCAATATGATTGTCAGCTGTTAAGAAAGAATTTTAGCAAATGGCAAAAGCAAAACAACATTTAAAAATCCCAAGATCATCATTTATAAAGAGACATACTTGTTTACATATGTGGTTGCATTCTTTATTTTTTAAAAAAACAATTGCTCCTGTTACTTTAAAAGCTTCTGAGCATTAACATATACCATTAAGTAACTTTCTGAGAGAAAAATGTAGGCTGTAGAGGTGATAATAGAGCAACATTAAGGGAAACATCTGTAAACAGTTCACAGAAAATACCATCAGCTGATCATTTAGCTATAAGCTGTAAGGAAAATGGGCTTTAAGTTGGAAAAAAAATCATTATAGCTATCCCGTTACTTCTATGGTAGCCATGAAAAACCAATACAGTAGGTTCAGAGAATGCAAGCCACAGCATTACATTTCCTTAAAGTGACTGTAGGCAGATGAATCTAAGAAAGATTATCGCTTTCATAGTTACTTAATGGGAAGGATAAATCTCAAAAGAAGCCAGAAGTTTGTGCGGATTTCATAACCATGTTTTAGAGTTAGAAAGATATGTGTGTGTGTGTGTGTGTGTGTGTGTGTGTGTGTGTGTGTGTGTGTGTGTGTGTGAGAGAGAGAGAGGGTGGGGGGTGGGGGTAGAGTGATCACTTTCAGTTTTGGATTTGTTTAAGTGGGAAATGGTAGCAAAATACACCCCGTTTTATTCTCATCAGCAAACACTCATCCTTTCTGAGTTCTGGGATATGAGATGAGATGAGTGCTCATCACCTTTATCTATAATGAAAAATATATATAATAATAATTTAGATCTTTATTTTACACAGATGTAATGAATTGAGTAGCATCTTCCCAAAATTTGTGTCCACCTGGAACATCAGACTGTGACCTTATCTGGAAATACAGTCTTTACAGATGTAACTACTTCAAGCTCTTGAGATGATTTCACCCTGGATGTGGGGATTCCAGTAGAATGCAATGACTAGTATCCTGCTGAGAAGAGGACAGAATGCAGACAGAGACAGAGAAGCAGATAGTGTGCACATAGAGGGAGAGATTGGAATAATGCATCTACAAGCCAAAAGAACCCACTGAAGATTGCCAGAAAATCCTCAAAACTCTGTGAGAGGCATTGGGTGATTTTGCACTCAGAGCCCACACCACATAGGGAACCAGCCTTGCTAGCAACTTGATTTTGGACTTCTGGCTGCTGGTCTTGTGAGCAAATTTTAAGTCAGCAAGTTTGTTGTTGTAATTTGTTATGGTAGTCATAGGAGCTAGCCACCACTCAATGGGCATTTTCAGAAAGCTAATACATTTTAGGGCAATACTTCAAATTGTAATGTTCAAAAGACTAAAGAAATTTAAGGGGGCAGGACACAATGATCCAGATATGTAATATTTACTCATTATAAAACAAATACGAATAGAATAGAAGAGTTATTTGGAATAGTTTCACCAGAGAATTCTGTTGCATTAAAGAATCTGATTCACTGGGTTTTGGAAGGTTTCTGAAATCGAATGTGTAACACATTATCAGGTGATGCCTATTTGGATGAGTCTGGAATGGCATTTTCAGTAACAAAGTTACAGCTGGCCACAGCAAAAGTCTCTAAGCCATGAATCCTGTTCTAATGGAGCTTGCAATCTATATGGAAAGGTAAATCTTATCACCATGAACAGTTACAAATAACTGAAAAATTATATGATAGTCAAAGATTAAAGACAGTAAACGATAAAAGGTTTTAGAAAATCAAGTAATCAATGTAAGTTGGATAATCAGGGGATGTTTTAATAAAGGGACAGAACTTAAGTACAGAGTTTAAGACAGTCAGAATGAGCAACAGTAAAATTGGTAAAATAGTAAAAAATAAAAATAAAAACAGTAAAATTAGCAGATCCATGATAGGCAACACTAGAGAATGATATTAGAAAGAACAATGGAATGTGTTGTGTAGGAATACAATTATTGTTTAATATAGTTACCATTGATAGGTGTTTCTGGTAACCAAATATTAATGAAAATTATGACTGTGTTTGCTAATATTTATAGGATGCAAAGCTTTTCCAGTTCACAATAGAAGTAACAAAAAGCAAAATAAGATGTGTTATAGAGTATTGCTATATAAAATTATCCAAGAAGTGTGAGAGGCTTTGGATTTTTTAGGGTGGAAACAATATGAATTATTTTGTTTTGTTTCATTTTTTAAATTTCAACTATTGTTTTTATTGTTTTCAATTCTGGGTCTGCTATTTCAAACACCATTGGGTCTTGTAAAAGAATATAAATACAGATGCCAATTTAGTTCATATATTCATAGGGAATTTTCCAAATATTACAATACCTGCCACAGAAAGCTAATAATGTTTCCATCATGTTGCAAGGGACACATTTTGACCAATGTTATATAAGTTAAAAAAAACATTTATTAGTGAAGTATTTCATAGTCTTTTTGCATTTTCTGCTCCTACCAGGAATGCTATGACAAAGAGCAGGAAGCATTTTCAGAAGTGGTGGGAAAAGTAACTTTAGTACAAATTTTAGATTTGGAGCTTTTGTCTTCTGATGAATATTCACAGCTTATGATAGATTGGCATCATCTATGAGACTTGCAAATATTTCAGATAGAACTAAGTGTTGCTTTCTCCATTGTTGTTCGCACCAATAGTACTATCAATAAATCAAGTAGATGAAGAGCTAGTGATAAGTTCTATACAAAAGTTAGGTATGAGTTGTCACTCCTAAAAAAATAAAAGATAATCTTTTATAGGTAAAGAAATGTAAGATGATAGAGACTAGCAAGAATATATCTATATCTACAAAAAAGAGCAGATAGATTATATTAAAATATCACTCTATATCCCCTTCATTGAATAGGGCTTGGTATATATTTTCTCCACTTCCAAATGAAACCTTTCTCCTCTAGTAGAGATTATATTTGTTTATACAATTTTACATATAAATATAATACTTTCCAATAAGAGAATGTCTTACCCAATGAGTTTATAAACACAATCAATAAGTTTATTTTATAAGAAACCACCAATAAAAATTATTTTTTAATTAGTTGCAGATATTTGGATACTCTGAGTAGTCTAGCAAGTTTATTAAATACAAGACAGAAATCTATTTTTCTTGACCAATACCACTAGCTATCTAAGAAAGTTTGAACATTTCAACATTTTTGAATACCTTTAAATTTATATGAATAGCTATTTTTTATAGGTTTCCATATTTCATAAAATAGATAAAATATTTTTTTAGATTTATGCGATGTCTAATGTCATGTGATTTTCTTCATAATAAGAAAGGTGAAAAAGTAGATGTAAGTTTGGATGAGATATTCCTTCTACTTTTTAAAGTATGCTCAAAATTCTACAAAATAATAAAGGGAGGGGAATGGGAAAATAAACAAGGAGAGAAATGAATTACAGTAGATGGGGTAGAGAGAGAAGATGGGAGGGGAGGGGAGGGGGGATAGTAGGGATAGGAAAGGTAGCAGAATACAACAATTACTAATTGAGCATTATGTAAAATTGTGGATGTGTAACCGACGTGATTCTGCAATCTGCATTTGGGGTAAAATTGGGAGTTCATAACCCACTTCAATCTAATGTATGAAATATGATATGTCAAGAGCTTTGTAATGTTGTGAACAACCAATAAAAAAAATAAAAATTAAAAAAAAAAGAAAAAAAAATAATAAAGGGAAATATTATTGTAAAAGATTCATAAATTAAGTTTCTCCTCTTCCTCATTCTCCTGAGTACTTTTTAGTGCTATCACACTTTATCACTATCGTTTGCCTTTTATTCTAAACTACACATTCTGTGATGGAAAGAACCATGTTAATTTTTAGACCCAATAATAACCACAGCAATTAGCAGAGCATCCAGCAAAAATTTAGGTGTTACTTTATTCATTGAATGAAAAAATTATGAGTAAATCAATACAAGCACAATAGTTGTTTGATGGTTTTCTGTAATTTTCAGGATTGAAAATCCCTGACCACATTTTGGTAGGATGATGATTTTTAGCATCATCATGGAAACCAACCTCACCTTTTTCTTTTGTCAACACTGCATTTGGGAAATATCAAATAAAACAGATTGAAACTGAAATAAACCAGCAGGTGTTTATGTTTTTACTTGCCAGAGGAAACTATTTTAAATAGCTCCTCTATTCTGTCAATAATTGTTTTAAAACATTGTAAATATTACATTTCTGGATCATTGTATCCTGCCCTCTTAAACATCGTTTGTCTTACACAAATGATAAAATATTATTAAATTGGATAGATTTTGAACAGACACCTTAAATAAAGTGAGTTTTAGAAGGTCCAAGTCTTGCAATAGGCAGAGAATCATTAAGCTTTGAAGCTTCCAATTTACCACCAGGTAAATTGACAGGTTTTTTTTTTAAGTGTTTGCTTTACTTCAATATCTTGGAAGAATTTCCTCTTTGCTTTCATACTTTTTTCTTCCTTTCGGAACACCAAGTATCCTTTTCTGAAGCTAAATGGAATATACGGCTCATTAAAATCTCAATGTTCATTCCCACCCAGGTATAATTCAAAGATCTAGGTAGAAAACCTAATGTGTTCTTGGCTGCACATGTCCCAAAGGGGAGAACTTATTAATCAAGCCATACATTTTTTTTCTTGATCTTTACATTGTTGATCAATGGGAAAACATAGATCTCACAATTTCAAAATTGTAGCAAGATAGTACATGAAAAATATGCCATGTAAAATAAAATTTGACATAAACTTATATATATACTTCAAATCATATGGTATGTTTAGTAGTAGTATTTTTATTTAATATTTTAGGGCTCTCATGTAAAAATCTCAAAAGGAATAGAGCAAATAATAAAGTTTGATAAGCAATTTCTCCATTTATGGGTTTATGTGGCTCCCTTTCTTTTACAAAGGGTTGGATTAAATAATCCTCTTCCTTTCATGACACACTATTGGTGTCTTTATTGGTGCTTCAAAAGCTCCTTTTGTGGTTTACCAATTTATTTATACCTTTAATCTTAATCTCCTACTCCTGTTTCCTCCTTCCCCATATACATTAAACATTAACCTTAATGTGTTTTATGTGCATCTTCTATTGTAAAATGTGTTGTTTCTGTGTGTGTACCTTTTATTTTATCTAACTGCTATTGACTTCTAAGACTGTTTCAGTCAACTTTTCTGCCACTGTGAGCCAAAGACCTGACAAGAACAATTTTAGAGGAGGAAAAATTTATTTGAAACCCACAGGTTCAGAGGCCTCAGTAGAGGGTCAACTCCATTTCCATGGGCCTGTGGTGAGACAGAACACCATGATTAAAGAGAGTGGAGGAGGAAACCTGCTGAGGACATGGCAATCAGAAAGCAGAGCTAGTGTTCCAAACACTAGGGACAAAATATAAACCCCAAGGCACCCCCCCCAGTGACCCCACTTACTCCACTTGCTCTACTTGCCTATGGTTATCACCCAGTTAATTCTATCAGTGTATTAACCCACTAAATAGGTTAAAGCTCTCATAACCCAATCACTTCACCTCTGAAAATTCTTGCATTGTTTCACACATAAGCTTTAGAAGGACATCTCATATCAACCATAATAAGGACTTATTATTTAGATGCTTTCATTAAAAAATGATATTTCTAAGTGGGGCATGGTTGAACCCACCTTATTCCTAGACTTGGAAATTTGAGACAGGAGGATCACAAGTTCAAGGCCAGCCCAAATAAAATCTAAAAAATAAAATTTACCCAAGAAATATTATGAAAAAGTGTAAGAATAAAATTTAGAAAAAGTTCAGGACTATCAGTCAGAGGCAGATTGCACGCATAGAATGCATGAGGACCTAGGTTTAATCCATAGCACTAAAAAAATAAAAATATGTTTCTACATTTCCATCACTCTATGTACATGTTAAAACCTCCGACTTCTTGTTCTTGATTCTCCTCTAAGACTTCTGAGCATTCCATGAATCTCATGGTACTCCACATTTTACTTATGCCTCCTCTTACGAAGATATCCAGATTGTTGCTACATCCTAACAACCAAAGTGATACCCCCTGAGCGTCTTTACTCATGTCTAGCCATATACCTGAATGTGGATGCATATTTGTTTGTGTTTGCAACATTCAGAGAAGAAGTGATGTTGGGTCAGAAAATATTTCTAAGCTTAAATAACTAAGTAGTCCCCAATTGTTCTCCAGAAGGGCTACATTATTTTCTACTCCTATATACATGTATTTCACAATTTCCCAAGCCAAATTTGGCATTCTCTCGCTTCCAAATATTTTATAAAGTACATGTTAGGCAATCCTAATCCAGAAATCTGAAATCCAAAGTGTTCCAAAATCCACAATTTTCAGAGGATCAACATATAATCAAAAGTTGAAAACTCCTGACTTGACCTTATATGATGGGATGCAGCCAAAATACAGCTACAAAAACAATTATATAAAATTAAATTTTTATAATGTGTATATAACACACATGTGAAGCATAACTAAATTTTGTGTTTAGACCTGGGTTTCTTTCCCAAGACATCTCATTATATAAAGGCAAATATTCCTGAAAATACCCCCAATCAGAAACATATCTGGTTCCGAATATTTCGGATAAGGGATTTTCAACCTAGAGTTGAAAAGTGCTACCACATTGTGTTTTACTGGATACTTAACCAATTACTCCATATATTAGCCTTTTATTTTAATTAATTAATTAATTAATTTTGATACTGGGGATTGAATTCAGGGGCACTCAACCACTGAGCCACATCCAAAGTCCTATTTTGTATTTTTCTTAGAGACAGGGTCTCACTGAATTTCTTAGTGCCTAGCTTTTGCTGAGGCTAGCTTTGAACTAACAGTCCTACTGCCTCAGCCTCCTTGTGCAGCTGAGATTACAGACATGCGCCACTATGCCTGGCTCTACATGTTAGCCTTTTGGGAACTGTTATTGTTTAGATATGGTGTCCCTCCAAAGCTCAGGTGTAAGACAATGCAATAAGGTTTGGAGGAGAAATGATTGGGCTACAGCCTCAATATAATTAGTGAATTAATCTCTGCTGGGATTAACTGAGTGGTGACTGGAGGCAGGTGCAGGATGGCTGGAGGAAGTGGTTCATTGGAGGCGTGGCTATGGGCTATATATTTCATATCTGAAGAGTGAAATCACTCTTTCTGTTTTTTATCACCATGTGAGCTGCTTCACTCACCATGCTTTTCCACCATGATGTTGTGCCTCACCTTCAGCCCAGAGGAATGGAGCCAGCTTTCTATGGACTAAGACCTCTGAAACTGAAACTGTGAGCCCTCAAATAAACTTTTCTTTCCCTAACATTGGTCTGGTCAGATCTTTTAGTCACAGTACTAAAAAAGCTGGCTAAAAGAGGGACTTACTTAAATCAGCTTTTTATTTGTCATTATTTTCAATTAGAGTTTTTAAAGGAGGTTTTAGCATTTTTGTGGGTGATTTCTCTTTAGATACTAATTCTATACTGGTTTTAGATTTTGCACATACTTTCTCCTACTTTACCATCTGTATATTAACTTTAGTCATGGTTTATTCATTCAGGAGAATGCTTTATTTTTTATGTAATAAAACTTGTCTTTTTTTGCCATATGACTCACAGTTTTAAAATTTTATTTAACAAGCCCTTACCCAGGCATAAATCACTATGCCTTTATGCTAACCTATTTTAAGTCTGTTCTTTTAGTTGGTTTAAGGTATATATCTTGTTTTATTTATCAACATATAGAAAGTCAGTCTTTATAGCAGTACTATTTATTAAACTGTGCTCCATCCTAATCAAATTACTCTAATTACTAGATATTACATTCCGATATATCGGCACACACAGAATTTTCCCAAATGAAATGGACACTAATAAACTTTGTCAAAACTTGTCCATGAAAAAAAAAAAAACAAGGAAAATATTTCAATTTTCCTGGCAACTTTCAATGCTCTTAACTAAGGGTTTGAAGTTTTCTTCAAAGACATTACTGCGGTGTGAATGAGACTATTTTCCTAAAACTGGAATATTTAGCTTTTCGTGGTAGAGCCCTGGTGAATAGCATTAGTGCCTTTATAAAAGAGGCCTGAGGGATACCCCCTCTTTCCACTCTTTGAGAACACAGCAAAAAGGTGCCATCTTTGAAAGCTGGCCCTCCCCAGACACTGAATCTGTCTGCTGCTTGGTCTTGAACACCTCAGTCCCCACTCTTGTGAGAAATCAATTTTCATAGTTTATATGAATGCTCAGTTTATGGCATTTTCTTAAAACAGCCCAAACAAACTAAGGCAGAATTTTTGTACACTCCTGGTAAATGCACTTCTATGTAATTTATAGTTCTCAATGCTATGCTTAATGGAATCATATTTAATTTTATGTTTATTTTGTTGCTGTCAGTTTAGATAAATGCTCTTGAATTTTTAAACTTTATCTTTCATGGGGAAACTTGTTAAACTTCCTTAGTTCTAAAAATTTGTTTGGCTCATTCTTTTTGATTTCCTACACGGATGATTATAACATATTAGGTGTTTTCTTCAACTCACCGTATAAAAATCTCCCAATATTGATGTTACATAAAACAATAAACATGATTCATGAATATGAATCACAAATTCAGATCTCTCTTCTGAGTTGCAGTATACTCTGAGAGAACCTCAAATTCCACATGGATTTTTTTTTAAATAATATTTACCTGAAAAGTTGGTCTTTTTCTGCAGTTCCTTCAAAATGACTGACTCAATTTCAATTCAACTGTACAAAGCATAAAATTGGAAGCCTTGCTACTTAAGAAAATGGGAAGCTGGGCACGCTGGATCATGCCTGTAACCAACCCCAGAGGCTCAGGAGGCTGAGACAGGAGGATGGCCAGTTTAAAGGCAGCCTCAGCAAAAGTGAGGTGCTAAGCAATTCAGTTAGACTCTGTCTCTAAATAAAATACAAAATAGGGCTGGGGATGTGGCTCAGTGGTTGAGTGCCTCTGAGTTCAATCCCTAGTATCTCCCCCTCACCCCATCCCCCCGCAAAAACAAAACAAACAAAAACCCAGAAGCCTAAATAGAATTCTTATATTTAAACCTCATACCCTGCACATTATCAAATTCTGACAATGTTACCATCATTTTTTTAAGTTCTTATTAATTGCAATCTCCCCCATCCTTCTTTTCCTTGTCTTTTTGTTTACTATTTTAACAGTATCCTAATCATCTTTCTGGTATCCCCATCAGTGGTTCTCTTCATTTTGTATCTTTTAACTAAACAAATCTTTTTTTTTTTTTTTTTTTTTTTTTTTTAGGGTAGCAAAGTTTGTTAAATCGGCACTCTTTCAATATCTGTTACCACATTCCCATGATTTTTGGAAGAAGAGCAAAAAGTCCTCATCATCTGAGATTCCTCTAAGGCTATTTAAATATAATATTTGACTTCTGTTTCTTACTATGACTTCTGCTCTTCTAAACTCTACAACTAGTTATTAGGCTTCTAATAGTTTTGACCTAACTGCATGCACAAGGTCTTTGTGTCAGAAATTTCTTACTGTATTCATAACACCAAAAATAGCCAGGGTATTTTTTGGTGATGGTTCTACAATGCCAAGCACCTTCCCATAATTACATGATGACAGCCCAGCAGAAAAATGCTCTGTACTCCCCCTTTATAAAAAGAGATAGAAATATGGATTTTCTCAATTTTTAATGGGAAAGAAGACCATTTACCCACCTACCTTATGAGAGAATCTACTTGGAGATAGAACTGAAGGGCTTTATTTTTTTACTCTTTTTAAACTTCTCCAGGAAAAGGATAATCAGTGCCTCCAGTGGGGGATAAAAATTTCCTAGGACCTAGGCTTTAGTCCCATCTTTGTAAATTAAACATTTATTGTCCTACTGAAGTACATTTCTTAGGAATAGTCTCACTATTTAATTTTTTGTAATTTTTATAACAGCATTATTAATATATTTTAGAGATGTTTCACATAGATACATAGATTTATGTCACCATACCATTCATCTAAAGTGTAAAAATTAATTTTTTAAATATACTCAGAGTTGTTCAAACATTACTGCAATTGACTTTAGAACATTTTCATCCCATCTATTTACAGTTATTTTCCATTTACCCATTCATCATTCCAAGTTCTACACAACTAATTGTTTACTTTCTGTCTATATATTTTAGTATTCTGGGTATTTCATAGAATTATAGAAAGGAATCATTCAATATGTGCTCTTTTGTTTGGCTTTTTTCAAGTATCATACTGTGTTATGGTTTGGATGTGAGATATCCCCCAAAAGCTCATATGTGAGTCAATGCCAGAAGGTTCAGAGGAGAAATGATTGTGTTGTAAAAGTCTTGACCCAATTCTAGACTTAATCTCCTGATATGGATTAATCTGAAGTATTATGGTGTGGCTAGAGGAGATGGGACTTGGGGAGTGGCTTTGATATATATTTGTATCTGGTCAGTGGAGTCTATCTCTGCTGCATAGTAACCCTGATGTGAGCTGCTTCCCTCTGCCACACTCTCTCGCCATGATATTCAGCCTCACCTAGAGCCCTGAAGAATGGAGCCAGCCTTCTATGGACAAAGACCTCTGAAACTGAGAACCCTCCAATAAACTTTTCCTCCTCTACAATTGTTCTGGTGGGGTCCTTTAGTCACAGCAATAAAAAAGCTGCCTAAAGCATGCTGTTTTTAAGGCTTTTCTGTATTGAAACATATATTGACTTTCCTTCCTTTCTATGGCAAAAATAGTTGTCTATTATACAGATGTGCAACATTTTACTTATCCATATATTAGATAAAAGACATTTGGATAGTATCCACTTTGGGCTGCCACAGATACTACCAATATTCATTGACAACCTTCTGTATGGACATGCTTTAATTTTTTCTTGGATATACACTTAGGATTGGCGTGGTTGGGTGACATGGCAACTCTGAAAGTTTGAGGAACTGCCAGACTGTTTTCCATAGAAGCTACACTATTTTGCATTTGCATGAGCAAGATATGAGGGGTTAATTATATGTCTGTCCTCACAAGCACCTGTTGTTTCTATCTTTTTTATATTATCTATCCTAGTAACTGTGATGTGGTACCTCACTGTAGGTTTGATTTGCATTGCCTTGACAGTTGAGAACATTGAGTATCTTTAAATTGTCATTGAACCCTTATCAAGTATCAGGTGATTGTTCATGGGCAGGGGTGATTTCTGCACTGTCAATTCTATTCTGTTGATCCATCTCTCCTCATGTCAGTACCATGCAACCTCAATTATGGTAGCATTATAGTATGTTTTGAAACAGGAAGTGTGAAATCTCTAACTTTGTTTTATTTATTAAAATGTATTAATTACTTGCATTTCCATGAGAATGTTAGGATCAGCTTCCATGTTTCTGAAAAAAACAGTTGGGATGTTGAAAGATATTTGTCAATAGATTAATTTGTGGAGTATGTGGAGTATGCCATGGTCATAGTAGTAAATCTTACAATCCATGGACATAGATGGTCTTTCTATTTATTTAGAGCTTTAATTTCTTTTGACAATGTCTTATAGATTTGAACTTCTTTTGTTACATTTATTTCTAAGTATTTTATTTTTTATGCTACCACAGACTTTTTTATTCTTATTTTCATTTGAGATTGTTTATTACTAGTTTATAGAAATTGCTTATTTTTGTATCTTAATCTCGGATCCTGCATTCTTGCTGAACTCATTGATTAGTTGTAATTATTCTGTTTAAAGAATCCCTTTGAAGTTTCTACAGACAAGAACTTGATATTGGCCAAGAGATAATATTTTTTCTCTCTCTCAAATCCAGAGGCTTCTTATTTCCTTTTCTTTCCAAATTGTCCCAGGAAACCCCTTCAAAGTGATGTTGAATAGAAATGTCAAGGGAAGACATCTTGTTTGTTTCTTGATTTCTTTCTTTTTTTCTTTTTAAGGGAAAGGCTATTTCTTTCATCACCAAAGATGATGTTAGCTGTGGGATTATTATTATTATTATTATTGTAGTTCCTTCTATCAGGCTGAGAAAATCTCTTCTATTTTTCATGTGTTGAGTACTTTTTAATAATGAAAGTTAAATTATGAAAATGCCATAGTTTTCGTTATTGTTCATCTTTTTTTTCTTTTCATTTGATTGCTTAATTTCTATCAATCTAAGTTCACTGATTCCCTCTTTCTTCCTTCTGACTTTCTTTCTATAAACCAAATAATACATATGTTTATGCTTGTTATTATCTCAGGATCTAGAGACCTGTTCATTTTGGGGGACAATCAGTGAGTGAATTTACTATTCAACTGTTTAAATTCCTGTTCTTCTGTCTGTTGAGTACCTGTTTACTTAATTGTTATGCATTTGAACTTAAATTGCTCCACATTATGTTCAATTAAAAGTTGAAGGGATACTTTTCCAGGCTTAAGGTTGAGGTTTATTCAGAGTCCAGAATACTCTTAGCTAGCTTTCTTTCCACCTTGAACTCTGTGTAAACTAGCTGAACTACCTTCTATCTTGTTGCTTTCATGGATCTCTCAGCCTCTTTCTGGCTACTTATCATCAGACTGCACTGTTTATGAAGTTGGTTTGTTCTCGTCAGTTACTTTGAGTAGAGCACTCTTTGTTCTTATGGCCTGTCTCTCCTTCTGCATGCAATTTCTAAGACAATACTCTAGAGCCTGGAACATGGAGAGCAGTCTGCTTGTTTCTGATTGACCCCCCTGGTTTATAAGCAGGACACTTAATTGCATGGTAGCTTATGATTTTTTTTTTTTTTTACTTCTATTGGCTTGTATGGAATCACTGCCCTATCAGCAAAGTGGATTGAATACAATCAGGGCCTCAGTATTCTCAATGTAAAGGGCTAGAGGAAGAATATCTATCTTAGATAGGAGATAGGTAGATTAAAGGAACCCCCAACATTTCAGCAACACTCATCTGGAATTTAACTTCTGAAATGTGGAGCTAGAGGGATGAGAAATACTAGTGGTCTGGCCATCATGGAGAGACACAATAGTACTTGACTGGAAGGAGGTGACTGAGGTACTTCCTGTCCATACCTGTCCAGAGTACAGCTATGCCATGGTGGACTGCAGAAGGGAAGGGTCAGAAGGAAGGAGACAAAGTGGTAGATGCCAAAGAGTCTTTATGTTATTTTGAAAGTTTTAAAGATTTTCTCCAGTAAATTATCTTAATTTTCTGTATGTCTTTACACAATTTCAAAAAAAAATACATATTACTATCTATAATTGTTTCACTGAGCAGTGATCCTATGCAGTTACTCACAGTATCATATTTTCGTAGAGAATCTTTTCTGTATTGAGTTGTCTTCCAGTGATTACTTTTACCATGGAAACCTATTATGAAAATTACTGCAGAAAAACCTAACTGCAGATATAAGAATTTTTTTTTACATTCACACATGAATTAAACCTGTTTACTCATTAAATCTTTAATTAAGTATCACTCTCATTCCAATTTTCCTGACTATCCAGGATTGATGAAATTGCTAGTATATATACTTTAAATATTTATGACTAATGATTTTCCATTTTCCAGTTACTAATCAATCATTAATATGTTCATCATCCACTAACTCAAATCTTCTATCAAGGTATGATCTATGGAGTTTAGGCTTTTTAAAAAATGTCCTTTGTACTTGTTGTTATTGTTAACATCATGTTATGTCTAGCTAAACAACAATGTCTGGTATCTGAAAATTTCCCAGTAAATATTTACTGAACTAATAAATAAACCAAAGGGAGGAAGTAAGTTTCAGCTCTAACAAGTTCTTTCAAACTAGCCCTATATTAATTGTTTTAGACCTATAAACTGCTATGGCAAAATAATTACTTATTACCACCTTTAAAGTCTGTTAGCCAGACCATTTTAACAAGGGATTATAAAGTGTGAGGATGTGTCTATATGTGGTTGTTTTTATGTTAAAGGAAATGGAAGCTTAATAAGAATTTTATTTTATTTTATTTTGATATGAGAACATAACCATATTTATCTGAATAAAGAAGTCAAAGGTAGACTCTTTAAAAAACTATTAGTATTTTGAAAGAAGATAGAGATTTGTTTTTCTTTTCTCACATATGCCATCCCCAAAGTAGTGTGATCAGAAGCTATAGTGTAAGTGTGCAAAAATGATCAAGAAGGGGGGAGGGGGGAGAAGACCCTGGGTCATGGTGAGGCTTCCTATGACTCTCTAGCTCTGGAACTACTTTCCAGTTAAGGATTATTGACATTGTGCATGTCCATGATGTAGTTTTCAAATGTGTTGGAGAGAAAAACAAAACATTAAAAAAACAGGGAAGAATTCCCAATTAGGAGAGTGATAAGCATTGTTGTACCATTGTTGCCTCAATTTTGCTTTTTCCTTTGGTTTTCTTAAAATACTCTAGAATTTGCTTACTTAATATTTTGTCTTTCTACATTTTTTTCTACAATGTCTACTGACTAATACAGATTGTTGGGTAGAGAAAAATGATCTATTATTTTATAAGAAGTAGGCTTTATTAATGTAAATGTGCTAGTTGTTATTGCTTTGAAAAGAACAGAAAATCAATTGAGGTGAGGAATGGGTTGCTGGCCTGTGAATTTTTATGTTGTTATTCTGTGTTTCTCCAATTAAGAAAATCACACTGAGGAATAGAATAAAAATTAAAAGGAAAATTGTTATTTCTTCATGTAGATTGAAGGCTTTTTTTTCTTTCATTTTATTTTCTTAGAGGGTAATCATTTCTACTTGCTACAAAAGACCTTTTTGTTAGAAAAAGAAGGGGATTGATTTTCCTTTTATTCCCAACGAAATAGAGAGGTCTGCAGAATAAAAGCACAATTATAATGAGTACAATTCTGAATTTTCATAATAATCATAATACCTAAAATTGGTATTAATCAAGTAAAAAGTATGTTGTTTCCATGTAATTTTAAGTACTTACAGCTAAGAGCCCACTGGATCAGGCCATAGAAATTCCCAAAGGAAACAAATTACAATATTATTGGTTATCTCTATTAAACTCAGAATGATCAGTTTGTGAATTTACTACTCATAATCAAGAGAAAATTTCCTCACATTGTATACAAAAAAACCACAAACAAACAAACAAACAAAAACAACCATGTTTAAGTATCAAGTCTGTTCTGTTAACCAGATAATTTAAACCTAAATTTTAAAGAATTCCCAATGGCTTCCTGAGCTTTCCAAGTTTCTGGGATGACAGGTATGTACCACCTTCCCTAGTTCAGCCATTCTTTTTGAATATATTTTCTGTCCTATATTATCTGACTTTTTTCCTATAAACCAAATGGTACAAATGTTTATGCTTGTTATTATCTCAAGATCTAGAGATAAAGGAAATGGAAGGGGGATGATCTGTGTGTGAATTTATTATTCATAATCAAGAGAAAATGTCCTCAACATCTGTATGTAAGGAAGTTCTGCAGTCATTCTTTTGTTCTCTTCTCTTTCAGCAATTATTTAGTAAAACTAAGCACAAAGGGATATCTTATCACAGTTTCTTAATTGCTTTGGAATTTATAGAAATGGGTTTAAAAATATCTAAATCCAAAGAATTAAATTCCTGGGGATAGCATAATTGCTATTGGTCTACTTCTGGTCTTTAAAAGCTGTGAAATTCATTGCATAGTGCACATATTTATTAAAATGCAAAGAATAATTAGCATAATTCAGGTTAAGTAACTATGCCATATTAAGTAATGGTATGTGTCCAAGGTCACATTTTATCTGCACAGTTTATCACCTAATTGGAAACACCCAGAGATTTTTCTAAATATTTTGATTTGCAAACTCTACCTGGAGATTGTGATTTAATTTAATAGTTCACAATCTTCATATTTAAATTTTCAAGAAGAAGTCTACACAGGACTTCTGGCCTAGCCAGACTACACAAACCCATTTTCTCTACTTTTCCACACGTATCTATAAAATTTGGAAATGGGCTAAGAGAAAACTGAAGAAAAATCTGGAAAGGTAATAACTGGTCCAAAAGCCTATTTCTGAGGATTACTACAACAAGGTGTCTTACCCTACAACCAGCAGAGGATGGCTTCTCAGGCTTAACATGTTCTGACCTCCAGCCTAGCATCAGAGGATTCTTGACCTGGATTGAAGGGAAGTCCTTCTGACAGCATTTAATGAGCCTTAAACCATGTGAACACAGTAGGAGCCTGGCCAAAAGCAGACAGAGGGCACTCTCCTGCACCTGACATTCTCCTTTTTGACAGAGATCTGAAATGGCTAAGCCAAGACAGCAAAAGAAAACCAGCTGCAGAAAGTGGCCTGGTGTGTAAGAAATATCTTCACACTCATGAGCCTCAGATTTCCCTCCTGGCCTTAGAAACGCCAGGGTAAGCATACAGAATAGGAAAAGGGGCACAATCACTGCAAGCAGGGTGGGTAGCAGAAGCAACAAAATGATGGAAACATCCAAGTTGCCTGGGAATCCTTTTTGTCTTACTGGCTTAGTCCCCCACTTAGTGGGAAATACCTAGAGGATATTTTGTTGTGGTAATGCCACTTCTTTCATCAAGAATCACCTGATCCTGGGAAACCTCTTCAGCCCCGGTATGTGTCCCATCTTACCCATCATAGAAGAAACCAAGGGGATTGCCACTTGAATGAGAAATGACAATCACTCAATGCAATCACTAAGACAAGAAGGATGCTGGGATTACATGACAAGGAACTGAAGGCAACTGTCTTTAATTGAAACCAATAAAGCAAAAATATGAAAAAAAGAAATAGATTTCATTATAAATGAAATGAAAATTATGGAACTAAAAACACAATAATAAATAAAATAAATAAAATTTAAAAAATAGGCCAGGCATGGTGGTACATGCCTGTAATCCCAACACTGTGGGAGTCCGAGACAGGAAAATCATGAGTTCAAAGCCAACCTCAGCAAAAGCAATGTGCTAAACAACTCAGAGTGAGACTCTGTCTCTAAATAAAATACAAAAAAAAAAAAAAAAAATAGGGCTAGGGATGTGGCTCAGTGGTTGAGTGCCCCTGAGTTCAATCCCTGTTATTCTCCTAAAATAAATAAATAAATAAAATAAAAATAAGCCTTTGATTGGATTCAATAATAGAGAAGACACAGGATAGACTAAATTTAAGGTTAGAAATTATAGATTATAGCTCAATTTAAAAAACAGAAAAATATAGATTGAAAACATGAAAAGGTCTCTAGATCCTGAGATAATAACAAGGGTAAACATTTATATCATGTGGTTTATTGAAAAAAAGTCAGATAATATGTATCAGAAAATATATTCAAAAAGAATGGGTGAACTGGGGATGGTGACACATACCTTTTATCCCAGTAACTTGGGAAGCTCGGGCAGGAGGATTGCAAGTTTTGATTTTTCTTTTTTTTTTTTTTTTGTACTTGGGGTTGAACCCATGGACACTTAAGTACTGAGCCACATGCCCAGCCATTTTTTAAATATTTTATTAGAGACCAATTTGAATACTAGAAGATTTGCCACCTGATCACATGGAGGCCAGAAGGAGGTACACAGTATTTTTCAAGTGCTTGGAAAAGAACAATCACCCACAGATTATATAACTGTCTAAACCCTTCTGACAGAATTCAAGAGAAATTGAAGCATTCTCAAAATTCTCAGATAAAGGAAAATTAGGAAAATTGTCACAAATTTACCTTTACTTAAAGATGGATTAAGTAAATTATTCAAATATAAATGGAAATAATAAAAGCATTTGCTTTGGAGCATCTGGAAATAAGTGAAATAGTTCAAAATATCCTATGCAATACTATGAAAGGACTGGTATTGTGATGCCTCCTTCTTCATTCTCCTTGCTAAGGATTGCTTTGGCTATTCTGGATCTCTTATTTTTCCAAATGAATTTCATGATTGCTTTTTCTTCTATTTCTATAAGGAATGATGTTGAGATTTTAATTGGAATTGCATTGAATCTGTATAGAGCTTTGGGTATTACGTCCATTTTGACAATATTAATTCTGCCTTTAAAAGATGTGAGATCTTTCAATCTTCTAAGGTCTTTTACTATTTCTTTCTTTAAGTGTTCTCAAATTTCCATTGTAGAGGTCTTTCACCTCTTTTGTTAAATTGATTCCCAAGTATTTTATTTTTTGAGGCTATTGTAAATGGGGTAGTTTTCCTAAATTCTCTTTCAGAGAGTTCATCACTGATGTATAGAAATGCATTTGATCTTACGGGTCTGGATTTTATATCCTGCTACTTTGCCAAATTCATTTATTAATTCTAGAAGTTTTCTGGTGGAGTTTTTTGGCTACTCTAAATATAGAATCATGTCCAAGGCAAATAATGATAGTTTAAGTTCTTCTTTTCCTATTTGTATCCACTTAACTTCTTTAATCTAATTGCTCTGGCTAGAATTTCAAGGATTATGTTAAATAGAAGTGGTGAAAGAGGGCACACCTGTTTTATTCCCATTTTTAGAGGGAATGCTTCCAATTTTTCTCCATTTAGGATGATGCTGGCCTTGGGTTTAGCCTAGATAGCTTTTATAGTGTTGATGTATGTTCCTACTCTCCCTAGTTTTTCTAGTGCTTTGAAAATGAAATGGAGTTGTATTTTGTCAAATGCTTTTTCTGCATCAATTGATATAATCATATGATTCTTATCTTTAAGTCTATTGATGTGATGAATTATGTTTATTGATTTCCATATGTTGAACCTACTTTGCATCCTGAAATGAACCCCACTTGATCATTGTGCACTATTTTTAAATATGTTTTTGTATGCAATTTGCCAGTATGTTATTGAGAATTTTTGTATCTATGTTTATGAGGGATATTGGTCTGAAATTTTCTTTCCTTGATGGGTCTGCCTGCTTTTGATATCAGGATGATACTAACCTCATAGAATGAGTTTGGAAGGTCTTCTCCTTTTCTATTTCATGGAATAATTTGAGGAGTATTGGTATTAATTCTTCTTTGTAGTCTTATAGAAATTGGTTGTGAATCTGTCTGGTCCAGGGCTTTCTTGGTTGGTTTTTGATTATGTCTTCTATTTCCTTGCTTGAAGTTGATCTGTTTAAGTTGAGTATGTCCTCCTGACTCAGTTTGGGCTGATCATATGCCTCTAGAAATTTGTCAGTGTCTTTAAGGTTTTCTATTTTTACTGGGATATAAATTTTCAACATAGTTTTTAGTTGTCTTCTGTATTTCAATAGTGTTGGTCTTGATATTTCCTTTTTATATTAATTTGAGTTTTCTTTTCTCCTTTTTGTTAGCATTGTTAAATATTTGTCAATTTAATTTATTTTTTCATAAACAACACCACAAAGATATAGTAACAAAACAGCATGATATTGGCACCAAAAGAGACTCATAGAACAATGTTACAGAATAGAAAACATAAGACAAACTTACGTAAATACAGTCACCTCATACTAGACAAAGGTGCCAAACACGTACATTGGAGAAAAGATAGCTTCTTCAACAAATGATTCTGGGAAAAATGGAAATCCATATGCAGCAAAATGAAAATAAACCCTTATCTCTCACTATGCACAAAATCTCAGCTCAAAGACCAGGAATTAGACCAGAAACCCTGTGCCTAATAGAAGAAGAAGTAGGTCCAAACTTTATTATGTTGGATTAGGCCCCAACTTCCTTAACAAGACTCCTAAAATTCAAAAAATAAAATCAAGAATCAATAAATGGTATGGATTCAAACTAAAAAGTTTCTTCTCAGCAAAAGAAACAATCAATGAGGTGAAGAGACAGCCTACATTTTGGAAGCAAATTTTTGTCACACACATGTCAGATAGAGCACCAATCACCAGGGTTTATAAAGAAACCCCCTCCCCCCCCAAAAAAAATCAAAAACAAACAACCCAATCAATCAATCAGTAAGAAACTTAACACTTATCTAATAAAGATATACAATTGATCAATGAATATATGTAAAAATGTTCAGCATATCTAGTAATTAGAGAAGTTTAAATCAAAACTACTCTAAGATTTCATCTCACTTCAGTCAGAATGGCAGTTATCAAGAATACATAACAATAAATGTTGGTAAGGATGTGGGGGGAAAGGCACACTCATACATTGCTGGTGGATTGCAAATCGGTGCAACCAATCTGAAAAGCAGTATGGAGATTCCTTAGAAAACTTGGAATCCAACCACCATTTGACCCAACTCTCCTACTCCTTGTTTTATTACCAAAGGACTTAAAAATTGCATACTATACTGATGCAACCACTTCAATATTATAGCTGAACAATTCACAATAGCTAAATGGTGGAACCAACCTAGAAGCCTTTCGATAGATGAAAGGATAAAGAAACTGGTATATAAACACAATAAAATATTACTCTATATAATGGAATATTACTCAGCATTAAAAGAGAATAAAATTTTGGTATTTGCAGGTAAATGGATGGAGTTGGAGAACATCATGCTAAGTGAAGTAAGCCAATCCCAAAAAACCAAACGCCAAATGTTTTCTCTGATATAAGGAGGCTAATCTATGATGAGGGGGAGGGTTTGGGGAGCTTGGAGGAATTTGATTGGGCCAAGGTGAAGAAGATAAGGGGAGAGGGCATAAGGGTTGGAAAGATGATGGAATGAGATGAACATCATTATGCTATGTAAATGTTTGACTGCATATGTGGTGAACCTCTACATGGTATACAACCAGAGAAATGAAAAGTTGTGTTCCATTTGTGTACAATGAATCAAAAAGCTTTCTGTCATGTATAAATGATTAGAACTAATAAAAGTAATTTAAAAATACTACAAAATAATATCAGAATCTGATAGATACACACATATGTCCAAAATTATAAATGAATAAAAATACAATTTAAAAAATTGCAGAATAACTATGGTAAGAAAAAAAGAAGATAAACTGAAGGAAAGAAATACAAGTAAGTAATAAAATTATCTACATTGCTAACATGACACTAATCACTTTAGGCTGCATTCTAATTGTGTGAAACAAATGGGTAGAAGGATAATAAAATACAATGCAACCATTTGAGCTGCATTCATGAGACTCATTTTAAATTTAGTAAAATAGGTGGAAAGTAAATGAATAGGAGAACATATTATACAAGCATCTTTAAAAGTAGAATTGATAACAAAACAAATTATTAGAAATGAAAATATACATTACATCATTAGGAAAATATTAATAGTCTATTAAGGACAACATTCTAAAATGCACATGCCACATATCAACTAAAATAGTCTCAGAATACATAAAGAAAAAAATTTGGAGTTGAAAGAACAAATAGACAAATCCAGAATTAGAGCTGGGTATATCGACACTCTCATCTCAGAAACTGATAGATGTATTAAATAAAACATCAGTAATAGTATAAAATCTGAACAACACAATCCAATTGACATTTATATAGAAAACTAAACAATTATATCAGAATACCATATTTTCAAGCACACAAATTATACCATATTCTTTTTATCAAGTTTGCCTTAAAACAAATATAAACAAATTTAAAAGAAATGAAATCATACAAATGTATCTTCAATCATAATGAGCTTAAGCTATATCTCACAGACAGATATCCAAGCACAAGAAAGTTAAAAAATTAAACATACTGTATATAATCAGTGTACCCTAGAGGAAGTTACAAAGGAAATAAAAGAAATATCAAGAACTGAATTAAAATACAAACAAAACAATCAAAAAATTTGAGATATATATCAAATTTATATCAAACAAGAAGGAAATTTATAGCACTAAATGTTTACATTATAAACAAGGCAAGGCCTTGAATAAGTATCCTAATTTTCTTTTTTAAGATATAAGAGAAGATTAAAATAAATACAATGCAAACAACAAATGAAATAATAAAAATCAAAACAAAATAGAAATATAATTAAACAATATAGCAAAATATAATGCCAGTATTACAAAAGCCACAAAAATATAATAATAACAAAAGGAAAATAGAACATACCAATATCTCTCACAAAATTAGACACAAAATTTCTCAAAGTACAGATAATCTCTGATTTATGATGGCTTTAAGGTATTTGACCTTAAGATGATGTGAAAGCAATGCATATTCAGTAAAAGCCAAACTTGGAATTTTGATTTTGGATCTTTTCCTGGGTTGGCAAAATAGGGATTAACTGAGTGGTAACTGGAGTGGTAGGGTGTAGGAGGAGGTGGGAATTGGGGTGTGGCTTTGGTATACATTTGTATCTGGATGGTGGAGTTTCTCCCTCTCTTCTTTGATCACCCTGATGTGAGCTGCTTCCCTCTGCCACACTCTCCTGCCATGATGTTCAGCCTCACCTACAGCCCTGAGGAATGGAGCTGGCCTTCTATGGACTAAGACCTCTGAAACCATGAGCCTTCAAATAAACTCTTTCTCCTCTATGATTGTGCTGGGTCGGGTCCTTTAGTCACAACAGGGAAAAAGCTGACTAAAACAGTTATGGAATGGTTAGTGTTTGATATATGGTTACTTTAAGCTTAGATTAGGTTTAATCTTAGCATCATATTAGGAATTATCTGAGTTAGAATTGGAAAAGTGTTAAGGAGTAAGTTTAGAGAGTATTAGTGTTAGGATTCATGTTAGTGGGAAGGGTGTTAAGGTCACTATTATGATTACAGTTGGAATTAGCATGTATTACTTTACATACTACTAATTGTAAAAATTATCCTAAGCATTGCTTGATACTTTAACATGATGTTTGGAGATATATGTAGAAGACACTATGGTGCGACTGCAGTGTAGTGATGTTGGCTCTGGAGCCATGGTATATCTGTTTAGTTGTGTGTACTGGATGTACAATTTTACTTTGTGTATCTATGTGAAATAGCATGTTTTTGTACCATTATGTGTATATGAGACTCTACAAAATGAAATACATTGGGTTAAGGATATGGTTAAGAACATGTTGTGTTGAGGATTAGGACTGTACTATGCTTAATCTTAGGGTTAGGTTTAGAGGCTTTAGGCGCTAACTTTGTTAACAGTAAAATTTTTCTAGTTGTTGTTGTGATATTTTCAATTCAATAGGACATGTGAATGTATGATAAAAGAATATATGTAGCAGAGAATATGTGCTATCAGAAAGAGAAAGCCTACAAAATGTTCATTTTACTGAAGAAATATCAAGAAAGCCAAAAAAGCTAAAAAAAAAAAAAAAGTGGGGGGGTGGCATAAAGGAGAGAGAGCAGATAATACATGGTTTTGTAAACTGGAGTTTTTCCAAAGGATTGGAGTTTGATTTTATTCTAAATATCATGGGAATTTATGAAAAAAATTGACCAAGTGAGTAAATATTGTATCATTAAAATTTTGAATGAATCTCTCATTTTTATATAGAGAATACATTCTATTTTTTTTCTTTTTGCTGGGAGTAATTTTTATGCCAAATAGAACACTGTATTTATTTAGTCTCTGGGGTTTTCAGTTAAAAATGAATCCTCATTTTAATGCTTTCAGTACCATCACTAGCAAACATTATAGAAAACAGTATTGATCTTGTGAAGAAAATGGTAGCATTTACATTTGCTCGGATCAGATCTGTCAAATTCATTTCACACATTAACAAGCTTACTAATTGGGTTGATTCACAAATTCCTGGGAGTAAGGGGAAAGTGGTTATCCTCTGAATAGTACCTGTCAGTGTATATTCAAAGGGAATACAGAGAGAATAATAAGGAGTCAAATATGCCTAATTACTAATGGCTGATAAGGTAAAAGCCTGGTAGTCCTGAAACAACACCTACCTCTGGTGATTTAAATTGAAGATGACATATCTAAATTTTAATTACAATCAAAGTTAAGACTAAAAGACAGCAAGTAAAGCTGGATCATCCCTTAGGCGATTAAAGACTGCCTCCCAATTTATTAAATTTAGCTAATAAATTAGACAAAGCATTTTTGTTGTCTTGTCTTCCCCATTATTCACAGTTCATGTTAAAATTTTTCCATTAACTCCTGTAACACATTAGCCATGTCAAGAAAGCAAGAGAGGTTTAAGAACCAGGTTCAGTGATTGTCCAAAAAATGACAGGGAGCTTGGTTTATGTACATTAAGTATTATCAATGCTATTACCGGTATATGAATTTTGCTACATTTAACTGACTTAAAAAATTAATATATGTACCTATGCAAACTTGTCTGGGTTCATTTCAATATCAGTGTTACTGGTATGTAAGTTCAATTTAGGGGGGTTTAAACACTGAAAATGTGGTTAAGCATGTTTTCAATATTTCATTTTCACATATTTTTAACTAATACTATGGAAATAATAAAATAAAAAATTAAACCAGACATTTAATTTTTTTTGAAGAGTGAAATAATTATCATGCAAAGATTTACTTGGGAAGTTTCAACTCATTTAAAATATTTTTATTCTCATATATAAATTTTCCTGAAAATATATTCTGTAAACTGTGATTAAAATTTTCTGTGAAAGCATGACATATCCTTTTTATTTTAGAAAGAATGTACACTCAAGAATACAACATTAATATTTTTATCATTGACTTATTTGCAATTATGATTATAGCAATTGCTTCCTATTATATGTATGTAGTTTGAAAGAACCAAATGAGGTACAAGAGTTTGAAAATAAAGCTTCTCCATAAATTGAATTTTGTGTTTAATCCCAGAAGAAGAGAAAGAAGAAAAAAACAAAAAGATTATGTTGTCTGCTTTTGTACTGCAATTATCAAGAAGTACAAGAAGTACCTGACATTCACATTGAATCAGGTGTTAAATATTTATAAATGTGCTCTAATTTGCATAGAGACTTTTCCCCCAAAGAACTCGACCACATTTATTCTTCAAAATTCAGTTCAATGGAAATTTACTGGATATATTAGCATTGTTCTAGTTGCCACATAAAATACAGTAATGCTGAAGAATAGCATTTTGCCCTCATGGAGCTTACAATAAATTGTGGAAAAATTATATATACACATGGTATACTTACCTATCCAGGGTAATATCTGATTAAATATCTCATTAGGTGATATAATATGCAGGGACTGATAGGAAAATGTTGGAGAAGAGAGATAATTTAAGTTGAAGAAGTTAGAAACAAGTGCAAGAAAGTTGTGATGGATAGGACTTTAATGATCTCTACTACTTGGAGATATCATCTCAAAGATGACTAGCTTCAAATCCTGGTTTTATCATTTACAAGGTGCTGATATTAATCTTTCTGCAACTCAATTTTATCATTAAAAAAACTTGAGTCTAATTTCCTACACAGTAGAATTATGAAAAAGAAGAAGAAAAAAAAGTACACGGGTAAAGGATCTAATATTTTTGTAGCAAATAATAGATATTCCAAGAGCAATTATTGCCCTGGAAAGAAGCTCAAATAAAAATTCAACTTATATGACTGTCTATTATTTTCTAAAAGATTCTTGCTAATGTCAAATTTTTCTAATTCACTCATTTGCACATCTGAAGACTAAAAGGAGACTCAAAAGTACTAGAACTGAAAAGGAAACATAAAGTGAGGCAAGTGCTGAAGAAATTGACTATATATGAATTTTCTTTAAAGACGCCAGCATATCAGTTAAAGGACTACAACAACTTTGCAGTTCAATGAAAGTAGTGGGAAACTGGGAAGTTTTGACCTGTAGTATTGTAGTTGCCTCAATGAAAAAAATGGGACACTGAAAGGAAAATTTTATAAGAACTAAGGCAGTGAATTTATCAGAAAAGCTTGTGATGATGTTGTGAGATTTTATCTGGAGGATTGTATTTAAGGATTAGGAACCCAGTTGCCAGAACAGAATATCCAATAAAAAATAGAGGCTCAATTTTATAGAAATTGACATTTTGGGCATAATATGAAGGAAATGGTCTAGCCCTGAGAACAAGTCAATGCAGGTGCTTAAACCAGCCTTCAAGGAGAACACTACACATCTAGGGAAATGTATAAAGCTCAGATAGAATAGAGCAAAATTCAGACTTGTACTCAGCATGATTTAATGTTCAGATATTGATGTTGTGGTCCCAAGACTCAAAGGGGACATTATTACTAAATTGCAGCAGATCATGGGCTCACAATGGAACAAATGCCACATACCGATATATAAGGCACTGCTACCTGAGCCCTGTCAGATCAGGTCCTAGGGCCTGGGGTGGAGCTGATTTGCTTATTGTGAGATAAGGCCTGAAGTACAGACAGCGCTAATGCCCAGAAACTAATTACTGGGAAGAGGCATGTCCACACAAATGATTATGGAAGACAAGTTGACAGATTTAGGAGATTTTATTTCACAATAAATGTCAGATTCTATAGTGATTCTATTTTAATGAAGCATTAAAATATAGTAATTCTGTTTTTAAAATAGAGTAATTTTATTATAAGAGAACAAAATTCTAGCTTTGTAATAGAACTGGGGACCATAGTTTGTTAGAGAAATTTATGGGAATGTATTTCTAGCTTTCTGCTGTGTGAAAATATGCTTGCCTATATCAAAACAAACAAAATTTTCATGCTGAAAAAAATGATTTTGTATTTCATTTGCGGCTGAGATAGATCACTCTAATAGCTAGCAATTCCCTTTTCTGATTCTAATCTCTAAAAGTAAATGTGTATGCACTGTGAACAATGGTTTGGGGGAAGTGTTGATTTTAAAATCCTATAGTATTCCCAAAGTTAGCAAGTCAAACTCATTTTGGGAATTATACTATAAATTTACATTATTAAGGGCCAAAAAGCATAAGAAAACCATTTAAAATCAAAGAATGTGAATTAAGAAAGAAGCATGAAGGAAATGGACATTGATAATCCTTGATAATGTTCTTGCAAAGTCATAGTGTTTGGAAGTGATATTTAAATTCTAAGAATGTTACTCGGGAGTTGATATAACATAGACCACAGGCATACATGATGACAATTACCTAACATATTTACATCCAGACTGCAAAGATTTATTTGGGTATGAAAAGAAATCTAAAAATTGGCATGTTTTGTTGGATATCTTAATCTTCGTTCAAACACTACAAAATGTACCAGATAACTAGGAAGGCTTATTTAGCTAGATGAGAAGCGCTTTTTTTTTTTTTTGCCATCTCTTTTTTTTTTTGGGGGGGTGCATTGCAATTGTATAGGTGATAAACCTAAGAATAGATTTAAAAAAATAAATAAAATAAAACAAAGACAGAAAATGCTCATTGTTTGAAGTGGTTCAATAAGACAGCTGTAATTGTTAAATTGTGCCTCCGAATTTTAAATAGCAATGTTTATCTGATCCAACAATGTGTATATGATTATTTTAATATTCTTTATTTTAGGCTTTGCAAAACAGTAGTTGTCAATCCCATCTTTTTGGATTTGTAGACACAAATATCAAATTGGATAAGTGTCCTCCTGTTTTTTTCCTTAAAATTATTAGATATTACTCTAGATTAAAAATTTGGTTAATAAAATGATAATTTAGCCATAGCCAGGCATAGTGTTGCACCTCTGTAATCCCAGCGGCTCAGGAGGCTGAAGAAGAAGAATCATGAGTTCAAAGCCAGCCTCAGCAAAGACGAGATGCTAAGCAACTCAGTGAGTACCTGTCTGTAAAGAAAATAAAGAATAGGGCTAGGGATTTGGCTCAGTGATTGAGTGTCCCCCAGTTCATCCCTGGTAACCACCCCCACCAAAAAAAAAGAAAGAAAATGATAACAATGTCACAATAACAAATGTGGCATATCCCTCTGTATGCTTTAGTTCTATAATTATTTTGAAAAATGGTCAATTGAAACAGATACCATAAAATTTATCTTGTTTATTTTTATGAAATAAAATATTTCATGCTCATTGTAAAAGATAAAAAAAATCTGAAATATAGAATATTTAAAAAAGGAAGAAAGGAAGTAGGCAGAAAGGTAGAAGGAATGGGAAGAATGGAAGAGAGACATGATGGATAAAAAAGAAAAGGGAAGGACAAAACAGCAGGGGGAATTCGGAGAGAGAAGCATCCCTTCAATCTGAACACAAAATTAAAACTGTTAAGAGTTGGATATAAACTAGACTCCAGTTGTATGGTGTGAAGTGGTTTTGATCTTCAATATACCCATATGTTTATCCAGTTAATTCAGCAGTATTTGTAAAAGATCTTTTCATGTCTACATTGAATTGCTTTGAGGTTTATGTCAAAAGTTAATTGACTTGCTATGTGTCATATTTTTGAACCCTTTATTGTGTTCTATTGATTTATTTTTCTACTGAAACCAAGAACACAGAATCTTTATTAATGTAGCATGCAAGTAAAATGTAAAATTAGGTACTCTAAAGCCTTTTATTTTGTACTCCTGCAAGATTGTTTTAGCTACTCTTTCTGTATTTCTACACAGGCTTTAGAATCAACCCTTATAACTGTGTGTATATATAAATAAGGCTCATGCTTAGTATTTTGATGACTATATAAATCAATATTAAGTCAGCAAATTTTTCAAACACGGTTGTTTCTTTGTCTTCATGAAAATGTTATTTTTCTTCATTTTTTATCTTATTTTACTTCCCTCAGAAATATTTTTTACTTTCCACTGAAGATTTCTTGCATGACTTCTATCCTACTGTAATAGTGCTTTTATTTTTGTTTTCCAGTTGTTCATTGCTAATATATATAAATGTCTTTTAATGTTTGTGTTGAACTTGAAGTAGCCAATTTGTACATGTACTTGTCAGTGGTGTTTTCTCTTAAATTCTTTGCAGTTTCACCATAAATAATAATGAATTCATATGTGCTTTTACATTTAAACTGTGTATTTTGTACAGGGTATATGGTAAAGTCTTTTTTGTTTGTTTTTTTAATCATCTCTGCCCTTTAATTGGAATGTTCAGCTCTTATGATTATTTAATCATATTTGATATTTAGTTTCTATTTAAGTTTTCTGCTTTATCTCTTTCCTGTGTTCTTGTAACTTTGTTTATAAGTATTGCATTGCATTTCCTTTGCCTGCTCATCTTTGCTTTATTTTTGCTCATTGTTTTGGTGCTACCTTAAGCATTCCTACATTATTGCAGTCTATTTTAAATCAATATCACTTCATGTGTAATAAACATTAATTTTGACAGCATGTTCAATTTACCACCCTTTATTTTTTCTTGCTGTTCTCATCAAATATTTCATTACTACATTTGTTATAAACATGATTATTATTTTTGCTTTAAGTAGTTGTGCTAACAAAAGTAATTGTATTTTCCGATCAGTCCCAAACCTAATTAAATAACTACATCAGTATAAAACTTGACTAATCAGTTCAGGGATTGTCAGTCTTTATCTCACACCAAGCAGGATTTTGCCAGCATGTCTTTTGCTCGCCACCCCTCCCATCCCTCATCCTTTCTCGCCCTGATGGACATATTAGATATTTCTGACCCTATCACACAGGAGATCTGAAAGAACAGTTATCCACAAGGACCCTTGACTTTTGAAACTCTGTTGTGGTTTGGATCTGAGGTGTCCCCCCAGCTCAGATGTGAGCCGATGCAAGAAGGTTCAGAGGAGAAATAAATGATTGGATTGTTAGAGTTTTAACCCAATCAGTGAATTAATTCTTGGTGGAATTAACAGAGTGATGACTAGAGGCAGATGAGGTGTGGCTGGAAGAAGTGGTTAACTGGGGGCGTGGCTATGGGGTATATAGCATGTATTTTGTATTCTGGAGCTGGCATCTTTCTCTGCTTCTGGATCACCATGGTGTGAACTGCTTCCCTCTGCCTCACTTTCGGGGCCATGGTGTTCAGCCTCAGCCAGATGAAAAGATCCTCAAGAATGAAGCTGGCCTTCTCTGGACTAAGAACTCTGAAACAGTGAGTCCTCCAAAAAACTTTTACTCCCATACAGTTGTGCTGGTCAGATCCTTTGGTCACAGCAGTGAAAAGGCTGACTGAAACAAAGTCTTATTCTCGTATTAAAGAGACCTGCATATCTTATGCCATTTCTTCAAGAATAAATCTTTCTTTCCCTTCTTCCTTTGCTTCTGTTCCTTCCCCTCCTCTCCTTTATCTTTCGTTCCTAACTTATTTCTTCTTACCTTCTCATTTTTTCCCCTTCCATCCATTCTTCTTTACCTTCAATTCCCCTTCTTTTCTTCCTTAAGAACAATAATTCTTACCCAGGCATATCTTGCTAAGCTCATCTAATAAGAAAGGAGTCTTCCAGAAAATGTATTAATCTATTTACTCACTCAAAGGATAGTAGAGAATATGTCACCTGACTTCCACTAGTTCCTCCTAGACACGGGTTTCAGCTAAAGTGAGTACACGTATTGCAGGCTGTTTAAACTCATTCTCCATCAGTCATTGGTCTTTCTCAAAAATTATGAGGAAATCATGTCTTTTGCAATTACCCTTACATTTACTTGGCTGTATTTTCTATAGATCTAAGTGTACTAACCATTTAAAAAGCAGTTTTCATTAACAGGACCACTACTTCTGCTATTCTGAAAATTCTTGTACTTGCTTTTGTTTTTAAAGGATTATTTTGCTGGATATAAATTTCTGGATCAATTTTGCTTTTTTTTCCCCCTAGCAGCACCTTATAAATTCCTACCTAATATCTTCTGCATCGTATCTGTTTTGGTATAAAGGTAGCTCTCTTTAATATATTTTTGTTTCTCTGTATGTAACACGCTATGTATATTATATTGTTTTCCCTGCAGTCACTTTAGAGATTTTCTCTTTCTTTATTGGTGATCAGGAATTTTTCTTTTATGTACTAAAGCATGGATCCTCTCTCTCTTTTTCAGCCGGCCACCTCTTATTCTCCATCTGCCTTTCTCTTATAATTTTAATTTTTATTTTTCTGCTTGAGGATTATTAATATTCTTCAATGTGAAGGTGAAAAATTTCATCACATTTGATGATTAATCCTTCATGCTTTCACCCCATCTGTTTCTGAATAGTAGATATTTTATATATACGATATTAACTCAGGAGTAACTGAGGCTATGCATATTTTCCCTCCAAAATATTTATCTCTCTCCTCTTTATGTCATTTCTATTGGCCTAACATACAGCTCTCCAATTTTCTTTTCTGTAATGGAAATTTCCAGTTATTAAACTTATTCACAGTTTTTAAGTTTCAGAATTTAAATTTTTAATTTATAGCTTCCAAATATTATTTTTATTTTTAGGATTTACCTTTATGTCCCTAAATACCTGATCATTTCACATATTAAACTCATCTTTTCCTGAAAACTATAATGTTTATAAATTCTCACTTTAAAATTATTTTATGCTAATACTAAAAACTTTCAGTCATTGATCTCCCACTTTCATGGTTTTCTGTAACAAATGGCTCAAAATTACCTTTGTATCTTCTAAATTTTTATTTATTTTAAATATTAGAGAATGCTGAGGATAAATATAAAAATGTTTTCTTTGTTTAGTTGACATCCGTTTCATGCATTTGAGTTAACCAGGAATTGTTAAGGTAGAACCCTCCACCCCAGAATTGTTACCCTGAGGCTGGGTAAACTTGATTGATTTACCTGTGATTAACCTAACTTCCAAGTGATCAGTCTGATACCTTTGTGACTAGTCCCTATTCAAGCTTTAAATTCAATATATTGCATATGTTAACATTAATTGTTCTGTTTTCTCTCTAATTAACAGATCTTCCACTAATGCCTTTCTGCAAAAACTAGAGGCAAGAGAGACACTGGGTTAAACTGTTCTTGCTGGGCTTTTCCACACTCTAAACTACCATTTTACCAGAAGCCAGAGTGATTTCTGCTCACTGATCTCCTGCTAAAGCAGACCTCCAGTAATCAGAGGAGAAATTTGCTCCTTGTTGGAGCCATTGCCAAGGGTCTCACATCAAAACTTAAGAGCAATATCTGTGAAATATTGTTCATAAGGCTTCCTTTCAACCAGTGGTTTTGGCTAATCCTATTTATGAAGTATGAATTTTATTTTTGGTTCTTTTTCTTTTTATATCATCACTATAGGACCTCAGGTCCTTTATATTGTCATGTATATTATCACAAAGAAGAAGTCTGCCATAATAGTTTTATTGTTGCATACATTAAGACAAATCCAGCTTCCAACAGCTACATGAACAAGCTTGAAAATGAATCCTCCCTCAAGTCCAACCTTGGAAGGGCATTTTCTCTGACACTTGAAATGTGGCCTGTTAGCTATTCTGAGGCTCTCACCTAAGCTGTGCCCAAACTCTTGACCCACAGAGACTGCAACATGATAAATGTTGTTGTTTCAGGCTGCTGAGTCGGGTGGGGGGGGTGATTTTCTTTGCAGCAATAGATGACTAAAACACACACTCTATTGGTTGTAACTAATAAAACTGCCATTGAACTAGTTTTCACAAATAGTTGCATTTTTTGGTCCACAGGATTCAAGAAAGAGTTGAAAACCAAAATATTATAAGGGTTTGTGAGCAGCTGAAACCAAGACAATTGCAAGCCTCTCGAATGTTCCACTAATCTTTGAGTTGGAAAAAAACTGCTCCTATCTTTATTGTGCAAATCTCAATGTTTCACACATTTATTCCTGCTCTGCCCCAGGGACATTTATAATCAATCTCATAAAGTCTCCACTAAAATTTTTCTTTATTTTGCTTTATTCTAAGAGGAAAGTAGCAATTTAGCGAATTAATAGAGAATATTGACAGCTTAAAAATATATTACTATCCATGAAAATAAAATATCAGTTTGTATATTAAGTATTCTCTTGGGAATCTGCGGAAATGTAGAGTTTTTTCAAAGGTCTTTCACAATTGTAATAATTAATAATTATTATTTTTAGCTTTACTATATCCCCTTGTGTTATTATTGTATAGATACACAAATGTACAGATATATATGAGGTTTTTATTGACACAAAGTGTAATCTTTCTTTTTCAGTATTTCTACAATAGGATAATGAATATTTGATGAAAAAAAAGATATTTGATTTTGTTTGTCTTCAGGGTGTATTTGTCCATAAAGCTCCCTTTGAGAAATGCTGCTCAACTTAATATTTACAAAATTTGTTATTTTCTTCTCTGTTTCTAAGTTACAAAAGACTTAGAATTTAACAATATGAGTTGAATTTTTATAAAGTTTGCATGTCATTGATTAAAAGAGTCATGATTATTTTTAAAATTGGGAATGGTAATTGCATTGTATATTTCTTATGGTTGCAGAGTAAAATCATTCTCATTTCCAGTCATTTCCTCAGGTTGCATAATGTTGGAATTTTCTTCATAATATTCTTCTATTCTTTGCAACTGAAAAACAGTGAATTTCAGGATTTCTAAAACTGGGAGAAAGTACTGGGGAAAAGCAGACATTCACCCCAAAGTACACACATTGTTTCTCCATGACTTAAGTTCATGTGGGCAAAATTCTTCACTCCTAAGCCGGTAGAGATGGTCGTGTGTGTGTGTGTGTGTGTGTGTGTGTGTGTGTGTGTGTGTGTGAAAGGGATCAGGGTCTGTAGATTGGGGAGAATAATTTAATCCTGGATCAGGTCATATTGCCCTCTTGGACTCATGCCAATATTTAAGTTAATCTTCTGATAGAAAAAATAGAGGAGAGAGTTGTGGTTATTTCTCATCTTTGAGTAGACAAAGGTTGAAACATTTTGTACTCATATAATGTATACTTTATTCAAACTTAAATTAATTTTTAATATAATGCATTATTAGGTGTATCAGTATATTATTTGAATTTTTATAAATCCATTTCCATATGAGAGTTTTCTACAGAGACATCAGAAATTTTATTCTATGAAAGGTCACAATACTAAATATTTTAGAATTTGTAAGTCATAAAATCAGTGGTAAATACTTAACTATTGTATCAAATAAATAGATGTGGCCAATGTTCAATAAATGTTTACTAAAATAGATGGCATGCTGGACTGAGCTCACCAGCTAGCTGCTCACATGTTTGCCAATTCTGGTCTTCAAAGCTTGCTTGTATTTGTCTATTTATGTATACATCATATTTTGGATATTTTGGGGAGTTAGGTTATGCCACACAAATAATTATTTCAAAGCTTTTTTAAAATTTCTACTTAAAAATACATACTGAGTAATATATCTGTCTATTTACTGAATTCTTTACAGGTCCTACTAATGAATCCAAAGGGTAGAGGAAACTTGTACAGTACACATTTTTACTGTGTCTTGCTTTATCATATTTATGCTTCTGAGTCAGTTAATTAATTTTTTCTTTAAAAAGTAATGTTTCATGGTCAGAGATTAGGTAAGATCTAAATTCTGACTGGTTTTTATGCATAACACAATTTTTTAAAAAAAAAATCATGATCATATCACATGTAAAATTATAACTCTGATCCACAACTTTTGTGGTAAGCAATCCTGGCAATAAAACTACAGCCTCGTAGAAATTGCCCCAAATATCCAGGACTTAATCATTAATTGACAACTTCTATATTTTTGCACTCTTTTTCCAAAATAGACCAACCAAACAAAGTTAATTGAAAAGGAAGCTCCAATTCTCCTTATCAAATGAAGAGGAACGCCAACAGCTTCCAACAGAGACAAACCTACTTAACTAATTATAAAGCCTTCTTTATTTTATTCTGCAAAGTTTCCCCAGGGTTCTGCCTGTCATTATGTGTCTGCCATACTTGGGGGGGATGGTGACAGATTCCCTTGTTACAGCAAGTTCTGAATAGGTAGACTTTACATTCTCTCATTTTGGTGATTTTCATTTATTTCCATAAATACTATAGATCTTTGACAAGGTAAGACTTCTTCCCATTACAATATTACGACTCCACAACCACACATCTATTTATTCATGTAAGCAACCACACAGACCCCTGCGCGTGCACACACACACACACACACACACACACACACACACGCATACAATCAAAGGAACACTAAGTGCAAATACATATTCGTATGTACAACTTTTAAGTATGTCTTAAAAGGATGAGACCATATGACATATATTTGTTTCCAATAAGATCCAAAAAAACTGCTATACATTTAATTTCATGGCCTGAGGAAGCATTGTTCTTTCTTTAGAATTCTGAAATTTCTAGGGGTTTCATCTTCTATGTGATAGCCAAATACCTTGTACTTAATTTGAAACGATTCCCATAAAAGTATTAGTGAGACATGCAGATGTTTCTAAAGATGTTAGAGATGCTTTAGGAAAAATAGCAATTTGTATCACACACTGAAGAACAACACAATCTATAGCTTCATATTTGACATTTTTAATTTAATTCCTACTTACATATTTGTTAACTTAGTTTTTCTTTTTTTCTTTTCCCTCTGTATTTCCATTCATTAACAGGCTCCTCTATTTCCTTAACAGATTGCCCTTCTAAACTGCTGTTTTCATTGTCTGCCTTTTTCTTTGAAATCTAAAGAAAACTGCAACAAAATGTTCTTCAAGATAACACCATTGAATTAATGTCAACTATTCTAAGCAGCTGGTATTGAGAGCATAAATTCACATGTGCTACATAAGACCCAATAATTGTTTAATTCAAATTTGATATATCTAGAAGAAATGCTCACAATATTTAATGTTTTATCACAGAAAATTAACGTGAAATAAAAGTGAGAATTTAGAAAAATCTCATGAACCCATCAGATAACTTCAACAATGAGCAGATCTTGACTGATCACCTTTCTTGAATAGCTCACTCGATTCTCCCTTTTTCTCAAAAACTAATGATTCCTTTTGGATTGCAGTTCTGCCATATTTTTTCTTGTAGTTGTTATGTTTGGTTGATTTCCTCTTGGCTGTAATATTTCATGCAAAGGCTCAATTACACCATATTTTTCTTAACCACATCTCTTTTATAATATAAACCATAAATCATATTTAACCTACAGTATACTTTTCTACTAATTTCTGCTTTGTTGGTGCCACTTTTACATAATTCGTTATGGCTTTTCGGTCATTGACGTTTTAAATTGTGACATCTTGTTTTATCATCTTTATTAATAAGCTTCCTTTGGATTTTCTTTCTTAGCTTTCGTTGTTTTAATATGATATTACAGTAGATTATGGTATTTATATTCTATCTAAGAAACTATATACAGTGGTAGCTACAAAGCACAAATTCTAGGGAAAGTCAGTCTCAAATTTACATCCTACTTGTGTTGTTTTCAGAATCTGTATACCTCAATTTCCTTAGCTATGAAATAGGCATAAGGTACCAACATTTTAGAATTATGGAGGCAAATAAGTAAGTTGCATATGTGTACCTTTATTATTTAATTCACTGGTACATTATTTGTTATCATTTATATAATAATTTTCCTGTATGCATTTATTATCAAACTCTTGGCAAGAACATTTGAATCTTTACACTTGTGAGAGGAGAGCAGAGTAGAAGTATACTAAATACTGAGATTTTTTGTTTTTCAAATTTGGTTAATATTTGCATACAAAACAAGGAGGGACAAATTAGTTTATCCTATTTAGAGACAGATCAGATTTACTTATCCAGAACCTAAATAACATAGACTCAATTAACAACAATTTAAAACAGAAGAGTCTTACTTACGAAGTAGGTTCAGGAAGAGGATTGGCTGGCTAAGGGATATGATGGCAGTACAGTGCCTAGGTCACTTTAGCCCCCCGTGAGGCTTATCTTACCCTTGCCAGGGAGCATGATATGGCTGGATCAAGAGTGGGAAGGAACTATGCGATGACACCCTCCATCTATGTTAAAATAATTATTTATGCAATTAATGTTTTATTTTGGAAAGTTGAACAGACTAAACAAAACCAAAAATGTTTAAAAATCCCATGAATCCCATCAAACAACTTCAACAATGGTCAGGTATGGACTGATCTTGTTTTTTACATAACTCACCCACTTCTCCCTCTGCTTAATAAGATGAATCAAATCCCAGGCATCGTATAATTTCATCTGAAAAAAATATTATCCTAAATGTCAGAACTCTTTATTTAAAGATTTCAAGCATTACACAACACAAATAATATCATTAAATATAATCAAATATACAATCAGTGCTAGCCAAATAAAATGGTGCTTGGGCATTTCCTGTTGATTCATATATTTTTCTTTTGTTTGAGAATTCAATAATTGTGATCAGTTACATGTGATTTAAGTGTTTTTTACAAAATTACATACAAGAGGAAGTAAGGGGAAAGGGGAAAAAAACAAGGGGGAGAAATGAATTACAGTAGATGGGGTAGACAGAGAAGATGGGAGGGGAGGGGAAGGGAGGGGGGATAGTAGAGGATAGGAAAGACAGCAGAATACAACATACACTAGTATGGCAATATGTAAATCATTGGATGTGTAACTGATGTGATTCTGCAATCTGTAAAAATAGGAGTTCATAACCCACTTGAATCAAAATGTGAAATATGATATATCAAGAACTATGTAATGTTTTGAACAACCAACAATAAAAATTTAAAAAAAAAATAAAAAATAAAAAATAAATAAAAATTTGTTGCTCCTGTATTTCTCTTCTTAACCTTTTAAATGATCAGAGAATTACAAAAAAAAAATGCCCAGAATTAATAGTTTCTCTTTGCTTTCCCTAATGTTCATATCTTACATCACCGTAATAACACTACTATCAAAATGAAGAAATTAACATTGGCACGGTACCTTTTAAAAACTTCCATCTTTTATTTTGGTTTCTTACAGTGATAACATTCTTTTTCTGTTCTAGGATTTATTCCAGGATCCCACACTGTAGTACTTAACATGTAACTATGGTCTCCTCCAATCTGGAACGGTTTCTCATTTTTTTTTCCTTTTAAGGTATTGGCACTTGACAAGGATACTGGCAAATTATTTTGTTTGCCTGACACTTCCTCAGAATTAGATGAAGGTTAGTAATTTTTTGGCAACAGTACTGCAGAGGTTAGGTGATGTTCTTAGCTTATCACAGTAGGAGAGACAGGGTGTGTCTTATTCCTGATGGTAACCTTCATGAGGCAGGCTGGTATCTGCCAGTTCCCTCCATGTAAAACTATTCTCTCTCCTTTTAATTAATAATTGCTGTGGGCAGATACTTAGAGACTAGGTAAATATTTTGTTTTTCTTAACTTTCACCCAGTATTTTCTTCTTTCATTAGAGAATATCTTGTTTAAACTATTTTAAACTCTGTTTCTTATGGGGTTTTTATATTTTCTCTATTCTTTGTAAACATAATAGCTGGAGATCTTCTACAAAGCATTAGTGTTCTTTATTCTCAATTAAGTACTTTATTAAATTGTTTTTTTAATATCAATATAGACTTAGAGATATTTATTTAATTCTAGATATGATAGCCCAATATTTCATTTATCACTTAATTCTTACAGTTTTTCAGTTTTGCCCGTTACGAATCCTTTGAAATTTTCTGCTGTCTTGTTTCAACTCACTTTCGTCCATTTCCCACTACTCCATTACTTTCTGGACAACCAAGATATTTTGTCTTATGTTGCATTTTTCTGCTTCATTTATCCCAGTATATTTTATATGAAAAATGTGTGTGTGCGCGTGCACACACACACACACACACACACACACATATATATACACTTACATCTGTAGTATGTGTATACATCTGTATCTATCAATGCACACACATATGTGGAGTATATTCAGAACATATATGTGTATGTACATATATACACAAAATCACAAATGCAGCTCTCTGCTTTAGCAAGTGGTCTCAATTTTTATTAGTTTGACTTTGCAATGGGGTGAAAGTGGTAGGCATTCAGAAGAAACTGCGAAAGTTTTGGCATGATACTCTTGTGATGTTGGGCAGCACCAGTGAGCCTCCAATCCCTGTCAACCATGTGAACATACAGGTGAATAATCAGTACTCTAGGGTGTACTGCATTCCTAAACTATGTCATTTATCTTCAAATTAATGATACTTTCAGCTAGGATGGGTTAATCAGGACACAACCCCACTATGGATAGAAAAGCATATGTATACTTAAAAGCATATGTATACTTAAAGCATGAATTCATCCTGATGCCTCAGATTTCAATACAAAACCATAGGTTTGATCCCAACGTTTCTTTTTTTCAGATTTGTACCTATTTTTGTCCTGATCTGAGAAACATGGTTCTCTTTACAGCATACTTACTTTTTCATTATTGATAAACATAAATTAATTTCAGAATTGCTATGTGACACCTCTGGGAGAAGCAATTTACTTCTCAAGGTCAGAATTTGTTATTGCTTATTTTTTCTAAAGTTGTATAGCTTTCAGTCAAATCATATTTTCCAAGTGACTTAATATTTTCTCCCCCATTTGCTCCAGTGCGGTTTACTATTCATGGAGTTAGATTCATTTGTTACAGTTAATCTCTATTCAGGGTTTTCATATATTGGATTGATTATAATTGCTAATTTATTTTTTGAGTAAATGAAATATTACTATGGTTCTAAGAGTCAGAACTAAGAGTTGTCTTAGAGTCATTTCCTTCTTTTCCCTAATACACCATGCCCATTCTCCCTTTTATTCTTCCATGTTCCTACCCATTTCTTTTAGGCAATCAATTTTGTTAATATGTGGATTATCATTCCTATATTTTTTCTTTTCCTTTCAAGTCCCCAGACTTATTTGTGCAACATTGATACTAGCTGGTCTTTGAAGGGTTCATAGATTTCCCTGTAAACTTCTGGACTAGTTCCTTTTAAAACTGAGGAGCTTATCCATAATTTCCTCTATTTTTTTATGGATATTTGATCAGTAAGTGATATCAAACAGTACTTTTCTGTTTATGTCTGGCAAATTTTATTTACTATTATGTCCTCTAAGCTCACCCAAGTTTTAACACCAGCATCTCCTCCCCTAAAAGCTGAATCTTCATCTGTACATAACCACATTTCTTTGTGTCATCCATGGATAGACAGATAGGTTGTTTCCATTTCTTGGCTGCAGAGGAAATGCAGATATCTTTTCAACATGCTGGATTTTATTTTCTTTGAATATTTGTGCCCGGTAGTGGTGTTTCTGTATCATATGGTAGTTCTGTTGGTAATTTTTTTGGAGGAAACTCTGTACTGTTTTCCATAGTGACTATTCTAATTTATATTAATTCCCTCTGTGTGCCAGAGTTCTCTTTTCTTCATATCTTTATCAATACTTGTTACCTTTCATCTTTCTTGATAAAAGCAAATAACAGGGTAAGGTAACATCTCTTTGAGGTTTTCATTTACATTTACATTTTCTGGATTATTAGTGATGTTAAATATTTTTTTCATAGCTCTATTGGGGAGAAAATGTTCTTTCATTCTTTCTTTTTTTTGGGGGGGGTACTAGGGATTGAATTTAGGGACACTCAAACACTGAGCCTCATCCCCAGCCTTATTTTGTATTTTATTTAAAGACAGGGTCTCACTAATTGCTTAGTGCTTCACCATTGCTGAGGCTGGTTTTGAACTCGTGATCCACCTACCTCAGCCTCCTGAGTTTAGACATGCACCACCGTGCCCAGCTGGGAAAACTTCTATTAAAAACTGTCCATTTGGGTCCTTTGCCCATGTTAATAGGGTTATTTATTTTATTGTTACTGAGTAGATTTCCTTGTGTATTTGTGACATTAGCCCCTTATTGAATGTACTATTTACAGATATTTTCTCCCAACTTGTAGGTTGTCTCTTCTCTATTAATGTTCCCCTTGCTGTAAAAAAATTATTTTAGTTTGGATAAAACTCTTGTTTCTCTTTGTTTTTTCCCATTGTCTGTAATTTTGGGCTCATATCTGAAAACTCATTACCCAGATCAATGTGGAGGAGCTTTTCTTCTATGTATCCCTTGAGTAATTTTAGAGTTTTCAGGTCATCACATGTAAGTAGACTGATTTTTCTATATGGGGTGATATAAGAGCCCATTTTCACTTATTTATATTTATCCAGTTTTCTCAATGATATTTATTTAACATACTATCCATTATTTTTCATTGTAAGTTCTTGGTACCTTTGCTGAAAATCAATTGATTGTAAATATGTGGGCTTATTTCTCAGTTTTCTGTCTTATTTCATTGGTCTATATGTCCACTTTTATTCCAGTATCCATGATATTTTGATAATTATATCTTTGTATATATTTTGAAATTAGTAGTTGTCTTTTTGCTCAAGATTATTTTGGCTATACAGGTTCTTTTTAAATCTCATACTAATTTTGGTTTTTCCCCCCTGTTTTTATGAAGAAATGATATTGTAATTTTGACAGGGATTGGACTGAATCTTTGGAACACTTTGACATATTGAAAGGTTTATATTCTTCTGTATGGTATTTGAAATTTATTTATTTATTGTTTAAATTATTTTAACAAACATGTCAAAAACACAAAAATAGTACCTATTTATGGAGTACCAGGCAATGTTTCGACACAGGTAGACATTGTTTAACTTTTTAATCAGATAAAACATATCTCCCTCCTCAAATATTCATCATTTCTTCATGGTGAAGACATTCAAATCATTTCTTCCTGAATTTTTGAAACACACAGTACATTATCATATTGTTATCTATAGTCACCTACCATGAACTTGCTGTAACTATGGAACTGTAACTTGGTTCTGTGTGATCATCCTTTCCCATCTTTCCCTTCCTCCATTCTTTCTAGCCTCTGGTAACCACCTTTCTACTAGTAAATTTAAATGCCCTCTCATCCCTGCTTTCTTATTTAACCTTTCACTATCAGTTTTAATATTTAAACTTTTGCTATATGTTTTATCGCTTTTTTCCAATATCTTTAATTGTACCCCATTTCCATCTGTTTTTCTTTTCTTTTTTTCTTTTTTTTTAAATTTTTTGTACAGTCCTTTGTTCTTTTATTCTTTAGTTACATTGTTCCTACTTTGTTACATGTAATTGTATTTTATCCTTCCCTGGCTCCATTAGTCTAGTAGGCTTTTTCCAACTCTGATATGGTCTTAGATAAGACATTTTGTAGTTTAGAAAGCCTACCCTCTGTCCATGTCCTGAAAGTTTCCCAGTTATTATGGTTGATAGAGCTTATGCTTTAATATTAGATTCTTCCCAGGGGATATGGTTGTAGAATTTATTTCCTATAAATTGAGGTTGAATCAAAAATCTCAGATAGATTCAGCTCTGCTTTTAAATCTTACCCTTTGATATTCATTGGCCAATGATAGGAGATGCAGCACTTAAACAAGGACTTTTTAAAAGTATTTTATAATTTTATGAGATTAACTATTTATTCAGTAATATATGAATAAGTAAACACTATATTTCTGATATAGCTATTACTATTTATTATGATCTCAGCACTATTCCTCTATCTCATTTAATTTGGTCTGAACTCGGGGACAGAGTGTTTAAATAACTGACCCTATATTATATAATGAGATCAACAGTGAAGAACCTAGAATTTAAACCCAACTGACTGCATACAGAAACCACACTTTTAATCTTCTCTCTACATTTCAGAGTCATTGATGTAATATTCATATTATATTTCATAGATTTTCTAGTCTGTCTACCTAATTTGGAGGCTATAAAATGCAAAAGAAAAGATGATGTGTCAGATAAAAAGAAATTTTATGGTTTCCTAAATATATGGTTCCATCATTTCGTTTCTTCTAAATAATAATGATTTCCTCTCACTTTAGGAAAAACTGAATCAGAAGGGCCCACTCCTCCCCAAGATGTACTTAATGTTTTTTTTTCTTCCATATTTAACACCTGTGTCTACCCCAACATCTCTTAGCCAACCACAGATTTTTACTTTGGCTGAAATAGCTTTGGTGTCATGCACATCCCAGTTGATTCTACCTTACACACTCTCTGGATGACTTTATACCTTTGGAGCCTTTTCAGTTGTCCTCAATAAGGTCCCTGAGAAGCACTTGCTGTCCTTATGACTAAGCAGCAAGTCTGTCGTTAGCCTGTGGTCATTGTGTGTAAGTGGTCTTCCCACTACCCGTTTTCATAAAAGTCCCTGCGTTGCTGCCCCTTTTGCTACAGCATACATCCTAATAAAACCACTTTCAGGTGGATTTTATTTTCCCTATTTGTAATTTCTATCTTGATTAGAGCAGACTGAGCAACTTACACCAAGAGCTGGTAACACTATGGCTACTGGGTTACAAGTGGCCAGTAACCAGGGCTGGTAACATTGAAAGTGACTACCATCCCGAGAAGAGCAGGGGGAACAAAAAACTTAACCTGCTCTCTCCAGCTGTTGGAGGTGTTCCAGAAAGTTGTGGCTAGTTGCTGTTTTAAGGTGCCAGAACAGTGGAGAGGGAGAGAGCTAAAAGCTACTGATCGATGTTCAAACCTCTGAGCTGCAAACATTTAGGGAGCTGTGCTTTACCTGCTTCTGTGTGCTTTTGGAGTTGAATAAAAGAACCCTCAGCCAATTGGCACCATTTTCCCATTAGAGGAGTCTAAACCATGGAACAATAGTGATGATCTGATGGGTGCAGATCTGCATCATGGAGGACAAGTGACCACCTGAACCACTGCTTAATGGTCAGTCATGACTGGTAGGTGCTGCCCCAGCCATCCCAGGCAGTGTAGACTCCTCACCATGCAAAAGCCACTATGCCCCCTTCCCCTGCTGACTGTGTTTGTCTTTACTATTGTTCATGGTTTGTAATTAATTTCAAACAGTAGCCATCTGTGATGACCCCAGCTTCATCACCTAGTTTGTACTGCACACTGGTTACACCCCTCCAGCAGTCTCTGCAAGCTGTAGTTGGGTTTCAGAAACTCTATTTGGGATTAGGGACTGATTGTACTGCTGCATTGGTCATTGTTTTGGGAATTCTGTGATCTCTTCTTTGGCTTCTGGAACTCTTGAGTTTGGCACAAGTACTGTTTAGAAAGCATATTTAATTCTCTAGTCTCCATTCCCTGTGATAACCTGGTCTGTGTATACCATAAAAGGCAACTATTAAAAACCCTGAAATTTCTGTTTGTCTCCTCTCCTTTTCTTGTCTCATGAGAAAGTTTACTTTAAAAATGTAGGTGGGAAGCATTCCTGGTGTCCCATCCAGTGTCTAATTTCTAATTTTGGTTAATTTAAGTCTGAAGAGCTTAATAAACTGAATTTCTTTTGCAACAAGGCCAGACCTCAATACAAACAATGAGACCAAGAGCACTGGTCTTGGAGAATGGGTCTATGGATTACAATACCATTCTTAACTAGAAATATTCTGCAAAATGGAATCTGGTAGGCGAAAATCCTCTTTATCAAGACTGCTGGACTGAGATACTGCTGTTGGATCTGTGTAACCACAGTCTCCAAGGCCCTAAGTCCTATCAATCCTGAAGAACACATCTCAAAGAAGTCATGAAGATTTGAAGCAAAACCTAGGGCCATGCTGTTGACCTGAGTAAAGGAGACCACAAAGGATAGGGGAGACCAAAGGATGTAGCTTGTAGCTATTCTAGTTGAATCACCTCAGGGTAACCCAAAAGGCCTCCAAATCTCCCAAACAGAGCTGTGATGACTGGATAAAACCTAGTGTGCACATTAATAGAAGGACGGTCCCTAGAAGAGAGATTGTCACAACCACCTCAAGGGCAACATTTGGGCAGTAATCCACATCCAGATGGGTCCATCAGGGTCTCCTGATGGGAATGATTGGCCTCTGAATTAAGGAGGACCAAGGAGACATCATCATTACACCTAGCAGAGCATTGGGTGATTGTTGCTTGTACCTAATATTTTCATAGGAAACACATACTTGATGTTTAATTTTAAGCATATTCATTTTAAGCATGTACTGTAGGTCTGCATGTATATGTTTGTATATTGTTTTGCTGACTTAAAAAATAAATGAGTTCACATTTGCTTGGAAAAAAAAAAACACGAACCCAAATGCCTTTCAAGGTTTATGTAACTTGGGAAAAATCAAATAGACATGTTCAATATTGCTAGCTGTATCTTTCAATTACCAATGACTTTGATTTTATAAGAGTCAGTGGGAAAAAACTGCATTAAATCCACAAACAAAATGATTAAGTGATAACTGATTAAAACCATTAAAACCATTTAGGACCTCAAACATTTATAACTATCAGGAATGAATAAGTCAGATAAATATAAATGGGATAAATAGCTAAAATTCTGGTTCATTAGGAAATAACTAAAAATAATGATATATAAACTAATACATTACTAATAGATTACTCTAGCTTAAAATTTGTGAAAAGACAATATTTTTCAGTCTGTTAAATGTGTTAAAATTACAATTGGCATGAGTAATGCTATGTATAAATTATACAAAAGAAATATTCAGTCTGTGTTTTGATAAAGACTGGAAAAAGAACAATTTTGGAAAGCCTCAGTCTTTTTTGGGGAGTGGGGGGTACCAGGGATTAAATTTAGGAGCACATGACCACTGAGCCACATCTCTAGCCCTATTTTGTATTTTATTGAGAGATAGGGTCTCACTGAGTCCCTTAGTGCCTCCCTGTTGCTGACTTTGAACTCATGAACCTCCTCCCCCAGCCTCCTGAGCCACTGGGATTATAAGTGTGCACCACTGTGCCAGCCTTGTGAGGCCTTTTTATCAAAATGTAATTAAATGGGAAAAAAAGGCAAAAAGAAATCATTATTTTTTAAAAGGAGATATAAAATGGCTATAGTTATGAGGATATATTTTTGAATAAAAATGTCAAAAATAAAGGATGTGCTTATGTACAAGTAAGGATTTTGCATGTGAAGATTTTGTCCTGTGGCTTGTTATAAAGAAAGATAAGGGCCAATTAAAAAAGATTTAAGTACAATGTAGGGGATATAAACAAGTCACAAAAGGTTTGGAAAATATAAATCTTGTCAACAGAAAACAATATACATTCGATGAAGTCAGCAATAATTAAGGAAAGTTATTTGCAGATTTTAATCCACCAAAAGCCTGATGATCCTGAAATAATACTGTCAGTCATAATTATCTTGAAAAGCTGAACACACTGGAAGTAAATAACATGTCTCATCAATTGTTAAAACTCTTGTCAAAATTCTAACCAAGGCTCTTCTAAGTCCTTTGTTACCCACCTCCATATTTTTCATATTTTTCTTGTTTGGTACTGAGGATAAAACCAAGAAGTGCTTTACAATTGAGTTACATCCCCAGTCCTACTTACTTATTTATTTAAATATTGAGCCAGGATCTCACTAAGTTTCTGAGGCTGGCCTCTAACTTGTAATCCTCCTTCCTCAGAATCAAGAGTCATTGGGATTTCAGATGTACACCATTCCAGCCAGGTGCCATTCAGTTTTGATTCTTCCCTAAAATATTTGTAATCAAGTTCATTAACAGGACACTAACAATGAACTCTTAGATGAGTCTTTCTGAAAAGACTAGGTTATGAATAAGCATTAGATTAAATTTATAGACAAATTTGTTTTTCTTTAAATATTAGAAATTGAGATTACTGTAAATGATTGGATGCCATCCATCACCTTCGGACAGATAGGATCAAGCTTAACAGTGGACTCAAAACTTGTCTCCTGGGTATTCAACAACCAAAATGTGCAGGCCAAGGCCAAGGAAGGTAAGAGAGAAGCCCAGATTTTGATCCTGCACTTGAAGATGGTCAAAACCCAGGGAACATCAGAGCTCCTCTAAAAGGGCCCTGCTCCTCCAGTGAGTCACCTGACTTCCCAATTAGTGGTACCACACAGACTGTAGCCACCAAAAGCCTATCCGTGGACATTCTGCAAAAGGGAAGGTAACTCATCAGGGGAAAGTCTCCAACATTTCCAAGGGAAGCCACATGGTCAGTGAGAACCTAACCCAAATCAGCAGATGGTAATAATGGAACAAATGGTAGAAGGAAAAGATTGAAAGAACCAGAGAATCCTCACAAGGCCCTTACGAGAGGGCCCTGAAGAATCTTGATTGACCCTAGTTGGAAGAAAACAAATTGTTTTTGATCAACATGGGGAGGGGCTTCCTACTCATAGGAATACCCTATGAGTACTCAGGAGATTAGTTGAATACCCAGGAGACTCGTCTGTAGTCCACTCTTAAGCTCCATCCTATCTGTCCAAAGGTGATAGATGGCATCCAATCATTTATAGTAACTCCAATTTCTAATATTTAAAGAAAAACAAATTTGTCTACAAATTTAGTCTAATGCTTATTCATAATGCTTCCTACTCATGAATACCCAGCCAGAAAATATGACTAAAGATAATCGTACTAACGTAGTGGCACCCCCTTTGCCACCAAAAAATAAATAAATAAAATAAAATAAAATAAAAAAATTCTTAACTAGGCTTCTCCAGAAATCTTTACCATAATTGATTTTAAGACTGTAAGCAAGAGTCCCTACACGAAAGTTCAATGTAGTTAAACTTCCTATTTTCCTGGTGATCTATTTTACTTGGCCACTGGCCTGGAAGAAATCAGCACTTCAGGTGCTGAATTCCCTTTACTTGTTTTTCACAAAAATGTATCCAGTATAGTAGTTTGTCGAAGTGTGTTTGCAAATGCAAAATGTGATAAAAAAAAAAAAGACAAATCCTTAAACAAAGTCTCTGGTCCTGAGTTGGAGCTTCACAGAGATGTCTACATTTCTAAGAGAAGAGTAGTTACCAATTGGGCTTGATGATAACAGTTGGCAGGGGGAGGGAAAAAAAGGGAGAAGCAGCTCTCTCCTTCTCAGGTGTTGTCCTTGAAGGGTTAACTTGCATAGAACAGTAAAAGAAAAAAACTGCTTTTATGTGAACTTTTGTAAACTGTGAACTTCTGAGCCTCTCCCCTTACATGCTGGGTATAAAATTCTGAAACTACCTGAACTAGGGGCTCAGGAGATTAATTGATTACAGCAAAAGCTGTGCCCACAGAAAGTGCCTACAGCCAAATAAAACTGTTTCCTGCTATCTTCAGTGCCTTGCCTTGTCTGTCTGCCACTAATACAGGAATAAAAGAAAATTCAGAGAACAGATCATATATGGACAATTAGAAGGGAGGACATGGTCCTGCATTTTGGTGTTTGTGGACATCTTCATAGGGTGGATAGCAGATATCAAACTAGATGTAGTAGTAATTCTGAAACCATCAAAGAACTTAGAACTGCTTTAAACTGGGTTTTTAGGTAGAATATATTGGAAGGCTAATTCACCAGTAGTATGAGAGCTTAATTAAAAAATCATTAATTTTGACAAAATTATGATTTTCATAGATTTAAAGGTTGTCTAAATCAGTTATTTTATTTTGAGGAAAAATCTGAGGTCAGTGAGTTTACTTTCTAAAGTTAAGATCTAGTTGCCAAAATAAAATACATGTGGTAATTGGCTGGAAGAAAAACAAAAAGTTTGACTAAGAGACAAAAGAATTAAAGAAGTTTCAGGTTAATTTATAAGAAATAAATATTTTTAAAGAAAATTAAAACACAATAGGTTAATTGTGTTTTGGACAGATTAGTCCACAGGAGGAAAAACTGCCATAAGAAAGGAAAACAGACAAAAAACTACTTAAGTAAATTTATATATACAAACTATGTATATGTTAGTAAAAAACTCAGTCCTCATTTGGCTAACAGTGGTACTCAGCCTGAATTGTGCCGTGTCTTCCAATTGCCCAGTGTAAAAAGATTAATTCCCTCTTTCCCTCTTCCTTTTATCCTTCCTCCCTTTTGTTTATGGCTCTGAAGTCTGTTATGTACTTAAAGCCTTGTAATCAATTTGATGTGGGATTTTATTCTAATCTTTATTTTGCTAGATCAGGTATCCTGGCTCTCTTAAATATCTAATTCTGTGTCATCAACTGAATTATTTCATATATTAGAATAAAGCTACTACCAGGAAGGCAGATATAATATAACCTACTCTTTGTATTATAATAATGAAACGATCACTTAACTTTCATATCACATATTATAAATTTCAATGTGTTCTATGTACCATGTTATCTTATTTCAGCCTCGAGGAATAATGTAAAATAGGAAGGATAGTTACTGTTAGCCATTCGTTGTCTCTTTGTTGGTAATAACACTGAAAGAGTCAGGTACAGTGGCTTTCACCTGATAATAGGGATTCTGGAGGCCGAGGCGGGAGGATCACAATTACCTCAGCCTCAGCAACTTAGGTATCACAATTTCCTCAGCCTTAGCAACTTAATGAGACCCTGTCTAAAATTTAAATAAATAAATAAATAAATAAAGAGGACTGAGAATGCAGTTTGGGTAAAAAGAATCATTGGGTTCAGTACCTAGTAGTGAAAAAAAGCCCCTGAAACTCAGGGATATAAATTAATATATTGAAGGTCAGCCACCAAGAATCAGCAGAGAAGTTGAGCCTGAGTTTTGTAGCCTCTGTCTGGCCTTTTCTTTTCTCTTCAAAATTCATCTTCCTGGATTATCAGCACTAAAATCCTTTGAGAAGAAGCACTGGCCATGCTACACTCACCTTCTATATTGTTCTTGCTTTGATTTCTACAATTAAGAAATAGGAAGAATTGAAAAGTAGGATGGTCAATCCAGTCTGAGTACATAGGTTGAGGTTTTGGCATATCAGAGTAAATCAGAGTTCCTTGGCAGGGGATTGGAGCCATTTTAAAAACTGCTGTTCACCTCAAGCTTCTCAGGGAAAGGAGAACAAACATATTAAACCTTCTCACAATGCAAAATTGCTTTTTAATAACAATTTGTATGTTATTTATGAACACTTACTTAAATTCTATACTCTTTGTTGAGTAATGTGAGAAATATGGCTAGAAGGAACATTTGAGGTCGAATAAATTAATTAAAGCCATACATTATGAAACAATTCTAAATGCTATTTGATAATAACTGCAGGTTTTAAATTTAATTAATTACTGAATTAATTCCTGGCCATATTAGGAATTACTGCAGGTAAACCAGAAAATTATGTATATAAGTGAGATACAGCGACACAATCATAAGTCTTAAATCAAAGGAGTTACACTTGTACCTAGCACTACTTCGGAGACAGACTTATCTTTTATGATTGTCCATTCTAGCATTCTCATTGTACTTTTAATGAAATCGAGAATCAAAGAAGTAAAGATTCATAGAAAGAAAGGGAAGGCATGTCACTGGTAGAAATAAGACTGGAATTTCGGTCCTTTGCCTTCCAAGCCTTTCTTTTTCTTTTAAGTGCTGCCTTTATATATCATAGCTTCAGATAATTATTTTAAAAACAATAGAACAAATACTTTCCAACCTATAGTTCCCAATGGATGAATTAATTGATTAATTAAAAAATCCTTTGAGGTCTGTAAAGACCACTCAGGTGAGAAAAAATAAAGGCTATGTATTAAGGCACCATTACTTTGCATTTTGGAAGAGAATCAAAGATAGACAAAGGAATGAGAAAGCTGTATAATAGAAAAATAGAAAACCTAAGTTTGATTGACAGCTGTTCACATGGAAAAGCTCTAAGAGGCTAATTAGAACTAGGGCTTCCTATATAATTGCTTAGAAGTAAATATATTTGCCTTCCTTAAATTGGTCTTAGAGTGGAAGTGGGCCAAGTCCTGTCCTGTCCTAAACAAGTCCTGTCCATTTTGAGTTGGTTGATACATAGTCTATAGTTGGAGTGGTTACTACAGTAGTAATATGACTTTCTGGTGTGTTTGTTATAAATAGGCAGATTGCTTTAGATAGTGGGTTAGATTTCCATTTTTGTATGTAGTCTGGTCATTGACTAATGGTATATGGTCTCTTTTTCCCCTTTTATCAATTTCTTACTTTTGAGAGGTTGACCAATTAAGGAAATGCTGGAAATCTGTGTCTTCAGTACTCACACATTGTTTAGTCATCCTCTTATTCAAATGTCTTCTATGATTCTTTGGATATTTTTGTTGTCATATCATCAGATGATGTTATTCATCATCTCTTTTAATAGAGATGACAGGAGAGTGACTGCACTGAAGCACTGAAGTCTATGATAGAATTCTGCATCCTGGCAGCAAAAACACTGTGATACAATGCAGGACAATTAGTGTTTATATGATTCTTTGTATCCCGTTTGACCAACACAGTCAAAAGAACAAGACCACCATCCATAAAAATCAAAATAAAAAGGCAAATGGATTCTTTTTTCCCTTAAGGCATAACCTTAAGATCTATTTCATCTCGTCTATTTATTTGATTTAAGTTCAGCAAGAAGTACAAGCAATGACACAAATGCCACCATGACAAACTAACAAGAATTCAATAGCAATTCAGTTGTCCATCAGTACTGATAACCATGAGACTGATTTACATTACCTCTAGTGCAGAGATGTTTTCATTAATAACTTCTCTTAAAGTTATTGATGATATTCTAATGGTATTTTCTATTTGTGCTATTTTCACCAATAGGAACACTGTACTGATCACATAAATGTGTCAATGATTTCTTCAAGTAGTGCGTCTGAATAACCTCAAGTGACCTCATATTGGATTTCGTGTCTGAATTTCCAGTATTGGTGGTATATGGAATTAAAATTAAGATCTCTAGGTACAGACAAATTCATAATACTTTCTGAAATACCTAAGATAAAAGTTGAGGCAAATAAGACCAGGCATCCTGGCCACAAAGGATATAATATCTAGTTAAGGCACACAAAGTTTCAGAAAAATAGTTATTCACAGGATAATGTTGAAATTTGGTTTTGCATTATTTGAGTATTAGTCTTTTCAGAATGTATGTTCCCAATTACAATATGAATGTTGTTGGATGTATAATTGTGTAGACTTTGAACAATAGATTGTAATAATTACCTTTTTATGGGAGAAACATTATTAATGTTGCAGGTTGACACATTTAAGGTCATTTGCCCATCTGGGTACAAAAGGAAACAACATCAACTATCAACTGTAATCCTCTGTGGTCTCATTTAATTGAAGGGGAATTACCCAGAGGGCTTTTTATTTTTTAATCATGGGACCTGGTGAATATACCTGGTGGTATACTCAGCAATTCATAAAACTGAAGAAAGTCTTGGGGAAAATATAAAATGGTATAACCAATAATAAAGGAGAAATAAAGGAGAAGTCCTTATGAATGGATGCTCTAGTCCATTTTCTCTAACAGAATAATAGAGGCAGAGTAATTTATAAAGTTCTTTTCAGCTCATCATCTGATGTGTGGTAGGTTCAAAACCTAGGGGGTGTATCTGATTAAAAGAAAAAAGAAGGCCTTTGTGCAGTTTGAAGATGAGTCTCAAGATGATGCAAGATAAGAAACAGAGCCATATTGGCTTTTGTAACAGAACCATTAACCGACTAATCCATTAATCCATAAATGGATTGATCTATGCATGAGAGAAAAGTCCTCAAGACTTAATAACTACCTTTTTGTGTTTGTGTGTGGTTCTGGGAATTGTACCCAGGGCTTTGTACATGGGGAACACTCTACCAATTGAGCTACGTCCCTAGCCCAGACCTAACAACTTCTTAAAAGTCTCATTTATTCTACTCCTTAATATCTCATGAAGGGAAATAAAATTCAAAATGAGTTTGGTGGGATAAATTATATTCAAAACACAGCAGTGAACAACAAAAACCAGTCTAAAGAAAATGAGAAGAGTAATTATTACAAGTGGAGATGATTTTAAAAACCGAAATTACATAATGGTCCTAGTTTGACATGTTGAGTTGAAGCTGTCCACTGTTTATCAGCATTGACCTGTACCATTGTTTTGATGAACTGTTTCTGAAGATCAGGCACAGCTGGAAAAATGCTGAAAACGTTTGGTTTTAGGCTCACTATATTGTGATGGATTTCTAATTGTGTAGAATTTCAGATTTCTTCTTTCATTGTCAAATATGAATCCAAGTGTGGATGTCCTGGGATTACAAAGACTTATGTGTTATTAACAATACTCAACAAGATCCTTTCAATGATGATAAAGACATGTTTTTCTCTGACATTTCTTCTAATAGACAAAATCTCCTGGTGGAAGATCATGGTGAGGTTGTTTAAAAAGGTATTTTGGAAAGTGGTCTTAACCTGATAGTGATGACAGGATATAGTATATAAGTCCCCAGAAATATTTTGCCACCTCTTAATGAAGTAAGGCAGAGTCTAATATTAAGGGGTGAAATCTCCACATGTATGATCCCTGATATTACTAGTTTACAGTGCAATAATTAGTTTGTTCCTAAGGGAATAGAACATATTTTCATAAGGACTCCTGGGACTACCTTTGGCAAAAGGAGCTCAAGAGTTTATGAAAGTTTTGTTAATTTTAACCTAAAATTTTATTTGGTTCTTTTAACCTTTTCAGAAGATTGTGGGAATAAAGAAAGTAGAATTTTTGATAAGGGACAATGGTTTATAGAGTTTTTGCATAATGGTTTCTGTAATGTGTGCACTGTGAACATTTAATATAAAAGTTAAGGCATTTAATGTATAAGGCTGCAAACACAATATCAAACAGATTTTTTCGGTATCTGAAAGCACTGCCACTTTTTACCAAGGGAATGTTTTAAATGTCCCCAAAATAATAGATATACAACAACTAAAACACATTCTAATCTAACAGAGTATAGATATGATGGTTAATATATATGTCAACATAATTGGGATAAGAGAAAGTCAGATGGCCAGTAAAATATATTGGTAAGTCTATGAGGCTGTTTCAGAGAGATTAGCATTTGACCCACTAGACTGATGAAGATAATTTCAACCAATATGGTTAGGCACTCATCAATTAAGAGCCTATACAAATAGAACAAAGAGCAGAAGAAGGGCCATTTTACTCTTCTCACTATGAGCCAGGACATTTATCTTCTCCTGCCTTTGTATGATAAGTTTCCTGGTTCTTGGTTCTTGGGATTTGAACTCCAGAAATTACACCAGCAAGTCCCTGCCCCCCATTCCAGATTTGAGGCTTTTGGACTTGGATCTTGTATACCGGCAACATTTTTGGTTAACCATTTTGCAAATGGCATATCATGGAACTTCTTGCTCTAGCTTGCTTTGTGAGATAAAAAACATAATAAATTTATTCTTATATGTCTGTGAATATTCTATTTAATTGGAGACTCTTAACTAAAATGGCAGATGTTGCATAAAGTCTATATGATGGTTTTAAAAATACCCTTGAGCCTAGTTTCTGGTCATATTCACCTTTACAATATATTTTTCCAGAATTATACTGTTGACAGGTAATACATGGCCCAAAATAACCTCAGCTGTCTTTTTGAAAATCTCCACCAAAGTTGATTTAAGCTATTTATCAAGTTGTCTCTCACATGATGAATAATTTTAAAGAGAAGCTTAAATAATATCCATTACAATCATATATTGCCATCCTGCAGCCTTTTAATAATTCCAGTGATTACCTGACTAAAGAGTATAACCTCTTCAAAAGCAGGGAATAAATGTTGATCCTTTAGATTGACCCTTTGGAATTTCTCCATAGATTTATTCTTTAAGTATTTAGATCATGACCTTGATTAAAGTGAATTATTTGACATAGTGACATGCTAGAGAATTTCTTTTAGTTTCAATATTGTTTCTTTTTACTCAAGCCTCAACCTTTTTAATAATTACCTCCAAAGAAGTAGCAGTGCATCTAGGTTTTTCATAGTTTGCCTACTTTTGATGGGGATTCCAAGAGAGGTGAGAACCCTCTTTCATTTCTAAAGCATCACAAAGTCAGGCACTAGTCACAAAATAAAGCTGCTGACTTTCCTATATGTTTACTTTTTGGACTCTGGCTAGTTGAAAAGCTCTTATAAGTATTATAAATTCTTCTACCTTGAAAACTTTTACTATAGATAGGGGAATAAATTTCCGGATATTTCTATGATAGTCCTTTTGAATGTGATTAACACTTAAGTTAGTGGACTGAGTAAAGCAGATTTTTTTTTCCATTTTGTAGGTTGTACCTGATTTAGTCACCTGAAGTCTGAAGAAATCAGAATATTGACCCTTCCCAATAATACAGAATTCTCCTGCCTGACCACCTTCAAACTGAACCATCAGCTCTTCCTGCCAGATGACTTTCAAACTATAATACTGGCTGTTCCTGGTTCTACAATAGTTCCAGCTTTAGGTCTCAAAACAGGTATCAGTTTTATAAATTTTAGATTTTTATTTAGTCTTTTCCATATCATCTGAAACAATTTTTATAATCTTTCTTTCTCCCCCTCTCCATGAACATAGATGTAGATATAAGTATATAAATATGTTGTTCAGTTTCACTGAAGAACCCTGATACCTTCATTAATTCAGAAATCTAAGGAAAAAAAACTGAATGATACTTCAGATTATATAGTCACATTCATGTTTGGGTTTCCAGAGCAGAGGATCTTTTGCTGAAGACTTAGATTATTTCCTAAAGAGATATCACAGTCAGAAGAAAAGACATTTCTCACTTTCTGTCTGCAGTGTTCAGTTAAATCCCAGGATCCTTCCAATTATCTTTTCACAAGAGAGCTAGGATATGTTAGGATAGGTTTGATTCTGTCCAGAAAAAAGATCTTCCCCTCTCTAGTTAGATCATACCCACTTTAACATATTCTGTAAAAGTTGTGATGTGTATATGAAGTTTTATTTCTTTTATCTGCTAATGTTTGAAAGCAAGCAAATACAATCATTTTGCAGGCTTCTTGGTTCTATGAACATAAAGGGAGATGATGTACATATTATATCTGTATCTGAATCATGGTAGAAAATTTGAATTTTAAGTCTTGAACGAGAATCTACTGAAGGAAGGTAACAGACAACTTCCATGAATCTCATGGTCATGATTGCTCATGTATACTATTGTCTTTCCCATGTGAAAGCAAAAGAATTTGACTCTATGATCTAGGCAAATATTCACTATGGTGTAGCAAGTGACTTGAGGATGAACAGATGATGGGATGGTGTTTGGTTTAGGTACTACTTGGAAGTAAGAGATGAAAAGAAAAATTGTTGATAATCCCAAGGTATTGAAAAAATTCATATCCTTACCTGTTTCACTTCTTTATCAGCAGGATGAAGAGTGCTGTGAGTACTAATGTATGATACAAGATGACCTGTGATGTAAAGCATGTAGCTGTATGTTGAACACCTTACTTGCCTCTGAATTCAATGGATATTGAAGACATATGGGTAAATGTCTAAAAGAAACTATCAAAAATTATGTAGATTTGCTCCAAATTTTTTGCCTATGCAGCAGAATTTTGAGCCTAAAGTGTGTTAAGTGCTAATGTCCTTATCTAGATCATGCATCAAATATAGTAGAAATGACTAAAGTAAATCTAGAGCCAACCCAACTTGATCATGAATAAAAGAGCCATCTGGGACCCTGAGAAATAGTCCCCTTGATGTACATTTAACATTACAATTCCACTTTCAAAATAAGTCTCCCTCCATTAAATCTGGAGGCACTGCAAGGCAGATAAGAATGTGATTCAATCTGGGAGCCAAGGCTATGATTAAGATGTGGGAAAGAGAGAAAATATGTGGATTATCTGAAATACCAACAACTTGTGAGGTAGGCATATCAAAAGAAAGGCTGAGCAAAGTTGGCAAGGTTTAATGTAGAAATAATGACACCTGTATCTACCAGGAGTGGGTAGAGTGGCCATCATATATTTATTTTTTATTCACCTGGAGTGTTTAAAGTTATGGTGGGGTATTGAGTACTTTATCCTTACTCAGAGCATTCTTTTTGATCTGAATTGAGGGAATGTTGTGGTGTTTTTATTTTGTGCAGCCTGAGACATTTTTTCCCCCAGTGTGTCTGCTGTTTACATTGTCTACAATTATCCTTGTCAGTTGGGAAGTGGTCCAGCTAGCTGTATGAACTGCAGGGCCAAGTTTCCTCTGGGTCCTGTCTCCTTTTTATTGTGAAGTACTTTCGAAATATTCTGTCAGGTGTTGTAGTTCAGCTAACAGATTTATTTCTGATTCTAATTCCTAGTTTTTAATTAGAGCTCCAATTATAGTTTTAACCCAATTTACAATGTGAAAGGAAAGTCGGGGTGATATATATCAGAAACCTTTTAAACTCTCAAATAATTTCAGAAGGTATTTTCTAAGTTATCTCAAAAACACAGTTTTATCATTTTGTTGTCATTTGTATGTATGAATTATGGCCCAATTAATTATTTTATTGGAAGTATTTCAAGTATGGATTTTAGAAGACATTGATCTACTCTTCTGTCCTATATTTGAACTTCCAATTTATTGCAGGAAGCAGGATATCATAGATCACTTTGGGGGTCAGTACAATCAGTTGTTTTAAACTAGGATTTAGCATCCTAGATTCTGAAAATCATTTCTGTGAGTTAATACAGACCAGGTAATCCTGGGTCTTATAGATCCCCTGTGTTCCATCCCCCCAAATTCTAAATTTTTCTCTGTGAATATTTGCTGCTTTTATTTACCATTAGTTTTTCATTCATTTCAGGTATATGGTTTAAAATCTATAGTTGCCTCTATACTTGGTTCAGAGAAGGGATAAACTTTTGGACACAAGTGATATTTGGGGGCGGGTTTGGAGAATTGTTAAGCAAAGCATCTGGAGAGGAGAAACAGTAGAATAGCAAGACAGAATGAGGAAGTAAAGATATCAGAAAGGAAGGCTGGATATATATAGTTGTAGGAAAGGTGGGAGAGGAAATATTAGGAAAATGAATTTAGTTTATTGTTTAAGTCTCTTGAAATTCTTATTTCTTTATTGAAATAATTCTTTAGTAAAAGAGCTTCTAGTTCATAATTTGATTTTAAATGAAAAAAAATTATCATGTAATCTCAAATTCACAAACTATGAACAGAAAGACACAAGTCCCCAGTGAGAATAACACCTGGCCAAAGGCTCAGGTCTAGGAAAGGAAGTTCAGGCTGGGTCTCAGAGGGGTCTATGATAGCTTTGGAAAAAGAAGATGACCTCTCAAATGAGAACTGGTAAAGATTAGTAATCCTGAGCTTGCTATAACAACGGATCAGCCACTATCATCTGCATTTGGGCAGAAATTCAAAGGAAGATGGAGTAGAAACATTTTCTAGTAGATAACAAGGAAAGGTGTTCAGTGCACCCTAACTAGCTGCTGTTGGCATGTCAAAGCTGGGGAGAGTGCTTCCAAAGGTTCTCTGAAGAAAAAAAATAAAAGTTTTCATTACTACATATATTAGCTATGCCTGACTACTCAGGTGTTTGGAGATTCACTATAATTCTAAAATCTTAAAATACTATAAACTCTGAAAATTCCTGTATTAAATATTTTAACCCAGTTGTTCCCAGGTGTATTCCTTGTGATCTTCTCTTTAACTAAACATTACTAGTGTTCCACTGAAGTTATGAAGATCCCTATGTTAAGTTATTCTGTCAGGCTCCTCTAATCCACAAAGAGATAGTACCCCTTTAGGTAAAGCAGAGATCCATCAACCACTGATGGAAATGTACTATGATGAGGGAAGATTATATCCTGCTTAGAATTCAGCCCTTCAATAAAAGCAATGTATTCCCAGTTGTTAAATAGATAATGCATTTTACATTCTCTACCTGAATTATTTTGCTTTGCTTGGTCCCTGTGCTGCCCAGCTCTGGTGTCTGCCTGTAAGCTCACTATTGTCCTCAGACTGTCTTTGTAGTATCCAGACTCCCAGTGTTAGCAAATTTATCTGTTTCGTAGGCCTTGAAATAACTAGAAGGTGACAGATTCTGGAGAGATTTGCTGAAGCATAAGATCCAGGTGATTGGGGTGGTCCTTATCTAGGCAGCTCAAATTATTTCTTCCCTTTCCTGAAAGTCTGGGGAATGGGGTTGTTAGAGAATTCCCACTTTTCAGACTTGAATTTTTCCTGTTGTGTCTTAATGGTACAATTCTGCCCTGGCAAAGGCACTACTATTTGGAAGCACATTTTAGATCTTTCTCTTCTATCATTCTTTATTAGAAGTTAATAAAACAAATCATGACAATGAGAGAACTTGAGTCTATCCATATCTGGGGAGCTGATGATGTGCTTGGCTACATGAAAGCTATCTTGGAGTGTTAGTATCACTTGACAAATTCATAAAATTACATACAGTGTGTCTGAATCAGCACCTTCACAGGTATATATATATATATATATATATATATATATATATATATATATAGTTTTAGGAAAAACTTATCTTCACTAAAGGCCTTTCAAATACTAAAGGAGAACCATGGTGATAGAATTAGTAGGTAACTGTTCCAATGATCACTATGCATGATCAATTGGCAGCAGCTTATAATATAATTTTGAGAATCCTATAGGACTCATGGCATACAATTTAGGTTTTTACAATAGTATAGTTTTGTGATTCCAAGTGCTTATCCTTTATCAACATCCCCCCCAAAAAGTCTGTTCATATATAGTTTCTAATGAACTTGATTCACAACTGCAATGATCTGAATATTTGTGTTCCTCTAAAATTTATATATTGAAAACCAATCACTTAATGTTAATATTAGGAGGTAGACACTTGGGAAGTGTTATAGTAAAATGTCCCCCAAACACTTATGTGTTCAAGACTTGGTCCCAGCTGCTGATGCTACTGGATGGTGGTGGAAACTAGGAGGTGGGGCCTAGCTGGAGGAGTAGGTCACTGGGGGCATGTCCTTGAAGAATATATATTGTCCTTGGTCTCCCCTCTCCCTCCATCTTCCTTCTCTCCCTCTTCTCTCCTCCCCACTGTCCGTCTCTCCCTCCCTCCATCTCAAATACCATGAGGTGAGCATCTTTGCTTTGTCATATGCTCTACCATGATGTTCTGCCTTGCCACAGGCCTATACCAATATAGTCATGGAGTAAATCCCCTGAAACCATGAGCCAAACTAAGTTTTTCCATCTTTAAGTTATTTTACCTCAGGTATTTTTTCACAGCAATGGAAAACTGAATGACATAGGAAGTGATTAGGTCATGAGGCTGAGTCTTATAAAACGGCTCCAGAGAACTGCCTTGCCTCTCCCATTGTGTAAGGAAGTACTTTGAAGGTGTCATCTATGAGCCGGGAACCATATCCTACTTTGAAATCAAATCTCTTTGTGCCCTGATATTAGGCTCTCTTGCTTTCAGAACTGGGAGAAATAAATTTCTGTTTATAATCCATCCAGTGTATGGAATTCCATTATACCAGCACAGACTAATGCAAAAATCTACTTGAGATGTAACAAAACTGATAATGCCCCAAATTTTCCATCTTGGAAGCTTTGCTTGTAAGAAAGCTTCGAGCGCACTGAGATATTTCCTAGCTCCATTAGTGGAAGGGGAAATCCCTGACCTGAGAAGATCTCCCACTAGGTTCTCAGTGAGTAACTATTTTTACCAACCTTTAAGATAAGATGAGGAGTTCAAGTAAATAGACCCTTGATACCTTTAAAATGTTGTCTAGCAGTTGTGTTTCCCTATAAAAAGTAATCTGAAGTCAATCAGACATTGTAAAAAAAAAAAAAAAGTAAGGATGAAAACAAACAAACCAAAACAAGAAAGAAAAAAAAAGCCAAAATGAACAACTCAGTATAAAAATGATTGGAAAAAAAAGAGAAACTGCTCCTTAATTGTGTTGTGGCCAATTATAAATGTAAAGGCAGTCTATGTTCTGTGAGTGGCATCTAGCAAGTATAGAGTGCATGAGGCCCCAGGATGGATCCACAATCTCTCTTTCTCTCTCACGCACACATACACAAAAGTAATCTAACATATAGACATTGATAATATGAATGATGCTTTTCAATCAAAATATTCTACATAAGTGTAAATGGAAAATCAATATTGAAAATCATACTTTGTATCACTAATTTACATAATTTAGATTACTGGATTAGTTATACTATTCTTTAATAAACAGTCTTCATTTATGGATCTAGATGTGAAACTGAGAGAAAACCTTATTAAACCCTCTAGACTTAACATATCCTTCACCTACTCTTAGTCAACCTGCAGTCACCTTTCCTTCTACCTCACCCAATGAATATCCCAAACCCTTTCCTCTGGTAGGCAGATTTGAAAGGTAGATATTCCACCTCCTAATACTTAGTTGCCTCATGAAATATTTTTGCAAGATTGTTGCTTCAGTGATTGGCATACTATGCAGTGGGAAAAATGACCTTGGTTCGATAATAATTTGTTAAGAAAGCAGGAGGAAATCCAGATGGATCTTTTCGACATGGCCCCTCAGCTCTGTTCCTTTTGTTGAGCTCCTGTTGGTGAGTTCAAGCAGCTGGAAGCCATGTTTATCTCAGGGATGATTTCCTGGACTTTCCCCAGATCAGTGCCTCTGATGACTGGGAGCATAACTTCATTTTTCTATAAATAGTTTCTGGATATGGAAAACTTCCTATTTAGTGAGTAAATTTGGTACAAGTGACCAGATTTCTACTTCTTCCTCTTCCTGGTTTGCCTTTCTTTGTTAGGGTCTTGGTTTGAGGACCCTCACTATCTGACATCTGAAAGGCATCTTTGGTTTGGCTTTCATTTTGAGGGTCTTGGGCTTGTGGAACACAATAATAGAAAATAATTAGGGAATCTCTGCTCCAAGAAATTATCTTGGTTTTGCCTATCTTCTGAGATCTGATTTTAGCTTCACCTTAAGTAACATAGATATATACTTCTAACTGGCCATGCCTAATTTCTGAAGCAACTGGAAATTTTAATTCAGTCTTCACACAGCACATTGCATTGAATTTTATAAAACTGGGTGTTTTTTAGCTACTGGAGAACCCCATTACACTTTGGAATCAAGAGAGAAATGGCATGAGAATGAGTCCTGGAAAATAAATACCCCAAGAGTTCTTAGAAGTGGCTTTGTCACGTGGAGGTTCCAAAAGCCACTCGACTCTTGTTTGATGTGAAATTCTCTTTAAAATCTTATGGCCTCACTCTAGTGAATTCATTTATGGTTTTGTACACTTAATTTTTTTTTCATGCCTAATGAAAAAAATTTCTAGTGAACATTCTTAAGATAAATCTTAAACTGCAATTATACTTTTAACATGTGAAAGGCTTTAGTTAACTCTAGCTTGAAGATTTATTTCAGCTAGTCCTAGCTAAAATGTAAACTGCTATGAGTTAACTCCTAAATTAGTTTGAGACTGAGATAAGGGAGTTGAGAGGTTAAAAAAAAAAACTTTTAAAACTTTTAAAAACCACCAAGCTACTGTGGAATCTATTTCACCTGAAACATTTATTTCACAGACTATATAAAACTTTTAAGTGAAAAGCTGAAAGTTTAGCCCATTCAAATAGGTGTCCTCAATTCTTTAAATTTGTTGTTCAAATACAGATTTTTTGAAGATTGCTAGCACTACTCCAGCCACTGCATCCACTCTAAATTTTTAGTAGTCTATTGGTGAGGGATGCTCTAGTCATCATGACCTGGGTTTCATTCATGGTCAGGGGACTCGAAGTTTGCATAACCCAGGTAGAAAGCTGCAGTTTCTTTCTTGCATCTTCACTTTTTTGACAAATAGTGAGGATTCTAATTATTCGTTGATCAGCCCTTAATGTTTCAAGTGAGGCCTCTTATAATCTCCACCTATAATATTCCAAGAGGAGTGCTTCTATTGCATTTATTCCTTTTTTTTCTTGTCCCATACACATCAATTTATTTTAATGGTAAGGATTTCATAAGCCCAATGTACACACTATTTTCTCTCAAAAGGAGGAAATATTTTCAAAACTGGAGTAAGCAGAGCAATTAGGACCAGAATATTCATATATAAACTTCTATGATGATCTACAGACTCTGGAATCCCTACCCAACAAGATTCCCTTTCTAAAATGACTAAAAAATAATAAGCTAAAAGAGGAAAGGCAAGCTTTTGAAAGCCCTAAGGAAGCTATTCCAGGTACTTTCTAAGCTTGAGTTGGGGCATAGAAAATACTCTGTAAGGACTATGCCTGATTAGGAAACAAGCTAAGTCAGAAGGAATGAAGTGAAAATAAGGTTAAGGATTGCTAGAGATGATATAGTATATAATCAAATGATTGCTAGTCTAAAGGGGGAAGAAAACCTTTTTGGAAGGCAGCAAATGAAGAATCTAAATGAGAGTTTAAAGACTTTTGTTTTCTGTCTGTATTTTTATATATGTGTATGTGTGCATTTTATGTTATGTCTTCACAGAACTAAACTAACTTGGAAGAGAAATCAGTACTCATAGATCCAAAGTGCTTTGAAATATCACAAATGCAAATGCTTTTATATAAGACTTGTTTAATGTGGTTGATTCAGCAACAAAGGAGTTACCTTCTGGTTAACATGTATTGTCCACATGCTTGATTTTATGGAGCTCTTGATTTGGTGAAGACTTTAGGCTGTGTCTAGGAAATGACTTGAGATGACAGCTTTGTGTAATGCCTCAAAACTTCTATGAGAAAATCAGACCTTTCTTGTGAGTAAAAATAAACATGTTTTATCGAGAAAGTTATAGAATATATAGGGTGCACTCTGGAGAAAAATAAAAAGTAAAGAAAACTAAGAATTTGGACACATTGTAAAAGATTTTGGGAAAGTTAAAAATGGGTCTTGGAAAGCCATAGATTTAGTAGGGGAGATGATGTGTGATTAAGTTTGAAAAAAAATTTATAGGTTTTTCTAGAGGCTGAGCGTTTATATCAAAGGTACATTGGTGCAAAACTGGTTTGATCCCCTGTGTTTGGAACATTGATCTGCTCTTACTAGGAAATTCTGAGAGGTTTTTCTTCACTTTTTGGGTCACTGGCCTGGAAAACAAAGGTTTTATTTCTTGTGCTTTATGCCTTTGAAAACGTTTTTGGTTTGTTTTGTCACCTCAATTTTATTTCATAATGATAAGCATTTGATATTTTTGACAAGTTCCCAAAAGTATGTCTTTCTGGTCTAGAGCTAATTTGGGGATTTTCAGGAGCTCCTTGCAGTTCAGAGGACACGTGATAGACATATTTTGTATTAATGTGACTTATGTGTTCCCAAATTACATGAGATCATTAGAAATCTGATGGGTCTTGATACATGTGCTCAGCATCAACTTTCATTATCCCTAGTAAATGGCCAGCAGATCTCTACCATGGCTATCAGGACCCATAGTTTCTATTCTTCTCTAAAGCATTTATAACAGGTTCATGGAGAAGAATACAATAAGTTATATGCAGTTTTCAGATCTTTAGTAAACATTGATACAACTATGGAGAGAAAACTTCCTTAGATATACAAAGTGGATTTGTTATCCTCTCCCACTTGGCTGCTTAATGAAGAAACTGTCTTTCATATAATATGCTGAATAGGATATGACAGGCAAAATGGGCCTTGTTCAGTAACAGACAGAACCATAGGTATCACTCCAAATCTTCATTAACAGTTGTTCAAATAGTGTTGTGGGATACACAGGGATATTGATCAAGGGGCGCAATGTACACTGTAACACATCCCATCATTAAAAGCTCAAAATTTCTTGATTTAGTCAATGTTTTGTTGCTGTGACCAAAAGACTTGGCAACAACAATTGAAGGAGGGAAAGTGTATTTGGAGCTCATGGTTTCAGACAGAGGTTCAGTCTAAGGTAGATTGACTCCATTACTCTGGGCCTGAGGTGAGGCAACACTTCAGGTGGAAGGATGGTAGAGGAAAAGCAGCTCCGGACATGGCAATAGGAAGCAAAGAGCTCTGTGCTCACCAATGACAAAATATAAATCCCAAATGCACAGCCCAGTGACCCACCTCCTCTAGCCACACCCTATCTGCCTAAGCACCTGGTTAATCCATATCAGTGGATTAATCCAGTGATTATGTTAATACTCTATAACCCAATCATTTCACCTCTGAAAACTCTTGCATTGTCTCACACATGAACTTTGGAGGATACCTCATTTTTAAACAATAACACCCTTCCACCACAAAAGATTGCTTAACCTCGCTAATATTATCAAGTCTTGTGTTTGAAATTACAAGTTTCCATTTTTGTTTATATTTGTAGCTTTGTTCACTTCCCGTCTAGAGTAAATACTTCATTTTTTTTGCAGGCAGATACTATTTTATTTTTGAACATTATATTGTTACTATTATATGTACAATGAGTTGAGTTATAAAAGTTCATTGGTACAATGAGGCTGTTTTCATAACATGATCAATCTCCAGTTAAATACCATACTAGAATCTCATGGAGTAAAATACTTTCATGCTAGAATCTCACAGAGTAAAACACTTTTATTTTTCAGTACTGGAGATTGAGCTCAGGGACATTTTACCACTAAGCTACATCCTCTATCCTTTTTTTATTTTTCTAATTTTGAAACAGGGTCTCACTAAGTTGCTGAGCCTGACCTCTAACTTGTGCTCAATCTTCCTGTTTCAGCCTCCTGAGCTGCTAGTATTACAGGTGTGTGCCTCTGTGCCCAAATGCTTTTATTAGTTCATTTCTTTTAAAAACTATTGCACAAGGCTGATCAATCAAGGGCAATTGACCCAACGTTATATCAGAAGGTAGCCCTATATTACCTCCTCAAAGTGCCATTATGAATAAGTGAGTTTCTACATCAAAATAAATTGTGCATGGTTCCTAGTATGGTGAGCTCCTTCCTGCTACTTGGCTGTGCGGTAATTGGACAGCACAACTTTGAGGCTGTTGTTTATTATTAATTTAGACAGTGAATAATGTTGCACTTTCAGCTCATCAGTGAGACTACCAAGAGTAAATACTCACCATTAATATAAATCAGTTATCCTTGTAAATTAAGGGTGTCTAATATTAGCATAGGTGAATGTCCTCCTGTATTTATGTCCTTAATTAACTTTAGTTTGCTGTTTTCTTGGACTGTGAGTTCCTGAAGCATAGGTCACATAATCTTAACCATTATTTTGGAAAACAACTATGGGGAGGAAATTAAGACTATGGCTTCCCTGCCACAAAAGGCATAGAAAGAACTGGAATTGGGCCAAGCTATTGCAGGGTACTACTACGTTCTCATAGGTCATGGTACTTTTGCTTTGTACTCTAGAGTGAAGTAAAAACTTTACATTCTTTTTTGGAGTACTTCTGAAGTTTCAAAACCTGAGTTTCTTATTCTCATCTGCTTAAAAACTTTGATATGTTCATCCTTGAGTTTATCCTCTGTTTATCTCATTCTAATTTTCTTCACCTCGTCTTGCACCCTAGGCCTCTTCTATTGATAAGCTCAGATATGCATTTAAAGGAGTCCATTCCTTTCCCCCACAACTTCTTAATCCCATTCTTCAAAATTATTATTCATCTTCACCTTTTCTTAGTCCACCCTCCTCCTGAGGAGTTTCTACTTTTCCAATTCACTGTGGAGTGAGATGCTATAGTTTTACTCAATGGAAACTTTCTCTGAATACTTCACAGTCCCTCCACTCCCCAACCCAGCTAAATATCCCTCTGTAATTCAGCAAGTCTTACCTTGATACGACTCTGAACCCTTGGTGGGAAAGTTTATGTTTGTTTGACTTTTTCTTTCAAAGAATTGAAATCAGGTTTGAAATTAGGATACATAAAATATGCATTTCTTGGGTGAATTAATGAATTTTCCAGTTCCACATAGGAGATAGTATTGTCCCTTCAAGTGTGTGGACATGGTGTGTGTTGTGGCTGGCAGAGTGTCAGCAGCACAATGGTTAAGACATGCGCTGTAGTGATGGATTCCCTAAGATCAAGTTCTTGTTCTGGTATAGGTTGTGCTTTGTGTTAAAAAACATTGTGCTCCGGTTTCCTCATTTGTAAATGAGATAACATTAGTCCTATTTTTTAGCGTACTTCTAAGCAGGAAGTTAGTACAATGTCAAATTTTATTAAACATTTGCTGTTATCATAGCTAATGGTTTTTCTTGAAAATGAATAAAGAAGCAAAGCAAATTAAATCACCTTGTTATCTGGAGCATATCTCAACCCTAACAAATCATGATCTGCTTGGGAAGCCTCTGACTCATTTAAGTCTCAAATCAAACATGCTCTGCAGTTTCAAGACTTTGAATGCACTTCCTGCTTTCTCTTAGTAGCCACTAAGCATATATGGCTGTGGAATTTAAATGAACTAAAATTAAATTAAATTTAAAATTCAGTTCCTCAGCCTTGCTTGCTATATGCAAGTGTTTCGTATCTATGTGAGGTCAATGACTAACCATACTGTGGAGCACCGATTATAGTACATTTCCATCAAGGTGGAAAGACCAATTAGTTTTTAACAACTAATTATATAGTCATTGGAACAATTTTCCAAACCACACTATTATATATTACTTTGTGTTGCATATATACATATATACATATACATGCATTTACACACCTGCACACAAAGACATCTGCATCTCTTTATGGAATATGTGTACCTTCTGGTAAATGAAGCTATCCTACTAATTGTGTGTCATAGTTATCAATAGGTTTATAATACATAGATAGTTCTTCAGAAAAACTTTGAAATGAAAAAAAACACAATAATTTGGTAAATAACTTTATTCTTTAACTTTAAAATGATTGTCTTTGCATTTCTAGTAGTATATACAAGCTAATGAGTAGAACACCAAATGTTCAATGCAAAACACTTGACATCATGCCATAGTATTGGAGTGTATTTTAGTGACATTGCCTAGAGTGTTTATAAAAAGTTTCAAGCTGATTTATTTCCCAGGCATAATAAATACCATATTGCAACTCTCTCTGCTTTACATAAATCTTTAGAACTCATCTTGTAGAGCACTCTCTGCTAAATCCTTTCTTGCCATTGATTACTTTTAAAGCTCCTTTCTATACATTCCAGGTATGTACAGCCTGATACAGTCTAAGTGGCCTTAATACTTGGATAGTGGCATCTTGATGCTGGACTCACACTGACAGTGTCTAATCAATCACTGAAATGCCGAGTCACAATAGAAAGCCTGAAAGCAATTAATTTATTCATATACAGCAAGAATGGCAGATTACAATTGTAGGAGGAAATGTTAAAGAATATTTGGAAACTTCATTAAGCAGCTTTCTTCCTTGTGCAGAAGCAGAGGCATCCAGTCTAAATCTGTCTTTTGATAGCCTTTCACAGCCTAAGTTCCAAATCCCTAATCAATTTGCAGGACATTTTTTCCCTATCAAAAAGGAACATGAAGCCCGGCATGCTGTAATCCCAGCAGCTCCGGAGACTCAGCAGGAGGATCCTGAGTTCAAAACCAGCCTCAGCAAAAGCAGGACACTAAGCAGCTCAGTGAGACCCTGTCTCTAAATAAAACACAAAATAGGGCTGGGGATGTGGTTCAGTGGTAGAGTGCCCCTGAGTTTAATCCCCAGTATTACTCCCTCAACTCACCCCCTGCCCAAAAAAAAGGAGCTTGATCTCAAAGAAACAAAAATAGATATTCACTTGGCAAGTTAGAATTACATGTTCAACCACCAACCATTATAAGGGGTGATCTTGGGTTTGAAGGGGGTATAGAAGGCTAGAAGATATATCTTCACATTTCACCTAGAATAGAAGCAAATTGTTTGAAAGCCATGTTTGGGCTAAATGCATCTTAGTATATTTCACATATGTCTGATAGTATGCTGTACTCCAGGTTCCAGGATGTAAATTTCTAAAGTTAAATCATGGCATTTTCAGGTAAATGAATGGCGCTGGAGAAGATAATGCTAAGTGAAGCTAGCCAATCCAAAAAAAAGAGAAAAGAAACCAAATGCTGAATGTTTTCTCTGATATAAGGAGGCTGACTCATAGTGAGGTAGAGAGGGGGAGCATGGGTAGAATAGATGAATTCTAGATACGAAAGAGGGGAGGGGGAGAAAGAGAAGAGACAGGGGAGTAGCAAGGATGGTGGAATGTGATGGTCATCATTATCCAAAGTATATGTATGAAGACTCGAATTGGGTGTCAACATACTTTATATACAGAGATATGAAAAATTGTGCTCTATATGTGTAATAAGAATTGTAATGCATTCCGCTGTCGTCATGTATTTAAAAAAATAAAATAAATTTAAAAAATCTTCAACATTAAATAAATAAATAAATTTATAAAGTAGAGCATAGTTTTATTCTTTATATTTAGGGTTTTTTTTTTAAAGACATCGTTTGTAATTGTGGGTATAGAACAAATGCATCCAAATGAATATCCCCAAACATCTTTTTATCTCAGACAAATACATGAGTATGTATATATTAATTATGTAAGCCCCACACTCTTTTCTAAATAAACTAATACTTTTACCCATTAATCCTTCTCAAGTTTCCTTTAATGTATCTCTTATCATTATTGAAAATAGCAATATTTATCAAAACCCATCACCTGGAATTAAAAGGTGGATGATCAGAAACTTATCTTCCAATTCTTTTCCCTTTAAAGAAAATTGAAGTTATAGAATTTTACTTTAATCTACATATTATATGATTCATTTTATTTTAGATAGCAAAGGAATCAGTGAAGCAGGTTTCTGAAGCCATCTAAGGGGTTATAATAAAACAGAAATTTTATGGTTACAAGAGAAAAATGTGCATTTGCTATCGACATCTTTTGTGGAATGATTGTGTGTCAATATAAGCTATTGTGATAGGTAACTCTTTTATTTCTCTCCTTTTGCAATATGATAATATAATGTTCATCTTTCATTTAACCTATCCATACACAAATCCTCCTCCTTTCTGGCTCAACTTCTGGTAGGTAACTCAGTCCTCAAACTGCCAGATGGGTTGTTGGTCTCTTCCAAGTGGTCTTTTCCTGGAGAGATGCTGTGCACTGGACCTACACACTGAGTGATAACTGTCTACCAGATAAACAATCCCTTTGGAGACTGCTTTTTCATTTCAATTTATGTTGGTTTGTTTAGTAATCTCATTTCATTAATTGGTTATTAATAATTTATTTAACAGTACAATTAGTTAACAAGGAAAAGGGAGGCAATGACTTCATACAGATTTTTGAGAGACTCCAACAATAAAATAAAATGAGTAAATCTCTGGGAAATTTCAACTTCCTTCCTAGATGTGGGTATAGGAGAAAGGGGAATATTTTAAGGCATCAAAGAAAAACAATACTTGTGAAACAATGCAGTAGGTAAGTAATAAAATTGTTAACTATCATAATCTCCCTGTAGTTTCTAGAAGCTATTTTTCTTACGCAGATTCTTCTGATTAATGAAATGTTAACCTTGAAATATTGGTGTTTTTTTTTTCCCATTTCTGGTTACCTTAGAGATGTGTTTTCTCTCTTTCCATTGCCATGGAGATTGAGGCAGGCAACCATGGTTCTTCTCACAGTGCTCCATGTGAGGTAGTGACTCACACTGTGGATTGATTATGGGGAACAGAAAGATGGGTAAAACTTCCATCCCTCATCCCATGTTCAAACTTGCAAAACTGACAACAGATTCTCTAAGCACACAAGGAGACGAATGGCTTTGAGTTGGTCCTGGAATTATTAGAAAAGGTCTTCTGAGAGGGAAGCTAAACATATATGACTTTTGGATCTGTTAGTTCCAGCTCTATAAACATCACAGGCTTTACCTATTATGAAGGATAAAATATCGTGCATAAGATATAAACTCAGGTTAAAAACCAATAAAGAGAATTTTCCTTTCCTTCTTACTCCTCTACTCCCCCGTATAGAGTGTATCTATTACTATTCTTGAGGCTTTAATTGGTATATTTGCATATTGACAGTCTAACTCAGTGTTTCAGTCTCTTTGTAACAGAAGGATCTAGTTCTATTTTCATTGATCTAATTAGCAAATTTACATATAGTCAGACCTTAGACTCCACTGGAACCTTTCCTTTGCATTTATTTAAATATTGTTCTGAGTCTCTATGTTCTGACCTTTGGGGTATGAGCTACTTTTCCAGTAGCTAGCATGCCCTGGTACCCTGTGGAGGTGTTTCAAGTTCCATTTCCAGGAATTAGATATTTGACTTATTAATCATGTATAATATAGCACTGATGTCTGGTGTGTCTAAAGAAATGGTGTGCAATTGATGCTGCTTTCACAGACCACTTAAAGAAAATCATATCTTCTCTGTTCAGGAGGCTCATTTAAAGCACTATATTTTTGGGTTGCATTTTATAGAAAATTGCATGAGCAATAAAGGAATGCAAAGCAGAAATGAATGCTACTTTCATTAAAAGTTTCACAGCAGTTCTATCCTAAGAATGCCAACTAAACAAAAATGTGCAAAGCAACTTATATTCACATTAGTGTTTCTTTTGCATGAGCTTAACTAACCATAGTCAGAACAGAAGTTCACAAGATATTTCCTTTCAAACAGAAGAGCAGCTGAATCATGCTATTGTCAGTGCTCCTAAGCTAAAAAGTTTGATGATAACATATATAAAGTATTGTCTTTCTCTATGAAGACACACAGAATATTCAAGGGTTCAAAAGAGTTTGATAAGTAGACAAAAAATTAAAATATTTAAAAAAAAATTCAACCAAGTTAAACTCTTTAGAGTTTTACAAGAACATAAATCAGTCTCTAACATGGGATGAAACTATTGCTCTCCTTTGGCTAGGGAGTGCTCAATGCTTCTTATCCCTCTGTACTAATTGGTCAAGTTTCAGGGTATTAGAGAAGGCCCCTATCATAAAGCCCTTTTCTCTGTGTATGTCAAAGAGATTAAATTTTAGAGGCCAAAAAAGAGATAGTGTCTTTGGATCTGTTTCCTTCATGGGTTTTACCCAGATGTAAGAGACTATTTTTTAGTTCTTACTCTGTACTCTCTATCTCCAGGTTTTTGTTTGTTTGCTGCCTCTTCTCTCTCACATTTACTAAAGACATCTGGGAAGAACCTCTTTTTCCCCAGCCTGTCAATCTTCCTGAAAATCTAGTGATAAAAGAAGAAGACATGAAGAAAGGAGACCTAGGCTTCTCCCTATTTGTGGGTTCCCACATAGGGTTTGCCAAGTTTATCTTGGTCTAGAGTTCAAAGCCTTGGTTTGTTTAGATTTGAGTTAAGGCTTAGCTATTGAATGCATATTAATGAAATATAATTTGTTATGAATTTCACAGAGGTAGTGGAAACTAGAAAAATGAATAGAATTATTCCTACATCTATCTCCTTCAGATCCCTTCTTTCAATATCTTTATAACTCCATAAATGTTCTACTGAGACTTCAATTGCTATTATTAAATTTAGAGAAAGAATTTGCATTTCCCATAAAGTTAGCAATTTTAATTTAATCCTCAGGTTTCCCATAATGGAAAAGGTTAAAAAATCATTTTCATAAAGTTTTAATTCAATTCCTTGATAATTTTATTTGCCTCACTCTGTTCTGACTCCCATTCTAACACTCCCTTTTCTAATTAACAGAGCTAAACTGAAGAGCCCCTTCAGTTGTGCGTGTCTGAAACTGTCAATATTACCAAATCATCCATATTGTTTTTTTTTATTCTTACATTACTATTATAATGTTTAATCTATAAATTAGACATAATAATAGACTGTATTAGGGTTCTCCAGAGGAACAGAATCAACAGGAAGTATAATTACAAAAGGGGGACTTGTGAGGTTGACTTATGCAATCAGAGCTGGATAGCCCACAATGGCCATCTCCAGGCTGGAGGGCTGAAAAACCCAGTAGCTGCGCAGTCCAAGAGGCTGAAGCCCCAGAACGAGAGGGGTCAACAGTCCTACCCTAGTTGGAGACCAAAGGCTTCTGGAGAATCACTGGTAGAGTTCGCTTGAGTAAAGTGAAGAAGCCAGAGTTTGATATCCTCAAACAAACCCAGTAGCAATCAAGAACCCGGTGGAGAAGAATGGAACTTGCTGCTTCCTTGTTCTTCCAACTTTTATTACATCCAAGGTGTCCAATCAATTTGACAATTTAAAGTCACCATTACATAGACTAATAACAAGAACTAATATATTATTATATACTTTTTGTTTGTTTGTTTTTTGGTACCAGAGATTGCCCCAACCCTTTTCTTTCCTTCAATTTAATTTAATTTATATTGAAATACAGTATTGCTACTTTGTTTTGGGCTTCACTAGGTTGCCTGCTGGCTTTGAACTTGCAATCCTCTAGCCTCAACCTTCAAAGTCACTAGGATAATAGGCATGTACCACCGTTACACCCAGTTTATATACTATTCTTATAGTATATAAAATATACTATAAGTTTTATGTGAATATAGTCTTAATTTCAAAATGTTTCTTTTTGCGGTACTCATCTTTTTTTCCTTTTGTGATGATATAAGATAATGCAGTGCCTATATGGTGAGATGTGAGAGGATGACACAGGCATTGTGAGGTAGTGCTGGGTTACCACCAGTGGTATTATGAATTAGATACAAGGTGTCCCCCAATAGAGACAGTGCAATAAGGTTCAGAGGTAAATGATTATACTATGAGAGATGTAACCTAGTGGATGCATTAATCCACTGGTACAGATTAACTGGGGGTAGGTATTGCAGGCAAGTGAGGTGCGGTAAAGGTAGTTCATTGGTGGTGTGCCTTTGGGGCTTTTATTTTGTCCCTGATGAGTGGAACTTCCTCTCTCTTTTTTGGATATCAAAAACTGAGTTTTCCTCCTCCACTGCCCTTCAGCTATGATGTACTGCCTCACCTCAGACCCAGAACTATGGAATCAGCCACATATGGACTGAATCTCTGAAACTGTGAGCCAAAAGTAATCTTTTCCTCCTTTAAGTTGATCTTGTCAGGTCTTTTGGTTGTAGTGAGAAAATGTTGACTAGAATAGATGGGTTAATTAAACACAAGTACAGTGATACTGTGACACTCTCAATACCTAGAGGGCTACTAAGGATGGATAGCATCTACCTCAGTGGATATGGAATGCTGGGCAAATGAATGATTCAGGTTATAGGTATGACAGAGCATATAGGTGCAATTTCACAATGCTACTCAAAATGGTGAACAAATTAAAACTTTGGAATTGCTTCATTTGGGAATTTCCATTTAATATCTTTAGAACATGGTTGATGGTGGATAACTGGAACTATGGAGACTGAAACCACAGATAAAAGGGACAACTATATATCATTCTGATTGTTCAGAGAAAAGAAACACAAAGACCTTTACATGTTTGAATACATCATAGTTTTGCTCAAAGGTAAAATATCTTTCAGTATGTGAAAGTCTATCTTGGTTCGTCTACAGTACGATACAATTTTTATTCAGGGAGACACAATTAAGAGGTCAAAAATGAAAGATCCACATCATCTTTACTAGAGACCCATAAACATAGCCTGAAAATCATGTTTGTAAAATTGCAAAATTTTGAATAGTTCATTTCTTTTTTTTTTTCAGTGATATTTTAAAACTATTTTTCAAACCATGCTGTGATTGATGGCTTTCTTGTTGAATGCAGCTCATTTTGGAGGTGCTGCTTCTTCTCGTTTTACACATTCTGCTATCTCTTAGATGGAACCACTCACAGAGATCGATGTGTAAATGAAGCATGAAGAGAGAAAGCAAATTCTCCACTCAGTATTCAAGGGTTTAAATATTCAGGAGAAGAAAATACTGAAAATAACATTCATTTTTGTCTTGGTCTTGCAAACAATCCCAAGAAACTTGGTGTACTGTTCAATACCTACCATGCTTCTCATGTTTGAATCTAAAATAGAACAGAAACTGAAAAAATTATGACTTTTATGTGTGTACTTAAATATATATACATCTGTTTGAAAATCATACTATGTTAATAATTCTATATGTAGCAAGGATACATCCATATGATTCATATACACTGAATAAGATATTTAAAAAATAATGATGCCACATAACCAGAGCAGCAGGTTTATCCTACTGATGTATTCCAAAGCAAGAAAATTTCACAACCACTCTTCATTCTCCTTTACAAATCATTTATCACTTATGCAAACAAGTTAAAACAGGTTAACTAAGAAAGTGAAGAATAATCCTAGCTCAATTCCAGAAATTACTCCTCTTATCTTCACCATATTTGATGAAGCTGTTAAGGAGGATTCATTAGATCTCAGTAGATGCAAACTGTTGTTCTCAATAAATAAGCACCATGCAATGCTATTAAAGCAGGGACCCAAAAAAGTATTTTCGGAATGAATATGTGAATCAAATAAATTGCCTTAAGGCATGAATAGGAACGAATGGGGCTCTAACTTATGAATGTTGGCTTTGCAGCAAGATAATAATATGTACAGAGAGAAGTTGGTAAAAGTGTAGTCCGTTAGAGTTTATTAAAACTCTTTTTTTCCATTTTTAATTGATTTTTAAAAAAAATGATAGCAGAATGCATTATAACTCTTATTACATATATGCAGCACAATTTTTCATATCTCTGGTTGTATATAAAGTATGTTGACACCAGTTCATGTCTTCATTGGTGTACTTTGGATAATGATGCCTATGGCATTCCACCATCCTTGCTAATCTCCGTTTTTATCTTGGTTGATCCCGAGAAACTTGGTGTACTGTTCAATACCTACCATGCTTCTCATGTTTGAATCTAAAATAGAACAGAAACTGAAATAATTATGAGTTTTATGTGTGTACTTAAATATATACATCTGTTTGAAAATCATCCTTTCCCTCCCACCCCTCTGCCCTATCTAGAATTCATCTATTCCTCCATACTCCCCCTCCCTACCTGACTATGTGTCAGCCTCCTTATATTAGAGAAAACATATGGCATTTGTTTTTTTGGGATTGAGTTTCCAATCTGGACATGCCTGTGAATGTTGATATGTCCTCCAAGCAAAAGTACTCTACCATGCATTATCAGAAAGCTAACTGGCTACTCTCTGGTAACTTAGATGCTACCTTTGAAAATCTAGAGACTTGTATCACATTGGATATGTCATATCACACTTTGCAGGAATCTGAAAACCAAACTAAAACAAAAACTCAACACTATGGAATCATCAACAAAAGCACTCCAAATGCCATTTGGCTGTCCTTGCACAGAGACTTTAAAGGTAACAGCAACTCATGTATTCAATCAGTATGTACCAAATTGGTTCAGGATATATAAAGCACAGGAAATTTTTCTTCTCTTCAAATACCTTGCTAGGACTTTCCATACATAAAGTATATATATTTTTTCAATCAGAAAATTTGGTGGGAAAACTTTTAAAAATATGTAGAAATATGATTTTAATTTGAAAGAGAATAAGTATGATTCTGGAGAAACTTTAACAGAAATATCTATAGCATCTACTGTTGTGTAAAGGAAGATTGGAACCCTGTCCCTACCTTTTATGTTTACTGACAAACTGAACAGCATACCTTGCTGTTCTGAACATTAATACTTCTGAGCTCAGGTATGTTTTTCTGCTTTTTCTTTTATTATTCATCTTCTTGCTCCAGGAGTACTAAGGAAGATATGAATCTGCATAGGCTAATTATCAGGAATGTCTTGCTTATCAAGACTCTTCAAGATCCTCACCTCCCACACCCAGAAACTCAGTTTTTAAATCGTATCATTTCCCCAATGCCAGATAGTTCCTCACCATGTAACATGTTCTTTAAACACATTGAGCCCAGCGGCTAAAAGCAGGATAAATTACTTCCCAACTCTCCCCTTCTGAGATCTACTCAAGATGTCAAGGTCTGATAAGTTTAGCTTCCCTTGTCCAAAAGGCTTTTCTGGTGATATTTTGGTGAGTTGATGCTTGGCAACCTGAACCTCAAGGTCACAGCAGTGTCCTGTTAAAACAATCTTGTTGTTGCAGTTCAAGATCCTTGATTTAGAAGAGTTCAAAAGTTCAGGTTCTGGAGCCCTTCTGCTCAAGGAGGTCTGTAGAAATATAAAAGAGTCTGCATTTGCTCTGAGCTCCAGTGTTGCCTCAAGCTCCTAAATGATAAATTTATTTTGTCTTCTAGGAATGAGAAAAAATTTTTATCAATTCTTAGAATATCTTAAGATATTGAATATTCTTATTTTTGGTAGAAATTTGCCTTGTCACTCATAGCACTAGGGTTTATGTCTTTGTCCTGGCAACTTTTGTTGTAAGTATGTAAAAGAAATTTCGTAACAAAAAGAGGGAAACTACCTATCCCTATGGCTCATGTCTGTAATCCCACTCACTTAAGGAACTAAGGCAAGAGGATTCAAAGCCAGCAACAGCAATTTTGTCAGACACCGTCTCAAAAACAAACAAAAAAAAGGCCTGGGGAGGTTGGGGAGGTCGCTCATTTGTAAAATGTCCTAGGTTTAATCCCCAGTATCAAAGAAAAAAAGAATAAAAAAGTGAATCTAGAGTTAGTGAATAAAGATTGGCCCTGAGAGCTAACAAAGGTCAGCAGTTCTCATCAGAAGGGCATTTTAATGCAACAAATTTTGTGTTGGATCACATTTTCCAACTTCATGAGAACTTCCCTCAGTCTTTCTCATTTTATCTATGACAGGCTTCTTCATGCAGATATATATCTCCAAACTTTCCCTCAAGAAGAAAATGTTACTGCAACTTGGAGATGACTATTAGCTTAGGGCCCTTTCATAGGAACATAGTCAACAGAAAATTGCCCTACTCTGGAGTTTCATCTGGGTTTGATCTGTGCTCAAATTGGGCCTGACTCCTGGAACTTAAATTCTTTTGTGCTAAAATCCATGTGCTTTATTGATCCCACAGTGTCATGAAGGGTAATTTAGAGCTATGGTAGCAATTGGACGAATATTGATATGCATAGTATTGTTCATTTAAGGAACTATTCTAATGAAAATAGATTCAAATATCCAAATTTCCCAGTCTCCAATATTTTACATTTTTATTAGAATAAGGACACTTTCAAAACAAATTCAAGCAAAACTTTTCTTCATAAAATATTCTTAGCCATTCCACAAACAATTAAAGACACTTTATTTCTCCTTCAGATCATCCCAGCCACAGTCTGAACCTCAGTGCCTTGATATTACAACTGCACTCTGACCTTCTGCTCTCACCCATTTCTTTTTCCATCTGCTAAAAGAAAATTCCAAGTTCTCCACTGCCTCTTAGTAATTGAACCTGTTTGAGAAAAAAAAAAAAAAAAACGTATGAATATCATGGGGGTGGAGTTGGATTTAGGCTCATCAATTTGTCTTTTCAAGAAAGAAAAAACAATTAAGAAATTTAAAAAGGAAAAAACAATCAATTTGAGTTCTGTCTTTTCCTTTTTTTTTTTGTTGCAATTTTAGGACTGAAAGGGGAAGTTTAGACTTTGTTCCCAAGCTTCTCTTTTTAATCTTTTATAATTATCTTGAAAATTAGGGATATTCCTACATGCTATAGTTCAGACAATACTTTGAAAATTAGTAAGTGTAATTAAGTCCACTTAACTTCTTCCATGAAAAATTCTGCTTGTAGATTCTGAATGCAGATCATAGTTCCAGTTTCAATTTATATTTAATCAGATATTTTTTGAGAGAGGTTATACTAGGGGGAAAATTTTTGTTTGTACATCCCTGAAGGTCTCTCTCTGATCTCCTCATAATGAAATGCATTTTTGGCTAATAGTACCACTTCTCATTCTGTGAGTTCTTTGCATTGAAGATGGTTTATTATGTTAGTTATCACAGCCTTATTACAAATTACCACAATCTTAGCGACAGACATAAAACAATATACACTTATTAGCTTATACCATGGCAGCATGCTTCATCAAAGCCAGCAGGAAAAAGAATCTTCTAGCAAAAGGGAATTTACAATGTCTTGTAATCTAATCAAGGACTGACATCCCTTCAGGATTGATGTATTCTATTGATTAGAAACAAATTACTCAAGGGGAGAAGATTGCTCAGTTTTGTAACTATGAGGCAGGATTTTTTGGGGGAGATATTTTCCAAACTACAAGTTCAGGTACTTGCATTTCTTTGCTAAATGATGATATTCTTAGCTATGACTTATAAATAGTATGTGAATTCTTATCATTTTTGTTATGGTATTTGACTATGTTGCTTTCCTCAAATGTATAATTTTAAGGACCTTAACTTATATAGTGCAGCTGGTTCCAAATGAGTGTTCATTTGACCAATCAAAGAAGAAAATCTGACACTTCCAAATTGGAACAACTACCATTAGAAACTCCTTCTATAGCCATCACATACATAAAACAGTAGTAATAGATGTATTGATTATGATACCATGTAATAATGATTTATCATTGGCAGCTTAAGGTAGGTAAAAATATATAGAGAGATAGATTTGAGAACTGAAATCAACATAATTTCTTTTTTTCTAAGATAAACAATCCAAAGCCAAACTAGCATGAGTGTCATGGGTTAATCCGTTCTCAGACTGAACCTCATTTCTATGAGGAGTTTTGAATGAAGCAGAGATTCACACACCCAATTCCAAAACCAACATGTATTTCAGTTGTTGTATTAACATTTGATGACTAAATATACATTACAGTATTTATGCTAAATAATAATGAAAATCAGGCAAAATAAATCAGGCACTTGATCTGACCAAATCTGATCCAAGAAGTGAAGGTTTTGAACCAAGTGGAAAGCATTTTACTTTTTAGCATTAATAAACCACTCAACACTCTCACTTCAAGATCCTCATTTTACAGGGTCCTCTAACTCAATGAAGCCATGGTATAAATTGCACCAAATTGTGGAAATCAATAGCTCACTTTCACTAAATAAAGTAACATCTCTCAGATTAGACTCTAAAACCCGTTTTGCTGACAGGCTTCATGAAGCATGTGACCTGGGTAGCTCCATGTGTGAGTGCTATAATGTTCCATTATCACCATTTTAAATTTTTTAACATCTACAATAATTTTTTTTACACTGGGCTCTGGAAAATATTGATGATGTCTTCCTTTTAATATCTTTCTTTAATTATTTTATTTTTTTGAGGTACTACAAAGACTGAGACTTTTTGAGATGGTATTCTCCCTTCCTATACAAAGTCCAATATTTTTAGCTTTGCTTGCATATTAAGTTATTTTTCCTCTCGGTGCTCTTCTGAGCAGGTTATGATTAATATTTCTGTTAGCATATGCTGCCTTATCTTTTCTTACTTATAGTAAACTTTGCTTCACATAGCAAGATAAAAGTGTTAAACACTTCCCATGAGGCAGAATTCATCTTCAGTGTAACTACATAATGGAAAAAAAAATGTTCTTTATTGTCTCCACTTCTTCAGCTCTCATTGTGGTCTCAGTCCAATTCAAGGAAGCCTTTGTTTGTGCTGTGTAGTCAGCAGGGGGTAATGCTAACACCCTGGAATGGTGATGTCATAAAGGGATCAGAAGGAAAGAATGCTCAGACTGGATTAAATTTATACAGCTGGAACTCTACAGAAAAGCTCTTACTGGAAACAGTCAGAAACTTAACTGTAACAGTTTAGATAGCTTTGAAGTTGGGTACACATCTTAGAGAAAGGAAATTTAATGTAAGCTTAAAAGTTTGCCTCCCATTCACCTCAAGTGAATGCATAGAAATTATTTTGCCAAAAGTGTTGCTGTGAATGTTATTTAAACCAGATAAGCACAAAAGCAGGTTTACTTTGTTTTAGTCTCCAGTAAATATTATTTTAGAAATACCTAGGGAACTTTTAAGACAGGGCTTTGTACAGGTTATGGGCTTTTTTTCCTGGCTCTAGAAGACGTGGAGGATAATGCTAGTTAAAATCATATTAGTTTTCATTTAAAGAAACTAGAAATGAGTTAATTTTACCAATTATTTGTCTATTATATCAAGTTTACAATTAACAAATTAATGTAGTAAAGTAGTAACTGAGAACCAAACCAGAGCTTAGAATTAGTGGGAAGACTATTGTGAAAATAAAGAATGAGGGCAAAGGTGCCAATAACCCCACAAGAGCTCTACAAAATCTGGGATGAGTCAAATAGCACTGTGCAAGCCAGGAGAATAATAAGTGTTTAGTTTTTCTCTATTACTACAGAAAAAAAGAATGTTTGGCTAGCTCCTGGAAAGAAAAAAAAAGAACTATTTTAACATGAATTCTTTCTCTTGTTCTGTACCACACCCTCCATGGCTGAATTCTGTCTCAGAAAACAGCTGTATGTGTCATATCTCACCAGAGTTTTTAGGTATGGAGAACTTCCTTAGAATGACATCTCCCATGGTAATGATAAACACTGACCACAATACAGAAAAAGAAAGCAAGGTAACCCAAGATGTGGAGGAAAAAAAACTGGGGTGGTGGTGGTGGTAATGGACTGTGTGACATAGAGGAAATGAGTAGCTCAGTCCACAAATAAGATGGGAACTTCTAGCTTCAGAAGAAACCTATGACTGAACTGATTGATATTGCTGTAATGAACCTGATGATGCATTCATTCGAGGAATATTAGTGTCATTGTGTGTCTCACAAGTATATTTTTCTCCCCCATTCTGTTGTCAGAAACAGGTTTATATGTGTAAGATTTTCCCTGAGGAAACCCAACATGTAGCTGAGAAAACAAAGAATTTACATTTGGAGAATAAGTACTCAGGAGCAACTTGGTAATTGTTTAATAAAACGATTGAAGCAAACATTACTAAAAAAATGTGTAAAACTTTATATGAATTTCTAGTAAAATAGATCACTGGAGAAAAGGAGAAATATTGTAGGTTTGTACGGAAAAGTTGTTTTAAGTTAACCACTGTGATGAAAGTTTTCATGGAAAAAATGAAGAACTATTTTATTTTTTTTAAATTTTTGCTAAAATGTTTAATTGGTACATTATGATCATACATAATTTGGGGTTTGTTTATATATATAAACAAACACACACACACACATATATACACATATACACACACACATAAATGCATACACTATAACAATATAATCTGGCCAATATCATTCCCCAATATTTCCCATTCTCTTTCCCTTCCCCTGGTCCCTTTCCTCTATTCTACTCCCATCTCATGGATTTGCATGAGATTCTCCCCTTCTCTGCAACTTTCTTTTTCTTTTTCTTAGCTAGCTTCCACATATGATAGAAAACATACAACTGTTTGAAAGGGTAAAGTTTCTAAGCTGGAAGGCTTGAATTAAAATGTAAAAGATTAGGTATTATTGAGTTCCTCTGTTACACCCAGATTCCTGAGATAGTTAAGACAACACCCTACTAGCTATTTAGCCTGATTTAACCAATCAGTTTGAATGTGTACCGCGCTTAGGAATGACCAATCACCCCTGCCCGAGCTGTTCCCGCCAATGAATTTGCCAATCACGTCTCAGAGTTGTTGTTCAATTTCCCCGCGCCTCATGATGATTTGTTCTGATGTATGCAAAGCCCACCGCCCTCTCCAAAAAGTGTACTTAAGCTCTGCTTGACCTTTGCTCTGGGCTCTGGGCTGCTCTCCCTCCTTGAGTGAGCACAGAGTCCCAGCGTGCTGGAATGGATCCCCAATAAATCCCCTTTTGCCAATTGTATGGAGTAAGTCTCTTGTGTGGTCTCTCCCTCCGACGTTCTGCCGGACCCCCCTACATGTTAACTTTCTGAGTTTGGCTTATTTCTCTTAACCTAATATTTCCAAGTTCCATCCATATTCCTGCAAATGACTTAATTTCATTCTTTATAGCTGAATAAAACTCCATTGTGTTATATATGAAACATCTCCTTTATCCATTCATCTGTTGACAGACATGTCAACTGGTTCCATAGTTTCACTATTGTAACTAGGCTGCTATAAATATTGATATGCATCCATTGCTGTTGTGTGTTGACTTTTTTAGAATAGCAAGGAGTTATGTAGCTGGGTCATAGGATGCTTCCATTTCAAATCTTTTGAGGAACCTCCATACTGATTTCCTTAATGGCTGCACTAATTTACAACCCCACCAACAGTGTAAAAGTGTTACTTTTTCTCCATTTTTAGAAGCTATTTAGATTCACTGAGGAAAGAAGTATTCAGATACAATGAAGGTACAAGTGATACCACAGGTTATCAGTGAGGAGACCTGATAACCCCACATGTTGAAGTTTTAACATTAGAGAAACATGCCGAGGCAAGCATATGAAGCAGGGTTTATTAGAAAGGGGTACATAGACTTCTCCCATGAGGGAGAAGGGGCCATAGCTGATATCCTGGTATCCCAAGAAGCAAGGTGTTTTGCCCTTTTTATATGTCTAGGCTTCCTTTGTTCTCCTGCCTTTCCCCCCTTATCTTTCTCCTTCCTGACTACGGACTAGGTGACTAGGCCCTGGAATGTTCTGTGGGATGGCCAAAAGGTGGGAAATAGGTGGGCTGAAGGGGGAAGGGTAGGATGGAGTAGATAAGGACACATTAAACTTATAGCTCCCTGTAGGCAGGGGAAATTCCTGGGACAGGTTACCTTGGCAACAGATTGGAGCAGGGGCACATTCTTGATAAAATCCCTCAGGGGACAGTCTCCAACTTCCCAAACTCACTCAAAATTGGCCTCCCAACCTGACTTGATTTACCTATCTACACTGACTGCTTGTCTAATTCTGGCTTCACAAGTATGGATTTTTGGACAGCTTAGGCAGCAAAACCTTCAAAATAGTATTTGTTTTAAAAATGCCACTCTGTGAATTGTTAGAAAAAGGAGTTTCTCTTCCTTTGCATTGTCATTTGCAGATCTCATCTTCTCAATATCTGTCAGGGTGAATCAGAGAAGTTAAGATTATGGGAAAGATCCCTCATTAGCAGCGCGAAATATTTGCTTTAGATGGAGAGGAAAAAAAAAATGAATTCTCTTTTTTTTTGGCTGACTGATGCCTCAAGTAATTAATAGATCTCTCAATTAGCTAAGTTATTTCTTTAAAAATTGTACTCATTTGAAAAAAGCAAAAATATTTTGTAGTATTGAATTTTGATTTTTCTTTTTAAAAATGTCTACAGCTTTAAGAGCATCAAGGAAATTTATTTAATATTTGGAACATTTAAAATATTAAACAACATATATTTGTTCATATATCTATAAACTATTCCTTAATAGTTGTCTTTGCCAATAGAGTGAAATGCTGAACTACAAAATAGAACATCAGCTAAGTGTTTTTAAAATACTTAGTACCTGCTACTGAAGGACAGTATCACTGTGGCTAGTGGCTTAGACACCAGGGCCAACCCACTGATTAGGTATGAAAGTTTGTGTGTTGTTTTAAGATCTTTAACCTAGTGTTTTGATTTCTAAAATTAGGACAATGACTATACTTACTTTTGGGTGTAAATTTGAGGACTGAATTCCCTAATATGTTCAAGATTTTTAGAGTACTTGCTGACATAAAAATTCAATAAGTATTCTTTTTAATTATTATTACTTGTTATCTACTAAATGAATAATTTATTTTATGCATTTCCAGTCACATGAAAAATCTTACCCAAATAGATGAAATATCACACTGAAGGAAAAAAAACTTAGTAAGTTGAGGGATAATTTACTAAGGTTAAATTATAGTTAATAGTATTCTATTTTAATAGCTTCTTTTAATCACCATCAATATTGTAACCATTTTGAACACCAGCACCATCACCATTGTCATGAATTATCATTATAATCATTACCATAGTAACAATAACATTGCCTGAATCTTTACATTGTACCAGATATTCTTCTAAGGGTTTAGTATATATTATTATTGTTAACTCATTTAATTTTTGCATAAATCACTCATTATTGTTGAGAGTACTGGAATATATTAAGTATATTTAATTAGTAAATGAAGAAGCCAGGTTTTCAAATAAGATATTTTGTCTCTGGATCCTATACTATTATAAAAATTTGCATATATATTTTTTGCCAGAAAAATCGCTGAAATATTAAAAAAGAGAATGTCAAAATGAAAAATAATATCACATACATGGGGAAATTTTAATATGCTTATTATGTAAAGTAATTTTAGAAATAAAAAAAAGTTCACAGATCAACATAATTGATAGAGTCTTAAGGTAGGATCACCAAGGAAAAATGTAAATCATGGATATAGTAGAAAGCTCAATATCATTAAAAATATTAGAGGTCTTTGCCTGAGTGGTTCAAAGAAAATATTTAATTAATTTGCTTATTTTTTCTCCCATTTTCTGAGTTTACTTAACTTAGAAAATAACCAAGACATCCCATTTTACAAAAGTATATGCAGATTCTGAGATGCAAGCTGCTGTCTGAAGTCTATGAGTTTTGTCAAGATTTTGTGATTGGATACTGATTGAGTACTTTATTTTACAAAAAAATGGAGGGTTGTTAAAAGACAAGGGGGTTGATCAATATTTTAAGCAGTTAAATTTCAAAGAAGTGGGTCTCAAGAAAGAAGTGCTTCATGAGGGCAGAGAAGATGTTATTACAATGGCCATGGTGTTAGCTATCAGTCATCTGACCACTACAATAATAATGGAAAATTTGAAGAAGCAATGGGCAGAGTTTTTTTTTTACTTATACTTTATTTTGACACATAAAATAACACAAATTTATTTGATATAATGTGATATTTTGCTGCATGTTCAGCTTGCACTCTTCTCAATATCCACGTGAATCAGCTTAAGTGTTCCTCATTGGTAGAATGGATAAAGAAAATGTTGTGTATAGACACAATGGAGTTCTTTCAGACATTAAAAAAAGGATAAAATAATGTAATTTGAGACAAAATGTATAGACTCAGAGTATATTATATTAAGTAAATCTGGCATGGAAAGACAAGAATCACCATAATCTCACTTATATGTGGAGTCTAAAAAGGTGAAATTCATATAAATTGAGAACAGAATAATGGTCACCACAAGCTGGAGAGGGAAGGGGAAGGGGAAGATATGGAAGAGGGAAAGTTGGTAATGAATATAAAGTTACAGCTGGAAATAAAAATTAAATTCTAGTACAGGGAAGATGTCTAAGGAAGGATTTACAATTCAATGATTTGTTCTGGTAGTGAGGAAAAGGAGTAAGAAATGGTACTGTAAACTATTACAGTATCTCATCACATTCTCACAAAGAGTTAAACAGGGCCTTCTGGTGAAATACCTCTCATAAATAATCATGATAGGCATCTGTCATTGGAATACCAAAGGTCCAATATGATAGTACAGGAAGAGAGAGAAGCACATAACCAACTGATATTACTATTTTGTAACGTTAATGAAAATTTGTCAATCTGAAATTATAAACAGGATTTCAGAGAGGATGCATCTAATCTTTTGATGTTATGGCTTTTTATGGCTGAGAAATCTGCACAGGAATATATAGTGAAATTAAAACTTGCTAGGTGAACACAGAATCTAAGCAAGGTTAATTATGATATGAACATTTAATGGCCTGAGCCTATCATAAGGTTACCAATCTACCCTTAGAATTATCTTTACTCTCACCAGTGAATTCCTGTGCCAATAGGACCCTCTTTAGGAGGGAAAAAAAATAGAAGAGGTAATACTAATTAATTTCTAGCTACTCAGATTCTGTGCCTCCATGGTTGGTTGTGGACACCACTCATAAACCTTCTGATGATTGACACAATATTATATGTCATAATACTTTTATGTTTCATAGGACTCCCTAGCCTCTGGGGTTCTTGGATATTTGTTATAATGTTTTAGTTATTGGCTGTGGTCCATTGTAAGTTAATTTAATTCCCTCTCAGGGAACATTCATGGAATTTGCCCTGTATACTTACTGTGAGGATTAAAGGAGTTAATGTATATAAAAATGCTTAAAAGAGTGTCTGTCAAGTGGTAAGCAAATATAAGTATTTGCTATCATTATCATTTTATTCTGTGTTTCCTATTTCTTCAGGGATGTCTCACTTTGGAACACTAATACTGAAACAGAACCAAGGTCTCACTCCTCATTGATGGAAGGATTCCACCATTCTAAGAAAGCACAGAAATTATATGGTCAGATTGGAGTTTGACTAGCTATGTGCTATTTTCTAAATGTGAAAACCTGCCAAAATTTCACCTCTCTTAATCTTATTTTGTGTGTCTAGAAAGGTGTTCTGATTTCCTGTTTCTGTTGTTTTGAGGATTAAATGTATGCATAAGTGCTAACTTGCCCATTTCTGGACAATGTATTTACATATTTTATTATAATTTATTTATTCAGTGTAATTTTACATTCACAATAAATTGCTAACAAGAATAAACCACAAATTTGTAAATGATATTTATTTTGTAAGATTCTAGAGATTCAAGTGGAGAATGATTTTCATAACAAGTAAGCCATTGCTATTTTATAATAATGACATAATATTCTAGATATGCTATTTACTTTTTTCTTAATCAAAATCCATACATAGAATTCTCTGATTTTATCATCAAGATCCAGGCCTGGATACTGTGGCCCAACCAGCCTAAGTAAAGATCTTTTGCATCCTTGGGATTAGAATAGAAAGAGACCTAGAAAGCTAATAGGTTCTGGTTCCAGAAGGCAACATAGACTTGGGAGTTGTTTACATCTTTTGTAATCAGAAGAATTAGCAGGAAAATAAAATGTTAGCTTGCAGATAGAACAAAAGAAAAAAAAATGAGTGAGAAACAAGCTCTGATGAATTTCATCCTTTATATTTTTTGTCTCTTCGTTTTGTGAAATATGCTTACATGCTAGAAATAAAACATCCTTATTTGAGATCAACTTGAGAGAGTTTTTGATTTGTTTGTTTGGTCTACTTATTTGCAAACGGCTTATTTCTGACAAAAGTTGAGTTTATTGTACATCATCTTGTTCTAAGGGTTGCACATACTTGGAAAGTTAAAGCGTGTTATAGACAAAGAATATGGCTTGGGATAAGCACAGAGACATGGACTGGTGCTCTGCTCAGTATTAGTAGGGCAAAAAAAAAAAAATGCAAATCAGTCAGCCATGAGAGTAAAGGGAAGTAGGACATAGATCATGTCTTAATTGCAATGCCATGTTTGAAATTTTTCACTGTACAAATATAGGCAGGAATACCAGCAGGGATAAGTTTTCCTTTTAGATAAATTACTCTGGCTATATAGAACAATGTATAGAACAATGTATTAAAATGCCCGAGGAGGAACCAGTTAAATGAAGGAATACAAACTAAAGTTCAAAATTTATTTATGTAGAAAAAATATAAAGGATTGTTTATTATCTCATAAAAGTCTCTGACCTTATTGTAATCAACTTCAATTTTATAGATAATAGCAGCCTTGGATAAAGTGGCAGCCTAAATTTACATAGCTAGTTTGTGACCACAACGGATTTTGAATCTAAAGTCTTTAATTCAAGGTCTCAATTCTAGAGCTGTGGCAACTTTCAATAATGTGTTCTCCTCATTTCTGCAAAAGGGTCTCAGGGACCATGACAACAGATGAAGACACTGCATGGTAGTAGTGACAACTTTTTAACATCTTTTTGAGAGTTCCTCTTTTTAACCTATCTTATACATTGGAATTTTACTTGTAAGAAAAACAGGATGGGTTCTGCTGATGTTAAAGTAACAAATATGTGAGTTTTCCAAAAATAAACAGGTGTTCATTCACCCACACACCTACCTTTTATATCTACTTGCTACACTCTGATCTTTAAGTCACTGCTTAAAAATAATGATCTAAAGCAGTCCATACTTAGAAGTGGTCCTTAGGACAGCAGGTATCTTAAAAGGGAGGCGTGTGGACTTCTGTGAGGGAGAAACCTAATGTAGGAAGAAACAACCAAGACTCTAAATTAGCTAACACTGTACCTGACGTGTCAGATTTTGATTAACTAAATGTTCTATTTCATCCAGTCACGAGGTATGATGACATAGTTTGTTGAAAAAAAAAAAAAAGTTATCTCTGGAAATTTAAGCAATACTCAATTCTAGGGATTTTTTTTGATAGTGGGGATTGAACTCAGGGTCACTCAGCCACTGAGTCATATCCCCAGCCATATTTTGTATTTTATTTAGAATTTAGAAACAGAGTTTCACTGAGTTGCTTAGCAGCTTCACTTTTGCTGAGGCTACCTTTGAATTCATGATTCTCCTGTCTCATCCTCCCAAGCCACTGGGATTTAAGGTCTGTACCACTGTGCCCAGCAGGGATTTTTTTTTTTTTTTTTTTTTTAAAGAATGGTGACAGGGAGAAACTGGTAAACTCCATTTGCAATTAAATTGGATGCTATATAGAGTCACATTGTCCACTAGAAATATTATGTAATCAATATAAATGATTTTAGATTGTCTAGTAATATTTAAAAAGGCAAAAAAGAAATGGCTGGTGTTATTTTATTTAATATATCCAAAATAGCATTATTATAATGTGAAAGCCACATATGCATAATTAATAAGATAGTTAACAAAGCAAATCTTACTTCATATACCTAACTTTCTTTGCAAATACTTGATCTGATATTTAGATTTCATGAAATTTGCAACTGGAAATGTAAATTCACATGCCTAAATCATTCCAAAGATGCTAAGTTTTCTAATTATTAAACCTAATACCATATTTTGAATTTATATTAATTGAATAATATGAGTCTTACTCAAAATTAAGATGGGACCAGAAGGGTTTTAGATTTCAGTTTTCTTTTTTCAGATTTTAGAACATATGCATATATACGCATGTGTTTATATGTATCTTTATGTACATATATACACACATATGTATGTGTATACATACGCACACACAGATGTTTTGGTGATATGACCCAATTGTATACATGAAATTTACTTATGTGTCATATATACCTCATACACTTTGCTTCATGGAAACTAAAAAAAAGAATATCTTCAATAGTTTTGTACCTGAAAGAAAATTTGCATACAGTGAAGTACCAGAAAACAAAAGCATCATCATCTTTAGTCCCCAAATGTGGACAAGCTATTATATGGCATCACCATTATTCTTGCCTCTGAATTTCTATGCTACCATTATACAACAATTTTATTATATTTATTCACCTAAGTATTTAACAGTGAAAAATGACATATCATTAATACAGTGAGAAATGACGTGCTGCTGTGTTTTGACCAAAATATTACTGTGCACTGTATTCTTTTTAGGTAAGAAGAAACAGATAACATGAGGGGCCAGGAGGTGAGTCCTCTAGAGATGAGGAGGTATTCTGCTGAATGGCTTTATTACAAATTAATTAATTTAAATTTGGTATATATGACAGCGGAATGCATTTTGATTTATTGTACAATTGCAGCACAACTTTTCATTTCTCTAGTTGTACACAATTTGTGTTTCCTACACATTCATCTGCTTCATTAACAAGTTTTTGTGTCAGAAGTCTCTTTGCCTTTAATAAAATAGCATGATTAATTGTTTGTTATGATGTATTTCACTCTGATCCTTCAATAATCCCATAGCACATGTCCAACATGTTGACTATAGGCACTGTTTAAGTGTTAACTATCTCATTGTCATCATCACTTTTAGCAAGATCACCTTGATTTGAAACCATTTCATCTGCATCACCATTGGTCAGTTTATGGACAACTGGTGCCTCATTATCAATGTTAAAATATTCTTTAATATCTACTGTACCAGCTGATGAACAGGCTGTAAAGTTATATATTTTTGCATATATAAAGAGGCCAGATATTATTTTTTCCTTACTTGGTAGGAAATCCTTCAGGACCACTTACTCATCATGATGGCTGAACATAGTAGCAGCAGGAACAACTATGTCTTAAGTTGCTGTTGCAAGACTGGAGACATCATTTATAGCATCCTTCATGGTAAGTTCTTTTTGAAAATATTCCATCCAGGCTTCTGTTCACTGCTACTAGCAAGCTGTTAAAGTGTTTATATTCACTCTTCATTGATCTAAGGATACCCTACTTATATGACTGAATTAATAAAGTCACATTTGGGGGAAAATATATGGCATAAACATTATTTTCAATAAGAATTTCAACTGGTAGATGAGTAGAATAGATGTCAAGGAATAACAAAATTTTGCAGTTGTAATCCAGTCCATCCTCCCTGCAGGGAGCATAAGACACTGCTATAAAATGCTTGCAGAACCAACCAATCATTTTTTTTTAGCATAATTACTCCTTTAAAAGAGCAAGAATGCAAGATTTGCTTATCACAGGAAGTTTACACTCAAGTGTGCCTGCTGTATTAGCACATTTCAGCACCATTATTCTCATCTTGGCATCCTTAATGCCCATAGTGTCATTACTTGTAGTCAGTGACTTTCTGAGAGGATAGCACAAAATGGTTTTGTTTCACCATTATTGTGGACTTTGTAGTCATATAAGGTTTTCTTCTCATCAATTAATATCTATACTGTCTCCTGATCAGCAGATACTTTATCACCATAATTTTTTTTTTGCAAAATTAATGTTTTTTCTTTACTTAAGCTTCTTCAACCAGATTATTGCATATTCTGGCTCCTTTCATGATCAGTATATAATTCAGCAGGTTTGGTCAGCAATGCTGAAAAATTAATTCTTTTAATGCATGGTGAAGATCTTTATTTTTAGATATATGCACTGTTTTTCTATTTTTTAATTGATTTTTGTTTATCATTTTCAGCTTAGAATTTCAACAGTTTATCTCTGTTTCTTCGGGTCATATATGGTGGTTATTCTAACACCAACCTCTCCATGTAAGATCATTTTCTACTACACTGTTGTCCAGTTTCTATATCAGCATATCTTTTTGTGCTATACATAAATATAAATTCTCCTTCTTTTTATTAACATTGTTACCTATTTTGACAATCTCAGTTTTGTTCTTGTTTTTCATGACAGAGCAGAGAATAAGCAAAAAAAAAAAAAACCACCTAGTCAAATGCATGGCCTCTTGTGGGCCTTATGGGGACTGCCATGGATGCGTATGACCTGCACAGTGCCATTTTGCAATACCATGTGGGTATGTTTGTGTGGGTGACATGAGCATGTGTGAAAAAGATATCACAGGTAAAGGGAGGTTTTAGGATCTACTTTTTCTTAGAGATGCTAAATAAACTATGTGTTTTGTGTTTACATTTTGACAATGACCCACAACATAATGTCAGGTATGGAATTTTCCATTTGTGGAAGCATGACAGGGCTCCAGAAGTTCTGGATGTTGGACCATTTTGCATTTTCAGGGTAGAGATGCTGACCTGTACTAAACATTTAATTCTTTAGTAACACTAACAACATTTAAATAGTTAATAGCCTCTTGTATTGAACAACACTAACTTGGAGGCACAAATGTCTGTAGATGTTTGAGTAACAATGATAAAAGAATCTGTAATTGTCAATTTTTTATGTCAAAGGACATAAAGAAAAACAGATCTGTAGTTCTTATGCTTATTACTAAAAACATTTTGGATTTGGTGGACTTATTTTTTTCTGCTTTGATAAGCCAAAGTCTCAGGAATTTCAAGCAGTTTCATTAAATTTTGCATTGCTTAAGGTAGTAACTGAAGATGAAAGGTACATACAAGATTAGAAATAATGAAAAAGTGTCACATATACTTTTACTTGTTTATTTATACTTTTTTTTTTTTTACCTTAGTAAGCCTTGAAACTTAGCAAGCTTATTTATCTTTTATTTTTATCTCCAAAAAATAAATAACAGCTAAATCTTTCTGCAGAATGGAGTTGTATGATATTTTTTGAATTTCTATTTAAGATATTTACTCCATAAGTAAAATAATACTTTACTCTGAATTTATAAAGTCCTCTTATTTTTAATGTACTATTAACGGACACTTTTCTTCCATTCTGTGTAGTGTTATTTGATATAGTATCATTGCAAAAGAAACATGGAGCTCAGATTGGAAGATGGGAATTTTTCCATTTCATTTACTTCTATATGCATTTCAATTTTCTCATGGGCTACTTTTTTTTTTTTTTTTTTTTTTTTTTAGGACAAAATGACTAATAGTATTGACCTGTGAACCATTATGTATGATCTCTGCTTTCATACTAACTTCTCTGCCTTGTTAATTGCTACAGAAATTATGGTGTTAGCACAAACTTCTTCCCAAATTCTTGGGTTATTCTTTCAGTTATATAGATTCTTAAACAACATACATTTTATTTCCTTCTGTGTTTATATGTCTTATAGGCAAAATAACATAGAAAATAAATATTTAATAAGAATAGCTAATATTTGAACTTCACATATTATAAGGGAGTCACTGTTTAAATGTTTGTCTGGAATAGCTGATACACTCCCTACAAAAACCAATAAGGGAGGTATCACTAACTATGCAGATGAACAACAGTGAAGTTAATACATTTTCCAGTCTCACATAGCTGACTAGAAATTGATGGGTTCAGGATTTAAATAGGACCATATAATTGTGGGACTTGCATTACAGACCCCTGAGTTGTTACATAAGTCCTATTATAGACAAAGCCATTCTCTAAATTAACTGAAGATCTCACTGGAAAGAAACTGTCAACCTATTCAAAATGAATTTTTTAAATATAAGTGCAGTTAGATTGCATTGTATGGAAATAATAGTAAGTAAACTTGATGAGTATAAGAAAAAAAAAAGCCTGTAAACAAAAGATTTGCATGAAATCCAACCTTCGAGGAGCCAGAAGGATGAGGTAGATCTTATTTCAGAGGAGGGAAAAGATAAAAAATTAATAAAAGCATATAAATGCATGCCTTTGTGGGTTAATGTGGGAGAACAGCTAATTACATTATAGCAGAGCTATAATTTGGGAAAATGATTATTTTTAAACACTAATTATAATCCAGGTTCCCCTAGAACAATTCTTCCTGTGAGTATCATCTATTATGGATTCATTGGATTTTCTTTCTACCTAAGAAACTGAAGCAACATTAATGAAAGACATAATAAACAGGTGGAGGATGCTGAAATCCCTCATGACCTTTCCCTCTATGATAATATATATTTCTTTACCATTGTCCTTGCTGTGTCTTTTTTCTTTTTTTTTAACCCAAGGGGCTGGCACATTGAATGAAACTGTTTTTAGAAATTATATCAATATAGGTATCCAGTGGATGGCAATCTTTCTTCACATTGTATAGTCGAAAGTGGCTAAGGTGGGTGTATCTTTCTAAAGTTATCAGAACAAGAGCATCCAAAACAAACAGTACACTCAAACTAGAAATGACAGGTTCATTAAATATGAGCTAATTTTTGAAGGTCTCTTTTTCATAAAAAGGCAATTTTCTAAATCTGCTTGGGAAAATTTACATATATTAAGGTTATAACAAATAATGAAATGAATGAGACAGCTTTTCATAAAACTGATGAAATGCCTAGAATTTAGCATTTCGTGTATCTGATGGTTTGATACTTGAAATATAATAAAATAGAGCCTATTTAATGAAATTTTAAAAAATACTTATTAGTTGTAGTTGGACATAATACCTTTATTTTATTTATTTCTATGTGGTGCTGAAAATCAAACCCAGGGTCTCACACGTGCTAGGCAAGGATTCTAAAGCTGAGCCACAACCCAGCCCCCTAATTATGTAATTGTGATCAACAATCTCATGTCAGTTTTATGCAGAAATCATGCTAATCCCATTATGTTCAATAGAAATCCAAATTAGTAGAGGCAGGAATCGGAGAACATTTTGTATATGTGACCTTTAGTAAATAATTTCCATTAAATTTCACTTCCACAAGTTAATTTGAAGGAGCCTAGTTTAGAATGTGTTGTTGAAGAGATGAAAAGGGCTTGCCAGGCTATAGAAAATGACTAGAGGGCAATGCATACATCAATCACCATGATAAAATGTCAGGAAACTCAAGGCAGGCTTTCTATGTATTCAGGCCTTATTTAGTGTCTTCATTAAAGCCTTAGAAAAAAGAATGTAAAGTTGATCTGGTTGCACAAAACTATTTAGGTAACAAAAATGTTTGAATTATTGTACATTCATTTATATTCAACGAAGGAAAATATTAGAACAACTATTTTGTAAGATATAAGAATGAAGTAGCTGGATTTAAATGCAAGTTTTCAATTTGATGTAAACAAATTTTGATGCCATTCATTTGAACTTTCCAAAGATATTAAAAATAATTCCATGTTGAGTATCCCCCAATACTGTATAAATATATTATTTGATTTGGCAGTCAGGACAATGCCATGCCTATTACGTTAACTGAAAATCAGTATGAATTTCCTTCAAATACATTTGTCAGATGTATCCCTATCTTTGTATTTTATGTACCCCTAACCCTGACCCAAAATGAACAATGGAAAAATGGTGAAATCATTCTAAACATTTTTAAGCACACACCAATCTGCTGAGAGCCATAGCTAAGTAAGAATGACTCATGGCAATTTCCTTGTCAGCCTACCCATGTTGCTTAGAAGGAGGACTCTCCATTGTGGAAATGGGCTTGTTTGAGTAAGGTGACCCTGCTCAAGGACCAGGGTGGATCCGGGTTTAGGGAGGATCCTGCTGGATTAGGGTGGGTCCAGGTTTAGGGTGTATCCTGCTGGGAATAGGGAGTATCCCACTCCTTGGGTTTAGGGCAGTTCCAGGTTTAAGGTGGACCCTGCTGGGAATAGGGCGTATCCTGCTGCCTCCAGGCTCCTGCTGCTTGAGTTCCCAGTTGAGTTCTCCAGGGATTCAGAGAGTATTTTGGGATGCAGAGCCCAGTGGGACTGTGGATTCTCCCAGAATGTGTGTGTAGAGTGCCGGTGAGAGTTCGGGAATAAAGAATTGCTGTTTGAATCTACAAGGCTGTGAGTGGCTCGTGATTTTGTGCCCAACCAGACTGTGGCACTAATCTCTTCTTAGAAATAAAACAAACAAATATAATAATAATAATGATAATGATGATGATGATGATGAAACAGAATCCACAAAAATAAGATAATTGTTCAGCTAAATAATTTCATTTGATATCTGGAGATTTAATGCCTGCAAACTCTTGGCCTAGGATTAGGTACTGAAAATACAAAGATGGAAGACAATCCTCAACTTATATGAAAATGAATTCATACCTGTAGTAAATGAAAAATATTCAAAATTTTTTTTTTCTTTTCCTACATTGTGGATTGAACCCAAGGGTACTTAATCACTGCTTTATCACTAAGGTACATCCCCAACCCTTTATAAAAAATATTTTGTTTATAGACAGGGTTTTGCTGCGTTGCTTGAGCCCTCATTGATTTTCTATGTCTGGCTTTGAACTCAAGATCCTCCTGCCTCAGCCTCCTGAGCTGTTGGGATCACATGTATGTGTCACCACACCTGGCTTCAGAATCTTCATTAGAGGGATCAGCATTGTAATCTTGACACTTTTGCTCTCTCATGCCCTTTCCAATTAATGACTTCTTTGGAAAGCTAAACTGGTTACCCAGACTATTCCTTTTGTTCCTTGAAAAGAACATTCTCCTGAGGTGCTTCAGATGACATATCTGCAGTTCTCAGGAGTTTATAGTCCAGCAAGGGAGAGAGTTGCCTCTCCTGGGTGACTTAGCTAAAGCATCTACATAGTATAAAACAAATTCTCAATTTTTATCTTTATGTCCAAAGAAAAAATGTGCACAAACATTAATGAATTACAAATAACTGCATAGGTACACCTTCTGCTCTTCAGGACACTAACATTACACCAATTTAACTAGTGCTTTAAAGGAGAGACATTATGGAAATAGTTTGCTTTTTATTCTAGAGAACACTGTGCTCTTTCCTGACATAAAAAGAGGAAAAAAAAATAAAAGGTGGGAGGATTGATTTGGTTAGCTTTATTGTCATTGTGACCAAAAGACCTGAGGAGAAAACAGAGAGGAGGAAAAATTTATTTTGGCTTACAGTTTTAGAGGCCTCAGTCCACTGATGACCTGTTCTACAGTTCTGGGCTTGAGGTGATGCAGAGCATCATGGCAGAAGGGCAAGGGGAAGAAAGCAATTCAGGAAGCAGGAAGTAGAGAGAAAGAGAGCTACATTCACCAGTAACAAATGTAAACCCCAAAGTCGTACACCCAGTGACCTACTTCCTCCAGTCACCCCCATCTGCCGACAGTTACTGCCCGGTTAATCCATGTCAGTGGAATTAGTGTATTAATTCACCAATTAGGTTATACCTCTCCTATTCTAATCATTTCACCTCTGACAATTCTTTCATTGGGGGGGGACATGTGATCTCTAAATCACAATGGCAGACAATTATGAGCCTGAGCTTTAGATTTGGAGAGATTATTTTCACATCTATGTAATTGTTTGCCTGTTTCACTGCTGGACACATCAGGAAAAGTCAAATCATTCACATATTTACAGAATAACTTTAAAAATATGCTGTATTTGAGGCAATATTTTAATAAAATTAAAATGGCTAATTTCTCCGGATTATATAAATGATACAAGTTAATCATTTATAAAACTTAAGTCAAAGCAGATAATTGAGGTAGAATGCTGAGGGCCATTGCCAAGAAGGAATGATGCATCGAAATTTCCTTGCCAGCGTACCCCATGTTGCTTAGAGGAAGGACTCGTGGAAATGGACTTGCCTTGGAAATTCGCTGTGACATTGCATGTGTGTTTGAGAAAGGTGACCCTGCTCAAGGACCAGGGTGGATCCAGGTTTAGGGTGTATCCTGCAGGTTTGAGGAAGTATCCCACTCCTTGGGTTTAGGGCGTTCCCGGTTTAAGACAATCTGGGTTTAGGGCAGTTCCAGGTTTAAGGTTATTCCTGCTGGGAATAGGATAAAAGCCTGGTGGAGTAGGTGAATTTGGCGGGCAGAACTTGGATTTCCCCAGAACGTGTTTGTAGAGGGCCGGTGTGAGTTCAGGAATAAAGAATTGCTGTTTGAATCTACAAAGTGTGAGTGGCTCGTGATCTTGTGCCCAGCCAGACTGCGGCAGTAGAATGTAAAAGTTTATACTGAAAATCTGTGCACTCAGATAAATATTAGTGCCATATTTTTGTGTAATCATTTTTTAATAGCTATGAGTAAGCATAGATTCATAGCCAAATCTATAACTTTAACAAGGATCATATTATTCCAGTACCATAGTAATTTACTAATAGTGATTTGTTAGTACCCTCTTTCTTCCTTCTGCTCTTCCAGCTCATGAAATCCCATAGGCCACACATTCTACATATTCAAAGTTAAAACATCATTCTCCATGACAGTCATGTTATTTATTTTAATGCTATCATATATTACAATGCACATTTGTTTGTTTTTTGTTTTTTTGTCTTAAACACAGTTCTTGGAATTTCTTTAGGCTAACTAGTCAAATGCTAATTCTCTATTTTTAACAAATATATAGAGATCTATGGTTGGGTATAGTGAGAAGTAGTGTTTCATTTTTAATTCAGTTTCACTTTCCTGGTTTCTAGAGAATGCTCCACAGCTTTCAGGAGATATGTTACACACTGCTTCTTCGATTGTTTATTTATGTCTTTGTCTTTATTTTTCTCCCATGTGCTTCACTGTCATTTTTCATAATTTTTCAAATGTTTGTTAAAATCATTGTTTTTATTATTTGCCATATGCATGGAAAATATTTTGTATTCTATTATCTGTATTTTTGGTTTCTGATTGACAGACATTGTACAACAAAAGTTTAAATGTTAATAGTCACTAATAATTAGGTTTCTGAAGAAATGTTATTTTCTTAGGGCACTAACACTGTTAAGTGGACACTCTGGGCAAATGTAGAAATTACAAAGAACATAATTCAGATATTAGGAAAGCACCATCAGACTTTTATACATATAGATTAGCATAAGCATAACTACAAAATTTGGGCCGAATTTCACAAAAATTTATACAGAAATGTGAAACAGAGGAAAATAAAGACTTCTTTGAGGTACCATATGATTGTCTTATGCACAGCTTGTAGGAAACTGTTGAAATTATTTCTAAGAATTTTAAGGTCAGAGGCCCATGAGCTTGCATTATAAAATAAAAAAAAAATATTCTCTATTTTTAAAAAAACTATACCTACTGTATTTGTAGGTCAACAATTATACAAGAAGGCAACAGACTAATTTAACCCTAAAAGTTGTTTTCAAAGGTGTTTCAAAGATATTTTCTAAGCTGTTTTATGCAATAAATTATTTATTATTGTATGATTCATTCATTCCTAAACCATGGCTTATAAACACATGACTAAGTAAGCATCATTTTTATAAACTGTTTTCATGTCTTGATGTGTAACATGAAATAAATTGAAATAAGCAAATATTTGTGAAATTATTGTTACAAATTTTATTTATTTTTTATTTTTTTTTAAGAGAGACTGAGAGAGAGGAGAGAGAGAGGAGAGAAAGAGAGAGAGAGAGAGAGAATTTTTAATATTTATTTTTTAGTTCTCGGCGGACACAACATCTTTGTTGGTATATGGTGCTGAGGATCCAACCCGGGCCGCACGCATGCCACGCGAGCACGCTACCACTTGAGCCACATCCCCAGCCCATGTTACAAATTTTAAGCAATGCAATAAACAATGAGGCAAGTTGGTGGCTTCAAAGTTGTCATTCTGTGATAAGCAAACTTGAAATTTTAATGTAGTCACATTTACAAATTACCCTTCTAAATGTAGGCAAGGTATTTGAACATTTAAAGAATTATGAATTATTGAAAAAGTGCTAAGGGCTAAATTGGCGAAGAGTGCATTCTAAGTGGGCAATCAGGGGCTCTGTCACACAAAATAGCTTAGAGCCAAAGGTGAATTATTTTCGAAAGTGAAACTGAAGAATCAGTTGAATTGCAGACCATTGTACATCCTCTGCCAACACATTTTTTCATGACTTATAACCTCATGTTGGGAAATGAATAGGTTGCTTTAGGACAATATTAGAAAGTATTTCACCAATAAGATGATGAATCATAGGGTGGACATGATGTTTCTAATGGTGACTTTCTTCTTCTGTTCTTAAAGTTTATCATAAGATAATCCATCTTCCAAGTTTAAAAGCTACTACAAAAAGTTTGTATTTTTGAACTTGCAATGATCAATAGCTATGAACCCTTTTCCAATTAAATTATTTTCCTTGTAATTTGAAATTTTCAACCCTAGAGAATGGCATGGGAATGAAACAATTAACAATTAAATTTACAGTCTAGTGGCTTAATCTTCATAAATACCTTTTAAATTGTTTTTAAATTTGATATAGATTCTTTTTGGACTGGGTTGCCAGAGAATACTGAAGCCAGTACATAACAAAAAGACAGAAAAACATGGAAAGGGAAGAAATGAAGTTATCTTTAGAAAGATTTAGTCCCAGAAAAGCTTGGAGATCAGCTCAGGTGTTATTTGTATTACTCGAGAGGACATTAACAGGGCTCTGGGTGTGTGTGTGTGTGTGTGTGTGTGTGTGTGTGTGTGAGAGAGAGAGAGAGAGAGAGAGAGAGAGAGAGAGAGAGAGAGAGAGAATTGTGAGGGAAGGGAGTCAGAGATATAGAAGGTTAAAATGGACACATTTAGTTATCACTAGACCAATCCACTACCACAGTGTCAAAATAATAATGGGTCAGGAGGGAAAATTAATTATTGGAAGCAGGAAGTTTGAAAGCCTGGAAAGTATATTAGTCAGTGGGTTAAATTAGTGAAATAAAGCAAAATATTCATAAAACTAGGAAAAGACTGTAAAATAGTAGAGCTGAAAGTTTGGAACATAATGATAACTCTTCCAATGACATCTATTATCTGTAATTACTCTGGTGTAAGAGTGACAGTTTCTTAAAGTGACCTCATGGCTTTGGGAAATTAGACCTAAGTAATTACACAAATTCATCCAATGATAGATACTTCCTAAGTTTTATAGATGCCAGCTTTGCTTTGCCACAGGTATGTATCTCTGAGACTGAAATTGCCATTAATAAATTCTTACATTAAATTGGTAATCACCACTATTTTCATTAAGTTTAATATCATGAATTATTATGCACCTCATCTGAATTATGTCATTTCTGACACTGAAATATTGAAATTCTTAATTTTCACAACAGTAGTAAACTGCCATAAAAGTTTTTCATTTACAAAGAATATTTTGTTTTAGAAACTTTATGTGCTTTACTTTTTCATAGAAAAACACATTAAAACTTGATAGAACTTTAGTTCAGACAAATAGTTACTCAGTCTGAAAAGAATTTATTCCCCAAACTTTGTTTCTAAGTAGGGTCTTGAGTTTATTGTTCTATAACATCAAAAGCTCAGCAAAGATCCATATTAAAAATAAAAGAAGATTCAGAAAGTGTTGGCATAAGCTCTCAGAGAAGAATGCATAACAAGCAAAAATGGATATGGGAAATCATTCCCAAATTCTGAAACTGATTTTGGGGAATAAATTGACTCCATAACGGGAACATCAATAAATGTCCCTTTTTAGTAGCAGTGTTAGAAACTAGCACAGGGAAGAAATACCTAAATTATTTTTCTTTTTTTCAAGTTGATCTTTAAAAGTACTAGACTAACCTGTGTTCTTATCCATAATTATAAGAGCAAAATTCAAGGTATGAATGGATGTCCTAAAGAAAATAAGACTTACAAACTCATCCTGATATGTCAGGGCTATTCCCTGTTTGCTGAGACTTTTTCTGTTTTAGCACTGAGAGGCCCATCTTCTCAGCACGTCTTTCAGAAAACAAAATGACTGATCATGCTACCAGAGGAAGGATATTAAGTGTGAAAATGAAAGGCTACAATGTCTAAATGGAAGTCAACTCAGAGAGGGGCTATTGGTGCCTTGAAGTTCACAGAGTTCAAACTGCTGACAGTTTACAAATAACATGCAATATCTTTGAGTTAGCATATATTATTACAGTGATGAAGAAAAATAGAAGCACTGTATAAAGAACATTTTAGTTCTGGACTACCAAACACCTATACTGCTCAACCTCTTGTACATACTAAGAAACATCCTGCTGGACCATAAATTTACGTTTAAAAGACAAAGCTTTGTCTGTAAGTACCTGAAATTTGAAAAATTTCCCCCATTAGAGTTTTCAGCACATACCCCTTTAAATATACAGCCATTACTCAAGCATGTGATATTATGACTCGGACATTTTTTTTCTTTGAGATGCTATTGGATTGCTTTCTCCATGGCAGAAAAAACAGATCAAACCTCTAGAGCAAGTTTAGAATGCTGGGAATCTATATAGCAAGGAAAAGCAGAAAGGAAAAAAATCAGAACAGCACAAGTCAGTGATGGCATCTGAAGGAATCTTTCAGAAGACAATGATTTTTCCTTATTGAACAAGAATACATTCCTAAATCTTTTTTTTTTAAATGCTTTATTTTTCACATTTACAAACAAGACCAGAAAGTATCCTTCTACATATCTTTAAACATTCGTGTGATTGTTTTGATAGGAGTTAATAGGTTAAAAGGCATTCACAATTTTTTTTAAATTTTTTTTTAATATTTATTTTTTAGTTTTCATCGGACACAACATCTTTGTTTGTATGTGGTGCTGAGGATCGAACCCAGGCCGCACACATGCCATGTGAGCGCGCTACCGCTTGAGCCACATCCTCAGCCCCATTCCTAAATCTCGATGCTTATCCAAAGTTTAAAGATCTGGAGACATAAAAAACTTAGGGGCTAATTTTAAAATCATGAAGAAAAGATTAAAAAGCCCATTTATTAGAGACATCACTTTCTTCTCTATTTACATGTTCTGTATGGTATATTGTAGACCATAGAAACATTAAATAGTTTACTCTCATTAAATCCTTAATCCTAGTGAGTAGGAACTTATTTCATTGTAGAGGGTAGAACTAGATGCATGCTGTAATTACTGAGTAGTTTCATGGAATCTCAGATAACACAAATTCTGCATGGATATTTACTATCTTTTACAGAAAATGGAATGATTACTTCACTAGGGAAAAAAAATCTCTCAGGCCAGGCACTCTTGAAAGTAATAATTAATGAATTATTTTGCAGTGATAAGGATTTAATCGAGGGTCTCACACATGCTAAGCAAGCACTCCACCACCGAGTTATACATCCTGACCCCTCTAGAAATCTTGTTTGGCTTTCTTTAGCTCTCTTTCTTTTATTGTCAACAGACTGAGGTATTTGGATACATGTAAATGCACATATTTTCATATTCATTTTACTAAATATTTGTCATTGTAAACATTTCAAACAAAATGAAAATTAAAAAAATTAAAAAGGAAAATGAGTTTATGTCGTATTCAACAATCATGGCATACCACTTAATAGGATTATTGGTTTTGGGGAACCTACTTTGTTCACTTAGTAGTGAATCATATTTTTCTTGGGTCAATAATTTATCTGCCTTCATATGTACAGAAGAGGGATCAGGTATGTACAGTCTGAATGTCTGGAAGCTTTAAAGCACCACCTATGGAGTGTGGTCTTGAATTTACAGTGACAACAATTTCTGTGGTTATATTTTTCACCATTTACAAAAATCCATCTAAGAGTAAAATATAAAACCTGGATTTAATTAGGGTTATGGTGCTGGCAAGAAATTTGATTAATCGAGAGGGAGGAAAATTCCAGACAACATCCTAGATAACAAAGGGACCAATATGATTTATCTTGGATTTGAGCTAAATAAAGGAAAGATGGAGGATGTGAAGGTCTATGAACATTTTTCTGATAGAGTCATGGATTATTGGAATCAGGGTCCTGCAATATGAAGGTTGAAATCCTGGAGATGCTACTTGCAGAACAGGATCTATAAAACTGAGATAATGAACCAATTGGTAGTATTGATAATGAGATTGTAGGCCTCGTCTGAAGTAGGGTGAGGGATTCAATCCTGGGAAGATGAGCTCAAGAATGTGAGAAGAATGATCATTGGAAGGATCATTGGATATAAATTGAAATTCCCAGGAATTCAGTAAAACCATGTTAGTATTCATTTGCTTTTGCATACACTCTTCAACAAAACTGAATAACCTGACTGTGATTATACTGATAGCAATATTGAGGATGATGTAGAATCTTAATGCCTAATTAAAGGTCTTTTATGAAATACTGAGTAAAAGATTATGGAAAATGTTTAGTAAATATATATATATATATATATATATATATATATATATATATCCTGTATAACACATTTTGAAATATATATACATTGTGGAATGGTACAGTAGAAGTAACTAACATATGCAACACACCCCATATTTATCAGTTTTATAATAAGAATATTTAATATCTGCTCAGTAATTTTTAAGAATATAATATATTGTTGATTTTACTCACCATGTTGGGCCATTAATTTCCTGCACAGAAAGAGAGATGCCTCATGATCTCACATTTGGGACTGGTGAAAGTTGACCTCAGAAGTAGAGTAGAATGGTGGCTATCCAGGATCAAAGGTTTGGACAGGGAATGAGAAGACATTGGTTAGAGGGTGCAGAGTCTTTTTAGAATGAATGAAGCCTATAAAAGTTACAAATTTGTCTGTTTTAAAAATGTGCCCAGTGAGACCTGGTGGCACAAGCCTGTAATCCCAGTGGCTCTGGAGGCTTGAGACAGAAGGATCTTAGTGGTTCAAAGCCAGCCTCAGCAAAAGCAAGGCAGTAAGTAACTCAGTGAGACCCTGTCTCTCAATAGAATACCAGATAGGGCTGGGGATATGATTCGGGGGTCAAGTGCCCCTGAGTTCAATTCCTGGTATCTCCCCTCCCCCCCCCACACACACAAAAAAAATGTGCCTGATCCAGTGTCTGTTTAGGACGTCTTTCTATCTTTAGGCTTCATCCCTGATGCCTGATAGCAGAACGCAGGGCCTCAGATGCAGCCTGGAAATTAAGAAGAGGACTTAGTTCTCTTTAAGATAGAGTAGAAATGAGAAAGAAAAGCAACTTCAGACTTCCTTTCTAGAAAAACGAGTAAGAACTCAGGAGGGTGAGATAAGGAACAATCAAAACTGGGTCCTCAATATAAAGACTTGAACAAAAGTCAGAGAAAAAGAGGACCAAGCCTGCTTGTAGAGCAAGCCCTTTGTTCTTTTTTTTTTTTAAGTTGTAGATGAACACAATACTCTTATTTATTTATTTTTATGTGGTGCTGAGGATTGAACCCAGTGCCTTATACATGCTAGGCAAGTGCTCTACCACTAAGCCACAATCCCAGCCCCCTCTTTATTCATTAATAGGCACTGCTTTGCTTTAAAATCTGTACAGGAGTTCAGGATCCCAGCTTCGCCATTTTCCACGTGTGCAACCTTGGACACATTATTAAATTACCTAACTTCGTATCACTTTTTGTTTTTAAGATGTGAACCACAGAAGCACCTACACCTTAGGCTCACTTTGTATAGAAAGTTGATTTGCAAGGCTCCCAGATGAGAGCCTGGCATGTATGGATTCTATAAATATTGATTAAATAACCCAGTCAAGCTGACTAAGGACAGAAAATGGTTTAAAAGCTTAAGTCTAGTTCAAATTCAAAGCACTCTACATCTGAATTTTGATACTGTCTTTAGCTCCTGCATTATAATTTGGTGTTTTAGTATTCCCAGAGCAAGTTCATTGGTTTAAATAATTTGCACTTAAAAAATTGTTTGTAGATATTTAATGTTACCCCAAAAAGAATTATGTGATTATGACCTCCACTTGGCTATCAGGAAGCAGTGAAATGTCCTCTAAGGATATAAAATGTTTAATAAAGAAACTCCTTATAAGAACTCAAGTGGGTAGAACAGTCAAGGGGAAAAAAAGTCTTTCTTTGAGCTTAGGGGATTTGAGGTGGTAAAGGCAATTCAATTTACCTGTGTTCATGCTGTTACCCGCATTTAAAACTCTAGACAGGTTTTGAATATGAAGTCTGTGGGGACTATGGGTTAAATGGAAAGGTAAATGGATGCTGTGGTCAGGCAGTAAGGACTCAGATTATTTGAATAAGAAGAGAGTGATATTAATTATATTAAGAGAGGCAAAATTTTAAACTGAAGCTATTCAGAATTAGATGAAGGCATGCTGTGTAAGTCAGAAGCAAATGAACAGATTCAAAATTTTCAATAAAGTGGGGGAAGTTTAAGAGTCCATTTTAGCATGGGAATTTGTCTGATTTACAAGCCTAACCAACCATATCAAACTCACACCCATGCTTGGATGAAAGAAAATGATATCAAATTGAACTCTATGCAGAGCCACAGAAAGGATCTGAAGTGCCCCCTGCAAAAAGTCTGCATTTCTTGAATTTACATTCTCATTATTGTTGCAAACCTCCTTCTGACCTCATTATTCAGCTCCCGGGCTTGCTATCTGATTCAGTGCATATTTATATTGCTTGTCTCAAACCAACTTTATGCCTGAAGTTTAAATTTCTCCTGGAGAGAAGATGATCTCAGCCCAGAGGCAGCCGCATTTCCTTTCATACATTAGGAGGAAGCAATATCAGGCATCGGCACAGGGCACACAGGGCAGTGTGCTTCCCTTAAAGTTCACATTTTCATTGATAAGCTCCACTAGTGCTGTACTGGGCTATCACCCAGGCTAGACAAGAAATGTAATAATACGACAGAGGGAACCAGAGGACACATCTGATGGGGTCCTGTAGCAAACTCAGTAGAAAGGAGTCAGTTGTAAAAAATCATTCCCACTCTTCACATTTCCCAGAACCACTTGCCTGTGAGGAAAAAGGACAAGAATTTCATGGCATTAGAAAGCAAGGCACAGTATAATTACATCAAAATTGATTCTGCTGTCATGTATAACTAAAAAGAACCATAAATATAATATAAAAAAGAAGCAAGGCACAGTTTTTATAAATAGGGAAGAAAGGAGAATGGTTAAGTTGGAATTAATTCATACTTATATTCATCAAAATACTTCGTTAAGAGGAAGAAAAAGAAAAACCACAGAAAATATTTGCCATACATACCTGGGGGTGTGATTCGTCGTGCATATGAACCTCTTCTGAAAATACTCATATGCAGAATAAAACCCACTCCTATTACACAAAAGGAAAAAGAATAAAATATGAGCAAAAATGTGAAGAGGCATTTCACACAATTATATCCAAATAGTCAATATATGAAAAAGCATTTAACTATATTCATCAGAGAACTATGAATAAAATCAAAATGTGATTCTGTAACACATTCATCCAAATAAAATGGAAAAAGGACAATTCTAAGTGTAAAGATTGAAACAACTGGAATTCTTATATCCTGAATGAGGGAATGCAAGAAATTTGGAGAACTGATGAATACTCCTAAAGTTGAATATCCTAGTTATTCCAGCCTTAGGCATAATCTTTGCTACAATGCATACATACTTTTATAAAAAGATAGAGACAAGAATAGGTGCAATTATATTATTCGAAACTACCCAAACATCCATTATCAATGAACTGGACCAATATATGGTGATGTAGTCAAAAGCAATACTCTACAATAATGAAAATCAATGCCACTTGAATAAGCAAAATAATAATTACGTCACCTAAGTATTGAGAAAAAGCAAGCATCAAAGAGTCCATAGTTCATGACAGCATTTATAGTATTTTCCAAAGAAAGAAGTAGTAATTAATCACAAAGCTCAGAGTAGTAATCCAAGTGGTATCCTCCTTTGGCCAGAAATAGGAGCTGGAGGTTTCAAAGGTGCTGGAAATGTTGTTTGTTGATCTATTTCTTAATCTGGAGGATGGTAAAAAGGGTTGTACTGTTAACTATGTAATCCATATTTTAATAAAGAAAATTTATTGTAAAAAAATACGAATAAAAAATTCCTAATAGTTCAAAAAGAGAAAGAGGATGATTAATGATAGTTTAGTTCCACAAATTTAAGCCAATCTCTCATTGTAACTATCTCAATTGGCCTTGGCCATTAAATGAAATTGAATGCTTCAGGTGGATTTATTTACATTGCTTTGCCATCCATGGTTAGGTCCATTGGTCAGTCACAGTAGTAAACTAACCCTCTAGTGAACCATGTGATATGAGTTGAGTTACTTATGTCTTGGGACTTCCCTTTTTTATTTGTAAAATAAAAGTTTGAACTATAAACTGTAATTTGATATAATAGAAGTAGCATGTTTTATATAACAGAAATATATTGAATGTAATACTATTCTCTCATTTAAATACCTACTGCATTGTAAGGTAAATTCTCCCTTCTTCACCTTCTTTATATCTAACAGGAGACTAACTTAGCAGAGTGTGTGTGGTGTGGGGAATTTGCAATCACTACACTGCACATATTAGTAGTCATTAAAGGGTGGTTTTGAACATACACAATGTGTTGCCACATCATTCTGAGCTCTGTTTCTACAATTCAGTGGCTCTTTATTTTATTTTTCTTAAGATTTTAGTAAAGTAGTACATGATCATTTAAAAATGTCTCAGAGAAATTTAAGAATTTTTCTTTTTTTTCAGTTTTGAATCTTTTATTGAAAATGAATTTTAAACTTATAGACACTTTGCAAGAAAAATAATCATAGCATATCTTCCACCCAGTTTCATCTATTTTTGACATGTTGCCTTGACTTGCTGTTTTTCATCTCTTTTCTTCTATGGTGTGTGTGTGTGTGTGTGTGTGTGTGTGTGTGTGTGTATGTTATCACAATAAATTTAAAATTGATCTATTTTTGACCAGTCTATCAGCTTTATTTTACTTTTTTCAATTGCTCTTATAATTTAATTTGTAAGATTTTTTTTATTCTCCAGTACTGGAAGTTTTGAATTTACTTTTCTGGCTTCTTGAGAGTTTTTAAATGTAGAGTATTAATACAACAATTCATTGAGGATTTTGAAGTATATATCACATTATTATTATTATGTTCATTTTTTTCTGTTGTTTCCTCATGATTAGATTAAGGTTTTAAATTCATGTCTTTCCAAAGGATATTATTCTAAGAACACTCAATGAATATCTGTCCCTGATTGATGATGTTAATTTTGATCATCTGTTCAGGATTATATATATTTTCCATTGTGAACTTATACTTTGTATCCTTCTAACAAGTAAATAGTAAAGGTGATAGTAGTCTGGATGCTATTTTTTTGTTTGTTTGTTTGACACAGGAAATTGACTAAGAAAAAATTGCTTTTCTACTTTAAATAATACACATACTTAAAATAACTTCATAAGAATTGGATAAATTTTAGTAGATGTCATTTAGAGATATGAATCTGAATGTAGATTCAAGGGCCTTCCACTGGTAGAGCTCTTTTAAATTGCAAAAAAGAGCATGTACACATTATGGTCATAATATTTACACTCTTTAGCAGGGTGCAGTGGCACATGTATGTAATTACAGCCCCCTTGGGAGGCTGAGGCAGGAGGATCCCGAGTTCAAAGCCAGTCTCAGCAAAAGCAAGGCACTAAGGTATCACTCAGTGATACCCTGTCTCTGAATAAAATACAAAATATGGTTGGGGATGTGGCTCAGTGGTTGAGTGCCCCTGAGTTCAATCCTTGGGACCTCCCCTCTCCCCCCAAAAAAATATTTATACACCCTAAAAATAACTTATACACAAAAGCCCTCACCTCTAAGGTAGTTATAACAGGAGGATTCTGGGAGGTATTAAATTATGGGGGTGGATCTCTTATACATGGCATTAGTACCCTTAAAAAGGGATTTCAGATAAACCATTTGCCTTCTTTGCCGTGTGAGGTTCGAGTGGGATAGTTATCTAAGAGGATCATTAAACACCAGATCTGCTGGCACCTTGATCTTCATCCCAGCCTTCAGGACTGTGAACAATAAGTCTTTCCTATTTGTAAGTCAATCCATACATTGTCTTTTGTATTAGTAGCCCAAATAAACTAAAACCTCGTATCTGTGATTCAAACTTCAGCAATGGTTATGTGGGCAGGATGGAACTATGCAAGTTTTCCTTCTAAATAACAAGTATAGGTATTATGAGTAGGTTAACAGTGGGTTATGTTAAAGCAGATCAAATTGGAATGTATAGCTGCAGTGATGTTACCTGATGAATAACTAATAACTCATTACAGAATATTTGCCCAAAAGGTGAAAAATGAAAATGAATCTCTGCATCTCATTTATCATGTACAATTCAACCTGAAGTTGTGTCTCAGTTTCCCCCAAATCCCACAAATGTTTGTCAATGAATCACAAGATTAATCAAATCAGTAAAATCATATTCGGAGCTATGCTCTTTTCTTAGTCTGAGATAAAATATTGTGCTCATGTATTATATCTCAGAATTCTACCAACTATAGCACTTTATTTACTACTAGTCAAAGTATACATGAGTGTTAAAATCTATCTACAAAATCAGAGTTTGGAGAGAAGTTTTTCCATCTACAAATGGTTATTAGTTGGACTCTGCCTGAACATAAAGAAATATTTAGTTTACTACCTCTGACATTAGATATGTAGATTAAGTATACCCACCCATATATAACTTTCAATAAAACATCAGTTAGTGGTAAAATAATGAAGTTGTGACATACTGAGGGTGTATATTGATGAAAGTGACATTCACGTATTTCACCTTTGACATCACTAATAACCACTTCTAAAGCATATGAAAGTGAGCTCATCTCAACGTGTAGAAGTGATTCCATCAACTTTTGCCAAATTCATATATTTGTTCATCATTTCCATCTGTCCATCTTTCTTCTTTCTTCCTTTACATTACAGGTCATTAAATAGATTGCATGGATTTACATAAAATTTACTTTGCTCATCACTTTTGTAAATTAAAAAAAAAAACAACCTAACCACATTTAGAATACCTTTAAAGGACAAACGAGTGCATGGAAGACAAAGGTAGAAGACAAAGTCAAATAAATAAACAAAATAAATAAACAAAAATAAAATAAATAAACAAAATAAATAAAACAAAAATAAAATGGTTGTTTTTGTTCACAGAATAACTTCAAAGAGTTTAGATAAATATGAGGATGAGGTTTTTTTTAGTCAAATCAAATGATACATACTCAAATGCATCCTACAGAGTTGTTCAGTCCATGCTTTATTATATCTCAATTGTGTCAGATACCTAGAATGATTCAGAAGAGATGAAACTTATAGCCTAGACCTTTTCTTCCTTCCTTCCTTCCTTCCTTTCTTTCTTTCTTTCTTTCTTTCTTTCTTTCTTTCTTTCTTTCTTTCTTTCTTTCTTTCCTCTCTCTCTCTCTCTCTCTCTCTCTCTCTCTCTCTCTCTCTCTCTCTCTCTCTCTCTCTCTTTCTTTTCCTTTTCTTTTTTTTTGTGGTTGTTTCTTTGTGGTTGATTTTTGTTTGTTTTTCCTTTTCTTGGTACCTACAATCGGGGCAGCTTAACCACCTAGCAACATCCCCAGCCATTTTTTATTTTATTTTGAGGCAAGACCTAGCAAAAGTGGCTTAGGGCCTCACTAAGTTGCTGAGGCTGGCTTTGAAGTTGTGATCCTTCCTCCTGAGCCTCCAGAGGTTCTGGGATTACAGGAGTGTGCCACTGTGCCTGGCTAAACCTTTCTTGAATAAATTTAAAATAAACTCAACAAGACATTAACTCTAAAAACAAACAATGCTGTCACTTTTCAAACAACTTTTTTTTTTTTCATTGTTAGACTTTAATGGGTGACATGAAGAAGAGTTTGGGGTTTGGGGTCAGGGGAGGACAAATATAACATAGCCAAGAAGGATTTTATATAATAGCTATCAACAAAACTAAAGTGAAAGCTGCTTAGAAGAGACTTCCCCAACTATTCTGCATAGAAGTTTCCGCCAGAAGGCACCACCTATGTAGAACAAAAGAGATGCATAGCATCACCATATGCTTACTATGAAAAGACATTTCAAATAACAACCACAACTTACATGAACAAAGGAAAGTCTTTTTTAAAAAATATTCTATTTATTTTGCCTCACACCCCCTTCTTGTTGGTGTCATAGCAACTTTACATTTTTAAGTTTCAATCCTAGTACTAACCTTTCTCTTTTCCCACATAGATATCTTCTTGTTACCATGAAAACCTATACATGTCACCATTGAATTTGCTCTAGTTTTCTGATGTAGTTTTTATTCTCAGCTGGAAGCTGGTAAGCTCCATGCCTAATGACAAACATGTTTACAATGCATATTCTCATAACAGGTAAGGTCATACAATAGATGCTCAGCAAATATTTGCTTAATAAATAAAACAATGAATGATTCAGTTCTAATACAGACTCTTGTGTTCATTCACTCTTAGGATTTGATAGTATACTCAAGATGAAAGGTGAACATTTTCTTTAGACCAGTCTCAAATGGTGATGCTTTAAAAGGGCATCTTATTAATTTTTATTTATATATGACAGTAGACGTGTTACAATTCTTATTACACATATAGAGCAAATTTTTTTATATCTCTGGTTGTATACAAAGTATATTCACACCAATTCATGTCTTCATACCTGTACTTTGGATAATAATGTCCATCAAGTTTATTTCACCATCATTTCTAACCCCATGCACCCTCCCTTGCACTCCCACCCCTCGCCCTATCTAGAATTCCTCTATTCCTCCCATATTCTCCCTCCCTACCCCACTTGAATCAGCCTCTTTATATTAGAGAAAACATCCTGCATTTGGTTTTTGGGGATTGGCTAACTTCACTTAGAATTATCTTCCCTAATGCCATCCGTTTACCTGCAAATGCCACGAGTTTATTCTCTTTAATTGCTGAGTAATATTCCATTGTGTATATATGCTGCATTTTTGTCCATTCATCTATTGAAGGGCATCTAGTTAGTTCCACAGTTTAGTTATTGTGAGTTGTGCTGCTATAAACATTGATGTGGCTGTGTCTCTGTAGTATGCTGTTTTAAAGTCCTTTGGGTATAGACCTAGGAGAGGGACAGCTGGGTCAAATGATGGTTCCATTCCCAGTTTTCCAAGAAATCTCCATACTGCTTTCCATGTTGGCTGCACCAATTTGAAATTCCACCAGCAGTGTATGACTGTACCTTTTCCCCCACATCCTCACCAACACTTATTGTTGTTTGTCTTCATAATAGCTGCCAGTATGACTGGAATGAGATGAAATCTTAGAATAGTTTTGATTTGCATTTCTCTAATTGCTAGAGATGATGAACATTTTTTATACATTTGTTGATTGATTGTATATCCTCTTCTGAGAAGTTTCTGTTCAGGTCTTTGTTCCATTTATCATTTGGTTTATTTGTTTTTCATTTGTTTGTTTGTTTGCTTGCTTAGTTTTTGAGTTCTTTAGTGCTCCATCTGATGTGTGAGGGGTAAAGATTTGCTCACAAGATGTAAGCTCTCTATTCACCTCACAGATTGTTTTTTGGTAGTTTGAGTCCATCCCATTTATTGATTATTAATTTTAATTCTTGTGCCAAAGGAGTCTTATTAAAGAAGTTGGAGCCTAATCCCACATGAAGGAGATTATGGCCTACTTTTTCTTCTGTTAGATGCAGCGTCTCTGGTTTTATTCCCATCTCAGGTCCTTGAGTTGAGTTTTGTGCATGGTGAGAGATAGGAGTTTAATTTCATTTTGTTGCATATGAAGTTCCAGTTTTACCAGCACCATTTTTTTGAAGAGACTATCTTTTCTCCAATGCATGTTTTTGGCACCTTTATATAATATAATATAATTGTCAATTTTGTGAGACAGGCTCTGTGTTTTCTAATCTGTATCATTGGTCTACCAGTCTGTTTTGGTGCCAATACCATGCTGTTTTTGTTACTATTGTTTTGCAGTATAGTTTAAGGTCTGGTATAGTGATGCCACCTGCTTCACTCTTCCTGCTAAGTATTGCTTTAGCTATTCTGGGTCCCTTATTTTTCCAGATGAATTTCATGACTACTTTTTCTATTTATGTGAGGAATGTCATTGGGATTTTGATCAGAATTGCATTAAATCTGTATAGTGCTTTTGGTAGTATGGTCATTTCAATAATATTAATTCTGCCTATCCAAGAGCAAGGTAGATCTTTCCATTTTCTAAGGTCTTCTTTGATTTCTTTCTTTATCTGTAATTTTCATTATGTAGATCTTTTACCTCTTTTGTTAAGTTGATTCCCAAGTATTTTTTTGAGGCTATTATAAATGGGGTAGTTTCCCTTTCTGAGGATTTGTCACTGATATACAGAAATGCCTTTTATTTATGGGTGTTAACTTTATATCTTGCTACTTTGCTGAATTCATTTACTGGATCTAGACATCTTTTTTTTTTCTTAAAAATAACAGTTCTTTGGATATATATCAACCTACAATTGTTAATACCTAAATGAACAATAGAATAAAGTCTGTTATTTATGTATCAGACTGAAATGAAAGAGTCACTAGCTACTTGCTTAATATATTCAGAAACTTACCTGTTTTTTCTATGCTAATATAGTAAAACATAAAATACAGTCCTCCCTACTTACCTTATTTGTTTCCTGCTTTATTTATTATTATTTAAGAATACCTAGTCATGTCATGGATAGAGTTAATAAGAATCAAAGAGAGGATTGGACTTTGGAAAAGAGTAATTTTTCTGGAAATAAAGTATGAGTATTCATTATGTATATGCTGGCATACAAAATGAACCATTCAGCCCAGGATTCTTGTGAAATTGTAAAATAAAGAGAGGAAGTCTTAAGAGACCAAACTAGGCAACACAGGTAATCTGGAATGATTCAAACAATTAAAGGTGACTCACTTTAATATCAGAAAGTTAAATTGGGTGGAAAGATGAATATGAAAGACATGCAACTCCTCATCAATTTCAAATATATTATCAGAATTGTCTTATTTATATCAATAAATATATTTTCTGTCTTTAAACTTTAAGTCAGTTTTATTATGATTCTTGCTCTATCAGCTAATAACCTTTAGCAGAAAATCACAATAATTTTTTTAAGAAATTGAATGTAACTCCTTCCAAGTTAGTAAGTATATTAGAGAAGCCAGTTGGAGATAGGATATTGTAAAAAAAAAACAGGTTTGTCAGTTTATTGGTGTAGATTTCAGTTCTTGTGCCATATTATATGAAAAAATTATAAAGACAATAATAGATACTAAAATGTCATAAATTTATTCTTAGATAAAAGTATACATTATCCAGTCAAATGAGCAAAGATATAGGCAGGTCTAGGCACAAAAAAAGCACATTATTCATGCCTGGTTTTAAGGATATTTGCTTCTAGAGAAGCTGAGCTTTGCTATGCCATTTCCATTTTCTGGGGATACATATACAAACCTGAGCTGAAATGGTGAGCAGAAGCCTTTACAACTGCATCAGGAGGCAGTCCTTTAAGAAACAAATGATAGCTATAGTTAGGAAGGATGAAGTAAGTAAAAAAAAAAGGAGTAAATAAATCAATGAGTAAATATAATAGGAAATTATTGGGTGAGAAAAAAAAATATTCAATCCATCCTCTCTACCTGAACAAGACCTACATTCAAACCAAATCGCAAGTTATTAACTATCAATCAGTAAAATTTGTGTTCTTATTAAAATGCCAACAAAAAGCTCAAAAACTACCTGCAATTTAATTGTGTATGTGCTGTGTTTGACAGAATCTCTAAGTTCAAAATTTTCTTCATTTGAAGGCTTAAACAATTATTTCATGTCAACATCAGTGTGTATTTTGATCCTCGGAGAGCAGAAATTTGTCATGTTTTATAATGTAGTGAAAATATCTTGGGGATATTAAAAAAGCCATTGACTTGACTTAATCCAGCCTCTTTTGTTTGTATAAAGGACTTTTGGGTTGAAAATGTTTGAAGTCCCACATAAAGTCACATAGTTGAGAGGCAGTATTTTAGCTAAGATTCACATCATACTAATTGCAAAAGACTCTTCTTCAAAGCAACCTTGTGTCTGACTTACCAGAAAATTATAGCTAATGATATGGAAAATTCAAATTATGATTAAATATGTTGTTTGCTCTCTTTCCTCCTGTATTATACCTTTCATATTTAAGAGGATAAGCACATTCAAACAGCATTATAACTGACAATACTTACTATGAATCAAACACTCTCCATACTTCTTTGTTTGTTTGATCATGTAAACATATATGCATAATATGGGCATATTATAATAGATCTTTAACACCTGGGAGTTCATCTGACACGAAAGACACAAAACTTTATTTCTGCTAATTTGATATAACAGTGTACAGCATGTTTCTGTAATTAATCTGAGCTACAAGATAAATACAAACTATTTTTTTAAATGACAGAATGTTTTCAATAATAAAAAACTGGATTTCAACATTTTGTTTTATTTTATTATATTACTAATGCAAAATTATAATTCAGGGAGCACAGTCATTAAATTGTTTCGTTCTGCCTTAAAACTACAAGGTATTCATGTTAGTCAGGGTTAACTTTTAATGATTTAAAGCTAGAAATAAATGCAGTACTAGAGCTATCATATGAAGGAGAAAAGACATTCACACATTTTCTAAAGATTAAATTCAACTTTAAAGAATTTTATTTTTATGCATTACATTTGATTACTATATTTGAAATTTTAATACTACAAAGAGACTTACTTAGAGGGTATAATCCAAATCTCCTGGAAGATTACTGTATGAAATGGTGCTTAAGAGAATAATGATGTTTAATCATTGATCAAACTCACTCTGATGATTATACATGACTCTAAGTTAAAGAGTAAATGGTGGCAAAAGTTGTCAACATACAGTCTTGATAAATGACCTCTTTAGACAACTCAAATATTAAAATCAGAAACATTAGGCATGACAAAACAGATTTGCATAACTTCTAGAAAGAAATGATCTAGACTACATTGCTTCTTTTTTTAAAAGAGAGAGAGAGAGAGAGAGAGAGAGAGAGAGAGAGAGAGAGAGAGAATTTTTAATATTTATTTTTTAGTTTTCGGTGGACACAACATCTTTGTTGTATGTGGTGCTGAGGATCGAACCCAGGCCACACACGTGCCAGGTGAGCTCGCTACTGCTTGAGCCACATCCCCAGCCCTAGACTACATTGCTTCTTGTATGTTTGACTCAAGACAATCATTTCAGGTGATTAACATACTTGTTATTATGAGTATGATTAACATGTTAGTTTTTACTTCCTACTTCATTCCATACATGCTCACCATAATGAGGTTTGTTCTTATGTGTATGGGGTGTCCAATAAAGCCTGGGCCAATACTTGGGGCCAGAGTGATTTATCCTAACTGGGTTTATTGGATAATAAAACTGAAAGCAAAGCAGTTTTTCCACTATGATCCATACTTCCTTGAAAGTGTGATATGTAAGATATTTTTATCTACTGTCTTTCACTATTTTTATTTAAAAATACTTTAATTAAATTCAGACCCCAAGGATCATTAAAAGTCTTAGAAGTAGGTTAAAATATTAGGTTAAAATATGATGCTGAAGTTTGATCAGTTAAACAGGTCAATATGTTATACTATGCCCTAGAATAAATAGTGGGTTCACAAATATCACAATGCCCTAATCCCCAGAATTTATGAATGTTGACTTATATGGAAAAATTATTTGGGAGGTCTGTAAACTAAAGATCTTGAGATGGGAAAGTGTTGCACATGATTCTACTGGTGCTAGTGTCATCGTAATGCTTCTGATAACATGGATGAGTAGAGGTCACTCTCAGAGACAGTAGGGTTTGGAGTGTGTCAGCTATAATCCCAGGAATATAAAACACAGGAAAACAAAATCATGACATATTATTCCTGAAATATACAGAGAAAGAAACAGCTTTGAAAATATGTTAATTTTTAAGCCTATGAAAGTCATTTCAGACTTTTGACTCTAGAATTGGAAGATATTAAATTTAGTGGCTTTGAGCCACCATATTGTGATAGTTTTCTCTGTACCAAGCTAACTAATGAAACCATCAGTGTGACTCTTTATTCCTTCAAATTCAAATCTGAATTACAGCCTTTGGATTTGCATCCTCTAGGAATTCCCTTGATTGTTAGCCTTTCCCATGGACAGCCTAATATCATTCCAGCGTGTCTGCCTCTTTCTCCCCTCATAAGTCACTCCATCCTGAACAAACACCCATTATCCTAGATCATCCCTTTGCTTGGACATAGGTTGTAACTCCAAGAAGAGAAAGAGATGACTAACTCCAAGGCTAGGGCCATTTCAGAGTTTCCACTGTGCACTGTGTTTAATGTTATCAAATCTCTTTCTCTTTCTCTCTCACTCATGCACACACTCCACCAAACTTCAACACATATAGACAGTTTAAAGGATCTTTTGGTAAAATGTTTTAATTTTTGCATATTTTATCAACAGTTGGGCTTCAGATATAAACAACCAAGAACAATAAAATATAATTACCAAATAGCTTAATTTCCCACACTAATCCTCCTTACAAACCACGACAAACCATAGATTCAGAATTCAGAGTTCTAAATGTGAGGCAGGAACTCTGCTAACTTGTTGCTGCCTTGACTAGAGTATAAAAATATTCTAGGTCCATCATTATGGTCTTCTCCTTAGAATGAACAGAATGGTCTAAAGAATATCAAAATAAAAAGAAATTGGGAAAGAAACATTAGGTGTAGTCCATGTTATTTTTTTTTTTTAAATTGGGAATGATGTTTGTTCAATTCTCTAGCACAAGTTTTCCTAAATATATACCAAAGTACTGGTCATATTAGAATAACTTTGAGATATATTTATACATGTAAGTTTCCAAAGTCCAGAACTGCATATGCTATTATGTAACCTTCTAGGATATTTTTGTGTTAAATCACCCTTGGCAACTTTGAAGCTTAGTAACATTTGAAAGAAATCAATTCTCTGGATGATAACTTTCTCCATATGGCAATGTTCATGAGACATCTATATAAACAAACCCTTATTTTGATTCAGTATAAACATGAATATATAAAAAATAGGATCAATTTTGTAAGTCTGTGCTTGAAGTTTTCACTCATCTCAACCTATTGATCCATATTTACATCACAGCATTTTTAATGAATTCCTCTATAAAATTTATCTTATAAAATATTTTCTGCTAAGACTTCTATGAATTTCTGACTATTCTAAACACATATCATTAACAAGAAGAGATCATATAAGCATGAAGTTTGATGGATATAAAATTTCCAATGGTTTTAGGAGCTCAGTGAGTGCTGCATTTAAAATCTATTCATCCTCTTTACTGACTCTGATAACCCTCTCTCTTTCTTGGATTAGCTTGTGAAACAAAGAGAAGAGATACATTTTTTTTTCTCTTGAAGTCATACAAGTTTCTAACTTTATTATTTTTTTTTTGACATCTGCTCTACTCACACTGACTTCCTGCCCTATCTCAACAAATGTTGGACATTTCTCCAAAGATCTTGCCTTAGTCATAGAAAGTACACAGTTTTGCCCCAGTCCATTTTCGGTTTCTTTAAGAATACTTGAGACTGGCAAGGTATGGTGGTGTAGGCCTGTAATCTTACCCGCTCAGGAGGCTGAGACTGTAAGAGGATGAGTTCAAAGGCAGCCTCAGCAACAGCAAAGTGTTAAGCAACTCAGTGAGACCCTGTCTCTTAATAAAATACAAAAAAGGGCTGGGAATGTGGCTCAGTGGTCAAGTGCCCCTGAGTTCAATCCCATGAGTTCAATCCCACCCCCACCTCCCAAAAAAGAATACCTGAGACAAGATAATTTATTTTTAAAAGTATAGAAATTATTGTTCTGAAGCTTAGAGAATCCAAGGTCAAGGAGCTATATCTAATGAAAGCCTTCTTGCTGATGGAAACTCTGTCCAGACTGCCAGGAAGTCATGAGGTATTACATAGCAAGACAGGACAAGAGTGCCAGACTTTAATAACATGCATGGAAACCCATTAATGCCATTAATCTATAATTAAGGGTGGAGCCTTCATGACCCAATCAACTTTCAAAGTCCCCACATCCAAGCAACACTAACATGCAACTTAGGGGCTGATGTTTCCAAACTACAAATTTTAGCGGAAAAACACTCAAACCACTGCATTTCTTCTCTTTCATTTTCTCTTCAGACAGACTCTTCTCCAAGGAATGGAAAATTATTACAACACAAGACACTGATACTTAGCTCTAATATTTCTTCATATTGCATGCAGACAATTGTATCTAAAGCTTATTTGTAACAACCACTTGAAGAGTTGATATCTGTAGTATATATTTTACTCCCACAAAAATCTTTGCAAATAAAGTATCTTGTTATCAGTTCTACAGAGAGATCACTTCCTTCAAGTTTATAAATGATGAAATAAAAATATTTTGCTGAATCCCACACAATTTTTTAAAACAATTATAGCCATAATTAAGCACTATGCCTTATACTGAAGACAATGCTATTTTTCTACCTTTGCTCCCAAAGGGCTAATGCACCTGTTTCCTCATATCTAACTTCAACCTCTCTCCTCTGCAGTCAAGGAAATAAAATTCAAGCCTTAATTTAAAAATGTTGTAGATTCTGGGATGTAGGGGTAGTTTACTTGTACAGCACTTTCCTAAGATGTGTGAGGCCCTATATTCAATTGCCAATGGTGTAGAAATTTTTAAAAAATAAAATGAAACTCACAAAAGTTTTGAGTTTTGTGAAGGAGAATGGTCTACAACTTATTAATGGGGAATCAGAGCTTGACCTCTTGTCTATCTATGATTTGTAAAATTGACATAGTGGGAGAAATCACTGAATTCTCTGTGAAAACAATGGTTTGATTCTCTGGCCAATACAATCTTTCTTCCCTTCCCAGGCTCTCTTTTCCACTTGTATCTATTGCTCATCTGGAATTCTGATGTTGCTGCAGGATGTTTTAATATAACGCAATGCATATTCTAGTATTCCTATAATAGTTTAGAGGAAATAAGACTTTCCAGCAAATATTGGTTCTCCGTGTGAAGCAGAATATTTGTTTCTGGAAAAATATACTCTGTGACATTAAGACAGCTCTGCCCTGGCTTTTTGAATATCAGCCTGCCAGATGATCTCTTACCGGTACTTAGTCAAACCTCCATTTAATGAAATAGCATTTGTCTTACCTAGGCAAACATGTGAGATGGATTATTGAAAAGTAAATATCCCAAGAATATTTTAAAGGGTTTCATTTTGTTAACTGCATTCTATATAGTAGAAAAAGAAATAAACTACTTCCAAGTGTCAAATTTTCTATTCTCTTCTTGAGACTATTGGATGCATTTTTAAATAAACATTTGTATCTGGTTTTCATTAATCACTTTTTTTTAATCATTCAAAGGCTGACTGATAGAGGTTTACAGAGATTTGGAGAAAGTGGCTAACATTGAACAAATGGAATTGTTTCATCTCATGAACCAAACCCTTTTCACCCGGATCAGAAATGTGTTAAGCAACTTGCCCCTTGTTCTTTTTTGGAAGCAGGAGAAAAGTCTCTGATAGCTGACAAACAAGAATAAGAGGGACATAGAAAATGCTTGGCTCTCTCCTTTTTTGCTTGTGCTCTACCCAATCAAATAACACCAATACTAGGGGGAATAATCCTGTGCATGATCATTGCAGATATAAGACTGACTATTTTCTATTGATTGCAAGGAGCTCTAATTTCTAATCAATTCATATTAATAACATAAGAATAATCCAACCTAGTCTTGACCAAGACCACCTCCACCCTGACTGATTTTCAGGTCATGGTCTTGAACTCCAGTTTGAATCAGAATAGACACCAAGTAGGTACAGAAATCTGAACTTTCAATCAATGCCCACAAAGGTTCTGTTACATGTGGACATCTTAAAGAACAAGAATAAACACCCCAAGGTCAGCAGATACTGCACAAATTTGCATTAATAACATGACTTATATGAGATATACTCTAATATTTGCATTGCATTCATTATATGTAAGATTCTGTGTTAATTGGATGTCATATGAAACCATATATTCCTTGAACTCATCAAGCAGGAACTATTTATTACTATTCCTACTCTACAGAAAAAAATGTTTTCCCCAAGGTATTAAATATTAATAAATTTATCTTATTTCACTTGGTTATTCCAAAATGAAATTTAACCCAGTTAATCTATCTGTGGGGAACATTTTCTTGCTGATTACATTATAGTGTCACTAGTACACCACCCACTGCACCTGGCCATATGAGCCTTGATTATTTTCAACCTAATTCCTTTTTCTATGGTTCCTTTGCTCCAATACATTTCAGGATATCTTGCAGTATCATTTCATAAGTGATATTGATCCTTACTGCCTTTAACTCTGTGTTTGGTGCCCCAGGAGATCCATTCTTTCATAGACAAGGACTCATAGGACTCACCTGGGATGGAGGGAGGTGGGTCAGGACATTTTCCCAAACTCTAAGGGATGACAGTCCAGTGGGAGGTTTATTTAACATGCATCATCCATGAACCTGAAACTAAAAGCTGGTCATCTTTTCCATTGGAAGGAAGAGATAGAAACAATTTTATCATAGATGAGAAATGGAAAGAGTGAGATGATTCTAGGCAAATGGTGGAATCACTAAAAATGATCAAGTGATCCATCAGGTGTGAAAGAAAATCTCTCTCTCTCATGTATCTGCAATAATAGCTAAAGTATAAGCCAAAAAAGAAAATAAACATATTAGATGAAAATATGAATGAAAAATATTAACCAAAGGTAAATATATGATAGTTCCTGAAATAAACTAAGTGATTTTTTAAATTTATGTTTTTTTTATTCTTAAAAAGTTAAGTTAGGGGCTGGAGTTGTGGCTCAGGGGTAGAGCACTTGCCTAGAATGTATGAGGCTCTGGGTTCCATCCTCAGCACTGCATATAAATAAATAAAATAAAAGATTCATTGACAACAAAAAAATATTTAAAAAAAAAAAGTAAAGCTAGAGGCCAGGTGTGGTGGTACACGCCTATAATCCCAGCAGCTTAGGAGGCTCAGACAGGAGAATCGGGGGTTAAAAGCTAGCTTCAGCAATAACAAGAAGCTAAGCAACTCAGTGAGACCCTGCTTCTAAATAAAAAGGAAAGTTAGAGAGGAGAAGGTCTAGTTTGTGCTAACATCAGTCAGTGGGTATGACAGAAAACCAAAGCACTTACTTTTTCAGTATTACTGCCTTCATATTTATGATAGCAAAAGCTATTTATCTTCAATTTCAGTGTTTTTCCAGACAGTGAATCATATTTATTAAAAAAATTTACTATCATATTGCCTATAGTAAATCTATGGTTCTTAAGTAGAGAATATCTCCAAATAAAGGATAGAAATATGAAAGTGATGAATTACTTTATATCAAGGATCTTTATCAAATTTTAATAAAATTGAAAGAAACAACTCAAAGAACATTTGGTCTCATCATTTAAGGAATTACATGAATAAATAATGACATTTACATGATCATGCATAAATCAGTAACTAATCACCAATTAAATTGGATACATTTAAACTCTTATAGACTCAAGGCCTTTTGAGTTTTACTTGAATAGAAGATCTTTGATTGGTTGATCATCTTAACAGGCAGAATAGGTCACTAACAGACAATTTGGAAGCGTGGTAGGCATGTGATCAGACTACAGTGGTACATAAAACATTGCCATGAAAAAGTGGTTGAATGAGGTTCAACATCAGATAAAGGATATTTCAACCTGATATCTGGAGCTTTTGGCACCAATTAATAGTTACCATTTTGTCAAGGAGTTGACCAAAGAATCAGAAGTCAAAACGTGTATTTTGGGGAGCTTAAAAGGGAATCTATAATTAGAATAGCTGAAGCAGAATAAAAATAAGAATAAAGCAGACAATGAATATTATGGATGTTTTCTACTGGGGATTTCACAGAAAACAGAGGAACAGGTTAGATTTAAAAACTCTTCCTGTCCTGTTATTATACCTCATCTATCATTAGGTCCTTCATAAAAGTGAATGTAGATAGAACACAATGTTTCCTCCAAAAGCTGCTTTGACCTCTTTGCAAGTAGATGAGTTTGGATAGACAAAATGGCTACTTTTTTTTAGTAGAAAAAAAATTAGTATAAACATTATGTATTTGATAAGGCTTTTCTTTTTAATTTTTCTGGTAACTTTCTTATGTGACCCATTGTAATAGCTATCATTTCCCAAACCAGAAAAACAAGATAGTTAAGAAGAGTTTTTCCCACAGGACAGGACTTTCTCTCTTATCATTATCATCTTTCCTTCTTGGTGTTTTCAAGATACTATCTCCTCATTATTTTACTGGCATAACTTCCAGATTGCCTATAGGATCGAACAATAACAAAGTCAAAAGAGAATCAATAGCCATCCATAAAAATTGGACGAGTTATGTGGTCATTTGACTCAATTTACTTATGATTTTTTTTCCCCTATCAACAACCATCAGTTTTATTTCTGGTGTCTTTGTATGTTAATTGATTATTACTTACTCATTCAACTCATGTGAACTGCTTTATCTTTTCATTTCAGTAAGACATATAAGTACTTAAACTTACCCAATTTCATGAGCATGAGAAAAAAATAGAAGTTGGTCTAAAGATCACCTCAAACCAATCCATGTGTGCATTTCTGCAAAATTTTTACAGGCATGTTAAATGATGGTCTGGTATTGTCTGGCTGAGAACCAGCTACCTGGAATATTGAAAGCCCACTCTGCTGCAGTTGTCTCTTGCACATAAAATGGGAGTGTACAAATTTATAAATAATAAGATTTTTCCATCAGAGAAATTGGCAATGTGTGTATGTGTCTTTTAATTTTTATTTTGTAATCACTAGCGAACGCACTAAAAAAAAAATTAAATGCTAGTAAGGATAAAAACGCCTACATAATTTATAGAATAGTCACAGTTTGAAACAAGATAGGCTTGAAAGGAATAATTTTGAATTACATGGCCCTAAAAAGATGCACAGGTATAATAATTTTGAAAAGCAATTTGTGGAACATTATTATTTTGTTAATAATCAAAGGATATAAACAAAAGGCAGATGTACCTCCTAAATGGCAAAAGGATTATATACCTGGGATGGGAATGACTGAATTTTAATAATTTTAAAAAGTTGAGGGAGGAAATCACTCATACACTTACATGTATGTATGTGTGCAAGACAATATTTTTCTAAAGTTAGTATACAGCTGTTACCTAATAAACTTACTCACATGCATAGGAACACAGCTAGATATATGTGAACACAGCCAGATATAAGTATATATGTATGTATCTATATGTATGGACAGTCTTCCAGGTTAGGTAGGAACTTTATGAAACTTGTATATTTGCATTGAGGTTTTATCTAAAATTAGGGATGCAGGCCTGTAATTCCAGCAACTCTGGAGGTTAAGAAAAGAGGATCATGAGGTCAAAGCCAGTCTCAGCAAAAATGAGGCACAAAACAACTCAAGTGAGACTCTGTCTCTTAATAAAATACAAAATAGGGCTGGGAATATGACTCAGTGGTCAAGTGTCCCTGAGTTAGTACCGACCCCCCAAATAAATAAATACAAAAATAAAATTAAAGGTAAAATAAATACATAAATAAAATTAAAGGTGAAATAATTTTTGCTTCTGAGTTTAGGAATGCATCTCATTCTCTTAAGGAATATAAGTAGAACTCTCAATGAATGCCAGCTAACATATTTTGAAAAAGGGTTTCATATGTATGCCCTGTCATCAATCTATAATTACTTACTAGTTCCAATGTGGGTGCTTTACATAATGGACTCTTGGAAACTGGTAGCTTTGCAGATGTTTCTGCTGTCCCTGTGAGGGCTTGAGTTCTATCAGGGAGCCTTAATGCTTTAAAAAAAATTTTCCCTTGTGGTTTTAGCTGATTTGAGTGAAAAATCAAACACTTGCATCAAAATGATTACTAATTAAGAATTCTATTATTCGGTCTTTTGCTGTGACACAAACCCACACATATCTTTTTCATAGTGAGTATTGCAAATTAAAGGTGTTCTCTTGCAGAGTTTGCCTGAGGAAAAAATTATAATAACAATCACTTATTGAATATTGAGTTCATTTAAAGCTTTTTATGGTTGTTATCACTAATTTTCTTAACAACCCGGTGACTAAGATATTTGTTAAAAGCTGTTTCTTCCTTCCTCCCCTCCTTCAACCCCTCCTCTCTCCTTCTCTTCCTTCTTTACATAGATTTTATCTTAATTTAGCATTCCCTTAGCATCTCTGAATATAGTTATTTCTTAGATTGCAGTCTGTAATGATTTTAGTTGTCTACACCACACATTTGACAAACATGCACTGACTATTTTATGAAGTTTTAAACTCTTTGATTGAACTGCCCTGTTCTTCATATTTTGTTATATAACTTCAAATATTATGGTCTTTTTAAAAAAATTTATACATTTTTGTTTATTCTGTAATATTCTGTTTGCATTTTAAGTTGTACATGAGTTTTAAAGTCTCTTGTCATGTATTAGTATGTTTCATTTTGATAACAACAAAAAATCTATGAAGTAGTTTTCAATATACATTTGAGAAGATATTCAGAGATTAAGTCAGGCTCACCCAGAAGCATTTGCAATAAGATGCAAAACACCTACCCTATCATAACTTCTAATAAAATAATGCTAAATTTTAGTTGTGCATCATTGTTTGTATTGAAATTTACATATTCACCTTTGTTTTCTTTGAACAAATGGGTGTGTATTATATAAGGATTGCTAATTTACTTTTTCTAATAGTGCCTATTATATTAAAATGTATATAATCATCAATAATTACAATAATCAATACTATTATTTAACCATGCAGAAGTTCACAACATGTGAAGAGCTATCATGAAACAAAAATGGCTCTCCTTTGTAATTCTACAATTTTATTTTGTGCATTTAAGAATTGTACAAAATAAAGTGAAGTCTCTAAGCTTCTAAGCAAGCTATGAGGCAAAAAAAAATGGGGGCCAGAGGCTATGACCCCCATTGCTTTACAACATTTATAGCACTTAACACAGTGTTCTGTAATTTTCAAATAAATATATTTGAAATATATACATGCATGGTTTTATCTGTATTTATATACTGAGACAAATGACCTATTTTATTAAAACTTTTGTTTTATTTTAAAATAAATCTTTTTTTACCTTATCAGGGAAAATTTATGTTTTAATAAATTATTTACACTTTTCTCTTTCCACATACCATTTGAGCAAGGTGAGTTCACATTCAAGGCAGGTCATATTCACTGGGAAGAGAGAGAGGGTTTGCTCAGAAGGCTGCAGTCCTGGCTTTGGGGATATGTCTTGTGAGGAAAACACTTAACTCCTTTAAGTTCACCTTCCATATAGCTGACACAGGAATCCATTTATCCTTTCCAACAACAAATATTTATTAATAATTGCCTATTATATGTCATGAGTCGTGCTAATGGGGCATAATAATGCTTTGCCTTTCATGAGGTCGTCCTGAGAATCAAACGACAATGTACATGAAAGTACCTAATAAAATTTAATAGGCTACAAATATAAGAAACATTTCTAATGCCCTGAAAGATTTTAAATTGCTTTCTGAAATAGAGAAGATGAAATTATATTCAGCAGAGCTTTAATATTCAGGAAATTTTATTGAATTATAATTCTTGGAAATTGCTTTATATTGTAGCTTTCTTTAAAATGTATTATCCATTTTATCAGAATACCAGATTCAGTACCACTGTGTAATAAAAATCCTCTATTAAAAGTTTTGCATACTCTACTCTGTGTGTATTTGAAATCAGAGATGTTCTAGCTATCACATTAGCATTTTTAGTTGAGAACCTCTATTTTGAAGCTGACTTTTGTCTAAATATATACAAATTTTTATGATTCTCTTATTATTCATATGTCATCATTCAATTCAATATTACGTCCTTTCACTTGGTGGCAATTGACCTGCCTGTGGTCTTTATGCTGTTTCTACAGAAGATATTTATAAACAGATACTGGCTCGTAGTTATCCATGTTTTTCCTATCTTATCTGATATGAAGACCTCATAGAATTATTTCCAGGCTAACTTCCATATGAGTGCTGTATGTTATATAGCACTTAAACTTTTTAGGATAAATACAAATTATGTAAGAAAATATTTTAATATACATGTATTGAGCTTTCAGTTTTTGTCCAGAACTATGCAAAGAGCCATTTATTAAAATATAAATAACCCATAGCTGTATTTGATTAGAAACTGGTAAGCCACATTGCAATTACACTGTCAAGTACTGAGTGGGATCAATTCTCATTGTCTTCCTTATTCAAGGAGACAGAACTGAACTGTCCTCTAAACATGTTAGTGTTAGGATAAGTAATGCAATAGATTATATGGATGTTTGATTTTTCATAAATATTAATTAATTATAACTTAGAAAACAATTGTAATTCCTGTCCTTCTCTTTAATTGTGTTCATTAGATTGTGTCTGATTAGCAAAATATGGGAAAAATAGTGTTAGTTTCAAGGGAAAATTTTTAGAACTAGTACATAGGTGCTCATGGTTTCTTTCCCATTTGTCATGAGAGGGGCAAGGCAGCAGAAGAAGGATCCTTCTGAATTTTGATTTCCAAATCAGTTTGGATTTACTTTAGAGAATGTATGGAGTAGAGAGAGCATTGACCCACCCTGCCCATGTACCTTGGGCAAGAAACAAACATTTGCTATTGTTAGCCATGTACCACTATGGCATAATATAGTCTAATGAGTGATACCAGCAAATGGATTTCTTGGGGGCTTTTAATGGCATTTCCATCTTCTTTTCTAGTACTGACCCATAGGTGGTGCTCATTTACTATTGGATGAATTAAAAATGCGCACCGATTTTAAGGGAAACATGTACTAACTGCTGGGAATGCAAATTAAGAAAATAAAACCACAGCAGTCCTTAAATTATTCTTTATCTCCCTAGCAATAAGATATATATATATATATGATGTGATAAGTGGAGTAACAGAGGGCTATAAAGAAAAAGTATCTAAAATATCTAAAAAAGAAAGTAGAGAAAAAGTGATGCTTGATTCAGAATAGAGACAGTCATAGAGGAAAGTCTTAGAGGAAAAGTCCTTTGATCCTTTGTCCCTCTCCTTACCAGTTCCCCTCTTTGCTTTCCTCTTTCATTTTCAAGGAAAGAGATGTTGACAGCTTGATTGGTGTACTGTACTCATTTTTGTTGTTTCTGTAACCAATGACTCTTAAATTTAGTGGTCAAAATAACAAAAAGTGTATTATACTACAGTTCTTTATATTGGAAGGTCAACCAAGGTCTGGTAGGGCTGCGTTCCTTTCCATGGTCTAAGAGGAGAATCCACTGTCTTTGTCATTCAAGGTTTTTAAAGTCTGCCCTCACATCTTGCAGGAATGACCCCTTGCCTCTACCTTCAAAACTAGGTTCAGAAAGTCTCCTTTCTCTGGCAGTGTATCAGTGTCCTCTCACTTTTTATCACTCAGTCCTTTTGTTTTGTTTCCTTTTTCCAATTTTAAGAACCCTGGTGATTATATTTATTCAATAGGTAATCCAGAATAACTACCCTATTTTAGTGTCAGCTCTGTCTTCAACTCGTTTCCTTTGGCCAGGTTAAATAACATATTTACAGACTGTATGAATTGGAATATAGCTATCATTGAGGGAGGGTATTATTCTATCAACTATAATTAATCAATGTCATAAGCACAAATATGGTTGATAAGTAGGTTTTATATCTTAAAATATAAGACTGCCCTCTCTGAATTCTGACTCAGACATGTGTCAGGGTAGCCCAATTTTCTAGATTTTGCTTCATAACAACAACAACAAAAAAGTGGATTCAGGGATATCCTTGGAGCAAGTACTTATTTTTCTCACATCTAAGCAGTTCCCATAACATAGACCTTGTGAAAAAAATCTGAATCACAACTCAGGATTAACACCTAAGTGACATTCCTCAATTTTCCATTTATCAGTGTTAAATTGATAAATTTGGCCTAAGCCTGTTCCCTTAATTGGACAATAAAATTGACCAAAAACAGTTTCCTTACAGAGAAAATTGCACTCTCGCTTGATGTGTAAACACATTGTAATCCAACCTACAATTATACCCTTACTGAGTCTCAGCCTATCACAGTAGCTGAATCTCCCGCCAATCAGAGGCTGAGAGATGCCAAAATATGTCCATGAAAAACAAAAGCCAACTAGTAGCTAATCATGGCATTTCTGTTTGTCACTTTTTTCTTTCTGTCTATAAATACAACATCCAAAGGGGTGGATGGGGAATTTTTTTAATATCAAATTATAATTTATTTTTAATTTTATTTGCTTATTTTTATTTTAATTTGTTATATATAATAGCAAAATGCATTACAATTCATATTACACATATACAGCGCAATTTTCCATATCTCTGGTTGTACACAAAGTAGAGTCACAGATTCATGTCTTAATACATGTACTTAGGGTAATGATGTCCATCTCATTCCACCATCTTTCCTACCTTTTCCCTTCTCTTCTCTCCTCTTTGTCCTATCTAGAGTTCATCTAATTCTCCCATGTGTCCCCCACCCCAAACCACATTATGAATTAGCATCCTTAATAAGAGAAAACATTCGTTCGGCATTTGATTTTTTTGGGGGATTGGCTAATTTCACTTAGCATTACATTTTTCAACTACATCCATTCACCTGCAAATGCCATGATTATATTCTGTCTTAATGCTGAATAATATTCCATTGTGTATACATACCACTTTTTCTTTATCCATTCATCTACTGAAGGGCATCTAGGTTGGTTCCACAGTTTAGCTATTGTGAATTGTGCTGCTATAAACATTGAAGTGGCTGTGTCCTTGTATTAGGCTGTTTACCTAGAAGATCCAAAAAAATGTCACCAGAAAACTTCTAATGAATTAAGCAAAGTAGCAGGATATAAAATCAACACCCATAAATCAAAGGCATTTCTGTATATCATTGACAAATCCTCTGAAAGGGAAATGAAGAAAACTACCCCATTTACAATAGCCTCAAAAAAATTGGGGAATCAATAAAGAGATGAAAGATCTCTACAATGAAAACTATAGAATGCTAAAGAAAGAAATTTGGGTGGGGAAATTTGAAAACTGCTCAGTTCTAGAACATTTTCTAACTCCAATATACTTTGTTTAATTTAACTCATGTCTGTTTTAAATGTAACATTAGAGCTCTGTAATGTTGATTGGCGATTCAAGATCAGTTATATAAAATGGTAATTTGTGTCCAGTGCTTCTATTGTGTCCTGAAAGTCAATTCTTTGGGAACATTAGGTCATGAAACCCCAGCAGTGAGATTAGTAAAAACAGAAGGCCGGTTCATGCTCTTCTTGTTCCAGGGATGAATATGCCATTTTCAGTTCATCCTGTAAGGGCACTTAGTTGATTTGAAAGACAGGGTCATATGAAAGGATACAATTTATAGATTCCTACCAGTTCCAAAATGGATTGTAGCAGACATTTAGTGGTTTTATAATGTCAACTAAAACTGAAGTTAAGCCATTTTAGTCAGCAGATAAAGTCTCATAATTACGAACAAATTAGTTACAGGGCCTCTAATACATCATTCTGATTTTGGTATGACTAGATAAGTTATCCACATACACTATATTGATTGTTTGTATTTGCTGGCTCTTTGAAACATCACCCAAGTAATCTGTTGATAAACAAATTTCAGCTTAGCACTTATGATTACAAAAAAGAACTCTACTTTGCTAGGGTCTATTGGGAAGGATAAGTCAGAATATTTATTGAGTTTTGAGTATTTAATCTACTAACACTTTTCAGAGCTTAGGGTTGGCAAAATATCATGATACAATAGTTTAGTGGTAATGAGCAGAGGAAGGAAAGGATTTTGAGACAATGGGCTCAAAGACATTTGACATAAATTGTAATTTGATATTCTCTGTTGAATAAAGAGTTCCTGGAATCTATTTGTGGTTCCTAATTTCTGGACAAGAAAGTAATATTTATGAAGAGAGAGGAAGAACAGCATCATGTTGCATCAATTGTAAACTATGTGGACGATCCCATTTCTCACAATGAATCATTGCATAACAAACTTCGGTATATATGGAGATACTAAATAAAATGTTGACTCAGGAGGGCTATCAGTATTATACAAGATACAAGATGACTTCCAGTGACTACTACATCATCTGTGTTCCACTTAATACTTTGTCGCTTGAGCTGTATACTAGATATAAAGAAATTTGATGTGGATATATCTTCAAGATGGCGGACCAGTGGGAGGCAGTATTCTGTGTTGCTCTGTGATCCAGATCTCACCTAGTCAAAATACTGCATCTCTGAGAGTATTAGAGGACCTCTATACAGCAGCTTTCTGATTAATCATCAGCACTGTGACACAGCACAGGGCTCCAGGCCTCAGTGTTCGAGTAGGATGCCCAGCATTCAAGCAGTACCCAAAGCTCAAAGGTTCAGTCCATTCAAGACTTGGCAAGTGCCTTAGAGGAATCACCTATCAATACATCTGCAGACCACCAAGACTTCGCTCTGCTTCCACACAGGTCACTCAGCTGCTACCTAAACACAGCACAATGCCATCACCCAGCTCCCTCAACCTCACTAGACACCCTGGCACTGGAAGGCAGCAGACTGACTCCATCTTGGAAAACCTTCCTCAACATTTTTTTGTGGGCATGGCTATTAGATTGGATCGCAATTTGAGCAGGTACCTGATTTCCAGACTCCTCTCCCCCTCACACCCAGCGGCATTAACTTGACACAGTGACCACCCAACATAAAACAGCTCTCGGTTGGACAGGAATGCAGTGCAAACAGGGCACCACCCACCTGGTGTGAGCCTGAGAGTGAGAGGTTCTGCAGTTGAAGCCTGATAAATGAGAGACATGGGGAGACTAAAGTCTGGAGCATAACAGAGAGATTAGGTTTTGGGAAATATCCAGGCAAGAGAAGGAGATAATACCGGGGACTCAAGTCAGATGAGTGGTCACAAAAAAAGACCCAACTGTGAGTTGCTATTTTTCTGCTGGGACTGGTGGATGGCACTTTCCACTTCCAGATGCACCACACCAGGTGCAGTCTTCACACCTTGGTTACCTATACCATCCTGAAGGCAGAGACACCTACTGGATAAGACAACCCCACCTACTGGGTGAGAAGAGAAAGAAACAGATCTCTAAGAGACATTTTTTCCCTCTCTCTCTTCATTTTTCTCTTCTGTCCTCTGGCCCTCACATCCCCAACATATATAAAACCAAGAAATTTGCATGAAATAGGTCCTTGAGGACTAAGCCACTGAATAATATAATATAGAGGAATTGTATAAGCCCTCTCCTTTTTAAATTTTCTTCTCTTTTTTTCTTTTTTTCTCTTTCTTCTTCCTTCACCCTCCAAATTATATGATTTTAACATCCTGTATTTTTCTAAAAACACATATATGTGTGTTTTATATAGTTTATGGTCTTCCCACATAATTGTCTACCCCAAATTACTTCCTATATATTCTCCTGCTACGAACCCTCTTCACTAGATTTCTCCTTCACATTTTCAAAGATATATTAACTCTATAGCCTCACATCTTCTCCCCTCAACATCTCAAAATTTCATCCTACACCTGACCCCCAGTTCATTGTCAACTGTCAGAAACTGTAAACCTTTTTATGAAACTACTTAATACATTTTAAATAATAATTAAATCCAACATTTCTGGAAATTGAGACTAAACTGTAAATGTCTTAATTATCAACAATTTGTTTATAGGTGATGTATTGTTGATATTGTGATCTGTTAACATTGTCCTTCCCCACAAAGAGAGATCTTAGAACCCTATAAAGGCATGACAAATCTATAGGGTGAAAAGAATAGCACACCAGATCCACAGAGCTAGAAAGGAAAGCACATGAGCAATATGAAAAGATAAGGGAAGAAAGTACCACAAACAATTCAAGACAACACATCATTAGAAACGTTGAGAGCTACAGCAAAAAAATATGACAGTAAAAGATTTCAGGATATACATGGCTAAAATGTTTTGGGATCTCAAAAAATACATAAGAGAACAAATACAGGCTGTGAAAGATCACTTCAACAACAAACTACAAAAACAAATCCAAGAAGCAAAATATCACCTTAACAGGGAGATAGAGGTTCTAAGAAAAACCAAAAACCCCAAAACAGAAATCTTTAAAATGAAAGAAAAAATAAAGGAAATTAAAAACTCAAATGAAAGCATCACCAACAGAGTAGACCACTTAGAAGATAGGACATCAGACAATGAAGATCAAATAAATCATCTTGAAGAGAATATAGACCACATAGCAAAAGTGATAAGAAACCAGGAGAACAACACTCAAGAAATGTGGGCTAGCATAAAAAAATTAAGAGTTATTGGGATAGAGAAAGGCATAGAGGGTCCAAACCAAAGGAATGAACAATCTATTCAATAAAATAATATCAGAAAACTTTCCAAACATGAAAAATAAATTGGAAATCCAAATTCAAGAAGCCCACAGGATGCCAAATGTACAAAATCACAACAGACCCACACCAAGGCACATTATAATGAATATGTCCAACATAAAAGAATACAGAGAGAATTTTAAAAGCCACAAGAGAAAGGAATCAGATTACATACAAGGAAAAACGGTTAGGATGATGGCAGATTTTTCAACACAGACCCTGAAAGTTAGAAGATCCTGGAACAAACAACATATATCAAGCTCTGAAAGATAATGGATGCCAACCAAGAGTCTTGTATCCAGCAAAATTAAGCTTTAGATTTGAAGACCACAATAAAAAAAATTAAAAGAATTTATTGCTAGAAAACCACACTACAAAACATCCTTGGTAAAATATTTCATGAAGAGAAAATAAAAAACAGCAATGAAAATCATCAGAGTGAGATAGTACACTAAAGGAAAAAACTAGTCAAGAGGAAAACCAATTCAAAAATAAAATTGAAAAAATAAACAAATATGACTGGAAATACAAATCAAGTCTTAATAGTAACCCTAAATGTTAGTGGCTTAAACTCTCCAATCAAAAGACATAGGCTTGCAGATTGGATTTTTTTTTTTTTAAGACCCAATATGATGCCTCCAGGAGACTGACAGACTGAAGGTGAAAAGTTGGGAAAAATCATACCACTAACACGGACTGTGGAAGCTAGCAGGGATTTCCATACTCATATCAAATAAAGTAGACTTTAAGCCAGGGTTAATCAAAGGGATAAATATGGACATTACATACTGCTCAAGGGAACCATACACCAACAAGATATAACAATCATAAATATATATGCCCTAAACAATAGTGCAACTATGTTCATCAAACAAACTCTTCTCAAGTCAAATTGACCAGAACACAATAATCTTGGGTGACTTTAACACACTCCTTCCACCACTGGATAGATTTTCCAAAAATAAAGTTGAATAAAGAAACTATAGAACTTAATAATACACTCAATAACTTAGAGTTAACTGACATATATTGAATATTTCAATCTGCATCAAATGGATACACTTTCTTTTCAGCAGCACATAGATCCTTCTCTAAAATAAACTATATACTATTCCACAAAGCAACTCTTAGCAAATACAAAAAAGTAGAGATACTACCATGCATTTTATCAGAAAATAATGGAATGGAATTGGAAATCAATGACAAAATAAAAAAATAAAAATTTCTCCATTACCTGGAGACTAAACAATATGGTACTGAATGAATAATTAGTCATAGAAGACATCAAGTAGATTAAAAATTCTTAGAGGTAAATGAGAACATAGACACAACATCAAAATCTCTGGGACACTATGAAACAGTACTAAGTAGAAAATTAATTGCATGGAGTTCATTCCTTAAAAAAAGAAAAAGTCAACAAATAAATGACATTATACTACATCTCAAAGCCTAGAAAAAGAAGAACAAACCAGTAGCAAAAGCAGCAGAGGGCAAGAAATAATTAAAATTAGAGCTGAAATCAATTAAATTGAAATGAAAGAAACAATTGAAAAAATTGACAAAACAAAAGTTGGTTTTTTGAAAAAAAATAAGTAAAATTGATAGACCCTTAGCTATGCTAATGAAGAGAAGGAGAGAAAGAACTCAAATTATCATCATATGTGATGAAAAAGGTAATATCACAATAGACACTACAGAAATACAGAGGATAATTAGAAATTATCTTGAAATCTTATCTTATACTCCAATAAAATAGAAGACATTAAAGGCATCAACAAATTTCTTAAGTCATATTATTTGTCCAGATTAAGTCAGAAAGATATACATAATTTAAACAGACCAATATCAAATGAGAAAATAGAAGAAGCCATCAAAAACTTACCAACCAAGAAAAGCCCAACCCAGATGGATACACAGCAGAGTTCTAAAACACCTTTAAAGAAGAACTAATGCCAATACTCTTCAATTTATTTGAGGAAATAGAAGGCAGTAATTCCAAAGGCATTCTATGAGGCAAGTATCACCCTGATGGCAAAAAGACATATCAAATAAAGAAAGCTTCAGACCAATATCTCTAATGAACAGAGATGCAAAAATTCTCAATAAAATTCTGGCAAATCAAATACAAAAATATATCAAATGATTATATATCATGATCCAGTGGGATTCATCCCAGGGATGCAAGGTTGGTACAACATATGGAAACCAATAATTGTAATTCATCACATCAATAGACTTAAATTTAAGAATCATATGATCATCTCAATAGACACAGAAAAAGCATTTGACAAAAGACAGAACTGCTTTATGTTGAAAACACTAGAAAAACTAGGGATCACAGGAACATATCTCAACATTGTGAAGGCTATCTATGCTAAGACTCAGGCCAACATCATTATAAATGGAGAAAAATTGAAGGCATTACTTCTAAAAACTGAAACAAGACAGGGTTGCCCTCTTTCAGCACTTCTATTCAACATAGTTCTTGAAACACTGGCCAGAGCAATTAGATGAAATAAATCAAAGGGATATGTATAGGAAAAGAAGAACTTAAATTAGCACTATTTGTTGATGATGTGATTCTATACTAGAAGACCCAAAAGATTCCACCAGAAAACTTCTAGAACTAGTAAAAGAATGCAGCAAATTAGCAGGATATCAAAACAACACCCATAAGTCAAAGGCATTTCAGTATATCAGTGACAAATCCTCTGGGAAGAAGATGAAAAAACTACCTATTTGTAATAATCTCAAAATAAAAGATACTTGGGAATCAAATTAAAGAGGTAATACTGCAGTCTGGCTGGGCACAAAATAACTGAGCCACCACAAAACCTGGTAGATTCAAAAAGCAACTCTTTATTCCCGAACTCTCACCAACACTCTACCCACACTTCCTGTAAACACCCTGCCTCCACTCAGCTCCATGCACCAATTGTCTCAGAACCCCGCGAGAACTCAACGGGAACTCCAAAGGAGCAGGTGCCTGAGGCAGCAGGATAAGGCCCTAATCCCAGCAGGATCCACCCTAATCCTGGAGCCGCCCTATTCCCAGCTGTATCCAACCTAAACCCTAAACCAAGAGCCACCCCAATCCCTGAGCAGAGTCACTTTTCAACCCAAAATGCCATGCATCATTCCTACTTGGCTGTGGCTCTCAGCAAGGTAAAAGATCTATACAATGAAAAGTACATAACCATAAATAGAGAAATCAAAGAAGACCTTGGAAGATGGAAAGATCTACCTTGCTCTTGGATAGGCAGAATTAATATTATCAAAATGACCATACTACCAAAAACACTATGCAGATTTAATGCAATTCCAATCAAAATCCCAGTGGCATTCCTCATAGAAATAGAAAAAGCATCATGAAATTTATCCTAAAAAATAAGAGACCCAGAATAGCTAAAGCAATCCTTAGAAGGAAGAGTGAAACAGGTTCCATTGCTATATCAGACCTTAAACTATTCTACAGAGCAATAGTAACAAAAATAGCACAGTATTGGCACCAAAACAGACTGGTAGACCAATGGTACAGAATAGAGGACACAGAGACTAACCTACAAAATTACAATTATTTTATATTAGACAAAGGTGCCAATAACATGCACTGGAGTAAAGAGCCTCCTCAAAAAATGGTCCTGGGAGAACTAGAAATCCATGTGCAACAAAATGAAATTAAACCCATATCTCTCCCCATGAACAAAACTTAACTCAAAATGAATCAAGAACCTAGGAATTAATCCAGAGACTTTGCGTCTAATGGAACAAAAAGTAGGTTCTAATCTCCATCATGTGGGATTAGGCCCCAACTTCCTTAATAAGACTCCTATATCAGAAGAATTAAAACCAAGAATCAATAAATGGGATGGACTCAAACTAATTTTTTTTTTCTCAGCAAAAGAAACAATCTGTGAGGTGAACAGAGAGCCTACATCCTGGGAGAAAATCTTTACCTCCTCACACATCAGATAGAGAACTAATCTCTAGGGTATATAATGAATTCAAAAAGCTAAGCACCAAAAATTCAAATAACCCAATCAACAAATGGACCAAGGACCTGAACAAACACTTCTTAGAAGAGGATATACAATCAATCAACAAATATATGAAAAAATTCTCATCATTTCTAGCAATCAGAGAAATGCAAATCAAAACTACTCTAAGATATCATCTCACTCCGGTCAGAATGGCAGCTAGTATGAAGACAAAAAACAATAAGTGTTGGCAAGGATGTGGGGAAAAAGGTACATTCATACATTGATAATGGGACTGCGAATTGGTGCAGCCAATATGGAAAGCAGTATGGAGATTCCTTGGAAATCTGGGAATGGAACCCCCATTTGACCCAGCTATCCCTCTCCTAGGACTACACCCAAAGGATTTAAAAACAGCATACTACGTGGACACAGCCACATCAATGTTTATAGCAGCACAATTCACAATAGCTAAACTGTGCAGCCAACCTAAATGTCCTTCAGTGGATGAATGGATAAAAAAATGTGGTATTGGGCTGGGGATGTGGCTCAAACGGTAGCACACTCGCCTGGCGTGCATGCCACCCAGGTTCGATCCTCAGCACCAATACAAACAAAGATGTTGTGTCTGCCAAAAACTGAAAAATAAATATTAAAAAATTCTCTCTCTCTCTCTCTCTCTCTCTCTCTCTCTCTCTCTCTCTCTCTCTCTCTCTCTCAAAAAAAAATGTGGTATATATACACAATAGAAATTTACTCAGCAATAAAAGAAAATAAAATCATGGCATTTACAGGTAAATGAGTGGCACTGGGAAGATAATGCTATGTGAATTTAGCCAATCCCAAAACAACAAATTCCAAGTGTTTTCCCTGATATAAGGAGGCTGACTCATAGTGGGGTAGTGAGGGGAAACATGCGAGGGACAGATGAATTCTAAATAGGGAAGAGGGGTGGGAGGGAAAGGGAGGAGGCAGGGGATTAGCAAGCAAGGATTGTTGAATGTGATGGACATCATTATCCAAAGTACAGGTATGAAGACACGGATTGAGTGTTGATGTACTTTATATACAAACAGAGATATGAAAGATTGTGGTATATATGTGTAATCAGAATTGTAATGTAAAAAAAAACAGAAACAAAGTACATGTATAAAGACATGAATTTGTATGAACATACTTTATACATAAAGATATAAAAAATTGTGCTCTATATGTGTAATAAGAATTGTAATGCATTCCACTGTCATGTATTTAAAAAAAATAAACTCATTTAAAAAGAAAGGAAATTTGATGTGATGTGGATTTATGGAACATAAAATGGGATGAAAATATTGGAGTAAAGTGAGTCTCTGATATAACTCACTCACATAGTTTTCCAGCCTTTCCAAAGACAACTTTATCCCACTTTTCTGGAAAGAGGAAGCCCCAAGAAGTATAGAGAAGCCATCTTTGAGGATCTTAATGATAAAGTACCAACTTTGACAGAAAGATAATTTTCTAACTCACCTGGAATTGTTTTGAACTAATAAAAAAGTCAGTTTCCCATGATAATGTTCAGATCAGCATTAGTGTACAAACCTCTAGGAATCATTGCTGACCCAACCCTTCAGCTATCAAAAGAGAAGCTGCCCCAAAGTATAAACCCAGGAAATACTAATGTGCTATGAAAAGATGTTCAGAAGACATTTATGATCCGGTTGAGAGTGAATTTCAGGGTTTTTTTTTTTGTTTTGTTTTTTAAAGAAAAAATAAGAACACACAATTTAATACCAATGGAAAGGGAGCTATCAAAATAATCCCACAGATGCCAAAAATATATTAAGGTAATTTTGCAATTGTATGCCAACACACATGATAGCTTACATAACATGGTCTATATTAGAGAAGGATACATGTGCTACTGAGAAGAAAGTGTATTCCTTCATTAATGGATGAAATATTCTATATGTCTGTTAAATCTAAATTATTGATTGTATTATTTAGTTCTATAGTTTGGAAGTTTTTGTTTGGAAGGTCTACCCAGTATTCAGAGAGGTGAGTTAAAGTCACTCAGTATTATTGGATTGTGATCTATTTGATTCTTGCCCATTCAGAAGAGTTTGTTTGATGTACATAGATGCTTCATTGCTTGGGGCATAAATATTTGTGATTGTTATATCTTGTTGATGTATAATTCCCTTAAAGCAGTATGGAATGTCCTTCTTCATCCCTTCTTTTTTTTATTGGTTGTTCAAAACATTACAAAGCTCATGACAGATCATCTTTCATACATTTGATTCAAGTGGGTTATGAACTCCCATTTTTACCCCAAATACAAGTTGCAGAATCACATCAGTTACACATCCACATTTTTTACATAATGCCATATTAGTGACTGTTGTATTCTGCTACCTTTCCTATCCTCTACTATCCCCCCTCCCCTTCCCTCTCATCTTCCCTCTCTACCCCATCCACTGTTATTCAATTATCTCCCTTGTTTTTTTTCCCACTTTCCCCTCACAAACTCTTATATGTAGTTTTGTGTAACAATGAGGGTCTCCTTCCATTTCCATACAGTTTCCCTTCTATCTCCCTTTCTCTCCCCCCACTCATCTCTGTTTAATGTTAATATTTTCCTCATGCTCTTCCTCCCTGTTCTGTTCTTAGTTGCTCTCTTTATGTCAAAGAAGACATTTGGCATTTGTTTTTTAAGGGTTGGCTAACTTCACTTAGCATAATCTGCTCTAATGCCATCCATTTCCCTGCAAATTCCATGATTTTGTCGTTTTTTAGTGCTGCATAATACTCCATTGTGTATAAATGCCACATTTTTTTATCCATTCATCTATTGAAGGGCATCTAGGTTGATTCCAGAGTCTAGCTATTGTGAATTGTGCTGCTATGATCATTGATGTGGCAGCATCCCTATAGTATGCTCTTTTAAGGTCCTCAGGGAATAGACTGAGAAGGACGATAGCTGAGTCAAATGGTGGTTCCATTGCCAGCTTTCCCAGGAATCTCCATACTTCTTTCCATATTGGCTGCACCAATTTGCAGTCCCACCAGCCATGAACAAGTGTACACTTTTTCCCACATCCTTGCCAGCACTTGTTGTTGTTTGACTTCATAATGGCTGCCATTCTTACTGGAGTGAGATGGTATCTTAGGGTGGTTTTGATTTGCATTTCTCTGACTGCTAGAGATGGTGAGCATTTTTTCATGTACTTATTGATTGATGTCCTCCTCTCAGAAGTGTCTGTTCAGGTCCTTGGCCCATTTGTTGATTGGGTTATTTGTTATCTTATTGTTTAATTTTTTGAGTTCTTTGTATATTCTGGATATTAGGGCTTCATCTGAAGTGTGAGGTGTAAAAATTTGTTCCCAGGATGTAGGTTCCCTATTTACCTCTCTTATTGTTTCTCTTCTGAGAAAAAACTTTTTAGTTTAAGTAAGTCCCATTTGTTTATTCTTGTATTTAACTCTTGGGCTATGGGCATCCTATTATGGAATTTCCTGTATATCAGCAACAAAACTTCTGAAATGAGGAAAACCACCCATTCACAATATCCTCAAAAAAAACCCAAAAAAACAAAAAACAAAAAACTTGGGAATCAACCTAACAAAAGAGGTGAAAGATTTATACAATAAAAACTACAGAACCCTAAAGAAAGAGATAGAAGAGGATCTTAGAAGATGGAAAAATGTACCCTGTTCATGGATAGGCAGAACCAACATCATCAAAATGGCGATATTACCCAAAGTTCTCTACAGGTTCAATGCAATGCCAATCAAAATCCCAACGACATTTCTTGTAGAAATAGATAAAGCTATCATGAATTTCATATGGAAAAACAAAAGACCCAGAATAGCAAAAGCAATTCTAAGCAGGAAGTGTGAATCTGGAGGTATAGCGATACCAGATTTCAAACTGTATTACAGAGCAATAGTAACAAAAACAGCATGGTACTGGTACCAAAACAGGAAGGTGGACCAATGGTACAGAATAGAGGACACAAAGACCAATCCACAAAACTACAACTTTCTTATATTTGATAAAGGGGCTAAAAGCATGCAATGGAGAAAGGGTAGTATCTTCAACAAATGGTGCTGGGAAAACTGGAAATCCATATGCAACAAAATGAAGCTGAACCCCTTTCTCTCGCCATGCACAAAAGTTAACTCAAAATGGATCAAAGAGCTTGATATCAAATCAGAGACTCTGCACCTGATAGAAGAAAAAGTTGGCTCTGATCTACATATTGTGGGGTTGGGCTCCAAATTCCAGGTTTTGATGGACATTAAATTGGACATTTGGTGTTGTACTCCTACCTGTTCTTTTCCTGGTTGTTTATATTTTTATTTTTTATCTGTCACAACCTATATGACTATAGTGAGAAAAGTTATAGTGAAACACAAATTGCCATCTCTGAGCCACCATTACATAATCCAAAGAAAAGACTGTGGCATAATTTCCATCATTTAGGATTTGTCACTGAAAATGTTGAACGTAGAATCTAGAAAATGAAGCTTACATATATCCAATTGCTGAAGTTTAAGGATTTAAATAACATCTATTTCAAGTGTTGGGTAAGCAAAAAAAGTATATATCTTGAAGTTACAGAAGCAAATTTGATCAAAAAGAAATAGCAATTTTATATATCTAGATCAGTGGTTTTTCAACTTGTTAAAATGGATTTCTGAGGCCCAATTCAAGAGCTTATCTAGCATAAGTGTGGCAAGGTTGAAGATGTTCATATCTTACAAGTTCTTAGGTCATTCTGATGCTGCTGGTCCAAAGACCACAACAATCTAAAACCCCTGTTATAGAATGAAGTGGAGAAGAGGAAGAGGAAAAATATATTTGGTATCAGCAATCTACACAAGTATGATTTCTTTTCTATATTCAAGTACTTAAATAGTTCAGGAACTGTGATTTAGAGTTGAACAGAAGATCTACACATGGAAGACTAATGGAATTCTAAAAAAAAAAAGTTTGGTTTTAAATGACTATAAATGCCATATTTTTTAAACTGAGGGGCTGGAAATTCAGTATATCCAGCTTCCATTAATCAAACCCCTAAGATAACAGCCAAATAGATACATGTCTTGTCACCCCTGATTTAAAGGAAATGTCAATATGCTAAATATGGCAAAAGGGATACGATTGTTGAGTTCCTTAATAGCAGTATATTTGGCAGTTGTGGAATAGCTCATAATATAAAATAAAATATTTCATAATATTTTTAAATATCTGTCCTCAAGATAAAATTTGAGGCCAGAGCTAAACATAATTTATATAAATATCAAAAAGTGTCAACATCAAGGGCATTGAGAAATATCACAATTTTCATAAAAAATAATTGACCTTTATGGCTAAAATATTTAGAATCAAATCCCAGCAATGTCACTTTTCATTATATACAATTCATTTAAATAATGGGGTTTGAGTAACTCCATTTGTATTGCTTGAAATAATTGCACTGTGCAGAAAACACCCACACAAATGAGCATTCTGTTGTTCTTCATTTTACAGTAAAGAATGACTGAAATTTGGTAATACACTGTTTAAGAGAACCACGTATGGAGGATCTGCCAACTGCATTACGTGGTTTACAACTCGGCTAAATTATTCCTTAAACATTATTTAATTCTTAGTACATTTTGAGACTTTCTTCTCTGTGTATTTACTGTACGTACAGTGTCAAAATTAAGAGAAAAAAATCCATTAATTTATATTAGATAACCCTGGGTTTTTATCTTCAGCAAAAAGCAGAGAAATTGGACAGACTAATAAACCAATCAATTAGACCAACCTAAATAGGCACCCTTTAAAAAATGGCCAATGTGACACTATTTGCTGTATTATCTATATGCAATTCTCTAATTATAAACTAATTTTCTACCTAACATACTTATTTTGATTTTATTATATGATATTAAATTATATTAGTATAGTTTAATATGATATTATTATGGTAATTTTAATGAACAATGATGGAAACATTTTATGACAAGAAATTAAAAAGACAATAAAATGTCATAAAATGATACTAATTAATTGTAAATAGAAAAAATCTTTGTGTCCCTGATAATCAGAAACTATTTAGGTTATGACAAAAATAATCTTTCTTCCCTTAGCAAACACAATTATCTTGAGGTGTTTTACAAAAAATTTCTTATAGATTTTAGATTGCAGTGATGTGCTTTAAGAAATGGAAGCCCATGTACCTACTATCACAAATAAGATTTTTAAGAATACTCAGAAAATTTATTTATGTTTTAACCTCTGAATTATACTTGATAGATTTTTTTATAAATAAAAAATTTTTTTGTTTACTTACATTTTAACATTTTCTCTGCTCCTAATAATTGGAAAAAATTCAGGATTCCATGGAGTATATTTTTTTCTTGCCTCAAGAAATGTCTCTAACATTCCTTGGAGGTCAGATCTGATAGTAATGAATTCTCTCAGCTCTTGTTCAGGAAACTATGTATTTCACTTTATCTCTGAAAAATAGTTTTACTGGGTATAAAATTCTAAGTTGACATTTTATACTTCTAGTTCTTTAAAGATGTTCTTCTTCTATCTTGTTGCTCATGTTTTTCTATAGCCAGAAATATTCTGTCATTGTCTTCATTCCACATATGTATGTGTCCTTTCTGGCTACTTTAAAAATTGTATCTTTATTATTAATTTTGAGCAATTTTATTTTGATATGTATTGAAGGAATTTTCTTCATCTCCTTGTGTTTCTGTTTGTTTTGTTGAACTTCTTGAATCTTTGAGAATATATTCTTTTAGTAAATTGGACACCATTGGGCCACTATTTCTCAAAGACGCCTCTGCCTCATCGTTCTTCTCCTTTGGAGTTTCTAGTGACATGCATACTAAGTCAGTGAAAGTTGTCACTGAAATGATGTTAATTGACTTCAGTGTTTCTTCTTCCTTTTGTCCAATGTGTGTTTCATTTTGGATATTGTCTATTGCTATAATCTCACTTCTACAACATGTGTCCTACTGTTAAGACAATACAGGGTATTTTATATTTCAGACATTTTCTTCTTCTTTAGTAAATATTTAACTCTGGTCATTTTACATTTTTTTCTCTTCTCCCTTAACATGCCAATGCTTTCTTTATGTGGTAGAACATACGGAGAATAGTAAATATCTACTGTATCAGTGATAACCTCTGTATTGTGTCTGGGCCTGCATTTGTTTTTTAATTGATCTTACTACTTATAATGAGTCATGTTGTCTTTCTTCTTTCTATGTCTCATATCTGTTTTTTGGATGCCACATATTGTAAATGTTATTATGTTTTGTGCCACATATATGTGTTCTCTTTAAATATGTCTGAGTTTTGGTCTGGAACATAATTAAGCTACTAGAAATAGTTTGATATTCCCAGCTATTTCTTTTAAACTTACTTTCAGACAGCTATTGGTCTAGGACTAATTTTTCTACACTACTGAAATAAAACTTTTTTGAGTATTTAATATTGAGTCTACTACAAGCCTTTATCGTTTCAGCAGGTAGAAACAAACTATGGCTCTATTCAAGCCCTGAGAATTTTTCTTCTTGGTCTTTTTTTATTATATATATATATATATATATATATATATATAATATATAGTGATTATTTATATAAATATATATACACACATATTAAGGTTTAAAGTGTGGGTAATTTGAGGTACTTATCTTGATACACAAACATACACATACACTCATACACACACACACACACACACAACACACACACAAATAATTGCGGTGAAACAAATGATCTGGCCTATTGCTAAGAGTTGTATCATGAGTGTTGCCTGAAGGCACATATGTTAAGGGCTTGGGAGTTGGTGGAAACTTTATGATGTGGAGCCCAGTGAAAAATTTTAGGCCTTTTTAGTTGTGTCCTCAAAATGGGTTATGGGGACTGAATTCTATTCCTCTCTTTCTCTTATACCTGGCCACAAGGCAAACAGTTTTCTCTTTTTCATGCTTCCTGTCCTGATGTGCTGTATCATCACAGGCCCAGCAAAAGAGGACCAATAAATTCTATAATGAAACCTCTAAAACCATGAGCCAAAATATAGCTTCCTCTTTGTAAATTGATTTATCTGAGATATTTGTTGCCCCCCTTCCTTCCTTTTTTCCTTCCTTCCTTTCTTTCTTTCTTTTTTTTTTTTTTTTGTTAGGATGAAGGATGTGATAAGCCAGTGAATCTCATGGTTGTTCTTTATTGTTGTGGGGTGAGTTCCTTGATCAGAAGCTATGGTGTGTGGAGTAATGTCCTGAGTGAATAAGTCACTGTATAAGTCCATAGGTGATTGTTTTGGCAGAGGCATCATATGCACAGAATGCAACTATGCATCCGGAGCGTTTATTTCAAGAAGTACAAAAGGATGCCTCTCGAGAATGTAAGTGGTCCAATGTATTCAACCTGCCATCTGGTAGTCAGCTGACCACCTTGGAGAATAGTGCAATGTTGTAGTAGGGTCAGTGTTGTTCTCTGCAGCTCCCATGACGTATACAGACATTTGTGAAATGCTGAAGTGATACACTGCCTTAAATTTTATCTTGAAAGTCATTCTCCAAACCCATATTGTTACCAGAGTAATTATCCACTCTCTAATATTAAGTTAGACACTAAAGAAAACTTAGTAACTCTTTCATGCAGTTCGATTGTTTAGTGTCCTCTGTCTTCATTAGTAATTCTAAAAATGGTATGTATAATTGCAGAGAAAAAGAAAGTATTCCAGCCAAAAGAGCAGAGATTCTAATGATCATTCCCTCCTTTACACTCTAGGGATAAGAGAGTTTGGATAGTTTTCTTGAATTGAAATTTTATATAAAATGTCTATGTACTATGAAAACTAGGACAGAGTAGTCCTATGGCATTACAGTTGGACCCTGTTAATGCTCTCAGTCAGACCATCTTTCACATGTAGTTTTAAGTAGCATGTTCATACAGGAGTTTGCCAAAGTAGTGACAGGGTTTGTATAAGGCCTGCAACATTAGCAACTCTAAGCATTTAAACTTTGAAGGTATCTTCTTGATCAATGGTGGCCTCTTTTCCCCACCACCATGGTACTGGGGATTGAATGTGAACATGAGAACTATACCACTAAGCTATGTGCCTTGCACTTTTACATTTTTATTTTGAGTGAGTGTCTCACTAAATTCTCCAGACTGGGTCTCTTGAACTTGAGGTCCTCCTGTCCCAGTCTACAAAGTTACTGGGATTACAGGCATGCCCCAATGCACCAAAAATATTATCCTTCATTTTCTTTCTTTTGCTGTTATTGTTTTCTTTCTTTCTCTCATGGATCTTCTAGAGTTTTTCCTTGGGTGGGGACAGGGTTATTCATAAATTATCTCTTAATTGTCTCAACAAAGAAGTGAGAATATCATCAGAAGACTTCATGTCCATTTTCTATTAAGAGCTTGGCTTTTAAAAAATACAGATGTACAAAAGTTCTTTCCATGTTACATATAACTTCTTGTATTTATAATATTAATCCTTTCTTACATGAGTTGCTACCATTTTTTCTCATTTTTTTTGACTTTGCTTTTTGTTTATTTTCCCCTATGAAAATTATTTCTTTTATATTTACATTAGTTTCCTAGGACTAATCTAACAAATGAGCACAAATGGGGTGACTGAACAGGAAACATCACTTCTCTTACACTGATGGAGGCAACACATGTAAACCCTAGGTGCTGGCAGGTGTATGCTCCATTCAAACCATGAGAAGAAACTTCCCTGTCTCTTCTGGCTTCTATTGATCCCAGCAGTCCCACTTCCAGGAGCTCCACCCCCAAGACCAAACCTCCACATTTTTTTAAAATCAATATTGAAACTTAAGATTTGAGGAAACTCTGTATAGTTCTTCAGTGGTCTGTATGGAACTACTTTCATTCATACACTTCTCTACTCAGTCCTTCAAATTTTACCTGGCCTCCCAAGATTCTCTATACTCTGTCCACAAAATGGTACTAGGTTTGAATTACCCATCCATTCACAGTACCTCAGAAATTCTTGGTAGGTAAAAAGTTTGGGTACAAACAGGGCTATTTTTTTTTTGTGTGTGTGTGTGTGTGTTAACTACTCTATGCTACTGTTGGCCAATCTCTGACAATTTTGTTGTTAACATTGCAGAAATGACAAACCTCAAAAAAAGTATGCAAACATATATCCACTTTTCTTAATTTGCCTTTAGGATTACCATGATTATCATGGAGGAGTGAAGAATGCCATGCTATCAATGTAGTAAAAGCTCAGGGAAGACACAAACTCCCATGTGGAATGAAAGGGGGATACTCCCTCTGGGCTTAAAACACTGACATGACTTAGACATGTATTCCAAAAACAGAAAGCTTGTTGGAAATACAGCTTTCAAAATTCACTATTCTGGAAATACTTTCTTTCATCAAATGACTACTTTTATCCAGATCAGAAAGTAATTTGTTCTAGAAGTTCAAAGAAACTTGGAGCACACTTCTGACTCTGTAGTTCATTAAAGAATAGCATACACTAAATATAATACTGATTTGGAAATTTGGTTCTATACTGATCTCTCAAGTTTTAAAGAAAGTGTATGGATGTTAAGGTCTGTAAACAAGTCAAAATAACATGTGGTATTTTGCCAGAGAAATGTTAGAGTTCGTAAACAAGTCTGGATGGTGCCTGGCAAAATGCCAGAGGGAGTGGTTTGAGAAATAACAAAAGCAAGCCATTAAGTGTGGAGATTCCTTATTGGTTGACTGATGTATCTAGTTTATGCTAATTAAGATAAGCTGTGCAAAATGTATAAATAGCTCTGTTGTCCTACAATAAAGGGCTTCCATTCCTGCTGTATCAATCTACAGAAGTTATTCGTCGTCACCCCCCGGCATATGGATAGATAGATTCTCCTGAAAGGCTGCAACAAAGAGATTATTTCAAAATAAATTAAAGAATGTAATCAATTCTACCTCCTAATTATATTACTGGTATCTCTGTGCATAATTTGTAAACCAAGCACTAACTTTGTGCATATTAAATCCTAAGTTTCAAAAAAATTATTTGCACTTGAAATGCTACCAATGTGAATTTTAGCTATTAGGATAATTTGTTTCACAAGTAAACTGACTTCCAGTCTATACCAGTCTGGTGTTAAATATGGAGTCCAAATAATTTTATATATTCTTCAGAATTTCATTGTTTTTTTGTTTTGTAAGTCATGCCACCACCCTCTCCTCTGTGGCAAACTCTTCAGAGTCCCGTGGAAAATCTCCGCTCTATTTAGTACTTTCTCCTGTCATGTGGCAGTTACTTTTTGGTTCTTTTATCCCTTCTCTCTATAGTAATTCTACTGTTGAGATTTCTATAACTTGTGAGAACTTTATACAGTTATTGACAATGCTAGTTATATATATCAGTAAAAGTCAGTGATATCTTCACTGAGGTTTGATAAAGATGTTTCTCTCAACCCTTTTCTGCTCTGAATGGTTTAGTCCCTGTTTGAACTTGTGTATCTCTTCCTCTATACGCCTCACATGCTGTAACAGAAACCCAAAATGGAGAATATTTCCTTACATATACTCTCTTCAAAACGATTTTAACATTCACTTACACTGGCAATGGTTTTGTGTTCCAAATATCTTGCAGAGTTTGGATTTTATTTAATGCCCCAATGGTCTCCAAAAGTTAGCCATTATTAAAAATTAAACAGGGTTTCACAAATGAGCGTGATCTTTTAAACCTCATAGGGTTGTTTCTATGCACATTATTATTGCTCTACAAAGTTTATACCATAATAATTTTCTCTCTTAATCATATGTAATTTTCGTTCAGCTTCCCAGTACTATGAACAGAGACTCTAATTTGACTATGTGGAATGGAAAAGTCTTCATCCTGAAAATGTATAGAAAGTTTTAAAAACCTTCAAATAAATTATTTTCCTACATATTGTTATTAATTTGAATAATTCCATTAATCTTCATGTATCACTAAACTGATGATTGCAAATGCATTTTATATGATATGATATGAAAATAGATATATTACCTTAGTTCTGGTATTGAAGATAATAGGTTATGAGTTCTACTACATAATAATTGATTTGTACTGACCTTGTATTAATAGATAGAATTGCTACTGAAATACTATGTACATACATAAATGAATATATATGCGTGTGTGTGTGTGTGTGTGTGTGTGTGTGTGTGTGTGTGTGTATCTCACATCAGCAGTCTCATCCTAGGTGTTCTTAACAGATTTATGTGAAAGAACCTATTTAGTCTAGCTAATGAAGTTAAAGGAAGGAATAATACATGGAGGAAAGAAGGAAGGAAGAGAGAAACACCAACTGGAGAGTATTCATGGGCTGGAAATTTCTTCTGACTTCTTGTGTCTCTTCACATCGTCTTTAATCCTCTTCCTCAAAACAGTTGTCTAAGGCTTCTCCATCTGTACAGTACAACCCCATCAAACTTCCAGACTTTAAATCTCTTTCATTTTTACTATCAGTGAGAAACAACCCAGTTGGTCTCTGAACCCCAATCTCTGGTCTCCCCCACGCCTGCGCAGTCGATGGAATATGGGTTTCCTGGGCGTGATGTGGGGTGTCTGCGAATGTGGCTAAGAGGAGAATGTGGTGAAAAATCAAAGGACACAGAAAGTAGCTTTAAAGAGCAGGGACAGGACAGCTCTTCCACCTTAAGAGTCCAGCTTCCACGCTGGAAAGAGAGCGAGCTAGCCCGGGTTGTCTTTATTTATACAGGGGGCCAGTCCAAGCCCAGTGGGTGACACCCAAGTCTGGAGCTATGAGAAAGCGGGCTTCCTAGCCCAGCAAAGACAGAGATCACTTGTGCATCACACAGAGTGGGAGGAGCCACAGTGCAATGCCAGATCAAAACCTTCTTGGCTCTAGGCCCAGTGAAGATGCTATTACAGCCCAGGGGTGGCCCCCCACAATAGAGTCTATAAAAAAATCTGGATCTTCGGTCCACTCCTGGCCCAAGCACAAGACAGAAGACAGAACTTCCCAAATGTGTTTTTCATATATGAATTTCAATGAAGATTAGACTGATCAACATGGAAAATTTTAACAAAGTAACCACGCTGATTTCTGAATAATAAAAAGATAAGAAAAATCACAATCCCACTGGATCCTATGTAGATTATCCTTTTTAATTTTTTTTATATTTATATGAGAAACCAAATGCCGAATGTTTTGTGTGTACTTTATTCTTATTGCACCCCACTGTGAACCTTCTGCTCAACTTAATTTTTGACTGATTCTTTCCCGTTTTAATCATTCTATTTCTCTATTTTATTATTCTACTCAGATTTCCCTTGTTATTTTATATTATTCTAAAGCTACTAATTTTCCATAAAGACCTTTAAAAGTTTCAATTTCAATCAATATCATCATACGTTACATTATTCATATATTACGATATTGTTTTCTCCTGTAATAGGCTTGTCTCTCTACTTTTCTTTTTTTTTTCTTTTTTTTTTATTGGTTGTTCACAACATTACAAAGCTCTTGACATATCATATTTCATACATTAGATTGAAGTGGGTTATGAACTCCCAATTTTACCCCAATGCAGATTGCAGAATCACGTCGGTTATACATCCACAATTTTACATAATGCCCAATTAGTAACTGTTGTATTTTGCTACCTTTCCTATCCCCTACTATCCCCCCTCCCCTCCCCTCCCTTCTTCTCTCTCTACCCCATCTACTGTAATTCATTACTCTCCTTGTTTATTTTCCCATTCCCCTCACAACCTCTTATATGTAATTTTGTATAGCAATGAGGGTCTCCCTTCATTTCCATGCAATTTCCCTTTTCTCTCCCTTTCCCTCTCATCTCATGACTCTGTTAAATGTTAGTCTTTTCTTCCTGCTCTTCCTCCTTGCTCTGTTCATAGTTGCTCTCATTATATCAAAGAAGACATTTGGTATTTGTTTTTTAGGGATTGACTAGCTTCACTAAGCATAATCTGCTCTAGTGCCATCCATTTCCCTGCAAATTCTATGATTTTGTCATTTTTTATTGCTGCATAGTACTCCATTGTGTAAAGATGCCACATTTTTTTATCCATTCATCTATTGAAGGGCATCTGGGTTGGTTCCACAGTCTAGCTATTGTGAATTGTGCTGCTATGAACATCGATATGGCAGCATCCCTGTAGCATGCTCTTTTAAGGTCTTCAGGGAATAGTCTGAGAAGGGCAATAGCAGGGTCAAATGGTGGTTCCATTCCCAGCTTTCCCAGGAATCTCCAAACTGCTTTCCAAATTGGCCACACCAATTTGCAGTCCCACCAGCAATGTACAAGAGTACCCTTTTCTCCACATCCTCGACAGCACTTGTTGTTGTTTGACTTCATAGTGGCTGCCAATCTTACTGCAGTGAGATGGTATCTTAGGGTGGTTTTGATTTGCATTTCTCTGACTGCTAGAGATGGTGAGCATTTTTTCATGTACTTGTTGATTGATTGTATGTCCTCCTCTGAGAAGTGTCTGTTCAGATCCTTGACCCATTTGTTGATTGGGTTATTTGTTATCTTATTGTCTAATTTTTTGAGTTCTTTGTATACTCTGGATATTAGGGCTCTATCTGAAGTGTGAGGAGTAAAAATTTGTTCCCAGGATGTAGGCTCCCTATTTACCTCTCTTATTGTTTCTCTTGCTGAGAAAAAACTTTTTAGTTTAAGTAAGTCCCATTTGTTGATTCTTGTTATTAACTCTTGTGCTATGGGTGTCCTATTAAGGAATTTGGAGCCCGACCCCACAATATGTAGATTGGAGCCAACTTTTTCTTCTATCAGACGCAGAGTCTCTGATTTGATATCAAGCTCCTTGATCCATTTAGAGTTAACTTTTGTGCATGGCGAGAGGAAGGGATTCAGTTTCATTTTTTTGCATATGGATTTCCAGTTTTCCCAACACCATTTGTTGAAGATGCTATCCTTCCTCCATTGCATGCTTTTAGCCCCTTTATCAAATATAAGATAGTTGTAACTTTGTGGATTAGTCTCTGTGTCCTCTATTCTATACCATTGGTCCACTCGCCTGTTTTGGTACCAGTACCATGCTGTTTTTGTCACTATTGCTCTGTAATATAGTTTGAAATCTGGTATTGCTATACCGCCTGATTCACACTTCCTGCTTAAAATTGCTTTTGCTGTTCTGGGTCTTTTATTTTTCCATATGAATTTCATGATTGCTTTATCTATTTCTTCAAGAAATGCCATTGGGATTTTGATTGGCATTGCATTAAACCTATAGAGAACTTTTGGTAATATCGCCATTTTGATAATGTTAGTTCTGCTTATCCATGAACAGGGTATATTTTTCCATCTTCTAAGATCTGCTTCTACTTCTCTTTTTAAGGTTCTGTAGTTTTCATTGTATAACTCTTTCACCTCTTTTGTTAGGTTGATTCCCAAGTATTTTATTTTTTTGGAGGATATTGTGAATGGAGTGTTTTTCCTCATTTCCGTTTCAGAAGTTTTGTCGCTGATATACAGAAATGCCTTTGATTTATGCGTGTTGATTTTATATCCTGCCACTTTGCTGAATTCATTTATTAGTTCTAGTAATTTCTTTGTAGACCCTTTTGGGTCTTCTAAGTATAGAATCATGTCATCTGCAAATAGTGATAATTTAAGTTTTTCCTTTCCTATTTTTATGCCTTTAAATTCTTTCGTCTGTCTAATTGCTCTGGGCAGTGTTTCGAGAACTATATTGAATAGAAGTGGTGATAGAGGGCATCCCTGTCTTGTTCCAGATTTTAGAGGGAATGCCTTCAACTTTTGTCCATTCAGAATGATGCTAGCCTGAGGCTTAGCATAGATAGCTTTTACAATGTCAAGGTACGTTCCTGTTATCCCTAGTTTTTCAAGTGTTTTGAACATAAAGGGATGCTATACTTTGTCGAATGCTTTCTCTGCGTCTATTGAGATGATCATATGGTTCTTATCTTTAAGTCTATTGATGTGGTGAATAACATTTATTGATTTCCGTATATTGAACCAGCCTTGCATACCAGGGATGAATCCTACTTGATCATGGTGCACAATTTTTTTGATGTGTTTTTGTATTCGATTCGCCAGAATTTTATTGAGGATTTTTGCATCTAGGTTCATTAGAGATATTGGTCTGTAGTTTTCTTTCTTTGAGATGTCTTTGTCTGGTTTCGGAATCAGGGTGATGTTGGCCTCATAGAATGAATTTGGAAGAGCTCCCTCTTTTTCTATTTCCTGAAATAACTTGAAAATTATTGGTATCAATTCTTCTTTAAAGGTTTTGTAAAACTCCACTGTATGCCCATCCGGTCCTGGGCTTTTCTTGGTTGGTAGTCTTTTGATAGCTTCTTCAATTTCATCCATTGATATTGGTCTGTTCAAATTGTGTGTATCCTCCTGACTCAGTCTGGGCAAATCATATGACTTAAGAAATTTATCGATGTCTTCACTATCTTCTATTTTATTGGAATATAGGTTTTCAAAATAATTTCTAATTGTCTTCTGTATTTCTGTAGCATCTGTTGTGATATTGCCTTTTTCATCCCGTATGTTAGTAATTTGAGTTCTCTCTCTTCTTCTCTTTGTTAGCATGGCTAAAGGTCTGTCGATCTTATTTATTTTTTCAAAGAACCAAATTTTAGTTTTGTTAATTTTTTCAATAGTTTCTTTTGTTTCAATTTCATTAATTTCCGCTCTGATTTTAATTATTTCTTGCCTTCAGCTACATTTGCTGTTGTTTTGCTCTTCCTTTTCTAGGGCTTTGAGATGAAGTGTGAGCTCATTTATTTGTTGGTTTTTTCTTTTTTTTGAGGAATGACCACCAGGCGATGAATTTTCCTCTTAAAACTGCTTTCATTGTGTCCCATAGATTCCGATATGTTGTGTCTGTATTTTCATTTATCTCTAAGAATTTTTTGATTTCCTCCTTTATGTCTTCTGTATCCCATTGATCATTCAGTAACATATTGTTCATTTTCCATGCGATGTAGGATTTTTCCTTCCTTCTTTTATCATTGATTTCCAGTTTCATTCCATTATGATCAGATAAAATGCATGGTATTATCTCCACCGCTTTATATTTACTGAGGGTTGCCCTGTGGCATAATATATGGTCTATTTTTGAGAAGGATCCATGTGCTGCTGAGAAAAATGTATATCCATTTGATGATGGTTGATATATTCTATATATGTCAGTTAAGTCTAGGTTATTGATTGTGGTATTGAGTTCTATAGTTTCCTTATTCAACTTTTGTTTGGAGGATCTGTCCAATGGTGAGAGAGGTGTGTTGAAGTCACCCATAATTATTGTGTTGTGGTCTATTTGATTCTTGAACTTGAGGAGAATTTGTTTTATGAATGTCGCAGCACCATTATTTGGTGCATAAATATTGATAATTGTTATGTCTTGTTGATGAATGGTTCCTTTTAACAGTATATAATGTCCTTCTTTATCTCTTTTGATTAACTTAGTCTTGAAGTCGATTTTATTCGATATGAGGATGGCCACCCCTGCTTGCTTACGAGGACCGTGTGCGTGGTATATATTTCCCATCCTTTCACCTTCAGCCTGTGTATGTCTTTTCCAATCAGATGTGTCTCCTGGAGGCAGCATATTGTTGGATTTGTTTTTTTAATCCATGATATCAGCCTATGTCACTTTATTGGAGAGTTTAAGCCATTAACATTCAGAGTTACTATTGATATATGGTTTGTACTTCCATCCATGTGATTATTTATCCTTTTTTAAAAAAAAAATTTAGTTTGTTTCTCCATGATTATTTTTCCCCTCGCCCTCTGTCTTTACCGAGGCACTTCCCTCTGATGGTTTTGGTTATTGTTTTTCATTTCTTCCTCATGTAGTGTTTTGCTCAAAATGCTTTGCAATGCTGGTTTTCTGGCTGCAAATTCTTTTAACTTTTGTTTATCATGAAAGATTTTTATTTCGTTGTCATACCTGAAGCTTAATTTTGCTGGATACAAGATTCTTGGTTGGCATCCATTGTCTTTCAGTGTTTGAAATACATTTTTCCATGACCTTCTTGCTTTCAGTGTCTGAGATGAAAAATCCGTTGTTAACCTTATTGGTTTACCCCTGAATGTAATCTGTCTCCTTTCTCTTGTAGCTTTTAATATTTTCTCTTTGTTCTGTATATTGGATATCTTCATAACAATGTGTCTTGGCGTTGGTCTACTGTGATTTTGTGTGCTCGGTGTCCTGTATGCATCTTCAATTTGTATATCTGTTTCCTTTTTTATTTCTGGAAAGTTTTCTGTAATTATTTCATTTAGCAGGTTACTCATTCCCTTGGTTTGAATCTCTGTACCTTCTTCTATCCCGATGACTCGTAAGTTTGGCTTTTTTATGTTATCCCATAACTCTTGGATGTTTTTCTCGTGATTTTTTACCAGCCTTTCTGAGTTGGCTAGACTCTTTTCAAGATGAAATAATTTGTCTTCATTATCTGATGTTCTGGTTTCTACTTGCTCCACTCTGTTAGTGATACTCTCAATTGAGTTTTTAATTTGGTTTATAGTTTCCTTCATTTCCAACATTATGGTTTGATTCTTTTTTATAATCTCTATCTCCTGATAAAGGTGCTTAACTCCTTCTTTTATCTGTTTGTGTAATACATTCTCAATGTGTTCTTTCACTGCTTGAATTTGCTGTCTTGTATCCTCTTTAAGGTTCCATTCCATCTGTCTAAGGTGTTCCTTGAGTTCTTTATATGACCATTTTTCTGATGACTCTAGGTCCTCCTGAATATTTAGGCTGTCCTGCATTGTTTGTACTCCTTTTCTTCCTTGCTTTTTGAAGCTGCTCATGTAACTTCTTGTTCTGTTTGACTGCTGAGTTACTGTTTACTCCTATAAATTTATTTGATGCTTGGGAGGAAAGGTATTAGAAGGGAATGGATAAAGTCACTAAAGAGAATGAGAGTAAGCAGGTAGAATTCAAGGAATGGGGGGATAAGATAATTGAAAAGAAATGAAAAGACAAAAGAAGAAAAATATAGGAAATAAAAAAAGAAAAAAAAATTTTAAAAATAATAAAAAAAATTAAAATTGGAAGAAAAAAAATTTTAAAAAAAATTGTAAAAAAAAATTTAAAAAAAACAAGAAAGAAAAATGAAAATGAAAGAAAACCCCAAATCAAAATTAAAAAACAACAACAACAACAAAAAAAAAACTAATAAATGCAGTCTTAGAGTTTGATTAACTTCTCTTCCAGTAGGTGGCGCTGTGACCACCAGGCCAAGTTTCTCCTATCAATACGCAGAAACCAATCACTGTGCAGCAGCTCCTCCTCCCAGACTGGGCGAGTCTCCAATCCTGGGTGCCTAGGGCATCCTCTTGTGTCTAGTCACTTCCCCACTTTTCCTCTAGCCAGGCCCCTTTCACGGGTGCCGCTCACCACAATACTGGGTACACGCCAGGTCTGCTGCTCCCGGGAGCCCTGTTGTCATGAATGACTGGGCACACTCTTCCAGTTTGCCATTCCCTCAGACCCTAAGTTTGTAGAGCTTGGGGCTGAGAATCCTCAGTGAATTTTACTGCCCCTCCGGTAGCCACACCCCCGGTAGCTGGTGCAAGAGACCTCAGCTGTCAGCACTGGTAGGAGGGGTAGTCCCGCGCCACCTCTAATTCCCTCGGTCTGGCTACCGGGCTCACAGGAGAGCTGGGAGAGGCCCTTACAGGAGAGCTGAGATTGGCCCTTAAGGTTTCCCCGATGTGTGGAGAGGGAAGGCTAGGGAATTACACACCTGTAGCCGCAGGTTTCAATGAAGTTATCTCCTCCGCCGCAGTCTGATGACGTCAGTTGTCTGCCATGGTGGTATCTCTTGCAAATGGTGACAGTTCGTTTCCCTTTGCCGGGTGACCAATGCAACGGGTGGGTCCTTACTGTCTCTCCCAAGCCCCGTTTCAAACCTGTGGCCACTACCTATGAAGGCTCGGTTGGCATTTACCTCCGTAGGATCAGAAGGGCTGACCGGTTGTTTCAGCCGGATGGATTAGTGCTGAGTCACAGCTGTTTGTCTGCGGGAAGCAGGAGAATGGGAGCTTGAATTCAGCCGATCCAGGTTCAGTGTGTGTTCTGAGAGGCCCAGACTACTCGTTCCAGATCCACGTCAGCTCAGCATTGCCTAGTGATCCTGAGCAAACAGAATTAGGCTGTTTATGACTCCCTATGCCTGCACAGCTGAAGAGGTCAGAGACTTGATCTCTCCTCGCCCGCCGCCATGTTGGAATCCTCATCATCCTCCTCTCTACTTTTCTTAATAGCAGAGATTGTACCATATAAATTAGTTTTGGTGCCTAAATATGCTCAAATATAACAGAGACCCCTTTTAGAACTTCGACAAATTTACTTTAAAAAATATTTATTAATCATCTTTATAAGAATGCATGATAAACCTCATGAAATCCAGATATGAGAAAGCATCAGAGTGTTTTCCATTTTTTTCTCTCTTCCTTTAGAGATTTAAGTGCATAAGGAGATAAAAATAACATTAAAGTACAACTTAACTTTTACAAAGTCAGTTTGATAAAAAGTTATGCCTAATTCAATTGAGGTTAAAATTTGCAAAGAGAAAAGTGTGAATTTTTAATTCTACCTTGAAATTACTCTCTTCATCCACAAAGCTGGGCATTACACTTGGAATTAGGCATGATTTTTTTCTCTTTGTATCAAGTCCAAATATAAAGTCATTCCTAATTTTAGTTAATAATTTATGCATATGCATATTTCAAGAATTTTAAAAGGATTAATTTCAAGCCAATAAGTGAAATTGGAGATTTAGTATGAAACCTTTAAGTGCCAACTTTTAAAGGAAAGGTGAAAATATTTTAGTAACATTAACTGAGCTTTATTTATGTAAAGAAATACAGTGAAACTCTTTGTTAATGTAGGATCAAAAGCTTGTTGGTTAATTTTCTCAGAATTCTGCCATTTGCTCCTTATTTCTGCAATGTCAAATGCCCAGCAATACCGTTGTTAGTTTCAATGACAGAACTAGTTACTGACAGGAAAACATGATGGAAATTTCTGTAACTCTAGAGTTATCACATAGCTGAAGGTACATTAAGGCATTTCACAGCTTGACTACTGTGAATAACTGCAATAAACTGCAATGAGACTCTGATTTCAGTTTGTCTAGATAACTATCCAGATAGGAACTGCTTGATCATATGGTAAGTTTTGTTTTTAAATATAAGACATGACTTGACTCAGTAAATTTAGGACAATGAACAAAAATTTTTGTATTTTATAATCTCCCTACTGTTTTCTGTAGGGTCTGCTATCATTTTGCACTTCCACCAGCATTGTAAGAATCCAGATTTCTATGTCACCAACTTCTATTGTCTTTTGTTGTTTTGCTTTTGCTTTTGAATATTCATCCTGACAAGTGTGAGGTGATATCTCATTGTGTTTTTTATTTCAATTTCACTGATGACTGGGGATAACGTAGAGAACTAAGAAAAAGAAACTACACATTTGTCACCAACTAATTTTTTATGAGGGTGCCAAGGATACCCAATTGGAAAAAAGATCTTTACTAAAACAAACATTACTGGGAAACATGAAAATCTACATGCAAAAGGATGGTTTGAATTCTTAAATGACATACAAATATCAACTCAAAATAGATTGAAAACTTTGAAAAAAAATAGTCGAGTAAACATGATGTTTTGATACATGTGAAAATTCTGGAAGGTCTAAATCAAGCTAACAAATGAATTTATTGCCTCATATTTTTAATTTTTTTGTGGTGATGATACTTACAAATCTACTTTCTTAACAGTTGTAAAATATACAATGCATTGTTATTAACTAGTGTCAGTTTGTACATCGCCCTTGAAATTTGATCCTCATTGAAATGCTTTATTCTCTGACCAACATATTCCTATTCATGTTCCAGCCATAAATATATACAATTTTTATGAACCAGAAAATTTCAAAGAAGTGTTCAAGTTCAAATGTCCAAATTTAATAAAAAATGAGAAATAATATAGAAATATGCTTCATGACCTATGATTTGTCAATAGTTTCATGTATATGAAAAAATAACACAGCAAAAGAAAAGAAACAATCTTCTGCATAATACAGTAAACAATCAATAGAATGATAAATTATCCAAGGGAAAGGAGAATTATTTTCAGACCATATATCTGATGAGGAGTTAAACTCCAAAGTATAAAAGAAACATTTACAACTCAATAATATATAAGGGATTTCTACAACTGTGTAGTGTAACATACATATACACATACACACAGAAAAAGACATATAAATAATAATGATAATAATAATAATAATAATATTAATAATAATAATAATAATAACCTAATTGAAAAATGAGTTACATATTTGAACATTTCACCAGAAATCACATACCAATTATCAATAGGTATAGATATTTGGGAAATAGTACATAAAAGAATTAACAAGCAGGATTTTCTGATAAAGACATGATTTGACTCAGTAAGTTTAGGGCAATGAACACTGCATTTAAATACTCAACAGAGATTTTACTCTTTAAACAGAGCTTCATCTGGCTAAAAAATTTCGAGCTAATCCCAAATGAGAGAGGCACAGAAAAATGACAGATAGTTTGGGTTTACAAATATTAATATCTACCATTTTATCAGTTCATATCCAATTGTAATTGCATCAAAATTTTAGACTAAAAGCAGACATCTGAAATTCATAATCTCTAAATCATATAAGTATTAGAAACTGTGGATACAGACCAGAAAATGATAACAGAGTGAGCACATAGAGGGGCCACATGCAATTGTGGGTTATTGCTAGGAGCATTTTTTTTACAATCAGAACTGGTAAAATATGGAGTGCACTACACAGATTGTACCTGTTACTTGCAGAGTTTAGATCATGGTTGGGACTGATAGTTTAAGGAATATTTACTGAAGGACTCTATAGAGAAATGGCTAAGTGATAAAGATTTTCATAGGAAGCAGAGATTATACGATGGGAATAGAGTAGGCCTAGAATACACTTTAAATTTTAATCTAGTGTACTCTTTAATTGAATAATTATATAGATATTTTATTAGATCCACATAGTTTTGATTCTTGACCCCACATTAGATAGTACTATAACCTGAAAAATGTCTTCAGCAATTTGAATAATGGTTTCTTATTTCCAAAGATGAATGCAATACCTACTGTCAATCATGGTCAGGAGATTATAGGTATGGTCAAAATCCTCAAGACCCCAAATCTAGGAGATTGGCTATGATTTGTGGGATTCTGCTAACAGTTATTTGAGGTATACAATTTATTATAGCAATTTAATAAGGATATGTAGCCATAGCATAAGGAAGAAAAGCAGGTGTTGTTTGTGAGAGTCTATGTTCAGGTTTTTTTTTTTTTTTAATGCTGTTCCCCTCCCAGTAGAAGTTACAGAGAACCCACTGTTCCCCAGCACCATAAATGAAGCAATATGTGTAGGTTGTTTCTTCTGAGAGAAGCTCATTAGAGACTTTGTATGTAGTATTTTTCTTGGAGGCTCTCTAGTTGGAATCCTCTATCTAGCATTATAACAAATTTATAGAGTTATAGAAGATAAGCAGGAATTCAGCAAAAAACTCATTATTATACCCGTTCTGGGTATAAATAGTGTGCCACTCAGAGAGTGAGTGGTAAGAATGCTTTTAAAACCCAGGTTTGCAGATGGATATAGATAAATTTGCTAGCAAGACTTTTCAGGATAAGTTTCAGGGACACCATATTAGGACTTTGCATAAACATGTATTAAGAGTGTTTTCTTGTACCTTCCTGATTTGCTGATCATTCATGCTTGCTTACTCAGAAGCACAGGTTAGCAAACCCACACAGGTTACCTTTACCTTTACCGACATGACTGAAGGACTCCATGGAAGCCATTAGTATACTTAACTTGATACTCTAGAATGGCAATACTGCTGCCTCTCTTGACACCTATGGTTTTCCCTGTATAATTAACCCCCAATGAAAATCCCAGGCTTGGCTTTGGTGCCCAAGTTTCATAGAAGGCTCTAGAAGTATGTATCTGCCATTTTCTGATTTTTATAAAAGGAGTTTATAGAGGAAGGCAAATAAAGTAGGGGATTCTCCACCAAATATAATCAAAGGCCCAGATTTGCCTAAACATAAACATATATTCATTGTGATGATTTTCTCATCCTAGACTATTACATGTTTTAAATATAGGGGTTACTTGAGTTTGTGAGAATAAAATTCTAACTATAGTTGGCAAGTGTTCTCATAGAGAATTCTGGTGAGGGTTGGTCTTAGAATATATTTACTTGAAATACCTACAGGTTTCTGGAGAAACTCAAGATTCTATCATAGCTTTTTAAATATAATACTTTGAGCTAATAAAACAAGGTTGAGCCATGTTAGACTCCCTATTCATGGAAACTATAAACGGTGAATTCTAACAGTATTATCTAATGCTCATTTGACTGAGAAAGAATCTACTCCCAATCTCATTCACTTTGTTGACAGAGGTATTTTAGTGTAATTAGGAATAAGATCACCAGTTGCTTGTGAGATGTCAACCAGAGCCACTGTTATCTCCTAGAAGCTATTCAAATTTCTGTGCTGTAGTCATCCAGGACCCTTCTAATACGTCACAATTTACTTCTTCAAGATCAGCAGCTGTATTCCTCTGATTGAATGGCTCTTACATTTTGAGCCTCTCAAGCTTTATTTTCTACCACCAGGTAGAGAAAACTGTTTTTAAGGACTCATGTGTTTCCTGGCTCATCCTGATAAGCTCCTTATCTTAATATCATCTAATTAATAATTTTAACTGCATCTGCAATATACTTTTTGCCATGTAACTTTCAGTCATAAAAGTGACATCAGGTTGCAAAGGGCATGGGGCTTATGCTGAAATTCTGTATATTATAGTTAATTCTTTAACATAGTTAATTCTTTAGCATACCTGCACCTGAAATAATAACACACATATTATGGAGTTATGGGATTATATCTTCAGAGACTATATAAAGTTTTGCATATAAATCTTTATATTAATCAATACTTTTTAAATGCTTTTAGATATTCTCTCTGCTTTATATGTCTAATTTGTTTTTTATAAAATAATAAATTATTCATTTGCTAGATATAATTCATAAATTATGATTAAATTAAATGAGGAAATAATGACACACAACTTCAATGTGATCCCAGTATGCCAGGGATAAGTTTTGAGTCGGGGTTTTTAGCCCCTGTCTCCTCCTGACCAGCAGGAGAACCGGGAAAAGGTTCTCTTTTTCCCGACGAGCCAGGAAAGGTAAAGGTCCACTGGCCGCCCACCCCAGCCCTCCCTCCCAGGAGGACAATCAGAAATGCCAGGGAGAACAGTCAAAGCAGGATCTCCTTTAATAAGGAAGTACACACAGCTTATATACTGCACAGGAGCCAATCATAATAAAGGTCAGAGGGGTGGAGCAAGTTCACGTGTACACCCACCTCATAGTCTATAAGAGAAGGCACGAGCTGTCCACGAGGGTGGAAGGGTCCTGGACCTATCCTGAGGTGGTCCGCCTCCTCTGTCACCATCCACAGCACCGCCTCCTGGCTGATTGCCAGGAGCTGTCCCAGCCACATGTACAGGCCCCAAAATGGGGAAGCAGGCAGCCATGTCTTACAGTTTGGGTGATAAAACAGGATGAATTTATTAATCAAAAAAGGCTATAAAATCCAAATTATGATTTAGTTCCAATTTGTATAGTGATATATTTATACATGTATAATATATATATAAAACATGTATTAAATATCAAGCTTTTGAGTCAATATATTTTAAAATTTTATTGTACTACAGCAATTTAAAAATATCTAAAAGTCTTCAGAAAATTGATATAAGGGGAAAAAATGGTACAAAGTGCTTGTGTGAGAACTGATTGAGAGCACTAGATGTATATGAATATTCAAGACAACATTTCATTTTCAGAACAGAAAATAAATGATAACAGCAACTAAGATAAAGCATGTTCATTTTACTGTCAGAAAGCATTTTTTAGATGCTGAGATATATTAGAGTGCTCTGTTATTTCTTAAAGGAAATAATTGAAACCACTTCTTGATTCAGATAGAACAAGATATGAAATTATATATTAGAGAATAGCTCTTTAATGTACAGACAATTCTCACATGTTTGTATGAGGAATATCTCTACATTGAAACCTATCAAACAAATCTAATTTTTGGAATTTGATGTTTTACTTGCTCAAGATTTTTAAATTTTGTAGATTATCACTTTATATTTAAATTTTATTAGAAAAAGCTAATATGTAATTCTTTGAAAACAGCACATTAGTGTCATTTACTTTACTTTGTCAACAGCAATTTGTACAAAATTCTACAGGTAATTTTGCTTTGAATTTAGTTAAAAAAGTATACTGTCTATAAGTAATGGTTTCTCAGATTTTTATTTCCTTTCTACAAAAACCAAACTAAAACAAGAAGTCCTAAGAGAAATGGCTAAGATTTTGGGGAAAGAAAGTAAAGTAATACTATAGAACAAAATTTTGCCATAATGTGAGGAATAGTAAAATATTTGTGGGTATTTGTTTGAAGAATGTAGGATAGAATTTGAATGAGCTTGCAGTCCAAATTTGGATCAATTAGGGCATAAAAGTTTATCTTACAATAGAAATTAAGATGATATTATAAAAATCAATCAATGTTTTGCAAACATCATTGTAACAATGGATAAAGGTGAGTACCACTGATGAATATTGACATTTGTGATTAGAAAATTGAGCCACAAGAATCAACATAGTGAAGTCCTTAGAAGCAGAAACTTTAGATAAGTGTCCTAATGTTATATCTGAGCATTACTCATTACTCAGTATCTGTATAACCTTGGGCCAGTTACCTCCATTTTATCATTAATGTCATTATTAATGTTAAGAAACATTAATTATTGCACTTATCTCAGGTTTTTTAGGAGACTGGAATGGATTAACCTGTATGAAAAGCCTACGCAAATCCAGGAAAAGGCAAGCACTACGTATTTACTAGATAAAAATGAGTCTATTAAAGCTGTTGTGATATTTAGTGATACACTGAGATAGCATTAGCCTCATGATATCAGGTGGCATAGACTCAAAATTTGGAGGTCTTCATCATGAGATTTTCGAACATAACGTTTATTTGTATTGACTTTTCTTATCTGTTTAAAGGGGAAAATAATTATTGACCTTCCTATTTTATACAATGAATGTGATACTTATTTAGCTAAAGAATGCGAAGGTGCTTTAAATAAAAAATGAAAGCATTGTGCAAACTTATGCTTCTAAATAATTCTTTGAAAAAAATAAGTAAACCATAGGTAGAATAGGGTCAATGAGCAACACACACTTCAGTATTTAACTAATTGGACATTAGTTTAAAGGAGGCATCTGCAAACATTTTCTGTAAAGATCCACACAGTACATATTCTAGACTTCACCCTTATACATTGGGCTAAACTTATACATTGGGCTAAACTCAGTCATTCTAGTGAGGAAAGGAACCATAGACAGTTATTGACTGATTAAGGCTTGTTAAAATTAAATATTATAAAATTTTTCTCATTACTGAGTTAGAGGATGAATGGTGAAGACTGACCAGGTTTTAGTAATAGCTTTGCCATTTAATGAGTGACATGCCTTTAGGAAAGTTACTTAACAAGTCTGTGCCTGTACTTACTCCTTCAAAAAAAAAAAAGAATTGAAGTCATACTTTCTACTTTGTCTATGTTGAGCATTAAAATGATGTAAACAAGCAGAGAATTTACCTGACTTTTGGCATATATGAATATGCAAGTGTGTATTCTTGCTAAAGAGTGATGCAAAGTTTAAGGACAATTAGAATTTTGGAAAACATACACACAGATGTTTTAAACTCATATTCCCCCACAACCTGAACCAAGGAGTTTCTGGCAAAATGACTGATTAATTCAAATAAACTACTAACTAATATCCAGAATTAATATCCAGACTGATTAATTCAAATAAACTACTTGGCAAAACTTTGTACAGATTGCTTTAAATGAATCAATGTATGGGAAATTTATCTGATTGCTAAGGGAACATAAAGTATATCCATTATTTTTTCTTAGATGATACAAATAGGATGTAGTGTAATGGGAAACACATAGGAACTGTACGTAAAATCAAATAACCAGTTTTGTGTTTTTACTGTTTTAATTTTTAATTTATTGGTTCTTTTTAATTATACATAATATTGAAGTTAATTTAGACTTTTATAATTTTAAATGCATGGAATATAATTTGCTCTAATTCAGTCCCCAGTCCTTCCTCAGTCCTTCCTCTCCTTCCTCCCCCTGTTCTCTTTTCTCTATTCTACCATCTTTCTGCCATTTACTTAGAGATTTTTTAAAAATTATTATCTTGTACATATACATGATAGTGAGATTCACTGTGGTATATTTATATGTGTACATAGAAAAGTTAGGTCAGATTCATTCCATTGACTTTTCTTATTCTCTCCCTTTCCCTCTAACTCTAATCCATCTCTCCCATTCACACATCTTTCTTCTCTTTGGATGGAATTCCCTCCCTTTTCCCTCACCTGTCTTTCTCTCTCCTCCTTATTTTGAATTAGCTTCCACATATGGGAGAAAATATTTGTCCTTTGGATTTCTGAGTATGGCTTATCTGACTTAGCATCATGTTGACTATTTCCATCTATTTACTAGCAAATATCATAATTTCCTTAATAATATTCTTTTGTGCTTATATACCATGTTTTCTTTATCCATTCAGTTTTAAAGGGCACCTAGATTGGTTGCATAGCTTGCTTATTGTGAACTGTGCTATAAACATTGATGTGGCAATATCCCAATAGTGTGCTAATTTTAAATCTCACTGAGGAGTGAAATAGCTGGGTCATGGGGTGATTCCATTCCTAGCTTTTTGAGGAATATCCATAATGTTTTCTAAAATGGTTGCCCTACTTTGCAGTCACACCAAAAATGTATAAGTATACCATTGTTCCATATCCTCACCAACACTTTTTCTGAAGAGCAATGGTATAGAATAGAAGACACAGAGACAATCCCATATAACTACAGGTATCTCATAACAGACAAAAGTGCCAAAGACACATACTGGAGAAAAGATAGCTTTTTTAATAAATGGTTCTGGGAAAACAGGAAATCCTTATATAGCAGAATAAAATTAACCCCTATCTCTTGCCCTGCACAAAAGCCAACTCAAAGTAGATCAATCACCTAGGAATTTTATCAGAGACTCTGCAACATTTAGAAAAATTGTAGGCCCAGCACTCCAAAATACTGGCAAAGGAAATGACTTCCTTAAAAAGACTCCTAAAATCCCAGAAGTAATATTTTTAAAAAATCATAAGGATGGCACGGAATTCTGCATAACAAAGGAAACAATTAAGAATGTGAAGAAAGCCTACAGAATGGGAGAAAATCTTTGCCTCCAGCTCTTCAGATAGGGCATGAATATTCAGAATGTATAAAGAACTCAAAAAAACTTACCACCACAAAAACAAATAAACCATTTAATAAATGGGAAAAAGAATAATACAGATGCTTCTCAAAAGAAGAAGTTCAAATGGCCAACAAATATACACACAAAAAAATTTCAACATCTTTAGCAGTCAGGGAATTGCAAATCAAAACTACACTGAGATATCATCTCACTCCAGTCAAAGGGTAATTTTCAAATAACCAGTCTATGACGTTTACTCTAGCACTTATTATCAATGTTAAAGATTACTTCTCCTCTCTGTTTACTGAGATATGAAAAGAACTTAAAATGGAAGGTTTCTTTGGAAAAAAACGCAAATATGTGAAATTGCTTTTCAAATATTAGTTACTACTAATTGAGAAGTTTGTTTCTTGCTAATGAGAACTCCATCAGTTCATGTACAACTGCATTGTGTGTTTACTGCATAGGTAATTACTGGAGATACAAGATTAATACATCGAATATACAATGAATTCATAAAAGTAAGGGTACATCTTGTGACTTTGACTAGAAAGTGTTGCAGACTGCCAAGGAGAAATGTGAAAAGTGGAATTGATAGGGAAGAGTTCATAAAGGAGAAGCTTATGAAGGAGGAAAACTGACTTGGAGTTTGAAGAGTGGTTGAAATTTTAATGCCAGTGATATTTGACCCTGACAAGCAATTAGCATCTCCTTCAGAGCTTCAGAAAATACTAAAGTCAAGAACTTTTCTCATATTCCAATTGTGTTCTTAAAAAGTCTCCAGATATTGCAAGCATTCAGCTATATTAAAAACCACTCTCTAACAAGCTCAGACTTGCCACTGCACATTACCTGAGAGTTTGTTAAAAATGCAGAATCTTGGGATAAATTCAAGACTCATTGAATCACAATGTGCCCATTAAAATTATAAAAAAAAAACTGAATGAAAATCACAACTGAATATAGCAAGTCAAAGCACCATCAGGAATAAATATAAGACTTTACCTCCAATGCCTCTTCAAACATTGGACATCCCAGTGGGACTATTTCTTATTCTACATTCTAATATTTGAAGTAGCCATCTGATTAAAATTATGTAGATTCAGAACTACACAAATATTTATCGTATTTCTTGAACTTCAAAAAATACCACAAGCAGTTATGAGACAGAAAATTAAATTTTGATCACCACTTCCTTATATTTAAAATATATATATATATATTTTTTTTGGTTTTTGGTACCAGGGCACAAACTCAGGGGCAAACCACTAAGCCACATCCCCAGCCCCTTTTAATAATTTATTTAGAGACAGAACTTTGCTAATTCGCTTTAGGGTATTGCTAAAGCAGAGGCTGGTGTGGAACTCACAATCCTCTGTCTCAGCCTCCTGAGCCATTGGTACAAGCATGTGCTACGGTGCCTGGTTAAAATCTTAATACAATTTTTTTTTCTCAAAAGTTAAGGATTTTAAAGATGAGAGCTATGTTTATAGCATAGATTGTGTTGATAGTTTAGATAAATTCTTATCTTCAAACATATCAAGTTATACATATTAAAATATGGTGCTTTTTGTATGTCAGTCATATTTCAAAAAAATCAACAGGAAAAAAAAACAAAGAAAAATTAAGAGGAACAGAAGTCTTGGATAGGACTTGGTGGATGACTCATTATGAATCCCTGGACTTTCCCATCTCTGTATACTATTTTTTTTAATTGACAAAAAAGCAGCTATTAATTTCGGATGTCATACCAGTCAAGACAATACTAACCAAAAACCAAACCAAACCAAAAAAAAAAAAATCAAAAGTGGTATGTACTGTAATACAAAATAAATATATGTCTGTATTGTAATGTAACCTTATGCTCCAAGATAAGGGTATTGAAAATAATGAAAAGGAGTCATCTGAAGTGTTTATTTTTTTTAAATAGCTCTTTGTACTCTATATAACTTAGCAAAGGATAGTATCTTCCTCATACAAAATGCCAGAGATCCTAATGTCATTTCCAATTGAGGGAAACACAGAAGCTCCAACTGAATATTTACTAAAACACTGCATCAGCAAGAAAAAAACAATATTCAGTATTCTCCTTGCACAAACTCACATGAGTTCTTTTTTTTCTCTTTTTTATTTATCCTTTTTAGATATGCATGACAGTAGAGTATTTATTGACATATTATACATACATGGAGTATAACTTGTTCCAATTAAGATCCCATTCTTGTGGCTGTACATGATGTCACACTAGTTCTTTAACTCCATGTCTACATCATAGGATCAATATCATCCCACAGTGTAGTTTGGCTGCCCTAAAAATCCTTTGTGCTGCATTTTGACCTCTCATGTCACAGAGTTGAAACATCCAGCATGTAGCCTATCCATCTTGGTTTTTAACATGGTGTTTTTAATATGAAGAAAAAACAATATGCAAGTCCATGTAATTATATATTACTTAGAAAATTCAAAGAAAATTCATAAGTTGTAATGATTAAATTTGAAACTTAGCTATGAACAAAGTAAAACACAGATGTAGAATTTGTATAAATTGTAGAAAAAGTTAATATTTTACTATATGCAGAAGTGCTTGAAATTTTAATGAATAGACACTTTAGGAAATTTTAAGTAATCAAAATTAACTTTAAAATGACACAATCAAAAATAAATCTTGTCAAGATTTCAATTACAGTCAAAGCTATAAAGACATGATTTCTATATAAGCCATTATAAAAACTATTATAAAACAACTAAATTTTATTGGAACATCATATATAACAGATTGAATGAGAAAATCTGAACTACCTTCCCATTTTTTTTCTTTTTTTTGACATATAATTTTTTTATAGCACAACAAGAAAGTTATAAAATTTAACATGTTTTTATGTCCTTCCATGTGCTTGTAAGAAAAATACTGAAATAGGTCTTACTTTTAAAAACATTGAACATATAAAAATGGATACAGAGTTATAGATACATTCATATTTGTCTTTATTTCTCTGTGTTTATCTCTCAATCACTAAAATCTTACCAAAGCTATTTAAAATAAGAACACTAATATTTTAGTATATATTTAACTCTTTTTGAAATATAATATATAAATCAAAATCCTTCACTATCCTAGATTGCTTCTAAGTCTCTCTGTTCTCTCATCTTTCATCTATAAATATAAAGTTTAAAATATTTAGGATAGCACACAGAATACTCACTTAGAATCATAAAGTGTTAAAAATCTGATTATAAATAGTCTTTAAGCGTTATGCTTTCTATATAACTCCTTTGCATTTAAATTATTTCACTTTGTCTTTAATTAAACACTGATGATGAGAGAAAAATATATTATCTCCAAAGGAAACACAATGATATTAAAGAACTTCCCTTTTCCAACTTCTAGACCAAATTTTAATCCTTCATTTACCCAGATCATTCAGAATTCAGAACTAAGGCTTTTTTTCTGCTGAGTCATCTATTTCCTTCAGTAATTTTCCATATAACAATATAAACATGCTCCCCACCCATATAACCCTCATTAGGAAATGATAGTTTATCTGGTTCATTTTTAATATCCATGCTCAGAACAAAAAGCCATTTGAGGTGGGAATGAACCACTACTGAATGCTATGAAGTCAGCCAAGTAGGGGAATGAGGTTGGTTCAACCTGACTGCTCTAGCTTCTTAATAACTGAGCACTTTATCATATTGCCTCAAAATCTACCACAGTAGACAAGATGCAGGAAATAGTAAACCTAGGTTTCTCATTTGCTGAGAACCCAATCTTGTTATGAAATCTCTCCTTTAATCTTCATACTATGAAGTTATGTTCCTTTAAGTAGCAAAGAATATAGATGGACTCGGTACTTCATCTAATGATCTGACTTGGATGAAAAGGAGAGGATGATGCTTGTGGAGGATAGTAATAGCAAAGGTCTGCAAGTAGTTAGGATAACCTTGGTCAGCAAGGTCATGTGGAGGCTGGACAGTCTTCCAGATTAAGTGCTTATTCACATATTCTGGCTCCTATTCATTAACTCAAGATGTGTTTGAGTGTCTATTAGGTTGTGTAGACAGCAATTTTAGCTGGAACACTAAAGGGTTATACACTCTAACATACTAAACTGCCACACTTGGGATCTCTTTCTGCTTTGACCCCTTTGTTATTGCTAATATGCAGTAAAAGTCACTTTTTTTTCTAGTACAAAATCTAAATTTGCTGTATGTTCATGGATAAAACGTATTTCTACATATTTCTTTTGAAAATATGACTCACAAATAATAGTACCTAACTTATGTTGCCATTGTGAAGATTAAATAGAAAATAAACTGAGCAAATGATGTAGCAAATTACATGACACATTCTAGGTGCTTAATATATGATTATTATACAGATAGCCATTTTACATATCTTACTTTTCTACATATTTTATGATATAAAAATGAAGACAATAAGTTAATACTATAAACGAATTATATTCAGCATCAGAATTAAATTAAGAGATAAATCTAGTTTATGTAGTTATTGAGTAGAAAAGCAATGATAAGGAAATAGGTAACAAATAAATGAAAACCTTTGGATATAGTTTGAAAAGTAGACATTGCCTTCTTTATTGTATCTTTCCTTTGTATGTTTACATGACTATCTAATATCATGTTTAAAGTAAACTGCAATGGTCCACGATACGATCCTTAATGTTCGTGAAAGATGTAATGAAGTTGAAAGTGTTTAGTGCCACCAGCCTAATTTGAGTAAAGATAATGGAAACCAGCTTATTAAATAATAGTATGATAAAACTTCCATGTGTACATAAACTCTAAATTATGTGCCAGAAAAATGTAAAGAATTGTAGGCTCATAAAAAAAAAAACTGGAAAAACAGCACAATAAAAGTTGATTTCTGGTTAAACACCTTAAAGTGGAAGATGGTTGCAGAAGACACAGGAAGCTTCAGTGACCTAACAGCTCTTGTTTAGGAGAAAACAGAGTTCTCCATATCTCTATTAATTTTAAGTTTTATGAACATTTGTCTTTGAAGAGCTGAGGGGAAAGAATCCATTCGACGAACCTTATCTATTCCTCTGCCTGTAAACTCCAAAAACTAAGCCTTTCTTGTTCAATTATAGTTAGCTCTTCCTGGAAAACTGGCACTATAGCAATTTATTTCTAATCAATAGACACTGTATTCTGAAAAGTTATTTAAATTTATTGGATAATACATATATTGAAGTAGAAACATATATAACTATGAAGTTTTATCATTTTTCAGCTAGAGAATATCATAGACATCATCAAGTTCAACATGCCCCGAACCTAGTTGCCCATCAGAGTAACCTATAGAGATTATCCAAAACCATGAACACTGTTTTTGCAAAGTTTCTATCATAAGAACTCTAGTGGCATTGCCTTGGAATGTGTATTCTCAAAAGACTTCCAAAGTATTGGACAAAGAAGAACCACAGAGCAAAGATGTTACACAAGCAATTTCATCCAAGATTTTCAAAAGAGGAAAGTGATAACCATGATCACTGGCCTTGATTCTCAAGTTTTAATGTTTCTGAATCATTTGGGGATATTTTTAAATTTTAAAACAGATTTAGTAGGTGTGAGATGGAGCTCAAGAATTTGTAATCACAACAAACTCTTAGGTGATAACCATGTTCACAACTTACTTTCAGTATAAACAACAGATTATTTTGTGATAGATTGTGAATCAGAATCCAGGATTCAGAGGATGTTTATCAAATGAGGTATTCTATTCATATAGGGATATTATTAAACTTTAATAGTATCCTCAAAAATAGACTCAAGTGAAAGTCTCTCATAAATAATATTTGATTCTCAAAATTTTCAACCCTACTGATCACTGATAAATGAACTTTATTTTGTCTCCTTTTCTTACTTCATCTGACATTATCTCTGAAATTAGTGCCTGGATTTTAGAGGTACAAAAGTGGTCTGAGAACTCTGAATTGTTCCATTTATTTTAAGAAATAATGTCAGTACCTGAATGTTTGATAGTCTCAAAAGTCCCCATTTCTGAGCTTTTTATAATTTCACTGGCTACAATTCTCATCTAAAATTAAACAGGATTTCACAAAAGGCAGGACTTCAGAAAAGAAGGGACATCATATACCAGAATTAGTTTGTTTTGTTTATATCAATATTTTAGTATTTTTACTCTCATATGAGTGAAAAATTAAGAGTGAGTTTTAACACAATGCAGAAATAGTTGAATGTTATTTTAAATTTCACATCTTAAGAGTATTTCAGTTTTCCATTTAGGCATCAATATAATCAAGTGTAAAGGCTTACGTATTTATCTACCACAAAGAAACCAACACATTCCATATGTATGTTTGGGGAAAACCTGATGATGTCCTGCCTAGGAATTAGGAGAAAAGCATTAACTGAGAGGCTTTGCAACAAATAGGCCATTGGCTCAGCTGTTGGCATGATTTCTTTCCCTTGGTGCACATATTGTATGTAATTTCCTTTGCTTATGAACAAGATGTGTGAACACGATGGAATATTGCTTCTGTGATTAAATCACATTGCATTCTGAAGAAGTAATTAAACTCCTGATCAGTTGACTTTTCAGTAATTACAAGGTAGGTAAGCTGGGAGGGCTATATTTCATCAGGCAATCCTATTATGGAGGGCATTTTAAAAAGCCACAACAGGTATGCTGTTGGCCTTCTACAAGCCAATATGGAAAGGGCCATGTGGCTGGGAATCATAGGTAGCCTCTAAAAGCTAAGGGTCCCTTTCCTACAACTGCAAAGTCCTGAATTCTTATGGGCCTGGAGTAACATTTCAATGAAATTTTACACAGCAAAACATTCATGTCAAACTTGTGAGAATTTGAGCAGAGGACCTATTTAAATTGTGCCCTGTGTTCTGATCTTAAGAATCTATGAAAAAGTAAATGCATGCCATCTCAAGCCATTATGTTTGTGGACATTTCTTTTGCAACACAAAAGCCCTGAAAATCTCTCTTTATTGAGCCAAGTTTGAGAGATGACTGAAATCCTCCCCATCTGTGAAGTACCTCATTCATAAATAACCCTTTAGTTCCGTAATCAGGCTCAAAATTATTTTTTAAAGTCTTTGTATATCATAATAATATTTGAATCTCCATACTCAGGGGGAAATTTAGCAGAAAAGGGAAATATAAAAATACAAGTAGTCTTGTGCCTGGGCATCAAATGAATTAGTATTTCATAAAATTTCATAAGAAAACAATGTGAAGATTTTATGAAATACCTACATAAATCAAATGGCATTTTTGCAGAAACAAAACAAAAAAATCTGAAATTCATATGAAATCTCAAATGGCCTCAAATATCAAAAATAATATAGGAATAAAAGAGCAAATTTGGAAGTCTCACACTTTCATTTTCAAAACATTTTACAAAGCACTCACATAACATGGTATTGGTATAAAGGCAATTATATAGATCAATAAAACAGAACACAGAGACTGAAAATAACACATGGCATACATGCCCAAATGATTTTCCATAAGGTACCAAGACTACATAGTGGGAAGGATAATTTCAACAACTAAATTTGGAAAAGCTGAATATCCATACACAAAGGTATGAAATTGGACCTTCAAATATATCAAATTTAAAAATTTACATGAGGTACATTAATTAATACAAAAATTGTAAAAATTCTAAAAGAAAAACAAGGAGAAATGCTTCAGGGCATTGAATTTGGAGATGATTTCTTGAATGTGACACCAAAATCATAGGCAACAAAAGCAAACAGATATAAACAAATGAGACTAAATTGAACTCAAAAACTTCTGTGCATCAAAGGAAATAAAATAAAAAGGCAACCTAGAAAATATTTTTAAATTATATATCCAATAAGAGGTCAATACCATATAAAGAATGTTTATAACTCAACAGTAACAATAACAAAACATCATTTTAAAAAATGGTCAAAGGATGTGAATAGACAGTTCTGTAAGTAAGATATACAAATGACCCATAAGTATGTATATATATATGTATATATATACATATATATATAAAGATACTCAATATACCTAATTTTATGACATACAAATCAAAACCCACAAGAGATACTATTTCACATCCATTATGGCAAGCTATTTTCAAAGGAATGGAAAAGAACAAGTTTTGGCAAAGGATAGAGAGAAATTGGAATCCTTGCGCACTTTTGTGGGAATAAAAATGGTGTATCCATTGTTGCAAACAATATAAAAGTTACTTTAAATTGTCATATCATCTAACAATTCCAATTCTGGGTATATATGCAAAAGAATTCAAAGTAGGATATTGAAGAAATATTTGCACATTCATATTTTGCAGCATTATTTATAATACCAAAATAGTAACTCAATCCAAAATTCTATCAGTAGATGAATGGATAAAGAAAATAGGCTATCATGACATTAGTAAATTTATAGTACATTATGATAAGTGAAATAAGCCAGTCATATAATGGACAAATACTGTATAGTTCCACTTGTGCCAAGTGTCTGAAGGTGTCAAAATCATACAAACAGAAAAAAGGTAGAGGGGATATTATTGTTTAATCAGTATAGTTTTAGTGTTGCAAGACAAAAAAGGTCCAGAAATCTGTTGCACAATAATACTCTTTAACACTTCAGAATTAGTCATGATGATAAATTTAATGTTATGGTTTTTTTTAACACAATAAAAAGTTTAAACAAGCAAATTGAGACATTTTGGAAATAAATACACCAATGCACAGCACAATTTTTAGAAATAAATACGTTCAACCCATCAATTCTGTGAATATTGTCTTTAGCAGAGCTTAAGCTACTGCTGATCAAAAACACTCAATATATCAAAGATATAAAAAGATCAAAAGAAAAATGACACTATACACTTCAGAAAATTGACACAGTGGGATAATTTGGCAAATAAAAAGTTTTTACATACTTTTTAAGTGAATGTTTCTGGCATTTCGTTTGAACATATTTCTTGATGTTAAGAAAAAAGCAGCTTAATTCAGCCATTAGAGTTTAAGAATATAATTAGATAATTACCTACTATTCTTTATGAGATGAATCCTAGTTCAAATAGCAAAAAGTAAAGTTGCTTAGATGTCTAGCTTTCTTTATATTCCTGAGTGGCAACATTTATTTGCTGTCATGACAGATTCACAGCTTTCTAATTGGAGGAGGGATATGTTCTCTGAATTTTCCAGACAGCATAACTTGTTAATTATATTAAAATAGTTTTATATATGAAGAAAACAGTAAAATTTAAAACTGGTAGAAGTAACCTATTAGTTTTTGGAAAATCTGCGGTCTAGACAGAATTTTTTATGGTGGTCATATCCTATGCTCAATGATAGCTTTTCTTAGTACCATTAATTCTCCCTTGCAAAGATGAGTCACTGTGATAATTTAACATGTGATACATAGATTGAGTATCCTTTATTTAAAATGTTTGGAACCAAAAGTGTTTCAGATTTTGAATTATTTTTAAATTGGACTATTTTCATATTTATAATAGGATATTTTGTGAATGGATGGCAAAAAAATAATTGTTTCATATATACCTTATAAACGTAGTCTCAAGACAATTTTACACAATAGATGTAGTGCATCTGTATTTTGACTATAACCTATCACATGAGGTCCATTTGTAGAGTGGAAAAGGGAGACTTGATAGTTCTCAAAGTTTCAGATTTTAAGCCAGCTCAAATTTGAGATTTTCAGATTAGGGATGCTCAATTATTACAAAGAAAACACTTGGCAAAATAAAGAAGCTTATAAAATGTATGATATCATCACAATTTCAGACTAGTCATACTTTTCTTTAGCACTGACAGTGGGTCCTAGTTAGACCTGACAAATTATGTTCTTAACAAGTTTTAGGTTTGAGGATAATTCCCACATTATACAATTTTTACTATTCTTATTTGATATAAAAATTGTAGATAATATTGGGAGACAATACAGAAAAAAAATTGAATTATTCAAAGTAAGAGATAGTTATACATTTGAAATGCAGCAGCTGTTTAACCTCAGAGAAATCTAGATATGTTGTTAGGAAAGGGACCTTATGAGGATCAGCAGCAACAAATTGCATACGATCCTGGAGTATACGCACAAATTGCTGTAGAGGTGGTTAGGACATGGAAGACTTTACCAGGACATGGAGGTTTACAAGATCAATTATCTAAGATAATATAAGGAGCTAATGAATCTTATGCTGAATTTGTAGATAGGCTTATTCAAACAGCTACCAGAGTTTTTGGGAATACAGAACAAGCAATGCCATTAATAAAACAACTGGCTTATGACCAAGCGAATCATTGGTGCAGAGATATCATTAGACCATGGAAACATGAAGATTTAAACACATATATCAAATTATGTAGAGATATTAATGAACAAGACCAAGTCGTGGCAGCTGCAGTAAAACAGGCTTTAGATGCCAGAGACATTGATGAACAAGGGCAAATTGTGGCAGCTGCAGTAAAACAGGCTTTTTATGCCAGGCCAAGAACATGCTACAATTGTGAACAAACAGGAAATTTTAAAAGGAATTGCCCCATAGGAGGAGGGTTTAACAAAACTAGGTATCAAAGGAGTAGAATACCGGGTATTTGCCCACTATGCCGTAGAGGGAGACATTGGGCTAATGAATGCTGTTCTCAAACCACCATAGAGGGTACTCCATTATCAAAAAACGAACAAGGACCAGGTGTTTATCCACTATATCTTGGAGAAAGGCATCAAGCTCCATTGCCAAAAAATGGACGGGGGGCCCAATGCTCCGGGGCCCAAAACCACAAATATACGGAGCACTGGAGGAACCCAGCAACCCCATCAGGGTAGTGCCCAGGACACATTGTCCATCATATTCCTCATCAGACAAACCAGAGGGAGCGCAGGGTTGGACATCTGCGCCTAACTAACATCTGGAGTACTAACTCCAGAGATGGGAATTCAAATCATTCCCACAGGGGTAAAAGGACCTCTTCCCAAAGGAACAGTAGGCTTATTATTGGGACGCACCTCTTCTACTCTAAAAGGACTTATGATAAGTCCTGGGGTAATTGATCCCGAGTATGAAGGTGAAATAAAAATTATAGCTAGTTCTCCAAAGGGTATATCAGTAATTTCACCAGGAGATAGAATAGCACAGTTACTAATAATACCAAGCCTACATGATAAATTTTCCAGTCATGCTGTAGAAAGAGGTTCCAAGGGATTAGGCTCCACAGGTATAGATTGGGCTATGTTTTCTTTAAATTTAGATTCTCGCCCCATGCTAAAACTAAATATTCAAGGACATGAATTTAATAGGCTACTGGATACAGGTGTAGACCTTAGCATCATCTCTCGTCAAGAATGGCCAAAACATTGGCCATTACAACAAGCCACTCAAAAACTTCGAGGCCTAGGAGTGGTGACTAATCCTCATAGAAGTGCAATGGTATTAGATTGGAAGGATCCTGGAGGATGTGAAGGAACTATACAGCCATAAGTATTGGATCATCTTCCCGTAAATTTATGGGAACGAGATGTCCTAAATCAATTAGGTTTGACATTAACAAATAACATCAATCAAAATGCACTCACTATTATGACTAGACAAGGTTTTAGGAAAGGAAAAAGATTAGAAAAACAAGAACAAGGTATAGCAACACCAATACAAATATATCAAGGAACAGACAGACATGGGTTGGATTTTCAGAAAGGGCCACTGAGAGAATAAAAATTACATGAAAATCAGAAAGACCAGTATGGGATCCTCAGTGGCCCCTGACTAAAGAAAAGATACAAGCAGCCCATGATCTGGTCAAACAACAATTAGCGGAAGGACATATACAACCTTCTGTATCTCTCCATAATACTCCCATTTTTGTCATCAAAAAGAAATCTGGTAAATGGAGATTATTGCAAGATTTAAGAGCCATTAATAATGAGAGGATTATTATGGGAACTGCTCAATCAGGGATTCCTCAATTGTCTGCTTTGCCAAAAACTTGGTATGTTTTAGTTAGAGATATTAAAGATTGTTTTTTTTCCCAATTCCAATTCATCCTGAGGACACTCCACGTTTTGCATTTACTATCCCTGCACTGAATCATGAAGGTCCTGATCAGTGATATGAATGGAAAGTACTCCCTCAATGGATGGTTAACAGCCCAACTATGTGTCAAATTTATGTTAACAAAGTAATCCAGCCACTTAGAAATCAAAATCCTGAACTACAAATATTTCACTATATGGATGATGTATTATTAGCACACAAAACTAAAAATATATTGCTAGAATGTTATGCCACACTTACAAACTTATTAAAAAATTATAATCTAGAGATAGCAATAGATAAAGTACAATTAAATTTTCCAATTAATTATTTAGGAGTTCTACTATCCTCAACCATGGTCCATCCACCAAAAATTCAAATACGAGTAGATCAACTCAAATCACTTAACGACTTTCAAAAGTTATTAGGAGACATAAATTGGATAAGGCCTTATCTAGGTATACCAACAGGAGAGTTGGGACCTTTATTTGATATCCTAAAATGTCCATCAGATCCAAATTCACCCCGAATGTTAATGCCTGAAGCAAGAAAGGCATTAAAAATCATTGAAACATATATTGAAAATATGCATTTGGATAGAATTGATATAAGTTTGCCTTTATTATTTATTGTACTACCAACAAAAAATATTCCTACAGGAGTATTTTGGCAAGAGGGTCCATTATTATGGATACATTTATCTTATTCTCCTAACACTATTCTTACTAGGTATCCTGAGGCTGTAGGACAATTAATACTCAAAGGAATAAAAGCAGCAAAGGGAGTGTTTGGAATTTTTCCCAATAAAATTATTACTCCATATACTATGAATCAAATTGATGAGTTAGCTAATGAGTTAAATACTTGGGCAATAATTATGTGCAAATCTAATGTTTCATTTGATAACCACTTACCATCTAATCCTTTATTGTCTTTTTGGTCATTGCATCCTGTAATTTTTCCAAAAATGACAAGAAAAACACCTATTATGAATGCTCCAAATATATTCACTGATGGGTCAAATAATGATACAGCAGCAATAGTTACACCTGATCAAACTTTTACATTTTTAGTACCCAAACAATCAGCTCAAAAGGTAGAGCTTAATGCAGTATTACAAGCTTTTGTGATGTTTAAAGATTCTGTATTTAATTTATTTTCCAATAGTTAGTATATAGTTAATGCTATAGTATTCCTTGAAGATGCTGGTAGGATTTCCCCTTCCTCTACTGTTTTCTCTTTGCTTTCCACTATACAAAATCTAATCTGGGACAGAAAAGATCCATTCTTTATAGGACATATCAGGGCACATACAGGATTGCCTGGAGCCTTAGTTTGGGCAATGATTTAGCAGATAAAACTACACATGACATACATATTTTCTCTACACTAGAAGAAGCTATAAATTTTCATAAAAGGTTCCATGTCAATGCTAATACTTTACAAAAACGTTTTAAAATAACTAAGGAACAAGCTAGACAAATAATAAAACAATGTCAAAATTGTGTGACCTTTTTACAAGTTAATCTGGGAGTCAATCCTAGAGGATTGATACCTAATCATATTTGGCAGATGGACGTCACACACTTGCCAGAATTTGGAAAATTAAAATATTTGCATGTTACAGTTGATACTTCTTCTGGATTTTTGATGGGCTCCCTTCATGCTGGAGAAAAAACTAAAGTAGTTACAGCTCATTGCTTACAAAATTTTGCCACTGTGGGCGTTCCAAAACAGTTAAAAACAGATAATGCCCCTGGTTATACTTCTACCTCTTTTAAACAATTTTGCTCATCATTTGGCATTACTCATATAACAGGAATCCCATACAATTCACAGGGACAAGGCATAGTTAGTTGAAAGAGCTCATAAACTGTTAAAATGTACTTATTAAAGCAAAAAGACGGAATTGGGAAGGGGTATATATTCCCCAAAGATAAACTTAAAATAACCCTTTTTACTCTAAACTTTTTAAATTTGGATTCATCAGGACTTAGTGCTGCAGAAAGGCATATGTGTCCAAAAAATGTACATAAGCCCAAGGTACTTTGGAAAGATATTCTAACAGGACAATGGAAAGGTCCTGATCCATTAATTGTATGGAGTCGGGGGTCTGTTTGTGTGTTTCCACAGGAAGAACAGCAGCCAATTTGGATTCCAGAGAGATTAACTAAAGTCCTGACCCAGTGATTATCTGGAGTCGGGGGCCTGTTTGTGTGTTTCCACAGGGAGAACAGCAGCCGATTTGGATTCCAGAGAGATTAACTAAAGGGATTTCTGATTTCTACAGACCAAAAAGAAGATGATTTGGCTCAACTCCATAACAGCTGATATCCAAAACTCTAGTTTGGCTATCCTTACATCTGCGACAGAACCAGGATGCTTTGTTAAATATCTATTTTATTATTACCCTTTCCCACATCATGAAGTTCTATTTTGTTTTTTGAGCTTATACAGACCTAGGTTAATGTTTTGCTGATTAGTTCTATTTTTTGACTATAGAATTTGTAAACATTGCAATGGAGATTTCACCTGTAAACAGTTATAAGGCCTTTACTATTATGTTATGTGTTTTATGTATTATATTATGTATGCACACTTGTATTTTGTGTTATATGTTTGAATGTATGTATGTCCATATATCATATATGATGAGCACTCATGAAAAAATGGACCCAAATATATTTTTTTTAATTCTCGTGATTTAAATGGTTTAATTTAAATTGGGTAAACAACTGTTGAGAATTGTTTTAATATGTGAACAAAAAAGGAGGTTAACAGATCTGTTTGTTTACTTTCACCTTTCCTTTTCATTATATTTAATAATTCTCTTCAAGATAATGTAAATTGTTAAGAAAATTGTTTTCTTTTAGTGCCTTCTGGAATGTTACATAATTTTTTCTTTAGCCATTATTGCCAGAATTCCTATCTTCATCCCAGTGTCGGTGAAGACAAAGATAAAACCAATCTACAGCTTCTGCAATAGCCATCACTGAACTGTTTGGAGTACTTGCCTGGACTATGTACCAATTGTATGCATTGTGACTTCACCTGTATGCCTTGTGAACTATCTGTTGGTGCAGTGACTTGTGGTAGTGTTGGGGTATTTTTGCTGATGATGTCATTGGTGGTACAATTTTTCCAAAAGGAGCCATCAATTGGCTTGGTGTATCTTCCTCCCTTCTGCTTGTCATGATCGTTCAGCTAAAATTTGGAGGCCAAGAGAGGTGAGGCAAAGAACCTCACCGCTGGTACAAAGACCTCTCCACAGGCATGGCTGTATACTGGACTGGTAGTCAGTGACAGGTAAGATCCAATTGCAGTGGTACAAACCTAAGACAGGAGGCTGATGCCTTGAGATAAGCTCATCCGATAATGGGTAAGGACTATATGTACTATTGGACAACCTAAGGCATTCACAGTCCCTAAGGCACATGCTTGTTGTTTAAACAGAGGGGGAGATGTTGAGAGCCACAGCCAAAGGGGCCCCAGCAAACTCCCAGCTGCCAGCAAATTTTCAGACTGCCAGCTGATGATTGGCTCACAGAGGCCCCAGCAACATCTAGCTGATTGGCTCCTCTGTGGTGATGCTCATTGAGGGACTTCTTTGGCTCCGCCCACATGACCCAGCCAATCGGCCTCAAGAGCAGGAGGATTGTGGGAGGTGGAGAGGCTTGTGTTTGTGTGAGAGGCTTGTGGAAAGCTGGTGGTGGCAGTTGGGCTCTGAGGGTTTTTCCTGAGGAGCTGTTTTGTTTGGCCTGTGTGGTTCTAAAAATAAAGTTCGTTTCTTTTGACAAGCGGCTCCTGAATTGTGCCCAGCCAGACTGCGGCAGTTATACATTTGTTAAAGGAAGTATGATTTTTCAATTTTTTCCCCAAAGGCTCTAGGATACATTTTTTGAAAAGAAATACATCTTTATTGCAACTTGCCTGATTATTCATCTTGATTAGTTCTTACACTTTTAGAAAAATTTTCTTCTGCCTCTAGTACTCTGTAAAAATTTGTTTTTCCTTTTGAAATTAACAAAAAATCATATGTATTAATGGTACACAACCTGATGTTTTGAACTAAATGCATATGGTGGAATTCTTTATATGAGCTAATTAATATGTGCACTATATCATATATTTATTTTTGCAGTTAGAACACTTAAAACCACTTAGAACTTTTCAAGTGCATAATACTGTATTATTAATTATAGTCATCCTACTGTACAATATTTCATATAAGAGCTCTTTTGTTTTAAATTTTGTCCTGGGACCACTCCTTAGTACCAATCTCCTCTCTCAGTCACTTGCAACCACATTCTACTCGGTGCTTCTATGGATCCAGATTATTTAGGTTACACATAAAAGTGAGATCATCTGGCATTTGCCCTTCTGTGCCAGGATTACAGGGAGAAACATTTTTTTTTTAAATTCGTGAGTTTATTATTGTTTTATTACCGCTGACTAAACCAGGGAGGGTGTAGCTGTCCTCTAGAGTGGGCAGTCACCTCGAGAAGCACGCAGAGGCCTGCTAGATTTCACCTCCACTGCCACTACCATCTGCACTTATTCTGTAAACTCTTTGAAGAAAGAGGTTATGTCTTTTCCATCAGTATATATCAGTACCTGGTACAGTTAACTGATATAGAGTACATGGAGTAAATATTATTGAAATAAAAAAAATCTACTTGTCTCAAATCCTATTGAACTCGAAATCATCAGTAAAAGAGAAATGGAAGGAAGAAAAAAAACATGGAGAAGATGTCTGTTTTCCTATCTTGGTGACATGTGTGTAAGTAGGCTTGTTCTGTGAAACAGTCTTCCTGGACTTATTATAAATAGACTTGTGCAACACTCTGATCATTAATAACGCTGTTCATTTTACCATTACTTCATAATTTTACTTGTTTTAATTTATTTTTGCATCCTAGTTACATACTTAACCATTCACACAGTTCTTGATTTCTTTGTTTATAGTTATTTATTAAACAGGTATTTATTTATTGATTACATGACTGCGTGGCAGTTCAATAGTGATAAAGTCTGTCTTTTCCAAATTTTCTGGTAGATGGAGATAAATTATAGAAAAATAAATATGTGCAAGGGCATATTTTTACTCTTTGGTGAATAATGACAAAAATGGGAACACTCATTTGTATATAATATGTAGAAAAAACCTTATGGTGATATTTGAAAAGAGATCTTCATTTAGAGAAAAAGCCATGGAGTTTCCTTTAGAAAAACAATCCTAGTCAGTGACAGTAGGATATGCAAGTTCCCATATTAAAAAAGAAATTTTTTGTTATGATTAAAAATCATCAAGTTGGTCTGCAAGGTGAGAGTTTGACGAGAAAGCAGTAGAGGATGAGGTCACAGAGCTGCTGTATGACCAGTAATATTGAACCTTATAGGTCATGATAAATTGCATTTTATTCAACATCTAGAAAGCCATTGAAAATCTTTGAACAGATAATTGATTTAATATTCATTTTATTTAGCAGAAATTCTGGATTCTGTGTTAAAAAATAATAAGTAGGGGCATGAGACAAATTCAAGAGGACAAAGATATTGTGGGGAAGAGACAATAGTGCTATGCTATGAAGATAAAGAAAACTTCAGATTCTCAGTGTGTTTCGAGTGCAGAGGCAATATGATTCGAGATTTGCCAGTAAATTAGACACAGGTAGTGCCCATCTTCCCCTCTCAATTTCTTTTACCATTCTTTAGAAATGTTCTTATCTCACTACCTAGAAAAACAAGGCTTTCTAGGCACTGACTTTTTTTAAAATTATTACCCCAATATATAGTTAATGTACAGAAGTAAGTTGCTTTACTATACGTCAGAAATGGAAAATGAAATTTGAAATTAAAAACACATCATAATTTAGCTAATAAAACATAAAGATCGAAATATTTACATATAAAGCTAACAAAATGTGTTAAAGTTCTATATGAGAAAAATGCCAAATTAAAAATTCAAGAACCAAATAAGTGAAGAGATATTCCATATTTATGGAAAGCTTCAATATTTTTCCTGTTGTTTTAATGTTTATAGATTAATTTGCTGTTTTGTGGCTCACAAACATTTCTTTATTATTTATTTTTATTTATTTTTTGGTACACAGGGAATTCACTCAGGGACAGCCTTATTTTGCATTTTATTTAGAGACAGTGTCTTGCTGAGTTGCTTAGTGACTCACTTTTATCGAGGCTGGCTTTGGACTCTCAGTCTTCCAACCTCAGCTTCCTGAGGTGGCACTGGGATTACAGGTGTGCTCCATGTTAGAGACTGGAGCTCTCTTCTCTACAGGTTTGACTTGGATGGATTAATTCTGTATGTACTTTGAATATTCCATTTTTTGACAAGTGTAATAGAGTTACAATATTGTTTTATTGCCCTTGTGTTCTAATTCTAATGTCTGCTAATTCTGGGAAAGTTTTTATTTGGTTTTTCTTTTCATTATGGTTGTATTTCCCTGTTGATTTCTACACATGGTAATAATTAACTCTAGATATTGCAAAATTTAACTTGGTAGATGTAAACAATTCTGAGTTGTGTTACAGACCACAATTAAATTATTTTCAGAAAGTTTGCTCTCTTCAGGGATACCTCTTTTAAAAATGAGATGTGTAATCCCTGCTTGATGCACATGCCTGTAATTTCAGGTGCTCAGGAGGCTAAGGCAGAGGGTCCCAAGTTCAAGGCAAACCTCAGCAATTTAATGAGACCCTAAACAAGTTAGCAAGACCCTGTCTCAAAATAAAAAATAAAAAAAGAGTTAGGTATGTGGCTTGGTAGTTAAGTGCCAATTCTTGGTACCAAAAAAAAAAAAAAAAGAAATACATACTTTATATACCATAAAATGCACACTTTTAAGGTACACAACTTAGCAGTTTTTCCTATATTCAAATTTTTGAGACTGTAACTATGAACCTAGTAATTAATTGAAGAAATTTTCATTGGCCTCAAAGAATTCTCAGGTAGCCTTTATGAGTAATTTATATTCTTACACTTGGCATAGTAACAGAATGCATTTATCTACTTTCTGTCTATAGAATTCCTTATGCTTTTATACAAATCGAATTATAAAATATGTAACCTTCTGCATCTGGTCTTCTTAATTTAGCATAATGATTTCGAGATTCATCAATATTTGATCATAGGTCAGTAATGCATTCCTTTTATGGCTGAATAATACATTTAATGGATTAAATTAATTTGCTAATTGATGAACAGTTGGTTTGTTTTTAAATTTTGGCTACTAAAAATAAATACTACTATGGAAATGCACTAAGCCCCACCTTTTTAAAAGTTCTACCAACTCTTAATACTGCAACATTGGGGACTAAGCTTCTAATATAAGTAACTCTGGAGGAAAAAATTATATCCAACCATAACAGATCTCACTTTGTATTAATTTCCAATTTCATTCCATTTTTAATCATGCTCATTTCTTTGGAATCTGGCATGAGTTTTACACATGTGTATCATCTTTCAGTTCAAGCTATCTTTATTTCCAATGTAACTAATGGATTCTGCACCAGGTAGCATAATTTTAGTGGCTTTAGTTTCTTATTGAACTCTAATGATTAATTTCAACGATCAATTTCATCATTTTCCGGGATACTGATGCTACGTTTTTTGATCAGTAGGTTCTCTCTCAGAAAATAAAAGAGTAATTCAGTAAGTAATTCACATGAAATAAATGGAGTAATCCAAATTTTCTTGCCTTTCACCAATTTCTGCCTCCTTCACAAATAACAGTAGAAGAGGGGGTGTGGGACCAGCATCAATATTAACTCCTTGAATCCTGCCAACAACCTTGTGTTTTGCCTCCAAGAGTGGACAGAAATGGCCATTCCTGGTAGCATTCACTCTCCTTACCTAATTTCTCCATGTGCAGAAGTCATATCACTTTTCAAAAGCCAAAGGATATTGAAAGAACTTTATAACAACCCTTCAACTGTGGATAGAGAAGGACCACAAAGGAAGAGAAGTGGTTGATTGTTAGGTATTATTTCTTTATAATCACAGTGACTGTCTCATTTCTTGAATTTCTTAAATATTAATTCTCATATAATTCAGAGGCATCTAATGTAATCCAAAGAGAAGTTGTCTTCTCTTTCTTCTTCTTGTTCTCTTCCTCCTCCTCCTCCTCCTCCTCCTCCTCCTCCTCCTCCTCCTCCTCTTCCTCTTCCTCTTCTTCATCATCAATTTAAAAAATTTTAAAATTTAATTTTTAAAATTAACATTTCTTAGGAAAATTTTATATTTTGAGAAGTTTTCTTTAAATATGTTGTTGTTGCTTTCAGGGGAGGATTCACAGACCAAAAAAAAAAAAAAGTGCTAATTTAAATGCATGATTCCCACACATACAAAAACGGGAATTACTTACAGCATAATTGTGTCTGTTTGCAAAAAGCTTTTTACCCTGGTTCCCTAGGAACATCTCAGATAAACAAGATCTGCATAGTCTCAGGCCCAACTTCAAAATTACTAGGTCTAGTGTAAAAATCCAGGTAAAATTTATATACAGATTAAGTTGATAAACTCACAGTGAGAACAAGGCAGAGATTTTAAGAATCCCTTTGCTCAGGTAGCACCACAATTTCATTAATCTGAATCTCTGAATCATAACTCAGTTATCTTTGTTAAACTTCCATGTGATTATGAAGTTGAAACAATTTAGGAAAATCTTGTCTAGAAAGAGGTTCTTTTCTAAACTTCAAAACAATTATTTTCACATTCAACTTCATTTAAGATGGTTTTCAAGATTGGTAAGTCTGTCATAAGTTCAAATGGCTCTGATGTCAAATGGTTGAGTCCAATGCTTTTTTTCTTTTTAAAAAAATTCTCTCTCTCTCTCAGTCTCTCTCTCTCTCTCTCTCTCTCTATATATATATATATATATATAAAACTGTAGAGTGTATTTTGACATATTATACATAAATGGAGTATAATTAATTATAAATAAAATCTCATGCTTGTGGTTGAACATGACGTGGAGTTACACTGGTGGTATATTCATATATCAACACACGAAAGTTATGTCCTATGTCCGATTTATTCTACTGTCTTTTGTATTCCCATTTTCCTCCCTTTCCTTCATTCCCCTTTGTCTAATCCAACGAACTTCTATTCTTTTCCCTCAACCCTGGTCCTTTACTGTGTGTTAGCATCCACATACCAGACAGAACATTGGGCCTTTGTTTTTTTGGGGATTTGCTTATTTCACTTAGCTCCATATTCCACAGTTACATCAATTTACTGCAAATGCCATAATTTCATTCTTCTTTAAAGGTGTGTCATATTTCTTTGTGCATATATACCACACTTTCTTTAACCATTCAGTTGTTGAAGGACATCTGGGTTGGTTCTATAGCTTAGCTATTGGGAATTGAATTGAGACAAACATTGATGTGGCTATGTCACTGTCATATGCTGATTTTAAGTCCTTTGGGTATATAATGAGGAGTGGGATACTTTGGTCAACCAATTGGTGGTTCCATTCCAAGCTTTCTGAAGAATCTCCATTTTGCTTTTCAGAAGGGTTGCACCAATTTGAAATCCCATCAGCAATGTGTTAATGAAACTTCCCCCCCAACATCCTCACCAACATTTATTATTACTTGTATTATTGATAATTGTTGTTCTGACTAGAGTGAGATGGAATCTTAGTGTAGTTTCAATTTGCATTTCTTTAATTGTTAGGGATGTTGAATATTTTTCATGTACTTATTGGACATCCATATTTATTTTTTCTGCAAAGTGTCTATTCAGTTTATTTGCTCATTTATTGATTAGTTTTCTCTCTCTCTCGCTCACTCTCTCTCTCTGGTGTTAATCTTCTTATTTTTTAACTTCTTTATATATACTGGAGATTAATATTGTATTTGAGGTGCAAGTGGCAAAGATTTTCTTCCATTCTGTAGTCTCTCTTTATGTTCTTCATTGTTTCCTTTACTGTGAATAAGTGAAGGTCAATCTTTTTATCCTGGATGGTTTATTGTATGATATATGGAGAAATCTCTCCTGTGGATTAAGAAAATAAAACAATTAAAAATGAACTCATATAGTGAAGCCCTCCTAAAAGCTGAAATTACTCAATGATTTCTGTAGGAGAGAAGTACAGTTGACCCCACCTTTTTCATGTTCCAAGATCCCCACTGGATGCCTGAAAATATGATTACTACCATGCTGTATATATACTCTTTCTTTTCTCTCTCTCTCTCTCTCTCTCTCTCTCTCTCTCTCTCTCTATATATATATATATATATATATATATATATATATATATATATATATATATGACTATGGACAGATAGATCATGCACAATTCCTTCTCTTAGAGAAAAAGACTCAGTATTTGTTATATATTCCTCCAGGTTATTTTTCCTAGAGAGATAAAGCACATAATTGAAGAAAAACAGTTTTTATCCAAAGAATCTTTGCTCTTATTTTCTTGCTTTACTAATTATCCCAACTAACATTCTAGTATCTATGTTTTCACTAAAAAAAAAGAAAGAAAAAAATAGCTCCTTCTTATTAAATTATCAAAATGCTGAAGACCTGTCCATAAGGGAAGTGGTAGCAGGGATTATGAGTTTCCCAGCATTCTCTCCCCATACTAGTCTTCTTGCTTCCTCTTCCTCTTTTCACTCAAGCTCTCTCATAAACTATCAAAGCGTTTTCTCCTTATCTTTACTTTCTATTCCCAATGTATTCAATAATTCATCTGACTTCCATCTTTACCACTTTATTCAAATATCACAGTGTTTGGAAATCAGGTAGAGTAATTATGATTTCATTTCTGTTTTTTAAGATTGCTTTGGATATTTTACTCCCTTTGCATTTTTATTTAAATTTTATATCTGACATGTCAATTTCTATAAAGGATTATAATAATCAATTTAGAGTTCTTAAGCAACTTTATTTATTCTTCAATATTCATATTTGTGTTTCAATTTTTAGTATTATGGCAAATAAAATTTTCTTTTTGCTATTTCCATTTGCTTTGTTTCTAGTATCTGTAATATAATTTTTAGTAACATCAATCTCAAATACTGTGGCATTGATAAAATCAAATTGTAAGTCTCACAGGGTTTTTAACATTGTTTTTGTGTTATGTATGTGTGTGTGTGTGTGTGTGTATTTCTTAGGAGTTCTACAGTCCACTCATGTCACATTCAATTATAAATGTAGTTTTTTGGATTGTCTGACTACATTGTTAAATTTTTATAAGATGCTGAAATTGTATAATGAAAGTGGATATTTAGAAATAAATATTTTATATATTTGAGTGTCATATTATTATCTGAGTGCCATATTATGTACACACACACACACACATATACATACGTATATGTACACACACACACACATATATATATATAAATATATATATAGTAAAATTTTGGCATATTTTATATACATATTTGGCCAAAATTTTTATAATATTTTAACCAATTTACCCAGTGATAAATAATTTTAAAAGGTCTTAATTATTACTAATTAAAAAGGTAATCATTTTCAAAGGTCTTAATTATTATTAATTAAAAAGGTAAATAAAAAAAAAAAACTACTGTTTTTTTGACCTTATCTTGCCAGACAAATCATGCCAGTGTTTTTTCCATCCATTTATTCAGAGGCTCTTACAGCTCCTATCTTATTTAAATCACAATGGCTTGTTTTGTAATAATTGTTAGAACAGTTTCAGGATATTAAGTTATTCTGTAAACAGTATTTTCATCCCTGCATTTTAGCTTGTGCATGAACTGAGAATAGCCTTTCTCATTTACAGATATGCTGTGCATGAACAAAGCTATTTCTTAATGGGATGGTGTTATCATCAGTAGGCTGCTAGCATGAAGAGGTGTTTGCTGTTTTTGAGGAAAAATGCCATATTCAATTGGTAGAAGTGTACACAGCTGTGTTTGGGTTCATCCAACATCTCACAGTAAACATCTGAGGTTTGCTAAATTTCCAAATGTGTTTTGCCACATGCATTTCTCCTTCTTTTTACAACATGAAGGGAGTTTCAGAAGTTGCCATTTCATCTGTTTATCAAAATAGAAACATAAGTAGGCTTTGCTGTCAATAAATTATTTTGAATGGGTTTATGGCTTGTTTTTCTCTCTCTCCCATATAACAAGACAGCATAGAAATAAACAATTCAAAGCCAGAGAGAGGACTCAGGCATCAATGCCAGGATTTTCATGCATTCTGAAATAATGTGCTTCTGTTTGCCAAATGTTGGCAACTTTGCTTGGGCACCAAATCAAGTCAGTCTCCTAGTTGTATCATATGGCTTCAGGTCTTCTCTGTTTAGAATATACTGTTGTTGTTTTTTAAACAAAATTTCCAGAGAGAAAACAAATTGGTTTTTGAAGGCTGTCTTCTAAATCTGTAAATTGAGCTGTTATGGATCATTGATACAATGTCTTACCTAATCTTCAGTCATGATCATAAAGTATCTAAGACTTTAGATGCATTACTTAATCTTTCATTATGGTCTTTTTATTAGTGCATTATAGTTATACATGTTAGTTGGGTTCATTTGACATAATCATTCAAGCATGGAATATAATCTGCTCCACTTCCGTCCCCATTACTTCTCCCTTTCCTTCTCTGCTCTGTCCCTGTGTTTCTCTTCCTATGCTGTATTGGTCTTCACTTTACTTATTTATAGATTTATAAATTAGTGCTTTATAGATATGCATAAAGGTAAAAGTCACTGTGGTACATTAATATATGTAATAGGACAGTTTGGTCAATTTATTCCACCATTTTCTTTTCCTGTCCTTCCTCCCTCCCTCTCAATCCCTTTCCTTTGCTTCATTAATCTCTCTTTTTCTCCCTTCTATTTTCCTGGTAATCCCACTCCAACACATATCTCTGTACCTCTTACCCCTCTTATTTTGGTGTAGCTTCAGATAACAGAAAACATTTGACCCTTGACTTTCTGAGGGCTTGCCTAGCACGGGCAGGATCTGGGTTCCATCCTCAGCACTGCATAAAATAAAGGCATTGTGTTGTGTCCCTCTACAAAAAAAAAAAAAAAAAAAAAAAAAGATTTCCCCTCTCTCGCTCTCTCTCTCTTTAAAAAAAATTAAAAAAATAAAAAAATAAAAGTACTCTTGATAAAAATGTAAAAGAAAGAAATGGAGACCTATTAGTAGCAAAACAAAAACAGCAGCAACCATTTACAGCTTGGAATCCCTATCCAATACAGGAAAAATAAGAAGTAAACTATGTAATTATTAAAAAGGAAAAAATGTCAGTATCTGGTTATATAATATGTTACCTTTGACTTAGAAAAACTAACACAATAAACAGAACAATGCTGGAATAAGAGATTGTTTGAAATGTTGGTAAATTTTAAAAATACATGTATTAAATATAATATTCTTCTGTATGCCAGCAAATACATTGAGAAGATAGACAAAATAATCTCCAACAAGAGAAAAAGAAAATACAAACTACTTAAAAGTAAAGAGTAAATGACATATAACATTTAGATTAAGGAAGTCACATAGGACTGGGAATGTAGCTCAGTGGTACAAGACCTGGGTTGAATGACCCAAGCACTGAGAATAAGAAAGAGAGAAAGAGAAAGTGGGAGGAAGGCAACAGAGAAAAACAAATATGAGAAGATATAAAACTATGAATAAATGGAAATCACTAGCCTGGGAAGAAAGCATTAATAATGGAAATATAGAATTTTCCATTAAATCTAAGATTAGTGTAGTTTTATTTAAAAACATTGACAAAATTGGAAGAATTAAAATGTTATTTTTAAGGCTCATTTACAGAAATGACTGGAAAATTAATACATATGAAGAGAAAAAACATTATTCTTACAATTTTTTTTTGAAACACTACTAAAATAATTTTAAAATTAATAGTGTTAAAATGACATTTCAGTTACCTCATCATACTTTACAGTTACAATTATTTAAGTTCTAACATTATCAATATTGCTATTTTATTTTTTTATTTTTATTTTTTTGATATAAAATAACTTTTATTTACATAATTTATATCTATAGAACATAACTGCTTTCTTTAGAACAAGAAAATTTACATATGACAGATATTGCTTTTTTTGTCAACAACTTCTTCAAGTGGTAGTATACATGGTTGCGTCTTTTTAAAATAATATGGTGGTAAACAATGGATATTAATATTTTTATTGGTGCCTCAATCATTTACCAACAATTAGGCTTTGAAGCCATCATGTTGATCACATGCTAAGATGTAAGTGTTTAGGAGGAAAAGTCAAGAAAAGATAAAGACTTTTAATCACATCTCCTTCAAGATTTATAAAATAAATTCTTTGCAACACCTTTACATCAGTGAGACTTAACACAGATCATTCCATCTTGTAAGGTAAGTACAGTGATTAAACTTCTCTTTATCCAAGATAAGTTTTAAGACTATAAAAGTAGGATAACCCTCCATTAAACAATAGTTTTCTTACCTTAAGGTGCTGATATCTGTATGTATAAGTTATTTGTCATTGGAGTTATGAGTTGTGCCTATAAGTTAAAACTGTGTTTATTGCATTATGAAATGATCAGTATTTCAATTGGGAAAATATTTTAAAGTCTAGGTGATTTTAGGGTTTTGTATATTGAAAAAATGGTGGCCAGTTTTCAAGTTCCTTAAAAAGAGGATAATGGCTTAGCAAGTTTAACAGTGATGCCAATTTATTGGAACTTGCTATTAGAGCATCTTCTATTTATTGCCTTACAGAGAAATTTACAATTTAACTTTTTCTTGTGAATGAAGATCTGTAAATCTGAGTGGAAATTCTCTATATAAGTATGCATTTATTTATTTTATTGATTAATGTCACAAAATCATGGTAGTAAATCGCATTGCTATTTTAATAACCTATTTATGTAAATTTTAAAAAATCTCATATTGTACTGAGTACAGTGACACATGTCTGTAATCCCAGGTACTTGAGATGCTGAGGCAGGAGTATGGTGATTTTGATCCCATCGGGGCAACATGGTGAGAACATATCTTAAAAACCAAACCAAACAAAACTCATTCTGAAATTCTTAATTAGTGTTAGTTTGGGTATTAGATTGCCATGACTAAATTATAATTTATCCCTGTATAATATTTATTTTTTAACTTTGCTAACATCTATAATAAACCAGTTTTATGGATGATAATTTTTTGTTGTATAACAATAACAAATATAGGGCATTCATTGTATAGAGAATCAAGTCAGTTAACAAATATTGATATTTTATTTTTTTTTTATTTTTTTTGTGATTTTTTTTTTATTGGTTGTTCAAAACATTACAGAGCTCAAGACATATCATCTTTCATACATTCGACTCAATTGTGTTTTGAACTCCCCAGATACATAATACAAATAAAATCATAAAATTGCTATGTTAAAGCACTGCCAAATGAATATCACTTACATAGAGATCTAAAATCCATTATCAACACTGACAAAATACATGGACTTTAGAATTTCTTTATGTATCACGTTTATTCTTGTTTTACATTTTCCTCCATCTCCTCCCACCCCATAATTTTTGTTTTGTTTTGCTTTGGGGGTGGAACTCAGGACTTTACATGTGCTAGGCACACAGTCACTGGCCCACATCCCTTGCCACTTCATACAAACATTAGTTTATTATTGATCTAATATGATACATAGTAACACAAATATGTATAGCAAAATACATGTGTATGTATAAAAGATACATATTTATGTTCATATTATTATATGAATAATATTATAAATAAAATATAATAATAAAGACAGTATATAATTTTCCATATTTATTAGATTTCAAATTCTAAAATATGTTACTGGATTTTGTTATTATATTTAACAATTGATTGAAATTATAATTTTGAAAAATTATTTATATAAGATGTTAGATATTATTTAATGTCTTTTAATGATACATTCTTAGATGAATATTATGTCATACTAGAGTGAAAAAACTTTAATATCAATTTGACTGTTTTGATTAGTTGTATTTCCTTCAGAAAAAAATTTGCTTATTAAATAAGTAGAAAATGAAAAATATTTCTAAAGTCAAAGCACTTAATAACACATGTGACAAATATCTCATAGGTCATTGAATTTAATTATGCTAAAAACTTTATTAAGAAAACTTGAGTTTTATAGAAAGAAAAAAATCACATATACAACATGGTCTGTTTCTCAGTTCTAAGAAACATTCTTAATTTGGGGGAAGAATAATAGTACTTCTTGCTTCAGCAAGTATTAAGCACTTTTTATGCACTTTTCAAGTTAATTAGCTTATAATTTTATAAAACAAAATCTTCACAGCTCAAAAGTTTAAAATATATTTATGTAGAAACTATTTAAGCAAAATTTATACCTATGAATATTATTTTAGTTTTGATTTTTATAAATAAGAGACAAATGACAAGAAAATGAGTCATAGTATTAATTGATGATTAATGTACTGCCTGTTCAAACTAGCTCTATTTCTGCATCCTTAACTCTAATTTAGGGCATTGGCTAATAATGTCAATCCTTCCATCACTTAAAAAAAAAAAAAGCAAAAATTTAGATGTTGAAGAGATGAGACTAAATGCAGAAAAATAATGACGAAAGTCTTACAGCAATTAATGCCTCTTCATGAGTTGTTTTTAAACTGCAGTTTCCATAACACATTCATGGATTTTTAAAAATAGTTTTGTAAACACAAACATTATAAAATGAATTAATCAATAAAAAGGAAAATAATTATTTTAATCTATTTAATTTAGAGTAGAATATACAATATATATAGCATGGGTAAGGAGAATTTTGTGAATTGCCCTTTTTTATTCAGATTTTATGTATGCATTCTTGGGTGTGATGTAATATACTTAGAGCATTTTTCAAACAAGATCATAAGCCATTGACTGAACCTTAGAACACACAACCTAAATAACTGTGCAGTCAGAATCACTCATCACCACCAGATTCTGTTTCACGGAGATTTGCCTTTGAATTTTTATCAAAAATTCATCTTAGCCAAAAGTCTTCCCAATTAATTATTTTATAACTATATTTATTTCAAGAAGCACTGTGTGTTTTGTAATGTAAGAATCACCCATTGCAAGTTTGGGCAAAGTTTAAACAATCCTGGACCTCTAGATGTCACACAATCAAAACAAATAAGTTTATAAAGGTAAGTAAATAAATAAAAATTAAAAAGCAACTCAAAAGTTTGCACTGGTTAACGCCACATGGACAAAATCACTTCACAGGAGTTGCTGTTACCAGGTACTCTGCCAATGTGCATTCCCATGAAAGGTGAGTGAAAATGTAGATGTACTCTCTGATTACCTAATTATGCAAATTCTTTATCATCATAACCATTTTAATGGAAATTAGCTAATCACTTTTTATCTCATATTCTCTTCTGGGTTCTGCTATAACGATTTTTTACTCAAGTAAGTTTCAAGATAAGAAAACTGAAGCCTGGACAGTTAAAACGGGCTTTTTTCATGTCAACTGATCCAAAGAAAGAATCAAAAAGACAATAGCTTACTTTTTAAATTTTATTTGGTCTTTTTAGTTATACATAACAGTATAGTTTGACATATTTATAGAAATGTGGAGTACATTTTATGCTAATTAATACTCCAGTCTTGTGGTTGTACATGATGTGGAGATTCACATAAGGAAGTTATGTCAGACTTATTACACTGTTTTTCCTATTCCTGTCTCTCCTTCCTTCTCTTCATTACCTTTGTCTAATCTCCTGAATTTCTATTCTTCCCCACCCCACTTGGTAAGTATTAGCATTCACATGTCAGAGAGAACATTGGGCACTTGGTTTTGTTGGGGATTGGATTGTTTTGCTTATTATTACTTGCAAAAATAATTGTCATCTTTTTATGGCTGAGTAATATTCCGTTGTGTGTATATTCCACATTGTTTTTATTCATTCATCTGTTGAAGGGCAGCCAGGTGGGTTCTATGGCTTAGTTATTGTGAATTGAGCTGCTATAAACATTGATGTGGCTGCATCACTGTAGTATGCTGATTTTAAGTCTTTTTGGTATATGCCAAGGAGTGGGATAACTGGGTCAAACGGTTTTTCCATTCAAGTTTTCTGAGTAATCTTCATACTGCTTTCCATAGTGGTTACACCAATTTGCAGACCCACCAGCAACATATGAGTGAATGTTTTCCCCCACATCCTCACCCAAATTCACTGTTACTTGCCTTCTTGAGTGTTTTCATTCTCGCTGGAATGAGATGAGAATAGCTTTTTTGATTGCCCTTTTATAAATAGTTTTTAATCTAGCAAAGAATGCTTTGTAGTACCAAAGAAGTTAAAATCTTCAAATTATAAATTCATGCCAGTTTTACCCTGCTGTTTTTTTCCACTTCAAAAGATTTTTTTGGTTGCTTCCTCCTGGTTCCACAATTCCATTTACTTGAAATATTCACAACAATAAAATAAGTAATAGATAAGAAGAGAGATATTCACCTCAGGCATATGTCTCATATCTAACATTGTTCAGCTACAAAGAGGGGAATAACCTTTAATTATTTTACATTTCTTGTATCATTATGTCTCTGGACAATAACACTCTCAATAATAATAAATGCAAATATCTTGATACACTAAGGAAGGGAAACATTGTGATACTTCAAAACCCTGTTTCAATACCATAAAAATCATGGATAATAGCTTTTGGTCCGTCTTGATAATGTCATTTCTATTTAGGAAAAAAAAGAAAAACATATTATCTGTATTTATTGTTTTTCTTCTGCAGACTAAACCAGGACCTGATGTGTGCTAGGCAGATGCTCTCTCACTGAGCTATACTCCAAGCCCTTAAATTATCTTTACATCATTCTTCTATGTTTTCAAATACTGCAGTTAAATAGATAATCCCAGTCACATGCTATTAGAACTAAATACATTAGACCATTTGGAAGAAATACTAACTTTGTTGGATTTACCTGTGACTGTGAAGGAAACTACATTTGAAAAAACTAATAAAAATGCACTTAATGAATTTTTTAATTTATGCATTGTTAAAAATGATTACCATACATTATCTTTGTATTTTGCTAAGTACTAGAGGAGATACAAAGATAGTGTTCTTTCCTCGAATTAGATTTTGTGTAGTCGAATAACAATAATATTTAACTAAAAATAATGAAGAAGGCTTGTTTTTCCATCAATATTTTAGACTACCGAGGCCAGTTCTTTTCACTGACTGAATTTCCAGACAGAATGGGAGAGGTACCAAAGAAATATTGGAAGGTAAAAATCCTGCAACAGTGTAAAACTGGTTAGAGATTAACACTTGAACTGATGAAAGATATTTTAAAATTTCAAGGATGCACAAGAATTCCAAATAGTACAAATGTATAGTTAAAGTCTTCTTATAGTGACAGTGACAAACACCAAAAATAAGGAACAGATTTTATAAGCTGCTGGAAATAAAAGTTTACCTTCAAAGGGGTTACAATTGACAGATGACTCTTTTCTGTCACAATGGATGTCAGAAGACAGAACTATGATAATGTCAATATACTGTAAGAGGAATAACTGTCAGCTAGACCATTGTAATTACTGAAAGCATCTTTCAAAATGGAAGTGATACAAAGGCATTTTATGAGAAAAGTTGGCATGGCATGCCACCTACAGATACTTTCTAAAGAAAATTCTAAAAGTTGCACCAAAGGAAGATCTGAGCATAAAGGAAGAAGAAAAACCACTTAGTATACAGATTATGAAATGTATTTTATAGCATAAAACAATGATACTGTCTTGCAAAGTCTAAATTAAAAAATAAAAGAGTCAAGATACAAATTATAGTGTCACATAATTTCTAGGTAAACCAGTCATTGCAATGATCAAAAGGTCAAATTACCATGATTATGTAAATATTTTAAAAGTACATTCACTTAATAAATTACCTTTAAATTGTGCAAAGCAAAAAAAGTATAAATATCAGAGAGTATATTTCAACATACTTTTCTTAGAAATTGATAGAACCAAATGACTAAAATAAGAGTTATAGACTATTTAAATAAGTTAAGAATTTTATCTAGTATCTATATATAGAACACAAAACCAAGAACCTGAAGAATTTTTATTTTTCCAGAGGAAAAAAATTTTAATTGCTTGTGGACAGGGCCTTTAAGCATGCAGGGAAACAGTCTGGGTTCTGATTACAGATGCATTAAACTAGAAATGAAAAGATTCAGCATAATTATAAAATCCTCATGGGTTTGAAAATTAATAAAACTACCATTAAAATAACTTTTGGGTAAAAGTTAAAATCTCAGTGGCAATTAGAAAGGATTTCTAACTGAATGATCATTAATGTATTGCATACCCAAATGTTTGGGATAAAAATAATATGGTGCTAAAATGATATGTAAAATTTTAAATGAATATACCTTAAAAGAAAAATTGCTAAAAATTAGATGACTTGGCATGCATGAAAAATCCAAACTATAATGCAAATGACAGATAAGAACCCAACATTAACTACATGTGAAATAAACATAAGATAGAGAGGAGAGAATAATTAAAACTAAATTTGGATTTTTGAAAAATTAAAACATTTAACAAATTGGTGGCAAGACTGAGAACAGATGGTGGATTGGAAAGAAGGTGTGTGTCACACACATCCATACACCCGAAGTGAGAAACAGTTCCTAGTTACATAAACTAAAGACACTAAAGATAGTAAAAAAGTTTAGACAATTCAGGTCAAAAATTCAATTTCAAAAAACTATTGCAAAAAAATGTAGAAAAACTTATTTTCTTTATAAATAATAAAGGCTCTGAATGTAAAGTTAAGGTCTTCTAATAAAATTTCAAACCTGGTTGATTTCGTTTGACAAATGATAAATTTTCAAGGAACAAAAATTCCATATTTTTACATTGTATTCCCAAGCACAAAGTGTAAGGAAACTTTACAGAGTACTTTAACAAAATAGCATGACTTAAAATTAAACTGGGCAAAGAGGAATTTAGAAAAATAATTATATTTCAATCTAGATAAAAAGTGTTCAAACAGAATAAGAAATATATAAATATACATTAAAGGAAAATTCACCATATTTTAGCCAAATGTACTAATTTTTTTTTTGCTTAAATGTTATGATGAAGAGTAAAATACATATATAAAAACATAAAATTATAGAAATGAAAATCATTTCATAACATGCATGCACCCAATTAGAAAGTTTTTGTGAAAAAAACCTAAATATTGCAAGTTCAGAAGAAAATCATGCCTTTTCCTAATGATGACTATTGCTTCTCTAAATATAATCATTATTGTGATGTTTAATAGTAAAAATTATGTTTGTATGCTTCTAAACATTATATAAAGTGATCTAAATTCATGGACTTCACTGTATTTGGCTTCTTTGCTACAAATTTATTTTATTCACTCATGTTGCTGTCAATAGATTTATCTTATTTATTCCGATTTCTGTATATTATTTCTTTGTTTGATAATATACACAATTCATTTGCCTATTCTAATTTGAATGAATGTTTGGAGTTATTTCAATTTTTTTTTGGCTAACAAGAATATTAATGGAACATAAAATCTTGTAGATGTTCCTGTTGCTTCTAAAACATGAAGTGGATGGGTAGGTTATATAATACAAATAGAATAGGATTTGTAGTATTTGCCCTAGAGTTTTCCTATCAATTTGCTCTTCTATGGTTAGGAAATTAAAGTTCAGGTTGTTTTATATATACAGCAACACGTGGAATTGTCCGATAGTTTTAATTTTAGATAATATGAAATATTTGTACTACTCACTGGTTTGAATTTGTATATTACTGTTGAATTGTGATGTTGAAAATATGCTCATGTTAAATGAAGAGCTTTTTATCTTTGTGGTCTGTGTGAAATAGTTGTTTAAATATTTGTAAGTAGTATTTGTAATACTTCACACCTACTTACGTACCTCAAAATGTAAAATCTATTAAGAGATTATAAAAAAAAACATATAGAGTGTACAACTTTGGTATAGTAGGGAAGCAAGAAATATCAGACCCCTCAAATCACCTATGAGCAAAAACAGGGAAAAGAGGAAATACCCTAAGAGTTATTTTCAGGCTTCTATTACTGCAAAACTGTGAACAGGGAGATTTAAAATATCCCATACAAAGGAGAAAAATAGGATCAGAAGTACAATCACATCATCCCCTCCAAACAAAAGCAGAATGATGATAAATGTCAAAATACTGAACATAGGAGGAAATGTGGTGATTTTTAAAACTAGCTCCAAGAAAATGGCTTTAAAGTGTGTGACATTGGATATGCAGCCTTTGAGTAACATGTTCTTGGAGGCAATCAACTATATAAGGAAGGAAGTGACATGTTTACAGATAACTATTTAAAGGAAATTAATATTTTGTGATAACCAAAGAACATGGCAGAAATGAAAGAGAAACAAGACAAGACAAGCCTTCACTTCTGTTTTACCACCATTAGTGCCACAGAAAACAATCTGCAAAAGAAGAAAATAGATAGAAGAGGGAGATCAAACCAAGAATTTTGTTAATGAAATGAACAGAATGAGAAAATGTAGAACACATTTACACAAAATGACTGTAAAACAGTACAATTAAAATGACTCTGCTGTTGAAAAATTTTTCTAAAAATCTGAACATGAAGCTAAAAAAATGTAAAGCAATACTTGAAATTGAATGAAATATCCTCATAAATCACTAAGGAGTACTGTTAAAATAAGTGAATATACAATACAAAAAAACCTCAAAAATTAATATATAGGAAAATGAGGAAGAAATGCAATATAATAAAACTCAAGACAAAACAAGATTACATTATGTCAGGAAAAAATTGCTGAAATGTCATTGAAGACAAAGAAAAATAAAAGAAACAAAAAAGGTGCTAATGAAAGAGAGAGAGAGAGAGAGAGAGAGAGAGAGAGAGAGAGAGAGAGAGAGAGAGAAAGAGTAGAGAAGAGAAAGTTGTTGAAGTGTACATCTTTAAAAAAATGTTTTTTAATATGTGGAAAATACCAAAATTTCCAGAACTAGAGATTTCCAGATATGACAAGCTAGCCTCAGAGAACTAGGGTCTTGTAGCCATGACCTCCTGGGATGAACTCCTCAGGCTCACCCGTACCTGCCACAGTTGACTCATCATGTTCTGCTGGGATCTCTGGACTACAGTCAACCTTGGTGGGACTGGAGCCTGTCCTTGGCCTTGCCAAACAACACAGTCATGAGGAAGCCTGAAGCCCAGAGTGAATCAGCTCAGTGGCAAATCCTCCTGGCCCTGACAGAGCAGTCTAGGGATGTGGAGATAGTGGCCTATGCTACGGTGGTCCTTACACCTCTTCATCCACCTTTAGCCTGCTCAGGATCACCTCAAATAGGTGGAGTGTAGCCATATGCCAGCAATAGTGTAGCCAAAATGCCAGCAACCCTCACACTCTGGAGATAATGTTATGCCTAGAGAGGCTGGCTCCCAGCACAAGCTCTCTGACTGAGCTTCTCCGGAGGCTGAAGTGGATCCCCATAGACATGGGGCAGCCCCTCTGGTGCTGTAAAGGGATCAGTTTAAGGAGGCTCAAGCCCACTGCCATATGTCCTTCTATGAAGAAAAGCATCCAAGATGGGCTGTTCTTATCCACGCAGAGAAGCAGGACAGGATCTAGAATCACATGGAACGGGCAGTGCAAGTGGCGCACCATGCAGCAGTTTGGGGCCTCAAAGATGTGGGTGCTGCCATGGTGGATCAGGCCTTTGGGCGCAGGTCCTGACTGCAAGTACATAAGCAGCCCCTTTTGTGGACGGCCATCCTGTAGTATGGACCTTGTGGCCCAGAGTCCAAATAAGAAGTTTGCCATCCTTCTTACAGGTGTAAACCAGTGCCCAGTAGTTGGCCAAATCAAGGTCACATACACTAAGTTTTCCATAAAAACATAGTTTCTGAGCCTTCCACCATTTTAGAGTATGATTAGAGATTCCTCCAGAAAGATGGGGAAATAGATTATTCACTGATGTCTACACCAGAGAAAGTTTAGTATTATATCCAGTGCCTACAAGTAGGATGGATATTGAAATTTTATACTGATGAATTATATTGTTACATCTGACACCTAGATAAGTCTTAGAAATAAAATATCTTCTATTAAAATTAAAACTATGTGAAAAATAACAAAGCAGGAAAACTATTAAAAATTATTTGAATTTTGATAAAAATGACCTTGGGTATTTTAATTGCCAAGCACAATTTTACTTGAAATGAGATTAAATTTTAAGTAGATTAACTGGGTGGTAATAAGTATTTATGAATAATTGAGCAAATGAATTTAGGTGAAACAGCTTGGTTGTTCCAAATGGATTGATGAACTCCAGTTGTAGGATATGAATTTGTATTTATTGTTATCAATGACTTGAATGAAACAATAATGATGATGATGATGATAATGATGGCTACTTAAAATACCTGTCTTTAGGTTAGAAATTGCGTTAAGCACTTTATGTAATTAATTTTAATCCTTACAAGAATGCCATGAATTGAGTGACTATTTTACCAGTGATGAAGAAACGAAGTTCAAAGGCTCAGATGACATAATTAGAGATGAGGTGTGAATCTGATTTCTGATCTGAATCTGGAGCATTCATCTATTCTTTCTCAGGTTTGTGAACAAGAACAGGTGAGGGAGATTGTTAGTAACTTGGACTTTCACAGATGCAAAGGACAGATGCATTAGAATAATGAATGGAGTCTACATTTAATGGAAAAAAGATGGGTTATAATTTATTAAATCAGATAATTATATAATATTACTTTAATGTGTTCATGTATCAAAAATACATCGTGTCTTAGACATCAGGAAATACACTTTGAGTAATTTTATATTGTAACTTCAAAGTCTGACACAATCAGAGACTGCCTGAATACAAATATTATGTCTAAAGTGTGTAGTGCAAAAATACAGTACTTTGCTCTTATGATTCTATATCTGTTCTATTGAACTTAGCTCTGGACATCACATTTTAAATCATGACATTGACAGACTGGAATGTGTTCCAGGGGGAGTAATCAGCATAGAAAAGAAATCAATACATTACATATAAAAAGTTTTTATTGATTAAAGAAGATTCATGGGGAAATTTATTTTTACATCATCTAAGTTTTATTATTTGGAAGAAAGATTTTGCCTTTCATCTGTATCTCTCCAGAGTTTTTGGACTGATAGTTTAAGGATAAAATGAAGGAGATGTCTGTCTGGTATAACAAAGAAATCTCTAACAATCAAGTTTTCCAAATACACACAGAAACATGAGGAATATAAGCGTATATTTGCTTGGGGTTTTTATTCAGAGGAAATATGTTTTCTTTTAGGGAAATTTATGTAGGGGTTTGAGCACCAGTCATTATTCCAATTCTTTTTCTTTTCTTTGTTGTTCATTTTGTGTGTGTGTGTGTTTGTGTGTGAGCTTGCATTTTCAGGATTTACCAATGAATCATAATTAAATGACAAAGAATCCTCTAAAAATAGATGAAAAATAAAGCATCTCAACCTCTCAGTACTTCACCATTTTTTAAGTTGATCAATCTAGAATATGAAATTGAGTTTTACTAACTGCTAGATCTTCTAGAGGAATCCAAATTGAGGCTATCTAATGCAGATAAAATGAGTGGAATGTTGGGAGAGTTGTTGAATTAAGATTAATTTGTGCTTCATTAGCAATTTATCTGATATTGTCTTCGTATTTTGCATCCTGGATATTTTATGATCAATCATAACAACTATTAAAAGTCTATCATAGCTGCCTAATGCCTATTTTCTTTGGGTTCCCTTTACATCTTCTAGAATCTAAATAAACTGTTAGCAAAAGTGATTGCCTTGAGAAGGCCAACATGTAAATTATAACTCATTAATGTAACATCACTTCCGTATCTATGGGGGTCTTTAAAAGGCAACTTTTAATCATTTACTTTTGGTACGAAAAGAATAAACTACAATGAAAATTTAGATACAGTATAATGCTAATTGTTAAGACAAAATCTTTTGAGTTGTTAAGATCTAATCTTGAAGTGATCTTGTCTAATACCCTGACAAGTAAAACTCAAATGATGACTAACAATTGATTCTGTTAAGCACGGAAAGAGACAAATATTCTTATCCTCCCTTTCCAATGCCTGTTTCCTTATATGTTTTATGGTTACTTAAGCAACCTCAAGTGCCAAGTAGGAACTAACATTCAGAATCTTTATCAAGGTTAATGTTGCTGGGCTGAAGAAGTTGTCTTCAGTCAACCGTTCAGGACTTGTTTCCAGTCTGTTTAATTCCAAGAAATTTTATTTATAATGACCATTTGACCTTTGGAATCAGACTTTTTTTTTTTAATTGATTCACAGAAGGTAACCCTCCCAACCTTCTGGCCTTAAATTAGTGCTTAACAATGGGAAACAGTGGAAGCACGAGCAAAGCAGAAGAGATTTGTCTTGCTTTCCTGTGCACCTAATAAACATAACGTCTGCAGATTTTCAGGAGCCCAGTCTGAATGCTCAGTTGGAAATGCCAGTTCCTTATCTTTTTTGAAAACCAAGGTCTGTTTTAGCACGATGACCCTGTCAGTGTAAGAACTTTAATTAGTATTGAATGGAGCCTGGCAGAATCCTAAGTATCTGTGAGGCTACATTAGTTCTAGGATTCTCGTGCTCCAGTGACTATGAATTAAGGGCAATATCAACTTCAAGGTTCTTTCTACTTCTAACTTTTCAAGATAGCCATTAGCTAGATTAATATTTTTTTCTTAACTGCTCTCTTTGTCTTTTTCCCTCAAATCATGTTTCTCAAATGAGAAGTATTTCATCTTGACTTGAATAGGGAAAAAATGCTCCTCTTCCAACAATATTTATGATTTGTCTAAGCCTAATTTATTCTCAAATTGTAGTCCTTCATGGCATTTATTAGGACTATGCTGAAGATCTGTTTCATTATTATGTTTCTGTGCCTATAATGATGTTTTTAAATTACCAAAGGATCTTTCTGCAAGCCAGAGAGTACAGGACACAATGCATTAAATAAGTTTGATATTAATCTTACTAGAGAGCTCCTCTGTGATTGTACACCATTTTACACTAATTGCAGTGTTTATGGGGATGATTTGCAATACTCCATATGTGTTTAATAATAATACAATAAAATGGTATCTATAAATGGTTGCACAAATGTGTTTCTTCTGCATAAAATCTCTATTTATGTGAACCCTTTTTTAGAGTGATTTAGGAACAAAAATTTCTACCTTCACTTCTGTGTTAAAATGGGGAGAGTGGGTATGGAATATCTATTCAACAACAATAACAACAAAGAAAACACAACCCAGGCATGTTTGACTTGTTTAGCTGAGTATCAATCATTGTAGTTCCTGAACCTTTTCTCTGTCCTTCAGATCAACTGACATGATGCTGACTTGGCTCATATATAGACACAAATGTCCGTTCTTCTGGGCATCATGATTAGCATTCCCTTTCAGCGATTTGAAGAGTAACTCTTCTCTAGGATATAACCCTTTTAGTTTCTCACTTAAAAGCCTGTTCTATTTCCTGCTTCTCCATCTAAGGGGTGATAAAAAGGAAAGCAAATTATTTTCGGGAAATATGAAGCACACAATGAGTATTCCTATGCAGTTCAGTGAAAAAGGAAGCTTAGATTCTATCTAAAGTCCAATTTTAAGTGTTTTCTTTTCTGATATAAGTTATTTCCTGGTGCTGTGCATCACTATTTGCAAATTTACACCATGAATAACTTGAATCTAATTCTACCTTGTGTTATCTTGAGCAGCAAAACTCCCTACTCAACTTTCAGACCCAACAGGCACCCATAGATATAGCCCATTATCATCAACACTGTCACATCAAATTTTATTTTTGTTGGGTGCTGTGACACACTGTAATCATACTGGCTCGGGAGGCTGAGGCAGCAGGATCACAAGTTCAAAGCCAACCCCAGCAAAAGCAGGCACTAAAAAACTCAGTGAGACCCTGCCTCTAAATAAAATACAAAATGGGGTTGGGGATGTGGCTAAGTGATCAAGTGCCCCTAACTTCAATCCCCATACACCCAAAGAATAAAAAATGAAATAAAAATTTCTTATTCTTGTCATGTATCTTAATGATATACCACTTTCTCTAAGGTATATTCCAACTAAACAAACATTTGTCCATCTTTGAAGTTTCTCAAATGTATGCAAAAGAAACACAGATATCAATTCCACAAAAATCGTATGTTTAAAGAAGGTGAGAATACCTTGAAGAAATAGGTGTGAGACACACAAAATGGTACACAAAATTTAATTTTTACTCTGTTACAATTATGCAGTCACTTTCACTTAGTTTGATCCCTAGATCATATTACACTTATCACTTGCTTTGAAACATTAAACTCTATCAGCCTTCCTCTCTAATCAATGGTAATTATTTCAAGCAGATTTTAATAGATAATTCCATTATAAGACCTTGATGGACCTGTTACTTTTTAGAGGCAATAAAAACAAAGAGTTTCAAAAAAATCTAAAAGAAAAAGGACCCATAAAGAGCCATAGTGGAAGCAGGATTGGAAAAATTATAAGAATGCGTTTGAAAACTTTTCTCATCATTTGAGAATTTGAATAAGATTTATGCACATGTTGACTTAATAGGGGCTCTGGCTTTCATTTTCTCTCAGAACTCAGAACTGAAATTTGCTTTGTTATATCATAGATGCAAAAAATAATAATAAATAAATAAATAGATATTTAAATCTTCAAATAATACTCAGATTTAAATTTTAGTTTAGTAAATATTTCAGAGATTGAGCAATGACTGCATAATGTACGAACACATATGTGATAATTAATAGTTGAACATATTTTTTTATTACTAGTGCCAACTTGTCTTAATGTGCATTTCTTAAGAAATAAAGGTCATAGCATAACATATAATGCTACAGTTGGCAATTTGAGTGTGTACTTGTTTTTTTCTGCCACATGTCAGTAATCAGTACAGCAAAAGGAATGAATTAATTAGCTTGGCAAAAACAACATCATTCCTACCTATTAAGAGCTGGGAATTCTGGGAAAAGACCTCTCTGGATTATCTGGCCCTGGGTCTCTGTGGAAGCTACAATCAAACTGTCATTTTGGGCTGCAGTTTTGTCTGAAGGTTTATTTGGGAAAGATCCATTTTCAAGTTAACTCACATGGTGGTTGTTACCATGTTTGCATCTCTCATAGTCCATTAGAATTAGGTCCTCAGTTCTCGGTCCACCTAGGCTGTATTTAGTTTCTTTTCACCTATAATCTCTCCTTTGGGCAGGTAATGACATGGTAGGTTGCTTCTGGAGACCAAGAAGGCATTAGAGAGCAGGAGGGAGAGAGAAAAGTATAAGAAGGCAAGAGATGGAGGAAAATGAGAAAAAAAAAGTTCAATGTTTGTGGAACTAATCTTGAAAATGATGAGCTATTATTTTTTTTCCATATTCTACTTCTTAGAAGCAAATCACTAGGTCTTTTCCCCAAAGTATTTCATACATTTAGTTATCACTGGGATTATTTTAGAAGGATTTGTAGAAAAAAATGAGAAATTAAGTTTTTATTTCTTTCAGCTTATAAGATAAAAATGTTTTTCTTTTTTTTTTTTTTTGCGAGGGGGGGGGGTTGTTACCAGGAAATGAACTCAGCAGCACTTGCCCACTAAGCCACATCCCCAGCCCTATTTTGTATTTATTTAGAGACAGGGTCTCATTGAGTTGCCTAGTGCCTTGCTTTTGCTGAGGCTGGCTTTGAACTCACGATGTGCCACCTGTCCTGGCAAGTTTTTTATTTCGATTGACCTTTAGAGTATTATATAAGGATAGAGATATGTTTATCTATATATATGCAGTGAACATTCCTTCTTACATGGATAAAGCAGAAAAAAATGTCTTAAGTTGTTAGGAGTTAACTGAAATATTAACTTATAATTTTTCTGTTTAGAGACAAAAGTATTCTACATTACCAAAAGAGAAATTTAGTTTTATAATTTTGTGTATTTTTAACATAATCTTGAAAACAATTTCAAATATATTCATTATTTGAATATTGACCAGGGGCTCACATTCATGTAACAAACTCACCAGTAGTAGTTACTGCATCACATCATAAGAAACACTGTATAATGATTTTGGTAGTGTGGCCATTTTGACAATATTAATTTTTCCTATTCAAGAGCATGGGAGATCTTTCCACCTTCTAAGGTCTTCTTGAATGTCTTTCTTTACTTTTCTGTAGTTTTCATTGGATAGTCTTTCACCTATTTTGTTAGCTAGATTCCCAAGTACTTTATTTTTTTGAGGCTATTATGAATGGTGTAGTTATCCTAATTTCTCTTTTTGAGAGATCATCATTGACATATACAGAAAAGCATTTGATTTATGGTGTTGATTTTATATCCTGCTACTTTGCTGAATTCGTTTATTAATTCTACAAGTTTTCTGGTGGAGTTGTTCAAATCTTCTAAATAAAGAATTATGTTGTTGCAAATAGTGATAGTTTCAGTACTTCTATTTCTTTTTTTATTATCTTTTCAATATAAAAGTTTTTATTGATTTTATTATTTTTTAAATACACGACAACAGTGGAATGAATTACAATCCTTATTACACTTATACAGCACAATTTTTTTTTGATTTCTATTTGTATTCTTTTAATTGCTTTTGTCTGTCTAATTGCTCTAGATAGAGTTTCAAGGACTATTTTGAATAGGAGTGGTAAGAGAGGGCATCCCTGTCTTGTTCCAGTTCTTAGAGGAAACGCTTTGAATCTGTCTCCACTAGAATAATATTGACCTTGGACTTAGCATAGATAGCTTTTACAATGTTGAAGTACATTCTACTCTCCCTAATTTTTCTAGTGTTCTGAACATTAAAAGGTAGTGTATTTTATTGATTGCTTTTTCTGCAACTATTGAAAGGATCATATGATTTTTACCTTTAAGTCTAGATGAATTACGTTTATTGATATCCATATGTTGAACCAACTTTGCATCACTGGGATGAACCCCAGTTGATCATGGTATGCTATTTTTTAATATGCTTTTTTATGTAATTTGCCAGAATTTTATTTAGAATTTTTTGCCAATAAATTAAATTAATTAAATATTCAACTTAAAGTCACATTGATATAATGTATTTGGCATATTATATCTCTGAAAGTGATTTTTCAGTATCTGTTCTGTGAAAGTACCCATTTCAGGTTTTTACCATGACAGAAGTCTGTAATTTTTTTTTTCACCAGAGATTGAACTCAGGGGCACTTAATCACTGAACCACATCCTCAGACCTTTTTTAAAAATATTTTGTTTAGAGACAGGAACTCACTGATATATTGAGGGCATCACTAAGTTGCTAAAGCTGGCTTTGTCCTTATGATCCTCCTGCCTCAACCTCCTGAGCTGCTGAGATTGCAGGTGTGTGCCACCATGCTTGGCTGTGATTTTTTTTATTATTATTATTAGCTAGGACAGTACATTTGAATTGGAGTGAAGAAATTTTGTTAATTATTAAATAAGCATTCTTATGCAGGAAGTCCCTACAGTAGACTTTGAAAGAGCCCTTAAGAAAGCCCCTGTTTTTAGTTTACTTGCAAATTTAAACAAATGTAAATAAAAGAAGCTTGAAAGAATAAATAAATCCACATGTCCAAGTTCTTCAGCAGGTGGTCATAGACCTCTGGCAAGAATCAGTTCATTTGATCATCAGTTTAGTGTTTATTCCCAAACTGTATATTTACACTGATTCTTATGAACCAGGTAGGAAAACTAAAAGACTACAAGGCATAGGATACCTGTTCTTTTGTCTTTTTATCCTTTTATTTTATTAAAAGTATGAATGAGAAAGATTGAGATGAATGTACTTTAAAGAAATTAGGAGAATGATACACTTTGAAAAAGTTCAAAAAATGCATTTAAAAGAAAATACTAAACTCACAAGTGTACTTGATTCAGTAAAATAAGGGCTCAAATAATAGGCGTCAAAAAAAATCTTCTGAAATGCATAACCAAGTTTGATTTAGACTTTTTTTCCTGAAAATTTAAATACTTGCCCTCCTTGAATGCTGTGCTATTATGCAGATTAGAGTCAATATTTCACTGTAGGCTTTCCCTTAATTGCTGCATCTTGAACGCCAGCACTTGAACAGTTACTGTTCTGCAAACATGAGTAGCCTACCACTGTTATGGCCACCATGGAATTGATTCTCCATTAGGCTAACCCCTTCTTGTGTAATTGTTGGCTTATACTTATTCACCCCTGAAGAAAGGCAATATGGGAAATTGAGTACCTGAGCTCATCATCTTTTATCCTGGATATAGGCTGCTCTTCTGAACCCCATTAACAGGTGAGGAATTCCCTGAGCACTTGCTGAAGCACTGTAATATAAAAATCAATAAGAGAAGAGATCTCTATTGATAATGAGACTCCTATATGACTAGAAAAATGCTGGGAAATTAAAATGTTTTCTTACTAATAATCATGTCACTTCTGTGAGAAATTCTTTACCCTGTGTTATTTATGAGAGGAGTCAGAATTAAGGGAATTAAGCTGCTTACCAACATCCTTGGAAATAGTACCAGTTAATTTAGTGAGTTAATTAAATTCTTTTGGCCTCCAAAATCAGTGCTGTTTCTATTGTACCTAGTTGATGTCATTGATTATGGGGGAAAAATGACATAGAAGGAATTAAAGTAATTTTACATAGAATTAAACTACTATTTGAAACAACAAGGGACACAAATGAAGAGCAATTAGTACTTAAAAAATGAGGAAGTTCAAGTAGAGTTGTTTAAAAATGAGTTAAGTGTTTTTTGTTTTTTTCCCCCTTTGGTTACTCAAGTAGGTAATACTATACTACCAGTAGAACTAGTAGTAGTATCTAGACAATCACATGAAGGGAATTTTTTTTATATCTTTCAATAGATGTGGAGTTAAGACTAGATGATTTTTAAAATCCTTCACAATTCCAGGAAATCATAATACAACACGTGTCTTAATGATTGGAAAAATCAAAACAGTCAATATCTCAATGAGGCATATAACGGAACATGATAAATTCTTTATTTTCTGAACTTGAGATTCATTTACTTTTATAAATATACTAGATTGAATGTTAGATTATGAAACCAGTAGCACCGACTAAATCTGTGAAAAATTTGATATAAACACATATAACTAACTGAAGTATAAGAATTTTAAAAGATGTCCAATTGCAGTTTTTTCCTCCAGTGGTGCCTATAAAAACTAGGCCCTCTTCATATGACTTTATTTCAGTTACTAGTGCTATCAATAAAATACTTTAAGTACTTTTATTATCCCACTTATTATTCTTTTCTTCACTGAATCTGAGAGAAACTGATTGAATGTGATAAGTTGAGATGAGAAGAGATACACATGCTAAAGTGGTGATGGAGGTTCCATTATGAAGATAAGAACCTCAATTCACAAGACACTGAATTTTGCCAGCAATCACGTGGCTGAGTCTCCCCCAGGTAATGCTTTAGAGGAACCCACAATCCCAGCTGATGTCATGATTGAAAACTTGTCAGTTGGTCCAGCTAAATTTTGGCTGGATTTCTGGCCCAGAGATCAAGAGATAATAAAATGTTTTTCCTGGGGTAATTTGTTAGGCAGCAATAGATAACTAATACAAATTAGAATATTTAGTTATCTAAATTAGAATAGGAGGAGTAGTGTTGAATATCATGAGACATAACTTTGTCATTACTGAGAGAAATTAAAAAATAAAGAAAACTCCTAAATTTTAGAGACGAGAATGGTTGATGCATCATAATCACCTTAAAGAGCTAACACTGTTTTTTCCTCTGGGCACAGCCACCACTCCTTCTGATGCTACCTCTGATGTAGCTGCCACTTATGCTGGGAGGTCTCTTCTCCAAGCAGTCTACACCACTACCACCATTGTCCCTGACTCTGATATTGCTGTTGCTAACCCCCAACATCACCTGGAGGTCTTCTTTCTGGGTGCTACTGCCAATGCAGCTGCAGCCACTACTGCCGCTACCAAAGACACCACTGCTGTCCCCAAGAGATGGCCTGGTGATGCCATGCCCGCAGCCGCAGTTTGCCACTGCAGCTGCCACTGACACTGTTTCTCTATCCTTACTGCTAAACTGCTGCCTGCTACCACCAATCACCACTACTGCTGCTACCACCACCTACAGGTCTGCAGCAGGGGAGATTCCAGGTTTGATTGCACGTGACCACACCCATTTTGGGAAGCCAGCTAGTGCCTGGGGCCCAGGTGCCAGCAAGTTTACCACCACAAGACCCTCTGTCTGGGGTCTCCAGACAGAATTTGCAAGTGCAATGTGGGGGAGCTTGTAGGTTTGGCGGCACCTGGGGTCTTCCTATTGGGAAGTGCTGGTGGCCCTTGTCTTGCTGCTGAATCTCAGGTTGTTCCTTTGCATGTGTGTAATCCCTGGTGGTCTTTCTGCAAGTAGGAGCAGCACTGAGATCTTAGGAATTCAGCCTGGCCAAGTCTGAGATACCTGAAAAGTGAATCAGTGGGTTAGTAACGGGGTCTGTGAGGGCTGATCTGGGCCTGGTGATTCTGAAAGACATCAGAGACAGGACTGAGAAACTTTTGAATGCTGACAGAGACAGTTCAACTTTCCATCAATATTTATTTAATTTTTTGATTCACTTACATCTCTACCATATTTGGAACACAGTGGTTTTTATGCATCAGTGTGTGAAGGACAATGAAATATGAATGGTGTTTTGCCGTTTTGATGTACTCTTATGTCTTTGTTTCTCTTTGTTTGTATTTTTTCTCTAACTTGGCTGTTTTCTTTGATTTTCTTTCATCTTTTCTCCAACTAACAGCCAATCTCTGTCAGCTCCTCTTTTATGCTTCCTGTAATTTTTTGCTTCTAACTTCTCTCTCTCTCTCTTCCTTGCAATCATCATGTACTACGTGACTTCTGCCTAACACAGAAAATAAAGATAAACTCTTAAAGGCTGTGAGAAAAAAAAATCAAATTACATATGGGGGAAAACCAAAATGGATCATAATGAATTTCTCAACCCAGACCCTCAAATCTAGGAGGTCCTGGGATAATATATTTCAATCTCTGAAAGAGCTTGAACAGACGCCAACCAAGAATTTTATATCCAGCAAAATTAGTTTCAGATTTGAAGATGAAATTAAAACCTTCCATGATAAACAAAAATTAAAATAATTCACGATAGAGAGTCTGCTATCAGAACATTCTCAACAAAATATCCCATGAGGATGAAGTGAAAAAAGTGAAAACCAGCAAAGGGAGGATCTACACTAAAAAATAATATTCAACCAATGGAGAAACTAAGTCAAATTTCAAATCAGAAATAAATCAAAATGACAGGGAAGACAAATCATATCTCAATAATAACCCTGAATGTTAATAGCCAAAACTCATCAATCAAAAGACATAGATGGACAGATTGGATTAAAAAGCAAGATCCAACAATGTGCTGTCTTCAAGAGACTCACCCTCATGGGCAAAGATATCCATAGGCTGAAGGTAAAAGGATGGGGAAAAACTTACCACTCATGTGGGTTGTGTAAACAAGCAGCGGTTTCCATCCTCATCTCAGATAAAATAGACTTCAAACCAAAGTAAATAAGAACCAACAATGAAAGACATTTCATACTTCTTAAGGGAAGTATATATCAGCAGGAAATAACAATTATAAATATGTATGCCCCAAACAATGGAGCATCTGTGTGAATCAAAAAATCTTTCTCAATTTCAAGAGTTAAATAGACCACACAATACTGAATGACTTTAACACACCTCTCTCATTACTAGATAGATCTTCAAAAAACAAAAACAAAGCCTAAATAAATATAGAACTAAATAATACATCCAATATAGAGAATATTTTATCTATCAATGAGTGGATATAGTTTCTTCTCAGCAGCACATGGCTCCTTCTCTAAAACAGACCATACCTTATGCCATAAAGCAACTCTTAATAAATACAAAAAAAAAAAACAGAGATAATACCTTGCATTCTGTCAAATCACAATGCAATAAAATTAGAAATCAATGAAATTTTTTTTTAAAAAATAGAAGATACTATAACAATGGAGACTAAATAATACCCTATTGAATTATGAATGGATAATAGAACAAACCAAGGATGAAAAAAATTAGAGGTAAATGAGAACACTGATACAATATATCAAAATCTCTGGGACACCATGAAGGCAGGAATAAGAGGAAAGTTTATTGCATTGAGCACATTCATTAAAAGAATAAAAAGTTAACAAATAAATGACCAACACTACATATCAAAGAAAAAGAAGAAATCAACACCAAAAGCAGTAGAAGACAGAAAATAATTAAAATCTGAAATTAATGAAATTGAAACAAAAGAAACAATTGAAACAAAATGAGAAAACAAAATGTTGGCTCTTTGAAAAAATAAATAAAATAGATAAACCCCTAGTGATGCTAACAAAGAGAAAAAGAGAGAACACTCAATTTACTAGAATACAAGATGAAGAAGGAAATATCACAAAGGACATGTCTGAAATACAGAAGATAATTAGAAACTATTTTTCATATTTATATTCCAATAAAATAGAAAATATCAGAGACATCAACAAATTTCTAGAGACATATGACCTACCCAAACTGAAGAAGTCATGTATGATTTAAACAGATAAATTTCAAGTAATGAAATATAAAACAAAATTAAAAGCTTACAAACCAAGAAAATCCCAGGACCAGATGGATTCTCAGCCAAGTTCTACAAGACTTTCAAAGAAGAATTAACACAAATATTCCTCCGTGAAATAGAAAAGGAGGGAACTCTTCCCAACTCATTCTATGAGGTTAATATCATCCAGATACCCAAATCAGACAAAGACCCTTCAAGCAAAGAAAACTTCAGACCAATATCCCTGATGAACATAGATGCAAAAATTCTCAATAAAATTCTGGGAAATTGCAAACAAAATCATATTAAAAAGATAGTGAGTGCACCATGATCAAGTGGGCTTCATCTTAGGGATGCAGACTTGGTTCAACATAAGGAAATCAATAAATGTAATTAATCATATTACTAGACTTAAAAACAAGAATCATATGATTATCTCAATAGATGCAGAAAAAGCATTTGTCAAAATAAAGCACATGTTCATGTTCAAAAGACTAGAAAAACTAGGAATAGTAGGAACATACATCAACACTGTAAAAGCTATATATGCTAAACCCAAGGCCAGCATCATTCTAAATGGAGATAAACTGAAAACATTTCCTCTAAAAATTGAAACAAGACAAAGACAGTGTCTTTCACCACTTCTATTCAACATCACCCTTGAAACTCTAGCCAGATAATTAGAAGAAATAAATTAAAGGGATACAAATAGGTAAAGAAGAACTCAAACTATTACTATTTGCTGATGACATAATTCTATTTCTAGAAGTCCAAATAATTTCTCCAGAAAATTTCTAGAACTAATAAATGAATTCAGCGAAATAGCTGGATATAAAATCAACATCCATAAATCTAACACATTCTCATACATCAGCAATGAATCTACTGAAAGAGAAATTAGGAGAACTACCCCATTCACAATAGCCTAAAAAAAAAGCAATCAGTCTAACAAAAGAGGTAAAAGATCTCCTCCAGGAAACTATAGAAAACTATAGAAAGAAATTGAAGAAAACCTCAGAAGATGGAAAGATCTCCCATGTTTCTGGATAGGCAGAATAAATATTGTCAAAATGCCCATACTACTAAAAGCGTTATACAGATTTCATGCAATTCCTTTTAAAATCCCAATGACATTCTTTATAGAAATAGAAAAAGTAATCATAAAATTTATTTGGAAAAAATAAGAGACCCAGAAAAGCTAAAGCAATCCTTAGCAAGAAAAGTGAAGCCGGAGGCATCACAATACAAGACCTTAAACTACATTGCAGAGCTATAGTAACAAAAATGGTATGGTATTGGCACCAAAACAGGCTTGTAGATCAATGGTACAGAATAGAGGACACAGAGACAAACCCACATAAATACAGTTATGTCATACTAGACAAAGGTGCCAAAATATTCACTGGAAAAAAGATAGCCTATTCAACAAATGATGCTGGCAAAACTCTAAATCCACATGTAGCAAAATAAAATTAAATCTCTATCTCTCACCCTGCACAATAAGCAACTTAAAGTGTAACAGAGATCCTGTGACTAATAGAAGAAAAATTAGGCCCAAATCTTCACCATGCTGGCCTAGGATCTGACTTCCTTAAAAAGAGGATGGATTTTAAATTAAAAAGCTTCTTCTCAGAAAAGGAAACAATAATGTGAGGAGAGAGCCTATACATTTGGAGAAAATCTTTACCACATGAACATTTGATAAAGCATTTATCTCTAGGATATATAAAGAACTAAAAAACAAAACAAAAAACCCCCTTAACACACATACACACACTCACACACACAAAAAAACAACCCACAAATAACCCAATCAATAAATGGGCTAAATAAATGAACAGAAACTTCACAGAATAAGATACACAATTATTAAACAAACATATGAAAAAGTGTCCAACATCTCTAGCAATTAGAAAAAATGCAAATCAAAACTACTGTAAGATTTCATTTCACTCCTCTCAGGATGGCAATCATGAAGAATACAGGCAACAATAAATGTTGGCGAGGATGTGGGGGAACAAGTACACTCACACTGGTGATACTGAAAATTGGCACAACCACTATGGAAAGCACTATGGATTTTCCTCAGAAAACTTGAAATGGAACCACGATTTGACTCAACTATCCCACTCCTCAGTCTATACCCAAAGGACTTAAAATCAGCATACTACAGTTATGCAGCTATGTCAAAGTTTGTAGAAGCTCAATTCACAATAGGTAAACTATAAACCAAACTAGGTGTCCTTCAATAGATAAATGGATAAAGAAATATATATTTACTTTTTTTCCCAATGGAATATTACTCAGCTTTAAAGAAGAAATGAAATTTCGGCATTTGCCAGTAAATAGATGGAGTTGGAAAACATCATGCTAAGCAATATAAGCCAATCCCCCCCAAAAATATGCAGATGCTAATTCACAATAAGGGAGGGGGCACTAGAGAAGAATAGAGTTACCTCAGATTAGGTAGAGAGAAGTGAAGGAATGGGATGTGGTGATAGGAAGGATAGTAGAATGAAACAGACATTGCTTTATGTGTATATGTGACTGCATGAAAAATGAGAAATTACACCCCATCTATATGATATATCAAAGTGCATGAATGCATTCTACTGTCATGTATAAATACTTAAAACAAATAAAAGAATTTTTAAAAAGAGCAAACACTGCAATTTAATTTTATTATTTGAACAAAATACAATTTTTACATTTTAATTACAATTTTTTAGATACATATAAGTTTTGGGTTCTTTCTCTTAGTTTTTGGGAACTAGAGTTTCATTTGTACATTACCTTCTCTACAGCCCTGGTTAAGACATATTTCTTCTCCATGTCCATTTGTAAAATTTTTGTAAAATTTTGTTCATGTTGTAGGTCATTAAATGATTTCTACACAGAACAATTCTTTATCATTTAATTTTTTATTTCATGAAGAATAATGTTATTATTATTTTTTAATTTTGGGGGCATGTGATTAACAATGAAGAAATTCAGATTTATTTCTCAGTATTTTAACAAGATTTTGGAGGTATGGCTTCCACAAATCTTCACAGTGAATACTCCTGAAGGAGATCAGGAAGAAGAATCTCTCTCTCTCTCTCTCTCTCTCTCTCTCTCTCTCTCTCTCAGTCTCTCTCTCTCTCTCTCTCTCTCACACACACACACACACACACATTCACACACACACACACACAGATATCCTAGACTGGTTAGTTTAAACAAATTGATATTATTTTGTTCTAGTACATCAAATAGATTTTAAGTTGTATTTAATAATTAATCCATTCTATTCATCATCTGTAGAATTGTGCTAAGGAAGATTTTTATCTAGCTTATGCTCACAGAAAAAATAATAATCAGTTAATTATGTTAGTTCAGAAGAACAGGGTGCATACATCCTGTATATGGAACACCCTGTACACACACACACACACACATACACACACACACACACACACACTCATATACACACTAGTGCTGATTCATCTTCTTGTGGAGTTTTGCCATGGTAGATAACAATTTTGATATAAAATCTGCTGTCTTGACTCACTAATTCTAGTTTTTCTCACTGGTAAAATACAACTTTAATTATATGCCATCTCTTTATTGATTCTCTTTCCTATAAATTGAAGTATAAATTTAAAACCCTTCTAAAATTCTATTCTCATCAACTATACTTTCTATAATTTCCCATTGTGACATGATTTCTTGGATACTCATTTTTTGTTTAATTGTGAATTCTAGTGGTTCAAGGTCTCTGTCATGAGCCATATCAATTTTCTAAACATATATTATTAACACATTGAAGCAGGAAAAATTGTAAAATATAGGCGTATCAAAATTTTTTTCTTATATTTAGCAAACGAAGATAATGAGTTTCTCAGAAGTTAACTAACTTGTTTATGATAACTTTGATATTTAAATGGCAGAAAACTGTCAAAAAGATTTTTCTGAATTCAGGTCTAGTTTTATGAAGTCATCACTACCTTTACAACATCTTTGGTAATTTGTTCATGCTGCTTTCTCCTGATCTCAGTCTTGAAGAGTCAGGATCTCTCAATACAGGCTCCCCCTAATCTACCCAGGGTCCTGGAACTTTTCATGAATTTTCTTTCCTTTTTCATCAAGACACACTAATGGAAATACTTATTCCCAAGATGCTGTGTTTACAGAACTGTGCAGAGAATTTAGAAGAATTCTCTCATTGTGTAGGCGTTGATGAGTCCCTCTGCAATCTCAAAGCCTTTATAGAGGAAGATTGTGGAGTGACACAAGCATAGATGACTGAGAATTGATACTTCGGAGGGATTATTGGCTTCTAAGGGTTTTTGCAACACAGAGCCCATCAAATCACACCTCAGAGTCACGCCTTGTAAAACGTAGGCTTCATTCCAGTGCAGGCTCATGAGATCACTTTTCTTTTTGGATTACAATGTTATGTTTTCAAAATGAAATCACAGAATAGAGTTAGAAGGAGTTTATAAGGGTACATCAGACCTAGTTAATTTGGACATTTTTCTCTCACATTTTTATCTTTTAAACTACATGTGTGTCTTGTGTGTGTGAATGTCAGTGAATACTCGTTAGTAAGAGAAAAATATATTCATCTTTTAGATAGGAGTCAAAATATTTCGAAGAGTGTGAATGAGAGAGTGACCTCACTTCTCACTCCTTATGCAAACTCATTCTAGGACAGAATCAGTGAAAATTTAAAAGACCAACTTAAGAGTAATATATTGTTTAGTTATCACATTAATTTAATATTTGTATGTTGGTTTCCTGTGTAGTGGTGTTCAGAATTTAATTCATGATATCTTTAGGACTAACTTTGCAGCTAAGAATAGTTGGTGCCCTGGTGAAGCTCAGCTCTCTCTGAGGTCCTTGCTTTCAATGTGCCAAAAAATAAATAAAATAAAATAACAGAAACAACAGCTGTCATACTAGAAAGTGCTGTGGACACATGCAGCCTTTTTGCTCCATAAACTGTCCCATTGTTTGACTGAGGACAAGGTCATTCATTAAGGAGTTCACCACTGGAAACAGAATAGAAGTTAGCAGATAACAAGGACATTTTCAAAGGGAGTGTCTTCCAAGCCACGTGCATCCCAAGCTATATGTGAAGTCACAGAGGGTGATTAGGAGTTGCTCACCTGAAGGCCTGATAAACCCAACACCTGCCTGCATTTCGAACTGTGGGTACTACCTCAATACCTGCACCAAAGCCCATGTAAGGAGCAGAATTGTTGGAGATTGAAGAAAAACTATCATCTGGGGGTAAAATGAAAATTATATTTTTGACAATCAAAGAAGTTGTAGGTCAGAGATGTAAGTGGTCTACAGAAGTAGAGTATATATTCAAATGCTGGCTTAAACATTTTCCGTAGCTTATTTTACTGAGCCTCATAGAATTTCAGAATGAGAGGGAAGGTTGCCTTTCTTTCCTGTAGGACACATAACAGGGAACACTTGATTGGTAGGTTATGCACTAATTATGCTTTCTTAATGCTAGTGTTTTTCAGTGAGGTTGCTGACTCAGGCTCCTTGGTATATAAGCCCTTGAGAAAGTTGTCCTAGTGAATTTGATACACACTTATAATTAATGACATGTGTTCCTTATAACATCATAATCATTATAAATAAATAGGTTACTTCTTCCCCTATTTCCACCCAGTGTCTCGTCAATCATACTTGATAATTATGGAAAATATATATTGTAGACTCAGTGGGTATAATTAGAATAAATTACAAGTTTTGATCTTGTTCATTCAACCTAGCTACTGTATCAGCTTAGGTCCTCTTCTCACCAAAAACAAAGACCAGATTCAAATTCAGCATGCTCATCAGGGTGAATTAAGCCTTGTTTTTAAACAAGCCAAGTAGCAAATTTTTTCAGTGCATATCACATTTTTTAATGAATTTATATTGATTAATTGTGTACTCTTAGGAATCTTTTAAGTTGATTTTTCTGAGGTTAATCTCTTACTTCCTAAAAGATCATCAGCAGTTGAAGTCGTTAGTGGCGTTCCTTTAATTTCCTCACATTCAGTGCTTAGCATAGGGCTTCACACTTTCAACTGTAACTATAAACATTACAGAGAATGAGATCCTGCTGCAGCTTTAGGAAAAACTCTAGCTGTGTTGAGAAGGTGGAAACTACCACAACTTTATGACTTTGTTTCATAAGTATGTTTTAGCTTTTGGGGTCTTGCTGTTATTTTCTAGGCTAGTGTGTCATGCTGAGTGGCTTCTGATTTAGAACAAACACATGTATTTAGCTCTTATCTATTTCTCATAAAATGTCTTATGATGTTTCACAAAGTTCTCTGTAAGGATTCAGTGGCTTCCACCTGAACAAATGAGTCACAGTTTTGAGATCACTAACTATGGGAAAGTATATAGTTGCTGTCTTTTGTGGAAAACCCAAATCAACTGGATTTTCAAATATGCACTCAGCTTAATTTTCTGTGTACATTCAAATGATGATTAGAAAGAATTGATACTGACGCAATAACCATTTGTCACAGGCTTATTCTACACTATGTATTTGTACTGTACATATTGAATATTGTATCTTATGTCATTTTTATTTCACACAAAATAATTGTGAGAATTGTTTTGCCATTTTAAAAATAGGCAAAATAAGATTCATAGGATCAAACAACTAATAAGTATCAGAACTGACTCATTAGCTTTCTTAATCAGAGAATAATGTTCCTACATATTCAGAGAGCACAATAAAATCTAAGAAATTGTTCAGTATTTATTTCCAACTTTCCATCAAAGATATTTTTTTTTTCCTAAATTGAAGAATACTGTTGTTATTTTTTAGCACTGAAGTATCTGGGGAACTATCACTTGATACAAATATTAATGTTTGTCATTTTTAATGTTATCTAATCTAGAAATATAAGGTAGGGCAGAGAGACAAAGATAAAGGAGGAGGAGTAGAAAAGGGTGAAAAAAAGAAAGAGCAATAGATATAGGGAACACACTTAAAAGATAAATTTATCCGTGTGGCCCTACCACCAGACAGGAAATTTCAATTTATATTTTCAGTCTGTACCACTCATTACTCCTCAGGATAATAATTTCCATAAATTTACTTTCAAGGTACAGTGAAACCTGTTTTATTTACCTTGAAATGGTCTCTTTCAAAGTTTTTAAGGGGAAAGTGCTCTAGTTTGAGTACTCTGGGGTGTGGGAACACATTCAGTATTCCTCCCAAGTCCTTGATTCTTTTATTGACTTTTATAGACTTGGGTTATAACCCTTTTATTTTTCCTATTTCTAGAGTGAAAGAAATCATTGTTACATGTCTTCTGTATTTACTGAACTTATAATTATTCTGGATCTTGGGGCATGCTCTTGTAGCAGAAATCAGACCACATTTTATAGGTCTGGGATGTGATAGGGATTTCTAAAACACTTCTAAAAGCTTAGGACTGTCTCAAGTTGTAACTTGAATGGTATAATTTACCTAATATTTTCTGTAAACAAATGCCTTTAAGATGATCTTTCCTTTGACAATGACATAACAATTATATGTCCAGAGTACAGAAACTTGCTTCTCTCTTCCAAGTTCTTTTTTGCACTGTTTAAACATTCAAAATACTCTCTTTGGCTTGCCCTCTGAACAGCTTCTGATCTTCTCTACAATGAAGAGAGTATCTGTGGTTGCTCCTCAATTATAAGTTGCTATGATTTGAATATGGTTTGTCTCTACCAAAACTCAACATAAGTTTTGGATCCCAACAAGGCTACATTGGAAGGTAGTGCTTTTTAGAGGTGATAAAATCATTAAAAGGAATTAATGCTTTTGTGTTTGCATGTGTGTGTGTCCTTCAGTTAGTTCACCTGGGTCTGAATTAGTTACCACAGGAGTGGGACATTATAATGCTGATAAGCCTTCTCTCTGACTCTCTCTCACATACACAAACACGCATACACACATTCTCTATGTTTTTTTCTGCATTCACCTGTTTCCCTTCTGCTTCTCCTCCATGAGTTAATGCAGCATGAAGCCTTTAGTAGATATTAGTTCCATGCTCTTGAACATTCAGAAATGTGAGAGGGATATACCTCTTTTCTGTACAGATTTTTCAGCCTCAAGTGTTTTCTTATATCAACAGAATGTGGGCTAAGCTATGTTGCTTGGATTTTCACCACTACATCATATAACTGGTATGTCAGAAAATGACTTTAGATGAGTTCCCTCTCATTGAAAAGCTTATGGGAAATGATATCATCTGTCCTATTAGTTAATTGGACTAGTGATATATAAATTGTGGATGGATAGAGTGGGAGAAGGTAATGACCTGGAAAATGTTAATGGAAAGAAATTCCTAAGAAAAAGTATATGGAGAGTATGCATACAGGTCTTAGACCTTTCCAAATGTGATGAATATGTAGAAGAAAATAGACCAAGGATTTCTGTGATAAAAGGAAGTATTGTAATAGAGATTGGGAGTATAGTTTAGAGTTGTCATATTTTTAATCTTGAGTTTTATGTGTCATTATGCTAAATGCATTGTACCTACATTCACATTTCCTTTAGTGACAACCTGAGATAAACACTACTATGTCCATTTATAGGTGAATAATATGAAATGTAGTGAGCTTAAGAAATTTATTTAAAACGATAAGATTCTAAGTGGCAAATTTGGAACTTGAATTCCGTTGGTTTTATTTTAAACTAAAATATCTTGTTAAGCTGTGCGTGATAGAACTAAGAGACAAGGGTAAATAGATTTACTTCACATGTGAGCTGTGAACATTTATAAATAATGTAAATCAACAAGTGGTAGATATATATAACTGGTCATTATAACTAAAAAATTCATTTAAAAACCCAGTAAGCTTTTTTGTAAGATCTATTAAGCAATGAAATTTAGTGCTACCCAAAAGCTTGGTAAATACATGCAGCTGTAGTTTACCCTCAAATATGCTTATAGATATTTGTTCAGACAAGCTGAATATTAAGCTCATCAAGATTGATTTTGTTTTCCCAACCCCATTCATTTTAGGTATATCAGCTTTTATATTTACATAATCTAATTAAATATTGCATCAATCTAATTATGATTGTCAAAAAAAGACTTATTTCCCTAAAAAAAATTTTGAGTGCTTTTTATTTCAATGACTAGCAAAATTTTAGCAACTTGGTTTGCTTCTATTTGAAAGCAGAAATTGACTGGGAATATACACAACAATAAGATTTTTTGCAAAAAATCTTTAATTTGTGTCTCAAACCTAATGATAAAATCCTATAAAATTTATTTTTGGATCTGATCTAAGCAATTAGAAAAAAACCTGGAGAATTCTGATTAGTGGATGTATATAAAACCAAACTTGACACTACAGAAATAAAGGTCAATAAGTGTATGTGTTTGTATGTGCAAAGTGTGCATACATATATGCTTTTAGAAACTGTGTTTTTATAAAAGTTTGCAAAATCTGTATTTTGTTTAATACCTTTATAGAAAGCAAAATTTCGTTGCTATAGATCATTACATGTTTCACAAACAACAAAGAAAGAAGAATGTAAAAATGGGATCATATTTTAACTATAACTATTGATCCAAAAGGTTAATTTTTCATTTATTAGCTTAAAGATAGTTTTTTGATGATTTTCTCATTCATTTTTGGACTTGTGATGTTCAATGGTCACTACATACTCACAAGAAAAACCATTCCTTTAACATTTTAATTGTTATTATATTGTCTAGTGCTTTGTTCAAAACTGCTGTAATAATTACTTTGCCTTTGGATGCACCTTTCACTGTCTCTTCTTAGTCTTTCATTTCTACCACTTTAGAATGTTCTGGGATTACAGCTTTCTTTTCTCTAGAATCTACTTCAATTTTGGAATGCCTCCAGTATCTGCAGCCTGTTTTTTTGTCTTCTCCCAATTAGCTTTTTTTCCCCCGACATCATCTCCTCTATTTCCATCTTCATGGTACCTTCAACCTGACTTTTCCTCTTCTTATTTTTCTCCCTTTCTCCAACCTTGACCTTGGGTACTTCTTCACCTTATTGCTGACCGTCAGCCTCCTCTTGTGTTTATTGGGCTGACACTCTGTTTTCTTTGACTTTTCTAATTGTAATCCCTTTTGTTCCGTTTTTCTATTCTTCTGCCACTCTTCCTTTCTTTCTGGATTACTCCACCTCTTCTTGCTCTTTGGGCTTTCATTTACTTTGGAGGATGGAGCCTTGGCAGAGATTTCTGCTACTGAGTTTTGTCAGTTGATGGTGTGACTTCTTATCTGCCTTCTCACTGTTTTTTTTTTTCTTCCTTCACAAGAAGGGAATCTTCTGTTTTGAAAGCTTTCAGCTCATCTCTTCACATAAATGAAGGCACAAAGAAGGAATATAACTGCAAGATTCAAAAAAGATACCCCACACCTGCTCCAAAAGAGATTCCTTATAAACTTCTGTCCCATTCTGAAAGGTTGCCTTTTCCCCTGGAACATTGTCAAACCACTCTTTGTTCAGAAAGTTCTCTCACTTTACACTATTTTTTTTTCAATCCATGACTGCTCTTTAATATCACCTTAACCCGAATTTGCTTTCATAATCTTTGCTAACATGCCCAGATCTTCTCTTAAGGATTTCACATGGAGCAGTAGCTCGCCCACCCGCCACACCTCCTCAGTGATAGTGTTTCTTTCCAGGATAAACAGGAGGAACTTCTCATATTTAACTAAGCTTCTATTTTTATCTGGTTATCAAGCAAAACCAAATACAAACACACATGCAACACATACATACACACACATACAATTAGTATGAACAAGAAAAAATAGGATATGAAATGTATCCTGGAAATATAAAATTAGGAAGTGTGATCAGAAGAAGAAATAGTGGGGGAAAGGAGCCTGAGATTGAAGTAGTCTCTGTTCATTTAGAAAATGTAAAACAGGGGCTGGGGTTGTGGCTCAGTGGTACAGTGCTTGCCTAGCATGTACTAGATGCTGGGTTCCATCCTCAGCACCACACAAAAATAAATAAATATAATAAAGGTATTGTGTCCAACTTATCTATCCATCTATCTATATATACATATATACATATATGGAGGGGGGGTTCTGGGTGATGACTGAAGAGAAATAGGCTTCTTGGGAGAAGATGGAATAAGCATAGATCCACAGGAGCAATAAATCCATTACAGTCATTTTGCCTTGCATATCAGAATAGTTTACACATCAAGTGAAAAAATGAGCTACTTCATCACAGTTCAGCTGGACACTAGCTCACTTAACTACTTATTTTAAAGGAGATCTTTGCTTCTTGGTGTATGAGTTCTCTGGGAATTCTCTGCCAAATACAGATTGTCAGTAGTGATTTAGGGAACTCTATATTGTGATGTCCCCAAACTGAAAGATTCTATATACATCTTCACATTGAATCTTTGAACTTATATCTTTGTGTGTCCTGAAAATTGTGAGCCTCAGAAAAAGGAAGTTTTCTCAAATTCATTTGCCAGTCATGGTACAAACTTTTCAACATTCTAATTATAACTCTGGGCAACAAGAAGTGTTCTTATAACTGACTCAAATAATCAAATCACAAAGCTCCCCAGAATTTTCTCTTTTGAACAAAATATTTTTTTTCTTATTCCATGTTCAGGATAGGAGAAGATTGTATAACATCTAAAAAATGCTAACAATAACCGGGTGGGGTGGCACACACCTGTAATCCCAATGATTTGGGAGGCAGAGCCTGAGGATCATGGGTTCAAAGCTAGCCTCAGTAACAGTGAGGTGCTAAGCAACTCAGTGAGACCCTGTCTTTAATTAAAAAAACAAAAATAGAGCTTCAAATGTGGCTCAGTGGTTGAGTGCCCTTGAGTTCAACCCCCAGTTTAAAAAAAAAAAAAAGTCCTAGCTATGGGTAACATACAACCATGCCATAGAAAAGATATGTTTTACAATTAGGATTAACATTTTTTTTTTAGAGAGAGAGAGAAAGAGAGAGAGAGAGAGAGAGAGAGAGAGAGAGAGAGAGAGAGAGAGAGAATTTTTTAATATTTATTTTTCAATTTTCAGTGGACATTTTAAAACACAGTCCAAATGCCCAACAGAATAGGTGTGTACTAATGTTATCTATTGGCAGGTAATGGAGACTTTGCTGTATATGAAGCTTCTAAAAATAAAGTTGAATCCATCAGTAATTTGAGAGAACATGATCAAATGATAGAGTCTTATAAATATATTTTGTCCAATGTTTTTGAAAAATGATATCTTACGTTAGTAATTGTTTGCAAAATCTCCTTAATGTTATTAAGATAGTTGTTCTATTGTTTTTATAATCATATTTCAAATAATCTAAAACAAAATTTTCTGTATCATAAAAAGTTCCTATACATGAAGTGTATCTTAAATCTTTACCTATGTATTTCAGTTCAACAAATATTTAAAAGCCTCTATTACAGGAATGGCTTGCTGGGGTATAAAAAGGTGAATTTAAAGTAGATTCTGTCCTCAGAAGCTGTATAACTTTATGATGAGAATCATAAAACCAGCATCTTCCTTTTGGGACAGTAGTATTGAAGCTCTAGTTGTGTTAGATAATGTGAGTCCATTTGAAGCATTCATACTTTGGTTTCATGGCTACATATACCAATATAATGCTATGCAGAGAAATTGACATTTCAAATATAAATATTTAAATGTAATTTAACCCACAAATTCAACATACATTTTCATGTTATAAAATCTCACCCTACGTTCTTTTGATGATTTAACTTTCATCTACAGAAAACTGTTTGATAAAATTCTATTCTACACTAGATAAACAGTAATCATGGAATCAATGTTAGGCAATTGAATCTTCTTTTCCTGAAATATGGATTTTAAGAAAATGAATAAGGATATATAAATGTCTGGAGCCCATTCCATTGTTACAGTTAAGTCCTCATGGGACTGTTCTTGATAACTGATTGTATCTGTTCCAAGCACATATGTTCAATCTGCACTGATATGTGCCAATTCCCAAGTACAACTTCTAACTTTTATATGTTCAAATATTGCCCCACTACATCTTGTTTTAAGTAGATTCAAGCCATCATAACTGCATCTAAGTTATTCTGTTGGAGAATGTCAATCTATAGTGTTGGATGTGTTGACTAGATCCTCAAAAGAATCCACGTCAAGGTGGAAAAGAGTGTTCATATTCTGGCATAGGACCTCACAATCAAGGCATGCACTGGTAAACAAGTAAGTTACTTTGGCAGAATTTGCTCTCAATTACTGCCACAGATCATTGTGAAGAGCAAGATGTGTTCAAAGGTCACACTTGAAGGTGGTCAGAACTAAAGAAATTCAAAGCAAAGTAATTATGCAGTTAAAATACTTAAATGTCTTCTCAAACTGAACACTGAAATGTAAGAAGCCGTTATGACTATAATTAAATAACTATCATTTTTTCCTATTGAATAATTAAGGTGGCCAAAAGCCAAACAGTGTTTCTACAGATTTATGAATTCTCAGCTTTGTTTGGTATCTTTTTGGGAACTAAAATTCATGCAGATAACCTAAATAAGAAAAGAGCACAGCCTGAAATGCTGAAATAGTATCGTCTTAGAGAATCAAAAGGACCCTGATGCCCCCAAACTTGTCTTCCGCCATAGCTTTTGCATTAGAAGTTGGCCCTTCCTTTTTGGCTCGTGTACTGTTGAATGCTGCAGAGTCTTCCTGAGGGAATACCCTAGTAGTAGGTACCTTCATTCCTCTATTATTTATCATTAAAACTGTAAATGGGCTTGAATCCTAGTATATCCTACATTGTAAAATGTAGAATATAATAAAAAGAAAAAAATTTTCTCAAGAAAATATTTTCCACAATTTATTAAAATCTTAGAAGGCATATGTGGGATGGACTTTGTAAAATGTAGAATATAATAAAAAGAAGAAAATTTTCTCAAGAAAATATTTTCCACAATTATTAAAATCTTAGAAAGCATATGTGGGATGGACTTTATGGAGTTTGCTGAAGGAAGGAGTATACATTTTAGCACAGTTTTAATCAGAAGTTATATGTTTTTGTGTATCAGAATCCATGTTTAATATACTAGTCCCTTTAGGCAAAAGAGTTTGGATCAGAGAGCAGGGTGACTTTTGCAAATGCAGAAGAAATAGTGACCTATTCAAGAGAGGGGTAGAGGAGTGAACCATAAGATAATAAAATTGGATCAATATATCAAATTAATCCGCTGGCCCCACTCCTCAAACTATCCATGCAATTATCATAGGGAGTAATATCTTGTGGCATCAACTGGTCATACAGGCACTTTGATTTCAAATGAAAGGTTCTAAAATTTGTTGAAGCCTGGAATTCTTGTAGTCTGATGTGAGTTCTCTTACTAGATGATGAATTTAGAGAATAAAATAAACCTGATTGATTTAGAGATGGAATTGCATGACAAGTGAGCCCCAGCTCCCAGTGGATTAATGTGACATCAAAGTCTCAAGTGTATCTTCCTGCCCCTTGTGCCTGATGGAAGAGATATTCTGTCCTGAAGATTTACTAGCTTCTAATACTGTGTGAAAGTTGTCAAGTAACTGGAACCATGAGAGAGAGATTGAGGGGGGCGATAAATCACTGATAAAACAATTTGGAGAAGAAATATGTACATAAGCATATCAGAATGACCCAGAATCAGACCTCATGTGGCCCATATGAAGTGCTTACTGAAGCCCTCACTGTGTGCACAATGTTGCAGATGACTCCATGGGTTTCTTTTCAACATCTTTTCCAGCATTGTCAGGCTTCATGAGTTAGTACCACCGAAAATATGGCCATGGTAGCAGGAGTAGAGTGTGGTGAGCCGTTCCTGCGGACTGTGGTCGCCATTACATGATGGCGCTGGCTCCGTTGTGGTCTGTGAAGGACAACTCCATATCAAAGAGAGTTGGCGTGTTCCCAGCTCCTTATCAGAGAAAGTTGGCGTGTCATTTTCTAGCACCCTGTGAGAAGGGTACACGTGGCAGCTTTGCATTGGGGTTCGCCGTGCTTTATTAAGGCTGGGAGGGGCATCCGAGAGAGTAGTAGAAGAATTATTAGAAGAATATCAAGGGCCTGAATAAACTGCTGAAAGAAGATTCCTGAGTCGCGTCTTCCTTGCGGGCAAGGGGGATTGCGACAGTAGAGCATATATTCCTTGGCTCTCTAAAGCTGACCAGGTTACTAGCTTTGTTATGTGTTTAATTTTCTGGCACTGATGACTATTATTGGGTCCCTGATACACTATTATACCCTAAAGTATCCAAATAGTTCTGAGGACAAATAGAACCAATTAACTTTCCTTATCAATGAATAAGTAAAAGATAGTTGTTCTCACTAGCATTAGATTATATTTATCCTAATACATATTTTGGATTTGCTGAAAATATGATACAGCCTTCAATGTCTCTGAAGATTTAATAATGAAATGTATTTGAAGGTATCTGGCACATTACCAGATAGATAGCAGGACTCACACAGTGCTCATATTCATTTTTTTTTTTTTTTGCCTAATGGTTAATTAGCACAATGGCATAATTACTCATTAAAAAAATAAAAGATAAAGATTGAAAAAAATGAGTTTGACCCAGATAAAAAGAGGGATTTTAGAGTCTTTTCTAGTTATGTATTTTAAAGTCTCTTCAATGCAATGAATTTTAAAAAGAAATGATAACAACAAATTATCTTCGTTTGCCCTCTTTTTTTTTCTGGAAAAATTTCTGGATGTTTTAGAGCATCAAAATACTTGTTCACTTAATAATTAATATTTGTAAACATTAAAAGAGCATGGCTTTGATGTAAAAGTGAGTTAGTTGAAGAATAGCATCATTCTCCCTGTGGTATGTGATTCTTATTAATATCTCTAAATGATCTCAACCGATTGCCTCAGTTACAATTGTCTGCAAAAGTAACTGCAAACACTCTTACTTCACTAGCCTTGTAGAGAATAAGATAAATTAAGACATGCAAACCACACAGCCCAAACTATGTTTGAGGAACTCCAGTAGACCTGTTCAAGTGCTCATTCTGTTTCCATTTCCTGCCTGTCTCCTTTTTTGTCCTAACCAGAACCAGTATATTTAGATCATGTTTGCCTTTCCCTCTTAAGCATCTGCATTAACATCCTCTGGGTGATCATCAACAAATTTCCCTTCATATCCATTCCTTTTTTTAACATTTTTCTCATAAAGAAGCCACTTAACATATATATTAATTTAATTAATACTAGCATCTTACTGGTTGGACATGATATCTTGTTGTAACAGCAATATTATGGTGGGAGGAAAACCAAAAAAAATTAATCAGTAGAATTTGGTTCTAGTCCTGTCTCTTTCAATAATTAGCTATTGACTTTGAGTAAGTCACTTAACTTTCTTTGGGAATTGAATGTGTTTTAAATACAAACTACTATAAAACAATGACACATATTCACACATATACATATCCACATGTGTTAATATTCTTTGAAAATATAAATATCAAGAAAAGAAAGATAATATTTTGCATAATAATCTTTATGTGGCTAGGACAGTTCTGGTTATAGTTACAACATATTTTCTCAAGAATGTCTAAGTATCTCTGTGTACCCCTACCCAAGTTTGCTACAAGTGATATGATTTGACAGCCCTTTAAATAATCTCTAATGCTACAAACAACTTTGTGATATTGTTTTACTATAATAAAAAAAGATAAATTAAACTTCAGGTTCAGGGACTTTGGGATAGTTTAACTTATTTAAGCAAACTACGTTTGTTGTATGGCTTCATTTAAAATACTTTTAACTGAGCTTAACAACTAAGTCCTCAGAAATTAGACTTGTCTTTTTATTCAATGATATTAAATGATGAATTCAATGTTCAGTTACTTAATTATTAAATTAACCTAAAATATAGGTTCATCTGAGACCTTTGTATATAGGGAAAACCAATCTTTTGATCCCACATTTAGCTTGTTTAGGGTAATCATTTGCAATTGTTTCTTTTGTCTCAAAGGTAAATAAACTTCTCTAAAAAGTTTTCTTGAGATTTTTAAACCCACAAGACTTTAATAAAATATTAAAATGACATTAAAAATTAAACTGTGTATGCAAAGAATTTCCTTAAATGGAAAAACTAATTCGAAATCATCTAGAGGAGGGTGGTTGAAAGTATTCTTCATTTTCTGGCCTCCAATACAAAATTTCCAAATGAGTTCCAAAGGAAGTTTTCATGATTTATTCACTCATGCATTTACTTTTGATTGTGTTTTATATTCTCAGCTACCCAGAAACACCCTAGGAAAGAAGAAAATGGACCTGAATTCACCCTGCTATCAGTGTGAGAAGGATGTCCACATTGTTAGAGTTTCCACAGGTTGTGAGGCAAACAGCAAAAGAGAAAAGAAAGACTAAAATAAAAAAGGAAATAATAAGTGGTTTTCTGGGGTAGATAATGAAAGCACTATTATGTGGGAGTATGGGAAACATTGTGATCATTTTCATTTGCAGATTGCAGCTAATAATTTTACTATTGGTGAAAGAGAAGTTCTAAGAACTAATTAAAATCATTGACATTAATGCTAGCAAATGTACTTGCCAACCAGCACAAATAGGCTTGTAATTTGAGGGCATGTTCTGTGCTCACAGCAGCTGAGATGAGGCTATAATTTAAAGATCACTGTTCAAAAGAGTGCCAAAGACCCATGGGAAGCTAAAAGAAAGACGATTACTCCCCTGCTAAAATGAAGGCCAAATCCGCCTTTTGAGTTCACAGGTGAGTTAACAGGAGATCCAGCCTATGATTAAAAGTTCACTCGGTCTGAAAACCCTCTTGGTGATTGCCAGACAATTATGAGTAGCATCTGTTTGGGAGTGGAGAAGATGAGAGGCACAATTCATGCTTATTGGGAAACACAAAGAGTTTCTCAACTACTTAGGCCTTTCATTACACAATGCAAGAGGCTCCCTGGGAAGGCTGTGTAATACCCTGTCAGGGACTTGACCTGAGAGTCGGAGAATAAACCAAAGGCCCAAATAAAACTTATAAATAAGAGAATTCTGAACAAAGTACTATAGAGATCAGGACAGACAATAAGAAGAAGTGATTTTGAGAAAGATTTTCAAGATAGGTAAGAAATTAAAAAAAACAAACAAACAATGAGAAGACACAGAACTAACAGTGTCATCAAAGGCATAAAAGAAAAACATTGTCCTGTGTTTAGGGAATAGTGGGCAATCACCTTTATAGAATATGGTATGTATATAGTAGCAAGAAGAGCGGAAGGTGGGAAGCTAACTAGATGTACAGTTAGTGATGTTGTCAGGCTAAGACATTTGCACTTAATTCAGAAGATAACAAGTACTTAGGTTTACCAGTCGCGAATGAAGTGGGCTGGATTTTGAAACTCACATTTCATATCACAAATGATGCTCTTTGACATGTAGATGAAAACAAAAACTCCCCAGGAATGAGTTAAGGAAAATGGTCCTACTTAATAATGTTTAGCAGAATTCTTGAAGTAGTCTCACAGCTAAATATATGATTCTAATCTGTCACACCTGAATATACACTTAATTGTGTGTAGCCCTCAAATATATGTTGGAAATTGAAGTAAAAATTGGCAGGCATGTATTCCTATGTCACATCTCACTTATTAATTTCAGTGCCGATGTGTAGGTGACCTAAAGAGGACTACTTTACAACTCTTCTTGGAATGCAAAATAATTATCCTGGCAGTTAGCACAGAGTAATCTTTAGTTGATGGGCTTGGAGTAACCTAGCAAAGTGATAATAAGTGTTGGATGAAGGTGGGTACTGTACATGTATAAAAAAGTCATTGCAAGTATAGAGACCTTAGTCAGTTGAAAATCCATATATATTTAGTATCTAAATTCTACTTCATTTTTAGTAATAAAAATTAATTAATAAACCTAAAGTTACAAACTAAAGTTTAATTAGTTAGTTAATTGATTGATCTTCACAACAGGTTTCTTGACTCTTCAGTAGTCCCTTCGGATTACATTTGGCACCTACTAAATTTAGCTTTAGTTTGTCTTCCTGGATATATTTAATACATCAGACTCATACAGCTTCTGTCCATTACTCCAGTCAGGTGATTGTTGACAGGGACTGAAGAGCCTATCAAGATGAAAGAAAAGACACAGGGGGTCCAAAGCTTGGTGCAGCTAAGGACATTTATTATTTGCAAGCACAGCATTTTGTAGTTTACAGTGAGTTCTCAACTGTGGAATGCAACCTTGAGGTTAGGCAGACAAAATACTAAAATATCTTTTTGTAAAACAATGCTATGTTTACATTTGTATCCTTAATCTTTATCCGAGATCTATATTAGCACCTAAGCATAAGATAACAAGAACATTCCCCAAAATAATTCCACCACAAGGGAAAGGCATGGAGCAGGTCCACAGTCTCAAGAGGAACTTAGGGCAAGTCTGACCATGTCAACTGAGCATGTTCTAAGAACAGTCTGCTGGTCTTGCTTGTTCTCGCCTGCCAAGAGCTCAGAGGACATTAACTACTTAACATCTGCAGTTCTACCACAGTCCTTGAGATCTCAGACAACTCCATCAGATGATATCAAACCTGTCTTTGTGTTTAAAAACTCACCACTATTGTGCTATTGTTAAATATCCACAACCTAAGGGAATTTTGTATCAGCATGCCAGGACTTGATGTGGGCAGAATAGAAAGGGATGCTGTATCAAATACTTATGTGATTATGGACATGATTGGGTTTTCTTAAATGTGAATAGTGACTAAGGAAGAAGATCTTATTCTTTATTTATCCTTCAGATCCTATCTACTTCATGAATGAAATCCAGGAATGTTCAATTAGATCTATCTTTCTGATTGATTCATTGTTGAGCTGCAGAACTACCAAATAAGTAGTAGTTGTTGATTTTGTTGTTGTTGTTGTTATTATTATTATTATTATTATTATTCTGTATCTCTCCTCTAAGGCTTATAATAAGTTCTAAATTATGAGACTATTTATATATATATATGTATATACATACATATATACACACATATGTATATATATACACAAATGTGTGCACACAGCTATGCATATATATTTGTATATACATATTTTGTATACATAATTGCAAATATATGTACATATTTGGGTGATGAGGGCCACAACCAAGTTAACATGGCATCTGGCAGTGTGCTAGGAGGAGTGGTTTCTGAGTAATGCCAGCGAGCCATTAAGATGATGGAGATTCCTTAATGACTGACTGCTGTGTCTAGATTATGTCAAATAAGTTAAGCTGTGTGTAATCATTAAGATGATGAAGATTACTTATTGGTTGACTGCTGTATCTAGTTTATGTTAATTAAGTTAGGCTGTGTGCAATTAGTTGGGTATATATACTTCTCTGTCCTGTAATAAAGCAGCTCCCTCTGTATTAACCTTCACATGTTGCTTGTCACCCCTGGTTATTTTGCCCAGCCAGACTGTGGCATTTGGGAAATAAGCAAGATGAGAAGGTTGAAAGTACACACAGATGCTAATTATATTTATGCTTATATGCAGGGCATACATATACATGCAAAAAAAACTTAGGTAAGCATAGGTTTAAAAGAAATATGTTAGAATAAGATTGCCTCTGTTCTTTGTCTTTTTTATTAATTACTTTATTTTAATTAGGTATATATGACAATAGAATGCATTTTGATTCATTGTACACAATTGCATCACAATTTTGAATTTCTCTGGTGTACATAAAGTAGCATCACACCATATGTGCAGTCATACATGTACTTAAGGTAATGATGTCCATTTCATTCCACCATCTTTCCTGCCCCCATGCACATTCCACAAACTCCTTCTCCTTTGCCCCATCAAAATTCCTCTATTTTCCCCTTACCTCCCCTGTCCCTGTTATGGATCTGCATCCACTTATCAGAGAGAACATTCAGCTTTTGTTTTTTTAGAATTGGCTTACTTTGCTTAGCATGATATTCTCAAACTCCATCCACTTACCTGCAAATGCCATAATTTTATTCTCTTTTAATATCCATGGTATGTATATACCATAGTTTCTTGATCCATTCATCTATTAAAGGGCACTTAGTTTGCTTCCACAGTTTAGCTATTGTGAATTGAACTGGTATGAATATTGATGTTGCTGCATTACAATTATATGCTGATTTTAAGTCCTTTGGGTATAGATGGAAGAGTGGGATAGCTGGGTCAAATGGTTGTTCCATTCCAACTTTTCTAAGGAATCTCCATACTGCTTTCCAAATTGGTTGCACCAATTTTCACTCCCAACAGAAATGTATGAGTGTGCCTTTCCCCCCACATTCTTTTATTTATTCTTGTTTGTATTCTAGATAATTGCCATTCTGACTGGTGCGAGATGAAATCTTAGAGTAGTTTTGATTTGCATTTCTCTAATTACTTGAGATGTTGAACATTTTTTCAAATATTTGTTGATCAAATGTATATCTTCTTCTGAGAAATATGTAGGCAGTTATCTCATACTAGATAAAGGCACCAAAAACATACAATGGAGAAAAGACAGTCTCTTCATCAAATGGTGCTGGGAGAACTGAAAATTCATATGCAGCAAAATGAAAATAAACCCCTGTCTCTCACTCTGCAAAAAACTCAACTCAAAGTGGAACAAGGACTTAGGAATTAGTCCAGAGACCCTTCGCCTAATAGAGAAAAAAGTACTCCCAAATCTTCATCATGTAGGATTAGGCCCTGACTTCCTTAACAAGATTCATAAAGAGCAAGAAATAAAATCAAGTATTAATAAATGGAATGGAAGCAAACTAAAAAGCTTCTTCTCAGCAAAAGAAACAATCTATGAAGTAAACAGAGAGTCTACATTTTGGGAGCAAATTTTTGCCACACACACATTAGATAGAGTACTATATAAAGAACTCAAAAAATTCAAGACCTAAAAAACAAACAAGCCAATCAAAAATGGACTAAGAAAGACACTTCTATCTTTGTCTTAATACTTAACTTGGAAAAGTTAACTGTACTGTTTAAGCCTCAGTATCCTTATCAAAATAACAGTATTAATATTGTTTACCTTATTAGAATTTGTAGGAAAAATAATGAGGTAACTCATTTAAAAGTTTGAGTCTATGTTCACAGTCAACATTATTTGGCTATCTTTAAAAATGGGTGATTTAAATAATTATTCAGTATAATAAGGCAGAATTAGTTATCTCTATCCACCTCCTAATCTTTCGATACCTGGATATGGGAAAGAAAAATGATCAGGAAGGAAATTGTTGAAAATAGGTCTGTATATTTTATCTCACATTTAAAATAATAGTATCTAAATAATATACTAGGCAAATAATAAAAGATATATGAAATAATGACTTTCTACTAGCAAAACTGGATTTAGATGTTCTTCTTGAATTGTTTTGCTAGCATGAGAAGAAACTATATTAGAGTGTAATCTTAAAATGCTTTGTTTAAAAACATTTTCTTGGTTCATACTGTTTATAATATAAAAGAACAAACAGGAAATACCATGACTTCATTTTAAAGAGTAGAGAAGTCTTGACTTTTTGTGGCTTTTGTGTGGATTTGGAAAAGTTAATTAATATTTACTAGTTAACAGAAAAATATCTGCCCTATGCTATAGAGTTGTTTAAAATTAAATGACATTACTTAGAAAAATACTTGAAAAAGTGACAGTATGAGGCATTAAATATAAATAGTAGACAAATGTCAATTAATATTTTCAGGTAAATATCTCATTATACCTACTAACTTTCCAGGATTTTTAAATGTTTATTTTTGGAATATGTTATATGTGCCAAAAAGTGTGAAAGGCTTTTGGGGATTGTGCACAGTTTCTCTAGCCTCCTATTCTATATATTCAAGAACCTCCACATTGACTTGTAATTTCCAAAGCAATCTATGGAGATATGCTGTAAGACCCAAATGTTCCACAAAAACTATTTATTTAATAAGAGACTGAAAGAAATGAGTTGAAAAAGTTGCTTTGCATTATTTTACTAGGAGTGAGACATGATTTGATGTGTTTAATGTTGACAGAGAATCAAATTTTTTAGAAAGTGCAGAGCCTGCTTGTGTGTATGTGTGTGTGTGTGTGTGTGTGTGTGTGTGTGTGAGTGTGTGTGTGTGTATTCACGCGCACACAACCTTTAGGGGTTCATTGAACATTCTTAGGCATTAATACACAAAATGCTGTGGTTATTTTTCTGACATTCCTTGAACAAGTTGTAGGAAACTTTGCACTAAACACTGGACAGTTTTTAATTGGGATGACTATGAAGCAAAATAAAAGTGTTTGTCATTGTTTTTAATTAAAATTATCTAAGAACTAGCTGACATTTTAAACAATTTAATGAGCATTATTTTTCAAAGTGGCAAAAATTTTAAAGTTCCCATTTTAATGAGCAAATTTATTTTCATAGTAGGTTCAACTCTTTGGTTAGACAACTCTTGCTGTGATTTAATTCAGTGTGGTTTAATGTCTTTCTTGCAAATCCAGATTATTTTCTTATGTACCCACCATGTGGCTGAAATTTCTCATCATTGTAAGAAGTTTAACAATATGAACTTAACTTCACTTTTCATTGAAAATTTACCTCTATTTTCTCTTTCCTCTCACATCCTCCCTCAAAAAAAAAATGGTCTATTATCCATTTTGGCTTTTGATATTTACCCAAGAGCCCAGTGAACATTTCAATTTCCATCATTTGTTCAATGCTTCTACAAATATATTCATCCGTTTGTTCATTTATTCGCACAATATTTTCCAAGTGGCATTGTGTGTCAAGCATTGATATATGCCCCTGGTTATGCCAGTGAACTAATGGAAATGGTGAGAATGATCACATATTATGAATTATGACCACCTGCTTAGTTGTAAAGGAAAAGATGAGTCATAGGCATTTTCAAGATTTTCAGTCTAAGCAACTCAAGGATAGATTGACTACCAACAGCACTAAAGAGATTTGAGTAAAGCAGGTTTTGGACATAAACAGATGTGGAAATGGGAGAAGGCAGAAGTTTAATTGGGGGAGTTGTGATTTATATTTCCTATTGCACATCAAAATGGAGATAAACTCAGACCATGAGACTAAATGAAATTGCCAGTGTCAATTATTATTGAGGCAAAAGAACTGAAAATGGAGCTCTAAGGCACTCTGACTGTAAGAGGTTGGTCAGAAGAGGAGGTGCCAGCAAAAACAAGAATGGAGTGGTGGGAGGCAAATGCAAGTCTAAAGCTTGAAAGAAAGACAAATTGTTACTGAAATTTTTTGGGGGGATGGGGAAGGTACAAGTTCATGTGCTATATTTTCTAGAATATATTGATTGAACTGATAAGAGTCACTTTTTCCTGCCTTTGTTTTTATATTCCCTTCTGAAATGTGTTTCAGTGTTGAAATCATATTAGGAGCCCCTGTTTCCCAAACATCATTTATCTGCATACCTCACCTTTGAATGGAGAAGTCCAAATTGTGCATTTAAAATTACATTTTAATTCAATTTGTATTACTCCTGTAGGCTGATGCATATTTTAAAATATATATCTTCCTTTTAATATTGGGATTATCTGTATGATTTTTCTATCTCCTTAATTTTATAATTATACAACTTCACCATTGCAAAAATAACAGTTAAAAATACTTTATGCCTAATTTTCATTTGATGAATTTATCTATGGTTTGACTTTAAATAAAAAGCTGAATTTTAACATATTGGCATGAAAATGGAAGAAGTATATCAGGTTTGCAGTGAGTGGAACTATGTTTACTTATTCTGGTTTATTCATTCATTCATTTTCACTTTGTCTACACTGAACAAATGCTTATATGAAGCACAATAAATAAAGTGCAATCATTGAAACATCTACAGAATAATGAATGTAAGGAAGAATACTGTATAACCAAATTTAAAAAACCATTAATTGGATTTTAGGGAGTATAATTTAAATGAGAACGTGACCAATATTATTTCATACGTGTAAAATTCAATATATCAAATCTCCATTTTGGTGAGAGAAATATTTTTGGATGGCATAAAATGATGATGCTCCTGCTTTACAAAGAAGCTATGGGTCATTTGGCATAAGATAAGCTCTCCTTCACTCCTCCTTCCCACCCAAATAAATTAGATTGTAATTTTTATCCTCTGTTTCAACCTTACCACATTCTCGTCATAATTCCTGATAATAACATCACTTTCCAACATCAGTCATGATTTCCATTTCTGTTCAGTAGTCCCTTCTCTTCTGTACACAAATTTAATTTCTTTATTTGGGCCTTCTTTTCTCTTCCATGATGGAAGGTTTCTGAAGTTGGGTATGAAAAATCCTACTCTGAACTGTGACTTTAATCATTTGGAGATGTGTGACTTTATGTCTGAAATTGGATTCTTAGCAGTTATTCCATGGTTGTGAGAATTAAGAAGTTTCTGACAACATTATAAGTGCTCAATAATGTAAATGTAATACTGTTAATGATATTACCTAAGAAAATATTATTTGAACCTATAATAAATATCATCTTTCTTTTCCTCTTAGCCTCCTTTCATGAAACCCTCTCACCACCTATCTCTCTGAGCTTCTATGGTGATGAAGTGATCCTCATGTCATGGAATCTCCTTTCCCCTCTCTTTTCCCCAGGTTGTATACTATTGAACATGTCCTTTTAGTTCTCTAATCAGAACTTCTTTAACAATTCATTTCCTTTTTTGTTCACCTAAATGTGAGTTCTAGGTATAAGTCTACCACCAATTTATCTGCTCTTCCCATTCAACCTTTTCTTCCTCAAACACAATTTTCCTCAAAGGTTTTCTTTTACAAAAATAACTGTATTAAGAAAATAAAAAATACATTTAAAATAGTAGAAATATTTAATAGCAACCAAAGCAAATAATAAAATTTGGGCTGGGCATGGTGGTACATGCCTGTAATCCCAGCAGCTGGGGAGGCTAAGGCAGAAAGATACTGAGTTCAAAAGCAGACTGAGCAATTTAGCAAGGTCCTAAGCAAGTTAGTGAGATCGTGTTTCTAAATAAGAAATAAAAGGGCTGGGGATGTTCCTCAGTGGTTAAGCACCCTGAGTTCACTCCCTGGCACCAAAAAAAAAAAAAAAAAAAAAACAAAAAAACAAAAAAACAAAAACAAACAAACAAAAACAACCCAATTGTCTGGGATTTACGAATTATGGAGATTGTGGGTGTTCTGCCTGAGAGATCTTTTCCTAAGTGTGTTTTCTTTGGGGAAATGGAAATCACTTTTTTTTCTAATCTAAGCAGCTTATAAAACCTAAAACCAAAGGACTTGCCACCTGAATTACATAGAAATAAAATAATTTAAACCCTTGTACAGAAAAGCAGTACCTAGGTTTCCTTACTGCTACTTACTGAGAATCTTCTAATTTATCCGAGATGTTGGATGTTTGCCTCTTCCCAGACTGTTTCCATGACTTGACTCAATTCCAACTGTCAATTCTACATTCAAGTGAAACTTCCCACTTTTGACAATGTCACATAAATATTAAAGCAAAAGGAGATAATACATATAAATGTGTGCATATATATCAACATACTGACATGAGAGATATGTATACTTATACATATGTAGGCTTCTGTGTTTATATATGTGTGCACATGTGTAGAATTGCAGATATATGTGCATATAATTCTAGTAAAAATCTATAAGTTTTCTCAATGTCAAATAATAGAGAAATATAGAAGAGTGATGCATACTGTAGTGCTGACTATTATATAGGATTTTAAGGGAGCAAGTTAGATTTACAACTATTAATGAGAAAGTTACCATGATGAATTGCTGAATGAGAAAATCAAGTGGCATTTCATGAGGATAGATTTTTTAAAAAAGATGTAAAAATCTTTATAATAATGATTAATAAATACATAAATGAGAAAAATATTAGAACCAGGCTGCTTTGCTTAATTGGATGCATATGTCATTGTATTTTAAGAACTCCAATACAGTCATTGGCAATATTAGTAATAAGAAATTTCTACTAAATCACTAGGGCAAAAAGAATAGAGGAAAAAAATCTAGAAACCAAGCAAAACAGCAAATATGAAAATTTGAAGGTATTAAACAAGATAGGATTTACATCTTGAATTTTATACTGTATTTTATCTACCAGTGTATGACTTCCTTATTTTCAATTGGTGGAATACTATTCTTATTTCTATTATTAAAATATTGAATTTCATTAAAAATGGTTCTCTTCCTTCCTTGCTGAATTGTGAACTCTAAGATTGAAAGGTGTCATACATTTGTATATCTTGACTTTCCAAACCAAAATATTTACACTATAAATATACACTCAATGAGTGAATACATAAGTGAATAAATAAATTAATTATGCATATACTTGATGTATAAACTCTATAGATGTAGTATATATCTAAAAAAGGAACGAATATTTTCATAACTTAGAAAACTCTAGGAAATGGGTTTTGATTGCAATAAACATGAATTACATTTCAGATTTGTCATATTTGCTGTCTCGCTTGATTTCTAGATTTTTTTCCTCTATTCATTTTGCCCTAGTGATTTGGTAGAAATTTCTTATATTACCAGTAACTGTATTGGAGTTCTTCTTGTTCATTATTCTGCAGAGATTTTCCCTATGCCTTATCTAGGAGAAAAAAAAAACATTGATTAAATAAGTTTGGGAATACTAAGAATTATTTCTTCTACTTGAGTAATTATGATCCATAATGCTATGATTAATATTGCTTGAAAACTTTAAAAATTCTAATTAAAAAGAATAACTAAATATATTTTAATTAGTTAAGTATATAGCCAGTTAAATGTGTGTGATGCCTGTGATATTTGTGTGTAACATAACTTCAAATTTTCTATACCTTTGAATAAGAAAAATCTCCACATAATATCATTTAAAATGTCAAAGGTGAAATAGAATCTATTTTCATATATTAGATTTTGAAATTTCACCAAAAAAATTCAAGCCAATATAATTCTTTGTCAGATATTTTAAATATTGCACATACAACCTGTAGAGTATTTTATAAGAGTTACATTGAAATTAGTTATTATGATTTTCATAATTCCAGAGTATCTTTATATTAAATCTTATTCATCTCAAGATTTCTCAGTTCATTAGGTCCCTTGTTGTTCCAATTTTTTTTTTCTTTTAATGACTTACTCAATTTTTCACACTGTTTTTTCCAAAAGTGAAAGGAAAATTAAACTCTCATTAATTCCAGGAAAAAAAATCACTTTATGCATAATTTGGAATACATATGTGTGTATGTTTGTGTGTGTACACAAGCATACAGATGTTCATTAACATACACAAACACAAACACCTCACACACATATCTATATCACAATATATTTCTCACCTGTGATATGGTCATACCAATAGTATACTCTTTATAATTTTGTTGTGAGAACTAACTTTTCTAATATATTTAAAGGTCTTGAATGGTTACAGGAACACAGTAAATACTTCATAAAAGCTACCTATTATATTGTAGGTATAATTTAAAGAACATATAATTTATTGATGGAATAAACTATTATATATATGAATTGACATATATACACATATTTAATATCAACTTTGCTGTAATTACCTGATCAGTATAATAATCATCTTGGCCCCAATCATTGATCTCTTGTTTAAAATTGAGCACATCCAGAGGCAGTGGCAGACACCTATAATACCAGTGGCTATGGAGGCTGAGAGAGAAGGATCTCAAGTTGCTTAGCGAGGAGCAACTCAGTGAGAACCTGTCTCTAAATAAAATACAAAATAGGGCTGGGGTTGTAGCTCAGTAGTCAAGTGCCTATGAGTTCAATCCCTGGTACCAAAAATAAGTAAATAAATAAACAAGCAAACAAACAAATAAATAAACAAATAAAAATAGAGCAAAAAACCCACTGATTTTGGCTTCTTTCATGTTGTCTGTTATTCTTTTGATTTAATTGGCTTGTCTGGGCATCAGTGGTTCATTTCCTTTTTATTGCTGAGCCATATTTAATACTTTGAGCATACTCATGCTTAGTATAATCCTTTAAAATCAAATATTTTATAATCTATTTTTTAAAAAAACTCTACTTATTTAATTAATAAGTTTATTTGTGATGCTGGGGATGAAACCCAGGGCTTCTCACATGCTGGGCAAGTGCTCTATAATACTGAGCTATACTCCTAACTCCATTTTAAATTTTATTTTGAGCTAGAGTTTCCCTAAATTGCCTAAATTGATCTTAAATTTGTAATCTCCCTGCCTCAGCTTTCCTTGATGCTGGGATTACAGGTGTGTACCAACATACTCAGCTTATTTTTATTCTTAAATCTTGTTGGGAGTCGTCCCAGCTCCAAAGACTAACTTCCTTATCCCCCAAGAAGAGCCTTCTAATGGTGAGCCCTTCTAATGGTGAGCTCACATAATCCTTACCCACCAATCAGGCTAGCCCTGCTGGCTCACATGATTCTTACCCACCAATCAGACTAGCCCTGCTGACTCACATGATCCTTACCCACCAATCAGAAAGCACCCCATGCCAACTGTCAAACCATTCAACCATTAAATTGTCATAACTGTCAAACCACCCACGGCTCTATAAATATACAGAGTTGTTCCTCAATAAATGGGCATTTTCTCTGATGATGAGCCTTATTTGTTCTTCGAAATCTAATTTCAGGAGACATATTCTTAAGGTTAATTTCACAATATGAGGTTTCTGGGTTAGATAGTGAAAAAATAATGCTAGATTCAGATCAAAATTATGTGTACAAAATTACATTTCCATTGGTGATATGTACAAGTTCCTATTCTTTCCCACCCAGGACAACAGAGTTTTAAGCTTCCAATTGTTTACTACATAAATGATTAAATATGCATACATAAGCATATATTTAGGAAAATTATTATTCTTTCTTAATTTGGATTTTGAGTTAATCTATCTTTTCTCATGTTAAAGGTATTCACCATATTCCATTTGAGAATTACAATTTATTTTAAATTTACTTTTTTAAATTAGATCTCTAATTTTACTCAGTATATAATGAATCCAATTTACATTTTTAAAATATGCTATGCTGTTACTTAAAAATCCATATTTGCTCCAAAGATTTGTAGATGCCTCATTACAATGCATTAGATTTTTATATACACTTGGTATTATTTCTGGATTTTCTAGTGCTCCATTTGTTCCAATACTAGTGTAGCATTGTGTAATTGTAAATGTGTACTAATTCCATAAAGCTTCCATAGTAGATTATGACCAAATGGGAAGCTTCTGCCAAAATATATAGAGATTGCTTTATAATTTTGGAGGCTTGAAGTCCAAAATGAAGCTATATTTGTCTCTGCTACCTTCTGCTGGTTGCTGGCAAACCTTGATATTAGTTGGTTTAAATATGGATCACTTCAATCTCTGCCTCCCACATCCTATGACCTTCTTCCTGTGTCTCTTGACATCATCCCCTCTCTGTGTCTGACTCTGTCTCTTCTCATCTTCTTCAAATGACTTGCATGTTATTGGAATAGGTCCTGCTGTCATTAAGACTTCTTCTTACAAGTAATGTTAATTATATCAGCAAAACCCCCAATTCCCTACAAGGTCATATTCACAGGTACTGGGGTATTAGGACTTGGGCATATTTAATGGGGGATCACAGTTTAACCTATAGCAAAATATTTTATATGTCTTGATATCGGACTGTACAATGTATTGTGTTATTTTTTTTCAGGGTTTTTCCAGCTTGTGGCATTTCCGTTTTCCTTATGAACTTTCTTATCTATTCCAAATCTACAAAAGATGTTGTTGCTATTTTTATGGAGAACTCATTAAGTTGAACAAAGCAGGAAAACTTGACATCTTTATGACCTTGAATCATTCTGTCCAAGAATAAAAGATTTCTTTCCACTTTTTCAAGACTACTTATATGTATTTTGTGAGCATTTTAAATTTCATTTAGGGTTCTTAATTTGTTCATTACTGTCTAAAAATATTGTATCTAATTAGTTGCTATTTTAAATGAGATTGACTTTTCTTTGCATTTTCCAGATGGTTAATTCTGAGTATTGAAAGGTTATTAATTTTTATATTAACTTTATATCCTATTACCTTCATGATTCTTCTACTATTTAAATTAGTTTTACCATTGAAGGTTTTAAATTTCCTTAATTGTATCATCTGCAAATAGTTTTTACATTTTGCTTAATAATTCTTATTACATTATTTGTTTTATCTTGCTTAATTATATTAATATCTCCAAATTAATGTTAAATTCTATTATAAATAATAGGCATGCTTACATTATGTACACATGTGTCCAATGTTTCTCTATTTAGTGAATTTTTGTTACAATTTCTGATCATATTCAGAAGGCTTTCATTAAATCCTGTTTTGATAAATATAGTTTATCAGAAAGGAAAGGGTATTGTGTTTCTTCAAACACTTCTTAATCATTAATAATCTGATTTCTTTCTGTTTATTTTTATTAATATGGTAAATTTTATCAATATGCTTTCTAATATTTAATAAGTCCTGTATTCATAACACAAATCTCATTTTGTAAAAAATGGGATGTCAGATTATATTTGTTAATATTTAATTAAAAATAGTTTATCAATTTTTGCAAAATTCACCCATGCAATTTTATATTTTTGAGCTCCCAGTTTCTGCATTCTAAGCAGCCTATCTTATCTTCTCTTTCTGTTCCATTTTCAATTTTAATTTCTGTCAATGACAACAGTTCCTTTCCTATATACATATTCTCTACATGCTTTTCTGTAATTTCAGGTCTTATTACCCACCAATATCTATGTTCAGTGATGCTTGTGTGTATATTGCCCTCATGATGTCATGCCCATACACAATTCTTGTTTCATGTTTAAGAGCACAAAATCATATACTATCACATGAGGAATTGCTAATAATTTTTTGTAAAACTAAAATGTTGCTTATGTCTTCAGCCTTCATTTACTTTTCTTTTCTTCAATGATAGGTTTGTTTTTACTTTTTAATTTTGATGAACATGCCCTGGTTACTTCTGTCTCCTAAGAAATCCTTCTACATTTTCTGTGGTTGTTGTTGTTGGGTTTTGGCATTATTAGAGCTGAAATTTCTTCTTCTTCTTCTTCTTCTTCTTCTTCTTCTTCTTCTTCTTCTTCTTCTTCTTCTTCTTCTTTTTCTTCTCCTCCTCCTCCTCCTCCTCCTCCTCCTGCTCCTCCTTCTCCTCCTTCTTCCCAAGACTAAGAAGAAGGCTTTACTTTGTCTTATTTCCTTCAGATTTCTTCATTTTTTAAAATACAGAAGACAAAGTAATATAGACACTGCCACCACCAAACCCCAATTCTCTGCTTCTTTCTCTTCTCCATAGATAATCATTATCCTATATGATATGCATTATTAAGTTTTATGCACAAGCGTGTACCTATAAAAGAATGCCACTTTTGTGTGTACTAAAACTTTGCTAAATGCTTTTATACTTCAGGTAACCATAAGCAACTTGTGTTGCATCTACTAATATGTGCAGATATAGGTAATCCATGTTAAGTTCTACAGAGTACTATAGAATTTTTGAGTGACTAAGCCATAGGTCTTTTCCTTAGGAGGAATTGAGAAATTCTACTTTTTCTCTATAAAATAATGTTCTAAATTAACATTTTATCTATATTTCTTATTACACATTTTCTAAAGACTTAGATTGAAATTGTTGGATTTTAGTCTGTTACAATTAAATGAAGCTCTCCATTTTGATTCTGAGTTTACTGTACTAACAAGCATCACACAATATTTTTTTATCATGACTAATATGTACTTTTGACCTTTAGGTATAGGGTTTGTGGGGCGGCTCTAGGCTGCTTACCCTTTGAAAGGCAGATGGATGGATGCTCATAGTATTAACCATTTCATCAATTTTAATAAAATTCTGTGAACAACATCAACAAAAAGTTAGAATACCTTATAGCATTTTAGTTTACAACATGTTGGGAGCCATTTGCTTTTTTGACAAGTGTTTAGGAATGACAGCAGAATGGGTTCTAATACAAATGAAAGACTACTTGAAACATTTTACACAATTTTATTAAAAAGGACTAAGTTTTTATATTTTAGTAGTGTATTATAGTTTTACATAATTGTGGGATTCATTTTGACATATTTATAAAAGCATATAACAGAATTTGCTCCATTTTAATCCCCAGTACTCTCCTTGACTTCCCTTCTTCTTCTACTCTATTGGTAAGTTTTATGCTGGGCTGTGGATGTAGCTCAGTCAGTGCTCAGGCATTTTTCTGGTATGTGTAAATCCTTGGGTTTAATACCCAGCACAAAAATATAAACCAACAAAAACAGGTTAAGAATAACTCAGTTTTTTATAAGAAAAATATTTTTTAAAGTAGCATAACTAATGAGTCTAAGTAAATTCATTTTAACTTTACCTTTACCTAAACTCATAAAATGCAAATAATATTTATTAAAAAAATAAATTTAATTGTCTTTTTTTTTCTTTTTCTTTGGGGTTGCTGTGAAGGCTCCTCTGGCCTTAAGGGTCCCCAGGAAGAGAGAGAGTGAGAGCACAAGTGCTGACCCCTTTTATTGAGAATCTATTTAAATGAGGCAAGGTCAGGTTTTAGGGGGCTGAGTCTATTTTCATGATGTCCACTGTCAGCAGGTTGACTGACATCTGGGTAGGCCACACCCAAGGGCACAGTAAGAGAAGGGGACACACACAAGACACTTCCAAAGATTCTACCCTAAACAGGGCAAGGGGTTATATTACAAAGGACAGGTGAGCATAACTTTACCCATAGGCTGTAGGAAGACACAGTCACTCGAACCTAGAAGAGCCAGGCAGTCTAGCAGCATGGGTGCCTGATGCCACATCACCCAGCAGGGGAGTTAACTCAGTCACATGTGAGGTTGGTCTCCCACATATTCCATATATATATTGCAACTGGGAAATTCTTTCAGTCACTTGACTCTTGGTCCAAGGTCATTACGATCTGCTATTGAAACACAAAAAGAATTAGTAGAAAACATACCATCTTCATAACACAATCAACTTGGAAGATCCAGGCTATTATTATCACTTCACCAAACACTGATCAGAAGATTCTTAATCTTTTTGGGAGGCATTGCGTCTGGCCATAGTAACGTAGACATTTTCATTGGCATGGCATTTAGGCCTCTCCATAAACCACAGAGCAGAGGGCTCATTCACATTATTTATTACATTGTCTTCTAGAGCATTATAACTTAGTTTTCATCCTTCCATCAGCACTTATCTGACCATGAAGGATTATGGAAGTAATTTAAGTCAAACATTAAGAAAATCTGTACATTGTAAGTTTTAAGAAATAGCCACAAAGGCTGCAATTGAATAAACAATGAGAATACAACTTATTGTATCATTAGTTATTGCTAGCTAATATTTCAGAGCTATAATATGCTGAGGTTAATATTCAGGCTTTAAAACTGGTGTATGTCAATTAATCAGACCTAGGCAAACTGCTGGTCTCATAATCCCTGAAGTGACTACTTTAAAAATTTAATTGTCTTTATTCCTAGTTTACATTGTGATGTTATGAAACACTATATAGTAAAATGTTACTATAGTGGAACAGTTTAATAAAACTGTCATTCCATGTAGCTACTCTTTTGTAAAAATTACAGCTGAAATTTTTAACAAAATATCTTTAACCAAAATACATAATATAATATGTTTTATTAACTATAATACTCATATTGTGCAACAGGTTCTATACCCATTCATCCTTCATATCTACTATGTTGTGGCTTTCTTTCTTTCTTTCTTTCTTTCTTTCTTTCTTTCTTTTTTCTTTCTTTCTTTTTCTGTGTGTGTATGTGTGTACAGGAGATTGAACCCAGGGGTGCTTAACCACTGAGCAACATCCCCAGCTCTTTTTCATGTTTTACTAGGTTGCTGTGTCTTCACTAAGTTGTTGAAACTGGCTTTGAACTTGCACGCAATCATCTTGTCTCAGCCTCTGGAGCCTCTGTCTATTTTGTGTTCTTTGACCTACATTTCCTGTTTCTTTCCCATCAATATCCAGCCCTATTTACCAGATATATCTCCTTTTTATTTCTTTTCATTTTTGTAGATTCCACATCTAAGTAAGGTTATACAGTATTTTTTCGCTGTTTGGCTTATTTAATTTAGTGTAATATCCATCTAACTCCTTGGGTTGTGTAGTCCGAGGCATTCAAATAATGAGAAAGATGAAGATGTCATACCTATTTGTTAAAAGTCTATTTGCCATTTTTGTTTGTGTTTCATTAGCAAGACCTGTTTATATGGCCACACAGATTGGACCTGGTTAGCAGGAAGTAAATGAAGCCTCTTACTTAGAAGCTGTCTCCCAAAGACAACCTTTAACTCTGGAAAGGGTCATGAATTTTCAGTCAGCTAGCTGTTTCTGCCATAGCATCCTACAAATGACTGACAAGAGACTGTCCATTCCATTGGTAAGACACGAACACAGAGATCCATTCACATAACACAAATCTATTAATTCATTGAATCAATCACTTACAGATGTCAATGTAACACCAATGGTCTATACTTGTGAGAAGGACTCTCTCCCTATGACAAAGGTTGTACTTGGCAGAGTGGGAAGTGGAAGCTTGTGTCAGTGTTCTTTCGATGATGGTGCTAGAATGTCACCTTCCAATAAGAAGATCCAAGCTTCTAGATTGTGAACAATAGACCCTTAACTAGACACTAAGGCAAAACTACAACAATTAATGTAGGGCTAGGTAGTAAAGGAATCACACAGGTCTAAATAACAACTTGCTGAATATTAGAATTGTTTGGAAGAGCACATATACATTCATTAAAATAAAATGAGGATAGAGAGGCCATTGTTTGCTTTCTATATAAGACATTGTGCATCTGCAAATCACAGATTTTACATGCTGAGAATCATAAAATTAGTATCAAAAATTCTCTTGTAGGTTTGTTTTCATATTTAAACAATTACTTATCTATGATAAGGAACAGGCAAGAAAAGAGGGGGGGTAATTTCCTAGAGAAACACTCTTGAGAAAGACTGCTTGGAAAATATATTAAGTAATTTACTAAACTTGGTTTCTGGTTTTAATTAGGGGATCATAAGACAACTTTCTCAATTTCCCTTCCCACCCTACACACCTTCACTAAACTTTAAATTCATGTTTTACCAGTACTATGAACTGTACTTACCAATTCAGGACTCATCAGACAACCAGAAATTACAGACACTATAGTTTTGGAAAACACTGGCATATCTGATACCTATGGTTAGAGACATTATCATTTTACCTAATGGTTCCAAGAAAGAGTCCTGTTAAACAACTTTTGCTCATAGAAAATCAATATTGAACCCTGTAGAATATTGACATATAATTTAGTCTATGTAAATAAGGCAACATCTTCATTATTCAGTTAAGTGTTTGCATTAAAGTTGATAAATTCATTCATCCATCCTTTTATTCATTAAATCAATTATTTATTCTTGTATTTAACAGATGTGTATTCTTTCTTGCTGCATATAACTGTTATGTGATATGTTCTGGGAGAAAAAAATAGAAAAATGATTTTCACTCCCCAAATGAATAATAAAATCTTTTGTCAGAGGCAAATAACACATTGAGGGTGATTCTTCATGAGTCATAGTACATATATGAAGATACAAATTTGGTATAAAAATACTTTATACATAAACAGAGATATGAAAAATTGTGGTATATATGTATAATAAGAATTGTAATGCATTCTGCTGTCATTTATTTATTTATTTTTAAAGAAATTTTAAAAAAGAAAAAAAAGGAGATTTCCGAGAAGGATAGAAGGAATTCAAATTCATGGGGAATTCAAAATCATCAGTAAGACAAAATGTAAAATTGTTATCATTGACCATGTTAACTAATTTGATAAACTTTTGTTTTAACTAATGAAGTCTCAAGTTTTAAGTTGTGAATTTCAACAAAATTGACAAAAATCTATTAAGATAGATTGGTATTCATAATGTACAGCCTATAAGTAAGTAACACTTGAATATTAATTAGTAGTGTTATATAATTATGTTGTGTATATACGTGTGTGTATACACACACACACACACACACCATGTTTAAATTTTATACTGTTTTACATCTGGAATAGTGGGGCAAAATGAGTTAATGACTCTGACTTACTCATCTCTTTGGGGAAGTTCAAATGCAGTCCTGGAACTCACTTAAGACTGTTTCAAGCCAAAAGTGGTGCATACAGGGATTAAGCCATCTTGGGTTCAATGCCTAGTACAAAAAAAAAATTTTAAAAAAAAGTTCTAGTGATCCAAGGAGAGAAATTTACTGAGGTTCTTGTCCACCCATCTCAGGTGCCTGTTATAAGACTGAATCTTTATTTTTGCCAGTTAAGACTGTAGGTTTCTTTCTTTTTATTTATTTGTGATTTTTTTTTGTGTGTGTTGTTGTTCCAGGTATTGACCCCAGGTGTGCTCACTGGGCCACATCCCCAGTCCTTTCTTTGCTTTTTGTTTAGAGACAGGGTCTACCTGAGTCGCTAAGTGCCTTGCTAATCTGCTGAGGCTAGCTTTGAACTTGCGGTCCTCCTGCCTCTGCCTTCCTAGTTGCTGAGATTACAGGTGTTTGCCACCACCTCTGGAAAAGACTATAGATTTCTGAGGCCATCAAACACATCTTAATATTTGAAGAGGATAATTCAAAATGTATTATAAGTTTGCTGGAAATTAATTGTTCTTCTTAAACTTTTCCCCAAATAACCTGGAATTGAGTAGAGTGTTTTTTTTTTTTTTTAAGCAGAATGAAATCTACCAATAGGGTTATAGCAATTATTATTGTTGGACCTATGATTTTCAAAGAATTATGGTAAAACAAACCAAATAATGACTGTATCCCAAACCAATTCATATATCTTTGAAGCTCTGTCATTTAATAGTCAACATTTCAGGATTTCATTAAAAATAACTATTATCCTTTGGAGAGAGGAAACTAGCCATATACTTAACAGATCAAATTCAAGAACATAAAATAATTGCATAGAAAAATTATGAGAGCATGGTAATTATATCATTAAATATTAGCAAAACATTTTTAGCATTTCATTTAAAATTATTTAACAATTGTCACTGTTTAAACATTTGGTCTTTTATGGCAATTTCATAATTTTAGTGCCAAATTTTACAAAATGAGAATAATGAAAATATCCCTAAGAATATTTACAAAACCAAGCAAATGGTGTCTTCCTTCAAATTATGAGCATGAGTGCCACAATTTTATATTTTCAAAAGATAAACACAACTCTACCTTTAGAAAGCGTATGTTCATATTTTCTTATGGAATAGGAATTCAATTTTATTTCTCATGTCTTATGAGCAATCACTTTTATAAATGGACAGACTTCAATGAGATAAATAATTTTTAAAAATTTTTTAGAGAAACAGGAGAAAATGTTTTCTTTTATTTTGAAATCCATAGTTTCAACATATTTAAGTTTTCAGGTATAATTATTTCCCAAAAGTCTTTAAAAAAAGGGTTTTGAAAAGAGCATGGAAATGCCAATTGAGAAGTTTTTAAAGTTGAGCTGAATAACCATTTCCATAATCTTACATGTTCAGCAATATATCTTCAGACAAGAATTTATAAAGCAGTTTAATGTAGTTACTTATTTTCCAAACCCAAGAAGACATAAAAAAAGAAAACAATAATCTAGTGCTGTAGCAAATATTGCTTCTCTTTTAAATTGGTTGTAAGTCCTAGGCTTTCTGTTTCTCTCTTGGATGTATTGATATTTATTGATTGAATATTCAGTGTTATAACTTTTTCAATAAAATTTGCAAAATAAGATTTTAGATAAAGGAGTCAATTTCATACTCTGTCATTTATTTTTTTTTACTATATAAGCAATGCTTATTATCCTGTGTGTGTAAACGCGCGTGTGTGTGTGTACATGAATTAGAATGAGGAAGAGAGAAAGAGAGAGGAAATGAGTATGGATATATTTAGCCTCATGATGACCTTAAAACAGGAGTAAAGACTTGTCACACATACAATTTGATACTGTTGCTAAAATCTCATCTTCTCTTAAATAAAACTTTTATTCTCTTAAATATAATATCTTCTCAGGAAATAAGATTCACATTAAATATTTTAGGAATAAAGTCTTACATATCTGTTCTAAATATTTTCTCCAATGGGATTTTTTCTAATTGGCCATTAGTTTTTCTTGATTGACATATCTATTCTATTTCCAAAATTTTACAGTAATTATAACAATTAAATTTTTTAATAAAATGGCAAAAATTTTTGTCACACAAATCTATTTCTTGCTTTGCTAGAAGCTGTAAAATGTCATTGATGCTTTTAAATTTTCACCTACCACCTAGTATTTTCAAAGAACTGAAATAAATTCAACACTTTATTATAAGATTAGAAATCTTTTAAGTTTTCATACAATATCATATGTAACACAAATGGAATTAAACTGTAAATATTCTTTATTATACTTCTGTACTTACATTGACATTTTCTTCATCCTGTATATTACTTTTTCACTGTATGTAAAATATCTTCTTGATTGAAAATAGATTTATGAGGACATTGTTCATATAGTCTACCTTTTGTTGTTCAATAAATAATGATTGAAAATGTCAAACATTGTGCTAGACATTGAGGATTCAAAAATAAATCAGATGATTTCCTTACTATTATGGAAAGGAAGAGTTTCCAGTTTAGTATTTTCCAATGGGATTGACATTGTGCCAGGTTCAATAATTATAACCTGAATGTAGACACATTGTAATACCCATAGGTTACAGATGGAATTTTAAAGTGTATATATTTCAATGCAATCAATTCAAATTCCAATGCAAACAGTTCAAATTCAAATATAGGTCTCTCAGTCTATGCCATGTTTAAACTATAAACATGTTGTAAATTCAATAAAAAAGAAAGTTAAAAAATCTTTCTGTTCCAGAATATAATTTGACCACAGTAGGTATAAGTAAGTAATACCTTAACTATATATAATTCTCCTCACAGAGTTCATAACCATTTGCTTTAATTAATAGATAATTTTTCCTGCTTCTCTGAAAGTTACAATATGGATACTCTCAGATTGATTTCAGCTCCCTAGACAACTTATTTTAAACTTGAGTTGTGGGTCTATAGATTTGATTAAATCGACAAGAGATCCATTTGTTTGTTCACAACATATTCCAATTTTACCATGATGCAGGGATGATTCAATAATGTTTATAGAAAAGAAAGGAGGGCAAAATACTGACCAGCCTTTTTGAAAGTAAATATAACTTCATTTTTCTTTTCTTTCTCATGGGACAAATCATTTATACATACAATAGAAAGAAGGCTGGAGATATGATCAACTGAGTGCTTTTTAGGAGGGAAAGCTTTGAGACTCTGATCAATATTGTTCAAGATAGAAATATATATTTATATTCTTTAGAAGGAACAAGGGGCACCTGAACAAGGAAATTTAACCTGGAAGGATCCTGGAATAAAGAATAAGTATCAGGCAACATAGGCCTTTACTGAAAAAACAAATATGAACATTCTGTTAGATGGAAAAGAATAGAACTTAACAGAGCTCAGTCACGTACTTGAAGAATGGGAGTCAAAAATACATAGTAGGAGGGACAGGAGGTGTAGCTTGGTGAAAGAAGACATGCTTAGCCTGTATGAGGACCTGGGTTCCAGTCTCAGCACCAAAAACAAGCAAATAAAAACAACCACCAATCACAACAAAGATAAGGTAGTATCTTTGATAAACTGCATTGAGGAAAGTATATATCCACACATGGATATATGGAAGTTAGACTCTTATCTTCTGTGATTCCAAAATATTTCCACATAAATTAATTAAAAGTTAAAGGGAGGAAATTTAACTATGTTTTGGAAGAACACTGACTGTATTCACCTGAATGCACTGATTGAGTTTTGAATCAGTGTGTGAACTAGTGTTATATAATTTTTGAATATAATGTAATGAAAGTAATCTAGAGTGAATCTGTAATTACTATACAAAGAAAAAAGCAATGAATCAAGTTCAGTTAAGGCTATAACTTACAACTTAATAAATTAAAGAGGAAACTAAGATGTAACTCGGCATAAGAAAAAAAGCTACATTGAGGTCATCATGTAAAACACAACATCTATTCTCATCAACACGTAATGAATAAAGAGAAAAGGAGGATAATTACTGGTTAAAGAGGAATAGGAAAATTAGCAAACCATTCAGAGCATTATCTCTGATTGGGTTTATTGTAAAATATTGTTATTTAGTATTACTACTAAAATCAATGTTTTGATATTTAGAGTAATTTGAATATGGTTTGTATGTTAGGACATTATTAGGAGTTTATTACTGATTTTGATAAGGGCTATATAATCAGTTTTTTTGCTTTACAATTCTTATTACACATATAGAGCACAATTTTTCATATCTTTGTATATAAAGTGTGTTCATGCAATTCATGTCTGTATACATATACTTCGTATTTTTTCCATTACTATTCTTATTACACATATATACTACAATTTTTCATATCTCTGTTTGTATATAAAATATTTTGACACCCAATTCGTGTCTTCATACATGTACTTTGGATCAATCAGTGGATTTTTAAGAGATCCATATGGAAACATTTAATGTAGAAATAACATGATATTTGGGATTTTCTTCAAATAATTTAGAAAATAAAAAGATAAGCAAAAATTACAAAATATAAAATTTCATATTTTAAAATATGACTCACAATCATACAAATATTTTATACTATATATAAACAATACATAAAATTTATACATAAAATTAAATTTAAAATGTAAGGAACTTGAGGCTACCATTTCACAGCCTTCCATTCACTTTTTTAAAATAATTTTTTAATTTGTTTTAATTAGTTTCACATGACAGTACAGTAAGTCTTGCTATTATATTTTATTCATCTTTCCACTGTTTACTTTAAAAAGCTTTTTGACACTAGTATTTTATATGTCCTTATTTAATACTGTTAGTATTTTATCTTTCATGAAGTAGAAAGTTATACTTCATTTTCAAATGCTGTTTCTTCCTTATTGGTTCATTTTCCTTTGTTTATTCTCCAATGAGAATATAAATAAAGCTCCTCAATCTACCCTCTTTTGTATCTTAACCACTCTTCAGTAATAATCATCTCTTTACATGTTCTTGAGAAAATACTGGCTCGTCTTCCAGTTACTGGGTCTGTACTTCATAAACTTTTTTTTTATATATAATACAGATTTCCTTCCAGCTAGTAAATTTTTAACTTTAATGGGTATAGCTTTTTAAATTATAGACATTATATATTTTAATTGATATCTGACTTTGAAATTTATTTTGTTCCCTTCTCTTTAAATGATTTTCAATTCTACAACTTCTACCTTTAAAGAGTTGATTCAAAATTATCACTTGAATGTACTATCTGAAATTTTCTGAAGATCTGACTTTGGTTACTATTGCTCCTTTTCAGTTAATTTTTCATGCATTTTGTAGGTGTATGTTGCATGTAATTAGAACATGTAACTAGAGGCCATGCATGTTCAATGAGGCTTAGCCTGTGCATAACATGATAGGACAGGGTAGAAGGTCTTTCTTCCTTTAGGACTTTCGTTTCCTTCTTCCAAATACTGAACCATATTATTTAATATCCTGCATTGACATTGCTGACATCACAGTGGTAAAGAAAATTTGATCATAACCTTGGAGAGAATATTTATCATGAGCCTGGAATGAAAGACAAACAGTATTTCAATCTGCCTGCACATAACCTCAATGTATGGTTCAACTTTCCTTTTATATTCTTACTTCCTATGCTGTCTTTGATATTTTCCCATTAGTAGTTTTCTCTGAACTCGGGAGTTCACTAAAAACAGAATGCTTTCAATACATAATGCATGTATTATATATCTCTTTATAAATTATAAATGATGAGGTTTTTCAGAATGTCATATTTTCCTTGTGAACTGAAAGGGATGCCCTAATCTTTTGGTTTTTGAACTCTCCATAAACTAGAGTCAAAAGACTAGCAGTATGTTTCATGAACTTTTCCTGAATGTTTCTACTTTTTCGTGTAACAAAGAAGGCAGACAAATTAAAGAAACATCCTGGATAGGGGCTCAGACACAATTTAAGCCTCCTCCTAGGATTGCCTCTACCTGAAAGTTTCCTAGTATTTGTGTTCCAGACATTATCACGACTTCATTGTGAACTACAGAGAGAATAAGTTATGCTATTTCTTCTACAACTTGGCTTTTGCTTTCTGATATTGAATAAAATACAGAACTCTTTCTGAAGTTTGACAGGAGTATCATTATCACATATTGGGCATTATCATTGCTCCATCTCACAAAGATGAGATTCATATTTATAGGTCCTGCTATGTAATCAAAGTTTAATTTTTAAACACAGATGGTATCTTCAATTGACCCATGAGATGTCATAAACAAACATTTTCTTAACTACATTTGATTGAATATTTATGTTGGAAGATTTTAATAGTATTCTTAGAGAAAACAATTGTTTCAATTTTTTGGTAAGAGACTAAATTGAATAAAAATGTAAGCAGTGTACATTAATGAGCTGTGTATTAACAGTACACGAATAAACAAGGATGATATTAGTTATCTTGTGAGGTCCACACTCTTAATTGTACTTCTCAGATAATGACTAAACTTGCCTTTTTCTCTTTTCCTTAATCTTTAAATTCTTATTTGGGTTAATTATTTCAAAAGAAAATATATGAGAATGTGATGTTATTTTGTATCAATTAGTGTGCTGATATTTATTAGTATGAATTTTAAATAGAATACCTAGGGTTTTCATGTGGATGGTCTATGCTTAAATTAAGAATGAATATAAAACATTAAAAAAACATATTGAAAGTAATGCAGAGAAGTTAGATTTAGCAGAACCATAGCAATTGGCAATGCTGTATACTATAAGGAATACCATATATTCCCCAGTCACATATGCAATGCTATAAAACCCCTAGATTGTATTTCTTTTCTATGTAAGCCTCAGAATCCTGTAAAAACAATTACTTTGAACAGCATTCAAAAGTTTTACTATTCTATCATTTATACCTTAAGATTACTGAAAGTCATATATTTTTTAGTGGCAGATTTTGTTAGGTGACATATATTAGAAGACAAGTCACATGAGGCCAATTAGGGGAGCATATGTGTCAGAGTATACAGAGTGAATTGATGCCAATATATACAATCAGGAGCCAAAAGAATATTCACTACTCTTCACGAACTCAACAATTTTGTCCAAAAACAGGATAGTATACAAAGGCACTACTAAAAAAAGCAGTGAATGATGCCACATTAGAAGAGCTAGGTAAATTTGTTCAACTGCTGCTGCTGCCAAAAGCTACAATTGGAGTGTTTGTGTGTTAAAGGGCAAGCAAATGCATCTGCTCAGAATGCCACCAAGAAGACTGTGGGCACGCACAGCTCATCACAGATGCAATTATGACACCAACTTGTCCTCATTCTTCCTTGAAATGGTAACAATTTATGGCTATTGGACTGTGTTTGTTTTTGGTCTTGCAAGTAGAAAGCTGCTTCTAAACTGTATCTGTAGGTGGGGGAAAATGCTGACTGAGAAAGGAGACCCAAGGATAATGAAAACTTCATGGCTGCAAACCATGGAGATTGCCTTTTGAATAAACCTATCAGTCTTATATAATAGGTAGAATCATTTCCAGGGACCCACTTCCTCAATGTTTCTTATGCATCAGGACTAAACCTGATAATTCTTGTTCATTTTCAAAAAATGGGAAATGCTTCTTGCATTCTCTAAGAAGTAATAAACATATTTTCAGCTGAAAACCACAAATGGGTGCAGGAAGTATCTATTTCTGCATCTCACTATTTCTCTAGTCATTTGCTGCTGATATTATTGAAATTGAAGAATTTATTTCTGCTGAATTTGAGGTTAATGTTGCTGAGAAATAAAAGGATATTGGAAGTGTGACACCTCCAACACCAAATCGAACCATATATGTTGTAATAATATAAGAATCGGGATGAAAGAGCTTAGCTTTCTGTGGGATTGATGAGATACAGCATTGCATCAAGTCTAGATGCACAGGTTTGTGTCTTAAAACAGTAAGTTTTTAATCAAGTGTCTATACTCCACTGCATGATGTTCTTGATAGAGAAAGTACAATGTGACTAAAACAAAGACTCTACCACAGGCAGCTCATGTTATAGTGTTATATATGTTATAAAAAGAAAGGCTTTTATTATTAATAAAGAATACAGATTTATTCAGCTCAAAGTTCTGGAAGATGGGATTTCAAAGTGCAAGGAGCCACATCTGGTGAGCACATTCTGCTGGTGAGGATTCTCTGCAGAGTCCTTATGTGGTGCAGGGCATCATATTTCAGGAGACACAAGAATCAGAAATCTGAACCAAAGGAAAGTCAGAATCACCAGTTGGAAGGAGACTCTATCTGTGAATGACAATGAAGATCAAAGCATAGACAGCGTGTTCCTAGGAAAGAATTGAAATAAGATGACTTTAAATAAGGTGATTACAGAAAAATTTTTTATCTAATGCATTTGAGAAGAGACTTGAGGGAGGTGAAGGAATTATTCATTTAGATACATGAAAGAATAGATTTTTTTCAAAAAATCTATTTTGAAAGCCAATGAGAACCTCAAGAAGACGAATGTTTGCATAAGTAACATTAATAAGTCATTAAGGATATATGGAGTCAGGACACACATTATTTGAAATCTTGCAATTAAAGCCAACATGATTTCTAATACACTGGGTATGGAGTTGAAAAGCATCAAGGATGACTAATATTTTCTTTGTCGTAGATACATGGGTATGTCACTTAGGTGGAAAAGACTGCACATAAGTTAGTACTTTGACATGATAAGTGTATGCTAATCCATAATGTGGGGGGATGATCATGGGAAGAGCAGAGGAACTTTGGGTAAAGGGGAAGGGGAAGTTGGGGAGGAGACATAGGGGCAGGAAAGATGGTGGAATGAGATAGTCATCCTTATCCAAGGTACATGTATGACTGCAAATATGGTGCAATGCTATATCATGTACAACCAGAGAAATAAAAATTGTGCTTCAATTGTGTATAATGAATCAAAATTCATTCTGCTGTCACATATACCTAACTAAAATTAATTAATTAATTAATTAAAAAAGTACTTTGAGGAGGTGGGCTGTGAGAAAGGAGGAGTGTGAGTTAGAATTGCTGATATGAAACAATAATAAACATTGAAGTTGAGATACTAAGAAAACAAGTAAATAAACATGTAGATGGAATTCAGAAGACATCTTTTTGAGTCATCAGCATTAGGTATAAATGTGTACAATTTATAAAATTGTAAAGAAAGAAATGTGTACAATTCTATAAAAGTGAGTATAGTTTTTAAAAAGTACATCTTAAGACTCATCTGCAGGCATTCATTGATGAACAAAGCAAACTCTAAAATGGACAGTGAGGTAGAGAAAGACAAGACAGAAAGTGGGAGGGGGAGAGATAAAGAGAATTGTGTCTCAGAAACATGATATAGTTTCCACAAGAGTCATAGTAGCTAGAACAAATTACTGTAAACAGTAGTTTTAAAACAGCACATATTTATATGTCACAGTTCCGCACGTCCAAAGTAGAAATCAAGACAGGAGAAGAGCTATGTCCACTTGGAGAGCTCTCAGGGTGACTCATTTTCCTTGCTTCTACTAGAGCTCCTCTCTTTCCTTGCCTAAAGGCTCCCTTCCTTCCTCATGTTGAGTCGTTCTTATGTTGCGTAGCTCTGACAATGACCCTTCTTCTACCCCTTGCTTCCACTATTGTTGGGCCCACACAGGTGATCTGATTTAAGATATTTGATTATCAGTCTTAATTTTTTTCCATATAGCATAGCATCTTTAAAAATTCTGGCGATGAGGATATTGCCATCTGTGGGGTTGGATTTCTTTTTTCCATCTATTATTATGGAAGAGAATCAATGTAAAGGTAAACCTTGATGATAGGAAATATGTGCATCTTTAATGATTTTTCACAAGAAATGTTTCTTTGAAGTAGTTTGTGTAAACTTGAGTGAAATTTATTCGCAAGAGAACAGAAAGAAGAGATTTAGGTAAAATAACCATAAACAGGTCTTTGAAGTGTTTGCTAATGGGAAATAGAGATTGGAGTAGGAGTTGGAGAAGTGTATGGGTTTCAGGATGTTTTATTATTGAGAAGGGAGGCATAATGCTATGTTATAAACTGATAGAATAAATAATTACACAGGGAATTATTGAAGAGGTAGGAGAAAGAGGAAAACCATAGAAGTAAAATCTTTGATTAGGGGAAAGATGATGGACTGCAGTAAAAATGATATGGGTAGATTAGATAAAAGCTCCATCCTTTGCACAAGGAAGGAAGGTAGAGTGCAAGGTAATGTTCTAAGTAGGTTGGCTTATAGGAATGATCATGAGTATTTTCTGTTGTATTTATTTATTTTGATTAATTATTATTATTAGTGTTATTATTATTATTGATACCAGGAATTGAACCTAGGATGCTTAAGCTCTGAGCCACATACTATGCCCATTTTTAAAAAATTTTTAAGTTTGAGACAGGGTCTTGCTAAGTTGCTTAGGGCCTCGCTAAGTTGCTGAGGCTGGCTTTGAACTCACAATCCTCCTGCCACAGCCTCCCAAGCCACTGGGTTTATATGCATGTGCCACCATGCCTAGCTTGTTGTGTTTATTTTCTAGTGACATGATACTTACTATACCACTGACCAGCATATAATGAGGATGGGAAAGAAACATTTAATATTTGCATAGAAAATCATCATCTTCAAAAATATTTCCAAATATTTTTTACATTGTGGTGTACATAAATAATGACTTTTAGACAAAATATTGGAATACACTTGTAAGAGTTCTCAGAGCTTGAGGTGACTGGGAGAAATAAAAGGTAAGACAGAGTTCTAAGTTACTACATATATCACCTAACTTCGCTGTATGTGGTGTAGCAAATGTTTTAAATCCTATTCATATCTGTATACCATCTGTGGTACAACAGTGCATGGTATCACAATGGTTGGGAAATTCTGTAATATAAAAATGGAAGAATAAATACATTAGGGAAAGTGTTGGTATTTACAAGCAGTTCTAAGTACAGGTGCGTTTACCCAACATATGCAGATGTGTGGTGACAAAAAAAAAAATAAGCAAAGTCCACATTAATTAAGGTTGAGAAAAGTGGAAAGAAAGAAAGGGAATTAATATAGAACATTGGAAGAAAAATGATGTCTGAGGAACAGTGAGGAGTGTTGCAGAGGTGGAAGAATCAAAAGAATACTATCATAATATCACAGTTCTGTGAAAGCATTGCATGTGTAAGAAATAAAGACAAGAATACAGCACAATTAAAGCTGAGATGATTGTAGTTATTGGTACTGGAAAGTTTTAGAGAATAACTGAAAATGGTGGCTGACATCTCACATGGACAAAGTAACTGGAGAAGAAGAGAACATGAAAAGTTATAAGACTTATAATCAAGATTTATGATAAGAGTAGTGTTGAAGTGAGAGGGAAGGACCAGGAGGTAAAATTTCTAATCCTAGATACCAAATGTGTCCTCAGGACACCTGATCTGTCTTTCCCTTCTTTGCTGACTTCTCCCTATTCTACTGCTTTGCCTCCTACCTTTTCCTCTTGTCTCAAATGGATAATATCTCAGATGGAAGATATCTGTCACATTCTGGATGGAAACCACTCTTTTTAATTTTGTGGAAAGTTTACAGCAATTAGAAGGGGAAGTCTGCTATCCCTCCAGCAGATATACACACTTACCAGTTGCTGCCTTCTTTTCTTGAATTTCAGTTCATTGAGATGAACTTTGCAGCTCCCACTTAAAATCAGTCTCATCAACGGTATTCTAGATCCAAACCTTTGTTTTTGTATTTAATAATGTGGCTATAGCAGCACCATTTCTCTGTTTCTATTGCATCATCTGAGATCCAGTGTTTTCTAAATATTTATTCCTATAAAATTAAAATAAGAATATCTGATACTATTTCCTCTTACAACAATAAACTGGTTTTGCTTTCTTCTACAAATAATCTGTTTCTAATAGCATTCTACGTTCACTTTTTGCAATTTCTTTTCTCTCATTTCCTTTTTTTTATTTTGTTGCACTCTAATTTACTATGTTTACATACTGTTGTGTAAATAATGTATCTATAACAGAGTAGAAAGATTTTAAGTTACACTTTGATGAATCTAAAAATGCAGATTCAAGTTACCCACAAGTCTATAACAAAAATTCACATCACTATAGAAATTTTCCTAATGTCCAGTTTCAGTCAATCCATCCGCCCCCTCAGAGCCCACCTACTGTTTGATGGGTAACCATGTTATTACCAATGTAATGGAAGGCAAAGATGGAAAATATCTGTCAGGACAAGATGATGAAAATATTTGAATGTATAAGGGTTTTCCATGTATTATATCAACAGGCATGTATTTTGTACTCTATGATCAAGTAAAGAGACTCTTCAAAAAACCAATTTACCCATTTTTATATGCTCACTTACTTAGAAATACCTGTTGTACATGATATTGGCCTAATAAATAAGCCCATCTAATAGAGTAATATTACTCAGCCTGAAAATTTTGAATTTGGTTTTTATTCTGAAAACTTTGGCAAATGGCCATCATATTTGTTTGTTTGTTTGTTTTACTGTAAACAAAATCAATGTTGGAAGATCAAGGGGCCAAAGTTCAAGGTGTACTCCTTTCCCAGGTTCTGTTCACGAGCATTATTCATCCTTCCTCACATGACTCTTCTCTTTTCCTTTTCTAAGTCCTACATGAAAATTCTGACTATGTCTTACAGAGTTCACTCTAATTCTGATATAAAACCTTTGTTTATTTGATGTCACTTGATGTTCCACTTGGTAGATATCCTGTAAATGTAACTAATCTAAATTGCATGCCTTTGGGAAATATGTTTTCAACATTGGATTATTAGTTTGCACGTGTGTAATTATTAACTATTTTATTCTATTTTCCTAATTAAAACTCTTCCTATAGTTTATCTTTTCTTCAGGTTTATTTGGGGATCTTTCAATCTATCTGTCTCTCAAAATGTCTATTAAGTGTGCCCAAGGCTCTGGCCTCTGTTCATAGCCACCCAGTCCTGAGATTCTTGATTTGTTTCCACAGATTATCTGACCCTGATTTTTATTTTCTGAGACTACTTACTGTTTACTTACAGTCCTATCGATTATTTCTAGCTCATTTTCCATAATATTTTTCTTATTCTATTTACTTATTTATTTGGTACTAGGGATTGAGTACATAGCCACTTTACCAATGCACTAGATCTCCAGCCCTTTCTATAGTTTTAATTTTGATACAGGGTCTCACTAAAATCACTCAGGTTGGCCTCAAACGTGTGATTCTCCTGATGCAGCCTCCTGAGTCTCTGGCATTATAGGCATGTGCACCAGGCCCAATCATGCTTTTGTTATTTTGTTTTTTAAATTAATCTTTATTTAAGAAGTTTATGAGTAAATAATAATATCACACTAAGTAAAATTTCTTAAAAAGTGAAAATATGATTAGAAGAAGAATAACTTGTTTTTTTTTTATATCCAAGTACAAGAGTAAATTTGAAGGAATGCCCTTTGTTTCTCCTTTGTCCATCGGCATTAAATCAAGTTGCAGAAGCCTGAAACACTGTACAACTTCTGGAGATGAAGAGGAGAAACAGAATACAGATACCTAAAACATTGATCTATTAACTTATTGTCCCCTGACTCTTCCCAGACTGCTAAATTAAATTCCTTCATCTGCCTTTTATACAATCCAAGTCTTTATCTACACAGATCTTGTCATCAAATCACAGACTTAAGCATGATTCTGTAAATCTGTTACTTCCCAGCTACAGTGGAGCATCCATTTAAATGGGCTCTCAACTCAGCCTTCCTGAATGTGTACTCCAGGTTTGCCAGTGGGAATATCTCCTCTGGTAAGCTGCTCAAACTCTCCTTTCTGGAGAGATTATTATAACTGACCTGGCAGGATATAGGGGATATTACTCTAGAAAACATGAGTAAATCCCTTCCACCAGCCCTGCTTCTTTGTAAGCACTAAGTGTTAGGTGCTGGTATGAAGTTGGGAAGGCAGAGTGCTCTCCAAAGTTTCTGTATCTCTCAGTTCTACTTTCTTTCCATTGTGTTCCCAGCATCATCCAAAAGCATAATTTATTTGGGTGTGTCATTACCTTGCTCTTTTTAACCACAGTGTTGTTATTCCCTTATCATTTCCAAAATAGCAACAAATTCATAATTCTCTTGATACCAGAGTGGAAGGAGCCCGCTATCTTATTATAGCAGAATATACATGAAAGAGAGAAGCCAAGAATTCAGATTATACATATGGGAACTCTTCTAAAATGTCTGCAGAGTATTTCAGATACAAAACGATGAATAAACAGGGACACTTGAAATAAAAATTCTGTCAGATCCCTGAGGGCTCTCTAAGGTTCTTCAGATTCCACATTCAGAAAATAATTTCTAAGGAGACATCTTCAAAGAGTGGCAGATTCACATTCCAGATTTTGTCTGCCCCTCTCGGAAAGGCTGCTTACCCTCGGGTGGGAGATAGACAGCTCCTATCATGAGTTCGGTTGTCTAATCTTCATAGTGATTTCATGTGGTTTTATCTCTTTCTCTCAGAGCCCTGAGCAGCTGCACTATTCTCTCAAATAGCCCCAGCTTGTTTACTACTGAGTTTCCTTTTCCTTGAGACCAAATCCCAGATAAATTACTAAACATCTGTGAATAACAGACATCATTACTAATTGTCAAGTAGTTCTCACTCTTAAATCTTAGATACACAGTGGGATTGTTCTTTTTTTATCTCAGTTGGCACCACCCACTCATTTTGGCCAGTAAACCGTGACCAGCTATGGCATAAGACACTTCTGGTCTACAGTTTGTTCTTATAAGGTACAATACCCTTTAAAGCCCTCTCCTCTTCTGATGTGGTCATTGGCTTTATTGGGAATGATGTCTCCTCTTTCTGCTTTTATTTCTGTGTAGTGATAATGGCAGAGTGGACTTGCCAACCCACAGCAGGCACGTAATGTAAGAAATAAACTCATATTTGTTTCGAGCCACTGAGTCAATAGTCTTGTGTTTTATTACGATTTCATTTTTTTGCCCCCACCTTGAACTTTGGAATACACATTGCATCAACAATCAGATAAAGCATCCACAATGTATTTTTAACTTATGCTATTGTAGCACCCTAGGCAAGGCTACGGATATGTTTTATTTTTCTTGTGAAAATGCAGGCTATAGTAAGATTGCAAAGAAACTGGACTTAGACTTAAGTCTTAGGATTTTGGACAATGATCATTATCAGTCAGCATTTTTCACTTAACCTTTTCTGCATCCTAAAATAATTGCTTTATTCTGGATTCAACCCTGGTCTTTCCTGTTAAGATTCACAGCTGCTGTGCTGTCTTCCAGGTTATACCAGATGTCTTGGACCCTTTATGTCTTACTTGGAGACCAAGAGGAAGTCTGTTATTTCACTAAGCCATCTTAAAGTCCTAGTGAATATAGGGAATAGGTGGGGGTATTTCTAGATGTGTGCAAGGTGATTTTCCCACGATATAAATCTGAGGAACTATTTTATTATGATTGAGACAAAAAGAATGGATTTCACAGCATTTCCAGATTTATTTGCTTTTAAATTTTCATGAATTTTACTTAATGCTTAAGTTCACATGTTGATTTATGTTTCCTTCCTGCTCTTCAACTATATAAATAAAAAATAAAATTCCTGGTGATCAGACCTGAAACTGAACAAGAAGTACTGGGTTGGGTTTTTCCTGACCCAATTCAGTGTACACTTTTATACACATAAACATCATTAAGGCAATCACAACCTTGATAAATTTTACTTAATTAAGTACACAATTTAAAAAGGCAGTTTGATATTTGGTTTTCAGAAATTGGAAATTGTGTTTGATTTTTTTTGATGCAAAAATTAGTGTCTAGCTTTGGATTGATCAGAAGTTGTCAAACCCCAGTCACCTCACCCACCACAATCAAGACCCCTGCATATTTAAGTAAGATTAAATATGGTATGCAATCTTCTCACAAGAAACCATTTTGTGTGTGTGCATGAAAAAGATTCTATATGTTGTCAAAGATTGTAAATATCAGTACTATGATATGGAGACATTTCCTGCGGCTATTCAATATGATGTTTCAATAATGTAGAGTGGCACTGATTGATTTTGTACCAAGAACTAGAATTAAAAGCTACAAGATTCATATATATGGTTATTTGTGTTCTTCCAAGTAGTACTATGCTTCATCTGAGATCCTACCACCTCTGAACTTTCCTCTCCCTGTAAATAGTGCTATGGTTTCAATTTCAAAAGTTCATGGACAGTGGTTTCCAAACTGCCTTATCTTCTGTTTGGGACTAACTATATTTACTTGGCAATTGTCAAAAAAGTAAAATTGATTTCTGAATCCCTTGAAAGGACACACACACACACACATACACACTTTATTCTATGGAGTTCTGAAATGATTTGAATGCTGTCAATCCATGCTTCATATTTAGAAACACTGGTTGAGGTACTGTCATTACTTTGGAAAAAATGTAGTTGATAAAAAGCCCCCTCCAGCGGGGTGGGGATATAGTTCAGTTGGTAGAGTGCTTGCCTCACAAGCACAAGGCCTTGGGTTCAATCCTCAGACCCCCCCCCACACACACACATGCACAAAAAAAAAAGCCTCTTCCTCCACAATGAAAAGTCAAGTGATGATATATTTATTAAAGCACATGTCTAAGAGATTTCTTACAGTCGTTCTGTTTACCTCTCCTCATAGCACAAATTTTTATTTAACACTCCCAAATTCTTAAACTTGATGTTCCTTTTTTCTCCTTCCTTTACTCTGAATGCTTTCCAGAAGTTTGTTCTTAGTATTCCCCCTCGTAGAAACCATGAAGGGAGTATGAATAGGCAGATTTCACTCACATCTGTATTAATGTATGTGGCTTCTGCACAGAAATCCTGTCATGTTTAATAGCTGTGTGACTTATAACTTCTTTCCTATATTACTGATATTCACAAAATATTGTCTAATCGTGCAGGGAATGTCTTAACAATAGTATGTTCTCACAATAGGACCCTCGGACTTTTCTAGTAGCATATGAGGTTCCAGGGCCAAAGACTTTTTAAATGACTGTCTTATTCCTCCCTCAACTTGAAATAAATATACATCCCACGAGATCAAATTGATGCTAATAAAATATTAAAAATACATTAGAGGTCATAGTGCCAGCCTACAAAAATTTCAGTCTTATTTTACAAACCTGGGTGTTTATTAACTCTCTTTCCATGTGCTTTGATTGCTTTGATTAGTCACACTGAGTAGTTCTTCGGATCATGTCTGGTGGCTCCATGGATTATAACAGCAGAGAACATGGAGGCCCAGAGGGAATGGACCCTGATGGTGTTATCGAAAGCAACTGGAATGAGATTGTTGATAACTTTGATGATATGAATTTAAAGGAGTCTCTTCTTTGGGGCATCTATGCTTATGGTTTTGAGAAGCCTTCAGCTATTCAACAGAGAGCTATTATTCCCTGTATTACAGGGTATGATGTGATTGCTCAAGCTCAGTCAGGTACTGGAAAGACAGCCACATTTGCTATTTCCATCCTGCAACAGTTGGAGATTGAATTCAAGGAGACCCAAGCACTGATATTGGCTCCCACCAGAAAACTGGCTCAACAGATCCAAAAGGTGATTCTGGCACTTGGAGACAATATGGGAGCAACTTGTCATGCCTGCATTGGTGGAACAAATGTTCGAAATGAAATGCAAAAACTGCAGGCTGAAGCACCACATTTTGTTGTTGGTACAGATATGTTAAACAGAAGATATCTTTCTCCAAAATGGATCAAAATGTTTGATTTGGATGAAGCAGATGAAATGTTGAGCCGAGGGTTTAAGGATCAAATCTATGCGATTTTTCAAAAATTAAATACAAGTATTCAGGTTGTGTTGCTTTCTGCCACAATGCCAACTCATGTGTTGGAAATGACCAAAAAATTTATGAGAGATCCAATTCGAATTCTAGTGAAGAAGGAAGAATTGACCCTTGAAGGAATCAAACAGTTTTACATTAATGTTGAAAGAGAGGAGTGAAAGTTGGACACACGTTGTGAGTTGTAGGAGACACTGACCATTACGCAAGCTGTGATTTTTCTCAGTACAAGGCGCAAAGTGGACTGGCTCACTGAAAAAATGCACGCCAGGGACTTCACAGTTTCTGCTCTGCCTGGTGACATGGACCAGAAAGAAAGAGACGTTATCATGAGGGAATTCTGACCAGGGTCAAGCCGAGTTCTGATCACTACTGACTTGTTGGCTCGTGGTATTGATGTGCAACAAGTGTCTTTGGTTATAAACTATGATCTACCTACCAATCGTGAAAATTATATTCACAGGAGTCCATAGCAAGAGTTGATGATGAGATGGCGCTCATCAACAGCAATGACGTAATTTAGGACGTGGAATCATAAGCAAAACAGCACACTGTTTGAATAAAGAGCCAAATTGGCAGAGGGGGTCAATTTGGAAGGAAAGGTGTGGCTATAAACTTTGTTAAGGAAGAAGACAAGAGGATTCTTCGTGACACTGAGACGTTCTACAATACTACAGTGGAGGAAATGCCCATGAATGTGGCTGATCTTATTTAATTCCTGGGATGAGACATATTTGAATGCAGTGCTCGCTGTTGCTGAATAGGCGATCACAATGTGCATTGTGCTTCTTTGGGAATATTTGAATCTTGTTCCAATGCTCATAACAGATCAGAAATACAGATTTTGATAGCAAAGTGACCTTAGTCCTGAGCTCTTGTGAGGAAAGTCATTGGCTTTATCCTCTTTAGAGTTAGACTGTTGGGGTGGGTATAAAAGATGGGGTCTGTAAAATCTTTCTTTCTTAGAAATTTATTTACTAGTTCTGTAGAAATGGTTATATTAGATGTTCTCTATCATTTAATAATATACTTGTGGACTAAAAGATATAAGTGCTGTATAAAATCAGCCAATTATGTTAAGCTGGCATATCTGCCTTTATTGTGTTTGTCATTAGCCTAAATAGAAAGGCCTTTAAAATTGATATTTTTTAAGAAAGCATTTGAATGCATTTTTTTGCTATTGTATTTATTCAGTAAAGTATTTAATTATTGCTAAGTGTGAACTGGACCCTGTTGCTAAGCCCCAGCAAGCAATCATGTCCTAGGTAGGGTGAAACCCATAGTAAAATTGCCATATTAATGAAGTTTGAATGTTAAATAAATTGTATATTCACCTTAAAAAAAAAAGCAAAAGTGAGGGTCAGTTTTACATCTGGACTAGGTCTGATGCTCAGGGATTAATGACCTTTAGGTTTAATAAATGCAAGTGGCAAATTTCAGTGCCCTGCTGTGAGGCTTTATCTGTCAATGGCACACCTTCCTTTATCCTCAGTTCTTTTACTAGCAATGCAAAGACCTGTCACAACAAGGTTGCATGTGTTGAAGGGGGATGGGTGCATAGACTGACTTCAGCTGCTAGGAGCTGCTGACTAGCTTCAAAGAATACTAAGAAGGAATTTATGCACCAGCACAGGCTTCACAGATGAATCTCTCTATACTTCCTTTTCCTTGCCAGTTTATGTGGCTAGGTAATTTATTGAGAAGAGGCTTGTAAGTAAGGATTTTATAGCACCCGGTTGGGAACTTGCTACTAATCTCCTTTGGCATGTCAAGCCTATGCCAGTCTCTTTGGTTCTCCATCTTCCCTCTGTCCTCTCTCTATGTTCCCCTTCACTAAATTGATCCTTACTAAATAAAAGAACAAAACATGTTGATGAATCAAAAATGGGTTTAACTTTAATAATTTACTATGTAATTTCATGGCAAGCCGTTTAATGATGCTTAATTTTCTTAATGCTCTTAATCCTCTGTAAGAAAAATGTTGATAATGCTACACATTATTATATTTGAGGGAGGAATGTGTTCCTGCAAGTAATTGCTTAATTACTTTAGTGGATTGTGTACTGCTGGCTTGATGTGCCTCTCCATCTGTTTTCTTTAATTTATTGAATCGATGCCATTTGACAAAAGAGCAAATGTAAGTCGCATGAGATAGAGAAGAGAATAGGTCACAAGCCTAAGGCTTTCCGGAATATGCAATGCATCAGAAATTTAAGTCAGCCGCTGACTTGTTAAATCTGAACTTCAGTGCTGAATTGCTATGTTTGAATTCTGCTTCCTTTCATTCACTGTTAAATGAAATTGATAAACCCTCGGTTTTCTCAATTATTAAAATGGAAACAATTTTCACATATAAAGTACTTTTTAGGAACTGGATAGATGAAGATATATAGGAACCTGACTGAATCACAAACTTATTACATATACTCCTGATGGAATTATTGTAAGTAGCCAAAGTGAAAGTAATTGGGACACACATTTGACATTACTTGACTTTGGGTATAGTAACGACCATTGACCCAAACTTTGCTCTATTATTTTCTCTTCTGTTAATTAATGTCAAATTTAACCAATATATTTTTTTCTGATTTGCAAATGGAAAATGTTTTTCTATGCTAAAGGAATGGAATTAGAACTGACTCTGGTTTTCAGCCTCACTAAATCTATAACTGGTATTATTCCTTTTCCCTCTAAAACTGATAACATGAATGATGTTCTTTTGTTTGTTATATCAGTGGTGCCTGTGTAAAGTAGGTTTGCTTTAGGCTGGATTGGCTCTGTGTACCTGTGATTAGGTTCACAAGTCTTTTTCTGGTTTCTATATGGCCTAATACTTAAGAACATGTACTTTATTTCTTGTGATACAGGAAATTGAATCTAGCACTTCCTGCATGCTAGGCAAATGCTCTACTTCTGAGATACAATCCTAGCCCCTGGATAGGGGGTCAACTTGGTTCAAATCCTTTCTCTGCCAAGTGAAAGCTATAAATTTGAATGAGGTATTTAATAGCTTTAAGTCACAATTACCATCTCTATATATTTGGGATAAAGAAATTAAGGTGCATTCAATATTTTGATATTTGGTAGATAATAAGAAATTCCAAATGACATCTATGGAAATAGATAGCTCAACTTGAATTACTGAAATAATGTTATAACTTGTGAATCTAAATTCTACCTCTCCATCCTCTATGGTACTTAAAATTAATCATTGAATTAATCATTTTGAAATTGTGTTTCTGCCTTAATAATGAAATGGTTTCTAAATAACTAAAGAATATTTCTTAATCTTACTCTGTAAGTTTATGGAATAGATGTATCCATGCAACATTTTTGAGGCTTTGTGAAGAGCCTATGATGTTGCTTGTAATATTTTAATGACATAAGAATAAATAAACTTTGAGAAACAAGGAATCATGGCTATGCTTGTAAAATACAGAACTGACTTTCCATGACTTAAAAAATAAAGTTAACTAATACATATAATTATAAATTAATTATAAAGGAGGATAAATATAACTATATATTAAATATATATATATATATGTATATATATACATATATATATATATGAGAGAAAATGAATAAAGAGACAGGAGAAGGAGTGGGAGAGGAACTGAAGGGAGAAAGAGAAATCAGGAAACAGGAGGGAGGTAAAGGGCAGGAGGTCAGTGAAGAATTGATTCTGCCCAACCAAAATGAATCCTCTCCATCATTCACTGGAAGAACTAATAATTTTATCAGATTCACAAGTTGTACCTGTGCCTCAGGAAAAGTAAAAGACCAATTACAGGGATAAGTGCATTCTAAAATTTGTGCCACCTTAAAAAAAAAATAAAAAACCTTCAGGTTTCACTTTTCCCCTTATGAAACTAAGTGCATTGTCTTTTTAATATTCCACAATTATAGCTCATCTCATTTTGATTAATATGAATAACCTTCCTTAACTACTTCTGCCAATCAAAAAATGTCATCTTTGAGCTCATGTTGAGTTTCATCTTTGCTGAGACAGCCTTGTCCAGAGACTGCTCCCTTTGCCAAGTTCAGGCTGTGCCATTGACCACTGTTTCATCCATTCTTGTGCTACTTTTAAAAATCATCTTTCTTGTCACTGTTATTGCTGTTACATTGCTTCATGTAGTGAGGATGTGATTTTAATGTATACCTAGTTGACTGACAGATCTGATTGACATATATATATATATCTAGTTACTACTAACTGATTTGCAAACAGTAACAATTGTATGTACCTTTTTGTTTGTTTTTCTTCTTTAATTTTTCACAGTGCTAGGGATAGAATACAGGGCCTTGTATAAGCTAGACAAGTACATGTACATGCTAACAAGTCTTTGTTAACAAAGACTAATTCTAATTACATGATTATAAATATTAACTCAAATTTTTAGGATAGTAGATGGTAGAGATTCCACTAGAAGATATAGATTTATAAGAAATAAATAGGTTATTTTTTTCCTGTATTCACATATGTCCTATTTGATCACTGGTTTAATGCCATATTCAGAACTCTTATATTTTCTGGTGTTCTAAATATATTGTTTTTATAAGTGTTGAATGAGAATAAGATCCTAGATAATTTCTTACAGGAACATTTTTATTTTGACACTAAAGTATAAAGAATGTAATAGTTTGTTTTAATTATGAAATTTATATTATGAGGAATTAATATTTGCTGTGTATATCTTGAGATGTATACATTAAATTGACAAAGTATTTTTGAATAATGATAATATTTTATGCTTCAAGCAATTATGAGAGTAAATGTAATAATTGAACACTGAAAACTTTTAAAAATTCAATAATGCCATGCTAAGAAAATAACAGAATAAATTTTAAAAACTTGCTTTATCTTTTTAAATTGTTTTATTTTTCTTTTAAATTCTAAATTCTCTAAAAAGTTGTACACAAAGAATTATTCATCTATGAGAAATTGGTGACTGATATATAATAATAATAATAATAATAATAATAAAAGGAAATGTCATTTAAAATGACAAAAAAGCCCAGTAAGGTGGAGGCGAATGTCTGTAATCCCAGTGGTTTAGAGACTGAGGCAGGAGGAATGCGAGTTCCCATACAGACTCAGCAACTTAGTGAGACACTATGCAACTTAGTGAGACCCTGTGTCAAAATGAAAAAGATAAATAAAGAATAAAATAAAGTGCTGGGGATGTGGTTCAGTGGTAGTTAAATGCCCCTGGGTTCAATCCCTGGTACTTAAATAAATACATAAAATGACAATTGAAAGGAAAGTGACCACAACACTCGGAGCAACCAAAAGATCTTTATTGCAGAAGTGCAACAAAGAGAAAAGAAGGAAGGAAAGAGAGAGAGAGAGAGAGAGAGAGAGAGAGAGAGAGAGAGAGAGAGAGAGAGAGAGAGAAGAGAAGAGAAGAGAAGAACAGGGAGAGAGCAAGAGCAAGAGAGAAAGAGCAAGAGAAAGAGAGCAAGAGAGAGAGAGCAAGAGAGAGGGGGGCCTGGCGGGAGGGAGTTTTTATAGCCAAATCTAATGGGGCCTCTGGATCTGCAAGCTGCCTTGTTGGCCCAAGGAGGGTTGAGTGCTCAGCCTTGAGCGAGACTTGACACAAACAGGTGATAAAGGACCAGATAGAGGGGGGTTTGAGTGCGTGGGCTATCTTGCAGCCAACATCTGTTCAGCCTGCCCTGCAGACAACACAGTTCAGCCTGCTCTGTACCCAACAACAATGAAATACATTAAAGGTATAGATATAATTTCCACATATGAGTGTATCAATATATGCTATGTAAGTTACAAAATGTAACTGCTACATGATAGAAGACATAAAGTGTAATAAGGCAATGTATCAGACTTTTTGAGGAGAGATCTAACTTTGTAATATTTTACCTAATCAAAATTTCCCAAATAATTGTTCTTATAGTCTTGCAAAAATAATAACACAAAACAATTAATGAACAGGTATATTAAATAATTACAATAATTGAGTTATGTGGAAAGCTAACCTTACCTTCTACTTTTTATACAGTGATTATAACAGTTTAAAACAAAGGAGAGCTGCAAATTAACTTTCATATTTAACTTATGATAGAAACTACTAAGATGAACAAATACTAAAAATATAAGGAAAATATTTATATTGATGTTGTAATATATAAGAGAGTGACATCTATAAAGCAAATAATTACAGTTTAGAAAATATAAATAAACTTTTAGGATTCTTTTGAAAACCTCTCAGATAAAAGATGACTATGTTTCACAAAAAAGGAAATAGATTAAGAATGCTTTACTTAAACATGAAATGCACTTCCTTAGTGGAAGGGAAAAGAACTAGAAACTAAGTGGTTCGAAAAACATTAAAAAAAAATACTTAGAGAATCCATTCTCAAGGGATTGTTAGACCCAGAGGTTCAAAGACAAGCTATGCCAAAACAAAGAAAAACCTATAATGGTGATAGTTGCATGCATGTCAAAGATACTAACATGAGCTACTAACATATAACTACTGTGACCTACAGAAGCAGTACCAAAGAGCCTGGCATAGACACTTCTGCTATATGACAGGAAGATTCAACTAATGTAGAAATACAGAATGGACACTGGCCAAAAGGTTTCTTCATAGTCAAAGAATAAGCTATGGTCCTATTTCAATCATATATTCTATGTTAGAAATAATGCTAAAATTCTACCTAGAGTAATAACTTAAACATTACACTTTTTCATAAGAAAATAAATATATGCAATATATTAGCTATACTCTTCATTCTATAAATTATAAAAAAATGCTAGGAAAAAGGTTCATAAAATATGAATGAGGTTATAATATAATCAGTGATTTAAAAAGAAACAAAACCTGCCAAACTGACGAATATATTGAAGGTTCAATAGGTATTAGGTACAGAAACAATAATAATAATTTTTTTCTTGTTATTGAAGGAAAATTAAAGACAGAATATGGATATATTTAGAATTATGAAGGAGAATTTGACTACAGTCAAAATTGGCAAAGAAAATTTATATTAGGTTTTAGGTAGAAATGTGTGAACATCACAGTGAAGTATATACTTTTCTAGGAAAATATGAAAAAAATGTGTTAATTATAGCTTGGTTAAGTAGAGAACATATTGAAAATGTATAATGTAAAAGAAAAAGAAACTTTATTTCAAGTTCTATTTTAAAACTTCAGAGATAAGACAGTGTGATATTAGCATAAAAAACAGTTTTCAATAATGCAGAATAGAGTCTGGAAGAGACCCAAATAACTGTGGCTGGCGGTTTTTTAACTAAGGTACACACGAATTGAATGGAACAAGGATTTCTTTTCAACAAATGGTGCTAAACCAATTGGATACTCATGGGTAGAAACATAAACTTGATCTATATTTTGTACTTCCATGCAAAAAATTGATAGCGGCTCACACACTTAAACATAAAACACAATTAAACTTATGAAAGAAAGCATAAGATAAAATGCTTTCTGATTTCAAGTTAGGAGAAGAGCTAACTATAAGGTGATCCACAGAAGAAAAGTAATTCGATGACTTCATCAACATCAAAAATGTCTCTTCAGAGACAATGTTAGTAGAACAAAAAAAAATAAGTCATACATTGGAAGAAAATATTTGCAAATCACAAATCTGCAAGGACTTGCTTCCAAAAAATTAAATAGTTCATAAATTTCAATAATAAGATAGCAATTTAAAAATGGGATGCATATTTGATAGTCATTTTACTCTAGAGCATATACCAGTAGTAGATAAGCCCTTGGAAAAATATTCATCATTTGTTTTTGTTTTATATTTAAATTTAAATGACTATGAGATGCCACTACATACATATAACATGTCTTAAGTTCAAAAGCTTAACAGTATGAAGTAATAACAAGTAAGCAGAATAACTGCCATTTTTCTCACTGTAGGATGGCTGTCAAATAATATTTCCACTTTGGAAAAGAGTTTCACAATTTCTTAAAACAATCTTCATGGGACATGTTGGCACACCCCTATAATCACAGTAATTAAGGAGGCTGAGGCAGGAGAATTGCAAGTTCAAGGCCAGCCTCAGCAATTTAGTAAGTCCCTAAGCAACTTAATGAGACCCTGTCTGAAATAAAAATGAGCTGCAAATATCCTCAGTGGTGAAGTGCCTCTAGGTTCAAACCCCATTACCAAAATCAATCAATCAATAAAAGAAAAAGAAACTAGCCATTCATATACTCTATAATCTAGTCACTTCTGGACCTCTATAACAGTGATAGAATATGTCCATTGAATTATTTATATAGTAAATGTTCCTAAAGTTTTAAAATTAAATTTATTAAATTTATTTTTTAAAAAAACATTAATGAGGCTGCCACCATATAGTATGCTAATTTTAAGTATATTGGGTCTATACTGAGGAGTGGGGTAATTGTATTAAATTGTGGTTCCGCTCCAAGTTTTCTGAGGAATCTCAATAATGCTTTCCATAGTGGTTGCACCAATTTGTAGTCTCATTAGCAATGTATAGACCTTTTCCCCCACATCCTTGACAAAATTTGTTGTTACTTGTATTCTTGATTGTTGCCGTTCTGATTGGAATGATATGAAGTCACAGTGTAGTCTTAATTTGAATGTGTTTAATTAATAGTGATTATTAACATTTTTTCATATATTTTTTCACCAATGATATTGCTTATTCTTTGAAGTGTCTATTCAGTTTTTGCCCATTTATTTATTGGGTTATTTGTTTTATAGGTGCTAAGTTTTTTGAGTTCTTGATATATCATGGAGATTAATGTTCTGAATTATAGGTGGTAAAAATTTTCTCCCATTCTGTAGGCTCTTTCTTCATGTACTTGATTGTTTCCTTTTCTGTGAAGAATCTTTTTAGTTTGATACCATCCCATGTTTCATTCTTGATTTTACTTCTTGAGCTTTAGGAATCCTGTTGAGGAATTCAGTACCTAAGCCAATATGATATAGAGTTAGGCCTAATTTTTCTTCTAGTAGGCACAAGGCTTCTAGTCTAATACCTAGGTCCTTGATCCTCTTTGAGTTTTGTTTTGTGCAGGATGAGAAATAGGGGTCTAATTTCATTTTGTTACATTTGGATTTCCTGTTCTCCCAGCGACATTTGTTAAAAAGGTTATCTTATATCCAATAAACGTTTATGGTGCCTTTGTCTAGTATGAGATAACTATATTTTTGTCAATTTATCTCTGTGTCTTCTATTCTGTATCATGATTTTCATGTCTGTTTGGAGCAATAATATGCTGATTTTGTTACTATGGCTTTGTAGTATACTTTAAGGTCTGATATTGTTATTCCTCCTGCTTCATTTTTTTCGTTGAGGATTGCTTTGGCTACTCTGGGCCTCTTATTCTTTTTTTTTCCAAATACTTGTATGACTGCTTTTTCTATATCAAAAACAAGGCCATTTGAACCTTAATAGGAATTGCATGAAATCTATATAGTGCTTTTGGTTTTATGGCCATTTTGACAATATTAATTCTGCCTATCCAAGAACATATCTATCTCTCAATTTTCTAAGGTCTTTTTCAATGTCTTTCTTTAGTGTTCTACAGTTTCTTTGTAGAGGTCTTTCACATCTTCTGTTAGATTGATTCCCAAATATCTTATTTTCTTTGAGGTTATTCTGAATGGGATATTTTTACTAATTTGTCTTTCAGTTGATTCGTCACTGATATATAGGATTTATGGGTTTTAATTTTATATCCTGCTACTTTCTGAATTCATTTATGAGCCTTAGAAGTTTTTCTATTGGAGTTTGTTGAGTCTTCTAAACATAGAATCATTTCATAGACAAAAAGGGATAATTTGAGTTCTTCTTTTCCTAGATATATTTCTTTAATTTCTTTCTTCTAATTGCTCTGACTAGAGTTTCCAAGAGTATGTAAAAATTTTAAAAATTAAAAGTAAAAATATTAAATACAACACAAAACTGAAATGTAGTAATCAAAATTCCTATTTTTCCTAACCATGAAAAATAACTGGTTGAAAAAAATGCTAGAAATGAGAAAGGAAAACATAAACAAGCAAACAAATATAAACATGCATAAATGATCATGAACCATCAAGGTAACAATTAACTAGTGAAAAGAACAACAAAAAATCTCAATGAAAAGTTAAAGAAGGATTTCCATTGGAGTTCAAAAGGTTCTCAGTTTCCCTTCTCAACAGTCAGGTGGGGCCTGCTAGAGGATGAGGCTTATTTCACGGAGAGTGGGGTTGCTAGGGTGAGAGAGGTCATCTCATAGGCAGAATTTCTGGAGGTAGGGTTTAGGCTTAGGTAGCTTCTAGGCCCTTCACTAGATGGTAATTGTTCTGGAGATTTTAAATCAGTGCATCTCCAGGTCCCAACATTTTCAGGTCCATGCTGGAAAACAGCATTTTAGAATCTCCCCTGGCTACCTCTTATGTGTGGGAGGAGCCAATTCTTAGTCCACACCACCTATGGACCCCAAATTTCCTGGTCTTGGATTTAGTCCCCAAACTCAGTCTCTCCCATGCCAGCCAGCTCAACTTCCTGGCCAGGCACATCTCTCCCAGCCAATCCTGTAAGCAGACTGATTAGAGGGGGAGGGGAGAGCTGGGTGGATTTTCATGACCAGTTGTTCCCTGTTAAACCTCTCTTCATGTTTAATTTTCTCCGGGTCACTTAGGCACATCTATGTTGTGCAGTGTGTGTTTGCCAGACCTGTATTTGGGACCAAACTCAAGTTTGCCAGGAGTTGGCTTCCTACACACAGCTGCAAAATGGTCCCTTCCTCTGTCCTCTGCAGGCAACCTGGAGAGATGGTGAATTCTTTCCTGTCCAAGCATATTGTGCAGCCCACCTTTCAGTTTAATCAGGCAGGGTCTTTGATCTCTAAATTCTCAGTACTCAGACACGTCTCAGTCCTCCTAAAAATGTGGGTTTCTTTAATTCTTTTATCCCTCCACTGTGTGAGGGATCAATCTGGCTGGTGCCTGGTGCCACAGTCACAGGTGTGGTGCTGGAGATTTCTTCTTTGTTTCATTATAACCAACCTCCTGAGTTCCTAATGTGCTTTGAGTGTCCAGTATTAAATTCCAGTAAAGCCCCCGGATTTTTTCAGTCACCCACCTTTCTGAGAAGCTGGGCAGGCACATCTCTCCCAGCCAATCCTGTAAGCAGGCTGATTAGAGGGAGAGGGGAGAGCTGGGTGGATTTTCATGACCAGTTGTTCCCTGATAAACCTCTCTTTATGTTTAATTTTCTCTTGGTTTCACACCATGGATCAGCCATGAAAGCAACCTGTTTTATTCTGACATCTTGAAGAACCTCCTTTAGATGTCATTGTAAAATATTTTGCTACACTCTGAATTTTAAGGAATGCAAGACCATTGAACATTTAATATAAAAATAAAATATATATGCATATTCCATATGAGCATGTTTGTAAATTACATCATGTGTAATATTATGTAGTTTGTATGTAATTATTTTATAATAAAAATTAAAATAGTGAAAAAGATAGTCCACATAAAAAATAAAGGGAATAAAAAGCTATGAAATGTTGGCATTAAGTAATAAATCTTGATAGAGACAATTTAATAGGTAGGAAATATTATAACAAGTATAATTGGCTTTTATTAACTTTTATTAAGAAGGGATGATCCCTGTTGGATGAAGAAGAATCTAATATTACTTTTTGTAATAGCTCCATGGTTAAAACCAAGACAAAAAAAATATGAATCAAAAGAAAGCAGGGACACCAATCTGATATCAGATAATGTAGAATTAGCAATGCAAAAATAAATGGAAGTTTGGGCTGGGGATGTGGCTCAAGAGATAGCTCGCTTGCCTGGCATGCATGTGGCCCAGGTTCAATCCTCAGCACCACATACAAACAAAGATGTGTCCACTGAAAACTAAAAAATAAATATAAAAATTTCTCTCTCTCTTAAAAATAAATAAATGGAAGTTTGCATTTTTATCAGTTACCATTTTATTTTATTAAGTAGAGTGCACATATTATTCTATTCTGAAAGTGCAGTAAATATTAAAATAACAATTGAAATGGCGAGAAACTACAAAGTAAAAACAAAACAAAAAATGAGAGAGCTATAAATGTTGTTGGAAATTTGAGTGATAAAGTCATGTAAAACTAATTATATAAAAATGAGACAACTATTTAATCTCAGAAAAGTATAAAAAATCAACCTAAAATTAAAATGTAACTAGATTATTCTTGTACTAATAGCATTTACTTTATAATAATTTTATGAACACTAAATATTTTCAAGACAAACATTTGTTAAAAAGAAATATTGGGAGATAAATTTTGTGTATGACTGGAAGGAATAGTATTGGAAAGCTGAATGTTCAACTTGCATAGTAAAATTCAGTGTATAATGTCTAAGACTGAAAAAATAAGTGGTATAAACAAGATGTTTTTAAATATAAGTAGATTAGAAAAAGAAAACCTGGGATCATCAAAATTTGAGGAAACAGAATGAAAAGAATACAGAAAAACAATGTAAATACATTTGGGATAAGGGAATGAAAATGTAAAGATTCTATAAGATGAATGATTTTTCGCATCTTATATACAATGAATGTTTATGGTGCCTTTGTATGCATATTGTAAAAATGATGCATATTGTAAAAATGATATATGTATTCTATTTAATAGATTTAAAACAATTAAATTGAAAATAATTATAAAAGCAAAGGCAAAAATTAATGTTTATGCTGTTCATATCTGAGCAACATTGAATCCTAAATGCAGAAACATTAAAACAAAAAGCATATATACTACCACTAAGACTCTTCACTTACATTTCTGTGGATAAAGCAGACCCAAGAAAATGATACAATTAATCTGAATGATATGTTCTATGGCACTGATATTTTATATGCATGTGTGCATGTATATTAGTTTGTGTATGTGTAAATATATCAAATATTATGTTTGAATTCAAGGGATGTTTTTATTATGTATTCTTAAAACAATAAGAGCTGAAATGCATAAATAATACTTATCAAATGTGATACACAGCACTACAGTGTATAATATGCTGTTTTCCTTAATTTTTAATTTTAAAATTATAAATATATTCCTTTATTATTTTATTATTTTTCTGTTTGTCTTTATGTCATTTAATATTTTAGACTTTTTTTATAATTATTATCAGTAATGTTTGAATTATTCTCATAGATGATGCGAAAAATCATTCATCTTATAGAATCTTTACATTTTCATTCCCTTATCCCAAATGTATTAACATTGTTTTTCTGTATTCTTTTCATTCTGTTTTCACAAATTTTGATGATTCCCAACTCTTGCTTGTGCATCTGATAGTATGAGACACTGTGTAGCCATCCGAATGTGTAATTTTAATTTGTAATCCTGTGTATATAGAATTTGATACATTTACAAATACTCATTTTAGTTATTTATCACTTGATTGACTACAACCAATTCCCTAATGTTTTCCTCAGAAATAGATCATGGGAACTCTATTTCTTGGAATTATTAAATAATCAAACATAACCATTTCTATTTTTTTTCTTTAAAAATCAGTGATATATTTTATATAAATTAATGAGTCAGCCTTTCTGTTATTAAAGACCCACCTAGCATTGATCACTTTTTTTTAGTATTCCTTGAATTATTACATTTATTCACTAAACAAATATTTGCTGAGTTTCTTACCTGTAATTATGTAACTGTCTTGGTTCTCTATAATGATGATACAGTCATACCAAAACAAAATAATGTTTTGGAGAAAATGCCTAACAGTATTCTTCTAATCTTTGAAAAAAATTGTGTGTACAGTAAGTCCTCAATATAAGATTGGTTATGATATATCAATTTTTCTTTCATATTATGAATATTTTCAATTGTTGATCTCAATTCTTTTTTCCCATTTTCATTTATTTTCTTTCTTTTTTGTTTTAATTAGTTACACATGACAGTACATTTATTTTCTTTTTAAGTTTTGCATTATTTTTTAATCGCACATATTTATGAGTTAGAGTATGATAGTGTCATGTATGTATATAATTTATATTGCTCAAATCACAGTAATTTATGCTTTCATCTTATTTCCATTACTTTATGTTTGGAGGCTTTGAGCCTAGTTATTCACAAAATAGTAAGAAGTTATTGTGAACTATAGTCACCCTACTATGCTGTTGAGCAGTAGAACTTATCACTTCTCTTCAGCTCTGTTTTAGTATCCACTATCCAACCACTTTCTCTCTTCTCCTACACTTTCTGGCCTCTAGTCACTATTCAACACCCAGATAAATATTTTGTAGCATCCAAATATGAAAGACAACATGCAATTTTTGTCTTTTTTGGTCTGGCTTGTTTCACTTAACATAACAGCCTCTATTCCATCCATTTTGCTGCAGATGAATATCATTTTTAAATAGTTGTACAATATTTCTTTTTAAAATTTTTTTTAGTTGTAGTTGGACACAATACCTTTATTTTATTTATTTTTATATGGTGCTGAGGATGGAACATGCTAGGACCTCAAACGTGCTAGGCAAGTGCTCTACCACTGAGCCACAACCACAGCCCAGTTGTATAACATTTCATTGTATGCAAGCTTCTTTTGTTGCTGCATATATTCTAATTATATCTTTAAAATTATAGGTTTCTGCAATTTATTTAGTTGCCTTATTTCTGAGCACCATTTGGGCCCCTTTGTTTATCTGACCCAGGTACATAAAATATAGGTAGACAGCAATTGTAACTGAGATGGGTAGGGATAGTAGAGCTTGGTAATTATTCTCACCACATATAGTATAAAGCCTAAAGAAAACAAGATTAATATGTATAAATACATAGCACATAAATAATTTTTATAAGTAAAACAATTTTTTTCTGAGATGCCTTCATGGCTTGAAGCTGGTCTTGTCACTGAGGCTTTGTGCTGTGCTATCTTTGAACTAGAGATCACATGCATGTTTTCCTTTAATAATAATTAAATTTAATAATAATTAAATAAAAGGCATAAAATAACAGCATGGGCTATATAGAGTAGTTTTGATGAATAGGTTGACTTAAGACTGATTCCAAAAAGATTTTGTAAAATGAAGCAAATCCATTACTACTGTAGTGGCATAGAATGGCATGAGAGAGTTACCTTGTCTTCGATCATTTGTACATTTTTTTTTTTGTTAATTTGCTTCTATTTGTAAATAAGCCATAGTAACGTATGTTTGAATTCCATACAGTGTGCTCAGTATGATATATCCTTCCTTTAGCTATTCCTGTTATAGTATTTATTTCTTGAATGCCTCTTTAGTTTCTCATTCCTACTATGTGTACTCTCTCATCTCTTTCTGTTGTCTTTTAGATCTATTTTAGATTGTAATTTCTTGTTGGAATTCATGATAAAAAGTATATAAAGAGTTTTCAATAACGCTTTCCTGGTTTTCCTTCTGGTTGCTTATGGATGATTTTCATGAAATGGGGACACATATATATTGTCTCTGCAGTCTTAATACTAGAAGATAAATAATATGTTTACTTTTTGTCCCCCAAAATTTTAAATACAGTGAAAAGACTCCACCTGAATATTTTGGATTTATTTTAGTTCTTATATCTCCATATGAAGAAAACAGAATAAATAGATAAACAAGAAGACATAACACAGAATATTTTAAAAGATTATATTTTTTTCTATATGATTGTATTTATCATTTATAAGAATAAAATCAGAAAAATAAAAGAAAAAATATCATTTATTTAGATTAATGAAACATGAATTTCAGAAACAGAAAATAAAATATGGGTAGCATTAGAGTCACATTTACCTCATAAACTTTAATGAGTTCTGGATGGCTTAAAAATTATAAAATAAATCAGAAAATAATTTTAAAAATATAAATGAATACTGAATTTTCAGAAGGAAATACTTTTAAATATGATAGAATTCTAATAGAAAAATCTAATCAAAAAAAGGTAAAACGTAGAAAGTTTATATCTGCCAAAAATGACAACAAAATTGAGAATATTGATCACAGAGGAAATTTGTGCAAATTATTTGTTGAAAACTCTGTAATCTAATGTATGTACAAAAAAACATTAACAGGCAGCAATTATGTCATGATGAACAAAATGATTACAAAGAACCACACGGCATTACCACTTTCCACCCTATTTAAATTATGCTTAATATTTGCTGCTAATAATACAAAATGGTATAACTTTAGAATATGATTTGATGACACGATAAAATTTATAAAAATCTAAATCCCCATGAAATCTATGTCTTTGATCCTGAGAATATTGCTTTTCATAAAACATTTTAAGGATTTGATCATAAAGGTAAGAAAAGAGTGAGAAAATATGCTTTGGGAATTTTAATCAATGGAAAAACTGCTAATACATTCTTTTAATATCATAGCACTCATTTATTGCAATAATATAAAACAAAAAAATCATATATACAACCTAGTTATGAAATTTTATATGTTCTGTTAGGATTAATCTGTGTACATGAACAATGAATTAGGTAAGCATTTTTAGTATTTAATTTCATCTATATTATTACATTATTTATTAAATATGGGTATATTTATTACTCATGATCAATATATTTATGAATTAAATGTTCCATTAAGTTGGTTAATTTTCACAGGTTATTTTATCATTCACCTCTAAATTAGGACGGAGTGGCCTCATTTAAAAAAATTAGAAGTCACTGTTTTCTTTATATTTTAAGAACAGTAAAAAATCATATGAAGATAATAAACCACATGAGCTTGTATTTATCACTGAGCTTTAATAGAATTATTTCAATGCTTTGCCAAAATTTGCTTCAGCTTTTTTTTTAATTAGCACTGTTATCTGCTTTGAAAATGCTGCTGTCCGTCTATGTGTGTGTTTGTGATCATAAAAAAATCTTTGGTTTTCACTCAGCACCTTGAGATGCAAAATGAAGGAATTTATTCAATTTTTTCAATTAAAACATTTTAATTTTTAACTCACACATAATTGTTCATATACAAGGGGTACAGAATGACATTTCAATACATGTATCCAGTGTATAATGATCAGATCAGGGTAATTGTTATATCTACAGCATTAGTCATTTATCATTTCTTTTTGTAGGAAAGAATCAAAAGCCTCTCTATTATTTATTTTGAAATATTAATTGCTATCAAATGAAGTTATCATACTGTGCTGTAAAACATTATGAGTAATTCCTCTGATCCATCTGCTTCCCTATGCCCATTAGCTGTTTGTTCTTCCTCCCTGTACCATTATTAGTAACTATGACTCTATTTTTTTTCTTTGATTTCAACAGTTTAGCTTCCATATCTAAGTGCAAATATGTGTATAGCTTAGTTATTGTAACATAATGCTCTCTAGTTCTATCCATGTTTTTGCAAATGCCATAATTTTATAATTTTTTGGCTATAGAATAGTCCACCACATAGACACACACATACATCTGAATAAAGAATACATATTTACACTACATATTTTTTATTCATTCATTCATTGAGGGAAAACTACATTCTTTCCTCATCTTGGCTATTATGAAGCGTTTTATAATAAACATGCAAATGCAGATGTTGTTTTTACATACTGATTTCAGCTCCTTTGCATAAATACTGTGTTGGATGATATGGCAGTTCTATGTCTTGGTTTTGAGAAAACTTCATATTGTTCTCCATTATGGCTGTATTAGTTGACATTCCTCCTATCAGTGTACCAGAGTTCTCCTTTCTCTGCATCCTTGTCAGAATTGATTTATTTCTCTTTCTGGTAATTGTCATTCAGAGTAGAATGAGAATGACATTGTTGTTCTTATTTGAGAATAGAGGGATTTTTACTCCTCTTTTCTTACTAAGTGATAGGCTCCATTGGATACAACTATTTCGTGTCATATTTCTGAGACATTATTTCCTGCTATTTATCCTGTTCTATCTAAATGATCAATGTAATATCTCATTGCTGTTACTCAGAGATATATTTTTATACCAATATTATTACTGAGGACATTTTCAAATTTCCATTCCACAATCTCCAAAGTCTCATCCCTTTGATGTAAGATGAATTTGCTAGTCAGTAAAGCTGCTTACCAATTTCTGTGTTTTCTCAATTATTTTGAACATCCTATAAAGAACAATGATATTAATATTATAAATTCTTAAAATCAGAGTAATTTAAATATATTTGTTAGATAAACTAAGAAGTATGAAGAATTTGAAATGTTAGCCTAACTGCAAATTAAAACATTGTCCTATTACATGGATAACATAAATACATAAATGGTTGGTTAGATACAAAGGGCTGTATAGCAAGAGGAATACAGCTCAGAATATTTGGTTTATTTTCCCTTTCCTCAAGTCCTATGAGTAAAATGCTGATGATCCTGGAGCTTATGGAAACTGCCTACCACTTCTTGTTTGAATTCATCAGAAAAGGAATCTACTAAAAAGGTGTTAGGTAGTTCACAGAATAAAACATAAAACCTGTGTTAAGGGTCATGCCCAGTGGTTTCTGCTTCTTTGTATTAACAATTTCCAATGTCAGGTACATTTACCTGGTACATTCTGTACTTTTTTTTTCTACGCAGAAAGAAATAAAAAGTTTTGATTCTATAGTCAAAGGATCACTTTTCCACCAACTAATATTAATTTAGAAATGAACTTTCTCAAATCTAGGATTGAGTTGCAATACCAGAGAGCCAAATAATATTATCAGTGTCCACTGCATTATTTTTGGAAAATAAAATGTCTGAAGTTTAATTCCAGAATTGGAATAATTTGTTTTCTCATGAGTTTTATTTCCCATGCCCTTGGTTACACCATGAATATAGCAAAAGAGACTTTGCTGATGCAATTAAGGTCATAGATGTATTGACCTTGAAATATGGAGAATTTTGTATATTATTAAAATGGGACCAAAGTAATCATGAGTCCTTGAACCAAAAGAGGAAAGTACAGCATGAAGTCCATACTTTCCAGACTTAAAAAGGAATCATGTATCATTGATGTCTCAAAAATGGAAAGACCCATGAGGAAAGTACAGGGGGAAATGAATTCTGCCAACAGGATGCTTCATCAAAGACCCCAAACCCTTGTTGGAAACTAAATATAGGGAAACTAACTAGTTAGCCCATCCAAACCAATATGTCACATCATGCCAAACTTCTAACCTGCAGAAATATGAGATAATAAATTTGCATTGTGTTAAGCCCCTATATTTGTAGAAAATTCTTATGGCAGCAATATAAAATTAATATGATCTCCATGCTAGGTTTATTTAAGAATCATTCCTAAACTCTTAATATGACTGACAGCACCACTTTCTAATTGTTTCTCAGTCTCATTTACTCTCACTTCTAACTTTTCATCTCCTTTTTCATTAGTCTCATTTCTTATTATAACCAATCTAAATTAAACCTTCCTCTTACTTTTTTTTTTTTGTTGTTGTTGTGGTAGCGGTGATAGTTTACTTTTTATAATTTTGAAATCAATAAATGCAGAAGAGCTCATAAAAATAAAATACAATTTGCATAACTCATCTGTTCTCACTCCCAGATTCCTTTGCTAGACGCAAGCACTTACAACAATTATGCTTTAAGAGATCACATGGTGTTTATCCCATAAATATAAATAGCATGCTAGTACTGGCAATCTTGATTATCATTTTTAAATTTCCTTTCAGATCATAAATGAAAGTAGAAGTCTTATTTCAGTATATCCATCTCCACTTTTGCAAATTGTTGACAGTTTTTTATCCATTTATTTTTTTCTTTCTTTTTTTTTCTTTCTTTTTTTTTTAATTTTTAATTTTTTTATTGGTTGTTCACAACATTACAAAGCTCTTGACATATCATATTTCATACATTAGATTGAAGTGGGTTATATTTTTTTCTACGATTCTGCCTTTTTAAATTGAAATTACATAATGCCATATCTCTAATTCTCTTTGCTTCAAGCATTATCTCATGGACACTTTATAGTGTAAGCTACGGATACTTAAGCTCTTCAAATTTCTCAGCCTCTCTTTCAATTCTATCAAAACATTTCAAATCTTTATTTATTTTTAACCTTTTTTACATGAATTTAAAATAACTCCTTTCTGTATTTACCTATACTAAATTCTTCTGTGTCTCTAGGTTGAATACAAATGATGAAGTGAAAAGAAACAGAACTTTATCATTTAATGTGTAAAACATAATAGCATGTATAATAAACCAAAATTTATTAAGGAAAGTTATAAGCAAAGAAATAATAGAGAATTAGAATGTGTTAAATAAGGCAGAACTAAAGTAGTTGCTGGTGCACTATAGGAAGGGTCTTAAGAGAGTCCCTACCTCCTGCATACCAATGTGTATTTTTACTAGGAAAGTGGGACTGTGATACACCTAGGCAGCTACAGAGCCCAAGGACATTTTTACTGAGAAAAATCAAGGACTTCTGTGGCTCAGATACAGGAATCTGTCAGAGGTATTGCATATATCCAATTTTATTATGACCTTTCAATGACACAAAGCAAATATTATCCACCTACTCATCCAATGTGGATGTTCTTTTACGTGTTCCATAAATTGATGGAATTTGTGCTGCATTAGACTTGGCTTCAAATTTGAAGGAAAAAATCTCTAATATGCACTTGTTGCTTTTATTGTACCTATGATTTCTTTTTACCTATTTTATATCAGATATAAAATAAACATTCTTTTTATTTCTTCTGTTTTTTCCCCTATTATTTATACCAATATTATTACTGAGGACATTTTGAAATTTCCATTCTATCTGCATGTGTATAAATATTGTATTATTAAAAATATTGTACTATAAAAATTGAAAATATTTATACAGAATTAAATTAATGTACAGAATCAATGTGCCACATGCTGATCTCTCACAGTTATTTTGACTATTTCTCTCCCTCAATCCAGAGTTACATTGAAGCAAATCCCAGACATCATATAATTTCATCTATAAATTTTCCTTATGTATATGTAAAAACCAAGAAATTCTTGTTTTCATTTTCACTCTTTTGCAAGGCTGTCATGGTAGGAAAATTTCTTACAATTTTCATCATTCAATTCTATTTTTTGTTCATTAATTGATATTTGACCTCTCCCATTTTCACTTCCTTTCACTTATATCTTGATTATATCCTGAAATCAATTCATTTAAAAATGTAAATAAAAAAATTTAGTTCAAGTACCTCTTATTTGAAAACATGTTTACCTTTTAGAGATTTAATATAAAATTTGTATATTAAAGTCTTCGAGCTAATAAATTTATTACTATATCTATGCACTTTTTAACTAAACATCCAATCTTATATATTTTTTTAAATTTAATTTTTAGTTTTAGGTGGACAAAAATGTCTTTATTTTTTTATTTTTATGTGGTGTTGAGGATTGAACCCAGAGCCCCGTGTATGCCAGGCAAGTGTGCTACTGCTTGAGCCACATCCCCAATCTTATATAAGGCTACTCTTATTTCCTTTTTTGATTATTATTTCTTCATTCCAATTGTTATCATTTTCTAATCAACTTTGATGATATAACATTCAATAAGAAGAAGCTTTATGTACACTTTTCTCTATCCTATTATCTTTTCCTCCTAATTGGAGATTCTATTAAAAATAAAGGATAAAAAAAATTCTAGAATTGCAACTTTTTTCTTATATGTACTTATTTTCTGTAATTCTAAGTAGTTGAATGTTGCATGCCTTCAAATTGTTCTTTATTTTTAAACTATTTTCATTTTGACTCAATATTATTATTGAGTTTATTAAAGGTTATGCTTAAGTCTTCCTATAATTATCTTTATTTAAACAATGCTACTTTTTATTTCCTATGATTTTCCTAATAGTTTCTCCTTTTTTAAAACATTCTTTTATGGACCTAATTCCTTCAGAGTCCCTAGGAAAACTATTATTTTCTTCATAATACTTATAGAGTTCTCTTCCTTGAACAAAATTTTTTCTCTATTCATCTGCTAATTCTGTTTTTATGACAGCTTCGTGATTTATGCTGTTGTATTTTCACTTCATATAAATGGTTGGTTTTCTCTTCGTGCATAACTATGTAGCTCTGTGATTTCAAGAACTGCTGTTTTACAGTACTGCTGCTTGTAAAACTGAAGGAGTTTGGAATCATCCTGCAGGATTATTAATAGGCCCTGCCTTAGGTTTCAACCTGAGTTCTGAGCATAGAATCCTCTATCAATGTCAGAAAGTGCAAAATGCCTATTGATTAGATACTCAGTCTTTATGTTAAGTAATTTAATAAATATCTCCTTGACCACTATGAATATGTTACTGAAACTCTCCTAAATTTTAGATTCTGGAGTTTAAATTATTTTATGAAACACATAAACACATTCTAGATTGAGCAATTAGCTATTTTATGTGGTCAATGATGGAAAAATCTGATTTAAATGCCAGTGTGTTTAGTATGACTTATACAGAACTTAAATTCTGAATTTCTAATAGTCTAGAAATTGATAGTATTCACTAATTTGGCATGCATGCTACATATCAAGCAAAAGTTTAATATATCTGGATATTTAGGAGGTTTGCTGGGTATGACTCATTGGATTAAATAAGGATTTTAAACCAATTAGCTTAGTTGGTATTTCTTCTAATGTAACTTTAATTAGTTTTTACATTTTCTTGATTTAAATTTATAAATACTAAAAATAAGTAGAGGAGAAGAAGTTCAAATCTCCTCCTTCAACATTAGACTTTACTCATATGGCATTATATTTAATATGAAAATGGTAAATTATTTCAAAAATAGTATAATTGATTTAAAAATAAAATATAAAAATTAATAACTCCACCTAGTTATTGGTGAGTATATAAAAATATTGTTTTAGTCATATTTTTTTTCCTACTGCAACTAAGTGATCTGACCAGAACAATTTTAGGGGAGGAAATGTTTATTTAGGGATTCACAGTTTCATAGACAGCAGACTCCATTCCTCTGGGAGGTGAGCCTGAACATCATGGTTGAAGAGTGTGGCAGAGGGAAGCAGCTCACATGGTGATCCAGAAGCAGAGATAGAGATTTGCACTTGCTGGATATATATATATATATATATATATATATATATATATATATATATATATATATATATCCCAAAGCCACACTGCCAATGCCCATCTCCTCCAGCCACACCTTACCCCTTTAGTTACCACTCAGTTAATCCTCATTAGGGGATTAATTCACTGATTGGGTTCAGACTCTCACAACCCAATAATTTCTCTAAACCTTCTTGCATTGTCTTACATGTGAGCTTTTAGGGCACACCTCACATCCAAACAATAACAAATCTATAATAATGGCTAAATCAGTTTTTAAATTTTTCAAATACTTATTTTAAAACACTTGAATATATTATTCAACGATAGTACAAAATATTTGTAACAATTATGTAAATGTTATTTGAAAAGAATTTGAGAATAAAATGTACATTCTATACATTATACATAAAAATATATTTTAGACTATAATGGCATCAAAATTTTCTTTCAGAAAAATTCTAGATCTCATCATTTTTTGCCATCATCAAACAATTGTATGGTATATAGATATTATGACAATAACCTTAAATTACATGTTAAAGATATCATATGTATACACAATGTTTACAAATTCTGTTTCAGTGATCTTTCAATTGATTTATTACATATGAGAAAAACTCTTATCTGTGTATTTATTTAATACATTATAATATTCTTTTGAACAAGCACCAAAAATAGGTAGATGCATAGTGTTATGGTTTAGATAAGGTGAACTTCCCAAGGCTCATGTGTGAGGTAATGCGAGGGGTTCTGAGAAAAAATGATTAGACCATATCGTTAATCTAATCAATGAATTGATTCCCTGATGGGATTAATTGGGTGCAGGCTGGAGGCAGGTGGGTTAAGGCTGGAGGAAGTGGTTCATTGGGGCTGTGGCTATGGGGTATACATTTTAAATCTGGAGAGTGGAGCCTCTCTCTCTGCTTTCTGATCTTCATGTGAGCTTATTCCTTCTGCCACACTCGTCTGCCATGATGCCCTGCCTCACCTTGAACCCCTAGGAATGAAGTCTGCTGTCTGTAGATTGAGATCTCTCTATTTAATGAGCTCTTAAATAAACTTTCCTCCCCCTGGTCAGATTTTTCAGTCACAGCAGCCAAAAAGATAACTAAAGCACATAGATAAGAACAGCATTCATTTTTCTAGTCGTCATTAGGTTCATGATTAATAAAAATAAATAACTTATTAGTTCATAGTCCTTTTTCTTCTAGAGATCATGATATATGGCAGTGGTTTTCAAACTTTAGTATGTGCCAAAATAAAGTGGAGGACTTCTTAAAAGTGCATATGTTTTTCAGTCTTCCTCCTCTATTGCACAAGCCCAGGGTTTATGTTTCACTACTCTGGAACCTGGGAATTTATACTTCAAAGAAGTTCTCAAGGAAGCTGTGCTGTTGATCCTATTATCATTATCCTTGAAGAACTACTAGCCTATTGTTTTATGCATGTCGTTAAAACAAAGGTTACTTGGGCAACTGCAGAGCCGGTAAGCACAAGGGAACACTGTAGTGCACTATTATACTCAATGCCAATTTTTAAATCAGAATCCAGTGGGAATTTTTATTTTGTCATTTGAAAATAAATTTAAATGATATTAGAATCTTTTAGTTCCAAAAGTTATGTAAAGGAGATATTTTTAATAAACAAAGTCCCAAGTTGCATAGTGAGGAATAAAGACTACATTGCCTATCACTAATAATCTGCTCAACATTTGCGTAATCACTTAATACACTTAAATTTTGGTACTGACATTTTCAACAGCAGATTATATCTTTCATATATATCAGTATAAGTGGAGATATGTGTAAAAATACAAAGGTAGTCTCTAAATAGTTTTTTAAATATGTAGGTCATGGAAATATTGGCTAATGAAAGCATAAAGTTAGCACTATGTAACTTTTAAATTGAAACTCACTAGCAAGAGTTGGGAACTTACATACAAGAAAATGTTTTAAAATATATAGAGAGGAAAGGAAAAAAATCTATAATATACAGTGTAGTAAGTCACTATTATGTGAAAATTGATTTAACTACAATTGAAGTCAAAAGCAGAACATGTCAACAATTAGAATCCATCTAGAATGTCCCTCCTTTCTCATTCACTGCAACCTCCATTTGTCCAAGAAACTTCTATCCTGATAATTACTAATGAGGTTCAGTGCATTTCTGTTTTTTTTTCTTTTCTACTTTTAATTTTTATTTCATATTTTATCTATCTATTTATTTATTTATTTTTGAGAATGAAGTTATTTGAGAATTCCCTGTTTAAGTGTATTGATTACATTTTTTCTATAAAGGATCCAGCTTATTTCTTACTAGGAATTAGTTTAATTTTGAATCTGGCATTTTCTACCATTCCATATCCTGATTTATTTTCACTGGTGTCTGTTAATTTAAAAATATATATTTTGCATAGTCAAGTTAACCAACAATTTCTTTTATGGGCTTGTCCAATTAAGCAAATATCCCTAACCCCAACATTCTGAATTTTGTCATTATTTTATAACAGCATTTTTTACCTTCATGATTTGAAGTCTCATTCACATGGAACATGGAACTGGAATTGATCAAATTGTATATTTGTCTTTTTACATATCCACTTTTTCCTGTATTATTCCTTTAAGCAGGATCTTTCTCCAATGACTTATATTGCCATTTTTTCAAATATCTGCAAAGTTAATAAGTTTAGGGTTTTTTCCAAGCTCTATTAGTTTATTAATTTATTCTTCCTTAATAAGAGGAACTTAAAATTAATATAGAATTTTAAAAGACTTTGTGTATTTTAGAGCAAATTGAAAACTTTGAGCACGGTATATTTCATCAAACAAAAAATAAACTTTGTATTTTTATTTTTTGGTTCATGAGTGTGAGACTGCATCAAATATAATTGTTTACTAAGTTACAATTACATAGGAGGAAGTAGTTAAGGAATTCTATTGTATACACGGGTAACTATAGAAAAACTGTGCACTGCAGAGCAGCAGAGAAAGGATTTTGAAAGTTTTGCCCATAAAGATTGATAATGTTAAACTGCTGCTCTGCAGTGCACAGTTTTTCTATAGTTACCCTGTTTTGCCTAATTGAAACTTATACAATACATACATAAACGTTATTATTTCCCATAATATAGAACTACTATTTGATAAAAGTTTTGTTTCTTTTTATTTAATCAGTTATACATGGATCATCAGAATAACCGATTAGTATGTACTAGTGAAAAATAAATGTAAAGAGATTGCTTCAAATAGATGACACATAATATTGGAAAACTTGATTGTATATTATTTTCAGTCCTAGAACCCTTGAGCATAGTATATTCTCTCAATTATTAAATACTACAATTTTGCTCAATTTTTATATTAGTTCAGATTGTGCTTAAATATATCTTTCTTTGTTTTTCTAACTCTCCAAATATACATACTATAATTAATACACCCGTTTTTCCCTTTTTGTATTTTTTTTGCTGATAAATAAAAACACAATTTCATCTTATGAATCTGATTAAATGTTGAAACTGACATGGAACTTGACATGAATTCTTTTGTAAAGTATTTGACATTTTCCAGGTCAAATAATCTATTCTTGATCTTTGTGGGTTGGTTTTATACATATAGAAATATTTATATTTTATATTATTTTATCTTTCCATTTTCCAAGTTCTTCTTTCTTATAAATTTGCCCATTTCATTAAACTTTTCAATCCCACTGATATAAAGATTTTTTAACCATACTATCTTTGTATTAAATCATTATATTAAAACTTTAGAGTTTTTTTTAAATTTTTTAAAATTTTAATTTGTTATATATTACAACAGAATGCATTACAATTCATATTACACCTACTGAGCACATTTTTTTCATATCTCTGGTTGTACAAAATGTAGGGTTACATCCTTCATGTCTTCATACATGTACTTAGCGTAATGATGACCATTGCATTTCACCATCTTTCCAACCCCTATACTCCCTTCCTACTTCTCCCTCCCCTGTTCCTCTTTACCCTACCTAGAGTTCATTTAATCCTCCCATCCCAATCCCGGCAGCATATTATGAATCAGCATCCTTAAATCAGAGAAATAATTTAGCATTTGTTTTTTATTGGTGGGGGGCATTGGCTAATTTCACTTAGCATTATATTCTCCAACTCCATCCATTTATCTTCAAATGCCATGATTTTATTCTCTTTTAATGCTGAATAATATTCCACTTGCTTAACTTGCGTGAGCCACTGGGTTCAGTCATCAGTACAACATAAAAATAAACAAGTAAAATAAAGGCATTCTGTTCATCAACAACTACAAAAAAAATAGCTCTCAGTTTAGAGTTTTTATTGACACTTTTTAAATTTTTTTCTTTCTTTTTTTTGTAGATACATGACAGGAGTGTGTATTTTGACATTTTATATGCAAAAGGAGTATAACTTATTGTAATTAGGATCCTATTCTTGTGATTCCATTATGTGGAGTTTCTCTGTGGTTGTACATGATGTGGAGTATTCATGTATGAACATAGGAAAATTATGTCTGATTCATTCATGTTTTTTAATATTCATTTTTTTTAATCTTCATTAGCTTTTCCTACTTGTCAGTTGGACTAATCAAGGAAACATTTCCTTTGCTGATCTCCCAAATTGTACTTTTGTACTTAATTATTTCCCATAGTTATCTTTATTATTTTCCTTTTATATATTCTTTTGATTAACTCGCTGCACTCCACACAACTTCTTGAGTTATATTATTCAATCACTAATTTTCTATTTTCCCTCTTTGCGTGCATGTTTGTGTGTGTGTGTATGCACGTACACACACACATTCCAGGCTGTATTGTATCATCAGTGTTGAAAATGTCTCCAGGTTTTCTTTTGTAGCATTCTTAGTATCATTTAGTGTACTAAATTTACTCAATTCCATTGTAGTCTTCTTTTTGACCAGTAAGTTATTTATGTGTTGGAGAGTTCTTCACTGAATTATGATGTCTCCAGTGATTTCTGACTGATATGTTTTCCAGTTTTCTAATTATTTTTGGCAATATGTTTGTTCCAAATTATTCAGTCTACCAGAATCCACATTTATTTGAAGTGCCTAAAATTTATATATTTACATAATTTATTGTAGATATCCATAAAAAATTAAGGACAACAAACATATATTACATCAAAGACTCCTTTTGCTTAATGTCGAGAATGAAGCCATAGCTCATGGCAGATGTATATCTAAAAGGAAATTGTTCATGAAATGAAACAGTGATTTCATACAGAAGTAACTGGAAAAAGATGCCTAGAGTGACAGTTGCCATTGTAGGAGCACATATTTTATTGCAAAAATATCAAAATAATAATATTTTAATGCAAAATCATACAGTGTGTTATAGGACAAACCCATTCTCTGTAAATTAATAATTCATTTTTTGCAAAGCTGTACTTTGTATCTAGCATTATATTTATGATAGTCTCTTCTTAGCTAGACAGATACAAATTGCTTATTGTAAATATGTTAAATCCTAGGCTATTTCAATCAATTTTATGTCAACATGCTTAATTAGTTAACGTGACATCTAAAACTGTAAATATACCTCATATTTATGATGGTTTTAATGTTCTGTCTAAACTCTTGTATCCTCAGATTTATAGGCATGTGCTCTGACATTTTTTCATATTCATGCAAGGAGGAGAAATTATTACCAAGTTATTTGTTAGCAATAAAGCAATTCATTTATTTTCACAATTACAACAACAAATACATGCTCAAGTAAGAAAATGCATCCACATCAACCTCTTGATGTTATCATTTATGAAAATTATCACTTAACCAAATCCAAGATTTAAAGGAATTGCAGACTTGCTCCTAAAATATATTCTAAACCAATGACTATATTGCATGTTTATAGTATTAAGGCATTAAAGAAGACACTGTCACTATAGAAAATATGACCCTATCAGAGAGTTCTGTTTGAATCTCTTACAGTAGTTAGGGCTATGATATAAAATCAGCAAAAATAATAAGCATTTGGAGACCAGTTGAGACTTTAGTGTATGGCTCAATAATAAAATGAAGATAAAAGAAAAGCATATTGAATTCTTTGGTCCTGAAATATCAAGAATATCTTATTTATTCACAGTTTGAGTATATAGAAATTACTTCACACAGCAAACAACAAGATAAAACTAATTACATTGAAATACAAGGCCAGACAATGAGTTTTGTGCTCTTCCTCATGTCCATTATATATATGTACATATATATGTACATATATATAATAGATTTGTACTTAAGTATGTAATTTTTGATGGAAGTTAAATGCTTTTGTGCTATCGATATTAAATTACAATTATATTTCATTAATACAAAAAAGCAACTGTATGAGTTTTACTATTTTATCCTGAAATTTTGCTTAAAATGCATATTAATTCCTAGATAATTATAGTTTTTATCAAATCTTTGGAATTTTTCAGAGCTGGAGATATAGCTCAGTTGGTAGAGTGCTTGGATCACATGCACAGGCCCTGAGTTCAATCCCCATCACCACAAAGTTAAAAAAAAAGCATCTTCCATATGGATAATCTGTGAACAACATTGCATTTCTCCTTGCAAACTGATATCTTCTTTATTTCTGTTTTGTTTTGTTGTTTCATTATTCATGTTTTCCAAGATGATTTTAAATAGATATGATCAGAGGTGATAACCATGCCTTGTTCTAAGAAAATATACAGTTTTTGAACATTAAGTGCGAGGACAACCATAAGATTATTTTTGAAGAAATCACTTATAAAGTTGTAGAAAAACCTTTCTACTCCTAATTTACTGGAGTTATTATCATAAATGTGTATTTGATTTCCTTTAATACTTTCCCTGCATTAATCTGTAAGATCATATGATTTTTCTCCACAACCAGCTTATATGGTAGAATACAATGATTGGTTTTAGAATGTTAAGGCACCCTTGAAACTATCAGTCTAATCATCTTAGTGCACATAATATTATTGTTTTTATATAGTACTGCATTTAATTTGATAATATTTTGTTGAATATTTTGTACCTATATGGATAAGAGATATTGCTGTAAATGTTTCTTTCATATTGCAACCTCACATGATTTTGGTATTAACAGAACATCATATGTGTAGAGTATATTAGGGAATATCACCAACTGCTTTTTTTTCTAATTCTGGAAGAGTTTTTAAATAATTTTTATCTTCTTTTCTGAAACAAGGATATTATTTATAGCAATGACAGCATTTATTAAGCACTTATTTATTTATTTATAACACTTTCCAAGCCAGACACTTTTTAAAACATAATGTGTGTTTTAATTCATCTGATTTTTTTGTGTGTGTATGTGTGTGTGTGAGTGTGTGTGGTGCTGGGGATTGAACCCAGGACCTTGTGCGTGCAAAGCAAGCACACTAACAATTGGGATATATCCTCAGTCCTTAAGTCATCTGATGTTTACAGAAAATTATTTTATTATTTTATATTTTTTATTCTAATTTGTTATACATGACAGCAATATGCATTTCAATTCTTAGCACACGTAGGGAACACAATTTTTCATGTCTCTGGTTGTATACAAGGTATATTCACACCATTTGTGTCTTCATACATGTATTTTGGAAAATAATGTCCATCTCATTCCACTTTCATTTCTAACCCCATGTTCCCCTTCCTTCCCCTTTTACCCCTTTGACCTATCTAGAGTCCCTCTCATACTCCCCCTCCCTACCCAACTATGAAGACTATGAATCAGCCTCCTTATATCAGAGAAAAGATTCTGCATTTGTTTTGGGGGGATTGGCTAACTTCAGTTAGCATTGTCTTCCGCAACTCCATCCATTTACCTGAAAACGCCATAATTTTATTCTCTTTTATTGCTGAGTAATATTTCATTGTGTATATACACCACATTTTTTGGAAAGTAGGCTTTTAAGATTACTATTTTTATGTGCATAAATTTTGTTAGTTTATATCTTTTAAGATACAAGTACATTTTATTTAAATTATTATATTTGTGAGATAGAGCTACTAATTATCTAGTACATTTTCAAATAACAATTCCATTTTCATTGTAGTATAGGCAACACAGAGTGTTCCAAATTCTTCCCTCTTGTCTCTCATAACATTGCTATCATTAATTTTACTTAACCATATACAATAGTCTCCCAACTTATTATTGATATTGGTGGTTTCAAGAGTTATCTGTTAAATTAAAAACCAAACATTAACTTAACCTTCATTCATATTTGTTCCTTGACAAACAAATTCAGTATTTCTTTATGAATAGAGTTATTGACTAAATCATTATTTTTTTTTTCTAAGCAGAACTTATTTTAACATTTCTTACAGGAGAAGTATACCATTAATAAACACTTTCTTTTGCTTTTTGCCTAATATATTTATTTCTGTTTAACTTCACATGGATAATTTTACTGATAATTTTGATAGTCTAGGGTGTTTTGATAATTTTGATATTCTAGATTGTTTTTATTTTCATCTTTGCTCAACCCTTTAAATATTTCAGTCTTCTTACATACATGGTTTCTTTTCATGTATTTAAATTGTTTTCCCCAACTGTTTTAGTCAGCTTTTGCACTGCTCTGACCAAAAAACCTGAAAAGAACAACTGGAGAAGGAAAAGTTTATTTGGGGATGAGGGTTTTAGAGGTCTCAGTCCATAGATTGTTGACTCCATTCCTTGGGGCTCAAGGTAAGGCCAAACATCATAGTGGAAGGTGAAGTGGAAGAATGTGGTTCAGGACATCACACCAGGAAGCAGAGACTAAGCTCAACTCACAAAACATACCCCCAAAATACCCACACCCAATGATGTGCCTCCTCCAGTCACACATTACCTGCCTGGGGTTACCATTCAGTTAATTTTTAACAGAGGATTAAAGAACTGGTTGAGTTAAGGTTCTCTCACTCAATGTCTCTCCTCTAAACCCTGTTGCACTGTGTCACACAGGAGCTTTTGGGGAACATTGCATATCCAAACCATAACACCCACCATTCTACCAAATTCTTCTCATCAGTTGACCACTGATCTGTATATTGCAAAATCAAGGGTCAAATTTTAGTTCATATGACTTCTTCCATTAGCAGCAGTGGAATCAGTAGTGAATTGGTGTCTTTTTAACATTCTGTTTGCATAATTTTTGAGACATCTTCTTTTTCTAACTATGCTTCTTCTCTTGGAATTCTTTTTCTCGAAATACCACAGCTCTTATTCTTTGCAACTCTCTCCTTTTTTGTTTGAGAAGAATTATTTTCCCTCTCTCTATAAATAACTTAATGTCTTGAAAATTTCTTCAATTCTAATATTTTAAATAAAATATATGCATCAGTGATTCCTAAATTTATACATTCAATCAAGATCTGTCTTTTGAATTAGATATTTAATAAAGATATACCCTATAGTAAAAAACATGTCAACTGCTTACAACTTAATCCTTCAGCTGTTCAAGCCAAAATATTTACAGCCATTTACATCTCTTAGCTTCTCTTCTTCCCTCCTACCCTTATTTCTCTTTACTTACCCACTAACTAATCCATTTTGAAATATGCCTGGCATTATCTATAAAATTTTTCCACAACACAATTATTCTGATCTCCTCATTGGCCTGTCACCATGTTCAAGACACAATCTTTGCTTTTTCTGGATGATTGAAATAGACACCTGTTTTCCTTTTATCTTCTTTAATAGGATTACTCTCCTCCCAGCAACACCCAATCTCAGGTTGTATTTTTAATATAAAAATGTAGTGATTTAGTTTTAAATTAAATTATGGCATTCTACTTACTCAGGCTTCTAATGCCTTCAATTTATTTAGGACAGAAGTTAAATTTTTACCATAACCTAGAAGTTATTATTCTATCTAACTCTGCTATATTTTCTGACTTCACTTAACTATATCCAAGGTATTTCAGAATCAAACAAAGGCAGAACTATTTCAGTGACTTAAAAGTTTTAAATAGGTATGTGTGTTAATAGTTTTAAATAAAAGATAATTCCAAGATTTCTTTATCAGGAACTCAGAATAAGAATATATAAAAACATTTCTTAAAACTAAAAAAAATAATTTGTATATTTTGGTAATTAATATATTCTCCTATTTCACAGTTTAAAGAAGAAGAATCTGATACTACATTAAGATGGTCACATCCTTCTCCAATGTGACATTATTTTCTTGATACAATCCTTAAAATATATTGGGAAAATAAAGTGTACAATTTTGAAATAAATAGCACACATGGTCTCATAAATCAAATTTGGCCTTATGTATGGTATAAATGAAAAGTTTAAAAAAATCTATGAATCTAAATATTAATATTTTAAAGGATTTCTTCACAGATAGAAGGCAGACGGCATAAAATATTAGAAAGAGGACAAATGGGTCTCCATTTCAATGTCAAATTTAATTATTCTGTAGTGATTAACTCAAACATTGTTGATTGTAAATAAAGTCTTATCAGGCAGGAAGTGATTCACATGGGATTAAGGAAAAATGGAATCCAGAGCAGTGCTATTCCCTATTCAACATATGGCCCATCAATGTTGGCAAAGTCAGCTCATAACATTTATCTCCCTGTAACATTCTCTTCATATTTTTAGCCAAGAAACACAGTTCTAATTATAAAAAGAACACAGGCCAATATATATATATATATATATATATATATATATATATATATATATATATGTAATCTGCTTCTCTGTTTGCAGCCTGATAGACATTTGAGTGTATTAGTAAAATGTACACTTGTCATTCAAAAGTGAGTATGACAGACTTTGAAGTCAATATCTTTCCATGATGCCAGTTTTCTTTTCTTTTGATGTCAATCCTCTGTACTTGAGTTTTGAATCTATAACATGCTAAATATATGATCCTAGTAAAGATTTTTAATAAATATGAATAACTTCCTGATCCACAGGAGAGCTTCATGGGGGGAAAAGTGACTTCAATAGTATAAATAATATCAAAATGAAGTGCTAAAAATGAAAACATTTTAAATATACCTCCAAATAATAGACCCACTTAATGGTTTATTTTGCCAGTAGTTATCATAGAAATTGATATTTCATTTCCTGGGGTCTAATCTCTTATAAAAGATTGAAACTTAAAAGTTTCAAAAGAGAGGTCTAAGTTTCACTTTGTAAATTGATCTTTGATTAGAAAGATCCATACTGTTTATCACTTTAAAAACCAGTACATTTGGGCTAGGCTTTTGTGGCTCAGTGGTAGAGCACTTGCCTAGCATGTGTGAAGCACTGAGTTTGATCCTCAGCATCCCATAAATATAAATAAATAAAATAAAGGTATTAAAAAAAGTAAATTTATAAATTCCTTAGGTATAACTTTTTCACTTTAAAGATTGCTTCTTAAATTTTCTTATTAATACCAGGTTAAAAATATATACCAAGAAGTGTTCATAACAAGAAAAAAATTAAGAAAGAGTAAAGCAGTGTCCTTTGATATTCAATATTTATCTGTGGTCCAGTTTTAAACTGAAAGGAAAAATATACATATTCTTATCCATAATAAATTATTTGCCTTGTTCATCCTAAGCAGAAATTTTATTGAAAATCACATAGGCCCAAGAATATGCAGATTGTATTCAAATTTGCAATATTGTATTTCCACTATTTGTTTTGTGAAAAGTAAACACACTCAATGAAATGACGCATTGCAGTCATTTCTGAAGGATTAACAAAGTACTATTCTTTCATCATCCTGTATTATTTAAACTGCTTTCCAAAAATACAAAGTAGAGAATGATGCACGAATTAGAATGGAAACTACTTAGATGAATGTACACAGCGTAGGTCACCTTAGAAATGTCTTTTGATTATTTAGCACCTTTAAGTTAAAATGCTTATGAACTGAGCATAAATAATCATTCTAGTTACTTTATTCTTGGATAGAAATTGAAGTTCAGTAGGGATAGGCCAAACATCAAGAGGCCCACACTTAGCATGGCCAGAACTAATTTCTAGGTCCTGAATCCCCTTTCCACTAGTAGATCATGATCAGTGACAAGAGAAAATTTGTCTGAAATTGTGAAGGCACTTATTTAGGAAGCAGGGAAAATTTGAAGGAAAATAAAAGCAAGAGATGGTTCACAGGCTCAGAGGGAAAGTACAGTGGCTCCAAGACCACCAGTACTTGGGTATTTTGCTGATTAAGAACTTGTGAATTAGGTGGCTAGAAATTCTGTTGAATAAATAAGTGCTGGCCGGAGTTTCACCTACTGTGCTTAGTAATTTGATGACTGCTTCATTTTTTTTAAGACAATAAAGAACTGTTGAAAAAATAGCAAAAAGAAAATATTTTATTTAAATTTCTTAATTTTAATAAGATTGCTTTGACTTGAGTATAAAGAATAGTTGGCATGAAGTTAAAATAGAGGCAAGCGGAATGATAAAGATATTGCAGTGCAGGTGAAAGATAATTATGAGGGTGTTTACAGTGTGAAGATAAATCGACAGATTAGACAGCTAGAATGAGTTTTGAAACTTGGGAACTCAATGATTAACTGAATGTTAGACATGAAGGTCAAACTCATACATCAAGGTTTAATGAATGTAAGAAATATCTAGGGCTTATTGAGTGAGCTAGGAAGCACATCAAGATGAGCAAGAAACCTCCTGTTGAGATGGTTTCATAGCTATAGCCCCATTTGAAAATTTGAGCACATGCCTATGGATATTCCCAGTAATGTGAAAGATCTGAAAACCATTTCTGAAGACTGACTAATGAATTTAAATGTGCTTTATAATGGGTAAAAGAGTAGGGTCTTCTAGGCATTTCAACAGCTGTTCAATGAAGATGAGGAATTTAATTTTTTTCCAATTGAACAAATTAGTAAACATTATGGAGAAAGATTTTTGAAGTCTGTATAAGAATCACAGCTCTTCATAACTATCCAGAGGTGAAATTGTAATAAAATAATTTCCACCATGTGTGAGAGAGGTCAGATTATGAAGCTGCCTGCCTCTCAATTCTATAATTCTAGTGTTATTTAATTCTGGTTACTATGGTTATATTTGGAGAAGCAATTGGGCCAATTCAAGTGTTTAAAAAGTTTCAAGCTGAGGAAAATTATGGGGAAATCTTTGTTTTCTCTAGTAATAGTCATGTAGCTCTGCCTTTCTCCACTGGCATATGAATGGAAAAAAAGGATGTGAAGCGAAAAAGATGTGGAGCAGTTCCCAGCCCTGTTTCTGATTTGTTTCTTTGGGGGGGTTTGCTTCTATAATCCACTAATTATAAACTTATAATTACATTTTGCAACAATTTTGAAGTGGAATACTGTTGGCAATTCTTTTGTTTAATTCCCTATTAACATCTTTGAAGAAAAAAAAATTCCTATAAGCAATAAGTTCCAATAAGCAATTACTACCGTCTCACGCATCCTACTGTTGCTTTTTGTTAGAGTGCCTTGAAGTCAAATTGTGACTCTCAGTAAAACTTGGTGGAATTAGAGTTCATCATGGGTATGGAAGTTTGAAATTAGACTAATTTATAATGTTTCTTCCAGTTTCTCCCCACACCAAACACCTCAAACCTGACTGCTCTACTTCTTGAATGAATCTGATTCTCTCTACTCATCTTCATTGAACAAAAGCAGCTACTCAATTCCTAAGACTTATTGTGAGGTAAATTGTTGTTCCCCAGATCAAGCAAAATTCTTTTGCCTATGAAGGAGACTGGAGAGAAGATATCACTAGAGCTGAGCTTGAGGAAGAAGAGGAAGGAAAATGTACCATTTTGATTTCTCAATTCCAAAATGTTATTGTTGCCATTAGTGGACACATACAGTTTTCCTGCAAAGCAGAGATCCCATTATGATACAATCTACCTACCATTTGGGCCCTCACCAGAAGCCAGATCAATTGGGTTCTCAGAAATTGGGTTTTTAGCCTCCAAAACTGTGAGCTAAATATACCTCCTTTCTTAAAATTAAGTAACAGCTTCAAGGATTTTATTATAGTTTTGGAAAAGAGATTAATACAAATCAATAATTTGTAAATTGAAAACAGAATAAGTTGAAAATTCATTCAATGCATCTAACATTCTGAATATTACAAACTTAGCACATAGCATATTGTCTTTTTTTTGTGTGTGTGTGGCTAACTGGGAAAATGACCATTTGTTGAATTCACAATTCAACAAATGGTTTCAACTATATACATATAGCTACTGCATCTTCATAAAAGTTGAAAAATTATAAGTTTAGCCATTATAAATCAGAGAAGTCTGGCCACATTGTGGATGATCACCACAATTAAAGCCTATGTCTATGAAAGGCAAGAATGACTTCTTCTCATCCTAGCTTCCTCATGTTAATAGACAAACCTTAAGGTCAATCAAGGAATACATGATCTATATAAGAATACTCCATATCAACAACCTAAACAAGCTTTGACTCTTCTAATTTATCTGGAAATCTTTGGTAGACAATAAATTTTCTAACCATTGTCACTATGTGTCTCTTTGACTCATATCTTATTATTATACCCAGATCATCTTGGATAGCAACTATGTGTGTAAAGACACTCCTGTCAGAAAATTTATGGTGCATGGGATTTAATGATATAGAAAGTTTAAAGTTTTAAAAGTTAGTGCTTTCTTGTTGACTAGATTACCTTCATTTGATTTCTCTGTGCCTCATCAAATAAAATATTAACCTCAGTGCCTACAACACATAGTTGCTGCATAGTGTCAATCACAATATTTATATCAAGCATTTACACAGTACACAACAAATATATTAATCATTTGATCAATGTAATGATGGCTACTAGTATTCCTAGTATTAGAGGGCATAACATTTTACAATGGAAGTTCTGAGAACTTTGTATCCAATTTCAAATTTGAACACACTGGTTATGTTGATGAGTGAAAAGTCTTTCTTAAAGCTTCTTTTTTTCACATATCACAAAAAACTCTCTTGAATTACTTCTAAAGTATATTAGAATTTTTATAGTCTTTCTCTTATAGTAAAATGTTTCCCCATTATTTAAAAAGAAAATCTTTGCTTATTTTTTTTTAATCAAATCATGTCCTTGAAGTTTTGCCTATTTGAATAAGTCAGGCTAATAATAGTACAGAGTTTTTAAGGTTTATATGTGAAGATGTACTAAAGTACTTAGACTGACAAAATTATAATACTAATTAATATAATCAGGAAAAATGCAAGGCATTATAGGAGTTAAGAAGAAACCTATTTGATAATTCAGCCAGAATATGGTATCACTTTAATCTATTTTTACAAAGAGGTAGAGCATTAAAATTGCTTCAAAAATAGTCACGAATACTATTGTTTAGCTTAGTTTTTATTACTGACCCTTAATTGTATGCCTTTGAAAATAAATTAAGCAAGAATTCTCATACATCAAGAGAAATACAATTTTTTTCAACAGGTGTGTATCTTTTTGGGATTTATTTTAATAACTGGATAGGTTAAATTATATTTATATATGCATACCTTAAATCCTAGAAAATTTGTACATTCTCTCTGATGGAATTCTTTGTAAAGATTTATTTCTCTCAGGACTCAGAGTCTGAAAAAGGTGACAACTGATATGTTGCTATTTAATACCAAGTCTTCCTTACTCTAAAATATAGAAAACCAGCCAAGAAATATATATTAAAATAATATTCAAAATTCTTTGATATGAAATATTATAAATGTGGACTAAATCCTTATAATAAATATGGATTTCCAAAATTGCACTCATATCCATTTATCAAGTCTGAGTATGAATTTATTTCAAATAAGAAAAAAATAATAAGTATGGTCAACATTCTTCATATTATACATTTAATCTTCACAACAAATATTTGAGGTAGACACATGCATAATCCATTAAAAAAAAGAATGAGAAAGGCTAGGAATATATCTCTGTTGGTAGAGTGCTTGCCTTGCATGCACAAGGCTATGGGTTCCACCCCCAATACCACACACACAAAAAAAAGTGAGAGAGAAAGAGAGAGAGAGAGAGAGAGAGAGAGAGAGAGAGAGAGAGAGAGAGAGAGAGAGGACAAGGGGAGGGGATAAAATTTCATCAATATAGAAGAAAGATCATTGGAGTAGACTAGCAGAAATTAGGTGAAGGGGCGAGGTACAGAAAAAGGGAAGAACAGTAGAATAAATCTCACCTAACTTTTCTATGTACATGTATGATTATACCATGGTGATTCTCACCATCATTTATATCAACAAGACACTAATTTAAAAAAACTAAATAAATAGCATAAATATTAGTAAAGGAAAGAGAACAGGAGGTAGGAAGAAGGGAAGGAGAGGAGATGTCCTGGAGAATGAATTAGAACTAATTATATTCTATACTTTTATAATTATGACAAAATGAATTATAATGTGATATATAATAATAAAACTATACATTATATTAGTTATCTCATGTATTTAAAATATCACAAGACTTAGTAGTCTTAAATAGGACATATTAATTGCCCCATATAGTTTCTGTGGGTCAGATATCTGAGCAAGGTGACACTGGGTTCTTTGTTTCAGGGTTTCTTATAGACTAAAATCAAGGTGTTGGCTTGGGCTGTGATCACCTCAATACTTTTCAACGGCAATATCAGCCTCCTTACTCCCTTATGTGATTGCATACTGGGTTCAATTGCTCATGTATTGTTAGACCAAGTATCTCAGTTTCTCACTAGCTGCTGGATGGAAATTCCCTTCAGTTCCTTGCCACATGGAAATCCTCAACATGATAGTTTACTTCTTAAGAATAGGCAAACTAGAGGGCAAGGGAGAATGTGGTCAGAAAAAACAGCCTTTTATGGCCTAATGACAGAAGCAGCATCTCATCATTTGTGTTATATTCTATTTGTTAGAAGCAAGTTAGAACGTCAAGCGTCATAAAGGGGATGAGCAGTGAAAGCAAATGTCATTGGGAACAATTTCAGAAAACTACCTACCACATCCATGTTCTGAAGACTAGGGAGCTATAATTTCATTTGGATATTTACCTTGTCCAGTGTCATATGTCCTATTCAATAACTAGCACAGAGAGTAACTGATTTCAATTTGAGTCCACTCTTAACTGTTAAACCATATTTTATATATTAAACAACAATGAAGACAGAAGGCCAAATCACTTTTTTCTCAAAAAAGAAGATTAAATTAGCAGTCTTCATCTAATTCTCTAAAAAGAAGATTCCACTGTTATATCATTCTAATGAGAGGCACCATTTTGAAGGCAGTAATTGTAATTAAAAGAGGAGCCCTTGATTTTCTTTTCTCCTCTGAGTGAATTCATGTGGAATTACACAGCAATAAAATGTAAACAGCAGGATATGGTCTTTTGACATTGGATCTGGCAGTTCATTACACATATCAGAATCTTAGATGCCATTGTAAAATGGTTTAGCTTTGCAAAGAGAAGTTGAGAGGGTTTTTCCTTTGCATCATGAAATCTTCCTTTAACAGATAAGATTGTTTCTTCTTTGAGAATTAAACATTATCTCATAAAAGATAAAGACAGTTCTTTGGTCTGCAAGAATTTCCTTATAACAAAATTGCTTGTCTTAGCATTATATATGTGATGAATTTCTTCTGTTTTCAATAAAAATGAAGTAACTTGCTCAAAAATAATTAAATTCATGTATATTTCATCCTGAAACCACTGCTGTTATTAACAAATCTGAACTCCTAGAACTCACTCTCCTTGCCATAATGACATTGTCCAGAGTGCTTAATCATAAGACAGCATCCTCATTATTCCCTACCTCTAGGAGTTGAAATTCAGAATTAACAATTTAAGACCAGGAAAAATATCATACAGTTGCAACCAGACAAAATTGCCATCAGTTTATAGCTGCTTCCAGAGACATTGCTGTAATTATTTAACCTAGATAGGTATCTGACAAAGGTGAAATTTGAAGAAAGTCTTTGTCTAATGATATCAGGGTATCCCAGGCACAGTCTAAAGAAAGCACTGTGTAATACCTAGTAGCCACCACAGGGATCTCTGTGGACAATACAAGGTGGCACCTATGTTCACTCCTGTGATGAAGTCTCTGCTTACCTGCCAGCTTCTCTCTGCATTTAGTATCAGATCCCAGTTGCAGTGGACAGAAAGAGAAAAAATGGCCTACTTTATTGTTACACATACTGTGTTTTCTCCTCAAGGGTATACTTTTACATTAAGAGGTCTTGACTTTACAATCACCAACATTGTCTTCAATCCCCAAAAAGTTCATGGTCAGATTCTTTGCTATCCTATTTGGTGCCTTAATTCAAATTAGATATAGATACTCTTCAAGGAGGATGAAACCTCTTAGCAAGGTTAATTGGTGATTAAAGTGGGGTGGATTTTTAATCTGTACTTCTGGGCTGGTTTGAAAATTAGGCCAGACTTACCCCATTTTTCTAGGACATTTCATCCTATGTGAAACTGCACCTCCCCATTCCACATAAGTCCACTCACACCGCAGCTAACACCTCCACTCTCACCCACTTATACCCTGACCACAATATCCCTGAACTAAGGAACCAAAGCAAGCTTTTTTGTGTAGGTACTAAAGGTGTGATTTCTGAGAAAACATGCTTTTTGTTACATGAAATGTATCTTGTGATCATAATTCCCTCTCCTGCCTCCTCCCCCTTGTGGGTTTAGCTCTTATAAGCTGAATTCCCACTCCCAATTGGGGTCAAGGGTTGCAGAACTGTTTGCTCTCTGCTCCCTTGGCCCTATCCAGAATAAATCTTTTGTCTTTTACTTCAAAAGACCCAGAGTTTTATTTGGGACTTTGGAATAGTACCTTAACACTTATCCTATCCCTAGCTGAGTGTCTATGTGAAGTGCAACAGCTTTGATGATCTTTTTTGGTGTTCTGTTTAAAGTTATAAATGGTAGATCAAGAGAAGTCTTGTGTCTCTACTGCAAGCTAGTCATAGAACCAAGCCTTTCAATATCTAGTTAGAGTGTGGAAGTCAGTTTATCATTGCCGAAATCTTAGAAATAAAAAAATCAAGCACTGAAAGGTAAAAGACAAAGAATCCTGATCCCTTCCCTTATAAAATAAGGTTCTTAGTTGTCTGAGCAAATTTTACCAACTCTCTTCTAATATTCATAGTTTAATATGAAAAGGGTTATGTGATAGAGCAGACATTTTTAAGTTCAATACAAGTCCTTGAGATTTTCTACAAGCAGTTTAATCATCCTTGATACCTTGAAAAAAAAAAAGAATCACATCATCAAAGAGCAGCAGTTACTGCCTAGCTCTATGTAGGTGAAGTGAGTGTTAGCCAAAAACATGGATTGTTCTTGATCCACCCGAAATTCAGCTCTGTGGTAGAGAGGTCACTATGCTCATTTTACCTGATGCCATTAAATTCTTAATTAGGTTTCACACCTGCCCTATATAATATAGCTTATCAGGTTCAATTGCCAACTGTGAGAGAACTGATCAATTTAATTGGTGAGAGATTTATTTAAAATTATACATTTCAGAGTCAGCATTTGAGTTCATACACAGAATCCTTAGGCATATAAAAAAGAAGAGTGTTTAGCTCATGTGCAGATAAAATTATTTCAGAGTTTCAAGACTGAGGGTAATGTTAGTATATAAAGTCACTGCAGTCAGTAATTAAAAAGTGGAACATCTTTGCTGCCAGACTACCACTATTGTTGATTGTACAAAAATGCCTAAAGGGAGAAGGTATTATATCCCATTTGTCCTGCTGAGCATAGTAATACTCCTCTGAACAGTTACCCCATTCATAGGTGGTCCTTTACTGTGGTATAGCTTATTCCTGTAGCTGTGAAAGGTCCTTCCTCTCAGATATCATGAGCCTCAGATCTCCTCGAATATCTAGAGAACAGTTCATTGATGAAAAGACAATGTTCACACATATAATCTCATTTCTTCCATACTGTACAATTACTATGATAATTAGTATTGATTATAATCCCACCAAGGCAAACATTTCATCTGTGTGGATCAAAGACTCTCTTAGGTTTGCAAATCTGCAAATGCTGAGTACAGTACAGGTTGGAGTTCTTGAAACAAAGGCTCTGAAGTCTGATACCACTTTTATGCTAACCAATATTCCTCCTCTTTAACATGTGTATAATGTGCTACTTATTCCCTTAGAATTTTTATAAAGATAAAATAATTATCTTAGCAACGTGATAGATGTTAACTATACACTAGATAGTGTCTATTATGGGAAATCTTGTCTTACCCTATTAATTCATAGGCAGAAAGTAAGGCAGAACAATAGAATGGATTTCCATGTAAAGTCCAAATGAAATTACTTTGCATAAAACATTATGAACATGAAAAGGACATTGAAATTGTGATTCTTATCTTCCTGTAGCAATCACCTTTACTTATTCTATAATCATATTGACTCATCTAAAGAGAAAGAGATTTAGACAGATGAATTTTTCAAATGCTGACAAGTTTTATAGTCTCAGAAGAAAAATAAGGAAAAATAACAATTTCTATTCTCATAAAACTAAACAATTTCAAGAGCATATAGGAGAATGCATTTGCCATTTTATCTTTTGGTAAACATTCAAGTTTTCAAATTAGTAATGAAGGCTTGCACTCTTGAATGAACCTCTAAAAGTACTTGTATTGAAATCAATATATAGAGATAGCCTTGGAAACTCATAGAGAATTAAAAAAATCTTTCAATTTTATATAAATTTAATAATGAAAATTGAGTGATAATATTCACTAGAAACAAAACATATATTGTCCCTTATTATTTATCATTATCCAAAGTATTATTTAGCATATTGTAATTGATGTATTTATTTATACCAGGGATTGGAATCCAGGAGCATTTAACCACTTAGCCTCATCCCCAAAACTTTTTTTTAAGAAGCAACATTTTTCTTTATTTGTAAAACATGTTTGCACTTTTGTATCTGAGAACATCAAAACAGTTCCTAAATTGAAAAATATAAATTCAATAAAATCTATACTAATCATATTTCTAAACAAAATTCAATAACATAGGATATACTAATTTTTTAATATTTCAATTTGAGAGAAGATCTTGCTAAGTTGCTCAGGCTAACCTGAATTTGAGCATCTTGTAATTTAAGGCAATACTTTTGTTCAGGTTATTACAAGAAAGAAGACTTTGGGGAATCTGAGGCAGCACAAAGATCCCCTTCTTCAAAAGTCAGTTCTTGTGATCAAGTCAGAAAGAGTCCATAGATGACAATCAGAGTAATAGGCATGAATTTATTAAAGGGATACTAAAAGGGAAAGGAGACATTCTCAAGGAAGAGGGTGGAGTCTCTCAGAGAGGAGAGGTACAGTGTTTCTCTACTGCATTCACACTTTACTGGGGATCTCAGAGGATTTTCCAGAGTGTTCCAACCAGGTCAACCTCTTGACATTTGACCGACAGCAAGATGACATCAGACTTTCAAGTCCTCATTGGCATGACAAATCTAGGTAACTTTGGCCCATGCTATTTGGTTCTAATTGGATTATTAAACTATGTTCTTATGAATGATAGATAGGAGGAATTATCCTTAACTTCCCTGAGTTTGGGGATCTGGTCTGTAAAAAGTATCATAAAATTTTACCCTTCAGCATAACTTGGGTTCCTCTTATCAACATTATTTTGGGTCTGTATTTCTCTTTCAGATAACAGGTAGTTTTCTGAGGAATGTGACGTATCTTGTAAACTTAAGCCTGGAAGAGCTACAGGTAAATTGCTTCTTGGAAAACAAAGTATGTGGGGTCAGCACAGTGGGAAAATTTTATGGATTTCCTTTTGCTGTGCTTAAAACATTCACATCTGTCTGTCCTTAATATTGATCAAGGGGAAGCTGTAATATTTATCATCATATTTTAATTTTCCAGCCAACACTTGACTACTTTACAGAATTGCATTACATTATTAATTTATATGCATTCATTTGCTCAATAAAATGTGTTATTCTCAGCTATTGCTATAGGCTTAGAGAAAGCCACCAATAAAAAAATATAGAATTTCTGCTCCATTTGAGATTTCATTTTACAAGTCAACAAATACTTTATAAATTAAGGAAAAGCACACTTTGTGCAAAAATACTTCTTATTAACACTTTCTTGGTCAAGTTGCTACTACTACCACAATTATTAGAAATGGCAGATGCTAAGGGAACATAACATTGCTATTAAACCAGAAATTATTTTTCAAAGCCTGTAATATGATAACATAAATTTTATTGAATATTTAAAGTAATTGGAATGCTTTTGCTATAGTAGAACTCATATAATAGACACATGCACACACATATATAACATTTATTTTTGTTTATGTTCAATTTAATTCAGCTCATTTTTGTATTTTCCTTTAAATGATAAATCAAGGACCTAAGCTGCTCCGATCCTGCAATTCTGTCATGTCAGAATGCATGTTCAGACTGAGAATGTGAGATCAGGGAAAGTATAAAAAATATTTTCTCAGCAGCATTATATAGTAGGACTTCTGACTTTTGCTATGTTCTACTGGGAAGCAAGATTGGTACTTCGATCTACCTTGATGCAAAGTGCTACATAGTATGGATTATATGGAAAACCTTGTGATCCCTCCCACTGTCAATACTTACAATTACCAAATACCATTTTCTTGTTCCTTCTTCTGTTTGACTAAAAATCTCAAAAGATAAGCTATATATTCTCCTCTCCTCATATCCAATATTTGGAACAAGAAAATAATGTGTTTGCATACATGTTAACATCAGGAAAGGATAATGATAGGAGATATTCAGCAAGAACTATTCTCTAGCAATATAAATGTCCTTGCCCAGACATGATGGTAAAAATCATGTGAGTTTAAACTGAAGGTAGGGAACGTCTTTGATTTCAGCGATTACTCATGGCCACTATCTTTGACATCTGTGTTCTGTAGTCTTTCTTTTTCATATTACATTTGCCTCAATCTAAAATGACTGTTGGACTTTGTGCTCTCCTGGGGTTTGCACAGCCTTTAAGCCTGCATCATGCTTGTGAAACATTAGAAGCAAATGAGGTGTGTGTGCGTGTGTGTGTGTGTGTGTGTGTGTGTGTGTGTTATTGGGGATTGAATGTTTGTGGACTATATCAGTAAGCTACATCTTCCTTTTGCTTAGGCTCTCCTCAAACTTTCATCTTCCTCTTTTAGCATTCTGAAAAGCTTGAATTACAGGTTTGTGTCACCATACTTCATGGTTTTTAAAAGAGTCAAATTAGTTTTCTAGTCCAGCTTTGGCAATATATTTTATTGAAATTTTAATAGATACAGTTTGCTGCCCATTTTACATAATAGTCTCTCTCTCTCTCTCTCTCTCTCTCTCTCTCTCTCTCTGTATGTGTTTAACATATATGTGTGTAATATATATAACATATATAGATGTGTGTGTGTATATATATATTTTTATTATTATTAAACCACATTACCATATGCTGAATCTAATACTTCTGAGTTATTCCTATTGATATGAAGTTTCTTTATGGTAAATTTTATTTCTGTATTTTTTTTCCAAGTTCACACAATTTTTGCAAGAGTAGTACAAGGAGCCAGTGTGCATGTTTACCCAAACTCACTAACTGTTGTTACACCTGTTGCTCTATCATTCTCTCCCTCTCCCATATACCAATATTTTTTTTTGAATATTTGAAAATAAGCTGAAGACCAGAGGATCTTCAACCTACCCTTTTCCTATCAAATGCTTTTTCATATATATATTCTTTTTTAATATTTATTTTTCAGTTTTTGGCGGACACAACATCTTTGTTTGTATGTGGTGCTGAGGATCAAACCCGGGCCGCACGCATGCCAGGCGAGCGCGCTACCACTTGAGCCACATCCCCAGCCCTGGTACTTTCAATATTCTTTGCCTTTGTTTTTTGACTATTTGATTATGATGCTGTAGATGTAGATCTATGAGTTTTACTTGGAGGTCATTGGCATCTTGGATGTGTACATTCTATATCTTATTAAATATGGAAAATTTTTATCCAGTGTTTCTTTTTTTTTGGTAACATATATATTTTATTTATTCATCAATTAATTTATTTTTTATTGTTTGTTCAAAACATTACAAAGCTCATGATATATCATCTTCCATACATTTGATTCAAGTGGGTTATGAACTCCCATTTTTTACCTCAAATACAAGTTGCAGAATCACATCGGTTACACATCCACATTTTTACATAATACCATATTAATGACTGTTGTATTCTGCTACCTTTCCTATCCCCTACAATCCCCCCTCCCCTTCCCTCTCTTTCCCTCTCTACCTCATCTGCTGTTGTTTAATTCTCTCCCTTGTTTTTTTTTCCCCTTTCCCCTCACAAACTCTTATATGTAATTTTGTGTAACAATGAGGGTCTCCTTCCACCATTTCCATACAGTTTCCCTTCTCTCTCCCTTTCTCCCGCCCCACTCGACTCTGTTTAATGTTAGTCTTTTCCTCATGCTCTTCTTCCGTGTTCTGATCTTAGTTGCTCTCTTTATATAAAAGAAGACATTTGGCGTTTGTTTTTTAAGGATTGGCTAGCTTCACTTATATTCTAATAAAAATTACTTCTTAAATAGCTTTCATACAAGAGCAATTATGTATGTTGGAAAATTTAATATTGGTAGAATATTATTATGTAATTTATAAGAATTATTTCTAAAACAACTCAATATGAATACTTACAGTAATAGTAAACTACATAATTTCAGGGACATATGACATGTGTACTTGGTGAGAAGTTGTGTAGTTTGGAGTATTATGAGAGAGATTTAAAAATTAGTATTTTTTAAACACATAAAAGATAGATATATATAAAATATTATTAGCAAAGAAATGAGAAAAATGTAGAAAAGCTTAAGGAGAACTTTTGATTTAAAACAAACTTTTAAGGAATTAAATTCATGTTTCTTTAGTGTAAATATATATATATATATATATATATATGTATATATATATCCACTTATATTTTTGTGTAAGTATGCCTTTTTATGTTTGTATATATTTTTGACCTGTCAGGTTATATATATATATATAATTTGTTCCCTCATTTTACATATAATTTCTTAAGAATAAATATTTAATTAAAAGAATATTTTAATATTTTCAATGCAGCATTCCCCAAAATATTATATCATTCCCACGCTGTTAAGAAATTTCTTTTAAAGTTATTTGGTGTAATAAATAACACAAAAATGAATACCTTTGAAAATAAACCTTTCTCCTAAATATTTCCTTTGGGAAAATTATTTAAAAAAGAAATTTCACATTCAAATCTTTTGAAGATTTACCATATATAGTAAAATCCATCTTCAGAATTATATCCCTTTATATATTCATTTATTTCTTTTTGAAATTATATGATAAGCAGTTATTTTATTCAAAGAATATGTTTGAAAATGTAATAGATATTTTTTCATTCAGAGAAAAACTGATAGGATATATGTGATATTTGTATTTAGTAGAATATTATGTTTATATTTCTAAAAATATAGTTGTATTTCTAAAAATGTAAAAATGATTATATAACAAACACATTTGTACTTACCACATTTCTCAATCTATTGCAAATATTTTATCTTTTAGATCAATTTACAACAAAAATATTAGAGAATTATTTGAAGCCACCTTCATATCTCTCTTCTGCTCAGCAAAAGAACCTGATCTTTACCATTCCTAGTGTATCCTGTAAGTCTTACTTCATGCAGTAATATCCAGTTCACATACATAAGATGATTTCCATGTTTCATTTCAAACTAGCAAAATGAAGTTTTTATACTGTGGATATGATATTCAACTAGGATTATTCTTATATAATTTGGACATATGTCATTGAAACTTAATGCTCTACAAGACTTAATGTTTAATTAAGAAAAAAATTATTCTTCCTATTTAGTTTGGTGAGTAAAGAGTACAGTCTTAGATTTTGTTATTGTTGTTCATTAAGGTATTATGTGTATATGTGTATATATCTGTGATTGTTTATGCTGTTACAATGTGAAAAAGAATGTATGGACAATAATTTAGGAAAAAAATGAAAAGGCTTATTTAATAAATGTGTTATTTTTATTTAAGTAGATATCACCCAATTGCTACTCAAAGTTATTTTAACTCAGTTCTGTTTAATTTTTATAAAGTATGTATTCATCAATAAATATATATTCATTTCAAAATATATATTTAAAAACATAATATACAAATATATATTTGCACACATTATATAGATACACATTTATATATGTATATATGTGTGTGTATACATATATGTATACACACACACACACGCACACACACACACAGTATCCATTTATATTTTTGTGTAAGTATGCCTTTTTATGTTTGTATATATTTTTGACCTGTGAGGTTTTCTCTTTTGTTTCATTATCAAAATATCCAATACAGTGTGCTTATGTTTTTCATTTCTCTTCCTGAGATTGTCTTTTTATCGTTAAATTTAAATGTTATTAGTATAATTTGAAATCTAACCCTTCTTTGTGTGGAATGTATGTGTGTGTTGTCCTAGAGAGTGAACCCAGGACCTCATGGGAAACACATTCTCTACCACCCCAGTCTTTGAAATCTAATTCTTTACTAGTTATAGGCCTGGTGATGTTTTCTAGCTGACTCAGTTATGGCATGACTTCTGAAGAAATTTTTACCATTTATCTTTGTTATATTTAAGTGTACTTTATTGTATTCTTAGTGTTTCTATCCATTGTAACAAATTCTACTCCACTTTCAAAGTTTGTTCATTGAATATATTTCTTTCCCTCTTGATGTATAAAGTTATCAATTTGAAAGTGGATCTTTCTATCCTTTCCAGTCTTAATCCAAATATCGCACATTTTGCTAATTACTTAGTTACATTGAGTATCACAATAAACTTTGGCAGTTAGTAGGATAATTTCATTACTTTGCTCATTTTGGAAACGATCTTGACTGTTCTTGTCTCTTTTAATCTTTTTTTATGTATGTTAGAGCATGCTTGAAAAATCAATAGAAAAACACCAGTGAGATATTTATTTGATTTGTATTGAAGTAGAGATAAATTTAGAGAGAATTAAGGCTCCAGTTGTTGTTTTTTTTTTTTTAATTCTGAGTTTTTAAAATCAGTCTTAAAAAAAAAATAAAATAAAATCAGTCTTTACTTGATTCTCTTTATATTGTCTTTGGGCTGAAGTGGTATCTCTTTAAATAAAAGGCTCAACCAATTCCAACTTTCCACATAGATTATATAGAATTGGTGACTGACTAGCATGTGTTATTATTCAGTTACTCCTTCCATGTTTGGTACATTCTTAGATAACTTTGTTATTTATAGCTAAGTAAAAAGTGATTCCACAGCAGGCCACAGTACTCTCACTCCCCATTTGTTATCTATCAAAAGGAAAAACAAGTCCCCAATGGGCCACAATTCCAGAATTCCTTGCTGAAACTTGTCAGGTCCTGCAGTATGGCATCTTAATACTTGACTTAGAATCACTCAGATTTTAGGTCCACAGCTTGAAATTCAAGGACATGTGATGTGACTTGAGATCAATCTATTTTGTGCCTACTCTGTCTTTCCAAATGCACTACCACTTAGAGGTGTATCTACTATAGAGCTGATAATTAACAAAATAGCCCAGAAACTTTAATCAGCCAGGGCAACACCAAAACATGGCACAAAAAGTGTTTTTAGTGAATCATCAAAATATAAGACAGGCCAGATTTGAATTTCACTGTTATTCTCCTAGTTTTTAAAGGTTCATTCTTTTGTCAAAAAAACACCAAGGAAAGATCATTATAAGGAACCCAGAGGCCATCAAAAACATTATCAAGAACTCAAAGGCCTCTCAGAGGAATAAGAAAACAAATCATATGTGTACTCCAGCTTCAGAAATGTGTATTTCCTCCTTTAAGGGAGTATTATGTGTTCTACTTTTCCACCGTTAGCATATTTTATTATACATTTACTCTGAGTGTTTAATAATTTTGAAATTGATAAGCAACCTTCCTTCATATTAGCATCATAGCATTGACTGAATTCTCATATATCCCAAACCAAATGATTTCCAAAGGAACATTAATGGACAACAATGAATATAACATGTTTTAAGTAAGTACAGTCTATTACATGTAGTGGTATATAGGCCCATAACTGGGAGGACAATAATCCAGTTATATGAAGTTTCAACATACTATTTAGTGAGAATACCTTTCTGTTCTTTTTTAAAAATTAATTTATTTATTTTTATATGTTGCTGAGGATTGAAACCAGTGCCTCACTTGTACTAGGCAAGCAATCTACTACAGAGCCACAACCCCAGCACCCCCCATTTTTGTTCTTAATTAAATCAGAATCACATCTCAAAATAAAGAATAATAAATATAATAAAGTACTAATAATACAGTGCAGCTGTTATCAAAACCTACCATGTCTAAATGTGATGAGAGTATATTATTTACATAATATTATTTAAAACAATAACAACTGAACATTTTCTGCTCTTTTGCTCAAGTTTACAAAACACACATATACATAAAAAACAAAATGAAGAACTACACTTATGTAATTTAACAAGTAGAGAATGGCAAAATAAGTGCAGAAATAGAATTAAAACTACAACAGAGTTTGACTTTAGTTTCTTGTATCTGTTTTTTAGGAGTGGGGGGGGGCAGTTCCAGGGATTGAACTCAGGGGCACTTGACCACTGAGCCACATCCCTAGCCCTGTTTCGTATTTTATTTAGAGCCAGGGTATCACTTAGTTGTTTAGTGCCTCACTCTTGCAGAGGCTGTCTTTGAAATAGACTCTTGTATCTTAATCATGTTTTTTATTTTTTATTGTTGGTTGTTCAAAACATTACATAGTTCTTGATATATCATATTTCACATTTTGATTCAAGTGGGTTATGAACTCCCATTTTTACCCCGTATACAGCTTGCAGAATCACATCAGTTACACTTCCATTGATTTACATATTGACATACTCATGTCTGTTGTATTCTGCTGCCTTTCCTATCCTCTACTATCCCCCTCCCCTCCCCTCCCCTCCCCTCTTCTCTCTCTACCCCCTCTACTGTAATTCATTCCTCCCCCTTGTATTATTTTTTCCCTATCCCCTCACTTCCTCTTGTATGTAATTTTGTATAACCCTGAGGGTCTCCTTCCATTTCCATGCAATTTCCCTTCTCTCTCCCTTTCCCTCCCACCTCTCATCCTTGTTTCATGTTGGTCTTCTTCTCGTGCTCTTCTTCCCTAGTCTGTTCTTAGTTATTCTGCTTATATCAAAGAAGACATTTGGCATTTGTTTTTTAGGGCTTGGCTAGCTTCGCTTAGCATAATCTGCTCTAATGCCATCCATTTCCCTCCATATTCTATGATTTTGTCATTTTTTAATGCAGAGTAATACTCCATTGTGTATAAATGCTACATTTGTTTTATCCATTCTTCTATTGAAGGGCATCTAGGTTGGTTCCACAGTCTTACTATTGTGAATTGTGCTGCTATGAACATCGATGTAGCAGTGTCCCTGTAGCATGCTCTTTTTAGGTCTTTAGGGAATAGACCGAGAAGGGGAATAGCTGGGTCAAATGGTGGTTCCATTCCCAGCTTTCCAAGAAATCTCCATACTGCTTTCCAAATTGGCTGCACCAATTTGCAGTCCTACCAACAATGTCGAAGTGTACCCTTTTCCCCACAACCTCGCCAGCACTTGTTGTTGTTTGACTTCATAATGGCTGCCAATCTTACTGGAGTGAGATGGTATCTTAGGGTGGTTTTGATTTGCATTTCTCTGACTGCTAGAGATAGTGAGCATTTTTCCATGTACTTATTGATTTATTTTATGTCCTCCTCTGAGAAGTGTCTGTTCAGGTCTTTGGCCCATTTGTTGATTGGGTTATTTGTTATCTTATTGTCTAATTTTTTGAGTTCTTTATATACTCTGGATATTTAGGGCTCTATCTGAAGTGTGAGGAGTAAAGATTTGTTCCCATGATGTAGGCTCCCTATTTACCTCTCTTATTGTTTTTTTTGCTGAGAAAAAAACTTTTTAGTTTGAGTAAGTCCCATTTGTTGATTCTAGATGTTAACTCTTGTGCTATGGGTGTCCTATTGAGGAATTTGGAGCCCGACCCCACAGTATGTAGGTCGTAGCCAACTTTTTCTTCTATCAGATGCCGTGTCTCTGATTTGATATCAAGCTCCTTGATCCATTTTGAGTTAACTTTTGTGCATGGCGAGAGAAAGGGATTCAGTTTCATTTTGTTGCATATGGATTTCTAGTTTTCCCAGCACTATTTGTTGAAGATGCTATCCTTCTTCCATTGCATGCTTTTAGCCCCTTTATCAAATATAAGAAAGTTGTAGTTTTGTGGGTTGGTTTCTATGTCCTCTATTCTGTACCATTGGTCCACCTGCCTGTTTTGGTACCAGTACCATGCTGTTTTTGTTACTATTGCTCTGTAGTATAGTTTGAAATCTGGTATTGCTATACCGCCTGATTCACACTTCCTGCTTAGCATTGTTTTTGCTATTCTGGGTCTTTTATTCTTCCATATGAATTTCATGATTGCTTTCTCTATTTCTACAAGAAATGCCGTTGGGATTTTGATTGGCATTGCATTAAACTTTTGGTAATATCGCCATTTTGATGATGTTAGTTCTGCCTATCCATGAACAGGGTATATTTTTCCATCTTCTAAGATCTTCTTCAATTTCTCTCTTTAGGGTTCTGTAGTTTTCATTGTATAAGCCTTTCACCTCATTTGTTAGGTTGATTCTCAAGTATTTTATTATTTTTGAGGATATTGTGAACGGAGTGGTTTTCCTCATTTCCATTTCAGAGGATTTGTTGCTGATATATAGGAATGCCTTTGATTCATGCGTGTTGATTTTATATCCTGCCACTTTGCTGAATTCATTTATTAGCTCTAATAGTTTCTTTGTAGACCCTTTTGGGTCTGCTAGGTATAGAATCATGTCACCTGCAAATAGTGATAATTTAAGTTCTTCTTTTCCTATTTTTATGCCTTTAATTTCTTTCGTCTGTCTAATTGCTCTGGCCAGTGTTTCCAGAACTATGTTGAACAGAAGTGGTGAGAGAGGGCATCCCTGTCTTATTCCAGTTTTTAGAGGGAATGCCTTAAATTTTTCTCCATTCAGAATGATGTTAGCCTGAGGCTTAGCATAGATTGCTTTTACAATGTTGAGGTATGTTCCTGTTATCCCTAGTTTTTCAAGACTTTTGAACATAAAGGGATGCTGTACTTTGTCGAATGCTTTTTCCGCATCTATGGAGATGATCATATGGTTCTTATTTTTAAGTCGATTGATGTGGTGAATAACATTTTTTGATTTCCATATATTGAACCAGCCTTGCATACCAGGGATGAATCCTACTTGATCATGGTGCACAATTTTTTTGATATGTTTTTGTATCCGATTCACCAGAATTTTATTGAGGATTTTTGCATCTAGCTTCATTAGAGATATTGGTCTGTAGTTTTCTTTCATTGAAGTGTCTGTGTCTGGTTTCGGAATCAGGGTGATGTTGGCCTCATAGAATGAATTTGGAAGTTCTCCCTCTTTTTTTATTTCCTGAAATAACTTGAAAAGTATTGGTATTAGTTCCTCTTTAAAGGTTTTGTAGAACTCTGCTGTATACCCATCCGGTCCTGGGCTTTTCTTAGATGGTAATCTTTTGATGGTTTCTTCTATTTCCTCAATTGATATTGGTCTGTTTAGGTTGTCTATATCCTCCTGACTCAATCTGGGCAGATTATATGACTTAAGAAATTTATCGATGCCTTCACTATCTTCTATTTTATTGGAGTGTAAGGATTCAAAATAATTTCTGATTATTTTCTGTATTTCTGAAGTGTCTGTTGTGATATTGCCTTTTTCATCCCGTATGCTAGTAATTTGAGTTCTCTCTCTTCTTCTCTTTGCTAGCATGGCTAAGGGTCTGTCAATTTTATTTATTTATTCAAAGAACCAACTTTTAGTTTTGTCAATTTTTTCAATTGTTTCTTTTGTTTCGATTTCATTAATTTCAGCTCTGATTTTAAATATTTCTTGCCTTCTATTTCTTTGCTGTTGTTTTGCTCTTCTTTTTCTAGGATTTTGAGATGAAGTATGAGATCATTTATTTGTTGTTTTTTTCTCTTTTTAAGGAATGAACTCCAAGCAATGAATTTTCCTCTTAGAACTGCTTTCATTGTGTCCCATAGATTCTGATATGTTGTGTCTGTGCTTTCATTTAACTCTAAGAATTTTTTAATTTCCTCCTTGATGTCTTCTAAAACCCATTGATCATTCAGTAACCTATTGTTCATTCTCCAAGTGATGCATGATTTTTCCTTCCTTCTTTTATCGTTGATTTTTAGTTTCATTCAGGCCCAGCAACCTGCTGGTTGCTGGGCCTGACCTGCCCATGGGTCCCAGGTCCACCTACCTTACAGGTAAGGGGGGAGGGGGTGGCTCTGCCCCTCAGCAGGCTGCTGGGCCTGTTCTGCCGGTGGTCACAGTCCCACCTAGCTTGCAGTCACTGGGGGAGGGGACGGGCCTGCCCCTCAGCAGGCCGCTGGACCTGTCCTGCTGGTGTGTCCCAGGTCCGCCTACCCTGCAGGCGCGTGGGGCAGCTCTCTTAATCATGGTTTTTGAGTTTGGATAATATATTTTATATTATCAAATTTAAAGATTTACTATTTTAAGGTAGATTCTTAAAATTAACATTTCAATCTAATTTATCTAAAATATATTTCTGTTCAAAATTTTATCCTTCTGTTCTTCACAAAAAAATTGCAGTTTCTTTTATCTTTTAAATTGTTGCTAGTAATATGTTTCAAAAAATGCTCAAGAAAGGTCAAGTGACTCCTCTATGGGAACTCAGAGGACACAGAGAATCCGATATGCCTTCAAACAGCTTGTTGTCTATGCTATTGTGACTTTTCTTTTCCCTCATTTCTTTACCTTAGTTTTACTATTCCAGGGACCCTTGCTCAATAAATGAACTGTAAGTTTCATTACATGAATTTGTTTACTTTTCAACTCATCAACAGAATCAGCAGACATCCCCAACTATTTACTTCTTAGCCTCAGAATTTTGCCTGTTGTTCCATCAATTACACACTATAACGCTATGGATTCTTCCCAAACTGAACCAACTCTCACACAATAAAATATGTGCCTTATCCTAAACTTCAAAAGATTAATTAATTCTGGAGATCAAATGTTACAGCATGGTGAGTATGGTTCACAAACCTATATTGTATATTTGAAATTAGCTAAGATGTGAAATGCTCTTACCATGAAAAAATAAAATATGGTGAATAAGTGAGTTGATACATATGTTAATTAGCAGATTTTGATGATTTTGCAATCTATGAAAACCTTCAATATTTACAATGCTTATTTATCAATAATATCTCAATAAAGCTGAAGTCATAATCTTAATAAATCTGACCTGTCTTTTTCCTTTGGACACACTATTAAGCTCTCCAGAGGTAGTATTCTTTCTTACTAAGGCAAGGCACAAACTAACCTATGCCTTATGTACATGTAGTATTAGTGATACCTTGAGACAACTCATTTGTAGCAAGTTTTTAGTAGTCTTCAATTCTGAAATCCTAAATTTAGAAATGACACTATATTAAGTAATATGAAGACATACCTAAGTAAATGGAGTAGCAATATGTACAAGTGGAAATAAAATCACTAATTAATTCACACCAGGTTACTCATTAGTTTTAAAATATATTTTCAATCTTTGTATAGACATTATCCTTTTCTCTGAATTAAACTACCTCAAATATTAATGCAACTTATGTTCAAGGCAAATATTTTCTGTTGCATTTATGAAATTGTTAACAAAAGTCAGATGACAGTTGTCATTTTCATCTCATTAAAGTTAAGGGTAGGAGGAGAAAGGAAGGGATAAGAAAACATGGTGAACATTTTGAACAAAATAATATTTAATTCTCATTGTATTCTGCTACAAAGATTTCTGAAAGAGTAGGAGGGGAGTGAAAATAGCTAACAATTGCACATAATCATGTGAATTAGACATGTCTAGACTTTATGAAATTCCCCAATGTTATGGAAGATCTAAGAACTCACACATCAAGAAATTAAACATGAGAAATAATAGAAACACAAAGGGAATTAAATGCAACTACTAAACAAGACAGAAAATATTGCAGATATTGTGCTTGATAAAGTCTAGGCTATAACAGCCTTGAACCAGTGTTTTAATGAGCTCCCTAAACAGAACAATTTGTTATCAAAGCAGCTAATTATCATCAGAAAAACAAATTCTTTTAAAATGTGTAAAAATTTAGTTTCACATTCCAGATGAAGTTATTTTTTAGAAGCAGTTAAATTAGTGTAAGAACTATATGCTTTGAATGTTGACAACAGCTTTACTGAGATATAATTCACACATTTAACATGTACAATTTGATTTTTTGATATTTTTACTACTATTCAAATTATCACCCCAACTAATTTTAAAATATTTGTATCACTCTAAAAGGAAATCCCTTTCTTTAGCCATCAATACACAGATTATATAGTCTTCAGCCCAAAGCCATCTTAATCTATAGTCTATATAGATGTGTTAATTAAGGACATCTCATGTATGAACAATTTTAATGAGCAATCTGTGACTGGTTTACTTACCTTAGTAATTTTTTCACATCTTATAGCATGGCTCAATACTTCATTCATTTATGGCTGAGTAATATTTCATTGTATGACTATATGGCATTTTGTTTAGCTATATCTCAGTTGATGCATGTTTAAGTTTATTTTACCTTATGGTTATTTGAAAAACTATTGCCATGAACATTCATAGAGAATAATTGTATGAGCCTGTTCATTTAAATCATGTTTTTGTTCATTTGTTTTGTTCTTTACTGAAGTGTAATATGTGTACAGAAAAGTGTTACAAGTGAAAGGTTTCAAAGGGTCTACAAATCTTCACAAACTCAGAACACCTGCATAACCACCATCCAAATTAAGAAATAGAGAATTGAAGGCACCCACTAGCCATTTTGGGCCACCTGTTAATCATACTCCTCAACTACTTCCATGACTATGTTGACCTATAACAGTGTAGTTTTCTCTGTTCCTGCACTTTTTATACAAGTGGGGTAATACAGTTGCCCTGTTTGATTTTAAGCTTGTTTACTAAGTTGGCAAACAAATTCACATTTTTATGTGAATATAAATTTATGTGAATATGGTTACTTGTTCAGTTTCTTTGTTGTACAGAGTCTCAAAGTGTGATGCACACACTGCAACACACTACAGGGATTTCTGTAACATTTTCTGGGAACCTATAAGGGTTTATCATAACACTAAGATGTTATATGTCATTGCTCTCTGTATTTCCTGAGTTCATACGGCTTTCTAGAGCCTATGCAATGGGGTAGTGCTCATATGTTCCTGAGTTTTAAAACTTTTCAATTTTAATTTTCAACATGGTAATATTAGTAGTCATAACCCACATAAAAATTCATTGGGTTTCTTTTGGCATTTCTAGTAAAGTTTTAAAGAATTTTTCCCCTAAGATTCTGATGAATATCCTTATCTTTTATTTGTCTGGAAACATACATATTTGTATCTTCTTATTGGTGAAGTACAGCTTCACCAGGTATTATATTTATGGTGGGCAGTATTTTGTTCATTTTTTTAAATCCTGAATGCTTCAAAATTATCATTGTTTTCTTTTTTGGCTTGCAAAGTTTCTGTTGTAAAATCTACTAATAGCCTTATAGGTAGCCTCCCATATGTGGGAAGAATTTCTTTTCATTTGTTTCTTTCAAATTTCTCTGTTTGGCTATATAATTTTGTTTGTCTCTTTCTTTCTTTTTATTGATTATTTTTTGTCATACATAACATTATGCTTCATTTTGATATAATTACAAAAGCATGGGATATAATTTGCTCTATTTCAGGCCCTAGTATTTCCAATTTCCCTCCCCTCTTCCCTCCTCTTGTCCCTTCCCTGTAGTGTACTGATATTTCTACTATTTACTTAGAGGGTTTTTTTTTTCTTTTTTATTAATTAGTGTTTTTTGGGTGTACATGATGGTGAGATTCACTGTTGTACATTCATATATGTATATAGGAAAATTAAGTCAGATTTGTCCCACTATTCTTGTCGCATCCCTCCTTCTGCCTTTTCAAGACCATTTGCCTATTCCACTGATCGTTCTTCTATTTTTTATGTCCCCTCCCCATTTTGGATTAGTTCAAAAGAGAAAACATTCAACCTTCGGTTTTGGGGACTGGCTTATTTTACTTAGCATGATAGTCTCAAGTTCCATCCATTTACTAGAAAATGCTATAGTACCATTCTTCTGTATGGCTGGGTAGTACTCCATTGATATATATGGAGTACTCTCTCCTGTGTTGTTCTTATAGGAATACTAATTCCATTTATAAGGGCGCTCCTCATGGCCTAATCATCTTCCAAAGCCCTCATTTCCTATAATGATCATACTGGAAGTTATTTTTCTATGTATATACTTTGTGCACAGTACAAAAACATTTTGTCTTTAAGATCATAGTTTTTAAAATAAATATAAAAATCTCTTTACCTTGTACAAATAATTTATGATTTTAGGTCACAAATCTTAATAAAATGTACAAGATAAACCTCCAATGAGTCAGAAAGGAGAAAAGGCAGATAATTTAACTTTAAGGAAGACATAAGGGGGCTGGTTAGATAACCTGGAGGTGAAAGTGCCTCTTCAATACATATAATGACTGTATTTAGCTGACCAAAATGACTCAAAAAGTCTACATGTATTATCCATATGTATGTAGTTTGGGGATCATATGACATGAAGAAATAGCAGATAAACTGGAATGAATAAAAGGTAAGCATATAAAATAAGAGGGACTTGTCATAAGGAGAATATTCAGAGCTGGCCCTGTTGTTTATGGTTCATGCAAAAATTCAAATCACATATAATTAATTGAGAATAATAAAATGTTTCATTTTCAGTGCATAAAATGACGTGCTATGAAAGTTCACTGAGATTTTATGTGAACTAGAAAAACTAGGGTGTCTTGAATAAGCAGAAAGAGGTCAGGCCTGAAGATGTGCCAAATAGTTATTTATTATGGGTGACAATGGATTTGTTCACTTTGGGATCAATGCCATTAAGATGGCTGTGGAGAAAAAGTAGCCCCATCTGATTTTCTGGTACATGATATACTGTGAAAGGAACTCTTTGCTTTCATAGTCTTTATTTTATATGGCTGTTAGATTTTTCTTGTCTGAAAAAAAAATAAACAAGTTTACCAAGCCTCAAAATAAATTGAACATTGTTTTGTTTTTGACAATCCACAAAGCAAATTTTCTGGACTACTATATATCATGTCTTGTCAAATATAAATTGTTTTTTATCTACTATATGGGAATTTTACATAAGCATTCTTTCTGATCCTTTCTTATTTTCTCCTCATTTTATACACATTTTTCTTTCATACATACATATTTTTGAATGGATATATGGGAGAATGAGTAAAAATTCCAAAAGAGGCATTTGAAAGAATTTGGAAAATGAGCATCCTACTTAGAATAAGTACAGAAGACCAGGGATATGGATATGAATAGCAAAAAAAAATATATGAATGCAGAGAAAATACCTATACTGAGATAAAATGGGATATCTGACACTCCATTCATACGCAATGAATCCAGAATAATAATGCATTCTATTCTCTCTAAGCTATCTTAAATAATAAGTCAGGTATATGGCATTCAATTCCATGATATCATCTTGATTTTCCAGAAATTATCTTGTCACTCTTATTTTTCTTCTGAAATAAAATAGCTAAAAATGCTTTTATAGAAATTGCACTATTAGAATAGTTACTTAAAGTAACTATCAATAATTTAATCATATTATATGTACCCCTTTAAGTTAATAAATTTTTGTTTTGCCAAAACTTCCCACCTTTCTTGTAAGATAGATATGTATAAAATTAAAAAGAAGAAAACTATTAAAAATATTGACCTTCTAACCTACAATCAAATTTTCATGGTGGAGAAGAATAAAGGGTTTTCACATTATTTATGAAGTAACTATCTGCATTTTAATTTCAAATGCATAGCAACTGTTATATTCAAACGTATGAAACTTATCTGAGAGAACAGAAGTCTTTTAAAATATATAGTATTCATAAATTGTAGTAACCAAACTATAATTATCAATGTGTGTTAAATTTCTTTAAAAATGTTTATATGCTGCAACTTTTAAAACAAATGTTTGTGTATTTTCTCTTATTAAAAGTAACTAATTCTGCTGAAATTACTGATAATTGTTTCAAACTAGTGTTTTCAATGGTTCATAAAAGCTCATACAATGAAATATTTTTCTCTTTACAATATCTGTATTACAATGAAACAAATACAGAAAGTATAGGGCAACATTAAGGAGATATTGGAAACAAATCTAAATGGCTCTCTCCATGATTGTCATATTTATTCAGTGTCTCAGAGGGCATATGTATTCAATGGGTCCTGTGAGTGGCTAGAAGTAAGACACATCCCCAGTTAAATGTGTCATACATGGAAAAAGATCAGCATAGAACTATCTTTCTATAGAGAAAAGTCCCTTTTCAGTTCTTGATTTTTTATTTATAATCAAAAGTTAAGACTTTTATGAAAATTCTCTTCATGCTATGGGCATATTTTTCATGTGTTTCACTTAAATTTTTATAATAAAATTTTCTGAAGAGGTCCTCCCATACATTCCAAGGCATTTGGTTTAATATTGTATTCATTGTCACGTTGCATTGGAAACATTATTCATTCATTTGTGAAATTTTTTTCACCAAAGAGAATAAAAGATATTCAAAGTTTATTTATAGCTCATAGAAAGAGGACACTCATGCTGTAACAAACATAGCTTATTTTGTTAAATAGTAATATATTTAGAAGATAATTAAACTCAGTTTCATCTGAGAGCAAAGTACCTCTTCATTTTTCTCATTGTAATTGCTTTCTGATTGGCACTTTTTTTAATCTAAGAAGTAAAACAAAACTGCAACAGCTAATGTTGATAATCATGCTAGATAACTGCTTAGGTACTTTCCATGTTTACCTTTCAAAATTTATACAATTATAAATTGTATAAAGCTCATCTGTGATTACCATCCTACAGAAAAGGACGCTGGAATTTCTAGAGATTTATTTGTGCAGTGTCAGAAAGCCACTGGGGGCTAGCATTTAAATGCATGTCAGGAGGACTCAGAGCTATGTTTCTATGTATTATGAATTCTACAGTCTCTTATCAGCTTTATTCTTCATGTTAGAACTAATCTCATTGCAGTAGTCTTTTTTACTGTTTACTTAAGCTCTATACCCCTCCTCTCTCCAACCTGGAGTCTGTTTACATCTTCTGTCAACTTAACATGGTCAAAAACATTAATATTTTTAAATTTGCAATTCATTTTTGTTGTTCCTCCACAGATATCACATTTTTAATCAGCTCTGCTCTTCCTTTTCTCAAGTCAGTATGAATATTACAAGTATATTTCAAGGCTGAATGTTTTTTTTTTTTTTTAAAGAGAAAGTGAGAGAGGGGGACAGAGAGAGAGAGAGAGAGAGAGAGAGAGAGAGAGAGAGAGAGAGAGAGAGAGAGAGAGAATTTTAACATTTATTTATTTTTTCTTATTTCTCGGCGGACACAACATCTTTGTTGGTATGTGGTGCTGCTGAGGATCGAACCCGGGCCGCACCCATGCTAGGCGAGCGGGCTACCGCTTGAGCCACATCCCAGCCCCCAAGGCTGAATGTTTAAATCAGCATTTTAAGGCTCACAGAATACAAAATTTTTAGATAAAGTAGTAATACCTAGAAAATGATAATATTTTTGTTTTATTCAGAAATGAATATATAGATATATGTTTAAGCTGCTATTTCTTTTCTTATTTGTAGAGGTAAAATATCATAACCATGAATAAATACAAGAAATGTAAACTATTTTTATTAAGAGATTTTGAGTTATAGGTTGGATATATAAATTTGAATTATACCCAGAACTTGAAAACAGAAATAACAGGCTCAAAATTGTATAATTAATCCATTTTTACATTTTCTGCTTCATTCTAAATGCATTCATCTTTCACGGGAAATATCAGTTTTATCTGTAGTTCTCATTATTATTGTAAGACAGAGATCTTACTTTGTAGAACTGTCTTTGCCCTTAACCCAGCTGACTTACACAGTGTTTTATCCTTAATCATTTTCACCACAAAAATAAGAAAAAAAGTTCTAGTTTGCTTATTTCAGACACACACATACACACACACACATATCACATTGTTACAGAAAATAGAATATCAAGACAACATCTGATCTTTTTATGTTGACTTCTTTTTGCCTTGTTGAACATTTTTTCCTATTTGAATCCCTTTCCATTTGATTGTTCATTATTTAATTTCCTGAATAGTATAATCAAAGCATTACACTATATATTCTGACACAATACACACATATGATATTCTTTCATTGTATGAGACAATATGAGGTATAAAAGCATTGTTTGTGTTTGGACTGTTTCTGCCACATATAGATAGAGTCATCTTGTAAGAATTATTTACAATTCTGACATATAAGATTGGAGACTATAATATATATTACTGGAAAGAATAAACAATCGAATACTAGCATTTACTTAAAGCAGTGCCTGGAAAATGTTGAATTTCCAAAAACTGTTAACAATGCTTGTGTTGACTGGACTCCATAGAGGCATAATGTGAGATTATAATATTTTACTATAAAAAGGTACAGGGCCATGAGACTACGTGAAGGTCGAAAGATAAGGAATAGTTGGGTCCAATAGAAGGGATTTGCTTTAATCTAACCTCTCAGTTTGATGATTTAAATACAGTAATTTGATAAAGTGATAAAATTAAAGAAAATAAGGAATTTCATGTAAAGGATGTTAAGCTATTCTTAGTCCACTGGTAGTCCAAGAAATTAAACTTAATCCTGCTTTTCCAGTGCAGAGTTAAACATTCTATGACATTTATTTTTTAAAAAGCATATATAAATAAGCTAATGAAATATGTGAGACAAAATTTTTTTTTTTACTGAAACAAACTTAATCTTTGCCCAGTAAAGAAAATTTAGTAATGATTATATGACTCTTTCATCATAGGAGCTTCTACTCTCTAATATGCTGCAGTGTTTCTTTTTAATAGAATTCTTCTAATTTTACAAATTTGTAGGCCACAGCATGGCAATTCAATCACATTATAGAATGTGGAATGACCAAATCAGGAAAGTCAACCTTTCCATATCCTTGATCATATTTTTAAAATTTGGATTAACATCTAATAATAGACCTATTTATAAAGTACAGTGTGAAGATTCAAAACATGCATATAATATATGCAGCTCAAATCTGAGTAATTGGTGTTGCCACAGTCTGGCTGGGCACAAAATAACTGAGCCACCACAAAAGCCTTATAGATTCAAACAGCAACTCTTTATTCCTGAACTCTCACGAACACTCTGCCCACACTTCCCATGAACACACTGCCTCTACCAGGCTCCACACACCAATTCTCTCAGAACTCTGAGATGACTCAATGGGAACTCCAAAGAGTGGGCGCCTGAGGCAGCAGGATACGCCATAATCCTGGAGCCATCCTATTCCCAGAAGGATCCACCCTAAACCCGGAGCCACCCTAATCCCTGAGCAGGGTCACCTTTCAACTCAAAAATGCCATGCGTCATTCCTACTTGGCTATGGCTCTCAGCATCTCCCGCTTCTGTTTAAATAAACAATAAGCAATGTGACTTAGAGACCGTGCCTGTAAGGTTGTCCAATTCAACATATGGTCCTTACCCATCATCAGATGAGCTGACCTCTAGGCATCAGCCTCCTGTCTTAGGTTGGTACCATTGCAATTAGATCATACCCCTCACTGACTACTGGTCCAGCATACAGCCATTCTTGTGGATGGGCCTTTGCACCAGTGTGGGGGGGTGAGGTTCTTTGCCTCACTTCTGTTGGCCCCCAAATTTTAGACCATCATTAGCAGAAGGGAGGAGGATACAGAAATGCCATGACACCAAGCCAATTGACAGCTCCTTTGGAAAAATTGTATCACCAGTGACATCATCAGCAAAGATACGCCAGCACTACCACAATTCGCTGTACCAACAGATAGTTCACATTGCATACAAGTGATACATAGTCCAGGCAAGTTCTGCAAACAGTTCAAAGCAGAGAAATCTATCAATATGTCCATTTCCTCCCAAAGTAAATTGACTCCTTGATTGAGCATTACTTGTTGAGTTATTATTTATTGATGTATCAGTTTATACAGTTTACTGTGATAGCTATCAAAGAAGCTGTAGTTGGTTTTATCTTTGTCTTCACTGGCACTGGGATGAAGATAGGAATTCTGGCAATGATGCTAAAAAGAAATTATGTAACATTACATTATCCTGAACAGAATTATTAAATATAATGAAAAGGAAAGGTGAAAGTAAACAAACAGATCTGTTAAACTCCTTATTTGTACACATATTAAAACAATCCTCAACAGCTGTTTACCCAATTTAAATTAAACCATTAAAATCACGTGAATTAAAAAAATTTGGATCCATTTTTTCATGAGCGCTCTTCATATATGATCTATGGACATACGCACATACAGACATACAACACAAAACAGAAGTGTACACACATAACATACAACACATAAGACAATAGTAAAGGCCTTGTAGCTTTACACAGGTAAAATCTCCATTGCAATGTTTAAAAACTCCACAGTCAAAAAATAAAACTGATCAGAAAAACATTAACCTAGGTCTGTATGAGCTCAAAAATAAAATAGAAATTTATGATGTGGGAAAAGGCAATAATAAAATAGATATTGAAAAAAATCATCCTGGTTAATCACTGTCACAGATGTAATAGCCAAGCTGGAGCTCTGGATATCAGGTGTTATGGATTTGATTCAAATCATCTTCTTTTTGGTCTGTAGAAATCACTTTGGTTAGTCTCTCTGGAATCCAAATTGGCCGCTGTTCTCCCTATGGAAATACACAAACAGAACCCTGACTCCAGACAATCACTGGGTCAGGACCTTTCCATTGTCCTGTTAGAATACCCTTCCAAAGTATCTTAGGCTTATGTACATTTTTTGGACACATATGCCTTTCCGCAGCACTAAACCCTGATGAATCCAAATTTTAAAAGTTTAGAGTAAAAAGCGTTATTTTAAGTTTACCTTTGGGGGGTATATATCCCTTTCCAATTCCCTCTTTTTGCTTTAATAAGTACCCTTTAATTGTTTGATGAGCTCTTTTAACTATGCCTTATCCCTGTAGATTGTATGGGATTCCTGTTAAGTAAAACATTAACTGATTTTTCTTCACGGATGATGTTCCAAAATATCCTATATGCATCCTTTGGAAATTTAAAGATCCTTTTAAATTCAAGTCTTCCAAAAGCATTTTGCCTTAGTTTTTAGAATTACTTTAGTCCTTTTAATTTTTTGATGTGGTTTTAAACCAATTTCCTTCTAGTTTAATGTTTTCTAAATTGGCTCTTGTCTATAAATTTTAACACCCTCATCTGAGACTTCTAATTTCTGCTCCACCAGAAATTAAAGTTGATGGGCTTTTTGAAAAAAAAATTACTAATAATCTCCTTGTTCTTCTATTTTATCCAATATTTGACTTTAAACTTCTCTCTTCTACCTTTTTCTATCTTGAATGTCTGTATCTAATAGTTGTCTTAGCTTTTTGCATTTTCTATCTGAAATACCTTTACTTGAAATTTTCAACCATTTTCTATCTTATTTCTATCTTCTAGTTTTTTTTTTTTAAGGTTTGTACATTCACCCTTAGTTGCTTTTTTTCCTCCTAGTTTTCTTTTGTTTCCTATTTTGTGGGTTTAAAATTGTCTTCCTACATCTTCTCTATCTTCCTACATCTCTTCTATCTTTTTTTTCACCTTCCTGTACTTCTGTCTTCAAAGTTTTTCACTTCAAATTTCTAATATTCTTTCTCCAAATTGCTTTTATCCTATTATCTTCCTATTTTCATGGTTTTTTTTTAAGTAATGCTTTTGAGATTAATTAGGCTTCGAATGATGCAATCTTTCCTCTGTCATGAAGGCATCTAACCACCTTCAATTTAACCTTTTAAAGCCTTTTGCAACTTACTTAGACATTTTACAACTTTTTACTTTACCACACAAAGATTATCTCATCTAGAAATATTTATTTTTCTTTTAAACTTCCATATTAAAATATATTTCCACATCTTGAATCTTTTAACATCTCTTTTCTAGCTGTAAACCCTTTTTATAAATTCACATTCTGAAACAACTCTTATAAAATTTCTGATTTAGACAAATTACTCCACTTTAATAGGATGAAATAGTTTCATGTTTTTTATGGTACTATAATACTATAATTGAAACCCAACTGAAACTTCTTATACTCTTTGTATATAAATTACACATGATAGAATCTTAACTCTTAGTAACCTTGTTTTAGCAAAGACACAGATACAAAGCAATATTAAACTTTTGTTTTTTTCATTTACCAATTTATGAAAACACACATAATGTTTAAATATATTACCTTATGTAACTTAATAAGTAAGAGTACATGATTTTACATTTAGTGGTTGATATTTTAACAATTTCGCTTTGTAAATTAATCAGATGTCGTAAAAATCAAGATCTTAGACAAATGTAGTAAACAGAACTAGCCATCTCTTTCTTGTTGAAAAAAAATCCTTCTACAGGATACCATGATGGTCCCATTGATATACTTAAAAACTCATCTTTAAAAAGCCATATTTTTGTATTGTATCAACATATGTCCTAATTGTTCTTGGTCTTACTGGGGTGCCTCCTTCCTCTAACAATTTCTCTTCCTTGGGGGGCAAACAACTTCAAACCTTGAGCCAACTATTTTCCCCAGTTTGCCTGAGAAAGTTCTAGGGACAGGCAACTTGAAATAAAAACAAAATAAATCAAAACAAGAACACATTGTTTTTTGAAATGGTCACCCATTTTTTTTTTTAATTTAAAAAGAAGTGGGGAGATGCTGAGAGCCATAGCCAAGTAGGAATGACACATATCATTTTTGGGTTGAATGATGACCCTGCTCAGGGATTAGGGTGGCTTCAGGTTTAGGGTGGATCCTGCTGGGAATAGGGCGGCTCCAGGATTAGGGCGTATTCTGCTGCCTCAGGTGCCCGCTTTTTGGAGTTCCCTTTGAGTTCTCTCGGGGTTCTGAGAGAATTGGTACATGGAGCCTGGTGGAGGGAGTGCATTCCCAGTTGCCAGAGTGTGGGTCAGAGTTCGGAAATAAAGAGTTGCTGTTTGAATATACAAGGCTTTTGTGGTGGCTCGGTTATTTTGTGCCCAGCCAGACTGCGGCATGGTGTTATATTCTTCTTATTATTACCTGGTTCTTGGGAAGTTTAAGATAATGTTTCCTTAGGGAAATTAAACACACCATTTAGTTACAAGCCATCCTCTTCCATGGATTTGTTTTGGGGAAAACATACCCATACCCTCTCTACACTTTTTTTATTAATTTTTTTTATACTTTTTTATTTATAAATTTATTTTATTGGTTCTTTTTAGTCATAAATGACAAAAGAATCCATTTTGATATTATTGTAAAAGCATGGAATATATCTTGTTCTCATCCCAACACAAAGCTTTTTTTTTTTTAAGAGAGAGAGAGAGAGAGAAAGAGAGAGAATTTTTTAATATTTATTTTTTTTAGTTTTTGGTGGACAGAACATCTTTATTTTATTTTTATGTGGTGCTGAGGATCGAATCCAGTGCCCTGCGCATGCCAGGCAAGTGTGCCAGCACTTGAGTCACATCCCCAGCCCCCAACCCAAAGCTTTTTTAAAAACAATAATTTTACCTGTGACAGAATCTAATCTCTTTTATTACTAGGGAACATATTATAATTTTGCAGTGTCAATCATGGCTTGACACTGCCATCATGCTTGAATATTTCTGGCTTCATTCCAAATGGACATTCTGATTAGTACTTATGAATAAAAAAAAGGGAGAAAACAAAATTAAACCAAAATTTTCTTGTTTAATATATTTTCTTTATATGGTTTGGATGTGGGTTGTCCCCTAAAAGCTCATGAGTAAGACAATGCACAAAGGTTCAGAGGAGAAATGATTGTGTTGTAATAGTCTTAATCAAATCAGTGAATTAATCCCTGATGAGATTAATTGAGTGTTAATTGGAGGCAGGTGGAGTGTGTTGGAGGAAGTGGTTAACTTGGGGTGTGGCAATAGGACATATATTTTGTATTTGAAGAGTGGAGTGTCAGTCTCTCTCTCTCCCCCTTCCCTCTCCCCCCTCCCCCTCCCTCTCTCTCCCCACCCCCTCTCCCCCTCTCCCCTCTCTCCCTCTCTTCCCTCTCCCTCTCTCCCTCTCTCCCTCTCTCCCTCTCTTCCTCTCTTCCTCTCTCCCCTATCTCCCCCATCTCCCCCTCTCCCTCCTCTATCCCTCTCCCTACCTCACTCTCTCTCCCTCCCTCTCTTCCTCTCCTTCCCTCTCTCCCTCTCCCTCCTCCCATTGTGAGCTACTTCCCTCTGCCAAGTCTCCAACCATAATGTTCAGGCTCACCTCAAGCTCTGAGGAATGGAGCCATGCTTCTATGGACTGAGACCTCTGAAACTGTGAGCCCTTAAACTTACCCTTCTCTAGTTGTTCTGGTCATATCCTCTAGTCATTGCAGAAAAAAAAAAAAAAAAAGCTGACTAAAACATTCCTGTAGCCCTCTTCTCTTTTCACCCTATCCCCAGAATATTTGCTACCAATATTATAAGGAAGGTATGGGAAATAAAATTATTGACTCTAAGGATAGTCTCAAAGTGTGATTGCAGCTTTCACTTTTAATTCAAATTTGGGAAGTTCCTTTCCAAATTATTTTGCTAATCTCCAAATATACAACACCTTGGCCATTAATAAAGAATCTGGCGTTTGTTTCAATACTGGAAAAAGTTTAACAGAATAAAATTTGAAACGTATGTAAGTTTCATGGTTCCTATGGAACACATAAAACTATTCTAAAAGGATCCTTATTTACTATCTAAAGTTATTTGGAGCCTGGAGGAATACAAGAGAGGCAGTAATACCTAGATGTACTTTAAATGACAGAGCTCTAGTTGTTTAATGTGAAGTCTCCAGTTAATATTTAAGTACCAAAATCATTAAAAATTATTCGCAAATCTTCCTTCATTACAAATGTTCACAATCATTTATTCAACAAATTCATTTCAATCTATCCTATATTGCTGGATAATTAAAAGACAATGAGAGCATGGCAGAGAATAATAATCAGAGTACCAAAACATATACAAAAAAACAAGATGTCCACCTCATATTGCCACACTCATCTTTTTTAGGCCATTCAAAAATACTATGAATTTTTTTACATTTGAGAATTTTATTGGTAGTAAATGGACCTAAATCTTGGGTCTTTAGATACCTAGAGAAACTCTCTTTACTCCATCATTCATTCCCTATCTGGAAATTCTTAAAATACTAGTGCTATTTTCCATACAACTGCCCTTCTTGATCTCACAAGAGCAAATGTCCAAAGAAATCAAGGAGCAGGCATATGTTACTTTTTTTTTATTTTTTAACATCTCTGGACTCTAACATTCTGGTGAGAATTTAGAAAGCATTTAATAAATATTTGATGACAAGCATCATTATAGAAAAGTTTCTTGAATCTCCATCTTTCATTTTCGTGAGAAAGGACTCTCTATGGAACTGTTCTATAAAGAAGTTTTATGTAACATTAAATCAAGGGACTTGGCGTCTTGATCATGAAGGACCATAGACAGGTGATGAGTCTTTTTTGAAAGTGGAAGAAAGTATATGTTCTGTATTTTTCATTCATTTGTGCTGTCTGCCATAGACAAGAACATTCTGTAGATAAAAGAATCAATATTTTTGAATTGCAGACTATGCCTCAAATGTGAAAACAATACCAGAGTGCAGTGTTTCAGGGGGAAAAAAAAGGAAGGAAAAAAGTTTATAAAATTTCAGTATGATTTTTTTTAAGAATACCTTTTCATTTCCTGTTGTTAACATTACTGGAAATAAGCCACATCCTAACTTGAGTATCATAATAATAAAATTAACATGAAAAATGCAACACGAATAAAATAGAACATAGTGTATAATTGCTCAGAAAGAACTGTGATTACCTTCATGATGACAGGATTAAGAAAAAAGAAAAGGAAAACCCTCTTAGATTAGCATTTTAAAGGAACTAAATCCTTTAAAGGATTAAAGCTTCAAATTCACAAGTAGATTAAAAGTGGATAAACCATGGTGATAGATGCAGTCAAACACCTTACCTTCTTGTGAAATATGGTTTACAAGATATTCTCAGGATAAATATGGTAAAGAAGATAAGGTGTTTACAAGGACTTTAGCAAAACATAACTAGAATTTTAATGTTACTTAGTGCTGACTCCATCCTCCCCTCCCCCCCTACCCTCCACAGTGTAACACACACACACACACACACACACACACACACACACACACAGAGGCTTTAGTCAAAATATTCATTACACACTTATTTATCATTTTGTTCAGCCCTTCATATTTTGTCATTGTCAAGCATGTTTATTCTCCTGTGAGTTTTTAGTTTATTTTTGTAGGATAATGATGCCTTTTTATTATTTTTAATACCCCTTTCTTCCCAGTGGTATCCAGGGCACTTAACTCAGGATATTAAGAAAAATCTTCATAACTATAAGCCAGTTTTCTTCCCACCTTTTCCAAAAAAATTCTCAAGGGATCACAAGTTCAAATAAGTGTTTACTTTCTCATATAATTAAAAATTATTTGAATGTTTCACACTACTTGAAAGTTATGAAAGACATATGGAAGTTAACCTTGAGAGGCCAAGCCATCCTCCCTATTTTAAAGCAGCCTGCTTTACTCTTAGCACTTTAGGACACCATATTTTCTGTTACTTCAGATGCCCAAGTTCCTGAAATTTTTCTGACTCTCTCAACTTTTTTTTTTCAATACCTCATTGAAATACTTCATTCTCACTGAACTGTAAATAATTTTTGAAGATTTAAACTTCATGGAAATTTGTGTCATCTTAAATGATATGATGAGACTCACGAAATTCCAGGTGTTATCAGCTTGAAGGAGACATCAGAGAGGCTCCCAGGTGATGTGCATCTCAGCTGGGGAGCTAAGCCATGAGTCTGCCTCTTCAGTAGGATGATAGAGAAATCCACAGCAACACTCTTCTCAAATCTCCCACCTGCACCTGTGCTCTAAAGAGCTTTTAACTTGCCTGACCTGAAGGAAAGTCTCATCCCAATATATTTTCTTAGTTAACATTTACTTATCCCCAAAGGTTATAGTGTTACTTTCTTTGTTTAAGGAGAACTTTCTGGAAGAACGCTGCTGTAAGATCAATATTAACTTTTATCATGAGCAGCACACTCTTAATTATTTGCTTGCCATTTACTCTAGGTTTAGTTATGAAATGCCCTCATGAAATCAATGAATCTAGTGAACTTACAACAAAATCACAGCATGTTGGTGAAAATCAACTAATCTTTCTGCATCAAAGCTCTTCAGAGAAATACGATACTTCAAGTAGGGTTTGTCTCCTAGAATGCAATCGCATTTTTTAACTTTTTAAACATTTGTGTGTCTTATGGTGTTTAATCTTTAAAATAACTTTGGTAAGAGATGAAATCTTAATTTCTTTTTATAAAGCAACAAAAGAAAATGTGCTCAAAACAGAAAAAATCGATTGAGCATCTTAATATTGGTAGTTTTCTCAGGGGGAAATGAAGAAAGGGAAGTTTGATCAGATTCAAGAAAGCATGTGGCTCTTTACCTGTCACAATCTATATCTTAAATGATCTTGGCCCTTGGTTATCAATACCCTGTGGCATATTTGCATCCTCACCCTTTTCATTATTGTTATTACTACTATACTTTCTGTTCCCAAACACTTTGCAAGTGTTATTTCTAAAATATTGTTGAGATATTTTTATTCATGTTCCTCACTGGTTCCAGATGTCAATCCAATAATGACCATTCCCTTGTTGAGGATTTTCCTTTTCACCTCTCCCTCCTCTGCCAAAGATTCTCTCTCAAGTTACTATTTTCCTTTAACATGTGGCCAACAGTTTAAAATTTTAGTGTATTTACATGGTATTTTTTTAATGTTTATCACCTCCTCTATCACTTAAACTCCATGAATATTAGAACAATTTATTTCTTAACATTGATAAAAATGTGTAGTATGTGCTGCAATTTTTCACAAAGAGTTAATGCAAAATAGGAATGAATGAGCAAATGGGGAACATGTGGATGCCCTCATTGGTACCCCCATACTTTTGTATATTTGGCTAGTTTATCTATTCTGCCCAAGAAAATAGGGTTTTGAAATACCTCTTTTGGGTTGTGAGACACATATATTTCCATCCTTTTATTTAAAAAAGTGTTATTCTGCATGTATCTTTTCATCTTTTGAGGTTTTCATTTCCTAATATATACATTTATAAAATTTTATAGGAAACAATATATCATATATTATATGTGCTATTTTTTCTCATAAATAGAAAATAAAATTCTAAATACTTAAAAAAATCCCTATTATAAACAAACACACATATATACTCAATAAAGTTGAAGATGGAACTAAAAAGTCTTGCATAAACCTAATCAGTACATTTTGTATGTAAGTAATTTTAAACCTATTAATTCACTCTTTATGCCATACCATCTTGCACTGCATTGCAACACACCTATGCAGTGACAGATTGCAGATATGATGATGGTTCTATTAATTATTTTACCTAGTGACATATTTAGTTTTTTTTTTTTTAAATATTCTCTGTGATACACAAACAACAGTGAAATCACCTAAGGACACATTTCCCAGAATATTTCTACATGGAGACAACTGTCTATATGTATAAAGCAATATGTGTATGTCTGTGTATATATAATTGTACATTAGAAATCCTGTAAAAGCATGACTTAATATTTGCCATTTTATCACTCTAGGGTAGCTTTGATAGTGACATTTAAATTTTATAAATATGTACATAATAATAGAGAGTGTATCCAATCCAATCTCTGAAAATGTTTTTATATTTCACTAATAGTTATTAAATCCATAAACCCCTCATGCCCCATCCTATTTGAAGACAGCCCTCACAGATAATATATTCTCTCCTTAGCATCAATAATTCTTCATCTGTGACACTTTAATAGGATTTTTCTTTTACCTTAAAGTTCATGTATAAGTTGTGCTTGCAACAAAATTTCCAACAGGACAACATCAGCTACCCATTGGCTCAGTAGATGACTAAAGGTGTAAATAATTTTTTAATCTGCAAACTGCATTTAGATAAAAATAATTTGTCTTATCCCTGAGACCAAAATAGTCTATAAATCACCATTTACTTTATCATCCAAAGTTACTGAAATTGGTATGGAGTTTCCTGTTGGACATCAGGATTCATGAAACATTGTTGCAAAAATTATGTACAGGTTTTGTACATATGTTATTGAGATCATCATATAATATTGCCTGTATTAAAGCTTCTAAGAAAGATTACATTTCTCCTATGTAGCTAGTCTGCCATAGGAGAATCTTAGTCACTGAGGATCCTATGAATGTATTCCTTCACCCTTTCTATGTTTTCTGGTAGTTTTGTAACCAAATGCAACAATCCATCTTAACACCTATGAAGGATTTTGTTTTACCTTACTTATGTAATGGCTTACTTGTTTTGAACAAATTATTATCCACTTTATGCCATAAACAATGTGATGTCAGAATCCACTCATACTCCTAATTCTAAGTCTTGGATGGATCACTGAAAAGAATGAAACAATTTACCATATCAGGCTCTAGAGAAGTCCCAAGAATTTTTGAGATCAAGTGGCATGACATGATCATTGATTTATGACATAAACACATTTAATGGGTATACAGAGACTCTTTTTACAACTAAGTAATTAGTTGTCCTTCAAAACTGCATCCCAAAACAACTATCAGGTTTGGACCCAGTTAAACTATATGGAACATAATTAGTTATTTGAATACAGTCAGCATGGTTGCTCTTAGTACATCAATTACATGAATATCTCACATGTGATTAGCACAAAGAAGACTGAAGATAGCCAACTAGGAAATACCAGTCTGAGATTGGCCTCCCAAGCCTGGAAATGAATGGTATCATGCTGGCACTTGTAACAGCATCTGAAATGAAAATCAAGGGCTGAATACATGAACTCAGAAAAATGCAAAGTACTGTACCACGTCTACACACCCTTCTACCTGCCTCCTCCTCAGCCAGTCATCTGGGATTATGAGAGAGTAGATAGCTGTATTTTACACATGTATCTATTTGTTTAAATTTTATCTGTATCCTCACTACATAACAGACCCAACTTTTTCTTATAAAATTGTTCTCTTTAATAAAAAAGTACCATATTTCCAATGTAGCATTTATTTATTAGGAATTCTATTTTGTAGTTGTGCTTTTTATTTGGAATGTTATTGTGTTAGCACCACAGTTATAAGGTTGTCTAGATTTTTATTATTCTGTTTATTGCCTTATTCCTCTCATAAGCTCTGATATTTTTAGTGTGTGATTTTGTAGAACATAAGAATTTTTTTTCAGGAGCACTTTCAAAATAACTTAGCAAAAATACCTGGCTTTAGTTGTAGAAAATCTGCCCATAAATTTTTAAAATGCTCCTTTAAATGACAGAGTATCTAATTTGTTCATTTGATAAAGTAATGTTTTCAATAAAATATAGATATAAATCTTGAAAAAGCTTTATATATAATATATATATTTGTAAATGTGAATTAATATTTTAAGTAGCTGATTGTAGAGATTGTGAATATTTGAAATCTGATACTAACTTACTATTTGAAATTTTATTTTTTATTAGTAGAAATATAATAATGATATCAATTCTATGAATTGATATAAAAGTATCAATTCATAGATTTCATGACTAAAATAATCATCATCATTGTTGTTTACCCAATTATCTCCTATTATGAATACACAGTTTCTTCTCATACCATCTCTGAGGCAGAACTACCCTAATCATCAGCTCAGTGGTAAATACTTCAGAGTTAAACTTATGCATGACATCTTGTTAGTCATGTGTATGTGATGCAATTCTCTTTGAAAGCAAAACTGTACTTGGGGGAATTTTTATTCACTCTAATAGAAATATGAACAGCCTTATTTTGCATCTTATTCTCTGTCAATCAAAATATCAGGGTATGACACTAGTATCTCAAGAATAAGAGGTCCCTAAACCAAGGACTATCTGAAATTGTTGGATAACTAACAAAAAACTGAGTATCCCATAGTAACTCAACTACCCAATACTGGAGCCATCTACTGATATAGTTAATTCTGAAGAAGTAAGCCACTTCTTCTATTTTCTAGATACCTCTTTTTTTTTCTTATTTTCAAATTAAAGATATTGATGAAACACAATACTGAACTTCTTTCTCTTCTTTCTATATCCTTTCCCATAAAGAACCAAGTTTATTAGAGTTTCAGCCATCTTGTCTAAGTAAGGATGGTGAATGTTACTCATGTAATTCCATCTCTGCAAACTAATTTACATTCTAGAGTAGTGTTTGTCACAATCTTTAACCACAAACTGCCTTTGTCCTGTGTATTCTCAATAGTAACCGTGCCTACATTTCCATTCTAACTTTTTTCAACTCCCTAACATGGAAAACTTAATTTGTGCCTTTGGAGCAATGTATTTGTTACTATTTTACATCTTTAATATCTTCAACAGGATTCACTTGCCTTTCTCAGATTAGACTTCCTAAATCAAGATACATAGGGGCTGGGGATGTGGCTCAAGCGGTAGCATGCTCAACTGGCATGTATGCCGCCCGGGGTTAGATCCTCAACACCACATACAAAGATGTTGTGTCTGCCGAAAACTAAAAAAAAAATTTTAAAAAATATTAAAATTATCTCTCTTTCTCTCTCTCTCTCTCAAAAAGATACATAATCAGACATTACCTCTACATTCATTACTAAGCATCTACTATATGACTGAAACTCTTGAAAAGTATTGGTGATGTATCTTTGGGTAAAAAGCCCCTACTACTCTCATAGAATTTACTTTTTTCAAAGAAATTTTATTAGGACCACACAGTATTTTTTTCAGTTTTTCTCTGAGTATGCCAAACATTGAATATATATCTTACAACTTCATATTGATTCATATCTTGTTTTGTCTAGAAGTCCGACATAACTTGATGTTTTCCCAGCATCAAGTATCAGTTGCCTGTTGTATATAAAACAGATGGCTACTCCACTTGTGAAGCTTAAAATGTAGGGGAAAAGAGAAATGTAAGTCAACTATAGTTTATTGAAATAAACACTTGAAAGAGATCTCAGATTCTCTATCAATTATTTTAAAATGGTTATCACCAAGTGACTTAGTAAAAGGAGGGACTATTTAGTTGGAGGGTAATTGTGTATTTTAGTTGTTGATTCTAAAGTTAAAGGATGAGCAGAAATGTATAATCTGTTGGAAGAAAAATACAACTTCAAATTGAAAATAACTTAGGGCTTTAGAAGAGTTTCACTATCTTTCTACAGAGTATAGTCTTTATCCTGTACATAATGATAGTCATTATAGATTGTAAAGGGAGTTATAGAAATATCTAGTTAACTGTAGAGCAAGGTGACAACCAGTCCACAGTAGGGTAAGAATGGAGGCAGGGAAACCATTCATAAGTTACTGCAATGGACAAGCCAGAGATGGATAAGGGTCTAAAATACAGAAATAGCAGCAGGTACTGATAAGGGATAAATGTGATAAATATTCATCTAGGAATTTCTAATATGTAAAAAATCTTTAGATTCTAGCCTATGAGTAAAAAATTAGACAAGTCGTCTCTAAAAGCATAATGGCTTATTTCATCTCCTTGCTATGATTACAGTCTCTGTGTGGTTTTTGCTTTCACTAGTATTCTACAGATAAAATTTAAAAACACCAACATCATACTAAAACATGTTTTGAAAGTTTTCAATGCATTTTGGAGAAGGCAGAATTGTTTATGTAGCCTTTGGTTTTGTTATTCAAACAACACAGCTGGCAAATATTCTGTGGTTACTATGAAAATGGACACCATGGACTAAGAACCATTATATTAAGTAGTCTCTAAAGGTAGGAAATGTTTTATAGGTGCTCTTGTATGTATGTAATCAAACTGTGGGGAAAATTAAAACTACCCTCAGTGATGGATACAACAAATATCCTGCTCTCATAACTGTCTAGAAAAGCATTTAATCCTGGTGTGTGGTAAAGAAAAGGAGATTTTTAATTTGATTTTCTACTCACCTTTCAGCAATGCATAAGTTTCTTTTTTTATTTGTTTATTTTTAATTTTTAATTGATTGTTTCAAAATAAATTGCAACAGAATGCATTATAATTCTTATTACACATATACAGCACAATTTTTCATATCTCTGTTACTATAAAAAGTATGTTCACACCAATTAGTGTCTGCATATAGGTACTTTGGATAATGATGTCCATCACATTCCACCAACCTTGCTAACCTCCTGCTCCCTCCCTTTCCATCCCACCCCTCTACCCAATTCGTCTATTCCTCTCATGCTCCCCATCCCTACCCCACTATGAGTCAGTCACCTTATATCAGAGAAAACATCAGGATATATATTTTTTTGGATTGGCTAACTTCACTTAGCATTATATTCTCCAACACCATCCATTTACCTGCAAATGTCATGATTTTATTATCTTTTATTTCAGTAATGCCTTAGTTTCTATATTCATTAATTCATTTATTTATTCATTCATATCTATATGTACTGCACAAATGATTTTCCTATAGCAATCAGAAAGTACAAGGCATTCCCTTACTGCCTGTGACCAGTCATGTGTGCCATTTTATAGCTAAGTACTACTAAGGGATATTAAGTTGTCACCTAAACAGGAGAACAAGCAACAATAAAAATAACTACATGATTTACAGCTTGGCTTAATGTAAAGGGCAGAATGTGTGTCTATGCTGGGTGACACTCTAGCCCCAAGGACTCTAATCCAGAGATTGTACAAATGCACTGCAACTTTCCTCCTTCATTTGGGGATGTACATTACATGATTATTTGAGCTTCATTGTATTATTTACTTTCCCAAAGGTCACGAGAAAAAGAAATAGCAAATAATGAGTTAGTTCTGGAAGAGCACTATATTTTTATTACACTATGCTCATGAAATTAAGCAAAAATTAGACCACAATGAATTAGTATTTTTACTGCTTTTACAGAGATTACTAGATAGGACTGTTGATCAGAGGAGGTATAATATATTGATTTTCTTTATGAAAGAGGTCTTTAAAAACCCTGTATAAGCTTTTCTTTTCTCTTAAATTCCTTTTAAATTTTTTAATTATTTGCTCATTTTAGATTTACATGGCAGTATGGTATATTTTGGTATATTAAACATACATGGAGTACAACTTATTCTAATTAGGATCCCATTCTTATTGTACATTATGTGGAATTACCCTGATTGTGTATCTGTATATAAGGATAGGAAAGTTATGTCTGATTAATTCCACTGTTTCCTACCTCTCCCCTGCCTTTCCTTCATTCCCCTTTGTCTAATCTAATGGACTTTTATTCCTCCCCTCTCCACCTTCCCTTGTTGTAGGTTAATATCAATAAAATAAAAACATTTCATGATAAACAAAAGTTTAAAAAAATTTCAACTAGAATGCCTTCACTACAAAATATTCTCAATAAAGTGTTTCAAGAAGAAGAAATGAAAAATAAAACTTAAATTCCTTTTTATAAGAGCTCTGATAGTTGGAATTATAAATATATCAAAAATATATACTTAATAAGTTATTTGAAAATAACAAAATGGTACACAGAAATGAATGGTGGAGACATTAAATAAAAATGTTTAACATTCTGGAAAGTGGATGGTGTCTCATAATTAAAAATGTGTTTTATAAAATATCACCAAAACTCTGACAAGCTCCAAGAAAATCCAATTTACTTTAAAGGCCAACATGAACATCTCACAGACGTAGCTTTGAAATAGCCAATTCCATAGTTACAGCAAAATAAATTGAGTGGTCAATGCTGCCTCTGCCTCTTTATGTTTTTATTTTTTAGAAGCATGACATCATTTTTCCTGATAATTTAGGCCTTTTGGGGGGTATCTTCAATGGGTAACCTAATTTCAGAATAAATTCATATATGTGTTTCCCTTAATCATTATCTTCATACTATACTAAATAATTTCATGTAGTTATATATAAAATAAAAACCACTTAAAGCAATTTTGCACCCAATGTAAAACTGACATGTTGGAAATAAAAATCAAATTTATATAGATAAAATATGTCTGTATCTGTTGGATTACCAGCCTTAAAAAAAAATTGCTAAAAGGAGAATAATATACCTTATGCCCCCGCAAAGTTCCCTAGATACCCAGATCTTAATCCTCAAAATTATTATATGACATTAGCTGGCAAAAATAATTAAAGTTAAGATTGATTTAAGGAAGTTAGTCAACTGAATGAGTAATAGAGAGATTATTCTGGAATACCTGAGTTGGCTCAATATCCTAAGTGTCCTTGAAAGTGAAAAAGAAAGCCGAAGATCGGCTCAGACAGATGTAGCAAAGAAAAAAGAAGCAGGAAATTTGAAGCATGAAATGGTCTTTACCCACCAGGGATGACTCTGAAGATGAAGAAGAGAATTGATCTGTGAATGCAAGCGGCCTCTAGAAGCTGAGAATGGTTCTCAGTTATCTGTCAGCAATCAAACAGGAATCTTAGTTCTATAATCACAAGGAACTGAATTCTACCAACATAAGCCAGTCCTCTCTTGGAAACTTCAGGTAGAAGTGCAGACCTGGGGACCTTTATTTCATCTGTCAACACCCATCCAAGATTCCTGACTTCAAAATTTTGCACAAAACACATCTGTGTGTGTAGGTAATTTTTTAAAGATGAAATTTATTGTAATTTGTAATAGCAGCGATAGAAAGCTAATGTGCATATTTTGTTTCATGTGTGATTTTGTGCATGAGAAAACTGAGGTCTGTAAACTGCCATGCCCTGGTAGTGACAAGGTTTCTACTAAACTCACACAGTCTTCTCTGCTTGCATCTTTCAATCCATTCTAATCAAGGTCATCTGAATACAATCAAACCAGACAAGACCCTGTACCCTCTACTTACAACCCACGGATGGTTCTTTTCATGCTAGAAAATTTAAATTATAGTTTGGAATCTGCCTCTTCTCTAACTGTACAGAGTGTCCATCTCTCTGAGTTCCTGGCACTGTTTGCCTAATGGCAGATCTTTTTTCCTCCTTATACTGAAGGTTGAAGACCAGTCACTCTAAGTTTTCAGCATAGTTGGTGAATTCTTATAATCCAGGGGTCAGTTTAAATATCAATTATGTATGAATAACTCCTAGACTTAACTCCTATAAATCACTTTATTCCTCTAAATGAGAGTTTATTCCTCTCATTTTCGGTTTGTTTTTATTTCTTTACTATATTCTCTGCTTCTCCTCTGGGTTTTAAAACAATAGTTATTAGAGATGTTATCTCTTACATAAATCATGGATATTGTTATATTAGTGTTTGATAAAAAAATTTCTAGCTGGAAAAAATCTATTATTTCATTTCTGACTCTAATTCAAGGCTTTTACCCATTGAGCCAAACAGTTCCTTTAATTGTGTCTGGCATCCATACTCAGATCCAAAATTCTATTGTCATTGAAAGAGCTTATGTCTTCATCCATTGAACTCATATTAATTATATGAGATATAATTGTCAACTTAAAAGAAGTTTACTTATATATATATTTTTTATTCTTCTAATGCAGCACTTCCTAATCTATCCTTTCCAATACAACCATTTTAAAATTTCCAAGATTTTCTTCCTTTTGTTTAGGGAATATATTTAAACTTGCCCAATTCAAAATTATAGGTAGTAGCCATTAGGCTATATAAATTTAAGTTAATTCAGAATAAATGCAATTTAAAAATTAGTTTTTTCATTCCATTTTCTTTCAAGGGCTCAGTAACCATATACAGATAGTGCTAGTGATAACCACAGGTATGGCTCAAGTATTGATCTTTTCCACCATTACAGAAGTTCTGTTGAGAAGCAGGGACTCAGGCTGTGAAAGGTTTGACCCTTTTCCTAGCTTTCCTCATGTTTCCAACCCATATGGATTTATTCACCTTCTTTCTCCAGGGGTAGTTAAACTTAATCAAGGGAAGAGCTTCAGTTCTCCTAAGAATCTTAAATCTCATTGGCTGTCTCTGAATTTGTATTCCTTTTTATCTAAAACCAATCAAAGTTGTCACTAGATCATTTTATAGCTCGAGCTAATGGCCAAACCCTCTGAAGTCCCCTAATGCTGTTACACCCCAATCAATAACAATTAACTGCAATCGTTTCAACTTGATCTTCCCCTGGTTCTGAAATTAGAAGCAGGACACTCTTTATTTAATTGAGAAATGCAGTGATTTCTGAAGCTCCTCAAACCAAATTGCTGAAAACTTTAAAAATGATATTCAGACACTCATCCATGCATCCCAGTCACCAGGAGTGAACATATATTAAAGAGGTGAAGTAGAAGCAGAAAGTCAGTCAACAACAGCATCTGACTTCCCCAGTCTCAATTTTCTTGGCTGTGAATCATTCCAAAGTTTTCTGAAGATCCTGATTGTCCAGAGAATGAAGACTTATTCTAATCTAAAGAGGTAATTGTTTTATTCCTCCAAATTTACCTTTAAGTCTTCATTTTCTCCTTACTCTTCAATAAGTCTGATTGTGTCCCTTTTCTCCACATTTGCTACATACTTTGCTACAAATCTTGGCTCTACATGAATCTCTTTATTCCATCTGTCTACATATTTGGAACCAACTTAAATAACTTTTTTTCATGTCTCTGTACCAGATCTTTTCATTCCACATTAGTGTATTCCTTAAAAAACATTGCAGTGGTTTCAAGTATTCTTTACATAAGTCTTTATTTATTCAACAACTTTTTATTGAGAGCCTCCTGTGTGTCAGGCACTCATCTAAATATTTAGGAAATGCCAATCAATAAACCAGAAAAACAAACCAGTTCCCATGGAACCTATATTTTAGTGGAATTTAATGCATTTTTATCTAGCTTAATTCAATACCAGATCCTCAAATGTAGGAGATTTAAGTATTCTATCTATTTTTATGTCTATGCGAGGTCCTTAGAACATTGCTTCAGGTCTAGTAATAGATTAGTAAAAAACTAAGTATGTGTGAAACATACTTCAGTGGATGTGGATAGTCTGTGTTTTCAAAATACTATATGTTCCCTCCTTTCATTAGAACTGAAAACTGTTCTAAATTCATGGGCCCATCAGACTTCTCCTTGGCATATTGGATTTTTAATCTGACCCCTATCTAAACTATCTCTGCATCTACTCTTCTATACATCTAAAGAAATAGCAGAGAGCTGTCAACTAAGGGCAGGTACTTTGAGGTTTTGTTCTGCCATTATTGAAGTCTATATTGTCCAGTGTTAAGTTAACTTTCCAAGACAAAAAAGTAGAATATTTTTTTTATAAGTTGGAAAAAATAGTGTCTTCTAATCAACTGACTAATTCTGATAAGTGAGATTATTCAGAATTTATTTACCTGTTGAATTTGTCTTATCAAAGTCCTAAATAATGTGTAAATCTAAAATGTGATTCTGATCAATACAATGTTTAAATATTAGTTGCAAATGGCCTGATTATGTAAAATATATCAGAGAAGCCTTATGTCATATATATATATATATACACACACACACACACTGTATACACATACATACATATACATATATGTATATATAATATATGTATAATATATGTATTATATAATATATGTGTAATATATGTTATATAATAAATGTGTAATATATAATATATTGTTATATATGTATGTAACTTTATATGTAATATGTATATTAAAGTAATAGATTAGAATTATATATATATTTATATTTATGTGTTCCAACAGTGGGCTTTAGAGATACATACCCCTTTTCCTGCATTCTTTCCTTTATTTCATTTTTATAAATTATTATTCAGAGCAATTTTATTTGCTCTCTTTCAATAACTGTGACTGAGATAGGAACCTCTGTATGCATGCTGGGCTCTGAGCCACCAATGATCTTTTAACTCTCTAAATCATTTTTCATTTTACATCCTTCTATTGAGTACCATCTCACTAACCTCTCCACAGATTTTAAATATGTATCCAAATATAATTTAAAATATGAGATATAATGATGATTCATGTAATATATCAAGTGTGATTGGATCTTGTATTTAACAATGTTTTGTTTTCACACAGATGTTATTGAAGAGGTATAGTCAATTTCCAAAAGTTTCAGAGATTTCATCCTTGAGGAAACTCAACGTTTTCCCCTTTATTAAATATACAAGTAGCAAATTTTAAAGCTAACAAAGTCATAATCAGATTTTATTTATATTTAAAAATTAAAACTCATGAATGTTCAGTGATCTAATTTATCTAGTCATATTGATCTAAGGAGTTGGCTTATGATGTCACGTGCTAAACCATTTGAACATATATTTATTCAGTTTCTACTTTTCTCCTTTACTCAAAAAAATGTTATTTTAAAAAAAAATTTCCAATGCATAAAATTTTAGCCAATTCAGTTCTCTTTTCTTTATATCAGAATATTCTCATTTGTCCTGTTAGCTGCCAACTTAAGAATATGTCCTTAGGGTACATCTTGTTGTGTATGCAATAATGGGATTTTTTTTTTTTTTTGCAATACTGGGATTTTAATGATACTTGCCTTTGAGAAACTCCCACAGCATGAAACCAAATAACTGGCTGAAATGTAAAAAGGTCAGTCAGCAAATAAAGTTTAAGTGCAGTCTTTATCTTGCAGAGGGAGCTGATGGATTCTCAAAGGTTTTTAGGGTAGCAGCACTCTTGTGGTCAAACTCATGCTTGATTTATTTTTTCAAAGAAGAGATGACCACATATATGAAAAATACTATGAGAAGCAAGGGATCCCCTTGATCTTTCATCTCACTCCTCAGTTTATCTGCAGTATAAATATCCATCACTGAAATACATAATTTACAGAATACCTGTCTATTGCTAACTTACAGCTCTCTTTTGGAGAATGGATAAAAGGCCCACACACACAGCTAGGACAGCAGAGGTCAGAGAGTCGTCCTTTGAATCGTATTTCATAATGGGTTTTATTGAAAAAAATGGTTCCCAAAATATACAGAACAAAGAAAATACATAATTCATCTCTTGTGGTTTTCTACCTCATGTTATGCTGGTGGAAAGCATGCTTAAGAGAACATGAGCCATGGGAGAGGGGAAAACAGAAACCTACTGAGATTAACTAGAAGACCAGTTGACACAGAAGCAGGAAGAATTTTAATTTACTAGGCCATTCCTTTTTTCTTTTTATAGTCACCATCACTAAAGCCTAACACATACCAAGAGTAGATGTTATGACAATACATCTCTTTTACTCCCTTTATCTCTTTTCAACCTTCCCTCCAAATGTCCAGCAATATGGGTATGACAATGTTATAAATGAGAAAGTGGGGAGGATAAAGTAAAAAATATATATATATTCGCAGTGATCCTGGGAATAAGATTTAGAGTCATCACTGCTTTCTGATTTTAGAGCTTAAACATGATCTTAAACATGACCTTTCAAAGATCATGACACTATTTTGAGTTAAAAAGGTACATAAGAATAGTTTGTCACTTGAGACTGGTCCTCATCTCTGCCACACTTCTCTTCATATTCAGGTCACTCACCTTATTCTTCCATCGAGAAACTTGGAAAAAATCAACAAAACCAAGGCACATTTGTGTTCCTTTATAGCTTACCATATTAATTGTGTAAATAGGCATAAACCCATCCCCTGAATATCACTTTATGAAAATACATGACAGCTTTAATTACTGTAGCTTTATAAAATATATTGGAGTCAGAATTATTTTGGTTATTCCGAGTCTTTTGTGTTTCCATAGGATTTGAGAAGCCCCCTCGCCCTTTTCTGTAAAAGGCACCATTGGAATATTGATGTGGATTTTATTGAATATATAGATCACTTGGAATTAATCATATGAGCAGTTTAACAATATTTAACACTTTTAAATAACTGAATCAATGAGCATGATGTATATTTTCATTTGTTTTGCATCTTCTTTAATTCCTTGTGCATTTTCAGTCAGTACTGAGGTTGTGAGATCATATAATAGTTCAACTTTTAATTTTTTGAGGAATCTCCATACATTCCCACCATCCGTGTGCAAGGATCCCCTGTGTTCCACATTCTCACCAGCACTAGTCACCTTTTCTTTCTCTCATGTTTTTTTTTTAAATATCTTCTCTAACTTTCGTGAGTGATATCTTATTTTCTGTTGAGAGCCACAGCTGAAGAGGCCCCAGCAAACTTCCAGCTGCCAGCAAACTTCCAGCTGCCAGCTGATGATTGGCTCACAGCAGTCCCAGCAAACTTCTAGCTGCCAACTGATTGGCTCCTCTTCGGTGATGCTCATTGGGCTGTTTTTTCGCCCTTTCAGACCTCAGAGCTGCTCACTGGGGGACTTTTTTTGGCTCTGCCCACTCGACCCAGCCAATCAGCCTCAAGAGCAGGAGGGGCGGGGAGGTTGAGAGGCTTGTGGGAAGCCGGTGGTGGCAGTTGGGCTCTGAGGGTTTTTCCTGAAGAGCTGTGTGGTGCGGTGTGTGTGTTCTAAAAATAAAGTTCCTTTCTTTTGACAATTGGCTCCTGAATTGTGCCCAGCCAGACTGCGGCAATTTTCAGCCCTATTTGCATTCACATGATAAACAGTGATGTGATGTTGAACATTTTAAATATACCATTTTACAATGTATATGTCTTCTTTAGAGTAATGTCTTTCAAGTCTGTAGCCATTTGTAAACAAGATTATTTGTGTTTTGTTTTTTTCTTTTTTGTTTTTGCTGAGTTGTTTGAATTGCTTGCTTATATGTTTTAAAATTAATCAGTTAAGTCATATATATATATATATATATATGGTTAACTAATTTTCCCCCATTCTTCAGGTTGTCTTTTCACTCTATTGATTGTATTTTTTTCTGTGAAAAAGTTTTTTAGATTGATCACCTGTCCCCATTTGGTGTATTTATGGAAAAATATTTAAAATCAGAATATTGCAAAGAGGTTAAAAATCTCATGCTCATTAAAGCACTCTCACAGTAGATAAAATGTGCAAACAACCTAAATATACACTGATAGATGAATGGATTAAAGACCGCTAGTGTGTATATAAAACGGAATATTATTCTTCTGTTGGAAAGACAATGAATTCTTACAATATGGCACAACTTACATGATCCTTGATGATATTACAAGTGAAATAAGCCAGTGATAGGATATTCAGTTCACTCGCCTTATTCTACCACCAAGAAACCTGGGAATAATCAAAATTTAAAAAAAAATTGCATGTTTTTACTTATTTAAGATATATAAAATAGACAAATTCATGCAAGTGGAGAAGAGAACAGAATAGAATGGTGGTTTCCAGGAGCTGGGGATTGCTAATAACTAGTTTTAGTATTTCAGTTATGTAAGACAAATATTTCTAGAGATATACTGTACAAAACTTTTCCTATAAATTGGAATACTATATGGTACATTTAAAACTATGTTGAGAAGTTAAATATCATGTTGAATATACTTTATACACTAAAATTTACATAAAAGGTATATTTTAAATTAGCAGCAACTAATGTTTAATAGTCTCCTGTACATCTGTACAAAGTAATCCTGAAGAAGTTCTATAATTATTAGTTAAATTTACACGTATCTTTTTTTATCAGAGTGACTCTTCAGATGTGAATAAAAATTTGTTTTAGCTTTGTACAAAATTATACATGATTTATATTTTTATTTTCCAATACATGTTTTGTAGGATTATAGGTACTGTTGTCCCTCTATATCCATTGTTTCTTTAACTTCAGATTCAACCAACTGTGATTTGAAAATACTTGAGAAAAATTGTGTTTGTACTTATCACGTAGGAAATTTTTCTTCTCATTTTGTATGAACAATACAATATAATAATTATTCACCTTGCTTTCATTTCATATCAAAAATTACAAGCTATCTAGATATGATTTAAAATACACAGGAGGATGTGCAAATACTGTTCCATTTTGTATAAGGGATTGATCAACCCCAGTGTTTGGATTTCTGGAATCAATTCTCTGTGGATAATGAGGAATCACTTTATGTACATTACACATTATATGATAGTTTCTACAAATTAAAAAAAATCCCACTATATTTTTTTATAATAATTGTGCATTTAAGTTACCAAGGTCAATAAGGGCCTTTGCTAACATCTTTCTCAAGAATACAGAACTCTGGACTATCCAGTTGCCACTGAAAAATCCAAATTCATTTAAATATTTGACAACTATGGCAGACTGTATTTATTTAATTTCGATAAGTATACTTATTTGTAATTAGGTGTTACATAGACATACCTAAAATATTTTTATTCCTTATTATTTGTTAATATAATAATATAGAATGTTTTATAACAGTGCCCTCTTAATTTGTGTCCTTCCATATCATCTTCTCATACTCATATGTGGAACACTTTAAGACTCTGGGCCTGGAAATGGTGCCCTTTGTTTTTTTGTGTCATATTTCTTTAGGCATAGCTTGGTCACATAATGTATGTGACAACCCTGGTGCCTGCACAACATAGTCCAGCTCTTCTGCTAGGAAGATTATATGAGAGGATGATCACTTATCTTGGCTGCATCCATCCTTATTTCTAACCATATAATCTTTCTTTCCAATGGGAGTACCTTGAAAATAATTCTGATACCTAGATGGAATTTCCTATACTTATTGAAAAATCCAAATCAGGTTCATCAACTATGTTTTTTTTTTGAGAGAGAGAGAGAGAGAGAGAGAGAGAGAGAGAGAGAGAGAGAGAGAGAGAGAATTTTAATATTTATTTTTTTAGTTTTCAGTGGACACAACATCTTTGTTTGTATGTGGTGCTGAGGATCGAACCCTGGCCGCACGCATGCCAGGCCAGCTCACTACCACTTGAGCTACATCCCCAGCCTGGTTCATCAATTATTAATTAAAGTCTATGAAACATTCCAGATATTTCCTACTTTGCTTTTATTTTGCTGATGTAAGACACACTCAGTATCTTCTCCTTACAAAGAATCCTAATCAATCTTTGGATAGCATTTTCCTTATTGTTTCATGCTTAAAATTAAAACCAAGTTTATTGTTCAGAGAGACATTTCTTCTCTAAACAAATGTTTCCTTTCTACAGATGTATTCTTTTTTAGTCATTCCTAAATCTCCTAGAACATTAAATTTTTTACTGTTTCCTTATAATATCTCCAAAAATATTTTGTGTGTGTTACGTGTGTTCTTAACGTGTTTACCTTATAAGTTAGTATTGAGTGTTAATTTCCATTAATTTTTAGTGGCCATATATATTCCAAAACAACTAGATGTACTTTATTCTTAATTTAGTTTTATTTATGCACCATTTAAGATCACTTATTTTTATACTCATATACTGGATGATGGATAGAAAGGTCATTTCTTTTATATCACTTTTTCTGCACTACAGAGTTAGTGTTTAAAGGGTAAAGAAGAAATTATTAGTTGTTGAAAAGTCAGAAACAAATGAATCATTCCATTTACATTATATTCTCTAACAGCAAAACCGTAGAGATAGAAAGCAGAGGAGTTGGTGCTAGGTGCTGAGATAGGCACAAGGAATTAACTACAAAGGTACACAAGACAATTTTTTAGAAAATTTTCCAAAATTATAGGTAGCAGTTAAAAACTATACACTTTTTAAAAACACATTATACTGTCCACTTAAAGAACATTACTTTCCCTCTGTTTAAACCTAAGTAAAATCCATAAAGAAATATGGATTTTTTTACAGAATAATGTCATAAATAAATTAAGGTTTATTTTTAGTCACTTTCCATTATAACTTGAGTTAACTTTGTATCATTATGATACATACCTGATTTAAACAATCTAAAAGAGAAAAAGAATAAGGTTTATTTGGGTTCATTGACTCAGAGGCATCTCTCTATATTCAATTGACTTTGTTATTTTGAGATCTGTGGCAAGGTAGAACATTATGCCAGGGACAGTGTGGTGGACCAAAATTGCTCACCTCATGGCAATCAGGGAGCAAAGAGAGAAAAAGAGCCTGGGGTTTCAATATGCCCTTCAAGAGCATAATCCTAATGACCTCAGTTTCTTCCAATAGGCCCCATCTTCTAAAGGGTTCATTACCTTTATGCAATGAAGCCTTTAGCATCTTGTCCTGTAAGGGACATTTAACATCCAAACCATGACATCACTCAAATTTCCAGTCTCAGGTTGAGCCCATGAAAACTATACTAGAACTACTATGGGCTACATTGAGTTTTCTCAAATAAATGAGACACCTTGCTTTGCTTTCAATAAATTTCAATTTGTTTTCACCTACTTGAGAACTATTCATCTTTGGGTATAGTCCAAGGAGAGGCATAATTGGGTCAAATGGTGGTTCCATTCCCAGATTTCTAATTGGCTGCACCAATTTGTAGTCCCACCAGCAATGTATGAGTGTACCTTTTCCCCTACATCTCTGCAAACAGTTGTTGTTGTTTGTCTTCATAATAGCTGCTATTCTTATTGGAGTGAGATGGTATCTTAGAGTAGTTTTGATTTGCATCTCTCTGATTACTAGAGATGATGAGCATTTTTTTATATATTTATTGATGATTTATTGATTGAATGTATATCGTCTTCTGAGAAGTGTCTGTTCAGGACCTTCTCCCATTTATTAATTTGAATTATTTGGTTTTTTGGTGCTTAGCTTTTTGAGTTCTTTATATACCCTAGAGATTATTGCTCATCTGATGTGTGAGGGGTAAAAATTTTCTCCCAGTATGTAGTCTCCCTGTTAACCTCACAGATTATTTCTTTTGGTGAGGGAAAAAAAAAAAAACTTTTTAGTTTGAATCCATACCATTTGTTGATTCTTGGTTTTAATTCTTGTGTCATAAGTGTCTTATTAAGTCTTATAGTCCCACGTGATGAAGATTAGGGTCTACTTTTTTCTTTTATTAGATGCAGAGTCTCTGGTTTAATACCTATATCCTTGATCCTTTTTGAGTTAACTTTTGTGCATGGTGAGAGATAGGGATTCAATTTCATTTTGTTACATATGGATTTCCAGTTTTCCCAGCACCATTTTTTGAAGATGCTATCTTTTCTCCAGTGCATGCTTTTGGCACCTTTGTGTAATATAAGATAATTGTAATTTTGCAGGTAAATGGATGGTGTTAGAGAATATTATGCTAAGTGAAGTTAGCCAATTCCCAAACATCAAATGTTGAACGTTTTTTTTCTGATATAAGGAGGGAAACTCAAACTGGGGTAGGGAAGGAGAGCATGGGAGGAATATTATTTTTAGATGGGGAAGAGGAGTGGGAGGGAAAGGGAGGGGGAAGAAGAATAGCAAGGGTGGGAGAATGCGATGGTCACCATTATACAAAATATATGTAAGAAGATTTGAAGTTGGTGTCAACATACCTTATATACAAACAGAGATATGAAAAATTGTGGTTTATATGTGTATTAAGAATTGTAATGCAAAAAAGAGTACATGTATAATGGCATAATTTGGTGTGAACATACTTTGTATACAGGGTTAAGAAAACTTGTGCTATAATTGGGTAATAATGAGTGTAATATATTCCACTATTGTCATGTACGTACAAAATAAATAAATAAATACATACATAGATAAAAAAGAAATATTCATCTTTATAAAACTGAAACAGTGCCTTTGATACATATCTGTATCTATGTCTTTCTATCCATTATCTATCTTCACATCTACCTATTTTAAACACTCCAACTTTAATGTAACCTCCAAAATCACGGAAACAATTATGCCATTGATTCTTTAATATAGTTCTTGCTGTATTCCTCTATAAACAACACACAAAGCACACATTTATCAATACAATTCAAAGTGCTATGCTCACTGTTTTGGAATGTGCATATTATGAACTCACTACCCTTTTAATCACTGAGACATTATTGATCATATTCATTGATCCCCTATGGAAAAAAATATTTCTTTTGTTGAAAAAATCCAATTCATTTGACCTAATATGTCTAAAGATTTCCATATCCTCCTCAGCTCAATTTTGTCTGTAGATTCATTATGCTGAACATCTTCCCCTACTAGCTCAGTTAAAGTCTAATTAGCAGAATTGTTCATTATTAACCTACCTCAGGGGAGCCATGACTTTAGAGGATGACATTAGTGAAACATGCTTGTGTCTGGGCTTAACTCTTAGGCATTTGAGAAACTTGAGATATCCAACTGTATCATCATAATGCTATGCTGAGGGCCATTACCAAGTAGGAATGACACATCGAAATTTCCTTGCCAAGCGTACCCCATGCTGCTTAGAGGACATTCGATGGGACATTGCATGCATGCTTTAATAAGGTGACCTTGCTCAAGGACCAAGGCGGATCCGGGTTTAGAGCTGATCAGGTTTGAGGAAGTAACTGGCTCCTTGAGTTTAAGGCGTTGCCAGTTTAAGATAATGGGTTTTAGGGAAGTTGGAGATTGAAGATTATTGCTGGGATTAGGGTGTTCCTGCTGCTTGTTCCCGTTGAGTTCTCGTGAGATTAAAAGGGGATTTGGAGATAGCCTCCTGGAGTAGGTGAATTGTGCGGGAGACGGCAGAACGCATTTGCCCCTGGACCTGTGTGGAGGCGGTGTGAGAGCGGGAATAAAGAATTGCTGTTTGAACCTACAAAGCTGTGAGTGCCTCGTTTTGTTTTTAAAATGCTTTTTGTTTAATAGATTTCTTGCATTTAAGTATACAAAATTAAGCAAAACTTGATTATAAGATATAGACATATTTCTACTTTATTCTAGTACATAGATTACATAGTGTGAAATTCCATAGTGGAAACCACCAACATTGTGGTAAATGCTCTGTGAGAATAAAGGTTATTTGATGTTAATCTTAAATAATACTAATTATCAAAATGTCAGATGAATGGAAACCAATTTAGATTTTAGAATCTAAATTCAATAATGTGTAATATAAAATTTACACATACACAATATATGTACTGTATATATTTTCACTTAAATCCAGAAACAACTTTTTTTCCTAGAAGTGGCACCATCATAATTGTCTATGACCTGTTATTCTAATAAGTACAATATTGGGAAGAAATTATATGAACTCACTATTATTAATTAAAATGTTTCACAGTATAAATAACTACCATAAAATAAATTTGTAGAAGTATTTCTCTTGTATGGCCCATTAGGTCAAGAAGTTAATATTTATTACTTTACTCTATTTTTTAAACAAAGAATAATAAATTGTGTGGAATAAACCTTTATATAAATTAAAATGCATCTTAGGTTTGTAGTTAATTATGGTTTATTTTGTTTTAATGAATTCCCTATGAATATACATAAACCTACATTTCCCATTATGGTTTAATTACACAGTCATTAGAAGACGGAAATTACTAATGAATTCAGCTACAAAAATAGGAGATCATCTGTATAACCAGGGAGATTACACCATAATATTTAAAAACATGATTTACACAGCCTTTGAGAATTTTAATAATATACATTTTACCTTAACTGTTGTTTAATTATAGAAAATATATAAACTATTTTTATTGTAAATTTATCTACATATAGTTTGAAATTGATTTTGTGGTAAATATAGAATTAAAAATAAAATTTTAGCACTTTGTTATTTTTCAGCCTAAATGTTTTCTTATACTAAATATTCATGTTTCTTTCTAAAGTTCTCTTTGTCATGAAATATTTACCTTTTCATATTATGTCCTCCTATGTTCAAGTAGTACATTGTATCATTAATATTAAATGTATACTTTCTCATCCATGCTGGGGAAAAAAATCACTTCATGTCATCTACATGTATTCTCAAAGGTCATCATTTGGCTAGGGGTGAGGGCATGCATGTGTGGGGTGGATTATAATAGCAAAATTCAGTGTTTCCTAGGAATCTAGTAAATCTAGAAACTAAAATTCACCAATTAAATCTAACTCAGCCACTACAATATCCATGGCTTTATTCTGCAGAATGATTTGTGGACAAATGTTGATGGCACATTGCTTGGGTTCAAGAAGCTTGTACTTTAGTAAGAATGAATAAAACACATATAACAATATATTATCCATCAGAAGTAGTGACAGAATGCTTTCATAAAATTGATCAGGAGAGGTGAGATAAGTAATACTTGTCTATGTCACAAGGATAGAATCCAGATTATCTTATTTGTCTTTAAAAATGAAAGAAATATTGCAGTGTCTCCCACATTCTCAACTACCAACAATGTCTGTTGATTAATAAAAAAAAATGACTAGATGAATAAAACCTAGTAAAGAAGTGAAGAGGGACATCTGGATTTAGTCAAATTGCAGAGCATTCTGATAAACAATATAAGAGTGGTGTTGAAACAGTTTTGTAGGAGAAGGTAAAATCAATTTTTAAGATTGTGAAAATAAAAACTTATTTCAATAATTTTAAGTTATCTCATCTGAGCTTGGAAAAATCCCTGCTACTAAAATTGAAAGTAAATGATTTCATTGTACTCAATATCTTATTAAAATATTTTATTGAGAGAAGGAAGATGGCAGGTTTGGGAGGCAACATTTTGTGTCACTCCGTCATCCAGATCTCACTTAGTCAGAATATTGCATCTCAGAGAGTGTAAGAGGACCCCTATAAGCTGATTTCTGCAGAAATCACCAGCACTGTGACCCCTTTACAGGGCTCCAATCCTGAGCATTCAAGTAGGACTCTAGACTCCTGGCCCTCTAAACCCAAAGCCCACAGTTCTAGCCCACACACTGCTCGAAAGTGCCTTAGCAGAATCACCTATCAACACATCTGCAGAACTTCACACTGTGCTCCACTCCCATGCAGGTCACTTGGCTACTACCTACCCACAGCACAATGCCATTGCCTGGCTCCCCCCCCCACATCACAAGACACCCCAGTGCTGGAAGCAGACTGCCTCCATCTTGGATAACCTTTCTTGCCATATTTGGTTGGGGGCACCTCCAAGATCATATCTCCATATGGCCAGGTACCAGGTATCCAACTCCTCCCCCTACTCCTCAGGGTTGATAACTTTGCACAGTGAATACCCAACACAAATACAGCTCTCAGTTGGGCAGGTGTGGAGTGTGACCAGGGTGCCTCCCACCTGGTGTGAGCCTTGGTTTGAGAAGTTCCCCAGTAGGAAACTGCTAAGTGAGAGAGACAGGGCTAAAATTTGGAGATTAACAGAGAGACAAGGAACTGGGAAATATCCAGGCAAGAGAGGGAGATAGTACCAGGTGCTCAAGTTTCAGATGAGTGATCCCAAAGAGAGACCTGTGAAGTGTAATCTCCCTGCAGGGACTTGTGGGTGTCATTCTCAGCTTCCAGACGCCCTACACCAGGACCAGTCTTACCACCCTGATTACCTCCACCAACCCCATTTATTGGATCAGAAGAAAATCCGAAAAGATAAAGATCCCTAAAACTAGCAACAACCCTGGTTTCTTATTTTGAGTATTTTTTTTCTTTCTCTTCTAAACCTCTATCCTCCGGCCCTCACATCCCCAACATATGTGAAACCAAGAAGTTTGCATGAAATAGAATTGTGAGGACTGAGTCATCTGAATAATATAATATAGAGGTGTTGTATATGCCATTGTTTTCCTCTTTTCTTCTTTCATCTTTCTTTCCCCCTCCAAATTTTACTATTTTAACATCCTGTATTTTTCTAAATACATGCTGTCTATTCTCTTGCTACTAACATTCTTCATTAAATTTCTCTTTCCATGCAATTTCCCTTTTCTCTCCCTTTCCCTCCCACCTCATGACTCTGTTTAATGTTAATCTTCTCCTCCTGCTCTTTCTCCCTGCTCTGTTCTTACTTGCTCTCATTATATCAAAGAAGACATTTGGCATTTGTTTTTTAGGGATTGGTTAGCTTCACTTAGCATAATCTGCTCTAGTGCCATCCATTTCCCTGCAAATTCCATGATTTTGTCATTTTTTAGTGCTGCGTAATACTCCATTGTGTATAAATGCCACATTTTTTTATCCATTCATCTATTGAAGAGCATCTGGGTTGGTTCCACAGTCTAGCTATTGTGAATTGTGCTGCTATGAACATCGATGTGGGAATATCCCTGTACTACGCTCTTTTAAGGTCTTCAGGGAATAGTCCGAGAAGGGCAATAGCTGGGTCAAATGGTGGTTCCATTCCCAGCTTTCCCAGGAATCTCCATACTGCTTTCCAAATTGGCCGCACCAATTTGCAGTCCCACCAGCAATGTACAAGTGTACCCTTTTCCCTACATCCTCACCAGCACTAGTTGTTGTTTGACTTCAGAATGGCTGCCAATCTTACTGGAGTGAGATGGTATCTTAAGGTGGTTTTGATTTGCATTTCTCTGACTGCTAGAGATGGTGAGCATTATTTCATGTACTTGTTGATTGATTGTATGTTCTCCTCTGAGAAGTGTCTGTTAAGGTCTCTGGCCCATTTGTTGATTGGGTTATTTGTTGTCTTATTGTCTAATTTTTTGAGTTCTTTGTTATACTCTGGATATTAGGGCTCTATCTGAAGTGTGAGGAGTAAAAATTTGTTCCCATGATGTAGGCTCCCTGTTTACCTCTCTTATTGTTTCTCTTGCTGAGAAAAAACTTTTTAGTTTAAGTAAGTCCCATTTGTTCATTCTTGTTATTAACTCTTGTCCTATTAGGGAATTTGGAGCCTGACCCCACAATATGTAGATTGGAGCCAACCTTTTCTTCTATTAGATGCAGTCTCTGACTTGATATCAAGGTCCTTGATCCATTTTGAGTTAACTTTTGTGCATGTCGAGAGAAGGGGATTCAGTTTCATTTTGTTGCATATGGATTTCCAGTTTTCCCAGCACCATTTGTTGAAGAAGGAGATCCTCAATGTTATATAAAATTACATATAAGAGATTGTGAGGGAAATGGGGAAAAAAACAAGGAGAGAAATGAATTACAGTAGATGGGGTAGAGAGAGAAGATGGGAGGGGAGGGGAGGGGGGATAGTAGGGGATAGGAAAGGTACCAGAATACAACAGTTACTAATATGGCATTATGTAAAAATGTGGATGTGTAACCGATGTGATTCTGCAATCTTTGTAATGTTTTGAACAACCAATAAAATAAATAAATAAATAAATAATTATCTTTCACTTTTCCCAAGATATATTAACTCTATATCTTCACATTCTTCCTCCTATGTCCTAAGCCCCACCCCCAGTTTATTGTCCACCCTCAGAAACTGTAAACCTTTTTACAAAACTACTGATTATATTTTAGATAATATTTGAATCCAACATGTCTACATTGAGACTAAACTGTAAACGTCTTGATAACAACAAATTATTTATAGGTGGAATATTGTAGATATTGAGATCTCTTAAAATTGTCTTTCCCCACAAAGGAGGGATCTTGGAACCCTACAAGAGCACTACAAACCTATAGGGTAAAACCAATAACACCCTAGACCCACAGAGCTGGAAAGAAAGACACCAGAGCAACATGAAAAGACGAGGGAAGAAAGTGCCCCAAACAATCAAGACACCACACCATGAGAATCATCAGAAGCCACCGCAGAGAAAAATTAGAGAAGGAGTTCAGGATACACATGATTAAAATGTTCTTTGAACTCAAGGAAAATACAAAGGAGCAAATACAGGCAGTAAAAGGTCACTTTGTCAAGGAGCTACATAAAAATTCCAGGAAGCAAAAGATCACATCAACTGGAAGATAGAGTTTCTAAAAAAAAAAAAAAGGATCTTTGAAATGAAATAAACAAAAAAAATTAAAAACTCAAATGAAAGCATCACCAACAGAGTAGACCACTTGGAAAATATGAAGTCAGACAATGAAGATAAAATATATAATCTTGAAGAGAACATAGACCACACACCAATAATGGTAAGAAACCATAAGCAGACTGAGCAGAACATTCAAGAAATATGGGATAGCATTAAAAAAATTAAGAGTTATTGTTATAGAGGAAGGCATAGAGATCCAAACCAAAGGAATGAACGATCTATTCAATGAAATAATATTATAAAACTTTCCAAACATGAAGAATGAAATAGAAATCCAAATTCAAGAGGCATACAGGACACCAAATGTACAAAATCACAACAGATCTAAACCACATTATAATAAAAATGTCCAACATACAGAATAAGGAGAGAATTCTAAAAGCCAAGAGACAAAGGAATCAGATTACAAATAGGGGAAAACCAATTAGGATAATGGCAGATTTTTCAACACAGACCCTAAAACCTAGAAGATCCTGGAACAACATATACCAAACTCTGAAAGAAAATGGGTGCCAACCAAGAATCTTGTATTCAGCAAATTTAATCTTTAGATTTGAAGATGAAATAATAAACCTTCCATGATAAACAAAAGTTAAAAGAATTTATAGCTAGAAAACTGGCACTACAAAACATCCTTGACAAAATATTTCATGAAGAGGAAACAAAAAACAACAATGAAAATCAGCAGAAGGAGATAGTACCCTAAAGGAAAAACTAATCAAATAAGAAAATCAAGTCAAGTTAAAAAACAAAAATAAACAAATATGGCTGGAAATATAAACTATGTCTCAATAATAACTCTGAATGTTAATGGCATAAACTTATAAATCAAAAGACATAGGCTAGCAGATTGGATTTAAAAATGTCCAACAATATGCTGTATCCAGGAGACACTTCTTATAGGAAGACATACACAGACTGAAGGTTAAAGGTTGGGAAAAAATCATATCACTCACATGGACTGTGGAAAGAAGCAGGGGTTTCCATCCTCCTATCAATAAAGTAGACTTTAAGCCAAAGTTAAACAAAAGGGATAAAGATGGACATTACATACTGCTCAAGGGAACCATATACCATTAAGACATAACAATCATAAATATATTTGCCCCAAACAATGAAGCAGCTGTGTTCATCAAATAAATTCTTCTCAAGTTCAAGAGTCAAATTGACCACAATACAATAATCTCGGGTGACTTTAAAATACCTCTCTCAACACTGGATAGATCTTCCAAGTAAAAGTTGAATAAAGAAACTATAGAACTTAATAATATACTCAATAACTTAGAGTTAATTGACATATACTGAATATTTCAATCTGCATAAAACAGATAGACTTTCTTCTTAGCAGCACATGAATCCTTCTCTAAAATAGACCATGTAATATGCCACAAAGCAACCCTTAGATAATACAAAAAAGTAGAGGTACCACCATGCATTTTATCAGATCATAATGGAATGAAATTGAAAATCAATGATAAAATAAAAAATAAAAAATTTCTCCAACACCTGGAGATTAAACAATATGCTACTGAATGAACAATGAATTACAGAAGACATCAAGGAAGAGATTAAAAAATTCTTAGAGGTAAATGAGAACATAGACACAACATATCAAAATTTCTGGGACAATATGAAAGCAGTGCCAAGAGAAAAGTTTATTGCATGAAGTTCATTCCTTAACAGAAGAAAAAGTCAACAAATAAATGACCTCACATTACATCTCAAAGTCCTAGAAAAAGAAAAACAATCAACAGCAAAAGCAGTGGAAGGCAAGAAATAATTAAAATTGAAACAAAAGAAAAAATTTTAAAAAATGGAAAAAACTAAAAGTTGGTTCTTTGAAAAAATAAACAAAATTGACAGACTCTAGCTACAATATTGAAGAGAAGGAGTGGAGCAAGAAAACTCAACTTACCAGCATATGTGATGAAAAAGAAAATATCAGAACAGATACTAAAGAAATACAAGGGATAAATAGAAATTATTTTGAAAACTTGTACTCCAATAAAATTGAAAACATTGAAGGCATTGACAAATTTCTTAAGTGATATGACTTTCCCACATTGAATCAGGAAGATATTCACAGTTTAAACAGAAAAAAAATCAAGTGATGAAATACAAGACACCATCAAGAGCTTACCAACAGCATTTTCTTTTTCTTTTTTTAATTCATTTTTGTTTTTTAAATTTTAGTTTGTTATAAGTGACAATAGAATGCATTACAATTCATATTACACATATAGAGCACATTTTTTCATATCTCTGGTTTTACACAAAGAGGAGTCACATTCTTTGTGTCTTTATACATGTACTTAGGGTAGTGATGACCACTGCATTACACCATCTTTCCTAGAAAATCCCAGGACTAGATGTATACACAGCCAAGTTCTACAGGACCTTCCAAGAAGAACTAATACCAATACTTTCAATTTATTTCAGGAAATAGAAAAAGAGGCAGCACCTCCAAACTCATTTTATGAGGCCAATATCACCCTGATCCCCAAACCATGAAAAGACACATTAAAGAAAGAAAACTTCAGACCAATATCTCCAATGAATATAGATGCAAACATTCTCAATAAAATACAAAAACATGTCAAAAAGATTATGCACCATGATCAAGTGGGATCCATCCCAGGGATGCAAGCTTGGTTCAACATATGGAAATCAATAAATGTAATTTACCACATTAATACACTCATATTAATACAAATATGAGAATCATGTAATCATCTCAATAGATCCAGAAAAAGCATTTGATAAAATACAGCACCCTTTCATGTTCAAAACACTAGAAAAACTAGGGATAACAGGAACATATCTCAACATCATAAAGGCTATCTATACTAAGCCTTAGGCCAACATTATTCTAAATGTTGAAAAATTAAAAGCATTCCCTCTAAAAACTGGAACCGCCAAGATGCTCTCTTTCACCACTTCTATTTAAAAAAGTGCTTGAAACATTGGCCAGAGCAATTAGACAGACAAAAGAAATTAAAAGGATTTGTATAGGAAAAGAAGAAGTTAAATTAGCACTATTTGCTGACAATATATATGGATTCTATACCTAGAAGACCCAAAAAAACTCCACTAGAAAACTTTTAGATCTAGTAAATGAATTCAGCAAAGTAGCAAGATATAAAATTAACACCCATGAATCAAAGGCATTTCTGTATATCAGTGACAAGTCCTCTGAGAAGGAAATAAGGAAAACTATCCCATTTACAATAGCCTCAAAAAATAAAAATAAAATACTTGGGAATCAACTTAATGAAAGAGGTGAAAGATCCATACAATGAAAACTACAGGACCCTAAAGAAAGAAATATAAGAAGACCTTAGAAGATGCAAAGATCAAACTTGCTCTTGGATAGGTGCCGTAACCCCTCGCCAGCAAGGAGGACACGACACAGGATTCTTCTCTCAGCAGTTTATTCAGGCCTTTAATTATGTGTCTCTGGAAGCTTCTCTTATTATTATTATTACTACTACTATTGCTACTGCTACTTTTACTTTTGCCTCTACTTCTTCTACCCCTACTTCTACTCTACCACTACTACTACACCCGAGCGCCCCAGCCTTGATAAAGCACATCAAGCCCCAATGCACAACTGCCACGTGGATCTTTCTCATAGGGTGTTTTACAGCTACGTGCCAACTCTCCCAAAACAAGGAGTTGTTTATCATAAACCACAGCGGAGCCAGCGCCATCTTGTAATGGCGGCCACAGTTCACAGAAACGGCTCACCACAGTTCCCCCTTTTTGTTTTACTAAGACAATACAGGCGAGAGTAGAGGTCCTATCCCACTGTGCAGAAGTGGCTGCATAGTATGGCTCAGTCCTAAGGAGGCGCCTTCCCCAGATCTGACTCCAATATCAGCCGACGCCTTTTTTCGTGGGACGGGGCGTGGACGTCCAACCCCCATGCAATAGGACATGCTCTCCTTGAGGTCCACTGTAGGATCACTCAAGTGCAGTGCCTTGCCTCGCATCCTGTATTGTGACGATGGTGAACATAAGGGGGTAGCTGGGACTACCTCTGTAGGACAACCACAATTAAGTTGGCGACACCCTGAGAGAAAGGCACGGGCTTTAAAGCCATAGCTAAAGACCAGTGTGGAAACCCATCTGCGTGCAATGGCAGCAAGGCCTGCAGAGTGCAAGGGCTTTCCAACACTAGAAGAAAGACAAAAGAAGGACATGTCGTTCCCAGTGCAATGTTAAAATAACTTGGGGTGCAACGACCATGTCAAAGGCACTAGTGTGGAAACCCATCTACGTGCAATGGCAGCAAGACCTGCAGAGTACAAGGGCTTTCCAACACTAGAAGAAAGACAAAAGAAGGACATGTCGTTCCCAGTGCAATATTAGAATAACTTGGGGTGCAACGACCATGTCAAAGGCACTAGTGTGGAAACCCATCTGCATGCAATGGCAGCAAGGCCTGCAGAGTGCAAGGGCTTTCCAACACTAGAAGAAAGACAAAAGAAGGACATGTCGAACCCAGTGCAATGTTAGAATAACTTGGGGTGCAACGACCATGTCAAAGGCACTAGTGTGGAAACCCATCTGCATGCAATGGCAGCAAGGCCTACAGAGTGCAAGGGCTTTCCAACACTAGAAGAAAGACAAAAGAAGGACATGTCGTTCCCAGTGCAATGTTAAAATAACTTGGGGTGCAATGACCATGTCAAAGATTTACTGTTTAAGATGCACAAGCCAGACTTGAGGTGAGATACCATTTTCTAGAGCTGCAAAAGCTTGGACCAGCATTGCCTTGTCCCGAGCAATGCGGGCCTTGAGACGACAGAGAAGCCACAAACAAAGAATCACACCAAAGCAACATACTGCCCCCAAAATGCTTACTCCCACCCACTCTTTTAAAAAGGAAAAAGCAGAAGATATCCAATTAGTGAATTGACCCAAAGTCACGGGATCAACACGGGTGTTATTCAATTCAGTCTCAACTGACTCAGGTGTTATCTGAGTCAGTTGAGACTGAATCATGTCTTCCGCCACCATGGACCAATTCTCGGCCAAATAGTCACCGATGATGCGGGAAGCATTCCTGGAATCATTAAATCTGACAGAGGTTATACACAAATGTGCACGTTGGTCAATGTAACCCAAAAGTACCAGGTCAGACAATTCTTTTAGCTGAACTTGAAGTATATCTATTTTTTGGTTAGCAGCCAAAATCCCTGACAAAATATGTTGATTAATTTTGTTTTGAGATTCGAGTAAGGTGGAAGTTTGTTGAACAACTTTATTAACAGTGACAGCAGTTTGCACCTGGCTGGCCATGGCTACTCCGGCCGTAATTGCTGCATGATTTTGAGCAGCCTGTTCTACTGCACCCTCTAACATGAATGCTCTACAATCTAGATATTTTCCTGGGGAGACACAGGCTTGGACTAAGCCAGCCCAATCTGAGGGGGTCATGCAGAATCTAGTCAGTCCTTCCACCTGAGTAAGGGTGAAAGCAGCATCTATGCCATAAGTACGGATGGATTCAGCCAAAGTCTTAATTATTTTAAAATCTAAAGGCTCATGATATCTTCCCCTATTATTGTCCTGAAAAACTGGGTATGCTAGTCCCATGTCTGTATTAACTGTTCTCCACACTTGAGAATGAAAAGTCCTCCCGGAGCCTTGGACTCCTCCCACGTATGGGGGCAGAGCAATGGGTGGATCTATGGGTGGAACATCAGGTATAGAGCCCTCCTCTAGGTTCTCAACTTCCTCCCCAGAACTGGATTTATTACCCTTCTCACAGCAGGCTTTTACATCTGTTGTTTCCCGTTTTTTCTTTTTTATCTTAGTCTTACGTAATTGTTGTAATAACTTGTCCAATTCCTCAGAACTGTCTGAGCTACTTGTGTCCTTGGGAGTTTTTAACTCAGTCAAGTCCGGATAGAGCCTTCTCCTCTGTTTAACTTCAGACTCCCTTGTCTGTTCACCACTCTTACTCCTAATACTTTCTGCTACCTCGCTATGTGACCCCTCCGATTTTTCTTCACGCAATTGCTCAAGAACGGCCTGACCCTCACTCACAGCTTTCTGGCATTTACCATCCATTATACACCCCCTCACTAATTTCCAAAGCGGAATGGTACCGCCCTTTAAAGTTCCTTGTTTGTAAGCGAAATCCAGATCTTTCCCTAATTTGTCCCAACTGGGAATCGTGAGACTCCCTGAAAAAGCAAACCAAGGAGCTACAGAGTCAGTCTCTTCTATAAACCTCTGTAATGTGCTCCGCTTCACTTTAAGTCCCTTGGAACGCAGTAACCCGTCCAAGGCCAGCAAAATTGGGCTTGAGGAAGTAGCGCCCATACTGTTCCAAGCAGTATTAAGAAAGTGAAAATACAAAACCCCGCTCTCTCTTTATCTACAGAGGAGCATCTTATTTATTATTTTTCCCCGCTCTCTCTTTATCTACAGAGGAGCGTCTTATTTATTATTTTTTCCCGCTCTCTCTTTAATTACCGAGGAGCGCCCGCTTTCATTTGCGGATTCCCACTTTACCTGGGAACTTACGGGTGCACCACCCTGACTGCTGAAAGTTCTGGATCCTGGGTCCGAGGAGGTGTTCCCCGTCCGGGCCACCAATTGCCGTAACCCCTCGCCAGCAAGGAGGACACGACACAGGATTCTTCTCTCAGCAGTTTATTCTGGCCTTTAATTATGTGTCTCTGGAAGCTTCTCTTATTATTATTATTATTATTATTATTACTACTACTATTGCTACTGCTACTTTTACTTTTGCCTCTACTTCTTCTACCCCTACTTCTACTCTACCACTACTACTACACCCGAGCGCCCCAGCCTTGATAAAGCACATCAAGCCCCAATGCACAACTGCCACGTGGATCTTTCTCATAGGGTGTTTTACAGCTACGTGCCAACTCTCCCAAAACAAGGAGTTGTTTATCATAAACCACAGCGGAGCCAGCGCCATCTTGTAATGGCGGCCACAGTTCACAGAAACGGCTCACCACAGATAGGCATAATTAATATTATCAAAATGACCATACTTCCTAAAGCACTATAAAGATTTAATGCAATTCTGATCAAACCCCAATGGCATTCCTCATAAAAATAGAAAAAGCAATCATGAAATTCATCTGGAAAAATAAGAGACCCAGAATAGCTAAAGCAATCTTTAGCAGGAAGAGGGAAGCAGGTGGCATCATTATACCAGACCTTAAAATATACTACAAAGCAATAGTTAAAAAAAAAAAAAACCAGCAGGTTATTGGCACCAAAACATACTGGTAGAAAAAGGTACAGAATAGAGGACACAGAGACTAACCCACAAAATCACAATTATTGTATATTAGTCAAAGGTGCCAAAAACATGCACTGGATAAAAGCTAGCATCTTCAACAAATGATGCTGGGAAAACAGAAAATCCATATGCAAAAAAATGAAATCAAAACCATATCTCTCACCATGCACAAAACTTAAATCAAAATGTATTAGGATCTAGGAATTAAACCCGAGACTCTGTGTCTAATAGAAGAAAAAGTACTCCCTAATCTTTATCATGTGGGATTAGGATCTAACTTCCTTAATAGGATTCCTATAGCACAAGAATTAAAACCAAGAATTAATATATGGGATGGATTCAAACTAAAAAGTTTTTTAGCAAAAGAAACAATCTGTGAGGTTAACAGAGAGCCTACATCCTGGGAGCATATTTTTACCCCTCACACATTAGATAGAATACTAATCTCTAAGATATACAAAGAACTCAAAAAGCTAAGCACCCAAAAAACCAAATAACCCAATCAATAAATGGGCGAAGGACCTGAACAGGCACTTCTCAGAAGAGGTTATGAAATTAATCAACAAATATATGAATAAATGTTCACCATCTCTAGCAATTAGAGAAATTCAAATCAAAACTTCTCTAAGATGTCATCTCATTCTAGTCAGAATGGCAGTATTATGAAGACAAACAACAATAAGTGTTGTTGAGGATGTGGGGATAAAGGTACACTCATACATTGCTAGTGGGACTGCAAATTGGTGCAGCCAATATGGAAAGCAGTATGGAGATTTCTTGGAAAGCTGGGAATGGAAACACCATTTGACCCAGCTATCCATCTCCTCAATCTATTCCCAAAGGACTTAAAATGAGCATACTACAGGGACATGGCCACATCAATATATAGCAGCATAATTCACAATAACTAAACTGTGGAACAAACCTACATGCTATTCAGTAGATAAATGGATAAAAAAATGTGACGTATATACACAATGAAATTTTTCTCAGCAATAAAAGAGAATAAAGTCATGGCATTTGCAGGTAAAGGATGGCATTGAAAAAGATAATGCTAAGTGAAGTTAGCCAATCTCAAAAAAACAAATGCTTAATGTTTTATCTGATATTTTTAAAAATCAATAACAAAGGAAAAAAATATTTTATTGCATTGCATCTTCTTAGGATGATGTGAGATAAGACAATTACTAAGTGATGAGATGGAGGCTGTTTGTAACATTAGGCTACTATATAAAAATGGCTAAACAGAAACCCTGTAGCACCACTATAGTTGATCTGTTAATCAAAACAGCTACTATGTGACTATAGGCAGGTAGTGTAGTAACTACAGTATGAATCCAACAGATTAGGATGTGATTCATATCCCAGGGAATAGCACAGGAAAGTTTAAATCTCTATCCGACTACTCAGAATGGTTTGCGTTTTAAAACACATGCATTATTTATTGCTGGAAATTTCTACAGTATTTTTCAAACCAAATATAGCTGAAGGTAAATAAAACTGTGGAATGCAAAAATTTCAGATTACAGGAGACAACTATATCTCATATTGTGACAATTTTATCCTATCTTGTGTTATTAATGTTTTATTAATAAAATATATATTAATGATTAAGAATTCATTTTGTTTCCCTACTCAAAAACAAAATATATCCACATGTAAGTTTCCAGAATTATTTTTTTGAAAATTCAGTCGCCCATAAACTGCAGAATGTAGTAATCTATACTAGAACTTATAATGTAGAACATATTTTCATAATCCAGAGCAAAAAAATGGATCATAGTGTCTGATGGAACTTTCATGTTCATTGAGTAACATAGACTAACTCATTGATTCAGGTTTACTCTGCTAAAACAAAGAATGATATAATTCTCTGCTTTGAAGTCAGATGTTACCAAATAAGTCATGCTGCCTAACTAAATGTGAGATAGTGGCATTTGCCTATTTAAGTCAATGAATTTTAATTGACAAAGTTCAACTCACCAATATTCTCTATCTCCCCTCTTATGAAAATTGAAAAAATAGCATGGGCATATTGCTACTGTGAGATGGTTATCTAAGACTGCATGGATAGAAGCCACCTATTGATGCATACAGGACGTATAACAGTATAACATGTTTATTATTTAATGTTCTTGTTTTAAGATAATGAGATTGTGCTGTTTGCTACTATAATGTGTTTTTTCTGACAGGTAAATATTTGCAAATTTGTATCTGTCCCTCAGATTATTATTTAATATTTTTATCTTCCATGAATCTCAGTTCATGGAAATCCCTGTTTTATATAATGAACTGGTGGGAGAAAACTATTGTATCTGGACAAGATAAAAGATGCAAAATTTATGTGAGATACAATTTGTTATTAACATTTGCTGATTATTTTGTTACTTAATTGAATATTTATTAAGATACTATGATAGTAACTCAAAATGCAGTTGAAACAAAAGTTCTTCCTTGTGAGTTCCTTTGGTTAGGAGACTAAAAATGAATATACAAATACAGATATGTGGCCCACGATATTTTAGTTAACCAAAGACTACATACATGATGGAGGTGGCTCAAAAAGAAGAATATTATTCTGCCAGTCATTCAAAATGTGACAAAAAATGTAGTATATATAGTACATAGCACTGTATTATATACAGTACATAGTGACTATGTTAACAATTTGTATTTACTGTATTTACTATGCTTTTATTACTATCAGTATACAGCTACTGCTTGTATAACATGCTAAACTTTAAATAGCCTTAGGCAGGTTCTTTGGGAGGTGTTGGAGAAGAAGGCATTCATATCATAGGAGATGACATCTCCATATGTACTGTTCCTGAAGACCACTCAGTGTGACAAGATGTGGAGTTGGAAATGCATAATATTAATAATTCTGACCCTGTACAGGCCTATTCATATGTGTGTGTCTTAGTTTTTAATAAGAAAGTCTAAATAGTAAAATAAAAATATAGGAAAAAAGCTTTTGAGGATATAAAGAAAATCAGTTTTATAGTTGCATAATTTTTTTGTGTGTTTTATCCTAGATATTATTAAAAATAATAATATAGTCAATAGTACAAAATAAAGTTATAGAGTAAAATTTAAAGTCAGCTAAAATTTATTGATTATTAAAGAAGGAGTAATCATTTTTTATAAATCAGTATCAATGAGTGATATGCAGTAACATCTTTGGCCTTCACTTCCTATTGCCACTTACCAATTCATCCAGAATGATATCTAGACCTGCAGGCTCCATTCATGATAATACAGGTACAGGTACACTACTTTTTATCACTTATATGGTATTTTTACTGTCTTTGTTCTGTTTAGATATGTTTAAATACACACATACTCCATTGTGTTACAGTTTCCTTTAGTAAGTACTCAATATATCAACATGTGAGTAGGTTTGTAGCCCAGGAACCATACAGTCTAGGTGTGGGATTAGTTTATCCCATCCAGTTTAAGGAAGTACACTATATGATGTTGACACAATGACAAAAATCACCCAACAACACATTTCTCGGAATGTATCTCAGTCATTAAATGACACAAGTCTGCACATAATAGTAGCTTTAAAGCTCTAACTAAAATTTACAACAGATACAGTAAATATAAAGCTCAGAGAAAAAATATAGGAAAGAAATATATATTTAGGAGATATTGATAAAGAAGCTGAAGAAAGAATTTATAAACTCACAAATATTTTTTTAAAAAATATTAATTGTAGAACATTATAATAGTTTTATTGAGATAAGATGAAATATAGAAAAATAAATATTTACATATGAAGGTTGACTAATAACGTGAATAATTTTGGTCTTATATTTGAAGAACTGGGAATCATTTAACTCATTAAAGTATAGAAATACAGATGTCTTGGTCAAGTGGAGGAAATTGATTATAGAAAAAGAAACTAAAGAACAAAATTAATGTTGAGATTATTAAAAGATATAAGATGAGAAATTTGTGATAAGACTGAGATGACTGAGGAGATACATGGGGGAAATTTTATATGAAGTAAAGATGACAGAGAAATCCACACAACAGTTAAAAGAATGCATGTTAGGATATGATACTCTGTAGATGACAGATTTTAGTGGAAATATAATGAGAGAAGCAGGGAAAGAAAACAAGAATACATGAATCACATAAATTAAATTGTGGTTTAGTTACTGGAACAAATTAGTAAACTGCTCTGAATTTCAATCAATGAATAGAAATGACATCCTATATAACAGGTATATGGTAAAGGTTATATATTCATATAAATAATGATACTTAAACAGTTATTGAATGCTTAAAATCATGATATACCAAATGATTATGTATGATACATTTTTTTATTATTTTAATAGCATTTTGCATATGTGTAACCCAAGATCCAGAAGTGTTGTTGGCCAAGTAAGCCAAGATACAATACAAACAACATGGCATCCCCACACATACTACTATCACTTGTCACTAAGAACTTAATAGATATTAGTTTTGTATGCCAAATTTGGAAAACTTTGATTTTATAAATGTGGATGAAAATTGTAGATGAATTTTCTAAATACTTGGCTTAATACTAGCATGGGAATATTAGAGACCACTGTGCACATTTGAAACAAACTAAAGACCTCATGAGAAGGAAATGATGATTGAAACCATGCACCTGTGGATGAGACCCTCCCAGGAGAGCATGTAAGGTGTAAAGAGTATAAACAGAGACACCTGTGGAAACAACAGTGCGTAGGCCATGGAGGGGAACAAAACCAAGAGAGACTTCTAGAATTCAAAAAACAAATTTGGTGATTGATAGGGGAAGATTACCATTAAAGTTTTTTTCCTAATAAATAAAGCATTGTTCTTTATTCGAATTAGTGATTATGCCATTAAATCAGTTATTTTAAATATTTGAAAAAACTGAAACATTCACATATCACAACTATCATACAGATGAATAATACATATCAGTGTTATTTTCAATGTATGTTAGAATAATTGATGCTTTCTTTTTCCCCCCCAAAAAATGTCTTGATAAAATGACTCATCTTCTAGCATAACACAATCTTGTATTTGTATAATTTTCATTTAATTATCAAAAAGTCACTTGGACCTGCCAAGCCAACTTGACATTTTAGTGGTTATAAATAAAGTAAATGGGCGCAACAGTGATGTCCTGGGCTAGGCAGTCACAATGAAAATATCCCTCCAGAGAACTGTTTGTTGAAGTATTAATGTAAACCACAGATAATTAGAAGTTATGCCCTTGGTACAATTTCCTCTTGCCAAAAAAACAATTCAAAGCAAAAAGCTTGCCACATTTTTCTTGGTTCATAGCAGAGGTAATGTGAACATTCTTCCAGTAAAGCAAGGTTAGAGTGGACAGGGCATCTAGCATCATTATGCTTAGTTCATTTGTTCCAGCTTTGTAATTGAGACACAGCCTAATAAAATTAACTCCCCTACATTATTACTTTATGAACTCCACCAGGGGTATGCCAGTGATGTCTTAAGACACTCCAATTTTTCTTTCTGCTCTACTAGGATTGAGAAAATTTTTCTTTCTGCTCTACTAGGATTGAGAAAGTACAAGCAATTAATTTAATTTCCATATACGAACTATAGAATACAATACTATTTTTTCTCAAGAAGAGTTAGAGGGTTAAATGACAATAATATGAATCACTTTGTAAAATATAATTATATATTAACCATTAGTATTTTTACTATAATTTGAAAAACAGGTGAAAACTTAAATATTATATAATGTAATTTTTCATGTACAGAAAATGATGGACTAATTTATGCAAATATACACACTTATTTAATACCAGAAATTAGATGGAAGACTATTTGTTTTACTAGAATATGATACCATCTACAACAATAATTCATCAATATTTCTGAAAGGTTTATAAAGATATATACCATGACTTGTTGTCTAATCAAGAGAATATTTCTGATAAATGCATCATTAAGTTCTGTTCTTCTGCATTCTAGATTCTACTTTAACAGACCTATTTTGTGCAGATCGATTACTTCACATGTTTTCTTGATGCAGTCAGGCCAGGAGGTAAACAGGAGATGTATAAGGCTGTTGTTGCATAACATAGCATATTGTTTTACAGAAAACATTTTTTAAATAAGTACAAGGAATATACTCTAAAATAACATTGAAAGTAGTGTGAAATAAGCCAGCTGCAGTGGTGCATGCCTGTAATCCCAGCTCTCTGGGAGGCTGAGGCAGGAGTATTAAAGTTTCAAGTCCAGCCCCAGCAACCTAGTGAGATCCTGCCTCAAAATCAAAAAAAAAAAAAAAAAAAGAATGGGGGTTGTAGGTTGTAGCTCACTGTAAGAATGCCCCAGATTCATTCCTCAGTACTGGAAAAAAAAGTATAGGGTAAATAAATAAAACAGTAACACAGTTGTGTATAATCATTAAGTTGCATATTTTGTACATAATTATATGTTATATGCTTTTTCATAATATCACTAGATGATAGGACTTTTAAAAATATTTTTATTACTCATCAATGAACCTTTATTTTACTTATTTATATGTGGTGCTGAGAATCAAGTGCAGTGCCTCATACATGCTAGGTAAGTGTTTTACCAATGATAGGAATTTTTAAGTTCCAGTATAACCTTATCAATCACCATTATACATGTTTCATTATTATATAGTGCATTAATTTCTCTCATTGTCTATTCCATGTGTGTGTATTATAGGTCATAATGTCATATATATATGATCCATTTCTATAGAACAACTATATATATATATATAGATATATATCACATATATGTCACATATATATGATGCACTTCTCTAGAACAACTATTGTTAGAAAATTCATTTATATTTTATCTTATTTCCTATGATTTATGTCATATGCATATATGTAAATAAATACATATATGTTGCATATCTCCACACTGTTGTATATATCTATACTGTGTTTCATATATACATATACATGTGCACATATGTTTATTTATCTTACAAAGATATATATGTGTACTTGTATATCTTACAAAGGAATATATTAAACATATCCTAAGGTACTGACTTCCTTCTGTGTTCATTGCCTTATGCAAATTGTTGTTTAAAAAGTAGTATAAAACTTTTCCAAACTTGAAAATTGGAGATCAATTTGAGAAAGAGAATATTTACAAACATAAAACACACACACACACACACACACACACACACACACACACACACACACACCATGATTCAAAAATAATTTAAAAAGCAAAAGTAAAAACATGTAAGATAGCAGAGTAGACAGGACTACAATTACATTAGGATGTTCAGAACGAGTTGGGGATTATCAAGGGATTGTTCTAACTTAGAAAATGAATAATGTATATGGAATTAGGCTGATGATTTACATATCCTACTAGATCCAAAATAGTTAATTAGTAAAACACCAAGTAATTTATTGTTTATGTAAAATATTCAGAAATAACAAAAGACTTAAGAAAATTTGATACTAATACTTTCTAAAGGAATAGATCTTAAGATGTTTTGAACTGGTTGTGGAGTTTCTAAAATTGAGTATATAATCTACCAGATTTAGACACCAAAAACACTATTTCCAGTTATATAGGGAACACTGATCGTACATGAGTTTTCTGTCCACATGACTGCTTATATTTCTGTATATGCATGCATGCATGCTTCCTAATAATTTTGTGAAATGAGTATGTTGGGTTTGGTTGGAACTCAATGTGGTTAGGTCAAGTGGAAAAAGAGGGATACTCTAAGATTTTGAATTCTTAGCTCAAGAAAAGTACAAATGATGTAAAAGATTTTACATTTTGCATCCAATGGGATCAGCATTTTCTGTAGATAGAAATTGCTAAAACACAAAACAAAACAGTGTGCGTTTTAAGAGAGAATAAAATGCAAATTTTTTCCCAGCTTGTACATGTGCACTGTTGAACTGAAGGAATTCACTGTAAAGGGAAGGAATCCTGAAGATTTTGTCACCAATGTTCTGTTTTATAATTTGAAATCAGGCATTGTGATGATTGTGGTATTGTTCTTTTTGCTTAGAATTGCTTTGGCTATTCTAGTTTTATTACTTCATATGATTTTTAGGAATTTTTTCTTAGTTCTGATAAAAATGTCATAAATATTTTGATGGATCTACTGGATTTGTAGATTACTTCACGTAGTTTGGCCATTTTAACAATATGAATTCTGCCTATTCATGAACATCAAAGATTTGGAGATATTTTCAATTTTTGTATTTTCATTTAATATATTCCTGAAGTGTTCCATAATTTTTATTTTAGAGGTATTTCACTTCCTTGGTTAGATTTATTACTAGGAATTTTTATTTTATTTTATTTTATTTGTGAATGGAATTGTTTCTTGATTTCATTTTCAGTTGATTCATTATTTGTGCATGAAAAGGGGATGGATTTTTGTATGTTAATTTTTTGTTGAGATACTTAGCTGAATTTGTCTATCACCTTTACTTGTCTTCTGGTGGATATTTTCAATATTTTATGTATAGGATCATCTTATTTGCAAAAAGTGATAATTTGACTTTTTTTTTTTCTTTTCTATTTTCTTCCCTTTACTCTCCTTTTCTTGTCCAACTGCTCTGGATAAAATTTTGAGCACTATATTGGATAGGAATAGTGACAATGGATTTCCTTGTCTTCTTCCATACTTTAAAGAAAATGCTTTTAGTTTTTCCCCATTTTTATGTTGGCTTTGGGTTACATCATAACATTTAAATTGCAGAATATCAAGTGACAAGTTAATATCCATCCAGAGATTTTATCTTTTTTTTTCTCTTCTGGAAATAGTATTAGTGTTTTTATAGTTACACACAGGAGAATTGTAACATTTTAGGTGAAAATATGAAAACATTATTGCTTCAAGTTGGCTTAAGGAGATGTGGATATATATCAAGTTGACAAAAGGCTGACTTTTGATGACAAATGTTATGTTTCAATTCCACAGGGTCAATGATACTCAGATATTTAATGAGAAGTGGCTGTGGGTATTCATGTGAGGATGATTTGAAAAACATTACTATTCCCTCAGTGAACTTTTGAGTAAGCAGATTGACCTCCAAAATGTGGATTAACCATATCCAATCAGTCAAAGAGCTGAATAGAACAAAAATAATGACCTCCCAAGAAAGAAAGAATTATTCTCCAGACTAGTTTCTGATTTTATATTCAAGATTGGCTCCTCCTTGTCCTACACCCAACTTCCTTGGAAACTGAGTTGAAACCTTGGCCCTCTTGGGTGCTCAGCACATTGGTCATAAAGTGAAAAACCACAATATCAACTCCAGTGAGTCTTCAGTCAGTTAGCTTATTCTATAGGTTTGGCCAAACTAGCCTCCATAATTCTTTAAAACTATTCCTTAGATTACTGATGCATTGATTGATTGTATCTTACAAATTATATCTCTGTCTGAATAACTATGATTATAACATACACTGGCTAGGCATTTTCTGAAAATCTCCAGTTGGTATGTTAAAGCAGTAACTTCATATATGGTATCTAATTTTAGAGTTTTGTGTGACCTCTATACCTGGACTGGAGAGCATAGAATGCTTCCATCTTTATTTTCATATTTCTGCCAGCACAGGGGTCTTGTTCTATCAATCCTTGTACAGTTTGATGGATGATGAAGGATAATCTAAAAATCAATGATAAAATATGATGATTCATATTCTCTCAATATTCAGCTCCCTATTTAGCACATTTGCATTTTTCTCCCATATATAAGCAACAGACAAATCACGGACACTGGATATGAGGAAAAAATGAATACTTCTTTCCTACTAATGAGTAAGAGTAACATTATTATTTAATGCTGGATTTTTAGATCAATATTTCATGTAGTGAGAAATGATGAAAAACATATGATTTGAAATCAAACTATGAAGGCATTTCATGTAGATTGCTAGGTCTACAGTGTACTTTAGCATTCATAATGTAGAAAATAGGACCCATCTATTGTGTTATAATAAACATTAAATAATGTAAAATGGACAGAATGAGTATAAGATTGTGTGCCATGAAACAAAATTTACAATAATAATATCCATTGTGACCAAAATTTTATTAGTTGTTATATTACTGTTTATACAAATACGTTATTTTTCCTACTCAGCATGATAATCTTTTAGCCCTTTTTAATGCATCTTAATAAAAGTAAAGCATATGTGAAATTTTCCATCTGTTTGTTACCTTATCTGTTTTGATTTATTTAATATCCCATCTCACTTGTAGAATGCTTGGAATCCGAATAACTCACCAGTATTGCCTCATATATGTCTCATGCCTCATTCTTTCAGTTTTCTCCTAAGGATATTTTAATATGCCATAATGGTTTACTTGAGTACTGCAGTTGACACACTAGTACATTAGTAATAATGTAATGATAATTACAGATGAGTCACTGTTGTTATTAGACTTTTTATTCACCATGGATTTGTTTGTTTGTTTGTTTCTGCTTTTGCTTTTTAACTGTTGGTCGGTAAAAGGAAAATAGAGTAAGTATCCAGTTGACTTGCATAAATAACAATTGAGTAAACACAATTATCATATATTTTTTTATTAACAAAAACATAAAAACTCATTGAAATATAAGTCAGAGACTTATAAATGGCAAATCACTCCTTATTGTAGGACAGAAACTATTCTAGAATTAATGATATTAAATCTTACTTAATTAAATTATGAATAAATTTGTTTCAGAACAGTATGTCAATTGATCATATTTTTACTTACCTCATTTTTTGTTATTCTTGATAAAAAATTCAATAGTATAACAAAAAAGAAATATGAGTAAAATATTTTATTTATATATCAAAATGTAACAAATATTTCAATACTAATATTATGATAATAATGAGGCAGCAGAGATATTTTTATATTTGATAAATCAAATCAAGTACATGTGTGAATTTAGAAAATAAATATATTTTATTTATCAATAAATATTATAATCAATTACTTTAATAGACAAATAAATTAAAAAATAGAGTAAAAATACCTTTATTCTTTTTTTATGATGAAGTCATATCTGAAAGAATTAATAAATAAAATTGGCAACTTTTTTTAAAATTTCAGCTTGGAAAATAGTCCTCAAAATGTAAACAGATATGAAACAACAACAAATATTAAGTTTGTATAATTTTCTTGAACATCTAAATAAATCATTGGCATTTTTAATATAAGATTTGTAAATCAATTAGAAAATATGCAAAATCAAAAAAATAGGCAAAGAACACTTGGGAAATACAATTATCAATAATATTAAAACAAAATCAATTTATTATCAGGATAATTTAAATGAAAACATGTACTTCATGTCTTAGAATATTTTAAAATATGGGAAAACATAACCAAATGAAAGGAAAACATGGAGAGTGAGGTCAACATAAGTATTCATGGTTTAAGAACTATTATCATCTTAATGAACATCATTTAAGGCTCATCTGTTGAGAGATAAAGAAAGAGAGAGAGAGTGCCAAGAGAGAAAAAGAGAGAGAGAGAGAGAGTGTATACAGGTGCACATATTTACAATTTCACATTAACAGAATAACATATGCTGAATCTGAATTGCCTTTGTACATACTTTCAGTTTGATTCATTTTAATAGTGAGAATTTTTTTGAGGGGAGGTACCAGGAATTGAACTCAGGGACACTCTACCACTGAGCCATATCCCCAGCCATATTCTGTATTTTATTGAGAGACAGGGTCTCATTGTGTTACTTAGCACCCAATTTTTGCTGACCTGGGCTTTGAACTCCTGATCCTCCTACTTCAGCCTCCCAGCTGCTGGGATTACAGATGTGCACCACTGCACCTGGCTAATAGAGACAATTTTAACTGTAGAAGTACAGAGGATTCCTTTAAATGAAAATAAAAAAAATTTACATCTTTTTGTTTTGTTTTTTGCTCCACTGCATTGAAAATCTTTATTCTTATGTGATCCTACACTTGTTTACCACAGTCTACATCTCTAGAAGTAGAATGGCTAGATTGAAATCCATACATATTTTAAATTATGATAAATGCTGCCATGCTGCATTTCAAGAAGACTGTTTAATTTATCTTCTACCATGTGTGTATGTGAATTTCCACATTATCGAAAAATTGCTGATGATGAACAATAGTGATATTTTAAATTGTTGATATTTATGCCAGGGGCTAGTGTTACCAACAGGAAAAACAAATAATCATTGAGGTATTGTTACCTACTTTATTGACTTTCATAAAGAATACAATGGATAAATGATATAAGAAACTTTAATATGCTCTCCAAGTGTCAGAGAAAAAAGCACATCTGAAGGAGGATGATAACCAGTGAAAATGGCTAGCATCTATTGTTCTTCTTCTTATGTTTATATTTTCACATAGTGTCCATTTCTCTGAACTTCCCTTGGTTACCGTAAATGGCTAGTAATAATAAGTAGATCTTTCTTGGTTACAGTCTGTGCCTTCTCTCATCTACAGTATTTGTTTTATGTTATTCAAATGAATCTCCTACAGAAAATAGTCATTGTGTGTCTCAAAGCAAATTGGATAGCTGCAGACATGCATGATTGATTCTAGTTGGCATTCAGTAGTATATTATTTTTAGAAAGGGGTGATTCTCAAAACATCAGGAAATGACTGGAAATGAGATTGAGAATAAATTTGAGATATTATACATTGTAATTATTAAAATGAAATTAAAATTGTAGTAGTCAAATTTAAGATCCCTATCTTCTATCTGCTGATTCTATGGTCTCTATAATAATTATTTGTAATACTCATAAATGCTCCCCTTTAAATGTGGTTGGTAGGGGAAAAAAGTTTGCCTTTGACTATCTTCACCAGTACAAGACACTGCTGATGGAACATTGTCATAAGTTATTAGGTTTTCCTTGGCATATACAAATATGAGCTAGGCAAAAAACCCTGTATAAAACACCAAAAAACCATGAGTCTTCAAACTGCTCAAAAGTGAGTTGTTTTGAAATTTGATTAGGAAAAACAAAGGGGGTAATTATTATTTTTCTATAAAGTTCTTCTTTTCTTCATATTTGAAAATATTACTAGTCATGCCTATTTTGAAGAGTTCATTAAAGTCTTCTAGTCTTTTACACTCATGAAACTTTGAAATGGCCAGTTGATAATCTCCTTTCAATTCATTCTATCAAGATGTGAAGTATCTTTGAACAAGATTTTTTTCTTCAAAGACTTATTGTCCAAAGGTTTATTTTTTAATTAATGTAAAGAAATTAAATAACTATAACCTCAATTTAATTATTAAAGATTATATTACCAGATATTTATAATTTAATATTATAAATATTTTTGAAATATAAGTTTGTCATAAAACAATCTACATTGTTTTGATTTACAAGGTTATTTATGTTAATACATGTTGATTCAAAAATATTTAGTTCTAAAACATACGTAACTATTGCATTTTTTAATGCTATTTTAACTGTTACTTTTTCATTATATCATTAAAATTTTCCAATTATTCATTTTACATAAAATTAGACATTTTAGTTTAGAAATCATTAGTTGATTCATCTTATTTATGCATCAAAATATTTGTAATATAACTGATTATTGGAAACAAATAAATTAAATTAGATTTTTAACCCCTATTATATTTAGAATGATTATGTTCACTTGAATATATTTGCATATTTGGATATTAACAATCCAAAAGACTGTATTTTTGGTGTTATTGATTGTTGTAGTGAATAGACATAATCATACTTATATTTTTTTTGGAATCTTTGTTTAGACACATGTTTCACAGAGATGATTGACAGCAATAAGCCTTTCAAGTACAGGGGGAAACCAAAACCACACACCAGAATGTGACCAAGTAGTAAAACCTACTTCTAAACTTGGTGCAAACATAAACTCGACAGCAGAAAATAATCTTGTCCAAGTGGGCTTTATGGGATTCAGAAAATCACTCTTTCTTTTTTTTATTAATGCATTATAGTTATACATAATATTGGGGTTGATTTTGACATCATTATACACACATGGAATGTAGTTTTCCCCAATTCAGTCCCCAGTACTTCCCTTTTCCCTCCTCTCCTGTCTCCCTTTCTCTACTGGTTTTCCTTCTTTTATTTATTTATTTATTTTAAATTGTTGCTTTGTAGATATACATAAAGGTGGTATGTTCATTTGGATAGATCAATTTCATTACACCATTCTTCTCTTTTCCTATTCCTCCTTACTCCCCCTCAATCCTCTTTCTGTGCTTCATTGATCTCTTTTGTACTTTCATTGGATTTCTACCCTCAACTCACTTTTTCAAAACCCCTTATTTTGGTCTACATTCTACATATGAGAAACAACATTCCATCTTGATTTTCTGGGTCTGGCTTATTTCACCTAGCATGATGTTCTCTAGTGCCATCCATTTGCCAGCAAAAGCCATTATTTTATTCTTCTTTATAACTGAGTAAACTTCATTATGTGTATATACCACATTTTGTTTTTCCATTCATCTTTTGACAGGCTTCTGGGCTGATTCCATAGCTCAACTAATGTGAATTGTGCTGCTACACACACTGCATAGATGTGGCTATACCACTATAGTGTGCTGATTTTAGTTCTTTTGGAGAAAGACCAAGAAATGGAATAGCTGGGTCACATGGAGGTTCCATTTCTAGTTTTTGGAGGACTCTGCACTGCCTACAAAGTGGTTGTACTAATTTAAAATCCCCAATGATGTATAAGTGTACCTTTCTTTTCACTTCTTACTTGTATTCTTGATGACTGTCATTCTGATTGGAGTAAGATAAAATCTCCATGTCATGGAAGATCACACATTAACTCATAAATTCAATAATGAAAAACAAACTTCCAAATAGAACCATATTATTGTATTTATTCAAGCACCGTTTTCAATAGGCATGCTTGAAAATCTGAGATATAAATAGTATTTAGAAATACAATTATTCATCCCATTATTTAAATTAGTGTTTAACATCAAATAAATATTTTAAAACATGTCAAAGTTCATAATCATTTTTATAAATTCTTAATTTATATTATTATTTTCACAGTTTAAATAAATCAATGCTTTAGTCATAGTGTAGGCTTCTGAAATACAGTTATAACAATAATAATGAATTTAATGTGTACTGTGTAAACCTCACTATTTAAGAGAACTCTGAGAATCCTGCCTTCAGGCTACTTCCTAAGCAAATCATACTTAAGATGTACTTGAACTTCTTTTTTCTTGAGATTGATGAAAAATAAGGGTATTAAGAAAAGAAAAAGTTGTTTAGAGAAAGATTAAAATGCATTGAACCATTGTAGAACAAACCAAGCAAAAATCCTTCTTGTTCCATGTTTTTCTCTCCTCCAGGAACAAGCTCAGTTTGTTGTTTACTACTAGTCTTACATCCTGTGTACACTTTATAAAAATCTATTTTTGTCAAGTATTTCTGTGATAATTTACAGAATTATTACTTGGGCACTTCTTCATACCTTTATTGGGATCCCTGTGAAATGAGATGATAATGGAGCTTTGCTGTTTCATAGAATACTTGTGAGAATTACCATGCTAAGATGATAAGACCTTAGAAAGTTATTGTAATGTGTAATTTCCCATTAAATGCAGATGGTGATCATTTTAATGATGGTGATGATGCTGCTATAATTTGTAAAATGTTCTACTTTGAAAGATCTGGCTTTGATTCTCAATTATCAATTTGATTAAAAATGTCATTAGATTACAAGTTAATGAAAGTATTAATGTAATAGGCAGACTGTTGACACCCTAAAGATTGCTATGGCCTGATATCTAGAATCTGGAAAATGTTGCTTTCTTGGCAAAAGGAACTTTGCAGATGTGAGTAAAGTTGAGAACCTTGACATGGGGAGAATATTGAGTTCAGACTAATTACACCAATCCTTAAATTTGAGATATTTTCCTGGCTAAAATCAGAAAAATAGATGCAATGACAAAAGCTGAGTCACACAGATGGCATTATTAGATGGATTCAATTTATTGTTGATGCTTTTATAGACTGAGGAAGAGGCCACATGCCAAGAACATAGGAACCTCTAAGATGTAGAAAAGATAAAGAAATTGATTCTGTCCAGGAGCTTCCAGAAAGGAACATAATCTTGATGACATCTTGATTTTAGGCTAGTATGACCCATTTCTGACCTAAACAACTCTTATATAATAAATGTGTGTGGTTACAAGCCATGAAGTTTGGGTATTTTATTTTTTAATAGCAGCAATGGAGAACAAGGACCATAAACCTAAGAGGTGCTAGAGTACTGCCCATATCTGAGAGTGTGGAATTTTTCCAAGATCTAATCTAATGTCAATAGTATTATTCTAAATTGTGATGATGAAGTATCATCAGTCATCGGGCTAGATCAGATTTGATAATCAAGAAATAAAATATTAATGACTTTGTCATATAAAAGAAGCAAGCAAAAAAGATGGAACTTACATAAGAGGTGGTTCATTTTGAATGTTTTGCCTCAAAGACAACATCTTGGGAATTTAATTAGTGTTGTGGAAAATCGTTATTTGTTTGAAAATTAAGTACTGAGTGAAACTGGGGGGGGGAAATAAAGAAGCCAAAACAGGTGAAGAATTTGGAGAGCTATTTTTTGAAGGCAATCTATGGCAGGGAGATTATCTCACTGAACAAACCCATTTCAATAAGAAACAATACTTTTCATAACTAAAGCTTCCCTTTCTTCATGAGCCATTCCTGACATGGTTCATAATGTATAGATAAACAGCAAAACATACTCTATTTCCAGCCTGCCTTGCTCTTTTCAGAATTTCCATCCTGCTATATTATGTACAGGAGAAGTGAGACAACCAGCTCAATTGGCCCACGGAGAAGACCCATCATAACCAGTGAATATATTCCCCTTGATGTCCCCAACACATACATACACAGTATGGTGAAATCCTGAATAATTCATCATAATCAATATTCTGTGTTTCTGCCTAACGGCAAGGTTACAAGACAGGTAACAAGGGCATTCATCAAAGAGTGCTGTTTGTAAATGAGATGAAAAGACAGTTGTTGAATATATTTCAACAACCTTACTAACATCCTGGGATGTTTAGACTGGGTAAACATACAGAGGGTTGATGTACATTAAGTATAGGTCAGCCTCTCTTATAGGCAACAAAAACCAGGACTAGTTTAGGACTACTGTTTCCATGGAAACTTCAGATTTCCGAAGTTGATGGCCTTGTTTGTGATACAGGCTGGAAAACTTTGTACTATGCAGAAGGTGACATATAAAAATGAGACTATTTTGAAAGAACACAAGTGTTTGGTTTTTGAAGCAGAAAAAGTCATTCGGCCTTTTGTTGATTTTGTAGACTACACATGTCTCCCATCTCTCTGATCTCTATTTTTCCTCCATCCAAGAAATAATACCAATCAAAATGATCTCAATTGTAGTCATCACCTACCATGCTCCATATATCTACACTTTTCTAGTTAATAATGTACTTTGAAGAGAAGAAATCTTAAACAAATGAACAAATATAGAATGGCCTGCTCTAAACAATCTAATATTGTCTCATTTTGATTAAAGTAGTTGCTAAAACCCTTACTGGTGCATAATGTGCACTGTATAAGCTGTTTCTTGCTTATTTCCATTCTGCCCATTCTGTAATGCTGTGATTCTTAACCAGAAATCATGCAGCTGCTCATCTTGCCACGTTCTCTCTTCCACAAGAAAACATTTACATACCAATTTCCCTTTCTTGAAACCTGCCTGCCTCCTTCTAAACAATTCTCCTTTCACCTTTTCTGGATTATTTTCTAAGTCATTTTTCAGATCGCAGTTTGTATGTTATTTCTTCTGGAAAACTAATTCTGACTCTAAAGCAAGTGAAAGTATTTGGAAATTTTGGTGAAGTGTTATAATTGCATGTATATATTTGCTAATACTGGTTTTGGTGATGCCAAATTTCTTACAAAATTAGCTCTGTGCATATGCTAGTTTCCACATATATTATTTGACATTGAATTTATTCATAAATATTAGGAAATGAATTATAGAATTCACTATTATGAATTTTAATTTGAAGAGGTTTTTTTCTCCATTAAAGAGAAACTAAGAAGCTTATATATTATATATAAAATAAAACATATATTGAATATATATTAATAATAAATATTTGCCACAAGTTGATTTAGCACTAACCATACTTTTATACAAATAGAGTTCAAAACAATCAAGACAACCATGTAGAGCCATTCTATTATTTACCTTATGCACCTTTTTAACTGCATCCATCAGAGTAATCAACCTGGCCTTGAAAACAGTACATGTGAACAGTTACACAAATGTTTTCAGTAGCAGAGAAATTAATTTTAAATACTGATTTAGATCTGTCCTCTTACAACTTTTGTGTAGTGATCTCTATTTGACTGCCTTATTGCAGACTATTAGTTTAAACAAAAAATGTCTAGGAGATAAGAGTATTTAAAATTAAAAAAAAGCACACATTTTTCCTCACTCTCTCTTTTCTTATTCAGTCTAAAAGCCCATTATATCTTTCACCTTATCCTTCACAAATGATATAAATGTGGCAATAGGATTATGAAGGAATGATTTGGATTGAATTTAAAGTTCTTGATCTAGTCATATCTAATCAGTATCCAGTTGATCGTTTTTATACTCTATATGTTTAGACAGATCTTAATGGCTTAGTAGTTAATGATCATCATATTACTTTGTAGAGATGCTAAATTTTGTCAACCAAAATGTGGAATATTGTTGCACTCACCATTGTAATTCTTCCCTTTTTCCTTACTTTGAAGTTCTACCTGTACAACATATTTTTTCATTCTTTTTTTTTTTTTGGTATTTTTAGATACCATATCTATAGACTGTTTAGAGGTATGGTTTTTCAATGTATTTATTAAGTCATCTAGGTTTGAGTCACATGAACATGTCAGTAATTCCAAACCTGCTGAAGGAACTGAGATATTTTAAATAGCAGCCTATTATTTAAAAAAATAATAATGGGGGAAATTAGCCAAAACATTTTATTTTTAAACTTAACCACATTTAATTAAGATGATTTTTTTTGTCTTTAAAGATAACGACTTGCAAAATTATCTTTTAATATCCTATTTTCTGTGTAGATAATGAACATATTTTAGTGTATCTCTGCATTTGGTTCATTTCCCATTTATTTACTCACCTTTACTCTGTGCCCAATTACACTGTGAATTTAAATCTTTTAAAATCTCCCAGCCTATTAGAAACGTTTTTTGGCTATTATTTTTGCTTTTAGGTTATGAACTGGACCAGAAATGCAAATTAACACATATCTTAGTACCATTTAGTAGAATACATTTTTTTTCTTCCAAATCTATCTACTCTAAAAGCTCTAATGACACAAATGCCCATAAAAATAGGGCAATTGAGTTCAAGTGGAGACTTTGTATGCTCAATTAGCAGGAAGTTTATTTTTTTTAGCTTCCAAATATCCTTAAACTGAGAATGTTTTATTAGAGGGGTTATTTTACTTTTAATGGCTGAAATATTTCTGGGCTTTGAGAGCATATTCAGTCCTTAAGAGCTCCTTGGAGAGGATGAGTGACCTTTATCATCAAGCACTAAATGAGAACACCATTGGCATAGCTGTATTATCATAAAGCAAATTTAGAAGCCAGATTTCTAAAAGGGCAAGGAATTGGCATAATGGAAAAGGCCAAGTACGAGTCCTTGTGGAATTTCCTCATGTATTGAAGAAAATGCAGATTGACTGGAGTGAGACCAATATCCTCTTATAGAAATATGCAACAAATTGAGCATGGGATTATGAAAATAGAATATCATTCTAGAGGCCTCCTGCCAGCCATATGTATAGGTTATTACGGTTTAAATCTCCTACAGATAATACCAGGTCAAGGGTGATTGATTTCAGGCTAAACATTTCTTCATCTTGACCTAGTGACCCATCAATGAAGTAAAATGCACTCCATTATAGAAGATAAAGTTTAGATCACTTCCACGTGATTATCAAGTTATAGAAAATAAGTATGCATATTTTGTCAAAATAAAAACATGAGCTCACTGACAATAACTTTATATCACTTAAAACACAGAAAATGTAATAGAATATAAATGGTTGCTACAGCATACATAATACAGTCTTTTACCTTTTCCTTTCCAAGCCAATCAATCTGTACTCTACACACACACCTACCAGAGAACTGTAGGAAAAGTCAGAAAAATAAAATAAAATAAAAGCAAAAACCCTGTTCGTGTCAACAAATACCCAAAATGGACAATTTAAATTCAAAGTACAAGCATAACTACTGGTGAGACCATGAGCCCAATTATGTATAGTAATTAACAAAACATTTTATAACTTTACTGTTTACATAATATTGAGCCTTTGAAAACTTTTAAAGTGGTAAACTGAGGCTTAATGTGCATTATATTACATATATAGAATGAACTTTGAAAAGGATGAGATAGATTAAATAAAATTTAATCTAAAAAATTATTTTTTTAGATTAAATTTTATTTAATCTAAAGGGAAGAAGTACAATGGTGAGTGCAACAATATTCCACATTTTGGTTGACAAAATTTAGCATATATAAAAGGCAACAATTTAACAAATCATTTTTTAAATGAGTATAAACTCCCAAAAGTTACAACAAAGATATTGAAATGAAATGGAAATTCAGAGAAAATTTCAGATAAGGAAACAAAAGTGAAAGAAAGAAGAGAGAAAATGCAAATTCTGATTTCCTTAGGTGTGGAGTAAAATGCTCTTGCTACGTACTTAACTAATGCTTCCTCACTAAATTAATAAAAGATTGAGGAGGATGCTGTCCAAATCAGTTACATTTTAACACCTTGAATATCCACTGATTTAGTTGAGACAAATCCTAAAAGCCCACTTAGTTTGAGGACAGGTATGTGAATATAAACTTTCTTAAGCATAAGAGGAACATAATATTGAAAGTCAATACTGAGATATTTGTTAATAGTTCATGTATTTGTTGTGACATATAGTTGAAATGCTTATATTAGACAGAAGGAAAATTGAATAGAAATGTGACTAATTAATGATTATATATAAAAATATTTAAACCGTGCATCTAGTAATAAAAATTTCATGAAAAATATTCAACTTATATACATACATTTAGTTGAATTTAGTTGATCTAAATACAGAAAGCAAAAAATTTAGAAGTAAATTGGTAAAGTATAAAAATAATTAGCAAATACAACTAATACAATACAATGATGATATATGGCAATAAAACTATAGTATTTGAGTCCTACTCATGGAACACTCACAAAATGTTAACACTTTATAATCTAAATATGAAAGATTAAGAACTGTGGAGAAATCAAAGAAGCAAAGATACAAAATAAAAAATAAAACTGTTTGGATCATAACAAACACATATACACATCTCCATCCATGTACGCTATAAAAGTATTTATTCAACAAATTACATCATAATTCTTTTATAGCATACCTGGAGATTTGTACATGTATTAATGTGAGTTAATGTTCAAGTGCTGACTCTAATTCGGTGCTATCAAAGAGCTACTACTTACACTATCTTCAGGTTTGTATCTTTAAAACTTACATGAGAAACTGCCTGTGCTGTAACATCCAGAAGTGGATTTGCTGAGTAAATAGTTGCAAATAGTTTTAAAATATAATACCACATTTTGCTGCAGAAAGACGGTAAGTTTAATCTTTCACCTACAATCATATATATATATGATTATATATATGATATATATATATATACGTACATGTGCATATATGTATTTTCCTTATTTATTTTCACACTAAAAATTCTATATTTATTTTTGCCACTTAGTTATATGTATTATTATTTTAATTTTCTTGCATCTCTTTCAGTAGTAAGGTCAATCGAATTTTCAAATATTTGTTAACTGCTTAGATTTCTGTCTTGTAAATGCCTGTTCATATCTTGCTGTATGTTTTTTCTTTTGGTTTTTTATTTTATTGAATCCCCATCTACAGTACCTCCTCTTTTCATATTTGTAATATTAATTCTTTGTTTTAGAGACTACCAATATTTGTAATCTGTATGTAGTGGTTAATTTTGTTTATATTTTTTCTTGAGTGGATATGATTTATTAGTATATAATTCATCATATTTTCACATATAATATAAATTTTTATATTGCTTTATTAAATAGAAACTTCTAAATTCATAATCAAATATATTTTCTAAACTTGCAGACGTTTTCTTTTCTTTTTTCCTTTTTTTCTTGTTTTACATTTGTTTTACCTTTAATATATCTCGTGTAATTTAAATATTATAAAGATATTTCTATTATCTTTATTTTTACCTGCTATTTATTCTTTAGTCCTATTTTTACTTCTAAATCCTATAAGGCTTATTTATATATAGACTTACAGTTCTTTTGAATATTTTATTTTCATTACTTCAAAGAAAATAATTATTACTACTTCAAAGAAAAATGTTCAGGGCTATTTTCAGCCTCTCTTTTGTTTTATATTTTGTTAATTCATGTTCATAATAATTTACCTATGTTCTGTTTGCATAGGGCATTTTATATTACTCTTTTCGTTACATCTTTGATATTAGATGCATAGCTTAAAATATTTCATTATTTTTATCATAAAGTAAGCATCTGAGACTATCAATTTCCTTTTATTAACACATTAGTCAAAATTTTTTCAAAAGTTTCAATTTATTAGTTTAACATTTTGTTCACTACAAAATATTCAGCAAATTTCATCATAAATTACTTCTATAGAATATATGGGGAATATGTATATGTGTTATCGTGTTAACATCGAAACACTTTTTTTGTAAGTACTTTGATTCTTTGTTTTTTTTCACAATTCTTAATATTTAACATTTAGATTATGAAGTGTTTACATTTTGTGAGTGTTCCATGAGTAGGACTCAAGATGCTACAGTTATATTAAGTCATATATTATAATTGTACAGATATTAGTTATATATGCTAATTATTTTTATACTATACCATTGTTTCATAAGGTATGTTAGAAACTCCTAAAAGTCTTGCTTTCTGTGTGTAAATCATCTTTCAACTAAATGTATGTATATAAGTTGAATATTTTCCATGAAATTTTTATTACTGGATGCATTCTGTTTAAATCTTTTTACTTATATTCATTAATTGGTCACATTTCTATTCAATTTTCCTCCTCTCTAATGTAAGCATTTTCATATACATTTATGTTAAAATATAGATTTTTCAGGTAGATTCCTCTTTCAATATTTTGTTTGATTTTGTTACCTTTAATTTCCTTATTAATACATGCATTTATTATGAGAACATTTTGCCCTTTTAAAACACACATGATAATTTTTAATCAATTTCTTTTACTGAGTAATTGAGAAAACTTTTTTAGAAAATAGTAAATGACAATTTTGCATATCTTACAAGTAGAGTTACAAATGTTTTCTTTGTCATTTGCCAATATCTTTGTGTAAAATTAACTTTTCAACATAAAGTTCATCACTTTTATAATTTCATCATTTTCTGCTGTTCTGATTCATCAACTTCTAATAGAGCTGTTCTAAAGTATTTTACTGCTACTATTTTCTCCTAATGACTGGATTAGTTTTGGGTTAGATAGTGAGGTTTTCTTGTGAAGTACATAGCAATTCACAACATTTTATAGCAGTAGTGATTTATGTCTTTCAGTGTTATACAGTTTCCTTCAGTATCAGTCAGCTTTAAGAGAAAACAGAATATTCTCACTGATATAATTGAAAAGAAGATCACTCAAATACACCTAAGGACAAAGATAGGATTGGTTTGGGGACAAACCTGAGAGTACAGAAACCAGGATCAAGAAAAGTACTTTATGACAGTGGATAATGGGTAGGAGTGGAAGAGGCTCTCTTGTAGGAAGTTACAAGGGAGGAAGCCCAGCACAGAAAGCTACAGAGAGACCGCCAAGTTATTACCTGATCTCCTCCTCCTCCCTCATTTCCTTTTCCTACAGGGGATTCCTTTGGCTGGATTCCACCAGAAACCTCTCTGTAATGAAGGCCATGTAGTTTCATCTTCCTGTTCAGAGACTAGGTTGGAGAAATGCAGAGATGGAATCTGAAAGTTTCTGAGAACTTCTTTTTGGTCTTTCCCATCATTATTTTGTTCACCTCAAGTGTCAGGAAGAAATGGAGGGATTCTGTTATTTATTAACTATATTCTAACTATGTATTCTGCAACTAAAATAATTATGGAATATGTGTATAATTCCATCAGATCAACTATCTAGATATTTTCAGAAAGGGAAAAATGTTTCCCTTTACCTTCTTATTGCCTGGCGTCTGAGAATTAAACTGTGAAGGATAGATTAACAGATAAAAAAGGCATGCATATTTTATCAATATTGTTTTTTAATTTTACATGCAGGGGTGCATCAGAAAATTAAGTGAAAATTTCAAAAAAATTATTAAACTTGGGTTATCATTTTTGCAAAAATGACAAAATATGGAGAACTAACTAGACAAAGGAAAGGGGTTTGGGCTTCTTTGCCTATATTTGAGTGACTAATGGATTTAAGAATTATTATAGTGAGGTTTGTTTATGCATCTTATCTTGATGCCAACTCTCCATTTGCACTAATTAGTTTTTATCCTGGTGGATATAAAGAGAAGAGTTTTATTTCACTAAGGAAAATTCATTCCCTGATTAGGGAGATAAAGCAGAGAAATCATCCTGTATCTGCTGATTTTTAATTGCCCTCAAGTCAAAATAATTCTTATGACAGTGTCATATTTTGACTGGCATTTCCCAATCCTCTTGTTTGCTACATTAAAAGTTTAAACTATCATTACCTCCTTACATCCCTTGTGGTAGGTCATTATTCCATTTAAGATTTGCAGTGACCAATGTAAGTTCTAGAAACTCCTCCTAGTGTTATCACACTACATTCCTCAATACTTAGGGGAAGATTTGTAGTGCATATTTATTCTTAGCCCACTACAGGATAATTACTAATATACATATGGAAGCCTAATCAGAAAACTCTCTCTAGATGCATGAAATATTGTGTGCAATGAATATAAAGAGATGCATGTATATACACAGTAGTGATTTCAGTTACATTTTTGTCCATCAGACCTATATGTTTTTCTCCTATAAATACCACATATAATCTTTTTTAAAAAATATTTTTAGTTGTGGTTGGACACAATATCTTTATTTTATTTATTTATTTTTATGTGGTGCTGAGGATTGAACCCTTGCACGTGCTAGGCGAGCCCCAACACATATAATCTTAATAACCTTCTGACTGTTTAATTTTTAAGATTCTCTGTATATTTAGCCATTCAAGCAGTTTCTTTATAATTAAGACCATCTACAAGATATCTTCCTAATAACCTATGGTTGTAATTATGCTCTCTTCTGCTCTGTGATGAAGAAACCATAATATTAGCTGGCCTCTACCTCTCTAGGTTCCTATAATTTCCATTAAGGTTAGGGATGAAATGTCACTGAAGAATAGCCTCCAATCATCTGTTGATATAGTTAGAAATCACCAAAACGCTCATCAAGAATACTACTGCCTTCCTCATTTTCAGCAAATTTGTTAATGTCTCACTATATAAAATGTCATCTGGGCCCTTCTGGATGATGTTATTAAGAAAGTGATGAGCACCTTGCCATGACAATTCCATTTGAGCATCTCCATTTCCTTTTCCTGAGCCATTGTAACTCTTTATCCCATACTTCATACAGCAATATTTGATAAATCATAATGCCAATGCACAATATGGAATATTTATGTCCCATATCACTATACCACCAAGGAGTGATTTCCTTAAATATATGTGCAATCTACTCCATGAAACTTATGTTTGAGTTTTTTTCTTGAAGCCACTTCTACTACTTCATTTTGTATCAAGAAAATTTTCAAACCAGAAATAGGACAAAAAAATCCAACTGGTACAACGTAAGGAATTGTCATTTGTAAAGGTATTGGACATATTGGTGGAAGTGAGGTGTGGAGTGGAATTTAATAACTTGAGCTTGCAGCATAAGGAGTTGTTATTATCCTCTAACTTGATCCTAACTTAAAGGATCAAGGGAAGGGAACAACAATGTAAATCCTGAAAAAAGCCACAGTGGACAGTGTAGTAATCATCAGTGGAAGGATATTGCTACCAGTGTAAGTCAAATTTTTAGAGATGAGTTACACAAATACATACAAATCCTTAAACTATCTTCCTTCTTTGTAGTATTTTGTAAGGGCTCACTATTTGTCCAACACAACTAGATGGGAGACAGAGCTAAGTTTGGTAGGTTGTTCATGCTGGTCCACCTGCTAGGTGAGCAAAAAAAATAGCTAGAAGAATAAAGAATGGATATGGAAAGTGGAGCAAAAGATTTTGAGGACATTCTTATGCTTCTTTCCTCAATTTATACTTTTTTGACATTAGAATTTTTCTTCATACCTTTATATATTTTTATATTATTTTTTCACCACTTAATTTTTTAATCATTGCTTGAGTCTTTGACTCAGAAATGTTTTCAAGGCATCACATGATGTTTACAGCATCCTATGATTTTAAATCCATCATCATCATCTTAGGTATGTATTAAATGAGACAGTTAATTTTCTTGACATAAATTCAAGTGACTATCAGTCATTTATTTTCATGTAACAAAGTTTGTTAAACAAGTAATTCAAGTTTCCAATTATTTTAGCTTATGCATCTGTGGGTTCACTGAGTTCTCTGACACATTATCTGGGTTTAGTAGGACCAATCAACTTGGATAGGCTGATTCCATGCATACACCATCCTCCTCTTGGGAACCAGAGATTTACTGAGATATGGTCTAATTAAGACAATTGCACAAAGATTGGGAAATAGACTCCCATTTAATGCAAAGAAAATAAAAGTTTAGACACCAGGCCATTTTTTACCTTAGGTTTCAGCCATCTACATTGTTAAGTGTAAGGAATACAGGAGTTAGAAAATTCTTAGATAATTTCAATAAGAATGTTGCATATATTATATTTTCATTAAAATCATTCTTTATGACAATTCACCGCATCCCGTTTTCCCCAATAAATAACTATTTCTGATAGGTGTCTTACCAATTTAAAAAAAATGCCCACTGTTTTTTACAGTTAGTGACAAAGTGACAGTTAAAGTATCTGCAACCAACTATGAAATTTCTGATAATGCTACCTGTTCACTCTATCGGTAATATGATAATATCCTAAGCAGAAATACACAGTGCCTCTGGAGTGTAGCTTTTTATTGATTAACACATTGTTGGAATAGTTTAAGATATACACATTGTAACATCTGTCAACAGTTAATGATATTTTTCAACATATTTTGCCTTTTTGGTTTATTTTTCCAAATATCACCTAATTTTCACATACTAAAGTGGGATACAGCTATGCAACAGTATGATGTGTTTCTTAAATTCATTGCATTATTTTAAATGGTGCAGAAAAACAAAATTTATAGATAGCATTGGATTTGGGTTGAACATTCTAATAACTGTGATGGATATAAAGATAGAATCTTTATAAAATGGTGACAAAATTTAATATACAATTGATGTTTAAGAAATTCATACAATCTTTAATGTGCATATACATAATATATGTATATACACATGTGTATACATATGTGTATATACATATATATAATATAGACATATACAGAGAGAACTTTCCTATAAAAAGAGCTGATATTTGTTAACGTGAGTGTAAAAAGGGATAATCTTGTGAAATCTTGTGAAGTGATAGAAGAGAGGTAATTTTAAATCTGATGGAACCAGGTGTGAGGAATATTGCTTATAACATACAATGGAAATTAAGAGCCTGTAGATGTGGGAGGTTTGTGGGTTCCCATGCAGTGTGATTTATCTGGGTGCAGGCTTCTGTATTTATCTAGTGCTTGACATGAATAAATTCAGCAAATTTGTGTGTTAAACTCAAATAATTTCAAATCTATTATATTGTTTTTGAATATAATAGTAAATATAAATATAACATATGCTAATATATAATGCTAATATAAAGTAGCAATTTGACTAAACTTTAAGTATTCATTATCAGTTTTTCAATACTTGCTCTGTATTTCAAAATAAAGTTAATTGTGGTATTATTTATATATATGATTCACATATTTATAATACATAATTTAAAGTTTTGATGATTGTATACTTTTATATGCTCACCATACACACTCAAGATATAAAATATTTTTGCACATTAATTTGTCTTGATTTTTTTTCTTTTTTTACAATTCATTGTAAAAAATGCCTTCCTAAGCACCCATTAAGTGATTTCTCTCATAATACATTGGTTTTGCCCCTTCAAGATTTTCAAGTAAACTTAACTGTCCAATATGTACTCCTTTTTTTGGCTTTCAAATTCCTTTTTGTATATTTTTAATTCTTAATATTCTGCTTTGAATGTAGGGTTTACTTCATTTTATTCCAAGAAGTATTGAAATACATTTACCTACTCCCCAGTTGATTGACAATGGATATCTCTACTTGGGGGATATTATGAATAAAGCTCAAACAAATGTTTCTGTTTAAATATCTAAGAATTCTATTGAGAGATCATATGGTTAGCATATATATCATTTATAAAAAAAAGTATCATTATATTTTTCAAAATGGTTTGTATAGTTTACAATATGAGAAGTATAGTATTTGGCATTGATTTTTTTTTTAATTTAGACAATTACAAAGTGCAAGCTCATTTGCAGCAAATTACTTTAGTCTTAATGTTTCTCCCCATTGCCCTCTTTTCTTTCTCTTTCATCATCAGGGAGAAACATTATGTAGCTTGTTTCAGTATTTTTTGCTACATATTTTCCAACAAGATTCAGCTCTATTTAGCAGGTTTTAATTGTTTTTCAGTTGCAGTAAAATTGTTTTAGGTCTCTCCTCAATTTTGACCATTTTTAGTTCACTCTTCATGTAAGCAGCCAAACATGGATTAATTTCATCTTAATTTAGACTCTATGCATAAATATCTTACTTTGTCTTGTATTAAGTGTTTATGTTTTCTGATTTTTCTTAATAAATATGCAGGGAATTTTATTAGCATGAGAAGAAAGAATTTCTTATATTAAAAATGAATTTAACCTAATTTGTCATATATGCACACATAGATAAATTTGTATGTACACATTAATGTATTTTAAAAATTTTAAAAATCTAAATTTAAAATGCTTAATTTTAAAATTACATGTGAATATTAAATATCTATATATTGATGTGAATATGAATATAAGTTTATAAACTTTGGCCTAACCTGTATCTTTATTTTAAAGGGAACAAATTTACACTTCCTGAAGAGTGGGGAAGTCTGAAGATCTTACATTTCACATAAAAACTATCTTTACAAAAACTGCATATCTGCTGAAATTAGCTCAGGAGCACTGTTCACATTCTCTTAAAACAACAACAACAACAACAAAAAAGAAAAAATAACTATGGCTTTTGACAGCTATGGTAATTTGCTTGACTGCAATAACAATTTCAGTATATATTCATCTTAAAAATATAAAATAATAATAAATGTGGGAAAATTATAATAAATGGATATAATTTTTATATTAATATTTAAATTCATATGAGTTGAAAACAGAATGAAACTTCATGAACTATTAAACTTGCTGTCCTCTGGAAAGAAGAATAATGGGTGCCATCTCTCTACTTTTGTGTATTTTTATAAAATATCCCAATGAGCATATGTTACATATAATTTTTGAGAAAAATACTTTAAAAGTACTTATAAATTTTAAGGGAAATTGCGTAGTAAAAACATAGGAATGTAATCATCACATTCAATTGTGATAAACATAAGTCTACTGTTTAAGACAGTGAATCAAGCAGTGAAAATTACAAAAAAAAATAGAAAAATAAAGTCTGATAAAATATGTGTTAAAATAAATGATCAATGTTCACATAAGAGTTTTTAATTTCCTTTTGCTTGAAATCAAACGTTTCCTATTTTATGTAAATCAAATCAAGTGATAAAAGACATGTGCAGAATGCAATACATTCACTTTTAAATGGATACATCATTGTACTTTATGTATACTATACATTTACATTTATGTAAGTATATAATATTGGTATGTATACATGTTATATGTGAAATGCATATATGTTTACTTACAAATTCACAAAAATACTCATAATAAAATACATTGCTTACATTCACACTTATTCTAAATGTTAATTTCAGCTCAGATCAAATTAAAAGACTACTCTGGGTCCAGTATGCCGTTACTTTAAACATAACAATTACTCATTGACTACATGATGTATACTCTTTTCCAAAGTGAGTTTGGATGTGCAATAAAAACCATATTCTGTCCTATTCTCTAGAGCTACAATCTGTGAGAGTGATTAGTGCCTGAGGTTATTACCATGTAATTAAATCAACAAGTCTGATGCATATGTGAATCAATTATTTGATTGTGCCACTTTATATAATACTATGATCAATGAATATAACTATTTATGATAAATGAGTATTTCTTCATAAATGATTGGGCAGATGGATAGATGGCTTTTAATAGCTCAGTTATGCCATCTGCCAATCTAAGAAAATGACCAGAAACAGCCACAATTATCACTTCATAAAGCTTTCAAATAGGGTTTAAAATGGGAACCTTTTTGATTTTGTAAATATTCGTTTTGCATGTTAAAAATATCACAAGTTAACATGAATTTTAATAATATATTTCACAATTGTGTCATTTGATACTAAACATATGCTATTTTGTTCAAAATAAATATTTAGCATGTTGCTTGAGAATACTTCCAGACATAGTCTTTAGAAGCTTGACTATTTTGTTTACAAGAATTTTTATTTTCTTATTAAATATGGATTCATCATTTGCCACTTAAAATTCACAAAACAAATTTCAGAGGTAAAATAATTTTGTTAATTTATTTTTAACAAAGTAAAAGGTAATGATGTTAAAAATAAATTAAATGAAGTTATTTGTTTTATAAAATTGCAAAATCAGTTCTTTCACAGAGGAGCAGAAAGATGAAAGGGTGGTTATTTTTGTAGGCCACAAAACAAAGAGTTCAAAATGTTACATAATGCTGTAGTTATGAGGAGTATCCAGGAGTTTTTTTGAAATTATAAATTGAGGTTTAGGAAATATTTAGGTCAAAATAAAACAAACCCAAAGTAAATACTCAATATTGAAAAAAAATTCTCATTTTAATGTAGTATTTATACTGAAAATTACATACAAATTTACATTAATAAAATTATTTTTTCCATGAAAGAAAGCATTTTTAGTTAATTATGTTAGTCAGTTTTCTATCACTGTGACAAAATACCTGATAAAAACAACATAGAGGAGGAAAGTTTACTTTGGTTCATGATTTCTGAGGGTGCAGTCGATCATTGGTTGGTTCCACTGCTATGAGCTGGTGAAACAGACCATCATGGTGGAGAAGTTGTGGTAAGGCAGAGCTTCTCACTGTATGGTGGCTGAAAAATAGAGTTAGAGGGAAAGAGGTTAGGGACAAGAAGTGTTCCCTTCCAGGACATATCCCCAGCTAGATCCCACCTCCTAAAGTTTCTACTATGTTCCCAAGATGCTATCAGCTGTGAATTCATCAATGGATTAATCCACAAATAAGGTTTGAGTTTCTGTGATCTAATCATTTTCTGAAAGCCTTGACCCTAAAAGTTACTGCACTGGGGACCATGCCTTCACCACAGAAAATTGGGAAATGTTCCAGATCTGAAGCATACTATTAATAATGAATTGACACTTTCAGAGTAACTTTAAGACCAAATTTTTTTCTGACTTGTCAAGGCAACATTGGTTCTGCCAGAAGCTATAAAAACTACCTAGGGAAGAGCTTTGACACACAGGTCCAAAAATGTGTCAGTACTGATGCTGTTTATGTGTAAAATTCATGGTGTGTTGAGTTGATAATAGGAGGTTTTCTTTTATCACCTTTATTAAACTAAAATAAATTGTGGGCTTCAAAGGAAAACAATAACTAAATAATACATTAAAATTAGCATATTTCCTTGTTTTGCTTCTTCCATGGATATCATCTTCATATTCTCCTCTACCTAGAGATAGATTTATTCTGATGCCTAAAGGAATATCCAAATATGAGAAGGCAAAGTTTTAAAGAAACTCTGAAATTCTTTATATGATGAAAAACTGAAGACATAGGAGAGTTTTTATACTGGAGACCACATCAGAAAATATTATGACAGGTTGCACTGGAAAAAAAAAAAGTTAGACTTTCTATTCTGTATCCATGGACTAAAAGATGTGGTAGAGGTTTCTTTTACAAGACCGTTTCACTTTTATTGATGAGTTTTCTGTTATCATCTCCTGTGGTATTTAATTATTTCTTCCCAAGAAAAATAGAATGCATTAATATGTTTATTACGTCTATAAATATATTTGTAAAAAGAATTTGTCATTTACATCTTTATGGTTTTATATTATAATGGTAAGTGAATTAATAAGGGTTAATTTAGAGACAATGCTCTGTTTTTCATTATCGTATTGAAGGTAGAGAATAGGTTATTAATAAATGGCCTATGAAGGGAATGGTCCAGTCTATAAATAAATGAAAAACTAGTATTTTCTATTTTAAAAACAACATGAAGCATAAAGGGTAAACTTTTGAAATAAATTATTCATTACTCTGATATTAGATGCAATTTTTTCCATATATTCTCACAAAGATTGTAGAGGGAATTCAAGCAATATCTTAATTGCGCTAAATATTAATTAATATCTACTAATTTTTTAAATCAATCATTCTCACACAAAAACTAAAGACTTGCCAAATGTACATTAAGCAACAAATGATTCATCGGCTCTCCATATAGTAGTCCTAATAAACCCATCTATTTTGCACATTTTCCTGATTATGTGACTGAGGTCTCATCTTCCTTATAGTCATAGTGACAGGTGGTCAGCAATGATAATTGTGCTGTGATAATAAATAGGTCAATCTCTATGATTCTTTCCTTTTAATTATTCCTTTTGTTAAATTAAAATGGCCTGCAGCACAGTGTCCTTTCTTATATGGGATTTTATTTCAGTAGTGTTTATACCACCTCCAAACAAACATTAGCTTCTTCCTTTTTACCAAAGACTTTGAGGAACACCCAAGCAATGCTTAAAAGTATTATGGAAATAGAGACAGAGAGAGGCATTAATGCCTTATCCAAATCCAGCTATAATCTCACTTCTTCAGCTTTTACCTCTGTGAACTGAATCTACATCTGCAGTTTTGTGCCTTGATTTCAAACCCTAACCTCATTACCTCAGCCACAAACAGGTTCTTTTCTCAAGTGCCCCTCTCTTAACCTTGAAATAGTAAAGTTTTATCATTCCAGTTTGTTTTAAATGGTTCTTGCAAAATTATCTGTTATGATGAAGTCATTCCCAGGTAAGTAAGCGGTTTTTATTTAGAAAATTATCCCTGAGTTTAGAGTACCAGTAATAAGCAGGTCATTTAATTTACTTTTCATAATATAGTATAAAATATACCAATTATTGCTTTAAACTATGATGTCTATCACTCAGGTTTTTTAATCTTCATTTTATTTTGTTTTATGTGTTTTGTTATTAACCTTTATTCATTTTCCTGAATAAAAAGAAAATATAAAGAGAGGTGAAATTCACAAATTTTCAAGCAGTGAAAGACATATTCTTACTCCATAAATTAAAAATATAAATTCCTACTGATTACCAATGGAAAGATCACACAACCTACTGGCTTTACAGTAAAAAAAAAAATGTGTGTTAAATATACATGGTTTTCATTTGAAATTTACAACAGTTACCTCAGGGTACATGATTTTAAAGACTCACAGGATTTCAAAGCCTCAGTACTGGTAAAAGATATTGTGCATGAAGAGAGAGAGAAAATCAAGGTACACTCTTGGAGGTCCACGACTTCAGCCACATCTCCTCAGGCACCTTTTCAGTTATCAAATATATACTTTGCATTTAAATGTTGAGCCAGGAAGATATATGTGAGATACCTTTATCTCAAAAAGCCAAAGCACAAGATTACCGAAGCATCTTTTATATCTTACTAGTCACTGATCTAAAACCAAACTCTGTACTTTGTTAAGTCAGCTGCAAACCATAAATCTACATATTTCCAATATATAATGTAGACAAGCTAGTAAAGAGATTCTCCAGGGGACTTTCAAACTTTAAACAGCATATGATAAATTGCTAAAGGACCTTTTGTTCTAATCTCAGCCAAGGGTAAGCACCATGGTTACAGGCATCTCAGAAATAAGGATGGAAATGACAGTGGCCAGGTGCAGACCTTATTTTTAGCTAAGACTAAATTTATAGGGGTGGTATGCTGAGTAGCACAAACTATTCAGTTCATATTACTATTTCTGAAAGAAGCAGTAATGGATTTTGAAAAAAGAAATGTCAATAGTAACTTTCAGGGATGCTAACTCTCTTTCAAATGTGTAGGAACACATAAAACAACAGTAAGTTTTTTTCCAAAGATAATTCGAAGCAGAATTAATTCATCAGCTTCTCTTTTAATCAATAAAAATGCAGTACGAGAAAGAGACATTTGTTTCTATAAACCATTTAATGAATGTGCTGGCACACTAAAAAGCACATTACCAATTATGATTGAATTATGACATAAAACATTGGAAAATAAAAATAAACATAAGCTTCTTCATTATTGTTTGGGGCTGGGGCTGAATTGCCTGTGATCAATTATCCCTAAGGTTCACAGAAGGTTATTTCTATGATCTATCAGTCAGCATCCTTTCAAAATTCATACATTGGAACTTATTACACACTATGAGTGTTAAGAGATAGGGTCTTGGGGAAGCCATTAAGTCATGAAAGTGCCACCCCATAATACAGACCAGATGTAGAATCTGCTAGTAACTTGACCTTAGACTATCCAGCTTCTGGAGCAGTGTGAATGAGTACTTTCTATTATTCACAAATTAGTCAGTTTAAGGTATTTTGTTAACACCCTGAAAGATCTTAAACAATAACAAAGTATAAAAATCACAAAGATAGAAAAGATAATATTCAAATTCTTAAAATTTGTACTTATCATGTTTACCTATTCTACTATAAAGTTGGTTTATGATTCTCATGAACATCTAGGGTTTAATATAAAATTCTATGAATGCTGCAAAGTTTGCTGTCTATTTTTAAAGTTTTAAGTGAAATACCAAATATCTGTGCATGTCCTACAAAAATATTTCATTTGTAAAATGTCACAAAACACCACATTTAAGGATAGAAATAAATGTAAGACCAAACAATATTTTTCACTAACATGCAATCTTTTTCTATGCATTTTCCCTCAAAAAAATAAATATCCAAAATTCTTGTGAAGAATTATTACCAAGCATTTAAATTTGGGGAGAAAAAATAACTCCAGAAATACATACAACACTTAGAGTTTGACCAAAACAGCTGGGTTTGGCATTGCTCACTCATAATCCCAGTGGCTCAGGAGGCTGAGGCAGGAGGATCCCAAGTTGGAGGGCAGACTCAGTGAGACCCTATGCAACTTAATGAGACCCTGGTTCAAAATAAAATATAAAAAGGGCCAGGGATGTGGTTCAGTTGTTAAGTGCTCCTGGGTTCAATCCCCAGTACCCTCCCAAAAAAAATCTTTGACAAAAGCGAAGAATGTTAGATTGCCTTATACCTTATGAGAAGTATATTGTTTCCTTACTCAGATATCTTCACCAACACTTGCTTTCCATATTTGTCTTACTCCTCTTGTCCCCTCTAATAATGTTGCAAATCTGTAGATGTCTCAGAATTTGAGTACCAGACACCATGTTGTAATTGGCACAAAGAAGGTGAGAATTTACTCAAACTCATAGGTATTTGTGTTGAAATAGTCTCCTTTTCCTAAATGTACAAGTTGTATTCCTAATATTACTTTATGAGTTGAAATAAGAAAATCTTCTGTAATAATTTTTCACTAATTTTTTTAGATTTATTTTCAGTTCTACATAAATACATGCACAATGGACGAATAGATAAAATGCAGAGTAGGTATAAGAAGAAGACCAGAATTCAATTTTGTTTTCCATTAGAAGTTGTGATTTTTGAGCGAGGCATGGTTATGGAGTAGGAAACAGGTCAAGAAGCAGCAAGCAACACTTGAAGAGGAGGGAGAACTGGGCCTAGAGGAGAACAAACTGAAAATTCCGAGCCCTGATCCACAGTTTTACACAATATTCATATTTTATTTGGCTTCATCTTGGACCTGTCCTATCATTGGGGGATTTTTTTCTTAAAAAGAAAAAATTCTAACCAAGGTGACTGAAGGCCTTGTGCACGGTGTGTAATAAAGCATGTTCCTTTCACAGGCATTGGTTAGATCTCTAGCCTTGAAAGCCTGGTAGAGGGGTGTTTACATTTCAAGAGACAAGATTCCTCGAATATTTACAGTCTAAATGGTCCATTAGGTTTCCTGAAGAAAGGATAACAGAAGGGGAAGGAAATTAACCCTTTCTCCAGGCGTAGGTTTCTCATCATAATGTTCTGATACTTTTATGTTACAGTCAGGTCTGGTTTTGTCATCACATTCATGAGACTCAATGGGTTGAGACAGGAGGAGCACAAGTGGAAAGGAGACTCAGCAATTCAGTGAGACCCTTCGCAACTTAAGGAGACCCTGGTTTCAAAATAAAAAGTAAAAAAGACTGGGGATGTAGCTGAGTGGTAAAGGGCCTCTGGTCTAATCTCCAGTACCAAGAAGAAAAGAAAAAGAAAGAATGATTGTTAAAATGACTACGAGACACTTCAACCATTCTGTTCAGTGAGTGCAGAACAAAATTGTAGGTCATAAGAAATGTTTCTGATAAATTTGAGTTCATTTGGTGCCCCTTCATGTATACTTCTTGATTGCTTGTCTGCTCTTAGAGGCAGACCAAGTCTAAATTAATCCTAGGCGTCAAGCATAGGAGAGGTGAGTTCCCAATATCCTAAAGAATATGTTCTGTGTACTACAATGAAACTTTGTCAAATGTATGCTAATATGGTTCTGTACACTGCCCAATTCTTAAAAAAAAAAAGAAAAGAAAAACTAATATTTACAAAACATGTTTTATATTGGGCCACAATCATTTAAACAAAGATCAGAGAATTCTACAAAATATGGTTGAAGACTGATTGAATATGTTATTTTCTTTTTAACTCAAATGCTGTATACAAAAGCACAACATGCTTTTTATTATAGCAATAAATTCTATGCACCAGGGAAGACACATATGGCTACAGCACTATTTATATTAAAGCTCAAGCTATACTTTGAACTTGGATGCACAGTGATAATTATATACTGATCTCTTTGATCTTTCTAGAATGCTTTACTCATGCCCAGTTAATTTCTACCATCAGTTTTATCTTGAAACAGTAGCATTGGCATGGAGTAAACATATAACTTTGTGTTTATGAGAAAGACTATGAAAGGCATTTGATATATATGGCTTCATGAAGAAACTCCAAATAATATTAACATATTGCAGAATCAAAAATGCATATTCTATTGATTTTAGGAAATCATAATAAATAATCTCCAGTAATTTTTAATATTCAAATTAACAGCATATGTTTTAAATATTTATATTTCTCTGAGTTTCTGTTTTAACTACAATAATTCTTTATTCCTATTTTTTTGAGTAGAAGAAATGTGTATTTGTTACAGGCAATTCACTTATATTTGTTCTTTTCTTTCTCTGGTCTTATTACTTCATTCAGACATATTTTTATTCAGTGGCACACTGTAGCATCAAGATATTACTAGGTGTGGATTTCTAGTCTGTAATGCAGCTCAGTACAGCTTATTCCTTGGTGAAGGCTTCAGAGAGATAAACAGTTTGAATGTCCATGTCCAGGGCACAGAAGCACGAAACAAATTGCTTTCTCCATAGAGATGTTCAGATTCAAAAGAGCAGGCCTTAGAAGATGATCTCCAAGGAGTACCTTTTAAATCATTATGTCTGTAGAAAGACACACAATGGAGACCGTTCCCATGAAAAAGTAAACTCCCACAGGGTATTGAGGGTCCACTAATTTATATTTCTAAACTAATTTCTAACTTTTAAGAGTTCTTGGCTATTTACAGATTACTTGAGTTGAGTACTTTCCAAATTTTCAAAATAAAGAATAAAGGATGTCAGGCAAAAGTAAAAAATTCTATTAAATATGCTATATATTTTGTAAACAACTTTCATAAGAACAGGTCTGACTGACTGAAAGGCCTCAGTCATCTAGTTGCCATCTTAATATCAACTGATTTCTTCAAACCAATCACAATAGACAGCTAATGATGGCATGTTTATACTGCCAATATTAATACACCCCACCATAATTCTGTACTATCTTCTATCTGAGATAATTCTAATATCATTGTAAGTAATTCCCAGAAAGGAAATGAAAAAAAAATTATTATTGTATCTTTAAATCACATACTTAATGTTTTAAAAGAATTTGAAAAGTCTTTAGAAAGAATGTCTTAAAGAATTGCATTTTATGAAAGAATAGTGGAATATTTATTTGCGTGAACATTAAATTTCCCATTAAATTTTTCATTTCATTGTTATGGTACATCATTGCACAAAGAATCAGAGAAAATGTAGTCACCTCCAAATTTTATAATCTCACAAAATCACCAAATTTGTTTAAAGTGTGTTAAGAGAAAAATAGCATATTATCATTGTCCCACTGAGTAATTTCTATTAAATAAAGCATCTAAAATTTGATTTCATGCAGCCTATTTTTCTATACATTATCTCAAAGAGGAAACTGTTCAACAACATTTAACTTCAAATTCCTATTTACTAAAGCAAGAGAACACCAGGTATGGTGGCACAACACCTGTAATATTGTCTCAGCTGGCTAAGCTGAGGCAAGATGATCACAAATTCAAAGCCAGCCTCAGCAACTTAGCAAGGTCTTGAGCAATTCAGCCAGACCCTCATGGACCCAGTTCTTTACCAGTTCTCCACATATTGCTTAATCCAGTAAAGGTGACATCTAAGATTAACCATCATAGCAGGAAAAAAAATGTTGTCACATTTCCTTTTAAACAAAAGAAATTTCAACTTGGTAACTTTTTTCCAATGTTTGCTCCATTTCTCATTTATTTTCCAGAAGTATCAGTAATGGGTTCAATCCCTAGTACCATAAAAATAAAAGGAATGTTTGATTTACAAATTTTCAATAACTTATATCTGAGCAGGGCACGATGGTGCATGCTTGTAATCCCAGTGACTCGGGAGGCTGAGACAGGAAGATCACAAGTTCAAAGCCAGCCTCAGCAAGGATGAGGTGCTGCACAAGTCACTGAGACCTTGTCTCCAGATAAAACACAAAAAAGGGCTGGGGATGTGCCTCATTGGTCAAGTGCCCCAGGATACTCCCTTCAAAAAAAAAAAACAACTTATAGCTGAACTCTTAATTTTTTCCTGAATTATTAATTCTAGTGTGAATTAGTAGTTGATGTCTTTATTAATTTTGAAAGATGACTTTGTAAATTTTGTGTAATAACATGTGCATTTGTATTTGTTATGATTATAATTTACTACTGTTATTTTATTTCTATTGTTAATGAATTATATTAAAATTGTTAATAAATATTGGTTATGGCTGTTAATTACAGGGTCCAGATATTATGGAACAAATAAAAATAAGACAATTGTATTTTAGAAATGTATGATTTTGTAGGAGATGATGCAACACCTAAGCATATTAAATAACATAACAAGGCTGCATATATTAGAGAATTCAAACCTACCTAAGTATCAAAAAAAGCTACATAAGTAAAAGTTTATAAATCGATGTAATAATCATCAATAATTTGGGAATATGATGTTTCTAGAAGTAGCAAAAGGATTCCTCAATACTGACACTTCTTGCGGATGCTCTCTCTCATAAATTGTTATTATTCATTTACTTGCTCTGAATTTTCATAATTTGCAAGATTATCATAACCTTTAAATTGTGTTTAAAAAATTGTCTATTCTGGCAATTGAACCTATGGGACCCTTGTCACTGAGCTACATCTTCAGACCTTTTTTCTTTTCTTTGTTTATTTATTTTACTTTGAGATGGTCTCTTAAGTTGCTGAGAGTTTTGCTAATTTGCTGAACCTGGCCTTGAACTTGAGATCCTTCTGCCTCAGCCTCTACAGTCACTAGAATTACAGGTGTGTACCACCACATTTGGCTTAAATTATGCAAATATTTTCTTATTCAAAAAGTGACAAAACTGCACTTATGTTCATAATTCCACAGAACCTATCACAACCTGAAACATATTTCTTAATGATAGAGTAACTTCTATTCCTGACAAGAGCTGTTTTAGTGTAACAATAACAGTGAAAGAGTGACCAGTATAATACAAAAAAAAAAAAAAAAGTACAGACAAACATCAAGTAATTCACTGGAAAATAAATGAGAAATGGAGCAAACATTGGAAACAAGTCACTAAGTTGAAATTTCTTTTGTTTAAAAGGAAATGTGAGAACAACTTTTTTTTCATGCTGTGATGATTAATCTTAGATGTCACCTTTAATGGATTAAACAAGATGTGGAGAACTGGTAAAGAACTGGGTCCAGGAGGATGTTTCCAGAGGAGACTGGTGTGTGAGTTGGTGGACTAAGTGGAAAAGATCCTTGTTTAATGTGCCTGGGTGCTATTCAGTCACCAGGGGTCCTGGATGGAGCAAAATAGAAAGTTAATTTTTTTCTCACTTCTGAGAGCTCAGACATTCTCCTCCTCCTGTCCCTGGACATCAGAACTGAGGCCTCTCTGGCCTTTGGACTCTAGGACATACAACAGCAACTCCCTGGATGCTCAGGCCTTCAGCCCATGCTGAGAATTACCCCATCAGCTGTCCTGTTCCTGAGGCTTTGGGACTGGATTGATACTACTTGTATCATTCGGTCTCCACCTTGTAGAGGGTCTCTTGTGAAACTTCTCAGCCTCCATAATCACATGGGCCAATTTTTTCTAATAAATCTCCTCTTTTCCATTCATTGTTCTCCCTCCTCTCCTTGTCTCCATCCTTTCCTTTCCTTCTTTTCCCATCATAAATATATATATATATCACTATCCATAAATATAATATATAATATATTTATGGATATATATATATATATATATATATATATATATATATATATTTCTCTTTTGGGAGAACACTAATACATTCCAAAAAATTACACATTTCCTTTTATCTCTTATATAAGTATAAGTATGGTAGGTAGATCACTAGTCCCAAGAAAGGCTAGTAAAATGTGAATCTCCATGACCCATAGTCACCTAATTTGTAGTGTTTCACTATTATCGTTCTTATGAAAAGATGTAAATAGTAAAGACACTTGCATATTTTCTTTCTTATACAAAATAATAGATAGACTGACAACTTTCTGTATGCACATCATCTACCCATGCTCTGACCACCTTTTGTTAAGAGCTTACAGATCTGCCTGAAACTCAGTTTTCCAGTGCAAGATTGACCCTCCAGGGAAATAACAAAGGGATGAGAGATCTAATCCAATTTACATCCCACTCTTATAATTGGCACGAGAATAAATATTTTTAGTCTGTCAAATGAGACTCATTTCAAGTATTCTAAGTATCTGCTAAAGCAAACCTCAATAATTGACTACCCTTTCTCCCCTGAACTTCATCTACAGTTTTCAATTTTATGAAAATTCTGAGGATGCTTGTTAACCTGAAGTTGAGAAGGTAATAGAGAAGCTGCTAATTAGTAACAAATGCATTATTTATGGATGTCTAAAAATATTATTTAAATAACCCTTATGCTAACAATGTGGTAGAATTAAATTTTAATTGGGTATGGTATCATTTTTGAAATCCACTGGAGTTGTGACATTATACTTTTCAAATAGAGAAATAAATAAATAGTTTTCTGACTAAGCTGCTTATTGAAGTTGCTATGTGATATCAATTGTCCATGTCTTTTTATTGCTTGATATTACTCCATTATATATAGACACAACAAAAAATTTTATGTATTTAATTCCTGATAGGCATTTATATTAATTCCCTATTTGAACATAAAAAATAATGCTGCTATGAATACTTATTTTTAAGTAGTTTTTATATGGATATACACATTCTTTTCTCCCAAGTAAATATTTTTGAGTGGTTGGGTCATATAGTAGTTCAATTTTAACATTTTGAGAACCTGCTAGTGGAATTCTACCAAGAAATATTAAGGAACAAGCTACTGATAGGAGTAATAATATGGACAAATGTGAGACTCAAATATCCAAGAGAATATACCTTATAATTCCACTTAAATGAAACTCTAGGAAATACAAATCTAATAATTTATTAGAGAAAGTAGATATCTCATTGCCAATATTTTATATCATAATTAGTATGTGGGTTACCCAGAAAACTATACTTCTCAAAAGATATCAGAATATACACCCAAAGTAGATGTAATTTGTTTTATATGAATAAAGCTCAAGTATGGGTTGTGTGTGTGTGTGTATATATATATATATATATATATTTTAAGCTATGCCTATAAATATTTCATTTTATAACATAATTGTTTGGAATTTTGTCTTAATGGAATCTAATCTTAATCACCTAAATTGATTTGGCAAATCTGAAAAATAAAAATATTAATAAATTGTTGGGAAAATTAAATATGTTCATAAAGATAAAATAGTTGAAATACAGCCTGACTTTTAAGTTTTTATGCTTTATGCTACTATGCATATTACACACAAATATGACCTCTTCTATGAAAGGATGCAGGATTTTTTGTTCATGTCAACTGGTTGTTAATCTATATATGTGCCTCTGATTTAAGAAATTTAAGATATAATGTGAGGTAAAATCTGAGGGAATAGTTTTATGAGGTTCATGAAATATCATACACATGAAAACCTGAACAAAGGTTAAGATGTGCTACCTGATCAACTTTTGAATAAGAATAGGAATTAAGTATAAAAGCATGAACACCCTTATCAAGAATATATAATTATTTTTGCTAGCCTTTTGTTTGATTCTAATGCATCTAATCCTTTTGCTTAGATCACATAGAAAGAATTAATTAGCAGATCCTTACAAATCTTCATGAATTTTGTTATACAATATCAGGATAATTCTGTTAAATAGGTTGTAAGAGAAAAGCACACACATTGAGACAAAGTGCATTCTTCCCTGGTCTCTATAAATCAACATGTTATTTGTAGTCAAAACCATTGCATGGAAAGATTTGGGACCAAAATTCATCTTTTTTTGTAGCATTGCTGTGCAAGAAGTTCACTTGTTCAGAATTTCCTTGTTGTTTGATGTGTTTTTACTTTATTGGGCCACATGTTTTCAATTTCTTTGGACCACAAAGGAGCTTATGATATTTGCTTACACCTACCTACCTTCCTTCTTTTCTTTCCTTCCTTCTTCCCTTCCTCCCTTCCTTCCTTTTATCTTCATTTATTTTTTTTTTTTGCACTGGGGTTAGAACCCAGGGGAACTTAACCACTGAGCTACATGCCCAATAATTTTAATTATTATTTTGAGAAAGGATCTCACTAAATTGCTAAGGCTGGCTTTGAATTTGCAATCCTCTTGCCTCAGCCTCCCAAATTGCTGGGATTATCAGTGTGTGCCACTGTGTCAGCTCTTTCCCCTTGCTTTCCTTCAGTGTAACTTTAATGACACTGTCATTGTTACAAAGTTCATCCTCACCAAAATGTGGCTTGGGAAAATTCTGGAGATTTGATGTCATAGAAATGAGAATTTGGGTCTCAAGTCCATCACTTGATAGCATTTAGAGTATGTTCGATTCTAATAAGCTCCATAGACTCAGTTTTCTCATTTTTATAATGCTAATAATTATAGCTAACTTACAGAATGATTCTACAGAAGGGTGAGATAACACAGGTAAAATACAAAGCAAAGTACCTGAGACTAATAAGTGCTGGGTGTTACTACCACCATGACCATCAGTATTCTTAACTGTAGAAAGGAGGGCTGAGGATGAGATTATAAGAGCAGATGTGAGCATATGCATGTTTGCCAGCAAAAAATGCAAATTTGGGCATGACAGGAAAATGGATGTTATTAAAGAGAAGCTTGACATTCTAAAGAAAGAAATTGGGATTTTTATTATGGTCTACTATGTCTTATCTTTGCTCTCTCCCCACTTTCTGATTTGAATTGTAGGAGAGAAAATACTAAATGAAAATAAAACAATAGCATGAGATAGCTATTGTTCAGATCAAGGAAACTATGGGAGAAAAAGAAGGTTTGGGAAAGTTTATTCAATTCAGTGTTCTACCTTGGGGTAAATTTGACTCAGTGCTTTAAATTTATCCTCTGTGTATACTGCTCTTGTATAGATTCATCAGAAGTACATTCAGTTAAAAAAATAAAAAAAATAAAAAAAAAATATATATATATATATATATATATATATATATCCTAAAATTTTAGAAGCACCAATCCCATAGGAAATGCAAATAAATATTGTTTAGTTTAATTTTAATAATCAGATAGCTTTTGACTGATGTTGATAGTCTCTGGTTTCAACAGGTTGAGCTGGTATAATAAATCAGCATGAACGAGTAACTTATGGACAATAGAAATATATTTCTTACAGTTTAGGAGCCTGGAAGTCTAAAATCAGAAAGTCAGTATGGTTGAGTTCTTGTGAGGGCCCTCTTTTAGGTGGCAGAATACTATCTGTTCATAGTATCCTCACATGGCTGAGAGCAGAGAGGAAGCAAGCTCTCTTAAGTGGGTATTAATGTTATTCCTGAGGGTTCCACTCATATAATATTATCTAATCCTGTCTTCAAGGGCCCCATCTCCTAACAGGATCCCATTGAGGAGTAGGATTTCAACATGTGCTTTTTTATTTGTTCTTTTTTAGGTACACATGACATTAGAGTGTATTTCACATATTATACATAGATGGAGTATAACTTATTCTAATTAGGACCCCATTCTTGTGATTGTACATGATGTGAGGTGTCACTGTCATATATTGTGAACATAGGAAAGTTATGTCTGATTCATTCTCCTGTCCTTTCTATTACCATCCCTCTTCCTTTCTTTTATTTCCTTTGTCTAATCCATTGAACTTCTATTCTTCCCTCCATCCCCTTATTAAATGTTAGTATCAGAATATAATTTGGAGGGAACACAAACATTCAGTCCATAAATTTTTATATCTATAATTTATATACTGCCTAAAGATACACAGACCCTCTGATGAATGTCCTGCATGACAAATCTTTAAACAGATAAATGAATATTAATGCTACACATATATTTATTTTTCTTTAGTAAAACAAAAATATAGATTTACATTAAAGCAAGTAAGCCACCAAGCATGTGCAGATGACATCATGATTGATAGGATCTTTGAAATTTGTTTTTGGCTTTTATTTACTTATTTGCTTTTACTGCTATTAGTACTTAATAGTTGCTTTCATTGTGATATCATCATACATGCATGACCTTTAATTTATTTCATTTTATTCCTCAGTCTCCTCCTTTTCCTTACCCTCCTCCTTTTCCCTATTCCTCTTCCTCTACTGTGGTGGTCTACCTTCCAATCATTTATTTATTTTTTTAACTGGTGCTTCACAGATACATATAAAGGCAGAATTCACTTTGATATATTTATACATGCATAGTAGCATAATTTTCTCAGATTCATTCTGCATTCCCTCCCTTCTCTATCCCTCCTTCCCCCTCCATCTCCTTCATTTGCTCCCCTCATGATTCCTCTATCTTTTTGATATCTGACCCTGCCCCATTCTTTTTTCCCCTGTACTTTTCTGTAGCTTCCACATATGAGAGAAAACTTTTGACCCTTGACTGTGAATAATAAGTAATAGTCTGGCTTATTTCATTTGGCATGATATTTTTTCATTTCCATGCACTTACAAGCAAATGCCACAATTTTATTCTCTTTTATGGCTGATTAAAACACAATTATGTATATACCACATTTTCTTTATCCATTCTCTATTGAGGGGCACCTGGGCTGGTTCCATATAGCAGCTACCATGCTGCTTAAACATTGAGGTGGCTGTATCACCAAATATGTTGATTTTAGTTTTTTTCTGGATAAAAATGAGAAGTGAGATAGCTAGATCATGTAGTGATTACACTCCCAATTTTTGAGAGATTTCCATCCTGCTTTCCATGATGGTTATACTAATTTACAGGCATATTAACAATGTATAAATGTTCCTTTCCCCCTACATGTCTTATTATTCGTTTTTCTAATAAGTGTCATTATGACTGGAGTGAGAAGAAATCTAAGTGTATTTTTGATTTGCATTTCCCTGATAACTAGGGATGTTGAACATCTTTTTAAAAAAGATTTGTTGTCCATTTGTATTACTTCTTTTGAGAAATGTCTGTTCAATTCTCTTTCCCATTTGTTCAATTGGTTTCTATATTTTGTGTCTGTGTATGACATAGGCTTTTTGAGATCTTTATGTATTCTACATATCAGTTCATTTTCAGAGGAGTAGCTAGAGAAGATTATTTTTTTCCATTATAAAGGCTGTCTGTTTACATTCTTCATTGTTTCTTTTGTTGTGCTGAAGCTTTTTCATTTGATGCTGTCCCTGTAAAATCAGAAGCAAGACAAGGATGTTTTCTCTAACCACTCCCATTCAAGATAGTCCTAAAAACTCTAGATAGAACAATCTGAAAGGGAAGGAAATTAAAAAGATACAACAGGAAAAGAAAAAGTCAAATTATCTCAGCAAACTGAAAAACATAATTTGACATGATCCCATATCTAAAAGACTCAAAAATCTCTACCAGAAGACTTCTAGAAAATAGGAAAATAGCAGGATACAAAATCAACACAGGATACTGAAATTAATAACTTTCTTTATTCCAATAGAGATTCTGCCAAGAAAAAAAATCAGAAAATTATCTCATTCACAATAGTCTCAATAAATAAAATAAAATAAAATAATTATTTGGGAATCACCCTAATCAATGAGGGGGAAGACTTGTACAATGAAAACTATAGAATTATGAAGAAGAAATTGAAGAAAACCTTTGAAGATGAAAAGACTTTTCATGTTATTGGATAAACAGAGTTAATATTGTTAATATTTCCATGTTACTAAAAGAGTTAGACAAATTCAGTGAAATCTCTATTAAAATTCCAATGGCATTTCTTCAGAGAATTAGAAAACAACAGCCATAAAATTTATTTGGAAGATAAAAGGTCCCAAATTGCCAAAGCAATTGGGAGTTATTGAGAAAGAAGAGTGATGCTCGAGGCATTACAATAGCTAATCTCAAATTATACTACAGAGCTACAGTAACAAGAACAGTGTGGTATTGATATCACAATTATATAAAGACCAATGGAATAGAATAGAAGACACCAAGACAAACTCATATAAAACAGTCATCTGATACTAGACAAAGAAGCCAAAAATATATGTTGGAGAAAAAATAGCCTTCTTAACAAATGGTGCTTAGTAAACTGCATATCCATATGTAGAAGAATGAAACTAGATTCTCATCTCTCATCCTCAGAAAAGTCAAATCAAAGTGGATCAAAGACATATAAGTTAGATCAGAAACATTTCAAAGCTAGAAGAAAATATAGGGAATTCACATATTGGTGCTGGCCTTTTTCTTTTGTTTTGTTTTAAATAATTCAAGAATTTTGCACCTGGTTTTATTAAATACGCAGTGTCAGAGTTATTGTACTTTGTGCCCTCTTGTCTGCTTAATCAGGTCAATGTTCTGTGGGATTAATGCCTCCAGTCTTAATGGCTTTCCCCCGTATTGCCAAAGCCTTACATAGTAATACAAATATTAAACCACCAATACTGGATTTCCATGTTATAAATGCATGTCATTGGTGATAAGGATAATATATATATAAGGGCTATTTATCTACTCTAATTCCTAATGAAGAAAACAATAAATATTCAATCAAGACATTTACTGAGATTCTAGTGTAGGTAAGAGTGTGTCCTTGGCTTTATGTAGAAAACTAGAAAGCAAATATTTACTATAATGCTGATGTATTAAAATTTTTGTGTGCATATGTTAATGCACAATTTTTAATATCAGATATCTGTCCTTTTAACAAATAATTTTCCAAGGTATAAAATAAATAGTACAAAAATCCAGATTGGTTATATGTATATAATACAGATAATTATTTTTAAATGCTATAATTAATGACACAGACTTTTCACTGGTAACTACTTTCTGCATTTCAAGATTTTTGTTTTTTACTTTTGCTTTCTAGTTCAATGATAAATGAAAGTTTATCACTTGTTAAAAACCAACTTTTTTGTTTTACCTATGTTAAATGTCTTTGGATAGCAAATATATGAAAAGCAATTACAAAATCTTGTATCTGTCTTTTTATATTAATTACAAAGACATGATCCCTGCTATGACTGTCATATACTCTATTTGCAATAAAATTTACACTATGATAATAACTATATCACAACATAGATAGCAAGATATAATAGTAAAAACATTTTTCTGTTTTTTTTTAATAGTTCTGGGGATTGAACCACCCAGGGGTCCATAATCACTGAATTATCCCCCAATTCCTTTTATGTTTTTTTTTTAATTTTGATACAGACTGTCACTATATTGCTTAGGGCCTAATTAAGTTGCTGAGGCTGATTTTAAACTTGAGCCTTCTGAGTCAATAATAGCAAAGTTTTTATAGAAACATTTTTATAGGAACTTTTTTTTTCTATAAACACACACACACACACACACACACACACACACATCTTGGCATTTCAGAATGCAAACCAGATTTCTTTTATTTGAAAGAGAATTGTAGAAATCTTCATAAGCAGGAAAGGAGTTGATTGATGAAGTTGGGCTCTGATAAATAAGAATGCAAAAAATAAGGGGATAGATTTCTTGGGAGGGAAAGTACATGAACAAATCCATGCATAACCTGTGACTGCAGGTGGAAGAAAAACACCCAGGCATTTAAGTTCCAGGTGTTAGAAAATGACTTAGGAACATTTCAAGCTTGTTTAGGATGTTTCTGTGCCATGGTATATCATCAACATCATTCAGAGAGTGAATTTTAAGGAAAAGAACACTGTACAGAAGACTCACTATCTTATAATTGAAGAACTTATTTCTAGAAATTATAGTTTCCTCAAACATATATTGGGCAACAGAATCAATTTATGAGTAATGTTCTTTGGATGTTGGATAAGTTTGTACAGTGTCAGGAGTGGTGAATTACAGGTCTTTGAACTTCCCAGAAACAGAGGCTTATACCCTCCTTGGGAATCTCTTAGTACCAAGAAAATCAGTTGTATGGTGATGCCTGGTCCAAAGAAAAATTCCATGGTTGCAATGGAGTTTATCAGTTCATGATCTAGGCTCAGAAACCAGTCACCCAGAGGGTGGAGAACTATGAGTGCAAGCTGATGACTATAATTGGGCTATTGAATTTTTTTTTTTACTTTGGTTCTGTTTTAAAGTAACTTTCTCACAATGAATTACTTTTATGTAAAAAATCTAGGTAATAAACATGTAGAGTCTGTTCATTGTCCGTCTCCTCCATCAGAGGTCGGCTGACCTTCGGGTCCTGCTTTTCTCTATTTTTGTTTCAGTTTATTTTTATTTATTTTTTTATAATCCCCTCATCAGACCTGTTAAGGGAAACCCAGTAAATGTCATTCCAGTCACTACAGTAGTCTCTTATCAGGAATTCTGTCTTTGACTGTTATAAAACAATTACCAGACTAAAAATTTGTTGTTCTCTTAATATTTCCTTCTTTCTTTCCTCTCAAAAGTAATGTTGTTTGTTTATACCTGCAATATTATCACCCCAGATTTAGAATCTAAAATTCAATGTGTAGAATTGATCTGTGGATGTCTCTTTTAATCTACTTTGTCAGTTTAAACACAATGAAATGTCTATGATTCAGTATGGATTAATCACTTTTATGAAGTATTAAAATTTTCTCATTCTGGTTGAGTGTTGTTCTCTAATTTTCACTACAAGTTTTACAGCCCTGGACATATTGATAGAAAATTATCAAAGCTCAATAACCCAAGAGTCACAATTTAATCTATTCAATAAAACCAGGAAAAATTAAACTGTGGCAGTTAGACCATAACTGTGAGATTAATTCACTTTCTCTCTAATATTTGAAGTGTGACATATTTTAGAAGTGATTTTTCTTATAGGCTAACTGTAGAAGAATTGGGTAATGGAAATTGTTTCATGGAAAGGGGAACACTTATTCTCAGACATGTACCTATTCTAGTCTTATGTACAACTGGGGCTGTATGAGGTTTTTTTTTTTTTTTTTTTTTGAATTCTCATTACCATCTGGAACTTATTTTGAATTCCAGCTTAGGAACTTCAGACTTCTTTTTGTAAGAAATGTGAAGGAAATAAAACCCTATAAGAAATAAGGAAGTTTTACAAAAGGCTTTTCCCATGGATAATTGTGGAGAGACTCTAACAAGTTAGCTCATTACTTTACAGTGGATGCTTGTGAATCAGTGTTACATCCAGTGAAATCCAGTTAATTGTGCTGATATCCTTGATGTGTGTAGTAGGTCTCTCTTTTCGGCTCTTTTGACTTTCTCAAAGTATCAATATTCTTTGGTCTCTCTTTAGTTGTGGGTGAGGTCTGCCTAGAGGGAGCAAGACAAAGCCATCACCCAATTCTAATCTTTCTATACTCCTCCCTGTACCACCAGAGGTGTCAGAGTTTCAGTCTGAATGCAAAATATTTGTTAGGGTTCAATATCCCATAAATGTCAGGCCATCTATATGATAGATTCTTGCTAAATATGAAACATAACAAAAACATTTTATAAAATTCATATGAAACAAAAATGAAATAGCTGAAGCAAACTTGACCCAGAAGAACAATATTGGAAGCATTATACTACAAAGTTATAATCAAAAAAAGCATGGTTTTGTCATCAAAAAAGCCATATAGGGAGAGAACAAGAAGGGAGAATGGAGGGAAGGAGCAGTTCTCATAGCTCATCAACCTGGGATTCAAGCAGCAGGGATACTGCTTCTCTGAAAGGCGGGTCAAGAAGGGATTCCACTAAAACTCCATACTAGACAGCCACAGCACCTTAGAAACAGAAATGTTGAGTTTATTAAATAAGGAAAAGGGATAAAAATGGAGCTTATAAGAATAGAAATATTAAGAATAGAAAAAGTCAAGAAATACAATAGATAGTTTTAGGGTGGAAAATCCTGAGATCAGAGGGATAGTTTGATCTGGGCCAAACCAGAGACTATTGGGCACAATAAATTGTTTCACAAATGATACCCGGTGTTTAACAGTTGTTCATAAGAGCAGAGGCTGTGTTGAGCCACCCACACTATGGTGACCTGTGGATTCAGAAACCAAGAACTCGGATCCAGAAAAAAAGGGGCTCAGTCTGATACAAGGTCCAGGTAGACGCCATGTGACTTAAACTGAGCCTAGCAAAAGCCAGAAAAAAATTAGTCACAGAGAGTATTTGCATGAGGAAATGCAAGTCAGAGAATCCGGCTCTCTTCCTCCTTTGAAATCTGTGGCTCACAAGATCAGTTACAGTGAGTCAGGAATCTGAATGGGAAGGCATGATTGTCCTCAGGGACAGATCTGGCCACAAACAACAGCAGTGGTGAGGGACTGGCTCCCTGTCTTAGGAGTGAGTCCCTGGGAAGACTCTTGGGATATAGTCTCCCAGCATACTTAGACATCTGATGAGTTCTCAAACTGCAGGGATTTAATGTCTTTGGATAACTAGCTGCTCAATAATGTACCTGGGTCTTCTAGAAACTGTACTCCGCCCCTGAGAGCTCCAAGTAGGCTGGAGAGGAGCTGGTAGCATTTCCCATTATAAACTTCATCTTACTACTGAGAAGGGAGGCAGAGGTTTTTGAACTCCAGCTGGCATCTTGGTGCTTAGCATAATAAAAGGAAAAGAGTTGGCAACCCATAGCTCCTACTCTTGTGCAGAGTACTGACCTAAAGAAGGACTGGAAAGAAAGACAGTTGGGCAAAGACAATATACAAACTGCTCTTGTTCACCACAATTAGAAAAAATCCTAACTTTTCATCAAGGTTCTTTTTAGTCTTGTGTGCTGAATGATTCATGTATATATATATATATTTACATATATGTATTTTTCTAATTTCTAGCACATTTTGAAGATATTTATTATTCCTTGCTCTATCTTTAGGTTTGAGTTTTAAGTTTTTTTTTAATTAATATATTAATGTATTATATTCTTCACTATTCCGTGCCACTTGTCTCTTTCATTTTCTCTTGTTTATAGCCAAATTTTATCATTCTTTCTCTCTTCTTTTAATTTTTTTAATTCTATTTTTCTCCTCCATCCTCATAGCTATCACATCCTATCTTGCTTTTGCATTTCCCCACAATCACCTGTTGAATTTGCAAACCATTTTTTACCCAGCTATCTCTTTATCTTAACTATATTCTTAATATATCTTTAACACTAGTTTTACCTCATATTAGACAAAGGCACCAAAAAGTTAAATAGGAGAAAAGATATCCTGGGAAAACTGGAAATTCATATATAGTAGAATTAAATTTAACCCCTATCTCTCATCTTGAATTCAATTGGAATCGGATCCAGGACCTAGAAATTAGACCAAAAACACTGCACCTAGTAGAAGAAAATGTAGGCTCAACATTCCAACATCAGCTCAAGGACTTACTTCCTTACCAAGACTCCTAAAGTACAAGAAGTAACATCATAAACAATAAATTGGATGGCATCAAACTAAATAACCTTATTTACAGCAAAGGAAACAATCAAGATCAAGAAGAGAGAGCCTACAGAATAGTAGAAAATCTTTGTCAATTTCAGCTCAGATAAACAGTTAATTTCTAATATATTTTTTAAAAACCCTCAAAAACCTTAACACTAAACAAAAAAAAAAAAATACACACAGAATCAGTAAATGGGCAAAAAACTGAACAGACACTTCTCAGAATAAGAGACATGAATGGTCAACAAATACATGAAAAATTGTTCAACACTATCTAGCAATTAGAGAAATTGGTGCAACTGCAAATTGGTGCAACCCCTCTGGAAAGCAGTATGGTGACTCCTCAGGAAACTAGGAATGGAATTACCATTTAACACAGGCATTACACTCTTCAGCATATATCTAAAAGATTTAAAAACAGTGACACAGTCACAATGATGTTTATACCCACACAATTTGTAAAGCTAAGCTATGGAAGCTTAGCCATTCCAGGTGCCCTTCAACAGATGAATGGATAAAATGTGGATACACAATGGAGTATTGCCCAGCTACAAAACATGATTTTATGACATTTTCCAGTAAATGGATGGATCTGCAGACTATGATGCTAAGTGAAATAAGCCAATCCCCCAAAAGCCAAAAGTCAAATGTTTTCATTGATATGTGAAAACCCACAATAAGCAGGCAGAGAGAAGTATTGATATATTCAGTATATTAGACAAGGGGAATGAAGGGAAGGAAGGAGTATAAGCAAAGGAAACATGGTGGAATGAATCCAAAATAATTTACCTATGTACATAGTGAATCCCACCATCATGCACATCCATAACAATGGGGTCCTCATTAGAATAAGATATATTTCATACTTGTATAATTGTATTAACATAAATTCTATTTTCATGTATAACAAAAAAGAGCTGATAAAAATATATTTAAAAATTCCATATAGAGAGCAATGGAACAAAATAGCCCACAAATAAACCTATTTATTTATTTATTTATCTATTTATTCATTCATTCATTCATTCATTCACTCACTCATTCTTTTCTTTTCTTTCCACATCTTTATTGGAGATGATAGTTGAAAACAATGATGGGAATTCTTGTTACATATTGGTATATGCATACAATATAATTTGGCCAATGTCACTCCCTTGCATTCCCCCTCCCTTTCAGTCTTTCACCTATTGAGCCCCTTCCTCTCCTGATCTCCCTTTGATTTTCATGAGATCTGCCCCACCTTTTTATTTTTCCTCTCTAGTTTCTGCATATAAGAGAAAATATAATACACTTGACCTTCTTGAGTTTGACTTATTTCCCTTAATATGTGGTTTTTACTGTTGTTCGTTTGCCTGCATATGTTGTAATTTCATTTTTGCTTTAAGGCTGGATAAATCTCCACAGTGAATATATCATTTTTTTTATCTGTTCCATTCATTGATTTTCACCTAGGCTGACTCCATAGTTTGACTAATGTGAATTGTGCCGCTAAAAACGTGTAGGCATGTATTACTATAGTATGATGATTTAAATTCTTCAGGATAAATACCAAGAAGTATTTACTTGGATCATATGGTAATTCCATGCTTAGTCTTTTGAGAAACCTCCATAATGATTTCCATAGTGATTGTACTAATTTACAGTATCTCCAACAGCATAAAATTGTTCTTACATCCTCTCTAGCATTCTCATTCTTGATGACTTCCATTCTGATCAGTGTGAAATGAAATCTCATTGTATTTTTAATTTGCATTTTTCTAAGTGCTAATGATGTTGATCATATTTTCATGTATTTGTTTGCAATTTGCATTACTTGTCTTGAGAAATATCTGTTTAATTTATTTGCACATTAGTTAATTGAAACCCTTGTATTTAAAGTTAACAATCAACAAAGTTTCCAAGAACACACAATAGGGAAAGGAAGGTATCTATAACTTATGGTATTGGGAATCTAGATACCCACATGCAGAAGAATTGATGCATATCTCATACCATAAAAAAACTAGCAGAAAACCTTAAACATAGATTTGAACCAATAAGATAACTGAAAGGAAACATAGGATAAAAGGCTTTTGACATTGTTCTGCACAGAGATTTGTTTTAGAAGCATATTTACAGTTTTTTTTTAATTTTACAATTTGTAAGATTAAAACTATGTTATATGTGTTGTAGAAACATGTAAAGGTATGATCAATGTAAACTTTGGGATTTGAGACAATGTAATAAAATCAGAGATGTATATTTTATCTAGCTCTATCACTTATGACTAAAATATGATTAAGGTATGTAAACGGCCACTATATGAAAGCAGTTGAACAGATGAATGTTCAAATTCATAAAACATGTAGTTACTTTGATCACATAATCATGTTTATTTTTAATATTCAAATTTTACTATACAGGGATATAATAGGAGTAAGTACATTTCATTGATAGGTCATTTGAGGTTTAGAGCTAGTGCTTTGAAACTCCAAGCTTTATTCCTTCTATGCACTGCAGCAAATTGGAATTTATACATATATATAAATTGGATAATTGAATTTGTGATCTCCGATTACCAGAGCCCAGGATGGAGATGTTCCTTCAGTGAGGCTATATCTATAATGAAATCACTAATTGAATCTTCTATATATACTTCTCTGCCTCAAGTATAAAATATATTAAGAAGCTTCCAACAATACTTATATAGCCTGGAAACAAAATATGGCAATTTTTTAATATTTTAAACAATTTGAGTATAATTAGTTTTTTACTGGATAATAATAAGGGAATATTTCCTCTCCCTTCCTTCAAATTCCAGTATGTATTTAGTACTCATTACTGCAATTTCCTTGATTTTTTTGCATTAAAGTTTCTAAGTTTTTTTTCTTGATCATTCATACTTACCACAAATATTTCTCAAAGGTGGAAAATGAAACAAGAAATTTGGAGCAGATAGGTGATACAGGAAATGATTTTTAGGAAGACCAAGTGAGATCAGGGAGAAATTGACAAGAAGAGAAAATATGGGCTAAAAATAAGTTTCTATGTAGAATAGACATGAAGATGTGCAGAATCCCCAATATCCTCACAAAGCCAAAACCAGTTTATAGATGCCTAATATTTTCACACCCAACAATCATTCTTGATTTGCATTACTTGTCTTCAGAAATATCTGTTTAATTTATTTGCACATTGGTTAATTGAAACCCTTGTATTTAAAGTTAAAGATCAACAAAGTTTCCAAGAATACACAATGGGGAGAGGAAGATCCTTGTTATAGCTTAAAATGCAATGGTTTATGTGATTCATATTGACTCACTGATCTTTCTACTACTCCTTCTCTCTATGCTTACTGCTCTGAAGATCAATGGCATCCTTTTTTATCAACTATATAAAAAATGCTTCTGCCTCTTTACTTGTCTTCCATAAGCCTGAACCTCTCAAATGTATGTGCATAAGGTCTTTCTAGGTTATGCATCTTGCTCAGGATGCAACTCAAAAAATATCACCTCCTTAGAGATTACATCCTTGATGTTATCCCCAAAATTTATTCCTCCCAGAAGCTCTCCTCTGTCCCTTTGCCATAATTATTTTTCTCTGTAAGTAGACAAGAAAATATTTATTTGTTATTTCCCATAAATTGAATATAAGCTACTGTGTCTCCTTATTTTCTGATGCCTTTCCAGGATCTAGGAAAGTCCCTCTCACATATTAGGCACTCAGTAAATACTTGTTTAAAAAGTAAATATGTGAAATTGTAAAATGGGGCAATTATTTCTTTGTATTGATGAATACTACTGCTGTATTTAATCTCCCTTAATTCATGGTCATTGTTTTATTTGTTTTTAATCCCAGTTAATAAAATAGAATTTGGTATATAAATCTAATACTTCAAAACACATTAACCATGATTCTAGAAAAAAAATAATATACCTAGGGTATCTTGTGATAGAAGTTATTCAATAAAAACATCCTTGGTATCAAAGCTTTAAATGCCTCTTTTCTTGAAGCATCACTTATTTTCAATGTATCATGCTTTGGGGGAAAAAAAACTCAACTAATACTTTAAAAGTAATTGATAAAGAAGCTCTATTTAGAATTTTCCACACCCAAGTTCCATTTTTGAAAGGTTCCATTTTAGAATGTTTGCACTTTTGTCGTTTGTTATATGCATTCTTATAATCTAATGTTGCTACACATTTTATGACCACTGTATATCACATTCAGTGATATCATTTACATGCCTTTGTGAGTTTTCTGTGAGTTTTTTTCTTTCTCAAATTAATTTACTAAAGATGTTTTCTATTTTGCTTGCTCTTCATCTTCTATTTTAAGAAAATAAATCACTTGGAAGAGATTTGGCTATACAATTTTATTAACAGTTCTAAATATATGTATGTGTGTGTAATATACTCTTGCCAACTATATTATTTAAACTTTTTAGTCCAAAGTCTTAAAATGTCTCTATATACTTGGCAAAGATAAATGTTATATTAGGATCACTCATTTTTTTTTATCACAAAATGGTTTTTTTTTTGTTCTTTCTATCCTCTGTGCTCCTTTTCCTATACTTAAATCAGCTCTACATCAGGTCCTTCATTTTTAAAAGCAGTCTTCTGACGCACTTATAAGGTATTGAGGAACATGTCATGGTACAAAAAAGATTTTCTTTTCAAATTTATTTTTAAAATCAATTTTATGTGAGCACAGATATCTAAACCTAATATTCATAATGGGAATGGAATTAGGATAAGAACTACAGATAAAGATCTCTAATAACACAGGAAACAAGGAAGAGAGAGAAATATTATTAAACGAATATTGAGAGGTTCTTTTTCATGAATCCCAGGAGATTCAAGATTTTAGGAAGTTATGAAGGACTAACTAATGACATGCTCTCTTGAAAAATGTAACAATGAAGGGAAGGAAAGGTAAAATCTCTCTAATATAACCTCATAAAAGAGAAGGGAAATGCAAGGTGGGGTGTGGGCCAAGTGATAGACACTTCACTTTTAACAACTTTCCCTCTCAGTTGGCTCAGTGATGTTTGAAAGAGTTACAACAGAAAAATAAAAGGGCAAATATAATCATATCAATGAGGAAGGAGGAATGGCATCTATTCAGTGGATTATTTCTATCCCAGTGCAAGCATGAGAGAGAAGGTTGATATGTCAATTATAAAGCATCATTCCTGTGCTACAGATCTACCAATTGAATCATCACACATAGAAATAACTAAAACTTGCCATATGTTTTAAGGCCACATATAAGTGGACCCTTTCCTGTGTCTTCAAAATTCTTTAACTAAAATCACAGTAATCATCCGTTTAAAAAACATTAAGTCACATAGACCTTCAGAATATATGGGTCCTGTTTCCTTTTTTCCAGAATACTTTCTCCCACATTTTTTAAAAAATTCCTTATGTCTTTCAGGAGTCTGCTTCAAGTAGGAGAGCGAACAAACGGAAACAACTCATATGTTCAGCACAGGAGAATGAGTGGGTAAATGGTATGGAATACTAAGTACCTTAAGTGAAAAAAAAGAAAGAGGGAAGCTATAATATGAAAAACTCCATAATAGGAAAGTCGATATAAATTACCTATACAAAACTGACTTTTTCTGCATAAAGGAACATTCAAAGGACACAAATAAAAGATTACCTATGTGAACAAGTAGATTCTTTTTTGTGCAGTCGATACATTTTAAGTTTGGAATCATATGTATCACATATTAAAAAGACTAAAGTAAAAAAATGGAGTTAACATAGAAATTAAAACAAGCAAACTGCTATGGAGATTGCTCTTCTGCTCAGATGTCACTACTCCTCACATACAAATTATAACTTTCCTAAAGACCCCTTCCAAAAATAAAATAAAATTTAAAAAAAGCTTGGAAAAAATCTTTCAGCTAGAGGATGAACAGGACTATATGACTACCTGTAAAACCACCTGTAAAGATATAGAACACATGCAATTTCTCCCCAAAGCAGAGCAGAGACAGAGGGTGCCCAACTTCCAAGTTAGTAAGTATAATGTAGCTCAAAGCCTAACTGCTCATGACTGAGTATGGACTAGCATGAAAGTCTAGATCTTTGTAGAACCCCATATACTAGAAGAGATCATACTGCTTATAAGATCTTTTCCACAGCTTTCACAGGTGCCTCTGTAAAGCCCAGAATTAAAGATGGAAGGCCAGATGGAATCTCCTCCTCAGTGGAGACACACAAGAGCAGCTTACAGCAGTTTCAGAAAAGGCAAAACAGCCTTGGCACTCCTACCCTCTTGGGACCTAGCACTTGCAGAAAGCACAACCCTTTAGTCACTGAAAATTGACTGTTGTTGACATATGAGTTAAAAAGAAAACAAACAAACAAACAAAAAAACACTTAAAACTTGAAAGGGGGAAAGATATATGTTAATATGTCTACAGGACTTTCTTTACAAGAGACATGACAAAGGCCCAAGGCAATTGGATGCCTTCAGCCTGAGTGGCAGAGATACCCAGAAATTAATACTCCCAAGACCTTTATGAACAGTGCTTCCCTAAATACTATGGCTGTATTGGGATAACAGAGAACATTGCTGTATCCACTCTCAGCCTAGCACTGAAGGTGTAACATATAACAGTGATTAAGGCCAGAGGATAGAGGAACTCTGTCACGTAATCATACAGGATAACTGAAAACCGGGAGCCTGCATATAAGCATTGAGAAGAAATTCTTTCATGAAAGAAGTGATCAACCAAACCAAACCAACACTTGATGTAATTAACTATACTCCCTTACTAAAACTACTTGAATAACAGGGGTGAACATTTCCAGGCATAAATACTGTATATCTCATTTTCCATAAGTTCTAAGAAAAGACAACAAATTTGTCTTAGGTATGTCCCAGATGTTTGATCTGTTGGGTAGCAAGATTTCAGTAACAATTAATATGTTAAAAATCCAGTAGGAAAGTAAACAGTATGCATGAGAAGATCAGGAATATCAGAAGGAAGAAGAAAAACTATAAGCAATAATTAATTAGACTGGAAGAAGAAGAGAAGTGAATTGTAGTAGATGGGGTAGAGAGAGAAGATGGGAGGGGAGGGGCAATAGTAGGGGATAGGAAAGGTAGCAGAATACAGCAGTCACTAATATGGCATCATGTAAAAATGTGGATGTGTAACCAATGTGATTCTGCAATCTGTAATTGGGGTAAAAATGGGAGTTCATAACCCACTTGAATCTAATGTATGAAATTTGATATGTCAAGAGCTTTGTAATGTTTTGAACAATCAATAAAAAAATTATCATAGTACAGATGAGGAAATCCTTCAGTGAACTAATTCACTAGAAGACTTGAAAAAAGAACAGCTAATTTACATATATTTATTCATTTTTTTACAATAGTAAATGTAATTAACTTCTCAATGAATGACAAAGTTTAAAAATACATTTCTGAAAATAAGAATCAGAGTAAAGGAAAATTTAATGAAAATTAGTTAAAAATGTTAGAGGAGATATTTGAAGCAAAATTGATCAAAGTCTTGAGACATAATTTCTATATTTTGTGAATACAGGAGCTGCAAATATTTAGCTGAAATGATTGATCATCCTGCTCATGAGTGAGATTATCATAGGCAAAAATAAGGCCCCTTATTTTTATTGGTAAGAAGTTTCACAAATAGCCTGGGAATAAATAGAGAATTCCCCCCTTAAATATGCCAAAGAATAATTTAATAATAATAATAAGTAAAGATTACTCAGAACTTTACACATTAAGAAACTAAAAGTCAGTTTTCATCTCTGGAACCCAAGCAATAAAATTAAATTAATCTTAACTTATGGGTTCAAAAGGAATAAATATCTCTGGTAGATTTAGTTTTAGAAGTTTAAATTAAAGAGTGAACATCATATTCCCTTATTTTTTTTTATTTCTTAAGATAGTTATATCCCAGGCTAATATAAAATAACATTTTTAAACATTTGTCTTCTCATTATCTGTTATTGGCTTTGGTTATTATAGTTTAGAAATGTGATTTATATTTGTCTCCAAAGCTCATATCTCATGTTATTTTTCTGCATACCCAGATCAACTGCAACTTCCCACAGTCACGAGCTACCCTTCTGAATTTGTATTAGCTGAGCACATGGTGCAAGACTCCTCACAAAAAGCACAATTGATTAGCTCAATTGGTTGAAATGTGGAATAGGCATAAACTAGGTCTACAGTGAGCTTTTACAAAATTTGGATTTATCATGGGCAGCCACTATTCGTTTCATGAGCCAGAAAATGATAGAATAAATACCAAATAATTTATATTCTATCACTCTTTATATCAATGCATTTAATCTGAAACAGACTCAAATTCCTTATTGTGAATTGAATATTTTTAACATGATGCCTTTTCTAATGTTTATAAAATATTCAGGTAAACAACATAACCCTATAGTTTAGTAAGAACATTATGCAAATGACTGTAAACTCTGTAGATTAAATATGCTTCATGATTGGCACTGACTGATTCTATTTGAAAGGTAAACATAAATTTAGCCATTTGAAGTCAAACATCAATAAAATGATATTCATATATCAACAGATGAAATATGCAATTCATGTGGTAAAGGAGATAACCAAATTACTAAGGGTAGTATTTCATATGAAAAAAAATTAGGCTGAGTCTTTTTGTATGCATTTTATTTAATCATATATTCAGAGAAGATATTAATCTATGCATTAAATCATATATCCAAAGATATTAATGAGAAGAATGTTAAACTGTCAAAAGGATTTCAAGTGAATGACAATATTGCTCAAATGAAACAAATATATTTCTTTCCAGCCTAACATCCTGTTAAGAAGCATTTTTCACTGACATCCTTCCAATGTTGGAGTATTAATCCAAATGCCACAGGATAAAATGAATGCAAATTCTAAAAGTGAATTTCAAATCTAAGCACTCAGTGTGCATTCTCTATGCATTTGTTTGTGTTTGGCACTTACAGTGCAGGTGTTATCTCTTTTTTCAAATCACACATAAATATACTCATCATTTAAGAAGATAAATAAGACCTCATCCACATGGGTCAGACCAAGGAAAGGTAGTTTAAAATGCTGCTTTGATTTGATGAATCAGATCAGGATTCCAAAATGGGAAGGGGGGAATAAGAAGACATACTTAAGATGCATTTAACAACTCACTCAATATGAAAGATATCAAGAAATACAATAGATGGAAGTATTTTAGCACTTCCAGGAAGGCACAAACAATCCTGATTCCTGTCACCTCAGTGTGCCATCTTCAAAGTAATGTGGTTTTGAGTCACATGTTCTAAGACAAAAAAGAGTAGAAATGTCAGGTGCAAAGGTGCAATTGCCCAAAACAACAACAATAGCAACACAAACCAAACAGCAACCACCACAACAACAACAACTCCAGAAGTTGCAATCAATGATGTATTAGTAAATCCTTATTTTAATAAATGATTATATAATTGGTTATTTTCTTAATGTTTGTATAGGCTTCTCTAATTCTGGAAAGCTGAATACAAATTATGAGTTAATTTTCTAGCAAAGAATACTGTTGATAATTCCTTTTTCTTTTACATTCATAGAATTAAAATAAAACCTAGGATGCCTCTGTAATGCTTCTTGAAAGATTTCCTCTCTTTAAGAGAGACTCATTTGAGATTAGTTTGTGGTAGTTATTTAGGAGAAAATATTTATCAATTCCCATGCTTACTTTTGTTCTAAATCCTTTCATAAAGAAAATGATTTTTACATTACAAAATAAAATAACATTGGCAGTGGGAAATGGGTGGTAAAATGCTTTTAAAATTTAATAGGGAGTCATGTTTCTATAATTAAGAGTTTCACTTAGTTATATCTTACCTCAGGTACCAAAAAAGCTCAAAGATAAAATGTACTGTCACTCCTTTGTATCATTGAGAGCATTTGAAGAAAGCATTGGAAGATTGATCTTGGGCCTTTCATATTAGGGAAACTTACACGAATGAAGCAGATACTTTTGCAAGTTGTATAGTATTGATCTTGTATAAGTTATAAAAAGAAGATAATCAAAGAGGTGATTTGTGGGTCACCTGTAGGGGTGGTGATGCAACATGATAAAAGTAATAAAGAATTGAAAATAGTAAAAATGACAAATTTGAAGACCAAGACCAAAAAAGTATTTACTGTATTCAAGGAATTTAAAATGATAAATTTGGATCTACTCTGTCTAGACAAAGAGTGGTAGAGTAACATGAGATGTATTAGAAAGATAGGACTGACTTAAAGACAAAAAGCAGTGATTCCGTTTATCTGTATATTATCTTAAGTACAAGAGGAAGCCAGGAAAAGTTTCTATCAAGAAATATTGATTATTAGAGGTTTTTATTTTAAAAACAATCTTATTGTTATAAAGAAACTTAGCTATCACAATGATTGCGTTTGTGAGCACAAGTACCATTAAGACAAAACTGCAGTAGTTTAAGTAAATCGTGGGTAGTGATGGTAATATTGGAGCAAAGGAGTCATTTTTAAAGTATTATAACTAGTTTTCGTAATTGAATGCTATGGTGAAAGAACAGGAGGTATCAATCTTTCTCAGCTATAGCAACTACCAATCTCCCCACTCTTACCCCTGCCATCATCCCTGTTGAGTTCAGTATCTTCATGGGAATTCCACCCAACTTGAGCTCCTGATTGGCTTTACCTCATTTCCAATGAGTTAATCTCAATTTTAGCAAATCACTATCACAGTAAAGCCCTAGACTTTGATATTCACCTCAAACTGATCAAAATATAATATTGTGACTTCTAAAATTCCATTCTGTGTACCACCTTTTATAATTATCCTCCTTCAGCTCTAAGACCTCAGGTTTAATGACAAACATAGTTATTCCTCATAAATTAACTTCTTATGCCTTCCACTTACCATAGTTACTACATCTGTTCCCTCATTCTGATATTTCTCTAATCAATATAAAAACCTGCAGGGTTGCTCTTTGCCCTTCTCTGACATTCTGGGTGCATTGAAATCATGGATCATTCATACTTGGGCTTCTATATTCCCTTGCCATTCAGACTTAATTAACTTTGCTCAGAAAGCATCCACCTTTTGTTATTGCTTACATTACCTGCAATATTTGTCTTAGGATTGTACAATGTTTCTCAATTTTCCACATTCATACCCTCTGCAGTTACACTAATAGAAAAGTTTTCAGTATAACTAAAATATGTCACATTTAAACTGGGACACATTTTACCCCCAAAAGAATAAGCTATACATAACTGCATCTATCTCCTCCTCCCTGATCCACATTATTAAGTTCCCTCTTCCTATCCAAAACCAGTCCCTCATCTGTGTTGTATCACTGCTTCTCTCCCTGCCTTCTCAGTTGCTGTATAACATTAATTAACACTTATTCTTTAAAATTTATATATTTTCCTGTATTGGATATTACAGTCACCAAACAAATCATTTTCCTTTGACTCCATTTATTTATCCAAACAATATTTTAAAATCTCCTTTAATTTTTTTCAAAAGATTTCCAGTAGTTTCTGTTTTCACAACACCCATTTATAAGCTCGCTTCATTTTGAATTTGATTAATGTAAAACTCTATGTGTAATAGTGTCTTCAGGTTGTGATATATCAAGGCCATTTATCTATCTCCAAATACTTTCACTTTGGCACAGTTTACCATTATTTACCTTAAATCCAGCTTTGACTCATTTGCTATTATTTTATACTTTTCTACTTTCTTCATACATCTCAGAACATATCTCACTCTTCAACCAGTTCGTTCATTGATCACGTACTTAGCATGCTTTTTTTATGTGATATTCTCCCCCAAAATATTTTGTCCATAGTCAAACCATATAATATGTGAATAATGACTACTAGATTTAAATATCATTCATACAACCATGATGTATGTATCTATTCTAAAATTCTTCTCTATGCTCCTTTAACTCCTTTTCTCATTTGACAATTCCACTTTCATAATTCAAATACAGCTAGGATATATCATATCCAATGCCTTGCTCCTATCCTTACACATTCAGTTTAATCCACAACCCTATATTATTCTCATCTCCATAATTAAGGAGATTAACATATATTTCACTCTTTACTTTGAAATATGAAAGCTCCATTTGTTTTCATCTTGCTCTGATTTTATATTTGAAGAGTCACAAATAAGTCCTTTCATTGTTGTTATTGTTCTAGTTTAAGCTATCAGTATTTCTCATACAGTATTTGTAACACTAACCTCTCTTGACCTTAAAAGCCTCTGAATTGTTTTGAGTAATGACCAGTGTAAACATGTAATCATACACATATGTATGTGTGTGTATGTATATACATATATATAAACACACACACACACACACACACACACACAAATATATATATGTATATATTTTAATTTACTTACCATTCTCGATACCTTACTCTCCTTTTCTAATTTGTTTATTGTTCTTATCCACTTGAGTTCTAATGCTTTCTGCCTGCAATTTTCCCATAAGCATGCTAGGTGAGTCTTGCCTGACATGTCCCCAGGATTTGTTAGAAGTGCTATCTTGCATGGAATTTAGCATTTCATTTCAAAACCTGCGTCCCAATTGGAACTTTGTGCAGTTATCAAATTAATATTTTCTTCCTTTATTAAATGATAACTTCTAGGAGAGCAGTGTCCAAAAATATTTTGAATGTTGCTATCCAACTTATTTTATGTTTCATACATAATTCTAAAATAAATGAAGAACAGTCAGTCAATGTTTCTATCTGAAGTGTCAGGAGAGATGTTAAATTTGATGGAGAATAACATCAGAAGGGAAAATGGTACAGAATTGTAAACAGTTTTTTTTCATAGAATGACAAAATGACTTCCCAGTCATTTTAGGAGGAATTAGCAATTTTTTTGACTGAGGATGATTCTCAAAAGAAGAGTATATCTGTTAGCAGGCTCAATTTGAAGACATTAAAGTGGATGGGCTAGCTCTGGGATATAGCACCAAAAGGATTTACTACAGAGCCCAACAATAGAGAAGGAATGTTGGAGAGACAGATTAGTTTAATACTACTAAGATTTATTAAGTAGAAATGTCTCCATGCTAAGTCTTATCTATCCTATGCCTTGAAAGATGATATTTAGAAGAAGTAAGGTATTAGAATATCAGACTTGGATTATATGTTGGGAGAAAACTGTCTTTTCTAGAGAGGCCTCTGGACATAATTGACAAAACTTCCTTTTTTGTATTAAATAAAATTAAGGCATAGAGAGAAAAGTGATAAATATGAGCCTAGTGATTTAATGGTCACTAAATATGTACCAGAATCATTGTCATTTTTCAATATAAAATTAAGCTATCAAACCAAATACATAGGGAACAACTGAAGATGGGGGTAAAAAGAGATTCTTCCAGTTAAAGTATGTGCTTTTTTTATAGCTGTCCTCTGGAAGTAGACTTTTTTATTTGTTCCTCTGTTAATTCTAGGGGAAAAATTTTCATCTGGCTAAGAGTATAGACTCTTACTACCTCTGAGTTCTCACTAAAACTGCAGCAGCTTAATCCATCTATTTGAAGTTGACCCTAAGGGACCACGAGAGAGAGTACAAAAGGAAGTAATTTGTCTCCTGCTGCACCCGGTCACTGTGCAGTATTGACTCTCTCATTATCACTCCATGCAAGTCATCTACTTGCCCAATTGGACACATTTGTCATAGAGCCCTATGGGGAAAGCAACATTTTTACTATCGAATTTTGAAATTTCTTACGCCCTTAATTACACTTTCAATGATTCAGAGTTATTCATCTTCCTCCAACATTCCTTAATCCGAACCTGCTATGAGACAGTATTTGCTTTTGGAAGATAGCACTTTTGTGGGGGGGAAAATACATTTTTTTTTAACATTTACCAACCAAGACAGATGGATGACAGTCTACCCTTAAGAGCAGATGAGCAAAAGTCCTTAGAAACTTAATAAAGCTCATTGTCTACCATCTACTTTCTCTTATCACTTAATATGTATTTTAATCTAATTATAAAGTACATATGTATGTATAGCTTTTTTTAGTTTTTTTTTCCTTGAGAAAAAGAAAAAGAATGTTTATTGCTTTGCTAGCAAAGGAGAAACACAAGGACTCCTGTCCCAGAGGCTGTGATTCTGCCCATCAGCAGGAATGAGGAGCCTGTAAAGAGATGATTCAAAGGCTAGATTCTACATGTTCTCTGTTGAAGTTGTAATTCACTTGGTAATTGGAGAGATAGTCATTTCTGAAATCTTCTGGAACCATCTGCAAATTCTGGATTACTTCATTACCATGGTGGGTGAGTGCTCAAGGACAAATGACAAATAACTCTATCTAGGATGGGGAAGAAAAGTAATTGTGTTTCCCCTGAGATTAGGAAGGAAGAGAGATTAGGGAGGAGCAGGGAGAAAGGAAGAGAAAGAAATATGTCCATTTTAAAAATAAGTTGCAATAGTGGAACAACAAAGGCTATATTCAAAGTATAAAATGGGCCACTGTTACATTTTCCTGCTGCCAATTTCTACATTTTGTTTCTATGGAAAAATGGGCAATGACATCTCCAATCTGATTTCTGCTGAACGAAGGTGAAGTTGGGGGAAAAAACCCAAAGTCCTTGTTCTCTATCATGAGGGTCATAGTAAGTTAAGGGCATTCAGTATCAGAGAAGTCCAGATGTCCACAGTGGCAGATGGCAAGTGACTGGAAAAAGGCACAGGATTGAACTAAGACAACAATAAACAAGACAGCAAAGCATTACTTTTTTGGGGGGGCGGGGGGTAAACAATTAGCATAAAAGCAACTAGTATTTCAGCTAGTCTCTGAAAATCATAAAGACAGTAACTCATAATCATATCAGTATAAAGTTTATCAATCTAGGAAATTAGGAAGACTTATAAGTCTTTTAGATCAGGATCAAATTAACTCAGAACAAATTTGTGACTGTGGAATACTTTGTGATAATTATTATTAGACACTCCCATACAAGAACCCTACAGCCTCCAGATTTACTTACCATTGGTAGGGCTGACACAAGTGTACATCTTAAGTTTCATTTACAAGAAATTTCTTCTCAAATGTGTATGTATACCTAGTCACATATATTTAGGGTGTCTACTAAATTTTTATGAACGAAATAACAGGTATTTGCTCCCAAGACGTAGACTCTCTATTCACTTCACAGATTGCTTTTTTGTTTGTTTGTTTGTTTTGTTTTGCTGAGAAGAAACTTTTTAGTTTGAGTCCATCTCATTTATTGATTCTTGGTTTTAATTTATGTGCTGTAGGAGTCTTATTAAGGAAGTTGGAGCCTAATCCAACATGATGAAGATTAGGGCCTACTTTTTTCTCTATTAGACAAAGAGTCTCTGGTTTAGTTCCTAGATCCTTGATCCACTTTGACTTGAGTTTTGTGCATGGTGAAAGATAGGGGTTCAATTTCATTTTGTTGCTTATGCATTTCCCATTTTCCCAGCACCATTTGTTGAAGAGGCTATCTTTTCTCCAATGCATGTTTTGTCATCTTTGTCTAATATAAGATAATTGTAATTTTGTGGGTTAATCTCTGTGTCCTTTATTCTGTACCATTGGTCTACCAGTCTGTTTTGGTGCCAATACCACGCTGTTTTTTGTTACTAAAAAAATGGCTCTGTAGTATAGTTTAAGGCCTGATATAGTGATGCAACGTGCTTCAATCTTCCTGCTGAGGATTGCTTTAATTATTCTGGAGCTCTTATTTTTCCAGATGAATTTCATGATTGCTTTTTCTATTTCTATGAGAAATGTCATTGGAATTTAAATCAAAATTGCATTGCCCCTCACATATCAGATAGAGCACTAATATCTAGTATATATAAAGAACTCAAAAAGCTAAGCACCAAAAAAAAAAAAACAAATAAATAATCCAATCAATAAACTGGCCAAGGAAATGAACAGACACTTCTCAGAAGAGGATATACAATCAATTAACAAATATATGAAAAAGTGATCATTATCTCTTGCAATTAGAGAAATGCAAATCAAAACTACTAATAAGTGGGATCAAAAGAAGTTAGCTAGTAGCAGAAGAAAAGAGAGAAAGAGATTTTGGGGAGTGAAGTAAATAGGAAGACAATAGAGAGAGTATAAACAAATATAAAAATTATAAAAAAATTTTAAAAATGTAAAAATACAATATAAAAGAGTATAGAAAACAACTCTATTATCCTATTCAGCCATACAAATTCTCAGTAGCCTAATGCATGAACAGTACTTTGTTTCACAAATGTTGACAATGAGAGAGTGGGAGAAGAGAAAGAGAGAAAAAAGAAAAGGAAAAGGAAAAAAAATTGAAAAAAATATAAAAGGATTGTTTCTGTTGGAGTTCAGTATCTTTCCTGCTTCCCTTCTCATTCGTAGATGGGTTGTCTATTGTTTGCTGCTATCTCCATCCTCAGAATGGAGGTTACTAGAGTGAGAGGTTACTAGAGTTAGTCTTCGCAGTGGAACTCCTGGAGGTGGGATATAGTATTGCCATCACCATTAGAAGACTGTACCCCAAGGGTCTGCTTTGGGCCCCACGCATGTGGTGTGGGTGCCTTGTCTTACCTTGTTATATTGCCTGGAGATCTCACAATTCCTGGTCTCTACTTTGGTCTCTAAACTGTATCTAACTCCCTCCCTTCCTACTTCCCAATCCCAAACCTCTCTAGAGGTCCTGTGGGTTACACTCTGGGGCCTGCGCATCTGTCATGGATAGCTGTTTTATATCTGGTAGAACAAGTCCATTCTTTGTGAGCCACGGGCTTGCCACATAGCTGCAAGCACTTTGCAGCTTAGTAGCTGTGGGGGAGTGTGGTTGTTCTGATTATTGGTGAAGTCAATTGGTCACTCGGCTACCTCAGTCTCTGGGGGTAGAAACGCAGAGTCAACACACAGACACTGGGGGCTTGTGAGAAGCTGGCTGGTGACAATGGCAGTCGACGTCCAGCAGCCTGTTTATTTTTGGAATGCATACGACTGTTATAGGGTTTGGGTGGGGCGTGCCCGCCAATCATACATAGGCAAGATAATATTCATAAGCCAATCATCTTATGCCTAATGTAACCGCACTATGAGGAAGCTCTAAATATTGCTGTCCTCGTGGAAAGCAGTCTGGAAGTGTTTTTGTCCCTAGGGGAGGGGGCCTTCTGAGTCAGGAGTTTCATTCCCTGAATCTCCTGACTATCGGTTTCCTGGCCTGGTAGTTTGGCAACCCTAACCACAAGTGCTGAGGATGTGGTTTCACTAATGGCTTGCTAGAGCAGAGCATCCCATCCTGGAGACATTTCTGTCAGGCCTGAACGAGCATAGACTCTTCAAGCACTCTGAGTTGCTCATAGCTGTTAGCTGTAAACCGAAAGTTATTTCAACAAGGGAGTGGGGAGAGTTGGGAGACTATGGGTACCTTGATATTGGTTCTGGGCCCCAGCTGATGTCCCAAGCTTGGAGTTACCTCAACTAAAGACGGCAATGATGGTACGGAGGCTAACCCAAGATGGCAATGAAGGTGTCCCAAGATGGAGGACACACTGCTTTCAGAGATGGAGTTTTGGGGTGGGCTGGGCAGTGATGTTGGGGGATGTGTTTGGAAATGCAGCTCTGTGGCATGCAGTGCTATGCTGGGCAGCTTTCTCCAGACCCTGTCCGGTGTCCCCAGGTACAGGTTACCATGTGGATGAGACTATGGTAGCCATTACAGTGTCCATGATGGAGGCAACCAGGGGAGCCCCACACTGGTAGATAAAATTTTCCACATGGGACTGATGGCCAGGGGTCCTACCCAGAAGCAGTGGCTGTGGGTCCTGCCTGGGTTGGTGGCTGTGGGTCTTGTGGAAGCACTGATGCCAGGGGTCTTACTCAGGCACAGTATCCATGGGTCCTATGTGGGCGAGTGACTGGGGGTCCTCTAATAACTTAAAGAGAGACATTATTCACACAGCTTGAATCCCAGGTCACAGAGCACTAAGAAATAGTTTTGCCCTCTTATGTCTTGGATTTGAACACAAGCATGCTGCTTTAGCAGACAGAATACTTTCCTCTCTAGAAACATTTTCTTTACCTTCTAATTTTTTATAGTAAAATATTTCCATACCTATAACTTTCTTTCATCTTTTTTAGTTTCAGACTCTTTCTTAAACTCATATTCTGAAACAATCCTTATGAATCCTACCTGTGCATATTATTTACACAACAAATTTCATCCCAGGAGAGGGATCAGACAATCTGGCTTATACAAAAACTGTGACTTAATCTTTTCTTTTGCAGGTGGCTTTAAAGAGGTTGGAGCACAGGATATTTTTGAGCCTGACCTGTCTCAGTTATCATGATCATAATGCTGTCAACTGTTAAATGAGTTCCCTGGGTCATAAACTAACAGTATTGAAACCTGCTGCTACATCCTTCATGGCCAGCAGCAGTCACCCTCCATGGGCAAAAGAGGCCAGAAGTTAGGGAAGAGGCCAGGTTCTCTTTGGTCATTTTTCTACAGCCCAATGATCTTTTGGGGGATTTTTTTTTTCTTTTTCAGTTTGAGGATAGTATCCTTTACCACAGTGAGATGAGCTGAGATGATCTTCTAGAGCTGAGTTCAGAAAATTTGCATCAACCCTCAACCTTTCTTCCCAACTCAATATCATGATATTCATTATCTATTTTATTTTCTAGTTGGACTCAACTCTGTGCAGCCCACAAGAACTCCAGAGAAAGAGGTTTCTGATTGGGAAGTAGAAAGTGAGGAGGGAGTGAGATACAGTTTAGAGACTAAAGTAAAGACCAGGAATTGTGAGGTCTCCAGCACAGCACACCACAGCACACCAGGGAACTTACCAGATGGCCAAGGGTGCATCACTTTACTGAGATCAGTTTTCTGTTCTCCAGGCATCTGTGCTGCTTGGAGCTAGGTAGCAAAACAGTGCTGGGAGTTCCAACACTGGGTTTAAGAGACTTGGATCCTTTTTAAGCCTTTCTTCTGGTGTCTTGCTACCCTAGCACACAAGAGGCAGTATGTTTTGGCATCTTCAAATCAGTTCTTAACTGTTCAGATCCCTTATTATGCAATTGCATAAATGCCGCTACATACATGATCTCTTTCATATACTTTATCTCAGACTCCCTTCAACTTCAAAATTGCATAATAATTCATAAAAACCCATCAAAGGACAGATTGTGTTACAGTCAACTGTCTTTCTCTTAAACAGGATTATACCTATAGGTCACCAATGCAGCCAAGTTCTCTCTGCCCAAGAGACTACCAGTAAGCTTGTATAATGACCCAGAAAAGCATTTAAAAGCCAGACCATTAATGTGAAACATTATCTTAAAAAGACTTATGTCTATAGGTGGCCCTTTCTTCAACTTACTTTACCCCTGACAGATCAACTCCAATTGTAAGATTGTTAAAAACAAAACAAAACCAAACAAACAAACAAACAAAAAATGAAACAGAAAGAGAAAACCAGAGGGGATCCTCAAAACTATGACCAGCATATAGGAATCTTTAAATTTACAAGCCAAGATATTTTCCAAGAGACAACCTATGGGATCAATGCAGTATTGGCCATGTATTAAAAGGAGCAATAACAGATACAAACAAAATTAAAATGCAGACAGATAACCAGAGGGAATTCAAACCTAAGGCCAACAAACACATGAGAATCTAGAATAGACCAGAAGGAAGTAAATATTACATTTTTGAGTCCCACTTAACAATGACTCCTGCACCAGTGGCACCACAGATGTCCCCATGAAGGGGGACCAGATGTTCCCCAAAAGAGGAACCAGTTGTGTAGAATCAAGGATCTCAGCAGCACACATGGGGACTTACCAGATGGCCAAGGGTGTGTGCCTTTACTGAGTTCAGTTTCCTGTTCTCAAAGCGGACCATGATGAAACAGCTCCTCTGGTTCAATCCAAGGCAAACTCACCCACTTCCTAACTCTCCATGAGTTTGCTTTCAACAAGTTCACCAGAACCATGAATTCTCATCATAGAAGTGGGGTTTCTTGGAGATCTAGGTCTTCCCAAGAAACCTGGAGCTGGGCCTGCTCTCGGGTCTCATCTGAGTCACCAAATTTGTTGCCAAAAATCTTAGTCCTTGTCGCCAATGCCAACCCAATTACAACTGACAAGGTTTTCAGACAAAGGAAAAAGAAGACTTATTGCTTTGCTAGCAAAGGAGAAACACAGGGGACTCCTGTCTCAGAGGCTATAATTCTCTATGGCATTTTAACTATTTTGTAGTAATGAAGCAGAATACAGATAAAAATATATTAATTGAAGTTTTGGACAAGATAAATTTTTCCTCCTTATTTGATGCCTAGTGTTTTAGATAATGCTACTTTAATATAGAACAAATTTATTAGATTTTTAGGGTGTGATAAAATGATTAGCAACTTTTGTGTATTCTTGAATTGAGTGGCTATTGACCTCCTTTGGTTTCTAATTCCTTGGGCAAACACAAAGTAAATAGTATAAGATAAAATATACAAGATAATTACATTTTGTTAGACTCAGTTATTCAGGACAACCCTCTGCCTCTGAAGCCTCACAGCTTTCAATGCCATCTGCAAAAATTATTAACTACAGAGGAATTGAGTCCAACGACAAAGTAAAATAGATAATGAGTATCATGATATTGAGTTGGGAAGAAAGGTTAGGCTTGGTGTAAATTTTCTGGACTCAGCTCTGGAAGCTCATCTCAGTCAAAAATCCCTTTTTCCAAAGGTGCAACTTCTTTTCTCCAGACGTACTGCTCACCCCATTAGTTAATCATCAATGTATGCTAAGTTGAGTTAATGTAAAATTTTTTTATATATTCAATCAGTCACAAAGTGATAGTAGACTAAACATATTCTGCCTTCAACTGGAACTGATAAAGATGAAATAGTCCATGCATCTGGCGAAACTTGCTGATCAGATTGTAATGTAGGAGTGTGCTATCAGGCAAATGGATTTCTGTGGCAGGATATTGCTCAGATGTGTGTTGTGCACACAAAAAGCATGTTGATGTGTCTTTGATTGATTCAAGAGAGGAAGAGTGAAGGAAAAGAAATAAGGAGTTGCAGAAATCTCATTTCTTCCTCTTGCCCTCTGCACTTCCCTCCCCCAGGAACCCAGCAGTGGAGGAGAGTAGAGAAATGTGTTCAATCTGAAAGCTTCAGTCTTTGCTATATGTATCGTAATGAACCCACCAGGTGAGAACATCATTCCCGAGCACACTCATTTTAAGTCTATCTAGAGCTGTAGGAAGATGTTTTTTGAAGAAGCAGGAAGAGGACTTAGGAAGGAAAAACCGTGTACATTTTTAACTAGTGAAATAAGTCGTTCCTGAACCCATACACGTTAATAGGCATACCAATATTACTCCTCCACTTATATAGACTGGCATATAGTCACTTCTTTTTTACATATACAAGTAAAAATGCTTGTGTAATCTTTTTCTCTAAGCTAGGTTTTTTTTTTAAAAAAGCATGTTTCAAATGTAATACTAGATTTACATAGCTGAAATGGGTCAATCTATGGTAGAATGCATATATATTTGGGAAAGACAAAAATAGTGAAATGAACTAACCCTGTGTTCACAAAATTGCTAAGTGGAAGTCTTCATCTCTTATTTGCTAGTATTGAAAGGTGGCACCTTTGAAAGGTAAAGAGGGTTAGGTGAGGTCATGAAGGTGAGTCCTTCACAATGCCATTTGTGCTGGTGTAGAAGAGAGCAGATTTCACACTTGCTCCCATTACACACACACACACACACACACACACACACATACACAGCCAAGAGCAGGCACTAAAGAAAGATCAGGTGAGTACACAGTGAAAATGTAGTCAATAATCTGGCTTTTAATAACTAGCAAATGTACCTTGATGTTGGCCTTCTAGGTTTCCATATCTTTGATAAATAAATGTTTGGTGTTTTGGTCACACAGTCCATGGTATTTTTTAAAGCAACCTGAACTAAAGGAGACTACAGAAATAACTAGCATGAAGTCTTTGGTTTATTTTATTACCTATTCGCCATTTTAGAGTTTAATCCTATGCTCCTTGACAATATTTTATATAGATTCATATACAGAAATCTTTATGTTCGTGAAATAGTATGGCATCAATAGAAGAAACTTTGAAGCATGCATAGAATTCTAATTAAAGCAGAAGAACAGAAAATGCTGTGCACTGGGAAACTGTACTGAGTGTTTCAAATAGGACTTGAAATATTAATTGTGAAAATATCCAAATTACTTGAGTACATTATTAAAACAAAATGATAATAATAATAATAATAATAATAATAATAATAATAATAATGTATGTTATGGGTATCACATTTAAAAAATAGAATTGTTTCTTGATAAACATAATAAAATATTTATTACCAAAAAAACTACTGTGGTTTCTAGGTGATAAGATTTAAATAAAATTTTCTTATTTATATTCTCCAATAAAATTTTTAAATTGTTATATGTATATGTATTTCACTTCATATTTTAATAATTAGAAATGAATAAATTAGCGGGACATGGCCTATAATCCAAGAAGTTCAGGAGGATGAGGCAGGAGCATTGCTAGTTCAAAGCCAGCCTCAATAAAAGCAAGGCATTAAGCAAATCAGTGAAATCCTGTCTCTAAAGAAAATACAAAATAGTGCTGGGGATGTGGCTCCGTGGTCAAGTGCCCTTGAGTTCAATCCCTGATACCAAAAAAAAAAAAAAAAAGAAGAAGAAGAAAGAAAAAGGAAGAAATGAATAAATTACTTTGTCATGCTTTTAGTCTGCTTACATAATATCTACATTTTCTGCATTCAAAATAACTTTGTTCCATATTTCACGAAAAATGTTTGGTTTGAATAGTTCTTAGATATCTTCAACTTTTTATGTTAATTCCTTGAGGTTAGAGATGAAGACGATTTCTTACCCCTTTTTATATTATCTCTGGTCAAAATTCAGTTGTGAATAAAGAAATGGAAAAAATCACAAAAACTGACACTTCCATTTCTTTAATTCAAGGCCTTCATTTGTTTCTTCTTGCCCACAATATGAAAATCCATATATTGCAAACAGCATAAGCTTTGTTGCTAGATTACTACAGAATACTTTCATGTGATGGTGATTTGTTCATGTTCTAATACACTTCTATTTTAATCTTTCAACATCTCTCAAGAATATCTTATAAGAAAATAATGCTAGCCTGTCCCAATATTAATAAAATGCTCTCAAAATACAAATTCATATACACAAAATCCCATCTCAATACAGATACTGTAATACAGTCATCAAAAAGGCAACTTCTTTCCATGTGAAGAAAACATATATCTGCTTTTCCTGGTAAGGTCTATATGAAGACATATTTTTTAGGTTATGTGTGTATCAGAAGATGCAGAAAATTTAAATATTCAGAGACAATGCAGGGAATTATATGTAGTTCTGCTGTCTTTCATCTTTAGTAAAGCTGGCTTCGTTTTCTTTCCAAATGTATTCAAGGCCATGGGCAGCAAATTCTGTCAGGCAGCTTCCAAACCTCCTGGTGGAAACTCAATATTCATATGCAAACCTGTCCAAGACAGATGTTCTTCCTATAGCAAAAGAAGCTGTCCAGAGCTGACATTTGGCTAATTCTATAACTTACCCAAAAAAGTCATTTTAAAGTGATTTCTGCTTTTCTCATCAAATTGAATGGATTCATTGGACAATATTTTTTTATCTCTTCTTCAAGTTTCAGTTTTTAAAAGAAGAAAACAGTGGGACTAACACACTTATTAGGGAAACAATAATTACATTCATTGGATGGGACTAGATGAGTCAAGAAGAACAAGCAAGACTGTCCATCAAACATATCATTTTTTTTTTCTTTTACATTTTTCTCCTCCACAGGATTTCTATTTCTCTCCTGGAATATAACAATGTGTCCTCAGGTATTTACCTATAGCCCACTCAACACTGTGTCATATCCTGCATTGAAAAATGCCCCATTCCAAAAATTAGCCTTCCCTTCCAATTTTTTGTTGTTGTTGTTGTTGTTGTTTCAAGATTTTTGGTTCAGAATTTGACTATGGGTTTTCAAGACAGTATTTTAAAAATACATACTAAACTTCTAGCCTCTCAACAATTAATTTGTTACGTGTTTTACAAACATTTTCCTTTCAAAAGGAAAAAAAGAAACCTTATACTATATACAAAGATCCACTGAATTCATTTTCATTTAGCAATACAAATTCTAGGCATCTTTTAGAAAAAAAAATAGCGTATTTTAGAAGCTTATACAAATGTGTATTTCAGAATTGTTTATAATATTTAAATAGAAAGCATAAATGTCCAGAAATAGCTAAATAGATTATAGAATAACAGTGCTATGGGCAATTATGTAGAATTATGTGGAAATAGGCAGTAATTAACAATAATGTTTATAAATAGTTCATGTATTCATTTAACTATTCACATTTCATCTTTAAAATGCTAAAATGCATTAAAGGTTATGTTGGTATAAAATTTTACATGGTTGATTATATAAAATTCGTAATATATATGATTCTGTAAGTTGTAATAATTAATATATCCTGTGAGAGTACAGACTCCTTTGTATGCTGATATTAAACTCAGTTTCTCATTTTATGTGAGAAAAGTGTACATTTTCATTGCATAAGAGGATAGGATTTTATTTTGTAAAAAGCAACAATATTTTACTAGAAAATGAGGACAATAACATAGAAATGAATAATGATATTTTATAATTGACTTCATTAATTTAAAGGGTTTAATAGACTATTTCACATAATAGTAAAAATTTGTAGTGCAATATTGTTTTAAATGTCAAATATTTCAAAAAGTTTATTCTACTTTTGTTTTTGCTCTATTTAGAAGAAACAAAAATTTCCATTGTAACTGGAGAATTAGGAACTTCTTTACATACTAAAATTCGAAGATCATGGAACTAGTGGTTTTTCATTTAACTGTTATTAATTTAAAACAATCATTCCTCTAGTAAGGAATTCACAGAGACTGTTTGGTGAGACAATGGACCTGTTTTTTAGGGCTCTTGTTTTATATTATCACTAGATATATTGACCCATGGCTTCACCAGTCATTTCTGAAACTTCCCAATTGTCTACTCAAGAGGAAGAGTAATAGCTATCATAAAAACATGTACACAAGCAAAGGGAACAACAGCAATAGTAACAATTTATTTGACCTATAAAATGATATCCATTCCTTTAAATTATATTTATTGAATTACTCATCAATGTGTAACTTTTTTGTAGTGTGTAATTAAGCATTTGTGCTTTTGTTTGGTAAATTACCTTGTTTTATTTCTTATTTTATATTAGACTTTATACATTTATAATAATTTCTAATGAGTTATTTTAGTGTGTGTAGGTCATTTGAAGATGTCAGGAATTTTGTAAATAATGTTCAATGAAAGACAGCCAAGTCTACTGGTTTATGTATTGACTGTGACTAATTTTGTTCTAAATCTATAGAGCTCTGAGTAGTTGTGACAGAACTTCATCACGTGCAAATCTAGATATTCACAATCTAGCTTTCCAAGAAAATAGTTCAACTTATCACTTAGACTTAAGTTCAAAATTAGGGGAAGAGAGGAGTCTTTTATAGTTATCTGTTAATACTCAACTTTGAAATTTTTAATTCAAATTACACTTGAAATAATATTCTTGTGCTTGAGGTACTTTTAAAAAAATTATCACTACCTATTAATTGTACAAGTTAAGGGATTCACTGTGGTATTTTCATCCATGCACACATTGTGCATGGATCATGTGCCACCCTTTTTCTACCTTTGGCCTCCTGGGAGCCCCCTTCCCTATTCTACATTTAACTCATTCTTTTCTTAGCTGTCAGGTATGAAAGGGAACATGTGAAACTTAACTTTCTGTGTCTAGCCTATTTTTTTAAACATATCCACCAGTTTATCTGTTTTTCCTGAAACCAGATTTCATCCTTCTTTAGGCCTGAATAACACTCCATTGTATATATAAATACCATATTTTCCTCATTCATTTATTTGTTGATGAGGTCCAAGACTTTTTCCATGTCTAGCCAATCTGAATATTGCCATAATAAACATGGGTATACATGAATCACTTTTATAGGCTGACATCATATTAGTTTAAGAAATATTTTATTTGTTTTTTAGTAATACTTGACAGTAGAATGTATATTGACACATTACATGTACATGGAGTACATCTTCCCATTCTGTGGTTGTACATGACTTGAAGTTACACTGGTCATACTCATATTTATATATGTTTGATTCATTCTACTCTATTTCCTGTTCCTATTTCCCATACCTTCCATTCGTTCCTCTTTGTTTAATCCAATAAACTTTAATTCTTCTCTCCTCCTCACTTTATTATGTGTTGGCATCCCCATATCAGAGAAAACATTTGACATTTAGTTTTTTGGGATGCTTATTTCACTTAGCATAATAGTCTTCAGTTCCATCCACTTACCAGCAAAATGCCATAGTTTCATCTTTCTTTATGGCTGAGTAGTCATAAAGAAATGTATATGTACCACATTTTCTTTATCCATTCATCTGTTTAAGGGCACCTAGGTTGGTTCCATAGCTTAGCTATTGTGAATTGAGCTACTATAAACAATGATGTGGCCATGTCACTACAGTATACTGATTTTAAGTCCCCAGAGTATATGCCAAGGAGTGAGATAACTGGTTTCCATTCCAAGTATTCTGACTAATCTCCATATTGCTTTCCAGAGCAATTGCACGTATTTGCAGTCGTAGCATCAATGTATGATTGGAACTTTTCCCCCACATCCCCCTATTATTACTTGTAATCCTGATAATTGTTATTCTGCCTAGAGTGAAGTAAAATCTAAATGCAGTTTTAATTTGCACTTCTTTAATTGCTAGAGATGTTGAACATTTTTTCATGTAATTGTTGATTTGCACCATATTCTTTGTGTAAATACTGCACAATATTCATCTAATAGCAGGCTAAAAACTACAGTATGCAAAAAATCCAAAAAAACTTACCAACAAAAGTAATTTTATTAAATAATGGACAAATGATCTGAAAAAAATACTTCTCAATTCAAATACAAATGGTCAGAAATTGGAAAACTGCATAACCATAGTACCTCCATGTACCTCTATCTTTTGATTTGAGAACCATTAATACTGGTTACCATAGTGAGTATATTTTACATTTTGCTAAATATGTGTAACAGTGTCCATTTCTCCATATCCTCTCCAATATTTGTTGTTGTTGTTTTTGTAATAGCAATTCTAATTTGAGATGATATCTCATTATAGTTTTGATTCACATTTCTTTTATGGATAATGATATTGGATTTTTTTCATATGCCTCTTGATCATTTCTATTTCTATCGAGAGGAATCTGTTCAGATCATTTGTCCATTATTTAATGAGATTACTTTTGTTAGTAAGTTCTTTGGATTATTTGTTTACTCTGGTTTTTAACCTTCTGTCAGATGAATAGTGGGCAGACATTTTTTTTCCCATTCTTTAGATCATCTCTTCACCCTGTTGATGGACACCATTAATGTATAGAAGCTTATTTGTTTGATTTAATCCACTTTTCAATTGATACTTTTGTTTTCTCTGATTAGCAATCCTGGCCAGAAAAAAATCATTGCTCATGCCAATATCTTAAAGTGCTTCTCCTATATTTTTCTCTAGTAGTTTTAGAGTTTTAGGTCCTGCATTTAGATCTATAATCCAGTTTGAGTTGTTTTTTTTTTACAAGGTGAGAAATAGGGGGTCAATCTTCTATGTGTAGATTTCCATTTGTTTCAGCACAATTTGTTATATATTTTTTTAAATCAGTGAATAAATTTTGGAAACTGGGTTGAAAAATCAGCTGCCTATAGATGCATAGATTTGTTTTCTAGGCTTTTTATTCTGCTTATTTGGTCTGTGTATCTCTTTTTATGACCATACCATGATTTTGTTGTTGTTGTTGATAATATGAATCTTAAAGATCAGAGTATTGTGATGCCTCCAATTTTGTTCTCTTTGCTGGAGATTTATTTGGGATATTTTGTGCTTCTTTGTGAATTTTAGGAATTTTTTCCTAATTCTATGAAGAATGTTATTGGTATTTTGTTAGGGATTGCATTGACTATGTAGATCATTTTATGTAGTATGAAAATTTTAATAATGTTACTTGTTTCAATTCTGTTGAGAACCACAACCAAGTCAAGATGGCGCCTGGCATTTTGCCAGAAGAAGTGGTTGAGAAGTAATGCCATTGAGCCATTAAGATGATGATAATTAAGTTAAGCTGTGTATAATTATTAAGATAATGACTGATTACTGTAACTGGATGATGCTAAATTAAAACAAGCTGTGTATTCAGTTGTGTGTATAAACCTCTGCTGTCCGGCAATAAGGCAGCTCCTGCTACCTCGGGTGCCCGTTACTTTTGAGTTCCTATTGAGTTCCCATTGGGTTGGGGCAATAAAGTAGTTCCTGTTTGAACCTACAAGTGGCTTGTGACCTCCCCGTTATTTTGTGCCCAGCCAGACTGCAGCACAATTCATAAACATGAGAAGTTTTTCAATCTTTTAGTATCTTCTTCCATTTCTTTTCTTTCATTTTTTTTTTTGGTGTTTTGTAATTCTCATTGTAAGAGGACTTTTGCTTCCTTAGTAAAGTTTATAGCCAGGTATTTTATTGATTGATTTGGGGTGTGTGTGTGTGTGTGTGTGTGTGTGTGTGTGTTTATTGTCAATGTGGTTGACTTCATTATTTCTCTGCAAATTCAATATTAGTGTGTACAAAATGTCAGGAATGTTTGTTTATTTACTTTGAATCATGCTGCTGTATTAAACTCATTTATCAGATCTAATGTGATTTTGGTGGTGTTTGTAAGTTCTCCCTTTTACAGAATCATGTCATCTGCAAACAGTGATAATTTGACTTACCACTTCCCTATTTATATATCTTTTATTTCTTCCTCTTGTTTAATTGTTCTGGCTAGAATTACTAGTACTAGTATGTTGAATAATAGTGATAAAAGTAAACACCTTTGTCTTACTCAGTATCTCAGAGAAAATGCTTTCAGTTTTTTCCCATTCAATATGATGGGAATTTGTCATATGTAACATTTATTATGTTAAGTATGATCCTAATTTGTTCAGGGTTTTCATCATAAAAAAAATCTTCATTTTGTTCTGTATCAATTAAGATGATTATATAATTTCTTTCCTTGATTATATTAATGTAATGTGTTACATTATTGATTTTCATATAATGAAACATACTTGAATCACTTAAATGAAAGCAAATTGCTCACTGTGGATAATTATTTGATGTGCTGTGGCATTCTATTTGCAAGTGTTTTGTGTAGAAATTTCCATGTGTGTTCATCAAGAATATTTATTTATTAATTTCTGTGTGTGGGTGTGTGTGTGTTGTGTTATGTTCTTGTTATGTTTTGGTAGCAGGGTAATGGTGACCTTACAGAATAAGTTTAGAAGAGTTCCCTCCCTTCAAATCCTGCAGAATCATTTGAGAAGTGATGGTGTTAGTTATTTAAAAGATTAACAAAATTCAAGAGTGTAGCCTTTTGGCTATGGACTTTTATTTGTTAAGAGAACTTTTTGTTACTATCCATCTCATTATTAGTTATTGGCCTATTCATGTTTTTTATATCCTATGGATGGAATTTTTGTTGATCATATATATCCAGAAAATTGTCCATTATTCTAGGTTTTTCAAATTAACCTACTGTTAATTCAAAAGTATGCCGTTCAGTCTCCATCTTTTTGAATATCTAAAGTTTCTCTTGCAGGAGATTTCTAGTTTTATTCTCCTATGACCTGAAAAGATATAGGATATGATTTGATTTTTTTCTAAATGTTAAGGCTTATTTTGTGACTCCATATATGCTTGATTCTGGAGGACATGACTTGCATTAATGAAAAATATGAATTTTACAGTTATTAGTTGGAATGTTCTGTAAATATCTGTTAACTCTGTTTGATCTATAGTGTAGCTGTTTTTGTTAATTTTTAAATCTGATTATCTAGCTCTTGGTAAAAAAGAGAAACTTTGAAATTCAGCATATTACTATATTGAATTCCATGTCTTCCTCTAAGTTTACTAATTTATGGTTTATAAAATTGGATGCTAACACACACACACACATACACAAATAACACAATCAATAAATGGGCAAAGGAAGTGAACAGATACTTCACAGAAGAAAAAATATGAATTTTCAACAAATACATGAAAAAATATTCAACATCTCTAACATGTACAGACATGCAAATTAAAACTGCATTAAGATTCTATCTTACTCAGTCAGAATGGCAATTATAAAGAATACAAGTAACAATAAATGTTGACAAAGATGTGGGGGAAAGGGTATACTTACACATGACAAATTGGTGCAAACACTCTGAAAAAAAATATGGAGATTCCTCAAATATCCAGGAATGGAACCACCATTTGATGGAGGTTTCTGACTCCTCAGCTTATACCCAAAGGATTTAAAATTAGCATACTACAGTGATGCATCCACATCAATGTTTACAGTAGCTTAAGTCACAATACCCAAGCTACACAACAAGTCTAGGTGCCCTTCAACAAATAAATGGATAGAGAAAATGTGGTTAATATATACAATAGATTATTACTCAGCTATAAAGAAGAATGAAAATATTGCATTTGCTGGTAAATGAATGGAACTGAAGAATATCATGCTAAGTGATATAAGCCAGTCCCCCCAAAATGAACGGTTGAATGTTCTTGCTTATATGTGGATGCTAACCTGTAACAAGGGATAGTAGAGGAGGGGAGTTTAAAAGCTCATTGGATTAGACAAAGATGAATGGAAAGAAGAGAAGGGGTATGGGATTAGGAAAGACAGTAGAATTAATCAGACATAATATTCCTATGCTCATAAATGAATACATGACCAGTGTAACTCCACATCATGTTCAACCACAAGAATGGGAATAAAATTGTAATGCATAACACCCCATGTATGTATAACATGTCAAAATACACCCCACTGTCATGTATATCTAAAACCAACAAATAAAAAAATAAATAAAATTTTTAAAAAGGATGCTCTGCTATTCAGTGTATATAGATTTATAATTCTTACATCTTTTGCATGCATCTATACATTGAACATGATGTAATGACCTTCTTGTCTCTTCTTACCGTGTTTTACTGAAATCTCTTTTTTCACATATAACTGTAGTTCTTCAAGCTTGCTTTCAACATTTTCATCATTGTTATTTCAGTCTCTTTGAGTCCTTACTGGTGAGCTGAGTTTCTTGTTAGGTAACGTATTTAGCCTTGTTTTTTAATTCCTTCAAATATCTGTACATTTTAGTTTGATGACTGACACAATTCAAATTCAGAATTATTAATGAATATATAGATGTGTGCCTTTCATTTTGTTGGTCTGTTTCTGGTTGTTTTGAATATTCTTTACTTGATTAACTACTCTTATACATCTTTCAGGATTGATGGTTCATTCTTTTAATAATCTTTGATTCTTTTCTATTTCTCTTTTTGTATCTATGATTCTAAATGGATTAATGCTTTTGCATTCTATCATGATAGAAAAAAATTCCTTCTTCTTCTGGATGTAGAACCCCCTAAGCATCTCTTATAAGGTTAGTGTGAAAATCATGAATTCACTTAGGTTTTTGTTTTATTATCTTGAAAGTTTTTAATTTCTTCTTCAATTGCAAATGATAGACATTCTAAATATCATAATTTTGATTGGAAATTATTTTCTGTCAGGATTTAAAATTCCATGCTCTTATGGTGTGTAGGGTTTGGGGTAAGAAATCTGCCATTAATCTTATGTGGTTGCTCTTAAAAATGACTTGGTATTTTTTTCTGTAACTTGTAAAATTTTTCTCATAATTTAATGTTTATAGTTTGATTATAATATGCTGTGTTTAGAATCTTTTCTGGTCCAATTGCTTTGGCATACTACAATCCTCCTGTGCCTGAAAATCCATGTCTTTCCCAAGCTTAGAAAGTCGTCTGTCATTATTTAATTGAATAGATTTTCTATGCCTTTATCTTCTTTTATTTCCACTTCCACATGCTGATGATGTGGATGCTTGATTATTCAATGGTGTCCCAAAGATCTTTAAGGCTGTCTTCATTTTTTTCTTCTTTTAATTTATGCCTGGATGTGATATTTTTTAGAAAAAAACTTATTTTTGAGCTATAATATTCTTTGTTTTGCTTGGTTGACTCTCTTGTTGGGGCTTTTAAATAAAAGTTTCAAATCTGTGATTCTGAACACTGTGCATTTCAAGTATATGGTAATATCAAGACTGAGGTAGCATAGCAGGAAATTGCTCCTGCATGTCTTTGTGGGAAAGGCATCAATGAAAACTCAGATATTTTTTCTTTTCTCTTTCATTTTGTTATTTTCAGTTTCCAGCTGCATTTTTTGAGAGAAGGGTTTTGAAAACCAGGATGGCAAAAACTCTCAGGCTTACATCTTGCAGAAAAACACTCGTGATTGGCCATGCCCCTTGTCTGAAAGGCACTCTCTGATGCCCTTGTTCTCATGGACAGTACCTTCTGTTCATTTCTTGTGTCACAATACATACTTACCACTATATACTGCACTCAGTGTTTTTTTTTTTTTGGTTTGTTTTTGTTTTTGTTTTTTTGGTTTTTTTTGTTCCAGTTATTCCACCAATCTGAATCTGGCTCATGAGGCAGCCATCTACAGAGCCAGTGCAGGAAATTTCTGTGGAGTCCCCCAGATGGGAATATTCAGAGGTTCCTGATACCTAGCAGTACAAAATCAAACCATAGTTATTTTCGCCAGATGGCTCCTGGATACATCATGCTGTGTGCAGGGTGGGGGTGGGGTGAGGTCACTGGAAGACAAAGTAAATTTCTCTTCAAAACCAGATTATAAAATTTTGAGTCCTATAATTTACCTATGATGTAAGCTTGCAAGAGCTGAAAAATATTCTAATAGCTAGGATTGTCAGTATTCGAACTGATAGAACTTGCTGGATTATATTTTTCAGCAGTACTCCTGCAGAGAAAATACAATCTCTTCCCTGTCTGTGGAGCCAGGGTAGTAGATGCTGTAATAATTAGTTTATCTTGCTAAGGTGCTGTCCTAGTTCTCTGGACATCACAAGGTTTCCATTTCTCTACTGTTGAGTTCCAGTGTTCTACATAATATGCAGCTATACACCTGTTTCTTTGGTTCTTCTTCGTGGAAGAAGATGTAAGTGCTAGGTATCTTATTCAGACACTGCTGAGAGCCACAGCTTTGTTGGTATGGCCCTGGCATTTTGCCAACAGTATTGGTTGACAGGCAAGGCATTACTATCCGCCTCAGCTGATACTTTTGAGTTCTTGTGCTACTTTGGAGTTCTCATGGGGATTCCCGGGGATTCCCCAAGAGTTCCCATTGGTTAGGGAGGTGCAGGAGGTGGGATTTCAGGGGGAGATATTTCTGGTGGCTGGTTCCTGGAGGAGCACGTGGCCTTTGGGAGGAGTTGCTGGTGGAGTTCAAAAATAAAGTTTGTTCCTGCTTCAGTGGCTCATGATTTGTGCCCAGCCAGACTGCAGCATTTGGCAACCTGTGCGGGGAACGCCTGAAGCTTGGGGGTAAGTGAAATTTCTCGCCCCTAAGGAAAGGCGAGAGAATGGGTGACCATTTTAAAAAACAATGTGTTCTTGTTTTGATTTATTTTGTTTTTGTTTCAAGCTGCCTATCCCTAGAACTTTCTCAGGCAAACTGGGAAAAATGTTTGGCTCAAGGATTGAAGTTGTTCGCCCCTGAGGAAGAGATAGAAATAGACCACAAATGCACATGTCAAGAAAATAGGAAAATTGATACAACGATTTTTTTTCCATTTTTGTTTAATTCTGTTTCGGTTTTATTTTGTGTTATCTTATTGGGTTGCATTATCTTTATAATAGATTAGAAATTAGTAAAATACAAATTGAAAGAGTGTTAAGTAAATTGTTAGAGGTTCAGACCACAGAGAAAGACATTTTAGATCAAGCAAAAGAGAAGGTCTCTCGAGCTAGTCAGACAGAGGAAGAAAATTTAAAGAAAGAAAGCTTAGAGGAGAAACAGCTTTTAGGGAAAAAGCTACAACAGGAGGCTGCTACTAACACCGTTCTATCACCAGAGGGTGTAATTCAACCAACAGCTCCACCTATGGAGACAGCTGAGTGGCCCTCAACCCCCGTAGTTGGTAAATGGGATCCTGAGACAGGACCTCAAAGATTAGCATGCCCTGTACTTGAGCAGGCAGGAGGGCAGCGAATTCACCATGCTTTAGATTTCAAAACAGTGAAGCAGTTAAAAGAGGCTGTAACAACCTATGGTCCTCAAGCACCCTTGACTGTAGGCATGATCAAATCCATTACCAACTTGGACATGACACCAGCAGATTGGGCTAGTATGTGTAAATCTGTGCTAAATGGAGGACAATATTTGTTATGGAAGGTTGCAAATGAGAAATTTTGCATGGAGACGGCTAGGCAAAATGCAGCAGCCAGTTACCCTCAAAGAAATCTAGATATGTTGTTAGGAAAAGGACCTTATGAGGGTCAATGGCAAAAATTGAATATGATCCTACTATATATGCACAAATTGATGCAGATGCAGTTAGGGCATGGAAGACTTTACAAGGACATGGAGATTTACAAGGTCAATTATCTAAGGTAATACAGGGAGCTAATGAACCTTATGCTGAATTTGTAGATAGGCTTATTCAAACAGCTACCACAGTTTTTGGGGATACAGAACAAGCAATGCCATTAATTAAACAACTGGCTTATGAACAAGCAAATCGTTGGTGTAGAGAGGTCATTAGACCATGGAAACATGGAGATTTAAACACATATATTAAATTATGTAGAGAAATTAATGAACAAGGGCAAGTCTTGGCAGCTGCAGTACAACAGGCTTTAGATGCCAGGCCAAAAACATGCTACAATTGTGAACAAACATGACATTTTAAAAGGAATTGCCCCATAGGAGGAGGATTTAACAAATCTAGGTATCAAAGGAATAGAATACCAGGTATTTGCCCATTGTGTCGTAGAGGGAGACATTGGGCTAATGAATGCCATTCTCAAACCACCATAGAGGGTACTCCATTATCAAAAAATGGACAAGGACTAGGTGTTTACCCACAATACCATGGAGAAAGGCATCAGGATCCATTGCCAAAAAACGGACAGGGGGGCCAAATGCTCCTGGGCCCATGACCACAAATATACGGGACACTGGAGGAACCCAGCAACACCATCAGGGTAGTGCCCAGGACACATTATCCATCAGATCTCTCATCAGACAAACCAGAGGGAGCGCAGGGTTGGACATCTGCACCTCCACCAGAGCAGTACTAACTCCAGAGATGGGAGTTCAAATCATTCCCATAGGAGTAAAAGAACCTCTTCCCCAAGGAACAGTAGGCTTATTATTGGGACGCAGCTCTTCTACTCTAAAAGGACTTATGATAAGTCCCGGGGTAATTGATCCCAATTATGAAGGTGAAATAAAAATTATAGCTAGTTCTCCAAAGGGTATTTCAGTAATTTCACCAGGAGATAGAATAGCACAGTCATTAATAATACCCAGCCTACATGATAAATTTTCCAGTAGTAGTATAGAAAGAGGTTCCAGGGGAATAGGCTCCACAGGTATAGATTGGGTTGTGCTGTCTTTAAATTCAGATTCTTGCCCAATGCCAAAACTTAATATTCAAGGACATAAATTTAATGGGCTACTGGATACAGGTGCAGACCTTAGCATTATATCTTGTCAAGAATGGCTAAAACATTAGCCATTACAACAAGCCACTCAAACGCTTCGAGACCTAGGAGTGGCAAGTAATTCCCATAGAAGTGCAATGGTATTAGATTGGAAGGATCCTGAAGGATGTGAAGGAACTATACAGCCATATGTATTGGATCATCTTCCTATAAATTTATGGGGACGAGATGTGCTAGATCAATTAGGTTTGACATTAACAAATAACATCAATCCAAATGTTCCCACTATTAGGGCTAGACAAGGATTCAGGAAAGAAAAAAGATTAGGAGAACAAGGTATAGCAGCACCAATTCAAATAGATCAAGGAATGAATAGTCGTGGACTGGGTTTTCAGAAGGGGTCACTGAGACAATAAAAATTACTTGGAAATCAGATAGACCAGTATAGGTTCCTCAGTGGCCCCTGACTAAAGAAAAGATACAAGTAGCCCATGACCTGGTCAAAAAACAATTAGCGGAGGGACATATACAACTTTCCGTATCTCCCTATAATACTCCCATTTTTGTTATTAAAAAGAAATCTGGTAAATGGAGATTATTGCAAGATTTAAGAGCCATTAATAATGAGATAATAATTATGGGACCTGCTCAATCGGGGATTCCTCAATTGTCTGCTTTGCCAAAAACCTGGTACATTTTAGCTATAGATATTGAAGATTGTTTTTTTTCAATTCCAATTCATCCTGAGGATAGTCCATGTTTTGCATTTACTATCCCTGCACTGAATCATGAAGGTCCTGATCAGAGATATGAATGGAAAGTACTCCATCAAAGGATGGCTAACAGCCCAACTATGTGTCAAATTTATGTTAACAAAGCAATCCAGCCACTTAGAAATCAAAATTCTGAACTACAAATATTTCACTATATGGATGATGTATTGTTAGCACACAAAGATAAAAACACATTGCTAGAATGTTATGCCACACTTCCAAATTTATTAAAAAATTATAATCTAGAGATAGCAATAGATAAAGTACAATTAAATTTTCCAATTAATTATTTAGGAGTTCTATTATCCTCAACCATGGTCCATTTAACAAAAATTCAAATACGAGTAGATCAACTCAAATCACTTAACGACTTTCAAAAGTTATTAGGAGACATAAATTGGATAAGGCCTTAACTAGGTATACCAACAGGAGAGTTAGGACTTTTATTTGATATCCTAAAAGGTCCATCTGATCCAAATTCACTCTGCATGTTAACAACTGAAGCAAGAAAGGCATTAAAAATCATTGAAACATATATGGAAAATATGCATTTGGATAGAATTGATATAAGTTTGCCTCTATTATTTATTGTAATACCAACAAAAAATATTCCTACAGGAGTATTTTGGCAAGAAGGTCCATTAGTGTGGATACATTTATTTTATTCTCCTAACACTATTCTTACTAGGTATCCTGAGGTTGTAGGACAATTAATACTCAAAGGAATAAAAGCAGCAAAGGGAGTGTTTGGAATTTCTCCCAATAAAATTATTACTTCATATACTACACATCAAATTGATGAGTTAGCTAATGAGTTAAATACTTGGGCAATAATCATGTGTAAATCTAATGTTTCATTTGATAACCACTTACCATCTAATCCTTTCTTGTCCTTTTGGTCATTGCATCCTGTAGTTTTTCCAAAAATGACAAGAAAAACCCCTATCATGAATGCTCCAAATGTATTCACTGATGGGTCAAATAATGGTACAGCAGCAGTAGTTACCCTTGATTAAAATTTTACATTTTTAGTACCCAAACAATTAGCTCAAAAGGTAGAGCTTAATGCAGTTTTACAAGCTTTTGTAATGTTTAAAGATTCTGTATTTAATTTATTTTCTGATAGTCAGTATATAGTTAATGCTATAGTATCCCTTGAAGATGCTAGTAGGATTTCCCCTTCCTCTACTGTTTTCTCTTTGTTTTCCACTATACAAAGTTTAATCTGGGACAGAAAAGATCCATTTTTTATAGGACATATCAGAGCACATACAGGATTGCCTGGAGCCCTTAGTTTGGGCAACGATTTAGCAGATAAAACTACACATGACATACATATTTTCTCTACACTAGAAGAAGCTACAAATTTTCATAAAAGGTTCCATGTCAATGCTAATACTTTACAAAAGCACTTTAAAATAACTAAGGAACAAGCTAGACAAATAATAAAACAATGTCAAAATTGTGTGACCTTTCTACCACAAGTTAATCTTGGAGTCAATCCTCGAGGATTGATACCTAATCATATTTGGCCGATGGACGTCACACACTTGCCAGAATTTGGAAAATTAAAATATTTGCATGTTACAGTTGATACTTCTTCCGGATTTTTGATGGGCTCCCTTCACGCCAGAGAAAAACCTAAAGATGTTATAGCTCATTGCTTACAAAATGTTGCCACTGTGGGCATTCCAAAACAGTTAAAAACAGATAATGCCCCTGGTTATACTTCTAGCTCTTTTAAGCAATTTTGCTCATCATTTGACATTACTCATATAATCCCATACAATCCTCAGGGACAAGGCATAGCTGAAAGAGCTCATCAAACTATTATTAAAGCAGAAAGAGGGAACTGGAAAGGGGTATATATCCCCCAAAGATAAACTTAAAATAACCCTTTTTACTCTAAACTTTTAAAATTTGGATTCATCAGGGCTTAGTGCTTCGGAAAGGCATATGTGTCCAAAAAATGTATGTAAGCCTAAGGTACTTTGGAAGGATATTCTAACAGGACAATGGAAAGGTCCTGACCCAGTGAGTGTCTGGAGTTGGGGTTCTGTTTGTGTGTTTCCACAGGAAGAACAACAGCCGATTTGGATTCCAGAGACACTAACCAAAGCAATTTCTACAGACCAAAAAGAGGATGATTTGACTCAATTCCATAACAGCTGATATCCAAAGCTCCAGTTTGGCTATTCTTACATCTGTTTCAGTGATTAACCAGGATGCTTTTTATCAATATCTATTTTATTATTGCCTTTTCCCACATCATAAAGTTCTATTTTATTTTTTGAGCTCATACAGACCTAGGTTAATGTTTTTCTGATCAGTTTTATTTTTTGACTATGGAGTTTTAAACATTGCAATGGAGATTTCACCTATGTAAAGCTACAAGGCCTTTACTATTGTCTTATGTGTTGTACGTTTGTGTGCACATTTGTGTTGGGTGTTGTATGTCTGTGTGTGTGTATGTCCATATGTCATATATGAGGAGTACCTTTGAAAAAATGGATCCGAATTTTTTTTTAATTAACATGATTTTAATGGTTTAATTTAAATTGGGTAAACAGCTGTTGAGGATTGTTTTAATATGTGAACAAATAAGGAGGTTAACAGATCTGTTTGTTTACTTTCACCTTTCCTTTTCATTATATTTAACAATTCTGTTCAGGATAATGTAAATTGTTCCAAAAATTGTTTTCTTAGTGCCTGTTAGAATGTTACATAATTTTTTTTAGAATCATTGCCAGAATTCCTATCTTCATCCTAGTGCTGGTGAAGACAAAGATAAAGCCAAACTACAGCTTCTTCGATAGTTATCACAACAAAATGTATAAACTGATGCATTAATGAATAATAACTCAACAAGTGATGCTCAATCAAGAATTCGATTTACTTTGGGAGGATATGGACATATTGATGGATTCCTTTGCTTTGAACTGCTTGCAGAACTTGCCTAGACTATGTATCACTTGTATGCATTGTGAACTATCTGTTGGTGCAGCGAATTGTAGTAGTGCTGGAGTATAGTTGCTGATGGTGTCACCGGTGGTACAATTTTTCAAAGGAGCCCTCAATTGGCTTAGTGTCGTGGCATTTTGCACCCTCCTCCGTTCTACTAGTGATGGTCTAAAATTTGGAGGCCAACAGAGGTTGAGTTCTCCCGCTACTTTGGAGTTCTCATGGGGATTCCCAGGGATTCCCTGAGAGTTCCCATTGGTTGGGGAAGTGCAGGAGGTGGGATTTCTGGGGGAGATATTTCCAGTGGCTGGTTCCTGGACAAGCGCGTGGCGTTTGGGAGGAGTTGCTGGTGGAGTTCAAAAATAAAGTTTGTTCCTGCTTCAGTGGCTCGTGATTTGTGCCCAGTCAGACTGCGGCAAGACACCTTGCCTTTCTGAAATTCTTCTTGAAAATGAATTTCTTTCCAGGTGTGGTGGCGCCCACCTATAATCCCAGCAGCTATAGAGGTTAAGACAGGAGGATCTCAAGTTCAAAGTCTGCATCTGTAAGGGTGGACTATCTACTTAAATTATATTGAGGACTTTTGAAAATGTTCTGTCTGTTCTTTCTAATTCATACAATTATTTAATCATGATTTTAGATTAGTAAAAATGCATAAATATTTATTTTATAATTTATGTTATAATATAATAGTAATTAATGCATTTTATTCTCAAATTATTCTAATTATAACCAGCTCTTTTAGTTGATTCCCATGCATAATTTCACCTATCCTGTGTCCTAATGTGTGGGTGTATTTGTAAATTTAATATTTTCTTAATTTTTGTCAACATAAGTTATTCCAGACCCATTTTATAAATTTATGCCCCTTCTAGAATCACTAATTTATCTAAAGAATGTTGGGTCATTCTACGAGAGAATGCTATTAAAAACTAAGATCTGGGCATTAGGAGTACTCTCAGTTATTTTTCTTTTATTTTTTTTTTAATTTATCTTAAATTTTTTCTTCTGGAATCATTTTCTTTATATTCAAATATATTTTTTTCAGTGACTCAGTTATTTTTCTTTTCTTTTTTTTAATTTATCTTAAATTTTTTCTTCTGGAATCATTTTCTTTATTTTCAAATATATTTTTTCAGTGACTCCTTGAATATTTTTGGTATTTAGTTTTAACATTCTGAGTTTTTGGTATTTTTAAATGATTTTATCTTCCCATCTTGAAAATTATTTATAAAAATACAGATTTTACTTGTTTTATCACACAATCATATATACATAAAACATTTCCCCCATCTTTGTTTTTTTCTTATTAAGTACATCTTAATTATATATCTTGTTGAACAATATTATAGTTGACTTTGTCTTGCAATATATTTGAGTTTTTAAAAAATTTTGTACTGGTCATTGAACCCCGCCACATGTATCACACCAGATAGGCAAGTGCTCTACAACTGAGCTAAATGCCAAGTCCTTTGTACTATATTTTAAAACTGTGATTTGGGGGCTGGGGTTGTGGTTTACTGTTAGGGCATTTGCCTCACATGCGTGGGGCACTGGGTTCAATTCATCAGCAACACTTAAATAAATAAAATAAAGGTATTGTATCTATTCAAACAATAACAAAAAATGTGATTTTTAAAGGACCATATGATAAACATGTTTTTTATTTTACTGCCTTTGCTCATATTATGAAATAATTTATCAATCATTCAAAAAATAAAGCAACTTGCTTACAAAAAATAAACTGTGAAGAACATATTTTTTTTCTTAAAGTCTAGACATGCATAATAATAAATAATGATATTCTGGGAGAAAAAGATGTTGACACATGAATCATCTCTTCCAGCATCAATACAGTTCAGCAAGTCATACTCCATACTCCTTCCTTTCCTCTTCCCATTTTCTCTGTATTCCAGCATTCTAATTGTAGTATACCATCATTTTTTAAAATGTTTTAAAGATTTTTATGAAATTAATCTCTGTATTTATTGGGTGTTCTTTAATGTATAACCCTTAATTTAAGTTGATTTTAGTATTTAATATTTTAAAATTATATGTACATTTATATATTATTTTACTCTATCAATTGGGTTAAAAGAAGAATATTCAGTGAATATAGAGACAGTATATCAATTCAGGTGAGAAATGATGAATCCCTGAAAGGAAGACTCAAGATTATAATCACAGGCTTTTAATTTATTTCCAGTATAGAATTATTACAACTTAGAATATTACAGGTAGCTTTAGTGTAAAAATAAGGAAGGTCAATACAGAAAATTTGTGTAAATTAATCATTTGAATGAATATGTTAGATATTCTGCTATTTAGTAAGATTATACAGAGATAGTTTAGATTGTAACAGTAATAAATGAAATCTTTTTAGGCATACAGGCAAAGAAATAAGTGTTTATCAGGTATCAAAATATATTAATCTATTCCTCATAAGACATCTGAGAAGAAAATAGACTTAGGAACAATTGACATTGTATTAGTATTTTGTGAGATTCTGTAGGATTAGTAGCTTATGTTCTTCCACCTTATCCCAAATGACAAATTTATATACTGATTGATATAAATTTTTACGTGTTTATGATTTTTTATGATGTGTTTTAACTATGTGGCACATTTTTCTATTAATATATTATCTACCAAATTTTTATTTATAAGTTTTTCCTACATATAACTATTGAATCAAATGTATGAAATATGATATGTCAAGAGCTATGTAATGTTTTGAACAACTAATAAAAAAATACAGTGGCCACTATCAAAAAAAAAAAAAGACATAGACATCAACAAAAAATCTTTACTAAACATGGCAGCCCATTTTTTTCATGAGCAGTATGTTTTAATAATCTGGAGTCTTTCTGAATTTTTAAATTTTAAATTTCTAAAGAAGATTATAAAAATTGTCATTATAAATATGTTACATAATTTCTACTTTTCAGAATACAAAACCTCAATATACTGTCACTATGTAAGGATTTTAGAAATCTGAGTTTCTTTGGAAACTTATGCCTTTCTTTGGAAACTTATGAGTTTCTTTTGAAACTTAATTTTGAATAACTATGCATTTTGCACGCATATTATTTGAGAATATGCCTAAAATTTTGAAATGCATTCTCCTCCAAAGATGTGGCTTAGATCAGTCTTAATAGCAAACTTCATTCTCAGAAGACCTCCTTTCTTTAGTAAGATCTAAAGACATGCTTTTTAAAATTTGTGAAAATCCTCATCTGTCTTAAATATTTTTCCTAATATTAGACATGGATAAATGCATATCAAAATCTCTCTTTTTCTATTGTTTTCCTTCTCTCTCTCATAAAATATAACAATCTCAAGTTGCACTTGATTTTTGTGAGATTGCATACATATATTAAAGATAATAATAGGAAAAAAAATCATTCTTTAATGATTAATGAATATGAGGATCAAATTGTCTTTTCTTTTAATGCACTAAACCAAGTGTCAATTTCAGATGAATCTAACTGTAGAATTAGTCCTAGTGATAAGTATGATCTCATAGCTATATAGATCAGAATAAGAATGCTTTTTTTAAAAAAAATAGACCTGAAGTTTTGCAAGATTAACATCACGTATTAAGAGGAGCAACAATATTACCTATCACAGCAACAATTTAGGTCAGGATTTCATTTGTCCCTCATAGAGCCCATGGAACTCAGAGAGCTAGAAAGACCCATCTGTCATTTTGAGTGAAGGTATTTATTAATTCATCTAAGCTTCTACACTAGCAAGGATGGCCCGAGGAAGATGCTAGAGACCCAAATTGAGAGAATCAGCTAAGAGTACTGACTTGGAAAGATGAACTGGATTTGGGACATGTGTAGTGATGATAAGAATGTATATTATTATTTAATTAGTTGAAATACCTGTCTCTTGTGCCACTGTTCTCAAATGTGGCACCAAGTTGCTCCAATTGCTTTATGCTTGTTATAAAGCCATAAGATAGTGAGCTTCAGAATAAGAGCAAGAGTGTGATAAAATGGAGCTAAAGCCTTGGTCACAAGCCTGGCTATCCCAGTTTGAGACTGTTAAGTCTCGGTGTCTCTTATTATTAGCCAAAAATCTTGTCATAAAGTAGATAATGGATGTCCTCTTAGTGCAAGAGAAGAACATAAATAATAAAACAATGATGACACAAAAAACATTAGGGTGCTAGATGAAAAGAATCATTTGGTTTGAGGGAGGAAGCATATATATATATATATATATATATATATATATATATATATATATATATAATTGAAATAAAATCATAGATGAGAAATAATCAAAATATCAATGTTTGAAATGTATATTCCTTCATACCTAAACATTTGCTAGCATGACAATGATCCTGAAATTTTTGGTGGCATCCATTTTTATTATAGCTATAATGCCTAAGTGCTGATATATAAAGCGTAAATACCTTTTGGAAAACTGCATAGTGTATCACTTCCAGTACTTGTGCTGTCAAATGTTACAACAGCAGTGTAATATTATTTTCAGAACAGGAAAACAAAATAAAACACGACACTAATAATGTTATGTTTAATTCATGGTAATTTGATGTTCTTATTTTTTATGATTAGAATAAAATAGCTGGTGTAAGATAATACATTTGATTCATTTTATACGAAGTTTTTATTATGAGGCCCATAAAAGTATCAAATAATTACAACAAACAATTTAGTTGGAACTTATTACAACAAATAACTTCCAAATTGAAATGTTAGCTTGAATAATTCTGGAAAATGGCAACAACAAAGAATGCCAAGTACTGCTAAACACCCCATAGGGTGAGTTGCATACTGTGATGCTGGTCTTTAAAAAGATCCCTTCCAGATGTCCAGTTAGCACTGGGAGGCTATGGGCCCATTTCATAATTATGGTTATTCTTTCTCTCTTTTGTTAGTTGCTTGTGTTGCTTCCATAATGTTGAGTACTTCAAAATATGACAAACATATTTATTAAGATATACTTGCATACAACATTGATACTCTTCTGGAAGTATAAGTGCCCATATACAGAATTGTTTTTTCTTTTTGGAGTTAATGAGGGAGAAAGGGTCCATTGGTGGTGGAGAGGTACAATAACCCAAATTCTAAGGGGGCAGGAAATAGAAATAAACTCTGCATTCCTAATACACAGATTATGCTCTATTATTATTGAGGAACAAATGTTATTTAATCTCAATCACATCTTCATAATGTCTGGGTACAACCTACATTAGTAGAAGAATTTACTGAGAGAAATGGGGGATGGTCGTAATTGACTTATTTACCTTAGAATTACAGAGCTGTGTTATTAATTTGAAATTTTATGGCTTATTTATACTCTTTAACATGTCTTTAAATAAATTTAAAATATTTTCTTATACCACATTGGTCAAGTCTGGGTCTAATCCTTCTTGCCAGATTCTACACATAATTAAAATATATCTTGTTAAAGCATTGATACTCATTGAGATACTCTATTTTCTGAATTTATGCACTTAATGAAATATATTAGAAGTTAACAGAAAATTATCGGTAAACATGCAAGAACTTGACTGTAATGGACTTAGAGTACCATACATTTGAGTCAAACTAAGTAAGATTCTTTGCCCATCCAAGTAAACAACTAAAGAGTGAACTAGAAACCATATTTATAAATTCAGATATCCATACACATATTAATAATGTATATTAGATATAATCAAATCTGATATTTCAAAATAAATTAGATTACTACATTCCTAGTGAGGTCTTTGAAAAATTGCAAATGTAAACATAATGCTTCTTAATATAGATTCCTCTGGTAAGCCAGAGAATTCTGAGAATAGAATTGATGTCGAACAGTAAGAATGGAGAAGTTAACAGAAAAGGCAGATGAAATATTTATATTGTTCACCAATTGGTCGAGTGGACTGTCTCCTTACAATAATCATTTAATATTGTGATTTATAACATGGGAAGTTATAGGTAGACACAGTATAAACTACAGTACAATGACTAGACATTCACCATTCACATGACGAAATGAGGGAAATTATCTGTCTAAAAATGCTCACATATAGTGAAATAAGTTGGTGTAAATTTATTTTATTGATTCAATTTTTCTCAGTAAAATAAAAATTAATTTTAGCATCTGAGTGACAATATGGAAAAGACATTAGAGATTGGAAGAAAAGAGAAATAGAGCTTAAGAAATGGAACTCTTAATTGTATATAACCATTAAGCATGAATTTAAAGTGAGAGAGATGGATGAATTAATTGTCTTATCTAGTCATATTCAGTATATGAATTCAGGCACAGAATAAGCAGAAACTTAAATTTAGTTAGATTTTTGTCATGCACTTTCATCTAGCAAATTGGAGGAAAGAAAGAAAGCAACTAGAGAATACAAAATACTATGATTATTGACTACAAAGAATTTGAGTGTAGAGGAGTATATGAGAACAACGGTAAGAAGAGGAAATGTAAAAGAATTGATCAAATGTGGTTCATTTTAAAATCTAAGCAATACTAGAATTTTATATCATGGAGAGAAAGAAGAAAGTGATGCACACAAAATTAAAAAGTTTAAATTGAGGTTCTGTAAGTGTTGTTGTACTGGGATCCTCACATTGTAGAGTTTCTCTGCTGTAGAGCATGTAAAGTGAAATAAACCATTGGAGAAGAAGTCCATGAAGTAAGAATTAAAGTTAGAAATATTATTTACACAGGAACTAAAATCATCAACAAATGCCATAGTAAATTTTAGTAGACATGAGACAAATTTTTATTATTAAATTGAAGGAATTTACTGTAGTACCAGCAAAAAAATGTGAATTCAAGGTCTTCTGATTTGAAATGTAATGTAGCTTTCATTATTTGAACCAAAGTAAATTAAATACATAGTACTTTGTTAATAATGTCAATAAATTAACATGGACTATGTTATTTGAAATGTCATATTAGTTGAACTACTTGAATAAATGTAATACTGTCAATGTTATTTTGTCTGTGCATATACCCCAACTCCTTTCCAATAAACATACTCTGTTTTCTAATTTCTTCTATAATAATAACATTTAGTCTAGCAGAAAAGCACACAAAAATATTAATGAATATGAATAATTAATAAGGTCTAAAAAGTGAAAAAATAGAGACAAAACTAATGGTACTCACTCAGATGACTCAATATCATAAGCACTGTCCTAGGTGTTTTCATAATATTGGCACAGTAAATCTTTATAGTGAAATTGCTGTCGTTTTTATATGGTATAGATAATCCTTTGTGGACTAAAATATCAAAGTACATGTAGTTTCATTCTTATTTGCTTGAGGATATTTAAGATTATGTTGTTAAATTTTCTCAGTTAATAGTCATAAAATGTGAAAGCTCAAGGCTCACTCTACAAGCCAAGAGTAGCTTTAAGCTTAAGTGAGATTTAAAACATTGACTCTAGAATTGAGGAAAATGATAGAAGAATGTATTTGTTAAGGAAGATGGATGTTAAGCTATTGAGGAATTTTTTAATATAGCTCCATTCGTTTAATAATCAGCAATGATGATTATTGTTCTTATTTTTCCACCAGGAAAGTACAAATGAAAGCTAGACATTGCTATAGCTAGACATTAACTATAAACAAATTGCTACCTCATTTAATTTCACAATCCATTTGTAATAAGAGATCTAACATCACAAGGCATAATGTTAATTAGAATACAAATGAAACTGTGTAATATCATTATTCTGTATATATTTTAATTATACATGGATTAAAAACTGGGTCACTGGACATTGAAAGAAAGCTCAATAATATTGGAATATAACTCAAATGATTAACCCCCAACGCTACATTTCTCACCTATTCTAAAAGTGAAGTTTTAGTAGAAATTGAATTAGTTGAATGCCTAATTTTTCTTAGTGGAAAATTGAGTCATTTTAGTCTATCCATGTATTCAAAATGCATATTTCTTACAATATTAGTTTTTATTGGTTCAATATTAGTTTTTAGCTATATATGAGAGTATATTCCACTTTCACATAATTATACAAGCATGAAATATTTTATTCTACTTAGGATCCCATTCTTGTGGGTGTACATGATGGTAAGATTCATTGTGATATGAAAATTTTAAGAATTCTAGTGGTGGAAATCTATAGGACAGTATTCCTCTGTTGAGCAAACTTCCAAGGGATAACAGGCATCCTGTTTTCTGCACTTGGAATATTCTCCAGTTTTCCTGAGGAACTAGTAAGATAACTAATATAAGAGCAATCCCTAGCTGCTGTGTCAATGCCCTGCATGAGGAGGCCCTGTGCTAGAGTCTTATCTTCACAAATAATTTTAAAATATATGCACTTGTTCTTTTCATATAATGAATGAAAACCTGGTGATTAAATAAATTAAATATTTTTCTTAAGATCATATAAGTAGAAAATGCAAATTTCAAACCAAAGTCTAATTTTTGAGATTATGACATTGAATAAAGATGACCCTAATTATTGCACTATTATTGAAGAATTATAAATGTCTATTTCAATACAAGTTGGCATAGTATTAAAAATAAAACAGTGATGGAAGTAATACAAATTTGAGAATGCACAAAGTAAAGAAATATAATGATGATTACCGGAAACAAACAAATAAGCAACAAAAACAACAACAAAAAAAAAACAAGTCATGTTTCCAAAAGAACTGGAATAAAATTATCCCAACATTTTTTGTCTGGTGTGAAACGGTTCAGTGAAAGTCAGAATCATCCTTCAATTAGTTTATGATCAAAGCTGTCAAAAACCTATTCTTGTACTGCTCATATTTAGTTACCTTGAGTCTTTAAAACAGAGCTATTTATTCTTCAAAAGCTTGAATTTATTACATAAATTTTAGGTGAAAAGAATATATACCCTACTTTCTTCACAAGGTTGAATCCATTAAGGATAAAATGAGATACCTTTGTCAAACAGAAAAGAAATAAGTGTGTTTGTGTGTGTGTGTGTGTGTGTGTGTGTGTGTGTGTGTGTGTGTGTGCATGTTCACACACACATATTATCATATTCAGGACACCAAGGATTCCATTTTCCCCCTCATTTCTTCATATTTCATCTGCATACCTATTTTTTTTGATTACCAGGTAATATGTTGTATATAAAAACTTCTCCCAGTCTAGCAATGGGATGGTCAAAAAAAAAAAAGATCATGATGTACATACAGTTGAAAAGAATATATATTTTTTCAGATCTTTTTAAAATTAATCTTTTTATTTATATATGATAGTGGAATGCATTACAATTCTTATTACACATAGAACACAATTTTTCATATCTCTGGTTGTATACAAAGTGTATTCACACCATCTGTCAAGTTGCTATTCTTTAACATAATATCTTAAAGTAAATAGCAATTACAAGATACAGTTTTGAAATTTCCCACCCTTAGTGCTACTATGGCATAGTAATTAGATCAGACTCAAGTTATCAACATGGCATATAGACATACATTTCGGTAGCTATAGTAACTCAGGAATGATAATAAATGGGCATTTTATAAGATGGAATATGGAATAGGTGTATTTTTGTCAAAACTAACCACCTATCTAAAAATGAATTTGACATCTATTTTTATCTCTAACATGTAAAATACATAAAAACTCTTATTCCTATTCATACTATAATGAAGGCCCAAAGAAACTAAAACTTTATGACTTTCACAAATCTTTCATACAACTGGGGTTTGGAGGGAAACTGCTACCCCACAGTCTTATAGACAGTTGAATATAGAGAGTTATGAGCCAACCTCTGCTTACATAGAGTGTAAGTTGGCTGGACCCTTATATTAATAGAAACACAGAAAATGGTGATTTTGCTGAAGTGGTAGAGATTGATTGAAGAGTATAGTAGGCATTGTAAACTCCTGGAAGCTACATATTAAGGATGAATCCACTTTTCAGCATTAAGTCTATAATCTCATCAAATACTCATAAGTATAAAACCAAGAAATATCCCCTGTGACAATGAAAAGAAAATAGAAGAAGAGTTTTTATATATGCCCAAAGTGTTCTTTCTCACAAAGGCCTAATTTATAAGGTAAAAACTTTCCAAGTGTCTTGTCCAGGAGCTATGAGGCCAAGGAACTTCTTACATTTCAGGAACTCCTAAGTCTCTCACTTTATCAAATGGAATAGGAGATAAATGATTGATAAAAACAATTGGAAAGGACACAGGACACAGACCCACTAAATGCCTAAGAATTAAGTTGAAACGTCGTAGAGTATTTCTCTTCACTCATGCCTTACCACCATACTCCAGAATAGTAACAGAAAATTGCAAAAAATTTTAGGACACAAACTCCCTCCCTGAAGTTGGAGGGAACTGAAACCAAGAAGAGATAAAATCAAGGACATCAGAAGACTGTATTCTCTGACAACAATAGGTACAACAAATATCAAGCAATGTCAAAGTTCTGTCCAAAAGAACAGATCTTACTACCCCATAAAACATGTCTGGCTTTCAACAGAAGATGTACAGAGTATAGCAAAGTCAAAAATAAAACACAATCTGAAAAAAAAGAGGGAATAAAACACAGTCTGAAAAGACAGAACAACCAACAGAACCTACTAGCTATGACATATCACAGAGATAATAAATTATATGTCAGGGAATATCAAATAATAGTAATAACTCTGTTCAGAACTCTAATGAAAAATATAGACAGTAGGCAAAACCAAATATTGAAGGCAACCATAGACATTGAGATTATATAAAATCATCAGAAGGAAATGCTGGAAATAAACACTCTAAAGGAAATGAAGAATGCTTTTGGTAAGTTGCACAAAAATTCATTATAAATGAGTTTGAAGGTAAGTAAATAGAAATCCCTGAAACTAAAATTAAAAGAGATAAAAAGTTAAAACAGTAGAGAACAGTATATTAAAGAACTGTAGGAAAGTTTTTTTAAATGTTAAAATTATAATAAAGTGAGAAGAAAGAACAAACAAGAAATATTTGGGTAGGATTGCCAAGAATACATCAAAATTAATGACAGTCAACACCAGAGATCCAAGATTATCACAGAATGCCAAGGAGAAAAAACAAACAAAAAATACACTGAGGAAAATCACATTCAAATAAAAAAATAAACTCAGGAAGAAATTCAGATGTGGATAAAATTTATACATACAGAGGAACAATGGTAAGAACTGCAAGAAACTTCTTTTCAAAAACCATGAGAGTAAAAAGAATGTGATATTAAATACTTAAAATATTGAGAGAAATGCATAGCTGTCAACCTAGAATTCTAGATCCAGTATTTTTCCCTTCAAAAGTGAAGAAAAGATAATTTTTATGCAAATAACTTGATGAAATTTATAATTACATTTTTTTCTGCAAAATTAATAAAATCTGTTCTTTAGGTAGAAGGAAATTACATTGCCAAGAACTTATATATACACACAAGCATCAGAGAATAAATAAAGACAAATAAAATTTTATATTTTATATTATTTTCTGTTGAGTTAAAAGATAACAGTAGAAAGTAGTGATATTAAGTATGTATTAGGTGAGTGTAGCATGTAGGTAATTGTAATCACTACACAATCATATAGACACAAGAGAAGATTTTGGGGAAAAAATGTTATACATTACCTGCTCTAGACATGATGCAAATTAATGTTATTTCAAGGTTGACTTAAGTTAGTTGAAAGTGTGTTTGTAAACTCTACAGTAAACATTAATGTTTTGGAAATAAGGAATACTGTTTTTTTAGGATACACAATACTTATATTAAGAATAATGTAAAATGAAGCATATGAGATGCTCACTAAAAAACAGCTATATCAGAAAAAGAAACTTTTGGAAGAAATAAAAAGGAGTTACAAACAGATTGATATTAATCCAAATATAATCAGTATTAAGATAAATGTTCCAAATTCATCAACAAAAATACACAGAATGTTAGAGTAGATTAAAACACACAATGATATATGATCTATAAGAAATCCACATTGAATACAGTGATTAAAGAGAGTTTAAAAGTAAAAAAATTGAGAAAGATATGATATACTAACATTAATCAAAATAAAACTGGAATGGATATATTAAGTTCAGAAGAAGCAGACTCTTACAGCAAGAAATTTAGATAAATGAATATTGTGTTCTACATTTTAAGTTATTTCACTAATTGTGGTAGAAATGTATTCATATGTTCCACAATTAATATGCTAACCAATTTATTTTCTATAAGAAACAGTATCTCAAAGGATTTATAAAAGATGAAGTTTTGTATTCATGAGAAAAATATAAGCAAACGTATACAAAACTTATTATGATACAAATAAACTAAAGATTACAGTGATGGGCTGGGGATATAGCTCAGTTGGTAGAGGGCACAAGGCCCTGGGTTCAATTCCCAGCACCACAAAATAATAATAATAATAATAATAATAATAATAATAATATTACGGTGGTGTAATGGGGAAATCAGCCAGGTATAATTTGAATAGTCAGACAAAGTATTGTATGGGAGAATTTAGATTTTGGGAATGTTTCAGCTATTTTAAAACTTGTCTATTGGGCTTTCTGCCTGTTGTCTGAAGCCCCTTTCCGAGAGAGAGAGAGAGAGAGAGAGAGAGAGAGAGAGAGAGAGAGAGAAATTAGATTAGATTCTGGGAGCAATGAAAATGTAGAAATAATTTATTTAAAAAATAGCATGGGAAAATTTTAGAGAAGGCTTCATTCCTATTTTTAAATGGGCAATGAGGAGCACCCTGAATCTTGTGGGAGTATGAATTGGATAGGATGGTTGAAATTAGATTGAAAATGAGAAACAATAATGCTATGAATTAAAGGTTTTTGAGCAGAACAATACCACATGATCAGATATGAACTTTAAGAAAATTATTAGTTGTTACCATGAGAAATTGAAGGGAAATTTTCTGAAGTAAGATACAACAATGAGGAAATTAAATCCTGAACCTGTATATCGAGGGAGATGTAATGGTAAAGAAATTTTAAAGGATTTAAATTGTACCTTAAGGAAATTAAAGCAGCAGTTCTTTATAAGGAGATTTGAAGGAAGGAGGCAGTCATTGATATTACCAGCAATATTGTTGCATGAAACACTTGCGCACATTCAGGGATTCCTCAAACTACCACATGGTCATATTATATTTCTAGAACTACCAAAAAATAATATCCTTCTAGATTTATACTTACTGAGAAATTATGGGTAAAAACAACGTAAGGATGTTATCTTTTTCTAAAATTTTTATGCCTAATTTACTAAGACAAAAGCAAATATGAGAAAGAAAGAATGAAGATACTCACACAGATACTAGGGAAGGGGTTTGTTCTTCTAGAGGAATTAGAACACATGTTATGATTTTAAATATAAATTATTTAAACTATATTCCTTTTGATACAAAATAATTTCTCTAGAATGTTGTAGAGCAGAGTATCTACATGGTGTCAGGACATGTGACCGATGTGTTCAGCTCTGTCCCTTTCTTTGGTCTATTTTGCTTCTTTTTTAAGTGGACATTTATAACTCACAGGTCATTAATTTTTAAAAATGATGTAGGTAGGATCGTCATGGATGGTCTGCAGTACAGAAGTATCCTCTTCCACCCCAACTAATGCAGATCACCATGGCTCAGACAGAGGATTGTTATCCAGAATATATAAAGTATTCAAAAACTTCATATCAAAAATAATCCAATCAATAAACAGGTAAAAGAACTAAGCAGACACTTCTCAAAATAAGAAATACAAATAACCAATGAATATATGAAAAAATTGTTCAACATCTCTAGCAATCAGGGAACTACAAATCAAAACTATGATGAAATTTCATCTCACTCCAATTAAAAAATCCAAATAATAATAAATGCTGGCAACGGTGCAGAAAAAGGTACACTCATACATTGTTGGTGGGAATGCAAAAACTCTCTGGAAAGCAGTATGGAAATTCCTCAAAAACTTAAGAAGAGAACCATCACATGACCCAGCTATCTCACTTCTGGGTATATATATTCTAATAGTTAAAATCAGCATACCACATCCATATTAATGTATAATAGCACAATTCACCATAGCCAAGTTATAAAATCAACCCAGGTGCCTCCCACCAGATGAATGGATAAAGAAAATATGGTATATATGCACAATGAAGTACTCTTCAGTCATAAAGAAAAATGAAATTATGGCATTTGCTGGTAAATGGATGAAACTGAAAACATTACACTAAGTAAAAGAAGCCAGACTGAGAAATCCAAAGATTGAATCTTTTCTCTCATATGTAGAAGCTAAACAAAAATTAGAAAGAAAAAAAAGGGAGGGGGTGGATGACCAATAAAAATAAAGAGAGATCAGTAGAGTAGAGAAAGGTGATGGAATGGAAAGGAGAGGGACTAAAAAAGGTAATAATAGTGGAATGAAGCTGGTCAATATATCCTATGTACCTATATGACTATACCACAATGAATTTTCCTTTCTATGTATCTCTGATAAACTAATTACAAAATATAATATAGAGGTTGGGGATATAGCTCAGTTGATAGAATGCTTGCCTAGCATGCATCAAGGCCCTGTGTTCAATCCCCAGAACCACACACAAAAAAGTGTGTGTGTGTGTGTGTGTGTGTGTGTGTGTATATATATATATATATATATATATATATATATATATATATATATATATTTGTGTTTACTTATATATTATAATGATTATATAATCATTCTTACATAAACATATATAAGAATAATTTTACATTATTCTTATATATAAGAATAATGTAAAATGAAGCATATGAAATGCTCACTAAAATACACATAAATCAGAAAAAGAACCTTTTGGAAAGAATACAAAGGAATATATATATATATATATATATATATATATATATATAGAGAGAGAGAGAGAGAGAGAGAGAGAGAGAGAGAGAGAGAAAGAAGAAAGACTGGAAGAATCTGAAAAGGGAATAGTGGAGGTAGAAAATGGGAAATTTGGGGAAAGATAAAGCCAATTATATTCCATGGTTGTGTAATTATTTCAAAATGAATTCTAATATTGTATATTATGTGTTTCTTTTTAGAAAAAAGAAATGTGATGTAGGTAAAAATTATTTTTAACACTAATGCTTATGCAAATTTTGTACAATCTAGTATAAAGTCTTATATAAGAGGGGATGTTACCAAGTAATAATAATAATAATAATAGCTAACATACATGAAACACTTCCTAAGCCAGATTCTCCATTGGAGTTTTAAAACAGTGCTGAAAACAAATAACTTCTCACTATATAAAATTCATTGGGAATTACATAATGGTATGTTGCAGATGACTTAATTAACTAAAGAAAGTTAATTTGATTCTGGCTTCTGATTCATGTGCTGGTCTAATGAATACTGGCTTAGCCTTTTTGTTGTCATGGGTTGTCTAGTGTAAATAAGAACTTGAATGTGGCAATTTCCTACTTGAAAATAACTCTTCTAACCTAGAGGGAGCTTCTACAAAGTATCATCAACATATTATGTACTGAATTTGGACAGGTAGGCCCTGCATTAGAAGTAAAAAAATACAATTTAGAGTCTATTTCCATTAGTATTCCAAGAAAAAAAATCATTCTAAATTTTAAATAAACTCAAGAGAAGGCAAAATAATATTTCACCTATAATGTAATCAATGTGCAAATAGGATACGTATATAATTTACATATGTATATGTGTATCATAGATAAGCTGTCACACACATGCAAATACACACATACTCAACAGGTCCTATGCACAGATTATGTATTAAAAATTGAAAGAGAAATGGCTTAATGACTTACATCTTAAGGCTATCAGGCTTAATTTATGCTAATTCCATAATCACAATGAGAAAAGTTTAGAAAGCGACACATTAAATATAAGAAACGATTACATAAATATTAAAATGATAAAAACAGTCATAAAATCAAAGTTTTCAGGCTAGATATACTCAGGCATGAAAAAAAAGATTAAGAAACACTTGCAGATAAGTAGTGAATAGATTCATCATGGGAAATAGAATAAAAATAATTTAATATAGTTTGATGCAGTCCATTTTCCTGTTTTTGCTCTTGTTGCTTATATTTTGGGGGACCCAGCAAGAAATCTTATTACGACCAATGTAAAGGAGGTTTTCTTCTATTTTCCTCAAGCACTTTTACAATTTCAGGTCTCATGTTGAAGGCCATAATCTCATGTATGCTAATTTGTGTATAGTATAAGGAGAGTCTAGGTTCATTCTTTTGCATATGTTTATCCAGTAATCCCTGGACCATTTATTGAAAAGACTATCCCTTCCCCACTGTCTTTTCATGACACATTTATCACAGATCAGTTGAAAGAAAACCTTAAGATTCACTTTTGGTTCTTATTATGTTCTATTGATCTGTATGTTAGTCTTTATGCCAATATTATTGCAGATTTTTGGGGGGAGGGCACCAGGAATTGAACCCAGGGCACTTAACCACTGTGCCACATTCCCAGCCTTTTTAATATTTTATTTAGAGACAGGGTCTTGCTAAGTTGCCTAGGGCCTCACTAAATTGTTGAGGCTAGCTTAGAACTCTGAATCCTCCTGCCTCAGCCTCCTGAGTCACTGGGATTACAGGCAGGCATGACCCTGCCCTGCTTATTGTAGATAACGTATTTTGAAACCAGAAATTGTGACATTTCCAGCTTTGCTCTTCTTTCTCAATATCAATTTGGGTGTTGGAAATCTTTGTTTCTACATAATTTTTATTTATTTTTATTATCAATAAAAATTCCACTGGAATTTTGATAAAGATTGCACCAAAAATTAAGAAGCAAAGGAAATAATCAACAGAGTAATAAGGCAACTTACTGAATGAGAGAAAGTATTTACAAATCATGTATCTGGTAAGGTGATTATAATCAAAATATGTAAGAATTTCCTCCAAGTCAATAGGAAAAATAAGGGGTAGCAAGCTCGCCTGGCATGCGTGCGGCCCGGGTTCGATCCTCAGCACCACATACCAACACTCTTTCTTTAAAAAAAAAAAATAGGAAAAATAAGACAATCCTAAATAGGCAAAGGACTTTGATAGACATGACTCAAAAGAAGATATCCAACTAGGCATTGGATATACAAAAGTGTGCATAAGGTAACACATTGTCATAAAAATTCAAATCAAAACATAATGAGAGGCCAGGCCCAGTGGTGCACACCTGTAATTCCAGCAGTGCAGGATAATGAGGCAGGAGGATCAAGAGTTCAAAGCCAGTCTCAGCAAAAGCAAGCCACTAAGCAATTTAGTGGCTTTCTTTAATTTCTGCAAAATAGGTATGGAGATGTGGCTCAATGGTTCAGTGTACCCGCGTTCAATAGCCAAATAGCCCCCAACAACAACAACAACAACAACATAATGAGGTATTTCTTCAGATAAATAAGTAAAATTTTTAATAATAGCTGTTATTAAAAAATTAATGAAAGAGATTTGGAGAAAGTAAGAATAGCAAGTATTAACCAGCATATGAAGCAACTGGATCCCTTCTACATTGTTGTCAGAAATAATAAAAGTTGCAGGAATTAAGGAAAGCAGTATACAATTTCTTCAAACAATTAAAAACTTGAACCACCATATTATCCACCCATCCCACTTCTGTATATATATATATATCCAAAGTAATTAAATCTTTCTTCATTTTTATGGTTTTTAAAACTATCATACATGGCAATAGAATATGCTATGAAATAATTATAAAAGAATAGAATATAATTGTTCCAATTCAGTCCCCAGGATTTTCTCTGTCCCTCCCTTTGTCCCAAGCTCTGTTCCTTTTCCTTAACTCTCCTGATCTTTCCACTAGTTACTTATAGTTTTTTTTTTTAATTAGTGTCTGGTGGATGTACATGAAATTCACTGGGGGTATATTCATATATGTAATAGGACTGTATATCTTGAGATATGTGAATCCCAATGTTCATTTCAGAATTATGGAAGTAGCAATGAGCTCAAACATAGGAGGGGTGTTAATATTGTGTAATACAGAGGGTTATTACAGTTAGAAATACTCTATAATACAAAGCAAAGTAGCTATGAGAGCATTTTACATCTTCTCCTCATATTATAAATGTTTTAGAGATAATTCGTAAGTTAATGAATACACAACATATAAATGTATAAAAACATCATATTTTAACCCATAAATATGTATAATTATTTGTCAATGCAATAAAAAGACATTAAAAACAAAAATGAACAAACAAAACTCCCCATGATTTCATAGCTGTGTGTTGAAAGAGACAATATACTGTAAGAATGGTAAACCTCAGAGCAATTTAAATCACTTCTTCATGTATTTCACTTGTGCCCTCAGGATATGCTCATGTCTGATCTCTTATAAGTCACTTATATGTGAAACTTATAGGTCCCAAATAATATCCAGTTCAAGATGGGCAGCTCCAGGTAGAGGGTAACATGGTGACTTGTAGTTCAGAAGTAAGTGTCTACCAAGGCCAGTGCAAGTCAAAACCTGTTTCTCAAAATAAAAATAAACAGAAAATAACGGGAATTTGCTACAAAATCCCAAGTATGTATGGTGATTCATCTATAGGGGCCTTACCAAATACTTCAAGTAGAATCTGTCACTGAGTAGTCTCATCATAGAATCTTCTAGAACTTATGAACAAATAGCTTGCACTGCATTGAGGACCTGTTTTCAAAGCCATATCATTTCCTTCACCTCAAAACTAGTAACTTTATGGACTACTTGGTATATGGGATGAGGAAACATTCCCCAAAGGAAATATCCTACCTCCAAAATTTAAAAAGGATATCTAGATATTTTATCTCCTCTTTGGCTGCAAGATGGTCCAGTGCTACAATAATTTTTATATTTCATAGAATCTGTAAACATGGCCCAACTAATTTCAAGAAATTTTGCTAATGTGGAAGATCTCTAATTTTTTGTTAAATTTTATTTCCCATTTTCTGACACCCAAATGTTTCATCAACAAGAAGTTACACTAGTTGTACAGAAGTTCTAATTTCTTGTCCACTGGATACAGTGAGCACAGCATCATCAAAATTATGGATCAGTATGATATCTTGAAGAAGAAAAATACATTGAGGTTCCTTGTAGGCTACATTATGGTATAGGCTTGGAGAGTTTATATACCACTAAAGTATAACACTGATGGTATATTGCTAGCCTGCCAACCTAAGGAAAAAAAAATTCTAGTGAACTTCACTAACAGAATTGATGAAAAATTTTCAGGTAAATATTTGCAAACCAGGTACCAGGGGATATATGTTAATCTGCTCAAGAAAAATATCCACCTCTGTAAAAGCAGCTGCAATTTCCGTTAGCTGGTTCTGTTTATGGTAACCTGTTCTCATTCTCCACAGTCTATCTGGTTTCTGAAAAGGCCAAATAGAAAAGTTGAATGGAAAGTTGTAGGGGATCATCACACCTGCATTTCTCAAATCCTTAATGCTGATGCTAATCTCTGCAATCCCTCCAGGAATGTGTCATTACATTTGGTTTACTGTTTTTCTAGGTAGAGGCAGTTCAAGTTGCTTGCATTTAATCTTTCCTAAAATAGTAGTGTGCACTCCACATGTCAAGCAAATCAGTGTAGGGATTCTGACAGTTGCTGTGTATGTCTATTTCAATTATGCATCTTGTGACTAGGGGAATAACCACAGGATTGGTTTGTGAATTCCCTAGACCCGAATGACAGATTTGAACTAAATCTCCATTGAACATCTGATTCCCATAAGCTCTGTCTCTCATGAGTAAACTGTGGCAATGTTTTGGATCTCCTAGAATTAGGGTCAGTTAAGAACCAGTGTCAAGTAATCTCCCCAAAGTCTGAATGTTCCCTTTTTATAGTGAACACTCTGGTAAATGGCCAAGTTCCTTTTTAGAGAAGACAGAAAAAAATTAACAATATAAAGTTTGTTACTGTTTGTAGAACTTTCCTAAAGACTAAGGTTTAATAGAAAGTTTGGGACTAGAGTTTTGTGTGATTCAAGCTAGACTTCTGTACATTTAAACTATAATTCTTGGGCTGGGGATGTGGCTCAAGCGGTAGCGCGCTCGCCTGGTATGCGTGCGGCCTGGGTTTGATCCTCAGCACCACATACAAAAAAAAAAAAAACACAAAGATGTTGTGTCAGCCGAAAACTGAAAAATAAATATTGAAATTCTCTCTCTCTCAAAAATAAATAAATAAATAAATGGTAAAAAAGTTAAAAAAATAAACTATAATTATTCCACTCATTTAGATTAAGTAAGAATGATTTTAATACCTATTTATTTTATATGGACACCATGATTGACTAGCTGATATCATACACACCATGCAAATTAGATTATTCTGAGAACTGCTTTGACTTTGTTCTCCATAATAGTAACAACAGTCAACATGGTTAAATGATTCCATGCTGCTATGGGACCCAACTTTCTCTGCTGAATTTGAGTATGCCAGTTCAAGAGGAAGCAATTCCCATTATCCTTGTGTACCAATAGAGAAGAGGGACAACAGAGGCCTTTCTGATTTACAGGATGCTATACAAATATGTCTCTCACATTTATGTTTATAGGCATATTCTCTGGACCCTTGAAGTAGGTGCACAGTTGTTACATGATAAATGGAGTTCTTACACTCCAATATTCTGATTTCGCTAAATTTTTGCATACTGTGTTATTCAATAAACCAAGGCAGTTCTAGTATTTTATTTATTTATTTTTGGCTCTTTTTAATTCCATGTTTAGCAAATCAACCATATAATTTTTTAGAGCAAATCAACCATACAATTTTAGAGCAAATCAACCATACAATTTTTAGAGCCTTTTCTAAACTCTCAAACTAAAATACTAAATTTAAAATCCTTCTTAGTGGGCCTGCCTAGATATATTTGGCCTAATCCACCTTTATGTTTTTCTCACCATTATCTCACATGAATATCTATTCTTATTCAAGTTACAAAAATTTTTATCTATATAAACTTTAAAGTTATTACCATTCTTGTGTTACTTCCTAATTCAAATGTTGGGGATTCCTGGTACAAAAGGCTAGTTATGGGTCTAAAAGCAAAAAGGACTAGTGGGAGTAAGTCCTGAAAAGAATTAGCAACATCTGTCAAGGTCATGGGGGAGAGTCCCTGCAAGTTCTTTGGTCAAAGTAGAATTTACTCAAGCAGATGTGGAAAGTTGCTTCTACAGGCAAAGAAAGCTCAACAGAATTTGCAGGTTCTATGTTTCTGTCTTCACTGGGATCTTCTCATATAAATTAATTTTACTTCTTGGAATCCTATTACTTCTGAATCAATGCAGTCACTTTAACAGTAATCCAGTGCAAAACTGAGAATTCAATTTACATTATAATTTGTCTACATTAAGTATGAGACTCTGGGTATGACTTTCAGAAATCTCAGTCCTTATAGAGTAATTAAGACAAGGATTTCTTTTAGGGCAGACCTAAAAACTTTCAGGTTATTTTTTACTTAAACTGGGAATTTGAAGCTCTGAACTCATGCTTCTCCCATATCGATACAAGTAATAACAATCTTATTAACTACCTGGTTTTGCTCATATATTCTCAGGTATAAGATTCAATGTTATCCAGAACCTTGCCTTTTAAAAATGTTTGATTAAGAGTGTCCAATGGCAATATTTCACTTATCATTCTTGCCACATCATAACACATAGGAACGGTGTAATATTTTCTACCAGAAATAGGTTTTAAATTTCTGTCAGAAAACTCAGAACCCATTAACAAATCCTCTACAAGCACTGTCAGTACAAGTATCTGTATAGCAGGCACATGCCTGCAATCCCAGTGACTGGGAGGCTGAGGCAGGAGGATAGCAAATTCAAGGCCAGCCTCAGCAATTTAATGAGGCCTTAAGCTGCTTATTGAGACCCTGTTTCAAAATAAATAAAAAGGGCTGGGAATATGACTTTATGGTTAAGCATCCCTATGCTCAATCCCCAGTAACCCCTGACCCCCAACATAAAAAAATACATAGAGCTTCATCAGAGAAAGAGTACCAGCAGACATATGCATACACCACACACACACACACACACACACACACACACACACACATGTAATATATATAAATATACACACACACGAAAGAAATTGGTTTAATCAATTGATGATCAATGATTATTAGGTTTTAGTAGATAAATAAAAAAATCTCTAACAATATTGATAACAACAAAATGGAAAAATACCCATTTAACATAAATTAAAATAAAACAGAAAAATGTTAAAAGGTTAAGACTATTTAGTGAGAAAAAAAAAGGGGGTAAATGGTAGAGATGACCATGATATTACTGATGATGATGGTGAGAGAAAGAAATTTAGTACTATAATTTGTCATATCAGTGGCCTTTCTCACAGCAGAAAAAGTAGCTACTACTCAAGAAATTAGTGAGGTAAAAAATAAATAAATAAAGAGATCTTAGAATTTACAGAAAGAAAATGGAGACGGGTAGAAGAACGGCAGATAGAAATGCTAATGTTAACCATGATGACAACATTAAAAATCAGGTCATTGACAAAAGTACAGTTATTATTGCCTGTAAGAGAGCAAGTATTATGTTTGCAATGAATGTTTGTGTGAAATGCCTGATTTTCATCATAAATCACATTAAATAAAACGAGGCATTAACATCATTTTCTGTTTTTCCCATATTACCTCCACAACAGTCTCAAAGTTACATGTGTAAAGCAACATACGTGACAGTGACACATTACGTAAAGGACTAAAGCAGGACAAATTATGTATACAACAGACGTTAATTCCTCTGTCTTTTTCCTTTGGGCTACATTCTTTTCTGAGGAGAGGAGGTACCAGGGATTGAACTCAGGGATATGTGACTCACTGAGGGTCTCACTGAGTTGCTTAGCACTTTGCTGTTGCTAAGACTGGCTTTGAACTCTGGATCCTCCTGCCTCAGCCTCCCAAACTGCTGGGATTACAGGTGTATGTCACCACACCAAGAAGGACTATATTCTTAAATATCACATTATTCATACTATATTTAAGTCAGTTCCATTATTTATCATAGACTATTTCTTATCAATAATGCTGGTATGACTATGTGTTACAGAATGTAGCTTACTGTTGGTACATTGAAGGTAGGCAAACTGTGTTTTCTCTCTCTCTCTCTCTCTCTCTTTTTTTTTTTTTAGCAACATCTTTACTTTATTTTTATGTGGTGCTGAGGATCAAACCCAGCTCCCTGCACATGCCAGGCAAGCGCGCTCCTGCTTGAGACACATCCCCAGCCCATGTTTTCTCTTTTGATTTCCCTCTCACATCTGAATCTAGAAGAATTTGGTTAGATTGTAGTCAACTACACAATATGTATTGAAAATATTTGTCTTTTATATTGATTTGAAATATATTTAGGATTCACATCTTTCAAGTCTTTTATTATGAGTGCTAATGACATTTTTCTAATTGATCAGGGTTAGTGATATTCTTAAAATATCCTTGAACTGGCAGTACAAATTATCAATAAAATAAATACATGTCCTCACCCCCAGTATTAAAGTGAATGAGAAATTGTATAATGTAATTAAGTAGCACCATGAAGAACAATTTATTCCATTTTGTTTTTCTTTCTTACTCTTTATTTCAGTTTTAATATCAGAGAAGTAAATTTTTTATGATGGAATTTACATATGTTGGGAATAGAAGATTGATCTTACACTATGTATTCAATAGACTGAGATAAATATCAGGCTTGCTTAAAAATCTTTGCAATTATCTGCTGCTCAGAAATTCGAAGAGCAGTATTTTTCTATTATTTTGTCAATAAAATTTTCTCTGGGAACTGTCTGTTTCTTTAGGAAGAATAAAACAAAAAAAAGACTCATAAAGAAGGAAAAAAACAACAATTTTAAAAATAAACACACACCTGCACAGCAGAGCAAACTGCTTCATCACCAACAAAACTAAAGAGATTATGTTTAGTAAACACCTTAGGAAAGAAGTTGGCAAGCCCACTTAAATCAGAAGTAAACTTCATGGTGCCTTGCTTGACTTGGTTAGCATCCAAGTTCCCATGGAAACAGAATTATATAACAATTCAAATACAATCAATGCTTCCAAAGTAAACAGGACTTTTGAATAAATTAGGTATCAATATATTGTCAAATGTCCTACATTTTAAAAGGTAGCACTATGTTGGTTTGTTAATGATATGAGCACACACAAATTGAAAGAAAACACAAAGTTATAAACAAAGGGGATAGAATATCAAGGTGGATTTTGAAAGGATTTTACTTAATGAATTCGAGGTCAAATGGACATTAGAATTACTGGTTAAATTTAGTTTGTTGCTTAGCTACAAATGGGCCTAACAGTGACAGTTTTCCTATTAACCATCTTTTTGCCCAAAATTCCATTTCAGATTGGTGGCTGGAGTACCTACCTATTCTGTACTCATTATTTCTCACAATGCTCTTGGAGAAATAAGAGAAAGGTTTGAGCTCAGATAAATTCCACAAAATTGAGCATAAGCAGCAGCAGCAGCAGCAGCATGAGCAGAACTTGTCCAGTGTTTTGCAATGTCCAAAATGGTTTTCAGAAAGACTAAATTGCAGAATAAAAGAAGGTACAATACAGATTCTCAAATTTTATGAAAGATAAAATTGAAACTGAAATAAATGAGTTATATACCCCAAGTTCAAAAAATAAAATAATTACTGGCAGCTAAAATGGAATGGAGTGACTTTCATTTCCTACCTTTGGCAACTTAAGTCAATTATCTACACACAAAGTTGTTTTAGAGAGGGTGAAACATGAGAAATCCCATGTAATGCAAAGTATAATGTATGTGTAAAATACTGTGAAAAGACAAGCTCATAAAAGAAAAACATGAGCGACTGACACTAAAAAGTAAAATACAGTAACATAAAATGGAAAATTGTCATAAATCTATAAATTATATAAATAATCATTGATTTAAAATTATTGACATGATTAATGATAATTGTTAAATTTACCTCCTCCCTTTATAACACTTACTGAATTTAACCTAATTGTGCTGCTTTTTGCTTTATAATTGTTAATTGAATGTCATGTTAATCTTTTTTGTAAATTTGTTCTTTTTAGATATACATTTCAATATGTTGCACAGTAACAATAACAGTTACTCAATACACATTTCATTTAATTTTTATTGACCTTATGGATGAAATTGCATGATTTCATACTGTTATTGGCCATTACATATTTTCTTTTGTTAAGTGCCAGGTCACATCTTTTATTCATTTTCTATTCATAAAATCTTGCTTATTTTTAGGAGAATTAAAAAATTTTTTAACTGGGCTCAGTTGTGCATGCCTATCATCCAAGAGACTTAGGAGACTGAGTCAGGATGACTGCAAAATCAAGGTCAGCCTGGCAACACAAGACCCTGTCTAAAAAAATAAAATAAAATAAAATAATAATAATAATAATAATTGCTGAAGTTGTAGCTCAGTAGCAAAGCACTCCTTAAATATAGCAACAACAACAAGAAAATATCCTTTTAATATGTTTTGCTCATGAAGCTTACATCCCATAAAGGATGACATGTCGTCATTATCCTTGTCAAATTAGTTGTTTGTCTGTTTTTTTCCATCTTATCTCATCTTTCATAAATAGAAGCTCTTCATTCATTTAAAATAGAATGATTTATTCTTTTGGCTTCTTGTTTAAAGATTATCATAAGTGAACTGGCCATATTTAAAAGAATTTTCTAATATTTCTATAATACTTGATATATTCAGATAAATATTTCTATACTCCTGCAAATATTCAAATAAATATTTTTGTCTACTCTGTGCTATCCTGTCTTTATTAGTGTAACTATGTAATATATCTTGTAAACGAATACAGGAAATTTTTAGCATAGCATTCTGCTCTGTATGTGTGTGTGTGTGTGTGTGTGTGTGTGTGTGTATGTTTGCTGTTGCTGTTGTTCTTTTGTTCCACTAATTTAAAAAAATACAGATTATTTTGTAAAGCACAATGACAACTAAAATCAAGTGGTATTTTGATGAATTCCTTGGAATAAGGGCAAGTTTGGCATTTTTTATAATATTGATATTTTTTTCTTAGAAATAATACTTTTTATTTACTGGGACCTGTAAAATTTTTAAGAAATAAGTGCACCTATTTTTTTTTAAATTTCCAAATTCAAGGAAAATCTTTCCACATTTTTAAAGTAAGAACAGGATTACTGAAAGTCTGTGTCTTGGTTGTTACTCTTCATGTTGAACCTTCTTGAAGCAACAGCCCCTGAAATGGCTCACAGTGATTCCTGATCCCTGGAAGTCCCTGTGTAATCTGCATCATTCCGTGATGCTCAGATCTGCAGAACAGAATGCCCAAAGGTGATGAGATGTTACCTCCACTAGGTGCATTAGATTATCTTTTCTTGCTTTTTGCTTTTACCGCCCCTGCTTTGTAGGAAGTAGGCTGCTATGTTTTGATTGTTTCATACAGTAGGGAATTGATATTTCTGGCTAACTACCAAATAGGACCCTAGACTTGCTTTTAACTGTGTGAGAGAAATTCTGAGTGTATTCTCTCCAGGACAGACATGGAGCTGACTATACATCCAGTTGATAAGTTTCTAAGAGGAACTGAGTCACAGAAAATCAGGTAAATCCCAGCAGATTCTAGCACCATATAAACTGTTGAAAGTGTTTTTTTTTATTTTAAACACACCAGGTTTTGGAGTAATTTGTTATACAGCATGAAATAACAAATATGTATGCTTTATCTGATTAATTAATATTAGTGAGGTTTCTTTTTCTCTTTTGTACTTTGTTAATATAAAGTGTTAAAATTATTGAATTATAATATTTAACTAAATTTCTTTTTAAAATTTTTTGTACTTGTTCTTTTTAGTTATATATGACAGTAGAATGCATTTTAACATATAATACATACATAGAGTATAACTTCCCATTCTTGTGATTACATATGATTGGAATTACACTAGTCATGTATTCACCTAAGAACATGGCAAAGTTATGTCTGATTCATTCTACCGTCTTTCCCTTTCCCATCCCCTTTTCCTTCATTTTCCTTCATTCCCCGTTGTCTAATCCAGTGAACTTCTATTCTCCTCCAACCCCTCCCGCTTATTATGAGTTAGTATCCACATATCAGAAAGAACATTTGGCCTTTGGGGGGACTGATTTATTTCACTTAGCATGATAATCTCCAATTCCATCCATTTATCATCAAATGCCATAATTTTATTCTTCTCTATGGCTGAGTAATATTTCATTGTGTCTATGTGCCACATTTTCTTTATCCATTCATCTGTTGAAAGTGCACCTCTGTTGGTTGCATAGCTTAGCTATTGTGAATTGAGTTGCTATAAACATTGATGTGGCTGCATCACTGTACTATGCTGATTTTAAGTTTGGAGGTATATGCCAAGGAGTGGGATAACTGGGTAAAATGATCATTCCATTCCAAATTTTCTGAGGAATCTCCATACTGCTTTCCAGAGTGGTCACACTAACTTGCAGTCCCATCAGCAATATATGAGTGTACCTTTTCCCCCCATATCATTGACAACATTTATTGTTATTTGTATTCTTGCCATTTTTGACCATAGTGAGATGAAATCTTAGTGTAGTTTGAATTTACATATATCTAATTGCTAGAGATGTTGAACATTTTTTTCATAAATTTGTTGACCATTCTTATTTCTTCTTCTGTGAAGTGTAAGTTGGGTTCCTTTGCCCATTTTTGACTGTGCTATTTGTTTGTTTGTTGTTGTTGTTCTTGAGCTCTTTATATATCCTGGAGATTAATGTTCCATTTGAGATACAGGTGGCATTTTCCAGTTCTGTATGCTCTCTATTCACATTCTTGATTGTTTTATTTGCTGTGAAGAAGCTTTTTAGTTTGATGCTATCCCATTTAATGATTCTTGATTTTACTTCTTGTGCTTTAGGAGTCTTGTTGAAGAATTCCATTTCTAAGCCAGCATAATGGAGATTTGGACCTACATTTTCTTCTTGTAGGCATAGGGTCTCTGGTTTAATACCTAAGTCCTTGATCCACTTTGAGTTGAGTTTTGTGCAGGGTGAGATATGGGGGATCTAATTTCATTTTTCTACATATGGATTTCCAGTTTTCCCAGCACCATGTGTTGTGGAGACTATTTTTTCTCCAGTATATGTTTATGGTAGCTTTGTCTATTGTGAGATAACTGTATTTTGTGGGTTGGTCTTTGTGTCTTCTATTCTGTACCATTGGTCTTCATGTCTGTTTTGGTGCCAGTACCATGTCGTTTTTGTTACTACAGTTGTGTAGTATAACTAAGGTCTGGTATTATACCTCCTGCTTCACTTTTCTTGCTAGGGTTTCCTTTGCCTATTCTGGGCCTCTATATCCTCTGATAAACTCACATTAATTTTATTTTTATATATGGACAGATTCTGCTTGGTAATATTTTATTTAGGCATTTTTTGCATCGGCATTTATGAATGAGATAGTCTAAAATTTTCTTTTGAATATAGTGTTATACTGGCATGTAATGTCAAAGAGATTTCATTTTAATCTTTATATTTCCTTAGAAAAATTTAGTTTAGTTAGTTATGGTGACTCAGACCTGTAATCCCAGAGACTCAGAGGAATGAAGCAGGAGAATTCCAAGTGCAAGGCCAGTCTAAGCAATTTAATGTGACCCTGTCTCAAAAAAAAAAAATTAAATTAAAAATACTGGAGATATAGCTCAATGGTAAATCACTCTGAGTCCAATCCCAAGTGTGTAAATTGTGTGTGTGTGTGTGTTTGTGTGTGTGTGTGTGTGTGTGTGTGTGTTCAGTTCACATTTGGCACTGTGACTTTTTTAAGGATCTGGCTTCACTGGTAAAACAATTTGAGGCTAAAGACACTTTGTGGTTATGTTCTTATTAGGAAAAATTGTTTTCATTATTTAAAAAAATGTTTCTAGTAATTTTTGATAAGTAAATTTCTTTCTGTGAATTTGTGCTTTTCTAATAAACATTTACATAATGTAGCAAAGGGATTGTTTATATTTTTCATCTTGTTAGTTTTATAACATTTTTCTAATAATGAATCCTTTTCCAAAACTAACTGACAGCTTTTTTGGGGGGGCTTTGGGTTTTTGTTGTTGTTGTTTTTTAAATCTACTATCTACTATGTTATTGCTTTTTGGAACTTGAGAATTTCCATTATGCATCCTTCATTTGCTTTTGTTGTTTTTATTATTTATTCTTATATTTTTTCCTACTTTCTATAGTGGCAAAAATTTTTTTTCTTATTGCCAGACAAAAACTGCTTCATTTACTGATGTTCCATTTTTCTTTTTTTTCTAATGACTGTATTAAAATCTCTTTCCCTGCAAGCAAATGTTTAACAGTATTCTGCAAGTTTTAATATTCAAGATTTTAAAAAATACTATATCTTCTAGTTCCCTTAATGCATTAATTTTTCACCTATGGGTAACTTAGAAATGCACTTTTAAATAACTAGCAACTGTAGTAATTCGTATGTTTCTATTTGTTTTATTGATTTATCTTTCAATATTTTGTAGTATTTCAGACTTTCAATATTTTGAAACTTGCTTTGGGTTCAGCATATAGAAGTTATTTTTAAGTGTTTGATATTTTATTGTTTGGATTTTCCATGTGGTGGAATTCATGGATTTTGGATTTTTTATGTCAGTTTCCTGCCCCATTTATCAATTTACACTATTAATTATATATTTATTGTCATTATCAGGTATATTCATTCTACTTTAAAGTTACACTAATATTTTAAATACAAATTGAGCCGTTATCACCATGAAGTGAACATTTTCTTTCTAGTATTATTTTGTAGTCTTAAAGACAGCTTTGTTATATTAAGGAAGATCTCTCATATTAATTTTGATATGTATTTGAATGAAATTGGTTTTTTTCCTGTTCTTTTATTTTCAGGAATTTTGTATCCATCCCACTTTTCTATGTATTGCATTTAAAAACATATTGACACCATGTATACAGTTTGCAATGTGCTTATTTTAACTGAAGTCTACTTCCCATGATATTTAAAATAATCACTTGAGTTTCAAGAAGTGATATAAGCAACACAAATGGCTTACTCCATGGGTTTTCATTCTCTTCAATTTCCAACACAGTAGTTTTCCATTATCTTTTGAGATTTTCAGTCTCCGTTGGCAAGTTTTTCCAAAGTATCCAGTCTAAATCTCTTTGAAGTTCCATTATTTTTAAGGCAATGTAAAGTGACTGCAAGGAAGAAAGAATATCCTGGGCCCTCCATTTCTATTGGCTCTGAATTCATGGATTCAAGGAACCAAAGATTAGTTTCCAAAAATACAGGCAGGCCAGGTTAAGTTGCTGTCCACATCCTAAGTGATTTCTCAACAGCATTCCCTATATTATCATGAAATTCAGCTTTCTCTGCTTTACTTTCTCTGCTTTACTTCTTTTGCTGGGCATGTTGATTAAAATTCCTACATGTGTGCTCAGTGACTGTTGTGCTGACACAAGCACAATGCTTGAATGGCAGGAGGGTAACCTTACTAGCATCATATTCAATTGAAGTGAAGCTTTCATCAATAGGACACTTATATAGTCTTTTTCTGGCTCAATGCATCTATTACTTGAGCTCAGTTACTTCAGTGGTAGCAAACACTTATATCCACCCCCATCAGGCAAGACTGACTTCAACTCCCCATAGCAATCTATCACATTGTAAATTTTTTTTTTTGTGGGGGAGGGGGAGGTGGGAATGGGGCTGTGTATTAATCAGCTTTTTTGCTGTTGCAATTACAAGACCTGACCATAACAATTTTAGGAGAGGAAAAGTATATTTAAGGGCTCATGGTTTCAGAGGTCTCAATCCAGCAGACTCCATTACTCAGGGCTCAAAATCAGGCTGAATATCATGGAGGAGGAATTTCTTAGAGGGAAACAGCCCATATAATGTTCAGAAAGCAGACAGAAAATTTCACTTACCAGTTACAAATATATGCCCCAAAGCCACGCCCTTAATGCCCCACCTCCTTGAGCCACACCCCACATGCCTTCAGTCACCACAGACTTAATCCCATCAGGTGACCGATTCAGAGATTGGTTTAAGGTTCTCTTAACCAAATCATTTCTTCTCTGAAACTTTTTGCATTGTTTCACACATGAATTTTAGAGGGGGACAACTCACATCCAAACCATAACAGATTAGAAGCCAATTGCTTCCTGTATTTTAGCTTGCTTTGTTAGGTAAACAAGTATATTTGCAAATGGCTGTTTTTCAAACAAAACAAAACAAAATCAAAAAACTTCAAAATAAGGCTCTGATGACTGTTTGGAGGCTATACTTTTTATCTTAGTGGCAACATAGATTTGATTTCAGATTGCATTTTTTTTTTGCACTTCTATAACTATGTCTCAGCAGTGATCATGTTCTTTTAATTTCTGGAGCTTCCATATTTGATCTTTCATCCAAGTAGTGATACCTTTTGCAAAGAGTGGAGTCTTTAGCCTTCTAATAGTGGATTGGGGAGAGCACATAAATTTGTCTGTGCTTATTTTTTCTTTGATTTAGAATATAAACCATGATTCTATTAAGGATATATGAATGATCACATCACATTTTAAGAAGCAGCCATAGGATAAAAGGTTGTACAAAAGAGATTATTTAGTTCCTTTTTGGAAATAATACATTTTCAACCTGCTCTTTGTTAAGCTCAATATGGTGGAGAAATGAGAACCGAACAGGAGCAAGTTTGTTTTAGGCAAAATTCCAAAAATCTTTAAGTATGTGGATTTGACCAGCTGTCTAGTGTGATCTGAGGACTCTGAAAAAGAAGAAAATAAAAAAGAAAATAAACAACAACAACAAAAAATTTTCTTGAAATTAAGCAGGGACTCTGTTAGTCACCAAGAAAATTTTTCCCAAATGAATGTATTCTGTCTAGAGTTTACTTGATTTATTCAAATATTAGATAATCTTTATTCAGCTTGAATGTTACATTAATACTCATTCTCTTCTGGTTGTGGCAGAGATGGCAGATTGGTTTATTAACTACATGCCAAATGCCCTCTTGTATTTCTTAGAATATGCTGTAGTCAAGGTGGTTAAAGATAGCTTTTCATCAGTAAACTTACATACTGAAATCTGCATGTACCTGAATGCTGCCAAGTAGATACAGTCACAAGATATTTTTAAAGTACAAATGAGACTGCCTTGGTGTTTCTGTGATTTCCTCTGGATCTCTGGATTCTGGTATAATGTGTGAATATATGTGTGTTTGTGTGTGTGTGTGTGTGTGTGTGTGTCGGGGGGATGGTGGTGTTAATGTTTTAGTTGTAGCAAATATGCCAGTGAGATATATTATGTTAATGTTTTAGTTGTAGCAAATATGCCAGTGAGATCTCAGCAAATATCCCAGCTGAGATCATGTGGCCCTGAAGCACAAATTTTCCCCTGAATCAGCTTGTTGGCCATTGCTCTTTTTTCATGAGTATGGGAGACATTGTATATTTGGGGAACAGTTTTCAACATCACAGGAGGATTCTCAAAAGTTTAGCCTCTTCTAGGGCTTCCAGAGATTGTGCATATCTACTTCCTGAATTATACTTCCTCTACATAATCTAGATGCAGTGGCTATCTACTACTGACTCCTAACTCACAGTTTTTGTAAACATATATATTTTCTTAGTTGTAGATGAACACAACATCTTTATTTTATTTATTTATTTTTATGTGGTGCTGAGGATTGAACCCTTGCCTTACAACATGAAGTGAGCGCTCTACCACAGAGCTACAACTTCAGCCCCCTAACTCAGGATTCTTATCTTTCCTTCAGTAATTTTAATCCAAAGATGAACACATTCTTTAAAATTCCTTTAATATTCTCCTAAAGGACAGTATTCAGAATGTTAAAACTCTCCAGTGGATCTTCCCTAATTGCAGTGAAAACTCTTACCTCCTCTCAATAGCTTTTAATGTCCTCCATGATCTGGCTCATTGAATATGTTATCCCCCTTTTTTTTTTCACATTACTAACCATAATGAATGTCATCAATCTTTAGTGAGAAATGTTTGAAGATAAAATATTCATAAGCAACACCAGTGTGTTTGTATAGTATCGTTTCATAACTTAACCAGGAAAATTATATTAACTATAAGAAAAACATCCAGTTGCCATATGAAAGAAACTTCTTTATTACAATAGGCAAGACAAAGGACAAATTTTGAAACATTTTAAATATTAGTCTTTAATATTCTTAAATGCCAATATGATACAATTTTTAAAATTTATATTACTGGATACTTTATCAGTACTTTGTACATAAGGTATGGTGTCAATTTTATTTTCTCTTTTCTTTTTTATATGTATTAGTTTATTTTGTGAAAAGCATTATCTATGTTGATAAATTTCCCATAATCTCTCAACTTTGAATTTCTCCTTTCATGTTTTTATATTTTTCATTGTTTTATACTTAAATACAATATAATCAGTTGTTTCTTTGAGTTTTCTTATTGCTGCTTCATGTTACAAACTTCTGTACTTTTTGAGGATATTATTATTTTACTTCTGCATTTTCTATTTATTTTAGTTTGTATTTAACATTGATTTATTCCTCATATACATTGGTATTTTATTCTTTAATGCTTAAAGGATGTATTTAAATTCAAATTTTAGTTTTCAAGGATGATAAATTGTATGTAACTTGATGAAAACCTAAGTGGTGGTATTCTTGGTACGTTTGTTTTAGGTATAAAATAATCTCAGGCAGAGATCCTCTGCTATTTTAACTTACTCCTTCATTCCCAGGCTCAAGCATCCCCTTCTTTCTCTCTCAACAGGTAGTCTTTTCCCTTGGACAATATATCTGTATTCTCACCCCAGCAGATGGTATTCTTTACTAAATGTCATTGCCCATTGATTGTAATCAACTCAGAAAAGAGCACAGAGTCATGGGGTAGGGCATAGCCCCAGCTAAGGCAAACTGCTATAAGCTCTGTGATCTACTACCTTTTCCAGCTAGGTCCAAGTACTTTTCTGATTACTTTCACCATTTTTAGATGATATTTGTCTAGAAATAAATAATTCACACCCAAAGCACTGAAAGATTAAACCGATTCACACAGTGCTGTAGGAGCAGGAAACAGAAGGGAAACAGGTAGACTCATCTACTAAGTTTCTCTACTTCCATAGAAACCACTACCTCCTTCTCACTTTCCCATCTGAGAAGAATTTGCAATGCTCTCTGGAAAATCTTCTTTCAGATATTATTTCAGGAAAGATGACACTTCCTGTGGAGAGACTTCCCTGCATTTCCCATTGCTATATGCAAATCTTTCTTAGTTCCTGCAAATGTTTTCAGAGACATAGATTGTGTATTTGAAATACTTTGGTTTACACTTCCTGATCAGTGAACTTTTATTTTTGAAATTTTTCTGAACATTTCTACCTTAAGATTCTAGGGAAAACTATGAAGGATGCTGCATTGCAAAGCAAGATTAGGACTTAGAAGATGCTCTGTACAGAAAGAATGGGTGCAAGAAAAATGTTTTTTTGTCTACCAAGGTGCATTGCAAATAAGAGAGAGTAAAAGGAACAGTAAGAAATGTGAACAGAGATTTTCTTGATTAGCCTTCTTTCATGGTCAATGCCAGAATGGAGAATTTAAGTAAGTGTGAGGAATCCCAAAAATTATCAAATTGCCTAATTCTAATGATCATGATTCTAATGATTCCCATAAGAAGATGAAAAAGATAATGTAGGGACAATTCCAGGCACTTAAGCATATTTCTTTATACCTTATTTAACATTCAAATGAGATATGGCATGAAGGTGCTGGTAGGAGGAAGCTAGAAAGACAATCAGAAATGTCCCTGGACCTTATAACTTGAAGTTTCTGCAGAAGAATCCAGAAGTTTTTGCATATTCTAGATAAGAGTTGGCAGAACTTAACAAAAGTTAAAACTCCAATTATTTATATAGTCTTTGACTTATAAATCTTTGATGGAGCTCCATAGCTACCTGTCTAAATAGCAGAAGGACAAACAACTTTATATAGTAGCTAGAATGCATATAAAACCAGGTAGACATGAGTAAATTTACTTATCCAAGTGATCTGAAAATACAAATAGGTTTCTCTCACTACATAACAAGACAACATCTTGGAAAGAAAGACAAAAAGTCTAAAATATTCTAAGCTGCTGAAAAGAATGTTCAGGAGCAACCAACCACACCAGTCCTATATTGCTGATTAGACCATTGAAAATTTGAATGGGAAAAAGTAAATTGAATAGAACAGTAAAATTCGCATGTCTAAGTGCAACATTAGTATTTTTTGACAACACAACAGTAGAATTCTTCACATTCACACTACCACATTATTAAAATTGTCTATTTAAGTTTGTTTTCTATGTGATTATAAATTCTTAAATGTACCAAATTTCCACTTTCACCATTTTTAGTCCCCAAAATGAACACTATAATTAGGATATAAGACTCACTTAATGATTACCTATTGGATAAACATAACAAATTATTTTATAAAAATAGGCAAGGATTCAGGAAAATTTCTGGTGTTTTCTCTTACTTTCTACACAGAGCTCATCTGGACTGTATTTCATCTAGCCTCAGTTTTTGATATCCTTGTTAGATAAAAATGATACAAAGGATAATGATAATCCATGAAGGTAGGCCTTGGCACCAGATCAAAATAGAAAGGTCAGAATAACCCCAAACCCCCAACCCCACCCACAAACAGAGTTCATTTGGGTGGCCTTATATTGGTATATAAGCTTATTGATCCTATCAAATCATTTTTTATATTTTTGTATTTGAACTTGAATATTAATCAAAAAAATCAGGCAACAGCCTACTGGGAAGTACCACAATGTACCCCAAATATATGACTTGATGTAGATGTTGTCTTTTATGCTTATTAAAGCACTGTGAGTCTAAAAATTTATTTTTATAAGTTTCTTACTTTTTTTGCATAAGGACAGAGCAATATCTCCAAAATCAATGATATGATATCATCAATTCCATCTTAGCCTGTTTAGGAATAAGTTTCCACAAGATAATCATTGATATGTTAGACCATTTGTGTCTTAAAGTCAACATCAGTACTAAATTGAATAATAAAAAATATGTAAAACCAAATAATACAACTTAACTGTAGCAAATATATATATATGTGATAATTATTAAAAGTTTATTATATTTAATAATAATAATATATTTAATCCTTTGGCTTCAAGATAGACAAATATGTTCATATTTTAATCTAAAGTTGGATAAAATTTCAGAACAACTCAAGTTTTAGGATATCAGACTTTTGCAAAAGTTGATGTATTATTATAAGTAACCTTTAGGGAGAATACATTACAGTAATATCTTTATCTATGTGTCTAGGTCATAAAACTAGTCTGGCCATAAAACTACGTCCATTGATTAAAGTCACTGCAAAATCTCTATAAGAAGGCTACATAAATGTTTTGGTTGAAAATTTAATCAGCCAACAATGAAAATATGCATGACCATCTAAATTCAAGAAGGTGATTTTTGTAGATTCTATTGCCATTGAATTTAAGATTATTTTAATTAATTTTATATACACACTCACACAAGAGTACTGCTTCCAGGAATTCCTTTTTAGCTGTAAAACTGAATTTAGAAAATTCTGTATACTTTCTCAGCATACGTATTATGTGGTACATTCAATAATGTATCAAAGTATTTGAGCCACATTATTTTTGCAAGCTAGTTGGAGAATAAGCACAAAAATATGTGCTTACTACTCTCAGAATGTCAGCTTTTATTCTTCTAAGAACCAGAGAAGATCTCAATCTGCTCATTATATCTTAAATATCTAAAGCTAAGAAAGTCTTGGGAAGATAACTTTAGACGTTAGCAAAGTCAAATGTTAAGGGCCTGCCTATCAAACCCACTGTACCACTCCCACACAATGTAGTTGTTACCAGCATCTCCCAATTCATTTAGAACATAATTCTTGCATTAAAACATGGATATGCTAAAGAAAAAGTTTCTATATAGATATATTTTTCCAATCAACTGAGTTGCAAAATGACTTCTTATAATCATTTCCCAGTGACATATTTTGAGTATATGTGAGAGTAAAGGTAGTCTTCAAACAAAAAGAAAAAGAAATATATTACAAAAGCATTGTTTCCCAGAAAATGAAGGAAAACATGATTGTCAGAAAAATTATAAAAATTGTAGTTAAGTACATATAAAAGCAATTTTTCTCTGGACAAACAGTCTAAAAATGTGGGCTCATTTTATAAGCATATTCATTGAATTTATGAAAGTCTTCATATACATTATTGTGAATTTCTGAACACCTGTTGTGTGACAGCCAATTTCTAGATATGTGTTACATGATTCAATTTTTCAGTTCTAAAAGAAAGCTATAATTCATGATAGAAGTGAAGGAATTAAAAATGATTTAATTTGGGTTATGCCGTCAAATTCTCAGTAATTAGTGAAGAGAGTTTTTGAACCAGTTGGTATCCTAAGCCCATGGATCTAATTTATCCTGTACCAATTTTCCTCCTGTAACTCTCACAGTTACTTTGTGGAATGAATATCATCATCTCTTAAAGATGAAATAAACTTAGAGTTAGAAATTTAAAGCTACTTACCTAAAGTCATATAGAAAATTATTGTTGGTCACACTGAGTTTTTGTAATCCCTTATGTAATGATGGTAAGGTGACACAGAAGTCTCAAAAAGATGAATTTCCATTTTTTTCTTTTTTTCTTTTTGTTTTTCTCACTAGTCTTAGAGACAATAAGCACAACAGGCAACATGTGACCATATGTAAAAGACATCAAGGAAGCCAGGAGACCTGGTAACAAGAGCAAAGGACAAATATTAGAGGTTCCTATAGGGATAGCAAGGCCGGGCAAAGGGAATAATTTGGGATTAACAGTTTAAAATATTTCAAGCACCTCTAAGCTATAAAATTAGTTCCTAGTCAACTGTTTCCTGACCCAGGTATGATTAAGGCAGAAGAATAGTGGCTCATGAAATATATGGATAAGAGAGAGAAGATCTGACTCTGATTTTGTTAGTTTGCATATCAAATCATGCTCATGACTGGGACCTTTATTATCTCAAAATATTATCTAATCTGGAGAGTCCTCAGGTACAAAAAAAAACAATTGTGAGATAGCAAACATCACAATATATTGGAAATTGAAAATATATACAATATTCTGAAATTCCAGTTTTAGTTATAATCTAATAAACCACCATTGCCTCCCTGTCTACATATCACATGTTATTGATATGGATGTGGGGGGATATCTCTAAGATGATGCAAAATTGATTTACTACCCAATTTTGTATCTGAATGATGCCAATGGTCATATCAGTATAGCATGGAGCATGAAGCTGAGTGAGTTCTTCATCTCGTGAATTCAAAGAATGAGATGTATGGACACCAGAAGGTAAAAGTGAAGTACCAGAATTTATCAAAACAAAGTGAAGTAAAGCTTCCATGGTTGGCAGGGATGTTGGGGACCCCACAGGGTCACCACTGAATGCCTAATTGTCTAGCTGTTTATAAGGATCTATAGATTTAAAGAAGTCAGGCTCCTGCCCATTCCTATAAGAGCACTAAGTGTCCACAGGCATACATGCACCTGTCATCCCATCAAAATATTGCTTAGGCATTTTTTTCCATTGGAGAGAACAGTGAACCCTGGGTAACATATGTCCAAGTTTCCTATGGAACCCACATAGGTTCCAATTTAAAAATAGCTTTTCTATAAATGTCTCATCAAAATCCTACAGCTGCTGTCTGTGCTCTGCTACCCAGGGAGTTACCTGGAGGCCCATTTCCAGATTTGCCAAGTCTTACCTGTTCTCATGCATTACCACTGCCCTTGAACTGCCTACTTGAAGTAAGAATTTTTTGTTGATATCTAATATAATAATAATAAGAGGAAGAAGAACAATAATAACAACAACAACGTGGAAAGGATACCATTCTTCTGTCATATGGTTCTGCTTGAATTTCTTTTTCACTCTCACAGGAGAACAAGTCATACTGGATTTGAGTTGTTGACTCTGAAATTAGGAAAATACAGTATCTAATTTCTTATGTGTTAGAAATCAAAAGGGCATTCTGCAAGATGGGGACTCTACTGCAGATGTTAAATTGCTCGTGTCTACACAGGGCAGTGCAGAAATGTAAATGTATGAGCAAATTAGTTCTTTGGAAACATTAAGTGTGTAAAAATAGTTAATTCTAACAATAATTATATTGTACTCTAATCTTAAAAAGTTATTCCTTCCTAAATTCCTTTTTTTTTTTTTTTTGGAATGTAAGTGATATTTCACTATTAGTTAAACTGGAACAGAAAACATAAGTTCAAGGGCAAGGATAAATGCCAACTGAGAGTAGTTTTGTGTTATGAAAAGAAGAGGGGAATGTGATGACCGGAGCAAAGGGGAATGTGCACTTCTCCAAGCACCACTTCTGAGGAACAGCCAATTTTTATCATACAGGATATATATTTTGGTACCTAGATCTGTTTTTGAGAAGCGAACAGATGATCTTAGTTTTATAAAATTAATTTTTTTATTTGAAAGCAAAATTATATTAAATAAGTTCTGCATGAATAAACATTACACAGAATACCATAAATGCTTTCATCCAAAACTTGCCCAGATTTCACAATTTTCAACATCTGTTAGAATGTGAAATAAAAATACTTTGAGTTACAGAGTATAAGGAAATTTCAGATAATTTCTGAGAGAAATTAGAAAGTCACTCAGCATAATGTTTCAAGGTACATCTATGTGGTTGCAGATATCAGAAATGCTTTCCTCTAGTTATATGTTTCCAAAAACCTATAATTGTCAATTTCAAATTCTTATTATTAATAATTCATTTTATAGGCTACCATTCTCGGGCAAGTATTTAACTTCTTTAGATGTTTCAATTCCTATGCCAAATGAGCTCCAATTCAAATACTAAATTGGAAATCGATTGTTTTAAAGGTCATCTGTAAGTGTGGATATATTAAACCATACTTAATCCAATAAAATATTCTGTTAAATCCTCTGGTGAATCACGACCTCCATCCAGCCAAGGAAGCTCTCATCTTCCTTTCGTCATTTCTTTTCAAAAGGAAAAGAGAGAAGAGGTTGTAAAGAACAGATATTCTCAGAATTACTTCTATGTTAGTACTTAAGATTAGAGAAAATCTTAAACATTTCCTGCAAATGCTTCACTAGGAATATTCTCAAATATGAACAGTAGTAAAACCAGTTGCCCAAACATTCAACCTGTTCGATATCAAAGTTGTATCAATTTGGTGGGGGGAGATACTTTTTTTTTTCCAAATCAGGACATCAAAGAAAATTGGAAGGTTATTTCAGATTTGAAAATAATACAATTGTATGCAATGAGGTTTTTGAAGTCATTGATTTACAAAATGTCAACCACGGAAAAATTGGCATTTCTTTGCAATATGACTGATATCTTTATATCATCTTACACTAATTGTTCACATCTCTCAGAGGATTCTTTTAAATCAGTTAAATGATTCAAATGAAGAAAATAATAGTACACAGGAACTTTCTTGTATTCCACAGAGAGAATCTATCTCAATAGTGGAGGGGATGCTAACTTCTAAATATTTCCCAAATGGCTGTGGATAATGAATATCATTTAATAAGAATACCTGCTTTCTTCAAGAAATTTATGTGTCACTACCCATTGAGAGAAAATCACAAAATTTCCTTTTCAAGAAGAGTTTTATAGAGGAATTTTACTCCATTCTGATTATTTGATTTAATTGACAGTCCTGCAATACTTAAGTATTGAATTATGACCTGCACTATCAAGATAGTTTCTTTGTTTCTTTTTTTCTTGTTGTTATTTGGTTTTGCCCCACTTAAAATTTCTCATGGTAAAATGTACATAACAAGAAATTTACCCTTATAACCATTTTTAAAGATCAGTTCCATTGCCTTATATATATTTATAATGTACAACCATCACCACCCTTCTCCAAATTCTCTTCATCTTCCAAACTAAAACTCTGCAATCATTTAATAATAAATCTCCATTCACCCCTCTCCCCAGATCCTCACAATTATGATTCTACTTTATTTCTCTGATTTTTTTGTAGTACTTAAGAGTACTACATATATACAGAATCATATTTGTCTTTATGATAAGTTTATTTCACTTAGCATAATGTTTCAAGGTACATGTGTGGTCGCAAATATCAGAAATGCTTTCCTCTATTAGGCTGGGATTAAGGAAGTAGTTACTTCTATAATTTTTCTATTGTTTTTATATATGTCATATAGCTTTTTTTGTTTCTTATTTTCTGCATTACTGACTTCTGCATTTTCTTGATGTATTTTTTGTAGTGAAATATTCAAATTCATTCCTCCTTGCCTTTGTCTATTTTTTGTAATTATTGAGGGATTACTTAATATCCTATAGTTACAAAATAATTTGGATTTATGCCAACTGAATTTCAAAAGCATGCAAAAAATCCAATTCCTTTAAATCTCTGTTCCTACTCCTTTGAGTCATCAAATGTTAAAAAATTACATTTTATACACTGTGTGTCTAAGACATAAACTAATAGTTTAAAAAATGCACTAGACTCTTAAGTTGTATAGAGAACAAATTGTGGAGGAATGAGTCATAACTGAAATAATACTAGAATTTATAACTACCCTTTCACTTACTTTCACTAAGATCTCTGTTTTTTCATGTGGCTTTAAGTTACCTTTTTTTTTAACCCCAAAGATTTTATCATTTATTTTAGGGCATGTCTAATCATTTCTTTTAGGGCAGTTCAAATCCCCTTCAGTTTTTGTTTATCTGATAAATTTTAATTTCTCCTTCACTTTTGAAGAAGACTTTTTTTTTTGGCATCATTTGGTTTTAATACCTTTATAGTCTCCTTAAAATTTTTAATTATTTTTACATTTTTATTTCTTCTAATTAGTTATACATGATAACCAAGTGTGTTTTGATATATGATACATACATGAAGTATAACTTATTCTAATTAGGATTTCATTATTGCAGTTTTACATGATGCGATATTTCACTGATCATGTATTCATATATGAAAATAGGTTAGTTATATTCTCGGATTCATTCCACTATCTTTCCTCTTCTCATCTCCCCTCCCTTTATTTCATTTTCCTTTGTCTAATCCAATGAACTTCTACCCACTCTTCCCCTTTTAAGGGGTCAGCAATTGCATATCTGAGAGAACCTTTGGCCTCTGGTTATTTGGGTTTGGTTGATTTCACCTAACATTGCTAGTGGGAATGCAAATTGGTGCAGCTGCTCTGGAAAACAGTATGGAAATTCCTCAGGAAACTTGGAATGGAACAACCATTTGACCCAGTTATTGCACTCCTCAGTATGTACCCAAAGTACTTAAAGTCAGCATACTACAGCAACATGGCCACATCAATACACACAGCAGCTCAATTCATAGTAGTTAAGATTTGAAAACAATTAGATGCACTTCAACAGAGGAATGAATTAACATGAATAGATAATGAATAAATAGGCCTATTGAATTCTACCCTGCAAGGTTCCTGATAAGAATCTTCTAATAATCTAACTGGTGATCCCTTGTATAAGATGACTAACGTTTTTTTGAGTTGCTTTCAAGACTCCTTTGTCCTTTAAAACTTTGATTATATTTTTTCTTGATGCATGCCTCTTGGAATTCATTCTGCTTAGAGTCAGATGAAATTCTAGAATATTTGTGTTGATGTCTTTCATAAAAATTGGAACATTTGGTCATTATTTCTTCAAATATTGTGTTTCTCTTCTTGAACTTTCACAATGCATATGTTAGTTAATTTGTTGGTCTTACAGGTCTGATTCTGTTCACATTTCTTCAATATTTTTTTCTTTTTATTCCTAAGATTCAATAACTTCCTTTATTCTGTCTTTAAGTTCATTAATTCTTTCTTACATGTGTTCCAATCTGCTTTCAAATCATTCCCTTTAATTTTTTACTTTAATTTCCAGATGTCTCTTTTTTTCAAATTTTCTATCTCTTTTTTTTTTCAAATTTTCTACCTCTTTATTTATATTTTTCATTTTCTTCATGTGGTAAATTTGACAATTAGATTCTCCTATCTTCCAGAGATTTTGTGTTTTTCTTTTTTCTCTTTTCTGATCATTCTCTGCTGTCTCTATGCCATGGATCAGCCTGAGTTATGAACTTAAGTTCTAGAAACTTAAGATTTTATGAGGTCAATTCTGAGGCTGGGTCTTTCCTTAGGCATGCTGAAAATTTTCTAATGATCCTATTATAAGCAGGTGCTTTCAAATGTATTAGTTTTTTTTCAATGTCTAGCCCTTAAAAAGAAAAAAAAAAGAGAGAGAGAGAAGAATGAAAGAGTAAGATGGTGCTGACCATTAAATGCCCTGGAAGACACTTGTGTAGACAGAGCAGGACTTGCAACAATGGGTAGAAATACAACAACAATGGCCATCCACCAATTTGTCTGTACCTGTGTGATCAGAAGCAGTAATTAGTAGTCTGACCATAGGTATCCAAATTTTGGAGTGCAAGGTTCTTTTTGTTCACGCTAACTCCCATAAGCTGTGTGCTGGTTGCTCTGTAAATATGTATACTGTTTGCTGTGGAGCTGGTGGGAGAACTGAAGAATAACTAGAGGATAACTAATATTCTGCTAAGAGCTATTTTCTAGAAGAGTCTAACTCCCATTATGATTGTTGTCTTAAATGACTATACTGTAATATTTAGGCATTTATTTATCACCTGCCTAGGATATACTACAAAATTAACATAGCTTCTTTAAAATACTGAAATTTAAAAATGTCCAAATCTATATATTTAAGTATAAGATATCATAAGGAACATAAAGTGTAGTGTAATATAGGTACAAAAAGGTCTGCCATACTAAAATTTTTGCACTAGGACAGGTTCTTATTGGTCTCTTTCTAATGTCACTCTATCAAAGTATCTTTTACAAGCTATTTAGCAAGGTTTAAAAAATTAAAGAAATATTAAACAAAAGCTTGAATTGCCCAAAATAATAGTATGATTCTTGAGAACTGCTTCTGGAAAATCTTTCTAATTTTCCAAATGAGGATGTTGGAAAATGTTTCTGACTAACAAACTGGCGTGACTCTTGCCTCTCTATAGTGTTATCTTTTGATCTTGGTCTTATGTATTTTCTTACAATAAGCAGAAATTATTTTGTTTGTTTGCCTGCATAATTCAATCTATTTTGTTAATATGCAATTATCAAAAGTGCAGGAATTATATTTCTCTTTTTTTCCTATCACTTAACTCATTGCTTGACACTTTAGGTACTAAGGGTTTACTGACATCTGGCTACCTCTTATGAATTTCTCACTCTCTTCAAAGGAAGGCAAAAATAATTGTGCTTAACCATATTTTATGGTCAAAAATTCACATAACCAATCCAGTCCTTGCTATCCAACCCTTCCAAATGAATGAGTATCAACAATTTGTTGAGAATTGTCATTCTATTATAGGTAATTTACCCCTCTTTTCTTAGAGCAAAAAGGTAGACACTTGCATTTTGCCCACCATAACATTTTATAAAGGTGCCAAGAAGAACATCTTTTACAACACCAACTCCTAAGGGGGGGAAATAATTCTTTATCAGTTTTAAGAGAATGCTTTGAATTATTGGCAACCTGATAAGCTAAAGTCTGATGTTTACTTTTCCCTCTCAAATTTTAGCATAAATTTTCCAGGAACTAAAAATCTTCTTCCAGAACACTCCTGGATAAAGGGAGACTAACAGCTGATACCTAATGTCCTAGGATGAAAAGAGTTTTCTAGGACATAACACAGAGAGACATAAAGAGAGAATGTTTTATCTAGCAAAACATTTATTCTTTCAGGAATAAAAGATGGATTTTTGCATATTCATGCCAACTATATCAAAATAGATCATTTAAATACTCTATTTTGTCTCTTTCACCAAGAGAGAGTTCAGAGGAACAGCATTCAAGGTGGCTTAAAGACCACTGGAGTGGAGGCTCCTATCCCAAACGATTTGCACCATCTTGTCAAGGCCATTCCATTCATTGAAGTCTTGTTTTCCTAACTCTAAAATTTAAAAATATGCATTAGAAATATAAGATATCCTTCCATCATGACAGCTGGTAGTATGACTATTTCAGTCAAAAATGAAATACTGCTCCAATAATTTTATTTTGGGTCTTGTGAACAATAATGCTTTCTGTTCTTTAGGAAGTATTTTCCCAAAATGAGATTCTTGAGATGTTTTATTTGGAATATTACTGATGATTATTTTTTGGCTACCTATTTTAGAATGGATATGATGAACATTTAATTCTACATTTAGCATAAGCCTACAAGTGGTTTTATAGCAGAACTTTTGCTATGAAAGATCCTCAGACCTGGAAACAAGGGTGCCTAGACAGGAAAATTATTTAAACTGGGCTATTAACCCACTGAAAATGTGAATACAGATTTTAAGGTTGGGGAGAATCTGGATGGAGGAATCTGTTGAAATACAACATCCTGAGAAAATCATGAATATGGGTCTGTCTATTCTATTAGAGAAAAGATGAAGGTAAGGCTCGGGTTCTCCTTTGGTGGATATAAGAAGCTACAAAGTTTAGGCTCAAATAAAGTCGTACTTGATGTACAAACAAAAACTGTCACAGATTATAACATCAAAAGTCAGATCTCATTTTATCAACATGGTGTGGGATACCATAACTATTATTGAAATGGCATTTCCGTGTCAAAAGTTGTATGTTTCCTAAGCAAAAAGCTTCTTATCCAAGGGATCAGCATGCGGTCCAGCTGCTTTATCCTTATTCAGACTAAAATCCCCTTACCACTGACAGATGGTAGGTTATCCAATTTCATCCTATGCTTATAAACTATCCAATCATAGAGTTCCAAATAAAAATTCATGAGCACAAAACTTTTTTAATTCCAAAACAGAAATCTCTATAATAGCTTTAAGTTTCTTAACTCTATTCCTCACTAGTGCAACTATAAAAGAACTTAGCACAGTGTTATCTGCAAACTATCTTTTTTTGCTCAGCTCTTCATCCTCAAACCAAACAACAGTACATTTACTTTTTAATTGAATTCATTACTCTAATACTTTAACTAATACTGTAGCTCTACTCCTACTGTTTTCCACATCCATGCTTGATCACAAGAAACATAAAAAAGCACTAGAGGAGATATGTCATCATTTTACACCTTTATATCACCATCAGACAAATAAAAATGAAACCCAATAAGCAGGATGAATGATTTTTAAAATATTCTATTGAAAATATAGTCCTCAGTAGAAAAGAAATGATTTCAAAAGAGCTTAAACTCATTACCAATTCCCTGCATCTAAAAGGAAACCTATTTTCAAGGTTAATTACAGTACAATATGCTAATAAAGTAAACTTTCTTTTTATTGTTTCAATAATAATAGATTTTCAAAAACTGTACTAATTAACTAATGGTGAGAGTGTTATTGGTGAGATATCTAGTTTTTTTTTCTATTGGGATTGCATCATTTCACATGCTTACTGTAAACTTTTTGAATAATTAAAAAATAGATAAATATTCATTGCATTAATTACATGTATGTCATTAGAATTTAAATTTAAGGCCCATAATCAGATGACATTCTGAAGGATTAATAATCAATAGAGACTGAGATATTGGGAGAGAGCTGGAGTGAAAAATCAGATTAGAGGCCCCTAGAAATCTCCACCTGCAGTATAGGAATGTGTGATTTCTAAGTTTTCTCGGAAGCTTCTTAGATTCTCAAAAACTGTTGCCAAGATTAACAACAAATACCTCTGCCCGCTGTAGCTTCTCTACAGTTTCCCTCTGAAGTTACTGAAAATTACAAGAAGCTGGAAAACTTCTACCAATTCTAACTGCAGCTCTTCTGACCTGGAAACTGCTTGAAATCTTGCAGTTTCCTTAGTTCTCCCCACCTGCATCTAAAGAATGACAACTCTAGCTGAGTGTGGTGGCTCACGCCTATAATCCCAGCAGTATGGGAAGCTGAGACAGGAAGATCGCAAGTTTGAGGACAGCCTCAGCAACTTAGCAGGGCCCCATGCAACTTATTGAAACCCCGTCCCAAAATAAAATGGGCTGTGGATGTGGCTCACTTGTTGAATGCCCCCTAGTTCAGTTCCCAGATTAAAAAGAAAAAAAAGAAAAAAGAAAAAAAATATATATACATATGTATATATGTATATACATATACATGTATATACATATGCATGTATACCTATATACATGTATATACATGTATATATGTATATACTACACTTTCTTCTTTTTCTGCCATAAAATATCACCAATATCTCTCACTGGCAGATTTTTGAACTGGGGAAAACACAAGAATAGGAAATATGAACCTACTACTTGGAATCTTCACTTCTTCTAGTCTTTCTCCACCAAAATCACATGTGCAGACTTCCAGGATTCTCTCCTGGGCACAAAATAGAAAAGGAATTGTTAATTTATTTTATATTTTTGTTCTGCTCACCATAACAATATATACTAATTATACACAAATACAGTTTAGATCTGATTTCAATACCTAAAAGTTTTTCAACATTGATTTTTTTATGGCTTTTAATTTATCAAAGTGGAATTTTTAAAAGCAGGGTTAATTTCTTAATAACACATGCATTGTTATTTTGTGTTATTTTCTATTGCTTTTTTCCCTTCTCAGTTTAGAATGTGTTAGACTTAAATGTACTCTACAAAAAAACTCAAGAAACCAATATCCAATGTAATGTACCTTTTCCATGAAAAGTTGTAATGCCCAGAATATGGGAAGAATTGTTGTGATTCCAATATAATAGGCTTGCTTTATTTTATATGTTATATGGCAGAGAAAACAAGAAAAATGGGCCAGAAACCCTAAGTATTATTCACCTGTGTTTCCACAGACCATCTGAAACTACTTCAAAAGCTATGAAAAAGTTAGTTGAAATAGAAATACAAGCAAACCAAGTGAGAAATTGGCTAGCTCTTAAATCTTTTAGAGATGTTCTCTCATATAAAAGTCACATAAAGTGTTCACAGTCAGATAATACTTCAGGTTTAAATTCTTTTGAGTCTGACAAAAATAACACCCACCTCTTCACAAAATTGTAACTGCCACACCAGTGGATCACTTACCTGGCAGGGAATGCAATAAGTGGGGACAGAATCACACAGGGGGTTTGCTAATGGCCAGGATACTGAACTTCAAAGATGAATTCAGCCCAGGTGAGTGGTGACTAAATTTTATTAACATCAAAATTCCTATGTGGGGGTTCTGAGTTTCATGAGCTATTAGATTCCAAGTCTTCCCTGAGGGAGGCATAATACAGAGATTATATGACTGACAAACCCCCCAGGGCCTTCCTAAGGCAAAGCTCCAGGCTTTAACAGTAATATACTTTCCTCAACAGGTTGATTTCTTGTGCAGATTTCAACAATCAGTCTGACCAACATAAGGATGTAATACTGGATACTCCTGCACAGGAAGAGCAGCTTTGGAGGTAGCACCACACCATAAGGCCCTGAGAGAAAAGCATTTCACAAAGCTTCCATAGAGTGAAGCTCTCTTGGTGTAAATACTGCTACGCTAAGAAATTGAGTCTTGAAATCTTTCCGTTGAAGAATTTCTCAGATTTGATTATTATACACTATCCCTTTTGCCCTTGGGAAACTTACAAAGAGCAAAGAGAGACAGAAGAGAGAGAGAGAGAGAGAGAGAGAGAGAGAGAGAGAGAGAGAGAGAGAGAATAATACCCCCTTTTTAGAAGAATATTATCCCTCTTCTCTGAGGCTAGTGAAGAAGCCAAAAGTTCAATCACTACAAGTGACTTGTAACTTATTGAAGACTTTAAACTTTCTTTAAGACTAGCATCTCTAATAATAAAATGTAGAAAATATTTAAAAAATAATATCATTTTGTAAAATTTATGGGCAATTGGTAATTGTTGGATGTTTTTCCCCAATAGCATTTCATTTGCAAAATTGAGTGAAGGATATAAACCCAGTGGTGTGATAGCTGGATCATATGTTACTTCTATTTTCTATCTTTCAATATCTGTTCCCATAATTATGCAGCATTATTCATAAGAGACAAGATACAGAATCAACTGAGGTGTATATGAATGAATGGTTAAAGAGAATGTGGAATTTGTAATATAATATTATGATAATATTCAGCCACAAAACAGAAATCTGTCATTTATAGCAACATGGGATATAGAATTAGAGGACATTACACTATATGAAATAAACCAAGAACCGACAAATGAAACATTCTCTCATTAATATGTGGGATCTAAAAATGTTGGTCACAAAAGGAGAGAATTAAGATAGTGGTTGCTAGAGGCTACAAAGAACATTGGAGTGGGAGGATACAGACAGGGTGGGTTATAGGTACCAAAATAGTGTTAGATAGAAGAAATACATTCGAGAGTTCTACAAAGTAGGGTGACAACACTTGACAACAATTTGTTATATATTTTGTTAATAAATTAAAAAATAGATTTAAAAATGATAAATGTTGAAGGAGATGAAAATGCTAATTGCCCTATTTTATCAGTACAGACTGTAGGCAGTGATCAAATTATCACACTGTATCTCAAAAGTATATAATTATGTGTTAATTGATTTTTTTTAAATGAAAGGTCAATTACGCATTTACCTATCAACATGCCAAAGAAGGGCCATATAGAAAAATTAAGCCATTCATATCTTGGATCCTACTAAGGTCATACCATTAGATCAAAGAATAATATTATCAACTGAATGAAAATTATAAAAAATCCAAAATACATCAAGTAAACTATTTATCCTTTGACTGAAAATAACTTTAATCTTTGAGAGGCTTCTATAAAGAATAATATTTAAGATTTTGGGAAAGTATAACAAATTGTACATCATTTAAATACTTAGTGTTTCATTATCCATGTGAAAAGTTTAGATTTCATGTCAATCCTGAAAGGAGAGCATTTTGACTCATTAAATTAAAATATTGACCTTTATTATTTTCATAAAAGTAAGTAAAAGGAAAAAATGATAAAAATAAATTCAGAAGTCTAACTCCATTTTTGAAAATGTTATTCACAGTTTTAAAAGCTCACCCTGTCCTTCCCTTGTACCCCACATCTGGGCAAACTAATAAGCCTGGGCTATCCCTCCTCTGACACCAACAAGATCCTAGAGAAACTTAAAAGGTGCTGAAATTTTAGGAACTCATAGTGTTAAAGGAATCTAAGATAAAACTTTTCTCATGCATTATGTCTTTTTTGTTCTGAGTAGTACATACATGAATGGTACATTTAAAATATTAGTGATATCTTAGTTTTTATGAAATTTGACAATCTTCGTTTTCTGGGGAAAACTTATATGTCTGAGCAGAATCTATATCTAATCATGAACTGTGTCTTTTAGTAAATGCATATTTTTATGGCCAAGGCTTTTCTAGGTTCAGAGACTATGATAGATTTGAATTAGAGAAAACTTTTCTCAGAAAGGCTTAAGTTCTGATACTAGACTTTATTGGGAGTGCCAGAAAGTATATACGGAAGAGTTAAAGATGAAAATCTTCCCAATGCTGTCAATCCAACACAGAGTTTAGGAAACCCAAGCAGATGTTGATATAACTTCAAAATGTTAGAAGATCAAGTTATGGCTTCTGAAATGTAAAGCAAGGGAAATAACAAATCTGTGCAACTGATTAAATGGATCCCACATTCAGGTAATCAGTTTGAAATTCTTCTCAACTCCTACTATTTGACCTTTGTTTACTTATATAATCTAAATATCAGGGTTCCCAGTAAGATGGTATATCATAAGAATAATAATACACTATATATATATATATATATATATATATATATATATATATATATAGTCTTATAAGAATAAGGGTTTTGAATGTAATATATAGTGCAGGGTGGTCTACTAATATTATTATGAATATTATTAAATTTTTTTATTATTGTCAATCTGAAGGTAGACTATGTTAGAATTTTTTTTTCTTAAACCATTCTAACTTTACAGCTGGAGCACCATAATCAAAAAACAACAACAATAAAACAGTAACAGCTAAACCTCCACATATTTAGCAAGAAAAAAAACATACATAATTTTGTTAATTTTAATGTTTATTTTATTAACATATATATTCCATACATATATGAGAGAACAGCAGAAACGAGTAACTCAAAGAAGTAGATAAAATGTGGGCTTGTGTAGCAATCTTTAGCTAAGGACAATAAATGTATAGAGAAAATACAAGACAAAGGGCAACGCTCATAGTCTTCCAGGGTACGAAACTGCAAGAAGATAAATATATGGTGAAAAAATCCCAGGGTAATATTTCTTTTCAGATTTTTCTGGTGCCATATTTAGGTGGTAAGAGCTTTCTTTAGTAAAACAGTATTTATATTTTCAGGAGGAGGGAGGTTAGAGAGAAGTTCAGCTCAAAATAATTCTTATATCAAAGAGACACATCTGGTGTTTAAATACTCTGTTTTCCTTCAGTAGCATGAGGGGGTCAGATCACATATTTCCAGGCCATACTTTCTGGATTTATTTAAAATGAAGTAATTTGGTGAGGGATGGTTAGAAATGGAGGAACCCACCATTTGTGACCCAGATGTTTAATTCAGGTTGAATAATTGACTTTATCCTAAGATCCACTGTGTGGCAAATTCAGCAGAGTTGATGAACTTGTTGTCTGTTGTTGATTGAAATTGTTTCACAAAATGAAATAGCATGGAAGACACAGCAGCAAAAAATGCATGTCATGGTGTAGCCTCCTTGGGCACAAACTTCTCTTGTTGTTTTGGAGGGTAATTTAGTGAAAGATGAAAGTTATAGACTTTAGAAAACCAAGTTAACTTTCTCTGATTTAGCTTAATTAGCAAAAACAAAACAAAACAAAAAAAAAACTAAGAGTTTTAAACTGGAATAATTATGTGTATATTTAAATAGGTTTATATCTCAGGGAAACAGGAAAAATTTGACCCATAGAAACTCTAAGGCATGTTATCTTGATTTGCATTTCTCTAATTGCCAGAAATGATGAACATTTTTTCATATATTTGTTGATTGATTGTATATCCTCTTCTGAGAAGTGTCTGTTCAGTTCCTTGGCCCATTTATTGATATTTGTATTTTGGTGCTTAGCTTTTTGAGTTCTTTATATACCCTAGAGATTAATGCTGTATCTGATGTGTGAGGAGTAAAAATTTGCTCCCAGGATGTAGGCTCTCTATTCACCTCACAGATTATTTCTTTTGCTGAAGAGAAAATTTTAGTTTGAATCCATCCCATTTATTGATTCTTGGTTTTAATTCTTGTGTTAGAGGAGTCTTATTAAGGAAATTGGAGCCTAATTCCACATTATGAAGATTAGGGCCTACTTTTTCTTTTATTAGACACAGAGTTTCTGGTTTAATTCCTGTTATGAAGACAAACAACAATAAGTGTTGGCAAGGATGTGGGGAAAAAGGTACACTCATACATTGCTGGTGGGACTGCAAATTGGTGCAGCCAATATGGAAAGTAATATGGACATTTCTTGGAAAACTGGGAATGGAAACACCATTTGACCCAGCTATCCCTCTCTTCCGTCTATATCCAAAAGACTTAAAATCAGCATACTATAGGGACACAGCCACACCAATGTTTATAGCAGCACAATTCACAATACCTAAACTGTGGAACCAACCTAGATGCCCTTCAATAGATGAATGGATAAAAAAAGAATGTGGCATATATACACAATGGAATATTACTCAGCAATAAAAGAGAATAAAATCGTGGCATTTGCAGGTAAATGGATGGCATTGGAGAAGATAATGCTAAGTGAAGTTAGCCAATCCCCCCCCAAAAAAAATTCCAAATGTTTTGTCTGATTTAAGGAGGCTGATTTATAGTGGGGTAGGGAGGGGAAGCATGGGAGGAATAGACCAACTCTAGATAGGTCAGAGAGTGGGAGGGAAAAGGAGAGGCAGGGGGTTAGCAAGGATGGTTGAAAGTGATGGACAACATTATCCAAAGTACATATGAAGACACGAATTGATGTGAACATTCTTTATATACAACCAGAGATATTAAAAATTGTGCTATATATGTGTAATAAGAATTATAATGCATTCTACTGTCGTTTACTTTAAAAAGAATAATAAAAAAGAAACTCCAAGGCAGGAATTTCCTATTGTAGTTAAATAACTGTATATCAGTACCTAGCAGTTCCTAAAATTTAGCATGTATAAGAAGGGAAGTCTATGTTTCTCTGAAATTGTTTCTTCCATGTTGGCACACATCACCAACTATTACAGTGATATTTTTTACTCAATATCTTTCTATTACCATCACTCAGAACAAAACAAACATTCAATGTGTGGTTATAGCTACAAAAATTTCTAAAATGTGTGCTTTCCTTTATTTTTCATTAAAACTCGGTCTAAGTCTTATTTATTCAAGCTGGTCTGTGTGCTCTTGGCTTCTTACTATTAGTGCAATTTAACCCTCTATTTACAGTTGTATTTTTCAAACAAAGCTTTAATCACATCTTTTTCTCAAAAATGAGTGTGCAAAATACATTTTTGTATCACATTTTAAGTCTATCACAATCTGACCTTTCTTCAAACCATTAATTTCTAATTTTAAATGCCACATTATTCATTTTTTCACACCTTAATTATGTTACTCTCTTCTCTGCATTCCTTCATTGGCTTTAATTTCTTTTCCCATTACACTGTGAATCCTCAAAATGAGATAATCAGAGAAGGTGCTCAGTAGATGTCTGTTGAGTTGAACTAGTATTAGGCATTTATGTAATGAAGTTGACAGATTTGCCTAAAACCATATACAAATTCAACTGTGTTCTTTTAGTCAGGGTCAGCCAACAGGCTCTAATTCAGAACTAATGTTGTCTGGATAGTAGCCAAGTTGAAAATTACATGAGAAAAATCCCAGATTCTATAATTGGAAAATATGCCATTCTCAGTTACTTCTCTTAGCTGTGTGGGCAGAGTGGGGGAATCAGGTTCTCTTGCTATGCACTTTTTATCTTTGCTGAAAAATATCTTCCACAAATTATTGGCAGAACCATTTCTCTGTTTATTATATCATTCTATTCCTTCTTTCAACATATGCATATTGAATGTTTCTTCTTTTCTGAACATTTTTACTAGCAATATTATATAAAACATTGGATGAAGCAGTAAGATCTAAGATCCACTTGGGCTTATAATTGAATGTTATCACAGACAAATAATTTTTAAAAAATGAGCAAATCCATGATAAAAATTATTTTAGTTTTAAATACTATGAATGATTTAAATCAAAGTTATGCAGTATAGAGATTTTGGTATTAATTGAATTGCATTAAGGGATATCTGAGAAGATATTTCTGAGATGACCTTGAGGGACTAGATGAACCCCATAGAATAAAGTTCAGTGATCAATGCTTTGCAAAGAGAAAGGATAGCAGATGGAAAGACCCTCAAGCCACAAAAAAAAACCAGTGTTATTAGCATAGATTAAATGAAGCTTATAGAATAACAAATAACAAATAAGCTTATAGAATAACAAATATTTAGCAAAAAATAATAATGGAAAAAGCGGTAGGTTTCAAGGTAGACGGAGCTTTGAGAGCCATAATAAAAATTTTAGATTTTATTCTAATTGTGAATGATAGAGAATGGTTAAGAAAATATTATAGATAAGAAGTAGAGTATTTTGCATTACAAGGCTTTGAGCACACTTTAAGCACTATATACCCATACCTGTTATATTTTAAAATAAAATAAAATTAAATTATTAATGGATTGCTTCTGAATGTGTCGTTTGTAGTGAGTGCTTCGTGTGGAGTTTTTTTGAGGGTTGGGTAAAAATCAAAATAATAATAGATGATTAGAGCAGCAAATAAAAAATTCTAGTATGCTGCCAAGGTCTCGGCTTGGCACCAGAATCACGAGTCACCACACACCTTTGTAGGTTCAAACAGCAATTCTTTATTCCTGCTCTCACACCGCCTCCACACAGGTCCAGGGGCAATCGCGTTCTGCCATCTCCCGCACAATTCACCTACTCCACGAAGCTATCTCCAAATCCCATTTTAATCTCACTGAGAACTCAACGGGAACAAGCAGCAGGAACACCCTAATCCCAGCAATAATCTTCAACCTCTAACTTCCCTAAAACCCATTATCTTAAACTGGCAACGCCTTAAACTCAAGGAACCGGTTACTTCCTCAAACCTGATCAGCTCTAAACCCGGATCCGCCTTGGTCCTTGAGCAAGGTCACCTTATTAAAGCATGCATGCAATGTTCCATCAAATGTCCTCTAAGCAGCATGGGGTACGCTTGGCAAGGAAATTTCGATGCGTCATTCCTACTTGGTAATGGCCCTCAGCATCATGCCTATCAGATATTAAATTGGAAATTCTATGAAAGCCTTTAAAAATGCTGATGGAGAGGTCAGGGGAGAAGGCTTAAGTTTCACATTTTAAGTCATTTCTATACAGAATCTATTCAAAGCCAGGGAAATTAATTAATTTACCTGGAAAGTATAAATGTACATGGGAAGAAGACCCAAACTAAACCCAAATGTACTGAAGCATTTAGACACCAAGTGGAAAAATAATTTTAGTGAAAGTGAAAGAGAATGGACAGCCGGGTAGGCGGTGCACACACCTATCATCCCAGTGGTTTGGGAGACTGAGGCAGGAAGATCACTGGCTAAAACCAGCCTCAGCAATTTAGTGAAGCCCTAAGCATCTCATGGAGACCCTGTCTCTAAAAAATATTAAAAACAGGGCTAGGGATGTGATTCAATGTGAAAATTTTCCTGGGTTCAATCCCTGGTACCAAAGAGAAGGGGGGACAGGGAGGGCAGCATCTGAAAATTGATTGAAAAAAAAAAGAAAGAACAAATATGTCATAACTCCAAGAGAAAAACATTTCTAAAAGAGCTTGGGTTACCACTGTCAGGTAGGATAAGAAGAAAATGGTCTTTGGAATAGAGAAATTATAGGTCATTGATAGACTCTGTGAACACTATTTTGTGGAATTGGAAAGGTAGAACCCAGTTATTTTCCAGAATAATGACAGAAGTCCAGGTAGTGGAGGAAGTGAACATTAGGATAGTTTTCTGTTAAGTGGAGCAGAGAGGTATAGGAGTAGCTGGGAGGCAGACATGAAATCAAGGGAGGTTTTTTTGTGGTTTTTTTATCTTAGTGGGAGACAAGAGAGCATGTCTGTTTGCTGATGGAATGATTCAGGATGAAAGAAGTTGGTGATTAAGATGACAAAGAATGTGTTGGCAGGAAAAAAATTCTTCAGAAGAAGAGGAGAAAGTGGAATTTATATAAGTAGGGAAAAATTACTTGATTATAATGTGAAAATATGTAGAGATTAAAATGACAAATGAAGTTAGGTTGAAGATTTCATTTAGCATGATGTTAGAATAGACTTTTAAAAGACATTGTTTTTCCATTGGTATTAATTTTCACATGTGGCAGAAAGATGAATTATGTAAAGGAAAAACTGTTTTATTTAATTTTTATGTTTGCCTGCAAGCAGCAAAACTATCGATCAATAGTACTTTGTTTTTGTTATAGTAAATTATATTCTAATATTAGATGTATCACAAATTTGCTGTGCAATTTATTTCTGAAATGAAATTTATCACCTTGTTTCTCAAAGTTTAGGAGTACTTCACGGAACAGATACATTTCCCAAGGATGACTACAACCTTTGATCTTTTCTTTGGAGAATTTTATTTCCTCAGATAATGCTATTTTCCTAATTTAGGGACAAGAAACTTAAAAGTCATCACACTTTTATATTCAAGTAAAACATTTTAAAATAATACACTGCATTTGAAAACTAGAAACAACATTTATATAATTTACATATGTTCAAAATAAAAAATAATTTGAAAACTCCAGGTGTAATAATTTTCCAGAAAAATCCAATTTGCTTTCATATAACATTTGCATGTAACAAATAAGCTAAAATGATAAATTTCATCTCAGTTGCATAGATTACTTAAAATTGGTTCATAGTCTTTCTGCTATGGTACCTTGAGCTAAATATTTAAGAAAGGGTTGGCAAACTATGGCCTAAAAACCAAATTCTACTCTTATAAGAAGCCATGCACGCTCAACTTACATGGTGCCCTGATTGCCTTTATAGTAATAGCATCACAGGTAATTGCAACAGAGAGCAAAGAGCTTTCAAATAGGGCTAAAATATTTTCTACCAAGTCCATTATCAAACAGTTTTTTTCCACTTTGTTTCTGATGCATCCCCCCACCGTTTGTATAAAGCAATGAGGAAAACAAATGACTTTGCTAAAGACTATAGCACAAAAGATGAAGGCTTTGAGTCAAAAGATTTTGAGTTATAAATTAGGAACATATGTTGAAAATTATAAATAGGACATAATGAAGCTTTAAAACTCTGTGTGTGCTACAGCTAAGTTCATCTCTTATATATGTATCTATGTAGTGATTTACAATGATTTCAGCTTCGAAGTCCAACAGCTATTTATTACATGAGAATAGCTACTGAAATATTTTTTAAAATATTTTTTTAAAAAAGAATACTTGTATCAAATGTCAAATAAGCTTATCTTTGGACTATTTCAGATTGGCTAATAATGTGGTCAATATGTCAATCACCCAGGAAAGAGCTATACAATATTAATGCCATCAGGGCTAGGATTTTGGCTCAATGGTAGAGCACTTGCCTAGCACATGAGAGGCCCTGGGTTCGACCCTCAGCACCATATGAAAATAAATAAATAAAATAAAGGTACTGTGTCCAACTACAACTAAAAAAAATATTAAAAAATGTTAATGCCATCAATGTTGAGTCTGACTACTTTGAATCACTGCATTAGTTTACTGAATTCCTTTACTTTGTAATATATTATATAGTAGTCACTGTAAAACATAGGTGGATATTTATCTGCAAACATATATTACTCCGTGTTGAAAGAGAAGTTTAGTGAATTTGAAAGTTGTTTCCCTGACAAATTATGGATATTAGGTTCAACAGGTTTTTGCTGTTGTTGTTTTTTTTGTTTTTTGTTTTTTTTACAGTAAAGGCAGGCATTAATTCAAGAAACATGTCTTAGCAAAATGAACCAAGAATGCTAGTCAAAAAAGAAATTCAATGATTTATGATTAAAAATATTTAATAAATTGACCTTTTTTCATTTTAAAAAATCCATGTGTACAGCTAATTTGAGAAAGAATATGTGTGCATTAGCAAAAATAAAGAAACAATGGATAACAAATAGAAACATCACAGTACTAATAACAGCAAGAAAAGAGGAAAACCAATGTCTATAATATTTGTAACTACATGTACTAAGGATGGAAGTCATTGGGTTTGACGATTTTATTGTGCAAATCATTTCTTTTAAGCAGTGTTCCTGGAATCTTGTAATACCTTTGATACTTTACCTTGGTGTCTTCAGTCTTATAGGGGAACAAAAATGTTTAGGTAGATTTAGGATAAATCAATTTCACATTACTTGTTTTTAGACAGACTAAGTGAATAGCATGTGTAGGTATAAAGTGGAGCAAGAGTCAGACCTAAAGTTTAAGGTGGCAAAGGAGACACAAAATGAAGACAAAGATATTAAACTTTTACCCCCTTTACTTACCCAAAATATATTTGCAAATCCAAGTAAAGGGAAAGTGCTTTTTAGAAAAAGCACCCACTATATCCCTGTTATATTTGTTCTGTATTTTTTCCCTCATACTTTCTACTTCTGACTAGCATCTGTGTATTTTGAGGGATTCCTGAGTTGTAGGTTTAGAACTTTATATATAGATTTATGTGATGACATAATTTTAAAATTCTTAATTTCTAAAACTACCTTTATGATTTCCAACAACTCCTTTACATGTGTATTTTATCAAGGCAGTAAAACATGTTTTATTAAAATACATTAATAAAACATTTTACTTTTGTTTATTTTATCTGTTTTCTCTAGAATTATTTTCTTTTTCCCCACCAACCTTTATTTTCTTGTGACAGCTGGAAGAACTGGATGAACTTAGAATCATATGCCAAAATTCAGGAGTTTATCACTATAGGATCATTTAAATTTTTAGAATCAGAAATGGGGCATAGAATATTCAAATCTGATTCCAAAAGTGTTTATTGTATAAGAACATAATAAGATAATTCATTCCTTGTGGCAATGGTAAGTGACATCATGTTGCAATTCTATAATGCTTAATATTTTACGAATTTTCATGTCTCTTGTTTTTATTGACATTTCTAATTCTTACCTTCTTGCTACTGGCACAACCTGATATTTTAGGTCATTCTATACTTGTTGTGATCCTTGGAAGCAACCCTAGTGGCTTTCACTGGAAGATAGTATTTAGAAAATAAGTGCCTGCCTTGCATGAGTTCAATTCCCAGAACCACGACGTGGTGTTTGGTGTGCTGATGGCTTCTACAATATAACAGTCAACTAGAGAATGTGCTCTGTGTGTGTGTGTGTGTGTGTGTGTGTGAGAGAGAGAGAGAGAGAGAGAGAGAGAGAGAGAGAGACAGAGAGAGAGAGAGAGAGAGAATATATATACAATTCCTCAAACTGATGAGCTTTGTTTTAACCTCAACTCTACCAAACATATTGTCCAAATGGCTGCCTGCTGGGTCTTAGCCGTACTGAACATAGCAGATGTGCCAGTCAAATCCTTGACCCTGGACACAGAATATGCCAACCACACCAGACAGTGAGTCAGGGCCAAATATACCAAGCATGTCAGTTATCTTAGCCAAATTCTTATTCCCAGTTCTCAACTCTGGACCAATCATAACCAAGTTCTTGTCAGCAAGATCCTTGGCCCAGGCAAAGAGAAAAAGGAAATCATCAATAAAGGAGAAAGCCTTCTCATATATGTATTCTTATTTGCACTTTAGCACTCAACATATGTTAAATATGATGTCTGAATGTTTGTTTTCCCTTAGAATTCACACACTGAAACCTTCCCACCAATGTGAAGCATTAGGAGAAGGGACTTCTCCTAATAAGGAACTTCTCCAAAATAAGAATAGCAGACCCCTAATTAATGAGATTATTGCCCTTATAAAAGTCCCAGAGAGCTCTCTGCCCTTCTGCCATGTGAGAACACAGTATCTATGAGAAAGTGGGCCCTCAACTGACAGTGAATTTGTTGGTGTGTTTACCTTGGACTCTCATTCTCCAGAACTGAATTGTTGTTATTAATGAGATACTCAGTCTATGGTAATTTGTTAAAGAAATCCAAAAATCACCAAGACAATAGATTCAATGAATTTACGATGTAGATTTGATTTGTTCCTATAGTCTAGTGCCATGTGCTTCAAGTCCAATAGAATTTATTCAATGGTTTTTTTTGTGGGATTATCATTATTCCTTGTCTTCCTCTCACAAAACATTACAGGCCTTCCTTGAGTGTTTTTTTTTGTTTGTTTGTTTGTTTTTGTACCAGGGATTAAACTCAGGAAAACTCCACCACTGAGCCACACCAATGGCCCTATTGTATATTTTATTTCGAGACAGAACCTCACTCAGTTGCTTAGCACCTACCTTTTGTTGAGGCTGGCTTTGAACTCGTGATCCTCCTGCTTTAGTCTTCTGAGCGCCACCACAACCGGCTTTCTTGGTGTTTTATTCTGACCATTTTTATTGATTGCAGAAGCCTAATGAAAAGCTTTCTTAGACTAAATATTTTTTAATATCCACTGATTTTTAATAATCAACCATTCTCATAAAAAGTAAAAAAAAAATGCCAAATATATAGTAAGCAAGAGATGATTCATCAACTCTCCATATAGTAGTCCTAGCAGGCCCAGGTCTGAATGTTTGTTTCCCCTTAGAATTCATACACAGACCTATATTATAGGTATTCCTGTATACATGACTAAAGTCTCATCTTCCCTAGAGTTATAGTGACATGCAATCAGCAATGAACATTGTGCTGTGATGATAAACAGGTCAATCTCTGTGGTTCTTTCCTTTTTATTGTTGCTTTGGTTAAATTAAAATGGCCTGCAGCACAGTCCCTGTTTCTTACATGGGATTTTATCTCAGTTGTATTTATACCACCTCCTAACTTTAGCTTCTTCCTTTTTATCAAAGACTTTGAGGAATACCTAAGCAATGTTTAAAAGTATGATGGAAATAGTGAGAGGCATTAATGCCTTATCCAAATCCAGCTATATTCTCACTTCTTCAGCTTTTACCTCTTTTTGTAAGCTAAATCTCCATCTGCAGTTCTGTGCCAGGATTTCAAACCCTAACCTCATTACCTCAGCCACAAATAGTTTCTTTTCTCAAGTGCTTTTGTTCTTTCAATACTCTCTTGCCCCTCAATCAACCTTGAAATAGTAAAGTCTTATCACTTCAGCTGGTTTTTGAATGTTCCTTGAAAAATAATATAAAATGATATGTTGTGGTGAAATCATTCCTAGGAAAGTAAGAACTATTTATTTAGAAAATTATTCCCCAGGTTATAGTACTAGTGATCAGCAGGTAATTTAATTCACTTTTCATAATATAGTATAAAATATCACAATTATTGCTTTAAGTCTTAATGTCTATCACTCAGATCAATTATTTATCTGCATTTTATTTTGTTATCCATGGCTATCAATAAAAAAAAGTGCTGAAATGCACAGAGTAGCTACATGAAGTTAGCAAACTAAAAAATAGGGAGTGATACTTGTTAATTGTATGGTAGCTCACAAATAAATATAATCAAATTATAAGAAATAAGAAAAAAATGTAGATTTGTTTATGTTTTTGAGTTTGAATTTTGTGCTAATTACCATGGAGGAAACCCACTTAATTTAGCAAAATTGGCCCAATTCAGACTAATTGAGAGAAAAAAAATCAAACTCAAAAGGCCATTCTGAGCAAGGATATATGTTAAAATGTCACATCTGACACTTGAGAAAGGTTAATTTTTTCATTTAATATATGATCATCTTGGATTTCATATTTTTGGAATCAAAATGACATTAAAAAGCTCTAAATCCCCAAATAGCATCCATTAAAATAGCCATAATAATAACAACAGCAATAATAATGTTTTATTTATATAATGTTTTACACAAAGTAAGATTATTTCAATAGGGTGTCATTACATGTTTTTCCTTACAAAACACTCATAAATTTATAATCATAGAATACTGCTTATGAGAAAGATAAAACGATTGGCTTAAATTAATGGGAGAGTAAAACACTCCATCCAGAATGTGGGTTTTGTTTTCTATATGATACGAGAAATTGAAGTTTCCACAATTTCTCTATTGAGATTCAGGCTCTGTTGATTGGCCTGACAATTTTGTTCTACCTTTATATTTGACCAATGTCATTAAGATGCTTTTCATCCATTAAGCTGGTGTTTGTTTGCCAGTTTGCCCTAATTAGAAATTCTCTCATGGTGATATTCAAAGGAGACAAGTCTGTTGATGATTGACTAACATCCCAATAGGCAAGATAGACAAAAGGTATCAATTTATTCCAATGTTGTGGTTCACTGGTGATGAATTTTCTTACCATCTGTTTGAGTGTTTGATTAAAATACTCCATCAGCCCATCTGTTTCTAGCTGATAGGGAGTTTTCTGCAAAGGGGAAATGTTGAAAAGTTTGCACACCTCATTTAACAGAGTAGACATATTAGAACTGTGAGCAGTTGAATTTCCTGAGACTAAGTCCCCTAATTGATTAACAGTATTAATCAATTTATTAGCAGTACTTTGTGACAGTCTAAATGTTTACATAACTACCATAGAGTCAGATGAAAGTTTTGTAAATTAAATGAAAGAAGAGTACAGGAAACACTAAGTAGTAAACAAACCACCATGCTTTCCTGATTGAGACATATTGAATTTAAATCTTATTCATGTAACTTATCACTGGAGGCTCCTCAGCTTATGCATGCTTTCTTGGAATTGGCTATTCCAAGTGTATCGCCTGTAGTAGGCTCCTGAGACTTTTGTTGGCTTTCTTACAATTTCCTCTTTCTTAACCCACTTGCAATGTTTTCTTAACACAATGGAGAGTTTTTATTCTCTTCATTAGAAAATTAAGTTTCTCTTTATTTTTCGGTAAGAATTTAATATTTGGTATGTTAGTGAATGTCTTGATATTTTAATCCATTTACATATAAATAATGCTTTTCATATTTACTTCGTAGTTGACTACAAAGATTGAGAGAGGATGAATTTAACTGAGGAATGAAAATTAAATATCGATCAAGATATTCAATACAATAATACAATAATGAAAAAAACATCTCAAAAGATGATAGAAAAACTCTTGACAAACTTTTAATATTTCAGGGAAAAACCCTCAACAAAAGAATGATGGAGGTTCACTCTCAATCTGTGAAAAGAGCTATTAAAAACCCCTCACTCACACCTTATGTACTTGGGAAATAACGAATGTTTCTTCACTAACCTTGGATAAAATGCAAGGTTTTATTTTCTCCTTCTGGATATTATAGCAAAAGTCCTAAATATTACAATGTGGGAGAGAATGAAAGAAAAGAAAAAATAGAAAATAATAGAAAATTCATAATCCTGCCTTTTTTTTTAAAGATGAGATAGCTGTATATGTAGGAAATCCTAGTGATTTCCTTAGAAATAGTGTAAATATATCCAGTAAATTTAAAAATTATTCACAAGGAACAAAACAGGCAATCGTTTGACAGATTAAAATATATAAAATAATTAAGAATAAATTTATAGATGCTTGAAATATACCTATGTTGGAAGCTACAAAACATTGGTGAATAATTACAGAAGAGATTATTAAGTAGAGAGATATGCTAAGATCATTTTAAAAAAAGACATTATTACTGTTTCTTACCAATTTTATCTTTAGAAAAAGATTTTTGAAGAAATTAATAAGGAGAATTAAAGGACTAGAATGTTAAACACAACCTTCATAAATAGGTCATGTTATCTGACTTCTTAGACTTTCTAGAAGTGTGTAGTAGACAAGTCAATGCAGAATTATCACTAATCATCCAAAATTTGTCCTTGGAGCAAATTAAAAAGTAAAAAGAAAAAAATACATATTTATTTATATAACCAGTTATTTATGCCAAATATTTTATCAAAAAATAAAATCTCCACAAATGGTATCAGAATAAATGATATCCTTGTGGTAAAAGAATAAAAGCCCTTAGTTACAGCCTACATTACCCTATAATTATTTTGAAATGGGTCATAGAAATAAACTCTTTCACTATAGAACTCTCAGATAGAAGTTGAAGAAAGTAAAATTTTCTTGGAAAGGCAGGAAAAAGAAAAAGAACTAACTTTTAAAGGAAAATTGACCAATTTTACTTTATCAAAATTAAAAACTTTCCTGATAAAAGACACTGCTCAGGGGGCTAGGGTTGTGACTCAGTGATGGAGTGCTCCCCTAGCATGGGCAAGGCCCTGGGTTCTATCCTCAGAACCACATAAGAGTAAATCAGTAAAATAAAAGTATTGTGTCCAACTACTATTATTAAAAAATAAATATTAAAAAAGACACTACTCAGCCATGTTTCAATAGAAGACAAGATAAGGTCAGAATCTTGCATTTGATTTGAGTTGATCCTCACTGTTTTGGAGAAATCATATAGTATTTAAAGGTTTTAATGAAAAAAAAAAGAGGTATATCTGTTACAGTTTGGATGTGAGGTGTCCCCCAAAAGCTCATATGTGAGACAATGCAAGAAGGTTTCCAGGAGAAATGAGTGGGTTATAGCCTTAAACTACTCCATGAATTAATCTCTGATGGGATTAATTGAGTGGTAACTGGAGGCAGGTGGATTGTGACTGGAGGAAGTGCTTCATTACCAGCATACCTATGAACTACATATTTTAATCTGGTGAGTAACCTTCTTTCTCTGCTTCCTGATCATCCTTTGAGTTGGTTCCCTCTGTCACAGTCTTACCCCATGATAATGTGCCTCACCTTCAGCTCCAAGGAATACAGCCTGCTGTCTATGGATTAAGACTTCTGAAACAGTGAGCCCCTAAATACACTTTTCTCCTCTACAGTTGTTCTGGTCAGATTTTTTTCCCCTTTTATTCACAGCAACAAAAATCTGACTAAAACAATCCTCAAATTCTAGCTAGAGAATAGGAAATGGAATTAGAATGAGAAAACCCATATTCGATATTAGTTATGCTATTTTTGTGTGTGTATAATGACTAGTGAGTATTCAGTTTCTGGATTCTAGTTTCTTCATCAAGTGACATTAAAATTTTCAATACTGTTGGAGATTGAAATGCAAAATCTTTGTATAATTATGAACTACTATATAATACATGTTTAATTTGTTTTTTTTTTCTTTTTCCATTCAGCTTAGTATGTGAAAAAAATACATGATCAATACATGCTCTCCAAAGAAAAGAGTATTTGAGAGATGGTAGTTGATGCTTTTCAAAGCAAGTTGTGAATCTCTGGTAACCATAGTCTGTATTTGGGTCTCCTAAACAGAAAACTTGCTTTACTATACCAGAAACTTGTTCACATTAAAATATATATGATTTAATTTTCATTGGGCTTAATGTTTCCAATAATGTTAGTTGGATATATTCAAAGTGATTCTTATACTTTGCTCAAATATGGGCACATTGGCCCTTATACAGGATGTATTTGAGTTGAGGCACAACTGGTATTTCCTTCAAGTCTCTTTTGATACTATATATTTGCAGACTATTTCCTGGTTATTCTGGACCTTAACCTATGTTTAAAAGTCATAAGCTAATTTATATTAAAGTGAAGGAAAAGCAGAATCAAGAGGGAAAAGAAGAAAATATGTTTGGGGGTGATGTTTTGCCTGAGGTTGTTTGTTTGTTTCAACAAGTTTTGTGTTTTAGTTCTAATACAAGATGAATAGTACAACATGCATACACATCATGGAGAAGTTTCTTCATTAAAATTGTATGGTTAATATGTGTATATATAGATTCATAATATACAAAATATTCAATAAATCAACATTTAAAAATATTTCCTTGTAATATTTTCCTTTTGCTAAGTGCAAGACAACTAAATTTCCAAAAAAGGTCTCTGCCTTCATCTTTTGTCTTTAGAATTTATTTTTAACTGAGACCTAAAAAATGTACATATTAATGTAATACCATTTCTTACATATATACATTGCATAATGTTTAAATCAAGGTAAACATATTTAGCTGCTCAAACATTTATCATTGGCTTATTTACTTTTCCCTTCTCCAAATAGGTAGCTTCTCTCTCCAAGCTGAGCTCCTTGGAGTTGCTAGAGAGGTAACACAAACAATTCTTTCCTTCCTGATTTAAATATTTTTTTTGCTTTTTTATGCTAAACTTACTCTGCTCTCCCATCTGAATTCCTTTATTCTTACAAATGTAGTTTGATGTGCGAATATCTATTCAACTCAATTCTGTGTGTCTCAGAGAGGTTCACAGGAGGATCTCACTGAGTGGTTATCTTGAGTTTTTTTCTCCTTTGTATGAATCTTCAATCCTGCTTCCCCAGTGCCTTGATTGGTGTTAAGCACATTGGAGTAGTTCTATAAAACTTGATTAAAATGAAGAATGACAAAAAAGAAAAAGAGAAAGATCAGCAAGAATGAGAGAGACACACATGCAAAGAACTAGGAAATACAGAAAATGAAGTGAGGCCACCTATTAGTTGCTGGGAAGAAAAACACAAAGTGAGAAGTTCAGGAATTCACTTCACAGCTCTGGAGGAAAGAGGGGGAAATAAAAGAAACCTATATGTAGGCTCAATGTGAGTTTCATTGCAGTCAAATGTAACATCTCTGTCCGGGATGGAATGGAAGTCCTGGAAAAGGATATCCTCAGCTAATAGGAGAATTCTGTCAGCAGAAATGTGTGAAAACAACTGTGCTATAATAGGAACTTGAGTCCTCCATCGGTACCAGGATAAAATGAGGCTGACATTTTTATTTTCTGAAATTCAGTTTTTCTGCAGGAATGGAAAAAATAACGTTTGTAGTGTTTCCTAACTGAGCCAGAGAAAGTGAAGGGGTAACTCAGTCACAATTTTCCTTTTCACTTAACTACCAGGAAGAAGGTAAAGGAAATTAGAGAAATCTAGGGATGAGTGACTATCCTCTGACTTATCCACAAAGGAATTTTTCCTCCTCTGTCTTATTTGACCTGAATTGAGGTTTTTGGAATAAAAAATCAGAATTTTTTTTCTAATAATGTTTCTAATTTTATTTAATACCTCACATATCATGTAATTTCCCCCTGTGATTTTGTACACTCAGTTTCTTAATGTATTTAACAACATGTATTTAATTAAACATGTTAAGGTTATATCATAACATTAAGATATAATGCTAATTTTGTAATAAAAGGATAAACATGTTGGTAATTTAATTAAAAAAATCTAAATATGTCAGCCCAAAGTATTATTATGTAGTCTTATATTTTCAAAGATGAAAAATGAGATATTAATCAAATTTCCCCATCCTCTTTTATTACAGTTTAAAAAGTATAGCTGTACTTCTTGTGTCCTTGCCTAGAGGAAGTATATTAATAAGTACAACCTACTTCAATTATAAATCAAGGAACAAATATCACACTGTGCTGTAGTACTCAAAACAATTTTAGATTTAAGAAAGGAATGTACATTAAAATTTACATACTAATTATCATAGCAAATGTGGATGACACAGGGATGATAGATTTTTGATAGAGACTAGCTTTGAACATCAATGCAAAGGAAAAATATAAAATATAATATAGCCAGCTTCACATTAAAATATCCATGAGGATATATAAAAAGACTGCACCACCGAATACTACAAATTATGACTACGAGAAATTGTACGACCAGAAATTAAGAGGCTTTCTCCCTAATGCAAATCTGATAAAGCAAAACTTTAAAAATAGCATAAAATAAAGGGAAGGAATTCAAAGTAACTTTCCATCTTGATATATTTCATCATATGAAAGAAAATAATAAATCTTTTTGTTTTGTATGTGGTCCATGCACTAGATTAGGAGCCCAGGACATATATAAATTTTTCATTTTTGTCTTTTTAAAAATAAAATTGTATATATGTTTAAGATATAAGTGTTAAAACTGACATGATGCTAAGGGATACCTATGGATAATAACAAAGGTTACTACAGTAATGCAAATTAGTATATCTGTCATTTTTCAGAGTTAGCCTTTTTTTTCATTTTCTTGGCAAGAGCAACTAAAAATCAATTCATTTACACTGAATTCCATATACAGTACAATTTTATTGCCTGTATTTTCATGTTGTGTGTTAGATCTCTAGTCTGTTCATCCTACCTGGCTGCACTTTATTTCCCCATAACAAACTCTTAGCCTCTGTTAACCAGGGTTTTATTTTCTATGTCTAGATATTTGGCTTTAGTTTTTAGATTCCAAATATAAGTGAGATTATGCAATATTTTTTCTTCTTGTGTCTGGCTTATTTCACTTAGTACAGTGTTCTCCGGGGACTTCTGAGTTGTGGTAAATGGCAAGATCACATGTTAGAGCTAAATAATATTCCATTATATATAAATATCACAGTTTCTTTAGTCATTCATCCATAGACAGACACTTATGGTGTTTTCATAACATCCTAATTAATTCTCAATTATTAAGAATAAGGCAGTAATGAACATGGGAGTGCAAAATATCTTTACAAAATAATGATTTCATTTTGGCGGGGGGTATATACCCAGTAGAGAGATTGTTGAATTATGTGGTATTTCTCTTTTTAATATCTTTAGAAAATCCCATTCAGTTTTCCATAATAACTGTCCCAATGTACCTTCTCATCATCCTTATATAAAAGTTCACCTTTCTCCAAGAAACAAAAATCTTAATTGCAGGAGATTCTTGAAATTGGAGATTTTTTCAAACTTTTTCTAGCCAGTAAAATATTCATGAGAGTAAAAAATTGGCAAAAGTTCTAGAAGTCCAGCAGCTCAACCTTTAGATCAGATAAAATTCTGATAGAGAGCATAAAATAGAAAAGTTTGCTGAGTAGTATTTTTTTCAAGTTTTAAAATGACTATATTCAAAAAGAAAACAGAACATAACCAATACATATACTCTTTGTTTTAAAAAATTTGAGGTTTAGTACAGAAAAATAAATCAACTCTGAGCACCTAAGAGTATACATGTTTCAGCAAGAAAGGAAGAGACCCAAAAGAGTATACTTCAGATTATTTCTGAAGAATGATTAGTTAGAGGAGGCAAAAGACATGTTTCCACATGGTTAGATATTCTTAGTGGAAGGCAACAATTATGCAACCTCTGGATGGAAAGTATACAGACAAAACTGGATATAATAAAAGAAAAAATATTTAAGTTGTCAATGATCGTGGAGGTAAAATGGAAGCAGGTGATATGAAAATATTTTAAAGAAAGTAAAATTACAACTGCAAAATTAAGATGTAATATTGAACTATTTTACAGGAAAAATATCAAATGTCATGTGCAAGATAATTTGGAAAATATACTATAGTTTGCAAATAACGAAGCATGCACTGACAAAATATATAAAAGAGAAAGATGGAGATGTTTGGGTGAGGTATTGTGCTATTTCCTGGATATAAAGATGAACAGGAAAAAAAACAGGGCTTTTTGTTTTTCTGTAATGTCCAGAAAATACATTTTCCAGAAGAGCCTATAGAAAGGAATGCAACCCTGTTCAAACCATGATTTTAGCCCAGTGTTACTAAGGCCAACAATAGTTCTGACCTGTGGGATCTTATGATAATTAATTGAGTTCATAACCCACTTCAATCTAATGTATGAAATATGATATGTCAAGAGCTTTGTAATGTTGTGAACAACCAATAAAAAAAAAGAAAAAAAAAGATAATTAATTAGTGTTGCTTGAAGATACTAGGTTTACAATAAGTTATTACTTATTTGTAAATTAATACAATATACATTCAAGTGAAAAAAATACCAGATATAAATTTACATTGAGATAAAAGCTCCATTATAAAAAGTGAATCAAAATTTAAGAGAAATGAATCTGATACAGATTAAAAGACATCTTTGAATTATCTCAGTTTTTAAATTTGGATAAAAGTGATTTTATATTTTAAATGAATTTATTAAATGTTTGTTTGCAAATTTAAATATTCTATAAAAGGATAAATTCATTAAGGATTTTTAAACATTGCACATAGCTTTTCTTATTCAGTGCCTTACATGAAGATTTATAGGAACATTAAGAGAAAAAAATATGAGTAAAAACCAAAGATAAAATATAAACTCAAGGAGTCCTCAGAAAATAAATCATTAGCTATTTTTTTTGTTTCAGTATTAGAAGTGTTAAAATTCAAAAAAGATAATATTGAGACACTGAGCAGAAAATTTTATAAAAATAATCAACTAGAACATTTAAATCTACTGAACACAAATATTTAAATTAACAACCAGTAAATTATTTTAACTACAAAATGTAACTTGTATTAAAAAATAAAAAAAAGAAATTTCAAACCAGAGATTTCAAAATCACTACAAATATCAAGAATTATGGAAAAAACCATTAAAATTCTCCCTAAGCCCATCAGGATAAAGTAGTAAAGACAAATTAAAGAAAAGCTCTTCAAATCAGTCAGAGGAAGATAATAATAGATTAGACTCAAGCTTCCAATAGTGAAGCTCTAAGCTGACTGAGTGCTCATGAGAAAAAGTGACAACCAGAGAATATATACATAAAGCAGCAATAATATATGTGTGTTTATGCTTTATATGCAATGCCAATTATCTAATTATTTTTTTCAGAAAATAGACTAGGAGGGAACACAATCTGATTCTGACTCTGAGACCAACTTTGCATTCACATTAAATCACTATTATTAAAGAAAATTTCTGAAAGGCACACCTCATAGTCATAGAAGCAGAAATTCCAACAGAATATTAGAAAATCCAATTCAGGAATACATGTAAGAAAAAATATATCCTTGACCAAGTGGAATGTGTGGTAGGAAATCAAGGTAGTTGATCATTAAAATATGTATCAGTCTAGTTCTGTTATGGAAATAAAATGGCAAGAAAAAAATACATGATTATCTCAGTTTCATCTAGGAAAAAGCACTTAAATATTAAACACTTATTCATGATGAAATGTCTTAGTAAGTTAGGAATACAAGAAAATTTCTCAATTCTCATGAGGTTTTCTAAAAGCTTACATTTCACATCATTGTTAAGATTAAAATATTTAAACAATTTCATTTTATATTGGGAATGAAGCAAAGTATCTTTATTGTTGTACTGCAAGACCCAGTCTTTATAATAAATCAAGGAAAACTTTCAGATAATATCATACTTATATAAGAAATAATCCGGGATTTACAAAATAACAACTGGACGTAATGAATAAATTTAGGAAAGTCATGGGAAAGGTTAATAGACAAAGTTAATTGCATTCAATGTCAAAAATAAAATTTTAAAATTTCTTTTACATGAACACAAAAATTTAAATTACTGAGGCATAAATTTACCTGAAGATATAAAAGACTTCCATACTGAGAACACAGTTGACATAAATTTAAGCATTAATAGAAATTTATTCCAAGTTTATGATTAGAAATCCAATATTTTTAAAATATATCAATGCTTCCCAGCTTATCTATAAAATCAATTCAGTATTAAAACCCAGCTGGTACTTTCTCATAATTAAGAATCTAACTCTAAATGTGTATGGAAACAACCAAAAGTAGCCAAAGCAATTTTTAACAAAGAAAAGCAAAGTTGAAGAACTCACACTACCTGATTTGAAGACTTAATATTTACTATATTAAGAGATCCTGACACTGAAAAAGTATAAAATTATTAATTGATGAATCCCAAAATGGATATTATAAACTGATCAATATACTTAAGAAAAAATTACTTTTGTGAACAGTGCCAGGGAGATTCAATGAGGAAAGGAAAACCTTCACTATACTGTATTGGAATGACTACACATGCATGTGGGTAGAGAATAACATTTCCTCTTGCAACAATTTTATAAATATATTAAAATTTTAAATGATGTGTTTTCAGGGTTCTGAATTCAATAAAATCAATATTCACAGTTGAAATTACATGCATATATGATAATATTCTAATGCTTAAACAATTGTGGTCATGTCCTCCTTGGTTCATAGGTTATTAATTACAATACTATAGCACCAGATACAATTCATAATGTTTTTATTAATAAAGGTTAATACTTTGCAGGCTTTTCAAGAAGAAACAGTGATGTGTGGAAAAAGGTTGACAAGCTAATTTGTGCACAGTTCACTTATTATCTGTGCTGAGACTCTCCAACTTAAGGCTTTCCTTCATTTTTCTAAATAAAAGAACATATTTTCTGAAATTGTAAACAACATAAATCATTTCAAGTTAAAACTAATTTGTTGACAGGATACACCATTTGCAAAACTCAATGACTTTAACTCTGTCATGGGCTCTGACTATTCTTCTAGTTCAATCCTAATGAATGCTCAGCCAACATATCCCTAGAGATATTACATGTATTTTGTGACAAGAGTCTTAGGTATGAAATTCCAACAGGGATACCATCTGGAAGTCCTTCATAAAATATCCCATGAACAGGTGCTTTTCTTCTGACTCAGTGCTAGAAATAGTAGAAATTATTTCACCTATTTTGTGAATATTTGAGCACTAATTCTATGGCATGTTAATTGGCTATGCACTGAGAATATAAATTTGAGTAACAACAGAACTAGCTCCTACCACCATGTTGCTAATAACATAATAAAGTATACCCTCCAAAAATAGTCAAGTATTCAAGAAAGTACAAAATTGGCTCCATCACAATTGACTAAAGGAGAGATGCACTATGAGATGCACTATAGTATCAGAATCTGGAGAAGGGGGATCTAACTTAGGGAAGACTGGGAATAAACATAACAAAAAGATATGCTTTCTTTAACTGAGTTTTGATCATGAGGAAGAATTAATCTCATAAAAATGGGGGTGGGTAGAGGTTATTTTTGGTAGAGAAGATTTTATGTGTTAAACACTCTAACAGGATGAGACATTCAAATCAGGGATACAAACTTGGGCATTAGAATGGAGAGTGCGTTAGGAGTTATACTAGGAAAAAAATCAGGTTAAATCTATATTATAAGTGAACAAAATATTTAAATAGGTCTTAAGATTTAATGGCTGTAAGAGTTCAAAAAAATCAAACTTTTTCATTAAGAGAAAAAAAATGAAAATGTCAGAACAAGTGTATTGAGGTGTTTTTAAACTTCCCTCTATGACTTCTGCATATAGTTGCAATAGAGTTTCTTATAGCAGATTGACAACAATGCCAAGAAAGACGAAATAAGCTGGATAAAAAAGGAATACCTATGTGTGTAGACATACTGACGGCCCCCCCCACCACAGTCAGAAGTGAAAGGAAAGTTGGCTCATGAAGTAAGCCCAGCCTTGAGCAGACTGCTTTGCACAAGACATCTGATACAAGTAATGCAAATATACCTGAAAAGCAGAGCAGGTTTTTAACAATCCTGGAAAGGTAAAAATCGAATTCCCAAGACCAAAACAGAAGAAAATCTTCTGTAAATGTTTGACTCTCAAATGGGATTCCTGGAAACCTCTACTCCAGTGATGTGCATTAACCAGCAGTGGAATAAGCCTTTCAAAGACTGCAAACCATGTGAAGTCAGCTCAGTTTCTGATTGTGTAGAGGTGGATCTGTTGTCCATGGCCTGCAAAGGAGAAAACAAATAAAAGAAAAAAACTTTTATTTTCATACAAAATACTTGAAATTTAATTTAAAAATATGTAATACATAAAAATTAGAAACTAGAAAGAAAATATACATCCAACAAACACAATAGACAAATGCATGAAAACCAGATTTTGGAATTAGATTCAGCCTTTACATTACTATATTTAATATGTAAAATAGTAGATGAATAAAATGGAGAAGTTTACAAGCAGCATATATCTAAAAAAGGGAATTAAATAAAAATTATGGAAGTGAAAAATATAATAATTGAAATTACATTGTGCACAAAATAGGTTTAATAGTAGATTGAATACTGCTGGTCAAAAGATTATAGAAGACAGGTATTTATAAAATGATCTGATTGAAGCAAAGGATACAAAAAGCATATAACATTAAGAACACAAGAATGAATTTTATTATTATCAGGAATTCTAGCATAAGTATAATGTGTTCCAAGATGAAGAAAAAATGAATGACAAGAACCCATAATCCAAGATATAATGGCTGACAAATTTACTAAACTGAAAGATAATAAATTACAAATGAATATGAAATAAAGTTGATGAATATAAAATGGTACATCTGGACACATAATTCACAAAGTACTAGAAATGAAATATAAGGTATATGATAGTAACAAATGCATTTATATCTAAAACATTTAAGAGAGAGGAAAGCAGCCCTCACAGAAAATGAGAGTTAAAATAAAAACAAAACTTAATAACATCATAAGTACAACAGGAGAACTAGTTTTTTATATGGGGTGAAAATATCTATAAAAATGGCAATAGGCTATGGACATTCCCAGATTATACTACCCTGACCCCAAATAAAAGTCGATTTTAGAATTTTGTACCACATATTGTTATAGGCCAGTCTATATGGGCAATGACCAAACAGACTCTATTTTATCCTGAGATACCACACCATGTAAGAAATGCTTCTCCCATGGGACACCCCGCCTCTGAACCCAACAACAGTTGCTTAGCATAGCGTGTTTGCCAATGAAAAATGGCAATTCTTATACAATGTAAGATTGTTCTCGTTTTGCTTTCAAATTTTCTTGGACAACATACCCTATCAGAGATTGATTATCTAAACATTAGTATCCATTCTGTAATTTGTACTCAACTAGGGACGTTTTGACCCACTCCCCCATCAGCTTATGAGTTTAGATCTCATGATTTTTTTTTATGTTTTTTGAATCATAGCAACAGCCACTTATGATGAGAATGGTTTTGAACTATAAAAGGTGGATTCAAACCCCCAGAGAGGTCAAAGGGTTTAGATTTGAAGACTGCTTCTTGGCCCGCCAGCTGGTAGATCCAGACTACTGGCTGGTGAAAAGATTCCATCTCCTGCTTTAAGATCGACATGGTGATTCATTGCAATTTCACCATAACAATGTCTACAATAAAATAAATATGTAAATTGATTTTTTCAGATATAAGAAAGTCACACTAAACAGAAATAGGATAAATTCGGTAGGCATGAAATAAATAACAGACACTTAAGTGGGTAAATAATAATGAATAATAATTATATAAAATAGCAAAAATAATATCATCATGCATGTTCTGAAGTGTATTTAAAATTATAACACACAATAGCAATGGCATCAAAAGTAAAAGATTAAAAAATTTGTAAAGAGTTAAAATAGTCCAAGATCTGAGCCTAGAGGAGCAAATGATCAATTACTAATTTATATCAAACTCTAATAACTCAGTGATGATTATTCTACAGTACAAAATGCACAAAACTATGTAATTTAAGACACTAGTATAGCTAAAATGAAAATTCTAGAGGAAATAGGGAAAAAGAAAAATTGTAATGTACAAATGAGAGAATTAGAAATAGATGATAACATGGCGAATAAACCACCTGCGATTTTATTAAAAACGATTTAAATATTGAAAATTCAAATGACACAAAAGCAAAACTTTAGTCCATCTTTAATAAAGACATTGAATATGAAGCACAGGCTATTTGAAAATAAAACATAAGAATGATATATGCCTTGCCAGCACAAACAAAAAGAAAGCGCCAATATTTCTACTATTGAATAAGATGGATTTTAAAGCAAAACATTACAAGAGATAAAAAGAAATTTTTCATAGTAACCAAAGATTGACTCTACCCAGCCCATATGACTTTTAACCTTTGAACTCCTAATACTACAGTCTCAAAACTTGTAATGGAAAATGTAATCAAATTTTAGGACTAGACCCCACAATCACAGTGGGGAAATTCATAAAATAAAACAAAACAAAAAATTTGTAACCATATAAACAGCTGAATGAATTGACAAATGTTGAATACCTGACACAAAATTTTCTGGATATTTCAGCTCTTTAAATGTGTCTGCACAAGCCCAGATTGATCACAGGTGGGGTAAAATAGAAAGTCACACAAATTTTGAAGGATAGAATCACACAGTTTTTCTTACCACAGTAAAATTCAAGGTAGTCAGTTTATAAATAATGATTTCAGAACTAAATAATAACTGGTATAATACTAACTTTTGAGAAATTAACATCTCATCAGTCAAAAAATATATAACATGGACATGAATTAATACTTTAACAATAAAAACATGGTGTGTACAACTCCAAGGTAGTAGTTAGCACTATTCTTAGAAGGAACTTTATAACTTTACAAACATACACATCAACAAATGTTGCAAAATTATTTTATAAATATTATACCTAGTCATTAAAATATAATAACTCATGAGTAAAAATGTCAATGGAAATAAGTGTCCTTAGTCAAATAAAAATATTTCAAAAAGTTTACCACAAACATTGTTCTTAAATGAACTAGTCAAAGCTTTTTATAAATAATGAAACAATATGAATATTGTATTTAAGATACTATAAACTATCATTATTTGAAGGTAGCATCACTTTGTATTTATCTATAGCCAAATTACTATATCCAAAACAGTAAATTTGATGACCTTTAAATTTAAAAATAAAGAAAAATCAAATTTATTTCTATACTATAGAAAATGCTGTGAAATAGTAACATTTTAAATATAACCAAATACTTTTAAATACCTATATATGATTCCAAGGGAAACATATTGTTCTATAGAAATACATAATATTACTGAGAAAATTAATGAAATGGAGAAATACAACAATCAACTGGAATTTAGTTTTGCAAACAATTTTTCCCTACAAATTGATGTATGGATTCAATCTAATCCTAATTACAATCCCATCAAAGTTTTGTATGTGTATGGAATTTTACAAGCTTATTTTCAAAAATATGGAAATTTAAGTGATTGTCACTAAACTATTGGTGAGAATTTGGAACAAGTACAATACTTATATACTATTAATTTTATTGGAAACTGTTATAACCATTTTGCAAGTCTGTTCGACAATTTCCACTGAAGTTACACACACACACACACACACACACACACATATACAATTGAGCAATTATGACCAACAGAATTATATAAGCATGCATAAAATACATTCAAAATATTTATAGCAATAGTGTTTTCAATAATCAAAAACTGAAAATAGTATGAATGTTCTACAAGAGTGTAATAGGGAAATGATGAAACCAACAACAATGTTTAATCATACCAATACAATGTGGAAAATAAGATATACATCATTATTTCATTAATATTAATCAAAAAATGAACAAAACATACATGTTCTATGTACAAATGATGGTTAACTATGTAAGAGATGGTAAAAGATTAAGACAAACTGTTAATGGATCTATTGTGCTATTATTGCTCTTTCTTCATCCAGATAGTAGTTACACTGGTGTATTAATTAAAGAGGATACTTAAGATTACAAAAATTTTCTGTATACATGTTATCTCTCAATTAAAATATTTAGTTAAGAATGTATTCAGAGTGATTTTTCTACAGAATTCCAGCAATTAAGAGTGATATTCTGCCTTATTCTTCCTCCAAATTTAATGTATTGCTTCAAAAAATATGTTGAGGAACAAGCATTCAACTTGTTAATAGATATATCAATTCAGTAATAGATGTACCTGTTTATTCCATCTCAGCTTAAATTTTGCTACTCTGTTGCTATTCCTACATATATTCAGAGCACAGACTTACCTTAATATCCATGGTAATAATAACCTTTATAATTAACCAGCAAACAGAAATGTTTCCCTCAGTTCTGTAAGCCACTTCAAAAAATTAGGGAGCCTAAAAAAAATGTGGTGTTGAGAACTTTCCATTTGTAGCTAAGTCAGATAGAAGTCGGGGGTAACCTGTGAACCTTCTACTTGCAATTGGCATCTAAAGTGGAGGACAATTTTAGAACTGATCCCTTAGCCTTAGGGGTCTGTAATAAATCCTTAGAGTTGGAACTAAATTGAATTATAGTACACTCAGCTGGTGTTGAAAAATTGGCTGATATATGAAATGCCCACAAATCTCATGTCAGAAGTGAATTCTTGAAAGAAGTATACATAAATATGTGTGCGCGTGTGTGTATGTGTAAGCACTACTCACAACACTCACAAACTCTAAGTGAATATATACATATATACAGACGTATAAATATACAGATATACATTATATTTAATACTATATATATATGTGTGTGTATATATATATATATATATGTACACACACATACACACATGTAAGTACTACTCACTCTACATAGTAAATCACTTTTGATAGAATATTACATGGATTTCTAATTCCATGTACACACATATGTGCACTTACACATAGTATATATAGTGTGGGTTTGTTTAAGTGTGTGTGTGGGTTTAAGTGTGTGTGTGTGTGTGTGTGTGTATGTGTGTGAAGAGAGGAAAAGAAAGAGACAGAGAGAAAGGAAGGAATGGAAAGAGAAAGAATTCCCACCAATAATAGGAAGAAAGCAAAGTGGGTTTTCAATCCCATAATACATTGAACTTAAGTTATTATTAATTTGAACTTAGTTGTTATTAGTTTGGTCCTGTATTAAAGATTTCCTTAGTCTGCATATTGCTTGATAACATTTGAATTTTATCAAAATTCTTCAGAGAATACTTTTGATCAGTTCTCTTAGAAATGAAATGGTTTTGCCCTTTTATAGCTAGCCTCTTCATTTTTTTCTTGTAGGCAGATAATTTTTTTTTCAGACTATATTCTCCCAGTTTGTGTGATATAATCTTGTAATTTCAAATCAGCATTTTCAACAAAAGCTACACCAAGCTTTCAACACACCTATCAATGTTAGTTCCCGGTACTTCGGTGATTGGAAAATGCATTACTTTCCCTTTTTCAAAATCTATTGTAATAAATATATATAAAGTTCATTTCATATGCTGTTATGTTCTTAGTACCAGGCCATATAGCAGTGAATATATTAAAAATAAACTACCCTCATGGAAAATAAAAAAAAATAAAAAATAATAGAAAGGTAAATATGTGTAAGAAAAGATAGAACTTTGAATTAAATTTTAAACTCTAAACCAAGATGACAGAACTCACAATAGACATTGATATTTCAAACTTCTGGGTAAATTCCCTCATGTACAATTATTGTTAAATTCAGGTTAAGTCCACCTATATGCATAAATAGCAGAGAATTCATTCAAAATGAATTAAAATGAACAGCATTTATAATATCCAGACCAAAGCTCTGACCTTTAATAATATTTATTAATTACTATATAAACACACTACAGGTATTTCTCTCTGTTCATGAAATTTTCTCAGAAAATATCAAGCAATAATTGAGAATAAATTGTTTCCTTCGTTACAAGATCATACATATGCACTATATTTCATACATATAAAAATCTATTTTATGAACAGATAAGCTATGAAACATAAATTTTTAACATCTTATTGTCAGCATAATGAGCCAAATGTTAGGTCAAAGTTATCCTTGAAGTTGAAGGTTGAGAAGTCGGAACTGCTTTACTGAGATGGAATGAAAGAATAGACTTGGAGTGCTAGACATGCCAGAAGGCCACATCTTGAGGATCCTGCCACTAAATTGTGACACACATTTGTAAGTGGAGCTCATCTGAGCCTGCATTCATGAAGTCTTCCTGGGACAGAATATGACATTGTATAGACATCAGATCAAGGCCTACTTAACAAATAATCCAAAGAGGAAGCATAAATAACCTGAGAAACTTTCAAAAAGAAACCCTTTTGCTGTAGGTAGTCTCTAACTCTGCATATAAGAGCTTCACATTTTTAGCATACTTTACAAGTTAAATTTCAGAAAGGCAAAGAATATCATAAATGAGCTTCCAAAAACATAAAATTTGCATTTGTTAGATATTTGATATTCAAGCTGAATTGTTGCCAGTTGTGACCTTGCCTCCTCATCTCTTCACCTCTATCTTCTATGAAACTGCCCCACACTGGACCACTCTGAAGAAACTGATGCAACTTTCACTTTGGCACATTTTGCTTTTGTCTCTGAAGGGTCTGTTTGAAGCGAGAATCATGAGCTAAGTGAATTGAGCTGACACATCTGCACCTCCAATCCAGTGCCTGCTTGCACATAACTGATGCATATATCTCCTCTACAGATTGCTTCTTCCCACTCTAATCCTGGCACCTGAACTTCCTGTGGCCAGTTGAAAGATCCCTGGAAGTCTGAAACTAGAGAAGAATCTATAAAGAAAGAGTGAGATAGATGAAAATGTTGAACCATAAACAGTATAAAGCGTCACCTGATAAGTTTTTCTCTTTGTCAGAGGACCTATTTGGGGAGTGTCATCTGGTCAAGCAAGAATTGTAGCTCTTCACTAAACTGACAAGGTCTGACCATAAATTTTCTCCTCATAAAGTCTCAATTCTTTCCTTTAATAGTCAAAATTGATAGGTTCTATTACTATGCAATAATTTAAAAATTAAAAAAAAAAACACTACTGACAATTGTTGGTCTTTTGGACCAGCTTTATTTCCTTCAAGAAACTACTTTCTCTCCCAAACCTCAACTCCATGTGGTCCCAGTGAGGTCAAATGACAATTTTCTGCTAACTTAGCAACAGAATAAGTCCAGTCAGCAGGTGACCTTACCTGACATCCAATAAATACATGCTATCTGGTAGAGTCATGTTTTTTCCTCTGTGATCAGATAAACCTACAATTATCTCTAGTTGCACCCACAAAATGAAATGAAATTCATGAGGAACTGAAGATTAGGGTAATGCATAAGAATTGAGTTAAACAATTAGAGTGTAGAAGTCTCTGAAAATGCCAACGTTACATTCCCAAAGCTATTACATTTGATTTTCTTTCTTCTTTATCTTTTTTTCTGAAGTAGTTCAAATTAGAATTGTCTCCACTATTCACATAAGATATTTTAGCTAATGTATTTGTTTGATTTCTAATAGAATTAATGTGGAATATGAAAGTGCATTCAATAGTGCTGATGATTTGTGAATCAAAAGGTGTAGACTGAAGAGTGTTAGAGAACTCTGGAGAAGGAAACATTCCAAGGCACGTTCTGTTATAAAACAAACACATATTCAAGTGGCTTGGCTTTATTTGTAAGAGCCATTCAGTGGGAGTGTACTGGTTGGTTAGGAGTGGCATTTTGACAGCAGCAAAATCAGCCTCATCCCTAAAAGCCTTCCAGATCTGACTCCCACATCTCTATGATCCAAGTCACTGGTCTAGCTGACACCGATTGTGGTCATTGCAACTGTTCTCAAGCTGTCTGTATTGAAACAGAACAACTGTGAAGAAATATTTCATAAGATTTTAAAAAGTACATAAATGATGACAAAATGTGAATGTGTTGATAACATGAAGGCAAAAATTATTCTTTACATGTTGAGTAAAATGTTAGCAAAATACATGAGAGAAAAATTCTATTCAGGGAAAATCTTCTTGCCAAGAAATTTTCCATTAATTTTAAATCTAATAATAAATCTTTGCCTACTATCCATGTCTTTCTATTAGGCTGCTTAATATCTTGTATGGGAAACTGTAGATAGCCTGTATTTCTTAACTTTCAAATTTAACATCTGAATTTTCTAAATGATTTACTTAATTTATTTAGGAATACTGATTTTGTGGGGGAATGAGAAAGGATCAAACTCAGTGCCTCACACGTGCTAGGTTGGAAAATAAATGCATATGCAGGCATGAATACATCATCACCTAGTTCAGGAATTCTGTGTTTTTTCATGAAGGGAAAAAATGATAAGCAATATGTGTCTTTTGAATTAAAGCTATCACACAGATTAAATCCTTGGTGACCTAAAGAATTCCTATTTCTTAAAGTACCTAAATCTCCGGAGCCCAGTAGAATTACCAACCTTCTAAACCATTTTCTTTGCTTCACCACAGACAGGGGGTGTTTCATTAAAATTTAAGCAGTGACAGACATAAAAATGAAATATTGTGCTCATTTTGTCAAAATGTGTTTCAAGAGACATCTTGAATTTATTCATTCATTCATACAATTTGCTTTTTAACATTTTATTGAAACATAGTTACATAAATAAAACTGCAGGAAATATATACCTTTCAAAAATTTTAAAGCTGAACACTCCTCTGTGATCATTACACAAATAAAAATGTAAATACAATTTTCATAACTGTAGAAGGACCCTCATCTTCTCTTTAAGGCATTGCCCCTTCCTAACAATATAGATCAACACCTCTTGTTTTCATACTATTTCTAGATTCATGGAATCATATAATATGTATTCTCATATCTCGCTTCTTTTATGCTTAGAGAATGCATCAATAGGGTTATGGACCATTATCAGACTTGATGAGATTAAGAAATCTGATGTCTACAATTCCAGTGAGTAATACACTGGATATATTTTATCTATCCTTCTATTATTTCATCTGTGGTTAGTTTTTACGTTGGGTTTATTCTGAAAGAAACTGTTAAGATACTTTACTATGTGTGTTTCAGTGAACATATTATTCTTGATTATATGGGAATTTTAGGAATGGAATTGAGTGATAATTAAATACTTACATTTTTAGCATTTAACTGTTATAAGGATATGATTGAGGATGTAGCAATGAAAATATAAATAGCCAAAAAAACATGATTCCATAGAGTTTATATTGTTTGGGGAAATACAGAACAATGAAGAAAATAAATAAAATAATGTGTAAGATAGTGATAAATGCTAGAGAGAAAATAAATTAGAAAAGATGACAGGTTTAATTAGGATTCAGAGAGTGTTTTCAGAAAACACTCACTGGCTTCTACGTACTAAGTAGGAGAAGAAGAGGCAGAGATCTCCCTGGACCTTCAGAGGTCTTTATTTAGTATCAGCATTAACTGAACAACTGGCAAACTGTGTTTCATCATGTGTTTCATATCTGCATTCTTGCTGTCTCTGTAGATCTCATTTCATGATATGATATTATGAACTGATGAGCTAATTATAAAAATGCTTCTAAAAATATTCAATTATACAGATATTTTATTTATTGCTATTTTTGGTTTATATTCTGGCTCTTGCTGGTTTTGTTCAGAAATTTCTTTGCATTTTTAGTGACCATTCACACTTCTCTGTATATAAAAAGATGTTTAAAATGCTTACATACTCTCTAAAAGTAGATATGAGATAGAAGATAGTCAATGAAAGCAATTGCACGCACTTCTTTCTTTCTCATCCCAATAGTAAACCTTATAAAATTAGGAGAGGATCCTGAGATTTTTTTTTTTTTTTGTGTGTGTGTGTGTGTGTGTGTGTGTGAGAGAGAGAGAGAGAGAGAGAGAGAGAGAGAGAGAGATCATCGGGGAACTAATACTCTATTTTGATAACTATTGACATTCTAGTTTTCCTTTTCACATTTGAAATCAATGATTGTTTATCTGACATATACCTTATTCACACTTTCAGTCTTTCTTTTTCTTTTTTTTTCTATTTTGTTACCTTTTTTTCCATCAGGACCCATAATTTCTCCTGCATTGTTTGATTTTTAATTGTTTTATTTCTTCTTCATTATTCCTTAATGCTTTTCAAATAAATGTAAGGATCGAAGTACATGGTAGAAAACTCAAATCTTTTTAAAAAATTGTTATTATTTTTTAGTTGTAGATGGACACATTATCTTTATTTATTTATTTTTATGTGGTACTGAGGATCAAATCCAGGGCCTCGCCTGTGTAAGGCAAGCACTATATCACTGAGCTATAGCCCTAGCCCCTCAAAATCAAATCTGATTGCTTGGTTTATTGCAACAACATACTGGTAGAGGTACCAAACTTTTCCCAACTTCTTTAACCATGTGATTTATTGGTGATTTCCAAAGTGGGTAATTTCAACAGCATTGAATGAGAGGATAAGGACACACTTTAGAACAGAAAAGAAACTGAAGGAGGATTGGATTGCATGGCCATGTGTCCTTTCCCACCCCTTCACTTGATCTTTATGTCTAATCTTATTTTACTGTTATGGAGATCAGCTAGGGCTGTTTGCATTTGGAGTGGGCACTGGCAAATAAAATGAAATACAGAAGACTCATTTTAGAGCATGTAGAAATCCAGAGGAAAAAAATAGAAGTTTTATATCATAATTAAGTAATTCCAAAGATCAATTTGTTAAAGACTTAGTTCCCCAAATGATGCTATTGGGAGATGGTTGAGCTTTTAAAAGGTGGGGCCCAGTGGAAAGCCCTTTTCCAGCCCAGCAATGGATGGTGCCACATTCAAATTATATGTGTAACTATTTACTTTCCCTTTTTATTCACCTTCAGGAACTTGGTCTTTGTGTCAAACCCCAGAAATTGCTGGCAAATGATCCTTGACTTAGGCTCTGCTCTCTAGAGCAGTCAGGATCAGACAATGTCTAATCCCTTAATCACCAGGAATTCAAACCAACTAATAGAATAGGAACATTTCCTGAATTATTATCTACTATCATTTTTACTTTTTTTTTTAATTTTCAAAAAGAATGTTATTTTAATTACAAAGCTAATGTTCGAATGTTATTTTATAATTAATACTGTGTGTGTACGTGTGCATGTATGTGCAAAGAAATAAAGTGAGAAAGTGTGTCCTGATTCATGGAAACTACATATACACTGAATCTATCTTTACAAAGACATATAATGTATGGAAATGGACATTGCACTAATTGTACCCTCAGAATATGGCATCTTCTGAAATTAATGTATTAAGTTTATATCCTGTCAATATTGTGAACAATGTAGGGGAAATTGTATTTTCATCCCAATAATTTATGATTTATTTTAATTTTGCATCTAAGTAATAAAATAATAATTGAAATCACCCTAAGAGGAAACAATGCCCCCAGACCTTCTACATTTTCTAGAATTGATAAACCAATGAAACTCAGAGTATAACTAATATTCTAATTTCTTTTCTTTTTATTTATTTGCTAATAATGTTAAAATTGAATACACCTTATAATATGTGCATCTCCAAGTGCTCAACAGTGAAAACCAAGTGAGAAAAACAGGAAAACCAAATATTAGATACTAAAAGTACAGTGATCTTTAAATGTGTATATATAGTTAACCACATATATTTCCTAAATATTATCCTCAATGTTTCTATCCCATATTGTATTTACAAGATAATTTCAGATGTAACAGAATATACTTCTAAGGGTTTAGAAGCATGTAACATTGTAATATCAAGTCAGATTTTATGAAGAATGATATGATGAAGGAAATCAACTAAAACTCAAATGCAAATCAAGCACAAAGCTTTTGTTTGGAAATGAATCTGGAGAGTTTAGAATATATCTCTTTGATTTCTCCTAGTTTGTCATTATTAATTATATTATAGTCTAAAGTTACTGTAATGTATAAGAGAAAGATTTTGTCTTCCATTTATTTCTCAGTATAAATGAGTATATCTGAGCTATATCCCCAGGCTGAAGCAGATATAAATACATGGTGAATTGCACAGTGTGGTACACAGTATACTCTGGGTAAGACTACCGCCTCTGGTCATGTTTTAGACACTCTGGACTCAAATCCCTGCCTGTTAATGTATTCTAGAAAATTGAGATGAACAAGGAAATTTTAAGGATGGATCTTGTACACTTTAGTTTTTGACACAGATATAGTCAGACCTGGAAAACACACACAATAACACAAAAGTAAATGTGATTTCTCATGAGGAGTTGAAGATAATTTACAGACATCAAAAAATAATATTAACCCTTCAACTTCCAGGTACATCCTGTCTCCAGTCCCAGACTGTATTATTTATCCTTTATATTTCTCTTTAATGCTTAGTGGACATTTAGAATATAATCTGAAAGAACAGGGAGAGGTATAGTTAATAGAGAATCTTGACAGCACATTCATTCATTCTGAGAAACAACAAATAAGGAATAATAACTTGTATAATATAAGGTGAAATGCAATTATTGCCTCTGCTTTGTTTCTCTGAACCTGTTGGAACCATACAACCTTGAGCATTTTGTTTTGGATTGATCCATAGTATGCAAAAGCACTTGAGAGAACCTCTGGGATTAGGAGGATGAATCCCTGCTATATTTGCTTTTTATCACCTCACTTTTATTGAGAGTTAACATATTGAACTCATGTATTCTTTGTATGATGCTCAGACTGAGTTAAGCAAGTGGACACAATGGTAGGTAAAATGTGAAGAGAGGAAAGAAAGGCCATGTTTGATGCTGTCTTCTTCATCTGTTGTCTTCCCCCAAATGCTTTCAGGTAACACAGTATACTGAGAAGTAAATGGAAGACAAAATTCTTCTCTTAAATATTACAGTAACTTTAGACTATAATATAATTAATAATGACAAGAGGAAATCAAAAAGTTACATTTGCTATCATTTCAACAGCTCTACTCAGATGGTGTTAATCCTATTCCTTGTTACTGTAACAAATATCTGAGATAATCAGTTTAAAAAGAGAAAGGATTTATTTTGGCTCACCGGTTTGAAGATTTAAGTTCATGGTTAGATTTTCCTGTTGCTTCTTGACCTGTAATAAGGCAGCACAATTTGGCAACAACACAAGGCAAATTCAGCTCATGGTATGGATGTAGACATGGCTTTGTTCTCACAGCTCCACACTTCACCCTGTCAGTTGGTGCTTGCAGGAATTGATACTGTCATTTACTGTCTGGCTTTTCAGGCTCTTCCTTGAAATCCTGGTGGAAGACTCCATGACCCCATCACTCTTACATATACATTTCTCTATTATTTCAAAAATTTAAAGATCTTCCTCTAAATGTCCAAATATTTAACATGAAAGATTATTTGAGAAGAAAGACCAAATATTGCTAAGCAATATAATCTTATTGTTTAATAGCATTAACACTAAACACTGAATTCATTTGTTAGATCAATTAATTAATCTCTACTACAAGTTGATGTTCCTCTATGAAAAAGAAAATTTCTGGAGAGCAAATTTACTTGGTTTGTCTTGCCTTTTGAAGGTGGATTACTGGTCAACATATTTTCTTTCTTGGATTTAATTGAGCAGTCTTGGATCCATGATGTTTTGGAGGTAGTGATGAAGTATAAAGTAAACTCATGACCCCCTAGTGACAGCCAAAGAGCAAAGCTTGTGAACATGGGAACATTCACATGAACAAGAATCCCCAGGCTTCTCTTATACTCACAGTTTAATACAAAGAATACAAAAACTTCCAGTAATCTGCATTCTCAGGCCTTTATGCCCAAAGGTGAGGACTGCTAGGAGGATTTAGGGAGTTTGCAGCTTCATATACTGGTTAATTGGCCTCACTTAATAGTAGAGGATAGGAAAGGTATCAGAATACAACAGTTACTAATAGGGCATTATGTAAAATTGTGGATGTGTAACCAACGTGATTCTGCAATCTGCATTTGGGGTAAAAATTGGGAGTTCATAACCCACTTGAATCTAATGTATGAAATATGATATGTCAAGAGCTTTGTAATGTTGTGAACAACCAATAAAAATAAATAAATAAATAAATTTTAAAAAAAGAGAATGAGGGACTCAGATTTTAAAAAATATATATGATTTGGAATAAACTAGTGTATTTTATATGACAAAAGTGTTTCCAATCTGTTTGAAAACCTGAACAAAGAGAAAATATAATATTTTCTCTAATGACTATTACATGAGACTTTTTTTGAAAACACAACGTTCAAATTAGCAATTTTTATTAATTCTAGTTCTATTTTCTAGGTCACATGAAATACATATTTTTTCTCTTTTACTCTACTGTACACCAGCTCTCATAGTTCTTGTCTAATCAGACTCTCTAATATTCTTCACAAAATATTTTCAAGTTTTATTACCTATGTCCCTCTGTCAGTATCTCACATAGCTATGATATTCTTATCAGATTCAACAAGTTGATGTGATTTTCCTTGTCTGTAATAATTGTATTATAATATTAATTTATTATATAGTACCATCAAATGATCTCTTATATAAGCAATCCAATTGTTCTATAATAGTTATGACTGAGATACATCTAGTTATCTTTACATTAATTCTGACTTAGCACATTGAAGTATTATAGAATAATACAGATAATCTTTGAAACTGTTTCTAGGCATGTCCAAAAGAAATATCATTTTTTTAATATAAAATTCATCTTCAGCCTGAGGATATAGCTCAGGTAGTAGAGTGCTTGCTCACATTTACAAGGCTTTAGTTTCAATCCTCAGCATCACACACAGACACACACACACAAAAAGAAATAACACTTGATTAAAAAAAACCATTTTGTTTGATGTTCCTATACAATTCTGATTCCAGGTGGGAATAAGAATGATGGTTTCAAGTGTAATTCTAAATCTATATTTCAGAAAGATCTTATTAATTTATAATGCTCTTGAAGTTATATGATGAGTTTGCTCTTCAAACAATGTTTCAGCCTTTATTTAATGGGTAAAAGGGAGACTTTGCTTATGCTAAGAAATCACTTAGGAGCATGGGTCTTATTTTCAACTGACTCTATTGAAAGAAGGTTGGTTGGAGTTAATTTTGTTCCCTTTTTCCCCTATGAACACTGGTACTAATACACATTTTCTCTTCTCAGGACCTACTTCTAATCCCCATTTTATCATATCCCTAGGGATTCCTCTTTTCACAAAACCCCTTTGAAAGTGAATATTTCAAATGATGACACAAGTTCTCTATCAATAACACACCTTTATCTCTTCATTCTTGTCTTTTTGACAACTGAGTATACAAAGTACTGCCCCTCACTGGGCTCATCATAAAAAAAAAAAAAACTTTTAAGTTTAAAGACTTAATCAGGATATTATAAAAATTTACTATACATTTTTATTCATTGGAAGCTTCTCATTCATTCTGAAGCTCTGAACTCTCTGGTTCAGACACTGGTGACAAAAACATCCCATGTGGTAAGATAGCTGTCTTTCTCTGCACAAGGTTATTATTTAACTTCTTTATGAATTACCCCAATCATATTCAGAAATCACTATCTTTCAGTCGTAAGTGTTTTGTTCTGAATTCTACAACACTTCCCTGGATTCAAAATTTTTCTATAGGAAGAGCTTCATTAATTCAACAAATACTTCCTGTACCGGGGATTCTTTTAAACAATGGAGTAAATATCCTTCCTCCCATGTCACTTACCTTCTAGAGGCAGAATTAAGTAACATAAAATAAATAGTATCTGTTGTTTTCTGTGAGTTTGCTTTCCAAACAATGCTTCAGCCTTTATTTAATCTCTAAAAGGTAGAGTGCTTGACTCACATGCACAAGGCCCTGTACAGATAAATGTTAAATGTCAAATAAACTTAAATAGGTAAATATTTTATTCAGCAGGACATTGGGAAAAAAAAAAAGAGACTGGATATGAGAAAGGGTGGTTAGCAAAGACTTCCACTGAAGAGTGACATTGCAGTGGAGATATCAATGACTTGAAGTCTGTAGTTACATGAAAATCTAGTAGAACAGCACTGGGATCATCCAAGATTATGGAATGAAGGTAGAGAGAGCTCCCTGTAACTGCTGCTGTATATCATTTCCAATGTCTAGAGAGATTAGGAAGATACCTTTTACATGTCCCATATTTCATAGCATCAAAAATCTGGGAGATAATCCATTTAAATGGACATTTGCCTGAGGCGAGCTACTTCTGCCACAAATTCTCATGGTGTACCCATTATCCTCAGTACAAGCCCAAAAGAGACCTTTTAGTGCTACTCACTCTCTACTCCAAAGCCCTCAAACAATGCACAGGTGTGTGTCCTCCACAAATATAAGAACTTAATATATCAACTGGTTATCTCTTTATCACTTATCTACAATTCTTTATTTTAATATTATTCTTTGTTTGTTTTAGTTTTGATAGACCTTTATTTTATTTATTTAAACATGGTGTTGAGAATTGAACCCAGTGCCTCATACATGCCAGGCAAGTGCGCTACCACTGAGCCACAACCCCAGACCAAATTCTTCTCTTTCTGCTAACCATTTCCTCAAAGAAGTACCTAGGATATTATCAGATGAGTCAAAAATATCCTTGATTAACTATTTTCCGCCATGACCTACATACCATCTATCTTTTTAAAATATTCACAGAGACCATGTGTATAGCCCCATTCATCCATTCTTCAGATACTGTCAGGTGGTAAGTACTATCACCTGAAAATTATTGCCATCTGATCAGGACTCTTAGACACATCTTGAATTTTTTTTTTGCCAGTATTAATTTATCCAAAGCTGGGATCTAATTTATGTTGTTTGATTTTGAGTTCTTGGTAAGTAATTCTCTTTGCTCAATTATTTTCTCCAATTATAAGTTTCAAAAGTGAGACTCGGTGATTAATCAACAATTAAAATCTCAATGCAATTTCAAAGATTCTCATAGAGAACTAGATTGATTCTTAATCTCTCTCTCTCTTAAATTCCTTGCCTTGATTTGACTTTAAAATAATCAAGAAACACTTCTCCACTCTTACAGACATCTTCCCAAGTATGAACACATGAACTTTATTGCTATTTTTCTCCATTTGCAACAATAGTTTGTACTCCATATGAGCATGTGAGGAAATTCCCTAAAAGTCTCCTTGGTTGGTTTGTTTCCATTTATTTTGTTATGTCTTATATCTTTTACCTATAGTAATCATTAAGACATTGCTAAAATTTAAACGAAAAAATAAGAAGACATTTTGGGGAGGACATTGGTAGAGATGAAGAGAAAGACTTCTGATAATCACCAACATGATTGCCCTTAGCTGCTAAGATTGTACAAGTGTTGGTTGGGTAGTTTTGAATTTGGTTGATATGATTGTTTTCTGTCATATTTCTACAATGATTTGGGATAGATGCTGAGAATTGTATATTATAAAATCTCCAAATGATTTGATATTCTTTTTGAGCAAGGAAACTTCATGTCCTCTCCACAAACAACAGAAATGTGTGTCCCAGCATTTCAATACACCACGTTAACCTATGAAACAGAAAAAAAAATTCTGATGAGAATTATTTCCTACTTCAGAAACTGTAAATACATGTCCCAGTTGAAATTGTCTATAAAATAAAAACTACACTTTTATTTTGAACTAATATGAGTACTCCCAATTCTCATCTGCTAATTCCAGAAATATGCCAAATTCTACATATCCTTAAAGACTGACAAATGTTGCTTTTAATAAATATTGAAAAGTCAGGTATGGTGGCACATACCTGTAATCCCAGCAACTTGAGAGGCTAAGGCAGGAGGATAGCAAGTTCAAGACCATATTCATTAACTTAGCAAGGACTTAAGCAACTGGGAGATCCTACTTAAAATAAGAAAGTTTGGGGATGAGGTTCAGTTGAAGAGCATCCCTGCATTCAATGTCTGGCACCCAAAATAAAATAAAATAAAAATTAAGAGTGGTAGAATATTTCCAGTATATCTCTAGCTTTAGTCTTATTTTTACCAGATAGGATCAGCATTTCAGGATTCAGACTTTATTTTCATTATCAGATGTTATCTTCTGGGAGATCCAGGAAAATAAGAAAAAGCTAAAAATTCAGTCTTTGTAACTTGGCAAATCTTGCCACACTTTGGAGTTAAGAGACCGCATAAGAAAAAGTCAAGCATTGTCTTAAAGTCATGTCAAAAGTATACGTATTGATCTAATTTTATATAAGTTATAGAAACTTCTCTCCCAGTTGCAGTAGGAGCAGAATTCAGGATCCCTCTGCCCTTTTTCTTGGTTTACATGCCTTATTTGCTAGAATCCGGGACATATTTTGAATATTTTAAATTTCTGTTGCCAAGCCTTGCCTCTCACTTCTGAAAATTCAACTTGTCTTCCTTATATGTACTAGTGGACTCTTGGTCCCTCAGCAATGTAAATGTAAATATAAATTCTTATACAGACAAATATGTGAGCATTTAAGATTTTCCAAAATAATGTCATTATCAAAAAGGAAATTAGGAAGAAAATAGTATTTCTTCATGTCTACACAATTTTCTCTATCCTGTTCAGGTATTAGAGAGCATTAACCTGGTATTAAAAAGCTAAAAATTACTTTAATATCTGACTAATGATATTTTAATAGATTTTCTACTTACTTTCCTCTAGCTATCCCTCATCTTCAAGACCCTTAAAATTGATTTATATCACAAAAATGCCCTAATGTGCAATAGAGATGAGAACACTAGATAAAAACCTAAGATCAAATTTGGTGGAATGTCTCTAGAAGATATCCCCAGATTGAAGGTTATTTGCTCACAAAAAGAAATTATGTTTTTAAAAGTTGGTTGAAGTACACTTTTTATTTTGAAATTTTCTTGATATAGAACTGCAACTATGGAATACAAAACTAAGGGGTTAGTCAGTATTAGATTTGGGCATATGAAAGGAATTATTATTATAAAAAATAAGTTATTTTTTCTATCCTATCTTTGCAAAGCAGAGGTGATGTTTCACTGAAAAAGAAATAACAGAAAAAAACACCAACAACAAGAGCTGTCAGCTTGTACAAATGTTCCTGAATTATATTATGGATACTTCATCATTCCAAGGGATTCATAAGCAACCGAAGGGGAAGAGATATGCTTGTCTTGAGACATTTCTGCCTTCCTCTCCTAGCCCCAAATGTTTAATAAAATAGACACAAGAAAACATGCTATTTTATTTGAAGTGAGTGAGAAAAAAAAAAGCACTGAACTTTTTTAAAAAATATAAAATCTCATTATGCCTCTTTGTTTGGTCTTTTCATAAGAGTCCAGCTTCCCAATCTTGCTATCTGAGAAATAGTGAAAATAGGTTACCCGGGATTTGATCCAATGGAATTTTACTGTTCAGCATTTCCTTCTTTACAGTACATTATAATGATAATTCTTGCTCTGAAGGGTCAGCATGTACCTTTACTAGATTCTGAATTATGTCCAGTACCAGCAAACAAATGTCAAGTCTCTAGCTATGTTGGAGACATACAGTAACTCTCATTAAAGAAACAATTAATTAATCAAAACCACAAATTTTCTGATTATTTTAAGAAATATCATGGCCATGTTCTTTATGTAATCAACCTTGTGGGCAATCTTGAAGGAGAAGGAACTTCTAACTGGTCCTCCTCTCACCCACATTTATCATCTCTACCAATTCAGGCTTATATTGTACAACAGTGACCTCATTGTGCACTTGCCTACCTAGAAACATTTTCCTAGCTCTTTAGACCTGCCAAAGTTTTTCAGTTTTATTAGGACCCCTAAGCAAAATAACAGTGTAATGCACTAAACTATGAACAATAACAATAACAATAAAAAATGCTCTCGAAGAATGAATTTTCCTGAAACTGTCACACAGGTTTTCACTTTCACAGATATTAAGCAGCCACATTTTTTTTAGCTGATATATATAGAGGACCACTATTTACTCATTTGTGCTATTTTCTTTAAATGTTATGCTGCCTTTGGCATTTCCTTTCTTCATATATAAACTGCATTCAATTGCTTTATTCCATTTATTCCAGACATAGCTAGTGGGAGAGGGGAACAGGAAAAAGGGTCTAGTAGTGATTATTTTTCAAGATGTTGGGAACATTCAGACTGATTCTTCTAAAAAAAAGACAAGCACTCCTAGGTGTTACACATAACTCAATACTAAGATACAAAAAAAAAAATCAAAGGCTTTTTAAAATAAGATCAAGAATTATGTGCCCGATAGAGGAAAAAGTAGGCCCAAATCTTCATCACATCAGATTAGGCCCCTAATTCTTTAATAAGACTCCTACACCACAAGAAATAAAATTCAAGAATTAACACATGGAATAGACTCAAACCGAAGCAATCCATAAGATGAAGAGAGAGCCTACATTTTGGGAGCAAATATTTGCCACACACATGTCAGATAGAGCACTAATCTCCAGGATATATAAAGAACTCAAAAAAACTTAACACCATAAAAAGTCAAACAACCCAATCAATAAATGGTCTAAGGAGCTGAACAGACACTTCTCAGCAGAAGATATACAGTCAATTGACAAATATATGAAAAAATATTCAAATCAGTAGTAATTAGAGAAATACAAATCAAATCTACTCTAAGATTTCATCTCATGCCAGTTAGAATGGCAGTTATCAAGAATACAACAATAAATGTTGCCAAGAATATGGGGGAAAGGCACACTTATACACTGCTGGTGGGACTGCAAATTGGTGCAACCAATCTGTAAAGTAGTATGGAGATTCCTTAGAAAACTTGGAATGGAACCACCATTTGACCCAGCTATCCCACTCCTCAGTCTATACGGAAATGACTTAAAATCAGCGTACTATACTAATGCAGCCACATCAATGTTTATAACAGCTCAATTTATAATAGCTAAACTGTGGAAGCAACCTAGATGCCCTTCAACTGATGAATGAATAAAGAAACTGTTGTATATATACACAATGGAATTTTTTTAATTTAATTTTTTGTTTTTATTTATTTTTTGTTTGTTTTACTGGATAAGGGCCTCGTGAACAGCTCCTTTTATTTATTTATTACTCATTTATTTACTTATTAAAAGAGAATAAAACTAATAATAAACTATTTATTTCTATTTTTCAGGTACTGAGTATTGAACAGCTTAAGGGCACTTTATTGACTAATTCTAATAAATCAGTCTGATAGCTGCAGTCACCATACAAGAGGGTGATCCCACTCAGGGAATGAGTTTTGGCAAAATTTATGTTTTATTAATTGAGAATGGACAGGATAGGATAGGGATCATTACCATATATTGCTCTACTTTATGTTAAAATACAATTATTAAATAAAAGACCATGACTGAAATGAGGTTAGACAAAGGCATGATTCACAGAAGTTTGTAATGAAGTCAATGTGAAAATAATAAAAGAAAGATACATTTATGAATAACTTACATATTTTGGGCTTTGTTTCTGCAAACATGATGTAACATTCATTGAGATTTAAAAAAATCTAGGAGTGAAAAACTTTTGGAGGTGAATAAGAGAATAACACTAAGTTCAAGTATGAGAATGTTGAATCTTTTAAATATAGGTGATAAAGCAGGAATGTTTAACTAGCAATTGCATATATTCATATAACATAACTGAATCTTTATTTTTTGGTACCAGGAATTGAATTTGGGGGCACCTGACAACAGAGCCACATTCCCAACCCTATTTTTAATTTTATTTAGAGATAGGGTCTCACTGAGTTGCTTAGTGTCTCAATGTTTTGAGGCTGGATTACAGGTGTGCACCACTGCACCCAGCTCATATCTGAATCTTAAAAAGAAATCTAGAATAAAAACAATTTTGTGTATGAAAGTAAAATTAAAAACTGTATTAAAAATAGGTATAATTTGTACACTATATAGATTTAGCAGTGAGTGCAGAAGGCTAAGGGTTATTGAGACAATCAAATGTTATTACTAAAAAGTTTTTGTAAGGGAGGTCAGCAAACCAGATAGTGGAATATAGACACCCTGCACTCACATGTTCTCCAAAAGAATCAAATCAGCAGATGTATAACTTACATATTGAGGTGAGTGATACTGGAGAACACTGAAATTCAACAGTAGCAAAAATGGAAACATTATAAAGTTCAGCAATCTGGAATAGCAGCTTAAGGAGATAAACAAAACATCCCAGGATCTTGTTTGAGACTCCACTGACAGGGGATGGGTCATCTCCCCTCTTTAAACATAAAGGTGACAGAGTCATAGAAATAGACTATCAGTGCAGATAGCTCTTGGAAAGTTTTTTGGCCTTTGCAGGCTTTCATATTAAGTAAATAAAGAGGGCTGAAATCTGCTGTTAGTCTGGCTTTGAAAAAAATACTTTACCTCATCTCAGTGTGAATCCCCAGGGTGTTTTTTCCAGGAACCATCTGGAGCATGGACCAATTGTTCAAATTTGGAATGTGCTAGAGATCAGAAACCCCTGAATATTCCTATCTCACACTGTGGTGCATTGGATGCTATTCTCATTAATGAGGGGAATGGTGGTCCTTTCCTCTGAGATTAGGGACTTGGCCACTCTCATGAACTGCAGGCCCCACCATCCCTCTTCCATTTTTTGCATGGGATTATCTTGCTAACAAGACAGAGCATGAACCACAAGGATCTACTGCTCCCCCATGCACACTGGCAGGCTGGGGCCCTGTTTAGCAACAATGTGGATCAGGCTGTTACTCTACCCCCAAAGGCACACAGCCCAAGATGTGCTAGATAGAAATTCTGTGCAGTGCATGTTTGTTCTTGTTTGCACCTCAGCAGAGAGGAATTTTGCCTAGCTCCAGGTACAACCTACTCCTGATTAATTGATGTATGTACAACAACTCATGTCCCAACCCATGAAGAGCCAATGGGATTCTAATAACTTGCTCCTGGGCAGGCATGCTACAACGGAGGTAGAGTAGAATAACACAATATTTCCCACTTTCATACACAGTTCCCCTGCATGGTTGTCCCTGCACTTTTTCTGATCACATATTGCTGAGATGACTGAGTGGAATTGTCATGGGGGAGTTGCTGTGATTACTGCTCACTCAACTCCTCCTGAAACATCTAGACCTGTTGCAGTGCTAGATCAGAGTAAAAGCACTTCAGTCTGCTCATCACAACTCAGTACCAAGTCTCATTCAAGTAACAGATCCAATATCAACAGTACGTAAAGAAACACATGACCCAGTAAGGCCCATTCCCACCTATTGTAGGATTAGCCACAATATACCACACACTTTGGAATTGGATATATTCCACACACTTTGCTAGCTACACTGTAACTGCATGAATTGCTAGAGGGTCCCCACTCTTGCATGACCCCCAGAGAAAGTGGGTCTCTCCAACTCTTATGTGGTACATGCTGGCTGTAACTGCACTAATTAAAGCAAGAGAAACTAAGGGAAGATTATACTATACGATCAAACTAGAAACAAATTCCCATTACATAACAAACCAACATCCCAAGACGTATCTTTAGGAGAATATGCCTTCTAAACAGGTCATCCCATAAAAAAAGAGTAGAGATATCCATTTCAACAGATGTGCCACTCTCAACATAGGAATAAAAACAAATGTGAAGAAAAACAAGGTAATGTGAGATGCCCTAAAGTTCATAACTGTCTAGTAACAGATTCCAAAGAAATCAAGTGGGTGAAATGCATGCTAAAGAATTCAAAAGAATAATCAAAAGAATAATTTTTAAGAAGTTCAATGAGATCCAAACACAGTGTTAAATTAAATTAGGAAAAGAATTCAGAATATGAATGGTAAATTAAAAAAATAGAGATTTTAAAAAATCAACCAGAAATCTTGAAGATGCATATTTCTATAATTTAGAATAAGAAAAAAAAATAAGTTGCCTCAACCACAGACTAGTCAAGCAAGAGCAAGAGAAAGAGAAGGAGGAGAAGAGTAGTTTCAGAGCTTGATGATATATCTTTTGAAATAAAGGCAAAAAGAAACAAAGGGGATGAGAAAAGGAAAGACAGTAGAATGGATTTGATATAACTTTCCTGTGTGCATATAAGAATATACCAGAGTGAATCTCACCATTGTGTGCATCCATAGGAAATTAATTTTAAAAAATAACTATGGGTAAATAGCAGAAAGATAAATATAGGGAAGGGAATGGGGGTGAATAAGGGAAGGGAAAGAAGAAGTACTAGGGACTGAATTAAATCAAGATGATTTTGTAATTATATCAAAATGAATTCTTCTATCATGTATAACTAAAAAGAACCAATATAAAATAAAAGAGGAAAAAAAAGGAGAACATACAAGATCTTTGGGACAGTATTATAAGATCAAACATCCATATCATCAGCATACCTGAAAGGGAAGAAATAAAGGTTAAAGACATAGAAAACTAACTCAGCTAAATAATAGGAGAAAGTATCTCTAAGCTTAGGAAAGAAATGGACCTCCAGACAGGATTCCTGCCTTTAGAACAGCAAGTAGATAGGTCCAGAAAAGATCCTCAGCATGACCTAATATAGTCAAACTTTCAAAAATAGAGGGGAAAAATAATTTTAAAATCTGCAGGATAAATGTGCCAAATCATATTCAATGGCAATCCTATCGGATTAAACAGATTTCGCAGCAGAAACCCTACAGACTAGAAAGGCACAGAATGGTATATTTCCAGTAGCAAAAGAAAATAACTGCCAACCCCCCCGCCAAAAAAAAATCAGTTGCCTCAACTATTCTTAAGTCCCTAGTGCTTCCAATTTCCTTCACTATTCTCTCCCCCCTCGATTTTTCTCTACTAGTCTTCTGTGCTTTATAGATATCCATAAGGTGGAATTCATTGTAATATATTTGTGTGTGTATATAGTACAATTTGATCAATTTCATTCTATACTTGTTCCTGTTCCCATAATCCTCCTCCTTCTCAATTCCCTTCTGTAGTCCACTGATCTCCCCCTCTATTTTCCTGGGATCTCCCCTACCCTATTTTTCCCTATACTTTGATCCACCTCCTGCATTTGAGAAAAAGTACTAAATCCTTGACTTTCTGACTTATTTTACTTAGCAAAAGATTCCCCAGTTCCATTCATTTACCAGAAAAATACTATGATTTCTTTCATCTTTATGACTGAGTGAAACTCGATCATGTGTATAAGCCACATTTTCTTTATCAGTTCATCTGTTGATGGGCAACTGGGCTGATTCTTTAACTTAGCTATTGTGAACTACGCTGCTATAAACACTGATGTGCCTATGTTATTACAACTTGCTGATTTAATTCTTTTAGATAAGCTTCAAGATAAAATTCACTGTGGTGTATTTGTATATGTTCATAAGATACTTTGGTCAGTTTCATTCTGCCATTCTTTTTTTTTTCCTCACCCTTCAATCTTCTTCCTCTAGTCCGCTGATCTCTCTTCTACTTTCTTGATATTTATTTATACCACCAACACACATTTTCCCCTTATTTTGGTCAAGATTACATTTATGAGAGAAAATATTCCACATTTAATTATGTGAGTCTAATTTATTTCTCACTTAGCATGATGTTTTCCAGTTTTATCCATTTATCAGATATGCCATAATTTATTCTTCTTTATGACTGAGTAAAAGTTCACTGAGTATACCACATTTTATTGATTCACTCATCTTTTGACAGGCATCTGTGATGAATCCATAACTTGGCCAATGTAAATTTTGTTGCTATAAACTTGATATGTCTATATCATTAAAGTAGGCTGATTTTAATTTTTTTTGATAAATATCAGAGGATGAGATAACTGACTCATATGGTGGTTTTATTCTTAGTCTTTTGAAAATTTTCTATACCACTTCCCAAAGTGGTTATACTAATTTGCTGTCCCATCAACAAGGAATGAGTGTACTTTTCTCCTCATATCTTTGCTAATATTTATTATTTATTCTTAAGGATTGCTATTCTAACTGGAGTGAGATAAAATTTCGGTGTAGTGGACATTATTACCCTATATACATGTATGATTAGGCTACTGGTGTGACTCTGCACCAGGTACTGCCAGAGGAATGAGAAGTTATGCTCCATTTGTGTACAATGTTGTTAAAATATGTCAAAATGCAGATATGACTAATTAAAACAAATAATAAATAAATATACAAGAAAAAAATAAATAAATAAAAGCTGCATATGACAAACACAGAGTCAACATTATACTAAAATGGCACAATTCCAGAGAATTTCTGCTAAGATCAGAAGATAAGGATATTCACTCATAGCTCTTATTCAATGTAGCTCTAGAAATTTAAGCCATAACAATTAGACAAGAGAAAGAAATAAAAGACATGCAAATAGGAAAGAGAAAAGTCACATTATCTCTGTAGATTATATAGTTCTATACAGAGAAAAACCTAAAAACTCCACTAAAGTACTATTAGAACTGATAAACAAATTCATTAAAGTGAAAGGATACATGATCTGCACAGACTCTTCTCCAAAAATACCAATAGCCATTAGGTATACATTTTAAAAATGCTTAATATCATTATCCACCAGTGAGTTGTAAGTCAAAAATCACAATAAATCACCAACTTACCCCCGTTATAATTCTACTGTCAAAAATTTCCAAACTAACAATGTTCATAAGGATGTGGAGAAAATCAAACTATAAACAGTGTTGGTAGGAAAGTGAAGTCAGTATAGCATTTTCTAAAAAAAAATAAAAATAGAGCTATCCTATGATCCAGCTACCTACTCCAGTGTATAAATCCAAAGGAAATGAAGTCAGCATACAAAAGAGATACACAAATATCCATGTTTATAGCAGTGCTATTCACGATAAGATGAGGAATCAACCTAGGTGCCCATGAGCAGATGAATGCATAAAGAAAATATGGTATATATACACACAATGAATTATCATCAGCCACAAAGATGAATTAAATCTGTCCTTTTCTATAAAATAGTTATAACTGGAGAACATCATATTTAAATACAACTTATTTCTGTGCCATGTCAGATATGAGTAGGAATTTGTTCTTTAGTGTGGGAGATCATCAGATAGAATTTAAGAGTGGGCAACTTGAAAGAGAGAAAATTAATTTTTAAATGAGGTAAATGTAAGTTGAAAATGGGCCAGATGGAAAATAGAATGTTGAAAGGAATAAAATGAGAGTAAAATCAGATAACAACCAAGTAAGAGGAGAGCTGTTTTCTGAATGTCAGTTCCAAAGTGAGAAAGCCCATATGCTGATGGTATCAGGGCAATTATAGGTTGGAAACCTTGCTTTCCAGCACAATGTTTTGAGAGATCTTTAATGGGTGGGATCTTCCACTTCAGGTAGGGGTATATTATAAAGATTTTCAAAGCATAGTACTTGGTAGAACAGAAAATACTGTTAGCCTGTGACTCATTTTCAAAGGAAACTCAAGACTTAATCTGTAACATTTTACTGTAAATATTGCTTTATCTTGAGAGGATAAATGCATTCCTCTGTATCTGGAAAGGAGTCTTCTTCTCAGTCATGAAGTGGCCATTCCTTACCCTTCTTGCAGCAGCTGAAATGTAATCTTTTTCTATGCAGTTTTTTCATTTTCTAAGCAATTGCTCTCTGTGAATGAGTCATCAGTTTGTGTGTCTCTTTTCTTCCTGGCGCTCGACAATCATTTTTTTCTTTTAACTGGGGATTGAATCCAGGATTATTAACCACTGAGCCACATCCCTGATCCTTTTTATATTTTATTTTGAGAAAGGTCTCAATAAATTGCTGAGGCTTGTTTTGAACTTGTGATTCTCCTGCCTGCCTCTCAAGCTACTGGGATACAGTCTTGTGCTGCCGCGCCTGGCATTTGACAACTTTCTTACCTTCTCCTCTACATCACAGATTCCACAAGAGAGGAATCCAATCTCATTCATCATTTCCATCCTAAGTGATCACTAACAAATAATAATGTAGGATAAAGGATTTGGGATTTGATTCTACATGGCTCACTAATAAAAACAAATTACTTCCTCCAGTCTTTCTCTCTAACTGGAAATTAGGAAATGACCAGTTGTACCTCTCTCTTGCGTATTTGACTCATTCTTTTGCTACAGGTCTGAACATTTACCTAGTTAGGAATATTGCAGTTATTTCTCATGGACTACAGACAGCATCATAAATGTGCTGATTAAAGGATGCCTGCTTAATGTCAACGTTAATCATTTAAGCGAAATGAACTAAATGCAGACGCCTTAACTTTATTTGTAATTAAAAAGACTAGGAAGCTGTGAATATGGGTTCTACATATCTGTAATAAAAAGCTCTAGGCCTACAATTAAGTAATTTGGTTGTGCTTTATGGAAAGAAGCTGCATAAAGAATGAAAAGCAATTCTGGAAGCAATCGGGCCTTTCTAATAAACTGTAAACCACACTCTCACTGCAAAGCCCTAAGTCACCACCTGTGAACCAGCAATTCTCTCCACAGCATTCTTTCCAGATGTGTTTGAAATGGCAGCCTTGCCTCTTATATTAACCAGGAAAGCATAAAATTTCATGTCATCTTATCATGGAAGAGTGAAAAAAAATATCTTTAACTTCAAGATTTAAGAAATAAAAAAAAGATTAATGTAGAAGGGAAATAAGACTTAAATGAAATGTACACTATTTTGAAATGCACCCTGTACTCAGCCAATTTATAGTTTAAACTATGCTTCTTTGCATGAGACAGAAATAGAAGCTTAAAACATATGAAGAAGGGAATAGTTATAGTCTGAAGAAATTCATGAACTAAGTAGAATAAGGTAGAGAAACAAAAGAAAAGAGATTGCCTGTTAAAACTAAAAGACGGATAGCTAACTCAATTTGGGGCAATCAGCAAAGATTTCCTAGAGGGATAGTATTGAGTAGAGAGAAGATGCATCATCACATAAGAGACTAAGAAATGTGAGATTATGCAAATTCACTAAAAAATAAGAACTAACAATGTACTGAGGTCTTATTATGTTCTTATCACTATTTGAATGCCTTAACAGGAAATATTTAAATTAATTCCAGTAACAACATTTTGAGGTAGGCATTTTCACTATCTCTATAGTATAAAAAGACAATTAGATATTGTATAATTTATCTGAGATCACCTATCTAAAATTCTATTATTTGAATCCATGCTATTTATTGACAAACAGTCTAGTAGGAACTTTGCAGAAAATCCTTCTTTAATCTACTGGTAGTTAATTTGGGTGAATGTCCTTCTTCTCTTCTGTATCTGAAGACTCATGATCACCACTAGAAACTGGTGGAGCTAGGGTTGAGATTCATTTTTGTTCATATTTTCTACATTCTTCCATTTGATCTTTGGTCTTTCCAGAACTGATTTACTCTATGTTTATTTCTTTAGTTGTTTAAGAAAAACTTTATAGTCAGGTATTTCTTCTGTTCGTATGTTTAAAATGTTTTAATGATATCTGTCCTCTCCACACATGTTGACTCTTCTCAGACTGTTTTATTTTTTTTTTAATTGTTGTATTTCTTGCCCATTACCATCATCTGCCAAACTTCTTATTTTGGTGAAACCTCTAGAAATCTGTGACATCTGACTCAGGTGTTAACTTATTCTCAATTTTAGAAGGATTCAGATTCTAAGTTATTTTTAGAAAATATGTAGAACATCCATTAGTTTATTTATTTAGAACATAATAATGACAACTACCAAAATTATAATCACTTTTAACTTTTTATTTCATATTTTGGGGTAAATGTAGCTTGTTTATTTAAAAGAAATAAATCAATCCTTGCTCTGTAATATTTTTTCATCATGGGATTAGATGATTCATTTCAAATCAGTAGTTACAACTTAATAAATGAACTATTAAGTTTGACCTAAATTTTACATAATTCTACAAGTTGAGAATATATCAATTATTAGATATAAAAATTAGTTTAATTCTAAATGGAGAACTTATTGAGAATGAATTACTTATATTGAGCCATTGTTTTTTATGCATCTAAATATAACATAAAATACCTCCAGTTACATTAATTATCACTATGGCCAGAGAGATATACAATTTGGGTAAATATTTTGCCAACCTTAACTGTCTCAAATACAAAGTTTTCCTTTCACTTTAGGATTTACTAACTTACAAATCTTGTGTTTTCTTTCTTTCTTTTTTTCTTTCTTTCCTTCCTTCCTTCCTTCCTTCCTTCCTTCCTTCCTTCCTTCCTTCCTTCCTTTCTTCTTTCTTTCTTTCTTCCTTCCTTCCTTCCTTTCTTCCTTTCTTTCTTTTTGGGGTATCTTGCAGGTTTTTAACTTAGATCATAGATGATTTGGTTTTCTTAGTCCCACTCCAGAATTCTTACATATGAATGATTCAGATCTTCACTTCCATGAAGTTAAGGCCACTTTCCATTTAAGCATAAGCATTTTTCTCCTATTTCCTCTATCCTTCTTGTAAATGCAGAGCAAAAAGCCACCATTCATTACTTATCCAACAGGGTCAGTGGAAGAAGGTCAGTGGAAGATCATGTACTCATGATCTAGTCAATAAAGTGTTATATTGGGGCTGGGGATGTGGCTCAAGCGGTATGGCGCTTGCCCAGCATGCGTGCGGCCAGGGTTCGATTCTCAGCACCACATACAAAAACAAAGATGTTGTGTCCAACAAGAACTAAAAAATATTAAAAAAATTTTCTCTCTCTCTCTCTCTCTCTCTCTCTCTCTCTCTCTCTCTCTCTTTCTAAAAAAAAGTGTTATAATTGTTCTTTGGAACATATATTCCTTTTTTATCAGTTTGCATGACATTTCTATTTCTATTTCACCTGCGTTTTATTCCTCAATTTCCCAACATTTCAAAGGCTATTCAATTCTATAATGTTGATCACTTGACCTAGAATTAATTTTCTCCTTCTGTAAACCCAAATTTATTTTCTGGTAACTAAAAATTTCCCTTGACATACACATTATAAAGTACATAATTATGAAATAAAGGGTGCTGCCTGCTCAAATGTACTCTGAACTCTTTAAGCAAAAGAACTGTATCTTTTATTTCTATCTAGTCTTCCAACACCAATTCATCATTTCCAGTTGCCACTCTGAATTATCTATATTTTGGAAGCAACCATGTATATTTTGAAGGTTATTTGTTTGCTACCATAAATATTGAAGAATGTACTAGCAAAAGTAGTTTGCAATACTCTCCACTCCATGTGCACTTCCAAGTATCTCAGACTTCCAGCTGTGAGTATAATACTTCCCAGCATGTCAAACTCTAATTTCATCTGAGACATATAACAAAAAGTTACCTTTAGTATGCTCAAACACAACTTTCAAAGCTAGACAAAAGTACATTTTCAGAGCACTATACTTGTGATATTAATTTTATAATTTTTTTTCTAAACTGGTTAAATATGTACAGGGATCAGTTTATGCTCTTGAGAATCATTAATTATTTTTTTCTCACAACGACTTTATTTGCTTGATATGATAGTTATTCTTGGTTCAAGCCTGATTGGGATATTTACTCCAGAGGGAGTTAATGAATTATCCAAGAGAGTGCAATAAGTTAGAGTTGAATTATGAGTCTGAATTCGGAGTTTGTATTCCCACCACTACTCTTTTCTTGTAGCTTTTCTATATTAATATTGTATATTTATGAAGGTTTGATGTCACCATTGTGCTGCTGCAACTGAAATACATGATAAGATATTACAATACAACTTACAGAGGGAAAAATTTAGAGGTCAGGCCATCATGGACTCAGTCCATTTCTCTGGGCAGCATATCATGTTACATGAATTCAGAAGCTTTTGGAGGACACCTTATATCCAAACTATAACAATTAGTTAATATTTTCAAGCAAACTCTTAGATTATGATTGAATCATTTTACTACTCTTTTGAATGCTAGAAAATCTATGCTTGACTTTTCCTGAGAATAATAACATACAGGAATAAAAGCTTTGAACCAATTGATGTTATTTCATCCAAAACAATTTAATCTTATAGATAATAAGTTTTATTCTGGCTGCCTGCACCATTAAAATGAGAGTCAGGCCTAAATGTGTGCATTTCTCAGCACATATTTAGCACATATTTCTTTTAAGGAACAGAAAGCCTCATAACTATGAAAGTATTGTCCCCCAAAACACTCACTTTGGACAAAATATGCTAAGCAGGGAATCAAATAAAATGAAAAATTTTAAACTATAGAGGGTGGGGAATAAAAGTAATTCCCAAAATTTAAAAAAAATGTTTCAAAATTTTTTCAAAAATTTAAAAAATCTGTGAATTTGTAATTCTAATTAGTTCAGAGATTTACTATCCATTCATTTTCCCCCAGCTGTTAACACTTCTTCCCTTACTTATTTTGGGAGAAAAATTTGACAGAAATAATGTGATTAAATATAGTGGGAAAGATATTTAAAACTATATGAATGAGTTGATTGTATAGTTTTATAGTTAAAAACATTAATCAGAAAAATTACCTAAAATCTCTGAGAAATAAGATTTATAAATTTGGGTAACTGAATTTAGTGACAGAAATGGTTCATTGTATCATCTATATTCAAATACTATATGAATGTACAAATATCTATAACAAAATATTCACCCTATGACAGCATAATAAGTTATTATAAAATCTTGCTTATATCAATTATTATATATTGAAAATTATAGAAATAGAAGGGGACTTCAATACAAAGGAAAATATAGCATATATCTGAATAAGAAGTTAAGATTTACTTTTGACGTTTGAGTAAAAAAAAACTACCAATATCTTTTTTAATAGAGTCATAATAATTTGTATCCACTATTATATGAATTTCTGAAAAACAACAGTATAATAGATCTAATTTTAGAAGTTAATTATTTTTAACCCTCCTAGACCACAGAGGTTTCAGTAAATTTGTTTTGGTAATAAGTATGTAGTAAATAATTTAATTTAGTAAAATAAATCATATATACATGACCACCCTGTTAGAACACTTGAAAAAAATATCTAAGTAGACAATTTTTTTAAAACATGGAAATTAAAGCTGTATCTTTATTTTTTTTTTAATTTAGCTGTATCTTGTATGTAAAGAACACTGTGGAACTCATCAGTAAAAATTAGTATGCAATGGAATATGCATTCACATATGCCAATCTAGAGACCAAACTGGCATGAGACTTCAGGAAAGTGAATTAGCAAGATAAATTAAGCTTAAATATATTTTGAGCTATGAAAAAAGGGGCTAATCTAAGGAATAGTATTAACCGGAGAGGTCCACAAGTGAATGGCTATCTTTTCCTTTACATTAGAATTTAGAATTAATTCCAAAAGTATATGTACTTCAGGTATCACAAGAAGTGGATTTTTAAAATTTGACCACAGTCTTATTTGTCTTTAATCAAACCTTCAATCTTTACATGAAATAAGGATTCACTGCCAGACAACATGAAGAAAGCAATCAGCAGGAATGCAAAGTTAAATTCACAAGCACCATGTAAACTTAATTAAACCTTCAAATTATTACTTGAGGATCGGATATTCTCTAGGCCCATTGATCTTGCCCAATAATTCAGAAAACTCGTATCTGTATGCTTACAATAGCTTCATTTTTTTCAAATGTATTCAATTGGCAAATATATGAAGAGTAAATAAATAGAAATGCCATTGTTCAATAACTTTCCATATTCAGTTCTTTTTCTTTCTCTGTGTAACCTGTGAAGACATGTCATGGGGGGACACATACATGTGGGCACATGTGTGAATTTTGTAATCATGGTTGATAAAATAGAAATCAGTAAGGAAGAGTTTATGGATTGCTTTCAGTTTCAACCAAAAGCTTGTGATTTCTTATCTATAAATGACAGGGGTTCAAAGATGTTTGAAAAGGAAATACATGAAGATAAGTTTTAAAAAAGAAAGTTATTCTGGCAGTCAAATATAAACTTCAAAGCAGAAAATATTCTCACTCATTTATTGAAAAACTACATTTTAAAAACAGTAAATGCAGAGAGTTTTCTAAGATCTAGTAAAATATGAGAAAGAAATAAAGTTGTTGATCTATTTATTTTAATACAAAGAAAATTATAGTCATTCGTGTAATGATCCCAGCTGCCTGGAAGATTGAAGCAGCAAGATTCTAAATTCAAAGCCAGAAATTTGAGGTCAGCCTGTGCACTATAGTGAGACCCTATCTCAAAAAATAAAAAATAAATAAATAACAGAATTATACTTAATAAACATAAAAATGAGAATATGGTATACTAGGGAGTGATATATAACAGAAAACCAAATAGGATTAAGGCACAGACAGTAAGAGGGTGCTATTTTATTTAATGGAAGATTCCCTTTAACTAGGTCCCTTTGAAACAAAGAAACTTTAGTTCAAAATTATAGAGTAATCACATGGATATCTTTGTGAAAGAACAAGCAAAAGTGTTACCATTGGGGTGTCCATTGGGTTCTAGGGCCTTGGTGTCTCACACAAAGAACTGAACAAGACACGTAGAAGTCACAGGCAAAGTGAACATTTATTGAAGGTGAAGGTGAAAGCAGCACTTGGTAAGGTAGAGCGGAGTGCACCAGCAAGAGAAAGAGGCTCAAGGCCTGGGTGTCTTCTTGTCTTATATGCTAGGCTTTGAGGAGTTCTCTTCCCCATGTGGACTTAATTAAAAACCATACCCCATTTTTTCCCCATTGGTCACCTTAAGTTACCAGATTAGAATGCTATCCACTTTACTCCCATTGGTTATTTAGAATATCAAACCTGTGATGGGAATTATCATGCTGATGGGACTTGATGACTCATCTTCCTGTCTTGTTCTATAGCTGCATTTCTCTTGTACCTTCCCTATGATACCATGACATCCTTAATAAAAGAAACTTAGGCTTGGAACATGAGTGGGAATTTTAAGAAAAAGCATGAGTAAAGTGGATGGTGAGTGGTTGAGAGGGTGTTTCTGGAAGAGAAGGGCATTTGAATCAATGTACTAATTAAGGAGATCTGCCCTCCCCCAATGTGGGCAGCTCTATCCAATTTGCTAAAGTCTTAGAACACAAAAGCAGAAAAAAAAAGCAAACTTTCTCTCTGTATCTTCTGAAGAGGGGCACCTATCTTCTCTCATCATTGGCCTGCAGAGTCCAGGAATTTTAGTGCCTCCCCCCAACCCCCCATTCACAGGTCTTTGTACTGAGCCACTCTATTGGCATCTCTGGACTTTCATCTTTCAGATAAAACAATGTGGGAAAACTCAGCCTTAATAATCATATAAGCCAGTTCCTCTAGATAAACCCTAGTCATCTATCTGCCCACCTGAGATAGAAATTTAGGATAAAGAAAGATAATGAGTCTCAAAGGAAATATCCACTAGCCCCTGAGAGGCAGAAAATGCAGTTGTAAATCTCAGCCATATGTCCTTAACCTGAACCCTTGAGAAATGAGGGAAATACTCAAGCACAGGGAAAAAAAAAAAATACATGTGAAATTGTAACACTCCACCTTGGCTTTACCTCCAGTTCCAAATCTAATTCGTCATTTAACTAAAGCTCCTCTATGAAATTTGGACTCCAGAGGGGCTTCTCACTATCAAGGTACCAAGAATACGACCTTGAATATGGGTCCTAAATAAACCCTTGTCTATAAAATTTATCTGGTGTGTGTTGGAATTCTTTTATTTATTTATTTATTTATTTATTTATTTATTTATTTATTTATTTATTTATACCAAGAATTCCATTTGTCCCTAGTTGAGTTTTCCTTCCTCTCTAGGAACTCCTCAGACTCTTCCCCAGAGACAGCTCTTCTGCCATGACTCATCCATTCATTCTTCCTATCTTTCTGTTTCACTGGAAACCCCTGATAAATACAGAAAGGTAGTAGATGAAAAACAGATTACAGAATAACTTAATTTAATTATATATTTTTCCTTTAGGTAACAAAACACCTCTCAAAGTTTTTGGAATTCAAATTGCCATGATTTACTTATGTTTAACACCATGGTCTTTCAGGGAGCAAGAATAAAAGCAGAGAAACTGGGTAAAAAAACAAATCTATATATGATGATGACACATATGATGGTAGTGTTGGGGTAGTGGGAAAATATCAGACAAAACATGCATCTTGTATAGCTGAGGTTATTAGTTTATGCGTAATATTTGGAATATAAAACATGGAAAATAATGACATTATATCTCTTATCAAGGTGAAATGGAAGAAGGATTTTGATATTTACTAAATAAAAAAAGTGGTGTCAGGGAGGTTTATGGAATTTAGAGGATTGGAATTTGGACATATTGCATACAATTTTTCTCCTAATTAGACATTGGGATAAAACCTGTAAGATCCAACGGAAGAATGAAACTGGGCATATAAAATTCAGAGTCATCAGCATTGGATAGAATATAAAACCATTTTAGAAGATAAGATTACCCAGAGAGAATTGAGAAGAGTCAATATGATACTTCGATACACTCAAATATTGAGGGTTTAGAGAGATGGCAATGAAACAATATGTAAAACTATAAACTACCATCTTAAAAAACGCATAGGATAGGTAAATTCCTAAAGGCATCTTTATCTGAAAGCCAGATAAGTACATTATTTCAACAAGGAACAAATCATTAATTGTTCCAGTTACCATTGAAAGAAAAAGAAAAAATATATGAGAATTGAATATTAAATTTTGGCAATAGACAAGTCATTTTACCCTAAGAAAAGGCATTTCAATCTTATTTTGTGAGGTTAAATATATATATATATATACACATATATATGACACACAACACACACACACACACACACACACACGGTATGGAAAAGTACAAGCATAATTCCCAATATTTTAGATATGAGAAAATACAACTTTGAACTAGAATTTTGCAACTAGAAATAAAAAAGGAAGCAAAGTTAAGGATAATACTTAAAGGTAAAGTTAAGTCTTTCATCACTGTCCCGATACGATGAGCAAAAGAGATCCACATGATGGATATATTGAGTCTGGATGCATAGAAAAAAACAGTGCTATCAATAACAATTTATGGCCATCTCGTGTAATCATTAACTAAAACTTGGAGTGCTAATATACCTTTAGAAAATTAAGAAATCATAATTAACATTATTGTTAGGAATAAGCAATTAATATTTATAATCTATAGGCTCACATGGTTTCAAAATGAGTTTATATAGATCTGATTGTACAGCATTGATCTTTTATATTAATAATTAATCAAAAACAAATCCTGGTGTATCTTTTTTTAAGATGCAAATGAAGTGTAGTGTGTGTGTATGTGTGTGTGTGTGTGTGTGTGTGTCCTCTCTTGATAGCCTTGGGAATTAAACCCAAGGCCTTGCCCATACTAAGCAAAAGCTCTGCCACTCTAACACTGAGTTACATTCCGAGCTCACTGATGAGTTCGTTCTTATGCAATTGACCCTAAACTAAAATCATAGAACCGGTGTCTGCCACTGCCCAAGAATGAATAAGAAGATGGCAGAGTGAAAATCCATGAATCAATTCAAAATTTTACTCATGATCACAAAAAATAAGATTTCTATTTCCCCAGAATTTTTTACATTATTATAAATATCTGATGGTTAACTCAATCATATACTGGAGGAAAATATACATGTACCAATATAATTTTAAAATTAAAAACAAAATTGATATGTATAAGTAGTGTGAATTGATATACTTAAATGAATAATACTCTAGCCATGTTATCAAAACTGTCACAACATAAATATGCTGCAAATATGTATAATTTTTATGCTTTTGTATATCAGTTAAAAATTTTTTAAAAGTAAAAAAAACTTGCATTAAAATTTGAAAATTTAAAAAAAGTGTTACAACAATTATGCTACTGCTTAAAATGAAATTTTGTGAATATTTCTGGTAGTGGAGTTTATTCCTAAAATACAATAACCCACAAACTCTGTTCCTTTCAGGATTAATAATTCTATCTTTTATTGAAAAGAAAATTCAGAATCCAGATCAAAAGAGTTTCTGGCTAAATCATAGTTTCATATTCCCAATAGACTATAATTTATTGTTGATTTTTAGGAAAAGTTGTTTCTGTAAAAAATCAAATTTAACAAAACACATAGAAAAAGCTAAGTATAATTCAAAATAATAATAAACATATCAATTTACTTTTATTTAACAGGAAGAAAAATGAAATTTAAATTTTCACTTATTATTACATTCATTATGTTTGGAAGAATGTGAACATCATTAGTGTCCAAACAACAAAAATGTGATATTGCAGGAAACTGACAATTTTTGTCTACACAAAATATATGTTTATTCTAATTTAATAAATTTGTTGACTGTCTTAAAGAGAAAAGCAACTGTGCAAGACTTAATCCTTTGTTTTCCTAAGTTAAATATTCCAGACAACATTTTTTTCTACAATACTATACTGAAAAATATTCAATATAATAAGAAACAAAATAGTTTATGTGCTGTGTAATCATATTAACAAAACATTTCAATGAATAATGATGACATAACAACAGGTAGATGGGAATGAAAATAAGCAACTGTGGGCCTGAAATCTCTAATGTTATAAGAAATCAGTTGTGGTAGATGCTCGGATGTTGCAAAGCTTAAATAAAAAATCACCAAGAAAAAATATTCAGAGATGGATAGATGAAGGAAAATATCTAGAGGAGACTGATAAATAAATCAACAGGTAGACAGATAGCTTCACAGACATATTCAAATATATAACTATGGTTTAAATGTTTAAACCATGGTCATCAAATTTTATTATATTTGTATTCATTTCTTATTACTTCTGTAATAAGTTTCCACAAACTTGATGATTTGAATGAGCACAAATTTATTACCTTATGGTTCTTGAGGCCAGAAAAACAAAACTCAAGTCATGGTCTTGAGATTTTGAAGGTTCCAGAGGAGACTACACTTCCTCATCTTTTCATTTTCTAGAGATGCTTTGCATGTCTTGATTGTACCTCTCTTCCAAATCTCAACCTCTACATCCATCTCTTCTCTCATTCCTTCCTGCCTCTTTCTTACAAAATCTCTTATTATTATACTTATGTAATATAATTTTTGGTTTGGAATTGTGATGGTTTCTGCTTTGTTTTTCTTATTTAAGGATTGTTTTGGCTATTCTGTGCCACTGATTTTCCCAGATAAATTTCATGACTACTTTTTCCATTTCTTTGAAGAAGGTCATTGGGTTTTTTTATGGGAATTTCACTGAATCACTTCAGCACTTTTGGTAACAGGTCCATTTTGACAATATTAATTGTGTTTATTCAGGAATATGGGACGTCTTCCATCTTCTAAGGTCCTTTTCAATTTCTTTCTTTATTGTTCTGTAATTTACATTGTAACACCAGTTTTGTTAGATTAACTCCCAAATATTTTTCTCTTTTTTTTAGGCTATTTTGAATGGGATAGTTTTTCTAATTTTTCTTTCAGCTGGTTCATTGTTGCAGCATAGGAATGGGTGTTATTTTGTATTCTGCTATTTTGCTGATTTCTTTTATGAATTCAATAAGTTTTCTGGGAGTTTCTGGGTCTTCTAAGCATAGATTCATGTCATCAGCAAACAGAGTTAGTCTGAGCTCTTCTTTTCCTATTTGTAGCCTTTTAATTTCTTTCTTTTGCCTAATTGTCCTGGCTAAAGATTCAAGGATTATATTGAATAGAAGTGGGGAAATTGGGCATTCTTATCTTGTTCCTGTTTTTAGCAAGAATGCTTTTAGTTTTGTTCTGTTTAAAATGGTGTTGGACTGGTTTTTGATCCTATATAGCTTTTACAATATTCAGGTATGTTTTTTCTTTCCCTATTTTTTGTAGTGTTTTAACAGGAATGGATGCTGTTTTGTCAAATGCTTTTTCTGCATGCATTGAGATAATGATGTAATTCTTGTCTTTAAGACTAGTTATGTGATAGATTACATTTATTGTTTTCCATATTTTGAACCAACCTTGCATCCCTGAGATGAAACCTACTTGATCATGGTGCACTATTTTTTAACATGTTTTTGTATGTGATTAACCAATATTTTATTAATAATTTTTTCATCTATGTTCACCAAGGATATTGGTCTGAAATTTTCTTTCCTTGGTGTGTCTTTGTCATGTTTTAATATCGGGGTGATACTAACTTCATAGAATTTGTTTGGAAGAGTTTCTACCTTTTTTATTTCATGAAATAAGTTGTGGAGTGTTGATACTAGTTCTTTATTGAAGTTCTGATAAAACTCTGTTGAGAATCCATCCAATCCTGGGTTTTTCTTTTTTTGGTAGGCTTTTGGTAGATTCTTCAATTTCCTTATTTGAAATTGGTCTGTTTAATTTTTCTATATCCTTCTATTTGGGTAGGTCATATGTCTTTAGGAATTTGTCAATGTACTCAAAATTTTGCAGCCTGTTGGAGTGTAGGTTTTCAAAATTTTTTCTGATTACCCTCTGTATTTCAGTTGTGTCTATGTTGATACTTCTTTTTTTCACAGGGAATATCAAGTTTAACAATTTGAGTCTTTTCTCTCTCTTTAGGTTAGCTTGACTGGGGATTTGTCAATTTTGTGAATTTTTTCAAAAAAACAATTTTTTGTTTTGTTGATTTTTTTGGATCATTTCTTTAATCTCAATTTCATTGACTTTGGGTTTGATTTTCATTATTTTCTGTCTCGACTATGTTCATATTTTCTACTTTCTCTAGATGTAATGCTTGGTTATTTATTTGGTGACTTTCTTTTCTTTTAATTAATGAGCTCATGCTATGCACTTGCCACTTAGAAGAGCTTTCATAGTGTCCCAGAGATTTTGATATGTTGTATTGCTATTCTCATTTGCTTCTGATTATTTTCTAACATTTCACCTCTGATTTCTTCTACTATCCATTTATTATTCAATAATGAACTATTTAGTGTGAAGGTGTTAGAGTAGTTACTACTTTTCACCTCATCATAGATTTACAATTTTATTCCATTACAGTCTGATAGAATACAGAGTATTATCTTTATTTATTTGTTTATTTATTTTGTATATGATAAGATTTGCTTTGCCACCTAAGGTGTAATCTATTTTAGAAAAATTTCCATTGTCAATAATGAATGAAATAGTTTATGAAAGTCTGTTAAATCAAATTATTAAGTGTATTTTTAGTTCTGTAACTCCTTTATGATGCTTTTGTTTCAGAGATCTATCTGGTAATAAGAGAGGTGTTAAATATGGTCTACTTGATTCTTGATATTAAGAAGGGTTTGTATGATTCATGTATATGCTCCATTGTTTGGAGCATAAATATTTATGATTCTTGCTTCCTGTTGTTTCATTGCCTTAAGCACTATGAACTGACCTTCCTTGTTTCAACTGATTAACTTTGTCTTGAAGTCTACTTTATCTTATACAAGAATAGAAACACCTACTTATTTATGAAATACATGCTGGTGATATGGTTTTTTTTTTCTTATCCTTTTAATTTAAGTCTGTGGATTGCTTTGCCTATATGTTATCTTTTGGAGACAGCATATTACTGAGTCTTCTTTTTTTTATCCAATTTGCCAGCATATGTCTTTGACTGATGAGTTTAGTCCATTAATATTCAGTGTTTTTATTAAGGTGATTTTTATTTTCTGTCATTTTGATTCATTTTTAGTCTTTAATTTGAATTAGATTTTCCTTTGCTTAACTATTCTAGTTTCTCTCTCTGCTAATTTTCATTTTTATGCTCCATTTCTTCTTCATGAAATATTTTATTTTTTTAAAATTTTTAAAATATTTATTTATTTTTTAGTTTTCGGCAGACACAACATCTCTGTTTGTATGTGGTGCTGAGGATTGAACCCAGGCCGCACACATGCCAGGCGAGCTCTCTACAACTTGAGCCACATCCCCAGCCCCATGAAATATTTTATTGAGATATGTTTTCTAGTCTGCTGCAGTGCGGCTGGGCAAATAACCAGGAGGTGACAAGCAACTTGAAGGTTGAAGCGGGAACTACTTTATTGCAAGTGAACTCAGCAGGAACTGAGCGAGAACTCAAAGTAGCAGGCTCCTAAGGTAGCAGAACCACCTCTCTACAGGACAGCAGAGGTTTATATACATAACTAATTACACACAGCTTGACTCAATTAACATCATCTAGATACAGCAGTCAGTCAATCAGGAATCCTCATCCTCTTAATGGCTCACTGTCATTGCTTCAGAAACCATTCCTCCTGGCAAACTGACAGGCGCCATCTTGACTTGATTTGCATCCCCAACACTAGTCCAGGCATTCTAGTTGTGAATTCTTTTGTTTTTCATAAAATGTTTTTATTGCATCTTTAATCATGAAGCTTATTTTTCTAGATATAATATTATTCATTGGCATCCATTTTCTTTCAGAGCTTGGCATACATTATTTCAAGTCCCAGCTCTTAAGATCTAAGTTGAAAATTTGGCTGTGATCTGGATTTGTTTACCTGCAAATATGACCACCCATTTTTCTTTAGCAACTTTCAAAATTTTGTTATTATTCTGTAGGTTAGGCATTTTCATAAAAAAAATATGTCGTTGTATGGGTATGTGGTAGTTTAGTATATTTGGAGTCCTGTATGCCTCCTGTTTTTGATTTTCCAATTCATTCTTAAGATTTAGAAAATTTTCTGATATTATTTAATTGAAAATACTGCATTCCCTTAGTTTGTTCTTTACAGTTTTCATCTATTCCTAGGAATCTTATTTTTTGCCTTTTTATTTTATTCTATTTTTCTTGAAACTTCTGTTCATGGTCTCTTTTTTTTTTTTGGGGGGGGGTGTACCAGGGATTGAACTCAGGGTCATTCAACCACTGAGCCATATCCCCAGCCTTATTTTGCATTTTATTTAGAGACAGGGTCTCACTGAGTTACTCAGCACCTCACTGTTGCTGAGGCTGGCTTTAAATTCATGATACTCCTGTCTCAGCCTCGCAACCCTCTGGGATTACAGGCATGTGCCACCACACCACACCCAGCTCTGTTCAGGGTCTCACAACATCTTTTCTACATGGTCAACTTTATTTTTAAGATTATATATTTTGTCTTCATTGCCTGAAACTCTGTCTTCCAAATTAACTACTCTATTGGTAATGCTTTCCATTGAATTTTTAAGTTTATTGATTCATTTCTTTCAAGGATTTCTTCAGGATCTCTAGCTCCCTATTGAAGTGATCTTTCACCCCTTGTATTTGCTCTCTGATTTCACTGATTAAATCACATTTTACCTAATAGATCAGTGTAACCATGATTTTTAAAAATTCCTTCTCTGACATTTCCTTCACTTTTCAATGGAGCCTATTATTGAGGCATTTTAGATTGCTTGGAATTTTTTTTCTTGCTTTTTTAATTTTATGTGTCTACTCATCTATCCAAATGGATCTGAAGCCTCAGAGTTTCTACTCTACAAACTTATAGTCCCCTTGTTGATTTCTACCTCAAAGATTAGGGAGATCCAAATAATAGCAATGACCCATGTAAACAATATATATCAATAACTAAGTTCTTTGTTTATATTATGACTACTATGTTAATTTGTACAATATACAAAAGTGGTAGGGTAATCGATTTCCATCATTAAGAACACTAAGTAATCATGCATTTTATATGGCATAAAATCAAACAGTAGGTTCTATGTTTGACTTCTGTAGTATTAATTATTACTACAACATTAGTGGGTGGTCTGCCATTATATATACCAGTTAGTGCTAAGGGATATTAAGAATAGAGTTAAGAAAAATGATGAATAGATAGGAGGGTAGAAAATTGTTTGTGATTTCATTATTTGAAAGTGGGGAATGCAAAAGCAGCATAGCATGTGATAGTTATGCAGAGGGAAGAGAAAAAAATTGAAGTAAAAAAATTAAAAGAAGTGTAAAAAGAGAACAATAGAAGTTGGCTGTTGGGAAGAGGCAAAGGAGAAAGAAACAAAGGGAATAGCATAGTGAAGAATACAATACAAAACAAAATAAAATATACTAACCAAAACCCTTAACCTGCAAAAGACAGAGCAAGAAAAAAACACTAACTTTAAAAAAAAAATACTAGAACTGCGAAAATAAACAAACATGAATGTGTATAAATATATTTATAGAGAAACAAATAATCAATTAAGGAGTTATTTCCATTGTTGTGGAAAAATAAAATAAAATAAAATAAAAGTCCATGAGAATATACGATCACCATCTGTGCCCAACTATCAACTTTCTATTTCTTCTTGATATATATGCTGGGCACAAGAGTAGGGGCTGTGAGTTGTCAACTCCTTTCTTTTAATTGTCTTGCCCACCAAGATGCCAGTTGAAGTTCAAAACTCTCTGCTTCCCTTCTCCTTGGTAAGATAAAAGTTTGGGATAGGAAATAGTGTTAGTTCTGCTCCAAATGAAGCCAAAGCTTCATTCTGTGAAATGAACACCTATAGGTAGAGCTCTTAGATGTGTGACTTGTATCTTGTGAGACCCCAGGTTCAGTTACTTATGTGAAGATATAAATCAGATGCCTAACTATGTTAAAAGATTGTATTCCAGGAACTTCTTCAGGAATCTGCTTATAAGACAAAGGATCCAGTCCCACATCCCTTCTCTCCCTCACAAGTTCTGTCCCTCACAGCCTCCTGGGGCCTGTCACTGAGCTCAATCACAAGCACCTATTCAGATTCCCTACCCAATGCAGCTGACCCTGCTTTCTTCTCAGCTGGCAAGGGTGGGGGAGTGGGAGGTGTTGGTCAATCTCCAAGCACAGATGCACCTGCTCATTCAGATTCTCAGCCATTTGGGGATTGGTTTCCCAGTGCATATATACACACACCCAATCAGACTCATGATCCATTGCTGCAGCTGAACCTGTGAGTACTGAACTCAAAGCAGAAAAGGAGCCAAATTCTCCCTGGCCTCCCTGATGTGTATTCCCTCAAGCTAAATGCTCTTTGTGCCTAATTTTTCTCCAGATTTTGCTGTGCTCAGACTAGTTCACATGGCTGGTCTCTACCTGTACTGTCTATCAGAGCAAGTCCCATTTTTCTGGATCTGAGTTCTCAGGTTCCTGTATATCTGCCAGCAGGTGCAGTGTGTTCTGCTAAAGACGGCACCTGCCTCAGATTGCTGTGGACTCCTGTTAAACATGGGGCATCCATCATGTGCCAACTTCATGTGTTTAACAGCCTCTCGATCGGCCTTACCAGGCTGCTCCACCTATCTCAGGATTTTTCACACTAAAGCTGACTCTTGTATTTCTCAACATTTTTCCATCCTTGTGTGTTAATGTCACTGCTCCAGCAAGCAGTTTAGCTTTATTTTGATCCTTTTTCTTGTTTAATGTTCTCCAAAATTATACCTCTTAAGGCATTCTAGCTATCTAGTATTGAGCATCAGTGAAATCTCTTTTACTCACTTCACAGAGAAGCAATATTCCCACTGCGTGAATCCCTGGTCACCAAGCTACAATAATGTTGCCTCCCTCTAGTTCATCATCTTCTATTCTCCTTATCATTACTGTTTTACTTGAAAACCCTTAGTATTTCTTTTTTTATTGGTTGTTCAAAACATTACAAAGCTCTTTACATATCATATTTTATACATTAGATTCAAGTGGGTTATGAACTCCTATTTTTACCCCATATACAGATTGCAGAATCACATTGGTTACACATCCACATTTTTACATAATGCCATATTAGTAACTGTTGTATTCTGCTACCTTTCCTATCCTCTACTATCCCCTTCCCCTCCCCTCCCATCTTTTCTCTCTACCCCATCTACTGTAATTCATTTCTCTCCTTGTTTTTTTTCCCCCATTCCCCTCACAACCTCTTATATGTAATTTTGTATAACAATGAGGGTCTCCTTCCATTTCCATGCAATTTCCCTTTTCTCTCCCTTTCCCTCCCACCTCATGTCTCCGTTTAATGATAATCTTCTCCTCCTGCTCTTCATCCCTGCTCTGTTCTTAGTTGTTCTCATTATATCAAAGAAGGCATTTGGCATTTGTTTTTTAGGGATTGGCTAGCTTCACTTAGCATAATCTGCTCAAATGCCATCCATTTCCCTGAAAATTCCACGATTTTGTCATTTTTTTAGTGCAGAGTAATACTCCATTGTGTATAAATGCCACATTATTTTTGTCCATTCATCTATTGAAGAGCATCTGGGTTGGTTCCACAGTCTAGCTACTGTGAATTGTGCTGCTATGAACATTGATGTGGCAGTATCGCTGTACTACCCTCTTTTAAGGTCTTCAGGGAATAGTCCGTGAAGGGCAATAGCTGGATCAAATGGTGGTTCCATTCCCAGCTTTCCCAGGAATCTCCATACTGCTTTCCAAATTGGCCGCACCAATTTGCAGTCCCACCAGCAATGTAGAAGAGTACCCTTTTCCCCACATCCTCGCCAGCACTTGTTGTTGTTTAACTTCATAATGGCTGCCAATCTTACTGGAGTGAGATGGTAACTTAGGGTGATTTTGATTTACATTTCTCTGACTGCTAGAGATGGTGAGCATTTTTTCATGTACTTGTTGATTCATTGTATATCCTCCTCTGAGAAGTGTCTGTTCAGGTCCTTGGCCCATTTGTTGATTGGGTTATTTGTTATCTTATTGTTTAATTTTTTTAGTTCTTTGTATACTCTGGATATTAGGGCTCTATCTGAAGTGTGAGGAGTAAAAACTTGTTCCCATGATGTAGGCTTCCTCTTTACCTCTCTTATTGTTTCTCTTGCTGAGAAAAAAACTTTTTAGTTCAAGTAAGTCCCATTTGTTGATTCTTGTTATTAACTCTTGTGCTATGGGTGTCCTATTAAGAAATTTGGAGCCCAACCCCACAATATGTAGATTGGAGCCAACTTTTTCTTCTATCAGACACAGAGTCTCTGATTTGATATCAAGTTCCTTGTTCCATTTTGAGTTAACTTTTGTGCATGGCGAGAGGAGGGGATTTAGTTTCATTTTATTGCATATGTATTTCCAGTTTTCCCAGCACCATTTGTTGAAGATGCTATCTTTCCTCCATTGCATGCTTTTAGCCCCTTTATCAAATATAAGATAGTTATAACTTTGTGGATTAGTCTCTGTGTCCTCTATTCTGTACCATTGGTCCAACCGCCTGTTTTGGTACCAGTACCATGCTGTTTTTGTTACTATTGCTCTGTAGTATAGTTTGAAATCTGGTATGCTATGCCGCCTGATTCACACTTCCTGCTTAGAGTTGCTTTTGCTATTCTGGGTCTTTTATTTTTCCATATGAATTTCATGATTGCTTTATCTATTTTTATAAGAAATGCCATTGGGATTTTGATTGGCATTGCATTAAACTTATAGAGAACTTTTGGTAATATTGCCATTTTGATGATGTTAGTTCTGCCAATCAATGAACAGGGTATATTTTTCCATCTTCTAAGATCTTCTTCTATTTCTCTCTTTAGGGTTCTGTAGTTTTCATTGTATAAATCTTTCACCTCTTTTGTTAGGTTGATTCCTAATATTTTATTTTATTTATTTATTTTTTTGAGGATATTGTGAATGGGGTGTTTTTCCTCATTTCCGTTTCAGAAGTTTTGTCACTAATATACAGAAATGCCTTTGATTTATGCATGTTGATTTTATATCCTGCCACTTTGCTGAATTCATTTATTAGTTCTAGTAGTTTTTTTGTAAACCCTTTTGGGTCTTCTAGGTATAGAATCATGTCTTCCGCAAATAGTGATAATTTAATTTCTTCTTTTCCTATTTTTATGCCTTTAATTTCTTTCCTCTGTCTAATTGCTCTGGCCAGTGTTTCGAGAACTATATTGAATAGAAGTGGTGATAGAGGGCATCTCTGTCTTGTTCCAGATTTTAGAGGGAATGCCTTAAATTTTTCTCCATTCAGAATGATGCTAGCCTGAGGCTTAGCATAGATAGCTTTTACAATGTTGAGGTAAGTTCCTGTTATATCTAGTTTTTCTAATGTTTTGAACATAAAGGGATGCTGTACTTTGTCAAATGCTTATATGGTTCTTATCTTTAAGTCTATTGATGTGGTGAATAACATTTATTGATTTCTGTATATTGAACCATCCTTGCATCCCAGGGATGAATCCTACTTGATCATGGTGTACAATTTTCTTGATGTGTTTTTGTATCTGATTTGCCAGAATTTTATTAAGGATTTTTGCATCTAGGTTCATTAGAGATATTGGTCTGTAGTTTTCTTTCTTTGAGGTGTCTTTGTCTGGTTTCGGAATCAGGGTGATGTTGGCCTCAGAGAATGAATTTGGAAGAGCTCCCTTTTTTTCTATTTCCTTAAATAACTTGAAAAGTATTGGTATTAATTCTTCTTTAAAGGCTTTGTAAAACTCCGCTGTATACCCATTCGGTCCTGGGCTTTTCTTGGTTGGTAATCTTTTGATTGCTTCTTCTATTTCATCCATTTATATTGGTCTGTTCAAATTGTGTGTATACTCCTGACTCAGTCTGGGCAAATCATATGACTTAAGAAATTTATCGATATCTTCACTATCCTCTATTTTATTGGAATATAGGTTTTCAAAATAATTCTTAATTATCTTCTGTATTTCTGTAGTATCTATTGTGATATTGCCTTTTTCATCCCATATATTAGTAATTTGAGTTCTCTCTCTTCTTCTCTTCGTTAACATGGCTAAAGGTCTGTTGATCTTATTTATTTTTTCGAAGAACCAACTTTTAGTTTTGTCAATTTTTTCAATAGTTTCTTTTGTTTCAATTTCGTTGATTTCCGCTCTGATTTTAATTATTTCTTGCCTTCTGCTACATTTGCTGTTGTTTTTCTCTTACTTTTCTAGGGCTTTGAGATGAAGCGTGAGCTCATTTATTTGTTGGTTTTTTCTTTTTTTGAGGAATGACCTCCAGGCGATGAATTTCCCTCTTAAAAATGCTTTCATTGTGTCCCATAGATTCCGATGTGTTGTGTCTGTATTTTCATTTATCTCTAAGGATTTTTTGATTTTCTGCTTTATGTCTTCTGTAACCCATTGATCATTCAGTAACATATTGTTCATTTTCCATGTGATGTAAGATTTTCCTTCCTTCTTTTATCATTGATTTCCAGTTTCATTCCATTATGATCAGATAAAATGCATAGTATTATCTCCACCCCTTTATATTTACTGAGAGTTGCCCTATGGCATAATATATGGTCTATTTTTGAGAAGGATCCATGTGCTGCTGAGAAAAAAGTATATCCACTTGATGATGGTTGATATATTCTATATATGTCAGTTAAGTCTAGGTTATTGATTGTGATATTGAGTTCTATAGTTTCTTTATTCAACTTTTGTTTGGAGGATCTTTCCAATGGCGAGAGAGGTGTGTTGAAATCACCCATAATTATTGTGTTGTGGTCTATTTGATTCTTGAACTTGAGGAGAGTTTGTTTTATGAATGTTGCAGCACCATTATTTGGTGCATAAATATTGATAATTGTTATGTATTGTTGGTGAATGGTTCCTATTAACAGTACATAATGTCCTTCCTTATCCCTTTAGATTAACTTAGTCTTGAAGTCGATTTTATTCGATATGAGGATGGCCAACCCTGCTTGCTTACGAGGACTGTGTGCATGGTATATTTTTTCCCAACTTTTCACCTTCAGCCTGTGTAAGTCTTTTCCAATCAGATGTGTCTCCTGGAGGCGGCATATTGTTAGATTTGTTTTTTTAATCCATATTACCAGCGTATGTCGCTTTATTGGAGAGTTTAAGCCATTAATGTTTAGAGTTACTATTGATATATGGTTTGTACTTCCATCCATGTTTGATTATTTATCTTTTTTTAAAATTTAGTTTGTTTCTCCATGATTAGCTTTCTCCCTGCCCCCTGTCTTTACTGAGGTACTTCCCACTGATGGTTTTGGTTATTGTTTTTGATTTCTTCCTTGTGTAGTGTTTTGTTCAAGATGCTTTGCAATGCTGGTTTTCTGGCTGCAAATTCTTTTAACTTTTGTTTATCATGAAAGATTTTTATTTTGTTGTCGTACCTGAAGCTTAATTTTGCTGGATACAAAATTCTTGGTTGGCATCCATTGTCTTTCAGTGTTTGAAATATGTTGTTCCAGGGTCTTCTCGGTTTCAGCGTCTATAATGAAAAATCCGTTGTTAACCTTATTGGTTTACCCCTGAATGTAATCTGCCTCCTTTCTCTTGTAGCTTTTAATATTTTCTCTTTGTTCTGTATATTGGATATCGTCATAACAATGTGTTTTGGCATTGGTCTACTGTGATTTTGTATGTTCCATGTCCTGTATGCATCTACAATTTGTATATCCATTTCCTGTTTTATTTCTGGAAAGTTTTCTATAATTATTTCATTCAGCAGGTTGCTCATTCCCTTGGTTTGAACCTCTATACCTTCCTCTATAGTGATGACTCTTAAGTTTGTTTTTTTTATATTATCCCATATCTCTTGGATGTTTTTCTCGTGATTTTATACCAGCCTTTCTGAGTTGGCTAGACTCTTTTCAAGATGATATATTTTGTCTTCATTATCTGACGTTCTGGCTTCTATTTGCTCCACTCTGTTAGGAATACTCTCATTTGAGTTTTAATTTGGTTTATAGTTTTCTTCATTTCTAGAATTATTGTTTGATTTTTTTATAATCTCTATCTCCTGATAACGATGATTATTTGCTTCTTTTATCTGTTTATGTAATTCATTTTCAATGTGTTCTTTCACTGTTTAAGTTTGCTGTCTCATATCCTCTTTAAGGTTCCATTCCATCTGTCTAAGGTATTCCTTGAGTTCTTTATTTGACCATTTTTCTGACGCCTCTAGGTCCTCCTGAATATTTAGGCTGTCCTGCATTGTTTGTACTCCTTTTCTTCCTTGCTTTTTCATACTGCTCATGTTAATTTTTGTTCTTTTTGACTGCTGTGTTACTGTTTATTCCTATAAATTTATTTGATGCTTGGGAGGAAAGGTATTAGAAGGGAAGGGAAGAAGTCACTAAAGAGAATGAGAGTAAGCAGGTAGAATTCAAGGAAGGGGAAATAAGAAAATTGAAAAGAAATGAAAAGACAAAAGAAAAAATAGAAAAAAAAGAAAAATATTTTAAAAAATAATCAAAAAATTAAAATTAAAATTCAAAAAAATAATTTAAAAATATTTAAAAAATAAAGAAAATGAAAAAAACCCAAATAATAATAAAAAAATTCATAAATGCAGTCTTAGAGTTTGATTAACTTCTCTTCCAGTAGGTATATCTGTGCCCACTGGGCCAAGCTTTTCTACTCAATATGTGGGAACCAATCACTGTGCAGCAGCTCCTCCTCCCAGACTGGGCAGGTCTCCAATCTTGAGTGCCTAGGGCCTTCTCTTGTGTCTAGTCACTTCCCCACTTTTCCTCAAGCCAGGCCCTGCTCACCGGTGACGCTCATCACAATACTGGCTACATGCCATGTCTGCTGCTCCCAGGAGCCCTATATTCTTGAATGACTGGGCACACTCTCCCTGTTTGCCATTCCCTCAGACCCTAAGTTTGTGGAGCTTGGGGCTGAGAACCCTCAGTGAATTTTGCTTGCCCTCCTGTAGGCACACCCCCAGTAGCTGGTGCAAGAGACCTCAGTTGTTAGCACTGGTGGGAGTGGTAGCGGGGGGTTCTGCGCCGCGGGTCCTGCGCCACTCCTGCTTCCCTTGGTCTATCATGCCCATGGGAGAGCTGGGAGGGTCCCTTAAAGTTTCCCTGCAGTGTGGAGAGGGAGGGCTAGGGGGTTACACACCTGTCGCCGCCGTTTCAATGAAGTTATCTCCTCTGCCGCAGTCTGGTGATGTCAGTTCTCTGCCATGGTGGTATCCCATGCAAATGGCGACAGTTCATTCCCTTTGCCAGGTGACCAATGCAAAGGGTGGGTCCTGACTGGCTCTCCCAAGCCCCGTCTCAATCCTGTAGCCACTGCCTATGATGGCTTGGTTGGTATTAACCTCCGCAGGTTCAGAAGGGCCGACCAGTTGTTTCAGCAGGATAGTTTAGTGCTGAGTCACCGAGGTTTGTCTGTGAGATGCAGGCAAATGGGAGCTTGAATTCAGCCCATCCGGGCTTGGTGTGTGTTCTGAGAGGCCCAGACTGTTCGCCCCAGATCCACGTTAGCTCAGCAATGCTTAGTGATCCTGAGCAAACAGCATTTAGACGGTTTACCACTCCCTATGCCCGTGTAGCTGAAGAGGTCAGAGACTTGATCTCTTGGCACCCTCTGCCATGTTGGATCTATAACCCTTAGTATTTCTAAAGAAAAATACTTGTTTTTGTCAGTGACTTATTTTTGTCAAAGTGATTGTTCTTAATCATTTTGAGTTATTACTATTTTATTTAGAATATTCCTAAGAAAACACATCTAGCTATGTTAAATACTAATTATTCTTGTGTGTTTAACATATATTTTGTTAATTATTGGTGGCTTTTATTATATTTTCTATTAGAATTTCTTGAGTTTCTTAACTCTGTTATCAGAAAAGAGAAAGCATCTTATATCCTTTCTCAAATAACTTATGGTTATTTGTTTCTCTTGTTTTATTTACTGAAATCTATAATTCAACTTAAATCAATTTGAGCATAGAAAGAATAAGTTATATTCTATATCCTGACTCAAATTGTAATATTTTTTTGATTTTTGCCATTTAGGATAACACTAAACATTTTAGAAATTCAGTTTTAATATATTTGTTGTTTCCTTCTATTTCAATTTTAATCATATATAAATAATTTGAGTATGTCTATCACTGGCTATTAAGTAATCATATAGTTTCATTTTAATTTATTAATGTTAGATTGTTTCTACTAATTTTCTGATAACTGAAACATCATTTTAATTATGACAATCATGTAATATTTAAGAATCATCCAGAAACTTCAAAGAATGTCAGATAATTTCTTGCATTTAAAATTTCAGCCAATTTTGAAGAGAGTCTTCATTTAAAAAAGAAAATAAAAAACTCCATACATATCAATTGCATGCACATATATCTCTGCAAAATAATTCTACATAACACTTATAAAAAAAGCCATTTGCCCCTACAGTAATGAAGATGTCTCAGGAGAGCATGCAACATTCTGCATTCACTCAGGAAGGCTTGCCATGGTGGTTGGAAGTCCATGATGAACACTGAAGAGAAAAACATGAAATTGAACAAGAAGAAGAAAAAACATAAATCAGCCAAAATAAACAGCTGAGAGATCAAGTAAACTAGTAAATAAAATATAATGAGAAATTTAAAGTCTACTCTCAGAAGAAAATCATGAAAAGATATTTCTTCTAGCAATAGTCATTTTATTTAGAATTTCAAAGAATATTTTTGAGTAGAATGTATTCTAAAATTGCTATATAATGGCAACTAGATAGTAGAAATTGAATCCTGTCCCACATCATCTATAAATTATGTTCCTTATTATTTGTAAGATTTAACAAAGGCTAGAAGGAGAGAAAGAATTCATATATGCATATAATTAAGTTCATTGGACTTACACTAAACACTTCCTGCTATCCTTCTACCCCTACTTTTTTCCAAGGTAGGAGACAAGACTCATCTGATTGATAAGTCAGGGGAGGGACTGAGCCTTAGTACTTAGCATCTTTATTTCTCCAACTTTTTTGGACCCTGCTGCTCATGAAAAGGAAGCATATATTTTCAGAACACTCAGTCCAGCATTAAGGCTTTTAGGCTAGTCCCCAACTTGGTATGGGTGTTTAATTTCAATGCAGGCAGTCTTAAGAAGCACCTTGATGAGATTGAAGTCATGTCCTCCAATATGCCATGCACAGTAACAAAAATAAAATTATGATGTCAAATTGCCTCCTGCCTTCTGAATTTCCATGAGTCATTTCTGAACTGAGTATTGTTGAAGGGTGTTATGGTTTAAATATGAGGTGTCCCCCAAAATCTCATGTATAAAACAATGCCAGAAAATTTAGAGGTAACATGATTGATTTCTAAGAACCTTAACCTAATCAGTGAAGTAAGCCCCTGATAGGGATTATCTGGGTGGTAACTGTAAGTAGGTAGTGTGTGGTTGAAACAGGTGGGTACCTGAGGCAATGCCTTTGAGGTTTATATTTTCCTCTGGTTGAGCCAAATTTGTTCTATCTTTTTCTTTCCTGGTGTGATGCCTTAAACTGATTTTCTCTATCATATTCTTCTGCCCTGATGTCCTGAATTCCACAGGAATGGAGGTGGTTGTGGCTATGGACTGAAGCATCTGAAACCTTGAGCTCCTGAACTTTTCCTCTAATTGTTCTTGTCAGGTTCTTTTTCTCAAATCTGTAAAAAACTGACTAAAGTAAACAAGCTATATTTATTAATATTTAAATCCCAAGGAGAATGTCCTGAGACATTGCTGTCTACGGTTACATCCTTATGCATCTGGTTTGCTGCATAAAGGTGAGAACCGATAATAAAATTAAAAGTTCTCTTGGTACCTTGAAAGCTGGCTATTTATCAATGAGTGTTCTATATCTTACTATTTACTTAAATATAATTCATTATTCTCAAAACAATTTCAATGACTTAAAGTTTTTATTCATTATTTTTAACTATTTTTATTAGAAAATTATAAACATCAAGCTTCAATCTGGGGAAAATACACAAAACTAAAACTTACTCTAGTGTTAAAAATAAATTTAATTTTAGTTCTAAGGGCTAAATAAGATGGAGATGGATAGCTGGGTCATATCATGGTTCCATTCCTAATCTTTTATGGAATCTCAATAGTGCTTTACAAAGAGCTTGTAATAATTTCCATTCCCACCAATAATGTATAAGTGTACCTTTTCTCCCACATCCTTGCCCGAATTTATTATTGTTTGTATTCTTGATGATTGTCATTCTGACAAGAGTGAGATAAAATCTCACTGTCCTTTTGATTTTCATTTCCCTGACTGCTAGGAATGTTTAACATTTTTTTCCCTACCTCTTGTTCATTTGTATTTTTTCTCTTGAGAAGTGTCTGTTTAATTATTTTACCCATTTATTGATTGGGTTATTTGGGTTTTGGGTTTTGGTATTAAGCTCTTTGAGTTCCTTATGTATTCTGGATATGAATCTCCTGTCAAAGGAGCAGTTGGCAAAAATGTTCTCTCATTCTGTAGGTTCTCTTTTCATGTTCTTTATTGTTTCCTTTGCTGTGCAAAAGCTTTTGAATTTAATGCTGTCACACTTACTGATTTTTTTTTTTTTTTTGGTTTTGTTTCTTAAGCTTTAGGAGTATTGTTAAGGAAGTAGGTGCCTGTGCCATCATGTTGAAGTGTTAACCCTATATTTTCTTCCAGCAATTCAAAAGTTTCTGGTCTAATTTCTAGGTCTTTGAATCATTTTTTAAATTGACTTTTGTGCAAGATGAGAGATAGGGATATAGTTGCCTTCCACATATCCAGTTTTCCCAGTACCATTTGTTTACAAGACTCTTTTTGTTCTCCAACATATATTTTTAATATCATTGTCATTCAGATGACTGTATGTGGATTTGTCTCTGTCTTCTTTTAGTTTTCATTAATCTTCATGTCTTTTTTGGTGCCCATACTATGCTGTTTTCATCACTAGCTCTGTAGTATAATTCAGTGATTAGGTGCTGTGATCCCTCCTGCATCACTCTTCTTGATCAGTGTTGCTTTGGCTATTCTGGTTCTTCTGTTCTTCCAAATGAATTTCAGTGCTGTGAAGGATGTCATTGGCATTTTGATAGGGATTACATCCTGTAAAAGATTTTTTTAAAAAATACTCTAGATATAATTTTGGTAAAATAATGTGTTAGTGTTTTTGCAACTGAAATCTTGGTCTCTGTTCCCAATGCCAGTTAATGCCAATTTAATAATGAGGGCATGGTTTTGAGAAAAAGGAAAAAGAAAGTTTATTGCTTTACTAGCAAAGGAGAAACAGAGGATTCCTGTCCCAAAGTCTGTGACTCTTGCCGTCAGGAGGGATAGGGAGTTATAAAGGAACTCTTCAAAGGTTATATTCCAGGTGTGCTCTGGTATAGGTGTCCAGGGTGCCCTGATGGGGGTTAGGATTCACTTGTTGATTTGGGAGATATTTGCTTCTCAGATCCTCAGCAGGCATCACCTTCCTGTAGTGGGTGTGTTTGAGGGCAATTAACTATGGGAAGAAAAGATAACACTGACTCCCTAATCTTGTTAGGGAGGGGCAGAGGAGAGAAGAGAGAAACAAAAACAAAACAAAACAAAATACAAAATGCGTTATTTAAAAAAAAAAAAAAGAAGAAGGCTTGGAGCAATGAGGGCTATATTCAGAAGGTGAAGGGAACACTGTTACATTTTTAACTGGGGAAAATTATATTAACACTTAGGAATCAAGAATTGTAAGATTGAGAATAATCAGTTCCTGTGCTTCTATTTCTGGCCATTCCAGCACACATCTATATGAAAACTTAAGCAGGCTGGTTCACTGTGATCCTCTGAATTCATGCTATTTTACTCTCCTAAAGAAGACTAAGCTTAACAAAGATTCCACCACCACTGCCACACAGGAGGCCAAATCACTTCCCCTTACCTGCCAGTAATGGTGCTATCAAAGACAGTGACAAACCTCTGATCTTAAGTTTCTAGTGGCTTTTAATGAATGGCACAGTTGATCTGGAACACAGCTGGAAAAATTTATTTTTTCTTTTCTCTGGTCCTAACATACAAGCAGAATATAGAGAGGAAAAGGTGTGGTTGAACAAAGTCATTCAATAGTTGACACCTTGACTCAGGTGGGGTGGGGGTGAGAGGGATGTGTATGTGGGATAATGATAATTTATGCTTTTGTGTTTCATTTATTTTTAACTATATCTGCTACATATGTTATTTGTTGTGCCTGGCTGAACCTGTGGCTAGAGTCAATTTAAAAGTGTGGCAGGAGTTGTTGCTGGGAGAATTATTGCTTCAAGGAATTTTCTGAAACCTTCTCAAGATGGAGGAAGTTGGATTTGCAAAGACTAGAGCACTAAATACCAGAATGATCAGCCCAAAGCATTTATTTACATGTGAGATACTGGATATACAGTACAGAAACAGAACAAAAACTCTACCCTCTTGTATTGCATATTTGTAGTATTACTATATTTTTTTTTGTTTTGTGTTGTATCAATAAACTCTTTTTGTGTTGTAGTGTTACTATTTTTGTTCTGTATTAGTATTTATTTGATGATATTTAAATTTTCATCTATTTTACTAAAAGAACTACACATTAATGTTATTTTTTCTACTTAGATTTTAGGATAATCAGTAGGCATTCATTGATTAATTGAAAAATTTATAAATACTTAAAGAATAGCTGACATGTGCAAATTTACATGTGAGATACTGGAGATACAGTACTGAAACACAACAAAAACTCTACCCTCTTGTATAACATATTTGTGTATTTGACAGATAATATCAAAGTATTGAAATAAATATGTAATGACAATAAATGTGTCAATGACAGCTATTAAGAAAATCAAGAGTAATGCCCTTTTAGGTAGGTTGATTTTCAGTTAGTTTGTTAATTATCTTTGAACATAAAATAAAAGAGATAGGATACATAAAACAGAAACAGACACACACACACACACACACACACACACACGAATGATTGTCTAGGCAAGTACATTGCCTAGAATAAAAGAAAATTGACCATTTTATTTAAGGGACAGTGATACTAATATAAGACTAACAAATATTGCATAAGTAAACATACCAGGGATGTTGCTTAAAGGATTTACATTCTCTAAGTAAATAATTCACAATTCATCATAATTTTATGATCTAGATGACCCTAATATCTCATTTTACAGATGAAAATGTTGAGGCACAAAGAGATTAAACATTGTATCCTATTGTAGCAAGTACAGAAGGTGGGATTTGAACTCTGGTTCTTGTTTATAGACTCCCAACTCTGAACATTTGTCACTAAATTATCATAACTTTACATGTTAGATCTGCATGATGAAATAGAAAAAATAATTTAAGATATGACATCTGAGAAGTTACCTGAGAGACCATATCATGCATATTTAAAGTATGAGAAGAATCCACTGAAGAAGAATAAGCAGAAGAAACACATGATTTAATTTATATTTATGAAGAATTTAGCTTTGGTTTCTGTATGAAGAACAGAGTAAAAATAAACATAAGCATACTTATTTAGGAAGTGCTGCCTTTGTTTGATACTTTTTTTAGAATATAATATTAGTTTAGACTAGGACAATAATGATAGGGAGGTTCTGACTAGAAAGTATTGAAAAACTTAAAACAGTAAAGAGTTTAGTAATAGAAAATAAAATATTATACAGTTAAATATTAATGAAGAAACATAATCAGTGTTTGCTGCTGCAATACATTTCCCAGAATCATTCTTCATTCCTGAATAAAATATTTTAAGGTTATAGGTAGAATTGCTTATTATGATTATATATATAATCTATCTTATCTAAGCCATTCTGTTTTCTCTCTTGAAAATAACCTCTTGTCCCTGATACCCATTATGACACTCAATTTCTAATTCTATTACCTTTCTTATTTTAAGCCTTATCTGACTACTCTTAATATGTCTTAATCTGATACAGCTAATTCCTTCCTAAAGGTCATGATACATATCTATGTTGAGTTTGATCATTTTATAGTATATTATTGTTTGTTTATTTTGCCCCTGACATCCTTGAGGTGATGCCATCCATGTATTAATATCCTTATGTCCTGGGAATGGAGCCAACTTGAATTATGAAGAACTGCCTGACGTATCCACTTTACTACCTAATAACTAAATTATTTCAATAAATTAAACGGTGGTTGATTTGATGTTGAAATACCAGTAACCATGGCTTCTAAAAAGGTTCTGATGTATGAAGTCACCAGGGAATAGGCACTTACTCTCTTCCTAGGCCTCAAATGCATAGTGAGCCTAATATTTTAAAGTAGAAGTAACTATCTATTAATGTTTTTTTTCTGGGCTTTTCTGAATTTTTTTTAAATTCAATAATATAATTACTTTCAGAGGGATTCAGATCTTTTGCTGAAATAAGTGATTGGGAAGGTGGCTCAGTAGGTGCTGTGGCTTGTAATTTCCTTATTTTTGGAGAAGGCATTACCTCTTTTTATCATCATTCTACATTTTTGAATCTTTGTTTCCTAATTCCCAGAGTTGCAATGAACTGTGGAAATTTCCATTACAATTGCCTAGACTTTGTAATTGTGAACTAGGTTAATGATTTTTATTCCTACGCTGTTCTAAGAAGAAAAATTCCTTTTCTTCCTTCCCTAACTTTTACTCCAAACAAAGCAAACTTGTCCTTTGTCCTTTCCCTTCAAGTATGTGACTGCTCCTGTTCAACTTAAAGAAAATTAAAAAGTACTAAGAGATGATGTCTTTTAAAGACACAAATATTTTACAAATATTTCACTTTTCCTTAGCCCCAAACTAACTTAATTTTCTTCAAATTTCAACTTAGACATGGATTTCTCGGAGAAATCTTTCTTGGGGCCCAAGACAAGTTTAGTATCATAATCATACACATCTATCAAAATATTTATCTCCATTATTTATATGCTTATTTACATAAATTTTGCCTAATTGGACCGAGTATATTACTCAGTGATTATTCCTTGCCTAGCATGTGTGAAGTTCTGAGTTTGACCCCCAATATTGTAAAAAAATAAAAAAGCCTGATAGCTATACCAACTGCTAAATTATAAACTTCTTAAATGCTAGAATCAAGTATTTCTTATCAGCTTCTCTGATCCAAGTGCTAGCACTTGTCAGGCCCTCAATTACATAAGAGAATAAATTATTGAATAGCTAGTTGAATCTTTCCAAAAATAATGTCCTAATCCATTTTAAAACATATTCTGTCACTAGAAAATCCAATTCACATTTGAGGAATTCCATTTACTCTGGAGAACTCTCTTTCTGAAGAGTTCTAATTTCTTTCTAAGTTTGAATTTCTATGTTCTAATTTCTGAGTTGGAATTTCTAAGTTCTTTCTGAAAGTTCTAATTTTTGAAAGTTGCTAATTTCTTTTACTTAATGTTAATTTCATCCTGTGAAGCTTCATGGACTGAAGTTTACCTTATTAACAATACTCAATATTCAAATGTTTAAAGGAATATATATTATTTTACCTATGTTTAACTTTATCCCAGACAAGCCCGTGTATTTCATTATCATGATGCTAATTTAAGAAGAATATAAAACATATTTCTGAAAATCTGACAGAATTTAATTTCAATAAAATGGCTTTTATTTTATACTATAATAAAACCAATTTTTGCTAGTCCCTCTTTTGAATATCACCTTCACTTTTCTCATTGTGATTACTCTTGGGTCTTACATGAGGGCAGTTCTGTATTCAACAAACAAATAGGGAAAAAGTGAAAGAAGGTGAGATACTATGAATAGAATAGATATTTATTGGTTTGTGATGTTGCCTGGCTGTTTATTTCTGCTCTGCTGCCATGACCTCAGTGCAGTCTGAAATTGAGGGAGTGTTAGGACAAGAGGAGAGAAATGGAGTGAATATGATAGGTTTCAGTATGCTTAAGGATCCTGACTCTCCTGACTCACCTTATTCATGCCATATGATGGCATTAAAGTGATTTTAATGTTTTTATGAATAAATTTTAAGTGGTTTTATTATTATAAATTTTAATTATTTGAATATATTCCTTGAGAAAATTTTAATAAAAATTATTCCTTCATATTTACTTAATTTTATTATTTAATTTTTTAGTTGTAGTTGGACACAATACCTTTATTTTATTTATTTATATGTTGTGCTAAGGATCAAACCCAGGGCCTCGCATGTGCTAGGTGAGCACTTTTACAGCTGAGCCCCAACCCCAGCCCTATATTTACTTATTTGTAGGCTTAGTTTTACAAAAACTATTATTGCAATATAGATATATAATCTAACGATAATACTTGTCTGTTGTTATTGACCACTGTTTTTCAATTAACATTCTACAAGTGTGTTAATCAGAAATTTGTATTTGACACCAGACCTTAACAACAAATATTACATTAATCAAAGACTTGCAGCAATTTGTTGGTTTATTCCTTAAAAAGAACTGAACCTCAGCAGCAAAGTGTGTTGTGTTTAACTAATGCTATGGTTTGGATCCTGAAGATAACAAAATTAACATGTGGCTGGGTGTTAAAGGTATGTCAAAACAGTCTTTTGCAAAGAGTAGGAGATTTTTTGCTTTTAATAATATAAATAAATTCCTCGTTAATCATTATCTAAAAACTAAGTAACTTAAAAAGACTAAAATGATTACAGATTCACAAAATATACCTTAATTAGTTTAAATAAGTCACTAAACAAAGAAATGATACCCATGAAAGAGACAAAAACAACAATAATCCCCAGAAAGGGAAAGAATCTGACTTGCCCAATTAGAACAGTGCCACATTTAAAATGCTCAATTTTCAACAGAAACAACAACAAGATTATAGTATATAAGAATGAAAAGAGAGCCAGGCACGCCTGTACCAGTGGCTTGAGATGCTGAAGCAGGAGGATCACAAGTTTAAAGCCAGCCACAGCAATTTAGCAAGGCCCTAAGAGTTGGGCTGTGGTTCAGTGGTTAAACACTCCTGGGTTCAATCTCCAGTACAAAAAAGAAAAAAAAAAGAAAGAAAGAAAGAATAAAAGCCAGGTGCAGAGGTGCACACCTGTAATTCCAGCAGCAGGGAGGCTGAGATGGAAGGATTGCAAGTTCAATTCAGTGAGAATCCTGTATCTAAATAGAATACAAAATAGGGTTAGGATGTGGATCAGTGGTTGAGCACCCCTGAGTTCAATCCCTGATACCCTCCCAAAAAAAGAAAGATAAAATGTGGCCCATACTAGATATAAAAGCAATCAGTAAACTTATCCTTGAGGAATCACAGTGTTGTACAAATTGGAATAAGACTTCAAATCAGTAATTAAAAATATTTTAAAGGGTTAAAAGAAAACTAAAAAGCTGACAGGAAATACAAGAACTATATTTCATCAAATGGACAGTATCAATATGGAAATGTAATTACAAAAAGAAACTAAGTAGAGATTGGCATTCCAACAATAAACTCAATTTCATGGTTATACATATTTCTACTTATGTACTACTAAAATTGTTTTGCTCATCATCGACTTAGGGTTTTTGCTTCTCTCCTCATTGATAATATTGGCTTATAATTTTATTTCTACAAATTGATGTCAGTCTCGTCTAACGTGACATTATTTCTGCCTTTAATGTTTGATGGAAATAACAATAAAAGAGTCAATTACTTCTGACATTTTCTTTTAGAACACATTTAAAATTTGGATTTTAATTAGTAGGTATAATACATTTGAACTTTTATATTTCTTCTTGTTTTCTTTTTGTAAGTTGGGCTTTTCTAAAAGTTCTTCCATTTCTTTCATAATGTCAGATATTATTTTATGTTATCTCTTCTCCCACTCCTATTTAAACCACTGTCACTCCATATTTATCACTTCCATTCATTTTTTTAAGGAACACATTTTTATTTTCTTTATTCGTTTGTGTAAATATGCAGATATAACTGTTTAATATATAGTTATTTCTATATCTAATAATACTGTTTAATATACAGTTATCTCTATACCTAATAATATATACACACATCTATATATCTATTTCCATTCACATATATGTATATATACAAATATGTGTATATACAACTACACACACATATATAAATACATATGTAAATCTATATAAACTATATATTCAGTTGTTTTGTCTTTCTACATTTTTGTATTAGATTTGATTTTTTTAGAGTCTTGAAATAGACACTTAGAGCTATTACTCCAATTCAAGGCAATAACTTTTTACACAAAATAGATTTGGCTTGTGATTTCTTTCTTTGTCTCATAGGTGGTTATAAGTGTTTTTTAAAAATAATTTTTCAATTTCATGTATATTCTGGTTAACCACATTAATTTTGGGGGGCTAAAAACACAGGCATTATAATTTCAACAGATTGAAAGTCATTCAAGCATGGTTATAAGTCACAAGGTCATTCATAATCAATCTTTCCTAACTGGAATTGTGCCTTAAAGAAAGTATAGTGATGGTTGTGTTTTCTGTCAGTTTTTTTTGTTCAATCAATTACTGAGGGAAAGCATTAATATTTTCTACTTTGATTATACATTGTGATTTTCCTTCTTCCATCATTTGTATGTTTGAAGGCTAGTTTAATATAAGTACATACAAATATGAAAATTTTTCTAACTTCTTGTATGTTAACACTTTTAGTCTTTTTATTAGCATAAAATGACCTTTTGTTCCTAATATTTTTTTTGTAAAACAGTAATTTATTTGATTTCACAACTACATTAAGCTTTATTTTTAGAATTTATCATTTCAAGTCTTTTTTCTATTAGTCATTTAAGAGAAACTTTGTGTTTTCATTATATCATTGGGTACTTTTACATTAATTATTAATAATAAAAATACATTACTATATCACTATTATTTTTAAATCTTTCTGACATATTTTTCATATTTCTCTCCTTTGTTACTGTATTTTGGGTTGATATTTTATTATTCAACCTTCCATTAACTTATTTGTTATACTTTATTATCTTTTTTTAATGGTAAGAACTACAAATTGAATATTCAAATTTTCAGCAACTATTAGAAGTCTTAAGTGTTTATTCCTGATGAAAATAGAACATCTGCCACTCACTTTAAATTCACTTACTATCTGACTCAGGACTTAAAAGTTATGGTGATTATGGATTAAAATTCTAGACATGTTTTATAATAACGGTATTGGTATTACTACTTTATCACACGCTTTTTTTTTAAAGATTTACCCATATATTTATGTAGCTCCTAAATTCTTCTACAAGTTAACTTTTGGGGAGAATAATGCAAAAAAAATTGTACTTTAATGGTTATATAAATTTTATTCATAATGACCAGAAGACTTGATATCCTAACATCCATCAATTTGTGAATAGGTAAATGCATTGAGATGCATCCATACAATGGAATACTACTTGGCAACAAAAAAGCAACAATGCTGATGCAGAAACAATATTTCAAAAGTTTTCCCAAATATTATGATAAATAAAAAAAGACTGAACTACAAGAAAGTACACTAAGTTCAGTTACATAAACATAAAGAGGTTTTTAAAAGATAAAGCTCTAGTGAAAGAAAACAGACAAGATATTGCAAGGGGCTTAGACTGGGAGACAAGATATACCACAGAGAGATAATGATAAAATTATGAGAGTTGATGAGAACATTCTTTATCATGATGGTTGTGGCGGTTACATACTGTACAAGTTTTTAAATTCATCAAAATGTAAATCGATAAACTACAGTTTACGTAAAAAATACCCTGATAAAACAGATCTTAAAATGCTTACAATAACAAAAAATTCATTCATAAGTCTTATACAAAAATTCTAATTTAATATGAAACACTTCTTCATATAAGCATATATCTTTTAAATATTGTATTAAAGAAATAAATAAATTCATCAATTTAATATTAAATTACTTGAACAAAGACACAGTATTGTGGTTTAAAATCAATTATGTTAAAGACACTTAACTTGGCTTATTTGGTCCTAGAAAAATTGCTACTGTACCCTTGAAATGCACCATATATTTTTCCATCTCTGTACTTGCATAAGTAAGTTATTTCTGATGGAATCGTTCTGCTTTCTCTAACAATAACAAAATCACAAAACATCTTCACTTTTAATCTCATTGAGTCAAATTCCCCTGTCTAAAGCAATCTATTCTGCGAGGTTATGCAAAAGCCTGACACCTAGAAATAATTCTTAACAGGGTGTATTGTTGCTGTGGGTCACTCGGCTACCTCAATTGTGGCGGGTGTGGGAGATGCAGAGTCAAAACACAGACACCGGGAGCTGGTGAGAGTTGACAGGTGGCGAAGTCAGCAGCAAGCTCATTTAATGCGGAAGTGATTACAATTGATATAGGCGCATCCTCCAGTCATACGTAAGCAAAGCAAGTTATACAACATCTGGAAGCCAGTCATCTTATGATCAATGTAACCCCACTATGAGGAAGCTCTAAATATTGCTATAAGGTGGAAGGCAGACTGGTAGGATCATTGTCCCTATGAAAAGGGGGCCTTATGAGTTGGGGGAATCATGCGCTGTGGCCCTTGTTACTGGGTTCCCTGGCAATGCTGACCTCAATCATTGAGGACGTGGTTTCTCAGAAGGCTGGCTAGAGCAGAGCAGGTGTTCCTGTCAGACCTGTAGGAGCCTCGGTTTTTCAATCACTCTGAGCTGCTCAAAGCTGCTAGCTGCAAACCAAGAGTTACTCCTACAGTGTGTTATTACTTATTTTCTTAATATACAATCACTGAAATCAGGGTAGTATTTTATGGAGATCAATCTGATATCTTATAAATATGTATTTCTTTAACATTTTTCATAAATATGTTATGAAATCCATGTTATGTTGCCTCTTTCCCCCAGAAATTTGGCTTTGAAAAGACATCTCTGATAGTTTGATCTTTTTTTTTTTTTTTTTTAAAGTGCAATCTTTTAGTGCAATGCAATACCCTGTAAAGAAAATAACATTTATGGGTTAGATTTTGTCACTGGGGAAAATGAACTAGCAAGGGCCATATGAAAAGCACATAAAAACTAACCAGCCACAGAAGAAGAATGCTTTGTGAAACAATGCCAGGACAGCTCTAGATAACTCCTATAATCATTCCTATTCTTAACGTTAGTAGATATGCATCATAGCATTTGTAAAATTAACATGGCACTACATTTTGTAGAGATGCAACAACTATCATAACATATTTCTAACAGTTTCAGAAGTAAAATACTAATTTTAGAAATCATGTTATTATTTATGAATAACAGTATGATTTTGACACTGTGAAACTTGGTGTTACATATCTAAGTAAGGAAAATATGAGGATAGTACCACACCAAATGGAAGGCTGGAAGAGTGTGCAAGGAAGAATTCAGAGTCACAATAAAACAAGGGTGCCAAGCAGCATTTGTATGTGAGAAAAATATATCCAGAAGAGAATTTTTATTGCTATAGCATTAACATTCTCTGCTAACCAAAAAATAATATTTATAATAATGAAATCACCTAAACTCTTACAAAAATGAAGTATAAGATACATTTTTCAGTATTTAGGCAAAATATTATGCACTAATTAAATAATGCTATGTGTCTCTTGCCTTGTCAATCAATATATTTCAGAGATATAGAAAATGATAGCAAAAGGAAATCTAAGACTCCCAAAAGATGACACATCAACACATTTTTTTGTATGATTAGTAGGTTTCATGGTGAATAATAATTGTGTTTTTATAATTGTTTCTATTTTCTGTTTTGTAATATATATGGATTGCTTTTAAAATTATCATGTGTTAGTTTTCAACTTTTTAAATTGAATTCCTTTGTGAACTATTGGGAAAAAATTAGAAAATCTACCCTATTTACAAGAGCCCACAAAATAGTAAAATCCTTATGGATAAACTTAACTAAGAAGGGGAAAGACTTATACAGGAAAAAATACAAACCATTGATTTTTTAAAAAAAGGAGATACTGATAGAGTCACTTCATTTTTTTTCCTTCTTAGACGAGGACCCACAGAGCTGGTGCAAATTGAGATGGTATTTATGAAGTCATAAACAAGAAGAAATCAGATATACTGAACTGTGACAAAGGAAAAAAGGAGCTGATATCAATACAAGTGTTTTATGTTATACGAAGATACCCTCTTCCTGTCTGAATATGGCCAGGTGCCTGGATGCTTCACAGGGCCCAAAGTTCAAAAGAGTTCCATGTCCCACTTAGTGGTGTGCTATTACCATTATCAAATGCCTAATAACATTTTAATATGGGAGGTCACATTTTTAATTTCTACTGGTCTCACAAACTGTGTAGTAATCCTGGTTGGAATTTATGATTTTGCCATAGTCTGTCATATAATTGCTCCTTGACCAGATTGTCCCCCTACCTGCATTTGGAAGTATTCTTTATTGTTTATTCTTGGGGTTTGTATTGTTTATTGAAATCCTTATAAGTAGAGTCATTTGGGTTTTTTGATTGTTCACTGCTTACCTCACATTTCAGGAAAGGTACCCTTCCAGTTTCTATTATAACTTAACATATATTCAAATACATTCCTACTGCAATTTTGACAATGCACTCTAAATTTTCTTTGGCAGCACCTTGCAAAGTGCTTTAGAAACATGCAAATTATTAAATGCCTGTGAAAGCAATAAAGAAATTGTGAAAGAAGGTCATCGCAGATGCAAGTCCCATTGTCCAGTTTTACCTTATATCACTAAGGATAAGGCGACTCCTTCAACAGTTATTTTACATGAATATCCCTTCATCACCCATGTCTATTTCCAAATCTAAAGGATGTAGATAGACAGTGCCCCAAAGGAAGGATTTTTCAGGAGTTCTACAATATGATGAACATCGAAAGCAGTGAAAGATTACACTGTATTTTCCAAATTCACAAAGTATCACACAAATGGGGACAATTTTGAGTATGAAAAAGATCCTATTAATTATCATATCAGGATAACCAATATAAAATGTCCATTTCCTTGGCCAACAGGGATACTGAGTTGCCTTAATATATGTCGTACATTTCTCTGATATTTCCCTTCAGTTTTTGCACCACAATCATTGTTTTCCTAAAAGTTTAGGAATAAAATTATTCATACTTATTGGCCACAGAAATTATCATGTATATAATATCCTGATTAATTTTTAGAACCAATCTCATCTAAATAACTACTCTATGTAGTTTTGACATGTGCATGTATTTAAGGAGCTTGAGAAATGCCCGTTTTCCATCTCAAAGAGACCCAGGGAAATTCTCTCCCCTTAGAGAGTATAGAGATCCTTCATGCATTTGAAGAAAGCAACTTGACTGAATATCAAACTTTATCTAAAATCAGGGACACTCACAAGGTTCATAGATTTGTAGAACACAAATATTTTGGTTCCATGAGAGCATAATACAGATTAAACAACAATCTTTTACTAAAACTCCAAATTAGAAGCAAATTAAATACCAGATATTCAAAATTATTTTTGCATATAGTATATATACTTATATATACACACATATATTTAAATATATACATAAATATATATATATATACACATATATACTTCAAATCTTCTCATATAAATATGTATATATAATATACAAATAATATGCTATATATATTTAATATCTACTGTGTATACAGATATGCATATATATATACACAGAATATATATATATATGTATATATATATATATATTTAAAACTTAAGGAATGAGTGATAAAACCTACAATCAGTTTTACAAAGCTGTTAAATGATGAATACTTCAATTGCCTTAATTTATGCATGAATAATTCTCAAAAAAGTATAGTCATTTATACAGTCATCTGTTGATTTCCTGGCAGAGTGAAATAGAATCCATAGCCTCTTAAAAATACTTCATTGAATGTTTAAATATTTATAAAGCATATTGCACTAGGTTACAAAGTGGTTCCCTGGCAGGTAGTACATTGTCACCTGAGCACCATTGTTCCTGTATGTATTGTGTTCTTCATTGGAGAGAGGAAACCGAGGGCTACATCTCTCAGAATCCTTTTCTTCATATAGTACCAGATGTGAGATGCCAATGGGGAGAACTCAGAGGAGATTTGAAGGTAAAAAAGAGGAAGGACTTTGTATCCCATAGATGGTTTCAGTCAGTCACATTAGCAATCATGAGAGGTGGGCCTGAGTGTTGCAAAGGCTTAGTGAAGACAAGAATTTTCACAACTTTCTACAAACTAAGACAGATGGTGAGAGATTTTGCAGATATGCTTAATAACTCTGAAGACTTCTTGATGATATTTTGACAGCCAGCTACTTAGATGTTTTAGAGTCCATAAATGATCTCTTATGTAGACTGAAGGTGCAACTTCTACCTAGGTCAAAATATTCCTATGGCAAAGGATGGAACTCAAAAAACTGACACAAGCCTCTGCTGGACACTGGACTTTCAGTGTTGTTGAAGTTACATTCACAAACCTTATCACATGGCTTTTCATAAAGGAATAGTAACTATACTCTTTTTTCAGGCATGTGAAGGGAAGGGGGATAAAAATTGGTAGTGATTTATGCAGCATAAAACATACGATAACATTTACCTAAAATACTAAGATATATAAACTAGTATTATTCTGAAATCTTTGAATCCAAAAGAAGAGCTTACCCAGCTGAGTCCACAATCGGCAATAACACCTATATGTCTTTTATCAAACTTTCTCAGAAAAATAAGGAAAATAGGTATAGGAAAGTACTCAGCACAAATTATAGTATATCTACACTATTTACAAATTCCAACTCTCTGTCCTACTCTAATACAGTAAAATTTGGATACCCACAATTTCTTTTATTTTGTTTTTTTTTTTTTGCTAAACTCTCTTAGAAAGTGTTTTTGTGAACAAAAACTTAGATAATATAAATGAAGAAAACACGCCTCACAATTGTAATTAATCCCTCATCAGGTAGTTATAATATTTCTCTTTCAGAACTTCTTTCTCTCTCTTAATAAATATTGCCTTTTAAAATTTTCCCCAAAACCTGAGTTCTAATCTTTCTGGATGTTAAGAGCATCTTCTTTAATAAGAATATCCAAATTTATCTCATTATTTTTATTGTTAATAGCTTGACATTTGTCACAAACTTCCCTAATCATTTTAAATTCATTTATTTGACATTGAGAATTTTATAGATTACACAATCTACATGCCAGAATAACATAGTTAACAAAAAGTCCTATTCTTTACCCTATTGGAGCCTGCAATTCTAAAACGTGTTAGATAGATTTTAAAATTTATAGGTCTCTATAGAAATTAAAAATGTAATAAGAAAGGTTTAGATTTTTATATTACATGAGGAAGTCAGGGAACGTATTTCTCCCTTGATTAGATGACATTTAAGAAAGTGCTTGAAGGCTGTAAGGAATCAGCCATTCGGGCAGGGGATGTGGCTCAAGCAGTAGCATGCTCGCCTAGCATGCTGCGGCCCAGGTTGGATCCTCAGCACCACATACAAAGTTGTTGTGTCCGCCAAAAACTAAAAAATAAATATTAAAATTCTCTCTCTCACTCTCTCTCCTTCTATCACTCTCTCTTTAAAAAAAAAAAAAAGGAATAAGCCATTTGGACATCTGTGGAAAGAGTGAACTATGCAGTTCACCCAAATCTCTCCTTTTGGTGCCTGCTTGTCCCATTCCAGGAACAACTAAGCAGAGTTTGGGGCAGAATCAAGTATGTCAGGGAAAAAAATGGTGGGAGGGGAAATGAGAAAACTGGGGGCAAGTCAGTGTTCTAAGGACTTTGAAGGAATTTGTTTTTTACTCTAAGAGAAGTGGAAAACCATCTCAAAATTCTAAAAATAGAGGAAACTGATGTGAGTTAGTATGAAAAGGGATACTTTGGTTAGCCGCTGCATGGATTATATTATCTGAAGTTTGGAGTGGAAACAAGGTGACCAGAGAGGAGGCTAATGAATCACTCAGGAGGCAGAGGTTTGTGATGTGAAAACATGGTCAAATTATAATGCTTGAAGCAAGAAGCATTTGTGAAAATATTATAGATGTGTGTGGAACACAGAGTAGAGGAAGATTCTAGAAATTTAGGCCAGCATAACAACTGCAGGAAAAAAAATCATTTTATTATTTGTTCTAATTCAAATCTATCCACTTGAACTTTCTTATATATTTTTATATGAGTTGATTTATATCCCTTTTTCTTTATTTGGGGGATATATACAAATAGCTTATTCTTTTAAGGGAGAGAATTAAATAAATATTGTTAGAGAAAATCTTGATTTTACTACTTATTTTAATTCTAAGCAAATTTATGAACAGATTCTCATTAGCTCTAATGCGACTTTATATAAAATTTTAGGAGACTGAGTGTCAAACAGTTCCCTGTTCTTTGAAAATAATGCTTTATTTTACCTTTTCTCTGTTCGATTTTGATTCCTGTGGCTTTTTAAATTTTTTTCTTATCTTAATGCATTGGTTTATACTACTATATATGAATAAAGATTTTACAACCCAACAAATTGCTAAAGGAAAATGTGTCTAGGTAAAATATAAGAATATTATATTACTTAGGGTTATATTACATAGATTTGAGTATTCCTTGCTTACAAAATATTTGGAGCAGAAATATTCAGGATGAATTTTTAACCGTGAGCAGATAACTTAAAATAGGTTATATAAGTGATAACAAGATTCTGAAATAAAGCAAGAAAATAAAGGTAAGGTGGGGTATATACATATTTAGAAATTCAAATATAAGTAAATTTTTGGTTCAATTAGGTCTTGAAAGAAGGAAATAGGATTTGAGGAAAGCTTTCAGATTTCTGTTTTTGGATGCCTACATAGTTACAGATGCTGGTCAGACATTTAGCTAAGTGTGGAAAAACAAGAGCTGGGAAAATTTGAGACAGGGATAAATGATGTAAGTTTATAGGATATTAAATTTGAAGCTCCTACTGCATATGGCTCTGTTACTCAACAAGCAACAGTTTGCGCAGTACAAGTTTGATTAGTTTGAAAATCAAGTAAAGAGATCTCATTTGATATAATAGAGATGAAGAGGCCTATTGAATATATTTAGTGGTATCACATAACATGAGAAAAGATTTATAAGAGTGAAATTGGCAACACTGTATGTTATGATTCTGCAAGGAGAAATTGATGGTAGATGAGAGGATTTTTAATTAATGTGCTTGAAATCTTCTTTTAATTAGTGTGTTTGAAATCTTGAGGAACTGAACCAGAATAAAAACTGTGGCAATGCAGAGAATGCAAATAGAAGGAAATAAGCCACTCTTACTAGCAGTATAGGTCTCAAGAAAAATATTGGCAATAAAAGGCATAATCTGATAACTGGCAATATGATGCCGTGTATGATTGGTAATTTTTATGGATTATGTGCTATTAAGTTTCAGCTATGAGATATCCCAGAAAAGGTCATATGTTAGGCAAGGCAAGAATGTCAAGAGGTGAATGCTTTGATTATGAGAACTGTAACCTCATTAATGGATTAATCCATTTGATTGATTAATAAACTGGATGATAACTGCAGGTGGGTGGGACATGCTTAGAGGAAGTATAGGTTACTAGGGGTGTACCTGTGGGGATTATACCTGGTTCCTAGCTCCCTGGCTCCTCACTCTCTGCTTCCCACCTGCAAGGGGCTGAGCAGCTTTTCTCTGTCATACCCATCCTTCATGATATTCTGCCTTACCCCAGCTCAGAGCAATGCAGTCAGCTAACTATGGACCGACTCTCTGAAACCAGGAGCCCAAATTGACTTTCCTCACCTAAGTTGTTCTTGTCAGGTATTTTTATCACAGTGACAAAATGCTGACAGGTGGGAAGTCCTGTTTTGATCTTATTATGTGTTATTTAACAGTGTGTGCTATGTGCTAAATCTAAGGGAGAACTATCATCGTCTTGATTTTACCCTTGATTTTCAGAATACTTAAGTAATTTTCCAAGTCTATTTAAGATGTATTATAAAGAGCTGAAATTTTGAACCCTTATCTTTGTGGTTCCCAAACCTGTCCTGCTTATGTTTCATCTAGTAAAGACAAGCTAAATGTAAGATACAAAACAGGATAAACAAAAGCAATGTAACAAGAAAGAGGGGAGAATAAAGTGAAGAAGATCTTGGATAAGGGATAAGGCTTACTTCAACACTTTTCTATTTTATTCTTCCATCACAAAATAATGACAGAAGAGTCATGCTCTTTGACCCCACCCCCACCCAAATGCACGTAAAAAGGCACATGGTAACACATATAAATGTATATACTACGTCTTACCCACACATACACATATACTTGCTTCTCTGATTCATTTGTTTGATAGTGATTTGTCTCAAAAGTGATTCTGGGAATTGATAATATCTAAAATATTTCTATGTTCACTAATGGTTGTTTCAAATTAATTCTGAGAAAAGCAACAAATGATAGATTAGTCTCTGAGATAATTGTGAATAAAGAATAAGTTCTTTCATCTGTGTAGATATAATTGTTGACCAGAAATGTATTTCTAGTCATACGTATCTGAAAATTTCAACATATTTGTCAATAGTATCACCCCCTTGCTCTTCCTAAACCTATCCCTTTCCACCCTTACACTCCTAACCTTTCAATTCTATCTGTTAGAGGTGGGCACATATAGTATGTTACTGAAGATTATTAGAAAGTGAAAGGCGTGTAAATACAATTATATCTTATTCTATTTTAAGCCAAGTTCTTAGATAATATTCAGAGATACAGATTTGTATGCAGCATTGTAACTGCTCTACAGAAGTTTATTGTTCAGAACAAGGGAAAGCAATAAATCAATATAGAGGACATAATTTCATAAAATACTAATATTTATAATCATATGTTTAAAAGCCAAAGTGTTACTAGCTTTATTGATGAGGTACATAGAAGGCTTCATGGACATATCATGTTTGACCTGAGTCCTAAAGCCACTGTATAGGTTAATGTTTAAGAAATATTAACAATGTTAGTTTTTATCTTTAGTAAAAGAAAGGGAAAGAGATTATTACTAAGGATACTTTATGAAATAAAAACTATTAAAAATGCTTTTGGAATATCCAAAATGGAAGAGGGGAAAGATGAAATATGAGCTATAAGTAAAACTGTACCAATACTACAAAAAGAGATAAACACACACCCATAAATTGAAAATGATAAGAAGATATGTTCTTCCTTGTGATGTTCCTAAAGTCTCAATACAAATAGCCCTGAACTGAATTTAGTGGCATACCTTGGCTTTTATTCAGAGAAAGATAATGCACTGATCACTTCTCAGTCATCTTGGCAGTCCATAGCTTGTGAAAGTGGAACAATTTGCTTTCTAAACAAATCAGTTTGATTCTGAGGAACATCAGCCAGGTTTTCTCTGACCCTATTTCCTACTGGATGTCTTTATCTCTGAGGATTTAAATCTTTAGATATTCAAAGACCAGAGATATTAGTCCAAAAAATAAACATGTATGGCTTCTGGCATTTTTGATCATTAATTTAACTGGTGGACACACATTTAAATATAATCAGGGTCAAACATTTCATCCAAACTTTCAATTGGTTACTAGTAATTTGCAGTGATCTCTGTGAATTCTGACTATGAGAATTACCCACTTTACATTCACAATTATTATTGTTAATCAAGCCAAGAGACTAATATGAAAGAAGTGAATATACCCTCATCACACAAAGCAGAGGAAATCTATTAACTAGTGAGTCTTGCTGAAAAACTATATTTGTGAAGAAGCAGCAGCCAATCAGAAAGTCACTTAGCCTGTCCTGTAGTTTCTTACTGTCCATCTCCCCTCAATACGTATGCACGCATTGCTTCTTTATACAGAACTCATGACCATGCATTCCGCACTAATGCAGCAAAAGTCTCAATTGCTTCTTTATACAGAACTCATTATCCTGTATTCTGCACTAATGCAGCAAAAGTCTCAATTATGTATTATTTTTTTTCTTGGAGGTGCTAATATTAAACAGGCAAAACATTTCCTATCACTATCTATAACTTATAATTAACTATGTTCCAAGGATCAGGACTGTGGACCTAAGTTTTTATAGCCCTACAAACATGTTTCATTTTGACATGACCGTCTATCTCTTCAGACACAAAATCTTAAGAAATCAGAATTTAGTTATTTCAACTATTTCAAATTTATGGGAATAAAACCACAGGCTGATTGTATAATGTGGCCAAGATTCAATTTCAAATTTGGAAGATAACAAATATCTAAAGACAAATTAATAGGAAATTCACTGGAGAAACCTGAGGAAACAAATGTTAATTGAATTGTTGCTTCATGCTTAGAATTTGGTTGAATGGTCTACATTCCTACAATTACCATATCTCAATTGTCAAGCATTTATTCCTGTTGCCAGGTCTTTACAGTTGATCATGACCATCTGGAAGGTTACCTCTCCTATTTTCAGATCTCTAAATTCTACTCTATTCCCCACAAACCCAAATAAATAGGTACGATAATGTCTAATCCATGTGTCTTTATCACAGTGTCTCTTAAATTTAATTTCAGTTTTTACAATTTTTAATTACCTATGTATCTATTTACCTATTTTCACATGATTGTTTTCCCTGTTTCCCTGTAAATTGTATGAAGATAGGGACACTCCATGTCAGAGACAGTAGAGGCCTTTTTAAATTATAATAATCTAACAAATAAATAAACATCATTCCATTTATAGATAAGGCATATAGAAGCAAAGAGTAAATAATTTCTCTGGTTCCTTTCATTACTAAATATGTATGCTCATTTTCAATATGTTGCTGACTGGACTGAAATTCAATGCTTCTAGATATATTATAATCTCTGAACATCACAGTTCACTCAGCTCTGTCCATAAAGAAACACTACTTAAGGAAAAGTGGAATTGACTCCAGGAAATGAAGGAAGACATTTCAATGGCTCTGAGTAATAGGTAATAGGGTGGACTTTGAGGGAAAAAAAGGATATACTTTGGCTTAGGGAAAAAAGCTTGACAGTTTGCCTTAACTCCAAACAAAAAATACATAGGTCTTTGAGACAAGTTGGCTATTCAATAGACCTAAAGTTATCTGGTACATTACTTCTCCTAGTTATTCTACAAAATTGAATTACCACAAATGTCAGAAGATTTCTGTTTTTACCAAGGCAAGGTACAAGCTATTCACTGTTAAATTAATGAATATAGAAGTCAGTAAAATTTGGAGAAAATTATGTTTTATGCCATGAAGAATTAGTATCTGATAATTATGTTCAAATGTCAGCCTCTATTTGCGTCACATGAGTAAATGTATTATTGTTCAATTTTGCTTCATTGCTGCCCTTTAATCTTCAAATATGGGATACACAATTATGCTTCAAAAACTTTAAGAAGATAGAGCCCAAAGCAAACCTACTATCTGAAAGACCTATTAAAAAATAGTTATGGGTAAAAATAAATCTGAATAAAAAAATGAAAAGCACAAACAAAATCCCTAAAGTGTCCAATATGAATGTTCTTTAAAATATACATAGAATAATAAAATGAGTAAAATCTAGATAGAAGGTATGTTTCATTACCAACCAATGAGTATATGTATATTAATAAAATGTTCTTAAGTACTTAAAGAGGCATTCCAATAAAATAAATAATGTAATAGTAAAGATAACCTAAGTATTGTTCAATGTAAATTAATTTGTGTGCTGCTATGGCTTGATGTTTTCTATCTCCTGATGGTTCTGGTCGCCAGTGTGGAAATTTGGAAACAGAAAGTTTAAGAGTTTGTGCCTAGAGATCCTCAGGTTGTTATCAGTGTGGCCTTCAGAAGTGAATGCTTGTCTTCAGGAGTGGATTATTGAGACAGTGAGTTGTTATAAGAACCTGAGCCTGACCCCTGAATTTCTCTTTGGCTTCCTCTATAGTAATGTGATCCCTTCTTCTCACATATACACACTCTTGGCCCAAGGTCTTCATTGGAGCCAAGATGATATCAACGCCATGCCTTCTACATACCTCTGCCAGTTGACAAGAAGGTGTGCTCCTTGATGATCACTGTTCTGCAAATTTCTTTATGCAGCACCAGTAGGTGAAAGGTTGATCAACAAAGCTTTAGTCCTAGTGATCTTGTCCAACAGGAGAATCAGATGCTGATCTTCACCTTGCAGATACTTTTGGGCTCCAAAAATTATTTTTTAGGGTATCTTTCATTAAGCTTTTTAGAACAAAAGACTTTGCCCTCCATTTTGGAGAATTCTTTAAGGACATGTTATATCTTCAACTAAAAAATCAGAAACACAACATTTAAATAAATTCATGGGGAATGATTCATCTTAGTACACAGAAGATATGTGTATAAAATCAATAATAAAAAGAATCAGAAAATTAGAAAAGGTAAAGGTAAACTTGTAAAGCAAAAGTAAATTGTTAACTGCTTGAACACAAAAATTTTAGATTAGACAATGTGTTAACTCTTTTCAAGGAGTAAATGGTCAGTTGACAAAAAGCTGGGTTTAGCACATCTTTTTTTTTTTTTTTTGGTAAGTGACCAGATGTTAAATATTTCAGATTCTATTTGTCACATCTGGTCTTTGTCACATAAAATATTCTTTGTATTTTTCCTTATGATTCTTAAAAATATAAGTAAATTCTCATATGGAGTTTTTTTTTTTTCTTTTAATAGGCTGCAGACAGGATTTGGCATATGGGTCAGTTGCAATGGCAAATCCTACTTTGGAGAAAGTAGAAGAAATTATCAGTAGATGCATCATGTACACAGAATAAGAGAAAAATTGTTTTATTAATGTTTTTATAAAATTAACACTATATTCACTTACATAGTATCATGGATACTATAGGGACAAATTCATTCTTCCTGATATAGTCTCATTATCTGGATTATACCCTTCCTCATTTTCTGATTCTGAATTTAATTCTGACAGTTCTGATAAATGCTGTGAGTTATAGAGGTATAAATGAGTTCTGTGTAGTATAAAGAAACTATGCAGACCCTTGCCCTCCTCTGAAAATAAGAAACAAACAAAACAGCTATTTCCTATATTTGCCTGTTCATTTTTATATTTCTGCTCAATAAATGCATCTATCTTTGGCTTCTCTTTCTAGGTGTCTACAACACTGTTCTTGAAATAATTCATTGAAGTCTTTAAAGAATAAATTCACTGTCTGTAATTTTAAACTTCTCCTCCATAGGAGAAGCAAGTAAACTTAAAAGCGTACTTCACTTTTCTGCCATTGAATATATTTCCATTAAATAAAGATAATTCTGGTGGTAAAATCTTAATATGTCAACTGCCAGCATGCATACGCTTGTGATTTCTAAGCCTGAAATTGATCTAAAAGAAAATTCTGAAGTTTTTTTTTTTTAAAAAAAAATGGTAAATCACCTAATCCAGATCTTACCTTATTTGTTGTACTGATTTTTTTTTTTTTTAATACTCAGCTTCCATGAAACAAATGCCAGGTGGATAGCAGTAGGGAAGGAGAAATGCTTTTGGTTGAAACGTATTTCCTGCTCCTCCCATGTCCTACTGAAGTGGCACCCCTTTCTCCACAGAAAAGCTCTCTTCGCCATGGCTGATTTTAGGACTGTCAGCAAAAGTGTCTCTGCAAAAGAGTCCAATGTAGATAAACTTCCTATTTTCATGTCACCATGTTTACTTGGCCACCGGCCGAGAAGATACCAGTACTCCAGGTGCTGGACACCCTCTTACTAGTTATCACAAATGCATCCAGTATAGTACTTTGAAGAAATGTGCAAACAAGGCCTCTGGCCTTGAGCTGGGGCCTCACAGAGATGTCTACGTTTTTAAGATAAGTTACAAATGGGCCCATGGTAACAGCTGGCAGGGGGAAGAAAGAAAGGGGAGAAGCAGCTCTCCCCTTCTCAGGTGCTGTCCTTGAAGAGTTAACTTACCCAGAACAGTGAAAGAAAAAGCTGCTTTTATGTGAACTTCTGCAGACTGTGAACTTCTGAGCCCCTCCCCTTACATGCTGGGTATAAAACTCTGAAACTTCCTGAACTCGGGGTTCAGGGGATTGATTGATTACAGCAAAGGCTGTACCCTCTGTACCTGGCTGCAGCCAAATCAAACTGTTTCCTGCTATCTTTGGTGCCTTGCCTCATTTGTCCCTACAACACTACTTTCCATATTACAAAAAAGATTTAAACAACATTTTATCTTTCAAATCTACAAAAAAACTTTAAAGCTAACCAAGCTTGATAAGCAGAAAATTTGAGAGCTTTTAAAATATTTATGGGGAAAAGCAAAGTGACAGAGTGCCCTGAAGGAAGAGTGGAGAGGGAGGAATAACAGAATCTGTGGCCTGTTCCAGTACTCATCTTGATTCTGCATTGCAAGAATTGCTTGGGACTTCGGAAATTCAGGGGTTTGTAGGAAAAAAAAAAATATGTCTGCTCATAACAAACACAGAATGAGTGCCTGAAAAGCCAGTCAGACTGTTCCTCTGCCATTTCATTGCCCATATTCTTGAAAGTCTTGGGAGGAGATCCTTCTGGTTGACGCTTTTGACCACTGTTTTAATCAAAGCTTATTTGTATTCATTTGTGATTAGAGCAGCAATACAGCATACGGCAGATTTTTAGTTGCACATAATATAAGATTTATTGGGTTTGCATCTAGCTCTGATATTATAAAACACAATTGCCATGCCACATATGAAAATAGAGCTCTGACCACAGTCAACAGCCCACTGTTGATTTAGATTTCCTTAGGTTTTTGGGTTTTTTTTTTCGTAATGCTTTTTTTTCTGCTCTGAGTCCCCATTTTCTAATGTCCCCTTAGGCAGTCCTGGCTGTAATAGTTTCTCCAGATTTCCTCATTTTCCCCATGAACTTCTCTTTGATATCAACATAGTTTTTGAAGAGTACTATTCAAGTAATTTGAGAATGTCCACTTGTTGGAATTTGTCTGAATTTTTTAAAACTTATAGTAACCCTAGTGTTACATTTTAAGGAGGAAGACCACAAAGATAGAGTGGCATTTAATCATTATTGCTATGGATGTTAACCTTGTTCACATGACTCTGGTGTTTTTGTTTGTTTTGTTTTTTCCTTAAGATTTCTCTGTTGCAAAGTTAACCTTTTCTCCCTCTTTCTAATATAAATTTTTGGAAAACAAATTACCATGTGTGGGTTAAACTAGAGTAATAATTTATGCCATAAATTATTACTGAATAAATGATTTGAAATTTGTTTACAGGAAAAAAATTGTCTCTTTTCCTTTATTTATTGACTGATTGATATTTATATCAATTTTCTCCAAAATATTAATGTATATTGAATATTAGAATCCAATACAATTTTGTTTTTTAGTGTGGTGGAGTAAAATATGCTATCCCACATGTTTCTTTGTAATTATTTGAGTTGGTTATTGTGGGGACAAGTGCATGGAGTACTGCATACATGGCACACTTTAAGGGCAACTGAGTGGCAAGCCAAGTGCATGAGAGTACTGCGTACTTGGCACACTTGAAGGACATCTGAGTGTCAGGCCACTCCCCTCTTGCTAGGCCCATGAGTGGCAGGCCACTTACCTGGTAGGCACAGCCCTGGGCATGAGGCCATGTGTTGCAGTTCCTGTGCTTGTTCCACAGTCCACTCCTCAATTGGTTGCTTCAAGGACAGTTAGCAGAAACTGCATTGGTGGCTGCCTGTAATTTGCTTAGCTACTGCCTGAGTATATATACATGGTAACTGCACAATAAAATCAGAACTGCTTGCTTCCTGCTTGGTCTCCAGAGGTCTTGATGAGTGACTCTGCAGCCACTCTCCCTGTTCTGTGGACCTCCTCGCAGGATGAGAGAGAGCCCACACAGATTATTTAGAGAAGCTAACTGAAGACAAGGGAATGACTCTGACAAACTTTTATGAAAAGAACTACACATACATTTACATTACTAAAGTAAATGCAAATGCCTTGGAAGAATTTTTCAGTAGGAAGAAAAAGTTGGGATTCTCACAGGTGGCCCAGACAGACATTACCCCAGGCAATCCTTACCTAGAGCAGCTCAGTTGCATTAACAACACAATCCTTGCTTACTGTGAAGTCCTCTCCTACCCTTCCTAGACTATCTCCCTTCTACTTCCCTAGTTCTTGTTTGTTTATACTGAAGATTGAACCCATGAGTTATGCCTCCCCCAACACCTTTTATTTTTTATTTTGATACAAAATACCACTAAGTTGTTTAGGACCTTAGCAAATTACTGAGGCTGCCTTTGATTTTGCCAGCCTCCTGAGATTACAGGCATGTGCCCCCCAAACTCTTCTACACACCACCCCTGCCCACCACCCCTGTACTCCCCATCACCCCACAGTCCTTTTGCTGTATACAAACATGAACTATTTGGTCCTTCTTTGAGTCTAATACACACACACCTTAGGCATGTAGTAAATGTTTCATGTTATTTTCATGTGTTCAGTCTATTTTCAGTTTATTCTATAGAAAACAAATTATTGAACTTTTCAAGGAAAAAGGTGTAACTTTAAGATTTAAGTCTTAAAAAAAAAGACTTAAGATTTAAGACTTTAAAGGTAAATTCAAATGCTCAAATTTTTCTCCCTTTGCCCACTGGAAACTCTTTCAGTCACTTTCTATGTCATTTTGGCAAAATTCCATTGGTAATTTTCTTTTTCTTTTTATCTTTTTAATATTTATCTTTTTAATCACAGATCATTTCAAGAAATAAACACACCAATGGGTGCGTACACACACACTCACACACACACATACACACCTCTTTCTATATGTAACTATTTTGTATCTGTAGGTATCTGTATTGAAGATGAGTTCATGCTAATGTATATACCTCTAATCTACTATCACATGGATTATCACCTGCTCCCTTTCTTAAGTTTTTCCTCCACTATATGCTATTTATAAATTGCTCAATTTTAATACCAATATTAGAACTGTTAACCTGTAGCACAATGAAAATGATTTGTTAAGTAGAGTATAGCACAGTTCCTTTTGTCTTCAGTTTCAAAAATTTCATTCATATCATGTTATTCAGTTCAGAATATTTTTTCCTACTTCTTTCAGTGAATAAATTTACAATGCAGTTTGATTCTTTGGTGATATTCTGCATTCATTCCTAGGGCCCTCTATCTGCTAAATAATTTGTTTTCATTTGTAACAGTATATTGCATTCTTTGTTCTGTAAACAAATGCATAGTTTCATGAATCTACCATTACAATATCTTATAGAATATATATATCATGAAAATTAATCTGTGTTTCCATACAGAACCTCATTCTTCCACCTGAGTTTGTGGAAGTCACTGGAATCTTGACTGTCTCTGTAAATTTTCTTTCCAGAAAGCCATAGAATTGGAATCATGCATTAATTAATTCTTTCTGCTATAGCAGTCTGTTCTCTTTCAATCAGCAATATGCATTTAAGTTTCATCAATGCATTCTCATGCCTAATAATTTTTTAAAAAAATTTCTGAATGATTTGTGTGTGTTTGTGTGTGTGTGTGTGTGTGTGTGTGTGTGCGAGCGCGCGCATGTGCAAGTATACCATTTCATCTACTTACTTATTTCAGGGCATTTGGGTGTTTCAAATGTTTAGCAATTGTAATTAAAATTACCTAAAGTCTTCACTTGCAAGTCTTATGTGGATGTAATTGTCAAATCAGATAAGTACCTACAATGTGACTGAAGAATCAAAAGGAAAATTGTGTTTAGCGTATTAAGAAATTCCCAAATTATCTTCACAGTGGCTGAACCATTGTGTATCTACACCTGCAATGACTGAGAGTTTCTTTTCCTTTACCAGCATTTGGAACTGCTCTAAAGCAAAACTTCCTTTACCAGCATTTGAAACTGCTCTAAAGCAAAACAAACAAACAAACAAATACATTATTAGAGATCAAAAGCCTGCCATGAAACCAAGGAAGCTGCAGTGGTCCTCTATTACAGGTTCTTAACATCACACTGGAAATATTTTACACGTATCATGGAGAGTAGAAGGCATGAGTTTATTACAATGGATAGAAAAAGAAAAAAAAGGGAAATTTTCAAGGAAATGCTCTCAGAGAGGAGAGAGACAGCACCCACTTGCTTTTTGGAGTCCCAGGTAATTTCCAGAGCGTCCCACCCAAGTCCACCTCTTTACTTTTGACAGATAGCAGGATTACATCAGACTTTCAAGTCCCGATTGTGCATAATCTTACCACAAAGAAAATTCAAGGTAACTCTGGGTCATACTAATCAGTTCTAATGCAATATATTCTTACAAAATTTCTGGGTGGGGGGATTTGCTTCTAACCATGGTATCTTTGAGTTCTAGATGTGGTCACAAATTCCTAGCTTGTGCTCTTATTGACAGGAAGGAGACTTTGGTTCTGCACTGTCCTACAGATAACAGGTTGCTTGCTGAGGAATGTTAACATACCCTATTGACTTAAGTCAGGAAGGGCTTCAGATAACTTTTTTTTTTAAAAAAAGCATGAGGAGGGGGATCAGCACAGTAGGCCTAGTTTAGAGAAATATTGCCTTAACCTCATGTTCCTTCCACATATATTGGTTTTTGTTATCTATCATCAAAATTGGCCATCACAATCAGTGTACAGTGGTGTTTTATTGTTTTGATTTGTAATTTCTTAATGACAAATTATTTGGACTATATTTTAATTACAAAAAAATTATTGCAAGAAATTATAGAAATCATACCCTTCTCTCGAAGTATCCTACATTATTATCATCCTGAGAGTCAGTGTTATTATTTGGAACACACACTCCCTTACCCTTTTATATGTTTATTACATATATGCTTTATGGTGAATATTTTTAACTTCTTTCACATGTAAATCTTGTGCTCTAAGATAACAATATTAATAGGCAATATATTTTGCAGATAATTAAGTCCTGTGGATCTAAAGTTTGTGAATAAGATTAATGTCCTTATAAAAGTGGCTCCACAAAAATCCCTTTGCCCCTTTTAACAGGGTGAAAACACAGGAAGCCACAATCTTAAGGAAACTGGCTTTCACCTGACACTGAATCTTCAAGTGCCTTGATTATGGACGGACTTATCTGGCTGCAAAACTGTGAGAAATACTTTTTGTTGTTTAAAACACCCATTTTATGGTATTTTGTTAAAGCAGTCCAAATGGATTAAGATAAAGATATAATGAATTTATGATCTAGAGTTTGATTTGGTCCTCTGGTTCTATGTAATTTACATTGAATCTAATAGAACCTCTTTATGGATTTATTATGTAACTTTCTTTGTTCTGCCCTTATGCTCTCACCTAAGATATTTACCATGGCTTCTATTGATGTTTTCCTCCATGAGGATGTCTAATAAAAGCGTTTGTAATGCTACTTTTTCCCCCCTAGCATAATCAAAGAAGGATAACATTTCTGAAAAGAAAAAAGCAAAATTCTAAACTACAAAGAGTAACTTCAGCAAGTCTGTAAAGAATGGTAGCCCAGGCAATAAACACTTGAGGGTTTTTTTTTTTTTTTTCTGAGACTCATCATAGCTATTAATACTACTTACAGCTTGCAAATTTGGGTATGGAAAGACAGATAAAATTTTGAGATAAGCACCCTAGGAATCTTTTCAAAGAGAAGAAAGCTAACTGCAGTCATAACTGTTTTAGGTTTTCTTTACCAGTTAGTAGAGGGTTGTGTTGTTCAGTTATTGTTTTGTAGGATAACAAGATTAAAATTTGTAGGATAAGGGTAATAATAAATTCATTTCATAAGTATATAAAAATCCAATTACATTTTTTGTATTACAAATATCTTAAAAGTAATGCCTCTATACTCTTTCTTGTAAAGTACACTGAGTAAATAATTCCAGGATGATTAAGAGATGAACACATATTTTTTAAAAAGTATCCTAAAAATATATTCAATCAATAAAGTCATCACTTGTTAATAAAATATAAATTTGATTTTTAAAGAGTCATTTCTCATAGATGACTTTGAATTTTTGCCAAAATTGCAGAAAGACAATGAACAATTTTATCATTTTAAAAGATTGTTTGATGTCTGAACAGTGGCAATAATTTTAAGCATTTGACTCCCTCCATGTTGAACATATTCACAGCAATTTCACCTTATTTTTTCCCAAATTTTTTATGAATTCTTGGTAGAGGTGATTAATAATGCTATGTTAACAATTCTCTTATGAAAAACTTGGTCAAAGACCTTACAAAAATAATCAAATGCAGACCTTAAAACCTATTCTTCTCATTGTTATAATAATGCACCTTTTGATTTCAAACTTTAGAATAAAAGTTTCATCTGATGTCTTGTATGTAAAAGATCCTTCTTAGGAATACAGTACTCTAGAGAATTAATTAATATCAATTATACTATAAATACTCTCAAATGCAGTTACGAAGAAAATAATTAAGAACTTGGAAGTTAAGTCCAAGAGAGTATATCAAAGTTATCTTTTTAACATACTGGTCATTATTTACAATTTTATTCCAAAACTATTTAACTATTAGAGAATAATGCTTATCTTGATCATTTACTATTTTGTTAGTGATCAGATATATTAAATATTTGTGTATGATAAGAAAGACAAGACCAGATCAGAATGGTTTTATTGTTCCAGAGAATATGATTCAATTCTAGCTAAAAGCAGTCTTATAATAATATTTTTCCCTTTTACATTTCCTGATAGACTTATAAAACCCTGTTCCTGAAATAATTTTGGGATCAAAATTTCAACTTCCTTGGTTTACTCATAATTGATGAATTAAATATAACATACACATATTTTATATTCTCGTTAGAGTCACATTTTAATGTTTAGAAAACTATAAAGATTGTCAAGCTTACTTGGATTGTCAAGCTTGAAAACAAACAAAAAAAATTGTTTTCTGCCTGATAAGAGTATCTTTGTTTACTTTGGGATCTTGTACCATACCAGAGACCCAGTGAGGTCATTTGGGGGGATGGTTAACTCATATGATATCAGCTTGACCACAATAGGTGTGTCTCCTTAGGAGGTCTGCAGACTGAGGACAGACATTTGGTTGCAAACAATTTCTGTCTAACCAAGCATCATGTGGGAACACGAGGTTAAGAGGATAATTCTACAAACTGGGTAGAATTATATGCCTATGCCTCCTAATAAAGTCACGCCTGCTACTCTAAGTAACCCACCTGAAATTTTTCCAGTACCAGTGACTGAGGATATCTGTGACTACTTTGGCTCTGTGGATGGCCTTGCTCTGCAACATTGGAGGATTCTGAACTTCTAGTAGATGTCAAAAGTAAGGGTGGTATTGGACTGTTCCCTAAATCTGCAATTACGTATATACATATATTTGATTATATACTAACAGCATTATAAAATACTATACATAATCAAAGTGCCTCACTAATTTTAATGGCTTCATAGTAAATTTCAATATGTATATGACAAAATTCCTACTATCGATTTTAAAATAACTGTTATCTTGTTATTAGATGTCATTTTTTTTTACAATTTTCACTATTGTACTATTGAAACATAGGTTTAACACACATGCAAACATATTTTGTACAAAAATTAAAATGTACTAATTTTGCATAAATAATAAGACATGAAATGTTGGGTAAAAATGTAATTTGGAATCAAACATGGTAGCTAGCACATGCTTGCAACCCCAGCTACTACTTTGGAGGCTGAAGATAAAAGAACATAAGAAGCTGAAAGCCAGCCTGGGTAACATAGTGAGACTCTGTCTCAAAGTAAAATAAAAAGAAAAATTGGCCAGGAATATAATTTAGTGATGAAGGACTTGCCTAGCATATGTAATTCTCTGGGTTCAATAACCAATACTGGGGATACACACACACACACACACACACACACACACACACGTGTGTGTGTGTGTGTGTGTGTGTGTGTGTGTATGTGTGTGTGTGTGTATCAGTGGTGCAGGCTTATAATCCCAGTGGTTTGGGAGGCTGAGGCAGGAAGATTGAAAGTTCAAAGCCGGCCTCAGAAAAAGTGAGGTGCTAAGCAACTCAGTGAGGCCCTGCCTCTAAATAAAATATAAAATAGGACTGGGCATGTGGCTCAGTAGTCAAATGCCCCTGAGTTCAATCTCCAGTATCCCCCACAAAAATGATTATTATATATGAAGATAAAACATATTATGTATGCATGTCTTTCTGGGTTCTGCTGTATAGCATGTACCATTTACCTCCTATATTATTAAAAAAAATCTTCCATATTAAAATTTTAATTTTTTTGTTTTCATAAGTGAAGATCACATGGAAGTTATAAATTAAATAGATCATATAATAAGGAAAGACTCTACTTTTGTCTGCAAATATATAATAGATGACTAAAAGCAGGATTCATGACTTAAGACTTGATATCTTTGCCTCTAGTTTGCATCCATATCCTATGCTGAGTCACCTTGAATTCCAGGAAAAACATGTTTGATTTATAAACATTTTGTCTTTAGTCAAAATACCTTCCCAGGCAACAGCAATTTTTTTTTTATCTCAGACAAAATCCCCACCTGACCAACCCTAAAATACCAATGGACCAGACCATGCTTGTTAAGGTTCATCTGCTTGAGCAGCTGTGCAAAGCTTCCAGCTATGCAACCCCTAACCCTTTCCCTCATTCCCTTTTCTATAAACCTCAGAGTCACTGTGATTCCCTAAAAGACTTTGCTAAGAATATTGCCTTTTCTTTTTGGTGTACCTACACTGACTGAAGTTCATTTTATTCTTTTCATCAGCACCATTTCTCTGGTTTTGTGGTGAGTGGACAGACCTGATATATTGGATCTCCAAAGACAGACTCCTGTCCTAAGACTCCAGTAGCAATTGCTAATCATCAAAAAATTAGTGACTATCACACCTCATCATTTTTTCTTACCATCTTGTAGATACATTTTTATAATTTACTATTGCCATAGGGACTTTGAGATTGCTTTTGCTAAAAGCACTGACTTTTCTCTTTAGTTTTTAGATGTCCCAAGGGTAATTCTGTCTGAACTACCTTAAATTTGGGGTTATATACCTGCTCAACTTTGCAGGTAGACATGTTAATGATTTAAGTGTTTGACTAAAGCAAGTGATTCTTCCCCATTAAGGCCGAAGACCCTATTAGAAGAGTAACTAAGATATTTTTCAAGAATTGCAAGCACCATCAAACTGCTGCCTAGAAGTCTCTAGTTACTGTGGTAAACCCAAAGGCCTAGCTTCATCTTGCCTTTCTGATTTGCCCTTCCTCTTGTTACTGTAGGAGGTCTGAGGAATTTCTAGTGAGGAAAACTCAACTCAGGACTACTGGGGTTTGTGACAATAGGAAAGAAATAAATTTAAGGAGACATCATTTTTTTTTTTTTTTTAGCAAAGGGAAAAAAAAAAACATTCCAAGGAGAATGTGGACTATGTCAAGAGTGAGAAGCACATCTGTGGTAAAACAAGGAATGCAGATTCAAAGGAGAAATGCAGAATATCTCAAGGAGAAACAGTAACCCCTTTATCTGAAGGTAATATTTATGGAGGAACAGTATCTAGAGGGTGAACTCTAGGTAGAGTCATGGAAGGTTACAGGACTTCCTGCCAATTTTTCTAGCACTTGCTCATTGTTCTCATAGCATGTTACTTTTTGTGGCCAAGGATCCAGACGAAGGGCATGGACTGAGTTGCTCATGAGGCTCCTTCTGCCTTCCACAGGTTCATAGTTGTGTCCTGCATTCTAATGGCTTAGAGGAATTTTTCTTTTGAGATTCAGCATGTCTTTTCCTGTATCCCCAAATTTTTATGAATCGTTCTCTCCCACAGTCACCTTCAATTCTAGGAACAGCAGGTAAAAAATGATAAACATCTTGTGACAAGCACCAGGCAGCAAAGACTTTCTTATCACTAATAATGTCAACTATAGTTTGACCAAAACTACTTGACTTTGCACACCACACACCTCTCACTGCTACTTATACTTTTCTATGATCCCCTATTTATTTTCTATGATCCCCTGTTTACTTTTTATGATCCCCTATTTAGCTCCTTGAAAGCAGGGATTAGTATTCTACTGGTTCCCCTACTTCCCAGTATGGTTATGTCAAATCAATTCATGTAATTTCACATTATTTCTTCTTCTCCTCCTCCTCCTCCTCCTCCTCTCCTCCTCTTCCTCCTCCTCCTCTCCTCCTCCTCCTCTCCTCCTCCTCCTCTCCTCCTCCTCCCTCCTCCTCTTCCTCCTCCTCCTCCTCCTCCTCTTCCTCTCCTTCTTCTCTTCCTCCTCCTATTTCCCTTCCTCTTCCTCCTCCTCCTCTTCTTTCCCCCTCCTCCCTCCTCCATTTTTCTCCTTGCCCTCACCACCCCACACACACTTCCTTTCTCCTTCTCCTCCTTCTTCCAGGGCAAGTGGCTAGGCATGGTTTGCTGGAACTTTCCCAAAGGCAGGGCACCTCTGGCCTAGCACTCTGGCAAAAAATATGACCCAAAATTTATCATTCCACCCTTTTTGAATTTGTTTTGCATTCACAGAAAAAAACAGAGATCTATTCTATTATATATAGGAATAAAGGGGAGTCAGAAAAGTAAAGTACAAAGAGGACCATGGCTTTGAATGCCTCTAATGAGTTCCTAAGGGTTTTTCAAGGAATTAACACTTAAGATGTTACTCTTCCTGTCTGTCTCTTTCATTGAATCTATCTCTGTCTCTCTTTGTCAGATGAGATTTTCTGGTTTTGTTTTACTTTTTAAATATGTGAAATAAAAACTATGTTGATAATAGAAAATGTAGAACATGATTTCTCCTTTGCTAATCGGTTCTTTTCAAATTACTCTAAAAATGTAATCCATTGATGTTTTAATTTCTAGTAGGGAAAATATATGTTCACCTCCATCTCATTTATCCTTATTAATTATTGTACCTTATTCCAAGAATATTACTTTTCTAGATTACATTTGAAATGTATTATTGTGTAATAATATACTTTATTATTATGTATTATTTTATGTAATACTTTATGTATTATTGTGTAAAATATACTTTGAGTGCTTGAATAGGATCTAACTGAATACATCATTTATGAATAGTAAAAAATGGAAAAATTTATCATGATATCTGAGAACATGATATAGAGTTTGGAGATTTTATTTTTAGCAGTGATTATTTTAGTATATTATATATTTGTAATCATTCCTTTTGTTTAGGAGAAGTACCTATTTTTACAGGTTAATATTATTGTGTAGTTTCACATTTTAATGTCATTAAAAATGTTTGTGTTTGAATGCTTTCTCACATGTGCTTTGGGTAGCAAATCACATGGCTTGTGTATTTATTCCATTACTATTCTTTTCTTTGGTTTCAGGTAGAATCTCTATACTATTTTTCTATAGTGCAGTAGACAGTAAATATTAGGATCTTATTTTTAACTGTAATAGAAATGCTTCTGCTGTTTAGGTATATTAATATTTTTTCTGTAAGTTCTGTACTTAATTCGTTTTAAAGTTGATAATCCATGTTATACCTTGTAAAATTATTTTCCAACATTGAGTAGTGAAATTATAGAATTATTCATTTGATTCAATTTATTTTTAGAATACTTTAGTTCATCTAGTGATCATTGCATTCCTGGGAAAAATGCTACTTGATTATGATGCATTATGCTTAATTATTTTCAGACTTTATATGCTAAGGCTTTAACTAATTATGTACACACACACACACACACACACACACACACATATATATATATATATATATATATATATATATATATATATAAACATACATATACACATATAGGTGTACTTTAATTAATTAATTTATTTTTTACTTTACTGAGAATTGAACAAGGAGCTCTGCCTCTGAGCTATATCTTCAGCCCTTTTTATTTTATTTTGAGACAGAGTTTTATTAAGTTCCTGAGGCAGGCCTTGAACTTGCATTCTCCTGCTTCAGCTTCCCAAGTTGCTGGGATTACATATGTACACCACTGTTCCCAGCTTTAATTGATTTTTTAAAATCTACTATTCAAATTATCATTTAGTATAGATCAGTATTGTTTTCCCTTTGTCCAATTTCGAGTGTTAGGCTTATCTTACCCACAAAGATTGACTTGAGAAGTAATTTATGATTTCTAAACATTTCTATATCATACAATACGTTCTCTTCAAGGTTTGCTAGAATATTTGATTATTTGCATGTATATTCTAAAGAGCCTTTAAAATATTTTGATGTTCATTAAATCATCCATTCAGATTCTGTACTTGAGTAATTTTTTACCATATATTTCCCTCAAAATTAAAATGCTAATCAAGATATCTAAATTTATAATTTATGCTTTTTAAATATTGCTGATTATGTCTCCCCTATAATTCCCTAATTGTCTGTTTTCATATTGTTGCTTTGGTGACTTTTGTTCTCTTCTTGAGAATCATTTTTTTTCCAGTCCAACACTGACTTTTGAAATATTCTACTTTATTGTCTTCCTTTTAAAAAATTCTTAAAAAATAAAAAATTCTTGCTTTAAATTTTTTCTGATATTTATTTTGATATTTTTCTTGAACTCATGAAATTAATATTTTACTCATTAACTTAAAAATATTTTAAGATAAAGATGTGTATAATATTTTACTCATTAACAAAAAAATTAAGAGAAAGATGTGCATTGCGTGTGTTCAGTGTCAACTGTCTTTGACTGAAAAGTATATTATATGTTTCAAGTAATATAGTTGTAGAAAATTCAAATTTTATGTTTTTTGTTTATTTGTTTTAGCTTATGATTTTTTGGGGGGGTTAGAGAAGGAGGGTACTATGAATTGTACCTAAGGATGCTCTACCACTGAGCTCTCTCCCCAGTCCTCTTTATTTTTTCTTTTGAGGCAGGATCTCACTTATTTGCTAAGATTTTGCTGGTCTCAAACTTGCAATATTCATGCTTCAGTTTCCCAAGTCTCTGGGATTACAGGTATGTACCACCACATCCAGCTAAAGTTTCAGTTATTTAATCAGAAAAATATTTTTAAATATACTGAAATTTTAAATTTCTTTGCCCAATTAAATTTTTTTTTTGCAATAAATGTTGTCATAAAAAATGTGTACCAATCTTGGAAAGCAATAATTCATTAATTTTTGAGAACAGTAGAGAACTGAGATTGTTGTAATATCATGTTCTTCCTCAGAACTGGTGTATGTAAGAACACCTGCTGCTTCAATAAAGACATCTATTGACTGATGATATCTATGTAAGTTTCACAAATTCTGTGGAGCTGAATTAGCTAATTCTGAAGACTGATGTCCATCAATAGAATGCTGCTAATATTATTACTGATGTATACTTTGGAATAGGTAGACAGCTTGCTGGTAAATATATAAAATCTTTCATAATTTTAAGTGTTTGAATTTTTTGTTACAGATTACTGCAGGAAACCAATATTACTCTCACTATAATTAAAATGCATATAAAAGAAGATTTTATTAGTTTTCCTGCACATTTTTCATGTGACACTATCTTGCATTAATGAGACTAGCAAAGTAGTTTATACAATTTATATAGTTGCATATATTTCCTTGGGTGTGTGTCATAAATCATAGATTTCTGGGAATCATTGAGCCATTTCTGATTAAGGTTTTTTTCAATCTTTACATGGAAATCTACTTTTTAAAAATATTTCCAGTGGAAGTATAATCCTTTGTTATAAAAAACTTTTCCATAATGCAGATTCTCCACAGTGTAATTTTTTCTATTTTTTTAGTAGATAAAGCAGTGTTTTATTTTTTTCACTTTTTACCATATTTTAATGGATTAATTTGAAGTAATAGAAGTGGAGATTAGACATGTTAATATCATGAGCTGAAAAATAATTAAATATAGTTGAATTATTTTGGGGTGTTCAACATAATGGCTTCCACCCTTTTCTATAAATGCCCTAGTGTCTCATATTATATAAAGCAGTTTTTTAAATTTTACTTCAGGATGCCTTCCACATCAAGTCATGACTGGGCCAAAGTATAGTTAATAGTATAACAAACCAAAATAATCCCTCCCTACTCACTTATCTATCTATCTATCTCTCTATCTCTCCATCTATCTATTTATTAATTTTGTAGTTACTCCTGGCTGCAACTGACTGTTGCTAAAACTAATAATGCAAAATTACCACAGTTAATGGCTTCAGGCTAGTGGAATTCAAACTTGATTGCATATTGAAATCACTGGGGATGATCTTTAAACATCAAAACCACCATCATGACCTCCAAAACTTATTCTTTGTTCAAACCTCAGACCAATGAAATAAGAATCCTTGTGATGAAATTCAGTCTCTATTAGTTTTTAATGCTCTTCTGGTTACTTAATACACAGAGAAAGTTGCAAAACATTAGCTTTCCTAAATCTCAAATGGATCCAAAGTAAATATGTTTTAAAAGTAGAAATGTTTTTGTGTGAGTATGCATTTAATCATTTATAATGCCACTCCATATGGCTAACACTTAAAGTTTAATTTTTTTAATTTAAATATCCATGTACAATATATGTTACTTTGGGGTGGGATGGAGCAGGAAAGAAATTGTGAATATTATTTTTCAAGTCAAAATTTTCAAGTCAAAATTGAGCCATTTAAAAAATTTAAATTAAAAAAAAATTAAGCAATTTTTTAAAAAAGAGCAAGAAGAGAAATAGAATAACTTTATAGTGGATTACAGGTGACCAGCATTAACATCAACAATTAGCTCATATTAATAATATATATCTTTGGTATCATGAGATAAAAATTTGTCTTCATGGTTTTATCCCTAAATCATAAACCCTCAGTCTATCATAAGAAAAATCATCAGAAAAGTCCCAATAAATGGCCATTCTACAAATAACTTGTCCAGTATCCTCAAATATGTCAGAAACATCAAAAAAAGAGGAAATTATGAGAAATCATCACAACCAAAAGGAGCCTAAAGACACATGATGACTAAATGTAATGTCATATCCTGATGATATTAGAGGATATTTAATTTCTAATAAATAAAATGAATATTAGTTAATCACTAAGGAAAACTCATTAAAATATGAAAGCTAATAATAATACACTATTGCTTTACTCATTAATTGGAGCAAATTTATTATACTAATATATGATTCTATATTTGGAAGTTTTCATATCAATTTTCCTGTAAATCTAAAACCCCTTTTGAAAAACGAAGTTTCTTTACAGAGAGAGAGAGAGAGAGAGAGAGAGAGAGAGAGAGAGAGAGAGAGAATGACAAACTCATTGCAGCCACTTTATGCAGTCAGTATTAAGATCAGCTTTACCTGGAAATAAAATACAAAATTTTGAATTTGGCTATTTTCTGTATACCTATTGAGTTACCCTAGAAATTCCCACTAATTAGAAATAGCCATAGGTATACTATTCTGAAGATTTCCTCTGAGTTTGGTATTATCTAACATTTCTAACTATTTTTATGTGGATAATTTCCTAATTCATGTTTCTTTAGTCTTGTCTTCTTACATAATACCACATACTTACATTCTCGTGCAAATGTTTTCATAGACTTGTTTATCAGCACAACAATAAGGTAGTAGAAATTTTGTAAATATCTATAATCCACTATCTTATCCAAAGGTATTTATTATTCCTCCTCTTCCATGCCACAAGAAGAAAAAAAAAAAAGAAAGAAAGAAAGAAAAAAAATTATGTCCCTTGAAAGTTCTTCAAATTTTTCTATATCAGGGTTAAATTAAACATATTCTTCAAATCCTATCTGTAGAGAGATAACAAATTGTATTGATTCAATAGTAAGAATATTTTACATTTCATCCTTACATCATATTCAACACCCCACATGATCTATAGCTACTGCTAATTTCTGGAATAGCATCAATAACCCAGTTTTTTCTATCTTTAATGAGGAGTTTTAACCTCAACATGGCATCCTTTCCACAAACAACCTGTAATGAATGACTCCCTATTTCCAAGCAAAGCAAGAAAGAATTTCTAATCACGGCATTCAGGCTCTTTCATATGGTAACCCCAAACTATCAATCATATTTCCTGTTTTCTGTAATACAAGTTTCCTGTTTCAAAAGTTAACACTGTTTTCATGTGAATCTGTTGTTTGCATTCTTGCCCATGAGGCTTACTATCTTTTATTCTCTCAGAAAATCTTTTCTCACAAAAATATTTTTTCTCCCTACCCCTGTTATTTCTGTACTCTACGATGTCCATCAAAACTCCAAATATTTTCTAGTATGAGGTAATTTAGCGCACTTATGTCTCATTATAGATGTTACTCAAATTTGAATATAATCTTTATGAAAACAGATGCTATTTTAAATGATTTTCAAATGTCTGCCCCCCTCAAAGGAGTTCTTCATGAAACTTTAAATACCTCTGGAGATATAACTAATTGTGAATAAATTAGCATCCATTTATACTATAACAGGGACATTTTTAATTTAAGAGTAGATAATAGATAGCAGAGGGAATAGGAAATTCAATTGGAAAGTTACAGCCCAAAGACTGAGGGAAATCTAGGGACCATGAAAACCGAGTGAGAGACCTATAAAAAAGTCACCAGTGAGATAGGTCAAAGCACACAGGAAGATAGGGGAACTGTACCTGAGGCCTTCCTAAGCTCTGTCTTGGTGTGATCTACAGTAAGTACAAAATGCTTGCCTAGGGAAGTCATTCAAACTTTGACTCAAACTCTTTTCTGGATACTTGTTTCTTCCTTTGTCATCAGTTTTGTAGATTTCCTTAATATCAAAGAGAATACAAATGTCTTTTACTGAAGTATCCAATAGAGATTGATAAATTCATCTATCATGACCTCAGAAACTACTTCAAGGAGATGCCCCACAAGGAAGCACATAACCTACTCTTGACCAGGGACCTTGACTTGTCCAGTGATTCTTGGATTATTTTTATCAGTGACAAATGATGTATCCATACTTGAATCTTGTTGAAAAATCACATGGGAATATCATTATAAGGAGTAAGTAATACAAAAATAATGACAATGGTTATAAAAAAAAACCTCTGTTGTCAGCTAGCATTTATTTGCATTATTCTTTAAAATGTACATGGTTTCCCCAACTGAATAGCCTGAAATGTTTTCTCTTTTTTCAAAATGCTGCTCTCTGTTCTGTAAATTTTCCATAAATTATACTGTATTCAACAGGACATTAGAAAAAGCTAAATCCAATGAGGTATGAGGATATCTTTAAGAAAATAGGTAGGGATCACAATAAATTATCAGCCTCAATTTATTGACACTGGGGTCCTTTTATCAATAAAGAAAAGAAGGCTGTGATTCTATTATTAAACATTAGAAATTAAAAGATGTTTCTGTAGATTAATTTACTCCTATGTCAAAAATGTCTTTCCAATTAAAATCTGTTAAACATATTTGTACTGATCCCATGGGAAAAATTTTATTATCCTCTGGAAGAATATAATGGAAACATTTATGAATAATAATGATGAGTGAGCATAGGATGGGAGGGTTAACCAATAGTAATCCTAGGCAATCATATGGCAAATAGGACGTTAGATGTTTAGGAAGCATTTAAAGACTATGATTTAAAAAAATCGAAAAAGTAAAAGAAGAAAAGGTACAGATACAGTTGACCTACTTAGATCTTGGCATGTCAATGAAAAACTAACTGTATAAATAGGACAGTAAAAATTTAAATTGAGGATCCTGAGGAACACTCTGGCAAATTACTCTGAAAGAATAAACAATAAAGAAAAATGTTGGACACTGGCGTTAAACTCCAAAGCCAAATACCCAGAGTATTATTGAGAAATAGATTCCATTTAAATGCATAATTAGATCCACAAGTAAAAAAAAAATCCCAGCAGAGATGAATGCATTTGTATCTTTGAATTCAATTCAGTATCTATTTTAGCCAGTGGGAAGCCACATAATGATCCAAAATACATGTATCAATGCCAGGAAGTCATGAATTTTTTTTTCAGGAATTTTGAATGAACAAATAGATAAAATAAGGTGGCGGAATATTCATATTAATGCTACTTTTTTTCTGTTTTCTCCCAGAAAACTTTCTCTTCTCTGTCCTGATATGTTATCCTACTGAGCACAATGTATGGACTATACCAAGAATCTCTTTTTCTTCTTCCCATTGTATTTGGCCAATTGTAGGTAGTGATAGGCATTGGGAAGAGGATAGGTTCTGCCAGGGAACTGTTCCTTTACAAGGTATCCTCTTTGATTTATGGTAATTGTTCTGTATACACACACACACACACACACACACACACACACATTTTGACAGTGTCACCAAAAAACCTGACAAGAACAATTTTAGAGGAGTAAATATTTATCTGGGGCTCACAATTTTAAAGCTATCACTCCATAGAGGGACAATTCCATTGCTCTGGGCCCAAGATGAGGCGGAATGTCATGGCAGAAGGATGTGGTGGAGGGAAGTGCCTCAGAACATGGCCATCAGAAAGCAGAGAGAAACAGCTCTACTCTCCAGCAACAAAATATGTAAATCAAAGGCTTCATAACCCGATCATTTCACATCTGAACTTTCTTGCATTGTTTCATACACGAGTTTTTGGGGAACACTTCATACCTAACCCAGAATGCTTTCTTCCTTTGCTCCTCTAGGTCTAGGTTATACACAATTCCCTATTGTTGGTGATCTTGGAGTAATGCACTGAGACTTTTTGTTTCTCTAAACCCTTCCAACAGTTTGAAAACAATCATTTCATTAAGGTTTCCTTATTAATTTAATTTAATGTGACCTGTCATTCTATTGGGAACCTTGATACAGTTATATATCAGAAAATTAAGAATCATAAAAACTGCAATAATCCCATGCATTTATTAGGGAAAAATTATTGCTATTTAACTATAATCATGATGTTGCTTATTAGTCATAAGTTTAAATTTTTAAGCTTAATACTCAAAAGTTTTTATAATATTATATTTTCAGGAATTTAGTAGCGAAAATGTTAAGTAAGGTCAACAGCTGAGAACAAACGTCATTAGGAATCTCACCATCGGACATTTTTTGTAGGGGTTACTGGCTATTGAAACCAGGGATGCTTAACCACTGAACTACATCACCAGCCTCTTATAATTTTTTATTTTGAGACAGGGTTTTGCAAAAAAAAAAAAAAATTGCTAAGGACTTTGTTAAGTTGCTGAGACTGGCCTTTAACTTGTGACCTTCTTGCTTCAGGCTCTGGACCTGCTGGGATTACAGGTGTGAACCACAGAGTCCCAAAACCATCAGATTTTTTAACTTGGTTGAAAGAAACATTTTCAGCACAGTCTCAACTACCACTACTTATCTTCCCCTTTCTGTGTACTATGTGGGAAGGATTTTGAGAGAGAAAGGAATAATCAAATGTTAGAAGGGCAGTGATCTCTAAGAAAGGGCAGGTATTTACTTTAGGTTTCTTCTCTTTTTCAAAACAGACAGACTTGGAGACTCCCAATATAACATTGAGTATAAGCATGGATACATAATCCATTGGATATATGACATATGGTATTTTGCTGTTCTATCAAAAATGGGAAATTATATTTTTGAAGAGATGGAATAATTGGGAATATCCAAGGTAAGAGATAAACAAGCTAACACTCCTTGATTTCTTGGTTCATGGGGGTTGGGGAGAGAACAAGAGAGAGAGAAGGAGAAATAGAGAAATAGATGTTGTATGTATGGTCAAGCACAGTTAGAATCATAGAAGAATCTGAGGTAAACTGCATGCTCTGACTGTACATACCAAATGACTCTCTGACAAAGGTGTCTTTAAAAGACTGAGTTTGTATGTTATGAAAAAAATGTATCTACAAAGACTAAAAATTAAGAATTGAGATATTTTTAAAGAAAATTATTATCATCTAGCATGAGGAGAAAATGTTAGTATATCAGAAAAATACAATGAACACAGACTGAGAATCTCTAAACTCTGGAAGTTTCTGCTATTTATTGGAAGAGAGTATAAAATAATAATCTCTTTATTGTGACAAGAATATTATTTCTTATAAATTAGTGCTCAATGAAGAAGTGCCAATTAAAAGATATTTGTGGGGCTGTGGATGTGGCTCAAGTGGTAGCCTGCTCTCCTGGCATTCGTGGGGCACTGGATTCGATCCTAAGCACCACATAGAAATAAAATAAAGATGTTGTGTCCACTGAAAACTAAAAAATAAATATTAATCTCTCTCTCTCTCTCTCTCTCTCTCTCTCTCTAAAAAAAGATATTTGTATTGCTATTGTTATAAATAAGTGTGGCCGCTTGGACATTGCTGTATTTTTATATCTATGATGTAATAAAATTATAGAATATACACGTAGATTTCAACCATTTATCTGACTTAGAGACAAATAGTAAATAGCTTGTTATCAATGCAAACATATGTAAAATGAAACTTCTGTCAACAGAGCCACAATTTGAATGAGCAAATAAGCAAACAAAAGTATCACATAATATGTTGAATTGAATTCTATGCTAAGCTCATCTGATACAATCTTTCATTCAACCTAGAACTATTTTTTAAATATTCAATATTTGACTAAGTAGTTGTTCATAAACTATTAAATTTATTAGCATATATGTCATTGATAAAAATATGACTAACAGTAATAACATTTGGAAATTTAAAATGTCCATGTAATGATCCTAAAATTTGTTTCTCTTGTGCCTTATGAAACTGTAAGGAATAATAATAAAGAGAGACAGAGACAAGGTACAGAGACAGGGAAGGTGGCTGAGTGGCTCTTTGTCCAAGCGACCACATTTATTTATAACAATAGGTTACATTAGGTCATTGGTACATAACCACATCATTGTTTAGAGTATCAGTAAGGTTGCTTATTTTGCAGTTTCATTTCATAGTTACAATATGCAATGTTAGGAGCTTTGTGCAGTTCTCAAGAAAGTCCATTGTCTGAGTTACTGTCAGGAGGGCAGCTCCAAGAGCACTGGAGCTTGGTGAAATATTGTAGTTATGTAGCAAACAAGTTCTTCTATTTGCAGGAGTTATGTGCCTGCAATCAAGGTTGAGATTTGATGAGGCTCTAACACAGTGGCATCTTAGGGCATTGCCATACTAGCTAGACAATGCACATATATCAGCTATATTATTAGATCCTAAGAGAGATTACAGGGCATTCTAAGGGTGGGAAACAGAGTGCCTGTTATCCCCTCCCCCCCCCCCCCCCCCGGGGAGTTTTCTCACCAAGGGAACGCTTCCCTGTACATTTCCACAGCCAGAATTCCTACATGAAACAAGCTTCAATAACCATTAAATAAATGTTTGGCTTCTATCTCTAACATGATTTTAACTGATCAACGTTTTCTTTAAAATATTATTGCTTAAATTATCTTTGTCATTGTTTTTAAGCTCAAGGAAAAAAAAAACACATTGTATTTTAAGTCTATCTCTCTAAAAAAATTGTCATCTATAGACTTCAACTGAGTTTCTAATCTGTTAAAAGTTTAATTGAGATCACAGGGTTGGGTTGTGGCTCAGCAGTTGAATGCTTGAATATCACACAAGAACATGGGTTCCATCCCCAGCACCACAAGAAAAAACAAACAGCCAAAACCAAACATTTTTTAAATTAATTAAATATTCTAGTAATCTGATTATTTTGTTGAATTGTTTTTATAGCACTTATGTAATTTTTTGTTTACCATAAATTGTGGCCAAAGTGAACTCCCTAGATCTTGTTCTTAATAAAAGCTGCCAAAACAGTATCTTTTTTTAAGTCAAATAATTAAAAAAAAAACAACAACAACAACAACAAAAAACAACAACAAAGGCCAGAAGAGCTACTTATTGCTATTTTTTCTTTCCATGTACAATTAAATTTACATGGCTTCTCTAGGTAAATTTCCATTGAGATATCAATTATCATGTACTTGTTGATTGATTGTATATCCTCCTCTGAGAAGTGTCTGTTCAGGTCCTTGGCCCATTTGTTGATTGGGTTATTTGTTATCTTATTGTCTAATTTTTTGAGTTCTTTGTATACTCTGCATATTAGGGCTCTATCTGAAGTGTGAGGAGTAAAAATCTGTTCCCATGATGTAGGTTCCCTATTTACCTATCTTATTGTTTCTCTTGCTGAGAAAACACTTTTTAGTTTAAGTAAGTCCCCTTGTTGATTCTTGTTATTAACTCTTGTGCTATGGGTGTCCTATTAAGGAATTTGGAGCCTGACCCCACAATATGTAGATCAGAGCCAACTTTTTCTTCTATCAGATGCAGAGTCTCTGATTTGATATCAAGCTCCTTGATCCATTTTGAGTTAACTTTTGTGCATGGCGAGAGAAAGGGATTCAGTTTCATGTTGTTGCATATGGATTTCCAGTGTTCCCAGCACCATTTGTTGAAGATGCTATCCTTCCTCCATTGCATGCTTTTATCCCCTTTATCAAATATAAGATAGTTGTAACTTTGTGGATTGCACACCATCTCTAGCAGTCAGAGAAATGCAAATCAAAACCACCGTAATGATACCATCTCATTCTAGTAAGATTGGCAGCCACTATGAAGTCAAACAACAAAAAGTGCTGGCGAGGATGTGGAGAAAAGGGTACACTTGTACATTGCTGGTGGGACTGCAAATTGGTGTGGCCAATTTGGAAAGCAGTATGGAGATTCCTGGGAAAGCTGGGAATGGAACCACCATTTTACCCAGCTATTGCCCTTCTCAGACTATTCCCTGAAGACCTTAAAAGAGTGTACTACAGGGATACTGCCACATTGATGTTTATAGCAGCACAATTCACAATAGCTACACTGTGGAACCAACCCAGATTCCCTTCAATAGATGAATGGATAAAAAAAAAAAAGTGGCATTTTTACACCATGGAGTACTACGCAGCACTAAAAAATGACAAAATCATGGAATTTGCAGGGAAATGGATGGCACTAGAGTGGATTATGCTAAGTGAAGCTAGCCAATCCCTAAAAGACAAATACCAAATGTCTTCTTTGATATAATGAGAGCAACTATGAACAGAGCAGGGAGGAAGAGCAAGAAGAAAAGATTAACATTAAACAGAGACATGAGATGAGAGGGAAAGGGAGAGAAAAGGGAAATTGCATGGAAATGAAGGGAGACCCTCATTGCTATACAAAATTACATATAAGAGGTTGTGAGGGGAATGGGAAAGTAAACAAGGAGAGAAATGAATTACAGTAGATGGGGTAGAGAGAGAAGATGGGAGGGAAGGGGAGGGGGAATAGTAGGGGATAGGAAAGGTATCAGAATATAACAGTTACTAATAGGGCATTATGTAAAATTGTGGATGTGTAACCGACGTGATTCTGCAATCTGCATTTGGGGTAAAAATGGGAGTTCATAACTCACTTGAATCTAATGTATGAAATATGATATGTCAAGAGCTTTGTAATATTGTGAACAACCAATAAAAATATCAATAAAAAAAGAATTAATTTTGGAAGTACAAGAACAAAAAAAAAGAGATATCAATTAATATCATAACAGGTATCAACCCTGTATCTCTGGAATTAATCGTTAACACCAACTCCTACCTGCTTTGCTCAAGTTTTTTTTTTTTTTTTGGTATTTTTGTTTGTTTGTTTTCCTCCATTTTCTCACCGACTTAAGTCAAAAATTGTTTTTCCTAACTTATTTGGAATTCTTAATGAAGTTAGAATTCTCCCGTGACTAATTCATGTGTGATTGACTTTCAGTCTTCTTTCCCAGACTGTTTTACTTAGATAACAATGCTTTTCTCCTTTCCAGCCTGCAGAATCTGAAGTGATCATAAAATTTCAAACTTTTGAAGATAAAAAATGACATTATGGAAAATCATGATGGGGTAATGAACATAACCTGGGAATGTCCATCCTATATCAGTTGCTGTGGTTACTGTCCAAAAGCCAGATCCTCACATGATGTTCTAAACAAATTAAGCATTATTCCAGATTTCCTCCCATGTACATATGTACAGTGTTAATAATAATTGTGCATGTATCTGAGAAGGTAAAATATACCTGCTCCCCAAAGTAACATATGGAGTTCAATATTAAATTGATTATTTAATCCTTACTTTTAGGTTTAGCTCTGAGAAAGTTTTCCTTCTGCATGGTTTAGTTTCTTATGCCTATGATATATAACAGACCAAGACAGTGCTTCAAAAAAAACCATTTTAAGTTACATAGAAATTATTTTCAATCCTTAAGGCTGCTTAGATAACATTTTTTTCTTCATATAAATTAGAATTTTGTAGTTATATATGTTCAATAAGCTTTAATTTATCAAAATTTAATTTCTTCTCACTTTACTACTATACGATGTTCCTGTTCCCCACTTTATTTTTCTAATGGTTTATATACTGATTCTTCCATGGTTAAAAAGATAAGAAATAACATTTTAGCTCAAGCATAATAGCAATACTAACTATAAGAGGTTTAGAAACAATAAAGTTCATAGAGACAGGAAATACAAAGTTTATGGCTTAGTTGATCAAACTGTCACTTCTTTTCCTTCATATTGAATCTCAACCAAAACAATTTGCCCCTCAACTACTTCTGTCAACTTTAGATCATAATGTAAAGGTAAAATTTCTAAGCTGATTCTAAGCTGCAAAAGTCTGAGTTAAAGTGTAAAAGACTGGGCATTGTAAAGCTTCCAAATTGCAAGGCCTGGGCTAAAAAGTAAATGAGCAGGTATTGTTAAAATTCCTCTGCTACCCCCGGAACCTGTAATCTCTGTAGCTGTTAGGACAATACCTGAACTGCCCAGTAAATATTTCCATTGATTCCCTGGTTGTTTGATAGCTAAGGGCTCCAAGTAGCTCGGCACGTAAGCATCTAGGCTCCAAAACCAATCAGTTTAAATGTGTACCCCGCTTAAGAGTGACCAATCACCCCTCCCAGACTGTTCCCACCAATGAATGTACTAATCCTGTCTCAGAGTTTTTGTTCAATTTTCCCGAGCCTCATGATGATTTGTTCTGATGTATGCAAAGCCTCCCGCCCTCTTCAAAAAGTGTACTTAAGCTCTGCTTGACCTCTGCTCTGGGCTCTGGGCTGCTCTCCCTTCTTGAGTGAGCACGGAGCCCCAGCATGCTGGAATAGATCCCCAATAAATCCCCTTCTGCAGTTGCATGAAGCCAGTCTCTTGTGTGGTCTCTTTCTCCGATGCTCCGCCAGACCCTTACAATAATACACGTGTATCTTAAATATCTGTAACAAAGTAATGAGAGTTATGTGAAGGAAAGCACTAATAGCTCTTCTGAACAGAAAGAACTTCCTCCCTACCTAAGATCTCAGTAGACCACCTACTTCCTGAGATGCACCTGACTGTGATGAATGAAGCTCCTTTCAACAAATGCAATGTTTTCTATCTTTAAGAGAAGTGTCTTTCTATCTTCATATCTTAAATATAAGGTCTAGAAACAGCAGAATTAGGAGGTAATTCTGAAGAATTAGGAGTACATTGCAGCTCAAGCCACTATACTGTTAAATTCTTGATTAGTAAATTTATTTATGAATAATGAGATATGGATATTTTCTCATACTTAATGTATCAATTCATAAGATGAGTAAAAACAATTTTCAAAGAATGGAAACAATTTTAAAAGGAGAGATTAAAAAGGAAAAGAAAAAAATTCACATATAGCTTAACTGTAGCTCTGTTTTTGCAAATCACCAACATAGTTTTAGCTTTTTCATCATTTTAATTTTTATATTCAAATTTAATGAAAGTAAAAATACTTTAACTGTACTTTTTATTTTGAACAATGAATTATGAAGACATCATTGTATTTTAAAGCCTAGTTTTAGACATCATCTATAGTCCCCATGCATTTCATTTTTACTACATGAGAAAGTTGTTTACATCAGTTTTATTGAGCCAAGAAAAGTAGACCTGAAAAGATGAGTCTTTGTCCTATTACTCAATAAGGTACATACCTCAAGGTTCTTCTGCTGTAACACAACCTGTCACATGTTCAGATATCACCTGACTTTCTTTGAATGTTCTTGTAAGGTCGGGACATAAGAATAAATACAATTATGATGCTCTTTCTTCTATTTAATCTTTAATAGTATCTGTGTCATCAACCAGCACCCACGAAGCTGTAGCAGGCTAATTTGTCAGGTTCCAATACGGTAAAATTTCAAACCCATCACAGACAGCATTGGCCATTTTCTTCACCAGGGGATTTCTTTTTTTTTTTTTAAATTCTGTAAATTGAAAGAAAGTTAAATAATGAGTATCACATAAATGAAACATTAGGAGAGCTAAATTTTGTCAAATATTTATTTAAATTCTCCTGCATTCTTAGTATTCTATAAACATTATGAATAAATGAAAATCACACTTTGTCTGCAATATAATGTAATGAGATGAACATACAATATAATGTAGCATTCATGGTCTTCTCTCAAGAAGATGGCAATCCAATTGTAAAATTAATATCCATATTTATGAAGAAAATATAACAAATGAATAACCATAGAGCAGTCTGTAAAGGAGGTTTGGAATTTAAGAATCATTAAGTGAAGAAGAAACACTTTTTTCAGTCTTAAGATTTAATGAGATACTCATGAAAAACAATAGAAAAAATGAAAAAAAGAAGGGTTAAAGTGATCTGTGCAAGAGAAAGTATCAAAAAATCATAAAAATAAAAATTATATTACATAGATGAGGGAAATATTCCATACTAAGAAACAGAAATAAGTAAAGTTGAAAGAAATGGTAGTGAATTAAAAGAGGCCTTAACTTTTGATCTAAGGTGTTTTCTCCTTGCTCTGACCTTAATGGACAAGTGAATGGAAGTTTTAAAAAAATTATAATTAAATGTGGTTCCAGGAAAATAAACCTAGGCTGCCACAAAATAAAAGTATGACTTTTTAACAGAATCCTAGAATGTTACCAGGTAAATTTGAGGCTAACATGTATACTATTCTCATGGTATTGATCTTTAATCAACATACTGATAGTTTCCTAAATTATTATAACACAATAAAAACCACCATTATAGTCCATTGATCATATGTTAATTTATTATTAATAGCATAATAGTACATTTACAAATCTTAATAATGAGCTCCTAAAACATAGCCAAAAACAAAAGCAAAGTTACAGGTTATAGAAGACAGACAATACATTGCAGCTCAAGCCACTACACAGTTAAATTCTTGATTAGTAAATTTATGTATGAATAATGAGATGTTGATATTTTCTCATACTTAATGTATCAATTCATAAGATGAGTAAAAATAATTTTCAAAGAATGAAAACAATTTTCAAAAGGAGAGATTAAAAAGGAAAGGAAAAAATCCACAGATAGCTTAACTGTAGCTCTGTTTTTGCAAATCACCAGCATATTTTAAATTTTTTAATCATTTTAATTTTTATATTCAAATTTAATGATCACAAAAGCACATTAAAGTTATACATATTATTGTGTGACATGGTGTTTTAATACGTGCTGACATTGTATAATGTTTCAATCAGGTTAAACTTAAGTGTTGCCACAATGATTTATCATTTTTTATGATTAAATATGTTTAAGATATTTATCTATAGGTTTTTAAAATATACAGTTCATTATTAGTATCCATTGATCAATATTTTCCATTTTATCCTTCTTCCTAGTCTCACAGCCTCAGATAACAACCATTTTAGTCTTCATTAATTTATTTTTAAATAATATTTTACAACTGTTTTTTTAATTAGATATTGATACACATTTATTTATTTATTTATTTATATGCAATGTTGAGAATCAGTCCAGTGCCTGACACATGCTAGGCAAGCACTAGACCACTGAACTACAACCCCAGCCCTCTAGTCTTAATTTCTATGAGATTAACTGTTCACATGAGTGGGATTCATGCAGTACTTGCCTTTTGGTGTCTTTTGGTAATTTCATTGAACATAATAATCTCCAGCTGTATTCACGTTGTCGTGAATGAAGGGATTTAATTAATTTATGGTTCAATAGTATCTCACTGTGTACATGTTCCTCATTTTATCTTTGCTTCAGTTGATGAACATTTAGTTTGCCTCCATGTTTTAGCTATTGTAAATAGTCCTGAAGTGGACATGAGGTGGATGATGTCTCTTCAACATACTGATTTAATTACCTCTGGAAGTGTACGCTGTAGTGAGGTTTCAGGATTAAGTGGTAGTTCTAGTTTTAATTTGGCTGGTACCCCCATACTACTTTTCATAATGGCTACATTAATTTATATTCACACCAACAGTGTGGGAGTTCCGCTGGGTCCACATCTTTTCCAGCACTTGTTCTCCTTAGTCATTTTCATAAGTTATTCTTATTGAAGTGATGCGCCTTTTTTTGACGTGGTTTTGATTTACATTTACTTGATGATTAATGAGACTGAGCATTTTTTATATACCATTTTGTCCATTTTTATGTCATCTTATGGAAGTATCTGTTTACGTCTACTGCCTGCTTTTTTTTCCCATTGTAAATTACCGCAGTATAACTAAGTGTACATAATAATAGTATTCCTTGCTACATATTTGAACATGCATATGCTATAATAAAATTTGGTGAATGTCATTCCCCAGTGTTTGCCCCTCCCTCTCCTTCTGCCTCCTGCTGGTCGCCTTCCTGTGTTAACCTTCCTTTGATTTTCATGAGATCCTCTCTCACCCTTTTTTTTTCTTTTCCTTTTTAGTTTCCACATATAACAGAAAACATGACTCTTGACTTTCTGGGTTTGTATTCTTCATTTTTAATCAGGTGTCATTTTCTTTATTTGTTTTACTATAGAGGTTTTGGAATTTCTTATGCATTCTAACTGTAACTAGTGTATTTTTGATGAGTTATTTCACAAAAATGTCATTTCTTTATCTTTATTTCTTAAAAGAGCCCAGGTATTACAATAATTTCAGTAAAAGAATGAGAATTAGAGGTATTCTGAACCATGATAACTTCATAAATGGAAGATTTGATCATATTTAAAAGATAGGCATGTAGGTAATGGCCTTTCTCATAGGATCATTTCACTAAACCAAAAATCTAAGAGTTATACTTTTAATAAGCTGTAGGTTTATATGAAAGTAAAATATGAGCACTTTATATCATGCTATCCCTGTCAATAACAATTACATTTTAAACTTAGAGAATATAGCATTTTGGATTAACTTAATATAATCTAAGTTTAATGGCATAAATGTACAGAAAAACAAATGTAAAAGATAAATGCAGAATCAATACAAAGAAATTAATTTGTAAATGATTATAATAGAAACAAAAATAAAACATTCAGTATTGTGCTCTTCTTAATAGAGTAGCTAATTATAAAACAACAATTAAGATATTTTGTATTTCTTGCAACCCACCTACCTCTGTGATAATTGCCAATGAAGAAATTAAATGGTTCACTAAGTACCGAATTCAGCATCCCAATACCATAGAGAACAATCCTTGCTAATTGAAATGTGATGCATTAACCACTTGGCAATGCAGAGATATTCTTTATTTTCCTGTAATATATGCATACTGGTGAATAGCCTAAATGTTAAGCTTATTTCACTTCAGAATTATGGAGAAATTAGCACTGGGATCCTGTAAATTTTTTCTACCCCTGTTGATAAATTAAATATATAATTAAATAATTAAAGGTGTGTGTGTGTGTGTGTGTGTGAGTGTGTGTGTGTACACACGTGCATGTGCATGCACGTGTGTGTGCTTTTGAGATATATACAACATAGAAATATTTCTACTTATAAGTATTTAAAATTTATATTATATACATATAAATATATACATACATATAGAAACACATTTATTTATTGACCATGGATAATGGATGAATAAAGTTCAACAAGAATTTTTAGGGAATATGATAGAATTGATCTAAATTTTCACTGTGCACATCAGCAAACTGACTCATCACTGTCCTGGGCCCTATACCTCAGAAGCCCTACCTTGTCAACTACCTTTTATGATATATCCTAAAAGCCCAGAATCTGAATTTATCCACTTGCAGAGCTATTCCCTACATAAAGAGGCATACTTCTTTCAAAATGTTATATGTCCTTCCCAGGTGGCTGGGCTCAGCCCAAAACTCTGATGCCATTTGAATAATCTGAACCTGGATCTGAACCCATGTGATATTCTATCTCTGTTTCTCTATTTCAGAATACTTTACAACTTTCTGATGCATGTTCCCAAGAAACCAAACGTCTTAAGGTTCTCTTGATTCATGTCAAATGCCCTTCAAGAAAGTGGCTTGTCCAACAGATCATACTCCCTGGTCAGCATGGAATAACTTTCTTACATCACAGGATTTCTAAATGGTGCTGATTTTGGTTGACTTTCTGATTGGAAGCTAGACAGTGATTTAGTACAACCGTATGTTCATAGGCTATACTTATAGTTCTTTCTGGTCACCTAAATTCTCCCTAAAGTATAAGTTGGGTTTCTGTAGTGGTCAGCTGTGCTTAGCAGGGTAGTAATTTCAGAAAAGTCCTATTTAGCAAAAACAGAAATATGATGGCAAGATATGTTCTCTAAGACTTTCTTAGAATTATCTGCTGAAAACATATAGGTTTGGGAACATGGAAGGGAGAGACAATGACTATTGGAAAGAAATCTAGAAAGTAATTAAAAATATCAATTTAGTTTGTTGTCATAGGTTGACATAGACTACAAGTCTATAAGCCAGAAAGAAAAATATAGGGAAAGGGAAAATTATGAGAAATGAGGGATGGGTAGCTGATCATGAAGTGACCTTGTTTAATATTTAGGAATATGCAAGATACTAGAAGTAAGAAAGTAGAAGAAACTGTAACATTTAAAGCTAACATTTGAAGGAGCAGCTTAGCTGGTTCGTGTGTTTTGGTAACTTTCCTATTTTGTCAACATATTGAAGGTTTTAATGAATTCTTATTTCCCCTTACATACATTTGGGAGAGACCTAAAACAACAGACACTTGAATACCCTTTGGTTTACCAAAATCTGATATTATAATAAGCATAAAACTTAAAGATTATGAACAAATCACTAAAATTTTTGTATAAGGCAGGTACTATATGAACAGAACACCAATTGTCTTTCTGCAGACTCTTCTTGACACTTTCTAAAATTAGTCATTTAATAAAAACTCTGTGGGATGTTTTAAGAAAGAAGAATTTTCCCACCAACCTACTGTTTCATGAGTCTCTTATTGTCTGCAGAGCAGGAGGATGCTGAGAGCCATAGCCAAGTAGGATGCATGGCATTTTTGCCAGAGGGAAAGTTTGAGAAAGGTGACCCTGCTCAAGGACCAGGGCGGATCCGGGTTTAGGGCGGTTCCAGGTTTAGGGTGTGGATCCTGCTGGGATTAGGGCATGCAGTTTCACAACCTACGCCCAGCAACTGCCAATAAGAGAGCTTCCCCATCCCCAGCATATAAATACCAACGTGTGAACAATAAAAATTTGCAGGTTGATTAGAACTCCTGTCTTGCTGCCATCGCTCATGTCTCTTGTCCCTTCATTCCTCCCCACCTAGGTTCGCTGCCCACGTTGATGTGTCCTGCCGATTGGGACAGGAGGAGAAGGAAACATTGATATAAATATGTTCCTGATATGTGTAGTTACAGTGCTAATAGATAAGACTGCATCTTAGTGAGCTTAATCCACCAGCATTTAAATAAGCAGTTATGGAATTGAAGTTGTGAATAGACAGATGATAATAGTGACTTCAATGTCCTGGTTCTTATTCCAATCAGAAACTGAAGAAAATACCCAACATATATAATAACTAAATAAACAACCCAACCAATAAATGAGATAAGGAGTTTAAGAGCCACTTTTCAGACGAAGATACACATTTGATCAACAAATATATGAAAAAATGTTCAATTAGAAAAATGCAAATTAAAACTACTACTCTAAGGTTTTATCTCACGCCAGTCTGTTATCAAGAACACAGACCACAATAAATGTTGGCAATTATGTCGAGGGAAAGGCACACTCATACATTACTGGTGGGACTGCAAATTGGTGCAACCAATCTGGAAAGTATTATGAAGACTCGTTAGAAAACTTGGAATGAACCACCATTTGATCCAGCTATCCCACTCCTCAGTCTATACACAAAGGAAATAAAATCAGTATACTATAGTATTGCAGCCGCATCAATGTTTATAGCAGTTCAATTCACAATAGCTAAATGATGGAGACAAACTAGATGTCCTTCCAGAGATGAATGGATAAAGAAACTCTGGTATGTATACACAATGGAATATTATTCAGCATTAAAGGAGAATAAAATCATAACATTTGCAGGTAAATGGATAGAATTGGAGAATATCATGCTAAGTGAATTAAGCCAATCCTCCCAAACATAAGGCCGAATGTTTTTTTTTTTTCCTGATAAGTGGATACTGATCCATAATATGGGGAGGGCCATGGGAAAAATGGAAGAACTTTGGATTAAGGGTAGGGAAGAATTGGGAGGGACCATGGGGAAAGAAAAGATGGTGGAATGAAATGGACATCATTACCCTAGGTACATGATGACTGCACATACGGTATGATGCTACATCATATACAACCAGAGAAATTAAAAGTTGTGCTGCAATTGAGTATAATGAATTAAAATAAATTCTGGTGTCATATATACCTAGTTAAAATAAAATAATTAAAAAAGAAGATAATCAAAAGTAATCTTTTTTAATGAAGCATATTCTATATTCAACATTAGTATAGAATTTCAGATCAATGCTTGGAGGTAAAACAGGGCAGATCTATTGTTGTACTCCATACTAACAAATAAAATACATTTATAAAAAACAGCTTAGCTCAATCTGGGCACAGTGGCACATGCCTGTAAATCCAGAGGCCAAGGAGGCTGAGAAAAAAAGTATCGAGAGTTGAAAGCCAGCCTCAGCAATTACGAGTTGCTAAGCAACTCAGTAAGACCTTGTTTCTAAATTTAAAAAATGCAAGATAGGAATGGGGATGTGGCTTAGTGGTTGAGTACCCCTGAGTTCAATCCCCAGTACAAAAAATAAAATAACAACAAAAAAAATTTTTTTAAAGTTTAGTTCAATATAGATAAGTGATCTGGGGCTAAGTCCCATTGAATTAAGAAATAATACAGGTTTCTTAATTTTACACTGTAATGTATAGTTGATTTTCATAACATTGCAATAATTCCAGGGTGAACTTGCATATTTTATATACATATTGATTCTAAAGAATTAGGCAATATGAAAAAGACTACCTATTTTAAAATTTCCTACAAATGAATACTATACACATGTACTAAACTTAATGCCTCTTTTTCAATCTCTTTTTAATAACCCAGATACTTCTGACTGAACAAGAACAAAATTTCAGTAGTTATTTTCTTGCTCTAAAAATATACAACCTATATTCACTGTTTTCCATTTCTAAAATGTTCCTGCAGTAGGTGGGATTAGAGTGTTTCTCTTTCTCCCTCCCTCTCTTCCCCTCCCCCTTTCCTTCTTTTCCCTCTTTTTCTCTCTTTCTCATTTATCTGCATTATACCTTGCATTTTCTTCTGCTTTCTTGTGACCTGTTTAGTAGTCTTCTTTTCCTTGGGTTTCATTAATCTTTCACAAATATTCTTATTTGTAAACACTCAGAAGGGAAAAAGAGCTATCAGCCTAGTACACAAGATCCAAGTGAGATGCACAATTGCGTTACTGTTCTAGATCAAGTTTCAGAACAGCTATTCTTGGATGAACTTCTCTTGCTACAATATGAAATGGGTATATTCCAAGTCTCTCATGACATTTAACTTTTTTTCATCTAGATTGTTAATGGTTTCCTTCTAGAAACCTTAAAAAGCACATAGCATTATAGTATAAAATAGGAATACACAGAATAAATAGAGTAAATATATAGTTCAAATTTGTAGCAAAGTGAAACCCATTCTATTCAGATGAAGATGTATCAAGTTTTCACTAAGAACACAAAACCCCTAAAACTGTAGATCAAATTTATAAATATTATGTAGAATTGTCTTTTTTTCTTAATAAACCAGTATTTCAAACATCATGTGTTATGTCTTTTCCTCTGGCACTATTGCTGCTATGGTCGAAATGCTTTTGTATTCCCAAATTTTATATGCTGAAATCCTAGCAGCTTAGGGCTTGCTTTTTTATTTTATTTTATTTTACTCCTATAGCACAAGAATTAAAACCAAGAATCAATAAATGCGATGGACTCAAACTAAACATTTCTTCTCAGCAAAAGAAACAATCTGTGAGGTGAATAGAGAGTCTACATCTTGGGAGCAAATTTCTACCCCTCACACATCAGATAGAGTACTAATATCTAAGGTATATAAAGAACTCAAAAAGTAAAACACCAAAAAAAAAAAAATAATAACCCAATCAATAAATGGGCCAAGGACCTGAACAGACACTTCTCAGAAGAGGATATTTGATCAATCAAAAAATTTATGAAAAAATATTCTTCATTTCTAGCAATTAGAGAAATAAAAATCAAAAATACTCTAAGATTTCATCTTACTTGAGTCAGAATGGCAGCTATTATGAAGACAAGCAACAAGTGTTGGCGAGGATGTGGGGAAAATGTTACACTCTTACGTTGCTGGGGTGTAAATTGGTGAAGCCAATATAGAAAGAAGTATGGAGATTCCTTGGAAAACTGGGAATGGAACTACCATTTGACCCAGCTTTTCCTCTTCTTGGTCTATACCCAAAGATTTAAAAACAGCAAACTCAGGAACACAGCCACATCAATGTTTATAGTAGCACAATTCACAATAGCTAAACTGTGGAGCCAACCTAGATGCCCTTCAATGGATGAATGGATTAAAAAATGTGGCATATCTACACAATGGAATATTACTCAGAAATAAAAGAGAATAAAACCATGGCATTTGCAGATAAATGATGGCTTTGGAGAAGATAATGCTAAGTGAAGTTAGCCAATCCCAAAAAAACAAATGGCAAATGTTTTCTCTGTTATAAGGTGACTGACTCATAGTGGGGTAGGGAGAGGGAGCATGGGAGGAATAGATGAACTCTAGATAGGACAGAGGGGTGGGAGAGGAAGGGAGGCGTCAGTGGTTTAGCAATGATGGTGGAATGTGATGGACATCATTATCCAAAGTACATTTATGAATACATGAATTGATGTGAACATACTTTATTATATAAACAGAGGTATAAAAATTGTGGTATATATGTGTAATAAGAATTGTGATGCATTCTGCTGTCATGTATTTTAAAAATAAAAGCAATTAAGGCTTTCTTTTTGGAAGTGCAACGTTGGGGGAGGAAATTAGGTAACAAGAATTGAGCCCCTAAAGAGTCAGATTAGTGCTTTAATGAGAGCCAAGGGAGCACTTTCACTCCTCTATCACGTGAGGGCAAAGCAAAAAAACATCACCTACAATACTAGAAAATGGGGCCCTCACCAGACCTGTAATCTGTCCATGACATAATCTTGGACCTCTAGCCTCCAACACTGTGAGAAATAAATTTCTGCTTTTTATGAACCACACAGTCTGTGATACTTCTTTTATTGCAGTTCAAACATACTAAGGCAATTTCTTATCTCAAAATGTGCTTTTGCAAATATTAATATAATCAAACTTTTACATGATTAAAGTTTACCTGGCATAATGTTTAACAATATACTTTCAACTTATCCTTTTAAATTTTTTAAATTGCAAAAATACAATAACTCTATTTAAATTGCGTCCTTAGAAATCGTCTATGATGAGCCTTGATATTTTTTTATCTAGTCTGTAAAAGTTAGAATACTTTTATTCCTTCAACTATTTTTTGAAACTTTAGAATAGATTTATAGTTACAGAAAAGCTACTAACATAATATGTATTCCATTTGTAGTGGTATTATAATCTTAATATTGTATATTTGTCAAAATTAATGAAAAACTTTTATATAATATTCACTAAAGATCATACTTTATTCAGATTACATTTTTGTATCTAATGACCTTGTTATGTTTCAGGATCCCATGCAGAATATACATTATAGTTTAGTCATCATATCTTCATAACTGGAGTGTGACAGTTTCTCAAACTTGCCTTGATTTTGAGGATCTTGAAATTTTGAGGAATATATGTCATATATTTTGCAGAATACTCTTCACCAAGAACTTCTTTGCTGCTTTTCTCATGGTTATATAGGAGGTATGGGTTTGGGTTGAAGACTGTAAATGTAAATTTATATCTTCCTCTGCCAAGGTCTCGGCTTGGCACCAGAATCACGAGCCACCACACACCTTCGTAGGTTCAAACAGCAATTCTTTATTCCGCTCTCACACCGCCTCCACACAGGTCCAGGGGCAATCGCGTTCTCCGTCTCCCGCACAATTCACCTACTCCACCAGGCTATCTCTCACGAGAACTCAATGGGAACAAGCAACAGGAACACCCTAATCCCAGCAATAATCTTCAACCTCTAACTTCCCTAAAACCCATTATCTTAAACTGGCAACGCCTTAAACTCAAGGAGCCGGTTACTTCCTCAAACCTGATCAGCTCTAAACCGGATCCGCCTTGGTCCTTGAGCAAGGTCACCTTATTAAAGCATGCATGCAATGTCCCATCGAATGTCCTCTAAGCAGCATGGGGTACGCTTGGCAAGGAAATTTCGATGCGTCATTCCTACTTGGTAATGGCCCTCAGCATTCCTCACATTCCACCAAGGGTATACACTATCAATATGATATTACCTTTGGTGTTGACTTTGATCACCTGGCTGATGAAATGATTGTAAGGTTTTTTTTCCACTATAAAGTTGTTCCTATATCCTGGAAGGATATGATGTACAATCTGATCATAAAGAGTGGAGTGTTAAGTTTCAACTTCTTAAAGGTGGAGTATTTGTATGATCTACTGAGCAGTGTTCTGTAGAAGGGACTTTTCATTTTTATTCCGCATATTAACTAATTCTTTTTAAATATCAGTACAAACTAACATATATATTTTATACATTGTATTATAATCTAATGTTTATTTTATTGGCCAAATTTTCCATCTTCAGTCATTGAGAGTTCTTTTACTCTGTTCCTTGTCCCTTTGAAATGCCTCTCTTGTTGAACCTTTTCATTAATATTACTATTAAAATTTCTAAATTTTATTTCACTGCAAGATGCTTCAGGTTCACCTTCTATATTTTCTCTTCAAGTCCTAGGATGAGCCATTTTCCCAAGGAACTTTGATTTCTTTAACAGTAAATGGTACTATTAACTATGATTTGAGTGCTCGGTGTGCTTATTTTCTTTGTATCCAGGTATCTTAAGTTGATGGAACAAGAAAATATGTATGTGTGTACTAACCTGTGTGTTATATACAACTCCTTTCACACATGTAGTCTTTTGAATCTACATTAAGCTAAACATGATTTCATATTGAAGTTGCCAACTTTGTTAGGTGCTTTTGTAAATGCTATGTAACTTGATATTTGTTCTTTGCATTATCATATGGATTTTGCTAGTCTTCCCATCTTTGTGTTTGAAATGCAACTTCAAAATAATTTTGATTTATTGTAATTATTATAATAAATCTATTATCTTCCCCTCCTTGTTTATTCCTACATTGATTGCTTCTTTCCTTCCTCCCTCATTTCCAGTTTTAGGGCCTATAATTTCTGAAGAAAGTCTGATTAAAAACCTTGCAATATTTTTGTGCTTTCATTATTTAAAAAATGTTTCTGGCCACTTTGGTTTCACATATTTTGGTGTTATAATTTTATTTTATCTTCTTTATGATAATTTATCCATTTTAAACTTATAAAATAAGTTTTTGGTATTTTAAATGAAACACTTCATCTTTTAGTGTATTTTTTCAGATTTAATTACTATGTCATTGTTAGGTGCTTTTGTAAATGCTATGTAACTTGATATTTGTTCTTTGCATATATCTGGAGTTTTTATTTAACCCAAGAATTGAAATGGTTGATGTTTGTTGTGATTGCAAAAAGATATGTGAAAGAAGAGATATTTATCTCTTTCCATCATTGATTTATTTCTTGCACTGAAAATGTTCCTTACACCTATTAGTTACTCAGTAAATGCATATTAAATGACAGCTTAAATATTACTGTTATTTAACTTTTTCATGCCACTATATTTTCTGATTTATATATACAATTATATATTATGATTTATATGATCCAGGTTTCTATTTTTCTTCATGAATGCTAGTGATTTGATTGATATTTTTATATTTTATTTACTCAAATTTTAAATAACATTAGTTTTCTGTTATTGCACATAATTCATACATTTTAACTTGTACATTTTAGTCAATATCTTCATTTTTTTCTCCAATGTCTTAAGAATGTGAGATCTCATAAACTCTTCTTACCCCTTCACATACTTAGTGTTGTTGGGATCTTTGAAGACAAGTTGCTAGAATCCAAATCCCAGAACTACTTGTTGCCTTTGGAAAGTATAAAATTTACATGGCATCTTTTGATCATTTTAAAATAACAGTGGCAAAAAATACATCTGTTTAATGAGTCAAAATTAGAATTAGTGGAATATTGTATGTAAAAGAAAATATTTTAAACACAATATGTTAGCTTTTATTATTGTTGTAATATAAGAGTTCACCTCCTGTTTTATTGTTTTATTAATTTTTTAAATGGCTGCACTATATTTGTACCTAAAAGTGGAATTTATTGTGATATGTTTAGACATATCACATATGTGTATATGTATAGATAGTGTTTTAGGTACTTTTTTTGGCTGCTGTGACAAAACAAACAAACAAACAAAAAAAAAAAAAACCTGACAAGAACAATTAGAAGAAGAAAAGTTTATTTGGGGACTCATGGTTTTAGAGGTCTCTGTTCAAAGATGGCTGACTTCTTTGCTGTGGGTCCAACGTGAGGCAAAACATCAAGGGGGAAGCATGTGGTGGAGGAAAACAGCTGGGAGCACAGCACCAGGAAGCACAGAAAGAGACTAAGTTTCCCTCACCAAGGACAAAATATATACCTCAAAGACAGGCCCTCCGTCATCATCTCCTCCAGCCACTCTACCTGCCTACAGTTACCCCTCAGGTAATCCCTATAAGAGAATTAATGCACTGATTAGGTGAAGACTCTCATAACCCAATCATTTCACCTCTAAGCTGTCTTGCATTTTTCTCACACATAACCTTTCGGGGAATTGTTAGAGTCTGTAAACAAGTCAAGATGGTGCCTGGCATTTTGCAGAGGGAGTGGTTTGTGAAGTAACACCAATGAGCCATTAAGTGTGGAGATTCCTTATTGGTTGACTGCTGTATCTAGTTTATGTTAATTAAGATAAGCTGTGTGTAATGTATATATACCCCTCCGGTCCTACAATAAATGGCTCTCACTCCTGTTGTATCAATGTACACAAGTTGCTCGTCACCCCATGGTTATTTTGCTGCAGCCAGACTGCAGCAGGAACATTATATATAAACCATAGTTTCATTAATTTTATTCTTCTCTTCCTCCCTTTTCCATCCCTTCTTCACCCTACTCATTTCCCTTTCTCTAGCCCATTGATCTTACTTCTGTTATCATGAGTTTTCCCCAATTTCTTAAAATGCTTCATATCTCCATAGCTTCTGTATATAAGAGAAAACATTCAATGCTTGACTTTCTGTGTTGGACTTATTTATCCACTTCCATGCATTTTACAAATAAATGACATGACTTCATTCTTCTTTATGGCTGAGTAAAACTCCATTGTGTACATATTCCATATTTTCTTTATTTAGTCATCTGTTGACAGGTATTTGGGATGATTCTACAACTTGGCTGTTGTGAACTGTGTTGCTATAGACATTGAGTGACTATCACTATAGGAACTGATTTTAGCACTTTGGGATAAACACCAAGAAGTGGGATAGCTGAGTCATATGATGGTCCATCCCTATTCTTTTGAGAACTCTCTGTACCACTTGCCACAGTGGTTGTGTTAATTTGCAGTCCCATCAACAATGCATAAGTGTACCTTTTTTTTCTCACATCCTCTCTAGAAGTTATTATTTTTTGTATTTTTCATGATTGCCATTCTTACTGGAGATGAAATCTTATTGTAATTTTGATTTGCATCTCCCTGATTGCTAAGGATGTTGAACACTTTTTTTCATATATTTTGGACATCTGAATTTATTCTTTTGAGAAATGTATGTCTAGTTCTTTTGTCTATTTATTTATTGGGTTTTTTTGGTGTTAAGTTTTTGATTTCTTTATATATTTTGTTTATTAACCTCTTGTCAAAAGAGTAGGTGATAAATATCTACTTCCCTCACACAGGCTATCCTTTGACGGTCTAATTGATTTCTTTGCTGTGCAGAATCTTTTCAATTTGAATACTTCCCACTTATTGATTCTTGGTTTTATTTCTTTAAGCTTTAGAAGTCTTATTAGGGAAGTCAGTGCTTGTGCCAATAGGTTGAAGTGTTGATCCTATGTTTTATTCTGGCATGTTTCTACTTGATTCCTAGGTCTTTTATTCATTTTGAGTAGGTTTTTTGTGCACAGTGAGAGACAGAGGTCTACTTTTATTTTTCTACATATTGATATCCTGTTTTCTCAGTTTAACAGAAATTTCTCTGCTTCTGGGTGGGCTCTGTGTACGCTGCAGGCCTCTATATTCATGACATGTGTTGCGGTTCTTAATGGTGTTGCAACAGACTACAGTCTTTCATTGCCAATGTCTTTCCAGGTACTTTTTGTGGATTCAAATAACAAAATCCACCAATGAGGATGAGTGAGTGTAAGAACAGGATTTACTCAAGTGTGAATAGAATTTCTGCAAGGTAAGGGGAGACCTCAAGAGTCGTTGCTGCTTGAGTGTATTAGTGTGAGGGCCTATGTAGCACTTTGGTCAACACTCTTGGTCCAAATTTATGCTAATCAGGGTTTTGAAAAGTACCAGCGCTATTGATTAGCCCTGCAATCCCATTCAAGTCTGCTCTACTTCCATTTTTCCACAGGTCATAAGGAAGCAGAAAGCATGAGGTTGAAGTTTTGGGATCACAGATGCTGGAGGGGAGGATTGCACGTGCAGAGTTGTGTGGAGAAGGCATCCACACAAGCCCACACCAGTCTCCACAGTGCTGGCTGGCTGTGCACCTGTGCCAGCAAGGTGGACTCCATGCAGCTCTGTCCTAAACTTGCTGCACTTGCTCCCACTCACCCATGACACTCCTCGAATGCTGCTTTACTGCCACTTTTTGGCAGGGGTTAATGAGCTGGCTGCATGGCTCAGTGATTAGGAGCCATGTGACAGCACTTTTTTTTTTTAAATGCTATATTTTCTTCAATGTATATTTTGACACCTAGGTCAAGGATCTGTGTTTTCTATTTTTTTTTTTTAGGTTTGTAATTTTTTTAATCAGTTACACATAACAGTACAATTATCTTAACATTTCATACATTTGAAACAAATGGGGTATAATTTCTATTTTTTCTGATTGTACAGGTCGCAGAATCACATTGGTCATACAGTCACGTATATACATACACCAATAATAATGTCTATTTTATTCTGCTGCCCTTCCTATCCTCCCCTCCCCTTCCCCCCTCTCCCATCACTTCTCTCTACCCAATCTAATATGACACACTTCTTTTTTTTTTTTTTCCTCACAACATCATACATGTATTCTGTATAATGATGAGGTTCTATGTTTTCTATCCTGGTCTTCATCTCTGTTTTTATGACAAAAACATGCTATTTTCATGAGTGTATCTCTCTTTTTTATTTCTTACATACATGACAATAGGAATGCATTGCATTCATAATTATCCATTCACAGCATAATTTTTTGTAACTCTCTATATAAAGTATGTTCACGCCAAATTATGCCATTATACATGACCTTTCTTATTAATTTTTTTGCATTACAATTCTTAATTCACCTTTATACCACAATTTATCATATCTCTGTTTGTATATAAGGTATGTTGACACAAAATTCACATCTTCATACATGTATTTTGTATAATATATCTCTATAGTATAGTTTTAAAGCAAGTATTGTGATGCCCCTAGCATCACTTTTATTGCTCAGGATTGAACTGAGTCTTTTTATGCTTCCAAACAAAATTTATATGGAAATTTTATTTTGGGAGTCTTTATTTTTCTTCCAAATGAATTTTAGGACTGTTTTTCTTTTGTTTTGTGAAGAATGTCATTGGCATTTTTATGGAATAACATTGAATCCATATTACACTTTTGGTAATATGGCCATTTTGACAATAGTAAATCTCCCTTTCCAAGAGCGTTTTAGCTCTTTCCAAATTCTAGTTCTTCAATTTCTTCTTTCTTTTCTTTTCTCTTTATCTCTTGATTTCTTCTTACCCTTGCTTTGTCTTATTTAACATAATACTCAGCAGCTTTCACTTTTGCCTGGGAATGACATGCTTCCAAAGTAATTGTTTTCCTCCCAGGCTGCTGGATTGTGTCATTTTTGAAAGTGAGTAGTCTTGATAACCTCATATGCTCAATGAAGGGCCATTACTTTTTCAGTATTCTATAATTTTCACTGTAAAAGCCCATTTATATTCTTATTTAAATTTATTCACAAGTATTTCATTTTATTTTATTTGCAGAATATTGTGGATGGAATAGTTTTATTGATTGTTTTCTCAATAGATTCATTATTGGAATATAGGAAAGCTATTGTTTTTTATACATTGTCCTTGTATCCTGCTACTTTGCTGAATTTTTCATATCTAGAAGTCTTTTTTTGTAGAATTATAAGTCTTTTAAGTATAGAATCATGTCATCAGCAGAGATAATTTGATTCGTTTCCTTTTCTTGCCTGATTATTTTGTCTAGAGTTTTAAGAACTAGATTGAATGGGAATGGTCAGAGTGTACATCCTTGTTTTATTCCTGATTTTAGAAAAACTTCTTTCACTTTTTCTTAAATCAGTATAATGTAAACTTTAGATTTGTCACATATAGTCTTTGAGATGATGAGGTATGCTCCTTCTATTCCAATTTTTTTCAGTGATTTTAAAATAAATGGGGGCTGAATTTTATCATATGTTCTTTTCTTTGTCTATTGAGATAGTCATACAATTGTTCTCCTTGATTCTATTTATGTGATGAATTAGATTAGTTGTTTTTCATATGTAGAATCAAATTTCACTGGTAGTCTTTGGGTATTGAATTACCATATTATTTATAAGTTTTCATCTGAAAGTCTTCATATTGTTTTTATACCTCATGAAGGTTAAAATGGGCATAGAATTTTAGATTAAGAATTATTTCCTTCAATCTTTTTGACTATATATATATATATGTATATATATATAATGAAATATATATAATAAAGTATTATTCAGCCTTAAAAATAATGGGTAAAGAAAATGTGATATATATATATATATATATATATATATATATATACACACACACACACACATATACATACACACATACACATGGGTATATACAAATGGATAAAGAAAATGTGATATGTATGTATATACATACATATATACATTTGGTTATTATATTCATACATATCACATATATACATACATATCACATTTTCTTTACCCATTCATCAGCTGATGAACACACAAGTTGCTTCTATTTCTTGCCTGTTGTAAATAGTACAGCAATAAACATAAGTGTGCACATGTCTCTTCAATATACTGATTTTATATTTATCTTGGCTATGTGTCCAGTAGTGGGATTGCTGGATCATATGCTAGTTCTATTTTAATTTTTGAAGGACTTTCTATAAAGTTTTCCATATTGGCTATACTAATTTGTATTCCTCCCAATAGTGGGCAAGTATTGGATTTTCTCTACATTCTCTCCATCACTTGTTATCTTACTTATATTGATAACACATAAGCAAAATGGGGTGAGGAAATATCCCATTGTGAGTTTGAACGATGTTTCCCTGATGATTTTAAAATAAGATTATTCTTATTAGTATACTGTTGAGTTTTTGGAGTTCTTTATACATTCTGAATAGTAACTCATTGTCAGATGTATAGTATGCATGAATTTTCTACTATTCTTTAGTTGACTCTTCACTCTGTTGATGGTTTGCTATTCATAAACTTTTTTCTGATATAGTACAATTTGTCTATTTTTTACTTTTTTCCTTGTGCATTGCGGGTCTTTTCTAAAAAGTACATATTAATTCCAACATTTAAAAATATTTACTCTACTTTTATTACTAGTGGATTCATGGTTTCTGTCCTCATATTTAAGTTTTGATCCATTTTTAAAGGATTTTTGTAACTTCTGAAAGATAGGAGTTCTGTTTCATCCTTCTGTGTGTGGCTATCCAATTTTCCCCGCACTATTTATTGAAAAGTGATATTTTCTCAACATGTATTTTTATCACCTTTGTCAAAAACCAGTTGTCTGTAGATATGTGGCTTTACTTCTAAGTTCTCTTTTGTGTTCTGTTGGTCTCTGTGTTTGAGAGTTAGTATCAATTTTTTCAATGTCTGTAAAAGTCAGGGTGAAACTATCTGGTCCTGAGAGTTCCTTTGATGGGACAGTTTTTATTACTGACTCAATCTTGTTACTTGTTATTAGTGTGTTCACGTTTTATATTTCTTCATGATTCAATCTTGGTAAGGTGAATGTGTCCAGGAACTTCCCATTTCTTCTAGGTTATCAAATTAGTTGACATATAGTTGTTCATAATAATCTCTAATAAAGTTTTTTTTTCATTTCTGTGAGTTATAATGTTTCCTGGTTTATTCATGATTTTATTTGAGTCTTCTCTCCTTTATTTAGTTCAGTTGAGGTGTTTTTTTTTTCCTACCATTATCTGTTTGAAGAACTGGCTTTTTGTTTCACCCATCTTTCCTATTTTGTCTTTTAGCCACTATTTCATTTCTGTTCCTTGTTCATTATTTATTTCCTGCTAATAAATGTGGCTGTTTTGAAGTTCTTGTTTTTGTAGTTCCTTCACATGGAGAAACATATTGTTTAAGTTATGATCTTTCTACATTTTTGATATAGGTCTTGATTGCTATAAATTTTCCTGTTAGTACTACCTTTGTTTTAACTTTGAGTGTTGATAAGTTGTATCTCTATTATTGTTAGTTTTGATTTTTTAAATTTTGCTTTTGATTTTTTCTTTGGCCCATTTGTTCAAGAGAAATTTGTTGAATTCCCATGTATTTGTATATTTTTTTAATTTTTTTTCTTTTTTGTGATTTGTAGTGTTATTGAATTGTGTGTAAAAGAGGAACTTGATCTGATTTCAGTCTTTCCTAATTTCTTCAGACTTGTTTTATGGATTATCATATGATATGCCCTGGTGAATGCTCCACATGCTGATGAGAACAATGTGTATTAAGCAGATTTTGAGTAGAAGGTTCTGAAAATGTTGGTTAGTTTCATTCAGTCTGGCATGCAATTTAACTTTGCTGCTTGTTGATTTTCTCTTTAACTGACATTCCATGGCTGCAATTGGTGTATTAAAGTCATCTCCTACTGTTATTTTGTTAGAGTCTATCTTTTTTTTTAGGCTCATTATTACTTACAAATTTGGTTCTCCAACATTGAGTACATATATATGTTTAATCTCTTGATAAATGGATACTTTTATCATTATATAATGATCTTCCTCATCTCTTTTTTATGGCTTTTGATTTAAAGTATATTTTATCTGATGTAAATGTGGCTATTTCATGTTTCTTTTGGGTTCCACTCCCATGTAACATCTTATTCTAGCTCTTTACTTACAGTAGATGTGAATCTTTAAAGGTGGACTAACATAATATTTCTTGTAATCAACATATAATTGGGTCTTTTTTCCTAATTTAATTACTCTATGACTTTTTATCTACTATCTATCTATCTATCTATCTATCTATCTATCTATCTATATTTATTTATTTATTTTGGTACTTGAGATTGAACCCAGGGATTCTTAACCACTGAACCATATCCCCAGACCCACTTTTTAATTTTGCTTTGGACCTCACTAAATTACTGAGGCTGGCTTTGAACTTCTGATCCTTCTGTCTTAGCCTACTGAGATTTCGGGGATTAAAAGCATTCCCTACAGGCCTGTATATTTTTTTAATTGTACAATATAACCCATTTACATCCAGTGTGGTTATTGATATGTAAGATCTTGCTGCAGTCATTTTGTAACTTCTTTCATAGTTTTATTATGATTCCTTACTTTTCTCCCCACACTCTGTCATGGCATTCTCATGTGATTAAGTTATTTATTTTAGTAATATATTTTGATTTCTTACTTATTGTTTTTGGCTTGTTTATTGCATATTTTTGGTTTGTGGATATCAAAAGATTTGAAGAAAAAACATGTTTTTATTACAGCAAGCTATTATGAAATGAGATAAATTTAATGTGATAATCAAGACAAGAAAAGAAAAAGGAAAATATGCTAATAAGAAAAGTCTGTACTTAAACTCTATTTCTTAATACTCTTCTAAATTTTTCATTATATCTCATTTTGCATCTTCCTATATTGCCTCTCTCTTAACCTACTAATGTACTTATTATTATCCTAATCATTCTGCTTAGTCTTCTTACTAAAAACAATGATTTACTCAACATATTTACAATATGAGAAAATTTTAAATTTATATTGTTAATCTTAGCTATGAGTTTTATACCTTCTAAATTTTTTTTGTCATAAACATCACTTTCAGCTGGAGGAACTCCCTTGAACATTTTTCATAGAAAAGGAATGACAGAGATTTTATCTTGGTTTTTACTTACCTTTCATTCATTTCTGAAGAACAGTTTACCTGATTGCAGTGTTCTCAATTTTTATGTTTTTCTTCTCTTTTTCTTCACTACTTTAAAAATCTCATTCCACTCTCTATTGGCCTATTCGGTTCTGCTAAGAAGTCTTCTGTCAGGAGGATTGAGATACCCTTCTGTGTTGCTTCTGTTCTCTTGCTGCTTTGAGGATTTTTTTTCATTATTGGCCTTTGATTATATGCTGAGGGTGGACTTTATTGAGTCAAATATGACTGATAAATTTTAATTTCTTATATTTGGATATTTCTAATCTTCTCTAGGTTTGGAAAATTTTCTGTTATTATTTTTTGAATACACTTTCTACATATTTGGCATCCTTATGTCCCAACTGAACCCCAGTAACACAAATATTTATTTTTTAATGGTGTATTAAATTTCCCATTAACTTTCTTCATACCTCTGAATTTTCATTTTTTTTCCAATTGTGTATTTTCCAGTAGACTATCTTCAAGTCTACTATTTCTTTCTTCTTTTGATTTACTGCTATTGGTGCCTTCTAGTACATTTTAATTTCACTTTATATATTTTTAGCTCAAGAATTGTATAATTGTTTTTTTGAAAATTGTTTACATCTTTTTGATGTTTTTCTATATTGACTCTCTTCTTGTTTAAAGCTCATTGTGTTTCCTTTAAAATATCTTTTAAATTCTCCATGAGAGAATTTGTCCCATAGAGATTACTATCTGATCAGTTTCTGGTACCTTATATTGACCATTAAGTGAGGTCACTGTTTCCTCAAAGGTGTTGATTATTCTTGGTGTGCAACATCATCTGGGGATTGAAGGATTAGTGTTTATTCCCTGTTTCAAAATCTGGTTTTGTTTTTGTCTTTCTTTCCTGAAATTCCAAGCTTCCACTGAGTCTGTGATTACTTCCACTATTTAAGCACTGAATGGAATACAAATCCAGCTGTTACAGTAGTCTTTTGTTGGTGTTATCACTGTTTCAAAACTAGAAGGTCTTCCACCCCAGGTTTATCTCTTTAGTTAGTGTTTTCTTCAGTATGAACAAGGGGAGTACCTAGAAAGGGTAATCTATTTCCACAGGTTATTTCTGTGTCCAGATTAGGCCCAAATACCTCATCCATCAGCCTGTGGTCAAGGACTGGGGGATTCAGTCCAGTTCTTGACAGAATCACCAGGGATAGACCAGAACCCACATTCCCATTCCATACTTGTGGCCACCAATGATACATACAGACTGTGTTTTACCCTGGCCATAGCCTGCCAAACCAGCACACCACTGGGGAAGGATCAAGACCCACACTGTTATGGGAGGCCTTCTGCTATAATGGGCTTGTGTCCCAAATACTATAACCAGACATAAATAATAATGGCTAGAATACAATTTCAAAAAATTAGGGTCTTGTGTCTCCACATGACTCTGAGTCAGATCCAGATGCTCAAAGTTTAGGGATAGGGGACACTAGGTTGCACTCAGTGTTAGCTTTCACCAGCCTGGTGTCAAACTTAGGAACAAATTCCTTTGGTTACTACCTTGTCCTACTCTCAGCAAATGGGGTATTTTTCCATGCTATAGTAATGCCCAGGATTTAAGTAATGTTGGTGAAGGTGGTCTCTTGATTTCTTAGGTTGATAATTAACTAGGTGTGAGTAAATTCCATAATCATAAGTACCTACACAGTCTGAAGGTGTCTATAAGACCCAAACCATAGTTTTCATTGATGAAGCCAAAATCCAAATCATCCCTACCAGTGCACAGGTCTCTGCCTGGTGCCAAGACAGGTCTAGAGCTCCATCAGTGAATACAGACTTAGTGATAATACTAATACTCAAGGTTAGGAATGGGTGATGGAGATAGTCCTTTGACAAGTAAGGCTGATGTTAAGCTGAATTGCACACAGCTAAGAGACCTTCAGTTTCAGGGGAGAGTGTGCCCTAGGATGACCCTAAGGCTAGAAACCATGTACACTGTTATGGTTTAGATATAAGGTGTCCCCAGAGTCTCATGGGTTAAAAAATGTAAGAATGTTCAGAGGTGAAATTATTAGATTATGAGAGTGGTAACATCATCAGTGGATTGATCCATTGATGGATTAAGTAGGTGGAAACTGTGGGCAGGTAGGTTGCAGCTGGAGAAAGTAAGTCACTGGGAGCATGATATTGGGGTTTATAATTTGTCCCTGGTAAGTGCAGCTCTCTCTCTTAGTTTCCTGTTTGCCATGTCCTAAGCTATTTCCCTCTACCAGTTTCTTCTACTTTGGTATTCTACCTCATCTAGTGCCCAGAGCTATGCAGTTATCTAACCATGAACTGAACCTCTGAGACCATGAGACACAATAAACGTTTCCTCCTATAGGTTGTTGCCAAGTTTTTGTTCATGGCAATACAAAGCTGGCTAAAATGCAGGCTGAAACTTTAGTCTGTCCAATTGGCTGATTTCTGCCTGATTCATGGGGTAGACCTAAAGGCTCTGTTTACATGTTTTAGTCTATGTGTAGGGCCTTTGATTTATAATGGGTATGGACTATACATTGATGAACCTGGCAATGAGCTCTAAAACAAAGTATTATTCTGGTTTCAGTGCCTTGTTCCTTCCCCAGAAGGTGAAGTCTTGCTTCTCCTCTGCTGCCCAGATTTGGGGGAGTGGTGGTAGAGGCAGTTTTTATGGCATCTAACTAGTAAAAATTCAGCAGCTCAGTCCAGCAAGTATTGGCTTGGTTGTTGGGGGTCCAACTCTGACCAGCATTGTTTTACCATGGTTGGAATGCTACTTAATTCCTTCCACCATGTTGTGGGAATTAGACTTAATTCCCTCCCCACATCCAAAGTAGGGGTGTCTCTATGATGTATTGTTTAGAGTAGGGGGAGGGGTGATTTAGTTGACCTCTTTCTTTCTTCTTGAGTGCATAATTTATTTCTGTTATACTAAAAGCAACCACTATGGTTTGTGACTTGGTTTCCTTAATTCTTGCAAAAGTAGTTTAGTGTGTTAATAGCTGCTCAACTTTGATTTATATGTGGGGGAGTCTTGCTAGAGGATCTTATTTCCCTCCCCCTCTTGATGTTTTAATAATAATTAATTATTTTGGAAAGTTATTTTTTTACTTTTTGAATTTTGTTTTTCTACGATATTTTGTACTTTATTTTCTCTAATCTGCTACTATCCATTTTAACTTTAAATATTCGGCTTTTATGATGTCTTCTAAGTTGTTCCCTTATTTTAGTGAAATATTTTGACAGACCAATATTACACTCTATTATATATAAACTGAATCCATGTTGGATCTTATGTTTTCCCTGTTTATGTGCTCTCCATTTACTTTCATCACAATGATTAAATCTTCCTTTTTCCAGGTTTCTCCCATCCTCCTCTCCCATAATATCTCATGTGCTGTGGGTTCAAGAAGTATCTATATAACATAGCTATGTCTTTCCTCTGTCCAGATTCTGTGCATATTTCACATATCTCATGAAAATATTTATGGTTAGATGTCAATTTTTTACTCTGAAACTTTTACAAAGAGTCATATGTGTTATGTTTTGGGGATTTCAATTACTCAAGGGTTTTCTTATCTATTGCATATGTCTTCAAAACAAATTCCTTTTTATTTCTGTGATATATATCAAACTTTGAGTAGAAAGAATTTTAGTTCAAATATGATTGTTTCATGAGAGCTTCAAATTATCTAGGGTTTTCTGGTTGTTTTGTATGTCTATGAAAAGAAGGCAAGGTGATATCAATTGAGGAAAGGAGTAAAAAGAAAACAAATACCCATAACCAAACCTTAGAAGTAAGGAAGTCAATCAACATTTTCTAAAATGCTATTTGTTTATCACTTTAAAATGAATCTTTGGGCACTCAGAAGTATAGGGATTTAGAAAAGAGATACTTAAGACATTGTCATTTGAACAAACTGTCAGTAAGGTAGCAGAATACATCAGTCACTAGTATGGCATTATGTAAAAATGTGAATGTGTAACCTATGTGATTCTGCAATCTGTATTTGGGGTAAAAATGGGAGTTCATAACTCACTTGAAACTATTGTTCGAAGTATGATATGTCAAGAGCTTTGTAATGTTGTGAACAACCAATAAAAAAAAAAAAAAAAGAACTGAAACTCCAAAAAAAAAAAAAAGAGTCTGCAGACTTTAAGTGAATGCTCATTTAATGTAAAACTTTAATTTTTTATTTTAAAGATGCTATGACCATATGGACATAAGAGAGACTCCCTGCTACAAATGAGACAATATTTTAAATGTGTTCTATTCATTTTCTTCCTTGTGCATTTTGTTTTCCCCTTTTAAAATATGCAAAAAGACACATAAATGTGAAAATACATAAAAGTGGGCAAATAAAATTTCCTACAACTTATTGTTCACAGGTGGCCTTACAATCTGCATCTTGGAGCATGAGTAGGTGATATTGAAAATTATGTATAAGTGGCATGAGGTAGTAATGATTATTTTGCTTCCTTAGTCTTCTTTTTTTTTCAGTATAGGAAATTTATAACTGAAACATGTTTTGTTGTGCAACATATTCTTCAATGTTGTCAAATCAAGTTTAGCTTTCTTAACTGTCAGTAAGCCTTTGGGGATGTTTCCAAGTATAAAATGAAGCTGACAAACTTTTTCTACATAGAAGAGATATTCACTGATTTTTATGTAAATTAACAGAATATTATTTAATAAATACATAAATGTACATGTGATTCTCAAAACTCTATGAATTCATAACACCTTTCAGCAAAACATTTAAACATCATTTTTTTTTGGTTTTAGTAATGATGAATAAATTAAAGCAGATGTTTATAAAATGTTTTTCAAAGAAACAGAGAGGCTCATATGATTTCCACAAGGTAAAAGAAAACTATGGCAAGTAGAAGAGTTATAAGAGGTCAAAGAAATTTAAAGAAATTTTTTTGTTGTTGTTGTAGATACACACAATATCTTTATTTATTTATTATTTTTATGCCAGTGCAGAGAATAGAACCCAGTGCCTCTCACTTGCTAGACAACTGCTCAACCACTGAGCTACAACCTCAGCCCAAAATTCAATATTAAAAATTGAAACCATACAACTAATGATAGGGTGAGAATTATAAGGATTTTCATCTTGAGGATGCCAGGGAATCTCTCAGTAAAAACTGGAATTCATGTACACCTTTTTCTAAATTTTTTATTTGTTCTTTATAGTTATGCATAACAGTAGAATGTATTTTGACCTATATATACTTGGAATACAAATTCTCATTTTTGTGGTTGTACAAGATGCAGAGTTACAGTAGTCATGTATTTCTATATAAACATGGCAAATTATATCCAGCCCATTCTACTGTCTTTCTCATTCCTATCCCCTCTCCCTTTCTCCTACATCTCCCCATCAAACCCAGTAAACCTCCCTTTCTCCTTCCCACCCCCCACCCAACCTATTGTGAGTCAGCATCTGCATATCAGAGAGAACAATGGAAATTTAGCTTTTGGGGATTGGCTTCTTTCCCTTAGCTGGATAGTCTCCAGTTCCATCCATTTACTTGCAAATACCACAATTTCATTGTTCTTTATGGCTGAGTGATAGCCCATTGTGTATATCTACCACATTTTCTTTATCTATTCATCTGTTAAAGAGCACCTAAGTTGCTTCCATAGCTTAGTTACTGTGACTTGAGCAGCTGTGAACATCCATGTGTCTGTGTCACTGTAATATGCTGATTTTAAGTACTTTGGTATAAACCTAGGAGTGACATAACTGGGTCAAATGGTGGTTCCATTCCAAGTTTTCTGAGGAATCCTCATACAGCTTTCCAGAGTGGTTGCACCAATTTTCAGTTGCACCAACAATATATGAGTGTACCTTTTTCCCCAACATCCTTGCTGATAATATATATATATATATATATATATATATATATATATATATCATAATATATATATTATATATATAAGACTGTGGAATGCATTACAATTGTTATTACACATATAGAGCATATATTTTCATATCTCTGGTTGTATACAAAATATATTCACAACAATTTGTGTCTTCACACCTGTTCTTTGGATAATAATGATCATCACATTCCATCATCATTAATAACCCCATGCCCTCTCCCTTCCCCTCCAACCCCTCTGCCCTATTTAGAGTTCCTCAATTCCTCCCCTGCTAACTCTTCATATCCCACTACGAATCAGCCTCCTTATGTCAAAGAAAACATTCTGCATTCACCTTTTTGGTATTGACTAACTTCACTTACATTATCTTCGCTAATTCCATTCATTTACCTGCAACTGCCATGATTTTATTCTCTTTTATTGCTGAGTAATATTTCATCGTGTATATGTGCCACATTTTTTTTATCCATTCATCTATTGAAGGGCATCTACATTTGTTACACAGTTTAGCTATTGTGAATTATGCTGCTATAAACATTGATATGGCTTTGTCCCTATTTTTAAGTCCTTTGAGTAAAGACCAAGGAGAGGGATAGCTGGGGCAAATGGTGGCTCCATTCCCAATTTTCCAAGGAATCCCTATACTGCTTTCCATATTGTCTGCACCAATTTGCAGTCCCACCAGCAGTGTATGAGTGTACCTTTTCCCCCACATCTTAACCAACATTTATTGTTGTTTGTCTTCATAATATCTGCCATTCTGACTGGAGTGAGTTGAAATCTTAGAGTGGTTTTGATTTGCATTTCTCTAATTGCTAGAGATGATGAACACTCTTTTCATATATTTGTGGACTGATTGTATATCCTCTTCTGAGAAATGTCTGTTCATGTCCTTGGCCCATTTATTGATTGGGTTATTTTGTTGTTGTTGTTGTTAACAGCTTTTTGAGTTCTTCATATACCCTAGAGATTAGTGCTCTATCTGATGTGTGAGGGGTAAATATTTGCTCCCAAGATGTAGGCTGTCTATTCACCTCACAGATTTGTTTCATTTGCTGAGAAGAAACTTTTTAGTTAGAGTCCATCCCACTTACTAATTATTTATTTTCATTCTTGCACCACAGAAGTCTTACTAAGGAAGTTGGGGCCTAATCCCACATGATGGAGATTAGGGTCTGCTTTTTCTTCTATTAGACACAGGGTCTCTGGTTTTATTCCTAAATCCTTGATCTGTTTTGAATTGAGTTTTGTGCATGGTGAAACATAGGGCTTTAATTTTATTTTTTTGCATATGAATTTCCAGTTTTCCCAGAACCATTTGTTGAAGAGGCTATCTTTTTTTCCAATGCATGTTCTTGGCACCTTTGTCTAATATAAGATAATTTTAGTTTTGTGGGTTATTCTCTGTGTTCCTCTGTTCTGTACCATTGACCTACTAGTCTCTTTTGGTGCCAATACCATGCTGTTTGGGTTACAATTGCTCTGTGGTATAGTTTAAGTTCTGATATAGTGATGCCGCCTGCTTGACTGTTTCTATTAAAGATTATTTTAGCTATTCTGGGTCTCTTGTTTTTCCAAGTGAATTTTATAATTGCTTTTTATTTTTCTATGTGGAATGTCATTGGAATTTTGATTGGAATTGCATTAAATCTGTATAGTGCTTTGGGAAAAATGGTCATTTTGATAATATTAATTCCGCCTATCCAAGAACAAGGTAGAACTTTCCATCTTCTAAGGTCTTCTTTTATTTTTTTTCTTTAGGGTTTTGTAATTTTCATTATATAGATCTTTCACCTCTTTTGTTAAATTGATTCTTAAGTATTTTATTTATTTTATTTTTCTGAGGCTATTGAAAATGGGGTAATTTTTCTTGTTTCCTTTTCTGAGGATTTGTCAATGATATACATAAATACTTTTGATTTCTGAGTGTTGATTTTATATTCTGCTACATTGCTGAATTCATTTACTAGTTCTAGAAGTTTTCTGGTAGAACTTTTAGGGTCATACATGTATAGAATCATATCATCAGCAAATAATGCCAATTTGAGTTCTTCTTTTTCTATGTGTATCCCTTTAATTTCTTTCACCTGTCTAATTGCTCTGGCCAGTGTTTCAAGAATTATAATAAATAGAAGAGGTGAAAGAAGGCATCCCTGTCTTGTTCCAGTTTTTAGAGGGAATGCCTTCAATTTTTCTCCAGTTAGAATGATGTTGGCATGGAACTTAGCATAGATAACCTTTGTGATGTTAAGATATGTTCCTGTTATCCCTAGTTTTTCTAGTGTTTTCAACATAAAGCAGTTTTGTCTTTTGTCAAATGTTTTTTCTGTGTCTATTGAGATGAATATATGATTCTTATCTTTAAGTCTATTGATGTGATGAACTACATTTATTGATTTCTCTATGTTGAACCAACCTTGAATTTCTGGGATGAATCCCACTTTATCATAGTGCACAATCAATTTGATATGTTTTTCTATTCAATTTGCCAGAATTTTATTGAGAATTTTTGCCTCTGTGCTTATTAGAGATATAGGTCTGAAGTTTACTTTTTTTTTTTCTTTGATGTGTCTTTACCTGGTTTAGAATGATACTGGCCTCATAGAATGAGTTTAGAAGTCCTGCCTCTTTTTATATTTCCTGAAATAAATTGAAGAGTATTGGTATTAATTCTTCTTTAAAGTTCTTGTAGAACTTGGCTTTGTATCCATTTGGGCCTGGGATTTTCTTGGTTGGTAGACTTCTGATGGTGTCTGCTATTTTGTCACTTGAAATTGATCTGTGTAAATTGTGATATCATCCTGATTCAATTTGGGCAAATTATATGACTCTAGGAATTTGTTGATGGCTTCAATATTTTCTATATTTTTGGAGTACAAGTTTTCAAAATAAGTTCTAATTATCTTCTGTATTTCTTTAGTGTCTGCTGTGATATTTTCTTTTTCATTATGTATGTTAGTGATTTGAATTTTCTCTCTCCTTCTCTCTTTAGCATGGCTAAGGTTCTGTCAATTTTATTTATTTATTCAAAGAACCAACTTTTTGTTCTGTCAATTTTTTCAATTGTTTCTTTTGTTTCAATCTCATTGATTTCAGCTCAGATTTTAATTGTTTTGTCTTCTGCTGATTTTGGTGTTGATTTTTTCTTCTTTTTCTAGGGCTTTAGGATGTAATGTTAAGTCATTTATTTGTTTACTTTTTCTTCTTTTAAGAAATGAACTTCATGCAATGAACTTTCCTCTTAGAACTACTTTCATAGTGTCCCAGAGATTTTGATATGTTGCATCTGTGTTCTCATTCACTTCTAATTTTTTTTTAATCTTCTCCTTGATATCTTCTGCATCCCATTGTTTATTCATTAACATATTATTTAGTCTCCAGGTGTTAGAGTGGATCTTATTTCTTATTTTATTATTGATTTCTAATATCATTTCATTATAATCTGATAGAATGCAAGGTAGTATCTGTACTTTGTTATATTTGCTAAGATTTGCTTTGTGGCATATTATATGGTCTATTTTAGAGAAGGATCCATGGATCTCAGAACAAAGTGTATTCTCCCATTAAAAATGAAATATTCTATATATGATGGTTAAGTCTAAATTATTGATTGTATTATTAAGTTCAATGATTTCTTTGTTCAGCTTTTGTTTGCAAGAACTATCTAGTGATGAAATAGGTATGCTAAAATCATCCAAAATTATTGTGTTGTGGTCTATTTGACTATTAAATTTGAGAAGGGTTTGTTTGATGAACATATCCACTCCATTATTTGGGACAAATGTATTATAATTGGTAAGGCTTATTGGTATATGGTTACCTTTAGAAGTATGTAGTGTTATTCTTTATCCTTTTTGATTGACTTTCCTTCGAATTCTGCTTTATTTGATATGAGGATGGAAACCCCTGCTTGTTTCCATAGTCCATGTGAATGGTATGAGTTTTTCCAACCATTCACCTTCAGTCTATGGATGTCTTTTCCTAGGAGATGAGTCTCTTGGAGGTAGCATATTGTTGGGTCATTTTTTATTATTTAATCTGTTAGTCTATATCTTTTGATTGGTGAGTTTAGGCCATTAACATTCAGGGTTATTGTTGAGACATGATTTGTATTCCCAGTCATTTTTTTAAAAAAAAAATTTGGTATTTAATATGACTTGGTTTCTCCTCTGATTAGGTTTTCCTTTAGTGTAATACCTCCCTCTGCTGATTTTCATCATTGTTTTTCATTTTCTCTTCGTAGAATATTTTGCTGAGGATGTTCTGTAGTGCAGGCTTTCTAGTTGTAAATTCTTTTAACTTTTGTTTATCATGGAAGATTTTTATTTCATTATCCAATCTAAAGTTCAGTTTTGCTAGATATAAGATTCTTGGTTGGCATTCATTTTCTTTCAGAGCTTGATATATGTTGTTCCATGATCTTCTGGCTTTGATGGTCTGGGTTGAAAAATCTACTGAGATAAGAATTGGTCTCCCCTGATATATGATCTGGTTCATCTCTCCTGCAGCCTTTAAGATTCTATCCTTGTTCTGTATGCTAAGCATTTTCATGATAATGTGTCTTGGTGTAGATCTGCTGTAATTTTGTACATTTGGTGCCCTATAAGTTTCTTGTATTTGGTTTTCAAATTTGTTTTTCATGCTTGGGAAATTTGCTAATATTATCTCATTGAAGAGATTTTGCATTCTTTTGGTTTGAAACTCTGTGCCTTCCTTTATCCCAATAACTCTTAGATTTGGTCTTTTAAGGCTGTCCCATAATTTTGGATGTTTCTAACTTCATTGTTTCTAACTTTCTTCTCTGTGTGATCAACTTTTTTTCCAGATTGTATACTTTGTCTTTATTATCTGATGTTCTTTCTTCCAAGTGATCTAGTCTGTTGGTTATGCTTTCTATTGAGTTTTATTTTTTATCTATTATATTCTTCATTTCAAGGATTTCTGACTTTGTTTTTCAGGGTTTCTATCTCTCTCTTGAAATAATCTTTTGCTACCTGTATTTGCTCTCTTATCTTATTATTGGAGTGATCATTTTTTTTGCCTGTATTTGCTCATTTAAGTCATTCTTTAATTCACAAATCATTTTAATTCTTTAATTATTTAATTATGAACCTTCTGAATTCCTTCTCTGACATTTCATCAATTTCCCTATCCATGGGTTCTGTTATTAAAGTATCCTGATTTGTTTGGGGCACTTTCCTCCCTTGTTTTTTCATGTTGTCTATGTGTCTTCCTTTCTTGCAGTGTGGATCTGAGATATTACAGTTTCTTCCCTATATTTTTGTAGTACCTGTACAGATTGTCTGTACCTCACCTTGATGTTGGGCTTCCAGACCTGCTGGTGTGCCTCAGTGAATGCTACTGCATCCTGGAACTGAGTCCTGTGCAAGTTGGCATAAGTGGATCTGGGCCACTGGGCTGACTTCCCTTGGTGGTCTGCTGGTTGTAAGGGGCAGTTCTTCATGAAAGGCTAGGCTCTGGCAGGTGTTTGTCCCACCAGGGGAGGACTGAAACAGGCCTACTGAGAGCCTTGGCCCTGTGAGGACTGGCGTGGGCAGTATGGGTTGGATCTCAGCTCCCACAGTAGTCTGCTGGTAGGAAGAGGTGATCCTGCACCAGAGGCTAGGCTCTGGTGGATGTCTGCCTAGCCAGGGGAGGATTGGACCTGTATTTCTGGGACCCGCACAGGGGATAGGTGCATCTATTTCCTCAGGGATTGACCTCCCGCAGTAGTTTGCTAGTCTAAGGGCCTGAACCAGTTTTAATCCACGGTGTTGTATTTGTCATGCATACCATTTCACAAGTTTGGGATTCCGAGGCTGATGACACATGACTCCCTCAGTGCTGGGTTGTAGTGCATCTGGATGGCAGGAATTTCCATTGGTGAGCCTGTTACTTATATTCTTGATTATTGCCATTCTTCCTGGAGTGAAATGTTGTTTTAATTTATATTTCTCTAATTGCTACTGATGTTAGTTTTGCATATATTTGTTGACCAATCCTTTTTTATTTTTATTCTTCTGTGAAATGTCAGTTTAGGAACCAAATTCCTCAACAGGACTTCTAAAGCACAAGAAATAAAATCAAGAATCTATAAATGGAGTGGTATCAGACTAAAAACTTCTTCAAAGCAAAGGAAACAATCAAGAATGTGAAGCGCCTACAGTATGGCAGAAAATCTATGCCATCTGCACCTCAGATAGAGCATTAATCTCCAGGATTTATAAAACTCAAAAAACTTAAAGACATACACACACACTTACACACACACACACACACACACACAAAGAAATAAAAACAGTCAATAAATGGGCAAAGGAACTTAAGAAACACTTCATGTGGATCTTTAAAGGTGAAGATTACAGTAATGAGAAGAGAAGTTGCTCTTGCTAAGAAGGAGATGTGAAAAAGTGATAGCATATTCAATTAAAAAAGTATTTATGAATCAGTGAACAGGCAGTCAGAATGGGAATATTTTTGAATATTATTTTCATCTGGTGAAATATCTTAGTTTTTGTAGTTCATTGAATGATTAAATGAATAGTGAATGATTAATATTTGTAAACTTCCAGCTTACATATAAAAAACATATTTATATACAAGGTAATATAAAACTATAAGAAACTATATAATGATTATGGTTTGTTAAAAACTATGATGACACTGTTGTCTTCACAATGACATGAAAAAGAAGTGACAAGTTTCAGAGGCATTATGTAGTGGGCTTACCAGATCTGGTCAATGATGTACTATATTGAATTAAGAGAAAGGAAGCAATTTAGTTAGCTGCAAAATTTGGAGCCAAGATTAACAATAGTTTTATTATTCAACAATATTCAGAATCAGAAGAGCTAACCCCTTTAGAAGAAAATGAAGACTGAAGACATACACATGTAGAAGTGACAGACCATGAGATATTTGTGTCCTATGTGTATATCTGGATTTTGTATATACAAAAATTCAGGAGAGGACGGGGATTTGGATTAGTGGTAGAGCACTTGCCTAGCACATGTGAGGCACTGGATTCCATTCTCAGCACCAAATAAAAATAAATAAATAAAGTAAAGGTATTGTGTCCATCTACAAGTAAAAAAAGTAGATTTTAAAATAAAAAGCTCATGAAAAGCAGAATTCTAGAATTTACTGATGCTAATAGGTGTGGTATAACCTAGCTATCACTCCTGAATGGACCTTTACAACAAGAAAGATGGCACACAAACAAAAGGGATTCAAATTCAGTTTCTGTCTCATTAAAGGATTCCTATTATTAAAGTGAAAACAAGGTAATATATAATATACTTCCTTCCATCAGACACAATTTTTATGAAATAATATTAAATTGATCTTTTACATGTTAAAAAAGTGTGGGAAATGCATGGTTGCCTTTAAATCCTAAAGTAAAATTGAGAGGTTTAGATATATATTACCTTGAAAATGCATATAGTCTTTCAAAGGATCACCAAAAATTGAAATATGTTGATCATTTATTAATACTGAATTCATCCACCTATGTTAAATGATCATTATTTTTTTTAATATTGAAATATTTACCAAATGTGAGGCTGACATTGTGGCTCAGTGCTAGAGTGTCGCCTGCCTTGCACATGTGAGGCATTGGGTTTAATCCGAAGCACAACATAAAAATAAATGAAACAAAATAAAGATATTGTGTCCATATATAACTAAAATAAATTTTAAAATATTCACCAAATGTGATAAGTTCATACTAAATTGTATGTGTGCATGTTTGTGTGTGTGTTTGCAGGTATGTGTGTGTGTATTTATGGAAGGCATGTTGAAATTTGAAAGTTGGGTACGGTAGTGCACACCTGCAATTATAGCTACCTGAGAGGCTGAGGAAGATGGATTGCAAGCTTGAGGCCAGTCTGGACAAATCAGTGAGATTCTGTCCTAAAATTTAAAGAAATAAAATAAAAAATGAAGTGATTCAGAGTTGGAACACTGCTGAGTTCAATTACCAGTAGAAAAAAAAATCAAAAAGAAAAAAATATTACTGATAATTTGAAATTATCTGTACTTCATTTTTTCTGGACATTACATTATCATTTATGGAGAATCATCTATGAATGCATATATATTAATTATATGATTTTTCATATTATTTTTTGTTCTTTTTTAACAGAATAAATTAATCAGCAGTTCACTATGTGACTGAGAAGTGTCCAGTTAAATGTAAAAAGAGAACTATAGCCTATATTAAAATATATTTCAATAATACAAAATGGTATCTTTAGTTGTTCATAGGTTGACTTTTGTTAATATAAGTCTTTTTTTGTCTCTAAGCACTTCTACTTTGTATGAAGAAATTTTCTTTAGAGATATTCATGTATTTAGAGTGCATACTGGTGAGGAATATGAGGCAAGATAATAAAGGTCATCAAGAGATTGTAAGGTAAGGGATTATAATTAAAATTAATATCAAAAGAAAAAAGTTATACACATAAATAATGAGTAAATAAGAAATGTGAACTTATACTTGCTTTTAGTATAGATTCAGGTGAGGAGAACACTGAATTCTCTGGATTTATTTCTGTGCTGATTTCCACATTAGTCGTGTAGAATTAAATAGCAAATTATGATAGAGAAAGGGATATGTAATGCATTCTTGACTAGGAAAGAGCTAGTCTTTACCCTCACTACAGCAGGGCTTTTCATGAATAGTCTTGGTTGTCTGATCTGAAATAGTATGAGGATCTGACTCAGTGAAATATGCCTTGATCAAAAAATAGTTTAAAAAACTCCCACTATTTTAACTCGTTGAGTATTTTTTGACAAAATCATTTGTCCCTATAATTAATTTTTCTTTATAGTGAGATACATAACCCTGTATTAGTCTATATTATTTCAGTCCAGAATACTCTAGAGAAAATGTGATAATTGAAAACATCAGAGGAAATAACAGCCTTTCCTTATTCGAGAAGGGGTTAAAACACACACACACACACACACACATTTATATTTATGTATTATATAGATACCATTTGTCATGGTTTAGATATTAGTTACCCTCCAAATGAAATGATTGGGTTATAAGAAGTTTAACCTAAGCAGTGCATTAATCCTCTGACAGATATTAACTTAGTGATAACTGTAGGTAAATAGGGTATGGCTAGAGTTGGTGTGTCCCTGGGAGGATGCCTTTGGGCTATATATTTTGTCCTGTTGAGGAGTGCTCCCCACACTCCTACCTCTTGGTGGTCATGAACTAACCTGCTTAACCCTTGCCATATTATTCCACCATGATGTTCTGCCTCACCTGAAGTCTTAAGGAATAGATCCAGTTATCTATGGACTGAGACCTCTGAAACTATGAGTTCCCAAATAAAGTTTTCCTCTTCTAAAACAGTTCTTGTTAGGTCTTTTGGTCATGGCAATGAAAAGTTAAACTAAAACACTATATATTATGTGTGTGTGTGTGTATATATATATATATATATATATATATATATATATATATATATACACATATATGTGATTATATATACTACAAATATATGTGTTATATAAATGTTTTATATATATATTTATGTGTATATATATACACACAAATGTTATATAGAAAGAATATATACATATACCCTATATATGTATTTAAATGGAATTTCTATTCATGATTGAATCTAGGCTTTCAGTGTTTATATAACTGAGTCTAGAGAATCATAAAAGATGATTCAAAGAGTTTTGTATGATAGTATTGTAGATTATGTTAATATGTTGGCGAGAAGTGGAAAGTCAAGTGGTCCATATTCAGAATTTAGTATTAATTTAGTATTAAGCTATAATTGGATTCAATTATAGTCATTTTATTTATAGCCCTTCCTTTTTCCTTCTCCAATTTTAAAATTAGCTAATCACATAAATTGTACCCTCCAGTTCCTCCAGTAAGGGTGAAAGGCTGCATTGGGGATAAAAGCCCAAGCTGCTTGCTATCCAGATTCCAATAGCACACCCTTTTGACAGGAGTAAAAGGGTGTGCTATTGGAACCTGCCCACCCACTTTCATGCAAGTTTTTCTTGTGGCACCTCAGTATTTCTAACCTTTCCATCTTCTAACAGGCAAAGCTCAGGCTTTATTCACAGGTGGAAATGACCATCAGGATATAGGTCAGTAAAGACACACTAGAAGTTCATAGGTACTCTTTTACTGAGTGCTATGTTATTGACAGCCCATGTACTACTGGCTAGAGATCAGATCTCAAGTGACTGCCTGAGAAAAGTCTGCTGAAAGAATAAAGTTCCATCCATAACCTTGAAATAAGACAACTGTCCTCTATTCTCTGCAGGGAGATAGGAGGCTGACTTCCATAAGTACTGGATAAGTTTTACATGTATCAATTGCCCTCTCTGTTTTTGTATTTTTCACTTCTTCCTGCCTTCCTCTCTTTTTCATTCCCCCTTGAAAAGGCTCAGTCACCTCTGGAATAATTGAAATTGAGTTCAGTTAAAAAGTTTTTTTAATTAAATTCTTTTTCCATCTCTTTATCTCATGTCTGAATTTGTTTATCTGACAAAGATGAAGGAAGAAAACCAGGCATGTTGATACACATGTGTCATCCCAGAGACTGAGGCAGGATGATCTAGAATTCAAAGGCAGCCCCATCAAAAGTGAGGTGCTAAGAAACTCAGTGAGACTCTTTCTTTAAATAAAATAAAAAATAGGGCTGTCAGTGGCCGAGTGCCCCTGACTGCAATCTGCAGTATTACCCCCAACTCCCCCCTCCAAAAAAAAAAGATGAAGGAAGAAAATACATCAGCTAACCTTAAAAAGAGACAGTTATTAGGAGAGCTTTGTGGGTAAGAGACAGATGAGCATGAGTAAGTAACATATGAACATCATTTTCTGAGCAGAATAAAGTTGCCATGGATATGAAAATGGTAGGTAAATGCAGAATTAAGTCAATCATTCTCTTTCTTGATTCTTGCAATTAAACTGTGGAAATCTAATTTCTTAAAGTAAAAGTAGAATAAGAAAAATAAAGGGAAGGGAGAAGAACAGAAGAAAGGAAAGATGGTGAGAACAGGAAAACAGGTGACTGGGAGAAAAATAATTAAAGGAAGTAATAAAAAGGAGGGAGACTCAAAAATCAGTTGTTTTATAGAGATAAATTTAGAAATAACATGAAATTAATAATATATTTCCCATCAAAATTAATTTTGTCATTCTATATGGTGAGAAAGGCAGTTAACATGCTTCCATTACTTGATTTTTTTTTTCTTAAAGCAAAAAGTTAACTCAGCCAAGCACAGGGGTTCACATCAGTTATCCCAGATTGAGGTGGGAGAATCTCAAGTTCAAAGCCAGCCTCAGCAAAATTGAGGTGCTAAGCAATTCAGTGAGACCCTGTCTCTAATAAAATACAAAGTAGGGCTGGAAATGTGGCTCCATGGCCAAGTGTCCCTGAATTCAATCCCTAGTACCCCCAAAATAACAAATAAATAAGTAAATAAATAAATAAATAAAAAGTTACCTCAACAAAGATGTATGTGACCATGATAACTTTCTCTACTATACTGTATTTTCTTGTTTTACTTTTTGCATCTTCATCTAAATTTCTATAATGAAAAGGAGGATGTGCCGATTTCACTACAACTTTTCCTCTTATCCTTACTTTCTCATGGGTCTGCTATATTTGAGCAATTTTGACAAGAAATAAATAAAATTAATTATTTTGACCTCTATGGTAATTAAGTTTTTCCAATCTTTTCAACTTTTTTCTTTAGTTGTTGATTTCAGATAATACTCCCTCTTATATTTATTATCTAGCAGCAAATTATTCTGACCACCATTATTCTGTTCTATGCATGTATCCTATATGCATATGGTTCAGGAAAATATACCAAGTACATAATTTTAAAGATTAGCATTTTAATATAACCCTATGATTTATATACATAGCATTTTTATGTTAATATTTTAGACAGGTTTATTTGTAATGTTAATAAGTTTAAAGAGAGCATAGAAAAGATCATATAAGTAGTTATTGGAATAATCCAACATTTTAAACTTTATTTGTTCATTATTTTCAACTTCAACAAAAAAAAAATGAGTCTTACCTACTCTCTGTCTTTCACATTTAAAATATTCCCTACAGCCATTTTTCACTCCTCTTTTACTATAAATTCAGAAATACTATCTACCTCCACTGTGAGGTATGCTTTATTCATTGCTTAAAATTCAGTTGTTGTCTGTAGTAAATAGAAAAATGGATATTATAATTTAATTTATCTTTTCTGCTTATTATTATTGCTTAAACACAAGACTTTTGTCCCTGTTCTTTAGTTCACATTACCTAGGCTGCAAGAGAGTTGGTTCCCAAGGTCCCAAATATTAAAACCGTGTCCCCCATTATTTATACATAAATCTATAAATTTATGAATATAAACAGTAGATTAAGAAGGCCAATGCATTGTTATGCTTCTGAGGTAAGTGTCCATACTTATTCAGATTCCCTAAAATGATTGTTTTGAATGCATCTTTGGAATTTGGTGTTTCTTTTGGAACCCTGGAATTTCAGAACTCTAAGGCACACATGGATGGAACAATTACTCATTTTAAAAAATAAACTAATAGACTTAGGTAGGTAAAATGACTCATATTATGAGTTGATGTCTTCACACTATCAAATTTTGTGCTCTGGTAATAGTTCCAGATTATTTAACAAGATTTTATCTGAACAAAGCAAAACAAACCAAAACCAGATAGATTATTCAGAGAGCATAGAACATAAGAACAGCAAACAGATATCTTTGAGGACCTCCATGGTATGATCATAAAATGAAAACAATAATTATTCCAACATTAATGGATTAATATTTAATGTGACCAAATCTTGAAATTCTGCATAAATACAATGGCATTTAAACTAAGAGAACACACAATAGTATATCATATTTTATACAAACCTAAAAAACAAAAGCAGCAAACTTCCTTAATGACTCTCTCCAGTTTAAAAATGGTAAAAGCTGTAGTTCCATAATTCTCAGTAAGGGCAAAATCAAAATAATTATTTTATCCTATGAAACAATTTTAATTTAGTGGAAGAACAATTTTATTATGCAATCTTAGATAAGACTTAAGCAAAATGTTGTTAGACATAAAATGTAGTTATAACACCCACATTCTAGCCAGTATTTATCATCCTTTAAAAAGTTCCAACAATAATTCTTCTCAGACTGACTCTGTAGGATATAATTTTCTATCAGTTTTTTAGATTAATTTATATGGGTAGTTACCACATTCTCTCAGCTGCATGGATTTGCAATTCAGTTAATGGCTTATGAATAAAAAAAATAATGTTTATTATTTTATGGAATGCCTTGTATGCCAGAAAATAATTGTGAGCTCTTTAAACATATTAGTTTATTGAATATTTATAAGTGATTCTATTGTGTGTTCTTATATTCTCAATTATACAAATGAGGCAACTGAGGCACAGAGATGTCATATACTGAATAGAGTCATTTGGAAGTGTGTAGATATTTGTTTATAGCCAATACAGATTTCAAAGGAGAAGCTTTATCCTCTAGCTGGAAAATACCAAGACACTGGTCAAATACATAATGGAACAATTTCAAGATGTTAGACCTCAGACAATAAAGAACAATGATTTCTCATGGGGAGAAAATCATATGGTAAATTCCATTATTGACACAACTTTTTACTTTGAAAGGTTATAGAGACCAGGATGATGAAGCAGAAAACAAGGAGGTGTCCTTAATTAAAGAGATAAGTTGGACAGTCCAAAGGGATGAACTAGAATTCATTTGCAGTACAGAGTTCTGCAGAGAAGCAAGGTGCATAGACAGAAAATGCTGGAAATATGGGAGGTTCTTGCAGGATCATACAGGTGACCAGTGACCAGCACATGCATCTGATAAAATGATATAAGATCAGGAAATAAATACCTGACAATATAAGAGTTAACAGTCCCTAAAGTACACACACAGCCAGAAATAGAATCTCATCCCAAGAGCCAGTCAAGCAAACCTCATAAATGGCATAGACAGGATGAGATGCTTGTCTAGGGCAAGAAAACTGTAGAGGCCCCCCAAAACTCACCAACCAAAGCAAGTTTTAGTTTGAATTCATTCCATTTTTTAATTCTTGATTATATTTCTTGTGCTTTAGGAGTCTCGTTAAGGAAGTTGGGGCCTAATCTAACGTGATAAAAATTTGGGCTTACTTTTCCTCTATTAGGTGCAGGTCTCTTGTCCTTGAGCCACTTTGAGTTGAGTTTTGTGCATGGTGAGAGATAGAGGTTTAGTTTCATTTTCTTGCATATGAATTTATACTGGAGTATAAATTTTCAAAATGGTTTCTTATTGTCTTCTGTATTTCAATAATGTCTATCGTGATATTTTCCTTTTTGTCACGATTTTTAGTAATTGAATTTTCTCTCTCCTTATTTTCATTAGGGTGGATAAGGGTTTGTCAATTTTATTTAGTTTTCCAAAGAACCATCTTTTTGTGTGATCAATTTTTGACTGTATTTGCTCACTTGCGTCATTTTTTAATTTGGAGATCATTTTAATTATATACATTCTGAACTCTTTCTCTGACATTTCATATCCTGCACTTTCAATAGCTTCTATTGTTGTTGTATCTTGGTTTGTTTGGGGCACTTTCCTTCCTTATTTTTTCATATTGTCTATGTGTATCCTTCTCTTGCAGTGTAGATCTGAGGTATTGCGGCTTCTACCCTATAATCTTGCAGTATTCCTGCAGATTACCAGGACCTCACCTTTAAAAGGGATATCAATGTTTATAACACCCAATGCAAACAATATGCAGTCATAAGTCAATTAGCTTCTATTTTGACATTTACAGTTTTGTCATTATAAATCGAAATGATGAGCTCTCTTATCTTCTACCATATAGCCAGTAAGTTTGCATAAGGGTAAATGGTTTCTAATGGTGGATGGGGGTATAGCCTGTGATGTTTATGAGATAGGATGTGAAAATATAGAAGTATTAGATTGTAGGAATAGTGAAAGGATAACCAAGAGAAGTTGGCTGTTAATAGGAGAAAAAAGAGAGAGAGCCAACTCCATGCAAGGCTCCCTGTTGTCTCTGAAACAGAATGGTGTTTGTTAGCACAACTAGTAGAGATACCTCTGGTGCAACCAGGCCCACAGGAATCTTGGTTTTCCAGGTCCTGGTTGTTGTCCCTAGACGGAAGTGGCCATGTCTGTTGTTGGTGGCCACAGCAGCATCAAGCCTATAGGTACCTTGATGTTGGGCTTCCAGGCCCTAGTCAGTGTCCCAAGGTGGAAGCTTCCCCAACTAAAGAGGGTAGAGGGGGCAGTGGAAATAACCCAAGATGGCTGTGGAGGTGTCTCAAGATGGAGGCAACTGCTTTCAGAGATGGATCTGGAAGTATGGACTGTGAGATGGCATTTGGTGGCCTATTTGGTGATGTCACAGTGTGGCATGCAGTGCTGCAATGAACAGCTGTTTCCTAGCCTTCTCTGATGTCCCATGGTAATTTTTATCATGTCATATTAGACCCCGGGACGTCCTTAACAAGACTCCTAAAGTGCAAGAAATAAAATAAAAAATCAACAAATGGGATGGAATCGAACTAAAATTTCTTCTCAGTAAAAGAAGCAATCAATGAAATGAAGAGAGAACCTACATTCTGGGAGCAAATTTTTGCCACACACATGTTAAATAGAGCACTAATTTTCAGGATCTATAAAAAACTTAAGAAACTTAACACCAAAAAGAAAAACAAACAACCCACTCAGTGAATAAATGGACAAAGGAGCTGAACAGACATTTCTCAGAAGAAAATATATATTCAATCAACAAATATAAGAAAAAAATATTCAACATCTCAAATCAAAACTACTATAAGATTTGAGTCTCATGCCAATCAGAATGGCAGTTGTCAAGAATACAGACAACAATAAATGTTGGCGAGGATGTGGGGGAAAAGATACACTCATACATTGCTGGTAGGACTGCAAATTGGTGCATTCAATCTGGAAAGCAGTATAAAGATTCCTTAGAAAATGGAATGGAACCACCATTGACCCAGCTATCCCACTCCTTAGTCTATACTCAAAGGATTAAAATCAGCTTACCATACTAATGCATCCTCATCAATGTTCATAGCTGCTCAATTCACAATAGCTAATTTGTGGAAGCAACCTAGATGCCCTTCAATAAATGAGTGGATAAAGAAACTACAGTATATATACACATGGAATATTATTCAGCATTAAAAGAGAATAAAACTATGGCATTTGCAGCTAAATGGATGGATTTGGAGAATATCATGCTAAGCGAAGTAATTCAATCCCCCCAAAACCAAAGACTCAATGTTTTCTCTGATAAGTGGATGCTAATCCATATTGGGGTGGGGTGTGGGGAGATGGGATGGGTGTGGGCATGGGGGAAAGATGGTGGAATGAGATGGACATCATTACCCTACGTGTATGTATGACTAGATATATGGTGCAATGCTACATCATGTACAATCAGAGAAGAGAAAAATTGTGCTGCAGTTGTGTACAATGAATCAAATGCATTCTGCTGATATATATCCCTAATTAGAATAAATGAATTAATTACTTAGAAAAACATGTTTTAATACAATATTTTAAAAAGTAAATATTAATAAAAATATGATAAGCAAAATATCAACATTATAAACAAAGTAAGGATGAGCTTAAGTACTACAGAGTCATATTGTAGGCTGAAGCAAAAGAAAAAGGCAATGATATTGATAAGTTTCCTGTACTAAATTAAAGGATATCACGTTAATATCAGGTAATAGTCTGCATAGTATAAACCTTGCTCTAACCTTCCTGAAAAATTGAAGTAAGCTCCAAAAAAATTGTAGTATTTCCAAGCAACATAACTGTATTCAGAGGTATAGCAAAACTATACTATGAGTAAGAAAATATTCCTATCCCTAAAAGTATGAAATTCATTATTCCTGGTGTCCAATTAAGAATCACTAGGCATGTAAAGAATCAAGAAAATAAAATCTCTCATGAGAGGTAAAAAAAAAAAACCAGTAAACTGAAATTGACTTATACCTATACTGAAATTAACAGTAAAGTGCATTAAGGTATGTATTTCTCTAGCCCTATATACAAAAGGTAAATGAAAGCATGAGATATAAAAAAGACCTAAATAAAATTTCTAGTGTTAAGTATAGAGTAGACCATGCTAAAAATAAACTAGGTAGGATTAACTGCTTATTCAATATTGTTGAAGAAAAAATTAATTAACTTGAAGATATAAGGATTGAATATAACCAAATGCAAACTTAAGGGAAATTCATAACACTAAATGCTTGTATTAGAAATACAAATAAAAAAGTCTCCAATGTCTTCTTCTTAAGGAAACAACAAATTTCAAAAGTAAATCAAACCAAAAATCCATAGGAAAAAGAAAATAATGAAAAGATGATAAATCAATAAAATAAAAATATAATAAAAATTAATAAAATATAAAACAAATTGTGATATGTAAATTTATAAACCTTTAGAAAATATCAACAAAAAGAGGAACTACAAATCACCAATAGAAAGAATGACTATGATAATATATTTTATGCACATTAAATATAAATGTAAGGAAATATTGTGAACTCTTTTATGCCAATGAGTTTGACAACTTAAACATAATAGAAAAATTTCTTGAAAAATACAAACTAAAGCTGGCTTAGTAAGAAATATAAAACTAGAAATGGAATTGAATCTGTAATGAAGCACATCTTTCAAAGATTTTAGTTCAGACATTTTCATTGGTGGATTCTAACAGTAAAGGAAGAAATAATATAAAATCTATAAGAGCTTCCCCAGGAATGTAAAACAAGGGAATATATCTTAACTCACTCTCTTGAGGTCAGGATTACTCTAATGTAAAATCCACCAAAGATCTTAAGAAATGAAACACAAAAAAATTACTTCTAGAAAACATGGCTAACTTTATGAATTAAATTTTAGTATATCAAATCAATAAAATATATAAAAATAACAATAAATTACAACCAAGTGAGGTTTATCCCAGTTTATGGATGTAATATTCAAAAATCATTCAAGATAATTCACCATATTAACAAATAAAAAATTTTAAAAGATCATCTTAGTATACATATCCCCCCAAAATTTGATATAATATACCATATGTTTCTAATAAAAATATTGGTAAAGGAATAAGAGAAACATTTCAGCTTAATAAGGGCATACAAAGATAACAACCCTTATTATATTAAGTATGAAAGACTGATTTTCTCTGGGGGATCTAGTCAGTGAAATAAGGAAAGATAAATTAAAAGCATATAAATTGTAAAAAGAAAGATTATTATTTTTTAGTAACATGTATTAAATCTATTTATATCTATAAAACATTATAAAACTAATAAGTGAGTTTATGAGGGTTGAAGATACGTGCTATGGTTTAGATATAAGGTGTCCCCTAAAAACTCATGTTGAGAAAATACAAAGTCTCTTCAAAGGTGAAATGCTTGGGTTATGAGATGCTTAACCTAATCAGTGAATTAATCAACTCATATAGATTAATAGGGCAGTAACTGTAGGCAGGTAGGGTGTGTCTGTAGGAGAGAGGTCATGAGAGGTTTGCCTTTTGAACTTATATTTTGTCCCTGGTGAGCAGAACTCTCTCTGCTTCATGATTGCCATGTCTTGAGCTGCTTTTTCCTTTTACACCCAGATGCCATGATATTCTGCTTTACCTTTGGCCCAGAGCCATGGCCCAGAGCTCATGAAACCATGAGCCAAGTCCATTTTAGTATTAAAATTATGAAATTGGGTGAGGAGAAATATGACAAAAAATGGAAAATTCTTGTACACTCCAAATTACAAAGCATTGTTGAAAGGAATTTTTAAAGAGTTAAGAAAATTATTAAGATAAAAATGCTCCATATATATTATATCAAATTTAGAAAATCTATTTATAGATAGATGCAATAAAACTCCTATAAAAATCCCAATAGGTTTACATTGTGAAAATTGAACAACTGATTTTAAAATTCATTTTTAAACACAATTGATCTAATATAGTCAAACAACTTAAAAAAAACAAGAGTATAAATAGTAGGACTAGTAGTACCTCAGTCAGAAGGCTACATCTAGTGGGAACGTTCTTGTTGGGGGCTAGAAGGACAGGACTCTGCAGAGTCCTAAGGTGTTTCAGGTATCTCATGGCAAGATAGAGCAAGCTTTCTTGAGAACTCACTTTCATAATAAAGTCAACCAATCGAGGATCTTTTATTAATCTATGAATGGATTCATCTGTTTGTTCATCATGACTCAATGACCTTACAAAGGTTTTACTTCTCAAAGTCATTTATTTAAGATGTTGTAAATAATTTCCAATACACATTCAAATCATAGCATTTAATCTGTTAGATGCAAATTAATTCCTTTATTTTCTTAACAGTGATTCCTGGAGTCCCAGTTTAAAGGCTGATCTAGAATTTTTAAAATGTTATGCATAAAATTGTCTTTAAATTCCTTTGCCTGAAATGGTTGGATTCTTACATGTATAACTGATTATAACTGAGATACTGATACTTGATGTGACAAAATGTATTTTGAAGATAGCTACCCATAAGACAAAACAGCCTGGTCAAGACATTGAAGTTAAGAATAACTCAGTCAAAAATGATATATGAAAAATTTACTTTTAACAAGAACATTATTTTTAAAAGATAAGCATTGAGTACTTATATATTATAAAAAAATCAGTTTATGATAGTTCACAATGTCCAACATACTTGAGATTGCTCAGTCTTCTTCTAGTTTTACAATGGATCTGGACTCAGTTGTAAACCTGGAAAATCATGATACTGTCTTCCATGTTTGTGCTTAATTGAGTGATGACCTCTACTTATTTAGCCATCGATTTATTTATAGATTAATTTTTTTAACCTAATGGCTCATTAAAGTGTAAATATCCATGTTATTAATTTTTAATCCCTTTTTATTAAAAAAAATGGGAAAGTTAAAATCTTATGGTCAACATATTGACATGAAGAATAGTCACGTAAATAATTGGGGAATCCTTGTGTAATAGAAATGCTCAGCTATGATTGAAGCAAATAGTTGATCTTTAATCTATTATTTCCATGTAATTTCTTTATTGACATGGTGAATTCACTTGGTGTGTTCAATTTTACTACCCTTATCTGTGTATTTTAGTAGGGGGAAGAATGACAATAGGTCAGTGAACTAAATTGAGCAAACAGTTGGGCAGAGCTGCAAAATTCAGTTGGAAAAAAGGTCCATTGGTTCATCTAAATATGAATTAATAAGACATCACTATTCCAGGAGCTATGAACCCTCAAATAATAAATGGCAACAGGAATAAAATTGGGAAAACATATTCACCATTAGTTAAGACATGCCTCCTACATCTACACATTCTAACACATTCTGATACAAATGATATTTGTTCTTAGGAGTTCTTGTATTATGAATAACACTTATCATATTTACAATGAGTCAATAAATGGAATAAATTAAATAATAATTTTATCTCTCTGTATATAAGTATTTTTATCTCTGTATGTAAGCATTAAGAAAGGCACATGCATGGATATAAATGGTTAGTTTGTGGGAAATTCTTCAAAATATAAAAAAATAACAACAATGAATCAATTAATGTAATTTTCTATTTTTCACAAAAATCTTTGTGAAATGCTCCTTACACAAGTCACTAAAGAATTTATCATGGAGTTAGGAAGTCAGAATAACTAAAAAATATATTTAGAGTTAAGAAAACTAAGAAAGTAAATAGATTTGGGACTCATGAAAGCAACAGTTCAATAAAATCTCCATTTATTAGTTCCTATAGTGATAGTTATATGTGAGAGAACTCATTTTTACTTCCAAAAACTCAGGAATTGAAGCACAGAAAAAGTGAAGTTCCCCTAAAAAATCACTTAAGCGAGTTTTTTTCAGAGCTGGAGAGAAAACAGCTGAATACCATATTTTTCAATAAATTTCCCAGAGGAGATAGTACTTATTTAAATAAGACTTTAAAAAATGTAAATGTATGTGAGTGGATGAATAGTTTAACTAGGTTTCAAACATCTCATAATCTCTCTACTGGAAAATTCACACAGAAATTTGTCTTTCACTCTATGTCTCTCTCCTTCTTTCAATTAAAAATTAATTAGAAACAAGAACTTTATTTTTTCTCATTAAGTATATCAATTAGGATAGAAATCTGTAAGAGCTAACATGCTGGTTAATATCATTTTAAGTAATACAAGGTATTCTATGGGGTTGATGTGCTTGATGGTCATTTATGATAACATTAATAATCTTATTGTATTTCTAAAATCTGTTTGCCCAGTCAATCCTAAAAAGACCTGATATCTTCCAGATTTAGAAGAATCAAAGAACATTGCCTACTGGTGTTAGAAAAATAATTTTAAGTGCAAACAATAGTTTGATATGAGAAGATCATTATAAAATATTTATAAATGAACATTTATACAATGGAGTGAAATTCTAAAAGCAGAACACGATATTAGTTAATTTGCCATATATTGACTGCCAGACTAAACTTTCAATACCAGTTTTCATATAAAGATAGGAAGCAATATCAGAATGCATATACATTCAGAGTTTGTAGTCATAAGCAAAAGAACAGAATGAAAAAATGGTTACAAAGAATTCAGGGTAGAACTCATTTTGACTAATTAAAACGTAGTTCATGTTTTTTCACTTGTAGTTCTAATTGTGTCATCTGAGGTGTTTTATATTCATGCTCTAAACCTGCTTTCAAAACATATTCATCACTAGTTGAGACATGCCTCTCACATCTACACATTCTATCAATGTGTAGATTGTTAGAAAAAAACTCTCTCTTCTTTTCTTGGTCCTATTCCTGGTGTTTGCTCATGTGAGTCTACTTGCCAGGAAAGGTTTCTGTTTTGGCTTTTATGTTTCATGATTTTATTTACTCACTTCATTTGATTAATATCTATCCAGATTTCAAGAGACTACTTAGGTGACTACTTCATAGAAATTTTTCAAGATGATAACTCCCATGGGAATCCCACCCTGTTCTACACTTGTTTCTCTAAACATTTATTAATGCATGTGTTGATTTTTTTGTATTGTTGGTTGTTCAAAACATTACATAGTTCTAGACATGTCATATTTCACACTTTGATTCAAGTGGGTTATGAACTCCCATTTTTACCCCGTATACAGATTGCAGAATCACATCAGTTACACTTCCATTGATTTACATATTGCCATACTCGTGTCTGTTGTATTCTGCCATATGGATCCTTATACCTTGTGACTTCTCTATTGAGGGAATGTGTGTTTTACTCATTTTTAGTATTAGGCCTATCACTTCCTTAATTTTATTAGTGTATTTCCTACATATATATGTTTTCATTAAAGAGAACATCCAAAATGACTTTAACACTGCTTAACAGAGTTCTACGTGGAATTCATGGAACAAAATGGCAAAATCACATTTTGTGTTGCTATTCTCCCACAAAAGTTTTAATTTGAACAACTATATGTTCATGAAAATAGTTTCACTTGAGTGAGAGATTGTGACACCTAGTTTTATCACAGATATAAGAAAAAAAATTATTGATGAAGATAAAGAGTTTCACATTACTCAAGCTATCTCTCTCAAGCCTAGGAAGAACTGTATGGAAGTAGCATTCTTCTTCATGTAGAAAAAGAAGAGAAATGTGAGCATATGCCTTCACTGTGGGCCAAAAAATGGGTCCACTCCAGTGAAAGCCAGAGCCTGGCCCACCACAACACCAGGATGCTCCTGTGCTGTAAATTCCAGCCCACCCCCTGAAAATAGCTTCCAAGTCATCTCTCAAAACTCCCATGGTATACACAGAGGTTCATGTCAGACCAGCAGACATGAACTCAAACTCTGGGATGACCCCTAGAGACTTAGACTCCAATAAACTTGAGGTCCAGACTCATTCTAGTGGACCTGAGATTGGCATAAACCAAATAAATTATATGAATAATTTTCTCACAGTTCTGGAGGACGAGAAGTCCATGGTCAAGCTGTCATATGTACTCAGTGTCATGATCATCCCTGTATTGCAGGCCTATATCTGGCCTCATAAGACTAAAAGTTCATGTATGACTCAGTACTAGTTTGGTTCTTATGTACTTAAGCTCCAGTTTGATACCCATGGACTCAAGTATTAGGCCTATCATAATTTCAGGTGAGAAGTAAAGCCTGCCCCAGGGCAATATTGGTCCCTTTGGACCTAGGAACAAGGCTCACAGAATCATCTCAGTAGAACTTGTTACCAGGACAGCCTCTGTGGAGCCAAGCTACAGACTTGATCCTATAGATTGAGATACCAGAGTTGTTCCAGTGGACCACATGTCAAGCCAGGACACTTTCTGATACAGTTATCATGCCACCTTGCCCCAGAACACTAGTAATTATCCATCAGTCCCACCAGATGACTCTCACAGGGATATTTGGATGGAATACCAGTATCAATATATTAGTAAAGGGATTTCCCTGCCTGAGCCAATAGGTAAGGATTGGAACCAGGCCTGTTTTTACATGTGTGAAGATACCAAGTCAAGAGCATGAAGATCATAGTCAGACAGGTAAAGAGGATACAATAAAAAGGAAAAAAAACCGTAAAACTTAGTAAAAAAAATCTTAAAAAATTGAAATCTAGTTCATAGATCTCAATTTTTAACTGACAAAGAACTCCAGATAATAGTATTAATCTCAGAGTGCTAAAGGAAAAGACAGAGAACTAAATAAAATAGAGGGAAAATGAACAAAGTAAAAATTCAAGAACAACAACAAAAAAATAAAATTAAATTAAATTAAGTTCTGGTGCTTAAGACCATAATTACTGAACTGAAAAATTTGATAGTCTCCACAGCAGACTTAAGCAGAAGACTCAGTGAGTTTAAAGACCTTGTCTTTGCCATTACATAGTCATACAGGACAAAAGAAGAGTGAAATATGGCACTGATGGGACATCATTTCCTTATTCCATTTTATGACACTATAACATATTGGCATAAACCAAATAATTTATATAAATAGAAATTAATTTTCTCACAGTTCTGGAGGATGGGAAGTCCATGGTCAAGCTGTCATCATCTGGTCACAGCTTTCTTACTACATCATTACATGGCAGAAGATGAAAGGGCAAGAGAGGGTGAGAGAGAGCAACAATTATATATATATATATATATATATATATATATATATATATATATATATATATAAAACAAAATATAAAGATAAAGTAATGAAACCATAGCATAATCAGGTTATAAAAAATGAGAGGTGCTTCCATGACTTAAACACCTCCCAAAGGCAACACCTCCTAAAATTTTTTGACTAGAAGATTGTTTCCAACACATGCTTTTTGAAAAAGCCACTCAAACCATAGCAATCATTGAGCTAAGGAAAGTGGGTATCCCAGGTTTTCCAGAAGGATCAAAGAGAAAAGGGTGGAAAGCCTATATAAAGATAGAATGACAAAAATTCATAAAGCTGAAAAGGAAAATGAAGATCCTGATCCAGAAATTCCAAAGAATTGAAAATAAACATAAAGAGATCTTCCCTAAGACATAATAAGATTGTTCAATACTAAAGACAAATAATTTTTAAGGTATGAAGAGAAAGCACATTTAACCAACAAAGGAATCTCTATAAGACTATATCAGTGGATTTCTCTGCAACAACATTTCAGACCAACACTGAGTAGGATGGCATATGTTGTGCTATGGTTTCATTACTTTATCTTTATTTTTTGTCATATATATGATAAAGTAATGAAACCATAGCACAACAATGGCAGATCATCAAATCTGAAAAGGAAGATAGCTAGAAATTAAGAATGAAACAAAAAATAATAAACAAAATACCAGTAGTAATCTCTCTCCTATCAATAATTACTTTAAATATAAATTGATTAATTTTTTAACTCAAAAACAGGTAGTGGCAAAATGGGTAAGCAAACAAACAATCAAAAATTCCAGCAGTACGCTATCTATAAGAGGTTCATTGTAGATTTAAAGACACACATAGCCTGAAAGTGAAGGGATAGAAAAAGTTATTCTATGCAAATGGTAACGCAATGAAAGCAAGAGTGGCTATACCTAAAATAGTCAAAAGAGATCTTAAGTCAAAAGCTATTCCAAGAGACAAGGAAGGTCGTTATATAATGTAAGGGGAGTGATTCACTGACACATAAATATGTGTGCACCCCAAATTGGAGGCATCTATGTAGAAAGCCAAAAGAAATGTAAGGAGAAATAGGAGCAATGCAATAATAGAAGGGAACTCTAACATTCCACTTTTACTATTGGATATGTCATCTGAGCTGAAAAATCCATGAGGAAATGGAAGACAGCAACAACTCCACATACCTTATGAACTTAGGTGACTTATAGAAAAATTCATGCAAAAGCATAATGCACATGCTTCTTCAATTTTACATAGGACATTCTTCAGAAAATATCATATGTTAGCTTATAAAATAAGTTTTAAAATTTTAAGAAAATTTAGAACTTATCAAGTATCAATTTTTACCACAATGGTACAAAACTAGAAACCAATAATGAGAGAAAAATTCAAAAACTTACAAATAAGTGGAATTTTTTTTTTTAAAAAAAGCTTATTTCTCTGTGTATATATGTGACTGCATGAACAATGTGATTCTGCAACCTGTACACCCAGAAAAGTGAGAAATTATATCCCATCTGATTCAAATGTATGATATGTCAAGGTCATTGTACTGTCATGTGTAACTAATTAAAACAAATTAGAAATTTTTAAAAAAGCCTCCAGAACAACTAAGAGTTTAAAAGAGAAACCAAGGCATATTTTGAGACACACAAAAAAATGGAAATACAGTATACTGATACTTATGTTTTAGAACTTTTTATTTTATTTTATTTTTCTTTGCATTGGGAATTGAATCCATGGCTTTACCACTGAACTACATTCCCAGCATTTTCTGCTTACAGGAATATACCAAGTTCAAGGCTAGCCTCAACAACTTAATTAGACCCTACCTGACCAAACTAGCTGGTTCCTGTGAGGAGCAATGGGAGATTAGAAAAATAATCACACATGCAGATCTTGAAGATAAAACTGGGGTCTGGTGGAGCTCTGTTCTCTGACAGAGAGGAAGGTCTAAAGAATCACCAGCAATCTTTATTATATATGTCTCATTAATCAGATTAAAGACTATGCAAGCTTTATTCTTTGTAATCAATGAATGTTACAGAGTTAACAACAGTATGCAGCTATTTCCTCATACATTCTACCATTGCAATGTGCAATATTAGGAACATTGGGCAGCTCTCAAGAAAGTCCATTGTTTAAGGTTACTAATTCATAGGCAGATTCAGGAGCAGTGGAACTGGTGAAACATGTGGTTATCTTAGCAAAGAAGTGCCTTCATTCCCAGGAGCTGTGTGCCTGAGAATAAGGTCAAAGCTGATAAGACTCTAGAAACAGAGTCTCCCCTTGGAGAGCATTGCCATAGCAACCAGGCATCCTACACCTTTGCATAGAAACTTTCCCAGTCATCAAGAATGCCTCAGCCATGAAGTCATCAGGGACGTCAGTATCAGAGACTGGTCTCTCAATCAGTGTCACTGCTCTAAAAAAGTAAAGAAAAAGAAAGAATAAATCTAAACTAAGAAAGAGATAAAGAGATTGAATCAAAAACTTCCTTACAAAGAAAATATCAGAAACTGATATCTTCACTGGTGAATTGTACAATTGTTTAAGAAAGAATTAATGTTACTCCTTCACAAACTCTTCCCAATAATTAAAAAGGAGAGGATGATACTTTCAAAGTTATTTTTATACAGCTACCATTATGCTGATATCAAAGTCAGAGAAGGATGCTATAAGAAAAAAAAACAATTGTAGATCAATATTCCTGACAAAATACCATAAAACCACATGCAACAACATTAAAATGATTATACATAAAGTCTCAAACATGATTGATATTTGTCCCTGAGTTGCAAGGATGTCTCAAAATATGCAAATCAATTAATATGACACATCAGATTAAAGGGAAAACCCTGTAGGACTACTTCATTATATGCATAAAAGCACTTGAATAATTTTTGTGCATTCATGATTAGAAACAACTTTTAATGAATAAAGTATATAAGGAATGTGTCTCAGTGTAGTAAAGGCCATACATGAAAAGGTCACAACTACATAATATTCAATGCTGAAAACTTAAAAGTTTTTCTATAAGATCTGTAGAAGATGAGGATGTTCACTATTACCATAGCTATTCCATATAGTACTGGAAAACCTAGCTAGAACACTCAGGGAGAAGAAAGAAATCAAAGTCTTCCAAATTAGAAAGGAAGAACTATATAAAGAGTTCAGAAAACTCAATAAAAGAAAAACACATATCCTGATTGACAAAGTTGTTGAAGGAACTGAAAAGTCAGTTACAATTAATATATGTAATAAAAATTGCAATGCATTTTGCTGTCATATATAAATAAAAAAGGACATACAGATGGCCAATTCCCAACATCATTAATAATCAGGGAATGCAAATTAAAGACATGAAAGAATATCACTTCACAAGTGTTAGAATGACTATTATCACAAAGAAAAACAGTTAACAAGTTTGTGTAAAGATTTAAATAAAGTGTACTTGAACACTCTGGGTGGGATTGTGAATTAGTATAGCCATTTTGAATAACTTGCAGAGGGTCCTTCAAGTGTTAAAAATAGAACAATATTATGAGTTAGCCATTCTGTTTCTGGGTCCATATCCAAAGGAAATGACATCAGAATTTTAAAGATATATCTGTACTTCCATGTTCATTGCAGCAGTTTTCACATGAGCCAAGATATATTATCAACTAAGAGTCCATGGATACAAAATGGATAAAGAAAATTCAGGATATGTGTATGTGTGAATATATATATATATATATATATATATATATATGCAAGAATTATTATTATTGTATATTATATATAATTAATATAATTATATATGCAAGCATTTTATATATATTTATATATTTTCTAATATATTTTCCCCCTAGTCATGAATACAAATACAAGACTAGGAAAGTTGTGACCAATTAATTCTACTCTTTCTTAATTCTACTGTCCCCTCTCTTCTTTTTGCTTTCCTTTGTCTAGTGGCTATTTCTATTATTCCCCTCACTGACCTCCTTGTTTTGGATTAACATCTACACATCAGAAAGAACATGCATTTTGGGGGGATTGGCTTATTTCACTTAATATTTTCCAAGTCTATTCATTTACTAGCAAATGCCATATGTAATTCTTCTTTATGGCTGAACAATATTCCATTGTGTACATATACCACATTTTCTTTATCCATTCATCTGTTGAAGGATACTTAGGTTGATTCCATAGCTTGGCTATTGCAAGTTGAGATGATATAAATATGGATGTGGCTGCATCACTGTAGTAAGCTGTTTTAAAGTCCTTTGAGTATAGACTGAGGAATGGAATAGCTGGGTGAAAGATGGTTCCATTCTAAGTTTTCTAAGTAATTTCCATTCTGCTTTCCAGAGTGTTTTCACCAATTTGCAGTCCCATCAACAATGTACTTTTCTCCCCACATTCTTGCCAACATTTATTGTTACTTGTGTTCTTTATAACTGCCATTCTGACTTAAGTGAGATGGATTGGAATCTCAGTGTTGTTTTCATTTGCATTTCTCTAATTTTTAGTAATGTTGCACATATATATATGTATATATATATTTAATATATTTTTTTTAGTTGTAAGTGGACACAATACCTTTATTTATTTATTTTTATGTGGTGCTGAGGATCGAACACAGTGCCTCACACATGCTAGGTGAGCACTCTATCACTAAGCCACAATCCTAGCCCCAATTTTTTATATATTTTTGACCACTCATGTTTCTTTTTTTGTGAAGTGTTTGTTCAGTTCTTTTGCCCACTTATTGATAGTGTTATTTATTTTTCTAGTGTTGATTTTTTAGGTTTTTGTATATCCTCGAAGTTAATGTTTTATCTGAGGTACTGGTGGTGCAGATTTTTATCCCAGTGTGTAGGATCTCTGTACACATTTTTGTTTGTTTCCTTTGCTGTGAAGAAGCTTTTCAGTTAGATATTTATTTGTTCTTTATTTTACTTCTTGTGCTTTAGGAGTGTTGCTGAGGAATTTGGTTCCCAAGTCAACGTTAGAGAGTTGGACCTACTTTTTATTCTAGTTAAGTACAGGGTGTCTGGACTAATGGCTAGGTTTTTGATCCACTTAGAATTGAGTTTTGTACAGGTTAAGTATGGGGGTTCAATTTCATTATATTTTATGTGGATTTCCAGTTTTCCCAGCACCATTTGTTGAAGAGGCTATGTTTTCTCCAATGTATATTTAAGGCACCTTTGTCTAGGATGAGATAACTGTATTTATGTAGGTGTTTCTCTGTGTCTTCTGTTCTATGGAACATGGACTGATTTTTAGGACATTGTACTAGGTGAAATAGACCAAGCACAGAAAGTAAAATACTGCACAATGTCTGCAGGATGTATACATGACATCTAAAGATGCTGAACTCAGAACTAGAGAATGGAAACGTGGTTGCTAAAGATCTGGGATGTGCATGTATTGGACAAAGGTGACCAAGTTTCAGTTCTGGAAATCATATCATAGTGACTGTATGAATAATGGTTATATAGGATATATGTGATTTTGGAAGGAATCTCACAGAAGTAAGGTCCCATTATCATCAGACATATTATGGTCAATAAATTCGGTCACTTGACCAAAGTAGAGCTTGTAAGTTTTTAGTATTATAAAGTTACTCTTCTCCTTTCTGTACTGTAATATTTATAATGAAGTTCCATGGGCAAACCATACTTACAGAGCAATAGTGTTGTTCCATTTTTTTGAGGGCAGAGTCTTTGTATAGTTATTTGGATTTCTGCACAAGTGTTTTCTGTCCTCCTTTACACACATACACACACACACAACACACATAGATACATACATATATATGTATGTGTGTGTGTATATATATATATGCATATATAGAGAGAATTTCAGTAACTTATGGATATTTATTTTATGTCTTGGGGTAGAATCCAATATTTTTGGATATTATTTGGGTTTTTCTCAAATTTATCAAGTTCTAATCATTGGAACTTTTTTCTTTTGGGCCTATGTGTCCTTTTGACATGCTCTGCCTTTTTTTTTTTTTTTTTTTGTATCTCTTTGCATTTTGTCACCTTAAAATTCTTCAGACTCATGTGGTGTATTTCTTCCCTGAGCCCTAGAGTCAATCAGCACTTTCTCTAAGGAGAAGGATCTAATTTTAAACCCTCAAAATTTTACAATGATCAGGTGGATACATTGATTTATACCATTTCTGAGAGGAATTAATTATATTTTTGAAAGTCTAGATAGTCTAAGGCCCCCACACACTGACAACTATTACTTTTGCTGCAATTTAGAAAAAAATCTGTGTGAATATGTATGCATTTATTTTATTTCCTGCTTATTTTATTCTTACCAATATCATTTTCTCATCTTCAATTATTTTTTTCTTCTATTCCAAGTGCCTTCTTTTATCTATTTCATAAAAAGTACAGAAAGTGCTTTAAAGTCTTTGTATAAATGGCACTGCTAACTCTACTGTGTTCAAGTTTCCTGTCAAAAATATTGGCACCGTGCTGCAATTTTCATACTCTAGAAATGCAAATGGCTTGGTTTAAGGCATATTACATTTGCTTTTCAAATAGGTGTCCGCTATTCAAACAGAATTGAGAGAGTGTATTAGAAACCTAAGGATTACAGACAAGCTTTTTCCTACCATTTTAATATTAAATACAATTATGGCAAGCAGCATACATAGAATGCCATCTAAATTTTCATTCTAACATGAAAAAAATATTTTATTGATACATTGCGACTTCCTACAATGTTGTACATCAACAATAACCTCATTTCCCCTGGTAGATCATCAAGGTTTTATTCAGATGAATCAACTGCATTTCACATTATAACAGGAGACAAGGACAACACTGTTTATTTCAAATTCAAAGATCGCTTTAAAGTCACGATTTGTATATATTTATGAATTTCCCTTATATTAATGATTCACTTTTTATCAAAGGATTATCAGAGCTATAAGTGACTAGAGGTGAATGTCTTCCTCCTCTAGCAGTAAAATGTGAAGAAAAGAAAAACAATGGCCGTGGATGTTCTAGAATTGAACCAGTATTTCTGAAACATTATGCACTTAGCAATCTTCTCTTCTAAAAGACAACCTTAATAAGAAAAAGTATCATCCTAAGCCTATTATACCTTTCAGAAATTGAAGCCTAGTGCTCAAAATAATCTAACTGAAAGGTGACATAATAGTGTCTTCTCTTTAACACAGGGATCACAAGTGTAGGGATTTCACTCTCATTTCTTTGAAGTATAGCAAACCTGACATTGTAAGAAATTGAATTTATTACTGAATAAAAATTTTAAAAGTGCGAGGGCTACAAAGACTACAGGAATAAGGCACATAATTAGTTCACATCCAACTGCATAATAAGTCTGAACCTTCACTGCTCCACATTGGTAACAAGCTTCTCATCTTTTAAGTCTTGTTTCCTAAGGCTGGGGATATATCTCAGTGGTAGAGCATTTGCCTAGTATACAACAGCCCTAAGTTCAATCATGGTACCACAAAAACAAAAAGATCCTAGCCAGACAATAAAGTTCTCAAATAGATTTGAAGCCTTTTTTAACATAAGAAAATTGATATATTATTTTTTAGGGATTGACTAACTTCACTTAGCATCATCTTCTCCAATGCCATCCATTTACTTGCAAGTGCCTTGATTTTATTCTGTTTTATTGCTGAGTCAAATTCCATTGTGTATACATGCCACATTTTTTTTTTTTATCCATTCATCCACTGAAGGACATCTAGGTTGGCTCCACAGTTTAGCTATTGTGAATTGTGCTGCTATAAACATTGATGTGGCTGTGTTCCTGTAGTATGCTGTTTTCCTTTGGGTATACTCCAAGAAGAGGAATAGCTGGGTCAAATGGTGGTTCCATTTCCAGATTTCCAAGGAATTTCCATACTGCTTTCCCTATTGGCTGCCACCAATTTGCAGTCCCACCAGCAATGTATTAGTGTACCTTTTCCCCCACATCCTCGACAACACTTGTTGTTTGTCTTCATAATATCTGCCATTCTGTCTGGAGTGAGATGATATCTTAGAGTAGTTTTGATTTGCATTTCTCTGATTGCTAGAGATGATGAGCATTTTTTCATATATTTGTTGATTGATTGTATATCCTCTTCTGAGAATGTCTGTTCAGGTCCTTGGCCCATTTATTGATTGGGTTATTATTTTTTTTGGTGTTTAGCTTTGTGAGTTCTTTATATACCCTAGAGATTAGTGCTGTATTTGTGTGAGAGGGGCAAAAATTGGCTCCCAGGATGTAGGCTGTCTGTTCACCTCACAGATTGTTTATTCAAACTTTTTAGTTTGAATCCATTCCATTTATTAATTCTTGGTTTTAATTTTTGTGCTATAGGAGTCTTATTAAAGAAGTTGGGGCCTAATCCCACATGATGAAGATTAGGGCCTACTTTTTCTTCTATTAGATGCAGAATCTCTGGTTTAATCCTAGGTCCTTAATCCATTTTGCGTTAAGTTTTGTGCATGGTAAGAGATAAGGGTTCAATTAATTTTGTTGCATATGGATTTCCAGTTAAGTGAAGTTAGCCAATCCAAAAAAAAAAAAAATTACAAGTGTTTTCTCTGATATAAGGGGGGTGACTCACATTGGGGTAGAGAGGGAGAACGTGGGAAGATTAGATTAATTCTATACAGCGAAGAGGGTGGGAGGGAAAGGGAAGGGAAAGGGTATTAGCAATAATGGTAGAATGTGATGGTCATCATTATATAAAGTACACGTATGAAGACTTGTGTATTAAAAATTATAATTCAAAAAACAAGAACATGTATAATGGCATAATTTGGCTTTAAAATACTTTATATACAGAAATACGAAAAATTGTGATCTATATGTTTAATAAGAATTATAATGCATTCCACTGTTGTTGTGTATTTAAAAATAATAATAATAAAATCAATTAAAAAAGGAGAAAAAAGAAAAGAAAAAGGATATATTGAGTGTTAGATATTTGATATTTTTATGAATCAGTATATATTTTGAGATTTTCCGTATTGGTTATTCATATATATATATATATATATATATATATATATATACACACACATATGTATATATATACATATATATACATACATATATTATTTTAATCTGCATATATATAAATCTACAAACATTTCCTTCTTATATTGCCTATAAGAGAGGTATATTCCTTGGCCTATTGTGGTAACTATATGTTATGGAAATTATGCTAGGAAAGCCTCTGTTCTTATTCTCTAACATATACTAAACATGTACTTTGGACTTCACAAATGAATTTCCCTTTTAGGGTACCACTACCTCCGACACCATGCCACACTACTTATTTTCTTCATGAAATTCAAAATTTTGTGGATTCATCATGCTTTTGTACTTACATTTTTATTACCAGTCATACTTCTTTAGATTAATGATCCATAGGAGGGGTTTTTACTTTGGTTACAATTATAGTCCCAGTACCTGGAATAAAGCATTGTCTGTAGGAGAAGAGCAATAATTTTCAATGAATTTATGAATCAGAAAGGAATCTAACAATCAAGCATACAGTACCAGAGATCACGGATCTAATAAAGTAACAAGAGGTTATTCCACAAGACTCACATGATCATTGCATTGGATTTAGTCCCAGAGCAAGTATGTAAGACCCAGGAGGAAGTTGTGTTTTTAAATATAAACATAATACTTATCTGATGACCTGAATTTAACCTAAACTTAACCTGAACTTAACCTGGTACAATTAAGACATATAAATGAATGTATCACCTTTATTGAATTTAAACTCCAAGTAGGAAAAGACAAAATTAAATAAATTATTATTAAAAGTTGAAGTAAGCTTAAGCTTAGGAGTGTATGAGTGAACAAGTTTCAAAAAATGGGATAAAGGATAAAATAAAAAGCATTTTAAAAAGTAGCATTTTAATATTAATTCCAACTTAATGACATTAATCAATACTCTACTTGCAAATCATCCATTGTTATCTCCAAATAACTGTTTGGCAATAAATTCTTCCTCTAAAATTCATACCAAATCGTTACTGGATTTCCTTCTATAAACATTAGTAACTGATACTCCCTGACTTAGTAAAATAATGTTTCAGAAGATATCATCTGCATGCCCTGAAACACATTTCAAGCTTGCACATCTGCTGCCAACACTGGCTATGTATATGGAAGGTCACATCTGTGTGACAACTTTATTTGAGATCATGATTTCTCAGGGACAGCTCCTTCCTACTTTACTTTTCTTCATTCTTTTTCCTCTCCTTTTTTTTTTTAAAAAAAAATTCCCTTCTCTAAAGCACTGCTGGTTAAATCAAAAGATGTATATTCATTGCTTATTTTGCTCTTTTCCTGTGAATTAACTTTTGAAGAAATCTTTATCATAAGTTTCTATGATACTTTCCATGTTGAATTTTGCCCTACAGAGTTACTGTCCATATGTGTATAATTTGAATTTGTATAGAGATAGTTTCAGGATAACAATAATGTACAAATGAAAAGTATTTCACAGACAATATTAGAGTTCATAAATTGGGCCAGAAACCCTCACTGCTATCATCCAGTCTTGAAGATACAGTAGTGAGTCACAGATTTTTTCCAACATGTGAAAACTTGGGGAAAACTTGAGTTTTCAAACATTTTTTCCCTCAGTTTTAGTGTTAGGAAAAAGCAGATAAAGAAAGAGGGGAGACCCTCAGTTATGAACTCATGATCTTATAGAAAGATGCTGAAAAATGTGTCTTACTGAATTCAATATATCATTATGTACCACCAATTTCTGATTATTATATTTATTTTGAATATGTTGTTATTCTCCCTGTATAAGACAGACCATGATCATTACAGGTTCAGAGTCATCCTATAAATAAATAATAAGTAATTCCATTATGAAATTAAACCCATCCCTTTTGTTCTTTTTCAATTAATTGCCAGACTATTATTCTTTTGATTTTTCTGGGAAGTTTTCCAGTGTAAAACCAATAATGAATGTAAAGTATATGAAGATAAATTTTTATGTCATCTACATTGAAGAAAGATGAAAATAGATGTTGTCAAAGTGGAAAAATCTTCAAAAAATAACTAATCCTATCCCTTATTTTTATTCATTTGTGTCTGAGAAATCAAATCAACTCTTTCCCAAAGAACATTGTTTTATGTTCCAACAATGATTTATGTCATTTTGGTAACAAATTTTAAAAAGCTTTATGCAGGTATTGCTGATTTGGTAAAGAAGGGTTGAAACGCTGTAGAGAAAAAGATGTGCACTAATTTAAAAATAAAGTGGAATTACAAATAGCAAATAGATATGTCTTTAAAATGCAATTGCTTTGCTGCAACTTATGTGCAATGTTGTGTGGAAAATGGAGTGTCTATTGGATATCAAGACAGAAAGAACAAAGGTGTCAATTGGCAAGTTAGACTAGGAGAACCAGGAATGGCTGGCTACAGGAGTGAAGCTGCTTGAAGCTAAGCTCGTGGGGAATAGAGATTCCCCATTTCTTGCAGAATACCACACAGTAAAAAAATAACTTAATAGATATCTGCAGATTTGTGGGATAATTCAAAGAAGAAATTAACGCACATTTAATGAGCACATTGTAGGCTGCTATAGGCAATCAATATATCTTTTCTCATCTGTACCTTAAAACAATGCTAGTGTATATTTATTTTTTCACTGTGTTGTTATGATTGTTTTTTAATAGATAAGGAATGAATAGTTTGGAAGGATCACATGGGGATATTTCAAAGTGTTTTATCTTTTACTGGGAGAAGTTGTATGTACACTGCATGTAGAATTTCATACTTTCCCTCCAAAGAGGGTTGAATTGCTATAATGCCACCCTTCCTAGGATTCCCTGAAACTCAGGAAGAGGGGAGAATCCACTTCAACAATAACAGACAATGCTTTACCTGTTCCCAGATAGTGCTTAATCAGGAGTAAAGAAGGAGTTACTAAAAGGAGTCTTAATTCTTAAAAGGCAGGCAGCAAAAAAATGTAGAAAGGAGAAGAATACCAATGATTAGCCTGAGAGTTGATAAAAAAAAAAAAGCTCCCCCCTTTTTTAATGCTAAAACTATTGACAAGGCGTAATGGAGCAGAGTTTGAAAATAAATCAAAAAGTGATTCCAGGAGACAGTTTCAATGACTAATTATCAAAGTTAAGTCTCAGATGGCAGTTTTTCTCTTCACACCAATTTCATAACCTCCTGAGATAAATCATAGTTTATTGTGAAGTTGGCAAACAACAGTGCACACTGGGATGTAAAGAGGAGATTAGTTTTGCCTTTTTATTAAATAGCTGGAGGCAAATAGAAGCCATATAGCCTTTTTATAAGTTACTGGCTCCCGAATACTATTGGAGCAGCATCAAATATTCATCTCTATCCACATCCCCTCCCACATACACATGAGTGGACAATGGACTCTCATTACTGTTCCCGTTACAATACAAAACCCCAGTTAGAAATTCTTGCCTCTGAGAAGCCACTCCAGAAGCTTCTGTGGGTCAGTATTGAGGAAAATTTCCTATAAACTGTATCTAGAAACAAGTATGTATGTGTCCTCAAATCCATCATTTATTTGGAACTCAACCTTAGAAACTCTGAGAGTCAGTTGAGAAATCATGGTTCCACTCAATTTCCTGAAAAACAAAATGCAATTTTTTATGTGGACAGTTATCTTCTACTTCTCCAAAGAATATCATTTTGAAAAAGGAAACCAATCTCTTTCTTCTTTCTTTTTAAATAAATGCAGATATAGCTATACATTATATATTCACATAGAATATTAATGTATATTGTTAGAACTGCCTATGCCACAGACCCTTCATAACACTGTACATCTGGCTTTGGTGTGAAGCTGTTAGTGTTCCTAAACAGAAAAATGAGCATTGAATAAGAAAGTAGGAGAGAACTTTTGCAGCTTATAGGAAGGTCCACTGAAATCTTGTGTTCAGATAGACCTTTTTTAATTTAAAAAGTCTTCTTCTTCATCACTGATTCTTATCTTTATCACACTGAATAATCAATTAATCAATTTCATGCTCCAAAATTATTGCATTTATAATAGCAGAAAATAATCTTCATGTAATTGCTAAAGATAAATCTAACATGATATTTGCAAGGGTTATAGAGTAGAATATCTATGTTAATATGTTTATGAGTATTATATGAATTTTTTTATTTTACTATATTAGGGAGGTAATATCTAAATAAATACAACAATATATTATTATTATTAGAAATCTAAGAATAGGAAAGATAATCAGCCTCCACAAATCAATGTACTAATTTAGTGAAATGCAATAATTGTGATAAAGTAATGTGGCATTGATCTGCAAACAGTGCATTGATCAACTTTATTAATCTAACCTTGATATATAATGAAATGCATAGATTTAACATACTGTTAATTTAATAAACTTTGGCACACATAAAAACTCATTAAACTGTCACAATATATAAGATGGTAGACATTTTCATCATCAAATTTCCAGAAATTTTCTGCAACCATTAGCATTTCCAGAATTAGCATATATAACACTGTGTAATTCATTTAAAAAGTATTCTCTTCACATGTAAAATTCTGCATCTAATAGTGTGTGCATGTGTATTACATGACTAACATACATAAAGCATTTACTACAGTGGTTCTAATAGTTTAAGTATTAATTTCTTATTTTTGTATTGAAACTTACCACTTTTTATCTATTCATCTTTGATGGGCATCTAGGCTGATCCCATAACTTGACTCATGAATAGTGTCATGATAAACATGTGCATATACGTATTTCTATCGTATGGTGACTTCAGTTCCTTCATGTACAAAACCAGGATACTCTGATGTTTGTCTTTAATAATTTGCTGAATTTTAGAAGCTAGACTTTCTTCATTAATATAATTGTGTCCGAAGCCCCCCTTCTTCAAACCTACATGACTCAGTAAAATATTCAAAATATCATCTGGCATTTTAAGTTAGGATGAATAGAGACCAGTTTTGAACCACGAGAAATGAAATTTAATTGGATATAAACATTTTTGTATGGACAGGGTGATAAACACAGCACTGTTTTTTTTCAAATATTGAAAAATTGTAAGACACTTCCCTGTGACTCTTTAAAACAATGGAGAACAAAAAATTAAACTTTTTTGAGTCCAGTCCTCTTTTCTTTTTCCTCTTTGAAATAAAGCCCTTAAAAACCTCCAATCAAGATATGGATCTTTATTAGTGCAAAAATGGGATTAGTTAAATTAGAGCAGAGATCTGCAGTGGCATTCTGCTTAATTCCAGCTCCTCACATCTAGGAATGGTATAAACAAGAAATAAGAAAATCTTTTGCCTCAAAAATATACTGGAGGATAAGTCCAGTTTGCCCACAAAAGAGAAAAGTAATGCATTCTGATAACTAAGCCTGGTAAATGTGTCTGCCACTACTTTGGATATAGGTAGCCCTGATACATATTTGTGTGCAGGTGTATGTGTTCTCATTTTAATGTCAACTCTCTTTTTATCATTCATATTTCTGCTATCCAGGAGGAATGACATATGGCAGGTGTCCATACCCACTCATACCAATACTGAGCATTATTATCATCATGCCATGGTTTTAATCTCAATAGAAGTGGCCCATATATGTGAAGGTGACATAAATCTTATACTTGAAGGAGGTATTTTATTTTTGTGTCAGAAAGTAGGCATGTCTGCAGGCATATGTGCGTTGGCTCTCTCTCCTCCAGCAAGGAGATCCACGGAACAGGGTAGAGGAGAGTGGGGCTGTGGAGTCTCTTATCAGGACCTCTGGAGACCAAGCAGAAAGCAGATCTAATTTTATTGTGCAATTACCATGTATATATATTCAGGCAGTATATATATTGCAAGCAGCCACCAATACAATTGCTGCTAACTGTCCTTGCAGTGACCAATCGAGGAGTGGGCCATGGAGCAAGCGCAGGAACTGCAACACACGGCCTCTCACCCAGGGCTGTGCCTATGGGATAGGCGGTTTGCCACTCACACACCTAGCATGGGAGAGTGGTTTGCCACTCAGATGCTCTTAATGTATGCCAGGTATGCAGTACTCCATGCACTTGTCCCCACACATATGGACAATTTTAAATTCTAAAATGTAGAAACAGGAATGTGGGGTACTTTAAATGTTGCAAACAAATTTCCCCTTTATCTCCTTTTAGAAATGTGTGCTTCATTCTTTCTTTATGCTGATATTTGATATTGGGCAAGTAGCCTTTTTAATCGCTCTTACTTCTCTGTAGTCAATTTCTCTGTATATTTTACAAATTGATTCTCTTTTCCCGCCTCAGCACTGATGGTTCTATAAAGCATTGGATTTAGCACAAACCCAATTAAAGCCAGTCTCATTAGCTATGATTGTACAAATTGCACTTGTCTTTGTGTGAAAAAGGCACTGCATAAATTCTCCTAAGCCTTCATCCTTTTGGGGCATGCACTTTCTGTGTCTGCTGGAATGTTGGAACTAATATTTTCAATCTTTTTCAGACTCCTTTTGTTTGCAAAAAATGCATAATGCCATGCCATGCTTTTTGGCTAGAGAAAGCAAAGAATCTGCTTTATAATGAAAACAGCCTTTTCTGAAAGGGTTCAAAAAATTCTTTCTATGGAAAATGAATAAATAACCTGTGAAACTCTCCACAATTGAATATTATTAAGTTAAACAGGCTTATTAAGATTCATAAAGCAATTAGAAGTATTAAGCTGAATTCTCTTGTCAGTTTCTTATGCCTGTCCTCACATTAAAGTCAATGGGAGCTGGATGCTTTTGGCCGTGGGCAAAATGTGGTCCATTTTGAATAAGAATAGCATCTGCAATTATACTAGCTGAGATAAAAATTAAAAGGTCCATCAATTCTCATGCTTCAGAGCATAAGATTATAACCAGATGGTGCCAGAAAGTTTCTGCAGGGCATGACGACTCACTAATGGACAGGTGCATTATGACAATTTTCTTTTGGCCTCCCTCCTCATAATGTCTCACACACACACAGATGTGCCAAATACAGGACATCTAAACAAATGGGACATTTGCAGTTTACCAGGATGAAATCCTTCCATGACCTAACAATACCGAGGCACAGAGATCCTAGCAGGTGTAGGATATTCAATTTGGGATATTCAACAAAAACATTTCAGAATCCAACTCAATAGTAATAACAGATCTTCTGCTTCTAAACTGGCTGCTTTGTCTTCACTGGTGACCTAGCAATTTACTTTAAACTACATTCTAAGGGTATATTATAGGAAACTACTTGCTAAGGGGAAAAAAAATCAAGTCATTGGAGTTTAGAAAACTCTACATCTAGAATTGAAAAATCAATAACTGATACATATTCATTTAGCACTCACTAGTTTCTGTGTACTGTTTTGGGTTTAAAAAAATATAAGAAGAAAGCAATTTTTATAAACACACTTATCTTGATGTAGCTGAATTTTTTTTCTTTTGAGTACTATGAGTGATTAGATGATATAATGTATAAATTAAATAGGACAGAAAAAAAGTGTGATGTACAGAAACAATTAGGAAGTTTTATATATATATATATATATATATATGTAACTAATACCCTTCTCTCTATACACACACATACACACATGCACACACATCTTTCTCTATATGTGTGTGTGTGTGTCTGTGTGTGAGCATGCACCATAAGATTGTTACTTGCTCATATAGTTTATTGAGAATCAAAAACACTAAAATTATTTTGTTTTTAAAAGATCTATACATATATCTTTATTAATTTAAGTAATATTTTTGCATATCTCCTAAATGTTTTGCTGTAAATTATTTTGAAATTTTGTTTGTATTAATATTCTTTGGAATTCAAACATGCTGAGGAACAGTATTTTATATGTTTGGGAATATGGGAATTTGATTAAACCACTTTATATTTGTTATGGTTGGAATGTGAAGTGTCCCCCAGAAGCTCATGTATGAGACTATACAAGAAAGTTCAGAAAAAAAAATGATTAGGTTATAAGAGCCTTAACCCAGTCAGTGACTTAATTCCCTGATAAGGATTGATTGAGTGGTAACTGAAGTAAGTGGTAGGGTGTGGCTGGAGGAGGAAGGAACTAGGCCTTGGCTTTGGGTTTCTATTTGTATTTGGCGAGTAGAGTCTCTCTCTCGGCTCTCTAATCACCATTATCTGTGAGCAGCTTCCTTTCCCACACTCTCCCATCATGATGTTCAGCCTCATCTCAATCCATGAGGAACTGAGCCCACCTTCTGTGGACTAAGACCTCTAAAACTATGAGCCCTCCAATAAAGGTTTTTAACTCTATAGTTGTGCTGGCCAGATCCTTTAGTCATAGCAGCAAAAAAGCTGACTAAAACAACATTGAAGAGACAAAATAGCAAATTGGGTATGAAATTTGAAAGTTATAAAAGTTAATTAAATATATGAAAGTTAATTCATGTATTCCTTTATTTTTATCCCATCCCACAAAAATTTGCATTAGAACATATACAGCAGTTTCTGATTATTTACAAAGCATATGCTTCAAGACTCCCAGAGGATGTCTGAAACCTTGGATTTTAATGATATATATAATAAAATTTTTTTCTATACATACATACCTATAATATACTTTGTAAATTAGGTACAGCAAGATATTTATAATAACAATAATTAATGATAAGGTGAAACAGTTTTAACGACATACTTTAATAAACTTATGTGAATATGGTCTCTTTCTGAAAATACTTTATTATAATATACTCACCTTCTTGTGGTGACAGAATGAGGTAAAGCCTACATGGTAAGGCCAAGGGAGGTGAATGAGCAGGCTCTGGGATGCAGCATTAGGCTGGTAAGGACCACCTGATAATCTGTCAGGAGGAAGAGCATCTGCTTTAGGTGACCTTGGATCATGGAGCCTTAGTGATGTAGGTGGTTGGGGAGGCTCCCTAGTGGAAAATTCCTTTTCAAAAAACTTTCAAAAGAACATTGTAATTGTGCCTTGGTGTCTGCTTTGTAGTTCTGTGAATGTAGGCGCTACTGAGCATCTTCATATATCATATACTCAATTCTCCAAGTACATTTTTTTCATTTATTTCTTCACTTTCAAAACTATTTTGCCACATCTACAACAAATAAATCTTTTCTAAGAATGTAAGTCCACTTGGATCAATCATAGAAATTTAACACAAATCGACTAATAGTAAAAAACAAGAGATGGAAAAAATATAATTAGACTGAAGATAAAACAGTTCATACCAAATAAAACAGATATAGCATTGAAAGCAGATGAGGGTCCTGCCTTTCGTGAAATGTAAATGATCAAGGGAGTCACGAACATTGGATCTTGGATGTTTGGAAATATCTGAAAAACAGCAGTTTTCAAAGTAATTCTTCATGAAATAACTCATTTCTACCTATGATGGATATAATTACTTGAAAATGTTCTCTTGAAAGCAATTTAATTCTCATGGGTTTCAACTACTGGTACTATGCAGCCTTTTGAAGAAGCACTCAACAAATTTTCTTCTTGTTCACAACTGCAGTTCTTCAAATATGAATGAATTTATCTCAACATCTCATATTCACTTAAACATTTCTACATCATTTCACCATGATGATCAACCTTACCTGCACAAACAACACTTTCATCCTTAAATGGGAAATTACTTAATTAGAAATATTTTTGGATTACTATGCAGTGTAATTACTTTCTGTTATAAAGGGATTATATTTTTTATTAATGCTGCTTCTGTTTGGGTTCACAGATATAAGCCCCTTCCATTCATGCTTTCTATTAGAAGTAATATCCCAACATTGATGTTTTTCACCTGAGTCATCCTGGGCTCCTTCATACAATGACACTGTAATTAAAGTTGAATTTTAATTAAAATGCTTACATTTATTTTTGTAAATTTTGCCTTGTTAATTTCACTTTGGTATTTCAGTCTGTCAGGTTCATTTTAAATCTTGGTTTAGCAATCTATCATACAAGTTGTTCCTCTTCGTTTCATTTAATTCACAACTTTAAAGTCTGGTTCAACACATTCACTGTTGATAAACTCATTTTAAACAAATAGATTGGAATGGCTCCATAGTCCCCTGCTATATATCTCCATATGTATATATAAGATATATATACACATGTTAATTGGTGATTTTTTTAATTAAGAGACTCAATTGTCCTTTCTTCAGTTCTCCTTATTTTACCTTTTTAAAAAAAGATCCTGAAGTCTCAGATTTAACTCTTCCATTCATATTTCATAAAAAGACAAGTTTTCATGCATTAGCCAGATAAAAGAAATAAAATATGATAATCATGGATTCAAGAGACAGAATTTGGGAATTTGAATTGATTCAATTGTAGGCCCAACAAACAAATAAAAGGAAGGATGTCATGATAAGTGTTGTTGTTGACATTTATTGAATCCACTTCTTTATCCCTCTCATTTTTTACAGCTCTCAAAAGTCATATATGATGTTAAGCAGTAGGATCTCAAAGACTTAAAATACAAAGGATGTTATCTGATAACTGTCTTAGGGAGAAAATAATATGTATTAACAATAAGGTGACTGAAAAATACATAAAGGACTAGTTGTATGCATATTTAACTCTAACAAAAGTCCATGGTTTTGAATTCTGAGAAAGAAAGCATCTAGTTTGAACGAAGGGAGAAACAATGAAACTAGCAAATTGTCAGCTATTCATGAGTCTAAATGACGAATCCCCATTAGTCTGAATAATCAAAATGTTAAATATTCACTTTAAAAGCTCACTATCACTTTCTTTAAAGCTTCAGGTATCAGGCATATCTAAAACTATTGGTCTATACTTCATCAATATTAAAATTTAATTACCAGTATCATGAAAATATAATTTTAAAACATAAGTTCAGTGTCCTTTACACATATTTTCACCAATATGGATTGGTGCCCTGGATAAAAGTTTAGAAAGCAGTCTGAAAATATGTTATTATGGAGAATAAAGTATCATATTCTTGTTTTGTGGGATGGGAAATGTATATTAACAGGTCTGTAATGTATGCTTTCTGCATCAGGGTTGTGGAAATGTCTCAAAAGGACAATAATGAAGGTAGTTTGATTGAATCTCATTTTAAACATATTAATGATAGGCTTTCTGGAAAACAAGCTAATATTTTAATCTAACAGTAAATTTTGTGTCTATAAAGTATCTTTAACAGGATGTAATTGAGTAGTATGTGATTATTTACTGTAAATAATCTAATCACTTATGACTTATGGACATGCTCTTTAGAAAATATAAAGCTATCAATCAATCCAAATATGAAATGGAGGTGTTCTGTAACTAATCGGCTCTCTGTTGCACAAGTGTTGTAGCTACGGATAGGACTTAAAGACATCATATGTTAAACTGCCCTATCCATACATAAAGAGGACTGTGGGGAGATGAATTAGCAGTACCAGACATCTCCTTGATTCACGTATGCCTCAATAGTATTTATTTTAGTCAGATTTTTTTTTCTGCTGTGACTAAAACAAGAACAATTTTGTTCTTGACAAGAACAATTTTGGAGAAGGAAAAGTTTATTTGGGGCCTCACGGTTTCAAGGATTTCAGTACTTAGCCAGCTCCATTCCTGGGGAATCTAGGTGAGGCAAGACATCATGGCAGAAAAATATGGTAGAGGAAAAGCAGCTCAAGATATCACACCAAGTAAGAGAGAGAGAGAGGGTGAGAGGGTGGTGGAGGAAGAAACTTGGCTCAACAGTAGCAAAATAAAAACCCCAAAGGCATGAAGGCATACTTGCAGAAACCCACCTCCTACAGCCACACTCTACCTGATACAGTTACCATCAAGTTAATGTCTATTAGGGGATTGGTCCATTGATTAAGTTAAACTTATTATAACCCAACCATTTAATCTAAACTTTCTTGCATTGTCTCACACATGAGCTTTTGGAGGACACCTAATATCTAAATCATAAAATGTATATACCATAACTTGTAAGTAAATTATTTGTAAGATCTCTGATTCATGTTAATATGTCTCCACAATTATCTTATTTTTGAAAAGGAATATATTGACCATAAAGTGACAGAGGGGCTAGGTGTAATGGGCAGCCAAAAACTCATTTGATACACTTAAATCATGAGCTCCAATGAACTGAATCCCACTTGCTTGATTAAGCCTGTTTTATGGAATAAGCATTAAATTAAGCATTATTGGAGAGACAGATGGATATTAATACTACAACGTAATAATAGATGACCCATGGTAGTAACTCAAAATCATATGAAAAGCAAATTTTAAAACAAAACTATGATTGAGTTGGGAATGTACTTCAGTGTCAGTGCATTTGCCTAACAAGTGCAATGTTCTGAGTGCAATCCTATTGAAGGTCAAGAGAAGAGATACATTATAACTGGAAAAGTCTCATGGATAAATTAAGAATGAGTTGGCCCTTTGGGAATAATTTTATGTTTGACAGGTAGAAGTGCAGGATAGGCATATTCTAGATAGCAAGGATAGTTAAGGTGAAGTGGACTATAGTAATTTCTGGAACCTTTATATCTAAATATGAATAATATCAAGGATATTTTTATTCTAAACATTTGATCTGCCTCTAGAAAGATATCAAATACGCCATGGCATAAAATATTGATATATAGCCCATCACACTCAATATAAAAACCATTCTGATTTTTCATTCAGTTAAATGATTGATTGAATCATCAATTAGGCTGATTTTAGCAAGTGAACTCAATAACAGAAATATTATCGTATCATAGATAAACAACCCAATTTGTAATCCCAAGTTAGGATCTTTCCTGTAATTAAAAACTAATTCAAAATAGATGAAATATAAAGAGAATTTATCAGTACATGTACTTGAATGGTCCAGAAAGAAGCGTATGGTTTGGGAATTTGTCTACATCATCAAGGTCACTACATTGATTTAGGCCTGGATGATTCCCAGCAAACTATTGTGACATGTTTAGAAATATTAGGATGTACCCTTGGAGATTAGGATGTTTAGAAATATTAGGATGTACCCTTGAGATTAACCCTCCACCCACTCCCTCACCACTGCAACATCTAGCAGGGAAGAGATGTCCTGAAGTTTTGGAAACTAATGAGTCATTTTTGTTTGTACATTTCTTAAAGTGATGCATTTTCTTTCAGTGTAGTAGATTTTTTAGTGTAAGTAAAACATGGGGAATAAAAAGTCAGTTCAACTTCTGTCTATATCTAAAATGCCTCTAGTATTCCCAAAGAGTTTAATTCAGCAAAAATATGTCCAAGTTTAGATTTTCTTTGTAGGAATTTCATATAATTGTTTGGCTAGAAATTAATAGTCTTCATAATTATAGGTTGAAATGTAATCCCACATAGACTTCCTCTGTTCGATGCCATATTTTTTTGGCTTGCCACATATTTTGAATATTGGTATTATTCATATTAGAAAATAGAATCTATGGTTTATTTTGAAAAAATAAATAAAAACTGCACCAAATGAAAATAGTAGGTTCTACATTCTGCATTAAAATGGTCCTTTATTATATTGTAGATATGCATTTTAGATAGGACGAAAGTCCTCTAATTTACTTCAGCTTCTACAGCTTCTTATTGCCCTGAAGGCAGGATTTTCCATTTAGCACATTCACCTGACTTTTGTTAAGAACTAAAGAACTTGAGGCAAGCACCACCTGCCAGTCAAAAACAAAATAAAACAAACAAACAACAACAAAAAAAACCCCACCTCTTCCTGAAAATCAACCACTGACTAATTCAATGAGAAAGCAATTGTTAGGTACTTTCTTGCCAGACATTTCATATAGATACTGAAAGAAAAATTCTTGATATTTAGTGAGAGGCTATGACAAAGATGTTAAGTTTTAGAAAAAAGACGTGAACCACAATTGAATGAACTGAACCTTTTAATTTATTAGCAGAGGAAGAGATGAAGCTCAAGGGGAACATAATGCAGAGGTTAACTGTTAGAGAAAAAAATAATGCTCTGTCTCTAAAACAAGAACATAAAATTTCAAAAATGAGCTTAACAGACTGGAAGTGATAAGCAATAAAAAAGTAAAAAATGAAAACATAACTGTATTTTGCCATTTTTATCACCTTTGATGACTTTCTTGAGAAAAACTTTTTTCCATGTGTAATGAATGCAGCAGTCAGTCTGCAGTGGGTCATGAAGTGATTGAGGTGACAAGAAACAAACCAGGAATACATTCTCCTAGCACAGCACAGTGGTGCACACCTGTAATCCAGTGTCTTGGGAGTCTGGGAGGCATGTCAGCCTCAGGAAAAGTGAGGCACTAAGCAACTCAGTGAGACCCTGTCTTTATTTTTTTTAATATTTATTTTTTAGGTATAGATGGACACATAACAAGGCCTTTATTTTTATGTGGTTCTGAGGTTTGAACCTGGCTCCGGCCTGTGCTAGGCGAGCGCTCTACAGCTGAGCCACAATCCCAGCCCCCAAGATCCTCTTTTAAAATAAAATACAGAATGGGGCTAGGAATGTGGCTTAGTGGTTGATTGCCCCTGAGTTCCATCTCCAGTACCTCCACCCACCTCCAAAAAAGAAAAATAATATATTCTCCTACCTCCAAAAAAGTGGCTGAGAAGGGAACACTGAAATAGCAAAGCAGTTACAACTAGAAATAAAAGGGAAAAATAGAAGTCCTTTAAGTGATTATAAGGAATAACAAGCAATTGACACCCTGGGGGTAGAAGGAGAGAATATAATTGATGAAAAAAGGTTAAAAAAAAAGAGAAAATAAAGAAAATATGGGCATTCTGTGTGTAAATGGAAACATACTTTTTTTTCCCTCAAGAGGAATGATCCCATGATGTAGGCTCCCTGTTTATCTCTCTTATTGTTTCTCTTGCTGAGAAAAAACTTTTTAGTTTAAGTAAGTCCCATTTGTTGATTCTTGTTATTAACTCTTGAGCTATGGGTATCCTATTAAGGAATTTGGAGCCCGACCCCACAATATGTAGATCGGAGCCAACTTTTTCTTCTATCAGACACAAAGTCTCTGATTTGATATCAAGCTCCTTGATCCATTTTGAGTTAACTTTTGTGCATGGCGAGAGGAGGGGATTCAGTTTCATTTTGTTGCATATGTATTTCCAGTTTTCCCAGCACCATTTGTTGAAGATGCTATCCTTCCTCCATTGCATGCTTTTAGCCCCTTTATCAAATATAAGATAGTTGTAACTTTGTAGAATAGTCTCTGTGTCCTCTATTCTGTACCATTGGTCCACCCGCCTGTTTTGGTACCAGTACCAAATTCCAGAGTATACAAAGAACTCAAAAAATTAGACCATTTCCAAGGAGATCATATTATATATTGATATTTACAAATAGCAATTCATTGAAAAGGGACAAGTAAACAGAAACTGAAGAAAATCTTCAAGAATCTCATGGGAGGGAAGTCTTAGAAATTAAAATAGTAGAGTCTGAGATATTCACAATAGGAAGTATAACAATTGTGAGATCTATAACTTATTCAAAATAGATTTAAATTTATAGATCTTGAAAATGGTCCAAATCATTACACTGCCTTTTACCAATGAGTCAAACTTTTCCGAACATTCCTTGGAAGTAAGGTACTATTGCTTTCCCACTTCATAAGCAAGAAAGCCAAGGCATACAAAGTAAACAATTTACTCAAAATTATACTGCAGGAAATTAAAAGTTTAAAACAAGGAATTCTATCACTAGACTTCTTTTATTCACTAACCTCTTTTTCTCTATCTCTGAAGTAAGCTATTTCAAGGAATTAAAGTATTAGTTGAGATATAAAATGTTGGCGGACATTTTTAAATGATTGACAGCAAATCATTCTGCATAAATTTATGTTTTTTCTTTTTCTAACAGTGATTCCATGCTAGTGAGTAGTTTCTCTGAAGTACAAATTGGTGTTGTGTGAATGCAAGTAGCAGAAAATAAAAGGTAATTAAAGGTGGCTGGCAAAAAAAATTGTTGAATGGTTTGAACCTCCATACTGTTCTCCATGGTAGCCATCTAATTTATATTCTCACTTATAGTGGGGATGAATGTTCCCTGTTGTCTAAATTCTCACTAGCATTTTCTATTTTTTATATTTTTGATAATAGCCATTCTAATGGAGGGTGATATCTCACTGTGAATTTTATTGCCTTTTCTCTAATGATTAGTGAGGTTGAACAACTTTTTTATATATCTGTTAACCATTTTAATGCCTCTTTTGAGAAATCTCTCCTGAGGTCTTTTACCCTTTTATTAATAAAATTATTGTTATTAACACTATTGAGTTATTTGTGTCCTTATATATTGTAATATTAACCCCTTGTCAGGTATATTGTTTGTAAATACTGTCTTTTATTATGTAGTTTGCTTCTTTGTTGATTGTTTCTTTTGCTTTGCAGAAGCTTTTTACTTGGATGTTTTTGTTCTATTTGTCTCTTTTTGCTTTCGTTGGATATATTTTTGAAGTCTTATAAAAAAATACCTTTGCTATCTAATATTATGAAGCATACCCATTACGTTTTTTCTATTATCTTTATAATTTAGGGGGTTTTGTCTGTATTTGATCGATTTCTCATTGATTTTGTATATGATTTATATGTCTACTTTAATTCTTCTTCATGTGGATATCCAAATGCTCCAGCACCACTTACTGAAAACTTTCTTTCCCCCAATATGTGTTATTGATGCTCTTGCACTATTCTCAATGCTAAAATATCAAATTAACATACTGTACATCAATAGATAAATTGATAAAGAAATTTTTGTATAAATGCACAGTGTAATGCTATTCATCTATAAAAGAGATAATGAAATCCTGTCATTTGCTGCAACAGGAATAAACCTGGAAGACCTTAAGTGAAATAAGTCATGCACAGGAGGACAAATATAGCATGATTTCACTCACAAGTCTAATGTTATGATTTTAACTCACAAATGATTTCAAATCTAAAAATAGTATTTTCATAGAAATAGAGAGTAGAATAGTAGTTACAAAAGGTTTGGGAAGGTGGGGAAAGAGATGGATAAGGAGAAGTTGGTCAATGAGTGCAAAGTTGTGGATAGGAAAAATAAGTTCTGGTGTTCAGTTACATAGTAGCATGGCTATAGCCAAGCATAATCTATTGTATATTTCAAGATGGTTAGAAACAAGGATCTTGAATGTTTTTTCCACAAAGAAATAATAAATATCTAACGTGAAATTATCTATTGGCCAATTACCTTGACTTCCTTATACAAGCTATACATGTATTGAAACCTCACACTGCACCCATAAACGTATATAATTAGTCAATTACAAATAAAATCTTAAATTTCAATATATAAGTGTGTATTGTGGAAGCTTGTGGGAAATATGCTCCTTACGAAAAAACAGAAAAACAAAAAAAATTTTGTTCCCTTTATGCTGTATGTAACTTGTAGGAGTTTCATTATGGATGTTTCCAAAGCCATGTTGTAAACAATGAAGATATTGTTGGTACAGTATAAATAGAAAATTGAAAAAAACCTGAAAGAGCCCACATTTATACATACTATAAACTGAAATAATTGTACATCTTCTTGATTAACACACTGTTCTTTAATATTTTTATCTATTTATTTTTGCATTACAATTCTTAATACACCATTATACCATAATTTATCATATCTCTGATTATATATATGGTATGTTGACACCAAATTCACATCTTTATACATGTATTTTGTATAATGATGAGGGTCTCCTTTCACCATCTATGATTAACACACTTTTAATGAGACATTTTCCTATTTATAGTCAAGAATAGTCACCAAGGAAAATTTTAAATAAAAGCAAACAAAGTGCATTGGTAGTGCATATTAATTACAATTAAATAATATTATTCTAATTTTCACCAATTATTTTTCTTATTTTTTTTACTAATTATGTGTAATGCAGATTTATGTAATACAAACTACAAATGTAGCCTTTTAATAGTATAGCTTATCTCATTTAGATGTTAGTGTTACATTCTTGTAGAATGTTAACACTAACATCTAAAGTATGGCAATATGTTTTCATGTGCTGATAATTTTAAAAATAATGAGAAAAAATACTATATTCATCATATGTGTTTAATACATGGTTGCAAATTACATTATTTTTATTGAACATTAAATCCCATGCTTTCATTTTTTAGTCTCTCATCCTACACTTAAATATAAACTTAAGAAGCAATTAGCAGTGAAACCTTTTGCTCTATAGCTTTGAAGTGAAAATTTAGAATATGGCTAGAGGCTTTGTGCTACATAACAATATTTTAATGCTCCACCTAGAACTACACATACTTAGGCAAACAGAATGAATGTACTATTTGGGGGACTCTAGCCCACTTCTAGGAAGATGATAAAATAACCATTTCAGAGAAAATGTCAGAGCATTTTCCCAGCAGACACTGGTAACAACAAAACACAGCTGCAAATATAAAATGCTTCCAATTATAGCTTCAGCTCTGAGAGCCGTTTCTATATACTTTCTCAAAAGCTCTTTTCAATTTGAGATTTGATTCACAGAGATTATTTGTTCATGGAACCGGTAGATATGACACAATTCGATCAATATAGGTGAAGATGATACCTCCTCTAAATGCAGAATTCTTGTTGGTAGTGAAAGACTGTAATGTTCAATTGTTGATATTAATAAGTAAAATGACTCCTTCTAAGGCAACTCATAAATTTTCAGTCAGAGTCTTGCAGAAACAAATGAACTCACACATAAATGAAAATATTCTTAAGGGATTTTTATGAATAATTACATGTCAATACATTGGACAACTTATAAGAAATGGATGAATTCTTATAAACATGAAACCTACTATGACCGGATCAAAAAGAAGTAAAAAACCTGAATACAGCAATAACAGACAAAGAGACTGAATCAGTAATCAACAACACTCCAACAATGACAAGTGCTGGACCAACAGCTTCACTGGTGAATTCCACCAAACATCCAAGGAAGAAACACTACTGGCACTTTGAAATTCTTACAAAACTGGATGAAAGGACACTCCCAAACTCATTTTATGAGACCAACATCATTCTGATCTCAAAGTCAGACAAAGAAAAAGAGAAAGGAACAATATCTTTGATGGAAATAGATATAAGAACCCTCAATAAAATGTTAGCATTCTGAATTTTACAGCATATGGAAAGGTCAATACACTTCATTCAAGATAAATTTTTCCCTGGAGATATAAGGATAATTTAATCTATGTGATATAGTATATTAATAGAATAAAAGACAAGAACCACATCATCATCTTACTAGATGCATAAAAGTTTTGTGACAATATTCAACATATTTTATGATTAAGACTTTCAACAGAATAGGTAAAGAAAAAACTTATACTTTAACCAATACCATAAATGAAAATTCCACAGCTAACATCATAATCAAAGGGGAGAATGGAAAGCTTTTTATTTGATATTTGGAAAGGTAAAATGAATGTTCACTCTTTGCCCTGTTATTAAACATAATAGTAAAAACCCAAGCCGGAGTGTTCAGGAAAGAATAGGAAATAAAAGTCCACTAAATGAGGAAGAGTAAAATCATCTTCTGATGACTTGATTATAAATATAGAAAATCCCACAGATTCCATCCACCAAAAATGCTCTTACAACTAATACAAAAATTCAGTAAAGTTGCAGTACATAAAATTATCATACAAAACCCAATGAAAGTTATCTGCAATAGGAAAGAAGAAAATGATGCCACTTACATTAGCAAAACATTCATAAGATACTCAAATTAAATTAAGCAAAGAGGTAAAATTTTCTACATGCTGAAAATTATAAAACATCAGTAAAAAAGTTTTAAAAGACTCAAATAAGTGAAAAGATATAATGTGTTCATGAATGTAAGAATTAACATTACTAAAATGTCCATTGTTTCCAAAGCAATCAGTATATTTTCTATCAAAATCCCCAAAACATTTTATATTGAAATAGAAAAAAATATCTTGAAATTCCTATGTAACTGCAAGAGACCCCAGATAACCAAGGTAGTCATGAAAAAAGAAAAGGAAAACAAAATGAATCTGAGAGGAGGAGTAAATGGGGTAATGTTGGATGAAGATACATTCCAGTTGCTCAAAATGAACATGTTCTGGAGATCTAATAGATATCATAGGAACAGTAGGAAAATACAGTATAGAACTACCAAAGAAACTGTAAGCTCACCACTTGAAATTTGCTATAAATCATAAATAAATAAATAAATCATAACTGCAGAGAGGTAGTGTAAATATAGATATGTTAATTAGCTGGAAATTGGTGATAATTTAACAATATACATTAAACTTCAAGTTTTTCATCTTATCCATACATAATATTTTAATAATATCTCTGTAAAACTGAAAATAAAAGAAAGAAATTTTGTCCATCAAAAATTAAAACAAACTGAAGACTATTATGCAAAAAGAAATAAGCCAATCCCCACAAACCAAAGGTCAAATGTTTTCTTTAATATGTAGAAACTAGCCGATAATAAAGGGAAGGGAAGAAAGAATGGAAGATCAGTGGATTAGAAAAAGGTGAGTGAAGGGAAGGGAGGAGGGATAGGAAAAGGAAAGATGGTCAAATGAATCTGAAATAAATTTTCTTTTTTAAAAAATATTTTTTAGTTGTAGCTGGACACAATGCCTTTATTTTATTCATTTATTTTTATGGGGTGCTAGGGATCAAACCCAATGCCTTCTCACAAGTGTTCTACTACTAAAGCCTGAACCACAACCCCAGCCCTGACATAATTTTTCTATGCACCTGATACACACGTGCATCTCATCATCATGTACATTCACGTGACTGAGTCCCTAATTAAAATAAGATAGGTTCCATACTTGTACAAATATGTCAAAGTGGATTCTACTGTCATGTATAATTGAATGAATCAGTGGGAAAAAAAAAAGTGAAAACAACAACTGGGGATGTGACTCGATGCTATAGTGCTTGCCTGGCACGCAGGAGGCCCTCAGTTCCATCACCAGCACTGCAAAAAATAAAAAGAGGAAGAAAAGGAAAGAAGCAAACAAAATTCTTCCCTCCCATTGAATCTTTGGAAGAATATGTCATCTATGCTTGTATAGACACTTTTGAGGGCATGATAATTAATCCCCAGAAAAATCTTTGTTTCAAAAATAAAATTAGTTTCTTAATCTGAATATTTGAAGTCCTCTAATATACTTTTCTTGCTGAACAAGAAATGATACTTGCTATTTATTTGTCTTCCACAGTCATACACAGAGTAATTCATTTGGGTATGTGAGTTCATTCTATTGTGCTGGAGAAAAACTTAAGGCCACTGAATTATTTTATTTTAGAATTAAGTATGTTAGAGTTTACTGTATAATTACATGTTTGAGAATGAATACTGTAGATTTTTAATAATGCATTGTTTATCCTTTAATCACCACTTTATTTCTTGGAAACTTTCTTTTATATTCCCTTTCATGCTCTACCTGTTCAGCATGAGTTACTTCATAATAAAATTAGTGTTAATTTTTAATTTTGGTGGATATATGATTATGAAAACTCCTGGTTAACTGATAGAATGAATCAGTGAGTTAAGAGAGCAGTGAGTTACTGAGATGACTCCTTCAAGTCAAAAGAACAAGTTTGCAGTTGCAAAATATTCTTTGATTGCCATAAAAACTCCATTTGTACCCATATTTTTTTGTTTAGACTATATTTCATTGCTTTCTCGTTCTAGTTGATTTAAACCTTGTATTCTTTCATATAATTCTTTGTAGTAATTAACAAGATAATGAGAACATAAAAAGTACTTAACACATTTTTATTGAATAGAATTAGGAATCTCATGATACAGAGCAATGAAATGGAAAATTGATCTAAAAATACAAAGGGTTGTCTTCTATTCCTGATTCTATGTATACTAAGCACTATGTCTTCCCAGTTTCTGCTTACTTTTAATTAGTATTGCTATTATTTAAAAGGCTTTACCTTTAAAAATATCTTGATGAGTATATGCAGGTCTTCTTAATCTGAATATTTATGTTGACTATTATTTTTGTTAATATTACTTGTCTCAGTTTCTCTAATAGAACTAGTAGATTGTAAAAGGAATTTTAAAAAATTTAACATATTTTGAATTTTGATAAATTAAAATTAACTTAAGGGCCACATTTTTAAAAAATTTTATCTCCATCTTCCAGGTCACTAAATTTCTTTTCAATATACCTGTTCTTGATATTAGGGACAATTAGTTTCACAAATATAATAACAAAAATAACATGATAAACATACCAAAATAGATGTGAAAAACAATAGAATACAAGACATAAAAGTAAACCCACATAAATACAATCATCTGATACTAGACAAAGGTAGAGAAAGATAACCTTTTCAATAAATGTTGCCTGGAAAACTGGAAATCCATATGTAGAAGAATGAAATTTGACCTCTGCCTCTCATGTTGCATAAAAGTCAACTCAAAGTGAATTAAAGACCCAGGAATTAGACTAGAAACTCTGAAACTGTTAAAAGAAATGTAAGCTTACCACTTCAACATGTTGACACAGGGACCACATTCCTTATCAAGACTCCTAAAGAGCAAGAAAAAAAACAACAGAAAAATCAATAAATGGGACGGCATCAAATTAAAACTATTCAGTACAATAAAAAGTATACAGAGATAGCCTACAGAATGGGAGAATATTTTTGCCATCTACTTTCTAGATAGCGCATTAATATTCAGAATATTAACACCAAAAAATTATCAACACCAAAAAAACCCCACAAATAATTCGATTAATTAATAGGCAAAAAACTAACAGCTATTTATTCAAAGAAGAAATATAAAAGGCCAACAAATATATGAAAAAAAATGTTCAACATCTCTACCAATTAGAGAAATGCAAATTACAATATGTTGAGAATTTATCTTACTACAATATAAATGTCAATCAGCAAGAATCTAAATAATAACAGGTTTTGGCAAGTATATGGGGAAAGTACACTCAAATGACATTTTTGTGACTAAAAATTAATGCAACCACTCTGGAAAGCAGTATGAAGAGTTATCAAAAAACTAGAAAGGAAACCACAATATGATCCAGTTATACCACTCTTTGGTATATATTCAAAATACCTAATATCAGCATATTATAGGGATGCAGTTACACCAATGCTTATAGCAGCAAATTCACAATAGATAAACTATAGAACAAATAAACATGTTTTAGTCAGGTTTTTTTTTTTTTTCATTGTTCTGACTGAAAAACCCAACCGGAACAACCATAGAGGAGAAAGAATCTATTTGAGGGCTCAAAGTTTCAGAGGGCCCAGTCCAAAGACATCTACTTCTATTCCTCAGGGGTCGAGGTGATGCAGGGATTCATGGTGGAAGAAGATTGTGGCAGAAGAAAGCAATTCACATGGTGATCAGAGGCACAGAGATGTCTCCATTTCCTAGATACAAATATACAATCCAAAGCCATGATCCCAATGTCCACCTCCTCCAGCCACACTATACCACTTCAATTTCTATTCAGTTAATCCCTATCAAAACCCAATCGTCTCTTATAAACCTTCTTGCATTCTCACACATGAGTTTTTGGGTAATACCTCACATCCAAACCATTATACAGGGTGTCTTTTGATAGATGAATGGATAATGAAAATGTGGCATATACACACAGTGGAGTATTACTCGACCATAAAGATGAATGGAATGAAATTATGGCATTTGCTGGTAAATGGATGGAACTGGAGATTATGATACTAAGTGAAATAAGTCAGACTCAGAAAGCCATAGAACAAATGTTTTCTCTGATTAGTAAAAGCTACTTCAAAATAAGAAAAGAAAAAAAGAGAGATAAGCTTAAAAGTAGCCATTTTATAAAATAATTAGTTGATTTTTTTTAACACAAAAATTACTCTAAGAGGGCTTGTTTCAAATGGTGGAATACAGGAGATTGCCTTTCTGGCTGCTCTGTTGTGTGTAACTAAGAAAGCAGATAGGTAGCTTCTCAGAAATATGTGTAAAAAAAGAGGAGGGGACCCTTTATTGGGAATTAATACTGGATGTTCAGATATACTGGGGACTCAAGAGCTTAAACATAATAAAATACGAAAGAAATCCCAGTATCACCACCACCAGAAACGTGGCCTTCTGCGAGGTAAGTGGAAGGATAAGAGTATTAAAGGAACTCACATTTTTAGGAGGCTTGTGGTATGTCTGGGTACATAGAGATTAGACACTGCTGGACTAACATAAAAGGTATGCTGCACAATACCCTTGTGAGCAAAAAATTGCATCTCTCCCTGCAGTGTGTGGAGGTCACAGGAAGAAACCATTGTGCAGTTGTGCAATGGGGCTGGTAGCAAGGGGAGCCAATTCCTGGTAAAAACAAGCTGGGCCTAAAGTATAGGCCTAGCAAACACACAATGCACGACATAAAGAGTGCCTAAGTGACCGGGAGAAAATCAGATGCAGACAAGGGTTTACAGAGAGGAATACAGGTCATGGAAACCCACCTGGCTTCCCCCTCACTTTTGAATTCTGTGGCTCACAGGACCAGCTGGGAGAGACAGGCCTGGCCAAGAATTTGAAAGGGAGAGGGGAGTGGCAGAGTGATTGTGTTTAGAGATTGAATCCCAGAGACCAAGAACTGCAATGTCCATGAGTGACAGAGAGGACAAAGGATTAGATCCTCTGCCACATGAGTGGAATTGAGGGGGGAATTCCTGCATGAACTAGCAACTACAGGCCCTGGAGGTGCCCTGATTTAAAATCTTAAGACCAATTGCCATTCAACGAAGAACGTGAAGCCTACCTAGGCCTAAACCCTGCTTTCAGGAACTCTACCCACTGGATCCACTCTCACACTCTAGCCACCCCACGCTGAGGATGAAGGGGACATCACACCTTATCTCACCACACAAAACGCTGCTGAGTACATTAATGACTGAGTACATTTTATTTTCAGGAGCACATGAATCATTTTCAAAAATAGACCATACCTTAGGGTACGAAGTGATAATCCTTTTTGGATTCTATCAGACCATAGTGAAATGAAACTAGAAATCAACAATGAAATAAATAATAGAAACCCCTCTAATATCCAGAGGCTAAATAAGACTCTACTGATTGAACAATTAATAGCAGAAGAAATCAGGGATGAGATTTTTTTAAAAAATTCTATTTAGAGGTAAATGAGAATAGTGACAAAATATATCAAAATCTCTGGAAACTCTGAAGGCATTTTTAAAAAGAATGTTTATAGCACTGAGCTCATTCATTAGAAGAATAGAAAGTCAACAAATAAATAACCTTATAATCTCAAAGCCCTAGAGAAAGAACAAGTCACCACAAAAAGCAATAGAAGACAGGAAATATTGAAGTTCAGTCCAAAATCAAGAAAATTGAAACAAAAATATTTTAAAAATTAACAGAATTGATAAATCCTTCACCAAGCTAATCAAGATAAAGAGGGAAAAACCCCTCAAATTTCTAAAATCCATGAAGAAAAAGAAAATATCATAATGGACACTACTGAAATACAGATGATAATCAGAAACCATTTTAAAAATTTATACTCCATTAAAATAGAAAATCTTGAAGACATTGACACATTTCTATAGACATATGACTTACCCAAATTGAATCAGGAGGCCATGGAAAATTTAAACAGATTGATTTCAAGCAGTTGAATTCAGGACATCATTAAAAACCTAAAAACAAAGAAAAGCACAGGACCAGATGGATCCTAAGCTAAGTCCTACAAGACCTGCAAAGAAGAATTAACATCATTGAACTTCTTCAAATTATTTCATAAAATATAAAAGAAGGAAACCCTTTCCAAACTTATTCTATGAAACTAGTTTCAAACTGATATCAAATCCACACAAAGACACATAAAGGAAATAAAACTGCTGACCAATATCTTTGATGAATATAGATGCAAAAAATATTTGGTGGTGTACACCTATAATCCCGGCAGCCCAGGATGCTGCTGCAGAGGATTGCAGGAGCAAAGAAACCTTAGAAACTTAGTCAATTAGCAATCTAGTGAAACCCTGTCACTACATAAAAAACAAAAAGGGGTCTGGATGTGGCTTAGAGGTTAAGCACTCTAGGGTTCACAAAAGAGTACCAAAAAAAAAAACAACATACAGAAATCAATAAACATAATTCATCATATCCATTGATTTAAGAATTTATCACATGATTATTTCAATAGAGGCAGAAAATACATTTGACAAATGCAGCATCAATTCATGTTTAAAACACTAGAAAAACTAGGGAAAGTAGGAAGCCAGAAATTGACAAATTTCTATAGATATGTGACTTACTATAGTAGTACCATAATGTTGTAAAAGTTATACATGTTAAACCCAGAGCCAACATCATAATAAATGGAAAAAAATTAAAATCCTTTCCTCTAAAAATTGGAACAAGAAAGTAATGCCTTCTTTCATCACTTCTTTTCAACATTATGCTTAAAATTTAAGGCAGAGCAATTAGACAAAAAGAAAGAAATTAAAGGGATACAAAAAGAAAAAGAAGAACTCAAATTATCTCTATTTGCAGATAACATGATTCTATATTGGAAATACCACCCCTAAAAAAATACCACCCTAAAAAAGAAAAAAAATCCAGAAAACTTATATAACTTACAAATTAATTCAGGAAAGTAGAAGGATATGAAATTTAAACCCACAATTTAACTGCATTCCTATATACATATACACCCATTGTGAATCAGCTGAAACAGAAACTAGGAAAACTATTCCATTCAGTAGCCTCAAAAACAAACAAACAAACAAACAGAAACAACTTTGGAATCAATCTAACAAAAGAGGTGAAAGATCTCTACAATGAAAACCACAGAACTCTAAATAAACGAATTGAAGAAGATTTTGGAAGATGAAAATATATCCCATGTTCTTGAATAGGCAGTATTAATATTGTTGAAATGGCCATGATATCAAAAGTGCTGTATATATATTTTAAGGCAATTCCTACTGAAAGCCTGATGATGTTCTTCATAGATAAAGAAAAAGTATTTGGAAAACTAAGAGGCCCAGAATAGCCAAAGCATTCCTTAATGAGAAAAGTGAAGCAGGCGGCATCACAGTATTAGAACTTAAATTACAGTACACACTATAATAACAAAAACAGCATGGTATTGACACAAAAATAGATATGAATACCAATGGAACAGAATGGAAGAAACAGAAATAAACCCATATAAATATAGTTATCTTATACAAAGCAAAGGTTTCATAAACATACATTGCAGAAAATATATCTTCTTCAATAAATGGTGCTGGGAAAACTGGAAATCCGTATGTAGCAAAGTGAAATTAAACCCTAATATCTCACTCTGCACAAAAATCAACTTAAAATGAATCAAAGATATAGGTATTAGACTAAAGACCCTTTGCCTCTTAGAAGAATATATAGGCCTACCACTTCATCATGTTTCTTTAGGAACTGACTTTCTCAACAAGACTCCTAAAGCCCAAGAAGAAGAATTAAAAATCAATAAATGGGATGGTATCAAACTGAAAAGCTTCTTTACAGCAAAGGAAACAATCAATAGCATGAAGAGAGAGCCTACAGAATGGGAAAAAAAATCTTTGTCACCTGCATCTCAGATACAGCAATAGTCTCCAGAATATATAAAGAACTCAAAAAATTTAACACCAGAAAAACAAATAATCCTATCAATAAATGGGCAAAGAAACTGAACAGTCACCTCACAGAAAAAGAAATATGAATGGGTAACAAATATGTGTAAAAATGTTCAACATCTATAGTAATTAGAAAAATGAAAATTAAAACTACACTGAGATTCCATCTCACTCCAGTCAGAATGGTAACACACAAGAATACAAGAAATTAATTCTTGATGAGTATGTCAGAAAAAGGGTACACTCTTCCATTGCTGGTAGGGCTGCAAATTGGTGCAACCCCCCTGGAGAGTATGAAAATTTCTCAGAAAACTTTGAATCGAACCATTATTTGACACAATCATCCCACTCCTTCGTATATACTCAGAAGACTTAAAATCAGCATATGACAATGATACAGACACATCAATGTTTATTGCAGCTCAATTCACGATAGCTAAACTGTGGAACCAACCTAGGTGCCCTTCAACAGACAAATGGATAAAGAAAATGTAGCATATGTACACATAAAGAAGAGTGTAATCATGGAATTTGCTGGAAAGTGGATGGAACTGGAGGCTATCATCCTAAGGGAAATAAACCAATCACCCCCAAATAAAGGTCAAATATTGTCTCTAATATGTGAATGCTAACCCAGAACAAGGAAGTGGTGGGGAAGAATAGAGGTTTAGGGGATTATACATGGTGGAATGACATGTAGGGAGACGGGAATAGGAATAGGAAAGACAGTCAAATGTATTTGAAATAATTTTCCTTTTTTCATATATGAATTCACCACACTGAATCCCAACATCTTGTATTACCACAAAGAGATACCATAACTAGAATAATTTATACTCATGTATGTTTAATATGACAAAACTCTCTCTACTGTCATGTATATCTAAAAAGAAAAAATTAAAAAAAACTTTTAAAGTTTCTCTAAGATATCTAAAATAAAATAATGGGCAGAATATACTCAACTTTTACAAGGGGAATAAAAGTGGGGCTTGATATATCAATACAGGCAATGTTTGGGAAAATTAATCAGAAAATGAGTAACTTTCTATGATACAAATAATATCACCACCAACATATATTTTCCATGGAATCTTTTTTTAATAAGATGAATTCTGGAAAAAAAAACAGAAGAAACGATAATAGTTTAGTCTTCAACTGACTACCTCCTCATCTCCTATTGTGATAAATGCTGAATTTCCTCTAAAACATTTCAACATGTAACATTTTTATCCCCAGTATAAATATATGTCTCAGTTTCTGCTGGAGAGCAATCCCATAAGGATGGCCCTCCATATCTTGCCCCCATGACTCTATTTTCTTTATATCATTCATTATTCCACTCTCACCTCTTCTAGTGCTCTCTAGAGTACACTGCAGAGTAGCCATCTCTTTTGCGGAATGACTGATGGTAAGCAGTCCTCTCTGCAGACTGGAATGAAATTGAATCTCCCTTGATCTTCAAATCTTCACAAAACCTTCTGTTATTCTCTTTGTTCTCCATCATTTTCAGAATCTATGTGACATTTCTCTTTAGGCAATTGTGTCTTTGCACATGTGATTAAAACCTTGAGCATTAAGATCCTCTAGTTTTAGTTTTATTTTCTTGAACTATTCCTAACTTTCAGCCTAAAGAGTTGTCCAGTTGTAGTAGTAAGTGGGTCAGTCTGGGTCTATACAAAACATCCATTTTGTCAAAACACAAATTCCACGTCAGCACCCTGAAGAAGTAGCTCCACTCAGAAATTACAGAGTTGTCAGCTCAACATCTAATTACTGTTGCCCTAAGATACACCTGAGTTGTGGGCAAGCCCACTGGGGTTTTTTATAGAGCTCTTAATACCACACATGCTTGGCACTTGTTCTTCCATAAAAAAAAAAAAAAAAATTCATGATTGTTTCTCAACGGTGATGATTGTTGCATCAAAACTCAGTGACAATATCTTTCCAAAACCAGTTAGATCTTCTGCAAATAATTTTTCTGCAGTTATTCCATTAACTCAGGAAAGTTTATTTCTACATTTTTATTATTGCCACTATATTGTAAATGCTCAAGAATTTTCTAGATCAGACTTTCTGTGTAGATAATACACCAGTTATATTTTTTAAGTCTGGTTTTCATTCAATCTCATGAATTTTGTAATGGTTTGTAAAGCATAAGATACCCGGCTCTTCATAAATCCCTAAAAAAAAAAATGTTTAAGGTAGGTTTTTCTTGGCTGTATTCCTGTGATTCTTTTCATTCATGTTTAATTTGGACTGCAATGTTTAAAGATTCCTCTTAAGTAAATCCCTCTCTTTTTTTCATACACTTGCCAGATTTGTTCTCAGCTTTTTCTAAAGCTTACTGTCTCCTGAGCCATATTTCTTTTATGTCCCTTTGAAACATACTTTAGTTTTTTTTTCTGTTGTTGCTTAACATTTTTATATGGTTCCCATATCAACCTGAATCCTATTACCAAAGATCTCAAACACAGGCTTTCTTTACTGAATGTAGTCTTGCTTTTCTCATATGTAGCTATTTTTACTGTGAAAATTTCATTCACATTTTTCTTTAATTGCCTCCTGAAATTTGTGTGTAATTGACCACCTTACTCAGTGATTCATAAAATTTGTCACACTGGATTATCAACATATAAAACCATAAATATATTCTGATGGTAGAAGTTAAAATTTAGTTAGATATATAAAAATTGGTGTCTAGGCACAACTACGGAAAGTCTTTTACTTTGTCCCTGGTTAGTTTTTAAATAAAGGAGAATTAATTTTGTTATTATGCTTTTAATTATAAAGTAACATTCATCTTAATATAGCAGGAGATAACAGAAGATAAAAGGTTTCCATAATTATTCAAAATTGGTGGAACATAAACCTAAGTAAAAAAATGTTTTCAAATTTCTCAGTCTTCTAATTCTCAGAATTTTTTTATGAGAATCCTAAAAGAAAGTGAAATCCTTCTTTGTTTTGTTTTGTTTTCACCATCCTCCAAAGATATTCATTTTTATTTGCATCTACTGCAAGCCAGAAGAATTTCAAAACAACTGAGAAAGGAGAAAGGACTCATTTAAGAGCGCAGAGATCTTCATTCTGCCGGACCCCATGACTCAGCAGCTATGGGCAACAGAAAATGATCATACTTAGATGTCTGTGGTTATCCTCTACTCGACTAGCACAGGGAAACTCCTTTGCATTGTTGCTCTCAAAGTATGGTCCATCCACTAAAGGTAGCTATATGAACTCATCTGTGAGATGTTTAGGTCCAAAATATCAAGTTACACCCCAGAGCTACAAGATTAGTCATAAAATGCACTTCAATAATCGTCAGGTAGGTCATGTGCATATTAAATTTAAGAGACATTTCTCTTTGCCTAGTCTTAGTTTAGTCCACCTGAGCACTAACTTTTTAAAAGTAGCTTGATATTAGAAAATAATAAATGGGATGGTATCAAACTAAAAAAGATTATTCACATCAAAGGAAACAATCAAGAACATGAAAAGAGAAACTACACATGGTAGAAAATCTTTGACACCTGTACCTCAGATAGAGATTAATGTCCAGGATATAAGAAGCCAAAAAACTTAACACCAAATAACCAAATAAATATATGGAAAAAGGAATTGAAACAGATACTTCACAGAAGAAGAAATATGATCAATCAACAAATATTTGAAATAAGGTTCAATATCTAGCAATCAGAGAAATGCAAATTAAAACTATACTGAGATTCCATCTCATTCTAGCCAGAATGGCAATTATCAGGAATACATGTAAAAATAAATGTTGGTGAGGATGTGGGGACAAGGGTACACTTATAAATTGCTGGTGAGGCTGTAAATTTGTGCAACCACTCTGGCAAGCATTATGGAGATTCCTCAGAAAACTTGGAAAGGAATCTCAATTTGACCCAGTTTTCCCACTCCGTGGCATATACTTCGAAGACTTAAAATCAGCATACTACGGGCTAGGGATGTGGCTCAAGCAGTAACATGCTCGCCTGGCATGCGCGGGGCGCTGGGTTCGATCCTCAGCACACATAAAAATAAAATAAAGATGTTGTGTCCACTGAAAACTAAAAAATAAATATTAAAAAATTCTCTCTCTCTCAAAAAATCATCATACAATAGTAACACAGCCAAATCAATGCTTATTTCAGCTCAATTCACAATAGCTAAGCTATGGAACCAACCTAGGTGCCCTTTAACAGATGAAATGATAAAGAAAATGCTGCATATATACAAAATGGAATATTACCCATAAAAAAGAATAACTTTAAACTTTATGACATTTGACATTTGATGGTAAATAAATTGATCTAGAGACTATCATACTAATCAAAAGAAGCCAATCCCCCAAAAACAAAGGCCAAAATGTTCTTTCTGTGGATGCTAACACACAACACAGGGGCGGGAGGGTGGGAAGGGGAAGAATAGAAATTCAGTAAATTAGATGAAGGGGTATAAAGGGAAGGGTAAGAGTATAGCAATAGAAAAGACAGTAGAATGAATCTGACTTTACTTTCTTACATACATATATAACTATACAACAGTGAATCTCTACATCATGTACATCTATAAGACAGATACCTAAACTCCATGTTTGTATAAATATGTCAAAATATACTCTACTGTCATGTATAACTAAAAAGAACAAATTAAAAAAAATTTAAAAAAATCTCCTTTTGGGAAAAAAATCAGTTAGATTAAATATGCTTCAAACATTATAAATGGAAGAGCCTATACTGATGATGTGATCCTTCAACCCCAATAGCAGGTGCCATTTTTAATCTGTAACAAATTTTGTTGGGGGTTTAGGAAAAAAACTAATCCATTTTTATTCTGTTTAAATTTCTACTTAACTAAATACTTATAGATTATATGAGTACCTAGCTAGAGTATTAACTTCAAAATCTTCCTTCTACTAGAAAACATGGTTTATGGCTTACATTGAAAACAAAACATTATACCATTTTTCTCCTTCAACATTTTCCATATTATTAGAATTTGTGGCATAATTGTGCAGTGAGACCCAGTTTGCTACATCAAGTATCATGTCCTTCTTCAAAACTTGACTACTATCAAAGATTTGCAGAAAACAATCACTAAATATCATTTTAATAGCAAAAAATAAAGCACAGAATTGCTCATTATTACTGATGAAAATTATGAATTTGGGGACTGAGAAATTGAGGAGTTGGAGAATTTAAATTGTAAATTGTTTAGTTGGATTACATCTCGGAATTTTGGGCTACTACTTTGAGCAAAAATATTTTCGTAATTTCTTATATCCAAAGATTTAAATATAAAATTGTATGAATGTCTTTTATTTAGATATCTGTTTACAAAGTATTGATTATATTGAATTATGCTTCGGCAATAAACTATGGAAAGAAATGACAGAATATACAAGCATAGTCTTCATTTTAAAGATTATATAGAAATTATAAGCAGGAATGGAGAGTGCTTTGAAATAATGGGAAGGATACAGATACTGTTTTATCTTTAAGTGATGTCACATGAAATGAAACTAGAGTAGAATTATCCTGCACTGTTGATTTCTGAAGCCCTTGCTCTTTTTTAGAGATTCTGAGGATGAATATATTCCTTTATGGAGTTGTTGGAATTTTCCATGAAGGAATTTGTTAACTTGGGTCATAATTACCTTATTCTAAAAAGTTTATGAACAGTCAAGAAATAAGGACAGTTGAGGTAGAACTTAAAGAAAAAGTGAAAATATTCTCTGGAATATTCAAATGGAATCTGAGGCATGGGCAGACCCTAAAATATTTTTGTGGGCTTAGGAATCTCTGTAGTAATCTGCACATGTGCAGAATAAGGGACCTAAAATCAAGTTAAACTCTGGCATTTAGAGCAATAAAATAGCCACATATTTACTTTCTGTGTTGTATTTCTTTGTGCGTAATAAAAATATTAATCTGTTATTTGCAATTACTGTAGTAATTTAAGGAAAAGATCTGTGACTATATTTGGAAAAACAGTAAATTAAGAAGCAGAAGCATTTCATTAGATGTTTAAATGCACCAATGAGGATCTGCACAAGAGTCTCAAAACGTCTAGAAGAAGGGGCATAAAACAACTTCAATATAGCTACATAGAGTTCAGCAGCCACTGAAATACAACTTATTAATGAAAACATAAGTTTATAGTTTGATGAAATTCAGACACAACCTATGAAATTACGAGAGTTATATGATATGTGGAATACTTTATTTATAAAAAGCATATTCAATTACAAGTAAAAAGGACTCAATAGCCAAAAATCTTGTAAATAATAGTCTTCAAAAAATTGCAAATCAGATATTTTATATGTAAGAAGTTAGCGAATTTATTTTTTATTACATCTACAAAAAATAGGAAACATATTTTAGATTTAGCTTCAAGGTTTATTGTTACTGATAAGCTATTGTCTAGAGGCATATGTTTACTTCTTTTACCTGAAAGGGTCCAGTAGTTTTGTATTCATCTTGTACATAAGTCCAATTATGCATGCTTATTACCTTGTGGTGCTTGGTGTATGGAAGCTTATATCTAGGTTAGGAACTCTTCCATTGGCCTGTTAGGTTCTTGTTTCCCTCTCATCCTTATTCTTTGTTAAGTCTGTGCCCCAGCAACCCTTAAAACTGTGTCATTTTGATTGATTAATGTCAATTAGAAAAATACAAGCAGGACAGAACCCTTTATTGTTAAATGTTTCAATCATATTTAATACGTGTATTTGCACATATGCACACATACTCTCCCATACACTCTATGCTCATGCATATGCATGTACACACACATATACACAAATACATAAGGGCCATTAACCCTGAACTTCCCAGGCAGTAAAATGTGGTTGGTCGTTTGATCAGACTCTAAATACATTCCTTTGGGATTATTTACCAGGCCATTTTAAGCACTCATTTAGAAAATAGGCATAGAAAAACTCATTTGGAGTAAATTCCAATTATTGTAGAGTGGTCCATAGTCCAAATATTCCTGAACTCTGAAATACTTAGCATCATTAAATTTACTTCCTTCAGCAGCTAAACATTAGTGAAGTCATCTGCTGAGTCATTAAAACAAGAGTATTAAAAAAAAAAAAAAGATGAAATGTTGATGTGTTTTCAAAGTTTCCTGTAATGAATGTTGATTTTTAAACTTTCTGTCTAATTTGTTTCTGTTGATATATATGAGCTTCTGGCCTCTATATGGCCTTTTGAGTTTGCTCAATAACACACTTCAGGATTTACTACCAACTTGATAGCATTTTTAATTTAGTGAAGCAAAATGATAATACAGTAGTGTCCCTAAAGAAGAAGCAGTATCATTATTTTGCGGGTGTTAAATTCTTCTAATCAAATCAACTTCAATTTATGCTTTTTTTGTTATAATATGTAAATCTCTTTGAAGCAGGAATGTTCAGCTGCCTGTAATAATGAGTCTTCATAGTTCCATTCACAGTGTCATGGCAAATGAGATTGATGACTCTGATAATTAAAGTTCAGATTTGAGGATTAGTGTGAAGGGTAAAAGTATTTGCTTTGAATATAAAAAAAAACATTATAAATAGATATTCCCTTTGGAGAAGTGAAGAAAAGACATATCTTCCATATCAGAGATGAGTAACAGAAAGCAAGGTTTACGGAGAGAGCTGCAAACTAGAGTAATGGGCAAAACTGTGCTCATGTGTCCCACCATTCTCGCATTTAGAGAGGCTGCAGATGTTTTTGATGGGCTATTGGTGTTCAATCTGAAAAGAAAATACCGTCTAATGTTTTTCAGCAACTAAAAGCACCATAAACTGTGTTGAGCATGCATAAAAGTTACATATTCTGTCATTTGCAATATGCTTGGGTACCAGACACAGGGGTGTAATGAAGACACTGGTGCCACTGGAGCAAGTAATTCATTGGTATTAAGGAAATTTTTACTTACATAGGCAACAATGGAGTGTCAAAATTATGTAGCTAGGTAAATGATGTCTCCAAATACACCCAAGAGATAAAACGCAAAATGGAAGATTCTGACTTTTAGCTTCTGGCACTCAAATGTGTTTTAACATATTTTATTTCCCTCATAACTTGTGGCCCATAAAAATTGGCAAACAGAAAGAAGAAAAAAAAAGGCAAACTGTACTGGAAGAATCCCTGGATTTTAATCCCCTGATTCTTTCTTAAATAGTGGTGATAGCCCCTACCATATGCTTTGTGCTCAGGGTCCTTAAACTTGCCCTCCAAATGCTAAGAATGATTTCAAGTGGCAATGCTGAAGTTTTTTGCCTGTGCATGAAATTCTATCAAATGAAGATCTACTTGAGATTACTTTAGTACATCTTGGTATTTTTCATTTTTTTTAAGATTTATATTGGGTGGGGATATTCAGAAAGGTTTATGAGGTATTCACTCAGGAAGGTGCTATACTATTAGAAAACACAGAATTTTAGAGACTTGGATAAAGGGGTAACAACAGAGAAATAGAATGGAGGTATATCTGAACAAATAATTTGAATGTAAAACTTTTGGCACTTTGTGATGGATTTGGGGTATGGAAGATTGGAACGTTTATTTCAAGCTCTGGTATGAATAACTGCTATTTACAAGTAATCTTTGCCAAAATAGAGTCTGAGGCAGTGACTCCATGAGGTTAAGGGATAACTAGGGTTAATTTCTTAAACCAGAGAAGCTTATGAGAATTCTGAGAGGAGAGTGAAAAAGGGATATGTGAAAAGATCCGTGACTAAATCCTGTTAATAATTAATATGTATGATCTGCAAGAAGTGCCCTAATTTAGAGCAAAAGACAAATGTAAATACATTACTATTTGAGGAAAAATGCCTCTAGTTATTTTCCAATGCAGCTTCTCCATTCATTAATTTTTTTATGATTATTACTTGGTAATGTGGTGAATATTTTTAGGTAATTTTACAGCAAAGGTAATTGCATATTATGTTTCTTATTTTCTCATTTTGGAGAATTATCTTTCTGCTGTCTACTCATATGAATTACAGTATAGTGGATATATAAAATCTGGACTCCAGATAATTTCCTTTTACAATTTTCTGTGTGTTATAATACTAATTGAATGTATTGATACAAATGGAAAATTCAGAGATTCAATTCAATTTAATGTTTTTTGTAGGCAATTTTTTTCAGCTTACAAATTTTGAAGAAATTTTCAAAATAGTTTAAGTAGATTTTACTCATAGATCTTGAAAATTAATTCCCAATCATTACCTTGATTCAGAGTTGCATGAAACATGACATCCTTAATCTAATTTCATATGTAAGAATTTTTTTAACCATTCTTTTAGGAATATCTGAACCATATTCTCTGACATAACTGAGACTAATTTCCCTGATATTTCCTCTCTCATTCCTTTTTTAAAAAATATGTATGTATACTCTCAAAATATTCTTGAAGTCATTATCTATATTATTAATAATGATTTCCATTAAGAATTTTACATTTTTCTAATTGAGGTTTCATTTTTATTTCCCTGATTTTTGATTCATGATGTTCTTTTTTCATAGACGATATTTTATACAAGTCGTTTAGAAAAATTTACTTCTGTTTCATGAAGGTAATATTTTCAGAATACTTTCTGGAAAGTTTGAAATGCCTTCTAATGTTATGAATACTTTTTTATTGAACTGAAATTTATATTTCTCTGCTCAATTTAGTCTCCCATGCTCATTGTTATCACGTGTGCATTCAGACGTTGGCTTTGTATCCCCTACTCAATTTCTCATATTCTGGAAAAGACATTGAAGGTTTCTCAGTCTGGGACCCAGGAGAAGGCTGTTCAAAGGACAAGCACTACACATCCCACAGAGATTCTGAAAATCTACTCAATTCTTTAAAACTTGGTGTGCATAGAGCTAATTCTATATAGTCTATCTTTATTTCAAAAAGCAGGGAATGCAGGCTAATTCTTGGGAGATAGCTCTTCAGATTTTAGAGAGAGGAAGGAGTGCTACACAAACTTCTAGAAGACAGTTAGACGTTCTCTATTATAACTAAAGAGCCCACATGGGAGATAGCATGAAAAACAAACACCCATACGATAAAAAGAAAGAAATGAAAAGTGCTTAGATACTGTGTTTGTGTCCATTTCCGTTGATTTTTGCTAGTAGGACTATATTTGTGCCTCAGTTGTTTTGCATTTGCCTTTTTTGAAATTGGTTTTAACCTTCAGTGGAATAGGGACCAATAAATAGCTCATAGAGTTCTACTTCATCCTTTGTTCTCTCTTGGACCTTGGTAGATAGCACAAGGCACAAAATCAAGGATAAATGAAATAGTGTTATCCAGTTATTCAAAACATTTGATCAATGCAGAGATTCTGAAAATCCACTCAATTCTTTAAAACTTGGTTTGCCTAGAGCCAATTCTATATAGTCTCTTTATTTCAAATACTTTTGCACTGTGTTCTGCCTCCCAATGGTGGTGAATATCTGAGTTTTGACATTATAAACAGTTATCTACTGCAGTGTGTAGCATTTTTATGTTTACTATCATGGCAGGATAAATAATGAAAACTTACTCTTAAAGAACTTGAGTGAGAAATGTTTACATTATTGGTAAGTGAATTCTATATTTGATAGAGCCAGCTCCTTAATTACAATGATCATCGATCAAGAGTACAATCATAACTTTTGCAGATTTGAGAAAGACCCAAAAATTTATTTTGAAAAGGTCAAATAATACTTGAAAAAAGATGTTTTGCTTCCACTTGCGATAATTCTAGGAAGAACTTCAACTGGAAAACTGAACATATGGTGAGAGTACTGGAAAAAAACTTGCAAAGGGGCAGAAATACACATTTCTGAGACATCCAAGACATCTCATGTGCTTTATTCTGTCCTAAATTATTTTCTATAATAATTTTCAGAAATCATGAAACAATAAAATATAAAAGCTAGAAAGGATTTTAAAGGTAATTTCATGCAATACTATCATTCTGTTTATAAATAAAAGGTCATAGTAGGAAATTATTTGCTGAGCCAGAGTTCAGTAACTTTAGAGATGAAAAGTTACTCAATCTTTCAGCTTCCTGACAATAAATGAACATTTTGTTCCCCATACTACGTTAGCAAAGTCTCATGTTTGATTGATTAATTGTATTTGTGTGTGTGTGTGTGTATGAGAAAGAGAGAGAGAGAGAGAGAGAGAGAGAGAGAGAGAGAGAGAGAGAGAGAAATATATTTGGTATGCATATAATAATTTCTCTTTTCTCTCTACTTTTTCATAGTTTGTCATTCTGATAGACATCAGGAGTTCAAAGTTCGTTTCTAGTGAATCTCAGAATGAAGGTTCTTGAATTTTATTGTTAATAAACAAAAAAGCTAATTATTTATCCTGTTTAAGTATATCTCTTTCTATAAATACAAACAAGAATCATTCTCTATAATGTGAATTTCCAAAAAAATATTCAAAATATGTATTAATGTCTTGACTGGGTTAATCACCTTTCTGTCACTATTACCAAAACCTGAGGTAATTAGATTATACAGAGAAAAGATTTGTTTTGGATCACCATTTTAGAGGTTTAATATATGATTGGTTAAACCTATTTCTTTGAAGTCTATGGCAAGGTAATGCATCATATCAGAAGCAGGTTGCAGAGCAAAATTATACACATCTCAGAGCTAAAGAGACATTAAAAGGAAGAGACTAGGTCCCACAGTCCCCTTCAAGGGCATTGACCTAAGACCAGTGACCTAAGATGTTTCTCCAGGCTCTACCTCTTTAAGGTACTATCACCCATTAGTACCTTCCTGGTGACCAAACCTTTACCACATGGACTATTATGGCTTGGATATGAGGCATCTCCCAAAAATGCTCATATGTGAGACAATTAAAAAAAGGTTTAGAGGTGAAATGATTGGGTCATGAGAGCCTAAACCTAATCAGTGCACCAATACCCTGATTGAGATTAATTGTAGGTAAGTAGGTGTGGCTGGAGGAGGTGAATCCTTGGGGTGTGCCTTTGGAGTATATATTTTGTCCTTTCTAAGAGAAAACAGTCTCTCTCTGCTTCCTGGTGTGATGTCCTGAGCTGCTTTCGTCTGCTACATTTTTCTGCCATGATGTCCTTCCAGTCTTAGGACATCATGGCAGAGCAATGGAATCACCATGTATAAACTGAGAGCTCTAAAATTGTGAGTGCCAAATAAACTTTTTCTCCTCTAAAAATGTTTTTGTCACATCTTTTGGTCACAACAGTGAGAAAGCTGTCTAAAACAGACCAATAGGGGGTACTTAATATTCAAACTATAGCACTGATTTTAGCTAATTTTAATAAATATAAATTAGCTTGCTTATCTCAAATGGAATATATAATCAAGTGATTACATAATTGGGACAGATCCTAAAAGGTCAGACTCTTCCTGAGACTGGACAGGGTATCATAACAAATCTTACTGTCTCTCAATCAAACCCATGTTCCTTTTGTACCTTACATTTTACTTCTTTCCATTTAATGCTCTTTCCTATTCCTGGAGACTACAATTCAGAAGTAAGAGAGAATTTCTTGAAAATTTTGGAGTAATGTGAGCTGGAGGTGAGAGTAATATACTCTTCAGTTATACATTTGTTATTATTTGTTCAATTATACATTTTTTGAATATGTATACATGTCAGATGATCTTCTGATCTCAAAAATACAATGATTTTAAAAGTACACCTTGCCATGACCATATTTGGAAGAGATAACATGTCCATTAGGAGCGTCACACATGAAAACAGATAATTAAAGAAAATTTGGTTAAGTGATATAAAAATAGTATGGACAAAAACTTATGAGACTACAGAGAAAGGAAATACCAATGAGGTCATCGCAGAAGAGGAAAACTTACTCTCCTAAAAACTTTCTAGAGTTGATGAGATTGTGACCAAAAATAGAAAGGGTAAGGAACAACTTAGGTCTAAGTTACAGGATCTTGAAAGAGCATGATACATTAAATGTAGCTAGATTTTCCTAAAATCATCCTGCACGTTGTTAACGTAATTTAGGATAGATTTTCTTGAGTTTCATGTACCCATTTGACAGGTATAGATTGTTCTAATGGTGTTTTCAAAAATAAGTAAAAGAAAGAATAAATTTTCCTAGGGTACTTTACTCATAACTCTTGATTTAAATGTTCCCCAGTGTATTAGTCAGCTTTCCCTGATTGAGACAAAAATACCAAGAAACGGAACTTGAAAGAAAATTTTATTTTGTCTTACTGTTTCAGTGGTTTCCATCCAAGATCAGTTGGTTCCAAGGTAGAAACATTATGGTGGAAGTCCATGGTGCAGCAAAATTGCTCACCTCATGCCAATGGGGGCGGGGGAGAGAGTGAGAGAGAAAGAGAGAGATTGAGACTGAGAAAGAGAGAAACCAGAGATATCAAATACCTCTCCAGGGCATGCTTGAGTGCCCTCTGAGATCAATTTATTCCAAAATCACTTTACAGAATCCCCAGCTCTAGCCAGTGGTGCACTGGGGTCAAGCCTTCAACACAAGTGCCTTTGGGGAACACTTCATATCCAAATAATAACACCATGGATTATATTAGAATTGGGAGGGCTTCTCAGAGGACTCAGTCCTTAAACCTTTCCATTGCTCTCTGGAGATTTCTTTCTCTTTTCACAAAGTGTCGCTCTAATCTGCTAGCCCTAATCTATATATAATCAAAAGTAGATTTTCTTATAAGACAGAGGGACATTCTTCACCGTTGATATTTCATTAATGGATTCAGATATTCTGTCTCAACTATGCTGTACTCAGACTTGTACTTTGATGCTTGTATATTGACAGCCCACTCAGAATTCAATCTTAATTTGTTCTCTTGTTAAGACAAACCGTTTGGCTAGGGATATGACTCAGTTGGTAGAGTGCTCGCCTTGCATACACAAGGCCCTAGGTTCAATCCCCAGCACCACTCTCCAAAAATAAATAAATAAACAAAAAAAGACAAACTATTTTCTGTCTCTGAACCACATGGGATTTCACCATACTGTTCTCATCTGTGACACAGGTACTAATAAATGAGAGAATTCAAAGAAACTGAAATAAACACACTTTCCTCCCTCACCACATTCAATTCTCAGCATAAGGATTTATAATGTGTCAAATGCAGGTTACAAATTTTAGAAAGAATGATGGACAAATAATTTAGCATTACAATACAAGGAATACTTCTAACAATTGCTCTTAATAATCTCTGATGCTATCAAAATCTTTTGTTGATGTTTGTGATAGCGAAGATGCAGTGGTTCTTGGAAAATGCATATGCACACTCTGGCCATTCATTAATGCATATATCAAGTTTATTTGTGGAAAAACAGCATGAGAATGAATCATCTGGCTATTTGAAACAATTAGTTAGATAGTCTACATATAGAAGTAATGTTTTGCTTGGGTTTAGTTGCTTGTAGGCATTATGTTTCTAGTTGAACATTAGTAAGATTCTACTTTTAGCATCAAGAAATTAATTTAAGGTGGAAGTGAATCCCACTCAGTGGCTTATTTTCAAAATTTACTCCAATGTTGACAGTGTATCTCAGGAAACCCTCAGAGGGAAGTTGTTTTAGATGTGTAACACCAGCTTCTAAAACTGATGTGTGAAAGGAAAGAATGTCACTTTTTCTAGATAGTTAAGATACAAATGAAACATTTTTAAAATTCAGTCTGCCAGACAGGTGTTCCGAGCACTAAGTTTTCATAATTCTGCATATTCCCATTTCCCACTTCATCACTCCATTAATTCCACTCTTCTAATAAAGACCTTTATGTTATAATTTCTGCTCTCAACCAATCATTCTGAATACAGTACACTCACAGTTAGGTTTCCACTTTATATTAATCTACTTTAAGACATGCTTTCTGGGCATTCTTTGCATCTAACTGAATGCCTTAAAAATGTTAAGAATACATATTGGTTGAAGGAAGCTAGCTTGAAAATCTCATTCTGTTTCCTTTATTTGTCTGCCTTCCCAACTGTAATAATTATTTTTTTCTCATTTTCATTTTTGATAGACTTTCCTCTTGTTAAAATCCTTCCTATGTTGGATAGTATATTCATCTTAATTTCAGCCTTGAGGCATTACTTGAATAATATTTGATTTCTCTATCAGAGTACAACCCTAGTAGTTCAACCAATGTATAAGCTGCAGCACAGCTGAGGGCCTGTTTCTCCAGATAGCAACAATGAATGTAGCACAAGTTCATGGACTCTGTTCTAAGAATGTCTAAGGGGGGTTATACTAATGTTAAGTTATGGGCCTCTTTCCATCATGCTATTTAAATTTTCCTTGTGATTATTAAACAGCATGAAGAATCCTCAAAGTTCAAGAGGAACGCTTGGATTAAACACATCAATGGATATTTTTTGATAAGATTTCAGAGAAAATAATTTTCTCTCAATGGCACTGTTTATGAGTGTGATGAGACCAGACTGCCTGAGGGTTAACAGGGGACTGGAGGAGAATGTCCAAAGCTATTTCATATGCTTCACTCTACTTCCCAAACCTGGCACATTGACTTGAGAAATATCATTTCTGAGCCATTAGAAAAGTGACTTTGGTGTTTCTAGATGATTATATTTTTGTAAAGTGTGGAAACTTCATTACCATTGCATAGCAATAAATTATGTCAAACTTTGTTGTTTGTCTTCATTTTAGACATTATGATTAAATTATGGTCAATTGGTAAAACTCCCAAAGAACAAGGAAAAAATAAAGAAATAATTGCAAAAAAAAAAACAATTCATAATATCTCATCCTAGCATCTAGAAGACTCATGACTAACTCTATTTTATTTGTAGCTTTTAAAAGATTTTTTCTAGTAATGTAACAAGAGTTAAAGTAAATGAAAAGTTAACCTGTTAGGGCTGAAAAACATGTTATTTGCAAATTGAATTTTTGAGGTCTTCCTCTTTACTAACAATTGTTTTCCATGGTCATTGAGTTTTTCCATACTAACTTTATGCATGCACACCCATAAATATATACACAAATGTAAAGGTAGAAGAAAAAGTTGAAATGATTACCAACAAAACAGTTCTTGCAGCTGGTTAGGGCAAAGGAAGGTTGAAATCAATTTATGGACAATCAATTTATTGGACAATTTATGCCCAATAAAAATTTACAATCTACTTATAGAGGAAGAATGATCCTGAAGGAGGTGCCATGGTTGTGAAAGTCAGTTTTTTGTTGCTGTGATTAAAATAGCTGACAAGAACAACTTAGAAGAGGAAGTTTATTTTGGCTGATGGTTTCAAAGATTCAGTCCATGGTAACCAACTTTAGTCCAAAGGTGAGGCAGAACATCATGGCAGAAGTGTATGACAAAGGAACATTGTTCACCTTGTGACTGGGAAGCAGAGAGAGAAAGGGGAAGGGTCCACAGGAAGATGAATACTTCCAGGAAGCCTCCATCTTCCTACCGTTAACACCCATTCAGTCTAGTTAAACTAGGAGGGACTGATTAGGTTTAGCTCTTCTAATCTATTCAGTGTACCTCTGCATATTCCTACATTAACAGAACACTTTTTTCCAACTATTTGAACTATGGAATTCCCACAGATAGACTATGAATACTCTCATCTTGAAAAACTTTTATGAAAATAAAAAAAAATTCTGGATAAAGTAATTGACATAAAATAATAGGTTATAATAGATTTATCATGAATGAATCTGTGCAATACTAGAATGACAGCCTTAATAGCAGTTCAACATTCTACAGTTATACAGATAAGTGACAGAAGGGCTTTTGGAAGTAATATCTTTGTGAGAAAACTTAAAGAATAATAAAAACCAGTTACCACTTCTCTAATATACTGCAATTAGACTAGGGTTTTTTCAAAATCAGTTTTGTGGGATACTACTTTCCCATTATGTATTTGTACTATATACAAATTACATGATTAAAAGTTTCTTTGAACACAAATATCTGGAGAGCACTGAAATAACACAAAATAAGTATGTTTTAGACAGGACTTGAGACTTTAATTTACACATAAGTACAATGAATATTTATGTGATAGTGGCAAAGTAGAAAAGGACACACAAATTTCCAAACCCTACTTTAGCAATGAATGAGTACTGTTCCTCAAAAGAACAGTAAAAGAACTCTAACAATTATGTGGTACAATGCATATTAGTTTGGAAAATGCTAGTCTATATTTCTGTTTCTGAAAAATTTAATCAAGTATCAGATGGCTTTGTGTGTATATATATGTATATATTTTCTATACTCAAAGATAGCATTTCTGGTATACTATAAGTAAAGTCAGAGCTTCCCCATATTTTATTGAGCTATTTAAACCCTGTTATGATGAATGGTAAATAAATTCAAAACATTAATCTGGGGGTGGAGCAAACTCTGTCTGAGAAGCAGCAAAAGAGGAACTAGCCCACCAAAATTTCTTCCACACTCAAAAATGAAGCATTGCCCAATGATTAGTCCATGATATGGGTATGGGATTGGAGAGAATGTGAATTGAAAGGGAAGAGGCAGCTACTGGTGGCTCAGTGCTGCCTATCAATCTGTGAAAGAGCTTCCCAAAGGAATCTGCCAGCTGCATGGATGACTAGAGGAGTACTGATATGTTTTTCCTGAAGTACATACTTCATTTAATTAAGTCATCCATCTATATTATGCAAATTTAGTCTCCATTTAACTGTGCCAGTTAGTGCCGAGGAATACTTGAAAGAAAGTCCTTCAGGGTTTCCCTTACTTCCGTGCCATGTTGTAGGATTATAAGCATTTTCTTTTAATGATTCAAGATGATATTTAGGCAATTGTGATTTGTAGGCTCTTATATTTGTTCTCCAGTGATTTCTGGTACAAGTATATAAACACAAAATACATTATTTTTGGTAAACCCAGAGGTGCTTTACCACTGAGCCACATACCCATCCTTTTTATTTATTTATTTACTTTTAAAATTTTGAGATAGAGTCTTGCTAAGTTATGTAGTGCCTCACTCAACTGCTAAGGCTGGACTCTAACTTGTGATTCTCTAGCCTCAGCCTTACAGTCACTGGGATTACAGGCATACACCACCATGCCAGGCCAAAACTCTTAACATCATTAAATAGGTGAAGAAAATCTACCCAGGCAATATGTGTTCTACATAGAATTTTCGAGTCTTCCTCAGGGTTTTAGTATGAAATGACAAAAAGAGTAAAAGTAAAGAGAAAGTCAACAATTTCTGAGGACATTTTAAGAGATCATAAGTGAAAAAAAGATAGAAAAAAGGAAAAGAGTCAAGTATTATTTTTAAGATGTAATTGTAATAGATATTATAGTAAACAACTTTGATTCTTTTCTTTGTAGCTTTGGTGATCCATATAAGCAAATAGGCAATGTATTCATCGTTATTAATTAAAATATTTTGAACCAGATATCTAACTCAATCAGTTGATATCATTGATTAGTTACTTTACTACATATTCCAAGGAATACTAATGCCATGATGTTGTTTATTTGTGTTTTTAATTCACTTATTTACATTGTAGACAGATATTTACTGCTAGAAATTACACCATGTACCAGATACAGAATAAAAGTGAAAAAAAGTCTTTGTTATCAAGTATCACTCAGCTTGATTCAACAGATATGCATTTCCTTATAAACCAGTTATGTCCCCCACTCCCTCCCATCTTTCTACTCTCTTGTTACTAACCTTAGCCATGTTGACTGTCCTCCTTCAAATTTGCAAGAAGCACCACACTACAAGACTGTGGGACCTCTCTTCCAGATGCCTACTGTGATGGCAGCTGATTTAATACAGAAATGGGGAGTGTAATCTTCATGGGTACTATGTATGCACATGTAAGGAAGCAGGAAGAAGCTAGGCATCAATATCCCCTACAATAAAGGTTCACTCCAAGTGGGGCTTCTCTTGATCCATCCTAAGCCCTGCACTCTGGGCCACCTGCTCTCTCATCACTAATCCCTTGATGATGGGGACAATGCTGCATTGCTTTGTATAACACCCTTTTCCTTCATTATCATCACTCTGGAAATGTACCTCTCAAGTATTTTCAGCACGCGAATTCACATGAATCCTTCCAATTTATACTATTTCTTTTTCATTTATTTTCTTTTAAGAATAAAACTCAGATATAGCAAACAAGAAGTAGTTTTATAGCAAAAGTGACAGAGATACAGAGACAGACTTCTCCAAAGAGAAGAGGCTCCAGAGCTAGGAATTCCAACCTACCCTATTTCTATTAAACTTGGGAAGACCTATAGTTATAGAAACTAAAGGATCTAATAACAGGTTGTTAAATAACTTAGTTACCATAAAAAAAGAAACTTGATTATTAATAAGGAAACTAAATATTAATAAAAAGATGGCCTAACACTTATTAAATATCCCTCAATGTGCTGGATACTTCAAGTTCAATGCTTATAATTTTTAAAATACCCTGCAAGAGAAATATTGTTTTCATTAGACATTTTAGGGAAATATAGGCCATATAAATAAATAAAAACAGACTGAGGTTCAAACCTTAGGTTTTCTACTGCCACACATACACAGAATTTTTTTTCCCCAATGTTGAAGATATCATGAAAAACTTCCCTGAGGGTGCAGCTTTGGTGTATAATTTTAAAGATTACAAAATGAAAAGAAACTGTCCATGCAGAGGAGGAATATCATGAGTAAAGAGGCATTTGTTCTCCATTGCAACCCCACAGTCTAAATCCTAAGATAAAAGTTTTCTCTGTTTGCAACTTGATCATTACTACCAATGATCCACTACAAGCCAAGTATTTTAGAAAGAAAAAAAAAGAAGAGAGAAAATCATCCACATAGAGAAGAAAATCTCATTTTCACAAGGAAACAAAGAATGGCTGATTACACTTACTGGTTTCTTATACTTTTACTCAGGGCTTGATTTTATTTTTTTAATCATATAAAAGCATTGACAAAATTTTACCTTAGGGAGATGATATAATCTTTAGATTAATTAAGCTTTCCCCTAGACTTACAATCACCTTATAACAAGCAGATTGACCTGATAGTCCAGGGTAAGAAGGAGACTATGTTATTCTGAGAATGGAAGGTCACTGCTAGGAAGGAATTTATAGGCTGTTGAATGCTCTCTAGATTGCTAAGATGGGAAAGACTCGGAATTGTCAATGCTTGAATAAATAAATAAATGAATAAATAACAGCAGTCAGAGGCAATGATTCAGGAATAATGGAGCAGGGGAGAATGAAGTAGAATAAGTATAGAATTGAAATATAGGGAAATGAAAAAAATGGAGAACGAGGAACCCTGGGAAAAGTCAAACTGTGCTTAAGAATTTGCTTCCATTGTTAATTTGTATTTAAGTGAACTCACTTGAGGAGTATAGGAGGGTCTGTTTTGGAAATGCATTTCCTAATGTTGTAGTTAGGCCCTTGAAGTTTCCACAAATTCTTGTGCTGACAGTATGCTTCCCAGCCCATGATGATATTAAGAGGTGGTTGAACCTTTAGGAGGTGGGGCCTAATGGAAAGAAGTTAGGTCACTGAGGGTGTGGACTTGAAGCAGATACTGGAAATCTGATCTGCTTCTTCCTCTGTCTTTCACTTTCTGGCCACCATGAGGTAAACAGGTCTCCTTTGCCTTTAGCAGCTGTCATCAGGTACTGTACTGCCACAGATCCCAAAGCTATAGGGCCAAGCAAACATTAGCTAAAACTTTTGAAACTGTGAGTCAAAGTAAACCTTTCCACCTTTTGTTAGAGTTAAAGCTTCGTCCCAGGGTTTCATAAACTGACTTCCAGACCACTCACGTATAATCGAATTAAGCCTTTACTGAAGCACACCGGTGGCGGCTGACCAGAACATAAAGCTGTTCTTCTGACCACCCCTGAACAATTGCAAGGGCACTCCTTATAAGCCTGAAAACCACAAAAGGGATGTTCAGGGGGTCTAGCCAATGCAAGCAAGCCAGGTTACAGAAGCGGGACAGTGCAGTCAAGCAGAGGGAAGCCTAACCAATCACAGTTAGCCCAGTCACCCCAGGTACAGAAACAGAGCCCCGTTACCCTCGTTACAGAAACAATGCCCCATTAGGTAGTTCCATGTTCTTAAAGGTTTCTATAGCAAAAGGAAAAGAACATCTTGCCCCAGTCATGACCCTTCTACTTGGCATGGTTGTTTTACAGGATGAAGCCATAAAACAAAATGGAGTCACATTTGCTCCTACTATCACACTTCTAAGTTGATCATTTCAGGTATTTTATCTCAGTAACTAAAAACTGACTGACATATATAGTATGTAATGCCATAGACAAGTCCTTAACTTTTTCTACTTTGGTATCTTTTGTTTTAGGTTATTATCTTACTGGTTCTTGTTAATGTGAAAATCCATTATCCATAATGCATAATAGTAGTTATTAGTTTCTAACATGTAGAATTGCAATATTTTTATCAGATAACTTATAATCAACTAAGAGATATCAGGTGAGGGTAAACTGGAATTCCTATGTAACTATGGTGGGATTAGACTCCCTCTAATGGAAAAGGACAAAGCTTGTTAGAATGTAGGGAATCCTTCACATTGCTGTTTCTAGTAATTCTGTTAATACATATTGCTCTATGACTTTGCTCCAGGTGTAACACTCATTATCTCAAATTTTTCTTACCTGGAAAGTGAGATTTGATAGTTTATGTGTCTTCAGAGAACAAAAATATTGGATTCTCTATTATCTAATACTCTAAAAGTTATTAGAGAAAATGAGAAGGGTTTGGAAAAGCAGAAAAAATTAATTTTTAGTAAGGTAAATATGGGTTTTAATGTTGTCTTTCTGACTTTCTGGTTGAATTAACCATGGGAAGATATTTAGATATCTAACCTGCTAAGGAAGGGGACAGGTTAGACATAAGAAAGTGTCAGAGCTTAGAGGTTGTATATGAGCTTTCTGCTTTCAAATGAATTTCAGTAAATTAAATTTTGTTTAATTTTTTAGTATGCCTGGCATTTATTCTTTTGGTTCTAGAAAACTATATAACTTTCCAATCTTCAGGATTTCTTCTTCTGCTATTTTCTAGGCTTAAGTAATTTTATTTTTTCTCTTAGTAGATTGAAAATATCAGGTAAAAAAATTAAAATAGAACTTACATTTTAAGAAGATATCATAAGACATAATAAGTCACCATGGCTATTGCCTTTTAGGATAATCCTGACCCCATAAGGCATTGTCTATTTGTCCCTGGCAAATTTAGCCTGTGATGCTACCATAGAAAATGTCCCAACAAGTTTTTAAAGGCAAGGCAGAGCAACAGGAACTTCTGTCATAAATGGTTACAGATCCATGATTCTCACAAAAATTTGGCCCAGAGCCCCTCTGTGTCCACCTTGACTAATGAATGATTAGCTTCATCAGATGTCATCCTTGGACATCCAAGTAGCTCTTCTCATACCTCAACTTGTTATACCTGCCTTTGATCTCTTTAACTTTAGTTCCTCCGTTTTTCTACAATCAGACTTGATTTTTGATGGCAACTGGTAAACTTGGGACTTATATTGTAAGATTTCATCAATGATATTTTTGGTAGTTTAAGAAAATTCTTAGCACATTTTTATCTGAGAGGAAATGGGGCCAGTGAAGAATCTAAGCAGGAGGGAGACAAATCAAATTCACAATTTATTAAATATCTCTAGGAACTAAGAATATAATCAACTGAATATAGAGCAATAATCAAAGAATCAAAAAAATCGTTTGGTTTTGTACAAATGCAAATGGAGAATGAATAACACTCTATGTTGAGGTAGTGAGAAGGTGAAGAAACAGGACTCAACAAGTGAAAGAATCAACCCGAGTTTGGATTTAATTAGGGAACTGAGGGAGAAAAATGAGCACAGGATGTTCCCAGGATTCTGGATTAAGACAGGTAGTAAATAAGGAAAATTACAGATTTAAGGATAGTATAAGTTTAGTTTTTAGTCCAGGGAATGTAATAGCTCTGTGTGTCATGTAAAGTAAGTTGTCGGCATTATGGGAAACAAGAGTGAATCGTATTTCATTATAGAGGATTTAATAGTTTCATAGATTCATGTAATCTATACATCTAAGATGTTGCAGGCTAAGTGTGGAGTGTTTCCTATTTTATTTCTGCCAATATCCATAGTTACTCTTTTATATTTACTTTAATTACCAGAGCTCTATGAGATGAGGCCATGTGATGTCTTTGCAAATCAGCTTCTTCCTAAGTAATACAAGCAGCAACACATTGTAAATTTTATATTCATTTCTATTTTTCAATGAATGTTAAATAAAACAAAAGAATCAGCCTTCAGTTTTTCCTTTATCTTCCAGCTCCAGGTATACATTTGTGTCTATGTAAGTACATTGATAGGCACATGTGTATGTGGACTGGTGCTTATTCATTCATTACAAAAGTATTAAGATATTAAAAGAAATACCAAGAAGTTTAGGCAGATCTTGCCCGATTTTTTTCAAGTCCAAAGAGGCACATAACCTAAATATCAGTAAGACTAATAACCAGACTTCATTCTTAGTTTCTCTGACTGGCTTCAATAGTCTCCATTATCCCTGATGCAAGACCCTAAATCTAATCCACTTCTTAGGGTCACATTTTAAGTGATGTGAAATTTACCATCCCATCAATACCAGATGTTTTCTTGACAGTACAATTGAACACCTATGTTTTGCAATCAAGTGGAGTTCTCCAGGGAGACATGTTACTCTGTACAAAACTTTTTAAAATATCAGTACACTGTTTGTGTAAACATTATCCATAAAAACATCAAGTACCCTGTTAAGAGCACACATTTTTCTCTAGTCACTATATTTTTAAACTGCATATATCTCCAGAATCTTTTGCTTAAATCTTTGCCACAATTCTTTGAATTCTGACAGCCTCATACATTGTACTCCCTTCAAAATATCTCTGTGTCTAGAAGACAGTTGTGCTTCAAGAAGGTTGCTATAATAGAAAAATAAAAATTTTCCCTGATATCCTTCTCTTCTGTGTGTGTGTACAAACAAGTTATGAATAAATGTGTGTGTACACATACATATTCACACACATACACTCATATATGTATTGCTTTTTATTTGTTAATATGAAAACATCATATTTTACCATTGTTAAAAGAAATAACAGGTTGATTGATTTTTTTCATTAATTCTTTCTTTCATAATAATGGGATACTTCTAGTTAATGCTTTTCTGCCCAGAATAAAGACATCATTTCCAAGCACCTCCGAGTTTGAAGTACTCTTATGACTACTTTCAGTCCCAATTCAATGTAAATGACAGATTCCTATGACAACTCAGAAATCTTCTTTAAAGAGAGTCACCTGACATGCATGGAACTGGAGATCACAATATTAAGTGAAATAAACTAGGTACAGAAACACAAGTATAGCAAGATATTACTCACACATGTAGTCCCCCAAATCTATTTCTATGAATGCAGAGCTTTTAGATTCCATACATGAGTGAAATACACTGAAATACCAAACTGTAGATTATAGAGATATACAATTATTTTTCAAGAAGAAATAGAAAATAATTCATTACAAAAGGAAATAGAACCACTGAATCTCCTTTTGCATTATTATTGCATTGATCCTTCTAACTAGAATGTAGCTGTTGCCAACCTGGACATAAAGGTAAAAGGCAAGTTCTGGAGTTAGTGGAAAAGTGAACTAAAAGGGACAGAGGTTAGGGTTAATATTAGGGTTAGGGTTACTATCGTCTGAAATATAAATGCTTTACAACTTTATTTATATCAGAATCAGTGAACTAAGGAATTTTAATTATGATACTTTCGGGGTATTTTCTTGTAAAATCCTTATGCAATCCTCTTCGCATTGATGCTCTTTGCATTTTTTCTGTGTAAATATATTATGGCTCAAATATAGGTCGTGCTCATCTTAGAGCCATAAATACTCAGTATATTTACATATAAAGTAAAACTCATGATAAATTAAGGTTTGATAAAACAATAACACAAATTGATTATTAACTGACCCACAAAAAAGTACTTCAATATTAAATAAACTTGATCATTAAGTAATTTTTGGAACTACTAAGAAGTTTAAAATGTTTACAAATATACTTAGATAAAAAATAACATTTAATCTAATAATTGACATTTTCTAATTTTAAAGAAATAAAACCTTTCCATATTAAAACTTGTTTGGAATATAATTACTTTGAATAATAAATACATTAAAACTAAAATAATTACAGCATATTCAAGTTATTAATTAACTTTCTGAGAAAAGAAAATAATGCTCAATATAAACAGTAATGTACTAACTGTTTTCAGTTTTCATATGAGGATATATTCATTATATATTTATATTTTTATCACATAGCTTTTTTCTAGTAGATGTGATTTTTCAATTTTTTTTTTCTTGAGGTTGTAAGGAAAAGTTTTCCTATAAATTACTTGAAATAGGAAGGATTATTCTCCAGTAGACACATAGTAATTTCAGGACTTTGGAATATCTTTAAGAAAGGAAATTATTTCAATGTTTATTGTTGCAGTCAATTGATTTGCCAATTAGGAAAAAAAGTTTGCCTTTTTTTTTTTTGAGAGAGAGAGAGAGAGAGAGAGAGAGAGAGAGAGAGAGAGAGAGAGAGATCTTCTCCTTCCTCCTTCTTTTCTTTTTCCTTTCTTCTTCTTCTTTGTCGTCTCCTCCTCCTCCCCCCTCACCCTCCTCCTCCTCTTCCCTCACCTTTCTCCTCCTCCTCCTCCTCTTCCTCATCCTCTTCTTCCTCTTCTTACTTCCTTTTTCCTTCTTCCTTATTCTCAGTATAAAACATGAAAAACTGAAAGAACACTGGAATAACAAGACAAAAAGTTGCATCTGACATAGCTGGCTTCATAGATATCTGTCCAGAATAGTTCCACAGGACCCTAAGCTGAGAGATGCCCTGAGTTTATTAAGCAGATGAATATTGTATGTGAAAAAGGACACCCACCTCTTCACTTTTCACTGCACTCCACAGACTATGTTCTGAGATGAATAAGTGTGTGTGTTTACATCATGGGATTTATTCGCCTGCTTTTTGACAATGGAAACCAATGTATCTGCCATTTTTTTAGAACAAGGAGTTTTTGAAAATTGGAACACATTAATTTTCTTCCCAGGTAATTGAACCCAAACAATTGTGAGAATGTTATCACTGCTAAGTATAGAAAGAAACTGAATTTTAGTTTTTGCATATTCTCTATCATTTTGCAAAATAAATGATGTTTCAAGGGAAAAAGTTGGTCATTGTGATTCTTATGAAGTATCACACATTAATTTTGAAGTTTTTAACATTCATTCTTAAGAGTGATTTTGCTTTTCTTTTGAAAATACCATTTCACTGAGGTACAATAAATAATATAAGTGATAATTTTAAAATTACCATCCAGGTCGGAATAAATAGGAAATAGACAAAACCATTTAGTTCATTGGCCAGTATGTTGCATGCTTAAAAGCCAGAGTATCTGTGATTCTACCATCATGTCAATCCAGAAGGAAGGAAAAGATCCAGGCCTGGAAAATTTCACCTTTCTATATAACATGAAGCAGGAAAGAATCATCAAGCAGATAAAGTGTTAGAAATCTGACCTAGTTGTCAACCCTTCTCCTTCTAGTTATTGTAGTCTTTCTCATTTGCCTCATTTCTATGTGTCTTTTATTGCATTGTTTATTGTTTGTCAGTTGGTTTTCAAACCTTAACATGTTTGTTATGCATTGTTCTTACTTCATCTTTCTGTTTCCAGCCATCTATTGCCTCCATTCAAATTTCAGAATAGATTGAATCTCTTGTCTCTGTAGTGATCTGTGTTCAGAGGATTGGTGAAGGAAACCAGGACTTAACATGCTTATGCATTTTATTGACTTTTAATTGACTCCCCCTTTATCAGCCTATCACTGTCTTTTGTTGTCTCATGCCCAAGAGTTTTCTTAAGCTTCTGTATGGCAAATTGCCTGCCTGCTTCTCTAAGTACCTAGAATAACTTTCCCAACTTTGCAAAGTTTGCTACTGTTCCCTCATTTGCTTTCCAAAAAATATGTTTGATTTCTTGTTCATTGCTATTTTCTGTCTTGTTTCATGTTAGTTGTTTTGGATAAAGAGGTGTCTTTGTTGTTGTTGTTGTTGTTTAATTTTATCTCCTCTGGTGCTATAGTAGTAAAATTCATGTCATTATTTCAGAATTGATTTGTCATCATTAGACTTCATTCTGATCACAGACATTTTCCACCAAAAGTCAGTGACCCTGCACTTTTTCTAGCATGGAAATAATCATAATTCATGCAGTTGATCATTCTGACTAGTACACTTTGGATCTTGAATCTTCCCAAATGGCGCATGTTTAAATGCTTCATCCCCAAGGTAGGGCCATTAGGAGGTGGTGGAAGGTCTAGGAGGCAGGTTCTAGTGAGGGGTCTAAACATCATTGAGGGTGTGCTCCCCGCAAAATTTGTAGGACTTTGGACCCATCTTTTCTCTTTTGTTCCAGTAAGTTTTGCTCTGTCATATTCTCCTACCATGATATGTTACCTCACGACAGACCCAATCAGTGGGGCCAACCAATCATGGGACAGAATCTCCAAAACTATAAGACAAAATAACCCTTCACTCTTTATTAGTTGATTATTTTAGGCATTTTGTTACACTGATAGAAAAGCCAACTAACACTGGTATAGATTTCTTTCTCTCTCTGTCTCTTTTCTTCTCCACCGTCTGTCAGAGCCCCATCCTAAAGAATTTTTACCTAAATCCAGGCTACATCTTTGTTTATTATTGTTGTTTTCAATGTGTTAGATACATCAACATCATTGTCATAATCATGATCATCATTTTCAAATTCATTATCACCACTATCGTCTTCACATCATCAATTCTTTGAACTATTTAGATCACATTTAGCCAAGCATATTAAATATTATACACTATGCTGATGGTTTTATATTGGAATTTAATAACAATATATTGTAGAATAAAAACTAAGGCAAGAGAGCTTAAATAAAATTTCCAAGTTTGCATAATTTGAAAGTGACAGAATTATACATGAATATGTTCTGCTTGGTACTATGATTTGTTTTGAATATATACCATTTTTTTTTCTTTTGGAATAAAATACATCAATTTACCTCTCTAGAATTTTCACATCATTTGACATTACTGTTTTGTTCAGAGAAGAGAAATAATCTATGGGCTCTATAATTTCCACATAAATCAATTAATCTTATAAAAATGTAAAATATATTTTAAATTGTATAAGCTTGTGTTTCATTGTTCTCAATATTTAGGTGACATAAAGTCACCTAAAATATTCTTTTGTCCCACTCAAAGCAGTCTGACAAATAGTCTGTTCTTGTAACAAGTAAAATAAAAATGTGATGGCATACAGTAACAATAACCGTAGAGATGACTACCTGTAGTTGGAATTCAGAAATCAGTGAGGATTTTGCTCTTCTTTTATTACTACATAACTTATATGTCTCTAGGAGTTAGTTTCTTACAATATAGCCTGATTCATGTTAAGAATCTGAATATGAGATTATCACAAGACTCAGTAAGTAGTAAGAAAATATAAAACTGATGCAAGTAAATAGGGTTATGTCTGTATTCCTGAACTGTTCAAATATGATCATGAAACAATTACGAAATTCACTAGTGGATTGAAAGACAACGGAGCATGTTGAATTGGCAGATATATTGGGGGTAAAATTAGGAAGAACTGATATTCAGAGACTTTGAATCATGGAATAATTATCTCTTTGGGATACAAAGTGTTCAAGTAGAAACTAAGTGGCCATTTGCTAGAAATATTTCAGGGTTATGTCCAAGAAGAAAATGGAGACCCACCCACGGAGGCCTCCATAAACTCTAAGACACCACGATTCTATTATCCCATTGCTCCCACAGTATTCCAAGGGCAAGCTTCCATTACCAGGCTGGGACCTTGATTCCTGCAGCAGTTCTGTGTGCTGGGGAACAGCGGAAGCAGACGTGATTTGAATCCGCAGGGTTTGAAACACTGTGTTTCAGAGAAAGTCTGAAGGGCAGATGTGCCCTGAATATGAAATGACCAAAATCAATTTAAACATTTTTCTATGCTCAGTTCCCAGCTACTGTCTTGAGCCCAGTGCACTGTCTGTAGGCAGCCTCTTTTGCTTGGCATGTGTTTATTGCCTTCAAATTGTTTCTTTTTTTTTTTAATGCAGCAGCCACTGTCAAGAATAGAAGTCCATTTGCATGGTGCAGTGCCTACTCATTTTAGTTTATTGGACAATAAGCCTTACTGACACATCCATTTGAAATCTTAATCCAGGGGCTTCTGCTACATTTCTACATTATGGCAATGGGTCTGAAGGAAGGAATTTTATTTGATCATGATTTAAAATTTTTAACTCATTATTTTGGTAAGTGAATGAGGAATTAATTTGAACAAAATGATAAAACTATGACTAAGGTTATGAAAGTTTGGCACTGCTAGAAAAAAATTGTATTAATGTGCAAAACACCGTTTTTTCCATAAAAGTACTATTTTTTTTTAACACTAGTTGAACTAGTTAGAAATATTGTATTCTTTTTTCTCCAAAGCTGGATCTCTACCCTGAATACATATATCAAATGCCTCTGGCATTAAAATGCTTAAAAATGAGTGTTGCTTAGGAGGAAAAAGAATGATCACTGAATACAAATAAACAAAAACTTCAGCTAACTGTAGGTGGAAATAATAAAAGGAAATGCTTGATAGCAAAGTAAAGGACTATAGCCTTCAAGATCATCATAGATTATAAAAATAAGAAAAAAAATCTGACAATGGCATCTGAAATATAATAATAATGAAAAATGAAGTTTAAACTATGTTATTTCTTGTAAAATATTTCCTAATCAATGGGTTTAGACTAGAGAACAGGGTGAAGTAAAATTAAGGGACAGACAGAATAGGCAAAGTTCCTTCCAAGTATGTTCCAATATAAAACAAAACCCTACTTGCATAGTTACCTGTTTCTAATATGAGACAGTTGATTTGTTAATTATAGACTTCTAAATCTTGAACCTATTCAAAAAGGACATGGTATTAGAAGAGAGTAGAAATGTAATGATCATTAAAATGTATAAATTTCCAACTCTTCATCTGTTATGCGAAGAAAGTTAAGGACAAGATATGTAAGTAACTCACTCCTGTCTACGGGTGATCTGCATGATCTGAAAATTGTTCCCTCTGCTACTCTGCAGTTCTCTCTCTCTTTCTCTTGATTCTCAACCCTCCTCTCATCTGCTGAACCTGGCAAGGAAGGACATACGAAGCTAGTGATGCAAACAGTAACACTTAATGTACATGTGTGTATGTGTGTGGTGGGGCTGCACGTGGGAGAACAAGGTAGGAGTAGGGAGACAGCAGGTGTACATTTAAAAATACCTGTAAAGTTCTGATATTCCTGCAGAAAAGCTTCTTTTTCTTTCCTCCCTCCTCCCTTCCACAACCCCTTTCATTCCACAGTGAGATTCATTTTCTACAATACAATGCATATACACATCATGTAATGATTATACAAACCTTTTGTTAGCCTTCTGGAAATCATTTTTTCTCTGTTGTAGAATCATGTAATATAACCTGGATCTGAAGAAAATGTGTCAAATTCATTCAACCCTCGGGTACAACATTGCAAAAAGTCCCCCAAGCAACTCTTAGGGCTCTTCATTTTAGCCATACAATTACTCTACCTGATTTTGTCGCCCTTCTTACAGAGCCGAATTGTCATCTGCATAAGTTGAGCAATTACTAAGTTGTTACATAGACTTAGGTTTAGGGTGTGATCTTAGTAGCTGACAAAGCAGAATCGCAGTCCTTCTATGTGATGAATGGCACAATGTAAATAAATCAAATATTTACATGCCCAATTCTTCTCCCACGGTACTTCTACTTGGGAATATCATAAAATATGTCATTCCCTTTTACTTTGTAGCTATAAGTTTCTAGTCATCAAAATTGAAATGACTTATTTGATGGTCACATCTGTCTATATTAAAATCCTTTCCACAACTTTTTTTTTTTGAGGAAAAAGTCCTGTAAATGGCACAATCTTCCCTTTTTCATGCCACAATATTTATAAAAGATAGAAATATTGGTTTACTGTGTAAGTGAGGTAATATGGCATTTTAAGGAGGAAAGTACATTTAAGGTAAAACTATGGAACTGTGAATTATAAATAGAACAGTAAGTTAGGGAACTCTGGAATCAGACAAATGGAAGTTTAATTTCTAGACACATCATTTTAATGATTGTGCAGCTTTAGGCCAATTCTTTGCCCATATTCTCAGTTTCCTCCTCTGTAAATACTGACAATAACTTCATTCACCATAAGGTTCTAAGAACAATAGGAGTTAAAATGTACATATATACAGAAACTGAGTTTCAATTTTTTTGTATTTTTTCATTCAGAGTATTTCTGATGATAATGTCAGACTGGTTTCAATGAAATGTGTTCATCATGTTCCAAGAAAGGCCCTGAGTTCCATATCTTTCAAATGGTCACTTTTTGTAGTACCTCTTAGAAATTTACACGGAATTCATGAAACACTCAAAGGAATCCACCTCCAGTGTGCAGCAGTATATATTTGAACTCTACTTATAACTGGTAGCTGAGTTGACAATGACATATGTATGTTTTATATGTATCCTCGTGCCTAGGAATTTGCATATTTTTCAGTCCCAGAGTCCTGACATCTCAGGTTAATGTCTCATGTATACTATTAATTTATGCTATCTTTCTCAAATTCATATTAAAGTTAGTTGGAAACCAAACAATATAATAATCCTCTTGTTATTTCCCAGATTTGTTATTGCATATTTACTGAACATGAGATTTCCATTTTCAGTATTTTTTATATCTTTTGCATGTCTTAAATCATCTACTGTGTAATAGGAATATTGAAAGATGTAGGTAAGCTGTTATCTGCTAAATTGGATATGCATAAACAATACATCAGGATTATACTAGACAACAAAGTAAGCTTTTTTGCTCAAATGATATCAATAACTATCTTAACTATTTCAATTTTACCATAGAAGTAAGATTTTATGTTAAAGAAGTGAAATATTTCAGTTCCCATTTCTAGTATTAAAAGACAGAAAAGGTAAAGATTTGAAAAGAGACATGAACTAGTTCATGTCATTCATATGATGTAATAAATTAAATGACATATTTAAATTTGCTAAATGAGTAATGTTGTCAGTGATGACTATATAACAGAAGAGATGATTGTAGAACAATGCCCAGATGCACACAAAATGTGTCCACTTAATTTAGGAAGCAGAATAGGAGAGCTAGGGTGAGCTCTTTTTTTCCAGAATTATCATGAAGGGGACTATTTATTTGTTTAACTGATAAATGGGTAAACAAAAATAATAATTTTGTCATGGCAGAAATCTGAATCACATAAATAAGATATAGTCTTTTTTTCTACTTAGAGAAAGTATTTTGAGAACATTAAAATTAAAAAAAAAGTTCTCTGCAACTCGAGTAGGTCTTTTTCTAAACAAATCCAATTTAAAACACTCCAATGACATTTGTTGATCTTAAAATAAACCAAAATATTTAACATGACTTAATAAGACCTAAATTCCACTACTGCTTGCTTTCTCTGCAGTCTCACCTCCCACCATTCTTCTTTCTCCCTCAGAACTTCAGGCAAACAACATTTTCTCATTCATTTGTATCAAATGTGTTCCTTCCGGGTAGAGAGCACATCCTGTTCCCCCTATCTGAAATAATTTGTCCTTTTTAGAATTAAATTCTATTTTTTTTAGCCTCAGTCAAATACTTCTTCTCCAAGAAAGCATTTCTTCAATTCTCAGACATGTTACCAAGACATCATGAAAGTTATTTAGAATTTTACCTTTATTAGTATGATTATTTGGTCATTCATTTTCCTCACTTGAGTATGAATATTTTTTTTTTCCTTTTCTTTCTCCCCCCTCCCACCATTGTTGGTTAGCACTATCCTGGTATATACTGCTATGGGGCGACTGTTCCGAAAACACAAAGAGATGGAATTTGAAACAAATCAAAGAATTTTATTTTACCTATATTTTCCTGACCAGGGACTCTTCTGCCAGAGCTCAAGCAGCCTTCTGATAGAAGTGCACCAGGCTGCCTGTGGTTGCAATATTTAAGGAAGAAAACCACATCCTATGGAATCTCCAAATTGCAAGCAAGCAGGCTACAAGGGCTAAAAATAGCAGTTAGCAGAGCAGAAACATCCTGGGTTCAAGCACAGTTGTGGCTGTGCATACTGGGTTCAAGTATATGAAGCACAGAGAAAAAATTGTTTTAAAACAGCTTATATAACTATTTCACACAGGAACCTAAAGATGGAGTCACTATGGCTATACTTACATGTCTATAACTATTTCTTATATTTAACTATTGTTCTATTGACTTATAACTGTCTGTAACCATATTTAACCTAAGAGCATACACTTATCACCTTACATTGTCTATATCTTGTTGCTAACAACCTTAAATCCTATGTCTTATGGTTATATCATTACGTGATTGTACTGCTATCTCGTCTATCTTACTGTTACTTCTATCATAACTAGGACAGATTAAGGTAACTTAACATCACCAATTTTATAACACTTATCTTATAAACCTATTATCCTTCCTATTCCATTAATCTATATTTTCTAATCCTAATCTATAACCTATAATTTATTACTTATATTGATTAATTCAGGGATAAAATGGGTAGTCCATAATATTAGGTAAACACATTATTCTAAGTACATTATAGAAATAATTCAGGTCCCAAAGACCACATAACTTGATTAGATTTGAATGAGATATTCAGAAAAGGAAAAATCTAAAGAAAAAGAGATTAGTAGTTACCTGGACTTAAGGTGAGAATGAAGATTCACTGTCTTCTGGCATAAGGGATCCTATTGGGATGAGAAATGTTCTAAAACTAGATTATGGTGATCTCAGGACTCAGCAAATTTACTATAAATCATTCAAAATGGATGGTTTTTAAAATATGTAAATTATACTTTGATAAAAGCTTTTAAAAAATCTTCAGTCTATTCTGACTCTTTTTTTTTTCAAGAGAAATTTTTATTTAAAACAGAATTTATACTCCATTTGTTCAAGAACCATATTTACTTTTAAGGATATGCATTCTTTTTTTTATCTTTTTTTTTATTGCTTGTTCAAAACCTTACAAAGCTCTTGACATACCATACTTCGAACAATAGTTTCAAGTGAGTTATGAACTCCCATTTTTACCCCAAATACAGATTGCAGAATCACATAGGTTACACATTCACATTTTTACATAATGCCATACTAGTAACTGATGATTATCCATAATGCAATCCCATTTATGAAAGCTTAATTTGTGTCTACCTATAAGGAACTATGTTGGTGCTTTCTACAGATTCCTTAGGTGTTTTCATTCATTTTTATGTGCTTCTTCACAGCTTCTTTGGGCCTTTCCCTTAACAGCCTACACCTGAGACCTTTTTTGGAATACTGTCCCTGACAGCTGACTCCATTTTGCCCACCAGGAAGACAGCATGGAGTTCTTGGTGTTTTAGGGTCCCCTGAGTGGAACTGATCCCATTAAGTGGCTAGGCAGGAGGATGGAAGCCAATATTCTTTACCTCCACTGGGGACAATCTTTGAACTACAGTTTTTATCCTTTTCTGAAAATACAAGTTTTTAGTATATTCCCATTTCTTTTATTGGTCCTAGATATAAGGTTTATCCGACCATATTCTGAGAACTCTTCTTTAATAAATTCCTTACACATGAATCTGAGTTTGAGCCTGTTTCTGGCAGAACCCACTCCAAGGTACTGACCCTTCCAAGAGTACCTGCTTTAAAGATTTGAAGTTTCAAAAAAAATGTGGAACAATTTAGTGTTATTCTATTACATCATATGCTCTTATAAGTCCCAGACTTCCCTACATACTCATTCAATTGCTGGGGATGTGAGGAATGTTCTTCCTGCCTTCTTCTCTCAGATACATGTCAGATTCAAGTTAGGCATTACATGTACACTTCAAATTTCCTCTTAAACTTCTAATGTCAACTGAGTACCTCACTTTTAACACTATATTATCTTGTACTTCCATTGGTATAGTGTTTAATACACTTTATTGAAATTTACTCTTCATTGACATCCTCTGGTTCTCAATTGTGTAAGTCTAAGAGCACAACTTAAAAGAGAATTTCCCCTGGAACCTAGTATAGCTTCTAACATATAGTTGCCACAACCAGTGTGGCCAATCTAGCAAGTTCTGAGGAGGGACCAAAGGGGATAAGAAAAATAAAGACTCATAGACTCAGATTTGAAGATAACATCTGGGATCCAGTGGAGTGCTTCTCTCTAACGCAGAAGCAGGTCTAAAGAATTATGCCAGTAACCTTTATTTATATATTTCTCATTATCAGATTAAAGACTATGAAAGCATTATTCTTTGTACTCACAAAAGTCACAAAGTTAACAACAGCATGCAGCTTATTCTGCAGTTATGTTCTACAGTTGCAATGTGCAATGTAGCTCTCAAGAAAGTCCATTGTTTAAAGATACTGTTATGGGGGCAGATTCAGGAGAATAGGAGCTTGGTGAAACCTTGTGGTTGTATAGCAAGAGAGTTCCTCTCTTCCCAAGAACTGTGTGTCTGAGATCAAGGTTGAGGCTGATAAGACTCTAGCATAGACCTTCCTCATGAAGGGCATTACCATAGCAACTAGGCACCTGCACATTTGCACAGAAACTTTCCCAGGCACCAAGCATGCCATGATCATGAGGTAATCAGAGACCCCAATTTCAGACACTGCTCTTTCATTTTCTGTCACCACTCTCCACATATAGTAGGTATATGTTTAATACTTATTGATTTAAATAACTTAATACTTTCTATATAGAATGCTGTTTTATACAAATTATATATGTTGCAAAGAGTTGCAAAGCTATTTATATTTGTAAATTTTCTATGACAAAATCATCTATTCATATATGTATTTCTTTAAAATAAACACTAGTGACCATCTCTGTATTGAAGGACATTCATAATCTAATAATTTAACCACATATAATTATTTTTCTTAAGTAATTAAAGCAATATAAAAAAGAAAGAGAAGAAAGTCATGAAATGAGTAAATTTCATAATTTGTAGGTTTTAAATTTTCCAGAGAAGAGAATATTGTTTTGGTTGTTGTTTCTAATGTTGATGTTATTCTGGTAAGAAAGATGCAAAGTTTTATTCAATATTCTGACATGTACTCCCTTTCAGCTTAAACATAGTTTTTTTTTTCAGAAGCCATATCATTTAACTACTTTAAAAAAGCCCTTCCTCTCAGAAAGCAGAAATTAAAAAGCATGCAATCACCGTGTGATTGCTGAAAAATCACATAATGGCTCTAGAGTGGTATGTGAATTTTTATTTTTATTCTTAGGGCTTGGTGGTGGATCTAAAACAGGCCATTTAGCATGCACTGAGAAATATGTGTGTGTGTCTTTGTGTGGCACACATGAGCACACATTCTATTGCATGATGCGTATAGGATGACATCAATTTTCAAACATTTAAGATTATTGGCAATTTGAGGAATTTAATTGCGATATGAGTAATCATTATGTTGCTATATTTCTGTTATTGTTGATCATCGCCAATATGAAAGAAGCTTACTTAAAACAATCACAAAATGCCATAAAGCTGAGTACTAGAAAAATGACCCAGAATTCTAAAAATTGACTTATGAAAAAATCTCCAGTGTTTGCTTGGGCAGTTTATTCCTAAAACTGCCATTCTTGTGAAACACTCTCCTTCAGAACATCTCACCAGGGACACATATGATTTCACCAGTTAAACTTTGTAACTTTACATTTTGGACTGTCAATCCACAAATGTCACATTTCCAACATCTCTGAACTCGGTGAAAATAATAATAATATAAAAGAGGCAGAGGGAAAGAATTTGTCATCTCTATTTGGCAGAGTAAAAGATGTAGATCACACATAGTTGGCATAGAAGATTTTCCTCTTGGGTGTGAAACTATAGCATAAGAAAGAAAACAACACATCATTGAATAACAGTTCTAATTTTTTTTCTTTTTTCTTTCTTCCATTTTTTTTTCTGTTATTTTTCAAGCTTTTTATTTTCCTTTCATTTTCTATCCTCTGTCTCCAACGTTACTTCATATGGTTTCTCCTTTTCTCTGGGTTGGTCTGTTTGTTTGTTTGTTTGTTATTTGTATTCCAGCTCTTCCTTCTCCTGTCTCCATTCTTTCCCCTCCTCTGTTTCTTAGTCTTTGATCCTTCTCTTCTCCTTTTCCATCTTCTTCCTGTACTATTGCTGTTCGTATTATTGAAATTTTTGTATTAAAACTTTGTATCACTGTGAAAACTTTTCCAAATAGCACTGAATTTGAGAACTGATATTATCTCATAGGGCAACACTCATTCCAATTTAGAAAATTTAAGCCAGAAAATCATTGTTTGAGAGAAAGTGGGAGGTACAGAAGCTTAAACAGCAAATGACTTGCTGTTAATTCTAGAAACTTTACTAGAATACCAGTGAGTATAATTCAGGCAGCTGATGCAATAAGGCAGTGTTCTATGTTCAATCCCTTATATTTTTAAACTTTATGTAAACTTTGATCTTGTGATGAATCTCTTGACTTAAAGTACCTAGGATTGGACTAGAGCATAAGAATACTTTAAAAGCACCAAGTAATTACATATAAATTCTTTGTTTAAAATGATAAATTTTATATATATTGAGTGAATCATAACTCTTTCCTGTGCTTCATATTAATATTTTTTTCTTGTGTTTCATATTAATAATTGACACTCAACTATTAATTAATAACTAGCAATCAAGCAACCATCATTCTAAGAATAAACTAAATAATCTGAAAGCCTTCCTTGTTCTGATTTCCCTTGTATGAAGAACCCTTAGAACAGCAAAATCTTGTTCTCTTTTCACTTCTATATGGACCTTTCTAACCAACTATTCTTCCTTAAAAAAAAAAAAAATCACTGCTTTCCAGGACACCTGTTAGCTACGGCTTAAATGCCACTATTGATAGAAACATGGACTTATAAACTATTTTTCAAACTCTGCTATAAAAGAAACTACCTAAGAATTTTTGTTGAAATGCAGCTTAGGGGTCGATAAGTCTGTAGGGTTTAAGTTTCTGTTTTTCTAGTAACTTCATGATGTAGACAAGAGTCAGGAGTAACAAGAGTCAGGAGTACTCATCTATGATCTGGCCCACTCTATACATTGAGTGAAAATCTCTGCATTCTCCAGCAGATCATTGTTTATCAGCTATAGTATGTTTTGTGCTTTGCTGTCTATTAAAATCATAATATATGTGTGTGTGTGTGTACATGTTTAATATAAAATTGTAAATAATATATAATATATACTTGCTCTCAAAAACAAGTCATGGTTTATTTGGAAAAAGCTCTCAGTAATAACCTTGTGCCACATGACTGACTAGGGGTGATAGTGACGACAAGGTAAAAAGTTCACAGTTGTATCACTGTAAAGCAACTGTAAACACAAGTATATGGTCGGCTGCTCAGAGGCACAGTGGAAAAGAAGTTGAAGGAAGAAAAAGAATCACTGATCTTGAAGTTCAGCCATGAAGAATAAGTAAGAGATGTTTATGGTTAAGAAAGCAAGGATAACATTTCAAAATAGGGAAGATGAAAAATGCCATACCAAGACTTTCTGATTATTTCCCCCACTGCACTATGGACTGCCTGGGAGCAGAGAAACTGCTTGTGTTTTCCAATGTATGTTCTGTGCTTCTTGACATCGAGCGTAGGAGTAATGAGCATCTGTGGAAATATACATACTAAAAGAATTGGTAAGCCATATGACAGCTAGAATGATTAATTGGGTAAAAGGATATATTTATTTGGAGATTTATGAAATGACTGAATGTGTTCTGAGATGATAAGCATTACATTTGGGGGAATGCATGATTAATATCTATATCTGTCTATCTCTCTATCATCTATCTATTTTTAGAAAAGATAAAAAACAAGAGAGTTCAGAATACTAAATAAGACCTAAGAGTTTTCAAGTGAAGGATGTGATGTGGAATTAAGTTTAGCAACATCTAGCTCACTGACAGAAAAGATGAATTAAAAGATACTGTAATCTGAATATATAAACTGAAATTTTACACAGTAAATTTTTCACACTGCAGGATATCTCAAATGAGCTCTCATTAAAATACAAAGATGTTCGGAACAAAATTAAACTTAATTTGTTCTAATTACAAATAAATATATTGATATTAGATAATACTGTTAGGTTGTAGAATTCTAAAAGATGGGTTTTAAAATTCTAGCAATCCCCATACAAACATACATTGTCTAGGTTTAGAATAATCTAGTTACCATGTCTATTAAAACATAATTTTTAAGTCAAATACTAATAGATTTCTAAGTGACCTGGAATTGATCATTGACCTCTTAGAGTTTAGGTAATCCATTTTAAATGATTGAATTAATTTTTCTTTTTAGGGACAGTAAATTTCATTATATGCATATTTGTCTTTAAATAAATGGCACATTCCACTGATGAAATATTCTTTTCAATATTCCAGAAAAATTTCTCATTATATATGATGGGGTACTGAAAATGGGGATGGCATGAGAATTCCCACTATATGTCTTGTTACTTTAAAACATACTAATGACTGCCTACAGGAAGTCATGAGAAGGCATCATAAAATATCAATTCAATTTTGTTTTAAATTTTATAGCAGGGATTGAGCTCAGGGGTGTTTTACCACTGAGCCACATCCCTATCCCTTTTTTATTTTTTATTTTGAAATATGGTGTCTTAAATTGCTTATAGCCTCACTAAATTGCTGAGATAGCTTTGAACCTTCAATCCTGTCTCAGTCTCCCAAGCCACTGGGATTATAGGCACACACTCAATTCAGTATTTCAAGAACATAACTGATGCAAACATATTTTGAAAAATACATTTCTTTCACCACTTATCACCCATAAGTTTGGAAATTAAAAATTAAGTGTAAAGCATAATAACCTTTTATGATAATCTCTAAGCATTATTAGGGAGTTAAAATTACCTTAAATAACCCAACTTCTACATCTTTCCATTTTACTTAATCATTTTATTTTTCTACTATTGTTTTTTAGTTGTTCAAACACAATAAGCAGCATAAAACTGCAAATTTTGTGAAAGCAAAAGAGATTTTCATGACAGTGCACAAATTACCGGATTGTAAACTAATTTATTTTTTACATAAAACTTGTATTATGCAGATGGTTGACTTTTTGGTAAACTGGGAACACAGTCCTTTCAAATGAGCCAGAGGTAACTGTGTCGATCTTCTGATTTGAGCTGGAGGGTTTACAAGTTTCAACAACTTCAATGAATATGACGATGATACGGTGGTTACTACAAGACATTATGTCAGGATTATCACCCAAATGGCGCCAGATTGTTTTATCTAAACTTTGACTTTAGCTTTCTGCTTGCAGGGTAAGCTTTATATTATAATAGAAATAAGCCGACTTCAGATGTAAGGAGAGAGGAATAGCAAAGTGCCACTCCATGGCACTTCACATTTTGTTATTTTCTTTTGTATACATTATTTCAGGCCTGCAGAATTACTCTAGGGAAATTAAGCAAGTTGCTATAGCTCTGAGATTGTATTGATTCATTCCGATGACCAACCATGTTTATTTTTTAAAGATATTTTTCCAAGTGCCTATAGGTATTTATATGCTAGGGGTCAAAAGATGAGAATAACATTTACATATTATTAATTTGTCTATATAATTTGTAAATTTTACAAAGAAATGAAAATTAGGATGAAACCCTGAAGTACCAGTATCTTTAAATATTTGTTCTTTCCCACTATTTTTCTACTTTCAAAATTCCAATTTTGGTATATATTATACTAATTTTGCCTGCATTTTTTTTTATAATTCCTGTTGAAATATTTAATCAAAATTTTAATTTTGCTCCATTAGCAATATTTTTATCATGGACTTTCTTTTCCTGTTACCAAGTGATACTTTTCTATTTCATTATTTGTTCATTTCCTTTATCTTGTTATATGTGCTGTTTTAGATCCCTTTTTTGTTATTATTCATCACTGAAAAATTTCTTTTCACCTCACTTCCATCCCCAAAGACATTGGAATTTCCTTTGGTTCAGATGAGGAAAAAATAAAAAGCTCCTTTTATTTTCTGCTAACATAAAAACAGATTGTTTTACCACAGTGTCTTGGATTTTTTAAATTTATTCTCCCTTAATTTTCTTTATTGGGTAAATCTAACTGGGAAGAAAGAAGGGTTTCAGCTCTCTTAAGTAAAGTTATGGTGAACAAGGAGAATGAATTCCACACCTCTGGGTGTACTCTCCATCTGCTTTTGTTTTCTGAGGTTTCTCAATTCTAGGTCATCCTGTCATGTAGTTTCTTTCCCATGACTTCTCTCCGCTTCCTTTAATTTGGCTGCTGTACAAACTAACTTGCTTTTTAAAGATATTATACATATGTAAGAGAGTTGCTTTTTAAACTTTCATTTTCTTACATTCTTCTTAGCTTTACTTTCATTACATGCCTTTGTGCATGGAATTTAAATTTCGTAGCCCCTTTCTTTGAGTTTTACTATTGGAAAACAAGGTAAAACCAAGCCACACCTTCAATATTGTTCTTGGAAATCCCTCAGTCAGATCTCCAAGTTCATCACCTAAAAGTTTTACTTTCCTTCCAAGAAAATACAACTTGAACATGTTCTCTGCCACTTTATAAAAATAACCACATTTCTTCCACTTTTTTTTCCCCCAGTGAGTGGAGGTACTGGAGATTGAACTCGGGGGCACACGACCACTAAGCCACATCGCCATTCCTATTTGTGTGTGTGTGTGTGTGTGTGTGTGTGTGTGTTTTATTTAGAGAGAGGGTCTCACTGAGTTGCTTAGCTCCTCATTTTTGCTGAGGCTGGCTTTGAACTCATGATCCTCCTGCCTTAGCCTCCAGAGCCCCTGGGATTACAGGCGTGCACCACCACACCCAGCCATTTCTTTCACTTTTTAATAATATGTTTTTCATTTCCAATCTCATCCTTAATGAGAATCATGTTTAATATTCCTATTTTTACTAACAATTTCTTCAGTTTAGCCTAGGCTTTTTTCCTCATGCACTTTGAAATTCTTTCATCCTTTACCAATTACAGAAATCCAAAGCCACTTGCACATTTTTACATATATGTGTTAAAACAGAACCCCACTTCCCAGTATCCAAATTTCTATTAGTTTCTGCTGCCATAGCACCTCTGAAATGAGTCTAATATCAGGGAGCCATAGGACCATGCTCTCTTAAAGACTATAGGGAAGAAGCTGCTCCGTTTCTTTCTTTTAACTTCCCATGTAGTTGGCAATCACTAGGATTCCTTGGTTTGCAGATTCATAGCTCTGCCTCACATCCTCCATGTCTCTATGTCTGCACATCATCCTCTTCTTATGAGGGCACTTGTAATATTAGCCTGCAAGAACAGTAAGACTAGAATTAAGAGAGAACTCTGAAACTCACTTTTGCTAACATTAACCAGACCTAGTGATGATTGGGCTAAGATTGGAGGAATTATGTTAAGTATATATTGTCCTGAAACAAATATAGTACAGACAAGAATGTCATATATTTTAAAATTGTCAAGGGACAGACAGAAATGAGAAATAACAGCAGGAGAGAGATTATTATCATTGTAAAAGACATCTTGTACTTTAGGCTTATAGACCGAAGAACTGTCATAAACAGAAAGATACAAGTCTTAAGAAATTATGGTCAAGTTCAAAATTATTTCAAAACCTTTCAAAGTGTGGGAGCTATTCTGACCAAGTGGGATGAGGTCTAATCAATCTCTGTAAGACTTGTTTAACTACCAGGGCCATTTAAATACTGTTGCCATTTTTCACTTGGGTCAAATTAATTAAATTAGTTGGCAATTAATGCAATGAAATGACATTTTCAATTAATATTCCATATTTAAAATAAAAAGAAATGGGAAGCTGAAAGTTTATTCCTGACAAGTTTTGCAACAAGGAGTAGTTTATTGCAAGGAGACACAGGAACTGAAATAGGAATGGTAAAGATATTTTGACCAAGACACAGTAAGGAACAAATGTCTCTATGTCTTTGAAATGAGGAATAAAGTGAAAAGATAAAATATGCTCTCCCATAAGATATTCCAGTGATGTTCAGTGGAAATAAAGAATGAAAAAATGCTAAATGAAAAAAGCAATTAGTAAATGTCCATTCTGAATTGATTGACTAATGTAAGATTTTTATAGAAGAATTATTTGAGTACTATATTTTATAGCTCTATTTAATGAAGTAAGACATGAAATGAAGGAGAGGAAATGGGATCACTGTTAAGCATAGGGACTGAATATTGACATGATTTATTCACTTCTAAGCGTCTGAACTCTACTTGAGAATCAGGGCTGTTTTATTTATATTTAAATGTAATGGCAAATTATGTACTTTACTCTCAAAAATCCACTCAGTATGAAAAAAAGTACTGGAGATTCACTCAGCCTCATTAAAGAAGGGAAGACATGTAGTGCAATGGAAGATCTTACCTTCATCACAAACTCGGAAGTGGGGAGACACAATTAGGATGGGAGTTTCTAGCAATACTTCCACTAAAAACACATTCTTTCTTTAAAGATTGAAAGCATAAATGAATATATATATATATATATATATATATATATAGTATTATAGTGGAAGTCAACATTATACACTTTCATATTTTATTGAATTTATTAGGCTTTGATAATAGTTGCAATAAAAATCATAAATCATGTGGATTTAAGGGTATGTATATATTTCCACTTTAGTGTGAAATATTCTGTCACATTAGAATTGTTTTGTCATATTAGTTATTACTTGGGGAAAATAAATTTCGTTTTTCCTTTTTATAAAAATTTAAATGTAAGAATTTTAATTATTGCTTTTTAGTTTAAAACAGAATACTAGCCCCTGAAGAATCAAAATATCAGATAATATTACCAAGAGTTAGGGAAGCAAACAATCATATGAAGGGTGGTGGTAGGACTTATAAAGCTAGGTGGTCCTCACATCAAAATAAGGTGGACTATGTCTATGTCTAAAAAATAATGCACCAAAAGTTGGAATGGATTAATAGATTATTATCATTGTCTTTTTTGTTGTTGTTGTTGATTGTTATTTCTACAGTTGAAGACAATTTAGAATTCTCTCCAACTGAAGGAATCTTCTGTCAATAGTATATATGTATTTTCAACATAGCCAATATCAGAATTATCGGTCAGAAAATGATCATCAGCTTCATTAGAAAAAAAGCAACAATAGTCATAAAACCCTTTTGGCAACAGTCTAAAACAGGAGCCAGAAAATGAAGAGTGTAGATATTTTCTTCTACTTGCTAATGCTTTGATTTATTTTTCCCCAAAAAGCATTAAAAGTATTATAACAAATAAAAGTCATTCCCCTCCCCATATTAAAAATGTCAGTCTTTTGCTTTTAGGCATAAATTAAAATTGGAAGACATAATATTCACAGTCAGCATTTTTTTTCTGACTTTTGTGAACAACACTGCAAAAATCTTTGGTCATTGAGTGTTGAAGCAAAGAACAATAAATCCAGCCCTGTGATCTTTTATTACACAGCTGACCCAAGAAAAAATAAGAAAATAAAAACCTGAGGGGCCAATAATAATAGCCTCAATTAAGAACATTGTAAAAATATAAAAACATTTACCAGGTTCATATTCAAAGATTTTATAATTGTGGTATTGAATTGTTAGAGAAAAATACTATTATATATTTACAAAAGCATTGTAAAATATCGAAAACTAAATACTCTTTCCAGAACACTAATTTTATTAATAAAACAACAGTAGCAACAACCTGGGTGTGTCATATGTGCTTGTATTCCAGCCATTTGGAAACTGTGGCAGGGGGCTTCTTATGCTTAGGAGTTCAAGGCCAGTATAAGGCAAAAGTGAGAACTGATCACCAAAAACAAAAGCAAAGGGCATTCCCTCTAAAAACTGGAACAAGACAGGGATGCCTCCTTTCACCACTTCTATTTAACTTGGTTCTTGAACCACTGGCCAGAGCAATTAGACAGATGAAAGAAATTAAAGGGATGTCCATAGGAAAAGAAGAACTCAAATTAACATTATTTGTTGTTGATATGATTCTATACCTAGAAGACCCTAAACGGTCCACCAGAATACTTCTAGAAGTAGTAAATGAATTCAACAAAGTAACTATATATAAAATCAACACCTATAAATCAAATGCATTTTTGTATCTCAATGACAAATCTTCAGAAAAGGAAATGAGGAAAACTACCACCATTTACAATATCCTCAAAATACATACATACATACATACTTGGGAATCAATGAAAGAGGTGAAAGATCTATATAATGAAAACTATAGAACCCTAAAGAAAGAAATCAAAGAAGACTTTAGAAGATGGAAAGATCTACCCTTCTCTTGGATAGGCAGAATTAACATTATTAAAATGACCATGCTACCAAAAGCACTATATAGATTTAATGCAGTTCTGATCAAAATCCCAATGGCATTCCTCATAGAAATAGAAAAAGCATATTAATGACTGTTGTATTTTGCTACCTTTCCTATCCCCTACTATCCCCCCTCCCCTTCCCTCTCATTTTCCCTCTCTACCCCATCTGCTATTGTTTAATTCTCTCCCTTGTTTTTTTTCCCCTTTCCCCTCACAAACTCTTATATGTAATTTTGTGTAACAATAAGGGTCTCCTTCCATTTCCATACAATTTCCCTTCTCTCTCCCTTTGTCCCACCCCACTCGTCTCTGTTTAATGTTAGTCTTTTCCTCATACTCTTCTTCCGTGTTCTGATCTTAGTTGCTCTCTTTATATCAAAGAAGATATTTGGCATTTGTTTTTTAAGGATTGGCTAGCTTCACTTAGCAGTATCTGCTCTAATGCCATCCATTTCCCTGCAAAATCCATGATTTTGTCATTTTTTGGTGCTGCGTAATACTCCATTGTGTATAAATGCCACAGTTTTTTAATCCATTCATCTATTGAAGGGCATCTAGGTTGATTCCAAAGTCTAGCTATTGTGAATTGTGCTGCTATGATCATTGATGTGGCAGTATCCCTATAGTATGCTCTTTTAAGGTCCTCAGGGAATAGACCCAGAAGGGCGATAGCTGCGTCAAATGGTGGTTCCATTCCCAGTTTTCCTAGGAATCTCCATACTGCTTTCCAAATTGGTCACACCAATTTGCAGTCCCACCAGCAGTGTACAAGTGTACCCTTTTCCCCCCATCCTCGCCAGCACTTGTGGTTGTTTGACTTCAGAATGGCTGCCAATCTTACTGGAGTGAGATGGTATCTTAGGGTGGTTTTGATTTGCATTTCTCTGACTGCTAGAGATGGTGAGCATTTTTTCATATACTTATTGGTTGATTGTATGTCCTCCATACAACAGTCATTAATATGGTATTATGTAAAAATGTGGATGTGTAACCGATGTGATTCTGCAACTTGTATTTGGGGTAAAAAATGGGAGTTCATAACCCACTTGAATCAAATGTATGGAAGATGATATGTCATGAGCTTTGTAATGTTTTGAACAACCAATAAAAAAATTTAAAAAAAAGAGAAATAGAAAAAGCAATTATGAAATTCATCTGGAAAAATAAGAGACCAGAATAGCTAAAGCAATCCTTAGCAGGAAGAGTGAAGCAGGTGGCATTGCTATATCAGAACTTAAACTACACTATAGAGCAATAGTAACGAAAACAGCATGGTATTGGCACCAAAACAGACTGGTAGACCAATGGTACAGAATAGAGGACATAGAGACTAACCCACAAAATTATAGTTATCTTATATTAGACAAAGGTGCCAAAAACATGCATCGGAGAAAAGAGCCTCTTCAACAAATGGTGCTGGGGAAACTGGAAATCCATATGCAACAAAATGAAATTAAACCTCTATCTTGCACCATGCACAAAACTTAACTCAAAGTGGATCAAGGATCTAGGAATTAAACCAGAGACCCTACATCTAATAAAGAAAAAGTAGGCACTAATCTCCTCATGTGGGATTAGGCCCCAACTTCCTTAATAAGACTCCTGTGGCACAATAGTTAAAATCAAGAATCAATAAATGGGATGAAATCAAACTAAAAACTTTCTTCTCAGCTAAATAAACAGTGAGTTGAATAGAGAGCCTACATTTTGGGAGCAAATATTTACCCCTCACACATCAGATAGAGTACTAATCTCTAAAGTATTAAAGAACTCAAAAAGCTGGACCCCAAAAATAAATAAATAAATAACCCAATCAATAAATTGGCCAAGGACCTGAAGAGACACTTCTCAGAAGATGATATATAATCAATCAACAAACATATGAACAAATGTTCATCATTGCTAGCAACTAGAGAAATGCAAATCAAAACTACTCTAAGATTTCATCTCACCCCAGTAAGAATGTCAGCTATCAAGAAAACAAACAACAATACGTGTTGGTTAGAATGTGGAGAAAAAGGTACACTCATACACAACTGGTGAGACTGCAAATTGGTGCAGCCAATATGGAAAAAAGTATGGAGATTCCTTGGAAATCTGGGAATGGGACCACCATTTGACCCAGCTAGCCCTCTCCTCAGTCTAAAAAACAACAACTACAGGAACACAGCTACATCACTGTTTATAGTAGCACAATACACAATAGCTAAACTGTGGAATCAACCTAGATGCCCTTCAATGGATGAATGTATTAAAAAAATGTGGCATATATGCACAATGAAATATTACTCAGCAATAAAAGAGAATACAATCATGGCATTGCAGATAAATGGATATAGAGAAGATAATGCTAAGTGAAGTTAGCCAATCCCCCCAAAAAAACAAATGCAAAATGTTTTCTCTGATATAAGGAGGCTGATTCATAGTGGGATAGGGAGGGGAAAGCATGGGAGGAATAGAGAAACTCTAGATAGGACGGAGGGGTTAGAGGGGAGGGGAGGGGACATGGGATTAGAATTGATGGTGGAATGTGATGGACATCATTATCCAAAGTACATGTATGAAAACATGATTTGGTGTGAATATACTTTGTATACAATCAGAGATATGAAAAATTGTGCTTTATATATGTAATAAGAATTGTAATGCATTCTGCTGGCATATATAAATTAAAAAATAATTAAAAATAAAACAAATATATTAAAATATTATGACTTTGATTTAGAACCTAGAAACTTTGGGCATTCCATTGCTTGTATCTTCAAAATTGGATCATCTAAGACTTGGTTCTCCCAAGTCTTCCAAGATCATTCCTTGATGTTTGAAAGTGAAACTGAGAATCAGAAGCAGGTCAACATAGCTGCTAAGGTGGAGCAATTTAACATTTTGATATAAAGGATTACTATCACAGTTCAGAATATAGTCACATGGGGAAAAAAAAAAAACTTATCTAGGACCTGATATTCAAGAGCCCCCTTTTTTACTGACTTTAGGGAGAATTCATACTATTAGCACTCAGGTTAAATATTGATTTAAAAAGCATTGTAAAAATATATATTTGTTCTGAAATAAAGGAATTTGGGGCCCATAGAGCCTCCATCTTGGTATTTAGGGTATATGAAACTGACAATTTATAATTCAGGTTATGAAAACTTCACTGACTTCATGAGTCTACAAAAGTGAAAAGTCAGCTTGTTCTGATTTAGGTCACTGCCCAAAGCCCCTCGTCTGAGGCCATTCCAGCTGCTTGCTGTTCTAGGGTCCTCACCTTTTGCTTTTTTCAGCCATAAGTTCTTTATCGAAATTATAGATATCCTTTAATCCTTATCTGAAATGCCATACCTTTCACAAAGATAATTCTAAAGGGATTAGGTATTTTCTCCTCACCTCCTCAATACAACAATAATAATGAAACATGATGCATTACTTTTCTGGCATTTTAATTTGCTGGCATTTGTTATAGTTTTAATGGAACTTACAAAATTACTCAATTCCTGCTGCAATGAGGAATGTGGTCTTTGAAAGCAAAGAAGGACAAACTGACTTCTAGTAATTCACCTTGTGACTTAACAAATTACTTAGCAACTTTAAAGTCTCAGTGTACTCATTTGGAAAGTAAGAATAATAATTATCATATATTCATATACTTTTGGAAATTTAAAATATGTAAAACATTTGATAAAATTTCAGAAAAAAAAATATAGATCTGGTTTTGGTTTTGTTGTCATTTTTATTAATATACCCTCAGAAGAATTTTTTTTAATTGAATACAACTTCTTATTAGGAAATCACCTATTTTGTGCCATGGTAAAAATTGGAAAGAGAGATATTATCCAGAGTATATTTACTTAAAAATCAAAACATCAAAAGTATAAAAGTCCATGTGAATTATTCTATTAAAACAATCCCAAACTACCTTTTTAACTATGACTCATACATTGTAAAAAAGGACTTTTTCCCATTCTGGGCAGACCTCATGCAGTGTCTTTCAACTTAGCAGTTTCACACCATTATGTTTCATTACACACTATGATGTGTCAAATAGGGAAACACTTCACTGACTTGCTGATGAAAATTTAAAGTGTCATTTATGTACTTATTTCTAGTTCTTAAAATGGTTTCCCAAGCTGAAATAACATGGTAAATAAATGTGATGTAGCTATGTGCTTTGAAGTTTTAAAAGGGAAAAAAATAAAACAGATGGCTATTCAAAACTATCATTGATGCTTGCACACCATATGCCTTAATTTGGGGAAGACCTGGCTATGTGAGAGGCTTGAATGGTATGGTTTGAAATACAGGAGAAAAAAAAATCTTAGTTAAAAATGTGAAACTTACAGACTTGCAATATTACCAACAAAATATTCATTTTAAAGAAACCTATATGAAAATTCAAATGTACATAAAAGTAGTAATTTTTTAACGCTATTTGTTTGCAATTTAGCAATATGCAGCAGAGAGAGAGAGAGAGAGAGAGAGAGAGAGAGAGAGAGAGAGAGAGATTCAAAATAAGTAGAGAAGGGAATCAGAAAAAGCCTAAAGAAAAATAAAAGAAAAAGACTAGAAAGAAACAAATAGTAAATTTTACATCATGACAACATCTTAATATCTTCTAAAATAAGAAAAATTTGATATCCTAGCATTCAACATTGGCTCATGTGATCAACATTAACTCTAGTATCATTCAAGCAATTATTATTATTGTTTTTATAAAATTCCATAGAAATAAGGATTAGGAGATGAGTAATAGCAATCTGATAGGTTTTTTTTTCAATATAAACATTGTTGATGACATTCAGTTTTAAATATTAGCTATATTGGGCTGGGGTTGTAGCTCAGAAGAACGCTTGCCTTACAAGCGTGAGGTACTGGGTTTAATCCTTAGCACCACATAAAAAAAAATAAATATTATCTATAATAAATTTACTATGCATAATTGTTCTACACACAAACTTAGCATGATACTAAACGTGTTCTTATATTCTGGTGGATATGAAGTGAATAGTATATCAAGTTTTTAACCAAAGTTTTATGATATATTCATTTTTTGATCTTGGGCAATTTAATTAAACTCTCTAGTGCTCACTTTTCTTATCTCTAAAGCACAGAAATAAAAATGTTAATCTATTTTGATTAAGTAACAGTATTATTTAGATGGACAAATAGATAGATTGGTAAAGCAACATGAATCAAACCTACATTTTTTTTAGTACAATTACAAGAATAGATTTCCCATGATATATGTTTTAAGTTATTATTAAAATTTTTGCATTGCATTAATTATATCTGTCAGGAAGACTAGAGGAATAGAAAGTCAATGGGAATAAGGGATATACTACTTCTGTTTACCATTCTTAATATTTGTTCAAAGACATGATCTGAATTTTAGATAGAGTTGACTATCAACTGTATTTTGTCTTTTCTCTCATTATTGTGATATTAAATTTTAGTTATAATACATCAAGATATTTCTGTGCATCAGTAGAGATCTGTTTTAGTTGATTCTAAATGAATGAACAGTAGAGATTTGGTCAATTTGGAAATCAAGACTTTCAGTCCCTTTTATTTCTGAATTTCAATGCTAGCTGTATTTTGTACTGATCAATTCATGATAAATATTTCTGTACAAAATTCCCCATGAAAATTTTAACAAACTTATAAACCTGTTATTGTTTAGATATGAAGTGTCCCACGAGAAAATACAAGAATGTTCAGAGATGAAATGATTGGATTATCAGAGCCCTAATCTAGTGAGTGGATTAATCCACTGGTTTATTAAGCAGTAGGCAGTTATGGTGTGACTGGAAGAAGTAGGTCACTCGGTGTATTCCTTTGGTTAATATTTTGCGCTCTCTCTCTCTCTCTCTCTCTCTCTCTCTCTCTCTCTCTCTCTCTCTCTCTCTCTCTCTTTCTCTCTCTCTCTCTTGCTGTCTGGCTGTCATGTCCTGAGCCGCTTTCCTTCACACACCCTCCTGCATGATGTTCTTTCTGTCTCACCTCGGGACCAGAGCTATAGAGTCAGCCAAGCATGAACTAAATCTCTGAAACCATGAATCAAATTAAACTTTTCCTCCTCTCAGTTGTCTTGCCAGATATTTTGGTCTCAGCAATGACAAGATAACTAAAATAATACCTTTGGCCAAAAGCAATTAAGTTCTTATCAGACTTGACAGACACCACCCCTTTCCCATGTGGGTTCTGATATCTTCATTCAGGCAAACACTTCCCTTCCACAACTCCCAAAGGATATAAATTAGTTTTAAAATTGTACTTCTTTGTAGAGCCCACACTTCTCCGTGACTTTTGTCTTCCTTTACTATCCTTGATCTCTTGATAGCACTGCTTCATTACCTAATCCTCATTCCTCCAATGTTGTTCTCAGGAAGTAAATGGTAGAGCCCAACTCTCCCCCAGTGAATATGATAGAAAACCTCCCTTCTTTCAGTCTCAGCTCCATCTGTGAAATAAAAGAGACTGCAATTACACAGTTCATTGCACTGGATGTCTGAACGTTTCTTATGTGCGTTTCTCCCAACATCATTACAGACTACCAAATTGCAAATAATCTCCTTGGGAAAATGATATTAAGTATGTTTTTTAACATCTGAAAATACTGCAAAGATTATTAAATCAGATTTTTTAGTTATCTCACAATTCATCCAGTCTATTACAGTTTCCCATACTCAAATCCTACTATTGAACCTTCCTGAAAAATTCTCTTTTAATTTGCTTTTTAGCCATCCCTCTCACCACATGTACATGATACCAATCCTGATCTATTCTCCTATGATAAGGTTTCAAGGCACACCACCTTTCTAAACCAACTCTTCATTAATAGATTTGTTGTTAGCTGGCACAGTGGCACATGTCTGTAATCCCAGTGACTTGAGAGACTGAGACAGGAGAATCATGAGTTCAAAGCCAGCCTCAGCAATTGTGAGGCACTAAGTAACTCAGTGAGACCCTGTCTCTAATAAAAAAAAAAAATAGGGCTGGGGATGTGGTTCAGTGGTCAAGAACCCCTGAGTTCAATCCTTAGTACCAAAAAAAAAATAGATTTGTTATTTTTTCATGTTGGCCTATATTTTAGCTTGTATACCCATTTGAACTAGTGCTGCCTGGTAAAGTAGAGTACTATAATTGGACTATAGTTACCTTAAATCTTCTTTCAACATTCACCAACATCCTCTTGCAACAACTTCCATGGGTGTTCTCTTGTCTGCCTTGTTTTGTTTTGTTTTGTTTTTTGACTACTCCAAGTAATCCAAGTCCACTACTATGGGTATCATCAGTCCTGAGTCTATCCAATTTACTTATTTTTACTTATTTACAAGCTAACAAATTAGCCACCACCATTTCAAGAAGCTGGCAGAAGGCACAAGATTCCTGGATCAGAAAGAGATGACTATTGTTCACAAGCCATCAAGATGCATGAGCCACATGTTCCTACATGATTCCCTTCCCTTGAGGTTCTGCAGAGTGATGCAGAGGAACCCATGCAAATGCTGTCCTCACTGTTAATCTCACTCACATTTGAAGAACTCAGAAAATCCCTACATTTATAAGGGGACTCTTAGCAAACTTGTTCCATCTTTGCCCAAAAGAAAACATTATCTCTAATTATATTTGACATAAATAAATCTGCCTTCTCTGCAAAAGGGAGAAACCATCAAGGTCACTATTTGGTGTAAAATGTTCTTGGATTGGTAATCTGGAGCAAAGACTTTTAATGTCTTTTCTCAGGTGTATAGAAATTCAAGGGAGAAATGGAATATTAACTCTAACACCTCCTTGGTCTACTTAAGTTGTTAAAAAAAATCAGTAGAAATATAGTGGTTATTATTCATGTACTTTTTCTTCAAGTGTTGTTCTTTGTTTTGTTTGCATTACTTTGTATTCATCTTTTCCAAAAATCTAGAAGCTTGTTGTTGTTGTTGTTATTTTGCAGAGGCAGAGGAAAAGGTTAGGCTGAGTAAGATCTGATTTGATTTTCATGTATAAATATTTTAATCATGGCAAGAACACTTGAGATTTACCCTGTTCTCAAAGTTTTCAGTGAACAGTAGCCTATTGTTACATATACCCACAATGTTGTACAGCAGATTTCTAGAACTGGTTCATCTTACAAAGCTGAAACTTTATACTTAATTAAACTCTACTCCCCTCATATCAAACTCCTTCCCCCTCTCCATACACACACACCACCCCTGGTAGGCACCATTCTACTCTCTAGTTATGTGAAAATGACTATTTTGGTGCTTTATGTAGGTAGAACCATGCCATATTTGTTGTTCTGTGACTCTTTTATTGTAATATCCTCCCAGTTCATCCATGCTGTCACATATGGCAGGAATCTGAGTAATATTCCATTGTGATTTGCATTTCACTCCTGATGAATGATGATGGGCAGGTTTTTTTTTACCAGTTGACAATTTTTGTGTCTTTGGAGATGTTTATTCTTTTGTTCGTTTTCTGAAATACAGGGATATTTTTGTCTACTTTTTTTTTCTGTTGAGATTTGAGAGTTTCTTATGTACTTTGAATTTTAATCCTTTATTAGATATATGATTTGAAAAATACTTACTCCTTGAGCTGGGGATGTGGCTCAAGCGGTAACACGCTCGCCTGGCATGCACGTGGCCTGGGTTCGATCCTCAGCACCACATACAAACAAAGATGTTGTATCCACTGAAAACTAAAAAATAAACATTTAAAAAAATTCTCTCTCTCTCTCTCTCTCTCTCTCTCTCTCTCTCTCTCTCTCTCTCTCTCTTTCCCTCTCTCTCTCTCTCTCTCTCTCTCTCTCTTTTAAAAAAATACTTACTCCAATTCTGGGGATTGCCTCTTCCCTCTGTTGTTTGCCTTACTGTACAGAAGCTATTTACTTTGATATCATTGTCTTCTCACTGTGCCTTTGGTATCATATTCATGAAATTGTTGCAAGAAATGGCAAGAAAATTTTTCCACCAAATTTTTCTTCTAGAGTTTTTACAGTTTCAGGTCTTACATTTAAGCCTTTATTTATTTTAGTTTATCCTTGTATATTTGTCATGAGTTTGGGACACAATTTCATCTTCTGTCTGAGAATACCCAGCTTTGTGATCAGTACTTATAGAAGAGACTATCCTTTCCCCTGTTTACATTGTCTTTGATTATCATTGCACTATATACATGTGGATTAATTCATTTGTACTTTTTTCTCTTCCCCTGACTTTATGCCTGTCCTTATGTCAGCGCCATGCCAGTTTCATTGCTGTAGGTTTTTAGTACATTTTAAAATCAGGTAAAGGGATGCCTTCTGCTCTAAGCTGTCCATTTTCAAGATCTCTGTGGATATTCTGGGTCATAGGGAGTTCATATGAATTTTAAGATTTTTTCCAGTTTTGTAAAAAATTATTTTGGTATTTTGATGGTGATACTAATGAATCAGTAGATAATTTATTTTATTATGGACATTTTAACATTACTAAATATTCCAAGGCATGACTACACATTGTTTTTCCTTTTACTGGTCTTCTTTAATTACCTTCATTGATGTTTTATAGTTTTATTTCATATATTTTTCACCTGCTAAGTATTTTATTCTCTCTGACGCTATTGCACACTGCATTATTTTTAATTAAAATTTTCAGAAATCTGTTACCCATTGTTTGTTAGTATATATAAATTGAACTAATTTTTATTGATTTTCTTCTTGGATAGTACTTATCAAAAATGGGGTATTTGTAGATCCTGTCTTTAAATAAAATACAAAAAAAATAAGGCAGGGAATATGGCTCAGTGGTTGAGTGCCCCTGAGTTCAATTGCTGACACCCTTACCCCCAAAAAAATATTTAAAAAGTGGAGTATTTGGGTTTTCTAATATTCTTGCACTTCTATTTCTCCAATCTGTCAAAATTTGCTTTATATATGATTATTTTTAAAGTTATACATATATTTTTCATTGTTATGTTTTTCCACAAATTAATGTTTTATCTTTACACAGTGAAAGACTTTGCCTCTTCTAACAGTCTTTCACTTAAAATTTATTCTATCTGATATGAATCTATATATTGCTTCTCTCATTCATATATCATGATGTATCATTTGGATTTCTTCACTTTCAGGCTATATGTGTCCTTAAAGGTAAAGTGAGGGTCTTATAGCAGCATGCAGTTCAATCTTGTTTGTGGTTTTGCTTTGTTTATATCCATTCAATTCATTGGTGTTATTTGATAATGGAGTTTAACACATTTATATTTGAAGTTGTTATTGATAGGTTAGGACTTACTATGGACATTTTGTTAATTTTTCTGAGTTTGTTGTATCATTCTATTGTCCTTGTCGTCCTCTCTTTCTCTCTTCCTATGTAATTTTTGTGGCTTTTCTATACGTGTTGATCTACTTTGATGGGTTTCTCTTTTTTCTTTTATGCATCATTTTAGATACTTGCTATGTGGTTACTATGGAGTTTACATAAAACATAGCAGTCTCTTTTTAAGCTGATGATAACTCCAATCACATTAAAAAATCCTACACTTTACTTCTCCCCCACTTTGTTATTTATAACATAATTCATGTTTTTTATATTGCATACTCATAATTCTTTATATTTGTTGTTATTCTTCATAATTTTTTACATTAATTTTTATGCAGAGCCAGAAATTATTTGTGCCACTATTAAAATATTTCAGTTTTTACATTTTCTATGTATTTGTCTTTACATGAATTTCTTACTCTCCCCTGCTTTTGTGTTGCTGTGTCCTTTCCTTATATTGCAACACAAAGAAATCTCTTTAGTAATTCTTATAAGCCTGGTTTAGGTTATAAGCTCTTTCAGCTTTTATTTGCCTGATAATCTTTTATCTCTTTATTTCTGAAGGACAGTTTGGGGAATGATATTCTTGAGCAGCATTATTTTTCAGAATTTTTGATTATATCTTTCCACTCTTTTTGTCCTACAAGGTTTCTTTTGAGAAATTGATGAAAGTGTTATTGCAGACAGCTTTATATGTGAAAAAGTTGCTTTTCTCTTATTACTTTCAAAATTCTTCATCTTTTACTTTTGTCAATTTATTACAATGTGTCCCTGTTTAAATTTCCTTTGATTTATTCCATGTAGGAGACTTTATGCCTCATCAATCTGAATGTCCATTTATCTACCCAGATTTGATTTGAGATTTTTTCTAAGTTTGCTTAAATAAGCTCTCTGCATCTTTCTGTCTCTCTTTTTGTAGAAAATCCATTATGTATCTGTCGATTCATTTGCTGGCGTTCCATAAGTCCTTAGACTTTTTTTAGTTCATTTCTGTCTTTTTTATTGTTGTTCTTCTCTGTGTTTAATAACAGCGAGCTGTCTTAGAGTTCACTGATTCTTTCTTGTACTTAATCAAGTCTGCTACTGAACCCATCTACTGAATATTTCAGTTCAATAATTGTATACTTCATCTCCAGAATTTCCATGTAGCTTTTTGGATTTTGTTTTTGTTGCTGCAAATACCCTTACTTTGTTCTTCTTTGTATACCTATTTTTATTTAGTTTCCTACCTCTGTTCTCTTGTAATTCAGAGATCATTTAAAATAATTATTTTGAATTTTTGATGGACAATTCATAGGTTTTTTTTATATCTTTAGAGTCAGTTACTAGGGATTATTTTCCTCATTTGTGTCATCTTTATTTTCATATTTCTTATACCTTTGTAATGATATCTATACTTTTTGATAAATAGCCACCTTTCCCAATCTTTATGAACTGGCTTAGACTTGGAAGTCATTTCACAAATCAGCCCAGGTAAGCCTTTTTCTTTAGCTTGCTTAGACATTCAGTCTTATTTTGTTCAGGAGCCTGTAACCTATTGCTTCCTCTGGTGTCAGATTCTGCTGATTTCTTCAAAACAGTGTGAGGTTAAAACAATGAAAGCCCTGAAGGGTCAAGGCATTAGAAAAGCACACCCTCTATTCTCCCTCCTTGTTTGTGGAGAAACCTCAGTTTTGCTCCTTTCTTGATATCACAGATAAAAACCAGCTGCAAGGAGCCCAGCACCCCTCTGCCATTTTTCCTGGCTGCCTCTGGTGTTCAGATATTGTGGTTCCTTTAACACTCACTACGTCTGTCACATGGCCTAGAAAGGGCCCTTTGTGAGGGTGCACTGCAAGGCCACAGGGGCTTGGGAGGAATACTCAGTTCTTCCTTCCAGCCTCCTGGGGGAAAACTCTCAGTTCTGCACCATTTCCCAGCCTCCCAAAGGTATGCCAGCTGCAGGGAACCTCCCAGTCCTTTTTCTGTGCTCATCGACGCCTCAGGCATAGGAACCATCAGGGACCCTCATTGCTGTGTGAATCAAGCCTCTGTGAACAGGCTTCTTGGAGAGCACCCCCGAAAGCACAGGAGGCTAGGTCCTTCCTCCCTCTCTTCCCCTCTCTCCTAGAGGAAAAATCACGGCTCATTAAAGCTTTCTCAGCACTTGGCTGTGCTAGTTTAAAGGAGGGATTAATGTGGGTAAAGTGAAATTTATCTTACTCATTCCAACACGGTCATTCTTGGTTTTGTGTCCTTTTATGATGAAGCGACTTCTGAACTGTATTCCAGATTTCACGTGAAGATATTTTGACCCAAATATTGTCTTGAGGTCAGTATTTCTATGAAAGAATGAGGTCTTCTCTGTCATCTTTTTGGTGTCACTCCCCAGAAACAGATTTTGATTTAAATATTACCAGTGACTGCATACTAATTCCTAAGCATTATTCAGGTGCTATGATATTATTTATAGGTTAGCAATGCTTCACTTTCCCCATACTCTACATTGAGGGTTATTGTTTTTATGCCTATATTTGATGTTCAGAAGTAAAAACCTACAATATTTATATGCCAAGTAGATAAATACCTCCTAAGAAAGCATAAATTCCTATTAATACATAGGACAAGTAATGGACCAGTGGACATAATTTCTGGTTATTAGTTCTGGACTTTGAATCATTATTATTATCTTGGCCAGAATTTACAAGTTGCAGACTAATCCATTTTGGTGAATGTACTTTTCTAGGTAACAATAAGCTTATATTATAAAGTATTACAGATTGATGAAATAAGAGGATTTAAATAAATTTGCAAGTTAAAATACTGCCTTTTCAATCGGTCTTTTTAAATTCAAACTTGGCCAGACCCCATGTATCACTAAGTTATTTGATTCCATGTCATAATGTAGATGCTTCTGTTGCCATAGGAGTAATCCCACAATTGTATCTTTTCTTATTTTCTTTGCAAAAATTTATTATTTCTCACAAGACAGACCGTGGCACCCCTGAATTTATTTCAATTCTAACTATGTAGAAATACAAAGAATATTAAAAAAATATATTTTACTATCAAATGTCTTCATGAGAAGTCCATACTCATGTGTTCTGAGTCACACCCTAGAGAATTTACATTCGAATATCCATGTTTAGATATTCAACACTTTATCCACTGATATTTGAAGGAAAGTAAATTTCCCATCACAGAACAAATATATTAAACAATTCTAAGCAAATATGGAAAACATTACCGATACTGTATTATCCAATAAACAAAGACTTTACCAGCTGAGCTGTCTGAAATTTTAAAAGTATTTACTTTATTTCTACAACCTCATTGTCAGCTATTGTTTAATTAACCTTATTATTATAAAGACTGCTTGAAATTATTATACTGAGAATGTGAAATCAATGAGAAGATAACAATATGTTCCTCTTTCAATAGAAACTACTTAAAATATGCTAATATTATTTCTTTATTAAATTATTTAAAATACCATTTAAAAGTAAGAGTTGGTTTAGCCCCATAAAAGAATGTATTTTGAAAGGAAGCATCATTCTGAACTCTCCAGATATTTAGAAGGGAATGAGAATGTTTAGTCACAAATGTGAATTACCAACACTGAGGTAAAGAATACCCACAGTGTTGGATCTGAGGTGAATGGATACAGTGGTGAAAGAGAATCCTTTATGAAGAGAAAACCATTAAGGAAGAGTGGAGAAGTGTTATGCATACTCAATGATCTTTTAATTTATTTATCTTGCTGCAAATATATTGGAAGAGTAGGTATACTTTAATCAAAATAATTCTGAGAGCATTGTTAATTTTACATGAGCATCAAAATAAAAAAATTGTAGATGCTAGTTTAATGTTTGAAAACTTTACACAATACTGTCCCATAGAAATGCATACTATTTTTTTAATTGAGAAATATTTGTAGATAGTTATGAGCCACAATATGCTAGTTTGATGCATGAATGCAATATATAATAATTAAATACAGGTAATTGGTGCTTCTATATCCTCAAACATTAATCTGTTCTCTGTATTGATAGCTTCATACTCTTCTAGTTGTTTTAAAACCTATTATAGATTATTTAAAAAAAATAGTTGCCCTACTGTGCTGTAACTGTTGTGACATTAGAACTAATTTCTCCTAATTCTGCTTTTGCAGCCCTTATCTAACTTCTTATATCTCCACTTCCTTCCCTGCCCATCCCAGTCTCTAATGGAAACTCTTTCACTCCTTCTTTTTATGAAATTGACTTATGACGAGAACATGTGATATATGTCTTTCTGTATCTGGCTTGTTTCACTTAACATAATAAAATCTAGCTCCATCAATGTTTCTGGAAATAACAGGATTTCACTCTCTATTATAGCTAATTAATATTCTGGCGCACATATGTATCACATTGTCTCTATTCATTCATCCACCTATGTACACCTTGGATGAGTCCTTATCTTGTCAATTGTTAATAGTGCTGCAGTAAACATGGGAGTACAGGTATCTCTTTGATATGACCACTCGGTAGTACAATTGCTATATTAAATGGAAGTTCTATTTTTATTTTTTGAAGGAGTCTCGGTACTGTGTCTGTACATCCTCATCAAAAGTGAATGAAAGTTTCCTTTTCTCCACATCCTCCCCAGAATTTGTTATTTTTCTGTCTTTTTGAGGAAAGCCATTATAACTACTGAGAGGTAATATCTCATTTTGGATTTGGTTGGCATTCTCTGATGAATAGTAAATTACCACATTACTTTAAAGCAACTGCAAAAGATAAGGTTGAAGGGTTAGATGTTAAGTGCAATCTACAATGGACATACAGGCAAAAGAGAAGAAAATAGATAATAAAAACACCCAATAGAGGATTACATTTGTCACAGATTGTCAACAGATTTTGTTATATTATAGCCTGTTAAAGATTACTATATCAAAATAATACATTTCATAGGTACAGAAATTTGGTTTAATGACTTGTATAGTAATAAATAGTTTTATACAACATGTTGACAAATTCAGGTTTATTTGCTGAAGAGTCATATCCTAAGTAATAAAAGTGATCTTTTTGAAAACAGAGACACACTTTATAATAACCTTAACTGGTATAACTCAAAATGTTAGAAAACTTTAATCTCTGGGTAATATATGTGACAGGTTAATTAAACTTCTATACTTCATACATTTATCTATTTTGTTTATTTTATGTATTTTATCATGTTGTCATATATTTCCCCAATATGTTCAATAAATAACAAGTAATTGTTTAATTAACCTTGTTATTATAAAGACATCTGTTTAATATGTGTCTCTGTTCATTATTCAGTTTTTTCTACAAAGCATATATTTGATAATTGGTGATGATACTCAAATTAATCCATTGGATTACTTTACTTCTTTATTTATCAATCTTTACTTTTTCACAGTATCGAAAATTTTCCACTATAGTCAAATGAAGTAATTATTGAGAGAATTTAACAAAAGTGAATTGCTTAATCAGAAAACATGTCTGCTAACTACCAAAATTCCTTATATCTTTGTTGAAGACATACTGGCTTGGGGTTGTGTTCTTAAAATGCACAATTGTCACTCACTAGTTGTTTTAGTGATCTTTATCTGCTTGAGAGGGGTGGTGATCCTTTAAATCTAAGTGGACTGGCATGTCAGATTTGGCAGTAAATGCATGTGCTTTACTTCAAAAGACTACCTAGTTTTAGTAGCACTTTCAGCTAGTTTCATTGGATTAGTTTTTGATGGATTCCAGTAACACCTGACTGGACCAAAGTAACTCTTTGCTGGCACCTTGCTTGAATCATTATTGATTGACTTATCTCCTGGGCTTACCAACTCAAGGCGTCTTTACTCACCACATTAGTTGCCCAGGTCAATAATCTCTGATGTTTCTGAAGTGGCTCAAAGTCGCCACTTTAACTAAATAAAATGATCTGGTGTGTTTTAAAAAGTGAGTATTTACTATGTATCCTTGACAATTTTTTTGTCCTTTGAAAAGTAATTAATGTTTAAAAAAAAATTAGTAAATGCTTACATTGATGGAATTATCTTTCTCAAGCAATAAAATTCAAATATGCTATTGATTAAGCATTTATTTTGTTTTATTTCATTGATATTATTTAAATTTTCATCAAAATATCCTCTAGGAAAAGAGACACCTTAGTATAAATAAATAATAGCAAGCCAGTTCAAAATTAGTAGTGTCTTTGCATGGTTTTGTTTTGCTTGCTTTTGTTCTTAATTAATATGTAAGTGTGTTAGATATAAAAATAAGGTCCCTCCACTTTTTGATTTTCATTTCCTGTCCTCAAATATCTTATCTGACCACAAATTTAGATGCACACATGCACACACACACACACACACACACACACACAACACAATGACATTTCTGGCAACTCTTCCAGTTACAATAATGAAGTTTTTCTTAATTATAAATGTAAACATCTTTAGAAGAATCTTCTCAAGCATGTAATATATTCTTTCATTGCACTTATAAGATGAAGACCTAAAAACATGTCTAGCCTTTACCATTTCTATATTGCTTTCTCCCTGCCTTGCTCTTCTAGGACCAGTACAATGGACTCAGCATGTAGGAGAAATGCAAGACCCTCAAAACTCCAGCTGCATCACAAAGTTCTTCATAGTTCAACACCAGTTTCATCAAAACCGCATTTATTTGCCTTTCTATGGATTTCTTGTCTTAGTGATTTATTTTGACATTTGTCTAATATAAAATACCTTTTTAACTACTATCCACTTGATTAGCCCTAATGGTTCAGAAACCATCACTGTCTTCTTGGTATCTAAGGAGTGCACTGTTTGTACTTCTATTTAACATTGCCTTTGTTCTGTGGTTCAATGGTAGTTTTTGATTCTGTCTCTGCGTGGTTATAAAGTCCTTAGTAGTGGATTGAGAACCATACTTTTTAATCCATCTTTATTAAGAAAATGATACGAGGAACACATTTAAGTTCCTCAGACACTTGTGCAATGAATGTAAATGGTCCGCTCAACCCCAACTCTCTTAGATTTCTATGACAACTTCTTGTTTTAAATTTTAATAAATATTTCAGTTTTTTCTTGATTGTGACATGGACAATGGTCAAAAAATACACTAAGGTTAACCTCACAGCAAAGAAAGCCATTTCCTTCCATGTAAGTTACATCCCCTGTGCGTGTAGGCAGGGGCATGTAGAGGAACAGAACTCATATCTATGAACATTTCTATGCATCAGTGTAATATATCAATACAGCATAACAAGTCACCCCAAAACTTCAAACATGTGTTTTGTATTTCTGTGAATGAAGAATGAAGGTGTGCCTTGATGGGCCCTTTTCACTGGGGGTATTTCACAAGGCTGTAGTCAGGGCATTGTCCAAAGCCACAGTCATTTTAAAGCTGGACTGGGGGTAATGCCATCCTGAAGCATTAAGGCTCCCAGCAAGGTTCAGAAGATCCATTTCTAAACTCACACATAAAGCTGCTGATACTTCTCAAGTACTCATTGTATGCTGGAGAAATATCAGTTTCTTGTTTTTTGGACCTTTCCATGTGGCTAGTGACAAAATGTCAATTTCTTCAGAGAGAGAGAGAGAGAGAGAGAGAGAGAGAGGAGAGACAGACAGGCAGACAAAAACCAGGAGTTACAATTATTTTGTAGCTTATTATCCCTGCTGCTATTCTTTATTCATTAGAATTGATTTCCTGTGTCCACTTATACTCAAGAGGAAGGAATTACACAGGAACATATGTAGAAGAAATTGTATGTTGTACTAAGACTAGATATTATGAAATTTACAATTTCATCTTTAAGAAAATCTAGACAAAAATTGTAAGGCACTTCACTAGGACAAATATTGTAGAAAACAAATATTTTAGTCAAAGAAATCTTAAAATGTATAGGGATTTTATTTACTTTTTGTCATCCTTCAACAAATAAGTAGTATTTTGTTTTTCTACAATTTTTAAAAGTATATACATGCAGAAACAGGGATGGATGAAATCACCATGTAAGATTGACTCGGTACTGTAGAGTCATTATATCCAATAGGTAAAAAGACAATATGGGAAATACTGGTGATGATATTTTTAAATCAAAATTATGTTTCACTGTGAATACTTGAAATGTGTACTTTTGAATATAAGACAAAACTAAAATTACTGAAATAAATACACACACACACACACACATATATATATATATATATATATAAAAAATAAGCATCTAATAAGAAATAAGTGATTTTGTCTTTATAGGACAAATTACACACACACACACACACACACATATATATATATATATATATATATACATAATTGTTTTGATTTTTTATTTCATCCAATTGCATCAAATGCTAATTTAGGATAGAATTTTACCTCCTTTGAAGTCCTCGCTTGAGAGGTGAAGTTATATATTTCCTGCCATGCCCGTGCTGGAAATGACAACACACTTGTACATCACTCTATTAGTCAATTTAATCATTTATTAAATTATTATTATTATTTGTTATTATCACTTATTTTCCAGTTTCTCCTCCTCTTCCTCCTCCTCCTTCTTCTTCTTCTTCTTCTTCTTTTTTTTTTTTTTTTTTTTGGTGCTGTGGATTGAACTCTGGGCACTCAACCACTGAGCCATATCCCCAGCCCTATTTTGTCTTTTATTTACAGACAGGGTCTCACTGAGTTGCTTACTGCCTCATGGTTGCTGAGGCTGGTTTTGAACTCTTAATCCTCCTGCCTCAGCCTCCCAAGGTGCTTGGATTACAGGTGTGTGCCACCACACCTGGCTCAGTTTCTTTTTTCTTAGATGATTTCTTTAAAGAAAGGCAGATCTACATATACTGTCTTGCATACATTATATTTCACCATAGGATCATCACCATTGTATGAACATATATTCATAGGTATTCCTTTTATCCTAACTTTGCACCAAAAGTAGCTTAGTAATAGATGATAGTTAAGTAATATCAGAACAATTTTTTTAAATCTTTGTATAATTGTCATACCCCACTATTTTGTAAAAATAATTGAATATAATCTGTGGCAATTATGCAGTAAAATACTTATCTTTGTTTTTGACATCTAATTAAGTATTTCTCTACATTCAATGCATATTTGTACTGATTTCATTAAAATATACTGTTATAAAATAGATCTCCTGATTAGAAATGTCCTAGTCTTTACTGAGTACCAGATAAAATATTAAACATTATTCACCACTTTCTATATTCTTACTCCAAACAACATTTTCCATCCAATTTCTACACTACATATTACATACAGTAAATGGAAAACTTTTCTTCCTCCCAGACAGGTAATTATCATTCCTGACACAGGGGAAAATAAATTAACTGCTGAATGCATTTCTGGATCCTATACTTTCTTATTATATGCCACCCACCAAAATTTAGCTCACTTTTTTTCTATCTGATGTAATTTAACCAATTTCTCCAACACATGCTAATCTCTCATTTTTGTGAATTCATATAGAACTGAAACGTATATCTTGGCAATTAAATTTTACTCAATATTTATGAATAACTCTATCTTCCCAGTGATTTATAAATGTACATCAGTGATAACAAAATATAAACTTTTTCAGCATGAGACACCTCAAAAAAAAAAAATACCTTACCCAAAGCAAGAGAATGTTAACATATATGTTAAGGGAAAAATTCAAGAAATTTAGAATTTAGCTCTTTTATTTAGTAGCTTTTTTCAGACAAAATTAAAAGTTTTCACAATTTTCACCTCTGAAAAGTAATTAATACATGATAGCATTCTTTGGAAGAATGAAGGATAGAAGGCAAAAGAAGTGCTTACCTTAATGGTTAGGCCTTTGGAGATACTTAGTGTAGATTTTTGATTAATTAAATAATATAATAGTTATCTATTGTAAAGTTTATCCCCTTAACAAACATTTATTGTCTCACACAGTTTCTGAGGGTCTGGGATACTTCAGTGGCCTAGCTGGCTGACTCTATCTCAAGGCAGGTCATGATTCACTTTCAAGATGCCACACTCACACGTCTGTTGGCAGGAGGGACTCTGCTCTTAGCTGGCACTTGCCAGAAGGCTTACTTCCTCTCATCATGGAACTCTCCATACATGATTCAGTGTTCTCACAAAAAAGGGTCTGGCGTCCCCCAGAGCAATCAATCCAAAGACGGCAGGACACAGGATTTTTTTATTACCCAACTTTAGAAACATGCTCTGCCATGTTTGCGATACCTTATCTAATGTGAGAGGGACTTGGGCAACCGTCAAGAAGGGAAGAATCATGGATGCCATATTGCAATTTGGTTTGTGCACATTCAAACCCAAATTATTTCGTTATTTGTAAATATTGTTTTTAGAATTTCTTTATTCTTTATAGTTTCAGTTTGTATTAGATCCCAAGTTCTAAGAACATGGCTGTATTCTCATGCCCTACAGTGATCTGGTTTTATGAAATTAAAAGTGGTTTCATAAAACATAGACTATACTGAATTTTAAACTACAGTTTAATATTTTTCAGCAAATATTTATTCAAGGCTTGGCATAAAACACTCTGTTGGGGCCTTTTTATAGTAAAGTTGACAGTTTCTAATAACTTATCTTCTAATAAGATGTGAACCATAAGCATAAAGATTGCAAAATGGAGTAAAGTAAGTACCATGAGAGAAATTAAAATAAAGTGGCATATAAAAGAGAGGCATATATCCAACTGTGGTATTTAGAAAGGATTCCATAATCTACATTACTTTAAACAGTTTAGAAAAATTATGAAAGTTAGAGATAGTGAAAGAGAAATCAAAATAGTTATAACCCTCAAAACATTACACATACAAATAAAATACCACAAGTAAATTTACAGCGATAGACGAGTTACTGAAAATGCGTTGAATCATCAACATTATTTTATTGTTCAAATTTGGAGGATGAAATAATTTACAATACAGTATATCTACACAAGACCAAGAAAGATAAAACAGAATGCATGTATCTATTGAAAAAGACTCTAAAGTTCAAATTTATTTTTGTCATTTATAGATATTGATATAGCAATAATATGTGTTTTAATGATAGATGAAATATAAAAAAATAAAAACTTTAAAATTTTTAGTGACTTCATACTATACCATAATAGAATACACTACTTTCTTGATAAAATTAATTTTATTATACATACTCCTATACACCATTATGCTATTAAAGCCAAACAATCTGAATCCAAATGGAGTTTGCAGATTCTATCTGTTGTAGCTAATATATGAACATATAATTTTGGTAAAACAAAGTCATGAATTGTTATTTGTTATATTCCATGAAATCTTCTGGAGATTTTACATACACACATTTACATACACACATATGTACATATATGTGTGTTTGTGTGTATATACATATTTACGGAATTATACAAAGGGCACATATATAAGAGGAGAAAAGTCCTTGCCAAATTTAAATGAAACAAATATTTCAAAGAGAAAGTGACATACTAATATAGTAAGAAGAAAAGTGCAAATTCTATATGAAAATTTATATAGTTTTAGCTATGTTGTTATCTCATCTCTTACTTCTTTTTTCTTCTCCATTCTGCAGCGGTCTTCCTTAATATATTGTGCAGTAGTTCAACAAATTTCTTCTCATTGCAAATGCTTTTATTATTATGTTGTCCAAATTTGTCAATATATTTAGTTATGTTCTACTCATCCTCTAATTTGAGGGAATTTTTATGTAGTCACTTTATTAGATAAAAGTTCTTAATACACTCATTTTATCCTCACAGCGGTTTTTTCAATGGCCACAGGTGCACATTTATGTTTACGTGATATCTAGATTACTATTTGTAATCTATAACAAGTGTGCTTGGAAGGGAGAGATCAATCTGTACCACACTTGGCAAGTGATTGATAAATACTTGTCAAAAATGAAAAAGAATGAGTAGATGAATATAATGTGTAAAGAATTGATAAGAGGCAAAAACACATTTTAAAGCAATAGTTTTTCATAGAATAACAAAGTGACCAATATTTGAAAAAGCAGTCACTTGGAATACTTAGAATTGAAATTTTCATGTGTTCAATTCTTACATTTCAACTGATACCATTTCCATTAGCTTTCTGTACATTTCCTTATATCATATACTAGGATTCCTTAAATAACAGTATAAGGAATTTCTAGGTAATTTAATCACATGTTTAAGACAAGAAGAGATGTACATGCATACTACTAACTACTGAACTAATATTATTTTAATCATTAGTAAGGTTAGGTGATGACTCTAGAAAATACGATGTGCTCTTAGGGCTTGGGTTGTAGCTCAGTGGTAGAGCCTGTGCCTTGCACATGTGAGGCACTTGGTTTGATCTTTAGCACCAAATACAAACAAATAAAGGTATTGTGTAAATCTACAAGTAAAAACATGTTAAAAAAATAAATACTATGTCCTCTTGTGGTCCATTCTTTCTGGTTTACTGTGGGGTGTCTCTCCCTTTCCAGTGTCCTTTCTTGAAAATATCATTTCCATTTGTGATGATAGTAGAACCAAGGTTATGTTGTTATTACTGTTACAGTGACTAAAATGTCCCTGTCTTTGAAGAAATTTAAGGCTGACAAACAAATTCTAATTTCATCACAGTTGTGTCTCAGGGGCCCTCTTCCCCATGATCTGACATGTAGGAATCTAAGGACTCCAATTCTTCTTCTTCTTTTTTTGTAAATCGTTGTTTTTATTGTTTTCCCACATTTTTAATTGTTGTAATAGAGTTGTACATAATGGTAGAATTTGTTATTACATATTCATACATGCACATAATTAATGTTTGAATACATTACAGGGTACAGTGTGATATTTTAACACAGGTACATTGTGAAGCAAACAAGTGAGGCTAATTAGTATATTCATCACCTCAAATATGCATCTTTTCTTTTTGATGAAAGCATTGGAAATCCTTCCCTTTAAGCTGAATTATTCAAAGGTCAAATGGAATAATTGTTTTGCAAAGCGATGTTTTTTTTCTTGATTCATACCTTTATCAGAACCAAATTCTGTGATCACACACATGCAGATTTCAAGCACAGTGTGTGTGTCTTACATTTCCAGTACATTCCCCAATGTAAAACAAAGATTCAGGCACTATAAGACTGAAAGTCATTGGTATAAGCATAAGCCAATATAATAGTTTTTTCCTTCCTTTGTCCATCCCTTCTTTACCTCCTCCCTCCATTTCTCCCTCCCTTTCTTTTTGTCTGATGCCATCTCACCGATGCCCAATTTGGAAAAAATAGGCCAGCCACTCTCTTTCATAATTGAATTAATTAGACCTTCTTGGGGACTTCTATGCCTCACTTGACATTCTTTGTATTTCTTTGTATAACTGCAGTGCAAGTTTTGCCCCTTCTTGCAGTGATTTTTTTAAGGATTTCAACATTTTAGCACTGGCCATGGGGTGAGGGAACATAATAAATCCTCTATTTTTAATCACAAACAATATTTATAATCTCATTTGTTTTGCAAATATTCCCAGATGATGATGAGAAATTTTCAAAATGGAAAAATGTGGAAAGCCAACTTTCTTTGTTAAAATTATGATAATGTGAGAACAACAAATGATCATTAAAAATTCAAAACTGTAGAGATGAAGTTTGCAGAGAGCTCCTGGGAATTGGAAAGATTCATTATTTCTGTATTAAATGTTGAACTTGAAAGGAACTCATTCATACCCAGATAAAGATAACTAGCTGATCTTCTTGTTCGACAAGCAAAGATTAAGAATTTGTATTTCATTCCTGGAATTAAATTTTATAGTATAAAATCGAAAACTATATATGTGATGATATAAGAGACATCAAATGTAATACCATGAAATGTTCCAAATGAAATTGCAAATAGGGAGATTTAGAATTCTTTGGATAACAAGGATGAATTAAGAGCAAAATGCATGAGACTTGACAACTTTTATCATGGGGGTACAGGCATATTAATTATTTCTGCACTGTTTATACACACACTATATTTATCCATAAAGCTCTGTAAAATGAGAATTTCACAAGATATATGTATCAGAATTTTTGAATATTTCAAACAGACTAAGAATTTTAATGTAAATAATACCTGTAATTCAAAGTTTTCTCCAGCGTAAATACTGCCTCCCATCATCCTCTCTTCTTCACAGTACCAGTTATTTCCTTATTTCTCAGAGTATGAACTCTTATTCAATTCCTCCCACTATTGGAAAGAGCTTCTGAGAACTCAACAGCACTCTCTTCATTCTCTAAATTTTCTTCACAATTATTCTTCTTTAGATACTTTCACTCATTAGTTAGCCTCACACTTTTTGAGGGGAGGTCCCAGGGATTGAATTCAGGGGTACTTGAGCATTGAGCCACGTCCCCAGCCCTGTTTTGTGTTGTATTTACTGACAGGGTCTCACTGAGTTGCTTAGCACTCCAGTTTTGTTGAGGCTGGTTTTGAACTCCTGATTCTCCTGCCTCACTGTCCCAAGCCAAGGGATTACAGGCGTGAGCCACAATGCCCAGCTTTGCACTTTTTAAAATTCCCCATTCATTTCATTATATTTTCATAATATTTCAACATCCTTGGGAGAGTGCTTCTTTATCTACAGATTTCTCCCCTTTTGGCTTTCCTTCCATCAATTCCTATCCTTTTCAACATAGGACGTCCCTGAGGATTCATTAATACCCCAGTCAAAGCAATAGAGAGAAAGTACGGTATTACTGAGAGGTGGGTTTATGAATTAGATATTCAATCCATATTATTGATATTAAAAACAAACATTCAAGTACAAGGAAACTCCAGAGAAATAGAACAAATTGAAAACAAATAAAAAGCCAAATTTTTATGTCCTTTATCCACTGGCACCAAAATCAAATATTTCCAATTTAGTTGTTGCACTAAATTGAATGAGAGGTAAAAGGAGCCACCCCTTATCATGATCTTTCAGTTATGGGCTAGCAGTATAGAATGAGAGGTAAAAGGTGCCACCCCTTATCATGATCTTTCTGTTATAGGCTAGCAGCAATAATGCTACTCTAGTGGATGATTTGTGCACTTGGTATTTTCTCATTTTATAAAATTTTCTGTTGATTTATATAGACAGTAGAACCTTGGTTTGGACCAGTGGTTCTTAAGCCTGACTAAAAACCAATAGCAAGCTTACCTTCTATGTGGTCTTTTGTGTATTCCCTTTTGACTGCCATGTTTTACCCAAAGACTCCATGCAAAAGCCTGGCAGAAGGCAATAATGCAAAGACAATTGTTCAAAGGAGTGACAAACTTATTTGGAAATTCTCTTATTTTTAGGACAATCATGACACTTTATACTGCACATTTATTTATGTTAAAAAATCAAGATTTTCTCAAGATCTTTCTCTGGAAGCCATCAAAATACTTCATCTTGGTTGTTCAGGTTTCAAACTGCAAAGTTTTATAGGATTTTATTTTGCTTTTATAATTCTTTAAAACTTTAAGTTTGTTCTTAACTAAAATTTTTTAGGTAGATAAGAGTCTACACAAAAAAATCATTTCAAATGTAATAAAATATAACAAGATAGAAACATACAGGACATTTATTGTTATATATTCTCAAGAACAAAAGTACTACTGACTCCTACCAAGAACTCTCCTGATGGTGTATGCACAACATTTATGCTTGCCAAAGAACTGTCACATGTTGTCATATTTCAACTGGACAACAGTCCTGTGAGTTTAGCAAGGCAGAATTTATCATCATTACATTATTGACCAAAAAAAAATGAATACATGCTTTTTATAAATAATAAGTTTTCCCTGATTAAAAAAAGTAAGTCAGTTATAAAATACACAAATACTATAGAATTACATAGAAAACATTTAAATTCCCAGAATCTACTCTAGTTTTCATGATGGTGTCTGTCTTTGAAATTTATCATGGGTGTATTTACATATCAGGATACATAGGGCTAAATTATTTTTTTATTATGGGTCAAATATTTCATCTTGATGGCTATATTAGTTGTTCTCACTCTCTGTGAAGGACTATATAACTTAAATGCATATTTGAATATATATGACTTTTCAAATTCATGAGAAGAATTCTATGATTAATTTTTGGAAAAGAGTCATCTAAGTTTACAAATACATACTTCTTCAGTTTTTTCATTGCACATTATATAAAATAAACACACACAATTACCATTCAGAAATGTTTCATCGATTAAATTTCCACCAACAGCACTGGCAGCTATCTCTTTATTTATTTATTTATTGTTTGTTTGTTTAGTAAGCTTATAAAAATAATATGATGCTGTACTTTATTTCAATATTTCTTGGGCATAAGTTTTGATTGATCATTGAGTAATCATTGATCAATTGACCTACTTTTATTGATCACTGATCCAAATTTTGATGTAAAGAAAAATAATATCATACAAATGATTGGAACCATCTCATCCAAGCTGTGACCCTCAGAATGCAGGTGGCAATTTATCTCTCCTGACAACAAGGGCATCATTGTCTGGCTCACAGTTGCTCTCACAAAAAAAATGATTTGAAGAATATAAAAACATAAGTACAAAATTTGTAAAGATCAGTAACCATATAAAAATCCATAATTTTACTATTAATTATATATCAGAGTTCTACCTATTGAGGTTTACAAGACCTTGTGTTCATCTTTCCTAACTCAACTTTGAAATCTCACCTGTCCCTCACATTTTCTAATACTCTCTGATAAAGATAAACTGAAACTACTGTCATGTTTTCATGATGGTAGGATTCCTAAAATTCCTAGTAATTTTCTTTTGACTGACTGGCATTCTTCTTTTGACTAGTACCATCAATCCCTCACTCTCAAAGTATCACTTTTTACCCTCAAGACTTCCTACACATGTCATCATTCTGTGAAGATTGTCCAGATAATACTGTCAGGCACATTGAAAATTTCTTCAGTATTTAGGTAACATATTGCACTTACTGCAGTAAGATTCTAAATGTGTCATTGTCTTGTTTTTCATAAAAATTTGGGTTTGCATTAGAATCTTTTACATACTAAACATTTAATTTTGAAGTGGTAACTTAAACATCATAGTTTTTATGTATCAAATGAAGATAAAAATATTTCAAAATATTTAGACTAATTCTAAACATTAAATGTGTTTATGAAATAATTTTTCACAATATCCAGAATATAATAAGCATACAGTAAGTGATATCTACAGTCATTTTGTAAAATGTGTGTCTTCACAATATGTATCTAAAGAGAAAATGATGAACTCTTTCTCCTTCACTATATTTATCATAATATATTCTTCTTCTAGATTGTAAGATCCTGAAATAAAGAAACAATTGCTTTAAGCTTCTTTACACTCCCAGAATAACAAAATGTACGCCCAAAATGAATTCATACTATCATCTACTGAATTAATAAATCACATGAATAAATAAATAGTTCATTTATGTTACTGTTGGTGCTGTGTGCTATATAAAATGTTAATGTGCAATGCAAAAATAAATGCATAGAGGGGCTGGGGATGTGGCTCAAGCAGTAGCGTGCTCGCCTGGCATGCATGCGGCCCAGGTTCAATCCTCAGCACCACATACAAACAAACATGTTGTGTCCACCGAAAACTAAAAAAAAATATTAAAATTCTCTCTCTCTCTCTCTCTCTCTCTCTCTCTCTCTCTCTCTCTCTCTCTCTTTCTCTCTCTTAAAAAAATAAATAAAAATAAAAAATAAATAAATGCATAGATAGGTTTCCATTGCAGTGTGTCAAAGCCAAGGTGTTAGCACTGGAAACCATAATCATGTAAATCAGGCAAACATTTGCTTTAATTAGAGCTGTTGGAAGCCAGGCACAGTGGCACATGCTTGTAATCCCAGCTGCTCAGAAAGAAGGCTGAGACAGAAGGATCATGAGTTGAAAGCCAGCCTCAGCAACTTAGCCAGGCCCTAAGCAATTTAGTGAGACTCTGTCTCAAAATAAAAAATAAAAAGGAGCTGGATCAGGAATTAAGTGGCTGGGTTAAATCCCTATTCCAAAAACAATAGAGCCAGGCATGGTGGTATACACCTGTAATCACAGCAGTTCAGCAGACTGAGGCAAGAGGATCTCAATTCAAAGCCAGCTTGAGTGAGGCCCTAAGCAGCTCTGTGAGACCCTGTCTCTAAATTTAAAAAAAGAAAGAAAGAAAGAAAGGGGGGCTGGGGATGTGGCTCAGTATTAAGTACCTCTGGGTTCAATTCCCGATACCAAAAAAAAAAAAAAAAAAAAGCTATTGGAATAATCTCCTTTTCACCTAAATAACTTCCTGACAGAATATGATATATGATGACCACTGTTTTATAAAAGGCACAGTAAGGTAGGTTTAATTGTGACAGAAGAAAAAAGATTCATAGGAAGTGAGTAATTCACTAAGAGTAAGTAAGCAAGTAAGTACTAAGTTGTAAGTAGCTGAAAGTAGATTTTTTTTCTCAAAGCAGGTTTTGTAAATGACATGGAGAGAACATAAAAAGATGGAAAATTTGTGAAAAGGAGCACTAAGACATTTGAAAGAGGCTGATATTTGCTTTTTAATGTAAAGAATGACTACAGAGAAAAACCTGGTTTTGCACCAGAAAAGTCACATGACTCCCTAAAACCATCATATGTGGATTTAAGTAATGCATGCAAAATTGCTTGTTTAGTATGTGTGCACGCACTGGGGAAGAAATCACTTGCTTAAATAATATCCCAAAGTTTCTTTACCACCATTGTCCAACAGAGCTTTTAAGATAATAGATGTTCAAAAAAAAAAAAAAAAAAAAAAGATAATAGATGTTCTATATCAGCACTGCCCAAAATAGCAGTCCTAGCCACCTGAGATTGTTGAGCACTTAAAATATTGCTAGTATAAATCAGAAGGTTTAATTTGAATTTTATTGAATTTTCATTAATCTTTAGAACTACATGAAAAATGAAAATCATCTCTCTCACAAGTAGTACTTAGTTGGACACAATTTTCATTTATCCATAAAATTTTAGAAATTTTCAGCATCCTATCATTTTTCCTGTGCACCGTCTATCATGAGTAATCTTAGATTTCAGTTTTACTAGTCAATCAGCTACCAGATTACAAAACTTTCCACATCTTAAATGTTCCCATAATTAAGTCAAAGGAATTTTGTCATGAATATAAGCAAAACTTCTGTCAAAACATCCATAGTCCTTTTGAGACAAATTTACAGACAAGTAATAAGCATCTAGAGGGACATACTCAATGATGAGTTTTCTTAGGACATCATGTCTCTTCAACCAGTATAGAAGCCACCTGTAAAAATCTATAAAAATTTATAGGACATCTATAAAACTGGCCAATTTAAGTTTTTATTGTTGTCCTGTATATTGGACAGTGAAACATAATGAGTTAAGCAAAAAATAAACCAGAACATAAAAAGAGACATGCCTTGGAATCTCATGATATCTGGCAACAATACCCCATTATTAAGCCATTACCATATTTATTGCATTATTTATTTTTGAGGCATTTTATACATTTTAAAATTCCTTCCTGTGTTACATTTTGACTGATGTTATCTACATAACAGAAACTATCAGTTACATTGGCTTTTATTTTAGTAGCAAGTGGTCTTAATCCGATTGGTCCGCAAATTAAATAATAAAATGCCTCAGTCTGTGTAAATTATAAACAAAAGAAATTTATTGCTTAAAGTTCTGGATGCTGCCAAACCAAAAATCAAGGCACCAGCAGATTCCATGTCTGGAGAGGGCCATTTACATATACTACAATTTATTGCTCTGTCCTAAAATGGAAGAAGTTATAATGGAGCCTTTTCAAGCCTCTTATAAGGGCACTAATCCTGTACATCAGGGTAGAGTCTTCATGAATGAATCATTTCTCAAAGTTCCCACCTCTTAATGCCATCATGTTGGATATTAGGTTCCAACATGATGAATTTTGGGGTATAGCAATATGCAGACCATAGCAGAAGTAAATAAAAAATCATTTAGTACATTATGCTTAAGAAAGAAAATAGCACTTCTTCTTTCATATACTTTTTGGGAAGGCTAAAGTTTTAATTAGGACACTTTTTAAATGAAAAGTCATCTTGTTTCTATCAAAACAAAGTTTAGTGATATATAATAAAAGTATATATATTGCAATAAAATTATAAATTTTTTCCAAGTAATAGTCTTGTCTGTATTGAATGCCAGATATAATTTAAAATGCTAAAATTATTGACTCCCTTTGTTCTATAATTATATATTATCATATATATCATAAAGGTTTTCTGCAAAGCATGCTCTGCATAGCAATTGACAACTCTCTTATGGCCCAAGAGAGTGGACAAATCATACTAATAGCCACAGTCTGATCTTCCCAGAGGAGTCATTCCACAGGGCCATCTGAAGTCATGCTACTCTTAATCTATTCTGAAAATCAAAGATCCCACCATTTCTGAATTTCTTAAGGTCATTGATCTACTTTATGTTTCCTGTGATATACAGCCTAATCTAGCTTGGAGGTGAAATGTACCATTAAGAAGGCAAAGTTAAGAAAAGGATTCTGCCATGCAGCACTTTCTGTTTCAAGTACAATTAAAGATCATATGACAAAAAGGATGTGTTTTACATCTCTGTGGGGTCCATTGATGACATGGATACATAATAATGTAGCTTTGTGGTGGTCTGTTAACATTTTTGTATTTTGTTCCTCTTTCCTAATAAGTATTTTCAGAAACACTGCCTCAGTGAGGGACGCTGCTATGTGCATGTATGCATGCAGGTGTTATGATTTAATTAAACTATTTAACACTTTTATTTGGTGCAAATAATCTTTATACTGTTTTTCTTGTTGAAGTTGCATGAGTTTATTCATATTAAAATAAAAATTTCCAGGAGATAGAAAATATCAAGGCTATAAGGAAATCCATATGTTGGGATTTTCCGTATCCCCTGATGGTGTTTGAAATCTCTCTTCAACATTTCAATCAAGACTTCATAAGCCATTGTCTTCATGTCCCTTGACAGTGAACTCACTACCTTCCAAGTCTGCCTACCAGGTTCCACCTTTAAACACCTCAGAGTTTTGGATAGTTCTTTTCTATTGAGATGAGATGTTTTCCATTTTAACTTGCACATGATAGTCTCGGTACGGTTCTCTGGGACCAGATAAAACAAGTCTAAATCCATTTTCTATATATATTTTACTGTTCCAAATCCTTCAAATATTTGATATTTGCAAGTGTGAACTCTGCTGCATCTCCTCTGAACACGGTGCAATTTAAAACAGTCTACAAAAGTTATGCTTTTTAATTTTCTCTTCATGATCTCCTTCATACATTCCAGGCTATATTCTCTTCCACAAAAATAAAGTACAAATACTCTAACTGAGGTGGAGAGTAGAAAAGATCATTTTGCTCTTTGTGTTTTCACAAGACATTTATATACTCCCAACTCCTCCCAGGCTGTCAGGAGAGGGGAATTAATAAATCCACCTAATTTCTCCCACTATTCACTTGGTGACTCTTTTCAAAGAAGAATTAATACTGTCAAGAATGAATTGTTCTGAGCTGTTATAATAAGGGCCAAGATTATTGCAATAGAGAGGAGAGTTTGAATTTAAATGTAATGAAAAAAAATAGTGAGAAAACTTTTAGGCACTGAAGTAAACTAATGGAAAAGTACCCAAGAAATGAGGAGAAGTTAGTCAGTGTGATTACATCATTTGTGTTTACTATTTGGAATTTACCAAAGTTCAGCTCATACAGAACCCCACAAAGGGCACTGGGAAGTGGGGGCTCTATCATCTTTGAAAATGCTATTTTGAAGCACAGCTGTTAGGTCTTTGAGAAGGACATGGCTGGGTTGTACAAACTGGCAGAAGGCTGAGAGAAAATTTCATCTCAAAAAGGCAGAGAAAGAATTTATAATTGCCATTTTTTAAAGTAAACACACTGGACTTTACAAACCTCTCTAAAAATTTAGTCAAGTTGTGGGAAATATTCCTCTGGGTTGGTCATACCTACTTTTGATTGTTGAAAAACACCTTTCATTAAGCATACTGAATAGAGCAAAACATTTTAAGAAGGCAGTAATTCCTCTCCCTCTCTCTGTCATTCTCTCTCTTGCATTTTCCCTGATGCAACAAAGCATTTTGTTCTTCAGGGTGCGGGATAAATGTTACACATTTATTAGTTTCTCAAAATTTATATTTATTTCAGGTGAGCAAAATACTTCAAATTCATAGAAAGTAGAGAAAAGCTCATATTGGTCTTACAGTAACAACTTTGTGTTGCAATATGTCTTATGAAAGGTTGCCCTAATTTACAGTTACTGGGCATTACCTAAAGTTTGCAATGCCCAGATTTTCTTTTTCCTATAATGATCCTGTGAATTTTATTTTTACTAGAACCCAGGGAGGTTGAAAAAGAATGATTATAAACTTTTTATGGTTTGGATATGGCATATCCAAGTTAATGTGTGAGACAATGCAGGAATATATAGAGGTGAAATGGTTGAATAGTGAGAGTTGTAATCTAATTAGTGGATTAATCCAAATGATATGGATTAACTGATTGGTACCTGGCCAGGTGGGATGTGGCTAAAGGAAGTAGGTCAGTAGGGGCATGTCTTTGGGTTTATACTTTATCCCTGGTGAGCATATTTCTCTCTCTGCTTCCTAGTAACCGTGTCCTGATCTGCTTTCCTGAGCCACAGCCTTCTGCCATAAGGATCTGCCTTACCTTGGCCGAGAGCTAGGGATTGGGCCAGTAGTGGACAGAACCTCTGAAACAATGAGCCAAAGTCAACTTTTAGTTCTCTACATTATTCTTGCCAGGTCGTTTACTCACAGTGATGAAAAGCTTACTAAATCAGAACCTAATATTCATCAAGTGAAATAGAGTGAGCAGAAACTGCAAGAGTTGAATATTTGAAGAGAAACAGATAAAAAAGACGACGGACATGAAATATTCAATAACTTGGAAAAACTGCTGGTGAAAAATGCTCTTCATGGGCACTGGACACTGGACAGAGTGGGATCATAATGCAAAAACACTATGGAATCTGCTTGAAAACACATAAGACATTGATTTAAACTAAGGGGGGTAGAGACAGAAAGAAGAAAAATAGGCCCAAAACAGAAATCGGAGAGACCAAATTAATCCATGGTATACCTGAAAAAAATGAAAAAAATATATTTTTTAAACTATGTGTGACCTACCAGACACAGGGCAAGGGAAGCTGAACATCCATATAGAACTCTAGTAACTGAGTCATCTCTTGACATGGGTAAATCTTGTTTGACTTCTCTCCACTTCTCTTGCTGTTATATGAGTCCATCAACCAGAAACTCAAAGCAGGGCCTCGTGATCTCAATTGTATTATAGAGATAACACAGGTCAAGATTCTCCATGGTGTTAAATAGCCATTTATGGAGGGAAAATTTATCTCTATGAATATAGCCTAAGGAAAGAAGAATCATACTTTGACAACCAACCTTATTAAGGAACTGGAGATTTGTTGGTGCTAAGTATTTATTTTGAAATGTAAAATACTGTCTTGACTTAAAGTATAATATCAGAAGGAGCATCAGAACTAATCTATTAAAACCAATTTATTTTAGAAATTAGTAAATTGTCCAGATTATTAAACTCCATGTGTGGACCGGCTGTTCAAAAGTCCCAACAGATATAGCATGCACAGAGCAAGCTTCAAGGCATACTGGCTAGGATTAGCCATTCTCTCGTATGTGTTGAGAAAGCAAATCAGAGGACTGAAGAGAATGTGAGAAAAGCAAAAGAAACAGCAGGATACACCCATGGGATCTATGAAGAATATATTTCCTTCACGTTCTGCTCATTAAATCACTAGGTTAGATAGTGACCTTTTATTGGAGTGCCTCCTACTTATGTGAGGAAGTTCAAAATCAGCATAATGCCTGAACTTTGGTAGAAAATGTTTGATCAAAACAAAATAAAAAAGTGGAAAAGCAAGTAAAGCAGCAGATTAATATTGGAGATTCACATCACAAGTCATTGTAAAATAAATTTAAATTATTCAAGCATGAGAACACAATTTTTAAATGAAAACCATTTGATATAGGTAACTGAAATACCACTGTGCCCCTAATATAAGATTTTAAGCAGATTTGTATATTTTTGTGACTCTTTTCCAATTCCTTTGCATATACATAATACATTTGAATTAATATTTGAATAATGGATGCTTGTCTGAAGTAACTTACCTGTCAAAGCCATGACATTGAAAATGGAAATCATTTATTATGGGTATCCAGTCTTGGGTTGATTTATATGATAAAATTTAATGAAAATTGCATCAAATTTTAAGTCAGGAAATTCAAGTAAAAGTTGCAATCATCTTATTATTTGTTTTAAGAAGGTTGTGGGTGAATTATCTACAAAGTTTTTCCCCTCAGAGTTTTTCTAGTAAATAAAATCAATGTCTAGTTTTATAAAAACTATAAATTATGATTCAAACATTAATTGGTTCCTACAGTTGACAACATTTAATATTCAACTAGGTGTAAAATATTAAAATATAGTATTTCTTCTTAATAAACTTAAATTTAACATTGATAAAATTGCAATCATAATATGCTTTTAATATGAAGGAGGCCCTCAGAGAGGAATAACTGAATGAAATTTTAAGGGTCTGGAAAGTTTGCTGTAAGCAATGTTTGCATTTAGGGACAGCATATATGAAGATATCAGGTAGGTAAAAACTGAGATGCATTTTCTGGAAAAAAAAGAAAAAGGTAATGTAAGGGAAGGGCAGAGCTGAAGATATAGCTCTGTTGGTAGGGTGCTTGCCTTGCATGCACAAGGCCCTGAGTTCTAATTAATCCTCAGCACCACACACACAAAAATAAATAAATAAACAAACAAATAAATAAATAAATAGAAGGGCAATCCAGAATTAAATTGAAACCTGAAAACAAAAGGAAAGCTTCTACATGAGCTAAGAAGTTTGTATTTGATTCTGCTAGAACCAAAGCATTGGCAGAAAGTAGGTATGTTTCAACTAGGTTTACATTCTTGAAATCTTATTCTGACTGTATTGCATGGGAAAATGAGTCGTAGAAATAAAGATGCATGGCTAGGAAGCTTGTGGAAATCATTGCAGTAATTCAGTGGGTGAATGCAGCCAAATTAGTGGCAGAGGAAATGAGACAAGGAGTGGAGAATTACCCAAGTTAGAGAACTGACTAGCTTTGGAGGCTGCTCAGATGTGAATGTGAGAGAAAGGAAGATGTCAGTGATACCTGAGATCTGTGACTTTCTTCAAGAGTAGAAATAATGGAAAACAAACACAAATTAAGTGCTGGAGAAGGAGACACATTCAATTGATGTTGTGAAACATTCAGATAGAAACTTATAGTAGGTAGTTAGCCAGATACAAAGGAGAGTGAACTTCAGCAGAAAAATAGATACAGTGATGGAGGCCACTGGGCAGAATTAAATCACCAAGAAAGTAGAGTGAAAAGGATTATGAGAAAACCATGGTAAAAATATTTAGAGGCACGTTATGACAAGGTATTGAAGTTTTCCAATATCTACAGAAACCGTGAGAGTGAGCGTTGACTAGGCGCATATAGATAATATGCCAATTAATCACTTTTGAGAGCTCATCTATCACAGTATCCATTGTGCAAGGTTTTACTTTCTTTCTGGGTGAGAGTAAGAAAGCCTGTAACCTGGGCTAGAAAAGCTAGTGCTATAATGCTCTGTACTTTTAAGACTGTACCATGTGACAAATGGTCAAGTAGCTTGTAGGTTGAGAATTTGGATAAGTAGGTTGTTGGTGTGGCCACCATAAACTTTGGTGGAGCCTGGTGTGCTGACACATGCCTGTAATCCCAGCAGCTAAAGATGATGAGGCAAGGCCAACCTCAGCAACTTAGTGAGACCCAAAGCAACTCAGCAAGACCCTTGTATCTAAATAAGATATATAAAAAAAAATGGGCTGGGGATATGGCTCAGTGGTTAGGAGCCTCTGGCTTCAATGCCCAGTACCAAAAAAAAAAAAAAAAAAAAAAAGAAACTTTGCTGGAATAGTAAAAAGAGATGATTACACAATTGGGCAGCCAGGCTGGGACAAAATGGCACATTAGCAGACAGGACATCTGGTTGGATTACATGAACATGTCCTGTAGAAAAACGTTTGCCATGCTGAGATGTTTGTACATGTTCATCAAAATTATGAGGTGTGACTAACAATGCTGAAACAGAAAATCCAATGATTATGAGGACATAATAGGGTCACTGTTTTCCCTCTTTATTATATACAATATTAGTTATGTAGGCTTTTACTGAATGTTTTGAAAAAATAAATAAATGATAGTTATACACTGAACAATGCTAACTTTTTAAAAAAGTATATTACTTGAGTATTGTTTGACCATTGAGTATTTGACATTTTAATATTAGGTAAAACTATGTAACCACAATATTAATTTTAACCAAGTATGAATATAATAATGGCCCGTGGAGCTTTTTTTGAGGTATACTAAATTAGATAATGTAGGTCTGGTGCCAGGGTGACATCTGGCATAATTTTTACTTAGTAATTGCCATTTTTGAAATAGTAACACATTTTGATATGATCTCCTGCACGACTCCATGCATCCATCATCATCCATCATAGAGGCAATAGTAGTCAGCTGACAGTAAGACTGTATTCTAGGATCTGCTATCATGTTTTCTTTTTATAGCTGTCACAGAACTTAAGAGAGTAGTTCCCAGTACAATTTTGCTTTGGTGAGTGAAGCTCAAGTAAAGAGCAGAAATGTACATGAGATGCAAAATTGATACTTAGAAGGGAGTAACCAATATTATGTTGTTGAGAGTTAAGCTACAAAAGACATCCAGTAAATATATGCATATGTAAGTCAAGGCAGTGTAACAGATTAGTTCAGCTGACACTCTCATGGAACTGTGAGTTACACTCTCTGGGTTTATTCAATGATAGACTTTAAATATATTTTAGAATGTGTCTGAGGCAAGTGGTAGTTTAGCCTCTCTCGCCCCCAGTGACCAAAATAAAAGAACATATTGCCAAAACCTTCTACATTTTGCTGTCTGACAATCTCCTCAGTTGGCTTCCACACTGACTACTGACAAAGTAGCACAAATTAAAGAGAAGCTGAAGTATCCAGCGATTCTTCTGTGGCCTTTGATCTCCTTCCTTCTTACAGTTCTTTTCTCCAATCTCAGCTTTCAAAAACAAAGAGATTTCTTGGAAACATATTTCTTATTATTTGAAAACCTTCCATGGCTTCAATGAACTTTTAGGTTAATATGCCATGTGTCGGCATTGCCAATTTACCACACGGATTCATTCCTACCACTCTTACCCTCCATGCAGTCCTCCATACAGGACTACATCTAGCCATCTCAATGTACAAGGCTCTTCTTCATGACCCCTTGATATGTTGCCTCTGCTTCTAGGTATTTATTAGCTCCTTTCACTCAATGAATTTTTTTTTTCTTTTCTTTCTTTCTTTTTTTTTTTTTTTGTACCAGAGATTCAACCCAGGGACACTTAGCCACTGAGCCATATCCCCAGTCCTTTTCTTTTTCTTTTAATTTTAATTAAATTTTTATTTTATTTTGGGATAGGGTCTTACTAAATTGCTTAGGGTCTGGCTAAATTGCTGAGTCTGACCTTGAACTTGTAATCCTCCTACCTCAGCCTCCTGAGCTGCTGAGATTACAGGCATGTGACACCACTCCTGGCTCTTTCTTTTACTTTTACGTTTCTGCAGAAATTCTACTTCCTCAGAAAAGTTTTTCTTAATTTTCTCATTATGTTAGCACCTCCTGCTATAGGATCTCATACCACACAGTAATTATCATTTACAGCTCCTATTGATATTTATGTATATATATATAGATACATATATAAATACATACATAAGTGTATATTATATATAAATGAATATTTAATTTTTCTCCCCTTTATTTGAGGACAAGAACCAAGTCCATTTTGAATATTCTTACATTCCTCTTTCCAAAAATGTTTTATAGCATGTAGTCAGTTTTCAATGACTTTTTCCCACTATACCTCATAAATAAATAAATGAATAAAACATCAGTATTGAAATGAGAAAGTCAAATATTGGAGCTGATGCTAGCTAAACAAATAGAATAGTATATCTGCCCTCAACTCTGTCCCTTTTTGCTAATCACCTCTACTTTCTGAGGAGGGTGGGAGGAAAATGTTTTGTTCACTAAGCAGGAGAATGAGTATAAAGAAGAGATTTTAGGGGAGGGGATCCTTGTCAAAGGCCAAATCAAATAAAGCTTCTTTTTTTGTAGCCAGTTCCTACTGCTCCTCAAGCAGTGCCTTTTAAAAAATATTTTAAATATATTTTTCCTTGTTGATGGACCTTTAATTTTATTCATTTATTTATATGTAGTGCTGAGAATCAAACCCAGTGCCTCACATATGCCAGGCAAGCACTCTACTACTGAGCCACAACCCTAGCCCTCAAGTAATGCCTTTGTGGATGTTTGAAGTTCATTTAAAGTGATGAGTTTTAGCATCATCTCTTAACTTGGTCAATATATTTTTGGCCACTGAATTACTTTACCAAGCCATTTTAAAATAGAATGAAGACAGAACATTTGCCAGTGTGTTCCTATTGTTGAAAATTAAACTTTTTTTCTGTACCACTGTGCAAAATACTAGGTAGTGTGTGTATTCATGTGTGTGTAAGTGTGTGAAGGTGGGTGCTTGTGCACACATAAAAATGTGATGGAGAATTCCTAAAAATGTAAGATACTTAAAATTAATGTTATAGAAATGGTATTTTTTAAATCATGGTTTTCAAAAATAGAAGAAGATCAAGAATCTATGCTATCAGGTTTCCAGGTTTGGGTGGCTGACACATTTGTTTTCAGTTTTCTTCAAATAAGAATCTGACTGTGATTTCTATATCATCTACTTGTTGGATAATTAAATTATCATCCAGATTACATTAGAAAATTGCTATTTTATTTACTCATGTATCCTTACTTGAAATTAATTATAATGAATGCAACTTCATTATTAGCTGTAACTCTACTAAATTCTTAAAAGATCTCAATGAGTTTGGATCCCTCATTGTTCTCATCTTACAGATATAGAAACTGATTCTTAAAAGTGTTATGCAACTTGCTGAGCAATCCATGGCTGGCCAGTAAGGGAACTGGAAATGGAACCCAGGAAGGTTGATTTTATATCTTTTCTCCAGAAGATTATTAGGACAGAAGTTCAGATATTCATACTTACAGCAAACACTTATGTATTGACTATTTTGTGCCAGGCATTGTGTTAACCAAATACTAGGAATGAAAACTACTTCTCCCAAGGACCTCATGGTTTAGTAGAAAAAAGAAGACAAGTCACAAGATTATAATAAATAGTAGGTGGTATTAAATACATTATATACTCAGGGCATATGGTCCAAGAAAGAATCACCATGATTACTTATTAAAGAATTTAGTAAAAACATATGAAAGAGAACCATACATGTTCAAGTAGGAAAAAGATCCTGTAAGTAAAGGGAAGAAAAGAAAGAAAAAAATCATAAAAAATTAGAAACAATGTGCTCAAAGAATGAAAGGAGCTCCCTTAACAAAGTGACAATTTGGGAAGTGAGGCAGCCAGACTAATAATGTAAAATGACCACCAAAAGTGCCTTTTGATAGTACATGCCAATGATTGGGTCTTGTCATAAGGACAATGGCAGTTATAATTTCTTTTAATTTTTCCCCATGGATTTGAACAAATGGCCTTAGTGGGAAGATGATCTTTTTCTATGTCATCATTGTAAGTAATGTACTAAGGGAATGTTGGCATCAATTCTCATAAAACAGATTATTGAGATATTTTTACTAAAGACCAGAGTGTCATATGTATAATCTTTCAAAATACATTTTTCTGTAATGTATATCTAAAAAGAACAAATAAATTTTAAAAAGAGTAAGTAAAAAAAAAAAAAAAGCCAGGTGTCATGGTGCATAGCTGTTAATCTCAGCAGCTTAGTGAGCTGAGGCAGGAGGATCCCAAGTTCAAAGCCAGGCTCAGCAAAAGCAAAGTGATAAGCAACTCAATGAGTCTCTGTCTTTACATAAAATACAAAATAGGGCTGGGGATATGATAGGCTCAGTGGTGCAGTGCCCTTGAGTTCTATTCCCTATACCCCCCCCCCCAAAAAAAATGACCAGAGTATGAAAAATAAGCCAGTTTTCAGAGCTAACAGGAAACTCATATTCACTTGGTTTCGAAGGGAATAGATTGGGGTTGTTCAGAGAACTGAAATATGCTGATAACTAGGTACTACTTACTAAAATATTCAAATAAACATATACATTTTAAATATTTTAAAGCAGTAATTGGGTACTGTTATTATCTAAAATATTCATCTAATGTAGCAGATAGCCTCTTTCAATGATTCTGTCAATCATCTCAGAGTTGAGGGTAGTGTCCATGTTAATGGCTTGCCAACCCTGCCCAAACATCCTTGCAGTGTCCCCTGAGAAAGTTTTGTTAATACAAATTATTTAATTTTTATTTTTCAGTATTTAGGTAAATCTTTGCAGGAAGTACCTCTAAAGTGATGCCAAGAATCTTGCATTCATAAATATTCACCATTTCTAAACCAATCATCCTTTTCCAGAAACATGCAAAATCATTTGATGATGTCTGTTTTGCCACCTCCTTCTTTCATCAATATTTTGCTATCTCTACAATGACCAGGAAAGGAACACAATTATTCTGCCAGCTGAAGCTTGATTTCTGATTTCCACGGAGCTCAGAGTTTACTAAGGAGTTTTCTTTATTTTGTTAGGCATAATGCAGCACCGGAGGAGCTTCACCCGCCTCATGGAGTTGCAAACCAAGCAAGTTGGAGTGAATTTATTTCCGAGGTGTGACATTTCTCCAATGTTAATACATTTTCAGTATAATTTTGTTATATATTAGCATGTGCTCTGAATGTCAATCATTCCTTCAATTTAACTTCAGGTTAAATTGTTATTACATATTGTTTCCTAAATATTTAGTGCCTTATGCCTTGCCAATTTTATCGATTTCTATTTTATTTGATTTAACTAAAGACTAGAACAAGTGAGTGGTTAAGATACATTATGTATGATTCTGAATGAAAGCACAGCAAGTTCCACAAAGTGAATTTTCCCAGGCTATGTATTATGTGCAAAATTGATAATGTTAGTTTTATGTACCTTTTACATGGTTCTGCTAATTTTCTTTGCATTGATATGTGGTATATTTATTTTTAATTTGTGGTGGATGAAATATTAGAAATTCATAATTTAGAGCTCTTATAAGAAATAAATAATGATTTCCAAATACTTGTAGCAACCACCTTCACGGAGTGTCAGTCTCCAAAACACATGGCTTATTTTCCTTTGAAGTATGACATATATTTTAACTAGAGCAATGCTACCTAATTCTATGCGCTAAGACAACATTGTTTAACATAGACCTAGTTTTTCTCAGAACTCTTAAACAAAGAAAAGAAAAATGGTGAAATTCTCTTGATGACATTTAGAACTTAATAATGGACATTTAATTGGAATTTAAGTATTTTTGATAGAATACTTTTTTTAAATATGAGTGTAGGAATATCAATTTGAACACAATGTTATATTCAAATTTTCTAAGGGCAAAATCAAAAAAAATTATGCTGGCCTCTATATTCTAGATGAAATACTGTGTACCTTACTTAAAGTATGCAAGCACTGTTATAATAATTACAATTAAATTGTATTCAACCCTTCTTGGTTAGTGTGTTATTAAAAGTCAGTGTCAAAATAGAACTCTTTTAAAGATTACATTTTCTAGGGCAATAAAATCAAATTTTGTTATATCTTTGTGTAAGGTTTTAATTTGAAAGCCGTTTTTGGATTAATTGCTACATTTTTACTATAGTAGGTAGAATAAGAAAAATAAATTGTTATTACTGTGCTGAATTTTTTGCATGCTGAAGAAATTTAATATCTGAGACTGGTTAAGGTGAAATAAACCATGTCTTCGATCATTGTACCTGAAAATTGGCTAAATCATTTCCTTTGAAAATAACTCTGTTCATTTACACTCACACATGCAACCATTGTTTATGCTGGAGAGAAAAGAAGTCTTCAAGCACAGTGAACCTAGCCATATGAGATGAATCTAAGAACAAATATATTCCCAGATAAAAAAGAAACTTAATTAAGAAAAGCAAAATTTCATAAAACTGAAACACACACTTAAATTGTGTGCATGTTTGTGTGTTTGTTTTGAAACTAAATTTGAAAAGGTAATGAATGGCAAGGAAATCATTTCATAGTGTTTTCATCTTACTGGAGACAAGGAAATATGATAGAGAAGGACACATTATTAGATGCATAGTTTTTGTAATAAGCTAATTTGTGGGTTGAGTGGTTAGTTTATCAGAGTTTATTAGATTATTAAATGTATACCTATGTAAAAATCAAAAAAGCAAGCTTTCCATTCTTAACTCAGTGTAACAAAATCACTGAAAGCCCATTGTTTAATCTTTATCATAAGGAGAAATAGACAAGACTATAAATTAATGACTTTTTTGAATGCATCAAATAATTGTATTCTCACAACATCCACATTTTCTAGATTTTCTAAAATGGGTTTTCATACTACTTTTTTATTTGTTCTAATTAGTTATACAGGACAGTAGATGGCATTTCAATACATCATACATAAATGGAGTATAACTCTCTATTCCTTGGGTTGTACATGATGTAGAATCACACCATTCACATAATCATACATGTACAAAAGAAATAATGTCAGATTCATTCTACCATGCTTGATACCACCATATACTCTCGACTTCCTTCATTCTCCTCTGCCTAATCCAAAGTACCTCTGTTTTTCCCTGGCCACCCCCATTGTGAATTAGCATCTTCATATCAGAGAAAACACATGGCCTTTGTTTTTTTGGAATTGGCTTATTTCACTAAGCATGCCATTCTCCAGCTCTGTCTATTTACTGGCAGAAGCTGTACCTTCATTCTTCTTTAAGGCTGAGTAATATTCCATTGTGTATACATACCACATTTTCTTTATCCATTCATCTGTTGACAGGTATCTGATTGATTCCATAGTTTAACTATTGTGAATTGAGCTGCTCTAAACATTGATGAGGCTACAACACTGTAGTATGCTAATTTTAACTTCTTTGGGGATAAACTGAGGAGAGGGATAGCTGGGTCCAATTCCATTCCAAGTTTTCTGAGGAATCTCTATACTGCTTTTCATAATGGTTATACCAGCCAGGAACAGTGGTGCATGCCTATAATCCCAGGAGCTCAGAAGACTGAGGCAGGAGGATCACTAGTTCAAACCCAGTTTCATCAAAAGTTAGGCACTAAGCAATTCAGTGACACCCTGTCTCTAAATAAAATACAAAACATAGGGCTGGGGACGTGGTTCAGTGGTAAAGTGCCCCTGAGTTCAATCCCTGGCATAGTTTTGCTTTGCATTTCTCTGATTACTAGACATGTTGAAAATTCTTTCATATATTTCCATCTATTTCTTCTTTTGTAAAGAGTCTGTTCAGTCCCTCTTCTTATTTATTGATTAGTTTTTTTGTTTGTTTGTTTGTTTTTGTTGTTGTTGTTTTGTTCACTTTTTTGAGTTCCTTATATATCCTGGAGATTAATACTCCATCCAAGGTGCATGTGGCAAAGATTTGCTTCCATTCTGTAAGATCTCTCTTCACATTTTGTTATTATTGTTTCCTTTCCTGAGAAGAAGCTTTTTAGTTTGAATCCATTCCATTTGTTGATTCTTGGTTTCAACTTCTTGTGCTTTAGAAGTCTTGTTAAGGAAGTCAGTTCCTAAGCTGACAGAGTGGAGATGTGGACCGACTTTTTCTTCTATTAGGTTCAGGGTCTGTGTTCTAGTACCTAAGTCTTTGATCCACTTTGAGTTGAGTTGTGAGCAGGGTGAGAGATTGGGGATTAATTTCATTTTGCTGCATATGAATTTCCAATTTTCCTAGCACCATTTGTTGAAGAGGCTATATTTTCTTCAATGAATGTTTTTGTGTTTTTGTCTAGTATGAGATAACTGTATTTATGTGGGTTAGTCTCTGTGTCTCCTATTCTATATCATGGGTCTAGGTGTCTGTTTTGGTGCCAATACCATGCTGTTTTTGTTACTGTGGCTCTGTAGTATAGTTTAAGATCTGGTATTGTGATGCCTCCTGCTTCACTCTTCTTGCTAAGGATTGTTTTTTCTATTCTGGGTCTCTCATTTTTCCAATTTCATTTCATGATAGCTTTTTCTAGTTCTATGAAGACTCCATTTGGTCTTATAATAGAAATTGCATAAAATCTGTATGATACTTTTGGTAGTGTGGCCATTTTGACAGTGTTATTCTGCCTATTCAAGAGCATGGGAGAGCTTTCCATCTTCTAAGGTCTTCTTCAATTTGTTTTTGTTTTGTTTTTAGTGTTCTGTAGTTTTCATTGTAGAGGTCTTTCACCTCTTTTGTTAAATTGATTCCCAATTTATTTATTTTTTGAGGCTATTTGAATGGAGTAGTTTTTCTAATTTCTCTTTCAGTGAATTCATCATACTGCTGTACAGAAAGAAACACATTTGATTTATGGGTGTTGATTTTATATCTTGCTACTTTGCTGAATTCATTTATTAGTTCTAGAAGTTTTCTGGTGGGTTTATCATAGCTTTTAAATCTTAAAATCTAGGAAAGCCAATAATCATTATGGATAGAAATAGCAGGAGCCCTTGCATTACTCAGACGGGTACCACTGGACATAAAACAAGCCCATAAGAATAACTCAACTGAAATGCTTTTTGACAGTTAATGGTCAAGTGTTGGCTCATGAAAAAAATCCAAATTCCTTGGAAATTGAATATTTAAGGAAAGTTCACTCCTCTAGTAGGCTTTTTTCTTTGTGATCCCTAAAAGTCAAGCACAGGGAACATTGTAGAGAATCCTGTGCCATCTTCCCTTGTGCTACAGCTGCAGGAAGGGAATAAGTAAAACACCTGGTATTGTTCTAGATGTACCTCATCTTTCTCCTTTATGCAATAAGAGTATCAGTCTTCAAGTAAAAGGGCAACAAATAGTATCACCTAAGGAGTAGCCCACTGATGCTGGAGGAAGGGAATAAAACCCACAGTAAAAGCTCTGTCTCTGGGGAAGAGCACAGAAAATGCTAGAATTACCATCACAAGTGAAGAAGAATCTTGAGTCATTGTGAAGTCCCCACCCATGAGATCATTGGACAAAGTGCTTGCATAAGACTGCAGCAATATCTGAACATTGGAGAATTATTCCTCACATTGATCCTTGCTTGCATAAAACAAAAATGTGGTACAAATAACTGTAGAATACAGCCAAAAGAGATTCAAGAGACAAGTTTTTTTGAGATGCTATGAAAAAGAAAAAAAAACTAAACAAACAAACAAACAAAAAAAAACAGAAACCAACATCAGACCAGATAGTGAGAAAATAACTTCTGGCATATCATTTGACACCCTAAACTCCAGATATCATTGGAGGGAGGTGAAACCTGTGATAAATTAAGATATTCTTAGCAATAATAAGATAGCCCAGATCCTAAATAGAATTAGGATAACATAAATCTCAGTTTATCAGGCAGCAGAAAAAAAAAAGTAATGTTAGTTACCAAGCATAATGACTACTTATCTCAGCTGCAATTGTTCTACGTAAAATGTCCACTCCTCAAAACAAAACAAAAAAAGTTAGCAGACATTAAAATAAAAGCAGGAAAAATCTTAAAAAGACAAAGCAATAATCACAATCAACTCATATTCACATGTGATGGAAAAATTTGGCACAGGATTTAACATAATCATGTCAAATGTGTTTAGGGTTAACACTAAAGAAGTAGTGCACACGTGTTGGGGTGAACACAGCTAGTTGTTCACAGCAGTGAGAAAACACGATCTGGCAAAAATGTGATAATGAAGGTATGAAGAGAGGAGCTGGCCATTTTCCTTGTCCCCAGTCTTCAGAGGGGGATCGAGGCTGAGTGACCTCAGTTGTAAGTAAAACCATGTTCTCATAAAACATCTGAAGAAGTCGACCTCTACAGTGGTCCTGCAACTTGACCTGTTTATTCTTCCTGCTTGCAGACACCGGGAGGCCCTTCATTCTGTCCAGCCTGCCACCACTGAGGAGAATGTAAGTAGCAGAATGTCCAAAGCCCCTCTATTGAGTCCTCCAAGTTCTTTTCTTTGGGCTTGGTTAACAGTATGCTGGGGCTTTGCAGCCCTGGGGTTGAAGAGCAAGATAAAATGAGCAGAAATACATAAAAAGGTAACATAGATGAATATGGGAAGCCACTCCTGAGCTATTTAGTGTCTTCACTCAGTGTTGAGCCAAGGAGATTTTGGTCTGGCATTACATGTTATTTTGTGACCCCTCCCACTTAATAGATTACACAATGCACGTGACTTCAGTCTTCCCTAGGCTAGGAAGACTGATCCCGTAGCTTCAGAGTTGGATGTGACCCACTGGGAAGGGGACTGCCCAACTCCTACCTTAAGTGGCTAAGAACATTCTGCATGCACACACACACACACACACACACACACACACACACACACACGCAAGAATAAAATGAAAAATCAAAAGTAAAATAGAAAGCCACCCAAACATGTCATCTTCAAAGTGGTAAAAACTAAGACAACAATCTTTTTTTTTTTGTACTAGGAATGGAATTCAGGTGTACTTTACCACTGACCACATTCTCAACCCCCTTTTTTAATGTTTTATTTTGAGACAGGGTCTCAGTAAGGTGCTTAGGTCCTCACTAAGTTTCTGAGACTGGCCTCAAACTTTTGATCCTGATGCCTCAGCCTCCAATGTTGCTGGGATTAGAGACATTTGCCACCATACCCAGCTAAGACAGTCATTCTTAAAGAGATTTTTAAAAAAATAAATGAATAAAAATGTACTTACAAAGACCTACAGAGATCTTTTTTATAGGAATCATAAAATATATATGAACATTTTTTAAATGACAAGAGAGGAAGCAAACAGAAACCAATGAAAGAGCAAGCAAGAAAAATTTTGTCAATACAAAATTCTGTATACAATGACAATATTTAGCAAAGCCAAAGATAAAGAAAATCATTAGATTAAAACTGAATGTTTACTTCTAATAATTCTGTTCTATAATGAATTGCTAAAAAGAAGTTTTTAGACAGAAGGAAGTTCTATTAGAAATATGAACCTACATAAATCAGTTAATGAAGAAAAACTTATAATTTTTTTTTCCTATTCAGATGACTTGTTCAAAATCCTTTTCTACCTGGTCTTTTCAGTTTAGCACAACTCTAGAATTAAATGGAGAGAGAGGACATCAATGGAGAACTCAAGGGGAAATTTGTTATGATCTCAGGATGAGAAGAACAATGCACCAACAGTAAGTATAAATTGCCCTTCTTGTACAAAAGCAGTGGACTACACCATCCAGCCACAGAAGATGGACAAGTGGCATTTCTTCCCTAGGCCAGACCCGTTCCTCAGATGACAACAGTTGAGCCCGTCTCCTGCAAGACAAATCCATCAGGAGTAATACCCACCTAGAAAAAGCTCTCTTCTTCGCCTCCTTGCCTGGAAATCACATTTCCCAGGAAAGATCACACATGGTATAGGGAAACCTGTAAGAAAGAATCCAGCCACAACTAGTTATTTGGTCTTGGAATATCTTTCTGATCTATGGGTCTGGAACTTTCCTCACTTGTCTAGAGATATTATTGCAGCGGGGAGTCATGGGTAAGGGGATACCAACATTAAAAGTTCCCATCCAAGGAAGCTTCTTTGTACACTCACTCAGAAGCAACATCAAGATAAGTAGGTGTTCCCAGAACCACAGGCTAAAACAAATAAAATAAAAAAGGATCTAAATTTTAAACTGCTATTTCAACTGCAGTCTACAAACAGGCCAATCCTGCATGTGAAAGCAAGATACAATAAGTGTCTGCTAAATTTAAAACATATATATATATATATATATATATATATATATATTTGAATATAAACCATATCCTTCAAACATAATAGCTAAAATGTCTAGGATACAATTTTTAAAAATTATCCATCACATCAAGAACCAAGAAAATAACAACTGGAATGAGAAGACAATTAGTTGGTGCCAACACTAAAAAAAATCAGATGTTGAAATTACCTGAACAATTATCATAATTTTTATAGCAATTATCATAAAAATACTTCAAAAATCAAATAAAATTCTCTAGAAACAAAATGAGATACATAAATAAATAAAAATCATTATAAAGGAATAAAATTTATAAATTGGACTTTATTAAATGGTGAATTAAACAGTGTCTCCCTAAATGATACAGTCAACTCTATACCTGTTATAATTAAGGATATTGAGTAAGATCATCATGGATTATTTATCTAGGTGGGCCCTAAGGTCAAGTGTCCTTGAAAGAGACGTACAGAAAAAGGCCAAAGAGAGAGGGAAAAACCACAGAGGCACAAGCCAGGATTGAAGTTATGATCTACCATCCATTCAAAAAAATCAAAAAAAAAAAAAATCAAGCAATAATCTAACAAAGTAAAAACCTGTGCTTTATAAAAACTCTATTTGGAGGATTCAAAAACAAGTTACAGACTTAGAGAAAATTTTTCACACAATGTAACTAACAAAGAATTAGTATCCAGAGCATATTAAGGACTTTTAAAACCTAACAGTAAGGCTGGGCACAGTGGCCCATGCCTGTAATCCTATCAACTCTGGAGACTGAGGCAGGAGAATCTCAAGTTTGAGTCCAGCCTCAGCAATTTAACAAGATGCTAAGCAACTTAGCTAGACTCTGTCTCAAAAATAAAAAAAATAAATAATAAAATAAAGAAAGAAAGAAAGAAAAGAATAAAAAAGAAAGAAAGAAAAAAGAGCTGGGAATGTGGCTCAGTGGTTAAATGTCCTTGGGTACTACCAATGGTACCTCAAAATAAGTAAATAAAAGTTAAAAAAAAATTAAAAATAAAAAATGCATAAAAAGCAAACAGGCTAAAAATAAATAAGCATTCCAGATAGAAAACTTAAAAAAAAATGAAAAGATGGTCAACATCATTAACAGAGAAATGAGTGCTAAACCACAATGGAATGCCATAATGGGTAAAACAAAATATAGTGGATAAAATTAAAAATAATAATAATGTAGCTACTTTGAAGGAGGGGGAAAAAATTTGTAGTTCCTTGTAAGACTAAACATGCAATTTCCAGATAACCAAACAGTTACATTCATTGGCACTTATCCAAGAAAATCAGCAACTAAATTTTTAAAAAAAATATTTGAATATAACACATATTCACATAAATGTCTATACACAAATGCTCATATTAACTTTACTTGTAATAGGCAACAACTGGAAAACAGAGTAACGTCTTTCAACAGATGAATGCTAAACTTTGGCAAAACATAAATCTTATTTGACAAAAAAAAAGAAATTAAATACAGACACAGAAAAATAAAAGCATCATCATCTCCAAGAAATTATTTTTTAAAAAGGCCAGCCTCCAAAGTTTACATGTTATGTTGTTTGATCCATAAAAGTTTATGAAGACTGACAAGTTTTAGAATTGAAAAAGAGATTTATTTTTGGCAGAGTTCAGAGAAGTATATTAGAGGAGAAGTTGAAGTTGTTATACAAAACAAGAGGAATTACTGTCATAGGACTTTTCAATATTTTGACTCTGATGTTGGATGCTCAAATCTTCACATGTGATATAATTTTTTAGAACTAAATGCATGCAGATGTGTACACAGGCACACAGAGAGAACTGAATTCAAGTAAAGGTCATGAAAGTGGCATAAGATTCACAGACCTGAGCTGGGGTTGTGGCTCCTTGGTACAGCACTTTCCTCACACATGTGAGGCACTGAGTTTCATCCTCAGCACCACATAAAAATCAATAAATGAAAGGTATCGTGTTCATCTACAATTAAAAATATTTTTTAAAAAGATTCATGGACTGTATTCAATTTGATTTTTTGGTTCTGATATAGAATTAAAAAAAATTTATCACTGAATAAGTTTGAATTAACTTTATGCAGGGTCTCCTTATATTATTCCTTAAACCTGTAGGTCAATCTCTATTTTCCTCAATAAAAAAAATTATTTTAAAAAAGTGGAGGGACATAAAGAGTATTATGTGAAGTTCAATCAGCCAAACTCTCTAAGATAGGTACTATATGTTTTCCCTCATATGTGGGAAAAAATGGAGGAAAAAGGTCATGAAATGACAATATAGAAAAAGAGAATAGCGGGTGAGGAGGATAATGATAAATATTGGGGAGCAAATTAATCAAATTATGTTATACACATGTACCAATATGTACAATGAATCTCACTGTTCTGTGCAATAAATATCCACCAATAAAAAACCCAAGCATCCAGTTGTGGTGGCTCATATCTATAATCTGAGTGGCGCAGGAAACTAAGACAGGAATATTTGTAGTTCAAAGCCAAAAGTGAGGCACTAAGCAACTCAGTGAGACCCTGTCTCTAAAATAAAATACAAAATAGGGTTGGGGATGTGGCTCAATGGCCAAGTGCCCCTGAGTTCAATTCCTGGTACACCTCCCCCACCAAAAAAAGAAAAAAAAAACACACAAACATGTCAAACATTTGATGATAAAATTCAAAACAGAAAAAATAAGTTGCATCAAAATATGCTTAAGAATAATTAGAAACCAAATAAATGCTAATTAAGACTATGATGGCCTGTCACTCTGTCTGCCAAACTGATTAAAATTAAGTTTGATAATACCAACTATTCTCAATAATATGGAGGAAATTATGTTTGTTGGTAGGGATGTAAAATGATACTACAACTTTTGAAAATGATTTGCTTTTTCTTACAATTAAACTAATCATTTTTACCAGGAGATAATTGTGCCCTTGAAGGGAAATTTGGCAACATCTCCTTATTCTTTGTTGTCACAATTGGCAACAGTGCTATTGTCATTTGAGTTCAGGTCACTGTGTTTTACAAGACTCTCTACCTACAGGACAGCCTCTCACTATAAAGAATCACCTGGCTCAAAATGTCAATCATGTCAAAACTAAAAGTCCTAACTTGTTTAAGATGATAGGTGTTTATAAACCTATCATCTTACTTAAAAATTCTTCCCATAAATACTAAGAGAAATGCAAACATGAACCTACAAGATTTGTGCACAAATTTTCTTATCAGCTTTATTCATAAAAGTCAAAAACATGAAATAACTATGTGTTCATCTTCAGATTTTTGTATATTTGTAGAAAAAAATCCTACTAAGTGATAAAATGGAATGAGTTACTGATACAAAAACATTTTGGAACATTTTGGAGGTAATACAGATGTGTCATACTTTTTGTGGTGCTAGTTACTAGGGTGTATATCATTATAAAAAAGCATCTAACTATATAATTAAAATTAATGCATTTCATTTCATGTAATTTATGTGTAAACACAGTTGATTATAAAACAGTGAGATATTTGACTTATGGATAGTCGTGGGTAGGCAAATAGAGTTCTCAATTAAACTTTCCAATCTAGTCTCCTAAAAGCAACTCTCTTTGTACTACCTCCTCTCCTGGTTTATTTTTCATATCATTTATATAAATGATTTTTATTTTTTGCTTGCACACTATTTCCATGAAATTAAGATTATTTTTTATATTTGTTTACCTGGTATGTCTCTAACATGCAAAATAGTGTCTGGTCCTCCACAGATGCTCTGTGAACATGTTTTGAGTGGATGAACATAAATCAATCTCTGATGGTTCTATCAGGTCAGTCTAAACGTGACTGACCTGGGGCACTACTCTTCATGTTGCCCTCATGGAATCCTGCTATAAATGCCGCTTATAATTTTGCTTGTCTCAACCTCCATCTCTGTTTAATGTGTCCATTTATTTATCACATTATGCCGTGTTCCTTGAATTCAGATACTATGTGTTCACATCACTTCACCCCAGCACCTCACAGAATTTTCGACATAGTCAGCCTTCGATAAACATTAATTTAGTGAGTAAGTGTATGGTTTTTACAGATATGACAATAGAGCCTCAGAAGTAATTAACCGACTCTCTGAATTCCTCATTTGCACAGTTGAGCTACTATTTTTTTTAATTATTTACAGTTTGTGGTTCACTGCTTTCATTAAGAAATGGAAGTAAAAGAGAAAATGGTATAAATCTCACTGTCTATTTAGAGTCAGTAACATGTACTATCATGCTTGAAGTATGAGCTTACAAAAATCAATCATTTCCCAAAAAGCATCTAGTGGAATTGCTGATTTGTGGAACATAGTCCTAGAATTGTAGACCTGATAGGAGACAGGAATGGTGCCTTCCTGACAGTGGTACCAAGCACAATACTAAGAGCTTTATATATATATATGATTGTATTCAATACACCAAGCACAATCAGGTGTTGTTTTCTCCATTTTTGAGATAATAAAACCAAACCCTAGATAAATTACTTTGACTATAGATACAGAGTGAGTATGTGAAAACCTAGAATTGAATCAGTAGCTTTCATTTTCATATCCATTTCCATTCCATTTTATTCTGATATCTTCTATAGCTGCATGCCAATAAAATCAATGTATTAAATATTCATTTTACAACTTATTTATACACTTTATGAATACTTTCATAAAATTTTAGTTTTAAAAGATGTGTAATTCAAAAAATATTAATCTAAGGAAAGGGCTTCATGTTCCATTCATTAAAAAATTAACAAAACATGAATATAAATCCATGTCTGTTCTTTTCTTGAAGATTGTTCCCCAAATTTTTTTCAGATGCTTTTATTGATTAATCCATTTACTACTAAGTACTTAATATTGTTTTTTTGTTCATTAATAATAACTTATTCATATTTATTACCACACACTCAGGGCAGCTTAATAAGTAATTTCCTTTATGGAATGATAACTTCCTCAATAATAATGTCTATCACTTCTGACCAAGGAAATATTAAGCCACAGATACAGATTTTATTGAGACCTAATCTGTTGGAAAAAGAAATCTTAAATTATCATAAAGCAAGAAGAATAAATATTCTATAATTGTTTCTGGTACCTATTCAAGTATTTTGATGAAACAGTGATGATTTCAAAATTCCTAAAGCAAAGTCATTCACCATTGCATATTTGATGAAGTAATCACTTTCATCATTCATAGATTATATGAGTTCTTCAAAAGCAAATCCCTAGACATGATTTTCCTTCTTGCTATTCATGTTCTGCCTCCATCCTGTTACCCTGAGACAAGCGGCTCAAGTTAACCTACAAGCTATCTGCAATCTTGCAGTCTGAATGAGGCTGCAGCTTTTAGGTACCTTCCAGGGACAATTTGTAGGCAAACGATTCTTTCAAGCCCTGATATTGCAAGTGAAATATAAACATCATTTATATCCATGGTATTTTGAAGTCATGCCATTAAAAATTCATCTGGGAAGTCTAAAAAAAATAAGAGCAAGATGAGCTATGCATTGCAATACGAAAAATTGGCAGAGTAATAAATGGTCATGACAGGTCAGACTTCAGTTTACATAAATAGCTTTGCCAAAGGTGGCTTAAAAGGGTAGATCCTTGTCCCTGAATTACTTGCAATTCATCTGTCTTTGAGCTCTGAACTCTTGTAGCACAAAGAAATTATTTTCTTCCCAGAACAAATAATCAAGATTTATCTTCTTTGTTTTTCCATGAAGACCAGGAAAAAACTATGCATCTTCATTTTTTTATGCATCTCAAACAGATGTAAAAACACTTTCATAAACTTGAAAAAGCTTATATACAGTTACCCTTTACCATAATTAATGCACTCCATGTTCAGACAGATTAAGCTAACAGAGTAATAATTCCAAATGGCATTCTGTATTTATTAATTTTTTTCTTATCCTAGTTAATGACAATGACATATTCCAAGTCCATTTTGAAAAAAAATTGGGGAATAAAATCACTGTTCTTATTCAATCTTCCATAACTATAAGGGTATACATTTTCTATATGTATATACCCCTAGAGCCTATTCCTTTATTTGTCCTTTTTAATTTTTAATTTATTTATTGTTTTTAATATCATCAATCAGGTACAGATGACATTTTAAAAAGGTACAACTTTAGGGTTTACATCCTGATGATTTGATAAATATATTCATTGTGATTTATTAATCACAAACTAATTATTTGATTTAATTACTAATCACTAATCAAAGTCTTAACTATTATGCTATGTTTTTATCCATCACATCAGATAGGTGGCTTTTTGATTGTGTATGAGATCACTATAAGTTTTAACCTTAGTCTTAGTGAACAATACAATATTGTTAACTATTATTACATTGTGAATATTAGAGTTCCAGAATTCATTCATCTTACATAACTAAAAATGTTTACCCTTTGAACAACACCTCCCCTACCCTTTTACCCAGTCCCTATCAATCAATATTGTTCTCTGTTTCTATAAGTCAAACATTTCTAGATTCAAGTACATGTAACTGAGACCATGTGGCTAAGCCTATCACACTCTGATCCAGCTTTATAAATATGAAAACAAATTTACCCATACACAGATACTTAGGTTGTTTCTCTATCTTGGTTGTGGTGAATAATGCTGAAATGAACATGGGTGAACAGGTATCTATTTGAGAGACAATAGCATTCTTAACAGGATAAGATCATATCCCATTAAGGATTTTAATTAGATCTCCCTGATTAATGAAGGTGAATACTTTTTATAAACCTGATGGTCATTTATACATCCTCTTGTGAGAAATGTATGTTGACATGCTTTTCCTTTTTCAACTAGGTTATTGTGTGTGTGTGTGTGTGTGTGTGTGTGTGTGTTCTATTTTGCTGTTGAGTTGTGTGAGCTCCAAATCTATTTTGGATTTAATCCCTTGTCAGTTGTATGCTTTATAAATATTTTCTCCTACTTTGCAAGTTGCCTTTTTCATTCATAGGTTATTCTACCCAATACCATTTATCTGTTGTATTGGTTTTCTGTGTTTTCAGTGTCATAACCAAAAAATCATTGCCAATGTTGCACCCATCTATAGGTAAAGATCTTTATCCTCTAAAACCTGTCTGAAAAAAGTGACTGTTCCCTCAAACATGCAGACTTCAATATGAGTTTATTAGAAATATGAAAAATCATGAGAGCCAAGTGTGGTGGCACACACTTCCCATCTCAGTGGCTCAGAAGGCTGAGGGGGATCCTGCGTTCAAAGCCAGACTCAGTAACGTTGAGGCACTAAGCAACTCAGTGAGACCTTATCTCTAAATAAAATACAAAATAGGGCTGGGGATGTGATTCAGTGGTTGAGTGCCCCTGAGTTCAATCTCCAGTACCAAGAAAAAAAAAAGAAAAAAAATTCAAAGTAATACACTAATTTTCTAGTAACTGACTAAATAGAAGTGGAAGTGTATGAATTGCTTGACAAAGAATTAATAATAATTATCTTAAAGAAATTTAGTAAACACCAAGAGAACAGAGACAGGCAAAGAGAAAAATCAAGAGAACAGTACATTAACAAAATATAAATTTCAACAGTGATGCATGAAAAAGAACCCAACAGAAATTCTGAAGCTACAAAACACAATAAATGAACTAAGATTCGATAGGGAACTTCCTCAGCAGATTTAATATATCAGAAAAAAAGATCAATGAAATTATTTTGTCCCATAAATAGTTTTAAATTGTTCAATCATAGGAGGAATGAATTTTAAAAAGCAAAGAAAATCTCTGTGATTTATAAGATGCCATAAAATATATGCATTGTAAGAGTCTCAGAGGAACAGAGAAAGAAAAAATGGAAGAAATATTTTAAAAACTAATGACAAAAAACTCCCCAAATCTGGTGAGGGAGGTGAATACCTAGATCTGTGTTTTTATTTTTCAATATCTATTCCTATAGCTGGGTACAATGGTGCATACATGTAATTCCAGCAACACAGGAGGCCGAGGGAGGAGATTGAAAGTGCAAGGCCAGCCTCAACAATGTAGAGAAACCCTTAGCAATTTAAAGATAACTTGTCTCAAAATTTTAAAAATTAAAAAAAAAATGGAAAGAGGGATGTAAATTAGTGGATAAATAACCAAGGGTTCAATCCCTTGGACCAAAAAAAAAAAAATCAATTTCTACACCTTTTCTGAAATCATCCCTTGTTGACTTTTAAATGAAATATTTTGAATCTCCTATATAAGATACTACCTTCTCTATTGTAACTTGGTTGCTTACACAAGTGTTATACTTTGGTTATAAAATAAAATGTTTTCAAAACTTAATATGCCATAGTTTCTTTTCAGGAGCATTCAAGTTATGTTCAAAACATTGTTATTCTGCACAGTTGGTTTTCAAAATTGAATGCAGTCATATGATCTGCATCCACAGACCAGGTTTCTTGAATTTCTTCCTTTCTTGTTATAATCATTCCTACCCTGTAGTATTCTCTAAAGCCAATCGTCTTGGGTACTTTGAAGGAATTTGAATAACATACTAATTTATCTGTTTAATTTTTGATTAATTCATAGCTTGATTTAAAAAAAAAACCAATAGATTCTTGCTCTTTTCCTGGAATTGTGATGAAGTTTTCACACTGAGTGTAAGTGACTCATTTTTTCTGCATTTTAAGTAAGATCCACCAAGCCAGCTAATGCCAACCTCTCTTTACAAGGTGGGCAAAAACAGGTACCACTACTTGGTTAGTTCCAAAACAACTTTTTTGTCTTCAATCCTACATCCATTTAATAAAAATCTTTGCATGAATTTAGGAATCAATTATTCTATTTCTTTATGTACCTTTCAGAAACACGCACTAGCTATATTCCTAGAGCCAAGAGTAGGTGTCTCCATACAATCACATTTAAAAATTAAAGAGTATATGAAAAACAGCTACCACTAGTTTATTTCTCAGCTGGACACTCTTCATCTGGTGATCTGATGACTCATGCCCATAGAACTGAAGGATCTGAAGAAGGATAGCAGTCAGGGATCAGTAGGGGTCACTAGATTTAGACAGCAGTTCAGAATGAGCAATTGGCCTTTAGGATCACTTTGATCTTCTCTGTCCCCCAAACCCATAAGTAAAAAATTGTCAGACAGAATGCAACAATCACAGTCTAAAAGGATAAGTGTTACCTAACATTCAAATGAGATGCCTGTATCTCTCTTTTTTTTTTTTCCTTTGTACTTTCTCTTAGTTAGCCACAAGGAAAGAGTACGTAATTTGATCCCAGACCAAGCCACTAATACAGCTCTAGCTTGCACAATGGGAAATAGAGGAAATGGATTTTGAATTAGGTATAAAATTACAACTTTGAGCACAAACAGAACATGGTTTTGGAGGATGGTTACATACATAGAGATCCTGAGAAGAAAATAAACAAGCACATGAAAGGAAATGTGGATGGGACACAGCTGGCGATTGTTAACAAATGAAAACAACTGCATGCTTAAAACCCAAGAGTTACCTTGTGCAAGTGGCACATGCCTGTAATCCCAGCAACTCAGGAGGAAGCCTGAGGCAGAAGGATTGCAAGTTCCAGGTCAGCACTTAGCAACTTATTGAGATCATAAGTGACTTACCAAAACTCTGTCTCAAAATAAAAACTAAAAAGGACTGGGGATGTGCATTCAATCTCCAGCATCAGAAAACTATTTTTTAAAAAATGAATTAGTAGAAATTTGTAAATATGACACATTTGAGTTCATCCTCCATGGCTCCAAGTTCAGGGGAGAGCCACCCCACACTGGGGTTCCTTATTCATCAAAGCATGGCTCCACAGCCCAACATCAGGATACATATAGACTTGAGGCTGCCACCGCCACAAAATTGGGCTATCATGGTTTTTATCAAGGGACAAAAATAAGGACCTAGTAAGATGTCACCAAGATCCCTGTGGCCTGTCTGTATGAGAGGTTTCTCTACTAGGGGTGCCGACAGTTATCCTGTAGCTGAGGTAACAGAGAGTCCTGCATGGGGTTGCTTATCTCTTCTTTCTCCTACCAATAGCCAACTTCTTATGATTGCCCTCACACTATTCTTATAATCTAATACCTTCCTATTCTCAGATCCTACCTCATAAACATCTCAGCCAATCCCTCAGTGCCCCCTTTCACCATCAGAAACTGTAAAGCATTACTCATTGAGTATATGGTTGAAGATAACTGAACTCATCATTTCTGATTACAGTAACAAAACTATAAATGTAAAAATAGAAGCTAATTGACATATGGCTGCACGTTGGGTATATTGAGTGCTGTAATATTGATCTCTCCCTTAAAAGTGAGGTATTTTTAACCTGTAGGCACACTATAAGACAATGGGACAGAAGCTATAATACCTCAAGTCTACATTGCAGGAGAGGAAAATAATGGACATCATGAAAAAACAAGGGAGGAAATTGCCCTAAACAAACCAAGATACGACAACACTAGAATCCATACATAGTGCAGTAGGTGAAATTTCAGAGAAGGAATTCAGAATATACACAACTAAAATGATTTGGGAATTAAAGAATGACCTAAATGAACAGATACAGGCAAAAATCAATCACTCCAACAAAGAGATAAGAGAACAAATTCAGGCAACCATCAATCACACCAACAAAGAGATAAGAGAGCAAATACAGGTTGTAAGAGATTACATCAAGTAAAAGATAGAGATACTGAAAACAAACAAACAAACAAAAATCCTTCAAATGAAAAAACAATAAGTCAATTAAAAAAAACTCAATAGATAGCATCACCAACAGACTAGATCCCTGGAAGACAAGAACTCAAACAATGAAGACAAAATATACAATCTTGAAAATAAAGTTGACCTCACAGTAAAGATGGTAAGAAACCATGAACAGAACATCCAAGAATTATGGGATTCCATCGAAAGACAAAATTTAAGACTTTTGGGGATAGAGAAAGGTTCAGAGGTTCCAACCAAAGGAATGAACAATCTCTTCAATGAAATAATATCAGAAAATTCCCCAAGCATGAAGAATGAATTAGAAAATCAAATATAAGAGGCCTATAGGAAACCAAATATACAAAATTACAACAGATATACACCAAGACACATTTTTATAAAAATGCCTAGCATAAAGAATAAGGGTAGAATTTCAAAGGCCACAAGAGAGAAAAATCAGATCACCTATAAGGAAAGACCAATTAAGAACTCAGTAGAACTTTTTACCCAGACACTCAAAGCCAGGAGATCCTAGAACAACATATACCAAGCTCTAAAAGATAATGAATGCCAACCAAGAACTTTATATTTGGCAAAATTAAGCTTCAAATTTGATGATGACATAAAAAAATTTCATGATAAACAAAAGCTAAAAGAATTTACAGCAAGAAAGCCTGCATTATAGAACATTCTTGGCAAAATATTCCATGTGGAGGAAATGAAAAACAACAATGAAAATCTACAAAGAAAAGAACTACAATAAAAGAAAAGCCAACCAAAGGAGAATCAAAGTCAATCTAAATACCAAAAATAAACACCAATGACTAGTAATACAAACCATATCTCAATAGTAACCCTAAGTGTTAATGGCTTAAACTCACCAATCAAAAGAAATAGACTGGTAGATTTAATTTCAAAAAAAAAATATTCAACAATATGTTGCTTTCAAGAGACTCATAGGAAAAGATGCCCACAGACTAAAGGTTGGAATAAAATATACCATTTAAAAGGTCTACATAAGTAAGCAGGGGTTCCCATCCTCATATCAAATAAAGTAGATTTCAAAGCAAAGTTAATAAAAATGGATTAAGATGGACATTTCATATTGTTTAAGGGAACCATGCATTAGCAAGACATATGGTTATAAATATATATGCCCCAAACAATGAAACATGTACACTCATCAATCAAACTCTTCTCAAGTTCAAGAGTCATATAGATCACAACATAATAATTCTGGGTGACTTTAACACACTTCTTTCACCACTAGATAGATCTTCCAAACAAAAGCTAAACAAAGAAACTATAGAACTCAATAATAAAATCAATAACTTAGACTTAACTTACATATATAGAGTATATTATCCATCAATGAGTTAATAAACTTTTTTTCTCAGCAGCACATGGATCCTTTTCTAAAATAGACCATATGTTATGCCATAATGCAAATCTTATTAAGTACAGAAAGTAGAGATACTCCCCTGCATTCTATCAGACCACAATAGAATGAAATTATAAATCAATGATAAAATAAAAAATAAAAGCTACTCCAACACCTGGAGACTAAATGATATGCTATTGAATGAACAATGGGTTGCAAAAGACATCAAGGAGGAGGCCCATCATGTCAAAGTAGGCCACAACTTTCTTAATAAGATTCTTATAGAGCAAGAAATAAAATCGAGAATCAATAGATGGGGTGAATTCAAACTAAAAAGTTTCTTCTCAGCAAAAGTCACAACTAATGAGATGAAGACAGAGTTTACAGAATGTGAGCAAATCTTTACCACAAGCACATCAGATAAAGCATTAATCTCTAGGATATATAAAGTACTCAAATATCTTAACACCAAAAAAACAAATATCCCAATCAATAAATGGTCAAAGAAACTGAACAGATACTTCACAGAAGATGATATACGATCAATCAACAAACATATGAAAAAAATTTCAACATCTCTAGCAATTAGAGAAATGGAAATAAAAGTTACTCTAAGGAAGACTATACTTTCAGAGATCATTTCTATGGTATGTTACTAGAGAAGTTTCTCTGATGATGTAGAGTACTGGAAACTCACTCCAGTCTGAATGGCAGCTATCAAGAATACAAACAAAAATAAGTGTTGGTGAAGATGTAGGGGAAAAGGCGCACTCATACGTCACTGGTGGGACTGCAAGTTGGTGCTGTCAATCTGGAAAGCAGTATGCAGATTCCTTGGAAAACTTGGAATGAAAACACCTTTTGACCCAGCTATCCCACTCCTCGGTTTATACCCAAAGGACTTAAAAGCAGCATACTACTGGGACACAGCCATATCAATGTTTATAGCAGCACAATTCACAATAGCTAAAATATGGATTCAACCTAGATGCCCTTCAGTAGATGAATGGATAGAAAAACTTTAGTATATATACACAATGTAAACTTACTCAGAATTAAAAGAGAATAAAATTATGGCATTTGCAGATAAATAGATGAAGTTGGAGAATATAATGCTAAGTGAAGCAAGCCAATCCCCCAAAACCAAAGGCCGAATGTTTTCTTTAATATGAGTATGCTGAGTCCTAATGGTTATTGGGTGGGGGAGCATGGGAGGAATGGAGGAATTTTAGGGAAAAGGGGAGGTAGGGGAATGGAGGGGGCAAGGGGGTAGAAATGATGGTGGAATGAGTTAGAAGTCATTACCCTAAGTACACATATGAAGATATGAATGATGTGCAAATACTTTATGTACAATCAGTGACTAGAGAAATTGTGCTCTGTATGTGTAATATGAAGTGAATTGCATTATGCCATCATGTATAACAAATTAGAATAAATAAATAATTTAATTTTTAAAAAGAATAAAATTCTAAACGAATGGAGTTGGAGAATATAATGCTAAGTGAAGTAAGCCAATCAAAAAAAAAAAAACCCAAATACCTAATATTTTCTCTTATATAATGATGCTGATTCATAATGGGGATGTGGGAGCATGGGAGGAATAGACAAACTCTAGATAGGGTAAGCAGAGGGAAGGAAAAGGAAGGGGCATGGGGGTAGGAAAGGCAGTGGAATGATATGGAAATCATTACTCTAAGTACATGTATGAGGACACAAATGGTGTACATTATGTTCAACCAGAGATATAAACAATTGTGCTCTATACGTGTAATATGAATTGAAATGCATTCTGCTCTCATATATAACAAGTTAGAATAATTTTAAAAACTCAGTCATATAGGTAAAAAAAGAATAGAAAAAAAGAAATTTATAAATTTGATAAATTTACTTCATCTAAGAAGTATTTTCTGAGTGGTTTCTAGGTAGTCCAACACTAATATGGCCCCAGGAAGCCAACATAGCTCATGACAGAGAAGAACTGGGTGCAATTAGATTTCAGGCTGACAGATTTCATTTGTGAAAGCTTCTGTTACTCTCACGATTGGGTAGAATTTATTCCTCCGTTTTCTGCTATTCCAAACCATGTCTGTATAAAGCTAGGCAAATATTTATGTTTCAATCTATAATATATATATAATTGAAATTACATAATGTATGTAATTGAAACCATTCTTTATTTTACAGATATTCTTAATCTAGTGTATGAGCAAATTGTCATACCCTCTATCATAAGACCAGAAGTCTGAATTAAGTATGCTAGAATCAACTCTGGCATATCTTAATATTTTGAGGTGGATAATTAATTTATTTAAGTCCCTTTCTCCTTAAACAACAATAATAGTCTCCAAAAGTTGTTGTAATTATATACATATATATTAGTATATATAAAGTATACCAGCTACTGAATAGTGGGTTTTCAAAATGATTAATTCTTTCCATGTCAGTCTTTCATTCATTTATTTTCCCAGCCCAAATTATTCAATATTGTTAAAATACAAAATTTTAATATATGCTAATATGCTGAGGGCCATTACCAAGTAGGAATGATGCATCGAAATCCTTGCCAGCGTACCCCATGTTAAATGGACTTGCCTTGGAAATTTGCTGCGACCTTGCTTGTGTGTTTGAGAAAGGTGACCCTGCTCAATCACCAGGGTGGATCCAGGATTAGGGTGTATCTTGCAGGAAGTATCCCCGTCCTTGGGTTTAGGGCATGACAATAGGAGTTTTAGGGAAGTTGGAGGTTGAAGATTATTGCTGCTGGGAGTAGGGCGTGCCTGCTGCCTGAGTTCCTGCTGAGTTCTCCTGGAGAGAAAGTATTTAGGATGTGAATTGTGCGGGAGAACTGGATTGCCCCTGGACCTGTGTGGAGGTGGTGTGAGAGCGGGAATAAAGAATTGCTGTTTGAACCTACAAAGGTGTGTGGTGGCTCGTGATTCTGGTGCCAAGCTGAGACCTTGGCATTTTTTGTTAACATCAATCCTAATGCGCCCACTACTGGGGCTAGACAAGGTATCAGGAAAGAAAAAAGATTAGGAAAACAAGAACAAGGTATAGCAGCGCCAATTCAAATAGATCAAGGAACAGACAGAAATGGGTTGGATTTTCAGAAAGGGCCACTGAGGCTAATATCATGCTGCTATCTTCAAATAGTGTTCCTATATATAAGATTTATTTGTTTACCTCCTTTGAATAGTCCTGTCATCATTCTTCACAAGATTTATCTTATTAATGTTATCTGGGTTTAAGCTTTCTAGTGAGAATATGTGACCCTCAGTTTGTCTTATGTACTTCTTATTTTAATGCCCTAGCTTACCAGAGGCATCCTTAGGTGACTAGGATAGGGCCTTAGCTGTTCCCCTGTTTTACTCCACACATCAGTTACATAAATGTTTGCAGTCAGATTCATATCTGTAGCACATATAGCCTGAACTATGAAAAGTTAAAATATATACATATGTGTGTATATTTATAATATTTATGTAATATACAAAAAACTATGTATATATATATTCATAAATGCATATGTATTCATATTATGAACTTTGGTAGTACCTAATTACTTTTCACCAAACTTAATCTTTGTTTTCTCTAGTTACTGAGAATTAAGTCATTACTCCATTTATTACTTTAAAGAGATTTTCAAACATGTCAGGGCAATAGATTCTTTACCAGGTTTTCTGATGTTACTCAAAGAAAACATGGTTCAAAGGATGATTTAGAGCACATATTCCCTGTTCTCTTACTGAGCACATACTTTTTAAGTCTTTGTTGGAAGGAATATGACTGAGATTAAATATTTCAACCTTGGCATTGGATAAAACTGGTTGTATCTCTAGGTCCTGCCATTTATTAATTCTATAATCTGAAAAATGTTATTTGCACTCTAGTAATTTGTGAAGTAGAATTAGAAATAGTGCCCATCTAATAATGACTGATGTGTATCATACACATTGCAAGCAATGTGATAATTCTTATACATATATAGATATACAGATAGATATGTAGATACACTCATATGTTCTATATTTTCTTAATTATTTTTAATAGTAGCTGGATAAGTTAAGAATTATATTCTTCTCTGTTTTTTAATATATCTTTTATTTGTCAATGGACTTTATTTATTTACATGTGGTGCTGAGAATCAAACCCAGTGCCTCACACATGCTAGGCAAGCACTCTAAAACTGAGCCACAACCCCAGTCCTTCTCTGTTTTTCATAAGAGAAAAATGTTTTTTAAAGAGTTCAAGCAACTTGTAAATATCTAAGGTGAGTTTGCAGTAAATTGCAAATAGATTTTAGTTCTAGTTTAGTTTTTTTTTTCCTAGGACCATGTTATATCTATTCTAACTTCATTTTAAAAAATCCTGATTTTCAATGTTTCTCTAAATGAACAATTTTTGACTATAAAAATTCAAGTACCAAGAATGATGCATGAGAATATCTTAAAGTATTAATATACAAGTACGGCTGACAGAACCTGATATGACGAGCAATTCCCAGAGGTGTTTGATTCAGCAACACTCACCTTCCCTCTTATTAGAATAATATTCCATAAGGTTCTGCTCTAAGTAATCTGATAAATAATCTCCTCCATACTATTCATAAATTAATTCATAAATTAATTCTGTACTCATATAAGCTATTATGTTTACATAATGATGGTATAAATCATGTTATGTGGGCATTGACCTTTTTCATTTACACATAGAAGTGACTGTAAGCAGGGGAGTTGGTATTTGTATCAAGAAATATTTTATTAGTGTTGCCTGCTACCAGGTAATTGAAAATATTATTGTAGGTAATTTTTAAAACTTTGGAACAATTTATGATTTAACAGAATGGAGACTTAAACAGGGGTCCAAGAATCTTGGTTTTGTGTGAGTCTATCATGCTATTATTGAAATTTTGGTAAATCAATTCTGTGAATGAGTTTTCCATCCATTTCTTTCCAATAAGGACACCCCTTGTTTGGCCAGTGCAATAACATGTATTCTTTCTCTGCATTATTGCAACTGCTGCTTTTCCTACATTCCTTCCTTCATCATTTCTAGTAGTAGCAATTCAAAGAAACAAACCAGAAAACCAACACCAACAACAAAATGTCAAGTGAATTTTCCACATGATGTTTTTTCACATGCTTCAGAGTTTTAAATCACTTTTAAAAAATATTTTTCTTAGTTAAAAAGGGATACAATGACTTTGTTTTATTTATTTATTTTTATGTGATTCTGAGAATCAAACCCAGAGTCTCACATGTGGTACGCAAGTGCTCTACCACTCAGCTACAACTCCAGCCCCTTAAAGCACTTACTCAAACTCATAAAATGCTTGATTATTCTCAGAAACAAGAAACAGAATACATAAAATTGTCTTATCCTAGTTTTTCAAATTATCATCAGATTTAATGCCAAAGTGATTCTGTAAGAAATATTCAGCACATTATGAATCAGGACTAAAACATAAATATATATGTATGAAAACAAATCCCACAAGACATAATCTCTCATTCTAAAAAATAAATTCTTCCAAAAAGTGGTAAGGCACTAAATAAAGGGTTTCTTTAATATATTTCTTTTCAAAGAATAGATTCCAAATTTGCCAAAATGTGATTTTCTTGTATTAGAGAACTTCACAGACAATGCTGCTATAATTTTCTCTGAATAAGTCTATTATTCTGGAAAAAAATCAACATATTAACTGCAATTTTATGTCAGTTTCATTTTTCCTACAGAAAGCTCAGGGTATTAGAATGTTTCAAATAAAAACTTTCTTCACATTCTCTTTACTAGTTTAACTTATTCAAAATAATGTCCTCATGAGCTGATGTAGTTCATTTCGGCCGTTTAAATAATATTGCATTTGCTAGCGAGAAGATTAAACTATTCTTCCATTTTTACCTTACAAAAATGCTCATTTCTGAGAGCTTCTGACCCCAAAATTTTAGAAATCAAAAAAAAAAAGTACAATATTATTTTTCCTTCTTAACATTGTTCAACTCACCTTTTCCTTTTCATATAATAAATGAAATCCCAAAGCCACTCATGTTAGTATTAGGAAGGACCCTAATAGTTTTCTAATTTGATGTCTTTCATTCTATATATTGGAAGAATACATGTCTCCACAGTAACCCCTTTCAAATTAGTAAAATAGGTTCACCTTTTGGAAATGACTCTAACTACAGAGAAGATATTCTGGTTTATATCTTGGAACTCTCAACCTCATCCTCAGAAGCTTTCATATTCATTAATGACACTGACCTGTAGCCATAAAAGAGACTCAATCAAGTCAAACTATTTTCAGGAAAAGGTAATACTAAAAAAGACATTTTCAAGTGAACCCTTAGTTCTCTGGTGAGTTAAACTCACAAGAGACCCCCTTTCATTCTCTCTTGGCCAATTGAAATTCTCTCTGACCTATAATATACAAATTTGACTTCTATCTTCTGTTGAAAAGAAATGCCTTTATTCTCACAAAGTTAAGAATTCTATCTGAGACTCCCACTGGATGCTAGGAGCAGTTCCTATTTGAATTCCTCACAAATGCAGTGAACCTAAGAGGCTATGTATATAAATATTTCATTGTTTTTAGCTGTACCTTAAATAATAAATGTTTGGCTTGTTGAATTTTGATTTTTGAACATGAGACCCATTTTTTTTTCATTTTAAAACTGGTTACAAAAAGATGATTTTTCTCTTTCCCTATCTATTGTGAATTATCTATGAGTTAAGAGCCTAAATTTTAGAAATTTCACTCTGTTTTATTTTTGCTATTATATTGTAGAACTCATGCAAGGGGTAGGGGCCAGAAATCTTTGCATGCACACTCATCACAAACTCAGGAATTTCTGTGACCAATATATCCATAGATAAAGGTTGATGCCCTCAGGAGTGTGTTCAATTTAAATGGATTAAATGAGAACAAATGAATTCCAATCAAATCTGACTGTGATCTATGATGTGTGTTCTAGAAAGGGCTCATAGTGTTTCCGTTTTGACACAGAACTGATACCTATGTGGTTTGGTTGATCTCCATGTCCACATAGCTTATCAGAAATCCTGTTTCTATGACTATAGTATTGTATGAGGTATAGGTAGACACTGAAAGCAACATAACTTGTACTCTGTGCAGACATCAAACTTCTGGTGGACTATAGAACAGTTAGCAATTTTATTTTCCCATATGCACATATATAAAATGATGCTAAGGATATTGATTCCATTTTCCATGCAGGAATGTTATAAGTAAAGCCATACATAATAAAATGAGTGCTTAACTTATAAATTATTAATAATATAAATTATTTAAATATAAATTATATAGTATAACAATAAATTTATATAAATAATATTATTAATTATAATACACATTGACAAGTTATATGTTAAAGAGCAGGGTATCATTGAAACTTTCAAATTTTATATTTTAAATGAATAAATTTTGATTTCACATACAATTTTTTTAAATTTTATTGTTTTTTTTTAGTTATACATAACAATAGAGTTTATTTTGATATGATCATAGAAGCAAGGAATATATCTTATTGTAATTAGGACTCCATTCTTATGGATATAAAAATGAAACAAAACTTACAACCCTCAATATCCATGTCTTTGCCTAAATGTGTATGTTCATGTCTGTCTGTAATATACAAGCATATATGATATGCCATATATTACATAAGATATTTAATATAAAATATAAGTTAGATGTGTTATGTATGCACATGTAATAAAACACATGCATATACATGAACATATACATGTACATTTGCTATATACACAGAAATGCTTTCTGTGCAAGGACCTTTGAAAATATAAAGAACTAAGTTGAAATGTTAACAAAATATAATAGAGCCATATAAGCAGTGTTCTTTTTAAGAAAGAGAGAACAAGGAAATAAAAATAGTAGTTCAAAAGTAAGAATAAAATTTACAGACAACATTCGAAAAGATAAAAGAGTTTTTTCTGGGTTGAGTATATTAAATCAGGAATTTTATTAGAAGCCACAGTTTAAGGGAAAAGAAATTCATTATTTGACTAATAGTAAGATTTTAGAAGTTTCAAAGAAACAACAATCTCATTTACTCACTTAAGGAAGATAGTTTGGCCAATTATTGGAACTAAGAATAAGATTTATTTTCCGGGTTTTACAAAGCAAGTTGTTCAAAAGAAAATCTACTCAAGGTTCAGATCTTTATGAAATGTGACAAACACAACTAACAATGATCCATTTTCAACTCAGGCAGCACCCATTGCATAATAAAAGCCTGGATAAAAATCACTATCCTAATATACCTGTTTTACTATAATTGAACACTTTTCATTGAGACAGAATAGAAAAATCATAAAAATATCTGCTTGTGGTTCAACCAGCTCATGAATGTGTTTCAGACAGGACACCAGTAATTTTGGTGAGGCTACACTTCCTTCTTCCTTGCCTTTTCAGTCTATCTTATGTACAAACAAAGATTTGTTTCGCAGAGAAAATATTTGTTGGCATTATGGTATTTAATTTGCTTACAATTCTGTGGACCAAAGTTGCCGAAACTATAAAATGATTAATCAATTTATTATACGAACAAAACAGACAACAACAACAAAAATAGAAACTTTTGCCAAGTGTTTGGCTGAGAAAAATATATTTGAAATGGTATGAAAGAGAATCTCCATCTTTTTCTTCTTTGCACTGGAAACTTAAGAAGTGCATAATTCATGGTGTTTGTTGGTGAAAAGGCAAATCTCTAGCTGGGAAGTGTATCTCTGGAACATAACTTTCCTAATTCTAAGATGCCTTTTATCTAATAGCTTACCTTAAACATTCAAAAACATTTTTCAATATTTTCCACTTCATAGTCATTATTTTCACTAACATTGTAAAGGGAAAGAAAGTACTAATTATAACTTCAAAATAAAATAAAAATTAGGCCTTTGTGGTGAAAAAGATAATGATCAAAAACCTTTTCTTTGTTTTCCTGCAGTCGCTGCCTGCCAAGCACTTTTAGACTTTAAGACATCTCAGTCCTTCCTGTATTAACCTGGCTTTATTAATTAGATTTTAAATCTGTAGGTTGAGTAAAAGTTCAAAATAAAACTTTTGAGTTCTTAATAATTTATATTTTCTTATTTCTAAAACTGATATCCAGGTACTCTGAAATAATACTAGCCTCTATATCATTGAAATAGTCATACTAGTTTTATACAGGTTAGTAAATAGCTATTGCTCAATTTCTCACCCATCCTGAAACTACCACTGTTGTCTCCACCAAGAAAAAGCTCCATTGTCCAGCAACCAGTGGAGTAAAGACTAGTCCTCCAGGACTCTGCTTAGCATGGCACACAGCTTCAGTTTTGATGTACCTTTTCTTATTTCTCATAAAGTGTTAATTATGGTAAATGTTGTTTTAATTCCCTCCCACCTACAATGCTGTCTTCAATTATGCAAAGGAAAAAAAATGGTAGTGTAAGTCAAAATTATGGTAGCAGAAATAGAATTGACTTGCTCTAATTATATCCAGGAAATGTCCTCAACATATGGGTAAGATTCATTCTTCTAGGAAGCAAAAACTATTAAAAGAAGGAGGAGAAAGAAGAATGGGAGTAGGGGAAGAGAGGGAAGAGGAAGAAGAGGAGACTGACAGATGGCAAGGATCATCTAGTCCTGCCTACTGTCAATTCCTGCATAGTGGAGAAATACTCTTTTACATAAGCATTGTGCAATGTGCATCTCAAATGTCTTTCCATTATCTACCAGATTATTATTGTTTTCCTACCATCAGTCAGTTGGCCCTGACTGATAATATTATCAAAACTCTTTCTTAAAAGTGGGAAATATCATTTGGAAGTTGAAGAGAGAACTGTAACTTTAAACCATACTTGCTCTAAATTTTCACATTTAAAAAAAAGGAAGCAATGAAACACACCCATTGATCTATGTCAAGGTGAAAGATCCCACCTTAAAAGGGTGGTATTACATCAGAAAGGGCATGATATTACCTTGGAAAATAAATATTTCTTAAGCATAAAAATGAAAACTATAAAGCACAGAAATTTTGAGTTTCATTAATTCAAACTTCATAACAATATGCTTATAATTTTTATTTATGAGAAGATTGCAATGATTTGGGGCATAAAAACATAATGGACTATGTTGAAGATAATGAGGAAAAAATATAAAGTTATAAAATTCAGGCAAAGATGTTGTACCTAAATGGTATATGCTTATTTAAAATGTGTCATTTTTATGGATATATCATTAGGAATTAAGAGCTTTATTCATTATTTGTTAGGCATTTATTGTGCTTCAATAATTTTCAAAGTCATTAGGACCAATGGAATTTTTGATATATTAAATAGTCCTAAAACACAAATATTATTATCATCATATTCAGAAATGAAAAACTTGAGGCTAAGTGTGGTTAAATCTAGTTTTAGAAACTAGATTCAGCCATATATCAGCCTGACATGTTGATATGTGCTTTGGGCACTTGGTAAAACAGGGAAGATTTCCTTGACTGATTAAATTTAATTTGTTTTTAGTAAGAACCATTCCTAACTTTAAAAAATAAATAAATAAACCTAAAACTTTAGGTTTTAAACCTAAAGGATGGGAATATTATATATTTTTTCATAAATCCGATCAGATTTCAAATTTTAAATTATAAAAGGATAGAACACAGGTTTCACTTAAGTCCAGTGTGAGGGGCTGCTCTGAATACATATAGATTCTCTCTCTAAATATGACAATAGGCAGAGGTGACCCTAATCTTCTTTGTGTTTCATGTGAAAAGATTTAGTGGCTTTACTTTGGTATCCTTTGCATATTTATCATACATTTTTAGGAACTTCTCCAAAAACATTCTTACATGTAGGTTGCTATAGTTTGGGTCTTGAATTTCTCCAAAAGGCCCAAGTGTCAGAGCCTGACCCCCAGGATGTGGCTGTACTGGGAGGTGGTGGAACCTTTAGAAGGTGAGGCTTAATTGAAGCAAGGCAGGTCATTGAGGGGGTGCTCCCTAAGGGGATATTGGGACACCTGACTCCTATTTTCTCCTTGCTTCCTGGATGCCCATGAGGATGGCAGACCTCCTCCACCATACACTGCTGCTCTAATGTACTGTGCCCCACAGGCCCAAAGTGACAGGGTCAAGAAGGGTCTGAAATCTGTGAAATCACCAGCCAGACAAACCTCCTGTGTTTATATGTTTATTTTCCCAGGTGTTTTGAAAGCTGACACAAAGATGGGTCACAGTGTCTTTGCAAGTATAACATGCCGCAGTCTGGCTGGGCACAAATCAGGAGCCACTCAAGCAGGAACAAACTTTATTTCCAAACTCCTCCAGCACACTCCCTGGGAACTCTCCTGAACGCCACCCAGCGGCTCCTCCAGGAACACACCACACACCAAGGGGAACTCCCACCACCGGAACTTCACCAACCAACGTGAACTCTTCAGGAATTCCCGCGAGAGCTCAACCGCAACTCAGGAACTCAATGGGAACTCTGCGAGAACTCAAAAGTCATCATCTTAATGGCTCGCTGGCGTCACCTCTCAACCACTACTTCTGGCAAAAATGCCATGTATCATCCCAACTCGGCTGTGGCCCTCAACAATAACACGTTTTACTTACAGCTCCAATGTAAATTTTTGTTTGATCTTTGAAAAAAAAAACATGTAATTTTTGAGACTTATTTGAAAATAGTAGTTAGCCTTAACAGATTTTCATAGTATTCTTCTTTTTCCTATTAGATAAGGGGGAAAAGATACATTGTGATTGTAGTTAAGAGGTATCAAGTCTGTAAGAAAATTCATATAGCCTCTCTTAAGGGAAAAATGCCCATTTAACCACCCTTAGCCTCAAGTTTTTCATTTCTAAATATGAAGATAATAATGAACATGTTTTAGGACTATTTAATATATCAAAAGATCCATTGGTCCCAATGACTTAAAAAATTATTGAAGCACAATAAATGCTTAACAAATAAAGAATGGAGCTCTTAATTCCTAATGACATATCCATTAATTAATTAGAATTTTATTTTACAGCATGCTGAGTCGCTCTTGTGTTTGTTAGGGCAATAAACCTGTAGTGTTTAATATATATTGCATTATTCAGTTTTCATATTCATTTAAAATATCTTCCCATAGTTGTTTCTTATAATTTATCTTTGATTAGGCACTATAATATGATGGGTAGAAGTATAAGCTCTAGTATCAAACTGCTTCTTTTAAAATCCTATTTCATTACTAACTGATTTCACAACTTAACTTCTCAATGCCTGGAATTATTTGTCTGTAAAAATAGTAAAAAATGCAAAACTTCTTTGAGCTGCTTTAAGAAATAAATTGGTCAACAAACTAACATTAGAATATCCATCTCACAATTTGTGTTTGACAATTCTGATTGACTTTTGTTTTTGCATTTATTTATATTGAATTTTTTTATCAGCAGAAAACTAAAAAGGCTTGTATATCAGGAGAGTTTGAAATTTGAGGAAGAACTCTGATCACAAAATCAATTCTACCGAAACAGAGATGGAGCTGACCTAATGGCGAAGCACCAGGCAGATGTTAAAGAACTTCAGTTATAGAACTAAGTGGTTTTTGTTTGTGTTTTAGGGAATGATTGGGATTGATGCACAGACTGTATTATATATGTCCCTAAAAGCTTCCTAGTATTTATATAAGTTCAAGGATACCAAAGAGATGCTATTTTTCCTAATCTAAACCATGTTTTATATTTCTGTCACAGACTTTTACTGTTTATTTATTTATATCCTGTCTTGTTCCAAATACAAGTTTAAGGTGACTGCAGGGATGTGTAAGATATAAGTTTGAATAAATTGAATGCAGACTAGAAAGGCAAAATCAAGTTCAAAGTCACAAACTTTAACTACCAAGAAGGAAAATGAAGAAACAGAACATGGATTCCTCTCCAGTTCATAAACATGGGCACATACTTGCTCTAAATTTTCCAATTTCCAGTCAAAATGTAAAGCTTTACCTCTGAAAATCAAAATATCTGTTAAAAAAAATCATGTCGGTATTTCATGAGAAGCATTATTTAATATTGAATTTTTCTAGTAGTTCCTATTTTTATTGTTATTTATAATGAGATTTATTTTGTATCACGTTTTCAGATATTTTTTTTTAATTTTTTTTTTTAAAGAGAGAGTGAGAGAGGAGGAGAGAGAGAGAGAGAGAGAGAGAGAGAGAGAGAGAGAGAGAGAGAGAGAGAGAGAGAGAGAATTTTTAATATTTATTTTTTAGTTCTCGGCGGACACAACATCTTTGTTGGTATGTGGTGCTGAGGTTCGAACCCGGGCCGCACGCATGCCAGGCGAGCGCGCTACCGCTTGAGCCACATCCCCAGCCCCACGTTTTCAGATATTTTTTCTGAAAATAAATATACAATTGGCCTTTTAAAATAATAAATAGCTTTACATTTTGGCACCATTTTTCTTTCGTTTTCCAAAATGCATAACTTTCTTCTAATTAAGGTAGTTTAGCTTCTACCTTTCCAAGGGTTAACTTCTTACTCTTCTTGTCTAAGTGCACTTGCTAGTACTTCCATTACTGTGTTAAAGAGTAATAAAAACAATGGGTACTTTGACTTCAGGGCCTAGGGTATTGGTGATGTTTTTACTATTTCCAGCTTTAAACATGGTAGCTTTGGCATTGTATATATTCAAATAAAATATGGGTTAACATATTCTTATTTATTAATACCTGATTTTTTTTTTTGCATTTGTCGAGCTTATCAGATTTGTTCCAGGATCAGATGAATCATGACTTCTTTAAGGATGTGTATGTACTTACCAAGTAGATTTTATTGTTTATTTGGAGAACAGAGTTACCATTGTTTTCCAGCCATTACTGAATGATTTTGATGTGATTTTCATTGCATATTGGCAGAAGTTTAACATTTAAATCTAACAAAAGTGATAATGAATGTCTTCAAGATGCCTAAATTATACCATATTCTTCAGGGTATGCACTTATTTAAATGTTTACAATAATTCATTTGTATTGATTATAAGACAATAAATTTAATTTATGAATAAGGATCTGGATTTCTTTGTAGCTCTGATTTCAACATCTTATGTAAGGTAACATTCTAGAACCTCTAAAAACAAGGTTTCTGTACCATGTCTGATAGAATAAAGCAGTCATCTCAAGCTGGACTTAAAAAGTTAACTAAATATGCCTGACTTTAAAAAGAAAATCTACAAATCATGTAAGCCTTTGACCTGTATCTCCTCAGACCCCAGATTTTATCCCCTTTATTTCTGGGAATAAGAGAGACACCAAAGTAATATCATCTCACCCCACTTCCACCTTTAGTCTGCTGTTAAATATTGGTGTGGAGAGAGACAATGCATCCCTAGACCATGACCAGTGTTCAAAATAATGGAATATTTATCATAATAGAAAGAATGGTCTCTTAGTTAATTTAATTCTGATCATTAAGGGGAATACTAAAGAATACTGATAAATAGATTTTACATCCATCCAACATAATTTTTGTCCTTTATAATAATGTATAATTAGGTAAATCTTATTAATAAAATTGACCCTAGCTTACTTTTCTAAGAGAAATTTCACTGATAGCTGACATATGATTGTATGATTTTGTATTTATCAGAGGCTTTTTAAGCATACATAGGTCACATCATCCTTCTCTCAGAAAGATTTGGAAATTATTTGGATTCAGTAACTGGGACTTAGAAATATGAGTCAGACATAGTCTAAATGCCTCTTGCTTCCCACACCCCTTTCCTGCCTAATTTAAAACTAATAACACTGCTTCATATCCACATAATAGACTTTTGTTTCTTTAATTTTTCTCTTTACCAATGGTTATGATTTGGATCTTAAATGTTCGCCAAAGCCATATGCTGAAATGTTGGCCCCCAGTTGATGCAATATTGGGAGATAGATGAACTATTAGGAGGTAGGACCTAGTAGAAGAATTTAAGAAATTGAAGGCCTTGTCTCTCTCTCTCTCAATGCTTCCCAGCTGCTATGAGGTGAGAAGCTCTGCTCTACCACATGTTTCTACCAAGATGTTTAGCTTTACCATGATTCCAAATTAACAGAGTCAAGTGATCATGGAGTGAAACCTCGGAAACTGTTATCCAAATAAATATTTCTTCATTATAAATTGATTTGTCTCAGTTATTTTCTCATAGTAACAGAAAGATGAATTAACACAAACTCAGGTAAATATAATTTAGTTTTTTTAAACTATGTTCATAAAGTAGAGAACACTTTAATTATCTTCTCTGTCATCAAAATAAATCTCACCCAATATCCCTTGAGTCACTAGGATTCTGAAATTTGTTTCTTTGCATTCTGAAGGCTTTGTCTTTGTCACTGAAGAAGCTCTATGCCACCCCAAATTGCTTCTTTCTAAAGAAGCCATTGTACTCACAATAATTTTCTGTTGGGAAAGTTCCAGTGATGTTGATTATTCAAAATATGACCATTTTGGAAAGTTACCAAAATGGTCATATTTTTGAAAAGTTACACATTTCATATTAAAAGCACATAAAGCAATTACAAATGTGACTTCTGCAAGCTTCAAGAGCAAAATGGCTACAGGTACTGCCTCATTCCATGATTATTTTCTTTTCTATCAAGATACAGGAAGAGTGGTGTCCTGTTAGTAAACATTTGGCATTTGCTAAACTGCTTTAGGCAAACACACAGTGCTTTGCATATAAATCACTACATTATTCTGAGTGTGATCCTGAGGAGATAGGTAGAAATAATTAAAATATTTAACAAAAAGGTCACATAGTGTTATATATTATTAGCAAATTGCTAGAGAAAAACTGAGCATTTTACTGTACATCTGGGGAGGAATAATGGCAAAACTATGTAAACTTTTATGTCTGCATCATTTAAGAAATTATAATTGAGCTGGGAATAACTGAAGCTTTCAAGTTTACATATTATAGAAGATAATATAGGATTCATTTTCTTTCTTTTCATTTGTCCTTTTTAGTTATACAGGACAGAAGAATATATTTTGACATATCATACATACATGGAGTATAAATCCCCATTCTTGTGGTTATACATGATGTGAAGTTACACTGGTCATGTATAAACATAAGAAAGTGATGTCCAATTTATTCTACTGTCTTTCCCATTCCCCCTGTCCAATTGGGTGAACCTTCACTCCTCCCTCCCTAGCCCCTGCTGTTGTGAGTAAGCATCACATATCAGAGAATACTTTCATTTTCTGATTCTGGCTTATTTGACTTAGCATGATAGTCTTCACTTCCATCCATTTACCTGCAAAGGTAATAATTTCATTCTGGTTTATGTCTGAGTTATATTGCATTGTGTACATGTGCCACATTTTCTTCATCTATTCATCCGTTGAAGGGTACCTATGTTGATTCTATAGCTCAGCTATTATGAGTTGAACTGCTATGAACATTGATGTGGACTGATCACTATAGTATGCTGATTTAAAGATCTTTGGACAGGGGATAACTAAGTCAAATGGGGATTTCATTCCAAGGTTCCTGAGAAATCTCCATAAGGCTTTCCAGAGGGATTACACCAATTTGCAGTTCCACAAGCAATGTATAATTTTTTCCCCATGTTGTTGCCAACATTTATTGTTACTTGTATTCTTGATTATTGCCATTCTGACTAGATTGAGATGGAATCTCAGTGTTGTTTAATTGCATTTCTCTAATTGCTAATGGTGTTTAACATTTTTTAATATATTTGTTGATCACTCATATTTCTTCTATGAATTGTCTGTTCAGTATCTTTGCTCATTTATTGATTGGGTTATGTTTTAGAGTTGTTAAAATTCCATTTATTGATTCTTGATTTAACTTCACATGCTTTAGGAGTCTTCTTAAAGAATTCAGTTCAAAAGCCAACATGATGAAGATTTGGACCCACTCCTCTTCTAGTAGGCACAGGGTCTCTAGTCTAATGCCTAGATCCTTATTCCACTTCGAGTCGAGTTTTGTGCAAAGTGAGAGACAAGGATTAAATTTCATTCTGTTACATATGAATTTCCACCATGGAATAATCCAGTCATGCCTAGGCATAGTCCGAAGGGGACATCTCACTTTGGGGCCTCTAAGACCGTTTTGATTTTCATTATGAGTGGAAGAAAGGACCTTATAAGCTTTTTTGCTTCACTGGGCTATGAAGACTAACATTTACCTGTTAGGATATGAAATCTGGTAGGATGCTTCAATGGTCTTTTCACGTGGGGGCTGAAAAGCTGAATTGACTTTCAGTTTTTAAAGACCACATCATTATCTACACTCAAAGTATTCAATTCCTCTTTTTTCCAACTCACAATGATTGGGGTCCAAGGGAGGTAGCACGTCACTCACATTGGGATGCTGTAACAAAACGCTCTGCTCCCTAAGACACTCTGTTTTAGAGCTAGACATTAACACCTATGAGGTTGAGAAAGAGGTAGCATTCATCATCATTTCCCCACAGGTTCTCATCACATTTCTTCCTAGAAACCCTGGAACCCAAAATACAGTGGGTTGATGATTTCACAGTGATGAGGGATCAAATACAAAAGCCAACAATCCTAGAACCAGCAAAAGTGTCTTTCTCGCTGGGGGAAAAAATGGAGACATTCCCACATACCTGTGTCCCTTCCTGCTGCTGCTAACAAAACCTCTTAGACTGGGTAAATTATTAACAATATAAATCCACTTCCCACCATTCTGGAGACTGGTAAGTCCAAGAAGCCAAAGTGCCTTGTTGCTGTATCCTCACATAATGGGAGGGGCAGAAGTGTTGACCACAGTCTATCAAGAGGGTCTGTTTTTGTTTGTTTGTTTGTTTGTTTTGTTTTGTTTTGTTTTCAGTTTGTGTTTTGCGTTCATTGAACACACTGGACATTAAACCGAGGGCCTCAGGCATGTGAGGAAAATGCTCTAGCTCCCTGAATTTCCTTTTTGTGTTTTTATGTTTGTTTGTTTCCCAAAGATAGTGTCTTGCTAAATTGCTCAGGTTTGGCTACAATGTGTGATCTTCCTGCCTCAGTATCCTGGGTTGAGAGCAGTGTAACCTGTTATGGTTCAAATGTGAGCTGTCCCCTGCACAGGCTTCTGTGCTAGTGCAGGAATATTCAGAAGTGAAATGATGGGAATTGGAGAGCTGTAACCTTATCATTTCATCCTACATTGAATGGACTGACTGATTACTGTGGGCAGGTGGCTGGAGGAAGTGGGTTATTGGGCCATGCTATAAAAGGATACTTCATCCCTGTGACCCTTTTCATATCCTCTTTCTGTCTCTGGTTCTGGCTCTGGCTCTGCTAGTTTGCTGCCCTCAGATGAGCAGCTTTTTCTGCTGGTCTCTTTCCTCATGATGGGCTGCCTCTTCTGGTCCTAGAGCAATTACATTGGCCAAATAAATGTTTCCATCTCTAAAAGTTTCTCTTGTCAGGTGTCTTGACCACCATGATGTGAAAGCTCAATAAAACACTGCTATCCAGTGATGCATGCTGGCCCATTCCTGTAATCCCAGAAGCTCAGAAGGCTGAGGCAGGGGACCACAAGTTCAAAGCCTGCCTCTGTAACTTAGGTAAGAACTTAGTCAATCAGAAAACCTTCTAATAAAATATTTAAAAAGGTCTAGAAATGTGTTCTCAGTGTTTAAGCACACCTGGGTTCAATCCTTAGTACCAAGAAGGAAAACAAACAAACAAAAAAAAAACACTGCCATATACCATTACACCAAGCTTGGCAAATGAAAGTGTGTGTGTGTGTGTGTGTGTGTGTGTGTGTGTGCACGCGCTCGCACCTGTATGGGTGGGAGTGCTGGGACACAAATCAGGTCCTTGCACACAAAGGAGAAGCACAGTTAAGGTCCATATTCCATCCCTGGGAGGTTGAAGTCATGGCCTAACCATCTCCTCAAGGACCACCTCTCAATGTCATTACTTTATGGCTGAAGTGTCAAGAGGAACTTTGTAGAGAGACACACACATTCTAACCACAGCACCCAAGAGACAAGCCCTGGAGTTGGTCCTCATTATATGTGCTTTGTCTGAGGGGAATCTTTCAGGTGGAGGTTAGAATCTCAGATTTCCATGAAGACAAAAAGGTCTCTGGTAAAGCCAATCCATGACAATTATAAAAGCTATTGCAATTTCTCTTTTCTACAAGATGTAAGAGAGCCATGTAGAAGAAAACCCCATCTGTGTTGTATGGTATTGAACACACAGTTTCCTCACATGTAACATTTGACATCAGCAGCTGAGGGGGTGGGGATAGAGAGACACAGCAGCAAAACTTTTTACACTACTGAAGTCACCCTGCTGCAGATTTGCATCAGAATGGTGTCCCATTCTTATATTAAATGGAAACCTCAGTGGGTACCATTAAAAATATTCCTATAGGACATATCCAAAATGAGAGGTACAATAATTAAACTATTTCACCACAAACATTCACAGAACACAAGAGATGTAAGTAACACTAAATCAAAACTTGTCCTGCTCTCCTTATAAGGATGCAAGCCAGACTGAACCATCATCTTAGGTCATCACACCATAATAATGCCATTTCTGGAAGAAAAAAGAAAAAAAAAGAAAGAAAAGAACAAAAACAAACACACAAACAAATTTAAAAATTTTTTCATTAAGTGTTGAGTTTTGAACCTTTTACACCTGTCTTCAAGGGTTATAATTTACTCTATAACACTCCCTGTGCTTACTTACCTGAGAGATTTTATCATTAGATGTTGAATTTGGTCCTGTAATTATTCTATACCAGTCTGTACAATCATATGTCTGTCTTATCACCTCTTCCTAATCTCCTAGCCTTTTCTCAATGAAATTATATTTATTTTACTTTTCTTCCTGAAAAAAAAAATCTTTTCTAGGTATCAAATCTTGACTTTTACTATATTTTCCTTTGGGACACTTCAAAAATGCTCTTATTACTGCCTTCTGTCTTGCATAGTTTCTGACAGTCATTTCAATGGTTCCATGTCTACTAATAAGTTATCATTTTCTTCTGGTTAAATGAAAGTGTTTTACTCCATCTGGAGTTTTTTAGGGCTCTATGTGTGCCTGGGTACGGATTTCATTGAGTTTCTCCTACTGAGGTTTGCTAAGCTGTTTTAGTCTGTAGTTTTATATCTTTCACCACATTTGGAAAGTTGAGCCATATTTATTTTCACTGCCGTGCTCTATCCATCCTCTAATTTGAGATCTGTGATGACATTAATGCTAGACCATCTCATAGGTTACTGAAGCTCTACTCATTAAAAGTAGCAGCAGCAGCAGCAGCAACAACAACAAAAACCTTTCTTCTCTCCATTTTTTACTTTGAGCAAACTCTCTTGGTGGATACACTGGGTCACCTGGGTAACCTATGCACAGTGGCTCCTAAGGCCAGGGTCTTGCTCTCACTGAGCACAATGAGGCCTACTTCTGTTTATGGTCTGTGAAGATGGTTGTCACTTCTGGGTTTCTGGACTGCTACACATAAACTCCTCTGACCTATGGACATGCACTGACTCAAACACCCATCTTCTTTTGGCTGCACTTGAGACCAACAGGCAAGAAGAGGCCTTGGGAAGTGGTGAAATGAAGGAGGTATCAGGGAAAACAGGTATTTGGGGTCAATGATGGAGAAGTGAGTTTCGGCTGTATAAATGGAGAGCACAGTTTTGGGCTACTTGACAGAAGGGCCTCGCATGAAGAGGTTCTGCCAGTTTATTGCCCTCAATTGAGCAGCTTTCTTCTGCTGGGCTCTTTCCTTATGATGGATGGCCTCACCAATGTCCCAGAGCTATTAAGTTGGCCATCTGTGACCTGAGGTCTATGAATCCATGATCCCCAGGTAAAAGTTTCCTTCTCTGTGTTGCTTTGGTCAAGTATCTTGACCTCTGTGATGGAAAAGCACATTAAAACACTGCCCCCAGGCATGCATGGTGGCACATGCCTGTAATCCCAAAAATTCAGAAGGTTGAGGCAGGGAGATCACAAGTTCAAAGCCTACCTCAGCAACTTAGCAAGAAACTTAGCCAATTAGCAAGACCCTGTCTCTAATAAAATATTAAAAAAAAAGGTCCAAGATGTGTCTCAGTGGTTAAGCACACCCGGGTTCAATCCTAGTACCAAGGAGGGAAAAAATAACTGCCATATGCCACCACACTCAGTTTGTCAAAAGTAATTGTGCATGTGTGTGTTTGTAGGGGTGGGAGTTACTGGGAAGTGAAGCAGGTCCATGCACATGCAGGAGAAGCACTCTTAAGGTACACATGCCATCCCAGGGGTTGAATCCTCATGGCCTAACCGCCTCCTCAAGGCCCACCTCACAGGATCGTTTCACTGAGGATTAAGCATCAATAGAAACTTTGGAGCAACACACATATTACAACCACAGCACTGACCCACCTCTCACTTGTCTTAACTGACGTTTATGACCCACTTCCAGTCATGAGTGAGGTTCAATAAAATCACACAGTATCTTGTGTTGTGCAGCATTTTATTCTTAAAGTTGAGAATTGTTTGATGTATGTATATGCTCCATTATTTGGGGCATAAATATTTATGATTATTGTCTTGTTGATATATGATTTCCTTTTAATTATAAAATGTCCTTCTTTGTTTCTTCTGATCAACTTTGGTTTGAAGTCCATCTTATCGGATAGGGGTATAGATAGCTCTGGTTATTTATGAGATCCTTGTGAATTTGAGTCTCTTGGAGACAGCATATTGTTGGGTCTTGTTTTTTAATCTAGTCTGTCAGTATGTGTCTTTTGATTAATTTTGCCCATTCATACTCAATATTATTTTCAGATATGATTTTTATTCCCTGATATTTTGATTTATTTCTGTTTTTTATTTTGAATTAGTCTCTCTATTGTTTCATTGCTTTTTGGGGTTTTTTTTTGTTTTTTAGTGTATTTTCTCCCTTTGCTCATCTTAACTTTTATTTTTCATTTTTTTTCTTCATGAAACAACTTATTGAGTATGTTTTATAGTACAAGTTTTCTAGTGTAAATTATTTTAACTTTTTTTTTAATCTCCAAAGGTTTTTATTTAGTCATCTATTCTGAAGCTTAATTTTGTTGGGTTAGTATTCTTGGCTGGCATCCCTTTTCTTTCAGATCTTGGTTTATATTTTTCCAGGACCTCCTAGTTTTGAGGATCTGGGTTGAAAGATTAGCTGAAATTTGGATTGGTTTCCCTCTAAATTTCACCGCTGTTTTTCTCTGCAAGCCTGTAGAATTCTATCCTTATCCAATATGTTAGATATTTTCATAATAATGTGCTTTAAAAAAAATCTGTTGTAATTTTGTATATTGGGGGTCTTGTAAGCATCCTGTATGTGACTTTCCATTTCACTCTTTATGTTTGAAAATTTTTCTGACATTATTTCATTGAGAAGATAGTGTATTCCTTTTGTTTGTATTTCCAAAGCTTCATTTATCCCAATACATTTTAAATTTGTTCCTTTCAATTTATCTCATATTTGTCACACATTCTGTTCACTGTCTAACATCTTTTCTCCATGGTCAAATTTGTTTTCAAGATTATATATTTTGTCTTGATTGCCGGAAACTGTTTTCCAAGTGATCTAGTCTCTTAGTGATACTTTAAATTGAATTTTTAATTTGGTTCATTGATTCTTTCATTTTGAGAATTTTGGCTTTTTTTTTTTCAAAACCTTGGTCCCTTTATTGAAGTGACCTTTCACTTTCTGTATTTTTTCTCCAATTTCACTCCTTATACCATCCTTTACTTCACAAATGAGATTAACTATGTACATTCTAAACTCCTTCTCTGACAATTCTTTCATTGGGGTATCGATGGATTCTTTTACCATAGTACCTTGGTTTGTTTCAGACAATTTGTTCCCTTGCTTTTTCATGTTGTTTGTGTTCCCATGTCACAGTATGGTTCTAAGGCAGTAGAGTTTCTACCCTGTGTACTTGTAGTGTCCCTGAAGATTTCCAGTACCTCACTCTTTAAAAGGAGATAAGTAATTACAACCAATGCAAACTATATACAGGATTAAACCAAATAATCCCTACTATCATGTCTACAATGTTAATTACACCATTAGCAGAACTGGTACATTTTCATTGCCTACAATAAAAACAGCAAGTTTGCAAAAGGATTTGTAATTTTAAAAGGTAGACATGGAGAACACTGAAGTGATATAGGATGTAAGGATTTTGAGGGAGGAAGAGAACAGATAGAAATGAAAAAAAAATTAAAGGAAAGATGAAAGAGAGACCAATAGAGATTGGTTGCTAGCAAAAGAAAAGAGAATCAAAGAAAAAAGGTAAAAGAAAATATACATAAAGTAAAACTGTAAAGAAATTAAAAATAAAAATAAGAGAATACAAAAAAACCTAAAATATACTAATCAAGCATCCTAATCCTCAAAACTCATCCATAAAATATAACTGTTTTCAAAAGTACTAGAAATGAGAAAAAGACAGATATAAATATGTCTAAATGTCCATGTACCATTATGGTCACTATTCAATAGAGAAAAGAATTTAAAAAAAAAAAAAAGGAAAAGTTCAAGAATTTTTTCTGTTGGAGTTTTAAAAGATTCTCAGTGTCTCTTCTTAGCAGTTTTAAGTGGATTTATCTGGAGCATGATGTTTCATCCTGTATATTGCTGGAGTGAGAGAGGTAATCTTGCAGGAGGAATTTCTGGAGGCAGGTTTTAGGCTTAGGTGAACTTCAGGCTCTTCAATGAATGCCAATTTGTCTGGAGATTTTTAAATCAGTGCACCTCCAGGGACCAGATATTGCTGGTCCATGCTAGAAGAGTATACCCAGGGATCTCTCCTTGGTTCCACTCATGTCAGGGAAGCCAATTCTTAGTCCCCTACATTGCCTTTGGACCCCACATTTTCTGGTCTCAGTTTTCACCTCTAATCTTTCCCATCCTCTCCCCTCCAAATCCCCAGCCAGATTCATCTTTCCCAGCCAGTCCTGTAAGCATCCAGATTGGAGAAGGAGGGATAAAGCTGGGTAGCTTTCCACAACCATTTGTCCCCTGAGTAAACCTATAGCCACATTTGACTTTTTCCTGGTCATTTAATCATACTCTGTTTCATGCAGTGTGTTTACTTGGCATGTATTTCGGGCCAAACTTGGGTCTGCCAGGAATCAGCTCCCTCAACTTCTGGCCCCTGGACCATGGCCCCAAAATGGTTCCTTCCTTTGTTCTCCACCCACTGCCTGGAGTGATGGTAGCTCCTTTACCATACAAGGATATTGTGCAGCTTGCCTTTCAGGTTTGTAGGGCAATGTCCGTATTCTCTAAATACTCCATACCCATGAAGCCAGATTTAAAGTTAGGTAGTTAGTGTGGTTAGGTAAATCGGGTCTAATTACAAGGAGGATAAAGAAAAATGGAGACCATTATTGAGAATGGAATCCAGGAAAGCAGAGCAGCACTTGGGGAAATTGAAATGTTGATGTCCCCAAGGCCTGGAACCCATCCTAAGGAACTGTTAATGAAACAGCTTCCAGCAAATTGGGAAGTGCTAATCAAACCAGGCCCTTCCTGCCCAGATTACCCCTTCAGTCCACCTATCTCTCGCCTTTTGGCCTTCCCACCTGTACTCTATCACTCCAAGATAAATGGAAACAAAGGACAGGAATGTGGGAAGACTAAAAGAAGACCTTAACTATAAAAGAGGGAAGACCTCCCCCTTCCACCAAATCTTCCTTTTGTCTTTCGGGTCCCCTTCTTCCTCTGGGAGGAAGTCTTTTCTGCTATCCTTTAATAAAGCCTTCCACTTTCCACTCTACACTTGCCTAGGTGTGCTTCTCTGGTGTTAAACTTTAGCATTCAGGAAAGCAAGGACTGGTCACCAGTAAACAGCAGTAACATGCAGATAAACTTCTGGCCTCCTAAAAATGCAGGTTCCTTTAATTCCCTTATTCCTCCAACTTTGCTTATGGAGGGACAGCTCTGGATGTGCCACTGGCAATTTCTTTCTTATTTTATTATATACAACCTTCTGAGTCCCTATCTGCTTTGAATATCCAGTTTTAAATTCCAGTAAAGCTCCCCCACCATTTTGTTGTTATTGTTGTTGTTGTTGTTTGTTTACTCACTTTGAGAAGAACCTGCCTGTCCACTTTATTGGTTCCATGCCAGGGAGCCAGGATTATTTTCTTTTAAAAAAAAATATGCATTTTTTTTTTTTTACAAACTATTAAAGGTGATGAAATATCTATACATATAACATAAAGGAAGAAATACTCCCAATTCACACAAGACATTCACTTTTTAATTAAGTCACCAGATTATTACTTCCCAAGTTCAAAGGACTGTTCAGGACTGTGTAATTTAAAGATTAATTAATTAAATAAATATTTATCAAATGGCTATTTGGTTCATTCATTGTTATTGATCCTGAAACAAATTGTTTCCCCTACCTCCTTATTTTCATCATTCTAGTAGGTGAAAAACTTACAATAATTTCAACATGAACTTTTTTTTAAATTGATAAATGAATGACCAACACAATCATGGTTCATGTTTAAGGCAAGGAGGGCTGGAGCCCGTGGTACAAATGCATTTGGATATGGGAAAGTTGAGGAAACTGCAAAATCCGAATGGTTTTCCAGAGGATTTAGACACATATGTTTTTTGTGCCCATGTTAAGTAAGGGATACACATAGTAAGTGTTGGGTGCAGAGCAGGCTGAACTGTGTTGTCTGCAGGGCAGGCTGAAAAGATGTTGGCTGCAAGATAGCCCACGCACTCAAACCCCCCTCTATCTGGTCCTTTATCACCTGTTTGTGTCAAGTCTCGCTCAAGGCTGAGCACTCAACCCCCGTGGGCCAACAAGGCAGCTTGCAGACCCAGAGGCCCATTAGATTTGGGCTATAAAAACTGCCAGGCCCCCCTCTCTCTTGCTTTCTCTCTCTTGCTCTCTCTCTCTCTCTCTCTCTCTCTCTCTCTTGCTCTTTATCTTTCTTGCGCACGCTCTCTGTCTGTCTCTTGCTCTTGCTCTCTCCCTCTTTATCTCTTCTCTTTTCTCTCTCTTTCCTTCTTTCTTTTCTCTTTGTTGCACTGCTGCAATAAAGATCTTTTGGTTGCTCCGAGTGTTGTGGTCACTTTCCTTTCAGTAAGAGTCAGCTTTAAAGCCAAAAATTTTAGACACTTCCGTACTTTGATTCCTATGTGTGGCATTAGGATTTAGTTCTTTTATAAGATTGAAAATTTTAAGTTAATAAAAAGACAATGAAGCAGAAGCTGTTTTCATTCAAGTAACTATTTTTAGGGTTTAAAGGAATTATGTGTACTCTTCTGGAGAGCAATAGAATAAAGCAATTCAATTACTGAGTAATATAAATCAGACTCCAAAGCAAATGAGTTTCTATTTCAGCTTAAAAGAATTTAACACTTGTTAAACACATCAGTATATGAAATATTACATGAAAATAAATAGAAAATACTCAACAATGTTGCAGTGGTCAAAAATAAACATATTAGTTGATATAGCAGTAATCAAAAGCAAAGTGCATTTATGTAATATTCAGGACTATTACAAACGTTAAGCATATTAAACTTCAGATATAGTATTTTCAAAAGCTCATAAAGGTTAATGCTTTAAATGGAAGCAAGTAGTAAATTCAAATGTCATGTTTTACAAAATCCATAGAACTATATTAAGATAGATATTTAACTAAAATTGTCATTTAGTAAAATACAATAATGACCAAGAATTAAAATTGCTACCCTATAATAAGTGTTCAAACGTTTTTATGTGAAGGTAACTCAAAATTACATAACCTCAACAAAATCAGTTAATCTATAACAAAATAGAGTGATCTCTGGTGATAAAGTGAATAATGTTTTCACACTTGAAATGCATGTCTATTATAACTATTCATTTTTAAAGTAAAATTTTGATTTTTAATTTTTTGTTTATTTTAAAAGGTAATAGTAATCGAAGAAATATATTTTAAGTATGCAGATAAAATTTTGCTGTAATATATACTAAAGAAATTTTTTTATTATTTAGTCAGTATCCAAAAATAAATAAATAAATAAAAATCTTAAGAGGCTAGCATGACATGCTGAATCATACAAAATAAAATTTACTTTTAAGTCTTACTAAAAAAAAAAGCAGTAGACTATCTGTCATCTCCCAAAATGAAGAAGATGTTCTTTAGTAGTCACATGGATCTAAAGTGATTTGACTCTCTGGTCTTAATGGTTTAAACCAGAACTAGACATTTGGTGTCTACATATGACACAGAATGAAATCAAGATCAGGGGCTGGGGATGTGGCTCAAGCGGTAGCGCGCTCGCCTGGCATGTGTGCAGCCCGGGTTCGATCCTCAGCACCACATACAAACAAAGATGTTGTGTCCGCCGAGAACTAAAAAATAAATATTAAAAATTCTCTCTCTCTCTCCTCTCTCACTCTTTAAAAAAAGAAAAAAAAAAAGATTTAAAAAAAAGAAAGAAATCAAGATCAACTCAGGAGCTGGAGGTTAAGCAATTTCAAGAAAAGTAGTGAATGGTAAATCAGGAAAAAAAAATTCACATTAAAAAAAAACTGTGTACGTATATTTAGAAATAAAAGTAGAAACAGTTGATCTCTTGATTTTTCAATGATATTCAAATGCATATGCCTAATATTATCTATAGGCTATTTATGAGTGGTGGAGATAGGAATCCATGAGTCAGGTAACCTAAAATTCACTTGCATTCCATTTTGTGCAATCCATCAAGGTATCATTGCTAAAAACAAAGACATATAAATTAATTAATAAAATGTAGCAATCTGTGTTAGTCAGATTTTTATTGCTGTAATCAAAACACCTGACAATGACAATTTAGAAGAGGGAAAGTTCTTTGGGCTCATGATTTTAGAAGTTCAGTTCATGGTTGCTCTGCTCTATTTCTTTGGGCATGAGGTAAAGCAGAAAAGTATGGTGCAAAGAAAATCTGCTGTTTCCTGAACAAATCCAGGAACAAAGGAGAAAGAGGGAAAGAGAGAGAGAAGCAGGGAATATAAGCCCCCAAAGCACACTTTTCTGTGTCCTACTTCCTCCAGCTAAGCTCTACCTGCCTATAGTTACTACCAAATTACTCAGTTCAAATTATTAAGCCATTAAGTGAAGTCAAAGCTCTTGTAATATAGTCCTTTCACCTCTGAGCTGCTAAGAGTCATAGCCAAGTAGTATGATGCATGGCATTTTTGGTTGATAGGTGAAGCCAGCAAGCCATTGAGATGATATGATTATGTTAAGATCTGCATTCTTATGGATATTAGACCCCTGCTGTCTACCTTGGCCTGCTAAGGGACCCCTGGAGAGTTCCCATTGGTTGGGGAAGTGCAGTAGGAGGGAATTCCGGAGGAGAGACTTCCTGTTGGGGTCCGGGAGAAGCGGAGTGTGTCGGTGTTCCCCCCCCCCCAAACAAAATAAAGTTTGTTCCTGCTTGAGTAGCTCGTGATTTTGTGCCCAGCCAGACTGTGGTACTGAGCATTCCTGCATTATTTTGTAACATGAGCTTATTGGAAGTTATCTCGTGTTCAAACAATAGCATTCAGTCTCTGACCCCAAAACATCATCTCTATCTCACAATTCAAAATGAAATCAGTTCATCTCCAAGAGTTCCCTTAGTCTTGCCAGTTTCTGCACTGACCAAAAGCCCAAGTCCAAAGTCTCCTCTGAGACTCAAGGAAAACTCTTGATTATAAGCTTTGTAAAGATCAAAAGTTACAAATAACCAATATACAATGACACAGAGTACACATTCTTATTCCAAAAGGGAGAAATAAAGGTATAGAAAGAAAGTATGGGACCAATGTAAGATTAAAACCCTCTGGAAAAAACAAGTTTGGAGTTCCACAAACAGGATCTGGGCCACATGTTAGCAAGATGTTCTTTCCAAAGGGCTTGCTTAGCTCTTCCTCTATAACCTTACTGTTTACAAGCCATTGGCCTCTCTCTTAGCTTAGTTCTCTTTGCAACCAACAGTTCCATGGTACTGATATTTCTTAATTTTAGGGGTCTCCATTACAGTTTCAGCTTCACCTTCACATCTTTATGTATCAACATATCAGAGACTGTCCATCAAGATTTTTAACACAGTTAATATTTGCCTGTCCTCCCAGGACTTCCTTTGAAAGCTCAGTGAAAGTCGCCACATGTCCCTAACTCTATCACCCTGCATTTCAGCAGAACCAGCCCCATGTGGATGAAGCCAAAATCTGCTGTCATCTCCAGCAATAGTTCAGCCCCTTTGGATGAAGATTGACACAATCTCTTCACGCTCAAGTGACTAAGCACCTGAATCCTTGGGAAACAACTTCTTAACCACCTCTGATTAATTAGTTTTCCAAAAAATTCAGCCCCACAAAATTTATCACCACACAGACAAAAGGTAGGCAAATTCATTTCTATAATGTAACATGGATGGTCTCCAGTCCAATTCCCAGTTAGTACTTGTTCCCCCCCTAAAATTTTATGAGTACAGTCTTTTCTGTTTGCATTTCAGTTGCCATTCTTGTCTTCTGAGCTCACACAAAATATTGCCCATTAATTTCAAATCGAAACATGCTAAGGCTTCTGCAGCCTACATGTCCAAACATTTCCAAAATCTCACACAAACCAGGTCCAAAGTATTCTGAACCAAATGGTCAGGTTAATCATAGCAATGACCTTAATTCTAGTATCAAGTGCATGGGCTCTCTCTTGTCCAGCGAGAAGGTCCTCTGAACAGGGTAGAGGAGATCCGGAGACCAAGCAGCAAGCAGGTCTGATTTTATTGTGCAGTTACCATGTATATGTACTTCTTAGGCCGTAGCTAAGCAGATGATAGGCAGCCACCAATGCAATTTCTGCTAACTGTCCTTGCAGCAACCAATCTAGGAGTGGGCCATGGAGCAAGTGCAAAGACTGCAACACATGACCTCACTCCCAGTGCTGTGCCTACAGGGTAAGCAGCCTGCCACTCACACGCCTAGCATGAGGGGAGTGGCCTGCCACTCAGACACTCTTAACATATATCATGTATGCAGTATTCCATCCGCTTGTCCCCACAATCAAGTTTTGTGGTAGTCAGCTTGTTATCGCTGTGGCCAAAACAGCCAAGATATGCAACTTAGAGAAGGAAGAGATAATTTAGATTCACAGTTTCAGAAGGTAAATCTAAGACTGGCCAACTTCACTACTCAGTGCATCAAATGAGGCAAAAACCACCATGGCAGAATGACATGCCAGAGTAAAACTGCTCAGTTCACGATAGTCAGGAAGCAGAGAAGAGAGAGAAGCCAAGGAGAAAAAATACACCTTCCAGTTACCAACCAGTTAGTTCATTCAAATTATTAATCTATAAAATGGATCAATCCACTGGTTAGGTTATAGTTATCATAATCTAATCATTTCACGATTGAAAATTCTTGCATTAACTAATGTGAGCTTACTGGAGGACACTCCATATCTAAACCACAACAGAGTTCTAAGATTAGTAGGACTACAGTAAACCCTTTTAAATGTATTTACACATCTGCAGAAGTAATTTGTCATTTTAGAGAGATGTTAGTCTTTAAAGGAAAAACAATTAGGTATAATGACTAGCTTTGATAAAGTTCATACAATTCTTTCCAGAGAATAGAATAGGCCACCTTTTAGGGCTGACAAACACTTAGCATGTGTCAAGATGTTGAGCCCCTGAAAGGCATGGGACAAGCATGAAAGATATCAGAGTCTAATACTAATAAGACTATAATTTATGCAATAGATTTCTATCTCTACAAAAAAAAGATTAAATAAAAATTAAAGATAGATTGAAATAAATTTTTTTTAGACTTTGCAAGCTTCTCTAGAGAAGTCTTTTGGCATACATAGCTTTTCACATGAAGATAATGAACTGGCACATTTATTATGACTTCTAGTTCTTCTGGAAGTTTGGACATTTATTGCTAATAAATTACAAAGTTTACACATCTGTCCCTTATGAGTATCTCTACCTTTAATGAGCATTCTAGAGTCTTAACAACTTTGGGAAACTTGTAAAATTGAAATTTTGATCTTGTAAGACATCAAGAAAGGGAGAGTTAATTCAGATTTGGAATAAAAGCAATATGTACAGTTGCCAAATCTTCTTCAAATTGGATTTCTTTCATTGTAGATTTTATTCAAGTTTGTTTAATAGGTTTTTACATAAAAGAGTTAATATTATGCTGGGGCTAATACTAGCCTACTTGAAAACCAAGGTTTTTCCCCTTAAAAACTGTATTTAAAATCATCATGGAATATGGTGTGTGTTGCACAATATTCTCATCTGTGTAACTCTCCTGGATTGCACTAATTGCATTTGCACAAAAGCTGCAGTTCTTAATAACTGATGGGAAACTGATATGGCAACCTCTCTGTCATGGTGGCTGATCCATAAATTTACTCTTATCTATCTGTGGCATCCCTATGTATATATCCCTAGGGAAAGGGACATAAGTAAGTGATGCAGGGTCCTGGGAGTGTGCCTTTCTATGGAATAAAAACCTATCTGCTTTGTCTTTACTCCTTTTCCTTCCATGAAGCTAATCAATATCAGATTGAAGGCTGTTTATATCTTGTAGGCCTGATCTGTGGCCCTAAGCAATGACTAACTCAGTTCAGAGATAGTCAAAGATTGCCTTGCTATGAATTAATGTTATGATGGAGCTAGTTTTTAAAAGGCTAATAAAACCTTTAGATTCATGAATTCTTATGTATCAAACCAAACCGACCCCTATAATGTAGTTTCTTTTCATTTTCTGTGAGTTTGTTACTGTTTATTCAAGACATTTTGTGAGAGAAGTGATGAAAAGATTAGGATATTAGCTGCAATAAATCTAAACATATTTTTTTTCAAAGCAACATTAAAATGATTTAATAGCTTAAACATATTAAATCAAACTATATTTTCAATTTTATAGTTCAAAAATTTTAAATTATTTCTGTTGCTTTCCTGACTGCTAGAACACAATGCAAAAACTAATGTACAATAATATGTATTCTTTAAAATAAAAGAATTATGTTAACTAAAATTTTGTGTATGACTAATCCCAATTCATCTCCCTATCTTTCTTTGCTTGATTAGACCCAGAAGACTGGATGAATGATGAACTCACATGTGACAAAAGACTTTCTAAGCATGAATATTGGCAGGAACCTCTCTTAATTTGGCATTAAATACTGTAACTGAAAGAAAAGTATCATTTTCCTCAGATTTACCACAAGGAAAAATAATACACAGAATCACAATAATAATGACATAATATTATTGTCACAAGAATAATCAATCCTTTGTGACTTTGGGGGGGGGCAGGTATTTATAATGCATTACAAATTTAATACAGAATTATTGTCTGTTGTTTCTGACATATGTCATAGTACACCTGTTGGGAGTTTGTTTTCTTTGCAAAATTATTTTTTTTAATTGTAAAACATTAAAATTTAATAGATACAGTGATATCAATAGACATGGGATGGTACAGAATGCCAAGACTTTTTATTCCACAAAAGCAATTAAGAGAGTGGGGGTTGGGGGAGACTGTCAGAACCAATGTTTTTAAGGACTTGGTGTCTTAGTCTGTTTTCTGTGCAGTAGCAACTCACCTGTGATTCAGTAATTTGTAAATAATAAAGGTTTATTTAGCTTGTGGTTCTGGAGGCTGGAAAGTCTAAAAGCATGTTGTCAGCACCAGCTCAACATCTGATGAGGACCTTCTTGCTGCATTGTAACGTGGCAGAGTGCCATCCATGGAGAGACAGAGCAAATGAGCCAGAGACAGCTCCTTTTTATAATAAATCCATTCCTTTCATGACCCCCTTATCAATGAAGGGATTAATTTATCTATGAGGGCAGAGTCTCAACACTGTCATATGGGGAATCACATTTCCAATATATGAATTTGGGGGGATAATTAAACCAAAGCATTCTGGAATCTAATAAAAAAAAAACTTACAACTAGAAGAAGAATTAACATAGGAAAAATGATGAATTTTTGTTAAGATAACTATTGCATTTTTATCTATCTTTTGACCTCCCTCACTCCCTAAATCAAGGCAGGCTTGATGAGGACAATTATTCCCAAGGAGGCTGCTGATATCAGAAGGAATAATAATAAACATATAGTCAAAAACTTGTGATTGTATGTTTTGACTTTCTACTGAATCCCTGAAGGCTAGGATCAAGGTCTTGCATTTATTTTACCTGTCTCAGATCTTCTCTAGAATGGAGGTGCTTTCCCAGGCATCATTAATTGTTAAATTAAGCATTTATATATAAATGTTTAATTGCTAGTGCCTGCAGCAAAAAAGAAAAAAAAAAAAAAGAACCATTTTAACAAGTAAAAAACCTCTAAAGAAAGCTGAAGGAAGAGACACTTGAGGGAATAAGGGCTTAGAAAGTGTGTTAGCAAATCTTGAGGCCACATGTATACCCAGGATGAAATGTCTGCTAAGAAAGGACTTGCCATCACTCCAAGTTCTCACCTATGCTGACCTTCCCATTTCACCCAGAAGGGAAGAGAAGAGAATCCTGCATTGAAAACTGCCCTCCCCACCTCAAGCACTGGAGCATTTTAACTCAGAGCCAGTCTGAAAATATTAAGAGAGCTGTTTGTTTTAGGGGATAGTTTCCATTTACTTCAGAAATTTTCTATCAAATCAATAGGCACAAATGAAATAGATTTCATTAGTCCCATAGGAAAAATAATACAGACTTTCTAAAATCTGCTTAGAAAAGTCATAAAACAAATACAAAAAGTAGTACACTGTAATATTCAGAATGTCTGGTTTCTAATAAAAATAAGTGATATAAAGAAATAAGGAAGTATGACTGTAAGGTCCTTGCTGAGCATCTGGGTGGCCATCTTAAGTGACAGCCACCATTTTCCCACCCCAGGGTCTTTCTGAGAAAGGCACATCACTCCCTTACACCAACCCCACTCTTAAATTGCCCAGATTAGGACCCATCTAGCTCTGATCCCTGAGCTTGGCCCATAAAAGCCCCCAAATCCAAGCATGTCCTGTCTCCTTCACTCTGTGGAAAGATTATAGTGGTGAGCCACAATGGGACCTTTATCTGTTGAATCTGACAAATAAATTCTCATGTGTATCTCTGCCTGGTTTTTGTCTTTCATTTCTCACCCTTTTCCCACTTCCTCACTTTACTTTCAATAACCCATTTATGCAAAAAGGTAATCATAGAAACTGCTCCTCAGGAAGGTCAGGCATTGAATTTACCAGGTAAACATTTAAGATTGACTATCTCAAATATGCTCAAAAAGCTACAGTAAAATAAATAAATAAATAAATAAATAGTTAAAAAAAAAAAAGAAACGCTAAAGTAAGCCACAATTCACACACACACACAAAAAATAATAATAATTAAAGGAAACTGGGAGAAAGTTCTATCACCAAATAGAGAATATCAATAAAGATATGGTGCACATCTGAAATCCCAGCAATTCAGGATAAAGGGTCAGGAGGATCAAAAGTGCAAAGCCAACCTCAGAAACTTGGCCAGGCCCTGTCCCTAAATAAAATATTAAAAGGGCTGAGGATGTGACTTAATTGTTAAGCCCCTGGGTTCAATTCCCAATATTCCCCTTTTTCACCCCACAAAAAACAAATAACCAAACCAACCAAACAAAAACAGAACTCATTAAAATATTTGAAATAATTAAATAATACTGTTGAAATTACCCGGTCTGGGCTGGGGATGTGGCTCAAGCGGTAGCGCGCTCACCTGGCATGTGTGTGGCCCGGGTTCGATCCTCAGCACCACATACAAACAAAGATGTTGTGTCCGCCGAGAACTAAAAAAAAATAAATATTAAAAAAAATTCTCTCTCTTTCTCTCTCTTTCTCTCTCTCTCTCTCTCTCTCCCTCCTCTCTAAAAAAAAAAAAAGAAAAAAGAAAAAAAAAGAAATTACCCAGTCTGAGGTGCAGAAATACTAAGGGAATGAAATAAAATGGAATGAAACCCCTGGAACACAACCCATGAGGAGAGCAAAGAGAGTGGAAGTGAAAGGGTAAAGTTTCTAAGCTGGAAAGCTTGAATGTAAAAGATTAGGTATTATTAAGTTCCTCTGTTACACCCAGATTCCTGAGATAGTTAAGACAACGCCCTACTGGCCATTTAGCCTAGGGCCCTTTGCAGTTCGTCACAGGGCCCGAACCAATCAGTTTGAATGTGTATCCCCCTTAGGAGTGACCAATCACCCCCGCCCGACCTGTTCCGCCAATGAATGTGCTAATCACGTCTCAGAGTTGTTGTTCAATTTTCCCGTGCCTCATGATGATTTGTTCTGATGTATGCAAAGCCCACCGCCCTCTCCAGAAAGTGTACTTAAGCTCTGCTTGACCTCAGCTCGGGGCTCCAGGCTGCTCTCCCTTCTTCAGTGAGCACAGGACCCCAGCTTGCTGGAATGGATCCCCAATAAGTCCCCTTTTGCCAATTGCATGGAGCCAGTCTCTTGTGTGGTCTCTTTCTCCGACGTTCCGCCGGACCCTTACAGAAGGATATTACAGAAATAGTAGTAAAGCTTCCAAAATACGGTAAGATGTCTGAATTTCTGCACTGAAGAGGCTTTAAAAAAATGTGGTAAACTAAAAGGTGAAGAATATGAAAAATAAGTCCAGGGACATTTTTTCTCTAGGTTTTGTCATTTAAAATCCCAGAACTTCAGCAAGGGGAAGGAAACACAAAAGGAATTTCACCTGACTAGTATCTGATTCTAATGGGTCACCTGACACCAATAAAATAAGCCCCAGGAAATTCCCTATTTACATTCCTGTCCTACCCTAAACAAAGCCTCTATAACCCAGACCTTTGTTTCTGTCCATCACCGTTTTGTGTTCCCAAAATGAGCTGCGCAAGGGTTCCACCGATTGATTTGTCCCTCAAATATTGAATGAAGAAAAGCCTGCTGATCTAAAATTTGCTTCCAATCTCCCACCTTTGTCGTGTGTGCATCCTTTGTCCTAATAAAAGGGATCTGGATCTAGACATAAAATAATTAAATCATTGAATGACAAAGACAAAGATTGTTTCTTGAAAATAACAAGATGAAAGGAAATTGGTTGAGCATTGTGGCTCACCACTGTAATCCCATTGGAGGATTATAGGCAGGGAGGCTGAGGCAGGAGGATTACAAGTTCAAAGCCAGCCTCAGAAATATAGCAAGGCTCTAAAACCTAGCAAGATGCTCTCTCAAAATAAAAAAATTAAAAGGGGCTGGTATGTGGCTCAGTGAATGAAATTAAAAAAACAAAACAACAAAAAATAAGGTTAAATAAATGGAACCAAAAAAAAAGAAAAATGAAATTATCTATAAGGGATCCTCAATAAGATTAGTAGTCCATTTTTCTTCAAACGTTATTGAGTCACAGGATGTGGAATGACATTGAGGTGGGGATGGGGAGGGGTTGGGGTGCAAAACAATAGTGTAGATAATAAATAATTGAGTTCAATCAGGAAAATAGGAGCTAGTTGGAAAAGAAAGGAAATCAAATGCTGACATCTACTTTCTCCTCCAGCCTGTTCCTATGGTAACCTGCCCCAGGAATTGTTCTTCTACTCAGGGAGTTGTAGGACTTGTTTTATGGGGATGGTCCCTTCCTGTCCATACACCTGGGTGGCTTTGTTGTCACAGTAAGATCACTTGGGTCCTGTTTGGTCACAGATTCAAGATGGGGAGAGCAAAGAGGCAAGACAAGGGGAGAAGAGGGCCTGAGAACAAAGAAATTCTAAAATGTATAAAGGGGCAGGACATCCCCACCTCCTCTGGAGCCCTTCTCTACAGAGAAGTCTACCTTTGTTCTATCCTTTAAACAAAATTTGCTTTCTGCTCTTGCCTGGTGTTCAGTCTTTACATCTGGGGAAATGGAACTCAGCCCTAATTGATTCTCACCACCGGTGGAATCAACGTATGTAAAGTGCTTAAAAAATAATCCTGTCAGCCCCAAATTTTATATCTGGCAAATATTTTTAAAATTAATGTGAAATTAAGACATTTCTAGATAAAGGTAAACTGAGGGTATTACTGGTAGTAGATCTTCCCCATAAGAAATGTTAAAGAGAATTCTTCACATTGAAATAAATGATATTAGTCAGTTATTTGAAGACAGGAAAAGAAACAACACTAGTAAAGGTAACTACAGGGGCCAATGTATTCCATATATTTTGCTTTTTACCTCTTTTTTTTTCCTATAACATTCAAAGACAAATACAGAAGACAATGATTTTAGTGAATCTTTTTTAATGAGAAAAATGGAAATATGTAATTAATGACAATAATAATATAAGGGGTAAAACTAGAAAAAGCAATTTTTGTATACATTTAAAATTAAGATGGCATGCACTCAAAGTAAATTAATATCAACTACAATATAAATTGTAATACCCAGGGTAACAACTAAGAAAACAACTAAAAACATAAACAGTAAAAGAAATAAGAAGGAAAGCATAATAATATAACAGAAAGAAATAAACACTACAGAAGGAAATATGAAGAAAGTGAAGAATGAAAACATTAAAAGATATCAAAAGCAAATGGTAAGGCCAGGCGTAGTGGCGCATGCCTGTAATCCCAGTGGCTTGGGAGGCTGAGACAGAAGTATTTCAAGTTCAAAGCCAGCCTCAGAAATTTAGCTAGGAGCTAAGCAACTCAGTGAGATCCCTTCTCTAAATAGAATACAAAAAAAAAAAAAAATAGGGATGTGGCTCAGTACCCCTGAATTCAATCCCCAGTATCCTCCACCCACCAAAAAAAGCAAATGATGTAAAAAAAAAATAAAGTGATGGAAGCAACTTTTAAACTAGCTGTCAAATGAAACATAAATTAATTAAACTCTCAAATTAGAAGCAAAAATGGGCCAATTAGATTTTTTTAAATGATCTGCTACATATCATCAATAGGAAATTCAATTTAGATTCAAAGATAAAATATTTGTGAGAGGAGGAAAATGATGTTTTATGAAAGTGTTAACCCAGAAGAGGTATAATAGTTAAAATAACCATAGACAAACAGAATTTAAGTCAAATATTGTCACAAGAGACAAAAATGACTTTTTTTAATTGATGAAAGGGTTAGTATATAACATTAAAAAATCCACAATTCACAGTAAGCCCACAAAATTATAAAGCAAAAACTGAGAATGAAAGGAGAAAGAGAATTTTTCAATAATAACAAAAGACTTCACTATCTTACTTTAAATAATCAATAGATTAACTAGGTAGAATATCAACAAGGAAATAGAGGATTTAAGCATTATAAATCAACTATAAGAAATAGCCATGTCTAGAACACTGCTTAACAATAGCATATTAAACTTTTTATTGAGTGACCATGAAACGTTCTCTTGGATAGACCATATGTTGGGTAATAAAATAGTCACAATAAATTTTAAAGAAACTTAAGGAATACAAAGTATCTTCTTTGATGATAAAGCAATGAAGTTTTGTTTTTATGTTGTTGTTGTTTTCTTTTTGGTACTGGTGATTGAGCCCAGTGGACCTTAACCACTAAGCTACATGCACAGAACTTTTCATTTATTATTTTGAGACAGAGTCTCACTAAGTTGCTAAATTGTCAAGGCTGACCTTAAACTTGTGATCCTCCTGCCTTAGCCTCTCCAGTTGCTGGAATTACAAGCACAAACCACAACATTCGAGGAGGAATGAAGATAGAAGTCTGTACTTGAAGGAAATTTGGAACATTTATAAATATGTAGAAATTAAGCAAAAAAAATCTTAACCAATGAATCAAAGAAATACTACCAGTGAATTATAAAATACTTTGAAATTAATGAAAACACGAAAATACCAAAACATGTGAGATAAAAAATCAAAAATGTTCAGTGAGAAATTTATATTGACCGGTAAATATGTAAATTAAAAAGAACCAAATCATCATCTAAATTAACAACTTCACTAATTATAAAATAAAGATAAAATTGAACATAAAGGCAGTAGAAATAAGAATATAATCAAGATTAGAATGGAAATAACCAAAACATTTTGATAACAGAAAATTAGTTGAGAGAATCAAGGAAATCAAAAAGTGATAAGCTTTAACTAAAGTGACAAATAAAAACTATTAAAATCAGAAATGTGAAGGAATAACATTAAAACTAATTCTTCAAAAATGAAACAGATTATCAGAATATTATGAATAAATTTATTTCAGTAAATCAGCTAAATTTTAAGTGAAACTGATGAATCCCTATAAAGAAAACTCTATCCAAATCAAATAAAGATGAGAAAATTTGAAAAACCCCTATAAAAAGTCTCCAATCCATAATCAGAAACTTTCTAACCATGAAAAATCAAACACCAGATGACTTCATGTTTAATACTTTAAACATTCTACCAAATGTTTAAAATATTAGTATCCTTTCTCAAACTTTTCCAAAAATATTAAAAAACAAATCAATCTCATTACACAAGGCCAGCATTACCTGAATGATACTATAAGAAAAGAGAGCTACAAATACTCCTTATGAATATTGATGCAAAAATTCAGCAAAACAACCATAGAATGAAAACAGATTAAAAAATGATGACCAAATGACACTTATATTACAAGTGAAAGCATGGTCCGAAATATAAAATAGAAGGAAAGGTGGGGGGAATCCACATAATCCTCTCAATTTATGTATAAAGAACATTTGGCAAAATTCAACACTCAATAACAAACACTCAATAAACTCAGAATAAAAGAAATCTTCAACAGAGTGAATTGCAGTTAGAAAAATTACACAGCCAATGTCCTTACAAGTAGGGAAAACTCTTTTCCTTCCAATCAGACACACAAAAAGGATGACAGACTTCTCTGCTTCTATTCAACATTATACTGCAAATTCTATCCAGAGCAAATTAGTCAAGTAAAGAGAAATAAAGTTCACCCTAAATGGAAAGGGAGAAATAAGACCACTTGTGTTCATAGATGACTTAATCTTATTTATGGAAAATGCTTAAGGAATTCCCAAAAAAATCTTAAGAGTTAGTATGAAACATTCTGTAATCAAATAAAACTTAAATAAATGGATAGATGTACATATTCATGGATGGGAAAACCTGATATTGTTAAAATGGTAGTCATTCTCAAATTTATCTACACATTCATTGTAATTTTTGTCAATATGCCAGTGGTCTTCACTGCAGGGAAAAGAACAAAGTTGAAGAATCACAATGCTAAAGTGCACATTTTTTAGTGTTTTTATCCATGTTCCTTTTTTCACTGTAGTAAAATTATATTAAATCTGTACACTGGATCTCCAAATGCTCGTTTAATTCAGGCTCTGTATTGCTGAGGTGAATCTGCTTATGTTATTTAGGTATTAAAGTATTTAGGCCTAAATAAAATCTGAATACATTTGGAAAACTTGATATTGTTAAAATATTATTAAAGTATTGCTGAAGTAAATTTGCTTGTGTTATTTAGGTATTAAAGTATGTAGGGTGCTGAATATTAGGTTTTGATATATTCTAACAAATTATCCTCCAGGATGCCTTAGTCATTTAGATATTCAACAGCTGATTTATAGACCATCACCAACTTCCTACATATTAAGATATTTTGCACTTTAAATTTTCTAATTTCATAAAGTTCTTATTTGGGAGTGAGGTACCAGGGATTAAATTCAGGGGCACTCTACCACTGAGCCACATCCCCAGCTTTATTTTGTATTTTATTTAGAGACAAAGTCTCAGTGAGTTGCTTCGTGATTTGCTTTTGTTGAGGCTGGCTTTGAACTTGTGATCCTCCTACCTTAGCCTCCAGAGCGGCTGGGATTACAGGAGTGCACCAATGCTCCCCACTAAGGTTCTTATTTTTAATTTTTGTCTATTTTCCATTTATATGGCCTCATTTTTTTCACTCCCAAGAACAAACACCCACCTTTCCTGTGGTTGGAAGACTGCCACCAGCCTCACAGAACTCTCTAAACTGCAAAAATGGAAACTTAAAAGTGTATAAGAATTCACATTTCCTAATCAATACCTGGCAGGCACAGGAGTATAAATTTTTCAGCTTCCTTACATGAACGATTCTGAGGGATTATCCACACTGTAACCAGAGCTTCCTTGCAGGACAGAGTCAAACTATGTGTTGATAACCATAGTCTTGCTTTATCTCCTTGCTTCTTTTCTGTTCATTTTCCTATTTCTTTTTTTATTTCTTGTGAATGTTTCTGAACTAAAGTATTTCTGTTTTAACAATTATCTCAAAAATCTGCTTCCAGGGAACTCAACCACAATGCTGATTTTGTTTTGTTTTGTTTTGTTTTGTTTTGTTTTTGTGGTGCAGGGCATTAAACCCAGGGCCTTGTGCATGGGAAGCAAGCACTCTCAAACTGAGCTATATCCATAGTCCCACACAATGCTGTTTTCAAAAAGTAAAGATGTTTTCATTTTATTTTTTTGTTGCATAACATGGACCCAATGAGATACACTGGTATTAATTTTTTGTTTTTCCTTCATATGTTCATTGCTCATATATAAGAGAGCAATTGGCCTTCTGTATTAGTTTGCATCCTGTGACACTGCTGCACTTATTAATTTCAAGTTTTTTACTTTTCCTATTAATTTTTAGAATTTCTATCGAGACAATCTTCTGTGAATAAAGCTGTTTTTATTTATTTCCAATATATGTTCATTTCACTTCTATTTCTTAAGCAATTGTTCTAGTCAGAGCCAATAATACAATACTGAATAGGAGAAGGGAGACAGGACATCCTTGATTTGATTTTGAACTTAAGGGGAATGATCATTTTATTGCTCTTCAGCATGCATTAAGAATAGGTTTTTGACAAATGTTATGTATGGAGCTATGGAAGTGCCATTCTTCACAAACTTCTCTGTTTGTTTTTGTTTTTGTTTTCATAAATAGGACTTGCTTCAACTGACATGATCATATGATTTTCTTTTATAATCTGTTCATATAACATATTACATGGATTATTATATACTCATAAACCTAGAATAAATCCCATTTTGACATTTTATATAATCATTCTTAATTATAGACTTTATTTAGTTAACTTTGTTGAGGCTATTTCTACCTGTATTCATGGAAAATAATAGTTTTTTTTATTCTAAAGTTTTTTTTTAATCTGCTTTTAATAATAGAATAATTTGAACCTGAATGAGCTTGAGAAGTATTTCCTCTTGTTTCCATTTTCTGAAAGATACTGTGGAAAATTTATACAATTTTATCCTTAAATTATTTGTAGAATTCAGTTGTGAAATCATCTAGGTCTGGTGATTTTTTTTTCTCCTGAAAGTCTATTTATTACACATGCCTTTCTCTATACATGCCTATTCATGTGATATGTTTTTGTTGTTGTTGTTTTTGTTTTTGTTGTACCAGGGATTGAACCCAAAGGTGCTTAACCACTGAACCACATCCTCAGTCTTTTTTTTTTTTTTTTTTTTTTGAGAGAGAGGATCTCAGTAAGTTGCTCAGGGCCTTGTCAAATAGCTGAGTCTAGCTTTGAATTTGTAATCCTCCTGACTCAGGCTCCTAAGCCCAGTGGAGATCTATTTCTATTTAGGTGAGTTTTTATAATTTGTGTATGTCAAGGAATCTACCCATTTAATCTATAGATATAGATAGATACAGATATAAACACACAAACAAACACAGAGAAATAAACACATATATAAACTGGTAAGTACAGCTATCTCTCCATATATGCAGGCAAATTTGTTTGCTTCTTGTTTAAAATATTGTTTGGTATAATATTAGTGACCATTATGAATCAGCAGCGATGACTCCTTTTTTTTTCATTTCCAATACTGGTAATTTTTTTTCTTGCATAAGTTGGTTGGAGATTTATTGATTTTATTGTTCATTCCTAAATGCTCACTTTACATTTGTTTCATATTTATTTTAATTTGTCATTTTCAATTTCACAAATTTTTGCTCTGGATTTCATTATCTTTTTTCCTGCTAGTTTAGGCTTTAATTGTTGTTCTTTTTGCAAAGTCCAATAGTAGAAGCTTAATGTTTTTACTTTAGTTTTCTCTCATTTTACATTATTTTCTGTTTTTCTTCTCCTTCTCCTTCTCTTCTTCTTTTCCTTCTCCTCCTTCTTTCTTTCTTTTTTATGATAGTATTGAATTCTGGTATTGTTTCTACATTTTTATTGGTGTAGTATAGTTGTACATAATGATGGGATTTGTTTTTACATACTCATACATGCACACAACATAACAATATAATTTGGCTAATAGCATCCCAGAACTCATCTCCCCATCTCCCATCCCTTGTCCCTTTCCTCTGCTGCTCTCCCTTTGATTGTCATGAGATCCCACACACCTTTTTTTTTTCTCCCTTTTCCTCTATAGTTTCTGCAAATGAGAGAAAATATAGGACTCTTGGCCTTCTGAGCTTGACCTGTTATGTTTAACACAATGGTCTCTAGTTCCAACCATTTTCCTGTAAATTATATTATTTTTCTTTATGGATGAATGAAACTACATTGTTTATATATTACATTTTCTTTATCCATCCACCCATTAATGGACACGTAGGCTGGTTCCATAGTTTGGTTATTGGGAATTGTGCTGCTATGAATGTGGGTATGCATGTATATCTGTAGTATGATGATTTTAATTCTTTAGGATAATACCAAGGATTAGAATTTTCTTATTATTAGGTTTACTTTAAATTATTTGTATTTATGCTCTAAATTTTATTTTAACCACTGTTTTTCTTGTATTTAGTAATAAATATTATTAAGCTATGTTTTAATTTTTATTTACTTCAAAATAATCTTTAAATTTTTGGTATATATTCTTTGGCTCATATGATATTTAGAGACATTTAATCTTCAAATTGGGTGGATTTTCCAGTTATCATTATATGATTTTTAAAAGTAACTCTATTTTGTTGTGACAACATAGATTGTGTATGTTTTTTTTTATATTTTAAATTTGTTAAGATGAGTTTTATAATCCAGAATATATCTTAATAATTATTGCATGTGAGCTTGGAAAATCTGTATAATTTTGTTTTGGGATGAAAAGTATTCTAAGTATGTTATTGAATCAAGTTTATTCATGGTACCAGTCAGTTCAGCTACCTCAATTACCGATTTTCCCCTGTTTGAAGGTGCTGTGTCCTCCAAATCTAATAATAAATTTTTCTACCTCTTGCAATTACACTGATATATGTCTTGTGTTTTAGTCACTCTATCATTAGGAGCATAAACACATAGAACTTTATATTATTTTGAATAATTTACATATTTCTAATTATTCAATGTCTTTTGAATATATGCGATCATTCTCACATATCTGTGGTCTCTGCCTCTGTGGAACCAGTCAACCAAAGATTTATTTACTATGTAGTTAGTCCTATGATGGCTGCATCTGTGCCAAATATGTATAGAACTTTTGTTTTATCATTATTCTCTAAACAATATAGTATAACTAATTACTTAACATTATATTGTATTAGGAATTATAAATAAGTTAAAAGATGATTTGAAGTATGGGAGCACATTATATAGGTTATAAGCAAATACTCTACCACTTTATTTATATTTCATTTAATTTTATTTTTCATAGATTCTGACATCCACAGAAAGTTCTAGAACCAGTCACCTTTGAAGAACATGGGATGCCAGTGTAGGTACTTATACGGATATAAACAGAAAATAAGCACTTGGTTACATTATGCTTCTTTGGAATATACATTTATGATTATCAAATTTCAAAAATATTTGGCTTATTTTTAACAGAAATGTTTCTTCTATCATTGTTTCTCTTTTGAGACTTCAATTATTTTTAAGCCAAGTCATTTAATTTCTAGCCATATGTTACTTTTCTCTATCACATTTTACATTTTTGTTTCCTTCCCTGTTTTAGTTTTTTAAATTCATATGTATGTTTTCAAGTTTGTTGATCTTTGTTCTGCAAAATAATATGAAAACATGAAGGAATATGTATAAAGCATATAAGTTAGTAACAGTTTAAGGTGTTATTATGTTTTATTGTGTAAAAAAGCACTATGAACTTAATGACATAAAACGGCATCTGATGCATTATTATAAATTCTGTGGGTCAGTGATTCAGAAAGAGCATAGAGAGATAGGAATTTATTTTATTTTTGCTTCACAATGTTGGAGGCATCTGATATTAAGATTTGAAAGGTTGTGAATGACTTTAGTGACTGGGACTACAATTATCTGGAGGACTATTCACATGTATGCTTAATTCCTGGGATGAGATTAGTCCACAACAGAGAGATCAATGCTCCCAGTATGCCAGAACTTACTTAGGAGGTTCCTGGATGCAATATTTCTAATGTTGAACCAGAGACCACACTGGACATAAAGTTGGTCACTCTGTAGTGGAGTTCACTGTGACAATTGATTGGATGCACTTCACAAGTTCTCTCCATTTGGCTTAGAATTCTCAAAACATGATGCTGAATTATGAGAAGTACTTCATTCAGGGATGAATATTAAAACAAAAGGGACAGGAAGGCAGAAGTTACATGACTTCTCCCCAACATATACCATCACTTGGTTACAAATGGTTTACCTAGGTGAGGCAACATTTAACAGGAGGGAAATTAGCTTCCATATTTTGATCATTCTGCAAAAAATATACATAGGATGGGCAATAATGTTGTAATAACCTTTTCAACAAATAATCTACAATACCCAGTGATTTGGGAGCTGAAGCAGAAAGATTGCAATTTGAGGTCAGCCTCAGCAACTTGGTGATACAGGTCTTAAAAAATCAGGATCAGGTCCTCCTTTCCTCAGTGCTGAAGATTAAACTCCCAAGAAATGCCAAGGCAAAGGTAGAAAGCAGTTTTATTTAAGGGATAGAACAAAAACAGATTTCTTTAGAGGGAAGAAGGGGACCCAGAGCTGGGAGTAGGGGTATCTTGCCCCTTTAAAGATTTAAGATTTTCTTTCTTCTCTTGTCACCTCCTCCTCTTATCTTGCCTATTAGATCAAATGGTAACAAAAGAGCCATCCAGGGGGTAATTGCTTGTGTTAGAAAGTGCAACTCCTCCCCTACCTCTAAGGTGTTAACAACTAGTTGATGGAGAAGTGCTATCTACCCATTTTCTTATCTTTAATAGTCATATAACTGTCCTTTGCCCTGGTCTCTGGGAAAAAAAAAACAAAAGATAAAAGAGCCCAGGGATGGTAGTAAACTGCTCCTGGATTCAATCCCCAGTACCATAAGGTGTTTTTTTTTTTTTTAATAAAAACAATAAACTACAACAAATAAACTATATGACTTCATAGTGTGTATGTGATACAATAATAAGGAAAAGCAAATAAATTATTACTTAAAGTTCAGGTAAACATTATTAAAAATGGAATGGGAGCAGGATGTCATAGCCAAAGTAGCATATAGGGAATTCTTTCAATGCTTATTCTTTTGAATTGAGTCATTGTTAGGTAGATATTAAATTTAAGGTTATTTGTTAAGATATACAAATTGAATGTAATTTTTTCTAGTTGTGTGTTAATTATAAATATAAAAATGTATATATTTATTGCAATTAGCAACAGACAACTCTACAATGTAATGTATGCCCTGAAAACTTATCCTTTAAAAGTATCAAATGGAAATCTATTGAGATGAAAATTTTGAGTTTATTAATTAGAGCATTGGTGGCAAACCAGTTAATTGAAATCAACAAGAAAAGCATTGTCTTTGAGTGACAGTTGCTCCTAAGCAAGGTGAAAAGAAGAATAAAATCGAAAATGCCACAGATATATTTGTGAAGAAGTCAAAAGCTTTAAGAGCATCATGAACCCCAGGGTAGGGCAATAGAATAAGAAAATATATTAGTAAAATTTTAACCAAACAAAATACACAATGAAGAAATAATATTTTTTGTCAAAAGAAAGTTATGTTTGTGACTAGGATTTTATATATTTTTATAGTTTTGAAAACTAGAAATCTGAAATCAAGTTATCAGCAGGACCAAGCTTTGTCTTAGCTTCTGGTGGTTGCCAGAGATCCTTGTCAAATCCTTGTTATTCCTTGTGTTGTGGTTTTATAATTCATCAATATCTGCCTCTATCATCATAGATCTCTTGGTTGGGTGCCTCTCTTAGGATTCTCTTCTGTGTTTCTCTTTTATTTATATTTTCTTCTCATAAAGACAAAGATCATACAGAGTTAAAGTCCCACTCTCTGCCATTGTGATGTTATCTTGACTATGTTACATTTGAAAAGACACCATTTCAAAGTAAAATCACTTGAATAGATACTGGGTTTAAAAATTCAACATATTTCTTGATAATAAAAATTATACACATGATATCATCGACTAAAGAAAAGTTGAATTGATTTTATAGCATAGACTTTAATTTTGGAAAATAAATTTTTATGTTTAGAAATATCTATTTCTAACTATTCTCTATTTGAAAAAGCAAATGATATTGTACTACAGAATTGTCTAATGTTTACACATAACATACACACACATCATATGTATAGAATTCAGAGCTTGATGTAAATCAGCCATAAAAATCTTGGGAAATTTTTTTACCTGTTTTAATAGTCTCATGAAACAGCCCAACTAAAGCTTAAGAATATAGGTCTTTTACCATAGATAGTTTGAGAATCACTGCTGTAAGGCATGAAATGGTGCTAAGGTAAATATAGGAATGTCCAAAGAGAAATTGGTATACATCTGCCATAGCTTGGCCTGCTTTCTCAGAGTCATCCACCAAACCAATTTCAATATTCAAAAGTCACCCTAGTGGCTACTAATCTTATTTATCCATGCTTATGCCAGTGAACTATAAATAGAGGTGATATATAGCTCCAGGAAAAGAGATTGTCTGCAAACAGATTCAGAACGCTAAGATCCTGAGAAAGTCCCCAAACTCTGTTTACAAAAACCCATCAAGATTATGAGAAGTTGGATGGAAAATTATAGATGACTCTGATAGTGTATCAAGATAAATTAAAATGAAAACAACATGCCTATACCTATACATTGGCTATTCTCTGGTGATTTTCAAAGCTTTTGTGGAAAAGATTTCCATAGCTTCTGCAGATCTAAAAGAAACATGACCAGAAAACTTAGTAACCACTGCCATAAGCAGAGTATGTCAGTGGCTCCAGCTGTTAAAACTACTCAAGGAATTAGTCTACACATTACCAAGTTATGTTGATGCATGAAAAATAGCAACATACATAAGACAGAATCATCTCCTATCCCAGACACTATTCTTTTTTTTCTAATTTATTTTAATTAGTTATACATGACAGTAGTATGCATTTATGCACTTTGATTTATCATACATAGATGGGATATAATTTCTCATTTTTCGATTGTACATGTTGCAGAAACATATTGGTCGTGCACTCACGAATATACATATAGCAGTAATGTCTGTTTCATTCTACTATCTTTCCTATCCCCACATCCACTTCCCTTCCCTCCCATCACTTCCCTCTACCTAATCTAAGATGATGCTATTCTTCCCTAGTGCCCCCTACCTTTAGCAGCCACACATATTAGAGAAAACATTCAGCTTTTGGTTTTGTGTAATTGGCTTATTTTGCTTAGCATGATATTCTCCAACTCCAACCATTTACCCCCAAATGCCATAATTTTACTCTTCATTAAAGCTGAGTAATATTCCATTGAGTATGTATATGTACTGCATTTTTTAAATTTATTCATCTATTGAGGAACACCTAGATTGCTTCCATAGTCTAGCTATTGTGAATTGAGCTGCTATAAACATTGATGTAGCTGTGTCACTATAGTCCTTTGGGTGTAAACCAAGGAGTGGGATAGTTGGGTTAAATGGTGGTTCCATTCCCAATTTTTTGAGGAATCTCCATACTACTTTCCATAGTGGTTGTACCAATTTGCAGTTCCATCAGCAATGTATGAGTGTACCTTTTCCCCCACACCCTCACCAACATCAATTGTTGCCTGTGTTCTTGATGATTGCCATTCTGACTGGAGTGAAATGAAATCTTAGAGTAATTTTGATTTCCATTTCTCTAATTGCTAGAGGCGTTGAACATTTCTTTCATATATTTGTTGATCAATTAATTGTATTTCTTCTTCTGTGAAGTGTCTGTTCAGTTCCTTAGCCCATTTATTGACTGGGTTATTTGTTTTTTGGTATTAAGTTTTTTGAGTTCCTTATATATCCTAGAGATTAAAGCTTTATCAGAGGTTCATGTGGTAAAAAATTTCTTCCAATCTGTAGGCTCTCTCCTCACTTTATTAATTGTTTCCTTTGCTGAGAAAAAGCTTTTTAATTTGAATTCATCCCATTTATTAATTATTGATTTTACTTCTTATTCTTTAGGAGTCTTTTTAAGGAAGTCCAATGCTAGGCTGATGTGGTAAAGATTTGGTCCTTGACTGGGGATGTGGCTCAAGTGGTAGCGTGCTCGCCTGGCATGTGTGCGGCCCAGGTTTGATCCTCAGCACCACATACAAACAAAGATGTTATGTCTGCCAAAAACTAAAAAATAAATATTGAAAAATTCTCTCTCTCTCTCTCTCTCTCTCTCTCTCTCTGAAAAAAAAAAATTGGTCCTATTTTTTTCTTCTATTAGGCTCAGGGTCTTTGTTCTAGAGCCTAAGTCTTTGATCTACTTTGAGTTGATTTTTGTGCAGGAGGAGAGATAGAGATTTTATTTCATTTTGCTACATATGGATTTCCAGTTTTGCCAGCACTATTTGTTGAATAGGCTATCTTTTCTCCAGTGAATGTTTTTGGCACCTTTGTCTAGTATGACAAAACCATATATATGTGGATTTGTCTCTGGGTCCCCTATTCTATACCATTGGTCTACAAGTCTATTTTGGGGCCAGTACCATGCTGTTTCTATTACTGTGCCTCTGTATTGTAATTTCTGTATTGTGATGCCTCCTGACTCACTTTTCTTGCTAAGGATTGCTTTAGTTTTTCTGGGTCTCTTATTTTTTCCAAATAAATTTTATGATTGCCTTTTCTATTTATATGAAGAATGTCATTAGGATTTTAATAGGAATTGCATTAAATCTGTTTAACACTTTTGGTAGTATGGCCATTTTGACAGAGTTAATTCTGCCTCTCCAGGAGCATGGAAGATCTTTCCTTCTTCTGAGGTTTTCTTCAATTGCTTTCTTTAGTGTTCTGTAGTTTTCTTTGTAGAGATCTTTCACTACTTTTATTAGATTGATTCCTAGGTTTTTGTTTGTTTGTTTGTTTTGGTGTGTGTGTTTTTTTTTTTTTTTTAGTCTATCGTGAATGGAGTAGTTTTTCTAATTTCTCTCAGTGGATTTTTCTGTGATGTACAGAAATGCATTTGATTTATAGGTGTTGATTTCATATCCTAGTACTTTAATGAATTCATTTATTAGTTCTAGAAGTTTTCTGGTGGAATTTTTTGGGTCTTCTAGATATAGAAGCATGTCATCAGCAAATAGTAATAGTTTAAGTTCTTCTTTACCTATTTGTATCCCTTTAATTTCTTTCTTCTGTCTTATTGCTCTGCTTAGAGTTTCAAGGATGATGTTGAATAGAAGTGGTGAAAGTCTTGTTCTAGTTTTTAGTGGGAATGTTGAATAGAAGTGGTGAAAGTCTTGTTCCAGTTTTTAGTGGGAATGTTTTCAATTTTTCTCCATTTAGGATTACGCTGGCTTTGGGTTTAGCATATATAGCTTTTGCAATGTTGAGGTATGTTCCTACTATCCCCAGTTTTCCTAGTGTTTTGAACATGAAGGTGTGCTGTATTTTATCAAATGTTTTTTTCTGCATCTATTGAGATGATTATATGATTCTTATTTTTAAGTCTATTAATATGATGTATTACGTTTATTGATTTCTGTATATTGAACCAACTCTGCAAACTGTTCAGTAGAGCTAGAAATAATCCAGGAGAGAATGCAGACTTTTTCTGTTACATGCTTCTTTTAGAAATTGTATTCAGATATGAAGGCAAATAAGCCAAGATGATATTAACACTCAAGGAAAAATACAGTGTCACAAGAAAAGTTTTACATGTAAAGCAAATTATTATTCTTCAAACTTTATCAATGGGAAGACTTGTAAAGTTTCACTATACAAGTTATAATTAATTTCCTTACATACAGAATGTTTGTAATCCCATAACACTATATTTCAATCACCTTTGTGAAGTAACTGAAAGAGGAAAATTGCTTTGTATTATAAAAAAAATGCTTATCATTTCAAAATTCAAGAAATAATATAAAAGACTTTACCATGCTGATAGAATAGCAGTCCAGAGACTGAAATCAGTAAAAATCTTTTTTTTTTCCATATAGTTATCTCAGAATGTATTAAATCCTCCCAGTCTTCCCAAGACTGGCTTTTTCCCTACCCACCTTCTCTAGTTTAGTTTTTCTTTGTTTTTCTTACCTATTATGCAGTCTCTTTTATGAAACCTCTATCTTTTCCTTCCTGCCTTTTTGCATTTTATTTCGGATACTAGACTCCTTTGACCTTTGTCTTTTAAATGAACCTAGCATATAAGTAATTTTTTTTTCTCTCCTTGCCTCTTCTCTCTCTGTCTCTAATAATTATTTTCACTTCTTTAATTTTTAATTCCACAAATTTGATTTTCTTTACATTTATTTTAAAACATTCTTAATTTCAAAACCCACAATTTATCCCTTCCCATATGTTTCCTTGGTTATGGGATTGTTATGGACCTTGGCCTTCTGAAAGGCAATGTGAAGAACCCCATTTCAAACCTTGATTCTTGTGATAAGCAAGATTTCAGACATGTCGTTCAGAGTAACAGTAATAATTTATTGAAAGGATAGGAAAAGGAGAAGGAGATCCTCTCAAGGGTGAGAGTGGGCTCTCTCAGAGAGGAGAGGGACCATGTACCTCTCCTGCAAATTTAGTTTCATTGGAGATCCCAGAGAAATTTCCAGAGAGTTCCGTCCAGGTATACCTCTTGACTTTTGAATGACAGCAGGATGACACCAGACATTCAAATCCCCACTGTTGTGGCAATTCCAAATCACTTTGGCCCATGCTGACTGGTACTAATTGGATTCTTAATCATAGATTCTTATGGACTTTGTGGTTAAGAGGAACTTCTTACCTCCTAAAGTTTTAGAATCTTGTTACAAAAATCTCCTGGGTTTCTCCCATCAACATGATCTTGCCCCTGCATTTCTCCTGCAGTTAACAGTTATTTGGCCGAGGAATGTGACATATCCTGTTCACTTAGGCCAGACAGGACTCAGGCAAATTTCTTCTTGAAAAAGAAAACATGTGGGGATCAGCATAGTGGGCCTATTTTATAGGATTATTCTTCTAACCTTGTGTTCCTACCAGTCTCACTTGTCTGTTTCCTAAGAGAAATATATATATATATATATATATATATATATATATATATATATATATATATATATATATAAATATATATAAATATAAATATATATAAATATAAATAAAATTACTTTCTACTTCCTTTTCACCTCAATTTCTTTCTATAAATCTACTCTGAATTATGCTATTTGGAAAAATTAAGCCATCAAATTCATTAGTTTAGAGGTAATCTCTAAGAATGAGCAACTTTATGAATATTGATAATATACTAGAATTATTTGTTGAAGACTTCAGGATAGGGGAGGAGGTATGTTCACTGGTTTGGACAGGAGGTAATGGGGGAAAGAGGGATGTGAGTTGAAAAGTCAGTAGAATGAATTGGACATACCTTTCCTATGTTCATATATGAATACATGACCAGTTTAGCTCTACATCATGTACAACCACAAAAAATTGGAAGTTATATTCCATGTATGTATGATGTGTCAAAATATGTCCTACTTTCATGTGTAACTAAAAAGAACAAATTTAAAAGTGTAAAAATATAAGAATGAACAAAATTTTTAAAAGACTTCAGGATATCTTACTTTGTAAAAGTGCATGTGTCAGTCAATTTGTTTTGTTTTTTCTCTTTGAAACCTCATTTTGAGGGGTTGCAAACAGAAAGAAATAATAGCCCATATACTCCATAGTATTATTGATTTCCTGTGTAACTGACACAATTTCTTACTAAACACTTCTTGGATTAAATCATTGTTTTGTACTCATGCAAATTAACCTTAGATAAAATCAGATTGAACATAGTATTTATTTTTTAAAAAACATTTACTGATATTTCAATGCAATTTTAACAGAATCATTTTGTTTTTTCCATTTCTCCATCCAACTAACTGAAATGAGCTATATTTTTAAAAGTTGGGTTTTTTTTTCCCCAGTATTTTAAGGTACTATTCATTTTAAGAAATATTAAACCTCATAAATAAAACTGGTGACTACAAATGGTTTCATGGCTCATAGTAAGACTAAATTGGTTAATTTGTATCTGGATGAGGTATATATTTTCTGACATGTTTGAAAAATACATCATGAGAATTCTCTGATCACTGAAATTTGTCTTCCAACATGTCAAAGTGCAAACTACAAGCTTACAGCAGACCTGTGATTTCATCTTGATGGCAGCCTAGGCTAAGCCCTGCATTTCTTAGCTAGCTTCATATATCACATAATAAATTTGCTTTTATTTTTTCCAGTAATGTGAAAAAAATGAAAATATATTAACAGTCTATTTTTGGTTTTGTGTAAAGTTTAGACGTATAAAATATTTCCTTGTTTATTAAAAGTTTATATACTTTGGGGTTTTTTAACTCTTTTTAAATTGCAGATAGACACAATATCTATCTTTATTTATTTATTTAAAAAAATTTTTAGTTGTAGATGAACACAATATCACTATTTATTTATTTTTATATGGTGCCAAGGATCGAACCCAGTGCCTCAGACATGGGAGGCAGGCACTTTACTACTGAGCCCCAGCCCTTATTTATTAATTTTTATGTGGTGCTGAGGATTGAACCCAGTGCCTCACACATGCTATGCAAGTGCTCTACTATTGAGCTACAGCCCCAGCCCTATACTTTAAAGTCTTCTTCTTGCACACACACACACACACACACACACACACACACACACACACACAAACTTATGATGATTTGTTTTGTCATACACACAGCTTTCTATGCATAGAAATGCACTACAGATTTGTGTGGAATAAGGGCTTTGAGCTACTTCTGGCCAATAACTGAGTACAAAGAATAATTCTGTGAGATGCCATATTCTTTATGCTCACCACACTGGAGTAATACACATTATCATATATGCAATTCAATACCTACAGTTTTTTTTAATTTCTAATCTTTAAAATTTAATATTTTTTGTAATTGTAGATGGACCACATACCTTTATTTTATTTGTTTATTTTTTTATGTGCTGCTAAGTATTAAACCCAGTGCCTCACATGTGCTAGGCAAGCACTCTGCTACTAAGCCCCTCAGGTTTTATTAGATTTATATTTACTGTCAGAGAATTCAATCAAAAAATCTAGTGTATTTCTTTTTGTCCCTTTTCTGTGTTTAATTCAAATAGCTTAATAATATTCTCTTATAGAAAAGGACTGTACATAAGAAGCCCTCAGGGCCAACTGCAAATCTGGACTTCAAAAATGACACAATGACCTTTTCCATGTGTATGCATTTCAGAGCCCTTTGTATTAAATTATATTAACTCTGTTTTGACTAAATCACTTGTTTCAACCATAAGAATATGAGGGGAGCATGGTTACATTAGACATTATAAGAGAGAAATATATTAGACCTAAACTCAGTCATCAGAATTTGCACAATTTATTGCAATGCACTGAGATTTGGAGATTGTAAGCTATTGCGGCACAATCTGACTGACCTAGTCCATACCTCTGAGGCCTTACAAAAAGCACAACAAAAGCTGGCTTTGCCTTCTGTGTGCTGTAAACCCAGCTTTCAACCTTAGTATATTGGAAAAGCTTACTAATTGAAAAAAAATGATAATAAACACAACTCTGTCTATATATTACTAATCCTGGGTACATTTTTTAAAGTGGATTAATATAATGCTTAAATCCAGCCTGACATTAGTAATAAAAGGCAAAAGTTAAAATGTCAGTTTTTCCACTAGTGTGACAATCTTAGTAAATCACTTGTCCAGGTCTCTTTGGTTCACATTTTATTTGATGAAGACTATATTTAAGTAAACTCAAGATCTACAGATATGAATTGTGACCTTTCTTTGTTTCATCTACTATAGAAATCCTCTGAAAAAAAAATAAGGAATATAATTGGGTCCTATAGCTTGGAAGCTTACAAGTTTAATTAGTTATGGACAAAGGCAAGCAAGAACTGTTGTAATCCAGAGATCTGAGTGTTATTTAAAAGAAATGTAGAACCTTTCTCTGGAAACCCATGGAGCAAAATGTCTACTTAGCTAAAGATCAGGCAGCTGTATAACACATATGGTAACATTTGTAGGGAAATCAAATGCTTCAGAGAAAGTGTGAAAACCCTAGTTACATCAAAATGTATGATGTTTGGGGAACATTTGTTTAATTTGTTATTCCTAGAATTAGGAGACATGAGAAATAACTTGAAAGGGGAAATGGATGATATTTCAAAGAAGAATTGGCTGACTGTGCAAAGGACTAAAATGATAAAATAGGCAAAGGAGATTTATTAAGATAATGCATTATATATTAAATATCTTTAAGGGAAATAATTGAAATGATTTCCACTAGCCTGGCATGGTAGTGCACACACCTGTAATCCCAGCAACTCATGAGACTGAGGCAGGAAGATACATGTTCTTCCTGCCTCAGTCTCATGAGATACAAGCCAGCCTTGGCAATTTAGGGAGGCCCTAAGCAACTTAGAGATCCTGTCTCAGAATAAAAAATGAAAAGGGCTGGGGATCTAGCTCAGTGGTAAAGCACCCATGGGTTCAATCTCCAGTACTGGGAGGGGGGGTGTAAAAATGATTTCTACTTTTACAAATATGATGATTGGTGATGTTATAAAAGATGGTCTGGAGTTGAGACAATTTTCTTATGGAAATCAACTGTAAATAGCTGGGACATGCTGCAGTCTGGCTGGGCACAAAATAACCGGCAGATCATGAGCCACTTGTAGGTTCAAACAGGAACAACTTTATTGCCAGAACTCAATGGGAACTCTCCAGAACTCCATGGAAAACCTGCAAGAACCAACAGGAACTCAAAAGTAGCGGGCACCCGAGGTAGCAGGAGCCGTCCTATTGCCAGATAGCAGAGGTCTACACACACAACTGAACACACAGCTTGTCTCAATTCAGCATCAACCAGCCACAGCAACCAGTCATCATCCCAACAATTATACACAGCTTAACTTAATCATCAGCATCCCAATGGCTCGCTGGCGTTACCTCTCAACCACTCCTTCTGGCAAAATGCCAGGCGCCATCCTGACTTGGTTGTGGCTCCCAACAGGGACAAGCTATGTCTTGGCAGATAAAGCAAAGAAAGACAAAGGTAATAGAGGCAGGCAGAGCCTGAAGGCTTTTTTTTAGAATGGAGATAGTAATGCTTTGTGACTAATGTGATGAAGGAAGAATTGAATCATTGGAAAGAACATGGAAGTTTCTCTCTGTTAGCCAAAACAAAAATGCATTAGTTTGCTGGAGTTTGCATAATGACATACCATAGACTGGGTGACTTACACAAGACAAATTTATTTTCTCTCAGATCTGGAGACTTGAAGTCCAAGGTCAAAGTACAGATAAAATTAGTTCAAGCCTTCTCTCCTTGGCTTACAGATGGTCACTCTTTTGCTGCCTCTTGACACAGCCGGTTGATGGATACTTCTCGTTATCTCTTTGTGGGTTCTAATATCTTCTTCTTATAAGATACCATTCCCATTGGATTAGAGAAATTCTAAGGGCTTCACTTTCACTTAAATATTTCCTCAAAAGTTCTGTCTTCAAATACAAGTCACATCTTAGGAACTAGAAATAGAATATGAATTAATTTTAGGAGGTATATGATTCAATTCACAACATACAATGTCATAGCTAAAACAAGCCAGGATACACAAAAATAGTCTTGTTGATATATACATATATATATATTTTACAGCCTCTCATATATATATGAGAGAGAGAGGAGAGAGAGAGAGAGAGAGAGAGAGAGAGAGAGAGAGAGGGAGAGAGACTCTAAGATCTTTAATAACACAAATAAATATTTTAAATATGTCTGGTAAAACTAATACATATACTTCTGTTCATCAGGAACCTGGCGGGAACTGGGAATACAGTGTGAGGAGTCATTAATCATAAGGTTTGAATCTGTGGAAATTAGTGAACACAGTGAAACAAGGAGAAAAAATGGAGTCACATAAACATGAGCTCCAACTGGTATTAGGCTATTTGTATTAGAAAGAATATGGCTCATGGTCCATTTCTATCCATTGCATTAGTAAGTTTTCTGTCATTATAACAAATGTATGGTGTAATCAACTTATTAAGAGAAAAGATTTATTTTGGCTCATAGTTTTAAAGACTAAAACATTGTTTGAAGTAACAGGGCACCTTCAAATTGAAAAATTTAAAAGAACCCAACATGTATACTTTGGTTTTTTTCCCTCCCATGTTCCCGCAAGCAATCATCTCATACAGAAAATAGAAGCTGAAGGGAGATTGCACCCCAGGTCCTAGTACAAATGAAGAGCACAAAACCAGAATTATAACATATAAATCTGCTAGCAGGCCCCACAGCTGTCTGAATACACACATGTACACACATGCAGATCTCTTGGCTCCTGCTTTTCCTTCTCTGTAGTTCTAACACTGTTGTCTGTTAGGAAAAAAAGACAGATGTCTAGCTGGCTATCTTCCTGGTTTAGTCCAAGTCATAAATAAATTTATTTCTTGCTTCACCATTATATTCCTCTTTGTTAATTAAACCTTGAATGCAGTGGATGATTGAACTCCATCTATTAGAACTCCCAAAGTCTCCTTTAGCTAGGAATCCCCAGTAGTACGTTCAGCCATGATTGATAGTAGCATGATAACAAACATATGGGCATTAAATGGAAAGAAAGATCATCTCAATATGATTGTACTAGAGAATCAAAAAGCAGAAGGGCAAAATTGGAGGGTCAAAAGAACAAAATAGGAACAGAAAGAAGGCCAAAGGGAATAATTTTATTTATACTCTGAAAGTTTTTTGAGACACCCCACTTATTGCAAAGAAGTAATCCTGAAACAATAAAATGTAATTCCCCCACTGTTGTACATAAAGCCATGACAACATGATTCAGAAAAGGGTGCAGGCAGTGATTAGGGAATAATCCAATTGTTTTGAAAAGAGGGGAGGATATTGTGAGAAACAAGCTTACCTGTCCAAACCCAGTGAATGGACTGGGAGACAGATGCAGTGGAAGCCGTATGTTAGTGGCAGTTGGCCGGGTGCAGTCTTCCTGGATCTCACCTGTTTTTACTGTCCTCTAGTGGGTTATTTGAAGAAATGCACCTTTAGTTTTCTCCACCCACTTTGTTCTCTTGTGGCTGGAAGGCCTTCCTGGGGTGAGCGTATGTTGGCAAGGTACATAGTTCTTACTTCTTCATTTTATTCTCCTTTTCCCACCCTCAATCCCTTTCAGATTTTTGTAAAAGTCTAACAGACCACGATCACCTAACCCTTGCTCAACATCTTCTTATTGTTGTTTTTGTATGTTCTTTTTTTCTAGAAAGAGACCATTTACTATTGTTTCTAACTATATTTCTTATCTACATATTTCTTACCTACAGAAGTCAGGTAAAAGACATAGGAAAAGAGCTAATCTGCAGGATTACCAAGTAAATAAACCCAATTGAGATGTGATGCTAACTACTTTAAAATACAGACACAAGCCTCATCACTATACTGAGGCCCTAAAATATTAATTTAACTACATTAGTGACCCTGCTGTTAATGAGAAACCTGCTTAGCAGAATACAGAATATTGTCAGAACAGAGACATGTACAAGGGGCCACAAAGGCATACACAAGTAATGCTCAGACTGACTTTGGATGAGAAAAGTTCTTCTAGATTTGGCAACTAAGATGAATCTTGAAGGAACAGGTAGAGTTGTCCAGGCTCAGGATACTGGAAAATAATATAATCATCAGAGGAGAAACATAAGTATAATCTTGTTCTGTCACAACTCATGATATATTCATAAAAATAAAAGCAAATCAACATCGTTGAAGAATTAAGTGGTTGACTCATCCCCCAATAAAATTTAGATGAGGGCTAGGGCTGTATCTCAGTGGTGGAGTTCTTCCCTAGCAAGTGTGAGGCACTGGGTGCAATCTTCAGCACCTCACATAAATAAATAAAATAAAGGTTTATCAACAACTAAAAATTTTAAAAAATGATAAAAATTTGAGATGAGAATAAGGATGTGGACAGAAACATGAACTTTACCAAGAGCTGTGCTGAGAAAATTAGGAATTCCTAAATCTTTAAACTTACATGTATTTGTTGTTTTCTAATTGTTGTATTCCCACAATAAGTAACATGAAGACTTAACAGCAACAAAAATATATTCTTAATTGGAAAATTGAGGATATTTGTTTTCTCTGTACCCAGGAGTGATATGCTTAATTAGTAATGTAATAGGTTACGTAGGAGTTCAAGATGCCAAGATTGCAAGGGGCAGGGTATAAGAAGGATGCCACTGGAGGATAAGACAGGAAGACTAAGTCCCATTACCAAAACAACTCAGGCCAATGAAGATTTATCACCATGAAAACTCCCACCATTTAAAAATGACCAATGGGGTAAATTGGACAGTGTTCTTATTAGATTTTCTAAAGTAACCGGGGGAAATTGGACCATATACTAATCAGGTATCATAAGGTAACTATGGGAGCAAATGGGGTAAGATATTCAATCCCATATATATATAGAAAACAGAACACCTCACAGCTAAGCATTTAAGACACTAATTTCCAGACATCTCTTGATCTTCTCTTTCTTTCTTGGCTTGCTTTGCTCTACCTTACCAAGTGTTACTTCCACCTTTACCTTCAATAAATCTGTGCTTTGCCTGTTACTGGTATGTGTCTTGCTCAATTCATTCTTCAGGACACCAAGAACCGGGGTCCCAAATGGAAAATCCTGCTGGGACAAAATTGATGAATTGCTGAGTATTGAGGGAAGAAAAAAAAAATATTTCAAAAGTCACCCCAAAATATGCAAAGTGACTTTTGGGGAAGCAGGTAGTTCAGATTAACCAGCCAGGTATTGATTCTGTAAATGTCCCTTAAATCTCGTCTCTTTATTCCTCCTTTCTGCCTTTCTTTTATTACTGGTTTCCCAATATGATGTTAAGATTATTATTGAAAGCTTGGATCTTGTCCCTGATGCCAATTCAATAAGGATAACATGATTTGGGGGAAAAAAGGACAAAGAAAGTTTATTGCTTTGCTGTCAAAGGAGAAGCACAGAGGACTCCTGTCCCGTAGGCCATGGTTCTGCTCATCAGGGAGGACAGTGGGGTTTTAAAAAAGAGATTCTTTCCAGGTGTTCCCTGTGGTGGTTTGTTAATTTGGGAGATAAGCCATTTCCTAGATTGTCTGATGCCATCCCTGAAGTCTGAATTCCTATGGTGGGTATGTGCTCAAAGACAGATAACTTGGCCTAGAATGGGGAAAGGTAATGCTGTTCCTGGTCCTCATGTTAGGGAGAAGGAGAGGAAGAGGAAAAGAAAACATGTTCATTTTAACATAAGCCTCAGTGGCAGAGCAGCAAGGGTTATGTTCAAAGCATGAGGTGAACCACTGGTACAATATCATCTCTCAATCTAATGTTAATAGGGCTTTCCTCCTGTGCAGTGTAAATGAGTCAGGAACTGAAACAGGGACACAATGTGGAAAAACTCTGTGGCATATCGTAATCTATGGCTAAAGTCTTTCTTACTCCCCAACACTTAGAGTGTTTGGAATGTGCCCTCCTACTCTCTTTTCTTACCCTATACATTCTAGTCAACCATAAACACCAGTAGTAAGGCAAAGCCAAAATATCATAAGCTCTTGGATCTTAAATCATAATTTGTATTGCTAATGTTCTTTCACTATTGTGCCTCAATTTTATAATTTTTACCTGTTAAAAGCCCTTTCCTACTCCTCCCTCTGACAATATACAAAATGTGCATTTTTCTTACTTTCTTATGTTTAATCTAATCAACAGTAATCAAATTGTAATTATACAATAATAGATAAGTCTCCCCCCAAAAAAAGAATTTAAAGAAATGATTCTAAAAATACCAGATACTTCCTTGCCTGAACCACTCAATTTAAGGCTGGGCCTTTCTTTTAGATTATTGTTTGTTTATGGACAGTTGTGACTACTCAGTCAAGGTCATCCCCTTCACCTGGAGGTGAGGGTCCCCTTCTCTTTTCTCCATGAAAGCACTTTTTGTATACTAATGCTCTTGACTCTCATTCTTTTTCTAACAGCACTAAGTCAAAAACTTGTGTCTTCTTTGGGGAGATCTGAGAGGTATCGGGAAAAACTTTGATAGATGCAATACTTTTTCCACTGTTGCTTGAAAAATTTGTGCTTTATTTACTGTATAAAACACTGATATGGCATTGTACCTATGGGGATGGGGCAGTTAAATGAATAAGGAAGAGAGAGCACCATTAAAAGAAACTGGAATGTTGCTCAGTGCTGTGCAATAATAAAGCAGATATATGTCTTTTCTAGGTTAAATAAAACATCAATTGCCCCAGTAAAAATATGCCTAAAATTTCAGTTTATTTATGGACATGCACTGGCAATTGCAGCCACCAATATAAACATATTTCAGTTACAGACGCATATCAGAAAGTGTCCTAAGAGTCTGATAAGCAAGGCCACAGTAGGAAAAAAATATTTAAAAAGGTTTGTGATGGATGATTGGAAGCAGCAAAATTTATTTATGACAAAGGAAAGGAGGCACAATAAGGGATAAAAAACCGAGAGAGAATAAATTGCTGTATGCATGTATGGGCACTTCTTTCTGTAATGCACCGTAGTTTGCATTCAGAGATGAGACTCCTGAGGAAGTATGCCAAAAAAATGTGTGTGTGTGTGTATATATATATATACACACACACACATAAATACTTACATGTATTTGACAAATACATCAAAACAAAGCAAACTTAACAACAGCAATAAAAAATTTAAAATAGACTTTTCCCTTAAAATTATTATAATGTATCTGGGAGAGCAGGACTAAAGCAAAATTGGTTAAGTAAGAAAAGTTATCTTCTAACTCTCTCAAATACTCAAGTGATGTGTTGAGATAGACACAAGATACCTGAGAGTTAAGTGAGGCATTGTTTTTAGCTCCCAAATTACTATTGCTACAGATTTTCCATAAATGCCTCCAGATCCCAGAAGTGGTTTGGTGAACTTTGCCACCAAGAAAGTTGATGAATTGGAAGGGAAAACAGAAGCTCCTTTTCAGAGACAGTTTGGGGTTCCCTGTGTGCAGCTTTAATTGCCTTGCCCAACTACTTGTATCTTTCCATGAAATTTCAAGATTAATGGGAGCAGGTAAGGTAACCAACTTGGCACAGTGGTGGGGGATGTTCTCAGTTTTAATAATGAAAGTCCCACATCCTAAAATTGTTCCAAGTGCAGGGAATTATCAGTCAGCTCATCATTTTGGAAATTTAGAGATAGCGTCTTGCCCCCAGCCAAAGTTAACTGTGTGCCAGAACATGCAGACCTGTGATAGGTTACAGCCTGAAGTGGTAGGAAAATTGGAGTTAAGGGATGATTCTGTAGACTGGTCCTACTGTGCTGACCCCCACATTGTTTGTTTTAAAAAGCAATTTACTTGTCGCCCTGCCTGGCTTCAGTCAATAAGATAGGCAATATTGTCAGCAAACAACCTGTTATCTTCAAGAGAAATTCAGCCCCAAAGACCCCTTCCTGCCTATAGGAAGAACACAGTTACCTGAAGGGGAAGGCTTTTATGGACTTTATACTGACTAAAGTTTACATAACTCCTAAGAACAAAATTCATGTTTTGGCTCCTTCTAATCCCTGAAGTCTTCCTTATCATGTCAACATGGCATCTTCTAGATTTCAGAGTGGAGAAGGTTTCCAAATGCAGCTTGTTTTAATCCCCTTAAAAGCCCCAGTTCTGTGAAAAATATGCCAGCCTCTTCAGAGTTGGTTGTGGCCATTCTGCAGCATGAGCTATATGTTTAGCTCTCTTATTTCATTTTCCCTGATAAATTCATGCTTGTTACTCAGTGCAACTTGCTCAAAATCTTTCCTGTGAGTTTGCAAAGAACTAGCAGTCTTTAGGAGTCAATGTCCACCTTGCCCACTCTGCGGCTTCTTTCAGAACAACAGTGACTTTTCTGAGCTGCAGCGCTGTGGACTGGTGGGTCCCCCACCACAATATCCAAAAACCTTTAACTACCAAGAAAAGGATCATGGGATGGAAACTGTGCTTAATGAATTAGGAAGAGCATAAAGTTTTCTCAAGGAGCCAAAGTTTATAGAAAACAGGCTCATTATCCCTTGTGTTTTTATATGTGAATAATAGAAAGTCTGATGGTCCATTTACAGAATATAGTATTTAGCCTTAATTGGACCCAACCAGAGTCCCTCCCTTTCGCCTTCCCTTTAAATTAACCAACCCCATAAACTGCAACCCCCAATTTCTTCAATCAGAGTGAAGGGCAACACTGTAGTAGGTGAAAAATACACACTGGCCCATTGCTCACCCAGGCATGCTTACTAGGAGGTTCAAGTAGCATGTATTTCTGTGTACTGGGTAAAGGTATACCTTGCCCCCCAACTTTTGAGCACACGGTTGATTTTTTTGTGGCACCTTGTTTTTTTCTAACATCTGTAACTGTAGAAAATAGGAGCTTTAGGGAAATGTCTTGATTGCCTTTACCTCTCCCAGTAAAGGACAACATAACAGGTTATGGAACCCTAGTGAAAAGCTCTGAAGTAGAAAACTCGGGGGAGTAGGGGATGGCAATCTAGTTACTCTAATGGAATTTCTAACTTCAAGAAATGGAGAGGAGTGGAGTTGTTCAGGTGAGACTCAAAGGCCACCACGTCCACACCACAAACCCCCAAAGCCCTCATTGCTATGCAGGCTGAGGGAATCAGCAGCTGGCCAAGGTATGTCCAGCTGGTTTTCCAACAATACAAAAATGCAAATTGAGTGTAGACATCCAGAGTTACCACTGACAGGGAAAGGATGCAGATATAAAACATTTCCTTTGCTCTTATGTTGCAAGAAAAAAAAAAGATCTCATTTCTGGCAATAGGTGTGGGAGAAGTTTGTAAAGTGAGGAATTAAACTGAGACAAGATGAGTTTGAGTGACTGTTGGAATCATGAGGTTTAGAAGCAACTGCTGATGGAGATTTATAAATGACAGTCATTGAAGTCACCAAAAATGGATTAAAGTAATATTACCCTAAATTGGAGTTACTCCAGTAAGTAACTGAGGAGGGCAAAGTGAGGCTGATATGTAGGATAGAGAGGGAAAGATTTTAGAACAGGAGATAGTTGTGGTTCAGTATAATACCAGGATTATCTTTCTAGAATAGATCCCTTTGATTTTTCTTTTTCACTAAAAATTCAGTTAAACTTAAATAAGGCACAATTTGTGTGACTTCCTAGAGAGGAGTCTCTCACCTGGCCTGTAAGCAAAAGCTGATTAGATCATGCACTACCTCTCACCACAGGACTCTCTACAAAGCCCTTTTAATAGGACAAGAATGTTAACAGTTACTCAAAAGCAATTCCCAGTGTTCAGCTAACTGTGTCTTACTAGAATGACAAAAGGAATGTGGAGTTGGTCTATTGTATAGCCAGAGGCAAATGGGGAATCAAAGGCAGGCAGGGATGTTTCTTATTAAAATAGAATACTTGTCTGAGTAAACCACACTTGGAGATGGCAATATTGCATATCTCATACAAAAATGGCATCTGAAATAGCTAAACCAATTATATATAGAATTAAGGGTCAATAGAGACGAAGGGAGATAGAAACCTTGAAAACATAGCTTAAATACTTAATAAAGAAGGCATAATATAAAATGATATAAAGGAGCATTTGGGGTGAGGAATCTAAAAAAATGAACATTAAAAAGCAAAGGATAAAAAAAGTTGAAATAACGTAGTGGAAATGGAAAGTCTATTTAACCTGTTAAACCAGTTTTGACAGGTGTGTGGATCTTGATCAAAAAATTACTAGAAAACCTGGGGTGGTATTTTCTTTTTTTTTACTTTATTTTGTCATATTTCCCCTTTTAGTTCTAAGGTATGGCCATGTTTTTATTAATGTCAAACTGAATCATCTTATTTATCCTTGTTACTGAAAGCTTAGTCCTTGTCCCTCATGCCAATTCAATAATGAGGACACAGGTTAGAGAAAAAGGAAAAACAAATTTTATTGCTTTGCTAAGCAGAGGAGAAACAGGGAACTCCTGTCCCAGAGGCCCTGATTTTGCTTATCAGGAGAAACAGGGGGTTTTTAAAAAGGTGAATGAAGGTTTATATCACAACACTGAGGAGGGTTGCAAATCATTTGTCAATTTGGGAGACAGTAATTTCTTAAATATTAGGACGCCAAACCAAAGTTTAAATTACTTTATTCCTGTGTTGGGTATGTGCTCATAAACAGATAATTTGGAGTACTATAGGGAAGAAGACTCATCCTGTTTTCCCTGAAAATAGGGAAATGGAGAGGGAGAAGAGAAAAAAAATGGCCATTTAATAACAATCTTCAGAGGCAAAGCAGAAAGGGTTGTAGTCAAAGCATGAAGTGAAATACTATTATGTTCTGAAGATTACTGGAAAGTAGGAAAAGCATCACCTTCTGCATCTGAAATCCTGGTCTCTGACCTTCTTTATATTCCCCGTTTATAAGATCTACGAAAATTTATGTCTAAGACTTAAGAATTTTAGTTTTCTCACCAATGAAATGATAGATGTGTCCATTTTAGATTAGAAGGAAGAGAAGATGCAGTGACTTACACAGAATCACTTTTAAAATAGCTCAGTACCCCATCATTATCCAAAATACATGTATGAAGATGTGGAATTTGGTGTCCACATACCTTATATATAATCAGAGATATGATAAAATTATGGTATCATGGTGTATTAAGAATTGTAATGCAAAAATAAATAAATAAAGCTAAGTACCTTCTAAATTTGAAGCACAAGCATTGATGATTCTATTTCCTTCTTCACAACCTTCTAACATCTTATTTTATACTGCTATATATCTTCATACAAGGGTCCAGAGAGCCCAGAAGAGAGGGGGAATCAAACTCAGGACCAGCGGCGTTTTAGGCATATGTGACCAAAAAGAATTTCAGCACAAGCCAGACAGAGCATGGGGGGGGGGGAGGGAAGGTTATTTAGGAAGGTAGACACACATTCAAGGAAGAATGTGGGCTCTCTCAAGAGTGAGAAGCAGCCCTGACTTAGGTTGAAGGTCCAGCTGAGAAACTGATGTGCCTCCATTTTTGAAAAACCAGCTTTGACCTCAAGGCCTGTCTAGAGGGAGGGGGCGTGACCCTTGACCTTGGAAAACCCCACAGCTCCTAGGCACATACCCACCCTGCCAAGTTGATTAACAGGAGGGATCTCGGGCATCAGGTGTCCCTGACTCAGTTATGCTAGGTGAGGACCCATAGCAACCCCTTAGCAACCACCAATCAGTATGAGACAGGGAAAATAATTGAAATGCCAGGTGACCCTCCCAGTAGTTTAGGTGATTAGGCCACCCTGCAGTTTAGCGTATACACTCTAGCAACCCCTCACAGCCTAAACCAATCAGTTCAAATGTATCCACCACTTGAACTAAACAATCAAGTTACCCAACTTGTTCCCACCAGTGAATGTGCTAATCAATGTTAAGAGTTGTTGTTTGATTTTCCTGTGGTATGAAATGATTTGCTGTGTGATGTTGTGACACATAGAGTATCTCCCCAAAACCTATAAATCCTCACTGAACCTAGGGCTGGGACTCACTCCCTAGGACCGCTGCATCAGAAACGGTTGTGAGTCCAGGCTCGAGCTTGCAATAAAGGAACAATATATTTGTGAGTTTCAAGACAATTCACCCGAAGTATATGGAAACTAAGCAAAATATATTTTATTTTCATGACTTCAGCTTAAAATCAGAAGAGACAGGAAAAGCTTCAATGCAATTCTGAATTCTAAAAAAGAGTGCTACCTTGAAATCAAAATTCCATTTCTTTTGTAATTCTCAACCATTCATGCATCATTGCAATCCTGTATAACAGAACTTTCCTGAAAGGCTCTTGGGTCGCAATGCAAACTGAAAACTATTCTATTGGGCATCAAATCTTCTAAAGGCCTGGTTATCAAAGAAAAAAAAAAGACTTTGGTTCTTTAATAAAACAACTCTGTCTTATCTACATGAACACAGGGTTTTTACCATGAAAGTTATTTCCTCCCTGGAAGATGCTTTAGAATATTTATCTACATTCACTTATGACATCAATTGCTCTTTGATAGTGAATAGGCTCTTAGATACCAAATAATTGTAGATATAGAAGAAACAGATATTTGTTGTTTGAAATCAATACAATACAACAACACCAGTAAACTTTACCAAGAACTAAAACAACAAAAATATATTTGTCATAGCAATGTGTTATACACTTGAAGGTAATCTTTTGGATATAATATTAGGATATTAGCTTCTCCATGTTGAGAAAATATATCTATAGGTTACTTACTAATATTCATGGTGTTTGGACCTATTTCTTGGTGGTGGCATGTGACAAATGGAGCATGGAGGAGGCATGATGTTCTTCAACTTTATTGGAAACAAGGCAAATTCTTAAGATACATGGCATCTTCATTTTCTTATGCAATGCTATGACATAGTTATATACATATATACTATATATATAATTTAATATATATATATATATATTAAAATGAAAAATATATATATATGATAGAAAAAATATACATACTTAGAAATATGGCTCCTTGGGAGATAAACTCAAAAGTCATCTTGAGTTACTGCTGCTTGTGATAAAGGTCACTTCATAATTAACACAAGATTTTTCTTTCTTTATTCTTCACCTGTGAAATTTCTATACATGGTCCTTGGTCTCCAAGTTCAAGAATTCTTACCCACAAATGGGTAAGAAATGATGTCAAATTTCCTATAAAGAGCCCCTGCAACCTCAGCTCAGGCTCAGAATTTCAGAAAACTAGCTCATTTGGGACCGAGTAAATAAACCTGAGTTCTCCAAACTGCTGAATGGTGTTTGGTCTTCTGTTGAGCACAATTTCTACAAGTCACTGTAGGAAACATTACCCTCAGGATTCAGCACTTGGGATATTTACCTGCTAGAATAAAGATGAGAGTGGACTTTCCACATAAAAAAGAAGTTGCTGTCTCTCCTCATTTTACCCTCTGTTCTATATAGATTCTTTCATACACAGATGGCATATATCTAGCGCCCTGGATGTGGAACATACAAGTCTCTGGAGATCTATGACAGTTTCAGAGAAGAAATTTAAAAAGTAGTGCCTGGAGGCTAAGGTAGAGTCTGTCACTTTGAACTGAACAGCCAGGCCAGGGAGAAAAAACATTGTTCTGAAATTAAGAGGTAAATTCATAGGCATGGCATCAGTTTGTTTTAATGGTACCAATTGAGGAAGGATTTATTTTTCTAAAAGATGCTGGAAACTTTTACTTACAGTCTCTTATCCTTTCACTTGTCAGGTGATGATCTATAAAGGGCTAACAGATTTCCAGTAAACTACTGGCTACTCTGTTGATGGACTTCATTTTCTTTCTTTCATAGACTTCTATTTAAGAAAATTGAAACCGATATTCTCAACCTACTCAATATTATGAAAGGAAATAACACACACAAAATAATTTAAAAATGCTTCTAAATAGTTTCTAAACCAAGTGCCGAGTTAAAATATTGTTATTTTCAGTTGTAAAAAAACAAGTTCTGGTACCTTCACTGACTCATCTCCATTTCTTCCCCTACCAGAGGCCTCTACCTATCATCTGAAGATAGTTTTTAGGCATCAAATAGAATGTTTATGTTCACCGTTGTGTCAGAGATCCTGTGCAAAATTTTGACTGATTCAAAATCCTAGAGCACTTTGGCTCATGCTCTCCTTCAGTTCTCTTTCTCATCTGAATGACTATACCTAGTTTCCTATTGGCAATATTTGCCAAAATTGTAGGATTTCAGGGTAGAATCATGCCAGCATACCTGAGTTATTCACTATCTTAATATCTATATGATATCAGTCTATATTATAATACCTAAATATATATATATATCTTATGTAATATGATTTGTATATGACATGATGATTTATGTTATGATGATTTATATAGATATATATATATACAGTATATATATATATATGTGTGTGTGTTATATATATATATATATATATATATAGTGTGTGTGTGTGTGTGTGTGTGTGTGTGCGTGTGTACCATTCTCTCATTCCCTGGCCTATCTGATGACTTGTTTCTGTTTTCATTTTGTAGGACTCCTGCTTATTCAACAGGACTGATGAATTGATAGCCTCTGAACATAAAAAAAAAAAAAAGTTAATTAAGCAAAAAAAGTGCAATGGAGCACACCTGTAATACCACCAGCTTGGGAGGTTGAGGCAGGAGGATCGCAAGTTCAAAGCCAGCCTTATTTAAAGCCAGGTGCTAAGCAACTCCGTGAGACCCTGTCTCTAAATAAAATACAAAAGATGGCTGGGGACGTGGCTCAGTGGTTGAGTGACCCTGAATTTAATCCCCAGTACAGTACCCCCCCCAAAAAAAGTAGTTGCTCTTCCTAGAACAGTGCCTTCTGTTCAAGTATGTAAGGAATATATTTTAATTTGTCATTGATTATTTAATGAGTGATTTCATACTGATGGACTGACTTCCAGATATTATTCGCTACAAAGTAGCTACTCTTTAACAGTCAGGCCAAGGGAAAGTAACTTTAGCTCTCAATTTCAAAAATTACAGATCAATTTATCTTCCTAGAAACTACATGTTAATACATGGATATTAAGGATTTACACACATTCTGGTGAAATGTTACATTTATAATTATAGATTCATCCCTTTTCCAAATAATGCTATTTGTCTTATTTCTACTTTGTATGCTATGAATATTACAATTCTAGGCATGTTTTAATATTTTTATTATTAACTAATTAATATTAACTAATCTAAGAAATACTTGAATTTCCTTCCTTTTTGGGGGGAGGGAAGTGGTGTGTGTGTGGATGTGGGGGTGTTCTGTTTTTTGATCCAGGATCCTTTTCAGGATAAAATTTATATTTATTGCTTCCTAGGTTTTTCTTTTTCATAATAGTTTCTCAGACTTTCTTTGTTTTTGATGACCTTGAGAGCTTTGAGGAGTATTGTTCAAACATGTCATTGCTTTGGGAATTGTTTGTTGTGTTTCTCATAGACAGACTGGGTTACGGGCCTTCCTGTGGAATTCCAGAGGTGACGTGCCATCATCATAGCACATCAAGGGTACAAAACAGTGACGCGACGTGTCTCTGCTGATGCTGCCCTCAATTACCTGGCTGAGGTAGTGTGTCATATGTCATATAATATGCTTCTTCCCTTCAACACTGTACTTGCCAGAGGGAAGTCACTATGTACAGACTACACACAAGGAAGTCCTGCTTGGAGCTCCAATGGCACAATTAGTGCACAGAGCTCAGAAGAAAGTCATGTGCCACCTCAATGAGTGTAGAGCATCTACATAAATCATTTGGGATATTTCTGCATGGGACATTTGTGTGTTTTTCAATAATTATTTATATATGTATAGATTAATGGATATTATTTTATAATTAGAATGATAATACTATTTCTTTTTATTTTAAAATTGTTGCTACTGTTGTTTCAGCTTAAGGTACTGGGAGGGAGCTTCAAGTTAGCTTTTATGTTCCTTTTACAGTCTTTTAATTTTTTTTTCTTTTTTTAAAAAATACTATCTGACTTTCTGGCAATAAAAAATTGTTCCAGGCTTCAGATTTCACAAAACAGAAAATTTAAGCTAATTTGAATCTGTGAATCTGATTTTATGCTAAAATATTGTGACAGATGATGTTTTCCATAAACACATAAAATAAAAACTAAATAAATATTAATCAAAATAAAGTTAGAGGGGCTGGAGATGTGGCTCAAGCGGTAGCGCGCTCACCTGGCATGCGTGCGGCCCGGGTTCGATCCTCAGCACCACATACAAACAAAGATGTTGTGTCCGCCGAGAACTAAAAATAAATATTAAAAAATTCTCTCTCTCTCTCTCTCTCTCCTCTCTCACTCTCTCTTTAAAAAAAATAAATAAAGTTAGAGAAACACAGGAACAGATATAGGACTCAGATATTCTCTCTGTGTGTGTGTGTGTGTGTGTGTCTCTCTCTCGATTTCCTTCTCTGTGCCTCTCTCTCCCTCTCAGACTGGTATTAAACTCAGTGGTGCTTTACCACTAAGCTATATCCCTGGTCTTATTTTTCATTTTGAGACAAAGTCCCCATAAATTGCTGAGACTTTTACTAAATTGTTGAGATTTGCCTTGATTTGGTAGTCCTCCTACCTCAGCCTCTCAAATCCTTGGGATTAAAGGTGCATGCCACCACAACCCACTTCAGATCTTATTTCTAGTACATCTATGATTTAGATTTAATTTCTTATGGTGACTCCTGATAGATTAGAAATTATCTCAAAAAGGCTTCTTTTATTCACATAATTAGCAATATAAATAAAATTCTGTTCTCCCTATTCCTTTTTTTTCGTTGGATTTACTAAGTTTTTAGCCTTCCCTCTTTTGGCTTTGGAGGGTAACTGTGTCCGTCAGCTTTTTCACCACTGTAACTACAAACCTGACAATAACAATGAGAGGAGGAAAAATGTATTTGGGGACTCATGGTTTCAGAGGTGTTAGTTCATAGATGGCTGACTCTACTGCTCTGGACTGAAGGGGAGGTAGAACACCATGTTGGAAGACTGTGGTCGAGGAAACTGGCTCAGGATATAGCAATCAGAAGTAGAGAGAGAAATCTAGGCCTGACTCACAAAATATATACCCAAAAGACATTTCCCCAGTGATCCACCTCTAAGCCATACCCTACCTGATTAATCACTGTCAGGGGACTCATTTGCTGATTAGATTAAGGTACTCATAACCCAATCAATTCACCTCTAACCTTTCTCACATTGTTTCACTATGAGCTTTTAGGGGATGGACACCTTATATCTAAACCCTAACAGTACCTGTTCTCTTCTCTTCTTCTCTCTCTGTTTTGGTTTCTACCCCCATTCCCCAGCCCCCATCTCTCTATTTCTCCCTCAATAACTCTTAAAATTTCCACATGATTACTTTTCTTAAAAATGTGTCACATTGGGCTGGGGATGTGGCTTAACGGTAGAAAAAACACTTGCCTAGCATGCATGAGGTTTTAGGATTAAGCCTCAGTAACACACACACACACACACACAAAATGATATTAAATAATATCTCTTTCATACCTTGTGGACTTGTATTTTAGCTGTACCTTTACTGCCTCTATAATTGTTAGTTTTTGAAACCAATTTTTTTTTAGATTTACATTGATTTTATAAGTTTACTGTTAATTGTATAATACAGTTATTTCTTTCTAAGATCACTTCCTTGCTTACTGAATAAGCTGGCATTTCTTCCAATATTGGTCAGTCCCTGTAAGCTTTAGGAGGCTGGATATAAGTTGCTCATGGGACAGAGCTGCAAATATAGCTCAACTGCTTGGTAAGTGTGTGATATATAACTTCTCATACCCTCATCTATTGTGAAAGAAAATATCGTGCATGAAAAATTACTCTACAACTTCAAATCTTAAAACTACACACATTTATTACATTTTTATATCAGTCAGTAATTCAGGCACACTTCAAGTTGTTTCTCTATTATCTCTCACAAGGCCACAGTCTAGGTGTTGGCTAAGTTATATGGTTTTAATGGAAAGCTCAAGTGGCAAGGAATTCATTTCCAAGTTCACTGACATATTTGTTAACAGGCTTCAGTTCATTTCAGTCTGTTGAACTGAGGGCCTTGCTAACTGCCAACTAGTGGCTATCTATGTTCCTTTTCATCTGAGCTTCTTCCACATGGCTGCTCATTTTACCAAAGTCTGGAATTCATCAACTCAATAGGAGACGAATGTGAGCAAGATAGAAGTCATGCTTTTTTATAACCTACTCATGGAATTGATGTCTCTTTATTTTTCTAGATTGAATTTATTAGGAGTAAATTTTGAGATCTACTCCACCTATGGGGGAAATAAATAAGGTGCTAACACAGGGGATGAAGGTCACTGAGGGACACCTTAAACTCAGTCCACACATGTATAACAGAATTTTAACAGCTATTTATGTGATTATGAGATACAAATGAAAATAATTAAATAGTTCCTGAATTCTTTTAGTCTTGTAACCAATTAATGAATATTAGTCTTACCATCATTAGTCTACTGAGGCTACCTAAGCTTGTTTTTATATTTCATATTACCAGTGTTTCCTGGTTTAGCTAATTTCAATATTTTAATTGCCATCATGCCCCTTTTATGATAAAACTCCATCAACTTGACACAGCAAAGCAATGTCCCCTTTGAAAATCAACACAGCTACAGCTCCTGATAACAGGTAAAGCAACTGATGTAAATGTAATGTGTTATAGTCTGTGTACACCACCACCACCACCACCACCACCAATAACAACAACAACAAAATAAACCTTAGCTCCATAATGATTTCTTGCTCTCCACTATTTCACATATGCACAGATATCTTTTGAGGACAATTTTTGTATACATATGTGTTTGTTTGTCTTTAGTATATACAAAGTGGGTATCATTAAACAACTTAGATGTAAGCAGGCTTTTGTTCTCTCCAGGTTGTAGAGGTTCAACTTCACTATTTGCAGCTCTTTTCTGAGAAGGGCAACTTTGGTGCACAGAAGTGAAAAACCTTCTCTCTTATGGGTATGCATTAGTTATTAATACAATGTTAGAAAGTTCTTTCTGCTTCTAAAACTTTAGGATATTGACTGGAACTTAATAGCATAGGAACATGGACAGAGAAATGAACTTTAAAAGTTCTGTCAGTGTTTTTATTACGAACTAGCAATTTCAGAGGTTTATATCTTAGCTGTAAAATTTAGAGTTAGATCAATCATTGCCCCAGGGCCCAGTTCAGCCATGAATTTAATTCTCTGGGATTTTTATTAAGCAAACTTTTGAAGTTATAGTAATACACATGATACACATTTTCCAGTTTGCAAGATTTAGACTAATAGTATGAGCAATAGGCCATTCCATTTTAGAAAATTAATGATTATATCCCTGCTGCCTATTGATAAAATTATTTTCAGGGTAAGAGAATTTCTGATTTGATTATAATACAAATTGCAATTGAAAGGGCTCAAATTGTTAATGAAGTTTTTTATTCTTATAACTTATTATCACTTGTCAGAAATTATCCAAAGAACCTTAATTAATGCAGCTGTAAAGAAAAGAAAATGTATTTTTCTTGCATGATATAAACTTATTGAATATTGAAATTGAAGGTATCTTTAGAGGTAGTCTAGTTCAATTCTATTTATTTATTTATTTGTTTATGATGGCAGACTGCATTCATTTCATATTACACATATGATTTTTTAAATTGCTGATTGTAAAAAAAGTATTTTCACACATTTGTGTCTTCATCCATGTACTTAGGGTAATGATTTCTAACTCATTCTACCATCTTTCCTACTCACATGACCCCTCAATTCTTTTAGATGAGGAAACTAAAGCTCTGTTTTATAACAGAGAGTCCATTTGAAAAAGGATATTTCTATTTCTATATTTCTAAGGATGGCCTATGATTAGAAATTGTCTCATGTTATTCTTATGGTAATACTGGGACAATATGTTATTGGGAGGATGATCACTGAGGCCAAGTGTCATTTTCACCATGTCATGGCAAACATACCTATAACAACATGATTTATGACTGTTGATGTTGGTCTTGATCATATATCTGAGTTAGTGTCTGAGTTATTCAGGTGTTTTCCACTGTTAACTTATATTTTTCTTCCTTATCATACTGTGTATGTTTGAAGGAAGTCACAATATGCTGTTAATATTTACGAAATGTTATTTGAAATTCTTTTATATGGGAAATTTGTCTCTTTTTTTATTAAATTTTCCATTTACTTATGTTAGTGTGGAAACATGAATATTTATATTTTTCTTTGGATTTAATCCAATAATACTTTATTTTATTGCTTAAATATGTCCATATATTGGGAGTTATTTTAACTACCTCTTGTACTCCTTTGACATCTCATATTAATATATGTGTGTGTGATCATAGATGTTATTTTCTTTCTTTCTGGCTCTTCAGATGCTTCAGGCTTACTTTGTAAATTTCTTGCACATTCTTGGATTCAGTCATATCTCTACAGAGCCTGGTTCTTTTTATTTAAGAATTATATTATAACCTGAGTTGTGGGTACAAGACGTTCTTGATGCCATCAGCCATCATTTCTTTACTATCTCTCAGTTGACCAAGAAAAAAATGTGTTTTTTATTAGCTCAAGTATTAATAAGCTAATAAAATATTTGGATAAACATGCATGCAAATATTTTCTTAGGTAGCTATATTTTTATCAAGCTAAGCATATGTGCACACTCGTGTCTCCAACTCAAATTCATTACCACATGTATCATTCTTTTTTTCCTTGTTTGCCTGTAAATAGCCACACCACCAGCGAGAGGCTTGACTTCTACCATCTGCTATATATTTACCTTATTTTTATTCTGGTGTCCATATGTAGTCATTTCAAAATTCTTCAATCATATTCCCATGACAAAACATTATTGTCTAAAAAATGCAGTATCTTCAGTTTATTTATCTTTAAATTTTGCAAATCTCACACATTTTGAAAGATAGTTTTCTCATTCTTTCTTTCCTCCCTCCCTTTCAGTGATGATTTTGTACATTTGTAATACAGTGAGGTTCTGCAATCACTGTCTACCTTCCTTCTTGTGATCTGCCAACACTAAATTATTTAAAAATTTTTTTATATGTCAATGTTCACTCTTTTGTTTATTTTTATGAGCTTTGACCAATGTATAATGTCTTGTTTCTACCATTACAAGACCACACGGAATAATTTTACTATGCAGATAATAACTGTATTTCATCAATGGATACTCCAATCTTCCTGAATCCTTAGAAATTCTTGCCTTTTCCTGTCTCTAGTGTTCTGCATTTTCCAGGTCATACAATAGTAAGAATCAAACAGTGCTTATTCACCTTATACTCTTCAACAAGAGGTTTTAATTTTAATAAGACTTAATGTTTAAAATGTTCAGAACACCTTCTTGTTTAAATTGATTGATAAATGTTTAAAGTTTTTCCATGTCTTTTTATTGCAATACAACTCATTTCTTTTCATCATTGTGTAATATTCCATCATATGGATGTGCTATATGTTTGTCTCTTCAGCTGTCAGAGAACATCATGATTACTTACAAATGTGCAAGATTATAAATACAATCATTGTAGAATTTTCATACAGGTTTTTGCATGAATGTATGTGGTCAACTAATTTAAAGTTGTATAATCTTTGAATAATATATAGACTATGTTTAATTTAATAAGAAACTGCTGGACTATTCAAAGTGATTGTAAAATGTTTAATTCTCAGCAACAATAAATTTGATTTCCTGTTAATTCAGTATCTTCATCAGCATTTGGCATCCCAAATTTAGCAGGGATGAGGGGTATTGGGGGGGCAGTCCACAGTTTGATTATTCTAATGGATAAATAACACTTTCTCATTGTTGTTTTAAGTTGTAATGACCTAATGAAAAATTTTATAAGCATTACTTCTTCTTTGGTGAGTTCCTTCACTTAAACATTTGCTTATTATTGGGTGGGTTATTTGGTTTCTTGTACTTGGGTTTCAAGATTTCTTTCTGTGTTTAGAAAACAACATTTCAGCTATTTGTTTTGAAAAGATTTGCCTTTTATTCACCTTATACTCTTCAAGAAGAGGTTTTAATTTTAATAAGACTTAATGTTTAAAATGTTTATTTCATTATGTTTTTTGTAGCATTCTAAAAATCTCATTGTGAAAACATTGTACTGTGTTATATTTTAAGTTATAGGATCCATTGAGTCTATTTTTTGAGAAAGATGTAAGATTTGATACTAGATTAATTTTTTGTTCATATAGTTTTCTCATTGTCCCATTTGTTGAAATAATTATGATTTCTCCATTAAGTAGTTTTGTGCTATGTCAAAAATTAGTTCACTTTTTCTGTGTGTGGGTCTATTCTTTATCTTGAATCCAGTGTCTATTTTTTTGACAGTATCATGCTGTCTTGACAGTGTCATTTTAGTAAGACTTGAAGTTGATAGTGTCAGTTGTCCCATTTTGTCTAATCTGTCTCTCTTTCCCACTCTCTCTTGGTTTGTTCGTTTAGTCTGTCTAGATATTTGGCAATTTTATTTACTTTTTCCAAAAAGATCAGATATTGATTTGTAGAGTGTTGTTTTCCATCTGTAATATTGAATTAACCTATTTCCCCTTGTAGAAAGATATAGTTTTATCTTGTAATATCCTCATCCACTTCGAATTTATTTTTGTTTATGTGGCAGAATAACAGCTACTGATTACTTTCTTTCAACACTGATATCTAGTTTCTATAGCACCAAATTTGTCCAAAACATTTCTTGCCAATTTAGTTATTGTTATATATTTGTTGAATATATATATACACACACATATCATATACATGTATGCATATATTTATGTGATATATATCTCCATATTTTCCATTCTCTTCTGTTTTTAATTGCGTATAGCCAGAGAACTGCCATCTGTCTTGATGACTGAAATTTTGTATTACTAATCTGTCTTCCACCTTAAGTTTTTCGAAACTATTCTGTTCTTTTTTTAGTTCATGTCTACTCTATATTTACAGATATTATTGCTAATTGTGAAAAAATCATATATATGTATATATATATATATATATATATATGTATCAGATGCTGATAATTAGAAAGGACATATTAATGTATGACATCAGTGTGTTACTAAAAAGATGTACTTTTATTTCAATTTTACCTAGTAAAATCCAATTATAATCTTTAAAATTATTAATGTAAGTACAAGTTTCTTTTGATAATTAGGGAAAAAAAGAGTTGAATTTTTCCATAGATAAATTTTTGCTAGTAAATAAACCCTCACTATGAAAATTATCCTTTGTCCTACCTAATCTCTCCTTTTCCCTTTCTCAAACAATCTAGCTATTAAACATGATGCACCTCAAGGCAAGTGCATTAACAAAAACAAAGTGCAAAGTGACATTGAAAATTGGAGTATGAGAGAGAGTAACAGTACTTCTTCCTCTGCTCTGCCATGGATTGCCCTTTGCCTTCTCTATGAAAACTCATATTCATTGGAATTCAAATTCTAATCAGTCAGTTTCACTGTTTTTAATGAGAGTAGCAGGTGCATTTTTACGAGCAAAATGTCATCACATTTCTCCTTTTAACAGTTATGATATCCATAAATGTTCAAAATATTTTGTACAACTTTAGATCACCTAGTCCCTTCTTCATTTATTTGTTATCTTGCATATGTCACCTCTGTTACTCCTCTACTGAGTTTATTACCACTATATCCATTTGTATTGTTTTATTATATAGATCAAAATATTTTTAATTTTTTTTGTTACCTCTTTCCATATCACTTTCTCATTCTTACCAAATTCTTTACTAGTATTTTCTGATAAAATATATTGATTTTGTATGTTCCAAATTTTAGGAATATGCTTAAATATATTTTTCTAGTTTGTTTCAAGAGTTTCAAAAGTATATCCCCATGTTATCATATAGAGAATTTAATAATAACACTAAGAAGCATGCTAAAAATAATCCAGAAATATGTTAGACAATTCATATTTTATTTTTTACCTGTTTAACACTCTTCAATATGGGTTACAGAAAAAGGCATCTTGACAAAGAGACAGGATCCTCTTTTTTTTTTTTTCAGGTCTGCATAAGAGAATTTTAAAAAGCAAAAAAACAAAGACAACAAATAAAGTTATATTCATGGGTTCAATTTTCTACTCCTTTAAGAATGAGATAATAGGCTTTAGATTACTTGCTGTTCTGGTCAATCATTTTAGAATTACCTCTCCACAGAAGGCTATTAATATTCAATCCATGTGTTAATCTTAAACAATTAAAAAGTTTATGTCAAAAGAGCTTTGTTGAGAAAACACCTTCTAGGAAAATGTTTAGTCTTGTTAGGGAAAGTTCCAGGTTTTCTTAGATCACTTGCTATATTAAATATAGCTACTGAGTGCTGTGATACAATGTGGTATGTCTCAAGATTTCATATTCTATTAATAGCCTTTTCTTCTATTCTCTGTTTTTCTGAATTGGTTTATTAATTGTTCATCCTATAAACAGAGCTTGTCTTGATCATCACCAAATAACCAACTCTTACACTTCAAGAATGGTGAAATGGAACTTAAAAGAAGGGACATAGATTATTCTACAGTGCTTAGAAATCATAAGATTTGAGTCAGACAAATATTGTATCAGTTTGAACATAGCATTAATGTTTTTCATTATATGATAAGGTTCATAAAATTCATCTCATTGTGTTTCTGTAAGGAAAATGCAAAATAGTGCACATGGGCATTTAAGATGCCGTGAGGCAGGAAGTAATAATAAGTGGTATTTGCTATAACAGTAGTAGGGATAATTTCAGTAACAGTTTTGTCTGCTCCATTTTCTATTCTATTTGTGGTCTTCAGCTAGTAGGTAGGGTAAGCGATATTGAAATGGAGATGTTATTATGAAGATATCTTGCTGAATAGTCTCTCAAGGAGGAAGGGAGGCAATATTTCCAGTACAATATATAAATTTTATGATAATGGTGACCTTTGGTACAGAATAAGATTACCTAACTGAAAATTTACATTTTATTCTACCTTTATATAAATAGGTTCTTGAAAAGTTAAATGATTTGCTTCATCACTTCAAAACAGGCAATGAGGAAACAAAAAAAACAAGATAGAGAAGGCAAATATAATAAGAAAAGTAAAAGAAATAAAATGTATATATACTGGAAAGGAAGAAATAAGACCATCATTGTTTACAGATAATATGACCATCTATGTAGAAAAGCTGAAAAAGTCAACAAAACCTGGAATTAATAAGGGATTATGATAAAGTTGTAGGATATAAAGTTAACAGATAAGTCAATCATTTTTCCATATATCAGAAATTAATGTGGAATTTGAAGTTTAAAACCACAATACTATATAAATCAGTACCACAGAAAATGAAATACTGTGATATAAATCTTAACAAAGTATATAAAAATCTATATGAGGAAAAATTAAAAATTTGAATAAAAGACCCCAAAAAAGAAGCAGTATGGAGATATATCCCTTATTCATGGGTAGAAAAATGCAATTCTTCACAATTTGACATAGAGATTCAATATAACCTTAATAAAAAATTTTAACAAGTTGGGGCTGGGGCTGTAGCTCAGTGGTAAAGTGCTTGCCTTGCATGTGTGAGGCACTAGGTTCCATCCTCAGCACCACATAAAAATAAAGACACTGTATGTTCATCTACAATTAAATAAATATATTTTAAAAAATTTAACAAGTTATTTTGTGGATATCAACAAACAGTCATGTGTATGTAGGGAGTCTAAAAGCATTTGATAGTCAACACAATATTTCAGGAGAAGGACAAAGTGGGGACCAACACTATGTGACTTCAATTCTTACTATGGATTTATAGTAATCAACAGTGTAATTGGTGATAGAAAAGATAAAGAGCTCAGTGGAAGAGAGTGGAGGAGAGTCCAGAAACAGACCTTCCTAAATATTGTCAACTGACTTTTTTTTATAATTTTAATTTTTTTATTTGTTTTTATTAGTTACATATGACAGTACAATGATCTTGACATATCATACATTTGAATCAGATGGGGTATAATTTCTCATTTTTATGAGTGTACAGGTTGCAGAATCACATTGGTCATACAGTCATGTATGACAATAATGCTAATGCTAATGCAATACAATAGAACAAAAATAGCCTTTTCGTCAATTTTGCAAGAACAAGTGGACATCTACGTGCAAAATGTAATAAAGAAAAAAAAGTTAAAGTTTGTAGATAAAGACCTTATATACTTTGCTAAAAATTAATTTAAAACAAATCATAGGATCAAATGTAAAATGCAAAACTGCACAATTCCTAGAAGATAATTCAGGAGAAAACTTACATGACTTTTAGTACAGCAATGCCTTTTCAATGTCAAAGGCATTGATACAAAAAAAAAGGAAGATTAACAAGTAAATTCCATTAACAAGTAAATTTTTACTATGAAAGAAATGCCAATAGAATGACATGATAAGCCACAGACTGGAAGAAAATATTTGCAAATGGCACATCTGATAAACAACTGTTATCTGAAATTTAAAAAAGGAAAAAAAAAGTCTTGCAAATTCAAAACTAAGGAAACAAACAATCTGATTTGAAAATAAGAGACTTTAACAGAACCTCACAAAGAAGATATACAGATGGCAAATAAACAAGTGAAAAAATGTTCCACATGATATTATCAGATAAATGATAACAGGAGGTTAATCAGGTAAATTAAAACAATAATGATATACTACACTCCTATTAGAATTGCCACAATCCAGTATACTAATGAGTGCTGGTGAGGATGTGATCATTCATACAGAATGGAAAATTTGCTTTGAAAGACACTGTATTAATCACTAAATCAGAATCAATAAAATATATATTTATTTAAGAGTGGATAGATTGTCTCATAAGATCACAGAGGGCAAAAATTCATGAATATCATTTTCAAGCTGGACAGGGAATTCAGTAGCAGCTGAGTCCAAGTCAAAAAACTCAGAAGGAGACAGGGACCAAATATAAAGTCCTCAGACTGAGGCTTAAGGCCTAAGAACCTATTATCCCCTTATGGAGTCACTGTAGCAAGTGCTAGTCCAAAGGCAAAGAATCCAGAATCTCAAGTCCAAGGGCAGCAGCTACAAGGAAACACATTCACTCCGTGTTATAGTTTGGATATGAGGTGTCACCCAAACACTCATGTGTGAGACAATGCAAGATTCAGCAGAGAAATGATTAGATTATAGCTCTGGCCTAATCAGAGAATTAATCCCTAATGGGATTCACTGAGTGATAACTAAAGGCAGGTGGAGTGTAGCTGGAGGAAGTGGTTCATTGGGAGTGTGGCTACAGGGTATATGTTTTGTATCTGGAGAGCAAAGTCTCTGTCTGCTTTCTGATTATTGTGTGAGCTGCTTCTCTGTGCCACACCCTACCACCATAATGTGTCACCTTGCCTTGAGCCCCAAGGAATGGAGCCAGTCCATTAGAGCAGATTATGCTAAGTGAAGTTAGCCAATCCCTAAAAAACAAATGCCAAATGTCTTCTCTGATATAAGGGAGGTGACTCAAAATGGCGTAGGCAGGAAGAGCATGAGAAGAAGATTACCACTAAATAGGGAAGAGAGGTGGGAGGGAAAGGGAGGGAGAAGGGGAATTTCACAGAAGATGGAAGGAGACCCTCATCGTCATACAGAATACATTTTGACGAAATGAGGGAGAAAAAGAAGAAGAAGTGTGTCACATTAGATTGGGTAGAGAGAAGTGATGGGAGGGAGGGCAGGGGAAGGGGGAAGTGAAGGACAGCAGAATAAAATAGACATTATTATTGTTGTATATATGTGTGACTGCATGACCAATATGATTCTGCAACCTGTACATTCAGAATAATGAGAAATTATACCCCATCTGATTCAAATGTATGATATGTCAAGATCATTGTACTGTCATGTGTAACTAATTAAAACCAATAAAAAATAAAATAAAATAAAATTCAGCAAAAAAAAAAGGAAAGGAGCCAGTCACTTATGGACTGAGACCTCTGAAACCATGAATCATGAACGCCTAAATAAACATTTCCTCCTCTAAAGTTGTTCTGGTGGGTTTTTCAATTGCAGCAATGAAAAAGCTGACTAAAACAGGAAGGATGAATGTCTAAAAAGAATGAATTTCCCCAGCCCCCACTTTTTCAATTGATTGTCATCCCCAGTCTACTGAATGGTGCCAGCCACACTCATGGAGGTTTTCCCCACTTAATTTGCTGACGTACAGACTATTCATCTCTGAAAAACACCCTCACAGACACACCAGAGGTATGTTGTATGAATTCTCAATCCAGTTGACAACCAAAATTAACTATCAACCACAGTTTTGCAGTTCCTTACAAAATCAAACATCTTATCATGATCCAACAGTCATGCTTCTTGGTCCTTACCCAAATGTCTACATACACAAAAGCTGGTCATGAATATTTATTGTAGGTTTCCTTATAATTACTTTAACTCAGAAGCAACCAAAAAGCCTTTCATAGGTGAATGGGTATGTAAATTTTGGCAACCAGAAAAAGAAATATTATTTATTACTAAAAAAGAAATGAGTTGTCAAGTTCTTAAAAGCATGGAGGAATCTAAAATGCATGTTATTCTGTGAAAAAAGCCAGTCTAAAAATGATCCATGCCATATGAAAACAACTATACAGCATTCGTGGAAAAAAAAAAAAAAAAACTACGAGTCAGTAAAAAGATCAGTGGTTGCCAAGGGTTAAATGGCGAAAGAGATGACTAGGCAGAGCACAGAGGATTTTTAGGGTAGTGAAATGACTCTATCTGATCCCATTACAGTAGACACATATCAGGATACAATTGTCCCAATCCACAGAACGTGTACCAGAACTGCAATGTGAGCTATGGATTTTGGATGATTGCCATGTGTCATTGCAGTTTTATCAACCATGAGTTGGGAGAGTACCAACTCTGGTAAGGGATGTCAATAATGGGAGGATCCATGCATATATGGGGGAAAGAGTATGTGATACATTTCTGTTCCTTTCTTTCAGTTTTTCTATCAGCCAACAACTGCTTTTAAACATGGACTTTAAAAGAAAGGAAAGATGTAAGTATTTACGGTAGCTGCAAAGGACTTTCTGAAATTTTCCATTTATATATCAGTTGAATGTCCCCCTTTTGGCCAGGAACAAATTTTTGTAGCTGAGGAATGCTTTATCAAGCAGTCAAATAACTCATTGTTAAAAAGTGCACCCAAGAGAAAAACTTCCTATTTTATTTTATCCATTGGACTAAAAAATGTAGGGAAAAAATGCAGTAATAGTATTTTTTACTCTTCTGAATATACAAAATTGGAATTCTTAGTTATGCTATACCTAAGTTGGAATATTGCCAAAGTATAGCAGAAGTCCCTAGTCAATACAAGGGAGATGATAACAAGATAGTGACTTTTTTTTTTTTTTTGCCATCCAGCCAAAATCAATAGTGTTTTAGTGGAGCTTCAGTGAGAAAACAACTTTTCATGCCAGCAGCTAAGCAATATGTGTCAACACAAAGAAACCACTTCTTAGAGCTGGAAGTCCAGGGTATGACAATTGTGGGCATGATTGCTTATTGCTGGTAGTTTCAAGTCTCAATGCACATAGTAAACTCTGATTAAAAGAGTAACATACAATAGTGGGAAAGCAATGTTTTATTTCCAGTTTAGAGCTCCTTTGTGCTTGCAGTGTGGCCAGAGCAAGGCACAGTATATAACATGATGCTAGGCCTTCTGGATAAATAAAAAAAAAAAAAAAATGAGCATTCAGCTATGGTTTTTCACATGATGGTGAATATCCAGATGGTTCTTCCTATTACATAAATGGATAAATTAATTTTTTGCCCAAAACAAGCAACACATGTAAAAATGAAAAGCAGAGATTCTAAATAGTAACTACAAGGGCTCTGTTACAGATATGTCACATCCTAGTTTTGTGACAAAGACCAGTCACTTTTTGGCTTCAGAATTTTTTTTTTAACAAAAAGGGGAACATTAATGTGTATCTACTATAATTAGAACAAAAGAGTTAATATTTCTCAAGCACTTAGAAGAGTTTGTGGCTCAAAGGACATGTACAATGTGAAATACACCAAATAGTGCTCATGAATTTTAATAATCTCAACGAGTTGTGCATCTCTCATCACAATCAATTTTAGAAAATTTTTGTTACCACTAAAAGACATCCTTGACCTTAGCAATGACACATACTCCCATTTCCCTCAACCTGGACTTAAGCATTAAATTAGTTTCTGTCTCTATAGATCTGTATGTTCTGGACATTTTATAAATATGGAATTATATAATGGCTGGTTCATTGAAAATGGCTTCTTTCAACTAACATAATGTTTTATAGTGTCATCCATCTTGTAATATACATCAATACTGCATTCATTTTTATCACTGAATAATATTTCATTTATGGATATAAGAAATCATATGTAACAATTGGTCATTTATTGGAAAATCAGGATGGTTCCACAATTTGGCCAAGATAAAAATTCATGGAGTTTTGAGGTACCTTAAGCAGATTTTTGTTTGTTTGTTTTATTGTTTTTTTGTTGTTGTCATTAAATGGAAAGTGAGAGGCAGAGGAAAACAGATAAGTAGCTTTACATTGCATTCTAAGATGTATTATTTTGATTAACCCAATTCTTGTTATATTTTTATTTTTTTTCCTCATTCACCAAAGCCCTGAAAATCTTCTGTTCAGGCTACATGTTTTGCATCTTTTTCACCCTATTATTTTAGTCAGGCTGCAATATACAGATTCAATTTCATATTCTTTTTAAAACCTCTCTAATCATACAAATTGAAATTGATTATTACCTCCTAAAAATGACTTTGCCTCTCCTTGTCATTTATTTTATTCTTTTGAGGGTGTAGATGCCAAACAATTCTAGCTCCCTCTCAAAAATACATAGAAAAGATTTTTTTAAAAAGTCCACACTATAATTTGTTTTTAATTACTTGTTAGCTAGAAAATACATCTTGTTATTAAACATTGTATTGAATGTGCATATATTATTTTAAATAGACTATAGCTTAGTATATCATGATATATAACATATGCAAAAATAAAATGACTTGCTCCATTTAAATAATGTAGGAGACATATAAAATAATCCTTCACAGAGTGCTTTCAAGAAAGCATGAAATCCTTGTTCTCAGTGGAGACACTGACAAACCTTCTAATAAAATCATCTAATTATTATGTTTAGAGGCTAGTAAGTGACAGTAAGTTATATAAACCACCCTGTCTTTCTACCATTGGGAAGAGTAATGAGGCAGAGATGAGACAGAAGGCAGCTCAACTGTCAAGACAGGTTTATTAGAGATAAACCTGAGAAGGGAATTTGGCCTACAAGTTCAGAGCACCCTTCTCTCACAGTCTAGGGGCTGTTAAGGGCCTGCAAATGAAACTATTCAGGAGCAGGAATCAGATGGCAGAGGAGTTGACATTTGCTGTTTGGACTTAGCAGGCAAATGCAGGTGGGTAATGTTTCTGGGAAATGGAAACATAGAGAACCTAAAACTTAAGTATTAAGGGGCTGGGGCTGGGGCTGAGCGATAACACACTTACCTGGTATGTGTAAGGCACTGGATTTGGTTCTCAGCATCACATATAAATAAATAAAATAAAGTTTTACTAATTAATTGAAAAAAACCATAAGAATTAAAATAGCATCTCTCTATTAAAATAGCCGTAGTCCTGTTTCGTCAATCCAGACTCTAGGGTTAAAGAGGAAGAATGGGCTTCACGATATTTCTGGCTACTTCCTGCTGAAAGTGGGTGATGGGTGGAGGGCAGTTTTTACATGTTCTTGAGTTGTTGTTCTGAAAATGGTGTTAATTTGGTTGGTCAGGCACTACTGGAAAAGACTAATAAAGCAGGGCAAGAAGAGGAGAACAAAGAAAATAAAGAATAGGGGTTTATAAGTGGTGTTAGCCATTCAGATTGGGGGAAAAACGGGGTTGGAGTTAGCCATCAGGCATTTAGTGGCTTGGTCTCTTAGTCATGCTGTTCCGTCTCTCACTAGGCCATATGTGGATGAAAAAAACAGCATTGTTGATGAAGAAAAGCACAAACACCTCCATGGGCTACAGTCAGTAAATCTAGTCCTGCCCTGTTTTGGAGGACCACCACTGCCAAGGAGTCCACCAATCTTGCAATTTTTGGTATGAGATTTCTGTTAAACCTTTTGCTAATTCTTTGGTGGCTCCGGTTAGAATTCCCAAAATTCTAAGAAGTAAAAATGGGAGTCAGTTGGACTGCACATTTAGCCCTGATTAACGTGGTGAGAAAAATGAGAGTATCTTGGGAAGCAAAATTGATAGTTGGTGGGGGAGGCAGAGGTATGCAGAAGACCCATAAACCAGAAGACTTCTGGGATACAGGAGAGGAAGCCAGAAAGATGAAACAAGTTAGGAGAAGAGGGTACAGAGGTGGGTTTGGGAGGAGGTATTTGTTTATTCTAAATCTGTGCCAAACTTTGGTAGAATGGCTGAGAGATGCTGCTATTAAAGGAGGAAATTTGGTGTCCCATCTGGTAGCTTGGGTTTTTCAGCTGTGATTCTGAACTTGTCAATGTCGAGGAACACCTTATGGTCTGCAGGAAGGTTGACCATTGTTGTGAGATAGTAGATGTAGGGAGTGATTTGAAGATATTTGTATAACTGGAGGAGCTTGAGAATGTCTGGAAGACATGACATAATGAGTATTGAGATGCTGAGGAAGAAATATTGTCCCCAATATCTGAGGGGGAACCAGAGAGCGTAAATTGGGGATTGACTTCTACATTTGGGAAGCAAAGTTCATGTTATAGTGGTTTTGAGGAAAAATTTGTGTGATGATATTGCATAGTGAGGGAAGGAATGACCTTATTTCTTAGGATTGGGGAAAAGGTTGCCTTTTTTTGCAGATGAAGGCCTCATTGGCCATGGTCAGGTGGCTTTGAGTGGGTTTTTTAGTGGCTTGTTGGGGTTGATTGAATCATTGAAGGTCCTCTCCAATCCCTTCCAGGGTGCCAGTAAGTCAGATGTTGGTGAAATGTACAAGTGAAATGCTCTTGGGATTGGGTTTCTCTACATAATGGTGTTCTGCAGGGGCAGAAACTCAAGACTTGAGAGAGATGATAAGAGCCAGTTTGGCCATTTAAGAGGAATGAAGACAGGCTTAGCAAGGGGGGGGGGTTATAGAGGCATTGTGTCTTTGAAGGAGAGACACTGTGAGTAACAAGATACTGTTAAGGTAGGCAGGTACATAAGGCTGGGTATAATAGCAAAAAGCAGAAAGATAACTATATGAAATGGAGTGAAATCCTGAAATAAACCCAGGATCCATCGGTCTCTTATAAGGTTGAGGAAATTGGGGTGACAGGAAGAGGATGAACTCGTAGTTGAAGGTCAAAAGAAAGGCAGATTAGAAAACGGTGAAAGTCTTGTTGAGATATAGACATGTGAATGTGGTTAGTCAGGGGCTGTCAGGTTCCTGTTCTTCTGTTATCCAGCTTAGGCGAGAACAAGTAGTTCCTGTAAGAGTACAAGAGAACAATGAGGAAGAGTCAGGTTTAGAGTATGGAAGGGAAGATGGGTTGCAGGTCTTTTTGAGAGAGGAAAAATGCCATAGTGTGGTGAGGACAACCAGATATGGACCTTTCCATTTTTGTTTGAAGTAGTCTGGTGAGGATCAGAGAAAAAGCTGATTTCTGGCTTGTCGGGGGCTGGTGATAGAAGGAAATGTTTGTGGTTGGTAGGTGTCTATATATATCCAAAAGTAAGTGTGAAGTGCTTGTAGAAGGGAAGAGATCAGTGGGTTAGGAATTGTGGGGGGGGGGGCAGGGGCAAAGGCCATGAAGTCTTCTGCCATATAAGATTTCAAAGGGACTGAGAAAAAGAGGTTTTCAGGGAATTATTGTGTGCTTGAGGAGTGCTAGTGGAAAGAGGAAGACACAGTCCTTTTTGTATGGACAGTTTGATAAGGGAATTTTTAAGGATATCATTCGTCCTTTTCACTTTTCCTAATGACTGTGGCCAACAGGGAATGTGGAATCACCAGGTGATATTTAAGGTCATGTCTATAGTTGTGTAACTTGAGATACAAATTCTAGCCCATATTCTCATTGTAATGACATAGTTACACCAAATTGAGGAACAACTTCTTTTATAAGAACTGAGGCTACTGCAGGGGCACATTTATTTATAGTGGGAAATGCTTCTACCCATCCAGATAAAATGTCTAGCAAGACTAGGTGATAACTAATCCATTTTATAGGAAGCATGTATGTAAAGTCAACCTGCCAATCTTCTCTTTGAAGGTGACCTGAAGCTTGGTGGATAGGAATATATGTGTGTCGGCAGGAGGTGGGGGAGTGGATATTGGAAAAGTTAGAATTTTCTTTTGACATATAGAGTGCTGTTGAGTAGCAGAGGTAAGTAGCAGAGTTGATTTCAGGACTTCATGAATATGAGTTTCCAAATATGTATATGGAAGCTGCCTGCATAAAATTTGTTGTGAACATCCTAAATACAATAATTTTAGAAGATAGAAATACCAGCCAATTGTTAAGGAACAAGTAGGGAGCATGGTATTGGATCCTCTTGGTGCTAATTGTTTGTTCCGCTCCTATGTGTAAGAGAAAGGAGGTTCATGGGTGATGAAAAATAAGTACTTGGGAATAGTTTGATTATTGGAAGCCAGTTTTGCCCATTGATCCACCTCTCAATTTCCTGAGGATATGTACCCGTTGTTCTTTTTGTAGCCTTTGCAGTGAATGATAGCAGCTCTTTGGGGAAGGAGGGCTGCTGGCAATCACTAATGGATTAATTTACCATTGATTATAGGGGTCCCTTTGGCCATCAGCTAGCCTCCTTTTGTCTAGATTTGGACATTGGAATGGATGATGTTATTATCATGCTTAGAGTCAGTATAAATGTTGTTGTCCTTTTTAGCTGCTAGAATAAGGGCTCAGACTAATGCTATCAATTCAGCTTGTTGGGAGGTTGTGCCTGTGGGTGGGGGCTGCTTCAATTACTTCTCTGGTTGGGTATGACTCAAAGTCATCATAACATCCTTCAGTGATGGCATATCTTACTGTAAAGGGAAGGGATTTGGATGAACTGCCATCTATGAGCCAGTCGAGAACTGCTAGTGTGTGAGAGTCAGTCCAGTGGTGAAATACAATGATATAGTGGTCAATTATGTCTGTAGAGAAATGAGTGTCTTTTTTAGAGAAGGAGGAGGAGCATATAAGAGTAGCTGAATTGAGGGGGAGGACAGTGGTTCAGAGAGATGGAAAGTTGGAAAAGTTGTGAATGAAGAAATCTGCATTCAAGAGGGGGAAACTGAGTTCAATGCCATAAGGCTAAACATATCATGGGGGTTATGTAAGGAAAAAAGTCTTTTGCTGGACATACAAGGTAATCTTTTGGGCCTCACGAATGATGATATAAGCTGAAACAAATACTGTCAGAGAGGCCCTCCTTTATAGATAGGAACTAATATAGAAAAGCATGCAATCCATTGGAACAAGTCACTCCAGGCTTACAAAACAGTCACAGGTTGAGCCAAAAGATCTAGGACTTGGTTTTATGACTATGGAGATATAGGTGAAAAGGGTTAGGATCGGGCCACCTAATGATGGAGACTTCACTTCAGAGTTTGGAATGTGTGACAGAGGCCAGAAGTTGGGAGTGGTTATCATTAGTTCATTTAAGTCCCCTTTAGAGGTCTCATATAAATGGGAAGCCATTCTGATGTAGTTGGGCATCCATTGGCAAAAGTAGCCCATAATCACCCCAAAGGAGAGGAGTATTTGTTTTGTCACTGGTAATGGGATTGCTTTTTTGTTTGTTTGTTTGTTGATTGGAGGGAATTTCCTTTGTGGTGGGAGTTATAATGAACCCTAAGTATTGGACTTGAGGGGAAGTCAACTGGGCCTTGTTTTTAAGACACAAGAGCTGCATTGAGCTAGAAAATTCAAAAGGAGTATCATATGGAAAATATAGAATTCTTTAGTCAGGCTGTAAAGAAAGAGATCCTTAGCATTAGAGGAGAAGGCTGGAGATTAAGGTGGGTGAGATTACTGCCAAGAGCTTGTTGAAAAAAAAAATGGGAACTGACCCTAAACCCTTGGGGAAAGACAGTCCAGGTCAAATGATGAGAGACTATGGTGTCAGGGTCTGTCCAGGTGAAGGAAAAGAGGTCTTGAGAGGAGGAATATAAAGGGATGGTAAAGAAAGCATCTTTAAGATCAAGGACTGAGAAATGGCTAGTGTCCCAGGTATTCTGGAAATAGGGTGTAGAGGTTAGGGTAACAGGATGAGCTGGGATAATTTGTGGTTAGGTCCTGAACCAGACTATAGGAGTTGTTTGAATTTCTAATAGTAGAGATTGGACTATGATGTGGGGAATTTACAGGGGCAAGGATATCATCTTTGAGCAACAAGAGATGATAGGTTTTAGACCTTTCACACCTTTATGATGTGAAAACTATAACACAGTGAGTGGGATCTTTAAATGAAATTTTGATGAGAAAATAGTGTGTAGCTATAACTGAAGACTTATTATCCCAAAGTAGGGGATTGACCCTATCCATTATTGAGGATTTAGGATCAAGGGTATTTTGTGGGTTTTGGCAGAGAAGAAAGAAGGTGTGGCTGTTTTATAAGCTCGTCAGACATCCAGTGCCTCCCAGTTTGTGTCAGAGGTCTCTACCAAGTAGAGGTGTTGGGCAGTGAGGGATGACTGAAAAGGAATGTATAATGTTTTTGCCCCCAAACAAACAGAAAAGGGCAGGCATCTGTAAGGGGTTTTCCTGTATGTCCTTCTTTCCATAACTGAGATGGGGTCAAGGACCCTGGTATTCAGTTAGAATAGTTAAACTCTCCCTAGTATCCAAAAGAAATGAAACTATCTTACCAGATACTGTCCTTATTCCCTGGGTTCCATGGACTCACTGGATGGGGGGTCAGCAGAGTTTGGGCATCTTTAGTCTTCTCCTCTGTAGACGGTGCCAATAAAGAGGAGAGGTTATTTTTGGATGGCTTTGGGGCCTGTCTAAAAGCTGTACCCAAAAGAGTATAACATCTCTGCTGGGGACAGTCCATCTTCCAGTGTCCCCCTTGGCTACAAAGAGGGCACAGCTTAGTTGTGGGTTGTGGGTTAGGGCATACCATCGCCCAGTGCCCAGGAGTGCCACAATGGGAACAGAGGCTAAGTGTATGGAGTTTTCCATGGGGATCTGCTGAGGCATTTTGGATAGCAGAGATAAATATTTTAATTTAGTATGTTTATCTTTCTGTACCTTTTGTTTTTCCTCCCTGTTGTTAATGGCATGGGAGGTTGCGTTAAGGAGATTACTTCCAGGAGTTTGAGAACCTTCCTCTCATCTTTGTAGTTTCTTAGGGATATCAGGGGCTGATTGAAAAATAAAGTGGAGGTAGTCTTCTCTTGATTCAGTGTCCATGGTGGTAGATTTTTGCATGGCCTCCATAAGGTGTGACAGGAAGACAGCAAGATTTTCATAGAGGGTCCTTGGGTTATTTCTCCAAGTTTATCATAGTTAACCACCTTATGGGTATTTTTATCCATGCCTGACAAAAAGACAGACAACCATGAAGTCCCTGTTCTTTATGCCTCTGCCTTCTCATTGATAGGTCCGGTTAAGGTCTCTATGGGGAAATGCCTCACCAGCCACCACATGTTGGGCCAGAGAATGGCTGTGTGATTCATCTGCATGGGCTTTACCTGATGCCAGATGCACATGCCTTTCCATCAGCCCTTAAGGTGGAAATTAAAATCATGTCCTGCCAGGTTAGACTATAAAATTGTGTTATATGCAGAAATTCCTTATGATAGTGGTCAGGGTTTTCAAAGAAAGATCCCAATCTTTGTTTAATTTGAGAAAGATCTGTCAGGGAGAATGGAACATGAGCCAGGATAGTGCCTTGTGCCCTGTAGCTTTGCAGAGGGGCAGAAGAGCTGGAGCAGAAGTGATGGGGTAGGTGGAAGGAATAGAGAGTTCTGGAAAGGTGGATCTTAGGATGAAGAGGGGATCTGAAGAGGAAGTAGAGGAGGGCGAATAGGGTGTGGTGGACTATAGGGTGTGGTGGAGTATAGAATGTGAGATGTAGGGAGGATTGCTGTGGGCATGGTGGACTGAGGTGTCCTAAATTTGGGGGGAGAAAGGTAGAATTGGGGGTCTTCATGGAGGAGGAGGACCTGGTGAGGGAAGCATTTTTGGCAAAGAGAAGGGCAAGAGCCAAGACAGAAGAAGGCTTGGACATAAAGAACTTCTTGCCCTTTGCCATTTCTATTGAGGAAGTTGTCTAAATCATAAAGAATTTGGACATTGAAAGTACTATTTTTCTGGGCAACAGCTGACATTGCCTAATTTGTATTATTTCCAGTCTGTATTACCAGGAAAAAAATCAGTATTTTTGGTTTGATATTTCCTTTTAGGTCAAGTCTATTTAGGTTGACCAATAAGCAATTCAAAGGGGAAATGGAGAATATGAGAAATGGCAAAGGAGGGCCAGAGGTTCCCACCATTTAATCACCCATGGTTCAGGATGCCATTCGAGTTGTGTAAATCTTGGATACAGCAACTCTTTGACCCATTGTTTAATAGCAAGCTCTCCTATTTTGGGTATTCGGAAACTATAATAGAGTGAGTGGGATCTTTCAGTGAAATTTTGATGGAAAATGGTATGTAGCTATTATTGAGGACTTATTATCCCAAAGCTGAGGGATAATTGTGATGAAAACAAGAGATGAGAGAAAAATACACCGACTCTAGGTACTAAATTTTAAATATCTTCAATGTAGAAACTGTTAATTTAACCTATATCTCCTCAATGCTTACTATATAATTTTGTATTTAAAAACAAACAAACAAACAAATACTGGGTACTCTTATTTGTAGAGTGCATTGGGGAAATAATTTTGAATGTTTGCAAGGCCAGTATTGCTACATTAATGGGCAATCTACCACAGATTAATGTAGTCTCCCTGTCATTACCTGTATTAGTTTGTTAGGGCTCTGTCATAACAAAGTACCATATACTGGGTGGTAAAGACATCAGAAAGTTATTTCTCATATTTCTGGATGATAGAATTCCAAGATCAAGATGTCAGCAGGGCAGATTTCTTCTGAGCGCCCTGAGGGAAAGATATGTTCCAGAACACTCCCCTGGGTCTTCAGATGGCTGCCTTCCCCCTGTACTTTCACACCATCTTTCCTCTGAACATTTCTGTATCTCAACTTTCTCTTAGTATAAGGTCAGCAGTCATATTGAATTAGGGTCCACCCTGTTGAGTTTGTTTTAACTTAATTTCTTCTGCAAATTAAGTTAAAATACAGTGACATTTGAACTATTGGGAGTTGGGATCTTAACATGAATTTTGAGAAGACGCAATTCAACTCAACAGTATTTCAATCTAATTTAAAATAGACTCAGGCCTGTGTTATCATTCTCATACAAAGTCGTTGAAAATTGAAAGGTCAAACAATCACATTTCCACATCTTTATCCTCAATGACACAAGGTGCTAATATCCATTATACAACTCTGTATTTTCATTCATCTTCCAAATTTGTAGTTCCTCCCCATGAATTTTTTTCTCTTCATGAAGTCATGAGACTGTTAGGCAGTATTTATTATTTTCTTTTTACAGACATAAAAACTGGTTCTTAAGTATCCATTAATTGCCAAGGGTAGAAGATCAATCCGTGATTTTTTAAATATCTTGGTATTTTACAATGATTACATAAATAATCTGATCCATTTGGACATTAGAATCTATATGAAAACCTTAAAAATCCCATTACCATTTGATTAGGCCATCCTGAAACTGGATTACTGAACTTGTGTGTGTGTGTGTGTGTGTGTGTGTGTGTATGTATGTACCACAAGAGATAGTAGTTTGGAAGAAAACTCAATGGCAAGCTATCTAAATTTAGATAAGGATATAATTTTACTATCTTGTTTGTCTTCTTGAAGTTTCCTGAATAATGTATGTGACAGGCAGAATAATATTCTCCTAAATGGTCCTATCCTAGAGCTTGGAATCTGTGAATATGTTAGATTGCATGATGCAGAAGAGTCAAGATTGTAAATTAAGATTGGTGATCATTTGACATGGAGATGAGCAAAATCTCCCACATCCTCTGGGGTGGGGTGAGTCAAATGTAATCACAAATGTCTTTAAAATTGTATTATGGGGGTAGAAGAGAATACTTATGCAATGTGAGAACTATGCAACCCACAGTCACCAGACTGAAAGATGAGAACAAAGCTAAGAGCTAGGAAATGCTGGTAGCATTTGGAAGTTAGTAAGTACCGAGTCTTGGCTGGGCACAAAATCACGAGCCACTCACAGCTTTGTAGATTCAAACAGCAATTCTTTATTCCTGAACTCACACTGGCCTCTACAAACACGTTCTGGGGAAATCCAAATTCTGCCGCCAATTCACGTCCCAAAAACTTTCTGAATTCCACGAGAACTCAACGGGAACTCAGGCAGCAGGAACGCCCTATTCCCAGCAGCAATAACCTTAAACCTGGAACTTCCCTAAACCCAGATTGTCTTAAACCAGGAACGCCTTAAACCCAAATTATCCTGAACCAGGATACTTCCTAAAACCTGCAGGACACACCCTAAACCTGGATCCACCCTCGTCCTTGAGCAGGGTCACCTTTCTCAAACACACATGCAATGTCACAGCAAATTTCCAAGGCAAGTCCATTTAACATGGGGGTACACTGGCAAGGAAATTTCAATGCGTCATTCCTACTTGGCAATGGCCCTCAGCAAGTAAGTAAATGAATTCTTCCCTAAAACACCTAGATGGAAACTCATCTTATATTAACTTGTTTTGTCTGCCTTCCATATTTACAAATTGAATTCATAGCCCTCAAATGTGACTTTGTTTGGAAATAAGACCTATAAGCAGGTAATTAAGATGGAACCCTAGTTTGGTAAGATTAATGTTCTTATAAGAAGAGACAAAGAGGGGCTGGGGATGTGGCTCAAGCGGTAGCGTGCTCGCCTGGCATGCGTGCGGCCCGGGTTCGATCCTCAGCACCACATACCAACAAAGATGTTGTGTCTGCCGAGAACTAAAAAATAAATATTAAAAAAAAAATTCTCTCTCTCTCTCTCTCTCTCTCTCTCTCTCTCTCTCTCTCTCTCTCCTCTCTCACTCTCTCTTAAAAAAAAAAGAGACAAAGAGAATGTTTTCTGTCTCTTCAAGTCTTCACAGTAGTTTATTATTGCATCTTGGCATAGTCAGATTTCTAGTGCTGTAACAAAATGCAACAGACCTAGTGATTTATAAAAAAATAGTTATTAGACTAATGTTTTTGGAGTCTGAGAAAAAGAAGATAAGCATGATGAGGGCTTTCTTGCCTGCATCATAAAATGGCAGAAAGAAAGAGAAGTACATGTTAAGACAGGACATAAGAGTAGGCTTAACTCAGAGCAAAATCTCTCCCAAGTTAATAACAGGGATCCATTTAATGTGGGTAGAGCCCTTGTGACCTAATTACTCTTAAAGGCCCACACCTTAATATCATGATGCCATTTAAATTTCAATATGACTTTTGGGAGATGAAAACCTTAGCACAACTTGCTCAAAGTGCCAATTTTAGTTCCAGAAGTGGGGTGCTATTGTAACAGATATCTAAAATTGCAGAGATGAGATGGTTTTGAAAATTGGCAATGAGAACAGGCCAAAAGATTTGTAATAGGCATACTAGATAAAGTATAGATTGCTGTGAACAGAATGATGATGGAAATTTGGATGTTAAAGGTTATTTTAGTGAGATATCAGGCATGAGGAGTTTGTTATTGGAAAGTAAAGGAAAGGTGATTCATGTTATAAAGAGACAAAGTTCTTGGTTGAACTGTTCTTCTATTTTCTGGAAGGTGGAAGTTACACATGACAAAATGGAATATTTAGCTCAGGATATTTCTAGTCCAAGTACTGAAGTACCTCTTGGTTTCTCCTGGCTGCTTACAATAAAACATGAGAATAAGGAGATAAATTGAAGAAGGAATTTTGAAGCAAATGAATCCCATCTTAGTGATTTGGAAAATTCCTAACAGTCTATTTATTTTGAAAAATGAGAGAAAGATTGTTTTTAAGAAAACACTAAAGGTGTACTTGAAGAACCATTTGAGATTGTGGATGTAGCTTCCTGTCTCAATCAAAGACTATATTATTCTTGTACAGACACTGCTCTGCCAATTCGAACTAAAGAGGACATAGAAAGTGGGAAAGAATAAAAGAAAGGCTCTTGGATTCTTGAGTTCAGAAAGGCAAGATCACAGAGTTTTTTGGCTATGAACATATACCACTCCTCAAGAATGAGAAAGTGATTCCAAAATCATTAGGTGTGCTACTCCATCCTTAGCCAAATTCAAAGACCCAAGAAACAATGTTGTCTTCACCACTCTTAAGTGGCTGAACAACAGCAGAAAGCCAAGAAGAGATGTCTGTTGAGGATACCCATCAAGCCAGGGCCATCACAAGGGTCTGAAGGTGGGATATTGAAACAAAGAGGTTTATTCTCAAGCCTGAAGGTTTAATGGAATTTACTTTGCCTGGTTTTGGGCTTACTGGGAATTTGTTATCCTATATGCAACTCATCATTCTAACATCTAAGTAAGTTCCTTAAAACAGTAGACAACAATTTAGAGAATCTCTCTGCCCAGTTATAATAAGGATCACTTTCCCTCCAACTTCTAGTAATATGTTCACAGACAGAAGTCTGTGATTTCATCAATATTACTTTTAACATCTGTGTTCTTACCAGGAATCTCTTTATGGCAAACTAGACCTTTTTCTAATATAGGCATTAAAACTCTTTTAGCTTCTACCTATTACCAATGCCAGAGCATTTATAATTGTTGCATTTATAATTGTTGTTGTAATACCCTGCATAGTACCAAAATCTAAATTTGTAAGTATGACTGCCAAATAAATACTATGAACTGGTTGGCTTAAACAACAAAAATTCACTTTTCCACAGTTCTGAAATAAGAAGTCCAAGATGATAGTATTAACAGGTTTGCTTTCTCCTGAGGCCTCTCTTTTGGCTTGCAGATAGCCACCTCCTTTATGTCACACATTGCTTTTCCTCTGTAACCTGAATATCAAGTGTTTTTTCCTCTTATAAGATCGCTAGTCATATTGGTTTATAGCTATACTCTACAATCTCATTTGACCTTAACAACTTGTTAAAAAGATCTGTCTCACCAGGCAAAATGGTACATGACTGTCCTATCAGCAACTTTGGAGACTGAAGCAGGAATATCTCAAGTTTGAGGCCAGCTTCAGTAATTCAGTGAAGCACTATCTCAAAAATTAGAAGGGCTGAGAATAAAGGTCAGTGGTAGAGCCCTGCTGATTCAATTTTTAGCACTTCAAACAAACTAACAGACACACAAACCTATCTCCAAATATAGTCATATTATGTTTACATGTTCACTATATGAATTTTGAGAGGAATACATTTCAATCCATAACATCACAATTGAATTTTTGTCATTAAGAATCTTGAAATGCACAGATGAACTGTGTCCTTAATTAGTTGCTAAATATGTTTTTAGTTAGTTTGTTTGTTTTGCTACAACATCCAGACATTCTTCAGCTTCTTTAAAGTAAAAGCCAAAGTGTTAGTTAGTCAGCTCATGCCTCTTTCAATACCTATTTTTTAAATATCTTAGCAACTACCAAACTTAATGCTTTTTTATCTCCCTGCTAAATGTGAAACAAGTTGGGGTGGGGGATTACTTATTCCTTTTATTCCATAATAGTATATGTCACAGTATAAATATATGTGCATCTGATTATTTCTGTTCATTATCCTAAGATTATACCTTTGCTCCACTATTACCAATTTCTTCTGAGACTTTGAGGAATTAACTTTATCCCTGTTTTCAATATCACTTTATCATTTGGCATTATCATTTCAGTATCTGTATATTCAGTCTTTTGTAGGCTATCGATGGCCAATTAAACTTGTTGGGGGTATAATTGGGAAAATCATCCTCAGAGTGTAGACTATAGACTAAACACATAAAAGATGTGGATTAATGGAGGAGGTGAGAAGACTTGAAGGAAAACCCTTAGGAAGATGCTGTCAATGGGAGATGATCATCAGCCAAAGGAAGAGGCTAGGAGGAGCAAGAAAGGAACCACAAAAACAAGAGGGTGTTAGGTTAGAGCATAAAAGGCAAAGACAAATCTAGACTGGGTTCTACATTGTGCATCAAGCAAGAAAAGAAGGTTCTTTATTTTAAAATGTTTTGTTATCAAAAATTCTTTCTAACAATTATCAATTATTTATCCTTCCACCCCTTCCCTGACTTTTTTTGTATCAGTGATTGAACCCAGGGACACTTAAGTACTAAGCCACATCCCAGCCCTTTTTCAACTTTTTATTTTGAGAAAGAGTCTTATTAAGTTGCTTAGGTTCTCACTAAGTTGCTGAAGCTGGCTTTGAACTTACAATGGATCCTCCTTCCTCAGCCTCCCAAGCCACTGGGATTATGATGATGTGCTATCACACCCAGCTCCTTCGTCCATTTTAAAGAACAAATAATGTGTCTGAAAACTTTCCCTTATGTTCTCCAAGGTTCCAGATATTTTAATCTTACTGCCATCAACCATTAAGGGGAATTGAATTTTGCAATAATCAACTTTCCTTTCTTTCCTTGTATTTGGGTTTGTATTAATAAGATTAAAAACTATTAAATTCTGGTAAAGTAGCCACTGTGCAGTAAAAAGATCTTTCTGGATTAATTTTAGCCAGCATTCAGTTTCTATCTCTATGTTGTTTGGAAAAGTGGGTTGATTTGGATTTTATAAAATGGTTTCCTATAACAATTCATAAATTATATATAATAATTTGCTGTTGAAATACTTCCTAAAATGCAGAGCATTTAAGGAATGACATTTTCTCAATTGCACGTTTTTTAACATGCGATGATGGTATTCAATGAGGTCCTATGGAACTTGTGAGTTATGTAAAAATCTAATTAAAGAAATTAATTTCATCTTTATTTTGAGAAATGAAGTTCCTTTTTATTGATAAGAGTCTAGTAAGATCACATTATAACTTAGAATTACATTATGTGTTGTTTAGTTTCACTCTTATGCCTTACAAGAGATTAATCAGTTTGTTCCAATTGAACAATTTTATTTTATTCTTTTAATTTTTTATTATAGTTTGTTATGTATGACAGTAGAATGCATTATAATTCATATTGCACATATAGAGCACAATTTTTCATATCTCTGGTTGTACACAAAGTAGAGTCACACCATTCATGTCTTCATTCATGTACTTAGGGTAATGATTCATGAACATCCTTGTTTAAGAATTATAATACAGCAACAGTTCTAAAATGTCAAATTCAAGTGCATTCTTTATTTGCTATTTTTTCTTTCTTCTAAATGGAAGCATATCAAACATAAATATGTAAGTATTATAGTTAATATATGTTTATATTAAGCCATTTAACTTCTTATATTGAAATAGTTTGCACAATTTATTTATTTATTTACTTTAAATATATTTAGTTGTAGATGGACACAATACCTATATTTTATTTATTTATATGTGGTGCTAAGGATCAAACCTAATGCCTCACATGTGCCAGGCAAGCACTCTACCACTTAGCCACAACCCCAGCCCTGCACAATTTATTTTTAATTCTGATTTCATATATTACAACGATAAATATTTGTTCTAGCTGGGTAGAAATATCAATTTTGCACAATGATCAATACAAAATTTCAGTTAGAATAACTTTAGACACAGGTCTTTGCAAAAAATAATTGGTGATTGTAAAGATTACTGCTTTAGATTGATGAAACTTGATAAATAAATGCATAACAAGGATTTATTTTTTCTAGTAATGCTTGTTTTATTATAAGTATAAAATGATTCTGCAATAAGTCCAAGCACTGTAACAAAAATCTTTGTAGAATGCGACACACACACAGAATGGTATCTACATATCAATATATACAACAGAGACTAGAACCAGAATTATGACATAACTAGGGTTTCCAAAACCAAGTTACTTTTATTGTCTCTCAGCAAAAATGTTTCCTGTGTGACCTAATTAGTCCTAAATAGAGTACCACTAAAAGGTTAGGATTTGGAGAAATTCATTCCAAAAAAAATCAAGAAGTATGGTAACGCTTAGGCACTCACATTTGCTATATCTGTTATGTGACAATGATTTAACTTCAAGGGTTCTTGGGCTGTACCATCGTTTTACAATTCCATAGTCACACATTGCACTGATCTATTCACTGGTGTCCTCCGATGACCTAATCTGAACCAGACTTTTCTTCTAACCACATGACATGAGCAATAATTTCATTTATTGATTTTTATCCATTATTTGTTTTTAGGTCTCTTACTGTATTAAAGTCACTCCTTAGATTTCTTCTGAATGACAGGTCTTCTTTCCAGATTCTATAGTCCTTTAGTTCTTTCTATATCTTTTAACCAGTACCTTCGATATTTAAACGTAATACTCTTCATGTTACACATTCATTTCAAATTAGAGTAAAGCTTGTCCCCTAGCAAGGCCTATACATTCATGAACCACTCTAAATTCAATGTGATTTTTCTCAGCTCTGTTCTCCAAGAATATTTACTATGTTTTTTATCTTTGCTTGACAGTCTTAACTTGACTTGTAAGATTTTACTTTGTTGAATTCAATAGTTTGTCATACAAAAATTATTGTTTGTCTTGCCACCTTTTTGCTCCATTTTTCTGAGCTGATCAGATAAATATTCTTGAAGGTTTACCTCTACGACCCTTGTTTGATCATTCAGCTGGTTTGTATTTTCTTTAAATGAGACACTTCATACATTGATAAGTTGTAAAACAAGTCTTGGACCACTCCTTATACCTTCATGCCGTGCTTGTGTTGTTGCTCCTAAACTTGCAAAGGAAACGTTGGCAATCACAATTTAAACCTCAGAATAAAAGTCAAGTTTGAACACATGAAAAATACCATTTGCTCTACTGAATTCTGAAGGCCTATATAACAACATTTACCTTCATGTGAGAGTTTCATTAACATTTAAAAGTTTAATTCTCCTAAACAAAGAAAAGCATATTATAGAACCCACAGACATGAATTGAAATGTGGCTTCCAAAAATTTCCTCTAGAAACTGGCAAGGCAGGAGCCAAATAATCCTCCCAGTTGCTTCAAGACCAAGTAGATTGTGAACTTCAGGCAGATTGCAAACTTCATGCAGATTGCTTTAGTATTTGAATTGCCACTATGCTTTACTTCTGCTATCTCTGCTTTTTTTTTTTTTTTTTTTTTTTTTTTTGGTGGTGGTCCTGGGGATTGAACCCAAAGCCTGCAGGCAAGGCAAGCCCTCTACCATCTGAACTATATCCCCAGTTCCTTATCTCTGCTTTACACAGCTGCTCACATCAAAATAAAACCAGAGATTGTGTGTGTGTGTGTGTGTGTGTGTGTGTGTGTGTTTTAACAATTATATTTTCAAATCTTCAAAAAGGAGAACAGTGTTGAGCCAGTCTGTATTATGCTTCATTCCCTTTTCAGTAAAACTGCTGTCTGAAGAATGAAATCATCCATGTTGTTTCCCACATAATAGACACTGTTGGAAGAGGATCTCCAGAAAGAAAACAAGTGTGGGATGATTATCTAAGAATAGTTTGTGTCAAAGGGATAAATGAGTGGGATTGTCGGAACAAATGATTATACAGTTACCAGCGTTTGAAAAGTACCACGAACTCTTTTACTTTCTTTTAGCTACGTCTCATTGTCTTAAATTTTTTTTGCCATGTTCTTTTTGCCACATTCTGCAAACTTCATACTGATTTTCAATTATGACCTTTTATTGAACCCAGATTAAACCCAAATTGACTCTATAGTCACCTTTGTGTTGCTTTGAACGAAATGCCTGACAAGAACAACTTAGAGGAGGAAAAGTTTACCTTGGCTCACAGTTTTCAGAGGTTTGTCCATAGTTAGCCAACTCTAAGGCAGAAATAACATGGCAGAAGAAATATGTTCAGAAATATCATGGCTGAAATATCATGGCAGAGGAAAAATGCTCAGCACGTGGCAGCCAGGAAGAATGAGCCAGGGACAAGATAGAGTCTCCAAGGGCACCCCCAAAAGACATGCTTTCTTTAGCCACATTCCACAAACCTTCAGTTAATATCTAATAGTTCATTCAAATTATGAATGTGTCAAATGGATTAATCTACTAGAAAGGTTAGAGTTTTCATGATCCAATCTTTGTACCTCTGAAAATTTCTGTGCTGCATAACACATGAGATTTTGGAAGGACCTATCAGATCTAGACCATAACACTGAAACTCAATATATTCTTCAATATTAAATTAGAAACAATATTCTTATTTTTAACTCTGGTATTTATGACTTTCCTTTTTCAGACTCTTCTATCCAAATCTGGCTAATGACCTACCCTTTCTACCAATAAGTATAAAGTTCTTATTGGGGCAAAAATAATTCCACACAATGAAAGTTTATAGATAATTTTCATGACCAGAAAAGGTTACACACACTATTTTCCCAAATCCTATTTATGGAAACTAAGTGGACATACTTTCTCTATTCTGTCCAAAAAACAGAGTCAAGTAAGACAAACACAAATAAACTCTCAGAAATGGAGTGATGATGACAAACTTGTTAGTGAAACTGGGATCAGAGGACAGACAAGGTGTGAGTCTTGCTTTTGCCTTAAATATGCCAATCACAATACTTAAAAGCCAACAAAATAGAAAGTTACAAAACTTTCTAGAACAGCAACATAAAGGTGACTAAAAAAGTCAATTTGGATATAATGAAGAATGTCTGATGGCTCAATAGATAAAGGGAAAATGGAAGACTAGGCTTTCAAAATCCTCAAGGATGTGGCAAAATTCCTGTTCAGATGTGGTATCAGTAAAGACTGAGTGGGAAAGGGGGCTTTCACTCTCACCCAATAGTAATGAGCCTTCCACTGTGCATTACCAGTGGAAAAAAAGCTAAACTTTGGCTCCCACCTACAGGTTACATAGGATACCTGTCCCTCCCCATGGGGTGATTTCAGGCAATTTTTAGCAAAATATCAGGACTTATACTATATCTGTGGTTAACCCTGAATGGCCCTCTCCTCTCAGTATCGGTGGAAGCGACATGAAGAATAATAATGAGCGTGTCCTTGCCTTTCCAGCAGGGAAAGTACTCATGAAAATTTTTTGGGAAGCCTGGACTCACACCTGGCAGTGTTACAAATTCCCTCTCTTTCTCCGATGTCAACAAAATCAAGGAGAGAACCTAAAATTCCTCTACCACCAGGTCTTAACTAGGCAACAACCCCTTTTCCTGCAAGAGCAGAGTCTGAATGCAGCTAAAATGTAACATTTAAAGAAGATGTATAGTCTCAAAATTCAAAATATGTGCAAAATTTAATCAAAGCTCATTCGCTACACAAATAGCAGAAAAGATATTGACTTAAATGAGAAATGGCAGTCAATAGAAGGAAACAGCAAAATGATGCAGATGTTAGAATTGTCAAGGATTTTCAAGTAACCAACAAAATTGTTTTGTTGAGCAATTATATAGATATTTAAAATAAAAAATGAAAGTCTGTGAAAAGCAAGCTGGTGGCACATTTCTGTAATCCCAGTGATTTGGAGGCTGAAGCAGGAACATCACAGGCTCAAGGCCAGCTGCATCAACTTATTGAGGCCCTAAGTAATTTAGAAAGACCCTTTCTCAAAATAAGAAATAAAAACAGCTGGAGATGGTGACCCACATTAACATGTCCCTGGGTTTAAATCAAGTACAAAAAAAAAAAAGTCTCTGAATATCAATAGGATATATAAAGAAGACAGAAAACAGACACTTTAGATCTGGAAATATAAACACCCCAAATCAGATAACCCCGATAAATATTTCCACAGAATAATGAAGATAATGAGGGTAGTACCCACCAAACTGATGAAATAAAAACAAAATTAACCAATCTTAACAACAGGGAAAATATAGGCTTACAAACAATGAGAAGAATTTTAGAAAATTTTTGAAGCACTCCTAACCAGAATTCTATATGGAACAAAAATATTATTAAATAATGAAGGAAAAATCAAGATATTTTCAGGCATACACACACATACACACACAAAAAAGGAAACCAAGAAAGCTTATTGCTTACAAACTTTCTTATTGATATTAGAAAAAAAAAGAAGCATTTTGTTTTTCTTTATTGTTACCTATAAGTTTTTGTAAATATTTTTATCAATTGCGGAAGTTCCCTTATATTCATATTTTCTTGAGAGTTTTTAATTATGAATAGATGTTGAATTTTGTTATTATTTTCTCTATCAGATTTTTTTAGATAATTATAATATATATTATAATTTTGTGTAAAAAATAAAATATATGTGCACACAAGAATTTTTCTCAAATTCAAAAAGAGGTATCCTATTTTTTCTCCATAGAAAAACTAACCAGAAAATATTAAAATAGAAATGTATGTTTTCTAACTTAATAAGCATTTATTTATAAGATAGTGATCTACTAAGATTATAGGGGAACTGATAAGTCACTACCACCTAGTGATGTAACCATGTGACATCATAATACAGTACATTACTCATCTGTTGTGGTTATGCTGTTAAAAACAAACCAATTACACTTAAGTATAGCACAAGCAATTATGCACAGCACTTAATACTTCATAATGTTAATAAATGACTATATTACTGGTTTAGGCAATTATTGGACTATACTTTTATTATTATTTTAGAGTATGCTCCTGTTTATAAAACAAAAAAAATTATAAAAATTATAAGAAGTTTATTTGGGAATCAGGTCATAATAATGTTCAATGGGCTATAAAAAGTAACTAAAATGCCATGCAAGAATTCATTATTAAAACTGGTAAATTGCCAGGAAATTACCTGAGTCAAAAAATCACACTACCTCACTCATGTTTTCACCATGGCCTGACTGGTAAACTGTGGTCAACCACTAATCAAATTTGTTTGTCACTGACAAGGCTCTAGTGTTCTGGAGAGCAAATATAACAACATCCAGAATATAAGACACTAATACAGCATGTCCTGTATCAATAATCATAAATGATACAAATAATAACTGCTAAATAATTCAGAAATGATAAAACCAGCATACATAAGGCAATTACTATGTTTCAATCACTTATAAGAGCACCACAAATATTAGTTAACTGCTTAGAACAATCCTCTTGAATGGGTGCTATTATTGATCAAATCTATAAAAGAAACTGAAGTATGGTGGCATTTGGGTTAGTAGTTCCCATTTGTGCACATTTGATGCCTTTGAGGAAAGCATCAATAACCCCAACCCTGGGACATTATCTTTGAACATTAAAGTAACCATGCTTTATAGATCTTGAAGTTTCCACTCAACTTGGTAGAAAAAATAGTTCACAGGGAAGAAATCTCTGACCTTAGTAAGAGGGTAACTGTACTAGACAGAGACAATTCAAGTACGAGTTGTCCCAAAGGGGATATTGGAAACATTTTACAGGAAGAACAATATTGCAGTGGACATGGGTACACCTGTGGTGGCTTGCTAAGTGACAGAGTTTCAGTCAGTGGTAACAATGGTATGTGACTTAATACCATGGGATGGGCTAATAATATACACAGCATAAACTTGGACAGCTCCATGTCATGTAAAAATCTGAGTTTGGAGTTAAAAAAAAAAAAGTAGAGGGTGTATACTGTACTCAACTTTTCTTTGCTGCAAACAAAAGACCTGACAAGAACAATTAGAGGAGGCAAGTTTTATTTGGAGACTCGCAGTTTAAGAAGTCTTAGTCCATAAACTGCTGGCTGCATTACTTGGAGCTGAAGTGAGGCAGAACATCATGGTGGGAGAGTGTGGCAGAAGGAAGCAGCTTCAGCCATGGCCACCACAAAGCAGAGAGATTCCATTCACCAGATACAAAATGTATACTCCAAAGACATGACCCCAAAGACCGACCTCCTCCAGTCTCACCCTACCTGCCTTCAGTTACCACTCATTTAATCACTGTCAGGGGATTAATTTGATGATTGGGTTAAGGCTCTTGTAACCCAATCATTTCACCTCTAATTTTTCTTGCATTATCTCACACATGAGTTTCAGGTACAATTCATATCCACATCACAACAGTGTAGTCGCATAAATGACTCTCAATTCATCTTGAGAAATGTTTTTGAACATTTACCCAAATTAGCATTGCAAATGTCAGTATTCTATTTCAGCTCTTAGGTGTGTATCCAGCCTACATAGAATAAAATAGTATGTCACTAAGCCTAGCCCTAGCCAAGCCTGCATAGAGTAATATTGGATACCTCACCACTGTTAGGGTCAACCAATTTGGTGTTTAGGGCAGCTTTGAGGTCCAGTTAATTTTCAAACAGCATACTACAATGTCTCAGAAATTGGGCTACTTTTTTTTTATTTCTGCTATAATGCACAATTTTATACAAGATGATCCCTTTTAAATGATGCTTTGAGTATCCTAATACAAGAAGGATAGCGAGTTATTTCTGGCAGGGGAAGTGGCTATGGAGGAAGGAATAGTGTCCAGAACACTGCTATTTTTCTGGTATATTTCAACTCCCTTAGCTGAGCTGTCACCCCTTCAAATGGAGGGTCCTCTTAGACTTTTCAGGTAGTGCTATTGAGATTTAACTATTTCAGGTAGTACCAGTCATCCTATTCAGATATGACTGCTGAATTCAGGGCAACATACAACTGAGCTTGATCTTCACATGAGGGCATGTATAGTAAGTAGTCTTTACAAAAGAGAGATTTCCTACCAAGGGTTCTTCTTTTCTAAAAGTTATTTCACAAGATTCTTGAAAAAGTTATTTCATGGATTCTTTAAAAGAGTGTAAACTTCTACTTACAATAATTCTTTTATAAATAAATTTTATCATGATTACGTAGAAGGTTTAACAAGATGTTAAAATATACATAAAAATATGTTTACTATAGTGTAACAAATTAGCATGTACATCATATCTTACTTATTCATCCCTTTGCCCTATAATAAGAGCAGATACAAATTATTTATTTAATAAAATTCCCAGTACAATACACTATTATTGAGTATCCTCTTCATTTGTACATTTGGTCTTTTGACTTCTTCATTCTACATATTTTCTACCTTGAATCCTTTGATCAACATCTCCCTATTTTCTCCCTTCCACCCAATCCTAGGGACCACTGTTTTATTCTCTATCACTATTTGATTTTTAATATTTCTTTATTTATCTATTCATTCATTCTTTCATTCAGATTGCACACATAAGTGGGATCATACAGTGGATGGTAAATGCCTTTCTGTTTCTGATCCATCCATGTTGTGGCAAATGGCAGGATGTCTTCCCCTTTAGAGCTAAATAATATTTAATTATACATATAGATGAATATAATGATGTCTTTGTCCATTTTTCCACTGATGGACACTTACATTGTTTCAATATGCCCGTTATTGTGAATAGTGATGCAATGAACATGGGGGAGGGCAGACATTTTTTATTTGGGGGAGTATCATGGCACTCGACCACTGAGCAACATCCTCAGCTATATTTTGTATTTTACTTAGAGATAGGGTCTTACTGAGCTTTTCTTTGAACTTGTGATCCTTCTGCTTCAGCCTCCTGAGTCAACAGGATTACAGATATATACTACTGCACCTGGCTACAAGTGCAGACATCTTTATGAGGTGGGAATTTCATTCCATTGGATATATAACCAAAAGAATAACTACTGGGCTGGGGATATAGCTCAGTTGCTAGAATACTTCCCTCACATTCACAAGGCCCTAGGTTCTCCCCAGCACCACAGGAAAAAAGTGAATAATTACTGATTTATATAGTAATTCTATTTCAAATTTCTTTTGAAATCTCCATGTTTTGTTTTATTTATTTATTTATTTATTTTTGTATACTGGGAATTGAGCCCAGAGGCTCTTAACTACTGAGTCATGTCCTCAGCCCTTTTGATATTTTATTTTGACAGAATCTCAGTGAGTTGCTTAGGGCCTTGCTAAGCTGCTGAGTTTGGCTTTGATCTGGTAATCCTCCTGCCTCAGTCTCCCAAGTCAGTGGGATTACAGGTGTGTGCCACGGCACCCAACTCCATCTTTTATTTATTTATTCATAAAATGGATTCACTGATCTACATTCTTATCAACACTGTACAAGGGTTGTTGTTGTTGTTGTTTTTCTAACCCTTACCAATAATTGTTATTTCTTATCTTTCTGAGAATAGTTACTCCTATCTGGTGAGAGAGGATATCATAATGGCTTGATTTGCATTTTACTAATAATTAGTGATGTTGAACAACTTTTTCATGTACTTGTTGTCCATTTTTATGTCATCTTTGAAGACGTCTTTAGAATAATGTGTTAAGTACTTCAAATAAAACACATGATATATGATATGAAAGGATAATGAATGGCGACACAATTGGTAGATTATGGTCAAATATATTTTAGGCTCCTGTTAAGAGCAGTAAACCTGCTGAATTAATTTGGAAATAGGTAGAGAAATGGTGGTCCTATTAAAAGTCCCGAAAGTGTTCACACACTGTACCTGTTTTAGAATGCCAGACAAACAATGGAAATTCATACTATAGATGAAAACTGTGTGACTCAGAGGATAAAAATCACTTAAAGAATATAACTTTACTTTTCTGTGTTTAAGGGAATGAGGAAATAGTGGGGCATGAAAAATCCATTGTCGTATTAAAGAACAGCTAAGATGTCTCAAGATGCGTAGATTTAAAATAAGGTTATTGATGAGGATAAAATGAAAATGTTCATATATTTTAGATACAGATACATATTTATATCAAAACTAAACATTTATTTTAAATATATCAAATTTCAATTCCTACATAGTGATCAATTTTTTGTGTGACCTAGGATGGATCACCATAAGATGAGACTTTCTTTTTTTTGCAAAAGTGCATGAAAGTTATAAAGCTCAATTCTTAAGCAATAAACTAAGGAGAAAAGTTTGTCACCAGGATAGATTAAAGTTTTTGACTAAATGAATTTTCTTGCCAAAGGGGCTTACAGTACTTCATAGAATCTATTTTCCTGACAGAATAAATCATTGCATGTGACAAAATGCAGTTCCTCAGAAAGGATTTAGCTTTCCCCCCAAATCCATTCCCTTTGTAGAAATATATTTTGCAAGACAGCAGGAGTTTCAAATCTCAGATTTTTGGAGAGAAATGTATTTATACTCAGCATTGTAAGCGTTCACAAGTGGTGAAAATTTAGCAAATAGATTGGAGAAAGTTTGAGCAGTATAGATTTTAAAGTTCATGCTATTTTTTAAAAAAATTTTGCATTAATCCTAGGTGATTCAGAATTTTAAAAATGCAAATCTTGAACCTGACTTACCCCTTTCTTATTAAGTTCTGAATTAGCGATAGTTTTGTTAGTTGTATCCAGTTTACAACAGAATTAGAGTTAATGAAGCATGCGACAGAGCCGGACACATGATCAGAAGGAATAATGGATATTTCTAATCAGAAGGAATAATGGATATTTCTGATTAGAAACCTTCTAAAAATAAGTTCAAGTTTTAGAATTCCACAAATACTGCCTCTAACTATACATACTAGTCATACATGATTAATGCATTTAGAGAAAAGCTCTGTAGCTTAAATCCTGTTCTGCAGAGTGCTTGTAACACAAAAAATAAAATAAAAAATTAAAATCCAGAAATACAAATTCACATATATGAGGGTGGAAATGTGGGAAAAAGAAAAAGAGAAACCTTCAAATGTTGCTCAAGTATTAACCTCTAATCATGTAACATCATTGTGATGGAGAAATGCATCAACAATAATGGTACTAATTATATCCTTTTGACAAGATGGATGAAACATAATAGTACAACACACACACACACACACACACACACACACACAAATCCTGGTTGAACAATTTAAGATAAATAGTGTCAATTTAAAAACTAGTTAATGAATGGCTACACAATTGGTAGATCCCAGTGCACAGTGAAGATAAAAGAGCCCTTGTTTGAAAATTCGTAAGAATTTCAACACGGTAAGAGTGAAACAATAAACTCAATTCTGCTTGCAGGGTCCCTGGGGGAGTTCTCCACACTTTTCAGAACATTTAAAGAAACCTATATGAATATAGAAAAAAAAATACTATGGAGAAAAAATAAATAATAAAATGTAGACTTAATGTTGTCAACAACCTGTTAAATTAGTTTGCATAAACAGATTTAGTACTTTTCTTTTCCTTGGGAGTTTTTTTTTTCTCCTTACATATTCACTCAACAATCATTATAGAGCATGCCTATATGCAAGGCATGATATAACTCCAGAGATTCAACACAGAATGAATGTGACAGGTAGTGTCTGTCTTCATTAAGTCTTCAGGTTGTCTTTCCTCTTGACACTCATGGTAACCGCATGTTCCTCCCTTATTCTAAGAAGATGGTTCCAAATCGTGAGTCCCAAATAAATAAAAGAAGATATATTTGCTATTTTACTACAACCACACTTATGTCCACAGCATTTTTCTGCTCCTTGGATCTCTCCAAGTGAGTTGTGTCTACCAACATGTTTTGACCAATCAGCTCCTATCTACACGTACATTCACATCTTCTGTCCTCCTTCTGTTTCTCACTAGCTATTTAAAACTCCAATAGGCAACATCTTCTTCTATTATGTAATTTGCCTTAACTCATATACTTATTGGTTTCACCATCAGTTTTTGCCCCAATGTCACATTCAAAACTAATTTTAAAAATAGAATTTAAATAAAGCTCACTTTTATTAGCCCAATAAGTTTTTCATGTTTTTTTCCCCCTTTGGTTATTAAATTTTTATTTTTTTTATTTTTAGTGTACTGTACTTCTACATAATAGTGGGGTTCATTTGAGTATTTATAAATGCATATAACATAGTTTTCTCCATTCAGTCCATAATCCTATCCCTTTCCCTGTTTCTCCCATGATTCCCTTTCTCTACTCCACTGGTTTTATATTTATTTTTAAAATTGTGCACTACAGTTCTATATAAATTTGGAATGCATTGTGATATATTCTTATATGCACTTACCATAAGTTGGTCCACTTCATTCCCCAGTTTTTCACCTTTCCTTCCTCTCCTCATTCCCTTTTGATCTCCCACTGCTTTCTCTTCTGTTTTTGAAAGATCCCATTTTTAAAATGTCTTTCTCCTCTCTAGCTTCCACATATGAGAGAAAACATTTGACTCCTGACTTTCTGGATAAAGAAAATGTGTTATATAAACATGATGGGGTTCCACTCAGCCACAGAGAATAAAAATATGTCCTTTGCTGATAAGTGCATGGAACTAGAGAATAGCATGCTAAGTGAAATAAGTCAGACGCAGAAATTCAGTGGTCAAATGTTTTTTATGGTTTATACATTATTTACTACACTCAAGTTCTATGATTTTTTTGATTTTGTTTTTCAATTTAGTGGTAGGGTTTGTCTCAAAATTTTTTAATGTTTAGAACATTTGCTTTATGAGCTAATATCATCATCATCATTATCATCATAACCCTTTATCTTTTTTTTAATAGTACCAGGGATTGAACTCAGGGCCACTCAACCACTGAGCCACATCCCCAGCCCTATTTTGTATTTTATTTAGAGACAGGGTCTCACTGAGTTGTTTAGAGCCTCCCTGTGGCTGAAGTTGGCTTTGAACTTGCAATCCTCCTGTCTCAGCCTCCAGAGCCACTGGGATTACAGGTATACACCACCCTACCTAACTCATCCTTTATCTTTGTTGTCATCAAAATCATTAAAAGTCTAGCTTGCTCAGGTTTGCAGTAGTATTGATACAAAGAGAACTGCACTTGAACCATGCTATTCTCTCAAATTTACAATCCTCTTGCCTCTGCTTTCTGAGTAGTGGGATTACAGACATAAGCCACCATGCTCTGCTTTATATTTTAAGACTATTTGTCTGTTGTTTAAAATTTAAGTCTAAAAAGAATATAATAAAATCAAGAATTCCTTGTTCCTTTTCCATCTAGTCACAAATGACTATTTGAATATGTTTATAGACCTTTCTTAGAATGACAGGAGAAAGAAAATTTGAGGGTAAGATAAGTGGAAATGGCTAAATTGGCAGCTAAATTCTCATCAAATATTTCTGGCTATTTATGATTCTGCCTCAATATTTATAAACTGTTATCTGATGCTTTATCAATTCAAATGAAACACAGCTCTTGTAACTACCACTCTTCTCCTCAAAAGAAACAAGGATCCTCTCTTTCAAAATTTCTTAAGAAAATAATGTCTATCTTCATGATAAATTTATATGATTACAGCTATGTAAGTGTTATTCACTTGAGTCTAATACAATTTTTTTCTCTTCTTATTCAATCCTTTGCTTTAATTAACATCAATGCTTTGTTTTATTTAATTTCTTAGTTTGTTTTATGCTTCTACTTTTTTAAAAGGAATGGAACATTTTATCTCCAAAACTTCCCATAGTATTTACTACAAGTTTAATACAGAGTATTCCAAAGTATAATTTTTGTCACATATTTTTTCTTCATTTTGACAGCAAATTATGTTTTTCTCTATTTGATTTTTCTTTCAGTGAGTCGCAAATAATACGAACATATCTAGTAGAAATGGAAAACAAGATTGTTACTAATCTGATGACACAAATACAAAAGCACAAATATTTTTTCATCCGAATATGTACCAATATGTATAAAGTTTTTTTTCTTATATTTTGAAAATTTTCTTTATGAGCTATATATTATGGTCTTCATCATCTTCATCTTTGTTTTCATCAAAAACACTAAATGTCTAGCCTACCCAGGGTTGCAGCAATAGGAGATAATAGATTAGGCCATATTTCAATACTAAATTAAACATTATACTTTTTGCTGGGCACAATGGCACATGTCTATAATCCCAGTGACTTGGAAGGCTGAAGCAGGAGGATCAAGAGTTCAAAGCCAGCCTCAGTAATTTAGCAAGGCTCTCAGCAATTTAGTGAAACCCTCTGTCAACAAAACAAAAAAGGGCTGGGGATTGACTCAGAGTTCAGATGTCCCTAGGTTCAGTCCCTGGTACTAAAAAAAAAAAAAAAAAAAGAAGAAGAAGAAGAAGAAAGAAACAAAAAAGATAATACTTATTAGGGATTAATTACCATGATACAGTCAGTTAATAAAAACTTGTTTGATCATTCAGAAGACTATTTAGTGACATCAATATATCAATATTTCTATATTTATAATTTAATTTTTCAGAAACTTTTACAGTATGAGTATAAAATATCAATCACCTTAAACCATAAAACATATCTACATGTTTTAATGGCAATGTAATTTATTTTCAGGCTTACCTCTATATCAGTAGAATAAAAGAGAGTGGGCTACTTCTAGTAATAGTAAACTGTGTGGACAAGTAATTTGATTAAAACTAGCAATCTTCTCTACAGAAAATAAGGTATAATTATGTAATATATGTGTAATTATTGTTTTAATGTTTATTGTTACATAATGTCTGTACATATCTATGTGCATAATTTCTGTACATACTTGTGTGGTACAAAATGATGTTCCAATTCATGTCTACATTGGGGAGTGATCATCTCAGGGTATTTAGCATATTCACTACCTTAAACTTGCATCATTTTCTTATGATGAGTACATTCAAAAGACTCTCTTATATTTTGAAATATAAAATGAATTATTGTTGATAAATATCTAAATTTCTTTTGGGCTGCACAATCATAAGTAGGAAAGTTAAAGTTCAGAATATCCAGAAGCTGCAAGCGTTTTACATTTTGTTTTTCTTGTAGTAGCTATAACCTTTCCTCAGTAGCTTCTGGGTGATAAAATTCAGTAATTCTATTCCAAAATCCATTCAGTTGGGAATCTCAGAAAGGATAAAATTTTAGTATCAGCCTAGGCTTACAAATGCACAATTTTAAATTATTGACTTCTGCATACTATAGTTAGATTACCAAAAGATGTTTGAAAGAATTATAGGACATAAACACATACGGTTGGCATATTTGTTATTCATGATTGCACTTTGGGAACGAAATATGTGGAAAGCAGAAGTGATCATCACATCTATGTATGCCTTTATGTCCTGTATTAGAGAAAAGGAGATGGTAAGTAAGGTAATTTATCTTCAAGTCATCTGCTCTTTTCAAGAAGGGAAGTTAGCCTCTGCACCGTCCTGTTGTAATTACTCTACATTAGCTGTCTGTTTTATTTTACATACTATATACAACAAATAAAATATGGATTTGTGTATGAATAAATTTAATTTCTTTCAGCATGACTTTTAGATTTTTTTTAAAAGATTGTGTCCTGTATATATGAAGCTACACAATAAATTTCTGTCTGAGCATAGCTCTAGAAACAATGAAGTGTCTGCAGATGATTGCATAGCTTCTCTAATAGCATAAAACAATGGCTACCTAATATAGTACATTTTCCATAAAATACAGATTGATGTCCTGTCTGGCTTTGAATTTGAATGTCATTTAAGGGACTCTTGTTTATTACAATATATTTGAAATCTAAAATATTCACAGGTGTATTTAGTAAATGAATTATATGATTATTTTAAACTCATAATAGATTTATATAAATAATTTTACTGGTTTCAAGGATGGATCCACTTCTATTTCAAGCATATCATCTCGGAAACTCTGCAAAGAATGAGCCAATTCTTCATATGTCTCTGTTTTCATCCTTCCCATGGGGAATACAGAAATATGAAACATCAAATCTCTTTTATTTTTCAATTTGATGTCCCAAAGCACCTCATCTGTGCTGATCTCATAATCATAAGCACAGTGACTTTGCTTCATTTGGGAATGAAGTTCACACCAGTTTGTCCAATTCACATATTGTAGGACAATTACATCAGCAAAGTCAGAAGAAAGTGTATGCCCTCTTTTGTGATATAAAAAAATACATTCATATTGATAAAGTTACTTTTAATTTAATTTATTTTAATTATAACAATTTAAAGAGTCAAATTTTGAAGTGGTTCCATATTGGACAGCACATGTTTTGGACTTTACTTGTACCTTCTTTGAAGTAGATATCTAACAAAATTCATTTAGTAGTGAATAGTTAAGGACATAATTTAGAATATTTTAGCTTTTTCTCTATATGCCAATAATACCTTATAGCCTATGTATCCTTCTGGCTCAATTTTCTTCTTGCTTTTAGGAGCAAAATGGGAAACAAACAATAAAAACAACAAAAACGCTGATAAGAAAAATTCATCATATGTTGGAAAGTAGTAAGTGCTGAGAAAAATCAAATAACATAGAAATTATGAAGAATGAAATTGTAAAACTTCATATGGTAGTCTGGACATGCCAGGTTACGCTGTAGAAACAAAACATCTCCTAGCTTCAGTGCCATAATAGAACTGAATTTATTTCTCATGCATACTACAAGTTAAATAGCAATTGACCATTTTCTCTGTTCATTTTATTCCATCAGTGATCTAGTTTAGTGGAGCTTCCTCCTGACTTGTGTCTCTAGAATTACTGTAGCTGTACAGTAAGTACAAGAACAAAAAAGAGAGCAAGATAAATAGCTCATAAAACATTTGCATGGAAGTAACACAAAATGTATTCATTTGCACTTCATCAACCCAAGCAAATCTCATGCCCAAAGATTAAGTCAAAGTGTCAGAAAAGTTTAGAAACCTCGTTGGTCTATTCTTCTTGTTAACAAATGTATTTATCTTTTCCTAAGCCAAGCAAAGCAAATGCACACAAGAAAACTCATCAATTCTATTCATGGGGAAAACTTTAACATATTACCTGGTATTATCATACCAGGTAATATATATTTTGAAGGATCAAACTATTTTATCAATTAAGAAAACTAACAGAATGAAGAAGGTATCTTTTACTTTTATTATACTGAGAATTTTTGGTGTATGTGGTAAGTATAGGAAATAGAGTTTAGCTAGAAGTAATAAGAAAGATATATGCAAAAATAGGAAGAGTATTTTTTATTTTCAGAAATTACACCATGGTGGGCTCTTGAATTAATAGAGACAACTGTTATCTCAGAGGCCAGTTGGTAAATCACGCAGTGCCAGTGCCATGATAGGATGTCTTATTTCATCTTTGAAGTATTTTGCAAAGCTTTTTCTTTTCCATGGGATTTAATATTCATTTAAACTAATCTTTTCCACTGCAATGAATAATTCAGTGGCCACACAGGGTCACTGAGTTACATACCTCTACAGTTGTCCATTAAACAGCTATGTGAGCTCCCAGATAAATGAGATGGAATACCTTATGTTAAATCCTGGTGACTTTAACTGAAAGCATATTAATTGAATGGCCAACATATTATTCAACTTCATTAAATGGTAATAGTAATTTTGTGGCTTTTACTTTAAAGGAAAGTCATTAGTGAATAATCTAATGAGGTACAGATGACCACATATCCATTTCACATTTGTTTTATACGTAGAGAAATGAGCTGTTATCAAGTAAAGAAAATATTTTAAAAAGAGTTACTAACATTGTTAAGAGCAAATTTTGGACATTTTTCTTATAATTTGAAGTAAGACTTGATTATTTCAGTTCATTTTTTTCCCTTTTATTAAATCTCCTTATGGATACTTTGTTAAAAGAAGAAGAAATGGAGAATAAAATGGAAGTTAACAAGAGTTTGTTAGGAAGTTACATAATCTGTGTTCTTCATTACAATGTAGATGTCTCCTCTTCTGGCTCCATTTCCAGTGATCACCCAGCCACCATGAGTGTGCTAGTCCCAAAAGTGACAGAATCCTGGTGTTTCCTTCTCTTCCCTGTGTGCTATCTCAAAAATGAGTCTAAAGTGGTCGTTTCCAATTTGCCGTGCAAGAAAGTCAATGTACCTCCCCACCTAATATAAATTGAAATTTTGTAATATCTGTAATGGATAATTTGTAACGTTTAATACATTTTTAATCTAAACTAATCAAGAGAGATTGGGTGAGAATATACTACCTGGCAATAACCAAAGTAAGAAATAATCATTTGTATCAGGACTTTGTTAATAGTAAAAAATAATTCCACTATTCAAACAATCAGAGACTCAGAAAATATAGAGAATATTTCATCTCAATAGAAGTAATTATGCATATAAAAAAATGACTGCTTAGATAGTCCCTACTCTTTGAAACCGAAAGGAGAAGGAAAATTCCAAGAGGACAGAAGAGAGAAAGTGTTGAGATGACTATTTTTTTTAATTTAATCATCATCACTGAAAGCCCGAATTTTGAAATTGATATTTTCACCTGGTTTCCTTCATTGAGAATGTTCGAGGAGTATTTTTCCTTTATTAAAATACTGGCAAACTAAAAAAGGAGAATAAGTCAGAGTTTAGGAGAAAATTGTCTTCTACATATTTATTACTATACCAAGTGAAATCAGTCAGCATGCTAATATGATAGAGAGAGGTATCATCTAACAGTAAATATGTTATATTTCCTCAATGAAGTTATGATGTCAGGAAGGACAAAGAAAATAAGATAAGGCTTTACTTTGAGATAGATATTTTTTAAGTATTTTTGATATCAGAGAAATGGATCAACTCATCCACTCAAAGAAGAAAGTGATTAGGAGAACTAATTTTTCATCTGAACTAATTTTTCAGTGATGATATTCAGCAGGAGCTGGGCATGGTGGTGCATGCTTTTAATCCCAGTGACTAAGACAGTATGTGAATTCTAGCTTCTTGGGAGGCCTAAGCAGGAAGATTGTAAGTTCAGGGCCAGCCTTGGCAACTTAGTGGAACCCTAAATAATAATACAGTGGTTAAGCACCACTGTATTCAATTCCCAGTACTAGAAAAGAAATTAAATTCAACAGGCTGACAAGGAGAAGGTACAAGAGATTTATATATTCCAAGCTAACACGATATTTCACAGAAATTAAAATGATCAAATTTGAAAAATGTGATTGATTCATTGTAGCTTAACAGTATGTGGTGTACCATAATGAAGGGAGACAGAGAAATAGTTTAAACATACTGTCAATGAACATCAGTGAGTGCCATATCAATACCATAAATAAATATCACAATTATATTCAGGAATAACATATATACCTTGAAAAGGAATATCACATCAAAGTAGACTTTCTGTAGCTGAGAACAGTGAGTTTTAGCAAGAACATTCCACAATCAAAAGTGTACTGTAAGAATAAGATTGGCAGAAATACTGAAGACAGACTTGAGTAATAATGCATGAGAATCAGAGAGATTAGTCAATAAAAGATTAGAATTGCTCAAAACAGAAGCATTCTTTTGTAATCCCAGTTACTCATGAGGCTGAGGCAGGAGGATGACATGTTGAGAGCCAACACCAGCAACTTAGCCAGACTCTGTCACAAAATAAAAATGTAATGTAGCTCAGCGGTAAAGAACCCCTGGGCTCAATATCCCAGATGTAGATGGGGGGGAAGGGGACAGAAAAATAAGATACATGTGAACTTTCTCACCTTCACAGAGAATATCTACAACATAGCCTCTAATATCATTCTTTGTTTAATAATCAATTTTTTAAAAATTTACTTTAAATGGATATCTTATTTTTATGTTTAGAAAATTATTTTGAAATGGGCTTTCAATAGAATAATTCAATAATTCTAGATGCAGTTTATGAAATACATCAATACATGATTATTCCAAAAAACATATTTTTAAAATATCTCCTCTCCAATATATATGGCCACTCAACCCAAACAGGGAATTCCACAAGCCACCTGGAGAAACAGAGCCCCAACTGCCCGAAGGGCACTAACCATTCCAGAGTCTCTCAGGTCCAGGGCGGTTCTTGCTGTTTGAGATGTTAAGGAGCGGATCTTGTAGCCTAAGGGGCAGGTCTCACTCCGTGGGCAAGCTCTGGAAGTCGGCGCGGTCTCAAACGGCCCTGGTCTGAGCGGCTCTGCTAACACGTGGCTTAGCTTTCAGGCGTCCACTAGCCTTCTTAAAATTCATTGATTTTCAAATGGAATTGCTTGAATCTAACATCATTCTTAATTATAAAGATAAGACATTATCCACCTAAGATAAAAAAAGAAATAGTTATTGTTTCTTGTGTTTCCTATTCAACTGAAATAAAGATCCTAACTAGTGAGATATGAGGAAAAAAGAAAATACAATTTAGAAAAGAGAAAAAATAAGTGGCTTTATTAGCTATATGTTATTAGTGTAGAAGATCCCAAAGCTTCTACAGCAAAATCTCTAGACACAATGATTTTATCAAGGTATCAGCACATAAGATCAATATGCAAAAGACAAGTTTTTTCCCAGTTTATCAGAAATAGGTTTAATTTAAAATTTAAAATGTGCATATATTATTTAAAGTAGCATGAAATATTAAAATATCTCTATATAAATATTACAGAATGTGTACAGGGTACCTATGCAAAAACATCAAAACAATGATGAAAAAATTTTAAAGATATAAATAAGTGAAAAGTATTCTGTTTTCATACATTGAAAGACTCAATGTTAAGACATCAATTTTCTTAAGCCAATGTATGGAGTAAAATTTCAGCCAGATGTTTTATAGGTATTGACAACAAATTCCTAAAATTTACATGGAGAGATCTAGAATAACCAATGTGATACTGAATTAGAAGAAAAAAGTTGGGGGGCTCAAACTACCAAAAAAAAAAAAAAAGACTACCATAATATTGCTGTAATTGGGATACCATTTTGTTGCTGAAATAATATATGCTTATATAGAATAAAATATAGCATCCCAAAACAGATACACCTAAATCTGGCTGATTTTTTATAAAAACACACAGGCAGTTCAACAGAGATAGGGCAGTCTTCCCAACAAAAGATACTAGAGCAATGGGAAGTTCATATACAAAATAAAATCTGAACACGGAACTGATATCATACACAAAACTTATCTCAGAATGGTTCCTAGAGCCAAATGCAAAACACAAAACGGTAAAACTTAAATAATATTCTAAAAAAATCTTAGGAAAATATCTATATGATCTTGAGTTTGATAAGTTTTTAAACATGATACAAGAATAAAAATTTGTAAATAAGATTTCACTAAAAGTAAAATGTTCCACTTTGCAAGACAACTTAAGAGAATGAAAAAAATAAGTCACAGATTGGAAGAAAATATTTGAAAAATATGTCTGATGAAGGAATTGTGCACCAAACATAACGTTCTCAAAACTCAACAATAAATAAGCAAACAAATAAAGGGCAAAGAACTAAACAAATATTTCACCAAAGAAACATAAATATGAAAAATCATCATAAGAAGAATGTTAAAAGATAAAAAGATAAAGATAGGTATGGTCATATATGACTGTAATTCCAGTTTCTCAAGAAGGTGAGGCAGGAAGATTGCAAGTTCAAGGACAGCCTGGGCAATTTCGTGAGACTCTGTCTCAAAATTAACAAAAAAGAGTTGGAGATATAGTTCAGTGTAGAGTACCCCTGGGTTCCATCCCAAGTACAGGAAGGAAGGAAGGAAGGAAGGAAGGAAGAGAGAAAGGGAAGGAAGGGAAGAGAGGGGATATTTTTAAAAATGTAAATTAAAATAACAACGAGATACTGCTACATTTCTGTTAGAACAGCTAAAATGTAAAAAAAAAAGAGAAAGAGAGAGAAGAAATAAAAAAAAAACGAATACAAAGATACTAAGTGCTATAGAGAATGAAGAACAATAGAAAAGCATATTCAGTTTCAGAGGGGTTACAAAATTGTATAGCCAGTTTAAAACAGTGTTTGGGAAATTATCACATGATCCAACAATCAAGCTCCTAGGTATTTACCCACCTGGTTTAAAAAGTTATATGCACACCAAAGGCTGCTAGTGAAAAATTTTGGTAGATTTTTTATTTATAGTCATCATAAACCAAAAAAGTGTCAAGATAGTCTTCAAAAGATAAGTGGACAAACTTTGGGATAATAGTTTGTGATAAAAAGAAATAAATGATCAAGTTATGCAAAGATAACTATGCATCATTAATGCATATTACTCAGTGGAAGAAACCAGTCTGATTCCATTTATGAGTATATGATTTATAAAAGATATCCTATAAGATTCCATTTATATGGCATCTAAGAAGAGAAAAAAATATCTATCTATAGAGCTAAAAAAAAAAGAGCATTGGCTGTCAGGGCTGAAGGTGGAGGTGAGCACCAAATGGTGAAAGCACTGAATGGTGTTTTTAGTGTAGTGAAAATGTAGTAAGATATATAATTTATAAAACTTCATTGGCTTCCTCTGAGATTTCTCATATTGGATGTTAGTACATGTTCACCTTATAAAGATAAAGACAATTTTTTCACTACATAACATTCAAGAGTATCCATACTTTCACAGTGTGATTTTTTTAAAATCCCAACCATTATTCCATCATTAAAATGGCAAAAAACATGATTGCATTTAACTTAGTTTTTGTCACTATACAAATGAAATATTTTCTTTTTAAAGAAAATTGGCTTCAAATTTTTCCTCTTTGTTCAACCTTTCATGACATAAGAAGATTTTGGAGATTTTGTCCTCATCACTTTTCCTCAGAGTCTCTGTAATTCAGCAGAGATTCATTGAAAAATTCATTAATTGAAGCAATGAGTGATTTCATTATTATCCCTGTTTATCTTATACATTTCTTTCATATAATTTTACTTTCTTATCTATTAAATGAAAAATGAGGTCTTTGAACTACATTAACCATACAGACAGTTCTGTATTAAAACTTACCTGAGATTTCATCTAATTTATATATCCTTTATTTTACAATATTTCATAATTAAAATCAGTTATTTATTTTTTATTTTTTGGTTAAATTATACTCCCCTTGACAATTTTCTTTTTTTTACAAGTTTTTTTAAGTTTTTTTAAGTTTATAAATCAAATATATTAGCTGATATTAAAAAGTTTATCTAACAACTAATATACATCAGGTCTATTTCTCAGCGTAGAGGTTAAGATACGCAAGCTTATATGGCATGTGCATATTCTATTAGTACTTATTCCTGTTTTTGTCTCATCTAAAGCTGAACTGTTTTTTACAGTTTCATGAGCTACATGGGTCTATTAAATTCAAATTGTAAAAGTAAATATTTAATTTAAAATTTAGTTCCTTGGGCTCTCCAAACATCTTTTAAGAGTTCAATTGCCATGTGTAGCTACTGGGTTCCATATTAGACGGAGCAGATAAAGAATGTTCGCATCACTCCAGATTGTTCTAGTGGACAGAACTCATCTAGAACTTTCCATCTAATAGATTACAAAGTGTTATTTAAACTTTCATTCTCTTTTTGTGTAGTGAAGTCCCCTCTGTTTTTTTTCTGACTCTCCAGTGTTGAAAACCAATGTCTGTGCAGTCTAACTCACACGTACACATACTCACTTGATTTTTGTCTTGTAGAAGAAAACAAAAAGGGGGCAGAGTGATAAGAAATTAACAATATTCTTATCTGAAAGTCTGAACTCTTAAATGCTTTAAAAATGATATGGAGAAAAATAGGATCAGTAAAATCAGTATTTCCATTCTATTCTCACAACATTTTAGATGTAGCATTCTCAGTACACTTTCATTTTCATTCTTTTTCTTCCTGAACCTAGTATATCCTATGGTTGTGAAGTACATATTTGCATAGGTTTCCTCATTTTTTTTCAATTCCATATTGTGGAAACTAATGCAATCCTGCTTCCAGGAGCACGAACAAAATCAGATACTGCAGTATACCAACAACTCTGGGTGAAGGTTTGACAGTGAGTAACACAAACAGAAATGATAAAATAGTTCTGACTGAATATGTTTTCTAAATGTAGTGTTACATAAATAGGATACCATTGGACTGAGGCTTTCCCTGTAATTTGAGTTTCTACATGAACAATGGTAACTTTAGTTCATAAGTGAACTGAAACCTAACTTAGGACTCTAAATTTTTTATTTTTTTTAACATAGATGGGTCTTTGACAGTCATAAGCAGCCAAACCTCAGGCAGTCAACTGAAAAGACCATGTCCAAATTAGGAAAATGCCTGGCTGTATCCAAAATATTTCTACACTTTACCTGTTTCACCTATAAATACTCAACACCCATGTTGCAGTCTAGAACATTCTTTTTTAAATTTTCTTTATTTTTATTTGTTCTTTTTAGATATACATGAAAGTAGAGTGTATTTTTGCATCTTATACATACGTGGAGTAAAACTTATTCTAATAAGGATACCATTCTTGTGGTTGTACATGATATGGAGTTATGCTTGTTATAAATATTCACATATAAACATAGGAAAGTTATATCTGATTCATTCTACATTTTCCGTTCCCATTGCACTCCCTTCTCTTCATTCCCCTTTGTCTAATCCAATAAACTTCCATTTCCCCCCTCTACCCAATCTGTTATTGTGCTTTAACATCAGCATGTCAGAGAGAACATTTGGTCTTTGGTTTTCTGGAATTGGCTTATTAGCATAATAGTCTCCAGTTTCATTCATTTACTAACAAATGCCATCATTTCGTTCTTCTTTAAGGCAGAGTGATATTCCATTGTGTATACGTATCACATTAACTTTATCCATTTATCTGGAACCAAGGGTTAGTTCCATAGCTTAGCTATTGTGAAATGAATTTCTATAAACATTAATATGACTACCAAGGAGTGGCATAACTGGTTCAAATGGTGGTTCTATTCCAAGTTATCTGATGTATCTCCATACTGCTTTCCAGAGTGGTGGTACAAATGTATAGTCCCACCAACAATTATGAGTGTACTTTTTCCCCCCAATCCGCACCAACAGTTATTATAACTTGTATTCTTGATAATTGCCATTCTGGCAGTCTGCAGCATGCTGAACCTGTGTGCTCCTCAGTGCTGCATGATTTATGAATTGTTATGTACTTAAATTGTGGAATTTACTTTGTCTAATTTTTCTTCTTTTAATAGTAGAAATAAACCACACTGTATGTAACCTGCTTTGCTTTTAGTGGCAAAACTAAAGGAGGCTTGGTTTTAAATTTTTATCTCATTAACTTTTTGCATTGAGAATATGTTAATCCACATATACTTATGCATAGCATATTATACAGTTCATGTAAATTTGAGGGTAGAATATATTAAAAACAAACTAGCACAGTTGTACTTTTACCAACTTACAAGGACCAGTGAAACATGTGAGTTGTGAATGTTTGATGGTTAAATTTATGTTTCAACTTGACTACATGATGGTGCTCGGATATTTGGTCAAATACCACTGTAGATGTTGCTACGGAGATATTTTTCAGATGTGATTGATATTTAAATAGACTAAGTGAAACAGATTACTCTCTGTGGTGTAACTAGGCTTCATCCAATCAGTTAAAAAGTCTTCAGACAAATCACTGAGAGGCTTCTAAAAGGAATGAATTCCCACCTCCAGACTGCCTGAGAACTCCAGATTGAAATACCAACTTCTGCTAAAATTTCTAGCCTGCTGGTCTGCACTGCAAATTTTGGACTTGCTAGCCCACAAAATTGTATGAGTCAATTTCTTAAAATAAATTTTTTCTGTGTATGTCATCCTATCAGTTCAGTTTCTCTGGAGAACCCTGACTAACGCAGGCTGATGCAAAGGGACAGGCATCAGGATATTTCAAGAGAGGAGATAGCCTTTCCATCTGTTGAGGAGTACACTTCAGGCAGAGGGACAAACCTTGTCTTATATAAAAATAGACATGGGATGGGAGGCAGAGAGACCTCTCCAGCACTGGGTTATAGTGTACAATGTGTGCATGATCTGTGTGTGTGTGTGTGTGTGTGTGTGTGTGTGTGTGTGTGTGTGTGTGCATGCGCGCACGCACCAAGGACTGAACCCAGGGGCACTTAACCATTGAGCCATATCTCCAGCTCCCTTTATTTATTTATTTTTAAATTTTGAAACAGGGTATTGCTAAGTTTCTTAGAGTTTCACTAACTTGCTGAGGCTAGCTTTAAACCTGTGATCCTCCTGCCTCAGTTTCCCGAGCCACTGGGATTGTAGGTGTTCACCACTGCAACCAGATGACCCAAGTCTATTCTTATATTTCTAATGTAGTATTAATGAAAGGAGTTCTTCAAATACTTATTTTATAATTTCTCTATTATTATGTTATTATAATACATATCTTGTTAATATTTACTTTAGTGTTTGCTTCATGAGGGGCATGTTATTCTCATACTTGAAAGAAAACCTAGTGAAGTGAAAATTTTTTTTATTCTTTATTCTAATTCTAATTTGCTATATATGACAGTAGAAGGCATGACAATTTATATTACACATATAGAGCACAATTTTTCATATCTCTGATTGTATACAAAGTATATTCACACCATCGTGTTTTCATACATGTACTTAGGGTAATGATGTCCATCCTGTTCCACCATCATTTTACACCCCTTGCCCCCTCACTTCTCCTCCCTCCCCTTTGCCCTATCTAGAGTTTCTCTAATCTTTCCATGTTCCTCCTTCCAACCCCATTATGAATCAGCCTCCTTATATCAGAGAAAACTTTTGGCATTTGTATTGGCTAACTTCACTTACCATGATATTCTCCATCTCCATCCATTTATCTGCAAATGCCATGAGTTCATTATCTTTTATTGCTGAGTAATATTCCATTGTGTATATATACCACATTTTCTTTATCCATTTATCTACTGATGGGCATCTAGGTTGGTTACACAGTTTAGCTATTGTGAATTGTGCTGCAATAAACATTGGCAGAGAAATAACCTTCCCCAATAGATCTTTTGAAACTACTTTTGTACTTCCTGACATGGAGTGAAAAGCTGAAGTCATACAACTATTAAATTTTTATTTCTCTTTTTGTAGGTAACTTGACATTCTTTTATATGCTTGCCATCTAAGACACTTGTAATCATAATAGTTAATTTTTTAAAAGCATATGTATATATCTCAAAATATCTATTCTCATTATTTTTGCTTGGACATGAATTACCTTTGTAGTCTATAATCAGGAATTTTAGGATTTTTTAGTAACATTGATGACAATGCTCATGATTTTAGTTTGATTAACTTTTCTCCTATATAAAGCACTCTCATCACATTTTTAAAATCTGAATTTTGTCATATTTTCAAAAAAAAAAACTTCAGAAAAAGTTTGAGACATTTCCTCTCCAAGTCAAGACTTAATTAGTAAAAGTTAATTCTACTCTGTGTATTGAAAAGATATTTTAATATTGTGACTATTATGTTTACAATTTGGGGGGGGGATTCTTCTTTATCTATCTATTTCCTTTTCATTTCATCCAATTTTATTTTCTTCTCATCTGTTTTTAACCTATAATTTGCTATATAAAGTCTGTGCCTTCACATATTTTAATTTGTATCAAAACCCTTTAAAATGTCTTGTAACTCTTGTAGTAAATTAGCTCTAGTTATCTTCTACTTGGCATATTCATGGTGACATCCCTTTATTGTGAATCTCTATTGACTCTCTACAAACCTTATGTTGTTGGATTTTTTTTCCTATCTTCTCATTATTCAGCAAGATAAACCCTCTAAATTAATTCCCATCTAATAAATAAGGTATGATTATTGCCCTTGGCAAAACTTTCTGATCAGTAAGCAGAGATCAAATATTTTATAACATCTAGAGGGACAACAGGCAGATACTTAATACTTTATGGTGATTCCAAGTTCTTATAAAAGTATTTTCTTTACTACATTTCTGTTAGTCTGAAACACAGGCTTCTCCCATTGTTTAACCCTTAACTGACGAATAAATGCATAATTCATGTCATCTCAGTTCTCTGCCACAATTCTCATTATGTTTCTCTAATGACTTTTGGTAACTGTAGACATTATACTACAAGAACTTGGATGTTTCTGCCATCCTGGGTGAAAACGTGCATTCTTTCCTCCAAGATTCCAGATATCACTCTAACTACTAGCATATAGGAGGTAGTAAGGGGGATGTCCTCAAAGGCTATTGGCCCAGAAATACACATCAGGGCTGTCTTCTTGTAGTAATACTGTGTTTCTAACCCAGATAGAGGACAAAGAGGAAAACGGAATGAACCACTTCCAAGTTTCTGACAGAAGATTTCAATCAGCAGGTAATACAGGCATATTGTTCACAGTGTCTTGCTGAACTTTGGGGATAAGTTTACAACTAGTATTAGTCTAAGGTACTGATGTGTGTTTTCATCTTTTATGTTGCTTATAAACAAATCTAGTGAAAAATTACAAAACAAAAAACAAACAAACAAATTAAAAAACCCTGAGATCTCCCAGACACAAACCAGATGACATCTTAAATGAAAGTCAATTTTTCATTTATTAGATCTAGTCATTCAATATTCTTTTAAATAATTTCCATTTTAAAAATTTCTTTTGTTATCTTTAAGACATTTGTTCAACGTGTTTGAGTGAAGAATTGGAACTTTTATAATAGAAAACAGAAATACTGAAATAATCTTTCTGGAACTTTTATAATAGAAAACAGAAATACTGAAATAATCTTTCTAACAAGCACTTTATTAATCAGTTTTAATTCATGTATTAAAAGTCTGAATATCAAAACATAGAAGAGACATGTTACACCTAAAATCTGTTAAGGTTTACACGTGAACCAACTGTTTTATCTGAATTCATTAAAAGGGTCATTGATACAAACCTGGCTGAATTAACTAAGCAATTTATTATGTATATAGGAAACTAGAAGTTAATCTGAAAAAAATACAATGCCTATATAATTTTACTTATTTAACAATAAGTTTATTGTTTATTTATTATAATGGAGAATAAAATTATAAAATAAAGTAATGCTTAAATCTGAAGAGTGAAATAATCTGATCCACCAAGATTACACATCATGTGTCGTGGTCATATTTATTTTTTTAAATAACATTTACTTATAAAAAGAGTCTATGTTGGCCATCTTTGAGAATTTTGGGTGAATCTTATTAGAAAACTAATATAAAAAGTCACTAAACAATGCATTTAGATACATTTACTATTACTTTATCATTATGCAAGGAATATCTGTATGGAGTCTAATCATCTAATTTCTTATATCTATATTTCATGTTTTGGAATTCATTTTTTCCTGTCCCAATTATAGTTATCACAAAGATCTGGACATATGGGGCCTTTACCAAATCATGACTTCTTGACTGGTTATATTATATAATGGTATTCAAAGATAATTATGTCAGGATTCTCTGTACACACATACAAAAATATTTGCATTGGCTTTTGCATGCTTTTTAAAAATAGGAAGGTAAACAGTAGGATAAACGGCTCTCTTGGAAATCCAGCCTTTATCATTAATGTTTTATCAGGTAATCTCAGCGCATAGATTCTCCTCATTACAATAAAATGGAGACCTTTGGATGTCTGGCAAAACTCATTGCCAAGTTTTATTAAAAATCTGGTGATAACATAGACTTTAGAGTTTTAACTTTCCAAACATAAATACTTCAGATCTGGTCCTCTTTCAAGACAAAATTGCTCAAATTATTCATGCTTGTGATTTTGTTTTTAAGACTAAATCTTTCTTACAAATACCTTGGAGATAAAGAAATAAGAAAAAATTATTGAAAATAAAAATCTATACAAAATCATTGGAATACCGTTTTTTTTTCTTTCCATTTGCCTATTTTCAGAGAGCTATATCGCTGAAAGTTTTTTGCCTAATGAGCTGTTACCAGAATTAACAAAACTCATAACCTTCAACGACTGTGTTTTTGAGTAAGTTACGCCTCACAGTTTTAGGGCAAATTTTAAAATGCTGATGTTCTCTTTTTATATTAAATAAACTAGCAGTTCTCACCTTAGGGAAATATTGCTCCTCAGGGACATTTAAAAATGTATAGACATTTTGCTTTGTCACAAGTGGGTAATGGCTGCTTTTATCATCTTATGGGGATAGGCCAGCAATTCTAAGAAACTTCCTACAATAAATAAGACAGTCACCCAGAACTACACAGTCACTCAGAATTATCCAAGGAAAATGTTTATTGTGCTGGGGTTGAGATACAATGGAATAGATTTTTACACAGGTGTAAATATATATTTATATATGTTTTTAGTCTATATAAAATTACATAGCTGGTGTGTTTTATTTACAAGGAAGTTACTGTTTTGTTTTGTTTTTCCTTATCACTCCAGGACTACTTTGTCTCCCATTATTTCCCAAGTTTGATCCTATAGGCAGTCACCCTTCTATGTGCTTCTCATAGGTTGTGTGCAATATGTTTATAATTTTTAAGCTATCAAAGTGGTCTGTGCTGCTCTTTAGGAAATCTACTGCAATGTTAGCCAAGAGAAAGTCAATATTCCTTCCTGGGAGTGAGTGGAAAATCCTCTACTGTGGAAATTATTGGAACATTAGCTGATTTAACATTGAGATGTATACTAATGTGAAATGCTACCTCTTATGTCATGATACCCTGTAGCACAATAAGAACAGTATGAAGCAAGAAGCATGCTGTTTATCTTCCAAAAGCAATTGGTCTCTATAACCCAAAGACACTGAAGAAAATGTTTAAAATTTAGGAGGGGGCTGGGGATGTGGCTCAAGCAGTAGCGTGCTCGCCTGGCGTGCGTGTGGCCCGGGTTCGATCCTCAGCACCACATACAAACAAAGATGTTGTGTCTGCCAAGAACTAAGAAAAAATAAATAAATATTTTTAAAAATTAGGAGGAATTGCTGTGAATAGTTCTTCAAAGAATTTAAACTCTAGCTGATTGTGGTGGTGCATGTCTATAATCCCAGCTACTTGAGAAAGTGAAGCAGGAAGGTTGTAAGTTCAAGGCTTGCCTCAGTAACTTAGGAAAACCCTGTCTTAAAATAAGAAGGGCTGAGGATACAGCTGAGGGGTAGCTGCAGTGAAAAAACAAGACTCTCTGGTTCAGTGTGGGAAATGCATTTGAAAATGTTTGGACATATTTAAAGAAAATTTTCACCTCACTAAATACTGTCACTAAAATATCTTTTTATGACTTATTGTCATTTAGTTACTTTGCAAGTTTCGCCACTAAAATGTAAAAGCGCATTACCTTATTTCCTTAGACTTCCATTCAGTAATACAAATTGTTTTTAATTAACTCAACTCTGCCAGTGTACTCACTTGCTAGAAAAGTCTTGGGTTGAACAAATTCTTATCTGGGGGGGTACCTTTTATGCTTTCATCTTGTCCTGTACAATGCCTTTATAACACTATACATTTAAGAAATTCAAATATGAGGAGCAATGCTCTTGACAGAATAATAAATAATGTCTATGGTATCTGCTCACTTTTAATTCCTGTACTTTGCACATATAGGCACCATATCTCTAGCTCCATTCATTGTCTTGTGTCAGGTTGTCAGGAATAAACTTTTTATAGGTTATCATAACTTAAAATATAAATTTAGTATTAGGAACAGCTATAATCAGTTTTCTTTTCCCTTCATTTAAAAGTTACTTCATTTAAAAGTAGTGGTACATGCCTGTAATCCCAGCAACTCAGGAGGCTGAGGAAGAAGGATTTAAGTTTGAGGCCAGCCTAAGCAACTCTCTGAGACCCTCAGTAACTAAGCAAGACCCTGTCTTAAAACAAACAATAAAAAGGGCTGGTAAAGCACTCCTCCATTTAATCTTCAGTACCAAAAGAAAAAAAAAAGTTATTAAGTAATGGCTATAAAATTTCATGAATTTTGTCAGGCAATACTATTGTAATTCATAATTGAAGTGTTTTCTACTGCTTCTTAACAGGATTATTGTCTTTTTATTTTAACCAGAAATTATTATTAGCTAAGGAATTAATTTTAGCCAAAAATTTAACAACATGACCTGTTATGGACGAATGATACAGTCAAGCTTGATTAAGTTCAACACCACTTTGCAATGTGTTTTCAATTAAGAAGGATCCATCAATGAATAACAGAATCATCTCAAGTTGCAAATTAAAAAGATATAACTTATGGGTTTATTTATTTTACTTTTAAATATTTAATTGAGAGGTGAAGTTGGCAGAGCATATCTCATATCCCTGATCACAATGTCAGAAGTGACTTTATGTCCTGGGATCAGACATTTTAATTGATAAGTAAGGATTCTTAAAGTTTTATCTGTGTAACACATGAATCCATATTCTTGATGATTATATGTTTTAAATGGATGGAAGTAATTTTGTGGGTGACTAAATTCACAGATGGAAAATAATGCTTACCACCTGCTTGAGGGAGACTAGTGAATTCAGTTGTCCAAACACCTGGATTTCAGTCCATTTTTTTTTTTCTTTACCCACTTCATGACCTTGGGAAAAAGATATATTTCCTAAACCTCAGCTTTCATGATTATAATATAAAGGTATATAATAAAATATTTTTCATCTACTTGAGAATTTAAATAGATGATTTGATATTCAAAATCTAAATCACATAATTATACAGAAAAGTGTATATTTTCAGATATAAGTAAATACATGAGAATTAGGAGGAGAAACATCACACTAAAATTATGTGAATACTCATTCTTTCAGAATTATACAAGCTAAACCAGTTTTTGTTCATCTACAGATATAATAAATACAGTAAAGAAAACATAAATAAAGAAGCTTTTGTCAAAGGCTGGCTTCTCAGAATCATCATTAACAAATGTTGTTAAATCAAAGTTAGGCTTAGTACATATTTCAGTAAAGAAGAGCACTATGTTGACAAAGATTTGCATCACTGGGCGACATCAGTGATGTTTTGGAGCCTGCTTTACAGCAAATCCTTCAGTGCAGCAATTTGATCAGAATTGAGTAATACTTTAGTATTTGTGGATACAACATATTGACATTTTCAGAACTTGGGACAATAAGCAGTTGTTTGGTGATATTTATTAAAAATTTAAAATATGACCAATATTATGTTTATTTAAGTAAGTTATTGAGGATTTCCCTGAAACAAACAATACTATGTACAATTTCTACTTTCTTGAACAACAATTTCCCAGAACGGCACAGCCACATTGATGAAGACAGTGAAGAGTAAAGTGGTCTGAGGTGACAATGAACTGAGTATAGTTTATTCTCACTATGTAACAAAAAAAGAAATTTTTTTTGCACATACTATCTTCATAATAAAATGGATAATATACATGTGCAATTTTTTTCCTAAAGTCAAATTGCCACATTTCTTTCTTTCTTTCTTTTTTAGTTGTAGTTGTACACAATACCTTTATTTTACTTATTTATTTTTATGTGATGCTGAGGATCAAACCCAGGGCCTCGAACCTGGTAGGTGAGTGTTCTACTGCTGAGACATAATCCCAGCCCAACTTGCCATATTTCTTTCTGAATGTTATGAGACCACCCCAATTTAAATGATTCCTTGGGAAAAATATCATGTTTATTAAATGACAATAATCTAATTAAGATTTTAATTAAACTTCAGAATTAATCTAATAAACAATATATAATGATTAAGTCTAATTTATTTTATGAACAAAAAAGAAAGAGTATTTTTTTTTTCTCTTTTAAACATACAGGAGTCCTACTTTTTTTTACATCCTCCTTCCCAGTAATATAGCATATATAAAGAAATGACAGAATTATAATTTTGGAAATACATATTTTCAAGGAATACAGAGAATATCATAAATATTCCACATTGTGTTTTGATTGGCTTATTTTTAATATTTTTGTTTTATAGTTTGCATGATATTTACATCCATTCTATCAATTATAATTAATAGCTATTTAAACAAAATGCATGATATTTTTGTCCATTTCGGTGGTAAACACACCTGTAAATCCCAGCAAATTGGGAGGCCGAGGCAGGAGGATCACTGGTTTTAGGTCAACCTCAGCAGCTTAGGAAGGGCGCAAAGGCTTATCTCAAAGCAAAAACCAAAAGAAAAAGGAAAGTTCTGAGGGTTTAGCTTGGTGACAAAGCGCCCCTGGGTTTAATACCCAGTACCAGAAAAAAAAAAAAAGAGTATGATATTTTTATATCAAATGAAATGAGGTTGCTGCAGGAGGGGTCCTGGTGACAGGCTCTCCTCCTGCTCTCCGTGCTTGTGGGGCCATGCCCTGCTTGGCCACTGACCTGGGGATGACCTCCTGGGAGCTCTCCTTCAAACTTGAACACCAAGTCCAGGTCAGGTTTTTCAGTTTGGGGCTGGGTTTATCTCTGATCCTGGACGTCAGCTTTGCTTACGTTGGCGACTTACCACCTGAGTAGACTGTGCCAAGAAACCCCAGTTAGTGACAGGGAGCGGAGAGTTTCAGCGGCCTCCTCCAGCACTCCTGTACCAGGGTGACAGAAGCGTTATTACCCTATGATCCCATGCTGGAGAGACACTGCTGAGACCTTTCATCACTTCCAAGCCAGCAGTGCAGAACAGGAACGAAGTTATTAAAAGGCCGATGGAGGACCGATTCCACTGGGCTGATTTGATAACGATACCAGTACGTGTGATGCCGATGGCAGCACCAGACCTACTATCTTAACGCCTGCCTGATCTCATTGGAGCGAACAAGGAATCATCAATCATGAATTCTTCATATGAGCCATTTCTGAAGAATTGGGATACAGGAAGATACGTAACTGAGTCATCTCACAAGAAATAGCACTCAGCAGAAAAACTTGGGTTGGATGGAAAAATGAAATTAGAATCATCCAAGAATTAAGAGAGCGCCCTACTCCCAAATTTGAGACCCCACCAGAGGAAGTGCTCTGAGGAACAGCAGATGGAAACTGCTGTGAGACTACAGTGGTTTTCATGACTCACTCTGTTTTGAGCCTTGTGTAACTGGGTAATTTCTTATTTTGCTGTATTCCCCCCAAATAATCGCTTACGTATGTGTAACAGGAAGGAGGTATAAGAATATTTGTGCCATTACTATTCACTATGGCTATACCCACTAATCCACCTATATGGCTGATAAATTTTTGTGTCACGAATTTCCTCAAAATCTGATGTCTTACAACAAACCAATTTTATTATGTTACAGTTTGAATCAGAGTGGTTCTTAGGGTTACAGGAAAACACATTCAAAGGAAGACTGGAAGTTTTGTTGTTAATCAAAACTCTCATCCAATGCGACATCAGAGTACCAAAAAGAGTGGGCTTACAGACAAAATGCACACTTAGAAGATAACTGATGGAGAAAGAAGATACCACAATAAGACCTGGTAAAATTGCTATACCTTCGAATTTCTAAAAGTTTTAGAAATAAATATTCAAATGTCACTCTCTGAGACATGCAGTAATGTAGTTAGATGGATTTTTCACCCTCCCCAAAGAGGATTAAGTATAATGTTATAATTACTTTAGCATTGAAGATACACCTTGAGGGGGATCCATCATGGCGGCCGGCGAGGAAGCAGCAATTCCAATGTCTCCACTTTAACGGGACCAGAACGACCCACTGCAACAGCCCCAACCTACCTACGGAGGAACTTCTAACAAAATTCCCTTAAGAGGAGAGCAGCCGAGAACTGGTAGGTTTATTGGAAGGGACAGTTTGTCCCAGAGAAGTGGATCTTGGCTGGCCACGCGGGCACAGAGGTACAGTACTGCAGCCATCAGCCGCTCCTGCAAGCGGCTCTCACAGGAAGCCTATCTCTGGCTCAGCGTGCGGCTGCCCCACCCACCTGCCTGGCTCTAGACCACACAGCCTCCACAGGCAGCTCCACGGCGGGTGCAGGTGTTTAGTCCCCAAGCCAGCACCCCCTAACGCAAGCGGCCGGCACCCGGCAGCCGGCCCGCCCCGCCCGAACCGGCAGGCGCCCTTCACCATCCAGGCTCGCACCGGAGGCCCATCTCGCTCAGCGAGAGGCTGCCCCACCCACCTGCCTGGCTCTTGACCACGCGGCCGCAGCTGCCTGGCTCCACAGGCGGCTTCACGGCGGGTGTAGGTGTTTAGACCCGCAGCCAGCACCCAGCTACTGCAAGCGGCTAGCACTCGGCGGCTGGTCGCTCTGCCCGAACCGGCAGGCATTCTTCACCATCCGGGCTCGCAAGGGAGGCCCATCTCTCTCTCAGCGAGAGGCTGCTCCACCCACCTGCCTGGCTCTTGACCACGTGGCCGCAGCTTCCTGGCTCCACAGGCGGCTCCACTGCGGGTGCAGGAGTTTAGTTCTGTAGCCAGCACCCGCTTCTGCAAGGGGCTGGCACCTGGAGCTGCACGGCCCAAACCGGCAGGTGCCCTTCACCATCTGGGCTATCACAGGAGGCCCATCTCTCCCTCAGCGAGCTGCTGTTCCATATGCCTGGCTCTTAACCACGCGGCCACAGTTACCCGGCTCCACGGCGGGTGCAGGTGTTTAGACCCGTAGCCAGCACCCGCTACAGCAAGCGGCCAGCACCCGGTGGCTGGTCGCTCTGCCCGACCCGGCAGGCATTCTTCACCATCCGGGCTCGCACCGGAGGCCCATCTCTGGCTCAGCGAGAGGCTGCCCCACCCACCTGCTTGGCTCTTGACCACGCGGCCGCAGCTGCCTGGCTCCACAGGCGGCTTCACGGCGGGTGTAGGTGTTTAGACCCGCAGCCAGCACCCAGCTACTGCAAGCAGCTAGCACTCAGAGGCTGGTCGCTCTGCCCGACCCGGCAGGCATTCTTCACCATCCGGGCTCGCAAGGGAGGCCCATCTCTCGCTCAGCGAGAGGCTGCTCCACCCACCTGCCTGGCTCTTGACCACGCGGCCGCAGCTTCCTGGCTCGCCAGGCGGCTCCACTGCGGGTGCAGGAGTTTAGTTCTGCAGCCAGCACCCGCTTCTGCAAGGGGCTGGCACCTGGAGCTGCACGGCCCAAACCGGCAGGTGCCCTTCACCATCTGGGCTATCACAGGAGGCCCATCTCTCCCTCAGCGAGCTGCTGTTCCATATGCCTGGCTCTTAACCACGCGGCCACAGTTACCCGGCTCCACAGGCGGATCCACGGCGGGTGCAGGTGTTTAGACCCGTAGCCAGCACCCGCTACAGCAAGCGGCCAGCACCCGGCGGCTGGTCGCTCTGCCCGACCCGGCAGGCATTCTTCACCATCCGGGCTCACACCAGAGGCCCATCTCTGGCTCAGCGAGAGGCTGGCCCACCCACCTGCTTGGCTCTTGACCACGCGGCCGCAGCTTCCTGGCTCCACAGGCGGCTCCACGGCGGGTGCAGGAGTTTAGTCCCGCAGCCAGCACCCGCTACTGCAAGCGGCCAGCACCCGGCGCATAGTCGCTCTGCCCGAACCGGCAGGCATTCTTCACCATCCGGGCTTGCAAGGGAGGCCCATCTCTCTCTCAGCGAGAGGCTGCTCCACCCACCTGCCTGGCTCTTGACCACGTGGCCGCAGCTTCCTGGCTCCTCAGGTGGCTCCACGGCGGGGGCAGGAGTTTAGTTCTGCAACCAGCACCCGCTTCTGCAAGGGGCTGGCACCTGGAGCTGCACGGCCCAAACCGGCAGGTGCCCTTCACCATCTGGGCTACCACAGGAGGCACATCTCTCCCTCAGCGAGCTGCTGCTCCACACACCTCGCTCTTAACCACTCGGCCACAGTTACCCGGCTCCACAGGCGGCTCCACGGCGGGTGCAAGAGTTTAGTCCCGCAGCCAGCACCCACTTTGGCTAGCGGCTGGCACCTGGAGCTGCGCGGCCCGCCCCGCCCAATGGGCAGGTGCCCTCCACCATCCGGGCTCTCACGGGAGGCCCATCTCTCGCTCTGCGAACGGCTGCCCCACCCACCCGGCTCTTAACCACGCAGCAGTATGAAAAGACAAGGAAAGAAAGGACCACAAGCAATGCAGGTCAACTCAACTTTAGAAGAGGCAATAGCTGCAACAGAGGGAATATCAGAGAAAGAGTTCAGGATATATATGCTTCAGATGATCTGGAGTCTCAAGGAAGACATGAGACAGCAAAATCAGACAATGAAAGATCACATTGACAAACAAATCCAGGAAGTAAAAGATCAATTTCACAGGGAGATAGAGGTAATAAAAAACAAACAAATTGAAATCCTGGAAATGCAGGAAGCAATAAACCAACTTAAAAACTCAATTGAGAATACTACCAGCAGAGTAGATCACTTAGAAGATAGAACATCAGACAATGAAGACAAAGTATTTCAACTGGAAAAGAACATAGACAGCTCAGCAAGACTGCTAAGAAACCATGAGCAGAACATCCAAGAATTATGGGACAATATCAAAAGACCAAATTTAAGGGTCATTGGGATACAGGAAGGCACAGAGCTCCAAACCAAAGGAATAAATAATCTATTCAATGAAATAATACGAGAAAACTTCCCAGACTTGAGGAATGAGACAGAATCCCAAATCCTAGAAGCCTACAGGACGCCGAATGTGCAAAACCATAAGAGATCCACACCTAGACATATTATAATGAAGATGTCCAACATACAGAATAAGGAAAGAATTTTAAAAGCTACAAGAGAAAGGAAGCAGATTACATTTAGGGGTAAACCAATTAGGATAACAGCGGATCTCTCAACACAGACGCTGAAAGCTAGAAGATCCTGGAATAACATATTTCAAACACTGAAAGAAAATGGGTTCCAACCAAGAATCGTGTACCCGGCGAAATTAAGCTTCAGGATGGAAGATGAAATTAAAACCTTCCACGATAAACAAAAGTTAAAAGAATTCGCAGCTAGAAAACCTTCTCTTCAAAAAATCCTTGGCAAAACATTACAGGAAGAGGAAGTGGAAAATAATGTTGAAAACCAACATTGGGAAGTAGGACAGTAAATGGGGGAAAGTAATCAAAGAGGAAAACAAACCAGGTTTAGTATCATCAATAAACAAATATGGCTGGAAGAACAAACCATATCTCAATAATAACCCTAAATGTTAATGGCTTAAACTCACCAATTAAGAGACACAGGCTAGTTGAATGGATCACAAAACAAAACCCAACAATATGCTGCCTGCAGGAGACGCATTTGATAGGAAAAGATATACATAGACTGAAGGTGAAAGGTTGGGAAAAATCATACCACTCATATGGACTGCGGAAACAAGCAGGAGTATCCATACTCATATCTAATAAAATAGATTTCAAGCCAAAGTTAATCAAAAGGGATAAAGAGGGACACTACATACTGCTCAAGGGAACCATACACCAACAAGACATAACAATCATAAATATATATGCCCCAAATAATGGTGCAGCTATGTTCATCAAGCAAACCCTTCTCAAGTTCAAGAGTCTAATAGACCACCATACAATAATCATGGGAGACTTTAACACACCTCTCTCACCACTGGACAGATCTTCCAAACAAAAGTTAAACAAGGAAACTATAGAACTCAACAACACAATTAACAACCTAGACTTAATTGACATATATAGAATATACCATCCAACATCAAGTAGTTACACTTTTTTCTCAGCAGCACATGGATCCTTCACAAAAATAGATCATATATTATGTCACAGGGCAACTCTTAGACAATATAAAGGAGTAGAGATAATACCATGCATCTTGTCTGATCATAATGGAATGAAACTGAAAATCAATGATAAAAGAAGGAAGGAAAAATCAGGCATCACTTGGAGAATGAACAATAGGCTACTGAATGATCAATGGGTTTTAGAAGACATTAAGGAGGAAATTAAAAACTTCTTAGAGTTAAACGAAAACAAAGACACAACATATCGGAATCTATGGGACACATTGAAAGCAGTTCTAAGAGGAAAATTTATTGCTTGGAGTTCATTCCTTAAAAAAAGAAAAAACCAACAAATAAATGATCTCATACTTCATCTCAAAATCCTAGAAAAAGAAGAGCAAAACAACAGCAATAGGAGTAGAAGGCAAGAAATAATTAAAATCAGAGCTGAAATTAATGAAATCGAAACAAAAGAAACAATTGAAAAAATAGACAGAACTAAAAGTTGGTTCTTTGAAAAAATAAATAAGATCGACAGACCCTTAGCCATGCTAACGAAGAGAAGAAGAGAGAGAACCCAAATTACTAACATACGGGATGAAAAAGGCAATATCACAACAGACACTTCAGAAATACAGAAGATAATCAGAAATTATTTTGAATCCTTATACTCTAATAAAATAGAAGATAGTGAAGGTACAGATAAATTTCTTAAGTCATATCATATGCCCAGATTGAGTCAGGAGGATATAGACAACCTAAACAGACCAATAACAATAGAGGAAATAGAAGAAACCATCAAAAGACTACCAACTAAGAAAAGCCCAGGACCAGATGGGTATACAGCAGAGTTTTACAAAACCTTTAAAGAGGAACTAACACCAATACTTTTCAAGCTATTTCAGGAAATAGAAAAAGAGGGAGAACTTCCAAATACATTCTACGAGGCCAACATCACACTAATCCCTAAACCAGACAAAGACACCTCCAAGAAAGAAAACTACAGACCAATATCTCTAATGAACCTAGATGCAAAAATCCTCAATAAAATTCTGGCGAACCGGATTCAAAAACATATCAAAAAAATTATACACCATGATCAAGTAGGATTCATCCCTGGGATGCAAGGCTGGTTCAATATAAGGAAATCAATAAATGTTATTCACCACATCAATAGACTTAAAAATAAGAACCACATGATCATCTCAATAGATGCAGAAAAAGCATTCGACAAAGTACAGCATCCCTTTATGTTCAAAACTCTAGAAAAATTAGGGATAACAGGATCATACCTCAACATTGTAAAAGCAATCTATGATAAGCCACAGGCCAGCATCATTCTGAATGGAGAGAAATTGAAGGCATTCCCTCTAAGATCTGGAACAAGACAGGGATGCCCTCTCTCACCACTTCTGTTCAACATAGTTCTCGAAACATTGGCCAGGGCAATTAGACAGACGAAAGAAATTAAAGGCATAAAAATAGGAAAAGAAGAATTTAAATTATCACTATTAGCTGATGACATGATTATATACCTAACAGACCCAAAAGAGTCTACAAAGAAACTATTAGAGCTAATAAATGAATTCAGCAAAGTGTCAGGGTATAAAATCAACACGCATAAATCAAATGCATTCCTGTATATCAGCGACAAATCCTCTGATACGGAAATGAGGACAACTACTCCATTCACAATATCCCCCCAAAAAATAAAATACTTGGGAATCAACCTAACAAAAGAGGTGAAAGATTTATACAATGAAAATTACAGAACCCTAAAGAAAGATATAGAAGAAGACCTTAGAAGATGGAAAAATATACCCTGTTCATGGATAGGCAGAACCAACATCATCAAAATGGCGATACTACCAAAAGTTCTCTATATGTTCAATGCAATGCCAATCAAAATCCCAACTGCATTTCTTGTAGAAATAGATAAAAGAATCATGAAATTCATATGGAATAATAAAAGACCCAGAATAGCAAAAACAATGCTAAGCAGGAAGTGTGAATCAGGTGGTATAGCGATACCAGACCTCAAATTATACTACAGAGCAATAGTAACAAAATCAGCGTGGTACTGGTACCAGAACAGACGGGTGGACCAATGGTACAGAATAGAGGACACAGTAACCAATCCACAAAACTACAACTATCTTATATTTGATAAAGGGGCTAAAAGCATGCAATGGAGGAAGGATAGCATCTTCAACAAATGGTGCTGGGAAAATTGGAAATCCATATGCATCAAAATGAAACTGAATCCCTTTCTATCACCATGCACAAAAGTTAACTCAAAATGGATCAAGGAGCTTGATATTAAATCAGAGACACGGCATCTGATAGAAGAAAAAGTTGGCTATGATCTACATACTGTGGGGTCGGGCTCCAAATTCCTCAATAGGACACCCATAGCACAAGAGTTAACAGCTAGAATCAACAAATGGGACTTACTCAAACTAAAAAGTTTTTTCTCAGCAAAAGAAACAATAAGAGAGATAAACAGGGAGCCTACATCCTGGGAACAAATCTTTACTCCACACACTTCAGATAGAGCCCTAATATCCAGAGTATACAAAGAACTCAAAAAATTAGACAATAAGACAACAAATAACCCAATCAACAAATGGGCCAAGGACCTGAACAGACACTTCTCAGAGGAGGACATACAATCAATCAACAAGTACATGAAAAAATGCTCACCATCGCTAGCGGTCAGAGAAATGCAAATCAAAACTACCCTAAGATACCATCTCACTCCAGTAAGATTGGCAGCCATCATGAAGTCCAACAACAACAAGTGCTGGAGAGGATGTGGGGAAAAGGGTACACTTGTTCATTGTTGGTGGGACTGCAAAATGGTGCAGCCAATTTGGAAAGCAGTATGGAGATTTCTTGGAAAGTTGGGAATGGAACCACCATTTGACCCAGCTATTCCCCTTCTCGGTCTATTCCCTAAAGACTTAAAAAGAGCATGCTACAGGGACACTGCTGCATCGATGTTCATAGCAGCACAATTCACGATAGCAAGATTGTGGAACCAACCTAGATGCCCTTCAATAGATGAATGGATAAAAAAAATGTGGCATTTATACACAATGGAGTATTACTCTGCATTAAGAAACGACAAAATCATAGAATTTGGAGGGAAATGGATGGCATTAGAGCAGATTATGCTAAGTGAAGCTAGCCAATCCTTAAAAAATAAATGCCTAATGACTTCTTTGATATAAGGGGAGTAACTAAGGACAGAGTAGGGACGAAGAGCAGGAGAAGAAGATTAACATTAAATAGGGATGAGATGGGGGAGGGAAATGGAGAGAGAAGGGAATCTGCAGGGAAAGGGAAGGTGATCCTCAGGGTTTTATAAAATTACATACAAGAGGAAGTAAGGGGTAAGGAAGAAGTACACAAGTGGAATAAATGTTTTACAGTAGAGGTGGTCGAGAGAGAAGAGGGGAGGGGAGGGGAGGGGTGGGGGGATAGTAGATGATAGGTTAGAGAGCAGAATTCATCAGACACTAGAATGGCAATGTGTAAATCAATGGAAATGTAACTGATGTAAACGATGTGATTCAGCAATCTGTATACGGGGTAATAATGGAAGTTCATAACCATTCTGAATCAAATTGTGAAACATGATATATTAAGAAAGATGTAATGTTTTGAAAGACCAACAATAAAAAAATTAAGAGTTAAAAAAAAAAAAAAAAAAAAAAAAAAAAGAAGATACACCTTAATGAACTTAAACTTATATCTCATTTAGGTATCAGCTAAGTTGCTATTGAGGCAAATAATATATTTTCCTCCTGTAACCTACATTTTCCAACCTTACTTAGGATTAAGTAAATCATTTTACTATGTTCTCACCAATAGGAAGAAGGCAGAGATGATACATTCCCCTTCTAGGCCTGATCCTACAAACCTCATGATGTCCAGTTCTCTCTCCTCACACTTTGGCCAGTTAGTGATGGATACTTCAGGTGACTTTGGGAACCTCACCATGAAATTCACAAAGTATCATTGTAGGTTTGCAGAGAATGAAACACTTCTCTATGCCACCCCACTTTCTTTGAATATGAAATTATTTTCTAATGTGTACAGGCACAAAAACTGGATATCACAGCATGTTAGTTTCATTAATAATACTATTACAGGATGATTAACATTGTAATTGAAACCAAAAAAAAAATTCACATCCTTGTTTGCTTCCTATACTCCATGACTTGAGTTTTGACATCATTTTCCTGAATCTCTAAAGATTCAAACATTGTGTTCTTCTGAGACTGTAAGTTTATTTGAGGCAGCCACAGTAAGGGTGGGATGTTAGCCTGGGCTATAAACTTTAGTAGTCTATGAAGTTGTTGGACCTTTTTAAGAACATCTGAAAACCTAGTTCAACACATGAAGACCTATAAGGAGTATATCTATTATGTCAAAAAATGTCCAGCTTGAAACCACTAAAGAAATACCTTGTCTGCACAGACACTGGGATGAGCCTATTCTGGCTGAAACAGAATAGTAAATAAAGAAGGATAAACTCATAATTTAAACTCTCTACTTTTCATTTTTCAAACTTTAACTTTCAAGTTCATCTGATATTTTGGCTTTTAATTTCCTCATAAAAAAAAATGTGCCAGCAGACGTTGATTCTATTCAAAATTGAGCTATTCTTCAATCTATTAGCAAATCATCGCACATACTCTTTTGAATCACGTAACTTAACATATGTTAATGCAGAATAGAAAAGTTTTCAACCTTGAGAACAAGGTAAACTCAAGTTAGTTTAGTGTAATGCATTTTCTTAATGAGTTTCAGGATCTGGTTGGAGTGATGACTACACTGAAGATCATTGGCTCTAGGATGACATCAAGAGGAAGAATTACTGGTAGAAGCAAAACCATAATGATTGTTTTTGTCAGCTTTGTCACCTCTGTGAATAAAAGATTTGACCAGAACAACTGTAGAGGAGGAAAGTTTATTTGGCGATTCAGTTTCAGAGGTCTCATTCGATTGACAGCAAGCTCCATTCCTGGGGCTCAAGGTGAGGCTGGACACCATAGCAGAAGAGTATGGCTGAGGGATGATCAGAGGCAGAGAGAGACAACATTCACCAGATTCAAAATATATACTCCACAGGCATGCCCCCAATAACATACCTACTCTAGCCACACCCTAACAGCCCTAAAGCGCCACTCAGTTAATCCAGTCAAGGATCATCCACTGATTGGATTAGAATGCTTCTGGCCCAGTCATTTCTCCTCCAAACCTTCTTGCATTGTCTCAAGGTGAGACATAATCTAACAGGGACAGACCACTAGTAATAAAGGGATTCTAATATCTTCTTCTCTCTGACTTCTACAACTGCTGGCCAGTTGATTCTGAATTCTGTCATCAAAGAGGAATAAAATTTTCCCCTACTTTAAAAATCTCATATATTTCTCTGTGTTTGGTACTCTGCCCTTCAAACAAAACAAAACAAAACAGAAAAGCGATGGATGGGGACTGACAGAATAAAGTCTGCTAGTATTGAAGTTTATAAGAAGCTAAAAAAGTCCTCCGTTTTAATTATCACTCTATCACTAATTTGTGAACATTATCAAGTCTTTTTCTAAACTTCAGTTCCCAAAATCAACATGTACACAATTTATATTTTTCCTCTCTTTGACAAAACCATCCTTAATATTTTCCTCAGTTGGACTCAATTTTAGACCTTTGTCTCCCTGGCTATTGAGGCCAACTGCTGCAGTCTGGCTGGGCACAAATCACGAGCCACTGAAGCAGGAACAAACTTTATTTCTGAACTCCACCAGCACACTCCACACACGCTCCCAGTAACTCCCCCGAAAGCCACGGGGCTCTTCCAGGAACCAGCAACCGGAAATATCCCTCCTCCGGCACTTCCCCAACCAATGGGAATTCTCCGGGAATCCCCACGAGGGCTCAACGGGAACTCCGCCAGAACTCAAAAGTCATCATCTTAATGGCTCACTAGCGTCACCTCTCAACCACTACTTCTGGCAAAAATGCCATGCGTCATCCCGACTCGGCTGTGGCCCTCAACGGCCAACCTCTCTTTTCTTATAGCATTTATTTTATAATTTTTTTTTCTGATTTTGAGATACAAGTCTTCTCCCAAAATGCTTATCTTAAGAATCTGGCAGCCATCTCTGAAATTCAATCAACAAATAATTTGCCCCCACTAACCCTCAGTGTCTTTGGGAATGTGGGAGCCTAACTTTAATAAGAGACAATTCACAAACACAAATAGTTCAATCACATCAACCAAAACCCTGCATAATGCTCCTCACTACATTTTTATTGGCACAACCCAATGCTTAAACAAAACAAAACAACCTTCCCCCTTAGTTCCACTGCTCTTGAAATCAGCCTTTCACCCCTGTGGTGATATTCTTAACCTCTTACAATAATCTCAGTGAAGTCTCCTAATCTGCTTAACTCTGGATATATTTTTCTTTAACACTTCACTTATACTTTTAATTAGTGAAAATAGATGGACAAAGTTATGAATTTGCTATAATTTTTTCCGTGAAAACTGTTGTAAATTTTGTGAGATTCTTTATTTAATATGGCTTACCCAGATCAGACAAGTAGAACAGATTGATACTATGTATCAGTAAACAAAAGTGAGCAGGTGTGTGGAACTACTTCTCAAACTAAGAAAACATAGTTTTCAGCAGATGTGGTGGCACACTACTGTAACCCAAGCAACTCTGGAAGCCCAGGAGAATAGGAAGTTCAAAGCCAGTTTTAGCAACTTAGCAAGGCCCTATAACAATTCAGGGAGATATTGTCTCAAAATAAAAAGGGCTGGGGATGTGGCTTAGTGTTTAAGTGTTCCTGAGTTTAATCCCTTGTACCATAAAACAAACAAAAAATGTATAATTTTCATAATAGAGTTTTAATTCATAGTTGCCAAGAAGATTAAATATTGTATCAGCTACTAGGTCAATTATGTATCTGTTGCCATAGTTTTCAGATATATTGTCACAAATGTTTGTGTAAACTGGGGAAGAGATCATGATGTAGTGTTATTTAGGAAGGAAACCTCATATGTGAACTAGTTTAATCTCTTCATGTTATATTTACAGAGAGAGATGATTTGCCATTATTCTTATCTCTTTTGCCTGGCACATAAAAGACAGTGAGTGAATATCTGTTGAATAACAAATAAGTTTATAAAAATAATGTTATTGTAGGTGTTCAGAACTGTAAGAAAGGTCACATGCCAGCTTCTTGATTTGCTCTCACTAATTATAACTGTTTATAATAAAACTTACATCAAATGATATTCATTCATTTATCTATTCATTTATTCCATAAGTACAAATCAAACACTTACATTCTGCCAGAAATCATTCTCAGTTCTGGAGTCAGAGAGATAAGCAAAAATAAATAGGTTAATAAAACCCTTTGTCCCAGTGAGCTTCATATTTTAGTAGCAGTATACAGATGATAAACAAATGAAATGAAATATAGAGCATCTGGCTTTGTGAATAAATAAAAAATATACTTCTTAACACTGGGATTAAAAGAAAAATGTATTGCAGCCTACTGAATAAGTGTGACTGAAGTAAGTATTGTTTTCCATGAGATGTACCTTTTTCAGAATTTGTTCTTAAGGGAATTGGTTAGCCACAGGAAGAGAGTAAACTTCACTGTAGGCTTTTCCCCTTTTGTTTCTATGTTGTGCCTAAGACATTCAATCATCCTGTAAAGTGAGAACACTAAAGCCATATTCCTTTTTGTATCTATTTGAAGCTTTGTGGAGGTTTTCAGTAAAGTGATGAAAGCTAAAACAGTTAACGCCCATTACAGGACAATATGTTTCTTAGTAGGAATGCCTTTGTAATTAATAGACATGCAATAATTTCACACATAGACTAAGTCCTTAACGAATTTAAACCTAAGCAATCATGAATTTCAATTATGAGACTCAATTTTGATAATATAAGGCTGAATTAATTGTCTCTTATGTCATTCCATGGACAAGAGGAATTGGTGCTAGGATTTTTACCACCTTTCTGGAAATTTACTTCATACCTCTTCTTACTGAATTTTCCAATAGGACTTCAAGTTGAAATAAGCTTTCTTTCACAAACCTAGAATTAAACCAGTGTAAATGCAAGGTAGACATTTTTGTTTATTTGAATTTTGGTGTGGGAAAGTGTTTAAAGATTATTTAGTCTACCTTATAGTTTCTAGAGATCAAGAGTTAAATCTCAAAGCTTTAGAAATAGAACTAAAAGTTTGCTCTTCTGACACTCAGCTCAGTATTTATTTTACGGTGTTATTCCTCATTGCTTGCTTCACGTTGCCCTTGGTATGCAACACTGCTGGGTAAGAAAAACAGGTAGCACATTGCACTCTGCTGAGAATTAATAATACTGTGTGGTCAAAGCAAGTTTGTTTCTCAACACAAGAGAACTACTGGCCAACAAAATATGCTCTTTCCTCTCTATACTATTTTTTCTTTGTTTTTTAATCTTATAAGACAAGAATTAAAAATCCTAGGCAACAGAGTATATGTACTTGTCATTTTATTCTAGTTATATCATCTCTAAATTTGGAGCAGGAACTCATTTTGAAAGAGCAAATTCAAAATTTTCACAGAATTAGCTTCATCGTTTGGATGTAAGTAGTTTGCAAAAATACAAAGCAATATTGGATTGACTCTAATGGATGTTGTTTTAGTCCTAAAACAAATTGTATCTGTTTCCGTACACAAATTATTTTACTGAGTTTAAGGCAGAAGAAACAAAGGTGATATGATTGTATCATGATATTTGCTTTCTACAATATATTTTTTCCTATTTCAAAAATGTTTTAAACATTGTATTTAATTGAGTTTTGTTTTCTCTTTATGTGAACTATTAATTCATCCACTTAACAACTATAAATTAAATATTTATGCATTTATACATACTTTTATATATACTTCCATAAGGAATAGGTCTATGGATTGAACCTAATATTTTAGGTGAAGGGAACACATAGACTAATGGTGGTAGAAGAGGGCATTAATCATGGCATCTCAATGAAGATGGAGATGAAAGAAGAGAAGTGATTACTGATGCCATGAGGCATAAGATTGAGCAGGGATCAGCTTTTGTGATAGATCTCAGAAAATAAGCATACCATTAGTCAACAAATTTCAAGATGGATATTTGCTGAGCCAGGACTTCTATGCAATAGAAATGTAAGCCTTAAATGTGATACGCAATTAAAATCTTTCAAATAGCTGCATTAACAAAGCAAAAGAAACCATAAAATTAATTGTGATATATTTTGTATTGAATCCTAAATATTATCAGTACGTTAGTCAATATAAAATTATTAGCAATGTATTCTATTTTTTTTTTTTTTTTTGTAGTAACTCCTTGAAGTCTGCTGCCTTTTATAAACACAGGGTATTTTTTTCTTGGACCAGTGCTAGACTGCCAGCTTGTATATTCTCCAAGAAGAAGTGGTAGCATCATGATCTAAGGATAGTGAATGATGGAGTAAGAAAACAAAAAAAGCTGGACAATGCCCCCATAGGACGCAGGACAGTTGACCATTAGAGAGATACATACCTGTTGCATGAACCTTCAGAAAACCTTTAAAAAATTGTTCACACTCTGTCTTTTCAGGGTATCTCTTTGTCACCAGTGCATTCCCTGATGTTGTAACATTGCTGCTAAGCATCTTAAGAACCTGGGTATTTGGATGAGGGCAATGGGATTCTCTTTACTAGGAATAAATCTAATGATGACCTTATTCCCCAAGGCAGCTGATTTGCTGCCAGAAGCTCAGGAAGAACAGCTAGAATCAGCAGCTCTTTACACCAAAAACAGAGAGTGAAGTCATGAACTTTATGCTGTATGATTTTTATGCGGCTGAAGTTCTTTACTGTATTTTTCAAGCCATGAATATTTTGCAGAGGGATGTCTGTGGAGGGATACAAAAGAAGACACTCCTGCTCTGCTTAACAATCATCTTAATATTTGCTTTTATTTATCCTTTTTTTCAAACTTTACGGGGGTAGTTTTGATTCCGAGAAGCCCGTTGGATCACAGTTCACGGTCTGTAAGGTTTAGATACACATTTTTACATCTGAGTGCTAACCTTGAATTTTATATACTATGTTTGCTTGTTTATTCTTTCTCTGCACTTGCTAGAGAGTAAGTTCTTTTACAGCAGGGATTTTGGTCAGTGTTGTCCACTGATACATAAACAACACAAAAAAGAGGTTCTGACCAGAGTTTAGAAGTTCAAGGACTACTAAATTAATAAATTAACACAAGTGATATTTCAGAGTCAACACAACTCAGCTGGAGTTGACTGTTAAAATATTAAACAATAAACAATAAAAAACAAAGCTGTTTAAAAAATAATTAGATGTGCAAACTTGGATAGCTGGGCTCTGGGAAAAGCACGGATGAGAAATTGGGCAAAGTGGATGTTGAAGGTAAGAAGAGATGAGAAATATGAACTCAGTAAAAAAAAAAAAAAACTCAAATATAATTGTTAAATTTAATGGAGTGATTGTTTTCCCACAGTCCAAATAAATGTCCTAAAGAAATATAGTAGTGGACAGCTGAGACTTACACATAACCATAGAACCGTTCTGCAAATTTGTTTTAGATCATCAACTTCATACTTCTCAGTTCATGCTAATTAACATCATCAAGCAAGTATTGGACTCTTCAGTTTATTTGGTATGCAACTTTTCAACTTTAGTTGCCATTAAAATATCATCTGACAATTTCTGTGAGGTTTTAAAATGAATTTCACAAAAGTCAAATTCAAACCTAGTTATACTTGTAAAGGGAAACCATAGATTTTACAGATTGGAAAATAGGGAAATTATCTCCATAATTACTTCACTTTCTATGAATCTAGCTTTTCTTTCTCTCTGGGCCTATCCTCTTCCTTTTATCCTTTAAAATGTATGTATTACTATGCATCATCAAAACAAATCACTCTTGTAAATAAATTGTAAATAATATTGATAAAGTACTTAGTACTTCTCCCATGTTCTGTTCAATTACTGAATGAATGGCTGAGGTTCTTATTCTCTAACCCAGGTGTAAATGAATTTCAATACTGAAACACATGATAGTGAAAGGAAAGGGAAGCCAGTGGTGATTGATGGAATTACCATTTTAATTTTTTGTCATATGGCAATATATCTTCCACTCTTTTTAATTTTAATAGAAAGGCATTTTCTGGGCAATTTAATATTAAATTGGTGTGGCTCTTGAGGATCTTTTAATGTTTTCCTTAAAAGTATCAATTTCTATACTTATCCTAAAATATAATTAGAATGATGCAAATCTTATTCATTGCAGAAAAAATAGTAAAATAAATAAGTTATGTAAATAATGATTAGATAGATTCTCTGTAATCATTCAGTTTTGAAGGTTTTCAGATGTAGATGGCATATTCTATTTAGATCCTTCAAGTGGAAGGTTATTCTGTCAAAGTACCAATTCCAAAACATGAAAAATTTTTGACTTTTAAACAAAGTTAAAGTGTCAAAATATACTTAGTTTACTATAAGATGGTAAGATTTCTTTAAAAGAGAAATTAGAAAGAGAATTAGAGAAAGAAGTGCATTTATATTGCTGAGAGAAATAACACTTGATACAATATTGATTTCTATGCACCACGACTCATAGAATGGCATTTTCTTTGTGACAGAAATTATTTTCACCTGTTCTGGACAAATTTCATTTTTTATGACCCCCTATAAATATCATTTCTAATGTTATCTATTCTCTAAAAGCTGATATATCTGTATAGTTATAAAATTGCCTAATCAATGGTCAATAGCAAATCAAACAAAGGACACACTCCATGAATCCAGGAATCTTTAGGTAAGCCTATTAGTCATCCTACAGCATATCCCAGGAAAAATAAAAATTATCTTTTTCTCCCAACCAGTGTTCCTCAGAGTAACAACAGAGATTTTTCCCTCCTGTTATAACATTATTTCTAGTTTACCAAATCTATCGTATAAATTCCTACCGCTTCTCTGAAGTTTATTAATCATCCATCACACTTATGGAAAGGCACCTAAGTCAGGAAGGCTTTAGCGCTTGGCTTCCTGACTTTCAAACTCACTCTTGCCCCATCTGCATACCTTGAATGCCCCAGTTGTAACCTGACAGACATGTTGTTCTCTCAGTTGCATATCTTCCTAAACTTCAATTCCTTTTTTTTTTTTTTTTAATATTTATTTTTTAGTTTTCGGCAGACACAACATCTTTGTATGTGGTGCTGAGGATCGAACCCCGGGCCGCATGCATGCCGGGCGAGCACGCTACCGCTTGAGCCACATCCCCAGCCCCAACTTCAATTCCTTTAATATCTGACTCTCAAAGTTATAAATATTTGTCATTAGACAGAAAGTTTCTACTTTTTAAATTAAAATCCCAACTTTATGAAAACAAATGTTTATACTTCCAATTTACTTACAGATCTGCTCTCACTAAACATAACAATCTTTAGGGAAGGGCTGGGGATGTAGCTCAGTGGTAGAGTACTGGACTAGCATGCTCAAGACCCTGGGTTCAACCCAGTACCCCCACCCCCAAAAAATATTCTTAGTGAATTGACAGATCATTTTTCTTTATCCATATTACTTTCTGCCTTCATCTTATTCTATGGGCTTAAAATCCATGCCCATAATTGAAATCATCTTTGTAAACATAATAAAAACCATTACCTTTATGCTATTTTATTTTAGATGTTTATGAAAGAACATCATCCCTATAAAACACAAATGATCAATTATTTCTATTCACATTTCCAGATGACTATCCTCCTGTTGAAATCAAATATTTGGCAGATTGGTACTGCTACATACCATGGTTGCCAAATTGAAATGGGTCATTAAAAAGGAAAGGAAAAAAAAACAACCTAAAATTTTACTAATTTTTAAAAACCAGCTAAATTTTTAGTCTTTAAAATCAATAAATTCAAGCCTATTTAATTTGAGCCTACTCAAAACTATAGCTTTTTCCTCACATGCATCCATTCTCAAATGTTCCTTAATGATGCAAATTATTGTACTTATTATATTACAGGGAAAAGTAAAGCTATCAGCCAGGATATCTCTCATTTTCATGCCAGAGAAAATATACAAATCTACCTGCATTTGCCTCCATCTTTCCATTCACTCTCGTATTATTAAGGAAGTGGTACAGTTTCTGCTATGTAAGGTTGGTTTCTAGCCAATGCTTTCAATCCCACTGGTATCTGAAATCCATGCTCTGGGTTATAATCATCTTCTGTATTCTACTTTTTGTTATGCTGGTTCACTGAAAATAACTAATCAACTCACCTGAAAAAATAATCATTCTGGCTGTACCAGTGCACACCTGTGATCCCAGAGACTGAGGAGGGTGAGGCAGGAGAAAAACAAATTCAAGGCCAGCCTGGGCAGCTTAGCAAGACCCTATTTCAAAACAAAAATTAATAAATAAATGAAAATGTCCGGGCATGTACCTCAGTGATGGAGCATCCCTGGATTTGATCCTCAATAACTCACATACACACAAAAATTATAACAATAATATTTGTTCCTATTACCCATCACTAGCTATTATCTCTTTACTGGGCTAACCTGCTGTATAGTATTTTGTTTATCAAAGTCTCTACTTTTTCCCCTTTAACTCCCACCTCAACTTGTTTTCATCTGCCCCTGTGATTGTACCTTCATTTCTCTCCATGGTACCATGCAGTTGAAAAATTCAAGGGAATATTTTAAATACAGATGTTTCAGAATTGGAGATAGAGAACTGAATAGGGGAAACAGGGAGGATGGCATGACATTGTGGTTGCAGTTAAGTCTAGACATCATAATGTCAAAGGGGAAAGACACATACATTTTACCTGGGGGAATTATGATGGGCTAGCAAAGAAGGTAAAGTAGAGGTGGAATTCAGAGCTTCAGTTTATAGGGTTATTTTTCTGCATATTTCACGTGCCTTTGCTTTCCTTTTACTGACAAGAGGATTAAGCACATCTGAATATTTACCCACTGCCAGGAAAAAAACAGGTCTTCACTACTGTTGTGGGTCGATTTTTTCAGAATAAGCTTTTTTTCTTTTTTTTTTCCAAAGCTGGGTTTATAGACACTCACTACAGCTCAAAATTCCCAAGAAACCAATATTGTTATTTTCACTTCAATTTTATTTGTAACAGATTAAAAATAAATTTCAAACAGAAATACAAAACCTACACAAAAAAATCACGTATACTCACCAAAGTTGGGCATGGAACCACTTCTCTGTGTTTCTCTGCTTTTGACTCTCCTTTGCTCCTCAGTGCCACATTGCTTTTTTCAGACATTCCTTGTCCTTCTGAAATACTCACATGGGGAAGGTGATACACAAGTACTATCTTTTCTGAAAAAGACCTTAAAACTCTTGTAATACTGACCAATTATTTTACAGGGAATGAAACTAAAATATGATAGGGAAATTTTTTTTAAAGAAATAAATTAGTTTGTGGAACAGCCAGGATTAGTCTCTAAGTTGCCTACTATTTTGAGGTAGGAATTATTTTTATCACAATATTTATACAAATCAATGTGGCATTAGGAAGTTATTGAACAATCACCAATAGTACAATTATCATAAGGCCCCAACACTCTTTCTGCTTTTTTTCTATGTTACCTTGGCAAATTGCTATGGAATAAAACAGAATTTTTGTTACCCTATCCCACTCCCATTCTGATCTGAAGAAATCAGATTATCTCTTGTTATTTATTTGATCATGAATTAAATGCAATTTTCAAAAGATACTTTATAGATTCAAAGAGTTTCCTAGTTTTTATTTTTGGCATTTCATGAAGATAAAAATTAAAGTTGTTTTTTTTTTTTAATAGCAGGTTTTATGGATACTGTGACTCTGAGAACATTTTGCTTAATTACTCTTTTCTTTGCACATATAGATACCTGCTATGGTGTTTTTTTTTTGTGTGTGTGTGTGTTTAGGGGTTTTTTTTGTGTGTATGTGTGTCTGAAAATAAAACACATATTATTTACATAAAAAACAATCTATTATTCATTTCTTTTGAAATAAAATTGCATTTATCACATCATGATGGCTCTATATCATTTTAGAGTGTGGCTAAATAGATATATAGGTAGAATAATATAAGAAACAACTACATTTATATCTCCTGTTAAATTTTATGACATTCTGGGTATGGCTGATTTCTAATTTATGGTTATGTTTTCACCAATTATTTATATAGTGTAAAGTAAAATATATATTTAAAAAAATAATAAAAATACTGGAATATGGTAGTGCACACCTGTAATCCCAGCAGGGCAGGAGGATCCCAAGGAGGCTGAGACAAGGGAATAGTGAGTTTGAGGCCAGCCTCAGCACCTTAGTGAGACTCTTAAAACTTAGCAAAACTATACCTCAAAATAAAAAAACAAAAAATGATTGAGTATGTGGCTCAGAAGTAAAGCACCCCAGAGTTCAATCCCCAGTATTGCTAATACCTCCCAAAACAATCCATAAAATAATTTTGAAGATACATAAACCTATAAAGCTATGAATAAAGCTATTGAAGGTAACTTATTTTTCCACATCTATCTGTAGTTTTTTGATTGTATGATCAAGATAAAGTTAGTTCTTTTTATAAAACTTTCATGTAATCACCCCTATCAACCAAATTGGAATCTAACCCTTTTTCCCCTCAATTTTACTGTTTAAGAACTGCAATCTCGGGCTGGGGATGTGGCTCAAGCGGTAACGCGCCATGCCTGGCATGCGTGTGGCCCGGGTTCGATCCTCAGCTCAGCACCACATACCAACAAAGATGTTGTGTCCGCCGAGAACTAAAAAATAAATATTAAAAAAAAAAAAATTCTCTCTCTCTCTCTCTCTCTCCCCTCTCTCACTCTCTCTTTAAAAAAAAAAAAACTGCAAGCTCAGATTATTTTTTGCTTACCTTTGTAAACAGGCAACGTTCTGTGTAATATCAAACTGTGTGCAAGTTGATGGTGCCTTTGAGTTTGAGTCCTTCTGTATTTATGGCCCAAATTCACAGTAGAGAGAAAATTTAACCACCACATGTTTAAGTGATTTTATTGGGGTCAGAATTCTAAAGTCATAAAAAGTCAATTAATGGGAATACAGGGTAAGACTTTGGGTGCAGAACTTTTTCATTCTAGCCAATGTTTGAAAATACAATCTGCCATAAGCTCCACAAGCCGTCTTTGCACTCACTGATCATTCAATGGCCCCAGGAAATAAGCCAGGCATACCTCAGATTATTAGACAGATGCACAAAAGGTGGACAGCATTACTTGACATTCTACTTTATATTGCAAAAAAAGGAAAAAAAAATATACATATTGCATTCTATGATAAATGATTACTCAGGATTGTATATAGAAATGATTGCAACACAGATGGAAATTGTACATATCAATCACATGCCATCCTTGTGTGGTATACAGATAGACAACTGCAACACATTAAAGTAATTAACACTAGTTCCATTTTATTTTTTCAAATAATGTGTGTTTAAATATTGCTTTATTATCTGTAGAGAGGGGTCTGAAGCAGGGGGCATGTTTAAATTCCTTCCAAATCAAATGCCCTGTCAAGATATTTAACAAGTATGTGAAACAATTATATTCATTCATTTAAGGGAAAAAAATCTTTCAATTATTCATTTAATCATGGCACTCACAACCAGTAGCACATGTCTGTAATCTAAGCTATTTGGAGGCTGAGGCTGGAGGATCATAATTTTAAGGCAAGACGCAGGAACTTAGTAAGAATCCTATCTCAAAATAAAAAGGGCTGGGGAATTAAAAGAGATATAAGTCTGTGGTAGAGTGCCCAGAGTTCAGTCCTTAGTATTGGCATGCATGGTGTGGGCGGTGGGGGTGGAGAATCATGACATATATTCTTAACTGAGTAAGTAAATTTTAAAGGGATAAAGTTGTTGTTCGTATACTAATTATGAACATAACTTGGCATTTGGGAACTAAGAAAGTTCAGTTTGATAGGTGACAAATACAGAGAAAATTGTCACATCCTTTGCTCAAATGTGGTCTAATTACCCTAAAATTTTTAAATATTTTGAAATAATTTTTAGAATTTGGGCAGAGAAAAACAAAAGTTTATGGATTTTCAACTCTATTCACTCATTCTAAATAACAAATAGCATTGCTAATTTAAAGATAATTTCAGACAACTATCTGACACAATGTATCAGAAACCATTTTGAATGATTTCTAAAGCTATCAACATTTTGAGAATTAAAAAAAAAAAATGCATGCAAACGGAAAAATTATTTTCAGGAGAGTTACCTATGCAGGTTTATTAGTTCCACTGTAATCACCAACATTGAGGTTCCTTTAACATTAGTGAAATATGAATGAACTTTTCTACATTATGAATGAACCCAGGTCTTATCAAAGAAAAAGCATTAGAATAAATACTCACTGAGTGACAATTGCATATTTTGCTCTGTATTAAGTTCTGATAAAACAGAAATTGAAAGAATAGAGATGGTCCCTGAGATTCTTCTTGCTACTGATCCCAGGGACCTTTTTTTTTTTTTTCAATTTTTTTTAATTTGTTTTAATTAGTTATACATGACAGTAGAATGCACTTGTATACTTTGATATATCATACATAGATGGGATATAATTTCTCATTTTTCTGAATATACATATCATAAAATCACATTGCTCATACAGTCACATACATAGAGTAATAATGTCTGTTTCATTCTACTATTTTTCTTATCTCCATATCCCCTGCCTTCGCCTCCTTTCACTTCCCTTTACCTAATCTAAGGTAATAATATATTTTTTTTTGCATTACAATTCTTAATACACATAAATACCATGGTTTTTGTATTTCTGTTTGTATATAAAGTATGTTGACATTCAATTCAAGTCTTCATACATATACTTTGTATAATAATGACTATCACATTCCACCATCCTTGTTACTACTCTACCCACTTCCTTTCCCTCCCTCCCTTCTTCCCTATCTTGAATTCATCTATTCCTCCCATGCTTTCCCTCTCTATCCCACTATTCCTATCTCAGAGAAAACATTCCATTGGCTGACTTCACTTATCATTATCTTCTTCAGCGCCATCTATTTACCTGCAAATGCCATGGTTTTGTTCTTTTTAATGCTGAGTAAAATTCCATTGTGTATATATGCCACATTTTTTTAATCCATTGATCTGCTGAAGGACACCTAGGTTGGCTCCACAGTTTAGCTATTGTGAATTGTGCTGCAGTTAACATTGATAAGGCTGTGTTGATCCCAGGGACCTTTTTAATTTTTTATTTTAAGACTGGGTCTCACTAAGTTGAGGCTAGAAATCCTCCTGCCTCAGTCTCCCAAGTAACTTGGATTAGTGGCATGTGCCACCACATCCAGCCTTATTAGACACTTTTGATCATAATTACCATATAGTTATTTAAATACTCAATCACTCTTAAGAAGTAGTAAAGAGCAGTTAAACATCATGCCATATTTTGGAATGTGAATGAAAGAATTCTTCCCTGTGGAATGTCACATGCACTAAAACCTAAAGGACAAGTATAAATTGGCTGGGGAAAAAAAAAAGTGAGGAAAAGATTGTTCTAAGTGAGAAGAAACAGACTGCAAATATGCTGAAGTGAGAAAAAAAAATGACAACATATTGTGAACATCTACCTCTTCATTCACCTTTGTCAAAACCCTGGGCAGACTGTCCTGCTGTGTAAGCCTCATCTTTTTATGACCCAGTTGGTGTGCACTATGATATCTCTCCTGTAGCCTCACTGTATTTCTGTCTTTTATACCTACTTATTGAGGGGCTTTGTGGAACTGGTCTGGATGAGGAGCAGAGCTGGCTGTTGACATGTTGAAGCCAGATTTAAAATTAGGTAGTCAGTGTAGTTAGGTAAATCGGGTCTAATACCCAGTGAAATCTAAAATGGAGGCCAAGTTGAGAATGATTCAGGGAAATGCAGGACAACTCATGGAATGTTAATGAAGTCCAGGAAAAAGCCCAAGGCCAGAGCCCATCCCAAAGAAGTGTTAATGAACAGCCCCCAGCAAACCTGAAGGTGCTGACTCAGAAGTGCTTCCTGCCCAGATTATTTCTTTGGCCCATCTGTGTCCCATCCCTCGGGCCTTTCAACCCACATTCCATCACCAAAACTATAAAAAGGGGAGACAACAGCCCTTCCACCAATTCAACCTCTTGGGTCCCCTTCTTCCTCCGGGAGAAGTCTTTTCTGCTGTCCTTTAATAAACTTCTAATTTCTACTCTGACCTTGCCTGGACGTGCTTCTTCAACATTGGGGAAGCAAGAACTCATCACCGGTCAACAGCGGTATCAATGTGTGAGGCTATTCATAAGGATGTGAGTGGCTTGATGGCTAATAACATCATTGTCATCTACACACAGAGAAACTTGGGTGCTGAAGAACTATCCAGTGCTGAAGAAGTGTGGATGCTGAAGAACAAATCTGCTTCCTAAATAAAAATCATTAAAAACATGAAAAACTTTTCTCTTTTTCAAGTTAATAAAAACGAACTGTACACAATCCAAAGATCCAATTGTGAAATAAAATGGATTTCTCCCTAATTTTTTATAAATGCAATGGTTTTCTCTAATCTGATGAAGGGTAAAGACATTTGATTCCTGATTGCACAGAAGGAAAACTAGTTATGACATTTTCTTGACACCTGTAACAAATGAAAAAACAAACCTCCTCACATTAAAAAAGTTGAATTTATGTCTCACATAAATTAAATCATAGATTTGCTTAGGATAAGGACAGTTCAGAGGAAAATATGAATACCAAAGCATGACAATGAATGGGTTTTAAAAGGACAGCATTAAGAGCTTGTGGACATAAAAGGATGACCTCACCTTCTTCATGTTTGGTGGGCATTCAATAGGCTCAAGAGTGCTAAGAGCCTCAGCCAAGTAATATGATGCATGGCATTTTTGGTTGAAAGGTGATGCCAGCAAGCCATTGAGATGACATGATTATGTTAAGATTTGCATTCATATGGATATTGGACTCCTGTTGTGCACCTTGGCCTGCTATGGGACTCCTGGAGAGTTCCCATTGGTTGGGGAAGTGCGGTAGGAGGGAATTCGGAGGAGAAACTTCCTGTTGGCATGGGGAGAACTCCACGTGGGTCTGTTGGCAATTTTCCCGGGAGCATACGGGGCATTGGCGGCAGTTTCAAAAAATAAAGTTTGTTCCTGCTTGAGTACCTCATGATTTTGTGCCCAGCCAGACTGCAGCACAAGAGGACACAGGGAAGCATGGGAAGAACGTGGCTTGAACTAGGCAAGATATTGCATTAGAAATCACAGTCCTTTCCTGCCTTTAAGATGTCGGGAGAAGTCCTCTGGTTGTTCTTCATTGAGGCTTAGATTATTTAAGGTTGAAAGTTTAGATTCCTCTAAGATTCTGTGGAATTTTACTATTTTCTGAAGCAAAGGACTGCTTTTGCACATATGCTTTATAAATCTAATATTCATTCTCATAATCCTTCTAGCCCTGTTCTCCTGTACTTACAAATACTAGTGTTAAGAATACTCTGACTTTTAGGGGGAAATTGGAAGATATCAAATGTGTGTGTGTTATTGGAAAATATCACATAACACGATGGAATCCCTCAGTTCTAGTCTTAGAAGCCACTTCTTTTAATATTTACTATGATTTGTTCTAGTGGAAAATATTTTCATAATTCTAAATTTTGGTCTTACTGTTTTTTACTAATGTGCTCTAGACATCTATATATTTTTTTCCTTTCCTGACAGCAGAGATCAGGAGTCACCAATTTTTGCAAATGTAGTTATATTTAAAACTAGATAACTCCATTAGTTTGCCTATTATACAGAGATTTCTTCACATTTAACATTGTTAAGTGTAGTAGAATTAAATTATGACGTTTGTGGATAAATAGATGAGACTGGAGACCATCATGCTAAGTGAAATAAACTCAACTCAGAAAGTCAAGGGTAAGTTTATTCTTTTATTTGCACAAACCAGAAAGAGAAAGAAAAACAACAACAACTAAAAACAAAAAGAATTAAAAGATGAAGGGGGTTATCAAAAACATAGAAGGGCAGTCAATAAAGTAGAGGAAGGAGATCCAAAGGGAGAAAGGAGGGAAGGGCATGGGGAAGTGCCTGGGAAATGAAGTCTATCAAACTATGCTATGTCCATATATGAATATACTACAATGAATCATATATATGTATATTCACACACATAAATATATATGTATACTATATATACATGTATATATGTATATTTTAATGCAAGTAATATGCCAATAATAGTAATAGATGTGGACTAAGTAGAGTGGAACAAACAGATCTAGAAGGGAAAGGACTGGGGAATGAGATTGATCAAATTATGTTATATGCATGTACGAAAAAGGTATAATGGGTCCCACTATCATATATAATTACAAAGTACCCATAAAAGAAAATGCAATTGAGGCATGCAGAGAAGCTAGAGATGGAGCCCATGATGAAATGTCCACTCAGTAAAACTTGTGAATTGAGAGAGTGTTACATTTATCCAGCATATATGTTCAAATAGTTATCAAAAAAAAATGTGTTACAGAGCTAAGCACTGTGGCACATACCTGTAATCCTAGTGATTCTAAAGGTTGAGGCAGAAGGATTGCAATTTGAGCCTAGCCTCAACATTCAGTAAGATTATTGACAACTGAAAGCCCTGTCTCAAAATAAAAGATAAAGAGGACTGGGGATGTAGCTCAGTGGTAACGCACTCCTGCCTTCAATCCCCAATACCAAAAAAAAAAGTATTATCAGTGTTTCAGAAAAAAATATAAAAGTAATAACTTCTATGACCCAAAAGAAAGCAGAAATGAACACTAAAATAATGTCAAGTGACATAGGCACTACAGGAGAACAAAAGCAGATATGTATTACAGATAAACTTAAAGATACAAAAAGAAATGACATAAAAGCAAACACAGAAAGAAAACTCACTAATAATGGTTTTATAAAATAAATAAAGGATCATCACAGAGTATAGAACAACTTCAAATTGCCTAAGATATATTTATGCAAGTGATGCTCTTTAAGAATTAGTGGATAAAAACTTCAAATATTATGAACACCATGAACCTACAAATCCAAAACACTTAGTGAATTGCATCTGTCATCCCAGCTACTATGGTGACTGAGGCAGGAGGATTCCTAGGCCAAGAACAGTCTAGGCAACTTAGTGAGACCCTGTCTCAAAATGAAAAATAAAAAAGTGTTGGGGATATAGCTCAGTGATAGAGTCCTTCCCTGGCATGCATGAGGCCTTGGGTTCTATTTCCAGTGCTGTAAAAACAAAAACAGAACAGAAGAATCAATCAAACCAGAAGAGAGAGAGCTGGGATTGTAGCTCAGTGATTGAGCACTTGCCTAGCAGACATGAGGCACTGTGTTCTATCTTTAGCACCACATAAAATACATAAATAAATAAAATAAAGGTATTGTGTCCATCTACAAGTGAAAATGTTTTCAAACAGGAGAGAGTTCTTAATGAATACTATGTAAACAACCATAAAATTGGCAGAAAGAACAGACAATAAAGCAAGTTCAATACTTAAGAGCCAACAATATAAATTACAATGAAAGATTGTGAAAAACTGCATTCCAAATAATACAGTACTCTAGATAAAAAAGAAATATTCTTAAAGGGCACAAATTGCCAAAATTAATGCAAAAGAAACAACAACAACAAAACTTGAACAGCCTTTACCAGTGAATAATTTAACTTCTTGATTATATGCTTATATACGACGCAATTTCCACAAGGTGATCTCACATGTAAATTTTCTTGAGCATTAATATAAAACTAATACCAATACTCTAATATCTATACTTTTTCAGAAAATTGAGGAGGAAAATCTTTATACTTCATTTTATAAGAGTAACATTACTCTTATAAAACCAAAGACAATATAAGAAGAATGAACCAAAAAATGAACTCATGAATATACATGCAAAAATGTCTTAGTATATTGACATATAAATCTAACAATATATAAGAAAATAACAATACATACAAATAATACAATGATCTATATTGTTGTATTATTTGTATGTATTGTTATTGTATAGCAGAGTAACTACAATATACAATACTCTGTTACCAAGAGCATTTTAATCTGGGAATACAGGATAAATTTAACATAAAAAAATTCAATCACTGTAGTCATCATCAGAATAGAGAAGAAAAAAAAACTATTTATTTCAATAGATACAGAAAAATATATGATACAATTTACCATGTTTTCAATAAGAACTCTGAGAAAACTAGAAAGGAAAGAAAATTTCTTCAGCCTTGTATTATTCAATGTTCTCCCTGAACCCCACTCCCATGAATCCTGAACTATATCCCCAGTCCTTTTTGTGATTTATTTTATTTATTTATTATTTATTTACTCTTTTATTTATTTGTTACTGGGGATTGAACAGAGGAGCCCTTTAAAACTAAGCTACATCCCCAGTCTTCTTGTTTTGTTTTTAATTTATTTTGAGTAAGAGTCTCACTAAGTTTCTGGGACTGACCTGTAGCTTGCACTCCTCCTGCTTTAGCTGCCTGAGTAGCAGCTCTTACAGGAGTGAGTCACCACACCAGCTAGTCAGAGCTCTCTAGAGGAACAGAACCAATGGAATATGAATATAAATGATTATAAAAGGGGACTTAATAGATTGACTTTCATAATCAGAAGCTGAATAGTAATGACCATCTGCATGTCAGAGAGCCCATAGAACCAGTAACTGCTGAGTCCAAAAAGCTGAAGCCAGAAGAAGTGGGACCAGTGAGATGGCCATAGTCTGAAACTGAAGGCCTAGTAAAAAAAAAAATCTGTAGTTATGTGACCATCAGTGAAAAATGCCTCAATTCATTCTACTTAAGATCATGAACAGACAAGGAAGGCTATTCCTTGAGGAGAGGAAAATAAATAAATAAATAATACAGTAGAAATAAAAAGTAAAACTGTCTTTATCTGTAGACAGCATGATCAAAACTTTGAAGCATTTCCAAAACTTCAGTATAAAACTTTACAAATTTAGCAATGTTAGAGGATACAAATACAATGTTTTATAAAAATATGTCTAGGCCTGTAATCCCAGTGATTTGGGAGGTTGAGGTAGGAGAACTTCAAGAAAAGCCAGCCTCTGCAAATTATCAAGGCTCTGTGCAACTCAGGAAGACCCTGTTTCAAAATTAAAAAAAAACAAAAAGGGCTGGGGATGTGTCTCAGTGGTTAAATAACCATCGGTTCAATCCCTTGTACCAAAAATAAAAACATGTCTGTTGGGGTGCAGCGAAGCGACGGAGGGGAGAAACCACACAAGAGACTCACTTCATGCAATCGCAGGGGGGAAGTTTATTGAGGATCCTGTTCCAGCGCGCTGGGACTCTGTGCTCACTCAAGAAGGGAGAGCAGCTCAGAGCCCAGAGCGGAGGTCAGGTGGAGCTTAAGTACACTTTTTGGAGAGGGTGGGGGGCTTTGCAGGCATCAGAACAAATCATCATAAGGCGCGGGAAAATTGAACAACAATTCTGAAACATGATTAGTACATACATTGGCGGGAACAATTTAGGCAGAGATGATTGGTCATTTCAAAGTGGGGTATACATTTAAACTGATTGGTTCTGGGGCCTAGATGTGTACGTGTCATGCTACCTAGAGCCCTTAGCTATTAATCAACCAGGGAATCAATGGAGACATTTACTGGGCAGTTCCCTCATTGTTCTAACAATTTTACAGGGATTACAAGTTCCGGGGATAGCAGAGGAATTGTAACAATAGACTTGTATGATTGTAACAATTGTCTTTTTACTTTTTAACCCAGGCCTTGTAATCTAGAAGCTTTACAATGCCCTAGTCTCTTACACTTTAACTCAAGCTCTTGCAGCTTGGAATCAGCTTAGAATTTTTACCTTTACATGTCTATATTCTACCAATAAACATTTGCCAAATTAGTTTTAAAATATTTGTTTTAAGTAGCATAAAAATATTTAGAAATAAATTTACCAAGTGATGTATGTTATAACCTTAAGAGTTAAAAACTTACAAAACATAACAACAGGATTTTAGAGAAAGTCTGATTTACATATGGGAAGTCACACTATTTAAAAGGGTCATCCTTCTCAACTTTTCCATAGTTTTCATGCAACTCCATTCTGAGAGAAAGGGGCATTTGTTTTAGTATTCTTGCCCAAAGCCCAAATGGAATTTAACAAAATGCAGATAGGTTATTTGCCCATTGTTATTTATCAGATGGTAAGTTTCAAAACATTATCAAAATATTTTAAAAATGAGAGGTGAAATTATATTGGCACATTGTATACTTCAAAATATTACCTATGACTAAGAAACACATGTAGAAATGAGAACTCTTCCAGGAACATTCCATGGCCAACTCAAATTACATACTATTTGAATAAACATTCTATGTATTATAAAATCCACATGCTACTTTGAATATAATTTATTTGATTTCTTTACTCTTGCTTCAATACATTGATCTTAAATACTAGATTTTCCTCATCTGTTTTACTTGATTTGGTGAATTCCCCAGAGATGTCAACAACCAAACAATTTACCTTTCATCTCATGTGAATGACAAAAATCAAACCTCGTAAGGGAAGAATAATACAAGTGGAAGAAATGATTTACAGTAGAGGGGGTAGAGAGAGAAGAGGGGAGGGGAGGGGAGGGGAGGGGAGGGGGGATAGTAGAGGATAGGAAAGGCAGCAGAATACAACAGACACTAGAATGGCAATATGTAAATCAATGGAAGTGTAACTGATGTGATTCAGCAATCTGTATACGGGGTAAAAATGGGAATTCATAACCCACTTGAATCAAACTGTGAAATATGATATATCAAGAACTATGTAATGTTTTGAACGACCAACAATAAAAAAAGAAAAAATAAATAAATAAATTACCAATCAGAAACAGAACTGATTTGAGGGTCAAAAAGACCATCTGACCTCATACTTCTGTTTGATATAACTGCAATAAAACAAACCTGATAAAATTTTAAAAAAAATCAAACCTCTATTCTTACTAAGAGTGTTGTTCAGAAGCAAAGAAAACACTATTAATGGGGACAAATATAGGTATATAAAATTTGAAACATGAATTCTACAAGAATTATAGATTTCAAATTCAAGAACTGCATTTTCTATAATTATGATTTTCAGTGATGAGTTCTGCTCCCTCATAAGTTGAAATATAACATTAGAGAAGCAAGCTGAGGCAAAGATACAAAGCAGGGTTTATTTTAAAAAGGGGGTAACATAGACTTCCCCAGGAGGGAGAAGGGAGCCATATCTGATATCCTGGTATCCCCAGAAGCAAGGATGTTTTGTCTTTTTATAAATCCTAGGCTTCCTTTGTTCTTCCGCTCCTTTTCCTTCTTCTTGGCTCTTACATTGTTCTTCATTATTCATTTATTTCTATTGTTATTAATAATAGTGTTTATATTCCAACTTAAATCAGTATGAATATTGGCCAAGAAATTTGAATTAAATCGCTGTTATACAACTATTATTTGCACTTCAAGTTTAAAGACAAAGCGTAGAAATTTTGTGATTGAAAAGACTCTGAATTTTGCTTCCACCAAAGAAACAAAATTACCAGGGATGATACAAAGTGATACAATATTAGCAATACACATGAAGAAAATGGCTTCAGAAAACAGAATTCTTGAGAACAGAATTCTAGGGGTAGAACTGGAAAATGCAGTTGTTCAAGATCATTTCTACACTATGCTCACACTGCTATTTGAATTTTAAGAAACAACTATTGAGTATTATAGTAGATTCTGTGGAAACACAGAATCCCATCTTCAGAATTCATGGCTCCTTTACTCAGTTTCTGGAAATACCAACTGCTGAGAGTTTGCAATTGAAATACTTTCTGGAGAATTGCTATCAGCTGCAAAATAACCACACTATTGTACTTGGTTGTAGTTTTGTTACCGCTGTTTACCGGTGAGGAGTCCTTGCTTCCCCAGTGATGAAGTACAACACCAGAGAAGCACCCGGAGGGAAGTGAGAGAGTGGGAAGTAGAAGGCTTATTAAGGACAGCAGAAAAGACTTCTCCCTGGAGGAAGAAGGGGACCCAAGAGGTGGAATCCATGGAAGGGGGAGGTCTCCCCTCTTTTATAGCTAAGGTCTTCATTCAGCTTTCCCGCATTCCTGTCCTCTGTTCTGTTATCTTGCAGTGTTAGAATGTAGGTGGGAAAGCCCAAAGGTGTTGGACAGATGCGCCAGAGGAGTAATCTGGGCAGGAAGGGCCTGGGGCGGCTTTTGATCAGCATCTCCCTGTTTGCTGGGAGCTGCTTCATTAACATTTCTTTAGAATGGGCTCCAGGCTTTGGGAACATTAACATTTCAATTTCCCCAAGTGCTGCTCTGCTTTCCCCCCCGGGCTCCAGTCTCAATGTGGCCTTCATTCTCAATTTTTCACGATTTAGACCCGATTTACCTAACTACACTAACTACCTATCTTTAAATCTGGCTTCAGTTATTGGAGTCAAAAATATGGATACGGATATGATCTTATCTGACAGCAATATGGTAGACAATATCGAAAGAAAAAATTATAACAGATTTAGTTAAAAATCTAATTTGCTTGAATTATAATTTATAAATCAGGTCAACCTCCAGTCTTCAGGATAGAAGGAAAGCTCTGAGTAGGCAAAGGCAAAAGAGTAAGTTTTCCAGGTGGGAATGTTATGCTTGAATTCGGGACCCCCAAAAGACCACCAGAGACCCAAGATCTATGTAAGCAGCAAAGAGGTGTTTATTGCGAGCTAGCTTGGTCTTCCGTGCGCGCGCGCGCGCGCGCGCGCGCGCACACACACACACACACACAGCAACTGGTGACTCTGAGAGGCCCCGAGCCCAGAGTTTGCAGCAGTTTTATACATTCTTTGAAGAAGGCAGGGACCTCCACATACATCATAGCATCTCTTAGCAAATCATCACACACCATGGGGAAAATCAAATAACAACTCTAAAACATGATTAGCACATTCACTGGCGAGAACAAGTCGGGTAAGGGTGATTGGTCAGTACAAAAGGGGTATTCATTTGAACTGATTGGCTTAAGCCAAGAGGGGTGTTCCTGCTGAACTACATGGTTTCTCAACACCATAAACTACTGTGAGGGTCATCTGGCATCCCAGGTATTTCCCTGTCTCATGCTGATTGGTGGCTGCTAGGGGGTTGCTATGGATCCCCACCTAGCCTGACTGAGTCAGGGACACCTGGCTTAGCAGATCTCTCCTGTTACTTGTAGATAAACCACTTAGCAGGGTGGGAAAGTGCCTAGGAGTGCTCTGTGGGTCTTTCCAAGGACAAAGGTCATGTCCCTTCCTTGGACAGGCTTTGCTCTGAGATAGAGGCTGGTTTTTCATGTGCTGGAAAAAAAATGAACAATCAAAACAAAAACCAACTTTGTTTCATAAGTGAGTTATTTAAAGAGTCGGGGGAAAAACAACTGTCCTTATTTTCTATAAAGAACAGGCCAGTGCTCCAGGAAAACTCTCTTAATTTAAGTACAAAACTTAGTGTTGTACCTGTTTCAACCTCAGGGCTGCAAAGACCACAGCATACTATTTTCTGATTCCAAAGAAAGAAATTGTGGACTCAATGGAAAGCGTTTTGACATTTTACTACTCATATGCTCCTCAGCTGTGACAAGCTAGGATAAAATGGAGGGCTACACCAGGCCAACCAGAAGGGGACATATATACAGGATAGATTGCATGCCAAGTGCCTGTATGCGTTTCTTCAGATGTACATGACTTTACTTCACAACCAAATTTATCCAGCTTTGATCCTGATCTGAAGATTAGAGGTAGTGGGAGTGGCCAGTTTCCCTCCTTCTTGCCCCAGTGTAACATATTCTTGGTAGTTCTTCTTAGTTCCCCTTCAGAAACATCAACAACTTCTATGCACTGACTAGTATTTACCCTGAAGTACCAATGCCCCTTTACTGTCTGTTCAGCCTCTACAAAAACCTATGAATAATTTTCATCAACTTCATCACACTTAAAATCTTCCACAAGTTCCATTCCTTTCCAAAACCCTTTTAGAAGTCTCTCAAAATTTTCACAACTTGTCCAAATCCTTACTTGGTCTTTTATTTTATCTCTCTTTTCTGTGTTGGAGCCACATTTATCTTTAGAACAAGAACAACAAAATTACCTTCCTTTTCCTTCAACACATTTTTATATCCTGTAACTTTCTTTGTAAAACATACCTCATTTTCTTCACAGAGATTTTTTTCCCTTTGTCATATAAAAGCAAAATACCAAAGTGTATAGACCTTAAACTTCCTACTTAATAATTGATGCTTTTGTATTTTTACTTGGAAATAGTCTAGATCTCTAATGAATATTACTTATTTGGTAGGATAAAACCTTAATATTTTAGGTTACTAAAAAACATTTTTTAAGCTGTTAGGGATTTATTGATAGTATGTATCTCATTAACAATTACCTAATTTACTCATCTTTATCAATTGCCTGAATTTTTAATGGAAACTTTTGAGGCATTAAATAAAGCTAGCCAGCCATCATCTTGTCATTTTATACATGTGGATTTCTTTAAATAAAAAATATTTAAAAGTCTATCCACCTAAGATTTCCCAAGTCAAGTAAATTTTTGAAAGCATTTGGGTTCATGTTTTCAATCTATGAGCACTCATTTTCAGTTCAATGGTACCATGAAAACAACACAAAAATTTAAGTGTACATGTAGACTTAGCACACAGTATACCTGTATATGCAAACATATATAAAATGCAGAAAGAAAAAAAAAATTTACAGTTTTCTTTTTTGGTACCAGGGATTGAACTCAGGGGACTCAAGTATTAAGCCACATCCTCAGCCCTATTTTGTATTTCACTTAGAGACAAGGTCTCACTGAGTTGCTTGGCACCTCACTTTGCAAAGACTGGCTTTGAACTCCTGATCCTCCTGCTTCAGCCTCCCTAGCTGCTGGGATTACAGACATGCGCCACCACACCCAGCTACAGTTTTCATTTTGATTCATCATTCAGTTTTAGCTTTTTAGAAGTGCCCCCCTCCGCCCATCCAACACACACAAGAATATTCTTCCATGCTTGATATAGTACCCAGGGCCTGGGCATGCTAGGCAAGTGCTTTACCACTGGATTCTTTAGATTACTTATTTGATCACCTCCTTTATCATCCTAAACAATCCTTACCTCTACATTTGCACTTCCAAATGTAAAATTCCTAGTTAAAAGAGTATAAAAATATTGCATTTCAAAAATACAGATCCTAACCTAAGCATCATTAAACTAAGGACATACATCAGATGGAGGTAGCAGAAATCTAATCCCAGTCACTTAGGAGGATAAAGATAAGGTCAAGGGCACTTTAGGGAGTTGAAAAATAAAATTTAAAAAGGAAAGAGCTGGGGATGTAATTCAGTGTTAAAGCATTCCTTGGTTCAATCCCCAGTACCACCAAAGAGAGAGAGAGAGAGAGAGAGAGAGAGAGAGAGAGAGAGAGAGAGAGAGAGAGAGATTGTTAAGAAGATTTAAGTTAACATATTTTCAAATATTACTGCAAGGTCATCTAGAGGGAAACATCTTTAACAAATGGAAATTTGTTTTACAAAGAGAAATTGAAGATTGAACTCTGGTTATTCTATCAGTGAGCAACATCTCCAGTACTTCTTTAAATTTTTATTTTGAGATAGGTTCTCATTAATTTGCTAAGGCTGGTTTACAAACATGAGATCTTCCTGTGTCAGCCTCCTAAATCTGTGGGATTATAAGCATGCACCACTAATGTTCTGGAGTACAAAGAAATTTTAAATGAACAACTAAAATATAAGAAAATCAGACTTTGGAAACCTATCTAGCTAATAAAACCTTTTAATCTGAAATATTTTCTAATCTGAAGTGGCACCTTAGTGAATATGGCAAAGAAGATTTTCTGTGTCCACCCGAATTGAGAAATTACTTGGGAAAGTTTCCTTGAGCATTTTAAAGTTTTCCCTTCCTGTTATAATTGGCCACAGATTTCAGTCATTTTAGAAAGTGGTTTCTAGAGGATTAGGGATGTAGCTTAATGGTAGAGTGCTTGCCTAGCATGCCAAGGAGGGCCTTAGGTTCAATCTCACACACACACACACACACACACACACACACACACACACACACACACACACACTCTGCTTACTTGAGGTTTTAAAACATTTCCCTTTGTCTCAAATTTTAGACATGCTCTGTCAGAAATTTTTTTTAACCCTTTGTTTTATTGCCCAAGAGCTCTAGTTTAGTGTATAAGAAAACCAATTTAGAGATATCAAGTTTACCTCATTAAGAGAAACATAAAGCCAAATAATCCTTAGTTGAATTACTCTGTTTTTCTAAGTATTTGTAAGTTGAGGCACCGTAATTATCAAATACAAGCCTTGTTGGGATACCAAATGTCTGTTTCTTCCAAAAACAGCTTCCTTCATTGATTTCTGTTTTCTATTTTAGCAGAGACTCCCAGTCTCCCCCGAAATGTGGACTTCTACCCTGATAGACCTTGTGTTTTGGATTGGTTTTCTATGCTGCTTCTGTAAGTAGCTTCTTCAGCTTTTGCTCTGAGGCCAGTTTCCTCTCCAGTGTTTTAGGTTTATCCTGCACATTTACAAAACAAACAAAGACACTGGGCGATCACTTCCTATGACTTCCCAGATGAGCCAATAAAGTTTTTGATTCTGATTCAGCTGCAGGGTCTTTTGATCAATTTGGCTAGAAATCATAAATATGCAAAGTGTAGCTCCCTTTGTGTTAGCAACTCTGAGCTGTGAATGACATTGGCTTTCAGCTCTTAGCATTAGGCTCTCCTCAGTGTTTTCCTCCTGACAGCCAAAGCCAGCAGCCATCGGTGACTCTGAAACTCTTCTACCCCAGAACCAGTAGCTACCCAGAGCTCTCCGAACTGTTCCAGCAGCCAGTGCTGGAAATCTTTCTTACTCCCTGCTATTCTTGAACTGCTAGTTGCCTTCAGTGTTACCAGCACTGGCTGCTGGCTGCTTTTATTGCCAGCAGCCTCAGTGTTACCAGCTCTTAGTGCAACCAGCTCAGCCTGCAGTACTTGAGATAAAAATTATGAATAGGGAAAATAAAACTTCATTTTAAAGAAGCTTTATTAGGACCTACACTGCAGCATAAGAAAGGCCAATACAGGAAGCATTATGATAAGGGGAAGGGGAAAGCTGTTTATATAGATCAAAAGGAGGGCTGGTGTGTGCAGGCACAGTGTCCTAGCAACTAACCATAGGCTTTCTGCTTGGACACGCATGGGGGAAAGGCTCCTTGTGGACTGAATTAGGAACCGCTAAAGAGATGGCAAAGGAATAGAGTCATCCAGGTGACTGTGGATGGTGTCATCTGGGCTGGAGCCACTACAGAAGTTACCAAAGCCAAAACAAAATGTTTCCACAGTATATCTGCTTTAGCACAGCCTAGGTGTGAAGAGGTTGGGGGGAGCTATATCCAGATGTTTCTAATGTTGGAGATTGAACCAAGGAGCACTACTGCCACTGAATTACCTCTCCATTCATTTTTAATTTTTTTATCTTGAGGCAAGACTTTGCTAAGTTGCTAAGAGTCTCAATAAATTTTTGAGGCTGGCCTCAAACTTGCTATCGTTCTGCCTCAGTCTCTTGAATTACTGGGATCATAAGTGAGCACCACCATACACCCATCCAGTTACTGATGTGTGAATATATGTGGATAAAAATTATTTCTTGGAGAATGTAAGGCCCATCTTTACTCAGTCTAAGAAAGAGGTATGTTGTTCTTGAAATTTTCAGATGAGGCTCTTGCACATTGTAGAGTGTTCTTCCTTACACTTCTACCTTTTGGGGATTGGCAGGAATGAATGACTTTTCTCTTTGGTATGTTTAAAAGAGGTAGTCATTGAAATGTTATACTAATAGGGAAAGGTTGCATGAACGGGAAAAAGAAACAAAAAAAAGCAAAAAGGCAACTATTATGGTTTAGATGTTAGGTAATCCCCCAAAAGCTCATGTGTGAGACAATTCAAGAAGGTTTCGAGGATAAATTATTAGGTTGTGAGAGTCTTAAAAACAATCATTGACTTAATCACCCTGATAACTAAGTGGTAACTGAAGGCAGGTAGTGTGTGGCTGGAGGAAATGAGGGCATGTCTTTTTGGGTATATATTTGGGAGCTGAGCTTAGGCTCCTCTGTCCCCTGGTGTGATTCTTGAGCTGCTTCCTTCCACCACACTCTTCTTCCATGATGTTCAACCTCACCTTGAGTCCCAAGAAATGAAGCCTGCTATCTATGGACTGAGACCTCTAAAGCCATGAGCCCCCAAATAAACTTTTCTTCCTTAAAATTGTTCTTAACAGTTCTTTTAGTCAAAGCATCAAAAAAAAAAAAAAAAACAGTTGACTGAAACAGCAACTTTAAATAATGGAGGAGTATTGGAAGAGAAGATACTAAATGCTAGCAAAGTGGTTCTGACAAATGTTCTGAAAGGACAGCCAAATTAACTAGTTTGGGACAAACTGCATACTCTCAACCAAAAAAAGGGGAATCTTGGCCCCGGGAAGGGTTCACCATCACTCACCCAAGGACATGATCTGGTAGGAGGGCCCAGGATACCCCTTCTATTACATGGCGCAAATCTGAGTGCTGTCTCCGATGAAAGTGGATTTTTCTGGGTTTCCACATGGGTTCCAAAAGTGTCAATGCAAAATGACTCTTCTTAAAAGGAAATATGTTCATTCTGCATGAAATCTGAGTGACCCTGTCCCAGGAGCACAGATTTAAGTTACCCTAAATTACATTTCACCAGGGAAGCGATTACATAATTTTTATGGTCATAGAGCAAAATAAAGTCATAAATCACTACATTCACCAATTATGCCATTGGGGACATTCAGGTGGGCAGGCTACAGCAACATATATATTAGTCATGCAAGTGTTAGGTCAGATATAAAAGTTAAGGTAATTGGCCTAAGATAACCCAATATAATTTTGACTCTCGATTTAGAACATTCCATGTCTTCATAATCACAATGTTCTAGGCAACCAAGCTCAAGCAGTCTGCAGCATCTTTAACATAGACGCAGCTTCCTCAGAGAATTTCAGTTCAAAAAAGTAACACCAAACTTCATATTCTACTCTGTAGTCTCAAATGTGAAATAGAATATGATGCAGTAGAAAAATTACAGATCAATTTAGGACATGGATTGGACTCTGATGGCATCCAAGTATGAGAAAATGAACAATCCTTTAACTTCTGAGAACATTTTTTCCTCTTCTGTAAAACTGAGTTTGCAATTGCTACAGTTCTCTCAATTTTTAGTTGCTGTCAATCTAACATAGCATAGAGTGTTTTCCTTTCATCCTTCCCCCCTGTATCCGCCCATCTTTCTTTCAGGGCAGATGCATGACTCTTAGGCTCTTAAGCCCAGTGTTTTTCTTTTTCAGCAAATACACACTAAACCGCTAGTCTTCCCTTAGTAACTTACAGAATAAAAGAGTGACTGGTTTTATGCAAATTGATGCTGTCTTTATTACAATGCAAAATAGCAAATATTTCTATTAGCAAGCAGTTTGCCCACATGACATAAATGTTTCTAACTGTAGAAAACACATGGCTTGGGGATCATGAATCTTTAATGGGTTTGAATTTTAAAGACACTAAGATAAAAATAGCCCTTGGAACTCTCAAGTAATGTTGATTACACATTAAATTTTGCCATGCATCATAAAGATAATATGTCTCTGTGAATTCCATTTCTATTTCTCATTATCTGCATCCTACATCATTAACTTTTAATGAAAGTGGCTTTTATTTGCTGTCCAACATTGGAAATGTTCATTTTTCTTCTTCAAATGCCTAAGTATTTTTGAACAAAGATTTTTATTTTGGTATGCAGTTCATATTTACAGCTGTGTTTTATACTTTTGAGTTTGTTATTGCTGAAATTAGAAGGATATAAAATTGTCAGTATAAAAAAGAATTTGCCAGTGTCTCATCATATCATACCTTTACCATAAGAGCAAGAAATTTTAGGGAAAAAAATACCCTGATATAGATGTTCTGGTGCCCCAAGAAAGCATTAAAACAATATGATTCAATTTTTTTTTTTTTTTTTTTTTTGGTACTGGGGATTGAACTCAGGGGCACTCAACCACTGAGCCATATCCCCAGCCCGATTTTGTGTTTTATTTAGAGACAGAGTCTCTCTGAGTTGTTAAGCATCTCACATTTGCTGAGGCTGGCTTTGAACTTGTGGTCTTCCTGTTTCAGCCTCCTTGAGCCACTGGGATTACAGGCATGCAACACCATGCCTGGCTTGATTCAAATTTTTACAGTTTGACAGAATCATACTCAAATACCATGCTATCTAGCAACATAGCAGGGTATAGATTAATAAATTTAAGGGCAGGGGTCTCTTTCATTGATTCTTATGCCAGAGAATGATTTCTTTGAAGCTAGCAAGCATGAGACTGCATCTACATGAAAATAAGTTGTGAGTAGAAAACAGTTTTGTATTGTTGTTAGATTAAACCCAAGGACACTCTACCCATGAGCTACATTCCCAGTCATTTTTTTAAAATTTATTTTATTATTTTATTTTATTTATTTTGAGACAGTGTTTTTAGATTGGCCTCAAACTTGAGATCCTCCTGCCTCAGCCTTTTAAGTAGCTGGGATTACACATGAGCACACACACCTGGTTTCATAGGTGATGAATGTCATTACCATGGCATAAGGCCACAACTACTTAAATAAGCAAAGGCACTGATAACATCTCTGCCCTTCTATTTAAGAAATAATAATTTTTAAAAGTCACATGCAAAGATACCACTTAATTGACAAGAAATTTAAGGCTTGATTCCACATTTTAAAATATAATTGTCATGTTCACAGAATTACCATTTTATACCTCAAGCCAACTGTGTAACTCTAGTGTTAACCATCAAAAAGCTCTACTGTTGAGAGTAAAGGAATCCAGAGAATTTTTTGTTTGTTGTGTTTTTGTGATACTGGGGATTGAACCCAGGAACACTGTATCAGTGAGCTACATTCCTAAACCTTATTATATTTTATTTTTGAAACAGGACCTAGCTATGTTGTCCAGATTGGCCTTGAACTTGCAATCCTCTGATTCATCCTTCTGAGTTACTGGGATTAAATGCTTGCATCACCACACAGCCTCAGATAATTTTAACCCATTGTTTTATCTTGATGTAAGCTCACTTTGCCTTGTGGACATGACCTCAAAGTATTTTCCCCCATATTTTTATTAGTACATTGTAATTACACCTAACAGTTTTTGCATTATTAGATATTCAGACGTGCACATAATATAACAATGTAATTGGCCAATATTATTCCCCAGTATTTCTAATTTTCCTCTCCTCTTCCCTTCCTGTGGTCCTTTCCTCTGGTTTACTGACTTCACTTCATTCCATGAGATCCCTTCACCTTTCTTTCCATTTTTTTTCTCTCTAGCTTCCACATATGAGAGAAAATATACAACCCTTGACTTTCTGAGTCTGGCTTATTTTGCTTAACACATAATGCTTTCAAATACTGCCTATTTTCCTGCAAATGACATAATTTTATTCTTCCTTATGGCTAAATAAAATTCCATTATGCATATATCCCACATTTGCTTTATCCATTTATCACCCATTGATGGACTATTGGCTATTTTGAATTGTGCTGCTGTTAGGATGGGTATGCATATATCATTATAGTATGATGATTTTAATTCTTTAAGGTAGACATCAAGGAGTGGTACAGCTGTGTCATATGATGGTTTTCTATTTTTTTTGAGGAACTTCCACACTGTTTTCTATAGTGGTTGTATTAATTTATAATCACACTAGAGTGTAAAAGTGTTCCTTTTTCTTCATATCCTCTCCCACATTTATTATTGTTCTTTTCTTGATGGCTTCCATTCTAACTGGAATGTTATGAAATCTCTGTGTCACTGTGTTATGCTCAAATTCGGGACCCCAAAATACCACCAGAGACCAAGATCAATGTAAGCAGCAAAAAGGTGTTTGTTGCAAGCTACCTCTCGATCCTCTTCATGCACACAGCAACAGGTGATTCTGAGAAACCCCGAGCCCAGGGTTTACAGCAGTTTTATACACTCTTTGGGGAAGGCAGAGACTTCACAAACATCATAGCATCTCTTAGCAAATCATCAAACACCGAGGGAAAATCATACAACAACTCTAAAACATGATTAGCACATTCATTGGTGGGAAAAAGTTGCGTAGGGGTAATTGGTTAGTACAAGAGGGGGATTAATTTGAACTGATTGGTTCAAACCACGAGGGGTGTTCATGCTGAACTACATGGTTTCCCAACATGTTATCAACCACCATAAACTACTGGGAGGGTCAATTGGCATTCTTGGTATATTCCCTGTCTCATGCTGATTGGTGGTTGCTAGGGGGTTGCTATGGGTCCCCACTTAGCCTGACTGAGTCAGGAACAACTGGTGCTGCAGATCTCTCCTGTTATTTGTAGATAAACAACTCAGCAAGGTGGATATGTGCTTAGGAGTGTTCTGTGGGTCTTTCCAAGGACAAGGGTCTTGCCCCCTTCCTTGGACAGGCTTTGCTCTGAGGTAGAGGCTGGTTTTTCAACTGTGATTTGCATTTTCCTAATTTTTAAGGATGTTGAACATTTTTTTCATATATTGCTGTCTATTTGTATTTCTTCTTAAGAGAAGTGTCTGTTTAGATCATTTTCCCATTTACTGGTTGGGTTATTTGCTTTTTGGTATTTTTTTGAACTTTTTATATATTCTGGACAATAGTCATCTGTCAGAAGAGTATCTAGGAAAGATTTTCTCTCCTTCTATAGGTTCTCTCTTCATATTCTTGCTTCCTTTGCTGTGCAGCCTCAATCTATTTTTTTTTAAACCCAGTCATTTGTTTCACCAGCTTAGTCACATAAGTATCCTACATGCAGGAATGGAAGAGACCTCCTCCATCCTGTAACATCAGGGATTAAAGATATCCAGCTCACTTGTTTTCTGGCCAAATAAGGCATCAGAATCACTCACTCACTCCAAATAGAGTTTAGAGGAAATCGCATCACAGTATTTAGAGTTGATAAAGGAGAAACATTTTTTTAAAGTTAAAAACTAAAGATATTTCTCTCTGTGTACAAATAGAGCAGGGTTACTGAGAGAGTACATTTGGGAATTTTAGACATTTGGATTGTAATAAAAGAGTGGCAGCTTCAGAAAGACTGTTTTATAAATAAGGCATCTCACTGACAGCTGAAAGTGTCCCCCATTGCCACAAATTTTCTTTGCTTTTTAATGTGTTGATTTGTTTCCTCACCATGCTTTGGTCTCCATCCTTTCAAAGAAGAACATTTAAATACAAGATATATAGAAAAACAGATGACATTGCTTTAATACACTATATTATCACCTCTTTTTATTTTTCAAACAGTCATTTATTTTGGTAGCATCCTATGGGAGCCCAAGAAGAAATTAAAGAATCTGCAATATTACATTTTGACAATGCTATCCTTTCATTTATTCTTAAATGTGATACATTAGTATGTTATGTCAATGCTCACCTTTGCAGATTGCATACGAGTGGTTAAGTGCTCAGGATATAGCTTCGTGAAGGCTGTAATTCATTATACTTAGCAACTGTGTGACCATCAACTTAATACCTATTCTCTTGTAGCCCTGAGTTCCTTATCCTAAAGAGAGAAAATAATAATGGTGTTTGCCTCACAGAGCTCTTAAAACTCAATGGAGGTAATAAGTACAAATTCTTTAAATTTTAGTTAGAAAGAGATCATTTTTTTTTATACCTTTGATTATATGCCTTTCGTACCTAAGTGGATTTTTAGTCATTTAAAGTCATTGTCCAGATAAAGAACTTGCATACTGAGAACAATTATATCTTTCCTAAGACATCCAATGCTTTAATAGTAGAATCACAACTAGAGAAAAGTCTTTTTACATTCCTATTCTTGTTCTACTTATAAAATAATATGTTAAAAGAAATAAAGTGCTCTCTACTTCCTGGTTGGCATGTGCTGAGCTGCTTTTCCTCTGCCTTATTCTTCTACCAGGTTGTTCTCCTTCGTCTCAGACTCAGAGCTAAGGAGTCAGCCAACTGTAGAAACCATGTGTCCAGAATAAACTTTCCCTTCTCTAAAATAATGATGTAAAAACATTCCAAAATAGATTCTGTAAGATTAGTAAAATCAACAAATATTTAATGAAACTCAGAAAGAGATATTATTGTCAAACTCATTTCACCAACTTGTTCCTTATTTCAGAAACTATTGCAAAGTATATGTTAATGATGAAATACTTCAATGTTTTTAACTGAAAAAGAATATAAGACGATACATCATGAGAAAAAGTGTGTTCATGAAACTGATAAAATAAAAATATTTGTGCCATGAGAGTCAAAGAAGAAATACTCTTCCAATGTAAACCTTAGTTGTAACCAAGTTCAGATCCACTGTGCTTTGTGGAGAATCCTGAGAACTTTCAGAAGAATCTCAACCCTCAGAATGAAGTCACTTCTGGCAAGAAAACACTCATTTGTCCGCTGTCTCAGTCCTCAGCTGTCCCTTATTGTCTCAAGACAATTTATACTTGTATTTACACCTAGAGATTTATTCCCCCTACTGTCCTTCTGTAAATAAGTTTTTTAAAAAATAATATGAATATTCAATTTTTCTTCTGGAATATAACTTTAGCTTATAAAAAAATCTTATACCCACTTAAACTGTGAACTCCACAAGGATGAGTGAGGACCTTATTTTATTCTATTAACCACTGTTTCACCAACACCTAGCATAGTGTTTTGTACATAGGGGTCCATTGCAAATATCACATGATTTTATAAAACCTAGAGTTTTTGTACCTAGTATGTGAATCTTCATATAAATAAAATTGCAAAATTAGTTTACTGATTTTTCTGTTAACATGTGAAAACAACTGGATAGATTTTCCACAAATTTGAACATTTTTAGAATGTTCTTACTTAAAATACATGCAAACACTAGACAATACCTCAAATTCATATACTTTCATCCTCAAGAGTAGCTAAGACTACTGAGGGTGGAGGTAAAGGCAGGTCTGTAATCCCAGTTTCCAGGGAGGCTGAGGCAGAGGGATCATAAGTTTGAGGAGAGCCTGAAAACTTAAGGAGACTCTGTCTGAAAATAAAATATTAAAAACATTTGAGGTGTTTCTCAGAGGTAAAGTGTCTCTGAGTTCAATCACTGCTATCCCCCCAACACACACACACACACACACACACACACACACACACACACACACACACACCATACACAGAGGAATCAGAATTGAAGGTGAAAAAAGGTATAACTATGATATATAATTTTAAATTTTAATTGAAAAAGATTAAGAGAGAGAGAGAGAGAGAAACAGAGAGAGAGAAAGAGAGAAAGAAAGAAAGAAAGATAGATAGATAGATAGATAAATAGTCAAAAATATTAAACAGTGGTTTAAGATATGAGACTGTAGTCAAAACTCACCAATAAAAATGTTCTTCATGACAAGCATTGGCATGCTCTAAAGATGATTCTACATTATCAAACCAGATCTTAAAAACCCCTATGAAGGCTATTTTTTTTCTTTTGTTTATGGTGTTGGGAATTAAACCCACGGCCTCATGAAAGCTAGGAAAGCACTTTACCACTGAGCTAAATACTGAGCCCTTTTTACTTTATTTTGAGACAGGATCTCCCTAAATTTCCCAGGCTGTCATTGAATTTATAATCTGTCTACCTCAGTCTCCCAACTAGCTAGGATTACAAGTGCATATCCCCATGCCCAGCATGACAGCTATTCTTAAGGTTTTGCTAACCAGAGAATAGACAATCACTACAGCAATACAAGGTCTGAATTTTTATAGTGATCTTTGCCCCTTATCTGATATAAGATTACAAGATCTCTACTGTCCAATTCATCCATTGCTCATTTTGGTGCTCTGAGTTGCTTCATGGTTCCAACCTATGTAACTGACCAATACGAGTTTTGCTATACCCTTGGGCTACCTTTAGCTGCTACTGATGTCCCGTGGCAGAATTGTCCTTGTCCATAGATGGGGAAATAGACACACCATAAAAATTGGGGATTAAACCAGGTGCAGCGTCACATTCCTGTAATCCCAGAAGCTTGGGAGGCTGATACAGGAGGCCTCTGTAATTTAGCGAGGGCCTAAGTAATTCAGCAAGACCCTCTCTCTAAATAAAATACAAAAAAGGGCTGGAGATGTGGTTCAGTGGTTAAGCATCCCTGAGTTCAATCCCCAGTATCAACAACAACAACAACAACAACAAACCTGGGCACTAGGCCAAGTTTTGTTATTTCTACAATGCATGACCTTTAATAAGTCATTTTTCAAACCTATGTGGCCTCGGCTACAAATGTGAATATTATTTTGTCAAAGGTTTTTCTAAATCTAGATCTTATTTTTCATTCCAGTTGAAGCAAAAAAGAAGGTCTGAAGATACGAATCATGAATAGCTTCACAAAGAAGCTTTTCTATGCTCCTTAAAGTAAAAACAGGACTGAATCTAATCCAGACTGAAAATATAGTGTTCAGATGGAGACAGCTATGTTGATTCAGGCACAGAGATGGAAAAGTACACATCACCTACTAGATAGTGCCTATCTTAGACATTGGTAAATGATCATTTGTATTCTATTCATGATGGAAAATTGGTCATTAATAAGAGATTATGAAAGCTAAATTTATTCAATATAAAGATCTTTGCTTTATTCTATTATGTAAAATGCCCATTCCTTTGCAGTTAAACTGTCTTTTTAATGTGGAGTATCAGAAGTTCATTACACATCATATGGTTTTTCAAAATGTCCTTAGTCTACAAAAAATAAAATTGACAGCCATAGAATGGCATTTAGAATGCTTTCTGAAATATTACTAGTCCATGAAAAAACAATGGAATCCCTTATGCAAATCAAAGAGGAAACAATTTGGTGCTTCAGAATCTTTGGTCGACTCTATGATTAATAAGAGAAATTGAAGGCCATTAATATTATCATCAACACTACTTTACTAGAGAAGAAATAAAGGAACAGATAAGTCAGGTTTCATTTTCTCGACTTTATAAATTAAAGGCACATATTTTTAATGCCTTCAAATTTGGGAGTGACTTAGATCAAAGGGGAGCTATTTAAAAATTATTGTTTTATGACTTATTTTTTAATAATGCATAAGAAAATAACTTGTAGAAGAAGTTCATCTAGAAAAGGGAAAATAACTAAGTAGTATGATCAATGACAAAGAAAGATATGAAGAAAGTGGCATGAATTCTTTTGTTTCAGACATATTCGGGTTAATATCACAAATCCACCCTCTTTAGCTCTATTTGTTTTGAAAAATAATGCAAGAGTTTAAAAGAAGCCATAGAAGTACTAGAAGAAAATATTGGTGAATTCCTCTTTAAACTCAATACAAGAGAAGACTGACTATAGGTCTATCCACCTCTTCTACTTTCTTCTGGTAAGAACTTCACTTTCCTTTGGGAGGTTATATGTGATTTGGGTAGGATTCTCAACCAAAGTGCATTGCCTTCTCTGGTGAAAACATAGGTTAGTGAGTAAAACTAGTCCAGTAAGTCTTTCTTTTTCAGAATTTTAATATATTTGTGGATCATATAAGCATTAAATATGAGAGGAGCCAGATAGATACAAATTTCTTAGGCCCTCTCCTCCCTGAAAAGGCAGAAATGAATAAAATGAAAGAGAGAGAGAGAGAGAGAGAGAGAGAGAGAGAGAGAGAGAGAGAAAAAAAGAAGACCTCACACTGGGAAATTACATCAGGACTAAAGAAAATAAATGCTAACAACATATTTGAATTTTTAAGGTGGTAGGAAGATTGTAACATAAAGATTTAAAATTTGAAAAAAAAGAGGCAAATTTAGAAATAATAAATAATAGGAAGAGGGAAGTCATCTGAACCTGGATCAACAATGATTTCTGTTTTGAGTATTCAGAGAATATAGAAGATGGGCTGTTCATATTGTAAAACTGTACAACAGTCACAGTAAATAGCAGATGGAGTGAAGAAGTGGACATGATAGGATAGACAGAAATAGAGCATTCTATCCCTGCTGTGTTCTTGGTACACTCTGTACCGGAAACTTTTCAATGGCACTATTCACTCATTTACCCTTCAGTATTATGTTGTAAGTTCTGTAAATTAATTTACTATCTTGACCAAGTTTTATTGATAATTGCAAAGTTCTCATTTGTATGTTTCTTCAAACACACTTATTGCAGTTCAACTGTTACTTATCACTTGTTATAGTTTAGATGTGAAGTGTCTCTCAAACACTCATGCGTGAGACAATGCAAGAAAGTTTTGAGTTCAGTTGATTGGGTTTTAAAAACCTTATCCTAATCAGTTAATTAATCTCCTGTACGGATTAACTGGCTGGTAACTGTGAGCAGTCAGGGTATGGCTAGAGTAGGTCGGTCATTGGGGACATGACTTGGGTTTTATATTTTGTCCATGGGGAGTGGAGTCTCGCTGTCTGGTTTCTGGTGTGGTATTCTGAGCTACTTTCTTCCACCACACACTTCTGTCATGATGTTTGGACTCATTTTGGGCCTAGAGGAATAGAGCCAACTGTCTATAGACTGAGACCTCTGAAACTGTGAACCCCCAAATAAATTTCTATTCTAAATTTGTTCTTGTCAGGTCTTTTGGTCATATCAGCTAAAAAAGCTGACTAAAACAGAAATCGCTACTGGGATTGGGGCCATTGCTGTGACTAACATGACCATATGGTTTAGATGATTTTGGAGCTTTTAAGAATTTTGTGATTTTTAAAGAGGCAAGCTAGAATAGTTTTAGCTTGTAGTGAATGGAGTTTAATGGGTGATTCCGGTAGAAGCTCAGAACACGAGATAGTAATGACCGATCTCAAGAAGTTTCAGAGGAGAAGAAGTACTCTATTGGAAGTTGGACTACAGGCCATTTCATATTATATTCTGGCTAAGACATCTACATTTTTTCCCATGTCCTGAGACTTTCTGTGATGCTGAATTTAAAGATGATGAACTGATTAATCTGGCAGAAGAAATTTCAACACAGCATATCTCTCTGGGAGTGGCATGGCAATTGTTGGCAGCTTTTAGCCAAATTTATTATGATCATCAGGAACAGAAAGGAAAGAAGAAATATTTGAAAAACTTGCAGTTAGCCCAGAAAACTTTAAATAAAACTGAAGATAAGTAATGTGGGTTGTTAGAGATATTAAAACCACTAAAGAAATGCCAAAGACTTTGCCAAAGACAACAAGAAAGATGGTTTAAGGGCATCTCAGGAATTGGCAAGATTATACCCATCTCAGGCTCAAGGATATAAAAGTAAACGTTCCTTTGAGAACAGACCAGTGGGGCACTGGACTGGCACAGAGTGGCCTAGAGAGAAGTTTCACCATGCTCAGCCACCCAGGCACTCAGAAGCTGCTGCAGTCAGGGTCCCAGGAGGCTTTATTATTGCTCTTTATAGCAGGAGACCTTGGTGACAACCACATGGTGCTGGTTCTTTAGGAATGCAGGAAGCTGGAGATAGGGGTTCCTGGAGATATCTACGGAGACTTCAAAGGAAGGCCTGGAAAGCCAAGCAAATTGCAGCAGGGTCAGAGTCCCTGTGGGATGCACCTGAGATGGTGATGTGTGCTGATGTGAGCAGGAAGCCAAAGCTGCAGTGGAGACCTCCAAGATTAAGAAATGCCTGTAATGTAGACTATCTGCCAAGAAAAGCTGCAGACATTGAACTGAGACAAGCCATGTGGGCTGCAATCAGTGAAGCCATGTGAGTGGCTACACAAGCCCTTTGGAGAGAACAACACAATGCCACGTGCTCCAGATGTCACACATGGAACTATAGGAATTGTTTACCCAGCTGGGTTTTGATCTTCTTTAGCTCCATCCCTTCGGTATAAGCTCCTATTTTTCCTTATGGAATGGTAATGTTAACTCTGTGCCTTTGTATATTAGGTATATGTAACTTTTGATTTTTATAGGGCTCATACCAAGAATTTTACTTGAGTTTCAGAAGAGACTTTGGACTTGGGCTTTTGGGAAATCCTAGAACTGTTGATACTACAGGGGACACTTGAGATGCTAAATATATTTCACAATGTTAGATGGGAATGAGCTTATGGGAGCCAAGGGTGGAATGTTATGGTTTAAATATGTGGTATTCCCCAAAATCTCATTTGTGAGACAATGCAAAGAAAGTTTAGAGGTGAAATGATTGCATTATTAGACCTTTTATGTAATTAGTACATTAATCCCCTGAAGGGATTAACTGAATGGTAACTATAGGAGAAGGTGGGTCAATTGGTAAGTGCTTTTTTACTGTGGTGAGGAGAGTGCCTACCCCCCCTCTCCTTGCTTCCTGGTGTCATGTCCACTGAGGCAATTTTCTTCACCTCACTTTTCTGCCATTATGTTCTGACTCACCCTAAGCCCCAAAGAATGGAGCCGGCTGTCTAGGGACTGAGACCTCTAAACCTTGAGTTCCTAAGTAAACTTTTCCTCTAAAATTGTTCATCAGGTCTTTGGGTCACAGCAGCAAAAGCAAAACAAAACAAACAAAAAAACTGACTAAAACATTATTCAAGGTGTCGGTCACATCACATCTTCCTAGACATAACAATCTGCAGACAGGTCTAGAACTGGCTGCTGAATGAAAAAGCGAAGGATTCAAAAGTCTAAAGACAGTAAAATCAAATGATTTCAATATTTAAAAGGACTGCAGTAAAGAAGAGAATGGGAGTCATAATAATGGTAGTGAATAAAAAAAAAAATTATAGTTGAAGTGTTCTGAAGTAGATCAGGTATCCTTGAAGATCAGTCTCAGTATATACAACTACAGGTAGCTGTGTATAGACATAAATATTGATTATGAGGTAAAGAGAATGCCCATTTAGATACTGAGGTTTCTCACAGTGATGGCAGGATCTGGGATAGACAGGAGGTGTGGAAATAAGGTTTGGGGATTAAGTAAGAGATTAGAAATAACATTTGTAAGACATACTGTTCAACCTTTTGTCATAGAAGTATTTTTCTCAGGAACTCCACATTGTCACCAATCAAATAAAGTTCCTGCTCCAGGTTTACAGGATTAAGTTTGAATGAGAAAGCCAGACACAGTGGCACACACCTATAATCCTACCATTGGAGAAGCTGAAGTAGGAGGATTGTGAGTGTGATGCCAGCCTGAGCAACTTAGTGAGACCCCTATCTAAAAAAAAAAAAAATGAATAGGGCTGGGGATGTAACTCAGTGGTAAAGAATATTTGTGTTTAATGCCCAGTACTACAAAAAAGAAAAAGAAAGAAAGAAAGCATCAAATATGAAAAAAGAGTAGAAAGCTGAGGGCAGCTATCAGATGAAGATATTTCTTCCTGCTTCTGTTTCTAAGTAACACCACACTGGTCTTTACATAATCTGGTACAAAGGTGATCCTTTTTATTTTAAATTGAAGACCAATAAATCCTTTCTGTGGAGATATTCAAGTTTCAGAAGGATGAACATGACATTTAAAAAGAAATATTAATTTTGTTAATATGAACCCAAATAACATGCAAAAGTGGGTTTTATATTGTTGTACCAACTGGGGACAATGCCTATTCCTAATAAAAGTGCCCTATTGGTCTTGTAACATAAGCCTCATAGTATTTTATTGTACAGGGGGAATTTGTTTTCAGCATTCACAGATCAGGCAATTCATTCAGTCTGATACCAGGAAAAGGATACCATGGGCTGAAAGCAGGGAAGACTTTAGGAAAGCTTTCCTAAGGATTTCATTAGTTGAATAAACTCTTGTGAGAGAAATGAACTCATCCCATGGATGCTGACATGGGATGATTGGTGAGAGGAAGTGAGAGACAGTTTTGAGGGACCCAGAGGCCAAACAGAAATACTTTGTCACTCGAAAGTGAGTAGCTTAATTTCTCTGTGGATTGAACCTCAGAATGGATGACTTTTGAATAGAGCATTACATCAATAGGGAAATCCACAGGCTGTCAAGTGAAGGAAATTGTTCTCTTCCATGTTTCTCCTTTCAAAAAAGAGGCTTATTATTCTACCCAAGAATATAAAACTCCAAAGTTTTATATACTTAGAATAATTATGAGGTGCTTGTTCCGATACTATGCAGTTAACAGGATGTACAATGTATTTAATGGACGTGGAGCAAAAAAAAAAAAAAAAAAAAAAAAACCACCAACAAAAAAACATGCTTACTAAATATTTTCCTACTTACTGCCTAGCAATTTATTTATCTGGGTACAGCATTATCCAACTAAATCATTATCACCATTAAAGGGTAAAATGTAGTTCATATCACACAAGCATGGTAGTAGTAATTAGAATTGTAGGGTCAATGCTTCTTCTCTCTCTCTCTTTCTTTCTATCTTTTAAAGTAATGAGGATCAAATTCAGGATGCTTTACCACTGAGCAATATCTCCAGCCCTTTTTATTCTTTAATAAAAATAAAGTATTGGAAAGCATTTAAGTTGCTGAGATTTGGCCTCAAATCTCCTGCTCAGGCGCTGGTATTAATTAATATATATATGCACCACTTCACCCAAAAGGTATTGTCTTTTCAAACAGAAAAATGTAGTAATCACATAACAATAGCTGAGTTAAGTACCAAAAGATGGATTCTAGAAATATATTTTTTTTTAAAGAGAGAGAGAGAGAGAGAGAGAATTTTTAATATTTATTTTTAGTTCTCGGCGGACACAACATCTTTGTTGGTATGTGGTGCTGAGGATCGAACCCAGGCCGCACGCATGCCAGGAGAGCGCGCTACCGCTTGAGCCACATCCCCAGCCCCCTCTAGAAATATATTAAAGATAAAAAATATCCACTAACCTATATTTTGTTCATAGTGACTCTTAATATTTCAAGAAGCAATTTGACACATATTAGTGTCCAGAGCCAAGTTGTCATTCAAAATCATGAGTTGAAAGAGTCATACATGCAAGGATAATGTGAGGTGCATGAAAATACAAAATAATTAAATATTTCAATGAACTTTGCTCAAACTTCCTAAAGAAATGGTGAAGGATTATTACATTATAGGTGTTACATTACATTATAGGTGTTATTGATATTACATTATAGGTGTTTGCAATCCAAGGGAAGCAAAGAAAAGGAGACAGGAAAATAGAGCAACTACATGAGGGACTTTTTACTATGCCCAGTTGATGTCAGGACATCTTCAGAAACCAAAATAAAATTATTTTGACTAAGAGAGATTTATTATGATAGGAAGATAAGATAATTTTTGTGATGGCTGCTTTTTAGACTGCATTCCCATTGATAAATGCCTGTCCAGAAGTCATTAACAGTCTATATATTTTGGCTGGCCCCTCACGTAAGCTTTCGGGAATACCAAAATTTCTATATGTGCAGACTTGCAAATGCAATAGTGTCTCTTCTCATCAGTCACTCTGTACATGTGAGGTCTTTGCTCTGTAACAGTTGCTGCAGAATTATGAGCTTGAGCCATCTCTAGGTCATTACACAGTGAGACAGCACACAAAATCTAAAGTTAAGAAAGTAGGTGAGATTAAGTATATCTTGCACAACATATAACTTAATTTAGCAAAGGTCATTCTTGTGCCATTATTTTTACAGTTGGATCATCTAGGGCAGAAAATTTCTCTCTCGTATGGGAGAGGATATATCTGGTCCTTCAGTTACCTCAAGTTGAAATATACAAAAAATGAGTTACATAAAAATACTAAACCAAATATAGATGTGAACACTTTCTATATCTCTTTTCTCTCCCATACATGTAAGATTTCCCTTACCCTTGGCCATTGCTCTGATCTATGTTAGTTGCTGTTTGAAGGTATAATCCATGGTGGTCTATACACTTACCTGTCATGGTGCCTTTGTGGATATGATTGATAAAACCAACTATTTTTGTGAAATGTTGAATACTGGAGCACCACAAGAAAACCTGATGCATTCCTTAGGATAGACACATTCTCCACTGACACCTTAGAGATAATCAGAGTGGATTATCACTAGAGCAATTTACTAGTCTTTAATACGAGAATCTCAAAATCATGATATGGAAACCCAGATTGCAATATGATAGGTAATTTACTGTATTTACTGATAAAGCCATAACTTCACCTACATCCAGGATGCAGTAACAATTACTGGACAGATCTCAAGATTTTGGGAAATGATAAATGCAACTTTGAAAATGGTTAATTAGGAGTAATTGTGAAAGACGCTGCTCTTTCACTCTGTTTGAATAATATGTGCTCTTGGTAATCGTACAGCATTCTGTGTAAATCATCAATTCAGTGCATTAATAAGCCATGGAAGATAGTAAGATACCACTTAATCTGTTCTTTTAATACTGTGTCCCAGTGAATCTGTTAGCATTTTATTCTAGCAGCAGTTCTATTGAATCAAGTTGGTTAATTCATTGATTTAGTACATGGTATGTCCAGTGGAACCCATGGGGGGAATATATATATATTACATAACCTTATTACCTACCCTTTTTAGTTTTCAGTTTGAGATGGGATTCCATGAATTGCCCAGAATGGCCTCAAACTTAAGATCTTTTGCCTCAGCCTACAAGAAACTAGAATTATATGTATGCACAACATCTCTGGTGAAAACCATACTTTTGAACTAATTGTCCTTTTTAAAAAAATATATAAATGCCTGAAGCAATATGTGGAATACTATGGAAAAAAGAAGCATTCCATAAGACTTCAAATAGCTTTGTGGGTAACAATTCCACAGATGTCTAATTAATAGCTAATTATTGTTTCCAGTATGGTTGGGTTTCTGTCTCTGTCAAAGTGGAAAGTGTTTGATATGACTGACTAGGCAATATAGCAAAAACTTATATCTATGAAATTTGATGCCATATTAAGATTTCAGAATTGGCCTCTGTTGCCGGAAGGTTATTCAGTAATGGTAGTAGTAAGCACAACTTCTATTTTGGAACCCATGAATACATTACATTTATTTTCCAAAGATTTTTCTGATCATGGGCTCATGGTACCAGCATGGAATGATCTAGGAGGGAGAGAGGCTGTTTTTGAAAGATACATCAGTGGTAGATAATATCTCTGGCTATTAGTGGGAGACAAACAGAAATCTACAAGATTTTTACAGATTTCATAGATACTAATTTAATTTGGAATCTTGCAATCTTGCACCTTTTAGGATTCTGACCAAATACTGCCACTGTTCTCCATTGCTTAACATTCAGGATTTTCATGTACCTTATATCTCTGCTCCCACCAAACAGTGGGAATTATTCATCACTGTGTCTAGGTTACACTTGCAAGATAGACTTGTAATTTTATAGAAGGTTTTCTTCAGCTAGTCACAACAATCTATACTAACTATGTGTGAGCCGGGCCTGTGTCCTTTTCTCTCTCATGAAGCAAACACATTCGAAGCTACACTCATGAAGTAAGGGAGAAATGTCAAGTCAGCTGAGGTAGATTATATGGGAATTTGGGCTTCTTCACAAAATTTACTTCTTCACCAATATCTGCTCAAAGCTGATTTCTTAGGAACCACTCTTATGATAAATTACAATAATGCCTACTACCCCATCCTGTGACCTGGATCTGATAAGCTTTTAGGCATATAGTCTGTTGCTGTCCAATAATAAAATATTTGTCTTAGGTGGTAACAGGAAAGTGTCTGAAGTCTATGTTAATTTCTATATCCATTCAGTTTCTGGAAATTTTTTTGATTAGGATTATTTTAATTAATTAATTATTTGAGAGACTGAGGATTGAACCCAGGGATGCTTTACAATTCAGATACATCTTTAATCAATTTTATTTTTTGAGTCAGAATCTCACTAAATGGCTCAAGGCTGAGGCTGGTCTCAAACTTGTGTTCCTCCTGCCTTAGTCCTGAATAACTGGGATTATATGCATATGTCATTGAGCCCTGCTTGGGATTCATTTTTAACATAAACATTTTCGGTATTCTGTGTCACTTCCTATATTCCAGATACGGAAACAGATAAACAAAAGCCAAAAAGGAAAGGTCAGAAAGAAAAGCCAGCATCTAACTGTCTATAACATGCCTGTGTTGGAAACTCAACAATAAATACTTCAAGATTTACCATCTTGTTGTGAACAATGGAAAAGAGCATAGAAGAGGAGTTATTTTTGATTATATTCAGTGCTATAATCTTATTAAAAGAGAAGTTGTTCACAGCCATAATTTCCTTTTAGTGTTAAAGGAAAATCAATAAAAACATATTGTCTTTCAAGCCAAAATGGATTGGTTTATATCATTGAAGACAATGCTTTGCAAAACTTAGATACAGTGCTAGAGAAAAGGCTGTATTGTCAAGATGAAGTGCTTGTAATTGAGATAAGTCACAAACAGAATTAACATGTACTTCTGTAGTCAATCTATTTATTTGGAAGTCAAGTCTCCATTCAGTGAAAGCAAGACTTACATTGTACCTTTAGAGACAGGAAAGCATAACTAACATGCACATATTATTCATGTAGCTATAGAATGCTTTTGCATACATTATTTTAATTGTATTACTTGCAAGTATTTATAGTGAGTTAAATAAATACTAGCAACATCTCACCACATAGAAATACTGTTGCATCTAACTTAATGAAAGAATAAAAAATACTGTAATCAGTATTTTATGGGGAGAGTTTGTATAAAATACATTTCTTAAGCAGTTTCTCTCTCAATAAAATAAATCAACTCCCAGAAAAATTTGATTTTATAACATTAATTTGCATATTAATCTTCACTTAATACAAGTTATAAAAATATCAAACTAACATATGCTTTCAGTAAAGTTAAAATTTTAGGATTTTTTATTACATATGAAATAATACCAATAAATATAAACTGTATTAATTTTTATGTTTAGTTTTTTGTCTTTTCTTAAACAGTATTTAGCATATACTATGTTACTAAAACAAATACATTTGGAAAAACTTCTTCCATAATTTATGTAAGTGAACAAATAAGCTTAAGGCTCTTAAGAACAACAATGAGAAGACTGTAGACTGTAGTGACGGAAACAACCATAAACAGAAAGCTCATTTAATGAGAATACAGAGTCAGAAATATAAACTGATTCAGAAATTGATTGTATAAAATCTTAAGGTTTCCCAGATCATTTATTTTTCCTTTCTTTCTTTTTTTTTTTTTTTTTTTTTGGCTATCAACATGTTTATTTTCTTTTGAGTCATGTTCTTAGAAATAGAAACTAGTTTGTGCCAGTTCATTTCTGTCTGCTGAAATTCAGTCACTTCTGAGATGTTCTCACTATAAGATTGTTAGTGCTAGGAATAGGATAGTCCCAGCAAATTGGGATAATTGGTCACCCTACTAATGGACGTTTTCTTTGGGGGATAATAAACAGAGGCAATTTTTGTGACCGTTGGGAGACATTTCCATAATCTCAGATTCTCTCCTTCAGGGTCTTAATATCATCACTCCCAGAAGTCTCAAATCATTTCCTTTTATTAAAAAGCATAGCAAAATTTTCATAAATTAAGAAAATCATTTTTAGTTAGATCTTTCTTACTAAATTTTCAACACTTAAATGGAAATTTCATTTTTTTTCTTATTGACAGATCTTATTCTTTCCACTAACTTTATTTTTAATGCTGAAGAATAAAGACATCATGCTATCCAAATCTATAGGCACCATTACATGTACTAGTATTAAAATGTCTTTAATACATGGCCAAACATGACATAATCACATTAACAAATGAATAATAATCCCACAGTATCATCTGATGGAAGCCCTTATTCATAGTCATTCAATTTTACATTCACTATCTGTGAATGTCAAACTGAATGGAAAATATCTAGGATTTATATATATATATATATTTTTTTTTCAGCTGTTTTCTCTTAGAAATATTTTTAATGTTAAAGGTTAAAATTTGCCTCTCATTTCTCTTAATTTTCATACTTCTCATGTTTTATATTTCTTATTTAAATTCAAGGTGAAGCTGTGTGTGATTGTGCACACCTGTAATCCCAGCAACTCAGCTGCCTAAGGGTGGAAGATCACATGTTTTAGGTTGGGCTCTGCAAATTATTGAGGTACTAAGACATTCAGTGAGACCTATCTCAAAACAAAAAATGATAAGAGCCTTGCTAGGGAATGTAGCTCATTGGTTAAATGCCCCAGAGTTCTATCTTCAATATCTAAATAAATAAATAAATTCAAGGTGAATTTTACAGTATTTTTTTTTTCTTTACAGTACTTGGGATGGAACCCAGTCTTTGTTATTTTGAATTTTGAGACAGTCTTGATACATTGTCCAAGCTGGCTTTGAACTTGAGATCCTCCTGCTTCAGCCTCCAGACTGTCTGGGATTATAGGAGTGTATCACCATGCCCAGCTAATTGTTGTCTTTGAATTTTTATAAATTCTGACTTCTGATATATCCAATGTACAGACTATCTTCTCTATACTAATAATATAAATTACAATGTGCCCAATGTTTTCTTGTTCACGTGTATCTGTTTTCTTTCATTCATTTTTGCTAATAATTCATTATTATCATCTGCATTTACAAGTTTCTTTTAAAATTAATTTTTTAACTGATACATAAAACAAAATATTCATATTAATGAGGGAATGTGTAAAATGTATAATGTTGAAATCAGGTTAAACACATTCATCTACTCAAAAATTTATCATTTCTTTACGGTGAAAATTTTTGAAATATTATCTTTGAGAATTCTAAAATGTACTGTATATTATATTATATATAAGTCCCTTTACTGTCTGATAACTTCTTGCTCCCATTTAAATGTAACTTGGTACCTATTGATCAACTTTTCCCCTTCTTTCCCTCTTCCCTACACCCCTAATATCTGGTAATCACTGTTCTACGCTCAACTTCTGTGACATCTCCTATGAGTGAAATCATGCAGTACTTGTCTTGCTGTTCCTGGCTTGTTTCATTTAACAAAAATCATTAGTTCCATCCATGTTGTTAGAAATTACAGAATTTCATTTTTTTTATAGTCCATTGTGGAGATCCCACATTATCTTTAGCCATTCATCAGCTGATAGACCCCTAGGTTGTTTTCATTCCTTGGTTATTATTAATAGTGCTGTAATAAAGACTGAACTGTAAATGTCTCTTAGACATATTGATTTCATTCCCTTTCAATATACTTCAAGTAATAGAAGTCTAGAACCATATGGTAGTTCTACATATTTATCTTTTAAAAAGCCTTCATATTTTAATTGTTTTATGTGCGTTTTTGCTATTGAGTTTTTGGAGTTACTCATATTTACAGTTCCTTTTTCCCATAATCATGTTATTATAATAACTGTAGATTCTATACTTATCTGCTTACCTATACACTTTAGGAATTAAATTATATTTATTTTAATATCATATTTCACTTTTTGTGCTGAGGGTATACTTTTGTCTTAAGTTTTACAACTACTGGCTATCAATTTGAGTGACAGTTTTTGTCATATTTTAAATTTTTCATTCTCAACTGGGTGTGGAGGCATATGCCTGCAATCACAGCAACTGGGGAGGCTGCAGCAGGAAGATCCCAATTTCAAAGCCAACTTCAGCAAGTTAGCAAGGCCCTAAGCAACTTATTGAGATACTGTCTCAAAATAAAAAAGTAAAAAGGCCTGGGAATGTGGCTCAGTGGTAAAACTCCCCAGCACTGAAAAAATAAAAAAAGATTCATTCTCAGGTTCAGCTTCAAAAAAGCTTAACAAATAGCATTTTTGGTGTTTACACTTGCCATAGTTCGGATTTAAAATTGTTCTCTGCTGCCTTTCCAAGGTGCATGCTGAGAGTGGGGCTAACTTAGGTCCAGCTTGACTTCTGTATTCTTTAGCTGTGTTTATTTCCTCTGGTTGTGATCATTTCAAAGGAGGTGATGGATCCTATGCAAACCTGAGGCAGTTGTTGGAGCTTTCCTCAGGCCCTGTCCGCAGGTAGGGGGCCCTAGGCTTTGGTTTTGCATTGTGCACTGGACTTTGATCCTGGATAATGCCTGAGGCACTTTTGGGCACTGTTACTAGAGAACTCTAAATCCAGACCCTCTCCTCTTTACTCATTCCTTGATCTTAGCAGGACTCAGCTTTGGCCCCTGTCTGCTTCAGCATTTTCTATTCATATTTTGTCTGACCCATGGAAATGTTTTTCTAGCTGAAGGTCAAATTATTTCTTTTTATTTCATTTTTTACCTACTGTTAGTCCTGGCATTTTTGAAGAGAAAGGAACATTTAAATGCATGAATGATATTCTTATCTTGGCCAGAGGTCCCTGGTTTCTTTTTAAGATTCCATTATAATACTTAGAATACAGCAGCAAAATATCCTTCACACGTCTGTGGCTTCTTCATCCTTCAATTCACTTCCCAAAAGTCTGCAGTGTTCGCTGGATCCTTAAGAGTTTATAGAAACTCCTCTCAGGAAACTCACCCATGATCTCTTCATGCCCCACTGTCAGGTGAACCTTTCCGTCTTTAACCTCTGCAACAGTGTGTATTTACCAGATTCCTTCTGCTTTACATGGCTTTCTCCACTATGATCTTCATAGATTACACAAAGTATGATCCTGGAGTAAGTATATGCATGTTGAATAAAAAAAAAGTGATGTAAGCCTCCTATTTTACTCATATATAACACTTTCTTTGTGTTATATATGAGTTACCTTAGCCTAAAACTTTTAAATCAGTACCTTTCTACTAACTGTGTAGAGTAAAATTAATATATATATATTATATTAATATATATATTAGAAGACAAATGGAACATTTTTTTAAATTTTAATTTTAATGTTGTTTTAAATATCATGGTATGGAAGAACTTATGGATGCTTTGAAAATTTTTTTCTGAGTAGCAGAGATTGGACTCAGTGCACTTGACCACTGAACCACTTCCCCAGCCCTATTTTATATTTTATTTAGAGACAGGGTCTCTATGAGTTGCTTAGCCCCTGGCTTTTGCTGAGGCTGGCTTTGAACTCATGATCCTCCTGCCTCAGCCTCCAGAGCCACTGGGATTACATAAGCATTACAGGCATTCACCACTGCACCTGGCAGATGTGCTGTATTTTTATTCTATCTTGTTGCATATAAAAATTGTTGATGTAAGTTAAAACAATGAGCACATTTGTCAAGTTTGATTCTAGGCACAATATTAAACTCTGGGTAGCATATCATACTAGCACACTACTTTTAATTGAAATGTTATACAGATGGAGATTTACATGTAGTCTTTAGAAATGATTGATATAAGAGAACCATGTACAATTCACCAGCTTACCCAAGTGTAGAGTAATATTACAATCAGTATATTGAAAATCATAAAATCCACTGATTTTATTCAGATTTCCTCATTGTGTATCTGTGTAATTCTGTCACCTATGTAGGGCATGTATCTCCCACTGATCCTGGTCTTGGAGATCAAGATCTCAAGATTCGGTCCTCATTGCATCTGTGTTGAAAACTAAACACCCAAGAAAGCAAGTTTTATTTAAGAGCAGGAGAAAGACTTCTCCAGAGAGAAGGAGGCCCAGAACTGGGTCCTCACAGTTGTGGGTGTGTCTTGCTCTTTTATAGACTCCCAGAATCCTCCCACCTTTTCTTTCTTCTCCCTGTATAAGCCTAAGAAAAGGGAAGAGCAGCACTATGAGTAGTCAGTCACTTGTGCTACCCCCCAGAGGTTTTATCAACCCATTGAGCTGGGAAGTGTCATTCCAAAGGTTAGTTGTTAGCAACCCAGTGATAAGGAGCCATCATCCTCTCTTGACCCCTATCATTCATTATCTACACTGACTGCCAGACCTTCTTCCCCCTGCCTCAGTTTGATGAGGAATGTGTTTCTTGTCCCCTTAGGCCAGGTAGGAGCTGCAGGCTGATTGTGTTTTGCAAAGAAAGCAAGTAGGAAGTCAGTTCAGTGGGCTCATTTTATAGAATTATTCTCTTAACTTCTGTGTTCCCACCATCCTCCTCTATTTGTTACCTTGCACCATCATAGTCAAGATGCTGAAAAGTTCCATTAATCCAATTAGAAAATGGAAGAAAAATAGGAAGAAATTTTGTGGAAGAGGATAGACAGCAAGTTATCACATTAGAAATATTTTCAGCAGTATTAACTGTAAGAGAATTCCATTTAAAAATCAAAATGTAAGACAAATGCATATAAAAATCAAAATGAGAAGACATCACAACATGCCTATTAGAGTAAAAATATTGAATAAAACATTTTATTACAATAAAAGCATGTTATATGTTAGAATAAAAATACTGATAACACTAAACATTGTTGAGGATGTGAAGAAACTGAATCTTTCATACACTGCTGGTGGAAATACGAAATTATATAGCTGCTCTGGAAGAGATTGGGAAATTAAATATATTCTTGCCTTACAACCTGCTAATTTCACTGTAAAGTTTTTACACCATATAAATAAAAACATGTGCTCACACAAAAGCCTAAAAACAAATGTTCATAGCAGCTTTACTCAGTAGCTCCAAATGGGAAACAATCCAAATGTTATTCAACAGGTGCATGTTTTATCTAGGTGCTGTACATCCTTACCATAGAACAAGAAAATGAACTTCCCAGCATACCAGGGCAGGACAGAATGCAACTTGAATGTATCCCCAAATAAATAGGCTAAGTGAAAAATTTAATTTCTGAAGGCATATACTATATAATTACATTTACATTGAAATAACAAAATTTTAGAAATGGTGAAAATATTAGTGGCTGCCAGGTTGGGCAGGGGATGACAGAAAGATAAGCGTGATTACAAAAAAGCAACACTGGATGTTCTTGTGATAATGAAATAATTAACATTCTTGTGACACCATTTTAGTAAGGAATCTAACAACCATTTCAGGCATGCTTTTATTAATCTTTATAAATACAATTTTTTAGAAAATGGTGATAACAATTATACACACACAGACACACATCATACACATGTGTGCATGCACACACACGCATACACATACACACACACACACGCATACAGAGTTAGGCCATTGCTTCTGTGTATCTATCTGATTACATGATTCACTCTTAGACTTTATTTAAAGAAATAAATGACAATCAGAATAACTGGGAATAGACTTAATCTTATTCATCCATGTCAACATAAGAATTTTGTTATTCAAAAAATGTTTTATTTCAGAACATTCAGACATTTGTCACAAAATGTAATGTGCCCGACTTCCAAGAGTATTGCTAAAGTTATTCTAATAATTTAGTAATTCCTAGTATGAGAGAATCTTCAACAACACTTTGCAAAGATGACAATTATGAAAAAGGGCATTAGTCCCATGTAAGCAGACACATGTTGTTATCTGCTGCTAACACTCATTCCACTCTATGATCAACCAATATTTACTGAACTACTATATTATTCAGGCCTGGAAGATGTAGAATGATATATCCATTGACTGTACAACTGAGGTTTAGTTTATAGGTAGAAAAATTAAATATTAAGTAAATATATTCTGTCTTGGAGCAAAGGAAGAGGTAATTAATTTTAACTTGCAAAATGATAGCCTTCAAGCTAGATATACAGCAAATGAAAATTAAATATAAGAAGAAATATATATCTTCAAAGACATCTCTTGGGCCCAGTCACCGAAAGTGTTTCAGTGAGTACAAAATAGTCTCAAATGTCAATTTGATTGAAATGATAGGTTATATTCCTCAATCTGTCTTTATTTCATTCATTTTTTGTTTTTTTAGTACCAGGAATCAAACCTAGGGGTGCCTTACCACTGAGCTACATCTTCAGCCCACTTTTTATTTCTTATTTTGAAATAGAGTTTCACTAAGTTTCTGAGGCGGGCCTCAAACTTAACAATCCTCCTCTTTCAGTCTCCTGAGTCACTGATATTACAGCCAGGCACCACCACATCTGGCTTCATCCTGCCTTAACAAGGTGTGTTCATGTGATTAATTTCTAGGTCTAGATCATAAGTGCAAATGTTGTATACACACTTCATATCTGAGCCCTCATCCCACAGGCGAATGATCTTCTACCTTTTCTTTCTTTTCTTAAGTGTCAGTATATGGAAGTATGCATGGCTTACTTTAAACAACAGAATGAAGGAAACTTTGTCCTTGAAAAGCTGCCAATGTAGATTGCTCAACTGAAGCTGTTGAATGAATTGAAATAAACGGCTTTGTTAAATCCATTATATATGGAGCTTTCTTTTTGCAATAGTTTAGACTCGTGGATCTAAATAGATTAGACTCTCGGAGCTGGTACCAAGAGTAGGACAATACTATAACAAGCTAAGTTATTTAACATCTACTTTGCAATAAGGTGTAAAGACGTATTTGTTGTAGCTGGATGACAGATGACCCTTATACTGTTGCAAAATATATGGTAAAACTGCAGGGATTGAAATGAACATCGTTGAAAGATTTGTCACCTTGCTGACTTGAAAAAACCAGCAGCTTTCCTATTCCCAAAGCCAAGAAATATATCTATCACCTGAGACTCTCTGAAGGGCCATGGTGGTTGTAAATGATAACAGGAATGTTTGTCTAAATGGTCAGATGAGACATTGCCTTCCTATTCAAGACCATGGGTCCAAGGAGTTTCAAGACAGATGAGATTAAAATTATAAAGGGATACATAGTTTGGAAGATAGAATGGAAGAGTACAGAATTGGTTAAATAAATATATTACAAGAATAAAAAACTGCCCAAGGGCAAATTAAAAAAGAAACTACTGAGTTTTTTTGAGGAAAATATACCGAGAAGTATATTTTTATAAGCCTGAAGTTGTTTTTGTTTTCAGTTTTCTTTTATGTCCTTTTCTTTTTTCATTTTCATTTGTTTTATTTCATTTAATTTAATTAGAGCATAATTATATCTACAAAATTCACAAAATCTAAATCTATATTCAGATGAATTTTGAGACATGTCCGCAAATACACAAACATAATGTAACCCTAGAACATTTACATTACCCAACAAAACGTTACCCTGTGCTCTATAGTACACTGGCAACTACTGATCTACATTTTATCACTACAATTTTATCTTTCATAGAATTTAGTACAATGGCATGAAACAGCACATGAGTCTGTATATTTGATTTCTTTAACTCGGTATAATGTGTTTGAAATTTTCCATATTTTAGCATCCATCAATAATGTGGATTACATGATGTGGATCTACCACAACTCGTTTATCCATTCATCAGTGGATTATCATTTACTTATTATGGATTGTAGGTTATTATGAATAAACCTGCAATAAATATTGACATGCAAACTTTCTGACTGTTAATCTTCATTTCTCTGGTATAAATACATAGCTTCAGAATTACATAATCATATGTCTAATTTTATAAAAAATATTTTTCTTATACTCTATTCTAAACTGGATAAAACATTTGTGTTAGTTTCAGGAATAAAAAAAAAGATTCTATGATTCAAGTCACAATTGAATCATATTTTTGGCATTATTTGGTCTTTTCAACTTGAGGCATTCTAGTCTATGAATAGAGGTACTTTGTTGAGGTCATTTAAAAAAATATGTCCACAAATTCTTTGACACTTACTGCTCACTTCAAAAGGTGGGGATTGATTGTTTTCCCTTTAAGTATGAAGTAAGTGATTTGTATTGGACTCTGTGTGTGGGGATATGTTTGTGTATGCATACCCTCTGTAACAGGGACATAATAGATATTGATACTTTCCCCTAAGTCACTGTTTTTTTCTGAGATCACTCAGAGGAAAGAAGGAAGCTACCACAAGGTTGTAAGTCAATTTTTGGAGAAGACTGAGTGGCAAAGACTTGAAGTTTCTTACTCTAAACCAGCATATGGATAACCAATTGTATTACCAATTGTTGAAAATATTTTCTTTTTCCCTCTTCAATTGTTTTGGGATCTCTGTAGAATATGATGTGGATATTTATGTGGGCATCAAGTTTCTGTCCTGTTCCTTTGGTGAAGGTGAACATGTCATTCTTATAACAAAGTCGCACGGTCTTAAATACTATAGGTTCATAATATGAAAACAGATGGTTTATACCATGAAGCCTTGATTTTAAAAATTTTTTTGCCTATTATATATCTTTTGCATTTTTATATAAATTTTAAAATAAGGTTGCACTGTTAAACAAAAATGAAAACATAGTGGAAAAGCATTGCACTTTTTAAAAAATATACATCTGTTATTTTTTTTTTTAACTATTTGTACCAAGAATTAAACCCAGTTAGTGCTGTACCACTGAGGTATAATCTTTAGTCCTTTTAATATATATTCAGTATCAGGGATTGAACCCAGAAATGCTTAACTACTGAGCTAACTCATTAGCCCTTTTGTTTTTTATTTTTTTGAGACCGGGTCTTGCTAAGTTGCCCAGGCTGACCCTGAGCTTCAGTCTCTTAAGGAACTGGGATTATAGGCATGCACCACCATAACCAATTTTTCTATAGTCTTTATTTTTAAGAGACATCTCTTTTCTTCCCCACACATTTTGGCACCTGACCTTTTTATGTAAAATATTCTTAGAAAATAAACCAGTGTTGATTAAGTTTATAATAAATTACATAAGAAGAAAATTCTGCTTTTCAAATTTTTGGAACAGTTGTCAAAAAAAATGACAAGAACATATACAAATATTGAAATTACTTACTGAACTATGACTTCTTAGCAGAGAAAGGCAGGGACTTTTGAAGTATCTGAATGCACCTACTACAGAAAGCAGGAATCACTTCTAGAATGTCTCTCACATACTTAAGCAGCCTCTTCAAATCTTTCCCAGGTTTGATGGAGAAGTGTTGTATTAATGATACTTATTCTTCTGGGTCATGGCATGTTATATCTGGCTTTTTGTAAGTGATATATAATTTTTCTAGTAATGTTTGTAAAATTTTCAATGAAGATATAGTTTAATTAAATTAATTCTTGAGTATAATTTTAAATTTGGGGTGTTTTCTTTATATTTTGTACCCAGAAATTATGTTCCCCATGAAAAGTTTTAAAAAAAAATTTCTTTCTTTCCAATTACTTTTATTTCCATTTGTTTTCTTGACTCTGTTTATAGTCTCCAGTAAAATGTGAAAATGATGTGCTAGAATTAAACACTTTTCCTCTTCTCAATATTTGGGTGAAAATACCATCATGTAATGTTGTAAATGGCGAATTTTAGATGAATGCTTTTTATCAAGTTAATGGATTTTTAAATTTTTGTTTTAACTATTCCTAGTTTACTAAAAGCAATTATCAATTTATCATGAACAAATGTTATATTCTATTAAGAAATTTTCCTGCAACCATAGAAATGGTTGAAATGGTTACATGTTTGTTTTTAATCTTATAATTTGATATTTGATTTGAGTTCTTAACATTAAATTATTTTGAATTCCTGGTAAAAACCAAGTTGGTAAGAAATGATTACTCTTTTTATATGTTATTAGATGCAATTTAATTATACTTAAATGCACTTTATGTCTCATATCCCTTTTATTTCTGATACTCTTTTCTATTTCTGAAAAATTTGGAAGATAATAAAATAATGATTTAAAAAGACATTTTTGCTGCAGTCAATAGTATTCTTGATTGAAAAGGTTTATGCTTATTTCTATTTATTTTGTTGTTTATTTTAATTTCATCCTTAATTATTATTTTAAGTACTATGCCATCTTATAGGCCAATAATTTTTTGTAAGTATACTCTGGTTACATCTTTTGAAGAACTTTTATACATAAATTGAGTGCAACTTTAGTTTTTTTTTTTTTTTAAATTTTCTTTTTACACTAGAGATTTAACCCGGGAGTCCTCTACCACTGAGATATCCCCAAGCCAACCCCTCTCCCTTTTTAAAAATTAATCTATTTATTTTAATTAGGTACATATGACAGTAGAGTGCATTTTGATTCATTGTACACAATTGCAGCACAACTTTACATTTCTTGGTTATAAATGATGTAGTGTCACACCATATGTGCATACATGTACCTAGGGTAATGATGTCCATATCATTACACCATTTTTCCAGCCCCTATCCCTTTTTGACTTATTTTGAGAAAGAGTTTTTCAAAATTGCCCCAGAAGGGCTAGAATTTGGGATCCTCCAGCCTCAGCTTCCTGAGTTGCTGAGATTACATGTGTGACCCACCATGCCCCATTTAAGTTGATTTTTTTTTTTTTTGGTAAATTAAAGTCCTTCACAACTTATTTATATTTATGGTGCAAGAAAATATACAATAATAATATATGTAGTGCCTTATTCATGAAAAACTATTTTTTTCTTATGTAGAAATGTGCATAGACTTTAATATTAGAGTTAGTTTAGCATATTGATTTTGCTTTTCAACAGTCTTGTCATTTACCAACACTATTTTCTCATGTATTAAATGGGATTATTGACAAATTACTATAGGACTGTAGGCCTGTTTTAGTAAATGCATGAAATAAATTACTTACAACACTGAATTCAATGTTTTGCCTGCTACTGGATTGTTTGTAATAGTGTTTAGTAATTATATTGAGGAAAATCACATAAGTTTGTAGCAGTATTTAAGGAAATAAAGACTTCTAAAAGTATAAATGGAAAAATTAATGAATCATCTATAGAAGTTATATACTTCTCCTATATTTATTTTATACTGCCTACCACATCAGTCATAGAAAAGCTTGTTGGTATTTAATAAATATAGATTTGCATTCTTTTTTTATACTTATTTTTTAGTTTTAGTTGGACACAATATCTTTATTTTATTTATTTATTTTTATGTGGTGCTGAGGATCAAACCCAGGGCCATGCACATGCTAGGTGAGCGCTCTGTTGCTGAGCCGCAACCCCAGCCCCTGAATTGCATTCTTAATAGTTCAGTTTTCTTAATTTAAATAATCATAGTCCTAAAATAGACATATACAGATACCATGAGAATGTGAAAGATAAAAACCTAGTTTAATATTAATCTCTTAAAAAAATAATGCACTAGAAACCCAAAACCCAGTATAAGTGACAGTAAGAAAGAAAATCTGCAACTACTTTCTTCATTACTAGAACTACAGATGGGATAAGCATATGCATTTTTAGTAGATTTACAGTGTTGTGGATGATAATGAGCTGGGGGTTGGGCCAAAAACCTCACTATATCCTGAATTTGACAAATATTATGAAGAAGTAGTAAGAAAAGCATATTATGTAATACATGCTTGATGTAGTCAAAAATTGAACATATACTTGGAGCACATGACACCTCACTATATGTATTTAATGAGAAAAAAATTTTAAAAATCATTGAGATGTTTCAGTGTAGCTTTCTAAAGGCAAAATTATTATCAATTGAGGGAATTTGAAGCAAATATTAACTAATAAAGATTAGGACCCATCATCTTCAAAAGTGAATCCTGGATGTGACTAATAAGATGGGATGGTCTTTCCTCAGAAAAAATTATAATTAAATTTAACCTTTAAATAAACTATATAATCCTAAATGACTCTTTCAAATTAAAAAAATGTCAAGATGTAAACTAAACTGAGCACATTCTTTTTTATTATTTGATTAGGTATTGGGAAGCCTAAATATTTCTCCCATCTTCCTGACTCAATGACTCTGAAGTAAAATACGATGAAAGTGCTATTTGTTTATTGATTTTGACCAGAGATTCACAGCCTTCTGTATCTCAAACAAATTACACAAGCAAGGAACAGTGACACACCCACCATCTTTGATGGTTTTACAAAAGAATTAATTAACAGTCACTTTGAGCCAGAGGCCATGGCACACCAATAATCCCAGCAACTTGCATACTCAGGTATGAGAAAGGAAAGTTCAAGGCCAACATTTACATCCTAGTGAGTCCCTGTCTCAAAATAAAACTAAAAAAAAGTGGGGCTATGGCTCAGAAGTAAAATACCCCTGGATTCAATTCTCAGTACGAAAATAATTACTGGGATTCTTCCCAGTCACAAACGCTTAGTCTTCATCTATTAGAAAACCTAGGTGAGTAGCTGAATCTCATATTGTTTCACATACTTTCCTGTGTTATTAAATGTACCACTCAAACTCAACATAGAGAATACAATTTCTAAACTAAAATAGAACTCATTGTTTTTTCCCCAAGCATAAAACTTCAGGAAAATAGAAAATTAACTATTTTAAACTGTATAACAAGTCAAAATTGATGTTCCTCATTTTCTATAATCATTAAAAATCACGTAATTTTTCTCAGAAAAAAACTGAGAGCATTTGGAGCTTTTAAAATTATTTTCAAACACTATTTTCAGTTTTCAGTGAAAACCCCAGTTCTGTTAACTACCTAGACTGTTTGGAACATATCAGCTTTCTGCCTTTTTTGTCCTAGGCTTACTTTTAAATATTATTTACTGCACTGAGCTTCAGAAAAAAAAATGATAATTATTTTTGCAGACAATAATGGCATTTCTAATTTGGAAGAGTAGTCAATATTTGCTGTTTATATAACAAATTGATTTGCAAAAAGAAAGAGGGAACAAGTTAAATTTTTTTTTTTCAGAGTAGAGATTAGAAATTTATTAAAGGACAGAAGAAAAGACTTCTCCTGGAGGAAGAAGGGGACTCAGAAGGTGGAATCCATGGAAGTGCAGTTGTCTCCCCTTTTTATAGTTCTTTCAGTGATGGAATGTAGGTTGGAAGGCCCAAGGGGTGGGACACAGGTGGGCCAAAGAAGTAGTCTGAGTAGGAAGGACTTCATTATCACTTCTTTGTGATGGGCTGTCTCCAAATCTGCTGGGGGCTATTCATTAATACTTCTTTCAGGTGGACTTTGGCCTAGGGCCTTTTCGGAACTTCATTAACATTCCATGAGTTGTCCTGTGTTTTCCCTGAGTCATTCCCAGCATGGCCTCCATTTTAGATTTCACTCGGTATAAGACCCGATTTATCTAACTACACTAACTACCTAACTTTAAATCTGGCTTCATTCCCCCCTCTAATTTGGGAACTCCTTACTGCTGTAAGGAAAGGGGACGAAGAAAATCTTTCTGGCTTCTTCAGGCTGACAAAAGGGGCGATGTTGGGGCAAGCAGTTTGGAGGTCCCTTTTAAAAATCGGGTCTATCGAGTGGTCCATGATAGGCTGGAGGGCCATTTGAGTGATGGGTGGTCTATAAGAGAAACAAGAATTCATTAGTACTGGAACCATATTGATGCAGCAATAAATGCCATAGCACAGGAATATGCCAATGAGTATGATGGCAAAGACAAAGACTAACAATGTTTACCACCAGGAAGTACCAAGAACCAGGAGCTAAGACATTGTTTCCATGACAAAGTTGCTGAAGACATGGCTTCTATCCCAGCATGTAAATCTTTAAGGATATTTGTCATATTGCCAGAAATGTCAGCGATGTAAAGACAACATTTAACTTTTAGGGTTACAGTTATCCTTCCCTTAAGATAGTTTAATAATTTAATATCATCTGATCTTGCAAAATCCTTTTACTAGTATGACTTCTGTGTCTAATAGAGAAATCTTTAATTCTGTTACTTAGGGTTGGATAACCATACTAGCAAACACCAAGCCTACCTGTGTAGGTTAGGAATATCTGTGGGCCTTAAACTAAAAACTACTCTGGCAGTTCCTTTTGATAGTTATCAGGCATTCCTACCTAAGAATCTCTTTTGCAGCCTCCAGTTTACTTATTGTTGGAGGTTACATTTAACTATTATTATCATTTAAAATGTCCAGGAATAGCTATGTTTTGGCTTTGACTGTCTTTGCTAAGTGTTTAAGATGAAGCAAGTCAAACTGACTTTGTTTCCATTTATTGTTGACAGTCAGCTGAGTCTCTGGGAGTCCTTGGGAACTTCACAGCAGCTTCTCAGTTCTGCTAGTGCCATTTGCGCTAGGATGGGTCCAGGCCTTGCTTGACTGCGTGGCTTCCCTCGGGAGCATCAGGAATTTCTCCCTTTTCTGATGACCCTCCTCTTCACAGCAAATGCACTGATTGGCTTTCTGTCCTCCACTGGTCTCATTAATCTCCCTGATCAGGAGGTTATGTGGCCTAGAGTTGCAGAGCCCTTTGGAGAAGACCCTATCCCCTGATTCAGACTGACTCAGAGGGCAAGAGCCAAATATTGGTTTTCCTGGCCCTTTTAACTTTAATTTTAAAACTTAATCTTAAACATCCAGCAAATATGTTTCAACAGCCTTATACTAAGTACTGGGCTTTAGTACTTATCTTTCTATCCTGTAGGTGATAACTCCTTATCTTAAGTTAACCCAGGTTATGAGTTCTTAAAGCAGTACCTCTTTAAAACATTAACAGGCAATCCTTAGACCATCTAAAAGCAAACTACAAAACAGAACTAACTAGGATAAAAACATATTTAGTTATGTAATAGCTACCTTGAATTCTGGCAGAGTTATACATTATAATCCCCTGTTTGAGATCCTGGCAATCGTGACAAAAACCAACTTTTGGACACAACCTTAAATGCACTGAAATCTGGCCTACTTCTTTCATAGTCACTTTTACATACAGTGAGATGGGACATAGAGCCTTATCTCAAGGTGGGGCTCTTCATGCAGTCTCTCTTGGCAGATACAGACATATTTGACAGAAACAGTCTTAAATACTATAGTTCTAAAGCTGATCTTTGCTTTTTAGACATCATTTTACAAAGCCTACATAAATTGTTGTGAACTTGAGCAAACACAACATAATATCACATCTAAAACAAGAATTAAAGAAAGGCCGAAAGCTTTTAATCTTTTGTAGAAAAGTAGCAAAGTACTTCTGTGTTTTACAATAAAACCTTCACATAGATTAGGCTTTCATTAACTTAAAAATACATTTAAATTGTATCTCAGTGTAAAAAGTAACATGGAACTTTACATAACTTATTGATAACAAGTCCAGTTATAGAACACAAATGATAAACTTCCAACATGTTTTTCTTTTAAACCTAAAATTACCATACAATTTGAGAATACCTGCTTGATATAATGCTCTTTCTAAAGCTTCTACCTTACAGACTTGTATATCTGGAAGATATGAACACATTAATGGCACCAATTACATTGATGTTTTTATATTAATCAAGTTTAGCTTTTAAAGGAATAACATAGCACAATTCTCTAAAACAACAGCACTTGTTTAACCAGCTGTTTAATTTCTTTAAGATTACTTTGCTCAAAAACTTACACTTATAACCAACTTTCACAGACCTTCTTTATCACTTACTTAAACCCTCTTAATTACTCAATCCAGAAACACATTTTCCCTCTATTAAATCCACATCTAGAACCTTCTAATTTCTCTTTCATCTGTTAACCTCCTTCTGTTCACATCTTGAAACAATACTTGTAAACCTTTGAATCTGAGCAGATTATTTCATAGACATTTATTAGGGCCTTTTTTGAACACCTAGAATAACTTATAAGCTTAATTTAAGATCTCCTTTTTTAATCTATTTACCAAATTTAAATTGAGCCATTTGAATCACATGAATCAAAGATATTTGGATCCATTTTTAATTTTTCATGAGCGCTCCTCATCTGTCAATTGTCATATCACTGCATGATATATGGACATACACACAGACATACCAACATACAACACTAACACAAGTGTAACACATAACACAAAAGGCCTTGCAGATTTCTCAGGTGAAATCTCATTGCAATGTTTAAAAAAAACTCCAGTTGATCAAAAAAAAAACTTATCAGAAAAACATTAACTTGTCTGTAGGAACAAAATCATGAGCTCAAAAAAAATATAGAATCTAAGAAAAGGCAAAAGTCCTAGAAAAAATTGACCAGCCAGTAGTTAGTAAATGCCATACAATTTACTCTTTGGTTTAATCTAGTTTGAGTTTAGGTAAAAGACACTTTTACTCTTTTTTTTTTCCTTGGGCCTGAGCTCCAGGCTGCTTCTGTTTGCATATCAACTTAAGCCCTGGCTGAGGTCTGGAAGGACCTGGAAAACCGGAATTCTGAGCAGAAATTTCATGCCTAAGGCATTTTAACCATAAGTCACAATTTTCAGGTTTGGAAGTAGAAATAAGATACAATTTACAAAATTTCATCTTTATATCTTCCTACACTAGAAAAACTTGCTCACACAAAACTGAAAATAGGATCTTTCTTGTTATAAAAGCCACCATCAGAAGAAGTTCCTTCAGGATCATTAAGCTACTTTCTTTGTTCTGAAGTTCCTAAAGTTACATTAAATCACCTGGAAAAAATCCACACACTACCATGTATATCTAAAATTAAGCTTTGAAAATTTCCAAGACTGTTGCTAATTAATGTCATTTTAGTAAGCCAGACCAATGTTTTAATTCAACACTTTTCCTAAATCTTACACACTGAGAGAAACAGATACCAAATCATAATTTACTATCCTTGCCCAAATCAATGCACTGTATACCTAGTGAAATCTCTTTAGGCTACCCAGTTCAAAAACTGATGAAAAAATAAAACAATGATTGGGAGTTACTTGCCAACTTGGAAGTAGAGTTCTTTTAATTTTCTATCCTAAGTATTTAAAGTTCTCTGGTATGAACTATCTGAAATCACAAGCTAAACAATTACCTAACCCTAACTTTTAACTGCAAGATTGTGCAATGCTTGAGAAACCCATTTAGATACCAGATTGTTACAAAAAAGCACACTTAGCCAAAATCATCCCCAAGAAACAATCTATAACCTTTAAAACAGACCAGATAAGAAAATATCTCTCCAGGTTTTGAACTTTCATTTAATTATGACTCCTATCAGTGGCACCTTAGATTTCCCATGAGTGGACCAGATGTTCTTACATAGGGGCAATTATAGGTGTGACTTTACTGCATTTAGGTGGAGTAATCCTTACAGTGCAGGGAAATTATGAGGAAATTTCCCCAAATCGAAAGTGGCTTTGGCAGCTGCTGGGAATTCCTCAGTTTCCCTTTCACTTGCAAGATTAGCTCCTTTGGATAGATCCAATCCCAGGCAATCTGGCATATCTCCTAGTAGAGTCAGTTTTTATCTGCTTTAGGTCTTAAAGGGGGAGGGGGATGTACTTTGATGGGCCCCAATTTTTCTCTTGATTCTTTTTCCTCAGTGAGTCCAAGATTTTTTCTCTCCATGGCAGATATCATAGCTAAGTCTACTTTACACTGTTGAAATAATTTAGGATTTTCCCTTAGAGCAAAAAAATCTGAACATACAACACCTCACACCATTTCTTTTTTTGTAAATTTTACCAAACTGTAAAAAGATATTAAAATTGATATTTCCCTCTGGTGGCCAGGTTTCTCGTATTTGAGGCCAGGCCAAGAAAATGAGGCGCTTGTTCTTGAGCGTCTGAGGTTCAAATTTATCCCAATTTTTCAATACGCAGGCTAGTGGCGCACCTAGTGTATTGGAGAGAGAAGCTCCTGTCTGAGTGAGGAAAACAGGACTCAGGCGCCCATGCTGCGCCGGAGAAAACTGTTCTCCTTAGGGACGTCTCCCTAACCTTGAGCTTCCTAAACGGTCCAGAAAACCCGTCTCTCACCTGGCTTTGCCAAGGGGTTTCTGGTCCCCTTTAGCAAAGTGCTAGGGTCTCAGTTTGCCCTGTGCCAAGACCCTGGGAGGATTCAGACTTAAGGGCCTTACTGCTTTCCTCCCGACCACTAAAAACCCATTGAATCCTGTGCTCTTTTGTTGTTGTCTTTGCTCTGTAGACTAGCAGATTACCAGAGGAGTTGATTCTAAAAATGCTTCTCTTAGCAGCTTAAGGAACACAGCTCATTTTAAACATTGGGCGGTAAAACAGACTATTGAAAGTTACCTATGCACCTTAGAGAACCTGGGCAGATTTTACTAATTATCTCATGCCTTTCTCAGTCCTGCAACCTGAATTGCTAATGTTTCTGACCTGCGAAGGAAGGGAAGCATCCAGGAGGAATGGATGCGGGGTTGGGAGTGTTGTGTGGCCCATACGGAGGCAAATGTAATTGGAGCTTTCCCTCAGTGCCATTCATCTACCGATCACCCTAGATACCCCTGTGGGCTGTCGGGAGAGGGCTCAAGAGAAAGGAACCTTTGGAAACATCTGAGAGTAGCCCAGACCGGGATTCCGCAGTTGTTCCAAACTCCTTCCTCCACCTCCACGCATCCGAGGCAGATCGGGATTCCGGACACTGTGTACTCACGCCAATTGCTCTCCAGGCCCAGACAGAAAAGTTGGAAACGGATTTGGCAGAACCCAACATGCCTGCTCTGTACCGAACAGGTGATTGAGAGCTGCTTAGGCCGAGAAACCTCTCACCCGAGTCTTGTAGAGTGGCGGCTGCACTAGTTGCATTTAAGTAGCCGACGGGTGCCCACCTTACCTCCAGAAAGAAAGAGAGAAAGATGCACCTCAAACAGACATGGGGCGCGTAGAGAGGCGCTTACCTCGGTGTAGAATATCTCGGTATGGGACCTCCAATATATGTTACCACTGTTGACCGGTGACGAATTCTTGCTCCCCGATGTTGAAGAATAACACCAAAGAAGCACGCCGAGGCAAGGTCAGAGTAGAGATTAGAAATTTATTAAAGGACAGAAGAAAAGACTTCTCCCGGAGGAAGAAGGGGACCCAGAAGGTGGAATCCCAAGTTAAATTATTATCCTACTGTTGATGTTGATTCCAAGACTATCAGCCCAAAAATTATTTTGAGGTAAGTTAAAAATAAAAATAAAAAAGAGCTTCTAATAAAGTGATTCACAATAATTTTGTTATGGTGACTAATATAATTAAAAGAATTATAATAGTGAAGTGATAAATTCTAAAAATTATAGGGAACATAGCTATGATGAATTAATATGAAAACAATAAATGCATATAAATACATTAATATATAGGCATACACTATCTATTCTGGTGCCTTTAGAAACAACTCACCACAAATATTTTCCTTTACTTCTTTACTAAGCTTTTTTTTTTTTTTGATTGTTGTTGTTGTTCTCTCATTTTCAATCTCAGATAAGTAAATTGAATGAACCAGGTAAACATCAAATCTTGCAATCTAGCCCAATCATTTTTCTTTTTGGATGAATAAGGATAAAAATTCAGTATATATATGGTGGTTTGACTTGCATTTCTCTGATAATTCATGATTTTGAACATGTTTTTATTTTCTTGTTGACCATCTGTATCTGTGTGTCTTCTTTTGAGAAACATTGATTCAAATTAATCACCCATTTTTAAATTGGATTATGTGGTTTGCTTTTTACTCCTAAATTGAGATCCTTATGTAGTCTAGATATTGTTCTCTCATCATATACTTGGCAAATATTTCTTCCAATTCTACAAACTTGTTTCTTCACTTTGTTGATTGTTTCCTTTACTGTGCTTGATACAAGCTCATTGTATATTTCTGCTCTTGTTGTTTGGGGTCTTGTGTTTGGGGTCTTATCCAAAAAAAATCATTGCTCACTTGAATGTGCTAAAATGTTTTCCTCTAGTAGTTTTATAGTTTTAAGTCTTATATGTGGGTCTTATATGTCTTTGGTTCATTTTGAGGTAAATTTTAATAAGACATATAGGTCTTATATGTGAGTCTTTGGTTCATTTTGAGGTAATTTTTGTATATGGTCAGATGTAGAGAATTACTTTTATTGTTATACACATATAGTTTTCTTAGCCCTGCTTACAGAAAAGGCTGTCTCTTCTTCAGTGCATGCTCTTGATGCCTTTGTCAAAAATTGTTGGTTAGAAAGGGGCCAGGAGACCAGGAAAGAGAATATGAATATGTGTTCAAGTCAATCAGGAACTTTTATGCAGGTACAATAAACAAGTCAAAGTGGCCACAAGACTTTTAAATAGGAGGCAGATGAATGTAACTCCACGTTTACTGCTAGAAACCAAAACATTGGGTGAAATCTTGAATTTATGGGGAGGGAAAGTATGTACCTATCTGTTCTTTCCAATCCCTTCCCTTATTCCTCAAATAAGTCACTAGGACCCAAGGGAAGCCCCTTGGGTCCTAGTGACTCCATCATTGGGGTGTTTTCTATGATGGTTTGAATTTGCTGTACCCAGATACTTTCTTCCTTTCCCATTTTCTAATCATTTTGTAATCCACATGCAGACACTTCTCTTCCTTTTCCTCTTCCTAAAAAAACACAATGAAAAAGGACTTATTGGTATTTTAAAAATCAGTTTTTTAAATATATATATATAAATTTTAATTTCTGGGCTCTTGATTCTGTACCGTTTGTCTATCAAGTATCATTTTTTAAAACTGTGTAAATTTAATATTGTGAAAAAATCCCTCCATTTTAATAGTACTGTGAATAACCCACCTTTGGGCATATCAGTTACCTTAATCTTCACAAATATAAAGTCTATATCTATGGGAATAGTAGTACATCTTTGTATGTTTTCTAAATAGATCAAAAGTAACATTTTAAAGCAGTGGTTACAATATTCTGCTTTGCCCATTTATACTATATTAATTTTTTGAAACAGAAAATAAGATGTCTCAAGGGAATAGTAAAGTTACAAAATAACTTAGCACCTTCTTTGCCAAGAATCTAGCAAGGTCCACCCTCTATGCACCAAAACATCAAATTCATTGCATGGACACAAAAACTCAATTTGGTGGTCATGAAGAATTGTCTAAGATAAATCTGTATAGTGACAACGTGGGCCTTCTAAGAATGGGAGGAGGTGAATTTATTTCCTCTAGGCTTTGTATCTGTGTCTCTTCAGGAGTATATAAACATGAAAATTATTTTAACAAAGAGAATTTAAGTCAAAGAATTGCTCATCAGATATTAGGAAGCTGATCAAGGATACTGACAAAAGTATCTCAAAGGTGGTATCTTCAGAAGGATGTTCCTACATTTAGAACAGCAAGAACACAGCAAAAACGAGACTAATGGAAACAAGGCAAAGGAGTGAGAGTGGGAGTCAGTTAAATTCTTTCTGTTCATGTTGAAAATATTGTAAACAGAAAAATCAGGAATCCATTGGAGAAATGAGAACAAACTACCATTGTATCATTGAGAGAGAAAGATTAGGGGAGGGGGGATTTGAAAGAAATTACTGGGGTGAAAAAAAATAGAAAGAAGCAGACTGGGAGGAGCCTGTTCCTTCTCCTTGCACTCTATGGCTTCCTAATGGCAGAACATAACTGCAAGCCTGTGACAAAGGAGGAGGAGAGCTTTCAGGTTTTTGTTCCATGAGAGCAAATGATTGTGGGCATGAATTTGAGAAACAGTACTTTAATAAAAACACAGCAGTGATGAGAGATTAGCAAGGATGTCATAAAACCTGTATTTTCAACAGTCTACATGATCAAAGTAATTTGGGAGCATTGAGAAAATTAATTTGTGATTTTTTTCTGCTTCTTTTTATTTTCCATATTTTTATTGGTTCATTACAGTTGCACACAATGGTGGGATTTGTTGTTACATATTTATATGTGAGCACAATACAACAATGGAATTTGGCCAATATCATTTCCTATTATTTCCCCTTTCCTTCCTGTTTTCCCTCCCCTGCTCTCCCGGGTCCTTTTCCTCTACTGTACTAATTTCCCTTTAATGAGATGTCCATGCCACCTTTTTTTTTCCCCTTTTTTCTCTTTAGTTTCCACATGTGAAAGAAAACATATGGTCTTTGACTTTCTGTTTGGATTATTGTGCTTCCCATAATGTCCTCAAGTTCCATACTTTTTCCTGCCTATGACATAATTTATGAATGAATAAAAGTCAATTTTCTGTATATATTCCACATTTTCTTTATCCTTAATTCATTGATAGTCAACTAGACTGGTTCTAAAAATCAGTTATTGTGAATTGTGCCACTATAAACAACAGAACAAATGCATCACTTTAGCATGCTGACCTCAAAGCTGTAGGATAAATATTGAGTAGTGGGAATAGCTGGTCAATAGTGGTTCCATTCCTAGTCTAATGAGGAAGCTCTGTTCTGATTTTCATAGTATCCTGCTTCCAAAGATTTTGTCTTGGTCTGAGAGTTTGGGAAGGCTCAGGTTAACCAACATTTCAGCCTACTCACATTGAGATACACTTTGAGAAAGAACCATGTTTCAGAAAAAAAGTTGATGGTGACATTGTACAAAAAATTTCATACCTGAAATTTGATGATCTTAATTGTAGAAGCAACAAAAGAAGAAATAAAGCTTTTGGCAGTCCTTAACTTATAATTATATAACTTATAATTATAGATTACTTATAATTATACATCTGAAATCAACTATTGATGTTGTAACTTGTTTTTTTATTTTGTAGCTCAATATATAATTTAAAATGCTTTTATGGTTTTTAAGTTTGACGATAAATAAACAATGTTAAAATATTTGTAGTTGCTGATGGCAGAGATGCAAGTTATATTTTGGGTTATACACAACCGTCTCAGATTGATTGATTATTCATTTATTTATTTGCTTGTTTATTTATTTAATACTAGGAATTGAGCCCAGGGGCATTTTACCACTAAGCTATATCCCTGGTCCTTTTTTGTGAGACAGGATATTGCTAAATTGTTTAGGACCTTGCTAACCCGTTGAGTCTGTCCTGAAACTTGTGATCCTCTTGCCTCAGCTTCTATAATAACTGGGATTACAGGCATGCAATGAATGTAATTATTGAAAACTTCAGAGGTGTTGTTGGAGTCCTTTCCGTCAAATGCTGATTAGCTCAATGTCTGATTCAGTTGTGTTTTTCAGATTGAAGCTAATATAGATGTTGCCCTTGTAAGAATATTTTCAACTTAATTTAGAATTTCAAGATTTTCCTAAGAGTTTTATTTTTAACCTATTTGATAATTATTCATCTCCAGCAGCTACATGCACAAGAAGGTATTTCCTCTGACTCTAGTTCATTTAATCTAGTAAATTCCCAGTGTTTCAAAGAGGACACATCACCTATCCATGTATCATAGGTACTAATATACTATTACTGTAAGATAAACACTTAGAAAAGACTAGGTTTTAGGATGATCCATTGAAGTGAGTGATGAGTTAAAGAATGAGCTTGAAGTTTACCTCAGAATTTTCCCAAATGAAAGGTGGTAGGAGCATCCTTCTGTCACAAGTGAATAGTGATTGAAAATTCTTTAAACAGCTGCCTGGGCAACCTGTGATTTTCTTCAAGGACAGAATTTCATATTCACCAAAATAAGATCAAATACAAATGTGAGTTGAAAATCACAAGTATGAATGCATTATTTAAATACCAATTGAAAGTGGAAAAGTCAGTGAAAATTTTTAGAAAGAATGTGGGCAAGGGATTTAGATAAAAGTTTAAATCTCAACTCTTTGTAAACTTGACAAAATTGTGTCAATTCTCATTTATATTTGAATATATATGAATTTGTGGATGCAAGAAATTAAGTGTCACCTCTGACAAATTAATGTTCAATAATATTAACCAGAGTGGCAATGATGATGAGGACAATGGTGATGATAAAAAGAGACTGAATTGGAGACTATAAGGCTATGTGTCAACTTCCAAACTATTCTGTCGCCAAAATTCCAAGTCAAAATCAATAGGCTCTACCAGAATTTATTAGCAGAGTTTCACTTTGAATTGTCAACCCATTTAAGCTGTGATTTGTACCACTGCAATAAAAGGAAATAAAAGGAAATCCCTTTCTGTAAGTTTTCTTATCATTATTATTATTATGGTGGTTCTGGGCATCCAACTCAGGGACTCATGCTAGGGATTCATGATAGGCAAGTATTTTACCCCTGGGGCAATTCCTCAGTCCTTGTTGAGACATTTATTTTGACACAGGATCTCACTAAAGTGCCCAGACTGGCCCCAAACTTGCAATTCTCTTACCTCAGCTTCATGACTAGCCAGGATTACGGGCATGTGTCACTCTACCCAGTTTGGAATCTTTTATTAACTCTAAAATTATCATTCTTTAAGGTATGCTTTATCATCCTCCTTTAATATTTCAAATATGTATTTTTTTGGAATGGTTGCATCATAGAAAACAAATTCAGTCCACATTCTCAGTCTTATTCAGAATGATCTGTTCCTGACACTTCCAATTTATGTAAAACTAACTCATCTTTAAAATTAATTAGAGGGAAAGCATTTTTTACCATTGAGTTTTCAAAGTAAGAGATTTAACATCACTTCCTCATGTAGAAGACTGAAAATTCTACAGTAAGTGACCTGACCTATAAATCAGAACTGAAGTTTTAGACTATGTCAGCAATGTAAAGTGATTCTGTTCCTGGAAAGGTTACTTAGGGAACTGATAAAGATTAGAAAAGACTTGGTGAAATTATTTTGTGTAATGAAGAAGTTATCAATAAGAAAAATAAGGAATATCAACAGAGTGTGTAATCTGCTAGGAGTAATATATATATCTTTTTTTTTTTTTTACAGTAAGACAAAGTCTTGTAGCATAGAAAACATTTCAGAGAACCTCCAGATTTGAAGTCATTAAAATTTCCTGCAGATTTGAAGTCATTAAAATTTTCTGGACTTATATTCCTTAAGAAAGTATGAATCCTTATAGATGAGTAGCAATGGGCCAAATGTAGTGAAAAAAAAAAAAACAACTCTCAAGTTAGAAAAAAAAGAATCAGTTCTATTGATTACAAAGAGCTTACTCTTAATCATGTGATGGATAATTCAAAGGTGAATAAAGTATAAAAATGCTTAGAAACCTAAGAAAAATGTTAAAATTTATAGCACCATGAACAAAAGAACACGTACTTTCATATTAGAAAAAGATTAATCTTTAAAAAGATCTTTTAATGCTTATTTAAACAAATAAATACTTTCAGCACAAAATACCTTTTAAAATATCTTTCACTTATAATTGTGTTGATGGCTATTAGCAAGACAGTTTAATAACTGACTCTAGTTTGAATCCACTGCATGTAAAATCAGGACTTACATTTTCTTAGGTCATTGGAGTCAATGTATGGAATTATCCAAACTAGTCAGCTAAAAATGTGCCCTAAGCTAAATGATAATCAGATTCTATTTACAAGATAGAACACATTCCTTTATCCTTCAAACCATATATTTAAAGGGGTTAATATGTTGGCACCTTTTGAGTAGTTAGCCTGAATGATATTTATACAGAAGGGGTAATTCTTTTAAATGAGCATTGTACAAAATGATCTCACATTAAAAGGTAGCAGCAATTTCATGGAAAATTGCTTTCCAAAATACACAAAGAGCCAACAATAATCTATTTCAACTGCACAAATTACCTAAGTTGTCTCCAGTTGCCTTTTAGATACATTTGAAAAGAAGCATTTGTTTGCTCTCAATATTAAATGTTCTGTTACATTGGCTGACACCTATATAAATAGCATCTTTAGTTCACAATGAATCTAGAAATACTGGTAGGAATTTTGGGAGATATTTTTGTATTACCAAAAAAAGAAAAGTAGTAGAAAAATGCTGATACCCCCCCCCGAAAGTTGAAGTTCAAAAAAAAAGCATATTTAAACTGAAAAGTTTGTAGCTTTCCTTTCTTTATTTTATTCCAAGCTCTTATTATACATGCAGAGACAAATACATTCCCTATTCTAGAATAGCAAATAAAACCAGGGGGAACTTGTGTTCTTCTGACACTTACCTTGAAGAAGATGGTCTTCCAAGAATAAGATTTTGAACAGCCTATCTACCTACCACACTTTGATAGTGAAGGACCCAGGATGAGCAAGAAGAGCTATTTTTTTTTTCTTTTAATAAATGAGTGGATGTCCTCCTCAGGAGAATTTAGTTAGTATAACATGAACTAAGGACAGACACTTTCATTTCCATATGAATTTTCTGAAAGCACTTGTCCTAGGAGAGATATATAATTCCTCTGAGATGTAGTAGACTTATCCATGTTCTGTAATAGATTGTTGGTAGTAAAGTAAGTTGTTACTAACTTCAGGATATTTCATTGCTAATAAGTATTAAAGCCATAAAAATTGTATGTTTAACTTCAATTTTAAAAGTGCTAAAAATAAGCATATTCTTTGGCTGAAAGATACCACTCCAGAGATTTTGCTTGAAATGGTTAATAGTAGACTTGGTAGAAATATATGCTTAAGGATATTCACTATAGGGTAGTTTATATGTGCAAAATATGAGAACCAAACAAAATGGTCAAGAAATGTTGATTTAATGAATATATTTTAAATAATAATTCCATTACAGATACATATTCATAGACACATAGAATTCTTTTAGTGTATTTTTGGATGAAGAAGGCAATTTACAAAACATTATGCTTTAAATGACCACATTTCATAAAAATAAATTATCCTTACATATGCATAGGAAAAAAGATAAGATTTATAGCAAAGGATGTAAATATGGACTTTGAAATTATAGACAATAAATATTTCTATTATCTCCATTACCTATCCTGATTGTAATAAAATATATATTACTTACAGCATGAAATAATGTTTAATGAAACAAATGAATCATGTCAATTTCTGCAATGTTGATGTATAATAATATCATGATGAAAAAAACAAGGGTGTTAAAATACAGAGGATTTTTGCCCATCTAAGAATGCGAAATACTCATATACTGAATAGTTAAATAACAAATCAATAGTAGATAACATAATAGAAAAAATGATGATAAATTTCAATATGCAAACAAAATAAAACTATATGTGAATGATCAAAACATAAAGTCATTAGTCCTATTTGTACTGCAAACTAAAATGGCAAAAAGAAAGTTTCCATTTTCTATAATGGCAAAATATTAATGTCAAATAAAACCTCCAACCTATAAAAAATGTCAAACTCTGGAAAAATATACAGATATGCAAAAAGGAATGTGAAGGCACTGGAAATCTATGAAGAGTAGGCATAACTAGGAAGGTAAGTGACAGGAATGATAACAACATGGATTCATTTGCCATTTTTCTGGCTTTCACCTAAGGATGGCCCTGACTTATCAAACCAGTTCAATCTTAGGTAAAAGCAAGTAATATTGCTGATTAAAGAATCGAAGAAAAATTTTAGATGATAAAAAACTTTTAGATCCTGGGAACTTAAAGGGAAATCCCTAGAAGGGATCCAGAAAGAGGAAGTTCCAAATTCTTTGCACAAACTATATAAATCTTTGGCTGATCTCTGAATTTCACAATGTCTGGAGCAAAATATAATGGCAGATGGACTGGATAAAGACTTTGCATCCTGTCAATGCAGGAGAGACAGAGTTTGGAGTACCAGTGCAATAGGTTAAATATGGGATAAGAAATAATAATGAAAATAATACTCTTCAAAAGAATAATTAGTGGTTAATGCCTCTGGGTTCAATCCCCAGTACCCTGCCTCATGTATGTCAGTCCTTAAGGCCATCATACATAAACTGTTGCTTTTTAAGACTTTGGGAAGACTTCTGGGCTTTTGACAGTGGTTGATTTCTTGACTTGGCTGGGGTTATCTACTCACTTTGCATTAATTCAAAGAATTACAGATTTTTTTTGAGGGCAGTGTTCCAATGTATCTTATATTTTAATAAAAAGTTTTATATGAAAAACCAGATTTCTGGTTCATCCATTACATTTAAAGAGTTTGAATGTTGTGGCTCCCGTTCTTATAAAAGGAAAGGCTAGACAAAAGTAAAATCACCAATTTGTTTCTCAGACTCTGGCTTTCATCTAAGGATTCACCTCAGAATTGCAGAGACAGGAAAACCATTATCTTGATATTTAGGGAACCAGAAGCATCCAAAGAGATAAAGCCTAGATGTAGATTTTTTTTTTTTTTTTTTTTATGGAGAAGCCATGCATGTAGGAGCACTAACAATTTTGACAGACTAAGGAAGGTTGAGTATAAAATGGAAGAGAATGAGAAACTCTGAGGGGATATAACCGCATGGTGTGGGAAGAGTGGCTAACTTTTCTTGGCTTTTCTCTAGGAGACTCACCTAATTTTCATGTGAAAAAAATTAGCAAAAGACTAATACTGAAACTTTATAGAACACTGGGGGAGAGCTTTCTGCCCCATTCAAGACATCTCCAGCTTCCTCCCCATGTAAGAAAAATAAACAGTGAGGAAAAGGGCACCAAAGAAATGTATTTGGTTTGCTGCACCCTGGGAAACAGTATTTATGGATGTCAAGCCACATGGATTGGAGAAGAGAGAGAAGCCCACAATAATGCAGTCACATTCTATACAATGGCTTTGTGGTCAATGATAGGTCAAATACATGTCAGTGGTTCCCTAAGATTATATGGCCTCAGGAAGGCATAGCCATCTTAGTTTGTGTAAACACATTCTGTGATTTCTGTACAATGTTGAAATTCCTAATGATGCATTTCTTAGACTGTATTTCCATCATTGAGCAATGCATGGCTTGCTAAGATTTACTCAGGAAGTTATAGAATGTCCCCTTTCCCTAATATTCTTTTATGTGCCAACATAGTTCCAGAGAAATAACTGCACATTATATCTGAAAGTGCCTCAAGATGCAGAATAATCAAAGAGAAGTATGTAGAGAGGCCCTAAGTCAAGAGCAAAGATGGTAAAAGGGCCACTAGAGGAATTAAAGTTTCTGGTACCTAACATTAACCACATCCTAATTTGTATAGTCAAATTAACATAAATTCCCATATCCAAGGCGGATTTAACTCAGTTCTATTTTGGATACAATGTGTCCAGCTGTCAACAAAAAATTGCAGGGATGAAAAGAGACAAGAAAAAAAAAATAAAGTTGGAAGAGACAAAGCATTCATCAAAATCAGACGCAAATAGGATGCAGATTTTGGAATTTTCAACCATGGAATTTGAAACAACTATGACTAAAATGTTAAGGGCTGTTTTTTTGCAAAAAATAAACAACATGAAGCATTGGATGCATAATGTCAGCAGAGATATGGAAACTATGACAAAAAAAAATCAAAAGACAATGTCACTGAAATGTATTCTTGTTACTCAACAAGAAGCAACCCAATTTAAAAGTGGGTGAGATATCTGAAAAAACATCAGCAAGGAAGTTATACAAGTGGAAAATAACAACATGATAAGAAGTTCAGCATCACCTGTGATAAGAGATATGCAAATTAAAAAGAAAAAATGAGTTATCACTTTGTACCTAGTAGAGTTGTGAAAATCCAAAAATCAAAAGTGCAAATCACTGGCAAGGATACAGAGCAACATCACATTTGTTGTGATAGGAATGCAAAATGGTACATGCATTTTAAAAGACAGTCTGGCAATTGCTTATAATACTACATTTAGTCAATGATATGATTTGTGAATTCCAAGCATATTTAGTTCATTTTAAATTTTATTTCCACACAAAACCTATACACAAATGTTAATAACAGCTTTATTCATAATCATCCAGAACTGTGAATGAACTCTAGCACACACAAATAATAGAATACTATTCACTGACTGTGAATACATACAACAGGGGGGATGAATCTGAAATTCCTATTATTAACTGAGGCAAACCAGATTAAAAATATTATAAATTGTATGATTCCATTTATATGAAATTATGTAATGTAGCAGAAGAAGGAAAACAAAACTAAAAAAAAAATGTGTTTGCAGGAGTTTCAGGAGGGGAAGGGCATTGAATAGATGATGTAGAGGTTTTCTTCAGGGCATAAAACTGTTCTGTATGTTACTGTAGATTTGGATACATGACACTATATATTCATCAAAAATTATAAAACACCGCAGCATGAAAATTAATAAAAAACTAGAATTCAAGGATAGCATATAGATTAAACAAAATAATCTAACTGTATGACAAATGTACAACAACCTTACTGAATATGGTGTGGACAAAAATGTTGATCTAAGTAATTTTGTAAAAGAGTGGAAGTATTAGACTAAAATGAAAAGAAACCACACTTTAACACTGTCCTCTAGTAGGTACATGTTTCTCCTCCAGGAATGGGTTAATTATTTTAAAGCTACTATGCATGTATAATGAGATTAAATGGTTAAATGAATGGATGGCAGATGGTGGAACTGTGAATTCTCATTCATTACAGCAGGAGTTTAGGAGGTAAGGGAGAAAGTAGGTAAGGGAGAAAGCTAGGACAGAGGACTAGAGTTGGAGATATAGATACTAATGAGTACATATAGAGGTAATTATAGATATATTTATATATACATGGGTCGGTACAGGCATACATGTTTCCATACTGTTTGGGAGTGAGCATAGAAAAACTCATATCCCAGTAACAATGAATACAACCAGCATGTGGAACTTGGTATATAATTCCATTCTTTAAATGTTAGGAATGAGCTCTCCTTGGAGAAATGGCTGGTTCTGGAGGCAGAACATGGAATATCCAAGATGAGCCTGGAGTAACTAGCAATGACAAAAGGTCAAAGATGCTCAAAACAAATGAAACAAAGGGAATGTCAAAGTAACAGAGAAGCCAAGTGGAGAAAAAAAAAAAAAAAAAAAAAAACTCCAGTAGCCAAAATAGAGTCATTAGAACAAGAAAAATGATGAATAAAAGATAAGTTGATGTAGTATTATATTATACCCAAGTTATGAAATGCATATCCATGCTTCCATAATGACTGAAATAAATGACTGTATAAATAAATAAAGGGGTGATAATAGACAAACCTCTTATACAGAAGAATTTTTAAGAAAATGTATGTATTCCCCTTTAGGGCCATAGAATGCAACCACCACATTTTAAGTGTATTCTCAACATTGTGACTTATTTCCAAAGAATAAATAAAGTAAGGGAAGCAGGGAAACAGAGTAGCTTTAATCTGGAGTGAACGAAACCTCAGAGCAGGTGTCTAGGTAAAAATCCCAGTGCCTAATCACATTAATCATGTGCATTCTTTGTGTGTTGTGATGGGCATTGTCCTTCCCATTTGTGGTCTACCTTTTAAGAATTCATAACTAATATCAAATTATCAGAGAAAACATTACTGAATTCAAATTGAAGGACATTTAAAAACCTAATCAGTGCTCTTCAAAACTGAGAAATTGTAGAGGAGTCTGAGAATGTGGGAGTTACTATGGTATCATGAATGGATCCTGAAACAAATTTCAACAATTTAAATTGAGTATGGACTTAAGTAAATAATATTTCAGTATTTCTTGATTGTGACAACTGTCTCTCATCAAGGTCTTATGTTAAGAAGGGAACTGAGTGTGAGGTACATTGATACCTCTGCAACCATTTTGGCACATTTTCTGTGAATCTGAGTGTATTCATTATAAAGTCTATTTTAAAAAATAAAAATAATATTTAAAATTTTATAAGATAGACAATCAGATCTCCCTTGTTTTACATTACCTTACATTGCATAATGTTGTCCTTTTTTGGGAGAAAAATGTGAGGTCCTGAAATGTGAGGTCCTGGCTTGTGAGCTTGTGGGAGTTTGTAGCTAGAGATGATTACTTGCTCTTTCCCCTAACACTGGCCAGGAAAGTGAAGAAAATAAGTTAAAAAGTATATATCTATTATGATTTCCTATTTTTTCCCATTGGTATTATTGCCTGAAAAAAAATATGGAAATGGTAGAAAAAAACTTATCTACTTATTGCCTTGACTAGTTTGGGCTTCTTCCAGCTGCCCAAACTCAAGCTCCCTGTCCTTAGTATTTATTGTTGAGCAGGTTTGAAATAGAACGACAGTAGACTGAGTTGGAACTGTCTTTCCTATCCTTAAATATGAATACTCGACCATGTAACTTCACATCATACACAACCACAGTAATGGGATCCTAACTGGAACAAGTTATACTTACTCTATGTATGTATGTCAAAATACACGCTGCTGTTATGTATATCTAGAATAAAGGGATACATAAATAGATAGATAAATAAATAAATAAAGGCAAAGGAATGAGAAGGAGGTCAACAAAGCACAAGCCTAAAGGACTAATTATTCTTATTTCCTCAAAGTGAAAAGCGGACAGATATTTATGCAAATAAGTCATCAGAAACAACTCTGTTTAGGAATGATACAATTTGGGAATGATAGTGGCTTCACAGTTCTACCTTGAAAACCAATTTTTAGTTCACTCTGCAATTGCTAAACACAAAATTGCTTCATTTTTAAAGGAATTCATCCCTTTAGTTGTACAACCTACAAATATTATTTTTGACTATATTAAATTTCTTGTAGCAGAGCTAGGCTTAAAATCTCAAAGAAAATTAATTACATCAGGCATTTATAGATAATATAATCTGAATTCCAATGAGTTAATCTGGTTAGCCTTTAAAATAATACATTCTACCATGCATTAATCATCAACAGCTATTACTCAGTGAATCAGGGAAATAATTTAAATTTCTAAACTAATGATGTTAAAATTACTTTAGCTATTTCCACTGAGCAAGGCACAACAAACCCAATCTTTTTGAGGGTGGAAATTTACAGGAGTTAACCAGGTATGAACTCAAATTGAGAGATGAAATGGGATTCTAGAAATCTAAAGCAAAATAAGAAATAATAGGCAATCAGAAATCTCTAAATTGATCACATATAGACACTGATATATATATATCTAGGTAAAAATCCTAGTGCCTAATCACATTAATCATATGCACTCTTTGTGTGTTGTGATGGGCATTGTCCTTCCCATTTGTGGTCTACCTTTTAAGAATTCATGACTAATGTCAAATTATCAGAGAAAACATTACTGAATTCAAATTGAAGGACATTTAAAAACCTAATCAGTGCTCTTCATAATATATAAAGAGAGAGAGATTTATTTATAGATATTGAGATATAGATAGAGATAGATAGATAGATAGATAGATAGATAGGAAAGTTAGGGAAGAGATGAGCTCTGTTCCACTAATACAAGAGGGTGAATCTTGTGCAGCTGATGATAGAGAATAAATACTGTGGGGGAAAAAAAAGACAAAGAGAGACTTCAGGGAGTGGAGTAATTTTGAACATTAATGGATATATTTACATGTTGGGCACATTGTCTTTGGGAAGGTTGACCTAGCTCGGGTATATATATATTTTTTTTTTCAAGATTAGAAAGAAACTTTAAAGTATACAATTCTACTTAGGAACTAATCAATTTTATGTCAATTTAAATGGTGATCATGCAACTTTAATTTAGACCAGGGTTTCTGAATTTTTTCACCAGTGACATTTTGAATCAAATTATGCAGTCATGTGAATTACTAGATCCCAGCATCCTTAGCCTCTACCCACTAGATGCCAGTAACATTATCTCTGCAATTGTGATAATCAAGAAATGCTTTCAAACAATGCCAAATATCCTCTTCGGAGCCCCCATTGAGCACCACTGGTCAAGGCTACTTCAATAAATGAGAATCTTCCCACTGTTTGGTGGCCCCAAAGTGGATTGTGTAAAATGTTTGGGGTTAATTATTTAAATAATAAACTGAAAAAATATTTCTTGTATAGAAGTTGTTAAATAATTGAAGCTGTAGATATTGCCAGTTATGCTAGGCTTGTTAAAAGGACAGTTAATTATAATACAGTGCCATAATTAAGTGGAAAAGGGCAAAAAATACACCATCAATATTTTCCTGGAGTCACATCAGACTTGGCTTTTGGGGATTCCTGAGCTTTCTCTGTGTCTATTTGGGCCCTTGAAATTAATAGTCATATTCTACTCTGCTAGAAACAGTAGAGGGATGACACTGGCAAAGGTCAGTAGTTTCTGGACTAAACAAGCAAGGTTCCACACCTAAACATGGACAAGAACAAGACAGAACCTCCCTTTACTTATTTACCTTTTACAACTAGCAAAGTGGTCAAGAATATCTTACAAATTTAGAAATGAGGATGTCATGGTTTGGATCTGGAATGTCCCAAAGATGTGTGTTAGGCAATACAGAAATGTTAAGAGGTAAAATCATTTGATGCATTAATAAGTTGAGTGGACTTACTGGAAGGTACCCACTATAGGCTCGTGAGCATGGAGAAAATATGTTTCTGGGGGCATGGCCTTGGGGTTCTGTATCTGTCTCTGGTCCTTTCTTGTCTCTGATTCTTAGATGTCAGGAGCTAAGCAGATTTCCTTCACCATGGACTCTTCCACCATGATGTTTTTCACCTCAGGCCCAGAAGGATGGAGCTGATCAATTATGAACTGAATCCTCTAAATCCATGAACCTAAATAGATCATTCTTCCTCTAAGTTCTTGTCAGGTATTTTAGTCAGCGCGATGAGAGGCTTATTAACACAGAGGGTAAGGAAACATGTTATAATAAGGTATGAGCTAGAAATGAAAGAAAATATGAGAAGTAGCAATAAAACAGTGACCGAAAAATTTGCTTGTTGCTCAATTTTAGTCTAAACCTGATTGAATTGTTTACTGAATTTGATTAAATATTTATGTTAGTTCTTCTAGAAAAGTTGGAATGAAGTAAATAGTTTTTTTCTGTTCAAAGAAAAGAATGAATGACCTTCATTAGAATCCTGTTGGTGTCTTCCTTTGATAAAGGTAAACAAAACATCTGCTTACTAAGTGCTCTATAATTTTGCATCGATCAATATCAACTTAGCACTGATGTGTTTTGCTAAATTCTCATGTAGGTAAAAATACTAAACTTACTTCTCAGCATACATAAAGATCTGTTAGCCAAGAACAAATATGTAATATATATTTTGGGGCCAAAATGATTGCTAGTCAACTTTCTTTATATTGTCACAAAATAATAAGACAACCAACTTAAAAAGAATAAAGATTTATTTTAGCTCACAGTAGAGGTTTCAATGCATGATCCTGTTGCTTTGGACCATTGGTAACAGTGTATCATGGAAGGAGCATGTAACTGAGGAGTCCTGTTCATCTCATGCCAGCCAGGGGGCAAAGAGAGGAAGAGAGACTCAGGGTCAAAATCTCCTGCAAGGTCACACCACAATAACCTAACTTCCTTTTGGTCGGCCCTATCCCCTAAAGGTTCCACCAATACCACTAGCACCAAATCTAGGGATCAAGCTTTCAATACATTGGACTTTGGAGGACACTGAAGATCTAAGCCATAACAATGAAGATGATTCTTTTTTTTTTTTTTTTGCACCAGGGATTGAACCTAAGGGTGCTTTATCACTCAGCCGCATCCCCAGCCCTTTTTAATATTTTATTTAGAAACATGGTCACAGCTGAGTTGCTTAGGGCCTTGCTAAGTTTCAGAGCCTGGCTTTGAACTTGCAATCCTCCTGCCTCAACTCCTGAGCCACTGGGATTACAGACATGCACCACTGTGCCTGCAACAATGGGGATGATTTTAAACAAGAAAAACAAAAGGATGATTTATATGATTTATACAGGAATAAAAATTGTGAGTGAAGGTCATTTTCACATTTATCTCACAAAGAATAATGATTTGCTGTCTTTACCATCCCATACCTTCTATGGAGTATGCCTAATTCCTTGCTATTATGCACACTTTGGCTAATGGGTCACATGCATAGTCATCTTCAAAATATTGCATTTGGGCTAACTGACATCATCATATGTCTTGTGGTCTGAAAGCTATAGAGTCAAATCCCTAGATGTCAATAACTGACCAAGTTTGCAGTAGTACATATAGACCAACATCCTTGCCCCTGAATAGGAAAGATTTTCTGGTGTTCTTATGCTTCAGAGGTTCCAAGAGGATCATAATCTCAGATTATGGTTTTCCTCACCTCATTCCTCTTCACTATTTTGTCTACCTTTATGCCATACTTGATTCTTCTAAAAAACATTTGATCAAAACAAAAAATCTCATTTATATAAATTCCTGTCATTAGGTTCTCCCTCTAGTAATATAACTTAACACACTAGTTTAGATAAAGACCTGTACATAATAAGTCTAAGCCATTATTTAAAAAAAATACCTAATGAAATTGTGCCTCTGTCAAAAAATAGTTACCATCGAAATGCTGATAATTTTGGGAAATTTATGAATGTTATAATTTAGTAGAAAGCTCTTAAACTTAAAGCAGAAGATATATTTTAAACTAAGTCCACTTACAAAGAATAAAAAATAATAAAAATAAATTAGCATTTGTCTTTTTAGTGCTTTGGACTTTACCCTGATATATACTCATATTGTTTCCAGAGATACAATAGAAAGTCAATAATGGGTGTAATTTGAAAAAAGACCACCTACTCTTTTCCATTGCTAGGTCTTCTTCATTATCATACTGAAATATGAATATTCTACCACTACCAATTAAATTACTCCTGTAAAATAGTTAGCTTACCTAAGAGTTATAAGAGTTCTTCTTTAGGAAAAAATAAATACCCCTTTTATGAATTGAAGATATGTATGTCTGCTGTATGCAGAAGTTGTGGTAGATTAAAAATCATGATCATTTTAAGTTGTTCTTTGCTATTTTGAAAGCCATAAAAATTATTGCTTAAGATTTTGTTTCAGGCACATTTCTACTATAAGTAAATATTCAAAATAAGATGGATGTATTAAAATCACTATCAATACATTTTTAGCATTTTATCAGCTACATGGCATTTCTGATGTGCCCACATTTGGTCAGTGTTCCAAATATATCAATATTATTTGCAAGATAAACAAAAAATTCACTATTTTTTTCTGTGTTTCCTTTTAGTTTTGTTTATCCTGGAGTGAGTTTGTTGGTTTCATACAATTAAGTTTTGCATGCTGCTTTTGTACATAAGGATGCCACAGCCAGAATAGTTTTTTGGTGAACATTTATAAAGTATCTCAATGAGCATGATGAAAGATTTTATTTTTCAGGCTCTGAACACATAAAACAACAAGACTCATTCTGATATGGAAACAACCTCTACGTGTTTGTGTGTGTATATTTAATTTTACTGAAATATTAAACATCGTCTACTTAACCATGAACTAGAGAGCAGTTGTTTTATACAGATGAGGGATGAATCAGTAAGATTTGACACTTGAATGGTTCACCTTAATATTTTTTCTTCAGTTGCTTGATGAGGGACAGGTAGGGAACCATCAAAAGAAGGGAGAAAGGAGGAACATAGGCAGAGAGGAAGAATATTTTTTTTCCATTCTTTCTAGCAGTTAAATCTAAGAAGAAATATTTTTTCTTATAGTCTATAATATGCATATTCTGATTTTTACTTTGAACAGGGTTCTGGAGATATATGTAAAAAACTAATTAAGGTTGCCATTTTTATGTGCTTGCTGCTGAAATTCATTAAGATATCATTAGAATATTTGGGATGTTAGAAATATGAATTAAGCATCCATGGGGATGCTCATTTTTAAAAGTGCTTTTCAAAGATGTTTCCTTCAAATATTTTAGGTTCTCAGTTTTAATTATCCACCCTTATGATGAGTAATATATTAATGTGTACCTCCATTTCTTTGGTCTTAATGTATTCTTACTGTTTTATTTTCTCTGAGAGCTTCACATTATATATATATATATATATATATATATATATATATATATATATCTTTTTATATATTTATATGTGTATATATATAAAACTTCTCATATATATCTATATCTATATATAGATATATATAGTTTTGATGTAGAGTGGGAAGAGCAACATGTGATCAGGGGCCACTTCCAGAGAACATGCCCTGTAACCTCATGTGCAGTTCTCCTTCTGAAGAAGTAAACTGTAAAACTTCTGGATAAGAAACTGGATGAAGGGAAAATTATCCATTCCTGACCTCTCTGTGCTAAGTTAGTTAATAGCACCAAGAAATTTGTGTATGTTGCACTGTTCACCTAGAGAGAGAATTCAGACCTTAATTATTTATCCTTTTCATCTATTATGTGCTAAAGCAGATACGTGAGGTTCTTAGTGTGCACTCTTTTGATTATCCTTCATAAGTAAGTATTTATGTTCACCTCATAAAAAAATAAGTAGTTTCTGGTGAGCAAAAAGTATCACAGATCACTTTCATCCACGTTTTCCTCTAAGTGTATCAATAAAAATGGGGAAAAAATATTGCAAACACCTAAAGGCATCATGTAACTCTATGGATAAAATAGGGTATTCTCTCTGAAACATAGAGTCCCAAGACAAGTTGTAGCACAAACACAACCCTGTGAGTCTGGAAAGCTAATTATGTGTTTGGATTTTTACCCCACATATAAAATCTAAATATTAAAACATGTAATTGAGGGAAATATGAATATAAACCACTGCCACAGCAAATGTAATATAATAAAGCATTGGAAGAATTATTGTTATACTTCCTAGATAAGTAGGAGACACATAAAAAGCTTAATTTTCCATGACTAGGCCAGGTTGTACTATTATGGAGCCATAAAAGGCTAAAGGAAATACAGCAGGGTGTATCTAGGGTTTTTGCAGCTCTCCGTGGATCATCTATACCCCTTTTATAAATGCAGTTCTATAAAATAAATGCAACACTATACTTCGGAGACATTGTCCTCTTCTAACATCAATCTAAACAGTGCTGAATGAATGGCATCACAATCTCAAGCAACTGGGATTAAAGCTTGGATTTATCTTTGACGGAGTCGCCACCTTTTTTGTTGATTTCTAGTCACTAAGACTGTTTTTCTTGCCATATTCCTCAGTTATTTCCCATTTTCCATTTCTCCTCCAATTCACTTAAAACCTGAGCTAAATTACAACTCTCTTGGCAATTTTATAACTTACTCTCTAGCTTGTGTCCTTGTCTATTCCATTCTGGACCTTATAATCTTTGTGATCAAATCCCTAAACCCCCTTTTCATTAGTTACTCTTTTTTTCTTAAAAGTGAAATTTTAGCATGACACTTAACTAAATGTGCCAAATTCTTTAGTCCTGAAAATTTTAATCTAATTAAGATAAAGTTGCTAGAAAAAGATTACCAATACTCAGGAAACACAAGGAACAGATGAACACATTATACACAAATGCACATGATAACACTCACAGAGATGCAATGATTAATCTCATCTAACAATTCCACTGCAAAAAATAAATGAGAGATAGAGTTAGAAAAAGAAATAGAGATACATATTGTGATAGCAACAGAGAAGGAGAGAAGACAGAAGAAAGATCATGATATTATAGTATTCACTTTTCCATATTACAGGAGATGCAGAATATTTCTCTGACCCTGTTGCACAATAGGTATATAGTAAATGACCCACTTTGCCACTCGAATGACAACAATGAAGGGATCCATCCTATAGAACACTTATCAATTCTGCTTTCAAAATATGTTTCAAATGTGTCTGGTCTCTCTCTACTGACACACTCATGCATCAAAAACATGATTACCTTCTTTCTAAAGTATGGCAAAGCCATGTTTACTGGTTTTGCCTTATAAAAGCATGTTAAGTCACTGTTGTTGTTGTTGTTGTTGTTGTTTTTCAAAAATTTCATCAATAATGTCCTACTGGAACAGATCCCTTTGGGATTAAAAGCAACTTCCTGATAACTCCTTTTCTGCATCCTAAACTTCCTCAGGCTGAGGATAAAAACTTCCTCACTTAAGGATGGGAACCAAGAAAGGTAAAACTGACATATTCTCTGGCTAAGCACAACCTAGATAAATCTGCACATGTATATCACCTGGCTTTTGTTTCTATAAATTGTAACACCTTCTGTAGGATCAGCAAATAGCAACCTAGTTATTATCCCCAGTTTCATCAAACTGTGTAAAATCCATTTTTCCCTTTTACATTGTTTGCTTATTTCTTATGCAGGCAGGCATCCAAATCCAACCAGGCAAGGTCCAGGAAATTTCTCTGGCTTGGCTGCCAATAACACCATTATTTAAAAAAATAGAAGCAAACTTCCTAAAATTACATAAGAAAAGCTTAAGATGCCCTCTGCCTACATCTCTAATATCTTTTTAGTTCACTTTCTTATCATGGCCTACATTCAGTCTCAACTTTTGCAGTACCTTAAATAAATTAAGTATTTATTTTAATTTATTTAAGGTTTCTAGGAAATTCTGCTTTTTTATTGCTATGGGACAAATTACCACAAAACTATATTATATCCCACGATTTTTTTATGCTTGAATTTTATTATGGCTCAATTGTATGGTTCTTTTGCTCTACACAGAAGTTATTGAGGTCAATTGGAAGTTTTTAGCTAGTGGCAAATCTATATAGGGTCTAAGATGTCCTCGTTCACATGTCTGGTGTCTTGATATAAATCATAAATGGCTACACTCAGGTGGACCTTTCTCCTTTTCCTTCCTTGTTTTCTTTCTTCCTTTCTTTTCTCTCTTTCTCTTCCCCACCTCACTCTGTCTTTCCTTTTTTCTTTCTTCAGTTCTGGGGATAGGATCCAGGGCCTCCTGCATGATAGACAAGTGCTCTTCCACTGAATTATATCCCTTTCCAGGACCCCTCTTTCTTCAAAGCAGAGAAAAGGCTTAGAGCCTCTTTACCTAGTCCTCTTCTGTTACAGTCTGAATTTTTACTTGGCAGCTCAGAGCTCCAAGAAAGTGTTTTAAGAGGCAGAAAATAGAACCTTATAGTCTCTCAGCCTTGACACATATATCGAGCAGCATCACTTCTTTCATATTTTATTGGTCTAAGTGGTCACAAAATCTGCCCATACTTAAGGGCGGGGGACAAAAATCTGATTTTGTTGGAGATAGGGTTAAAGGATTTGAGACATCTTTAATCCTTCACATGGGACTGTGTTTCTGACCCCTTTGCCTGGAACACTTCTGTGTGGTCTCCATCACTTTCTTCAGATTTTTCTGAAATACTGACACATGATGCTAAAATTCCTTGATGTATCTATCAAAAATAGAATCTTATTCTAGTCACTATAAAAATAATGTATTACCATTCAGTTTCTTAGCACACACTAAGGTTTGTATTTTTACAACCTCCTTTACTAAATGTAATTTCACAATAAGCAAAATTTTATCTAGCCCTTAATATTTTACTTAACAAAAAGTAGGTTCCCTCTCTCTCCTTCTCTCTCCTTTTCTTTGTTTGTGTATACATATATACATATATATATGTACACACACACACCTAGTTCTCTCTCTCTCTCTACACACACACACACACACACACACACACACACACACACACAGAGTGTGTATGAGAATGTGAATGATCATCTTGAATATTCAATATTCTATATCAGTATCTGTCAAAGGAAACTAACACTGGACAAGTTATTAGGAGGCAAGTAAGGCTGTTCAAGATTTTTGCAATAAGAGAAAGATTGACTCAACTCCATTGGAAAACAAGACAAATTAAAAAACAAGTTGGGCTGAGACTGTGGCTCAGTGGTAGTGCATTTGCCTGGCATATGTAAAGCATTGGGTTAGATTCTCAGCACCATGTATAAGTACATAAAATAAAGATCTATCAACAACTAATAAAAAAAAATTTAAAAAAAGTTATGAAGTGCCAGGCTGAGCTAGTGGAGAACCATTGGAGAACATTAAGGGGGAAGTTGGTCAATGTGAATGGGCTTTGTGCATTTGCTTACTGATGGTTCTGGTTTCCCACAGAAACTAAGAGAGAGGTACATTATCTTTATTAATGATGACATTAAAAAAGGAGGATACCCAGGTCTTTCAGAGAAACATTTCCCTTGTCTTAAAACTTCCAAGAGACATGGAAAAGATTTCATCTTAAATATTTGTGAAAAAAATTCTCAATTGCAAGATTTCTAGAGTAAATTTTCTAAGAAAAGGGAGGTCAGGAACCTACAGTCAGGTTCCTCCTTGACATGAATCTGATCAGGCCTTTGGGTCCCAGAGACAAAAAAAAAAAAACTAACTAAAACAGAAATTAGTAATTAGTACCAGGAGTGTGATCATTGCTATCCTTTGTGGTTCAGATTCCTTTGGAACTGGTTTGCAAAGAGAGGAACTTACAAAATTTTGAGATGAAAGCTGGAAAAGCCTTAATATATTGTAATCAGAGTTTACCTGGGTAATTCCAGTGGGAGCTCAGAAGACCAGAATGCCAATAGGACTGTGGTTGGAAAAGACTGGGCTCATGAGGTTTCAGAGAAAAAAAAAAAAAGGATTCTACTAGAAATTGGAATAAAGGCCATTCATATTATGTTCTGGCAAACAAAATGCTTACATTTTGCCTATTTCCTGAAATATTTTGTGAGGTTGAATTTAAAGGTGATGGACTAAAATTCCAGCTTCTAGGAAGTGGCATGAATATTGCTGGAAGTTTTTAGCCAAGATTCCTGTGATAATCAGGAGGAGACAGTAAAGCAAGAAGATTTGAAAACCTCACAGTTTGGCTAGAAATGTGTGAGAAAAATAGAGGTTAAAGAAGTTGTGATGGTTAAAGACATTAGAGCCATGAAAGAGGTGCTAAGTACTTTACAAAGAATCAATAGGAAATATGGCTGAAGGGCACCTTGGGAATTGTCAAGACCACACCTTTCTCATTGTCAAAGGTGTAAAGGTAAAATTTTCTTTAAAAAGAAACTATTGGGGTGCCTTCCCTGCATGTGATGGGGGTCAGGGTCTAAAGAAGTTGCTTCACTGTGCTCAGCCACCCAGGTACTCAGAGGATGTTGCAGTCTTTGTCCACCTTGACATGGTGGCAAGACTTGTAATCAATTGGTGCTTGTTTTGCAGAAATGCAGGATGCTAGAGTTAGGGGTTTTGGGGATCATAGAGGCGTCTACCAAGATTTCAAAGGAAGACCTTGGAAGCAGGCAAAGTGTGTATTGGATTACCTGTGGGCTGCCCTTAAAAATCAATGCATGAAGAAATGAGAAGGAAGTCAAAGCTGCAGTGGAGACTTTCTAAGATTGAGGATGCCAGTAAATTGTAATGTCTGCCAAGGAAAACTGCAGGAATTGAGCAAAAACAAACCAAGAGAGAGTTCCTGTGGGCTAAAACCAGCAAGGATGTAAGAACAGAGGTACAAAAGCCCTTTGGAAAGAATACCATGATTGCCATGCAACCCAGATGCTGGACCTAGAGCTGAATGATTTGTTTCCCCAGCTGCATTTCAGTCTTGCTTTCAGGCCATTCCTTGTTTCTATGCCCCCATTTCTCCCTTGTGGAAGAAAAAAAGTTCAGTTTGTGCCATTATATATTGGTTATGTGTAACTTGCTTTTGATCTTAGCTCATAGTTAAGAGTTTGCATTGAATTGCCAATGAGATTTTGGACTTGGACTTTGGGCAATGCTGTAACTGTTAATGCTATGGGGACAATTTCCTCCAGATTATTGTATTTCTCTTTGCTCAATTATTGGAGGGTTAACCTTAACCATGCACAGGTGGATTTACAGATTTCTTAGAAATTTGGGAGTAACAGTCCTTGAAAAGAGACAGGCTTAGGATATGGTGGGTCTCAGAATGTATGCAGAACTTCTGAATTAAAGTCTTATCCCCTTGTCCTTCTTTTATGTTTCCTTTCTACCTGTTTCCTATTTATTGTGTCTTACCTTGATTCTGTGAAGAATTTTCAAGAATGATGTAAGAATTTGTGAACTCTGGTGATAAGGACATTGGAATAGGTGTTAATATTTTTCTCTTTAATTATCTACATTCTTACTCTTTATAAGTGTTTTACTGATAGAAGGTTGAGAGTTAGATCAATTTATGTTTTCTCTTCTTTCAAAGAGTTACTGAATGTATGCCTGAGCATAAACCTGAGATGTAATTTCCTTTGTCAGGGTGAAGCATCAGGGGCTCTAAAGTTTGCTCTACATAAAATGTGTTTCAGAATTTGAAGTATACTACAAATTTTCCAATAGGCAGAAAAATCAGAAATAACATGTTTCTCATATCATGTCAAATATGATATATTTATTCACTGTACAGGAAGGATTTTATACCTAAACAATTCCTTTTATTAGATAGACAAGCTACCAGAAAATAAAACTGGAATAGGCATGTTTGCTTCATAATCAATTAATTAATTGGTTAGTTAATTGCTTTTTGTAATTGCTGCTCTTCTAAGCATGATTTCAGAACAAAACGAAAACAGAAATATTCAGGATTTTGTTACTTGGTACAAATGTTTAAATCTCCATTGTGAGGTACTAAGGGGTAGAAATTTAATCTGATTTTGGGTTTAGAGGTGGTGCTACCCAGGTGTTATTTCTTCTCAGTTCTTGTTCTCAAAAGAAAGATTTCAGTCAAGAGACTCAGAAAATAAGCACCAAGTGTTTATTTAGTGCAATGGCGTTATCTTTACAGGGAACAACTGCCTTCGAAGGAGAAAAGAACCTAGGTATATCACCAGATGGGCTTTTCTATTTGGTCTGGGAATGTCTCTTGTCATGTATTACGTATTTGGGGTGGTTGCTATGGTTTTTATGCCATGGTCTACTTCACTTGTGCTGTTTTTTTTTTTTCATGTTAGAAAGTTTACATTAAAATCTAAGCAAGACATAAACATAGTGGCACGGGCCTGTATTCCCAGTGACTTGGAAGATTGAAGCAGGAGGATCATAAGATCATCCTCACTCATTTAGGGAGGCCCTAAGCAAACTAGAAAAAACTTGTTTCAAAAAAAAAAAAAAAAAAAGAAAGAAAAAAGAAAAGAAAGAAGAAAAAAAAGAAAGAAAGAAAGAAAAAAGAATAGTAAGGGCTGGGAGTGTGCCTTAGTGCTTAAGCCTTCCTGAGTGAATATATGTGTGTGTGTGTATATATATATATTTATATTTATGTTTAGATTTTAAATGAATTGAGATATATGGGGGTTTAAAACTGTAAAGTAAATTACAATGAATTGCAATTCCCCTCAAAACAATTTCTCAGTTCTGTGAGGTGTAAAACTGAGTAAGCTTTGTATATATAAGCTGAGTATACCTGTTTTTTTGAGTTTAAGAAGACAGGACATGACCAAGAAGGAAGTGGTTTCATGGGTGGGATTTACATAACTTGAGGGGGAGTAATATTTTATCACTCAAGATTGAATGAAGGGTGGACCCTATTGTTCTTTCCTCATTCCTCCTTACCCTGCTGGCTCCTGTCTACCTACCCATCTCTCTGCCTGCTCTAATAGTGGGGCTTCTGGAAAATGAATAAGACTAGATAAGGTAAAAGGAGGTCATCATTTGGAGCCCCATGATTGAATACTGGTGGCTTAATAAGAAAGACAGACCCCAGATACACAAAGGATAAAACACACTCCCTGTATCTCTCCATGTGGTTCAGAATTTGAAGTATAATACCTCAGGAACTTGCCAGCAAGAAAGCCGTCATCAGATGTGGCCTTTCTACTTCAGACCTTGAGAATTGTGAGTCCCCAAATCTTCCCTTCTTAATAACTTAGTCATTGAGTTATTAACAATAGGAAAAAAATACTAATACACATAGGATCAAAAAAAGGGAGAGGAAAAAAAAAAACGAAACTTGAAATGTTTCAAAATGTTCTTCACATTGGCACTGAAATTTCTGTTTAAGTTCCCCACTTGCTCATATATGCAACCTATTACAGTATCAGCTATGGGATTTCTGAGTTGTATTTTGCAGGGAGAAAATGTTTATTTCACAACAAACAGCCTCAGTCCCCTTTGTGATTAAGAGGGTGAAAGACTATTTATCTTTGGCAGTGGCTAAATTCATTTCCTTAATTTCACATTTCTCCTTTAGGAAGTTTAAAAATAAAAGCCAACAACCCATTGCAATTTCAATATTTCCTAATAATGCACTGCTTGATTTATTATGTCATTACAATCTTATGGGATTTGTACTGCAAAGTAAGAGAACCCATTTACATGTTAAGAACCCGTTTTTTGGCATACATAAAAGCCATAAGATTTACTTTACAATGTACAAGGCTGTTTATGATAAGAGTCAATTTACAATTGCAACAATAACATTAGCAGTAAACAAGCAAACTATGCCTATTGTTAGTGTTTAAACCTATTGCCACTGGAAATATTCCCCAGTCTCTAATCCCTAAGTGTATGAAAGTAGATATTTCTTTTCTTCTCTTGTTTTTTAAAATAATTCCTTTATTTTCAGTACAGTTTTGGATGCAAAGAATAATTAAGCAGATGATACAGTTAGCCCTCAATGTGCATGGTTTTGTATCTACAGATTCAAGCGGCCACAAAAATATTAGAAAAAAAAATTGTGCCTGTACTGAATATGTGGAGATTTCTTTTCTTTTCATTCTCTAAACAATATGCATAACAACTACTTACATAGCATTTGTATTAGGTATTATAAATAATCTAGAGATAGTTTAAAGTAAAAGCAAGGATTTGCTTAAGTTGTATGCAAATAATGCATTATTTTATATATCAGATTATGTCTCTCCAGAATTTGGTATCAAAGAGCGATCCTGGGACCAATTCCACATGGATACCCAGAAAAAAATGCTTATCAAATTTTATGTAATTCTCTCACTTCTCATTTGACTGCTTTTTAGTTTTCTCTCTTCTTACATATTGCATTGATGTGGTACATTTGTTAAAATCAGTAAACAAATGTATGTATTAACTATAGTTCAGAGTTTAAGTTTTACTTCCTATTTTGTACATCTCTGTAGGTTTTGACCAATTCATAAAGACATGCATTTGCCATTTTATTTACCTACATAACAAGTTTATTACCCTAAAAATGGCCCCAAATTCACTTATTCATCTTTTTCTTCCCACTGTCTAAAACACTTGTCAACCACTGGTCTTTTACTGTCTTTGCATTTTTGCTTTTCCCAAAATGCAATATAGTTAGAACCATACTAGTTTGTTTTGTTTTTCAGAATGACTTCTCCAATTCTGTATTTGCTACAGTTTGTATCATTAATGAACCCAAAGGCCCAAATTTTGGGAGGCTTTGTTACTAGAGGAGTACTCTTTGGAGTTGGTGAAGCCTTTAAAACTTGTGTCATGGTGGGAGGTCATTGGGAATAAATCCTCACAAAGAATTTTAGGATTTTGCCCCTCCTCACTCTCTGTTACGGTTTAGATATGAAGTGCCCCACCCCATCAGCTTATGTGTGTAAGAAAATACAAGAAAGTTTAGAGGAGATAAGATTGAGTTATGAGACCCTTAACCTAATCAGTGCATTAGCCCCAGGTATGTATTAACTGGGCAGAACTGTAGGAAGTAACCATAGGCAGAAAAGATGTGGCTGAGGAGGAAAGTCCCTGGGGGCTTGTCTCTGTGGTTGCTATTTTTTCCCTAGTCTAAGTGGTGACTCTTTATCTGCTTTTTGATGGCCATTGCTTTCTATTGCCACACTTCCATCATGATGATTTGTTTCATGTAGGGCCCAGAGCAACTAACCCATAGTCTAGTTGTCTATGAACTGAGTACCATAGAAATTGTGAGTACCAAATAAACTTTTTCTCCTCTAAACTTGTTCTTGCTGGGTATTTTGGTTGAGTGGTGTAAATGCTGACTAAAACACTCTATTTTTTGCTTCTTTTGCCACAAGGTAAGTGGTTTTGCTCCTCCACATACTCCACCCCAATGTGCTGTATCACTAAAGATCCAAAAACAATGGGGCCAATCAATCATGGATTGAAACCATGAAAATTACACACCAAAATAGACTTTTTGCTTTATAAATTAATTATCTTGGATAGTTTATTATACTAATGGAAAGCTGATTAAAAAATACCCATACACATCCAGCATTCCTTTCTGGAACTTCATAATTCCTTTTTGTTGTTGGATAAATATTCCATTTATTCTAAGTGAATGATATATTCATAAAAAATGTTATCCAGAATGTGATTTACTTAAGACAAAAACAAACAAACAAACAAAAAAACAGTGCATGCACGCGCACACACATGACTTGTTGATTTGTGATTTTCATTGTCCTTCATATACAGGATTGGATAATATTAGAGAAAATGGTCAAGAAAACAAGACCAAAAGTAAGAAAGGGTACAAGAAATGCAGCCAAAGTTATTGGCAGAAAAAAGAAAGTAGAATAGAAAGTGGACTTATAGAAACAGGAGGTTCATTGAAAAGAGGCTAAAGTACAAAGATAGATGGTAGAGAAGAAATTTTTATAGATTTTAAGGCCAGTACTCCAGAAATCAAAGACAGAAGACAGGCAGGGATGTAGGAGTCACTTATCAACACCACAAATATTTTTACCTCTTGATGTTGTAGGGATAGACAAGGCAAAGCCTTGAAGATAGCATGAAACAATTTTATTTGGCTATAGCCAGGTTCAGAGGGTACAGCTTTCACTGTAATAAATTGATCCCCTGAACCCTGAGTTCAGGTAGTTTCAGAACTTTATACCCAGCATGTAAGTGGAGGGGCTCAGAAGTTCATAGTCAGCAGAAGTTCACATAAAAGCAGCTTATTCTTTCTCTGTTTTGGGCAAGTTAACCCTTCAAGGACAACACCTTTCTTTTCTCCCCCTGCCAGCTGTTACCATGGAGCCCAATTGATAACTCTCTTATCTTAGAAATGTAGACATCTCTGTGAAGCTACAGCTCCAGGCCAGAAGCCTCTTAAAGGATTTGTCTTTTTATTATCACATTTTACATTTGCAAACACACTTTTACAAACTACTATGCTGGATAAATGTTTGTGGAAAAATTAGTAATGGGGTGTTCAGCACCTGGAATGCTGATTTCTTCCAGGCCAGTGGCCACGTAAAATAGAGCAACAGGAAAATAGGAAATTTACCTATGTTGAACTCTTTTGTAGAGACTCTTTTGCTGTTAATCCAAACATCAATTATGGTGAAAGTTTCTGGAAAAGCTTAGTTAAGATTTTCTGTGAATCTTGATGGTTAGCGTATAATCTATGCATAAATCCTATGCATTCTCCCAAAATAGAGGAAATGGGTGGGAAGAGAATTTGGACAGTCCTTGGTACTATTTTATTATTTATATTTAAGGATTTTTTTTTCTACTTAATAGGAAAAAAAAAAGAAAAGGGGGAAATAAAGTGAATTGGAATGGTAAAATACTACTAGCTGTACATATAGAGAGCAACAAGCAGAAGAAATATTTTAGAAAGATGAGGAAACAAAAAGGACAAAAGAAGACAGCATGCATTCCCCACTGCTTCTATTTTGGGAATGAGTAGAGAATAGGGCAAAATAAAACGGGAGTAGAATGAGCTTCCTTGTTCAGAAAGCCATCCAATGCTTAATAGCAAAAAGTGTGATGCTTCTGGGTGTAACGTGTTTGAAGATTTTTGAGGCAGGACAAAGAAATCGATAGAACTCTGTTTGCAGTAACACATACTGGGCTTTATTTGAGTGTCACTTTGAGAAGATTTCATGTAAGGGGAAGTCCCTCACTTCAGGAGATCTTCCAGAAGCAGCCTGAAGGCAAATAGCCAAGGGAAATCTCAAGATAGACAGGAATCAGAGCAGGGCTCCTGTACCTGTGTCATTTCAATGATGATGGAGATCAGAGATCTCTGAAGAGTAATAGTCACCTGGGGTCTTTTATAACCCCAGGGTTTGTCTTATTTAAGGATAGAACATGTTGGATATAAGTTTGTGTCTTGTAGAAAGCAGGCAGGTTCTAAGTGGCTACAACTTATATTCGAGCTCTATTTAAAGGAATTTTGTATGCAAAATTTTGTGTTTGGTTCCAATGGGCTCTTGAGCTATCATAAAAGGTAGAAAAGTAAGGCCACAGCTCTCTCCTCTTGAAGCTTATATTTCAGGGTCATAGACCATCAACAGAAGAAAATAAGTAATTAGATGCAATACTTTATCTTTTTTTTTTTTAATTTTTATTTTTGTGGTGGTAGAGAACAAAACCAGGGCCAAATGTTAGCCAAATGCTTTCCCTCTGAGCTACATTCCCAGCCCTTATAATGTTTTAGATGGGGATACATTGTAAGGAGAAAATAATTGGGTACTGAAGGAAAATTGGAGCTAGCTGGAAGGGAGGTAAAATTTCAAATTGACAACTAGAGAGAGGGTCACTGAGAAGATGAGAATGAAGAGAGGGTGTGCATCCTGCAGACAGCTTGAAAAGAGCATAATAAATAGAGGAAACGGCAAGTTCAAAGTCCCATAGGTGAGCTCTACATGTAGTTTCCAGAAGCAACAAGAAGCCCAGTGTGTTGTGAGAGCGAGTAAGGAAATTAAAGTTACAAAGTCAGAGAGGCAGTTGCAGGGGGTGAGAGAAGCAGATCATGTAAAGAATTTTAGATCAGAGCAGAGATATGCATTTCTATTTTGAGTGAGTTGGAAACAAAGGATTCTGAACAGAAGAATGATATATTCTGACTTGTGTTTTAAAAGGATTCTGCTTTACTGAAAAGAGACTGCAAAGGGAGAAAGACTGAATGGCACCTAGCTGGAAAGGTACTGCAACAATTGAGCAATGAGATGAAGGTGCACTGGGCCAGAGTGGTAACCACATTAGGCGGTGAAAAGAGGTCACATTTTGGTATATTTTGAGAGCAGTTCCAAGAAGATTTATGATAAATTGCACTTAAGGTATGGAAGAAGAGAAATCAAGACCAGAGTTTTTGACCTGAGCACACAGTAGCATTCTTTGTTCTGATTTCTTAACTTCTTCCCAAAATAACCAGCATATCTCATATCTCTTAATGATTAGAATACTATCTGTTTGCCAGCTAAAGTGCCAATAAGTCTGATGGATCCTAGACTATTTTTTTCCTCTTAGAGTATTTGAAACTTATCCTCAGCCTGTGTAATTGTGTGGTTTTATCCTTCCCATTAGAATGCAGCCTGTTCATTTGGCCTCTCCTTTCAGCCTGATCCAGCTACTCCTTTGGCCAAGAAACATTCACTACAGCTCTTTGATAAAGGGAGCTAATTTCAATTAGGCTACTGCTCTGTGCATCAAGGTTCCAAGTAGGAACATAGAATTAGAAAGGAACAATGTGAAAACAAGGTACAAGATCAAAAGACACTTGTTTTAATTCTGTTTTTGGTATCTCTTAAGTCTGACAAGCTCCTACAACTCAAATGAGGTAACTGGCTCCTGTTACATAAATATAATAAGAAGTACAACTGTACCCTTACAATCCAAACTGCTTTATTATGTGTCCCCCCCCAAAAAAAAAAGAAAAAAAAGAAAAAAAGAAAGAAAGAATAAAGAGGAAAAGAAAAGCACTTCAGACATGTTAATCCCATTACTTATGGTAACATTTTCTTCTTGTGTAAGCATGGCCCAATATCTGAGACTCAGCCCAGGTCTGCTACTTTCACTGGGAAGATTCCTCTAAATGTTAATAATCATTTCTTTTTTCTCGGCTAAGTGCGATTAGATTCTTCCCCTAAAGAGCTGCTTTGGCACTCTCTCACACTAATTAATATCACTTAATTTTCCATGCTCACAAATCTCTGGCTTCTCCATATTTTCCATTATGCTCTATTAGGATATGGACTTTGATTTCTCTATTAAGCTGCACATAAAGCCAATGACCAATAAACATAAACTGAGCTGTTTTGTTTATTTGTCCCACCAATTTCCATTAGCTGAACTTTTTTTTTGTTTTCTTTTGTTTCAAGGTTGTTAAAGAAAAAAGTGTCAAATATGGGCTGGGGTTGTAGCTCAGTGGTAGAGTGCTTGCCTCGAACATGTAAGGCGCTGGGTTCAATCCTCAGCACCACATAAAAATAAATAAATAAAAATAAAGATATTGTGTCCATCTACAACTAAATATATACAGTCAATCAAGTCCTTCCCTGAAAATGCTCAGTGAGTGCTCTCTTTCCTTTCCAGTGCCTTTTCTTTCCAGTGCTCAGTTAATTGGAAGTTGACATAAGATGATTAGATTATTGTATAAATGTATAAACCTAAAGTGACTCCCTCATGTAGTTGCCCACTCAATTGGAATTTAATCTAATATGACTTGATCATCAAATAATAGGTCAAAAATTAAGAAGGAAATCACCTTAGGGAATGGATCTCACACCCTATCTGGAAAATTTCTAATTGCATTATCTAATTCCCTAGCTGGTAGGTACATGTGGTTACTGAACAGAAATATCATCAGCACATATTTTGAGGATATTTTAGGGTATTTCCATTTCTGTGACGAAACTCTTGAGAAAATCAACTTATAAAGAGAAGAGTTTGGTTCACAGTGTCATATCATGGTAGATTGGCTGCATCGTTTTGGGGATGTGCAGCGAGGCAGAACAACATGGTAAGGTACATGTGGTGAAATGAAGCTGCTTACCACACGGCAGTTGGGAGAGAGGAAGGGGAGAGGTTCCCAATATCTCTTTCAAGGTCACACTCAGAATGTCCTAACTTCCTTCCACTAGGTTCTACCTTCTAAAGGTTCTACCTCCTCCCAATAGCACCACAGCTGGTAACCCAGTGTTTAGCACATGAGACTTTGGGAAACATTTATTTTCCAAACTGCAACAAAGTGTCACTGAAATTCACATGGAATTTCCAATACTTATTATAAAAACATAAAATACATGATTTTTATATTGATTGCATATTTCATAATTGTTGCGTCCGTCCGCAGCCTTCCCTTCTCCCTCCCTCTTCCATGGTGGCTGTGGTCGGGGACTTTCCATGTGGCTGAGGACACCTGAAGTGACCAATGAGAAGCTGACACAGCAATTGTCCCCAATGACCATGATTCCTGCCAACTGAAGCCATTGCCCTGTCAACTCCTCTCAACTTGGACCAACCAGCGACAGATGCCCCTAAACTCTGCTGTCCATAGCAACAATTTAGATGGCCTAGGCCCTCCTACTCCAGCTTCCCTTGAAATCATTGTCTTGTTTTTCCCTCTGGTGACTTCCCCATCCCTCACACTTTCACAGACTGGTGAACTTCGCCTGGGAGCACCCCCCAATTAATCTTCTTTAGATGCCTTATTCTTGCTCTGTGTTTCCTGATCTCACAAGCCTTTTCTGCTTTACAATAATAATACTTTATATATGTTGGGTTAAATCAAATATTTCATTTCAACTTTTTTTGATACCAGTAAAGAATAATTTTATAATGATAAACAAAATTTATAAGTACTTACAGGCTTGGAGTTCCTGGTTCACATTTTGTTTCCTTTGGAAAATGTTGTTTTATGATATGCATTGCAGACTCAGTGACTAAGAGTCCACTGCTCACCAAGGCAGAAGACACCCTGTCTTCATATTGTTCAATAGGTTCAAGATTTTTAGAACTTAAATATTTCTTCCTTTTTGTGTATCAAAACTGCCTTCTTAAAATTCAATTCCAGAAATTCTAATGATGCCCTCTCCATTTATAGAGAACCTGATAAACTTTTCAGATATATCATCTATATTCAATTTTATAACATATTCATTTTGTTTGCATCAATGTAATAAAACTGCCAGGCATTAGATTTATATTTTATTGGGTACTTTAATAGAATAATTCTTTTTGGAGTTGCTAGGTCTGTTTTAGGCTAGTAGGTGCATTTCCCTGGAATAGATGGGCCTTGAGTTTCTACTAAATTGTAGCAAATGAGCAGGAGTCTCTATTTTTCTGCTTGCTGTTACTTAATAATCTGAATCCTGTTTTCTCCAAGCTTCTTTTATTCTCTTGACATTCTCCTGTTTACCTTGTTGAAATTCTTGTGATACCTTATTATATTAGGCAAAGGGGGAAAAAACAGCCCTTGTGAGCATTTCTTCTGCTTGATAAATACCCTTGATTATGGAGGATGCAACAAAGGTACTGTAGAATAGCAAGGGGAAGATCAATTCAATTAATAAAAAAAATTAGCTGCTCAAATTCAAGCAACATGGTTGGCCGTTCCATCACATTAACCCCCTTTAAAATCATTACTCAAGGGAGCTGGAATGAATATCGACTTTAGAGTTATTTTCTTCCAAATTTAAAGTGCTCTGGTAATATCATCAACTCCATGGAACTGTGTGACCTTCCGGTGTGATTTTCTGAAGAGGAAATTGCTTGCTAAATTCTGGGTCTGATAGTCATAATGCATCTGTGTTGTAGACCTAAACTTTGTCAACCTGACAAAGTCTGAGTTGCTGCTGTTTGGAGATAGGACTGGATGTAAGGGATGTTTTGTTTCTCTGTAACTAAGGGTAACTTTATGATTTGAACTGTTCCATTTATGTTTGGAACAGGGTTATGACCAGCTCTATTTCAGAGAGAAATCTAATCTCTTTTAATAATTATTTCATTCATTTGGCATGAGGAGTAGGTCCTGTCTCCAACTAGTTAATAAAGTCTATAATATGAGTGGTGATATAAAACTTTTAGTACCAATGATGATTAAAGCTATCAAAAATCCCATATATTTGAAAAATATTTTTTTAAGATAATATTGTGCTCTTATCTGTAATTTGTTTTGCCTTTTTCAATTATTATTACAGGTAATTCAGACATCATTAATATTATAAAATGAAAATTTAATGATTTGAAAATTTAACCACAAATAAATTGATAGTAGGAAAAGATAGCAAAGTTAATGTGTAGTAAAATTAGGAGGTAGCAGGCTATATAGTGGATCATACAGATTCTTTACATCTCTTGTAGGACTGCTACCCATATATACTTTAATACCTTTCAATGAAATATGCACATGTTAAAAAGACTGTAGAAGGATAAAAAACAAAGGGTAGATCTCTCTGCTGAATATAGCTAGGATTTGAAGTGAAGATAGGTGAATATCAAGATGTCATTTAAGGGGAATGATGATGTGAAAAAGTGAAGGCACTTTTTGTGTGAAAGGGTTAAGTCACAGTATAATAGAACTGTGTTTCACCATACACCACTGTGGCTGAGTGTTGAGCCTTGGTAAAAGCATGTCTAAAATCATGTCAATTTAGATGGGGAAATTTTCCATCAACCTAGAAAGACTACTCTAAAAAGCATTCTTTTCAGAGGAGGAGTAGTGTCATGAGCATTGAGATCACTTTTACTTAGAAGTTCAAGGTGAAAGGCAAAATTATCACCTCTCTTTAGGTTTCATAATCAAAATATGAAAAGTAGCAATGATTGAGTTGTTGAGCAAAATAGTTTAACAAAGGAGTCAGAGTCTATCATGAAGCAGGCTCTTAAATATGTGCAACACTTTAAAAAGGCCTATAATCAGCTTACATTTATCTTCAGCTGATAGAAACCTGAAGCAGCAGAGCTGTTTCGTAACTTTGTTCTATACCTAGTGACTTATGTCAAGTCTAAGTTGGCATGTCTGCCAAGTGTACTCTGTCACAAGTATCGTATTGTTGCAGAAGATGGCTGAAGATGCTAACCTGAAAATCCCTGATGCAAAGATAGAAGACAATTCACACACCTCAAGAATGTGCATTGTCTCCTTATGAAGCATCATGATGACTAATTCTAGTTAAAAAAAAAATGCAACCAGATATTCTTGTGATTTAGTGGTAGAGAAGTTGAAAGCAAAGAAACATATACTGTTATCTGCACAAAACTAAAGCTATTTGAAGAAGTTAGTGCTGTCATAAAAATAATAGCTGGAGGTAGGCAGATAGTGTCATTGCTTCCAATTGACTAGTATTTAGAGCAAATCAACAGGAAAATGCTAACCTCTGTGCAGGTATGCATAGCACCATCTGACACTAATCAGAATCAACTGGGGTGAGCACAGGTATTGGGGGAAGAAATAAAGACCAGGACAGGTCCCCAAAAGGAATTGTGTGGAATGGAATACATAGATATCAGTAATAACCATATAATCCCAGAAGGAATTACTGGAAATTAGTCTTCCCTCACTCTGAATAATAAGTGATTTTCCTAGTGGCCAAATTGTTTATGTATTGGTCATAATAGCCATATGAATTTAAGGGATTATGCTAGCATAAAATGAAGTCAGACTCCATCTTTAATTCATGTTCCTCCAAAACCCCATGTTTTTTTTCCTGACAATCTACATCCTAAAAGTGAAGAAGCCTCTTAAAATGTGCACCACAGCTCTCCATGGAAGATAAGCTTAAGAAAAGAAAATGAGTCCTACTTTCTACTTGATGGAAGAGGAGATAAAATGCTAAGATATTGGATTATTTATTGACTATTTTTATGCCACACATTGTGTTTATTAGAAGCAAATACCTCACCCTATCCATACTATAGTTCTACAAAACTGGTTCCTGGGACAATGCCCAAGTTATAATTTTCTTGATCTCTAGGAATCCCTGTATTTATTGCCACAGATTATTATCTGAGAAAAGGACATAATTCAGGTAATCAGACATTTTCTGATGTATCACTACCTATCTTTGAATTGGAGCTTCCAGTTTATACACATTCTAGTCTGCACTATTATTAAGTGCTTATTTTTCAATAACAGTTCTAAGCAAAACTGGGTGAGTGCAAATCAAGAAATACCTTAACAACCTGATGATAGTCTAGTGGGAGCACAATATACATATCATATAGAAAAAAAAGTGATAAGTTCTATGCACAGTTCATGGCAAGAGTGGTATTTGACACTAAGGGAGGTTTTCCTGAGTAGAGACCATGGACAAATAAGAAAAGGGGCATCGTGAGGAGCACAGGCAAAGAAAGCACTGAGTCCAAGTGCTGAGGTGGGAGCAAGCTTGGCTTGTCCAATGAATGAAACAAAGCTAGTATATGACTGGCTACATGAGCAAAGCAGAGTGTAGAGAAGTAATTTAAAAAGACATGCTGGGGCCAATCAAGGAGGATGGGGTATTCAACTCTGGGGAACCATAAGAAAGAATACTCAGGCTTTCCCCAAAGACAATCTTACTTGATTACTCTGGGATAGGTTCTGATATACATATGTCTTCAAAAGAGTCCCAATAATTTTATTTTATTTTACATGTATTTTAATATTTATTTATTTGGTTCTGGGGATTGAAGACAGAGGTGCTCCACTACTGAACAACATGCCCAGCCCACTTTATTTTTTTATTTTGAGACAGAGTCTTGCTAAATTGCTGAGGCTGGCCTCAAACTTGAAATCCTCCTGTCACAGCCTCCTGATTTGCTAAGATGGCAGGCATGCTGCACTTCCATGTTCAGCTCTGTTCAGAGAAATGTTAATGTACATCCAAGTTTGGGAACAATTCAAGCACAACATTAGACCATTTTTTTCCCTACACATAATGGGAAGGTGCTAGTGAATTTTGAATGGAAAAATAGAAATATCTGATTTATCTGCTTTGTCTGAAAAACTTTAGAGAGATTGACCTAAGTTTAAACATTGAATAGATGATCTTGTGAAGAATCAAGGTAATCCTGGAAATGATTCAAATTTAAAATATATATATATATAAAATTTTCCTCAGAATGCAGCAAGCAGGAAAAAAAATGTATGGATGATCACTGTGCTTTTGTGTTTGCTGGAAGAGTGGCCAGCACATGCATGTTTTTTAAAATCTTGGTTGATTATGAGACTTATTTTATTTTTCTCAACTTAGAATGGAGTGGAATGATCTCTTTACCTATCAGTGATAACTGTTGTTGCTATAGGCATTACTTGAACTTTTCTTAAGTTAAATTAAGAATTATAATTTAATTAAGATATTCATTCATACTGGCATAATTAAAATGCCATCAATGCACATGTGCACAAGATACGAACTGGGAGATATACTAGGAAATCAGAAACAACTCATATTTTACATGTAAATTGTCCTTATATAGTGAGATATGCACTGATATCAAGGCATATGAAAAGGAAAGAACATAGAACAAAGGGAAAAAATTCCCCCAAATAACCTTCAACATCTTTAATGAATTAAGATTGACTGTGTGTGTGTGTCTTATTTTAGTTTTCAAGTCCCAAGACCAGAAGCTTTGGTAGAATCTGGTAGAACAAATGTCTCAGATCAAAGACCATCAGGCAAGAGAAAAATCTCTGTTTGGGGAGGATTTAACTTTTGCTCCATTCAGATCTTCTGTTCTAAAAAGGCCTACCCACAATATAGAGGGCAATTTGCTTTACTCAGGCTGCCAATTTAAATGCTAATCTCCTACAGAAATACATTTGCAGAAATATCCAGAATAGATTTGGCATGACTGAACATACTTATAATTCTAGCTACTTGGGAGGCTGACAAAGGAGGATATCAACTTGGAGGCCAGCTTCAGCAACTTAGAGACATCCTGTCAAAAAATAAAGCATAAATACCTCAGTTCAGTTATAGAGCACTCCTGTCTTCAATCTCCAGTACTGCATAAAAAGGAGAAAAGAAAAAAAGAGAAAAATAAACAAATATCCAGAATAATATTTGACGTCATATCTGAGCACTATATGCCTTTTATTCAATGGACACATAAAATCAACAATCATAAAGCCTTTACATTTAACTCTCCCCATCCCCAGATCAAATCCAGAGCTTTGTGCATGCTGTATCTCTGAGTTACACCCCAAACTCCATTAATATAAATCTCATAAACTATTTAAGACTATTACTAGTTGAAAGTGAGAAACTTGATGCTAAAGGAAGTAATTGTCCACAGAAAGATCTAATTTTGAGCACAGTGGTTTTGTTTGTTTGTTTGTTTACCATAAGGCAAATACTGTGTGTGCCTCAAGAGAGTTCTGAATGGCTGAGTCACTGATGGCCAGGTTCAGTATATGAAAGGAATTTTGCTCCATTAAGGCATGCAATTCACACACCGGCCTGTAGGGGACCCAGGCTCACAGTAGGCCCAGGTCCATCCTGCCACCAGCAGACACCCGCTGGAGCACAACCTCTGGAAAAGGACTGCCCCTTTTGACCAGCAGACTACCGCAGGAGGTCTGGCCCTGACCAGAATTGCCCTCACCAATGTGAGTGGGAACAAGGTCTGAGTTCATCCCCCACCCAACCTGGGAGTCCAAGCCTAACTCAGTTCCATCTTGGGACACTGCAGGCATCAGCATAGCCTCTCCTGTGCGGTACCCTCTACCTTTTTGAAAAAGACAGGGCCTAGAAGCAGCTGCATCTCAGAACAGGCATCCCAAAGAGAGTGTAAGGCCCATCCTTTCAACACCATCTCTGTAAGACATTGCAACCATCTTGAGGCCACCTCCACTATTATCTTGAGTTACCGTGGCTGTTGCTGCCACCACCTTTAGTTGCAGTAGCATAGATTGAGGGACACCAGCAGGGTCTGGAAGCCCAACATTGAGGTGCAGTACAATCTGCTTGGGTACTACAAGAATATGGAGTAGAAACTGTAATATCTCAAATTAACGCTGCAAGAAAGAAAGACACATAGATAACATTAAATTTAAAAAAATGGAGAAAAGTGCCCTAAACAAACTAGGATGCTACAATAATAAAACTCATGGACAGCAAAGTTGATGAAATGTCAGTAGGAGTTTCGAAGGTTCATAATTAAAATGATCTGTGAATTAAAGAATAACCTAAATGAGCAAATACAGGCAAAAATTGATCTGTCCAATAAAGAGATAAGAGAGAAAATACAGGGAGAAAAAGATTACTTTAAGAAAAAGATAGAGACTCTGAAAAAAAACTCAGAAATCCTTGAAATGAAGAATATAATAAACCAAATAAAAAACTCAATAGGAAGCATAACCAACAGACTAGATCACTTGGAAGAAAGGATGTCAGATAATGAAGACAAATTATACAATCTGGAAAATAAAGTTGATCACACAGTGAAGAAAGTTAGAAACCATGAACAGAACATCCAAGAATTATGGGACAGCATCAAAAGACCAAATGTGAGAGTTATTGGGACACAGGAAGGCACAGAGTTTCAAACCAAAGGAATGCACAATCTCTTCAATGAGATAATAGTACAAAATTTCCCAAGCATGAAGAAAGAATTGGAAAACCAAATACAAGAAGCTTACAGGATACCAAATATACAAAATTACAACAGATATACACCAAGGCACAATATAATGAAAATGCCTAGCACACAGAATAAGGATACAATCTTAAGAGTCACAAGAGAGAGGAATCAGATCATATATAGGGGGAGACCAGTTCGTATCTAAGCAGATTTTTCAACCAAGACCCTCAAAGCCAGGAGATCATGGAATAACATATACCAAGGTCAAAAGAAAATGGATGCCAACTAAGAATCTTATAACCAATAAAATTAAGCTTTAGATTTGATGATGAAATAAAAACCTTCCATGATAAACAAAAGTTAAAAGAATTTGCACCTAGAAAGCCTGCACTACAGAACATCCTCAGCAAAATATTCACAAAAAGGAAATGAAAAACAATGATAAAAATTAGCAGGGTTGGGGAATTACACTAAAGGAAAATCTAATCAGAGGAGATACCAAGTCACATTAAATAGAAAAAATAAACAAAAATGGCTGGAAATACAAATCATGTCTCAATAATACCCTAAATGTTAATGGCCTAAACTCACCAATCAAAAGACATAGACTAGTAGATTGGAAAAAAAACCCAACAATATGCTGCCTCTAAGAGACTCGTCTCACATAAATACACATCCATAGACTGAAGGTGAAGGGTGTGAAAAATCACACCACTCATAGGGACTGTGGAAGCAAGCAGGGATCTCCATCATCATATGGAATAAAGAAGAATTCAAGCTAAAGTTAATCAAAAGGGATAAAGAAGGACACTACATACTGCTCAAGGAAACCATACACCAGTAAGACTTAACACTTATAAATATATAAGGCCCAAAGATTGGAGCATCTACATTCATCAAACAAAATCTTCTCAAGTACAAGTGTCTAATAGACCACAACACAATAATTTTGGGTGACTGTAACACAACTCTTTCACCTCTGGATAGATCTTCCAAACAAAAGCTAAACAAAGAAACTATAGAACTCAATAATACAATCAATAGCTTATAGTTATTGACATATACAAAATATTTCATCCTTCAATGAGAGAATACAATTTCTCCTCAGCAGCACATGAACCTTTCTCTAAAATAGACCATATATTATGCCACAAGGCAATTCTTAGCAAATATAAAGAAGTAGAGATAATACCCTGCATTCTATCAGATCATAATGGAATGAAATTAGAAATGAATAATAAAATAAGAAATAAAAGCTACTCCAACACCTAGATATGAAATAATATGCTACTAAATAAACAATGGGTTGTAGAAGACATCAAGGAGGACATTAAAAAAATTTAGAGGTAAATGAGAACACAGATACAACCTATTGAAATCTCTGGGACACTATGATGGCAGTTCTAAGAGGAAAGTTCATTGCATAGAGTTCATTTCTAAAAAGAAGAAAAAGTTAACAAATAAATAACTTAACATTACACCTCAAAGCCCTAGAAAAAGAAGAACAAATCAACACCAAAAGCATTAGGAGACAGAAAATAAGTAAAATCAGAGCTGAAATCAATGAAATTGAAACAAAAGAAACAATTGAAAAAATTGACAGAACAAAAAGTTGGTTTTCTGAAAAAAATAAATAAAATTGACAGATGCTTAGCCATGCTAATGAAGAGAAGGAGAGAGAAAAGTTAAATCACTAACACATACAATGAAAAAGAAAATATCACAACAGACACTACAGAAATACAGAAGATAATTAGAAATTATCTTGAAACTTGTACTTCAATAAAATAGAAAATATCAAAAGTAACAACAAATTTTTAGAATCATATAATTTACCTAAATTGAATCAGGATGATAAAAACAATTTAAACAGATCAATTTCAAGTGATGAAATATAAGATACCATGGGAAGTCTACCAACCAAGAAAAGTCCAGGATGGGAAGGATACACATCTAAGTTCTACAAGACCATTATTGATAGCAATACTCTTCAATTTATTTCAGGAAACCAAAAAGAGGCAGTACTTTCAAACTCATTCTATGAGGCTAATATCACTCTGATTCCAAAACCAGGGAAAGACATATTTTTTAAAAAATTTTAGATCAATATCTCTAATAAACATAGATTCAAAAATTCTCAATAAAATTCTGACAAATTAAATACAAAAACATTTCAAAATAATCATGCACCATGATCAAGTGGGATTTATCCCAGGGATGCAAGGTTGGTTCAACATATGGAAATCATTAAGTGTAATTCATCACATCAATAGACTTAAATATAAAAATCATATATCATCTCAATAGATACAGAAAAAGCATTTGACAAATTCAACACCCCTTCATGTTCAAAACCCTAGAAAAACAAGAGATAATAAGAACATATCTCAACATCATACTAAGTAGAAAAAAATTGAAGGCATTTCCTCTAAAAATTGGAACAAGACAGAGATTTTATCACTTCTATTTAACATAGTTCTTGAAACACTGGCCAGAGTAATTAGACAGATGAAAGAAATTAAAGGAATATACATCATAGGAAAAGAAGAACTCAAATTACCGCTATTTGCTGGCGATATGCTAGAAGACCCCAAAAATTTCACCAGCAAACTTCTAAAACTAGCAAATAAATTCAGCAAAGTAGCAGGATATAAAATCAACACCCATAAATCAAAGACATTTCTGTATATCAGTGACAAATCCTCAGAAAGGGAAACGAGAAAAACTACCCCATTTACAATAGCCTAAATAAATAAATAATTTGGGAGTCAACAAAAGAGGTAAAAGATGTATATAATGAAAATTACAGAACCCTAAAGAAAGAAGTCAATGAAGACCTTAGAAGATGGAAAGATCTACCTTGCTTTTGGATAGGCAGAATTAATATTATCAAAATGACCATACTACCAAAAACATTGTGCAGATTTAATGCAATTCTGATCAAAATCCCAATGGCATTTTCTATTCTTATAGGAATAGAAAAAGCAGTCATGAAATTCATCTGGAAAAAAAGAGACCCAGCATAGCTAAAGCAATCCTTAGCAGGAAAAATGAAGCAGGTAGCATCACTATACCAGACCTTAAACTATACCAGAGCAATAGTAACCAAAAACAGCATGGTATTGGCACCAAAACAAACTGGTAGAGCAATGGTACAGAATAGAGGACACACAGACTAACAACAAAACAATAATCTTATATTAGACAAAGGCACCAAAAACATGCATTGGAGAAAAGATAGCCTCTTTAACAAATGGTGCTGGGAAAACTGGAAATCCATATGCAAAAAAATGAAATTAAATCCCTATCTCTCACCATGCACAAAACAAGTAAAAATGGATCAAGGACCTAGGAATAGAACCAGAGACCCTGCAGTCTAATAGAAAAAAAAAGTAAGCCTTAATCTCCATAATGTGGGATTAGGCTCCAACTTCCTTAACAAGACTCCTATAGCACAAGAATTATAAACAAGAATCAATAAATAGGATTGATTCAAACTAAAAAGTTTTTTTTTTTTTTTTCCCAGCAAAAGAAACAATCTGTGAGGTGAACAGAGAGCCTACATTTTGGGAGCAAATTTTTACCCCTCACACATCAGATAAAGCACTAATCTCCAGGGTATATAAAGAACTCAAAAGGCTAAACACCAAAACAAACAAACAAACAAACAATCCAAATAATCCAAAAAATAAATGGGTCAAGGACCCAAACAGACACTTCTCAGAAAATGATATACAATAAATCAACAAATATATGAAAAAGTGTTCATCATCTCAAGCAATTAGAGAAATGCAAATTAAAACTACTCTAAAATTTCATCTCACTCCAGTCAGAATGGCAGCTATTATGAATACAAACAACAATAAGTGTTTGTGAGGATGCAGAAAAGAAGGTACACTCATACACTGCTGGTAGGACTGCAAATTGGTGCAGCCAATATGGAAAGTAATATGGAGATTCCTTGGAAAATTGGGATTGGAACCACCATTTGACCCAGCTATCCCTCTTCTTGGTTTATACCCAAAGGACTTATAAACAGCATACTACAGGGACATAGCCATATCAATGTTTATAGCAGCATAATTCACAATAGCTAAACTGTGGACCAACCTAAATGCCCATTAGTAGATGAATGGATAAAAAAAAATGTGGCATATATACATAATAGAATATTACTCAGCAATAAAAGATAATAAAATCATGGCATTTGCAAGTAAATGGATGGAGATGAAGAAGATAATGCTAAGTGAAGTTAGTCAATCCCAAGAAACCAAATGCCAAATGTTTTATCTGATATAAGGAGGATGATTCATAGTCGTCATGTAGGAAGTAAGGGTATGGGAGGAGTAGATAAACTCTAGATAGGATAGAGGGGTTGAAAGGGAAGGGAGTGGGCATGGATGGTGGAATGTGATGAACATTATTATCCAAAGTACATATATGAAGACACAAATTGGTGTGAATATACTTTGTACACAACCAGAGATATGAAAATTTTGCTCTATATGCATAATGTGAATTATAATGCATTCTACTGTCATATATAAATTAAAAAAAATAATTTAAAAAAAAGAGAAAAGAAAGGCATCCAATTCAGACAACCAAATGTGGCATATTTTATTTTTTCTTTAACTTTTTTTTTCTCTTTGTTTTAAAAACATTGCATATTTTAACAGAAGCAATCTTTTCTAATACCATTGATACATTTTTCCTATTTTTGTCTCTTTCTCTACTATGTGTGTTTGTGTTCCAAAAGTCACAATGATAGATGTCTCTAGAGGCTTTAAAGTGACTAATGTAAGTGATAAAATAGCTACAATTTGAGAACCACTGGCCTTGGTGGAAGCCTGAACACACCGTGGGTTATATGAGGGAGAACATGGAGGCCAAGCAACCCACTCCTTTACCTGCTGGAGCAGGCTTCTTTCCTATGCAGAGACATTGCCTCACTTCTCTGGGTTGCTCACCATTTTGTTAACACAATGATGGCCTAAACAAAGAGTCTTGTCCTCAGAGCACCCCCAACACAAGTGGAGTACAGAATACCCATGGGTAAACGTATCTCAGCATCCAAACAGTTGACAATAAACTTGCATTCATTAACAAACAGCCAATGGAAAAATTAGGCTAGAATGTAGTCTCTTCCCATTTGCATTGCAGTTTCCAAATTTAATGTCCAGGAACTTCTGTTCTCTGTTTTCACTTCCTTTCTCTCCCACTAAATACCCTCCTTTGAATTTGATCTGGGTTACTACATCGCTTATTAGCTTCTGCAGGTATAGTGAATTATTCAGCATTTTTAATTGCTTAGATTGAATTCTAGGTAACCCATAAAGTGAAACTAATCAGTATATCTCAATCATGGATGACTTTCTCATTTTATTTGAACAGCTTTCCATCAAATAAGGAGGTTGTTGTGAGAGAAACATATTTCCCTAAAGGAAGTGGCTGACAGTGGTGTCCTCTGGTGGTAGATCTACATGATCCAGATCAAAATATGTATTGGCTTTGGGCTGGGGATCTGGCTCAAGCGGTAGAGCGCTTGCCTGACATCCGTGTGGCCCCGGTTCGATCATCAGCACCACATACAAACAAAGATGTTGTGTCCGCCGAAAACTAAAAAATAAATATTAAAATTCTCCCTCTTTCTCTCTCTCTCTCCCTCTCTGTTAAAAAAAAAAATGTATTGGCTTCATTCTACTTGAGCTTTCACTTACTGGGTTTCTTGAAGATGGGAAGAAAACAACTGGTCACCTCACTAGCAGCATGAATCTACGAGAAATTCATTGCTGTGGTTGGTCAGAACCAAGGGAGATGAAAGAAGGGAAGCAGAGGCAAGGAGGACTTTTCACAGTTTTCAGTTCATCAGGAATTTACATAGGCTTATTAACTCTTGTCTCATTGAATGGTATTTTAAATCCTTTTTCTTGTGAATTCATGAGTTTAGATATTTGCAATATTAGCAGCTCTGGTTGCTAGATCCTAATTGTGATTTTTTTTTTCTATAAATGTCTCCTCTGAGCCTTTAAAGCCTTTAAAATTTTATCTTCCATTTGATCCTTATGTTTTTGTTTAAGGTGCTCAATGAGCTTGAACTGGGGTAGAATATGCTCTGTTCTCTGAGAACAGTCTTCAAATTATAGTTCATAGTCCACTACACTTCCCCTGTCAAATCTGCTCATTTCTTAGACAGATGCCAAGTAACTCTCACAGGTTTAGTCATATTTTCGCCTTTCTTTATGCCTATTTTTAGCTTTCAATAATTTCAATGGATTTTGGACCAGATAATTATTTGTGAATGTACTTTAAGTTCATTCTTTTGTTTTTAATTATTATTTATATTACACCATATTAAAAAAAACACAGATTCTCTACTTATCCCTCATCTTAGTCTGTCAGGGCTGCTATAGCAAAATAATATAAGCTGGGTACTTTATAAACAATATAAATTTATTTCTCCTAATTTTGAAGGTGGAGAATTCCAAATTCAACCTAAGACAGATTTGCTGTCCAGATGCCTGGCGAGGGCTGTTTCCTTGTTCATAGATGGCTCCTTCTTGCTGTCTTCTTACTTAGTGGAAGGAGCTAACTCTTAGAGAAGTTTCTGTTTTGTATCAATCCCAATCATCAGGGTTCAAGACTTTGTCACTTCCCAGTGACCCCCACCTGCTAATCCCTGCACCGTGGGGGTTAGAATTTAAACAAAGACACAAACCTTCAGATCACAGCATTCCCCCATTTTCAGTATTTTTTAACTTGGCTTGTTTCTCTAAGGCAAACTTCACAGTGCTTCTGTGTGGCTTCCTCTGTTCTACCACGTTTTCTTGGGAGTTCTTTCCTTCTCCACTCTGCCTCCTCCTCATTCTGCCTTTGCCTCTTGCCTCTGGTCTCTTCCCTTGCTTATTTCTCCTCTGTAACTTTTAAAATTTCTGTCTCCATTCCTTTTCTTGTGCTACTTCAGAAAGTGATTGTGAAGATGAATACATTTTATGAATTTAAAATGCTTTGTGATCTACAAACCAAATAAGTAATGGTGGTTAATATCTGTTTACCTTCCCTATACCTGTTAAACTCTGGGGTCCCTAGTTTTAATTGATTCTCTCCTCTTTTTTCTCCCATCTATTTACTAGGGTTCCTTAGGGACCCTCAATTTTCATATTAGTCTTCTTTCTATAACTTTTTCAATGGTCTCTAGTCCCTGGGGACAAATAATACATAAATAAGAATGTTCATGATGACTGAATGGCATAATTGCCAATGTTGTGTTTTTCCCTTCTTTTGAAAGTTGATATGTCTAGTAATTCCTGAATAAATATATTATACAGATCATATAAAGTAAATGTTTCAAATGTAATCCAAATCAATAGAGGTATAAAGCGGACTTTTTTCTGAGAAATAAATAAAATCCAGGTGGAAATGATCATGATTTTTTTTACTTCTAGTGATCCTGAAACCACAATGTCACTTCTTTCCTGGTAACTGCCTGCTCTGCACATAAACCCAACCATTCTTCAAATGGAAGTTTTAATACGGTTTCATTAAAATGTACTTTTCGTATTCAGTTCCAAGATCAATTGTATTTGCATGTATATTCATGCAAACAACACATTTCTGGAAACCAAAAAAGGAGAGTATTTATGTTTGGTGTTCATGTCTATTGTACACATATGCAGCCTAAATAACTTAAGAGCAGAACTTTCAGAAAAGAATCCAGATTTTTTAAAAAATTAGAAAAATAATAAAACAAATTGAGATGTAGACCTTTTTAAGATTTAAGAACTTCAATTTATTCATAATCAGAGACTGAGGGAGGACTCACTAGAAGTAAGCCTGTCACTTGAGCTTCAGTAAAGCACTCAGAATAATTATGAACATGGGTGATTTTTTTTTAATTCTCTTCTTAACTATAAATGGAACGATTTGGGGCACATGGGCTGTGTTCATGCTACTGTACATAGTAGCAGTTTTGATTGGCATGTAAGGTACAACTGTAGTAATGTAATCATTTATCCACCAGACTGCAGATGGACCCTTAGGCTTTTTCTAGTTTAGGGCTGTTTTAAATAAAGGTTTGGCAGGCATTAATATACACACACACACACATACACACACACATACACACATATACACACATACACACACATATATACATATATAGTATAGTATTTCATATGAGTTATTTAATTAATCTATTTAATATTAAATTATTTCTCTCTAATATGCTTAAGGGACACAGATCCCTTCTCTAGCTAACAGCTGATAGAAAATGCATTGAGGCCTAACATAGCATTCACACACATGCAAATGCGCGAGCACACACACATATATATATTTTTGTGGTGCTGGGGATTGAACCCAGAGCCTTATGCACTGGAGGCAAACATTCTACCAACTGAGCTATATCCCCAGCCCATTACTTTGATATTTTTTAATGCTCTTTTATATTGCCCCAACTGAAAATATTTTTTCTCTTCTGTGTTATTTTATTCTTTTAAAAATTATTTTTTGGATGTAGTTGGACACAAGAATTTTATTCTATTTATTTTTATGTGGTGCTGAGGATCGAACTCAGGGCCTCACATGTGCTAGGCAAATGTTCCACCACTGAGACACAACCCCAGCCCCTGTGCTTCCTCTTAATAGGGCGAGAGTATATTAAAGTTAATAATAAAATAACATCATATTATAATTTAATAAAATAGGTAAATGGGAGAGATTAAAGCTTCTTATTTTCTGTTGTCTGATAAATAGATGTTTCAATTCTCATCAGAAAAATCTATTCCTGAAATGAAAGTGTTGCACAACTTTCTGAACAAAGAATCTCTCTTCTCCCACCTCAAGTTGAAACATGACTTAATGCCTTAAAGAAAAGACCAGATGTCTACTGATTAGCTGGTGCATTAGTCAATACTTCTAATCTGATGACTACAAAGAAAATCCCCACGCAATTCAGATTTCCAAGCTTTTGAACTCCTTTCTCATTTGGTTGCTATATAACACATGCGGTGGACTTTTTTTTAAATTGTTATTTTAATACAGCCAGGAACATCATAACACATGGCAAAGGGACAATGTTGATTTGGAACTCAGAACAATACCAGAAGCAGAGACAAAGTGTTATCTAAAGTGAACAAGAACAAAGGAATGAAATGGGATAACAGAGTTCTGCAAAGTGAATGAGAGAAATGAACTCCGAAATAAGGTCCTGTTTTCCACCTATGTCAATACTAAAATTTTTCCACTTAAGTGCATTTTTAGAGTGATAGTATGCAAGCTTGTTGGTCCTGCCAAATCTTCAAAAGATCATCTATTTTACTCTAAGGCATAAACAACTACTGGCAGTTGGCTTGAAATTATTTTATCCATTAGATCAAGGACACTGTATAAGATGGGTCCAAGGGAGTGAAGTAGAAAACAGGAGTCTTGGACCAAGAAGAAGAGGAAGGCTACCAGAGGTGGTACTAACCCTTGAAGTCCTTAATAGGCAAAATAAGGGTAATGAAAGCTAAAGCAGTATTGCTAAATAGATTTTCCCAGGAAGCTTCTCTTTCCTATTGGAGGAAGATGATCACACACACACACACACACAAAAAAAAAAAAAAAAAAAAAAAATTCTAGTGTTCTGTGACTTCCTCCATAGGACATTTTAGCTTTCATAAAATGTAGTGGAAACAACAAAAGAATAAAATACTTAAACAGAGAGATGAAAGACTTGTACGTTAAAATGAAAAACATCAGTTCTCAAAAAACTAAAATAGAATTTCTAGAACTACCACATGATCCAGGAATCCCATATCTGTTTTATATATATAGATATATAGATATCTACATCAATAGAGGCAGGCACATATGTTATGTTACAGTGGCATAAACCTGTAACCCCAGCAAGTTTGGAGGCTAAAGTTAGAGGATTGCAAGTAGTGACCTAAAAATCAGGATTATGAAGAAACATCTGCACCCTCATGTTCACTGAAATACTTATGTTCCTGATAAATACATTGTGGAAACACCCTAAATTCCATTTGATGGATAACTGGATTTAAAAAAATATGGTACACACACATTTAATCATTCAATGTACACAGACAATGGAATATTATTCAGTATTGTAAAAGAAGAAAATTCTATTATTTTGCTACAAGAAATAGATCTGGAACACATTATTCTAACAAAAAGAGAAAAAACGCACAATCTCACTTACATGTAAAATCCAGAATAGTCAAACTAATAGAAATAGTATAATGATGGTTACCAGGGAGTGGGATAGAACTAAATGGGGTGAATTTGGTGAAAGAATAGAAGCTTCATTATGTAAGAGGAATAGGTCTAGAGAACTAAGGTACAGTCTGGGACAACAGTCAGAAGTACTGTATTGCAGGCCAGGCATACACCTATAATCTGAAAGACTTGGGAGGCTAAGAGAGGAGCATCACAAGTTGGGCACCAGCTCAGAAATTTGTGAGGCCTGTCTCAAAATAGTAAAGAAAAAGTTCTGGGGAAGTAGATAGGTGGTAAAGCATCCCTAGGTTCAATCCCTAGTACCAAAAACAAAACAAACAAACAAAAAAACAATGACTGCTTTATAGGCAAATTTGCTAACAGAATTTACATTTAATCCTTTCACCATAAACACACACACACACATACACACACACACACACACACACAAAACACATGCACACAACAGCTACTATGTAGGGGAGGAATATAAGAAGTAACTTGGGCTGGGGATGTGGCTCAAGCCGTAAAGCGGCTCGCCTGGCATGCACGGGGCGCTGGGTTTGATTCTCAGCACCACATAAAATAAAATAAAAGATGTTGTGTCCACCAAAAATTGAAAAATAAATATTAAATCTCTCTCTCTCTCTCTCTTTCTCTTCTCTCTCTTTTTTAAAAAAAAGAAGTAACTTTATTGTGGTGAGCATTTCATAATCTTTATTTATATCAAAACATCAAATTGTCAAATTGTACACACCTATATACATATGCCTACATAAGTATATATACATATATATCACCATGCATTTCTGTGTCTGTGCATGAACAGGTATACACACTTACACATGGGTAGACATATAGACACATCTTTATATATCAATGACATCTCAATAAAGCTGTTCAAAAAAAGAGTGCTATTTTCAAAAGGAAGAAAGTGTATTGAGAGGGCAGAGATAATTCTTCGATTATTTCATGTTAAAGATTTATCTTTGGTCAATTAATGAAAATAAGCATTTATTCTTTTATCAGAATTTTTTAAAAATTTTTTTCCTAATTCTGAACAATTTTCATTAAACTCACATAGGCAAACACACCCACAAATAAAGTTCATTTGTATTTCTCTAGCCAGATAGGTTTTCATCATGAACTCTTTCCGGTGAGATAATTATGATGCCTCACATAGACAATATATGGTATCGGGAGTGCCATTGTCTACCTAGCCTGCTGAAGGTCAAGGTGCGTACCTGGAGAAGGAAGGCCCCCTTGTGAGGGAGTGTCATTGCATCAGGAGCAGCAGATCTAACATTAGCTTGCCCCCAGATTTTGTGATTGTTCTCCAGGGCTGGATGGAAATATTCAGTAGAGGACATCTCCAGGAAGGGAAAATCAGCTTTGGCTTGGTTCTTTTTTACTGATTTCCAGAATAGGATGGTATTGCCACTGATGAGTTTCTTTTAAATGACTGTTTTCTCCAGCAGCGTTTTATAAATGGTTGTCGCATTAAAGAGTAAATGAAATTCCCCTGAAGAACACACTCCACCATGCCTTTCGTGTCTTTTCTGACGCATCTGTGAAGATGGATGGACCCTAAAGAGCTCGCTGCAAACTAACTGAGTCACATTTGTCTCCCAGGAATGTTTTATATGCTTCAAAATGTGACAAAGGCCATTACAGAGATTATACTTCCCAGCAATGAATCCGCTGTCCATCCTCTGCTATTCCAAACATTCAGAAAATTGCTGTGGAATTACTAATGGCCCAGAAAGTAAGCAGTCATTGACTAGCTGCCCTAGTATTTTCCCTGAAGATAGGGCAATGACACTAAGAGAATGAGTTTTTTTTTCTAAGTCCCACTTATTCAACATTTTTTAGAGTTCACATTGATTATCAAGCTTGTAGTACTGACTATAATTTAAAGGAAATATTTCATTCTATAAAAAATATAGATTCTGGATTTTCGTCTAAAATAATAATTTTCGTCTTTGCAACCTACCTACATACCAATGTTAAAATATTCAGATTAGTTAAAATCTTTCTACCATTTATTATGAATTTCTGAACTAGAAATATGGGATCTGACTTTTCAAGAATTATGATAATAAATGGAATGATCATATACCTTATATCAATAAGGTATATGATCAAGATTACTTGATGTTTATCTGAACACATCAGCAGTAAACACAACTACAGAATGCAATGACTATCAGTGTTTCCAGGAGGCAAGTCCAATTTGTGATGATCTTTAAAGATTGAACCGGTCACTTGACAAGTATGAAATTGAGATGTGCTTTTAAAGACACTTTAAAATGCATGTGCTGTTGGTTGAAGCCACATCACACCCAGGCATGAAAGATGCTACTGGAACCAAAATATTCATCAGCTCTGACTGTATTTTTTTCTTATTGCTACTGGTTTACATCCTATGCCTATGTTCCCAAACACCTCAGTTTGAAGAAAATTTTCTGAACATAGCTTTTAGACATGTTTTTTTTTACAGTTTTCATGGTTTTGTTCTTTGAATCTCCCGGTAAGGTCTCAGTGTAGAATTTAACTTATACACAAGATTCTGTTTCTCAAAACATGAACAGAATCTTTAGCTTTCTTGTCGCTGAGGTTTGGTACTAACTTCATGTACTCCTGGGATCAGACTCGTGGAGAACTTAGTGGTAAAAAAACAGTAAATGGCAGTGTCAGAATGTACCCCAAAGTGACAAAATAAAAAATGGCACTGCATGTTTCTTACCTGTACACTACTCCTCCTGAAGCTAGTCGTCAGGGCACATCAGAATGAATATAAACTTGATACCGACCACAATGTCATCCATTGTTTTTCCATCATACATCTTCTGAATCAACTCCTGAGTCCCAAGTGCTTCATCTTACCTTTCCCCCTCAGACGAGAGAAGCTGAAATCCACGGAAAGCCTGATGTAGCCCCTCCACAGCAATCACATGAAAGCAACAAGAGGCAGTACACAAGCCCACTTTTGTTCACCTCAGAGGCCAATCAACTTCTTCTAGGAATGTTCTGATATTTACACAACTTGGGGTAGGTATAAACGGCAAAAGAAAATAAAATGACTGAAGCTCAGTGTAATATGGAATTGATATTATATTCCTTTGATACCTCTAGCTCCTGCCTGTTCCTTTATTACTAGAAAAAAAATTATTGTGTTTATCTAGACCCCAAGTCATTACTGCCATGCTGCATAGCAATTAATTAATTACAATTTATAAAGTTGTTTTAATATGTTTCCTCACCCTTAAAAGGCTGTGTGTTTGTGTATGTGTGTTTGTTATATGTAATATAAGCATCATATATAGTAGTATTTATTCATCTTCATTATCCAACTGGGCCAGTTCTAGTAATATATCAATAAAAATGAATAAGCATGCCTTGATATGAGAAGTAAGGAAAAATCTACATCTTAGCAAACAGATCAAGATCAAAGACCAGTTGATTGAATTGACTTTGAACATAGCAGAAAACTGGAAATAATGTCAGGAGCTCTAGAAAATAGAGGAGAGTTGATAAATCTTGAACATTCGAGGTTATTATCAGAAAGAACAGTGAACGAATTGTGAAGTAAGACAGAGCTGTATGAATTAGTTTTCAGCCAGGAGTCCTGAAGACCTTAAGTTGAACATTCAATGTCCTCTGTTTCTAAATTTCCCTCTTTCACATGTCAATCCAGTTAAAATAAAGAGGGACTCGGGGAATGTCTCCTATACTGTAAAGTATAAAGCAGAGGAAAACAAGGCATGATTCTTCAACATTCTTTGTGTGTTATGTTTAGAATATACATATAACCACATTTTATGATTAAATGTGTATAATATAAAAATATCTATCTTACACAAGTATAAATGCACATGCTATATATATTTTAGTTGTTTTTAAACTTGTTGAGTTGTGAGAATCATGTTTGATTCCTTTATAATGAGCCTTTCCCTTGTTCCCCGCCCCCCACAGAAATCCACAGTAAAAGACATTTTACCTAAAGTTAAGACATAATTTCTTGCTAAAATAAATTAAAAAAAAATCTTTGGGATTATATGACCATGTAAATTGTCCTTAGTCTGTTATACTGAGCAGTAATTGGAAGGTTATGGAAATTAGAACTTCCAGAAAGGTACAGATATTTCTTGTACTTATCACCACTGTGGTAGCAAAGTAAAGATGTCCATGACCACTTTTGTATTTAATCAAATAAGAATATATTTTTTTTGTAGTTTCTATGTAAACTGCAAAATTGATGTCCAAAGTAAGAAATTATGTACAAAGGGAACTGGTATTTTCTCCATTCAGCAAGTTAAATTCCAGCCTTTGAATTTAAGTAGTTGGATGATAAGTAAAACAAGATATTAGAATATTTCATATTTAGGGACACAAAAAGAACACGGCCTACAGATCTGACCAAACCTGGGTTGGAATCTCAATTCTAATATTTACTTTGTGACCTTGAACACATCACCTCACTTTTCTGAGTTTTTGTCTCTTCACTTATGAAATATGATGAATGGTAGATTAGCCAAAGTTCTGTATTCTGTGCTTACTTCTGTACATTCTGTAATATATGACAGGTGCTTAATGAAAGGTAATTATTGTTGGAAATACCATTGTCTGAAAACTCAGGAAATATTTGTAGTGTAACACAAACTGTTACAATTTGTCATATTAAATGCCAACTATCATACATACGTAACACCCTGCAGTCTTAGAATGGTCCCCCAGGAAACAAGAAGTAGGAATTTCCTCTTTCTGTAGTCTTAATTAGGAAAAAACATTTCGACCTGCAGAGTTCTTAAGACAACAAGATAATTTCATCATTTCAGCAAAACCATGCATGGTTACAAAGTAGATTGAATCATTTGAGAATGGAGGCAAGAACCTAATTGCTAAAATTCACATACAAATGTTTTCACTTGTAAGAAAGGTAAAATCCATTATCATGAGCATTATTTTTATTACCCTAGAAAATGTATTCTATATGAGGCATTGTGTTAAGAAATCCTTAATTTCTAATCTCACAACAATAAGCAGTAGACATTAGGATTGTCTATTTTACATATGACTTCTGAGACACGGTGTGCAGAACGTGAATTTTCTGAGAGTGTTGAAATAATAATGAGCAAGTGAATGAATTCACTGAATGACTATTCCTATCATACACATTACCCACTGCTAAATAGTTCATAGTTTGGAAATACTTAAAAATAGGTATCTAAGTAGAAGCGGAAGTGGCAGTACCAATGACCTGATGTATTATTGACAGTTCCTGCCATTGCTCAAACTCAACCAACCCTAGAACCTGTGCTAGGCTTGAACCTATATGTGTACCAGGAAAGGACAGCCATGGTTTTGAAGAAAGTGCCATCAAAGCCTTTGCATACAAGTACATTAAGTTCCAGAAAAAATAGTGTCTGGCAATTTGATACTAGTGTTCCTCTGACTCAGAATTTGGAACACTTTAGAAATATCCCCAATTTCTGGGTTCCACTCCAGACTAATAAAGCAGAATCTCAGGAAACTGAGTTATGGTTGATCAGCCAGAAGTGAGGAAAGCTGAGAATCTTACCCACACCTGAAAATAAAGGGAAACATTATAGTTTTCTTCCTATCTACTCCCATGCCTAGAAAACAGGCATCTTTTTGATCTATTAAATAAATAAATGGGTAGGCAAGTTAATTAATTGAACACTCCTAATAGTCTTGACTTCATAAAGTAATATGTATGCTTTTCATGTCTAAATTTAAAAGATCTCAGTGGCTTCTGTTTCTTTAATCCCTCTGATCTGTTTTCTGGTCCCCATAACCTGGATCAGTGCCATGCTCTACCACTTAGGGTCCGAAGTTCCCTAAATTCTTCTCTCTGGTCACTATCCAGGGGCATGCAATAAAAGGGACCATTCAATGATCATTGCAATTATTCTAGACACTTTAAGAGCTGAGATGATGTTTTCACAGTCTTATTTCCCATTTATACCTAGCTTATCTGCAATCTGTACATACCAAAATATTCACACAACCAACATATAGTTCTATGATTCCATCTCTACCGAGCCAGTAAATGAAAGCTATAGTGTTGGACTCATTGACTTTTCAGTTTTGATCATAGTTATCTGTCATGAGGAGACCATCAATGATGACATGCTTCAAGGTAATGCTTTCTGTACAGGATAACATTCACACATTATGGTGAGCTCAGCAAATCATACCAGCAAATACACAATACTTAACAGACATTTACTAGTTATTTTTTTTTATGTTACCTATAATTCTAGTTAAGCAGTACCATTTCAGGAATTTTCTTTATATCAAACTAGCAAAAGCAAAATCACATTGGAGATAAGATGTAAGGTTAAATTAAATTCACATTAGTTCATGGAATAAGAGCACTGTTTAAATAGTGAGGATGAGGAAGATAGTGTTATTAACCACTCTAATTTTTGGTTAATGTTCTAAGTTATTGTAACTCAAATCTCTTTATAATTATACATTATAAAATTGTGTTGTTGAAGAGAAAACTTCACCAATGCAAGTTAATTCACTTAAGTAATATCACTGAGCTACTCAATGATGAATATCCAATTGGATTCAAAGTATGGTACTTCCTCAAATGACTAAGAATTGTATTTAAGCTCCACTTTTCTATGGATAAAAATAATATTAATGTTTTAGTCTAGAAATGTTTGTGGTTCCTAATAAAAAGTAACTGAAAATTTAATTAATGATCCTAATATTAAATTACTGAGGAAATACTTCAAAAGACTAGTCTTTTTATTTAGGTCTATAACTTAGACAAATGTACTCAAGCTTACTAAAAATAACAGAAGGCAAAGTATGAAGTTTACAAAAGGGTCTCTGGTAAAACAAATACCTTTAAAGGAAAAAGTGCAAATTGATTATGTTCTGATATCTTATAAAGAAAAGAGAATGCTGGTATGGTTTTTTAATTAATCAAAACAATGTGGGTGGAAATACATGTTTTACCTGACTTTGAGTCAAGTTCTCTGAATTATAGAAATATGAATGAAAATCTTTAAGCTTTTATATTCACTGGAAGGGGGGATAAAAAACAGAGCAGTGGAGTCCTGCCATTTGATCTTATGAAATGAGTACGAACTAAGTGACAACTTGGAGGTAACCCTGAGAAGGAGAGGATTTTTTCACTAGTTTTATTTTTTAACCACTAGATCTCCAATGCCAGGAGGAACACCTGACACATTTTAGAAAACAAATATTTGATCACAAACAATAAAGGGTAAAATAAACAAGATTGGCTTCGGAGCACATAAATAAAAAGAGAGGACACTATTAAAGATGAAGCAAAAAATACAATCTAATGAAAATAAACTTAAATACAAAACAATTTGTTTTTTATTTTTGTTACATATAGTTTATTAGATCTATATTCTTATATACCCAAAGGAAAATAAAACAGCAAAAACATTGAATGACAGTGTATTCATTGAAAGCAATGAACTTCTAAGCTGTGTTGTCAATTGTCACTATCATTGTAAAAGCTATCCATACTAAGCCCCAGGCCAACATCATTCTAAATGGGGAAAAATTGAAAGCATTCTCTCTAAAAACTGGAACAAGACAGAGATGCCCTCTTTCACCACTTCTATTTAACATAGTTCTTCAAACTATGTTAAATAGAATGCCAAAGCATTTAGACAAAGGAAAAGAAGAACTCAAATTAGCACTATTTGCTGATGATATGATTCTATACCTAGAAGACCCAAAATATTTCACCAGAAAACTTCTAGAACTAATAAATGAATTCAGCAAAGTAGCAGAATATAAAATCAAAAGGCATTTCTGTACATCAGTGACGAGTCCTCTGAAAGAGAAACTAGGAAAATAGCACTTTTACAGTAGCCTCAACAACAATAACAACAACAACAAAAAAAATACTTGGGAATCAGCTTAATGAAAGACCTTTATAATGAGAAGTACAGAATTCTAAATAAATAAAGAAGATCTTAAAAGATGGAAAGATCTCCCTTTTTCTTGGATAGGAAGAATTAATATTGTCAAAATGACCATACTACCAAAAGCACTATACAGATTTAATAAAATTCCAATCACTATGAGTGCTTTTTGTGAATATTGAATTAGTTTATATATAGCAGAAACATCTGAAAAATTCCACAAGTGATGCTTTATTAGCAACTTAAAAGAATGGATTCCACTTGTATTTGTTAAGTATGTAACATATAGTGTCCTAGCTGCTGCAGATACAACTATGAATAAAACATTAAATTTTCTCCTGGTAGAGTTTATGTTCCTGTGGCAGATATACAAATACAAAGTAAAACCAGTATGTAGAGTGTTGTTTGGTATTGAGAATTAGGAGGAAAATAAAACAAAAGTATACCAGACTTGGGGGGAAAAAGGGAAGTCTGTGCATTTTTAAATAGTCAAGATTTTACCCAGAAAGCAGTATTTAAACATACGCATCTTCCCAAATTTGTGTGTATCAAAACGTAAAATCAGCTGGGTGCAGCGGCATATAATCCTAACTACTCCGGAGGCAGAGGTAGTAGGATCCCAAATTCCAGGCCAGTCTATCCATGTCTCAAAAAAAAAAAAAAAAGTTGGGGGATATAGCTCAGCAGAGAGTGCCTGCCTAGAATACATGAGGCCTTAGGTAACAAATCACATAAAATGTTGATTGAGGGCATTTCCCACACTGTATTATATTTTCATAAGGAAAAATATATATCCAATGTAAATTATTTAATTTATAGTTCTATACTACACTGAACATCTTAATTTGCATACACACATTTATGAATGTAAATAAAATATAAATACTTTTATAAATCTTATCTACTTGTGTATTTATACTGTTATGTGTTTATATGTATTTGCATATATTTACACATATTTTGACAGCAATTTTAGTATGTGCACATTTCATAATATTTTCACAAACATTATCAATTTTTGCATTAGAAATGACCAAGTTGATACACACATTAGAAATGTTACTGAGGTCGTACTTGCTAGACTTCATTCCTGACAAAAGTTGGAGGTTTCAGTAAAGGAAGATATCCAGAGGAGTTCACAGTTTCTAGGTTGGACAAAAGAAATGTTAGTTTGAATGAAAGGCTAACAAGCTAAAGAAAACACAGAGGTTAAATATCAAGGTGAACACCAGTAAGCCCCTTCTTATATGCTTCTCAGCTGCAGAAGAAATTATTCTGATAGAGAAGCAGATTTTGAATATGATCAGGGTCAATGCCATAGAAGTAGATGAAATTAGCAATATGGGTGTGGAGAAAGAAACTAATATGGTTTTAGAAATGGAACTACTCACGGGAGGTACTTGAGAAAAGGAATCTTTTGAGAGACTGAGATTAAGGACCAAACCATAAAAAGAGAATTAACAGTGTAAAAAAAGAACAGTAATTTATAAATATTTAATCAAAGAATAATCCTTTGTCAGCCAGGCATAGCAGCACATGTCTATAATTCCAGTGACTCAGGAGATTGAGGAAAGAGGATGGCAAGTTGGAGTCCAGCTTCAGCAACTTACAGAGATGTCTCAAAATAAAAATCAAAATGACTGGTGATATAACTTAGTGGTAGAGCACCCCCGGGTCAATCCCCAGTAACAACAACAACAACAACAAGTCTCTTTTTTAATCTTAGTTCATTATTTTATTAATTTTAAGTGTTCAGGATATATTTTCAGTGTACAGAATAATTTGAAAGACCTTACAAATCTCAACATCTTCATAGCCATATCTACTAACACAGATTTGCCTCTTTGTATGTATCTGTATCAGGAAATCTAATGTACTTCATTTTTCTGGATAATGCTATGAAATTTCTTCCTTCATTGTGCACATAAAACAGGCTGTTTTAAAGGTAAGTAAAATAGAAAGTGTGAAAGGAAAGCAATTTAAGAATTAGGCATGCTATGGAATCATATTAGAGACCCATATAAGAACTGAAGGAGCTAGAAAGTCTTTCTGAAGGAAGTGATCAACATGTCAAAATAGGTAGGTAGAGGTGGGGGTGTTTCAGCAAGAGCAAGCAAGGCAGGTATTCCAGTTTCAAAAAACACTTCAAAAAGGATGGTGTTGAAACTTGGTGTATGTAGGAGGTTCCAATATGGTCACCCAGATTAGCCACAGTAGCTTTAACATAACCATGCCATATCACTCTCACATCAGAAACTCAAAATGATAAATGGAAGTTTGCTGAAGAGAGAGTTTTCCATAAGTGTGATGACGAGATTAAAAGCTCATTGCATCTATCAGTGGTGATGTTGTGGTTAGCTGTGGAAAGTATAGACTTAGTGGAGTCTTGTACATACCCTGGATTTATTAGGTTGAAGGCAAACAAGTCACAGGAGGTATAGCTTGATTTTGATGGACATACTATATCCTCTATATGGTGCCACTGTTGTCTTGGTGATTTCTTCATTGTGACACTTCTACATACTTGGAATTGGTTGTTTTGCATCCATATTTCTAGCTGGAGTGTGAACATGGAACATTGCATTATTCCTTAGTAACCTTGCAAAGCAGCACAATTCTGGCACATAAGTGTTTCTCCATATGTGATGTGTTTTAATGAATCAATAATGGGGGGCAAGGCAACTTATAGGAATGCAAGAGTTCCTTTTATTACGCTAAATTTATCATGTGGGAAAGTACAAAATTGGGGCAGGAGGAATGGAAAAGACTGAAAATATAGCAGAACAATAGATGGATATCCCAGGCTTAAGTGAAACAATGTGAGAACTGTGGAGAAAAGAGTGGAGGGGAGGGAAGAAGATAAAGAACAAAGTGGGAGGCATGATCCTGATATTTAAAAAAAAAAAAAAGTTACCATGGATACAGACACAATTTTAGGTGTAATGATGGGAAAATATCTTTGATGTTTTTGTTTCTTTGTGAAATAGGAAGTATGATCAAATCAGGAGGGTAGGCAAAATGAAGCACATATTGATTTTGCTGTAATTCTAAAGATTAAAAGGCATTGATACTTGCAGAGAAAATACAGACTTATTCTACAAATAGGGCTAGCTCATGACACATATTTCTAAGTAGCCATAAACTATTTGTCTATTTGCAACTATTTTTCTTTTTTTACACTAATCACAATGTGGGTAGCTAAGTGTATAATTTGGTTTTGCATGAAAATATAAGGCTGCCCTCTTTCTGCAATAATTGGAACTGCAAAATGTCTGCATATGAGTGAACTTTGCATTGTTTTACTACTTTTCAACTGTCTGTTATAACGGCAAGTTCCCTCCACTTATTTAATTTTAGCATTAAGCTCAGGTATAAACTTAATGTTTTGTACTCACACACCTGCATATGTGATTTTGTGTTTATTTTAGGGAAAGAGAGAAGAGGGAGAATGAGCTTGGAGAAAAAGTAAGGCATGCAAATTTCATTGAGATTTAATTTAAAATTAGGAAAGTGATATGGATTACTTTTCCTATAAATAAGTAGAAAAAATATATAGACAACATTCTTCTTTACTGTGAATCTAGTGTCATATGTTTAGTCCTGTCTGGAAAGTCTTCAAGCAAATACTATGGACTATATGGCAGTGCGTCATGCTCACTGTCTTCAATAAACTTTGGCTTGCACTATTTGCAGTCAAGGGCATGGCAGAACTCATGTGTGACTTGCTAAGCCTGTAAACTACTGATGTAGCCAATTAGTTGGCTCTATTTGGAAATACCAATATTATGCTTAGAATGCAGTGTTGTTAAGTCACTCTTTCTCATATACTCTCTTATTTTTGACTAATTGAGCTAGACAGAATACATTACACACGTTTGTTGTTTTGCATATAAATTGGAAATTATTTCTTTTCCCTACCTAAGGTTGCAAATAATGTTTCTTTTTCACTTTTTGTCTGAATAGCAATCTTCATCTTTAGATTTTTCCTGTTCAAAATTATTGGAAAATTATAACATTTTCTGACAGACTTCTTAGAAGTGATCAATCAAACTTCCCCAAGAGAAAATTATATTTTTAAAGGAAGTTTTATAACTTTGATGGTTTCAAAGGTCAAGTTATTTCTTTTATTCAATTTAAGTACATGTTCTGTAGTCAATCAATCTTAATTCAACATGAGACCTTAGTCCCTGATTTTACCTCCTACATTAACTAACATAATTAAGCTTGTGTTGCTAAGCAAGAGGCTGATTACCTTTTCCTTATGGACAAAGTACTTCATCTGGATTTTTAAATTCTTTTTCAATTTTCATTAATTGAAAACAGTAGATTCATTTTTATTGTACTAAGCATAAACCAGAAGCAATTACACTGTATGATTTTGTACTTGCTAATGAAACTCAAGATTTTCCCCCTGATCTGTCAGGTATAAAAAATGTTTGGATTGTGGTAAGCGGTAGCTACTTGAAATGCAGATTTGTTAGTCCTTGGCTTCAAAATCTTTGTGAATGTCATTTGAAAGACTAAGACAGAGCTCACTGTCCTGTAAAATGTTGACATTCTTCCAACCCCTTCACTTTTAGTATCAAGAATATGGTGTTGAATTAGATGAAGTATTCCATCTTGATATCTAAGTTTTTTTGTAGTACTTCCCATGATGTTCTCAAACTCCCAATAAAGTTTTGTTCTAATCTTGCTTTCAACTTATAATAATTGATGAAGACAGATTCCTATCCTTTCATTTTAGAAATGCTTACAGCCCAGAACAATATTTCTTTTCAAATAATAACAACACTAGAGCTCACTCTATTTACTTCATGCACAGTTATACATCTGAAATTTTCTTAATGCTAATGGTGAAAATACTTATACTTTCAGGAAACAAGTTTATCTAGAAAAAAAGTAAGCTAAAATATAAAATCATTTTGGCCCAATACACTAAATGTCAATAACTTCAATTTTTCATTTCAATGTAGTATTCAGAAACAATGTAGAATATTCAGATAATGTTAATGCCATTTAATGAATTATTTTGATTGTTCTTTCTCCTGACATTTCAAAGGAGAATGTCAAATACTCTGAGTTGCTAATGCATAAACACATATATAAACATACACATAAATATGTTAAAGTATTTGTGCATTATAAAAAATCATATAAACTACAATATTTGAGAATTATATGTGCATGTGTAAAGAAAAGAGAAAAGAGACTCAGATTAAAATGTGATTTTAGGCAAGTCAGTTATATATGAAATATGTCTTTTGTTTCAAAGTATTTGAGTTTTGTCGGTTTTAGCATATGTATTTATTAATTAGTTTAAGCTAAGTAATTATGGTCATTTACACTAATTAAAAATACGGCGTATTAATGAAACTAAGAGGAAATAAGCTATACAATCATCTTACCTGATACAAAAGCACATAACAAAAGCTGCAATCTCGTTATGACTAAACACACACACACACACACACAGCAAACTAGAAATAGAATAAAGCCACTTCAATATGATAAAATCAATATATGAAGAACTCACAGTAAGCACCCTGCCATCTTGTTCAATGGTAAAAGACTGAAAGCTTTGTTTATAATATCAGGAACAAAGAAAGGACTCCAGCCTTCACCATATCTATTTAACAAGAATGCTAGAAGTCCTGGACAGAGAAATTAGTCAAGAAAAAAAATGATATCTAAATTGGAAGAAAAAAGTAAAATGATCTCTACAAATAATATGATTATATATATGTATACACACATATGTACACACTCATATACTGAATACTGTAAAGCATAGCTGAAAGAATTTTTTTAAAAAGATACAAATGGAAAACTATTCTGAAGATATTCTGTGTTTGTAAATTGGAAGACTTAATATTGTTAATATATCAATATTCCCCCAAAATTGAATGCAATCTCTATCAAAATTCCAAAAATTTTTTTTTGCAAAAATAAAAAACCATAAAATTTGTATGAATCTTAAGATATACTATTCTGACTTAGATATGTGTCCCCCAAAAACTCATGAAGAAAACAACATAAGAATGTTTAGAGGTGAAATGATTGAATTATAAGAGCTTTAACACAATCAGTGAATTCACCCCCTGACAGAGATTAAGTGAGTAGTGTCTGCAAGCTGGTAGGGTGCAGCTGGAGGCCTTAGGTCACTGGGGATGTGTCTTTGGGATATATATTTGGTGAACTGAGCTTAGCCTTTTTCTGCTCCCTAGTGTGATGTTTTGAGCAGCTTCCCTCCATCATACTCTTCTGCCACGATGTTCTGCCTCATCTCAAGTCCCAAGAAATGGAGCCAACAATCTATGGACAGAGAATTTTGAAACTGTGAGGTTCCAAATAAACTTTTCTTCTTAAAATAGTTCATGTCAGGTATTTTGGTTGCAGCAGCAGTAGCAGCAGCAACAAAAACAACAAGAAAACACCCTAGGGAGGGAGAGCATGGGGGGAAGATTACCTCTAGATAAGGAAGAGGGATGGGAGGGAAAAGGAGGGAAGAGGGGAATAGCAAGGATGGTGGAAGGAGATGGTCATCATTATACAAAATACATGTATAAAAGATGTGAATTTGGTGTCAACATACCTTATATACAAACAGAGATATGATAAATTGTGGTATTAAGAATTGTAATGCAAAAAAAGACAGCTCATATATAATGGCATAATTTGGCATGAACATACTTTATATACAGAATTATGAAAAATTGTGCTGTGAATGGATAATTAGGAATGTAATGCATTCCACTATTGTCATGTATGTAAGAAATACATAAAAAAAGAAAACACCCTAAAACGACATTAAATTAAAGGCAAAAATTTTGAGACCATGAAGTTGGTGGACTCACACTTCCTGATTTCAAAACTTACTTCAAAGCTGCAGTAATCAAAATAGTATGGTACTGGCATAAAGAAGGATATATATATATATATATATATATATATATATATATATATATATATATCTCAATGGACAGAAGAAAGAGTCAAGAAATAAACATTTGCATATATGATCAACTGATTTTTTTAAAAAAATAAGGATGCCAAGATCATTTAATGGGGAAAACAGTCTTTCCAACTAATGGTCCTGAGGAAACTGGATATTTACATGCAAAAGAATACTTAATACCATATTCCAAAATGAACTCAAAATGATTAAAGCTCAAATATAGGAGCTGAACCTACAAACTTTTTTGAAGAAAACAATGGAGAACAGCTTCATGACATTGGATTTTAGAGTGATTTACTGGCTATGACACCAGAAACACAGGTAATAAAAGAAAAAGTAGAGAAAGTGTATTTCATAAAATTCAAAAACTTTTGGCCATTTAAAGACACTACTGACAAAGCAAAATTATCAGAGTAAAAAAGGCAACTCACAGAATGGGAGAACATATCGTAAATCATCTATCTCTAAGGGATTAATATCTGGAATATATAGAGAACTCCTAAAACTCAATGACAATTAAATCTGATTTAAACATGGGCAAAATATTCGGAAAGATATTTCTGCAAAGAAGATATACAAATGGTCAATAAGCACAGGAAAAGATGTTCAACATCACTGATAATTAGAAAAATAAATATCAAAACCTCACTCCCATTAGCATGTCTACTATAAAAAACAGAAAATAGTATTAAGAATAAGAATAAAACAGAACACCTGTGTCCTGTTTGCAGAAATGACACATCCATTATGGACAACAGTATCATAAGTTCTCAAAATATAAAAATGGAATTTCTATATGATCCAGTAATACCCAAAATAACCTAGTGAAAGGACCCAAAGAGACATTTGTATACTCTTGTTTTGAGAAGTAATATTCATATTAGCCAAAAGATTTATACAATCTTAAGTTTCTATTCACAAATAAATGGATAAACAGAATGTACCATTTGGCCTTAGAAAGGAATTCAAAGTTGGTACATTATATATTTGTTATACTACATGAGTAAATCTTGAGGACATTATTCTTACTGAAATAAATTAGTAACAAAAAAACAAATAATACATGATTCCACCTATATGAGGTTCTTAGAGTAGTACAATTCATAGAAACAAAATAGAATGGTGGTTTCTGAGGCTGGAAAGAGGATAAAATGGGGAGTTATTGTTTAATGGGTACAGTGTTTCAATTTTACAAATGTGAATATAGTTCCATGGAAGGATGATAGTGATAGTGGCACAATAATACTCATATACTTTACACCACTCAAATGTATACTTAAAATGGTTAAGACAGTAAATTTTGTTTTATGCAGGCACACACACACAGACAGACACACACACACAATTACCACAATAAAACTGTTAGTTTTTAAAAGGCAGAAATATTAGAATATTGTACATCTGACCTAGTAGGAAAAAGGCCTAAGACCTCCATGTCAAATATACAACTTTCTTCTTAAATGTTTCTAAAGGATGTGAAATACAGAAACAATTATCTTTGATATGTAAACAAAATGCTATATCTAATCATCCTATTTAAAGAACATATGCAACACTCTTGAGTTAATATATTTCCAAATCCTTGTGCATCTCTAGTAAAAAGTATTGAACCATGCCTTTCAATAAATCATTTTTTCTTCTTGACATCTGGCTCCTTACTAAGCCTGAAACACTGCCCATTCTAGGTCTAGCCAATTCCTAGAGATGGTAAGAGATAGTAAAGAGGGATTAGAATATAAGTGTGTTTTTAGTATACAAATTAATGAATACATAGACCACATATCAGTACCTTCTTTTTTATTTAAATTTATATTTGTACATTATGATCATACATAATACTTTGATTCATTGTTTCATTTAGTACATGCACACAATGTAACAATATATTTTGGTCAATATCATTCCCAGTCTTTTCCCTTTCCCTTCTCTACTCCCTCATACTGGTTCCTTTCTTATATTATATTGGTCTCTCTTGTATTTTCATGAGATCTCTCCATCTTTCTTTTCCTTTTTCCTCTCTAGTTTCCACATGAGAGAAAACATGACTGTTTGCTTTGCAAGTTTGGATTATTTTGCTTAATATAATCTTCTCAACTTCCATCCACTTTCCTTCAAATGACATAATTTTATTCTTCTTTATGGCTGAATAAAACTCCATTGTGTATATATAACCACATTTTATTTATCCATCCATTCATCCATTGATGAACAGTAAGCTGGTTTCATACTTTGGCTGTTATGAATTGTGCTGCTGTAAACATGGAAGTGTACTAATTGCTATAGTATGATGACTTTAATTCTTTAGGATTAATATCAATGAGTGTACATCACCACCTTCGCTATCAGACGTTCTTACACAGGGCCACTATTCCCCACCCCTAACTCTCCAAGGGTCCAATACCAGACAACTGGGGACCGCCTTGATCATGGAGTTTCCGCTCAACTTGCCCTGCCTATTCCTTCCCACAGAAGACACCACAGAGACACTCATCTTCATAGGCTTCTCCTTCCTTCTGCTGGTTGCTTGAATCTGGTGACTTCTCATGTGGCCCTGCATGACTGTCTCCTCATTTTGAGAACAGGAATGAAATCTTACATTTTTAAATGGCAGTAATATAGTAATATCCCAATCAGCTCACCTCATTTTGCTACATAATAGACCTTACGTTTTAAAGAACTTTCCTCTGGGGTTAGTTAATACCAGTGTTTCAGATATATCTTACTCTTCTTTATTTACTTTGCTAATTGTCATAACAAATGTTAGAAACAGAATTTCATTGATAAAAATAGACACATTTATAAATATTCTGGGTGAAATAAATGGCCTCTTTTAAATGAAATGAAAATTACTCCAGATATATGGCAATAAACAAATAGTTTAGAGATAGTCTGTCTGCTAGCATGAGTTCAATGTCCTAGTGAAATGGCCCTATATATTCAGGTTTAAGTTTTTGATTTAATGTTGTATTTTATTATGATTTTTAATGATAGATCAGAGTATCTAAAGATAGAGAGCCACTATAGCATGTAATTTAGATAACATGCTGTATGATTGTTTTGTAAAATTTTGTAAATAGTTTTTTTTTAAGTGTATGGGACATATCATGATTTTAGATTGTACTTTACTAATTTAAAGGGATGAGTGTATGATAGAGTAACCAGTCTTAATTTATCCTGAAGTATTTAGTGGTTCCAAGTTTACAAAAAGCTTTTATAATTTCAAACTGATTTAGATCAGTCCCAATGCTGTTATTTCCTATTATTTAGTTGTAATAAACCTCTCCCTAAAACATAGGTTCATATCATACTTCCTAGAGTGTGTCTTTCCCAAAGTATATTTTGTTCCTACTATATGTGTATATTTCTTTGTGTGTATGAATGTGGTGGGTAGATGGGGATTGGGTAATGATTTTTACTGAAGCAAACTTGACAAACATTGATTATCTGAACCTGGTATTGTTATATCTTGTTGTACAGTTTCCTATCTTGTATGTTACTAATATTTCTGCAACTTTTAAAATAAACTTTCTGCATATATACACTATTGTTGACTCTCTCAAAAACCCTGCTGAAAGCACAATGGAAATAATAGTGGATTTGTGTAATGGAAATAATAGTGATTTTTGAGTCATAATGTCAACTAGAAAATATTATGGTTTGTTGAACAGCAAATATTTTGTAATCATAAAGACCTGAAGTTGTGTTTCTTATTACAATACTAAACTTATGTAGAGGTAACAATGTAGCATTCCCTGATTCATGAAATGAAAAAGTTTGAATAATTATTGAGTGATTGAATTAAAATGTATTTTGAATGTGACAAATGTGACATTGAATTCATTTATTAAATATAAGAAAGTAAAGAAATCATACCCTTTTATATACATATATTTTTTTTACCTTTAAGCAAGTTCAGATAGACAATAGTATATTGTGTTAAGTTGCATTTTAGCTGTTAATATTAACCATTAGAAGAATTATGTCTATGTGACTTTTATTAATGATACAGAAAAAACTCTTAGGATAGAACAAGCCTTATATATTCTGATCTTCATCAATGTGGCAAGATCTACAGTTTTTTCACCTAATTCCATCTAATCTGTTGTCCTTGGTATTACATGCATTGCATGCTGAAGACTGTATAATATAATTCAACTATGTCTCTGTCATAGCTCCTCATAGCTTATTCTTTGTAAGAAAAACCATTTTTTGAAGTTAGCTAAAAGTTATGGAGAAGCAGCAATTACTTTTGCATTTATTGTAGACAATAAATATAATTTAAAATGTTTGCTTACTCAGAGTATATTTTTGGGAACAATATTATTATTATTTTCTCCTTGTAATGAAAAATTTAGTGTCCATGAATAATTAAGAGTACTTCCAGAAGCAACTTCTCCATGAACTCCACATATATCTCTAAGAATTCTTGGTAGGGAACTGGTGACTATTCCCTTTGAATGTGTAAATAAAATAATGTAGTTTTAATGCTTAAATAATTATTTGCTAAATACATACAATATGCAAGGCATTATAATGGTTCCTGAGAAAGGAAAATGCAATGTTAACAAAGCATCCTAGTCTTTAAAGAAGTTGAATATCAAATCTCAGTAGAAAATATGAATAATTTGAAAATATATTTCTTTATTTAATGCCTTTTTCTGAGAAAATTTTCCACCACTACCCCTTCTGTTTAGGACTTTTCTTTCTTTCTTTCTTTCTTTTTTTCTTTCTTTCTTTCTTTCTTTCTTTCTTTCTTTCTTTCTTTCTTTCTTTCTTTCTTTCTTTCTTTCTGTTCATGTATGTGCATTTTTTTCTTTCCTCTTATCTTCTGGCATTCTTCTAATTTACATCTTTTGATTTCCTACCAAGATTAAATTTCTTTTCCAACAAGGTATATTTTGAGTAGTGTTACATTTTCTATGTAATAACAATAGCTTACTTACTTTAAAAGTACCTCGTACATATAGTGTGATATAATGTATATATCCAAGTATTTTGCTATAGAGGAAGTTTTGCACTCAAAGTGGTTAAACCAAGGATGAGTTTAATATGCATTCTTCTTTTTCCAAGTACATAACGGAAGTTTTGTTATTTAGCATAAGGAATGTTAAAATGATGTTTCTTCTGTGAAATGGTAATGCTTATAAAAAGATGTTTGGTTAGAAATATATAAAGGATCACTTCATGTTTTATGAACTAAGTATGAAAATCTTACAAGAAAAATAACTTCAGACCATTGGGCAGTTGCAATGGTGTATGGAAAATTTAAAGGTGGCACAGAGATAAGATGCAGAGGCAGGAAAGATGACAGAATGGCAGAATAGCCAAGCTACCAGCTTTATTTATATCATAGGTTATGTTAGGTCATTGGCATCATTAGTACATATTGTTCATTGTATTACTAGACAGGTTATAGACTTAGCAGTATTATGCAGCTTATTCCTCAGTTAAACACTAAGTTGCAAAGTGCAATATTAGGAGCTTTGTATAGCTCTCAAGAGAGTCCATTGTATAAAGTTACTATTATGTGCACAGGTTTAGGCTAAGTGAAACATTGTGGTTGTCTAACAAGAGAGTTTCTTTATTCCTAGGAGCTGTGTGCTACCAGGCATCCTGTGTCTTTGCACATAAACTTGCTAGCCACCAAGCATGCCACAGTCATGAATCTATCAGAGACCCCAATCCAAAACACAGAACCCCTATACAATGGCTCTTCAATTTTGAAGGTCAATATTCTTTGCCACTTCCCCACTCTAGAAAAAAATTTAAAAATAAAAATAATTAAAAAAACCTTTGCTATTTCTATCAGAATATTGTGTTTCCCTTGGGATGAGCACTTTTAGCTGTAATTTAATTTATTGTCTAATAACATATTTGCTGTTAGATCAATGTTGACATAGGTTTTAGCTGGGCCTGCTTACCCATTTGTTGGACTTTTATATAAGAGGTGTTTTCCTTGTTGCTCACTCACCATAGCAAGACTGGGGAAAAGAAAATATTTATAATCATCCTCTACCTATGCATGTGCTGTGCTACAATGTCTCTTCAATTTTTAAGGGCAATATTCATTGCTTGGAGTTCATTCCTTAAAAAAATATAAATCAACAAATAAATGACCTAACATTACAACTCAAAGTGTTAGAAAAAGAAGAACAAATCAACACTAAAAGTAGTAGAAGATAGGAAATAATTAAAATTAGGGCTGAAATCAATGAAATTAAAAAAGAAGAAGCAACTGAAAAAAATGACAGAATAAATAGTTGTTTTTTAGAGAAAATAAATAAAACTGATACACTTTTCACCATGTTAATGAAGAGAAGGAGAGAGAAAACTCAAATTACTAAAATCCATGATGAAGAAGGAAATATCATGATGGACACCACTGACATATATTAGAAATTATTTTGAAAATTTATACTCCAATAAAATAGAAAATATATAAGACATTGACAAATCTCTAGAGTCATATGATCTACCCAAACTGAATCAGGTTCATACACATAAGTTAAAGAGATCAATTCAGGCAATGAAATGGAAAATGCCATAAAAAGCCTACCACCACCACCACCAACAACAAAAAGACCAGGAAGAGACAGACTCACAGCTGAGTTCTACAAGACCTTCGAAGAAGAGCTAATATCAATATTCCTCAAATTATTCAAAGAAATTCAAAAATAGGAAACCCTTTCAAACTCATTCTATGAGGCCAGTATCACCCTGATTCCAAAACCAGACAAAGACACATCAAGAAAACAAAACTTCAGGCCAATATCTCTAATGAACATAGATGCAAAAATTCTCAGTGAAATTCTGGCAAATCAAATACAAAACCATATTAAAAAGACAGTGCTCCATAGTAAACCAAGGATGCAAGGTTGGTTCAACATACAGAAATCAATAGATATACTTCATCACATCAATAGACTTAAAGGTAAGAACCATATGACTATTTCAATAGATGCAGAAAAAGTATTCGACAAAATACAGCACCTCTTCATGTTCAAAACACTATAAAAACAGAGATAATAGGAAAATATCTCAAAAAAGGGCATGGTATTGGTACCAAAATGACTTGTAGACCAATGGTACAGAATAGAGGACACAGAGGAAAACCTACACATATACAAGTGTCTCATACCAGATAAAGGTGCCAAAAACATACATTGGAGAAAAGAGCTTTTTCTACAAATTGTGCTTGGAAAACTGGAAATCTATATGCAGCAAAATGAAACTAATCCCCTATCTCTGACTATGCACAAAACTCAACTCAAAGTGGATCCAGGACCTAGGAATTAGACCAGAAACCCTGTGTCTAATAGAAAGAAAATCAGGCCCAAATCTTCATCATGTCAGATTAGGCCCCAACTTCCTTAACAAAACTCTTAAAGTGCAAGAAATAAATCACCAATCAATAAATGGAATGTATTCAAAGTAAAAAGCTTGTCAGCAAAAGAAAAAATCAATGAGGTGAAGAGAGAGTCTGCAGAAAGTGAGCAAATTTTTACCACATGCACATCAAATAAAGCACTACTCTCCAGAATATATACAGAACTCAAAAAACTTAACATGAAAAAAACCCCAAATAACCCAATCAATAAGTGGGCTAAGGAATGAAAAGACAGTTCTCAAAAGAAGATACACAATCGATCAACAAATATACAAAAAAAAAAAAAAGTTCCATATCTCTAGTAATTAGACAAATGCAAATCAAAACTACTCTTAAGATTTTATCTCACTCCAATCAAAATGGCAGTTATCAAGAATACAGGCAACAATAAGTGTTGATGAGGATGTGGGGGGAAAGGCACACTCTTATTGTTGATGAGACTACAAATTGGTGCAACCAATATGGAAAGCAGCATGGAGATTCCTTAGAAAACTTGGATTGGAACTTCCATTTGACCCAGCTATTTCACTCTGTGGTTTATATACAATCAGCATTCTATAGCCTCATCAATGTTTATAGCAGCACAATTCATAACAGTTAAAACTGTGAAACCAACATAGATGCCCTTCAATAGGTGAATGGACAAAGAAACTGTGCTATATATACACAATGGACTATTACTCAGCATTAAAAGACAATAAATCATGGTATTTGCAGGTAAATAGATGGAGTTGGAAAATGTCATGCTAAGAGAAATAAGACAATCCCCAAAAAACAAAGGCCAAGTGTTTTCTCTGATAAGTGGATGCTGATCCATAATAGGGGTGGGCAAGGTTGGAATGGAGAAACTTTGGATAGGTCAAAGGGGAGGGAGGGAAAGAGAGGGAGCATGGGTATAGGAAAAATGGTGGAATGAGATGGACATTATTACCTTAGATACATGCATCATGACACCAATGGGTAACTCTACATACAACCAGAGAAATGAAAAATTATGCTCCATTTGTGGACTATAAAATGAAATGAATTATCCTGTCATGTATAATTTATTGAACAAATAAATAAATAAAATATTAAAAAGGAAGTGTTAGTGAGAAATCAAATCCAGTTACATAAACAAGTTTATTTGAACTGAGCCGTAAAAATGAATAGAATGGATGAAAGCATGATAGGAAAGATCCTTCTGGGCAGAGGTAAGTCCCCTCTGAGGCAAAGCATTGAAAGCCTAGAAGTTACATGAAAATGTCTAAATTTCATTAATATATGTTTGAATGTATTTAAAAATATGTTTGTCACCTTGTTATGTTAGATAATTACAAATGTCTATTTTATAAATACAGGAAAAGTCAATTTTCCCTGTATTTATAAAATAGATAATAAAAACTGATTGAATGAATTTTTTTAATTTTAGCTCACATACAGACTTTATATAGAAGTGTAAGGGATTTCAGGGAGTTGAGAGAATCAATTTTTTTCTTTTAATGGTTAGAAAGAAAAAAGTTGTCAGAGATACTATAAACTCTTATGCTGAAGGAAGACTACACGTTCAAGGCTGGAGACTATTAAGGAAAAACTCATTCTGATGGTGATTCATACCTTTCCATGTGATATTCAGTTCTTGAGCCTCTTCTATTTCCATCCCAATTCTACCCATATCCCAAGGGCATGTTCTGTAAGAACCTACTCTACACATTGTATTATTTCGAATGTTATAATCCCTTTAATTTAAGTTACTTTTCTTGTTCCTAAACTATCCTTTCAATGTAACACATCACACATTGTCATTAAAGAATGTCAGAGAATACTTTATTTTTATAACTAAACTACAAACTATTAAGGACATGCTGACAATGACCTTGTAGGATATTAAGCTTTCAGCTTATAAACAATAATTATAGTAAATTTAGAAAGTGCCATTGTAGTTATTGCATTGTAATCTTTTGAATGTAAATAATTTCAAAATGTAATGATATCAACAGCAAACAGATAACAATCAGAAGAAAATATTAATTAGTATTAAATTTTAGGAATCCATATATCTAGAGAGAATGAAACAATCTAAAATAAAGTCCTGGCCCTATCTGCTTTCTATAATAGCTTTTCAAAATTAAGAACATAAACATTTTATATGAAATTATAGTAGCCGAAGGATTTAAGCTCCCGGGTATCCTGACCTTTTGATTAAATCACAGGTCTCTATTCATTAAGCAATTGTTTTAATTAAAAATAATCTCATTTAATATTATAGCATAATTTGTTTTTGTAAAAAAATTAGTAAATATTGAATTTTGATATCATGTATTCTCTACAAATATGTTTTTACATATTTTTTTGCTAAACAGAGGAAAGTTTACAAAATACTAATTGAAAGTTTCAGAAGGAATATCAATTCTGCCTGCCTGTTTGATAGATGCCATTATCAAGCAGTGTGAGTTTTATTTATTTCATAGTTTAGTGGAATTCAATATTACCTTGATATTAATCATAATGGTTCAATTTTTTCTCAATTTTAATGGCTGGATAAAGTTATTACTGAAAAATGATATAAGCAGATTTGTCAGGAACGTATGTACAACACTTCTACAATTATTTGTCTAATGCATATTTAGTGAATACTTTTTACATAGGAGACACCATACTATGTGTGTAATGCAGGGAAAAGCAAACCCGAGGAAATATCAACAATAGTGGAATCTTGTTCCTTACCACTTAAGTGCATTTTGCAGCAATTCTATCCTGTTCATTGTTACCTATATGAAGACATTGCTTGTACAAATTGGAAGAGAAAATGTAATTTGACAATTAGTTTTGAACCAATTATGTATCTTTAAGGAAATTAACAAAACAAGTAGTTTCTTTGATGTCATTTTTTTTTGTTTTTTAATGTAAATTCAATATAGCAAAAGTATCATCATTATCATCATTATTATTTGGTAGGTACTTCAAAGTACATCTCTTGGAGTAGCTATCTCTTGAATGAACTATTATTTCATACAGTGTTCATGTGTTATTGCATGTATTTCATTTCATCTGTTCAACTTTAATGTAATGCTGCTCAATAAGTGGCTACACATACATACATTAGCATACATGTATACATAGATGAATGGATAGTAAGTTATTTCTTATAACAGCAAAAGAAAATATAAATATTTTATATTCACTTTAGGACTATTCTTGTTACAATTTAGGGATCTGAGTTTATTTATAAAAAATTATAAAGAATTTAAAGAATTATAAATGATTCTTGGGTATACAGCAGTTCATACATAGGAGTTAAATATAAAATCAGTTTATAATTCTGTATGACTAGTATGTGCACCTTGAGAATGTTAGTAATGAAAAATTATATTAATATGAATACAACCTTAAATAATGAAAATAAAAGCCATATATTTTGAATGATTATTCTTGGACATATGGTGCTAAGTAATTTCTTACACTATCTCCATCTTCACAGCAAATGAAAAATTTGAGGATTAAAGATTAAATGGTGTGATCATGATCACATCAGGTACCCAGTAATTGGCATGCCTGAGGTTGATATCATTTTTAATAATTGCTAAAGTGCCAGAGTCTGAGTGTTAAATGAAAGAGGTCTTTGTTTTTGATCCCCTCTATCTTATTCACAGGACTTCATATGCGCATCATCTTTGATTATCACTTATCATCTGCAATGTCACCTTTGTTTTTAATCTAATGTTTGTCTGCCTGAGTCAAAAGCAAAGGTTAGTCATGGATCACTCACAGTAAAGGACCTGTAAACATCATGTTCTTTATTCTGTTTGGTTATTATCACCACCTAGAATCTACATAATATTCACAGGAATTATCAGAAGAAAGGAAGAAAGGAGGAACTTGATTTCATGAGGATGGACCCAGAAATAATGGAGCTGCCTGAATTCTTTTTTTTTTTTTTTTTTTACAAAGAGATTATGAGTCTTTGACATGGGCTACACTTCAAGCACACTGAATTCTGTATTTAAAAAACAAAAGCTTTCAAACATACTTGAACAGCCATTAGTTTTCATAGAAATATCATTTATTCAGGAAATTAAAAATTTCACATCTAATGATTTTACTATGAGATTGTGCTGATTGAATTTATGCCAAAAGGGAGAAGAAATTAAAATTTATGAATAAAAAATGACATCTTAAAGGACCGATTGAGAGAATCTCAGTTTGAGAGTTAGCTTATAAGGGTATTATGGGCTATGTTGGGATATTTTGTTTGTTTACTCATTTCAGTTTCAAAAATTAAGAAATATTCTATCCAATTCACTCTCTCACTTTTATTTAAGTAGAAAGGAGAATCCATTAAGGAAATAACTTTTATTAAAATATGCAAAAATATTTGATAAAAGCAATTTTGATATTTTTAATTTGAAAATTTTAATAATTTCAACTTATATCATACTTTCAGATGAAGCATTCAATAAGAGTATCCCTTGTTGTGTAAATGTTTGTTCAGTTGTGTTTTTTAGTTTTAAGGTGTTTGAGATAGAAGAATGATTAAGATGGTTTTTTTGATAGGACATGAATCATGTTTAATTAATTAATTAATTAATTTTAAATTTTTAATTATAAAAAAAGTACAGAATATTTTGACATTTTTGTACAAACATAGAGTCTATCTTGTTCTAATTAGGATTCCAGTCTATTAGCTCTACATGCTGTAGAAATTCACTATGGTGAATTCATATTTATTCATTGAAAAGTTATGTTGGAATCATTTCACTATCTTTTTAAATTAAGGTCAAGTGAATGTCAGTCTAAAAGTTATATTAATTTTAGAGGTTTAGTCCTTATGCAATCATCTATTTAATCTAATTATTGATTGAGCAATGATATTTGTATCAACTTATTTTCATGTGCTAGTAAATAACTATTATTTATTTTGCTTCCAATTTTGTTAATTTTTCTACTAAAACAGGCATGTATGATGATTAGTTTGATGTCATTTATTTTTTGTTTTTTAATGTAAATCTTTTTATTTATATATGACAGCAGAATGTATTATAATTCTTATTACATATATAGAGCACAATTTTTCATATCTCTGGTTGTATACATAGTAAATTTATACCAATTCATCTCTTTATAGATGTACTTTGAATAGTAATGATCATCACATTTCACCATTATTAATTACCCCATGCCCCTTCCCTTCCCCTTCAACCCTTCTGCCCTATCTAGAGTTTGTCTATTGCTCCGATGCTCCCGCTCCCCATCCCACTATGAATCATCCTCCTATATCAAAGAAAACATTTGGCATTTGGTTTTTGGGGATTGGCTAACTTCACTTAGCATTATCTTCTCTAATTCCATCTATTTACCTGCAAATGCCATGAGTTTATTCTCTTTTATTGCTGAGTAATATTCCATTGTGTATATATGCCACACTTTTTTTTTTTATCCATTCATCTACTGAAGGGGATCTAGGTTGGTTCCACAGTTTAGCTATTGTAAATTGTCCTGCTATAAACATTGATGTGGCTGTGTCCCTGTAGTATGCTGTTTTTAAGTCCTTTGGGTATAGAGTGAGGAGAGGGACAGCTGGGTCAAATGGTGGTTCCATTCTCAATTTTCCAAGAAATCTCCATACTACTTTCCATATTGGCTGCACCAGTTTGCAGTCCTACCAGCAGTGTATGAGTATACCTTTTTCCCCACATCCTCACCAATACTTATTGTTGTTTGTATACATAATAACTACCATTCTGACTGGAGTGAGATGAAATCTTAGAGTGGTTTTGATTTGCATTTCTCTAATTGCTAGTGATGATGAACATTTTTTCATATATTTGTTGACTGATTGTACATCATCTTCTGAGTAGTGTCTCTTTTCTTGATGTCATTTAAATTAGGCATTAATTAAAGAAAAGGTAGTTCTTATAATAAAAAAAGAAAAAAATGTGGAGGTTGAATATTAGCAAAAACTTCTATCACAGGAATATATGATGCTAAATTAGGTTCTACTCCAAACTATTCTTTCAAATCCTCATCCTTCAGTGGAAGAGTCTTCAGAGCTTCAAAAATAAATAGCTGGGATTACCTAAGTTAAATACACTCATATGACACTGAATACTAAAGTTGAGATGTCTTTAATGAACAAGGCCTTGAATAATGATCCTAGTAGTGCCTCTTTAAACTTTATAGTTTTCAGAAAAACTGAAGTTTTGTTATTATCTCTCCTGTGGCTACAGATATCAGCATGTATTTTTCTCTGTAAAACTTCTTTGAGACTAGGTGACCAGAGCTAAAGAATATTCATAATAGGAAAGCTTATGATATTTCTTAATTAATTAGCATCCAAATATAGCACAAATATATATTGAATCAATGTATCTTTATTTGAACCAAGAGGGTATTTGGTTGTTATTTCTATTTGTTCTATTAGAAGATATAAAAAGAATTAGAATAAAACCGTTTGAAAGAAACTTACTAAGAAAACAGCACATTGTTTTACCCAGAAAGTTATAAAAAAGTAGACGACTTCAGAGTGGTATAGAAGTCACGATCCTTTAAAAGAAAATCTTTTAAAACTCACAGATTAATTTTATTTGTTCAAGTTATAATTTAAAATAAACAATTTACAAGAGTGACAGGTTTATTGCATATTTTACTTTATAGTCCTAAGTACCCCATTTTGTAATGCCATTTAGACATTCTTAAGTTAGATACTTACATAGTTGTTTTGTATTAAAATATGCTGGCATTTTAAATCTATAATTTTCAGTTAAGATTAAATTAATTTAAATGATACTTAAGAAAAATCAAATATGAATTCCTTTAAAATAAAAATGAACAAGAAAACAATCTCAAACATTTTATTTCATCTATTTTGTGTGTATTGTGATAAAGTAATTATGCAATCAGTAATTAATCACTTCTGGCCAACAATGAGGGTATTGTAATTCTGGAAAATAATGCATTCTGCTAAAATGGCTGGATAATAACCAACTGAGCCTAACACAAACATTAGGATAATAGAGAAGAGACAATGAAAATAAGTTGTACTCCTCTGGAAAAGCCAAGACAAAGTAAATTAATAGGCAAATGCAAATTAGTTGGATTCAATATCTGAATGCACAATAAAATGGAACCTAGTTTACTAAAGAAGTTTCAATTGGGTTTCTACAGGGATGGTCTTCTTTGACCTTGTTTGCTATTAATTACTGATTTTGCCAAATAATTTAATCACATAAATATTTTTGGATAATAAGATACCATAGAATAAATGAAAATAAAACTATGCAAATTAAATTAAATTAAATATTATTTACAACAAATTTTGTAGCAAAATAAAATATAATTCCATATATAAAAGCAATTGCCATTTTCTACCTACTGGAAAGAGATAAAATCTTCATTTAATTCCTGCCTACACTTTTTAGAAAAAGCCTGGAAATAATGAAAGTATATGAGGATCCTACCTCTAACACTCATTGACCTATCTACTTTTCTTGTTGTACAAATTACTAAGCACCTCAAAATTTTAAATGATATCCTTGATTTTTCTTTTTGAATAAGTTGTGATCATTTGTAGGTTTGAGCCTCAACATGTAGGAGAAATGGTAGACAGATGTCAGGTAGGTTGTTAGGTAATGGTAGGTAGGTAAATAGATTTATTTTACTCACCTACTTCTCCCATAATTCCACCCATTGAATACTTTCCTGTCTACCATTGTTGCCTTAGTGTAAATATTTATAATTGTATTAATTAGAATAAGCATGTTGTATTTTATGGATATTTTTCCTATTTTCCACAATTGTCTGAATTATTAGGAGTAAGGACAACTTCTTAAGCTTTTTTATATGCTGAACATTATACTTTTAGTCACTTCCCAGAAGTAGTTAAGCAATGTTACAAATTAATAACATAATTCAAATTTTGTAGACTCTTTTCACTAAAGAGTTACTATTTTCAATACACTGATCCATTTGATATAAAGCATGATAACTCCCAATAAACTCGGATTTGTCTCTTTTCCTTTAAGAAAGCATTTATAGACAGCATTTTAAATACTGGTTTTCTCCTTCAGAAATGTTGGTACTAGAGAACGAAGAGGAGTTGATGTTGAGAGAATGCACTAAATGTTAAGGCTGGGGGTGTTATAATGACATAGAATTAAAAAAACTAAAGGTAAATGTGGGAGGCCGCCCTGCCTATGAGCTGAGCATCCTCTCCCAGCTCTGAGTAACGGGGGCGGGTGGGGGTGGTGGGGAGAGATTTGGTTTGGTATCCCATGTCAAGTGCTGTGCCAAGCAAGTGGCCTCCAACTTCATTCCCCAAAGAAGTTTGCTCTAGCCCGGGACTTGGCCATTACCCAATGGAATTGAACAACCCCCTTTGAAACCTTCTCCCTGCCTTTTGGTGAAGAATATTTCATCCAACTCCTTTGTGTGTCCCCACTAAAAAAAATAAAGATATTCTGGGTGTATACTCCCTTGCCTTCTTGCGTGGAAGAGGACTCTTAAGAGTGCAGAGCAGTCTTGCCCTTGATCTGAGAACCTCATGTCCATGTGTTGCGATTTCTTCCTTTGTTTTCTTAGCTTAATGTGGCAGCCAGCTCTTTTGAAACCAGTTCATCTCGTCAGCGAGGGTCCTCAGAGAGAGGTAAATTTGAAAACATATTTTGAATAAATATACAATGACTGAAACTCAAGGCCTCAGTGGTGTGTATTTTAAGTGAAAATCCTAGGGTGCCATGATATCATGATGATTCAAGTTGTTGTAGGTATCCAGTCAAGGAATCACTCTTAGGTGAATATTTTCTACATGCAGACTTGATAATATAAGCTTTGCTTCAAACATCAGGGCTAACAACTCTAAATGACTCAGGAAAAAAAGGGGAATTTTAAGAACATTGGGTAATATGAAGAATATAATTAAAAGAATCTTTATTTCCCAGAACTTGTAGCACAATATCATCACTGAATTATTATGTACTCTTTTTTATTCTCAGGTATGTGAACTTTGGTCATCCAGAAAGAACTATGATCTAAGATGTTTTCCTAAAGACAAAGCAACATATACAAAATCATACATACATAAGAACAAGGCATCATATTACATTATTTTTTTTTCAAAAATAGCAAACAAAGGCATTCAAATTTTGCACAGAGAAGTTCTAAAAGACAAGGACAGGCAAAACACAATTTCTCTGGTGTTGGTTCTAGATGCTTTTTTTGCTCTTCCCATCTCTTCAGGTATGGCATCTTCAATAAAGGTGTCTATTTTAAGCTATAGCATTCTGATAAGATATAATTTCTTATTTTTAGTGTGAGAATAATGGCACTGACTCTCATGAGCTACCACCAAAAAGAGAAAATAAGTTGGGCAAAGAATATTTCAATTTCCCATTGCCCACAAATTAAATACATTTGTGTGAAATGGAAATTGACTAGAAAAATAAGAGGTAATATTGAAATTGAAGATAAAAGCTCTAGGAATGGTATTAAGTGGGAACTTATTAATCATGTTTATGCATAAGGCTCTTTTCTCTTCCTCATTATTATAATTCCTTCCAAAGTTGTGTTCAATTATTAATTTTCATTAATTGAAATAATTTATTGACTCCAACTATCTGCCAGCCTTTCTTCACCACTATTCCAGTGGATCCTGATGCACAAGCAGGGCTTATTTTGGTTCCAGAATTCAGTGTTTGTTTGTTTTTTCAGAGTAATTTTTTTTTTACAGTCCGGTAGTATTTAACAAAAATTTTATTTATTACATATTTTTAAAATTTGTACTTTGAGCAACAGAGAAGTAGAGTCAGAATATATGGGTTGGAAACCCTTTCTATCTCACAAGCACAGCCAGACCTGTTAGCTCCCATGGCTGAGGTAAAATTTTGTCTCATTTCTGCTTTATGTATGAGGTACCACCATAAAAGGATTTTGCTTATTTAGGCCTTATGGTGTGTGTGATTTCTATAGTTTGTGTTTACAAATCCAGGATTGTAAAATATTTTGATAGAATTATAAGAAAGAGAATTCTTTATTGCATTGTTTTAGTTTGAAAATAAAGTTTAGGATAAATTTGTTGGAAAGATATAATGAATATAGACACTGTAATTATTACATTTTTCTTTTTTATTTGCCATTTAAATTACTGTATGAGTGTTCTATTATTATAACAAGATACCTGAGATAATCAATTTAAAAGAAGAAAAGTTTATTTTGGCTCACAAGTTTGAAGGTTTTAGTCCATGGTTGGTTGGCTCTGTTGCTTTGGGGCCAAGGCAACTCATCATGAAAGGAGTGTGCAATGGGGAAATCAGCTTACTTCATGGTGGGGAAGCAAAAAGAAGAGGAAAAATGAGTTGGGGTCTCAATCACCCTTTTTTAAAGGTGTGTTCCTAATGATCTACTTTTTCCCATTAGGGACCACCTACTAAACTTTCTGCTACCTCCTAGTACCACTATGGGCTGAGGACTAAACCTTAACAAACGGTTCTTGGGGGATATTTCAGATCCAGTCTGTTATAACTGCATTGTACTAAGAGATTTTATCTCAAAAGATGATACCCTGGGCTTACTAGTCAGTAAAGGAGAAAGAAGACCTGAGCTGAAGTAAAGAGACCACTGAATAGCTTTAAGTTTACAAAGCAATTAAACAGATCTGAAAAACTTAAAAACCCTGATAAAAGAAAAATAGATTTTTCAAAGCAATTAAAAAGATATCAAGGAATACCTAAGTTTTCCTATTGCTGAGTATGTTAGTCAAATTTTGTCACTGTGACCAATACCTGAGAAAACCAACTGGGATAAGGACAGCTTTATTTTCCTGAGTTTTTGAGATTTCAGATCATGGTAGGCCAGCTCCATTACTTTGAGCCTGAGGTAAGGCAGAATGTAATAGTGGATGGACAAAGTGGAGGAAAATTTCTCAGCTCACGGCAGCCAGGAAGGATAGAGAGAAAGAGGAGAGGCAAAGGGCAGGAGGTCCAGATATAAGAATTAACTTTCCAGAGCATGGCCACAGTGATGTAACTCTTCCAACAGTGTTCCACCACCTATGGTTATCACCACCTCCCAATAGTCCATTGGACTACAATGGATTAATCCAGCCCTCATAATCCAATCAATTCCTCAAAGCTCCACCTCTGAACTTTGCTGTACTAGGGACCAGGCAATCGATAAATAGGCTTTTACAGGGACATTACAGATCCAAACCTTAACACTGGGACAAAAATACAGAATGAAGGCAAGATCACTGTCTGATGATCCACTCAGAGGGATGGTTTATGGGTGATAGAAGCAACTCTGGGTCTCTGCATGGCTGCAAAGTTGTGAGCAGCAGATTGGACAAGAGTGGGATTTAGCCTGAATGAATACTTGGAGCTCTTAAGCATCATCATGAGACTCATGTTTTACTGAAGACCGAGATCCTTTAGTGAAAGAAAATATTTCAAGGTCCTCATATTCCAAGACCAGAAAGGTGACCAGGATGACTGGTATCCTAAAAGAAGGGCTGTCCATACCATATCAGGACAGTAGAAGATAGGACAAGCCTCAACATGAAAACAATATCTCTTCTTCTCTGATTTTGGGTTCTGAAAGGCCTTTTTTCTCTATATACATAGCCACTCATCTGAATATCAACAATGTACAGGATAAAATATCTGAAGGAGTAGCAGCTTATCAAAAAAGATGGAGTATTTTCACTCCATCTTATTATTAGAACTGCATAACGGTGGACTTATTTCTTTCATACTTATTGAGCATTATAGAAACTTCCAAGATGAGCAAGTCACCTAAAGTAAATGAGGCTGCCATTTCCTCACACAGCTGCAGATACAGTTGTGACTCACTAAGCCTAACCCTAACCCTAGCCCTAACTCTAACTCCTGGGTCTTGGACTGACTGTAACTACATTGTAAGATAGGTGGGTGTGGAGCCAAACAACACAGAAGTCATCCTATCCTCTAAGCAGGATTACCAGTCGGAAGGTCACAGGGCGTTTATGTAAACTTCCTTGCTCAGTGTCCTTACAAATATGGTACCCAGGAGCTCCATAGTAAATTATTTAAGCTCTTTTCTCATTCCCAAATATTTTCTCTTCCTCATTATTATAAGTCCTTCCAAAGTTGTGTTCAATTATTAATTTTCATAAATTGAAATAATTTATTGACTCCAACTCCATTTCTTGTTGTGTGACTTGAGACAACCAGCTTCATGTTTTTGAGTCTACACAAGCCAATCAAATCTGAATTTACATGGATGGAGTTCAAGCATGTCTATACTTTTATAGAAACAACTTCAGTTTATTTTGATATTTAGTTAAATTTGAGAACCTTTAATATAGAGTCTTGTGTTGGGGGTCATAGCTCAGTGGTAGAGGGATTGCCTAACACATGTAAGGCACTGGGTTAAATCCTTATAACACCACATAAAAATATATAAATTAAATATAGGTATTGTGTCCATCTACAACTAAAAAAATACTAGAAAAAAATAAAGTTTTAATTTACTGAAATTGTATGCTTAGATTTGGAGTTCAATCTAATTTAGGTCTAGCATGTAATACTCACTTTAGTTCTCTGTCCCCATTTCTGTAGTATACAATTTCCTAAATTCTTGCCATCTCTATCTATATATCACATGGTATATCCATCACTCAGTCTATAAACAAAATAAATATATTTTATTTATGTATATAATATTTAATACACATATTATTTACTTATTTATATATTATAACAAAGAAAATAACACCACATATTTATATACAGATGCTCATCAACTCATAATGGGGATACATCCTGATAAACACTGTAAAGTGAAAATATTATAGGTAGAAAATTCACCTAATTTATCAAATATCATTGCTGTACAACACAGTACCCCCATAGTGTATTTGTTTTTGAAACTTGTGATTACATGACTGACCAGGAGTAACAGCTCACTATCACTAACATCATAAAAGATACTGTACTGCACCACAGTCTGGGGGAAAACAAAATTCAAAATGTAAAGTTTAATTTTTAATGAATTTGTGTCACTTTTACACAAGTGACAAATCACAAGTGAAACCACTGTAAGTTGAAGATCTGTATGTATGATATGTATTTATGATATGTATTTATGAGGAATTGTGGTGGTTGGTTAAGTAGTCACAAGTCTGGCCTTGCATCTAATGCAATATCCAGGAGTCCACAGGCAGGCAGCAAAGTATGATCATGTGCTGGCTAAAACCCATGAACATGCACAAGAAGCCTAACAAGAATGGACTGAAACTCATGACAATTTTTATTTCCTCTGGCCCATGAAGGTTTACTTTAGAAGCTATGGATCTCTGTCTTGGAGCTGGACATAAGCACACACATACGGTCTGTAGAAATTTTAAAAATAATCAGGAGGAAGGTAATACAATTTCTGGTGCACCTCCGGCCACATGCTGAAAAGTGAATCAGTAGATCAGTAGGAAGTGGATAAATGTGGGGACCCTGAATGCAGAAACATTCTATAGCTTTCTCTCCTGTCTACACTGTAGAGTATCTCCTTCCCATTTAAATGGCCTTAGTCCTTTTTTAAAGGGCTTCCACATCATTTAAGTCATGGTGAACAGAATACCTCTGCTTTTGGTAAACTAAAAACCAACTGACAAGGGATTTTTATCTGCAAAAATCCCTCCAAGACAGCATAGAAACTAGTGTTTGAACAAATAGCTATCACCAACTACAATGAGACAGTCTCCCTTGCAGTCCACTCTAACAGGATACTAGAAAGAAATTATGGGGAATGTATTTTAACCTAGTCAATTTAACATATCACAAAGCCATCATGCATGAGTTTCATATTAATAGCAGTGTCCTAAACCTTTTGATGTTGAGAGAAACCTCAGGTTTACATCCTTAGTTGTTCAAGAAATACCTGTACTTTAAAGTATGTTAACTATTCAGCTATTGTACCTAGGCCTTGTTTCAAATTTAGTGAATGCCACTCTTTTTAAAGAGAGGTACCTCAGATCAAAACCTTACATCTCCTTTAGCTTTTAATTTTCTGTCCATTTTTTTATGTGTCTTCTAGTTTTACAGATCTAATTAATAAACACAGAGGACCCCAAATAACCTCTGAAATCTTAGTTTAGTTTATTTCTTTCATACTTTTGTAACTAGAATAAGGACATCAAAATATTATTGATTTGTTAGAATATTTATTCAGACATCTCAGAACTCCTGCGATGTGCTTAACGCTGCTGATATGAGAAGCCTGGCTTTTTGAAGTATGGTCAATTTGCTTCTGGGATTGAATTGATTGCGCAATGATCTGTTCAATTGCTCACTCACTGACCTGCAAAGAACCAATTCAGTTAGTCATGTAGATATGCCTGCTGCCCTCACTAATCACTGCAAACGAATCTGGTTTCTGTTTAAAATACTCTAAGGGGAGGATTCAGTGGAAAAGGCAGAAATTCAAGAGCTATTTTGGAGAAAATTATTCATTTTGTCCCATTCACATGGTAGATTGGATTGCAATTACAATTGGCTAATAAATGTACTGTAAAGATAGAGCTACTTAAATGTTCTCAGAACAGATTATCGTAATGAAATTTATGAAATGAAATTTTATTTTCCTTTAGTGTCCCACATCTGTTCTTTAGACTAACTCTAATAGATTATACATATCTATATTTTCTCTTTTCAAAACCATTTTTATTCTGGTATATATGTGTTTCATCTCAACTTGAACACTTTAAAAACTTGTTTGCCCTGAAGAATCTATTATAAAGTAGACAAATATTAATCTGGGCCAAATTAATAAAATGAAAATTTATTAGTGAAAATTAAAAGCAAAATTAGCAAATAGAAACAAACAAACAAAAACCAAAACCAGAGTTCATTTAAAATTTGTTAAATTAGTACCCTAAGATTACCTACAATTTATTAATTTTTTTCCCAGATATTTAGTACTAGATGGGAGGTAATTATCCCTGGATTAAGTGGACAGGACAGTGAGATGAACATACCATTGGAAGACTCATAAAATGCATTTACATTTGGTTCTAAAATTGTATGAGCTGAGATAATTCAATTTTAAACTCACATAATTGCATTTCTGAATATCAAATTTGACATTTTCTTTCGTTTTTCTTCTCTAATCCACAATATTTTGTTAATCTAAAAACTAAAATAGAATAATATATTGGGGCCAGCTGTGATTAGATTATATGTAGTTGACATCCCTACACTAGGCTGGAAATACATTTTAAAAGGATGAAAATAATCCTGGCCTGAAATCCATACAAAAGACTTTTCATATAGATGTTAAAACAGTCATGTTACATCATCTCTTTTTTGTATAGTAAGATTATACAAAAATATGAAGAATTGTAATTCCATAAAGATATGAAAACAGGATGGGGAATGGGAGTAATTAGCTGCTAAGAATTTCAACAGATTTCAGGAGCAAAATAGACTAAGTGGAGAAGTATATTATAAAGCAGAAGAAATTGTGTCCTTGAGCAGGTGATGCAGAGTCAGAGTGGAACAGGCAGCCAGTCCAGCAGGAACCTGGGCAAGCTCTGCAGTGCCAGATGCCAAGGGGTGAGCCTGAAACCCAGAGCTGAGAGGAGGGATTGTTGAATGTGTGGGTATGGAGCAAGTGATCCTTAAACAAATTTCTTCTGAACAAGTAGAAACTGAAATCTTCCATTCAACAAGCTCTAGGCACCTCTGTCCTCTTTTAGGAACTTCAGTTTAAATACACATAGATCACAACTATTTTTAGATGCACAGAAGCAAACACATACTTTTCATCTGCACACCCAATTAAAAAACAAAACAACAGGTGTTCTAGGAAACCATGCAGAAAAAAAGAATCAGTTCAAGATCAATTAAAAGAAATATAAATGATTTGAGAGAATTTACTTTTGAAATGATTCTAATAGATATCTGTACCCACACAAAATAATACAATTTTGTAGAAAGGGGACAAGGTATGGCTGCTGGTATTTTAGACTATAATATCAAAAAAAGAAAGAAAGAAAGAAAGAAATACAATTCAAAAATGTGTGGTCAAGGTAAATATTTGATGTAAATATTTGATACAAATATTTGGGTGCTATTATGGAAATATACGTGAAGAGTTTATTATTTCAGTAGGAATTTTATAGATGTTACATAAATGATTAAAACAACAGATAACACATTATTAATGTTATAGGCATGAGGTAATAATCTACCAAGAGAAAGAGCCATCACATAGTGGAGACCTCTGAAACTAGAAACTGACAGTTTCATTATAAGCCATATGCAGTATTCAATGTTTTAAACAAGCACAGAGTGTTTTTTCTACCTTAAAAATAAAAGTCATACGCAAAATGTATTAACATTTTCTTAGAAATCTTTAAAATATCGTATTTTAGATTTTTGAGATAAGAGTAACTAAAGCAACAGTGGGTTTCAATATAACATTAAATTTACATCAGCTTTCATGTTTTTGTTTTTAGTACTATGGAGTCATTGTCTTGAATTGAAAATAACTTGGTCAGAGAATAGAATTTTTATTAATTGTCACCAAAAAAACGTTATTATTGAGGCGTTTAATTCATCCTACTTTTTTCCCCCCAACAGTGTTCTTTTAAAGCTGTAAGATGTGTCTCTATTATATTGATGTGTAGAGTGAAAAGAGAGGGATACTGAAGGCTCATGTCTCCTCTCTGTCTCAGGGACATAGGGGAAATGGCTAGTTCACTAAGCATCAGTATGAAGTCAATGAAACCTCCTACAGTTCTGAAGCATTCTATTAAATAAGAGAATATGTTTTACAGTCAGGAAAAGGATAAATTTTTAATTCATTTGCAGAAAGCAAAGAAGACAACTGACAAATTTCATTTTGTTAAATCAAGGACACAGCTGGCTGAGATGAGAGTTTCTAGATCCAGCCCTAGGTGAAATAATTTTTCCTCAGAAAATCGTATTTCAAAAAAGATTTTGTATACTTTTATTTTATTTCACCACTTTATTATTAAATTTTAGAATATATTGATGGGAAGCATTTTGCACACTGAGCATTAGTCAATAAAGGAAAAGAAGAGATAAAGGAGAAAACATTACATTTTCAAAAGGAAATGATATTAAGTTCGTCAAATTTATTTGCACTTTTTCATTTCAAGATAATGAAAAAACCTGTGCTGCATTGATGTCCTTGCCTATAGGTATCTGCATGAGTTGGGTAAAAAATGCAAAAGTGACTATTAAAAAAGTACCTATTAGGACAATCAAAGACATATATCATGTATCAGATCAAAAGCTATCAAACGGAATGATTCAACATGCAAGAAGAAACGTGTGATGCTGTTATCTACGCAGTTTTTTTTAAGGATCAAAAATGTTTTCAGATAAACATATGGACTGATCCAATGGCCTTTATGCTATTATAAAATTAAGAAAATAAATGGCAGAGGATTCTTGAGGGCTTGTCTTATTGGATTCACTTTTCTTTATTTCTTTATTTACCTATTTAAGCAACAAATAGTTATCCCATGCATCCTCCTTGCAACTCCTGGGAATTGTGCCAAGCAATGACAAAGGAGGAATATGGTAGATGTGGTTGGTTCCCATTAATTGAGTGTACTATACTGCTTTTGGAACTATGAGGTAGATAGAAAAATGTGTGATTATCCTCTGGCTTCCAGTCCAGCAGACCACTCAGATTCTCAATGGCCAGTGTATGTTGAGTGAATTCATATCAACAGCTCCTTGTTCAGGGATCACTACATGCAAAGCTTTGAGTCTGGACCTAAAGAAGACTGGTGGTCACATCAGAGGTGTTCCCTCCTGTCTCTTTCACAAAGAGATGTCAGGCAGACATATCTAAATGTTCTCCAGATCTCCTACATATGAACGAACAAAAGATTACATACCAGATGTACACAAACCACCTCCTCTGCTTTTCTTAATTTTTCAGGGATACAGTTGGGATATATCTTCCCTTCTTTACAAAATCAAATTTGCCCCCATTTTTTTCAACACATAGCTTTTTAAATTTTTACCGCCTGCTTTGTTAGTCTTTAATCAGCCATCATCCTCTTTTGGCTCCAGTCATGATGAACACAAGTACTTTCAGTAAAGTTACCAGTTAGTTGCATATTGCTGAACCCATGGGCCATATACTGGTCTTAACTTTATTTCTCATTGTATTATTTTTTAATTTTTTCAATTTGTCTTTCATGATACAGTATGTACTTCTCCTACTCTGAAGTCTCTTTCTTAGCCTCTTAGATCTCATTATTATCTAAGAAGACATTGAATGATGAAGGTTATAAGGCTAATATTTGTGAATATCTATTCTTTTCACGATTCTCTTTTTTCCCCTATTGTATTTTATCGAGGCCTACATTATAGATTATTCAGTGTTGCCAATATCGAAATTATTAGTATCTGATCAACCCTCTTTCTGACCTTAAGTGTCATGTAAATAGTCTATTAAAATGTATTACTGAAACACCTCAAGAATACTTCCAAAGGAAGTGTTCGCATACTGAATTTGTGATTTCTCTCTTTCTTTCCCTCCCATGTCCATCTTTGACAGTGTTGCCAGCATTCATCCAGTTGTCTAAGACCCAAAGCTAATTCTTTAAAAATTCTTATTGTCTCTTTGCTCACACAATCCATAACAAAGTGTTATTTATTATATCTCACAAAATTGCAATATTTGTCCTTTATCTGCAGTTACACTTAGGTTTCAGTTACTTGCAGAGTACACTGGTCTGAAAATATTAAGTAGAAAATTAAACAGCCAATTCATAAGTTGAAAACTGTGTGCTTGCAGTTCTGAGTAATGTGATGAAATTTTGTGCCTTGCCCCTTTCTCCATCCAAGACCTGAATCACACGTCTGTCCCTATGGTATATATGCTAACTTTCTGTTAGCCATTTAGTAGCCTTCTTATTTATCACAGAAATTTTCAGGGGATGACTGTGCTTTAATATAGAAGTCAGTAGTACTGTCTATGGAAAGATCCACTGGGGGTGGGTGGATCAGGAACATATCCCTAGGGATAATTAGGAAATACTGTATTTTGAATGTGTGCTTGCCCTTTCCCCTGAAATATTTTTTTAAAAGAGAGAGAGAGAGAATTTCCATATTTATTTTTCAGTTTTCAGAGGACACAACATCTTTGTTTGTATGTGGTGCTGAGGATCAAACCCGGGCCACACACATGCCAGGTGAGCATGCTACCGCTTGAGCCACATCCCCAGCCCCTCCCCTGAGACATTTTGACATGTGGTAATAACCACATTCCTGGTATCCTTTCATTTTATTCCATCTCATTGAATTTACTTTCCATCTTGTAGCCAGAGGGGGTGTATGCATCTGGCAGTTTTATTGTTACACTCTTGTTTGAAGCTTTTAAATTGTTTCCCAAACTCTTATTCAAGGCTTCCAACTTTGTCCTGCAAAACTTGGTATGATGGGGAACTTGTAGGTCTTGACTCTATCATTTCACTATTTGCTTCCCTCATTAAATAAATAATATTGAATTCCTAATACATGAAAGTTACGTGATATGCACCAAAAATACTGTGCTAGAAATGATAGTTTGGGAAAAAAACTCATGAAAATTGTGTTCTAAGATGAGGAAGTTTTGATGGTGGAAATACTGCATTTGTAATTGTGATGAAAGACACTGCCATAGAACATAAAATCATTTGTCTTGTTTTCACGAGACATTGGCTTTGACTGCAAGTGTGCCTTCTCAGACCTAACAAAATAGACTAGATCAACTATAAAATGACAGTGCTCCTTACTCCCAGACAAGATGCACTTAAGTGGCCTAGATAGCTCCTCTATTCTGGGACCAGTCTTGTTTTCCAACATAAAATGCACTTCCCAGTAGATCTGAGATTGCCTCAACTCCATCTTCCCATACAATTCTTGAATGTCCTAGAAATCTTGCAAATAAGGTGATATGATTTTAAAGAGTGTGAAACTCCAAACCAGAAGTAAGTAAAGATCTATCTATCTATCTATCCACCTATCTATCTGCTCTTATTTGGATTTTGCATGTCCTCCCATATCCCATGTGTTAAAGTCTTGGCCAAAAACCTAAAACATTATTGGGAGGTAGTAGAACCTTTAGGATATGAGGCCTGGTAAAAGGAAATTAGGTCATTGGGGATGTGCCCTTGAAGGGGATACGGAGACACAACCTTTTACTGTTCATCCCTGATTCCAAGCTGCTGACATGAATAGGCTTCTTCTGTGACATGCTCTCATTCTGATGTACTCTACTATCACAGGCCCAAAGCAACATGGCCAAGTAACCATGGAATGAAACTTCTGACACTGAAAGTCAAATAAACCTCTCCCTTTATTTAGTTGGTTTTCTCAGGTATTTTTTCACAGTGATGGAAAACTGGCCATCTATTTATGTATTGAGAAAGAGAAGTTAAGTGTTACAAAAAATATTAAAAAAAGATGGAAGAAGAATCATAATTACTATGGAGGTAAGTCCACACATGGAAAATTAAGAAAAATAAGAAACTAGTATGACCAGAGTCAGATTAAGAGATTTTTTTTTTTAAGAAATAAGGATAGACATGTAATTCTGGTCAACATATAAGGAAATATGGATTTTACTCAAAAGGCAATTAAGAGGTTTATAGATTTTTAAAAAAGACAATGCAATATGATAAAACCAAGGAAAACTGTTTAAAACTCAGAAAATTAGTGTTTTTACTAGGGAGCAAACTGGATACTTTATATTAAAAACTATTTGGTTCCTTTAGGGAATCCTAAAAGCAGAACTTCATATTAGAAGGTGATTTTCATGAGTAGAAGAAATACAAATAATATAGCATCATATTGGGGTAATCTTATCATAATTCCTAAGTATTACCATTGGCTACAACAGTCTCCCTCCTCCTAGTAGTTCTTGAAACTCTGTTCTTAGTTTCCTTCTCACTAGACATATTCTGATAATTTCCATATTTCTTTTTTAATCATTGAATTTGCTTCCTCCTGAATTTTACCATTAGTGAGTTTCTTCAAAGTTGGATCTAAACCACAATTCAGTTTGAAGGTATTATCTAGCTTTGTTTTGAATATACTCTATGATGTGCTTCTGTTTGTTCTTACTGCTTTTACTTCAGTTTCATTATGACTTCTCCTTGTATCCATTTCTCCTAGCAACTACTACAATGTTGTGCATTGAATAAACAAATGATCTATTAGTTCCATATTAATAATTTATGTCCCTGGGTATAGCATCATTGTAAGTTATCCAAATAAACAAAAGTTTTGTCAGGATCATTTTAAATATGCTTACATGAAGTAATGAATTGGGAAGAAAGGAAAGAAATAATGTTAATCTCAGTGTATAAGTCTCTTTTAAGTGGTAAATTAGGTATTAAGAAATGGTTCTGAAATTTTTTTAGTTAATACAATAAAGCAATAATATCACCCCCTACTGGGGCTGAGATTGCCATTTCTTTAAATATCTTAAAATACCAAAGAGAAGTTTAATTTCCAACCTATATTTTCCCTAAAATGGCATTTTCTTTTTCATCCCTGGAATCTGTGCTCCTTCCTCCTTTCATCTCAGATCTCACAGAAATTAATTAATGCACTTATTTATATTTCAAAATATATTATTTCTCATACATTCTGGTAAGACCAAAAAAAAGCAATATCATGATAACTGACCTTGAATTTAATAAGTAATTCTTATTATAATTCTTAATATTGTTATTTATTGGCAGCTATGAAAAAAATCTGCATTTTTCCATTTTTGACAACTATTTGAGAACACTCTTTAAGGCCTATCCCTACCTTCACCCCTCTGCACACCTCTGGAAAAGATGAAAAGGAAGCCCAGATGCTCTGGAAGTTTAAAGCATGCACAACAACCCTCACCCAAACCCTAAGCTTGTTTCCTAATTACCATGAAACTCCCAAGATACCTGTTTTCTTTCTACTCTCTCTGAAGCTGTTTTTGAACTATGTTGGTATTTTATTTAGCTTTTTACTGCTGTGACCAAAAGGCCTGACAAGAACAATTTTAGAGGAGGAAAGGTTTATTTGGCTCTCATGGTTTCAGAGATCTCAGTCCATAGAAAGCTAATTCCATAGCTCTGGGCCCAAGGAAAAGCTGAGCATCATGTCAGAAGGGTAGGGAGGAAGAAGGCATCTCAGAACATGGCAACAAGGAAGAAGAGAGAGACAGAGAAAGAAAGAGCACACACCACTCACCAGGGCTGAAATATATATCTCAAATGTACACCCCCAGTGACCCAACCCTCCAGCCACACCCCACCTGCCTACAGTTACCACCCAGTGAATGCATTCAAGAAGATTAATGCAATGACTAGATTAAGGCTCTCATTACCTGATCATTTCCCTTCTAAACTTTCTTGCATGGTCTAACACATGTTCTTTTGAGGAACACCACACATACAGACCATAACACTTGGAAAGGCTGCCCTTGTCTTCTGAGAAAGCTGCACTACAGAAGTAATTTTTTTTTCATATCCTCTTTGTATAAGTATCATTATTAGTCTTAACATTCAGATCAAATTTTGGTGGGAGACCATATCATTCTGAAGAGGGGTACATACATATACTATCTGAATTTTCAAATCTCTCTTCTAGAATAATTTTTATTTTTTATGAAATAAATCTTAGATTTGCCAACAGTTTCTTTTAGCCAGACTAAAAATAGTCAAATAAAAGTAAAAAAACAATATCTTCACAGATTATAGAATCAAAATATTTTAATTGTATTGGTTCTATTGTCTGTGGATATTATTTGGTTTTGAATTCCTCATCTTACTAAAATAGAAATATGTCCTTTCATTAGCCCTCAGTCATTATTTCTTCAAATGTCACTTCGAGTGACGTTGTTCTATTGTCTCTTTAGGAAATTTAAATTGCATGAAGGTTGGTCTTCTTGATCTACTCTCATGCATTTTTAATCTCTGTGTCTTCATATTTTTATCTCTTCTTCTCCCTGTTTTATTCACTATATCACCATCACATGTATCTCCAGGTCAGCAGCTTCCTCAACTGTGACAAATCTGAAGTTTCAACTCACTATCTTATTTTTAGAAAGATTATTTGAGTCTTTAGTTCAATCAATTCTGTTTTAAAAACTGTGAGATACATTGATTATTTTCTTGTACATTTTTTATACATTTCTTTCCTCCTTTATTGCCTTAAATATATAAAAATTCACTTTTAAATGTTCTAATTGCACTATTCAGATATTTGGGGGGTCTGGTTCCTTTTCTATTGGCGGTATTCAATAGCCCACCTGACAACCCTGTCTTTTCACTTAAAGATGTCTAACTACTTGATTTTCTTAGAAGTTCAGATCTGCTAATGTGCTTTGCAGTCTTCTTGATATCTCAGTTTACTTTTTCTCTTGAAGATTTTCACCAGCAACAGATTTTACTTGCAATTTTTTAACGTATTATGAACTCTAAAGCCTTTGGATGTACTATTCTCTATACTGAAAAGGCAAAACCTATTTCCTTATTTCTGGCTTAGTAAGTCTTACTCACAAATAAGCTTTTAGAATACTCGTTTCTTTAAGAAAAGACATTTCCCCCGATGATGCCAGCAATCTCCTTTGGTATGTTCAAAATAAATCACAAAAGCTTCAATCATAGTCCTTGTCAGTTTGCACAGAGCTGTGTACCTATTAGTAGATCTTCCACACTGTTCTCTTAGATCCTAATGGAATGTCTTTCCTTCACAGCCATCAGGAACAACCACAGTATAATAGCTTACACATGGCAGATAGTCAATAAACATTTTCAGAATTAAAAGAAAGAAAGAAAAAAAAATCCTGTGTTGGGGATGTAGGTCAGGGGTAGAGTATTTGTCTAGCATGCTCAAGGCCTTGGGTTCAATCCCCCCACCACTTTTACTTCAGTAAAACAAAACCAAAAAGAAAAAAAAAACCACCACACACACAAAAACAAAAAGAAAGAAAGAAAATAATTTTTTCTTTTAATACATAAAGTATAAGAAAAAATTCCAACTATATTTTACACTAAAAAAACTAACTTTTTATACATATTCTGTTAAGAACAATCAGTTAAAGTTTTGTTTTAATTAAAATGGAATCTATGTCATAGCTTCACACAACACTAAGTTTTTTACCCTGGGGTCACAAATTACTATTCAATGACAATGCCTAAGAGACTGGGGGTAGACTTTAAGGATGATAACCTTCCCTCCTATCTCAGAAGGAGTTAATATAGAAGGAGTTAATATATATTCTCCGAAAAGTTTACTATTTATATAGTTAAACATTCTCCTACATCTTATAACTTAGATTTCAGAAGGTCCCCACTATTTCCAGATCTGATCAGAGAAGCTCATGATGTCTAAACTGCTTCTGCAAACCCTGATTTATGCTGAACACTACTCCACATCCAGAGGCTTGGATTTTTGTATGTGTCTATCAGAAGCTGCTTACATAGCCAGACCTCAACAGAAATCCTGAGAGCTGAGTCTTTCAGGAGCTTCCCTGATTGCCAACATTTCACAAATACTGTTACAACACATTCCTGGGGGTGGGGGGTTAGTAAATATGCCTTATGTGATTCCATTGGAAGAGAAACCTTAGAAACTTGTCCTTCTTTTCCCAGGACTCTATCCCATCCCATGTATGCTGTTTTCCTTCAGTGAGTTTTCTTTATATCCATTTGGCATCACAATTCTTAGACATGAGTAAGCCAATATGCCCAGTTCACCTAATGAATGATCCCACTGGAGGTGGTGTTGGTAACCCCCAACACACCTTCAAACCACCTCCCTACCTCCTCAATACTTTTCTTTTTAACCCCATCTAAGCTTGCATCTTTTCTCTTTATTCTTTCTTTATACTTATTTTTTATCTCCCCCTTTATTTTATCCACTCCATAGAAGACAGAATCTGCTGGCTACATGATTCTTGGCATTTGATTCCTTAACCTATTCAATCATATATTCGCCTCTAGAAATTTACTCATTCCTTCAGTAAGTATTTAGCAGTATTGTATTGCATGTTGAGTTTTATAAAACAAGCTAGAGAGAAAGTCTGATTGAGTCCTCCAAACCTTATATTCAAATGAGGGAAACATATTTGTAGTAAGCCACTATGTTCTGGCTATGTACACGATAGTAAGCCATTCCAGCAGCTGTTGACTTTAGGCAATGGTTCATCTTTCTTATATTTTTTAGGTTAAAAAATTTAGCAGGGGCTCAGGTGGACAATTTGTGTCTGGTTCACATGGTGTCAGCTGCAGCAGGATGGACTGAGGATCCACTTCCACAGGTCTGTCCAGATTGTGGGACAGAGACATATTCTTCTTCTTTAAAGGAATATGGCAGGTCATAGTGCAGAAAAGCTTATGGAGTGGGAGATCGTGTGGAAGGCATTGTGGAAAATGAAAACTACCACTTACTACATTGTGGAACCCTTGCTGCATGGATTTACACATGAGTGTTTGTCAGGCATCAGGTACCTAGCCCTTGAACAATAAAATTCTATATAACTTTCCAGGAAGAGGTTGTAAGGAAAGAAGCAAATGAAGGAAACAAAGAGAGAGGGCAGATGGCTCAATAGTAACACAGGTTTGCTCAGTGTACTGCAGAAGGGGGACCAGTGGGGACTGAGACCCATTTTCTATTTATAGTCTGGGGTAGATAAAGGGGCATGAGTCAATGAGGGAATTTTTGCAATAAGGCTGTTGTTAGGTGGTTATCAGGGAAGGTTCATTGAGGTCATCACCTCCATTCTTTGAGGTTGTCACTGTTCTATGTCAAACCAAGTGTTTGCAGGAATTCAGTCCCTGATAACAATTTTCTTTCTTTGTATTATTATGGAATATTGTCTGAAATTCATGTCAGGTTGAGTCAAAGTGACTATGAGGTGACTCTTCTAAGATGGAGGGTATGTTTCAAAAAGATGTTGCCAGTGTCAAGTTCTACCTAATCTGTTAAACTGAATTTCAAGGAAGAACAGGTTTATACTTTTGATGGAGATGGCAGAGGATAATAAATTCAAGTATAAGGGAACACTTCAGAAAGACTAAAAAAGTACAAAAAACACAATACTTTCAAAAATTTCGACACTTTCTGGAATTGTATTTGTTTTGGCAAACAGGACTCAGTGGTGTGGTGAGTGATGACTGACAAAGGTATTGAAACTGGAGTTTGATATGAAACTAGATTTTTTTGCTTCACCAAAATCTTTCTGGGTTCTTGTCTTACAAATTTGAAGAATAAAATCCATGAGCAATAATAGAAAACAAGAGGGAATGGAGTAGGATTTATTAACTGAAAACGAAAGAGAGAGGACTCCCACAAGGTGAGAAGGGAACTGAAAGAAAACTTTCTACTTTAATGTTCTAGGCTATGGCCTTACATAGAGGCACTGACAAAATCCATGCTAACCAGGTATAGGGAAAGTGTTAAGGCTACTGGCTTGGTCCTTGACCTTCCAGTTGGTGGTGGCCTTTAACCCTTGAGTTTGAACTTTCCTGGAATCTCCATTCAGGTTCACCCCCACTTCCATTTTTCCTATACCTTCAGAACAATGGAGCTGACTGGAATATTTGGAATGTATGTTTCCATGGGGTAACATTAGAGTGGTCATCATCAAAACAAAAATAACAACAACAACAAGAAAATGACTTAATTGAGGCCCATTACCCCAATTACCTGACCATTAACTATGTATTCTTAGTATCTATGTATTTAATGGGCTTTATGCAAGCCCTTAACACAGGGGTCTGTAGTCGTGCCCTGTAAATGCCAAATAACAAATATTTTAAACTTTACTGGCTGAGGCAAGAAAAAGGTACTGTGTAGGTAACTGTATCACTATTTAAAGTGTAACCATTTTAAAAATGTAAAAATCATCTTTGGCTTCCAGAACTTACAAAAACAAGTGGCAGATTAGATTTGGCCAATAGGTCATATTTTGTTATTTCTTGCAGGGAAGGTTTTAAACTTTAGTCCATAAAAAACCACAAAAATGTTTTATTTAGGAGGAAAATAGGGTCAGAAATGAATTTTGAAAAGATCATCTGATATCACCTTGAGAATGGAGGTAAAACTAGACAGTAGTTACTTCGTGTGTGTGTGTGTGTGTGTGTGTGTGTGTGTGTGTGTGTGTGTGTGTACAGGAAGCTGTTGAAGCAATCCAAATGGATGTAATAAACATCTGAACTAAAGAAGTACAATGAGCAGGACTTTTGTCTCCATAGGAATGCCCTGAGTAGTAGTGGGAGAGGGGGGGATTAATCAAGAATAAGTGCTGGTTTCTTCATGCCTGAATTGGGCTTTGCTTATGAATTTAGTGAGACCACTTAAGAAACAAAGCAGGAGATTCAGGTGTAGATGATAACTTGTGTTTAAATATAAGTGGTCTAACCTGCCTATGTTTAAATATGGAGGGAAGCATGCTTTAAGCCATAGATGATACTATAGGTTTATGTTTCATGTAGACAACATATTTGGTGATAGAGACACATTGGGTAGGTGGGCATCATTAACCTATTGACAGTAATTGAAACCACATAAATGACTAGACTCATCAAATGTGAAAACGCAAATTTGAAGTCCACATTTTAAGGAGCTATGGCTTTCCTACAACACTGAATTTTAGAGTTGTGTAATTTTGAATGTTCCTTTGAAGCTACTTGTAGTTCCCCTGGTAAAAGCTTTATTCTTTAATAGCATTGATTCTTAGATTTTAATTTGTCATATTTACTTAGATAAGCTTATCTTTTGTTGATTGATCTAAACTCTTCTTTTAACATTATCCATTTAAAATTTGTTAAGTTGCCTGTTATCTTAAAGATGGTTACACCCTAGGTAAAACTGATAGGAGACCTCCTTTTGTTTCTCATCTCTTTAATCTTTGACTTTCTTAAAAGATATTTTAGCTAAATAGCTAAAATCATGACATACAATTAGTTCCAGATTGCAAAGTATTGTATCAAACTACATTCTAAAAACTGTAATATGCTCTCTAGGACTGAGAATAGCAAAAGTCTTGGTGTTTATAGTAGTTCTTTCTCAAAAAGATAAAAATAAGTACAAAAGAATGCATCAACACTTGCATGATCAAAAATGTATTCTAGCTATTCACCATAACAAATTACATAAGGTCCAAAATTTGTAGTGAGATAGAGGATGGACCTACCAAATGTATCTTATTTTCTTATATATATTCATTCTTGAAATAAATATTAACCTAGTAACTTTTGTGTAGCTTTATCACATCTTCATTAGTAATTTCAAAAAATAAAGCTTTATATTTTATATTGCTTTTGCTTGTTTAATTTTATATACATTTTGTAATGTGATCCTTATTTCAAACTTGAGAAGAATATATCATAAGTAGAAATCTATAGTACAGAAGTTATGAATGGGGCACCATAGTTTATGGGGCCTGACAACATTCCCTTTGACCTTGGGAATCAAGTACTGACAGACTGATAACCACAGGTCTGCAATATCTTCCTTGGCATTGATAAGTATACTGGCTTTAAAGATGGAGATCAGAACCTACAGGGAAGAAAATGAGCCAAATGTTGAGAATAGAAAATAAACTCATATCAGTTTCCGAAGTGTAATGTCTATACACATCTACATTTGCACAGTGCGCATGTGCGCGCGGACACACACACACACACACAAACACACACACATACACACACACACACACACACTTTTTCATTATAAAGCACCATATTTTGGAGGCAGCATTGGAATAGTTATTTTTATTAATAATTATTGAAAGGAAGCCCACACAAAACTAGAACCATTATTTGATGCAATGCAAAACAGATTTACCTTGTGTTTCCAATAAAACTAAATAGACATCTGTTTAGAGTCTAACTAATTGAACAAGTATTTTAGAACTTCTGAGAAAGTAGTTGATTTCTTTCTTTATTTCCAGAGTCAGGTAGAAGACACACAAAACTAAAATAGCATAATTTATTTCTAATATTATTCATATTGGTTTATTAAATTTCTGTAGTAAGACCTATTTAAGAAATATGCAATGTAATGAATAAAGTTCCAGCATTCCATATATATTCAAATCTTTTCTATTGGTTACCCATTACTTTAGTAGACATCATCAATATCAAAGTTTGTCTCTTTCTACTTAGAAAACGGCTAATTGACATTTATTATCTCTCTTCTATATAATAGAAACAATATAACTAGTTCTTATTAATCAAACGTCCCTTTGAGATGAGGTATTTAAAGCAAACCTACATTATCGTTTTTTTAAAAAAATAACTATTTTAATAGGTAAATCAATTTATATATACATAATGTGATGTTTGGATATATGTATAAATATATATATATATATATATATATATATATACACATACATACAATGGCTAAATTGAGCTAATTAGCATTTTATTATTTATATACCTACCATTTTTGTGGTGAATGCACTTAAAATCTACACAATGATTTTCAAGAATGCAATACATTGTTACTACCTATAGTCACCAGGTTGTACAATTGATATTTTGAACTTATTCCTGTCTAGCTATTATGTATAATTTGTCCAACATCTCCTTAATCTCTACTCTTTGCTTCTGGCAAAATAAATTCAATTATTTTCAGATTGATTCTACATATAAATGAGATTTTGCAGCATTTTTCCACCTGTGCCTGGCAATTTCACCTAACATCATGTGCTCTCGGTTCCATCCACATTGTCACAAATGACAAGACTTCCTTCTTTTAAAAGATGAGTAATATATATATATATATATATATATATATATATTTATATAAACTATACACACACATACATACATATTCCTTTTTCTTTATCAATTTATTGTGTGTATGCATGTGTGCTCTAAGCCCACATTCAACCACTGAGCCACACCCCCAAGTGTGAGGTGAAATGTCATTGTGATTTAAATTTGCATTTCTATGATGGTTAATAATGTCAAGGATTTTTTTCATATCCCTGTTGGTCATTTGTATGGTTTTGCTTTGTTTTGAGAAAAATCTATTCAATTTCTTAGTTCATTTTTTAAATTGGGTTATATTTTTCTATTGACTCATTTCTTCATATAATTGAGATCTTAAGTTTTCATCATAACCATGATTGCAAATTATTTTTCCCCCTCCAGAGTTTGAGTACTTACTCTGTTGATTGTTTTTTAGGTGCTACTCTGATGATCATGTCTTAAGGGTTGCCTCTGGAGCAGGGGTGGGTATGAGTCTGTGAGAGCTGGCCTGACACTGAGGCAGGACTAGAGCTTGGAGATATGGGATGTGACCTGGCATAAAAAGTACCTAAAGGCTCAGTCCATAAGCACTGGCCTGGAGTCTAGGACTGTGGAGTTCTGTCTGGCCTGAGTGCTACTGGACGAGGTCCAGTGTTGGGCTGTGAGGCAAGGTCTAGTGCTTATTCCCCTCTCCTTCTCCCGCGCAGAGGGGACCTTCTCTTCACATTGTGTTGCCTGAGTTTAATGGAGGGGTGACAAGAGTAATGCTAACTGTATTTCCTACCCTCTTTGATGTGTCCTATTTTTTTTAATCTATGCTATATCTAGGTGCTGTAATCTCTCACCTGGTTTAGGTAGCTTTTGTAAAGTTATTTTCACATGTGGATTTTTGTTCAAATTGATGTTTCTCTAAGGAGGTTAGCACTAAAATTCCTTGTCCCTTTATCCTGATGATATCAAATCTCTGCCTTCTCTCCTCCTAAACCCAGACAATATAGTATTAAGTGAAGGAATGGCAAGCAGTTGTGAAGATATTGTTCCAGAATGACCCACAGTATAGAGATGACAAGACTATATAAAATACCTCTATTTAGTCACTGGATCCAAAACATGTGAAAATAGTAAGCAAAGATATAGATAGATACTCTCAGACGTGAACTGGAGGAGAAATCATCAAAGATATCCTTTAGTAATTTATGTGTTTATTCATTTACAATTTTCAGCTTTAGCAATCAGTAGTGAGCAGTGACTACACTTCTTTCCTTTCTAGTATGACAAACTTCCAAATTTTGCCATCTGGTATCAAAGTATAGGCAAATATTTTAGCGGCAAGAAAGATGGTCTAACTTCAGTTTTGGAGAAAACTTGAGTCAAGGTTTTTAGGATGCATTAATAATAATCTATTTTTGTACAGAAAAGACACTGAAGATGGCAGGAGAAGGGTTCCTAGCAGGGGAATTTTCAAATAAACAAAATGCACACAGATATACTTGTTTTAACTATTGTTTGTGTTATTATTTCACAAATCATTAACAAAGAAATGTTAGTACTACAAAAGTAATATGAATTTGGGAAAGAAATGGAGAGATGATTCATTTGTTAAGTGGCTTCAGCCTTGTGATTTAGAGTCTATGAAAAACTCATTCATCAGAATTCCAGTTTGAAATTTTGAAACAGAAAATTGAGTGACATCAAGAAAAAAAACAGAGGCCCAGCGGCTGGTTGTGGGCCGGAGCCGGCCCCACCCCCAGTGCCTGCAAAGTAGGAGAACCGGCGACCCACAGGCAGGTCAGGCCCAGCAATCTGCGAAGAGACAGAGCTGACACAAGCGCCTGCAGGGAACAGGGTCCTGCAACCCACCAGCGGCCTTCTGTGGGGCAGGCCCGTCCCCTCCCCCAGTGCCTGCAAGGTAGGAGGGACTGTGACCACCGGCAGAGCAGGCCCAGCGGCTGGTTGGGGCCAGAGCCGGCCCCACCCCCAGTGCCTGCAAGGTAGGAGAACCGGCGACCTACGGGCAGGCCAGGCCCAGCAATCTGCGGACAGACAGAGCTGACACACGCGCCTGCAGGGAACAGGGTCCTGCGACCCACCAGCGGCCTTCTGTGGGGCAGGCCCGTCCCCTCCCCCAGAGCCTGCAAGGTAGGCGGGACTGTCACCTCTAGCAGATCAGGCTTAGTGGCCTGCTGAGGGGCAGGACAGTCCCCTCCCCCAGTGCCTGCAAGGTAGGCGGGACTGCGACCAGCGACAGATCAGGCCCAGCGGCTGGTTGTGGGCCGGAGCCGGCCCCACCCCCAGTGCCTGCAAAGTAGGAGAACCAGCGACCCACAGGCAGGTCAGGCCCAGCAATCTGCGAAGAGACAGAGCTGACACACGCGCCTGCAGGGAACAGGGTCCTGCGACCCACCAGCGGCCTTCTGTGGGGCAGGCCCGTCCCCTCCCCCAGTGCCTGCAAGGTAGGAGGGACTGTGACCACCGGCAGAGCAGGCCCAGCGGCTGGTTGGGGACGGAGCCGGCCCCACCCCCAGTGCCTGCAAGGTAGGAGAACCGGCGACCTACGGGCAGGCCAGGCCCAGCAATCTGCGGACAGACAGAGCTGACACACGCGCCTGCAGGGAACAGGGTCCTGCGACCCACCAGCGGCCTTCTGTGGGGCAGGCCCGTCCCCTCCCCCAGAGCCTGCAAGGTAGGCGGGACTGTCACCTCTAGCAGATCAGGCTTAGTGGCCTGCTGAGGGGCAGGACAGTCCCCTCCCCCAGTGCCTGCAAGGTAGGCGGGACTGCGACCAGCGGCAGATCAGGCCCAGCGGCTGGTTGTGGGCCGGAGCCGGCCCCACCCCCAGTGCCTGCAAAGTAGGAGAACCGGCGACCCACAGGCAGGTCAGGCCCAGCAATCTGCGAAGAGACAGAGCTGACACAAGCGCCTGCAGGGAACAGGGTCCTGCAACCCACCAGCGGCCTTCTGTGGGGCAGGCCCGTCCCCTCCCCCAGTGCCTGCAAGGTAGGAGGGACTGTGACCACCGGCAGAGCAGGCCCAGCGGCTGGTTGGGGCCAGAGCCGGCCCCACCCCCAGTGCCTGCAAGGTAGGAGAACCGGCGACCTACGGGCAGGCCAGGCCCAGCAATCTGCGGACAGACAGAGCTGACACACGCGCCTGCAGGGAACAGGGTCCTGCGACCCACCAGCGGCCTTCTGTGGGGCAGGCCCGTCCCCTCCCCCAGAGCCTGCAAGGTAGGCGGGACTGTCACCTCTAGCAGATCAGGCTTAGTGGCCTGCTGAGGGGCAGGACAGTCCCCTCCCCCAGTGCCTGCAAGGTAGGCGGGACTGCGACCAGCGACAGATCAGGCCCAGCGGCTGGTTGCGGGCCGGAGCCGGCCCCACCCCCAGTGCCTGCAAAGTAGGAGAACCGGCGACCCACAGGCAGGTCAGGCCCAGCAATCTGCGAAGAGACAGAGCTGACACACGCGCCTGCAGGGAACAGGGTCCTGCGACCCACCAGCGACCTTCTGTGGGGCAGGCCCGTCCCCTCCCCCAGTGCCTGCAAGGTAGGTGGGACTGCGACCAGCGGCAGATCAGGCCCAGCGGCTTGTTGCGGCCGGAGCCAGCGCCACCCCCAGTGCCTGCAAGGTAGGCATACCAGGGACCCATCGGGAGGTTAGGCCCAGCAACCTACGGAGAGACAGAGGTGCCCCTCGCGCCTGCTGGGTAGGCGGACCTTCGACCGGCCAGCAGAGCAGACCTAGGGCCCGCCAGCGTGGTAGACAGATCGCACCAATTGGTGGAGGATCACAGCCACCATCTGTCCTGCAAGGGAGACTTTTCAACTATACAAGAGCAATATAAATAAATAGAGGGAAAATCTCAAAAACACAACAGCTTCACCAAGCAGTAAGAAACGCCAGCAGTATGAAAAGACAAGGAAAGAAAGGACCACAGGCAATGCAGGTCAACTCAACTCTAGAAGAGGTAATAGCTGCAACAGATGGAATGTCAGACAGAGAGGTCAGGATATACATGCTTCAGATGATCTGGAGTCTCAAGGAAGACATGAGACAGCAAAATCAGACAATGAAAGATCACATTGACAAGGAACTTCATAAACAAATCCAGGAAGTAAAAGATCAATTTCACAGGGAGATAGAGGAAATAAAAAACAAACAAATACAAATCCTAGAAATGCAGGAAGCAATAAACCAACTTAAAAACTCAATCGAGAAAACTACCAGCAGAGTGGATCACTTAGAAGATAGAACATCAGACAATGAAGACAGAGTATTTCAACTTGAAAAGAGCATAGACAGCTCAGCAAGTCTGCTAAGAAACCATGAGCAGAACATCCAAGAAATATGGGATAATATCAAAAGACCAAACTTAAGAGTCATTGGGATACAGGAAGGCACAGAGCTCCAAACCAAAGGAATAGACAACTTATTCAGTGAAATAATACGAGAAAACTTCCCAGACTTGAAGAATGAGACAGAACCCCAAATCCTAGAAGCCTACAGGACGCCGAATGTGCAAAATCATAAGAGATCCACACCTAGACACATTATAATGAAGATGTCCAACATACAGAATAAGGAGAGAATTTTAAAAGCTACAAGAGAAAGGAAGCAGATTACATTTAGGGGTAAACCAATCAGGATAACAGCTGATCTCTCAACACAGACTCTAAAAGCTAGAAGATCCTGGAATAACATATTTCAAACGCTAAAAGAAAATGGGTTCCAACCAAGAATCGTGTATCCAGCAAAATTAAGCTTCAGGATGGAAGATGAAATTAAAACATTCCATGATAAACAAAAGTTAAAAGAATTTGCAGCTAGAAAACCATCTCTTCAAAAAATCCTTGGCAAAACACTACAGGAAGAGGAAATGGAAAACAACAATGAAAACCAACAGTGGGAGGTAGGACAGTAAAGGGGGGGAAAAATCAAAGAGAAAAACAAATCAGGTTTAACAGCATTAATAAACAAATATGGCTGGAAGAACAAACCATATCTCAATAATAACCCTAAATGTTAATGGCTTAAACTCACCAATTAAGAGACACAGGCTAGTTGAATGGATCACAAAACAAGATCCAACAATATGCTGCCTTCAGGAGACGCATTTGATAGGAAAGGATATACATAGACTGAAGGTGAAAGGTTGGGAAAAATCATATCACTCATATGGACTGCGGAAACAAGCAGGAGTGTCCATACTCATATCAAATAAAATAGATTTCAAACCAAAGTTAATCAAAAGGGATAAAGAAGGACACTACATACTGCTCAAGGGAACCATACACCAACAAGACATAACAATCATAAATATATATGCCCCAAACAACGGTGCTGCTGCGTTCATCAAGCAAACTCTTCTCAAGTTCAAGAGTCTAATAGACCACCATACAATAATCATGGGAGACTTCAACACACCTCTCTCACCACTGGACAGATCTTCCAAACAAAAGTTGAATAAGGAAACTATAGAACTCAATAACACAATTAACAACCTAGACTTAATTGACATATATAGAATATACCACCCAACATCAAGCAGCTACACTTTTTTCTCAGCAGCACATGGATCCTTCTCAAAAATAGATCATATATTATGTCACAGGGCAACTCTTAGACAATATAAAGGAGCGGAGATAATACCATGCATCTTATCTGATCATAATGGAATGAAACTAAAAATCAACCATAAAAGAAGCAAGGAAAAATCATGCATCACTTGGAGAATGAACAATAGGTTACTGAATGATCAATGGGTTTTAGAAGACATCAAGGAGGAAATTAAAAAATTCTTAGAGTATAATGAAAACACAGATACAACATATCGGAATCTATGGGACACATTGAAAGCAGTTCTAAGAGGAAAATTCATTGCTTGGAGTTCATTCCTTAAAAAAAGAAAAAACCAACAAATAAATGATCTCATACTTCATCTCAAAATTCTAGAAAAAGAAGAGCAAAACAACAGCAAAAGAAGTAGAAGGCAAGAAATAATTAAAATCAGAGCTGAAATTAATGAAATCGAAACAAAAGAAACAATTGAAAAAATTGACAAAACGAAAAGTTGGTTCTTCGAAAAGATAAATAAAATTGACAGACCCTTAGCCATGCTAGTGAAGAGAAGAAGAGAGAGAACTCAAATTACTAGCATAAGGAATGAAAAAGGCAAGATCACGACAGACACTTCAGAAATACAGAAGATAATCAGAAATTATTTTGAATCCTTATACTCCAATAAAATAGAAGATAGTGAAGGCATCGATAAATTTCTTAAGTCATATAATCTGCCCAGATTGAGTCAGGAGGATATAGACAACCTAAACAGACCAATATCAATTGAGGAAATAGAAGAAACCATCAAAAGATTACCATCTAAGAAAAGCCCAGGACCTGATGGGTTTACAGCAGAGTTTTACAAAACCTTTAAAGAGGAACTAATACCAATACTTTTCAAGCTATTCCAGGAAATAGAAAAAGAGGGAGAACTTCCAAATTCATTCTACGAGGCCAACATCACCCTGATTCCGAAACCAGACAAAGACACTTCAAAGAAAGAAAACTACAGACCAATATCTCTAATGAACCTAGATGCAAAAATCCTCAATAAAATTCTGGCAAATCGGATACAAAAACATATCAAAAAAATTGTGCACCATGATCAAGTAGGATTCATCCCTGGTATGCAAGGGTGGTTCAATATACGGAAATCAATAAATGTTATTCACCACATCAATAGACTTAAAAATAAGAACCATATGATCATCTCGATAGATGCAGAAAAAGCATTCGACAAAGTACAGCATCCGTTTATGTTCAAAACTCTCGAAAAACTAGGGATAACAGGAACATACCTCAACATTGTAAAAGCAATTTATGCTAAGCCTCAGGCTAGCATCATTCTGAATGGAGAAAAATTGAAGGCATTCCCTCTAAAATCTGGAACAAGACAGGGATGCCCTCTCTCACCACTCCTGTTCAACATAGTTCTCGAAACACTGGCCAGAGCAATTAGACAGACGAAAGAAATTAAAGGCATAAAAATAGGAAAAGAAGAACTTAAGTTATCACTATTTGCAGATGACATGATTCTATACCTAGCAGACCCAATATGGTCTACAAAGAAACTGTTAGAGCTAATAAATGAATTCAGCAAAGTGGCAGGTTATAAAATCAACACGCATAAATCAAAGGCATTCCTGTATATCAGCGACAAATCCTCTGAAATGGACACGAGGACAACCACCCCGTTCACAATATCCTCAAAAAGAATAAAATACTTGGGAATCAACCTAACAAAAGAGGTGAAAGACTTATACAATGAAAACTACAGAACCCTAAAGAGAGAAATTGAAGAAGACCTTAGAAGATGGAAAAATATACCCTGTTCATGGATAGGCAGAACTAACATCATCAAAATGGCGATATTACCAAAAGTTCTCTATAGGTTTAATGCAATGCCAATCAAAATCCCAACGGCATTTCTTATAGAAATGGAGAAAGCAATCATGAAATTCATATGGAAGAATAAAAGACCCAGAATTGCAAAAACAATACTAAGCAGGAAAGGTGAATCAGGTGGTATAACGATTCCAGATTTCAAACTATACTACAGAGCAATAGTAACAAAAACAGCATGGTACTGGTACCAAAACAGGCGGGTGGACCAATGGTACAGAATAGAGGACACAGAAACCAACCCACAAAACTACAACTTTCTTATATTTGATAAAGGGGCTAAAAGCATGCAATGGAGGAAGGATAGCATCTTCAACAAATGGTGCTGGGAAAATTGGAAATCCATATGCAACAAAATGAAATTGAATCCCTTTCTCTCGCCATGCACAAAAGTTAACTCAAAATGGATCAAGGAGCTTGATATCAAATCAGAGACACGGCATCTGATAGAAGAGAAAGTTGGCTACGACCTACATGCTGTGGGGTCGGGCTCCAAATTCCTCAATAGGACACCCATAGCACAAGAGTTAACATCTAGAATCAACAAATGGGACTTACTCAAACTAAAAAGTTTTTTCTCAGCAAAAGAAACAATAAGAGAGGTAAATAGGGAGCCTACATCATGGGAACAAATCTTTACTCCTCACACTTCAGATAGAGCCCTAATATCCAGAGTATATAAAGAACTCAGAAAATTAGACAATAAGATAACAAATAATCCCATCAACAAATGGGCCAAGGACTTGAACAGACACTTCTCAGAGGAGGACATACAATCAATCAACAAGTACATGAAAAAATGCTCACCATCTCTAGCAGTCAGAGAAATGCAAATCAAAACCACCCTAAGATACCATCTCACTCCAGTAAGATTGGCAGCCATTACGAAGTCAAACAACAATAAGTGCTGGCGAGGATGTGGGGAAAAGGGTACACTTGTACATTGTTGGTGGGACTGCAAATTGGTGCAGCCAATTTGGAAAGCAGTATGGAGATTTCTTGGAAAGCTGGGAATGGAACCACCATTTGACCCAGCTATCCCCCTTCTGGGTCTATTCCCTAAAGACCTAAAAAGAGCATGCTACAGGGACACTGCTACATCGATGTTCATAGCAGCACAATTCACAATAGGAAGACTGTGGAACCAACCTAGATGCCCTTCAATAGACGAATGGATAAAAAAATTGTGGCATTTATACACAATGGAGTATTACTCTGCATTAAGAAATGACAAAATCATAGAATTTGGAGGGAAATGGATGGCATTAGAGCAGATTATGCTAAGCGAAGCTAGCCAAGCCCTAAAAAACAAATGCCAAATGTCTTCTTTGATATAAGGAGAGTAATTAAGAACAGACTAGGGAAGAAGAGCACAAGAAGAAGACCATCATTAAACAGGGTTGAGAGGTGGGAGGGAAAGGGAGAGAGAAGGGAAATAGCATGGAAATGGAACGAGACCCTCGGGTTTATACAAAATTACATACAAGAGGAAGTGAGGGGAAAGGGAAAAATAATACAAAGGGGAGGAATGAATTGCAGTAGTGGGGGTAGAGAGAGAAGAGGGGAGGGGAGGGGAGGGGAGGGGGGATAGTAGAGGATAGGAAAGGCAGCAGAATACAACAGACACTAGGATGGCAATATGTAAAGCAATGGAAGTGAAACTGATGTGATTCTGCAAGCTGTATAAGGGGCAATATGGGAGTGCATAACCCACTTGAATCAAAATGTGAAATATGATATATCAAGAACTATGTAATGGAGGGGTAAGACAAGATAATACAAATGGAAGAAATGATTTACAGTAGAAGGGGTAGAGAGAAAAGGGGAGGGGAGGGGAGGGGAGGGGGGATAGTAGAGAATAGGACTGACAGCAGAATACATCAGACACTAGAAAGGCAATATGTCAATCAATGGAAGGGTAACTGATGTGATACAGCAATCTGTATACGGGGTAAAGTTGGGAGTTCATAACCCGCTTGAATCAAACTGTGAAATATGATGTATTAAGAACTGTGTAAGGTTTTGAACGACCAACAATAAAAAAAAAAAAAAAAAAAAAAAAAGAAAAAAAACATTACATTATTTTATTTTAGTAAGTAGCACCAATTCACGACTAGACAAGTTTTGTGAAAAATTATTTAAAATCTGGGGGATTTTTCACTGGTGATTTATACATGTCAAAGTCTTCAGTAGAAACTACAATTTTGGAGTGATGATAGAGGATAAAAATAGTTAACAAAGGACTTTAGACAATCATGTATGTCAACAGTACCTATACTGAATATTTGAATGGGCTCCTCATCACTTTGCAAAATCAATATGTATGTGTCAATCTAATTATGGTAAGGGAAACTTGAGCAGTAATGACAACCTGATTTGTATACTTGGAACCTGGGTCAAAACACAGCCATTGATTCTACCTAGTTTCTCTCAAAACCCTGCTCTCTCTTAAGCTGCAATATGTGAAATCCTATGCCATAAGATTAAATAGGATAATTCATGTGGAAACATTCCAAAACTTGTAGACTGCATGTGAGTTGTTGCATTGCATTATTCATGAACAAACAGGATGCTTTCAGACCAAACAAGTGGGCAATAGGTTGCTTGTTATTTCTTTGGCACTGGGAATGACTCCCTGCCTAAAATTATCCCCAACAAGTTGCTATAGGAGCCTATAGTTTTGGGTTAGAACTTATTTCCAGAGGGGAAACAAGTGTTCAATTGCAAATCCACTGGGGGAAGTTAACACACTAAGTTTCTGGTCATTTTCATACTATAATAAAATTAAACATTTTTCTTTCTTTTTGCAAGTGAGGCATTAAAGAAGTGGGGTTGTTATAGAACAAAACTCGGTAAGTATGTATAGTAGACTAGACTTCTCTACAGAGAGAAAAAGAAGAAAAGGTCCTTGGACAGCAGGAGGAAATTGGTATGAATAAGCCCTGGTCCGTGAATCAGAAGAGTTCCTCCTGAATCTCAGCATTACCTCTGACTGGTTTTATAACCTTGGGAATCCACTGTTTTTTCCAGATGTGCACATTTTAACAGCAATATTACTAAAGTTTGAAAATCCTGAGCAGTTTAACAGATATAAGAACCTTCTAAGGAACATTTGCTTCTGTGCAGAAGATGTAATCATAAATACATTTAAGTCATTTTTCCTCTAAGCTTTACATCTCATATGTATTAGGGATCATAATATAAGCATCTTGACTTTGTTCAAGTTTATTTTTTTTTGTTCAAGTTTATTATTCATTTTAAATTTTGAGGTACAATTTAGATCAGGTTCATTATTGACATTTTGTTGTTTATAATAAATAAAACCCAATCTTAATAAAAATCTTATTTTCTTGGTAATTTTATTTATAAAGTAATTGATTAGATTTACTATTACCTATGCACATATTTAAAATACCTGCTATATTTCCAAAGTTTAGTGTACTACTTAAAAGTCAATGGCCTGATAGAGGCAGCAGGTGAGCAGAATTGAGACAGAAATTTATGTTCTAAAGTAATTTCTTTCAGAAAAAGCTTGGCTTTGTTGACCTTCCATAATTATTTTTTAAGTCACCTCCCTGCCCTCTGATGCTCAACCTTGTTCTGATGTCTCAGTGTCTTCTGTTTTGCCTCCTTGGATTTTTATGGCAAGGATAAATTAGTCAAAGGCAGTATTCAACTTTAACTTTTATAATTTTCTATAATGTTTACTCATTCCCCCCAAAGGTACAGTTTTTAATGTTTTGTACTCTATTTTTTTCCATTTTTTTTTTCAGTAATGGAGATTGAAGTCAGGGTGAACTTTTAACGGTGCTTTACCACTAGTTATATCACCAGGGCTTTTCATTTTTTTTTTTTTTAATTTAGAGACAGAGTCTTGCTAAGTTGCTGAGGCTGGCTTTAAATTTGGCTTTAAACTCCTCCTGCCTCAGCCTCCTGAGTAGCTAGGATTACAAGCATGAGCAACCTAGTTTGTTCCAGTTTTATTGAAATATCACTGTCAAATAAAATTATGTATATATGTGTACTGTTTTTCATTGGTTTTGTCTGCCTGAATTTCTTTTTTTTTTTAGAGAGAGAGTGAGAGAGGAGAGAGAGAGAGAGAGAATTTTTAATATTTATTTTTCAGTTCTCGGCGGACACAACATCTTTGTTGGTATGTGGTGCTGAGGATCGAACCCGGGTCGCACGCATGCCAGGTGAGCGCGCTACCACTTGAGCCACATCCCCAGCCCCAAATTTCTTTAAATCTATGTGAATATAAACTGTAGAGCTTTAAGATTATTTTTCTGCGGTGGATTATGTATTCAGCAACACGGGATAAGACAGCTCCTGTGCATATGCATTCATGTCTCAGTTCCTGAAGGCTCTCCATGTATTCTTGCATGTACCTTAGACATTTCTGCTATTGACCATGTGTTCTAGTTTCCTGTTTAAACCTTCTCTCATACTTTTTAATTTGACCGATCATTTTTAGGAGTCTGAGTCTACATGACTACATTCCTGCTCACCCCTATGTGTGCTTATGATGCAGTGAGCCAGAAGCTGCTCCTGCTATCCTTATGACAGACCATGCCATCCTCAATTACAACCCTGTGACTAGAAGAAACAAGATCTATAGAAACAAAACCTTTGCACATAATTTTAGTAAATACTCTGAATGAATTCAAGCAGATCCTAAACATAGCAGGTACACTTGAATAAGATAATAATAATAACACATTAAATTATTGCTCAGACATGGTTAGTACATTTAATAAATCTTAACATTTTTTTAACTGCAATATTGAGATGTTTATTTACAATGAGGAAACTCTAGGCCAGGCAAGGTAGGGAATCCCTGTAACCCTAGCCACTAGAAAGGTGGAGGCAGGAGGATCACAAGTTTGAGGCCAGCCTGGGAAACTTAATAAGCCCTTGTCTAAAAATAAAATATTCTTGCCTAGCATGTGTGAGGCCTCGATTCTGTCCCTAGTACCAAATAAAGTGAGGAAATAGATACAGGAAAGTTATATAACCTGAACAAACTATCTAGTAGTTTCACAGAACTGGAAAACCAAAAAGATTAGATGAATTATAATGACTAATTTGGACTCCAACATTTATATTCTGTGTCTTTAAATAAATAAATATCAATAGATAAATAGAACAATAGTTATAAATACAAAGTAGATACAAATAAATTACAGATAACTATAGATATAGATGTTAGTATATAATTTTCATGATACATACAATTCTTAATGTAAAAAATGTATAAAATGAAGATGAGAGAACATTAGAGGATACTTATGAAATGACATAAAAACATCTTCTAAATATCTACTTTTCATAAGGACAAATGAGTATAATAGCAAAAATTGTCAAAGTCAATTTTTTATGGGACTCTGAAAGTTTACTAATGCTTGCAAGTATCTGATGGGTATTTATTTTCATAAATGGTTAAATCTTTTATAAGAACAGCTTACTTTGTATCATGTTAATTTGCCCCAAGCTTACCAAGGTCTCCCCAGCTTTTCAGCAGAAAGTAAAGACTAAGTGATATTGTTTGCTCAAAGTATCACAATACATACATATGTTGGGGAAATTATTTATCCAGAATATTTAAGTAATATATGTTAAATCAGTAGATGATAAAAAATATCCAAGTAGAGATTTTAATGGGTATACAAAAGAAATAATAAAACTTCATATACTTTAGAAAAGTGACTAGAGAAACAGCAAGAAAAACAATATTTTTTTTAACATCACAACAAGAACAAAATTCTAAAATTCAATCCGAACCAAAAAGCACCCCATATGTCAAAATTTGAGAAACAAGAACAAAGCTACAGACATCACACTTTTTGATTTCAAAATATTATAAAAATATAGTCATTAAAACATGAATAAATTCTCCATGGCTAGAGTGTTGCTAGTAACTTTTTGAATATGACAACAAGAGTATTGGAAACAACAGAAAACATGAACTAAACTAGCAAAAATAAACAAACTAGAAAGTTCTGCATAGCAAAAGAATCAACAGAATAAAAGGGCAACCTATGAAGGAGGGATAGTTGTAAACCATCTGTTTTATAAGGATTCATATTCAAAACACATAAGAATGTTCTGCAAGTCAATAGCAAAACCAATAAACCACCATCACAGCAAGAAAACACAAATGACCTCATTAAAAAATTGGCAAAACATTTGTTTGCAAAGAAGACATGTAGTGTCCCAACAGGTATATGAAAAAAAAATGTCCATAAAGGGAAATGCAGATCAAAACCACAATATCATTTGTGACTGTTAGGATGAATATTATCCATAAGAAAGAAAAAAATAAATATTACTGAGGATGTGAAGAAATAAAAACACTTATATGATCTTGCTGAAAATGTAGAATGATGCAGCCATCATGGAAAACAGTATGAAAGTGCTTCAAAAAAATTAAAAATTGGGCTTGCAGCATCACTTGTAAGGAATGGTTTTGCTTATATTTTCTCATGCATCATTATATTCTTTACACATGAAAATATATTTGTTATTTTTCACTCCCATTGTTTTTCAAACTAGTATTCTTATCCTTAACAATATTTTTTAAACATATTTTCCTTTCTTTAAATTTAGATCACTTTTTCTGTAGACCCAGGTCCTATTAAGGAATTGGCAGATAATGAATATTTTGCAAATGTCAGACTGAATGAAAACAATGTAACTTAATCTTAGTTTGTGTTAACTCATTGTTGACCTGGGATAAGTAACATCATCCAGCTTACCCTCACTTTTCACATCTTCAAAATGTGGAAAGCAGTAAATACTTTTTTGTTGATTATCTTTTTAGATGAAATGAGATAAGGAGTGTGGACCTGTATTCTGAATTCCAAGTCTCTCATCCATTATATTTCTAAAGTATATCCAGATATCAATATTTTGTGGCTAAATTTTAATTCTAATTTTCTAATTTATTTTGTAATTATTTCATACATGTTTTTATTGTGTTTAGGATTACCAGATTTGATCTCAAGCACTTTATAAGTTTTGATGAGCTTTATCTGTCTAATTACCTTCTGTGTTGGGTTCTATTATCTCTATTTTATAGATGAGAAAATCAAGGCAAGGGTGACACAACATGATTCAAAGAACTGAGATTTAAATTTATCTATGGCTTTTAAATATTTTAATATGTTTTCCTATGAGAGAAAACATTCAACCTTCTAGTTTCTTCAAGTCTGACTTATTTCACTTGGCATGATATTTTCCATTCCATTCATTTGCCTGCAAATGCCATAATTTACTTCTTTTTTTAGTGGCTGAGTAGAACTCCTTTGTGTGTGCATATGCCATAATTTCCAAATCCATTCATCTTTTGATGTGCACCTGGGTTGATTCTTTAATTAAGCTATTGTAAATTGTGGTGCTATAAACAATGATGTGGCTGTATGACTGTAGAATGCTAATTTTATATCTTTTAATAAAATACTAAGGAATGAGATAGCTGGGTCATATGGTGGTTCCATTCATAATTTTTTCAGGAATTTCCACGCTGCTTTCCAGAGTGGTTGTACAAGTCTGCAGTACTATCATCAATGAATGCGTGTTCCTTTCTCCCAATAAACTCACTAACATTTATTGCTATTTATATTATTTATATTTATATTTATTGATATTTATATTCATTGCCATTCTGGCTGGAGAGGAGAAAAAGGAAGTCTAGCATAGGAAGAAGAACTGGAGAGGGAAGGGAGGACAGGAAGGAAAAAGGGGAGAAAAACAGGGGGGTTATGAACTGAAATCAATTTCTATGAATGTATGAGTTGTTGGAATGAACACAACTACTTTGTATGACTATAAAGCTCTAATAAAAAAAAATACTCCTCTATGCTGCCTCATGGCAATTTTATAAGTAGTTAGCAAATTATTTTCTAGAGTATTATTTTAAAAGGGGGGAAATTATATGTGTGGTGTGTTTACACATATATATTATATATGTGTGTGTGTGTATATATATATATATAATTTGGGGGGAGGTACTAGGGATTGAAATCAAGGACACTCAACCAATGAGCCACATCCCCAGCCCTATTTTGCATTTTATTTAGAGACCGGATCTCACTGGGTTGCTTAGCACCTTGCTGTTTCTGAGACTGGCTTTGAACCCACCATCCTCCTGTCTCAGCCTCCTGAGCTGCTGGGATTATAGGTGTGCACCACCACACTCAGCAGTTTATATATTTTTAATATAAGCTAAAATTTTTGTCTGAAAGATATTACCCAAACCTACTGTAGAACACTGAAATCCCTAAGCTGTTTATTAAACTGTAATGTATATTTTATTCTTTTGGAATCGATTGAAATGAAGACAGTGCTTAGTAAGCATGGAGTAGCCTAAATATCTGCGCAGTTTTGACAACTTCTTAGGTGCTGTTAATGCCGTTGGTGGATGAGCCAAACTTTGAGAAGCAGGGCTGGAAACCCTGGTGGGTGAAGGCAAGAAGTACAGTGATGGGGATGGGATGGTGCTTGCTGTAGGATGATTCTGGTCATGAGCATGCAGGATGACTTGCAGGAGAAGAGGAGGCTGGGAGAATCTGAGTACCTCTAGATCTTTTTCTTCCTCTGTTGTGGCTATTATTTCATAGTACTTGGCAATAATATCACTCTAAGCTTTCCAAAAATTATTATTTATTTTTAAATTTTTAAAACTTTTAATGCATTATGGTTATTTACAAAATGGTAAAGTTCATTCTGATGTAGTCATAAACAAGATATCTGCTTTCTCCATTTCAGTCCCCAGTATTACTCCTTCTCTGTTTTTCAAATTTTATTACATGTAATACAAGAAAATCAAATTTTTATCTGTATTCAAATTAATTTTCACAATTAATTTGTAGATTTCTTGAAGTAAGAATTTTAATTATCTATTTTAGTTTCACATGGAACAAAGCAAATTCTAATACTTGTGGTTAAGAAAACAATTATCTTTAGAAAGGATGAAAGTCCAGTGTTTTAATCAGCTTTTTCGCTGCTGTGACCATCAAAGACCTGACAAGAACAACTAGTGGAGGAAAAGTTTATTTGAGAGCTCATGGTTCCAGAGGTCTCAGTTCATAGATTGATGACTCCATTTTGAGAGGCCTGGGGTAAAGCAGAACATCATGGCAGAAGTGTGTGGTAGAGTAAAGCCGCTGGGAACATGGCACAAGGAAGTAGACAGAGAGAGACTTCACTTTCCAGGAACAAAATATATATCTCAAAGCATGCTCCTAGGGACCCACCTCCTCCAGCCATACTCTACCTGAAGTTCAGTCACCATTTAATTATCTTGTCAGAGGATTATTTCACTGATTGGGGTAAGGCTCTCATAACCCAATCGTTCAAACTGTATACTGTCTTGCAATATCTCACACATGAGCTTTTGGGAGATACTAAACCTCAAGACCCAGGTTTGGAATGCTTTGATTGCCACTAAGATAGTAACTGGGGAAACAGAAGAAATGATATATACAATAGACTACAGGAAGAAAGAAGTGAAAATTCAATTTGGATAATTGTGTGTGGGATAATGAAAAGATCTGGGCAAGATCATTTTAGGCAGTTTCAGGACCCACTTTATGCTTCAAACCATGGACTTCTGAGAATAGTCAGGTGGTTGAGGAGGATCCCCTGCCGAGTTAAGCTGATCCCAGAGGAGGGACATGTCTGGAAAGAGAGTCACTGAGTAAGATGCCTCCCTTGTGACATCCCAGTGTGCTTCAGGAACTGCAGTGCTTAGAAAACTTTTAATGCTTCCAAGTGGTTGACCTATAATAAGAGAACGGGGAGCATTTTTGATTATTATTATGCAAATTCCATGCCCTCATACGTTACAAAGTTCAAATAACATTTCTCTTATGATTAGTACAGAGGAGGCATAGGGCAGGGTGAGGCAAGTGAGGGAGAAAGAAACACAGTCCCAAACTTCATCATACTCATTGTCTAGAAGGGATGATAGATATATAATCCCGATTCAACAAGATAACTGCAATAACAGAGGTGCTTCTGGGGACAAGGGAGCACATGGTGGGAGAGTCCTTCTGCCCGAATTAATTGGGAAAAAGAACGGTTTTTGGTCATGTGACCTAGATAGCAACCAGAACTTGACTTCTCCAAATCTTCCCCAATAACCTGAAAAGAAAGAGACTGATTTAGAGCTACTGTTGAGAAAGATGAAGTTAATAACAGCGACAACCTCTATTAGAATGAAGCCTGCTTAGGAAGCAATGCCAAGAGTTCTTGGGGTAATGGTGTCTAGAATATCATGTTAATGACTTTATAAGGATGAAAGAATTTTACCAAACATGTCAATTTCACTTCTTAAAACAATGTTTTAAGAAATACATGCATTCATTCTTTTATCAATAAAGAAAACATGTATTCAATTATTTCTATGGGTATATCAACCTGTCATTAAGGTTCCATGCATGTTTAAAACTCACCTCAAGTTAAGTCTATCATTATGAGACTAAATTCAGTTATTTGAAGATGATAAAATATTTATTAAAAAATCATAAACTACTTAACACTCCAACCTTTCCAGTTAAATGCTAAAAGTACTTTGTCCAAATTACCTTTAAAAAACCAAAACCAAAACAAAAACAAAACACTGGGCTTTAGCCAATTTTTTATTTTGTGTAAAAGTAAAACTGAGACCAAGAAAGGGAGAGTGACTTGGTAAAGGTCACACTGCTAATTGGCAGTTGTGACATTTAGAATCTATTTTGCTTCAGTGAGTTTCTATTTGAGAAAATGAGTTTTTGCAGAAGTCAAACAAATAACCTGAAAGTGTAGAGATTTCACTGATGGGAGAAAAAAATCTTCAGAAAAGAGAGCAAGAGATGCTAGAAGAGAGGACATATCACTAGAGATTAAGTATAGACAATCCTTTGTTCATCAGTGAGTAAGCAGGGCACAGTATCAGAAGGAGAGAGGAAGAAGGTGATTAACTTTGAATACCCGTTCAGTCTCTCACTAGCTACATGACCTTCTCCTGTGTACAGTCCTGCAGCACATACCATAATATTTTGGCCACTAATTGGCAGTACATATGACTGTGTTCCACAAGATTACTATGAGGCTGAATGATCTCTACTATTGAGTAAAGTTATAACCATCGCCATGTTCTTGTGCCATACTCTACTGTCCTCATGTGTTTGTGGTCATGCTGCAGTAAACAAACCCATTGCACTGTCAATCCTATAAAAGTATAATATACACAATTATGTACAATACCTAATATTGATAAAATAATAGACAACTATCTTACTGGTTTATATATTTACCATACTATAATTTATTATTTTAGAGTGCATTTCTTCTACTTAAAAAAAAATGTTGATTGCAAAACAGTGTGACATGTTACCCTATCAGGTACCTCCCACCTCTCATGTTTACTACAGAGGTCACACTGAGCTGCTGACCTGTGTCCTCAGGCTTGTACAGGGCATTCCAGGCTCTGTGCACAGTGATGCGATTGCCTAATGATGCCATTTTCAGAATGTGTTCCCATCATCAAGCAACATTTGGCAGTGTTTAAACTTTGTGTCTCAGATATTCCACCTGAAAATGCAGGAAAATAATAAACTACGCCCCAAATCACCATGTACATTAAATGCATTTATACATTTTAGAGGAGGGAATCAACTAGTGAAGTCACTGAGTTTTGTTAATTCTTATTAATGGTGACACAGATTCCGGGACAACTGTGTCTCTTCAGCTTCCTGCTCTGGTTAAGAATTAGGGGTGGTTGACAAGGAAAGCTGGAATGATGGCCTCAGAGACTTACTGTTCAACACATAAATCTGGAGCCCTGAGGAGAGGAATGAAGGAGTCAGATGCATTTTCTCCTAGGTCTCTAGAAAATCAATCACGTGGGCATTAGCAGGCACAGTCCAATAATCAGAAGATAGAGGTAGGAGACATTTACAAAGCATTTGTAGCACCAAAGGAATGAGAGTGAAGAACACAGCATCCTTGCTTTCTACGGAACAGCAGTGAAACTCTAAAATATTAGAAATGTTAGTGATCATTACATTTGAGTTTATTTAGTCCAGCTGACCCATTTGCAGACACAGAGCATAATATTCAGGAAGATAATTTTATCAAGATCATATATTACCTTCTAGAAGAATTGGAAGAGTATGCATAATTTCTGCTTCCCAGTCAGGAAAGCAGAGCGAGCCCTACTAACTAATCTGGAGAGGACACACATTAATTTCCTTTGCATGTTAATTTCCTATTCCTTTTTTATCAACATCCTGACCATAAATTCTAAATCTCAGTTTTGCAGAATGGACCAAACCAGAAGGTGTCAGAGTCTAGTGACTAGACAGGGTAGGGAGGCAACTTTACATCTATTTTCTTAAGGGCAGCATCTGGGCCTGAGAAGTAAAAAATCCTTCAACAGACTAACAATAGCAAATTGTGAAAATTTAATAAAGTTTTATATGAAACAGGGCCCTCATAAAAAAATGAAGACCCAAAGAAGTTCCAAAACCTAAATACCATTTGAATCATGTTGAACAAAGGGAAGAAATTGTGAAAAAGTAAATAAATTAAGTTGGATTACTTAAAGGAAAATAAGAATTGTTTTAACAATGTTTGTTTGTATAGAACTATTCACACTGTGATTCCCCAATGAAGGTCTACTGTCTCTTAGTAGAGGTATATATCTATTAAGTGGGAGTTGTTGTCTACTCTTTTCAGGAAGAAAGAAGGAGATAAGAATGTCCTTCTTCCACTTTTCAAATTTCTTTAGCTTAAAATACTCCTTAGGCCAAAGTGATATATTTCAAGTCGGCATATTCTGCCACCCTTCAGTAGTATATCCAGACAGGACAATAATAAAGGATCTCAGGAGTTGAGCCTTCAATGCAGAAGTACATCAAGTGAACAGGTACTCAGCACAGCCTCTGGGGCTCAACAAGAGGCCCCCAAATAAAGTCAACACTCCATAGTGACATTGCAGTGGTTTAACAAGATCCACAGTCCCAGAGGAACTTTTTTATTAAATTTTGAATAAACATCCAGAGAATTGCTCCTTTATAAGTTGGTAGAATAGCATGAAGTCGTGGGAAAATAATTAAAACAAGAACTCAGATATAGAGACAGGCTATAGGATCACAGCTGGGCTAGCTGACAGAAGGCCTCATAGAGCGCCACAGGTCCTTTCCATTTCTGTTGACTTTAAGGGTAAGTTCCTAGGTTGGAGCCTTTATGAACTTGCAGTGGGGCTAAGAGTCCTTAGCAATGTGGATTTAAGAGTGTCAGGAGAGTAATTAAAGTTGTTGGGCTCTTGTGGTTGGATGTCCTATGCACTTACTGTCTTGAAGGCAGGAAATCAGTGGTTCCCACACTGAATTGCATAACTTTAGACTTTTCTAGAGATATTCCTGATTCCTAGGAAAAACAGTTAAACAGTGGGGACCCCCTTCCTCATTCTTTTTTCACCCATTTAATAAATAGAACTTGAGACAAATTTTATTTTAGGAAAAATAGTGTATAAAAACTATAACAATAGAGTTGAAAACTATTATTGAATATCTTGATCTCCCCTTTTGCTATCAATTCTTTCCTATATTTGGTCCCATTTTCTCAACATTTTGTTCAAAACATAGTGAATTTTGTAAACTTACTTGAGAACACATTTTCAAATGTGATAATAGCTTTATTAATCAATATATCTGCTACCTGCCTATCTTCTCAGCAAACACTAAGAGGATACAACACACATAAGAGTTACAGGCTTGCATAGAGACAGACATTCAAATAACCAATAGAGCATTGTAGGATAAAGTACAAATGTGGACTGAGGGCGGAGAACATGGAGGGCCACTCTGCCAGCGATATGTTCATGTTAGAAGCAGACAGAGGCCTCTTGGAGTACAGTAGTCTCGCCTAACCATGGGGGATGCTTTCCAAGAACCTCAGTGACTACCTAAAAAATGAACGTAGTTTGAAACACTATATATGCTGTTTTTTTCTTGTACACACATACCTGTGATGAAGTTCAATTTATAAATTAGGCAAGAAAGAGATAAGCAATGATTAGCAACTCATAATAAAATAAACTATTTATAACAATAGATATAATAAAATTTATGGAAACATGATTCCCCTTAATGGCTCTCAGATGAACAACAGATACATTATCACGCTAGGAAAAGGGGTGAATCATTTCCCCAGTGAAACAAAGCAGGGGAGTTCAAAATTTCACCACATTACTCAGAATGGCAATTGAAAATGTATGGATTATTTATTCCTGGAATTTTCCATTAATATTTTCAGACTTTGAAACTTTCTGACACTGCAGAAAGTGAGACCATGAACAAGGTGGCACTTTGTGTACATAAAATTGAAAAAAAAAAAAAAGGAGGATGTATCCATTAATCACACAAGAAGTAATGTTGTCTAAGTAACATTCCAATGTGTCAAGGGCACATTGGAATTAAAAAATAAAGCAACATATACCTTTTGTATTGGTTGCTGCATTAACATTGTAATAGGCTTCTCCTAGCTGAGAACTGAGTTTCTTGTCCTCCTGGTAGGCTGGCTGTCTTTTGTATAGCTCTCCCTACTAGCCATGTCCCTTTGTCTATGTTACAGTGAGCCCTGGATGGTACAGCCTCTTCACTTTCTTGTACCAATGGAGTTTGTCCTGATTTTTCTTAATCATATGAACTATTTCCTAACACAATACTTGCCGCAGTCCGGCTGCAGCAAAATAACTGGGGGGGGGGGGTGACAAACAACTTGTGTACATTGATACAGTAGGAATGGAAGCCGTTTATTGTAGGACCAGAGGGGTATATATACATTCCACACAGCTTATCTCAATTTACATAAACGAGATACAGCAGTCAACCAATAAGGAATCTCCACACTTAATGGCTCGATGGCGTTACTTCACAAACCACTCCCTCTGCAAAATGCCAGGCGCCATCTTGACTTGTTTACAGACCCTAACAAATACTAAAAAAAAAAAAAAAAAAATAGTGAACTATAAGCCTGCTTGAATATAAATTTTCAGGGAAAAAGGCAGAATATGTCCCTTTATAAACAGATCACATTCTTGTGATCATGTGTGACATGGTATCTTGGCATTGGTGTGGCCACATATCTAATTCCAGGGATTATGGCTCAGAGGGCACTGTTTTCATAGCCATTTCCTTGGTTCTTGCCTCAGAGGGAGCTCATCTGGCAAACAAGTGAGTACCCTTTGTCATTTACAGTTGGACATGCGATATGTAATTTTTTCAAAGGTAGCAGAAATGTGCATTAAAAGCTGGAAGCAGGAAGAGATAAATCCATTTACAGACATAAACACTGATAAAACTATGAAGCAGAAACTTCCAGGAGGAAGAACAGAGTAGACCATGTTAGGAAAAAGAAAACATGAAGCTCGTTTGTGCCCTAAGAAGCAATGCTGTCACAAACCAGGAAAGTCACCAGAATGTGCATTCATGTCTTTCAAACTTCCCCTTCCCTCAGGATCCCACCAAACATTTGAAAGAGGAATCTAGGGTGGGGGCTTTATTTTTCATCTGCACAGTAAGTTGGGTTACTGATGAGCCCCCGAAGCAAAGAACCTCCCAGGAGAAGAGCAGGAAATGACAGAGTGCAAGATGAGAGAAGCTCACACCTGTGATGATCATTCAGAGACTTAGGGATGGGCTCTTTTCTGGGTGTTGCCTTGTTTTTTTTTGTGTTTTGGTTTGTTTTTCTTTATTATCTCCCCTGTAGTCTGAATCATATATATATATATATATATATTTTTTTTTTTTTTTTTGCATTCATAATGATTTCCTATTCTGTGACTGCTAAGCTTGGATAGTTAAAGCAAGTGTATAGTTCTAATGGGACCCATTTCCTGGGCTCAGGCTTCTATTAAATAGGCTCTGTTGCATTATATTATTCTCCAGGTCCTTGTCCCCTAAATGTCATTACACAGGAAGGTGGCTAGGCTAGATGTACAAGAAATTAAAAATTTGAACAAAAGCTTAACAACTATCAGAAAACATACACTAAAATAGCTCCATTTTCTGCCTTTCTTCTTTATAAACAAATAAGTTTATAGAAAGTATTACCTAGGGTAACAGAAATGCTGTCAGTATCCTTAGCCTACCTGTTGCTGAAAAAGAGGCAAAAGCATTCATCGATAAAGTTATCACAACTGTTTTTCATACATTTGCAGCTGTTCTGTGCTGCTTTTTTTCAGAGACTGAAATCACTAAAAAATTCAACACTGCCCATGCTACCATAAGAGAGAATATTTTTATTTCATCTTCAAAAACTTGAAGCAGATTATACAAAAAGAAACAAACCAAACCTTGAAAACCTGAAACCAGGCTTACTATGATACTGTCAAATATAAAGAAGTCACAAATCTAAATTAGAAATAAAAAATAACCCTAGACTTCTAACTATCAGTATCGCACAATGGGGGGCAATACTCTCCACATTCTGGGGGGAAGATTATTTTCAATCTTAAATTCTACATCCAGATAAACAACCAAACATAAAGGGCAAGAAAGACATTAGTAAATATGCAAACATTAAAACAAAAACAAGTATGAAACACAGAATTTAAGCTTTTTCTGTCAGGACATTAGGAAGCTAGGATGTGATCCTAGCAATTCAAGGAAAGAAAAAAAGAACAGAGAGCTTACAAGAACTACAGAAGAGAAAACCAAAAGCAGAAGTGAAATGAGTGGAATTTGTAGGCCCACAGCTCTGTGGCAAACTGACGAAGCAATCTGTCCAAATACTGCTGGAAAACTCAACATCCATGGCCAAATAAAAGCAATAAAGCAGAGATGATTGACTGCCTCATGTGTTTGCATATAGATGGTTGATTTAGACTTCTGTCAGAGGCTGAGCATGCGGTTGTGATAAATACGTAGAAATGTCAATTACTAATTACACATGAAGAAATTTTCAAGTTAAAAAAAAAGAAAGCCTAGTTTCTCATATGATTCAGTGGAAAACAATAGTTCACCCAAAAGACCAATGATTTTAACCAAAATGTGAATCTCAACCAAGGACAGCAGGAGAGGAACAAATTTACGTGGGGTGTGTGTGTGTGTGTGTGTGTGTGTGTGTGTGTGTGTGTGTGTTTTGTGGGGAGAACTGAATTTGGATTTAGAGTAGACTTTGGGAACAAATGGCTTCTCTACATTGTAAGTCTTTTTTATTTGTACCAGGGATTTTGTATTAAGGTTTAGGCCATGGGTTCACTTAACCTGTGAGCCATATCTCCAGCCCTTTTTTATGTTTTATTTTGAGATAGGATCTCACAAAGTTGCTTAGGACCTTGCTAAATTGCTGAGGCTGATTTTGAACTTAGAACCCTCTTGCCTCAACCTCCCAAGCCACTGGGATTACAGGCATGCACCATCATGTCTGGCTACATTCTAAGCCTTATTCTAAGATTCAGTGTTGTAATTTTACGTGTTTCATCGCTGTTGGTTGGATGTATGTCTATTTATTTGTTGTTAGAAGCTGTTGACTCAGAAGTGGTATTCCTAGATTGAAGATTTGAAGGAGTCATGTGATGACTCTCAGGATGTATAATGGTGCCAAAGGAACCACAGAAAACTTGTGGGAATGGGAGAAGAGGAAGAAGAATGGGGATTGCTAATTTTCTGTTTATCTCTTTAATCAGCCATGGTGTTATGCATGTAACAAATTGCTCATCACAGATTCTGAGCTGTGTGCAGTCTGATCGAGTCCTTTTTTCTTCTCTCTCTCTCTTACTTTTAATTATCTCTTATGTCAGAAATGACTTGGAAATCTGCTCATTTCTCTTTATTAAAAACCTTAAGAATGATTCTGCTGTGCTGTAATAACTTGTTTGTTTATTTCTATATTATTTCTTTACTCTATTTTTGAGTCTGTTGTTTATCTTCTAAAGTCAAATTCCAGAAGTTTTGACACAGTTTTGTGATTTGGGATTTTTGAATGTACTCATGCTCTAGAGCAAACAGGTTTCCTCCTGGGAAATAAATGTTGCCAACAGAATTAGGATTAACTTGTGTCTGAGACTATTTCAGCCCTGCAGTTGGATCTTTCAAATTGTCTTTTTATTTTTCTGAGGAATGATAATATTAGGAAACTTGGCCAGATGTTGTTTTTGAGTGTAAAAACCTAGACAGGTCAAGTTATGACTTACTAATTGACTTCAATAGACCGATTTCAAGATGTGATTTTGGACATACAACTTCACAGATTCACTAACTTATATTTGTTGAATATGTCACTATATAAAAAAATCTGACTTATTAGGAAGTGTTTGAAACTCACTATTGTTAATTCAGTTTGACCTGCATGAATTTATGAGGATTAAATATATTGAGGTATTAATGTTGGCTGCAAAATCTATTGTAAGAAAATATGATGAACAGCCCCATTTTAAATGAGATTCTGTAGAGAACATGTAGCCTGCTTAAGAGAACGAAAATATCCAAAGTCTCTAACATGTTAGCTGTCACTATGCAGATACATTCTGCTACTGATGTGGCCAACGGATAAATTAAAAGGGTCGCTGTTTGGAAACAGCTCTTAAGCAATATATAGACTGATTGCCCTGTGGTTTTTAAAGTGAAGTTGTCTTTTATCTATAAAGTCTTTTCCCTTTAGCTGGAAATGATCTTCTCTTCTTTTATCTATCAATTTATTCCCGTATTTATCCAATGCAAATTTATTCAGTGTTGAGGTTTCAAAGATGAATAAGACAAACTCTGTCCTCAAACTTTGTATAGTTCAGTAGAAAATGGATGCATAAAGGATTGGGTGAGTGTATTCTCTTATAAGCACAATAGTTTAATTAAAATATGGATTATATAAAGACAGAAAGTGCAAATTTCTTCCCTAAAAGGATAAATGATATAGTTTGTACTAAATGAACAGAACAATACACACAGAGGTCAATGGAATATATTTTTATGGTGAAATCAGTGATTGTAGCCCTGCATAATGAGAAAAACTTTTTGACTAAAAGTTTCTATAATAAATTCCATGATCTGAGCATGCAGACAAAACAAGATAGCAATGGAGAGCCATTGAAGGTCTCATGTAGATGAATAATCTGAAAAGAATTTCAATTAGACAACTGTAAGAGTGGCTACAAGCCTAAAGACAGGGGACTAAATTAAGAGACTAAGTAAACTTGGCAAGAGAAAACAAGGACCAAACCAAGGATAGCAGAAATTTGATAAGCAATTATGTAAGGTCATATAATACAGAAAAGACTTATTTACTTGGCAAGTGGGCATGTGTATATGTTTATCTGTATTTTTGTGGTTGTACATGCCGTGTACACTAGGAGAGAAAGGGAATAAAATGGTAAGGCAAAATTGTATTATTATTGTAAATTTTAGACTATCTCTTATATCTCTGTCTTCTTAAATAAATTATAAAACTCTTTTTTTTCTTTTTGATTGCTGATGATTGAGTTCATGGGCACTTTACCACTGAGCTATTTTCCCAGTCCTTTTTCATTTTTTGAGACAGAATTTTACTAGATGAAGGTTGGCAGTCAATGATTATCAGATATTTTAAAAAATTGTGGTAGACTGTATATATTAAAAATTGCATTTAACCATATTTACAACAATTTTCAATTTTTTTGTCACCCTAAATAAACCTTTGTAACCACTAAACAATAACTCCCCATGGAGACCATATGTCTCTCAAACCTATGTAATTAGTAACCATATTTTGTCAATTATAATTTCAATGTAACCTTAAGTGTGATTTTTAAAAATTCATGCTTCCCCTCACCTTTCCAGATGTCCTCCTTATCTTTCATTTGAACTTCTTGTCTTTGCACCATGGTAATGGGTTTATGATCATTCCAGTCATTTTGCTGCATGGCTGCCATAATGTTCATAATAAATCAAAGGCATGTCACATTAATCTTTTGCTTAAAAGGCAAATAAATAAAAATATCTCTTTGTCTTTTAATTTTCCATAGTGATGGAATCAAACTTTTATTCTTGATTCCTATCTACCCTTCTATTCTCACTTCTCACTCCTAGTAATGTATTTCTCTAAATTACACTGGATAAATCAGACCAAATTTTAGCTCAATAGCAATGATATTTGTTCTAAATGATATTCCTTATTCCCATTTTTCAGGATTTAGAAAAAAGGATGGCTTCGATGTCAATGAATTCTTTCTTAGTAACTGGAAGATAAGCTAGTAGCTCAGATATCACATTCAACTGATATTGGTCTGGCAATTCAGATGTATAGATACCATATCATTTTTAACCCATCTACCCATTCTTGCATTTATCCAATGGTATATAAAAAGGATGGCATAATCTGTGCCAAGTAAAGAATACTTTGGAGAGCATAAATGTCTATTCTATACCCAGAAGAGTTCTTTCCAATTACAGAAGAGAATACATATTTAAGCAAATTTAGCAATGTAAAATGTATATATTATTTTTAAATAGTTTAGTGGAGAGGATGATTATCTATCTATCTTTGGTGTGTCCAAAGATGGATTTATTTCAAAGGAAGTATTTTATGTAAAATTTAAAGAACAGATTAGTATAGGACAAATATACAGGAGAGAGCATAGAAAGACCATTACAGGAAGAGGTTGATACTTTCTACAGTACTGTCTTTCTATTGAACTAACTGTAATGTTTCATTCAATCATTCAACTAATATAATTGTTATGTGTAAGAAATGTGATATTAAAGATTCAGACATACTTATAGATGTATAGTTTATAATCTAAGTTTTATCCCTCAGAATCTAAATAAGAGATATAATTCAGGAATGCCAAAAATATAGGGATCAGCTCTCTAGCCCACCGATGCTTGGCACAATTCAACAGTAAGATAGCAAACACACTATAAGCAATTCAGTATGTGATTGTCTCCCACATTACCTGACTTAAAATGATTAGAGAAAACCCTAAAATCCCTCCAAATGCACTGAACTGCTGAAACAAGAAAACAGTATCCTACTCCTGAAAGATGTGTTTTCCCCCAGAAGCATTAAGATGGATGGGTTTTCTGATATTCATCCCAGCACCTGCTCGTTCTATTCACCAAGCTGCTTAATCATGCATTCCTGCCAAAAGGGTGACAGGCCATATTTCCTAATATGTTTTAATAGCCAAAATTACAAAATAGTAGATGTGATTTATTTGACATAGCAACCCAATTTGGGACACCCCCAAATATTCACTTAGGTTATTTTAGGCAAAAATCATCCCTTAGAAAAGGGAAATATTTGTGTAAATGCAGTCAAATTTTTATTGCATGCATTTAAAACCCAGAGGGAAGAAATGGCAGATAATAAAACAACAGGATTTTTTTTAAAGCATATGCAAGTATTTACTATGTTTAGCAACATATCTTCAGTTTTTGTTGTTGTTTTTCCACATTGGATATGTAAGCCAGTTTGCAATCTCTGGATGAGTACCTCCTTATCCTAAACCAGCCTTTAACACATTTGAGGAAGGTTGGGGTGGCCTGCAAGGAGGAACACTCTTTGGTTGTATACATTTAGCTGTCTGTTTGACCTGACATTTCTCTCATCAGACATGAGAGTACCTGTGTAAGAGTAGATGTGGCCTAGCAGAGAGAACTCTGAGGATCATAGGTGGAATTTTCATGATTCTAGGCAAGTACTTCCCTTAAGAACAATATTCTAGTAAAAACAGTGAAAAATAAAAACGCAAATACTCACAAATAAGAGACATTCAGTTAGCCTCATGAGCTCAGATGAGTGTCATTCTCATTGCTCTAACATAGTTGAAACAGACTTTTTTCTAAATACAATAATTAAAATATCCCCCACTGCCTTGTCAGATTAGTGGTAATTCAGTGGGAAATCCTTATTGGTCCTGAGCATCTGAAATAAATAAAATGAAATAAAAGGAAAACAAATCAGACTTTTTCTTTTGAGTCATCTTTCTTCCTATATTGCAATACTATGATCACTATAACTTCCAGGTGACTTTCCAATAAATTAATCATTGTTTGTCTAACTGCTTGGCCTCATTAAATTCTTAAAAGCTCTGTTCTATCATGATCTTGATAATGCCACACAGACTGAGCTAGAGGTTAGAAGCCATTTTGAGTGTTCTTTTATTAGGGGCAGTTAAGAATAAATGTCACACAAAATCAGACTCGAGAAATCATTGTAAGTTTCAAGTATAGTTGCAAACTCAAAATTTACTTACCTACAGACACACAATAAATATAAGAGTGGCTATTGTACTTTTGAGTTACTTTTGTTTTGTCAGATGAGAAAAAGCCAACAAATTAGAGCAAAACCTATAACTCTTATCAGTTTCTCAAATCTGGCAATATAACACATCATAGTTCATTATTTTATAAAGGGTAGTGATTCCCAGGAGGCTAATCTTTCTGCATCTTTCTAAAGGATGAAGGCAATAGATAATTAGCATCATATTTTCCTGTGAGGCGATGAAGGGAAAGCTGCCATTTCAGTTATTTCTTTCCAGGGATGCAATTTGGCTTGTTATTTTAAACAGAGAAGTCAAATAATTCTCAGTGGTTTCAAAGCGTGAATGAAAACAGTGGGTTTCTGAGTAAGCTCTGCAATAAAGTGGTTAAGAACATTATTAAGAGTTCTGGCCTCTTATCTACCCAATTAGATTAATTTATTTTTGTCTCATTTATAATTCTCTATTTTAAAAAATCTTGGCACAGAAATTAGTTGCTTATCCATAGCATGTTAGATGAAATTTATGGGAAAAAAATCAATGATTTTTGCAACTTGAATCTGGTGTCTGCATCCTCTCTTCCAGCCAAATTCCAAGTGCTCTTTCTCTTTGATGTTTTTTCTATTTTATGTAATACCAGGTGTGGAAGAGAGATTGGATTGGAGAGCAGTGGATTAATAGTTATTCCCCTCTACTTCCCTAAAATGCATTATAACTCATACTTATAAATGAGGTCAACATTGATCCTAACCTTCAATAGGAAGTGAGTGTCAAGTTCACAGACAGATAAGCTCCTTCTTATTCAGCAGTACGCTACAAAGACTATTCATGAAGTGAATGGTGTCAGAAAGAAGCTACATAAAACCCTAATTGATTAGACTATGACGTTAGGTACATCATTTCATCTTTCTGAGACTCATTTTCTTCATTAATAAAATCCATATATTGTTCTAGCTTTCTTCTGTCTTCAGTTCACCATATTTATACAAGCAAGATTTTAGATGGACTTAAGACTCCTTTGTTATGCTTTCATTATCATATTCTAACTCAGAAAAAAAAAAGCATCTGATGAGTTCTATTATGCACTTGCAAAACAAAACTTTCACAGATTCTGCTTCCCTCCAAGAATGCTTCCACCTACCAGTGTGACAAGGGACTTGACCACATGATCCCAAGCCAGTGAAATGAAAGCAGGCACGACATCTGTGCTTTCTACAGGGGTTTTTTAAAGCTTGATGAGGAAGCACACAGAGCCCCATGTTCCTCTCTCTTCTGCCAAGAGAGCAGTCAGTAACATCCCAGATTAGAGGTGTTCCAAAAGCCAAGGGCAAAAGGGAAGGTAATGTGGAGCAAAGCCCTTTTGATTTGCATTTGCATTTGAGGAAAGCAAGAAGCAAGCCTTTGTCATTGTCAGTCACTGAGATTTGGGTAAATTTTTTTTCCCTACTAATCCACAAGGATAGACTTCTAAAAATTTTTCTGCTGCATAGAGAGTCCCTTGACCTACCATGGTTTGATTTACAATTTTTCAACTTTATGATGAAATGAAATTGATACACATTCAATAGAAACTGCACTTTGTATTTTAAAGTTTGATCTTTCCCCAGGTTATTGATATACAATAAAATAATCTCTTTTTATGCTGTGCAAGTGACAGTGAGCTGTGGCTGCTACTGAGACACATGGTCATGAGAGTATTTTCAACTAGAACATATTTAACTTAAGGTGAGATTATCAGGACATAACCTCATTATGAATCAAAGAGTATTTGTATTCTATTTGTTTTCGATTACATAGACATATCAATATTTCAACATATGTATTACTCATATGTAAAATTTCATCATGTTTTATTATTTTTGCTATATTTATAAGTATCCGTGATCTTGGTTATAAATTTAAAAAATTCTGTCCATCCTTCCTGGCTCAGTTTGAACTGCAATTCACAAACTCTGCATGACTAATTCATAAATAACAGAAATTTATTTTCTCAGTATCTCAGAGGGTAGGAGGTCCACTTAAAGCTCACTTGCCTGATGAGTGCTGTGTCCTCTGGAGAGCAGGAAGGCTGTGCCTTCAAAATGTGGCAAAGTAGAGTGGGAAGAGAACCAAAAGCTACATGAAGCTTTCTTTATAGACATGAAGGAGGAGACTTCATGACTTAATTACCTCTTAAAGACCCCTCTTCCCAATACCACCACATTGCACAATTGAATTTGAAAGGGGCACATTTAAATCAGCGTTTCTCATCCACGCCTGTTGGCCTGACCTGCGGATCTCTAACCTGCGGCTCCTTATTGGATTTGGACTATGAATGGCAGAGCCAAGAGTACTGGAGGAGAAAACGTTCGAGCAACTGTCCCCTCCCCATGCTGTTGTCCCAATCATTCTGATAGTGACTACAGTCTACAGGACAGATCCTCTCAAAAAACCATCCCCCTAAAGGCAATGAGCTCTTTTCAGGCTCCACTGACCCAGTTTCCTCTCCTATCCTTTCAAGACTACCCAAGTGATTTTCAATTACTGCCAGTCTCTGGAGGGTCTGCTACCCTGTGATGATACTCCTAACTGGGCCCATACCTGATAACCATCCCCTTCATTAGTCTACTCAGTTTGACCTTTGAACTTGGCATCTGTGGCCCATGATGAACTCAGTGCTATAATATCATGTATACTGTCTTTCATCCTTCTTCTGAATGATCCACATATTATCATTTTTGTCTTTTTTTATGGTGAAATTAATTTTAATTGTTATCATAGTTTTATTAACCACAAGTGAATGCATTTAAAGAAAATCTGCATTTAAACTCTTTAATCTACTTATTCATGCAGGTTTTCTTTCAACAAAAATTTCTATGCATGTTTCACTGAGATAATGTTTCATATATTTTTATATATTTTCATATTTCTTATTTTAATTGAGAAAAGGATTCATTAGATTTTATATTCTGACTTGTAAACTCTGGCATAGAGTCACACTATTTTGTATGACTTTTAAATACAGTTACTTCCAATAAATTGGCTAAACTATGTGTTAAATAATTGTGATTTTAATTCTATTCTTATTTCTGAATCAGCTATATTTTCAACAACAATCTTGTTTAATATAAGTGTTTCACAATGCTAAAATGAAGAACTCTAATGTCACCTTACTAGTAATTTCCTAGAAGATCCTTGTTTTCTACAAAATCAAGTTCTCTTTATACTCATCTCATTGTTTCATGAAAGGAATAATGCCGCAGTCTGGCGAGGCACAAAATCATGAGCCACTCAAGCAGGAACAAACTTTATTTTTTGAAACTGTCACCAATGCCCCATCCGCCCCCGGGAAGAATCCCGATCAACCCACACGAGGCCTTCTCCAGGAACCGCAGAGGAAGTTCCTCCCCCGGAATTCCCTCCTACTGTACTTCCCCAACCAATGGGAACTCTCCAGGAGTCCCCCAGCAGGCCAAGGTGAACAGCAGGAGTCCAATATCCATATGAATGCAAATCTTAACATAATCATATCATCTCAATGGCTAGCTGGCGTCACCTTTCAACCACTTGGCTGTGGCTCTTAGCGGAATAACTTAGCAGTTGGGTAAAACAGTAATGTTTTGATTCAACTTGCGCCTTTTTCAAAATTCAATTTTTACCATGTGATAGTATTAAGAGGTGGGACCTTTAAGAGGTAATTAGGCCATCAAGTCTTCCCCCTCATGGCTAGTATTAAGACTCTTAAAGTAAAGGTCTCCTGTGAAACACTCTTAGAGCTGTGTTTCTCAGAGGATGGGTCACTGCACTGAGCTTGTCAGACCTGCCCTGCTGGAGCATGAGTCTGAAAAGCTGACTATTACCTCCCTGCAGCTAGCTGGTTAGTGTATTCAGCTTGTTCATTGTGACCTAGATTTTTCTCACAGGAAAGTTTCAAGATGTTTCCACATGAGACAGTGAGATGCCCCTACTGCAGCACTGGACCTCAGGCTTCCCTCTAATACAGTTCAAACTTGATCACTTATACCTTGAGAGTTTTCATGGAATGGTCTGATATCCAGTCCAAATTTTATTCATTTTCTTTGTTTCCCTCATAAACATTAACCTAACCACAAGTAATTAATAACTAATTTGTTCCAGCACACAGCTTCATTGGTTTGTATATTATTTTAATAGAGGGCTCTAACATTTAACTTTACAACAAAAATGACTGTAGTATAGCCTGGATTCAAAGCCCTTTTATAAATTTCCCATAGCAAATATCTAATACTCATCTCTCTCTTTGCTGCCTTGCCAGATGCATGATCTCACCAAAGTAAGCGTTACCATTTTGTACATCGACATTATGTTTTTCACATTCCAACACTATGAGTCTGGAATGCCATCTCTCTACTCATTTTCTTTTTTCAAGTTCTATTTTGAAACACTTATTAATTATCCTGATAAGATAACACCTAGGATTATCATTTTAAAAACTAATGCCATATTTATACTGTCTGTTAGTTAACTTTCTGACACAATAACAAAAAACGAGAATAATTAACTTAAAGATAAAAGTTTATTTGGGCTTACAGTTTTGGAGATTTCAGTTCCTTTGGGCCTGAGGAAGCATATCATGGCAGAAACACATGGTAGATAAAATCCTCTCCTTTCATATCCTGAAGAGAATGAGACTTGGGGTCTCACTATTTCCTTTAAGGGAATTCCTCCAACGGCTTAAAGACCTCCTACTAGGTCCCATCTCTTAAAGTTTTCATTAACTCCTCATAGTGCCATAACTCAGGTATCAAGCACATGCAACTTTAGGGAATACTTATCCAAATCATGGTGCATAATAATAACAAGAAAAACAATTGTTATACCTAAAATATATTAAATTCTTAGCAAAACCCAAATACTAGGCTAAGCAATGTGTTGTGTGTGGTTGTGTGTGTGTGTGTGTGTGTGTGTGTGTGTACACATCAATCTGTACATTCAAAGAAAAATATTCTGTGATATTTGTTGATGCATGCTAAAGGAGACTTTTTTTTTATTCAAAAACCATCACAATAGATATAGGAACCAGTGCATTGAGGTCTTGTAGTGAAGATAGGGAGGCAAGAGATTGTGCTCAAGACTAAATACAAGATGGGCAAGTTAGAATTCATATCCAAGGACCAGGTGGGAAGATTCAGTGAATGGGAAATTACTAAGCAGATACATCAAGGGTAAGGGGAATTCTGGCCAAATATAGTTAATATGATTCTTGCTAAAGACAGCCCAGCATGATGAGGCATTGCCTAGAGGATAGAGGATGAGGAAAATGATCTCAGATTTAGGGTGACTGAGGGTGGGATGTTCTTGCTAGGTTGACCTAACAAAGATTGCTAAAACTTAGTTTTGCAAGAAAGTACAGATGGGCCTAGGAGAAGTTGAGAAGCCTGATTCAATTTTGGCCAAGGAAAAAAATCTTTAACACACACACACACACAACACAAACACACACAAGTGTGTGTTTATGCAAAAACACATACAAGTGTATAATCACATTTGATATTTACATCTAGAAGATAATTTTATATTTCTATTTTGGAAAATATAAACTTAGATCATAACATTAAAATTGAATATTTTTCTGTAGATCAACATAGATTGTGTGTAAGAAGTTTCTAATACTAAATGATTAGATTTTACTTTATATGCCAACAATGAGGTTTGAATGCATTTATTACCACACCCCAATCTACCAGATATTTTTCATGATGTTCAAAGTCCTATTTGAGGAATTTGAAATGACTAGTGATGTGCGTATGGACAGAAGAGGTAAAAAATAACTTTAGAATATCACTGGGAATAGCAAAGGAAGATGTAAGAAAACATTTTGTGTTGAAGTGTAAAATACCTAACAATCTCTATTAATTTGTGAAAGAGATTAGACAGGCAGAGAGAATCTTGTGTACTGCACTAAAGAGAGAGACAACTGGGAATGCAGTTTACTGACTGCTCTCACTACAGACTAGCAGACCAAGAGAACCAAACATGACCAGGCATAACCATTAAAACATGTTCTAAGAAAAGATAGACAATTACCTAAAAACTGCAAAAATGAGTACTCATTAATGGTGTTGTTTTCTCCTGAGGAATTCTGTGCATAGGAGATAGTATTTTGATAAAGAAGACCATCCTGGTGCCTTTGAAATCAAATGTGAGGCAATTCTATAGGACTATAAATATGTGCATAGACTATGGGTGAATTGAACACTCATGTACATAAAGAATTTTAGGGTAATTCTGGCTGGAGAACCTCTGTGAAGCTGATTGGGAAGATTTCTATATTGCTATGGTTTGGATATTAGATGTCCCTCACAAAGCTCATGTGTGAGACAATGCAAGAACATTCAGAGGTAAAATAATTGTATTATTAAAGCCTTAAGTCAATTAGTGAATTAATCCTTTATAGAGATTAACGGAATGGTAACTGGGGGCAGGTAGGGGGGTGGCTGGAGGAGGTGGGTATTGGGGGCATGCCTTTGGGTTATATATTTTGTATCTGGCAATTGAAGTGTCTCTCTACTTCCTGATAATGTCCTGAGCTGATTTCTTCCACCATACTCTTCCACCATAATATTCTGCTTCACTTTTAGCCCTGAAGAATAGAACAGGTTGAGACCTCTGAAACCATGAGCCTGAAAATAAACTTATTCTCCTTTAATTGTTCTTGTCAGGTCTTTTGGTCACAGCAGAAAAAAAGCTAACTAAAATACAGTCTATGATGCAGTTTTTATTACTGAGCAGCAAATCATCTTTGCTGTTCCTGGAGTTCACTAACCAAATCAGAGATGGTTTATCAAGATCATTCACTGACTTCCACCCTTATCTCATTTTTGTTTTCATGGATATCATCATCAAATACTCTTTAAAATCTGTGTTAGTGGCAACATTTAGAACTTTTACAAATATTTGGTTTTTTTGGTGTTTAGCTTTTTGAGTTCTTTATATACCTTAGTGATTAGTGCTCTATCTGATGTGTGAGGGGTAAAGGTTTTCTCCCAAGATGTAGGCTCTCTATTCACCACACAAATCATTTTTTTTGCTGAAAAGAAGCTTTGTAGTTTGAGTCCATCCTATTTATGGATGCCCTTCAGTAGATGAATGGATAAAATATGTGTCATATATACACAATGGAATATTACTCAGCAATAAAAGAGAATAAAATCATGGCATTTGCAGGTAAATGGATAGAGTTAGAGAAGACAATGCTAAGTGAAGTTATCCAATCCCCCCAAAACAAATGCCAAATGTTTTCTCTGATATAAGGAGACTGATTCATAGTGGGAGGGAAAGGGAGCATGGGAGAAATAAACAATCTCTAGATAGGGCAGAGGGGTTGAAGGGTAAGGGAGGGGCATGGACTAATTAATGATGGTGGAATGTGATGATCATTTCTATCCAAAGTACATGTATGAAGACACAAATTGGTGTGAAAATACTATGTATACAACCAGAGATATGAAAAATTGTGCTCTATATATGTAATAAGAATTGTAATGCTTTCTGCTGCCTATAAATAAAAGAATACATAAAAAATAAAATAAAGTAAAATAATTTTATTTAAAAAAATTTTAAAAAATATTTCAAATCATACAAACATGATATAACCACATCAAACTCTAATGAACACCCCAAAAAAATTTTCATAAAATACTTTGCTACTGAAATAGCACCTCTAATCATAATAAAAATAATTTGAGTTTAGCACATTTAAATATTTGAGGTGAGGTATCAAAACATTTGCTTTTGCATTTGTGAAGTGAACAGATATATTAGTCCTTAAGAGTTGAGTTGGGCAGGCAGTTTAGGTAATTTGACACTAAGATAATTGCCCTGGCTGTGACTTTCATTGGTGGAATTGTGATTAAGATGGTCTTAAGGTTACCCTGATCTTGACTAAATTTCAGGCAGATTTCTTCATGCCTGTAGAACCCTGAAATTCATTTTCTTCAAGTGGTTGTTTTAGAATACTTCATTTTCTTCATGCATTTACTTTAAAACACTTACTAATTGACAATTTTGTCTCTGCCCCTTTGGGGTCTAAATCATAAAAGCAACTTGCAAGTGTTAAAACTCAGGAATATCTTTCTCAAAGACCTGAGAGCCATCCCCTTAAAATGTAGTCATTGTCATCATCATCATCATCATCATCATCATCATCATCATCACCATCATTAAAGAAGATAGAATTTCTCTTTCCTGTCCCTGTGGGAAACCAGGAACCTAAGTTCTAAATTCCATAGCAACAATTTACAAACAATAGATGGACTTATCACTTTGACCAAACTCCCACTAACTTTCACTGGTACTTTTTTAACTAGCTCACCCCTATTTAAAAATACACTTCAATATTTTGTTTCAATAGATTTGAGTTCAGGCTCTTCTTTTGCAATAGTACTGAATAAAGGTATGTTGCCTGTTTAACTCCATCCAGTGATGTTTCTCCTTGACCATGGCTGAATGATCCATGAACCTGTTTCCACATTCAGAGAAAAGAGTTTACTCTGGCACCTATGATTTCAAAATGGAGTTTCTTGTGCTTTCCAATATCTGAGCATCTAGTTATAAGTATTTTTCATTCTTCCTACTCATATATTAACAATAGAAAGACTGAGAATTCAGTTCTCGATAATTGTAAATTTTGTAGTCAATTTGACTTTCATGGCCAGGAATAATCTGAGCTCTCTAGCAAAACAATACAGTCTTGATATTTGTGAGAATGAATTCAGTTCATGAATACATGCTTTCTTTTATAAGTCAGGAAAATAATAATCATAACTGAACTACTGTTCTGACTTTCATAACTACTGTTCTAATTCTGACATTTTAAATATTATATATATATTAGTTTGTGTTTCAAGTAAGTTTTTCTTGTCCCAACAAAATAAAGTGGTAGAAGAGAAGAGTTGTGTGACATTCCAGACTCAGCATGTCCATAAGCAATCTCTCATCCACATGATTTCCAAGAAGCTTTGACAGCCACCTTCCAACATACATACCATCCACAGAGACCTGACTTTTTCATTGCCACATTTGCTAATATAGGAGATAAAAACATCTGTGAATTCAGAAGCCCTAAGTCAAAGTTTCCGCTGGTAACTGGCTAAGGAAATTTTTCCAGATCCTTTCCACCAGCACAGAGCAGGGAAAAAGAAAGATCTGAATAGGATATTAGCAAGTGAAAGGAAGATATTATAATGTGGAAAGAAGGGCGAATTCTCTCTCCCTGAAAAGCAGAGCTTCACAGGATTCCTGGACATTAATGTTCCTTTTATAAGGAATTTTAAACACTACAAATGAAAAATTATAAAAGTTGAAAATTGTTCAAGTAATAGTCCTTAATTTTGAAATTTCTATCACCAGTTAATCTGTATGTTTCTATTTTAGAAGACAGAAGATAGACTTGTTTCCTGTTAAAACAACTATTGCTTGGGTTCTTCTAGTTAATGAGTAGTTTTTTCTTTAAAGAGAAAGATTTCTCCCTGACCTGGAGAAATCTTACACATAAGGATTCACCATAAATAAGCAAGTCCACAGTGAGTTTTATGGCCACTTCCTAGTCCAAAAGAATATATGAATCTTCAGTTTAGAAAAGAGCTGAAGTTTCTACTGTCATGTAGAGAACAAGCCCAGACATGGAGGGCTATATCCTTCGCTAGATGCCAGAGCTTAGGGAATGCTGGAGAGCTGAGTCCAGTTCAAGGACAAGAGCAATCTCCAAGTAGGTTCCAGCAAGGGGGAGAAAATGAAAGTGAATGTGTTCCTACTCATTATTATTGGAATCTATTATTTGTAGATTGCATTAGGAAGAGGACCAAAGAACTTTCCTGTACAGGAATGACTGGATTGCTATTTGAAGTCTTATCTCCAGCCGGCAATTCATAAGCCTTATGATTTAAGTACAGACCTCCCTTCAAGTCCTTCAGATGTAGTCATTAAAGAATCATCCATCATCCTTTTTTAGTGTTACATTTCCTCTTTTAAGAAAACATAGGCATTACTGTGGCATCTTTTGTAGATTTTAGGATAAATAGACTTCACTAAATTTAAGAGGAAAGATGACAACCAAAGAAATTTTTAAAAAATGTTACTAACAGCAAACAACCTTTGCTTGAAGGGCCCTGGGAGCAGGTGCACTTCAGGGTAGGCTATGGATACCAATCTCTAATTTACAGTGATCATCAGTGGTCAAGCCCAGGTCCTAATACTTCCTACATAATGTTGGAGATGAAGTTTATGCTTCATTTCCCTTGTTCTAACAGATGACTTCCTAGACCACAAATGCCACAGCCAACTCTTGATTTTTCCATCATGCTCATTGACTTCTAACCTTGAAAATTAAAATAGCCAGTACCATTGATTTTCTGATATTTTATGGGATTTAGATTCAGAAAACAATAAGATTTAATATACACCCTGTTCTTGTTAACCAGGAGTCTTCAATTTGCAGCCAAACTTGGACATGTGTAGCTGGTGAAGAGGAAATATAAAACTTTTGCCTGAAGCCATGCTAAGCGTAACATGTATTTCCAGCTTTGTTTCCAAACCTCAACCCAGGTGGTCAGACAACGTCCTGCCATTTCCATTCTTCCTCTTCCAAATTAGAGACTTGGCTCTTAAAAGTACCACCAGAAGTAGTTACCACTGAAAATAGACATATTTTCCTCTCATGTGGTTGACAAAGAGCTGTTAGATTTGTTTCAGACAATGACAACAAGCTACTTTTCTCTATTTAAAAATCTCTTTTGCGTTCTTAAACTTTTTGATTAGAAAGAGAGTCTGATACTTTAGGAAAATCTACTGGCATAAGCTAATGTGTTTGTGAATCAAATATCCATGAAATAAACATGCTAAGACTTTTAATTTTTACAATTACAATTTCTTTTTAATTTTCTAAAAAATGCAAACGAATGTAAATATAATATAACCCAGGTAATAGGTTAAAAAAATACGTGTGAATGGGTAAATGCTTAAAAACTGATATTTGATGTGCAGAATTGAAACACACAGCACGTACACTGAGAGGTACAAGTGCCACAGCAGTGCAAAACTTGAATAAGGCAGGATTGCAGATAAACCCACTAACAGCAAAATGCTGACAAGCCCTGTGTACTGATCATTCAGTCTGAAATTTTTATTTTAGAATTTCTGATTTAACTTTAGAAATCCAAATAAGTGACCAATGCTTTCTTTTTATAGGTGTTAGTGTTACATGTGAAATAATGATGGTGGAATGTGAAGATCATTATTATCCAACGTACAGGTATGAAGACACGAATTGGTGTGAATATACTTTGTATACAGACAGAGATATGAAAAATTGTGCTGTATACATGTAATGAGAATTGTAATGCATTCTGCTGTCATTTATAAATAAAAAGAAAAAAGAAATAAGGAGAGCTTTGGGTGGAAATCATATAGATAATAATGGCTTCCTGTTACTACTACTCTGAAATAACAGGCCAAATACTTTATATGGGTGTCTCTACTAAAAAATTTCATAATTACTCTGTGAGTAATAGATTGAAGCATATAAAATTGTAATATTAGGCATTTTGCTTTTCAAAAAAAAAAAAGAAAAAAAAAGCAATTTCATAAGGTTCAACCAAACAGCTATCTCAGGCTCTATTTTTGCTGAACAGAAAAATAAAGGGCTACCAGGTTAAGTAATGTGATCCAAAATGCAGACAGGTATTTAGCATGACTGGTGTTTAACATCATTTGTCTTGAATTCAAATTACACTAACTTCTTGGATATGCTGTGTTGAGGTTCAACCCTGAGGGTCTGTTTATTTCAAGACCCACAAACTCTGGTGCTTCACTCTGTTTGGGAGGAGGCAGGGCAGTCTGGATTATGTCGGACCCGCGACCTGCCTTCAATTTCTTTCCAGCAAGATCCGCTGGGCCCCCAGGGCATCACCTACAAGAGCCCACTCTGGATGAACCTTTCTGCAGCCAAAGTCTGTCCTTAAGAAGGATGACTGAAACATTATGGGACCCCTGTGTGTCTGCTCTCGTGGAACTGTCATCATTGACAATAAGCGTTACCTCTTCATCCAGAAACTGGGGGAGAGTGGGTTCAGCTATGTGGCTAGTGGAGGGGTTACATGACAGACACTTCTACTCCCTGAAGCAAATCCTGTGTCAGGAGTAGGAGCAGCAGGACCTGGAGGAGGCTCAGTGGGAAGCCGACAGGCATTGCCTCTTCTACTACCCCAACATTGTTTGCCTCTTGGCTTACTGTCTGAGAGAGTGTGGTGCTAAGCATGAGGCCTGGGTGCTGCTACCAGGGCTGGGAATGTGGCTCAAGCGGTAGCGCGCTTGCCTGGCATGCGTGCGGCCCGGGTTCGATTCTCAGGACCACATACCAACAAAGATGTTGTGTCCGCCAATAACTAAAAAATAAATATTATACAATTCTCTCTCTCTCTCTCTCTCTCTCTCTCTCTCTCTCTCTCTCTCTCTCTCTCTCACTCTCTCACTCTCTCTTTAAAAAAAAAAAAAAAAAAAAAGAGAGTTACGCTGTGGGATGAAATAGAAAGGCTGAAAGACAAAGGCAATTTCCTGAATGGAGGATCAAATCCTTGGCTGCTGTTGGTTATCTGCAGAGGCATTGAGGCCATTCATACCAAAGGTTTGCCCACAGGGACCTGAAGCCCACCAATATCTTGCTTGGAGATGAGAGGAAGCTAGTTTTCATGGACTTGGGTTCCATGAATCAAATATGTATCCAAGTGGAGGGTTCCCGCCAAGCTCTGACCCTTCAGTCCCTAGGTTGTGTGCTTTATGCCATGATGTTTGGGAAGGCCCTGATGACATGGTGTTTCAGAAAGGCGACAGTGTGGCCCTTGCTGTGCAGAACCAACTCAGCATCCCACAAAGCCCCAGTCATTCTTCAGCACTTTGACAGCTGCTGGCCTCCATGATGACTGTGGACCTGCAGCAAAGCCCTCTCATTCCTCTCCTCCTCAGTCAGTTGGAGGCACTGAAACTCACAGCTCCAGGCCAGCACACTACTCAAATCTGAACTAACCAGTGGTCACATTGAGATGGCTCCATGTGCCTTGGAAAGAGGCTCTTATCCCTCATTGCAAATTCATCCTTTCCATCCAGGGCTGCTCTTAACAGTTGGTTACCAGGGATGAGGATCCTTATCTCAGTTCTCTCTCTCTGCTCTTTTATCCCAATACATAGGCAAGGGGCCTGACGGGTAGTGAGGCTGGAGGAGAAAGTGAAACAGAGAAAATATGGTGCACAACTCTGAGCTGGACTGCTGGGCTCACATCATGTTCTGCTTTCAAATCTGCAAGCAGGAGAATGTATAAACAGGAGAATAAAGTGAAAGCAGGTTGGTGTGGAGAAAAAGAAAAAACAAGACCCACAAACTATTTTTCCCCCAACCAATTCAGTCTGGTAAACTTCCTAGAGGGAATACGAGTCAATTTGTTTTCTTACTCTGTCAACTAAATGCATTCAGACTTTAAGAATTTGACTCTGAGTACAAGTTCACTCCTTCAGGACCAAAGAAATGAGACCTATATTCCCAGAGAATTCAGGGGAAGAAAGACTTTAGTGCCATTTTGATGTGTGTTTTGAAAACCAGATAGGGATTCACAATGCTGGGGAGGGGAGTTCATGCTTGGTATTCCTGTATATGTGAATTCTCATGAGATCTGACTTAAATAGTATTTAAATTAATTTCTGCTGTGCAGACCTTTTGTCTTTCATATTTCTCTCTTTTTTTCTTATTCCTGAGAGTTTAGGTATCCATCATCTGCTGGTTTCTCTATGATTATTGTTAAATGTGAGCAAATCTGAGAGCTCTCATGCAAATAAGTCATGGCCAAGTAAGTACTAAATATTTAAAAAAGAAAGAATTATGGATTATCCAAGTTTTAATATTATCTCTGTATATTTTTTAGTTTTTAAAATAGATTTTTGAAAATAGACTTTAGCTCTCTGTACTTTTTTCCAAAATTTCATGCTCAAGAAGATTTTGATACTATGTCCACAAAATACATAATTATTTTTTGGTTTATTAAGAAGGTGTAGAATAATATCAAAACATAAAAGTTTTATCTATTATAAATGGGCTAGAGATTATTTAACACATAAACTGGGAACTGAGAAAATATGTTCAATCAATTTTTTCAGTGATCTCTGAAACAACTCCAATGAATGGAAACAGATTTCTCAAATAGTGTTTTACCAAAACATTAACAAATGTTCTGTATATGGGGAAAATAGCACATATGTTTGGGAAATATCACATAACTCATCTTCATTGGCAGATCCACATTATATGACATGTCAAAGTCTTTGAAATTTCACAAAAGAGAAATAACCATGTAACATGTTAACTCCTTGGATTACAATCCTATTTCCAAATACCCTCTGACCTTAAAGGATATATATATATATACTTTTCCATAAAAGGTATATTAGAATCTGGTAAAACATTAGTGTTTGGTAAATCTTATTTTGGTGGACATTGACTTTGAAAAGGAAGATTTGAAGTAAAATTTTCAAGAGCCATCCCTGGGCTATATATGAACCAAATATCAGCATTACAGCTAGTGAATAGGAGAATCTGGTGTTTGGGAATTTCCAGCAGAAATTTCTTCTGGCCAAGAACACCCACATATGTGACTTATGCAGCTCTGCCTGGTCCCACACAGGATCGGAGATAGGGTGACCTGCTGCCGCCGCACAGCCTCTCAGAGATGGGTGTGACCTGCCAAGATGCCAATCAACCTGCTGACTGCAAGACATCAAGAAGTAAGACTCCACTCCTGAAACCTTATCTCTGCCTTTGTTTTACCCTCTTAAATAAACCACAGGAGCCATTTTCTAATTGTCCAGCTCCAGCTCCTGTGTGGGCTGAATCTATCAGGAGCTGTACTTCAAAACTATAATTCTGAGTCTGCTTCTTTTTTCTTCAGTAACTATTTCTGACTTAAGTTCTCTGGTGGCTTATAACCTTCTGGGCAGGAAAAAAGGACCCCCCAGTGAGGTGCTGGCTGCCTCCGGATACAAAATCAATTAGAAGAATATTTATTAAGTAATTATTATGTTTAAGACATGCTCCATGCTTTCTCTGAAACACACTTTTAAGAAAGGTCTGGCCCTGAATCTGTTGATTATCTCAGCAAATCACTTAGATATTATTATAGGTTGAAATATGTTTCTACCAAAAAAAATTGAAGTAGTCTTAACCAGTACCTATAACTGTGATATTCTTTATAAATAGTATAAGAGATGATCAGTTAAACTGAAATAATTAGAAATGACTCTGACTCAACAAGAATGGGTCTTGGGAAAAAGTGAGATTTGGACAGTGGCACAAACAGGAAAAATACCACAGGAAGCCTGAAATTACGCAGGTATAAGGTATTTGAAAAAAAAAATTGCATTTCCTATAATAATAACAATGAAATTACTAGAGATAAATTTAATAAAATTAATAAAAATGCATAGAAATTTTAGAAACTAGGGGAGAAGCCTGGAACAGATCCACTCTCCATGAATTTGGAGAAAGAATCCATCCCGTTGGTCTCAGACTCATAGCCTTCAGATCTGTGAGAAAATGAGTTTCTGTTACTTAAGCTAACAAGTTTGTGGTCCTTTGTTACAATATTCAGAAAAACTAATGCAGACATATTCAGAATACAGTAACCAGCAATATTTCTCCTCTGAAACATCAATGACTACTAGTGCAAACAATATTTATTAAAGAATTTCAGATAAAATAAGACCATATGAAGTCCAAATGTATAGAGATGGCTAAAAAAGGAAGGAGAGTGTTAGAAATGAGGAGGAGCCACAAGAAATCAAACACATGCTCGAAAGTAGGTGGGCAAGGCATTTACTTTTGACAGAAGGCGATGCTACAGAACCTGGGTAGCAAGCGTGCCTGGGCAGGAAGTCTGCCCACTGATATACCTAACAGCAGCATTGCCCTTCACCCTGATTGAAAAACTTAGGGATAAGTTTTTCAATTGGCTAATTAAAAATTAGGATGAGCAAAGGGAAGTGCTATAATTAAAATAGATAAAATTGGATCCGTTAAAGCTGAATACTATAATCTGAAAATTCTTACAGATAGGAAACATTGTTGGTGGATTACTAAAAAAATTAACTTCACACAGGAAAAAAATGCAACTATGTAATAAAATGAATATGTTAAATTATTTGCCTATAGTAATTATTTCATTATGAGTATATCATCTAAAAAAACAAGTTACTTACCTTAAATTTATGCAATGTAAGTAAATAAATCAATACTTTATCATTTCAAACTCATTGTGCTTTTTATTGCTAATAGAACCTATTTTCCAGAATAAATATTGGAAATACTGGATGTTTGCTTTGTTTATCTTTCTTGTCCACATGTCAACTATTAGGCCACAATACTCTGCAGGTGCCTGGGATCATATAGGTACTATAGGGGAAAAGTTTATTTAAAGTTTATTTAACTCCTATAAATTTACAGTTAGAATGGACCATTTATTTCTAAAACATCTATAAGAGGAAAGCAGATATTCATTAACATGTATATTTTATATCTACAGGGAGAAGCCCAGAGAACGAGTAAATCTCAAAAAAAAAAAAAGGTGGCTTTGAATTCTAGCTCTTATTGAAACTTCAACAAATACCAGTACATTTTTAGAGAAGTAACAAGACAAAGGAAAAGAAATTTGAGTGTTAGCAGGTAGCAATTTGGGGGGAAGACAAACAATAACAGATAAATGTTAGCTGATTAGCTGCTTGATATCAATTCCTCTGGTATCTTCTCATGGCTGATGAGGGCCTAAAACTATCATCTGTGGTCAACTTCTGTTCTCTCTGTAAGAGAGTGTAGGACAGGATACATATTCTTGTAAATTGATGGCTTGTCTAGGAAAACAGGGAGGACAGAGAACTCTCCTGACTGGATATTTATCTTCAGCTCAATGCTCTATATTTGTCTTCAGCTCAACACTCTGATATTCTAGTCTTCCATATTACTCAACCAATTCATATTGTGTGAATGAATAGATGAATTAATAAGGATGAAATGAAGTCTATACTGCTTCAATCATACATACCAAAACAAAAGTTTCTGAATCCAAATAATTTTATTTTTCTGTTTCAATTTTTCTTTTTATTGATGTGTATATGTATTTTTTTTTTGTTTTGTTTGTGCGAGGCACACTCCAGGTGCTGGTACTACAACAGTGATTTGGGGTACCATATACAAGGGAAAGACTTTGAGTTATCTCTAAAAGGATTAACTTGATCAGATTTACTTTGACAGTTAAGATGGGAACAAGTTCAGAGAAAGATATAGACAAGTGATTTTGTAATAGAACTCATCATAGATTCTGGGGTCTTGCCAAGGATCAGCAAAAAGGATGAGAAGGATGATATAAAACAGAGAGAGGAGATGGCATGGAGTTAGTGAACACCTGGAGTAAAATGAGAGTCTGGGATTTACATTATTAGCTAGTGATGAGATGAAATAAGAAGTAGAAAAAAGGGAGTTTTTCTTTTTCTTTTCAAGATGGAGAGAGATTTCATGTTCAACTTTGGGCATGCTCTATCTATATGCCAGGCTGATGGTACAACAGTGTTTTGCTTACCTCAAGGGAATTTTGGACATGGAGGGAAATGTGCCACAAATATCGTTCCTCATGTTACAGAAGGGGGGATCATTCATGAGACTCAAAGCTACACTGAGTTTTGTGCATAATTAACATCTTTTTTAAGTGAAAGACACTTCAAAAATTTTTATTTTAAAGGAAAAATGTTGGCTATCAGAAAGTTGTGATAATGTTTGTATTTTTAAGAAACTTTGATCTTATTTCTCTATAGACAGTAGATAATTCTGATAAATGTATGAAGCATAGAAACTAATGCATGTGTTTGGGTATCACATGTATAGCATAAACTTGGGTCTCTTTCCTGGTGAATATTCAAAACAACTTCTTCCAAAATAGCCTCAGTAGAGAAAATGAGCATGATATCTTTATAGAATCACATTTTTGGTATTATAACTAAAGGTCAGTTGTCATATTTGGTATGATCTCTGATTTTTCAGGATTTTATAGCACATTAAATCATATCTGGCAGGATATTGCTATTTCAGCTTTGGTTAAAAATGTTTTCATTCCATTGTATATGTTGTACAGCACATTTTATAAAGAGAATAATTTATTCAGAAATTTGAGATACCTTCTTTTATACACAAACCCAGAATAGGCATTTTGCAAAAATACTTAATTCATTTTAGCTTTTAGAATAACAAAATTAGAATTGCACATTTACAGTGAGATCATCTGCTAATGACATTTTTATGTAATGTTAGCAGAATGTGGAATATTTTTATTCTACTTGCATTACTTCAAAGAAATTGTGTGTTTATAAAATACAGTCTTTAGAATGATACTCAGATGAAGAGAAGTGTAATTTTTTTTTCAAAATAAAGTCTTCTTTATTGTTATCCCTCCCTTTTCTGGTGATGCAGAATGATAGACCTGCTAACCTTGAAAGACCAGGATAGAAGAGGTGAATTAGTCACTCAGTATAAATTAATATGTAAATCAAATCTAATATAACCTAGGAAATAGGTTCAGAAATATGTGTGAATGGGTAATTGCTTAAAAAATGATATTTGATGTGCAGAATTAAAACACACAGTGCATACACCGAGGGGTACAAGTGCCACAGCAGTGCAAAACTTAAGTAAAACAGAATTTCAGGTAAATCCACTAACAGAGAATCAGCAAAATGCTGACGAACCTTCATTCTGCCCTGAGTAGTATCATCCAGGAGAATGTCCCTCATTCCCAGGTTATTACACCAATTTAGCAGAAAATTGTAAATTATCAGTATTATCCAAATATTATTTTAGAAGTTTAAATTGCAAGGCCTCTATTCACATAGTTGAGCACATTGCATACTGATTGTAAAGGTGGACTGTCTTAGGGATTTTGCATTTCAGGGATGATATCAGTTGCAGACTGGCCAGTTCATTGCTAGACTTTCTGAGAAGTTAGAGGGATGTATTAGTCAATAATGATTAGTCTGTTTCAACATTCTAGATTCTAGAAATAATTTTCATTGAAAAATATCTCAAATCTCATTCATCTTTATAATTTTGAGCCCATGGTGAAACCTGTCAGAAAATAATTTGTCGTTAAATTTAAACAATAAAAAATAAGCATATTACAGTAGTCCATATTATCTGAGGTTTCACATTACACAGTTTTTTTGCCATTATCAATTATGATCCGATATTGTTAAATGGAAAATTCTAGAAATAGACATATCATGCATTTTAACCAACTTTTATCAAAGTAGGATGTTACTCAATTTTATTAATATCATGCATTTTAACCAACTTTTATCAAAGTAGGATGTTACTCAATTTTATTAATAGTTCTTGCTATTATTCTCTTACTATGACTATTTATAAATTAATCATTTCCATAAGTATGCCTAGGGAAAAAACATAGTATCTATAGGTTTTAGAACAATCCATGGTTTTGAGTATCTGTAAAACATCTTGAAATGTATCCTTTGCAGGTATTGTTAAACTTCAATATGTACAAGCTGGGAAAAAAATATATGAGGTTGGCTCATGATTAGATTCTTTGGAGTGTGAAAAAGCAGAAATGTATCTCCCATACATGCTTATTTCTTCAATGATAATAACGATGGTGGATGTAATGCATTCCACTATTGTCATGTATGTAAGAAATAAATTTTAAAAAAAGAACTAGTTCTTGGTTTCACAAAAATAATAATAATAATAATAATAATAATAATAATAATAATAATACATTGATGGCAATCTACTATAATATGCTCTCTTTCACTTCAATTTAATTATTTGAGTCCACAATATTTTTCTTAGTCTTGATAATGCTTTGCCATTTTTTTTAAAAAAGAAACCTTGTTTGATTGATATTTTGTATTATTTTTCTATTGACTCATTTCATTTTTCTCTGTTCCTATATTTATTATTTCCTTCTTCCTCTAACTTTGGTTTAGTTTTTCTCTTTTTTTTTTCTAGTCTCTTCCAATATAAAAATAGATATTGGTTGTGATTTTTCTTCTTTTTTAGTATAAATACTTGCAGCTATAATTTTTCTCTCCTTTTTTTGCTACGTTACAAACGTTTGGTTTCTTGCTTTTTTTTATTTGTCTCAAGATATTTTGTAATTTCCCTTGTGATTTTTTCTTTGACTTGTTAAGTATTAAAGATTTTTAGTGATTAAGTGGATATTTGTAGATTTCCCTATTTTTCTGCAATTGATTTCCAGTTTTATTCCATTACCACCACAGAAGCTACTTTGTATGATTTCAATTAAAACATTAAGGCTTACTTTATGGCCTCACATTATTATCTATTCTAGAGAATATTCTATAACCACCTCAGGAAAAAATATTTAATGTAGTATTGTGGTGTAATGTGTCCTATTTGTCTGTGAGGTTCCGTCAATCTTTAGCATTGTCCAAGTCCTCTAATTCCATCTTGAATTTCTGTATTCATTCCATTATTAAATGTAGATATGAGGTCTCTGATATGAAGCCTCTTAATATTATTGTAGAGCTATCTCTTTCTTCCTTTAGTTGTGTCAATTCTTCATTTACTTAGGAGTTCTGATGTTTGGTACATATGTTTATAATAATCATGTCCTTGATTTGCCTCTTTCATCTTTATCTAATGACCTTCTTTGTTTCTTACATAGTTTTTAACTTAAATTCTACTTTTAAATATTAGAAAAGCTACACCTACTCTCTTTGGGTTACCAACTGCATGTAATATATATTTTTGGTACTTTAAATTTCAATTCATGCATATTTTTAGACCCGAACTGAAACTCTTTTAGCAAGAAAATAGTTACATCCTCTTTCTTTATAAAATTTATTCTAACAACCATTGTCTTTTGATTGGGAGGTTTAATATATTTGAATTTAAAAGAATTATGGTTAGGGAATTATGCTGCTGAATTGTTAATTTTTTTCTCTGTATAATATCTTTCTAGCTACAACATCACTAGGTGTTCAGAAGTTTTCATTCCACAATCTTAAGGGACCACTCTTGGACACTCAGCCCTTTCCTGACTGTCATTATGCAACACATCACTGTAGTAAAGAAAAACAGAACTTCAGCTCAATCAATCAGAAATAGCCAGTTAGACTGTAATCATTTAATCAGGGACTTTCCAATGTAACAAATCCAATAAAGCAACTGTAGAATAACAAATCAATTATTTACTCTAACAAAAGTTTTCCTTTGCATTCCTTCATTGGAGCTTATAAACCACCTCTAGTTTGGAGTAGTCTAATTCATTACCCTTGTTTGCTTAAATAAACTCTTTGATTTTTTGCCTCAGTTTACCTTTTAAACAGCACAATATAGGACATTCCAATTAGAAACAACAAAATTATATGGGAGTTTAGGAAATATTCTTAAAAATATGAGTCTAATATGCCTAAAGTATGTAAACTCTGTAAGTTAATTCAGATGAAGTTTAATAATTTAATGAAATTATTTAATCAAATTATTTGTTTCTAAATAAGAAAATATTCATGTTTGTTTTAGACATATTTTTCATTGCTGTGACCAAAAGACATGAAAAGAACAATTATCGAAGGAAAAGTTTTTTTGGGGGGCTCACAATTTCAGAGTTCTTAATCCATACATGGCTGACTCCATTCCTCAGGGCCTGAGGTGAGCATCATGTTTGAAGTGTGTGGTGGAGGAAAGGAGCTGAAAGGAGAGAGAGAGAGAGAGAGAGAGAGAGAGAGAGAGAGAGAGAGAGAGAGAGAGAGAGAGAGAGTTAATTCTCTTTGCTGCAGACAAAATATAGTCAAAGGCACCAATGACTCACCTCCTACAGGCACACCCTTCTTGCCTACAGTTAATCCCTATCAATGGATTAATGCACTGATTAGGTTCGGATTTCATAATACAATCATTTCACCATTAAACTTTCTTGCATTTTCCCATACATGAGCTTTTCAAGGGACACCTCATATTGAAGCCATAACAATGTATATAGAATATTGATGGAAGAAGGAATTTAAATGATATGGTTATATTTTTAAAACAATACAATTTAAGAGGAATTTATAATTTTCCTAAAACTTCTCTTGAAGGCACAGTAGTGAGTACATTCCTTATAATTGTAACAACTGTGTGGCTGGAATTTCCTGAATAATCTGAAAATATTATAAAGATATGGTGTTCATATCAACTTTAGTTTATAATTCTAAATAGATAATGAAATGAATTAATGGTTATTTAAATTAACTATAATTCATCCAGTTACTACCCAGAAAAATGTGTGTGTATGTGTATGTACACACACACACACACACACACACACACACACATATATATATATATATATACACACATATATAATAAGCTTTTTTCAAGCAGTGTAATAATAGTTTTGTAATAATGGTTTCTGGCAGAAATGCATTTTCACATAGCCCTATGCTAAAATTAAGCAGTCGGAATACAAACAAGCTGGATTCAATGTCCAAGTTTTTTATTATTTGTAGAAGTTGTCAGCAGTTGACATAAAAACTGAAATTCATTGACTGTCTTAAGGGCAGGTTTAAAGTGTCACTAATAATTGCTCTATCACAGTTATTGTACTGATTTAGAGTCTCAATTCTTGCTGATTATGTATGTGAGAAATATTTTTTATTATTTTAAGTAGAGAAAGCTTTTCTTCTATCACCATTTTTTTTACAAATTTAGACAGGCATACCCATTTCCTATTTATTCTGTCATATAAAGAAAAAATTGTTTTATAGCTCCTTTTTTATTCTATATATGGTGATTAACTTTTCTATGCCCATTATTTGTAGCATAGTTGCCAAAATATGCAATTTTTGACACCCAGAAAGATTATGGCAATTAATCTGTGGTTATATAATAGTAAAAAATTTCATATAAACAGGGATTGCATGAATAAATGTGATGAGCAGTTCCAAAACATTCATGGATTACTTCCCAGTCACCTGCAAAATGTTAGCACTGAGAATATACTAAATCGGGAGTATTCATTCATCAATGTGTAGATATCATGGATTGAAAATTGTTTATAAAGGTGGATGTGGATGCAAGCCTATAATTCCAGCAAATTGGGAGGTTGAGGCAGGAAGTGTGCAAGTTCAAGACCACCTCAGCAACTTAGCAAGGCCCTGTCTCAAAATACAAAAAAAAAAAAAAATCAAAAGAAAAGGGCTGGTGATTTGGTTCAGAAGTTAAGCTTAAAATACTCATAGTTTTTATGTCTACTATAGATTATAATTGATGAAATTTGATAAATATACTAAGAAACAAAAAGTAGATTTAAAAAACTAGTATGTTTGTTTTTTATTGTCATATAATACATAATTAAATAGTGTAATCAAAAAAGGCATCTGCAAAGGGGATACACTTTTAACAAGTATATTTATTTTGTTTTGAAAGAAAACATGAGGTTTCTGAAGCAGAGACAAAGTTATTCCTTATAGTTATAAATGCATTGGTTCTCCTTGCATCCACTTTTTTTTTTTTAACTTCAGGGTGAGATAATGATATCAGATGTCACTCTTCTTTTTTATGTTTTTTTTAATGTAATTTTTAAATTTATATATGACAGCAGAATGCATTACAATTCTTATTATATAGAGCACAATTTTTCATATCTCTGTATACATAGTATATTCACACCAATTCGTGTCTTCATACATGTACTTTGGATAGTAATGATCATCACATTCCACCATCATTAATTATCCCATGTCCTCTCCCTTCCCCTCCCACCCCTCTGCCCTATCTAGAGTTTTTCTATTCCTCCCATGCTTCCCCTCCCTACCTCACTATGAATCAGCCTCCTTATATCAAAGAAAATATTCAGCATTTGTTTTTTGGGGATTGGCTAACTTCACTTAGCATTATCTTCTCTCATCCATCCATATACCTGCAAATGTCATAGCTTTTATTCTCTTTTATTGCTGAGTAACAATCCACTGTGTACATATGCCACATATTTTTTTCCTTTTAAAAAAGGGAATGTTTAAACCACAGGAAAATCACAAAGTTTATGAATCTAGAAGATTGTATGTAATGTAGCCATCTGATACCACCTCTGAAAAGAAAGTGAGAACTTTAAGCTTTCAAATATTTTACTGTCATTTGGAGGAGAAATGCTTGGTTTGGGGTTTCATAACCCTTTGAAATATAATCACACTTCTATGGGGAGTAAAACTCTCTCCAGAGACCTATCACTATCTTGAATATGCACTATATTCATGATATTTAGTCATTGCTTTACTTCCATGACTATTATAGTTATCTCAGATTGCAACTATTGCTGTCAATATTTGTTCAGAAAGCTTAATTATAAGAAAACTTCAAAAAATAATAGTATAAAATTAAAAGAATTATGAGACTAATAACAACAATTTTGAAAAATAGGACTATCCAAGAAGTCAGTAGGTTTAAAGATTTACTAGGGGAACAAAAAGATAATGAACAAATAACAGCAGAAAATATCTAGATGTGCTTGAGGAATTTTGAGAAAACCAGTGTAGTGCCTGCAGAGATTACACTAGTGAAGGGATCCACTGAGTGCAAAGTAACTAAGACACCAAGTGGGCAACCCAGAAGTGTGGCAAATGGGCAGAATGGGATGAACACAAGATAAAATGTGTCTCGAGTACCTGTACAATATCTCCTGAGGTGTGGAATAATGGAGATCACAATTAAACATATCTAAAAACAATTTTTTTTTCTAATTTGAAACTTTAATTTACTTTGTAGCTTTATCAGAAATATTGGCCTGTTTGTTCCCCACTATCACTATATAAAACTAGAATCATCTAGAAATTTGTCATAATTTTCCTCCAAAAATCCATCTCCCCCCAAAATTTAATATCATCAGATACACTAATGTTATTATAAATTCACTGTATTTTTTTTTACAGTGGCATCTCTTCTCTCTTCTCTAGCCTTTCCACTGTTACTCATACTCCAAACTAACCTAGTATGAGTTTTCTAAATTGACCTTTTTAAGGAAGTTAACCACCTATTAGAAATCCTTTAAGGATTCTGCATTTCTTTCTTTCTTTTTCTTTTCTTTTCTTTTGTGAGGGGGAGTGGGATTGAACTCAGGGGCATTTGACCACTGAGCCATGTCTCCAGCCCCATTTTCTATTTTATTTAGAGATAGGGTCTCACTGAGTTGCTTAGCATCTTGCTTTTGCTGAGACTGGCTTTGAACTTTCGATCCTCCTACCTCAGCCTCCCCAGCCCCTGGGATCACAGGCATGAGCCCATGCCCAGCGATCCTTCTTATTTTTCACACACTCTTTCTTCTCTGAGTGCTGCCTATCTCACTTATTGGTTTGTCTTCTCCCACTCAGGTACATGTACATTTATTCTTAAAGTGCAGTTGTTCACCCGGGGCATTTATTCTAAAAATGATATTGTTTACCAGGTGCATTTATTTTTTCAGTGAATAAATCTGCTAAAAGTAATTGTGACTGAAAAAAGTAATTGTGATTTAAAAATATGATTGGAACAAAGTTTTTCTCTGCTTTGAACATATTTCATTTATTATACTAACCAATTCCCTATATCCTTTACAATTCACATCAGTATCACATTCTCTAGGAAATATTATCTTCCTTTTGATTATGTTTTTAAAGGCTTGTCTTTGTGATTTCCTGACATTTCACCATGCTTCTATCATATGATTTCTAAAAGTCATTGTTACATTTTCAGAATATTTTTCTAGATATTACCTCTCCAAAAATATTGTATTATTTTTTTTTACTTAAGACTATTCCTAGTTCTAAATATGTGTGCTCAAGGAAATTTTGTCGAATAAGAGAGTAAATTAATGAATAAATTAATTGCACAACTGGATAAATGGTGCATTTATTGAATGCCTACTGTGTATCATCAAAATATAAAAGCAAGGAGTGACATCAAGATGTATTTACTTGGAAAATTAGCAGCATGAAGCACTTTTTCTTAATGGCTTTTGTTATAAATATATGTATTGAAGAAGTTCAGATTATATAATCTTCTGAATAAAAATGACTAATTAGTTAATTTACCCCTTTCATCTATTTTTATAAACATATAAAAATGACATTTTCTAACTATATTTATTTTATTCAAATATTGATGCATTTGGGATTATTCTGTCTGGAGCTATTACAAGTAACATTTTATAATAAATCAGGTTGTGTATATATTGAGAGACAAGCATGAATTACTATTGGCTATAATCTTTGCACTGGCATTCCTAAGTCACAGAATATCATTGTCAGTCTTGTCATATAAAAAAAAAGTTTTCTGTGATGATATGTTTATAACAGTTATATAAGGAAAGATTCATTTCTTCTTATCCTCATGAGTGACTATACTGTTGTCTTTATCCTCATATTTTTTATCTGTATATTGTAATTATACATGCTAATGTGATTCATTGCTATTGTTTGTACATGTATAAATGTATAAAATATGATCGACCCATATCACTCTGCAGTATTTCCACTTTCTCTTCTCTCTTCCCTCTACCTGGTCCATTTCCTCTATTCTACTGATCTCCCTTTCACTCTCAGGAGATTTCCCCTTCACACCACCTTCCCTTTCCTTTTTCTTGTATAGCTTTCACATGTGAAAGAAAAATATATGACCCTTTTGACTTTTTTTGTATTAACATAGTGTTCTCAAGATTCATGTATTTTCCTGTAAATGAAATGTCTTCTTTATGGATGAATAAAACTTAATTGTTTATAGTTTTAATTTGAATTTCCTTAATTGCTAAGATTCTGAACATGTTTTTCATATATTTGTGGGTCATTTGTATTTCCTTGTTTTGAGAAGTGTTAGTTCATATTTGCTCATTTATTAGTTGGGTTATTTGTTTTTTTGATGTTAAGTTTTTTGAGTTCATTATATATACTGAATTTAACCCTCTGTCAGAGAGTAGCTAGGAAATATTTTCCTCCTGTTCTGTAGGTTCTCTCTTCACATTATCAACTGTTTCCTTTTTGATTTTGAACGTTTTAATTTGATGCAATACCATTTATTAATTAATTAATCCCAATTCCTGGTTTTCAGCATTCTATTAAGAAAATCATTGCCTATGCCTATATGCGGAAGTGTTGACCCTGCATTTTCTTTGAGAAATTGCATGGTTTCTCATGTAATTCCTAGGTCGTTGAACCATTTCGAGTTGACTTTTGTGCAAGGTGAGGGAGAAAAGTCTAATTTCATTTTTCTAAATATGAATAAACAGATTTCCCAGCACAATTTGTAAAATAGTATCTTTTCTCCAATGTATGTTTTTGGTATCTTTGTCAAGGTTAAGACGACTTTACCCATGTGGGTTTGTCTCTGTGTCTTCTATTCTGTTCTATTGGTCTATGTGTCTCTTAATGCCAGTACCAGGCAAGTTTTGTTACTATAGCTCTGTAGTATAATTTGAAGTCAGGTAATGTGATGCCTCCTGAACTGTGTATTTAGGTTAGAATTGTTTGCTATATTCTGTGTCTTTTATTCTTCCAAATTAATAAAAACATTAACTAGTAATGTTTTTACTAGTTCTTTGAAGAACATCATTGATATTTTGATGGAAATTGCATTGAATCTTTATATTGATTTTGGTAATATGGCCATTTTGACAATATTAATTCTGCCTTTCCATGAACATGGAAAATTTAGCTACCTTCTTTTGTATCCTTCAATTACTTTCTTCTGTGTTCTATAGTTAGACTATAGAGATTTTTCACTTTCTTCATTGGATTTATTTCAAGATATTTTAATTTTTACAAGCTAATGTAAATATTTTTTCCCCTGATTTTTTCCTCAGCAGATTCATTATTTATATATAACAATATTGATTTTTGTATGTCGATTTTATAACCAGCTATTTTGCTGAATTACCTCTGTAGTATTCTGGTGGCATTTTAGGACTTCTAAATATAGGATCATATCATCTTATAGTGATAATTTGACTTATCCCTTTCCTAATTTTATTTCCTTCTCTTGCTAAATTACATCAGTTATCATTTCTAGTACTATATTGGATAGGAGTAGTGAGAGTGGACATCCTTGTCTTGTTCTGGATTTTAAGAGAAATACATTCTGTTTTCCCCATTCACTATGATGTTGACTTTGGGTTTGTGTTGTGCAGCCTTCATGGTATTGACAGAAGTTTCTTATACCCCTTATTTTCTTAATTTTTAAATCCTAAATGAGTGCTGAATTTCATCAAAGGATTTTTTGCATCTATCAAAATACTGAGATTTTTTTAAAATTTTATTGATGTGGTGAATTACTTCTATTGATTTATATATGTTAAATCATCTTTGCAAACCTGGAATAAAACTGATTTAGTCATGATATAAAATCTTCTTAATATGCTGTTGAATATTATTTGATATTTTATTAAAAATTTTTGCATCTAAGTTAATCAGGGATATTGGTCTGTAGTTTTCTTTCCTTGTTGATTCCTTGTTTTGGTAACTAGGTGATACTGGTTTCATAGGATGAATTTAGGAGAATTTCATATCCTTGACATTTCTCTGAATAATTTGAGGAGCATTGACATTGCTTCTTTATACCAGAGAACTGACATTGTTCTGGTAAAAGGCAGCTGAGACTTCAGCTGACTTTAGGTTTTTCTTTGTTGGAAGGAATTTTTTTTTACTGCTTCTATCTCATTCCTAGTTATTGGTCTTTTTAGGTGGCATTGATTCAATTTAGGCAGGTCATATGTGTCTAGAAAAGTATCCATTTCTTCTCAGTTATTATATTGAAATATAAACTTTCATAATATCTCTAATGATCTTCTTTATTTCTATGCAGTCTAGGGTGAATTTTTCTTTTTCATCTCTAATTTTATTGATTTGAGCCCTCTCTTTTTTTGTTGTTTAGTTTGGCTAAGGATTTATTATTCTTGTTTATATTTTTAAATACTCAACTCATTTTTTATTGATCCTTTGTATTGTCTTGTTTTTTATTCTCTGTTTCATTGATTTTTGGCTCTAATATTAATTATTTACTTCCTTCTACTAATTTTGGAATTGGTTCATTCTCATGTTTCAATAGCCTCATGATGCATCATTAGGTTATTTTTGTATGTGTGACTTTCTGATTTTTATTATGTAGGCACCCATGGCTATAAACTTTCTTCTTAGAACTGCCTTTATAGAGTTCTGGTATTTTGTATCACTATTATTTCATGACTATAAGAATTTCATAATTTGTTCCTTTTTTTTTGGGATTTGCCACTTGTCATTCAAAAGTGTTTTTTTCAATTTCTTTGGGTTTATAAAATTTCCATAGTTGTTGTTTCTTTTTTGGTATTGATTTCTAATTTCATTCTATTGTGATCAAGTAAGAGGCAAAGAATTATATTGATTTTTTTTGTACTTGCTAAGAGTTGTTTTGTGGCCTAAAATGTAATGTCATTTGGAGAAAATTTAATGAAGACCTGAAAAAAAAAGTGACTTTATCAGTTGTTGAATGAAATATTCTATAAATGCATAGTAAATACATGTGATTTCTAATAATTTTTAGATCTTAAATGTCCTTGCTGAGATTATGTCTTAATGAATTATTTGTGAGAAAGGTGTTGAAATCAACAAGTACCATTGTACCAAGTTTTATCTTAGTCTTTAAGTTGAGAAGTGTCTTTTTTATGTAATTAGGTACACCAATGTTTGGGCATAAATGTTTACTGTTTTAATATCTTCTTGATGAATGTTTTCCTTTACCAGTAAAAAGTGACCTTCCTTGCCTCTTCTGATTAATTTTGGCTTTAAGTCTGCTTTATTAAATAGGAGAGTAGCTACTCCTGCTTCTTTTCAAGCTCCATTTGCATGCTGAATAAAATTTCCATTTTTCCACTTTCAGCCTATGGATATATTTCTTCTTTCTTTTTTTCAGCACTGGGGATCAAACCATGGACTGCGAAGCCCATATTCTACCACTGAGCCATATCCTCAGCTCTAGGTGAGTCTTTTGCTAACACTATATAGTTGGGTCTTATTTTTAAAATATATTCTGTCAGCCTATGTCTTTCAATTGGAGAGTGAGATCATTTATGTTCATTGTTGTTACAAAGAAATTTATCTTAATTCTTGCAATATTTCTTTATTTTTAATGCTTAATTTTTTTGTGTTTCTCAAATGCTTAACTACTATCCATATAAGATTTGTTCATTTGTAAGCCCTAGAGATTGTTTTGATTTTTTTTTTTTGTATGCAGTGTTTCTTTGATTATTTTCTGTAATGACAGCTTAGTATTCATGATTTTTTTTTTTAGTTTTTGATTATTTGGGAGGGTTTTTACTTCTTTTCCAGTTCTGAAGAAGCTTTTCTGGATATAGTTTTCTTGGTTAATAATTGTTTTCTTTCAGAACTTGAAATTCATCATTCCAATTCCTCTTGAATTTTATATTTTTTAAAAATATTTTTTAGTTGTCAATGGGTTTTTATTTTATTTATTTATATGCAGTCCTGAGAATCAAAACCAGTGCCTCATACATGCTAGACAAGTACTCTACTACTGAGCCACAACCCCAGGCCCTGGATTTTAGTTGTCGATCTGAGAAATCAGAAGGAGTTTGACTGGTTTGTCTCTAAATGTGACCTTACAGTTTTATCTTTAGGTTTTTGAAATTCAATCTATTCTCTATATGTTCTGCATTTAATTATAATTTGTCACGGAGAGGTTCTTTTCTGATCTTGTTTATTTGAGGTTCACAATGGATCCTGTATTTGGATATCTTATCATTATCAAAATTTTACAAAATTTTCTGTTATTATTTCCCTGAAAAGTTTATCTAAGCCATTAGTCTGCACTTCAGAATGATCTTTGATTCCAATGTTTTTTTCAATTTAATTTCTTAATACTGTGACATTTCATTGTATATTCCGGTCATAATTACTTTTTTTCTTTTTTAAAAAACAATATTTTCTGAATATTCAAGGGCAGTCACTTCATCACCACCCTCCCCCTGGCAAAGTGTTCAGAGATACCAGGTTTTATAAAATTTTCAGTATATTTTCAAATTAGTTTTTAATAGTTTTTATTCCTGGTCTTTTAGGGCAGTGACCTAAAAAGGCCCACATATAAGAGAAGAAGGGAAATCCATCCCAACGGTTGCAAAAAAAAAAAAAAAAAAACAAACAAACAAACAAAAAAAAAAACAGAGGATATAAGAAATATTTCTGGTCTTTGGCAATGATTGGTGTGTTTTCACAGTATATAAGTATGTGAGGTGTACCCTCTATGATTGCTGTCCTTCATTTCACAACTCTATGTAATGGAGAGTCATGACAGTGATCTAGATATAGACTCATCATAGATGTGGTGTTCATAGTATTTGAATTAACATTTTCTCTGTTTTTGTTGTAGGAGTGGATGGCCATGAGTAGGACCTGAGCACCCCTAGCCATTCCTACTTGTGACCTTTGTTAGTTTGGGTTTGTATCTTTTATATTCTTTGAATAAAAGTACTGTTGAAGTTTGAATAGAATTTGTGTGTAGAACAAGGTGTGCTGTCTCTTAGCTGGGATTAATTCAGCAGCAGAGTTTTTATACTGTGAATGTGCAGTGTAGAATGTGTAGGCTAGAATCCCAGCTCCTCATAGAAAATGGGAAAACAAACAATAGCAACAACAATGCAAATAATAGACTGCATTAAAATTAATAGGTGGTGTTGATGATATATATATATATATATATATATATATATATATATATATACATATATCACTAATTGCCATAAAAACAGGAATGGTAGGGTCGGAAATTTCCTACAGCAAAACAATAAATATCATGAACTAGATCTGTCAATAAAATAAAATCAGATGTCAAGTAGATCATCCACTGTACTAATAACTGCAATAATATGAGTGGTAAGGGCATAAAATATACAATGCAAGTAGACATAAAAGGTGGTAAAATTATAGTTCATTAAGAGAAAAAACAGTTATAGTTAATTAAGTGAAAGAAGGTAAAATTTAGAATGTTCAAAATGTGAACAGAGAAAACAGAAGGTATGTAGCAACTAATGGCTATACAAAAGGAGGAGGAAAAAATAAGAGAAACTGAAGTGGGAGGTATAGAGAGAACAAGAGAATTCAGCTATTAGAGGTAAATGAATGGAAAGAAAGAGAAATAAAACAAGCAAACAAAACTACAACAACAACCAAAAACCCTAACCCTCAAAATACAAAATGAAGAACAATTGTAAAAAAAATCTTAAGTGAGAAAAATAGACGTGTGTGTGTTCATATATATATGAACAAATAAACACACACAAAGAAAGCATTGTCTCTACTGCAGTGATCAATACTTTCAATAAGAATAGATGTTCCCCAACTATCTTTCCATTTCTTCTTGGGTTATGTATTCCTTAGAGAGAGCAAGAGCTGTAATAGTTCTGTCAATAAAATAAAATCAGATGTTCTTTTCTGTCACTCACCAAACTTCCAAATGAAAGGTCTAAAACTTAAACTTGTTTCATCTTTCCTTCTTACCTGTGTAAGGTAGGATGAAATGGAAATTACTGTTAATTATAGTTGTGTCTGGATAAACCAAATAGATCCACTCACATGATAGGGAAGCTGCCGAGTTCTAAGTGTGGAGTTCTCATGGCTGGGATTTAGCTCTAAACAGTCCTTTTGAACTTTGTTAGGTGGTATTTAATTCAGAAATATTAGGGCAACACACTGCTTTGGGCAAGACAGATAACAATCTCTGCTGAGCATCTGGATTTAAGTAAAGTCCTTAGGACTCTACTCAGGACAAAGGAGCAAGCCCTACACAAGTCTGTCACAATCAGCCACCCATGAATATACCTTCCCAGACATAGTCCAGAGTATATTCATGCCCACCTGTTCAGTTTTCTGACCTCCTTCACCTGGTCATGTGAGCTGGCAGACTCAAAGGGAAAGTGATTTGTACTCCCCTTCATGTCTCTTGACTTGAATACATCTGAGTACAATTTTTCTCTGTGCCCTTTTAATCATGTTTTTCTAGGTGCACTTCAGGTTACAAGGTAGGTGCTTGCTGGGACAATAAGGCAATGTTTGCTATAATATCCCAGATTCTGGCAACATCGAGCTGCAATGTGGCTTCCTCAAGATGGCTCCCTGCTTCATCTGTCCGTTTGATAGTTGAGAAACACAAAGTTCTTTTCAAACACCACTTTACTGTTTACTGGGCAGCCTTTCGTTTATCTAAGTATGGCTGCTTTTTTGTTCTACAGGTTATTCCTTGCCAAATTTGTGTATTGTGTTTCTCTGTTTGTGCTATCCTTCCCCTCTGTGATAAACTAGTGCCACTGCCACAACTGGCTTGGGTTGACTCCAGTGAGCTCTTTCTTGTCCTTTGTTTAACACACGTGAATTTCTGGGTGCTTAAGAGACCCTGACTATCTGATACTGATTTCATTGAATTCCCATTGTCATCCACCTTGTTGCTTATTCTTGCAAATAAATCGTAAAACACAGATCATCAGGGAACCCAGGCTTCTTCTAAACCACCATCTAAAATACCCTCTGCGTCAGTCTTCCAATGCTCATTTTTTAAATACCTGTTTTTAAATTACTAATTATCTTAAGCAGATTTTTATATTTTTTAAAAAATGACTTTATTTCTTTATATAAGAACCCATGTCTTTCTCATTGATTTTGGGAAAAAAACAATAAATCTGAGTATTTCTCTTTGAAATGGTTTTTTGAATAAAAATACCTGTTGTTTATTTCTTCTAAACATTTGGTTCTTAAGTAATGATATGCTTATAGGAAGCTAAAAGAACAGTACATAGGGAATTCTATTTTCCCTTTACCCAGTTTCCTACAATGGTTATATCTTACATAATTGATAATACATTACCAAAAATAAAAATTGAATTGGTATGATGCATGTATACAACACAATATCATCTAATTCCATGGGAATTTGCATAACCATCTCCGCAATCATCATATAAAAGTATTTTATCACAATATCAGCCTCATTAAGACTGAGAAGTGGTGAAAGTTCTGTCGATAGGCCTTTCCTATTCCCTTCAGCAAAGAACAGAATGTTGAAACCTTTCCACCAGGTAAAGAAAGTGACTCTATGGAAGAAATCCAGTTTTATATACATTAAGAATAAATTTCAACTCTCTATTTAACATTTCTGATACCACCCTCACTGAAAAACTGTATAACCTCATTACATCCTGGTTAAAGGTAGCAGTCCTTATATACCCCAATAAAAATTTGGGAGCACTAAGGGAAGTGACATCACAATTTTTTTTCTCTGGTATTTGCTTGTAGTAAAGTAGCTATTTTCTAAAAGTGTTCTGCCTTACTAGGCTACCCCTTAACTATCTTTGTTTTGTTGTCTGATTTATTTATTTAGTTATAACCACAAATAACTTTTTTCTGAAAAACTATTCTATCCATACTAGCCTACAGTGTCAGCTTTTACATGAACAAATTCTCCATTTTTTCTGGGCTCAATTTTGTTTTAATGCTCTCTTGTTATATGTTCCATTTTCTATTATTCTATTTGCTTTACATATATGTACATATATTCATTGTATTTTCTTTATTTATATAACATCTTAATTTCAGACAAAATAGATTTTTCTTTTATCATTTTTTCTATGAATATTTTTTGTTTGTTTTTTATATTTATTTATTTTATTTATATATAATAGCAGAATGCGTTACAATTCTTATTGGTTGTATATATAGTATACTCACATATATACACAATGGGATATTACGCATCAATAACAGAGAATAAAATCATGGCCTCTGTAGGTAAATGGATGGAATTAGAGAAGATAATGCTAAGTGAAGTTAGCCAATCCAAATAAACCAAATGCTGAATGTTTTCTTTGATATAATGAGGCTGATTCATAGTGGGATAGGGAGAGGGAGCATGGGAGGAACAAATTCTAGATAGGGCAGAGGGGTTGAAGGGGAAGGGAGGGGTCATGGGGAAATTAATGATGGTGGAATGTGATGATCATTACTATCCAAAGTTCATGTATAGAGACACAAATTGATGTGAATATACTATGTATACAACCAGAAAAATAAAAAATTGTGCTCTATTTATGTAATAAGAATTGTAATTGCAATTCGTTTTTCTATGAATCTTGATTTTCTTAATAGCTTTTAAGAATATTTTAATTTTTTAGCTTAGATAATCTTGTACATTTTTGTTGGAATAAAATTTATTCCATTTGATTTCCTCTGTGTGCTTATTATCCATAATTAAAATAATTTCCAAGACAATAAATGAAAATAATATTTTAAAGATATGTGTTACCTCTAAGTCAATTTATATATTCAATGAAATCACAAGCAAAAAACAAAAAATATTTTATGACAAGACATATTTTGAAAAGATTGACAATTTGATATCCACATTTGTCCCTTAATGTTATAAAATAGTAAGCATAATTGAAAATTACTCTTGTTGTATTTAAAATTAGTTTTCTTAAATACCCCTCTATAGACTGGTCTTATTAGTAGATTTCCTTTTATGATCATACTGACAGAGGCTGTGATAACTTCAGTTTGCTTTTCAGAAAATATAATTATGTTATCTGATTCCCACATGTGCAATTAATCTAATGATACCAAAACTAAAGTATTATGAAAGGGACATGCTGAATTTTGAAAGACAAGGCTCATTTCTATTATTTTCATTACAGATGAGAGGACCTCTAATCATACTTGTCTGTGATTTCTAGGATGGCTGATGTACTGTGAAGGTATAGTCTGATGAGCAAGAGTTTTCAGACTACAACTGAGAGTAGTTGGAGAGAGCAATGCTTGGCAAGAATCTACACTTGAGTGGAGATGCAAGGATGCATCTCAGAAAGGTAATGATTCTGCTTAAATCCAATCTCATGTTCTTTCTATAATAAGGGAAGGAATTTTCAGTACAAGCACAAAAGATATGACCTCATCCTTTTAGCTTCTTCTCTTAGTTTACAGTTCTTATTATCTAAAGTAAGATATTTACTCTTTTGAAATTGCATTTATAGTAATGGGTAATTAACTATTTGAAACTAGATATACATAAATACATTATTTGAAAGAACACCTGCTATACTAACCAAGAGTACACACAAACTATGTTCTATGGATTTGGACTAGTCATGTGATATCCATAGGACTCACTTTTCTATAACAACTTGGCCATATAAACAATAATTTCCTAATTGAGAATATCTATTAACTTCCTTCTGAAAATTACATTAGGTTATCTTTTAAACTATTTCTTCTCAGTTTAAAACCTACTGCTTGGGCTGAGGAGGTGGCTCAAGCAGTAAGGCGCTTGCCTGGCATGCACAGGGAGCTGGGTTCCATCCTCAGCACCACATAAAAATAAACATGTTGTGTCCACTGAAAACTAAAAAATAAATATTAAAAAATTCTCTCTCTCTCTCTAAAAAATAATAAATAAATAAATAAATAAATAAAACCTACTGCTCAAGGTCCAGGGATAAATCATGTATTCTTTTATTTATTTTATGAATTTTAAAATTAAAAAGAGTTACAATCAATGGAATATAGTCATAATATAAAGTGTGCAGAATCAAAATTGCAATAAAGATGTAATTCTAACAAATTCTTATGGACAATAGAAAAATGCATCCTATTTTCTTTCCCTAATTTTTAGTGCCATTTTAACTCTCTAAACTCCTATAATATTCATATAGATCCTTATCAATTTTTTTGTCAGTCATAGCTCTTTTATTCAAATCACCTGGAGCAGTTTGTTTTCCGTTAGACACAAAATTTATTTTTATATTTATATTATATTCATGGAGTTCCTTGTAATGCCAGAAGTTAAGGTACAGTACTCCGTGTGTAAATGTTTATATGTTTAGAAGAGAGAGAAAAAGCATACGAGAACAAGCTACAGGTGTTGATGAAAAAAAATAAGAACTTACTAGTATGAAATTGATATCATTTATCTTCTTTCCTATATTTTTTTCTAGCTTCTTCAACTTTCTACACACACACACACACACACACACACACACACACACAAAATGCAATTCTAGTGTGGTTTAGTGCTTCCCTGTGGGAAGAAATGTAGCTGCACATTCAAATTCCTCAAACCAAAAAGTAATCAATACACTTTGGCAGGTATGTTGTTTTAGAAGAAAATTGTTTTTGTACTTCTTTAAAGAAGAACAGTGAGTATCTAGGAGAAGAGAAATCTAACCTTGGAAATAACTGCATTTATCTTTCTTCAAAAGAGAAATTTTAAAAAGAAAGTTAACTTTGAAACTATAATTAACTAAAATCTTTTTCATAGGAAAGATATATGGTTCTAGTAAAGGAAAAAAAATATGTCAGTAACCTACAGAAAATGTAAACGTCATTAAATCGAAGGAATGTGTGGCTGCTCCATGAATTTAAATCACATACCCAACTTTATTTTCAGCTTATATGTGGGTACTTGTATTTCTTTTTAAATGTGTATTCATTATGCAGTAGGATGAGTAGTGATGGAAACCTAAAATTAAACTTAACTAGTTTCCTGATTGTTAAAACTAAATTGACCCCATAAAACTTTTAACATATGATAAAATAGAATTTAGTGCTTCGGGAAGGGGAAGAACATTATTAGACTTATTGAGGCCTCTTCAACATTTCCACGTATGCCTGTAAGTGAAAAATAAGTGAATTTGTGTTCAGGTAAATTACTCTTGTGATAAATGGTAACTTTAGAAGCTACCTAATGGGTTAAGATAATAACAATTGACTTCACCCCAAAGTAGAATTAACCCAGAGATAACTGTGAATCCAGCAAATTCTGAAATTTGTGAAAGTTCTTTACTAAATTTGTGAGCTAGTAGTTATAATTTACCTTGGCACTTCATCACTTAAAATGGGCTTATGTTGGAAGAGTTAAAAGCAAAATATATTGAACAAAATGTTTTTAACAAATATATGTAAGTGCAAAAAAATGATAGATTGAAACATCTAAGAACTGATCAGTCTTATTATTATTTATTTGTACTACATTTTACATAAAGTGAAACTGACAGATTTTGAAGTGCCTGTCAGAGGGGAATAATGGAAGGTTGAAAGTCATCTCAGGAATTCTCTTCTATCTAAAAGAAACATGTGGGATGGCAGAATGGAGCTAGGCAGCAATAGCTGGACTCCCCACAACACAGAAAGGAGGCAGCGAAGCAACAGCTGATCTGAGAGGTGGATGACAAAATAAATGCTCTATGACTCAATATTACAAAATGTGAGACCTAGAGAGACTTGAAGGTTAGATACCAGAGTACAAAACATGGACAATTCCCTAGCCAAATCCCAGACCAGGATGGGGGAAAAGGGACAAAAGAGAAAAAGCATAAAAGCACATGAATTCAACAATATCTGCAAAGAAAGCAGAACACTTCAAATTATGATGGGAAAGGCTGCATCCTTGAAGCAGATCTGTTAGGCAAAAGGCAGATGAGGATGGTGGGAACATAAGGTTAAGAGAATAATGCTATAAAATGGGCTCACTGTGTTAACTCCAACCATGCTTCCTTTTCCAAGAAGAAATTTACCTGCAGCCCTGACTGGCCTTAGTAGACAGCATATATCACCTCTATCACCAAACTTCCTGTTTACTGCAGGAGAAATGCAGGCCCAAAAAAATGTTGATAAGAGGAACCCAAATTACACTGAAAGAGGAGACTTTTGTGCCCGTATCATGAAATTCTGGGAGATAAGAATAGTTCCTCCTACCCATAAAATCTGTAAGAATGTATGGGAAAAAAATCAAACTAGAACTGGCCAACAGGAACCAAGGTAACCTAGAGTGGCCATGACAGGGAGGACTGAAAGTCTGATGTCACTCTGTTGTCAGTCAAAAATCAAGACTTGGACCTGGGTGGGACTTTGTGGAGTCTTCTCTGGAATTCCCAATAAAACTTGAGTACAGGAGAGGCACAAGGTCCCTCTGCTCTCTGAGATGAACCACTTTCTCCCTTGAGAGTGTCCTCTTTTCCTTTTCCCCACCCGTTTAATAAACTCATCGATGTTTTTCTAAGCTATATGTCTGAAATCTTTCTGATTTGATTGCAAGAATCAGGGTTTGAAGAGGGGGGTCCTCATAGTGTCTCAGATTCCTCAAAAGACCCCAGCTATACAACAGATCCAGCAGTGTAAAAACCAAAGAGGGAAAAGAATGCCATGCTGGGCTCCACAGTCATTTTGTGGAGCCCACAGCAGACGAATCACACCCTGAAATCAACACAGCAATTCCCCCACTCCAAGAATCAGCAAAATAAACTGGGCACCCCAGCGGTGGGATTTCTTAAGACTCCATCTAGAAAGAACTTGTAGACAGATAGGTAATAGTGGAAAGTTGATGAATCTCCCTCCCCTTTACCACGAACAAGGAGAGTGGGATAGAGCAATCCCACCCAGGAAGTGTTTACACAACTCACTGCTCTGTACAGTCTTCAGGGCAGGTCTGACAGAGACAGAGTGAATGCCTGTAAATTCACGGTGGCAGAAGTGAAAGCACGAATCCCAGCCGCAGGGCAGTTTGGGCCCTGAGCAGAAGAAAGGGGAAAGAGAAGCTGTAAGGAGCACTGCTGACAACTGACGCTGGGGGAGAAGACTTGGTGAGACTTTGCCTCAGTCTTAGGTAGTCTTTGTTCCTGACTGTGGCCACAATCTGTAGTCTGTATAGGAATAATTCAAGAGAGAAACTGTCTGAATATCCAGCAGCATAGAGGAATGGTTCCCCAGATTGTGGCAGAAGCTAGAAGAAGGCTATGGTAATAAGATGCCTAACTCCACGGGAAGGTTAAAGCAAAGATGCTCAGATTTTTACCACAGACAGCAGTAGTTTAGTCAAGGCAGAAACTTGCCTGAGTTTCAGGCAGCTGAGAATGAGGTCTCCCAGTCTGACCCAGCTCCCAGACTCACCTTCAGCCATAGCTGACACTGGGCATGTTTGTATATACTGACTGGACTCTGCCTCAGTCATATTCAGGAGAAGGAATAGGTACCTGAGGTTCAAAACCTGGATTAATGGAACCTAGAACCCAGATGATAAGTTGAGCCTTTTTTATGCAGTAGTAAGACCAGGAATCCAGTGAGCTGTGTCAGCTGGGGTAATATGTGTGGCACATCAGATCTCCTGCAGAGAATCCACAACTATAGAAACCTTGTTAATAGGCAGCCACCAGTCTCTATACCACCATGAAAATGATCTTATATGGAGGAGCACGATGACCCATAGTAACCACAGCAACTGCCCAAAGTCCTGCATCCTTAAACCATACATAAAATAGAAACAACCACAACAGTCACAATACCAGTACCTTGTAGCAGTTAGCCACAGGTCCATGAAACAACCAGTGGGGGGTCCATAGCAAATGTAGGAGTGGCTTCTGTATCCCAGCACCTCTGGAGAAATCCAAAGGCAAAGAATGATGGACATCTTCTAAATATCCCAAATCCTAATGAAATACAAACCAAGGATCAAGAGGAATTTTCTTCACTTTGGCATGATTTACTATAAATAACTCTAATATTAACCTTGATTTTATATTCCTCTTTATCTTGATTATTTATTTGTTACTCTAATAGCCAATATGTACCTTCAACACATTTAAATGTATTTCTAATGGATTAAAGCATTAATTGAAATCATTCTGTTTTCCTAGGCCTAGTTTATATGTGATCCTCTTCCCCCTATTGTTTTCTCTTATATTATTTGCTACTGCCTCAACTAACTCCCATCCATATTTTTTTCTCATTTTTACTATATATAAATATATAGAGAGAAAAGGAATATATATATATATATATATATATATATCTTTTTCTTTCTCTCTTGCACAATCTTTATTCTTCCTATATTCAGTCCTCATATATTTTTATAGCAATTTTACTATATTTAATAACGAGTTCTTCAAACTTTTCTAGAAATTTACTACAAGCTTATAGCTGGATTAATGAAACTGTTGTGAGACAATATGAACAAGTTTTTAGATTTTGGTAAGATGAACTCTTACATGGCTTATCTCTGAAGTGCTTGTAGTAAATAGGATTCAGTGGCTTCTCTCAAAGTGCTGTTAATGCAGCACTTAGTGCTGCTAATAGTGGCCAAATGTTGAGTTGATTCAGTATTTGGATATTAACCTAACCCAGGGCTCTTAAGAAGAGTAAGCTCAGGACCTTGCTTAAATGAAGAATCAATAACTATCCCAATAGCTGGATAGACATACAAGCTATATGAAAAAGAAAGAGAACAAACATCTGGTGACATTTCAACATGTGACTCCATTGACACCATAGTGGAAGAAATGTCACCAAAAGTATTTAGAAATTTAGTAGTTAAAATGTTCTATGAGATAAAAAAAATTAAGGAATAGAACTGGGAAACATTATAGGAAGTAAAAGTAATTTAATTAAAGAGATTCTGAAAAATAATCAAATGAAAATCCTGGAAATAAATTACTTAAAAATCAAATTAAAAGTTCAATGGAGGGCTGGGGATGTGGCTCAAGCGGCAGCGTGCTCACCTGACATGTGCAGGGCGCTGGATTCGATCCTCAGCACCACATAAAAATAAAATAAAGATATTGTGTCCACCAAAATCTGAAAAATAAATATTTAAAAAATTCTCTCTCTCTCTCTCTCTCTCTCTCTCTCTCTCTCTCTCTCTCTCTCTCTCTCTCCCTCCCTCCCTCCCTCTCCCTCTCCCTCTCTCAAAAAAAATCAATGGAAAGAATCACCCATAGATTAAACCACTCTAAAGATTTTTCAGGCCTTGAAGACAATGTATATAATATTGAAAATAAAGTTGATCATAAATAAAAGATGTTAAGAGATCATGATCAGAATATTCAAAAAATCTGAGAAAGATTCAATAGACTAAATTTAAGGTTCACCATGGTAGATGAAGGCTCCAAAAGAGAAATTAAAGGGATATGTAATTTTTACAATGAAATAATATTAGAAAATGTTCCTAATCTTGAAGCAAGAATTAAAGACAGGCAGTCAGTGTTGCTAGGTAATAGGGTGGTATCATGAAAATGGAGGCCAGTTTGGGTCCAGCAAGTTGAAGACCACCCCAAGAGATGGGAATGTTAATGCCTCTGAGTCCTTTGATTACCAGTATTGCCTATCTATACTACCCCTCTCAGAGGGTTCTTAATGAAACCTATCCTGAGCATACAGGGAGCTGCTAATTAATGCCTCCTGGGCAGCTACCTGGATAACTCCACCTTGGTGCTTCCATCCACCTGCTTTTTACCTTTTTGCCATCTCTTGGGCCTAGCCACTTAAACAGGAAGGAGAAAGATAAGAGGGAAGAGGTCAGGGAAACAAAAAAAGCATAAAATATTTAAAAGTGCAAGATGCTCTCACTTTTGGGGATACCAGGACACCAGACATAGCTCCCTTTTATCTCCCAGGAGAAGTGTGTTTTTTAAATAAAATTTGCTTTCTTCATTTGGCTCAGCCATTTCTCTTGCATTCAGACTTCAACATTTGAGAAAGCAGAACTCATCACTGATAACCGGCAGTATCAATCTTAGGAATGAGATGGAAATTCAAATATAAGAGACATATGGAACTCCAAACAGAATCTCAATAGATCTACTTCAAGACACATTATAATAAAAATGCCTAATATAAAGAATAAGGATAGAATTTTAAAAGCTATAAAATAAAAATAGGTGGTCACATTTAGAGGTAAACCAATTCAGATTTCATGTATTTATTAACACAGACCCTAAAACCCAGGATGATTTGAGATAATATATTCCAAGCTCTGAATGAAAATGGTTGCCAACCAAGATTACTATACCTAGCAAAATTATACTTCAGAATTGAAGATAAAATTTTAAAAAACTTCTATGATAAATAGAAACTAAGTGTATAAAACATTTTCTAAAATAGATCATATTTTAGATCATAAAGCAAATCTCAGAAATACAAAAAAAGTAAAAATAATTTCTTGCATCCTATCAGAAAATAATGCAATAAAATTTGAATGAATCAAAAGATAAAAACCAGAAACTTCCCTAACACTTAGAGACTAAATAATACAATTTTGAATGATAAATGGTAGCAGAAGAAATAAGAAAAGAAACAAAAAATTCTTAAAACAAATGAAAATAGTGATACAACATGCCAAAATCTCTGCAACAGTATGAAGACATTTCTAAGAGTAAAGTTTATAGAATCAAGTTTATATATTAAAATAAATAAATAAATTAAAAGATACCAAATAAATCAAATAAGTGATTTAAGATTATAACTCAAAACCAGAAGAAGAAGGAGGAGGAGGAGGAGGAGGAGGAGGAGAGGAGGAGGAGGAGGAGGAACAACAGCAACAACAACAACAAAACCAGTGGAAAGCAGAAATTACCAAAACAGAGCCAAAAATAAATAAAAAATACAAAGGATCAATGAAACAAATAGTTGGGTTTTTTTTGTTTTTGAAGTATAAGCAAGATTGATAAAATTTTAACCAATCTAACAAAGAGAGAGAGAGAGAGAGAGAGAGAGAAAGAGAGAGAGAGAGAGAGAGAGAGAGAGAGAGAGAGAGGTGAGAGAAAGAGAGAAAAGACTCAATTAATGAAAATTAGAGATTAGAAAAATAAAAGGAAATATTAGCACACACACTCCTGAAATCTGCAGGATCATCAGAAATGTTTGAAAATTTATACTCCAATAAACTAGAAAATCTTGAAGATATTGACAAATTTGTAGAGTCATATGACCTATCCAAATTGAACCATGAGAATATATAAAATATAAACAGATCAATATAAAGTAATAAATTTGAAGCACCTATCAAAGGGCTTCCAATTCTCAGCTCAGTTCTAACAGAGCTTTAAAAAAGAACTAATGCAACCCACTTCAAATTATTCCTTAAAATATCCCTTAAAATATAAAAGGAAGGGACACTGCAAAATCTATCCTATGAAGCTGGTATCACCCTAATAATAAAATAAGACAAAACACTTCAAGAAAAGAAAACTTCAGGCCAATGTAACCACATAAAAAAGCACACTAAAAAATAGTATAACAGGATCAAATGGGTTTCATTCCAGGATGCAAGTTTGGTTTAGCATACAGAAAGCAAAAAATGCAATTTGCCACATAAATGGAGTTAAGGTCAAGAATCCCCTGATTATATCAGTGGATGAAAAAAAGAAAAGCATTTGACCAAGTCCAATGATTCCATAATGTTTAAATACTAGAGGAACTAAGAATATGAATAATTTACCTCAACATTGTAAATGCTATATATGATAAACCTAAAGCCAACATCATACTAAATGTAAAAAACTGAAAGCATTCCACGAAAAACAAGGATGTCATTGTTATCACTCTCATTCAACATAGTTCTTAAAATTCTAGACAGAGCAATCAGTCAAGAGAATGGACATATACAGGAAAAGAAGAGTTCAAATTCTCTGCTTGACAAGATCCTATATTTAGAATACCAAAAAACTCCACCAGAAGACATCTAGAGCTGATTAATGAATTCAATAAGGTAGCAGAATACAAGTTCAATAAATACAAGTTTAATAAATAATAAATCTCATGAAAAAGAAATAAGAAAATATTCCCCTTAACAATAATATAAAAGAATATACACTTAGAATCAATCTAATGAAGGAGGTGAAGAAACTCTATACAGAAAACTATAGAAGACTAAAGAAAGAAATTGAAGATCTTAGAAGATAAAAAGCCTCCCATGTTCTTAAATAGGCACAATTAATATAATATTATCATAATGGCCACACTACTAAGAGTATTATAAAAATTTAATGCAACCCCCATCAAAATGCTGGGGTTGTGGCTCAGTGGTAGAGTTCTTGCCTAGCACATGCAAGGCCATGGGTTCGATCCTCAGCACCACATAAAAATAAATAAATAAAATAAAGGTATTGTGTCCAGCTATGACTAAAAAATAAATAAATATTTAATGGGTTGGAATTGTGGCTCAGCTGTAGAGCGCTCACCTAGCATGTGCAAAGCCCTGGGTTTGATCCTCAGCACTACATAAAAATAAATAAAATAAAGGTATGGGCTTGGGATATAGCTCAGTTGGTAGAGTACCTGCCTCATATGCACAAGGCCCTGGGTTCAATCCCCAGCACCACAAAAAACAAAACAAAAAAAATGCTAATGTCATTCTTTACAGAAGTAGAAAAATATGTTCTAAAATTTATTTGGAAAAATAAAAGAACAAGAATAACCAAAAATCCTAAGCAAAAAGAGTGATGCTGAAGACATGAGAATACTGTACCTCGAATTATATACAACAAAGATATAGTAACAAAAACAGCACAGTACTGACATCAAAACAGATATGAAGACCAGTAGAAGAGAATTGAAGACACAAAAACAAATCCACATGTAAATAGTTATCTGATATTAGACAAAGGTACCAAAAATATACATTGGAGAAAAGATAGCTATTAAAAAATGTTTTTATATACGACAGTAGAATGTATTTTGACATATTATACATACATGGAACATAACTTCTTATTTTTGTTGTTGTTGTACATGATGTGGAGTTACACTGGTCATGTATTCATATATGAACATTGGAAAGTAATGTTTGATTCATTCTACTGTCCTTCCTGTTTCCATTCCCCCTCCCATCCCTTCTTTCCCTTTTGTCTATTCCAATGAACTGCTATTCTCTCCCAGCCCCTTATTGTGTGTTGGCATCTGCATATTAGATAGAACACTCAGCCTTTGGTCTGGCTCATTTCACTTAGCATGATATTCTCTGGCTCCATTCATTTACTAGCGTATGTCATCATTTCATTCTTTATGACTAAGTAATTTCCTGTTGTGCATATGTACCAAATTTTCTTTATCCATTTATCTGTTAAAAGGAACCTAGGTTGGTTCCTTAGCTTAGCTATTGAGGAGTCAGCTGCTATAAACATTGATGTGGCTGTGTCTCTACAGTATGCCAATTTTAAGTCCTTTGGGTATATGCTGAGGTGTGGGATAACTGGATGAAATGGTAGTTCCATTCCAAGTTTTCTAAGGAATCTCCATACTGCTTTCCGGAGACATTCCATCAATTTGCAGCCTCATCAGCAATGTATGAGTGTGTCTTTTTCTCCATATCCTCACCAACACATTGTTATTTGTAATCTTGATAATTGCCATTCTGACTGGAGTGACATGAAATCTCAGTGTGGTTTTGATTTGCATTTCTATAAATGCTAGAGATGTTGAACAATCTTTCATGTTTGTTGACCTATTGTATTTCTTCTTCTGTGTAGTGTCTGTTAAGTTCCTTTGCCCATTTATTGAATGTGTGTGTGTGTGTGTGTGTGTGTGTGTTAAGCTTTTTGAGTTCTTTATATGTCCTGGAGATTAATGCTATACCTGAGGTGTGGGTGGCAAAGATTTTTTTCCCATTCTGTAGGCTCTCTCTCCATGTTCTTGTTTCATTTGCTGTGAAGAAACTTTTGAGTTTGATACCATCCCATATACTGATTGTTGATTTTACTTCTTGGGCTGTAGGTGTCTTATTGAGGAATTTGGTTCCTAAGTTGACATGATAGAGATTTGGGCCTACTTTTTCTTCTAGTAGGCACAGGGTCTATGGTTTAATGCTTGGTCTTTGATTCACTTTGAATTGAGTTTTGGACAGGGTGAGAATAAGTGTTTAATTTCATTTTATTACATACAAATTTCCACCTTTTCCAGAACCATTTGTTAAAGAGGCTAGAAATAATAACCCTTTTAACAAATGATGCCATGAACACTGGATATCAATATGTAGAAGAATTAAACTTGATTCCTATCTCTCACCCTGTGTAAAAGTCAAATTACAGTGGATCAAAGACCTAGGAACTGGAACAGAAATGATGAAACTGTGGAGAATTACTTGGCCATAAAAAAGAATGGAGTTATGGCATTTGCTGGTAAATGGATGGAACTGGAGAACATCATGCTAAGTGAAATAAGCCAGTCCCCTAAAAACTCTAAGGTTGAACATTTTCTCCAATATTTGGAAGCCAGTTAAAACTAAGGAAAAGAGAGTGAGAGAGAAGGAGAGAGCGAGAGAGGGAGAGGGAGAGACAGAGGAGGATTCTATCAAAGTAGAGGAAAGATCGGTGGAGTAGATGAAGGGGATTGAGTGGGAGAGAGGAGACAAAAGAAGAACAATGCTATGAATCTCATCTAACTTTCCTGTATACATATATGAATATACCACAGTGATTCTCACCATCATGTATATCCACAGAGTCTAATTAAAAAAAATCTGTCTGTAGATAGTAGAAATATCACTTAGAGTGGAGAGAAAGGAGCAGGAGGAGGGAGGAGGGAAGGGTAACAGGAAGTACTGGGGATTGAATTACAGATAATTATATTCCTTGCTTTTATAATTATATCAATATGAATTCTGATGTTATATCTAACTAAAAAAACCCAATAGAAATAGAAAAAAGAAATGTAAAAGGACTTTTCTGAATTGATTTGTTTGAAACAGAGTAATTTAAGAGAAAATTTTATTATATTCTTCCCTCAAAATAACCACAGGTTTATATGACCAGCTGTATGGCTTTTATTCATTTGGAATCATAACTAATATTGTGTGATAATTTGCCACATCCTGCACAAATGCTGTATATGACAAAGAGGTTATAGAGGCACTTCTCTTGAGTGCAAAATTTAATTAGGTGCCAAAATACTCAATTAATAAAGATAATATTTAAATGCAACACTTAAGAATAAAAACTAATGAAAAAATCCCATGATGAACAAAAGATCAAAACTTTAATTAAAAATAAGACTGGCATATGCTTATTTGTGCATTCTAAAATGCTGTGCCTGTCTGGCTAATTAGCTGCAGATCAATGGTCAAGCTCTCTTTCTAAACATTTTCACAACTTCATAACACAAAAGCAGAATTTCAAATCTGGCCTAATTTCACAATTTTCTTAGAGGATGTTTGTCCTTAACAGGGCATAATAGTTTTCCCTCAGTTTCAGAGTTCATTGTTTAGAGGCTTGGATGGCACCTTCCAGTAGAAATAAGGCACTTGAAGAGTTTCCCTTTACATCTCTTTCTGAAATGAGTCATATGAATAATACTGACTTCTAGTTGTCTTAAGCTGTGTCTCCATTACAGAAGCAATTAGAGAGCATACCCACCTTCCCCAGAACTTCACCATGTGTGTATACTTGGTGCAATCTGGTACATATTTTTTATAACCATTTTCATAAATCAGGAAAAAAAAACGTGAGGAACAGTGATGGAAAACTTATTCTGGGTGGATCAATGGAGAGATAGAGAACTGAATGTTAGTATAGTCCTCAAACTATTTGAATAAGATCCTTCCACATAAAAATTACTGCATGACTTTAGAGCATTATACTATAAGTTCAAATTCATTGGATATTTGTAGTCAGTCTGAATTGTATTAATATCACAACAAAAAAATGTACTAATAGGTACTGTTTAACAAACCATAGCTATACATAGGGGGGTCATTAAACATTATCATAATTATTCAACACAAACTAGAAAATCTAATAGAAATAGACATATTTCTGTATACCAAAAACAAGTGAGAAGTTTGAATTTATAAATAAATTCTCCCTCCCAAAACAACAAAAATACCAGGATCTGATGATTTCACTGGTGAATTTTACCAAACTTTTAAAGAACTAACACCAATTATTTTTGAGATCTGGACCAAGACAAGGATGTCCACTTTCACTACTTTTATACAATTTACTATTGGAAGTTTAAACGAGATAAATCAGGCCAGAGAAAGAAAGAAAATTCATCCAAGTAGGAGGGGAGAAAGTCCAATAATTTTTGCTTGCAGATGGCATGACTCTATATGTATAAATAAAAACAAAAGACTTCACCAAAAGGCCATTAGAACTAATAAGCAAATTCAACAAAGTAATAGGATACCACAAGAACATGCAAAAATCAGTCATAGTTTTTATACCAGTAATGAGCTTGTTGAAAATGAAAGAGATCAATTCCATTCAGATTAGTCACACACACATACACACACACACACACACACACACATACAAACACACACATACACACACAAATCAAGAAATAATTTTAACAAATAAATCATCTCTACAACAAAAATTTAAAAAAATATTGATGAAAAACTAATAAAGGTAACACAAATATACACACCCAGAAAAATGAAAATATTGCCCATTTTCATGTCTAGAATTAATTTTGTTAAGATGTGTATACTACCCACAGTGATATATTTTTATCTTTAATATAATAATTGATATATACAAATAATATACATATCATGATACTTTATTTATATAGGGTAATCATACTGGACAATTAGCTTCCCAAAATGGATATATTTTTAATTTACAGAATCTATGATTATTTCCTAATGTTTTAATTGATTTTACATGATTACATTTATTGTAATTTACATTAAACTTGGCTTTTTTTCATTTTTTCCTTTTTATCTTAATTGTTGTACTTTTTATAATTAATTTTGTTTTTTTTTAATTTTGTTGGTGTATACGGTCTGACTCAGCGCAGTGACATTGAATTTGTCAAAAGTATAATGAGCTTTTGGGAAATCATAAGTGAGCTATATTAAGATGCCCACAAAATGGTATGTAAAAACACAAAATGTATATCAGAGTCTATCAATGAGGAAAAGCTTTTTGTTCCAGAAAGGTGACTAGTAAGAATATAATCTAAAACTTTGAACAGTTTTCAGAAAAAAAATTATGAAAGATATAAAAAATTGTGTTATAAATTTTATTTGTTTTTCCCTTTAAAACATATCTATTAATATATGCTGAAAATTAAAACAAAAGGGAAGAAAAAGGAAAATAATCCATCAGATATGCCATTATAATCCTTCTTTCAGATACTATGAAAGATCCTGGGGATAGAAATAAATATGACTATGATTGATAAAGTCCTTGTTATAAGGATTAGGACAAAGTGAATACTATCAGAATTATATTCTGTGCAACATAAACATTCTGTTCTGCCTGAAGAAATCAGGAAGGGCTGGGCATGAGCTCACTGGTAGAGTGCTGGCTTAGCATGCACATTGACCACAGGTTTGATCTCCAACACTGGAAAAAAAAAAAAAAAAGACACGCAGCTATATCTGCCCAGCATTGATTATTGCATTCTTAATGAGATTCCGCTATTAATATTTTTAGGATTTTTTTAATTTATCAGATTTCATTTCTTTGTTTTAAATGATTAGTCTAACTCTTATTTAGTTCTCACTCATATATGAATTATTTCTTAATTAGTTAAGGTCATTCTTTTGAACACCTTCGGTTTTAGTTGATGGTCACCAAACATGGCCTCAGCAAAACCAGAATAGAAACCAGCATAGAAGTTGCTCATAAAATATCTCTATATTCAACCCAACAAAGGAAAACTACTCAAAATAGGAAAAGCAGATTTTCATCAACTGGATTCAAGTCTTTCTCTTTTTTCTTTAATTTTCTTTCTTTATTTTATGGATATTTTACTCTACTTCTTATAAAATTTATTGTTTCCAAAGTTTGTTTTTCCTATCCTGACTAAATCAGGCTTATGTATCCTAAGCTCTTTCTGTCTTCCTGGCTGTAACCTCGCTTTTCCTCTAACTCTATTAACAAAATACCGAAGAATTCCACTACAATGAGGAAAAGGTTTTCAAAAATTCCAATCAAGAAGTAAATCATCTTAGAGGAATGAATTTTGTTAATTTAGAACGTGGTGCCCTTCATTGTTCTCATATTCAGGAGTAGGCTCTTCCAGGCAAATGTTTGTTTTCTATAACCTGACACCTTAGAACTCTTTTATTTTTACTTTGTATGCAGAGCTAAAAGGAAAGGATCTCTCATGTGGAAGCCTGTGAGAAAACTATATTGGTGGAGTATTTCAGATCACTATCCACACAAAGAAGCTGGGACAGAAATAGCATATTTGAGTGTAATTCTTTGCTTTTTAGCTGTGTGTAGGAGATGACAACAGAACGTTAAAATCTCTTGTTTGCGCTCACCAAGTACCAAGTTGTATCAGTGAGATTCTATTACTAAAATTTTTATCAAGGATCATGTAAAATATATGAATTATTATGTTCAAATATATTTATGAATTCTCAGAGGTGTTTAGGAAGTATAGTGTAATCCCAAAGAATTCAGAGCAGATTACTAAGTAGTGACAGTGATTTTTTTTTTTTTTTTAAGTTTCTGACTGACTTCTCTGTTTTCACCTGGTCCTTTTCCATTACACTGTAAAACAATGGAAAATATCTTACAGGCATTGGCATGGATTTAAAATTAGAAATTAAATAAAGTTTCTCTCAATTAATTCGCCTTCACTGAGAATGCCAGATGGGTGTTAATTCCCTGGTCAATTTAAGGGTAGTTTCCAAGTTTCTTCATCCCTTCAACTTTCATCCAGAACTTTTCAACTGCACAATTCTGTTGGGCACAATTTCTAATTATGACAATTGTACCCCATCCCCTTCCTTACTAGTGTCTTGCCTTCAGAAACCCACATTTTATCTAATTCCTCATACCTTGGCTAAAGAATTTTCCAAATTTTGAATAAATTGATCAATGAATCTTTATGGAACATTTAAGATAATATTATATCTAAGTTAATATAATATAAAATTATTTTTCTTTTGATGGTAAGTAATACTATACTCAAATTATATGGACAGCACTGTAGAATTCTTTGTAAGACATGAATAGGTATTCCTTCATTGAGAGATCTTTCTAGACTTCTGAAAAGTACCTATATTACCTTGATCTTGATTGTGTGTCTATAAATGCAAATTTTTTAATTAAAATTTATCAGTGCAACTTTAAAATAGAAGTAGTTTGGGTTTGGCTTCATTTGTTGATGCACTTTCTTAGTATCAGAGCTACCTGAATGAGCGTACTGTGGATGGTAATGCAGTGTCTAATGTGACTGCTTTTTAGTTAAGCAGCATATGGAAATCCTGTCACAATATTTTGATAGTCTCACCTACCATGTAGAATTTAAATTTATGCCTATTTCTTAGATGCCAATCCTATTGTCAAATATATTACTTTCCCTTCCTATTGAAACTGAGGAACAATAAAGCATTAGACCTGCTCTAATATTTAATAGAGTTAGGAAACAAAAAGAGAATTCTAAAAATTCTAAAAATGATTTATTGACACATTGCTCTGAAATTTTATTTATAGCAGAAAAAATTAATATATGAAAATCTCACTATAATATGATGCTTGAACTATGGAGTTCTCAATGTAGTAGTATACACCCATTATAAAAATCACAATCATGAATGAATACCTTTGGTGCTATATAGCTGAGTGTGACTATACTTGTTTAAGAACAAACACATGAATATTGGAAAAATAAATGAAAGCAAATTAGATCTCAAAAATTTTATTGATCTGTCTAAATGCTTTGGTCTATTAGATTAAGAATTGTGACCATATGCATTAACATGACATGTATATTAGTACTATAAATGGAGATGGATCTGTGTTAACTTGTACTTAGGTTTGTATTCTGGGGAAGCTTTCCATAAAGATAAAACCGCAGACAGTAAATAATTTTGTTGTTTATGTCAAGAATTTCCAGCAGATAATTATGTGATACAACACTCTCCTGACCTTGAAAAGAGCAAGGATTTGATTTTCAAGACTAGTTTCACAATACTTGAAATGTTGCCAAATCTAAAGTAGTAATTAATCATATTGAAAATATCAAGTCAAATTGTCATTACCAAAGTAAAAAGTGGAACCATTCCTCTTCCATGGCATTTGCCTCAGATCACATGACTCCAAAGTTCAATTAAATAGTATTTATTCAAGAAATTTTTCCATTCCCCATTTTCCTAGGAAAACTCACTATAACCAATGGAGTTCAGATCGGACATGCTATAAATTTCCATTTTGATTCCTCCTTTCTTAGATTCCACTAAGTGTCCTTCACTGTGTCAAGGTAATATTCTCCCTGATTGTAGTAAGTTCTGAACAATTTAGTTCTATTTATTAATATGCTGTGTTTAAGGTAGCCAACAGAATATTAAAAGTTGAGCTGCATGAATTACCTGAACTTTGAAGCAACTGGTTAGGGTAACAAAATATTTGCTCATACTTTCAAAAACATTATATTTCCCAAGATTTGGTGTCCTTGGTTGGTGAAGGCATTTCTGTACCCCATGTCTGACATGGTCACAGAATGGGGGATGTTGCAGAAGGGCCGCACCATCTGGAAACCAGAACCATGGGGTATGTTAAGTGTTTTGTTTATGATACTCACAATAGGTATAATAGGGTATATGTCAACCCATAATAAAAGTATATATTCCCTGAGATTGCAGGAAAATTCCCAGAATGAGACTAAGGATACAGTTGAGACATGGCATGAGATGTGTTTCAATATGTCTCAGGATACAAACGATAGGGTTATTCTTCAAGCCCAAGCAACAAGAAATATTTATCTCATGGCTAAAAATTTACACTAGATACCCCACCCCCATCCTAAAGCCACAACCTGTATGTCAGCTTAGCTACAGAAAAACAATTTCTGTGTCAACAGTATAAAGACCACCGTACGTAGCTTACTTAATTAAAGGAAGATTATGGTATCCCCCTTGAGGACAAGAGGCTAATAAAATACATTCCCCCCACCAACACACCTTCCTTTGCCTTACACAGAAATCTATGATGAATTTGGAAAACACATGGTTAATATAAATAACAAATGGGTTGAGGTGCAAAGCCTGCCCTTTAGTTAAAGATTACAAGGACATAAGAATTGGTGTGCTTTGACCAAGGATCAAGGAAACTGTAAGAAAGCAGTTAAATAGATAATATACAAAAAAGGAAATTACCTTGGAAATTAAAAGTAGAATAATGTAAAATTAACATAGATATATTTTAGAGGCACTTCAGAGTAGTAGGCTTTTTAAATAATAGACTTTCACTATTTTAAGTGTGTTTTACTGGAATTTCAGTTTAGAAGTAAGAATGTTCTTTAATAATAATAGATATGCTTTAAAGTTAAACATTAATGAAATAAGTAAATGTATGCTTTAAAGTTAAAAGTGAATAATAAGTCAGGAGATATGTAGTCTAGTTGAGTAGTCTAGCACCTAGTGATTGAGGTGAAAATGTAAAAGCTTAATCAGGATTGGCTAAGGTTACAGGAAAATATTTTAAACAATGTACTCAATATCTTAGGTAATCAATGTATGTCAGAAAAGATTGTAACTCTTGAAAATTATGTAGGTCAAAGAAGTTTTGGGCTTTGAAGCTATTCATTAACTACCTGAAAAAATACCTGTAAAAAAAAATATAAAAATAAAGGTCCCTCTAGCGGAAGCAGATTTTTTTTCTGGAGACTGTTCATATGTAACTTGCAACCTGTTGTCCCATATCTTCTTTTGCCAATGCCACTCCTCCTTCTGGACTCCTGGATCCCCTGCTGGAGCGGGACCCTGGCACTTGGTCCCAAATCTTAAAACTCTGTTTCCAAAGTCCATCTCTAATTGTGGTCACACTACATTTGATGGTCAGTTTGTTTGTTTTCCTATCTTATCCACTTTTCCTTTTTCTTTTTCTCTTCCTCATAGCTCTTTTCCAAAAAATGTGCCACTGATCTTTGAAGTTGTCATTATTTTTAATGAAATTTAACCTCATAATCATGTTTTTGGATACAAAGACTTTCATCATAATGAAGCCAGATTTAAAGTTAGGTAGTCAGTGTAGTTAGGTAAATCGGGTCTAATACCGAGTGAAATCTAAAATGGAGGCCATGCTGGGAATGACTCAGGGAAAACACAGGACAACTCTTGGAATGTTAATGAAGTCCTGAAAAGGCCCTAGGCCAAAGTCCACCTGAAAGAAGTATTAATGAATAGCCCCCAGCAGATTTGAAGATAGCCCATCACAAAGAAGTGATAATGAAGTCCTTCCTGCTCAGACTACTTCTTTGGCCCACCTGTGTCCCACCCCTTAGGCCTTCCAACCTACATTCCATCACTGAAAGAACTATAAAAAGGGGAGACAACCGCACTTCCACGGATTCCACCTTTTGGGTTTCCTTCTTCCTCCTGGAGAAGTCTTTTCCTCTGTCCTTTAATAAATTTCTAATCTCTACTCTGACCTTGCCTCGGCGGTGCTTCTTTGGTGTTATTCTTCAACATCGGGGAGCAAGAACTCATCACTGGTCAACAGCGGTAACAATAACATCATCTTTTTTTCTTGTCTGTCTATTCTGCTAAAAAGAAATACCAGTTTCCCATAGAGTGAATGTTTAAAAAGTAGAAACATATGTCAAATAATTAAAACTGTAATGTCTTAAAATTAACTGTCCCATGGTATAAAGAATTTTTTTTCACACTTTGCTTGTTTCAGCCACAGCTGTGTGGTTATTCCTGTAGTAGTGTGACAGAACAAATTTCTGTATTGTTTAGATAAATTAACTCAATTCTTTGACTTAATAACATTTTTCACATGATCAACCCATAATGCCTTGATTGTCATCACCAAAGTGAAAAACAGAACTATTCCTTCTCCATGTCATTGCTTCATACCATGTGACTATAAAGTTCAAAAAAATATGACTCTTCCAATATAATTTTGTTGGGGGAGAGAAAGAATAACTAAAACCAAGTAGATGTTTTATCATGACTCTATACACAAAAGAAAAAAATCAAAGCAGGACAATGCTTTATATTAATAAATTGATTATTTATCCTGTGCTAGACACACTTACTACTGATCAGACAGCATAATCCTTTATTACTATAGCATAATGGAAGAATATTAAGAGTTTTAGGAGAAGCTATTTAACAAATGTTTCTGATTTCATTCTTTATCCCAAATGCTACCTTTTCAAAATTTCTTAAAGAAATGAAAATAAATTGAACTCTATCTCTTCAGTGAAGCTGCCTGTTATCCACCTTACCTTCTTGTGGAAGTTTTCATCCAAGTATTTCTTACCATTTTTTATATAGATTAATTTGTTCTCAAATAATTCTGCCAGGACTGATATATGCCATGCAAATATGAGAAAATACTGAGATAGAATCATTTATTGACAGTTATTGAGCTAATATTAAAAGAGCCAAGATCATTCATTCTGTACTTATAATTTTTAGTGACACTTAGGGTTTTATAAAAGAAATAGGATTTTTTTTTTCTAGGGCGTGATTATTTCTAGCCTTGTATAGTAATACAAAGTTGCTCAAACAAAAGAAAGTATGAGGAAATGTATTAGCCATTGCATGAAATTAAAGACACAAATCAGATGGAACTACCTCTGCCAATTATTTCCCTAATATAATTTAGAAGCAAAATTATTTTCATGTTAGATATGCAAAACAAACAATTTACATTGATTTTTCAAACAATTAAAAAACTGAATTAGATGCACATTACTATGCAGGGAAGAAAATTGGTCTTCTCTATAAGTGATAATTTAAAAAATCTTGATAATATGATCAGTCTTTATTTTAAGAGCCAATGCAATAAATTTTGAGAAGAACATTATTTTTGTGTTTTTTATTAACTCATCTTGTTTTTTTTTGATATGGTTCATAGTAAGGGAAATGCACTGTCATTTGCATATAACAAAAGTTTAAGTAAAAAGAAAAATGTGGAAGTTATCTCTAGAATTTTGCACAAAGGTTATTTACTATTTATTTCCTACAAGTAGATTTACTATGTAAAATCAAGACTGCTTCCATGAACTGACTGGTTGTAGCTTCAGGGATTGTAAAGCAATTTCAGCAAAGAAAAAGTTGAAAAAACAAATTTCCTTTACAAATGACCTTATAGTTATCAAAGAAAGATAAAATTATTTTTGGACAAAAATAACTACTTATATTCATGTCATGCTTTTATATCATTATAGTTCTCATAAAAACTAGTGAGGTGGATATCATTTTTATCACAACTATGGTCTCTCAAATTAACTTAAATGACGAGAGAATATTGCTTTATATACACATAAAATATAATTTGTGTCTAAGTAATTCTATTTGTCTAAATGATACATGTCTTTTTTTCCAGTGCCAGTTGCACCAATAACAAAATTTCTGCATATACAGAATATAATTAAATTTGAGGTAAAAATTAATAATCTATGATTTTATCCCTTACATCTGAGCTAGCTTCAATGTATGTATCTAAATGTTGACACAGTCTTGGGCAGACTGTACTACACCTCCATCCTGGGCAACTGAAGATGTTAATTTCTATATCTCTAGGAATTCCAATAGTACCACTAAGAATAAATATTGAGTTTGCACAGATTTGAGATTTCATAAAAATTCTTCACATTTTTCAGTTCTTTAGCTGTACTGGAGCATCATATTCTACACCAAAATCTTATTATCTGAGCTCAAGGTTTCTTCTCTTTCAACCAAGGAGACTAGCTCTTTAAGTCAGATGGGCACTCCTAATTCCTAGCACTGTTGTTTCCATCCACCACGAGTATGTTCATTTTTTCTACCTTCAGCACACATCACCTTAAACTCTGGGTACTAATACCAGCCTGGTTTGTATAATCTTCTGCTACTTACACATTCTTACTCTTACATTAGTTACCAACCTATAGCAAAACCTCTTTTCTAATGTTGGTCATGCCCATTTCTTTTTTTTTCTCCTCTGTGTTTTCTTGACCATTCAATCAACTGGTTCATTTATTTTTTGATAAGTGTCTAATGATAAACTATAAAATACTACATTTTATTTCCTGGGCAGCAAACTTTCACTCCTCTTCATTTTCCATCAATCTGGTTATTCTGGGGACTTTTTTTCTATTATCTTATATGTTTAGCTTGATAATAAAATATCATTATATGATTTAGAATTTTTATTTCTCAAAACCTCATACATACTCATTTATTCATTGAACTTTTTCTTCCTACTTACTATTGAGACTACCTATTTCTTCAGTGTATTGTCCTAGAAGATCACTAGAGGGTAATTCTCTACTCCAGAATTTGTTCAATGAAATACAGACAGATAGAATAGCTCCTTACCATCTACAGTACACAGGTTCTAGAACACATTTCCTGGAGTCCAGGTTTCCTAAGACTTTGCTGATCATTAGATAGCAGAGGGAGATGACAAACCCATGCTCTGCCTTCGGTCATGTTGATGCTTTTGACAAACAACATCAAGCCTTCTTACCTTTGGGATCTAAGAACGAAGGAAAAAAAATTGAGAAGGAGTAGGTAAACAGTCTATTCAAATAAAACAAGTAAATGGAAAGATGATACAGTTACTTTTGTTTCATGATCACATTGTTATTTGCTCACCGATCTCTGTAAGTATTTATATGATATCCCTAGATGTCTAGTGACTGTGTTTTCATTAAACAGAGCCTTCTTTCTTGAATGAGTAACTTTTGAAAGCAGAGATCTGTATATGGTCTAATATTGTAACAGCATACAAACTTTTTGTCAAACGTCAGCAATTGTTAATAAATGGGCAAATGAATTAAACAGATACTTCTTAAAATAAGAAACACCAATGACTAACAAATGTATGGAAAAATGCTCAAAATCATTTTCATCAAAATGCAAATCAAAACTACATTGAGAATTCATTTAACTCCAATCAGAATGGAAGTCATTAAGGAAAGTATGTGGACAAAAATGAACATTTTTCAGTTTGGGGGTGATCAAAAATTAGTACCACTATAAAAATCAATATGACAGTACCTCAAAACACTAGAAATGAACCCACTATGTGAGATATACTGCCTCTTGGTATTTATCCTAAAGAAATAAAGTCATCATACTACAATGATACATGCGTACCCATTTTATAGCAGTACAGTTCACAACAGCGAAAATATTGAACCAGCCTATATGTCTGTCAGTTGATGAATGGATGAAGAAAATGTGGTATATACACACAATGGAGTTTTTCATTCTTAAAGAAAAAAATAAAAGAATGTAATTTGCAGAAATATGGATGGAACTAGAGACCATCATGTTAAGTAAAATTAGTCAAACTCAGAAGGTCAAGGGTCATGTGTTTTCTCTCATATGTGAAAGTTAGAGAGGGAAAAGGAAAAGAAAGGTGTTTGGATAGTGGTGGTTTTCTCCTGAAAATCAAAAGGAGGTCAGTAGAGAAAAGGCACCAGGGGATAGGAGGTAGAAAGTTCTGGGGAATGATGTTGTTCAAATTGTATTGTTATATCATGTGCATATGTACCAATATGTAACAAATCCCATCATTCTGTACAACTATAATGCACCAATTTTAAAAAAAAGGTAGAAAGAGAAAGAAATATACTTGAAGGATCAATTAAAAAATCAGCAATTGTGAGCTATTGGGTCTATGTTGTATTATGGATAAATACTCATAAATATACTCTCAGTTATATGAACTACTTCCCTCTGTACTGACTTAATTTCCAGGCTCAAATCTTTGCTCCTCAATCCTTTCCTCTGGTCTAGTGTACTTCTAAAAATTAAAGCTGTTGGAGACAGGCTTAGTTATTTTTCAGAAAAATAACTAAAGGATTTATTTGCTCCCTGGAATTCTTTTCTTGCCAAGTTGCAAGATTAACTTTTTGAAAATGAAGCTGAGCTCCTCTATGGTTACAGAGCCTCATACTTTAAAAGTTCTTTTGTGTCTCCTACTATTTTTTTTTTTTTTTGTGCCAGGAATTGAACTCAGGGGCACACAACCACTGTGCCACATCCTCAGCCCTATTTTGTATGTTATTTAGAGACAGGGTTTCACTGAATTGTTTAGTGCCTCTCTTTTGCTGAGGCTGGCTCCTGCCTCAGGCTCCAGAGCTGCTGGGATTACAGGCATGTGCCATGGCACCCCACTTGTCTCCTACTCTTTTGCTTAGGAAAAACAAACGAACAAAAATAACTAGGTGACATTTGAGGGGCCAAATTTGTCATACATTCCATGTTTTTACAATTTTAACTTTCAAATTGCTAATGCAATTTGGTTTATTACCTTATATCACGCATTTGATTAATAATTACAATAAGTGAATGGTGTGATTCATTTTATCCCCTGTAGGTAAGTGCACTATGCTTCCATTCACCCTGTTCACTCCCATATTCCTTCTCAGAGCTTTGACATTCACCTTGAGTGAATGCCAGACTTGACCTTCACTGTGTTCTATAACATCCTGGTGTGCTCTCCATTCAGTTCTTGCTTCCTTCAAACTGTTTCTGTGGGAAACTATTTGTTTAATAATGAAATCTCAAGACTATCTTATTTTAGTGAAGATATTCTATAACATCAATGTAGACATCATTCTTGGGATATTTAGCACTCTAGGACAAAAAAAGAATATCCAATGTCCTGATCCTCTAAGAAAGTGTAACCCATTGAGTTCCAATTTTTATTTCTGTAAAAATTTCAGTGAAGTTGACATGGGTAGTTGGGCACAGTGGGTCATGTCTATACTCCTAGCAGTTCAGGAGGCAGAAGGATTATGAGTTCAAAGCCAGCCTCAGAAACTTAACAAGGCCCTAAGCAACTCAGGGAGACCCTGGAATGATGGAACTTAATGGGTCAATATTCATGATTTCACTGCTGTAGTAAATGAAAACCCTATTTATGTCTACCATGATTGCCTACTACCACAGTTGTTCTGAAGTAGCACTGTATCACAGCAGTTTGTAGTGAGAATTAATGTTTCAGAGTTGGAGATGTGTCCCAGTTGTTAAGTGACCCTGGATTTAATTCTTGGTACCCCTCAAAAAAAAGAAAGAAAAAAAATCCAGACAGGTGCATTAAAATGAGTTGGCAATCATGATGTAGGCTTCTATATCCTTTACACAACACACACACACACACACACACATATTAAATATATGTGGAAATATATTTTTTCAAAGCCTCTAATCATTCTATTATTTTTCTTAAAACAATAAAAATCTAAATTTTAATATTTATTTACAAAGTAACCATAAACGATACATTTGTTAATTCCTTGCTGGTACAAGGAACATTCAGGAAGTCCAGCTTGAATTTTTTTTTAAGATCAGGATCTCCAGCTTCATATCTAACTACAGTGACTATGAACATAGAGCAAGTTTCACAGTCAAATATAGATGTATTTGACTCCCAGTTCACCAATTTTTTTTTTCTGTCTGCTTTGATTAAATTATGTAACTTCTCAGAATTATTTCTTAAAATTACCAAATCCAAAGTTATTGGATTGTTTTAAGAATTATATTGCACAGCTTACATAAAATGCTTACCAAAGCATCTTGAGAAAGCTGTTAATAAAGGTCACTATAATAAAAGTAATAAAAATGATATTAATAGTAATAGTAATCATTATTATTAACATCATCGTTATTTTGTTGAAAGCAGTCCTCTATTATTTAGATTACTGCTATAGCTGACATTTTTGCTGGAAGAAGCTGATAGCTTTTTCTTCTCTAAAGCCATAATTAACCTGATATTCAATTATAAACATTTAAAACTTGAGTCTTTCTTCATATGTAAAATTCTACCATTCCTTCCTCTGATAAAATCTTCTTTAGCCCTGCCTAAATCCTAAATCCTAAAATTTAAACTAAAATAAATTACATGTAATAGTAGACTTAAACCTAGTATCCCTTCAGTATGCTACCTTTGCAGTAAAGAATATTGATTCTTGCTTTGCTTCCATTTCCATATTACATTTACATTATGTTCCTGACTTATCAATGTGCATCCAGTAGTGTGACATTGTTAAACCAGCACTTCATCACAGAAGGACAGAGCTATTGTCACTGGCTTTCTTCAAGGTTAACTCTCCTGTCAAAGCAGAGAATTGGGTGAGCTTATGGTTACAAATCTGTGTGACCTGCACTTTAACAGTTTTATGGTCTTTAATGTGTGTTGAAGTGCTTTGGGAAATATAAAGCAATATAAAATGTTGGTGTTTATTGCTGTGCTTTTTGTATTACATTGGCTTTGCTATTATTTTCACTATATGAAAATAGAATATTTCATGAATCACTTTAGATTCCTGAGGAAGGTATAATAGGAAAAAAAGAATAGTGTATTCAGAAATGCCACATCTAGTCCTGTGTTTACGAATTGCAAGCCTCCTAAACATACTATGCTTTGAAATCTCCCTCAGCAAAACACACATAACCATTATCTCTTGCTTAAGTCACAGGATTGTGGTGATTGTCAAATATACTAATAAATGAATAACTTATAAATAATACAGTCCTGTTAAAAGTACATGTCAAATTCAACTTCCCGTGCTAAGTCAGGAAATAAAAATATAGGCTAACCCACTATAATCCTCTCTTTCTACTCGGTGTCTGTAATTCACATTTTCTTTGTGCAGACAGGCAAATAGATCAATATATTGGTCTGCATTTTATGCAGTTACACTTCCTTTAGTGTATATAGTAAGATATTTTTTTGTTTTGACATAACTGATTGCTTTTTAAACATAACTATCTTCTCTGGATTCAAATAAATATTATTCAGCTTGTTATTTAGCTTTTTTTTGATTCTTAAAACAAATTAAAAAAGAACCAGTATCTTCCCAGTATTTTCCTTTTTCATTTTTATTTGATAATCTCAATGATTATCAAAAAGTTTGTTTGTTTTTGCAATAGCCTTAAATTATTTACTTATTTCTAAAGAAGATTTGAGATAATGATGCATAATAAAAGGTAAAATTTTGGTGAGACTCTTAACAGAAAATAGAAAATCAAAAACTACTAGAAGGTAGAAATTAGTCCCTGATAGCAGTTATTTACAAAATACATTTTGATTTCAACTTTTTAAAATAAATACTTCAACAGAATCAATGTTCTCTATCTTAAACAAAAACTCACTTGAATACTCAGTATATTTAAAAAAGCTAAATGGAATCTTGTTAGATCAAGTAAAAATGGTGGGACCCTCAAATTTTTAATAATTGATGATGATTCTTCAATTTCTGCACTGGTTATTGCAATTATAACTTAAATTTAAAGAGACTCAAAGTATTTGCTCCAATACACGTATAAATTTTGTGATTGAAAAATCTCTGCTTTCTGGATAAAGGCAAAGAGGCACATACAAATACTGCAATGATAGGACATAATATAGTAAAACATCAAAGATATTTCAAAGGAGCACCAATTTCCCTAGCAAAAATGAATTTAACATTCATGCCTTTAAAAATCATTATGCAGAAATGTATTTGACAATGCTGTCTAAATGGGTCTTCATGCCATAGAAAATCATACTTCATATACAACAACTCTTCTTTATTAACTCAACAAAACACATAAAGAACTTTGTTGAGGTAAAAGTATTTCTTTTTAGAGTTAAGCTGCTTAAGACTACAAAAGCAGGTTTTATGTAATGTAACTTAGTATATAAATATCCAAAAGAATGGGTATAGACTAAGTATATCTTCCTTAAATGTATTTTTGCAGGTCTTTTTTTAGTAGAATTTTTTATAACACTTTGTTTTAGGTTAAAATTTTTAGTAAAACTCCAAAGATGTGTTTTGCTGTATAAATGAGTATATAATATTTTTAATGCTCAATATGCAGATTGTGTCTTAGACTTTCTTTTCAACTCTGTCTTCTTTGTAAAGGACCAACTAAAATATTACATGTAAAAAGTGCTTCTCAACAGATTAATTATGAGTAGGTAATTTTTAAGGCCTAATATCTGATAGACTGTCACACATTTTGTTGAATATTCTGTTTGGGCCCTCCTTATTCCAGCTCCATATCAACTGACTTTCTATGTCAGTCCAGGAATGAATACAGCAAATATTCCTTTCTGAACAATCTCTGTAATACTCATAGTATTACTACATTTGCAAGTAAAACAACATTTGAAGATATTTAGTTATTTCTTGACATGTTACTGTGAATCTTGAGATAGGCAATCTTTTAACCTATCTGATCAATGTTAGTTGTTAGAAAGGTGTTTTGTTTTTTCTCATTGTTGACACATCTTATCCTCTGTAATCCACTCATAGGTTTTCATTCTTATCTTTCTTCTTACCCCTACTCTTTCTTCTTTCCTCCATTACTTAGCTCCTTTGTTCTTTCTTTCTTCCCTTCATCATGCAATCATTTATTTCATATTAAACTTAGGAAGTAATCAAATCATTTACTATCTACCAGGTAAATATCTGACCTGAATGAAAAATGCCTCACAGCAGCCTGGTGTAGGTGGAAAGATTGGCTGCATGTAGGACAGTTCATAGGTACTGTTGTAAGGTTATATATTCATAGTTCTTTGGAGCCAAAAGTTTATAAATAAGTTTATTCTCACATTGGAGAAAGAACAAAATTAATATTACAATGTGGAAGGAATAATAATAAAAAACAACAACAGATAAACTTATATGAAAAAATAAAGATCACTGGCTTTATTCTGCCTAAACGTCATGGTCACTGACATAATATGAAGGATGAACAGAAGATGTGCATTGGTGACATATGTGTGGAGAATAAATGGACAAGTGACTATGGAGGCTTCAAGGCCATCTGGGAACTTATTTGTGAAAAAATCCAACATAAATAATTCAAATCTATAAAACTCAGAGACTATTGAATGTAGAAAATGGCTGAAGGAGAAATGCCTTATGTTTTAAATTTCTGGTGCAGGAGACTAAATGGATGGAGTCATCATTTAAACAACTCAGAAAAATAGTGAGAAGGAAAATTTGAGTTCATAATGATGTGTTCACGCTTGTTAATCATTGTGAGACAGACACCTAACTGAGCATTTCTTTTATATACCGTGCTTTATTCAATTCTGTTTGTATGTATGTCCCAGAATGGCAGATTGGCATGGGAATAGAGGTTAAGATTCTGAAGACAGACTGCCTGAGTTTGAATCATGGCTTAAAGTATGTAGCTTGTATGAAGGTAGACAAATTCCGCATCTACTGTTTCATTTCACTAATCTGTAAAAAGGCTCTAAATATAAAATTAGTGATGCCTATCTCATGGGGTTGCTGAGATCAATAAATGACCAATATATACAAAGGGATTATGTATTGTGAAATGTTATTGTTATACATCTATATTGTATAATTTCAATAATCCCTGGAGATATTTTTGTTTATGTAGTTCACATTTTGTCAAATTGTAAATTAACTACTATTGCTTACCCAGCACCAAAATACACAGTTATGAATTGCATTGTTTGCCTCTTATTTTGTTCCCAGCACTGAGACTGGTGCTAAACACATCTCATAATAACAAAATTTATTTATCATGAGCATGTTGTAGCCAAATGATTGACTGCAGTCATAGGGGTCAGAAAAAAAAAACACACATTATGGTAACCATTAAGCATAGAAAGTTTGAATTAATCACCCTTGAAGAGCAGGACCTTGCAATTATCTGTGTTCAAGTGAGGTTTGCGTACCTTAGATTCAGAGTTTTAAAAGTATAAAAATAATTTTGGATCTCAAAAAGGGGGAAAAAACAAAGCACCTTCTGTGAACCAAGATCTAAATGTGAGCATTATAAAGATGGGGGACAGAGATAGGAATCAAAACTGGGATCATAAAGGTAAGCCTGTGTTGTCAGATGCAAAGTGAAGAGAAAGCAGAGATCAAATCAGGGAATTTCAGTTGCCAACAAATGGCAGACTGAGGATTCTGGGGGCACATCCCTGTTACCAATTATAAAGAAGTACTACATAAGATATTTTAAAAAAACATTATAAATATTTGGCTCAGCAGAGAGAAAATAAGATTACTTTCAAATAATGAAAGACACCAAATCTCAGGGGTACACCAAACTGATGAGGAAACTTAAAGGCATTTGCCAATATCAACAACAAAAAAGTGACTTTTAACTACCCTTCCTGGCATCTCAGCAGTTCCTTGGGCTCTTCAAAAATGGAAAGCTGGAGTTAAAAAACTGCACCGAAAGACAACTTTCAAAAAGCTGCTCCTTCTATGAAAGAGTAAGATATGAGAAAAAAAAAGTCTTTAGAAAATTAAGGCAGCTAAGGAACTTTTCTTATTATCTTACAATTTAAATGCAAAACGATTGAAAATCAAACTCTGGAACTCACATTCAGCTCTTTGTCATCTGGATTTAGGGTTTCAATTTCTAGAACCTGCAAGATCAAGAAAAATCCCAACTCTACACATTAATTTGAAGTGTGTAGAACTTAGAGCCTGCAGAAGAAGCTGTAAATCCTCTATGGGGAAAGTAACCATAAAACAGATGCCTTAAGATGCCCGTGGGTTAATATCATCCAAATATAAGTTCCAGCACAAATATATGTGTGTATGTACTTGTCTCTCCCTCTCTCTCTCACCCACCTACCCAACCTTTTGAGAAGTAAATGATCTTCAAATTTAATTCCTCAAGTTAAAATTAATTTTGCAGATATTGAAATGTAAAATAATTGTTTTACATATATGAAGAGAAAAAAAAAACAAGATTTGGCATGTGTTTAAAAAACAAGAAACTGTCAAAAATGGCCAAACCCATTAAAAAGAACACCATAGACTTTCTAGAAAGAAAAGTTAAAATCATTGAAGTTAAAAAATAAAGAAAAACAACGCCACTGTACACACCTCTTAGGAAACACAAGAAATGGGGCATAAACACAAGCAAATTAAGAACAAATTGGAAAGCAGACATGAGGAGTAATACAAAACACAAGATAAATACACATAAAGATGAAAAAAAGAGAGAGAACTAAAAAAATGCAGAGTAGAATGAAATCCTTTTAAGTAATTAGCATTCAAACTAGCACACACACACACAAACAACAAAAAATCTGCAGAGGAGGCAATGTTTTAAGAGATAAAGACTGTGGCCAGGTACAATGGCACAGGTTTGTAATCCCAGCAGCTCTGAAGGCTGAATCAGAAGGATTGCAACTTAGAGGTCATGCTCAGCAATTTGTGGAGGCCTTAAGCAACTTGACAAGACTCTGTCTCAAAACTGTGACTCAGTGATAAAGTACTACTGGGTTCAACCCCTGGTACAGAGAGAGAGAGAGAGAGAGAGACAGACCAAACCTCAAATGGAAAAAGTCTCATGAATATCTACAAGAATAAATAAATTAAAATTTTGATCTAGGCATATCATCACTGAAAATCTTAAGAAAAGCTAAGGAGCAGTAAAAAAAAAAAGATGACTAGCAAATTACTGGACACATTTATTTATATTCATTATCATTTAATAAGACAAATTGAGAATTTTATGCCCACATATCTTTAATAAAGAAAATTATAAAACTAGGGGAAAAATTTCCCCAAAGAATATATAAAATACCAAACAGAAGATTTGTGTAGATGAGTTTAAAGATTAACACATTAATATGCACTTATTTACTTGTTTGCAATTTTTAAAAAAATAAGGTAATCTAAAGACAAATCATCAGGAGTAGTAAAATGGTATAGTAACAACTTTTAGGATACATAAAAAACCATTGGAATTCTTATGCATCTATAGTTAACAGTTGAAAATATTGTTTTAATAGTGTTACCAACTAAATAAACACAAGGAAAGATATTAAGCATTAAATCTTGCAAAAAATACTTATACCTTTAAGGAAAAAAATTCAACATAAATAAAACCAAAATAAATGGAGTGATACATTATATATAAGTTAGTAGAATAATGATATAAATTTTCCATCTTAAGCCAGGATGTAAAATATTCAAAAATGTATTTTTATTAGAATCAAATGAGTCTGTGATAAATTTTATATAGAAAAACTACATAGTCCCAGATAAGCAAGGATGCTTTGAAAAGGAACAGGGCTGGAAGACTTGCCTTATCTAACATCAACTACAGTAATTAGTAAAACAAGATGTTGGTGTAGTGACATATTCTTTAGCAGAATGCAGACATCCAGTGGATTCCATGTATGCATTGTATTGGTCCATCCAACCTGCAGTTCAGAATTTTGAGGATAAGAAATAGAGGTAAGAAAACACCCTGGGAGAACTGATTCTCAAATGGAAGCCATTTGGAAAAATTAATTTGTTTGCATTAATCTTCTAAACAAAAAGAACCAAAATTTTCATAAGATAGTAACATAAGCATTTTATTTATGATGATAAGAATGAGAAGAATGCTTTAATTAGGACACAAATAGCCAAATGATAAAGAAGTTAGATTTAAACCCACACTTTATAAAAGGTAATTTGTTTCAAATTTGAGGCACATATTTGTGACACATATAAATACTGAAGAATAAACAGCACATATATTTACTTCTGTCCCTCCTCATAATCAATAGGATAAAAGCAATCTATTAGAGATTAGGCAAATAGAATCATATATAAAAATGTTTTTAATCTTTTATCAATTAAGAAAATGCAAACTATGTAATAATGAGATATACCTTTTTTATTTTCTTAACACATAAAGAAAAAATTTTGACATTGACAAATATGGGTAAGGATATGGAGCAATATCTTATACTGCAATAAGGGAAATATGATTTGAGATAATCTTAGTAGTGTATAACTTGTCAAAATCTATTATTGATTACATTACTATGGTAGATATGTGTTAGATGTAATACAATTATAGGTAAAAGTATTGCAATCAGGAAAATAAGACTTTGAATATTGTGAGTGCTTGGAATTGGCAAATGCTATTTTTTCTTCTTCTTTTTTTTTTTCTTAATATGTGTGGTGTTAAACAGGTTAGAGGATTTGAAGAACTCAGAGTAAACCAATGCAGACATGTTTTACATAATGACTATATTTAAATGGATATAATTGACTATAAAAGCTCACTCCTGAAAATAACTCTGCTTAACATAAATCACTTTCCGAAACGAAAGCTCATAATCTGTCGGCTGCTCTGCTTGCCTCCCATTCTCTCTCTCTTGAGATCACTTACAAACATTGTGATGTTCTTGAAAACTTACTTATGCTGGTTAGTCTCCTGGGTTCCTGGATGGCTGTTTGTGTGATGTGCCCCCATAAGAATTAATGGGTTGAGTTTAGCTGCTCTGAGTAAGAATGGAAATGATCCCTTTGTTCTCCTCACTGATTAATTTCACCATGTACTAATTGCTGAGGTTTTTATATTAAACACAAATTATTATGCATACAAAGCAAAACAAGATCATATTAATCCCTGTAGCTGTTGGTCCATCTTATATATAAACACAGCAAATTTTTTACTGAAAAAAAATCAAAGACTCATAAAATTATTAGAGCTTGCTCTTTCAAATCCAAGTAGGATAATCTAACTATAACAATTACAGGAAGACTCATTTATAAAAAAAAAAAAAAAGCCAGAATTCAACAGCAATTGGGAATCATACCATTGTCCATCACTTTCTTGAATTACATTAGTCTCAAACTCAGCATTGCACTGGATTCCATAACCTTTGGGCGTTTAACTGGTAAACTCAGTCAAGAGAAACTTAATCAAAATCAGTATTATATAAAAATCTGGTCAGCAGTTTGAAATGTGGATGCAATTGTGTGGAAGGTATAGTTTGGAGCAAACTAGACTATGAGGTAATTTGTGCTCTTTGTGGGGCTTGATAATATATATAGCCATAAATAATATAGCTTTTCAACTGGAAAATTGGTACTTCTATACAGAACCCATTCAGAGTTTAGAAGACCTGTGATTTGTGTGGATCCTCATCCCTCTTCTTTGTCTCCTTGGTAGTGACTTTTAACTCTCTAATGGAGTATTTCTTGTACTTTTGAGTCTTACCATCTTCTAGATCTCACACTTATTCAGGTGACAGAAGGTAAACTTCTTTACATTAAGGCACAAATGCTCTGAAGAGATTGTTACTTTCCATTGTCACTTTCAGAATGATCCTGCATGTTAGTTGAAAATAAACCTTACACAAAGATAATTAATATCTAAATATAGACTATGAGCTAGAAAAGAACAATTGAAAGTAATTAACATAATAATAAAAATGATCAATTAAAATATTTCATATCCCAGAAATACCATATATAACACAATAGTGTACAGAGTAACCCTGCCCATTGTTAGTTATTGTTTAGTTATATAGAAATTTTTTAAAATTGAAGCTTAAGCTTTTGTTGATTGTTTTGTCTAAGAAAGACACAGGAAGAGAACAAATAGACATGAGAATTAAATGAACTGAACCTCAAAAGCTCCACCATAAAAGAATAACTGAGAAAATTCAGGCATAGGGTACAGGTTGGTGGAAAACGTGAAGTAAACATAGACTTTGGACTGAAAGAAACTACAGAGAAGTTCTGACTCTAACAATTAGTATTGAAGGGCAATTCTTTCACCATTCCTTTGGAATAAAGCTAATTCAGAAGCAGAATACCATGTGTCTGTGATGATAGGATAGAGTCAGAGAAGCATGGATTGATAACTGACTTAACCTCTTAACATACTTGGAAAATAAAGCTACTTGAGCCTCATTATGTTCTGTATAATGGAGATAAGTTTTATATAAACTTTGAGACCCAAGAATGTACCTAGTTTATAAGCTACATCCCTGGTGGCTACTTGAATAGACAATTATCACTCCTGTTGGGAATGCAGAACTTTGTAATGGCCAATCAGCTGTGCCTACATGGGATTCTCAACTGATGAGGTTTCCCACTGAAATCCTCAGAATTTGAAGGATACTCAAAATAGTCTTTCTTATTGAATCAAAATAGTACAACTAATGAGCAATTCTTAGACAAAAATATTACTTTAACTTTTTAAATTTTAGTTGATTGCTGATTTCATAACATTAATTTCTCTTTTAGTCAGGTTTTTAGCACTGTGACCAAAATACCTAACAAGAACAATCTAGAGGCAGAAAAACTTTACTTTGATTCAAGGTTTTAGAGGTTTGGTCCATGATCAGCTGGCTCTACAGTTCTGGGCCAAAGGTGAGTCAGAATACAATGGCAGAAGGATGTGATTGAGGAAAGCAGTTCTGGACATGTTCTAAGTGTGTAAATTTGAATGAGGTTATTAGAGTTTTCTTTCTCTCAGTTAGCATTGAACAGAGAAAATGTGAAAAGCAAATATTTGGAAGAAACTAACATGCATGCATTATTAATATTTTGGCTTTGCTATTAGGCTATACTTTACAATCTATGGTTTCTTATAATTGATAACAGATAGAAGGCAATCCAGATAGTTATCATGAACATGTTTGATATTCCTGATGGTAACATAGGAGATCTCTAACCCATTAATTTTTCAATCAATATACCATGGGCAGTCCACAAAAGAAAAGATATGAGTGCTAAGTTTTGTCTGTAACCTCTTGTTACCAACACCAAAATTCTCAGAGCGAGATGTCATCAGAATGGAAGATAGTATGCAAGGAATGGAACGTACTAAAAATGCCTCTGGAAAAATGGCTCATGTTGGTGATTTGGAAGATTAGCTAAAACTTTGAGTCCCCTTCTTATCTCATTAGGATGAATTCCATTCTCACTGTGCTTCCCAAAGGTTCATTGGCTTCCTCCCTTCAGGGTAACATCTCAAAGGTCCTAAAATTCTTTGGTTATAGGCAGCTGGTAAAGCCAGACTTCTTAGTCCTGTAGTAGTCTGTCAGTATTGATAATAACAGGATGTATCAAGTTCTCTACTTTAGATCACAGGTCTCTATATATGTTTAGTGTTCCTGTTATAATCCTCAGTAAGATGATAGGAATATTAGGAAATCTTATCTTCAATGTTGCAGAGGAAACTGTGAAACATAACAAAGACTGCATCATTATTTATGAACCATGGGATGATATCATGAGAAAGATCAGAATAACAAATATTCTGTGTCACAAGATCTAGATTTAAATGTGAAGAAGTTTTAGAAATTCTTATGTAAGTGGTTTTTCTTAGAATTTATTTTTGTGTACCCAAGAATGGTATTTGATCATAGTAGAGTGTAAAACTATAAAATGTCCATTTGACAAGTGTAAATGAGAATTCCAATATATTTTTAAAATGGAATTTGATCCTAGTTTAACATTAAGACTTTATTATTTTTAGTGATTTTGAAAGTTTAAAACATTCTTATCATTTGTGGCACCATAAATTCTATGGATTACTCATAAGCCTCTGATAAAGGAGAGCAGCAACCTCCACCAATATAACCGTTCAAATTTATGAGTAATTGAATTCCATGGTGCCCATTTTCACTCTATTCCTTGGCCACTGGTAAAGCAGACAACAAAGATTGAGAGACAAAATCAGAGAAAAAGATTTTAATATTAATACATGAAGTTAGTATCATTTTTAAAGTTAAAAAATGGTGTATATTACGATGATAACTTTGTGACCTATTTTGACTTAGTCGTCTGGCTTAGTTGAGTAGATGTGTTCATGTATGCTACATAAATCTCTCTACTGTTCATATAAAGCATTTTGCTTTTTTTTCTTGTTCAAACTAGTAATATATATGAGAGAGAGGAAGAAAAGTTGGTAGATTAGAGGGAAGGGTGCATGTTCCAGTTGATTTGTAGCTCAGGATTCTTCTCTGTGAGGTGGGTGACAGAGCGAATTCACTGAAATTCAATATCAGGCAGTAAAAGAAGCATAGGCACACCTAAATTTGGGTGCTTTAAACATAAGACAAGAAAGAATAGATTGAGACCTGGCTGGTGGTTTCAGCAATACCAGTTTACTTCAGAGGGGAGGATGATGTAAGGGGACAAATAGATGAGGATGGTGGGAACATGTGGTTAAGAGAATAATTCTACAAAATGAATTATTTTGAGTATGTATTGAGTCTCCACATACTTTCTTTGACAAAAAGCAATCTTCCTGCAGCCCCCATTGGGCCTGAGGGAGCAAGAAATATCACACTCTTCAACAAACTGAGGCAGGGGGCAGAAGGCCTTGTATTCATTGTAGATAATGAATGATAAAGGTTTAAGAGAGGATGATGGCTGGTTAATAAGAAAAGATCAGAATCACACATATTCTGTGCAACAGGTGAATGTGAAGAAGCTTTAGAAATTCCTATGTAAATAGTTTTGCTTGTAATTTAGTTTTTTTTGTACACAAGAAGATATTTGATAATACTAGTGTTTTAAACTATAAAATGTCCATTCAATAAGTGTAAATTGAAACACCCATATATTTTTAAAATGGGGTGCTAATAGCCTAACAGTTAACCTCAGTGATCCCTAGATCATACTTCCCAGGAGTTGCTAAAGTTTACCCCCTTTGCTGCTCCTTCCTACACTTGGGAACATTCTGGGAGACAAAAAGAAAAGCTGAGGGGGCTGGAGAAGGTTCTATAAAAGAGAAAGACAAAAGTATTTTCATAATCACCCAGCTCTGGGCCCAACTTCTTTCCAGAGAAATCTGTCTCTGTCCCTTTTTAAAATAAAACTTACTTTGTACAGTGACTTCAGTGTTTCTTACGTGTTTAATCTTTAACACCTGGGGAAGGAGGACCCAATCTGATTTCCAAGACTGGTATCAATGACACAGACAGAAAGAGACACCATAAACAAATTTGGCATGGGAGAACCTGTGAAACAGAAGGGGAGTCTGAGCTTAACTGAACCAGAGGCACTGTGATGAGCTGGGGTTTAAAAAGTGCTCCATGTTTCTCAGCCGGCAAGTGGAGAGTTGAGGCAGGGAGCCATCTTGAAGCAGCTCCAATGTGGCTTTCTGCTGCAGGAGCTATTGTTTGTTTCCCTATTTTCTGAGATGCTTATATGCAAAGGGTCAAGACTGCTGGTGAACTATATCCAAAAATTAGCCAAGTGACTGCGCATTTTGATTCACAGAAAAAATAGCTCTGTTCAATCTTTAATAATATCTTAAAACATAAAACAGAGAAGACAAAAACCCTAAACCAACTACAAGGCCCTAAGAAGAAATGACTAGAAGGGATGTCAAGTTCCACTCTTGAACATCTATCTGCTCCTACAGGAGACACAGAAAGAAGTTCCAAGACTATTGTTCAGAGAACCCCACAGTGTTGAAGTAGCATTCCAGAAGTAAATTAAAATGGCAGTTCTGTAGCAGTAAGGCATTGCCAGTGAAAATTGACACTTGAATTGCACAGAGCTTACCTGTTGAAGCTAACAGATATTAACAACACAAGAGTTATCAAAAAAGATATAACTACACACCGAGGGACTGCATCACAAAGTGGAAGAAGAACATATCTCAACATATGCAAAAGCCAAATCCTTAGGAAAAAGAAAGACATTAGAAAAAAGTCTCCCCTTAACATTTCCAATTCATCAAAGAAGAAACTCACAATATGGAAGGGGACAAAATTTCACAAAAAAATATGAAAATTTGATTATTAGAATGATTAATGAGCCAAAAGAATACATAAGAAACTAAGAGTGGGAATACAGTAGAAAAAAAAAGACCATTTCAATAGAGATAGAGATTCTAAAATAAGCTGATTTGAATTTCTGGAAATAAAGGCCACAAAAAAATCAAATTAAAAATTCACTTAAATGTATCACCAAAAGATTAGATTAGATAGAAAACAGACTTTGGGACCTTGAAGACAGGGGATATGAATTTGAATAATAAGTAAACTGTGAATAAAAAAAAAAGATCATAACCAGAATATACAATCACTCTGAGACAACAGACCAAACTTAAATTTCATTGTGATACGAAGGTCAGAAGATGTGGGTTAATGGAATTAACAAACTATTCAGTAAAATAATGATAGAAAAATCATCAAACCTAAGGAATAAGATGGACCACCACATATAGGAGGCAGATAGATTCGAAAATAGACAAGATTATTAAAAATTCTTTCCAAGATTACATTTAGGGGTAAACCAATCAGGATAACAGCTGATCTCTCAACACAGACTCTAAAAGCTAGAAGATCCTGGAATAACATATTTCAAACGCTAAAAGAAAATGGTTTCCAACCAAGAATCGTGTATCCGGCGAAATTAAGCTTCAGAATGGAAGATGAAATTAAAACATTCCATGATAAACAAAAGTTAAAAGAATTTGCAGCTAGAAAACCATCTCTTCAAAAAATCCTTGGCAAAACATTAGAGGAAGAGGAAATGGAAAACAACAATGAAAACCAACAGTGGGAGGTAGGACAGTAAAGGGGGGAAAATAATCAAAGAGGAAAACAAATCAGGTTTAGCAGCATTAATAAACAAATATGGCTGGAAGAACAAACCGTATCTCAATAATAACCCTGAATGTTAATGGCTTAAACTCACCAATTAAGAGACACAGGCTAGTTGAATGGATCACAAAACAAGACCAAACAATATGCTGCCTACAGGAGATGCATTTGATAGGAAAAGATATACATAGACCGAAGGTGAAAGGTTGGGAAAAATCATACCACTCATATGGACTGCGGAAACAAGCAGGAGTGTCCATACTCATATCAAATAAAATAGATTTCAAACCAAAGTTAATCAAAAGGGATAAAGAGGGACACTACATACTGCTCAAGGGAACCATACACCAACAAGACATAACAATCATAAATATATATGCCCCAAACAACGGTGCTGCTATGGTCATCAAGCAAACTCTTCTCAAGTTCAAGAGTCTAATAGACCACCATACAATAATCATGGGAGATTTCAACACACCTCTCTCACCACTGCACAGATCTTCCAAATAAAAGTTGAATAAGGAAACTATAGAACTCAATAACACAATTAACAACCTAGACTTAATTGACATATATAGAATATACCACCCAACATCAAGCAGCTACACTTTTTTCTCAGCAGCACATGGATCCTTCTCAAAAACAGATCATATATTATGTCACAGGGCAACTCTTAGACAATATAAAGGAGCAGAGATAATACCATGCATCTTATCTGATCATAATGGAATGAAACTGAAAATCAACGATAAAAGAAGGAAGGAAAAATCATGCATCACTTGGAAAATGAACAATAGGTTACTGAATGATCAATGGGTTATAGAAGACATCAAGGAGGAAATTAAAAAATTCTTAGAGTTTAATGAAAACACAGACACAACATATCAGAATCTATGGGACACATTGAAAGCAGTTCTAAGAGGAAAATTCATTGCTTGGAGTTCATTCCTTAAAAAAAGATAAAACCAACAAATAAATGATCTCATACTTCATCTCAAAATCCTAGAAAAAGAAGAGCAAAACAACAGCAAAAGAAGTAGAAGGCAAGAAATAATTAAAATCAGAGCTGAAATTAATGAAATCGAAACAAAAGAAACAAGTGAAAACATTGACAAAATGAAAAGTTGGTTCTTTGAAAAGATAAATAAAATTGACAGACCCTTAGCCATGCTAGTGAAGAGAAGAAGAGAGAGAACTCAAATTAGTAGCATACGAGATGAAAAAGGCAAGATCACGACAGACACTTCAGAAATACAGAAGATAATCAGAAATTATTTTGAATCCTTATACTCCAATAAAATAGAAGATAGTGAAGGCATCGATAAATTTCTTAAGTCATATAATCTGCCCAGGTTGAGTCAGGAGGATATAGACAACCTAAATAGACCAATATCAATTGAGGAAATAGAAGAAACCATCAAAAGATTACCATCTAAGAAAAGCCCAGGACCGGATGGGTATACAGCAGAGTTTTACAAAACCTTTAAAGAGGAACTAATACCAATACTTTTCAAGCTATTTCAGGAAATAGAAAAAGAGGGAGAACTTCCAAATTCATTCTACAAGGCCAACATCACCCTGATTCCGAAACCAGACAAAGACACTACAAAGAAAGAAAACTACAGACCAATATCTCTAATGAACCTAGATGTAAAAATCCTCAATAAAATTCTGGTGAATCGGATACAAAAACATATCAAAAAAATTGTGCACCATGATCAAGTAGGATTCATCCCTGGTATGCAAGGCTGGTTCAATATACGGAAATCAATAAATGTTATTCACCACATCAATAGACTTAAAAATAAGAACCATATGATCATCTCGATAGATGCGGAAAAAGCATTCGACAAAGTACAGCATCCCTTTATGTTCAAAACTCTCGAAAAACTAGGGATAACAGGAACATACCTCAACGTTGTAAAAGCAATTTATGCTAAGCCTCAGGCTAGCATCATTCTGAATGGAGAAAAATTGAAGGCATTCCCTCTCAAATCTGAAACAAGACAGGGATGCCCTCTCTCACCACTTCTGTTCAACATAGTTCTCGAAACACTGGCCAGAGCAATTAGACAGACGAAAGAAATTAAAGGCATAAAAATAGGAAAAAAGAACTTAAATTATCACTATTTGCAGATGACATGATTCTATACCTAGCAGACCCAAAAGAGTCTACAAAGAAACTATTAGAGCTAATAAATGAATTTAGCAAAGTGGCAGGATATAAAATTAACACGCATAAATCAAAGGCATTCCTGTATATCAGCGACAAATCCTCTGAAATGGAAATGAGGACAACCACTCCATTCACAATATCCTCAAAAAGAATAAAATACTTGGGAATCAACCTAACAAAAGAGGTGAAAGACTTATACAATGAAAACTACAGAACCCTAAAGAGAGAAATTGAAGAAGACCTTAGAAGATGGAAACATATACCCTGTTCATGGATAGGCAGAACTAACATCATCAAAATGGCGATATTACCAAAAGTTCTCTATAGGTTTAATGCAATGCCAATCAAAATCCCAACGGCATTTCTTGTAGAAATAGACAAAGCAATCATGAAATTCATATGGAAGAATAAAAGACCCAGAATAGCAAAAACAATACTAAGCAGGAAGTGTGAATCAGGTGGTATAGCAATTCCAGATTTCAAACTATACTACAGAGCAATAGTAACAAAAACAGCATGGTACTGGTACCAAAACAGGTGGGTGGACCAATGGTACAGAATAGAGGACACAGAAACCAACCCACAAAACTACAACTTTCTTATATTTGATAAAGGAGCTAAAAGCATGCAATGGAGGAAGGATAGCATCTTCAACAAACGGTGCTGGGAAAGCTGGAAATCCATATGCAACAAAATGAAACTGAATCCCTTTCTCTCGCCATGCACAAAAGTTAACTCTAAATGGATCAAGGAGCTTGATATCAAATCAGAGACACGGCATCTGATAGAAGAGAAAGTTGGCTACGACCTACATGCTGTGGGGTCGGGCTCCAAATTCCTCAATAGGACACCCATAGCACAAGAGTTAACATCTAGAATCAACAAATGGGACTTACTCAAACTAAAAAGTTTTTTCTCAGCAAAGGAAACAATAAGAGAGGTAAATAGGGAGCCTACATCATGGGAACAAATCTTTACTCCTCACACTTCAGATAGAGCCCTAATATCCAGAATATATAAAGAACTCAGAAAATTAGACAATAAGATAACAAATAACCCCATCAACAAATGGGCCAAGGACTTGAACAGACACTTCTCAGAGGAGGACATACAATCAATCAACAAGTACATGAAAAAATGCTCACCATCTCTAGCAGTCAGAGAAATGCAAATCAAAACCACCCTAAGATACCATCTCACTCCAGTAAGATTGGCAGCCATTCTGAAGTCAAACAACAATAAGTGCTGGTGAGGATGTGGGGAAAAGGGTACACTTGTACATTGTTGGTGGGACTGCAAATTGGTGCAGCCAATTTGGAAAGCAGTTTGGATATTCCTGGGAAAGCTGGGAATGGAACCACCATTTGACCCAGCTATCCCCCTTCTCGGTCTATTCCCTAAAGACCTAAAAAGAGCATGCTACAGGGACACTGCTACATCGATATTCATAGCAGCACAATTCACAATAGCAAGACTGTGGAACCAACCTAGATGCCCTTCAATAGAAGAATGGATAAAAAAAAATGTGGCATTTATACACAATGGAGTATTACTCTGCATTAAGAAATGACAAAATCATAGAATTTGCAGGGAAATGGATGGCATTAGAGCAGATTATGCTAAGCGAAGCTAGCCAAGCCCTAAAAACCAAATGCCAAATGTCTTCTTTGATATAAGGAGAGTAACTAAGAACAGACTAGGGAAGAAGAGCACGAGAAGAAGACCATCATTAAACAAGGAGGAGAGGTGGGAGGGAAAGGGAGAGAGAAGGGAAATTGCATGGAAATGGAAGGAGACCCTCAGGGTTATACAAAATTACATACAAGAGGAAGTGAGGGGAAAGGGAAAAATAATACAAGGGGGAGGAATGAATTACAGTAGTGGGGGGAGAGAGAGAAGAGGGGAGGGGAGGAGAGGGGAGGGGGGATAGTAGAGGATAGGAAAGGCAGCAGAATACAACAGACATGAGTATATCAATATGTAAAGCAATGGAAGTGTAACTGATGTGATTCTGCAAGCTGTATATGGGGTAAAATGGGAGTTCATAACCCACTTGAATCAAAATGTGAAATATGATATATCAAGAACTATGTAATGTTTTGAACAACCACCAATAAAAAAAAGAAATAAAAAAAATTCAATACATTTCATATAAAAAAAAATTTCCAAGTTACATCACAATCAAAACACACAACATAGACAATAAGAATAAATTATTAAAAGTTATAAAAGTTAAGTCACATTTAAAGGTAATCTAATAAGACTCACTTCTGCCTTATGAGTTTGGATTTTAAAATCTAGGAGGTCTCGACATGAGATACTTCAACTTTAAAAGCAAACAATAACCAACCAGGATTTTATATCTAGCAAAGCTATCATTCATAATGGAAGCAGAAATTTTAAAAAAAAACTTTCAATAATAAGTATGAACTAAGGAAATAAAAAAAGCATGGCCACTAATCCAACACTACAGAAAGTATTTAAAGAAATATTAATCACAGAAGAACTCAGAAATAAGCCCCAGAGCTCTAAATTTGATGAAGCTCTTTGGGAACAAAGTTTAGTAAATGAAAATTAAGATCAAGTTAAACATGCAGAACAAACTGAAATGACATAAAACAAAAAAAAAATTCCAATATTATTCTGAATATAAATGGTATCAACTCTAAAAGACATAGATTGGCAGATTGCATTAAAAACAAGACCCAACTGTGGGACATTTGCAGGATAGTCATCTCATAAGCAAAGACACCCAAAGTCTGAAAGTAAAAGGATAAAAAATTTTATTTCATGCAAATAAAGTCTGAAAACAAGTAGTATTAGCTATTCTCGTATCTAATAAAGCAGATTTCAAATAATCAGAAGAGACAAAGAAGGTCACTATATACTGGTAAAGGGAATGACCAAACAAGAAGATATAATAATATTAAATACTTATATTCCAAAATCAGTGCAGCTACTTACATGAAATAAACACTTCCTGACATTAAGTTACAAATAAACCCTAATAAAATAATATTGGGTGATTTCAACACCCAGTCTCACTAATAGACAGGACATCTGGACATAAAATCAATGATTAAGATACTTCTGACCTAAATAATATCAAACACATGTATATATCAAAAATCTATACAATATTTCCTTCAACAACAGTGAATTTACTTCTCAGCAATTCTTGATATCTTTTTCAAAATAGATCAGATTTTATATTACAAAGCAAGTCTTAGGAAATACAAAAAATAATAAATATAATACTGTGCAATTTATCAGATCATAATGGAATGAATTTAGAAATCAACAGTGAAAAAATTGTAGAAACCACCTAAGCAAAGGAAAATGAACAGTTAGTTTCTGAATGAAATAGATAATAGGGGAAATTTTAAAAGTCTAGAAATTAATAAGAATGGTGACACAAAGTACCAAAATCTCTGGAACATCATGAAAACCTGTCTAAGAGGAAACTTTACAGCATTAAATGACTATATTAAAAAAATAGAGATCTCAAGTATGCAGTCTACTGCTATATCTCAAGACCCAAGAAAACCAAGAAGAAACTAATTCCAAAATAAATAGAAGACAGGAAATAATTAAGAGCAACATTACTAAAATGGAGAATAAAAAATATAAAGGATCAACACAATAAATAATTAGTTCTTTGAAAAGATAAACAAAGATTGATAAACTTATAGCCAAACTAACCAAAAGAAAGAAGAGCTTCAGATCAATAAGATTAGCAATAAAAAAAGGTGATAACACCACAACAGTTCTGAAATTCATAGAATAATTAGGGAATAGTTGAAAACTACATTCTAACAAACTGGAAAATCTAGAATATATTGACAAATTTCTAGATATATATGACCTACCAAAATTGAACCAAGAGGATCTGTAAAATCTAAACAGACTAATATGAAGGAATGAGATTAAAGCAGCAATTAAAAGCCTTTCAAACACAAAGCTCAGAACCAGATGAATATTAAACTGAGTGTCATCAAACTTTTTTTTTTTAATTGGTTGTTCACAACATTACAAAGCTCTTGACATATCATACTTCAAACAATAGTTTCAAAAGAGTTATGAACTCCCATTTTTACCCCAAATACAGATTGCAGAATCACATAGGTTACACATTCACATTTTTACATAATGCCATACTATCAGTCATCAAACTTTTAAAGAAGGATTAATGCTACCCTTTTCAAATTATTCCGTGAAATATAAAGGGAGGGAACACTCCCAAATTCTTTCTGTGAAGCCATTATCATCCTGATAACAAAATCAGATAAAGACACATTAAGGAAAGTTCGGGCTAATTTCCTTGATGAACTTGGATGCAAAAATCTTAATAAAATGCTAGCAAACCACATTTTAAAACACATTAAGAAGATTGCACAGTATGATCAAAATGTATTCATGCCAGTGATGCAAAATGGTAAAGCATCACATAAATAGAATTAAAGACAAAAAAAATCACACAATCATCTCAACAGATACAGAAAAAGTATTTGTCAAAATTCAGCCCCCATCCATGTTAAGAACACTGAAGAAACTAGACATAGAAAGTAATTACCTCAATACTTTAATGACTGCATATGACAAACTGAAAGTCAACATCATAGTGAATGGAACAAAACTGAAAGCATTTCTTGTAATAACATAAACAAGACAAGAATGTCTACTGTGACCATTTCTGTTCAACATAGGTCTTTAAACTCTTGTCCAATCAAGCAAGAAATCTAAATTAAAAGTATACAAACAAGAAAAGAAGATGTGAATTGTTTTTGTTTGTAAAGATGATATGATACTATGATCCTATAATTAGAAGACTTCTATATCTGGTAAACAAATTTAGCAAAGTGACAGGATACAATATAAGGTCGACATACAAAAATCAGTAACTTCCCTATACTCCAATAATGAATCCGCTGAGAAAGAAATCAAGAAAACTATTTACAATAGCCTCAAAATTAAAAAAAAATAAAACAAAAAGCAAAACAAAACAAAAAGACCCTGGGAAGAAATGTAGCTAAGCAGGTAAAAAACCTTCAAAAGGAGAAATATAAAATCTGAACAAAGAAATTTAAAATGATCCTAGAAAACGGAGAGAACTTCCAAGTTCTTGTATAGGCAAAATTAATATTATGAAAATGTCCACATTGCCAAAATCAATATACAGATTCAATGCAATTCCTGCCAAAATTCCAATGACATTCCTTAGAGAGTTAGAAAAAAAATTCTTAAATTCATGGGGAAGAATAAAGAAGAATTTAGTAATAACTAAAGCAATATTCAGCAATGCTGAGTTATACTCAGTATTAACTTATCATATCAGCATTCCTAATACTCAATTATGCTAAAGAGCTGTAGTACAAAAACTGCAATGCTATTGGCATCAAAAACAACATAAAGACCAATGAATAGATGACTAAGTAAATCCATGTAGATACAATCATTGATGCCTGACAAAGGTGCCAAAAGCATACATTGGAAAAAAATTAACCTAAAAATGTTTAAAATAAATGATTCTGAGAAAACTAGATATCAATATGTGGAAGAATGAAACTTGACCCCTACTTTTTATCCCGCACACAAAACAGTTCAAAGTGGTTAAAAAACTAGGCATTGGACCAAAAACACTGAAAATGCTGAAAGACAACATGGGGACCACACTCTAACATATTGTTGTGGGGGCTGACTTCCATAATAATATTTTTAAACCTCAAGAAAGAAAACCTAGAATTAATAAGTAAGATAGCATCAAATTAAAAAGCTTCTACATAGCAAAGGAAACTAAAGCATAAAGGGAACAACTACAAATTGGGAGAAAATTTTTGCCAGCTACATACCCAAGAGCAGTTTAGATTAGTATTGATATGTGAAAAGCTTTAAAAAAAGAATAGAAAGGAAAAACAAAACCTAGCACCAAAAATCTAATAACCCAATCAATAAAAGGGCCAAAGATCTAAATAGACATTTTTTTCATGTAGTAATATTTTAATAACAGAACTCTTATGAACAGTTGAATTTTTAGGCATTACCATTAGTGAATTATAGGCTGTGTTAAATTTATATACTGTTCCATAGGAGAGAAGGTTCTCATTTTTGTGTGATATTATTTCTCCCCAACTATTGAAGAGTCTACCTCTTACTCATCAAGTATGCTCACACCCACCCTCTACAGATGCTTTTCTTCACCAAAGACATTGGCAGTACCCTTTCTTAAATAGACATTTCTTAAAAGAGCAAATACAAATGGCCAACATTTAAATGAAAAAAAAATGTTCAATATCCTTAGTAATCAGAGAATTGAAACCATAAGTACACTGAGAAGTTTTCTCACTTCAATTAGAAAAGCAATCAAAAAGAATACCAACAACAATTTTTGGTGGCAAGGATAAGGAAAAGATGAGGGGGAAAAATACACATATATTTTTGATGGGACTGCAAATTCGTACAACTTCAGAAAGCTGTTTGGAGATTCCTCAAAAAACTAAGAATGGAACCACCATATGACAAAACTATCTCATACTTTGGTATTTATTCTAAAATAACAAAAACCAGCATAATAATACATGTGTACATATATTTATAGCAATTTTTAATAGTCAAGCTATGGAACTAGACTTGGTCTGTCAAAACTGAAAATATAAAGCAAATGGATAAATATGGCCAGAGGGTTTTACTCAGCCATAAAGAATGAAATTATGTCATTTGCAGGTAAATTATGGAACTTGAGATTATCATGCTAACTGAAATAAGTTAGACTCAGAAAGTCAAGGTCCAAATGTTTTCTCTCATATTCAGCAATGAGAGAAAAAGAGAGAGAGAGAGAAGAAAGAGAGAGAAAGACAGAGAGAAATTATTATTATTATTATTATTATTATTATTATTATTATTACTATTAATTTTTTAAGCCCCAAAAGTTGGATCTCATGAAAATGGAGTACTGTAAGTTGGTCAACAGAAAAGGAGGAATACATGAGGTTATACTAGACAATGAAATCTACCAAATTATGCTGTGTCCACATATTTAGCACCATGAATTATAATACACTAATTAAAATAATAACAGTAGTAGAGAGAGACCAATAGAGCAGAAAAAGTGTATTAGGGTAGGAAGGAGATAAAGAAAAAGGAAGATGTTAGATAATGGCATTGATCAAATTATATTATATGCATTTATGAATATATCATATTGAATTCCACTATTATGTATAATTATAATGCACCAATAAAAAGAAAAAAAAATTAATGAGAAGTAAGAAGGACATTGAAATGCTGACTTGCTAACATTAGACAAATACAAATTAGATATACACCTTTTGCCAAATATTGCCATCAAAATTGTTACAGCAGGACGAGGACTGTAACTCAGTGGCAGAACACTTGACCAGCATGTGTGAGGCACTGGGTTCAATCCTTAGCACCACATAAAAATGAAAGAAATAAAATAAAGGCATGCTGTCCATCTACAACTACTAAATAAATAAATACATAAAAATTTTTAAAAAGATTGTTACTACAACCTTTAGAAAATAGCATCCTGTCTGAATTATTTCTCATTAGTTCTAGAAGGGAAGGATCTGAAGATCTTAAACTTGGTTCTTCCACTGCTCTCTGACATGTAACTGTAGAATCTAAAAGGCTACAGAACTTCTGGTGTTTAATCAGTATTTTCTGATGCCAGATTAAGCAGATTTAGCATAAATTTGTATGGGAGAAGAGTGTTGGGTGTGTGTGGGGGGGAGGGGGTGGGGATTGTGTCTAATCCAGTAATGATTATGGAGGCTCTTAGGCCAAGTCCATGTTATTTTCAAAACACAATGACAAGTTGTAAAAACAGAGAATTCCACCTGGCTTCAGTATGGATGAGAATATTTGCTTCACATTACCAGCACTTCAAAGACATGTCACATTGTTTTCAGCCTGCCAGATAGAATCTAAAGTCTTTTTGTATTGTGCATCTGAACCTTTGTTCCATTTCAATAGCAGCACATACTTTATGACACCACTAAATTTCAATTACAGTGGCTCTAGCAATGGCATTAGACTCTCTTTATATGAGCAATTTCCCATTTATAAGGCTTGTAAAAATGTGATAAAATGTGAATTATCTAGACTAATGAGAACTAATTCCTAAAATAAATAAAGCCATGATTTACCAAAGGGACCCTTCATAAAATATGCTTATAATTAAACAATGAAATATTGAAACTATGTGACTATCAATACCAGGAAAAACAATGTGCAGATGTTTCAATAGATATTCATGTTTTCTGAGAGTCTCTGACTAAAGATAAAATATGTAAATAGCATTTGATATCCCTTGTTAGCATGTCAAGAGTTGGTTTTTTTTCTTCATTTGTAGCATCAGTAGTGTTCTTAAGATCATGTAGGCATCTATTTCTTAAAGAGTTAAAAGGGTTCATCTTCAATAATACATGTAAAGTCATAGAATGGATTCTCTAAGTGCTGAAGGGATGCTAAATTTCGAAATATTTATAATTTCTACAAAGCAACTAAGGAATTTTAATTATATGTCCTAAATCAAGATACTATGCTAAAAATGCTACTCATCTGCAGGATAAAGTGTGAGAATCAACTTCCATTGTTCAAAAACATTCCACTTGGCCTATTACATTTCTACATTAAAAAAAAAAAAAGTGTGGGTAGCATCAGCAAACAGAGCTGATGCTACCCACACTTTACATTTATTGTCCCCTGAACTTACTGCCAGGCCTCTGTGCTTTCTGTTGGAATCTTCCTGTCTGATGACTTCACTGAAAAACTTGCTGACCAGGGGGAATGTTCTGACGTCTGAGAAGATGCAAGAGGTAATGTTCATAAACACTCCTCTCCAATAGCAGTTGCCCCATCTCTCTTGCCCACTCAAGAAGGTCTAACAGAATGTGAATGGGGACTGTTAGTCGAGTTATATCAGCTGAATTCCTCTTTTGTTACCTTTGAGATGTTATTTTTTAGTCCTTTGAACACCAAATGTCTTCCCTTTGGACACAAACATGATGGAATTTCCATTTACCAACTTTGGGAGATGGAGAATTGGTCAATAAAGACATCAGCTTGCTGGCTTACAAAGAAAAACACCAAGGTTTCAGATAAAGAGCAGGAAGATTTAAAAAATAGAAACAATACAGATGACACATTGGTTTTCCTGCCAACATCATTCTCTCTTGTTCCATCTAGAAAAGCCCTGGAATTAGAAAGAAGGAAGAGTTCCCCTGAGTTCAATCCCTAATACTCCTATCCCGCCCTCCCCCCCAAAAAATTATTATTGATTCCAAATAGTTGCATTGAATGATGTGTGTGTAAAGACATATTTACATGTATATTAAATTGAAAGTAAGAAATTGCTTAAAACACAAAAATAAACATTAACTCTATTAATGTTATAAGTGATACCATCACTTGACAGGGAGCCTCTACAATAGTATAAAAGACCCATTTTATTATCGTTATCAGAGTAATATGACTTGAAAGGGTCAAAGGAAACCTTAGGGTTTCTCAGACTACATTTTGAGTAATATTTTAGAGGGTCATACCTCTCTCTCTCTCTCTCTCTCACACACACACACACACAAACACACACACACACACACACATGAAATGCCATATTTTCTTAGTTTAAATTAAAAAGGAAAAAGAAATTTAAAACTTTGGTGAACAAACAGCTATTACCAGATAACAGGCCTTGTTTCTCTCTTGGACGATACAGGATTGAGAGCTTGAAAGTTTGTGTTGAAAAAATTGCAGCTTCTGCCCTGAGATGATAGAGAAGAGGACTTGCTGTGGTTTACAATCTGCTGCTTCTAATCACCAAAGTGAACATTTAGGCAAACTGACAACAGACCCTAGTAACCCATCCTCCTTCTCCTAGATTTGGGAGACATTGAAAGCACATGGAAAGAAATCCTATGTCAGAATACTCAGGCCTCTGGCAAGAAATGACTCACTGGGCTCGGCTTCCTAGAAACTTAGATCAAGTCGTGTCCTAACCTAGCTTCAGCAGGTCCAGTGACCATCTGTAATCCTGAGACACAGTTTCTGTTCTACTTTGCTGTCCTGATCAAAACAATTGTTCAGGCCCACCCTGAGAGAGGGCAAGGCGCCCTCAGCCTCTTAGAAGGCAAGGATTCTTACGTGAGAACCTGGGGGCGGGGGGAGGGGGAAAGGAAAGTACTGACTTAAAAAGGATGACTCCTAGATATTTCAACATAGAGTTTGGGGGTATATTTTCCCAAGAATATTAATGTTTCAATAAAAAAAAAAACTTGATTGAGAAAATACTTCCTCTCTAAACTTTTATGATCTATAGACCTGCTGTGTGCCCTAACTCAACAAGGCAGGTTATATATATAGTCAAGTGAAATGCTAGTGGGGCAAATCAGATGTACAGGGGCTAGCAGCCACCTCTGAATTTTTCTGAAGACTTTAGAGAAGTTTGTGAGAGAGTTGAAATTCCTTGTGCATACAAGAGGCACAAATATGAGCTGGCACTGAGTACAGCCTGGCCTCTAAAAATGTCACCAGACAGAAAATCGCAGCACACATTTTACATTTCATAGATGAAAGCCTATCTGAAGTAAGTTTCTAGTCAGGACACAGAGGGCAATGTTGAAACTCAGAAGAAACTTAGATCTCCAGTGGCCGGAAGTTTAGATTGGGGATTGCACAAGAGTGGAGCTTCCACATCAGATGGTCTTTGACTATCTCAAAGCAATGAGCACAAAGCACAGACCAAAGGAAATGTTATAGAGCATGAGCTCTGAAAACTAGAGAAGGGTTCCATGGGTCACACACTTTGCTATACTTGTCATCACAAAGTTGTTTGATTTCTAGTGAACACAGGTGCCAATTTCAATTGAACATAGAAGGATCTAGATTTGAATAGTTTGGACCTGAATTAAACTAGAAAGATTCACTGAGGTAAGAGCCATTTTTTTCCTGGATATTTGCTTATTCTAATGATAAGGTGTTTTTGGAGGTGAGTGCCCTATTTTGTTAAAATCCCTTCTTTATTTTCCACTCAGAGTAAGTCCTGCTTATGTGCACCTTTCTGATTAAAAAAAAAAAAAAAAGAAATTCTCAGATGCATGTCAAACTTTGAAGCAGCGCCTAGTAAATAATAAGTGCTCACCAAATCTGAGTTGCATTATTGAGCATATGTTTATAAATTCCTTTATCTGCTTTAAATATTCTTCCTTTGATTCATTTATTCCTGAGAAACAATTTTACCCACTGTTTCAGTCCTCTAAGATTGCATTTTTCTTGAATAATTGCCTTATACATTCTAGGGATAATAACATCTTCCTCTAGGACCTAAAAAACTCTGTGCACTAGTCTACATGAACATTTATCAGAATGTGTTAAAATGTGTTAATATAGCAATTTTAATATTCCCAAGGTCTTGGTCATTTCTTCATGATGATTGCTGCATAAATAAATTAGTGAATTGTTTCTATTTTGCTCAAAATGTGCACTCAACAATTACTTCTGGCATGCAACTCTACTGATACAATTATTCTGCTTATCTCTAAGCAAAGAACTGAGGTAATTTTGGACTTTTGGCTTTCCTCTTTCCCTAGTGGGTTGGATCCTCATTACAAAATTACATACTAGCAAATTTGCCATATTTCTTTTACTCAGTCTCTTCTACTGGTAACAATAATAGTAATCATGTCAGAGAATTTTATTGAGTTATTTTGGGGAACCAAACACTGTGATAAGGGTTTGGGGGGGAATTAATCACCACAAGAACTCTATAATTTGAGTTTTATTATTGTATCCATTTAAAAATTTGAAAACTAGGCCAAAGAAGATGAATTTATTTGCTCAAGTTCATATACTTAGTAAGTAGCAAAGTCATATATGTATAATCAGGCTGTCCCTCTCTTGAGGCCATGCTGTAATTACTGTATTAGACTGCCCCTTGGACTCCAATTGCTGCATGTTATTACTGTGAGACACAATGATATTCATTATTTTGTTGTTAGCACATTTAGGTAGGTGTTAATTAATAACCCCAGAAGCAAGATATTTATTTATTTATTTTTGTAGTATAATATGTTTATAAAATTCAGCATCAGTTAAGAATTGTGCTGTATTTATTTTAATGTATTAATTATAACATTCCAATTCTCAATATATAGAACATATATGTATATATTATTTGCTTACATACATTATTATAAACAAAGCCAAAAATAGTTAATTTAAAGATTAATGAGACAAATATCAGAGATACTAGGTAGGCTGACCTGCGACCCACCAGCAGAACAGGCCAAGCGGCCTGACAGTGTGGTAGGCACATTGTCCCAATTGGAGGAGGGGCAGAGCCGCCACCCACGCCTTCGAGGGAGACTTTGCAACTATACAAGAGCAATATAAATATATAAGGGGAAAAGTCAATAACACAACAGTTTCACCAAGCAGAAAGAAACGCGAGCAGTATGAAAAGACAAGGAAAGAAAGGACCACAAGCAATGCAGGTCAACTCAACATTAGAAGAGGATGGAAGAGGATGCAGCAGATGGAATGTCAGATAAAGAATTCAGGATATACATGCTTCAGATGATCTGGAGTCTCAAGGAAGACATTAGACAGCAAAATCAGACAATGAAAGATCACTTTGACAATGAATTATAAAAACAAATCCAAGAAGCAAAAGATCAACTATACTGTAAGATAGAGGTTATAAAAAAACAAACAAACAGAAATCCTAGAAATGCAGGAAGCAATAAACCAACTTAAAAACTCAATTGAGAATACTACCAGCAGAGTAGAACACTTAGAAGATAGAACATCAGACAATGAAGACAAAGTATTTCAACTTGAAAAGAACATAGACAGCTCAGCAAGACTGTTAAGAAACCATGAGCAGAACATCCAAGAAATATGGGATAACATAAAGAGACCAAACTTAAGAGTCATTGGGATACAGGAAGATATAGAGGTCCAAACCAAAGGAATGAGCAATCTATTCAATGAAATAATACGAGAAAACTTCCCAGACTTGAAGAATGAGACACAATCCCAAATTCTAGAAGCCTACAGGGCGTCGAATGTGCACAATCATAAGAGATCCACACCTAGACACATTAATTATAATGAAGATGCCCAACATACAGAATAAGGAGAGAATTTTAAAAGCTACAAGAGAAAGGAAGCAGATTACATTTAGGGGTAAACTAATCAGGATATTAGCTGATCTTTCAACACAGACTCTGAAAGCAAGAAGATCCTGGAATAACATATTTCAAACACTGAAAGAAAATGGGTTCCAACCAAGAATTGTGTATCCAGTGAAATTAAGCTTTAGGATTGAAGATGAAATTAAAACCTTCCATGATAAACAAAAGTTAAAAGAATTTGCAGCTAGAAAACCATCTCTTCAAAACATTCCAGGAAGAGGAAAAGGAAAATAACAATGAAAACCAACAGTGGGAGGTAATACAGTAAAGGGGGGAAAATAATCAAAGACGAAAAACAAATCATGTTAAGTAACATAAATAAACAAATATGGCTGGAAGAACAACCCATATCTCAATAATAACCCTAAATGTTAATGGCTTAAATTCACCCATTAAGAGACACAGGCTAGTAGAATGGATCACAAAATAAGACCCAACAATATGTTGCCTTCAGGAGACGCATTTGATAGGAAAAGACATACATAGACTAAAGGTGAAAGGTTGGGAAAAATCATATCACTCATATGGACTTCGAAAACAAGCAGGAGTGTCCATACTCATATCAAATAAAATAGATTTTAAGCCAAAGTTAATCAAAAGGGATAAAAAGGGACACTACATACTGCTCAAGGGAACCATACACCAACAAGACATAACAATCATAAATATATATGCCCCAAACAATGGTGCAGCTATGTTCATCAAACAAACTCTTCTCAAGTTCAAGAGTCTAATAGATCACCATACAATAATCATGGGAGACTTCAACACACCTCTCTCACCACTGGACAGATCTTCCAAACAAAAGGTGAATAAGGAAACTATAGAACTCAATAACACAATTAATAACCTAGACTTAATTGACATATATAGAATATACCACCCAACATCAAGCAGTTACACTTTTTTTCCCAGCAGCACAGGGATCCTTCTCAAAAATAGATCATATATTTTGTCACAGGGCAACTCTTAGCCAGTATAAAGGAGTAGAGATAATACCATGCATCTCATCTGATCATAATGGAATGAAACTGAAAATCAACGATAAAAGAAGGAAGGAAAAATCATGCATCACTTGGAGAATAAACAATAGGTTACTGAATGATCAATGGGTTATAGAAGACATCAAGGAGGAAATTAAAAAATTCTTAGAGATAAATGAAAACAGAGACACAACGTATTGAAATCTATGGGACACATTGAAAGCAGTTCTAAGAGGAAAATTCATTGCTTGGAGTTCATTCCTTAAAAAAAGAAAAAAACAACAAATAAATGATCTCATACTTCATCTCAAAATCCTAGAAAAAGAAGAGCAAAACAACAGCAAAAGAAGTAGAAGGCAAGAAATAATTAAAATCAGAGCTGAAATTAATGAAATTGAAGCAAAAGAAACAATTGAAAAAATTAACAAAACTAAAAGTTGGTTCTTTGAAAAAATAAATAAAATCGACAGACCCTTAGCCATGCTAACGAAGAGAACAAGAGAGAGAACTCAAATTACTAGCATATAAGATGAAAAAGGCAATATCACAACTGACACTTCAGAAATACTGAAGATAATCAGAAATTATTTTGAATCCTTATACTCCAACAAAATAGAAGATAGTGAAGGCATCAATAAATTTCTTAAGTCATATGATCTGCCCAGATTGAGTCAGGAGGATATAGACAACCTAAACAGACCAATATCAATTGAGGAAGTAGAAGAAATGATTAAAAGACTACCAACTAAGAAAAGCCCAGGACCAGATGGGTATACAGCAGAGTTTTACAAAACCTTTAAAGAGGAAATAATACCAATACTTTTCAAGCTATTTCAAGAAATAGAAAAAGAGGGAGAACTTCCAAATTCATTCTACAAGGCCAACATCACCCTGATTCCTAAACCAGACAAAGACACTTCAAGGAAAGAAAACTACAGACCAATATCTCTAATGAACATAGATGCAAAAATCCTCAATAAAAATCTGGCGAATCGGATACAAAAACATATCAAAAAAACTGTGCACCATAATCAAGTAGGATTCATCCCTGGTATGCAAGGCTGGTTCAATATACGGAAATCAATAAATGTTATTCACCACATCAATAGACTTAAAGATAAGAACCATATGATCATCTTGATAGATGCAGAAAAAGCATTCAACAAAGTACAGCATCTCTTTATGTTCAAAACTCTAGAAAAACTAGGGTTAACAGGAACATACCTCAATATTGTAAAAGCAATCTATGCTAAGCCTCAGGCTAGCATCATTCTGAATGGAGAAAAATTGAAGGCATTCCCTCTCAAATCTGGAACAAGACAGGGATGCCCTCTCTCACCACTTCTGATCAACATAGTTCTCAAAACACTGGCCAGAGCAATTAGACGAAAGAAATTAAAGGCATAAAAATAGGAAAAGAAGAACTTAAATTGTCACTATTTGCTGATGACATGATTCTATACCTAGCAAACCCAAAAGGGTCTACAAAGAAACTATAAGAGCTAATAAATGAATTCAGCAAAGTGGTAGGATATAAAATCAACACGCATAAATCAAAGGCATTCCTGTATATCAGCAACAAATCCTCTGAAATGGAAATGAGGACAACCACTCCAGTCACAATATCCTAAAAAAAAAAAAAAAAAAAAAAAACTTGGGAATCAACCTAACAAAAGAGGTGAAAGACTTATACAATGAAAACTATAGAACCCTAAAGAGAGAAATAGAAGAAGATCTTAGAAGATGGAAAAATATACCCTGTTCATGGATAGGCAGAACTAACATAATCAAAATGGCGATATTTCAAAAGCTCTCTATAGGTTTAATGCAATGCCAATCAAAATCCCAATGGCATTTCTTGTAGAAATAGATAAAGCAATCATGAAATTCATATGGAAAAATAAAAGACCCAGAATAGCAAAAGCAATTCTAAGCAGGAAGCGTGAATCAGGTGGTATAGTGATACCAGACCTCAAACTATACTACAGAGCAATAGTAACAAAAACAGCATGGTACTGGTATCAAAACAGGCAGATGGACCAATGGTACAGAATAGAGGACACAGAAACCAATCCACAAAACTACAACTATCATATATCTGATAAAGGGGCTAAAAGCATGAAATGGAGAAAGGAAAGCATCTTCAACAAATGGTGCTGGGAAAACTGGAAATCCATATGCAACAAAATGAAACTGAATCCCTTTCTCTCGCCATGCACAAAAGTTAACTCAAAATGCACCAAGGAGCTTGATATCAAAACAGAGACTCTGCATCAGATAGACGAAAAAGTTGGCTACGATCTACATAGTGTGGGGTCGGGCTCCAAATTCCTCAATGGGACACCCATAGCACAAGAGTTAATAATTAGAATCAAGAAATGGAACTCACTCAAACTAAAAAGTTTTTTCTCAGCAAGAGAAACAATAAGAGAGGTAAATAGGGAGCCAACATACTGGGAACAAATCTTTACTCCTCACATTTCAGATAGAGCCCTAATATCCAGAGTATACAAAGAACTCAAAAAATTAGACAATAAGATAACAAATAACCCAATCAACAAATGGGCCAAGGACCTGAACAGACTCTTCTCAGAGGAGGACATACAATCAATCAACAAGTACATGGAAAAATGCTCACCATCTCTAGCAGTCAGAGAAATGCAAATCAAAACCACCCTAAGGTACCATCTCACTCCAGTAAGATTGGCAGCCATTCTGAAGTCAAACACAACAAGTGCTGGCGAGGATGTGGGGTAAAGGGTACACTTGTACATTGCTGGTGGGACTGCAAATTAGTGCAGCCAATTTGGAAAGCAGTATGGAGATTTCTTGGAAAGCTGGGAATGGAACCACCATTTGACCCATCTATTCCCCTTCTAGGTCTCTTCCCTAAAGACCTAAAAAGAGCATGCTACAGGGACATTGCTACATCGATGATGTTCATAGCAGCACAATTCATAATAGCAAGACTGTGGAACCAACCTAGATTCCCTTCAATAGACGAATGGATAAAAAAAAAAAAATGTGACATTTATACACAATGGAGTATTACTCTGCATTAAAAAATGTCAAACTCATAGAATTTGCAGGGAAATGGATGGCATTAGAGCAGATTATGCTAAGTGAAGCTAGCCAATCCCTAAAAAACAAATGCCAAATGTTTCCTTTGATATAAGGAGAGTAACTAAGAACAGAGTTGGGAGGAAGAGCATGAGAAGAAGATTAACATTATACAGGGGTGAGAGGTGGGAGGGAAAAGGAAAGAGAAGTAAAATTGCATGAAATGGAAGGAGACCCTCATGATTATACAAAATTACATACAAGAGGAAGTGAGGGGAAAAGGGAAAAAAAACAAGGGGGAGAAATGAATTACAGTAGATAGGGTAGAGAGAGAAGATGGGAGGGGAGGGGATGGGGGATAGTAGAGGATAGGAAAGGCAGCAGAATACAACAGACACTAGTATAGCCATATGTAAAACAGTGGATGTGTAACCGATGTGATGCTGCAATCTGTATACGGGGTAAAAATGGGAGTTCATAATCCACTTGAATCAAAGTGTGAAATATGATATGTCAAGAACTATGTAATATTTTGAACAACCAACAATAAAAATTAAAGAAAAAAAACAAATATCAGAGATAATGAGAATGTCAGATATCTTTTTAGTTGGAGTTTCTTCATATCATGGGAACATTAGTCTGCAATTTTCCTTCTTATAGAATGAGTTAAAAACTGATCCCTTGTTTCTATTTTCTGAAAGAATTACAGAGAATTGATATAGTTTCTTCTTGAAATATTTTGTAAAATGTGTTTGTAAAGCCATTTGGGCTTAGAGATTTTAGGGGGAGGTAAGTAAGTATATTTTTTTAAATGACTAATGGATATAAGCTTATTCAAGCTGTATATTTCTCCTTTTATGAGTGTTGGTATTTTGTATCTTTTAAGTTACATTTTATCTAATTTATCAAATTTGTGGGCATGGAGCAGTTTATAGATTCTTTTCTTTTGCTTAAGATTTAAATTGTTCTTTCTCCTAATGCCTAAGGTAGAAACTTATGTTTTTGATACATATTTTTATTTTTTCTATATTTAGTGCTATAAAATTTCCAATTTCTGTTTTATGGCCCAGAATGTGGTCTATCTTAGTGAATGTTCAGGTGAATTTTAGTATATTCTTTTGTCCTTTTATTTATTTTATTTCTGTGTGATAGTGAGGATTGAACCCACCCGGGTGGGGGGCTTTACCACTAAGCTACATCCCTATTCCTTTTCATATTACTACTATTACTATTATTATTATTATTATTATTATTATTATTATTAATTTGCTTTACAGCAAGATATCGCTGAGTTGCCAAAGCTGGTCTTGCACAAGGTATCCTCCTGCTTTAGCCTCCTGAGTGCTTACATATTCCTCCCTTAATATCCATAAGGGAATTGGTGCCAGAACCTCCCTTGGATATAAAAATCTCTGGATCCTCAAGTTCCTTACATAAAAGGACAATAATATTTGCAAATAACCAATGTACATCCTCCTGAATTTTTTAAGTTATCTATAGATGACTTATGCTATCCAATGGAATGTAAATGCTTTGCAAATAGTGGCTACACCATATTATTAAGAGAACAATAACAAGAAAAAGTCTACATACTTGTTATAAACACAATTTTGATTCCTAAATTTTTCAAACTGTGATCATTTACCAAGCAAGTGGATACAGATGGCCTTTTACCTTCATGGCTAAGATGGGGGTTCTCCTCTGGTTTCTTTCAGGTATTGCCCCTTTGTTTTTCTGAAGTTTGAATATGATATACATAGCTGTAGTTTTGCTTGATCTTTATTGCTTGAGATTTCTGGATGTTCAGTTTTAATGAGAGTGATTGATTTTGGAAAGTTGTTGGACACTATTTCAAATATTTCTTCTGCTACTTTCTTTTTTGGATTATGCATATGTCCCATCATTTGAAATTGTCCCATAATTGTTCTGTGCTATTTTATTTTTTATCTTTTTCTATTCCCTTTCATATTTACATTTCAGTTGGCGGAATTTACATATCCTCAATCCCACTTATTATTTCTTTGGCTGATTCTGTCTACTAATAATGTTATTAAAGGCATACTTTGTTTATCTTCAGTGTTCTTGATTTCCAGCATATCCTTTTGATTCTTTCGTAGAGTACCAAGATCTCTGCCAATATTACTTATTTAGTCTTGCATATTATGATCTACTTTTTCTATTAGAGTCCTTCACATATTAATCATACTAACTTTAAATTTCCTGTCTGAAAACTTTAACATCTGTGTCACATCTAAATCTAGTTATTATGATTACCTGTCTCTTCAGACTGTGTTTTATCTTGCATTTTGACATATCTCATAATCTTTTGTGGAAAAATGGGCTTGTACTGTGCACCAAGAACTCAGGTAAATGAGCTTTTAGTATGATGATTTATTTAAATATGTCAAGGAGTTGGGCTATGTTTAATGTCCACAGTATTTGCAGGATCTTGAGGTTCAACTTTTTTTTTTTTTTGGTACTTTTTTTCCCTCATGTATTGTTTGGGATATGCTCAGAGATAGTCTGCATCTTGCAGATTTTTTATCTGCCCTCTGCTATTATTGTATTAAGGCCTGTTGATGTATAAGAAAATGTACCAGTGGGAAGACATTCTGTAATATCATACTTAAGCCCCATTTTTGGTGTGCCTGTGGGATGCTACTTTTATGATTATTTCTCCAGTAATATATCTTTTCCTCCTCTTCCTGTATTCTGTTACTGGTTGTTGTGTTCCAAAGCTGTTTTCTTGCAAATAACACCTGTTGACTATATCTCCTGTCCCTTGTCCCCTCAGGTAAGATAGGAATGTTAGAAGACCCTGGAGAAGAAGAAACATTCTTCCTTCAGCTAAGATAAAGTTCTCAGTGTATTTCTCCTAGAAGAGCACTCTTGTGTTACCAAGAAAGTTCTGCCTGTATTTCCCTATCCCATTTCAGAATTATTAGTATACTCTTCTGGGATCCTCACAATGAGATTTTGGTGGGGCTTTGAAGGTAAATCCCATGAAAGTGTTCTCCTAAGACTACAATCCTATCAATATCCCACTTTTGTGTTCATTCATATCAGCTTCCAGAAATTTATCAGTAATACACCATCTATGTGTCCCTGGAAGTTTATGGATCTAGCAGTTTCTGTTCCAGGTGGCCATATATTGGCTGTGACTCTACATATATGAAAGTCTCTTCAGATTTGTGGGGAGCAAATAGTCCTGAAACCTTGGTTCCCTTGTCTCTTTAGTATCCCAGAAAACTGATTGATTTTTTTTTATTTCTAAACTTTTATTGTTCCAAGACATACATGTGGGTTTCTAAAGTTGCTGCATTTTGGCACAAGTGTCTTTATCATTATCTACTCTTTATGTACTCCTTTTCTATGCCCTAATTACAGTGTGTATTTTTCAGTTTCATGAATTTTTGCATTTATGCTCTAGTTTGCCACTAATGTACTAGAAAGTACTGCTTGTTGGTGAAGGTAGCCAATACCTCATTTTCAGAAATCAAGGAAGATAAAGTCTACCAAGCTTATGCCATCCTAATTTCTTTTTTTTGCCTTTAAGCCATCAAGTGTACATCTGGGGAGCAATTGCAGGAAAAAAATCTTCTAAAGTTATTAGATCAGAATTAGGATACAGTGTTCAAAATTAAATAATTAAATCTGAACATATTTTCAGCAGCTAGAAATTAAATAAATTGTATGAAGGTTTAAAGATACTACAATGTAGGTGATCCTAACTGTGAGGCACTAAAATTGATTTCAGAGGAAGGACAAAGAATGGAAAATATAAGAATATAATTTAAAAAAATAAGAAGATACAAAAAGCCCAATAAATAGATGTTAACCATGGAATTCTAAGGAGTGATATTGCTTTGTTATGTATAAATGGACATAACAAAGAATATAATTTATTACATTATCTTAACATAGTCAAATACTCACCTTTCACACACATATAAGGGGAATTTCTGTGTACAGATAAGTCTTCTGAATTCTTTTTATTTAAATTTTGTGTATCCATTATGCTTTTCAGAAATAATGCATGTGCATGGATATGCAGAGAAAACATGCATTGCTTTTTACACATAAGAAAGGAAGTAAATTATCATGATAAGGATGTTTGTGTGTGTGTGTGTGTATGTGTGTTTAACTTAGAATTTAGAATTTATGTGGTATACAAATAAAAGTATTTCCATTTATTACAGCTTTGGAGGATTCAGTAGGCTTCTCACTGGTTCATTAGTAGTGCTTATGAAACAAGAGCAGTTGAAAGAGGAAAGAACAGCTGTTTGAAAATGCAAGGAGAGAAATTAGAGCAGAAATGCAGGTAAAATATGGGCACTTTGAAAATACCTGTAGTAACATCAAAGAGCTACAATTTAAACATTATTTAAAAATACCTGGCAAACTACTTTAAAACTCAGGGATCTTGAGTTAATAATGAGCCCATGCACCAGCTATTCCAAATTGAATTGAAATTTGGAGAATGTTATGTAAGTTATTCATTAAAAACTACATCCTGTTGCTGAATAAGGAAATACTCCTTTGGAGAACTCTTCATTAAATTAAAAATACTAGTGAAGAGTCACTAAGTCACTAGGGGCTTCAGTCACTAGGGGCATCAGTGTTTTTTGTTTGTTTGTTTGTTTTGTTGTTGTTCTAATTAGTTATATATCACAGCAGAATGCATTTTGATTCACTGTACACAAATTGGGCACAACTTTTCATTTTTCTGGTTGTACACGATATAGTTACACCATTCGTGCAAACATACATATACACAGGGTAATGATGTCCATCTCATTCCACCATCTTTTCTACCTCTATACCTCCTCCCCTCCCCTCAGTCCTCTCTGCTCAATATAAAATTCCTCCATTCTTTCCTTGCACACTCCCTTCCCATTATGGACCAACCTAGATGCCCCCCAGTGGATGAATGGATGAAGAAACTCTGGTATATATATAAAATGGACTATTACTCAACATTAAAAGAGAGTAAAACTATGGCATTTGCCGATAAATGGATGGAGTTGGAGAATATCATGCTAAGTGAAATAAGTGATATTTCTCTGCATATCCATGCACATGCATTCACAAAATCACACAAAAACAAAGGCCAAATATTTTCTCTGATATGTGGCATCAGTGTTTTGATTCTTGAGTTGAAGAGTGTCATGGAGAATAAGGAAACCTGTCTCATTCAACTACTCCTTTATGGAAGGAATTCAATTGGTGGTGCAAAATGGAGAGAGAATCTTTAAAAAGTTAGGGTAGTGGGTTTTGTTTGTAATTTTCTTCATAAAAGAAAGAATGATTTAAGTATGGTAATCATATCCAAATTTTAAGAAAATAGTCTGTCAACTTTTTGCACAATTTACCTCTTTTTTAAAAAAATGCAACCAACCTTCCCATTTCTGGAATGAAAATGCTTTTTCTGTTTCCAAATTCTTCAAACCTGTACTTTCTCTGAACTTACTGAATCCTCACTTTCTTTAGGATGAAGTTCAACAGCTCTAATTACAGGGCACGCAATCAAAGCAGCAACCAGGTTGACATCGCTCTATGCTCTTGAACAAAAATAAAGCGTAGTGATTTTAATGGGAGCTATATTACAGTATACTTTACTTTGAATGAGGTGGTAAGATTCCCACAGCTGTTTATATAAATTCCTGTCAATAAGTAAATATAAAAACTCTTCTTCAGTATAATTTATGAAATTCTGTGTGAGGTTTCTTAATTCTGTATATATTTTTCGGCAAGCAAAGCATTTCATACTGCTTCCATGCAGATGGAGAATCACTCTGTTTCTTCATTAATTGAATTTCAAAACTGAAAGGTACTGAATAATCTAATGAGAAGACAAAACGGGAAAAAAAAAATCCTTCTTAATGCTTCTGTTATCCATGTTCCATGAAGTCCAGATTTAGTTTATGTAGTGTGTATTGTAAAGGCATTTCTTCTCTCATGTGAAGCCAAAATGTTTGAAATTTCCAGGAAAGGAGCAGTCCACACCGGGTCTACATTGGCAGGTCATCCAGCGCATTTGTTGAAAACCAAGAAAATCTCAATGCCTAGGAGAAATATCACTGAACCTTGCCTTTCTAAGCTTATGGCGTCTAATCCAGCTCCCCAGAGAAGGGCTTCCACACTGGGACTTAAAGTCAATCCCCAGTCAGAATTAACTATCCCCCACAGGCTATTATGATAATAATTTCTCTTATTCACTTGAATCATATTATGTAAGAAAAAAATTGAAGAATTTGGGGAATTTTCATACCAAATATCATTAAAATGTAATTTCTTACAAAAGAAGATTTCAAGAATATAGAAATACAAAATAAAGCCATCAACTTCATGATGATGCTTGACAGCTCTAGAATATTCTACCAGACAATGGTTGAATATCCATGTTCATCAGATGCACATGAAATCATTCACTTATATGCATTATATCAACTGGACAAAAATCAAACTTAAAAAAAATTAAAAGAGTTGAATTTTACAAAATAATTTATACCTCAATTAGAAATGAGTAACTGAAAGATAATGAAAAAATTGTTAGATATTGAAAATAAAAAAATATTTGTGTGTAGGTGTTTTAACATGAATCTTATTCTGTAGTGTGAATACCCCAGAGAAGAATTCCTGGGTTGTATTGTAAGTACATGGCTAACTTCATAATAACTTCCCTATTTATAATTGCTCCAAACTGTAAAAGTCTAAATATACTATAAATTAATACATAAACATTGGGGGACATCCATGGATGACTGACTATTCATGAACCAAAATAAACACATTAATGATATGTGAAGCAACTTGGATGAATCTGAATTTTAAAAGCCCAGATCAGGACAATATAGATTATGTCAGTTCATTTATATATCATTCTTGGGAAAAGCAAATTGATAGTCATAGACAATACATCAGTGTTTTTTAAAGTGGTAAGGAATGGATTAAATGTGACCAAAAAGGGAAAACATCAATGATACTTATGGTGGTGATAATTTTGTCTCAATTGTGGTGGTAGCTACAGGATCCACACAGTTTTAAAATCCTAGAACTCTGTACCAAAAAGAAAAAGCAATATTATAATATGATACTTTTTTATTCAAAAAAATACAAAAATAATTAAAATTTAAAGAAAGAAGCAGTTTACTTTCTGCCTCATTGTATTCTACCTGTTGGGTAGGTAGAACTGTATGATTATAGTTGATTAATCTAATGGGAGGGAGGTAGTGGTCTTTGGGTGAATTTTATAAATATTGAAATATTGAAGGCAAATTTAAATTGAAGAATTTCATTTAAAACATCAATTTCATAATAGCTTTCTAAAATCACTTCTCCAGCTGTGGTTTTCTTTTCTATACTGGTTGTTTTTTTGGAGGAGCGGTTTAAATAAAAAACTGTAGGCAAATAAAATCAATATTTGTTTTTTATAATTTTCTTACTGTATCAATTATTTAGAAAGTTGTCAATAAATACAAATACAAATCTAGATGCCTGTTATTATACTACATGCTTGGGGAAAGAGACTGTGCTTAGTGGGATGAGGAAGCAGGAAGAAAATTTAAGGGACACAAAATATGGATTTGACTATTTTTACATACTTATGAATATTTAATAATTTATCTCATGGAGGAAAGGGAGAGAAAGGAAGCAGGTATGGGAGAAAGAAAATTAGCTTTAAGATAGCTATCACACATAATTTTTAAACAGTGCTGTCCAATGAAATTATAATGTAAAACATGTAATTTTAAATTGTAGCTATATTTTAAAAGTGAAAAAACACAAAGAAATTAATTTTGATAATATATAATACACATATTTACTTGTTAATTTTTCCTATCAAATGTATAATATCTGGTAATGATGATTTTTTATTAACTCCCAATGTCCAAAAGATTACTTACCACATAATCAACATAAATGAAGGAAAGTAATAGAACCAATTTTTATTGTTATATTGTATGCAGGTATAAATATATAACAACAAACCTCATCATTATATACAACTATAAAGCACCAATAAAATATGTGGAAAAAAAAGAAAAAAAAATTCCTTTCAATTCTATACTACTAGGTTGCCATCAGGAATTTTTGTTTAGATTTAATAAATTGAGTGTTGTATAAGTAGACTCATACACTCAAGTTGTTTCAAAAATACTTCTAAATTTTCTAGTAACTGGATTACTTTTAAATGTAAACTCATCAAACATGAAAATTAAGTTTAGAAATTCAGCTCTTTGATTACAGAAATAACCACATTTCAGGTGCTCATCAGTCAGTAACCTGAGACCTCTGGCTTTTCTTTTGGACAGCCCAATTCTAGTACATGAATTTAAATCGTGTCTAAATAGATCAAGGCATATCCAGTAAGCTATTTTCCTTTAAAGTTACTTTGCACATTTTGAGGTTTACAATAAAATCCATTCTGTCTGCTTTGGATGAAACAGGTTTATTTATTCATTTAGTTTTTAATCATTGCAATTTGAAGCTGGGACCATGTGAGCCTAAGATTACTGTAGCTGTTCAGCTATCTGGTTAAAAAAAATAGATAAAATCTTATCTAAGAATTAAGAAATTGGAAAGCCAGTCAAAAAAAGAGAAAACAAAGGAAAAAATCCACATGTGGATGTAGGAGCCTCAGAATAAAACAGTGCTGAATCTAACCTGACTTTTTTAGTTCTTCAAACTATGCTTGCTTCCCAGAAGATAGATTTCTTTGATTTTCTGCCATTTTTTCATGAAAAAGTAAAGTATCACATAATTCATTTTTTTCAATTTTTTCCTACAAGAAGTATTTCATTATTATCTTCTCTATGTTATAAAAAATAAGTGGATGAGTAAAGTCATAGCTTTAGAATTATCCAAGATTGTGAAAGTTCTACTCTCATTATGTGTTATTAACTTTTTTAAGACATAAATTTGTAGTGGAATTCTGGATCCTTTGAAATCAAAATCAAAATTGTTCAACTAAGATTTGAAAATCTGACATGGTTATTGTAAGCAATGGTTTAGAGTTCAGATGTAGAAGAGGTCATTTAATACTATTTTGACTACTATTTCTTCCTAAAAATAGACTTCTGAAATAGAATAAAAATTAAGAACATTTTATTAAATGATTTATTTTTATATGATCAATTTATTAATAATGTGAAAATTGAATTCTCTGGAATACTTTTATCATATAAAAATTTCAATGAGTATTTCCTTCTAATTCAATTCCTAAACAACATTCTGTTTGGAGTTTTTTTCTTTTTTCCTGCTTTGTTTTGTTATTTTTTTTTTAACTAGAGGTCCTTGCTCTCAAAAAATTCAACAAATTTAATTGCAATTATTAAAAATAAATTTCTAACTCTTTTTCTGTCTTAGTAATAATGGCTTACAACCCAATTAATATTTTAACACATACTTATGATTAAAATACATTAATTTTGAAAATTGACAGAAGTACATAGTTAACACCTGTTTTAACTTTTTGAAAACAAGAAAAAAATTAGCTAAGTTTTCTGTCTTGTTAGACAAATATATTTAAGGATTCATGTATTAATGGATTTGAGTTGGAGAGAGTACACAGTTATGATTAACTTAATGTAGATGCAGGTAGTTATACAAAGAAATAATTATAGATGTGGGTATTTCATAAGTTAGTGTGCCACAGTATTTCCTTAACTCTGCCACTCAAGGATGTTTAGCAGTAATGACTTGCTAATAGCAATAAGCACATTGAACACCTATGTCATTGTTTCTAATTTTCTCCAAGAATAGAATCACATTTCCTTAAAGAAATGATTGATTCTAGGACTGGGGCATAAAATATACAAGATGAATCTGGAGCATCTTGTAATGCCAAGAAGTATGAAAATTATTTAAAACAACTTACATCCATTTTATTATATGAAAAAGACGTGGGAACCAACCATACTCAAATGATATCAGTACCAACCTCAGTAGCCAAAAACTGCAACTATCTGAGTGACAAAATAGAGTGGTTTTGGATTATAATTCAAAGTACAAAATAAATATCCACGAGTCCTTGTTGATATGAATAAATTATTGCACAAGTAAATTTATGGGGAAGACAAGACAATAACTTGTCCAGAAGAAGTCCAAATAATTTATGTAACTACTCTACTCTCAAAGAGAGAGTACATAATTTTCCACTGATTAAGTGTGAGCTGTGCATAGTGACTTTCTACCAAACAGTAGAGTAAGGAAACAAAAAAGGTTGACTACATAGTAGCTAAACCTGAAGTACACTATCCTGGACAGGTCATCAAATTAACATCTGTAGTGCATGAATCCTTGATATAATGCAATTAAAATGATAGGTTATCTCTGTGGTCTTCCTCTGATAACTAATAATTCTTGTTTAAACAAAATTAAAACATCAGATAAATTCCAATAGGAGACACATCCTACAAAGTAATTGACCAGTACTCGTACTCCTGAAAACCATCAAGGATATCAAAAGCAAGGAAAGTTTGAGAAATAGTCACAGCCCTGAGAATTCTAAGGAGAACTGATAACTAAAATACTATTTGATATTCGAGATAGGATTCTGGAACAGAAAAAGGACATTAGGGAAAATAAAGGAATTATGAATATATCCTTGAGATATTAATTCATTAATATTTTTTATTCATTATAAGCATAATTTTTCATTCATTACAAGCATATCTACACTAACATGTTTGTAAATAGAATCAAAAGTCATTCTAAATATAAAGCTTACTAAAAATTAAAAGAACATTTGTTTATTGATAACAGCATGAAATTCTTAGCATCCAAGATAGTATTAGACTATGCTTGAAACTTCACTTATCTTCTGGGTGGCACAGGTTTTGGAGTCAACACTTGAATCAAATGCATAGCACACAAGTGTCCTGTGAAAGTCATGTGAAAGTCATGAATCAAAGCCCCTTGAATTTCTTATAGTAAATGCATAAAGTGTATCCTATCTTTGTTTTGTGAGGGGGTACCAAGGATTGAACTGAGTAGCACTCAGCACTGAGTCACATCTCCAGCCATATTTTGTATTTTATTTAGAGACAGGGTCTCACTGAGTTGCTTAGCACCTCACTTTTGCTGAGGATATCTTCTAACTCAAGACCCTACTGCCTCAGCCTCCTGATGTATTATATCTTAATAGAATATAAAATATATAACTATGGGCTATCCTTAATGAGCTAAAACGTGAAGAAGTTCTGGTAAAGTACCTAGTGGACAGCACTTTCAATTTCTCCTCCTCCTCCTTCTTCTTTTTTTAACATTTTTTCAATTTACCTTTAATGGATCCTGTTTTAAAAAAAACAAAACACCATCACCTATTTAAACATCTTTCTTAAAAAAACAATGACATGTTTAAAACAACAACAACAAAAGTAGTTTCGGGATATTTAAATTAACTAGGTAGAGTCTCTAAAAGGGATTCCAAATATCTATGTTAACCATAAACCACTTAAGTCATAAGTGTAGGTTAGTCTACTTCATACATTTGTATGAGCCACTTAGTACGTTTCTTCATGTGAATTACAGGTAATTTTAAGCAGTTTAATAATCTGTATTTTTCTTTATAGCTGTTTCAATTTAAACTTTTACTTGACAAATAAAGTTGTATTAATTCAAGATGAACAGCATGATGATTTGACATATAATACACTAATTATCACAGTTAAATTAATTAACATATCCACCACTGCTTTTAGTTACTATTGTGTGTGTGTGTGCGCACATGTGTTGAGGACAGTTAAAATAGGTTCTCTTATCCAATTTCAAGTAAAAAATACAGTATTATAAATTATACTTACCAGGCTTTACATTAGATCCCAAGAATTTATTTTTTTATAACTGAAAGTTTGTATCCTATGATCATAACTCCCCATTCCCCAACTTCCCAGCTCCTGGCAACCACTATTCTACTGTCTACTTCTATGAGTGCAGATTGTTTATATAGAACGTGTAAGTGAGATTACATAGTAATTTTGTTTCTATGCCTGGCTTATTTAATTTAGCATGTTCCCAGTTTCACACATGCTGTCACAAGGGACAGGATTTCTTTCCTTATCATGTCTGAATAGTTTTCCATTATATGAATCCATCCATATATTGATGTGTCCATTGCTTTCATGTTTCCATATTTACCATTGTAAATAAGGCTACAGCAAGCATAAGAGAACAGACATCTCTTTGAGATACTGATTTTAATACATCTGAATATGTGCTCAGAAGTAGGATTACTACAGTTCAATGTTGACTTTTCAGAAACCTCCGTACTTCATTTTGGCTGTACAAGTTTACATTTCCATCAGCCGTGTTCAGTGGTTCCCTTTATTCACATTCTCAAGCAACAATTGTTCTTTTTTGTCTTTACCATAATGGCTATCCTAACAGATATAAGGTGATGTCTTCTTATGGTTTTGATTTGCATTTTTCTGATGATTAATGATGGTGACAGGATTTTCATATGCCTATTGACCATTTGTGTATCTTCCTTGAAGAAATGCCTATTTCCATCTTTTACCTATTTAAATTGGGTTGTCTGAGATTTTGTTATTGAGCTGTGTAAAGACCTTATATATTAGAATATTAATCTCTTATCCAGTATAATGATAAAAAAATCTTCTATTACCTTTGTATTGTATTGATTGCTTTTCTTTGTCTTGCAAATAAAAATATTTGGTTTCATATAGCCCTGCTTGTTTGTTTTCATGGTGCTTTTGGTATTTTCCAAGATCAATGATGAGGAGTAATCTCAAAATGTTTTTTTCTTTTCTAGGAATTTTAGAATTTCAGATCATACTTTTAAGCCTTTAATTCATTTTGATGATTTTTGTATATAGTGTAAGACAAAGATCTGCATTAACTTTGTTGCATGTTGATATATAATTTTTGCAATACTTTTTCTTGTATAATGAGGAGATTATCCTTTCCTCATTGTGTATTTGTGATGCCTTGTTAGATATTAGTTGGCCATATGTGTGTGGATTCTCTTTTCCACAGAATTACGTCTATTGTTATGTCAGTTATACTGTTTTTTTTTTAAACTGGAGCTTTGCAACATACTAAACTATTAGAAATAACAAACAAATTTAATAGAGTTTCCAGATACAGAAGTATATATAAAAATCAATTACATTTTTATAAGTTAACAAACTTTCTGAAAAAGATGTTAAGAAAATAATCTTATTGACATTAGCATCAAAAAGAATAAAATTTTTAGAAATAAACCTAAACAAAAAGATGAATGGTTTATATACTGAAAATTATACAACATTGATTGAAACAAAATGAAGATGCAAATAAATGAAAAGATATCCTGTGTTCATAAATTAAAAGAATTAGTGTTGTTCAAATGTCCTTACTACCTGCAGGGATCGGATTTAGTGCAATCCCCATCAAGATTCCAATGGCACTTTTCACAGATCTTAAAAGTTGCATGTAAGCATAAAAAAAAAAAAAAAAAAAAACCCACAAATAGCCTAAACAATTCTGAGAAAGAAGTAGGAAGCTAGAGACATCACATTCCCTAATGCAAAGTATGTTATAAAGCTACTAAAATAAAAAACAATTTCACCTTTATTAAATGCATTTAGGAACCAATGCTTTACAAGGCATTACAGTGCAGAGATGGATGGTAACCTAGGCAGGCTAAGACTTTGTGTACAATAGAGCTCCACTACCTTTGTCAAGTCCTCTGTTCATCAGTAAACACATTAGGACAGGTTGGTTAAACTCACTATTCCAGCGTCCCTATATTAAAACAGTCATAGCAGTAAGCATATTCTATTTGGTACTTGAGAAATACTTAGAGTAAGCATATGTAAAACGCACAGCAGTTTGTCTGATATATAATAAGCTCAATTTAAAATTTAGCAATTTATTAGTAGTGACTACAAAGAAGGCTAAAATTGGTATACACTTGCTGAATTTTAAGATGAAGATTCTTATGTTCCATTGTCTTTACCTTTTTTTATCTGTCCTTCTTTATCCTTCCTCAGTCTTTCTTTCTGTCCCATTGTTTTGTTTTTCCACCTTCTGTATTTCCTTCTTGTTAGTGATGACCATAACCCTATAAAATTTTGGTTCAGATTCAGTCCTTTTTCCTGCCTTCTGTCATAAGCTTGAGCTCCAGAAGTCAGATTATTATTTATTTTTGAAACCAGCTTTTCTAGAGAGAGGAAATAAAAAAGGCTAGTCTTTTTTTTTATAATGGACTTTTATGTCACAAAGTTCTACATATTCCCATTTACTAATGCTAATGCTCCACTACATTATAGAGATGTACTCATAATCTGCCACATTCTGACTCTGGGATCTCAGAGAACTCCCCACAGAGGAGCTCCCGATGCAGGAAAAGTGGGCCCTAAATCACTGGTAGGATAATAGATGATACCCTTGTAGAAAAACAGGCAGATAACTCTGAAATAAGATCTTACAAGATGCTATTCAATTGGTGTATTTTTTCCCCCCAATTCTTACTCAAACTCATGTTGACCAAACTCCACTTTTAATGAGAGGAAAGGAAAAAAAAAACAAAAAATGGGAGAAAAGATAAGTATAGAAAATAAATGCGTGAAGTTTTAAAATAGTGTATTACAAATTATCTTAGGAGAGGACACAGAAGAAAATACCTTATCAACACATAATTCAAGCAAAACACCAAGAAATGCCCATGAATTGTAGCAAAGGTGGTCCTTATAACCAATGAGAGCCAGAGGCTAATTCATTCAGCTCTGCTTCATCAGGAAAATAAGAGTTTTCTAGTGCTTCTCTAACTTATAATAACATAGTCAAGTATAATTATTTTTCCTTTGAATAATTTGAAGGAATAAAATTCAAATTTAGTTTCAACATTAAAGTTTTGACATGCAATGTCAGTTTATAAAGATATGACCCATTTATTTTTATGTACTTGTTTACCAACAGTTTATTCAAAGCTATTCATCCAAACAGAAACATAACAAATTTTATTGATAGTCTGTCATACACACAATTGCATAGATATATAATGTAGTAGTCACTTTTCTTAACATATTGAAATTTTAAAGTCATTTAGTCATTATGAAGTATAATCTTTGAAATCTTACTGATTATCATTCTGAGTTATGGAAAGTGTGTACAGGAAGAATTTGCCTTCATTTCACAAAGTACTAAACGTTAACTTACAAATATCCATTTTTCTAATTCCCTGTTCATTCTTCATAAATTTCTATTAAAAGTTTTTTCCTATTATTATTTTTTTGGCATATATGAAACAAACCATTGTAAGCATTTGATATCTTGGGGAAAATTCAACAAAATTGAAACTACATGTAATTCATTTCTAGTTTGGAAAAACGTTAGGAGCTCATTTTTTCACTATGGAGTATATTTGCAGCAAAATACCAATGGTGGCTGCATTAAAAGAAAAATACACACACACACACACACACACATACATATGCAAAAAACTTGTCTAAAGGCAAGCAAAGTATGCGTAGGAAATCAATCCAAATGTCCATATTAAAATCGTATTTTTTTTTGAAAAAGCATTTTGCAGCAGGAGCCCTAATGGCATGAATATTCTCCCTTTAAATACCATGAATACAAAAATACCCCTCTATTTAGAACATGAACAGTCCCGTCACTGGGAGTGAATTGTGTATGATTATTAGTTTTTCTTAAATCTCTCAATGCTTTACCTAATATGAAAATGGATTTCTAAAGGAAAAATATGAGTCACTTTATTTCTCTCAAAGTTATTGGGGAAATAAAGAATATATTTAGAATCTGTGAAGTGCTTTTTAAAATTTGTTATTGGTTTTTCCTTGGTTAGTAGAGCAAAATTTTCAAGAAAGTTAGTCAGCCTTCAGTTTCTTGGAGTAAAAATATTAATATCCAATTCACATAAAATTGCTACTACAAGAATAAGACTGTGTGATATGTGGGTGTAGGCTTTATCTAGCATTTTGTTGTGATTTTTAAAAATCATAAATAAAATTTTGAGCATTAAATGATGATCTCTTTGGCTGGGGATATAGCTCAGTTGGTAAAGTGCTTCCCTCACATGCACAAGGCCCTGGGTTCAATTCCCAGCACCACAAAAAAAAGAAAAAAAAAATCATGATTTCTAAATGTTACAATTGCTACCAACTAGTTCTGAAATTATTACACTTAGAATATTGTTCATTATATGTCACTTTAAGAATTCATAGTCACTGAAATATTAACACAGCTCAGTTTTACAGTCTGATTCATAGGCAAAGCTTACATTATTAAGTTTGCCAGATTTTATTAAAACTGATATATTTCTTAAAATAATTTTGAAATAAATTGTAATGTAGACATACAATTAAAGATAGTTCGTTTTAAAAGACTGCTTTAATTCACTTAATAATCAGGGGAAATTTTCATAAGCTGTTTTATAAGTGAAGATTCATTATTATTAAAATATACACAATATTTTTACTTAATGTTATCTCATCCAGACAACTTCAAAATTAACCCTAAATTTTTACTTGACTCTACATAATCAATTACTAGATTTTCTAATTTTTAATTTAAAAAGGAAAGTTTTTAAAAGATGCATCTTAGAAATACTTTCAGTTACCACTAGCATTTTAATCATAGAATATTTTGGATAACCCATTGTAGGTACTTCTTTTTAAAGTTCAACTAAATAGTTTGTATAGCAAAATTCAGAGTGCATTATGAATCTTTCAAGGATCACTCTTTTTGGCTTATATTTTAACCATTTATTCTCTGAAATTTTAAGGAAAATATACAAAATTTCCCATTAATCTTTTTAAATCTCATGATTCTATCAATAATTTTTATGGAATGAGAACTTTTGCTTTCAGTCCCCAGTTTGCAAGCATCTCGTGACATTCAGTTGCCAACAGGTGTACATTCATCCTAGCAGAGCTATTCTATTCTCTCCCACTGAGTAACTAGGGTTAGCATGGCCCAAATACTGATTCTAAAATTGGTCAGAAATGTGCTCCTTTCTTTATAAGACAACTCACTGCACTAGATATCTAGACAACATTACCAAAGAAAAAAATTTGAAACTCGGAAACAAAGCATGAAGATAATTTCTAGTTCATCAAATATTCTTAATAGCATTATTCAGGAGTACTTACCTATTCAGGATAACAAATATGACTTTGATATACCTCAGAACCCCCCAATAAGAATACACATTTATATCTACAAAAACTATATGATAGAAAAGACAACCAAAAGTGTTACAGATTTAGGGCCCTGTAACATAGTTTAAAAAAAAAAGTTTATCAATGGTAAATTTATATCAGATTTGTTTTGTTTAATTGTATAATTCTTCAAATTTCTGTTTAAACCAGCTTTATTATCTAGCTGGCTCCTTCATTAATTAATGGTTAAATAAACATCATTGTCACATGTTAAATGTATACGTGATGAGAATCATGATTTTGACTCCTTTAAAATTAGTCAAATAGGGTAAAGGTTTTATTTGTCCAAATCGCTGATAATGGTGCTGAGATCCAGTACCAGGGGAAATTCTGAGACTAGTCTGTGTGTTAATCCCCTTGAAAAAAATAGCACTTTAATAATGATCTTAAAACAACTCTTTATCTCAGCACCCAGAATAATCCCCCTCACACCAATGTACAATTATTTATTCTATGTAAAATTATTAAACATTCTTTATCCAAAAAGAATACAAATTTACTACTCTGTCAACAAAACACTACATGTAAATATTCTGAGTTCTAACTGACCTTGAAAATTTTCATAATGTGATGATGACTACTTCACTTCATTTTAAGAGCTCAAAATCATTTCTATATGTCTTTTCATGTGGCTTTGATAATTTAATTCTTAGTAATATTTATTCTTCTACATCGTAAGTGCATGACTTTCTACCACAGTAAATACTGCAAAAAGAAACTGACAAAATTAGGACACACTATTAAATGTTTTATTGAAATGCTTACTCAGTGTTTTCAGTGGTATATTTAAAGGTATAATTACAGAAATTTCAAATAAAGTAATCAATAAAAACAAACAGGACTTATTCCTTTCTCTCTATGTTTCAGATATAATGCTTCTTGCAATTAGGGCTGGGGGGAAAGATATTGCTCTAGATACTTTTAGGTTGGTTCCGATTGTCAAGCCTTATATGACTCATCTTCTATGCATTTGTGTTTTAAATATCTGTGGTATGCAGCAGCTGTTGTGGTTAACCTACATTTTTTTATAGCTTTATTTTAGACTATGTGAATCTTCAAGTGAAATCCCAATAAAGTGTGATTTGTGAAACGTTATTTTCTAGAATCCTTAGTGTTTGATTGTGGGAATGTGTCTTAGATGGTTGGGAACTACAGGTTTGGGATATTTTTCAAATTTTAGTCTAGATTTTATGCCTAAGAATAACCCATTCCTCTGATTAAATTGAGGTAAGCTATTGAAGTGCGCATACTTAACCAAAAAGATTACTTTCTAAACTATTTTTGAACTTTTAAAAAAAATTACATTTCTCTCATATAGGAAAAGAATGTGCTGAAGGATATTTAATGGCAATCTGGAGCAAATATGAATGCATATCCTCAAGGACATTTTCTTTGTTGCCAACTCCCTTTTCCAAATATTGCTTTATTTTATAACAAAATAATCATGATTCGGTGGTATGATTGTTATGAAGGAGCAAAGATATGCCAGTGACACTCATTGTTATCACTCTCTGATATGCTGAAACATCTCTGAGGGTCTAAAATAGTGAATCATTTAAATGTGATAAACCAATGTTTTTATTTTATTTTTTTAATTTTGTATTTCACAGCTACTTCTCTTCTACCTACATTTTTACCCACCACATTTAGACTCCTAAAAGTAAGTTTCAGTAACACTTTATTCCTTGGGAATCTGCCATGAGTCTTTTCGTTTGTTCCTTTGCTGGAGTCATGTGGAGTCAGTCAGAATGAACACCTCCCTGACATAATTCGGGGATCATTTGAATACTCAACCACTTTTATAGTGTTTTATTGTTGTTATTATTATCATTATCATCATGATTTTCATACTGGGGATTCAACCCACAGGTCTCTACCACTGTGCTACATTCCTGGCCCATTTTCTTTGTTGCCAACTCCCTTTTCCAAATATTGCTTTATTTTATAACAAAATAATCATGATTCGGTGGTATGATTGTTATGAAGGAGCAAAGATATGCCAGTGACACTCATTGTTATCACTCTCTGATATGCTGAAACATCTCTGAGGGTCTAAAATAGTGAATCATTTAAATGTGATAAACCAATGTTTTTATTTTATTTTTTTAATTTTGTATTTCACAGCTACTTCTCTTCTACCTACATTTTTACCCACCACATTTAGACTCCTAAAAGTAAGTTTCAGTAACACTTTATTCCTTGGGAATCTGCCATGAGTCTTTTCGTTTGTTCCTTTGCTGGAGTCATGTGGAGTCAGTCAGAATGAACACCTCCCTGACATAATTCGGGGATCATTTGAATACTCAACCACTTTTATAGTGTTTTATTGTTGTTATTATTATCATTATCATCATGATTTTCATACTGGGGATTCAACCCACAGGTCTCTACCACTGTGCTACATTCCTGGCCCTTTTTAAATTTTTATTTTTTATTTTTGGAGACAAGATCTCACTAAATTGCTCAGACTAGCCTGAAACTTGCAGTCCTTTTGCCTTGATCTCTGGAGTCACTGGGCTTACAGTTCTGCACCACTGAGCCTGGATCTTATTATTTTTTAAGGTAAAGGCACTAACATAAATTGAATGAGAGGAAAAAAAAACACAGTAGGGAAAAAAACAAAGCAGAGTTTTCACCTCTTAAAAACTCACAGTTAAGTCTTAAAACATAAGCCAAAACATGGAATTAAAATCAATACTTAGCAGCACATGGGATATAAGGCTTTGTTGCACAAAACCTTTCATCTCCCTGAGTAGTGATACTCAAACTGCCCTGTCCCTAGCTGTTGACCACCTTTTTCAGTTACCTTCTGTATAAGAAGGCTGATCTGTCTCTTCCATTTAACCTCACGTCCCACTCCCTGTGTTCCCCACCATCTGCTGAATGCAGAAGTGCAACTGAAAATCTTTTCTTTTAAATAAATAAATCATTTTGAAATAAATTCATTACCATAGATTGATCCTTTTTTAAAATTTTTTCAATATGAATTTTCAGAAAGCAGAACTATTTAAAGTGGAACAGCCTATGAATTCATGGCTTGATATCTCATACATTTAGAAAAAAATGTTAGATGTTAAGACTCAATGTGAAAAACCTACTTCCAAACATTTATATTATTTTATTTAGTGCTTAAATTTTTAAGCCCTGTGGAAAAATCACTGTTAAAAAGTAAATTATGCCAGGTGTGGTAGTATACACATGTAATTCCAGCACCTCAGGGCTGAGGCAGGAGGTTTGTGAGTTGAAAGTCAGCCTCAGCAATAAAAATAAAAGTAAAAAAATGTGGGGGGAGGCAGTTGTGATTCAGTGGTTAAGTGCCCTTGGGTTCAATCCCTTGTACCAAAATATTAATTAATTAATTAATTAAAATAAAAAGTAAATTATGTGGCTATTACCATTAGTTTTATTATCAATAACTTCTGTATAAAATTTTTGATTATATATACACAGTCACTTCATGCATGTCACTTAATATTGTTTGGTGAAATTTTCTCTTTGCATGGAGAGCATGGATAAATTTGCATAATTTTCTGTATGTATTATTCATTTCAAAAGCAGAAGAGTTAGAGGTAATCTAAAATGATTGAATGTTCACATGTCACAAAAAAATATTCTCTGAAAATTTAAAACTAATATTTCACATTCAGTCTGAGAAGAAATATTTACTCTACAAATTGAAAGAGTCGTTTTTTAAAATTTTTAAGCTTAAATATTTAATAATGTATTTTTTGCTCCATGTTAGCATTTCTGAAAGCAGAAAATATCTCAAAGCACTTTCCCCTATAGAACATTAATAGAGTATTAATGTATAGAGTATTAATATCTTCTTCAAGAGCACCTCCCCAATGAGTTAAGTTCTTCCAACTAAGTCCCATCTCCAAAAGATTCTACTACATCCCAGTAGTTCCCACCTGATTACTAGGATTTTATTGCATGGAAATTTAGGATGATCAATATCCAAGTTATATTTTGATATTCTTGAAATTACTTAAAAATATTTTTACTGGGTAAAATCTATGATTGTAGTCATCTGATTTAGGAATCTAATCTGTCCTGTAATCTCATATCCATATATACATACACATACCTATGTAATCTATTCTTATATAAGTGTGTGTGTGTGTATGTATATATATATTTAGAAGGATTTGTGGAAACTCTTAAAATAAGTGATGATCTCTAGGGTATTTGAACAATGATGACAATTGTGAGGGGTAAATTTCCTTTTGCTTTTACTTTTATGTGTTTACATGAGCTTAAATTGAATTAGCAGAAATAATAACAGCAGCAGAAGTAAAAAAATATATACTGAAGCAAATATATAAAATGCAAGGTAAAATTTTAAACAGAATACAATTAAGTTTGCATTTAAAAAATATTTGACATAGAGAAGCATGGAATAGAAAGCTGAAGACATGGTGATAGAGATACTTCAATATTATTATTATTATTATTATTTACTATACCTCTTTCTGAGCTAATATGAGTCCATGGCAATCGTTTGTCTTGCTCTGATTTTATTATTCTAATCTTAATTCACATTTTCTACCTCATGAGTTAATCTTGGTCTGTTTTATTTTCAATTGCCTATACTGTCATCAATTATTATTGATTATAAATGATTTGGGATATCCCTGAGTTGAGGTGAATTCCAGGAGTTCTTTATATGTCTGAAATCACTGATTAAGGAAGGTATATTTGTAGGAAGTAAGACATCTCCGAATCTTATAAAATTATTAGATCTTTTAACACAGGAAAGTTTCTTGACTCCTTACTTAAAAGAAATTGACTTTCAATAATACCATAGCAAGAAAAAGTGACTCCATGTTCAGGCTGAGTTTTTATCCATGTAGTGTTAAATTCAATAGATTATGGACCTCTTTTTAAAAAGTCTTAATAAAGATAAATATATAAAATATGAGAGGGTTTTAAACATTCACAGATATATTTCAAAATGGATTTGTTGGTTAACTGCAGCTTGCAAAATAGATGTTGTCTGATCTCCTGAAATGTAAATTTGTGCATCAGTGACCATTAAATTGACTCAACTCTAGTCTCTGGCTCGACTGTCTTAAATTTTCACAATCGCACAAATACAACTTCTGACTCTTCATAATGGAAACGATGGAATTTTTAATAGTATTTGGAAAGATGATTTTGATAGTTAATGATGAGCCTCATCCAGGAAAAATTTCAAGTGTTTATTTGTTCAGATTAGAACTTGTACTGAAATTCAGTTGAGTCCAAATGAGACAAAAACACATGAAATTATCTCAAAATAAAAAATTTCTCTTTGGGAAATACCCAGTGAACCCAAATATGTTGATGTCATAACTGACAGAATGCTACCCTATTAGAGTGATTCATGATGATTACAGAAACTCCAATAGCTTTTAAGTAAGATTTTGGGGTTCACACTTAGTGTCTTTTCTAATTTTGGAGAATTTCAGTATAGAAAATTAATATAGTAATCAAAGAGGCAAATTTTCTATGTGGATTTTATTTTGCCTCTCAAGTTCTCATGTATACAGAAATTTGGGAGTAACAAATACACATAGGGTGGGGATATTTTTGTATTTCAATAAAGAATACAACTTTAAAAAGTTAATGATTACTTTGTTCGAAATGATAATGAATCAAATGATATCATAAGTGGCAATTTCCTATTGTCTGCTGGAAAGAGATCTCAATTAAACACAAATAATAAAGAACGATGCTAAGGTATTATTTCTAAAAAAAAATAGAACATTTTGGTTATTAAGGCAATTATACACAATTTAAAATACAAGTGTCACTTTTCCTCTTTGAGTCACAGGTACTCTGGGAGGCACAAGTTTTTGTGTAGACATGGCTAAATCCAAGAACCACACCACATACCACCAATCCCAAATATATAAGAGAAACAGTTATCAAAGATCCTCATCACAAAGATATCACCTAAGAGAGTAGACCACAAGTTCCTGAGGAACATGTACTTTACCAAAAAAGCACAAAAAGTAGGGCTTCAAGAGGCAGACCAGAGACACTAAGACAATGAGTTCATATGTGCAAGTTATCAACGCTGTGGTGAAATTCAAGGCGGGAACCCAAACAGTGTCAGCCATAAACTTGATCTACTTGCCTACGTCACCCACCCCAAGTTCAGCTCTGGAGCACCTACCTGACTGCATTGCTCAGGATCTCCAGTTTTAAAATCCAAGGTCACTGCTCAGACTAAAGCCCAGGCCTTGACTGCAGTTCCAGCTCCAGCTTCAGTCCTAGGTGAAGCTCAGGTTTTCAAAGGTCCCTGGGCTCCCATGAAAGCACTTCTTGTGTCTCTGTCAATGTAAGGACAGAAGATCTGATCTGTCTCCTGTGCTGCTTTCTGCTTGAGGCTGGTGTTCTCCTATGCTGTTTGTACAAATACATCTGAGGCAGGAAACAAACAAATAAAAAGGCAATGCCTTTTGCTGCCCCAAATAAGTAAATCTTTAAAATATCTATGAATTTGACAAAAGTGACATAAAAAAACAATTTTTATTAATATGACATTTATACTGTAGTAGAGGAGCCTTATATCCTAGTAGAGGAATGTTTTGCAATGTCTAGATATAGTGTTTGAAAAAAAGAACGACAGAATTTTAGATATCAGATTGGAAATTAAATTATTGCTAAAATAATTTTCCAGATGCTGGTGGAGATTAAAGTGTCAATCATGCTAACTGAAGTAAGCATTGGACACAAATGACAAATCCAATAGCTTCTAGGAAATGTAAGTCTTACTTTTGAAAATATATGTCATGATTCTTTACTGGACAATGTTATTTTCTTCCTTATGACAGATGAAAACAACCAAACAAACTATTGCAGGAATCTAAACAAATAAAATTTCTGATTTAACTTCTTAGCTTTTTAAGATTCAATGGACTCTTTTAATCTTTGTAATCAACATCAAATTGCAGAAATTGAATAATACAATAACTTAGTAATTTGCATCTTTGCCTCAGGTCTCTTTCTACAAAATCCATATGTAATATGGTTTTCCATATAATTATTCTGACATGATGTTTGGAATTTATTAATCCTATAGTTAAATGCTTTAATAAATACTTATTGCTGATAGAATAAAACCAAGCCTCTAGCTTGATTACTTTTTCTTTATGAATCAACAAATCTATGCTTACTATACGTTCATCTCTACCTATTCATGCATTACAACCAAAGGTTCATCATAGTTACCCACCCCTTAGAAAGACTTGTCTTTCCCACTTTGAGGTCCTACTTATCATTCAGGGTTTTTCTTTTCAATGTACCTCAGCTCCTCTTGTCAAAATATAGCATATATTTTTATTTTTTGTTTGTTTTTCTGGTACAGAACTTCACATGTTTTAGAGTTCTGCAGCTGTCTCTCTCACCATATTATTTGAAAACTTATCAAGGCCGAAGACTGTGACTTCTTTCATCATGTCAATATGATTAGTTGGTATAATGATTATCTTTAATAGGTGTTTAAATAATGTTAAATGAATTAATTCATCTGAAAGTAAAACATGTTTAAACTTTCTCACAAAATTCTCATAGGAGTCATTTCCCACAAAGCTTACATAAAACTTGAAAAAAAGTTTATTTAATTATTCAGATTGGTTGTGATTAAAAAAAAAAAGAACTACTTTTTATTACATGCTGTTTTGAAAAACTTTCTCTTAAAGTCCCCAGGAAAAACAAGAAAAATGAAAACACATTTATCCCTCTGCTTCACAGCTGTTTACCTTTATTGCTACTTTATATTTGGAAATATATATATATATATATGTGTGTATATATTGTTCATAATAATGAAAGGAATACATGAGCATAGCAACACAATTTAAATAAGTACAAAATAATATAAAATAATAAAGATGTAGTTTCTCCTCTCTTCAAACTTTTTTCATGCTACCTGGAGGTGATGAAGAAAAAAAATATACATTTCCATTTGTTTTTATTTGCAGTTATTCATATGATGTTAAATATTAAACTTATGTATCTCTTTGTTGATTTACTAAATTCAGTCTCATAAACATACTTCTTGAGATGGAAAAGAAAAAAATTCAATACTAAAACATTTATAGCTTATTCTTACTATTAGCTATTTTTTGCAATTTATATTATTTTATGTATGTAGAATATTTATGAATGCCATTAAAACTTTACAACACTGTTAAAATAATTAGTGCATTGGCTTTATAGAGAAGATATGTAATTCTCAATAGTTAAACTTGAATAATCTAAACGAAATTGTGCACCAGGGTCTAATGTATACTCTATTTTCACAGCTAGCACATTGCTTAAAATTTTATCATATTTTTTCTTAAATTATATTAAACTCTTGCATAATATTGGTGGGAATATAAAATGTACAGCTTCTAAAGAACACAGAAAGGAGAAGATTCTTCAAAAATTAAAAAAATGAAACCAGCAGGGATGGAGGTATAGTTCAGTGTTAGCCTCCTTATCTGTCATGCATGAGGCCCATGCATAAGTTTTATGCCCAATGTCACAAAAAAAAATGAATTCAACATCTGATTTATTTCCAGAAGAATTGAAATCAGGATCTCAAAGCAATATCTGGGTTTCCATGTTTATTTGCTTATTGTAACATTGTGTATAATAATCAAAATATAGAAATAACCAACCAATGGCTAAACGGATAAATTGTTATATTTTCATTATCAATTTACATATTTATATAAATAAAATATTACATGCATATAATATTATTTGATCTTAAAAAAAGAAAGAAGACATATGCTAAGTAAAATAAGTTTGTTGATGAAGAAAAAAATTGTACATAATTCCACTTATTTAAAAGTATCTAACAAAGATGTTGTGTCTGCTGAGAACTAAAAAATAAATATTAAAATTCTCTCTCTCCCTCTCTCTCTCTCTCAAAAAAAAAATAAAATAAAATAAAGGTATCTAAAATAGCAACAATTAAAAGAATAGAAAATAGAATGGTAGTTTAATGAGAAAAGGGGAAATTGGGGAAATTGTTCAACATTATGCAATTGCAGTTATATATGATGAATAATTTCTGGAGATCTTCTGTACACCTAGTTCCTATAGTTAACAATACAATATTGTACATTTAAAATTTTAGGAGGGAAGATATTATGTTCAGTTTTCTTACCACATACATACAGAAAGCAAAAAACATACAGGAAACTTCCATGGGTAATAGATGCATTTGTTGTATTGATTATGGCTATACGCATAAATCCAAACTCATTTAGTTGTATACATTATATATATCTAGTTATTTGTATATCAGTAATACCCAATCAACTAAAAAAATAGTAAAAGTAAATTAATAGAAAAAGCTACTCAATACTAGCCAAGATGAAATAATTCTACTTCAAGTGTTCATTGCAGTGATTTCAATTAAAATTTGTTAAAAGATTTCAAAAATGAACTCCAAAAGGACTCTGTAAATACCAACGAGAGTAATGAGTGAACAAAGTCAAAACTTGAACTATTCATACACTAATGTTGAGATATTTTTCCCCTAGCATTTTTCCCTAAGACTAGAATCAAAAATAGATAGAATTGAGGATATTACATTACATTACATTACAATCTCTAACAATGTTTTCTTTCTTATTTTTTCCTGGCCAGAACACAGGGAAATGAGCATCTGTAAGCTGAAGAGTAAAGAGTCATCATTGTTTCAGGGTTTTCTTTTCTTCTCATATTCTTGCCCCAATTGCATAAAAATTGAAAATCCTTGCTACCATGGAAAGGAGGAAACCTAAATTCTAAATAACCCTATCTCAGTAAATAGGGAGAACAATATTAAAATTAAAAAGAAAAGAAGTACCAATTGTATGAAGACAAAGCTTCTATTATCTCCTTTTCTTTTCTTTGACTGCACTGGCCTAAGTACCAGTCATTACACAATTGTATGTGAAGATACAATCACCAAAGAAGCCAAAAGTACCTGGAAAAAAGTCTATAGGAATAGAGAGGAAATACAGAAAAAAAAAATCAATCAATATATATGTGTATGAGTTAACAACCTTTCCAAGATATGAATGCACAATACATACCCAAAGATCTTATTAATGGCTTTAATAATTGAATTATAGTATAAACCACGGCCAAAATTCAAGAACAATCCTGAAGTGCACATTGGAGAGAAGCAATGATCATAACACAGGATATAAAACTAAACTGGCAGTGTAATGTATCCCCCCACAGTAGACACGATAGAATTTACAGCAGGAAATTCACTAGATTGATTGCTTGTTGAAAAAAAGGAAAAAAAATAACATTCGTAGAGAATTTTTACAGAACCAGTGTTTCAAAACAAAATATTCAAATTATACAGTATACAACCCGAAATTACTTGGCATATTCATCTGACCAAATAAAAAGAGAACTGGAAGTCAATAGTTGCCAACACAGAGATGACCCTTAATAAAATTATTTTTTTTAAATGTCAAATAGTTTCTATTAACATCCTCTAGGAGATAAAAATTAACACTTTAGATATATATAAAAAAAGAAGCTACCATAGAAAAACAGGACTAAATATCAGAGAAATAAAATATATTATTTTCTCCACTGAAGTAATTTAAAATATGCATGGAAATATTTTTAAATTGTGTTATAATATGTATAATATATATGACAACTAAAACCTGAAGTGGAATATTAAGAACATATATTGGTAAAATATTTAATTTAAATACTATGAAAAGTTAAAACCATCACTAACAAATAAAAAGAAACCTAATTGTGCCATAAACATATGTGAATATATCACAGTGAATCAAACCTTTATGTAAATCTATAATAACACCAATTATAGAAAAGCAATAAATAGAAGGAAGACCAGTAGGTTAAAGGAGGGGAGCAGAAGAAGAGAGAATGGGAAGGAAAGAGAAAGTATTGGGGACTAAAATGGAGTAAATTATATTCCAAGCAGGTATGAATATGTCAAAACAAACCCCACCATTATGTATAACTATAATACACTAATAGTTCATTTTAAAAATTGAGCAGAATGTTTGAACAAGCACATAGAAACAAGCTCAGCCTTATTAGCCATTAAGGAAATGTAGATTAATGAGATACCACTACACATTTATTAAAATGTCCTAAATTCAATAGATTATCTGGCAAATTGAAAGACAATCTACAAAATTCCTGACCATTAGTCTTCAAAATGTCTGCTAAAACCAGGAGTTGGTGAAATAACTGGGACAATCATACAGTACTGTGGAAATATAAAACAGTACATTATTCTTGATAAATTATGGGCAATTTCTACAGAATTCAAACAAATCCTGTACTTACTATGTGACACATCTATTCTTCTATGTGTTTACTTATGACAAGTGAAAGCATATATTTATACAAATAGTTTATGTGAATGTTCATAGAAGTTATATCCATTACACATCCAAATTGAAAATGACATTATTTTCCATCCATAGGCAAATGGATATACAAATTTTGGGAAGACTGTGCAATGAAATACTACTCAACAATAAAAAAATAGAATGAACAACTAATATGTACAACAACATAAAGGAAAGTAAATAATGCTGAAATTAAAAAAAAGTTATACATGTGTGGTCAGTGCCTTAGGGAATGGAGATACAGAGAGGGATTGTATATGGATAAGTTTATCATTTTGATTTGTATGGATTTGTAAATCTATACACTTTGAAAATAATGTAGTTCATTTTATATTGATTTTACCAAATCATGGTGTTAAAAATTAAAATTAAAAAAGATGGAATCAGCTGGATATGGTGGCACATGCCTGTAATCCCAGTGGCTCAGGAGAATCATGAGTTCAAAGCCAGCCACAACAATGGGCAAGATGATAAGCAACTCAGTGTATCTAAGAGATCCTATATCTAAATTCAAATACACAATAGGGTTAGGGATGTGGCTCAGTGGTTGACTGTACCTGAGTTAAATCCCTGATAAAAAAAAAATCATATGATCATATACTTTAAACACAGTTTTCTCAAAAAGTAGGAAAGAGTACCATAGTCTCAATTCATTTTATAAGACCATAGTTATCCTGGTACCAAAACCAAAGACATTGCTAGATAATAAAACAATAGACCAATATTCTTCATGAACATGTATAGAAAACTCCTCAATGAAATATGTATAAATAAAATCTAGTGACACATAAATTGACAAATATATCATGACCATGTATTTATGCCAGGAATACAAGATTAGGCTATCATTCAAAAAATCAATCAATTAATTTATGATATCAAATTCTAAATAAGAAAATCCTACATGATTATCTTAATTAAAAAAAATCATTTGACCAAATCTGGCACCTGTTTGTGGTTAAAAACCCTTAGTCTCTTAGCAACATAGGCATAAAATGAAAATTTAATTTGATCACAGGCCTTTCACACATGTCTTACAACTGATATTGCTCTTAATCATTGAAGACTGACTTGTTTTTCTTTTCAATTGGAAGCGAAGTATGAATATCTACCCTCATTCCTTATATGCAGTAACAATACTAGCATGTGATACAGAACATGTAAAATGATGAATGATTCTGATTTAAAAATATCAAAGAGATTATAACAGCTGTTCATTGGAAGACCGTAACCAAAACTGGTGTCTCTCAGGTATAGGAGAAAGTGAGTTTTATAAGAAAAAAAATATAAAAATAAACATCCTGATTTCAAGAAATCAATAAATGGGATTGTATCAAAGTAAAAAGCTTCTTCACAGAAAGGAAATAATCAAGAATGTGATTAATAGGAGAAAATCTTTGTTATGTGTACCTCAGATAGAGCATTAATATCCAGGATATATGAAGAACTAAAAAAAACTGAACTCCAAAACAAACAAACAAACAAACAAACCCCAATCAATAAATGGGCAAAGCAACTGAACAGGCACTTCACAGAAGAAGAAATACAATTGGTTAACAAATAAATGAAAAAATATTCAACATCACTAACCATTAGAGAAATGCAAATTAAAAGCACACACTGAGGTTTCATCTCACTTTAGTCAAAGTGGCAATCTGGCAATCGTCAAGAATACATGTAGCAAGAAATGTTAGTGAGGATGTGGGGGAAAAGGTACACTCATACATTGCTGTGGGGGGCAGTCTGCAAATTCATACAATCACTATGGAAAACATTGTGGAGATTCCTCAGAAAACTAGGAATGGAACCACCAATTGATCCAGTTATCCTACTCCTCAGTATGTACCCAGAGGACTTAAAATTAGTATACTGGGGGCTGGGGTTGTGGCTCAGCAGTAGAGCACTTGCCTAGTACATTCGAGGCCCTGCGTTCGATCCTCAGCACCACGTAAAAATAAAGATATTGTATTCAACTAAAAAAAGATAAATATTTTAACAAAGAATTTTAGAAAGTTAATATACTGTAATGACATGGCCAAATCAATGTTTATAGCAGCTAGGTTCCCTTCAACTGATGAATGGATAAAGAAAACATGGTAAATATAGACATTGGGATATTACTTAATAATAAAGAAGAGTGAAATTATGGCAGTTGCTGGTAAATGGATGGAACTAGAGACTATCGTGTGAGAGAAGGAAATTCCAAAAAACCAAATACCTAATGTATTCTCTGATATGTGGATGCTGACTCACAATAGAAAAGGTTGAGGGTGAGGTGGGCTGGGGGAGAATGGAGATTCACCAGATTGGACAGGGGCTAATGAGAGATACAAAGGAGAATGGGAATTTGAAAGATAATAGAATGAATCTGACATAACTTTCCTATGTTCATATATGAATACACAACTAATGTAACTTCACATGATGTACAACCACAGGAATGGGAAGTTATAATGTATGTATGTATGATATGTCAAAATACATACTATTGAATGTATAAGTTAAAAAAATAAAAGTTTTGCATAAATACAAGCTTTTAAAACAATCCTAATTTCATGTATCAAGGTTTAGCCAAGAATAGTGTAAATTTCTGTGATTATCTGTATACAAACCATATATACTTATATGATTTCTTAAAATGACCAAATTTTGTTACATGCATGTCCCAATGAAGCTTACTCTTCTGTAATTGTGTATAATTAATATCCATCAATAAATTTTAAAGTGTTATTTCTCTCTCTCCCCTTTGAATGAGTGCATAGTCTCTACGTATTAGTGTTAGCTTCACAGCAAAATTAGATGAAAAATACAGAGTTCCCATAAATTTACATAAAAATGTACAACCTCCATGATTATCAATATCCCATACCAGACCACTATTTGTTATAATTGGTAACAGCATAATCACCCCAAGTCTATGATTTGCAATAGAGTTTACTCTTGGTGTTGTACTTTCTCTGAGTATTATTACAGGTATGCACTTTGTCAGTATTAAGCAGCATATTTCCACTGTCCTAAAAATTCTCTCTGCTCCACTGCTTTACCACTCCACCCCTTACCTGGTAACAAATATTTTAATATCTCTAAAATTTTACCTTTTAGGAATGTCCTATAGTTGAAATCATGAAGAATGCTACCTTTTCTGATTAGCTTTTTCTCACTTAAAAATAAAGATTTCCATATTATTTCATGACTTGATAGCTATGTTTAGAAATGAATACTATTTTATTTTCTGGATGTACAACAGTTTATTTATTTATTTATTAACCTATGAAGGGCATCTTAGTTGCTTTCAAGTCTTTGTAATTTTACAGGAAGCTTCTATAAACATGTATGTGCAAGTGTTTGTGGGGACATCAGTTACTGATTTATTGTCTGAATACCAACAAAGAAAATGTTGGATCTAATGGTAAGAGTATGTTTAGTTTTATAACAAAGTGTCAAGCTGTCTTCCAGAATGAATACGATACCTTACATTTTCATGAACACTGAATGAGAGTCCCTGTGGCTTTACCCTCTTTCTTTATCAGCATTTGATATTGTCAGTGTTTGGGAATTTGGCCATTATAATAGGTATGTAATAATATTTTTCTGGTGTTTTGTTTTGGAATTTTTGAATGATCTATGATTCTGAGCATCTTTTTGTTGCTTATTTGACAGAACCTCTTCTTTAGTTAGATTTATATTCAGATATTTTGCCCATTGTTTAATCACATTGTTTTCTTATCATTGGGTTTTAAGAGTTCTTGGTATATTTTGATAAACATCTTATACCATGTTTTGCAAGTATTTTTCTTTAATTTGTGACTGATTTTTATTTTAAATCTCGTTAATATAATTCACCAGAATAAATATTTTTAATTTTAATGAATCCAGGTGATTACATTTCCATTTCATGTTAGATGTTGTATCTAAAAAGTTATGAACCCCAACATAATTTGGTCTTCCTGTTATCTTGCTGGAATTTTACAGTCTTTGCATTTTATAATTAGATCTATAATCCATTATGAGCTTACTTTAGTGAAGGATGTAAGGTCAATCTCTAGATTGTTTTTTCTTTCTTTGAATGTAGAAAGTTAGTTCTTTTACTACTATTTCTCAAACTGATGTTCTTTTATCAAAGATCGGTTGATTATATTTGTGTGACTCTATTTCTGAGGTCTTTCTTTATTTTGATCTACTGACCTCTTTTTTATTCATTTATCAATACTACTCTGCCTTTATTGTTGTGCTTTACAATAACTTTTGAAGACAGCTGATATCAGTTCTCCATTTTGTTCTTTTCTTTCAATACTGTGTTTTCTATTCAAGGCTTTGTATTACTGCATATAAACATCTGAATCAATTTGTCAATATCAACAAAATAACTTTCTAGGATTTTATTTGGGATTGCCCTGAATCTGTAGATAATTTTAAGAAGAACTGATATTTTGATAATATTGTTTCATCTTATCAATGAACTTGGTATATCCCTCAGTTTATTTTTGGATTGTTCTCATTAGATTTGGGAAGAGTTTCTCATATAGTTCATATATTTATTTTGTTAAATTTATATCTGAATATTTCATTTAGGGGATACTAAAGTAAATGGTAATATGCCTTAATTTAAATTCAAGTTCTAATTATTCATTGGTGGTATATAAATATGTGTGCATACATATATATATATATATATATCCATATATGTGTATACATTATATATGATAGCTTTTATATACATACCTATGTATTTAAATGATAACAATAATAACTAACATTTATTGAGTATTTTACAATATTTTAGACACTGCTTTGAAATTTGTATATAATTCATCTCAGTTTACACTTCTCCAAACTAGAGGAGCTATGCACCATTGCTTTTCTATTTTACAGATGAGGAGATTTTAAAATGGAAAATGTAAATGGGAAAGCCAAAATAACTTGCTCTAATTCCCTCTGCTAGTAAATGATGGAGACAGGATTTGAATCTCAGAGCCCTAGTTCCTATCTCTTATGGTCTACCACATTTACAAGGCACGTTAGGCCTATAAATGCAATTCTAGGACTATTAAACTACACAGCATATTAGGACTGCACTGCTGTTGAGGGAGGAATATAAAATCAGAAACATGCAAAAAAATCCAAGATAAGAGTTATCCTTAAAAAGTTATCTGTCAACATTAAATTTTGACTTAAAATGTCTAAATTATATGTCAAACAGGTCCAGGATTTAGACTAGAAATTTTGATATATAAATTAGAGCAAGGATGGAAAAACTAAATTTGCTGTGTTGTCAGACATTAGACCTCTTTAGTATTTGATGTATCTGTTAGTTGTTTATAAAGAAAAAAATTTTTCTCATTAAATATATAATTGTGTGAGTTTCTTTCAAAATATGACAACAAAGGAAAAAATGTTTCACCTGTCATATGTAAAACTGAAACTTTGAAGTTGCTACTTCCAAGCAAGCTTAAAATGGTGAATTGAAGTCAGAGTTGTACCTAAGAGAGCTATGTGTAATTCACAATGTCAGTTGGATTGCTGAAGAAGATTTTAAACTAAATAATCTCTGCCTTGCTGACTGTGTAATTCCTGTTCACTTAATAAATCGTCTATGTGCTCTTCTGGCTTGAGTAAGCTTTTCAAAATTGGATTAGTTAAGGGGATTGGCTAATTATGTGATAACTATGGTTTTGATATATATTTGTTCATGGTTGTCACTCTTGGTGAATCAGCAGGAAAAATATGCCTTTTTTACACAATCATAAAAGAACCTATATTTCAATGGTCAGAGGGAATTAAATGGAATAATGATGCACTGGCAGACTGATGAAAATGTACTATACACATTAACATATACACTAGCCGATAGAGACAATTTAAATATGATTTACAACATTGTAAATGAAAAATAGCTTAACATACAGATGGAAAACAAGTACACGAAAAAAGGTTCCATATCATGAGCCATTAGGAAATACAGTTTAAGTTCACAATTAATATCACTGCATACCTGTAAAGAAAATAAAATAGAAACAATAATTTTACCAAAGGCTGGAAATAATACAAAGAAATTGAATCTGTTATTGGGGAGAGATCATCTTATTGTTCAGCTTCTAGGAAAAGTAGTTTGACATTTTTTTTTTTAAATAACTAAATATGTGCTAACTATATAACCCAATAGTTTTGCTCCTGGACAAATACCCACAGAAGTGAAAAGCTACGCCTACACAAAACCTGTGGATGAATGTTCATATCAGCTTTATCATAACAGTCAAAACAACTAAAATGTCCTTCAAGAGATCAATGCATAAAGAAAAAATATCATGTTGTCTGCAATGAAATATACTATTGACGCATGCAACATCTTGAATGAACCTCAAAGCATTATATTAAATTAATGCAATTCAATCTCAAAAACTCATGTATTGGTGATTACATTTATATAATGTTATTTAAGTGATGAAGCTATAGAGATGAAAATTTCATCAGTTATTGCCAGGAATTAGAGATGGTGCTGAGGAAAGCATGAGAGAGACTGTAAAGAGGTAATACAAGAACGTCTTCTCTTTCTTAATTGTGGTGGTGATTATACTATTTAATATGTGGGACAAGATGGTGTAGGAAAAAATATATATGTATTTCCATATGAATATTTCATGTAGTACCATAATATATGATATGAAAACATCGAGGAAAACTTTAACATTCATGGGGGAATGCTAAATGATAAATAGTTTAATAGCTTCTTAAAAAGCTAAATAATTATATAATATAAATCAAGACTGTCTTAGGTTTCTAGGGATACTGTAACAAGTCACAAAATATTAGTTGACTTGTTAAGGAAGTCAGTGCCTGTTTCAATATGTTGGGGTGTTGACACTATATTTTCTGGTAGCACTTGAAAGATTCTGCTCTAATTTCTAGGTCTCTGAGCCACTTTGAGTTGACTTTTGTGCTGGATTAAGCATAAGGATCATTTCATTCTTAGACATATAGATATCCAGTTTTCTAGCACCATTTTTTTAAAAAGCTATCTTTTCTCCAATGTATGTTTTTGGTACCTTTGTTCAGTGTCAGATGACTGCATCTATATTAATTTGTCTCTATTTTTTATTCTATTCCATTGTTTTATATGTATGTTTAGATGTCAATATCATGCTGTGTTTTATTATTATATATCAGTAGTATAATTTAAGATCAGGTATTGTAAGTCTCTGACATTGTTCTTCTTGCTTTGTATTGTTTTGAATATTCTGTTTTTTTTTTTAATTTTGCCATAGAATTATAGGTTTTTGTTTTTGTGGGGTTTTTTGTTTGTTTGTTTGTTTTGGCACTGGGGAATGAACTCAGGGGCACTCAACCACTGAGCCACATCCCCAGCCCTATTTTGTATTTTATTCAGAGACAGAGTCTCACTGAGTTGCTTAGTGCCTCAACTTTGCTGAGGTTGGCTTTGAACTGAGCCTTCTAAGCCTCTGAGATTACAGATGTATGCCGCTACACTTGGTTGTAGGATTGTTTTTATATCCACTTTTGTAAAAAATGTAATGGCTATTTTGATGGGAATTGCACTGAATCTGTATGTTGCTTTTTGTAGTATGGCTATTTTGACAATATTAATTCTGCCTACCCAAGAACCTGGGACAGTTCCATCTACAATTTCTGTAATTTCTTTCTTTAGTATGTGTAGTTTTCATTGTTGAGGTTATTCATCTCCTTAGTTAGATTTATTCTCAATTTTTGTTTTGTTTTGCTTTGGGAGCTATTATGATTGAAGTAGTTTTCCTAATTTCTTTCTCAGTAGTTTCATTATTTGAATGTATTAAAGATATTGATTTCTGTATGTTGATCTTGTGTCCTGCTATATTGCCAAATTTGTGTATCAGTTCTAGAAGTCTATGCTAAAGTTTTTTAGGAATGTACATATAGGATCATGTCAGCAAAGAAAGACAGATGATTTCTTCTTTTCCTATTTGTGTCACTTTAATTTCCTTCTTTTGCCTGACTGCTCTGGCTGCTGATTCAAGAACTGCATTGAATGGGAGTGGTGAGATTGGCCATTCTTGTCACATTCTTGATTTTAGAGGAAATGCTTTCAGTTTTTCTTCATTTTGTGTGATGTTAGTTTAGGGTTAATAAGACTCCCAAATCTCAAGAAATAAAAACAAGAATTAATCACTAGGACAGCATCAAATTATAACGCTTCTCCACAGCAAAGATAACAAGAGAAAGCCAAAAGAATGGGAGAAAACTTTTGCCAGCTACTCTTCCAACAAGGAATTAATATCCAGAAAATATAAAAAAACTAAAAATATAAAAACAAAAAGAAAAGAAAATAAAAAGAAACAAATAACCAAATCAATACAGTAACAAAAGAGCTAACCAGCATTTCTATGAGGAAGAAATACTAATGGCCAATAAATATTTGAAAAAAAATGTTTAATATTCCTAACAATCATGAAAATTCAAATCAAATCTATATTAAAATTTTATCTCAGCCCAGTTACAGTGGAAAAAATAAGTACAATCACTTTGGAAAGCACTATGAACATTTCTTACAAGACTAGGAATGGAACCATCATGTGATCCAAGCCATCCCACATCCATTTCTTGGATTCTATTCCAAAGAGCTAACATTAGCATACTATGGCGATACAGGTACATTGTTGTTTATAACAGCACAATTCACAATTGCCAAGTTTGTGCATCAGCCCACGTACCCATAAACAGATAAATAAAGAAAACATGGTATATATACACAATGGAGTTTTAATCAGCCATAAAAAAGAATGAAATTATGGCATTTGCTGGAAAATGGATGAAACTGGAGAAAACCAGTTAAATAATCCAGACTTTAATGTTTTCTTTTATATGCAGAAGTTAGACAAAAATAATAAGTAAAAAAAGAGCAGAGGACTACATGAAAAATAGAAGGGAGAACAATAGAGCAAAGGAAAAGGATTGAAGGACTGTGAGCAGGGACCATAAAAGACAGGAATGGTGGAATAAACTTGACCAAATTATACTGTGTCCATATAGGAGATAGCACAGTAAATTTCATCTCTATGTATACCTAAAAATCACCAATTTTAAAACAATCTATAAATAAACAAAAGGAAGACAAGTAGAGTTGAATGAGGGGAATGGGGGAGGAAGGATGGGAGGAGGTAAAATAGAAGTACTTGAGATTCAAATGAGGTCAAATACATTACAGACATGTATGAATATGTCAAAATGAACCCCGCTGTTATGTATCGCTATAACATACTAATAAAAACACTTTAAAGTATAGGTGATTTAAAATCACCTATAAACAAACTCTAGATAGGGCAGAGGGATGGGAGGGGATGGGAGGGGGCAGGGGTTTAGCAAGGATGGCGGAATGTGATGGACATCATTATCCAAAGTACATGTATGAAGACATGAATTGATGTGAACATACTTTACATACAAACAGATATGAAAAATTGTGTTCTATATGTATAGTAAGAATTGTAATGCATTTCACTGCCATGTATTTAAAAAATAAAATCAATTAAAAAATAGGTGATGTAGAAACAAGTTTCTTCCCTTTTATTTCTGTAGGTTAAAAGTTCATCTCTGAAGGATGTAGAAGAAATTCCTCCCTTGCCTCTTCCTAGATTCTGGTGGATATCAGCAATCCTTAGCGTCCCTTGGCTTAAGGCTAAGCACACCAGCTTTTGCCTCCTTCTTCATATGGTCTTTTGCATTTTTTGTATCCTTTGTGTCTCTGTATGCCCAAATCCCTTCTTGAGGCAGACACCTGTCCTTAGGCTTAAGGCCCATCCTAATCCTGCATAATGTCACTTAACTTGATTAAGTACAAAGACCCTACTTCCAAAATAGATCACATTTACAGAATCTGAGTAAAAGTGAATTTTTGGAGGGCACTATCCAATGCAGTTCATGCTTTATTTATATTTGCTTAAAAATTGGAAACAAACATCTTTTAATAGTAGAGCAAATAAATCTGCTGGAGAAAACTAAAATAATTACTGCTCCCTATTTAATTAGAAACAAAATTTCGTAACTATCTTAGCAAAAGGACAATAAAAAATGTCAGTAAGCTAACAATATGATTAATTCCATTTATTAAGTAATTATTATTCAAATAAAGTCACTTTGAGAGGATTAACAGAAATAAAATTTGACTAAAGAAAAAATTTCTACCCTCAAAGTAGCTTAAAATATAATAAATAAAATAAACTTTTTTAAAAAAAAGTTAAAAACAGTGAAGTTTGTCTTTCCAAGAACTTCTGATCAAGGGCTGCACACAGAAGGGCTAATTTCAAGATTTCTAATTATGAATTGAATTCTAATGCCTTTGCACAATGCTACTGCCTCAATTCTGAAATTCAATGTCTGTCTCTTAAGAGACTTCTTTGAAAAAGCTTTGACTTCCTGTCTCATTACATATCCACAAGGAGTTCCTGGACCAGGCAACTTCCTTAATTCCTGTGGTTAGGCCTGCTCACTTTCACTTCATTGTCTTTGATTTTTTTTTATTACTTTGACTTCATTGTCTGTCTTCTCAGTTGCTCCTCACATTCCTTAAGATTCTGTTTGAGTCTCACCTTCTCTACACATCTTCATTTTGCAAAGTACCACATAAATGAAATCTTACTCTTCCTTCAGGCCTGCCACTAAACACTGTGAGGCCCAGGCTGGACTACAAATTGGAGATGTGTGTTTAAATACAGACCACATGTCTAAATATTTAAAGATGCAAATCTAGCAAATACATTTTTAAATGTATCTTATTTTTTTATTGTATTTTAAAAATGTTTTGAAACTGGCAAAATTGAAAAAATGGGCAAAATTGAAAAACATGGGCAAAACTTTAGTTTTAAAAATAAGTATCAAAGAATATCAATTAATTGTTTTGAGCATGTGTGTCTTTTCTCTGATCTCTGAGAATTTTGAATAAGTAATAAAACATATATACATTATATAAAGTATAAATAAATTTATATATAACCAGATATTATATAATATTTATATAATCTATATATAATTACATATTAATCTATATATTATTATAATATTAATATTACATATTAATATAATTATATATTAATTTATATATAATCTATACATAATTATACCTAATATACAGATAATATATAGCATAGATTACATATATATTATAATCTATATATAACAATATTTATATATTATCTACATGTAATCTATATATTATATATAAGCTATGTATAAATATAAACAGTTTATATATATATATATATATGTGCACATATATGTCAGAAATTAAATTCTTATTTCATATAATTTATTTTTCCTGTATTTATTTTGGCATAATTACAAATGTATTGATATAGTCACTGATTTACCTACTGTGTATCACAGAAAATTATGGCAAACAGAATGATCTTTTTGAATCATTACAGATAAATATTACTCCCTTGAAGGAAATAAATAAATAAATAAACAACTTTAACTTGAAAAATACATAATAAATTTCACATATTTTCTTTAAAGATTGGAAAGGGATAAGTAAACACTACAAATAATTTCATTTCATTATACAAATAGGTATCATTAGTATCACAATTTTTATGGTTTTTAAAATAATATATTACTCAATTTAATAATGTGAAGAAAGGGTATCATCTCTTTACATGTTACATATTTAAAATTGATATAAATTATTAATTTACATAATGTTCCTCATCCTAGTGTGCAACCAATATGGAACTGACCCAGTAAAATATTGAACAAAATTGTGGAAAACATGCAAATCTTGTAATCTGAAACACTATCGACTCACACTGACGGCACAGTTTACTCTCCTGATGGCGTCAAGACACAGTTGTCAGAGGAGCCAACATATGGGATATGGAGAAGCTTTCCTCTGAGGTTTCAGGATGTTGTTCAAGAGAATGGAAGTAGAAAAACATAGATCACATCTGACCACACTGAGTGCCAGATCCTAAGGTACAAATTCCATGTTTTGTTTTGTTTTTTAAACAATCTAGTTCTTTGGATGTGTATATGTGTTTTTCTCTGATACATGGATCCTTCTAAAATGCAAGTCCTAGAACTAAAGAAGTCTATTTGCTTAGGTATAAGAATGGCTTTGCATTAGATTATTCTTTATTTTTTCCATATTATAATCCTTAAAATCAGAATAGGAACACATAATTTTGGTTAACTGCCATGAGAAAATTATTTAGCTACGATATTCTGCATAAAATTTATATTTAATAAGAAAAATACCTACATAAGGGATAGTAGACTATCCCTTAGCTAAATTATTCTCACTGTTTAAGTTTTCATCTTTTTATTTGGGTCATAAATATCTAGAAATGTACCTCAAATGGTCATTTGTCCTACTCACAAATCCTTCCCCAGCCAGTAATAGATGGAAGGGATTGAGTAACACCATTATAGGCAATGCATTCTGGGCGTGACTTAATGACATAAGTGAGATACTATTGTTCCCTTTATATGGTCCATTAGCTGAGGTTCATGATTGACAGATGATGATAACTCTCAAAATTGTTCACAATGTAATTGTACAGTCAATAAGAAAAAAATACCTTCAGTATTCAATCTCTCTGTTCCACCACTTCATCCCACACTTCCTTCCTTCTTATCTTTTAGTATTAATACCATTTGGTGATTTAATGTGTATGATTAAACAAATATTAGTTTTTTCATATCACAGTATCATTGAATTGATTTGTTCTTCATATGAAAGAAATGTTAGCCTATAGGAGGCTTCTCTAGTTTTAGAGGGATGGGGTTAAAAAAAAAATATATATATATATATACATATATATACACACACACACATACACATATATATAAAATATTTTATATTTATACACACATATTTTATATATATGTGTATGTGTGTGTGTGTATATATATGTATATATATATACATATATATATTCTGATATATATACACACATATATATATGTGTGTGTATGTGTGTATATATATATATATACATATATATATTCTGATATATATATACATATATATCAGAATATAATATTTGGTAGCACAGTTCAGAAGAATCAGTACTCAAATCAAAGTCGTTAGTTTCAGGATTTTTATTACTCTGCTAGGAGTAGAACTTATGTCTTTTTTTATATATTTTATTTTAATTTGTTATATGTGACAACAGAATTAATTACAATTTATATTACATATATAGAGCACAATTTTTCATATATCTGCTTGTATAAAAATACATTCACACCATTCATGTCTTCTTCATATATGTACTTAGGGTAGTAATGTCTATCTCATTCCACCATCTTTTTTTTTTTTTTTTTTTTTTGTACCGCTTTGCCCCCTTCCTCCTTCTTCCTCTCGTTTGCCCTATCCACAGTTTGTCTAATCCTCCCATACCCCGCCCCTTGTATCCCCACTATGAATCAGCCTCCTTATATCAGAGAAAACATTCAGCATTTGGTTTTCTGGGATTGGCTAACTTCACTTAGCATTATCTTATCCAACTACTCCATTTACCTGCAAATGCCATGATTTTATTCTCTTTTATTGCTGAGTAATATTTCATTGTGTGTATATACCACATTTTCCTTATCCATTCATCTACTGAAGGCATCTAGAATGTTCCCACAGTTTAGCTATTGTAAATTGTGCTGCAATAAACATTGATGTGGCTGTGTCCCTGTAATATGCTGTTTTTAAGTCCTTTGGGTATAGACTGAGGAGAGGGATAGTGGCGTCAAAGGTGGTTCCATCCCCAGCTTTCCAAGGAATCTCCATACTGCTTTCCATATTGGCTGCACCAATTTGCAGTCCCACCAGCAATGTATGAGAGTGCCTTTTTCCCACATCCTTGCCAACACCCATTGTTGTTTGTATTCTTAATAGCTGCCATTCTGACTGGAGTGAGATGAAATCTTAGAACAGTTTTGATTTGCATTTCATTGCTAGAGATGTTGAATGTTTTTCATATGTTTATTGATTGATTGTATATCACCTTCTGAGAAATGCCTGTTCAGTTCTTTATTTTTTTGTCCCATTTATTGATTGGGTTATTTGTTTTGTTTTGTTTTGTTTTGAGTTTAGCTTTTTGAATTCTTTATATACCCTAGAGATTAGTGCTCTATCTGATGTGCATGTGGTAAAAATTCGCTCCCAAGATCTAGGCTCTCTATTTACCTCACAGATTATTTATTTTGCTGAGAAGAATCTTTTTAGTTTGAATCCTTCTCAATTATTAATTCTTGATTTTGATTATTGCACTGTAGGAGTCCAGTTAAGGAAGTAGGGGCCTAAACTGATATGATGGATATTTGGGCCTACTTTTTTTTTCTACTAGATGCAAGGTCTCTGGTTTAATTCCTAGGTCCTTGGTACACTTTGAGTTGAGTTCTCTGCATGGTGAGAGATAGAGATTTAATTTAATTTTGTTGCACATGGATTTCCAGTTTTTCCAGCACCATTTGTTGAAGAGGCTATTTTTCTCCAATGTATGTATTTGGTGCCTTTGTCTAATATGAGATAACTGTATGTATGTGGGTTTGTCTCTGTGTCCTCTCTCCTGTACCATTGGTGTGCAAGTAGTTTGGTGCCAATGCCATGCTGTTTTTGTTACTATTGCTCTATAGTATAGTTTAAGGTCTGGAATAGTGATGCTGCCTGCTTCACTTTTTTTGCTAAGGATTGCTTTAGCTATTCTGGGTCTCTTATTTTTCTAGGTGAATTTCATGACTGCTTTTTCTATTTCTTGAAGAATGTCATTGGGATTTTTATTGGAATTGCATTACATCTCTATAATGCTTTTGGTAGTATGGCCATTTTGACAATATTAATTCTGCCTATCCAAGGGCAAGGTAGATCTTTCCACCTTCTAAAGTCTTCTTTAATTTCTTTCTTTAGCATTCTGTAGTTTTCTTTGTAGAGGTCTTTTACCTCTTTTGTTAAATTGATTTCCAAGTATTTTATTTTATTTTTGATGCTATTGTAAATGGGGTAGTTTTCCTTATTTTTCTTTTAGAGGATTTGTCAGTGCTATCCAGAAATGCCTTTGATTTATGGGAGTTGATTTTGTATCCTGCTACTTTGCTGAATTCATTTACTAGTTCTAGATGTTTTTTGGTGGAATCTTTTTGGTCTTCTAGGTATAGAATCATATCATCAGAAAATACTGCTAATTTTAGTTCTCCTTTTTCTATCTGTATCCCTTTAATTTCTTTCATTTGTCTAATTGCTCTGGCCAGTGTTTCAAGAACTACATTAAATAGAAGTGGTGAAAGAGGCATCCCTGTCTTGTTCCAGTTTTTAGAGGGAATGCCTTCAATTTTTCTCCATTTAGAATGATGTTGGCCTGGAGCTTAGCATAGATAGCTTTTACAATGTTGAGATATGTTCCTGTTATCCCTAGTTTTTCTAGTGTTTTGAACATGAAGGGGTGCTGTATTTTGTTGTACAATTTTTCTGCATCTATTGAGATGATCATACAGTTCTTATCTTTAATTACTGATTTGATGAATTACATTTATTGATTTCCGTATGTTGAACCAAGCTTGCCTTCCTGGGATGAACCCCACTTGATCGTGGTGCACTATCTTTTTGATATATTTTTGTATTCAATTTGGCAGAATTTTATTGAGAATTTTTACATTGATGTTCATTAGAGGTATTGGTCTGAAGTTTCTTTCTTTAATATATCTTTGCCTGTTTTGGGATGATATTGGTGATATTGGGTGATATTGGCCTCATAGAATGAGTGTGGAAGTGCTCCCTCTCTTTCTACTTCCTAGAATAAGTTGAAAAATATTGGTATTAGTTTTTCTTTAAAGGTCTTGTAAAACTTGACTAGGTATCCATCTAATCCCGGGCTTTTCTTGGTTGGTAGACTACTGATGGTGTCTTCCATTTTATTGTTTGAAATTGATCTGTTTAAATGATGTATATTATCCTGATTTGATTTTTGCCAATCATAGGGATCTAGAAATTTGTCAGTGCCTTTAATATTTTCTATTTTATTGAAGTACAAGTTTTCAAAATAATTTCTAATTATCATCTGTATTTCTGTAGAGTCTGTTGTCATATTTCCTTTTTCATCACATATGTTAGTAATTTGAGTTTTCTCTCATCTTCTCTTCATTAGCATGGCTAAGGGTTTATAGATTTTATTTATTTTTTCAAAGAACCAACTTTATGTTTTGTCAATTTTTTCAATTATTTTGTTGTTGTTTCAATTTCATTGATTTCAGCTCTGATTATAAATATTTTCTGTCTTCTATTGAATTTGGTGTTGATTTATTCTTTTTCTAGAGCTTTGAGATGTAATATTAGGTCCTTTGTTTGTTGACTTTTTATTCTTTTAAGAAATGAAGTCCATGCAATGAACTTTCCTCTTAGAACTGCCTTCATAGAATTCCAGATATTTTGATATGTTGCATCTGTGTTCTCATTCACCTCTAAGATTTTTTAATCCCTTCCTTGATGTCTTTTGTAACCCATTGTTCATTAAGTAGCATGTTATTTAGTCTCCAGGTGTTGGAGTAGCTTTTATTTCTTATTTTATTATTGATTTCTAATTTCATTCCATTATGATCTGATAAAATACAGGTAGTATCTCTACTTTTTTATATATGCTGAGTTGCTTTGTGACATAAAATATAATCTAATTTAGAGAAGGATCCATGTACTACTGAGAAGAAAGTATTCTTTCATTGTAGGATGAAATAGTCTATATTTGTCAGTTAAGTCTAAGTTATTGATTGTATTTTTGAGTTCTATAGTTTCTTTGTTCAGATGTTGTTTGGATGACCTATCCAGTGGTGAAAGAGTTGTGTTAGAGTCACCCAGAATCATTGTGTTGTGGTCTATTTTATCCTTGAACTTGAGAAGAGTTTGATGAACATGGAGGCTCTATTGTTTGGGGCATATTAATTTATTATTGTTACATCTTGTTGATGAAGGGTTACCCTAAGCAAGATGAAATGTCCTTCTTTATCCCTTTTAATTAACTTTGGCTTGAAATCTACTTTATTTGATATGAGGTTAGAGATCCCTGCTTGCTTCTGCAGTCCATGAGAGTGATATGATTTTCCCAACTCCACCTTCAGTTTGTAGATGTCTTTTCCTGCAAGAAGAGTCTCTTGGAGGTCACATATTGTTAGGTATTTTTTAAAATCTAATCTGCCAGTCTATGTCTTTTGATTGGTGAGTTTAGGCCATTAACATTCAGGGTTATTATTGAGGCATGATTGGTATTCTCAGCCTTTTTTTTTTTTTGTAACCCATTGTTCACATTGTGTGTGTGTGTGTGTGTTTAACTTGACTTAGTTTCCTCTTTTATTAGTTTTTCCTTTAATGTAATACCTCCCTTTGCTGATTTTCATTGTTGTTTTTCAATTCCTCTTCATGGAATGTTTTTCTAAGGATCTTCTGTAGTGCAGGCTTTCTAGTTGTAAATTCTTTTAACTTTTGATTATCATGGAAGGTTTATATTTTATCACCAAATCTAAAGCTTAATTTTGCTGAATGAAAGATTCTTGATTGGCATTCATTTACTTTCAGAGCTTGATATATGTTGTTCCAGGACGTTTATATCTTCTAGCTTTTAGTGTATGGGTTGAAAAAATCTGCACATAATCTAATTGGTTTCCCCCTATATGTAATCTGATTCCTTTCTCTTGTGACTTTTAATATACTCTCCTTATTCTGTATGTTATGCATTTTCATTATAATGTGCCTTGGTGTGGATCTGTTGTGATTTTGTACATTTGACATTGTGTAAGCCTCTTGAATTTGTTTTTCCAATTCATTCTTCACGTTTGGAAAATTTTCTGATATTATTTTATTTAACAGATTGCTTATTCCTTTGGTTTAGAATTTTATTCCCTCCTCTATCCCAATAACTCTTAAATTTGGTCTTTTTATATTAGCCCATATTTCTTGAATGTTCTGCTCATGGTTTCTTACCATTTTCACTGTGTTGTCTACATTCTTTTCAAGATTATATATTTTGTCTTCATTGTCTAAGGTTCTGTCTTCCAACTGTTCTAATCTGTTGGTGATACTTTCAATTGAGCTTTCAATTTGGTTTATTGTTTCTTTCATTTCAAGGATTTCTGTTTTTGTTGTTGTTCTTGTTTTGTTTTGATTTTTTTTAGAACCTCTATCCCCTATTGAAGTAAACTTTTGCTTTCTGTATTTGTTTATGTAGCTCTTTGTCAAAATGATCTTTTACTGCCTGTATATGCTCTCTTATATCATTCTTTAATTCACAGAACATTTTAATCATGTACATCTTGAATTCCTTCTCTGTAATTTTTTATGCTGTGCTTACCATGGATTCTAATAATGTAGTATCTTGATATGTTTGGGGCAATTTCTTCTCTTGTCTTTTCATATTGCTTGTGTGTTTTCCATTCTAGCACTGTGGATCCGAGGCATTACTGTTTTTACCCTGTATGCTTACAGTGCCATGTAGGGATTCAATACCTCTCCTTTGAGGGGAAGGACCATGTTATCAGATTCCAATATAAACAGTATACACCCTAAAAACTAAACTTTGCTATTAAGAAGTTTACAGATTGGCAACAATGCACAGAAATGGTGAATTCAATTATTATTTACAATATACTCAGTAGGTGTATAAAAGGGTTTATAGTTTCTGATGGTGGACAAAGAACCGGGAGTGAGGAGTAGGATGATATGCTGAGGAGGTAGGAGGTGAAGATATAGAGTTGTTTTATTTTAGGAAATGTAAAAGAGAAATCTAAAGAGGAAGAGTAGTAGCAGGAGAAGGGAGAGGAAGTAATTTTGGGTAGACAAGTAAGTTGGAAGACAGTAGAGTACATAAAACAAACACACATATTGAGAAAAAATTTTAAAAAGTTAAAATAGTAGAAATTGATGGAATAAAAGAAATATATATATTACATATATATAAATAGCATATTACACCTGAGATATATATAAATATCTCAGGTGTAATATGCTATTCAGATGACCCAGTCCTCAAAATTCTAATTAATGCAAAGTACTTGGTTTCACATATGTTTGGGATGTGAGGGCAGGAGAATAGAGAGGGAGAGGGTGGAAAAAATCTTGAAGGAAGAAACAGGATTGTTTTGGTTGGAAATCCATGTCGTTCTGGCTTCCCTTCTCATCCAATATGTGTTCCTCTGTTGTTAGCTTATATCTCTGCCCTCAGGATGGTGAAGTTAACCAGGGTGTCACTGTGCCAGGGTAGTGGCTTATGGGGAGAGAGGGGAGTTAGAAACTGGGTACCTGGCCAGTCAAAGTTCTAAAATTGGAAGTTGCCTCCCACTGAAGATGTTGATGAAGGTGGCCCAAGATGGAGGAATCTGTTTTCAGTGGTACAGTACACACCCTAAACACTAGGGTGTATACTGTTTTTAGGGTGTATGCAGGAATCTGTTTTCAGGGAGCCAACTGATGGCATTGAATGATGAGTTCAGAGAGGAGCTCATACAGTGTGTGGCTGTCGGCTGACTTTAGAGCCTGTGTGAAGTTCTTGGGTGCTGGCAGGCTACTGTGCATAGGGGACTATCTTTTCTGCTGCAGCATCCCAAGTTGTTGGCCACCAGGGGAGCCCCACATTGCTAGATGGGGGTCTACACAAGAGTGGTGGCCAGAGTTCCTGCGTGTGGGAAGCTTCCAGATGTTCTGAATGGGAATGGCATTGGTGATTTCTGCTCATGTGGGTGGCTGAAAGTTCTGCACTGGTGTTGATGTTGCCTGCTGGGGTACCCAGTAGTCCAGTATGAGCAAGTAGTTGGGAGACCTACTCTGAATCTGAGTCCTGGAGCCTGGAAGGGCACAGTGTCCATGATTTCCACACAGGAGTAGGAATTTTACTCACAGAGAAGCAGTATTCTCACAACTGAGTCCCAGGTCATATAGTGACACATAATGCAACCTCCCTCTGGCCTGCTATCTTGGATGCTCTCTCTCTCTTTCTCTCTCTCTCTCTCTCTCTCTCTCTCTCTCTCTATATATATATATATATATATATATATATATATACATATATATATATATTACTATAGTTACCAGAGGCTTCTAACTCCTCCTCTGCCCTTGTGTTTGACTTTTGAAATAAAGTCATTTCTTGCAGCTATTTCAGCTGTTATTACACTAGAGTCTTTTTGATGAAGTAGTAAGGTTTAAGTGAGGTGAGCATTCCATAGTCTACAAGTCTCCATCATTTAATGGGCCTATGTCACTGAGTCGCATCTTTTCAAGACTTTTTACTTTCCTCTACTCATACTTTAATTAAAGAATAAAGCAAAATAGAGTTGGAATAAATCTATTCTTAGGTCATGAGGACTCCAACTTCATGAATGGATTGATTAATGCTCATCTCACTGAATGTATTGAGTCTCAAAAAAGTAGTGAATTTTCACAAGACTAAATTATTACAAAGCAAGGTCACACATTATGGTTGGCCTATTTTGTACCCAGACATTTCCTTTCTGTGATGCAACCAGGGGACCCTCAGTAGTGGCTCTATATTGTTTAGATTTTCTAGTCACCAGAATAATGTCATATAAACTTCTTTTTTTATGTGTTATCCAGAAAGAGGTACTTTGTTATAGTAAAACATATTGAACTAGAGTATGCATTAACCATGAGAATGTGGTAGGTTTCTGGATACAAAGTCCAGAAAAATGTGTAGAATGCTATAAGATTGTACTCCTTTGGTGGTTCTCATTCTCATGCTAGTTCACAGTCTGCTTTCAGCTTTAATCAAAATGTTAATTTAAACATTTCTAATGTGTGTATCCAGAAATTTCTACTCCATTTAAGTAGATTTCTGCTGTGATTTTCTATACAAACTCTTCTTGGCATAAGATAGGGTTATGTCTCTTCCTAATGTGATTATAAATTAAGAATATCATTAAGTTGGAAATGTATTTAATACTTCCAAGGCTATCAAATGTCAGAGCTTAGTCACATAATACTATGGTACAGATTGCTTGGCCTGGTGATTGTGTGACTGACAGGAGCTGTGGCTACTGCCCTGCATTGCAAGAGAGTATCGTAATGCACATGCAGCCTGGAGAAAGATTAAAATTCAAAATTAAAATTGAAATTTCTATGAATGTATACCATTCTTGTAACATTATAAAGTCAAAATGTCAAGAGTAGAGCCAATAAAAATTGTTGGCCTTTCATATTCATCTGGTGCTGCTTTTTAAAATTTATTTATTTAAAATAATACCTTTATTTTATTCATTTATTTTAATGTGGTGCTGAGGATCGAACCAAGGGCCTCCCACATGCTAGGCGAGTGCTATACCGCTGAGCCATAACCCCAGCCCCTGGTATTGCTTTTTTATTTTTATTTTTATTTTTTTTGTACCAGGGATTGAACTCAGGAGCATTTGACCACTGAGACACATCTTCAGCTCTATTTTTTATTTTGTATTTTATTTAGAGACAGAGTCTCACTTGCTTTTTGCTGAGTCTGCCCTTGAACTCACAATCCTCCTGCCGTAGTTTACCAAGCAGCTGGGATTACAGATGTGCACCACTGCACCCAGCTTACCTGATACTGTTGATTTGAGGTTGCTTTGAGTGTGACCTCAGTTCTCTGAAGGGTTCAAGGAAATCATTAATGTTCATTTTGCTCTTCATTTTTCACTTTTCTTATTTCAAGCTATCAAAATTTTGGAGTTTTTTGCTTATCAAAGCTGAAATTGGGAGTCCCTATGAATGCTATTTTTTTCTTCATTGAAATGACTTATGACATTTTTTTTCAAGGTCTCCTCTAAAGACTTGGTTGAGGACATCACAACCCGATATCACTTCACTCTCTGTGGATATCCTTTCCAAAAATGTAAAAGCAGAAGTCTGTATATAGTTGTGTGCTATCTGAAGTTTCAGATTTTGGTTTCCTTCCACCATAATTCTAAGCTACACTACCAATCTAGCATCACTACCAGATTCTCTAAAAATTCACTTAGAATTTCTTAGATATGTTGTGAATCTTAAATACTGCTCTTTTTTGATGGTGGTAACTCAACACAACATGAACTACCTGCTTTTTTCTGTTTTCCTTCTTCCATCAAATGCCTCCTCTAAATGTGTTCAATCTAAATGCTGTGTTCTCTCATCCCCTCATGCTAATCGATCACTTTCTTTCTATACTCCAAGAAGACTTTCATTTCTCTCTTCCTTTTAGATCAAGTGTTTGCATTTTTTCTCATCACTATTACAATTCATCTTGAGATCTGCACCTAGTAGTCTGTTTAGAAAACTATTTTGTAAAGCAGATCCGTGAATGTCTGTTGAATAAAAAAAATTAAGAAATGAATAATGTGATATTTTTTTAAAAATGTAATCAAATACTTTCAGCAAACAGTTTATGAACACTAGAGGAATTGAAATGATTCAGGGTAATTTGGAGTGCAATATTGGAGTGGATATTGCTTAGGTGAAATTCTTCTTCTTATCTTCCCACTTTGAGATGCTGTGCTTATTCTTCATAACACTCAGTCATGTCCATTCTCCCATAAACATCTGAATAGAAATAAATTTGGTTTCAGGATTGATGTTTTCTTACAGGGCACTTTATTTTATCTTTAAAATAAATTATTTTAAATGCTATTTCTAACTAATGGAAATTGCAATGGTCAAGATATGCCAAAGAAATACCCCTCACACCTAAGTGCCTTAAAAGAACCAAGGTCTTTTATTGCTCTATGCTAACAGTCTACTCCTGAACTGCCTAAGCATATTGCTTACATATCTTCATCATCCTCACTCCAGGGGCACTGATGAGCAGAGAAATCACTGTCGAGAAAATTGAAGTAACTATGGCAGAGGATAAAAAAAAAAGCATGGTGAAGTTCATGTGGCTTTTAAAGTTCTTTTTAAACATAATTGATATCTCCTTTAGCTATTTTTTAAATTCAGGAGAGAAAAGTCACATGACAACTGACAGCAGAAAAGGGAGAGGAATCATACTTTTTCAAAAAGTAATATAATTCTCAAATGGGCAAATAAAAATGCCAGAAAAAATTGTGTATACTTTTATAATAAAGGTAAACCAAATGAATGCTTTCCTCAAGAGATTGTTTCTACATCAAAGCCAAATAAATACCTATATTGAAAAGGCACACATCTCACTTTCAAATGAGATTTTCAGTTTTAATAGCATGTGAATGCCAAAATTGGCAGCTTTTTATTTTTCAAAAGAGATGATGTTTTGGAAACTTACATTTATATCGAATAAAAAATAATAATGTTTCTGATAAAAAAGAAGACCCCAAATGTTAATAAGCTAAAAAATAGTATGCAGTAAAGTTAAGTTTTGCAGTATGTCATGCCTTACCATATATGTTGCCAAATCAATGCAAACACTGACATTATATATGGCTTTACATCTGGTTAATCATAAATATAAACTTCACTTAAAATACTGAACTGTTTATATTTATACATGTCAAAATAAAGCAAAGTTCAGCAAAGAGAAGTCTTCATTTTGGGGCTAGAGTACATTCATGTTATTGATTAAAAAGCTATTTAAATTGCTTACCCAAGAAAAATAGTTATTGAAGAAAGAAAAACACTTTATTTGAGGAACTGAATACCAAGACCTATTTTACTTATAAAGTAATCTGAATTATTATCTTACTTTTCTTTTGTCAGTCTTTTTTTAATCTTTATACTCTTCTTATCCATCTTTTTACAGTGCACAGAAAAATTTACTATATACCAGGCTTATTTAACAAATATGCAGTAGTTGAGTACTCTGCCAAATCTCAGCATTTCAAGTCTGTTTTCATTGTTTCCTGCCAATAGCATGTTCTGTACTACCCATCCATAGCCTTCCACATCAGTTCTCTTTAGATCTCAGCTGAACTGTTTTCAATCCAAATGGCAAAGTCAATGACCACTGCAGAGCATTATTAGTTATTTTGCCTGTGCTATCAAAATCATGAAGCTAATAAGCTCATTAGACTTCTTGGAATTTTCATCACAAAACTACTTTGGATTAATAAAAAGCAAAACAAAACAAAAACAAATAAATAAAACCCCTCATTTTCCAAGTTTTATTTATATTTTAAAATACAAAGATATTATGTTCTTATATGTGATTAATGATTCATTAGTTCTTTATCATGAAAAGTTTTTTTTAAAACTTCATTTTATTTCTATAATGTATATTTGAAAGCAAACCCCTAGAAGAAGCCAAGATACATAAACATAGTTTGGATCAAAAGGATAAGAAGATATAAAATGGTTTCAGTATGTCATGCTGCCAGGAAGTTTTGATCAAGTCTAACTTAAAGTTCTCAGGAATAAAACATGAAATTTGGGATTATGTGAATGTACTCACATTACTTGAGTAAAAACACTGGTTTTAATTATCTTTATATTCTCAAAGCCTGTCACAAAACAGGCATTGATCAATATTTGTGCAAAGTAGGGGTTTCACCTTTTGAAACTCTGATATTGTGTATATAATCATACTCAGTTTCCATGTATAAAAACCTAATAAAAACTTAATACTCACTGAAATGAGTCACCATTATAGAGAGGGATGGAAAAGAAGTAGATAAATAACAGAATAAATAGATAATACATTGAATCAATCAATTGGGAATTGGGTAGAAAATATTTGGAAAATATATCTCAAAAGTTGTGTTATAGGATAGTGCAACTACATAATTAGGGACATATCTTATGGTAGAAAATGCCAAATCAAAACATTATTTCAAAAAATTGAAAAGGCTATGTTTAAACATTTAAGCATTTCTGTCAATGGCAGGTTAAAAGAGCATAGGATCAGTAAACTAAACATGACCCTCATAAAACATATGATGTTTCTCTAATAAAGTCACACAAGGTATCACATAAAGTGACAATTGTTGAAATGTTAAAAGTATGAAACAACTTGTTTATAAATATGAATTTTATTTTATTCAGGCATTGTGAGGCCAATGTATTAGGAGACGATAGCCATTAAAAACATAGTTTATTACTCACAGTTCCTAACAGCAGAGGGGAAATACCACATCAGGCAAGAAGAGACCAAGAGAGACCAAGGCTGGTCACAGACAGAGAAAAAGAGGATGCAGGAGAGCTTTTATTGTGATTTTTTGAAGAGAGGCATATTTGGGGCAAAGTATGAAGAGAATTAGAAACATTAATTGAAGAATCCTAAATTCAAATTCAAACCGCTAGCCATTTCAGTTTTCCCAACTGAGGCTTCACACATTGTGGACTACAACAATCCTCATTATGTCCTGTTGGTAATCAGTGAGCAGAAAAAAAATGGTATTGCTTTGCAATACAAATGTTAGTGTGGTTTATTATGTCACAATAGGTCAACAGAACTGCAGGCATACTAATTCTGTAGTTCAGGCAGAACAATACACTAAAAACGTTTTTAAAGAATTAGAGTTCTTAAGGTGTCAGAAAAGTTAGGAAGACTAAAGATTCAATAATGTTCATTAAGGAAATAAAATGAGAAAGGAATGTGAGTCCTCAGTCGATGAAAGAGGAGCAAAATGAAGTTGTTTTATATATCTTTGTGTTGTGGAGTATAGAATGCAAAGTCAAATTTTCCTGTGCAATGTTTTTTTTATTATTATTATTGTTATTATTATTATTATTATTTAGAACTTGAATTTTGGCTGAGGGTGGGTGCTTGTGGGCCTGACTCTGGACCTGCATGGAGTAATGCTTATGCTGCTCATTTTGCAGCAGGGAAGTCCTAACATAGAATGCTGTGTTTGGGGACAGAGTGCTTCAGAACACTGGCAAGGACCATTTCCTTGTTCCCTTAACAAGGAGTTATACTTCTGTTGGAGCAGGGTTAGCCTGTGTGGTAGTTCCTAGACTCTTAGTGTCTGGATTCCTGTAAGATGATATGTTGTGTATCACCTCTGGCTTATCATGACTGTTATATGTAAATTGGCACACACCCAATATAAAAGCTATTTTTGTTGTGCAATAAAACAGACACTGTTCTCTGAACCTGTCTCTGGAGGGGTTTCTTCATGCCCTCAAGCTCCCCACAGGCAATGCTGGAAGGGCAACCCCCCTCAGCACATGAGGATAAAATATTGTCTGATTTAGGATAAATAGGCTTAAAAGATGTCATGGAATAATGACTGCATTTTCTGTTTCCTATGAAAAGTTAAGATATTTAGCAACCCTGACATAACAAAGAGATGAAATCATTTAGTCTAAATACTTTCTTAGTGTTTTTGATAAGCAGGTAATAGAATTGAAACAGTAAGTCATCTTTCTTCCATTAACTGAGAACAAATAATTACTCTTTGACTTTTCTTATACACTAAAAAATGTTTTTATTGTTCATATTTCTATTTCATTTCCTTGAATTTCTTAGATACCTTCGGTGCTTGTAATATACATTATCTGCCAAATTCTAAAAATCAGAGCCACTCTTCTTTTTTTAGAGTGAATTTTTGATTAGCATTGAATAGAAGAGTCTTTTGTTTTTCTTCTGTTTTGTTTTATTTCTTGCCTTTCCTCATTATTTACTAGATTTTTTATACTCCAATAAATGGTATCAAACTACTTATCCATTTATTTCTGTGAATTATGATAAATCCATATCTTTCCAGGGATATAACATTCTTAATTCTTTATCATTGATTAACTTAATGTGAGGATATGAGAATTCTTTTTGACTGAGCTTGTTACTTTACCATCCCAGTAAATGGAGAAAGAATGTAATTCAGTGTTTTTCACAGCCATCTTGTACCTAACCTCTCCAGAAATTGATAATTGTATTGATCACAGACAAAGTTTTCTGAAAAATTTGGGGAGGAAATGATACATTTCTTATGAGGCCTGTTGTTGCTGATTCTCAAGGATATCCTCTGTTACATATTTTAGCTTTATCTTCCTTTTGTTGTCTTTGCTAAAGAAAATAGATATTCTCCTTTCTATTGGTTGCTAAAGTGAATTTTTTATAGTCATATAATGCCACTTTGGTAATGACCTGTATGATTAAAAAACAAACAAACTTCAAGTTTCAATGAAGGGTGGGTCATTTGATATCTTTATATCTTTCATTCGAATCTTGAGAATTCACATTAAGTAACTTTATAAAATAACTGAAGAGAGAAAAACCAAGAGGCAAAATGGGTATTTAACAAGCCCATTTGAACTTTATTTCCTAAGTAATTATGTCATTGACAGAGATAGTCAAGAAATGCTGTTAGGAAGTTTAGTAAACACATATGAGAAAAATTCTATTTTTCCCATAAAGAAATGAGATATTTTGCTTGTAAAATCAAAAGTATAATACCTTGTAATGAACTATTACACAGTTGTATTTCTGTAAGATAACAAAATTAAAATTATAGAAAAACAGCAGGGTACATTCTGAATTCTTTCATTATTTTTCTTCTAAGAGATGTTTTTAAGAAATAAAGGGAAAAACAATGCTTTCTTTTTCATTTTAGTGCCTTGCTATAGCTTTTTAAAAAATTGTGATGCTTTAAACATTTTTCAAAGGACACTTTAACTAAAAGAAAATGAATTGAGCTAGAGAACTTCAAGCTTGATTATTTCAGTCAGGAAAAATAACTTTAAAAATATTTATCACTTTTTAAATAATGAAAAATGTAATACCTTATCCAACACCAAATTGTTCTGTTTGTGAAACCTAGGAGAGACTATTAGGTCGAGTTTTATCAAATTATCATTGATGCAAAATGAAAAATTTAATTTGATTCTCCAATATGATTTGTGACTAAATGGAGATTCTGAATTTTATGAGTATCTTCATGGGTGCTAGAAAATGAATTGTGTCCCTGCAAAAACCACATGTTGAATGAAATCCTACCCTCCCGTAGGACTGTATTGGATTTAAGACTTTTAAAAGATAATTGATGTTAAATGAGTTCACAAATGTGGGGATATATTCTGATAGGATTGGTGACCTAATAAAAAGAGAGAAAAAGAAATTTCAAATTATCTTCACTTCATAAGACCACTTATCTTTGGCTCCAGATATCTCTCTCTCTCTCTCTCTCTCTCTCTCTCTCTCTCTCTCTCTCTCGTCTCCCCCTCCTTCTCCCTCTCCATGCATACACACGCAAACACCCCCACAAGTACACATTCTAATCATGCACATGCACCAAAGTAAGGCCATGTCAGGGGCCGTGCATGGGTTGCATGTGGGTTACTGCCTAATGAGAGGATAGGTCTGGCATTGGAAAACTCCAATAACATCCCCACAGGGATTGATCACCTGATGCAGGTGAACTTCTCCCTCACACTCTACCAAAGATCCCACACAGCACCTGAGATGGGTGTAACCTGCCAAGATGTCAGTCAACCTGCTGAATGGAAGACATCAGGAAGCAAGACTCTACTCTTGAAACCTTATCCCAGCCTTTGATGTACTGGTGAAGGTGTTCCTGCACCTGCTGTCTGACAGGGTCACAGTGTGGGGGATGCTGCGGCAAGGTCACACCCATCTGGAAACTGGAACCATTAGGAATGACAAGTGTTTTGTTTATGATACTCATGACATGGATAACAGGACATACATCAATCAATAGTAACAGAACCTATTGCCTGAGATTCCAGGAAAATTCCCAGAATGAGACTAAGGATACAATTGAGTCATGCCATGAGTTTGAGTTTCAGTGTTTCTCAGGATACAAACAATGGTGTTATTCCTCAAGCTTCAACAACAAGAAATATTTATCCCATGGTTAACAATCGGATAAGTGCTTGCTTCCTAAGGCTTGATGTTTCAGAATGTTTCTGGCTTCATGTGAAAAAGCACCAGATGATAGAGCCCATGGAGAGCGACCTGGCCATCTTGGTCATTGCAGCAGTCCCAGCTGAGGCCACAGACATATGAGTGAAGCCATGTAGAACACCCAAGGCCCACCTCAAACACTAGCTATCTGCAGCCACATCAGTGAGCTCATTAAATCCAGGGGAAGACTGTCCAGTCAACCCACAGAACTTTGAGAAAAAGTAAACCAGTATTGTTTTTTTTTTATAAAAAAAATTTACACAAGCCCCCCCCACCCCAAACCCATCCTAAAGCCACAACCTGTACAATAGCCTATCTACAGACTAGCTACAGAAAAACAATTTTGTGCCAAAAGTACAAAGACCAACCTTATGTAGCTTATGGTATCCCCTCGAGGACAAGAAAAAAAAGGCACTCAAAAAAAAAAAAAAAGTAAATAAACAAAATAAAGGTAAAAAAAAAAAAAAAAAAAAAAATACATTCCCCAACCAATGGACCCTCCTTTGCTTTACACAGAAACTTATGATGAAAATGGAAAACACAGAGTTAATATAAATGACAAATGAGTTGAGATGTAAAGCCTGTCCTTTAGTTAAAGATTAAGACATAAGAATTAGTGTGCTTTGACCAAGGATCAAGGAAGTTCTTTAAGAAAGCAGTTGAATAGGTCATATGAAAAAAGAAAATTACCTTGGAAATTAAAAATAGAATAATGTAAAAACAACATAGATATATTTTAGAGGCACTTCAGAGTAGTAGGTTTTTAAATAATGGACTTTCACTACTTTAATTTTTTTTTTTTTACTGGGATCTTAATTTAGAAGTAAGAAAGCTTACCAATAATCATAAGTATGCTTTAAAGTTAAAAGTTAATTAAATAATTATAGGGATGCTTTACAGTTGGAAGTGAATAATAGGTCAGGAGTCATGTGGTCTAGTTGCGTCACCTAGCACCTAGTGACTGAGGTGAAAACGTAAAAAATCGTAAAAGCTTAATCATGATTGTCTAAGGTTACAGAAAAATATTTTGAACAGTGTACTCAAATAGGTAATCAATGTAGGTCAATTGTAATTCTTGAAAATTATGTAAATCAAAAAAGTTTTGGGCTTTGAAGCTATCTGTTAACTACCGGAAAAAACACCTGTAAAAAAAGGTCTAAAAATAAAGGTCCCTCCAGAGGCAGCATGAGATGTCTTCTGGAGGTTGCAACCTGTCATCCCCATCCCGACTCTTCTTCTTTCGCTGATTCCACTTCTTTTTCAGGACCCCCTGGACCCTCACTCCCCCTGCCGGGCTGGACCTTGGCAATGTACCCCCTTAAATAAACTACCAGAGCCATCTTTGTCTAGTTCCAGCACCCAGGTGGACTGGATATATCAGGGGCTTCAACATTTGTAAATATATTTCTGGTCATTTGTGTTTTGTTATTCACTAATTATCAGAGCCAGACCATGCCTGCATCCTGAGGTTGATTATCCATCCTTCAGAAGCTAACCCCCCCCCCTTTTTTTTAAGCCAGTTAGTGCAATCAAAGTTCAAGAGATTGTTGGAATGTTTGATCTATTTAAATTTTTTACCATGTTTGTACTTGGACACTTCCTGTGTTAATGAACTTTTTTTTTCTCTGTGACAAAATACCTGAGAAAACCAACATGGAGGAGGAAAAAAAATATTTTGGCTCATTGTTTCAGAGGTTTCAGACCATGGTTGGCTGGCTCTGTTGATTCTGGGCCTGTAGTGAGACAGTACATCAGCTCATCTCTTGACAGCCAGGATGCAGAGAGAGACAAAAAGACTGCAGACAAGGTATGCCCTTACAGAGCATACCCCCCAGTGATCTCTTTCCTCCAATTGGATGCTACTTCTTATAGTTTCCAACATCTCCCATAGTCTGATCTCATCAATGAATTAATTCATTGATGGATTTATACTTGAATAGTATTCAAGATCCATCCCTCAATACCATTGCACTGGGGACACATGAACCTTTGAGGAAATTTCAGACACAAACTATAACACTGCTCCTTTTTTATAATCTTAGGCCTGACACAAAATCCTTTTCTAGTAGAAATCTTCCTAAAAATGTTATTATTTTCATAATATCCCTTTTTAAACACACACACACACACACACACACACACACACACACAAACACACACAATACCACTCTTTCTGAATATCTCAACAAGGTGTTTGCCCCAGGATTGATAAACATACAAGGCTGCTAGACAAAGGGAAAACTTCTTTTAATGTTCTTTTAATGTTTAATAAGTGAACCATATGCAGGGAGTATGCCTTGGGGTTTCCATGCCTCAGACATACATGTTCTGTGAGTGAAGCAAAATGAATACTTTTTTCCCATTTGTGAATAATTTATATGTGGTATGTGAGAGAATAGTGGAGTGGAAGTGGGTACTGCATTTAGACTCCAGCTGTGGAAGCCCTTCTGTAGGTTGTGCTCTGCCTTTAGAGCAGTTTCCCAAATTTGGATGTGAATACAAATCACCTGGGGATCTTGTTAGGGCCCATCTGCGACAGCACATTTCTATCAGTCTCCCAGGGAAAGTTGATTTGGCTGCTCTGTGGAAAATACTGAACAGATAGAATTGAGAGTGCCCTGCATATCACAACTGGTGAAGTACAAGGCATGTTTCCCCTGTGGGAAACCAAGAAGATGCTTTTTTTTTAAAAAGCCATGCACCTACAAACCTTCCAAAGTGGAGGTCTCCACAGACTATCTTCCTCAAATAACTGTACAGTTTTGTTCTTTGGAGTAAATAAATTTGGAAAACACTGACAATTGCCTAGAAATGCAAAGTTATTAAAGAAAGACTTAGAAACAGCCCTGCCCCTCTGGGTAGTTTGACAGGAGCAACTGTATCTTGCATTCAGAAAGATACAGTGATTGCCCAGGATTCCTGGGAGCAGGCCCAGGTTCTGCCCTACTCTAGTCAACATCTGCTAACACTCAGATGGTGGGCTAAAGGATATTCCAGAAGATAGCAGGTAGGCTGGCTTATGCCTCTGGACTAGAACAGTAGTCCCAGGGAACAATTTTAAGGTCTCTCCACAAAAATGTATATGGGTAATAGATAGACTTGATTTATGACATTTAACTTCTAGGACAAGTGCTACAAAAGCCTTCATTAGAATTCTTACTCTGACTCATACACATTTTAAGGTTCAGGCTTATTGGAAGGTTTTGGCTGAGTTCTTCCTCAAAGTACCAGAAAAATATAATTTTTGTTTAATTTTATAACAGAAAGAGGAACAAGTTCCAGGAGAGTATATGCTTGTACAGTCTAGTTGTGGTGATCTTAAGACAAATATAAACATACAGGAAACCAATTGAGATTTGGTGGAGTATAAGACATTCATAATAAGGTTGGTTCTTGAAGCAGCCTTGATGAGAAAGCTATTAGTTTTATTATGTAAGCTACTGTAGTTGGCCTATAGAAATGGTTTTCAACCAAATAGGATTAGATCACATGGTAGTCACACTTCAGAAAGTTCACTCATTTCCCTGACTCTTGGCACCCCCATTCACAGTCTTCTTTGATTATTTGCAAACCTGGAAAGCCTGACAATGGCATTTGACTCTAGGATCTAGGGGGAAGGAAATAGGGTTGTGATAATTTCCATCCATGATAATTTTGATAGCAAGCATGTTGTCTGAGGAGCATTTCTAATCAACCTGGCTAAATGCAGAGGCTGGTGGCTTTCTGGACCTCCAGCCTATAGCCTGACAGTTCTACTACAAGAACCATCAGACTGTGGGCACTGGGGTTGTTCAAAATCCAAAAGATTTTCCTCAGAATAGTGGTTACATAAAATAATTAATAACTGTGTAGGGAGACATGGATTTTTCAGGTTCTATATTTCCATCATCCAAATTGATCTTACAAAATGTATCATATTATTACAGCAATGAAATCAAGAAAAACAAAGTTAGTCTTGACTGGTTAGTCAACATGAAACCAAGTGGATTACCTGAGATGGAAAATCAGATTGCTTCAGTGTGGGAATTTCATGAACCTACATGGCTTAGTCAAGTCACACTAAAGTATTGTCAAGCAAGGTCTACGGCACAAGTGAGGAAGGGAACAGTAATGACATCTAATTGGCACCAAACATGAATACTGTCAAAATTCCAATGATAAATATTCCCTGTGAGTGTTAAATTTTTATGCCAACCTGACTGGGCTACAGTGGCCCCAGTTATTTGGTTTAACATTTCAGGGTGTGTCTTTGCGAATCTTTCTGAATAATAAGAACATTTGAATTGCTAGACTGAGTAAGATAAATTGCCCTCCATAATGTGGGTGTGCCCCATTCACTGAAAGAGTAAACAGAATAAGAGGAAGTGTGAGAATTTTTTCCTTCTGCCTGATGATCTTTGAGATGGTACAGATTCTGCCTCAGACTCTAAAACTAGAAATTTAGACTTCTCAGTCTACATAATCACATGACCCAATTCTTCATTATTTTCCTTGCTACTTTCTGAGCACAATTTTTGGCAGAGAAATATAAAGGTACGTAGTGTATTTTCACATACTTTCTAGTTCCTCTTTTCCTTCTGAATTTTGAAATTATATCATGAAAACAATAAGCACATGAATCACAATAGAGAGTAAATACATGCGTGAAGTAATAATCTGGCTTGAAAGATCATAGATATAGACTAAGAAAATTTGCAAGTGACTAAGAAACAAGAGACTGATCCATTTGAAAGCAGAAACAAAAAATTAGAGAAGGACTTCACTGAGCCAGTCCTGGCTTTCCTTTCCTGGAGCACGTTTGGCTTTATGAACTGTTTATTGCAGAAGTACTAGGTCGGAATTCTATTTTCATTTATGGTATGACCACTTATCTTTTCTATAGTCAGTTTCTCAAACTAGACACAGTGATCAGTCAGGTGTGATCTAGAGTGTTTCAGGCATCAAGCCAGTGATCCAATACTTGTCACCTCCAAAAAAATCCAACAAATTGAATTTACCAGAAGTTTTGAAAAGAATGTTTATTCCTGCACTATGTTCTCATAGATAATGAAAAATATGTGTAAAACTATTTTATTCTCATAAGAGCATTCTATAAGTATCTCAGTCTGAGAAAACTTTTATTGCTCTTCAGTCCCCAGGGCTATCTTGAGGCTGGATTTATCACACTGATTACCACCTTTTTTCCCTAAAAACTTCCTCTTTTGGGTTTGTGACAAACAGTGAGGAGGACATACGCAAAGATAGGCAGCATTGTTGTTCATAGCAGACAAGTTTCTAGTGAGTGTCAGAGTTCTTAAATCTAATATAACAGACAAAAGACATGGAAAGATTTCTCATCTGCAGAAACCAAATGAATGTAACATTTTGAGTTCAATGCAAAGTAGTCAGAGCTTGGATGCAATGTAAACTTACTGCCCTGTTGTAGGAGAGATCCACCAATACAGAGTTCAAAGGGCCTTGAAGGAACACAGGTTGCAATCTTGGAGTCTCCAGAATTGACAAGGAAAGGATCTTGAGGAAACTTGACAAGATAGTTAGCTATCTACTCCTTAAAAAATGTGAACCAGAAAGCCTATCAGCAAGCAACACCCAGTCATTAAATATATAGCAATATGAGAGCATACTGCTTTTATAGAGTGATACATAGTGGGTTAAAGAGAGAAAATTAATAGAGGATTTTTATAGAGGTCTAGGGACTGGGCTGTGTAACACTGAGACTTTTTCTCTAGGTGGAGAACTGATTGGTATTGAGCAGAATTTATGCAATGACAGCTTTGAATAGTCAAGTACAACAAGATGAGGGTTTTCAAGCAATATTTAAGAAAAATTATAAATCATGATCATGGAAGTCACTTTAGTTGGTTCACAGTTTTGTGCTCTGGGAATAAGTACATTTTGAAAAAAAAAACAGATAATTTTTTTTTTTGGCCTGGTTACAATATTGTTTAGCACAGAAATAAGAAAGTATGTTGGTTGAGAATGATTTAGTGAAGGATCATAAAATTGAATTTATTTTAGTACTCAGAATAAAGAAAATTTTTGTTAAGGGTTTCACACTTTACCAAGAATGTAGCACTACTAGAGGAGAGTTCCATGAAAGAAATAAGCAACACTGCATTTTTAATGATCAGCTTTTTCCCCATTTATTCAAAATTAAGAATTGTTTTCAACTCTTCACAATAGGCCCACCATTAACAAGAAAGAATTCAGATTTGAAAATTACTGACAATGAATATAATATGATATCGCATAATTGTAAGAATGAAGTGATCTGGTCCTTGGGAAATGGGTAACAAATATATTCTGAGACTACTACATGATTTTTCAGATACTGTAGGTAAATTTCATAAACAAAATTCACGTAATTCTCTCATATTTTGTTGGTATTAATGAAAAGGATATTCAATAGTCTTCAGATAGTTACATCATAAACATATCTATTTGAAGCTAAGTCCTAATCTAATTTTCTACTAAATGTTAAATAGTTCTTAGCTTATTTATAGGTAAGCAAATTATACAATAACTCATAGACCAAATATGTAATAGCATTTTATTACTTGCTCTCATAAACATAGAAAATATTGATCATAATTTACAAAGAAATTGATGGGGTCATATCTATTTTATAGTACACTTCTGGTTTCTTATTATTACATTCAAACAATAGAGTTCAATCCTCTCATTTATATTTTTATATGCTATTAGTCACAACAAATTTTAAATTATTTAAACTGCATAATAAAACACATTTAGAGATAAATGTGTAATATATTATTAAGAGCATTATTTATTAAATTTACTTTAGTTGTCGATTTTTTTTGAATTGGCTTTTTTAGTAATATTGCTTAAAACATATATTGTGTAAAATGTAAAAATTACTATCACAGAATTTAGTGCAACATTTTCCTGAAAAACCTATATCCAAATATTTTATTAAAATTATTTCAAAAGCCTTTTTTAAAACAAAGTAATTTTACTTTTTTCTACTCACTTTAATATTAAGAATAGAATTTCCCATTTACATTACAAGAAGACTAATTTCCATGATAGTTTTTTAAAGCAAAACTATTATATTGGCAAAAAGTAATGTCCACTTTTTATTTAAAGTATGAGGATATAAAAGTTACACTGGCCTGGCATGTGGGAGGCACTGGGTATGATTCTTGGCATCACATATAAATAAATAAAAATAAAGCTCTATTGACAACTAAAAGAAATATATTTTTTAAAAATGTTACCTTTAGTTAAACATTCAGCCAATCTATCATCATATTGTCATATATGAAATGTTAGTTAAGACTATTGCTATTGTTGTTTCTAGAAAGTGAATATAATGAAGTTATCCATCTGAGATAGAGCATAGTCCCTTGTTTCAACATAGTTTCAGAATTTCTTCTCTTTAAAACTAATTTTAGAAACAAGTTGCTATGCGACTTTGATAGATGAAGTAGAAATATAATAATCATGACATTGCTTAAAATTCCCTTTATTCTAATGCACTTTCACATAATGTTTCTTTATATTTATCTCTGTCAAAATAAAAAGATGAATTTAATGGATATTGATCCTATATCATAAAATGAAATTTAATAAAGAATTTTTGAAAATCTAGCCATTTCAATAAAAAAGTAGATTTCTAATAACATTTTAAGTGTTACTGTCACTGATAAAATATCAAATATTCCTATTGATTTAATTTCTTATAATAATATGCACTATGATAAATCAAGAAATATAGTATTATAATTTTGTTTTAATAAAATTCCTGTATAAACACACATATGCATGCACACATGCATAAGCTGTTAAAAATCAGAAAGGATGATTTATTTAAAACAATCTCAAATTTACAACTATGTAATGTGACCCACCCTGAAGACAATTATACAGTATGGCTTGGTGATGACCTAGATGTAGATACCAGGAGACAAAGATTTAAAATGGCTATTATGACTATACTCAGGATGAAGAGAAAAATGGGTTTATAATGATAAAAAAAGTTCACAATAGAAAACTTTGAATTAAAAGAAGGAAACACTAGGATAAAAATTAAAACCTTTAAAATATACTTGGTGGAACAGAGAAATTGTGAGAGATGACATAGGAAAGAAAGAATATGCTTAAAGATAAAGCAACAAAGAGTATCCAATATGAAAAGCAAAGATTTAAGAATTAAAGAATAATCATCTCAGGGACATATAGAAAAATATAAAAAAAACTTATCACATCTTATTTTTAGAAACAAAAAAAATTAGGAAGAGAGAATGGACAGAAAACAAAACACTTGAAAAAATAATAGCTGTAAATGCACTCCCAATGCTCAAAGTAATAAATATAAAGATTCAAGAAGCTCAGCAAATAAGAGGAACTACAGAATCGACGATAAGCATATGATAGTCAACAGGTGTAACAACCAAACAAAACAACACAAATAGTTTGTGAAATATCAAACATGAGTGAGGAATGGCATAAAATGTCAACAGTGAATCTCATATTCAGGAAAAAAGATCCTTGAATAGTAATCACAAGATTAAGCCCTTTCAAGATGAATGAAAGCTAAGAGTATTTTTCTGCAAGAAATGCCAAGAAGAAATGCTAAAGAAAGTCCTTTAAATTGAAGTTAAAGAATATATTAGGAAGCAATAAAAAGCATCACAAATGATACATATGAGGGTAATACAAGTGAACATTTTTTAAAAATTTATTTTAAATACATAAAACTATCTAATACAAAAGTGATAAAACCATCTTCTGAGTTTCTAATCCAAGTAGATTTAATACTCTTAGCACTTCTAACATAAATTGAGTTACAGGGTCTATATAGCTGCAAGGCTTCTAAATTTTAAGTAGATCAGTAGAATAATAAGTCTAAAATACTGTGAAATTTAAAGAGATGAATTTTAATCCCCAGAGAAAACACAGAAAGATGTAGTTAAAATGCCAATAGATTTACTAAAATGGAATTCTGAAATTTTAGAAAAATGTTATTTAAAATTTTGAGGAAAAGAAAGAATGGGGAAAAAGAGCAAATAAATAGCAGTTAATGTATGGTAGGCCTAATTCTCAACATATCATTCAATACTCTGAGTGATAATGAATTAAATATTGAAATTAAATATGCAAGAAAAGTCGATGGCAGGGAAAAGCAAGACTCACTTAAATATAGAAGCAGATTGAACCTAAGTGGAGTATAAATAGTCAGCATAAAGAGGCTGAGTAGCTATATATTACATTTCATATTCCTTTTTTACTAAATAGTTATATCAAGATTAAATACATTTTACAAATGTTAAGGCAGGAGTATTACCAAAGAAAAAGAGCAATGATTCATAAGAACAGAGATTCATTAGAAAACCACAATAACCACATCTATTCACACTTTGAATGGCATAAGTTCAAAACACAAGTAAAAATTTTAAAATTAAAAAATACAAAAGACAATTTCATAATATAAAGGATGTCTGATCTCAGTTTGGGTTGTCAAAACAAAACACCATAGACAAGGTGGCTTAGACAACGGAATTTGTTTTCTCACAATCCTGGAAACTAAAAAAAGGCAGAGATCAGGGTGCCAGCATTTCTTGGTGAGGACTCTCCTCCTGATTGGCAGATGGCAATTTCTACCTACATCTCCTTATTAGCACCTCTTAGAATTGGATACGCCGGTTAAGACTTTATTTAGCCTTACTTACCTCTTAAAGACTCTACCTCCAGATTTGGTCAGATTGGTAAGTAGGGCTTCAACATATGAATTTTGAAGGGACATATTCAGTTCATAGCAATGGAACTTTTGACAGCCTCATATCAGAAATTAAAACAATGACTTAAAAATTATTGAATATTTAGAAGTTCAGAAAAATCATATCACTTGTCTTGAAATGATTAATAATTTAGAGAACAATATATCCAACACTTGGAAAATATGCATTCTTCATAAATATGTATGTAGATTTATAAAATAAGCTCTACACTAGGTAGAACAAGAAATGATGATTTGATGATTTATAAATTAGAAATATATTAGGGGTTATTTTCTTTCTTTCTTTTTAAGAGAGAGAGAGAGAGAGAGAGAGAGAGAGAGAGAGAGAGAGAGAGAGAGAAACTCTTTTTAAATATTTACGTTTTAGTTTTTGGTGGACACAACCTCTTTATTTTATTTTTTATGTGGTGCTGAGGATCGAACCCAGCACCCCACGCATGCCAGGCGATGGAGCTACTGCTTGAGCCACATCCCCAGCCCTAGGGGTTATTTTCACTATACTAAAAATTAAATGCATTGAAAAATCCTAACTTTTTACACAGACACAATACTTTTAAATTACCAATGTATTTAATAAAAAGCAAAAAAAATTAAGCTGTATGAAAGGTAAAATCCATAAATAAGTATCTAAATCTATAGCTTTAAATTATTACATTAGAAAAGGGAAAAGTTCCAAAAGCAATAACTACCATTGCAACCTAAGGAGCTAGAGAAACAAAAAGTCATAAAAACTGCTCATATCAATAGGGTACCACGTGATTTTTCAGTTCATGTATACATTGTGTGAAATTTAAATCAGGTTTAGCCCATTTATGTCCTCAAACATTTATTACTAATTTATAGTGTAAAATTTTGAAATCCTTTTAGCCTTTGGAAATGTAAAAAACATTATTGTTACCTATAGCTCCTTACTATGCAACATCACACCAGAACTTCTTGTTTCTGTCACTTGATACCTACTAATCAAGCTCCCCCTTCTCCTCTCTCTCTTCTCCATTTTCCTCAGTCCCTGGTAACCAGCTTCTATCAATTACTAAAAGACCAGCTTTTTTAGATTCTAGTGTTTGAGTGAGATCCTGTAATGTTTATGTTTCTGTGCCTGGTCTATTTTACTTAACATAATGACATCCATTTATGTTGCCACAAATGACAGAAGTTAATTCCCTTTTTTTTTATGATTCTTTAAAACAGCTTCTTCACAGCAAAGGAAACTTAAGCATGAAGAGAAAGCCCCACATAGTGGGAGAAAATCTTTGCCACCCACTCTTCTGGTTGGATATTAATAACCATAATATAAAAAGAATTTTAAAAATTAACACCAAAATCTAATAATCCACTCAATAAATGGGTGAACGAACTAAAGAGACATTTCTCAAATGAAGAAATACAAATGCTCCATAAATTTGTGTAGTAGTTAAAAATAAATGTAACTTAATTTTTTAAATGTAAAGAAGCTTATATGAATATTTTAAAAATGAATAGGCTGGAAAAAGAAAAACACGTTAAATGCAAAGTAGACAGAAGAAAAAATAAATACAAGTCCAGAAATTCACCACTATCATAAAAGATTATAATTAAGGAGTAATAAGTTAATTAATAAATACTCTTTTTCATTTAGATGTGTTCTCACATTTAGCTGATAATTTTGTGTTGCTTGTATTTAAGGTCACAATTTTTGAAAATACTGTATTGGTAATATTAACTTTTTTCAGAGAGTCTGCCTCTGAAGATTTGGAAAATATTGTGAAATCAAACATCAGAATAGGATATGGTTTTTATAAGAAAAGATGGGGACCTTCATCATTTCCAAGATAAACTGGGTGTCCTGGAGGAAGTACTCCACTGAAACTTTTTGAAGAACAGTGTCCTTGTTTGTCTTAAATTTCAACAATGACTCACATGGAGAAAGTCATTGAAGAACTTATCAATTTTATTGACAGAATAAAATTCTTTAAAGAGACACAAATATTTTAATCACATTATAAAAACCTGAAATCAATTGACACAACGTATTAAAAAATTAGCTTTTAGTATTGCTAAAGTATAAAAGGCACATGTAAAATAACATTTTCTTTTAATGTTGTTAAAGTGGATATTCATCAGTAATTATCTCTGTAGATTTATAATTTATGTATGATTTGATGGAATATATTGTTCTCATTTCTTCTCTCTCTAGGACTTAACATTTTACAATCCGATGAATATACTAATTAAGATGGACTGGATTTCTTCAGTACCAATGAAGACATATTATAAGGCCAGATCTGAGTATCAAATTTTATTTTGATACTCTTAGACAATATTGCATATAAATTCCACATTATGTTACTCTAGAACAGTTGGAACATTTCTAACCAGTTTCTACCTTGTAGATAAACGATATGAGATATTTTGATATGAAATGTAAAGACAGAATGGACACAAAATTTAATATTTACGTCGTGTTCTTTTCATTGAATGCTTGTTTTACGGACCAAATGGAGTTAATAATTTGACAATGATATCATCTTTCACCTATTGTATATTTTATTCAGGCTGATCACAAACGTATGGTGAAGATATTTTTTCTAACATACTAGCATTCTCAGACATGACTCTAAAGGGAAAATTAAAAAGCAAACAAAATATGATATATCTTGTAAATGTAAATAGTTATGTAAATTTTTAAAATTCTATAAAATGCCAATATTTCCTGTCTGCCCCATCCTCATGTCTACCCCTCCACCCCCAACATCTTTAATAGCTCCACTGGGTTACTGTCAGAGCACATATATTTTATACTCCTGGATCACCCCTAAGAAGCTCTCTAATACATTATGCATTCTTCGTATCAGACAGCACTTCCTAGACTTGAAAAGCCTGCCAAACTTTCAAACTTCTCATCTGATTCATGGTGTAGATCTTCATAATTAATCTCCAGGCATATCAGTAAATCAGCCCCATAACCTCCTAGATAGCTTTAGTTGAAATATCTGTTAGTTTCTTCTCAATGCCAAATCAATTTTCATCCTTTCTTCTCATCTATTCAGTGGCAAAATGAAGCTGCTTTTAACCCTGGCTCCTGATTCTGCTATTCAGCTCAGAATCAGGCACATGGAGATAATAAATACCCCAAATTTATGATGAGTTATCCAAACAACCAATTTCCCTGCTCCTTAATGTAAACCCTGTCTGTCTTCCCCAATGTGCCAATTAAGGGACTTTTACGCTGTAGTTTTGACTCTGTCTCTCACCCCATGAACTTTTCTTTCTCTAATTAGATTTTGGCACGGAATACCAACGTGGTGTGACTGAGCTATTGAGTATATTCCCTCTTTGGATTCTGTATATATGCTAAGAATTTTTGAGCCACTATTTCAGATAGACTCATTTGTTAAAGCTATGAAATGTTGTTTGTCATGTGAACTGATCATGGTTATTAAAAACTAATTTCACACTAATTCCCTATGACTGAGGTATAATTTTCAAGTCCTAACATGGACGATATATCCTAATACAAGAAGTTACCTTAACTCCATCACACCCAGATTCTTCATCCTGTCATCTTTGTTCTGATGCAACCCTTCCTTACTTATCCAAATTCACTTATCATAAATGTTCATTTCTTATTCAGTTCTATTAAATCTGAATAATACTGGCCTTCAGGTAGCCCCGGGAATATATATAGGGCAGTTAACAAGGCTCCAATCCTAAGGATGACCTCTCTATGTGTAAATAATATCCAATAATAATCTATATCTATAATAATAAACACAAGTCTATAAGGACACAGTAGAAAATGTAACTACATTAACTGGATGAATCAAGTAACTTTGAAGAGATGCTGAGTTTTGAATAATGAAAGGATGTCTTCCAGAAATAGAATGATTTTAGAATAGAATTGAAAACAGAAGAAAGACAAGGGCATGGCACTCTTGAGGAATGACAAGAATTTCTCACATCACTGAACATTTAGTAGTTAGGGAATGCAACTAGGGTAATGGCTTGGAGCCAAATTGTGAATACACTTATACATTGAAGAAGTAACCTCCTAGTGGGTCAACTGTGATTAAGTAAAGATTGTGATTTTCAGATTAGTTTTGTTTAATTTGTGTAGTGTGTGTATGGTGCACACTTGAGTTTAAATTTATATACACACAACAGACTTTTGTAGTATGTTTGAGCAAAATAATTGCATCAGGGTAAATGTAATGAAAAATGTTTTCTTTTCTCATTGTCATGAGAAGACAGATGGCATTATTTTCTGCATCCCTAGGAACAGGTAAGCTCATGTTTACCTCATTCATTCAGAATTATCCTGTTTCCCACACCTGGATAATTAATACAGTTTTCTCATGATTTAAAAACAAGGCATGGAATTTCCTTGATTAAGATGATAGACACATAATTTGTCCCATGATCCAATTAATGCCTGCAGGGCTAAGACTATGGACTTCACAGAAGGTAGGTCTTTCACTCTTCTGAGACATCTATCTGAAGCTAGCTCCTTGACTCTTCCTTTTAGTATTATTGAGTGTTAGATACACATCTGAGAATTTAAGCAGCCATTTTATTTTTCCAGCAAAAGAGAAATTAGACTTAGGCTGATGCTGACACCACACCATAAAAATTTAAGAAACAAAGTAAAATCGAATCCTGATGACTTAGTAGTGTCATTAAATAAAATCATCTTGGAATCACATAAAAATGTGTGCTTTCTGTTACAGACAGCCAAAATAATCCTAAAGACTAGAGCAAGGGTGAAAAAGAAAAATAAAGGAAACCTTCAAACTTAATATATCTTATGACACTAAAATTTTTCCACCACTAGAAACATGTTTTTGGCTATTTTTGACCTATCTTAGTTTTGTTTTTGTTCCTATTTAATTAAAAATTTAAAGAGTAAAAATAATATGAATAAATAAATGTTAAAAATAGGTATAAAGTAGAAGTTTCAAGAATTAATATTGGTATATAAATTCAACATTTCTTCTTCAAAGATATCCACTGTTAACAGACTCATTTTACCTCTCCAGAAAAATAATTATTGTGTTTTTTAAAAAGTACAGTTCTAAGATTAAAACTATCCTCCATTTTAGTCAAAATGGTCTTTGTTGATGGAAAAATATGTTGTAATAGATGTGTTACTCTTACAAATTATATTGAAATGACTGTACTAGTACTTAGTGTATTATTTTAAGCATAAACCTACAAAAAACATGTCATTATGAAAAATGATCTATCAGTGGGTCTTAGTTAATTTAATTATTCCAGCCAAGATATAATATGATGTATTTTATTTAGATTCCATATTCATCCTTCATCATGGAACTTAACAGTGACTACAGGATCAAAGTAAAAAGATAGTTGGATCAAATAATTGCATTCCATATTAAAATAACACATATTGGATTTAGAAATGATTGGCAGATTAAAAAAAATCATTGAAGACTTTGTACTTTTTAGATACTCTTGTGAAAATATTCAAAAAAATCTGTGTTGAAAGACATTGGGTATTTTTAAGAAACAGTCACTCAGTAGCCAAGTATCACTATATTACCATCATTGAGATACTTTTCCTGGAGGTATAAATAACAAAGAGCAATCAGTCACCCATAAAGATGCTGATATTCTTAGTCAAAACTGCAAATCTTAAAAAATATGAGGAAAAAATGAATTAATTTCAGAAAATAACAGATACCTTTGTGCAATAATAAAACTTATAGTTTTTATAAAAACTTTATAAACATTTTAATGTAAATCTCATTTAATCATGAACTGAATCTATACACAAGTAGACTTATGTGGGTAGATATTGTATTCAAAAATGAGAAATGGATTTTCTTATGTGTATCTATTTATGATCCATATGTAAATTTGGCAAATTATATAAATGAGCAAATGATCCATGTCCAACTGCTGAAAAAAAATAATTAGCAAATAAACACAACTCCAGAGATGTTTTGAATATCTTTCAAATTAAAAAAAGAATAGGAGCACAGAGTGTCTGTGAACTGTAGCTATCAAACTGAAAAAATGCACTTTGATCAGACCTCTTTAAAAATAGATGAATTCTATATTCAGTTGCCAGTATTATGCAAGGAATCAATAATGAATAATGAGGTCTTAAATACTAATAACATATCACTGGAGGAGCCTCTGTAAAGCTCAGCTATCTAAAAATATTTCCTACTATTCTGTCACAATTGATATTAATATTTAAAGGGCTTTTCATTGTGCTTTATGGATAGTAAGGATGCTATTAGAGTGAAATCAAAGCTTGCTTCACTAGGATCCAACTCTAATGAAGAAAAAGCTAGCAGTTTTTGGCATGGTCTGGCTTGTTCTTCAATGCAGAACTGAGATGAAGCATTCAGGAATATGAAAACAAGTTCAGATACACTGAAAGTTCATAGAGAAGACTTTGAAAATAATTTTAAGTTTCTATCTAGATTGATCTCTACTTACCAGTAACATAATTGATGGGAAATAGTACCAAATGAAAATATGGGACACCTTGTTTAAAATGTAGGAAAATGGGCAGTGGGGGAAAGATGGCAGAATACAGTAAGGGTACAATTTCTAGATGCTCCATGACTTGAGATTCAAGCATCAGAAATACTGCTTCCCAGCAGGTGGTTGACAGAGGGAATACACCAAAATTCAATATCAGAATCAGAGACACAGAAATTTTGGTAGGATGGGAAAGAATAAAGAGAATTTAGCTGATAACATGATAACAATTGTGACACTGGTTCACTGTGGAGGGGAGGAGTGACCCAGAGAGAGAGAGAGAGAGAGAGAGAGAGAGAGAGAGAGAGAGAGAGAGAGAGATCTGTGAAGAAAATTTGACCTGGGGAAAACTATGGAACAGAGAGGTTGTCTAAGTGACCAAGAGGCAGTACAGTGAGCTGATGTGTGATGTGAGAGGGTGCTTCATGCTTCTCTGCTGAAAAGTAGAAAGTGGAGATTTCATGTGGGACACCAACTTGAAATGGCCAGGTGGTAAGTTTTTGCTGGGGGACTCTGAAAGTTCTTATCAAGCATTAGCTGAATGTCCCTACATGTACTTGCCACGTGACTTATACAGTCTACTTGGCAGGGCCCAACAAAGGTGGAAAAATAAGGAACAGCACCCACTGGAACTCAAGCTAGGGATACAAGGTTGAATGCAGCTTTATTCCCTTGGGTTTGGTGGCTGTGGGGGTTAGCCAGAGAGAACACAGAAAGGAAAGATGGGCACATTTGTGCTTGGGGTCTGATCCTGGGAAGGTCACATATGTAGGTGATGGATTATATGAAATTTATGGATAATTGGTTGCTTTGCCCCAAGAGTGGAGTTCCTGGAACCCCTGCTCTAGATCAAGATGTTCAGCAGAAATTGTCATCAGCCTAGCAATAGGGTGGATGGAGGTAATCTCTGTACCTGAATATCTCATAAAAAAATGGAAAGGTTGGTCAGAATTAAACACAAGCTGCCTGAACTTCACATTTAGAACTCAGACCTGTCCTGGGAGTGCATCTACCACATTTGCCTGGACAAAACTTTAATTTGTCACTAATTTCCTTTCTGTCTTACATCAAACTTGTGAGAATAGAAGTAGAAAAGTATTACATTCAGCTTCCATTCCAGACCATTCCAACAGAGGGCTTAGTGAGCAACTCAAAGAAGATGCATTTAACAATGCTCAACCCTTGCTGTGGTGATGGAAGAGGAAGGGGAGGGAAAGAGGGTATGGGGAGGGCAACAGAATACAACTGACACGAGGATTGCTGTATGTATACACATGGATGTATAACCAATGTGATCCTGCAATTTGTACACGTGGAAAAATGAGAATTCATGCCTTATTTGAATCAAATGTATGATATGTCAAGATCATTGTATTGTCTTGAGCAACTAATAAAAAAAATAAAAACGCAAAAAAAGAAGGAATGGAAAAGAGAGCAGTATATGCCTTGAACATCCATTCTTGTCAACAGCATTGAACACCTCAGCAGAAGTGAGATAATCCCTTCTTTTTTATAAAGGGTTTATTTTTGTTGTTTGCTTTTCTTTTTCCATTAAGCATGTGTGTGTGTGTGTGTGTGTGTGTGTGTGTGTGTGTGTGTCCTAATTGGTTCCACAATGTATGTATGTATGCATGTGTGTGTAGAGAGAGAATAAATATGACTATATTATTTTTTGCTTTTTTGTTCTTCTGATTACTTCTTCTTTCTCTCTTCCCCTTCCAATAGCCAAATTTACTTGTTCCTTCTTGCATTATTTCTTTTATTTTAACTCTTTATAGCCATCACTTGCTACAAATCTGTCTGCTTTTCAAAAGTTTTAAACATTTTTTGCTATCTTACACTGTTTTCATTACTGTTAGTGAACTGTACATTTATTATCTTTAAGGATAATTTAATTTACATAACTGCTGTCCCCACCATTTATGTTGATGCAGTGTTTAGTACTGAGGAGTACCTAGTTGACAACTCTATATTTTAATAATATACCTAGTTCATGATGGTTTATTGTTGTTACTATTGTTAAGAGCTGACCCTGCCATTCCTCTTTTTGTGGTAATTGTTTGTGTACATGCTGTACATACTCAACATTTATTATAATGTTGTATATTGATCACTACTATTGTTGAGTGACTAGGAAGTGACTGGTACGCTACAAATCCACAGAGACACTATAGATGAACTAACCCTGCTGAAGCTTTAAAAGTACTTAGAAGAGTACTTAGAATAAGGGAAAACAAAAACACAAAGCAACAACTGGACCCCAAGTAGGAATAATTAAAGAGGACCTCAGATTTCACGCTTGGACATCTACTCCCTCTGCAAAATCAGAAAAAGTATCCAAGATAATGGCTTAGAAGAACCTACAATATTGCAGCAGTTCTACAGAATAAATTCATTCAAGAGTTCTTGCAACAGCAAACTGAGTTCTGGAGCTTGAAACTAGTACTTGGATTACACTGAGCCTATATGTTGAAGCTAAGAGATATACAGGACTTTTAACATAGAGATTATTTCACTCCAGAGAACTTCCTCACAGAAGATGAAGAGGAATCCATCTGAACATACTTTAAGTCCAAGACCTCTGAAAATATGAGTAAACAAACAAATAATTCTCCTACCCAAGTTACAATCGCCCAAAAAAGAAATGCACAGAAATAGAAGGCCATGATTCAGAAAAAAAGCTATAAATAAATTACTTAAATTATTAATGAGTTGAAAGATGATCTAGTGAATGAATGAAGAAACTAAGAGAACAATTACAGAAGATGAAAGAGCATTTATTTTTTAGTTCATTTTAAAAATTTATATTTCTTAATTGGCACAGTATAGTCACAGAAAAAATGGAAATTCACTAGAATATATTCATACATACACATTACATAGTTTGGTTTTTATTTCATTATGCTGTTTCTCCCCTTTCCTATCCTTCTTCTCCCTCACTCTTTCCCTTTTCTCTCCTTTCTATTTTCATGACATCCCCCTTTTGTTTATTTCCTTTTTTCGCTTTAGATTCCACATATAAGAGAAAACATCCAATCCTTGACTTTCTGAGTCTGATTTCATGATATTCTACAGTTTTATCGATTTACCAGCAAATGACATAATTTCATTCTTCTTTATGGCTGAACAAAACTCCATTGATTCCTAAAATCAAATGAAAACAGTAAAGCAACATACAAAAGTCTCTGGAACACTATGAGGAAAGTAGTAAGAGAAAAGTTTACAGCATTAAGTGCCCACATTTTAAAAAGAAAGATTCAAATAAATGATCTAATGTTACATCTTGAAGCAAAACCAGGAACAAACTAATTTCAAAACCAGTGGAAGACATGAAATAATTAAGATGAGAGCTGAAATTAATGAAATTTCAAATAAAAAATATACAAAGGATCAATGCAAAAAACAGGTGGTTTTGCAGGCAGCAGGGGCTGGGGTTGTTGCTCACTGGTAGAGTGCTCGCCAAGCACATGTGAGGCACTGAGTTTGATCCTCAGCACCACATAAAAATAAAATTAATTAAATAAATAAATATAGGTATTGTGTCCATCTACAACTAGTTTTTTTTAAAAAGGTAGTTATTTGAAAAGATAAAAAAATTAGTGAACCCTTAGCCAAACTAACCATAAGAATGAGAGAGAAGACCCACAGAAAAGTAGAGAAGCAGCAGAAATATCAATATAGATATTACTGAAATCAATATCACTTTGATACTAAAACCAGATAAAGGAAGACATATTAAGAAAAACAACAACACCAACAAACAAACAAAAAAAGGTGGACCAATATTAATATCTTTGACAAACATAGAGTCAAATTCCTTAATAAAATATTAGGTAATCACATTAAAAAACCACATTAAGAAGATTTAGTTATATCATGGAATTCAAGGTTGTTTCAATACTTACATAATAAAGTAATTCTTCATAAAAATAGAATCAAAGGTTTTTTTTTAAAAAAAATCACTAGATCATCTCAATAAGTTCAGGAAAAAAAAAACTTTTAGAAACTCCAGAACCCATTCATTTATAAACACCAGAAAAATTAGAGATAGATAGAACTTACTTCAATATCTTAAAGGCTACATTTGACAAACCCAAAACCAGCATCATACTGCATAGAGAAAAATTTGAAAGTATTTCCTGTAAAATCAAGAACAAGACAAAGACATCCAGGTTCACCCCTCTTTTTCAATATAGTTCTTAAAACTCTAGCCAGAGGTATCAGGCAGGAGAAGAAAATTAAAGGGATACAAAGAGGAAAAGAAGTCAAACTATCTCTGTTTGCTGATATAATTCTATAGCTAGGATATCCAAGTAATTCCACCAAAGGATTTTCTGGATCTGATGAATAAATTAAACAGAATATCAGGATACAAGACCAACATACAAAAATCAATAGCTTTTATACTCTAATAATGAATCTACCAAGAAGAAAATCAAGAAAACTATTCCATTCACAAAAGCCTAAGAAACAAAACAAAACTCTTAGGAATAAAACTAATTAAGACGACGAAAGAACTCTACAGTGAAAATTGTAAAACACTAAAGAAAAAAAAAAACAAAGGACTTTGATGTTGTAAAAACTGTTACATGTTCTTGGATAAGAGAAATTACATCAATCAAATGAATATATAACCAAAAACCGTCTATAGATTCAATGTTCATCAAATGGTTTTCTTTAAAGAATATCTGATCTCAAATTATGCTACAAGACTATAGTAAAAAAAAAAAAAATCTTGGTGTTGGCATACAAACAGACATGAAGACCAGTGGAATAGAATAGAAGACACAGAGTCAATCCAAATGGATATAGTCATTCTATCTTTGACAAAGGTGCCAAAAGTGCATGTTGGAAAAAAGATGATATTTATAACAATTCGTGGTGGGAAAATGTGATTTCCATATCTAGAAAAATGAAACTTAATTCCCATATCATACACTGTACAAAAGTCACCATAAAGAGAATCAAAGAACTAGGAATTAGTCCAGAAACATTGCAACTACTAGTATAAAACACAGGGTCAATGCTAAAGCTCAAGAGATAAAATGAAGACACAATTAGTAGGAAGGCATCAAATTAAAAACTTTCTGCACAGCAAGGAAACACAAGCATGAGTAGAGAGTCTATATGGTGGTTTAATAAGGCTATAATATAAGAAGTAGGAGAGACTATAAAAAATATCTTCAAACTACTTATTTGTCAAACTCCTCCCGACCACCCATTGAGTCACAAGATAAAGACACCTTTAACTAGGAAAGCATATCCAGGCCACAAACTGATTTTGGGAGGAAGGAAGGAACAAGCCTTTTAAACATGCTTATTAGTGTTTTGGATCTTCTCTTCTTGTAGAAATCTCCATTTCCAAAACTTAGCTCAGATTCTGACCTTCACCTTGAAGGTGATTCTCATGAGTCAGTTTTTCCTCATAAATTCTTCAGTTCAGTTTCAGCAATGCCTTGAAAGGAAAACCTTTCAGCAACTGGAAGCAGAAAGAAACCCCTCAGAAAGAGGGAGATGGTTCTCCCATGAAATCACCAGTCATTATATATTATTGGAATATTAAATTGAGAAAGAAATCCTTCATTCTAATTCTTTCAGCAATACAAAAGAAGATCTATTTGGTGTTTTGCACTGGGCAAGGAATGGAAGCAACAAAGAAGATGCCCTGTTTGAAAGGAGGATTTGCTGTAGTTACGAAAGTGAGTAAATCAGATGTGTAGACATTAACAAATAATTAATGTCCAATTAGTGCAATGATAAGCCCATGCCACAGATGCAGCCCAAGGTCTAGAAGTGTGATTAGCTGTGCCCTAATCATTCCCAATACTGCTCACCCCATCTAGATTTTGTCCCTCACTTCATTCCAGGTACAGCTGGGCTCTTTAAACATGGCAAGAATTCTTCTACCTCGGAGCCTTTGCACTTCTAGATCCCTCTATGAGTCTGTTTACCCCAGAAGAAAATATTTTCCAGATACTCTTCTGACAAGGGATAAATAACCAGTAAATGTAATTAACTTAAAAAATTAGCCCGAAAAATGAATGACCCACTCAATAAATAGACAAAATATCTAAATAGACATTTTTTTTCAAAGAAGAAATAAAAATGATCAACAAATACATGAAAAAAATGTTCAACAACCTTAGCAGTAAGAGAGAGAGAAATTAAAACTACACTGGGATTTCATCTCACACCTGTTATAATGGAAATCAAGAATACAAACACTGATAATTTCTGGTGAGGATTAAGGGAAAATGTCCACTTGTTCATTGTTGGTGGGACTGCAAAGTACTACAACCATTTGATGTAATTTCCACAAACTACTAACAATGGAAACATGATAGAATTTAGATATTTCACTCCTTGGTATTTATCCAAATAGCTAAAATCAACATATTATTGTGATACATGCATACAGTGTATATAGTAGCACCATCCACAACAGCCAAGTTGTGGAACCAATCTATGTGTCCCTCAATAGAAAATCTGGATAAAGAAAAATTGTATGTGTGATGTGTGTATTTATATATGTGTGTATGTACATATATATATGTATATACACATATGCATATATATATACACATATACACAATGGAATTCTGCTTACCCATAAAAAATGAAATTACATTAACTTGTTGGCAAATAGATGAGACTGGAGAACATCATGATTAGTAAATAAACCATATTCAGAAATTTAGAGGTTTAAATGTTTTCTCTTATATGCATAATCTAGAGAGAAAAACAGAATAAAAAGGGGATCTCCTGAAAAGAGAAGGGGGATCAGTGTAGAAGCAGAGGACCACGTTGAGGAGAAGGTGGAGAGGGAAAGGGAAATAACTGGAGAATAGAGTTGACCAAATCACGGTAAGTTCTTGCATGAATATATCACAAAATATTCCAACTTCATATATAATTATAATGCACCCATTAAAATAATAAATACAATCGAAGCAGAACAGATTATGTTACATGTACTTATGAATATATAAATATGAACCTCATTATTATGTACTAATAAAAAAACTTTTTTATAGCAAAAAAGGATTTTGTTGTTAGTCCTATAGTGCATTCCCTTTCTTATTTTGTCTGTGTCTGGACTTGCCATGATGTGTGTGTGTGTGTGTGAGTCTGTGTGTGTGTGTGTGTGTGTGTGTTTAATTAGCTATTTTATATCAAAGAGAACACAAATTAAAATTTAAATTGTTAGTTATTTTTACAATTTGTTGTTATTTATATAAAATTGATATTAAATGTACAAGAACATTTAACTCACATTAAATTCACCAAAATTATACCATTTATATTTCATATGATTTTGATTCTTTCCAGAATACTGAAAACTCTGGATAATACTGACCCAATTACTATTCTTTCATTACTTGATGAGCACATATCTTACCAATCCTCTCTACTTTCAGCTGACTGGAAATATGTGTCACTTTTTCTTTTCATTTTCTTTGTATCATTTGTGTGTGTGTGTATGTGTGTGTAAATGGTTGACTAAAAAATAAATGTTTTACTAATACTTCAAGAGAAGATATGAAGGAATATCTTAATAATTTGTGTATCATAGGATGTTATTACCAGCATTTAATGTTTGAACAAAGCTCTGATTTGAATTGAAAGCATGGCCCTTTGACACTGACCGTACCAAAGTGTACTAAGTTGTAGATACCAGATATTTATCCTGTATATTTGTCTCATTGAACTTTCATGCATTGTGAGTCCAATGGAATTATGTCCTATGGAGTATATCAAATGTCATAGCATCTTGCTTTTTTTTGTATTATTTTGCTTTTGAGATTTATGCTTGTAGTTATTTATTGAACTCAATAATTAATTTTGAATGTTACATAATTCTACTGTTAACATAAATATATGTCTGTATGTGTATCCATTTCTATGTTGATAATCCATTGTTTGAATTTCTTCACATTGCTACTACTAGCAATGCTGAAAAAATAATTATGAATGTTTTCCTTTAGTTCTTCATCAGAATTTTTATATATCAAATATATCCAGAAGTGAAACCACAGGGTCAGAGTACAAATAAGCAATATAAATGTCTACAGATAAACAGCAATCCAAGATGTAGTTATTTATTAGTTAAATTGTTAGTTAATTTTCCACTTGTGTGTAAAAGGCATAAGTTTTTATTTTAACATTTCTACCAGAGTTCCTATGTAATAAAATTTTTAATGTTTTTGGCCAGTCCTGCAATGTTCTATGGTTACAAAATTTAATATGAAATTCCCTATGTACTAGTTAAGATGAGTATTTCTTGGTGTATTTATTAGCCAATCATTTCTTTTTAGTCTTAACCTATTTCTATTTGAATTATATTTTAGTTGCTTTTATAGGAATTCTATACACATTTTGGTTAATAATCTTTTACTTATCTTTAATCTTTGCATGCACTAATAATCTAAAGGGCCAGCCTGTGAAACTTAGTGAGACTCTGACTTAATTAATATAAAATAAAATAAACCATAGAGGGATAGGGATTCAGCTCAGAGTTAGATTACCTGTGGGTTCAATTTCTGTTACACACACACACAAAAAATTCTTAAAATGTATATTTAATCAGTTGTTTAAATATGCCCATTGAATATTTTCAGGTATTTCTTACTCAATGTCAAAAATCAATTGCTTTCATTGGGTCAATATAAAAAATTTATTTGATTCCTGATATATTTAGAAATATCCCTACTATTTTATTTTGTGTGTTTAACTTACCATACATCATTGGCATCATTAGTTCATCTTTCCTGACTGTTTTTTACTCTTTGATCTACTGTTTGAATTCAATTCATTTTTATCTTGTTGGTCTTTTTTCATCTTCCTATATTTAAGTAGATACTCTGGATATTTAACAGGCATAACTGATAAAAAAATCTAAATTTCATTAAAAATTTTCTGCATTTGCAGAATACAGATAACTTATAATTTTAACATCAAGTATTCCAATATTTTTCACATTTTGTTCTTTATATTTCATATCTAAATCACTGCTACTTTAGTCATTAATATTTTTATAATTAAGCCATTTTTAGAATTAACTCATTTCTCATTTTACTATTATATCCTATATCCATTTTTTCTAAACTAATTAAACTACCCATCAAAGTCCAGACACTAATAATTTTTTCAACTTGAAGCATGATTACTAGAATTCTTAATATTTGTTTTTAATTCTTTTTAAGATTTAATTAATACCCATATTTAATATATGCTTTATTTACATCTATTTTGTTGATAATACACCTGCTCTCCATATTATTTAAAACCTATTTTCGCAATCTTTCTATTTATAGTTAATTAGATATTCCCTTTTGTCTCTGATGCTATATATTTTTTTACAATTCACATAGATATTATTTTTATTCAGATGAAATTATGAGATTTTTTAAGACAAGGAATTTTTTCTCTTTCTGATAATAGGAATTTTAATTTTCAACACTTAACTCTTTCTTCCATCCCCTTACATTTTGTTTTTCATTTTTGGAACTCCTATTAATTATATATGTGTCTTCTCAATCTAAACTCTATGTATTTTCAGTTTCCTATTTTACTTTACTTTTTACATAATATAAGTAGTTCTATGTAGAATTATGCATAGTTGTTTGAAATCCATAGACTCTTCTCAGCTATATTTAGTTTACTCTTTTTTTAATCTTCAATTATTAATGCCAATGATTTATTTTCTTCATCATATAAATTCATAGTTCTTACCAGTTCTTTTTTATATTTTTTCCTCTAATGATTTACAGTGGAGAAAGCTTCAGGGGAAGGAAAAATAAACAAAACCACAAAAGTAATAACAGAAGTAAATTAAAAATATTTGAGTGTTGTTGCCCGAACCCACTCAAAATTCTCCAGAGTATTTCTCCTAAGGTTCTGCGGTCTCTGCTCAGACAGCAACCACAGGTAAGCACACAGCATTTCGCTCAGACCCATGAATTACAGGAAGTACACCAAGATTCTGAGAGAACCAAAGTGGTATGGGGAGTAGGAGACTTAGAACCAATTTAGTAATCAGGATCACTGGAAAGTAGAGCCTGTTTTGCAATAATCATATCTACATGGAATTGGCCAATTAAACAGATCTCTCCTACCTGGTAACAAAAACCTGGACATGGAAGAACTCTTGTGCACTTTGAATAGTAACAGAAAAAGAAAACAAAATGATTCTGATGTGGTAAAGTTCTGTCAGAATGTATTCTCATCTCCATCAGCAATACTTTCACCACCAGCAATACTTAGTGCCACCAGAAGCATTAAGGAAAGAAGTTGAGTGATAAAATTCTGAAAAGGACCTTATGAAGTAAAACCTCTCCATGTTGCATGGTAAGTAGGGCTGTCTAACTTTGCTATCTGCTCCAGCATACTGTTCAGTGAAGAAGCATCTGAAGCCTGATAGGATGGAAATGTACTCCATTTTGTGGAATATCTTTAGAAACAGAAGGAAAACTGAAGAAAAAGAAGGAAAACTTTCCTTCTGTTTAAATGTTCACACATTGTATAAATTTCAGAGAAAATATACACCAGATTCTTTGTTTTCAAAAGTTTAAGTAAATTAAAATATGAAGAAAATATTAATTCCACTTAAGTATCAATTGAGCTTGTAAGTGTGTGTGTGAATGTGTGGGTATTTTATTGACCCATTAAATAATATCATTAAAATTGGGGAGGACGTAAGTGTAAGAACTCTAACATCTTTGTAATTAATTTAATGAAGAGTCCATTTTGTCTGACAATTTGAACATTTTTTAAGGAAATTTTTAATATCAAATTAATTATTTTATCCCCTGTGAGTTCAAAATATATCTTAACACATAAGTTGATGCACAGCACAAACTAATTAGGACTGAAACATTTAAAAATGTTAAGGGTTTGACATAGCAAAGAAAGTAAATAATTAATTAATTATAGAGAAAATATGAACTAAAAATACTCTTTATGCTACAACTTCTGGTTGGCTGCTTTTGCTAAGCCTTTTAGTTTAAAAGGCCCTGAACATTTTTTTAAATAACTTCTTCAAATAGTTAATGATTTTCAGATGTTTAAAATTCTCACCCTTATGAGGAAGAATTAGAATGATAAATTTTATTAATCCCTCTATCTATTAATCTAGCATTTATTTTTTTAAAAGTGATAACTTAATGCTAATTCTTGTATAATTGTTTACTAAACAAAACTTTAAAAAATATGCCTAAAACTGTTATAATTAAGAAATAAATCCAGTAATATTGTAATATACAACAAATTTAGTTGTATTTCTATATGCTAACCCAAAAATTGAGAAAGCAGTATGATTATAATAGATACAAAAATTAAAATAAAGTACTTGTGGATGAACTTAACCAAAATTATGAAATATTGATGAAAGAGATTGAAGGAGGCACTAACAAAAGGAAAGATATCCTGTGATTAGTGATTGAAATAATATTGTTACAATATGCATACCACTCACAGTGATACACGGGTTTAATGTAATCTATACCAAGAAGCCAATGGCATTTTTGCACAAAAATAGAAAAAAATATATATGAGAATCACAGAAAACCAGGAATAGTTCAAACAGTCTTTTGCAAAAAAATAAAAAATAAAAAAAAATAAAGCCAGAGGCATCCTATTCCCTAATTTAAAAAATATATTGCCACAATCTAGTAATCAAAATAATATGAACCAGTGAAATAAAAGAAACACAGACCAATGGAACAAGAGGCCAAGGTAACAAAATAGAGAAAGTCCAAAAATAAATTCACACATTCAAGGTCAACTGATTTTCCACAAAGTTGCCAAGAACATACAATTGGGAAAGAGCTACCTTTTCAATAAGTGGTGTTAGGAAAACTATATCTTTATACAGAGAAGTAAGATTTGACCTTTATTCATACACAAAAATCAACTATCCAGAAAAGGAAATAATTAGTAAAATGAAGAGCCCTCACATGAAATAGGAAAAAAAATATTTGCAAACTATTATCGTTTGAGGAGTTGATATTCAAAATAAATAAGGAACTTAACTCTGCTGCCAAATATAAATAAATGATAAAAAATAGACAAAGGACCTTCTTTTCTGAAAAGATGACATACAAATGGCCAATATGTATATGAAAAAGTACTCAACCTCATTAATCAGGGAAATGAAAAATTAAAACTGTAATGAAATATCACCTTATATTTTAGAATGACTAGTTTCCAAAAGATGAAAGATAAAATGCTGGTGAGGATGTGGAGAAAGTGGATCCCTTTCACACTGTTGGTAGGAATGCAAATTGGCACACCATTATGGAAACCTGTGTTGAGGTTTCTCAAAATAAAACTACTGGGTTTGAGTAGAATATAGTTACTGAGCAAAATCTTCTAGCAATTTCCTTCCCACAGGCACACCAGTTAGAACAACTATTCATGCCTCAAACTATCTTCATAAGGACTAAGGAAGCCAGATGGAAACCCATAGTACCTAATTTTCATGTAATAAAAAGAAGAGATGCACTGAAAAGAAAGGAAGGAATCACACTTCTCCCAACTCCAAGCATTTGGAGAGAAATGTTTCATGCTTAGGGGAGGTAGAGGGATTTAAGTCCAGGCCTTCAACATGAAGCAAAATACTAGGCTCACCATGGCAAAAACTGGTGCCAGGCAAACGTCAAAAATACCTATCCCCAGGCTTATAACCAAGAACTATGTCACTGAGACTGCATTAGTGATGTAGCTGACTAAGTCTACCACTTCTCTCTCAGCCTTGGGCAGCAGAAGGGAAGAACCAAAATTCCACATGCCAGAGAGCAGGGCTTGAGAACTAGCACAGGGATTCGTTTGGAGTTCAGCAGTAGTCCCCTGACAGTAGTAGTCCCACAGACTCTTACCCCAGAGATGGAAAAAATTTAAACAGAAATCCTTGAGTTAAAGAAATACACTAAGCAAAATGAAAAATGCAATAGAAAGCCATCAGTAGCAGGATAAATAAAATAGAAGAACGAATCAGAGAGCTCAAAAAGTGTTATTTGAAAATACACTACTAGAGAACAAAAAAGAGAATGAAGAGGAATAAAAACGATGACAGGATCTTTGAGCATTAAACAGTAAATATTTGGGTTAAAGAAGAACTTGAAGATATCAAAAAGGTAAAAAGCTTATTCAATAAGCTTATTAAAAAATGTAACTTCCCAAAACTAGAAAAAAGGTACAAATATCCAGGTACAAAAGGTCAAAAGTAAACAGACAAATTCAACTAAATCAAGACATATTTAAATCAGGTTCTCAAACTTGAAAGGTAGAGGTTCTAGAGGCAACAAGAAAACAAAAGACATGTAAGGGTGTCCAAACTTGCCTGAGAGCAGAGTTCTAGAAAGAAATCTTACCTGCCCAGGGAGCAGTGGCATAACATTTTCCAAGTACTTAAGGAAAAAAATCTACCAAGCAAGAATACTGTATCCAATAAAATTGTCCTTAAGAAATGAAAGAGAGCTACATTTCCAAATAAAAGCGGAGAGAATGTATCTACACCAGACCAGCTCTATAAGAAACAATAAAGAAAAATATTCAAACTGAAGGATGACATTGAGTAAGAAGAAAACAGCAGTTAATGTAAAAATCATTGTTAAGAGTAACTACACAGAAAAACTGAAAAGACTCTAATATTGAAAACATGGAGCATAAAATGTTAATATATTTAATTAAGAACATTAAAAAATAAAAGTTATAATAATAATAACCATATTAATATATTAAGTATCAAAAATTGTAAAATGAAACAACTAATATTGAAAATGTGGGAGAAATGGAGTACATATAGATCTCAGAATTTTTTTTAAATATGCAATTTTTTTGTTTCTTTATGATCATGTTAAGTTGCTATGATTGCAATCAACATAGCTTTCTATAATCAAAACATAAGTTTTGTAGGCTTTGTAACCACAAAGAAAAGATCTATTATAGCCCTAAAATCATAAATAATAATAAAAAAAAGAATCTACTTTTTTAGTGTCCTTTGGTAACAGACTACAAGGTTAGATTCCTTGGCCACAAAGAACTACAAAAAACAAAAACCAAGAAAAAAAAACTAGAAAACAAATTATAAAATGACTGTAGTCAGATCTTAGCTATGAATACTCATCTCCAATGTAAGTAAGTAGATTAAATTTTCCATTAAAAGAAATAGAGTGACAAAATGTGAAAAAAAAACAAGACCCAACCATATAAGATACTCCACCTCTAAGGGAATATAGAATTTAAAAGTGAAGGGAAACAATAAATACAATCCATACAAATGGAATTTAATTTAAAAGAAAGCAAGAGTAAGTAGCCCCTCTTACATTAGATAAAACAGACTTTAAATCAAAAGCAATATGGGATGAAGCACAGCTCATTTGTAGAGAACCTGCTTGGTGTGTGCAATGTTCTAGGTTCAATACTCAGCAGCAACAACAAAAGGAACAAAAAGAAGAAAAGGAAGTGACATGGCTCCTTGACTGCTGAGCCTCACAGCCAGCCCATTAATCACCACCAAGAAGGGGTCTGAGGTGCAGTGGTCCAGCTCCTAGGCAAGTCAGGGCATGCTGTGGGGACTCACCACAAATCTGGTGCACACCCTTGATGCAGAAGCTGCTCCACCCAGTACTGCAGCTCCCAACCCTGAGAATTCATGACCCACAACCTTAACCTCCTGTTTCCCCAACAGCAGTGGAAAAATGGAAGCAGGACACACATGAATCAGATTTCAGGGCTAACTAATAGCATTAGCACTTTCCAACCCCTGACTGGCAGAAGTTTGGATCAATAGTGCTGACCCAAGTGTTATGTACACCTCTATAATAGCACTCTCAGATGGCAATGGTGCTATTGGGTCTACCCTCACCCTTTGAGAGTTCTCTTCTGTTTCTATTATTGAGTAAATACTATTCCATTCACTCTTGCCTTCCCTTTTCCTTGAGTTTCATTCTTCTTATTCACAAGCTAAGAACCCAGAAAGAAGAAATTGGCGCTGAATTGTTGGGGTTTGCTGCAACCTTGGAGCGTATAGCCCACCCATTAAAAGCTGAAACATTTCTCAGCTGCTGGCCTCACCTACCAATAGAAATAGAGAATAGAATTTCATCTCAAACTCTGGTTTCGGAAGGTCAATATGTAATGATAAAGAGATCAGTTCAGCAAGAGGATAATTCTAAATACACATAGACCTGCTACCAAAGCACCCAAATATATAAAGCAAATACTAATAGACTTAGAAGCAGAGATAGATTCCTATAGGATAGTAGTTGGGAACTTTAATGCCCCACTTTTAACAATGAACATATCATCCCAACAGAAAATGAACAAAAGAACAGCAGAATTAACTGCACCTTAGACCAAATGGAATTAACAGACACTTGCACAACAATGCATCCAACAATGGCCAAATGCAAATTTTGATCATCACTGCATGGCATATTCTATAGGATAGATCATATGATATGTCACCAAACAAGTCCCAACATTTTTTTTTAAAAAAAATGGAAATCATATTGAGTATCTTTTTTTTTTGAATGTTCTTCCAACCTTGACACTTCTTATTATTTTTTGGTACCAAGGATTGAACCCAGGGCATTTAACCACTGAGCCATATCTTCAGTTCTTTCTCGCTATGTTGCTGAGGCTAACTTTGAAATTGTGATTCTCCTGCCTCAGCCTCTTGAGCCACTGGCATTACAGGCATGTGCCACCATGCCCAGTGACAAGTTATTATTGTAAAGCACCTTCTGTGAAAAACTTTTATGGTTATTTTCTTCTATCAAGCTGAATGTTAAAACCAGTTCCTAGTTCTAGCCTACCTTTTATACTTATTTTTCTCAACTCATACTTTACCTTGCAGAAACCTATGATAGATTTTACATTCCTATCTTTCATGTTGGCTCATGCTCTGCCTGTAACATGTCACAGCATTCTCCAAACAAAACTGCCATGAACATGTGAGGCACTAATATTTCTACCTGTTGAACCCTATTCATCCGTTTTAGTTAGGAAATTATAGATGCAAAGTACAAAACTCACAAATAAACTACAATGATATATTGGTTGTCGTTAAATTTAGAGGTGAATCAAGCTTCAGAATGTCTTCATAGCTCTTTGACTCAATTTTCTGTAAGATATTCTCAGCCCTATACTCCTGCAAAACCCCCATCAAGTTTTGTTCTTCTGGCTGACTTCCCTTCTGGGGGTTCTAGGTGGGGTGCATAGGGAAGACCTCTCTGAGAAGGAAATGTTAAAGAAAGTCTTGGGGAAAAATACTTCACGCCTTGCTCTCCAATACTACCACCTCTCTACTTCTCTTCTTTTCAAAATGGAACATGTAATTCATCAAAGAACAGAAAGACAGTTACCGTTGCTAGTCTGACAGAGTAAGGACCCTCAATTCAAACTCTGCTTCGGTCTTAGGAATTTCATCTCTTAGGTTCTGTGGGAAGTGACATAAAAAGTCCAATCATGAAATTTCTCCTCAGAAGAGACATGAGGAATAATGTCCATTTTCAGCTTCCAGGGAGGTCTACAGCTGGCAGTGGTACTTGGGCTCTCAGAAGAACCCTCTATCTGTTCTGAGGAGGCCAGTGGTGGCAGACGCTGGAGGATGGGAATCTAGTATAAGTGTGAGATCCCTTGTTTCTTCCAGCCTACTGGTTTGGACTGCATCTCTTGAGTATCTTTTCTGAACATAGAAAAGTCAAACTAAAAATCAATAATGAGAAATAATTTGGAAGATATGCAAATACATGGAATTTAAAGAAGATACTTTTTAAAGATTCATTCTAATTATTTACACATGACAGTAGAATGCATTTTGACACACCATACATGAATGGAGTATAATTCTCATTCTTCTGCTTCTACATGATTACACTAGTTGTATAGTCATACGTGCACATCTGGTAATAATGTATGATTTATTCTACTATCATTCCTACCCCCAGAATCCCTCTTATCCTTTTCTTCTACTCTGTCTAATCTGAAGAATTTCTATTCTTCCCTAGCCCCTACACTCTTATACCCATATCAGAGAAAATATTATGCCTTTGGTTCTTTGGGATTGGCTTTTTTCATTTAGCATGATATTCTCTAGCTCCATCTATTTACTGGAAAAATGTCATAATTTTATTTAAAGAACTTACTTTTGAACAACGAAAGAATCAAGGAAGAAATCAAGAAGAATATTAAAAATATATATATATATTCAAACAATTGAAAGTGAGACAGAACAAAAGCAATACTAAGAGGAAAAGCTTTTTAAATTTATTTTTTATTGTTCCTTTGTAGTTATGCAGAATAGCATAAGGATTCATCTTGACATAATTAAGAAAGCATGGAATATGATTTGCTCAATTTCAGTCCCCAGTACTTCCCATTTCCTTCTCCTCCTCTGTCTGTTCTCTTATTTCTATTCTACTGATCTTTCTCCTAATTACTTTTAGATTTTTGCAAGTGGGGGTAACTGGGTTGGAACTAGGTACTATCATGCTAAGTGAAATAAGCCAGGCTCAGAAAGCCAAAGGTCAAATAAAGGTCAAATGTTTTTTTTTCTGATATGTGGTAGCTAGTCCAAAATAAGGAGATATAAAGGAAAAGGAGAGATTCATCAAAATATAAGAGGGTAATCTATAGAAATCAACTCCTATATTAAATAGGAATAAACATTTCAAACAAACCATCACTGCATCTCAAGAAACTAGAAAAACATGTAGAAGCCAAATTCAAAATTGGTAGAAGAAAAAAGAAAGAAAGAAAATTGAGAAAAGTACTAAAATAGAGAAATACAAGAAAGAAAGTTTCAAAAGTTCTAAAAAAAAGAGAGAGAGCTGGTTTTTCAAGATGATTACAAAATTGACAAACACTTACCAAGACTTATTAAGAAAAGAAAAGAAAGATAAGATTCAAATGAAATGGGACACATTTAAATTGTGACACCAGAGAAATACAATTGATCATTAGAGATGATTATGAACAGTAATATACCAACAGATTTGGCAACCTAGAAGAAATGGAAAAATTTAAGGACATATACACCTTACCAAAATTGAATCATAAAGAAATAAAAACCATAAACAAATCAATAAAAAGTAACAAAATTGAGTCAGCCATAAAAGTCTCCCATCAAAAAAAATCCCAGGTGGTTAAACTTATTAGTACTACTAAATGATTGAAATAGGACTAATACCAAGTCTTCTTAATTTATTCCAAAAAAAATGAAGAAGGGGATTTCTTCCAAGCACATTCCATAAGACAAGCATTACTCTGATATCTCAACCAGATAAGGACACAGAGCAATAAAAAAATACAGGCCAATATTCTTGATGAACATAGATGCACAAATCCTCCAAAAAATATCTATCTATCTATATTTATCTATCTATATATCTATAATAAGAAATAAAATGGGACACATTATATATATATATATATGGGGTGGGTGTGTGTATACACATACAGAGAAACTGAATCCAACATCACATTAAGAAGTTTATTCACCTTGATCAAGTTAGATTCGTTGCCATCAGATATCAGCAGAATTAAGTACAAAAGCTGTATTATCATCTCAAAAGATGCATAAAGGAATTTGATAAAATTCAATATCTTTTCATGACAAAAATCTCCAAAATTTAGCTATAGATGGCATATCTCAACATTATAAAAGTCCATTTATATAAGCCAATAGTTACCATTATAATAACTGGGGAAGAGCTGAAAGCTTTTCCTCTAATGATGCCAAATTTCACCACTACCCTTCAAACTATTTTTAGAAGTCCTAGCCACAGCAATCAGCCAAGAGAAGAAAATAAAGGGCATCCAAATTGTAAAAGTGGATGCCAAATTGTCACTGTTTATAGATGGTATGAGTCTATATATAGAAAACCACATCACCCCACATGTGATGGCTATTAAAACTAATATAAGAATTTAACAAATCAGGATACAAAATTAACATACAAAATTGCTACTGATTAGCAAACTCCAATAGCAAAGTACCTGAAATAGAAATCTAGAAAACAATCTCATTTTAAATAGCTACAAAAGTTTTTATAGGAATAAATTTAACCAAAGAGGTACATATATGATTAAAATTATGAAATGTTGGTGGAAGAATTTGAAGAGGAAACATGCAATAAAATAAAAGACATCCAGTGTTTATGGATTGAAAGAATCAATATTTTTTAAATATCCATACTACCCAAAGAGATTTACAGATCAATGCAATCCTCATAAAATACTAAGAATATTATTCAATGAACTTGAAAAATCCTAAAATTTGTATGGAACTAGAAAACCAAAACTAAAGCCAAAACCAAACCCCTAAACTGAAACTCCAAACAAATTCTGAGCAAACCAAACAGAGCAGGAGGCACTACACTTACCTGACTTCAAATTATACTAAAAAGACGTTGGAGTCATTGTATTATTGGCATAAAAAAAAGACATACCAAAGGAATCAATAAAGACTCTAGAAGCAAGCCCATGAATCTATGCCAACTGATTTTTATAATAGTGCTAAGAATATGCATTGGAGAAAGGAAAATCTTTTTAATAAGTTTTACTAGAAAATCTGGCATGCAAGTGCAGAAGAATGAAGCTACTCAGTTTCATTCTTATTAGTTGCAAAAAGAAATTCAATATAGATTAAAGACTTAGATGTAAGACCTGAAACAATGAAACTCCTAGAAGAAAACAAAGGGGAAATGCTTCAGTGCAGTAGAATAGATGAGAGTTTTTTGAAAAATACCTGAAAAAGCACAGGAAACAAAGGCAGAAATAGATAAGTGGGATTAAATCAAACTACAAAGATTCTTCACAGCAAAGAAAATACACAATCATCAGAGTGAAGAGACAATCTACAGAAGTATAAAAAAAAAGGATTGCTATCTGTATATCAGTTAAGAGGTTCCTATGCAGAATGTACAGGAACTTTAAAAAAATCAATAGAAATAAAACAAATAACCCAATTAAAAATAGGCAATAATCCTAAATAGTCATTTTTCAAAAGAAGACATACAAAGGAACCATAGACATATAAAAAATATTTAAGAGTTCTAATCATCAGGGGAATACAAATAAAAATCATGAAATCATTTTATTCCACTAAGAATAACTATTATCTAAAAGACAAAATAATAAGTGCTGGTGAAAAAACCCTTGCATATCAAAACATCATATTTTATCTCAAACATAATTAATTATATGTCCATTCCTTTGGTGGGAAATTACAATAGTGTGAGCATGATGGGAAACAATATAGAAGTCCCTCAAAAATTAAAAATCAGAAGTACCATATAATCAAGCAATTCCACCACTGGCTATACAATCAAAACAAAAGAAAAAAATTCTGCAGTTTCATGTTTATTGAAGCAATACTAATAATGGTCAAGAAATGGAAACAGCCTAAGTATGAATCAGTTGATTAATGGATAAAGAAAATGTGGTACTTATACACAATGGAATAATATTCAACAGTAAAAAAGAATAAAATACTGTCATTTGTAATAATATGGATGGAAGTAAAGACATGTTTAGTGAAATAAGCTAGGAACCAAAGAACAAGTACTGCATGTTCTCACTCTTATGTGGAAGCTAAAATGTTGATCTCCTAGAAATTGAGCATGGAATGGTAGTTACCAAAGACTAGGAAAGGAACAGTGAAAGGAAGGATGGGAAATTTGATCAATGGAACTAGTCAGATAAAAGTCAGAAGTTCTGTTGTGATATTGCACAGGAGGATAACTACAGATGACAACATATATATTGCAAAAAGCTAGCAGAAAGACTTTTGAATGTCTTTGCCATATAGAAGTGACTGATGTTTGAGGAGATGTATGTGAAAGGTCTGATTTAAATATTGCACAATATGTCAATATATTCAAGCCTCACAGGGTACCTCACTGAGGTATATGTATATTATATATATATATATATATATATATATATATATATATATATATATATCATGTTTTGTATGTCAGTTAAAATGAATTAAAAATAAAAACTTGGAAAAATATTGTGGTTACTTCAAGTTGGTTTAGGTGCTTGCTCCAGATGAATCTATAACCCAAACTGGTGATGGTTGTACAGAAGGAAGTGAAAGTCTGGAACCACAAAGAAATGCTATATTTACATAATCGGCAGAAACTGGTACATAAGCCTGTTCAGCACACACACCATAAACTTAATCAGAGCTTCTTGACTTCAATTATGTATTTTATTCCCATACAACACTTCTGAAGTGTTTTTATCACATGTATATATGTGTGTGTATATATATATTAGATAAAAACATTAATAAAATATTAAAATAATAAAATATAAAAACTGAATATGTGTATATGTGTGTGTATACATGTACACACATATTCAGTTTTAATATTTTATTTGTAGTTAGCATTCATTAATGGTACATGTTAATGAGCTTTAATACAGGTACACAATGAGCAATTAATTAAATACCCATGCTCTTTTACCCTCTATCTCTCAATCCTTTCCCAACTTCTAGTTATCACTGCTCTACATTCAGGTCAACTACCTATAGCTTCCACATACAGAGAGATTATGCTGTACTTTGCTTTTAGTATATGGTTTATTACAACCTGCAGAATGGGAAGGAATGATTGCTATTTATCTAACAAAAAAATAATATCCAGAATATATAAAGAACCCAGAAGAATTAACAATAAATTTTATCTTAAATGGACATATAATTGATTATGTTTGAGATAAAATATGATGTTTTGATATGATTATAAAGCAGAATGATTAAATGTCAGGAAAATTAACAAATCCATTACCTCACATAATGTCGATTTTTCTGGCAAAAATGTTCTGTGCCAGAATAAAAAATAGAAAAAAATGAAAAATCCAAATATAAAAATATTTATGTAACTTGACTGAGAAAAGCTTGATAGTATTCTGTAAGTTTAATTTACAAACAATAGACTCCATGATATTCTTGTGTCATTTACCAAAAGAACTGTTTTTATTTTTGTTCTATCTAATCAATACAAATTTTCTCTGGATGCTTTTTATTCAATGCAGTGTTCTAAAATTTAATACCACATTAATTTAATAATACATCAGAAACTATTGACAAAAGAAACAAGCTTCAGGATTGATTGATTGATTGACTGATTGACTTACACACTGACTAAATTCACAAAGTATCTTTCATAGTTTAAAAGACAAGCTTCACCTTACTACCCTCTGGATTTTATCTGAGGAACTTGAAATTGCAGGTGGTATTGAAAGAGTTCTCTGGGAGAATATTTCAAAGCTATCGCAGTGGTGTAGTACAAATGACATGTCAAGTCATCAAATCCAATTCAGTTTTTGATCACAGTCTGTGAACTATTTCATCTCCTCCCACAACACTCATCCACCTTGCAGAAGAAGATGTCACACAGCAGAGACAGAACTATTGTCCTCTCTAGCTACAGGAAAGCAATTCTGGGAATAAGTCCCTTCTGAAAAATGACTTGTTGACCTCTGTGTGTTGGAAACCTCGACAAATATGCTAAGGTTCATAGATTTCACCTAACAGAGTACTTGGTGCCCTTTATATTCCTTCACTGATAAGGTATTCTCTTTCCCATAGTCTGTCTGCTCCAGGGTTTAATATTGCCCTAATTGTAACTTTCTAAAGTGATGAGATTAAGGCCCAGGTATGCATCCCTCCACTCTGACCCACCTCCATCTATTCTATCAAATGCCCTGACATCCCAATTTTTCCTCAGCTGAGAGCAATTGAAAATCCTGTTTTTCTCTTTATCTTTGTAAGACCATTTTTGCATAAGTTTGACCTGATTGACTCTGAAAAGTCTCAACAAATTTTAATGTGTACCATAAAAAGTGAAAACAGCCAAAATAAGAACAGAAAAAAAAAACAAAACAGGAGATCAGTCTTATGAATAGCACACATTTTCTTTCCTCAAAAATGCTTACTGCTGCCTGTATTTAAGTGTAGAATATGTAATTCTAGTTTCTCATAATACCTTGTCATATCTATTGATGCTGCCATTGGACAAGAACTCGCATGCCAAAGTTCAAACCAGTTGTAAGATACAGAAAAGCTATATGCTGATTTAGGTGGGAAGCTGTCAATAAAAAGAAAAAGTGTCATGACCATGGACAATTTACTTGATATTATTTAGATATAATGACTTGTATTGACCTGTTATTTGCTATAGAAAGTTAAAAATGGTTTAAAATCAGGATATATAAATAGTTATGATCACACAACATTATCAGTCTAATTTCATAGCTTGTCCCTGTCACAACCTGTTATGGAATCTCTCCCTTTACTGTATCTTCAGAGGACATTTCATTGAATTGGTACATCATGGGGTAGTCACCATCCAATAACCAATGTACCCTCTGCTCTTAAAATTCTGACTTTTACTATCCTGGGCCAATTTTTGGAAGCATTTCACTATTTCCTTGGCTGTGAAGTTCCAAGTCAAATGGGCTGCTCTTTCAAAATTTTGACACTTGAATATTCAGAAATATCCTTGAAAACATGGACAAATTTGTCAAATTTTGTCAGGTGGGAATCTAAGCAGGGCCCCTTGCTTCTGTTGCTCTCATACAGCAATTCACAAATAAAAACAACTTTCTGCCTTCAGTTGTTCTTGTTGTTGAACTCAGACACATACCATAAGGCAGAGAAAATACTGTACTTCTTCTTCCTCCCTTCTTGTGTATTCTGCCTCTTATCTCCCCTGTTATATTCTCAAATCTCCTGCTTTCCATGCAAACCAATTCATATGGTATGGAAGCCCTATATCACCTGCACACACCACTTTATAGAAATATCCCAAACAGATAAGCATCCACTGCACTGTGAGACCACTTCCTGGATCTATGTTATGTTTCAGTAGGTCAGAACACTAAGGTATTTTAATCACTATTCTCTTGCAGTTTTCTTTTTCTGCTCCAGATTTGCATTAAGCTTTCCTCCCTGCTATTATCATACTTGTTTAGGGGTAGGAGTGACCAATCTATGGGCTATTCTTCTAATCACTGGGATTTCCCTTTGCTTCATAACAGTCCCATAGCCCCATACTCAAGCCTGAAGCTCCACTTACCAACCACCCTTAATTGACAACAAGCTGATCTCATTTTGGGGTACTTCCCATGAAGTGTTGTCTCGGATCTGTCTGCATTTGGAGTTGTAACATTCTTAAGTGGGCATTAGAACACAGGCAAAGCTTCTCAAAAATAAGGGGCTAATCTGGAAAAGGAATAAGGCCAATATATAAGGAGATGAAAATTCTCAGAGGTATTTTTCAAGTACTTGGAGGAAGATCTTAGAGCAAGAACAGCTTGAGATTGTGTTCCAGTCCCACAGATTGCTCTTTGGATCATAACAGAAAATGATTGTAGTGTGTTCTTTCACAGATTTAGAAAATAAGCATTTTAACACTTTGAAAACACCAAATCCAGTCTTATTACCAGTAGACAGCAAGGATGCAAATCAAAGATATGGTGAGGATTATATTTTTGTACCGATAAGAAAAAACTATCTGTCAAATGAAGATATTTTCCAAATATGATTTTTCTGTTTATTTGGAGATAAAATACTATTTTTGGCAAGGAATATTCCACATTTGGACTCACTAGGTTTATAAACGAGAATCAATCACACATGAAAAATTTAATTTTTTATACAGTTGCTGGGTGAGAAGCATACCTTATGAAAGTAAATGTAGTTATGTCTCAAGATGAGAATACACTTGCCAAAGCAAACACAAATATTCCCTACAGATCTTTTTTCTCATTTGATTCTTTGTGATATAATTATTTTTAGAATTCTTTTAAAGCAGTAATTATTTAAATTTTATAGAATGGATACAAGTAGGGAAAAGAGTGTCCAACTAAGATTGGAAGAGTAGTAAGACTGAAAAAAGTATAGCTAAAGAATTCAGTATTATTTGGAGAAGGAAGTATTGAAACTTCTTCTTTCAAATGTCAGTAAGTGTCTGCAGTCCACCCCAGATACAGTCATATTTCAGGTATTTTTTCTACCATTTGTGGGGTCTGCTTGGTCTACAACTTTCTGTACAGTTCTAATACAGAGTACCCTGTTCTTGAACTTTTTCCCCCTGCCATCTCCCTTGATGTTTTAATATATATTTTCACAATTATCCTTCTGATCACATTTCTGATTCTCTTACAAACTCTTTTTCTTTCCCTCCTTTCTTAATATAAAGCTGAATTCAGCCTTCAATTCTCCATAATCTTTTTGTCATGATTATTGTCTACTCTCAAAATGTCATGAATTCTCATGATGTTTGGCTTCCAAACCTTCATCTACAAACTCTTAATGTCCCTAAATTTCTCTTAGAAGTTATCATGTCTTTTGGGTTTATTAATAATTGTAATGTTTTTCTCTAAAGAAACATTCTCTAACTCTGCTGTTGAAAGGCAAGAATAATCTGCATGCTGCATTTTACAGCACAGTCACAATACATTATACTCATTTGTTTACAAAGCCTTGAATGTGAGAATTTGTGTTAAGTGGGCAGTGTTATACTATCTAGGACTGTCAACTGATTATGCACACATAAATACAAAGGGATTAGTAGATGCTTAGGTGTCACCGTATTGTAAGATAAGACACTTAGTACATGTATAGATATTAATTTGATATAATGTAAGGTAGTCACCTAACCCTCACATCCCATGGTACAATGTAAAAGAAATGTGAATTAGATTACAAGAGCTATAACTATCAAAAAATGAAAATTATCTACATTGGTAAGAACATTCTATCTGATGTAAATAAATGGAGTTTGGAGTTCAAATTATAATCAGATGTTTAATTTGAATTTGTGTAGAATTTCTATATTAAAACACATACAAATGGCCTACCCATGAAATTCCCTGCCAACATTTGGATCTTAATCTGTTTTTATGATCCAAATTGAATAGCATATTTTCAATGTATCTATTAATGTCTTAAATATATTGATACTAAATATTATATTAAAACATACACTATCTTTAAGAAAAGTTTTAAATATGACGGTATGCTCTTTCTAATGGACATAAGTCAAAATTTGGAGGATTATCTTAGTTTGAAATGTAGCAGAGAAGGGAAGGGGAAGGAGAAACACTTTGGATTCCATACACCTTCCTCATATTTCATTAACCTATACCAAGTAGTTCTTAATCATCTAGCACAATACCTAGCTAAAACATAGCAGAATATATTAACAAATATTAATATTTTAACATAATATAAACATATTAACAAATATGAGGTTAAAATATAATTAATGTAATGAATGATTAAATGAAATATTTTTTCTATTAAACATAAAACCTTTGGAACTATATTTACTCAAATTGTTCTGGTTCCATTTCTACCCTAAAAGATGTTCACATTATGTGAAAATTGAAGATGATTTTCATATTTTTGTGCACACATAGGACAAGAAATGAAATAGAGAATCCATTATGTTGGAGGTAAGCTTTCTTGGAAAGGTGTTTTTCTGGGAGTTGAACGAATAATATATTAAAGTGTTTCAAATGTTTTATTTCTAATCAGAATTTAAATAATTAGAAATGACAAAAGCAGAAACTTAATTTAAGAGACAGCACATGGGGAAGGATTGGATAGAAGATATGATTTTACATTGATCATTCCTGACCCCATTGTTTCAGTATATAAAAATCTCTTTGCATCTATTACAAATGTTTTAAGTATATAAATACTCCAAGTAAAGTATGTCCTTACCCCACTTATAATTTAAACAATAAATCAATGAATATTTATGAGTACATAATATGTTTCTAGTCCTGACCTTGGCAGTGAAAATATATCATTTTTACAAAGAAATAAAACATGCTAAAGAACTCAATAATGAAAGTAGAAGTTAAAAAAGCCTTCAGTCTTCATAGGACCCTCAAATGATATTTGTTCAGCTCCACATAAGTGCATGATCTCCATGAATGGAAGCTTTGCTCCCAGGAACTATAGCATAGGACATAATCATGGACTGGTTTTACTCTAAAACCCTTAAAGCAAAGGAACCAGAAAAGAAATGTCCAAGAACTCATCCCAGGGATCTAAGGAAAAAAATGCATTTTAAAACTAAAGACTGTTGAGCATATGAACACAGGCTAATATCAGTAACCAAGAGTTTTGAAAGAGGGTTAAAGAACAAGGGAGGAGGATTATTTTTTGCACAAAGTCTTCAAACAGACTTGAGTACCAGTTATTGGTTGCCCTGTAGACATACATGATCACTTAAAGTGTACATATTGGCTGGAAACATGCTGATGGAATTTCAGAAACTGAAAGAATTCTATGGAACTCAGATATACTGCTAAGATCTGATCAACTTGCATTCTGTGAGATTACTTCACCTTGCTCCAACAGGTATTGGCAACAACTAAGGATCCTATTCTAAGCATTTCTTGTCCTAGCAACTATTTAACAATTATTTCCTAGATGTGAGCATCTTTGATACATAATTGACCCTAGCACATATATTAGCATTGTTATCATTTATTCAGAAGTCAAAGAGGGTAAACACACATCACATCTCAATTTAGCTTATCACATTCTAAGTTATTCTTTCCATTGGCCTCTACCAATGTCCCAATACACAGTAAAATTCATACATATTCACAAGTAATTTGGGCCTTTTGAGTATTTTGTGTAATTCATTCCTGAATCCCTAAAAAACCACAGTATCTTTTATGGTTCTATATTACTTGTTATATAAATTTGGTTCCTGGGCCAATATCACCTCTATTATCTCTTACCTAATTAAAGATGCAAAGTATTAGGTTCCATTTTAGAACTTCAGTACACCAACTCTGGGGTAGAGCCTAGGCATCTATATTTAAATAAGTGTCATAGTTGATTTGGATGCATACAAAATTTTAACTATATTACATGATGGGATGTACAATCCATTAGGAACATACAATTAGAAATAGGTGATGTGTTATTGTTATAAATATGTTATATATTGGCAATTTCCAAATTGTAGTAAATCCCAAACACTTAGATCTGCAGAAATTACAAAACCCACTATTTGAACACATTGAAATCATCACAGAAAACTTAAAAAATTCAATATGTTTATAATCCCTAATTCATATTTTGACCAGGATTATATGACATATGATACAACAGATCTAATGAAAATTTAATTCAGGATTTTTTTTTTAATTTTAAGAATCTGCATTTTAAAAACTTAGAATAAATGGCATACATTTAAAGAGTGATGGTTTGAGATTTGAAATTAATGGTTTGTATACTCTAAACCTGCTTAAGATACATAAAAGATTTATAAGAATGTTGTAGAAGTGTTATAATATTCTGTATAATTTTCTAAATAAGATCTTGAAAGATAATGGTTACTTCATACATTTTTTGAAAACCAAATTTTGACTTTTTTTCTTTTTTTTAGTTGATTTTATTTTTTAAGTATTGACAACCTAATGCACTACAATTCTTATTACACATATAGAGCAAAATTTTTCACATCTCTGTTTGTATATAAAGTATGTTCACACCAATTCATGTCTTCATACATGTACTTTGGATAATTAAGTCCTTTACATTTCACCATAATTGCTAACATCCTGCCCCCTCTTTTTTGCTCCAACCCCTCTGCCCTATCTAGAGTTTGTCTATTCCTCCCATGCGCCCCTTTCTTAACCCACTATAATTCAGTCACCTTATAGCAGAGAAAACATTCAACATTTGACTTTTGGGGATTGGCTAACTTCACTAAACATTATCTTCTCTAACTCCATCCATTTACCTGCAAATGTCATGATTGTATTCTCTTTTATTGCTGACTAAAATTCCATTGTGTATATATACCACCTTTTTTTTTTATCCATTCAGCTATTGAAAGGCATCTAGTTGGTTCCACAGTTTGGTTATTGTAAATTGTGCTGCTATGAACATTGATGTGGCTGTGTCTCTATAGTATGCTGTTTTTAAGTCCTTTGTGTATAGACCAAAAAAGAGGGATAGCTGGGTCAAATGGTGGTTCTATTCCCAGTTTTCCAAGGAATCTCTATCCTGCTTTCCATTTTGGCTGCACCAATTTGCAATCCCACCAGCAGTGTATGAGTGCACCTTTTCCCCCACATCTTCATCAACACTTATTGTTGTTTGTATGCATAATAGCTGCCATTCTAACTGCAGTGAGATGATATCTTTGAGTAGTTTTGATCTGCATTTCTCTAATTGCTGGAGATGATGGTCATTTTTTATGCATTGTTTATTGATTGTATATCCTCTTCTGAGAAGTGTCTGTTCAAGTCCCATTTATTGATTGGGCTATTTGGTTTTTTAGTGCTTAGCTTCTTGAGTTCTTTATATACCCTAGAGATTAGTGCTCTATCTGATGTATGAGGGGTAAAAATTTGCTTCCAGGATGTAGGCTCTCTTACCTCACAGATTATTTTCTTTGTTGAGAAGAAACTTTTCAGTTTAAGTCTATCCCATTTATTGATTCTTGATTTTAATTCTTGTGCTATAGGAGTCTTATTAGGGAAGTTGGGGCCTAATCCCACATGATGAAGATTAGGGCCTACTTTTTCTTCTATTAGACACAGGGCCTCTAGTTTAATTCCTAGGTCCTTGATCCACTTTGAGTTGAGTTTTGTGCATGGTGAGAGATAAGGGTTTAATTTCATTTTGTTGCAAATGGATTTCCAGTTTTCCCAGCACCATTTGTTGAAGAGTTTATCTTTTCTCAAATGCATGTTTTTGCTGCCTTTGTCTAATAGAAGTTAGTTGTAATTTTGTGGCTTAGTCTCTGTGTCCTCTATTCTGTGCCATTGGTCTACCAGTTTGTTTTGGTGCCAATACCATGCTGTTTTTGTTACTATTGCTCTATAGTATAGTCTAAGGTCTGGTATAGTGATGCCACCTGCTTCACTCTTCCTGCTAAGGATTGCTTTAGCTTCTCTGGATCTTTTATTTTTCCAGTTGAATTTCATGATTGCTTTTTTTCTATTTTTATGAGGCATGCCATTGGAGTTTTGATCAGAATTGCATTAAATCTGTATGGTGCTTTTGGTAGTATGGTCATTTTGATAATATTAATTCTGTCTATTGAAGAGCAAGGTAGATCTTTCCATCTTGTAAGGCCTTTTTTTGCTTTCTTTCTTTAGGGTTCTGTAGTTTTCATTGTATAGATCTTTCACCTCTTTCACTAAGTTGATTCCCAAGGATGCCCTCTTTCACCACTTCTATTTAACATAGTTCTTGAAACACTGGCCAGAGCAATTTGACAGATGAACGAAATTAAAGGGATATGTATAGGAAAAGAAGAACTTAAATTAGCACTATTTGCTGATGGTATGATTCTATACCTAGAAGACCCAAAAAGTTCCACTAGAAAACTTCTAGAACTAGTAAATGAATTCAGCAAAGTAGTAGGATATAAAATCAACACCCATAAGTCAAAGCATTTCTGTATATCAGTGACAAATCATCTGACAGGGAAATGAGGAAAACCACCCCATTTACAATAGCCTCTTTTCCTTTCTTTGTTGGCAAAATCCTCAATTAATTTTTTTTATATCTCATTGCCATAATTCTCTGTTTCAACCTGTATGAAATCACAGCAATTTATTGAAGCAACAAAATTTTTTTCTTGATATTTACATATATATTCACAAGAGACAGTTGCAAATGTAGAGGAGTCCCTTGAGTATATTGCATTTGGATCTATAACTAAGGTAAAATGTACCCAGTATATTCTTTTTTTTAAAGATGAATTGTATTTCTAATTAATTTTTATTTGTTTTAATTAGTTATACATGACAGTAGAATGCATTTATGCTCTTTGATGTATCATACATAGATGGGATATAATTTCTCATTTTTCTGAGTATACTTGTTGTAGAATAATATTGGTCATGCAGTCACATATATACATAAAGTAATAATGTCTGTTTCATTCTACTATCTTTCCTATCTCCACACCCCCTTCCCTTTCCTCCCATCACATCCTTCTACCTAATCTAAGGTAACACTATTCTTCTCTACTGTCCCCCATCTTATTGTGAATTAGAATCTACATATTAGAGAGAGAAAACATTTGACCTTTGGTTTTTTTGGTATTGGCTTATTTTGCCTAGTGTGATATTATCCAACTCCATCCATTTACTGGCAAATGCCATAATTTCTCTATTCTTTAAAGTCATCGAATAATATTTCACTGAGAATATACCACATTTTCTTTATCCATTCATCTATTGAATGGATAGATGAATGGATAAAGAAAACACCTAGGTTGGTTCCATAGGTTAGCTATTAATTGTGAATTGAACTGCTATAATCATTGACATGGCTGCATTGTTATAGTATGCTGTTTTTAAGTCCTTTAGGTATAAACTGAGGAAAGGGATAGCTGGGTCAAATGATGGTTCCATTCCATGTTTTCTGAGGAATCTTCACACTGCTATCCATAGTGGTTGCACCAATTTGCCAGTCCCACCAATGATGTATGAGTGTACCTTTTTCCCCACATCCTCGCCAATACTTATTGTTGTTTGTCTTCATAATAGCTGCTATTCTGACTGAAGTGAGATGAAATCTTAGAGTGGTTTTGATTTGCATTGCTAGAGATGTTAAGCACTTTTTCATCTATTTTTTGATCAATTGTATCTGTTTAGTCCTGTGAAGTATCTGTTTAGTTCCTTAGCCCTTTTATTGTTTGTTTGTTTGTTTTGGTGTTAAGTTTTTTGAGTTCTTTATACACCCTAAAAATTAAAGCTTTATTGGAGGTGCATGTGGTAAAGTTTTTCCCCCAATCTGTAGGCTCTCTCCTCACGTTATTAATTATTTCATTTGCTGAGAAGAAGCTTTTTAATTTGAATCCATCCTATTTATTGATTCTTGGTTTTATTTCTTGTGCCTTAGGTGTTTTGTCAAGGAAGTCAGATCCTAGGCTGGCATGGTAAAGATTTGGACCTATTTTTTCTTCTTTTAGGTGCAGGGTCTCTATTCTGGTGCCTAAGTCTATGATCCACTTTGAGTTGATTTTTGTGCAGGGTGAAAGAGAGTGGTTTAATTGCAATTTGCTACATATAGATTTCCAGTTTTGCTAGAACCATTTGTTGAATGGGCTATATTTTCTCCAGTGAATATTCTTGGCACCTTTGTCTAGTATGACATAATCATATTTGTGTGGGTTTTTCTCTGTGTCTTCTATTCTGTACCATTGGTCTACAATTCTATTTTGGTGCCAATACTATGTCATTTTGTTACTATAGCTCTGTAGTATAGTTTAAGGTCTGGTATTGTGATGCCTCCTGCTTCACTTTTCTTGCTAACAATTTCTTTAGCTATTCTGGGTCTCTTATTTTTCCAAATAAATTTTATGAGTGCCTTTTCTATTTCTATGAAGAATGCCACTGGGATTTTAATAGGAATTGCATTAAATCTGTATAATGCTTTTGATAATATGGCCATTTTGATGTTATTAATTCTGCCTATCCAAGAGCATGGGAGATCTTTTCATCTTTTAAGGTTTTCTTCAATTTCTTTCTTTAGTGTTTTGTAGTTTTCATTGTAAAGGTCTTTCACCTTTTTGTTAGATTAATTCCTAGGGTGGTTTTTTTTTTTTTTTGAGGCTATTGTGAATGGGGTAGTTTTTCTAATTTCTCTTTCAGTGGATTCATTGCTGATGTATAGGAATGCATTTGATTTATGGGTATTGACTTTATATCCTGCTACTTTGCTGAATTCATTTATTAGAATTTTTCTTGTGGAATTTTTGGTTCTTTTAGATATACAATCATATCATCAGCAAATAGTTATAGATTGAGTTCTTCTTTATCTATTTGTATCTCTTTAATTTCTTTCTTTTGTCTAATTATTTTGGATAGAGTTCTAAGGATGCTGTTGAATATAAATGGTGAAAAATGGCATCCTTATCTTATTCCAGTTTTTAGAGAAGGCTTTCAATTTTTCTCCATTTAGAATAATGCTGGCCTTGGGTTTAGCATCTATAGCTTTCACAATGTTTCTACTATCCCTAGATTTTTAGTGTTTTGAACATGAAAGAATGTTATCAAATGATTTTTCTGCATCTATTGAGATAATCATATGATTCTTGTTTTTAATTCTATTAATATGATGAATTATGTTTATTGATTTCCATCTGTTGAACCAACCTTGCATGCCTGGGATGAACCCCACTTTATTGTGGTGCACTATGTTTTTAATATGTTTTTGTATGTGATTTGTCAGAATTTCATTGAGCATTTTTGCATGTATGTTCATCAGGGATATTGGAATGAAGTTTTCTTTCCTTGATGTGTCTTTGTCTGGTTTTGGTATCAGGGTGATATTAGCCTCATGGAATAAGTTTGGAAGGGTTTCCTCTTTTTCTATTTCATGGAATATTTTGAGGTGTATGTGTTAATTATTCTTTGAAAATCTTGTAGAACTTGGCTGAGAATCCATCTGGTCATGGACTTTTCTTGGTTGGTGGGCTTTTGATAGAATTTTCTATTTCATTATTTGAAATTGATCTGTTTAAATCATGCATGACCTCCACATTCAGTTTGGGTAGGTCAATATCTTTGATATTTTCTATTTTATTGGAATATATAATCTTCTTGACTGTACCCTTGTGGCAAAACATCTAAAGAAATTTAAGAATTGTCATTAGTGTTATTTTCCTATATTTCTTTTACAGAATGTATGAAAGAGCTGCCTGGTACAGATAACTATACAAAAATTCTTATTGTGCAACCATATTATGGGGATTTCTAGAAGTAGGGGGTGATAAAAGTACTGAAGGTCAGAAAGCATACAATCTCTGCCTTCTATTAAGTGTTTTTTTAAATATTAAAATACATTGAATTATTTTGAAATTGATTTGACAAAATAGACTGTGTATCATCTCTTCATAAAAATTAAAGCAATTTAAACCAATTACTTTTGTTGCTTATCTTATGAATAACATTCTGAATAATATTTTATAACATGAGTGTGTGCCTATGTGCTTGTGTTAAGACCATAAAAAAAAATTGTCAAGCAAAGAAGAAGATGAGGGATCCTCACACAGATAAGATATGCTTTCAAAGAGGTGCAGTAGTTTTGTTTGCTTTTAATAGTTTCTTAGTGCTTGCTAGGTAATGGTCTATTTGGAATAAGTAGGAATTGAGAAGTCATATTCAGGCCCTAATTTTCATTCAAGAAGTGGCTTTTTATCATATATTCTAATGGATAAAGTTGTTACCTCTAGGAATCTGTAGAGAAGAATTTTGAAGCTTATACAACAAAGGATAAAATATAGGAAAATAAGAAATACATATTATCATTATCTTTCATAGGCAGGACAGAGGAGTATTAAATTTTATGTGTCACCTGTAATTTTCTTTACATGATCTACAATACTATTTTGTTCTTTGATAACTTCCTTCCTATTCAAGATGTTCTCTTATCTTTTATAGTTAACCTAGACAAAGGCCTTACCTTTGTCGTCCCAAAGCAACATTATTTTATATTATTATGTTACAAATATTAGAGCAATGTCTACAACAATTTCTACTGAAATACATTTTGTAACACCCATAGTCTAATACTTAGAACATTCTAAGAAAAAAATAATTTATGAATTATGCTAAACTATATTGGATATTAGAGGTAGAATGAGTCCAGAGAGAAATAAACAGCCCTTAAGATAGAGGGCAGGAAGACGGTGAAATGATGAGAACAGTTGACTCCCATGTCTTTTGTTCATATAGAACAGAGATGTAAATCTTTCTCTCACTAACAATTTTGGTGCCATTATAATTGGTAAAATGTAAAATTCAAAATGTTAAACTCACATATTTGTAAGTGCTATTCAGTCTACATATTATATATTTTCAAAAATAAGATTAAAATGAGGGTATTCACAGAATTAAGGCTTTACTATATGTTTTAAGTTCATAAGCTTGAAGCTTGATCATTATATTGGAAAGATATGGATGAGACCATTTACTGTCTGAATTTAATTTTATTTTAATGATATTACCATTGGGGTTGTTGTACATGTGAGTGTAACATTATATTTCAGAAGTATTAATATTGGTAAATTCTTACATTCCAAATCTAAATATCCTGTAGATGCATTGTACATAAAAAGAAGTCCTCATTTCAACTATGATTGGAAAAAAAATAAACATCCAGCTGACAGGCTTAGTATCTGTTAAGAGAAAGATGAGACTGACAGATTATGGGATATTTTACTCTCATTCCCATGGCATTAAAATTATTTTAGCACTTTGAACATGTGAAGAATTATTGACCCTCCCATAAATAATATATGTATATATATTTATTTAAGATATATATATACACACATTTATATATTTAAGATATATATATATATATATATATTAAATTGGTTAGAGAATTTTTAGAAAAATATATTTTTGGTGATTGTTTTTCCACTCAAGTATAGTAAATTTTTTTTTAGATCTAGTGGGATTCCAAACCAGAAATATTCTTGTAGACTAAAACTGACTTTTTTCCAAACTAAGAAATGTGCATGTGATTAATAAGCGCTACCACAGAAGAGTAGAGTATATAAGTGCTATTAGGTATTAGGGAAAAGGTAGACATTTGATAAAACATAATATATTCCAAAATATAAATTTCTAGTGTTCTGAATGTAGGGATTCATTTTGGATACATTTGTTCTGATTTTTCAAAATAGATTACCTTGTTACAATGGCAGTGAACCAAACAGAGTGATAGAAGGTAGAAGCCAGACAAATCACTCACTCAATTTGTCTTTTATAAAATTGCAGGCAAACACTCTTTAATTTAAATTTGCATTTTGTTTTGGATAAGCTCTGCAAAGGAAAGTCTGACTAGAAATTACAAAGGGAAATACAATATTCAGCTGTTGAGATTTAAAAATATGACAACTGAATTAAAATATTAGTGTAAAGTGCTTTACTTATTCTTGAAAATTACTACTAGTTTGTAAGAGGGTTGTATATATTCATTTCAATATATTGTTAGGTTTAGTTCTGAAGTAATCTTTCAAGTAATTCACACTCTTTTCCAAATAGATTAGTGATATTTAGCCCCTACTTTGTTATTTAAGATATGTCTAAATATAACCACAAAATAATTTACTGTTTAGTCAAAGATCATAGAATTCTAGGATTATAAGGAAATTTAGTTTTCTCTCCTGTTCTTTTATTTTATTATTCAAAATAAAATTTTAAAATATATTTAATATCAGGGAAATAAAATGTTCTCTTTCTCATGAATCACACCTGTTCTTTGATTCCCATAATCCAAGTCATAATTAGAAATTACAAATCCAAAAAGGAAAAACATTGAACTGAAAATTCAAAAATCAGAAAATTGAAAAAATACACCAATGTTGAAGACAAAAAATCACAATGATTTTACAGCCAATACAAGATTAAGAGAAAAAAAAAGCAGCACAAATTGGAGAACTGCTATTTCCTTAAATTCGGGGCTTTTCTTGCATTACTTGTTTAAAATAAACAATGAGTTATAAGTTAATTAGCATTATTTAGTTTCCTTTTGTTAGTGATATGAATTAATATTTTATTTTCTCATCAATGTCATTTTTACTTTTATAAATTATCATGATCCTCATTTTACAGAAAGGAAACACAAGCCAAAAAGGCTAAATACTGCAGTCCAGATCAAACCCAGGCAGTATAACCTACCACTCACTGTGATACTCTCTTTCTTTGGGATGTACAGATGAACTCTTCATAAGTATAGACAGAAATATTCACTGGATGCTCAAATTCTTTGGTGACCTTCAAACTTCAATTTGTAATGATGATTCCAGAAGGTATATAATAACCAAATAGTTTAAAGTAATTATTTGTATTTTATTCAATTATTCAGGTGGTCTTTTCTGAGTTGCAGCCCTTAAATAATTGTTTTTTGTTCCCCTAGATGCTTAGTACATTAAAACCTTAAAATCTTTGAACAGATTGGAACTTTGAGTATTTTTCATTTTTAGCACCTAAATTAAAGAAATCATTTCTCAAAGAAGTCTATTAAAAAAAAACTGTGTTTTCTTTAGTCAAATATCACAACAGCCATACTTACCACAGACAGGGGACATCTGGAATGTTTTGTTCAGTTGATGTCTAAAAAAGTACTAAATTGTTAATAAAGTTCCACTAGTTATGCTGTACTTCAAGGAAATGATGAATGCATTAAAAGCACTTATAACATGCTTTTAATGCATTCTTTCCTTAAAATGCAATCCACATGTATAACTAATTAGAACAAATAAAAAACACTATTGAAAGAAATTGAAAATGGCAATAATAAACATAAAGATAACCCATCCTCCAAAAAAAAATTAATCAAAAGGTAGCATATCCCTCTAAGGTTAAAGATGTTGTTAGGAAGGAGACTGGCATACCTGGAAGTTAGTCAGGGGTCAGATGCAGGCCTCCTGAGGAAGCTGTCTGCTATGACGCATCCCTAATCACTCTGTGAGTGCTGGCTTCACTCTTCAGTTATAACCCTCTCAATCCCTCAGTCTCAGCAGCTCTTCACCAAGTTTATATTGTTGAGAGTGCATTGAGCCATTCATCACAGAAGAAAAAAAGAAGCAACAAGGCAAAAAAAGATGAAGAGATGGGGATGCAGTATGGGGGTAGGAAAGATGGTGGAATGAGATAAACATCATTACCCTAGGAACAGGTACGATGGCACAAATGTGTGACCCTACTTCATGTACAACCAGAGAAATGAAAACGTGTGCTTTATTTGTGTATATTGAATCAAAGAGCATTCTGCTATCATGTATAACTGATTAGAACAAATTTTAAAAATAGTTAAAAAAAAAAAAGATCAACCAGACAGAAAACCTACCCTCAAACACTTTAAACTTTGAGAGGCAAGCTAAGAGAGTAGTGTCCATCTTTGTGGGGGAGGGTGTGCGGGGAACACAACTTGAAGGAAGAAGAGATTACATTTATTTGAGAGGAAAGTACAGAAACCTACACAATTTCATATGGGCAGCATTTAAAAGATAAATATAATTTGGATCTCAAGATAGTTCCCTTACTAGGTCAGCAAGTCTATTAAAGTCCTCCCTTTAACCTCATGAAAAGCCTATAAATTATATATTTAGCTGATCTCTGAGACTTGAAGAATTTTTCCAGAAATTGCTTTCTATCCAGTTTTTAAAGATTATTTATTTTCTTATAATTTTACCTTTTAATCTGCTTGTTAATTAATCTTTCCATCTATGCTTAGCCTACTAGGATAAATAACTAATTGATTGGTTTGCTTGAACTTTATTCATTAATTCAATTAATATTAATTGACTATTGTATTGATAATTCACTGTTATAGGGACTGTACATAATGTCTTCTTAGAGTTTGCACTCTCTGACATTCAATAGTGTTGAGGAATGTCTTTCAATTATGAAATTGATTTAACTGTTTCTAAAGTTATTTAATTTAGCTCCATGTCTACAACCCCAAGTGAAATTCTATCAGTTTCCCATGTACAACCCAAATAGTTGATATACTGTACTATACTGCATTAGTAGAGGAAAATGATCAATACTGAAAGCCATAGAAAGAGAACTCCCTATGCAACAAAGCAGGGTGGCTGGGACACATTCAGGATGGAGGGTCAGTGCTTAACTGTTATGGGTAGTAAAAATCTGAGTAGTGAAAAGAAATTTAGGACACAGCTCTTTTACTGACATGAAACAATGTCAGGTTAAGTGAGAGAAAGGCTTAAATCCTTCAGGCTATTAGAGAAGAATAAGCAAGAAATGTTTAATGTCGAACAGAAAATATTTCATTGGGACATTTGCAAGAAGATCTGGAACTTCTAGGACAAGGGATAAAATATTTTCAAGTGGATCTTGCTAAGGGGACCTTCCACAGAATGAAATCTCAGCTTCTGTAATGATGGGAAGGCTTCTAACAGCCCAGGAAAAAACAGGTAAGCCATTGACTATCCAAATATTCAAATAGCCCAAACTTCATAAACAGTTGTGATGTGGAGTCACTTCACAGTTGTTACATGTGAAGGTAGCTGTCATGTGTGACAATTTAGACAAGTAGAAAAATTTGCTAATGAGAATTAGGTAGAAAATGCCTAAAGATGTCAGACAAGAAATGAGGTGTTATAACGTGACTTGAGTATTGGAGAGAGAGGCCTTTACTGGTATTGTTCTATCTTTATGCTTGTCTGCATATCTAATGTCTCCTCAGATACTACCACTTGCACTAGAACATTCATTCAGCTCAGATTGGATTACATTGTCAAGGTCTTTTGTCTATATCACATCATTGTGCACTTCTGTATATACATCTATATATTCATTTTATATATACATCTATATATACATCTAGATCTTTCTTCCAGATATGCCACTGAGCCTGCACTTATTCTATCAACTTGTCGAGTGCTTAGAATAGGGTAAAAATCCAAATAGACAAAAGAAAGAGACTTAGTGACTGATGAGTTTGTGTTCATCTATATACTAATTCTCAAAAAGTCACTTTTGTGTCATGGCCTTCAGAGGAGTGGAAACCACAGAAAAGCCATGATTAAAGGAGCTGAAGCCTACAGAACTCAGTGACCAGCAAGAAATACTTATAGCAAATGCCACAGGAATAACAAGTGGTGTGATGGCCCAGGGCCAACTGGAAAAAAGATATTCACCAAGGTGGAATGTGCTCTCTTCATTCCTTCCTAAACACCTGCACTAGCCTACTTTGATATGTTTAATTCAGCAGAATGGGGCACTTAGCAGGCCACAGTTTTGGACAGAATCCAACATCAATGGCTCCATTAATCTCTAATCAAGGAGGATGAAATAAGAAGGAAAGAGGGTGGGTGGTACCTTTTTCTGGAATGCCAAAGAGTCCAAAGAAAATGCATATTTGGTAAACAACATCAGTTGAGAGCAAATTATTTGTACTAATTAAACCTGTAGCTCTGACAACTGTTTAATATTAAATCAAGTAATGCAATATTAAGAAGGGAAGTTTAAAGCTTTGGAAGAAGGCCAAATACTTGAAAGGGTAAAAGAGAGAAACTTAACATTTGTGTAGTTTAAGACAGTATAAAAAGAACTCTCACAAACATTGTCTTCCTTGAGAGCCACAACAATACTATGAAGCTGTTAGATTTTTAACATCTGTCTCATTGCATGTTTCTTTTTTTTCTCCACAGAAACAAGTTATGGCAAATTTAATCACAGGAATAATAACATCAGCTCCTATTTAGCAAATTCCATGATGACTGCACCAAAAACCCATGTGTGATGAGGCTGTATTTCAAACAAACACCTTCTGTAACAAATGCTAAAAGCATTTTCTAAAGGATTAATCTCTTATAATGACCAAGACTTTAAACTTTACATTCAAAAACATTCTCCTGAGAAAACTAATTACATGGTTAAATAGAATAGAATGATAGTATAGGAATTATTTATTTGGTTTCTTTACTGTAGCATTTTACATTTTCTTCTGAAACTTTCTTCTGAAATTATTTTAAAATAATTAAAGATAAGTTAAAGGGGATCATCATGAACAAGATAGTAATAGCAATAAACAGCACAAGTTGAGAATAAGGACAGTAAAATAAAGAAATCACATGTCAGTGCGAACACACATAAGTGTAAATATTACAGAACATAGGATATTGCGTCTTTTTTGACACAAATAGCTTGTAAGCATGCTATTTATATGTACACATTATCTCATCACACTTTGAAATAATTTGATAATGCAATTACTCCAAATCACCAATCAAAGCTGAAAGTGAACTTAGAAACTTCTAATTAAAATAAATCAGGTAATTGTTTTGCATTCTTTGAGATTTATATTTTATAAAGAATATCAATATATATTTATATAAATATATATTTTATATTTATATATTTTATAAAGAATATATCTATATTCTTTATAATATATATTTTATAAAGAATATAAATATATATTTATTTTCTTTGAGATTTTCATCTCAAAGAATACCAGCAGCAGAAACAACAAAATTATGTCTTTGATGGGCTCAGAGCCCATACGATAGGTAACTGATATCTAATTTATTCCAAATTAATGTTTGCTGTATTAAAAAACTGCTTAATGACTTACAAATAGAAGTATATTTAAGCAATATCAATATTCTATAAAAATAGTAAACTTTGAGAATATAAAAAATGGTTTCAGCACTTATAATGTGACAGGATAAACAGCCTATGCTGTCACACTAGAAGCTCTGCATAATTCTGCCCAGCTTTAAGAGAAACTGCCCATGCCACCCAGCTAGGAGCATCCTAGCAACCCAATGGTCCTTTCTGCCATATTCCTGTTCAGGAAGAAAATTCCTCTATGTTTTTGTTTTTTTAAATTTAAATTCATTTTGTTTTGTGTGTGTATGTATGTGTGTGTGCGTGTGTGTATACATGTGTGTATGTGATTGATTGACACATTGCTCTCGAGTTCTCAGCCCTGGACCACATGCCATTCATTTTTTCATTCATTCATTCAAACATAGGTTTCAAGTGCCATGTATGCTGAGGGATGTGACAGATGCAGTGTGATTAAAAGTGAAATGAGATTTTGATTGAGACTTCCAGGCCTGTCTTCTGCATACAACACAAATGTATTCCTTTAAACTTATTGACACTACCCTAGAATCAATAAGCTTAAAAGATACGCAAAGGGGTGGCATTATTTTATGAGTCTTCTTAGAATTAAGTCAGAAGAATAACAATAATAATAATACAAGACAGTGTATATAGGATCTTCAGTGATATTTTAATTGGTGTATGTTGTAGCATTAGATGGAACAGTAGGTGCCAATAGAACTTTCCGCTTAACCAGAACAGGGAGGATGAGAGCAATGAGAAATGGAATTTCGGACATATGAGGGACACAGAATAGGAAGGAAAGAGAAATAGATGGCCCCAAAGATACACTGTCAGCTTTCATTCATTTAGGAACTTGAGCTCTGGAAAATGCATAACTATAACTTAATTGTTTCACACTTGACTGGATAGGCCATGAAGCTTGGTGAATGGGAGCACTGTCTTTTTCAACTTAAAAAGTTTTATGGAATACTAGAAGAACTTAACTTCAAAAACAAACCTGGACTTAAACCCTGGTTGCACTCCTTTTGAAATCAATATATTTGGATGTTTTGTTTTCATTTAAAAGTCAGCCACACCATGCCAGTTATAAGAGCTAATATTTGTGGATACATCTGACACAACACACAGTTCAAGAAATCTTTTTTTAATCTTTTTTTCCTGGTACCAGGGATTGAACCTAGAAGTGCTTAACCACTGAACCACATCCACAGCTCTTTTGTTTATATTTTATTTAGAGACAGGGTGTCATTAAGATGGCTAGAGCCTTCCTAAATGGCTGAGGCTGACTTTGAACTCATGCTCATCCTGCCTCAGCCTCTCAAGCCACTGGGATTACAGTCATGTGCCATCACGCCTGGCTTTAAGGAATCCTAAACAAACCAATTTATTCTTTCATGCAGCAACCCTATGAAGTAGTAAATATCACCAATCCTACTTACAAATGAAGAAACTAAGTCATAATAATTTTAAATAACTTGCCTAAGAGCACACAGCTAGAAGTATCAGGACAAACTACTGTACCAGGAACACTGGCTCCAAAGCTCTCATTCCAGCTCCCTCACTGGTTTGTCTACTAGAGCAATAAGGCAACATCACTGCATACCTATTTCCATGGCTAAAATCCAAAACCTGACAACACCAATCCTTACAAAGATGCGGAAAAACAGAAATTCCTATTTATTACTGGTAAAAATGCAAAGGGCTACCCCTACTTTGGAAGAGAAGTTGATAATTTTTTATAAAGCTAAACATAAGCTTACCATAAAATCTGGCAATCACATTCTAGGTATTTACCCAAATAATCTGAAAACTTAGGTTCATACCATGAATGTTTGTAACAGCTTTACTCATAATTGTCACATGTTAGAAGTAATTAAGACATCTTTTAATAAGTTAATAGATAAGCATATTGTGGTGTCAGGAGCCATCCATGGGCTGTGTATGTGACCTATATTGCATATCATAGCCATATGAGGGGATAGGCCTGGCATCGCAGGCTTGCTGTCAGGGAGAAATTGCATGATGCAGGTGTGCTTCCCCCTCAAGCTCTTCCTAAGATTCCACACAGCACCTGAGATGGGTGTGACTTTCCAAGATGTCAATCAATCTGCTGACCACAAGACATGAGGAAGCAAGACTCCATCTTTGAAACCTTATCCCCTTCCTTATTTGGTGAAGAACAGTAAGGCACGTCACATCAGAGAAATAGAAACCTATGATGGAGAAAAGGAAACCTCACTTGCAGACTGATGCTCACTTCCTGGTCTTGGGGCTGCACATGGCTAAGATGGCGCCTGGTGATCAGCCAGAAGGCATCACCATGGGTTGTGACGAAAAATCGGACCACCTTTGGATAGCCTCAGAACCTTTCCACCCTCGTGGACAGCTCGTGTCTCCCCTAACTGCCTGTAGAATGGGTGTACACATGAACTCTTCTAACCCTGCTGACCTTTATCCTGATTGGCTCCTGTGCCTTATATTAGCTGTATGTGCTTCCTCAATAAACTGAGATCCTGCTTTGACTGGTCTCCCTGACGCCTCTGATTGTTCTCCAGCGAGGGAGGGCTGGGTGTGGGCGGCCAGTGGGCCCTTTCCTTCTTGGCTCGTCCTGGCCCAGGTGTGTTCTCCCTATCTCTCCTGCAGGGTGGGAGTGAACAAGGACTAAAAACCCCGACAAAGAACATTCTATCCAAACTTCTTTGTTAGTCCCCTTATAAAAATAGAAATTCTTTGTGTATGGTGAGACATAGGGGTTTAACTTTATTTTGTTGCATATGGATATCCAGTTTTACCAGTACCATTTTTTTCCACACATTTTTTTTTTCCATTGCATGTTCTTGGCACCTTTGTAGATAATTGTAGTTTTGTGGTTTAGTCTCTGTGTCCTCTATTCTGTACCATTGGCCTACCAGTCTGTTTTGGTGCCAATACCATGCTGTTTTTGTTACGATTGCTCTGTAGTATAGCTTAAGGTCTGGTATAGTGATGCCACCTGCTTCACTCTTTCTGCTAAGGATTATTTTAGCTATTATGGGTCTCTTATTTTTCCAGATAAATTTTTCCAATTTTATGATTGCTTTTTCTATTTCTATGAGGCATGTCACTGGAATTTTGATCAGAATTGCATTAAATCTGTATAGTGATTTTGGTAGGATGGTCATTTTGATAATATTAATTCTACCGATCAAAGAGCAAGGTAGATCTTTCCATCTTCTAAGGTCTTCTTTGATTTCTTTCTTTAGGGTTCTGTAAGCCTCTATCTCTCACCATGCACAAAACTCAGCTCAAAATGGATCAAGGACTTAGGAATACAACAAGAGACCCTGCATCTAATAGAAGAAAAAATAGGCCCTAATCTCCATCATGTGAGAGTAGGCTCCAACTTCCTTAATAAGACTCCTGTGGCAAGAATTAAAATCAAGAATCAATAAATGGGATGAACTCAAACTAAAAAGTTTCTTCTCAGCAAAAGAAACAATCTGTGAGGTGAATAGAGAGCCTACATTTTGGGAGGAAATCTTTATCCCTCACACATTAGATAGAGCACTAATCTCTAGGGTATACAAAGAACTCAAAAAAGTAACACCAAAAAACCCAAATAATTCAATCAATAAATGGGCCAAGGACTGAAGAGACACTTCTCAGAAGATAATGTACAATCAATCAACAAACACATAAAAAGATGTTCATCATCACTAGCAATTACAGAAATGCAAATTAAAACCACTCTAAGGTTTCATCTCACTCCAGTCAGAATGGCAGCTATTATGCATACAAACAACAATAAGTGTTGGTGAGGATGTGGGGAAAAAGGCACACTCATACACTGCTGCTGGGACTGCAAATCCGTGTAGCCAATATGGAAAGCAGTATGGAGATTTCTTGGAAAATTGGGAATGGAACCACTATTTGACCCAGCTGCTCCCCTCCTTGGTCTATACACAAAGGACTTAAAAACAGCCTACTACAGGGACACAGCCACATCAGTGTTTATAGCAGCACAATTCACAATAGCTAAACTGTGGAGCCAACCTAGATACCCTTCAGTGGATGAATGAAAAAAAAAAAGTGTGGCACATACACACAATGGAATATTACTCAGCAATAAAAGAGAATAAAATCATGGCATTTGAAGGTAAATGGATGGAGTTAGAGAAGATAATGCTAAGTGAAGTTAGCCAATCACAAAAAACCAAATGCCAAATGTTTTCTTTGATATAAGGAGGCTGATTCATAGTGGGATAGGGAGCAGAAGCATGGAAGTAATAGACTAACTCTAGATAAGTCAAAGGGGTTGGAGGGGAAGGGAGGGTGCATGGGATAATTAATGATGATGGAATGTGATGATCATTACTATCCAAAGTACAGGTATGAAGACACGAATTGGTGTGAATTTACTATGTATACAACCAGAGATATGAAAACTTGTGCTCTATATATGTAATGAAAATTGTAATGCATTCTGTTGTCATATATAAATTTTTTAAAAATACGTTAAAAAATAGAAATTGGGCTGGGGATGTGGCTCAAGCGGTAACACACTCGCCTGGCATGCATGGTGCACTGGGTTCAATCCTCAGCACCACATAAAGTAAAATAAAGATGTTGTGTCCACCAAAAACTGAAAATAAATGTTAAAAAAATTATCTCTCTCTCTCTTCTTTCTCTTTTTTTTTAAAAAAAAAAACAGTAGAAATAAAAATAAAACTAAAAATAAAGAGATTCTATGTGCAAACTCTCATTCCAGTGCTCCTTTTCTAGTGTGGGAGCTGGCCCTTGAGGTCAAAGAGCTATCTTACCCTCAGTATGCAAATTACTTCTGTGCCCTGTGCTTTTTTTTTTTTGCCATTTTCTTAGCTTAATATTGCATGCAGCTCTTTTAAACACAGTTCATCTCATCTACGTGGGTCGCTGGCAAGACTATGGTACAGCCAATGAAATATTACTCAGCTCTGAAAGGAAGTGAATCCTTAAGCCACTGAAAGACAGAGAAATCCTTATTTTTTAAAAAATTTATTTTGAGACAGGACCTTACTAAATTGCTAAGACTGACTTCAAACTTGCAATTCTTCTGCCTCAACCTCCCAATTGCTGGGATTATAGGTATGTGCCACCATACTCATTACTAGAGGAATCCTAAATTAGAGAAATGATAAGTGAAAGAAACCAATATAAAAGGACAGCAGAGTATGCAATTCCAATTATATGGCATTCTGGGAAATATAAAACTTACAGAAAAATGGAAAGAACTGAGAATTCTAAGGGTTGGTGTGAAGGGTAGAGGGAAGAAGAGGTAGCATGTGGGGAATGTCATTGGAATGGTGGATACATGACATAATGCATTTGTCAAAGCACATAGAATGTATAATATGAAGTGTGAAGCTTAATGTAAACTAGAGACTTTAGTAAATAATAATGTACTAGACATAATTAATTTCATTTTAACAAATGTGTAAGTGTGCTGAATAGAGAAGATTTAAATGGAAACCCTCTTTACTTACTGAGTAATTTTTCTGTAACCTCAACTTCTCTAAAAAGTAATGTCTGTTAATATTGGAAGCCTGAAAGAAAAGTCCATCTTGTGTTTTGAGGAGTAAATGAAATAATGTTGTGAAAATTACTGAACCTGATGCCTTGCAAATATTTCAGGGTAGGCAGCCTAAAAAGCCACTCCATATTTTAATAATCACCCCAGAAGGTAGTCTGAGACTTTAAAAAATCTTCCTCAAATGCATATTTACCAATTCCTACCAACAAATGAAGCTGTGTTTCTTAGACAAATTAAAGAAAATCCCCTAAAGGCATTTTGATTATTAGATATAAAGTACATTTCAAATTTCAAAAGCTGAGGAGATTTTTTTTCTTCAGGTCAAATTTGTCTTCATGACATACTCTCACTAATTGTTTTTTCAGTGGTCCAGCTGTGTCTACACAGATGGTGATCCTTCCTAGAGCTAACAGCACTTTATCCAAAAAAGAAAAAAAAAACTACATTTATTTTGCACTTAGCAAAATTTTGTCTCCAATAACAGTGTAATTATTGGAAAGAAAGCATCTAAGAGATTCATTGAATGAATCTTCTTTTCAAATAAGATCATAGGCAAATGGAATATGGACGTAATCAATTATATTCTTGCAGCATTATATTGATCCTGCTTTCTAGGGTTTGTAGCATTGTTCATATGTGTTAGAAAGACAGTGAAATTGGACTTTTAATTTTATTTTATCTTATTTTAGTGGTTTTAGAGTTTGAATCCAGAGGCCCTCTACCACTAAGCTAAATCCCCAGAACTTTTTATTTATTTATTGCTTTATATTTTCCATTTGTGCTTACTTTTTTTTAGTTAAGTGATTTTTATTATCATATATTTTTATTTTTATTTTTGTCAAGGTCTCGCTAAATTATCTACAGTAGCCTTGAACTTGAAATCCTCCTACCTTAGCCTCCCAAATTGCTCAGATTACAAGCATGTGCACTGAACAATGGGCAGAATTAGATATTTTAGTAAAATAAATAAATCAGTCAATATTGCATGTAGTATGTGATCAATAAAGTCATTTATTAATCAAAGACTGAACTTAAAAAAATATTTACCCTTTAGTTATTTAGACCCTATAAAGATTTTTTTAAATGAAGAAATAATGTTTTCAAAAAACTAAAGTCTAAAGAGAATAGAAGGAAGCAAAAATTAACAGACTTTAAAATTGTATTTTATTTTTTCTTCTCTTGGTACAGCTTGCTATTTAATGAATTTGTATTTAGTGTCACCATATTTTGGATGTTAAGTATGGGGATACTTACTACTATAAGTAAAATTAGGTATATTTGAGCCCTGGAAGCAATTATTTCATTCAGAAAAGAGTACCTGGCCACACAGTTAAGAACAAAAGGAACTTCAGAATTGAGAATTGAGTACCTGAATTATCCACCATCATCTGTCTTCTTCATGTGATAAGTATGACCTTAGTCCATTCTTCTTTGCATGGATGAGCTCTGTTCAGAGAGAGTCCTACCTGGATGTTGAAATTAACATTTACAATATCCTTCAAGAAAAAAAAAAAGACAGATTCTTAGGATGAACAGGAAATAACACAATTCCTGAAATTCAGAACAAAGAAAAAATTGCCACAACAATTCTAATAAGAGTGAATGAAATTTTATTCATGAAAATCATCCTAGGTAAACAAGGCAAAAATATTCATAGAGTTGCTAAAGTAATTTAGTTTAAGAAATGGATGGTGTTGGAAAAGATAATGCTAAGTGAAGTCAGCCAATTCCCAAAAAACAAATGTTGAATGTTTTCTCTGCTATAAGGAGGTTGACTCATAGTGGGTAGGGAGGGAGAGCATTGGAAGATTAGATTAATTCTAGATAGGGAAGAGCGGTGGGAGGGAAAGGAAAGGGAAGGGGATTAGCAAGGATGGTGGAATGTGATGGTCATTATACAAAGTACATGTATGAAGACTCGAATTGGGTGTCAACAGACCTTATATGCAAACAGAGATATGAAAAATGTGGTATATATGAGTATTAAGAATTGTAATGCAAAAGTACATGTATAATGGCATAAATTGATGTGAACATACTTTATATACAGAGATACAAAAAATTGTGCTCTATATGTATAATAAGAATTGTAATGCATTCCACTGTTGTCGTGTATTTAAAAAAATAATAATAAATTTTTTTAAAAAAAGAAATTATATGTGGAGCCAGAATTAAGTGGTGGGTGTAGTTTTCTGGTGTAGCTTTCTCATGATCTAGCTTAGCTCATATTTGGATTTTAGAGAATTAAGAGTATCTCTAAGAGTATCTCAAATTGAAGATTATAATCCCATTTTCATCCTTCCTTTCTATTTTTTTTTTTTGTGTGTGTGTATGTGGTTTGGGGGGGGTTGTTTTTGAAGTAGATAAGGAAAAAGGTCAGTGGTTATTCTTGCACATTTTAGAATTTAAGAAAAACTGTGGTCTCTCTATTTTAAGATGATTTCAGGGATTTCAGAAATCTCTGAAATATCCATGAACCTTCAAAGAAATACAACCCCAAATTTTGTATAACATATTTTTCAACTGATATCTACTAATATATACACAGTTGTATATATGTTTATATATGTGTGTGTTTACATATATCTATGTGTGTGTGTGTTTACAAACACACTACTGTTTCTTAATTATGATTGTAGAAGTAATAGCTTTCTATGAACTCGAGATTCCTAAGTCACAAACACCTAGTCCATCCTGAACTCTTAAAGTTGTCGACTTCACAACATGGTGAGTATGTGAATATTCAACCTCATGCATAAGCAACTAGTTGAGGTTGTTGGGGTCTGTAATGAACAAAAGTAGAGCTTGTATAGAATTATAAGGTAAACTGGCATCTGAACAAACTTGATAATGACCTAGTTTTCTTAAACTTCAAAAAAGTATTTTGCATGAAAGTTGAATATATCTACATCTATCTCCGTACATACAAGATTATGGGTAACATTTTCCATCACTTATTTGAGGGAATGTTAGAGTGTACTAATTTGTTGGAACATGACATATACTTACTTTCAGTCTACACAATTACCATCTATGGATACATTTTTCTACTTGAAAGGTTGGGAATTAGCCAAAGTGGTACTGGAACAGCATGCATACTGGGCATAAAAACAAAGTTTTGATCTAAATTATTGTTGTTTTCTTTCTGTTGCTGGAAAATGATTTATAATATGCTCCCATGGCCAAGTTCCTGGAAAAAATGTAAACAAAAACTGTGATATGCAAACACAGTTGAAAAAATCAAAAGATTTCTGTATCCTGGAGCCTATTTATCAAAAAAGTATCCCATGTTTAATTTTTACAAATAACATAGAAAAAGAGTAGGAGAAATTACAATGTATTCATTTGCATATATTACCAAATATTTTTATTGTATTAAGCCTCATAATCTCCAAGAATAATTTTCAATTAAAGTTATTAAGGTTTCTGCAACAATACCATCATAATTACTAAGTAAATATTTTTATCCAAAAAAGCTGATATTCTAGACAAACTGATGGATGCCTAGCACTTTCTTCTTCCTATTCAGAGATTGGAAAACTATAGCAAACAGTGTGCATATGGCCCAACTTCTTTTTTTGTAGGAGTAATGGAATTAGATCTTTATACTTTTTTTAAGTATAAAAAAAGTTTTATAACATGAAATTTATGTGAAATTCAAATATTCTCTGTAAAATATTTTTTATTTTACAGAGAAGTTTTTTAGAATCACATCACATGCTTTATAGGTATGCTTTCATACAACATAGAATTTTTAATAAAAAAAACCCCACAAAGCCTAAAATATTTGCCTGTCCCTTTACAAAAAAGAAAAATGTTTGCAGATTTTTCTTCATATCAGTTTTTGCTAATCCATTTTAATTCACCTGAAATTGTTTTCATTTTTCACAGTTCTCAAAAATCTACCTACTTAAGAATTCTTTACTGATCTTCTTACTCTTTTCTCATTTCCCTTTATTCCCATCACTCTTGAATTTTCAGTATTTGGGTGTCTCAGATGCCGAGACATACGCCTTGTTTAATAAACAATCATGTTAATGTATTTGATGTGAATCTTTTATATGCGTTGTTGCATTGTTTTGAATATATATTTATATTTATGTAATTAAACTTTATAATAATGAGTTTCCCTTGTCAGTACTTTTGACTCCCCCATTTTATTTACACCTAAATGATCATTATTTTTAATTTCTTTATAGTTCTTTCTAATAAGCATTTTTGTTTATCATATTTTTATCTATCCATTCTAACACTAACAACCCAAGTTGCTTCCAGCTCCTAGCCCCATAAATAGAACTGGAAGAAATATTCTTTGCACAAAGCCTTTGTAAATTAAAGTGATAACTTATTTGGTTTATGTCCTTGGAGCAAAACTTCTATTTTCATAGACTCTACTTACACTAAATTTGTTTAGGTACCAACAATTTAGCCTCAGTAACGACTACTCTGGTGTGTACTCCCAACAGCAGTGAATGAGAATCCCAATAGGAAGGATTTACTTTTTTGAATAAACACAAAGCACAGACTATAGTGTTTTGTATTGAGATAATACTGTATTGTGTTGCAGTATGTTCATTTACAATTTTCACAAAACTGACATTATTTTTATATATTTATATATCACTCAGTGTGTGCACATATGTATTTATTATGTGCAAAATTTATCAGCAACAGATCTTCCCAATACAGGAATTCCATTGTAATTCAATACTTGTCTAGAGCTTTAAACTGATAAACAATGTGCCAAATAGAAATAAAATATATTATGTCATCTATCAATATGGATTAAAGATGTAGATGAAATGAAAGTTGTCAGTCAACTGATCTTAAATGATGGATATGAAGCAGGATTATATGGGTGAGCCCAGTGTAAGCACAAGGGTCTTTAAAAATGGAAGATGAAGTCAGGAGAGTCAGAGTCATGGAATATTGCGATGATGGAGTCAATGGCAAAAAAAGTATGATAAAGTTTCAGCCATCCATTCTTGGCTTTGAAGATAAATGGGCCACACAACAAGGAATAAACTCAAACTTCAGAAAGTGGAGAAGGCACGAAAACATATTGTGCCCATCATATTTAGAAAGATCTGTGGAGGAGCCTCTTGCCTAATGGAATAAATTTCTATAATATATGCAGAAGATCTGGAATGCTTTGACAATGCTGTAACAGCAGAAACTGACAGCTTGCACTGAAAGGATCAGAGAAAACATGAAATGAGAAAAAGCTGCTTCCCATAGGCCGGGATACAGGCTGATGAAACTACTCAGCCACAATCATGCACTGCCCTCCATGCCTTGCTAACAAAATAAGTCTTTTCCCAGAGGACAAAGCCAGGGTCCCTGAAGGAATCTCCTTGGGCCCAGAAGAAGAGCTTTGAGTCACTGAGTGTTGTTCCAGGTTTTAAAATTTTATAAAGTTTTCCCTGTTAGGTCTTAAAGATTGCTAAAAACTCTGTTTCCCCTTCCAATTTCTCCTTTTCAAATGAGAATATCTGTATATGGTATCTTATACTAGTTACTGATTGTGTTTTGGATATAACTTATTTTCATAGGTCTAATGATGCAGAGGAATTTTGCCTCAGGAAGATTCATCCAGAGTAACTTCTATATCTGATTTATTTATTTAGGTGATGAGACTTGAGGCTTTTGAACTGAAATTAAGATGAGATTTTGGACATAGAGTTGATGCTATAATAAGTTGAGACTTTTGAAATGTCATAAATTTATCTTGTCTGTGAGATGGATATGAATTTTTGTGAGCCATTTGGCAGCCTATATAGTGAGCTAAATAATGGCCACACCATGTCCTTATCTGAATTCTCAGATTTTGTGAATAAGTTATCCTACATGTTTAAAGAACCTTTGCAGACATAATTAAGTTAAAAATTAGGAGATCTAATTTTATAGTTAAAATTATAGTTAATATATTCAAAAGAATTTATATGAAGGAGGTAGGAGAATCAGAGAAATGAAAGGAAATAAGATAATGGAAGGAGGAGGGTGGTGAGATTAAAGGAAGGGATTATGAGCCAAGAAAATTGAATGATCCTTAGAAATTAACTTATTAAACAAGTTAAGAAAACTGATTCTTTTCATTTTCAGATCCTTCAGAAAGAAACACAGGCCTGCTAATATTTTATTTAAGCTCAGTGAAATGTATTTTAAAAGAATGACCCACAGAATTAAAAATGAGAAACTTGTTTTACTTTATATCACTAAATGGGCAATTTGTTACCACAGCAAGAGCCAGCTATACAAAAATGGAGTTTATGGTTGTTGTTTTTGGATGCTATGAAAATCTCTTGGATTTCCCCTGAATGAACTGTCTAAAATGGGGGATTACTTGGAGATATCCTGATTTTTCACTTGAAAAGTGCTTTAAGTAGGATCAAATGCAAGCTCAGCTATTATAAAGCTTTCGAGTTGATATGTGTTTCCAACCCCGTGCTGTAAATCACAAGTGAAAGATGGCAGAGATATCTTAGCATCTGGGAAATGCTACAAATTGTGATAATCTTATAAAAGGTATAGATGGTAAATTTCTGAAGAAATGCTAACATAATCTTATAATCTTAAGAGTCTGACATCTAAAAGAGTTCCTGGAAACTAGTAGTCAACAATATTTATTGAGTATATGTGTGATTGCATCACCTGCTCTTCCCAGAAACTTCAGCCGGTTCTCAGCTTTAAGTGTGTGTCCACTGAGTATCCTCTTATCAGCAATGGCCTTCCTTCCCTGCTCAACTCCTTACTATCCATCCTTTCACTGATTTGTAAACACCTTTAAATCATCTCAGCTGTCATCTCTGTGGAACCCTTCTCTACTTCCCTTTGTGTAACCATGATATCTGATGTGTATCTTTATAATAATAATAGTAGTTATTATTATTATCAATTCCTCTTTTATCTCCTTGAACACAAGGTGACCTCCTCCCAATGGATAATCTCCATATTAAGGTCTATATCCATAGCAACTATGCACGATGGGTAGAACTCAGAGATTTTTGAATATGTAGATGAATGAATAAATTACTATGTGAAGGAAGTATATATGAATATATATATATAGTATGTATGTATATATTATATAAACAAATAATATATATATATTATGTGTATGTGTGTAAACATATATGCACATACATACACATAATCTTATATATGATTGAAGGAAGCTTATTTCTTGATTCTTCCCCTAATTATTTGCTTCCTATTCACTATTATGGCTATTTAAATGATTCATTTTTTCCCCCAAATCCATTGTGTGTCTGTGTGTGTGTGTGTGTTTTGTGTGTGTGTGTTGCTGGGGATTAAAACTAAGGCCTTACACTTCACTCTGTGGTAGAGTTACAGCACAGCCCTAATTAAATGTTTCTAATGAGTTATTATCTTGAATATAAAATGGTTCAGGAATCTAGTAAAGTAAGTTCTTTTAATGCCTTTGTGAGTTTTTAAAAATTACTTGGCCTATTAAAATGTGTATTTCTCATCTGAAAAAAATAAAATAAAAACAATAGCAGATTTATATTAGATAATGTGTAAATGCTGTTTCTGATTTTATTTTCAAATCCTTGGTGTGTTTAAATCATGGGCCCTATGGGTGGACCAATGATACAGAATAGAGGACACAGAGACCAATCCACAAAGTTACAACTATCTTATATTTGATAAAGGGGCTAAAAGCATGCAATGGAGGAAGGATAGCATCTTCAACAAAATGGTGCTGGGAAAACTGAAAATCCATATGCAACAAAATGAATCTGAATCCCTTTCTCTTGCCATGCACAAAAGTTAACTCAAAATGGATCAAGGAGCTTGATATCAAAACAGAGACTCTGTGTCTGATAGAAGAAAAAGTTGGCTCTGATCTACATATTGTGGGGCCGGCTCCAAATTCCTTAATAGGACACCCATAGCACAAGAGCTAATAACAAGAATCAACAAATGGGACTCACTCAAACTAAAAAGTTTTTTCTCAGCAAGAGAAACAATAAGAGAGGTAAATAGGGAACCTACATCCTGGGAACAAATTTTTACTCCTCACACTTCAGATAGAGCCCTAATATCCAGAGTATACAAAGAACTCAAAAAAATTAAACAATAAGAAAACAAATAACCCAATCAATAAATGGGCCAAGGACCTGAACAGACACTTCTCAGAGGAGGACATACAATCAATCAACAAGTACATGAAAAAATGCTCACCATCTCTAGCAGTCAAAGAAATGCAAATCAAAACCACCCTAAGATACCATCTCACTCCAGTAAGATTGGCAGCCATTATGAAGTCAAACAACAAGTGCTGGCGAGGATGTGGGGAAAAGGGTACACTTGTACATTGCTGGTGGGACTGCAAATTGGTGTGGCCAATTTGGAAAGTAGTATGGAGATTCCTTGGAAAGCTGGGAATGAAACCACCATTTGACCCAGCTATTCCCCTTCTCGGACTATTCCCCAAAGACCTTAAAAAGAGCGTACTATAGGGATACTGCTACATCGATGTTCATAGCAGCACAATTCACAATAGCTAGAGTGTGGAACCAAATTAGATGTCCTTCAACAGTTGAATGAATAAAAAAAATGTGGCATTTATACACAATGGAGTATTACTCAGCAGTAAAAAATGACAAAATCATGGCATTTGCAGGGAAATGGATGGCACTAGAGCAGATTATGCTAAGTGAAGCTAGCCAATCCCTAAAAAACAAATGCCAAATGTCATCTTTGATATAAGGAGAGCAACTAAGAACAGAGCAGGGAAGAAGAGCATGAGAAGAAGATTAACATTAAACAGGTGGGAGGGAAAGGGAGAGAGAAGGGAAATTGCATGGAAATGGAAGGAGACCTTCATCGTTATACAAAATTACATATAAGAGAAAGTAAGGGAAAAAAACAAGGGAGAGAAATGAAGTACAGTAGATGGGGTAGAGAGAAGATGGGATGGGAGGGGAGGGGAGGGGGGATAGTAGAGGATAGGAAAGGCAGAAGAATACAACAGACACTCGTATGGCAGTATGTAAAAACGTGGATGTGTAACCAATGTGATTCTGCAATCTGTATACAGGGGAAAATGGGAGTTCATAACCCACTTGAATCAAATGTATGAAATATGATATGTCAAGAGCTATGTAATGTTTTGAACACTAATAATAATAATAATAATAATAATAATAATAATAATATGCTATCTACTTTTAAATATAAATCACTTTAATCACAGTGTTCTTATAAAAATATTAGATGAATTTAGTAATATAAAATGTTACTTAAATATGGTAATAATTTTTCCTGAGCACAAGAAATATGTATTGTATTACTAATAAAAACAAAACCAATATAAAAAAATTATGGGCCCTAGAACTAATCCTAGAAACATGTTTCTGCAGTCTTGATGATCGGAGCTTATTAAACCAATAAGAATTCAGTACTGACATAAGTAAAAGAGAAGCTACCCACTGATGTTTCTGGCTTTTTTGTTGCAAACCTCTTCAGATATAGCTAGTGTCCTAAACCAGCTATATGTCATATTATTGTGATATAAGACAATGTTTACTCAGCATGTACACCTGAGACCATGCTGCAATGATTTCATGATCTGTTACAGTATCCTTAGAGTCTCCATAGTCAGAAACTCCACAAAAACCCCTGGATAGTCATAACCAGATTTCCAAATTTCCATATTTTCTCTTTTCAATATACCAAAATTCATTATTCTTTATTATAGACCACTGGGTTATCATGTGGATGATTTTATGTAAATGTTGATATTTTTAGAACAAAAACTTTTTTCATGGATTTTTTTGAAACATTGAATTTTTTCTTAGGAGATATGAGTTCTTATATTACTGAAGTTTTACTTTAAACTTGATAAAATATTCAAGCTCTTTATTTCAACTTTTTCTCCAAGTCTGGAAGAAATAACAGATACAAAGTTTCAGCACCTTTCATTTGTGCCAGCCTCAGAATCTCATTTTCAGACTTTCCAAGAGCTATATGTTACATCAGTTTTGAAATCTTGAAATATTTAAGATGGATTGATTATTGATATGTACTATTTGGTATTAATAATTATAGCTATCATTATTATCTTGACATAAAATATAATGTTTTATTTTTACAAAAATAAAATAAGATATAAATTTGTAATTATAACTTAGAATATTTAACATTAGCAACCACACAGCACCAGCTGATCAGTAAAGGCCAGATCAGTGATAGTAGGGACTTTTAGATGGGAGGCCCAAGTCACAAGGTGTACAGAATCACTTTTAACCAAATATTATTCTATTTCATAGAGTGGCATGAGTATAAATCTCCTCCATTCTTATTTTTACTGTAATCATAATCCTAATTCATGTGCCTATTTCTCTAAATGGAAACTTTATCAAAAACAATGTGGATCTTCTACAACCAATCCAAGGAATGCTTGACTTGAAAATAATTTTTTTGAAAGCCACTTTTTAAAAAAGGAATTAAGATTTCTCATTTATTACGAATAACATTTTATAATTGGTAAGCAGAATTCTCCAAACAAAGTTCTGAATCTCAAATTATTTTGCTAAGATTCTTTGCCCAAAGCTAATGATAAATTTGACAAAATGAAGCAACAAAAATTTACCTTCTCCCTATCTCTTAGTTCCCTGGTTATGTAGTTCTTTCCCATTTCCCCATATATTTCCAATCTATAATCTATACTTCATTATATTTCTCCCTCCATCTTCCTTTTTCCAGATATCCTACCTTTACTCCTTTCCTAAATTCCCAGAAAATATAGCTGCCTCTAACTCTTTACCTCTTATGTGAACTGGGTTTTCCAAAAAATTCAATTCTGAATTTCAACTACAACTGAACATATATAAACTGAAACTGAACTTCAGTGAAATAAGAGCTAAACTTAGAGAATTCCATAATCCCAGGCAAGATGATTATGAAAGAAACGGAATTCTTTTGAATGTTGTGACCCAAAGTTGCCTGCCCTTTTCCAATTTGTGCACATGATTAGTTGGACCAAGGATGTTAAATTCTGAGTTCTAGGCTTTCTCTTCTTTCTTCCATGAAGCTTTGTCACTTCGTTTCCTGCCTTTGCTCCTCTGCTAAAGGCGAGCTATGTTGGCTGAGTCCTTCACTATAGTAAACTATAATAAAGTAACTCTGTTTATTCTCATTTAAAGGGTCTTTGTTCATGTCCATGCCACTGAGTGTGAAATAGGTGGAAAGACATCTACAATGACAAAACTTAGTTCAGAGCCTTGGAGAAAAGAGCTTAGTTTAGCAAACCTTGGAAAAAAGAGCTAGGGAAAGACACCCTATCGTTCTACTAGACCTGATGCTTAGAAGAAGAGTTGCACAACATAACCAACATCATGAAAATCCTAAAGATTTTCTATGAGAAAACAAGGAACTGGTATAAGGAATTTTCCAGAAAACAAAAATGGAGGGAAGCTTCTTTTCAAAGTGATAATAATATATCTAAGAAATTCATCCAACATTATAATTTTATATTTAATCAGCTTATGTTATTTTAGGTATAGAAATTCAAAGAGGAAATTGGTTTGCCCTTTATTCTTTTTATTTTAATTAATTATTTATTTTTCTGATTTCTTTACATGACAGCAGATTTAATTCAATGCAATTCAATTCACAGTACATGTGTAGAGTACAGTTTTTCATTTCTCTGGTTGTACACAAAATAGAGTCACATTATTCCTGTCTTGATACATGTACCTAGGGTAATAATGTCTATCTCATTACACCATCTTTCCTACCCCCATCACCCGTTCCATACCCTCCCTCCCCTTTCACTATCCAAAGTCCCTCAATTCCTCCCATGCTCCCCCACACCCTCACCCTCATTATGGATCAACATCCACTTCTCAGAGAAAATATCCTGCCTTTGGTTTATTGGGATTGGCTTACTTCACTTAGGATGATATTTTCCTCCAACTCCATCCATTTACCTGCAAATTCCATAATTTTATTCTCTTTTAATGTTGAGTAATATTCCATTGTGTAGGTGCTGGAGTTGTGGCTCAGTGGTAGAGCACTTGCCTAGCATGTGTGGGGTGCTAGGTTCGATCCTCAGCACCACATAAAAATAAAATAAAGCTATTGTGTCCAACTACAACTAAAACAAGATATTTTTAAAAATATATTCCATTGTGTATATATAACTCAGTTTCTTTGTCCATTCATCTATTTAAGGTCATCTGGGTTGGTTCCACAGTTTAGCTATTGTGAATTGTGCTGCTATAAACATGTCTGTGTTCCTGTAGTATGCTACTTTTAAGTCCTTTGGGTATAGACCAAGGAGAGGGATAGCTGGGTGAAATGGTAGTTCCATTCTCAATGTTCCAAGAAATCTCCATACTGCTTTTGATATTGGCTGCACCAATTTGCTGTCCCACCAGCAGTGTATGAGTGTACCTTTTCCCTGACATCTTCGCCAACACTTCTTGTTGTTTGTATTCATAATAGCTGCCATTCTGACTGGAGTGAGATGAAATCTTGGGGTGGTTTTGATTTGCATTTCTCTAATTGCTAGTAATGATGATCATTTTTTTATGTGTTTGTTGATTGTGCATCATCTTCTGAGAAGTGTCTCTTCAGGTCCTTGGCCCATTTATTGATTGGGTTATTTATTTATTTATTTATTTATTTTTGGTGTTTAGCTTTTTGAGTTCTTTATAAACCCTAGTGATTAGTTCTCTATCTGATGTGTGAGGGGTAAGATTTTCTCCCAAGACGTAGGCTCTCTATTGCCCTCATAGATTGTTTCCTTTGCTGAGAAGAAACTTTTTAGTTTGAATCTTTCCCATTTATTGATTCTTGATTTTAATTCTTGCACCAAAGGAGTAGTCTAAAGAAAGTTGGGGCCTAATCTGTCATGATGAAGATTTGGGCCTACTTTTTATTTATTTGAGTTTTCTCTCTCCTTCTGTTTGCTAGTGTGACTAAAAGTTTATAAATTTTATTTTTTCTTTCAAAGAATCATCTTTTCATTTTGTCAATTTTTTTTCAATTGTTTCTTTTGTTTCAATTTTATTGATTTCAACTTTGACTTTAATTTTTTCTGTCTTCTACTACATTTGGTGTTGATTTGTTCTTTTTCTAGGGCTTTGAGAAGTAATGTTAGGTCATTCATTTGTTGATTTTTTTCTTCTTTTATGGGAAGAACTCCATGCAATAAACTTTTCTCTTAGTATCGCCTTCATAGTGTCCCAGAGATTTTGATATGTTATATCATTTTTCTCATTTACCTTTAAGAATTTTTTAATCTCCTCTCTGATGTCTTCTAATTCCATTGTTCATTCAATATCATATTATTTAGTCTCCAGGCATTAGGGAAGCTTCCATTTTTTATTTTATTATTGATTTCTAATTTTATTCTATTATAATCTGATAGAATGCAGGGTAGCATCTACACTTTTTTTGGATTTGCTAAGAGTTGCTTTGTGGCATAACATATGGTCTATTTTGGAGAATGATCCATGTGCTGATAAGAAGAAAGTATATTCACTTAATGATGAATGAAATATTCTATATATGTCTGTAAATTCTAAATTATTAGCTGTATTATTGAGTTCTATAGTGTCCTTGTTTAGCTTTTGTTTAGAAGATTTATCCATTGGTGAAAGAGGTATGTTAAAGTCACCCAGTATTCTTGTGTTGTAGTCTATTTGACTCTTGAAATTGAGAAGAGTTTGATAATGTAGATACTCCATTATTTTGGGCATATAAATTTATGATTGCACGGTTCACTTAAGCAGTATGAAATTTCCTTCTTTATCTCTTCTGCCTAACTTTGGTTTGAAATCCACTTTATCTGATATGAGGATGAAAACCCTTGCTTATTTATGCAGTCCTTGTATTTTGTTTCCCAATCTTTCACCTTCAGTCTGTGAATATCTTTTCCTAGGAGATGAGTCTTTTGAAGGCAGTATATTGTTGAGTCTTTTTTATTTTTTATTTTTTAAATCCAATCTGCCAGTCTCCTCTTTTGATTGATGAGTTTAGGCCATTAATATTCAAGGTTATTATTTAGACATGATTTGTATTCCCGGTCATTTTATTTTTGTTTTTAACATGACTTGGTTTCTCCTTTGAGTAGTTTTTCCCTTTAGTGTAGTATCTCCCTTTCCTGATTTTCATTGTTGTTTTTCACTTCTTCCTCATGGAATATTTTGTATAGGATGTTCTGTGGTGGAGGCTTTCTAGTTATAGTTTTTTTAAACTTTTGTTTATCATGGAAGGTTTTTACTTTGTCATCAAATCTAAAGCTTAATTTCTCTGGATATAATATTGTTGGTTAGCAACCATTTCCTTTCAGAGCTTGGCATATATAATCCTAGGATCTTCTAGCTTTGAGGGTCTGGATTGAGAAATCTGCAGAGATCCTATTTGGTTTCTTCCAATATGTAAACTGATTTTTTTTTCTCTTGTGGATTTTAAAAGTCTTTTCTTATTTTGTATACTAGGTATTTTCATTATAATGTGCCTTGGTGTAAATCTGTTGTGATTTTGTACATTTGTTGTTTTGTAAACATCTTGCATTTGATTTTCCAATTCTTACTTCAGGTTTGGAAATTTTTCTGATGTTATTTCATTGAATAGATTGTTCATTCCTTTGATTTATAACTCTATGCCTTCTACTATCCCAATAATTTCTTAAATTGGGTCTTTTTATGTTTTCCCATAATTCTTGGATATTTTGCTCATGGTTTCTTACCATATTCACTCTGTTGGTCAGCTTCATTTTCAAGATTATATATTTTGACTTCATTGTCTGAGGTTCTGTCTTTCAAGTGATCTAATCTGTTGGGGATATTTTCTATTTAGTTTTTAATTTTTTTTATTGTTTCTTTCATTTCAATGATTTCTGTTTGTTTGTTTGTTTTTTTGTTTTTGAAATGATCTTTTGCTTCCTATTTACTTATGTAGCTCTTTATCAAAATGATCTTTTACTGCCTGTGTTTGCTTTCTTATATCAACTTTAATTAACAGAACATTGCAATTATGTACATCCTGAACTCCTTCTCTGACATTCCTTCTGCTGTGCAGGCTATGGATTCTAATAATGTAGTATCTTGATTTGTTTGGGGCATTTTTTCTTCTTGCCCCTGCCCCCCAATGCTGTTCCTGTGTCTTCCCTTCTAGCTAGCACTGGATATTCAAAGTGTTACAGTTTTTACTCTATAGGCTTATAGTGTCCCTGAAGGATTCCAATACCTCTTCTTTAAGGGAGAGATCAATATTAACAGATCCCTATACAAACATTATATCTTTAAGCCAAATAACTCCTATTAAGATGTTTAGAGTTTTGTCACAATAGATAGAAATGTTAAGTTCAATTATTACCTACAACATAAATAGTAGCTTTGCAAAAAGGTCTACAGTTTCTAATGGAGGACAAAAAGAGAACTGGGGGTGGGGTGTAGGATGAGATGTTAAGAAGCTAGGAGGAGGTGAAAATATAGTTATTAGATCTTAGGAAGAGTGAAAGAGAAGTCAAAAGAAGTTGGCTACTAGCAGAAAAAAAAGAAAAAGAGATTTGGGGGAGACAAGTAAGTGGGAAGACAATTGAAAGAGTACAACAAATAAGCAAATATAAAAATTAAGGGGAAAACGTAGAAATAGAAGACAAAAGAATGTACAATATAAATGTAATATAGTATTAAGACATCCTAGTCCTCAGTAGCCTAATTCCTGAAAAGTACTTGGTTTCACAAAAGTTGGGGATGTGAGGGCAGGAAAAAAGAGAGAGAAAAGAAAAAAAAATCTCAAAGGAAAATTAAAGGATTGTTTCTGTTGCAGTTCAGTATTTTTTCTGCTTCCTTTCTCATCCAGTAGGTGGGGTTTTCTGTTGTTTTCTGGTATCTCCATCCTCAGGATGAGGAAGGTTATTAGGGTGAGAGGGTTGGTCTTGGACTTGGAACTCCTGGAGGTGGAGTATAGCACTTGCCAGTCCCAAGGATCTCCTTTGGGGCCCACTTATGTGATGTGGGCACCTGGTCTTATCTTCTGAGATTGCCTGTAGACCTTATAATTCCTAGTCTCTAATTTAGTCTCTAAACTATATCTCACTCTCTCCTTCCCTTTTTACTTACCAATCAGAAACCTCTCTCTAGAGGTCTTGTGGGCTGCACTCTTAGGTCTGCGCACCTGTAGTGGAGAGCTATTTTCTATCAGGAAGATCAGAACCAGGCTTTGTGAGCTAGGGACTGGCCACATAATTACAAGCACTGTGCCTGTTTAGTTGCTGTAGGGGAGAAGGGAGAGTTGCAGGACTATAGGTAACTTGATATTGCTTCTAGGTCCCAGCTGATGTCCCAAGCTGGAAGTTGCCTCAACTAAAGATGGTGATGATGGTTGCAAGGATAACCTAAGATGGTGAAAAAGGTGTCCCAAGATGGAGGCAGCCACTTTCAGAGATGGAGTGTCAGGTGGGCCAGGCGGTGGCATTGGGCAGTGTGTTCAGAGATGCAGCTCTATGGTATGCAATGTTGTGGCAGGCCACTCTCTCTAGACCCTGTCTGGTGTCCCCAGGTGCAGGCTACTGCATGAAGGGGGCTGTAGCAGCAGTTGCAATGTCCCAAGATGGAGGTGACCATAGCAGCCCAATGTTGGTAGATGGGAGTCTACATGAGAGCAGTGACCTGGGTTCCTGCACAGGAGTGGTGGCTGAGGGTCCTGTGTGACAGCAGTAGCTGGGGATCCTGCACAGGTGGGCATCAGGGCATCCTGTGTGCGTGTGCTGATGTGGGGGTCCTGCACAGATGCTGAGGCCAGAGGACCTGTGCAGACACGGCGGATAGGATTCCTGCATGGGAGCAGCTGTTGGGAGTTCACTAATAACTCACAGAGAAACAGTATTCTCATTGCTTGAATCCTAGGTCACAGAGCAACAAGGAATGCAGCCTCCCTCTTGTTGGCTATCTTGGATCTCTCTCCTGCTCTTCATTCTTAAGGTAGGTAACTATAGATCTTATACACAACAGCTAGGATCCTAGTGTAGCTACAATATTTCTAAACTTAAGTCAGAAGGAACTTCTGTTCCCTCATAATTTCTATGGTTTTAGTCATTTCCCTTCTTTGGGCACAGATATTTTATCTGTAAACAAGAAAGCTAAACTGAGTTGCTGTGAGCACTTCTGATATAAGAAAATTTACAATAAAATGTATATGGTCAGCTGCTTCTTGGTATTTTCTGAGGATACATTCCAAAAAATCCACAGGTGCTCAACTATCTTATAAAAATGTTGTGGTATATGTATAAAATCTATATACACCTTCCCTTACATTTTAAATAATTTCTATATTACTTGTATACCTAATACTGTGTAAATGTGTCTTATACTATATTTTTTAGAGAATAGTGATAAAAAATACTCTGTTCATGTTGAATACAGATGCAATTGTTTTCCCAAATATATTTCATTTGTGGTTGGTCAAATCCAAAGATGCAGAATCTGTAGATTCAGAGCCCACTGTATATCTATAACATGACATGCAATGAGATCCAAGTAGTTCTGTAGATACTGTTCTTTAAGGATATATTATGACCTTCAATGTAGTCATTCTGAGACAACCGTACTGTGCTTAACACGAATGGGTATATCAGAGAGAAAAAATAAAATGAGGTTTTTGTATGTCCCTTTCCATCTCAGAAAGAAAAGTAATTGGAAGTCCAATTATTTTAATATTGAAAGTTTCAGTAGTGTACAAAACCTGCACTAGAATTATTAAAATTAATGGAGCTTAACTTTATTCCCCAGACCCCACTCCTCTAGCTTAATAATAGATATCCTTTTCTTTTTATTATTATTAGTATTTTAAATTTCTCTCTCTGAATTTTCTATTCAAGTGTTAAGTACAGCAATCAATTCCAATGAAGTACTGAGAATACAATCTTACAGAATCCAGTGCTCTCTAATATGAAGCTACAGACCAATAATGCTATCTGAATTGCAATATAGGAAGCATAAATTTTCTAGACACAATTAACATTTTCAAACATAACTCACATTCAGGGCTTTTTAGTGTAGGGATTTGTGCACTCAAATTTTCCTTTACAGGATCATTTTGAATAAAGTGCAGGCTTCTTCACTTCCATATGGAAATATTACACAACAGATTTAGAAGAACCCGTTAGGTTTGTTTAGTTTTTATTAGCACCATATTGCACAACTGATGATCTTCAATTTGGAATGCAGATTTTCCTGTTATTCAAATTCAGGACAATAGGACGAGCTCAGGCCAGACATTTTTTTCCAACTGAAAAGAAAACATTTCATCTCTGTGAATGTTAATGTGTAGCCCTGCTCTTTCTAATTTGATTTTATTTCTTAGTTCTTCTCTTTTGGTTCCCTCAGGCTCAGTCTTAAAATTGTTTACCAACCACTGCTTACAATTACTGTATATTCTAATAACATAATGAGGAAAGAGGAATAACATTCCCCAAGCTTGGGATTTATGTCAGCATGTGCCAGGAGGTCCAGATTTCATTGGGATTTAGTGAAAGTTTCCAGTGGAAGGATTCAGTGTTTTGAATATTTCTCTGTTATTTTTTTTTTCTTGTAGTTAAAACTTTCCCTAAGTCAGAGTAATTAATGTCAAATGCAGAAATGTTCTTAGGACTTTGATGGAATGTCAGGATTAAAATTCTGACATTCAGTGTGGCACAGAAATGAAGTGACTTGGTCAAAATTAAACCCAGGACAGTCTTCTTTCATTCCATTAATGTTTATTGGCAAATTGATAAGTCAGGCATTACAGATCTCAAATGTGCAAGTGGACACGAGTAACAATTAGAAGATCTCTGAACTTCAGGAAGTGTGGAGTCTAGTGGGAGAAACAAACCTGGGATGTTTTTTATCCATCTCCAGGTAAACACACTGCAGTGTTATATGGCATTGAATATCATCTTACTAGATTCTAGTCACTTATCATCCAATTCATTTATTTCAGTTTGCAGCAAAATTATGTGGAGTCATTGATGCTGTCTTCATTTCTTGTCTTCCCATAGCAGGGAAGCTTTATCTCTAACACTGCTAAAGAGTCTTATCAGTTTTACCAATGACTTCCACCGTGTTAAATACAATGAATGTTTTTTTTTTCTGTTTTCACCCTATTAAACCTGTTAGCAGCATTTAACTAACTTTGTCTTTCCTTTTTCTTTAAATGTGTCAATTATTTGAACATTCAAATCCATCTGGCTAGCCATCTTCTGTCTACTTATCTCCCTTTTCCCTCATTCTCCTCATTCTTACCCCAAGTCCCCTCTGCTTCTCCTGCCTCACATCTCTGACCTCCAAATAATAAAGGGCAAAGGATTCAGTCTTTGAATAGCATTCATTCTATGCTGACTCCCTATGAGCTCTCATCCGGCACTATTGTTCAATCACTCTACACAAAGGATACATAAAATTTTAGATTCAGATCTGGCCTCTCTTTCAAAGTAGATTTTAGAAGTATTGCAAACAAAGTATCTTCATGTCCAAACTCTTGAGTTCAATTTTCTATACCCAAACCTTTCAGAAATTAATAATAATAATAATAATACTGAAAAACCTACTATTATTTTTCCCCAGCTTGTCCAAAGCCATTCTACTCAACCTGTTGCCCATGTCATACATCTAATCCATTAAGGGAATGCTGCTGGATCTACTTCACCAGAAACCCAGAAACTCATTCCTTTCCACTACCACTCTTCTCAGTCTGGCTTACTATATTTGCTCTCCTAACCACCATTTCTGTGTCCTCCATCTTTTTACATAGAGAAATAACATCCTCAAACTTAAATCATACCTTCCCACTCCTTTAATCAGAGTTGTCTAATGACTCCCAACCTCACTCAAAGCAAAAACAAACAAATAAACAAACAAAACCAAGCCTTGTTATGCCTTTCATTATCATGTGTGTTCTGGCTTTGGACTATCTCCTTGAGTGTACCCCGATTATCCCTACCAACTAGGTGCCCATTTCTCCAGATATGTTCTCCTCTTTTTAGCTCTTTTAAACATGAAGTACACCTTCATATCAGAAAATTTTTACTTTATGTACTTTTTTTGTTTGAAAAAAGCTCTATTGAATATTCACAGGGTCCTTTTCCTGACTGGCCTTGATTCACATAAGGTCTTCTCAATGAACCCTTACAACATGAGTGGCATCTTGTGGCAAATGAATTGTCACAACCCATTTACTCCTATTCTTCCTCTGCAAAAGGGCAAGTTCAGTCAAATGCACATTCATTATATTTGAATTGTCTGCTGTTTAAAAGCCAAGTTGTAGGCTATTGATAGGAACTGAAAGCATTTCCTTTTAGTTTTTTTTTTTTTTTTCTGTCATGTCCTGAGACAATAATAGCTTGGTGCTTAATTATTTTCCTTGGCTCACACTCTTCACCTTCTCAGCTGTCTAGTCTCAAGAAAAAAAATAACAACAGCAAATCAAAACAAACAAAAAGCCATTGAAAGACATCTTCAAATTTATGCCTTCTGTCCCCAAAAAGAAAAGATAAAAGAACAGAGATAAATGGGTAATTTTGTTGAATAATTTATTTGGTTGTTCTTCGAAGAATCCATCCTGACTATCTTGGAATAGGGCACAAAATAGGTTCCAAATGCATCACAGAAATTGACCATGTCTCTATGCTTTTTAATAGAAGAAAGAGATGTTCAACTGGAATTATTCATAGACAGAAGGATCGTTTACTTCCTAATGCTCAAACTGAGTTGCAGTTAATAGATTTATTTTGTATGGAAAAAATATAAGCAGTACATTTGAAAGCAGTGTATATTTAATCCCAACATCTTCCAACTTCATTTTATAGGAAGCTCTTCTGTTCATTTATGACTATAACTCATAAGTGGCAAGAGTAAACCTGTTCATTTAAGTTAACAATAAGTATGTAAAAGGCACATAGCTTATTTATCTGCACCCTTTTAATAAAATGATTCTCCAGATAATTCTGATTAATGGTTTTCATTGTAGACTAGGAGAAGAAGTCTCATAATCTGACAAAGCATTTATCTTCGAATTGGAAAAATCTTAAAAATGATTCGATTAAATTATTGGGGGCTGGGAACGTAGCTCAGTGTCAGAGCACTTGTGTAGCATAGGAAAGTCCTAGGTTCAGTTCCTCTCCCTTCAAAGTAAAGCAAAATAAAACAACAAAAACTCCAGCAATTCTGCTGTTGAATATTTTATACCATTTTATTTAAGTACATGGTTTTCCTAAGGTGGTTAATCTAATAGTTTGTTGTTTGCAAGTTATATTAGGGAAGAAAAACAAAGACTCATAATTGCTATATATTGTTCACTTTGGAGATTATTGGTTATACAATTTGTATCCTGTTATTTTATAATTGAATATTTTAACTCATGAAAAATATAACTTGCACCAAACTTTATTTAAAATTGGAGTTCTCAGCACCCAGACATTAAAAAGCATTCCTTTAATACTCAAAATTTCAGACCTCCAAAACCTGTTTTTGATTGTTATCTTCAAATGCATTTAAGTAGTTATAGATCAAGCATAAGAATAAAGAATGAAATTAATAACACTCATTGACTTTATGGTTCAGAATAAATTTGCAGAATCACTTTAAATGTAGGAACTACCACTTCCAGAAGGGAACTGTGACCAGATACATGCTGATCTGCCAATTTATTGAGACACGGTTTGTATTCTCAGTCATATATGTTTATTTTTATTACTTAACTTGATTTGTTTGATATTTTTGTTATTTAACTTGATTTATTTGATTATTGTTTTCCTTTAAGGTACTCCCTCCCTCTGCTGATTTTCATTGTTGTTCTGTTTTCTCTTCATGAAATATTTTGCCAAGGATGTTGTGTAGTACCAGTTTTCTAGCTATAAATTCTTTTAACTTTTGTTTATCATGGAAGGTTGTTATTTTATCATCAAATATGAAGCTTAATTTTGCTGGATACAAGATTCTTGGTTGACATCCATTTTCTTTCAGAATTTGATATATGTTGTTTCAGGATTTTCTAGCTTTGGGGTTCTGTGTTGAAAAGTCTTTCATTATCCTAATTGGTTTCCCCTTATATGTAATCTAATTCCTTTCTCTTGTGGTTTTTAATATTCTCTCCTTATTCTGTATGTTGGGCATTCTTATTATAATGTCCCTTGGTGTGGATCTGTTGTGATTTTGTACAATTTGGTGACCTTCAGGCTTCTTGAATTTTGTTTTCCAACTCATTCTTCATGTTTGGAAAGTTTTCTGGTATTATTTCATTGAATAGATTGTTCATTCCTTTGGTTTGGAACTCTATGCCTTCTTCTATTTCAATAACTCTTATATTTTGTTCCAGGATCTTCTTTTTAAATTTTGTTCCAGGTCTTTTTATGCTATCCCATATTTTTTGAGTGTTCTGCTCATGGTTTCTTACACATTTTCACTGTGTGGCCTACATTCATTTCTAGATTATAAATTTTGTCTTCATTGTCTGATGTCCTATATTTCTATATTCCAAGTGGTCTGTTTGGTTTATTGTTTCTTTCATTTCAAGGATTTCTGTTTTTTTGTTTTGTTTTGTTTTTAAGAACCTCTATCTCCCTGTTGAGGTGATATTTTGCTTGCTGTATTTGTTTTTGTAGCTCCTTGTTATAATGATCTTTCGCTGCCTGTATTTGCTCTCTTATATCTTCCTTCAGTTCACAGAACATTTTAATCATGTACATCCTGAACTCCTTCTCTGTCATTTATTCTGCTTTGCTGGCCATGGATTCCAATAACGTGGTATCTTGATTTGTTTGGGGCACTTTCTTCCCTTGTCTTCTCAGGTTTCTTGTGTTTCTTCCCTTCTCTGTGGGTCTGAGATGTCACTGTTTTTACCCTGTTGATCTGTAGTGCTCATGTAGGGCTCCAAAACCTCTTCTTTGTGGGGGAGGACAATGTTAACAGATCCCAATATCAACAATATACATTGCTATGAACAATTCATTGTTATTAAGACATTTACAGTTTGGTCACAATGTACAGAAATGTTGGATTTGATAATTATTTATACTATAATCAGTAGGTTTATAAAAGGGTTTACAGTTTCTGACAGTGGACAATGAGCTGGGGGTGAGGTGTAGGATGATATGCTGAGGAAGTAAGATTTGAGGATATAGAATTAATATTTCTTTGGAAGTGTGAAAGAGAAATCTATGGAGAGGGTTAGTAGCAAGAGAATGGACAAAAAAAGTTTTGGGCAGACAAGTATATGGGAAACCAGTCGAGTACATAAAATGAACATACATGTGTATTTAGAAAAAAAAAGAGGATGTTAAAATAGTAAAAATTGGAGGGGAAAAGGAAAACAAAAGAAGAAAAAAAGGGGAGGTGTCATATACAACACCTCTGTATTATATTATTTAGATGTCCCAGTCCTCAAGACCCTAATTCATGCAAAGTTCTTGGTTTCACATATGTTGGGAATGTGAGGGTGGGAGGATAGAGGGAGAAAATAAAAAAGAAAAAACATTTCTCAAAGGAAGAAACCAGGATTGTGGCTAGTTTTAGAGATCCGTATCTTTCCTGCTTCCCTTCTCATCGAATAGGTGGAGTTGTCTGTTGTTAGCTGGTGTCTCTGCCCTCAGGATGGTGAAGGTAACCAGGGTAGGAAGGCTGGTCCTGGCGCAGAGTGCCTAAAAGTGAGTAGTGGCATCTTCTAGTTCCTTCAGGGAGACTACACCTCAAGGGTCTCTTTTGGGGTCCAGACATATGACTTGAGCACCCAGTCCTAACATCCTATTTTGCCTGAAGATTTCCCAGTTCCTGGTCTCTCTATTACTCTCCAAATTTTTGCCTGTTTCCCTCTCCCTTTACAGTTTTCAATTGAGGGAACTCTCTACCCAAGGCTCCTGTGGGCAGCCCCCTGGTCACACTGCACACCCGTCCCACTGACAGCTGTTTTGATTCGGGCAGCTACTATACTAGATTACCACTGCTGGGTAGAGGAGGATGTTGGAAACCAGATACCTGTCCAGCTGAAGATCCAATCTTGGAGCTGCCCCCACCAAATATGGCAAGGAAGGTGAGCCAAAATGGAGGCAGTCTGCTTCCAGTGCTGGGGTGTCAGGTGAAGTTGGGGGAGCTGAGTGATGGCATTGTGCTGAGGTTAGGTAGCAGCTGAGTGATCTGCGGGGAAGCAGAGCAAAGTCTGGGAGTTTTGCAGAGGTGCTAATAGATGATCCTGCTAAGGCACCCCTGAGCCCTGTGTTGGCTAAAACTTTGGGAGTTGGGTGTCGGGAGCCAGGAGTCCTTCCGGAAGCTGAGGCCCTGAGCCATGCATGGGGTGGGGGGATAGGGGCACAGCACTAATGATTTCTGCACAATAGCAGCTGTATAGGTGACCTCTATCATTCTCAAAGATGCAATATTCCCACTAGGTGAGGTCCAGATCACAGAGCAAGACAGAATGCTGCCTCCCTCTGGCATGCCATCTTGGATTCTCCTGATTTGCCAATTTGAAACTACTGTTTGGATGTGTTTCTTTTTTTTTTTTTTTTCCTTTTATTTTATCAGAAAAAAAAAATTCCAGTTTGTCCATTTTGGTATTAGGTGTTTTTCTTCCTTTCCTACTCTCTATTTTAAACATTAAAACTGTTCTTCCTGTAAGCAAGAGCATCTAATTAAGGCATCCAAATGTTATACAGCTTTATGATTCAAGAAATCAACTGGGGCACAAGTAATAAGTTATATGCAACCCGGGATTTTAGTCTAATGGAAACATATGTAAGACAGTGACAAGGGAAATTCAGATCACTCAGTTGGATTCTGCAGCAGTTAGCACAGAACATATGTCTAAAGCTGATTTATCTGTTCATTTTATTGTCACTTGAACATTCAAATATTTAAACATTTAGTATTAAAAAATACTTGTGCTAAATTTGGTTTCAGATTTTTAACTGTAATAACTTTTAACAGTTTTCTTTAAATGTTTTTAAGAAGTAAAATATGAGGATGTATAAGTACTTCAATCAATGGAGCCAAGTGCATCTGTTGTCCACAATGAACTAGCAGTCATTCTCACAAGGAGAATTGTTTGAGAAAGTGTACATTGTTCTTGAAAATGGTGAAAAGAAATATGTCTATATTGCTTGTTATTAAAGTTTAGATTTTTTTTTTATTGAAGGATAAATCTCCTTAAAGGAGCATACTCTATTTAATAGTGTGTCATTAACCCATCAGTAGTTAGTATATATGTTTTCATTAGCTTTTGGAGTAGAAATAGTGAAATTGTCAGTTTTAACACTGATATTTTTTGTTATAAGAAATGCTTTTTATATCTCTTACACATGTTTTAGAATCAATTCTACACTCTAAAAAATCTTAGAATAATGGAATGGAAATGCAAGTTCAAAAAGGAAATTGATTGTACAATAAGGATAGTCTTTTTTTTAATTTCTAAAATTTAGCAGCTCTAGATGCCATATGAGATTGGACACTCTATGTGACCACAGATGCACTATTTATCTACTGTGAAACTACATTTATCTCACAATTAGAACACAATTATTCTCACAATTAGAATAATTATTAAGATGAGAGATGAATATAATATTGTATGTAAATTCCATAACATTACTTTAACAAAGAAAACACTCCCATTTTTTTGTTTTTCTAAAATTTGTATTTTTAAAAATTTTAAAATTTGTTCTTTCTTTTTAAATATACATGACAATGGAGTATATTTTGACATATTCATACAAACATGGAGTACATCTTACTCTAATTAGAATCCCAGCCTTGTGGTTGTACATGAAATGGAGATAACTGTGGTGAATTTATTTGTCGGATTCATTCCACTGTATTTCCTATTTCCTGTTCCCTTTTCCCTTCTAGGTTTTGCTTTTGTTGCTCTTTATTTTTCTTTCCATTCATTCTCTCCCAAAACGTCCTGTATACCTGCAAGTTAGTCATCTCTGCATATCCCCATTAAGTGGGCTCAGTATCTGATATATGTGAGGAAATTCATACAATGCCTGGAAATATATTGAAATAGAGTAAATAAAAAAGTAATTTACATATGGGCCAAAATAAATTCTATTTAGACCAGAAAATGAATTATCTGAAAATGTGCAAATGTATCCTAACATTTGGCAAATAATCCACTTCACATTTTCAGAATTAAGAAGAAGAAGAAGACAAGTTGGTCTTGGAAGAAAGTTGCTTGTATAGAAAAGAGTTTATAAAGTACTCAGAATATGAAAATGTCTCTGATCACATATCAGGGAAATATAAAAATAACAAAATGGACCAAATGCAAATTTAACAACATATACTTTATCCTACATTATGGCCAACCATTGCCTACCAAATAGGAAATAGATGTCTCTTGGACAAGATTCAGTTTTCTCCTTTTCTCCAAAAGTATGTGCATTTTTCTTTTTTACTGACAATTTCTCATAAGTTCAGGATAGAGATATTGATTTTCTCTGGATGGGGTGCTAATCATTATCCATTTTTGGAGTGAATCCAAGACAATAAATTAGAGCATGCTATCAGCCATGGTTGACTTGTAATGTAGAACCAGGAGATTAAAAAACCTACATGCAAAAATAACCTTGAATCTATTGGATAGGAAATAAAAGTGGAAACAAAATGAGGTGGGCTCCAAGTGTAAAGCCTGATTAAGAAAATGGTAGAAATGGCTAACGAACGAAAACTAGGATCAAAAAGTATTCTGGAAGGTAAATTGTTATAAATTACATATGATCAGGGTGCCACAGAAAATAACTCTACACAATTAAATCAGGGCTTTACAGAAGACGAGTCATCAGAGGCATAGTAAAGGACAAGTCACATAGGAAGGTGGGAAGGAATCACCCCACAGTGAGAGAAGAGCACATGCAACTCTGTCACTCTGAGTAATGTTTATGACCAGGGTACAAGGTGACAAAAATGAGGGAGACTTGGCAAGAAAGAAGGCTGGACAAGTGGGTCGCAATACAATCACAAACATAGTTTTACATGATGATACATCCTTTGCAACTAAGAATTCACTGAACAAAAGTGAAATAATCAGGACATGTTTGGAAACTCAAACAAGAAAATGAGATGCTGGACCTCAGTGATGTTGAAAGTCCTATCTTGTCTTTCCAAGATAAGGGTATTTTACCTATCAGTAGATAAATGGACAGATTAATTTTAAAAAAAGTTATAAAGACAGCCTAGCATAGGAAAATAATAAAGAGGATTGGATGTCTCAATGTGATGAAATTGGAAAAGAAATCCATAACTAAAAGTGGGGATGTTGAGGCCCTCAGAGGACATGAAGAAAGACTACCACTGAATTCCTGGAGCTTGATGTTCTATCTAAAGTTGGATTCTGGTAAATGATAGCTACATCTAGATTATGTATATTGTTGCTTGTCGGATACATAGGGGAAAATGGGATAGAGAATAGTACAGAGCAGGAAATCAAACCAAGAAGTCAGGCTTAGTGTATTACACATAAAAATGTTGTGCCAAAGATATTTTATAGGACTTGAAAAATTGGGAACATTTAAACACTTTTAAAATAAACAGTAATATATAAATTGTTACCATATAATTGATCCCAGAAAAGTCAGAAACTGAGTGCTACTTTCAGAATTTGGGGGGTTTCCAAAGAGATACATTATAATTTATACAACTCAGAGAAATCTTAAAAGAAGCAACACTACCCAAGTCATTCTAACCCTAATATAGCAGTAATAGCAAAACAGAAATATGATAGCAGAAGGAAAGTTAAATAAAAACCAATCTCTAACACAAAGGCTTATGTGAAGAAATCCTATTTGAAATATTAATTTTTCCTGGAAATACATTTGATTACAAAATATAACTTATTTTGCAATATAACCTTAGAAAAATAAGGTTTATTTTTTATTGGTTGTTCAAAACATTACAAAGCTTTTCACATATCATATTTCATACATTTGATTCAAGTGGGTTATGAACTCCCATTTTTACCCCAAATACAGATTGCAGAATCACATCGGTTACACATCCACATTTTTACATAATGCCATCTTAGTGACTGTTGTATTCTGCTAACTTTCCTATCCTCTACTATCCCCCCTCCCCTCCCCTCCCATCTTCTCTCTCTACCCCATCTGCTGTAATTCAATTCTCTCCCTTGTTTTTTTTCCCTTTCCCCTCACAACCTGTTATATGTAATTTTGTGTAACAATGAGTGTCTCCTTCCATTTCCATGCAATTTCCCTTTTCTCTCCCTTTCCCTCCCACCTCTTGTCTCTGTTTAATGTTAATGTTTTCCTCATGCTCTTCCTCCTTGGTTTATTTTAGAAATACAAAGACATTTATGAAGTATAGGGAGTTACCCACTATATGTCAATATTTATCAAGTTTTTAAAAAGTAAAGTCAATAGAATATACTGGAAAAGATCATTATAAAAGTGCAACATGATACTGAGCTCAGAAGCAGACACATGTATGGAAACTATGTTGGAGAGAACTTTCCCCAAATCCAAATGCTATGTTCATACTTTGCTCCATTTTTCAATTATATTATCCAGGCAAACTTTTTTTGTGTATATCTTGTTTACATATATAAGCTTGTTCATTTCATCATTTCTTGTAATCACATTAAAAATAATCTAAAGTTATATTCATAACAGAAAAGAAAATGTATTATGATATTATATTTTGAAAAATGTTAGATTAGTTAAAAGCAGAGACTTTGAAAAGATGCACATACAATATAACAGTATCATTCTGAATGGTTGTATGTATTTTCACTGTGTTTTACTCTACAAATTTTGTAATTCAATTTTCTTAAAATTAGAAAAATAAAGAAGAAACGCTTTGAATATGATATACAGCTAGAAGCTTCTGGAATGACTCCATGTTGGAGATTATAAAAGTGAATTGACAAAGGACCTGACAAACCAAATTGTTTGGGATTTGTAAGTAGAGATATGATTTTAAAAGTCTTTCTAACTATAATTAAGAGTAATTGATGGAATGCAGAAGTTCTGGGGGGAAATGAGACAGTTGTAGTAAAGCAGAAAATTTAGATAAAAGCCCTACTATTACATGCATGTCAGATGCAGACTTTGGGCCTAAATTACAATATTCTAATCTTAGAGTAGCAGACAGTTTTAGGAAAGAACTACCCCCTATCTGAAGGAATGTAACATGATTAAAAAAATTATTAACATAAATGGGATGAAGACAGTGGAGAAGCACTAGGAGAGAGAAAAATCCATGTATCAAATATATGAAAATTCTAAAATATTTATACATGTATGCTTATAAACATATATGTATGTATCTAACAGTTCTATTGGAAGTAAACTCATTATAACATAAAATTAACCACCAAATTAAAATTAAATATTTACTATATCCACAATATTGTGCAAATATCATTTAAACTATCCTAAAAAAGTTCTAAAATGTTCTAAGATATTCCATTACCTCACAAGAATCTCATTTATCTATTAGTCACTCCCCTGTCCCTAATCTCTATTCCTTGATAACTACCAATAAGTTTTTTTGTCCCTAGGATACTTAATCTGCATATTTCTTATAAAAAGAATGATACAATATGTCATCTTATATTTCTGCCTTTTTTGATAAGATTTTTGAGGTTCATCTATGTTGGCACGTGTATCAGTAGTACTTCATTCCTTCTTATGGTTGAATGATACAGTATTGTTTTCCCTAACCAATTTTTATCCCCTGAATTTTTGTTTGCTTCTTTGTTTATGATTATTGTGTAAACAAGCTTTAGTATTTTTTAGTGTATATCAAACTTTTGTAGGTCTTATATTTTAAAACTTGTTTTGCTTTTGTATGAAAATTGTACTAAGGCTCTTCATCCCATAGTTTAGAACTGCATAGTTCTGAGAAATATGGATAGAATACCCCAAAACACAACTGCCCTCATACACATACACAACTATCTTGTGATTTTGTTTGTAGATGTACCAGGAGAAGAACTGAAAATATACATAATTACCAATGTACATTGCAATTGAATTAATTCCACCAAAATGTTATCCAAATGTCCCAAATATTGAATTCATATTGAATGGAGGAATGATGCAAAATTTACACCTTACTGATTTCTTTCTTTAGGTAGTAACATATCATCTTATTCCTGTTGAAATATACTGTATTTTAATAATGATAGCATATTAGCCCCTTATAATATTTTCTTTCTTTAAGAGTTGCATGGCATAACTAAATAATTATTTAGCATTATCTTGAAAATATGATTTAGTAATGCAAAGTTGGAAAAGGAAAGGGAAGGATATATGCCTATGGTATAGCTACTGTCTAAGAACATTACTAACAGACAAATGTTTCCTCTGTTCAGCCTAGACACTCACACTAGACACTGAGTGAGTTCAAAGACCAGGTAGCAAGTGAGATGAACCTACAGACAAGAGTTGGGCATAAGATGGAATAGGCAAGTATTAAGATTCTAAGTTCTGATCAATTTTATTTCAGATTTGAAGAAGCCTTTTGAATTGTCAATCATATAACTTGAATATAGATTCTCTAAGGATAAAAAATATATAAATATTGGTTTCTATGTTTACTTATTCAAATTTTTATTAAAAAGATGAGTGTTATCTTTAATTTCTTATCCCATTTAAAAAGTCACCACCAATATTTTCTGACACTGATAAAACAAAAACTGGCTAAGAGAGATAGGAAACAAATACATAGTCCATAAATAAATACAAATTTGGAAATACAACTCTAAATTTCAAAAACAGGCAAAATAAAAGAAATCACTTTAAACTTAGCACAACAGTGGTTATTAGGAAGGGAGATAGGAGGTAGGAAGATTGAAAATGCTGGGCTTATAGGATGTCAATGAAAACATTTTTAAGGCATCTGGCAAACACCTTATAATTCTTTGATAAGTGTACATATATTTTTATTATCATTTTCAATACAATCATGAGTTTCATAATTCAAAAATTATCACTTCCAATATCCTAACTCGGACATCAGAATTCATTGTTGTTCTCCCTCTGCCAGATTTGGTTATGGACTTAGAGTTTCAGTTAGTATCACTGGGCTTGGATGCTGAACAACCAGGTTATTTCTTTTTTTTTTTTTTTTTTATTGTTGGTCATTCAAAACATTACACAGTTCTTAATACATCATCTTTCACAGTTTGATTCAAGTAGGTTATGAACTCCCAACTTTACCCCGAATACAGATTGCTGTTTCACATCAGTTACCCTTCCATTGAACCAGGTTATTTCTGAAGAGGTCTTCATCCCTCTCCCAATCACCTCTAACCTCTCATTGTTGTATTTCCCTTTATCTCATTTATTCTCCTAACTTCAGTATATATATTAGTGGTTTTGAAAAATATGTAACCTAGATATCTATTTTTCTTTCGTTTTTGCATTTATAAGCATGTAGTCAACTGCCAAAGTTCAGGATCAGATTGTTAAAGCACAGACATACAAATCAAGATCTTACTTGGTATCACATATTACTAGTAACTTCAAATGACACAGGCAATCAAGGACCTTGAATGAATCTAGGAGGGGGTTTGTGACATGGAGTCTGGCTTCCCACATACTGCCTAGTATGCTTTTCATACTCTGCAGAGATCAGGAACAGCAAAGAGTCATGATGTCAGTGGACCTGAGTCCCCACAACATACACAGATAATCACCCTGTAAAATTGCCCTCAGGAGCTGAGAGAGATTGCGCTAAAGGAACATATTAATTTCCCCAATTTTCTTTGCTCAACATTCGGAAGCAGAATTTCCCATCTCTTTGGACTGAGTAAGCTCTTGGATTCCTGAAAAAAGAATTCCATGAAAGATAGACTTTAGGCAGGAGATGATGACTGGGGAAAATGTGTTAACGAGACCGCCCTGTGATAACCTTTACCCCTTTTATTCTATGTTGCAAGTGGGAAATGCCCCCAGGGAAAGAAAGCTAGGCAGGTGTCCTGTTCTTATCTGCTAATTTCCTGGGAAATTAATGAATGTTATCTGTTAGGTAAATGGGTGTTTTTTTTTTTCTAATTAGGATCCTATTCTGGTGGTTGTACATGATGCAGAGATTCACTAGTGATATATTCATTTAAGAACATAGGAAAATTATGTCAGATTCATTGTACTGTCTTTCTTACACTCCATGTATGTTTATGTTAAAATACACTCTACTGTCATGTGTATCTAAAAAGAACAAATAAAAAATTAAAAATAAAAGGATTAAAAAAAGGAAAGAAAAGAAAAACATGGTTAATCCATTGGATTTCCTTAGTACCATGTTTTTAGTAGTAGATTAATCCAGAACCAATGAATGAATTTTGAAACAAGAACCAGGGTTTAAAATTCTTTCTTCAAGCTTTGAAATATTATTCAGACTGCTTCTACGTTTGTAAGACAGTTCTCCTATACCATTCTTTCCGTCTTTCTCTTTGTCTCTGCCTGTTTTTCTCCATTTCTCTCTCTCTCTTTCTCTCTTTCTCTCTCTCTCTCTCTCTCTTTCTCTCTCTGTGTGTGTGTGTGTGTGTGTCTCTTGCACATATGCACACCCCATAGAGATACACCTATACCTTACCTTTCTCTCCACAGCAACTCAGTTGGGGCTTATTTCTTTTTTAATTTAATAGATTCCATTCCCCAAACAAACAAAAAAATCTCATTAAAAGTGAAAACTTCTTTGCCTTATCTGAAATCATGGGCAATTTATTTTGCTTATTCAAGTTTTTCCCTATAAGGTACCTTACAATATTTCCAATGGCTATGACTAAAATTATTGACTTAAATTATGACTAATTATTGACTAAAATTATGGTAGTATCTGAAACTTGGAAGCAGCTTATGAGATCAATAAAAAATTATGAAGAGAGACTCTTTCTTGTATGTCAATTCAGGTTAAATGTAACCAAATGACAAGAATCATCCAATTGAAGAAAGACCTACATTCTTAGAGCTTTTTGAAACTTTTATTAATTTCCTGCTCATATTTGTCTTGTTTAAACATGTCTTGGCCATTGTTATTTGTGATAATAAAATCTTTTAGATCAATAATAATTTAAAAAAAAAAACTTAAATATTTTAAAATAGTTTAACCTAAAATAATACTCTGAAAACAATTATTTGGCAATTGTAATTTCTGTCTTCATTTCAAAATAATTTTGTGCCAAAACGTGAAGTTGTGCAGGACCCAAAATATTTCTGGGATAGGTTATACATTTCAATTATCTGTTTTTAAAGATATTTTTATATTACCCATGGAATTGTTGTCTTCATTTGTGGTAGATATTCTTTCTGAACATTTTGCATTTTTCTAAGGTGTAAGTTAAAGAGACATACAATACAAAGAGAAGCATGCTTATTTTTTTCATGTATTTATAATTATGTGACATTTTAATTTTTATTGGTAAATTATAATTATTCATAATAATAGGTTTCATTATGATGTATTCACACCTACACACAGCATAATTTTTTCAATTTAAGTTGAAATATGTTATTTACACAAAGTTAGAACTTAATTTTACTGTCTTTAATAGATCAGATTAATAAGTAATATTTTAAATAAAGTTATAGAAAGAATTTAGCTATTAAAATATTCATAAAATCATATATATAGGGGTTCCCATCTTACATTTTACCTAAAGCTCCAAATATGATCCAGTATCATGCTGTCAGAGTCTATCTTTATTTAAAATTTTGATATTTTGTTCATCATGGATTTTTTCATATTAATCTTCATATAAAAACAGCTTGGTAAAATTTTATTTATCTTGAGTGTTTTGGTTTCCACTTAAATTTTGCACACAAGGTAAGTACTTCATTTATCTCATCTTAATTCTGGTCTTAGGAGAATCAACTCCGTGAGTGCTAGTTACAAAGAAATGATGTTCTGATGATGCCTTGAATCTTTTGGTAACCTGATACTAGAAATGATTTTTTTTCACTGATAGAAGGAAAGACATTCCTCTTTGTGCTCAAACCAAAATTGATTGGATTTTCTGATGTTACAATGTAAGTGATCCTACTACACAGACAGAAAAAAGAATTAACTTATAAATTGTAATCTTTAATTGCTTTTTAAACTTTATACCTTAGTTGGTAGTTCTTTTTCCTATAATGAAATAAAAATATTCTAATATAATACATAATTTATGTATTGTCATAGTGATGTATTCCATTCCTCCATGACTCCTCTCTTCTTCCCCTCCTTCCTCTCACTAATTCCTATCCTGTACTCTGCTGGTCTTTCTTTTATTTTTTTGAAATCTTGTTGTTGGGTTTTTTGAGTTTTTTTGTTTTTTTGTTTTTTTACTATCTCAGACTGGCTTATGTCCATCTACTTTCCTACAAGTGAAATAATTTCAATATTTATGGCTGAGTAAATATTTATTTTATCTATATTTATCCTTCTATTGAGTTAAAATATTTGAATTATATCTATTTCATAACCTGTACACTAATGGCTTCTCCCTTATTTTATTTACTTATTTTGTTTTGTAATTTTTCATTTGTAATTTTTATAAGACCTCCCTATGATATGCACCCATTCCAATTCATTTGATCATTCCTTGTTTATTTCTTCATTTACTTCATATTATGTTGTTCATTCCAATATCTCTGTACCTAGCTCCTGGTTGAGAGTGATGGAACATCATCTTATCTGTTGTCCATTGCCCTCCTTTAAATAGAAACAGTCTGATATTCTCACCTACTTCCACAACTTCCACATTAATGATCTATGTGGGAATATATGTGGGACTTCTGGATAAATGATTTAATATATTTAATTCTCAACTTAGAGACAAATTTCTTTTCAGAATTCCTGCTCCACATGTACTAAATGCAAGCCTACTTCGTGCCATCACTTGTTATTTATGTACTTCTCTGCCATTCCCTTTAGATGAATGTAACATGGAAAAATATGAACTATTTCAGAACTGTTTTAAACATAAGTGATACTTGCACTATTTTATAAATTCCATATTGACTTTCAATAGTGTGTGTTAATGCTTTCCATCTTTTGAAATTGAGGTGTCTCCTCAAAGAACAAGAAGAAAAAAAAAATGAGAGACATGCAACCTTATATCTAAAGAGCAAGAGAAAAGGGGTAAGTGAAAGGAAGCGGTTATAGAGATAAATACTCATTTCCTCTATCCTTCCCAGCTATTTTATACTGATTGTAATTTTTAAATGCTGTGAATACACATGCCTTCAACCCGACATGAATGCCCACAGTAACCAATGATACTGATCAGGCTATTGTTGATGTGATCATCCATATCACTGCTGCCAATGCTTCTGGCAGGAATATGACCTTCAAATACCAAATTTTGCTGTCCTCCACACATCCAGGATCAGTGCCAGCATGGACTGCCGTGTCACTGGTGATAATAGCACTTACCACAAATGCTCTTGCTGCAATCAACATTATCACCGTATCAACAGCATGGCCAATGTCAGTTAGTACATGTGGCACTCCTGCCTCTGCTACCACTGGAGCCAATTCTATAATCAACTTATGCCACACATGCAACCTAAGGCTTCCTAGAAATCCTAGAATCATATTTTGTTATTTTTTTTAATTTAAAATTTATTTTAAGTTGCATTTGCAAAATAGGATTGTGATGTATTTGGCATTAATGTGATCTTAAACTTACTTTCCAAATTTCTTATATGCATAGAATACACCAGACTCCTTACTATGTCATATTACTAGTTCTGAAGTTGATTAATACCAGGACAGGCCTGTTAAACACAGTGGTCTTTGCTACAAGTTTTGAGAATTGACAGTAATATAGGAGAGGCTTAAATAAAAATTTTCTTCCTCAGAATACAGAGTTCTTATATATTTTTTATTTTTAGATGTAAAAATATTAAAAACTCATAAAGTGAAAAAAGTAGTGAATTGTATAAGAAATGTTAATAACAATATGCAAAATAAATCATAAAATATTAAAGCTTTGTGACTGATATTTTTACTTACAATATTAACAGAAGGATGAAATACAAATTAAAAATGAGAGGGGAGGGAAGGAACAGGAGGGGGAATGGAAGCAGGAAAGATGGTTGAATGAGATGAATATCATTATCTAAGTACATGTATGACTGCACATATGGTGCGACTCTACACTGTGTACACCTAGAGAAATGAAAAGTTGTGCTCTATTTATGTACAATGAATTGAAATGCATTCTGCTGTTATGTATAACTAATTAGAACAAAATTTAAAAAATAAAATGGAAAGAATTTAAAAATAAAAAAAGAATAATGTAATTAAATAAAACACAGTAGAGAAAAACTTCTAACCACCCTCTTGTCCAACAAACTCTGACAAGAATCAGAAGATCTTCCAGAGTGTTAGTCCCTGCTTCTTGATGCTATTGAAATATTTGACTTTGGAAATAAATATGTTGCTCTATAATGGTGTTTCTCCAATTTGAATAAATATATAAAGCTATATTAAAAGCGAAAAAAGTCTCAGTCTCTCAATGTTCAGTTTTAAATTATTTTGATGATAATGTTACTTAAATATGTTCCAACATAAAACAAAGTGTAAACTCCTAATGTTATAGCTTTTATATAACCATAAACTAAGACAAATGTATACATTAAATAAAAGAAAAACTGCAAAACCAATAAAATCCAAATTAACAACATTTATTTAAAGTGTCAACTGAGGGTTTTTCTGAACTAAATTGCCACTTGCTGTAGGAATATGTAACTGACTGCCATGCTGCAAATTCTTTTGAGTCAGTATTTCTCTACTTCTCAGGTCCTTGGAGGATTAAATTTCCTACCACATTTCCTCTATTCAAGGGACTGTGGAAATTTTATTTGTAAAGCATGCTGTGAATCAATGGGCTTTCACTTGGCACGAAGTCATCTTTTACTTATTTATTTTGACTTTTTTCTTTTCTCATTACCCATAGACAATTAAAGTCATACTTCTGGTGCTAGCATAATTGTAAATACAAACAAAAATGCTGATTCTGACAGAGTTTGGAGTTACTGTATATAAATTGGTCATCTAAATTATCTGAATATGCTTAGATTTTATTATATTATTGAAATAAATATGGATAAAGACATACCTAATTCAATATCAACACTATCTTGGCTTAAGTTAAATATAGAAGGATTTGCTTAAAAAAAAGTATACAAAAAACAAAGCACTAAGAAGAAATGAACATAGGGCACAGAAAATACATTTATTTTAATGCAGAAAGCTGGGAAACTTGTATTACAGGGCTATTATCTTTTTTCCATTCATTACAAGAAAAACCTTTATGGGGCATAAATCCTTTATAAGTATAGTCTTACAGAACTTTTCACATACAGGTCCATGATTCAAGGTTATACTCTCAAGAAGACAAAGCAGACTAAGACTAGTGCCCATCATATCAAGTATCACAAAAAGTTGTGAGGACTATAATGGATGTATGTATATAGAAGCTGCTTGCACAAATTAAATTAGGGCCCTTAATAAATGTTATTTGATGTACACATTTGCTGAAATATATATCTATCTGATTCATTGAAATTAGTCTCTGGGAGAAGGAATGTAGACCTACACACTAATAGCGCATCTCAAACTCAAGGGAAAACTTAAAAGTGTCTCATATTTCAACATTCCACTAATCTATTTCCTTCAGAAGTATTTTCAAAATTTGTTGATTATAGTACTTTGGATACAAATTTCAGAATCTAACTTTAGATGACATTAACAAAAAATGAATTAATATGGAGGACAAAAAACCTTTTCTCAAAATGAAATTATAGAAGAATAACATAGCCACCACACAAGTTGAAAACCAAATGATCTCTATAAATGGAGAAAGCCAGCTACGACTATTTTTTGTGGTCTTGTTGAGGTGAAAAGGGCCTTGGATTAGAGCTGTTTCCGTATGTCACATGTGGAATGTTTAAGCAGATTTTTTTCATCACTATTAAATATAAGAAATGCTGTATGATCTCAAGTCTACAATGTATGCTACTACCTCAAGAATTTAAAGAAGATTTTATTTATTTATTTATTTATTAAAGTAAAAGGAAAACAAAGAAATATTTGATTCTTGGGATGAGGGTGTGATGCAGTGGTGGAGCACTAACCTAACAAGTGTGAAAGCCCTGAGTTTGATCCCCAGTACAAAATGAAACAAAAAAACAGTTTTTAAAAAGACCAATAAATTATCTATATTGATCTAGAACAAGAGAAAAAGTATCAATAAAGATTTACTAAAAAAAATATAACAATTACTGAAAATACTACTGGTATTCAAGGAAGAAAATAAAATACTAAAAATAGCCATATGATACGGTTTTAGGCACTATATGAAATGTATAGATTTCTTTAAAGGTAGAAATTAACAGGCCTCAAAAAGATACAGATAATAAGTAAAAGAGTCTATTGAAATTTAAAGTTACTGTTAAATGTCTTTAAACAAAGAATATCTCTTACCTAAATGGCTTTGATAGTGCATTATTCCAAATGTTAAAGAAAAATATCAGTTTTACACAAATTTTCCAAAAATAAATGAATGACCTCCCAACATGTATTATAAAGCCAGAGTTTTTCTAACTTGCAAATGAGATAAAGAGATTATAATAAAATATCCCCTAAGAACTTTCACAAAAATACCTTATACAAAATAAAAGTACATTAAACCCAGCAATATACAGAAAGTATTATAAGTTCATCCCAGGGAAATTAAATTAGCAAAATATCTGAAAATGAATTATTAAAATTACACTTTCAATGGATAAATTTTAATCCACATGATCACCTTAATATATGCAGGAAATTCTTTTATATAATTAATAAGTTTATACACAAAGATAGCAAATTTTAGTAGCTAGGATAATTCAAAAAATAATAATTAGTAAATAATTAGTGCAAATCAAGAGGAGGGGAAGAATCAGAACTACTATATATAAAGTGTTGGACAGTCAATATCCTGGATTTGTGACTTCTATTCTTCTTCTTAAGTTCAGCACAATAAAAAAAAATCAGCAATTTTTACTTATTAACAAGCTCATTCTAAAGTTCATACACAAAGATAGAAAATTTCAATAGCCAAGATAATTCCAAAAATAAGAATAAAGTTCCTGAATTCACACCATGTAATTTCAAGATTTACCAAAAATTTTTATTAAGTCAATCAAGATCCATTTTATGTGATCTATAAAGAAAAAAAAAACTCACTTTAGCAGGGTGCAGTGGTACACACCTGTAATCCCAGAGGCTCAGGAGGCTGAGGCAAGAGGATCGAGAGTTTACAGCCTCAGCAAAATCGAGGCACTAAACAACTCATTGAGACCCTATCTCTAAATATAATACAAGATAAGGCTAGGAAACATGGCTCAGTGGCAGAGTGTTTCTGCATTCAATCCCTGGTAGCCCCCACCCCCTAAAAAAACACCTCAATTTAAATATTTTAAATATGAGGAAAAAGAATACATAAAGATATGGAGAAAAATATACCACTCTAATGTCATTCAAAAGAGAGCAGCTATATTAATTTCTGAAAAAGGCAACTTCAGAACAAGAAAAATTATCAGGGACAACAATATAAATAAAAAGACATAAATTCATCAAGAAGGCATAACAATCCTAAAAATATATATACCTAACAACAGTACAGCAAATATATCTGATAAAAACTGATAGAACTTCAAGGAGATATATCAACGTATTATGAGAGATTTCATAGCCACTAAGAAAAAAATTGGTAAAGAACTGAACTACACCATCAATCAAATGGATTTAATTGACATTTATAAAATTACTCATTCAACAAATAGCGTATTTTGTATTCTTTGGAAGCTCATAAGGAACATTCACCAGGATTGACTACATTTTGTCCATAAAGCATCCATTAAGAAATTTATAAAAGGGGCTGGGGATGTGGCTCACGCGGTAGCGCGATCGCCTGGCATGCGTGTGGCCCGGGTTGGATCCTCAGCACCACATACAAACAAAGATGTTGTGTCCGCCGAAAACTGAAAAATAAATATTAAAAAAAATTCTCTCTCTCTCGCCTCTATCACTCTCTCTTTAAAAAAAAACAAGAAATTTATAAAAGTAGAAATGATACAATATGTGCCCACAAAGCATGGGAGTTATACAAAAAATAAATAATAGAAAGACAGATTGAAAAGACCCACATATTTGGAGATCAAGCCAAATATTTCTAAATAATGTATGATTACAAACAAAGTTTCAGGAGATATTAAAATATAAATATTTTGTATTTAAATATTATTATACTATTGAATGCATACTTTACAAAGGGAAAACTAAAATTAAACAAACTTCCAAATTAAGGAAACTAGAAAAATAAAGCCACTATAAGCCCAAACATAAAAAAATATAATTAATATTAGAGCAAAAATCAATTAAATACAGAGCACAAAGGAGGACAGAAAAACAATGGAAACAAAGCTGATTCTCTGCATATGTCAATAAGATAGATCTAGCTCAGCTGAACCATGAGAAAAAAAGAGAAGATACAGTTTATTAATGTTGGAAAGGAAGGAGAGGTTTTCATTTCTTATCCAATGAATGTTAAAGGATAATGAACATTATAAACTGCTTCACACTCACAAACTTTAAAATTACATGAAACAGAACATCTCTTTGAAATATATAAGCTCTCAAAATTCACACAAGGTAAAAGAAACAATCCAAATAAACCCAATTGTAGTTATTTTAAAAATTGGACAAAAAATAAATAAACTTTCAAAACACAAAGCACCAGATCCAAATGATTTCACTGGGAAGTTTAATCAAATATTTAAGAAAGAAATGACACTAATTCACTGTAATCTTTTTCCAAAAAATATAAACAAAAGAATAATTCCTAACTCATTCTATGAGGCCAGTATTACCTAAAATTAAAGCCAGAAAAAGGCATTATAACAAAAGAAAATTGATTATTATCTTTTGTGAACACAGATACAAAATTTCTTGACAAAATATTAGCAAATGAAACTTAACACTGTGTAAAAAGAATTAAACATTATAAACCAATGAGATTTTATCCCACAGGTAAGGCTGATTTAATATTTAAAAATATGTCAAAGTAATTCATCACATCAAAAGATTCTAAAGAAAAAAAGTTTTATAATCTTATCAATAGGTGCAAAAAGTAATAATAAAATCAAGCACCTATTCAAGATAAAAATTCCTACATACTAGGATAGAGGAACATCTTTAGCTTAATAAAGAACATCCAAAAAAAAGAAAAAAGAAAGACACAAAGAAAGAGAAGGAAAATCTACCACTAACCTTTTTCCTAATGGTGAAACAACTGGACACTTTCAATCTATGATTCCGAACAAAGAACTGTTTATTCCTATTCAACATTGTACTGGAAGTCATTGTTAAAGCAATAAGATGTGAAGAAGAAAAAAGAAATATATAGAATGGGAAGGAAGGAAGAAAACTCCTATTCACAGATTTTTGAGGTAGAAAATGAAGAATCAACAATAGCAACCACAACAATACAACTCCAGGAAAGAATATACAATCATATCAAGGTGTAGGATAAAAGGTTCATGTCCACAAGGCAATTGCTTCCATACATACCAGTAGTGAATACTTGGAAATTTAAATTAATACTTTGGTATATATCTAGCAAAACATATAAAACATCCACATGAGAAAAACTACAAAAGTCTGATAAAAGAAATGAATGAACTTCTGAATAACTGGACAGATATCCATGGTCATGAATAGGACGACTCAATATTGCTAAGGTGGAGTTACTTTCCAGCTTGCACTGTATACTCAGTACCATTGCAATTGAATTTGCAGATATTGAAAAACTGATTGTAAATTTTATAAGGAAAATCCAAAGACCCAGAACAACCAGTGCAACACCAAAGAAGATTCAGATTCAGAAGACTGGTGCTACCCAACTTCAGGAGCTACTATAAAGCTACAGTAATCAAGGCAGTGTGGGATTGGTAAAAGAAACAATAGTAAATCAATGAAACTCAATAAATGCCTAGAACCACAACCCCACAAATATGGTCAACTGACTTTTTACAAAGTAGTAAAGGAAACACAGTCTATTCAACAAATGGTCTTATAACAATCAGTCATTTATATGCTGAAATAAAAATTTCAACACAGAATTTATGCTTTAGAAATTAAACCAAATGGATGTTAGACCTAACATAAAATATGAAATTATAAAATTTCTGGAAAGTAAAATGGGAAAAATGTAGGTAATCACTAGTTTAATAAGTTTTTAGGTACAACTAAAGCATGACCCATGAAATTTAAAAAAAAATGTTAAACTTTATTAAAATTTAAAACTTCTGGTAAAAATTACTTTGGTCTTCTAGGTATAGAATCATATCATCAGCCAATAATGCTAATTTGAGTTCTTCTTTACCTATCCATATCTCTTTAATTTCCTTCAAAAATTTAAAACTTCTTTGCCAGGAAAGTCATTGTTAATAAAATAAGACGAGAAGCTTAGACTGCAAGAAAATATTTGCCTAATACAAAGATACTTAGAATTTAATGATAAGAAAACAAAAACAAACAAAGGCCTCCATCAAAGATTTATAAATCACAAAACGTTCAACATCTTATGTCATTATATAATTTCAAATTAAGAAAAGATACTAGGACACACCTGTTAAAAGGGCTAACATCCAAAACTCTTGAGAACATCAAATTCTAGTTAGGCTATGGAACAGCAAGAACTTATATTTGTCACTGGCAAGAATAAAAAAAAATCACAACAGAAAAATATAAAGCTAAACCCAGTCTTAGCACATAATTTAGCAATTGTGCTCTAAGTTTTCAATGTGAGGATGAAAACCGTGTCCATAACAAACTTGCATATAAATGTTTCAATAGCTTTATATATTATTCCAAAAATTTTGAAACAACCAAGATGTGCTCTGATAGATGAGTGGGTAAATAATCACTGGTTTACAGTTTGCAATGAAATATTATTCCACAATTAAGAAATAGATCTATTAATTCATGTAGGAAACTGAAACGGAGGAAATTGAAACAAATCTTGCTAAAGAAACCAGTCTGAACTGTAGATTACAATTATGCAAAAAACCTCTAAGGAAAGGCAGAGTGAAAAAAATAGTAAGTTGAGTGATAGCCAGAAGTTTGAGGGGAATGGGGTTAAATAGGTAAAGCATAAGGCATTTTCAAGGTAATGTGTTCTGCATATTACTATAAAGGTAAATAAATGGCAATAAGCTTCTGTGAAACCCATGGAGCTGTACAAACCAAAGTGAAACTTAATGTAAACTATAGACTTTCGTTAATAATACCACCAAAATCAGTCTGTCATTCACACTAATGGAAGATGTTGGGTATATGCAAAATCTGTACTAGTTGTTCGGTTTTTCTTTAAACTTTAAAGTTTTAAAACCAAAGGACATAAATTTAAAAATGAGTATTTGATTGATGTTAACCCTTTTGAAAAGAAACCAAGCTTCAGAAATAGTAGGAAGATGGCATTTGGCTAGGTACATTAATTTTAGTGATTTAGTATGAATCTAGTATATTTGATGAATATCATAATATGAATTATTTCATAATTTTGTGTGGAAATCAGCTACTCTATTTCTTAAAAATATTTTGTGATAATTTTGTTCTTTTTAATAATTACAATCTAAACAAGGAACAATGCACATGTTTAGGAGAATTGACTTAATCTGATACCAGGTTCTTCATTTTCATTTAGCAAATACCAGATTTCATACAGTAATCTACTTCAATATTATGAATATATTCACCTATCTTTTAAAAAGTCATTTTAATATAACTGAGCTTCTTTTATTGGTTGAATCTTGTCAAGACTTAAAATTTCATATTCGGCTAATTAAAAAACACCCTGAGAGATACATTATCAAGTGTGATAAGATCACCCATCTAATTATAGAGGATGACATGGTGGCTTACCTATATTGGTGTTTCAATTACTTCAAGGAAAGAGAAAATCAGGTATCTAAAGGGTCCATTAGATAAAGAAGTGGTTTCTTGTAAATTCAAAATAAATTCAATGCCAAGCATCCCTTTTGATGAAAATAACTTCTCACGTATTTTCTACTCAATTTTAGTGCAACTAGAAAAAGAAAGTGGGTCATTCAAACCTAGTATAAATGACTGATAACATGCAAAGAGTGCCACGGCTTGATCTCAGCTTAAAGTTCTAAACCTCTGCTGTGGGACAGTTTTTAAATGGAAAATAAATCAATCTCTCTTCTCTCTTCCCTGTCCCCCGCCCACCCTCCAGCCAATAGAAGTATGCTTTAACATTCTTTCATCAGACTTCTTAACTTTTACTATAATAAGAATTTCCTTGATAGGTCTTAATTTAATCAGGCATTAAAATAAATCATGTGATAATATTTTGGGGTATCCAAATTCATTTTAGGACATTAAGAAATAGGCAAGGAAACAAGGTTGATTGCTTATATAATTGACTTTTATGATTATGAAACAAACTGCAATGTAAGAATTCAAGTGAAGGCAAATATCAAAGTCTTTTTAAAAAAATTTTTTTTGTAGTTGTAGATGGACAGCATGCTTCTATTTCATTTGTTTTATTTTTATGTAGTGCTAAGTATCAAACACAGTGCCTCACACATGCTAGGCAAGCACTCTGCCGTTGAGCCCCATCCCCAAAGTCATTATTCAAATACTAGATATTCCATCACTTTCGATATGTGTATATCATACATAAGTAGTAATTAAGGCATATTATTAGGTTAAGGAAATGAAATTCAAAAATATTAATCATTTTTGTTTCGAGTTTGCACTGTTTTGAGAATGGAAGGTAATGGGTTCAAAGAAAATAGAAGTCAATTCAGAATGAATGAGAGTCTGTTTCTAGGTTATAATCATCTTGGAATTTTTTTTTTCCCCACAGTATTAGGAAAATCTATGATGCCTCTTAGAATTTGGAATCTATCAGTAGTAGCACTACCAGTCAATAGACACAGCAAAATTTCCAAGATGTTTGAATAGATAGATGAACAGCCTCTTTGTATTTCATATGAGTTCTAATAGTAAGAGAAAAAGAAATTAGGAAAACAACAAATAAGATAAAAATCATACCTTGACTTTACAATTGCTTAGAAAACTCCTCTACTTAAACAGAATAACAACACACACACACACACACACACACACACACACACAAAATCCATCACAAGACAGTTTTTTTTATGAAAGTATATACACCTATGTGTGTCTGTTTGTGTATATATGTGTGTCCAGTGTGTGAAAGATACTGATCTCAGGGATGAATCTTCAAAAAATGATGTCAGCTTTGTTTTCAAGGAAGTAATTATTTGTTAGAGGAATTTATACAATTAAACTTAAATTACAACAAAATACCTAAATTCAGTCTTTATGACTATTTTTGAAAGGAAGATGGAGTAAGGAATTCTGCCTAAAGTCCAGAAAAGTTCATTAGAAGGAGAGAGACATGAGGTTGAATATGAACAGGAATTCTTAATAGAGTATATATTTGGAACACAGGTATTATGATAAGAGATTTTTTTATTTCTGTAGTGTCTGTTGTGATATTACCTTTTTCATCACATATGCTGGTCATTTGAGTTTTCTTTCTCCTCTTTGTTAGCATGGCTAAGGGTTTGTCAATTTTATTTTTTCAAAGAACCAACTTTTTGTTTTGTCAGTTTTTTCATTGTTTCTTTTGTTTTAATTTCATTGATTTCAGCTCTGATTTTAATTATTTCCTGTCTTCTACTGCTTTTGGTGTTGATTTGTTCTTCTTTTTCTAGGACTTTTAGATGTACTGGCAAGTCATTTTTTTGTTGACTTTTTTTTTTCTTTTAAGGAATGAACTTCAAGCAATGAACTTTCCTCTTAGTACTGCCTTCATAGTGTCCTAGAGATTTTGATACATTGTATCTGTGTTCTCATTCACCTCTAACAATTTTTTTAATCACCTTGATGTCTTTTGCAACCCATTGTTCATTCAGTAGCATATTGTTTAGTCTCCAGGTGTTGAGTAGCTTTTATTTTCTATTTTATCATTGATTTGTAATGTCATGCCATTATGATCTGATACAATGCAGGGTAGAATTTAACTTGTTTCAGATAGGACTTAAATTGAAATTAGGAAGCCATTTCAATTAGATAAATTTGACTGAAAACAACCACTCTTCATCTCACCATTAATATTTGCTATTAAATTCTTCTCAGTCCTCCTCCTCTTCTTCCACCACTACCTCTTTCTCTTCCTCTTTCTCCTCCTCCTCTTCCTTCTAAATACTGGATTTCTCCACTGATCATCTCTCTTTGTTTCAATTGACTTTGAATTGTTTCAGGCCATCTTTCAGAAGTTATTTGTCAGGATAGGATTATTTTCAGTTTAATCTATTTTAACATGAGATTATAACAATGGATATTTGAAGGAACCTAAAGGACAGTTAAGTTAGTGTATTAATCTGTTGTTAGCATACTATATTGACTTTTCTTCTGGAGAAAACTAATTACAAAGCCAATGTAACCCAAAAGGGAGATCTTGGTTCAAACCACTATTCCCCATATTTAAACAAACAAAATGTGTGTGTGTGTATATGTGTGTGTGTGTGTGTGTGTGTGTGTGTGTGTGTGTGTAACAGAGGCTATATTTGTTTGTTCTTTTACACTCTGGACCCCTAGAGAATTCTGATATGTACTACATGCTTGATATTTAACATTAAGTATTTATTTTGGTATTTATTGTTTTACCCATTCTCTTTCTGGTGAGTTGAAACCACTCAAAATAAGCTTTAGTCTTAGCATTACATAACAGATTCTGTATAGATTTTATGTTAGGAAATATCTGGAGATTCTGACAATTCAAAAACTTCTAAGTACAACAAACAAGTTTTATATATACAATATATATACAATAGGTCAAAATCTTTAATAGACCAGGATGGTCTCATACATAAAGGTATCATCACCTCTCACTCATCAAATCTTTTTTTATTTTTATCTTTATCATTATACAGTGTTTGTTATCCAGAAGAGCTTCTGAGGCAGCAAAAACTATCCTCTATATTTTCTTTTTTTTAAAAAAAAATTTAGTTGTTGATAAACTTTGATTTTATTTATTTATATGTGGTGCTGAGAATCAAACCCAGTGCTTCACACATGCCCAGGCAAGTGCGCTACCACTGAGCCCCAACCCCAGCCCAACCTTCTATATTTTCCTAATGCATAGTGTTATCCCAACAATTCTTAGTCTTTTCTCACCTACAATTTATAAAACATACCATTTCCATTTGCATATTTACCCCTTCTTTTTAGTACACCCATAGTGCCTGATAGGAATTCTTTAGGTAAGTCCTGCACTCAGAAGCTTAGCGTCAGAGAAAAGTGAATATTTGGTTATAAAATAAGAGGGAACATTCATTGTCATTTTTCCTTAGAAATTTAAAAATGGAGAAAAATCAATAACACAATAAAGCAACTGGAAAATACCCATTTTAATTAGCATAATAAAATAAGGAAATATATATTAAAATTGTATCTTCTTTCTCTTCTCCCAAAGCACATGAATACATAAATGAAGAGATAAATACATTGCTTCACTAAAGCCCTAATAAATAGCATTTTTCTATTGAAAGTATAAGTATATGCACAAACCTCTAATGTACCATACAAAGTAGGTGGATTCTAAGTATTAAGTCATCAATTACCTTCTCCAATACCTGGACCAATTTATCAGATGTGCTTGGCCATAATTACCATCGGCCATGCTAAAAATTAGAGGACTAGACCAGGTGCCTTAATGTACTTAGAACTTTTTCAGTTGGCTTTATATTCTGCTCACGTTTTTATTTCACTTAAGTTCTAATGTATTTACTAAATGCCTAAGATGTTATGTCATATAAAATGAAGTAAAGATCAATATTCCCTCTGTTTCAGTATCTCATATTTTAATAGAAATGGGGTCACACATCTAAGTGGACTATAGTGTGTGTGTGTGTGTGTGTGTGTGTGTGTGTGTGTGTGTGTATCTTGATAAGGATTCTACTAGCAATGAATTTGTATCAGCCAGTTCTGGGATCTGAGATGAGAGCAGCAAGTGGTAGAACCAGAGTGGGACACTGAAGAAGTCCTCCATCACTGTAATCCCTGTAGGGGTGTCACACTGAACTCATTCCTTCTTTGTACAAGCCCATGTGAACGCTAATTAAACTTCCAGTAATAAGCTGTGTGTACTAAATAAGAGTCATAGAGGAGCGAGATAAGACAGGGAGTTTAACATGAAGTGCACAAAGTCACAGATGTTGGAGTTGGTTTACTCTCTTCCATTTGTGTTGCTTCCTTTCTCTATATTTCCCCACCTGTCCCCTCTCCCTCTTCTACTTGTTTTTAACCTTGATTTATTGATGAAATATCTATCTATGATCAAAGTTTATTCAGGCTGTATATCTGAATAAGTTCTGGTTATGGAAAAAATGTATTAAACAAGATACAAAAGTAATAACATGGAATAAAAGCTTGGTGAAGATAATTTCATTAAAATTAAAATTTATTTTTATCAAAAGTCATAAGATACCATGAAGTATTTTATTGTAAGATTCAAAAAAATAGAAAGGAGGATTTTCTACCTAGAAACTATAAAGGATTTATATCCAGAAGGTATGAATAAATTTTAAGAAAAATGAAAGCACAGCAAAAAGTCCTGAGTGTTATTTCACAGAAAAGAAAATGTGAACTACCTATGAAACAATAAAATTTATTGTCCACATAAATTTAGAAAGGTCCACTAAATAGATTTAAGAATTTTTCCAGGGTCAAATTATCTTTAAATTTCCAGAAATTTACTCAAAGATATATAACTGGAAGAATGTCCCGCCTTAAGGGAACAATAAAGTCATTACGTATTTGGGAAATAGATGAAATACAAGTTTAAAAAGAATTACTTAAAAAATAGGAATTCTTAATTGCCTATAACATTAAGAAGAAGAGCAATTTGATTTTAAAAAACAATAGCTTTCAATTTATCACCTTCTGATGAAATCTCAGGTGGCATTGGCTCATTAAACAATACTCTATTTAACCTGCAGCTATCCATTCACATTCTGTGACAGTCTCAATTCCATCAGCCCAGTTTTTTTCTAATTTGACTAGCATTCAATTTAATCCCCTCTGTTTGTTTTCTACTTGCCTACAGATAAAATCCTAGCTTGGAAACTTTTCTTGGAATCTAAACTCACAACATTCTGGCAGAAGCCAAAGTCCCTAAGCCCTTCAGCCTTAACAGTTTAGGCTTATTCTCTTAATTCACTCAACTTTTCACCAATCCTCAAATATGCCAAACTCCCTGACTCCAGTTTGGCCCGAGTTTTTGTTTTGCAAATGAAGATGTACACTTTCACTTTGTCTGACAATCTCTCATTTTGGTGTATTATGAGCCCACTGGATCTTGTTCTATAAACATCAGCTTATTGAAAAAAAATATATATATAAATCACAATTAAAACTATCTAAAATATAAATTGTTTTAAATTCTGTACTAAAAGTACATGAATGCTAATTGTGATATGCTTTTTTATTTGCATTTGATTTTATTTAATTTAAAATAAAGAAAAATCAGTAGTAAAAGTCTATAATAATATCATTCCAAACAATAGTTCTTTTTCCCTTTAAGTATTTTTACAGTATTTTTCATACATAAGCAAATTAATATTGGTAGTCTGTAATGTTTTTGTTAATGTTATCATTGATCATATTCATAGGATAACTTGTGAAGAAAAAAATGCTTTTAAACTTTTTGTCAAGAAAAATCAACGTAAATGAACAGTTTATGATAAGAAATGATTTACAACTTAAAGTGAAGAACTCTATTTAAACTGACTAATACAGGTACTTAAAATTATCTATTATATTTTTTAGAGATTTTTAAATACCTTTGAAATGATACATCAAAGGCTTTCTGATCACAATGTTTGGCTGATGAGCACAAATTCATATATTGATCTCTTTCCTTTGACTTCTAAACTAATAAACATTTGTGGGCTTGTCTTTAAATATATTTCCTAATTATATAATTAAAATAATTAATTGTCAAATTAGATGGGACCCTTGGGAATGTCAGCAATTTTTGTTTTGTCTATAATTTTGTATGATTTAGATCATTTTCAAGTCAAGGAAGGAATTATTTAAAATACAAATTCACCAGAAATTAATTGTAGAAGGATTTAAAATGCACATATTTTTGACCTTTAGAAGAAATGTCTACAAAGGCTTTGGAGAGAAAATGTAAATATTCCATAAAATCTCATGTGAAAATAAATAGAGATCCAAAACCTAACTATAAAAGTATAAAATTTATGCCAGGTAGTTTCAGATTGTAATCCTTCCTACCAGCATGCAATGTTTCCATTTGCACACAATCATAAATACTACAAAGGAAGTATATCTGCATAGAATATAAACATGAATTTTGTTTTTCAGTTTTTGTATTGAATTGTGCTGTCAAACTTGTATATGACAAGTCAAATTCTCTCTGGTTATTCATTATTATATAAATTCTGATATGAATTGTTTCCTTTACATAGTTCAACAGATTCTCCTTCCAATATAAGTGGTTTTGAAAATTAGAATTATAAAAATAAAAACTCACTATTTTCCTGAAAGAATATAGTCTTTGTCAAGATGTTATAAATTATAAAACCAATTATTAATATATTAAAATTTGTAATAGCCTCCTGAAAAAATAATATTAATTCAAAACACAAACTAGAAGTATTAAGTACAATATTTAAATCCTCCATTATATTTTTAAAAATTTCTTCAGCATTTTTTCAACTGTGATTTAAAACTCAGCTATTTGTTTTTGCTTGGTGACTTTTCAGTAACTAAAAGTTTTAAGTGGAAATTTTAAATTACCACAAACCTTATATGATCATTCAACAGTGATCAAATATCCTGTTATGTTTCCCTATTAAATGTGCTCTCCATTCTGGTAAACCCCAACTTTCCATCTTTTGTGAAGACCAACCTCATGGTCTTACCTCACAAATCGTGGGAACATAGGAGCAGAGGCAAGAAGTACATTTCATTACTGTGTTCACCATCTTCCTTATCTCTAACCCATTTTTTTCCGGCTTGTTCGGATAGGCATATTTCTACCCATTACATTATGATAAAAAATGCAGTAGAACAAGTGATAAAAAAAATTAAAAATTGTAGTAGAGATGAATGGAGCTGATGGAGAAAATTATTCAGGGCTATTGTCTTGTTTCAGATACAGAGTCACAACAAGTTGGCTAGATCAAAAGTTAGAAAGAGAAGCTGATAATGGTCAAGAGTAAGAACAATTAAAACATGTAGAGACTACTGGGATCTAAGAAGACAAAGTCTAACTCTTGAAGGATTCTCACCACCTCCAACCTCAATGCCCTGAGAGATTTTAGCAGAAGCTGATCTTTTAGTACTAGACACCCAGGACTCTAAAGCTGATGGAGGACATGTAGTCAGAACCACCCTAAAAAATGGTTCGACCTACTACCCACTTTCTCTAGAAAAAGAGAAAATATTAGCCTCATATGTAAACATGCAATTCCTCATAAAGTCCATTTATTAGTATACTTACAATAGAATTAAGAGCTGTTTTTCCTCCAGATGCACATTCACCATTTTATTTCATGTTATTATCATAGTTTAATTTATAAGCAAGTCCTTCATGACCCAAGTTGTGAGCCCATCTCAACCACAGGGACTCCATGAGGCTGACTTGCCCCAATCAAATTCATCAATGGTTTCTCTTGATAATTAGAATGAAATTCTATGCTCTAAGTCCTTTCTCGCCCCTTTATCTAAGAAACTATATTTGCAACCTTACTTCTTTACACTTTTTTTTTTCACTTTACTTCACCCTTGCAACACTGGCTTCTTTTATGCTTTTGAAATATTCTGTGATTTTTATCATAAATCTGTTATTTTACCTGTCAGACTGATCCTTCCTCAAGCTCTTTATAAAGAGCTTGCATAATTCTATCTTTCAAGTTTCATTTTATATGTTGTGTTTTTTAAAATGTATTTTTTAGTTCCCATATTTGTAGAAAATAGCTCTTACCTCTTATTCCTTTATACACACATACGCAACACACATTAAGGTGTGCACATGTACATGCACACACACTCACACGGAAAGGCTCTATTCTCTTATATTTTTTTCTAGGACTTATAATAATGGAACTTATATTTTCATGGAAAAGTTCTAAAACATAAACATGGAAAAGTCCTAAAATAAGAAAACAGTATTAATTTTTATATGATTTCAAAATAGTATAGAGTATATGATGCATCAAGTCAAAATTCCAAGTAAGGTTATAATTTACATTTTTACTATAATAACTATCTTATCACATTATAATATATAAATTAAATAACTATTCATTTTATATCTGTGTTCTCCATTATGCTTTTTTAAGTCCTAACTACAGAGCTCAGATCCTGACAACATCAAAAGATGTTGGTTATATGTGTAAAGAAATTAATAGAAAAACTCAGAAATTCGTGCTGAGGTGGGAATATTTCTCTCTCTCTCTCTCTCTCTCTTTGTTAATACCTTTATTTTATTTATTTTTATGTGTTGCTAAGGATCAAACCTAGGTCCTTGCTTGTGCTAGGTGAGTGCTCTACCACTGAGCCACAACCCCAGCCCCCCTGAGGTTGGAATATTCCTGAAAATTAATTGCTTCAGGATCTCCTTGCAAATGTGATTTAATGTTTGCCAAATGGTATTGTTTTCATTTATTTTTTTACTAGAAATGAAATTAATTTTAAATACTCACACAAAGGAAATTTCCTGGAACAATCAAATGTATTAAAACACATTTACAGATAATTCTTATTAACCTAAATTGTTATAGTTTCTTCCATATGAGCATAAAATACACAGAAGCATGAAATTTACTCTGAAATATATTCTTAAGAACAGGTGATGGAAAAAGAGAAAGCACTAATAATTAACTTTATTCTACATTTTTTTTAGTCACTGACTTTTTGTACTTTTAAAGAAACTGAGTACAAACCAATTCAACATATGGTTTTTTTTTAAGTTTTATTTATTTATTTATTCATTCATTCATTTATTTATTATTTGTATGAGGTACTGAGGAAGGAACCCAGGGCCTTGCGCATGCGTGGTGAGTGCTCTACAACCGAACCACAACCCCAGCCCCATCATTTTTATTTTTATTTTATTTATTTTATTTTTTTATTGATTGTTCAAAACATTACATAGCTCTTGATAAATCATCTTTCATACATTTGACTCAATTGGGTTTTGAACTCCCATTTCTACCCCAAATACAGATTGCAGAATCACATCTGTTACATACGCACATTTTTACATAATGGCATATTAGTGACTGTTGTATTCTGCTACATTTTCTATCCCCTACTATCCCCCCTCCCCTCCCCTCCCATCTTCCCTCTCTGCCTCCTCTGCTGTTGTTCAATTCTCTCCCTTTTTTCCCCCTCCCCATTGCCCATCATAACCTCTTATACTTTTGTGTATCATTGAAGGTCTCCTACCATTTCCATATGCTTTCCCTTCTCTCTCCCTTTCTCTCCCCCCATTCGTCTTTGTTTACTGTTAGTCTTTTCCTCATGCTCTTCCTTCCTGTTCTGTTCTTAGTTGCTCTCTTTATATCAGAAAAGACATTTGGCATTTGTTTTTTAGGGCTTGGCTAGCTTCACTTAGCATAATCTGCTCTAATGCCATTCATTTCCCTGCAAATTCTACGATTTTGTCATTTCTTAGTGCTACATAATACTCCATTGTATATAGATGCCACATTTTTTTTTATCCATTCATCTATAGAAGGGTATCTAGGTTGGTTCCACGGTCTAGCTATTGGGAATTGTGCCACTATAATCATTGATGTGGCCCTATCCCTACAGTGTGCTCTTTTAAGGTCCTCAGGGAATAGTCCGAGAAGGGCGATAGCTGGGTCAAATGGTGGATCCATTCCCAGCTTTCCCAGGAATCTCCATACTGCTTTCCAAATTGGCCTCACCATTTTGCAGTCCCACCAGCAATGTACAAGTGTACCCTTTTCCCCACATCCTCGCCAACACTTATTGTTGTTTGACTTCATAATGGCTGCCAATCTTACTGGAGTGAGATGGTATCTTAGGGTGGTTTTGATTTGTATTTCTCTGATTGCTAAAGATGGTGAGCATTTTTTCATGTACTTGTTGATTGATTGTATGTCCTCCTCTGAGAAATGTCTGTTCAGGTCTTTGGCCCATTTGTTGATTGGATTATTTGTTATCTTATTGCTTAATTTTTTGAGTTCTTTGTACATTCTGGATATTAGGGCTCTATCTGAAGTGTGAGGAGTAAAAATTTGTTCCCAGGATGTAGGTTCCCTATTTACCTCTTTTATTGTTTCTCTTGCTGAGAAAAAACTTTTTAGTTTAAGTAAGTCCCATTTGTTTATTCTTGTTGTTAACTCTTGGGCTATGGGAGTCCTATTAAGGAATTTGGAGCCCGACCCTACAATATGTAGATCAGAGCCAACTTTTTCTTCTATCAGACGCAGTGTCTCTGATTTGATATCTAGCTCCTTGATCCATTTTGAGTTAACTTTTGTGGCTGGCGAGAGAAAGGGATTCAATTTCATTTTGTTGCATATGGATTTCCAATTTTCCCAGCACCATTTGTTGAAGATGCTATCCTTCCTCCATTGCATGTTTTTAGCCTCTTTATCAAATATAAGATAGTTGTAACTTTGTGGATTAGTCTCTGTGTCCTCTATTCTGTACCATTGGTCCACCCGCCTGTTTTGATACCAGTACCATGCTGTTTTTGTTACTATTGCTTTGTAGTACAGTTTGAACTCTGGTATTGCTATACCTCCAGATTCACACTTCCTGCTTAGAATTGCTTTTGCTATTCTGGGTCTTTTGTTTTTCCATATGAATTTCATGATTGCTTTATGATTGGCATCACATTAAACCTGTAGAGAACTTTGGGTAATATCGCTATTTTGATGATGTTAGTTCTGCCTATCCATGAACAGGGTACATTTTTCCATCTTCTGAGATCTTCTTCTATCTCTCTCTTTAGGGTTCTGTAGTTTTCATTGTATAAATCTTTCACCTCTTTTGTTAGGTTGATTCCCAAGTATCTTATTTTCTTTGAGGATATTGTGAATGGAGTGGTTTTCCTTATTTCCATTTCAGAGGTTTTGTTGCTGATATACAGGAATGTCTTTGATTTATGCGTGTTGATTTTATAACCTGCCACTTTGCTGAATTCATTTATTAACTCTAGCAGCTTCTTTGTAGACCCTTTGGGGTCTGTTAAGTATATTATGTCATCCGCAAATAGCGATAATTTAATTTCTTCTTTTCCTATTTTTATGCCTTTAATTTCTTTTGTCTGTCTAATTGCTCTGGCTAGTACTTCGAGAACTAAATTGAATAGAAGTGGTGATAGAGGGCACCCCTGTCTTGTTCCAGATTTTAGAGGGAATGCCTTCAGTTTTTCTCCATTTAGGATGATGGTATCCTGAGGTTTAGCATATACAGCTTTTACAATGTTGAGGTAAGTTCCTGTTATCCCTAGTTTTTCTAGTGTTTTGAAAATAAAGGGATGCTATACTTTGTGAAATGCTTTTTCTGCATCTATCGAGATGATCATATGGTTCTTGTCTTTAAGTCTATTGATGTGGTGAATAGCATTTATTGATTTCCATATATTGAACCAGCCTTGCATCCCAGGGATGAATCCTACTTGATCATGGTGCACAAGTTTTCTGATATGTTTTTGTATTCGATTCACCAGAATTTTATTGAGAATTTTTGCATCCAAGTTCATTAGAGATATTGGTCTGTAGTTTTCTTTCTTTGAAGTATCTTTGTCTGGTTTTGGGATCAGAGTGATGTTGGCCTCATAGAAAGAATTTGAAAGAGCTCCTTCTTTTTCTATTTCTTGAAATAGCTTGAAAAGTATTGGTATTAATTCTTCTTTGAAGGTTTTGTAGAACTCCGCTGTATACCCATCCGGTCCAGGGCTTTTCTTGGTTGGTATTCTTTTGATGGCTTCTTCTATTTCTTCCTTTGTTATTGGTCTGTTTAAATTGTGTGTGTCTTCCTAGCTCAATCTGGGCAAATCATATGCCTGAAGAAATTTATCGATATCTTCGCTATCTTCTATTTTATTAGAATATAGGGTTTCAAAATACTTTCTACAATACTTTATACAAATGATTCTGAAACTTTCTTCTGCAGCTTATTCTGGTACTGGGGATTGAACACAGAGATGCTTAACCACTGAGCCACATTCCCAGCTCTTTTTTATATTTTCTTTAGAGACAGGGTCTTGCTGTATTGCTTAGGGCTTCACTAAGTTACCGAGGCTGGCTTTGAATTTACAATCCTCCTGCCTCAGCCTCCAGAGCCACTAGGATTACAGGCATGCATCACTGTGCCCAGTCTAATTTAGTTTTTAGAGTAAAATTATCAATAAATAAATGTCTGAAGACCTGAATTGTGTCTCAGTTCATCTGTGATGCTTTGGGGCAATTTCCATGATTTCCTTGATCTTATCTATACATGATAATACTAATACAGACAATACTCATCTATCCTAGTAATCTGACATACACTTAATAAGGTCAGTCTATAACTATATTTTAAAATTTACAAACCAGTAGACACATGAATGTATTTTTAGCTCTACCTTAAACCCAATTACTTTCATTAAGACAATTAACTATGTGTAGGGAATTTTCTCTAAGTGTTTGTATAAGTTTATTAAGAGTTTTTATTTATTAAAGATTATTTACATAGACTATACATTTTTAGTTACCTACTAATGATATGATTTTTTTATGGAACAGTCAGGTCAAAGCATTTGGAAATAGCAAGTCAAAGATTTTCCTGAAAAGGACAAACTCCCCTTGAACCTATTGATCAAAAAAAACAAACAAACAAACAAAAAAAAACTAAGCACCAAATTAATAAGACTCAAGAGAGAAGGTGAGGATGAAGTTGCTAAGGAATCTGTGTTGACTGAATGTTCCTTTATCGAGTGGTGAATGCACTAATATTTTGGAGAAGTGAAGTGCCAGTGAGAATAAACCAGAAACTACTATAATCCCCCAGATATTTAAAGTATGGTGACGTCGAGGCAAGGTTACTAATTCTGGCCATTGGATTGGTAAGAAAGCTGTGCTTAAGTCACTCAAAGTCAAAACATTTAAATATGTGGTTCCCCTATCTTAATATTCCCTTTGCATGGTGACTGCTGAGGTTACATGTGCCATATGAAAAACACTTCTGAGTATTGACAGGAACATTTTATAAGTGGTATTTAGTCTTTGTCATTAGACCACTGAGGTATTAGGATGGTTTGATACTCCAGCATATAATAAATAGCTTGAATTATAAAAAGAGGATGAGCTAATATTTGGGCATATTGAATTGGAGTGGATTTTTATACTCACAGTGGCTCTTTTAAAGCCTGCTATAAAACAGGCTCTGAAGAGAAGCTGAATAAAGAAAATACGCACTAACTGGTAGCTATGGCAATGAAGAAATTGATGTTGATGCTGCTGATGAGGAGGAGGAGGAAGAATGAGGAAGTACTCACTTGAATTTAAATTTGGTGCTCAGAAATCAGGTCTGCATGTGATGTTCAAATGGTAAATCATATTTTACAACATATTAAGAAGACTACATCATGAACAACTTGGTTTTTATTCCAAGGATGCAAGGATAGTTTACCATATACAAATGAGTAAAAGTAAGTCACTGTATGAATAGAATTAAGAACAAAAATCACATAGTCATATTAATAGATGCAAAGAAATCTACAGATCTCTGCACCCATTCATTAAATAAACAAGGAATAGAAGGAACTTACACCAACACCACAGGGCTATTCATGACAATTCCAAAACCAATTCTCAAATGGAGAAAAACTGAATGCAAGTCCTTTAAAATATGAAATAAGACAATAATGTCAACTTTCACTTCTATTTAACATAGTATGAGACATTCTAACCAGAGCAATTGAGCAAAAGAAGAAAATAAAAGGGGTAAAATAGAAAAGGAAGAATTCAAATTATTATTGTTGCAGATACTATGATCCTATACTTAAAGGATCCAAAGTGTTTCACCATAAAGAAGACTAATAAAGCTAATAAATTCAGCAAAGTTGCAGTTTACAAAATCAACATACAAAAATGAATAGCTTTCCTATATACCATTAATAAATTGGCTGAGAAAAAAACAGGAAAACATTATCATTCATAAGAGCCTAAAAACATAAAATAAAATACCTAGAAGTAAATCTAGCCAAGGAGGTGAAAAACTTCTACAATGAAAACTACAAGATACTAAAAAAAAAAAGCTGAGGAGAACACAAAAAGATGATTAAATATCTTATGTTCATGGACGGCAGAATTTATATTGGTTAAATGGCCATATTACCAAAATTGACACACAGATTCAATCCAATCCCCATCAAAATATCAATGGCATTCTTCACAGAACTAGAGAAAACAGTTCTGAGATTCATTTGGAAGAATAAAAAACCCAGACAATCAAAGCGATTCTAAGCCAAAAAAGCAATACTGAAGACATCACAATACCTGATGTCAAATTATACTACAGTGATACAGTAATAAAAGCTTCATGGTACTGGTTAAAAACAGACATGTAGATCAGTGGAACACAATAAAAAAAAATCCACACAGATACAGCCATCTGATCCTTGTCAAAAGTACCAATTCAAACATACATTGGAAGAAAGATAACCTTTCTAACAAAAGGTGCTGGGGAAACTGTATATCCATATGTAGAAGAATGAAACTATATCACTATCTTTTGCCATACCCAAAAGCCAATCAAAATGAGTAAAGGACCTAAGAATGAGAACAGAAACTGCGACTCCTGAAAAAAAAAAAATGTGTTTAAGAATCCAGCATATAGAAACAGGCAATGACTTCCTCAACACTCAGGAAATCACAGCAAAAATTAATAAATGTGATGTTATTGGTATCAAATTAAAAAGCTTCTGCACAGCAAAAGAAACAATTAAGAATGTGAAGAGAGAAACTAAAGAATGGAAGAAAATCTTTGTTAAGCTTCTCTTCTGACACCAGTTAACAAATGGGCAAAATGAACTAAATAGGCACTTCTCAAAAGAAGAAATAAAAATGACTAACAAATATATTTAAGAAGGACAACATCATTAACAATTAGAGAAATGCAAATCAAAATTACACTGGGATTTCATCTCACTCCTGTTAAAATGGCACACAAATATTTTTAAATGCTGGAGAGGGTGTGGAGGAAAAGGAGTACCTTTATGCTATTAATATGATTGGAAATTAGTGCAACCATTATGGAAGTCAACATGAAGTTTCCTCAAAGATGAGAAATGGAACTACCTTATGATCCAGTTATATTACTCCTTGGTATTTATATGTGCATCTCTAATGATATACATATACCAATGTTGATAGCAGCACAATTCACAATAGCCAAATTATGGAACCAGCCTACATGTCCATAAATGGATGAATTGATAAAGAAAATGTGTTATGTGTAAAAAATGATTTATTCAGCCATAAAGAAGAATGAAATTAAATGGAACTTGCAAACATTATATAAGCAAAATAATCCAAACTCTCAAAGTCAAGGATCATATGTTTTCTCTCATGTGTGGAAACCAGAGAGGATGAAGGAAAAGAAAGGTGTGGTGGAGGAATCTCTTGTATATCAAAGGGAGACCAGCAGAGTAAAGGAAAGGAACCAGAGTGAGTGGGGGGGAGGTAAAGGGAAACACTGGAGAATAAAATTAACAAAATCATACTGCTTGTTGTGTGTACGTATGAATATGTAACACTGAATCAATCCCACTCTTACATATAATTATAATACAACAATAAAATGGGGAAAAGACTATTTTGGGAAAACAGGGAAGATTTAAATTGCCTCCTGAAACCTTAATTGCATGAGTAAGAGATCAATGACTTTCTGTCCTCCTTCTCATGTCCTGTTACTAACTAGTTTGTTCAGGGATGATTCCCCAGAGGAAGTCCATGGTCCAATGTGAATTTTTATCTCACTCTATATCTACATATGATATTATCAGAAAGACTATGTGATCAGAACTACTTCAAATCATTCCATTCATGAAGTTCAAAATTTATGCTTTATAGTTTACTTTTCTGGGTATTTGATCATGTTAACACTATTTTCTTTGGCAACTAATGCTCTCTTTTTGTATATATACACACAATGTAAATGTGTGTGTTTTTGTGTATATACATACACAAAAACACACACATTTAATGTATATATAAAAGATAAAATTATCTTTTATCTTCCCCAAAATATGAAACTCTTAAGTTGTTTAGGAAATCCATAGGCTTATTACAAAACTTAAATTTATGAAAACTTGAAAAAAGAGATAAAGTGGAAAGAGATTTTCTCAACTAAAATAGGAGATTTAAGGTAACCTGAAAGAGCTGACAACTCCGAATCATGTGTAAATTATCTTATAAAATACAAAATTATATATAAATAATCAATTCTTGCATATAATAATTTACAAGCATATCCTTACCATGTTCAATAAAAGTAAATGTTGAGTTACTGCAAAAGTAATCACAGCATTGCAAATATATGTATATTAAAGTCAAAAGCATGTCAATTAGTTGTGGTACTTGAAAAGAAGGATCACATTAACCCATTTCTGGAGTATAAATTTTAAAAAAGCTACAATTTTTCCCCACAGACCACTCAATACTCACAAATGCTACCATCCCATTCCTTATACTGTATTTCACATTTAGAATATCCTTAGAGAATCCACATTAGAAATGAAAGTAGAAGCTGAACTCTAAATGAAAGAAGATGTTAATATTTTTATATTTAACTATAAATTACTAGATTGTATCAGTAGAATTTGAACTTGCTTAATAATTCCTATTATGGCCATACGTATTAAATAAAATCTGTTCTGAATCAAATAAACTTGGGACTGTCAAGAAGTTATGTACACTAAAATATGTCAAATCATTTTCATTCACCAAGCTCAAATTTTGTGCTTAACTTTTTACTTTCCTGAGTATCTAATCATAACCACACTATTTGTTTCAGCTCCTGATGCTTTCTTATACTTTTATGGAGTGAATTTGAAGCATTATGCAGACACAGACTTCTTCTTTCCCTCTTGCTCCCTTCCGCCTTCCTTTCTTCTTCCTTCCTTCCCTTTCCTCTCTCATTCCTCCATCCCTTCTTCCATTTCCTCCTTTCCTTTCACCTCATTTTTCTATTTTTTCCCTCTGTCTTCCTCCTTCTCTTTCTCAGTTTCCTGTCTTCCTCTTCCTGCTTTCTTGTTGACTTGACCAAAGAGTTCAAATATACAAAAATCTGCACATGGAAGATTATAGCAAGTTTATTTAGAATCATCTACCACTTAGAAGCATCCAAGATGTACTTCAGCAGCTTTAGGGATAAATAAATATTCAGGATTAAAAACAAATGGGCTATCAGACCACTAAAAGACATGAAAGAAACTCAATCATATGTTGCTAAGAGAAAAAAAGCCAATCTTGAAAGGTTGTACGTACCGTGTAATTCCAACTATATGGCATTCTATAGAAGGCAAATCTATGGAAGCAATGAAAGATGAGTGTTTGAAGAGGATAGGGAGACATGAGTAAGTGGGGCAGGGTAGTGAAACTACTATGTACGACACTACCAGCAGAGGGATAGAGGCCATTATATATTTGTCCAAGCACACAGAATGTATGTCACCAAGAGTAGATACCAATATAAGCAATAGACTTTCAGATGATTATGATATGCTAATATAGATTGATTGGTTTTAACAAATGTATATTTCAGTGTGGAATGTTAATAATGAAGGCAATACATACAGTGGATGAGGATATTTTGGGATATTTCAATTTTGTTGTGAATATAAAACTTCTCTATAAAGCAGTCTTATTAAAAATATTTAGACATCAAAGGACACGTATTATATGGATTCACTTTTGGAAAATGTCTGCAATAGGAAGATATATAGAGAAAGAAAGATAATTAAAAGCTACCTGAAGCCAAGAGGAAAGGAGAACATAGTAATATTGTTTAATGGATACAGAATTTTATTGGATTCAATGAAAGAAAAATTGGAAACAAGTAATGGTAAATGTTGCTCATTATTGTGAAAGTAATTAATGTTGCTGTATTGTACTCTAAAAATGGTTAGAATAGTAAATTTGATGGTTATATATACACAAAAAACTTTTTTTTTCTCCCATAATCAATGAAATGATTCTAAGAGCAAGAAAAAAAAATAATTTAAAACTTGCCCAATTTTTTGCTGAAACATTTCCTGTAAAGAGTTAAAAACGATAAGGCCTATAATCAATACCTAAGCCACATGGATGCCCTTGGAGTCTCAGCTCTCCACTTGCTTTGCTATGCTTTTTGAAAATCCTTACATTGCCATACTTTGGCCATGTTTTGAGTGACATTATAGGCTACATACTCTTGAAGTAAACATTAATAAAACATTCTATGTGCTCATCCTCTACCTTAATCACTGATGCTGCGCTAGTTTTGTGTGACCAAAATGCTGAATTGATAGCGTTTGTAAATCCAAGGCTAGATCTCCTTGGTTAGGAAATATCTTTCTGCAAGTCTGCCCCTTGTTTTGAAGGGAGCTTCTCAGAATTCTGACAGTGAAACTCTTCTCTATAGATCCTTTATATCTTCTTAGAAACAAATACCTTCTTTGATCCGTTCTTTGTTTGAACACACATTTAGACAGTGTACTGATAATGTGCTTTGAACAGGATCTTTACTTGGAAATTGAGAGAGAAGAATTTTACTAAAGGCTTTGGTGTACTCTAAGTGACCTGGGGCAGGAGGTGGGGGGTCACTTATTTCTCCTGGACTTAATGACCCTTTTTGCTAGATTAGAGTTTATATGTTTGACAAAATGCGTTAGCACTAGAAAATTGTACATAAATTTTCAAATTATGTACAAATCTGTTCTTCTTAACATTTTTTTATTCCCTTGAGTACATGAAGCATCAGGTAAAGAGAACTGGATTTAATGGTATTAATTGTTCTACATATTTCTGTGGTAATCCTCTTCAGAACTAATTTTGGATTATATTTTTATATTTAGAATGTGTACATATCTTTGAACACCCTTTGGAGATATATTAAGAAAAAAAATACAATGTAGCACTTATCTTATCATTATTTATTTGTTAAGATGAAAGTCACATAAATTCAATTAGTCAATTTAATGGGAAAAATTTAGTGATATTTGTAACATACAAAAGGTTATGCAACTGCTGTTAAATTCTAAAACATTTCAACATATTATTTTTAAATAGCTGTTTTCTAATCATTAAATAATATTGTAGACAACATTAAAAGATAGATTGTGGTGAAAATTAAAGTTAAATCAACACGAATGCTCTAGCAGAAAGCTAGAATTAAAATTTGGGAGTAGACATGTATGTGTGTACACATGTGCACGCACGAGCACACACACACACACACACACACACACACACAAATGCACACTTCTATAATATCCCAGACCACCCATTCTTAGTATGTAAATAACTAGAAGTAAAACTGACATTATAACTTAGTTTGATGTTCAAGTTAAAATACTATTTCAGAGAAAGGAATATTTATAATCTACAGAAATGCCTGTAATTGCCAACAAGCAAGGTCAAGATTTTAAAAAGAGAAGAAAACTCCATTTCCCCCTTAATAGTCATTGGTATAAAATAAGATATAACACAATTAAATTATACAGTTTTATATAGTAGTCCAACATGAATCCCAAAATTTCCATTAATGAAACAATATTAATATACTACCTCAAAAAATACCTTGTGTGGACCTTACCCAAGGATCTCAGGACGTCTCTCATATTTATTGACATGGTGACACAAGCAGGAAAATGTTCAACAGATTTTTTTTGCATAAAATTAGAGAGAACTTTGAGGGAAATACTGGGAATCAACTAAGATGTAGCTAAAAGAGTAAGTTAAAAGGTTTTGCTTTTTATATAAATAACAAATCCAAGTCAACATGTTAAAGGACTTCTACCTTGTGCCATGCTTGGGCTTCTTCTGCTGCCTCTGGTCAGGGTGTTCATTCAGAAGCTGTATATTACAAAGCTGCTTATCTACCTCTTATCTACCTCTTTTACTCTCCTTTCCTGCTGTTTAGCATTGGCTCCAATGGTGCAACATTGATATAGAAAAATGCTACGCCTGGGTGACGAGCTCTCAATCAATCTCTTTTCTGTGAACATGAGCAGCAGAAAGCCAGAACAGAGCAAGAACACCATTGTGAATCAGAATTTCTCCCAGGTTGCTAATGTTCTGTAAATATTTCTTCATGACATCAGCTTATTTTTTTATGAAATGATTTTAATGATTAACTTATTTCCTGCCATATTGTTGTCATTATGATTTACTTCAAAATTTTGAAGACTTTAAACAGAAATTTTGTGGAGGAAAAATGTCACCTTCTGCTCTGCAGTGGGTTCCAACAGGACACTGGAGTGGACAGCAAGTTCCAGGTGAAAATTGTGACTGACTCCACTTCTCACTCTACTTTCTTATCTTCAAAAGGAGGGCAGAATGTGATGACATTAATATAGATCTTTTTCCTCCAAAAATCACTCGACAGGGTAATTCACAGTATTTATATGAAGAGAGAAAAATGAATGTATAACCAAGAGTGTTATTCCATAATATGAAAAATCTTTTATTAAAAAACCTTGCTAAATAACAATGTGAAATTATTTGGGGACCATGGAAAATATGGTTTTATCTTTGAGATTTTTAAAACGAAACATTGGACTTACTATTGCTTTTTAAACAGCAGTTATACTTCAGGTAAAATAAAATGGAGCCCTGTAAACATTATGCTTACTGTATTTTTTTTTAATTTTTTTATTTGTTCTTCTCACCCACCTCCCAATTAACTATGAATTTTGAGTTTTCCTTGTGTGACGTGTGCTGGAGGAGAAATACAGCAAAAAATCACAGAGAGTAATTTTCAAAAAGTGGGGGCAGGAGGGCTCTGCGCCCTTTGGGGTCCAGCTTCCACACTGGAAGGAGAGAGAGAGATAAGAGTCCCTGTTTGCTTTATTTATACAAGGGAGCTTCATAGGATTTTCATGGAATGTTCTTTTGCTACATAAGGTAGGAGGAGGGCTGTCCAAACCCAATGGGTAACGCCCAAGTCTGGATCTACAGAACAGCCTCTCTAGCCAAGCGAAGACTGGGATCAACACGTGATCTAAGTAATCCATTAAGTGGAAGAAGACACAAAATGACTTACAATGCTAGACTCAAATCTCCTTGGCTCCAAGGCTGAGTAGAGGTTTTTTAAATAGCTCAGGGATGGCCCCCCACAGTTCTAATTAGATATACATGACAGCAAAAAGCATTTCGGTTCATTTTACACAAATAGAGCATAGCTTTTCATTTCTCTTGTAATGTACCATATAGAGTTGCACCATATGTGCAGTCATACATGTACCTAGGGTAATGATATCTGTCTCATTCCACTGTCATTCCTACCCCCATGTCCCTCCCCTCCCCTCACTCCTCTCTGCCCAAGTTCCTCCATTCTGCCCATGATGCCCTCCCTTCCCATTATGTATCGGCATCCACTTATTAGGGAGAATATTTGGCCTCTGGTTTTTTGGGATTGGCTTATCTCGCTTAGCATTATATCCTCCAACTCCATCCATTTACCTGCAAATGCCATAATTTATTCTATTTTAAGCCTGAGTAATACCACAGTTTCTTTATTCATTCATCTATTGAAGGGCATCTAATTTGGTTCCACAGTTCAGTTATTGTGAATTGAGCTGCTATAAACATTGATGTGGCTTCATCACTATAGTATGATAAGTTTAAGTCCTTTGATTATAGAGAGAAGAATGGGATAGCTTGGTCAAATGGTGGTTCCATTCCAAGTTTTTTAAGGACTCTCTATACTGCTTTCCAGAATGGTTGTACAGCAATGATAAGTATTGGCAAGGATGTGGGGGGAAAGGTAAACTCATACATTGCTGATGGCACTGCAAATTGGTGCAACCGCTCTGGAAAGCATACTGCACTTTTTATTAGAAATGTGATGATTTTAAAAATGATTAGATTTTCTCATGTGTATTGCATACATGCATACATCCTAATGATGCATATATTCAAAGAGTGTGTAACTTAAAATGATGGCTGTTTTTTTTACTCTTCCTTAGTAAAATATCAGAGAACTTAAACCATTATTATTATGTTGCTGCCTTAATTTATACCTCTGTCTAAATTTTTTGGTCTCATTTCTTTGGAAGTGTCACAGCTGGTAATTCAGACAGACCACTACCTGTTTACCCACTCACACCTAGTTGAGCATTACCTGGGCATGGGGATAATGTAAAGGACAAACTCAGCTGAGACAGGAAGAAGAGATGTCATAGATGTCAGTGTGTTTTTGTTCTGCTATGCCATCAATAACAACAAACATACGGTTTGCCCATGGAATGAGATGTGAGAGCACATTCATATTCATATGAATCACTCATTGTATATGATTCAAACTTGGAAATAAATGTTTAATTACAATATCTTTTTAAATGCCACATTCCTAGACTACATGTGGTGATGGGGGAAAAAAGAAAGAAAGAACTACTTTGGACTGGCTGAAATGCAGGACAGTACACGTATTTGGCTTTCTGGCCAAAGTTTGGGTTCTCTTTAACATCAAGTTCTGCACCAGTAGTTTTCAACTGGAGATAACTTCTTCCACAGTATACTTGGCAAGGTCTGGAGACAATTTTAGTTATCACATCTGAAAGGGAATAGTACTAGAATCTAGAAGGCAGAGGTCAGTGATGTTGCTAAACATCACACCACGCACAGGACAGCATGCCTCCTCCCTCAACAAAGAATTAGCAGGTCAAACATTTAATTATTTTTTTTAGCCAACTGGCTTTTGTTTAATGCTAAACATTTCAATAGTGCTGAAATTGGGAAATGTTTTTCCACAAGAAATAAAAACAAGGGGGAAGGTGAATATTTCAGATTGCTTGCTTAGCACATTGTCTTCTTCATGGACACATTTTAGACTTGAGTTAATCAATCAAAATCACTAAAGCTGACTTGTCCTTGTATCATGTGAGATACTTTTAATTTTCTTAATTCAGGACTGTGCCAGCCCTGGTTCCTTTTCTGCATCTACTCATTTTTTTTTTTTTCCTGAATGAGCTTCCACATATGTGCAGCAATATACTCTCTTTCTCTTTCTCATTGAACCAGAAGCCTCCCCTTCACTTAAATGCAATTCCAAGATAGTCATCCCTCCATATTTACCGTCTTCATATTTGCATATTTAACCAATTGTGGATCAAAACAGTGGCAAAAATATTGGCTTTGTATTGAACACGTAGACTTTTTCTTGTCATTGTCTCTTAAACAACATAGTATAGCAATAGTTTACATGAATTTGCATTATGTTTAAGTTATTCTAAGTAGTCTAGAAACAAAGCATACAAGAGGATGTGAATACACTATTTGTAACTACTTCGCCATTTTTCATAAGGGACTTGAGATTTGGGTTATCTCTAGAAGATTCTAGAATGAATCCCAAATGATACTTAGAAATCACTGTGTTGAGAATGGCTTATGTACATATGAAAAAATAAATAAATAAACTTTTAATTATTATTATTATTATTTTTTTAGCCAACTGGCTTTCGTTTAATGCTATTGAGTCTGTTCTTATATTTTATTATTTGGGTGTTTTCTTGCCTCTGAATGCTACCTGGAGTCTGCCTTAAAATCCAGTTCTTCATTAGTGCTTTCAGTTTTCTCCCTTTCATTTACAAATCTGGATCCTGTGCTTACTTACTTCTCCTTCCTAGTGGAAGTCATTGGATTGATTTTACTCCTCTCTACACTGCATTTCTGGCTCTGTGAGCACAATTCCCAAGAAAACACCTGCAAAGCCAGCTTACTTTTATTTTTTGTTTTTCCCCATGAATAACTTCTTGCCTCCTCTGGCCTTTTGTTTCTCTGGCATGTGACTGATATTTATGGGCATGTACCTGACCCAAAATATAGAAAGTTCACCATGTCGCACTTTACCCCAGCCTCATCAAGGACATTCACATAAGTCTTCAATGCAGAGACAAAAATGCCACATTGATTAAAGCATAGTTTTCACATAGATTGTATAACCACTACTAGGTTATTTCTTCCAATGGTCTTAGAGATAAAGAATTAGAATATTGGTTATTAATTAACTAGACCATCTGGATCAACTATGATCCATTTTAAATGAATTTCAAATTTTATCCAGACTCTCATCCAAATAAGTTATTTTCATGGAAAAATTAAGCTAGCTATGAGTAGCAAATTAGAAAGTAGATAACTGGTGGTACCCGTTACTGAGGTGCTGTAGATGGATATTCTCCAGAAACCATGTCAAGTATTTCTACATTTTTGAATGTAATTATTAAAAAGAAGCTAGACATCATACGTCTTTTTTATGAATTTTTCTAAATTGTTGGCCTAATTATTTTAAAAACTGTATATGAGCAACAAAGAAATTTGGGAACTATATGTGTGGCTCAGTGGTAGAGCAATTTGCCTAACATGCAGGGTTCAATACCCTGTATCCTCACAAAGAAAAGAAAAGAAATTTTCTATTTGTTTCCCTGAACACTGATTTCTAGTATGGAACCTGAGCTCAACTTTGCTTTTTTTTTTTTTTTTTTTTTTTTTTTTTTGCCACGTATGTTATTTTACAGTATAATTTTGCAAGTTTTACCACAAATTAGGCATAATTAATGAATGTTGCTAGATTATGAGCCCAAATCCTTGATCTAATTAAATAACTAATTTGCAAACAAAGGATGTATTTAAATGAAACCCCGTAAACCTCAAAATAAATTATGAAATTACAGTTACTACAAGAGGAGTTTACATGCAAAATCTTCAGGGTATAAGAGATAAAGGCTTTAATCTTCTAAATAATATCTAGCAGTTGCATAATGGTTTCTAATTTATATTTTGTGTCACATTAAAGAATTTGATATATAAAATAATCCATCTAAGGAGCTACTATTATCTTTACTTGACAAAGTAAAAAACAGATTCAAAATCTTGGTCAGTGTTATATAAATTATAAGTAATAGTAGAAGAACCAAACTTGGGTGATCTACCTTCATGTTTCTGATTATACTCATTATACCTGACTGGATTATTGGAAATATTCATGTTCAAAAACATATGCAAGGTGATAGTCTGACTAAACAAATTGACATAGTGACTTTGAAACCTGATACACTATACCTGATTTGAGTGTCTCTGAAAAAGCATCTAAAGATGAAGAAATCCTGGGTATTATCATATTCTAACACTTCAGTACTGTGGGAAATTAAAAGAAAAAAAGATATGGAATGACCTGACAATTGGCCTTAACTTTTAATTTTATATTATTAAAAAACATAATGACACATACATATTCTGCTCTTGCAACTTACAACTTAGTGCTATCCTGAGATCCACAAATAATGATGGACGATTTCTTTACTGTGTGTCTTGTGTGAGTATAATCATATAGTTTCCTCAGGACAGAATGCACATAGGGTACCTATGCTTAAATACATAGAAAGAATTTACAAGCTATTTTAAAAACTTGCTTAAAGAAAATGTAATTAGTTTTGTTCCTCAATTGTTAGTAATTTGATTTTTGTTAAACATACTCCCCTAATAGTCTGAAAGAGACTTCTACCTTTCTAAATTCACCCAGGCTTTGCTCATGGATATTAGAGAATTTTTTAGTGCTGTTCGCCTGATGTGATTTCCACTGGTCTTTAGTAATAGCATAAGCTTTTGCCTTGCGTTCTCTCTCCCACACTTGCAGGTAGAATTGACACTGTACTTCATGGTTAAGTTCTGTTCTTGACAAAGAGGTAAAAGTTGTTTCATTCCCATGGTAAGCTTAGTTCTTTCTATTAGATTCTCCAACATTGAAGGCTTAATTTTCTTAATGGATGTATGCTAACAACCTGCCCAGGCCCCCTTATTTTAGGAGTAGAAATAAGACCTAAAGCATGCAGTCACATATTGAGGTGGGCCCCAGAGGAATGAATGACTCAGTTTCCACTTTAAATAATGAGAAGAAACTACCTTTTAAAAATATCTTCATTTTTCTTACTCTTCCTTAGCCTCCCTCACCTTTGTCTCCTTTTAGCAGTCATGTAAGCAAAGTGTGGTTCAAAGAGAGAATGAACAAAATAGGATTCAATACTTAGTCATAGGGGTCCTCACAAATTTGTATATCCCACTGTATTACAATTTATAGATGAAAGTTTGGAATCAAAAAAATATAGTAATACATGGAATGACTTCACCTAGATTCTTTTTCTGTGGATGCCTCCCTACTTGTGGTATTCTAAAGTTGTAGTTTCGATATACTTTTCCAGGATAAGCATAAAGAGACAGACATGCACAAAATTCTAGGCTTCTAAAAGTAAAATTCTTCAAATCGTTGTTAGAGTTGCTTTCGCTATGGTCAAAAATCCAATACAAAATTATCATTTTGTAAGATATTTTGGAAACCATCTAATTTTAGAAGTGAAGATGTCTGGTTGTACAGTTAAAATGCACTTGTATAAAACTTCAAATGACAATGGCAACCATGATTCTTATATGCAAATTTACTTACTCAGAAAAAAATTGAATTTTGTGTCTACAATAAACAATTTTATAGGCATTGGGAGCCTTTTCTGGAAATGCACTTGCTGCACTGATAGGTAGCATTGTATATGAAGTGTAGTGCTTTATGAATATATCTAAAGCTATTTCAATTTTCATATTTAGTGTTGGAATGAGGAAAGGTGACTTGCTTTTGAAAATAGATCTTTGAGGCTGATACCATATTCAGATAAATACTGTTGACTCTCTTGACAGGAGTCTTTCCAGCTTCAAAATACCTATTATCCTTTGGCCAATACAACAATTCTAAACAAAGTACCTGTTATCAAAAATATTGATTATTTCCCAAAATAATAATTAAATATAGAATTATTTACCAAAATAATTAGAATACCAGTGCTATTAGAGTTTTCTTTTGAGACAACATAGATTAATTTTCCTAGAAACCCCCATCTTTTCTGCTTCTGTGACAATGCACTTCAGCCATAGTTTAAATCAAGAATTTAGATGTTCAAGATCTGGTAATTTTACAATTTTTTCTTCTAATCTTACAGATATGCAAAACTCTGCCCATGCTACATCGGTATTATCAATCACCAGGTATTCTTCACCCCCCATTTTTGAGGAATCTCAATTCTATGCCAGCTCAAAAGAAAGATGTCAGCATAAGTCAGAAAGATTATTTCTTAGTCTAGGAGTCAGATTTCTGAGACACACTGATCAAGGTCAGAGATTATATTTTGCCTACAAAGTTTTATGTTAAGAATGTTACTTTACCCTTAAACTTTCTACTGTAGCCTGTAGAGAAACTGTTTTCATACAAACTCAGAGGAAAAATTTTAAGGAATATTAGGGAGACAATGTATCTCAAACAGTTTTATATATAGAAATGAGTTGGGAGGTGTTTTTGTTTGTTTGCTTGTTTTTTGGTACCGGGGACTGAACTGAGGGGCACTCAACAACTGAGCCACATCCCCAACCCTATTTTGTATTTTATTTAGAGACAGGGTCTCACTGAGTTGCTTAGTGCCTTGCTTTTGCTGAGGCTGGCTTTGAATTCACAATCCTCCTATCCTTGGCCTCCAGAGCTGCTGGGATTAAAGGTGTGTGCTACCACACCCAACTGGGAATGAGGTTATTTTTAAGCAAGAAGAATTAAGTGGAGATAACAAGGGAGAGTTTGTTTTTGGTCAATGTGTATTGACCAAAATTGTTAAAGTGCTATTCCAAAATGCCAAATAACTCTGGGTCTTTTTGAAGAAAAGACAAAAGATTTATTCTAGCCAGAGCCAAGGGAGCAGAACGCAGACAGTTCTGCAGCTCAAGATGCAGAGCTTGAAAGCCGAAAGAAAAAAAAATGCGAAGGAAAGGGGCTGGAGAAACCAATATAGTTATAGAACATGTTTCACAGGGTAGGAAAAAAAAAACAAAATCTCAAGTTAACTTTTCTCAGAAAGATTCTCAATACATGAAAAGATTCTGAGTACATGATCAGAAAGCAGGCCAACGTCTGCTCTATGAATTGCAGAAGCTGTGGTCTGGGTGAAAGAGAGTGAGGATGTCAGTTTCTATGTGAGTGGGCTCTTACAGAAGCAGGCAGGGGTGGGGGGAAATGGGGGGGAGGGCAATTCCCTACACAGGCAAAGCTCTTTCTATGAGACCACACCTATTTTCAAGACTCTTCCTCTTGTAGTGTTCCTTTGACAGACAGGATGACTTTAGCAATGAAAATGATGAGGTCATTTTTGTGAATAAGTTTTTATAGTTAATGTCACATTAGTAGTTTTTTAGACCAGAATCTCACACAGTGCAAGAGTAAAATCTTCACATTACATGAAGAATAGTTTTTCATCATTGATCTGAACATGCCACATAACAAGACGTAAAATATTTCAAAAGATAGCTATTCTATAAAGCAGGAATCCATTATTCTGGTTACTATCACTCTCTTTTCTTTGTCCTGCTCTGTGACACTATTTAGGAAAAAAAATCAATTTTTTTTCTTATACGTCACCTATAAAAATGAAGCAATAGCTAAATCATTTCATCCCCATATTAAACATCTTCAATCATTTAAGTCACTTCTTAGGAGACCCCTTGGAAATCATCTATTTAGACCAGAGAGCATCCCAGTCATTTGACAAATAACATTCTTTCCTTCAGCTAGAAGATGGGGGGTTTTATAAAATGTCACAAAATTAATCTATCTCAATTAAAACAAGTGAAGGAAGGAAATAGATACAAGTAGTGTTCTGCCAAGCTTTAAACATCTTGATTCTATCTAGTTATAGATACTCTCTATTTTGTAATTACTTATCTTCAATAGAGGAAGACTGCTTTCCTAAATTGGGAAAGATGTACTTGGGAAGCGCTCTCATTCATCTGGGAATAATATATCAGCCAAGTCATTCAATCTTTGGGATGCAAAGAAAGACCAAGTCCATAGATCCTGGCTCAGGTGCATTATTCTGAGCTGAGATGCAGGACAGGAGCTTTACATCCTAAATATTACCAACATAAAAAGAAGCCATGCCTGCAGAAAACACAGGACCCTGGGGAATAGTATCTGATGACTGTGTTGCTGTATTTATTTACAGAAAATAATTAAGACATTTACTAATCATTTTGATTTGAAGTTCTGAATCTCTTTTCACTGGCATATAAAATAAATCAATTATTTACAGTTTTGCCTTGTGTCAAAATAAGCTAGAATAACAACAATAGAATATAATATGTAAATCTTTGTTTTCTAAGTACAGATTCTGAAAATTATCTAGTTTTTTATTTGCCAGTTTTTATTTCTAGTTTTGTTAGCAGAAAAGGCCATCTAGTCATTAACTACTACTGAATCTCTCTTTTGGGATGTACCAGAAAGAAAAATAACTATTCCTAATGTAACATAGACATATATTGTTTTCACTATATGGGAATTCTCTCTTCCTCATAGAAATACTGAAGGAGAAGTCATGATTTTGAGAGAATTTCAGAGTAATGGTAGAATGGGAGAATTAATTTTACTCCCAGAATTACCCAAGAGAAAGGGAATGATCAATACTAAACATAGCTGAGGGTGGAGGTGAGTTAATAAAAATGAGTCAGAGAATAATGTGAGTAGGTCAACAAGAACCAAGAGGAGCTAATAGGATGCTGGAGATCAAAATAGTTTTTAGTGTTTCATAGAGAAATGAACATAGAGCTCTAATAGTTCAGAGAGGCAGGAAATTTATCCTGTGCAAAAGTAGATCTAGATTATAGCTGCAGGAATAGATATTCTTTAGGGTGCATTGCTGAGGAAAGCTAGACTATTTGGATTCTATATAATTGGGGAATTCAGGCTAAGAATAGGAAAATTCTCATCTGAAATACTTCTTTGAATTTGCTCCTCAAATGAATGGATATAGAAGAGACAACACCTTAAAATGTATATACATGAACATTTTTTCTCATACATATACATATATACAGAGAATATATATGTCGTGCAGATCATTTCAAATTATTATGTGAACCCCAATCAGTCTCTACTGCCAATGCAAAAATTGACTTCCTTTAAAGATTATCTATGTGAGTGTATTTCTTAAATCCAATTGGAAGAATTAGAACAATATAAAACCAAAATTATAAGCACTTCTGTCTCATCTGATTGTATTAGTTTCCTAAGGCTGCCACACAATGGACCATGAACTGGATTGCTTAAAACAACAGAAATGTATTGTCTCATGGTTCTGGTGATGGTAGTCTAAAACGAAGCAATCAGTGAGGCTATGTATTCTCTGAAAACTGTCAGAAGAAGTCTTCCTTGCCTCTTTCTAGCTTCTGGGGTTTTTGGCAAGTCTTAGTGTTTTTTGGCTTGCATTTGCAGCAAATCAATCTGTCTGTCATCACATGGTGTTCTTTCGGTGTGTGGCCAAATTTCCATCTTCTTATTAGGACACTAGTCATATTGCATTGGGGGCCATCCAACTTTAGGATGACTTCACCTGCATAAATTATGGCTAATTAATCTTTGATTACTCTATTTCAAAGTAAGGTCACATTGCAGGGGACTAACAGATTAGAACTCCAACAGATTTTTTTTTCCCCCAGGGATCGCATATCAATTCACATCACTGATATCAAATCATATTAAACTGGATTATACAGCAATTACAAAGTTCAAGATAAATGTGGTTTGCAGTAACAAAGACTAACATCCTGTTCATGCTAAATGGCAATGTTGCTTATCAGAGCTACTCAAGGATCCAGGCTAGTGGAACAGTAATCATCTCAAAAATTGCCAGTCACTGTGTCAGGAGAAAAGGGGATAGGATACTACAGAGTCTCACAGGTTGTCACTGAATATTCATGGGTTCAGGGAGCCAGCTAACATAGTATCACAATTTTTGCAGAAGGCAATAGAATCAAAATACCAAATGCTTTCGGCTATAAGGAACAGAAATCCTGATTAACGTGGTACAAACTTGGAGGTCATTTTTGTTGCTAGCAAGTTATTCAGTTACTACAAGTCATTCATTTGGTTAGCATTAGCTTACCTATGCTAACAAGAACAAGAAGTGAGCTTTATTGTCGCCTTTTCTCTCCATCTCTTCCAACATCAGTCTGTCCAGATTTGGGTCAAATGTCTGGTTTTAACTAATCACCGCCATAGATGAACTTCTATCTGCAGGATATATAATGTGTGTGTATATATATATATATATATATATATATATATATATATATACACACACACACACACACACACATATATATAGTTGTCAAAAAAATCATAATGAAGAAATATTCATCTACTTTTATTTTTAAAAATATGGAAACATACATAAGTACTACAAGAAAGAATGAGAATTTTTCTAACTTGAACCAGTGCATTTTTCACTAGTCCTGGTGTGCTTCCTCTTCTTGTTTTGTCCTTTCTTATATTAATGCATACTCTGGAAATAAAAACTCATGGGACCAATTAAATAGACCATATGGCTAATCTTTAGGGTTCTCTTAAGCCTAAGAGCAAAATACAATTTGAATATAACTGAAATTTCGATGAAATAAACTCTGTCAAATATTTTTTGTGTTTCAAATGTGAAGGTAAGATTAGACACCAAGTAGTAAAAAGAAAACAGAGCATTTAAAATACATCTAATCTCATAAGATTTAGCTTTTTTTCCCCCATATATATGGAACTTGTGATGTGAATAGGCACTAAGCCGTCATTATAAAGAGCTTCAGCATTTTCTTCAGAAATGCCATGGTTATTGTAGTCACTCAAGGGTGACTGGACACATTTGATTGCTCAGAATTGCAACAAAAGCAACTCTCACTCTGATAGGATTTTATCATGCTGAGGGATCTCAAGGCATTTTGAAAACATATTAAAAATAAAATGTGAGTCCAACTTGAAATATTTGTTATTCATGAAAGGTTGACGAGCAGGTCTGAGCACCAGCATCATGATCAGTGTTAAGTGTTTCCCTGTGGGGACTGTAGCATCACCGCTAGAGACCCAGGATGGTCATGTCATACAAAACAGAGACAGCATGTGTTCCTGCCTGACAGATGCTGATAAATCGGTGACAAGAATAACAAGTAAGTAAAGAGATCATTATGCCAAAATCCTCTGCCTGGGTCTGCACAAAATGTTATAAACATCAGCTGCAGGGGATATATGATGTTTCCTCCAAACCAAGAGTTCTGACCCTGTCATGCCCTGCAGACACAGACGCAGCAGTGTTGAAAGGTGACAATTCCAGAGTCTTCCAAAAGAGATATGTAACTGGCAGTAGTGTTAATGGTATATGAGTCAACATATAAAAGCAGGATCAAAAAGACTGACTGTTGAAGCTAAAAATGGTGCCTGGAGTTAGGAATAGAAAACCTGGCAGTTGTCAGTCAAGAGGTGAAAGGAAATAGAATAAAAATAGAGAAATTAATGATATGTCATGAATTCTGCACACCTCTCAAGATGTATCTTCTTGGATGGCTGGTTCAGTGCCTAACTCCTAATAAGCACTAAATAATTATGTGTTGGCTAATAAAGGTGTGCTTTAAAAAAAACTGTGAAATTATGTAGGAGTCATTGAATTTATAACTATTTTTCTTTCTTTCATTTCACTGGATTACAGTCTTTCTTTCAGAACAGAGACTATAATTTAGTGGAGGTGTTCTAGGTACAAAGGTGCCTTTCAGTTATAGCAATGCCACAGGGCAGAGGCAGACATTGCTCCTGGACAACAAAGGAGAAGTGAAGGAAAGAGGCATCCTGAATGGCAAGGGTAATAATGGAGCACACAGGCCCTACCAACTTCTCACACAGAGCCTGGGAGATCTACAGATGCTGACTTACTTCCTTAACTCCAGATGCAGATCAGTGTTCATCTTGTGGCCACACTAGGGATCACGTATAACCTCAGCTGCTAATACTAATGTCACTCTCCAAAAGATCTCTTCAAATATGTCCTTACCATTCTGAGTCTTCTCTCTCTGCCTCTTTATGTCTCCTTTTTTTTCCCTATAGTATAGGGGATTGAACACAGAGCATCATGCGTACCAGACAATTGCCGTACTGCTGAGCTGTACCCCTATTCCAACTCACTCCTTTTTGTTTTCTCTTTCACTCCATATTAAAAAAGACTTGTACTGAGTAGGATGAGATGATTATTTTTATCTGTCAAGATTTTCTATGTCCAGAGGCATGGAAGAGGCATCTTAGGCCTCTGACTTTTGAAACTAAAGCTAGTACTCTGTATTTCTGCTCTATCAATTTTACTCCATGACATCTGGTATCTCAGTTTCTAGATACTTTTTATAAAACAGACAGGGAAAACAAGGGGAATAGAAGCTGGACACTTGGCTTTCCCTTCTCTCACGACATCTCTTTCTCCTTCATCATGTTCTCTCCAGCCATACAGGCCAGAGTTCATTTTCTTCAGTATGTTTATTGCTTAGAGCTCAGCACCTTCACATGTGAGAGCTCAGCTGTGCCTTCCTTGCTCCCCCTCCACAAAACTGATACATCTTCATCAAGTCTCAAGTACATTGTCACCTCTTTAAAAAGAGTCTTTTCTGACCCATAAATTAGACCATGCCTTCCCCAACAATCAATACCCAATATTCATAAACCTTTTTTCATACAGTTTTTTTTTCCTTTAAAAATATTTATAAATTTTCAATCATATGAGTTTATATACTTTTTACTTTTTTCTATTTTTTCCCATTTCCATAAGTCCATGATGGTAGTGACAAGGGACAATGTTGGTTTGATTCAATACTTTATAATTAGAGCCTAGGAAAAATGGATACTTAATAAGAATTTGTTGAAAAAATTTGCAACACACACTGATGCAATAACAATCCACTCTCCCCTTCTTTCTTGCTAGAAAAACCCCAGATATTTTGGACATCTGGCTATTTGTCATATGTCCAGTTAAAATATTTCCTTCACCGTATTCCTTTATATGAGAATAACAATAGCACAGTGATTTGTCCAACCTATAAAAGTCAAATTATACTCAAAAGGGTCAAGCTCAGCATTTTGTACTTTTCTTTTGTGCATTATATATTGCCTGAAATTATCACAATACATTAAGAAAGAATAGCCATCATAGGAATGTAAGAAAGCTATAGGCTAAGAATGAAGAACAAACCGCTAGAAGGGTGAGTCTTCAAGAACCACTTTAAGTACTTACCCAAGGCTCTGATTTCTGCTTTCAAGAGATCTTCATATATTAAAATGCAAAAATAAACAAATACAAAACAAAAGTGCTTGTTTTGGTTAAGCCCATATAATCAGATTTCTGTTAAATGCAATCACAGATCAAACTGTGATTTTTAAAAAGTCATTCCAAATCCTTCTTTATCAACATCCTAATTTAATCATTCTGTATTGGACAAGATTATTTCTAAGATCACCAGTTCCAACATGGGTTTTCATTTAAAATGAAAACATAATTGATCCAAACATCATGATCTCTGAATTTTAATTATTCTTTTCATTTTAAAAATGAATGTGGTATAAGAATTTTTAAATAACTTCTATGTATATGACAATGTGCCAGATGGCTTAATTAACAATATTTCCTTTATAAATGCACATGTTGTAATTTCTCCCATTCTTTTACTCTCCCCTGCATCTTTTAAAATATCAACACATCATTGATTTAAATGCTTGCAATTAAGAATTCACAGAAAGACTGAAAATGACAGTTTTCAAATTTAATTTTATGCAATCAAATATTATTTTCTCCAGCAAATTACTCTGAAGACCAGATTCTGGTAGAGCAGAGAAGATGTATAATTTGAAGCACAAATTTCAAAATGCTAGTTTACAAATCAGTGCTGAACAAACTATATCAAATGAGTTGTGAAAGGTTTTAGTCAAATCCCAAAACCCTTATATGCAGTAAACAATTTTCTCAAAAATAAATCTAGTATTTGTCCTTGTCTTCTTGTGGGTAATGTCCAAGCCTTTAGGATATTGTACCTGACAGGTGCGTTTCTTTGTATATGGGCTTTGGGTCAACTGTAATAATGTGATCAAAGTTAGGACTATAAGCCACACTAAATTGTGGTTTAGGGTAATAAATTTGATCCATAAATATCAGCTTGGCCTCCTGACAGAAGTAATTAATGTTGCCTAAAAATCTCTGAGGACAAGATACCAGAAAGCTTCAGGTTTGAAAATTTTATAGGTTGCACTCATGCATCTCTTCCTTAGGCTGATTTTAATTTGTGCCTTTTTCCCTGTAATAAACCATAACTGTGAGTATACGAATTTTGAGTAAGTTCTGTAAATAATTCTAACACATTTTTAAAACTAGGAGTCATTTTGATAGCCTCTTGAACTTGAAATTGGATCAAAAGTGAAGGCATCTTGGGTTGTGTTCCTAACTTTGAAGTTGCATTGCTACTGAACTCTAAATAATCTTCTTCAGTAGGTCCAAGGTACTTACAGACACCCTCATTTGGAAACCACATTAAGAAATAAGTTTTGTTGAACAACTAAGAAAAAGCCATCTCTGTTTTAATAACCTGACTGAGACATATTAATAAGATTCTGTTTAACTTATGTGTGTATGTCATGCCTTTATTTTTGAGAATTTATGAGTAGTTTAGTGTTTAATCACAATTATTTCTGTAAATAACCAGGCTCAATGGGTATACCTTTTTGGAAAATATTTTGTGGAATAAAGTAAAGTTTTATGATTACATAAAACATTAATTTCCTTAAAGCAATGTTAAGTGGAAAGAAAAGTGCAGTTAAGACAATTAAATTCTACTATATTACAAATAAGTTTTCAAAGATTACCAAGAAAGAGAAGATTCTTAAGGCAATAAAAGAAAAAAATAACATGTAAGACCATCTCAAATTATCTTATACTGGAACGCCCAGCAGAAATTTCACAGTCCAGGAGAGGATAGCTTGAGATTTTCACATTACTGATGGGAAAAAAATGCTAATCAAGAATATTGTAACCAGAAAGCTATCTTTTAAAAATGAAGAAGAGATAAAGATATTTTCTAACAAACAAAAGATGAAAAAATAAGTCTTCACTATATATGTCCTACAAAAAAAAAAAAAGTTTTAAAGGAAGTTCTTCAAACTGAAAGAAGGACACATTAATGAATAAGAAGAAAACTTGGGAAGGAATTAAACTTACCAGTTAGCACTGATAAGGATAACTATACAGACACATTCAGAATGCTCTAATGTTGAAAAAATGGTACACAAAACGTAATGAAAGGCAAAATAATTAAAAATAATAACCATATTTGCATACTACAAGAGAAAATATATAATTATTAAATGGGACATCAAAAAATTTAAACATGAGGAATAAATTGACTGTAAGTATAGTTTTTACTGGTATATTTTCTAATATTTTCACATCTCTATTATCAAGTTAAGTTGCTATCATTTTAAAAATCTTAATCAAAAGTGTCTGCAAGCTTCATGGTGATCAGAGAGAAAAAATTTATAATAGACAAAACAAAAATAACTAGCCTAGAACCAAAATATGTTACTAGAATAAATTTCTTAAGCACAAAGGAAAATCCTAAGAGAGGCAAAAAGAAGTAACTGAAATGGAATTTTTTTTAAATTTACCTATTGATGATTGTCTTAAATATTATTAGATTAAATTTTCCTGTTAAAAGAAATGGAGAAACTGATTGGACTATACAGGCCCAAATAGATGTTGCTTAAAAGAAATTCAATTACCCCTAAGGACACGCAGAGACTGAGAGTGAAGGGGTGGAATAAGATATATGCAAATAGAATACAAAATTAAAGAGATATAGTCATACTTACATGAATAAAATAGATTTTAATTTTTAAAATAGTAAAAAAAGGCAAGGAAATTCATTATATAATAATGAATGGATAAATTCAGCAAGAGGAAATAGCAGTTTTAAATACATATGCACCCAATGTTGAAGCATCCAAGTAAAAAATAGACCAAACAGTAGAGACTCCCAATAATAGTAGGTGATTAACACTCTACTTTCAAAAATGCACAAATCATTCCAATAGAAAATTAACAAGGAGATTGAAAAGGTAAATTGCACCCTAAACTACATGGACCTGTAAGATGTCTTATATAGAACATTACATATAGCAGATGCAGAATACACATTATTCTCAACAACAAATGGAACATTTTCCAATGAAGATCATGTTATTCCACAAAACATGTCTAGACAAAATTTTTAAAAATAGAAATAATATTGATGTTCATTTCTGACCACAGTGTAATAAAACTAGAAATCAAATACACAAAAAAATTTGGAAATTATTCAAATATGTAGAAATTATTTTTCTGAATGCTATTGAGGGAGAAATCAAGAAGAATATTAGGAATTTCTTGAAACAAATAAAATGAAAAAAAAAACCAAAACCAATGGGATACATAAAAAGCAATACTAATACCAGTTCTCAAATTATTCCAAAAAAATGAAGATGAGGAACTTCTATACACATTCTGCAAAGCCATCATTACTCTGATACTAAAACCTGACAAGGACAGACAGACAGACAGACAGACAGACACACACACACACACACACACACACACACAATGCTATAGGTCAATACACTTGATGAAATGAAGATGTAAAAATACTCAACAAAGTACTAGCAAACTAAATTCTACATAACTTTTAAAAGATTATTCACTATGAGAGGGGAAAGAGTATGGTTCAACATATATAAATCAACCAATGGGATAAAAGACATCAACAGAATGAAGAAGAAAAACCAAGGCCATATCAATAGATGCAAAAAAGACACTTAAAAAAATTGAACATCTCCTCGGTATAAAAACAGTGAATTAATCTCAACAAAATTATATTTCAACAAAATAAAGGTCATATATACTAAGATAAGGGCTAACATAAAACTGCGGAACCACTGAATGCTATTTTTTCAATATATCATTTGGATTCTTACAAAGATGCTTAATACCACCACTTTTATTCAATATTGTTGTGAAAGTCCTAGCAAAAGCAATCATGCAAGGAAACTGAACAAAAGGGCGTTCAGAAGGAAGCCACATTGCTTCTGATTGTAGTGATATGATTTATCACAGAGAACCTCAAATATCGCATTAAGAAAAGTATTTGAACTAATCAAAATTCAGCAAAGTTAAAGGATACAAAACCAACATTTAAAAATTAGCAGCTTTTTTATACACCAGTAAAAAATTATCTAAACTAGAAATTATCTAAATCAGAAATCACAAAAACAATCCATACTGCCCAAAGAGATCTATAGAGTCAATCCAGTTCCCACCCAAATATCAATCACATTTTTCTCAAAACTAAACCAATTCTAAAATTTGAATGGAACCACAAAAAAAAAAAAGTGAATAGCCAAAGCCATAACAGGGCAAAAAGAATAAAGAGCTAGACATTATTACACTACTTGTCTTCAAAATATACTACAACTTTACAGTCATTAAAACAGTACATCACTGGCATAAAAACAGACACAAAGACCAGAGAACCAGGATAGAAAGCCTAGAAGTAAACTGACACATCTATAGCCAAATGCTTTTTGACAAAGATGTTAAGATAACACTTAGGACAAAGGACAATAAATGAATGAGAAATTTATGTGTCTATATGCTGATGAAGGAAACTATATATTTATAGTTCACTAGTTAATGAACATCAACACAAAATTGGTTAAAGACTTAACTGCAAGACACTACTAGATACTATGGAGCTAGATACTAAAAGGAAGCATAAAAGAAATACTTCAGGATATTGTAATGACAAGGATTTGAGGTGGGGGGGCCAAGACCTCAAAAGCACAGGAAAGGAAGCAACAATAGACATATAGAATTGCATAAAATCTGCATAACAAAGAATATAATTAGAAAACCCATGTACTGAATGGGAGAAAATATTTGTAAACTACACATCTGGCAAGGGCTTACTCTCAAGATTACATAAGGAACGCAAAAGCAAAATTTATAAATAAATATAATAATTGAATTTAAAAAATGGGCAATAGACCTAGATATACAGTTCTCAGAAAAAGACAAACAAATGAACAGTTATATGGGAAAAAAGCTCCATGTCACTAATCATCTGGGAACTGTTCATCAAAATCACTATGAGATGTCCACAATAAATTATCACATCACTTCAGTAAGAAAGGCTATTATCAAAAGAATAACAGATCATGACTATTGATAACAATGTGGAGGAAGGGGAATCCTTACATACTGAAAATGCAAATTAGTAAAGACTTTATGGAAAATAGTATCAAAGTTCCTCAAAAAATTAAAATTAGATCATATATCTAGCAATAACAGTCCTAGGTATATATCCAAAGCAAATGAAATCAGTCTTTGAGAGACCTGTTTATTGCAACACTATTCACAGTAGACAAGAAATGGAAAAACTTTAAGTCCTCATCAAATGATAATGAATAAAGAAATGTATGTTCTAACAGTGGAAAAACTATTTAGTCATAAGGAAGAATAATCCAGACACAGAAAGACAAGTGCTACTTGATCTTACTTATATTTGGATTGTGCGAATATTTATCTCCTATAAATCAGAGATAATTTTCAGAGGTTGGGCAGATGGAAAAAAGTTGAAAGAAGGATACTGACTATAAGTTAGGAGCAGGAAGTTCTAGTGTGCTATTGCACAATAGGATGATTATATATAATGATAATGTTTGATGTACTGTATCAAAAAGGTAGAGGAAAAGAGTTTGAATGTTTTTGTCATTAAAGAATCATAAATGTGGATATAAATATGTTTAGTCAATATGTTTATACAATATGCTTATCTTGAAATATTAAACAATGCCCCATAATTATATGTAATATTTAAGTTTTTAGGGGTTGGCAAAACATACATTTAAATTATGGCAATAGGGTACCCCTATAGGTAAACTTAGGGATACACTAGCCACATAGTAACAACAACAACAAAAAAAAAAAGGAAGAAAAGCAGCCAAAATGAAATAATGGGGACTTATCAAACCAGCTACTACAATGGTAGATACATCCTCCAAGGAAACTCTGTCGATCAGTGTATAACATATACCACAGCATCGTCTCAGGTAAGGAACAATTGAGATAATTATATACCAACCCTTGTCACTAATTGGTTGGTGTGATTAATAGGCAACTAATTTTTTAGCCTTCTAGTCAGTATGATGATAGATTTCTGGCCTCCAGAAAAAGCTACACCTACCATGTACTATAATGATAAGGTCCAGGAAGATCTAAAGAAAGTATGAACAGTGTTTACTATAAGTTCTGGTAAGACCCAAGAAGATTCAGAAAAGTTATCAACAGTGTTGACTATATGTCCTGATAAGTGATGGGTATAAGGGTGAATGGTTGCAAGAAACAGATACAAAAGGAAAGAGTTATGAGATAAGTTTAGCTAAATCTTAACTTTGAGTAGAATGGGAAATGGGACTTTGAAAACACATGGCATGAAATGGTATCATAATTAATTAGAAAATCAACATGGTCCCTATTAGAAAATCCCTATTATAAAGTGGTCCCTATTTTAAAGCAAATATTTAGAGAAAGCAAATGACTCATATACTTTATATAGTAGTAATGAAAGCTGCAAGAAGGAAATCCGCAAGACATGAGTTTGTCATTTCTCAATATACTAGAGAGACAAAAGGAAATAAATGTTCAACTTAGATTTTACCCTCTGGGTTCAAATCATGCACAGAGAGGCTGAACTTTTTACATGGTGGCTCTAACATAATCTTAGTTCTTACAGTAGCAGAACAAACCTAGATGAAAATGAGTTCCAGAGTCAGTTTTGCTGGTTTCAGAATTATAATGGTAGTTGTATTCATACTTTGACATATATGTAAATAAGGGCAAATTTTAGCAAAGAGTAAGATTCAGACATCTGAAACAGGGACATTTGTTTGTATTCAAAATTAAGAATCCTGAGTCCATAAGTCTCTGTGAGATATAAGCCCACTGCCTTTTGTAGTTTGAGAGTGATGGTAGGAGGTGCCATATTTAAGATTTGCTATTTGACCCTAACAGAATTAATGCGATAGTAACAGGTGATAAATGCCAATTATGAAGCTCCAGAGAAAAGGTGTGTTTGATCACTATAATACTCAACAGGAAGTAAGGATATTTTGACTTATAAAGTTCTTTGCAATGCTTACTTAATAATGACATCCCTTTAATAAAATTGATGTGTTAGCTACTGTGCAAAAAATAATATTAATTCATCAATTATCTGTTGTTGTTCAAACCTTGCACATTCCAAACTGGCCTATTTTAGAGTTAGTTCTTGATTGGCTTCTGAGACTTGATCTCTAAACTCTTTAAGTATTTTCTCTGCTAAGAGTGTTTTGGTATGACTGAAGCATTGGATTTCACACCAATTTAATCTCAGTTTATACTAGCAATGTGATTCATAGTGAATGTCCGTTTTTTGTTTTTTTTACTGAATATGAGGGTCAAGTTTCAGTAAATAAAGTCAGTGATGCAGCTGCTACTTCCTTATGTGATAAACAATCAGAAACTGGGGCATCGAGGCTTAGATGAGCTTCCTTGGGTGTCAGCACTTCCTATGTATAGTCATGCATTGTGGCTGGGAGAACTAGGCACATCCCTATGAGATCTCATGAGAAAGGCCACCTGGAATCTAGCTCTTGGTTTTCTCCTTGACTTTATAATTATCCCTTGCTGATTTGATCTTTGTCTTTTTTTTCTATTATAAAGCATAATCATAAATATAACACTTTTTTGAATTCTGTGAATCCTTTTAGTGAATCATTAAGCCTGAGAGTGGTTTTCAGGACCACTGGCACAGTATCTAATATAGCTTCATCTATATAATAGGAAAATATCCAGGTTGGCTCTCTAGATGACATAACATATCAGAAAGGAGAGTCCTCGATTCTCCCCCAGTTTTCTGATATAAGTCAGTATGTTGACTGGCGAACCCTGATTTTAAAAAGGACAAGGGAGGAAATAAAAGAATGAGAATGTGTATGTGGGAACTATTTTTCCAGAATTCCTTCAAAGGGTCATATGACCATTTTTTTCCCCATAGTAAACGGGTGAATCTGTAGACTGTTCAGGGATTACTAAATTTGGTACTGACATGATGCAAATTTCTAGAAATCTAAAATGCCATTGTGATCCATCAAAATAAGAGTTTAAGATCTAGAGAGGAATTCCAAAACAAAACACCCCACACATTTTAGAAAAGATTGTTTTGTAGTTGATGTATACCCACACAGATCTCCATGTTTTATTCACTATAATTTATGTCTATGTGAAATGGGAAATTTATTCATTTTAATTGAATAATTAATAGTATGTCCAGCTTCACAACAAACTTGGCATATCAGAATCTTCTACTGAAGTTACAACAGTCATAAGTTGTAGTTATAAATCACTAAGACTATATTGGTTTAACAAGCATACCAAAACTTCTAAGAATAACTATAAGTTTCTTACCTTCTCAGGTACTTGTTCTAAGAACAATTCATTGATTTAAAAGAATCAATAATCTCACTAAATTTGTGGACAATCTTCTATTGAATTACTTTTGCTGATTTTCTCAGAGGAACTGCATGTATGTTCACTTTTGCTATTTTTATTTCAAAGATGATTTGATTTTCAAGGAAGGATAAAAAGTTATTTATGGACAAATATAGGAAAAAAGCAGACATTAACTGAGACACAATAATTTATGATGAATAACAATCAAAAAGGTGCATTGCAAGTGAAAGGTATATAAAAATATGGGCATGCAAATGAAACCAATCACTCATAAATCTGGAAGACAAGATTGATGTCTGTTCCCTAAGATTTCTTTCTCATCCTGAGTTTTTTCTGATCAAACTCATATGCTGCAATTATGAAAACATAGTTTTGCAAATGTCAGACAGTTAAATTATTATTTTCTTCACCTTTTATTTCAAGGTATATTCTCAAGTCTTTTAGGACCGGGGTAGTTTTCCTCAGAAGGTTATGATGTTTTGTTACTGAGTCATTCTGGAAATATCATATTTTATGGCCAGTTGCTGCTTTTTTGTTTTTTACAAGTATTGTTTTCTTCATATTCTATCAAAAAACAGAATGAATCCTACTGATGCTTGTTTTCATCACTCAAAATAAATAGCATGACTTGATTTTTCTTCACATTGAAGTTTATTTTTAAAAACTATTTCTTTGATATTTCTTCTTCAAATATCATACTCACATTAATCTGTTCATTTGAATGAACTTGACCTTAGAACATTTTATCATTTTATCAAGTATTGTAGGAAACTATCCAGTTTTGTCATGCACCACAATAGATAACTTCTCTCTCTTTATATATAATTTTAGTCTATACATAGTATCTTGATATTTCTATGTTATTGTCTCACTGATTAATCTGTGGACAAATTTACTTAAATTCACATGAAAATTTTCCCTTGAAGTTTGCTCTATATTTGTTGTTACCCAAACTACCCACATCCATACCCACATCTGTTCAGGAGGAAAAATTAAACCAAACACATATCAGTTCACCTCAAAAGCTCCCCCTGTTGTTGAATTTAAGTTTGAAGATTCTCTATTAAAAACACTTCCAAAATAACAATATCACCCCAAAAATCTTGTATTATTCCACAAGCAACTGACTTTATATAATACATAAAATTAAAAATATTCTCCTCAGATGAAGGAAAGGTTCACTTCTGGTCTTCTGAAATAGCCAATCAAAACAATAAAATATCATTCTTTATGTATCAGAGAGACTCTGATCTCAATTTTAGAGACAATTAAATGTGATACCAAAGAATTAACCTCATGCTATATACAATCTTTATTCAACATAACTTGTTTTTATACTCTGTAGTTCTCTCTTTACTTAGTATATCTTCCACTCTGAATTCCAAGGGACAAGTAATTCCATTTTATTTTCTGTTGAAATACCTTGTCAATGCAGTTTTTCAACTAACAGAATAATAAGGAGAAGGCAAACAAATAATGGTACAAACTTGTGATGGACTTGCCAGCATAACTACTTCATATTGCTTCATATTGTTAACCATCCCTAAGGACCAAAGAGAAAATATACTTCTGTTTCCACTTCCCTACAAGTCAACCTTCAAGACTCTGTTCCAGTGACAGGACACAAACCATCTGTGAACCATCAACTTGCCTCTCAGCTCCGTTCTTGCTCATTTCTCTGCTTTCTCTGATGATGCATAACTTGTAACTATGAACTTCATTTTCTACTTAACAAAGTCAGAAAAGGATCAGATTGGAATGACCATAAATTTGTCTTCCAAATGTATACTACCAGGTTCTAAGTCCATCCATATCTTCCTCTCCACTTCTACATTAGATTGATATTCCTTGTCCTATATGGTATGAACTCTTCATATATGCTCTGGATCTCCCTCCTTCCACACACAGTTTCTCAAGAATGAGTCTGTCATTCTCGGTTTTAATTTTATTTTCTCTAATTCTTTATTTTAACAGGAAAATCTTCCTGGAATCATTCATATATTCATATCCTAATCATCTATTCTACATAGGATGCTTTTAGTTGTGCATCACAGAATTCCAGCCTAGAAGTATAAGTGATTTTAGCCATAAAGGTACTATAGCTCACATAACAAACATAGCAATGCTAATTCAAGTATTTGGCAATGTTTTCAAGGGCTCAGGCACTTTTCTACCTGATACATACATATATATTTGTGTATATATATTTGTTACAATATATGTTTGTTAGATATTTGTTACAATATATGGTTGTTAACATAATTTGTTATACAATACATACACACACACACACACACACACACACACACACACACACACACACACACCCCGCATTACAATGTAACTAGTGTCCTCAGGAAGAGATAGCAGAAATGGATGACTATATTAGCAAACATGTGAAGTGGCGTTATCTATAAGACAATGAGAGGGACCTCCAAGATTCCAATTTGATGGCACCTTGGTCTTGGATTCCTCACTTCTAAAATGGTAATAAAATTAAAGATCTGTTTTTCCTAAGCCAGCCAGTTTGTGGAAGCCCTAGAAAACTAATACATCAGTTATGTTGTAGAAAATGAGGACACATACAATATAGGAGAGAACCAGGGTTCTTTTAGGATGAATGTATCAGGTCCCTGATTTTTGCATCTAACACCACCTTTTTATTCATCATTTTTGGTCAAACTTCTAAACCCTTCTGATTAATAATCAGACATTTGATGTGAGTACTTACTTATTGGAAAATAATAATAATATTTACCCCAGTAGAAGGATGAGATGATAATGAAATGAAACAATTTATAATTTCTTCACACAGTATCTGCTTATAAAATATTTCCCATAAAAGTTATATCATTATTTTGCTATAATTTTCAACATAATAGACTCAATTCTCTCTTAAAAGATTTTGGTTTTTGAAGCAGTGATTAAACTTTCTGAAATAGTACACAAAATTACATACATGCCATACTTCTATCTTAGAACTTTTAATCTCCTGTCATTTTTTTTTCTTTTGTTCAGGAAAGAGTTGTTAGATATTTTTCTTATTTCAAATAAATATTAATTTGATTTTATAGGCATTTTATAGACATCCACAATAGAAAAATGCCCTTCATGTCACCTTCAATTTTTTTTAAATTACTTTCTCATACAAATAAGGAAATAAAAACAAGCTTTCAAGAATTTAAATAACAGCAGGAGTTACATACTATTTTCCAGAAAAAAAATAGCAACCTGTGACAGATTTGCAATCTGAACTTGAGGTTAGTGCTTAACAGCAGTTGTCAGAATTGGAAATACCAGCTGCTTCCATTTCTGAAGTCACTTGAGAGAGAGAGCAAATATAAAGGAGGGTACCATACAGAGTTGGGGGCATTGGAGTGGCAAACAAACCAACTGCAGAAAACAAATGAAAAATAGTGATACTGTGGACCCAGGGAGGATACAGTTCATCCATCATATAACCAGCCCAAATTGCTATTTGTTCTTTTCTAACTTGTGGAAAGATGAGACACACTTCTTTATCTCACAAGAAGAAACAAACTAGATCTAAAACCCCCAAATATACAAAATACTTGAAACACCTTAAGGAAGCCAAAAAGAAAGAAAACAATGATTAGAACTGAATACTGATTAAAATAATTTATCTGATTTATCTAGCAGCCATATTTGATGGTTTGATGTTTGCAACTTTTTTTTTAAATTTATTTTTTAGGTGTAGATGGACACAACACAGTGCCTTTATTTTTATGTGGTGCTGAGGTTTGAACCCGCTCCACCTGTGCTAGGTGAACACTCTACCGCTGAGCCAAAATCCCAGCCCCCCCCCCTTTTTTGCATATTAAGTACTTACTAATTTTACATCTGATTAGTTTAGTTATCCAAGGTTTCTTTTCTTTTAACAAACAGCAGAGTTTTAAAAGAACTTTAATTATGTGAAGTATGTATTTGTTAAATTTGTTATGAGTCACTTCTTTTATGTTGTTTTGAATCTTCTTATCCCCACTCCCACTCCCATCAGGTGTTTCATTAGTTGCTGCTGTGAGTACCAGCTCTGCTGGTACTAAATCTGACCATTGCCAGATTTTCTGTCAGCAAACCAACATGACAACCTCACTCCTGCATCATGCCTCCCAGAGGGAGACTACTCTGTTGACCATTCAATTGTCTTCACTGCAGTCTTTGAAAAGCTTGGAATTTTATTGTGCTCTGGAATAAATCTGGGACTACAGTTACTTTGAAGTGATTCTTCTCCCTTTCTACCTCCCCTAAAAGATGATTATGAGTAGCTTCTTTGTAGATGGTCCAGAAAATCTAGACAATGTAGCAATTAAATTTAGCAAGTTGACAGTCATGGTAGCATATCCTCAGATGTTTCTAAGTCCTTCCTTATCTCAATTTTAGTCTTGTCCTGCTCCTTAGAACTGCATTTACATTCAGCATACTCTGCTTTCAGGTGAAGTTGGGCTACAATGTTTTTTCGTATATTGATGATCTCAAAGCATAAGAACAGCACATCCCTTCCTTCGGTTCATTGCATCTGGATAAATTCTTTCTGTGGGCAAGTTCATGGTGAGTGCATTGTACATCTATTTGAAAATATGGGGTTACACCTGAAGTGTTTTGGGAATGTCACTCTGTCCCCATAAATATTCTCCCATCATTATGCATCTAAAATAAATATGTGATGATAATTAAAATATTATTGATCCATTACTATGTGATGGTCTTGCTAAGCTATTAAATATTTTGGTGTTTCCTCCTCCTATGTGGTATATGAAATGGATATAGCTGGTGACACAAAAGGCTTTATTATTATCTATTACATGAATTACATTCCTTTTAAAAAAATTCTTTCTCTTTTAAAATGCAGTTCTTCTCTAAACCAAGGGATTCCAAACTTTTTTTTTACAAGATTGGATGATATATTTTTTAGTCTTTGTGAGCCAAACATAAAACAATCTAGGTTTATGTGGATAAATATGTAATACTTAAAGTGTCATACAATCTCACATCACTTAATGACAGGAATACATTCTAAGAAATACATTATTTGACAAATTTTTCATTGTGCAAACACCACAGAATATGCATACAAAAACACAGGTGGTTAGCCTACAACACACCCAGGCTATATGGGAAGTATGTGTATATCTAGATCAAAACCTACCTCTCTCTCTCTCTCTCTCTCTCTCTCTCTCTCTAAATATATATATATGAAAAATTATATATGTATATACATATATAATTTTATATATATACATATATATGTATATATACATATATACATATATATATACACATATACGTATACATGTATATACATATATACATATATACACATATATACACATAAAATTTTTATATATGTATAACTACACACACACACATATACACACAGTAAAGCCTATTGCTCTTACAGCCATGATAAGCCAAATAACACAAGATTAAATCCAGCACAAAGAAAATTGATGTACTCAAGAGACACAGTAAAAACAGAGTATATGAGTCTTCTGCTGTTTAATCACAGAACAGTTTTGCAGTAAATTTTTAAGTAGATGAAGTATATTCTGAAATAACTTTAAAAATTATTGTATAATACAGAAACCAATAACAATATTTATTATCATTATTAAGTATAATGTATTATACATATTGTATTGCTATACACTTCTCTATGACTGACAGCAGAGTAGTTCTGCTTACATCACCATCGCCACAAACATAAGTAATGGGTTACACTATAATTTCACATACATGTCATTAGGTGATAAGAAATTTTCAGCTCCATTCAAATTTTTCAGCTCCATCAAATATGAGGCTTGTTGTTGAACAAAATGCCATTGTTGTGATTTTAAAAAATGGAACAAAAAAAATTCTTATCTATGACCCATATAGATACAGGAGGTGAGTCAGATTTAGCTTTATAGTTTGTGAATCTGTTCTAACCCTATAAAATATAGATTTATTTCTATGTGTACTATACATTAATAAAAGCATTTAAAATGCTTCCATTCTGAAAGGATAACACAATAATAGTTAATTAAACAATTCCAAACTATTTTTTGGAGGAAACTAGAATTTAGCATCTAGGATGATACTCGGCTGGCACAGAGTAAAATGGTTTCATCCATTCTGATTGATTGGCCCTTCCAGATCATGGTTAATAAATATTTTAATGTTGCTGGTGATAACTCATGCTGTACAATTTAACACATTTAAAATGTACTATTTGATTTGGGTATATTGCATCATTTATGCTTTGACTTGTGGTAATATATGTATTTATATTAAATATTTTTAACAAAATTTGCCATTTTAACCATCTTTGTGCTCAATTCAGTTTCATTAACTACATTCACATTGTGCCCTTTAGCTCTATTTCAGCAACTTTTTCATGTATCCAAGCAGAAACTCTGTTAACCATTAAGAAATAATTGTCATCCCCTCATAAACTGTAACCTATTTTTTGTCTCTGAATTTACCTATTCTAGATATATGATATTCATGTTTTCATGTCTGTCTGAATTCACTTAGCATAATTTTTTCAATTATATTAGCAAATTTTTTCAATTTTTTTCATGTTGTAGCATGTATCAGAAATTCGGTCATTTTCACAACTGGATAAATATTCCATTATATGTATATACTATATTTGTTTATCCATTCATCTGTGGATGAAGGTTTGGGTTGCTTCCACCTGTTTTTCTCTACTGTGAATAATGTTGCCATTAACATTCTTGTGCAAGTATTTATTCAAGTTCCTTTTTGTATGTTTAATTAGAGCCATCCTGATTGTTATGAAGTGGGATCTCATTGTAATTTCAATCATTACAACAACACAAACACATGTGTTGAGTGCTTTCCGTGTGCTTAGCAAGTTGTTAGGCTCTTTGCATATATTATTCCAATCCTGAAAGACATTCAATAAAGTCAATGTTATAATGTTCAATTTACAAATTGCTGACTTCTCAAGTTAAATAACTTTCAAAAGGCCATACGTAGTGGCATAAATGTGTTTCAAATTCATCAGTTCTGTGTGCCTTCTATAATGGCAAAGACACAGAAGAACCACTCTCTGTAGAGAAAGAAAATCTATTCAAGTTATTCCTTAGTTAATTTAATTTATAAATTTACACATATGTACATTTCACTAATTTACATTTATTCACATGGTATTTTACTTGGTATTATTATAACTCTACCTGTTAAATAATTTTTCCATAAAGATATTAAATAAACAGGAAAGTGTGTGTCCTCACCTTTTGTCCTACATTAAAACATGAAAATATTTAATCATTGCTTGTATTAGATTTATTTTGATTGTTAATAATATAATTACAAATGTTATACTATTACTTGCTTCTATTGATTCCACAGAAGCTTACCACAGACCATTTTATTTATCCATTTTTTATTGAGTACATTACTGCCAAAGGTAATATATTTAAAAGTCTATGAATCAGTGTTCAGCTAAGATTAGAGATTTGGGTCCCTGTACTACCCATCATCTCAACTTTTTAAAACTGTTAAGTTCACACTGTTTTTGTGCCACCATGTCACATAATTTCAACTCCTCATTTCTTGTGTATAGTTTAATACTAAAACAGTAGCAACAGGACCATATCAATAATTTTGTAGCTATTATTTATAATCAAATAAGGTTTTTGGAATTACATAATAATAATGCAATCCAATTTTCAAATCTATGACATTTTAAGAATATTTACTCATCAAGTCAAATATTTTCCTACAATGCTCATTTCAAAAACCCAACTTAAATAATAGGCCACAGTCAATTCTGATATATATTTTATCATTAATTTCATAGGCACCTTTTAGATTAAAAGCTTATGTACAAAGATTGAGATTATCTATATTCCATATTTGCAACAGAAAAAGAAAAATACCTTTAATATTAACAATATTATTATCCAGTTTTTTTAATTAAACTGCTTATTGAGTAGTAAAATGTAAGGTGCTTTTCTATCATTCCAGGCTTTCTTTCATTGCATCCTTGTTTTAATATGATTGTTTCAAAAATTATATTTTCCTCTTTTGAGTTTTCTCTTTGTTTTGATTCAGTAATTCCCAAGGCATTCCTGAGACTGCAGAAGAATGGAAATACCTTTATCTTGTTTTCACATGTTGAGAATAATTTGATTTGGCAGAGAAGTCTTTAAAATCAGTCTCACACAGACCTTTGAAGATGATGTTTCATTGCTTTTTAGAATTCAGTGTTGCTGATGAGAAATATCTGCATTTGGTTATAAAAATGAAAGGTTTTAACTTGACATTTTCTTGAAATTTTCTAATAAATTTATTTTTTACTTGACATTTTCTAAAAACTTTATTTTCTCTATCCTAACATTTTTTGGGCATGCTTTTGAGGGCTTTTAAATTTGTTTTTTTAAACCTTTCTTGTTTGACAACTTCTGTTTTCTTTCTTTCTTTTCTTTTTTTTTTTAAATAAAAGTACATATCTTACCTCAACTTTGAGAAATTTGTTTAAATTTGTTTAACGTGTCTTAGCCATTGGACAAAGGATTTGAAAAACAAGCTTGCATTCCTGAGAGCATTTGAAATTCTTGAAAATACACAGAGGGAAACCAGCACCTAATAAATCGTATTCATAGGGTCAATATAGGAGTTGCAGAAAACTGAACCAGTTACAAAACTAGAAATAGAAATCTAACTAGGGAAGACTGCATTATCTGAAAGTGCATTATCTAGTCCTGGGCTGTGGTTATAGCTTAGTGGTAGAGTGCTTGCCTTGCATGTGTGAAGCCCTGGGTTTGATCCTCAGCACCACATAAAAATAAATAAAAATATAAATATTGTGTTCATCTACAACTAAAAAATATTAAAAAAACTAAACAACAACAACAAAAAATTCCAGTCCTGAAAAACAGCCACAATTGTGTAAGAGTTTACAAGGCAGGTTCTGGGGACAATGGTCACCCTAAAACATGTCTTAGCCATTGGACAAAGGGATTCAAAAACAAGCTTGGATTCTTGGGAGCACTTTAAATGACTGTAGAACCTCTTGTTCTTGTCCAGTGTTATAGTAAATGTTCAAATGCCCAAAGGTGGTCCTTAGTTTGACTTATACAATTTTTACCTATGATAGAATTATGTTTATTCTGAGTTTACTATTTAGTTAAAGCATGGAGAATTTTAAAAAGGTATTGATAAATCTTCAGATGTATCTTTTCATCATACTATTCTTTTTATTCCCATAATGTAAACAATAGAGATTTTTCCAGTGGCAAATAATTCCATTAATAATCACATTTGAGATAGACAACCTCTGCTATAGGCAGAAGAATCTCTTTTTTGTTCTTTCAAACTTAGCTGGGTTTCCTGAAGTCTGCCCCACACAGGGGATCACTAGATCACTAGATTGCTGGACAGTGTCTGTGTTTCTCTTCCCAGCTGTTATGTCACTCTGAAACTCTCTTCTCATTTCTCAAGCAATAAGAATGGCCTTTTGTTTTGTTTTGTTTTTCTAGTGGTTGTTAGCCAGCCTAAGAGCAATACCTGGGACCTATTCCAACATGAAAAACTCATAAAACTGGGAAGTTTACTCCATATCCTCAGACAAAAAGCTGTAAACCCCAGAAACTCTAAGCATTGCCCCTCTTCTGAATTTGGCTTGCATTTTACCATTCTCCAGTGTCTTCAGATACTTAAAAGGTATTTTGTTTAGTGTTTTTAATTGTGTTTGGCAAGAAAGTGGATCTAATATGAGATATTGTACCTTTATATCTCCGATTTACTTCTAATGCAACACTTCTAAAGTTTTTATTCAACTGATGGCATTTTTGGAGAATATAACCAATACACACAAATTATCACTCCAAAGTATTTAAATATAGTAATAAAGAAACAAAATATTTAGATTGCTCCATATAAAACTTAATGAGATCACATGCATCCTTAACAGTAATCACATGACAGCTGGTTATCTAGCAAGTGAGAATTCTCCACTGACCTTCCATACCTGTCCTGCTTTAACAGAATTTCTCAGTGTGGGAATAAGGGCTGAAAGATACTGATTGATCATAGTCATGTAAAGGTATGGGAGGTAGCACAATCTTATAAATAATATTGTTCAAAAATGTTCTCATTTCTGAAAGGAAAACTAATCATTACTATACATGGAAATAGGGTAAGAATATTTATCTTATCAATAGAATATTTTTCTTTGATATAGGGGGATGAGATTTTCTTATCTAATAAAAGATTTTTTTCTTAAAGGTCAAGCAAATGATGTCTCAGTGCTCACTTCTTAAAAAGGCAACCATGCATTAAACACTAAAATCTCTAGAGGTACACCTCAGAGGTTTGAAAATCAAGTCCTCCGGGGTTATAAACAACTAAAAGATTGATGAGGCTTTAATTTGACTGAGTCAGGTGATATTTGACTGGGTCTTGAATTTATTCTTCTTCCTGCTTTGCTTCTTCCTTGGATCCTGTTTCAATTTTGCATACTTTCTTTTGGTTTTAGAATTCTCCCATTTATTATAAGAGCAAGTTCTTTACTATGACCTGAACTACTTATGTAGATAATGAATTGTTTATCTTCCAGTCTTATGGGTAAGTCTTTTAACCCCAAATAGAACTCTATAAAATTTCAGATATGGTCTCCTTCAATGCTCATTATTGCCTGCTACCAACAAAATTGCAAAAGAAAACACTCCATTTAACACAAGCTTTGTAGGTATGGCCCAGAAATTTGAAAAAAAATGCCAGGAAGTCACAAAAGCTATAACATGAACAGTTTTCAAAATTAGGAATATCCTATATATATATATATATATATATAATATATATTATATATATATTATATATATTTTTTATATATATATACATGAATATCCTATATGTATATAGGATATTCCTAATTTTGAAAACTGTTTATGTTTATATATATGTATGTATATATATACATATATAGGATATTCATATATATATATATGATATTCCTAGTTTTGAAAACTTTGTTTATATATATATATATATATGTATGTATATATACATATATATAATTTATATATATATATTCATATTCCTAATTTTGAAAACTGTTCATGTTATAGAATTACAACACAGTTTGCAAATAATTTAAGCCTGTACTGTTATCTTTCAGGCAAATGTAAATATAAGGTATTTTAATGTTATAAAATGAAAACATTACTAGAACATTAACCAACTTATTTGTTTAGATATAGTTAATTTTTTTTAACATTTCTGAAATACATGATAAACAAACTGGAAAACACCCAGAAAATTGTGTTTGGTTATAAAGTTCAAATCACATGAATGGTTATAATTAAGCAAAACTACCAATAGTTCAAACATAAAAAATAAAGAAGATTCTAGACAAATTTGAGGAAATATTTTATCATAATAGTAGCACAGGAAATTATGAACTGATAAAATTTGAAGCCTCTGACTTATCAGACTTTAAAAAAAAATCACCAAGATTAGAAAACAAGAGGTTCAAATATCATATCCCTAGGTGAAGCCATTGAGTTGGGAAATTCCTTAGGACCATTGCTGAAAACTTGCCTTGTGTTTAGACGGACTTACATATAAATAACTTTATGTCACCAAGTTTCTAAGATCAGTCTGAGAGGTCTCGTCTGTTATGTCAGGGGTACCCAAAATCCAATTTGTTGTTTTGTATCAGATGAGTCCAAATGCCTTGAGAACACTATCACACTGAGTGATAGTAAAAATACAAGAAAATCAATATGGGAAAAACTTCTAAGCTGTTAATCTAACAATTTTGACCTGGTAAATGGGTTTCTATTTTTAGATCCCAAAAGCTTACCTTAAATAAAGGGAAATTAATTTGAAAGGAAAAATAATGTTTATTTAAAGTTATACCTTTTCTCTGTTTGTACCCAGATGTGCTAGGGCATTCTTTCACCACATGGCACTCAAAAAGTTCAGTACACTTCAGGTATGTCTGGTCTTTCCTTTTCTACTATGTTACTCTGTACAGGGCACAGACATTTTGGACAGAGAAATAAAAGGTGTCTGTTAATGTTATTCATGAAAAAAAAAAGTCCCACTGAGACTTTGAGCCTTTAAGCAAACAATTAAAGCAAGAAAGTAGTAATAAAAGTGGGACACTAGAGTTGACAAAGAGTAAATATTTTCTGTTGATGAAAATATCTAAATATGTATGAGCTAAAGGGTAGAGAAAAATTCAATAGACAAGTTATTTATTGACTATGTCTAAAATGTTGAAGTCAGTGAAAATGATGGCATCATATGTGATGAAAAATAAAACTATATCAGATGGAAAAGTCTCTAGTGAATGAAGAGGAAGGAAGTGAGATGGAGTCAACACTGTGGACATGAGAAGATTGGATTCATGGATCAGGCTTAGAATATTCTTAGTTTTCTGGTCTTTCTCATGCCATATCCTCTACTTGCAATGTCCTCTTTATAGTTCATCATAAAGATTCCTTCTGTGTCCTCATACAATATTTAGGTAGCTTACTTCTCTATATTTCTAAAGTATATTATATATTTATTTAATATAATCTATCACAAAAGGTTTTATGAACTTTTAAGCTTCATTTATTTTCTAAGTATAAATGTTACATACTTAAAATCTACATCATTGGTAGTCATATTATTTCAAATATGTGTGTATGTGTGTGTAAATATACATATACATATATATAATTTCAAATATATATATATATATTTGAATTGAAACTTTTCAGTTTTATTTTTTTAGTCAACATGTGTTTTTTCAATTATATGAACCATAATAAAAAAGTTAAAACTGAAAATTTAGTACACAAAATGTGAAAACCTAAAATAATTCTATAGAATTTGAAATTATGACACTTTTGATTGTTTTATGTTTTTGTTTTTTATACTTTAGAAGTTATGAAATTTCAGAACTGCTTCAAGACTTTTAGAACACCAGACTGCAATTCATTATAATTATTTGCTTGTATGTTTCACACAATAAATTATAAGTATCTTGAAGATAGGTTCCATATTGTAGTATCTTCCCTTACTGCCAAGACCATAATTGGACCCAGAATATATTATAATAAATAATTGTATTTATTGATTCATGAATGAATATGGGCTAGGAAAATAGATATTTTATATTATATGTCCTAGATATGTGTGTGAATAGAGAGAGAAAAAAGAGAGAGAGAGAAATGGATACTCAGACATACAAATATGTATTGAGTTGTCCTAGGTTTATCTGAACAAAGATAAATCTGCCTTTTTATATCAGTGTTCTGAATCACAAATGTTTATTAGTCAATACATAAGAGACAAGGCAGTAATAAGAAAAGAGTACTGCAACTCATGGCACTTATTACACACCCTACATTGGCAACTCTCTGCATGTCCAGGATAAAAGAAGTCATTCCTGATAGTAAGAAACCAAAGCTATTTCCCTTCCTATAGCCTCTTTTTCCTTTATGGCAGACTTAGGAAGCAGCAGGCTCCAAGGCTGAACTGTGATCTGGTTGTTTATTGGAAGTACTTTCTCACATCTCTAGTTCTTGGTTCATAAATCAATATTTCCTCTTTCCAGCCTTACAATATGTGCATTTCTGAGCCTAAATAAACAATATAGCATGGCTCATCAAGTTCATGATTAAAGTGACACCAACACATTTACATTCATGATGAGAATATTCTGTTTATAAACAAGATTTTCACTCTAGCTAGAGACAAACACATTCCCTCTGGGTGTAAGTGATATAGTGAAAACCAGTGGTGGGTGGATGTGACTGATATCTAATTTTATTGAGCATGAACTAAATGGTGTACTAAGAGGTACCTGATCAGAGGTAAAATGGTATTATGAAAATATATATGCTTTACAATATTGGAAATATAGTTTTGAATAATGCTATATCACTTAGAGTTTCTGAGATTGAATCAAGGTACACAGACTATATGAACACATTTTTTTTAATAATGAAAGTAAATATGACATAATATTAATTTGAAATGCTATTGAACATGATCACATAAGGATGCAATAAAAATCTAGGCATATACAGACCTCTATAAATAAATAATCCTAATTTTAATATGTTTACATGGTGCATTCCTTCTCCAAACATATGTGCAAATCAGAGACCACCTATTCCTTAATAACTTAACCAACAAAGGCCTGTTTTTTTTTAATTTTTAGTTTTAATTGACCCCTAATAATTGTACATACTAATGGGATACAGTGTGACATTTCAGTACATGTACATGATGTACAGATTGGGGTAACTGGCATATCATGATCTCGAACATTCATAATTTCTTGGTGTTGGAAATATTAAAAATCTTTTCTACTAGTTATTTTGAAATATGTGGTTAATTTTTGTAAAACCATACTTAACTCATGGACCATTAGGAGTTATTTCTTCTAACTGCACCCATATAACCATTATCCATCTTCTGTCCATCCACCACATCCCCTCCCCTTAACCATTGTTCTATCATTTATTACTATGAGATCAACTTCTTTAGGTTCTACTTACAGGTGAGACTATGAAGCTTTTGAAGGTCCTGATTTAGATGTCAAATTTTCTTTCCACCCCCCCCCCCACTCCTCTTTTTGATTCTGGTATATTTTGAAGTAAGTTTTCCTTTTAAAATATTTATGAAGCTGTGATGGAGATGCAGTTTGATTTTATGAAATTCTTTTATGTGAAACTGAAGAATAACAACTCAAAAATTCATGGAAATATAACCAAAAACAAAATACTTTTCTTGTCCATGGCCTTCCATGGAAAGCTATAATTTACAAAGAAATTTCTAAGCCAGAGTAGGTTGTAATCACACATGTCCAAATAATCATGTTGATTCTTAGGGATATTCACAAAACTTTGACAATGCTTATTACTAAAATGAACAATTCAAGTTAAAAATGAATATCTGTTCTTACTTCTAAATCTAGCTAGATGAGAAATACTTTGCAAATCAATTAGGATTTATACAACTGTACTTTCAGTAACTATCCTTGACATACCAGGATATGCTACCAAAAGTCACAATAACATTGTTGTCAAGAGTTGTTATTATTTTTATAAGAAATATAGAACATAGCATGTAATTTAATATTAATCTAAAATTAATCTTAATTCAGTTTAAGACATTAAATTTTATCTTATATAAGGAGATAATATTGATTTTTTTTAAAAAAATGATATTTTATGAAAAATATAATTGCACAAAACCATCATGTAAAATGGGATAGATTTTAGTATCAGAGCTATCATTGTAACATTTTGATAAAATATTTCAAGAACAGAACCACCATTCGACCCAGCTGTTCCTCTCCTTGGTTTATACCCAAAGGACTTAAAAACAGCCTACTACAGGGACATAGCCACATCAGTGTTTATAGCAATTCACAATACCTAAACTGTGGAACCAACCTAGACGCCCTTCAATAGATGAATGGATTAAAAAATGTGACATATATACACAATGAATATTACTCAGCAATAAAAGAGAATAAAATCATGGCATTTGCAAGTAAATGGATGGAGTTAGAGAAGATAATGCTATGTGAAGATAGCCAATCACAAAAAACCAAATGCCAAACATTTTCTTTGATATAAGGAGGCTGACTCATAGTGGGATAAGGAGCAGGAGCATGGGAAGAATAAATGAACTCTAATTAGGGCAGAGGGGTTAAAGGGGAAGGGAGGGGACAGGGGATAATTAATGATGGTGGAATGTGATGATCATTACTATCCAAAGTACATGTATGAAGACACAAATTGGCGTGAATATACTATGTATACAACCAAAGATATGAAAAATTGTGCCTATATATGTAATAAGAATTATAATGTATTCTGCTGTCATATATAAATTTTTAAAAATTACATGAAAGAAAGTTCAAAATGATACTAATAACACTGAATCTAGCATCTTTATTTCATCAATAAGAACACAGTCTAGGGGAAGATTAACTCAAAAACAACAGAAACTTGATTCCTAATATAGTTTACAGGTAGTATAGAAGTATAACATTCTGATTTGTTTACATTATTGGAGAAATAACAAGTCATAAGATAAAAGTAGGTATGAACATAGTCTCAATTAGAGTATAAATAAGAACAAATATTTAATGGAGCAATTCACAAGTGTCAATATCATATGGGGCAAGGAATGCTGGAAATGTTGCCTTAGCCAGAGTGTTCATGTTCAAATGGCTGAGATAATAAATTGTCCTCATTCTACACATAAAATGTTTCAATGATGCTCATTGCTTGCAGGCAAAGATTTTTTTCCAATATAGAAGATAAAAGGGTGAAATATTTTTTCCATAACTTTTGCAGTTAGAATATAGTCATGTGTCTCTGAATTAATTTGATGTGGTACCTTATCATCCAAAAACCTGTAGGGGTAATGGGAATAGCATGCAGTTCAAGTGGCCCAGTAACAGTGATTCAGTCTACTGCATGTGACATTGTGGCATGCCAGGGATTCTGCTGCTTTTTTCACACTTCTATGATTATCCCATAGCTTTTCAATAATTTATACATACATACACATGTACATGCACATGCACACGCGCGTGCACACACACACACACACACACACACACACCAGCCACATTCTATTTTTGTAGCATCAATATAAAAATCATCAATATAAAAATCACTTTCAGTTTTATGAAAAATATAAATCCACAGAGCCAATAAGGCCAAAGAAACTTAAGCATCACATTATAATCAAATTGCTGTAAACCAATAGTAAATAGAAAATCTTAAAAGCAGTCTAACAAATTATGGAACAACTGAAAATTTAGATCGCAATTAAAAAGTTAAAAATGAACAATATGATATTTCTTAAATAATGCCGACTTGCTATATTGTGAGTACTTTGGATTTTACAAGTTAACATATTTTTAGATATATGTGCTGAAGAATTAAGGGTGAAGTATCATGATATTTACAATTTACTTTCAAATGTTTTAACAAAATAATATGGATAACTATGTGATGGATTTATAGTTGATAGATAATAGATGAATGGATAAGTGATCAATAGATGGATAATTGATAGACAACTGAGAGGAGAAATTGATAGATGATAGATGGACAGATAAGTGCATAAGTATAAGATGATTTATAGGCAGATCAATATATTATATATAAATGGATAGTTGGCAGATGATAGATATTAGGTAGATAATTGATAGTTGAAAAAGGTGCATAGACAGATCATACATGTATACATGTAAACATATATACATGCATAGAAAAATACTAACAAGGTTACATGGCTGTTCATTGTACTACACTTTCAATTTTTCTATATACTGAAGTTTTTATTTGAAATGCCATATTCAACCTTCAAGACCTCAACAGAAATATTTTGTGAGATATAAAAAATGAAACTGTCAGAATCATTTCCCTGGAGCATATAGGAGAGAGAAAATATTATGGGAATAAAACAGAGAAGGTGGTGGAAGACCCCAGACATTTGTTGAAGTGATTTCTCTCTGAAATATTAATAAACTCATAAAATATGTGAGCTTATGATCAGTCTATTATTCATGAAAATTAATTATCGTATGCACTACACATTAATAGACAAAGGTAGCATGTATGTTTGGAGGAGTGTAGCTCCAGCACAGTTCTGATAACAATATAAAATAAAATAGTTACATAGAATGGCCTTATTCATAAGAGTTACCTTAATAATGAAATTTCTAGAAATCTGGTGTTACTAAGGCTTTATTCTCCACAACCTTTCAATATATTCATATATGAAACCTGAAAATTACCCATTTATCATATTCTATCTCCATTAGTGGTCCATACCTCTCATAGCAACACTCCTGATTTAACTTATTAGCTACTTTATTTTCTTGTTGCCACATGAGGGAAACAAATTTGTTCATACATGGTTTATTCTCAATGTCTGCAAGATGCTTCTGGTTCCTATTAAAAGCTAAGTAATCATTTGCAATAAAGGATCTACAATATATGCAATAAAATTATAAATAAAGGGTCTACAGGAAAGTTTAGTGAAAGGGGGGTGGTAAAGGAATGATAATTGTTTCACAGCCATCAGGTAGGGGGAGAACTCAAACTTCCATTTGCTTTCTTAAGTAAATGGAAAGACTTATGGTTAAACTTAAGTCTAAGTGGATGTAGATATTCAATAATAAAATAGAAATGCCTCTTATATGAAATGAAAAAGAAAACACAAAGAAACTAAAAAGAAAACAATACATAAAATTACAATTGGGCCAAATAAAAAGGTCTATAACTAAACATGTAAAGAACCTATTAAAATATAGAATAAATCATGGAATTCCAATAGTTAAATGTGAAAGGGATATAAAATAGCAACTCAAGTGGGAAATGAAAAAAAATGTAAGCTACTAAATACCAAATTAAAGTAATATTGAGGCATCATTTGACATGTATAAAATTAGCTAAAATTTAGACAAAAACCCAAAGTTAATATGGTTGAGATAAAATAGGAGGACTCATTATGCTCATATCTTTATGGGTTGTTAGAAGCATTCTGAAGATTAATTTACAAATTGAAATTAAGAGAAATTTTTGAATTTGTACTCCTAAGAGCTTAACAAATGGAAACAGAAAGAAAACAGTGTATGATGTTTGTAGCAGTTCCCATTTCTAAAGATGAAATATAGAAAAAGAGTAGAAATGTTCAACACTGGGATAATAAAAATATAAAGTATGTTCCATCAACCTGATGGAATATTGCATAGCATTATACATCACTATTAAATATATATGAACATGTGGAAAATATAAACAGCATCCCTGAGGAGAGGGTAAAATTCAGCTAACTTCAACTGGAAAATCTGTCTGCAAGGTGTAGAATTCCCTAGAAAAAGGGGGAAAGAGCAATGACTATAAGTCAGTGACTACAGTGCTCTCAGTCACTGAGAATGGAATCTGGGAGATAAAACAGGTACAACACAGTCCCTTGGGAGGACAACTGCTGAATTACCTTACCATATGCCTTTTACTCCCCTGGTGCAGAAAAATGAGAGTCTCATCACTTCTATTTGTTTGTACCCTTGCCACCACTGACTCCTTTCCCTGTGAAACTGAGCTGCTTGGTTTTTCTCTTGCAATAGCTGCATTTGTACTTCGCTGAGTTCTGACTGTACCATTTTACATACAGACATCCTGGTCTACCATTTCTTCCTAGGAGTGTCACTTTCGTGAAGTTCACCAAAATGACACAGAGAAAGGGCCTTGGTGCACATATGCCAGCTTCTTCCCCATAAAACACAGAAGGGGATCTCTGAGCCTGCAGAGTAGACAATATGAGCAAAGCTCACCCTCCCGAGCTGAAAAAAAAATTATGAACAAGAAGTTATCATTGAAATTAAATGGTAGCAGACATGTCCAAGGAATATTGAGGGGATTTGATCCCTTCATGAATCTTGCAATAGATGAATGTGTGGAGATGGCAACTAGTGGACAACAGAACAATATTGGAATGGTAGTAATACGAGGAAACAGCATCATCATGTTAGAAGCCTTAGAACAGTATAAATAACGGCTGTTCAACAGAGAAATCCGTGTCCTCCTTCCAGAAGCCCTGTTTTTAACTATGACTTGAAAATTGGGTCTTGTACATTTTCATATTGAACTTTTTGTTAAATAAACTTCAATAGCAAAAACAAAAACAAAAAACACAGAAGGGGACAGAATCCACACCATGAGCTCCCAGGTTAGAGAGGCAGGTATTTTTTTCCCACAGTGTCAGCTCCAGCATCATCCAGCTAAAAGCCTTTGTTTCATGATGCCTCTCATTGTGCATTTCTATAGCTCTGCTGGAGTGTGGTTCCTGCAACTGATTCCCAAATTGTGGCTTTTCCTCTGGATGACAGTCAAACAACTGTTTAGTTTTACATTTGCATAAAAAGGAATTTCAGTTAATTAATAATATAGTTGTTAATTTTGGCAAGTTAAAACATAATAGGAAATATCTGAAGCTTATGAAATTTTTGAGAAAATATACCAGAATTGATACTTACTGTAGTTTTCTGAAGGTTCTGCATGTTTCATGAGAGAAAACATAGACAAGAGAATAAAAGATGCCAATGATTCCTGAAATAATGGTCTTTAAGTATTGAAATTTCTGAGCATAATGTTCTAGATTGCCACAGACACATTTTCATTTTTTAGGTGATAGTGATGATTTTCTTGTACTATTCTTTTCACACATTGTTTTAACATCTGCATCAAATTATATGTAATTATTATAATATTTCATAGCTCTATCTACTTTTATTTTATTTTCATTTATACACTTTTTGCTTATATCCTTTGTAGGCAACATTTTCACATAAATATTGATTTGTATTTTATGTTAGCATCAAAGAATAAATTTTAAAGCAGAATTAACAGATCAAACATAATGAATAATTTAATTCTAATTATTATCTTACATAATTATTTTCCTAAAACACTGTTCTTGTTCCTGGCATCTACATTGAAGTACTTCCAGGAGATATGAAGGATGTGATAACAAGTTTACAATAGCAGCTATTGAAATTGGTCTGTCATGCAAGCAAATACTTCAGGATGACACTCTATTTAAGCTTTTCTACACACAGGAGAAATTTACCTCATTTGCAAATTTATGTGCATATAGCATAAGAGAAAAACCTTATTTTTCTGCTGAAAACATAATCCTTTAGTATTTTATTTTATTGAGCCCACATAGAAGGAATCAAATAAACATATAAAGCATCCTTCTGCATGTCACATAAAAAAGTGAGAAAAACGAGTGATTATTATCTTGCATGGAGCCTGCAGATGTATTTTCTTTGCCCTTATTTTTAATTTAAATGGTTTAATATAGCTTGTTTGTCATTGTTTCAACCATTCATCCAATACTTCTGTTACTACCAGAGTGATCACACACTGATGTAGAAACATGAGCTTCTGGATGCTGAGGAAGCACACTCACTGCTAATCATTTTGCCATATGCTCAAATGCTTTATTCAGAAAGCATAGTTATTGCAAACATGGGGTTCTGTGAGGCATGTCTGTTATACTTTGACTCTACTTTCTGAAGTCTCTCAACTTTGTGATGTGTCCAAATGCAGGCATGCAGGTATACAAAGTGTAGCAAGTCTGTTTTTGAGCTTTCTCTTAGCATGTGAGCATATATTCTCATAGGCTCACTGGGTAGTGTCACTTTTCTTTCATTTTTTTTCAAGGTACCCTAATTTCTTTTTCTTTCTTTCTTTTTTGGTTTTTAACAATAAATGCATTTATTAGATAAACAGAAGAAGGAAAAGCATTGATTTGGTCTCTGTACTTTTCTTCCTAATCCTAGATTCTCTTGTTTTTGGCTTAGCTGAGATTCTTTTTCGCATTACAATCCTTATTACACATATAGAGCACAATTTTTCATATCTCTGTATATAAGGTATGCTCACGCCAATTTATGCTATTATACATGTGCTCTTTTTTGCATTACAATTCTTAATACACATATATACCACAATTTTTCATATCTCTGTTTGTATATTAGGTATGTGTAGTGTTGCTTTTCTTAGGATGGTCTGGGCTTCATTTGCAAAAACGTGAAGTTATGAATCATCTTTGTAAAGTTGTACTAGGAAAAGAATATTGAAACATAAAAATATAAAGATGTATGTTAGAGGGAGATATGAACTTAAAGAAGGCATTTATATTTTCAGTTTTAAAAATAATGTTTCTTTCAGTTTTATCTACAACATATAAAGAGTTTAAAAGGCATCGCACCCATCTTTACCACAAAGAAAAAAAAAAAACATGTTGAACAAACGGGAAAACTAATGAGCCAGGCCTGGTGGTACACACATGTAATCCTAGTGGCTCCAGAGGCTGAGGCAGGAGTTCAAAGCCAGTCTCAGTAAAAGTGAGATGCTGAGCAACTCAGTGAGATCCTATCTCTGAATAAAATACAAAATAGGGCTGGGGATGTGGCTCAGGGGTCAAATGCCCTTGAATTCAATCCCTAATAAGAAAGGAAAGGAAAGGAAAGGAAAGGAAAGGAAAGGAAAGAAAGAAGGAAGGAAGGAAGGAAGGAAGGAAGGAAGGAAGGAAGGAAGGAAGGAAGGAAGGAAGGAAAGAAAGAAAGAAAGAAAGAAAGAAAGAAAGAAAGAAAGAAGGAAAGAAGGAAAGAAAGAAAGAAAGAAAGAAAGAAAGAAAGAAAGAAAGAAAGAAAGAAAGAAAGAAAGAAAGAAAAATAATGACTTGACTAATGACTAAGAGAATGGAAAATTTCCACCCCCAAATCTTGAAGAACAAATAGAGAACCATAGCTAAGATTAAGCTAGTTTTGTTTTAGTGTGGAGAGTCAACATGACCCATAAACCACTAGAACATTAGACTGGAAAAAACTCCTAAATGATAATTTTGATAAAAATTCTGGAGACCCAGGATGGAATAGACAATTCTATAGGCATATATTCTCAGGTGAGCTTCCATCTTTCATGGGTTTTACCCATGTAAACTTACTTGGCTGTCATGGTGAAGAGCCAAATGACAATTTAAAAAAAAAAAAAACCAGAGTATTTTCTATACCCAAGGCCTGCTCTTCAAGGGGAAAGACTTTACCCAAGTCTTGTATCATGATAGAGATGTCTACGGGCATTTACCCTGTCTAGGGGCATTTACCCACAATCAAACCCAAGTAAATTTTATGTCACAACTAAAATTGTAGAAAATTAAAGACCACTTGTGAGGGTCACAGCTTAAGAACATAGGCTCATTAAACACTGAGGTATAGTTATAAGGTCATAGAAAGCTTTTCTGCCATGCATCTAATCAACACTCCAATAGGGATCAAATACAAAGGCAATAGACAATAGAAATGTAAGTTGCAGGAGCTTTTTAAGAAAAAGCTCTTTAGAAAGACCCAAAGACAAGAGGAAGACTAAAACAAGAACATTAGAGGAATTATTTGTCAATGGCACATAGACCTATAGGAAAAATATCACAGACCAACTTCTAACCAGATGATCATAAAGCTTCCAATCCAGACTTAACTACTCCAGATTCTGTTACTTGATACATCACATCTGACTCTTAACAAAAAGTTACAAAGCATGCTAAAAGGTAAGAAAATTATGATCAGAATACAAAAAAAAAAAAAAAAAAACATTAGGGACTGAGTGATATGACAAAGATTTTGAAATTATCAGACAAAATATTTAAAATAACTACTATCCATACTTCAAAGATCTAAAATGAAAAAGTACAATAATAATCAAGGACAGACTGATAATACAATCATAAAATTGGAAGAAAGAATCAAAAGAAAATGTTGGAAATAAAAAAAATACTGCAATAGAAATAAAGAAGCCCTTGTTTGGGCTTATCAATAGAGTGGACATAGTGAAAGAATAATAAGTGGCCTCGAAAATATGTCACCAGAGATTTTTCAAACTGAAATGTGAAGAAAAAAAAAAGGAATGGCCAAAAAACCCATAGTACCTTTGACATATGGTATGTTTTCAAAAGGTAACGTAAGTGTAATTGGAATGCCAGAAAGAGAAAAGAGAAGGAAGCAAAAGAAATATTTGAAGTGATAATACCTTGTCACAGGCAAATGGTGAGTTGAAGCCATAAGCCTCGGTTCTTGTATCCCATCAAAGGAAAGTTTAGAGTCGGATGATAAAAGCCAAGCAAGAGAATTTTATTATGAGTGAAAGTAAGGCTCAAATAAAGAGCACTCAAAAGAAAAAGGGAGTGGGTAGTCTCTGAGCAGAAAATAACAAAGGAAACTAAATGCTACTTCCAAATTTATTACTGTTTTATATGTTTGCTATTAGAACTGGGATCCACTCTCCCATGTTTAACTCTTCCTTCACATTGGCTCAGGGAGCTTTTGACCCTAGTTGATCCTTTCCAGAACTATCATGATGAGCATCCCATTCGAAGGGTGAGTTTATGTACAAGTCAATTCTATGTTAAAGCAGGTGCTGGAGTCAATGACTGGGCAAACTTTATCTTCGTGCACTTGTGCTATTAATACATTTTCCCTTCTGAAATACATTTAGAAACCTACGGCCATAAATCCTAACTTTATCATGATCCCAGTAGACCCTGTCACAAGTTAGCTTATGAATCTTTCCTTCTTGGTGTATTTCTTATTTGGATCCCTTTGTTTCTACCTGTTTATTCTCATGATTTTAATTCACCTACAAGTTACTTGATTATTCCTTAAAGGCAATTTAAAGAAACCCCTATGTTACTGGTTGGCATTGCACTGTTCCTTACTAAATAACACCTAACAATAAGAATTTTTCCAAAAGTAATGACAGACATGATTTTAATTGGATTTTCCATCCCTTTGACTAAAAGATCTGGTAAACATAACTTTCGAGGAGAAAAAGTTTGTTTGGCACTCGTAATTTCCAAGGTCTCAGTCCCTAATCTGACGAGTGCATTGCTCTGGGCCCAAGGTGAGCCTGAACATTTGAGGCAGAAGGGTTTGGCAGAGGAAAGCAGCAGAGGAAATGGCAGTAAGGAAAGAGAGAGAGAAAGGAGCTCCACTTACCAAGGAAAAATATACATCCCATAGGCACAGCATTGTGATCCACCTCCTCCAGCCACACCCTGCCTACAGTTACCACCCCGTTTATTCATTCAAGTGGACCAAGGCACGGATTAGGTTAAGACTATCATAATCTAATCACTTTCACTCTGTAAACTTTCTTGCATTGTCTCACACAAAAGCCTTTGAGGAACATTTCATATTTAAACCGTACCAGACACAAAACTATTTATTAATGAAATTTAGAAAACACACATAATGATAAACACAGTATACTCTATACCTTGCACATTCAAATTGCAAAAGACTAAACGCAACGTGAATACTTAAAATCAAGAATTGATCAAACAAGCCTAAACTGAGTAGATATCTTTGATGTAAGCAAAGCTATAAATTAATTTGATCTAATTGATGTTTGAAGTTTACTCTATTCAACAAAATTTGGATACATATTCTTATCAAAGTCGCATAAAAGTTCATCAAAATAGACCATAGTCAAGTCTATGAAACACATCTTAACTATTTCTTAAAGATTTAAATCACATAAAATATCTTCAGAGCATAATGAAATCGAACTAGAAATCAGTCACAGAAAGACAGATGGAAAAGACCAAACATTTGGTGAAAAAACAAGATATTTAATATAACACATGGATTAAGGAAGAAATAATTTTTTAAAAAATAATTTAACTGAGGGGATGGGGTTGTGGTTTAAGGGTAGAGTGCTCACCTAGCATGAATGAGGCACTGGGTTCAATTCTCAGCACCACATAAATAAAATATATTATGTTCACCTAAAATCAAAAAATAAATATTTAAAAAATATTTAACTGAATAAAAATAAATATAAAGCCCATATGAATGTACAGGATATAGTAAAGCAATATTTAGAATTTTATAGAATTAAATGTATATATTAGGGAAAAAAGAAAAATACAATCAATACTCTAAGCCTTCACTTTAGGGATCTAGAGGGAAAAAGTAATATATGACTAAAACCAGAAGAAAAATATAATAAAAACTTGAGCACAAATAAATAAAATTGAAAATAGGAAATAAAAGATAAAATCAATGAAACAAAAAAAAATGTTTCTTTGAAGAGATTAATACAGTTGACAAGCCTCTAGGAAGACTAATCAACAAAAGTAAGAGAAGACAAAAGTCACTAACATCAGACATACATTTTTATCAAGAACTAACCTCATTGGCTACTTCCCCTGATCAGAGAATAAAACAAATAAGGCATATCACTCTTGAGAATTACCCACAGATTCATGAAAGAATCATGAGAACGTTTTTGTTCAAAGAACCATGGGGATTTGTTTTTATTATAACAATACTTTACATAAAAATGAGAGGTTTTTCAAGTTCCTGTTTCACACTCTAGGAATACTCCTTTGTATGTTTGAAGTTCTTTTTTGTTTTGTTGGATCTAATTCCCATAGTGTGCATGCTACCTTGAGAGAAAGAAAATACTTTCTGAGCTCCATTCCCTCCCTCTTTCTCCAGAAGTATTTTGAAATCACAGCATACCACAGAATTCCCCAGTGGCCTGCTATAGGAACATAGTCCCCACAGTGCATAATGACTCCCAAGTGGCAGCTTAAACAGTAGGAAGTTAGAATGAATTATGGAGAATAAAAATATCCCTGGATCCTTTTCTTCTTTTTATTTTATTTTATTTTGGGGGTGGGGTAGGGGAGTGCAGAGCTGGCTCTTTAATGGTAATGAACATGATCCATACAACATTAGCATCAGACATATTCCCTACAGCTTCCCAGCATGGAAACAGTTCCCAGAGAAGACTGAATAAGCCAAAGCAATTTTATTGGTTCACATTCTTTGTGCTTGATTTGCAGATATCATTATTCTGGCAATGCCTTTGTCATAAACCGAAGTCACAGAAGTGCTTTAAAAATGAAAAACACTTTTGAAATGTCTCCAAAGTTTCAGTGTTTTAAAGGCCCAAATTTTCTCACTTAGCAAACAATGAAATCATCTATTTATTATATTGGCATGGTTTTGTTTCTAAAACTACGGTCAAAATCACTCTGGCAATAAGAGCCATGTCAGGAAACTAGTATTTAGAGATGCTAAATAGATGCACAACTATGAGATCTCTCAAGTGTAGACACTGGGAATTCACCAATGTTCCCAGCAGCGTTGTCAAATAATGTCAATAGTTGTTATATAAAATCCTGATGTATAACTTAGAAAAAAAAAAGCTTTCTGGAAATGATTAATAAAATGTCACTGTGGGCAAGGTAAATAATGGTTGGGTTTAAGAGGTGAAAATAGAGTTTGCATGATGAGACCACAGTATTTTCTAGCACAGAGTACTGCAATAATCCACCGTTTCTCTTTGGCCATTCCCAGGCTCATTGTACCCCCTATCATACCTCTCAACACTCACCTGGCTTCAAAATATATACTGTTTCTTGACTGCAGGTGTCTACCCATTTCTAGTGTTTTAATATAAACCAAACATCCAACAACATACTAACTGTTCATCACCCCTGACCCTTGTATCTTTCTTTTCTGTCTGCTCTCTTCTATTGTGCTGTTTTTTTAAGTCATTTTGGCCTGCACATTTCTTGTTAATGCATTACCTTTTCTGCTTTGATAGTCTATAAAATTTTATTGTGTATTAAACATTCTTATTTTTTTTAGCATTTAAAATATTTTATTACAATTTTGAAATAAATAATTGCTAGGGTTTACATATTCCTACCAAAACTCATGTTGTGATTTGAGTGTCATTGAAAGATATTAAAAGGTGATACTTTTAATAGCTGATTTAAGTCATGAGGATTCATGGATTAGTGAGGGAGTGGTTTTGTTATAAAAAAAAATAAGCTTTTCTTTTTTCTTTTTTGTACCAGCAGTTGAACCCAGATATGCTTAACCCTGAACCACATCCCCAACCCTTTTTATGTATTTCTTTTGAGACAGGGTCTCACTAAGTTGCTGAGGCTGGCTTTGAACTTGCAATACTTCTGCCTTAGGCTCCGGAACCATTGGGATTACAGGCATGTGCCAATATGCCCAGCTTAAAAATGAGCTCTCTTAGGGTAGCTTTCTCTGTTTCTTGCCATGTTATGACCCTGCAGTAAACCCCCCACCAGATGCTAGGCAGATGCTGGTGCCATGTTTTTGGACTTTTAGAGCTAAATAAAGCTATATACTTAGAATTTATCCAATCTGGTAGTCATAGCCATATTAAAGGAATTAAAAAATAGTACACTAATAGTAAAAATGTTACCTCCTACATGCTCTTTCCAATCATATCCCATATTCCAATTGCCATACTACATGATTACTGTTATTTTTTATTTGTATGTGAACAAATGCAAATCTAATTTGTTTTTTCTACCTTTTACACTATTCATGCTATTTTTCATCTTGTTCTTTTTTCACTTAATATATTTTGGAGATTTTGCATTTCAATAAATAATGAATTTCTTCATTCTACTTTAAATTTTATAATATTCCATGGAACAGATTGGCCATCATTTATTTACACAGCATCTTATTGATGAACTTCTAGCTTGGTTTAAATATCACACTTATAAGCAATGCAATAGCAAGAAGCCTAATCTACATCAATTTGCATGTGTGCACATTTGTGCAAGAAATGTTTTATTAGTCTTCTATTGCCATATAAAAATGGTCAAAAGTTTAGAAGCTTAAAAAAATCACTATTTATTATCTCATAGTTTCTGTGAATCAGGAATCCAGCATGGAAGAGTCTGGCCCTCTATTCAGGTGCACACAAAGACTTAATCCATCTAGCTGTTTTGCATCTTGAGCCTGGAGTCCTTTTATAAGCTTGGTTGTTAGCAGAATTCAGAGCCTTGTAGTAGTAAAATTCATGGTTGCTTACTTAAGCATAGTAAAAGAGAGTCTCTGACCCCTTCTCTGTCTTACTTCCTCTAGATCCTCTTTTCAAGAGTTCGCTTGACTAGATCAGTTCCTCCCAGGACAACTTCACATTAGATTAGTTTAAAATTAGTTTCACCTTAGATTAACTTAATATTGACTAATTCCAAGCTGTAATTACGTCTGTATATTCCTTTACCACTGAATTCCAACTGAATATAATCACAGAAGATATATCTCATAATTTTTATCATATTTTTATTAGTTAAAGAGCAAATTGTAGCTGGATATGATGGTGTACACCTGTAATCTCAGAGGCTCCTGAGGATGAGGCAGGAGGATTGTGAGTTCAAAGGTAGCCTCAGCAATTTAGCAAGGCCCTAAGCAACTTAGTGAGACTCTATCTCAAAATAAAATATAAAAAGGGCTGGATGTGAGGCTCAGTGGTTGAGTGACCCAAAGTTCAATCCTCTGTACAAAAAAAAAAAAAGAAAAAAGAAAAGAAAGAAAGAAAGAAATTATATATTCTATCTGTACCCAAGAATCCTGGATTATAGAAAGACATGAGCCATTGGAGATCTTCTTAGAGTCTTATCTACCACAAATATATTCCCTGAGGAAAAAGAGTGGAGTCAATTACAATTTTTAAATAAATTGTCCAAAGACTCTTCCTAGGAAATTACATATTCAAAAGCAACATATTCCTTTTTCTCCATAGGACTCACCAGCACTACATGCCAATAAATTTTCAAACGAAACCAGTCTTACAAGTCAACTGGGGGTTCTCAATATAGTTTTAATGTTCTTTCTCATTATATATAAAATTAAATAGCTTTCCATATATATAAGCAATATTTTCACTGATACTTTTTAAATTTCTTCTCTCATATTCTTCCATTGGTTATTAATCTTATGATTTTAGAGGATCAGAAATGTAAGACTTCTGCCCCTGACAGGAGTTGCAAACATATTTCATAATGCTGCCATTATTTGCATTTATCTTTCATTATCCTTAAAAACTATAAAAAATTTATTTTTGTTATCAGACTCATTGAGATTTTTAAATAGCATATGAGTAGTAATTGGCATTGAAAAGGAGTGCTCATCATTTTCCTGTAGTAATATATAACTATATAATTTTATATTTACACAGTCCATATTCTGTAAATTTCCTGGCATATTATTGTTAAACATGGATATATATTTCCCAATAAGCTCCCCAAACCATTTATGGCATAACTTGTCTTTTTCCATTTGATTTGAAATAATCTCTTGTAGAAGACTGCAATTTCCAAAATTACCTGCACAATATTCTTAAGAGGAGATGTTGATACTATTTTTTTGAGAACAAGGGTCTATGTTCTCTCCCCTGCACCAAGGCAGACCAGCAATACTTATCTCAACCAATAGAATAAGAGGGATGTGCTGCTCTGTAACTTAGGAAATGAAAGGCAACATGGCTTCCTCCTGGCTTCCTATCTCAGGAAATGTGCATTTGGGGCTTTGAGCAACCAAGTAAGAAGTCTGACTACTCTGACACTGCAACGGTCAGGAAACCAACTGAAGAGATAGAAGATCATGTGAAGTTCTGACTTGTCCATTGACAAAGCTGTCAACTCAGGTACCAGCATATGCATGAAGACACCTTTGAGATGATCCTAGGACTAGCCAGAGGCAGAACTATATAGCTAAGATGCTCCCAAATTTCTATCCCACAGAAATTGTCAGTGATGATAATTATAATTTTTAAGTTGTTAATTTGGAGGATGTAAAAAAAGAAAAAAGAAAAAAAATTGGGGAGATATTTTGCTATACAGTAATAGTAATCAGATTATCCCTCCAGCATGTACCAAATTTACATCTGAATTTGTGTGTGTGTGTGTGTGTGTGTGTGTGTGTGTGTGTGTGTGTGTGTATACATACATACATTTAACATTATGCTCCATTGTCTGAGCTGACAATTCATGCATCACTACTGCAAAGTTTTAAATCCTGGAAATTTGAAATATTGGATTTCATTACCAAATTGTATTAGTCTTCCTCAGTAATTTCTAGCTTGAGAGTATTTCTATACATTTCTTGATTTTTCTTAGGAACTTTATTTTCATATTTGTTCAAATTTTCCTCAATAACTTTCAATATGAAGAAAATCTGAAATTTTTATTAATATATTTCTTGAAATTTTTTGTGCGATGCTATGGTTTGAATATGTTCTCTCTAAAATTTAGATACTCCAATGTAATAATATTAAGAGGTAGGCCCTTTGAGAGTTGACGAGGGCAAGAGGACCCCTTCTGATGAATGGGATGAAGACTCTTATTGAAGAGGCTTCACTTGGCTTTTGACAAATTTGCTCTGTTGTCCTTTTTCCTTATCCATGTGAGAATGCGGAAAGAATACCCTTAACAGACACCAAACATTGGTATCTTGACCTTGAACTTCCTAGCCTCCAGAATCATGAGAAAATACTTTCCTTTTCTTTATAAATTACTGACTCAGACACTTGTTATAACAACACAAAATGAACTGATATTTTAGTGTTGTGCTTGCTACTTCTAAAAATGGAATATTTTCTTCTGTTATTGTCTAATTCAAGTAAGTTGCATATATAAATACTATTTAATTGTGTTCAGTATTTGTACAATCAACTAGTATATGAATAAATAAGAATATTTTGTGGTTTGTGGGGTTTTAAAAACTAATATTCCTAGCACCACTACTATTCAAAATTTCCAACTTCTATTTATTCAAACTTCTGTTTATCTCCTTACACTGCATAATAGCAACAAAGTAAACAATGATGATAGAAGGCATCTTTCTTTTGGCCATGTCTCTAGCAGAAAACTCTTTTCAGGGTTTCCCTATTAATTGTGATGTCTTTGGAGCCAAAAAAAAAAAAAAACAACTTTTAAATGCTATCAAAGGGCCTATGTATTTCAATATATTAACTGTGTTTTAATGATATAATGATTTTAATTTCATTAAACTATATGTTAATGATGTCTCGTTTAAAAAAACATTAAAATATATTTTAATGATGTCTCATTTAAAAAAATATGACTGTCCCCAAATCTCTGGCGATTTTCATTTTAAATGATCAGGACATCTAGTCCACTGACCAAATCCAGAGGCAAGGACTATATTCAGATTTTCTTGCTTGATGGTTATAGCATTTGACTCCATTCAATGTTATAGAACACTGGATTATTTATGTACTTTCATTTAGTACTGTTTTCTATTCAAATGTTACCACATATGCAAAAGAAGTCCTTGTGTGTAATAAATATATACATCTTTAAGGTGTGTCTTTAAGGGAGACTTAAAGCCTACAGCTAGCTGGCGGCTCTCAAAGTATGCTGTTCGATATGCAAACATTATATGTAAATGTAGAGGAGACCATAGCTCTTTTCCTCTCTTCCAGAACTTAAAATGTATTTTTTGAGAAATGCTGTATTTGTTTAAAATATTAAATGAGTGGCATATCGAAAATATTTAAAATTCATGAGTTCTCTACATCAGGAACAATATTTTTATATTTCAATATATTTTATGTTCCAATCTACAAAAGCAAAAAGACTATTTATGAAAGTTAGCATTGCATATCATGGTCTTTCTTTGGGGAATTATCTCTTTCACCTAAATTTTAACATTTTATAAATAGAGATGTCAAAGAAGATAAAAGAAAGGTTTAGATGCAAAGAGCTACATGTATTTAATGAGGACATTAGGCCCAATGTTAAGTGCCATGAGAAGCAACCTGCCCTCACATAAGACTATTCTAATTCTATACAAGCAATAATTTCCACATTGTTTTCTTAAAATGTTTATAGAAACAAGGTTTCATAATTCCTTTAGGAATAGATCCAAATTATGCACAGTTTTTGCTTTCATCCATTAAAAAAGCAAAATGTAGTCTTTTCATTACAGAATATTTTAAACTAATAAATGTCAGTATCATCTTTCTACAACAATTTTTCCATCTATTACATGATAGTAATTGTCTCATTTTTTTTCCTAAATACAACTTTATTTTTCTATGTAAATGTTTCCCTTAGGTCACTTCATTAAATAATCAGATAAAGCTCAATAAATATCTGCATACTTGTAGGGCAGACTCAAAATGGCTACAGATAGGCTCCATCACTGAGGCTTCTGGCAGGCTATGATTTAACGTGTCGTCAAGGTCATAAACACTGTGATTCAGCATGTGTACTCAAGGTCATAAACATTTTCTTGTGAACATGTGCGCACAGTTATAACCTGTTTGTAGTGGACCTTCTTTGTCTGGCCTGTATATAAGAAAGGCCTATAGAAATGGTTCAGGGGGCAAAATAGAACTGGCTGGGGGCCAACTTGAAGCTAGAGACTGGATAGGGGCTATTGTCACCTCCAAATAAATCATTTCTACTATCCCAACCATGTCTTGCATCTTATTCTACATGCCAGAATCATAAATCTATTTCCTGGGTCTGAACCCAGGCTGACAATATCTATTAAATACCATGAGCTGTTTATCTTTGCCATATGGTAATTATTGATTTAGGGAAGATCCCCAAATCTCACAACATTTGTGGACTAAAGAAAGGAGTAAATGGATGTATGGGTGTTATTATTGTTCTGTTGAAGTCAAGGATCATTTCTTTCTAACAATTTCACCTTTGTTTCCTAAGTTTGTCTCTGGTGTTTAATGTATATAAATTTGATCAATGAGTATAAAATTTGATCCATGAGTATATGATAAAATACGATCCAAAAAGAAATGTTTGATAATCAGAAACTGTGTACATTTCGTAACTGTTTTATCCAGGTAATGAAGTGGAAAAGAAGGTAGTAGAAGTTTTGTTAGTGGTGTAAGAAAGAGAGAGGTGGCAGAGAAAATGAGAAAGAAAACAAGAACATCACAGTAGCCTCACGTGAATCGAAAGCTGAGCAGAGTGGAGAAATGGAGATAAAGAGGAGGGAACAAAAGAAAGTGAGAGTCAATAATGGGAAACTTATAATCTTTCAGGGAAGTAGAGAAAATTGTGTGACATCATGAAGCTAAACATTGGTGAAGAGAGCTGGAGAAGTAATCTTCACAATTTCCAGGATGTAGCAGGTTACATTGAGAGCTCTGATTTTTAATAGTTAATCTGTACAAGATTTGTCCTCCCCACAAGTCAGAAACACCTTTCACAAGGACAGAGAACACATTTTGATTTTCCTCAAAAGCTTTACATTTGCTAGTGCACACAATAGACAGGCAGGATTTGCTTTTGAAGACATGCTGACTTAGCTCCATCGTGAGTCACATCACTTCATTTTCTTCTACAGCAACTGACTTTTCTCATTTCATAAATTTATATTTATATATAAAATTTCCAGGATAATTGTATGTACTAAATATTCTGTTCAGCTTTTCTATTTTATATTTATATAATTTTTACCTTTCATCATCTTAATCCTTATGAAGATTAACAATCAGATGGCTTCCTCTCATTATCTAAAGTTAGAACTACATAAAACAGGCAAGAAAGTAGAAAATTAGTTGGCATCTCCAACATATATACAATAGGTTAAAATATATTTTTAGTAGTTTAACAATGACTATTTAATAATATGTCAAAGTTTATCTACTAAAATGGCATCCTGTAATGTCCTTGCTTTTAAATAAAAGTTTAAATGTTTTAGGAAGCAGGAATGTGTGTCATAGATACCCAGGCAACCCTTCATTCTGCCACCCAATCTGGGCATTGAGAATCAAGACCTGCTTCAGTTCTATACCATTATTAAATTGGTCTCCACTGTAATATTAAAAATTTCCTTTGTTCCTGAAAATTTTCTTCTGGGTACTTTGATTTGAAAACAAATTTGAGATATGTATCAAACAAGAAATTACTGATAATCTTTGTGAATGTATTTTAGCAGAATCTTTTATGCAAAATCTAGAATATTAAAATGAGTTATAAAGCTAAACTAATACAAAATCATGAGATTAGCTAAAAAAAATAGTAAACACAAAGATCTGAGTAAAATCCTTAAAGGGAGAATATCTATATAAATTTAGCTCATCATGTGTTGACACTTAATGTAAGTTAAAAATTATGGATTATTAAATATACAATTTCAATACCAATATCAATTATATACATATATACCTATATATATATGTGTGTGTGTGTGTGTGTGTGTGTGTATCTATACCAATCACAGGTGTATGTATATATATACACATATATATTCAGGTGTGTGTGTATTTGTTTATGTTTGTCTGTGTTTGAGTATGTTTAAATTGACTCAGATATTTATTTGACACTTTGGGTTATAATCCAATACTATCTAGAAAGATATATATATATATATATATATATATATATATATATATATACAATTTTATATATATAATTGTATATAATTATATATACAAAATCTTTCTACTTCACATAAAACACAATTTTTATAATGAATATATTTAAAACAATTAGCTAAAACAAAGCCATATTTTCAGGATGGCAGCATATAAAGTGAGTATAGGAGACAACTAAAGGAGTCCCCATGGTCAAATCTAAAGCAATTTGACCAGCAGAATAAAGCAAAAATAGCATTGGATTATAACCCAAAGTATAAAATGAATAATTATCAGACAAGACACACACACACACACATACACACACACACACACACAGACAACTCACCATGTAGAAGAATCATAATTTATGTACATACTTTACCTTCCAGAAGCATAACTCTTCACTCCCTAGGTAAGAGGCTTGTTTAGTGATTTATTTCCCAATAGTATGAAAAGAACAAAAAAAGTAATTTCACAATAGGGTAACTTGACAAATGTGACCTTAGTAGAAGATCAAGGTTAATTCCAACCCTGATAGATCATATTTATAGACAGTACCATTGATATGATATGATGAAAATGGTTCTTACCTCCCCAAAACACTTTATTGCAAAGGAATCATGAGGACAATAACACAAAAATAAAAATTAGGGGACATTTTTACAAAATATTGACCACCATCATCAAAACTACGATTGTCATCAAAAGAGAGAGAAAGAGAGAGAGAATAACAATTAAATAAATGTCATGTCTTGGATGGAATCTTGCAAAAGAAACAGCAAGTAGATTTAAAAAAATAAGAAAAAGTGAATGAAATATGAACTTTAGTTAATAATCATTCATCAACATTGGTTCATTGATTGTGATATATGACTAATAGTATGGGATATATGTAAAAGCTATTTTAAAAATGAAATTTTCATAAAAAAACTGGGACATACGATATGCAGTCATAATATGCATCAGTTTCTGAGTAGAATGAAGACACTGACAATAATGTGTACTTGGATTTTACTGCAATGAATAATCAGTTAATATGCTGGTATCCAATAGAGGGCTGAGTTCCCAGGGTAAACAACCAACCAAACATTTAACCAATTTAATGATAGGTTTCCAATGAGAATCAGAACCCTTGGCTACTTGTTTCTGTCCAAGTACACCTGGAAACTGGTAAGAAGAACTCAGCTAAAATAATTGTTTTAGCCAGCTTTTTTGCTGCTTTGACTAAAGGAACGGTAAGGGAAGAAAAGTTTATTCCAAGACTCACAGTTTCAGAGGTCTTAGTCCAGAGAAGGCTAGCTCCATTCCTCAGGGCTGGAGGTGAGGCTGAACATCATGGTGGGAGAGGGTGGCAGAAGAAAGCGGCTCACATCATGGTGATCAAGAAGCAGAGAGAGATCCAGCTCTAGATTTAAAAAAGTATATACCATAGCCACGCCCCCAATTAACCACTTTCATTAGCTGCACCCCACCTGCCTCTAGTTACCACTCAGTTAATCCCCATCAGGGATTAATTTACAGATTGGCTTCAGACTCTCACAGTCCAGTCATTTCTCCTCTGAAACTTCTTGCATTGTCTCACATGTGAGTTTTTGGGGACACTGCATATCCAAACCATGACAATAATGAATTACTACAAAGTGCATCTAGGTTTCCAAGAGAGCATGGAACACATAGAATCTACAGATGTAACCTGTACCTACTTATGGGCTATTCTTCACAAACATCAATGGTGTAAGAAAGGTAGACATGCCCCCAATGAACCACTTCCTCCAGCCACACCCCACCTGCCTCCAGTTACCACTTGGTTAATTCCATGAGGGATTAATTCATAGATTAGGTTAAGGCCAGTCAATTCTCCTCCAAACCTTCTTACATTGTCTTACACATGAACTTTTGGGGGACACCACATCCGAATCATAACATCGAGCAACATGCAACAGAATCTACTGTTGAGGGGGGACAAGAGTTGGGTGTATTGTTAAAGTGTAATGTGTGTAATGTGTGTGCAGCTGCTCAATTTGGCAGGTCAGATCCAATAGATAACAAAGACACTATCTTTATACAAGATACTGTTTATTTTATGGAAGGCAGAGGAAAAGCAAAAGTAATAGGCAAGAGAAAAAGAAAATATATTAGCAAATCAGGGAAATACCAACACCTGAAGCCATGTAGCTGGGGAATCCAGGGTAGCTTTTCAGGGTCCTGACTGGGAAGTTCTGGACACAGGTGGGATTCCAAAATCTGATTCCCAGGGGAGTCCCTAATTACAAGTTAGAACAAAGACAGTTCTATTCTAACAACCGGCTTGACCTATCTATCCCTCAAGGACACTTCATCCCCCAAGGACTGGCCGGACCCCAGAGGGAGGAAGTGATATCCCCAAAATGAGAGAATGAGTCTGAGTTCTTCTGAGACAAACCCACCAAGAAGTTAGCATTCTTTAGATATTCCATCCATGATGAGCAAAGTCATGGCAGGCACATGACCAGGGAAGAAGTTTAATGTTTTCCTTAGCCCTTTACATAGCAAGAGGGTTTCTAAGCTCAAAGTATCAAGAGAAACACTGAAATTGAGAGTAAAGCAGACAACTGACAAGCTAGTTGTTTTTTTTAACTTACACAGAATTTACACTAGAGGACTTCAACACTTCTGTTAGGCTGAAGGTGACAATAGTGAAGACAAAGCCTAAGCTCAGTACAACACCTTTTTTGATTGACTTAAACCTGCCCCCTAAAATAAGTCTACCAAAAAACAGAAGTGTCCCATTTTAGAAAGTATATTATTTATCTCAGTCTCTGCTGGCCCCACACAAGATGTATGGTTTTTAATCCACTTTTGAACTTTTGAGGGACACCACATCTAAACCATAACATTGTTCATGAAAACATGAACAAGGAAACAAGAAACAAAAGAACACAGAGAAAGAAAACAATCCCCCAAACCAGTTGGGGATGTGGTCCAGATGTTGGAACATCTATATAGAAACTTAAGAGAACCACGATTAATTTGTTAAAGATTCTCTTGGAAAATTAAACATCATGCATGAACAAATTGTATAAGGAAAAGAGGGGGAGAACAGGTCAAAACATTTATATTTTAAGAGCGATGAAAAAAATAAGGGGTGCTGGATAAATTTTTTTTTAAGTTCAATGGAATTCAATGGCTTAGCTATTTAAGCCATAGGAAAAATACCATAAACTGGTTAGTTTTTAAGCACCAGAAATGCATTTTGTATAGTTCTAGAGCCTGGGAATTCTAAGATAAAATTGCCGACAGCCTCAGTGTCTGGTGAGGGCCCGTTTCCTGATCCACAGACAGTGCCATCTTGCTGTTTCCTTAATGGTGGAAAGATAGAAGGCATGACTCAGTTCCCTTGGGACTCCTATAAGGATACTAATGCCATTCGTGAGAGTTCTGCCTTCAATATCTCATTTCCTTTCCCAAACCCCATCTTCTAACATCACCTTGGGCATCAGGATTTCTACCTATGATCTTGGAGGAGGTGGGGACACAGTCATCCAAACCACAGCAGACAACAAATCACAGAACCAAGAAGCTGAGGAAATACCAAAGGGAATAAATACCAAAAATGTATGTAGATAAATATCAAATAAATAATCAGAAGAAAATCCCCAAGATATATTCAATTCAAACTACTGAAAATAAAACGTAAAGGCAAAATTTTAAGTCAGATAGCAAATAAAAGACACATTGCATACGAACATCAATGAACATCAAAGTTTTCATCAGAACTTATTCAAGCTAAAGACAATGGGACAATATCTTTAAGTACTGAAAGAAGAGAAGTTGACCTGGAATTCTCTATCCATTGTAAATTTCTTTCAAAAAAAAAAAATGCAAAGCAAGATTTTTTTTCAAGCCGACTAATACTGAGAGAATTCTTTGACAGTACATTTGCACTATAAATGGTATTTTTAAAAAATTTAAATTAATGACATTATAATAACATCACAAAAAGAGAAGGAAGAATTGGTAGCATAGCTCTGTGAGATGCTAACACGAAACTTAAAGTTATGTAATATTAATTTAAAGTAGACCATAGTTAATTAAATATGTAAAAACTATACCCTAGACAAACATTCAGCAAAGGATACTTAGAGTAAGACATATCTCTCATCAGCCTCTCTCTGCTGTGTGTGCAGAAAGAGAAACTCTTATTCAAACGGAAAACATCAAGAAGCTTTAAAAAGGGGATTGCTATAAGCAAGTGGAAAATTGGCCTGTAGCCCAGCAGAGAAAAGTAAGGAGAACCCAATACTGAGTTTACCACAGTCATTAAATATGAAAACTGACACAGGTATAAAGGACACTTAAGGAAATCCCATGTGTCATGGAGCACAAAAGATGTTTTCATAACTGCTAAGCATCTGTGATTCACTGACTAGAAAACAGAGAGGGAGCACATCGGAGCACCTTGGCTGTGCTGGCCTGGAAATATGAACTAATTCAGCAGGTTTTCTTTCCTTCTAAAGGCACCTTACCAGCTTAAGATGCTAACAGCAAGAGCTACAAAAGCTATTCCCAGACTTGGCTTAAAGTCATATTTAGATCTGTATAACTTAAAATCAGTTACAAGAAACAGCTCACTAAAGGCCATAAATAACTGCCTATGTCAGTGCTAAATCCATTACTTCAGGGACACAAGAGTGAATTACTGACTCCAAAAAGACCATGCTTAATACATTTGTATACAGGAAGATTAACTCAAAAGCCTATTTACCCTGAAAATCAATTCTTCCCTTCCTAATACCTGGTGCATGTGGAGACAGTGAAGTTTATAGCATTGCATGCTCAATAGCACCAAAGAAGGAGACTTTCATCTTAAGAACAGTCATTAAACTAGGGGTATGTTTCCAATCTAAATTGTGTACCAGCTACAGAAGGGTTATGTTCACCAAGATGAATATTTGTGAAGAGCCTGTCATTCAAAGATAAAAGTTTTGTTGGTCTAACACTTTCCCTCCAACACTCTCTGCCCTCCCATATCCACCCTTGGTTCTCTATGATTTCTAGCACATTCTCCAAATCTATAAAACATTAACAGATTTTCAGACTGGACTCTTGGAATTGTTTTTGATTTAGAATCTGTTTTTTTATGTTGCAATCTTAGATAAAGGAGCACAAGATCATGTTCATTTCCCTTTTTTTTTCTATGCTCTTGCATGCTCCATGTGTTGCTAACAGGAAGTTGAACTAAAGATTCAGAAAGAATCCACAGCAAAGCAGTGCAGTTTGGGAAAGATAGCTTAGGTGTCAGCCTGCAGCATTCAGCTGAGGGCCTGTCACATATTCAGAAAACTTCTATATTATGCCCTATTGCTTAGAAATAGAGACTAAGATTTGAGATCAAGTCCACGTTCTACTTCACTGTAATTTGATGACTTTGAACAGTTTAGACATGGTCTCTGGTCTTCAGGTTCCTTTACTATGTAAAAAGAACTATGTCAGGACTGTAGTGATATCTAAGTTACATAACAAGAATTATCTATCACAGCACTTAATATGTAATTAATGCTACTTGTTGAATGCTGTTTTTCTTTGACTTCCAGTGTTTAACCAGTATAATCTCCTATCTTTATATAATTATCTTATAAAACAGCCATATAAACTATATTCAACCCATTCTTGTGAATAAGAAATTGTAAAATTCATATATCATAGATTAAGTAGATAACATAGTTTATGGTAGGTATTTAAAAATTAGCATAAATTTTATTTTCCTGTTATGTCTACCACTTAATAGTATAAAATATTTTTAATTGATCAATTAAGAAAATAATCCAAAATAAATAAATTAAAACTATTAAAACAAAAATAATACATAAAAAGAATATTCATTACATCATATATTGGGGGAAATATAAAATTTTCTAAGTGTCCAGTGTATAATTAAGTAAGTGCTGGGCCACTTAAAGAGTTGAGTATAGCCATCAGAATGTCCTTTTATGAAGAAATTATTTTTAAAATATTAACGTGAAACATGTTTACATAATAAAATAAAAAATGAAGATAAAACATGTTATATATATTATTAATCAATGAAGTAAAGTATATTTATATTGTAAGTAATATGTACTCAGTATTTGTATATGCATATGCCCATATATACAAACTATATATATGTGTATTATATATGCATACATGTAAAGTATGTTTACATAATTTTTAAAAGTATATACTTAACTACATATATTTATGTGTCTACAGAATTTATATTGGACATAGAATATTTATTGGCAAATTATTAAGTGCCAGATAGTAACCTAAATGCTTTGAAAGTATTATGTAACATTCTCATGTAATAATCATGAGTTAAGATCAGTTTACAAAAATCAAAGCCTTAGCAAGGCTTATCATCTCTGAAAACTATCAGAAGTCCCACAGTTAAAGAATAAAGCCATGACAGGAACTTGAAATCCAATCAGCCTGATTCAATGTAAACATGTATTGCTCCTGTGCAAAATAGTTCAGTCCTGGATTCTATAGACATTCAATAAAATCAAATATGTCTCCTGCAAAATTAGGGGTTTTCTGGCATATTGTATCACTTGAGGTCATTAGTAAACTCTTGCATTCCCACATAATTCCGCGGAATTTGGGTTGTAAGTGATTATGATCCAGCACCTGTGTTTGAGCACTTCCTGTGATATTGATTATGACCCCCTTTTAGTTACTGTCTTCTGTCTTCTGCACTGTCCTCAGAAGAATTAATTTCTACTTAAAATAGTCATCATTAGCTTGGGAGTGTAAAAAAGCAAAAAAAATAAGCTTTTTTTTTTTTTTTTTTTGCATTTTGTTGTACAGAAAAGTTGTTTTAGGGAACTCTAAATTACAATTCTAGCTCCATTATTTTCATTGTGAGTTTGGGACACTTAACTCAGTTTCTCTGTTTCCAAATCCATAATACCATCTGCCTCAAAGATGTTTTGTTAAGAGTAAATAAATAATAATGTATGATAAAATACCAAGAATAGTTTCTGGCAGATCATAAACATAGTATTTATCTTCTTTGACTGATTTATATTAAATTAATAAATACATAATATATATAAACACATATATATGTATGTATATAAAACATATAGATAGCACTTGGTTCATTATGCTGTTAACATAACTATTTCTTTAACTTCCTGTATGAATGTCCTTCACATTACCTTATCTCCCTTCAAATAGCCACATTATTTGGAATAATTTTAAACTACACGATTCCCCCAGTTAAATTTTTTAATTATTCTTTAAATGCATCTGACATCTCCTCCTTGCTAAATAGATCCAAACACTCCTCTGCTGGCCATGTCAGTTACCTGCTTCAAATCCATATCTACAGCCACACGGGAGAGAAAGTATGAATGGCCTCTCTGTTTACTAACCACAAATCTGCTGACATGAGAAGGTAATTTGAGAATAATGAACACTCCTTCAAGGTACACTCTGAATCTACTGTAAATTCTCCCCTGTAAGTTTACTCATCTATCAAATAGAACAGGAGGGCTTCACCTTATCTTCTGGAAATTGCTGCCAAGTGGATATATTGATTTAGCTAGCCATTTAATGGGGTAGGTGTCTATTATATTTTACCACATTGGTAAATGGGGTTTATTTAATCCCATTCTCAGTTTAAAAGGTTTCAGCATTGATAAAATCTGCAAAGACAGATGTGCAATAAATTGTGCTCTTTTAATGGAATTACAGAGAATGAAATGCCACAGAAAGATGCTCACCCCAAAGCGTAAATTGCCTAAGGATTTCTCTACTTCAAATATATTTTGGAGGAAGAGTTTGTTGACAAGTTGAATTATTTAACCATTGTAAATACAGCTTCTATTCTAAACAATTATTTTCCTCATGTTAAAATAATTTGCTCACAAGTATAGAAAAGAGGAAGAATGGCAAACTAAACTCTCTGTTTGATTAATTCAGGAAATTGGCATAACACCAGGACAAATATTTTATTTTACTGCTTGCCTTTGGGGTGACAGCCAGCATATCATTGGGGGCTCTTCTTTCTGCCAAGGAGGGTGCAAGCTACCTGAGAAATTAAAGTCTAGAATAATTAGTGAAGAACAAAAGACTAAGAGTCAGAAATATATTTTCAAAAGTGGAGCCCCTGATGTTTAGTCCACCTGGGTGCTGGAACTAGACAAAAGAAGATGTCTCCAGTGGTTTATTAAAGGGGGTACATCAAAGACAGGGATAAGGTTTCAAGGACAGAGTCTTGCTTTATGATGTCTTGCATTCAGCAGGTTGATTGGCATCTTGGCAGGTCACACCCATCTTAGGTGCTGTGCAGCTACAGCAGGTCACCCCATCTCTGGTGCTATGTGGGACTTTGGCAGAACAGAATAGGAATTCACAATGTGTCAGGGCAATCAACCATAGGAAATGTCCACTAGTCATTCCAAGACACCAGATGTTCCTATTCACTAGACTTCGATGTGCAGTGGCCCACATGCAGTCCATGGATGGCTCGTGATACTTGCCTTCCCTCTGTAAGCAAGCTATGTACCTTAAGATTAAAATATCACACTATTATGCTTAAACATTACACACCAATAAATTTTTTATATAAACACATATATATGTATGTATATAATATAGATAGATAGATAGATAGATAGATAGATAGATAGATAGATAGATAGATAGATATAGAAAATAAAACAGAATCCCCCTCACAAATAATGATAACCAATGTGCTATATGTATTTCTGGAATGCTAAATTGCTGTTTGGTATATAATTGGTTCATTTATGTATTCTTCACCATATCTGTTATCCTGTAAGCTTCTTAAGAAGGATTAAATTCTGTTCCACATTTGGGCTTCACGGAGATTGCATCCAAAATTATAGTTACTAAAAATAGCTGAACAATCTATCTTCAAAATTCTACTAATTCATCTTTATAATGATCTCAGAGAAAATACATAAGCATACAGAAAATTGAAATTGTAAATATATATATATATAAATCAGTCAAAATTAGTTATTGTTTTCATATGGTAAAGTTTTCTATGAGATTGGACATTGGACACAATTTTATCTTTTGCTTTGATTCAGCATTATATTATGAGCATTTCCCTCAAACATGAAGATTCTTTTATACATCATGTTTTGTAGTTACATAAATGAATGTTGAAAGACAAATCATGTATTGGATATCTGTTTTTATTTCTGAATTTCTGTTTTCATAAAAAAATAACACAAGATAACCTAAATCTGAGATTTCCCCTTTTTAAGCTCTAGATGTTGGCTAACCGTTTCCAGAAGTAAAGCCCACCAAATCGTATCTTCCATTCTAAAATCCAAATTACCCTGATATTAAAACAATTTTCGTAACTCACTGATGAGAAGCATGACTTACCTGAACTTATTGAGTGTCCAAAGCTGACCTTTGACAGATGTGATGTGAGATGTCAATGTCTTCCAGCTATATTAGCTGAACATGCCCCCAGTAGAAAAAGTTGAGTTTACTTCTTCGTATGGCAAGGAAGTGCCCACACCAGGAGCAATTCAGGGGTACCTCAGTGAGATGGTATTAGAGAGAACCTACTATAATATTTTGTCTTTGCTTGAATTATTTGAAAAATGTCTAAAAAACTGGGGTTAGCATTAGATTGGAAGGAAAGTTTCCAATTGGTTATCTCAATCAATTTTTAGAAAGGGCAGACTAGAGCGAGAATAAAACTTCTGGGTAAAGACCCAGCAGTTGCTCAGTTTAGGAAAGGGTGAATGTTCGGACTTGCTTTTGTTTGTGCTTAGGCAAAAATCCTCTGACCTTGTTTGGTGCTTTGTGAAATTGTGCATGTTGATAACAGAAGAGCATGACTCAGCTGGAAGCACCAGAGCAGTTTCTGATTGGCGAGTAGTTGCTTTTCTTTTCCTTTATCAGAGGCTCATTATAAATTGTATTTGCTCTAGTTTTTTAAATACCCAGATATTTTGCTACAGAAATAATAAATTGAATAATGAAGTATCCCTAATATGGTGTTAACTCAGAGACCACTGGTAGATGTATAATGTCTTGACTTTCTAACACCTGAAAAAAGAATTGAGTTCCCATATGCATTTATCCCCAGGTTTTTAAGGTACAAGTGCTGAACTTGTGCCATTTTATAATGGTATGTACAAGAGAATTGTAAAGGTCATTTTATTGTAGCATGCTTATCAGCACTGAGTATCCTCACTTGTAGAAAACTTACTTTACTGCCCAAGGAGATGGGTACACATACTGACACCCAGTATGTGAAGTTCTAATATTTGAATCAATATGATGAAAGTTATAGTCCATGGGCACTACTGCCCTCGATCTCCTCCATTCATAGGTTCTGTCTTTGGTCACTCTCTACGGTAGCCCGAACGTTACCCACAGATGTCTTATTCTGCTCCTCAATTCTGTCCTATATAGATATAGAAGAAGTATCAAGAGGCAAAAATGTGCTGACCAAGAGACAGGAATCTAGCTTCCTCTTCCCCAAGAGAGAGTCAAACTTTCTGTGTTCTCTTTGTTAAGAATTGTCCTGAAAGAAATTCAGGGGAGAGAGTGAGGAACAGATGAAGTATCTTCTTGTTAAAGCCCCTGTCACCAAACTGACTTTATGTCAGAGGGTAATAACACTAAGGAGAAGATTGAGTGTATTGCTGAAAATATTGAACAAGTGTCAAAACCTCTACTATTAAAAATATTGCATATAAATTGTTTAAGAGAACTCAAGAAACCATTTCATTTTGTGGACTGCATATCTACCAGTAGTCCATAAATTTTATACTGCACTGAGGTATCCTGGAGTGATTCTTCTCAGTATCACCCTGAGATTCAGATCTAGGAGACCTGTGGTGGAGCCTGAGAATTCACCATGTATAGTTTTGCTGTGCGAACACCCATTTTAGGTATACTCCCCTCTGAGCCTGAGAAGTTAATCAGTTATCAGGTTTTTTTCCCCTGCCATGTATAGCAAGCAGCAAATTTTTGATAAATAATGTGTGTTTGGGGAATCTTTGCTATTAAGAAATTCTTTGGAGCCATGCACGGTGGTGTACATCTGTAATCCCAGCTGCTCAGGAGGTTGAGGCAGGAGTATCAAAAGTCCAAAGTGAGCCTTAGCAAAAGTAAGGCACTAAGCAACTCAGTGAAATCTTGTTTCAAAATTTTTAAAAAAATACAAAATAAGACTGGGGATGTAACTCAGTGGTTTGAGTGCTGCTGAGTTCAATCCCTGGTACTCACCCCACTCTCACCCCCACAAAAAAGAAATGCTTTGAGTAGGTTACAACAATGACAATGCTTTGGATATGTGGTTCTAATGTTAACATTTGGACATGGAATGTAGAATTATTTTTTTTATTCTTGATCTTAAAAATATGGTCATCTGTGGAAAGCCTTCAGAAAGAGCATTTCTATTAAGATGGATTTTCTAAATGCATCTTCAGAACAAGTAATATTTAGATATCTAAAGTTGCTGAAATGACACTTTATTTCAACCCTCCCCTCAGACAGTTTGAACAATAATCTGAATTAAGAAAGGAGTTTAAGGGCTGGGGATGTGGCTCAAGTAGTAGCACACTCGCCTGGCATGTGCAAGGCACTGGGTTCAATGCCCAACACCACATAAAGATAAAATAAAGATATTGTGTCCACCTAAAATTAAAAATAAATATTTAAAAAAAGAAAGGAGTTTAAAACTACAATATCTTGTTTCTGACTCCTCCAAATAGAATACTAATGACCTATTTTAATTCTATGCAGAGAGGATAACATATAGAACTACTTTGGTGTTTCTTAATTGGAAAAACAGAAAGAATCAGTGGAAATGTGGGAAGAGAAAAGAAAAAGGGGAAGAGATGATTCAATATGATTGTACTAGCATATGAAGCAGAGGAAGAGCATAAGCAAAATGAGAGGTACCCAAAACAGGAAATTGAGTAGGAACCCAGAAAGGGTCTAAAACACTCTCAAATCGAGGCATACCAGGACATTCAGGAAACAAATACATCACTTGTGTGACCTCCACAGATCAACACATGTTCAGTATTCCGTGGCTTTACTTTAAAAGAAATATCCAGGACTCTTTGTCTTGAACCTATACCAATCAATATTCCTGAAATTACCCCTTACTGCTACTGAAGGAGCAAGTTAATGGTGTCCACTTCTGTCTCCTCTTCTATTCATTACAGTATTTTAAGTCCTAGCCAGAAAAATTAGCAAAAGAAAGAGAAACAGTAGAGAAAAAGGAAAGGAAAGATTCTAAACTTCAAAAGGAAGAAGAAAATTTACAAATGAGTTAATGTTAAAGGTAAAAAATCTCAACAAATCCAGACAGACACACATTCTCTCTCTCTCTCTCTCTCTCTCTCTCTCTCTCTCTCTCTCTCTCTCTCTCTCTCACACACACACACACACACACACACACACACACACACACACACACACACACACACCAGAGTTTAAAATAACAAAAAAAATTTGGCAAAATCAATTCTTTTTCTATATACCAGCAATGATGATTTCATTTATAATCACATCAAGAATAACATGATATTTAGGATTTTATTCATTCTTTTCTAAAATAATTTTAATGTTCCAAACTCTTATAATTTTATTAATATCTATGCAGGTAACTTCCAAACTGAATATTCCTTAATTTATATTTCTTTTATATATTTTTTCTTATTTAAATGTTTTTATTTTTTTATTTTTTAGTTACACATGACAGTAGAATATATTTTGACATATCATACATACATGGAATATACCTTCCTAGTTTTTTGATTGTACATAATGTGGAGTTATCCTTCTATTCTGTAACATTGGTCCTCATGTTTGTTTTGGTGCCAAATAAGAACATAGGAAAGTTATATCTGATTCATTCTACTGTCTTTCTTATTCCCATCCCTCATCCCCTCCCTTCATTCCCCTTTGTCTAATCCAGTGAACTTCTATTCTTCCCTCACCTGCTTAATATGAGTTAGCATCTACATATCAGAGAGAACTTTCTCTCTTTGGTTTTTTGAGATTGGCTTATTTCATTTATCATGATAGTCTCCAGTTACATTCATTTACTGGCAAATGTCATAATTCCATTCTTCTTTATGCCTGAAAAATATACTATTATTTGCATGTAGCATATTTTCTTTATGCATTCATCTGTTGAAGGGCACCTAGGTTGGTTCCATGATTTAGCTATTGTGAATTGAGCTGCTATAAATATTGATGTGGTAGTATCACTGGAATATGATGATTTTTACTGCTTTTAATATATACTGAAGAGTGGTATAACTGGGAAAATGGTGGTTCCATACGTAGTTTTTTGAGTAATATCCATACAGATTTCCAGAGTAATTGCACCAATTTGCAGTCCCACCAGCAATGTTAAAGGTAAAAAATGAGTGCATGTTTTTCCCCACATCCTTGCCAATATTTATGTTGCATTTTTTTCCAGATCACTGCCATTCTGACTGAAGTGAGATGAAATCTCAAGTGTATTTTTGTGTGTGTGTGTGTGCTGGGAATTAAACTCAGGAGCATTTGACCACTGAGCCCCATCCTCAACCCTATTTTGTATTTTATTTAGAGACAGGATCTGAGTTGCTTAGTGCCTCACTTTTGCTGTGGCTATCTTTGAAGTCACAATCCTCCTGTTTCAGCCTCCATCTCAATGTATTTTTAATTTGCATTTCTCTAATTGCTAGAGATAGTGAACACATATATATATATATATATATATATATATATATGTTGACTATTTGTATCTCTTCTTCTGTAAATTGTCTGTTCAGTTTCTTTGCCCATTTATTGATTGTGGGGACAAGTGCATGGAACCACTTGAATCACTTTGAGTTGAGTTTCATGCAGGGTAAGAGATAGGGATCTAATTTCACTTTGCTATGTATAGATTTCTAGTTTTCCCATACATGACATAAGTTAAGGGTGCCTCAGTGGCAAACCATTCCCCTGTGCTAGACATGTGAGTGGAAAACAACTTACCCCATAGGCACAGTCCTAGGCATGAGGCCATGTGTTGCAGTCCCTGTACTTGCTCCATAACCCACTCCTTGATTGGTCACTGCAAGAACAGTGAGCAGAAATTGCATTGGTGGCCACCTGTAATCTGTTTAGCTACTGCCTGAGTATATATACATGGTAACTGCACAATAAAATCAGATCTGCTTCCTGCTTGGTCTCTAGAGGTCTTGATTAGTGACTCTTCTGCCACACTCTCCTTTACCCTGTTCTGTGGACCTCTTTGCTGGATGAGAGAGAGCCCATGCAATTAATTGGGTTATCTGGTTGTGTTTTTTGTTTGTTTGTTTTAGTGTTAAGTTTTTTGAGTTCTTTATATATCCTGGAGATGAGTGTTCTATCTGAGGTGCAGGTGGCAAAGATTTTCTCCCATTCTGGAGGCTCTCTCTTCTTGTGGCTGATTTTCTCCTTTGTTGTGAAGAAACTTTAGTTTGATACCATCCCATTTATTGATTCTTGATTTTGCTTATTATGCTTTAAGAGTCTTATTGAGGAATTTGGTTTCTAAGCCTACATGATAAAGATTTGGGCATACTTTTTATTCTCTTAGGCACAAAATCTCTGGTCTAAAACTTAGGTCCTTGAATCACTTTGAGTTGAATTTTATGCAGGATAAGAGATAGGGGTCTAATTTCACTTTGCTATGTATGGATTTCCAGTTTTCCCAGCACTACTTGTTGAAGGGGCTATCTTTTCTCCAATGTATGTTTTATAGCACATTTGTTTAGTATGAGATATTTATGTAGTATTTATGTAGGTTTGTCTCCACGTCTTCTGTTCTGTACCATTGGTCCTCATGTCTATTTTGGTGCCAATAGCATACCATTTTTATTGCTATGGTTCTGTAATATAATTTAATGTCTAGTATTGTGATACCTCCTGTTTCACGTTTCTCACGGAGTATTGCTTTGGTTATTTTGGTTCTCTTATTCTTCCAAATAAATTTCATGACTATTTCTTCTATTTCTATGAAGGATGTCATTGGAATTTTAATAGAAATTGCACTAAATCTGTACAGTGCTTTTGATAGTATAGTCATTTTAACCATATTAATTCTGTCTACCAAGAACATGTGCAGTCTTTCCATATTCTAAGGTCTTTTTCAGTTTCTTTGTTTAGTGATTTGTAGTTTTCATTATAGATGGCTTTTACCTCTTCTGTTAGAGTGATTCTTGACTATTTTAGGTTTTGTTTTTTTTTTGTTTGAGGCTATTGTGAAAGAATAGTTTTCCTAATTTCTCCTCCAGTTGACACATCATACTTTGCTGAATTCATTTATGAGTTCTAGAAGTTTTCTGGTGGAGTATTTTGGATCTTCTAAATATAGAATCATGTCACCAGCAAATAGGGATAGTTTGAGCTCTTCTTCCCTATTTGTATTTCTTTAATTTCTTTTATCTGTCTAATTGTTCTGGCTAGAATTTAAAGGGCTATGTTGTATAGAAGTGGAAAAATAGTCCTATTTCTCTCTTATTCTAGTTTTTAGGGGGAATGCTTTCATTTTTCCTCCATTTAGAATGTTGTTGGCCTGGAGTTTAGTACATATGTCTTTTACAATGTTGAGGTATATTCCTACTCTCCCCAGTTTTTCTAGTGTTTTGAACACGAATGGATGCTATATTTTGTCAAATACTTTTTCTTTGTCTGTTGAGATGATTATGTGATTCTTGTCTTTAATACTAGTGATGTGGTGAATTATATTTATTGATTTCTTTATGGTGAATCAACCTTGCATTCCTGGAATGAACCCCATTTGATCATGGTGCACTATCTTTTTAATATGTTTTTGTATGTGATTTGCCAGAATTTTACTGAGAATTTTTGCATCTATATTCATTAGAGATATTGGTCTGACATTTTCTTTCTTTGATATTTCTTTCTCTGGTATAAATATCAGGGTGATATTTTAGCCTCATAGAATGAGTTTGGAAGGGTTCCCTCCTTTTCTATTTCATGAAATACCTTGAGGAGTATTGGTGTTAATTCTTCTTTGAAGGTCTTATAGAACTCAGTTGACAATTTTTCTTGTCCTGGGATTCTTTTAATTGGTAGCCTTTTGATGGTGTTTTCTATTTCATTACTTGTGATTGATCTCTTTAAATCATGGAGGTCCTCCTTATTCAGTTTAGGTAGGTACTATGACTCAAGAAATTTCTTGATATCTTCAGTATTTTCAATTTTATTGGAGTAAAAATTTTCAAAATAGTTTCTGATTATTGCCTGTGTTTCAGTACTGTCCTTTGGGATATTTTCTTTTTCATCACAAATTTTAGTAATTTGGGTTCTCTCTCTCTCTCTCTCTCTCTCTCTCTCTCTCTCTCTCTCTCTCTCTCTCTCTCTCTCCATTAGCTGTTTTAAGCATTTATCAATTTAATTTATTTTTTCAAACAATCAACTTTTTATTATGTTGATTTTTTGGATGTTTTTGTTTCAATTTCATCAATTTCAATTTGATTTAATTATTTCCTACCTTTTGCTATTAGTGTTAATTGTTCTTCTCTTTCTATGGCTATGAGATGTAATGTTAGATTATTTATTTGTTGAATTTCTATTCTTTTAATAAATGAGCTCAATGCAGTGAACTTTTCCCTTAATGGTGCCTTCATAGTGTCCTAGTGATTTTGATATGTTTTACTGCTGTTCTCATTTACCTCTAAGTATTATTTTATTTCATCTCTGATTTATTTTGCTATCTATTTGTCATTTCTTAGTTTATTATTTAGGCTCCAGGTGTGAAAGTAGCTTATATTTTTCATTTTATCATTGATTTCTAATTTTGTTCCATTATGATCTGATAGAATGCAAGGAATTATCTCTATTTTTTTTTAATTTGCCAAGAGTTGCTTTGTGGCCTAACTATGATCTATTTTAAACAAGAATTCATGTGCTGCTAAAAAGAAAATATATTCAGTCTTTAAAGGATGAAATATCATCTATATAGCTATTGAGTCTAAATTATTCATTGTATTTTTAATTCTATAGATTCTTTGTTTAGTTTTTGTTTAAAAGATCTATCCAGTGTTAATGTATTATTGTGTTGTAGTCTATTTGATTCTTGAAATTTGAATGGTTTGTTTGTTGTATATAGATGCTTCAATGTTTGGGGCATAAATATTTATGATATTAAATATTTAGTCATAATTATGACTTGTTGATGTATAATTTCCATAAGCAACATGAAATTAATTACCTTCTTTGTTCCTTCTAATTAACTTTGGGTTGAAGTCCATTTTATCTGATATGAGGATAGTAACCCTTGCTTGTTTACAAGAGCCATGTAAATGATAGGATACTTCAGACCATCAGTCTGTGGATGTCTTTGCCTATGAGGTGAGTCTCTTGGTGACAGCATATTGTTGGGTCTTTTTATTTAATCCAATCTGATAATTCATGTCTTTTGACTGATAAATTTAGGCCATTTACATTCAATGTTATTATTGAGATACGATTTTTGTTCTCTGTCATTTTGACTTATTTCTTATTTTTAATTTAAATTAGTTTTTCCTTTGGTTGACTATTCTTCACTGTAGTTCCTCCCTTTCCTGGTTTTTACTTTTATGTTGTGTTTCTTCATGAAATTTTAAGATCTCCTACCTTTGAGGGCCTGGATTGAGAAATCAGTTGAGATGCAGATTGGTTTCCCACCAAATGTTTTTCTCTGGAAGTTTTAAAAAATCTGTCCTTATTCTATATGTTAGACATTTTCATAAAAATGTGCCTTGGATTAAGTCTGTTGCAATTTTGTTTATTTGGGGTCGTGTAAGCCTCCTGTACTTGATTTTCCATTTCATTCTTTAGGTTTGGGAAATTTTCAGATATTATTATATTAAAAATACTGTGCCTTCTTTTGGTTTGTATCCTCAAGTCTTCATCTATCCAGATAAATCTTAAATTTGGTCCTTTCAAATTATCTCATATTTCTTGGAAGATCTGTTATAGTCTCTTAATATCTTTTTGCCACAGTCAACTTTATGTTCAAGATTATATATTTTGTCTACATTCCCTGAAATTCTTTCTTCCAAGAAATGTAGTCTGTTGTTAAATTCAATTGAATTTTGATATGGTTTGTTGTTTCCTTCATTTTGAGGACTTCTTCCTGATTTCCTTTTCAGAATCTTTATTTCTTTTTTTGAAGTGAACTTTCACTTCCTGTATTTCTTTCTGATTTCACTCCTTATATCATCCTTTACCTTATAGACCAGTTTAACTATGTGTGTTCTAAACTCCTTTTATTTATTCTACTTTCTTTGGGATGGATTCTGTTATTGGAGTATCTTGGTTTGCTTGGGGCAATTTGTTTTCTTTTTCATTTTTTTTTTGTATGTCTACCCATCTAACAATATGGGTTTGAGGTAGTAGAATTTCTACCCTGGGAACTTATAGTGTCTCTGAAGGTTTCCAGTACCTCATCATTTAGTGGGGAAGTGGGACAAATGATAATAACAACCAATGCAAAGAATATACAGCATTAAATCAAATAGATTATGCTTTCATATTAATTGTCATAATAAAAAATTACTTTTTGCCTATAATAAAAACAGTAATTTTGCAAAAGGATTTATAATTTTAAATGGTGGACAGGGTGAGAATAGAAGTATATAATGAGGGAGGAGAAGAGAAGCAAGAAGCAAAAAATTAAAGAAAAGTGAAAGGGAGAACCATAGAGATTGACTGCCAGCATAAGAAAAAAGAGAGAATCAAAGGAAATAGGTGTGAGAAAAAAAATACATATGTGTGTAGTAAAAATTTTAAAAAATTAAAAGGAAAATAAAAATAAAATAAAACAAAACAAAATTAAAATATACTACTAAAACTTCATAGTCCTCAAAAAAACTGATCTATGAAAAAAAACTGGTTTCAAAAATTCTAGAAATAAGAAAATATGAATATGTATAAATATCCAGGAACCATTAAGGTCACAATTATGCAGAGAAAAGAAAGAAGTGGGGGGGGTTGTAATGAAAAGCTAAAGAATTTTTTCCACTGGAGTTCTAAAATTCTCAGATTGCCTTCTCAGCAGTTGCATGGGGTTGTCTGAAGTACAACGCTTGCTCCACCCTCAGAGTGTGATTACTAGGGTGAGAGAGGTAATCCTGTAGGCAAAACTTCTCGAGATGGAGTTTGGGCTTTGGTAGGCTCCAGGCTCTTTGCTGTATGCCAATTGATCTGGAGATTGTAAGTCAGTGCACCTCTAGGGCCCACTATTGTCAGTCCATACTAGAAGAATAAACCTCAGAATCTCCCCTAGGTTCCACTAGTGTGGTAGAGGAACCCACATTTCCTAGTCTCAAGTTTAGTCTCCAAACTCAGTCTCTTGTGCTTCTGCCCTTTCAAATTCCCCACCAGGTGCATGTCTCCAAACTTGTCCTGAAGGCCACCAGATTGGAGGGGATGAAGGAGAACCAGATGGGTTTCCATAACCAGCATTCCCCTGTGTAAACCTATATCCATGTTTGATTTTCTGCTGATCACTTAGGCACACTCCATGTCATGCAGTTTAGGTTTTCCAAGCCTGTATTTCAGGCCAAACTCAGGTTTGCCAGGAATTGGTTTCCCCAGCCTCTGGTCTCTGCACTGTGGCTTCAATATGGTTTCTTCCTCTGTCCTCTGCATGCAGCTGGAAGAGATTTGGCTTCTTTCCTGCACAAGGATATTGTGTAGTATGCCTTTCAGTTTATCTTTGATCTCTAAACTCTCTGTACAGACAAACTTCAGGCCTCCTAAAAATGCAGGTTCCTTTAATTCTCTTATCCCTCCACTTTGCTCACTGAGGGACAACTCTGGCTGGTGCCTCAGATAGAGCAGCATCTGTGATGCAAGGAATTCTTTCTTATTTTATTATATCCAATTTCCTGAGCCCCCAATCTGCTTTAAATGCCTGGGATTAAATTCCAGTAAAACTCCCCCTACAACACCTTCTTTCTTTTTGCTCATCCACCTTGCTAAGAAGCTGCCTGATTTCTTTCTTGATTTCATGCCATGGAGATATATATATATATATTCTCATATGTAGTAAATAATATATATATATACATATATATATACATATACATATATATATTTAAATACAGAAAAATATATTAATATATTTTGGATATTTAAACAAGGAAGTGAACAAATAACTTATTAAAAACAACAAATCATTTTTGCAAGTAATTAAATCATACCTATAAAATAAAAATGTTCACAAATTGAACAACTTGATATTGTGAAAATAGCACTACTACTCAAATTGATTTTTTTGATTCAATACAAGCTATACTATGATCCCAATGATCCTAAACTGATTTTAAAATTCACACATAATTGAAAAAAGATTCCAACAACAAAATACATTCTTGAAAAAATATCAAATTTGAGGAGTTCACCATATGTTATGGTTTGGACCTAGAATATTCCCCAAAGGCTCATGTGTTGAAGTCTTGGTGCAGCAATGCAGCAATGTACAATGTGCAGAGGAGGAGTTTTGGGGATGCAACTGGGCCATGAGATTCTAACTTCATCAAGTGATTAATCCATTAAGGGATTCATAGACGACTGCATTACTGGGAGATGGTGGAAACTGCAGAAGATAGAATCTAGCTGAAAAGAGTGGGTCTTTGGGGCAAGGCTCTTCCACCTCTGCCCTGTTCCTTCTTGGAACTTCATAACAATGAAGTGAACAAGTTTGCTCCATCATGCTCCTCTATCATAATGTTCTGCCTTGTCTTAGCTTTAAATTAAAACAGTGGAGCTGGCTAACCATGGACGGAAACCCCACCAACTGTGAGCCTAAATAAATATTTGGTCCTTGTAAATTGCTTAATCTTAGGCATTTTGTCACTGTGATGAAAAGCAAACTAACACACCATATTGCGCAGTAACCCTGCTTGTAGGTATATTCTCAAAGGAATGGGAATCTGGCATTCAAGCAAAAATTTGTGCATGAACATTCATAGCAGCACTCTTCACAAAAACAATTAAATGTCCATCACCAGATGGATGGATAAATGAAATGAGTTATATACATGTAAAAAAATATTATTCATCCATAAAATGAAATCAACTCTACCAATACAATCTACAATGTAGATGAGCCTTGAATACATTATGCTAAGTGAAGAAGCCAGACACAAAGGCCACATGCTGTATAATTCAGCATTGAATTATATACCAAGTATTGAATATGATATATCAAGACTAATAACTATAAAAACACATTAGACAGGTTAGTGTTTTCAAAAGGCAGTGGGAGGAAAGGGAAGGAATAGAATTAGCTGCTTAACATTAACAGGATTCTTTTTGGTTATGATAAAAATATTTTAGAATGAGATAGTGGAGGATGGTGGCATAACATCATGAATATACTCAAAGTCACTGAATTGTTTATTTAAAAACAGTTAAACTGAAAATTATGCTAAATGTATTCACCATAACACAAATATTTGCATTGAATGGCCCTAAAATAATGACTTATAATGGGAAGTCTTTTTAGATGTCAAAATGTATTAATTAAATTTTGGTTATTGCTATTAAAGATATTTAAGTTCATCATGTATCAAGTTACATTTTTTTTTTCTATTGGGTTGCTGCCTCTTAAGCCCAGCCAGGTATGATGTTGTTATATTACAACATCATAAAAATATTAGAACACCCCATCTTAAGAAAAAGACAAGTAATCTTATAGAATTTTCTCCCTGCCTGTTGGTGTAGTAAGCAATAACATTTGGTCTTGTGATGGACGTTTTTAAACTCTTAGCAATGGAAAATTGAATTGAAAATAGCAACTCAATAGGCAATTTTGACCTCTATTTCCATGGTTCAGCTCCTTCTTCCCTTTATGATGGTTTATTCGTACTAAATAGACAACACTTCAATCACTTTGTTTAGTACAAGAAATAAGAGCCTCTTTAAATTTTCTGTGTGTTTAGGCTTCAGGAGTAACCCTACTCATACCTTCCCACATGACATTTTTTAGGTGTGTGATGTCCACTTAACAAATCCCTCTACAGTATTTTCTGCTTCAGGATCAGTGTCCTAAGGTGCTAGTAAAGTCCTGGGTATAACATTTCCTATATCTGTATTGGCTCTTGCCTCTGGATCCTTCCATTTGTCAGTGTCATCTATAAAATGCAGAAGTATCAATCTCAGTGATTGTAACTGTGCCTATTCTTGTGAATTTCCAGGAAAAGTTCTGCTTCAGTAAGTTAAGGAGGGTTTCACACAATGTAATTTTAAAAAGAGTTTGAGTACCACTGAGGTAGCCATTATAATCAGCCTGATACTCAGTACTCCTAGCACAAATCCTCTTTCCCTTAGACTAATCTGCTTGCTATTCCTTGAGCATCATTTCCTCCTACCCATCACCTACCATCTGGCTCTTTAAAAAGAAACAGATTCTCTTTGAAAACACCTTTATAAGTTTTCTCTAAAACCGATATGCATTATTCACTGAAAGCTAACCCTTTATTGGAATGACTCTCTGAACCCCACTTGTGATAGCTGTCTGTTCCTTTCACATTTTCTCAGCACTTCTGAAGAATAAATTAAACCTTGCTTGTTGCAATGGTCCCAAAGTTATATTTCCCTACACAAATGCATATATTGCTTAAAGCAATCACTACTTCAATAACTGTTATTTGTTAATTAAATAACATAATGTAGCACAGGGCATGAATCAAAGAAAGGTCTTCTTAAATATAATTCCCTTCACATCTCAGTTTCCCCTCCACCCCTCACCCAATCACAAATAACATATATTTTAAATCTCCTTAAGAACTGATATTTAACATTTTCTCAAGGTTGCTATTTTGTGTCTACATTTTAATGAATTTTAATGTGACCTCCAGCAAATCTCTTCTGCTCCTCTAAATCTGCATAGAATGGTCTTTTGCCCTCTCATCACCTTATCCAGGTCTTTCTTTCTCATCATCACGGATTCCAAGCACTGGGTTTTACCATAACAATGCATGGAATAGACATACAAACAAAACAGCCTGTGCCAGAGGAAACAGAGGGAAGTAATAATAACCAGAAATTTTACTTATTCTCTGGATACCGGGTATAGCTGCATAGCCAACACTCAGGGTATGTAAACAGAGAATCTGGTATATATGCTGCCATGGCTATATGCCTCCTGGCAAGGGCAAGGAGGATCTGAAACTACCTTTGTCCTTGCCATTCATTCCTTAGAGGGTGACAATGAAGTTACAGAAAAACAGCAGCAAATTTCAGTTACTTATTATTTGATGAAGACCTTTACAGATACCATTGGTAAAGGTGAGTGAACTCATGCAGAATGTGATAAAGGTGGATGGATACTCTCCTTTACCTTCAACCTAGGTCAAGATATTGAACTTTGATTCCCTCTGTGTAACTCAAGTAATAAGAACATTAAACAGTGAGGAAGGTATGTTCATGTGAATAACAGCAATTCAAAACAAGAGATATCAAACAAATAAATAAATAGCAGCAACAACAAAATGGAGGATATATGGAAATACCTAGATTCTGAGGAATCTCTATCAGAGGGGTGTTCCTGTTTCTTAAAGAAAAATAGATTCTCTTTTTCCATCTTCCTAATACACAAATCAATAAATGTAGCCTGCCTGAGCTCCTAAAATCTATAAATTTCAGTAAAAAAAAATCATTTTTTGCTAATAAAATTTATTTTTCTGAAATGTGTGTAGGGAAGGGAAGGAGGAAAGCTTTCCACATTCTAAATATTAATGCATACATAATTCTCATTCTTCACATTTCTGTGTTATTCTCACATTCTTCAGTCTGTATTTGCTTTTCTTAAAAAAATGTTATTTTATTTTATACATTATTTGTCAATTAATTATATCAACTTTTATATTATTGTCTGTTTCCTTTATTCCTCTTTCTAGTTGGGTTATGATTTTTTTTTTCCCCTACGGTTGGGAAGATGATTCCTACTACTTTTATTGTTGCTGGGTTCAATAAAATTGAGATTTATTTGTGTTCCTGCCAGGTGAAAGGTTACTTATGTAGAATTAAGATGGAACAAATTCAAATAAACACACTCAGATTAGCTGAGTCCACTATAGTGTCCCCTGATGGATGCTTCTCTTTTACTATTCAGTTAATTCTATTTGATCTTAACTTTATGTTGGTGAACTAAACATTACACAAATAATTGCAAGTTGTTTGATATTTGAAAGTGATTTTTTTGTTTCTTTATGCCTATCCTATGAAAAACATAAACCAGATCATTATTTAATATTTTTGTTACATTCTTGATGAAAGGATAATTAATTTGTGAAATATTTGGGATATCAAAATTCTTCATGAGAATGACATGAGAAGAATATAACCAATATTTACCATACTGTATAACATGCAACTGTTACACAGAGCTTCTGGTATCAGAGCAGGGGTTTAAGGCAGAGCTGATGTTCATCCCTTTTTCAAACAATGCAGTCACATGCTCTGCTCTCCAAAACTAAACTTCTGAAGAAATTGTTAGGTTTGCTCCATCACTGGACTCTAAGGACAAATCGCCATCTAGAGAATGTTATGTAAGGTTATTCCATTCAGAGAACAATAAAGATTAACAAAAAATAGAGAAATAGAGAGCCAGTATAATTGTTTAAAAATAAAAAAGATAAAAAGTACCCAATGAGGGCTGGGATGTGTAGCTTAGAGGTAGAACATATTCCAAGCACATTCAAGGCCCTGATTTTGATTTCTATCACCTCAAAAAGGAGAGGAGAAGAAAAGAAAAGGATTCAAATTTATATCAATTGGGGAAATGGTTAAGTACATTATAATATATTCATGGTACAGAATACTAAGTAGGTGAAATCCAAATTTTACATTTTAAATAATTAAATTTTAATAATACATGGCTTTATCTGTCTACATATCTATCTATAGACCTATAATATCCTATAAAGACATTTATTATATAATTATATAATATTAGTATGGAAGAGAGCTTGATTTTCATTAACATAATATTTGTTTTGATAGCCAATATATTCATGTGGTAACATTACAGTAAAAAATTGTCAATTGTGTTTTATAAATATATTTTTTTTCTGAACATTGAAATTATGTCAGTTATGGGTACTTCTTCAATCCCCAAATATTTGCAGGAAGAACTGGAGGTATAAACATTATTGTCATTATGTAACCTTGATTATCATTAATTGCTTAGATTATCAACATTCCTCTTCCTTATTCAGTCCTATAATTCTTAAAATTCCCCAAACGCTATCCAACAGAGTTAGCAACCTGAAGGATTGTGAGGAACCTGAAGAATGAGGCTACTCTTTGCAGGAAGGTCTGATGTGCTTCTTGTCCCATCCAAATCTTCCTGATTAATTGAAAGGTTGATTTCAAGCAGACTTATAGCTCTCCCTGCTCACTTGCTTCCTGATGCTCTTATTCATAGTACACTATTAAGTGATGGGGACCAGAGATGTACACAACATGACTCTAACATTTTTCCTTCCTTCCTTACCTACCTTTTCCTGAGAAACAGGTAGAACAACCCACACAATGATGGAGAGTTAATTCCCTCAGACTAGTGCCAGATGCACAAGTTGAAAAGAACTCTCCATCCTTGCTTTAAACTTGCAGTCCATTTACCACATTATCCTGTGGTCCAAATGCTTAGTTACTTCTGGGGTGAGACAATTCATTGCTTCATAAAATAACCTTGCACATTTTCACTGCACTTACTAATTTGTCATTTTTGTTCACAGCCTCTGGACGTGGATTTGACATAAATCATGAAAGTCTGGAATGAAGGTAAGTAAAAAGGAAAGCTAGATGACTTGAAAATTGCTTTAATTTCTTCACTTGGAGTATTTTGCTACAATACACTTATAAGACTAAAACACTTTAAAAGGAAATTTCTAGGGACCCATTATCTAGTGCTGTGGAAGCAAAATGAACTGGAAATCAGTACAATTGACACTTACACTGTTGTTGTTGTTGTTGTTGTTGTTTGTTTTTTCTAGATGAAGAAGACATATTGGGGAGGAGAAAATCAGCAATGATGAATGAACTTAGAAATAAAATGTAAACAAAAACTCACTGGCTTTTGCCTTGCTTTTATTTGGGTTATAAGAGGCAAACTGTGCTCTCTTTTTTTTTCTTACTGTGATATCAATGTTTGCTTACTATCTCCTGATGACACTGTGAACTGCCTTTTATCTGTGCTTCCTTCATACCTAGAACACTGCTGGCTACAGATATTCTTAACAATAATCACATTTAGCTTTCAAATGTGCCTGAGTGAATGGGCCTGGTGTGAGGTTGGTGACAATGCCAAGGCCATTGTAGTTCAGGTATATGAAACATCCCTCTCTTTCAGCACCATCCTGACTCACATCTCCTCATTCAGGGAAAAATGTCCCTCCCTCTAACCTGGTTTGCCTGGCACATGACATTTTCTTACAGTGTTTTCTGTATGTCCTTATCTCCATATTGTAGTACAAATCATATTTAAATGATTTATACTTTCACTCTACTAACATTATTTAAAAAAATCAGAGGTTGAGGGTTAATGCTGTGCCTCTACAATTTCAATATCTTCCCTCATGTTCCCTACATAGAATTCCTAGGTGTCATAATACTAATACCATTTATCAAAAAATACCCAGGAACTAACATATTGTATAGATCTCAGGGAAACTTCCCTCTGTATTTGGGGGGTTATGTATAAAATCCAAATTTTGATTTGAAATGAAAAAATTGAATGTGAGTTGCATTGAGATAGGAAAGGTCCATTAAAATATGCAAAGTCTTTAACAGTGTGTAGAAGTGTCTCTTGAATAATACTGTTTTTTTATTAACTCATTATACATATACATGAAATTGAGATTCATTTTGACATATTTATAGAAGCATAGAAATAATTTGCTGCACTCCAATCCCCAGTACTTCTCCTTTCTCCATTCCTCAGTTCCCTTCCTCTGCTCTACTAATCTTTCTTCTATTTGTACTTTTTTTTTTATTAATGCATGTGTTTAGACATGAAGTTGAAATTCACTGTGGTAAATTCATATATATATGTACATAGGAATGTTTGATCAGATTTAATCTTCCATTCTTCTCTTTTCCTGTTCCTATTTCCTCTCCCCTCAATCCCTTTTCTCTAATGAACTGATCTCTCTTCTATTTCTATGGGATTTCCCCCACATACATATCACACACATTTTTTTTCTTTTTCTTTTTTCCTTTCTGATTTTGAGCTGGCTTACACATATGAGAGAAAACAGTTGACCCTTGATTTTCTGGGTTTAGCTTATTTCACTTGAATGGATGGAACCGTACTCCAGTTCCATCCATTTACTGGCAAACACCATAATTTCATTCTTCTTTACAGCTAAGTAAGACTCCATTGTGTATATATACCACATTTTCTTCATTTATTCGTGTATTGATGGATACCTACACTGGTTACATAGCTTAGATACTGAGAATTCTACTGCTATAAACATTGATGTGGCTGCATCTTTAGAGTATGCAGATTTTAGTTCTTTTGGCTAAATATCAAGAAATGGGATAGCTGGTTCAGAAGGTGATTCTATTCCTCGTTTTAGGGGGAATCTCTATACCACTTTCCAGAGTGATTGTACTAATTTGCTCTCTCACCAATAATGTGAGAATATACCTTTTTTCCCTCCACATCTTCAACAAAATTTATTATTATTTATTTTCTTGATAATTATTATTCTGATTGAAGTGAGATCAAGTCTCAATGTAGTTTTGATTTGCATTTCTGATGGCTAGATACATTGAATAATTTTTCATGTTTTTATTAGCCATTTGTAAGTCTTTTGTGAAGTGTCTGTTTAGTTCTTTTGGCCATTTATTTTTCAGGTTATTTGGTTTTTATCTAATTTTGTTTTGTTTTATGTTATTCTTTGTATATTTGGATATTAATGTCATAACTGTGGAACAGGTGGCAAAGATTTTCTCCCATTCTGTAAGCTCTCTCTTCATGGTCTTAATTGTTTCCTTTGGTGGACAGAGGTTTTTAATTTTATGGTGTCCCACTGATTGATTCTTGATTTTAGTTCTTACACTTTGAGTCTTGTTAAGGAAGTCAGTTCCTGTGCCAATAGGTTAGAATGTTGAGCCTTCATTTTCTTCTAGCAGTTGTAGAATTTCTGCTCTAATTCCTAAGTCTTTGATCCACTTTGAGTTGACTTTTTGTAGAATGTGAGATAGAAATAAAGTTTCATTCTTCTACATGTGGATATCTAATTTTCCCAGCACCATTTGTTAAAAAAGGTGTCTTTTCTCTGATGTATGGACATCTTTGTCATGTATCAGATGACTATATCTATGTGGGTCTGTTTCTGGGTCTTCTATTCCATTGGTTTTCATGTCTGTTTTGGTGCCAACCATGCTGTTTTAGTCACTATACTTCTGTACTATAATTTTAGGTCCCGGATTATAATGCCTACAGCATGGATCTTCTTGTTCAAGATTACTTTGGCTATTCTGAGTCTTTTCCTTTCAAAGATATTTTAGAATTGTTTTTCTGGTAATGTGAAGAATGTCAATGGATTTTTGATGGGGATTTAATTTAATTAGTATAGTTCTTTTGGTAATATGGCCATTTTGACAATGTACAAGAAAATGACAGTTCTATTTTTAATTCTTTAATATCCATCTTTAGTTTTCCACAATTTTCCTTGTAGAGATCTTTCACTTCCTTGCTTAGATTTATTCCTAAGCAGTTTGGGAAGGTTATTGTGAATGGAGTAGTTTTTCTAACTTATTTTCAACAGATTCATTATTGGAGTATAGGGATTTTTTTTCCTTGTGGGAGTGTTAGTACATTTCATAATGTGTATCTTCCAAATGAAAGTAGTTTAGGTGCTAAAACTGGGCTTACTGAATACTTAAACTATTTTCCTTTCAATGTATCATTGGAGTAAAAGCTGTAGATTTGGTCACGTTTGTACATCCAGCCTGAATCAGAAGAAATGGCAAATCTCTTTCTAACTCCTAGATAAAAATTAATATGTAGGGGCTGGGGTTGTAGCTCTAGTAGAGTGCTTGCCTAGCATGTGTGAGGCTCTGGTTTATCTCAGCACCACATAAAGATAAATAAATAAAATAAAGGTATTGTATCCATCTAAACTACAAAAAAAATTTTAAATGTAATATATATATATAATATATATATTATATGTATACATATAAGTATACATATATAATATATATATTATATATTCCTATAAGAATATATATATGTATTCCTGTTACAATATATTATATTTCTATTAGAATATATATATTTCATATTAGAACCATGAAAACACATAAATAAAAATAATATTTGCAAAAATGGTCATCAACAGTTGTAAAAAAAAAATCAATTTTTTGCTTCTCACCCCTGCTCCCATCTTAGCACTGCATGGTCTCATTTGCTTTTTAATAGGTATAATAATATCCCCAATGAGCATAGAAATGGATTTCTGTTTCTGTCACTGCAGAGTTACTATTAATAATATCCCTTTTCATTCAGAGAAATGTCCCAGTTTTTATGATACATTTACCAATGAATCTCATATCTCCTGATGTATAATCTTATATTCTATGTGTTTCTGTTCTCAAATATTTGCTTTCATGTATAGTATGGCTACCAGAAGACAGCTATTAAATTTTATTCATTATCTCTTTTATTCTTTACTCTCTGGGTACAACCACAATATGGCTTTCTCCCATTTCTTCTAGTCCTCTTATCTGATCCTCACCTAAGCATTTTTTACAGAATAAAAAGGAGTAGAATATTGGACTTGCATAATTGGCTCCCCAATAGTGCATCTTTGATCCTGTCCCTTGTTATGCTCTGGCTGTCAAATGTTGGATTCCAAAAAGACAATACCTCAAATTTAAAACAGAGAACCTGTGTGTGTCAAGAATCCTGTATTACTCATTATCTTGCTATAGTTGAGGTTGTAGGATATTTATATTCTATTGCATCTCTTTCATTAATTTTAACAAACTATTTTTAAACACAGGGAAAGAGTAGTCAATGTATTCATTTCAGCAATTAAAAAGATAACTTGTTCTACATACCTGGGAAAGCAACAAATTACCTAGAAACTACAAAAGGAGCTTCCTTTGAGCGAATTTGAATCTGTAAACTAGATTTGAGAGTATGTGTTAAAAATGCAATTCTCACCCCTTTATGTATGCAAATTAAAAGGAACTGAAGTAAGAGAAGCGTCACTGAGTAGCAATCCTCTAGAGTCCAGCTATAATGAATAATTAGGTTACACTTATTTCGCATCTTTCATATTTTCAACCTGTTAGTGCCACTTGGAAGAAAAAAAATTTTATTAAGCCATTTCCAAGTATTCTTTTTAAACTTACCTTTAAACTTCAAGCAAATCCACTTCCAGATATAATATTCTGTCATTTTGTAATTCACTAATTTAATAAGTTACTAACTCTTAATTCTTTAGACTGTCTATATTATTTTTATATATGATTTAATCCCATTTCTTTCAACTAATAAGAGCAATTTTGGGAATTTCCCAAATGTTACAGTAGCTTTACTAACAGCAGCCAAAACCTACATGTTTATAAACAGAAAAATAAATAAATAAATAAATGGTGATATATTCACACAGTGGAACATCATTCTGCAATTAAAATGAACTACTAAGACATGCAACAACACAGACTAAACCCAAGATCCCCATATTAGGTTAAAGAACCCAAATATGAAAGGCTATGTATATGTAATTGCATTTATACATAGCTCTAACAGGCAAAAAACAGTGCATGGTGATGTACATCAGACTAGTGATTGTCTATGGCAGGGAGAAGAGCAACCAGTTTCCCCCATCCTCATTCTTTTGATAAATGAGAACAGTAAAATTCACTCTTCCCAGGTCATTAATTCATTTATCCAGTGCTATTTTCGACTCGGATCTAGGTTTAAAATCTCTATTGTAAATCCTACTTAGTACATAGTGGTACAAACCACCATATAGGCCTTTATGGGGATCTGAGTTTTCCTATCAGTAGAATGAGTACACTCAGAATGATTACTGTGGGGCCTGTGATCCGGACAAATAAAACACTGCAAAGGAGAAACACACTCTAAAACTGACTGTGCAAAGAGGATGGATGGTATATTTATGGTTCAAAATCTTCTGTAGTAACTGTACAACCGTTTAATAGAACCAGAACTTTGTTTTCATTCTTAAACACACTGCTGCTACATCAAGCCAACAACACTGCACTATTTAAATTAGTGATACTGATGGGGCTCCATAGTGTGCTCATATAACAAAGATTTACTACACATTTTATATTTCCCAACATAGTGAAAGTCTCAGTTGAAAATGAAAGCAGAGATGTGGGGCATAGTGGCTCACGCTTGTAATCCCAGAGACTAGAGGCTGAGGCAGGAGTATTGTGAGTTCAAAGCCTGCCTCAGCAACTTAGCAAGGCCCTAAGGAGCTCAGTGAGACCATGTCTCAAAATAAAAAAAAAAGCTGGGAATGTGGCTCAGTGGTTAAGCACCCTGGGTTCAATTCTTGGTACCAAAAAAAAAAAAAAAAAAAAAGGCAGAGAAACTGTTCTAAACTCTGAAAAATCTCTGAAGAAGAACAACTGGATAGATGTCAACATATCATCTAACTGATGGGGTAATTTGAGCCAAAGAACCTACAATCATTTCTCATTTATTTTAGCTTTGTTTTCCATTTCCATTTCTAAAGCACACTTTTAGAATAAAACGTCTTATATGTTCGAAGTACCAATCTCAGAACAGGAAAACTAGCTGTCATGTGCAATGTACCAATGGCACATCATCTACATGACCATGGTTCTGTGAGATTATATCATCTAGTGACATCATAATCATATTAGTTTGTGTAAGTATACTCTGTAATGTTCTCATAATGGCAAAATTGTTCAACAAGCATTTTCAAAACATATTCACTTCTGTAAGTGATGCATGCCCATATTATGAGTGTATTCTCACAGTGTTCCTCTGGGATAATTATTATCATCAGTGGTCTGTTCATTGACATCAAACTGCCTTTGTCTCATTTATTATTCAAAGCTGGGAATAATAAAATCTTTCTTCCAATTTAGTTTATTCCTTATTCCCTTTAATCTAATAAATATTTGTGGTTTCAGGACATTCCCATTCTCCATTGGTTTCTTTTTCATTCATTTATTCCTTCTTTTTTCCCCTTTTCTATTTTCTTTCTAACTACTCTCCTTGTTCTCTTACTGTTTTCACCTTTTCTTCCTATTCTTCCACTATCGTATCACCTATTTTAAAGGTAATTGAAGCTTATAAGCATACATATACAAAACTCTGTGCATAATTTTTTTTTCAAATCTGTATATTTGGGCAGAGAGAACAGTAATTATCAACTTGGGGTTGGAGTAAAGTAGAAATCTGAAACTAGATCAAAAACAATGAAGATCTGAAATAATAAACCAAAGAATGGATCTGAATCGGGCTTGTGGGAAAGCATCTGTACCAGAGGAAGGAGATTCTTTAAAGACAAGAAGGCAAATTTGGGCAGAACCCAGATGATTGCTGTTACGAAGAAGTTAAACCTCTTCACGTGTTTTCTGGTTTTACCCAAATATATGTTGGGAAGAGCCTTTGAATTATCAAGTAAAGATAGTGTTTCTCTAAACATCATATCTCCAATACATAAATATATAAAATGGTTTTACCAATTCCAGCTCAATTTCCAGTAAAATCATTTAGATTACCTTTCTTCATCTTTTCTAAAGGAGGTTATAGAATGCTGACCAAAGGCATTGCTGAAATCAGTTTTCTCAACAGTGAAAAGACTTATTGCTCATAATAAATATAAGTGAATAAACTATTATTCAATAAGAAATCGAGGGACAATTTCAGTAATGTCGTTTAATTGTTGTTCCCAGTTTAATTCATTCTGTTGCCATTTTTAATTCTATTACAAACTTAATTTGATATGTATTTCCATGTAGGCTTAATAAAGAGTATAAATATGTTCAGTGAAAACTATAGGTGCTCAGAGATGTAATACAATACATTGTACATAGATTATCTCATTGTCCTACCGTACACAGATTTGACTGTTATTTTTCTTCTGTTTAATTGAATCCCTTTTTAATTGCAAAACACCCTTGTTAATAGTCAAGTCTCTCATAAGAATACTATTCATTTCATAATATCTTGTAGAATGTAATGACTTGTAAAATAAATACCCAAGTTTTCATTTTTGTCTCTACCTTTAAAATTTCTCTCAACAAAGGGTGTTGTGAACATGTATTCACTAAATGACTAATATACAATTCTGATACAGAAAAGATGCAAGAATAATTTAAAGTATCTTAATAAAATAATTTAAACTGTATCTAAGAACTGTTTAGATTATTATTCTTATTATTCTTTATTCTTATTCTTTTAAGAATAATTTAAACTATACCTATCCAAATCAATATTTTTATTTGTGAAGATATCTATGTGTACCTATCATCTATCATTTATCAACTTAAAGATTTAATATTCAAACCATCTGAGCATTATTACACTTGAATATCCATATAGACATATATCCATGTATGTATAGGTTTATGCTGTTTTTTTCTTTGATGTTCTAGAAATTGTAATGTATAAACTCACAATTTCAACCTCTAACTCTACTCAACATCTTTTATTTTTACCTAGTCAAAAGAAAAAACTAAACTGAGGTTTTTAAAAAAATGTTTTATCTTTTAATTAGAAAAGTAACAATGAATAATTAATCTGAAAGAGTAAATAGATGACAATTATTTTAAATTACTTATGCTTATGATGATGAGAGGCTGGCTGTGAGGTTTTCCAGTTATTCTTATTAATATGGAAGCCATTATTATGAGGCTCATTATTGTGTTTACAATCGCTCTGCATCTGTTCATTCTAAAACTTTTATTCGAGTTTTGAAAATCACAGATTTTCATTGCTACCTGCCTTATTTACTAAATATTTTAATCTGCTACTTTGTTACACAATTTTTTCAAATGCCATTATTTAGGAAAATATTGCCTTGCATAACAAAAACAAAGCAGTATTATCTACAAGATCTTTTCTTGTATGTAATAACAATCTTTCATGTATTAAAAGAACCCAAAGTAAGGAATTACTATATAGATTGTACCTGCCCACCCCCCAAAAAAGTTAATAAAATAACACGATGATGTACCGTTTACTAGCCTCCCTTCATCCTCTGGAGTAGGAGTAGGTTTCTTTCCCTCTGGCTCTTTTTTCTGCCCAAGCCTCATCTTCTTGTCTACCCCCCTCTGCTGTGATTACCAGATGCCAGATGGATACAGTTATTGGCCACCCAGACTGAAGAATTCATAACGGGAAATATCATTCAGTAATTTTAATGATGACAATTTCTGTCAAAATAAAGCCAAACTATTTTACTTAAGAAGAATTCTTGGTGGTTTGTAAGTGCCATTAATATTTTTCTGATTGTCAGTATGAATCACAGCTACAATATAAAGAAATCATGAGGAAGTTTCCTTGTCTATTGTCACATCAAACTTGCAGCAGCCCTAAGAGGCAGGTGGATATTGTAACTGGGCCACATCCCTGTTTGAATATTTCTATCTCATGTCAACTAATAATGATTAATTTGTTCTTTTACTAATACTTTCTATGCCTTTAATGATTTATAACATTCACACTAAAACATAGTTGGATAGTGAAAAAAATAGTGGAGACCATCCCCTACCCCCAGCAGCCCATGTCTCTATTTTAAGACAACATATTCATGATGAAGCCAGAATTAAAAATAGTTAGTCAGTATAGATTGCTAAATCGAGCCAGGTTGAGAAAAACAAACCAAACTGGTTTTTGGGCAAAAAAAGTTTGAAGACTCTGTTTTGGGAGATTGAAATGTTAATGTCCCCCAAATCCAGGCCCTTCCTAAAGAATTTTTAATGAAGCAACTGCTGAGCAGACATGGAACTGCTAATTAATTCACCCAGGGCCCCCTTTCTTGCCTCGACCACTACTCCTAAGCTCCTTAAACCCACCTGTTACCTACCTTTTGGCTTTTTCACCAGCATCTCCCAGTCACATGTATGGGATGAAGGGAAATGAACATGGGGGAAGAACGTAAAAGAACAAAGAAAACTTCAGATGTATAAAAAGGATGGGGCTTCCTAATCCCACAGATTAAGTCTTTTGGGTCTCCTTCTTCCTCCTGGGAGAAGTCTGTTCTACTGTCCTTTAATAAAGCTTCTGACTCTCTACACTTGCCTCGCTTGCTTCTCTGGTGTTACACTCCAGCATTCAGGGAAGCAGGACTTGTCAAGGTATCAGTGATGGACATTTCTCTTTCTTAATGCTGTATGTCTGTTACTCCAATGTGCTATTGAAGCCAGCATTAGACAGGCAGTCAGTATAGACAGGTAAATGGAGTCAAGTCAGGTCAAGGAGGCCAAATTGAGTGAGTCCAGGAAGTTGGAGACTGCCTCCTAAAGGACTGAAATGCCTTCAGAGCTCTCCCTCCACCCTATCAAGATAACCTGCCTCTGCTTCAACCTGTTGCTAAGGTAACTTGTCTGAGGAATCGCCCCTCCCTACAGGGAGTTATAAAGTTGTTAATTAATGTGTCCTGGGCTGCTCCATCCTGCCTTTCCCCCTTCCCAGGCCTAGTCTGGTATGCTGGAAGAAGAAAGATAAGGGGAAGAGAGCAGGAGTACAAAAGAAACCTAAGACACAAAAAAGCACAACACCTCACTTCTTGGGATACAAGGATACCCTCTATGGCCCCCTTCTCCTGGGAGAAGTCTAAAATAATCTCGAGTTTGGGACCCCCGAAAGACCACCAGAGACTAAAATCAATGTAAGCAGCAAAGAGGCGTTTATTGGGAGCTAACTTGGTCCTCTGCGCACATAGCAACTGGTGACGCTAAGAGGCCCTGAGCCCGGGGTTTGCAGCAGTTTTATACACTCTTTGGGGAAGGCAGGGACTTCACATACATCATAGCATCTCTTAGCAAACCATCACACACCCCGGGGAAAAAATCACAAAACAACTCTAAAACATGATTAGCGTATCAAATGGCGGGAAAGAATCTGGAAAGGATTATTGGTTAGTTCCAGGGGTTGACACACTTTAAAATGATTGGTTTCAACTGTGAGGCTGTCAGAAGGTGGATACGTGCCAAGCTGCAGGGCTTCTGGTTTAGATATTGGTCACTGCACCTAGGTGGGGGCCATCTGAAATTTCAAATATTTCAATATCTTGGCCTATCTTAGGCAGTCACCATCTGTGACTTTTCTGAGAACTGTTTGTTCAGAACTTTCTGTGGTATTTCCTGACTTTAGGACTGCAAGTAGGTCAGGGGTTAAGTTTCAGAGCAAAATGAGGTCTCAAGTAAAATGAGTTTGCTTAGGTCTTTCACTATGTTATTCCTTTTTAAATAAACCCTGCTTTATATACTTGCCTCCGAATGCTTCTCTGATATTCAGACTTCAACATGTGAGCAAGGAGAACTCACCCATAACCCGAGGTATCACTATTTTATTTTGTAACTTGCTTTCCATTCTTTTGCTTCCTCACCATTAAAGGGATTAAATAGTCACCACATTTTTATTCTGCTAAGCCAATCATTTCTTCTTCCCTCTTTGTACATTCTTTATAGAGTTCTCTTATTCTATAGAGAAAAAAAAATCAGCACTACTCTATCAAGAAGTTCTACATTAGCAGATTTAAACACTATGGATTGAACAAACTGTGGGGCAATAATATTTGGGTCAAAAAATTATGTATGTATCAGTATTCAATGTGTACAGATTTTGCTTTTCTTGTCATTATTCACTAAACCATATAGTATAATTACTATTTACATTGTGTTAGGTATTACAGGTAATTTAGAATTTATTGAATATACATAGGAGGATATGCATAGGTTTCATGAAAATACTGCTCTCACCATTTTATATAAAGAATTTGAGTATCTGAGAATTTTTTTTCTAGTTGGTTCATGGACCCAATGTTCCCTGAGTAACCATGGGATGACTGTATATGTTGTATTGCCTAAGATTCTCCTGCATAACATTCACAGCAGCACCAACTTGTTTCTGATCTCTTCCATATAATTTCATGCCCAACTACTATATCTAATTTTACTAACTGCTTGAACAGTTGCTTCTTTCTGGAAAATAGATATCTAAAACAAAAATAAGTATCTTCAGGTGGTTATAAGTATGCAATAAGTACAATGTCTCTAACACAGCCCTTGGACACATTTTTTGATGTTTTCTTTTGAGTATTTTTTTATAAAGATTTTAGAAACCCATTGAAGTTTTAGAATTTTATTACCAACTAATATGTAAAGAGAAAGATTTGCTCCATTCTTTGAGCCTTATCCCTTTATTATTCCTCCCTTTTTTTGAAACATGAAGACTGAGAAACAGGTGAGATAAGGGGCATAATGGAATTTTTTTCAGATGGAGTAGGAGTCAGAATTTAAGCAAATAAAAATAATTGACTACCATCCATTTTCATTGGTGTAAGTTATTTTGAATAATTATTCCGCCACATACAAATTATAAAGTCAAAACAGTTGGATAGATTAAGTAGCCACAATATGGGCTATTTCACACTGAGTGAAGTTCAACTCCAACATTTCAATATTTTGAAAATAACTTTGTCCCAAAACAATAGACAAAATGAATCTGTGGTTTTTTATTTTTGTGTTTATAAATACATAATTTTTATAAACATGGAAGACAAATGCCTGTATCTTCTTAATGTTCATCTAGGCTTTACCTATACCAGTGATTTTGCTCAGTAGAAATGGGGAGCTGAAGTTAATTTCCATGCTTGTAGAAAGTTTTGGGATACGCTTTAGGATGGACTGAGCACTGTTTAAACTTCTAGGTGTGGTGCAACTTGTTCCTATTCTTGGTCAAAATTTGCTGTAGTGGTTGATGCCTACTCAGAGGAAACTGGAGTGTGACACTGAGGCTAGCTGTCTAAGCACATAAGTCATCTAGAATGTCCCTCCACTTCAGAGAAACAGCTAGCTCAGTGGATAGTTAGATGGCACCTCTGATTAGGTATCTGGCTCACAAGTACACAGGACCAACAAAAATTGTGGGTGGTTATCTGAGGTCTGGATTCCTTTCTACTTATCCCCAAGTGGTCTAGCCATGTCCCCTGTGCTCCCTTTGAGGTGAGATGGAACTAAACCTGCTGCAAAGCACCTCAGAATACTAGTGAAGTGGGGAGGGAGGGGGAGACAAAAAGACAGTCAATATAGATAATAAATAATTGGGTCCAATTGGGAAAGTGAGAGCTGATTGGAAAGAAAATCAAATGCTGCCCTGCCTCACTTTCAACCAAAGTGTTCCCCCTGCTCCTGCTCTAATGTGTTGGCAGGGTAACCTGCCCCAGTAATTGTTTTTGTTTCCCACTTTTTGGCGCATCCTCCCAGACTTGTCACTTACACTAGATGGAGGGAAATAAGGGGGAAGCGGGCAGGAGTACAAAGAGAATCTAAAATTTATAAAAGGGGCAGAATACTTCCACTTCTTTGGATACCAGTCTTGGCCCCCTTTTTCCCTCCCAAAAGGAGTCTGTTATTATTCTTTAAATAAAACTTGCTTTCTACGCTTGCCTTGGTGCTTCTCTGATGTTCAAACTTCAACATCAGGGAAAGCAGAACTTGTCATTGGTAACCAGCAGCGGTATCACTAGTCCATCACTGGTACCTTTTTCCCTCAATGAAAACCCTGAGCCCTGGGGATCCTATAAGTGGCATCATGCTGAGTTCAGAAAAGGGAAGGGCACACTGACAACATTAGAGCACTTCTCTTGCTCTTTCTGTAACCAAAAGCTTGGTCCTTGTTCTCCATGCCAATTAATGCCAATGTAATAATGAGGACACGGTTTTGAGAATAAAAGAAAGTGTGCAAAGGAGAAACACAGGAGATTCAAGGCCCCAGAGGCTGTGATTCTCCCCATCAGAGGAACAGGGGGATATTTAAAGGAGCTATTCAAAGGCTACATTCCAGATGTGCTCTGGTAGGGGGTCCTGGGGCACCCCATGGTGTGTTAATGTGGGAGATTGTCACTTCCTAGATCCTCTAGCAGACATCTCCTTCCTGTGGAGCACAGATCACTCATGGTAATCTTGTTCCTCACCCCCAGGTTAAGGAGGGGGAGAGAGAAGAAGAGAAAAAGAAAAACAAGTCCCTTTTAAACATAAACCTCAGAGCTTATATTCAAAAGGTGAAGTGAACTACTGTTCCTTTTCCATGAAGTTCTAATTCATTCAAGAGACCACAAGGATGACTCAGGTTTATTCTTCATTTGGAGGGATTTCACCAAGATGTTCTTGTTTATGAACAGTTGACAGTTGAACTTTTCTGTAATCGATAGTGGAGCCTGGACTCTCCTGCCATCTAGCACATCAGTTTTTTGTTTGTTTGTTTGTTTTTCTTAGAAGAGTTGGAGAGAAAGAAAGAGTTATATATTACCAATTATTTTGTATATCCTAATAACAGTGATTAAAAGTAATTGCAACACACACACACACACACACACACACACACACACACACACACAGCTTGAGACCTCCTTTGCACAATTTAAAAAGAAATATTTTACCAAGAATAATACAATGCTTTCTCAGTTCTAAACCTTGTAATTTTTTGACATATAACTTCTAAAAACATTTTTTTTCTACTTATTTATACTATCACATCTACTCTGAATCAAGTAACATTAGATTTTTTCTCTTCAAAATTTCAGGAATTCTGTCAGGGTCAGTGTTGCATACTTGTAATCCCAGAGGCTGGGAGGCTGAGGTAGGAGGATCATGAGTTCAAAGCCAGCCTCAGCCAAATCAAGGTGCCAAGCAACTCAGTGAGACCTTGTGTCTCCAGGGGACAAAATCGAAATATATGCAGACAAGGGGAGAAATAAAGAATATCCTCATGCTTCTGCTCCTTCCAGTGCTTTATTCACTCAAATTATTCAATACAATTTTACTCTATGGATTCTTAATCAAGAAAATGACAATCCTCTAATGCTAGGCATTGCAATAGACATAATCAATTCACAGCAAACAATTCTAGATTAATTCTAAGCACTGCAAACACACTTGATCATGACAGGCTAATGGCAGACATTCCCTCTGTGTGCTAAGTTCAAAAGTCTTAATCCTTAGGCTTTATGTCCAGCAGATGCACACTCACTCAGACCGTGGTGATCAGGTCCTGAACCAAGGCAGTCTTTTCCTTTCGTTGAGTGGATGACTGGTTGAGGAGAGGGTCATTGGGAGAAGTTGCCACTTTCTTTTTTTTTTTTTTAATTTTTTATTTTTTTATTGGTTGTTCACAACATTACACAGCTCTTGACATATCATATTTCATACATTAGATTGAAGTGGGTTATGAACTCCCAATTTTTACCCCAAATACAGATTGCAGAATCACATAGGTTACACATCCACATTTTTACATAATGCCACATTAGTAATTGTTGTATTCTGCTACCTTTCCTATCCCCTACTATCCCCCCTCCCCTTCCCTCACATCTTCTCTCTCTACCCCATCTACTGTAATTCATTTCTCTCCTTGTTTATTTTCCCATTCTCCTCACAACCTCTTATATGTAATTTTGTATAGCAATGAGGGTCTCCCTTCATTTCCATGCAATTTCCCTTTTCTCTCCCTTTCCCTCCCATCTCATGTCTCTGTTTAATGTTAATCTTTTCTTCCTGCTCTTCCTCCCTGCTCTGTTCATAGTTGCTCTCATTATATCAAAGAAGACATTTGGTATTTGTTTTTTAGGGATTGGCTAGCTTCACTAAGCATAATCTGCTCTACTGCCATCCATTTCCCTGCAAATTCCATGATTTTGTCATTTTTTAGTGCTGCATAATACTTCATGGTGTATAAATGCCACATTTTTTTTATCCATTCATCTATTAAAGGGCATCTGGGTTGGTTCCACAGTCTAGCTATTGTGAATTGTGCTGCTATGAACATCGATATGGCAGTATCCCTGTAGTATGCTCTTTTAAGGTCTTCAGGGAATAGTCCGAGAAGGGCAATAGCTGGGTCAAATGGTGGTTCCATTCCCAGCTTTCCCAGGAATCTCCATACTGCTTTCCAAATTGGACGCACCAATTTGCAAATTCCTTAATAGGACACCCATAGCACAAGAGTTAATAACAAGAATCAACAAATGGGACTTTTTTAAACTGAAAAGTTTTTTCTCAGCAAGAGAAACAATAAGAGAGGTAAACAGGGGAGCCTACATCATGGGAACAAATTTTTACTCCTCACACTTCAGATAGAGCCCTAATATCCAGAGTATACAAAAAACTCAAAAAATTAGACAATAAGATAACAAATAACCCAGTCAACAAATGGGCCAAGGACCTGAACAGACACTTCTCAGAGGAGGACATACAATCAATCAACAAGTACATGAAAAATGCTCACCATCTCTAGCAGTCAGAGAAATGCAAATCAAAACCACCCTAAGATACCATCTCACTCCAGTAAGATTGGCAGCCATTATGAAGTCAAACAACAACAAGTGTGGTGAGGATGTGGGGAAAAAAGTTGCCACTTTCATCAAGGTCCAGATGAGGTGGTAGAGTTTGAGAGCAGTGAGGATTATGCAGAGGATCAGGAAATGATGACAAATGACAGGATGTCAGTCCAGGTCCTCATCAGGCTCTCTAGCTCAAGTGTATCCTTGAATCCCTGTTCATTTGTTCTATTATTTATACTAAATTTGGGGGCTTTTTAAACCCCTCTTTCAATTCTTATCAGCTACCACTGAATTTCTCCATGACATTATTTACCCTGAGGTCAGAAACATTTGGTCTGGTGGTCTCCACCCCTGATCTTCTCGCCTTTCCCTCTTATCAGGCAAGGACAACTGCCAGGAGCTTCACTCTCTTTAAAAGGGTGAGGGGAAGTAACTTGTTTGAGGCCTCTGTCATGTGTCTGGTGTGTTTTTAAAATGGAGTTGCTTAGGCTCAAGCCTAAGGCCATCCTCACACCCTATCTCTAAATAAAATACAAAATAGTGCTGGGGATGGGGATGTGGTTCAGTGGTTGAGTGCCCCTGTGTTTAATTCCCTGGTTTCCCCCACCTTCCCCTTCCCCCCAAAAAATCCAGAAATTCTGCTCTTTGATATTTTTTTTCTCTCCCCGATGCTTTCCACTTCTCCATTTCCAAGCTGGCTTTTCACAATTTTTTTTTTTTGATTCTTCTATTTATAAGACTTCTTGGTCACATTTGCTTGATTACTTTGTGTTTAAACTATTTCTAAAATATCTTCACTTGAATTTTCAATTGTATCATAGCTTTTTTTCCTTCTAACCTACCAATCCTTACAAATTGCCATCTGGATTAAATCAAAATCTGTTCTCTTTTCTCCATTTTAATTTGTGTTAGATGACCTAATGGACATGAAGGGCACCCATAAAAAAATAAATCCTCCTGTAATCCTCTTGTTGTCAGCTTTTCCCCATGAAGGCTAGCCCAGATATTAATTCTCTCAATACCTAAAGTTCAGCCAAGAGGGGCCAAGGGGGATATGAAAATTAAATGTAGGGACACTAGGAATTTAAAACTAAAAGTGTCTGTAATACAGAAATAATAACCTGGTTGTCTAAAAAACTTATCTAAAGTTCTACTACACTCCAAGTCAGGAATAGAGAGCCTGACTTTCCTCTTTCTGGTTGAAATAAATATTTATACACTTTAAAGTTCACTTCATGGCATTACTTTGATGAACATTAAATGTTCATTGCCTACATGAAAATAATACACAATACAGAGAAAAAGAACTTACAAAAAAATAAATAAAGGTTAGCTATAAGTGACCGAATATATTTAAATTTTGGTGGTAGTGAATAGATAATTTATCACTAGAGAAGTGAAAAGAAGATACAGTTTTATATCTTTAAAAGATGCATAAATATATTAAATAATAACACAAAGAGCATATTAAGACAGATGGTGATCTAAAATTAATAATAATTCCTAAAGAAAAAATTAACAGAAGGGGAAAAAAGCCATACAATTTTTAAAAATTAAGTTCTTTGTTTTGAGATATCTGTAGAATGATAGGAACTTGTAAGATATAATAAAAAGAAATGTTATTTTACTGTGGTAGCATATTGCAAAAAAAAATATAGTGCAATTACATAATCATGAATTTGACATTAAAATATATATCTTTTTTATTCAGACTTTATGCATTTTACTAGCACTTATTTGTGTATATAAGAGAGAGTGTGCATATGAGACATATTTAGAGAGAGAGCGTGCACTTAATTTTATACATTTTTTATGCCTGCAGGTTCATGTAGCACCATAGTTATGATATAGAACAATACCCTAATCAAAAAGATTCCTCTTGTTGCCCCTTTTTTTTAGTCAGCTTTTTATTAATCTGACCAAAAGACCTCACAAGAATGATGTAGAGGAGGAAAAGTTTATTTTTGGCTCATGGTTTCAGAGATTTCAGCCCATAGACAGATGATTCTGTAGCTCTGTGACTGGGGTAAGGGAGAATATCACAGCTGAGGGGTGTGGTGGAGGAAAGCAGCTCAAGACAGACAGAAAGCAGAGAGAGAGAGAGCTCAGCTCATCAGATGTCCCAAAGGAACATTTTCAGTGATCTACTTCCTTCAGTCACACCCTACCTGTCTACAGTTACCACCCAGTTAACCCATATCAGTGGATTAATCTACTGATTAAGTCATGCCTTTCCTAATATAAGAATTCACTTCTGAAAATTCTTACATTTTCTCACACATGAGGTACATTTCATATCTAAACCATATAGCTTTATAATCACACTTACTTCCCTCTGCATTCTGACCTCCCTACCACCACAAGAATAAGCACTATCAAAAACCAATTTGTATATGAATGTGTAACCAATGTGATTCTGCAATTTGTTTTTGGGGTAAAAATGGGAGTTCATAACCCACTTGAGTCAAATGTATGAAAGATAATATATTATGAGCTTTGTAATGTTTTGAACAACCAATAAAAAAAAACCAATTTGTTCAAAAACGAATTTCCATATTTTGTGTTTAAAACATGTTACACAATAAAAAAATGTATTATGTAAACACTATGAACTAGAGTGTTTTTGTTTGTTTATTTGTTTTGTTTTTGTTTTTTCAAACCAGTATAATTTCCTGGAAAATCACAGCTTTGTAAATAAATAATTCACTTATTTCTATTGCTGAGTGGTAACCCAAGATATAGATGTACCACAGTTTATTTATCTACTAGAAGCCATATTAGATTTTTCTAGTTTATATTGACAATAAATAGATCAGCTATAAACATTCATTTTGTCTTTGTGTTTTTTTCCATATTTTTATTGGTGTATGATAATTATGATGGAATTCATTGTAGATGAACACAATGTAGCAATATAATCTGCCCAATATCATTCCCTGGTATTTCCCCATTCCCCCTCTTTCTGATTCACTCTTGTTTCTTTCCTCTGTTCTACTGATCTCACTTCAATTTTTATGAGATCCACACCAACAACTTTTTGTACATTTCTCTCTTTAGTTTGCACATTTGAGAGACTATATACAACTCTTGACTTTCTAAGTTCGGCTTATTTATCTTAACATAATGTTCTATAGTTCCATCCATATCACTGAAAATAAAAGAATCTTATTCTTCTTTATGGGTAAATAAAATTTTACTGTGTATCTATGCCCCATTTTCTTTATTCATTTATTAAATTGGTGGACACTTTGGTTCCATATTTTGGCTATTGTGAATCGTGCTGCTATACCATGGGTACCTATAGTATGCTAAATTTAATTCTTTAGGATAAACACTGAAAAGTGGTAGAACTGGGTCATATAGTGGTTCCATTTCTAGTCTTTTGAGGAAACTCCATAATGATTTTCCTAGTAGTTAATAATTTACAATCCCACCAAAAGCATAAAGTGTTTCTTTTCCTCCACATTCTCTTCAGCATTTATTACTGTTTGTATTCTTGATAGCTGCCATTATAACTGGAGTGAAGTGAAATCTCAATGTAGTTTTGCTTTGCATTTTCCTTATTGCTAACAATTTTGAACACTTTTTAAAATAAACTTCTTGGCCATTTGTATTTCTTCTTTTAAGAAGTGTCCTGTGTATTTCAATTTTCCATTTATTAATTAGATAATTTATTTGTTTGGTTTAAAGTTTTTGGAGTTCTTTATGTATTCTAGATGTTAATCCTCTGTCAAAAGAGTAGCTAGCAGATTTTCTCCCATTTTCTGTATTTTCCCTCTTCACATTTCTGTTTCCTTTGCTGTTCAGAAGATTTTTATCAATTAATTCCATCCCATTATTTAATTCTTGATATTATTTCCTGAGCTTTAATAATCCTCTATTGAAGGATGTTGCCTGCACTTAAAAGTTAGAGTGTTGGTTCTATGTTTTTAAGGATTTGCATAGTTTATGGTCTAATTATTAGGATTTGATCCATTTTGAGATTATTTTTCTGCTGGCAGGGAGATAAGAGTCTAGTCTCATTCTCCTATATATGGATAACCAGTTTTCCCAGCACCAATTATTAAAAGGCTATCTTTTCTCCAATGTGTGTTTTTGACACATTTCTCAAGGATCAGATGACTCTATCTGGTGGGTTTTTCTCCATGTCTTCTATTCTGTTTCATCTATGTAACTGTTTTATGCAAGTTAATAACATATTTTTTATTACTATTGCTCGGCAGTATCACTGAATTCAGGTATTGTGATACATTTTTACGCTATTGGTTTAGAAATGCTTTGGCATTTCTGGGTCTTTTATTCTTCCAAATGAGTTTTAGGACCCCTTTTTTCTAGTTCTGTGAAGGGCATCATTGATATTTTGATAGGGATTGCATTGAACTAGTGTATTGCTTTTTGGTAATATAGCCATTTTAATAATAATAATTGAGCCTATTGAAGAACATGGGAGGTCTTTCCATCTTCTTGTGTCTTGTATTTCTTTCTTCAGTGTTCTATATATATATATATATATTTTTTTTTATTTGAGAGATCCACCTCCTTGGTTAGACTTGTTCTTAGGAAAAGTTTTTATGCTGTTGGGAATGGGATTGTTTTCCCATTTTCTTTCTTAGCAGATTCCTCATCCATATATAGAAAAGCTATTTATTTTTGTATGTTAATTTTGTATTATACTACTTTGATGAATGTGTTTATTAGCTTTAGTAGTCTTCTGGTGGATCTTCTAAGTATAGGATTATATCATCAGCAAACATAATAATTTGAATTTTTCCTTTCCTAGTTTTACTCCTCTAATTTCCTTCTCTTCCCTAACTGCTCTGACTAGAATCTTTATTACTATGCTGAAAAGAACACATGAGAATTAATGTTTTTGTCTTGTTCTAGATTTTTAGAGGAACGGCTTTCTGTTTTCCCACATTTACTATGATACTGACTTTGTGTTTGTCATAAATAACACTTATGATTTTGAGGTAAGTTTTTTCTCACTAATTTCTTCAGTGATTTTATCATAAATAAGTACTAAATTTTGTCAAAAATTTTCTTTGCATCTATTGAAACACTATGTGATATTTGTCATAATTCTATTTATGTGGTGAATTACATTCATTAATTTATGAATGTTAAACCGTCCTTGCAACCCTGGAATAAAACCAACTTGATCATGATGTACAGTCTTTTTAATATGTGGTTGAATATTGTTTGTAATGTTTTATTAAGGACTTTGTATTAAGTTAATCAGGATATTGTATGTAATTTTCTTTCCTTGATGTATTTTTTTTTGGGGGGGAAACAATAATGGGGATTGAACTCAGAGGCACTCAACCACTGAGCCACATCACCAGCCCTATTTTGTATTTTATTTAAAGACAGGGTCTCACTAAATTGCTTAGTGCCTCATTTTTGCTGAGGCTGGCTTTGAACTTGTGATCCTCCTGCCTCAGTTTCCCAAACCACTGGGATTATAGGTATACCTCAACCATGCCTGGCTCCTTGATGTATTCTTATCTGGTCTTGATATCAGGATTGTACTGGCTCTTAGAATGAATTTGGAAGTGTTTCACCCCATTCTCTTTTATGAAAAAGTTCAAGGACCACTGGCATTAGTTTTTCTTAATGGTCTAGTAGAATTTAGATGAGAATCCATCTGGTCTGGGTGGGGTTTTTTGTTGTTTGTTTGTTTTTACTGCTTCTATTTCATTGCTAATTATTGCTCTGTTAAGATTTTTTTTTTAATCTCTTCTTGATTCAATTTTGGTAGGACATATGTGTGTAGAAATGTGTCCATTTCTTCTAGTTTTTTCAATTTATTTGAGTATATTTTCAAAATAGTACTTATTAATCCTCTGGATTTCTGATGTCATGGTGATTTCTCCTTTTTCATTTTAAATATTATTAATTTAAAAAAATATATATTAATTTGAGTCTTTTTTTTCTTTTGTTAATTTGGCTAAGGGTTATCAGTGCAAAGAACCAACTCTTTGTTTTGTTGATCATTTGTATTATATTTCATTGATTTTGGCCATGATTCTTATACTTCCTTTCTTCTAGTAATTTGTTAATTGGTTGTTTCTTGAATTTTCAGCACCTTGAGACCTTCCATCATCATTATGTTGTTTATGTGAGATATTTCTGATTTTCTTATGTAGTCAATCATAATTATAAATGTTCTTGTTAGAACCACCTTAATAGGGTCCTGAAGTTCTGATGTATTGTATCACTATTCTAAGAATTTTTTAGTTTCTCTACTCATTCATCATTTAAAAGTGTATTACCCAATATCCACATACTTATATTGTTGATATAGTTTTTTTTCAGGGGGTATTGATTTATAGTTTCATTCCATTATGATTATTATATGTAAGAAATCATATAATTTTTTATTTGCTAAGAATTGCTTTGTGGCATAAAGTATGGTCTGTTTTAGAGAAAGTTCAATGAGCAGCTAAAAATAATTCAGCTGTTTTTTGTTAAAGTATTTTACAGATGTCTGTTAACTTTATTATATTTAAACCACTTTTTAAGATCTGAAGATTTTTTTACTGAGTTTATGTTTAGATGGCCTACATGTGAGACTCTGTCTTCAGAATGGTGTACCCTATTTTTTATCTGATATTTCATCTACGTCAATATTTTTAGAGTCAGCTGCTACTGAATTATGAACTTTAGGAGGTATCATGTTACCTTAATGTTTCTGATTTCTTCTGTTCCTGTGCTGAGTTTTATGTCTGCTGGATTGGATTTCTCTTCCATTCAGTCTTCTCTTGCCATAATGTTTCAAGAGATTAGATTATTGTGAATTTTTCAATATATTTCCAAGTTGGTTTTATAGTGTAATTTCCCTAATGGTCCTTTAGTGATGATTAGTTTATTTTGAAACAGTGTATATTGTGTCAGGGTTTGAGAATTTCACTTTCCCTGTCAAAAAGTGGAGTGAGTCCTCTTTAGAGACCTGGCAATTGTGTTGTACACTGTAGAATACTTGTGGTACACCCTTTGTGAAAGCTCTTCATCACTTAAAATCTCTCTATATTCTAAAGAAATGTGGATGTGGTCTATATTGAGACACCTCAATAATGTTGTGTCCACAATTTTTGTATTAATTTTCTCTTTTTGTACTGTATGAACTCATATTCATGAGTAAGACCTGAGAGCCCTCTAGATATTTTTTTTCTTTCTTTTTTCCAGGTCCTGGTCATTAGTTTGGTGATTTTTCCCTTTCATTTGCTTTGTATTATTGTTGAAATTTGAATGTGGGGCTGGGGATGTGGCTCAAGTGGTAAAGCACTCGCCTGGCATGTGCAGGGCTCTGGGTTTGAACCTCAGCACCATATAAAAATAAAATAAAGATGTTGTGTCCACTGAAAACTAAAAAATAAATATTGAAAAATTTCTCTCTCTCTCTTTCTCTCTCTCTCTTAAAAAAAAAAGAACAAAATTTGAGTGTGTTTAATTTTTATGTGGAGCAATGTACTGTCTCTTGGCTAGATTGAGCTCAGCAGCAGAACTTCTACCCTGTGAGCTCATAGTATCCCAGTAGACTCCTAACACCTCAAAAGAAAAGGAGAATTCAAACAGAAGAAACAATAAAAAGAAACAATGTACTGCTTTACAATAAGTACTTATTGCTTCCTATTACACATAAATCACTAATTATGACAAAAAAAGGAATGGAGGTGTCAAAAAATGTGAAGCACAAAAATAATAAGTAACAATGAACTAGAACTAGCCTTAAGAAGTAGGTGTCAACTGTGCCATCCTCAGAACTAATAACTATAAAATGTGAATGGTGTTAGCAGCAAGTATGTAAACCAAATAGTTTATGAGCAGCGTAAAAACACAGTTCATTAAGATAAAAGAAAATGTATCACTAAAAGAGAAGTTTAGAATATTTAAAATGTAGGTACAGAGACAGTAGAGTAGATGTAGCAAGTAATGATTATAGAGAATGAGGAGAAAAAGTTAATAAAATTAACAAAATAAGTAAAAAGAGCACAAGAAAATTTGTCTATTTAGAGGAAGAAGAAAGGAGAGAAAGAGAAAAATGAAAAACAGAAACAGAGCAAATAAAAGCCAATATAAACAAACCAAAAAACACTAGTGTGCAAAGGACAGGACATAGAAAATAATAAACACTAAAAATGAGAAAAAGAGAAGCATATATGTGTATATATCTGTGAACCAATCAGCACAGAAAGAACACTAATTTTAGAAGAAAATGGGAAAAAAAATTCTTACTGAAAATGAAAGAATTGCCTTTATTCAGACGGTCAAAACTGTGGACAAGGATGGATGATCATTGCCTATGCCGGACCATCCTTGATTTTTCTTCTTGATCTATGTACTCCTTAGCAAGAACAAGGGATGTGAATTGTAAACCTCCCTCTTTTTGCATTGTTCTCCAGGCTGCCAGGTGTAGTGGCCTAAAACTGAATCTCATTGAATTAGCTTTTATCTTCCCTTCTCATCATATAAGATAGGACAGAAGAGAGAGGTACTGTCAATTGTAGTTTTGTCCAGACTTTAGGGTTGGTTACTATTGCAGATTTCTAAATGGGAAATTCCAGCAACTGGCATTTAGCTCTAATCGGACCTTTGGTCCTGTAATAGTCAAGATTCTCTAGAGAAACAAAATGAACAGGATACATATAGATCATATATATGGTTATGAAAAGGGATATGTTAGATTGGCTTATATAACCAGAAGCTGCATAGTCCCACAATGGCTGTCTGCAGGCTGGAGAGCTGGAGGAACCTATGGCTACACAGTCAAAGATGCTCAAGGCTCAGAATAAGAGAAATCAGTGATGCTACACCAGTTCAAGACCAAAGGGTTCTGGAAACTCCTTGGAGAATCACTGGCAAAATCTACTTTGGAAGAGTGAAAGAGCTCAGTCTGATGTTTTCAGGCAATTGCAGCAGCTATCAATAATCCATTCAATAAGAATCAAGCTTGCATCTGATACTACTTTCTTGTTTTTCCAATTTTTGATCAATCCAAACCCTCAACCTATTGGACAGTGTTGCCCAAACTTAGGTGGCTCTCTGCTTTGGTTTGTTATCCTACATGCCAATCATTCCTAGAAATATCCTCATTGACACACACAGAAGCCTCTTTATCTTAGGCATCTCTGAATCTAACCAAGTTGACAATTCAGATTAACTATTATAGGTATTTTGTGAGTAGTATTAGCTCTGGAAAGAATAGATCAGTTCACCACTAGGGCTAGGTAGATGCTGATTTGTGCTGTAAACCTCTATCTCAGAAGCTTTCCAAGAATCTCTTACTGCAAGGGAGCCAATCCTCCACAGGTATCGTATACTTCACCACTCTTAAGTCTGCCCTTCCCATGCTCATTCCCTGAGTGTAATCAATCCTACCTGTTCAGTTTCCTGACAATCTTAGGCTGGTCATAGGACCCACCAGACTAAAGAAAAGCTAGTTGCACTCCATTTTGTATCTCTTACTCCATTTTTTATCCCCCTACATAAATCTTCTCTTTACCTGTCTCAATCATGTTCTGCTAGGTATGTTATGCTCAAATTCGGGACCCCAAAAGACCACCGGAGACCAAGATCAATATAAGCAGCAAAGAGGTGTTTATTGCGAGCTAGCTTGGTCCTCTGTGAGCACACAGCAACTGGTGATACTGAGAGGCCCAGGCCCAGGGTTTGCAGCACTTTTATTCACTCTTTGGGGAAGGCAGGGACTCCACATACATCATAGCATCTCTTAGCAAATCATCACACACTGTGGGAAAATCATAAAACAACTCTAAAACATGATTAGCACATTCACTGGAGGGAACAAGTTGGGTAGGGGTGATTGGTTAGTACAAGACGGGGATTCCTTTGAACTGACTGGTTTAAACCAAGAGGGGAGTACATGCTGAACTACATGGTTTCCCAACATTTTATCAACCACCATAAACTATGGGGAGGGTCATCTGGCATCCCAGGTATTTTCCCAGTCTCTTGCTGATTGATGGCTGCTAGGGGGTTGCTATGGGTCCCCACCTAGCCTGACAGAGTCAGGGACACCTGGCGCACCAAATCTCTCCTGTTATTTGTAGATAAACAACTCAGAAGGGTGGGTAAGTGCCTAGGAGTGCTCTGTGGGTCTTTCCAAGGACAAGGGTCACGTCCTGTCCCCTTCCTTGGACAGGCTTTGCTCTGAGGTAGAAGCTGGCTTTTCAGGTACACCCTAAGCCACACAATATGCTCTTGCTGGGACAGTATGACAATGTTGTCTATAATCTTCCAGGTTCCCGCATATGTCTCCCTGCCTCAGCTTTTCACTTTCCAGTTGACAAACACAGAGCACTTTTTTGGGGGGGGAAGGGGGACTGGGTACCAGGGATTAACTCAGGGGTGCTTGACCACTGAGCCACATCCCCAGCCCTATTTTGTATTTTATTTAGAAACAGGGTCTCAGTGAGTTGCTAAACACCTCGCCCTTACTGAGGCTGGCTTTGGACTCCAAAACTCCTTCTTCAGCCTCCTGAACAACTGGGATTACAGGCATGTGCCACCCCACTGGGCTCAAACACCAAGTTGCTGTGCAGGCTTGGTTTTCAGCTAAGTTTAGACTATACCAGTTTTTCCATGCCAAAGTTAAGGATGATAAAATTATTTAACATTTTTTAGAAGACTGTGTAAGATTTATTGGGAGTAGGTGGGGGAAATACCATGAATTCCCTGTAATTTCTTCCAGGCCCTCCCTCCAATGTGTCCCCTAGCTCCCTCTCCTAGTTTATGACACATCTATGTTTGTGTTATTCCTTTGCTCTATGGTAAACTGGCACAGCTGCCACTTGTGCCACAACCAGCTTGACTCCAATGTGCTCTTGTTCTTGGATGCACCAGAATTTCTGAGTCTCTAAGCACCTCTGACTGTCCAGTGTCAAACTTCAATGAATGCCCTCTTTCACCCATGTTGCTGTGGGACAGTATTTCCACTGCTTGAATCCCAAGCCACAGCGCAACTGGAAAGTCAGCCTTCCTCTAATGAACTCTCTTGAATCTGCCTCGTATAGCTGTCTTTGTGGGAGAATAAGTTTTCATTTTTCTCGAATAAATGTGAGACAGTGCAAATACTGAATGACATGTCAATGACAGGCTTAATATAAGAAACTGCCAAAATGTTTTCCAGAGTGAGTGTACCATGTTCATACTAAAAGCAACGTGTGAGTGAGCTAATTTCCCACATCCTCACCAATATTTGTCCTTGCAGTTTTAATTTAAAGATCCCAAAGATTACTTACTTACAAACTCTCTTTGATAAAATGTCTAATTATTTTGCAATTAGATTTTATTCTTTTTCCCTTCTTTGTTTTCAGAGCTATGTTTTCTACATGTTATTATATTGTTTATAATGTGGTTTTCAAATATTTGATTTGCAGTCTGTAGTTGGATTTTTCATCTTCTTTGTGGAGTCCTTTCCGAAGTAATTTTTTTTTATGTCAGGTTGAATTTATCAATATTTATTTTTTATAGATGGTGAACTTAGTGTCAAGCCTGAGAACCAACTTATTCAGGACCTTGAAGTAAAACTAATGAGTTTAGACTTGGAAATATTAAGTAGATAAAAGAAGAATAGGAGTTTGTTTTCTTTACTTTAGAGCTTTTGAAATTTATTTTGTATCACATACACACAAACTTTTTTTAACTGAAAATTTACATGAGACTGCACTATAATAAACAGATAAAAGTAAGATGCTGATTAATGTAGAAACAAGGCTCAAGCTCCTGTGTTTTTGACCTTTTTCTTGTTTCTCTGCTACACCTGATGCTGGAATTTCTCCAGAGAAACATCTTCTTAAGATGCAAAAATATCCTACTTCACATCATAAGCCACTTCAGAATCTGGGTTCCTAATCCAGAGTATTCAATTACTATTTTGTTTTCTAGGTTTTTACTTTTATAAGAAATATTTAAAAGATACATCAGTAAATTGATATCAGAAAAAAGTTAAGGAAAATATGATTCTTTAGCTTTTTTTTTTTTTTTTTTAGCAGATTATGTAAGATTTATTGGGAGTAGGTTGGGACACACCATTAACTCCCTGTAATTCTTCCAGTCCCTCCCTCCCGTGTGTCTCCTAGCTCCCTCTCCTGGTTTATATCACATCATTTTGACACATCTATGTAGTTATAAAAGATCTATGTGCCACCCCTTCAAATTCTATGCTTTGGGGGAGAAAAAAACTAATCCTTTTGATTTATCTAGCACTGGAGCTGGCGATTGAAATGGATAGATATTTAATAAATAAATAACATTAGTAAAATATGTACTTTAAGATCTGAGGTTTTCAGTGAATTAGTAAATTTCTTTAAAGTCTCTGATACCTAAAAGGTACTTTACTCTTTGCTAAAAATATTCTTTGCCTGAATATACATCATAAGCTATGAGGTTATTTTAGAATGCTTTTGGAATAGGACTTGTGACACCTTGGACAAGACCAATAAAGCTGGAAGGCAGCAAAAGAGTTTTCAGCAAAATTCTTTAGAGCTCTCTGCATCTCTCAGTTTGTATTTGATACCTAGAGAATTACTATATTTGCTTGGCCCTTGCCCTTTTTTTTCATAACTTGGGTTCCTCTTTGCAATGATTTTCAGGAATTCCCCATGAGACTGACCACAAATGACTACTTTGGCAACGAAGAGTTGCTCTCTGGGTGACAGTTTAGTTAAAGTCAGCTGCTGAGGTCCAGCCCCCATGGGGGGGGGCATGGAGTGAGGGTCCATGGGGTCCTGAAAGAGGAGTGGCATCAGAAGAGTTGGGATGACAGGTTGCAAGTTAGAAACCTCCAGAAGACATCTCTCTGCCCCTAGAGGGACTTTTATTTTTATACCTTTTTTACAGGTGTTTTTTCAAGTAGCTAATGGATTGCTTCAAAGCCCGAAACTTTTTTGATTTACATAATTTTCAAGAATTACAATCTTTTCTGACCTACATTGATTACCTAAGATATTGAGTACATTGTTCAAAATATTTTTCTGTAACCTTAGACAATCACGATTATGGTTTTACATTTTTTGTGTAAATCACTAGGTGCTAAGTGATGCAACTAGATTACTTGATTACTGACCTATTATTATTCACTTCTAACTTTAAAGCATACCTGTAATTATTTCATTAACCTTTAACTTTAAATCATACTTATGATTATTGGTAAGCTTTCTTACTTCTAAACTAAAATCCCAGTAAAACACACTTAAAGTAGTGAAAGTCTATTGTTTAAAAGCCTACTATTCTGAAGTGCCTCTAAAATATATCTATGTTAGTTTTACATTATCCTATTTTTAATTTCCAAAGTAATTTTCTTTTTTCATATTTAACTGCTTTCTTAAAGAACTACTTTGATCCTTGGTCAAAGCACACCAATTCTTATGTCTTTGTGATCTTTAACTAAAGGGCGGGCTTTACACCTCAACTCATTTGTCATTTATATTACCTACGTGTTTTCCATTTTCATCAGAAGTTTCTGCATAAAGCAAAGGAGGGTCTATTGGTTGGGGAACGTATTTTTATTAGTCTCTTGTCCTTGAGGGGATACTATAAGCTATGTATGGTGGTCCTTGTACTCTTGGCACAGCAATTGTTTCTCTGTAGCTGGGCTATTGTATTGTAAATTGTGGCTTTAGGATGGGATTGGGTGGGTTAGTGTAAATTGTTAACCATGGGATAAATATTTCTTGTTTAAGCTTGAGGAATAACACCATTGTTTGTATCCTGAGAGACACTGAAAGGCACCTCAAGACATGTCTCAATTGCATCCTTAGTCTCATTCTGGGAATTTTCCTACAATCTCAGACAACACAAACTTTTATTATTGATTGACATGTGCCCTGTTATCCATATCATGAGTATCATAAACAAAACACTTAACATTCCTAATGGTTCCTGTTTCCAGATGGTGTGGCCTTGCTGCAGCATCCCCCATGCTGTGACCCTGTCAGACATCAGGTGCAGAAACACTTTTACCAGTCAGTTCTCACATTACCCTGATTGATTTAACGCTTGTAGATTTTAAGCCAACTTGGAAGGCAGGGCAGCTAAATGGTTGCTTAAAACTTCAATTTATGGATACTTAATCATATCTGGAAATAACACATGATGGGTAAAGTCTTATCTTTAATATGCCCTCCTCTTAAAGGCATTCAGTTTTTAAAAGTAACACAAAAGTAATCTGGTTAATAGATGTTTTGATAAATAAGCATTGAACAGATAATTAATAAGGTCTGTTGAAAAATGTGTGAAATTATGAGCCTATCTTTGTCTAACTTGAATTAATAGTATTTTGACTAAAGTATGTTACAATTTTAGAAAACAAGAAGAAGGTTTGTATAGTTGTAAATATAGCAAATATTCATTTAATATCTGTTAGCTAAGCACTAATTCAGCCCCTACTGATGTCTGTAATGAAGATTCTATGCTCATGTTTTTTACATTCTAGATGAGCAGGATAGAAAATAAACCATAAAAAAAATTGAAGATGAAAATGTCAGATACAAAGAAAAATCAACATGTTATATATTAGCTGTTCAAACAGATAATAATTAAGACAGCAATTCAGTATAGGGAGATACCACTTTGGCCAAACTTAGCATCATTTGGAAAGAAAATATTAGAAAAGTGAAGTATGTTATCTGGGATTTTGAAAATGGAAAGTGAAACCTAACATAGCAGAGTTCTTCAGGTTGAGAGGTGCCTGAGTACTAGGTTCACATCACCATTCCTCCATATAAAAAATAGTCTAGTGTTTAAACTGGTTGGAGTTGGGTTAATAGCAAGGGTGGTAAGGAAATGGAATCCTCTAAGAATTTTATAAGAATGAGACACATAATCTTCAGAAACAAAAAAAAGTCATATAGCTTCAGAAATTCATAAGCCAGTTTAGGAAATGACAAGACCATGGGTTAGGAATTGAGAAGATGCCTGTTGAGATAAATAAGTAGCAAATACTTAAGAACTGAAGAATTGATAGTATCTGTCCAACTCTAAATCCTAGACACCAGTAAAAATTACTTGATATTACATTTTTGTAGTGGGAAATAAAAACTTGATTATAAGATTATCAAAATTTTTCAAAATGCCAAGATAATTTTGTAACTCTTTAAAAAGTGTAGAATAAAATGTAATAATTACCTAGCTCTTTCAAAGTATATGTGAGAAAGGTTTCTACAATATTCTTCAAATTTTTGCTAATGTTTATCTCCTATAATCCCAATACATAATAAAGTACAGGGCTCACACAGAAGTCAAAATGGATATATTTTGCCCAGTGTACGATATTTATTAGTGCAAAGAGGACATAAAATGTAATTTTGTATATTTCTAATTTCCCAGCATGCCCTGAAATTCACTCACAAATGATACTAGCATTTTATTTTTTGAAGAATCTCTTTAGTTTTACTTGGCAAATTAAGTTATTTTAAGTCATTACATGATATTGAAATATTTTTACTCAATATTGAAATAGTTCTATTCAATATTAGAATTAATTAAGTACATTCTAAAAATCAGATTTTAGCTTTAATTTCTATGTGATTTTAATTACTCATAATTTTACAAAATATCATTTGACTTAATATTACTGTCATACTACATAGTATGAATAAAAATCCATAATCTTAGTCAGAAATTTTATCTTTTATAAAGACAATTCCAGTCTCATTTCTTTTTCCTTGCCAAGGGTTAGATTTTCATTTGATAAAATAAGGTACTCCAAAAGGTACTGAAGCAATGTAAAAATTATTCAGACTTTATGAGCTTAACAAAACCCATGTTTTCTCAACCTGCTCTTAAATGTTAATATTTCATTGTTTTGTATTATTTTTTAATTATCAAATAAAATTCAGTGAAAAGTTTCTTACACTTTTTATTGAGTAGCATCTTAATAAATAATCTTAGGGTTCAAGTCAATAAACTAAAGGAATTCACACCAGGGTTTCAGGCTCTTTTTTCTTCATTACACTTCTGTAATTTTCAATGTAATATAAATTGTCTGGGGTTATTATTCAAATTGTGGATTCATTTACACATACTACTTTCAGATATCCTTAATTAATGTTAAACCAGGAAACTCCATTGAACCAACTCCTCAAGTGATCCTGAAGCCAAGACCATTTTGATAAACACCTTGTCAAGATTTCCTCTCTATAATCTGACATTAGGAGAAATTTCACTTGCTTTTTTGGCCCTGTGCAATTTAATTTACTGTAAATCAACATTGGCCAATTCTATAATTATTTCAAAATTTAAATCCAGAGTATTCTTCAGGAAAACAAAACAGTTTTAAATAAAATAGGCTTAAAATTATTTCCTATGACTATAATAAATATATTCCTACTGATTTCAAAGCAAATAACATGAGGCTTAGTAATGACCAATCAGGGTGCCTTTTGTATAATGTTAAGCCAATATATAGCACAGATATTTACCACATTGTTAATAAATCATTTTGGCCACATTTCAACCTTGAAAAACCATCACTCATCTCTGAATCATGCTGTGATGTCTTGTCTAATTAAACCAATTTAAAATATGCAAGTGGTTTTTACGGATGTTAGATTGTGAGAAATGTAGCTTTTTGTGAGAAATATACATAATCTTCTATAGTTTAATATATATGATTTCTAATCTCCCAAATAAAATATCATGTGAAAAAGCAAACTTACCTCTGAAAGACATGGCAATAGACAGAATTCATATATTTTTAAGAATGCTCTCAAATCCTGGATATCTAGCTTTAGATAGTATGCCTTCTATTTTTTGCATGGCTTATTTTTAGTAACTCCTGCCCTACTTACCATTTTGAATGAATGCACAGATGCTTCTGGCTCCTGTTTAGGGTACTGGTGTCATGTTGGAGCCCAGGCACACTTCTCAGTAGTGGAACACCCATTTTTGCTCTGCTAGCCCTGTTCTAGGACACCGTATTGTTCACACCACTCAGATGCTATGAGAAGTTTGATTCCTGGTAATGATTTTCTATAATCATGATAATACTTCTTCAGCTCAGTTTTGTTATCTCCCAGGATACTAAGCATGGTGCATAGTCTCTCATAATATGATTTTCAGAAGTCCTAGATGACAGAGAGAATAGAATTATATGTTGTAATGGGTTCATAGAGTAAAGACGTTCTCATTAAGCATCAATTCATATGGTTTAAAATTCTGCCAAGCTGGGAATTCTGCCATGTCTTTTTGTGTGGTTGAGGAACTCACAGATATATTTATACCAAATTTGGCAGTCAGTCTGACCATTACATTGCCTGTACTTACAGCAGGATCTGGCAGAGGCAGACACTCCATAAATATGTAAGAAGTAATTTAAATATTCATTGATTTCAAGAATCTATTATTATAGACTCTGGAAGAAAAGCAATAGAATTAGAATGTACAGAAGAGTTGAAAATCTACCAACAAGCTAAATCTAGATCTAGTGCTTCAACAAATATTTGTGACACTTGAGATTTGATTACTAAATTTTTGAAGTACAAAGTGAGTATTATTTGGGCTCAAAAAGATAAACTGGTATATTAAATTGACAGATTTCCTTGATGGCACGCCAGAAAAATAAACAACGCACTCTGCCTATTTTCCCTAGGAATTTAAAAACTCCTTGGTGGTAAATAAAATATAACAGTTTTCTTGGTAATCCACATAGATTTTTCTGCATAAAATTACAAATGTATATTCTGATACATATCAGAAGAGATGGAGTCTGTGTTGGAAAATGATGATTCTAAAAGATGTACTGAAGGCCTCTTAATTGAAAGCTTAAAATTTAACTTGTGAAGCATTCAGGGCCAGAGAATGCAAAGCTCATAAATAGCCCGAAAAACCCAGGTTACTTCACATGTCTGTAAGTGCAGGTGTTTGATGTCATACACACACACAAACACACACACACACACACAGACGCATGGTGGATTTATGGTATCAAAACTAAGAAAATAACACCATAAGTAAGAAAATAAGATTGTATTCCTTGTTCATCACTTTGTTACTTCTTGCAACAGAAAGGAAATAGAAAATGTTAGAGAATAAAAAGGTTACACAAGTGCCTAATGTTTACCTAATTGGCAAAGAACAACACAGCATTGGAGAGGAGAAACCTCTGCAGTCAAATGTTACACAACCAGAGAACTCTGGGCAATGTTTTTTTGTGAGATGAATATATACATACTCATACCCTACCTTCTCACAAACACAAAATTACACCCTGCAAAAAGCCAACATATCAGACTGATGTGAAACCAAGATTTATTGGCAGTTAAAAAAGGATTCAAGAAAAGATCAGAGTAACATCCACTGAAAGAATATCTTTTAGGTTCCGACTTAATCAGACACTGAATCCACAGTTCTCCTTTTGTGCTTGAAATGTGTTGGATTTAAATCACAAGCATTTAACCCATATTTTAAAAATTAATTTTCTGGATACTGTAATAATTAGAGGAGCTAATAGAGTGAGAATTTTTATTTCATTCTTTTTTTCTTTCCTCCAGTTTATTTATTTATTTATTTAGAACCCAGAGGCCTTTGCTTTACCACTGAGCTACATCCTCAGCCCACTTTATTTTTTATTTTAAAAAGGGTCTCACTAAGTTGCCTTTGAGCCTTCTTATGTTGCTGAGGGTGAACCTCAAACTTGTGATCTTCCTGATTCTGAGCCACTGAGATTAGAGGTATGGGCTACTACACCCAGCTGAGAATTTTTGTAAACATCAAACTCTATCATGGGAAGAAGAAGATGAAGGAAAGAACCTGAAAGGGGGAGGAATATACCAAGCACATTTTGCTTTATTCACCTGTTGACAAAGAAACATTTCTCATTGGCTGGCGGTCTGTAAGATCTATGTAAACAGTAGACTATCTTAGAAACATTGATTAGTGGACAATTATTTTAAAGCCCATACAGTAAGCAAAACACTGAAGTATTTAAAATAACAATATTTAAAATAACAATATTACTGATGATGATGATGATGATGATGATAATTAAAAATTTGAAAAAGGAGAAATTTTCAGTAGGTTTTGATTATACAAATAAACAAAGACAAAAAAAAAATCTCAGTTCTAGGTTGTGTTCCATAAAACCCAACTAAGTCAAATTTAAATACCGGCTTTTTTAAAGAAAATTAAAACATATTACAATGGCATGAAAATTTTTTGTACAAATAGCTATTGTGAGAGGAGTACCTAAGCAAAAATTTTATTTTTAAGTTCAGTCAAAACTAAGGTATAGGGATGGATATATTCCATAATCCAGGAGACGTCATAAAGCTTTATTTTATATTTATAAGGATTTAATTTTCTATCAGTCAGTAACAACAGGTTCTTAGGAAAAATATAATTCCAAGGTGAAAAATAAATTCACTCTATTTTCTTACAATTCTAATGTCAATTTTTTCTTATTGTGTCTCCTCCTATGGAAAACAAGTCATTATCATCTACTTAGTTTATTATGTCTGAATTTAATTGTGTGTCAAAATGTACACATATTAAGTTGGAAGAGATTTTAGAATTATTCTGTCCCAATGATTCCTCAGACCATTTAAAGTCTTTCAGATCAGAGAACAGGAGAAACACAATAAGGCTCAGACTTTCATACCAAAATTCTCAGTGAGTACAGAGTACAAAGGTCTTCTCCAATGACACAATCTCCATTATTGCCTATCGTGCTTCTACAGTAATGCTGTACCTCTATTATCCAGTTTCAGAATCATCTAAGCAACTACTTACAAAGATGCTTAACAAGTTCTTTCCAGTTGCTAATAATCCTTTTCATGGAACTGCTTCTTTCCACCATCATAAAGTTCCCATACTTGCCACTCCTTTCTAGTTCACTTTAAAGTAATTTATCACTTTCCTATACTTAATGTTCCTTCAATCTATTTGGTAGTTCCACTGTAGAGTAATCGAAAATATTTTTCAATACATTTATTTTATTTACTTATTTTTATGTGGTGCTGAGGATCAAACCCAGGGCCTCGCATTTGCTAGGCAAGCGCTCTACTGCTAAGCCACAACCCCAGCCCAGTAATCTAAAATACTATAGAAATATAATGTGTTGGGGATAGGTGTTCAATGTTTCAGTCAATTTTAGGGTGACTTGATTCTTTGAATATCTATGTCTAAATCTTTTACATATTACATATCTATCTCAATCTTTAATCTATATTTAATTAAAATTTGAATATTTTTGCCAGATTATATTAGACTTCAAAAAAAATTTTCAAAGAATTCATACAAACCTCAACAATTCATCAGGGGTGCACAATGTTTAGGTAGTTTAATATCTAGGGGAAAATAAAATAATAAAATATTGTTTTTACTTATCTATAAAAACAAAAATTATAGTTTATTTAAGAAAGACATCAGCATGATCCATGTAAATAAAATGTAAATTTTCACTGAGTACTGTTTGTTAATTCTTAGTGCTAGTGATGTTCTAAACACTCATCAAAGATTCAATATTGAACAAAGGAAACCATTGGACCAACATTGGCATAGAGGGAAAATTCAAAAATAAATAGAAAATGTAGCTTCTGGCAGTGGTAACTACTATGAAGGAAAAAAAAAATGAAACAATGGACAAAGGTAAACATGAAAATTCTGGGACAGAAGGAGGTTAAGAAAATTCCTCTTAGATCAAGATATTGATTTTAGCAGGGGACCTGCCAGTAAATACAACCAGGGTTCCTAGGGGGAAAACACTACTAAAAGGAAGAGAGCCAGTGTGATCAGCCCTGAAACCCGTGACGGAACAGTAACAAATTAGATAAAATAAATGAAGAGCTATGAAGTATTCCACCAAGTATTGTAAAACAATGGTGTTTATAAAATCAAAGCACATGCTTTTCACAGTGAAATTCATAAGTATCTTTTACTGCCCTTTTCCTTGGCCACTCAAAAATGAAATCTTGCCAAATTGAGAGAAACAAAAACATTGGTAAAATGGGGAAGATAATTTTCAGAATTCTTGAGCTATTATGGTCAAAATGTTATTACAAAAATACTATAAGCAAAGCAATCATGTTGACAATGGAATAGACCTGAATGAAAAGAATTAAAATGGTAACAACTGTATATAATTCAATTTAGGTGGCGTCACATATTAGTGTGGAATAACAACATATTTTTTTCTGATAAAATTGGATCATTATTTAAGAAAAATGGATGAATTGGTACCTCTTTTCACACATTGAAACAAAATTAATTCCATCAGAATTAGAAAGTTAAGTATTAAAAATAAAACCATAAAATAATTGTAGAAATAATGATGAGAGCTCAATTAATAACTTTTAGTAGTGAATAATATCGTAAAACATCTACAAGTGATACATGGAGATTAAAATATGAATGTAAAACTAAGAAGAATATTTATACTTTTGACAGAGTGGGTAACAAAAGCCTTAGTAAACCTTGGTATGTAGGGGTGTCTTACAATTCACTATCAAAAGATGCAAAAGAAAAACAAGATGTCTTCACAGAAAAAAAATGCAAAGTGTAATCCTAGTCCCAAACAGAATTCTATTTACCAAAATTCATCTGGAAGAAATATTAAATTGCCACAGTCTGGCTGCAGCAAAATAACCGGGGGGTGACGAACAACTTGTGTACGTTGATACAGCAGGAGTGGAAGCCGTTTATTGTAGGACAACAGAGGTATTTATACATTTTACACAGCTTATCTTAATTAGCATAAACTAGATATATCAGTCAACCAGTAAGGAATCTCCACACTTAATGGCTGGCTTTTGCTACTTCACAAACCACTCCCTCTGGCATTTTGCCAGGCGCCATCCAGACTTGTTTACAGACTCTAACATTAAATTAATTAAGATACAAATTACATTTTTAGAAACTTTTAAAGTCTTTCTCTATATGTGTATATATGTTATTGTTATAAATGTTATATATAGATTGTTATTGTTGTCTGTTATTTGTAAGTGAATGGTGAATTCCATAAACTGATATTGATAATATTAGTTGGTGTAAATTCTCTGTAGATCAATTTAGCTCTCTACGTTTAATGGATGCTTTGAACATTCCTCTTCTGCCTCAAAAAAACTTCTGGGAATTTACCTTAAGAAGATTACAAGGAATATTTAGATGTATAAAAATGTGAGGTCATTGCTGAATTATTTAAAACATGAATGTCAATATGAAAGTATTGTGTAAATTATAGTTTAAATATGAAGGGCTATTGTGAAAACAATAAAATGATATTTTTGTTAAATAATAGGATGGAAGTTTACTGTATATTAAAATGTGTATTTACAGTTTCAATTAATTTTTAGAAGAGAATGTTCTTTATTTCCATGTTCTTAATGAAAAAGATAGGTAAATATTTTTTCACAAATCACCTAGGTAAAAAAAATTATGAAGTCCTGATTGCACTGTAACTTAAGTACACATTCATAAATTCACACTTCTATTTCTCATAAGAGCATTTCATTAAAAAAATAGAACTTAGAACACAGTAATGGAAAATGAAATAATGTTATTTGCTGGTAAATGAATAGAACTGCAAAACATCATGCTAAGTATAATAAGCCAGACTCATTAAGTTAAGGGTCAGATGTTATCTCTCTTATATAGACACTAGAGAAGAAAATGGAACTTAAAAAGTGGATATCATGAAAATAGAAGGGAGATAAATAGAGTAGAGGTAGGGGAACAAGGGGGAGGGAAAAGGGAGAACTGGGGAATAAAATCAACCAGATTATGCTATATGAATGTATGAATATATTAAATTAAATCCTACTTTTATGTATAACTATAATGCATCAATGAAAAGATATACATAAATAGAAGAAGGATGACCCGAAGAGTAGAGAAAGAGAATCAGGGTCAGGGAGAGGAAGGGAGGAAAAAGACAGGTACCCGGGAAATAAATGGAGAAAATTATGTGCATATATGAATAAATCACAATGAACCTCACTATCATATGTAATTTTATAGCATAATTAAAACATAAAAAACACTAGTTTATATAGAGTAAAATGTGTTATGGGTCCATGACCTTACTATATGCCATATTTATGTGTTTAGTGTGTGCATCTCATACATAACCACACTCAAAACATTATTACACCTTTTTTATGTGTACATCTGTGTATTATATATTGAAGGAATAGTGATTAAAATAAGGGTATAATGATTGTATATAGGTGTTTTTCTTCTTCTTTTAAAAGCAGCTCAACTTAAAATTGTAAAATTTTCAAGATATTATAAAAAATGCAAAACATTAATTGCTTACCTATATAAATATATTTTACCAGGCTTCATTATTCACTCTAAATCTTTCCAAACTACTGAGTTAGAATAAATACCCCATTCCTATATTATTTTTGTAAACATACATTTATTCTATAAGTATATTTTAAAATGTACTCAAATATCAATTTCCCATGTAATTTTGACTTCTTTTAGGATAATTTCCATAATATTCTTTCTTTTTTTATTGGCACATTATAATTATACATAATAGAGGGATTCACTATGCCATATTTTCACATGCATACATTGTTTGCTCAATTTCCTTTCACAGTATCTTCCCTTTCATGCCTCGTCTCTCTCCCCGTAATTTATTTTCTTATTGTAATGATTTTCCTTCTATTCTTCTTCATATTATTTTAGTTAGTAAATTATATATATATACATATATATATATATATATATATGTGTGTGTGTGTGTGTGTGTGTGTGTGTGTATCCATCCATCCATGTTGGAATATAAGTGGGATTTAATAACTATTAAAAGAAAAATTAACTTTCTTTTTTATAGATTTTTTAAAAAATTATTTATTCTAATTTGTTGTATATTACAGAAGAATATAATTCAATTCATATTACAAATATAGAGCACAATTTTTCATGTCTCTGGTTGTACACAAAGTAGAGTCACACCATTTGTGTCTTCATATATGTACTTAAGGTAATAATGTCCGTATCATTCCACCATCTTTCCTACCCCCCTTCCCCCTTCCTTTCCTCCCTATCTAAAGTTCATCTATTTCTCCTATGATTCCCCCCATCCCCATTATGAATCAGCATTCTTATGTCAGAGAAAACATTTGGTATTTGTTTTATGGGGATTGTCTTACTTCACTTAGCATGATATCCTGCAACTCCATTCATTTACCTGCAAATGCCATGATTTTATTCTTTTTTAATGCTTGAGTAGTATTCCATTGTGTATATATTCATTCATCTACTAAAGGGCATCTAGGTATGTTACACAATTTTGCTATTGTGAATTGTCCTGCTATAAACATTGATATGGCTGCATCTCTGAAGTATGTTGTTTTTAAGTCCTTTGGGTATAAACCAAGGAGTGAGATAGCTGCGTCAAATGGTGGTTCCATTCTCAGTTTTCAAAGGAAATTTCTTACTGTTTTTCATTTTGGCTGCACCAGTTTGTAGTCCCACCAGCAATGTATGAGTGTGCCTTTTTCCCCACGTCCTCACCAACACTTATTTTTGTTTGTATTCTTAATAGCTGCCATTCTGATTGGAGTGAGATGAAATCTTAGAGTAGTAGTTTCAAATCTTAGATTTGCATTTCTCTAATTGCTAGAGATGTTGAACATTTTTTCATATATTTGTTGATTAATTGTATATCATCTTCTAAGAAGCGTTTGTTCAGTTCCTTGGTCTATTTATTGATTGAGTTATTTGGTTTTTTTTGTTTTGTTTTGTTTTGTTTTTTGATGTTAAAGATATAATTTTAAAATTATAAAGTAAAGTAAATTATAAAGTAAAAATTTGCTCTCATTCTGTAGGCTGTCTGTTCACATCACAGATTCTTTTGCTGAGAAGAAGCTTTTTAGTATGAATCCATCCCATTTACTCATACTTGATCTTAATTCTTTCATGATAGGAGTCTTATTAAGGAAGTCAGGCCTAATCCAACACAATGGAGATTTGGGCCTAATTTTCTTTTATTAGGCACAGGGTCTCTGGTTTAATTTCTATGTCTTTGATCCACTTTGAATTGAGTTTTGTGCATCCTGAGAGATAGGGGCTTAATTTCATTATGTTGCATATGGATTTCCAGTCTTCTGAGCACCATTTGTTGAGGAGGCTATCTTTTCTCCAATATATGTTTTTGGCGACTTTGTCTCATATAACTAACTTTGTGGGTTTGTCTCTGTGTCCTCTATTCTGTACCATTGGTCTACAAGACTATTTTGGTGCCAATATCATGACGTTTGCCTCCATCTTGCATAAATATTTAGGTTGAAACATGAGATATTAAAAATATTTAAGAATTTTTATCTGCAAATGTTATTTTCACATGCCCTGATTAAAATATTATGTTAATTAAGAAATATATTCACTTGTGGTCATTTTCTATATTAACCAGGCTTGTAAATAATAAATAGTTAGTATAATTTTATTTTAAAAATAAGTAATTGAAGGATCATTTGGCAGCATATGTATACAATTGAAATGATACTGGGAAGATTACAATGGATCTTGCCCAGGGACAACAACCAAATTTATGTTAAAAAATTAAAAGTGAATAAGCAAGTAAACAAAGAACCTATTGGCTCCTTAAAATATCTTTACTCATGGTAGAATGAAACCATGAATTTGGGTTACCTGTATCTGAAACTCCAAGTTGGTATTAAATGACTACATTAGTAAAAATCTGAAGAAAGTTGAAGCAAGGCCCTCTGTGGAGTTTCATCAATGTAACAGAATAATTTCATTTTGATAGTAGTAGCATTAATTTTTTAAAATCATGCAATGCATTTTTCTTTAAAAATGAAGGGAATGTAAAGGAAATTTAGGAATAGCATGTAGAATTACTTAAGAATTTAAACATGTGATTTATTTTTTAAAATCATGCAATGCATTTTTCTTTAAAAATGAAGGGAATGTAAAGGAAATTTAGGAATAGCATGTAGAATTACTTAAGAATTTAAACATGTGATTAGGTATTATGGTACAATATATAGTACAAGCTGATGTAAAGTAATGGAACATATCGCTTAAAATAGTTGTATGCAGGCACATACACATGTAAATGATGTCCAGCTATTTTATGCTTGTTGAAATCAAGAAAATTAGAGCTTTGAAAGCAATTGTGTCACATTTAGTACACAAGAAATCTATTAGTTCTTATAAAAGCAAACATTTTACATCTAGATATATATGACCATTTTTTAATTTAAGAAGATACATTTTTGAAATGTATGACATGTTATATCATAAAAAGTTAGTATTCTCTGTAGAAAAAAATAATCTAGCAGAAATGGAATGAATGCAAATTTTTCTCAAATATCTTACTATTCTGTAAGTTTAAAATTACCATTAAGAATCCTGCATCATGGGGAAATTTCTTTTCTAAATTTATGCACCAAAGTTTTATCCTCCCACCAACGATTGCTCAGGAAGTGGGAATGAATTAGGAGAGAGTATATATTTTATAAGATAGAGGTGGAAGGGAAAGGGAGGGAGAAGGAGAATTGCATGGAAGATGGAAGGAGACCCTCATCATTATACAGAATACATGTATGACGATTTAAGGGGAAAATAAAAAGAAGTGTGTCACAGTAGATTGGGTAGAGAGAAGTGATGGGAGGGGAGGGGAGGGGAAGGGGGATAGGAAAGGCAGCAGAATAAAATAGACATTATTATTCCTGGATGTATATACGTGACTGTATGACCAATGTGATTCTGCAACCTGTACACTCAGAAAAATGAGAAATTATACCCCATCTGATTCAAATGTATGATATGTCAAGATCATTGTACTGTCATGTATAACTAATTAAAACAAATGAAAATAAAAAAAAAACAATAAAAGATCATCTTCAGTTGTTGACTATGCTGCTCAATCCCTGGTTAAATTTATTAAAGGAATGGGATATAGAAATTGCAGTAGGTCTTAGGGTGTGTGTCCCTGCTTCTGTCTGTCTTGTTTTTGTACAGTTCATTTTTTTTTTATTTAAAAAATGCTGCAACTATCAGCACCATCAAGCAGAATATTTCCAGTTACTCTCCATTTTCCCTCTGAATACTAAAGTTAGGCATCCACTAATCATACTACTAAAACAAAATATAGTTTTACAATTCTTACTTTTTCTAATTTATGTCTTTAAACAAAGGAAATGATGTTATAAGTATATATTTATTGACATTGACACGAGAACTTTTTAATTCATTATACCTGGTTGTCTTTATTTATCCATGTGTATTCTAGGACTATCAGGTGTCATTTGCTTACTTTTTATAAATTTGATTCCACCTATCTCTTTTGTGCTACTAATTTTAAATATATGTATTTTTTCCCTTCTTTTTTGGAGTGGGGTATGAGGGATTGAACTCAGGGGCATTTGAGCACTGGGCCACATACCCAGTCCCATTTTGTATTTTATTTAAATACAGGGTCTCACCAAGTTGCTTAGTATCTCGCTTTTGCTGAGGCTGGATTTGAACGTGTAATCCTCCTGTCTCAGCCTCCCAAATTGCTGGAATTACAGCATGCACCACTGCGCACGGCGATATATGACATTTTTTAATGCTATAAATATTATTTTCTATAATTGCAGTTAAGAAACAGAAGAAGTGCTTAAGCATATACTCTGTTTTATTAACACATAAATGTTTTATCAGTTATTTCTGCCTATTTGTATGAATCCTGACTATAGACTATGACCACTCTTCTCTAGCAAAGAGCTTTCCTTACTATTTCTTTCAATTTATGTTTTTTTTTTTTTCTGGGAACATATTTAAGTTTTCTTATTTTTTAAAGACAGTTTGGTTAGGCTGGATGCATTTGTATACACCTGTAATTCCAGGTTCTTGACAGTCTGAAGCAAAGAAGATTGCAAACTTGAGGCCAGTCTCAGCAACTAAGGAACTTTAATGAGACCATCTCAAAAATAAATAAATAAATAAATAGATAGATAGATAGATAGATAGATAGATAGATAGATAAGTAAAAACAAAGGGCTGGGGATGTAGCTCAATGCTCAGTGGTAAAGCATCCCTGAGTTCAATTCCCATGACACCTTCCCCCTGCCACCACACACATTTTCAGATATAAGATCCCTGGTTATCATTACCTCCCAACTACTTTGAAAATGGCATTTCACTGCAGTCTGTTGTTCATTGTGGTGAGAAGGCCACTGTTAATTTTCACTTAAATGTAATAACTTATACGAGTTATTTTTATCTTCCAGCTTTTAAAATATTCTCTTCATCTTTGTTCTTCAACATTGGTACTATAAGGTGTCTCAGTGTGGATATCTCTGTGGTTTTCCTCCTTGGAGTTCATTAAATACTTGTGTATATGAATTGATTTGGGGGAGGGGCATTGTACCAAGTATTAAACTCAGGGACACTCAACCACTAAGCCACATCCCCAGCCCTACTTTGTATTTTATTTAGAGACAGGGTCTCATTGAATTGCTTAGCTAGCACCTCGCTTAGTTACTGAGTCTGGCTTTGAAGGCATAATCCTCCTGCCTCATCTTTCTAAGCTGCTGGGATTTCAGGCGTGTACCACCATGCCAGTCTATAAATTGATATTTTTAATCAAAGCTGGCAAGTCTTCCTCCATTGGTTCTTCAGAATTTTCAATGTTCATTTTTCTCTCTCTTCTCATTCTAGTGCTCCTACTATGTATATATTCATGCATTTAATATAACACCATATTTGTCTGAGACTCTATCCATTGTATGCTCTTTTCTTTTTGCTGTTCAGTTGCATAATCTTCATTATCTTTGAAGTCTTTTTAGATTCTTTGAAATTTTCATTTGCTTGTTTAAATTTGACATATGGGATTTCTTACAGATTTGTTTCTTTTTTTGACCCTCTGTCTATGAATTATCATTATTACTTTCTTGTGTCTCATAATTCCACTTTTTGGCAAAAAGTCAAAATTTTAGACAGTATATATTGACAACTGTAAATTGATGCTTCTGGGGCTATTTTTGATGCTGTTTTCTTTTTAGTATATATGTATCCAAAGAATGAATATATATATATATATATATATATATATATATATATATATATATATACACACACACACACACACATACACACACAAATAAATAAATATATATATGTATATCTACACACACATATATAAACATCTCCTACTTATATACACATACATATAAATTATACATACACATATGTGTAATATGTGAGTTTTCTACATTATTTTAGTGTTCACATATTGAATTAGATATTACATACATGGTTCTGTATAACTATGCTTGTACATATGACCTATTTGTGAATGTATCCTTTCTTCAGGTTCTGGCAGCCTTGCAATGAGCCATGCTGTGCTTCTTTACACAGTTCAGGGTCTTGCGAGAACATTCAGTTTGTCAGCAAAATTCAGTTCCTTATAGTTTAGGAATTGAGACCTTCAGTTTCTGCATGTTTCCTGTAATTTCCCAAATTTGTGTGTTTGACCCTTTCCATAGGCAGTTCCTAACATGACTTTTTCTTCCTCAAGGCCAGTAGGAAGCTTTAGGAAAGTCTCTATCTGACTCTATCCCCCTCCCCACCCCGAACACACTCCATCTGTTTCTGTTTGTTTCTATTTTTCTGGATGATCATAACTGACACAGCAGTAGAACAAATGCATTACATATGCTGCTTGACTTACAATGAGTTTATGTCCTGATAAACCATCATAAGTTGAAAATATCTTAAATTGAAAGCACATTTCATACATCTGATTTGCCAAACATTATAGTTTACCCTACCCCATGCATGCTCAGAACACTTACGTTAGTCAGAAATTAGGTATCAAAAGACTATCATACAGCATATCACTAGCCTATGAAAAGGAAGCATCATTTTTCTGAGAGCATATAGCCTCACATTTCAAGTCATGACTTTCTGTGTTTTTTATTCATCAATGGGTTTATGGTGTCAAAGGAGAATTGTGCACTTTTAGAAATCCAGGTAGAGAATGGCTGTAATAAGCAGAATACTCAAATTTCAGCTGTGGATTAGTGAATCGTTCCCGTGTTCATCTTATCATTACTGTCTTCCATTCTTCGATTCTAAGTAGATGGAAAACTGAAGTTTAGCATTTTTTCATACCATCTTCTCAACAGAACATTTGAGACATTCAGGGGATTTTTGTAGGCTCTTTATGTGAAAACTTAAGAGAAACTCATTGAACTGTTTCATTTTCCCACTTAACCTTGAGAATTCATTTTCTGCTTTTAAGCAAAAACAGAAAAGATAAAACTACTCATAAAACTTGGTCTCTTTCTAGCTGTTAAGAAGCACTACTTTGACTTGATTTAGAGAACGGACTCAGTTCTTTCTGCAGACAACACCCTCAATATTAATGGAGTAATAATTAGTGGGTAGTAGCAGAGTGTTCCTAATTCTTAAATCCTTGCTATATAACAAGTGATGGCTGGGCATAGTCTGGCTGCCAGCATTAGTATACAGTTAGCTAGAAGAGGTGAAATGAGGTTTGTGAAGACAGACAAATTTGTAGGTTGGTTGGACAAAGTCTAATTCAGTTGGAATATTTATTTTCTCCAGAGATACAAAACAAGTAGGAGATTAAGAGGAAAGATAGATAGATAGGGAGATAGATGGAGAGATGATAGATAGATAGGCAGACCGACAGATAGATAATTATGATAGAAATTGGTGCACATAATTATGAAGTTAAGAAGTCCCAGGCCAAGTTTTCTGCTTGGTGGAGACCTTGGATTCTGGTAGCATGGCTCAGTCCAAGTATGAAAGATTCAGAGTCAAGGAAACAAATGCTGTAACTCTCACTCCAAGGTTGAAGGTCTGAGAATCTGGGGAGCTGTTTATCTAAGTTGTGAAATCCAGCAGATGGAGAGCCTGGAATTCTGAAGACCAGGGGCAAAAGAATGTGTCCCACCTCTAAGAGGGAGAGGAGAGAGAGAGAGAGAGAGAGAGAGAGAGAGAGAGAGAGAGAGAGAGAGAGAGAGAGAGAATGAATTAGCTTTTCTTTTGCCTTTGTTCCGTCTAGATCTCCAGGTGATTGTTGACTGCCCACATTGAGGGTAAAACTTTCCCACTCAACCCACTGATTTACACCTCCACCTACTCTGGAAACACCTTACAGATACACCAGTTTTCTGGTATTCCTTAAGCCAGTCTAATTGACTCCTCAAACTAACCATTCACAGACTATTATATCCAAATAAGAAGTAAGGGTACAGTGGAGTACTTCCTTGCAGGTGTGGCTTATTAGAACAAGAGGGTACGGGGTCACACATTTGAAATTTATTATAAATTATTCTTGCTTGCAAGACAAAAAACTCTTTAACAGGCAAAACGTCCATTTTATTAACACACATTAGGCTACACAGAAGATAGCATACCATAGTGACAGGTATGCAGAAGAGCTTTACAAACTTTTGGGAGAAATTGCTACTTGGATGTATAAATTTACATGCTAGTGAATAAAAGTGTGAATTTATTCATGCATGAATGAATCAATAAATGAAAGTAATTACAAGCTCAGGCCAAGAGTCTGCCAACATAATGAAATTTGATCCACATCCCTAAAGGGAGTCTGGTGAGAATAAGGCAAAGCATTTCTGTGTCTGAGAAGCAATGGAGACTTTTACAACTTACTAACACAAAGGTTTTGTTCACAAAAACATGATGAAAAATTTAAAAAATACAACAGGAGCATTAATAATGACTCAATTGCCAATATAAGAGTATGTAATTGGAGCTTAGTAAAAATCTCCCGCCCAAGGAAGAAATAGGTCCCTGACCGTGGAGAGAGACTTAGCTTATAAATAAGAGTTAAATGACTGTAGTTGTAGAGCTTATATACTTTCTGGCAGGTTCTCCTTTTTTTCATTTTTTAACTCATATAATGCACAGCTAGTATCTCAGTGCTGAGCTATATTTCTTTTGAATGATTCTTCAAGGGTTGGAGGAAAAGTAAAAATTATAATTAATAGTAGTAACTAGATGTTATGAAGGATATTGCTAAATAAATAATAATGCATTTTAGCAATGGCATAACATTTAAAATACAAATAATTGGCAGTAATTGCATTAACACTAAAGTTAAATTTTATGAGTTTATGAGATTATGACTACACTACCATATAAACCATACCTCAAAATTTTTGCATGACTTATGTCAAAAATTAATGAATTTTAAGTATGCTTGCTTGACTGTGAATCTATAGATGATTTATTTTGTTCCTACTAGTTTTTCAGTATTATCCAAATGATCTATAATGAGCTTATATAAACATTAGAGTAAAAAACCCTATATTTATTTATTTGTATTTAAAAACATAGTGTTTTTATAGGTCTATTTGATTAATGGTAAATTAATGCTGATCTGATAAGCCCCATGGATGAATTTCTCAGAAATTCTTTTAAAGTGTGTGTGTGTGTATGTGTGTGTGTATGTGGAGAGAGAGAGAGAGAGAGAGAGAGAGAGAGAGAGAGAGAGAGAGAGAGAAAGAGAGAAAGAGATTGTGATTGTACATTTGATTAATTTGTGACATCATGATGCACTAATTGATATTAATAAACTTTCTGTGTCAAAAATAGAATGGCATTCTTAGGAAAAGAATTAAATAGAAGAAGCTTAACTGATATTTATTAAGTGAATTAATGAGGTTAAAAATTGAAAAAATTTCACTTTTTCAGAAAATATGTTGACAGACAATTCCTGAATTGTTTACTTTTATCAAGGTTATAATTATTGTACAAAAATATTTTTCTCACTAATGAATGCATTTTATGAGAATTTTAGGGTATACAAAGAAAAGAGGCAAGGTACCACAAGGAGAAAGCAGTCTGTAAACTACTCACTAAATCAATATGTGACCTTTGGCAATTCATTTCTACTCTCTGGACCTCAGTGTTCCTGTTAAATATAATATTGGCAGCTTACCAAAGAACCTGTAAATTCTCTGCCACTTTTGAGCCATGTGTTTTATGAATTTCTCTTCTTTGAAATATTTATAAATGCCAAAATTTTCAAACAAAATATCAGTACCGGTATTTTAAAGAACAAAGTTTTGGGGCTGGGGATATAGCTCAGTTGGGAGAATATTTGCCTTTTATGCACAAGGCCCTGGGTTCAATCCCCAGCACCATAAATAAATAAACAAACAAACAAAGTTTCCTTGATACATTTAATATGGTTATATTAAACAAATTAGCTTTTTAAGAATAAAAACATCTTGTGACAAACTGTCTGGATCAGAATTATGATCACTATCTTATGGTTTTTAGTGTATTAGTTTAGAATTTTTTTATTAGTTGCTTAAAACATTACAATGTTCTTGACATATCATATTTCATACATTTGATTCCAGTGGGTTATGAACTCCCATTTTTACCCCGAATACAGATTGCAGAATCACATCGGTTATACATCCACGTTTTTACATACTGCCATACTAGTGTCTGTTGTAGTTTAGAACTTTTGAAGCAAGAAGAAACTCAAAATCCTATGCCCTGGGTTCTGTGTCATCTTTATATATCCTGATGAAACACACACACACACACACACACACACACACACACACACTGATATCAGTATATACTGATTATTATACAATGAATTTCATAAAAATTGACTCCTACCAGAGCTACATATGGAATACACCACTCTTTAATTCTTAGACATGAATTTTTCCCCTGTGAGATTCTCACAACATTACAAACAAGCATTACATTTCATTTACCTTTATACTCTTCCCCCTTGATCCCAACGTCAAAGTAACAACATATTTAGTGATTTGCATGAATGAAACAAAAGAGAATGCAGTGGAAGGTATAGTATTGACTGAGAACGAGTTAGCTTGATTTAGAGGAATTAATTAAAATAGAAAGGAATGGAAAAAGTTTAAAAAAAAAAGATTGCACTGAGTATGAGAAAATATTTTATTTCCTTCCTTCCCTCTCCTGCATCTAAAATGGATCCCTGTGAGGACCTGCTAACGTATATAATGATCATTAGACACCCTTTCCTCTGACCTACTACAGCAGCTAAAGTGGACAACATTGAAGTACACTGAAGTATTTATTCTTTTTATTATTGGCTATATTCATCAATTTCTTTATCTCTTAGTTTTGACCCTCATATATTACTGTTTACTTAGTGGACCACCAACCTGCTTTTGTCAGTGAAAGTACATGTTGAACCCTCCAAATGATGTTCAGGGTTTCCAAATTCCAAAGTGAAAGCCACTGCATCTTCTGCTTGAGACAATCACTGGGGAGTCACCAGAAAGCACTGGATATAATTTAAAATTCAGAACACAGATGATTCTCTTATGATTTTGCTTCACATTCTGTAAACTGCAGATGATAGTAGCACCCACACCATAACTTATTCAAAAGATAAACTGCATTATGTAGAAAGTGTTCAGAGCTTTGCCTTTCCTCAATTAGAAGTCAATAAATGAGTTTATTATTAATCAGATTTCTTTCTGCCCTTATCTTTCTTCCCTTAATCCAATTCCACATATCAAAGAAGAATCACTAATGAAAAATTATTATCCACTTTTTGCTTTGTTTTCAGGGGTACAAAGGTGAACACATGAAGCAGATGCATACTCCCATTGGGCCTATATTCATGATGTGTGTATATAAATGTGTACCTCAATATCTGTATGTTGTGACTGCAACAGCAGGCAATAAAAAATAAGAAATTAGGGGATGATATATTTCCATGTGTGTAAAGGATTTCATGAAGGTGACTTCAATCAGGGAGGATATTTGTGGGTTACAATTCTAATTGCAGGGAGGAAAGGAAGCCTGAATTTTGGATGTAATCACTGAGCTGAGATGCAATGGGTGGATAAGAAGGAACCAATCATCCAAAAGAATAAGAACAACCCAAAAAGAGAATAGAAAATTAAAGTGGGAAATATCTTGAAGTATTCAAGGGACAGAAGAATAATGAGTGAAGCTGAAACACAGTGAATCAGATGATGTCTTTGTGAAAAATGTGAGGACAGCAGGGTTTGAGACAACTTTGGAGAATGAAGTAAAGACAATAATGTATGTATAATCTTGTTGACAGTGAAAGGAGTTTGGGTTTCACTCTAAGATAAAGGGAAAGGTTTTAAAATTTTTATGCTATGATCTGATTTGTGAAAGGATATCTATGAATGTTAGGTGTAAAATGGATTGCAAGGATGCTTGAGGAAAGAAGAAAATAAACAAAGGGTAACATAACAATTCTAGTGATACACAATAGAGCTTTGATTAGGATGTGATGAAAGAGAATTCAGGGGGCCTGCTAGATGGTGTGCATGGACCAAGAGGAATGAACTAAAGTTTTGTTTATGCTTTAAAAATAGGATATATCTAGAAAATTTAATATGCTGATAGAAATAAGCAGAGAAGAAAATTGGTGATGCAGAAGAGAGAGGGTTGACCCAAGCAAATCAATCCTTCTGATTAATTTCTTCTATGACCACAACACACCTAGCACTTCCCTAGGACTTCAGGTGTGGTTAGTAAAATGTTTATCAAAACACAACCCATCTTTTGCCTCAGAATAAGAACCAGAGATACTCAAAGAGGAAGAAATGACTATAGTGTTAAAGCATACCAGAAGAACAGAAAGTAAAGTACAATAGTGCCAAAAAGATAACAGGTTTATAACCTCTTTGCATATTCTCCTTTGAAATTATTGCCATAGAATCAGCCTGCTCTAACTGAGCCAGATTAACAAAATGACTTTGTTTTAAATTGTACCATGAAAGAAAATTCAGTCAATTTGCCCATTAGGAAAAAAAAAAAAAAAAACAACTGCTGATCATCTTCTTAAACTGTAATCATCAGTCAAGATCTGTCTAACTTGTCCTAAAATGTCTTCCTCCCTCCCTCACTGAGAGTAAGCAACTGAGAACTGACCAATGGGTAGAATAAACTCCTGAAGATGCAATTCAGAAATTAAACTTCTCAATATGTTATTTGTGTGGTAATTACAAGATGAATTTAGAATCAGCCCTAAACCAAAACTCCTTTCAATGCAAGTAATAGCAAATTGAAATATGGCTGATGCTCCAGTGACAGGAATAGCTCTGGTTGACCCTGCTGATTAGACCACCACTGAGGCAAAAAGATAGTAGATCACACAGAACTGAATAAAAGAAACTTCCAACTTCAACTTGATCTATGATCAATGGATTGATCCAAATTAATCTTTGGTCATTTAGCACAAAAATCTGCTTTTCAAGGAGCAGAGACTGGGCCCTGCTGCATAAGGTATTCCTTTCAAGTCACATATTCATAATACATTATTTTAAGTGTACGACTTTCTAGAGTGAAGCAAAGAAAAGTTACCTACAGTGGTTTCAGAACACTTATATATTGCTTTAGCTGTTCCCATATTCACATTATTTTATTTCCCGATGTGTCAGGTGCATCACACATGAGTAATTACTACAACTAGTGATTTGCCCTCTAGTGTCCTCCGATTATAAACTATTTTATGTATCTAATTCAGTAAAACTGTCATCAGCTCCCTGATGAATGATTACATTGTAAAACAGATTATTCTTACACATTTGCCAAACTAGCATTTTATATGGGCATCCATGACTGCATTATGGACACTAATGTATCATGGAAATAATTCTGAACACAGAAAGAGCTAAAAGTGATACAATGCATTTCCTAAGAAGCAAGTACTTTTCCCTTCGCCCCTACACTGTACTGTGTTTTTCTGATGTTCCAAGGGGCTGAAAGGATGATTTGAAGTCGTCATCTGACAAGCATCAAAAAGCAAAGCAACAGATACAGCAATGATTTAACTTCCCAACAGTAATCCTCCAGCCTCTTGCTCTATCCTTTCCCCACAGTCACAGAGGTCCAGTGAACCCAATAATGGTCAATGAGACATAAAAAGATGCTTGCTGTGGATTTTCTGGAAAGGTTTTGGCTTCTTACTAAAAGAGAGAAAACTCTTAGCCAAGTTCTCTGTCACGTACTAAATGATTCAACCATTTGAAATATTTTATTGACAACTTATTTCTTTGTACTCTATATCAAATCATTCAGCAAGATAAATAAGAACCATTTGCAACAAGATCACCAAACCATCACTTTTTATAATCTCTACTATTATAAACCTGGCCCAAGAAATCACTAAATGTAACCCCGACGAGAGAAATCGATTCCTATCTGGTCTCTTTTCTCTACTCCAATTCTTCAATCTATTCTTCTAAGAAGAATGATATTTAAAAATAAATAATAAATAAATCTGATGATATTACGCTATGGATTAAAATCTGAAGGAAGTGACCACACAATGAAGTGTAATCCAAACTCCATTTTTGAGGCTTCTGTTTTTAGCTTTAAATTAATAACAAAGATTCACCTTTCCGCCTCCTACAACCACAACAACAGACAAAATGTATGAAATATATGAAACAATACATTTCAGCCATTGGGAAAACAATAGTCAAATGATAATTCATAAGAGAAAGGAAAAGAAAGTTATGAGCCTTAGAGTTGTTCTGGCTCTGCGCCTAGAGAGAATTTCTAGGCCAAAGCACAGGGAGGGAGAGTTGAACTAAAGTTTGTCATCTCCCTCATTTGTAGAAAAGGAGTTCAGAGTCTGGGAGGTCAAGGAAATCACAATTCAAAAACAAAAGAAAACTACGCAAGAACTCCAGAATTCTGTGATATTTCTCTTGAGTCTGGGTTCCTATCTGCACATATATGTGAGGAAATTACTGAGATGCAGAAAGAACCACTTGAAAGGATGAGGTAGAATAATCTTTGGAGCTTATACAAAGCTGGGTTTAGTTCATATTTCTAGTCAGAATGAAAAGCCTCATAATTCACGTCAGAGAGAGTACCCAGAATGTCTATTAGTAGGGCCAAATTAATCGTAGTCAGACTACAGGTTGTTCAGGTCTCACCTAACAAAGTTTTAAAATAGACTTTGACAGAATCAAATTGATCCAAAGTAGTACATTTTAAGGCACAAAAATATTTAAAGGAATGCAAAAAGAAAACAATCCACCACCCAACAAAGTCAAATACAAACATTCTGGCATTATTTTACATTGGATTATCTGCTTAAAAGATATGTTGAAGTCCTGATATCTGTGATATAATTACATTTGGAAACAGTCTTTGCAGATGTAATCAAGTTAAAAATGAGGTCATTAGGATGAACTCTTAATCTAATGACTGGCATTCTCATAAGAAAAGACAAATTTAGGACAGATATATACAGAGGGAAGACAGCCATTTGAAGACAAAAGCAGAAATTGGAGTTATGTTATCATAAGCCAAAGAATAGCTGTGCTACCAGAAGGTGGAAAAACATGAAAAGAGGCTCCCTAGAGACTTTGAAAGGAGCACACTCCTGCTATTTTAGGCAACTTTTTTACTACTATGACCAAAAGCCTGGGCAAGAATAATTTTAGAGGAGGAAATAAGTCTACCATTGCGTTCATGGTTTCAGAGGTCTCTGTCCATAGACAGCCAACTCCATTTTTCAGGGCTTGAGGTGAGGTAGAATATCATGGAATATCAAGGAGGGTGTGATAGAGGAAACCAGCTTCCTACATCACCAGGAAGCAGAGAGAGAGACTCCCCTCACCAAGGACAAAATACATACCCTAAGGACAAGTCCCTCACCTCTTCCAGTTACATCCTACCTGCCCAAAGTTACCACCCAGTCAATCCCTAGCATTAAGCACTGATTAATGTATGGCTTGTATAACCCAATCATCTTACCTCTGAACTTGCTTGCATTGTTTCACACCTGAGGCTTTTGGAAAACATTTAACATCTAAACCATAACTCCTGCCAACACTTTGCAAAATTCTAGCCTCCAAAACTCTCCAGGGGAATACCTTTCTGTTGTTTTAAGCCACCCAATTTGTCAAAAATTTTTTGTAGTTACATTTGGAAACTCATACAAGTAACCAATCAAAATTTACTAGTCATGGTAAAAAAATGTAGGAAAATTTGATAAATATGAAAGAATAAAATTAATCAATAGAATAAAAGACCTAATAAAATTAGGAGACAATGAAAACTTGTTAACTATAAATACACTTCATCTTGTTTTAGAACTTAGAGGAAAGACTGTGCATAATGAGAGATAGGAAATAGAAAAAAGGTGCAACATCAAACTTCTATGAATGTAAATTAGAATAATGAAAAATATACTAGTTGTGATTACTGGTAGATTGCACATTTTAAAAAAAAGATTAGTGAGCCTGAATATGTAACAAAGGAAACTATCCAAAATGAAATGGTGAAGAGTAAAGAAAAAAGATTAACAAAGCATCAGTGATCTATAGAACAAAATATCATGGGTGTGTTGGTAATTAGAGTTCTATAAAAGGGGAGGGAAAGAAAGACAAATAAAAATAAAGATAATGGCCAGATCTTCCCAATTTGATGTGAAGTATAAACCTTCTCATCCAAGAAGCTCAATGAAATCAAAGTAAAAAACCTGAAAAATTTGCACAAAGGCATATTGTCACGACCCCCTTGCCCGCAAGGAAGACGCGACTCAGGAATCTTCTTTCAGCAGTTTATTCAGGCCCTTGATATTCTTCTAATGATTCTTCTACTACCCGGAATAATAATTGGATGCCCCTCCCAGCCTTAATAAAGCACCTCGAACCCCAATGCAAAGCTGCCACGTGTACCCTTCTCACAGGGTGCTAGAAAATGACACGCCAACTTTCTCTGATAAGGAGCTGGGAACACGCCAACTCTCTTTGATATGGAGTTGTCCTTCACAGACCACAACGGAGCCAGCGCCATCATGTAATGGCGACCACAGTCCGCAGGAACGGCTCACCACAGCATATCATAATCAAATTGCTTAAAATTGTGATAAAAACAAACTCATTAAAGCCACCAGGAAAAAAATGACACACACTGAGGTTTAAAAATAAAAATGGTGGCAGAAGTCTCACTGAAAACAATTCAAGCCAGAAAGCCATGCAATAACATTTTTAAAGTGTTCACAAAATAAACAATAATCATACACACACACACACACACACACACACACACACACACACACAGGCAAAAGACTGTCAACCTAGAATTCTGCACCCACCCACAAAAAATAATTTTCAAACTTCGTTTTTCAAATACAAAGCTTTCAATTTTAGTTTTTGTCTCTGTTCACTCTGCCTCCATTCATTTATATTCTAGTAAAAACAGCTCATTTCCAGTATCCTCAATGTATGTAAATTCATTCTCAACTGAGAACAGTGCTCTTGTTGTTTCTTTGCCTGGAATCGTTCTTTCCTTAGACTTTTGCAACCTGAATTCTATCACCATTTAGGTCTAAGCTTGGTCCTTCTTTTCTCACTCTAGCTATGGAGGCTGCATGATTCAAACTAATCAAAATCGACTTTGCAGTAAGTTTCTAGACCTTTTTATGAGGTGTATTTGAACTTTTTTTTCAATATACAAGGAAAGGTTTAAGCTTTGACTGTCCTCAAAAAATCCTGAAATTATAAATTTTTCAAAGTATGTTACCTAGTAATAATAAAATGATTTACTTTGCTGATGAATTGGCCATCAAACATGAATTGGAAGGACATGTAAAAGATAGTCACATATTTACTTCTCAAGAGACACTAGACCCAGATGATTTTATTGATCATTTTCAAACAATCCTCAAGAAAATGAGAATTTCTGTGTTCATTAAATTTTCTTAAAACATAGAATATCATAAAACACTTCAATTTTCCTGATCTGTATATATATTTGCAAACAAAATTCAACAAAAAGCAACAGTACATCACTTATAAATGTAGAGAATATTAATATATACTGGAAAACTGATTACAAGAGCACATTTCCAAATAATGCACTCTAATTATTTTTTTCATAAATATAAAGCTGGCTTAAAATTGAGAGTTCTGTTAGTGTAACTTACTTTATTACTATATTACAAAATAAAATTATTTAAATACTTAGTGGGGAAAAATAATATTTTAGAGGTAAGAATACTGAAACGTATAGTGGTTAAAAAACACTTTCAGAATAGAAGAGATCATATGTGACATTTCTGAGATTTAATTGCATGTCTTTCTGTCTTTGAAAACCCTTGCTTTGGACTGGGGTAATATTTGGTTGTTGTTGATTCTTGGACAGCCCTGAGTAAATGACATGTTGTCTTAATAAAATATTTCAAATTGTTGAATCATTTAGTATGTGACAGGAAACCTGATTAAGAGTTTCTCTCTTTTAGTAAGAAGCCAAAATCTTTCCAGAAAATGTTACATGATGATGCTATTCATTGAGTTGGAGAGGGCAGAAGTAGGTATGGGACTTTGGGAAGAATGGGATTTTATGTTTTACAAATTTGGTTTCCCAACTGGGAAATTTAACTTATACACTTTTAATTTGATCAACTTTTGTTTGTTTGTTTGTTTGTTTTGTGTGTGTGTGTGTGTGTGTGTGTGTGTGTGTGTGTGTGTGTTTCAGTACTGGGCATTGAATTCAGAGCCTATAGATCATGCAAGCAAACGCTCTGATTTTGAGCTATATCCCCAGCCCTCATTTTAATATTTAATTTTATGTCCATTTATTTTTTCATACTCACTGCTTTTGCTTATACGTTTTGCTTCCTCTATTGCCATTTGCTGTATGTGCCTTTTTTCTTCTTCCCAATACTTTTGAAATTTTTCTTTCATCTATATTCCACTAGAATTTATTCCTTAAGATTGTATTTTCCTATCAGCATCAAAAATCAATCAATATGCATAGCTGGCAGAGAGGTTTTTAAAATACACATCTGACCATGGTAGACTCGACACAGAATTCTTCCATAGCTTCTAGTGCCTTAGGATAAAATTCATTACTACAATTTATCTTATGTCAGAGTTATGCTTTTTACAAATCTTACTCACAATGCTTCTACAACAACACCACCTTTAAATTTCTTTTATAAAGTTCCACAAGTAGAATCATGTATTTTCTTTATTCTTTTGACATGTTCTTGCTGTAGCAAAGCTTCACTCTTGATTAATTTCCACCTCACAGCCAGTGAGGGAAAGAAACTCAGTTGACAGCAAATCAAGAACCTGGGCATTTTGTGATACCTACTTAATTGAAATGGAAGAATGACGAGTATTTTAAAGATTTTCAAAATCTTTTAAGATCTTAAAGGGTTTTTTATTTTAATCTTTAAAATCTTTTAAAGAGTTACAAAATGGTTCTGGAGTAAATTCACTACAATTAAAGGTGTTAAATGGCCAGAGTGTACCACACAATGGGGTGAAGAGAGAAGTCTCTGCAAAGAAGACTATTTTCTTGAACAAAATACCAATATGTTAGTCTTCATGCTCCAGACTTGAAGCCTGAAAACATGCTATGTCTGTAAGTATAGACTCCATCTTTTAAGGACAAAATCAAAAGTCAGGAGTTAAATTCAGTGGAGAAAAAAGAATGGGAGGATCTGGGGTCAGTTGTAGGGTTATACTCATAGGGCTCCCTGAGGAGTATGAGTATGCATTACTGGAGGTCATAGATTATTTTTCTGGTGTACAGGTGAATGATTAGCGTCTTTCATGTTGCTGTCAATAAATACCATTTTGTAGGAATGTGCTAATCAAAATTTCCCTTACTTCTTAGGGCTGCCACAGAGCCCTAAGCTCCTGTTTATTGCATTCTGCTTTCTTGTCTAAGTCTCACTCCAGGATTCAGACTCTTCGAAGCTCTTTAGCCAGAATCCATTTGATTTCTACTATTGATTCTCAGGTATGTCATCCCTTATGAGATTTTTAGAAGCCTTTCCATCTTATGGTGTTGTGGGAATTAAACACTCCCATTTATGTCTAAAGTATTTATGGGGCTTCACAGAGAGAAGTACATAAATCCTAGCTAGAATGTTTCCCTCTCAGCAAGTCTGCATGGGAATCTAAATAATCAGCGATCTAGGTAATCATGAAAATTAAACATGATTTAAATTTGAGGGTTTCTCACCTATGTTAGAAGTCCTGTGGCTACAGAAATCAGAATCTTTTCCTTTATTTCATGTGGATACTGACAAAGTTTATTCCTCTCAGTCTTGTACTTCTAAATTTTCTTTGTTGAGCAAAGTCCTAATGTTTTCTGAAACTTTCTCTAATTGTATAATATGGTTGAATTTTGGTGTATTCAAGTACGGTCATATTTTTGTCCAGCTTCTCAGAACTGGCTCCAAATTAACATCAATGGTATTGCAGATATTTTCAAACTCTTTGCACATAAATTTATGACACATCTCTTTGATCCCAAATATAATTAATATATGCACTGTGTATTAGCTTTATTGTTTTCAGGCATAAATTTTGTCTATGTTTTTTAAAATTGGAATGCATTCTATATTGATGCTGAAAGACAATTTTAATGTCAGTCCTTCCCCAACCAACTTGTCCTCCAAGCTTCAGTGTATTCTAAAACATAACCTGTCTTACAGTTGAATAATTATTAAAGGCTAATCTTTTTTTTAAAGTCCAATCTTTATGGCCAACCTATGATAGTATTCTTGAGACAATCACATATTGCCTTTGCATGCTGTTAAAAGAAATGTGCCATGTATAAAGATAAACATGTGTAATTTTCCTATGTCCCATACCTAAAAAGTTTGGGAAACATGAAAGTAGGACCTTCACCAAGTTTTCTGTTACATTCCTTTATATCAAAGAAATAGAATAGTGGTCCTCTTGTTGCCTCTGAAGTAAAATTGTATTAAGCAGCATAAGGAAAAAAAAACATGTAACTGACCACTTTTTCTCTCTGTAATAAGTCATAGATTCTGTAGCTCCCCTGTTGTGCCTTGGGATGGTTTTCACATATGTACACAATTACTCAAAGGATCTTGGCAACAGAAGCTTCAGTTGTAGGTTCAATCCAGAAATTTAATGATTTCAGGGCTTAGATTTCTAAATTCTCTTGACCTTCTCATTTTTGAAGGCAGGATGGATGGCAGCGGACAGTTAGCTCTCATTCTGATGAGGGAAGCACGGGGACCTTCTGTTTACTTCTTATTAGTGAGAATTACATCATAAATTGCAAAGAGTCTGAGAGGAAAAACGTAGCTATCCTCTGTATCCGTAAAAAAAAGAAGGAACTTGGAAATGCATGTTAAACAAGTCAACCTAAAATATTTTTAACTTTTTGTATAGAGATTTCATTTTAGATCTAATTTTAGGATTGTTTTTCCTTAGGATTGTTTTTCCCATCATTTTTAGTAGCTACCAACCTACAAGGAGGAAGTTGGCTGAAAAGTATACTCAGCTGAAGACATAGACCATTTTGTTTTTGATAGAAAAGGATGATGATTCTGATAATAGTTCCAAAACCTAAATTGTAGAACAACACACACACACACACACACACACACACACACACACACACACACACACACAAAATCACTAGCAGGGAGAAGTTCTGGATCCTCACACAGAAACAGGGGACAAGTACCCAGTTGGATTTTAGTGTGGCTACAGATTAATAATCCTATAAATGATGTTATGTTCTGTACTTTTTGGACCAGAAAGTCCACTGTGGTTATCTATTCTTATCTTAATATCATATGCCAATGTATGAGGGGTAGATAACTCTCCCTTTAGTTCAAAGACATTCAAATTAAGTGACTATACTAGAAAAAGTGGTATCCTCAAGAAACTGTACCTGTGGAGCTTTACACATACTAACATTTGGTTCAGATGTGCTGCAATTTGATTTCTACAATGGGTGAATATTGCATATGAAAGAAAACTATATCACTGTGAGTGAAGTGTGTAATATGAGGGGCTGGTTTTCCAAAGATGACTATATCACTGTCCCTGATTCCTTAAAATATTTTGAATATAACTTACCAAAGCATTAAAAAAAGCTGAGTATGTGCTCTAGCTCTTCAAGAATGGGCAGACCCCGAGATTTCTTTGATCAATAGAATACAGAAGCTATTCTACGGTGTCAGTAGAGACATAGTCCTATTATGGGTTGAATTGTGTCCTCAAGACATGGTATATGGCTCAAGTCCTAATCTCCAGGAAATCAGAATGTGACTTTGTTAGGATATAAGGCTATAAGGTTTCCAGCCACAAGTAGGAGCACTCTCGGAAGCTGAGCCTTCAAATAAATATAGTCATCTCACCTCACTCTTAACTTTCAATAAAAAGCTGAATTTTTAATCTGGATACTATTGTTTATCAGCCAGAATTTTCAACCATTTGAATTTGAGTCATTTTTTTTTCAATACTGCATTTTGAAGGGAGTCTAGTTCAAATAGATTAAATAATTGCAAAACAAAACAGTAATAATTACAACTCAATAATTCCTCTAGTATAAAAATGTGTTACAATGTTCATAAAAAGCATCTAGCATTATTACATTATCACTTGGTTGCCTTTCAGCATGTGACTAACTAAAACAAACACAGCTATTGCTACTGCTATGACCAGACCTATAACATACATTTTTCTTGTTTGTCTAGTAAACAGGACTTTTGTCCATGTTACAAGATTCTTGTGAAGCTATGCAAGTTAATTGCAGCATGCATCACCCTGCCCTGCAAGGTTAGCTCAGTTAAATCTTCCTTTGGACTGTAATTACCATCACATCATTTACACTGAATCAATATTTACTCACATACCTCTGATGAGTTCTTGGTCTACCTAAGTAAGGTATCAGGCAAGTCACTGTTTTCTGCCTTTATGGGAAAATGAATTAAGCATTACATTCTAGTTTTCAAAAGTACAAATCAGAAAGCCTCCTGAGAAATTTAACTTATTCTGAATCAAGAGATAATCTCAATCTATACTGTAATCTTATTTCCCATTACCATTTTTCATACCTTTTCCATTTCAGGCACACTGCAGGAACTGTTCTCCCTACCTTATGTATTGATTTTTCAAATTACTACTAAAAGCTTTACAATCCTTGAATTTTACATAGCCATTGAACATATCTTACAAATATTGTAGAATTTTATGCATATAATTTTGTACATTTAATAACAGAATGTTCTACATAGATGCTTTTATTTATATTAATTTTTTCTGAATTAAATATTTCCTCTTCTCTCCAATGTTTGATTATTCAGATCATACCCATCTCACCACCAAATTTCTGGACTACAATTTCAAGGAAGGCTCTTTTTCTTCACCAAAATGAATCATGTCATGCATTTGAACACTTACTGGTATTTACCTCCTATTTTGTGCCTTTAGGAGTTTACCACAAATTTTAGTTATTCATTCACAGCACTAAACTCACATCATAAAAGTTCTACATATTCAGGGTCATAAGGAACTAATTGACATCAGCATTTCTAAAGTCAACAATACACTCAATATACTTCCTAAGTAAGTAGCTGACTAACAGTCAAACAGGTTGTGAGGAATTGCTTTCTTTATGATGCTCATTAAGTCAATAATTTAGTAATAGCAAAAACCTTGACAAAGTCAGCACTTGTACTTTTTTAGAATGTATGCATACTATGCAGATAAAAGGAGCAAAGCAGTCACTAACTAATAGAACTAAGAACATGACATAACCTAACTGGTTAAACATTGGAATAAACAGCAAATGGGAAAATAAAGAACTATTGTGGGGGCTGGGGATGTGGCTCAAGCGGTAGTGCGCTTGCCTGGCATGTGTGTGGCCCAGGTTCGATTCTCAGCACCACATACAAAGATGTTGTGTCCGCCAATAACTAAAAAATAAATATTAAAATTCTCTCTCTCTCTTTCTCTCTCTCCCTCTCTCACTCTCTCTTAAAAAAAAAAAAGAACTATTGTGGTATAGTCAAACAATAGAATACTATAATTTTTTAAAAATGGACCTCTGATGAGTAAAATCACTTGGGTGAATCTCAAAAATATTTTTAGCAAATAAGTCAGGTACAATAAAATGCAAATTGCATTATTACATTTTTTTGAAGTTTAAAAACTGGAAAAAAATGTGTTGGTAGATATATATTATTTCCAGCACTGAGGCAATTCAATGGAGCAAAAGTAAAACAATTTAAGTATAAATTAGCATATCCACAATTGCATGGAAGAAATTCATATAAGGAGAAAAAATAATGATTATCTATAGAATATTTGTAAAATAAAGAGCAAGTATGATTTAATTGATCTAATGTCCAAATCCACAGACATTATTCTTTTGATGCTTAAGGAACATTTGCAAAAACTGACCCTATAAACTGCACGTGAGAATTCTCAAAAATTTTTAAAAAGTATAATAATATGTCCTTCATAAAACTATACAGAACATATTTTCTAAACATAATAAAAACAATGACTAAAAATAGTTTCATATATATTACACATTGCACATATATATATATATATATACATATATATATACGTATACACACATAGAGCAATTGATAGATACAAATATTCGGACAAAACACACTACTAAATAACATATATATTAAAGAGATATAAAATAAATAGAATTCAATAAATAAAAATTAAATTAAATTAAAAAATAAAATTCTATAAATACAAAAATAAATTAAAATATAATTCAAAATGGAAATTTTAAAATGTGAAAACATGTGGACAATGGAAACTCTATATAGCAAAATGTTGGTACTTGGAACATTCAGAGATAAAAGACAAGTAAGCCAGAGTAACTGATCACAACGCAGCTCACTGACAGCAAGTGGCTGCTGCTTGGCTCAGAAGATTCTTGTTTTGTGTGAATGTGGTCACATGCTGACATAATTTTTTTTTATTTTAATTTATCTTGTTAGAGTATCCAGGGAAAAGAACTTTTTGTGAAATCTTCCAAGTGATAAACATTGGGAACAAATTTTAAAAAATTATAGTGCATAATGACAAGGCAAGAAAAAACATGTCTACAAGAAAATTGCTCCAATGCAATGGTTCTTTTTTTGTTTATTTTTTATTGATTTTATTATTTTTTTAAATACACGACAACAGTGGAATGCATTACAATCTTTATTACACATATAGAGGACAATTTTTCATAACTCTGTATATAAAGTATGTTCACATCAATTTATGTCATTATACATGTGCTTTTTTGCATTACAATTCTTAACACACATATATAACACAATTCTTCATACCTCTATTTGTATATAAGGTATGTTGACACCCAATTCATGTCTTCATACATGTAGTTTGTGTAATGATGACCATCACATTCCACCATCCTTGCTAATTCCGCTTCCCCATCCCTTTCCTTCTTACCCCTCTTCCCTATCTAGAATTAATCTTATCCTCCCCTGCTCTCCCTCCCTACCCAACTATGAGTTACTCCCCTTATATCAGAGAAAACATTCCACATTTGTTTCTTGGGATTGACTAACTTCACTTAGCATTATCTTCTCCAATGATATCCATTTAACTGCAAATGCCGTGATTTTGTTCTTTTTTAATGCTGAGTAATATTCCATGTGTATAAATGCCAAAGTGGTCCCTGTTACAGTCCCACCAATGAATTTAAGCTACCTTCATGCTGCCATTAGAAATTCTGTGGGTGGAGTTCTGTTCAGTCTTTAATAAAATATTTTGATCCTTATGCACTCTCAAGTTCCAGAAACACACACTAAGTGGTCTAAAAGTTTGAGTATGACTTTCTATCTTTACAATTCAGCTGATTTTTTTAACCTTATAATACTTCACAATGGATCTCTTTTTTTGTGCATAGCAATAAATTTGGCATCTGTCAAGGGGATCCTATAAAAAAGAAAAGTCTGAGCATTTAAGAATACAGTTACAAATACTGGGGAAAGAATAAATAATGAAAAGAATAAAGAGAAGTGTCATCATCATATGGTTTTTATATATTAAAAAGAAGCGTACTCAAGATCATGTACAAAGCAGGATACTTATTGTTATTATGTCAATTTTAATCAACCAACAGCTCTTTCCTTATTCTGGATTCCCCCTGCTCCAGACCAAGAGAGAAAAGCTTATACCATTCAAGAAGTAAAGGATGTTCTAATTTGAATGGAAAAAATCAGATGAACAAACAGTAAGGCAGAGAGATGTAATTGTGAAGAGGTACCCTCAATAAGCTCCCAAAGCAGTTTGCTCCAAAAGTTCACAAACTCTGATTGGATTTTATAGTTATTGTTTTTCCAGAAACAAAAGATTTTTATTTTTGCTTTCATAGCACCAGTTATGTTGATTTCCTCTCTAAAGAAAGCCTAAGCTCTAACAAGATAACAAACAGCCATATAAACCTAATAAAAACTAGACAACTTGATTTTCTACTAAAAAGCATTATGGTGAATAATTAAATACAGTTTGATTGTTTGCTGAGCCTTTAGTATCAATGGTGCTTTAGGGGAATAAATTGTATTCTGTAAATGTGATTTTTGGGTTTGGTGTGAAAATAACCATTTGAATGCCTTATGTCAAAAATAGAATCTCAATTTCCAGTGACATGTGGGACAAATTTTCCAATAATTATTACTAAAGTGCAGATAATAGATAACACATGCAGTCGTATTTTTATCCCTTATCCTTATTTTGTTAGATGTAAGATTAAGCATAGACAAAAATGAAATCATTAGACTTTTCTCCAGATATATATATATATATATGAGTAAGTTTAAATTCACCATCAACTGAGGACAGATAAATATTTATGAAAACATCTGAAATTTAATACATTCAAAATGAATTTCAATTTGTTATTGGGTGGATTGCAGTGAATATAAAGGTAGTGTGATCAATTATTATGGAGTGGAATGATCCTCAGTAAGTTCTAGAAAAACCAATTACTTGAGATAGACTTGTAGGGATATAGGTTTGAGTTTATGGAGGAGAGGAGGTGTGAGAAAATAAATGCACAGAGGTGAAAATTAATGTGACTTAGTGCAAAACAACTGTGAAGAGACCACACTGATTCCTAATGATAAAGCTGCTCACTCTTTCTCAACATTTTAATTTACTAAAAAATAAACAAGCAGGTTTATGAGAAAGACCATTTGGGTCTCCTTTGTGTCTGGTGAAGGTTTTTTCTTCAGAAACTTTAGATAGATGGGGCTTCACCCTGTTGAGAAATCAACATGAGAGAATCATGTGTTAAGGCTCTAAAATTAGATTATCTTGCTCTGGGGTCTAATCAACTGAGGTCTCTCTGCCTCAGTTTCCAAGTGCACAATACGATGATAAATAGCATGGTTACTTAGAAGAGTTTAGACAATTTTCCTTACTATCCAATGAGCAAGATACATAAATGAGACTTGGTAATTTTCCAATAGCTGTTATCATTCTATATATATTAGCACTATAATTATAATCATCAACATTATTGAGAGAAAGAGAGAGAGAGAGAGAGAGAGAGAGAGAGAGAGAGAGAGAGAGAGAGAGAGAGAGAGAGAGAGAGACTGAATAAACTGTTCAACCTTCTTGGAACAAAGGCATTGCATAAAAATTCAGCACCAAGGATAGCTTTATTCCTATAGTAGCTAAGTTGAACAGGGGCAGGTGAAACAAAATGAATCTCAGGTTCTGTATGGACATCTGTTCTCTTTTTAAACAGCTACCCAGTCTCTTGTTGGTGGCTAATGCGCAATTATTGAGTGACTGATGTTTCATTATACATTATACTTGGAGACACACAAGTTTTTCTTATTTTCTTTTTTGTTTTGTTTTTCAGCTTTGATGCCTGTTACCTAGTTGATTTTTGCACAAATGGAGCTGTAACGCTTCTATTATCCTAACTGAACCTTTCATGAATATAAAAATTAAAAAAGCCCTAGATTCCAGGCTTTAATAACAATACTATTTAAGTATTTTAAACTGACTTTTTAGAATAGTGTATTAGAGCATGAGTGCTTTGGGAAGTAGACTCTGAGATGAAGATCAGCATGAAAGAAATTTATCAGGAATACTTTCAGAATGGCATCCTGGAGACGGAAGGAAGGAATTAAGATATTTCAGAGAAAAAAGATTGGCTACAATGCCATCTCACTGAAACAATAGGCAACCAGAAACTCATATAGTCCTTCAGAATTCCTATTATTTGGGGTGAGGAAGTAATTTTTATGCTCAGTCATTGAATATTCATTAGTTATGATATATCTTAGAAATTGTGACTTTGGGGTAGGTAACTTTCTTAGCCAAGAAAATTCCAAAATACAGCTGGGATTGAAGAAGAGCTTCAGGCAGCCCTTTCAACTGCCAAGGGAATTAAATCTATAGGCTACACATTACAGGGAGAAATACAGATTCATATCTATCTATCTATCTACACACACTTGTGTATGCTTGTGTACACACAATTAGACTTACATATAGATAAATGTATTTCTTTTAACAGAAACCTGATCACTATAGCCAGATAAATTGCATAGTGACAAAATAAATATCAGGAAGAGTAAAGGTCACAGCTTCAATGCATATTCTTCTCTTTTATGATTTATTTATTTATTTTGGTCCTGCAGATTGAACTTAGGGCCTCAAAAATGCTAAGCAGATGTTCTACCACTGAGTTACATCCCCGGCAATTTATGGCTTTTGTACAATAAATAGTTTTTAAGAACTAATAAAAATTAGAATATTCCACTATTAACCTACAACCCTCCCTGGTCAATGTTTCTCATCTAAAAATAAAAGAAAGAAAAATGAAAATAAAATAATCAGCCAGAGATTTATTAAGCTACATGCAACACAATCTAATTTTAATCAACCTGTATCCACCCACATGACAATGATGAAGAAACTAAAAAAATTATTCTAAAGGAGTCAAGAAATACTTTGAATGTGCAAAGGTTTTGGAATGGACTGGGAATGTTAGGGATTCATTTGGGCAGAACTCACCAGTCTCCATAAGCAGTCCATGGCCCTGTATTCAAAAGGCACAGCAAGCCAAGATCTGATTCAGATGGCTATGGTTAACACAGGGCGGAACATGGCATCAGCAGAGTGTCCCAGGCAGTTTCTCCTGGAATATTTCATATTGGAAATGGAAAGGCATTAGTCACCAAACTAATTTGTTTCCTTGTCCTTTTTTCCCTTATTTCTAGACTGAAAAGTCTTAGTAGGCAAAAAAAAAAAAAAAAAAAAAAGGTTGATTTTACAAGTCTAATTGTGGGAACAGATTATGGTAGGAAGTCAGGTCAATAAACCAATAGAAAGAGAAACTTTGGAGCATTTTCTTTTTAATTAGAGCAAGATCTATAGCTAAATAAGAACAACTTTACAGTTAATCTAAGAAGAAATTGAGAGCTATTACATGTTTTCATGGACACTAATTATTCTGTTCATTTCTAGGTATTTAAGTTTTAGTTTATCTACATCTCAGTTGTGTTGTCATTGTAGATGGTGGAATAGTATTCTTTTAAGAATTATAATTTCTAGGATAATACTGACTGAATGCTCTGTTCACTCTCTAATAACACTGGTCATAGGCCAGTGGAGATATATAAATGTGGACCATTCCTTTATAGAAAATTGAAAAATAATCCTTTTTGTGAGAAATGTTTGAATGAAAATCTGGGAGGTAGACATCATGACACTTGCATATATTCAAATACTGATTCATATCTCCTTTCTTGCTTGCCCCTTTCTTCGCTTAAAAGCAAGTCATCTTCTATTTTTAAGATGTTTTGTGTACACAAAATCTGATCAACAAATTATGCAATAATTTCTCTTTTTATGGATGTGATATGTTTAAGCAAAATAAATTGAAATTCTTTGATGGATGCTTCACATTACAAGTACTCAATTACAAAAGGTTTTGGAAAGTAATAAACTGCTAATTTTGGTGAGCTTTGATCTGTTTTTTTTTCTAAAATATTCTTCTGAAAAAGAATTAAAAGATCATTTGATTAAGCATTTAATTTTTTTTGAATTTTCTTCTATGGACAACAAGATTTTCCTTGGCAGCATCAAATGTGTTTTCCAGAAGAGAGAGACAAGTAATGACAATTTTCTCAGTGTAATAATGGCTTGTACTCTACCATCTACTCCACTTACTTAGACACACCTGAAATCAGTAGTAGTGAGCACTTGGCTTTTGCTGTGCTTCAAAGTAAACGCAAAATCTTTCATCTTCTCAGGTTGAAGCAGTACCATTTATCATTAAGTGAAACACTGTACTGTGAGGATAGTTTTAGCTTCGCCTTTTCTCACCTTTCAACTTCTCAGCTAGAAACATGCCCATCTGTCTTTAGGAAGAACATTACACTAATGGTGATTTAAGCTTAAAAGCTTTTTTTCCTAAAGTAGCAGTGCCTCAAAACTTAATCATAGATCTTTATTCTATTCTCTCTCACTCTTTTTTGTTTCATTCCCCATTCTTTATTTGGGATTAGCTTCTGCATTTCAGAGAAAACATTTGATCTTTGACTTTTGGTGATTAGCTTATTTCACTTAGCATGATAGTCTCCAGTTCCATTCATTTACTGGCAAATGTCATAAAGTCATTCTTCTTCTTAAGAATAGAAGAAAAGGGCTGGGGTTGTGGCTCAGCAGTAGAACACTTGTCTAGCACGTGTGAGGCGCTGGGTTTGATCCTCAGCACCACATAAAAATAAAGGTATTGTGTCCAACTACAACTAAAATATAAATATTTAAAAAAAAGAACAGAAGAAAGATCCGTGGAGTAGGCAAAGGGAAATGAAGGGAAGGGAAAGACAATGAAATGAATCTGACCTAACTTTCCTATGTACCCATATGAATATACCACAGTGAATCTCACCATCACACACACCCACAAAACACTAATTAAAAAGAAACTATAAGTAGACAGCAAAAAGATTAATAGAATAGAGGGGCAGGAAAAGGGAAAGGGAGGAGGGGAGATGAAGGGAAAGTACTTGGGACTGAATTAGAACAAGTTATATCCTATGCTTTTATAATTATGTCAAACTGAATTCTACTGTCATGCATAACTAAATTGAATCAATAAAAAACTTAATCACAGAGATATGGAAGTTCAAACAAAAAAATCTTTTTAAGAATTTGCCTCCATTTATAGGACAACATAATTGTATCCTACAATATTCCTACCCATATCCTTTGCTGGATAAGTGTCTATGCTCTTTGTTGAAGCACTTTGATTATAATGTAACTTACCTATGGTTAGGTTTGAATTGTTATAGAGCAGAAACTAAAGAAAACATGAAGAAGAAAGTTTTTTTATACGTTTCTGTTCCAACTGCTCTGGAAAGAAATTGTAAATAATTTTTTTTAACTTATTTTTTAGTTGTGGGTGGACACAGTACCTTTATTTTATTTTTACGTGGTACTGAGGATCGAACCCAGTGCCTCAGGCATGATAGACAAGGGCTCTACCTTTGAGACACAACCCCAGTCCCTGTATATATATATTTTTTAAAAAGAATTTCAGACATACTTAAGGTACAAAACTTAATTGCACACAGTTTTATTAAAATTTTAATATATGTTTGTAAATGTAGACATTTATCTAATCTATAGAAGTTGCATACATATAAATGTCAGATTAAAATAATCAGTTGGTAGCAAGTTCTAGATATTAATTTCAATTATTCCCAATTAAGTATATAGTTATCTCTATTAAATATCAATTAATGATACCAGTAAACAAGGATGACAACATTTCAAGTCATACACCAATTTTCAGAATTTCATAGATATTCAATGAATCACTCCATTATTAATTCTGACCCTATTACCAGACTAAATGAGGAAAATTAGGTAATTATTTATAAATATTTGTCTTAGGTAAGTATGGTGAGTATTGGCATCTCCTCAAAAGAATCAAACCAATAATTACAAATAAAATTTTGTTTTTTTGAGTAAATGAATCAAATAAAAAGCACCTACAAGTTTGGTACTTATTTTTTTTTCTTTTTGAGTGAGGCAAATTTATTCCAACTCAAATCACATTACTTTAATTCCATAGAAACATGTACTAGGCAATGAAATAATCCTACAGTAAATGGAGAAAGAGGACATTCTCCTTGGAATCTTGGAGAATTTCCTGCAAATTTGAATATATAAATAAATAAAACTTGACCCTCAATATGTATTACTAAAATATAGCTCTTGGGAATTAGTCAAACCAATATGTGCTCAAAAATAGTAAAAACAAAGCCAAGTTCCTTCTTCTCTGATACAATCCTTAAGGTCTCTTTGTTCCATATACTTCACACATTAAATCTAAGATTAATGTAGGGATGCATTAAAAAGGCACTGTGATATATAGATTTGTACTATGAAACGAACTCCAAAATATCACCTTTCCTCTCTCTTAGGTACTACTATCAATTTTAGTCTCCATGGTTTATTTCAAGAATAAATTTTATCTACTATTTTTATACAGCTAGATCAAATGAATATCACTAATTAATGATGTCAGTAAGCAAGTATAACATTAGCTGATTCTTTCCCTTCGATGCATTGATATGAACTTGACTGCAGTGCCCGTCTTTTTTACTTCATTTTAGTTGGATGATAAAAATATACCACATAACTCTTGAATGATGCTAGCTGCAACTCTAATATGAATCCCTAGTGGTGCTTTTCTGATAATAATTTATTTGTGGGCTTCCTGCTTCCAATGTGGCACCTTGATGCCCCATTCTCTAGAGGGAAGGATCATGTTTCTGTATCTGGTAGATGAGACAGAAGGTGGGAAAGGAGTGAACTCTCTCTGTCAAGGCCTTTCATAAGAGCCCCTGATCCTATTCATAAAGACTCTGCTCTTATGAGGTAATCACCTCCCAAAGGACATGCTTTCCTATACTATTGCATTAAGTTTCAGCATGAATTTTTGAGGGAACAAACATGTTCAGACTATAACACTCACATGACTGACACCTGAACTCAGAAGACTGTGATTTCAAACTGTAGAGTCTACATGTATCCTCTCCTTGCTTCCTCAGACAGTGGTAGTTTCACAGAAGTCAGATTTCTTATATGGCTACTCAAGTCTCCGAGTAAGAATGTTCTGGAAAACAAAGCAAGAAGCCCCAGAGCCTTTTATAACTAAGATTCAGAAGTTATCTGTGTTGTTTCCACAGCATTGTATTATTTATAAGTAACCCAAGAGCCTACTCAAGTGCAAGAGGAGAGTACGGACAACTTACTTCCTAATATAGACAATGTTCATGGAAGAGAAATATTATGCAATTGTCTTTGAAAATTATAATCTGATACAAAATATATTGAGTGCAGGTCCATTACTAAGCAAAACCATAGTATTAAATCAGAAATAATGCTTATGTTCTTAGTTAACAAATACCTACTAACTGTCATAAAATTAGTAAGCTTTGGTTTAGGTGTCACCAGGATTGAATAAAAACTAATTCACAGGTTTTGCCCTCCTGAAGTACATGATTTAATTAAACATAAAAATGGCTGCAAAATTTTTGAAAAATTATTTTTCATACTAAAGGGTTGTCAATATTCAGTGATGGGGCTCAGAAAGAAATCAAGTAGAGACAGTTTGTGGTCCTGGAGAAGGAGAAACCAATTCAACTCATCAAAGAATCCTAATGTGGACAATGACAAATAAGAAAAAAAATAAGTCGTTTCTTTCAAACCACATAAAAGATAAGACAACTATGAAAAATGAGAACATAAGAGAATAAGGTAAAATCTCAATGGGGAGGATAGAAAATAACTTATGAAGAAGATAGCATTTAACAATGCAAAGGTTTGATAGAGAAGGGGAAGAGAAAAGTCCATGATTTTCTAGACAAAGCCTATATAGAAATGCTCATGTAGTCTAATGTGGCAAGAGTATCTGCTTTTAGTAAAATGTTGAAAGATGAGGAAAAAATAATATAATCACAAAGTGGTGAACACAATTCTTTCAGGAAAGGAATGTTTACAGAGGTAGTGGCATGATGGGAGATGAACTTCAAGAACTCATCTCAATACAGAAGTAGGGAAGGAAATAGTGGAATAGGAAAAAGGTAGTAATAATGAAATCTACTTAGAGTCCCTTTCAGTGGTTGAAATGCTTGTTTATTTTTTATTCTAATCAAGCCACTTTTTCAACTGGGAATTGTGTTTATAAAAATATTCCACAAAACAAATTTGTTTCTTTAAAACATAATTTTAAGTAGTTTCTTTAAAACAATAATAAATGATTGTTTTTTTTTAAAACAATAGTTGATGATATTTATTCTTTTTGAAATTTCTTTTTTTTTTTTTTACACTTTTAGATCCACTTTTATTTTCTTTTTTTCCTCCTCACATACAGAACTTCTCCACACACACTGCTTGCAGCTATAAAGTCACTTGATGTTGGCCAGGTACCATTTTATCCCTAAAACTTTGTTGGCATCAAAATATGACAGTTAACCAGTGTTAAATCCATAAAATATTTACATAGCACAGCACATTAAGCTTTAGACACTTGGCAATTAAACCACATAAAAAGAGGGCAAGACCCCATCCTACGTGTTCAGAATCAGGTGTTCACTGGTCCCTATCAGGCGAATGGACTGGTTCAAAGGGCAGCAGAGGCAACAGGCAGTTACTTCAGAGGACACTGAACACTATGATCTGGAAGCACGTTATGATGTCACCCCAGTGTCATGTACCACACACCTTCTCCAAGGTGGTCTCAATTCTAGAATGGCAAGTCCAGCTGATGCAAAATGAAGACAGACAACACAACATTTATTCTGTAGAGACATCCTACACATACTATGCAAGTGCTATAATTTTGAACACAACTTGTCCCAAAAACTTGTCACGATCATTCTGGTTTTTTAGGTTGGGTGATCCATCAATTTTGCACTCAACTGTTACTTCATTCCTGGTACTATTAGATCCCAAGATGACCTGGACAGCAACTAATGGCTGCAGATATCCCACATGCAGTTTTTTCCCATAATATGGAAAATACTTTAAGTCTATAACTCCAAGATTAGGATATGTTTCTACAATTGCTGTGCTTCCATCCTTTGGAACACATTCTATCCTTGGATCTCCTTCAGGTTTTAATCCAATTATTCTGTTCATTTTTACAAGAATACAAGGTTTTCCTTTGGAATAGTCAAAATCAGGATCATCTATACCATTGCATTCTTGGAGTAAGGCAAGAGGAAACTGACATGCAGTATAAACTGGACCCTTTGGTTCAAAAGGAACTCCATCAGGACAGACTTTGAGATTACTCTGTTCTTCTCCAGAATATGATTTTAGAAACTTCTTAAGGTCTTTAACCTACCCTTCATAGGAACTTGGATCTGATACACTAAATGTATAATCCAACGCAGTCACTGGTTTTGGGAAAACCATAAGTCCTGGACTAGGAATCTGGTCACGATATTTTGGAATCTCATCGTTCAGAGTCTGAAGCATAACCCACATTGTGAATGAGAAGAGTGCAGCCAAGAACCCATAAAAAACTAGGTAGAAGAGCAAGATCAAACCCCAGCTCTTGGCGGTGCGCCCCAGGAACTCTCCGGTGGTCCGGTTGTAGATGAAGAGCTTCCACTCGGCCAGGCTCTGGTTGAAGGACTTCTTCTCATTCTTCGTCATGGTGGGTGTGCGGACGGCGAGGGGAGCGGCGGCCGCGGGGGTGCAGGCGGCGAGGAGCGCAGAGGCGCGTCCCGGCTCTAGCGGCGCAGCCCGGCGACGGCGGCGGAGGGCGGCACAGCCGAGGACACCTCCTCCTCACCGGGAGCACTCGAGCCGACCTTCTTGAAATTTCTTTACTGCTTTTCTGATATTTCTTTAGTGGCTTGGAAAAAAGTTTATATTTTAATTGGCATGCTATTTTAAAATAAAATCACTCACAACACATAATATAAAATGAGACATATTGAGACTTTTCCACAGCAATTATAGTCATGCATTCCACATCAGGGAATATTGACTCTTTGCTCAGGATATATTGGCAATTCCATATGAGACAGGGTCATCTTTAATAGAAACTAAGTGAAGTTACTAATGTCAATCTATACATTAAATATAAGTGGATAAATGTGTATTATAAAACATGGGTATGTATGTTAAGCATGTTTTATTAATGGTTATAAATACATGTTTATTTCAAATTAATAATCTTCATTTCTTTATTTCGAGATAAAGAATAAATGTTGACACAGATTCTAGGATAGTTTTGATATGCTCTGCTCTATCATCTTCCAAACTCTTAGAAGTGCATTAATGTCATTTTGTATGTCTAGCATGAATACATGTAAATAAAACTATTAAGAAAGAAATGAAGAGGAAAGAAGCAGCAGCAAAATGAAATTGTCTTTATCAATGAATATGGGGAATTAATGTTTCTTTTGACAACTCTCAGAGGGTTAGTGTATGTTTTCATGTGGAATGGGATCTTGGCTGTTTTAAGCCTAAAATAACTACAATCAAAATGGACATCAAAAGTTCTGTCTTGGTGCTTAAAGGTTATTTCTGAAACTTATATGCATTATCCTCAATAAGAAATCAAAAATTGCATATATTGCCAAGACAATACCAAGAAGTAAATATATCAAGTTATAGCAGCTATCCAACTTGAAGATTCAATTAACATGAAACATGCACAATAAATCAATGTGTATTTTATGTAATTTCTACCATAATAAATAATTACCTTTCAAAGAAAAAAAAAGATACCAAAACATTTGTTTATTGAAAGACTCCTTCAAGCTAAGTGCTAAGTTCAATTCATTTGAACACTTTTCAATATTCATCCTTTTCAGGTTACTTCATTCAAATGATCCATAGTCTTTATACCAGAAGACAAGTCTGTTCATCAAATGGATTTTGGAAAGAAAGCAGAAGAGAAAGATGAATGTCTATAAATTTAGAACATAATGCTCTGAAGGAGCAAATAACCACCTGTTTTCTCCTGACCATATTTCCTATGCAAAAGCTTTTGATTTTCTGGACATTTTGTTTTGTAAATGTTGAAACCACTACTTGCTTTTCTGCCTTGGACCCCAAATCTAATGTCCTTTGATATTATTTGTTAAATAACATTTACCTGACATTAAAAAATCCACTATATCCATCTCCAAAGAATATTTTAAATGTTACAGTTACCAAACTGGTGGTGTGCTTTTTTAAAACAAATTATTTTGATTGATTGGTTAATTAATTTAAGGGCAGAGGTCAGAAAACAGTAGTCTATACACCAAATCTAGTCTAATCCCTATTTTTATATTACAAAAAGTTTTATTGTACCATAGTCAGATCTGTTGGTTTAATTATTATCTGTGGTTGTGCTTGTGCAATACGGTTAAGTATTTGCAACAGAGACAAAAGCATACAATATCCACTAAATGATTCTTTACCGAAAAATTTTACTAATTTATGAGTTAGGAACTTAATGAAACAAGGAGATAAGTTGCATAATGCAATACAGGGTACTGAAATTCTCCAGAAGAGTGTAGAAAGGGAGTGAAGGTAACTAGGGAATCCTCTTTATTTTATTTTTTAAATTCCCACTTAATAGTCACATAATTTTAAATTTAAACTAGTTAAATATTCTACACTAATTAAAAAGTTTGAATATATTTTATCAGAAGGCTAAATTAAAGAAAGACTCAGACTAAAAAAATTTAAAAAATTGTATAGCTTAATATAATGAAGAATTTGAATTTGGGACACGCAGACTGATTCAAAGCAAATTCATTCTTTGTTTTTGTTTTAGTTATTTTTTATTATGATTATCTTTGACAGAAACCATGAGGGTGAAACTCAGAGTATTCTAGAAAAAAAAGTTCTGTTTATCAGATGTTTATCCCCTCTTCTCTAGGGCTCAGTCATTTCTATTCTTTCTTTCCCCTATGGCTTCAAGAAATGGGATTTTTTAAAATATACAAAAGACTGATAGTTCTGAACAATTCAGGCAATTTTTTGCTCTTTTCCTTAAATTTACTTTGGAGATGAGTTTAAGAACTTTTCTGTTGTGGTTTGGATATGTGGTGTCCCCTAAAAATCTCTCTGTTTGGAGGAGACATGATTGGATTCCAAGAGCTGTAATCAAATCAGTCTGTCCTAATTTGAATGGACTAAGTGATAACAGTAGGCAGGTGATTGGATGAGGTTGGTCACTGCGGGTATGCCCTGGAAGGAAGCTTCCTTGATGCAATGAATGGAGCAGCACTTCTCACCATGTCCTTCAACCAGAATGCTCTTGCCTCATCTTGAACCTAGAGCAAAGGAGTCAGCTCTCTATGGACTGAACTTCTGATATCAGAAGTTACTTACTTACCCCTCTACGTTGTTCTTATTATTTTGTTGTTGTTGTTTCTGTCACATTGATGAAAGATGAGTTAACACACTGTCCTTGTTCTTTATGGAATGTACACTATACTAGTGCTTTTAAAATTCTTATTCCTTAGTAAAATGTTAATTTAGGCTAGGTATATAAAACATAAAACTGAAGCAAACCAGTGGCTCATAATACATTATTTTCAAGTTATTGTATATTCAATATTTTACCTGAGTAAGTTAATATCATTTGATGAGAATTATGTCATGCATGTGTTTTAGTTACACAGCTGGTTTTCTATTACTGCAAAATGAGAGACCAAATGGACTGTTAAAGACGGATAGAGATTTTTCCCCACAACAAATAAGAACCCTTTGTGATTAGCATCTGTTGAAATGAAAAGCAAGAGGACTCTGATCTAAGCACTCTGAGACTATGCTCAGTGATAAATTGCCTATAGTAATTCTGTAGGTGAGGGTATTTGAATGACTAGAGCATGAAATACAGGCGGAAACTAAGAATAAACTTTATATACTTACTCCTCACCAATTTTTTCCTTATTAAGCAAAGTACAGTCCCATGAGAAAGAATTGAGAACATGTCATGTGAGAAAATCAGTTTTACAAACACCCAGTAAAAACTAGAATAGTGGTTCTGGTGTCAGCCTCTTGTATCCTTTTGGAATGCCGGCTCATGTTGAGGTGTGGATGGGTGTTAACAAAACAAAGCAAACAATTTATCACTGAACCCAGAATGTTACAAAATTATAAACAACTTTAAGCATTCATAAATAATTTACATAATAATAATAATAGTAACAATAATAATCATTTCTTTTGCAATGTTTTTTATCTCATTGTTTCTGGCCTCTATGTTACCAACCCCACAGCAGTTTGTTCCATTAGGAATCATAGTTGCCAATAATAGACTCCACTATAGATAATTTCATCAGAAAGAGATTTATTGGGAAATATAAAGAGTTTGAAGAACATAAAAGGCATGCCAAGAAAGATCCTTAAGGCAAGATTCACTGCTCTCTCTTTGACTGGAAGATATGATTGAGGAAACTACTTACATCAATATTGTTTCCAGATTTGTACTTTCTTCCATGCTTAGGAAGGAAACTATAAAAACTGGAAGCCAAAGCTGCAGTTTTTTGTTTGTTTGTTTTTTGTTGTTGTTGTTTTGATGTAGGGATGTAGTACCAATACTGCCTTTGTCATGATCATAAAGTAATAGAATCAGGAATTTGTCTTCCTAGTGGCTGACTCTAGAACTCAGCTGTCTTTGCTAAACATAAGCCAACAAAAATGACTACCCTTCGTCCAACCTCTTTTTCCATTTTACTCAGTTCTCAGTTCCATCCCATATGTGTTCTTTCATAGTAGAAGCTAAACTCTAATCATTTGCCTTTAGAAACAAGAAGCAATAGAGGCTGAATGATGTCTTTAATATGTTTTGAATTCTACATTTGTTATGGTTTAGATATGAGGTATCCCTCCAAAATTTCATGTGTGAGAAAATACAAGAATATTCAGAGATTATGAATATTATAAATATGTATATAATATAATAAATTATAATTATCATATAATACAATAATTACATTATTATATTATATACAATATTATATGTAACATATAATATTGAGGTGTAATATATAAATAATATATAATATTGTATATATTACATAGAATATTATAAAATTATGAGATGATGAAATCTTTGATTAATCAATGGATTGGTTCACTGATATGAATTAACTGGGCATTAACTGTAGGCAGGTAGGATGTAACTGGAAGAAGTAGATCACTAGGGTCATGTCATTCCAGTTTATATTTTGTCCCTGGTAAGCAAAGCTCTCTGCTTCCTGGCTGTCATGTCCTGAGCAGCTTTTCCCTTTCATACCCTCCTGCCATGATATTCTGACTTACCTTGGGCCCAGGGCTATACAGTCAGTTGACCATGAACTCAATTTTGAAACCAAGAGCCAAAATAAATCTTTCCCCCTCTACACCGTTCCTGTCACAAATTTTGGTCACAGCTGACTGAAACAACATTGGTATAATAGAATTTACACCTAGAATATCACAGAAACATGAAAAGTATATTCAAAATATAAGACATATACACATTTTTATTGGAGAAAATAGCAAACCCTGGGTTGTGTTGGGGTTGGCCAAAATGCTTTGATGTCAACTATTTAGAACAAAACCAGGATAATACATGAAACGAGCATAGAGTGGTAAAGTTGATCTTAGATATAAGCTTCTGTTATGGTTTGGATATGAGGTGACAGCTGTAAAAACTCACATGCTAATGAAGAAATGTTCAGAGGTGAAATGATTAGATTATGAGAGCTGTAACGTAATCATTGCATTCACCCATTTGCTTCCTTAATAGTTTGAATGATTACTGGGTGGTAACTGTGGGAGAAGAGGCATAGCTGGAGGAAGTAGGTCATTGGGATTGTGTTATTTGGGATTATGCCACTCCCAAATTCATATGCTGAAATTCTTGACCTCTTGTTGATTATATTAGGAGCTGACCTTACATGTCCTATGGGGAAATAAATGCATTATGAATAGTTAATATGACATATTAAACAAATATTCTATACTGAATGGTTTAATCAACCATTAGATCATGAAGACAGAGCCACATGGAGTAGAATTAGTTTCCCCTTACCAGAGAGATTCAAGAAAAATCCTCTGCTCTTCTGCCAAGTAAAGTTAAAGTAAGAAGGTAGCTGTCAGGAGTAAAGAGCCCTCTCAAAGAACAAATTTGCCTTGATCTAAGATTTCCTGGCCCCCAGAACTGGGAGAAACAAAATTTCTGTTGTTTATAACTGACCTAAATTAGAGTGTTTTCATATAGCAACTAAAATGGATTAAGAAAATGTGTGTCTATATATTGTTCCTAAATTTTGTGGCAATATTTCTAATTGTTCATGCATGAGTTTAAGTCTCAACAGAGTTTCTATGGCAGAATTTAGCAAACTAGGACCCATGAACTGAATTCCCAGTTGCTGGTTATTATAAATAAGTAAGGTTTCCTGGGAACTCTGCCATCATCACTTATTTACGTATCATCCATAAGTACTTTTATACAGCAATATTGAGCAGACTTGAATATGAAACACAGCTAAAATTATTTTACTGCCTGATCTTTTACAATAAATTTGGCTGAAATTATATATAGATAGATAATAAATGCATATTTATTTTATGTATGTATCTATCTATATATGTGAATATATTTAGCCATTTTTACTGATTTTATCAGCATATCATAAGGTTCTAAAAAAGTTAAGTGTTGAACTATATTATGTAGCTTTTCAACTACTGAGATTATATTTACAGTATGTTTTGTTCTCTTAATATAACAGTTTATAATACAATAAAATATAGAAATACCATTTTATCACTAGGATAATCTCTTGTTTATGATTATTTATTATAATATATTGAAATTTAAATTAAAAACTGTATTTGGGATATTTGGATTTCTATAAATAATATTGTTTTATAAGTTTTATGTATTATTTCTCTAATTTTTGTATCATAGCTGACATTATATGTCCTATGGGGAAATAAGTGCATTATGAATAGTTAATATGACATATTAAACAAATATTCTATACTGGATGGTTTAATCAAAAAATGATCCTGAACTTTTGTAAGCCTACTACATTTTCACAGCATTCTTATGCCTATTTTCAATTTTTTCTAACATATTTGATCTATTAGTGTATAATAGATCTGAATCTTGAATCAATTTGTCATTTTCTAAAATATATTTATTTCATGTAGCTTTTGAAACTTTGTTAATAAGTTATATACAGCAAAGGTCATCTAAACACAGCTCTTAGCAGGTCATGAGAATGTTTACTTCCTCACATCCTAGTTAACACTAAAAGATTATATAGCCAATTTAAAAGTATGATAGCTGGAAATGGCATGTCATTATTCAGCAATTTCCATTTCCCTGAACCTGAGAAGGTAAATAGAAACACAGCTGGATTTCCTCTTCTGTGAATGTTTTATTTATATTCTTGAACTATTATTTTTAATCTCTTTTCCCCTTATTTTCATTGATTATAAGTACCTTTTTATAACCTATACAATGATAATATTACAATTACAATAATCATAACAATCTTCCAATCTGTGGCTTTTCTTTTAACTTGATTTATAGTTTGAGCAGGAGTGGGAGTGGATATGGGAGATGATAAGATCTAAAATTATTTTAGTTCTATCCATGAATAGGCAATTGCAAACTTTCTTCAGTGGATCCAATTTTACCTCTTGCAATACACAGGCTGCAATACACAGGCTGCCCATATTGTACACATATGTTGAGAACCAGGCTGCTATGTTCATGTCTTATTTTATGTAGCTTCAGGTTCCAATCATAGTTTAACATGGTGATTTTTTTTTTTACTTTAATCCCTGGAAATTCATTTTTTCTTGAATTTTAAACCTTTTTTTAATTTAAAACATTCAGTATACAATGTTTTAATGTTTACAGTGGAATGAAAAGTTTATAAAATGTGTTCAATTCATAGCATAACTGTAAGAAAGTCTTATTTTCTGCTTCTGTCTTAATTCTTTAATTCTGCTGTGGTTTTCATATATAGTCTGCCCTCCATATCTGAGTTCTATATCTACAAAACCAATATATTAAGGAAAACAATCACATCTGTACTGAACACATAAACTTCCCTGTCTTTATTCCCAAAGGAATATAACTACTATGTAACTATATTTACTAATGATTAAGTACAACAACTTATCATTTACATTGTATTAGGTAAGATAAATAATACAGGAGAATGTTTATAGGTTATATGCAAATACTGTGCCATTTTATATAAGAGACTAAAGCATCTGTAACTTTTGGTATCCAGAAGAGGTTATGGAATGATCCTCCATAGATAGTGAGGGATGATTATCCCTCTCTCTCCTTACACATACACACACACACACACACACACACACACACACACACACACACTATGTTTATCTCTAGTCACCTTTTGAGGGTGGAATGGGGATGGGCAGTGTCGAATTCCCTAATGGATGTTTTCAAGACTATAAATTCTCCAAATTGTTTCTTTTGGCTAGATCCTTTAGGTTGGAATACTGAGGGTTTTCTTTCTACTTTCTCTTCAAATATTCTACTTTTGTTGCTAGTATTTTTAAAATCCCAGTATTACTTATTCTAGTGTGATTAATTTTATTACAACCTGTTAAATTCAGTTTTGGCTATATTGAGTTTTTTAAAGAGATTATATCAAGTAAATCCTGTGTTTGGGCAGTTATTGGGATGTCATGTGTATTTGTGAGTGTGCATATGTACAGTGGGTCATGCATGTGGGTGTTTTCTTATAAATGGACTGTTCTGTTGAATTCAAATACCCATAAGTACACACTTATGGACACTTGCTGAGCATTAGAAGACCACAGAGGTTCTAGGGATGAGAATCCAGCAACAGTGGTAAGATGAACTTGAGGGTCTTTTTCCTTCTCATTGTTTTCTCTTTTTTTTTTTTTTGTTTTATTTTGTTGTTTTTCTAGCAAGAATGCAAATCATATGCATGAGATCAAAAAATCCAGAATCATACAAAAACATAATTCCCAGGGTTTTTCTTCCCTTTTACAGAAGTAATGTTGGCAGTCTCAAAGCCCATATTCTTCACAAAGAATGTTCGCAGTCTCAAGGCCCATATTAATGGTCAACCATAATTACAACAGTTTCTTGGTTACTGTCTTTTAAGTACCCGAAAGAAAGTACTACACTCTGAAATGTTTCTTCATTTCATAAATAAGATTTTTAAAAATTTGTTTATCTCACTAATTTTAGAGATTTGCAGAATGAAAAGGTCTAACTAATTTAATATCTTTACTGTACTTCCTAACATGTTTTAATATTCTGTCAAAATAATTGATTTTCATTTAAATTATTTTTAACAAAGTATATTAAATCAATGAAAAAAAAAACATTGTGGCCTCCAGCTGTGATACATTATTAAACTTTAACACATCAAATTATTCAAAAGTGTAGAGCATCTTTTTAAAGATGTTAATCTCCATTGGCCTTCAGCAATGAATGGATGCAGTTTTACCGTGCCTTCTCCAAAAATGTTAGCAGTGTCTAACACACTCATAGATCCAGCTATTCCATAAAAGATATCTTCAATGGTATGTGGGACATAGCTGTACCTTACATATTTTATTTTGTTTATCTTTTCTATTCAGATATCTGTGAGCATATAAATTTAGGGTAGCAAATCTTTGGTAGCCTGCTGGGCATGTGATGCTTGGGAATCCCAAGCTTCTTCATAAATCCCACACTTAAGAATAAAAGGCATATTCTATACTTTATGTTATCTATAGGCTTTGTTATAATTTCTACCCTAACTCATCTGATGTAATTTTTATCAGTTACATGATGAGAATGAGTGATTACTAATCATTATGCAGTCATGCAGACTGCACAGAAGGCCTGGTCTGCCAGCAGCTGAATGGTCAGGGTCTCTAACCTGTGTGACCAGGTAAGCTTGGTCTACTCACACAGGCTTTATCTCAAGTCTCCAGCCACAACAGAAGGTTAAGCATGAGTAGCAAGAAGTGATGCCTGTGAACCCCAGGAGGAAGCTGAAGATCATTATGTCTTTCTGAACCACTGACTCTAACCTAATTGCATTTGTATTCTGAAACTTTTTGGTCCATCAGTACTATTTGAAGTTTCAGAGAAATGAGTCTGATCTTACCCAAATACATACAAGATTCATATCTAAATGTACCTATGTGTCTGTATATTGTTCTTTTATTTTCTGAGTAAATTTCTGTGATCATATATATTTTCTTTGTATTTCTTAAGTTCTTAAAAGTTCTTAACTGATATACCTCTCCAATGGAGTTTATCTCTTTTTTTGGGGGGGGGGGTGTCAGGGTACCAGGGATTGAACTCAGGGGCACTTAATCACTAAGCCACATCTCCAGCCCTATTTTGTATTTATTTAGGGACAGGGTCCCACTGAGTTGCTTAGTGCCTCACTGTTGATGAGGTTGGTCTTGAACTCACAATCCTCCTTCCTCAGTCTGGGGATCTGCTGGGATTATAGGCATGTACCACCGTACCCAGCAGAATTTATCTTTTATCAATAAAAAATTTTTTGTTCATTTCACTAAATTCTTTTAAACTTTTCTTTTATGTCATATTCATAGCTTTTCCACTGTATTTTGTTATTTTTTGCATAGTGAATCATATCTTTTTTTTCAAGTTTTTGTCACTATTTTTGTTTCAGGTATGTCTTTCATAAATAGCTAGGTTATTTTGATTTCCCTGAATATTTGCATGATGATAGTAATGATAACAGGTAAAAGTATTGTTCACTTGGTAACAAGAAAGGACATACCAGGGAATATTAATTTCACATCATTCTAACTAATATAATTTGATAGACATATTTAGCTTTGTGCTATAGCATAAGAGAAGTTATAGCTCTACTATCAGAGAACTGTAAGGTATCAGAAAGTTGGAGGTGACAGATGTACCTAGACAAAAGAATTTTATAAGCATCTAGAATTGAATGCTGAATTATATCTCATATATTGGACATACTCTGGGACTCAGAGAGGATGGAAAGTATAATGAATAGTTTAATTTTAGATATATTAAATAATAGCCAGATATTCAACTTGCTGTTAAACTACTACACATTTGTCTTTGCCATGCTAAGTGGCTAAGTATTTTGTTGTACAATAATTTAGAAGCAAGTATGCATTTATAGACTGCTAGATAAAGACATGTTTATGCGGGCGTGTGTGCAACGATATTGAAAGAAAGCTGACACTTTTTTTCAGTAGCTCTTTAAGATTTAAATATATATATGTTCACTTGTTTAATGATCATAACTATCCTGAAGGCAGAGGGAATAGAAGAAGTGTAACAAATACTTATTAACCACTTTTGTGCAAGACCATACCCTTTTTACTTATTCATGCATTCATGAATGTTTGTGTATATGAATACCATTGTTTCAAAAATAGTTTTGAGTCCCCTACTATGTGCCTGGCAAAATTAGAGATAATTGAATGCAGACCAGACAATGAAATCCTCACGACAATCACTAAAATATCATTGTACAATTAACAGTGGACAAAACTCAACAGAAATAGAATAGTGACACCTAAGCCAAAAAGTCACCATAATTTTCCTAACTGTAAGGTTCATGCTTTTTTCATTACCATTGCTTTCCATACACATTTGAGTTGCAAATATCACTTTACTTTCTCAAAAATTTATACATAGTAATTTAGTATACCAGATTTAAAGTATTCCTGCTTGATGGACTCATTGGCTAATGAAAATAACCAAACTTTATCACTACTTTTAAAGTCACAGTTACTTATTTATCTCTTATTTACTTACTGTATGTGTGCATTTAACATAGGATCAAAGGTATTGGATTTTCCTGTTTCTCAGGCATGTGGCAAGGCCATTTCCAGCAACTGTTTTGGCCAATACTGTATATACATCCATCATTCATTTCAATTCCTCAAAATGTTTCATTTCGAATACACTAATAATATGGAAAGACTTATAATGCTTTTTCATCAAGCACTGTTGGAGAAATTCTAATGAAACTAATTTCATCTCCAATATCCCTGATGAAAAGAAAAAGTATAAAACTTTTGAATCTAAAATAGAGATGATTTATATCTCTGAAAGTTCAGAACAGGCAAGGGCAACAAGATCAACACAGCACTATAGAGCCTGAGAAGTATATAGACTATAAGCAGAAAACTATTACTTGATGTCAAAGTTCTCACTAACAGCAATAAATTCACCTCCTTCATGTTATATGGCCTCAGATCATCCATTTTATTTAGTTATCGATGCACATTAAAAATCCCTGACAAGGTGACACTTTCCTGGAGATTTGAAATTAAATAGCTGCTATTATATTCTAATTAGAAAATTCTTGATATACATGGGATTATGTAAAAAAATGAGAATGGTATGAATAGAGATAAACCAAGTCACACCAGTCCAAGGAACACCTCTAGGAAATTCAAAAGCTAAAGACAACCCTCCAGGGGTCCTGGAGACATGCCAACCCTACTTAAATCACCATGCAATTTTAACCAAGCCCAATATATTTTCCAGTGAATGAATGTCATCTGTTCAGATTGAAAGATAGCCATGGCAAACCCTCTATATTTTGTTTCATTTCACAACCAAACTCACTCTTATGCTTATTCGGGATGCTGGGTGATGCTGTCAAAAATTACAGAAGAAAAATATACGAGGTGCATTAGCTAATGAGACATCTGTCTATTATTTTTTTTCCTTGCATTACAGAGAATGCTCTACCTATAAAATATCTTAAAGCCCTCTCTTTAATTGCAGTCATTATAGACCTAATGTTCAACTCCTCCCCATCTGTTAATGTTTAGCTACTTTTTGTATAAAGCCTAATTTACAAAAGGATTTTCATGCAACCCAAAGAGAACTGTGTTTTAAATAGTTTAACGTACAAAACTAGAAAAATAATAACTCAAGTATATCTTTGGATAAATTTTAATTAAAAGTTTCTCATATTCATAAAATAATAGAGTATTATAATAAACATATATAATCAATTCTTATGTTTAACAAATTCTTTCAAAACTATTTTGAAGTCAAACGTGACTGATAAAAAACATTTTATATTCCTTTCAGTCCCAGTGTACTTTTTCTCCTAGAGATAAGCACCATTATAAAAGTGAAATGTGTCTTTGCAGTAAATGTTTTCATAGTGTGTTACATTTGTACATATCTATAAACAATATTTATTGTTGTTTTGCATGCTATTAAATCTATCATGCTTTATATATCATTCTGGATCTTGCCTATTCATTCCCATATGAGGTATTTCTCTTTTGCTCTCTGGTTTATACCTTATGAATACACCATAATAGATTATATATATATATATATATATATATATATATATATATATATATATATATATATATATATCTCCTGCTGATGGACATTTATATTGATCAGCAGTTTGTTCATATAAACAATTTTGTAATTAGATCATAGACTTCTTAGGCATGTAAAAAGGCTATGTTATAATCTCACGTGATACTTATGTTCATCTGCAAATTGACTTGATCTTACAAACCTCTTCTGCAAAGTAACTATACCAACTTAAACTATCAACAGTCTCTATAAGTTCCCATTTCCCTAAATTTTTGTTCACTTTGGATTGGTCGCTAATTTTTCCAAATTACTTTAAGAATTAGATTTCTAGTCTAATTAGCTCTGTGATTGAAATGACACTGAATTTTTTAGGTTTACTTTTGGGCAAATAACATCAGTGTAATAGCAAGACTTTGTATACATGTGGATATATATGTCATAATTATATGACTTTTCTTCCACGCCCTTTAATAGCACTTTGACATTTTCACCATAAGGTCATTGCAAATTCATATTTGCTCAATCCTGACTAGTATAATTCTTAAACTACAAGTACATAACATTCCTATTTAAAAATTACTAAAAAGACTTGTTAAAATGTTTCCACTATATTTGTGAATTTTATAGTTATTGTTTGCTCTGTATTATCATGTGCTTTCTATACAAATAACCATAATATTTAATTTACAAGATACAATATTTTATGTTCACAATTTTTCCAGTATTTAATTTTTTTAACATTGCATAATAAATTTCAAATTAAATAATAATGATGAAGTTATTTCTAACTATATTTTGTTTTCTATCATAAAAGGTTACAAACCCACTATACTTTTGGAATGAGGTAATATTTAAATAGTTTTTAGTATATTAGAGATATTTCCTCCCATTCTTAGTTTAATTCAAGTTTTTAAAAAATGAGTGTTGAATTTTTTATAGTCAGTTTTGATTCTTGCAGAATATTCTTTCTTCCTGCATAAAATTAAGATTTTTATACATAAGGGCCCCGGCACAATGGTGCACACCTGTAATCCTGGTGGCTCAGGAGGCTGAGTTAGGAGGATGAAAAGTTCAAAGCCAGCCTCAGCCAAAATGAGGTGCTAAGCATCTTAATGAGATCCTGTCTCTAATTACAATACAAAATAGGGCTGGGGATATGGCTCAGTGTTTAAGTACCCCTGAGTTCAATCCCTAGTACCAAAACACAAAATAAAACAACAATAAAAAAAAGATTTTATACATTAACAGGTTAATATATATTTTAGATAATGAGTTTTGAATCTAATTAAGTATTATTTCCTCTAGCAAATTAGATTTTTACCCATTACTTTGCTAATACTCTTTAATTATATGATAGGACTTATCAGGCTTTTTAAAAACTTTAATATGTGATATAATGAATTGCTATAGTAGAATCTGGAATAAACCAAATTATTCCATCTTAATAAAGAACAGTAGAAATTTAGTTTGCAAAGAATTTTTTAGAAATGTCTTTTCTATGCATTTATATCTAAATTTGTTTAGATGATTTTTAGATTTAGCTCATATAGCCATCAAGATTTTCTAACCATATGAAATGATTAGATATATTTCTTCCTCTTTCTATTCTACAATCATTTGTATTTAAAAGTAATATATGTCCTTGAGGATTTGTAAAAATACTACAATAGTACTGGGCCTGGTATAGTTTTAGGGTATGACAATGGATCCCTGAGTATAGCCTTAATTTATTTTATTTTTGTTACCATATTCCAGGTTTTCTGAGCTCTTTTGTCACTTCAATTCATGCATTTTTTCAGACAAAAGTTGTTATTTATGTGACACCCTCTCCATAGCTTTGCTGTCACCTGTTGATCCTACACTGCCCTTTGTTCTCATCCTAACCGTTGTCCTCCCTCGCAGCCTGTGTTGTATCACCAGTCTCATAGATTTCATGAATTCCTCTTGTTTAATTCTTCCCCAATTTTCAGAAGCAATCCTGAAGTAGTCAGAAGAAAGGGAGATAACATGTTTGAAAATTTCAAGAGATTGAATATCTTTTTCTAGTCTCTCCCATGAGAGATAATTTAGGCATAAAATTCTAGGTTGAAAATAATTTCTTCTCAAAATTCAGGAGGAATTTCTAATCGTTTTGTTTCACTTTGCTATTCAAATACCCAATGATATATTCTTTTTCTCTTTCTTTTCATATATATATTTTGTAACTCTCTACAAGCTTTTGGAATCTTTATCTTAGTATTCTAAACAACTGCAATGAAGGGGTTATTTCGTTCATGGAAATAAGCAACAGGAACACTGTGGTTCTTTCAGCTTATACCTGAAGTTCTTCAGTTCCAGGAAACTTTCTATTATTTCTTCCTTTCCTTTGTTTTCCTTGATTTTACTAGGATGCTTACTGGTAGGTTGTGCTCCTTGGTCTGATTTGCCTTTTATTTTAATTAATTTTTTTTACACTTTTTCCTCACATAAAATCAATCTCATCTTTTTTGATTGCATACTGGAATATATCGACTTTTTCTTACTTCATTCTGTTTACTTTTTTTATAATAGTTCTTTTCAATACTTTGTTCATTTTAATACAAAATTTTCACTTTTTAATAGCACCCTATTATTTTCATCAATGAAATATATTTTATGCATGTAAATTAAAACTGTTGACAAATTCATCTAGTCTGTGATATATTTGTGTTTTTGGAATTTGCTTTGTTCTACAACTTTCATGTTAGGAGCTTGGTTAAAATGCCTTAAATGACTTGGAGAGACTTTGCTTTTATTCTTTCTTTCCTTTCTTCTTCATTCGCTCCCTCCCTTACTCTCTTACATCTTTCCTTCCTTTAGGTTCACTTTGTATAAATACATTTGAGAGTGAATTGTTTAAGGTCAGACGTGGCACAAATGTATCTAAATCATTTCATACGATTAGAAGGCTACGGTTTTTCTGATTGATAAGCTTAAATGTAGAATGATCAATCAGACGGGAGCTCACCCTTTCTTGGAGGACCACTAGACCCCAGATGCAATAGGCATTTTCTTATGGAAACACTTTTCACTCCTTGTGTCATCTTCTAGACTTTGCCAGTATGTGATGTGGAAGAGTAATGAGAGGGTGGTTGTCAGAAGCCTAAATGACAATATTCTATTAATTGGACTGAGAAGTTTACTTCATCTAATTTCCAAATGGCCTTTGTAGGGGGCCACCCCTGGGCTATTTGAATAGCCTCTACTGGGTCTTGGAGCCAAGGAGATTTTGGTCTGGCATTGCAAGTCATTTTGTGGTTTATTATGCAAATCACGTGATGATCTCAGTCTTCACTGGACTAGAGAGATTGCTCTGTAGCTTTGGACTAGGGCATTACCCGTTGGGCTTGGACTGCCCCCTTCTACTTTATTTGGCAAAGTAACATTCCATTGAAATCCTTTGAAGCCCCTTGTATAAATAAAGCAAACTGGGCTCCTCTCTCTCTCTCTTCTTCCAGTGTGGAAACAGGACCGCTAAGGTCGCAGCACTGTCTCACCCTCACTTTTCAAAATTATTTCTGTGTTGTGTGATTTTTTTTGCCATATTTCTCAGCCAGCACATTTCACTCAAGGGAAACCCAAATTTCATAGCCTATGCGGGATGGCAGAGAGGAGAATAAGAATCAAGAGCTGTCCTCACAGATGGAAGTACCCATGAAAACATTAACATTAATCTGGAAGTTATGCTCGTGTTTAAAAAAATTTTGTAGATAATGTATCTAGCTGTACAAGTCAATAAAGTTTTGTTTTTTTCCCCTGAAAACAAGTTTTATTTATATCAGGTTTTAAATACATTACATAATATCAAAACCAGAAATTAAAAAGAAAACCATGAACCAGTTTATTACTTCACTTGGCACCGGTGAGCTAGTGAGTTGCAGGTGAGTTGAAAGCTCTATAGCTAGTTACAGGACTGATAACAACAGCTTGTATTTGTTCCCTTGTCAAAAATCTAACTGATGGCAAGCATGGTGGCACATGCCTGTAATCCCAGTGGCTCAGGAGGGAGGCTGAGACAGGAGAATCCTGAGTTCAAAGCCAGCTTCAGCAATGGTGAGGTACTTAGTAACTCAGTGAGACCCTGTCTCTAAATAAAATACAGAATAGGCCTGGGGATGTGGCTCAGTGGTTGAGTGCTCTTGGTTCAATCCCCAATACCCCCCTCAAAAAAATTAACTGATATTGAGGATGGGGGCGCGAAGGACAGTGTAGGTAGTGAATGATTGTGTCAGGAAGATGGGACTGATTCAAAAGGAAATAAAATGCTAATACCTCTAGAGTACTTCCCCCTCCTCCAAACTTTTGCCCCAGTTACCTGCCTCCAGCGAATTGTTCCTCCCTACAAGAAGTTATTAATGAATAACCCCTGGATGACTTTCTTCCTGAAGTTGGTCACTCCACCTTTTGGTCACTGGTCACATAGGCAACATAACGGGAGTAGGGGGTCATGAGAACAAAGAAAATCTGAAATCCATAAAAAGGGCAGGACACCCCCACTCCCTCAGGCACCAACTTGGAAGCCCTCCTCTGTAGAGGAGTCTCTGTCTGCCTCTCTCTCTCTCCTTTAAATAAAACATATTGCATTGCCTCAGTGTTTCTTGGGTGTTCAATCCTCAGCACCTTGGGGAACGGGACTCAAACCTGATTCTCAATGCCAGTATCAATATTCAGCTGGCTTCACATTCTGTGTTTTGGACACCCCTTAGCTAGAAAATGTCTAGTCCAAAAGAAGACCTTGGTGGAAAGCCAGATGCTGCATCCTCTCACTGGAAGGAAGGTAGTCTCTGAAATCTGCCCACCTGATCAGGTTAAAGACACTAAGAACTCTTTTTACTACCAAAAATTCCCTCTAGTGGTACAGCTGCTGTTGTTGCCTTATTCCATCCTCTTTATTGTTCAGGTCATGACATTCTTAGGGCAGGGGAAGGGCAGGGGACTCTGCTCAGGGAGAGCTAAGGAGCTTCTGGCCAGAAACAGATGCCTGTGATCTTGGGGCTCTGGGTTTTGCTGAAACATCATATTATTGTTTTGTTTCGGGGTGGACACTGCTAGGCACCTACTGCCTGACGTCTGTTTAAATGAGAAACTTCAAGACTAGACTGCATAGCTTTTTTTCAGTTTATTGCATGAAGGAGTTATATTAGTCCCAAGTTTATAGTGGATCCAAAATGGTTACATAAAACAAGCTGTGAGAGCTTTAAACTTGTGACAAGGGACAGGAGAAATCGTACTCATTGCAAGGAAATCCTCACTTAAGCTTCAGTTAGCCACACACATTTAAAACCCATGAACCTTTAGCTGATCATCCTTGATCGGTCCAATCTCTGCTCTTGTGCTATTTACCCAGTAGCTGAATTTCTTCTCTATATTCTGGATTCTCAATTACAGTACCATTGCAGGTAAATTTCTCCTTAAATGCTTTCACTAGTTTCTGTTGATTTTTTTTTTATGGATTTAATCTTCTGTGCCAGCAAGAAGCAGATCCTCATCCTTACTTGCATCAGCACAGGGGTAGAGAAAGTGCAGGTTCTGGATAGTGAATGTACAGAACGATTCCTTTTCCCTGGTGGAAACGACCAGTTGCTGTGGGAGAAGGTGAATTGGGGATACAGTATTGGGAAGCAAGGGAGCTCAAGGGGGAGGATACTGAGTCTTCTATGGTGGCTCAGTGACTGGGCCATCATAATTCTTAAGTAAAGATGCCATCATGAATTCAATGACCCACAAAATTTGTTCCATAATGTGGTAAAGGGAATCTGAAAGCTGCACACCTGGTGTTCCATGTCTGGTCCCCAATGTCCATTGCAGTTCAGCCCCTCTGATCTTGACAGGTGAGACCTGAGAGACCTTCATCCCAAACCTTCACCCCAGTAACTCCCACTGAAGCCGCAGAATTGGGACATTCACCGGCCGAGTTTTTGTTCTCGTGACTAAAAGGCTCAGGGGTCACTCCAGTTAAAATGGGCTAACTGGGCTGCACAAAATAACCACACAAGAGACACAAATATCTTTTTCTTTGGGGTCACTGTGATGGCTCCTCTGACTTAAGGATTCGCAGAAAGAGAGAGTGAGAGCACATGTTGACCCTCTTTTATTGAGGAGAAGCTATTCAAATGAGGCAAGGGGTCGGGTTTCAGGGGGCTGAGTCTATCTTCATGATGTCCACTGTCAGCAGGTTGACTGACACCTGGGTAGGCCACACCCAAGGGCACAGTAAGAGAAGGGGACACACACAAGGCACTTCCATGGAAGATTCTATCCTAAACAGGGCAAGGGGTTATATTACAAAGGAACAGGTGAGCATAGCTTCACCCATGGGCTGTAGCAAGACACACCCCTGCAGGAGACATGGACCCTCGAACCCAAGAAGTGTGGTGAAAGCTCTGCCACATTTCTGCTGCTGAGCACCTCAGCACCCATCCGGGGAGTGTGACTCAGTCACGCGCAAGGTTGGTCTCCCATATTCACCCACAGATTCTACATGTTCAGACCCACTTTTCTGAAGATTCCACCTCTCCTGCCATAAATGGTGTCTCCCTCTCCTGTGGCCATGCTACTCCCTGGTAAGACTCCTCAGGTGGAGAATTTCCTCTCTCAATACTATCTGCTAGTATTAGTCTGCTCTGTGAATTCCTTGACTGCTGCCATCTCTACCCCATCATTGCTCCAAGGGCTTAGGTTCTTGCTCCTACTATTTTCCACACTGGGGGCACTGCCCAGACCCTCTTTGCAACACATTCTTATCTCTTCCACTGCTGGAAGAGATAACATTCCATAAGTGACAGGATATGGTCTCCTTAACACTCAGAAGAAACTTGTGCATTTGCCCATTAATGGGAATATCAGGATTCGTGATTCCCTTGCTGAGAAGCTGCCTGTCTGCTTTCTTGTTTTCCTGCCTTGGAGCAAACAGGAAATTGAATTTCTCTATTCCAACGTTTTGGTCCACTCCCAACTTTATGTTCTTCTATTTTATGCTATAATTATAGCCATTCAATGAAGTTACAGAAGCCATCTATTGGTAAGACATTAAATATGATTAATCACTGGTTATTAATTACAGGTTTTATTTTCAATTCAATTAAATATTTTACAATGCTCAATGCCTATGGAGAAAAATGGACATTGGATGTTAGAACTCGTAGGAGCCCATGAACTAGATGTCAGGAACAAAGCCTCTTTCTGTCTTAACAGTGTCTGTATTTTTGAGGCATTGTGCAACATAATAGAATCCTGGACTGTATGAACAGGCTGGAGGGAGTAATTTGCAGTCTGGCTAACCTGGCTCTATGCCATCACCACAGTCGTATAACCTGGCCAGCTTATAGTGTGTCAAAATGGAGAACACAGGAGATTATGTGATTATACCAGCATGACTGTACTAAAAGATCACATGTAATTTTTTGTAATTTATTTCTGAGTTTGAACATTGAAATTGTAAGGGGAAATAAACTTGATATTTTCTATTTTAGTGGCTTTCAACAATATAATATATAAGACACTTTCAGAAATAATATGTGGCAATGATAGATACATGGAAATTTTTTAAAAAAGAAAAAAACCCTCTGGAAACAAAATTACAGTCTCCCACTAAGATGTAATCACTATTAGACTGTTGATGTATTTCTCTCAAGTCCTGTAACCATATGAATGGCATATCATATGAATGGCAATGGATATTTTTTATTTGGAAATAATTCCAGGCCAGGCACTGACCTAGATTTGGGGGATACATAACAAACAAACCACCCCTGCTTTCTCAGTGTGTACACTGTAGTGAGAGAGACAGAAAACAATCTAAAAATGAAAGTGTATGATGTGCTATCAGCAAGGTCTAAGTAGAAAAATAAAGCAAATCTGGGGGAAAGTGTTGTAATTTTAGGTAGTATTGTCACAGTCCTCAAAGAGAACATAATTATGGATTTGTAATGGATAAATGATCTGATTTGAAATAAAGCAAATAATTAATTTGAAGTTCTTTATGATATTTCCCTGCTATAAAAGGAGTTAGCCTCAGATTTTGTCAGACAGTGATGTAGGGCCAGTTGCCACAGTACATCTCAAAACCTCAGATGATATGCATCTGGGCTTTAGGCTAAGGTTTAGGGCAAATAAAATAAAATCAGGTTTCCCTACAGCTTCATTTTTTTTTTTGGTGTTAGTCTATTCAGGCTGCTATAACAAGATAATTTAGATTGGATGATTTGTAAATAAGAGAAACTAATTGCTTTTGTTTCTGGCATCTAGGAGGTCCAACATCAGAGCCCCAGTAGATTTGGTGTCTAATAAAAGTTTCAGACATGGCACCTTGCTTTTGTGCCTTCACGTGGCAGAAGCAGCACAGCAAATGTGCTTCAATCTACTTTAAAGGCATTGATCCCAATTTTGAGAAATATCTAAATCACTTACCAAAATGTCTACCTCTCAAAACCCCATGGAGATTAGGATTCAACAATATTTAGGGGGACACCCATTCATACTATAGCATCATCTTCAGAGGTTTTCAACTAAAAATCTGGGAAATTTACCAATGTCTCTTTAATTAGATTTCACTTTGTCCTTTGTTATTTATGTATAAAGAAAATGTTCTATACCAAACTGATATGCCTTCACCAGAGGTAAAAAAAAATATTTTTCAGTCTGCAAATTTTTCTATACAGTTGTAGTACATGATTTTTCTTCTTCTCAAGCTAGGCATATCCACTCTTTTTTTTAGGACTTAAATACTAATTGGGCTGTGAAAGAGAATTCATTTTAACAAATGAAATATGAGAATATAAAGAAGACCTTAAATTATCCTGATCTAACCCTACCCCTCACTTTGACATATTCTCTTTTTTAAAAATTTTTTATTTGTTTTAATTAGTTACACATGACAGTACAATGACCTTGACATATCATACATTTGAATCAGATGGCATATAATTTCTCATTTTTCTGACTATGCAGGTTGTAGAATCATATTGGTCATGCAGTCACATATATACACACAGTAATAATAATGGCTATTTCATTCTACTATCTTTCCTATCCCCTCATCCCCTCCCCTCCCCTCCCATCACTTCTCTCCTCCTAATCTAAGGTAACACTATTGTGTTTTTTTTTCTCACATCTTCATACATGAAGCACCTGATATTCTCCACCTGAAGCTTTGCAGTTGCATGTTGCTTGAATTGGAATATTTATTCCTATTTCCTTCTGAGGAGTTCTGTTCTGTTTTCATTTGTTTCAAGTTTTTATGCTAGATTCCACTCCATCCTATATTTCAATTTTCATACACTGTAATTCATTATATTTCCTAGTCTTTCGCAAAACAGAATATGTTTATCTTGTTCATTGTTGTTATTTATTTAGTAATTGTCAAAATCCAATGTTGTTTTAAAAGGGATGCATGTATTCTGTTACTCTAACAATGTAGTGCCCTAACATGTCTGCCTATCCATATGTATGAATTAGGAGCAGGAAGATAGTCTTCTTTGTCATCTGAGAAGTCCTAGTTCATTTGTCAGCCATCTTTATCTGAGCAGTATAATTTCTGTCAATTTCGAATTGGGTCTATCATATTGCCAGGTTTCAGGATAGGTTGTTTGAGTGTAGAAAACACAGGTTTGGCCTCTTCAACTCTCCCACTTCTTACTCTAAAAGCAAAATAAGGAAAGCTTTCCTATGGCACCAGAATTTCTCTAAGCAGTTTATTCCCTCCTCCTCCTCCTCCTCCTCCTTTTTTTTTTTTTTTTTTCATAATCTGTCAATTTGTGAATTCTTGTCTGTGGTTACCTGGTGGCTTTGCCAGTTCTTACTTGTACAACAGCCTTCAGCAGCCAGGCTGGATTGTGGTCATTCCAGATTGCCTACCATGATTTAATCTACTCTCCACCTTTCAGAAACTTGTCAAATCTCTAATCCACTGATGTTCTCACTTCCCATTCTTGATACAGATACGAATTACTTATCTTTTATTTTTTTTCTTTCAGAGGTAATTTTGAAGTAAAGGAGAGAAATATCTACTCATTTATTATCCTGAACTAGAAGCCCTGCTAGAAATTGCCACACAATATCTTATACAACTCAATTGATAAATCTTTTTAATATTGACAAAGGCCTCCTATATTTGACGATCAAATATGTGCACTATTCAACAGATGTTTTGTTTTTATTTTTTACTTTTGACATTTAACTGCATTAGACATGTGACACTCAGACTAGTACATTCTAAAAGAAAAGATCTAAATTTTGGTTTACAAATAAATAAGAAATTGGCTCAGGACTCTCTAAAGAGTAACTCTATCTTTTTCATACTAACTGCACAACTATCTTTTAGTCTATTTCAGGGAATTTTATATCTCTCATATTTGTTTCTTATATAATATTCTATTATTTCCCTCACTTTATATTAGCTCTCTAATATTTGGCACAATCATAGTTCACAGTTTTTAAGTCTATGTGCAGGTATCTTTTCTATAGGTGTTTTCCTATATTGCTCACATTCTGCTCTAACTATAGGAAAGTCAGTTGCCACAGAAACCAATGCTAAAGCCAGAAACTTCCAACATCACGTCATGTTACTCTCTCCCATCACTTGCTGGAACCTAACCTATTCTCTGCTTTCCACCAAATATGTACTAAAACCTTGAAACATGTTGTCTTCCACGTGTTTGTTTCTTTCTAGAAACTTCAGGAATACACATAGGGCATGAAGACCATTGTTTCAGCAGCTTTTATTAAATGAAAGTTCTACTTTCAAAAGAAGATAAAAATGGGGACCACCAGCTGCTACAAATCTACATGTTGGATTCTTTGTTATGATTGAGCTGAGAGCATTAAAGATCATTAAGCACATAATATATTTCATTCAATGCATTGAAGTTAATTGACAACTCCTATTAACAGCCTCATTTAGAAGCCCTTGGGCCTTTGCTCTATTTGTACAAATAGCATTTTTATGAATTAAAAACATGGGGATGAGTGGTATGCAGGGGCAGTTTTCATCTAGAAGCAATGCAAAAACAATCTTAAAGTGAAGCCATTTAATTATCCTTTGGTAGAAAACATGGCAAACTTGGCTGGACTGTGAAACTCATTTTCAAATGTAGCCAGGCTCCAAATGAATACTTGCCATTCTTGGAAACAACATATTCTTATTAATCCCAGGACATAGCATTAGAGGGGACAAATATTTTCACTACTGGATACCACATTTCAAAGCCAATTGTTAATATGTTATTATATTCCACCAGACCAAAGATTCCACCAACTCTTAGAAATACCATTATTTTATTTTCAAGAAAGAAAATGATTCAAATAAAACGTCTATATATCTTATCAATTTGAAAAGCAAATCAACTTCAGATGAATTAAAATCTCAAAACTGACAAAAGAAATTGTCAGGCCAAGAATTATAAACTATTTAGAGAGTGAAATAATCCCTGTATTATTGGTGTGTTACTTGAAGTGTGTTGTATTTGGGATTATAACATCTTAACACTAAACCTCAGAAATAGCTACCTTCCACGCAGCACATTTGACCGCAGCAGGACTTGCCATAGAGCAGTGCTGCATCACAGATGGGCACTGTTAAGGTCTGTAAACAAGCCAAGATGGCGCCTGGCATTTTGCCAGAGGGAGTGGTTTGTGAGGTGGCACCAGGGAGCCATTAGGTGTGGAGATTGCTGATTGGTTGACTGCTGTATCTAGTTTATGTTAATTAAGATAACCTGTGTGGAATGTATATATACCGCTCCTGTCCTACAATAAACGGCTCCCACTCCTGCTGTATCAATGTACACAAGTTGCTGGTCACCCCCGGGTTATTTTGCTGCAGCCGAACTGTGGCAGGGCACAAGTAAATTTACACTTCTTCAAGAGGAAGGAAAAAGAAAAATTCAACTTCTGCACAGAATGCTACTTGTACATAAGATAGGGAAGGACATAAAGTACAGAGTATTAGAAACACTAGGTTCAATTCATTCATTTTAAACAACATGAAATTTTGACCCCAAAAGAAGAGATGCATTAGATAGAGTCCTAGTGAAGCTGAGAGCAGGCCCAGGGCAGAAGCAGTGAACTCTCCTGTGAGACTTAATAACATCCAGTTGGCTAGTAATCTAAGAGCGAAGAAGGACAGAAATTATCCTTTTGTCCTGTGCAGTTCACATTTTCCAGGTGTTATGGATAACCTGTCCATAGGAAAGCTCTGCCTCACAAGCACCACAGAGAACTGAAGGAGTAATGGCAGAAAGCAACTTGGCTGGCATTTTCTCTTTTAATTGTTTTGTGTTCGTCTTCCATTTTGCACTAAATATTTCACCTCTTGTCTTAGATCTCAGGTTGTTCTTGCACCCAAACATCTCCTATTGGAGTTTCATGCTTGTTTGGTACTCAGTTATCTACTTACTCTTTAGCTGTCTCCTATGCTACTTTGAATACTATAAAGCAGTGTTAATAAATAATAGTTTTTATTGGGTATTAACCCAGGCTTAACAGTCAATAGATTTGTTAAAAAAAAAAAAAAAGGAGTAGATCACTAGTGATTTTCGAGAGATTTCTTCTTACTCCTGGATCCCTTTCTGTTTTGTTCTATGTCTGGTGTATATTATTGCAGGACTTTGTGCCCATAAATAAGCAATCATCTCATTTGCATTTTACTTTGCTCAAACCTCTATGGACTTATAATCAATTTCCAAAATTAAAGTTCAAAAAACATGAAATTACATAAACAATTTATTGAAAACTCTTCTCAATTGGAAAAGATGCCACATAATAATGAGCAATTATTTACCAAATAGAGATCACTGAATGATCATCCTTTCTTCAGAATTTCATAAAAATCATCTACAATGGCAGGAAAGGTGAGAAAAGGATATAGAGTGGAGAAAATTAGAGGCAAGCATTGAAATATGACAGCTAGAGCCGATAGACAAGAGTGGTAAGGGAACTTCATAGGTCAAGATCCAGGAGGTTTGTTTTTGTTTTTGTTTTTGTTTTCATGTAAGATCAGTAGCATTGCTGTGATAGGTTTTCTTGGTTTCCTTTCCTTTTTTTCTTATTTACTAAATAGTAAATAAGCAAATTACTTGATCTCTGTGTTCCTCAGCTTCCTCACCTACAAAATATAAGAACCAAGTGTCACTTATTGCATTACTGTGAAGATAAAATGAGCTCATCAGTGATAAGTGCTGAAAACACAGCTGCTTAGAAGGCAACACTCAATAAAACATCACTATTAACATTATATTGTTTAGCAAGTTAACATCTACTGATCTCTCATATCCAAGATCAAATATCAGTTTTTATTTGATAACTAACTCTGATCCACTTGAGTGGTTTTCATTTTAGCCTCTATAACTTTTGCTTTTATATTCATTTTCACGATTATTTGATCAAAGTTTCTTTCTCCCACTTGACTTTCAGCCAAAAATCTAAGAATCAATTTAAAAACTAAGTTTGCATTTTGTTCATATCTATCTTCTCTATTCATTTGCAGAGAAACACAAACTCCTTACAATGCCCAAAAAAGTCATATAAATGAGTTCATTACCCCTATTCCTATGACACCTCCTCCAACTCTTCCTCACTGTGCTCATTCTCACTCCCTTTATTCGAGCACAAAGAACCTTCTTGTTAGTCCTTCAACAAAACAGGTATATGGGGACCACACACATTTCAGCTGGCTTCTCTCTCAGGCTACAAATTCCTTTCTCTACACTTCCAAACTGCTTACTCCTTTGTCTTCTCAGTAATTCATTTAAATATCACCTTCTTAGCAAAACCTTCTATTGGCCACCTAATTTTAAAAATATAATCTCTAAAACTTACTATCTCCCCTCCACATTTTCCTTCTCTATTTCCATAGCATTTGTCTTTATCTGATACAGTAGGTGCTTAATTAATTACTGCATTTGTGCTCTGTGTTTCTTATCAGATTTCATGCCATATAACAGCAGGAAATTAGCTCTTCCAGGGCCTAAAACTGTGCCTAATACATACCAGAAGTTCAGTTAAATATTATTACTGTGTGAGACTCTGCTACATAAATGAGTAGATGTTTAGTTTGTTCTATATGTCTTTCAAGATCATTGTGGGTCTTGAATCTTCAAGACTATTTATTTTTAAATGAAAATACAATAAGTAGTTATTATAGTGAAAGAAGATGGAAAGATAAGATCTAGCTTTATGTTTTTTGTGTGACTATGGGAAAGAACATTAACATATCCATGATTCATATCCTCACTCACACAGAATTGTGTTAGAAATTGAGTTCTTTGATGTCAGAAGATTCTGGGCTTTACTAGTAGCTATCATTACAACTACTTGTCCTCCTTCATTTATAGCTTAATTCACTGAGATTTTAAGATAACATATAAAAGATATCTTTGTACAAAAATCTCAGGTGGTATAATAATGTTTATAAGACTCCCAGCCCTACAGTGACTAGCTTTGAAAGCAATGCATGTCTGATATCTAACTCAAGTTAGTTAATTTCTTTTTGCCAAAAGTTTAGACTCCAGTGACATTGCAAAATACTTCCCTGTTTTATTATTCTTCACCACCCTCTATCATCATCATAAAAACCTACAACCCATGAAAAGAAGTTGGAGGAGTATACCTGTAAATGAACCATACATATCAATGATAAAATACCGAACCTTAGAAACACATCTAATCCTCAAGCTTTTATTCAGTATTCATTATTGGTGACATATAGCTTTTGCCTATGAAATATTGAAAAAAATAAATATGTCCAATACTTATAGACTTCTTAAAGGAAGTTTCTGGACAAGTCTCCATATTAAACATTGACTGAGAAGGCAAAAATAAATCTTTTCCCCCAAAACTAGTATATAACACTTAGAGGACATGGAAGGCAAAATATGTTCATAAAATTAAAAAAGCAGATAATTACTACATGGACAATATCAGCAATGAAGATTATTGGGGCTATTCTAGCACCTAATTCTACAGTACTAATAAGATGAAAGCTAATGCTGGATTGATTCCAGGCAATGAGCCTTCAGGTTAAAAAGTAAAAGAAATGGAAATAAATAAATAAGTTGGAGAAAAATATATACTAGTTTCATGGATGGGAAGAAAATTTTGTTAAAAATGTCAAATTCCATGCAATTACCTATAAATTAAACATATTCCAAATCATAATCCTAAAAGGATATTTAATGATATTAAAAAACTGATTGTAAGATTTACAAATAAAGACAAGAAATTAGAGTAGCCGATACATTTTGAATTTAAAAAAGAAATAAAACCTAGAACACTCACACAAATACCTTCAATACTTACTGCAGTATTTAAGACAGTGTAGTGATAAAGATGAAAAATAAAACACACTGATCAATGGTACAAAATAGAGAACTTTGAAATAGACTCAAACACATATGGCTAATTTTTGAAAAAGTTTTAAATATGATTCAACAAGAAAAAATCTGCTAAGGATATGATGCTGGAAGGATTGAATATCCATGTATACAAAAGAAACATTGATCTACACCTTACAATATAGAAATTTAAAAATATCTTGGTAAATTATATACTTAAATATGTAGAATTACTATCATAATGTTATTACAAAAAAATTGAGAAAATATTTGTGATATTGAGTGAGCAAGGAGTTCTTAGAACACTGATGGCATGACCCACGAACAAAGGATACATCAAAATTAAAATTCTTTCTCTGATAAAGACATTATCAAAGGAAAAAAAAGCACTGTTAAAACTCAAAAACAGAAAAATAAAAAGACCAATTTAAAATGGGCAAGAGTCTAGAATTGGGACAGGAAATATATAAAATGAGGCTGAAACATATTAAAGTGCCAGAAAGTAAGGAAGTTATTTAGAAAGCACCTTGATAACATGTATTTCAAAGGAGTGCCAGAGCCAATTAAAAGGATTCCCAATAGTGAAACCTGAAAGTGGAAGAGAAGACAGAGGAAAGGAAATTAGGGGAGAGCAGGAGAGGAGAATCCAAATCCTGACATCACCAAGAACTGGGGAGGAATCGAAGTAACTGGGACATTAATAAATTGCTAGTACAAAAGCAATTTTGTACTAGCAATTTATTAATGTCATGGCACTCTAGCTGTTTGGCAATTTCCTATTGAATTAATAATACTTCTACCCTAATGATCCAGCAATATATTTTAATTACTGATCCCAAAGAAATAAAAATGTATGTCCATGTGAAAATCTTTACATGTTTAGACAGTCTTTATACATAACTGATAAAAGTGAAAACAATTGAAAAGCCCTTCAATTGGGGATGGATATACAAATGAATATTTATCCATATGAGTAAATACTACTCGGCATTAAAAAAAAGTTTATTATTATGTGTGTTAATATGGGTGAATCTTAAATGAATTATGCTAAATTTAATAAGAAAAACTCACAGGCTACCTACACTGGGAACTACAAGGATTGAATTCAAAGTGACATAACAAGATCATTTTGGGGGGTGATGGAAGAGTTCTGTGTCTTGATTGTGGCAGAAGTCATATGATCCATGCATCTATCAAAACAAAGAACTGTACAACCAGAGTGATAGTTACATCAAACAGATTAAAAATTGAAAAGCAGCCAGGTGTAGTGGCACAAGCCTGTAATTCCAGTGGTTTGGGAAGCTGAGGCAGGAGGATAGCAGGTTCAAAGCCAGCCTTAGCTACTTAACAAGGCCCTCAGCAACTTAGTGAGACCCTGTCTCTAAATAAAAATACAAAAAAGGACTGTGTATACGACTCAGTGGTTTAGTGCCCTTGGGTTCAATCCCTGGTCTCAGAAAAAAATTAAGAAATAAAAAGCAAAGAAAACTAAACATCGGAGTTTTTCAAGTCTCATAAAAAGTTCCCATTTGTTCTGCTCAAATATGAGCACAGTTTGGAAACAGAATGACATTGTTGTGAATAAATTAATAAGCTTCTGGGCCTATTTATTTGAAATATAATATTCTTTACTCTTTTGTTTTTCTAACCTAATGATGGACTTCATACATATAAAATGCAGGCTTAATTAATTTATGCCATTATTTTATACTCATATTTTTGAAAATTCACAGAAAAACAATCTCATATTTATTTCACTTTTTGTAGGCAAATTAAAAAAATAAGTGAAAGAAATACTGCACATTTTCTCTTAAATTTATTTTTTATTTTTATTTTTTTATTTATTTTTTAGTTTTCGGCGGCCACAACATCTTTGTTGTATGTGGTACTGAGGATCCAACCGGGGCCGCACGCATGCCAGGCGAACGTGCTACCACTTGAGCCACATCCCCAGCCCCCAGCCACATTCCCAGCCCCTTAAATTTATTTAGTGCCTTATGCAAGTGTACATACATTCTACTCTGACACTCCTGGGTCTAGTCCCAAATTAAAACATATGTTTAAGTTTCTCATTCTTACTTCTTCTATGGCTATTTTGGCTAAAACTCATGTAGAAACAACATTTAATGTGTTTCCCATTCAGAAAAATAGTATCTATTAGTTGTCACACACCTAAAAAGTGTGCCATTGATAACTTGCCTGAATTTCAATTCCTTTCCAAATGCAAACCCTTGAAAATCCAATTAGAACAAGAGATTATGCTACATTGATCTCAATTATGAGAGGTAAAACTTTAATCAGTCTTTTAAATTAAGCAGAAAATGAGACCTAGTGAACTTAGAAATCACTCAGTTTATAAAGGAAGATAAAGATTTATTACTAATCTACATATTTATAATTGCTGTGAGATATTTGAGGTGAGAAAGAAGAATTCTAATTGGTTCTTAGAGTCTTTGCTTGGTCCTGAAGAGTTCTGGCTATCCAGATTCTACAGTTCCCAGGAAGACTGAGACTCATTTTCCTGAGCCATGTCTAGGGGTTTTGATTGTCAAGGATTAGAAGTGAGCAATGTTATTTGTATTTTTAACTATTGCTATAGTTGATCTTTGTGTGTGTATGTGTGTGTGTGTATGTTTGTGTGTGTGTGTCTGTGTGTGTGTGTGGTGCTGGGGATGGAACCCAGAGCCTCATGCATGCGAGGGAATCTCTGAGCTATATCCCTGGCCCTAATGGGGCTGGGCATGGGAAGAATGGAGAAACTTTGATTGGGCAAAGGGGAGGGAGGGGAAGGAGGGGGAGGAGGTATGGGGGCAAGAAAGAAAGTGGAATGCGATGGACATCATTAACCTAGGTACATGTATGACTGCACATATGATGCAATGCTACATCATGTACAGCCAGAGAAATTAAAAATTTTTGCTGCATTTGTGTATAATGAATCAAAATGCATTTGGATGTCCTATATACCTAATTAGAATAAATAAATAAATTTAATAAAAAGCAAAAGATTGAGGCTCAGGGCTATATCTAGGCTAATGGTCTTTTCTTTAGTAGATACTGACTCTGTGCTAGAGCTATCTAGTCTTTCAGAACATGCCTTTTCTCCTTTTCCTCTCTGAAGAGAATCCAGTTTTTAGAAGGGCTCCTACCCACCTGAAATAAAGACTAAATTTCCAGTATGTTCTTACAGCTAGTCATGGATGTGGAAATAATAGCAGGATTGAAAGTGATTGAGATTCCTCGGAGAAGTATTTTAAAGAAAGCAAAGTGCCCTCTCTCTGTTCTTCCTTCTTCCTGATGGTTGGATGGAGAACATGATGACTGGAGGTTAAAAAGCCATCTAGGCCCATTAGTAGGAAGCCCAAGATGACAGGCCAGGAGAGTAAGAGAGAATTTAGCAAACTTCTTTCTGTAACAAGGCCAAGAATAAGTATTTTTGGTTTTGCAGGCTAAAGTGTCTGTGTCATCTGCTCAACTCTGCCATATAATGCCTAAGCCACAATAGAGAGTATATAAATGAATGGGAATAGCTGGACATCAATAAAATTTAATTTATAGATATAGGCAGCTGTGGAAAATAGTCTGTTTACATCTGAAAATAATAAGACTGGCTTGCTAAACAAAGCAGAATGTCATATAATCCCCAACCTGCCTCTATATTTTTATGAAGGAACAATAAATCTCTCTATTTAGACATTTTTGTTAAAGTGTTCTACTATGTATGAGCAAAGAGAATCCCAACTGGTAACTGAAAATGTTTCAGTCACTGTAGAAAATGGTTAGTGATTCCTCAGAAAGTAAAATAGAATGACCCCAAAATTTCATTTCTAGGTATACAGTCAAAATACTTGAAGACTGGTATGAGAACTAATACTTGAATAAGTTGTACACATTGATTACCATCAATAGAAAAATTGTAGTATGTGTGTACAATGGATATTACTAAGCCATAAAAAGAAAGAAAATACAGATATATGTTATAATGTGAACTAACCTCAAAATCATCATGCTAAGTAAAAGAAGCTATACATCAAAATGTCATAAATTGTATGATTTCATTTTTATGAAAAGTCCATATAGGTAAATCCGTAGAAGTAGAAAGCAGAGGGGTAGTTTTTGGGGACTAGGCAAAGTAAGAAATGAGAAGTAATGGCTTAGAGAATACAGGGTTTTATTTTATCATGATTGACATGTTTTCGAGTCAGATAGAGGTGTTATATTAATTGCCTCTGATTTTTTCACTTTTAAGTCTTTAATTTTGTGGTATGTGAATTATACATTAATATAAATTAAATAAAAGCAAAAAGAATGATGTTAACATAAATCCTCTCTCTTTATATTGTCTGTATGTTGCATCAGTTTAATTAACTAACACCAGGCTGCTTGATGCAATCATTCTTTGTACATGTTGTTTACTATCTCTGGAATACTTTTTACATCATATATGGCTGGAACATATGTATTCTGTACTATCCAGCTCAACAATGTCATATCTTGTTCATACCTCAACAATGTCTTTTCCACATCTTTTTAATAACTCTAACTACTTTCATCAGGTAAAGTTGTATAGTTCCATTGTGCTGTAATTACCTTTTAACATGTTCTCTCTCTTATTAAACTGGAGATCTGAAATAACAAGGATCAATTAATAAATCTGAATATTGTTCTTGTGGGGTTATAGTAGATGCTGCACAGCATTAGTTGAACAGATTAATGAAACCATGGATTCACCCACATATATCTTTGTTGTTATTTTGCTGAGGATTAAACTAAATAGAAGAAGAATCTGGGAGAGCTAGCACCACTGTTATGATTATATGCTTGATAATCTTCTTATAACCATTTAATTCTAAATTAGATTATATGAGTCCTTCAAATGAAGTGAGTAGGAAATTGAACATGTCAAATTGTCAAATTGTCAAATTCCAAAAAACAAAAAATCTTTATATATATATATATATATATATATATATATATATATATATATATATATATATATAATTACAATAAAACTTCTTGTTTTCATGGATCCTGTGGCAGTATTTGGTGTCAAAACATTTTCTAGGGCTTGAAAAAGTGTCTCCCAAAGGCCCATGTGTTAAAGTTTGGTCTCGGCTCATGGTGGAGATGCTAGAACCTTTAGGAAATGGTCCTAATAGGAGGTAATTCAGTCATTGCTGGCAGTGCCTCTGATGGGATATGACTTCTGTCCCTTCCTATCTCTGTTTTCCAGCCACCATGAGGTGAGCAGTGTCTTCCATCATTCATGCTTTCCATGATGTGCTGCCCCTACTGTAGTCCAAAAGCAATGGGACCAATTGAATGTGGACTAAAACCAAAATTATTAACCAAAATAAATCACTGCTCTTTTTAAGTTATTTTGGTATAATAATGGAAAGCCGACTAACATGCTATTGAATTAGGAACATGTGAGAGAAGATCAAATATACCAGAATTCTTATCTGCTTTCTGGTTCTCTGACCTCAGGAAAGTTACTTAGTATATCTGTTTCTCAGATGACTTAATCTATAAAATGTAATAGCTATATATTCAAGAACAAAACAGTGATAGAAAAGATATCTATTGGTATATTATATAATAGCATTTAACAAGTTAAGTTCTTTTCATCATCATTATTATTTCCACCAATGGAATTTTAATTTTCATTACTGTTACCATTACTTTAAATCCCCTGTTATTGCTCAATTTATAATCTGTGGCTTTTCTTTGAATTTCTTTTTTTATTTTTTAATTTGTTTGAATTAGTGGTACATGGGAGTAGAATGCATTTTGACACATTGTACACAAATGGAGCACAACTTCTCATTCCTTTGGCTGTACATGGTGCAGAGTTACACTGGTAGGGAAATCATACATGTGTACAGGGTAATAATGTCTATCTCATTCCACCATCCTTTCACTTTTTATATCTCTGTTGGATGGTGACCAGTGTAAGTCACAGCATTTGTAATTTATTATATGGCCAATACAAATATTTGTGAACATTTTAATCAGGGTGATAAATTGCCAGATTTATGATTTCAAACAGTGATGTTTGCCCGGTCTTTATTATTGGTTCCAGAATGGATAAGGTTTAAAGTAAAAAAAAAAAGGTTAGAAATGTAATAATATAATAATCCTAAGAAAGGATGTTAACATCCATGCTTCAAGATTATTGAATCAGCAGGTATAGAATGAAGCAAGGAGATATGAACCTGAAATGAGATGATGAATTAAAAGTCTACATGAGAAATAGTTTTAGTGGTTTCCCACTTATAAACAAACAGGCATTCCAACAGTAAAAGTCTGCAAAATCTTTTCTAAACAAATTTAAAATTATCCAAATACAGCTAAACCTTCTGGTACCCAAGAGTAAAGCAATATCATTTGGTGTTTTTGGCCTGCATCTTGGCATCAGATCTATTCTGTTAAATATAGTGGCCCTTAATAACATGTAGCTATTGAGTTTCTGTTGAGTAATATGAATTTAGATATCCTGCTAATGTGAAATATACATTTGATTTTGAAAATTTAAAATGAAAATGATAATATAAACATCTCATTAACAGTTTAGTAAATTGATTACATTATGAAATGCAATTTTACATATACATTATTCATATATACAGATATATGTCTATACCTATGTGCATATATGTTTATATAGGGACATATAATATGGCTATCAGAAAATTTTAAATTGCACGTGTGGCTTGAGTTGTATTCCTATTGTTCAACTCCTCTTTAGAGAAAATGTGCCATTTTAACCTGTTCTGTTCAAGTAGACATGGTCTATAGCCAGTTTTCATGTGACAAAGAGAAACTCACCATTAAAAAGAGCCACTTAAGTAATGACAGAGGAAACCCACATTATTAAATATAGTGAATGGAGGAGGTCTTGATATGAGAAAAGCCAGCAGTAAAAATTAACAAAAATAACTAAAAGTAAATGAAGAAAACAAAGGTGATAAAAGGAAAAAATGAAGATATTTCAAGGGGCAGACAAATAGAAGAAAATAAAAACAAAAAGTTATTTTAAAAAAAAAGAACAGAGAGGGAAAGGGAGAAGAAGAAAGAAAAGAAAAAGAGAAAATAAAATTAAACCTCTAATTAACAATAGATTCAATTATCCTAGAAAAAAATATCTGAACTGGAGGTTCATGTGCAGTTAAACATTTGGTGAGTGCTAAAATTGGATATTCTGGTAGGCTACCCAGATATATCTTCAGTATCCAAGACTGACTTTCCAGTTTCCCTAAGCATTCCTATAGACAGCTCAAAGCTGAATCCTCCTCAGTAATTTTTCATGACCAAAGGAAGATGTCTTGCTTCATCTCTGAACAGTCACTACCTATGCATGAGTATAAATGCATGTCCCAACTCTTGCCTAAATTCAGGCCATCTCTAACTTAATTGTTCTGATTGTACCATAATTAATTTTTCATTCTTTACCCCTCAACCACTAAGTGGTGTTCAAAATATCACTCCCTAATGAAAGTCCCATGCAAATCTTCAACAGCTTAATTCAACTACTGGTGATAGGAGTGGTCTGAGAATATTGTCATTAAATAGGACTTTAGAGCTAGGTTACTCAATGTCTAGCAGACAAGGAGAATAGTCTAATGATAGGTTTACTGCAGGTAGCCTATGTTTACTGGTATTTGGTGTACTTTCACAGGTGATTGGAAGTTTCAGGGGAAGAAGACTCTTGCCAGCATACACTGGAGAAAGACAATGTAAAGGTGAGGGTGTCATCATAGATTTAAGACTGTATGTGCAGGCTGGAGAGATTCCTAAGGAATACATGAAGAACCTCATATTCTGAAAACTTAGATCGGAAACAAACAAACAAACAAACAAACTTGAGTCTTTGAACTAAGTTATAGGGCAATAGAATACCACCAAAAGTTGAATTATCGAACTTGATTTTTTTTTTCCTTCTTTTTCCAAGGAGAGGACCATAGTTAGCAAGTGAAACCTCTGAGTCTAGGGATAGGGATATTTGTGTTGATACACTCAAGAACCATGAAATTTTGGGGGGTGGTACTTCTGTCACTTATCACTCTTCCCCATCTAGGGCTCCACTCTTGCCTGGGAACAAAGAGATATAGATAATTTGAAGATAAAATCCCACCTCCCTTTCCAGATTTCAGAGTTAGCAACTTAGGTTTGGTAACATGACCTTGATGATATCCTGAAGGAACTGCAGGAGTTAGGGAATAATTAGAGAATGTATGGGACTGGATCCAGATAATTCATGGATCAGGAATGAGACATGATGTTGGTTATGTGAGCAATTGTTATGGGAACATTATTTCATGATGTAAATTTAACATTTAGATAATGACCTCAGAGTTAGCTACTCTCAGTGAAGTGGTAACTCCAGTATTGCTGTGAAAGAGGAAGGAGGAGATTAAGAAATTCAGAAAAGGGGCACATCTGCATGGCAATACAACACATGACCAGAACTGCATCAGCATGAAAAGACACTGAGAACACTGATTACTAAGGTGAGAGAACATGCTGCTGAGAGGCACCAGCATCACTAAGAAACCCAGAAGTTGCTGTCCTCTGTAAACCAGGCTGATGTCAGAGGATGCAGCTATAGAAATGGGCTAATTAATGGCAATGGAAATGAGAGGTTGCTATGATAATGGAAGCCAGATGGTGGTCTTAATCATCACTATGAAGTCTCTGGCAATTAAGGTAATTGCATTTTGAGAGAAATCCAAGCTTGGCTCAAAGTGGCTATTGATTTCTTAATCTTCAAGCTGCCAAGTTGACACCAAGAAGAAGTGGATTATCAAACACTGCAGTTTTATGGGTAATTCTCCTCATTGCCCATCTCAAATAAATGTAAAGAACAATAGGTATTGGGTACCTTCCCTGAGAGCTAACTCAGATCCTTACTATGGTCTTTGCTTCACTACCAAAAAGGGAACCCTTGTTATTGCTTTTAAAGAATATGTTATATATTATGATTGTCAAACTGCCCAATTCTTCACCTCCTTTCTGAATGATTTTCTTTTCATTTTTAATATTTTTTGGGAGAGCAGTAACCAGGGATTGAACTTGGGGGTACTCAACCACTGAGCCACATCCCCACCCTATTTCATATTTTATTTTGAGATAGGGTCTCACTGAGTTGCTTAGTGCCTCATTAAGTTGCTGAGACTGGTTTTGAACTCACAAACCTCCTGCCTCAGCCTCCTTAGGATTACAGGCATGTGCCACTGTGCCCTGCTGCTTTTAAATGTGTTTTTTTTTATTATCGAACATCATTTTGGATAGGAAAATGAGCAATGGATATCACTCAAAGATCCTAGACTTAGAGCTACAAAAAAAAAAAAACCTGATATTTTCTCTAAGGAAATAAAGTGAGTACATTTTTAGTGATGTGTGAAGTCATTCTATCACATTAAATGGATTATTTTTTAAAATGTGTCTTATGGAAAGAAAGACATATGATCTCTGAGCTAGCAAGGCATAAAATATAGTGGATGACTCTTACTGTCTTCTGTTTAGCATTCTTTCTACCTTCTTCAGCAGGGTCCATTGTGGAATGACCACTGTCTCAATTTCATTCTTTGATTTTGCTGAGACTGATCATCACCTCGTACCCACAGCTGGGTGTGATAGAGATGACTATTCTTCCTGTGTACATTTTGTGTAGGTAACCCAAATGCAAATATAAAATCCCAGCCAAAAACTATTTTTACTACAAGCATTAGAGAAATACTGTTTGACTGTACTTGCTGAGGAGTGTCCTTTGGAGAAAAATCAAGACACCAAGGAAAAACACAGAGAAGAAACCGGAAGAGTCCTAATATCTAGGATGTCATTTGAGCATCCAAATCTAGCAATGACCATAACAGTCTTCTCCAAGCTTCAAAAATAGAAATAGCCTATACAGTTTTTGTTGCCTTAAGCAGTTTTGATTTTTTTAATGGATTCCAATAAATTGCAGCCAAAGATTCTGGGCGATTGTATCATTAATTCATAATTTTGTATATCACAATTCCAAATTTATTTTTAATTACATCAAATAATCAGAGAAGATGATGTTAATAGTGTTTCTTTTTGAAAGTTATTTAAAACATGATGTGCATTTTATATTGTAAGGTTAGGCACTGGTGACCAAAAGGAGGCAGATTAAAAGCTGCTGAATGAGGCTTTATTGAGATTTCCTCTAGGGCAAGACCCTCCAGTCCAACAGAGCAGGTCCAGGGAGGGAGTCACATCCTGGATTGGAATTTCATCGGGCTTAGGGCAGGAAGGGAGGGCTTGGGACAGGAAAGGGAGGTTTTTAGGGGCCCTTGTCCTCCTGAGGTTGGTCAGGGGATCTTGCTCAACTCCACATCCTTCCAGGATTAGTCAGGAGACCTAGCTGATTAACAGGTGGTTATCACTGCTTGTCTGTCGACACTTGATTGGTTGTTCTTTTGTGCCACCTCAAACCGACCTAATGTTGTTGTCACAATCAACACTCTTTGGAAGACAGAATTTTTATCTCCCTTTGGTGCCAGTTCCCTTTACTTACCTCTTGTACCCTTGCTCTCTCTCACTCTTGCTCTCTCATTGTTTCAAATCATCCTTAACTGGGGCAAATCTACACATTCTATGAGGATGCCCTCCCTCCTCACTCAGTTGCTTTGAGAGCACTCTGGTTCTAACAGCTCTTTAGGTAGGCTAGTGGATAGAAATTTAAATAAGCAGGTGAGTAACAATAGCCTAGCGGAAGTTAAGAGAGAGCCTGGTGGTTGGTAAAGCTAAAAATCACTCCCTCTCTATGTTGATGAAGAAAATAAACTCCTGTCAGAAGCCAGATATCTGAATCCAACTTTTAATTTGGCCTGAGCTTCACGTCAGATATGCATTTTGGCAGTGTGCTGCCTACCTGTTCAGTGACTGTTTCCAGGTACATTAACTGATCCCTGCTTCTTTCACCATCATGGGAAATCTCCATTCTTTCAGCACTACACTCACTAATATTGTTATTAAGATTTTTCACATAGACCTCTTCAAGTGCCATACAGTGATTCAGCCTATTCCTGGCCTATGTCTTCTTTACTTCTTCATGTCTATTATGACTTAGATATGGTGTCCCCCAAAAGCTCATGTGTGAGGCTAAGAAAGAATTTTCAGAAGAGAAATGATTATGTTATGAGAGTTGTTAGCTAATTAGTGGATTAATCCACTGATATGAATTAACTGGGCAGTAATGGTAGGCAGGTAGGGTGTGGTTACAGGAAGTAGATAACTGTAGGTAACTGTGCCTTTGGGGTTTATTTTTTATTGTCTGTGAGTATACTGCCCTCTCTGCCATGCCCGGAGATGCTTATGTCTGCCACATACTTCTTCCCTGAGATTCTGCCTCACCTTAGCCCAGAGCTATTCACCATAGACTAGATCTCTAAAACCATGAGCCAAAATAAAATTTTCCTCCACTACATTATTCTTTTCAGGTCTTTTGGTAACACTGACATAAAAGCTGACTAAAACAATGTCTAAAGAGAAGTACACCAAAATAAAATCTTTCCCTTTAATACCTTATAATCTTACGTTTTATTTCATTCCATTTCAGGGTATCCTCTTTAAGTAGAATTCTATTAACATTATATTTGATAAGAAAGACTTTAAAATGCTGTAATGTGAAAGATTTCTTTCCTAAATTCCAGAACTTTGATTTTTTTCAGTTTAATAAATTAGGCCACAGGGTAGGCATATTTAAAGTTCATATTCTTGCTTACATCCTAAATGTAAGTTCCATTTCACTCACAAAAAAAAAAAAATGTTAAGCGGCAGGAAAGAATGCCAGTATTTCCACTCATACTTAGTATTTTCATTCAATTGGCATTCTTGATCTGCTATTTAAATTCTCTTTGATTTAGGCTTTGACCTTTAATTTTGCTGAAATTATGTTAGTCTTGGTTCATCTCCCCTAAAAACTATTATCACTTCCTGCAAATTGTTTCTGTTATGAAATGGTATCCTAATATTCCTGCCAGAATAATTTCATTAAATATTCCTTCATCAATATAACAAGTGTCTTTCTCAAATATCTTCAATGATTCCTTTCTATCAATAAAACAAAAGCCAGTAATAGACATAACTGGCTTATATAACCTCTTTTAAGGTTTTTATATTGAATGAAATACTTAAAATGTAACAAATTTTTATTCTTATCCTACAATCTTAAAAGAGAAAAATTTGATACACTGAAATCCCAAGTGGTATTTTCGTGCTTAAAAATTTCACAGAGTATGTCCATCTCTGTAGGGGTGAGTTCTGTGTGTTCTTTGTAATCTATCTTTCATAATCTTGACACTGTGATTTTAAGAATGATGATGTTTTATTTACTTTTCAATTCCCCAAGTTGAAAAATGGCATAACATTCCCCTTTCCTCACTTTTCCATCAACACTCAACTAAAGTACATATTCCTTTGTGAAGGCTTTTATTCTTCACCCCTAGAAGGACTAAAGGACCTGTTATCTCTCCTCTGTCTCACTATAAATTGTCTTTAATTTCATCATATGATGTATCATATTGCAGAGTTCTCATTGATTTATTTGTCTGTCTTTGCCATATGACTTGAATGCAGAGAATACATCTATTATCTCTGTGTTCATCCTAAATATTATATTTCCTGGTACTTTGCACATATTTGAATGAAGCCAAAAAGATGGGCTCAAATAACTATTGCCCTTGTAGGCTGATAGGCAAGATAACTAAAGTGAGTAGAAAGTAAATAGAAAAACAATACCATCCTAAAATATCTTTTTTAAAAAAAAGAAAAGAAAATCAGTCAAAAGCCAGACACATGTCTCTATTATATCCTGACTACTGAACAGACCTGAATAACAGATTCAGCTAAACAAAAAGAAAGTTGATTCTAGTAAAGCTAGCAAGTTTACATGCCACCTTCCCAGAGACAAGGAGAAATATACATTAATTCCAAGACACATAGCTCAGTTACAAGTGAAATTCTGTATCATTGATTTTTTTTAACATGTAAGTGGAAGAGATGTGGAAAATATTTGACTGTAACCACAGAAAACTGGGAAGTAACAGATTGCATTGTTACTGGAGACAAATGTGAGGTAGTTACATATTATGTAATATGTTTCCTCACTTTGAAAACAAAAATGAGGCAGCATTATCTGCAATCAGCCCAAGAACAGTGAGATCCAAATTGAGTGACCTAATTAGATGAAGGTGGTGGTAAAATGCTATGATCAAGCTGGGTATGGTGGTGCATGCCTGTAAACCCAGTGACTTGGGAGGCTAAGGCAGGAGGATTACAAGTTCTAGGGCCAGCCTCAGCAAATTAGCAAGGTCCTAAGCAACCTGGTGAAACTCTGTCTCACTTTTCCATCAAGAGTTGGGGATGTGGCTCAGTGGTAAAGTGTCCCAGGGTTCAATCCTCAGTATCCAAAAAAAAAAAAAAAAAGGAAAGAAAGAAAATTAAAAATATTGTGATCCAGCAAAAGGCTTCCTTAGAACCTCCATGCACCTAAGGAGAGCAGGGAATACAACAGACTCATAAAGGGCATGGCATTGAAATCATGAAAGTAGAGGAGAATTTAATCAGCATGAGCAAGAAAGGCAGTGGCTTTCAAACAACAGAAGCAAAGTCAAAGGATTTGAGGGATCTGCTAATCTATACCCTGAGTTTAGGAGATCAAAGAGTACAGGTCTGGATGCTGGTTGACTGTGTAATCATTTCATTTCCACCACTAATTTCTCTTGTGATTTTGACAAGCCCATGGCTTTCTCTGGCCTTCTACCTTTTGATATGTAAAATGAAAATGTTTGGCTAGACGACAACTGAGCCATAACTATGCAATGGTTTTCCTTAATCAGAGTCAGAAAGCCATCAGTTTCCCCATTTCCATGGGCCACACCTTATTGCAATTTCTTTTTTTTTATTGTTGCTCGTTCAAAACATTACATCTAATTTGATATATTTCACAGTTTGATTCAAAAGGGTTATGAACTCCCATTTTTACCCCGTATACAGATTGCTGAATCACATCAGTTACATCAATTACATTTCCATTGATTTACATATTACCATTCTAGTGTCTGATGAATTCTGCTCTCTATCCTATTCTCTACTATCCCCCCTCCCCTCCCCTCCCCTCCTCTCTTCTCTCTCAACCCTCTCTACTGTAAAACACTTCTTCCACTTGTATTATTCTTTCCTTACCCCTCACTTCCTCTTGTATGTAATTTTGTATAACCCTGAGTATCACCTTCCCTTTCCATGCAATTTCCCTTCTCTCTCCCTTTCCCTCCCCCCTCTCATCCCTATTAATGTTGATCTTCTTCTCCTGCTCTTCCTCCCTACTCTGTCCTTAGTTACTCCCCTTATATCAAAGAAGTCATTTGGCATTTGTTTTTTAAGGATTGACTAGCTTCACTTAGCATAATCTGCTCTAATGGCATTCATTTCCCTCCAAATTCTATGATTTTGTTGTTTCTTAATGCAGAGTAATACTCCATTGTGTATAAATGCCACATTTTTTTTATCCATTCATCTATTGAAGGGCATCTAGGTTGGTTCCACAATCTTGCTATCGTGAATTGTGCTGCTATGAACATCGATGCAGCAGTGTCCCTGTAGCATGCTTTTATTAGGTCTTTGGGGAATATACCGAGAAGGGGAATAGCTGGGTCAAATGGTGGTTCCATTCCCAGCTTTCCAAGAAATCTCCATACTGCTTTCCAAATTGGCTGCACCAATTTGCAGTCCCACCAACAATGAACCAGTGTACCCTTTTCCCGACATCCTCGCCAGCACTTGTTGTTGTTTGACTTCGTAATGGCTGCCATTCTTACTGGAGTGAGATGGTATCTTAGGGTGGTTTTGATTTGCATTTCTCTGACTGCTAGCGATGTTGAGAATTTTTTCATGTACTTATTGATTGATTGTATGTCCTCCTCTGAGAAGTGTGTGTTCAGGTCCTTGGCCCATTTGTTGATTGGGTTATTTGTTGTCTTTTTGTCTAATTTTTTGAGTTCCTTGTATACTCTGGATATTAGGGCTCTATCTGAAGTGTGAGGAGTAAAGATTTGTTCCCAGGATGTAGGCTCCCTATTTACCTCTCTTATTGTTTCTTTTGATGAGAAAAAACTTTTTAGTTTGAGTAAGTCCCATTTGTTAATTCTAGTTGTTAACTCTTGCGCTATGGGTGTTCTATTGAGGAATTTGGAACCCGACCCCACGGTATGTAGATCATAGCCAACTTTTTCTTCTATCAGACGCCATGTCTCTGTTTTGATATCAAGCTCCTTGATCCATTTTGAGTTAACTTTTGTGCATGGCGAGAGAAAGAGATTCAGTTTCATTTTGATGCAAATGGATTTCCAGTTTTCCCAGCACCATTTGTTGAAGATGCTATCCTTCCTCCATTGCATGCTTTTAGCCCCTTTATCAAATATAAGATAGTTGTAGTTTTGTGGATTGGTTTCTGTGTCCTCTATTCTGTACCATTGGTCCACCCGCCTGTTTTGGTACCAGTACCATGCTGTTTTTGTTACTATTGCTCTGTAGTATAGTTTGAAGTCTGGTATCGCTATCCCACCTGATTCACACTTCCTGCTTAGCATTGTTTTTGCTATTCTGGGTCTTTTATTATTCCATATGAACTTCATGATTGTTTTATCTATTTCTACAAGAAATGCTGTTGGGATTTTGATTGGCATTGCATTGAACTTATAGAGAACTTTTGATAATATCACCATTTTGATGATGTTAGTTCTGCCTATCCATGAACAGGGTATATTATTCCATCTTCTAAGGTCTTCTTCTATATCTTTCTTTAGGGTTCTGTAGTTTTCATTGTATAAGTCTTTCACCTCTTTTGTTAGGTTGATTCCCAAGTATTTTATTTTTTTTTTTTTTGAGGATATTGTGAATGGAGTGGTTGTCCTCATTTCCATTTCAGAGGATTTGTCACTGATATACAGGAATGTGTGTTGATCTTATATCCTGCCACTTTGCTGAATTCATTTATTAGCTCTAATAGTTTCTTTGTAGACCCTTTTGGGTCTGCTAGGTAAAGAATCATGTCATCTGCAAATAGTGATAATTTAAGTTCTTCTTTTCCTATTTTTATGCCTTTAATTTCTTTTGTATGTCTAATTGCTCTGGCCAGTGTTTCGAGGACTATGTTGAACAGAAGTGGTGAGAGAGGGCATCCCTGTCTTGTACCAGAGCTTAGAGGGAATGCCTTCAGTTTTTCTCCATTCAGAATGATGCTGGCCTGTGGCTTATCATAGATTGCTTTTACAATGTTGAGGTATGATCCTGTTATCCCTAATTTTTCTAGAGTTTTGAACATAAAGGGATGCTGTACTTTGTCGAATGCTTTTTCTACATCTATCGAGATGATCATATGGTTCTTATTTTTAAGTCTATTGATGTGGTGAATAACATTTATTGATTTCCGTATATTGAACCAGCCTTGCATCCCAGGGATGAATCCTACTTGATCATGGTGTATGATTTTTTTGGTATGTTTTTGAATCCGATTCGCCAAAATTTTATTGAGGATTTTTGCATCTAGGTTCATTAGAGATATTGGTCTGTAGTTTTCTTTCTTTGAAGTGTCTTTGTCTGGTTTAGGGATCAGAGTGATATTGGCCTCGTAGAATGAAATTGGAAGTTCTCCCTCTTTTTCTATTTCCTGAAATAGTTTGAAAAGTATTGGTGTTAGTTCCTCTTTAAAGGTTTTGTAAAACTCTGCTGTATACCCATCCGGTCCTGGGCTTTTCTTAGTTGGTAGTCTTTTGATGGTTTCTTCTATTTCCTCTATTGTTATTGGTCTGTTTAGGTTGTCTATATCCTCCTGACTCAATCTGGGCAGATCATAAGACTTAAGAAATTTATCTATGCCTTCACTATCTTCTATTTTATTGAAGTATAAGGATTCAAAATAATTTCTGATTATGTTCTGTATTTCTGAAGTGTCTGTTGTGATATTACCTTTTTCATCCCATATGCTAGTAATTTGGGTTCTCTCTCTTCTTCTCTTCGTTAGCATGGCTAAGGGTCTGTCGATTTTATTTATTTTTTCAAAAAACCAACTTTTAGTTTTGTCAATTTTTGCAATTTCTAGCACATAGTAAGTGCTGAATCAAGGCTTTCCAGAAGGGGATAGGACAATTACTTTCATTCTCTATTCTTCAAAATTAATATCCAAAAGGTTCCAAACGTCTGACCTTCTGTTTAATATGGTTTGAAGAAAAATGGGAATTTTCTTCCCTCCCCTAACTAATAACTCAAAGAAACTGATTTTTGAGCAGCTGATGTGGGGTTTGAGGACTGGAAATTTCTGGAACCAATTACCATGTAAAAAAAAAACTTATGGTATTTTAAATTTACTTTTATTGAGACATGATATTTGTACATATTTATGGAGTATAATATAAAATTCGAAATATGTGCACAATGTGTAATGATTAAATTAGAGTAATAGGCACTTTCATCTCCTCAAATATTAATCATTTCCATGTGTTGATAAATGTATTTGCTTTTCTTTCTTTTCTAGTTTTTTTTAAACTATACCATAGATTTATATAAATAATAGTTAACCTAGTATGGTATAGAAAATAAAAACTAATTCCATCTGTCCAACTGGTTTGGTGCCATTTATCTAACCTCTTCCTGTTCTATCTTCCCTGTTCTTTGAATCTTTGTGTCCATCTTTCCACTCCACCTTCTGAATGACTGACTTTTTAGTTTACTCAAATGAGTGAGAACATGTGGTATCTATCTTCCTGTATCTGGTTTTTTATACTTAACATAATGACCATTCATTCATTTAATTAAAATACCAGGATCATATTCTTTAATATAAATAATATTCCATAATATGTATATATGTATGTGTGTGTAAATGATTATAATAGTATATATATATATGTGTGTGTGTGTGTGTGTGTGTCTGTGTGTGTGTGTATGTGTACATATACACATACACACATATGTGTGTTTGCTGAGACTGTGTCAAGAGTGCTTTTTTGTAACACATCCCAATCTCAGCTTAACCCCATGTGAAACTTTAACCTCACTGGTATTTTAAAATTTGAATGCAATAATAAATATTAGGCACCATGAATAGTTCCTAATGCTTGAAATGCACTCAATAGAAAATAACTATAATTATGAAGGCGTATATAATTTTCACCATTATTTTACAAAAGGAAGTGGGTTCTCCCAGAAACTAAGAAGCATACTTCATGTTGCTAATGTTTTTCTCATTCTATAAACATCCTTCATTTGCATATGTGATTTGTTTCAAAATAACATGAAAATATCTTTTATATGTCTTGACAAACTTTATCAATATTTTTATTATGCCAGTAATTTTTGAGAGAGAAAAGTTGTAACAGTCAAAAACCCTAAGTTAATATCCATGTCTTCACTGTGAGACATATAGTAAATTCTAGACTGAATTCCTCTGAAGGTCAGGTAAATAAACTCAGGCCCATCCTTCTTCCAGGTCTACAATGAAGTCCTTCTCTTTCTTGGGAGAGCAGGAGGAGGAATTTGAATGGCTTCTCAGTTGGTGGAAAAGAAGGGATGATCATCGTACTTATTCATGATTCTTTGCAAGTTGTATACCTGCTACTTTTCTCTTTTTCTTCTATGTTCTACATACAACTGCTGGATTGATCTTCCCAAACATAATTCAGGTCATGGGTCTTTCCTGCTCAAAATCGTCAACAGTTTTTCAGAGCTGATGGAATAAACTCATGATTTTCAGAATTAAAAACATTTTGAGTTGATCATTTCAGAAATCACTTAATTTTACCTTTACTTGGCACATAAACCCATTTTTGTGTAGATTTTATAAACTTCAGGTCTCCTTTTAATTTAGTAATTTATCCATGCAATTTCTGCTTCTGCAGTCCCTCCTCATGCTTCAAGTCTCACTCTAAAGTGGTTCTTTTGTCCATAATCCTTCCAGTCTCTTCCCTGGAAAAGATGAAATTTCTCCCCCATCAACATCCTATGAATGATCTGTCCTTATGTTGCTTATCACTTTCTACCTTCATTTTAGAAGCATTTTGCAAAAGGTGTTGTGTGCAACAGTAGTCTCACAAGTCATTGAAGAGGGAAATGCGATTAGAATAATGGATCTTTGTTCCCTACCAATTGCACAGGATCCTCAGAGCACTCAGAGAAGCCTCAATTTGTGAATTTTCAAGGGTGAATGAGGAGTCCTCTGTGCATGTATTTAAACTAATTGAAAATAGACCCCTGGGTCTCATGTAAATAGATTTCTGATGGTGAGCTTGTTGGGAAATTTTGACTTATAGTTATGTAATAGTGCCTCATCTCTTCCTGGAAGGAGATGTTATTAATGGCCTCATAGATATCATATATCTTTGTAACTGCATCAGTGACTTCCACACTGCCAAGGACATGATCGCTATCAAAAATGTTGAATAATCAAGTGATTAAAGAATTAATAAGAGACAGATAATTTTCCATTCTTGTTGAGTTATCAGAGAGATGATGTAACAACACTAATCCTTCTCTTTTTAATTTCATCTTCTCTTTCTGTTTGTTGCTCTCCTTTATCATTGCCTTTTTAGATACTATAAAGATCTAAGCACTTACTATGTGTCAGAAGATGGACTCAATATTTTTCTCTGTGACCCTTACTAACTTCAATAATTCCTTGATGTTGAGATTAACATCCTAATTTATAAATGAGAAAAATTATATTCAAAGAAGTTATGTGAATTTCCTAAAGTAGTAAAAGTAGCAAATAGCATAACCAGAATTCAAGCATAGAATATCTCAGTACAAATTGCATTTACTTTCCTGCCAAACTATTCCACTGAAGTATGTGACTATTCATTCTTTGAGTGCTGAATACACAGAAGACATGTGTACCTTAAAAAGAGAAAGAAAGAAAGAAAGAAAGAAAGAAAGAAAGAAAGAAAGAAAGAAAGAAAGAAAGAAAGAAAGAAAAATTTAAGCTGAATGCCTTCACATGCATGAATGATGTAATTCTGAGCCATCAAACAGTGATAGGGGAAATCAAAATTTCAACCAAGATACTCCATCCAAGTTCTTTCAAATTTCATATTTCACTTTTGTCTATCTTCAGAGACTAGATATAAGGTCATATGGAATTATGAGATAGCAAGTGGATGGAAAAATTTTCCTGACAAAAACCTCTTCAGTTGTCAGATCCTCCTGAGTTTATGGCAAACAAATTAGGCTGTCTGACATTTGTTACTAGATGGGTGCTTCAATTAGTTGGAAATTTCTTATTGTAAGATAGAAGCTCTAGTTTATGAAGCACTCACATTTACAACTTTGTGACTAACGTACTAATCATAATTGTAAATAGTTAATGAACTATTTTGAAATTGATGAAACTCTTAAAAGCATTGTCTTATTCACAACTCTAATATCAATTGTATATCTCTTGCTTTTATAAAGACTTTTAATGATTACTTCATTAGAAAACAGGAACTCAAAATGAGTGTCTTGCCAATGGTACTGTAACTTATAAAAGAATGGGTGAAATAAAGTCATATTCTCAAACTCTGTGAATTTTCTTTACCTAATACCATAGAAAGAACAGTTAGAAGAAAGAAAGGGAAGTAATTGGTTTATGTTATTAGTTGAAAGGAATTAAATTGCTTTTCTATCTCTCCCAATATCTATAAAGTTCTATGATTATTTCAAACTTCCTTTTATTTAATTCAACCAAACATTGTTATCACTTCACACATAAAACAACATGATAGGAAAGGTGTGTGAGATCAAGGGCAGAAAAGGGCGTAGTGATTTGCTAGACTACCCAATGGTGCTGAGAAGTGGTTTTATCCTAAGTGTTTTAATGTGAATGGCTATTTCAGGCATATATTGCTTCAATAATATTTCATAACAACTGTTTTATAAGATTTAAAGAAATGTTTGATGATGGGCCACAGCACACATATTTGGACAGATAAAAGAGCACAGAGAAAATCAGCTGGAGCTTTGGGGAAACCGCTTATCTAAGGCAAGTAATGTACAGTTAGGTTTTCAAGTTTTGGTGGATTGACTAATTGGAATAATTTTTGTGAGCTCTGGGATGGTCCTAGTTGTCAAGTGCCTGACCCCACAGTGATTAGAGGGGATGCATGTGAAAGTCCATTAAAGGAAATGGGTAGGATGTGGACTTCATTAACTGTTCAAGAAGGGGAACTGACTTGCCTATAGCCAGAATCTTAAAACTGGGTCAAAAACAGCATTTTTTAAAAATATCATATTGCGACAACTTTCCCCAAATTTTACTACCTGAAATAATGAGCAACTATTTTCTGTTCATGCAGCTGTGGTTTGACTGGAATATTTTTGCTGACCTTGGTTGCTGAATTCTGCTGGGTTTCACTCCATGCTACCCGTCTTCTTTATATCTAGTCTAAATGTTTTTTATTTATTGAGACCTTGGAAAATAGTTGAGTCACATTCCTCTCCTGGCATCAGCAGAAGCACAAGAGCATAGGCCCAAGAAGCATTTCTAAACCACTTGCATCATAACTGTTGACATCCTGTTCATGGCGAAGCCCAAAGTCAATGGGTAGAAGTGGGCACATCTTGCAACTAGTGGGAAGAATTTAAACATTACATGGTAAAGGGTGTGGATATGGGGTGGGGGGAGAGGGGTGAGGAATTGGAAAACATAATTGGATCTATCATAGATTTTTTAAAAAGAAAAAAAATGGAGAAGAATTTTTTTATAAAAAGAAAAGGATGGAAAGATTAAAGATAGACTTACAAGGACAAGGGAAGGAGTATGTAGATACAAAAGTTCTCCAGATGAGGTACATGCCCATGAGGGACTCCAGAGTCCCCTGAGGAGAGGACAAAGTATTCCCAAGTCATTGTGTGCCCTGCATGACCTCCCAGATTCAGGTTTCCTGATGTCTTTCTACACTTGAGACTTGGCATTATTATTTTTCTTATGCAGTCTGAGGAATACTATCAAGCACCAAACTTTCTGTTTGTACATTTCCAAATGTATCTTTTCCTGTTAGAGATTGTGGGTGATGCAATGCTCAGATTCTATATTTGATCTTGAATTTCAGTTCTTCTTTTGTGTGAAGACTGTGAAGAAAAAGAGAAAAGAATTGCCCACTTCCTCTTTCACTTCTTTTTCCTGTGTCTTGCTTTTTTTCTCTCTTCATTTCTTTATTTCTCACACAATTTCCACCTCTTTATTTTTCCAAGCTATTCTTTACCTTTTTGCTTATATTTTCCCCTTCACCCCTTGTTCATCACTTACTTCCCACTATTGTTTCCACCTCATTTATCATACACTTTTTCCTCTCCTTCCTCTCAAAGGGCTTCCTAAAAAGTTTAGTGAATGGGAGAAAATCATTAGAATCGCATTTAATTTGGCTATTTCTTATTATTACAAGAACTTAAAGGGTTTTCAGGGGGACAATTTTCTCCACAGCTACTAGGAAGAACATTTTAAATCAGAGCACGCTTTGAAGTATGCAGCAAGGGAGAAAGGGTCAAAACAATCCTAATTTCCCAGGTGAGCATTGGCATTAAAAACAAAGCAAAACAAAAAAGATCAAACAAAAGTGATTATGACCTAAAGTAGTCCCTGGGGCCAGGTTACAGAGAATCACCTTATCTTCAGAAAAACTTGAACCTTCAACACCCCTGTGTATTTTCCAGGAAGAAACTACTTCTTCCTGTTCCTGGCTGTCCTTGCAGAAAGAAAAAGCTTTTATTACTCCCTTGGACCTGGAACCTTTCATATTCAATCTCAAAGGCAAGCTACAGAATTTTTCTACTATTACAGAGCCCTATAATTACTGTTATTAATCTTAACATCACGGGCTTTAACTTCAAAGGGTTCTTGTAACCTGAAAGTCTTTCAAAATATAATGGTGCAAAAAATAAATCACCCTTTCCAAGTGGCATCTTTGCTTGGTAAATGCCAGCACTAAGAAGGGTATAAACATATTCCCCAAATGGGTACCATAAACTGGGAAATGACACAGTGTCAACCATAAACATGTCTTTGCCACAGTCTTGCTTAAAAATGTCCTCACTCATGAACTTTGAGAGAAGCCTTTCAAATAGTATTTCAAAAAGAAAATCAATAAACCTGCAGAAACTCTATTTGGCCCCAAAAGTTTGAGCCCTATCTGCTGCATTTCCCCATGGCATTTCCTTCCCTCCTTTATCAATCTCTTTCTCTCCAGTCACAGCTGAATCACTGAGATGAGACAAATACCTCTCAGTACCCATTAGCAGAAGATGGGCATTCACTGGAGAAGAGCAAACCTTTTTTCCTAAAGTATTTCACTTCCTTCCTGCCTGCCTGCCTGCCTGCTCGAGACAAATGCACTGTGGTCCTGTACATACATAGGTGCAATGTGAGTGTGCACATGTGAGGTGTGTTACAAATGCACTCTGTCAGGAAGAGGCAGTGAGTTAGCTTCAACCACTGATGTTGCTTAGTAAATTAACTGATCTAATTACTAGTGTCAAAGAATATGATTGCTAAGGGAATAGGGCAAGTAACTGGCAAATATGTAAGTAGGAGAAGCAAGGAAGAAATCTGAATCATGGGAGGTGGCCTTGACATGGACGGAGAGAATAAAATCGGGATGCAAAGAAGCATGGGAGCCCAGGAATCTGCTCACACTTGCTTTTCTCTCATCTCTGCCTCCCTGACTAGTCAGCCTGCTTACCTGTTCCTCCGATGTCACTAAGAGCCCATCTGCCTTAACTATTTTGAGTGTGATTCTTTGCTGGTGTATATTCTGTTCCAAATTGTCATTAATATTTTTTCAGAAACTTTTCTTTTCTATACTATGGGATATGCCCATTGCTCAACCTATCACACTATTTTCTTCTCCTATAGCTTTCCATCATTCACACTATGTTGGGATAGTGTGCATCACACCTTGACTAAACAAGTGGTGATGAAAAGGTATTAGGACTTTACCATTGTAAATGACAGAATAGGACTCTCAAACTCTTCAAAGCCAACATGCTGTACACTCATTGCCTGTACTACACTGCCTTCCTTCCAGTGTTTACTGAAAAATGATAAAATGCAGAAACACTCCATTATGTGTGTATTTGGAAGTGTGAGAGATGAGAGAAAGCAGGAAAATCAGATTGATCAAATGTTTTAGAATTTGGTGGATGTCTTGAGAGTTTAAAATCTTGATCCAAACTAATTTAGAAAAAAAAGTCTTAAGATTTTATTTTTAATTGTTTAATATTGATAAAGACTACAATCACTGCCTATCCCTTATCTGAGAGCTTACTTTAAAATAAAGAAGGGAATCTTTTACTGAAGCAAATATAGCCCCTGGCAACAGTATAATTGTTTTAGGTTTTAGCCAGTTTTTTTTTTTTTTTTTTTTTTTTTTTTTTTTTTTTACTGTTGTGACCAAAAGACCTAACAAGAACATACAGAGGAAGAAAAGTTATTTGGGGGCTCATGGGGTCAGAGGCCCTAGTCCATAGACAGCTGACTCCATTCTCTGGGACCTGAGGTGATTCAGAAGAGAGTGATGGAAGAAAACAGCGGGAACATAACTAGGAAGGGGGAGGGGGAGGGGAAAGGAGGGAGTTGGGGAGAGAAAGGGAGAGAGAAAGGGTAAGAGGGGTGTCTGGTCAACAATGATAAAATATATATGCCAAAGGCGTGCCCCCAGGAACACACCTCCTCCAGCCACCCCTACCTGCCTACAGTTACCACCCAATTAATCCCTATTTGAGAATTAAGGCTCTCATGACCCAAATCATTTCACCTCACACATGTGCTTTTTGGGGACACCTAATATTTAAATAATAATAAGGTCCAACTACTTGAAGTATCCACATTGTTAGTAGAAGAAATAACTTGACACTAGCCAGAAATCAGGAACGTAGTTAATAATTTGATAATGCATGAAAACTAATTATTCCATGCTTAGATTTAATCTTGGTGTATTTCAGTGAATAATACATTAAGAACATAAGAAATGGAGTGATTATGGTATTTCTTTGAGGAACTTTTTTTTTCACAGAATATATGAAAACAAAATGTAATAAATAGATTTGCAGATGGAGAAAGTTTAATGATATTTTGGAATAATTTTGTCTATATGCTAAATAACAGGCATAAGGTTTAGTATGGACTTGTCAGATTTCTTTTTCCACCTGCAACAAATCTTAGCTAACTGGATATGTTGATTTAGTATTTGCATTTATATTGTAATTCAGTTTAATAAAATTTTCACTTATAGTTCCATAAATTGAATTTATCTCCTCTCATTCATTTTTTTCCTTTTTTCCCATTTTCTGCACTTAATTTCCTTTTGAGAAATATTTTTAAAGGGAGTTGGCTACTTTGTTTTATTTTTAATTGTTGATAAACTTTTATTTATTTATATGTGGTGCTGAGAATCGAACCCAGTGCCTCACACACACCAGGCGAGCCCTCTACCACTGAGCCACAGCCTCAGTCTCAGCACTGAGAAATGTTTTTAACCCTTTAATGACAGTAACAGACTTCTGTGTTTACTCAGCGTTTATTTGCTCTAGTGAATGTCATCTCTTTCTATGTCTACAAATTTAGCATCTTGTTTTATTCTCTTAAAATTTAAATTCCTTTTCCTCTTTGATAAAGGCTCTTTTGTAGACTGGTTTTGTTTATTTGTTTGTTGTTTTTGTTGCTGTTGTTTCTCTAACTGAATATTGTAGACTAACTTACCGGAGAATCAAGTTTTATTCAACTCACAATTCTAAAGACCAGAAAGTTCAAGCCTAGGTGGCTGCATTGGGAAGGTCTTTCTTGCATGGTGAGGACTCTGCAGATAGCCAAGGCATCACACACACACAAGAAAACAGAGCATCCTAGTTCAAGAATCCTATTCTTACAAAACTGCAGTGCTATTGGGCTAGTGGTTAAATCTGTTGACTTCATTTAACCCTAATTATCTCCCATCTTCAAATACCACAGATTACTCTTCCATGCTCAATACCACAGAGATTAAATTAACATAAATCATTGTGGGGGCAATTAAATCAAAGAAGATTTTATATAAATTTGGCAAGGGCTTAAATGACAATGCTTGTTCAAAATTTTCTTCTAGTATCCCCAAAGAAGGAATATCATGTAGTTTGTAAAGAGCAGGGTTTAATATCTGAAGAACTTCAACTATGAGTCTGAGCTTTGCTTCTCATTAAATGTGTGATTTTAGATATTACACCATCATTGTATTTTATTTTTAGTTTTTGTAAAACTGAACAGATGTAATGCTTTCCATTCTAATTTCATAAAATTTATGACAATCCACAAATGTGAAATATTAAAGATGTGACAGTTTGTCACAAATAGTCAAGTGCATTACACATGGACATATACGCATTAAATATCAGCTATAAATTTTAAATTTTCAAATCATTTTGATTAATATATATGCATATATATGTAATTAAAATATTTATTGACTCAGAAAGCATTTGAAGATTTCAGTTTTCATTACCATTATTGTGATCACCAGAAGTCAACCTATGGAATATGTTCAAAATCCAATTTTTTCCAACAGGGTTTTTTTTATACAATGGGAAACAAGGTTGATATAATCATCACATTCCTCAAGGATGTGAGACCATATGAATCCTAAACACCCAGGTTTTTTGTAGAGAATAAAACTAAAAACTTCTTACTGAAGTCTAGAAAGTCAAAAAATGGATTGTAAATTAGTACAATCACAGTGGAAATCAGTGTGGAGGTTCTCAAAACACTAAGAATAGAATTGGCACTTTTCCCAGCTATATCATTTCTAGGTATTTATTCAAAAGCACTGAAGTCAGAACACTATAGTGATACATATATACCCATGTTTATGACAGTGAAATTGACAATAGCCAAGTTATGATACCAACTTAGGTGTCCATCAACAAAAAAAAATGAATAAACAAAATGGAATATTATATATGTATATATATATATGTATATATGTATATGTGTATGTGTGTGTGTGTGTGTGTGTGTGTGTGTGTGTGTGTGTGTATATATATATATATATATATATATATATATATATATATGAATGAAATGGACATTTATATAGTGTGTTGGTCAGCTTTTCAATGTTTTCACCAAAATACCTGGAAAAACAACTTAAGAGGAGGAAAAGTTAATTTGGGGATCATACGTTCAATCTATCGTTGGTTGGCCAACTCCACTGCTCTCAACCTGAGATAAGACAGAACATCATGCAGGAAGAGCATGGTAGAAGAGAGCTACTGAGTTCATGGCAGTGAGGAAACAGAACAACAAAATAGAACAAAATATAGTCCAAGGGCATATCCCAAGTGTACTTCCTTTAGTCACACCCCACAGCCTAGTAGTGCATTCAGATTATGAATCTGTGAAATAGACTAATCCAATGAAGTGGTTACAGCTCCCATAATCTAATCATCTCACTTCTGAACATTCCAACATTGCCTACCACATGAGGTTGTTTTTTTTTTTTTTTTTTTGGAGGGGGTGGGGTGTTGAATATCCCAAAAGCAACACCCAGTCATAAAGAAGCACAAAATTATATAATTTTGTGGAAAATGGACTGAACTGGAGAATATTATGTCAAGTAAAATAAGCCAGATTCAGAAGGTAAAGGGCATGTGTTTTATCTCATATGTAGACAATAGAAAAAAAGGGGGGAAAAGACTTTCATGAATAAAGAAGGGAGACCAACCAGGATAGTAAAAGATGGGGACTGGAAAACAGAGGAGAGAAGGGAAAGGGGAATTGACAGGCAACGAAATTAACCAAATAATTTTATGTGGCTATAAGAATGTATCAATACTTCCCACTATTTTGTATAAGTATAAAAATCCACCAATTAAACAAAACAAAATCACCAAAGCTAATTGTTAAGGGCTAAAGAACCTAACCTCCATAAATTCACATGTGGAAGTGCTATCCCCCAACTACCTCAAAATGATGGTATTTGGAAGTAGGCTTTTTAGAAAGGTAATTAAGTTAAAATGAGCTAACTAGGATCCTTAAATCATGAGAGTAGTCCCTCATCAAATATCATGATGTCTTTACAAGAAGATAAAATTAGGACAGAGTGAATACATGGAGGAAAAACACCCACCTACAAATTAAGGAAAGAGCTGTCAAAAAACTAACCCTGTCAACACCTTGATCTTAAACTTCTAACCTCCAGAATTGTGAAAACTTTCTTTTGTTTAAACTATCCAATCTAAAGTACTTTATTATGGAATCCCCAGCAAACTAATACACTAAAGCAGATGCAAACTAAATCTCAGGTATACCCAATCTTTATTGAAAACTTTCTACTACCTTATAATTCTCCCCAATTTTATTTTTTTTAAAGATTCTCTAATTAAGAGAATAATTACTTGAGTGGAAAAACAAATAGAAAATCACTTAGCAATGACATGATAAAGAACATATACTGAAATAGTTATTACTTTAGGATGGCATAAAATTAGATGATACAGTTAGCCATCAATTAACAATTAAAGTAGACATCAATTAACAATTGTAAATGCCCATAACCAATCTAGGTTAGTACAAATAAGAATGTTCTTTATAAGAATGGTTATATTCTAGATTCTCTCCTTGTTTTACTATCCTGAAATACTTTTCCATTCTTACATGCCACAGTGACTTTGCCTCATATTGTACCAGGTTATATTGGTCATCTTGAATAACAGATTATTAGATGCTGTGTTAGCTTTTCATCAGTATGACCAAAATACCTGACAAGAAATTATTTAGACAAGGAAAATTTTATTTTGGGGTCATAGTTTCATAGGTTCAGTCCATCATCAGTTGGCTCCATTGCTGTGGGACCAAAGTAAGGCATTACATCTTGGATGAAGGTTGTGTGGGAGGAAAGATTCCCAGCTCATGGCAGCCAGGAAACAGAGAGTGAATAGGTAAGAAGCCACGTCGCAAGATATAATCCCGGCATGCCCCCAGTGATCTACTTCCTTCAGACACACTCTATCTGTCTAGAGTTAGCACACAGAATTCCACTTAAATTATTAAGCCATAAGTATATTAATATACTGATTCAATTCTTATAATCTAATCATTTCACTTCTGACAATTCATACATTGTCTAACATGAGCTTTCTTGGAAAATACCTCATATCCAAACCATCACAGATGCTGAATAAATGTTATTTTTTAGTGTATGTAGAAAAGACCAGTTGCCTATTCTAACTATGCTCATGGAAGGCACCACCATCAGAACCCAAAGAAAAAGGAAAGAAACAGAAAACCCTGTGCTGGCAATGAGGAACACAGATCCCAAAGAATATAGAAACCAAGAAGAGATAAGAAAGCCATCGTTGACTCCTATGAAACAGCCAATCCCAAGGAGTCAAATCAGAATTATGAATATGGTTGCAGTGGATTTCTTATGAAATATAAGTGATGAAACTTGGGCCAACTTGTGCTTCCACATTCATAGCTACTATTCAACTCTCTCAGTACACTTCTGCAGACAAATTGTCATTTATACTCTTTCCATGACCTTAATACTTAATACTTAAAATTAACTCTTCTTATATCTTATTTTTCTGGCTTAAAGTGCCATTCAGCTTAAATAAAGCCAAATATTTTTAAAATGCCTTTCTTTCATAAGCAGCTACCATCACTTATCGACTAATGGTATTCTCCTGAAAGAATTTATTTGGTTTTTTTAATGTATGTAAGTACTGCAGCTAATGACTACAAAATTTTTCTTGGATTAAAAAAATATATGTATTATTATTACAGACTCTTTAATAAACATCATATAAATGACAAAAATTTTCATTAAAATCCATAGAAACAGTTACAAAAGACAGTTTGAGACTTTGCTTAAGCTATGCAATTTTTTTTCAGTCTTGATTCTTAAAAGTAAGCTGTAGAATTTGGTACAATAGTGAGATTTGCTTTCCATGTTGATAAATATTGAAATTACAATTCTCAGCATTTGAAATGAAAATGAATCCTAAAGGTTCTGTGATGGTCGTTTGAGCTCCCCCCTCTCAAATCTTGCACTGTGTAATTCACACCTAAATATTACAAAGAATCAATTTGTAAGGGAGTCATCTTTATTCCACTTAGATGAACTAATTTAACTTTAAATGAATGTTCTAGAAAATTTGCTCAGAGTACGGATATCCATTACATTATAAAGGAAATATTATATCTTTCATTGGGTGAAGCAGGGAAACTTTTTAAGAAATCTCCTAAATTCTGACCATATTTTACTATAACAACTTGAAAAACAGTTTGAATATAAGCAAATTATACAGCAGCAGATTGGCAGTGGGTTGACAATATTCTGGACCTCATGGGATTTTCCATTATTATACCAACGTTATTATTGCAAACTTACTAAAGCAATTTTATTTGAAATACTAAGGACTTTATCTTCAATTGTTTCATTTTCAATTTTTGAAAAAAGCAAGTAATATTAAAATGATTAAAATGCATAAGCTAGTGAAAATATATATAAATATTAACAAAAACAGAACATGGGAATTTTTCTTTAAATAACTATACCCACTGAAATTCAAATAACCAGAGAAATTAAAGTGGTTGTTTTCTTAAAGTCCAGCATTTTTAATTAAATCTACACATTTTATTGCAGGCATAAACATCACTTTCCTGCAAGCAAAATTATAATTTAGAAAATGCTTCTACAAAAGGAACACAAGGACCTTCCACTTATGGATTCTAGTAATTTACTTCAGTTAAATTTTGAAAATCCATGCTCTTTTCCCAACTAGAAAACATAAACTGCTGGAAAAGAGAAGATTTTAAAAATATTTCCTCATAGACCCCACAGTAGTTAATAATTTGAGTAACTATAGGATCACCTAGGCAAAATTTAAGGCTGTTTATTAGCTGAAAATGCTAATATCATGATAAGCTAGGAATATCCAGTGATCCTGGAGCCTTCTTATCTCTCAGTAAGTCCCCAGGAAATTTCAGTAGCCCAAAACTGTTTTGGGGTCACAGATAATTGAATTCAAACTGCAGATTTACACTTTCTGCCAATGTGGTCTTAAACAAGTTACTTTGCTACACAGTTCAAAGAGTGTTGATGTTATGGCAAGATTGCAATAAATCACCAGCTCAGTCTTGAAGCCTGAGTTGGAACCATCTTTCTTCACCAGCTGGTGGTCCACATTCACCAGCTGGCTGGCCAAGGAGCAGGCTGTAAGTCTACACTCTATGACACCCTTGAAGGGTTAGAGCACACCTTTTAAAGCATGTCAGTATATTGATCTTAAGTGGCTGTTGCTATGATTTAAAACCATAAACAAAAATCATGAGGTCTAAAATTACAAGCAGAAGGAGAAGTAGATCAAAACTACCCTAGTTGAGTACAAGTCAAAGAATGGTTACAAACATCTAGATAAACATTAATATTCAATGCTGTTAGGGTACAGTTGGGGTACATTGTCCAAGAAAAATGGGAACCAAAAAGACAACAATTTTTACATTGTATAAGAATTGCTTGTTGGGGGCTGGAGTCTTGGCTCAGTGGTAGAGCACTTGCCTAGCATGCATGAGGTACTGGGTTCGATTCTCAGCACTGCATATGAATAAATAAATAAATAAAAGTCTCTGGTTAAATAATAATAATAATAATAATAATAATAATAATAATAAAGAACTGCCATTTTGTTGCCAAACATGCTATGCTAAACAACTGTTGATGGATACCGAGGAGGGATGTTCCCATAGAAGAAACATTTCTTATGTGACATGGAATCTCAGGGTAAAATCAAGTGTGTTTAGTCATTGCCTTAATAGCCTGGCCATAACATTGAGGTTCTGCAGATGGGAACCCCAGGGTATTTTTATTTCTCAAAGAATACAGGCATACTCAAAAACTGCCAGAATCAGGACAATGACTAGCTTTAGTCGACTCAGTTTTACATTAGATCCCACACTATTTCTTCCTATGATGTATCTTTCCTGAAACTGTGTATGTAGTAAATAAAAAAGTTTAAGAAAAAAAAGTACTATGTGAAGATCACTATAGAAAGGCAATGAAATGAGTGTGTCCAATCTGATTCCATGAGTTGAGAAGGCACGAAGAGCTCAATAGAAAAATCATATCACATTGGTACCTAATTTTGTTGCTATTCAAGAAACTGAAATAAATTTATCATTTTCCTTTTAACCTAACAGCATGGTATGGGCACCAAAATAGACTGGTAGACCAATGGTAGAGAACAGACGACACAGAGACTAACTCACAAAATTACAATTATATTAGACAAAAGTGCCAAAAACATACATTGGAGAAAAGATGGCCTCTTCAACAAATGGTGCTGGGAAAACTGGAAATACATATGCAACAAAATGAGATTAAACCCCTATCTCTCACCAGGCACAAAACTGAACTCAAAGTGGATCAAGGACTTAGGAATTAAAGAGACTCTGCCTATAAAAGAAGAAAAAGTAGGCCCTAATCTCTATCATGTGGGATTAGGCCCCAACTTCCTTAAGAAGTCTCCTATAATGCAAGAATTAAAACCAAGAGTCAATAAATGGGATAGACTCAAACTAAAAAGTTTCTTCTCAGCAAAAGAAACAATCTCCAAGAGAGCCTTTTAACTTATATTTTTCATTTGGTTGGTTGTTTGGGGTACTGGGGATTGAACACAAAGGGCGCTTATGCACTGAGCCTTTTTTGTATTTTGTTTAGAGACAAGGTCTCACTGAGTTGTTTAGAGCCTTGCTAAATTGCTAAGGCTGACTTTGAACACGTGATCCTCCTGCCTCAGCCCCCTGAGCTGCTAGGATTATAGACATGCGCCACCTGGCCCAGCTATGTTTTAAACATCTACTAGTAATGTTAGACCTACCAACACTTGAGTTGTTTGGATCTATCTCCATTTAATAACTGAAACTTTGGCATTTCTTTTGATCTTGCAATCATAAAAGCAAAAAATAAGAACCACAAAGAGCACTGTGATGAGAATGTTTGGGACTCTCTGATTTCAAATTGCAGTTTTCTTATCTCCAAAAGGAATCAATGCCAATGATAAAGATTTGTATGAGGCTTAAATTAAGAAATATTTCTACAGTGCCTGTAATATACCAAGAACTAAAAAAAATAAAAGAATTCCTGTTTGTGTTTATTATTTTAGGTGCAAAGGGATTTTAAGTTAATTTAATACATTAATTTTATTATGCACATGTTTACATAAAGTCCTCAGTATTTTTTTCTTAATTTTTCTATCATCACATAAGCAAGTTAACAGCCAATTGAGAACTGCTAATGGGACCTCTCTACTTCCTGAACTGTCTGTCTAAAAATGCAACTAAACCAGTGAGTCCAAATTATTTATAATGTATATTTTACATTAGACTTATTGATATCCACCAGAATTTGGACTTCAACAAACAGACATAAATCATGGGAAACTACAGTAATCATGAACATTTATTTTTTAAATAAAATCATATGCTTTTGTTATTTTTTTCAGCTCAATTCACATCAAACTCAAAAAAAACTATATAGAAGGGGACTAAAAGGACTATTCAAGTATTCAACTAAGAAAAATTCAATTATGACCAGTGGGCCATACTTGAAGAAATAAGAAACAAAGTGTCTGGAAAGCATTCTTTGCGGTAGGGGTTCAAACAAAGGGTTTTTCCCTGAAGTTTTATTTAACTAAAAATGCACTTTCTGGGAGCCTTCTGAGTTGTTCTATAAGCACTATTAATGTAGTTTTACATTAACGAGCTAGCTTTCTCTTTTTCCTTCTGTAAAATATGCATTGTGCTTGGATATATAGCAGGGAATAGGATACAACATAACTTTTATCTTCAAGAATTCACAGCACAGTGTACCTAGTAATAAAAATTCATTTGACTGATACACAAAAAAATCTAAAACTTTGGAAAGATGTACTTTGGAAGAAGCTCTTTTATCACTTTTATTATGAGTTTGAAATAGTCTCTAAATATCCAATGACTTATTAGACTATCTAGATCATATGAAATGGAAACCAAAAAGGAAGGAAGATAACAGATCTAGAAGGATGTATCTATTTTCATGCTTGGATTTAATCCCATGGGTTGTAAAGAACCAGTGAGAGATTTTAGTAAGAGAATTGATATGAACAAAATTCAGTTTTAGAAGTATCATTTAGAGCAGTATGGGAAAGGAACTGAGAGAGGGTAGATGTCCTGGGGGAAAGGACACCAACTTCAAGATTATTTCAGTACCCCAGATGAGAATAAAGCAGGAACTGATGGGATGGAGATGCAAAGAAAGTTGTGTATGTTTTGTGCTCCAGGAACAAAGTCTCAGCTCTCCACTTCATTACTTCCTGTGTTTGTGTATCATAACATTTTATAGTTCAGAGATTCCAGGAGGGCATGGATGGTAAGTACTGCTCCACCTTCTGCACACCTCAGCCCCGAGTCCCATGTAATGAAACATCTCCAACATCATCAGTTTATTCTGGGAAGCAATAAGTAAGGGAATGAACAGGCTGTCTACAGATGTGGTCATATTCCATTTTGACAATATTCCTGTCACTATAAGAGACAGTCTCCATCTTCCAATCAGAAAGTAAAACGCTGTGTAATAATCACATACCAAACTTGTTTTGTCTTAAATGAACCCCCTTATTCCCAGCTGAAGTAGGGCTATAAATAGGGGAAAACTACATTCTTTCTTGCTCATTTTTTCTGCTGTTTCCCTCACACCCACATACTTAACAAAGGTTTCTGATCCCTCTAGGAATTGTTAAAAAAGGAAAAATGATCAGGGACAGGGAAGTCTTACCACAAGGTAGAGTCTCTCAATATCAAGACTTTCCTCATGGGGGTGTTCCTGTAGATCACTCAAAGAATGTCACCACTGCCATTTTTCCCAGAGGTCACTTAGTTTCCTCCAAAAAAGTTCAGAGTGCACCATCATTACTTTCCGTAAAAAACTACAAAAAGGATCTAAGACAATGTCACACCCGATTTCTTTGCATGGAATCTATTGAGCTAATGAGGCAGGAAGGTAGACCTCCCATAGGCAGATAGGATAAGGCCTTGAGGAAGGGAAGGAGGGAGGAGAACAACATGCCATTCTAGAAAGAGACGGTCTGTAGAACATTCTGTTACTTGGTGTCCCTAAGAGCTTCATCTGCAGTGGTTCCTTAGCACCTATTACTGTTCCTAACAGCTTCAACCACAATAGCTCTTCCTTAGTTACCCCTATGCCTACCCCTAGCAAAGATTGTCCACCAAATCAACTCCTGAAGCACTTCCTTGCCTTCACAGATATGCCAAACCTCAAGATTAGACCCATTCTTATTGGGAATTGGACTCAGGGGCACTCAACCACTGAGCCACATCCCCAGCCCTATTTTGTATTTTATTTAGAGACAGGGTCTCACTGTGTTCCTTTAGCACCTCATTTTTGCTGAGGCTGGCTTTGAACTTGCTCTCCTCCCATCTTAGCTTCCAGAGCTGCTAGGATTATAGGTGTGTGCCACTGTGCCCAACTTTAGACCTGTTCTCTTAATTATATAAATAAGGGATATTATGAACTTCTGACTGGCTTATTAAACTCAGAACTTAGAGAGTTTAATTGGTCCATGCTAGCATACCCCATTAACATAGTCCCCACCAGTCTATAGGGATGGATAAAGAACATTAAAACCCCTAGACAAAGACACCTGTGGGCATCCCTCTTTAGGGACACTCCCTCTTCAGGAGCTCTTATTTCTTTCTGTAAATCCTGTTAATATGCTCTCCTCCTTGAATCCATAGATTTCATTCCTCAAATTTAGGATACAAAGAACTCATCCATTCATGCTATGTGTTACACTATCTCTAGTCCATGGAAATATTGCACTGCTCCTCTTATGGTGGGAGTCTATTCAAAATGCAACTCCCCACTCCCCCTTTCCCTATCCCCAACACAGATTACATTCACATGTACTATAGTTGTCTGTGACATCATGTCATGATGTCACTCAATTGTTGAGAATCTTTATCAAGCTCTTCCAAACAGTTTTGTGGAAGAAAAGATTCTCTAGTCTTGAAATGAACGAGGGAACACCTGCCATACCATCCCTCCACTTGAGCACAGGGGCAAAAATTCATCTGAGATTGACACAAATTTTCTTGATTTACCCTTTTAAAGTCTCAAGGTGGATGTAGACTATCAAAGAGTTGTAGAACTCATTTTTTACTAGTTCCTCTGTAAAACTGTTTCAAGCACACATTCTAGCTTTTTATAATATTTTAACTACAGATTATTTTAAATACATTTAACTATAGTTTTGCTTACCCCCATTCTCATGCTTCTATGCTGGATTAATTTGACACAGATTAGAATAATTTCATCCATAAACATGTCAGTGTGTAGCTTTATTAGTTTTCTATTGATGTATAATGAATTACTTTAAATCTATTACCTTAAAATAGCACCCATTAATTATCTAACAGTTCTGTTGGTCAGAAGTCCAGGTAGATTGGACTGAGTTCTCGGTGCAGTAGCTTACAATACTAAAACCCAGGCACTGGCTGATTAGGCTTATTTATCTGGAGGTTTATAGGAAGAATCTGCATCCAAGCTCCTTTGGTGATTGTCACAATCTAGTTCCTTTGCAGCTCTAGGTCTGTGTCAGTGTCTGCCATCTCTCAAAGCTGCTGGCATTCCATCTTGTGATCACATCTTCAACTCATCAACAGTGTCCTTTTCATGCTTCAGATTTCTCTGACCTCCCCTTGTTTATTCCTGCTATGTCTACTGGCAGGAGAAGGAGATTTATTTATAATACCTCTTGTGATTGCACCAGATCCAAATGAATAATCCAGCACAATATTCTCATTGTAAGGAGCAGTTGATTAACAGTAACTTTATCACATCTAGGAATTCTCTTTGGTCATGTACGATAATATACCCACAAGCATAACAACTCATTTTCTTCACAGGTTCTAGGACTAGGCAAAGATACATTTGTGGTACCATTTATAAAATTCTGACCATATGAACCAACTTCAGTGAAGAAGTAAAGGAAGTCTTTGCTCTATACCCATTCTAAATTCCCAGGGTTGAACTAGCCCATCCAATATTTTTGAGAATATATATTTTATAAGTACAGTATAATTGATCCATGGAATCATCTACAGTATAAAAGAATCAAAATTGAATAGTGTAATTTTTTCTTTGGAGTTGAGATTTGAGAGGAAAAAATAAATAAAACTATGAAGAGGCCAAGCTTGACCATATCCACATATCCCTTGCTTCTGCCCAGCCTCAAAACTTATTTTAACTGCTTTATGCACATGGTCCAGTTGTAGCTCCTAAACAGGTGTAAAGATGTCAAAATAACAAGATAAATAACTCTTAGGGAGATAAGATCTATTCTTATACTTCTACAGGGACATTTCTCTGAGAGAATTATCATTCATTTTTCTCATTTCTGTAATTCCCGTATCACAGCAGTCTCCTTAGTCACACCACTGGATGAAACTAACTGGTGAGTCTACTTCCAAGTGTGAACTGTGTAATTTGGGCTTTTCTACCCTTATTCCTGTCAACAACTGTTCTCTAACCTGTGGTCACAAACTTTTTCCTCTTTGAGGACAAACAAAAGTCATAATTTCTTCTTTACACTCTTGTCAAAACTTATGTCCCTGGGACTGGGAATGTAGGCCAGTGGTAGAGTACTTGCCTAACATAAACAAGACTCTGAGTTCAAGTCCCACAGTGGGGATAAAAACAAAAATTTAGGTCCCTGGGTTTCAACTAGTTCTGACTTGGTATATTGGATATAGTAATTCATGTATCTATTGTTAATATTTTGTTCATTACTCTTATTTCAGATATCATATTGACTCTATAACAGCAGCCTTGTTGTGCCTTATCCCAAGCTGAAATAAACAAGGGAAGTTCAGAAACTCTAGAATGCAGATTCTGGAAAAAGGGGTTTCAGCATGTTTGTCCCTAAACAGGTCAAGTCTGTTTTAAAAATCATTTTTCTGCTTTGTGGTTGAAGGAAAGTTTTCCATATTTTGCCAAATATAATTTTGAAACTATTTTTGCTCACAACAACATCATTTGCTACATCTTCTTTAACCTTTACTTTTAAAAAGTATCTTGCGTAAACCAAACACTTAGGGGCATGCAAAAAAAGAAAATCTCTGGACCCTAGGAATTTACAGTTCAATAAGAAAAAGAGTAAACCTATCAGTGCAATACAGATTGGTACATAGGATTCTGAGATTAAGAGACCCGTGTTCCTTGTCTGAATAGGATTTTCAAAATAGGTTACTCAATTCTATAGATTTATGACATGGAATGAATAGGGGGAAAATAGTTTTCCTCAGTCCACAAGTTCTATTCATGTTGAAAACAAAAGTCTATTCAGTTATTATCTTTCTGTCAGATTGTCAACTTTTGTATTGTTGAGTTGATTAAATTCAATGTTTGAAAATTATAAAAATATTTTAATAAAAGGGCCCAATACACAGATTATGGTAAGTGATTTAAATTCCAATGTATTTACTTCACTTTCTGTGTAGCTTTTTCATATAATGTTAAATTAAAACCTCTGTGAATATTGTTGGGCATTCCCCAACAATGTTTCTCCTATTAACCTTGACTTTCCTATTAGTTTTCAAGTGCACTTTTTCAGTACATTTCTCATGGATGCATCCTGAGAGACAAATATCTACCCTGTTATTTTCTCTGATATGCTTTGAAATATTCACTACAATCTCTGACATTCAGCCTCCTAAAAAATAATAATAAGTCTGTCTCCCCTATGCCCTCTCTTTGATCAGCTTCAGACCTGTACTCTATCAAAAAACCTTTGTCTCCTAACTGCTCTATATTCTGGAGCATCTTCCAAATCATTGTCAGCTAGTTGTTACTCATCACCTTGAAGATGCCCAGCAGGTTTACAGCTCTAAAATAATAATAATAATAATGGGGGAAGAGACTTGCAGAATTTCTTTTAAAATATTGTATAGAAAGAAAAAAATCCATGAGATATACACTGTTTTATAAAAAGAAAGAATGAATGTAATGAAATGTTGATAGTTTCATTATCACAATAAATGTGTGAAAAGATCACAAGAGGCAGAAACAATTGTCTGAGAGAGTCTTAAATTGGATTTGTAAGAATGGGCCAAAGTTACACAGGCTGAGCAAAGGAGGAGGATATAATCTACCCAAGATCAGACAGAAAGCATAGGAACAAGATGATTTCCCACAAAGTCAAATAAAGATAATTTGCTTATTTGCAGTAAACTAAAAGACATGGAATAAGCACTTGTATGTGCCAGACACTGGAAAAAGCATTGAGAATAGACCAAATAAGCAATATAGAAGGAGAATTATCAACACAGGGCTTAGAGGCCAGATCAGAAGCCAGTTATGAAATAATTTCTACTAGTTAATAATAAAATGGATAGTGTGCCAAGTATTATCATGGAGTATAGCATACTTAAGGACTCCATGTTTGAGGAATTAATGAAGGTCAGTGAAAGGAGGGACAGATAGCAAAGTGTTAGAGTGTTAGAACTTAAGAGTGTTTACCAGAGACCAGAGCGTGCTAATCATTTTTATACATTTTGGAATCTATTCTAATTATAACAGGATACCCTTTGAGGGATCAAAAACTCCAATAACCTTATTAGATTTGTATAATTTTGGAAATTAAATTAGAACACTGAATTTTGATTAGGAGATTCCAGTTTTATTCCCCTCCTTTCTTCCTTGCCATTAACCTTTACGTGGGTTGGTCTCATCATTTATATAAGGTGATGTTATGTATGTCAGACAATATCATGTCATTGAAAGTGAATTATAAAGCAGCATTTAGTGTGAACACATGTGCAAAGGACCATTGTGTCTTCTGTTATTCAGCCCTGTCTCATTAGCATCCTGTATCATCCCTGTATCATCATTTGGGACCCAATAAATACTTTTTGTTGGGTATGTGGGAGACCTTGCCTTTTGGTTTTATTTCCCCCATTGGGTTTCTCCCTGCTGAAGTTAAGTTTCCATCTCATGAGAAGAACATCACCATTATCCCTTACCCCTCCCCTTCCTCTCCTAAGGGCGCCATGCCAAAGGGCACTGAAGTCAAAAGTTTTCTTGACCAATCCCTGGAGACACAGTGTCTGCTCGCCTGTTCCTGAGTCACGCTGCCAATCAGCACCCGCCCTGTCTCCTACACAGCCCTTCTTAAGCTGAAGCTTGCAAGCTCAGGCTCTCTGCTCTCTTCCTCTCCTTTTCTTCCCCTTCAGGCAGCAGCTCCCCAATAAAATCTCTTGGTTGAATCTCTGTCTCTGGTGAGTCACCTGCCTTTCACTTTTGCCCCAAATAGATATAGATAGGTGTTCTCTCTGTCTCTCTCTCTCTCTGTCTCTCCCTCCCTCCTTCCCTCCCTCCCTCCCTCCACACATACACAGACGTATCTAAGATGCACAGTCTCCAAAATATCTCTTTTCAAACCTCACCTTCCTCCAGTGTATTTGGGAAAGCACATTTTTGGAGCCATATTCCTCCCCATCTCCTTCTCTAATGGACACCTTGCCACCCCAGAACTATTAAAAACTCATTCCATAAAATTTGTTCTTTCCTTTTCACCATTGCAATCACACCTGACAGACTCAGATTCCTCTACTAGACAAAGAAGAATTCCATGTTTCAGTATTCATTGTCACTTCTCATTTGTATGTGTGACTCTCAGCTATTCCTAGAGTACTTCTGCAATTCTGACTGCATAGAAATTGGTATCAGTTACGCACTATTTCAAATCCAGCTATCCCACAATCCTCTTGGCCTAATGTTGAAATTATCAATAAGGCCAATTCCCCTACCTCATAGGAAATCTCCTATGCAAATCACATATGTCCCTTTTCTCCAAATTAACCTCAATCTCTCAAGAACAATTATATTAATAAGTTTCAAAAGGGAAGAATTTCAGAGTTCAGTGAATTTATTTCCAGTGATGAAGTTCCTTGGTCTTGATAACAAGATAGTTACCTCTACCCAGAAGGTAACTCTGTAGACATAGAGGCATTAGGAAGCAGAATCTTCACTAACCTTCTATGGAAGGTTGCCGCAATCTGGCTGGGCACAATTCAGGAGCCACTTGTCAAAAGAAACGAACTTTATTTTTAGAACCATACACACCAAACAAAACAGCTGCTCAGGAAAACCTTCAGAGCCCAACTGCCACCACCACCTTCCCACAAGCCTCTCCACCTCCCCCACTCCTCCTGCTCTTGAGGCCGATTGGCTGGATCACATAGGTGGAGCCAAAAAAAAGTCCCCCAATGAGCAGCTCCATGGTCTGAAAGGGCAGGGAAACAGCCCAATGAGCATCACCACAGAGGAGCCAATCAGTTGGCAGCTAGAAGTTGCTGGGGCCACTGTGAGCCAATCATCAGCTGGAAGTTTGCTGGGGCCCCTTCAGCTGTGGCTCTCAACAGAAGGTCTTGTAATCCAAACATTGAACCTAGAGCTATCTACTCTTATATTGCTTAAGTATTATGCACACTGCCTTTTCAGAATAAACTGGTTTATTTTCTTATGTTTATCTCAACCACTATAATTTTTATTGCATCTCATGTCAAAATCTGATTCTGTATGTCTTATATTCCCATTAAAGTAATTTTTAAGCATATGAGTTATTTAGCTAATTTAAGGTATCTTCAATTTTATACCTCTATGATAAACATTTCTTCAATTTGAAAAAACAATTCTGCAAGGAACTTTCACAATCTGGTTAGCACTATGTATTTCAAAGCTTTCTTTGGGAGCAACAAAACTTTCTTAAACTAAGGATCATTTCTCCAGATATCCCAGCAGGTTTATCTGCCCTATATCTAAATGACATATAAATCTATGAAGTGTAATTGAGGTTTCCTTCACTGAGGAATGACTTATCTCCCTGATGATAATCATTACTCGGCTAAAAATAATAATGAGGTCTTTTCATTTTTTTTTGCAAATATTCCCTATAGCTGCAAGTTGAACATGCATGCAGCTGCTGGGGAGGGTACCTATTTTGTGACATAGCATTAGTGCTAAAGCATTTGCTTATTTTTAAATGTCAGAGTCCCAAGAGAATCTTCTGGGTAAATTTACCGGTATAGGAAATACATTCTCTTGCTTTGCTTTTGGGAACAAGTCATTCATTTTCCATTTTCCATTTAACATTATTGGTCCAGCTAGTTTGATAAGATGCTGAAGTAGTGATGTACAAAGTCTAAAAATCAGTCATCTTTTTAAACACTAACAATTAAATATCTAAAAAGAAAGAAAACAATTCAATTTACTATAATGTCAAAAATAATAAAATACTTATGAAAAATCTAACCAATGAGGTTAGATCTGTATACTGAAAACTAAGACTGATGAAAAAAATTTAAAAAGACATAAACAAATGGAATAATGCCTCAAGTTCATGGGCTAGAAAAATTAATATTGTTAAAATGTCCATACTACCCAAAGCTATCTATAAATTCAATATAACCCTTTTTGAAATTTCAATGGCATTTTTTCACAGAAATAGAAAAAAAAATCTAAAATTTATATGGCACTACAAAAGCCCAGAAATAAGTAATTCCCTGTTGATAAAGAAGAACAAACCTGAAGGTATCACATTTTCTAATTACAAACTGTCATGCAAATGCTATAGTAATCAGCACAACATGATACTGGTATAAAAACATACACATAAACCAATGGAGCAGAATTGAGTGCTTATAAAAAAAGAAACTCATGCATATACAGTCAACTAGTGCCTGATAACATTACCTGATTTAGAACCTTATCATGTGCAACTAACAAAAATTAATTCAAAATGAATCAAAGACATAAATTAAAACCAAAAATCATAAAACTTGAATAAATCATAGGAAATAGGTTAATTTGACTTGGAAATGGCTCTGAAAGTAGAAACAACAAAAGCAAAAATAACTGAATGGGGATATACCAAAGTGGAAAGCTTTGGCAAAGCAAAGGAAACAATCAGCAAAATGAAAAAGCAACCCCTGGAAAGGAAGAATGTACATCTAAACCATGTATCTGACCAAAGGTCAATGTCCAAAATATATAAGAACTTCATATTCTTTAACAGTCAAACAGACAAACAAACAAATGCTAGATGATATGATTTAAAACTCAAGCAAAGGATTTGAATAGACACTTCTCTAGAGAAGATGTACAAATGGCTAATAGGTATATAAAAAGTTGTGCAACATCACCAATTATCAGGAAAATGAAAATCTAAACAGCAGTGAGAAATCACTATACAGATGGTAGGGTGGATATTATGAAAACGAAAAGAGATTCCGTGTACAGTTTTCAAAAAAATCACATGTAAAAAAAAAAAAAAAGAGGAAAGTATAGCCCCTGAGAAAGACCTCATGATAGATCTACTAAACAAGTGAATTTTAAACAACTATTCTAAAGATGCTCAATTAATTATGTGCAGGAAGTTAAGAAATCAATGTGATAGAAAAACAAACTAAGAATATCAATAAGTTCAAGAAATTCTGGAGCTGGCAAGTTTAATAACTGAAATGAAAAAGAATAATTCAAAGGCCAATTTGAGAAGGCAAAAAGAAATAATTAGCAAACTTGAAGATAGGGCAATAGAAATTATTGTGTATGAGGAACAGAAAAAATAAAAATAAAAAAGTGAACAAAGCCTAAGGAACTTGTGGGACACTTTAAAACAGAATACCACAGGCATTGTGTGAGTATTAGGAGAAGAGACAAAGGGTCATAGAAAATTTTTAAAGCAATAAAGGTTGAAAACTTTCCAAAGTTAATGAAAGATATCAATATAAATATCCAGGGAGTTCAATGAACTCCAAATAAGAGGAACATATAAAGACCTGTAGGAATTCTGTGTTTGGAATTGGGGTCTACAAACTTTGTGATTGTGACATGCGTGGTGACTAGGAAGTTTCTGTGCAAAGACACAGAATTCCTGGCTGCTAGATAATACCTGGTGACTGGGAAACTCCTGTGCAAAAGCCCAGGATGCCTGGCTTCCACAGCATTGTCCTTCACAAGTTTCCCTGCTTCCCAGACCTAGGATGCCCAGCCTTCTCCCTCTGAGCTATGGAGCCCACTATGCAGGCACTATCTGATTTCCTTGGATATGCCCTTGGTAGGTAGGAGCCTTGTGTTACTTCTAACCTGGACCTTATCTCAGTTAGCTAGTACACAGGTTAAAGAAATACTAATTAGAATACAGTCATGGTAGTGGGAGGTATGTGTTCTTTGAGTTAATAAACTCACAGGTAGGGAGGACGCTTCACTTTGTATTTCGTCTTCTGTACTTCTTCTTCACCACTTCACTCCTCTCCACTCCTCCTATCTGTCTGCTTGTACTTTGTGTATCTGTATCTGTTCTCTGTGTGCCTCCTCACAGGCATTCTTCTACAGGTGTTTCTTTTCAAAGACCCATAGTAAAGGTCTCTATAATCAAACTTCTTCTAAAAGACAAATACAAAAAGAGAATATTTAAAGCAACAAGAGAGAAGCAAACTTATCACACACAAGGGATTCATAATAAAACAGTCGACTTATTTCTCATCAGAAACTTTCAGGACCAGAAAGTAGTAAGCCAATATATCTAAAGTGCTAAAAGGAAAAAAAAAAAACAGAAATAATATCAACTAGTCAACATAGAATACTACCTGTGGGAAAACTATCCCTAAAAAGCTACAGAGAAATTATAAATACTTAAACAAAAGAAAATGAGTGTGTTACCTTTAGATCTGCTCTACAAGAAATAATAAGGGAGAACAGGATAAGATGAAAGGACACCAAAGAGTGACTTAATGCTGAATGAAGAAATAAATATCTTAATAAGATTCCATATTATAAAATCCAGTATTATTGGAATAATAATTTGTATTTCTTCTTGTTCTTTCTTCTTGTTTTAAGAGATTAATTTTAAAAATCAATTAATTTAGTATTATTGTAACTTTGGTTTGTAACTCCATATTTTGTTTTTTACATAATAGAGAACAATGCAATTTAAAAATAAATTATTTGTTTGGAGGCACACATTGTTTAAATTTGTAATTCTGTAACAATAACAATCAAAAAGGGTGAGGACAAAGGCATTAGAGAAGAGATTTTTGTGTCCTATTAAAGCCAAACTGGTATAAACTCAAATTATAGTCTCATAACTTTAGGATATAAAGTATATTCCCCATGGTAACAATGACGAAAATATATGAATAATATATAAATAATATACAAAATGAAATAAGAAAGGAATTCAAATGTTTCACTACAAAAAAATCAACTAGACACAAAAGAAGATAGTAAATGTAAATGAAGGATAAAAATAGGCTAGAATGCACAGAGAAATTAAAAATAAGTAAGTCCCTCTTTATCATAATTAGTTTAAAGGTAAACGGATTAAGCTCTCAGAATAAAAAATGTAAGTCAACAAAATGGACAAAAAAAAAAAAACATGATCCAACCATACACTCTATAAATAGAGACTCATTTTAGATCGTAAGACACAATTAGATTGAAAATGAAAAGTTGAATATATATATTCCATACAAATAGTAACTGAAAGCAAATAGGAATGGCTATACTAATATCACATGGACTAGATTTAAGATCAAAAGATCTATGAGACAAAGAAAGGCATATTTATTAATAAAAGTTTCAATGCAACAAGAAGATATAAAAATTATAAACATTTATATACTTAATAACATGTCATCAAAATATATGAAGCTAAAACTGACAGAATTGAAGAAATATCCAGTTCTGTAATAATATCTGGAGATTTCCATACCCCTGTTTCAATAATGAATATAACCATCAAACAGAAGATAAATAAGAAAACAGGGTACATAAAAACACAATAAACTAATTAGATCTAGCATGCATATAAATTAGCCAACAGTATCATCCTGGACTTTGGAACCAGACTGCCCACAATCAAATCATTGTGAAACATTGTGTTTCAGTTTATATAAACTGGGGGTCAAAATGATGAATAAATTGCTGATTAAGTAAATTAAATTGTATAGAATGTTTGAATTCCAGTACAACATATAATGGGTACTATATGAACTTCAGCTATTTGTTATTTTCCTAATTTAAATTTTTTTTTAAAAAAGTGATAAGTTAAATGCCCTGATGCTCTCTTTAAAAAAGACTTTTACTCAATGGAATAAGCTGTATCATTTCTCTAAGTAAATGTAAAAATCTGACTGGGAAAAGAAAACCCACCCAATTACCTCACATTTCTCCATTTTCAGATATTTGATGCCAGGGTCCTAGAGCATCCCTAAATACAATCAAATGGTCCATAGATAAAGAAACAGATTCTCTTGAAAAGGCTGATGCAAGTGACTGCTGTGTTTCCTGTTCATTAAGTATGTCTTCAAGAAACTCTAGCTGGGCTGGGGATGTGGCTCAAGCGGTAGCGCGCTCGCCTGGCATGCGTGCGGCCCAGGTTCGATCCTCAGCACCACATACCAACAAAGATGTTGTGTCCGCCGAGAACTAAAACATAAATATTAAAAATTTTCTCTCTCTCTCCTCTCTCACTCTCTCTTTAAAAAAAAAGAAAAAGAAAAAAAGAAATTCTAGCTATTGTGTGGATCATTATTTAGAACCTCGTGTTAAAATTCAATTCTCTAATTTCAACAAGAATTTTTTTCTATGCATTTGCATATTTTCCTTCCTGAATTTTTATTTGCTCATTCACTCATAAATAATTTTGAGTTACACAATTATGTGAATTTTGTTCCTGGCCTTTTATACCTATGGGAATCGAGAATCCACAATTCATGACTGGATACATGGTTCATCCTAAACTTGAATTGGTATGGAGTCCTCTGTCTAAAAACCTCCATTTTATTTTTTAATCTGAATTATTCGGAACATATCCTTCTAGTATTTTGTCTGAACTACGTTTTGCCTTATTCCTCCAGTTTATGAAAAGAATGTCCTGAGAAGCATTCTCCCTATCTTGCAGGAGAAATGTTTGTGAACATGTGGGTTTGTGGAGGGAGTGGATTTGCACATAGAAAAAAAGAGAGAGAATGCATTGCTAGAGGCAGTCAAAGAAGGAAAACAATTACCTGCTGTTAGAGATCAGCTTATTCAAGACAAAGCCAACTGACATGTGAAATAAAGAACATTTCCTGGAGTTTTATATAACATGTGTTGCTGACAGCTATAGTGCACAATTTATCTACAATCCCCTGAGAATTTCACTTAGAAATATAAAAAAAATAGATTATTTTCTTTCTAAATCGAAGGCTTAGAAGAGGACCTTGGAAATGAAGATGTCAGGGAGATTAGTGTTTTCAGGTTGCAGGATAAATAGGTTAAGCTAGAGACACTCCTGCCCTTACTTGTGAGCAACTCTTTCACGGGGAGGTTTTATATTTAGGAGAGTATTGGTGCCTTTCACTGGTGCTATCATGAGAGGAGATAGAATGTTTCACTCCCAATGAGAAAGAGATAAGAAGAAAGCAGAGCCAAGATTATAGAAGGAACAATTTTTTCAGTAAACTCCAGGTATTAACCTAAACATAAATATAAACAAATACTCTCACATAGGAAGTAAAGGTATTGATCATTTAATTCCATGCATTTGATTAATATTCAGAAAGTCTTTAACTGAAAATCAAAGTGATACAACACATTATCACTGTTTTCAGCTAATTAAACCCCTTTGGATTAAAATTTGAAATCAAATAGATGTGGTATGTTTTCATTAGTCATCTACTTTATATTAGGCATTACTAGGCACTGGAAAGTTACATCTGTGGCTTATCTATGTTAAAGATAATTTTTGTAACTCAGTTGTAGTTAGGTTCTTAAAACTGAACCAGTATAATTAAGTGCTCATCTATAATTGATAGCATTTGTGAAACAAAGCATATTTTCCTTTTTTTTTCCCCCTGAACAAATCTGGGATTGCTGGGAGGGGGGAACCTTAGCTATTTACTTAAAAAAAGTACTTCTTCCTGGAAAATCAGTGATCACATTGAACAGGTTATTTAGGAAGAATAATAGCTTGCTTGACATTAATCATTTCTAACTTTTGCCTTGTTGTACCTACCATTCCAAAGCCATTTGTTCATAAATTCTACCCCATCCCAGATATTTTCTTATTCTGCAATACCTTCAGGTAAAAATGACCCTTACCCAATCCTTACTTTTGTAAATATTGTTTCCCCAATTCTTCCCATTTGAGACACCTTTAGACTTCTCCAAGGTGGTATTGTTCCTTACCACAGTAGGTCTAATAAATTTAACTTATTTTTTCCTGTTTTCAATAGTTTTTTCTGGTGGTCAGTTTTGCAAACTGAGCATAGAAGTCAACTGGTAATGCAACTGTTTTCTTCACCCATCTCTTTAGCTATTTAATATGCTAGACCAGGGCTCATTGAGCCATGGCCTGCTTGGCACAACTCAGAAACTAGCAATGGTTTTTTTTTTTTTTTCATTTTTGGGAGATTGCATATGCAATAAAATATATGAAGGAAAGACTAGACCTTAACAGAAAATGTTTGATATATATGATAGACTAAATATACAAATGGGCAATGGCCAGAGCATATACAATAGGGGTCTATCTCATCATATTGGCAGCAACCAACCCTGGAAAAAAAAACTACAACCTCTGCAAGGAATTTACCTGGAATGATTAGGATCTGGTCAATTACTATAATTATGCATACTCTTTGCCTTTCGTTTTAACTGAGGACAAACCAGGGAAAGTCAAATATAATTTGAAACCCATCACATAGACTGTTCCACTTCTAGTTAGCCCACCTACAGGTTCCTCACACCAGCAGCCTCTAATCAGGGAACACTGAAGTTCCCCCTTTCTTCACTATGAAGCTTGCCTGCTGTTCTTTTTGTGTTTGAATTTCTGCCAAGTGATGTCAGCTCTCTTGCTGAATGAATATCTTGTGCTTGATCTCATTTGGGTGGTCTTCTTTTATCTCCATTCTATTTTAAAGGTTAAAAACAAGCAGAAGTGATCTGTGTGCCTTCTCTTTTGCTTTCGGGTTTTGTGATGGATTAATCACCATGGCCTCTATCCTTCTGGAAATAGCCATTTCTTTTCTTCATGGGGCTAGATGTGAACTAAGTATGTGGGCTGGGTATGAATGCTTTTGAATATCCTTGAGTTACATTTACTAGAAACTGAGCAGAAGGTGAGATATAGCCTAAGCCTTAGAAAGCAGGGATTACCAAACACATGACAGCACAATACTTTAGCTCCACAATCTTGTACATTTATTTTACTTGCCCTCCCCCACCTTTTATTAACTTTAGTTATGTATCTTGATTTTTCAGTTTATTTCAATTTTTTCCAGGATTAGAAATTGGTGAGTAGCATAGGAACACCACATTCAAAACATGAAAAATGGATTAACAAAGAATAGAGAATCACAGCTTAGAAGGAAAATAAAACACTAATAAAATAAGTCTTATCTATTGATTTCTTATCTATTGATTTCTGAATCTACTTGATTTCTATTGCTATATGGAGTATGTGGGTAGCTCTGTACTGTATGAGTTAGAAAGAGAAACTCTGAAAATTGTGAAAAAGTGTTTCAGAGAAGGAATATGCATGTTTCATGGAAAATTAGGTGGCAGCAGAGGTGATGCAGTAAGAATATAAATATTAAAGTTATAATGAATATCTCACCATTTTTTCTGAATTTATTTCTGCTCCATTAATAATTCTCAGAGATCTCTCATAATGTCTAATTCAAAGTTATTACCCATTTATAATGAAATCATTATGGTGTGCTTAAAATAATAATAATGAGTAAAACTCACACATATATACATATGTATATTTTCTTGATTTTTAATACCTTTTTACCCTACTTTGAATTATACCCAAGCTAAAATATATCTTCAATCTCCTATCAAAATAACCACCCAACTCTAGAAGGAAGAGATAAGCGTTAATGTAGCCCTCAAAGTTATGCATGAATTTATTGTACCAGGAGGAAAATATATTCACTTCTTAGAGTATTACCTTAGTTCAGTTATTTGCACAACTATTAAGTTGTAACTTAGATTTGTCTTTCATCTTCACTGAAAATATTTCATCAAAATTACAAGGAGATGCAACACGAAGTAGAATATATGATACATTATAAATAGAAGAGAACATAGAATTAAAATAGAAAAAAAGATGGTTTTACTTTTAAAAGGAAAATAAATTTTTATCATTGAAAGAATAACCAACTTACAATGCATCTTATGAAATAACAACCAAATACTTTGTAGGACAGTAGAGAACACTCTACAATCCTACAATGGAGCCTTTTGTCATTAAGACAGAAGTGTTTCTTGAGACATGTCAGGGACTGCAATTAAAGGCCTTTTCAACTGTCAAACCTTTCAGAACAGATCAAGCATTTGCAAATCTGAGGAGATTGGTGTGACTGATTCTCACTGAAATTCAGAAAATCTACCTGTCAAAAGTTCCCAGTAGCCTCTCAAGAAAATCTGTTTAATTGTTGGTGATACATAATTCAACTTAGAGAAAAAAAGGAAAACTAAGATTTTACTCAGATGAGAAATGTAAAAAAAATTCAATCTTCTTCATTTTATCACAAAATTATCCTGTTAATTTTATTAGTGTTAAATGGTTCACAATTACAGATCAAGTAAATATCCCCATGTTGCCATGCAAAACAGGCAAGAATCAAAAGTTATTTCATTTTAGAACCCAAATGTGAGAAATTTTATATTCTAAGATATGATATTTAAAATTTAAATTATATTTAATTATGTTAACAAATCATGCTACTGTCTAATTGGATTTTTTTTATTTTTAGTTTTTCAGAAAGCATTAGTTTTTCCTGGAAAAGTTGTTATGGAAATGATGGTATTTTTAATATCACAGATATTTTAGAAATGAAATATTATAACAACACTTTAAAAATCACTATCTCAAATTCCAGATATGCTCATGGGATTTTGACTAAAATGGTGTTAAAACTATAAATTAACATGGGGATATTATATCAATGTATAATCATGCTTCAGAATATAAAATCAGCAATTTATCTTGGGTTTCCTCTAGTATACATCCTAATTTCATTGGTAAAAAGAATAAGGATGCAAAAATACCTCCACAAGTCTGTACATATGACCTTAGATCCCAAGATTGGCATCACACATGTGAATATGACACCAAATATTAAGTCAACTCAGACCTCAAAATCACCCAGGGATGCAAAGACAGAGACATATCCCAGACATGGTCTGACTCACAGGCCAAAGTTTTTTCACTATGCATACAAGGTCATCAAGCTGTCACTGCAGCTGAATGATGGTGTCAGTAGAGCTGGGTCAGAACCTGCCCTAAATATAATTTTGCAAATGACAAACTTATTTAGCAAAACACAGCCAATGTCATTTCTCATGGCCATGTGTCATATCTTCCAGGAGCACACTAGAGTTTTTAACCAGGAATCCATATTGACTCTAGGACAACAGTGGCACCAGGATCATGCAGCCTCATTGTTATTTGCTGCAATATAGTCTATGACTGCCATCCTCAAAGAGTTGCTGCACGTTTAGATGAGGTCCAGGAAAAAGAATGAGGATTTGGGGGTGGGGGGGCAGATTAAGGTATCTTGGTATGCAAAGTCTTCCTTATTGGATCAATAAGAAGTTTTCAGGGTATTATACTACTGATTTATAAGGAAAGCTTTCAAGGTACCATACCCAATTAAAATAAAATGTACTTTTTATCTGGGAGTTTATTTTCTAAGGTGACACACAATGATGTGGATTCAATAAGCAGAGGTCTGGTACATAGAAAGAATAAACTTTAAGCTAGAAAACTCACATCTCCCAGTTGCAGCTGAATAGCTTTGGGCAATATCTTCTATAGATCACAATACTGACATCACTGAAATTAAGAGAAGATGTGAACTGTTCTGACTCTCAAAATTGGTGTACAAGGCAGGTAGAAGAAGACCAAAACAACAGCAGTTGCTGAGAGCCATTGCCAAGTAGGAATGTCATGGCATGACCCAGGTCATTTGCAGTGACATTGCGTGTAAGGTGACCTTGCTCAAGGACCAGGGCGGATCCGGGTTTAGGGTGGATCAGGGTTTAGGGCGCTCCTTGGGTTTAGGGCGGTTCCAGGTTTAAGGTGTATCCTGCTGGGAATAGGGCGTATCCTGCTGCCTCAGGCGTGCCGCTCCTTGAGTTCCTGTTGAGTTCTCGCAGGATTCAGAGAGTATTTGGGATTCAGAGCTCGGTGGAGAGCGTGGATTTGGCCCAGAACCTGTGTGTAGAGTGTTGGTGACAGTTTGAGAATAAAGAGTTGCTGTTTGAATCTACAAGGTGTGAGTGGATCATGATTTTGTGCCCAGCCAGACTGCGGCAAGCAGTCACAATTATGATAGTATTTCTATTTGTTAAATCATGTAACTGTGTATTTATATTCTACAGATGACAAATCTATGGCAGGTTATGATTCAGTAGGTTAACATTAAAGATCACCTGGCTCTGAATATTTAATTCTTCCTATTATATTCCCCTGCCTCCAAAGACTTCGGGTGAAAACAGTCAACTGCAAAGTTTTCTGGTTACTTCACTTTTTTCCCTCTTTCCCAATAAAATAGATAAAGGCAATAAACAGAAACTAATCCCAAATTTAAAGTTAATAATTTTAGAACTTGCTTCAGTGGTAGGGTTTTTACATTACTGAGAAAGAGTGTGATATATATAGCCAGTCGGAGAACTACTTGGCTAACTGTTGCTATACATCTGTCTTACCACTCTTCATAAAACTGTAAAACAGTAACCATCTTTTAAAACTAAGGTAAAGTTTATAGAATACAAGATTCACCATTTTAAACAACTTTGAAGAGTACAACTCAGTGATGTTTAGTAAATTCACAGTGATGTGCATTATTACTGTTATGTCCAGAAAATTTTCATCATTCCCCCCAAAAAAGTCATGTAACCACTAAATGTTTATTCACCATGACCTCCTTAGGTCACTGACAACCACAAATATTCTTGTCTTTTGGACATTTTAGAAATATGAAATTATAGACTAAGTGGCCTTTTGTGCCTGACTTCTTTCACTTAGCTTAATGTTTTCAAAGTTGATCAATGTTGTAGCCTATATCAAGACTTCATTCCATTTTGTGAATTAATTATGTATGCTGTTTCTATGTACCATTCAGTACAAGTTTTTATTTGGACACTTGTTTTCAATTCACTGGGATATACATGAGGAGAGAAATTGCTGGGTATATGGTAATTCCATGTTTAACGTTTTCACAATAACTGCACTATTTTATATTCCACCAGCTGTATTTGAAGTTTGCAAATTGAACATTTCTCATCAAAATTTGTAATCTCCCATGTAATTCCCTACAATTTTAATGCTTATGAGGTGGTACCTCATTTTGATTTTCATTTGAATTTTTCTAATGACCAATGATGTTGAATATCTTTTTGTGTGCTTATCGGACATTTGTACATCTTTGTACATTTTTGTACAAATGTCTATCTGATTCATTTATCAATTTTTTCATGTTGTCTATAATTTGTGGTTATTGTTATTGTTGTTGAGTTGTAAGAATTTTTTTATACATCCTAAATGCTAGTTCCTTGTCACACATATGATTTCCAAACACCCATTCTCTGGGTTATATTTTCATTTTTTTGACAGTGCCATTTGATATGGAAAAGCTATTAATTTTTATTATGCCCAATTTGTCTATTTTTTGTTGTTATTTCTGTTTCTAAGATTCCACTGAAAAATTTAACTTCATGAAAATTTACTCTTACTTTTTCTGAAAAGAGTTTTATAATTTGGGCCCTCATATTTAGGTATTCAATCCATTCTGAATTCATTTTGTGTATGGTATTAGGTAATTCTCTTCACTAATCCCATTGAATCTCTACATCAACTTAGGGAGTATTACCATTTTATGTCTTAAATGCAATATTAAATGTTCCAATCTTTTAATACAGTATTATTTTAAAAATTTATTCAATTTTTCTCTAATTTTTTAAAGACTATTTTATAGTTTAACGTACTGGTTTTACATTTCCTTGGTAAAAATATATTCCCAGTACTTCAATTTTTTCAATTATATTCTAAATGAATTGGCTTTTTAAATTTTATTTTGGGATCATGAATTGCTATCATATAATAATACAATCGATTTTTATACATAGATCTTGTATCCTGCCACTTAGCTAAATCTGTTTCTTAGCTCTGATACGTTTTTGTAGGTTACAATTATAATTTTTTACATATAACTCTGCCATTTTCAAATAGAGATCATTTTATTTCATCCTTTCCAGCTTATATATCTTTTATTTCTTTTCCTTGCTTAATTCTTTGACTAGAAATTGTAATTTCTTATTAAATATAAATGGCAAAATGAGGCACTTTTGTCTTTTTCCTACTCGTGGGAAGAAAGTTTTTCAGTTTTTCACCATTGAGTATGATGTTAACTTTTGGTTTGAAGATAAATGATTTTATTCTAATTTTATCCCATTTATTCTTAGTTTCTTGAGGACTCTTATTGATACTGGTCCAGTGCAGATCAGGAACAAGTTCTTATTCACAGGTTTTAAAGAATAAAACACCAAAGAAATGCCAAGGCAAGGGTAGCAATCAGGTTTTATTTAAGAAAGGTATAGTGACAGATTTCTCCAAAGAGAAGGAGCCCCAGAACTGGGTTTCCATGAGAGAGTGTATGACTTGCTTTCTTATAGACCCCAGGACCACTCACCCCACCCCCATCCCCACCCTCTCACCCCCCCACTCCACCCCCACCCTTAATTATTATCTTCTCTTTCTTCTCCCTGGACCTGACCTGGTGGGGTGGGGGAGCATGAAGTTTACTTGTTAGCAACCCAAAGTGCCCAGGAGCATAATTAGGGAGGTTAACTCTTATTAACCCATTGTTCTTTCTTTGATAAATTGTCACAAACTGGACCCCCATCCTTCATTACCTACTCTGCTTCCTGACTGCCTGACCTTTTCCCTGCCTCAGTTTGCTGAGGAATATGACATATCCTGTCCACTCAGTCCAGGCAGGGCTGCAGGCAAATTGATTTTGGACAAAGAAAGCACGTGGGGGTCAGCACAAAATGAAAAAATAATTCCATTTTATAGAATTATTCTCTTAAGCTTGCATTCTTAAGCCCATCATTCTCATCTGTCTGTCTCCTAACATTATCATGAAAGAGTATTGCATTTTGTCTTTTATCTATATTGCATTTACTGAAGTGATCACGTGTTTGTTTTATCATGTGTTTGCTTTCCCTTATTATGTTAATATGCTGAATCATTTGTTGGTTTTCATATGTTGAACAACCACTCTCATTTAGTCATGAGGTAGACTCCTCTTCTGTGCTATGAGAATAGGTTTGCTAGCATTTTGTTGAGGATTTTCTCATCTATATCTGTAAGTGATATTGTTCTGCAGTATATTTTTCTGGGATCCTGGCCTCATAGAATGAGTTAGGAACTATATTTTTGTAAATTTAAGAAGGTATAGTGATCATTTTTCATGAAAAATTTGGTCTGTTCAGAAATGTTCTCTTTATTTAACTTCTCTTTTTCAGGATCCTTCATGGAGAAAGTTAAATTAACCATAGGGGCCCACAAGTGTAAATTTTACTCTGAATACTCTTTATAACTTATAATTTTGTGTGCACTATAGTTTTATTTTTATTCATTTGAAATTTATTCGAATTTCCATTATGAGAAAATAAATTCTATTTTTTCCTGGACCCTTTTTCTTTGATTGCTTATTTCAATCTTTGCATATTTGTGTATTTCCCATACTTCTTTCTGTTATCAATTTGTTTTATTCCTAGGTCCTTTTTGAATTGAGATTTGTGCATGGTGAGAGACAGAGGTTTAAGATCATTTTATTGCATATGGATTTTCAGTTTTCTAAGCACCATTTGTTGAAGATGCTAACTTTTCTCCAATGCATGTTCTTGGCACCTTCGTCTAATATAAAATAATTGTAATTTTGTGGGTTAGTCTCTGTGTCCTCTATTCTGTACCATTGGTCTACTGGCCTGTTTTAGTGCCAATACCGGGCTGTTTTTGTTACTATTGCTCTGTAGTATAGTTTAAGGTCTGGTATAATGATGTCAGCTGTTTCAATCTTCTTGCTAAAGATTGATTTAGCTATTCTGGGTCTCTTATTTTTCCAGATGAATTTTATGATTGCTTTTTCTATTTCTATGAAGAATGTCATTGGAATTTTAATCAAAATTGCATTAAATCTGTATAGTGCTTTTGGAAGTATGGTCATTTTGATAATATTAATTCTGCCTATCCAAGAGCAAGGTAGATCTTTCCATCTTCTAAGGTTTTCTTTGACTTCTTTCTTTAGGGTTCTGTAATTTTCATTATATAGATCTTTCACCTCCTTTGTTGATTCCCAAGTTTTTTGTTTTGTTTTGTTTTTGAGGCTATTGTAAATGGGGTAGTTTTTCTCATTTACCTTTCTGAGAACTTGTCACTGATATACAGAAATGCCTTTGATTTAGGGGTGGGTTGATTTTATATCCTGCTACTTTGCTGAATTCATTTACTAGTTCTAGAAGTTTTCTGGTGGAATTTTTAGGGTCTTTTAAGTATAGAATCATATCATCAGCAAATAGTGTCAATTTGAGTTCTTCTTTTCCTATGTGTATCCATTTAATTTATTTCATCTGTCTAATTGCTCTGGCCAGTGTTTCAAGAACTATGTTAAATAGAAGTGGTAAAAGAGGGCATCCCTGTCTTGTTCCAGTTTTTAGAGGGAATGCCTTCAATTTTTATTTAGAATGATATTGGCCTGGGGCTTAGCATAGATAGCCATTAATATGTTGAGATATATTCCTGTTATCCCTAGTTTTTGTAGTGTTTAAGATCTTTTACATTTATTTTTTTTGAGAATTTTTTTTAATATTTATTTTTTTTTAGCTCTCAGCGGACACAACATCTTTGTTGGTATGTGGTGCTGAGGATCGAACCCGGGCCGCACGCATGCCAGGTGAGCGCGCTACCGCTTGAGCCACATCCCCAGCCCCAAGATCTTTTACATTTAAAATAGGCCTTGATGATATCATTAATATGTCTTCCAGTTAACCTCCAGGTATGGTTCCCATGTTTGAAGAAGACTGACCATTGATATTCAGAGTCCCTTTATAAAAGTTCTTCAAGTATAAACTTATGTACACTTTTCCTTGTATATTAAAAAGAAATAAAAATAAAATAAAAACAGTGAAAGTCACTGTTGATGACAGACAGGTGAGGATGGTGGGAATACAAGGTTAAGAGAATTATTCTACAAAATGGGTCCACGATGTTGATCCCCACATGCTTCCTTTGTCCAAAAGCAATTTGCCTGCAGTCCTGCCTGGCCTAAATGGATAGAATACGTTACATTCCTCAGGAAACTACCTGTTATCTGCAAGGAAAGTGGGCAGGAAATAGCATTAATAAGGAGAACCCAAATTACTTTGAAGGTAGAAAGATTGGTGACCCTTTTCACAGACCAGATTCTGGAAGGTAAGCAATACCAGTCTTGGATATCCAGAACAGGTCCTCCTTCTCCCAGTGTTGAAGATAAAACACCAGAGAAATGACAAGGTAAGTATAGAAAACAAGTTTTAGTTAAGAGAGGGACAGAGGTAGAGGTAGTAGACTTCTCTAGAGAGAAGGAGGTTCAGAATTGGGTATCCACAGATGTGGGTGTGTCTTGCTCTTTTATAGATCCCCGGAATCCCCCCACCTTTCCTTTCTTTTCTGTATGTACCCTTTGAGTGGGGTAGTGGGATCCCCGGGGTTAGCTGTTAGCAAGCCAGTGATAAGCAGTCGCCATGCTCTCTTGACCCCCGTCATTCATTATGTGTACTGACTGGGAGGACTTCTGCCCTCTTTCTCAGTTTGTTGAGAAATGTGACATTTTCTGTCCCCTCAGCCCAGGTGGGGTGCAGCCAATTTGTTTTTTTTGGCAAAGAAAGCATGTGGGGAGTCAGCATAGTGGGCTCATTTTATACAATTCTCTTAACCTCATGTTTGTCCCCCTTACATAAGGATAATTTCTTCTCACCAGGAGACCTATAAAAATAATTCAGAATCCAATTAGAACCATGCAGCATGAGCCAAAGTGACACAGAGTTGTCATGGCATTGGGGACTTAAAAGTCTGATGTTACCCTACTGTCAGTCAGAAGCCAAGAGGTGGATCTGGGTGGGACTCTGGAAACTTTCCTTGGACCCCTGTGCCCCAATAAAACTGGTGTACAAGAAGAGGCACATTGCCTCTCCCCTCTCTGAGAGGACTGGCTCTCTCTTGGACTGTCCCCTTTCTCTTTTCCTATCCCTTCAGTAAACTCATGCTTGTTACTCTGAATGATATGTATGAAATCTTTCTGACTCGATCACAAGAAATTGGGGGTGGGGGTGAGGGTCTTTACACTGCCTCAGTTTCTCTGAAGGCCTCAACACTGTAACAGGCATTATATAAGAAACTATATAAAATCAATTTATGTGTGTCAAAATATTGAAAAAAAAATAAAAGGATGCTGCTTTTAATTAATCACATGGGATTTAAAGCACAAAACATATGTATCAACTAGAAGGTAGAAGAAATATTGTATGGGGAGAATTTTGAGTCTATGTATCTGACTTCCCTAAAATAATGTGTCAAAAACATAACCTTCCCTTATTAAAATCCCATCTTGGTTTAAAAATAAAATATGATCCTCACAGCTTTAAAGCATTGCCTTACTTTGCCTTCAAATCTTTAATAAAATAAGTGTAATATGATCCCTGCCCACTGCATTTATGTAAGACTAACACAGAAAACAAAATGAAAGATACAAAGGAATCATTAAACTATTCACTCCAAGACACCAGCATGTGTAGATTTTGAGAAGTTCCTACATTGTACTTCAGTGACTGTTACTGATGGCAGCAACCTAGAGTAAACATTCTCTGATAATAGGCAAACCTACAATAGCACACACGGAAAGATCAAACTAAATAGCATTATTTAGAATGGAATAGGCCTCCAGGGAGAACTTAAAGTTCTTCTTTTTTGTTGTTCTTATTTGTTTCTGTTTTTTTTTGCTTTCTTTTTCTTACTCTTCAAAATTTACCTGCTGCTTATACTGTTTTTTTTTCATTGCATTGTAACTTATTTTACAAATTCCAGTGTTTATTTTTTAATTTAGGTTTACAAAGACATTTCTATTAGAACAAGTAGAAAAATAATTACCTTGTAAACATGTTTCCAAAAATTTCACATTCATTATCTCAAATGCCTACTGTGAAGGAATTACCTCTATTGGACTTGTTTAGCGCTGAACACTGTTATTTGACAAATGCCTTTAATGAAAATGGTGATCTTGTGAGACTTCAAGAATCAGAGAAATAGCAATGCTTCTGCTGTTTTCCCTTGTGGGAATAGCACAAAAGAGATTGGAGCATTCTGCTTTCTTAGGTGTGTTTCCCCTCTCTCCCAGAGCATAAACAAGCCCAGAATCAAAGGCTTGTTTTCCTTGAGGGAAAGGACTCACTTGAGACCCAGCACAGAGATTAGGAGGGGTTACACAGCCTCTGTATGGAAGGTCTCAGACAATCCAAGGGAGAGCAGCTACCACACAACATGATTATTCCCATTTTACCCATAATAACTCACAAATTCTCTCTCTCTCTCTCTCTCTCTCTCTCTCTCTCTCTCTCTCTCTCTCTCTCTCTCTCTCTCCTTTCCCATTGTGATGGATGGCTCAAAAGACCCTCTTAGTCTAAGAAGGAGTGGGTTATATGTTGATTGCTGAATCTGTGTAATAGAGACAGATGACTAAGTAAGCCTCTAAGATGACTGGAGAAACCACAGAAGAGTTGAGAACAACCTTTCTCTTTCCCCCAATAAAGCTTTTCCCATCAATAACTGATGCCAAAAATCCCATTACAAACCACTTCGTTAAGCCTAGGGATATGCCTTTGCAAATGTACAAAATTTCTAATGAGAAAAAACATCATCAGACTTTGTATTCACATATCCTTTGAATAAAAATACTAATCAGTATTCCTAAAAATAAAAGGTGATGTGGAGGATAAAAGCAATTTCTGAAGTACTCATAAGAATTTGAGGACTAGCAAAGTTGAGGCATTTGACATGGGCAAAGAAAACAATGTGGACAAGGGAAACTAAAGACATCAAAGAAAATTGTAAACCCTGAGCTCCATACTGATTAAATGTAATTATTATCAAGATGTAAATGACATTTTTTTTCCTCAGAAGTTAAAAAAAAATCCAAAATTTGTATGGTAACATAAGGCCCCAAATTACCAAAGCAATCTTGAGAAAGAAAACCAGGGTTGGAGGCATTGCATTTCCCAATTTTAAAATGTACTAGAAAGCTATAATAATCAAAATAATGTGATACTGACACAAAACACACATACAGATGAACAGAACAGAAAAGGGAGTCTAGACATAAACCCAAGAATGTATTTTAAAAACATAGTGAAGAAGGCATAGTCTATTTAATAAGTGATGTTAATAAACTAAATACCTTTAATAAACTACAAGACCTTTTCTCATATCATGAACTAAAATAAAATAAAAATGAATTAGCAACTTAAAAATAAGACCAAAAACTATAAAAATACTGGAACATGACTTTGGGAAGGAGATTGCATGACATTGATCTGAGCAAAGATTTCTTTGAGCATGAACCCCAAAATTCAGGCAACAAAGCAGAAATAATGGGATTTCATCAAACTGAAAGACTTCTGTGTAGTACAGAAAATTTATCAACAAATGAATGGAAACTATCAACAAATGAAGCCTACAGATTGTGAAACAATATTTGGAAACCACATATATGAGAAGGAATTAATATAAAAAATATAAAGGAGCATATATCAATTCCAATAAAAAATGAGCCAATCTTTTAAATAATCAAAAAACAAAAAAGATACTTAAATAATAAATATGTATATAGAATAATGTTCAGCATCACTTATCAACAGGGAAATACAAACAAACCTACAATGACATACCACTTCACACCTATTAGGATGCTTGTCATCAAAAGATAGCAAGTATTGGCAAGGGTATGGAGAAGAGAAATTCTTGCACTTTGCATGGAAATAAATAGATGCAACCATTATGGAAAACAGTGGAGGCTTTTCTTAAAAATAAAAAAATAAATGAAAATAAAAATAACAGAGCTAACATATTGCCCAGCAATTCCTTTTCTAGGCATATAACCCCCCACGATGAAATCAGCAGCTCTTTAAGATATCTGCACTCCCAAGTTTATAGATAACTTAAACAGATCAATTTCAAGCATTGAAATTGAAGACACCATCAAAAGCCTATCAATAAAGAAAAGGCCAGGACCAGATGGATTCTCAGTCAAGTTCTACCAAACTTTCAAAGATTTAATCAATCCTTCTCAAATTATTCCATGAAATAGAAAAGGAGGGAAAATTTCAAAACTCATTTTATGAAGCTAGGATCACCCTGATACCAAAATCAGACAAAGATATATCAAGGAAAGAAAACTTGAGACCAATATCCATGATGAACTTACATACCAAAATTATTAATAAAATCCTGGAAAATTGCATAAAAAAGCATATTAAAAACATAGTGCACTATGATCAAGTGGGGTTCATCCCAGGAATACAAGCTTGGTTCCACATACAAAAATCAATAAATGTAATTCATCACATCAATAGACTTAATGACAAGAATCACATGATTATCTCAATAGATACAGAAAAAAAATTGACAAAATTTAGCATCCATTCATGATCAAAACACTAGAAAAACAAGGGAGAGTAAGAACATACCTCAACATAGTAAAAGCTTTATATATACTAAGCCCAAAGTTAACATAATTGTAAATGGAGAAAACTGAAAGCATTCCCTCTAAAATAAAAGTGGTGTAAGATGCCTTCTTACACCACTTTTATTGAACATAATCCTGGAAATTGTAGCCAGAGCAATTAGACAAGAGAAAGAAATTTAAAAGATATGAACTGAAAAAGAGGAACTTAAACTATCTCTATTTGCTGACATAATTCTATACCTAAGCTTCTTAAACTCATAAACAAATTCAGCAAAGTATCAAGATATAATATGAACACCCATAAATCAATTGCTTTCCTACACATCAGTGATGAACCACCTGAATACCTGCAAAAGAAATTAGGTAAACTACCCATTCACAATAGCCTCAAAAAAATAGTACTTGGGAATCAATTAACAAAAGAGATGAAAGACCTCTACGATGAAAACTATAGAACACTAAAGAAAGAAACTGAAGAAGACCTTAGAGGATGGAAAGATCTTCCATGTTCTTGGATAGGCAGAATTAATATTGTCAAAACAGCCATACTGCCAAAAGCACTATACAGATTTAATGGAATTCTTATTAAAATTCCAATGATGTTCTTCATTTTACTAGACAAGCAGTCATGAAATTTATTTGGGAAAATAAGAGACCCAGAATAGCCAAAGCAATCCTTAGCAAGAAAAGTGAAGCAGAAGGTATTACTTAAATTATACTGTGGAGCTATATAGTAACAAAAATATCATGGCATTGGTACCAAAACAGACATGACGACCAATGGAACAGAACAAAAGACACAGAGACAAACCCACATAAATACAATAATCTTATAGTAGGCAAAGATGCCATAAACATACATTGGAAAAAGGATAGCTTCTTCAACAAATGTTGCTGGAAAAACTGGAAATTCATAAGTAGTAGAATAAAATTTAACCCTGTCTTTCACTCTGCACAAAACTCAACTCAAAGTACATAAAGAACATAGGCATTAGACCAGAAAGTCTGTAACTGCTAGATGTAAATATAGGCCCAACTCTTTATTAGGTACCTACTTAGGTACTGACTTCCTCAACAAGACTCATAAAGTGCAAAAAGTAAAATTAAGAATCAATAAATGGGGCTGGGGTTGTAGTTCAGTGGTAGAGTACTTGCCTAGTATGTGTGAGGAATAGGGTTTGATCCTCAGTATCACTTAAAGATAGATAGATAGATAGATAGATAGATAGATAGATAGATAGATAGATAGATAGATAGATAGATAAAAATAGAATAGATAAATTAAGGTATCAAAAAAGAATCAATAAATGGGAGAGTATTAAATGAAAAAGCTTCTTTACAGCAAAAGAAACAATCAAGAATGTGAACAGACAGCCCACAGAATGAAAGAAAAGCTTTGCTACTTGCACCTCAGATACAGCATTATTCTGCAAGATATACAAAGAACTCAACAAACTTAACACCAAATAATAATAATAATAATAATAATAATAATAATAATAAAAACAGATAACCCATCAATAAATGGGCAAAGGAAATGAACAGGCACTTCATAGAAAAAGAAATACAGATGGTCAATGTATATATACAAAATAGTATTCAACATCTCTAGCAATTAGGGAAATGCAAACTACTGCCTACTGGGATGAAAAAATTCATAGCTTCCTTCTAGAACTTTTTGGATACTACCCTAGTGAGGGAATTGGAAAACCCCATTATAGCCCCATTAAGATAAAGCCGAGGCCCCTCACTCAGCCTTTTCTGGTTGGTTGGAATTTGAGCTACAGTTTCTTCTTTAATGTTTGACTGCAATAAAATAGTGATCTCTTTAAACACTTCTGTCCTGATATGCTACCTCCTTCATGATTCTTTAGAGTGAACATGTTTTGGGGAGTGGTTGTCCGAGTATGATGTTTGGGTAGATTTCTGGCTTCTCCACCACTTAGGTTGGAATATGTGAGTCAAAAAAAAATGTAGGGTGCTCAACATCATTTTTTTTGGGGGGGGGAAATCAAAGGTCCTTAATAATATTCAATCTTTTTATCAAGGTTATTATATTTGTTTTACATACAATGTCTATTATTTTCAGTTGTATTTAGGGAATACTCTTTCAACATCATCTAAGAATTTAAAAAACCCATATTATATAAAACAATGAGTTTTCTTATTATTCTTTCTTAAGAAACTCCCGTGAAATGTGTGACAAATGCAACATCCCAATAGATACAAAAATTAAAACAGAAAAATAAAACTCTGCCTATTATATATTGACCTAGAAATACCACTTAAACTAATTTTTAAAGGAACTATATTGTGTTTTCTGTGTGAGGTCAAGGTTTTGTCTCAACTGAAGAGAGATTTAAAATAAAATGACAGTATACCAGTATTCATAGTATTCCTTTTAATGTTCTAACACTGAAATGTTCCAATGGGCAATGAAAGAAAGACTGACTGTATGAGGTGGATATTAATTTTAAAAGACAAAAATTATGAGTGATGCAAATGCATATGATGGGATTAAATATTTCATGCATTTTTCTGCAATTATGTTTTTCTCATATACAACACCATTATGATTCATTTGTAGCTCATTTCAAAATCTGCATGCTTTTGTTTCTAATTCTGCAGAGAAATTTCCCCAAATTAAAAATTTAATGACTGGAGAAAGGTTGTGCAATTTGGCATTGCTATCAATAGCATTCAAAGGATGTGGAAATCTTAAGTATAACAGCCTATGAGAATGAAGGGAAGATATATTATATAGGCCCAATATAAATATAATCTAAGTCATACATGTCTTATCTGTGGAAATTGTCACTGCTAATTATCTAGACACATGAAATTAGAGATTAAGATTGTTTTTATATTTTGATGCCTTTCAACATAGAAATATAATTTTTCAAATTTAAAACCACTTTAAGCATGAGAAAGAAATATTTTCAAGACCAAAGAATGGTTCATGTTTTCAAAAAATATTTTTCAAAAATATTCAAATATTTTCAAGGTCAAAGAACTCACTTTAACAGATGTTTGATTTGAGATTAAATATTTAAACATATAGTTATGCCTCCATATTTTTATTCCTACTCTAGGCCCTGAAGGTGTTAAGAACAGACCTGGTCATTGTCATTATTTCTTGGGGCTTGGAAGAATTTTTATCACTGACAAGTCCCAATCTTGGGTAAGAGGATTTACTCTAAGCACACAGGTCATATCTTGAGTAAGTAAATTCTGACTCTCCTTCCTATGCTAGCCAAAGCTTTTGCGAATGCATTATGCTGCTTAAATTCCAACATTCCCTTGAATAGTAAAGTCCTATTCTAAATTATAAATAAAAGGGACAGACCTGCTGTCTTGGGTCCCACAATCCTCTACGTGTCTGCATTCATGGGGACAGATTTCTTGAGATGAAAGCACAACAAACACAACTCCAAGAACTGCTTGCTATCCAGACAGCAGATTAGAGTTTTGAAGACTGGCCTCTCAGAGCAGAACTCCTGCTCTTAAATATTCACTTCTGAGGTGACTCTGGGGATTTTGCAATTTGAAATCAAGTTCAAAGCCAAGCAAATTCTCTGCAGTACTGCCCAAAGTTCAAAGCCCGGTGCCTTTCAAATCAAGTGCAAATTTCTTTCTCCCCACCACTGCTGTCATGTGGAAAAACTATGCCTGGAGCCATAGTTAGACAAATAATTGATTCTTAAATAAAAATTTTGACTCCATTAGTCCTGTCACCATTGATAAAATTGACTCTCTAAATGGAACAGAGAAAAAAATGATTATATGGAAATACAGCTTCATCAGAACTGGCAAGCTGTTTCATGGAGGATGTCAGAAGACAAACAAGTCAGGTATAGTTTACTGTTATAGTGACTAATAGTAGGTATTTGATCAAGACTTGACAGAGAAATTGGCATTTCAGAAAGATACAACTAGTGCTTCCTGATGTGCCTAATTATATCTGAGGAGGAAGGTAGGACCAGGAGTGATACAAGCTCAGAATTAATTTCACTTTGGAATAGCTTCTTTCTTCTGAGATGATCGCCAGATATTTTATAAACCTGAAATTTCCCAGTGGGCAGTAATTCTCACAAAATCCTTTCTCCACAGGTCAACAGTGAGAATATCAAAGCCAAAAATGATCTTCTCCTTCTGATCAGAGGATGTGTGCCTGTGTGTGTTTGTGTGTGTGTGTGTGTGTGTGTGTGTGTGTGTGTGTGTATACTCAATAATGAAGAAATCCAATTTGCTCCTACTTACTGATCTAAGGCATGTGCTTGTGGTGCATATAAGTCATCTACTTAATAAATTATGCATTTGATTTCCAGGCATTGTCATTATTCAGCTATCACGTATGACTTTTTCACTTTTCAAAAATTTTATCTGTGTTTTTAGAGGTCTAGCTGCCCAATTTAATGCTTACCCAGGTCATTCATTTACCAAGTAAGTCTTGCTCATAGATTAATCATTAATTATTTGAGAGAAACAATCTCTCCATCAATTTATAGATTTCATCACCGTACTAAGATCTTTTCCTTCAGAACCATTGGTGTTTCTATTCCAGACATTCATCTTTTATTTTTTTTATCTTTATTGTGTTTATTTTGAGAAATTTCCTCTTCTCTTCCATTCAGACAAAACAATCCCCACTCTCCCACCCCAGATATGTTCTTCCTTTTCTAGGACATACAATAGAACAAAGGGAAGTGTCAACATTAATCCTAATTTCAAATGAAAAACAGTGAAGTGACTTTATATTTTACTAGAAATTCTTTGAGATATGTGTGGTTTTAGAGAAGGAATATGGAGAAAGTTGTTTGAGAAGGATGGTTCTTATATTTTCTGTGAATCCACAATAGATAATTCCCCTGCCAGTGACTTTATTTATTCTATTTTATGTAATCATAACAGTAAATTAGATTAAAGTCATTATTTATTCTCTGTCATATCATACTATTAGTGAAATTATTATGAAAATGGTTATTAGATTTAAATAAAATAATTAAGTTTCCAATACTATGATAAAATGAAAAATATCAATTAAATGTTGTTTTACTTCTTTTGGGCCTTATTTTTCTCAAGTTTAAAATAAGGATGTATTAATGACATTAGTTCCTTCTAAGCAGTATTTTAACTATAATGGAATGCATATACTATGACTCCATTTTGGCCAGTTTTCCAAAAGGCAGAACAAAATGTAAAGCACAGTAAATATGATGAACAAAATATAATGCACAGTAAACATTCCCATATTCAAAAAGTATGGGTAAAAACAACTACACAATATTTTTACAAGACAAAGTGTTTTTGATAATCCTTATATTTATGGTCATCTCAGAGTTATAGAAATTGTTTAAGTTGATGGGGCTTAGAAAAATAATGTCTTAGGAAAACTTTTAAAATGACGGCATATGTATTAGAGTTCTCTAGAGGACTAGAATCAACAGGAAACATAATTATAAAAGGGGGACTTAACTACATTGGCTTACAGGACCAGAAGCAAGATCGTCCACAATGGCTGTCTGCAGACTGGAGAGCTAGAAGAACCAGTAGCTGCAAAGTCCAAGAAGCTGAAGCCTCAGAACAAGAGAGATCAACAGTGCTAACCTAGTCCCAAAATAAAGACTTCTGGAGAATCTGCTTTGGAAGTGCCAAGAAGCAACCAAAGTCTGACATCCTCAGAAGCAGCCCAAATCAAGAACCCATTCAAGAAAAATGAGCTTGCATCTACTGCTGCTTCCTTGTTCCTCCACCTATTCCATCCAAACCATAATCCTATTGGATGGTGCTGCCACTCTTAGGGAGGGTCTCCATTTCAGTTTGCTATCCCACATGCCAACCATTCCTAGACACATCCATAATCCTCTTAATCCTTTTGGCATCCTAATCCAATCAAGTTGGCCATTTACATTAAACATTACAGCATGATATCCTCTCTTGTGGGGAACAGCAACGGGAATGGATGCTTTCCACTTGTATAGAGGCAAAGGTGAACGTTCTCATGGGATCACACAAAATCCAGGCTGGGAACTCCAGAGGCCCCATGAATAAAAGAGGATAACGATGAAAGACTTGCTGTCTCCCTGTGCTAGTGACAGCACAAGAAGAATTGATCATATTCCCAGCTTTCATGGAGAAAAGATGGAAAAGACATGAGCCAAACACAAAACAGGGATTCTTCAGAAACCAACCTTAGAAGGTGTTGTTCAAAAGGTGACTGAAATGAACCTACCAGAGTTGAGGAGCCCATCTACTTATTAAAAACCTTTGTGTGATTTTTCAAGCCTGAGAAAGGCTTTCCCTGGCAGGTCTTAGGATGCGAAAATGCCTTCTCATGCCAGAGTTGGTGCAAAAGCCAGTGCATGGCCATCTCTACACAATGTTGTGGTCAAGGACTGAGACCTCCACAGCTGGCCAAGCTCTTGGGCATAACTATATTCCTAACCCAGGAACTCTCTTTCCTAATTCTCTCCCTCAGGTGCCTTTGCCAAAGACTCTGTTAGGGCAAGAAAGAGGGAAAACCTTGAAGATGCTTTTGCCCACTTCAACTCAGTAGTCTATATTTTTCTACTCTTAACCTTCTCCTTAAGCTCCAGGGGCTTAAATTTTTAGATGAAATAGGATACCCTCGCCAATAAATGAAAGGGATTGAGTATAAATCAAACCAATAAATTCAGGCTTCTTTTAAAACATAAAATAGTCATCTGTTATTTTTTCAGTAAAAATTATCCCAAATTAGTAATTTCACATGGTTCCAAATATAATCTGTGAAAAGATAAACATGTTGTTCCACAGGAGTGTAGGAATGGAACTGCTAACTAGTCTTTTAGTGTAGGAGAATAAAATGAAGTATATTTTGAAGGGAAAACAAAATGGAGTCTTAAAAGTGTTTAAGTAACTGGCAGAAGAAGCTGGCTGTTAAGGAACAGAAAGGCATTCCATGTGCAAATGCTAAACTATCAAAGGGCTAAGCAGGAGTTAGGAAATCATAACCTAATGGCCACAGCCACATATGAACACAGGAACGAGAAAACAAAGTGGAGACAAGAAGATTTTAAGCTAAGAACTTCACCCTGAAGTGCACTAATGTAGAAGCCAAGAGAGATATGTATGTAAGAAATAGCATACTAAAAATAGTGAAAAGAGCTTTCCCAGAGATGATGCAGGAGTCAGGAAGATCAATGAGAGGTCACTACAGTCATTCAGGTTTTTAAATCTTACTTTCTCATTCTGTATGTATGGAAAATTGAGGTTTAAACTTCTTATATATCTGTAATCTAGTTACATAATTCTATAGTCAAAAGTTCTTGCTGTTGGGCTATGAATATACTTTTTTATTATTCAATGGGTTTCTTTCCTTCTCCATGTCCTACTTCAGAACAGTGTGTGTGTGTGCGTACCCACCATCCCCCCCCCCGCCCACACACAAAACACAGACATGTATACACACAATTTACAATATATGTATTTATTTAGCCAATTTATGTGTGCCAGGGACATATGAGTTAAGATGGAATTCCAAACTTCAAGAAGATAAAACTAAACTCTTTCCAAACAAAAATACAACCATGTCTGAAGAACTGCAGGGACAGCCTGCTAGTGTACTGCCTGCCCTTTTGAGAAAAACTCTGTACTGAAGTCTGAATTGGAAACAACAAAGGAACCTCTAAATAAAAGAGCAATTTTAACTAGAAGGCACAAGTAGCAGTCTATCAAAGTATAATAAATCTGAGAAATGCATGGGAAAGTCCTTCAAAGAGATGATTTAATTTATATGCTAAAAATTATCTATGTACTACTAATCAGCTACCATATGCCAGCCAGGTCTTCGGCTAGGTATTAGAGAGGCACTGTAGGAACAAACTCACAAGACTTACCCTAATGATTCTGGTCCTAATTGTAATAGGAAATATCTGGTATGTTTCTAATGGATTCTCCAGACATAAGTAAAATGAGTTTTTTTAATAAATTCGATATAAGCCTGAGAACGCAAGACATCATGTGCAGTCCCAGATCTTCATAATATGGTGTGACTGAGATTTGAGAACTGGGCCAGAGGACAATACTGATACCACCTACTGACCAAGAAAGCACTTTTGTGAACAGTGTTTTTGGCTTTTACTATTATGATTTTGGAGATGGAAGAGTGGAAGAGTGGAACCTCAGTGGCAGAATGACATCAATACATCTGAGCAGAAGCACAAAGTAACTTTAGTGGCCCTAGCTTCCACTTTTTAAATGGTGCAATCAATCATAGAAAATCTCTCCACATAGTGTCAAAAAGAAAACAACAGTTTCTCACCAGGTTAAGAAAAAGGACTGATACTTGGTGTGTATGGGAGACATTTCCCAAGATGTCCCAGCCTTGGATATTCTCTTAGGAGAAACTGAGTCCATCTGTTTCTGACGAGTGGATGAAAAGAGTTAAGTAGGGTCAGTGAATTACCCAGTGGAGGTAATTCTCTGGTTGTTTTCACTAAGGGAATGTTATTATTTGAATGTGAGGTATTCCCCAAAGATCCTGTGTTAATGCAAGAATGTTCAGTGATAAAGTGACTGGATTGTGAGAGATCCATCCTAGTCCGAATGGGCTGACTGGATGTTGACTGTAAGCAGGTTAGGTGCAGCTGGAGAAGGTGGGTCACTAGAGGCATATCCTGTAAGGTTTCATTTTTTTTCTGCACCTCCTTCACCTCCTTCCTCTGCTTCCTGGCAACCATGAACAATAGAGCAGTGCCCCTCCACCATGTCCTTCTGCCATGGTGTTCTGCCTCATCTTGTGGTCAGAGCAATGCCATCGGCCTACCCATGGACTAAACTTCTGAAACTGTGAGCCAAAATTAACTTTTCCTCCTCTAAGTTGTTCTTGTCAAGCATTTTGTTCACCACAAGGAAAAGCTGACTAATACGGGGAAGTAGCAACTCATACTGCTTCTTATGTGTTTTTTGCTCAAGACCTTGTATGTGTGTGCACTGCAGACTTAACTTTTAACATGATGACGAGTGGAAGATAAAAAGGTTACTCTAGTCTATTCCCAAGATTGGAAATAATGCCAGTAGCTTGAAGAACGGCTTGAAAATTTATGATGTATTAAAAGGGAAGGAAAGACTCAAGTGCTACAGTCCCAGCATTGCCATTGGTGAAACCCAGTTTCTGAGACCTGGCTGTAGCTAGATGTTTATGAGACCACAGTGATATCTCAGGGAAGATGGGTAGAATAAACGTCCTTACATACCATTCCACACACACATATTCACTGTAAGGTTAATGATTTGGTAAGATAACCTGTAGATAATTTAGTAAAAAAGACCCACCGAATTAGAAAATGGAAGAGTTTGAAGGAAGTTCTGTACCATGCATCCTCACAGATAAGTATAACATGAAATAGGAAGTCAAACAGAACAGAGAATTCACAATTTCAGTCAGCAAGATATTTGAGTAGTTTTGCCAAAGAGTGCAAACAATACAAATATGGCAGATGATTAATCAAATATGAGCAAATATGACAAGCAATTAATCCAAAAATAGGCAGAATAGCATCATGAAAGCAATCCTCAACTCTAGAATTAGCAGGACAAATCCAAATTCTGTCTTGGTGCAAAGTCATTAGGGTAGATTCTAGTTATTTCCAACAGGTACCAGTGGTGCCCATGATCACTGGTCTCTTTAAGATGCAGAGAGAATGAATGAATTCCTGACTTAAGCACAGTTTGTCACTTATTATTATGTAATCACAGTCCCAACCAGCAATTTATGAACCAAACCTATAATTTAGTGTGGTTTAAGTCCTATATTTGGATCCCTCCTTAGCTTTCAATCCATATGTTTCATTCACAAGAAGGCAACATGATTGGATTATTTCAACTCTATACTACTGTTATTTTTTTTCCTAATAGCAGGGCAAATTTACTTCACGCCATTGCCCTCAGTAGTTTCTCATTAAAATATAGGCCACAAATATTTAAAATAAGTTGCAGTTGATAAATTATACTTTAGCACTTTTCTTAAAAGTGGAACTAGTATATTACCTTTTTTTTTTTTACTATTATTAAAGTTTGAAAATTACTCAGTGAAAGTTGGAGAGTGAATAGATTGGTTTTGAGTTTCTTTTCCAAATTGCTGTGTAACCTTAATTTTCAGGAAAGAAGTCGAATATGTTGATAGCTTGAAACTGTGTCTGACATGAACAAACTAACATGAAAGTAGTTAATAAATCACTTTTTCCCATTTCAATGGAAAAATAATATTAGTCTACAGCCATCTTGAAAGTTTCCTAGCTTACAGATTTCAAAAACTTAAATAAATTAGAAACAATGAGATGCTGAACAGGGATCTTGGATCTTGGCTCTTCTATTAAACTACTTGTAAAACTTCAGCTATATGTTCAGCCTCTTTGGACTTTGTTTGGATATGAAGTGTCCCCCCAAAAGCTCGCATGTGAGAATGCAAGAAGGTTCAGATGAGAAATGATTGAGTTGTGAAAGTCATGACCCAATTAGTGAATAAATCTCCTGATAGGCATTAACCGGCATCTGAAAGCAAGTGGGCTATGGCTGGAGGAGGTGGGGGCATTGGGGGCATGGATTTGGGTATATATTTGCATCTGGTAAGTGGAGATCTCTGCTTTCTGATCATCATGATCATCTGTTTCCCTTTGCCATACTCTTCAGCCACGATGTCCTGCTTCACCCTGAGCCCAGAGAAATGGAGCCTTCTGTCTTTGGACTGAGACATCTGAAACCATGAATGCCCTGATAAACTTTTCTTCCTTTACCACTGTGCTGAGTGGGTCTTTTAGTAACAGCAGTGAAAAAAAAAAAAGCTGACGAAAACCAAGGGTGACCTAAAATAGGAAGATACAACAGAAGACATTTTCTTCTACAGCAAAAGAAAACCTGGATGATCGTGAATTATTTACATGGATCTCACTATACCCAAGGAATCTGTGAATATGCAGACTTCTTTGTGAAGATGCCTGTTTTACTCAGCTTTTGCATTGTCGTGACCAAAAGACCTGATAAGAACAATGTACAGGAGGAAAACTTGATAAGGGGCACAAGGTCTCACACATCTCAATTCATGGTTGGTTATCTCCATAGCTCTAAGTCCAAGTTGACGCAGAACACTGTGGCAGAGGGGCATGGTGGAAGAAAGCGGTTCACCTTATGGCAACAAAGAAGCAGAGAAAGCTCCACTCACCAGGGGAAAAATGTAAACCACAAGGAACTCCACCAGTGACCTACCTTTTCCAGTCACACCCTATTTGCCTACAGTTATCACCCAGTTAATCCACATCAGTGGATTAATTCAGTAATTAGCTACAACTCTCATAATCTAATAATTTCATCTCTGAAAATTTTTATATGGCCTCACAAGAGCTTTTGGGAGACAGCTCATTTCTAAATTGCAACAATGCCTCTAATAATAATATTCTTCAGATACTCAAGATACTTTAAAACAAACTTGAATCTCTTATGGCAGTACATTTGTTTCTACCCATCCCCCACATTGAAATCACCAACCTTTGAGCTGATCTCCATAGTACAACCCACAAGTGATTCTTAAATTCTTTGTAGATATGAATACATAATTTAAATGGCGAAGAATATTAATGAGGTTAAATAAGATGAGGGAAGAAGAATATATTTAAGAAGAAATGATAATTCATGAGGTAAAGATTCTAAGAGGGGCTGGGGATGTGGCTCAAGCGGTAGCGCGCTCGCCTGGCATGCGTGCGGCCCGGGTTCGATCCTCAGCACCACATACCAACAAAGATGTTGTGTCCGCCGAGAATTAAAAAATAAATATTAAAATTCTCTCTCTCTCTTTCTCTCTCTTAAAAAAAAAAAAAGGTTCTGAGAGCTTTGGGCATTATTTCCTCCTGCCATCCATCCTCACAGGAAATGTGTAAAGACAACTTAAAGCTATCATTTAGGAAGTGACTAAAAAAGTAGTGCAGTCATTCAATGGAATATTGTACTGGAATTAGAATAAATTAGGTATTCAAATGCTGATAAAAGAAACATACCCAATATTTATTGTTAAATAAAAAATTAAAAGGTAGGTTGTAGAACATATATATGAAATGATTAATTTTTTTTTAAGTTGAAGAAAGCAGCAGAATATTTATAAAAATAAATATAAGACTTTTAAGAATGATTTCAGCTGGGCAAGTATATTGAGAATACAGAGTATGGGTAAAAAGGGCTATTATTTCTTGTCTGATGTAATTCTGTGTAGTTGATCTTTTACCATAAGCACAAATGGCTTTTGTAATTAAAACAAAGTTATTTAAAACTCAGCATGGATCATTTGTTGTGGCCAGGAAATGCTCACATGATTTTTATGATTTCAGTAACATTTTTATTATGAAACATTACAGATATAAACAGAACAATACCAGAAACACAAATGCTCTCATCCAACTTTAAGAAGTCTTAATTTGTTTTTATTATAAAAAGAATCACTACAAGGATTGCCAGAAATTCATAGATACCCTCCCCTTTTCCACCTACCAGATATGACCAATAATCTGAACTCAATTATCTTATACTATTACTGTATATACAAGTACCTGTATATAACATTTAATATTATTTTCCTTAAGATTTTCTATTAAAGACTCGACATAGTTCATATTATTCTTCAACTCATATTATTCATGTAGTAAATTTGTAATGTGTCTCCCAGTTTTTCTTTCAAGACCTAGGGAATTTCTGCCCAGCTACTGGAGTATCACAATAGAAAAGATTCAGCTGTCATATCCCTCTGGAAACTCCCTTCGCTTAAAACAGTCAGCTTTCCTAAGGTCACATTCATGAGCTGGGCAGCCTGTTCAAAAGAGAGGTGAATGTGTGTGTAAAAAACACAACCCCCTCCACCCAGGTGAGGAAATTTTCAAAGTCCTTTCCAGCTTCAGAATTCCCAGGAGGGTCACATGACCCTTTTTGAGAACAACAGGTAATGCACAACCTGGGTGTAACTCTGAGAAAGCATGATATTTTCCCGTATTGATGAACAGTCTTAAAAAGAATTGACCTGCATTCTTCAGAAATAGGAATGTCATGAAAAAATAAAAATCAAATGAAGTATTCCATACTAAAAGAGACTAAAAGGATGTGAATAATTGAAGCACATAGGGATTTTCTTATACTACAAAAATTATTAGGATAAGTTGTCACTGATAAGTCCTACATGAGCTTACTACAGAACAGACACTGTTTTAAATGCTTTACATATATTGACTTATTTAATCCCCACGTGAGTCTTATATGAGTTAAGTAGGATTATTATCCACATTTACAGATAGAGAAACAAGATTTTTGCCCAGATAGGTGGACACAATACCTTTATTTATTTATTTTTATGTGCTGCTTGGTATCAAATCCAGTGCCTCGAATATAGGAGGCAAGCACTCCACCACTGAGCTACAACCCCAGCCCTGAAGTCACTAATCTTAAATACAGCTTCTACTACTCATTCTAAAGATATCACCAATTCATACTCCAAGATTTGGAAAAATTAAAGAAATTATTACCAAGTGTGGGTGAAAATGTGGCAAAATGGGAAATCCTGTTTTATTGGCCAAATTGGCATTTATATTAGAACAATTTGGAAAGAAATTTGGCAATATGTAGCAAATTTTAGGATACAAATTTCTTAAAACAGCAGTTCAAGGGCTTGTAAGCACAAGACCTGCATAAGAATGTTAACAATAACCTTGTCAGAAATACCTGAGCAGTAGAAGAATAGATAAGTTATTGTTTAATCATATAATGAAACAATTAAACAATAAGACCCCAATGTAATGTGCTAAGTGGGATCCCAAAATTTAATTATGTAAAATAAGGACCATATTATTAAAAACTAAAGTAAAGCAGTATTTCATCTATAGTGTTTTTCAAAGAGTGAAATTAAAATAGTGAAACATGACAAAAATGATCATACATTTAAGTAAGAAAATCACAAATTGATATATCATCATTTAAGGAACTATATAAATTTCTACTTTTGTTTTCCCAGGCACTCAAGAATAGTTTGTTTAGGTTTTTGTAAATTTCTATGTGGAAAGATCTTTTTGTTTATTTTGATATTACCTTCCAGTTTTATTATCTTGCAGTTAAGGTATTGTTTATAATAGTTTTATTTTATTGATCTGGTCAACGATTTATTTTTTTCTTAATATATGATCAATTTTATGAATGTTTTATTGTGCTAGAAAATGTTGTATTCTCCATTATCTGTGTATAAAATTTGATGTTTAATATTAAATATATAATTTATATATCATTAAATATATAATTAATAATGCCTTATTCATTGTGTTTTCTAGGTCTAAAATTATCTTTCCACACAATCTATGTTGCATAAAAAAGGAGTAGGTTTTCCTTCTTAATAATGTCTCTCTTTCCATGTTTTCCCCCATTGCTTGCAGTTTTGACTTTATGAAGGGGCCACATGTTATTTGGCAATATTTATCCACAACATTCTAAATTGTAGCTTTTAGTATTAAGAAGTATCCTACGTATGTGAGCATGTTTTCTTATTAGTCTGCTTAGACCCAAAGCCTCTTTATACTATTGATCAACTTATATTTCTATTTTGATTTTTGGTACAGAATGATATTTAACTTAATTTTTAATATAAATATGCTTTATTAATTTTATTTTTTTATATTATGTAGAGCAAATGATATTCAGCTCTACTTCTGTAGGAATTTGTCATTTATTCAATTTATTTCCCTTTATTTGGACTCAGTACACATAGAAAATCTTGGTCACAGAAAATATAGTGCAATTCTATTCACTTATTTTCAACTGTATAATGAAAGTTTTCCCAAATATTCTATCCAATCTTTTAATTTTCTAATTTCCATAGCATTATTGTTTATTGCATTATCAATGTGTCATCATTTAAATAGTTGATGTAATATTTTGTGCAAATTAACCTTATCTCTCAGTACTTGAGCCTTCCTGGAGGTAGCTTCATTATTGGGCAAACATGGAGGGCTCTCAGGGGCTGACAATTAAGTCGAACATATGGACAAACAAAACAAACAGAAGCAACAAACTATTTTAGATACAGAGAGGGAAAAGTTCAATGGGGAAAGGATACAGGTGACTTAGGAGCTGTGCCTTGAATATGTAAGAAACCCACTAATTAGTCAGATAAGTGGCAAAAACATTCTGACAAACAAAAAATTTGCTCAAAGGCACAAAGATATGGTAACATATGAGATACTCAGAAAATGGTGATAAATCCAATGTGAATGGAACCCGATGAGTGAATGTGTTTCCCCAGTAGAACTCTGTTTTGTATGCCCCAGAAGGAGATTTTCTGTTGGTACTAGAGGTTAAAGGGGAAAGTGATTTGCTCATCATCAGCTTGGGAAAATAACTGCTGACAGTGTAAGAAATAAATCTCATAAGGCATTTCAAAAGAAAGCATTGGGGGCTGGGGATATAGCTCAGTTGGTAGAGGGTTTGCCTCACAAGCACAAGACCCTAGGTTCAATCCCCAGCACTACACACATACACACACACACACACACAAAGCACTAGCACAAAGCCACTCGGTGTGGCCAGGACATGTTGAACAACTCAGCTAAAGCAGTAGAGGTAGGAATTGCTAAAAGAGATTAGATCTGATACCTGTTTTGTAGATTGCTAAAATCTTATGTCTAATTTGCTGTTACACATAAAGCAGATACAGGGAGTGACTTCAGTATTTCTGGCTCTAAAGATTTTTGTACCTGGCGTAAGAACTAAAGAGGCAGATAAGATTAAGAACCATAGAGAAGATTTAAAATTAAAATTTTTGGCAACGTGAGGAACAAGAAGTGTCTCTCTCTCCTCTCCTACCTTCCCTGCTACTTCACATCTCTCTCTCTATTATTCCCCCTCCCTCCCTTGGCTTCAGTCTGGATATGAAAAATGACATCAGAGAAAACAATTAAATATCAAAATGCCAGTGATTATAAGGTATGTTCTTATAGGTTTATTCTTCTCAAGGGTAAACAGGGAAAAATTAAGTTGCCTTAAGATTAAACAGAGGTAGGGGCTGAGGTCATAGCTCAGTGGTAGAGCACTTGCCTACATGTGTAAAGAAAGCACAGAGTTCGATTCTCAGCACCACCTATAAATAAATAAAAAGATCCACTGACAACTAAAAAAGAAATTAAAAAAAAAAGTTTAGACAGAGGTAGATTAAACTCCTAAAGAATCTTCCCTTTCTCCATCACTTTCATAGTGTTTTCACAAAGGCTGTTAATGCGTCAAGCCATAGAGTATAAAAAAATGAAATAACTCAAGAATATCAAAATCCTAGAAGGATAGTGTGCCTGGGACAGAAGCAGGTCATTAATAGTTTGAATAAGTAAATGGCCAGAATGCAGAAGCAGATTTCATACAGTGCTCATCTCCCAAGATGAAGATTCTGCAAGGAAATATGGTTAAGATACTCTTAAACCATTAAATTACATTGTCATTGGAATCCTGATGCCCTGGGCACTCCCAGAACATATGGCAGGAAAATATCTTGTCGAGAATTTCATTGCCAGCATCAATCGCAGCCTTGAGAGGCACAGCTGCCATGCTGGATAGGGTCCAAAGATGTTTCAGGACTACCTGTTCTTGAATGAGATACATGGAAAGGTTGAGGTTTGGTCCTACAACTTTGTTGTCATCTTGCTACATAGTTCATGGATCATGATCCACAGCCTGATGCCCTGTTTTTCCTGGTCTTCCCCTACATCTTTCTAGTAGAAAAGATAGAGCAACTTTGTGACTCAAACCAGGCATGCATGATTGTAGTGAAAAACATGGCTTTCTCAGGGAAGCTATATTTCTTGGTTCTGACTTCATTTATACTGAAGCAGTTAAAAAGAAGTCAGTTAGTGAATGAGTTGAGTGTTGGTGTTTTGTTTTGTTTTGCTTCAGCAACACGGAGCACTGGAATGAATCGGGTAACCCTTTACTAGACACTTATTGAAAGAATAGAAACCAAGAGAAACTTGGAAGAATTTTACTAATAGATAAAATAAGAAGTTGCCTAAAATTATGCCTAGCCCTTCATTTGCTTCTTCTGACAGTCTACCTTTGACCAGTCAGTGTGCCTGAAACTCAAACCCTTAGATTCACTCTTACCTGAAATCAAGAAATAACCTGATCAAACCATCTCTTCTGAAGAAAATGCTACCCTTGTCAGGAATGTTAGTTTTACGACTTTTCTTTGTTTTGTTTTTGACTGGGCTCTCAGAGGGAAAAGTTTAACTTTCCTTGTTCCTTTACGGACTTTAGGTTCCTATACACTGACCACAAAGGGTTGTATGTGAGCAGTAAAATATCAACTCCTTTTGGTATTTAAATTATCCAGTTTAGCATAACAATAAAATAACACAAAAAGAATGACATATGACCTTGCATGTTTTATTAGGGAGGGAAAGGCAGGTTGGAGACATCCCATAGAGGGCCAGAAACCTTAACCCAGGAATGCACAGTGACTAGAATGGAGCTATAAAAGGAAAAGGGATGCCACTCAGAACAAGGGAGCAAACACTGCTTTCATCTTTAATTCCCAGAAGAGAGCAGATGCTCAGAATGAGTCAGTCAAATTTTACTCTCAGAAGATGATTGTTACCTTCCAAATTAGGTCTAGTCTATATAGTGGACTGCTAATAACTAACATTAAAACCTTCCATCTAAAATTGGAAATGGTAATTTTCCCTCTGTATTTGCTCGTGCTATATGATTTTCTAAATCTCTTTCTGCCATTATGCTGTCCTCATAAATTTGAATTTTAGACAATGAAGAAAAAAATATGTTTATCACTTCTTTATCCTTTCTTCAGGGACACAAATTTGTATCCAGGAAGGATTATAACTTGGTGCAAATCAGGCTGAGAATTCTAACCTTAATAACATAAGACATTTCATAATAATAGGTAGAATCTTTCTGGATTAGTTCTCTGTGTGTTGAGCTTAGCTGATATATTAGTCTCGTATTTTACTGTTTCAAAGCATACAATCAAAATTTTAAGTGCAATGGAAGTTTGCTTGATAAGCTGATTGAATAATTAGAAGTATTTTAAACTGGCTAAGCAAAGACAAGAAAATTGAAAATCTCACTCTGTACTAATGTCACAGGTATGAAATGAGAGATGTTTTTGAAAACAATTAATCTTCCTCAAAAGTGATTTGTGGCATTTAAACTACTTCTAATTTGGAAGCACATAAAAAGTGGAAATAATGTATATATAGAAATTCAATCACAGTCATATGTTTTCAGGTGGAAATAATAGAAAAGAAACTGAGAAGATCATATAAACAAGATAAATTTGTTTCATCAATGTTGTTTTTCCCCTAAATTTTGTCAAATTATCTTATTTGAGAAGTTACTCATTATATAATAATTGATAACACTACAAATTAAAAAATGAGATATCATCTAAGCAGAAAATTTTGTATATTCTATAAGCAGAAAAAAGAAATGAATTTTGCCTTACAGAGAGAGATTCACCCAACCTTCTGATGTTTTGGGTTTTTTTTTGTTTTCCCTATATTTCATAAGAAATGTTCCAATTCCTTCAAGGACAGAATGCAAATAAGAGAGAGTTCATTGTAATTTGAAGCATAATTTTCATGAATCATTTAATTGGTGGTGCAAATGACCCTTCAGCACTGTATGAAGAAAGGAGAGAGTAGAGAGCTCTGGCATAAGGGTGATCAGAGTGTGGGTGGAAAGCATTCAGGCACTGGGTCTAGTGAAGTGCCTATAAAGATTTGGAGTCTAACAAATTTGAGTTAAAGAAATGATGCTCAATAAAGTATGAGCAAAAGATTTAGTTATATAAATACCACCAATAATGTAATATCCAAAAGACCATCTTCAACACCGTTGAACATTTTTAAATGCTGAATTCTAAACACTGATTTGTCAAATCATCTACATATATCAGAGGTAGAGAAGAATTACAAATGAAATATAGCATTTTTGTAATCAATTAGCAAATCACATTCACCAAAGAATAATAGCCTAATCTACTTTTCCTGAGACAACTAGATTTTTATTACTTTAAACTTGTGGTTTCATGGAAGATAACTATTCAAAGATAGATTGTTACCTTGTGAAGCATTTTCTAAGACTTCAATATTAAACTATCTTAATAGAATAAGGCAGAGGAAAAAATAAACCTTCTAACTAAAATCCAAAATAACCTTCCACAAGAAATCAAAATCATCCATCAAAGGTGAATTTCCCAAGGTTTACTCTGTGGGAGTTGCCTTTTTTCAGCCTTCCCTTTATTTTCATTCTTTTTTAAATCTCTTTTTAAGATTAATTTAAAAAAAAATGAGAGCAGAATGCATTACAATTCTTATTACATGTATACAGAACATTTTTTTAGATCTCTGGTTGTATATAAAGTGTGCTGACACCAGTTCATGTCTTCATGCATGTACAATTTTCATTCTTAATTATGGTGGTTTGAAATCTTTCTGAAGAACATCTAAATTGTCCTTGCCAATATTTTTACTGAAATGAAGGCATCTTCGATGCCACTTTTGAGAGTTTAGGATGTTTATATGACAGTGATTCAGAACAAGCAGATTTTATGATGCAGATCTGGGCTTCAAATTTTACCTTTGTTACACTCAAGTATTCTTTACTGAAATCTTGTGGATATGATCATCCTTATGAGATTCCACTCTCCATTGAAAAATGGTAAGAAGAAAAACTAGCTCTGGTTTCTTTGAAGCTCAGCTCTACTTGAATGATTCAGATCAGTGTTTGGTCTTCAAAGTTCTGGACTCTCTTCTTGCTTCTTTACAAGCATGCACTTAGTAGCCCAGGTTAAAAAAAGGCATGGAGAGAACACTACTTGATCATGTGCTCTTCTTTACACCAACCAAATGTAGAAAGGCATTAGAAGTACCACTTAGAGAAAAAGAACTGAGGAATAAAATGAGTTCCAGAAGCATTCATGAAACTAGTGACATTGTCTGAGTGATTTTGATAATTCCATCCTATGAAATTCAATGTCAATCTTGAGGCAGTTAATCATCCCCCATGGGTCTTTCTCTGACTATATAACACCTTCTGTCCTCCAAAATGTGAACCCAAGGCTCTCTCTCAAAGAAGACAAAGATAAAAATAAAATGTCCTTTTTCTCTTCATCGCCCCTGTCCCCCAACATACACATACATCAGAGCTTTTTTTTTTTTCCTAATGCATTTGTGAAGAAAAAGATGGTTAATTAATTTGCTGTACAATATGAATCATGCATAGTTGCTTTTAACCTTCTTAGGACACTTACCTTCCAAAAGAGCATGAAGAGAGATTAAGGAAAGGAGCTGTTATAATGTAAAAGTAATAGGGCCTTACACCTTATAAGTAAAAAACCCTGATAATTACCTTTTTTTTTAATTTGAACTATATTTAATAGTTCTCTACACAGCCTAAAATCACACAATTAGGGGAAAAACATAATTAAATGCACTGGAAGTTTAAGTCAGATGGGCTGGAATTCATTTATGCTTAAATGCAAATTAGTTAGTAGGGTTTTACTTTTCTCCCATAAGAATCAGTAATCCAGCCTTACCAATCTGTTCTTGTTCGAGTTGATATCCTTATGCTTTTAGAATATTGCAACGTGACTATTAGTTTCACAATATCATCATGAAAATATGATGACTAAAAGAAATGTCATCCTCATATATTTTGAGTGGCATGTAAATGGATGCAACCTTTTAGGAGTACATTTGTTGATTTCTGAAAAAAAATGTTTTTCATGTAATGAAGATTTTATTTTTCAACTCAGTTCAATGTATAATTTCATTTTAACATTTTGAAGTTGACAAAGTTATATATATTTATGTTGTACACCATAGCATTTTGACATACATCCACATTGTGGAATGGCTAAAAGAAACATATTCATTACCTTACTTTATCATCATTTTTTGAGGTTAAAACATTTAATATTTAGTCTCTGAAGCAATTTTCAGGAAGGCAATACACTGTTAATAACTATAATCACTATATCACAAATAATTCTTTTGAATGTTTTTCTCCCACCAGGAATCTGGACCCTTTGACCAACATCTCTCCAATTTCCCTCCTCCCTCCCCCATGCCTGGTAACCACCACTCTACTTTCTGCTTCCTTGAGTTTGGCGCTTGTAGATTGCATGCATAAGTGAGATCGATTTTATTTGTCTCTCTGTACTTCTTATCTCACACAACACAATATACTCCCAGTTCACTCAAGTCACTGCAAATGACAGAAATTAGTTTTTAAAGCTTCCTAGCATTCCATTATGCATACATATCACATTTTATTTATCCATTCTTTTGTCAATGGACAGGTTGATCCATATCTTGGCTTTTGTGAATAATCCTTCAATGATTGTGAGAGTACAGATATCTCTGACATGCTGGTTTTGTTACCTTTGGATATATCCCACATGTGAAATTGCTGAATCGTATGGCAATTTTATTTTCAGGTTTTCCATAATGACTCTGCCAAATGACATTCTTACAACAGTGTGCCAGGATCCACTTTTCTCCACATCCTCACCAACACTTTTCATCTCTTGCCCTCTTGATGACAGTCATCCGAACAGGTGTGAAGTGATATCTCACTGTGGTCTTGACACCTATTTCCTTGATGAACAGTGAGTGATATTGAGCATTTTTTCATATACCTGGACAAATGTATAATTATTTTAGAAATATCTTTTCAGCTTATTTTTGCCTTATTTTTAATCAGGTTATTTGTTTTTATGCTGTCAAGTTGTTTGGGCTCCTTATATATTTTGGATATAAAGCCCTAATATATGAGCTTCCCAAATCTCTTTTGCCATCATAAGTTTGTCTCTTCACTTTGTCAACTGCTTCCTTTGTTGGGCAAATTTAGTTTAATTTAATTATATATATATATATATATATATATATATATATAATAAAACAAATATAAAATAAAACAAATATATATAATAAAACAAATATAAAATAAAACAAATATATATATATATATATTTGTTTTATTTTTGTTGTCTGTATCATTTTTTATCAAATTAATGTGCATACTTTTTGACATAGTAATTCTATTGCTAGGAACTTCCTGTATCAATATACTCAAATTAATTCTGTTTCATCACTTTATATTTGACTCCTAAAAAAATGAAATAGTCATATCTTATAATGACATACATGTGTTTTAAGGGGGGAAATGTATATATTAATGAGTGAACATAATATCATTAACCTTTTTTATATATTTATTATTTTATTGTGTATTAATCCTTGCCTATGTGCTGGCATAAGTTTGTTTTTTTTTTCTTCTTTGAAGCCAAAAAATGAAAAACAGTTGTTACCTTTAGAAAGAATAATATTTATTACTTTATATCATTTGGTAATATTTGGATTTTAATTTATTAAGAATCTAACATATTTGTTATGATTTTTATGTATTGGTTGGTTTTTTCAATTTAGCTGATATTCACTAAGAAATCAAGCTTCTACCAATGGGTTATTTGTGTTTCCCCATTTATATATTTTGCATTAGACAAAAAAATGAAAGTGGCTGAGGTTGTGGCTTTGTGGTAGAGTGCTTGCCTGGCATGTGTGAGGCACTGGGTTCCATCCTCAGCACCACATAAATAAATAAATAAACAAACAAACAAACAAACAAATAAATAAATAAATGTACTGTGTTCATCTATAGCTAAAAAAAATATTCAAAAAAATATAAGCGAACAAATGCCACATAAAAAGCATTCAGCTGGAGAGATGAAAATGTTTCTATGGAATGGGTGTACCACTTCCTCTTTTTGAACTAATTTATAAGAATTACATGAAATCATCTCCTATCTAGACCTAGATCACTTCCTATCTAGACTAGCATGCCTCACTGCATTTCCTCAGATAACAAAAATTTCAGGGAAGTTTAGAAAACCATATAAAATACAACAATAAAATGAAGTCTTGAGGTAGACTTTTCAAACTGGTATTTCACAGAGCACTGTTCTGCAAAATGTTTTGTATAGTAAAATGTGTATGAGAAAAGCTGCCTTCAAAAAACTATTTATCTCATAAGCACACTGTAGATGATGTACTATATTAATATAATTTAAGAGTGTCAATGAAAGGCATATGCAGCCTTTCATTACTCAGCTATACTTCCCAGAACTGAGTTCTATGTTTTATACATTTTATGAAATGCTGTCATAGGAAAATTGGACAAGAGAAAACTAAGAGTTTGAAAGCTGTCTACAGAAGAGTACACCCAATGATTTCCTGTAGTTGGTACAAGTGAAGCACAAATTTGACTCTACATTCTAATGCCTATCAAAAGAGCTTTGAATGCAAATCCTAAGTGGAAAAAAAAATATTACTTTAGTAGCACCCTTTTTTCAATATTGAGACTAGTAAGATCTTATCAAATAGAATACTAGGAGATTTTATTGTTAAGAGATCAATATAGCAACACACCCTGGGTTCCTACTCTGTGGTTCATGAATGCGCTGGAGGAAATCCGACAACAGCGCAGATTTCCACAACCTTCATTTGTGATCTCCAGGGTCAACTGAACAGTAAGCATCTTTTAGTCCAAATGTGCTCCTTTAACCCTCCTCAAACCTGTGGGTATTACTCTCTTCTCTCATCAAGTGAACTTGACTCAGAGAAAATTGAAGTTCTCAGCTGTATCTTCTCTTAATTCTCCTCCCCTGCTAGTAACCTCCTCTATAGATACAAACACCTCACATCTTAGCAAAAGTTCAACAAGGAAGCATTCTGTTTGTATTGAAGTTAAATCTTGGCGTTATGCTTTTATACATGGTTCCTTTCTATAGTTTCTACCTCTTTAATGATATTCTGAAGCCTAAATTCTCCTAGATTAGTTATTTGTCCTGGTTTCCTTAGGCTGTTTGAGCATATTTAAGACAATTGACTTAAAATCTAAAAGTCTAATGCCTCCGCTTCCTGAGGGACAGTTTCTATTCTTTATTTTCATGGAACATATTTTCTTGCTCATGTGGCTCATTATCTTTTGTTAAGGCAGGACATTGTGAGTACTATAATATGGGTATTCTGAGAGTCAGAGTTTTCCGCTCTTCCCAGGGTTTACTGCTGCATGTTGTGGGCTATTTTCTAGTGCATTTTCTAAACAACTTTTGCAAAGTTATATCCTCATTGTGAGAGAACATTAAAGTCTGTGTCCCATTTGCTTGATGGTTAACAAGTATTTTCTGGGAGATTTTCTTAAACTCATGGAACCAAGCAAGAAGAGAAAGAAAGAAAAACAACAACAACAACAACAAAAAAAAAAACAACCTTCTCCCAGGGTTGGCAGATTGTCTCTGTGTTGGAGACCTACTTTACAATTAGCCAACCATTAAGGAATCTGCCTTAACTTTCACTTCTTGTTTGTGTAAAAGGTAAACCAGTAAACCAGAGATTAAGTCTTGGGGTCTTAGTCATTTGGTGACCATGAGTCAAGTTCTGCACATGCACATAACATTCTTATTTCCCTGGTACCTGGTATATACAGAAATTTTAAAATGTTTTCATTTGTTCTTTTTAAAATCTTTTATTTGTTCTAATTATTTATACATGACAATAGAATGCATTTCAATACATTGTACCAGATGAAGCATAATTTCTCATTCCTCTGGCTGTACCTGGTGCAAAGTCACTCCAGTAGTGTAATCACATACATATATATGGTAATAATGTCTGTCTCATTCTATCATCCTTCCCATCCCCACAGCACCCCCCACCACTCCCTTCTGCACAATCCAAAGTTACTTCATTCTTCCCTATCGCCTCATTATAGATCAGCATCACCTAATCAGAGAAAACATTCGGCCTTTGTTTTTTTGGAATTGGTTTATTTCACTTAGCATGATATTCTCTAGTGTGTGGACTCTCTCTAGTCCAGTGAGGAGGTACATGGAACAGGATAGAGGAGAGTGTGGCTGCAGAGTTGCTAATCAAGACCTCCAGAGACCAAGCAGGAAGCAAGTCTGATTTTATTGTGCAGTTACCATGTATGTATATTCAGGCAGTAGCTAATCAGATTACAGGCAGCCACCAATGCAATTTCTGCTTAATGTCTTTGCAGCAACCAATCGAGGAGTGGGCCATGGAGCAAGTACAGGGCTTGCAACACATGGCCTCATGCCCAGAGCTGTGCCTACCAGGTAATAGGCCTGCGGCTCACTTGCCTACCATGAGGGGAGTGGCATGCCACTCACACAGCCTTAAAGTATGTCATGTATGCAGTACTCCATGCACTTGACCCACACTCTAGTTCCATCCACTTACCTGCAAATGCTATAATTCCATTTTTCTTTAAGGCTAAATAATATACCATTATGTATTTGTACCACATTTCTTTACCCATTCATTTGTTGAAGGGTATGTATCTGTTCCATAGTTTAGCTATTGTGAACCAAGCTGCTATAAACACTGATGTGGATGCATCTCTATAGTATGCTGGTTTTAAGTCCTTTGTGAATAACCCCAGGAGTGAGATAGCGGAGTCAAATGGTGGTTCCATTCCAAGTTTTCTGAGGAATCTCCATACAGCTTTCCATAGTGGTTGTACCATTTTGCAGTCTCACCAGCAATGTATAAGTGTACCTTTTTTCACACATCCTCACCAACACTTATTATTATTGTTACTTGTATTCTTGATAATTGCCATTCTGACTGAAATTAGATGAAATCCTAGAGTAGTTTTGATTTGCACTTTTCTAATTGCTAGATGATGAACATTTTTTCATGTTTGTTGATTAATGGTATTTCTTCTTCTGTGAAGTGTCTGTTCAGTTCCTTAGTCCATTTACTGATTCGGTTATTTGTTTTTTGGTGTTAAGTTCTTTGTGTTCTCTATATACCCTGGAAATTAGTGCTCTATCTGAGGTGTATGTGGTAAAGATTTTCTCCCATTCTATAGGCTCTCTCTTCACATTATTGTTTTCTTTCCTGAGAAGAAGCTTTTTAGTTTGAATCCATCTCATTTATTGATTCTTAATTTTACTTCTTGTGCTTTAGGAGTCTTCTTAAGGAAGTCATATCCTAAGCTGACATGAAGATTTGGGCCTACTATTTCTTCTATTAGGCACAGAGTCTTTGTTCTAGTGCCTAAGTCTTTGATCCATTTTGAATTGAGTTTTATGCAGGGTGAAAGATAGAGGTTTAATTTCATTTTGCTACATATAGATTTACAGTTTTCCTAGCACCATTTGTAAAATAGGCTTTTTTTTTTCTCCAATGTATGTTTCTGGTGCCTTTGTCTCATATGAGATAATCATATTTATGTGGGTTAGTCTCTGTGTCTTCTATTTTGTATCATTGGTCTACATGTCTATTTTTGTGCACCATTATCAAGTAGGGTTCATCCCAGCAATGCAAGGTTGGTTCAACATACCAAAATCAATAATGTAATACATCACATCAATAGACTTAAAGACAAGAATCACATGATTATCTCAATAGATACAGAGAAAGCATTTGACAAAATACAGCACCTCTTCATGTTCAAAACACTAGAAAAACTAGGAAGAGTAGAAACATACATCAACGTCGTAAAAACTATCTATGCCAAGGTCAACATCATTCTAAATGGAGAAAAATTGAAAGCATTTCCTCTAAAAACTGGATGGCCTCCCTCACCACTTCTATTCAACATAGTTCTTGAAACTCTCACCTGAGAGTTTTTAAAGGGATACAAATGGGAAAAGAAAAACTCAAACTATTACTCTTTGCTGATGACATGATTCTATGTTTAGAAGATCCAAAAAATTCCACCAGGAAATTTCTGGATAATAATAAATGAATTCAGCAAAGTAGCAGGATATAAAATCAATACCCATAAGTCAAGTGTATTTCTATACATAAGCAATGAATCCACTTTAAGAAAAATCAAAAAACTACACATTCACAATAGCCTCAAAGTAAAAATAAATTAAAATACTTGGGAATCAATCTAACAGAAGAGGTGAAAGACCTCTACAATGAAAACTACAGATCACCTAAGAAAGAAATTGAAGAAAACCTTAGAAGATGGTAAGATCACTCAGGCTCTCGGATAGGCAGAATTAATATTGTAAAAATGGCCATACTATCAAAAGTGTTATACAGATTTAATGCAATTCCTATTAAAATTCCAAGTTACATTCTTTATAGAAAACTAAAAACAATCTTGAAATTCATTTGGAAAAATAAGAGACCCAGAATAGCCAAAGCAATGCTTAACAAGAAAAGAGAAGCATTGACGTATCACAATACCAGACCTCAAACTATACTATAGAGCTATGGTAACAAAAAATGGCCTAGTATTTGTTCTGTTTTGATATAAATGATAGTAAAGTGTATTTTAACATATTATACATACACGTAGTATAAGTTGTTCTAATTAGGATCCCACTCTTGTTGTTGTATATTATGTGTAGTTATCCAGGTTGTGTATTCATATATGAACATAGGAAGTTATGCTTGATTTATTCTACTGCCTTTTCTGTTCCATCCCCAATCCCTTCCTTTTATTCTCCTCTGTCTAATCCAATGAACTAATATTAATAATAATATTAATAACTAATATCCTCTTAATCCTTGTTGGGTGTTAGCATCCACACATCAGAGAGAACATTCATCCCCTCATATATTTCTTTCCTAATCCCTTCCTGTTTTGATTTCCCAGGCTATATATTTCTTATCTGTGGTTCTTTTCTCCTACCAGAGGCTGTTATGTCCAATTATTTGGGGAGCTCCCTCACCGTGGCTTCCAGGGGGCTGTCATGTCATTAGCATGCAGCCAAGGCCATTAATTAGGCATGTTATGGTTACTGTGAAGTCAAGGTCAGAAACATTCAGTATAGGTACTCAAGGTCATAAACATTTGCTTCTGAGCATGCACTCACTTAAGTAACCTGTAGGCAAGTTACATAATCAACAAAGATCTCTGTTTGTCCTGCATATGAAAAGGACCTAAAGTACAGCATCCCTTTATGTTCAAAACTCTAGAAAAACTAGGGATAACAGGAATATACTTCAACATTGTAAAAGCAATCTATGCTAAGCCTCAGGCTAGCATCATTCTGAATGGAGAAAAATTGAAGGCATTCCCTCTAAAATCTGGAACAAGACAGGGATGCCCTCTCTCACCACTTCTGTTCAACATAGTTCTCGAAACATTGGCCAGAGCAATTAGACAGACAAAAGAAATTAAAGGCATAAAAATAGGAAAAGAAGAACTTAAATTATCACTATTTGCAGATGACATGATTCTATACCTACCAGACCCAAGAGGGTCTACAAAGAAACTATTAGAGCTAATAAATGAATTCAGCAAAGTGGAAGGATATAAAATCAACACGTATAAATCAAAGGCATTCCTGTATATCAGCGACAAATCCTCTGAAATGGAAATGAGGACAACCACTCCATTCACAATATCCTCAAAAAAAAAAAATACTTGGGAATCAATCTAACAAAAGAGGTAAAAGACTTATACAATGAAAACTACAGAACCCTAAAGAGAGAAATAGAAGAAGATCTTAGAAGATGGAAAAATATACCCTGTTCATGGATAGGCAGAACTAACATCATCAAAATGGCAATATTACCAAAAGTTCTCTATAGGTTTAATGTAATGCCAATAAAAATCCCAACGGCATTTCTTGTAGAAATAGAGAAAGCAATTACAAAATTCATATGGAAAAATAAAAGACCCAGAATAGCAAAAACAATGCTAAGCAGGAAGTGTGAATCAGATGGTATAGTGATACCAGACTTCAAACTATACTACAGAGCAATAGTAACAAAAACAGCATGGTACTGGTACCAAAACAGGCGAGTGGACCAATGGTACAGAATAGAGGACACAGAAACCAATCCACAAAGCTACAACTTTCTTATATTTGATAAAGGGGCTAAAAGCATGCAATGGAGAAAGGATAACATCTTCAAAAAATGGTGCTGGGAAAACTGGAAATCCATATGCAATAAAATGAAACTGAATCCCTTTCTCTCGCCATGCACAAAAGTTAACTCAAAATGGATCAAGGAGCTTGATATCAAATCAGAGACATGGCATCTGATAGAAGAAAAAGTTGGCTACGACCTACATACTGTGGGGTCAGGCTCCAAATTCCTCAATAGGACACCCATAGCACAAGAGTTAATAACTAGAATCAACAAATGGGACTTACTCAAACTAAAATGTTTTTTCTCAGCAAAAGAAACAATGAGAGGTAAATAGAGAGCCTACATCCTGGGAACAAATCTTTACTCCTCACACTTCAGATAGAGCCCTAATATCCAGAGTATACAAAGAACTCAAAAAAATTAGACAATACAATAACAAATAACCCAATCAACAAATGGGCCAAGGACCTGAACAGACACTTCTCAGAGGAGGACATACAATCAATCAATAAGTACATGAAAAAATGCTCACCATCTCTAGCAGTCAGAGAAATGCAAATCAAAACCACCCTAAGATACCACCTCACTCCAGTAAGATTGGCAGCCATTATGAAGTCAAATAACAACAAGTTCTGGCGAGGATGTGGGGAAAAGGGTACACTTGTACATTGTTGGTGGGACTGCAAATTGGTGCAGCCAATTTGGAAAGTAGTATGGAGATTTCTTGGAAAGCTGGGAATGGAACCACCATTTGACCCAGCCATTCCCCTTCTTGGTCTATTCCCTAAAGACCTAAAAAGAGCATGCTACAGGGACACTGCTACATTGATGTTCATAGCAGCACAATTCATTATAGAAAGACTGTGGAAGCAACCTAGATGCCCTTCAATAGACGAATGGATAAAAAAAAAATGTGGCATTTATACACAATGGAGTATTACTCTGCATTAAAAAATGACAAAATCATAGAATTTGGAGGGAAATGGATGGCATTAGAGCAGATTATGCTAAGTGAAGCTAGCCAATCCCTAAAAAACAAATGCCAAATGTCTTCTTTGATATAAGGAGAGTAACTAAGAACAGAGTAGGGACGAAGAGCATGAGAAGAAGACTAACATTAAACAGGGATGAGAGGTGGGAGGGAAAGGGAGAGAGAAGGGAAATTGCATGGAAATGGAAGGAGACCCTCAGGGTTACACAAAATTACATACAAGAGGAAGTGAGGGGAAAGGGAAAAATAATACAAGGGGGAGAAATGAATTACAGTAGAGGAGGTAGAGAGAGAAGAGGGGAGGAGAGGGGAGGGGAGGGGAGGGGGGATAGTAGAAGATAGGAAAGGCAGCAGAATACAACAGACACAAGTATGGCAATATGTAAATCAATGGAAGTGTAACTGATGTGATTCTGTAATCTGTATACAGGGTAAAAATGGGAGTTCATAACCCACTTGAATCAAAGTGTGAAATGTGATATATCAAGAACTATGTAATGTTTTGAACAACCAACAATAAAAAAATAAAATAAAAAAAATTTTAAAAAGACTAAAAAAATTTAAAAAATAAAAAAAATTTAAATTAAAAAAAAAAAGAAAAGAAAAGGTGAAGGGCACAAAATGGAACTGGGTGGAGGCTGAAACTGGGCTTAAGGGCTGACTAAAGACTGTTACTACTACAAATAAACTGTGTCTCCTATTCTAACCGCATCTTGCATCTTCTTCCATCTGCCAGGATTCCGAATCTGTTTCCTGGGTGTGAGCCCCCACAGGACATCAATAGTATCTTTTAGAAACTTTTAGCAAAATCCCATTCAGTAAACTCAGTCCCTGAAATGCTTGAGTCATGCTAAACCAAGGCAAGCCCTTTTAATGGCCTTTCAGGAAGCCACCAGGAAGACTGAAAATACAACTACTTGAGAATAAGGGCCTTTTTTGCAACCCCAGGAGTGTGAGCTGCCATATCATGGTCACTGAAGACCTGGAGGATGAGGGTTGACAAGCAAAGCCTCTCTTCCTGGATGCAGCCACTTCATTCTTCATTAAGCTCTCAAGTGGTTATTATAGGCTCTTGACCAGATTCCAGTGTTCTGTAAGAGCTGATTTTTAACCATTGATGTGAGCATTTTGGTCACTTTTATAAAGGGTTGAAGAACTAGATTTCCCTAGTCTACCCTTTTTGATGATATCATCCACCTTTAGACGTTTGGTCTGACACTTTAAATAAAGTAGTACTCCATCAGGTAATTCTTTTTTCTTTATCTACATACCAACACTTTAAAAGCCTGTTCAGATATTCCCCAGCATGAGCAAACTAAATAAACAGAAGACTTAACTGCTTTTTTCAACATAGGTAATATCCTACTCCTTTTTCCTCTCTGCATCCAAGCCACTCAGAAAGATGAAACTTCTTTTAATGTCTGTCTTTCCTTTTCTGTGAAGACCTTTCTGAGCATTCAGGTGGAATTGGACTCTTGATTAACTTAACCTTGCTGCAGCCATTACATAATGTGGTCACACAGGTACAATAGCCTCTTTGCAATTATTTATTTATGCTGGCCTTGCAACTATTTATTTATGCAGCATCCCTTAGATGTAAGACTGTATCTTAATGTTTTCTGTATATCTAGATCTTAGTATAGGACCTGGCATATGCCAAGGACTTAATACATGTACTGAATAAAATCTTTACAGCATACTGTAATAGTAAAATCCTTACTGTAGACTGAATTCAAAACACTCTTTCTTAAATGTCCCTTAGTGTAAATCATTCATATGGTTACAAAAATTAATATATTTTAAATGTTTTTATAAGAAGATGGGATGTAAGCTTGATGCACAGTTTTCCATTAATCTGATTTAATTTAATAATGCATTTCAAACATGCATAGGAATAAATGCACTGAGTGTTCTTCAGGAACTCTGTTAAAGCTTTCAATAAAAGGCAAAAAAAAATAGAGATTTGAGGTTATATTACAAATATAAACCTGAAGTGCAGGAATTATATATTATGAGTTCAAGGAAGATTAGCATAATAACAATCACACATTGTGTAGAATTACAAAATTAGAGTCTGACCATCACATAAAACTGAATGGATGACCATCTCAGGTCAAAACAAGTAAGGTAAAGAAATCCCTCTGGATAAACAGAACCAAAAGATTATTCAGAAGACAATCTGGAGATCTATCTTATGCAAAGACAAATGATGATCACCTTTCCACAATTCTATGCCATTTAAACCAAAATGCTTTCACATGGAACATTTTCAAGGCAGGTATCACCAATCACCCACAAAACAATAGAAAATAATGATCCAAATGAGCATTAAGGTAGACAAAAATACAGCCATCAGGAACATGAATAGGGAACTCATTTGCTATAGCAAATATATTAATTTCTAGTTTAATTACTATAGCAAAAGTTTCTAATTTTATGTATACAAGTATTCCTGCCTTTAATTTCTAGTTTAATTACTATAGCAAAAGTTTCTAATTTTATGTATACAAGTATTCCTGCCTTTGAAACAATTATATCACTTGTACAGCTTTTGAGCTGAGCACTGATTTAAAATCTCACATCCATCCTATGAGGTAGGTGCTATTTTAAAATGAGAAAACTGAAACTTAAATAAATGCTATGGCTATACATATAAAGGTGGGATTTAAATCAGAATTTAACTTAGGTGGTAAGAATTCAATTAAAAATACATGCTATGATGTATTACACTCTATCTCTAAGCAATAATGATTGCACAATGATATCCATCTTTTAGGATTTCTTCAATGATTACATTAATAAGGTAGGTACAATATAGACATTACTGGTGCCTCAGAAAACAAAAGCCCTTATAATTAGCCAATGTTTAGAATGTAATGTCCAAGGAACACTTCAACAAATATTGATTTCAAATTATAGAGATTAATAACTAAATGATTTTTTACCTGATTCTTAGATCAAGTATTGACAAACTTTTATTTTATAAAGAACTAGAGAGTAAATATTTTTAGATTTTATAGACACATTATCTCTGTCTTGACTTCTCAGTTCTGCCATTGCATAAAACAATTTAAATAATATATCGCTATGTCAATAACATATAGAAGTTGAACATCATTTGCCAGTAATAGCACAAATTAAGATGAGTAGCAGCAAAACTGCATTGGGCTAAAGAAATGACTCCAAATGGAACCTTAAATCCACAAGAAAAACTGAAAAATAATAAAATACTGAAAAACCAAAATAATTATGCAAACAAAAGCTATAAGTAACAATTGTACTACTTTCTTCTATTATTGCTTTCAGAAAAATGCAATTATATAAATTAGTGATTATAATAATGAACTAGTGGGTTAGTAACATTTTTAGAAGCAATATTATACCAAAAATATTATACAAAGATAGGAGAGGGAATAGATACATAAGAAAAATAAACATATAGTCAATTGGAATTAAGTTAGTATTAATCTAAAGTAGATTCTGATATGTTAAGATATATATTGTAAGCCCTACACTAAAATGTAAAAAAAAATATTGAAAAAAACAGAATACTACTAGTATAAAATATAAATTTGATACAGAAAAACAGTAAAAAAAATAATGAAAACACATGATAAATTAAAAAATACGTAAAATGGCAGACTTTTTTTTTAAAAAAGCTAACTATATAAAAATATTAAATTGAACATATCAAACCATCAAAGCCAAAATCATGCATTGTCAGTCTGGTTAATATGATGTGATCCAACTATATAATGTCTACAGGATACAAACTTTAGATTCAAAGATACGAATAAATTTAAAGTAAAGGGGAAATAAAAGTTTTCATCTAAACAGAACCCAAAAGAAAGCTAGAATGTCTACAATTATACTGGGCAAAACTGACTTTACACCAGAATGTTAGTAGATATTAAGAGAAACCTTTATAATGATAAAACAGTCAACCCAACTGGGGGAGGTAATGTTTATAAATACAATGACTCTTCTAGTAACAGAGGACCAACATATGAGAAGCAAAAACTGAGTGAAATTGTAACCATATGCAATTGTTTTCTGAGGGCAAAATCAATGAACATAACTAGAAGATGAAAGAGTGAAGAAAGATTTATAACCCAAGTGAATAAGATGAGCACTAGTATTTTCTATAAAACAATGCTCTCTTCAGAGGATTGAATCATGGAGGAGTTTTTTTGGGTGCCTATGTATTTTCATATGGTAAGGCTCTTTAGGGCATGAGGACATTCCTTATCATGTTTATTTTAGGATGTATATTTCAGAGCAGGATCAGTGCAGGGTCATAGTTCAAGAAGAAAAGATGTTGGGCACAGGTATGGGAATGCTCAGCTCAAACTCATAGCTTGAGTATCAGCAAAACTACATTGATAACAGGTTAAAATGGCAGTCACAAATACTTAAAGGTGGTGAAACAAATAATTCTGGGCATGCTCAGTTCAGGGTCACAAAGATAGAGACATGAACACTTCTGGATATGCTCAGTTCAGTATTATAAAGATCCAAGTTTAGCTCCAGAAACTAAAAGAAAAAGTTAAGAGTGGTTTGGTTATCTTGAAGAGCATGGCTAGTTCTTCATAAGTTTCTCCAAGAAATTTTTTAGCTGAAACAAAGGAAAGGACATTTTGAAGGTGTATAAATGTAGGAACTTGCCTCTAAGGGTCACCATCTTGGCTTAGTGTCTAATAAAGTGAGGAGAGAAATAGACCATTGAACGATAATAGTGGGAGACTTTAATATTCTATTTTAAATGGAAAGAATGGCAAGAAGAGTTCAATGAGAAAACAAGAAAAACAACAATCTAAACCATTAAAGCTAAAAGACGTCTATAGAACACTGCTATATCCAACAACAGCAGAGTACATATTCTTCTCAAGTGCAGTTGAACTATTCTGTAGGCTAGATGATGTGCTAAACTATAAAGCAAACCTCATGTATTTTAAAGGAAATAAATAACTTAAAGTATATTTTCTGACTACAATTAAACAAAATTAGAAATCAAGAACAAAAATAAACCCGAGAAACCTAAAAGTATATAAAAATTCAGCAAGTCATTCATAAAAAAACCAATGGTGTTGTTGCATTACTACAGTGTGCTGATTTTAAGTTTTTTGGGTATAGAATGAGGACTGGGATAGCTGGATCAAATAGTGGTTCTATTCCAAGTTTTCTAAGGAATCTCCATACTGCTTTCCATAGCATTGCATAAATTTGCAGTCCCACCAGCCACGTATGAGTGTGCCTTTCCCTCTACATTCTCACCAACACTTACTATTGTTTGTAACTGCCATTCTGACTGGCATGAGATGAAATCTTAGAGTAGTTTTGATTTGCATTTCTCTAATTACCAGAAATGTTGAACATTTTTTATACATTTGTTGATCAATTGTATATCTTCTTCTGAGAAGTGTCTGTTCAGCTCCTTAGCCCATTTATTGACTGGGTTGTTTGTTTGTTTGTTTGATGTTAAGTTTTTTGCATTCTTTATATGTCTTGCAAATTAGTGCTATATCTGACTGTGTGTGGCAAATTTTGCTCCCAAAGTGTAGGCTTTCTCTTCACCTCACTGATTGTTTCTTTTTAGTTTGAATCCATCCCATTTATTGATTCAGCTCAATTTGCAAAAGCTAAATTGTGGAAGCAACCTAGATGCCCTTCAATAGAAGCATGGATAAACTGTGGTTTATCCACACACACACAATGGAATATTACTCAACATTAAAAGAGAATAAAATTATGGCATTTGCAGGTAAATGGATGGAGTTGGAGAATATCATGCTAAGTAAAGTAAGGCAATCCCAGCAGCTGGAGAGGTTGAGACAGGCGGATCTTGAGTTAAGGCCAGCTGCAGCAACTTAGGTCCTAAGTAACTTAGCAACACCCTGTCTCAAAATAAAGTATAAAAAATAAACTATGGCTATGGCTGCATGGTTAAGCACCCCTGGGTTCAATCCCTGGTACAAAAAAAAAAAAAAAACCTAGCAAAAGGAAGGAAATAATTAAATTAGAGCAGAATTTATTGAACTAAAGGGTATAAAATATTAATTAATTTAGTTTCTTTGAAAAAATTCTACAAAATTTAAATATTTGCCAGATTGATCAATAAAAGAAAGTCGATTCAAAATACTAAAAATTATTGAAAAAAATAGGAATAGAGCTGGACACAGTGGTACATGCCTGTAATCCCAGTGGCTCTGGAGGCTGAGGCAAGAGGATCACGCTTTCAAAGACAGCCTCAGGAACAGCAAGGCACTAAGCAACTTAATGAAATCTTGTCTCTAAATAAAATACAAAATAGGGCTGGGAATGTGACTCAATAGTCGAGTGCCCCTAAGTTCAATCCTCAGTACTTCTCCCCCAGTAAAAAATAAAAATAGAAAGTAACTACCAACCTAGTAAAAAAAATTGAAAGAAAGAAAGAAAAGAAAAAATTCATAGTTAATAACACTCCTTAATGGTGAATAACTGAATCTTTTTCTCTTATATTTGGGAATCAGACAAGGATGTATTCTCTTACCTCTTCCATTCAACATTTTTCTGCTATGGACAATTAATAAATAAAAAGACAAAAGGAATCCAGACTGTAAAGGAATAAGTAAAATTAACTCTATTAGCAGATGACATTATTTTGTGTACAGAAAATCCTGAAAAACAAATTAAAAATCATTGAAACTAGTAAGTTCAGCAAGGAGATTGTAGGATAAAAGCTTAAGCTCAAGATACAAAATCATAACATTTATATAACATTTCCCATGAACCAGTTAAGAAAGAAATTAAGAAACCAGTTACATTTATAATAACATTAAAAAGAAAAATGTCCTTTAAAGATAAATTTAAACAAAGTCATATAAAACTTGTGCACTGAAAATGGCAAAACATTGTTGCAAGATATTAATAAAGGTCTAAATAAATATCAAAATACCCTGTTTTCATAGATTGGAAAATCTAATGTTAAGATAATAAAATTTCTCAAATCATCCCACGATGTCAGTGCAATCTGTAGCAGAATCCTCAGTGACTTGGTAATAATGCACAAGCTGATTTTAAAGTTTGTATGAAATTGTGAGGAACTGAGAACTAAAACAGTTTTCAAAAAGGAAGAATAGAACAGGAGAGTTCATACCTCCCAATTTCAAATTTACTACAAAAAAAAAAGTAATCATGACAATATGATACTGGCATCAGGGTGATGTATAGGCCAATGAAACAGAGTCCAGAGGAAAAATATATAAAATTAATTTTGTGTAAGGATGTCAATGAGTAAAGAATAATCTTTCAATAAATTGTGTTGGAACAACTGGACAAGAAGAAGCAAATTAATCAAGTAGGACATTTGCTTCACACCATATTGCAAACATTAACTCCAAATGGGCCAAACACCTAAACGTAAGAGCTAAAACTATAAAACTTCTAGAAGAAAAGAATGTATAGACATAAACTTTTATGCCCTTATGTTTGGTAATTGTTTTCTAGACATGATATCCAAAATTCAACAAATAGAAATAATTAAAAATAAAATAAACAAGTTTCAAAAAATAAAACACCTGGGAATAATTATAACCAAGTAGGTGAAAGACCTCTGAAATGAAAATTATAAAACACTGAAGAAAGAAATTGAAGAAGATAAAACAACCTTCTATGTTTTGGGATAGGCAGAATTAATGTGGTCAAAATGGCTATACTACCAAAAGCAATATACAGATTCAATATAATCCCCATTAAAATACCAATGACATTCTTCACAAGACTAGATAAAAAATTCTAAAATTGATTTGGAAGAATAAAATACCTAGAAGACAGAAAGCAATCTTGAGCAAGAACAGCAATGCAGGAGATATCACAAAACCTTACTTTATTATGTTGCAGAGTTATAGTAATAAAAACAGCATGATATTGGCATCAAAATAGACATGAAAAACAATGGAATAAAACAGAAAATGCAAAACAAACTCACAGACATAGAGTCATCATATTCTTGACAAAATTGTCAAAAATATATGTTGGAGAAAAGATAGCCTTTTTAACAAATGATGCTGAGTAAACTGGAAATCTACATGTAGAAAAATTACAATAGATCCCTATATTTCACCCTTAATTAAAAAAAAACAATAAAATCACAGTGGATCAAAGACTTACAAATTAGATCAACTCTCCAACACAACATCATAGGCATTAACTTCCTAACAAGATCCTAAAAATGCCAGAAATAAAACCAAGAATGATTAAGCAGGATGGCATCCAATTAAAAAAAAAAAAAAAAGGTTTTTGCACAGCAAAAGAAACCATAAAAAGCATGAAGTGAGAACCTACAAAATGGGAGAAAATATTAAGCATCTACTCTCTTGACATGGGATTAAGATTCAGAATACATAAAGAACTCAAAAAACTTCTTAATACCCCCCCAAAATTAATAAGTGAGTAAAAAGAACTAAACAGACATTTGCCAAGGAAGAAATACAAATACATAAAACATGTTCACCATCCTTAGCTATGAAGGAAATACAAATCAAAACTCTAATGAGATTTTACCTCACTCCAGTCAAAATGACAATTGTCAAGAATATAAATAATAATAAATGTTGACAAGGATGTGGGGAAAGGGTACATTGTTGCTGGGACTGCCAATTAATATAACCACTCTGGAAAGCAGTATGGAGATTCCTCAAAAAACTAGGAGTGGAACCACTGTATGACCCATCTACCCCACTCCTTGGTATTTATACAAAAGAACTAAAGTAATTGTACTATAAAAAATATAACCTCATCAAAATGTTTATAGCAATACAACTCACTAGAGCAAAGACATGGAACAAACCCAGGTGTCCGTTAATAGATGATAAAGAAAACGTGGTATATATACATAATGGAGTTTAATCCAGCCATAAAAAGAAGGAAATTATGACATTTGTGGGTAAATGGATGGAACTGGAGAACATCAGGCCAAATAAAATCAAGGTTTGAATGTTCTCTCTCACATATAGAAGCTAGAAAAAAAGTAAGGGGAAAAAAACAGGGGATCAGATATCATAAAGACATAGGGAAAATCAACAGAATAGACAATTAAGGGGAAGAGAAAAGGCATGGGAAAGGGGAGGAAACACAAAATAAGTTTAGCAAAAATCCCACTATGTTCATGTATAAATACACCACAATAAATAGCTATAAAACACCAATTAAAATATGTAAATGAGCCAGACATGGTGGTACAAGCCTGAGATCCTAGTAGCTGGAGAGATTGAGGCAGGAGGATGGCTAGTTCAAAGTCAGACTCAGCAAGTTAATGAGGTATAAACAACTTAGCAAGACCCTGTCTCAGAATAAAAATGGCCCTCGTACCAATTATATATATGTTTGCGCGCCCGCGCGTGCGCGCACACACACACACACCTATGTATGTGGCAGACCAGTAGAAAGGGAATAGGGAAGAACAGGAAGAAGGAAGGAAAGGAAAGGGGGAGCACTTGGGATTGAAATGGACTCAATTAAATTCCATGCATGTATTATTATGTGAAAATCAACCCAACTATCATGCACCAAGGAAATAAAAAAATAAAATACAATAAAATACATAAAAATAAAATACTTAGTATACCAAAACTAAAAACTTCCATTCTAAAGATGTTTTCTGCTTTGGGAGCTTCCTATTATATTCCACTGGATTATCTCTTTTAAATGTGATTACTCTTTTAAATATTTTGTCATTTTAGTAAATCTTTAAACGTAAGGCAAAAACTCTCTTAACTATTTGGCATTTTATTAAATCTATATAAGCAGGAAGGTAAACACTACTCCTTTTTTTGTTCTTTTTAATTCAAAATTACTGAGGTGTTTTTATTTTGTTTTAGTCTTTGTTTTTCTGGGGTTTTTTTTGTTTTTGTTTTTGTTTGTTGTTGTTGTTTGTTTTCTTCTTTTGTTTGTTGCTGGGGATAGAACCCAGGGATGCTCTATGAATGAGTTACATCCTCTGTCCATTTTATTTATTTTATTTTAAGATAGAGTCTTGCTAAATTGCTGAGCAGCTCACTACACTGTGGAGGCTGTCCTGCAACTTTCAATCCTCATGCCTCAGCTTCCTAAGTTACTGGAATTACAAGCTTGCACTACCTTATAGGATCATGTTGATATCATCTTGATATTCTGCTTCCACAAGAATATTTTAGAATCATCTTTTAAGTTTCTAAATAATCTTGTTTAGATTTTAATTTAAAATGCATTTAATAGATAGATTAATGGTGAATGTGTATATTGACAAAGAAAGTCCTATCTTTATTATTTAAGTCTTGTTCATTGGTTTATAAATAAAATATTTTTCTGTTAAAGTACAATTGTGTTAGGTGTGTTTCCGTGTAATATTTTACAAATAATAGCTTTTTAAAATTCATATTACCTTGTGTTCCTGACATAGCACATCAATTTTTATATATTGATTCTATCTTTTATACTTTCACAACAGGGTATTCTATGTAGATTAAAATAAAATCTTGAATGGACAGTTTTGTTTTTAATTTTTCAAAACTTAAAAATTGGTCTTTTTTCATTCAAACAATGTAGCACATTTTAGAGTTTCAGGCAAGTTATAGGGTCAGAGAAGTTGAAGTTAGAAAAATGTTGTAAGTGAATTTCTTAATATGAGCTTGCATAAAGATTTTTAAGAATCAGTCTCTTGTGAGCAGACCAGTTCATAAAATGGCAGCAGATGCATGAATTCATAACAAAGCACCACACAAGCTTTTCTTAGGAATGCAGTATGTTGATGGATCACTGGGTTTGTTTTTTTTTTTTTTTATTGCTGGTTTTTTTCTTTGTATGTTTGTTTCTTTAGGAGTGTAGGTAAGGAGGTAGGTGAGGGTTAGGAGTTACCAGCAAAAAGAAAAATATGAATCTTCTAGTATTACCCACTGCTATTACACACAGGAAGGAAAGATAAGATCATGCTAGCTGCACTCCTCAGGGTGGTCAAGGTCAGTAGTGATTTGATTCAGGAGGAAATACTTATGCTACTATGAATAGCAGCATATAAATTTATGTGTTCTCCTGCTCAGGTGGTCACCCAGCTGCTTCTGATATCTCACAGTCTATGACAGCAATGTCCATAGGAAGAAGATTTAGATTCAGAAGAACATCACAGCTATTCAGAGCACAGAATTGAAAATGAAATATATTTTATGTGGGATGCTGGCCCTACTACTTTTGAGCAATTCACTTAGTCTCTTTAAAACAAAAGGCCTTTATTTATATGAGGGTGTAATAATATATATTTAAAATTTCTTTTATGAAAATTAAACTAGATAATTTATCTGAGATTCTTTCTATAATGCCTGCTCATGGTAAAGGATCAGTGAATATTAGCTACTTCTGTTGCAAAACAAATAAATAATGGATCCTAGGTGGGGAACAAACTGTAACATAGCTCAATTGCAACAAGTATTAAGTTTTCCAAAATAAGTTAAAGAATAATCTTGATCTACTGATGTCTTAATTTTAGCAGCCTTCTTCCCTGAATGTCTTTCATTTTCCTTTTCTTCTCAGTTTTTACTGTCAGAAATAGCACCTCATTCTTTCTACTCAATTACATTTCCACCCTATAGAGTGACTTAAAATATGTGTTTCTATGTAGAAGATCATTTTATATCTTTAGAATCTAATTTTTTAAAGTCAGGTTAATTTGAACGAAAGTATCTATATACATTAAGATAAATATTGTATAGGTTTAACAAGCGATTTGGGTGGAAAATGTACTAGGAGTAACTCCGAAAGAACATTTTTCATTTGCCCCAAAATAACAGGAAGTTGCAAGTTGCAAACAATCTTCAAATATTTTTATTTATTTTTATTAGTGTACTATAACTATACCTAACAATGGGATTTATTATTGCATGTTCATACAGGCACACAGCATAATCTTTTCAATCTCATTACTGCACCTTCACTTTCCCTTTCCCTCCCTTAAAACTCCCCCACCCCATTCTGCTTCCTCTACTGATATCTCTCTCATTATTATTTTCATTTTACTTAGAGGATTATATATATATATATATATATATATATATATATATATATATATGCATTAACAAACATTTTTAAATGTTATGAAATTCTGTTTTGTATAGAAGCTAATTTGGCTAATCCTTGTTTACCAAAGACTTGTCAGAACGATAGGTTATCACAATCATATGGCTGCATATTTATTTGGTGGAGTAACTGGTAAATTTATGAAAGTTACATAAATACTTCCCAGAACTGCCAATACTGGAAAAGACCCTTTTGTGAGGAACTCTGAAGTCACTTCTAAATAAATAAATAAATATATATATATATATATACACATATACATATATACACACATATATTACATATATTTGTGTGTGTGAGATTCCCTGCAATATATTCACACATGGATATTGTATATTTTGGTAGATATAATCCTTCTTTTTTTCTTTCTTTCAATGGAACATTTATTCTAGTATGAAAAAAAATTAAGTACTACTGTATCTTAAATCATGGATGAAACCTCAAAAAACATTATGCTAAATGAAGGAAAGCTGACTTAAAAGTTCACACATTGTATTAGTCTATTTTTCTGAAAAATCCAAAGTAGATCATTTTGTAGGACTAGAAAAGTAATAGTGTTTGCCTGGGTTTGGAGAGGTCATGGGGAAGAATGCACCAGAATACAAATAAAGGAAATGTTTTTAACAAAGAAATGATAATTGAGAAATATTGAATGAACTAAATGCCCCTGGTATTTCATTTTAAAATGTTTAATTTTGTTATGTGACTTTCACCTCAATAAATTTTAGACAGCAAATAGAGATAGAAAGTAGATTAATGATTGCTTAAAAGTAAAAGTGGGAGGTGAAAACTGTTTTCTTTTCTACATCATATAATTTTCAAAATCATGCTGATGTGATGATTGCACATCCATATTGAAAAGATATGAGAGGACCAGAGTAAGAGAGAGCTACCAGAAGAATTATATCGTTGCTTTACCATCTACTTGCTTTCTACCAATTTAAAGGTATAGCTATACATTTTGCTTTGTGACTGTTCTTAGTTGCTTAGTTGGTAGTAATTCAAACAACAAATCTTTTCCCCTCTGCATTTTACCAATGCAGTTTATTTTTTCTCAAAATAAAAATATTGCTTGAGTAGATCACTGTGCAAAGAATTGGGAACAGAGGCCAAGGACAGAGAAAACAAAACAAAACAAACAAACAAACAAAAAAAAAAACCAGGCTTTTCAAAGAGCTGTCATGTGATGAAACTTTAAATTTCAAACAACTGAAAGTATACTTGGGTTTGGCAATCAGTGTGAAAAATTATAGTAAATGTAACTAAGAAGCTTAAAATGGTAAAGACAAAATTCAGTTATTATAAAGTAGGTACAAGAAATTTTCTTTGAGTAGAAGGAAATTTCTGTCAGCTTCAAGTGGATTTACCGCAACTATCCCATGTTTGAAAGTCTATCAAGTGAAACAAGGAGGGCTCTAAATTGTATGATTGTTTTCTTTTGACTCTCTTTTGAAGAACAGCCTTAATCTTCCTTAAATATAATTTTACCAAGGTAAGTAAGTACAAAGTATCAAGATTTGGGTACTACTGGTAAGTGGAGCTTTGCCAGAATTCAAAGTTGGAGAGTTCAATCATGACAGAGCATTAGATGCAATGCCACAGAGATGAGCTCCAAGGAGTTTTCAAAGACAGAGGTGAGGACTGCCATGTTGATAGACCACGTAGCTTAGCTGTCATTGATGGAAAGGATTCAGCAAAACCAAAGACTTGTCAGAACAGTAGGTTAGCACAATCATATGACTGCATATGTATTTGGTGGAGTAACTGGTAAATTTTTGAAAGTTACATAAATACTTCCCAGAACTGCCAATACTGGGAAAGACCCTTTTGTGAGGAACTCTGAAGTCACTTCTAAATAAGAATGCTTAAAATCAAAACAACTCTATCAGGAGAAACTACAATGGCATCACCCAGCACTTCAAGGTTTTTTTCATCTCATTCAGCCCTTAGCATTGTATCAAAAATATTCACAGGAAATCCTGCATGTGTTTATCACATGTTTATCTGAGTCCTCCCATCTTTGATGATTTAAATCCTGGGATGCAGAATGTAAAGTTTCTCTTATACCCTTTTCTCCCTTGCATACAATGCCCAGTGCTATTTCCTTTCTCCAATGCATCTTTTCAAAACCATTTTAGGGGATATAGCTCAATTGGTAGAGTGCTTGCCTCTCATGCACAAGGCCCTGGGTTTAATCCCTAGCAACACACACATACACACACACACACACACACACACACACACACACACACACACAAAGAAAAAAAAAACACTTTAATCTCTCCCCCATGGACATGTCTCCCAACTACAAGTTTCCTTCCTATCTTTAAACAAGGTCATCAGTTCTTTTCATTAACAAACATTTGAAAATGTTATGTAATTCTGTTTTGTATAGCAGCTAATTAGGATAATCCTTGTTTGCCAAATATAGTAAAAATCTTCTCAATCTTTGAAACACATTTTTTTCATAATAGCTTCTAACAAAAACACCTAACAGTTGGCGAATAAATGCAGGTTGACTTGTTGATCAGAAAAAAATACCTTTGCCCTTCTTTATGCATTCAAGTTTTATCATCAATTGTACTTTAGCTGAATAGTACAATCCACACAGGAAAATCTATACTTTAAGAATATGCTCTATCTAATTAGAATGCTTTCTCACTTCAACTACTGGCATAAATGTCATATTTTTATATTTAATGCCCCTATTTATTTTCTATGTGTGCACATACATAATTTTAATAATAAATTTGATATATCTCATGGTACAAAGTGTAAGTATTTCTAATTAGTTTGATCAAAGATACCATAGTCAGTGCTGAGTAATGAAAATTGTGCCAATAAAAATTCTATTGCTTTTGACAGGAGGAAAAATGGCCACACATTGATTCAGACCTCCCATCCTTCCAGAAAAACATTTACATGTGATGTATTTATAAGGGCACATAAATGTATATGTAGTCACAGTTGTAATATTTCCTGCAGCACAAGCAGCAGGACAGCAAGCCATTTCTGCTGAGTTTTCTTATTTTATTATTATATTTGCAGTTTTTAACTCTGGTCTATTGTGATTTTAACTCTTGCACTCTCTAGGAGGTCTTGAATAGGACAAACAAAGTAATAGACTGACCACAGAGATCCAGAAAAGCTCTCTTATGTTATCCTTGTATTCTGGAGTCTTTGATGTCTGAATGAAAGAGATTATCCTTACTAAAATAATGACTTATACAATGAATATCTGGATAAGAGAAGAAGTAAACTAACATTTATTTAGTGCATAAAATCTGTGGGTAAATCAGTGGAAAATGAACTAAAGTCAAGTGTCTGGGTATAGACCTAAAAATTCCTGATTTCTCCAGAGTATGAAAGATTGGGAACCAAAAAAAAAAAAAAAAAATGCATAAGGGCTCACAATACCTAGAGAGCAGAAATATGTACAGTTATTGTAGAGGCTAGCTCTTGGAGACCCTAACAGTAGATAGTTCATAGAAATACATTTGAGGATTCTGACAGCTACTGAGGTTACCTCTGCAGCCAGAACTATACAATTTCAAGTTCTTCCTCTTCTATTAGCACATTATAATCTTAAATAAGTCTGAGCTGTGTTGAATCTTAGTTTCTGTTTTAGTCAGTTTTTTTTCTGCTTTGACTACAAGACTTAATAAGAACAATTAAAGGAGGAAATGCTTATTTGGTGGTTCACAATTTAAGAGGTCTCTTTCATGAAATGGCTGACTCCATTCCTCAGGGCCTAAGGTGAGCAGAACATCTCGGGGAAGAGTGCAATGGAGGGAAGTGGCTCAGGACATCATACCAAGGAAGCAGAGAGAGAGAATTCTACTCAACAAAGACAAAATATATACCTCCAAGCCATGGCCCCAGGGACCCACCTCATCCAGTCACACCCTACCTGCCTAAAGTTGCCACCAAATGAATCCATGATCAGGGAATTAATTCACAGATTAGGTTAAATCTTTTATAACAAAGTTACTTCACCTCTAAACCTTCTTGCATTGTCTTACATATAATCTTTTAGGGAACACCTAATATCTGAACCATAAGAATTTCTTCATCTAGAAAATAATAAGTTAGAAAAAAAGATAATTGGCATGCAAATATTGAGCTGGATTCCTACATGTCCTAATAAGGGAAAATATAGAGTACTGTACAAGGGACTCATGTCTGGGTTTTCAGACATTTGTTTTATGGAAGTGATATTTAAGGGAAACTAAGAAGTATAAATAAGATCAAGAATGAGAAAAAACTTTCCAAGGCAAAAGTAAGAGCCAGAATTCTAAAAGATTTTAGCATGTTTTAGTGAAATACAAAGGCCAGGATATAGCATAGAAAGTGAAAGTGGAAACAGGATTACATGAGACAAAAATGGTAGGCAGATCATGGGTATACTAATTGCATGACTTTTAGTAATTACAGGTAAAATTAGTCTTTCTCCTTATTATAATCTGAAGACTTTAAAAGAAATTAAATGTGTGACATTATCATTTTTTGCTTAAAAACCTATCATTCTGTCTATTTAGTAATTAACCACAAAAATCACAAATAGGCGTATGGGAAAAATTTTCATATTTTATTTATCTCTGAGGTCAGAATTGATGATAGCTTGGAATAAAATAGCAGTAGATGAAATAAAAACTCATTAGTAATTTAAATACATGTTCAGGAATGAAATGTAGAAGGATTTGGATTGATTTAATATTTGACCTGTCATGGGGATGAAGTGGAAGTAATATCCATAGACAAACTTCATAGTTTTTACTATGCTGGAAAGCAAGAAATGGAAATGTCCAATAGTTTTGGTATGATTTTATTAATTATGTCTGAAGCAATAGTCTTTAGACATGCCTACAGGCTGCTGAACACAAAAGCATCTATTAAAGATGAAGAAAAACAAGGAATAATTTGAAGGAAAAAACATAATATCCTTGGATAAAATCAGGAGGAATGGGACACCATAGAGTGCAGAGACTCATCAAGCTTATTCACTTGAACATGAGAAAACAAGATAGAAAGGATGGGAAGGAAGATCAGGTGGGATATTTAGTTATGTGAAGATGAAATTTTTTAATCAGCTGAGAGTAGAAGGCAAAAGTTAGAAGTTTAAGTGATTAAAAAGAGTAACAGAAAGATTATAAAGGAACAAACAACCTAGAGAAATAAAATATAGCCCAGCAATATTGAATTGCCACATTAAATTTTTGACAAAAATAAAGTAAACCAGTTTCTAATGGTTTAATCAGGGTTGGAATTTTCCAGGATTTTTTTTTTCCAATAGAATTGAGGAAAATTGCAATGAGGTGATAATTACAGTGGATCATGGGACCCAAGCTAGATAAAGTGGGTAATGAAGACATGAGAGTGGATAACAGAATAGGAAGTTTCAATTAGTAAATTCTGTGGTTCTTGATGTGGAAAATGAGATTTATATGCAGCAGTATGCTGTGAGACTGAGAGATAATGATCTGATTTCAGAAACTGCATATTTTTTTGGTTATGGCATAGTAAAAAACATGACTATGAGAACAGGGTAGAGGAAATGTTGAGATGAAAAAAAAATCACGTAACTGGAAAGCTTAAGTGTATAAGGTATAAAGTGTCAACATATGAAGAACACACAGTCTAAACAGCTTTTATAGTAGGAAAGAAATAGAATACATCAATTTCAAATAATAAATCTATAGGCAAAGACATGGGGTAGCCATTTAACTCATCCTGAAGAAATATATGACCTAAGCCTGTTGATATGCCTCTGTACCTCAGTTACTTGAATTGATCTTACCGTGAAAACTCACAAATTATTCATGGGCTAAATGCCTCTTAGAAACCATAGCCCTAATCTACTTCATGTTACAAATGAAATTGATTCCCAGAAAAATAAAGTATTTCCAAAGATGGTGCCTTGAATTTATAGGAAATTTAATTATAAACTCAAGCAAGCTTTCTTTCTATACCATCAAATTAAGACAATATTTCCCATGCTCATAGTGCAAATGCTTAGGGTTTTGAGAGCAGATCAATAAATATAATTTTTTTTCCTCTCAAATTCTGAAAAAGTTAAGGGAAAAGAACAAATATTAATGCAGATAAGAAACAAAAATCATTTTATTACTTATATAATCTAAATTATAGTGATTCATTTACAAAAGCTGAGCATACTCAGTGTATTTGGCTAAGATTTACCAAAGTGATAAGTCACTCTCTTGACAGAGGACAGTTGACGGAATTAAGAGAAATCAAGAGTATTAAATGTATCAACATGTTAATATGTAAAAAGTCATCAGGAGTTAGGAGATAACTTCTTCCACATATCAATGAAATCATTATCAGTAATGATAAAATACACAGATATAACTCATCAAATCCATTAATAAGATAAGTAATATTGGCAATTCATACATGAAATCCAAAACATAAATGATTTTAAAAGTCTTTGAAAGAAGTATAATAGGTGTCCTGGATCATAACCAAGTCAGAAGTACACCATTCTGAAGGTGAGTTAACAGTTATGTCCCTCAGGACAAGGGGAAAATCAGATGCAAAATAGCAGTGCCAATTTCCATACTATTTAGAAGACTGAATGTGTTAGGCAATATATTTTTGACTATAGAAACCATAATTTTGAGAATATCACTTTTGACAATATAGATGTTTCCTTCAATTTTAGTCATGGCATAACTAACCTATCCTTTTAAAAAATCTTATACTTAGTTATATATGAGTTTCCATCTCTAGTAGGTATGATTACAGAAAGAAGTTGTGCAGAATAAGCTGACTTAAGAACACCTATCTTCACAGTTTTTTTTTTTATTTCCAATGTAAAATCAACCAATGGCAGATTTAAGCACATTCATTTATAGGTTTGGTCACCTTAACAGGTTAACTTAGTACTTCCCTTAACTCTGAAATCTAGCACCCAGAAATAGCCCTTTTGGGCCTATTTGCATGACACATGTTTCTATTTTAAATTTCATCATGAAATGAAAGATTCACTTTCACATAATCTTATGTTGAAAGCACAGACCAACTTTTTGAGGAATTGATAGAGTCAATGTAGAGACTGGAGATTCAGGAACACCAAGATCCTTCCTTATCTTCCTGTATTAGTCTTAATTCCATCTCCTTACATCTCAACGGGAACAGTCCCTTTTGAAAATTTCTTTTGCTCTTCCTTTTTTTTCTCAGTATCTTTTTCTTTCACATCTAAAACAAAAATATAGAATATCACTTTTGTGAATAAGGAATTTTAAGAGATTAGAAGGCATACTGGAAAGTTCTATTTTTATATACCTCACAATGAAAGAAATCAAGAACATAATTTAGCTCTATAAAATACATTGGGCTGGTACTAATAAACAATTTATTTGTGTTTCCTTATGAAGTCAAGTTTAAGTTAAGACAATGGGCTCATTTATGGAGAAAAAAAATCAATGTAAACCAGTTGTTTTAAAGGTAGTAAGTAAAGACTACATCCATATTGCTTTGCTTCATGGTAAAATGTTTATGAATGGTTTAAAATCATAAAAACTTCTAATCATTCTTTGTACTTTGCTTTCACTGGATACATACAGGAATTGATCAGAAGCTGTGGTTTGATCGAAGAACCAAAGCCCCATACATACTATTTAAAAATCCTGCTTGATTAACCCTCTGGGGAGGCATCCAAGATTCATGTATAGGCTGCATAGCAGAGTTGGGATAGCATGAAGAGATGAAAGGTCTGCAAGTGCTCAGGATCACAGCAATAAGGACACCCCATTTACTCTTTCCATGTAACAGATTGTGCCCTACAGAAATGTGCCACAGTTATCTCAGATGCCAGGTAGCCAAGTGGAAAGCATTAGTGAGGATTTACAGTTTAAGTAAATTACTTCCAGAAGTTATGTTTCCAAGCTATTAGTGTGGAAAAAAAATAGTCTGAAAATCTGGGGAGAGAATACATCTTTCTGTAAGCAAGTTAGTGGAACAAGGAGAGTGTCACAACTTCACCCCTTAAAAATCACTTTAAGGCATCTATTTTATTACACTGGATTAAAAATTCTGCACCCAACACAATTAGAAATTAGATAACTAAACATGCCCAAGCAAAAAGCAATGCCCTATCACATGTTTTTTTCTTAAGAAAGAAGATACTTAGACATGAAAAGTTTGTCAGTTATAAATTAGGACAATAGAAGTCACAATTTTTCTTTTTTATTTATTTTTCCTAAAACAAATTAAATCTGTGTTAGACAAAAAAATTCTAACCTGGGTCATCGTGGAAGAATAGAATCTTTCATAGATCATGTTAGAAGAGACTAGGTAACAACTCCAATCATTTAGAGAAGCCTAAACAAATAACCCCAAACTCTCAGTGACTCAACATAACAAAGGTTCATTTATTTTTCACACTGCAAGTTCAATGAGGTAGACCACAAAACTGTATTCATTGTTGTCTTTCTACATACAGTTTAGTCAACAGATGCTCAATCAAACTGTGAATCACTTTATAACCATAAACTTCCTTGGTTACATTCAACATGGCAGAGAAGGTAAAGCTCTGAAAAAATGAATGTTCTGGATTAAAAAAAAATATCCATTGTTCTGGTTTAGATATGAGGTATCCCCCAAAAGCTCATCTGTGAGACAAGGCAAAAGAGTTTAGAAGTAAAAATGATTGGATTATGAAAGCCTTAACCTAATCAGAGTATTAATCCCCTGATAGGGATTAATTTGAGGGTAGCTGTAGGCAGGTAGGTTGTTGCAGGAGGTGGATACCTGGAGGCATGCCTTAGATATATATATATATATTTTGTCTTTTTTGAGCAGAGCTCACTCTCTGCTACCTGGTGTGATGTCTTTGAGCTGCTTCCCTCTGCCTAGCTCTTCCACCCTGCTATTCAGTCTCATCATAAGCCCTGAGGAATGGAGTCAGCCATCTATGGACTGAGATCTCTGAAACAGTGAGCCCCAAAATAAACTTTTCATTCTCTAAAATTTTTTTGGGGGGGGTCTTTTGGTCAAAGTAGTGAAAAATCTGACTAAGGTAGAAATTGATACTCAGAAGTGGGGTCATTACTGTGACTAACTTGACCATGTGGTTCAGAAGATTTGGGAGCTTTTTAGAATTTGTGGGAGAAATTTTGAAAAATTTAATGATGCAAGCTTAATAGGTGTTTCTAGTGGGAGCTCAGAAAATCAAAACACAAATACAACTGTGGAAAGTAAAGAGCAGGCTCAGGAGGTTTCAGAGGAGAAGGAGGGCTGAATTGGAAATTAAATTAGAGGCCATTCATGTTATGTTCAAAAAGTTATTTAAATTTTGCCTGTGTCCTGAGACTTTCTGTGAGTCTGATTTTAAAAGTGATGGGCTTCTTAATTTGGTAGAAAACATTTCTAGGAAGTAAAATATTCAGGCAGTGGCATGGGTATTGCTAGCAGCTTTTAGCCAAGTTAATTTTGATATTCAGGAGCAGAAAGTAGAGCCGAAAGATTCGAAAAACTTTAGAACTGGGACTAAGGAAGTTAGACATTAAAGACCTTAGTACCACTGGAAAAAAAAATGCTGAAGACTTTGTCCATGAATATAAATAGATGGCTTGAGGGCATCTCAGGAATTGGCAAGATCACACCCATCTCAGGCTCAAGGAAGTCTAAGTAAAAATTCCATTGAGAAGAAACCATGTGCCCCAAATAAACTCCGCCCCCCCTAAAATTGTTCTTGTCAGGTCTTTTGGTCATAGCTGTCTAATACACTCATTGCTTCTTGCTTGGTGAGAATTAGTCACCAAACAATGCCTAAATTTAAGTGGATGGAGAATTAGAATTCCCTGTGAACCCTGAAGTAAATGAGAATCAGACAGTAGTGAATAGTATTGGTAATTATTAAAATGCCAACCACAATTCAATCTTCGGGTCACTGTATATTTCATTTACTTTTCATTAGAGGAGATATACCAAAAGCCCAGCATACCCCTGTGGTACAAGATGGTGTTTACAGCTAGACTAGATGTGACTCCTCTTGTATAGATAATTAGAAACTGTAAAATGAGCTATCTATATCTGGTAACCCAGTATATAGTGGCAGAACCAGAACATAATACAAACAATATATGTTCAATTCAGAGAGAAGAGTGGCAAACATAAGGTCACTGGTTCCCAGCAATTCTGAAATTCCATTGTGCAGAAATTATCAGGCCTTCTCTGTAGGTAGAAAAATCTTATGTTCCTTTCATATTTCCCCAGTTGCTTCTTTTATCTCTCTCTGGTAGTGACCTGCCTGTATTGGACACCTTTTTTGTTTTCAAATTTGAGTAAAATTACCTCACTGTAGAGCATGGAATATCGTTCTCTATCAGCCACACTCGGTGTCAGATGAAGAGAATATAAACCCTGGTAGAAGGAACTTTGCTCAATGGGCAACAAGGTAAATGTAAAAATTTCCCGTCCCCTCTCCCATGTCTGACTCTGACGTGTGGTTCCCCCTCCTTGTCATCCCCTTACCAAGAAGAACTACTTTTGAAATAGCATATGGAAGAAAGGAAAGGTGGATGGATGCCTTATATTTAGTCCTCTTCTATTTCCCTATTGATGACCATCACTACATAGTAACTTAATCAAAACAAGAAAGTCAGACACTGCCATGAAAGGCTTCAGACTGGAAGTGATGCTGCTCTCCTGCTCACTTTTCATTGTCCAGCACAAAGAACATGGACATATAAAACTTCAAGTGTTAAACAATTATAATCCTCCATGCATCTGAAAGAGGAGGGGATGTTAGAGAACAAGCATATTTCTCCCACAGATACCCTCAATGTTCAGACTTCCCAGACGTATCCTCCAGCTCTTCCCTTTCCCGGGGCTCTGGTACAAATGGGGCCAAGCTCTCCATCACCTGAGAAATTCCCATAAACCACGTCTCACTTCCCTCTGTCCTGCCCCAGTCTTGTTTGCTTCACTTGTTAGTTGTTCTCTTGGCTTGTTGAACAAACATTGTCGAAGGACAACATCTACTACTCTTGCGTATTGGTCTATTGATTCCATGTTTTTTCTCTTTCTTAATATTGAATTCTAGTCCTCTTGCCTTGATATATATATAAAAAAGTAGTTGTAAACAATTTATCTTGGAATTTTGAAGACATTATGGTATCTAACTTCCAGCCTCTCATAATGCTTTTATTTTTTAATTTAATATACCATGTCATTCATTTCTAAAAGTTCTGTATTATTCTCTGATTATTTGTTTTCTAGCATTTTTTTTTAAATAGAGGTAGTGTTTTCTTTTACTTCTCTGAGGTTATAGGATATTTTAAGTTTCCCTCTTAGATTCTTATTTGTTTCTTTTTAAATCTATCTCTCATATTGGACAATTTCTTAAAATATCAATCACTTTTTTCTCTACAGTCACATTTAAAAGTCTAACTGGAATTTTTCTTCACAACTTTCTGGTTTCCCTGTAGAGATTTTAGGCAAGAAATGAACATTGGTTGTTTTACCTGTAAAGGCCAGTTTTGTTTTGTTTTGCTTTAAGAAGTTTCCAGTCTCCTGCCTGGAGTAATTTTACTTGTCTATCAGAATCACAAGAGCAGTATGGGTAAGGTGGTTGGGGATTTTAACATTGAGCATGCAAATATTCATTTGACCCGCCTCATATCTCGTCCCCAATTTCTACTCTGCCTGATGAAGCAGAGACTGCAACTTTTGGGGTGTGAGCTCTCTGCAGAATATGCACAGGTTTTGCGTGGATCAGGGATTGGGTAATTTTAGACTATTGCTGGATGAGCCTATTATAACCCCTGGATTTAGTTACTGTGTGTTTAATCAGGCACATCATTTATGGGTCTAGGAGATCCTCTTTTCTGAATCTTTACTGGATCCTATAGTCTCCTCTGCTGTTGGTTCTCTCTCTTTTTCCATCTTCCAGTACTGCATTGACATCTCTTGTCCATTTTTGTTCTCTTTCCATTTTTTTCAATTTTGCGAATTTTTGATTTATAAACCAATTTTCTGTCATTTGATGTATTTCCTCAGAAATCTAGATTAGCGATTTAATAATATCTTTCTAACACACTAAAGGAACATAATTCTATCAAGTAAGTCATACTGAGTGACAGAGGGTTGTGAAGAAAGCAAATGTAGTTGATTCTCTATCCAGGCTAGGCTTACATACTGAGAAGTTTAGCCCCAGACTAAAAACTCTCATGAGTTCTTTTTTGTTTGTTTGTTTGTTTGTTTGTTTGTTTTGTTTGTTTCTCAGTTCACGCCACAGGCAATTATAAGACTTTATCTTGTAGCCCCACAGGGGAAAGCTGCCCACCCCTCTCCTACCCCTGTGCAAGATAGTGGACAGCATTAGAATCTGTAAGAGAAGATATCATTAGGGACTCAGACCCATCTGGCAGGCCATGCTTTTATACATGTCTCCATTCCTGGCCCAGGATTTTCCATTCCAAAAGCTTTATCTAGAGCTTTGGACAAAGGCCTTTTTCAGGTTCCTCTGATGAGACCTCCCTATTGGCATCACTTACAGTAAGCACATTTTCCCCACTCTATCTCAATACTAATTAATTTTTCATTCCTAGCTCCTCCCTACTCATCTTCCACCTGACCTCAAAGACCATAAAACTATAGGAGCCTTTAGCTCAGAGTTTATGATGTACATACGTTGATCCACATGATCCCAACCACTGTGCTGTTCCCTGAAGGAAAGTGGCACATTAAGTTATTACTTTCTGTGATGTAACCTCTTGCATTTACTGTTGTGGAAAGTGACTAAAGTCTTGACTATTTAATATTTGGATTAGTTGTTTTAATGTTTTAATTGATTACTGCAACACCTAGTAGCTCAGCTTTCTTCTTATTTTCAAGATCATGGGACTCAAAGAGCATTCATCACAACAAAAAGCAAAGTTTTGTGGCTTTATAAAAATTAATTAACCTCCATTAGCCTTTGATTTTCATCTTAAAATAGCATTAAAATTATTCACTTCATTCAGCTTTGGGAGAATTCAATGAGATGTCTTTGTAAGAATCTTAGAATATTAAATAGAGAATTGATTTTAATGATTGTATTGAAGATGATGATGATTTAGATTGTTTAACATCAGATCCCTTTAAAACCTTTAACCCTGCCAAACTTTTCTCCATAGAGGCATTTGTATCAAGTAACTAATTCCTTTCCTCTCACAAAAAAAAAAATTAAATATAAATGTTTAAATAATGATGACGAGGGAGTTCCAAAAGAATGAATATTTTGAGCCCTGGGTCCTCAATTGAAATTTCATTTGAATTCTGGCAAAAAGATGCATCAGCTCAGATTACAAATCAAGTTCTCACCCTGAAGGCAGAGCCCTGGGATTCACATGAGGCCTCCATTTAAGCTTGTGTTCTATTTATTTGTGTTCTGTAAAATGTTTTCAAGTTTTCCTATTTGCATTATGGATTTTTGTTAAGGTTTACACTGTCCTAAAAGATCATCTTTATTTTTCTCGTTTTTGCCCATGGCCATATTTCATAATCTAGCCCCATACCTGTATGTGAAAAGGGAAGAATAAAAACATTTGAGAGAGGAGATCCTGACAGTTGAAAATCATTTCCTCTTCTGGCTCTGCCACTTTGTCAACACTCTCAGTACATACTGCCCCTAATTGCTAGGAATTTTCCAAAATGGATTAATTCCAATACATTATTGTGAATATGTAGAAGTATTTCCAAGATGCATCTGTATGTGAAGGCACAGTAACTAAACAATTCAGCAAACAAATAGAAGATATATATTCTTTATAACTTTGCACAGAAGCAGAAAAGACACTCCCAAGAGATGAAATTATACAGCAGAACTTCTTGGTTTAGAGACAGCAAGATTTTCTTGGTATTAACTCACTGGGTCATTCATTTTTTCATGTACCAGTCATTGTATATGTTTCTTTAATTAATTTCATCTAACACTTCTTCAAGGTGAAATGGTATATGCATCTACAGCTCAACTTCTTGGGTAAACACTTTTATCTCCATTGATTATTAATTCTCCTTTTAAATGTGATTCATTCTTTACAAGTTTTTACTTTTTGTATATTTTATTGAATTGACTTATTTAGGCAATTATTTTGGCTATCATGAACCCATAATCTCAATCAAATAGCTACTTACATTTATGGGAAACAGAAACTATAAGTGATTTTTTTATGATTTCAGACAAGACAATCACTTGCCAGATTCTTTTAATACCTACTATTTATGGAGGTTTCTTGGAGATATTCTGTTAAATTTTCAAAGCATCATGAAAAGGTAGTAAGATTTAGGGCCCAGTGTACAAGGAGTTTTGTAATTTTATAGATTCAGGAAAATAGGAATTTCATATAACAAGCAAATAATAATATTGACCTAGAAGATGTGAGTTCTAAGGACGGAAACATGTTTTAGGATGCATTAATTTTAATACTGTTCAAGGAATCAGGCACTAAGTAGCAAATGGCACTGGAAAAATGGGGGAAAACAAATTTTATTTTACGCCAGCGGGCCCAGAGATGATCAGCACTCCAAATTCTAAGCACCCCTTACCAGTTTTTCATAACATTTATAGGCTATGTAGTGTTATAAATTTTCTGGTCTAAAACAATACATGGCAGTGCACAAGATTTGGAAAAAAACGATACATGTGTGTAAGAATTTTCAGGAGGAAGCCTATTCACAAAAGAGTGTGATAGGGAGACTGGTTCCTCTTGCAAGGCCTTTGGCAGAGCCTTCACCTGCATCATACTTCCAAGGAAAGTAGTTAGATCCTAGGGTGAGTTCTTTACAATACAAAAGGTAGGAGTGAATGGTGTTAATTAGATTCCCTGAAAACCCGCTGGCTGGACAGAAGAAAGGAGGAGAATACTCCCTTTCCCAGGCACTAAGTTTCATGGACAGTGTCCTTAGTTTATTTTGTATCCAAGCATGGGTTAGTTACCCATTATATTACTGGGCCCAATAATGTCAATTTATTAGGTGAAGAATGATTAGAGTTACAATAGTCCGGAATTATTCTCTTAGGAAACGATTCAGGTAAAAATTGACAAAAAAAAAAAAAAAAAAATAGTGAAAGTTAGTAAAAAGGTAGGAAAGGATTTGAGCATTTTTAAATCATAAAAGAAATTATTGAATTCTTTCACTATTTAAGATGATATCTTGAAGCATTTCTAAGCAAACCTGAAACAAAATATTGAGCTACAAATAGGAGCTAAATTTCACTTAGATTATTAATAGAAGTAATAGAAAAGTAAACACTTTTAGTGGGAAGTAGACAAAGCCTATGTTAAGGTTAGCTTTTATGAGATATAAATATTGCTGTGTTTCTTCCAGATATTTATTTCTAATAGCAAATAGTATAATTCAATTCTATGAATGTTAAAGAAAAGCATGCTCTAAAATGACAGCCAATATTGATCAGCTGCCTAGAACTGGTGAATCATTTGGGAACTGCAAAGAAAATCACAGTTCTTGTTTTATTTAAAAGATTTTGGCAGATGTCCTCAGATGAAAAAAAAAAATGAAACCCAAAATATCATTTATAGTACCAGATGGGATTTATGAGTCAAGCATTTTCCCCTTTGGATGAAAGTATTCACAATTGTCTCTTTTTCCCAAAAATCAATTCATGTTTATTAATGGGTTAGGGTTACTCTACAATATCACACAGGTATGCAGTCAGATTGTTTCCAGTGAACAGTGGGAACTTCTTGGTTTGGTATTAACTTTAGTCTCAAAACCAGTCTTGTACTCAAATTTACTACATGGCAATATAGGCATTCACAGATATGTTAGTTGTGATACAAAGTAGGAAATACAAATAAGATTAATAGAGACTTATGAACTTTTAAACAAAGAAGCAAATCAGAGAATATATTCTAGAATACTCATTAAGCTCCTTATCTGTCAGCAATGGGTTAGCCTGTGAGGTTTGTCTCACATCATCCCACCTAAATTTACTCTGCCGTGTGATTGCCAACTGAGTTCAAAAAGTAAAAATGGAATCTAGCCTTCATTATGCCAGGTAGGTTTAGATGGAAAAAAAATGTGTTACTTTTCCAGATTTTCCTATGATCTATATGATAACACAACAATTATCTTGTACCATTCATTACACTGGCATTTTTAAATCCTGTCCAACCACCAAATAATGAATTGTTGCTTGCTTTACCCTATAAGTGTCAGTGTACCCTGGAATTAATGCCTGTTATCTCCTAAGAACCTATAAGCTCCTAATGATTTTTCCTGGTTCAGCAGCAACATCTATCATCCAGGAACTACTCTTCATCACTGCACAAAGGACTTGCCTGGTAGAAGCTGACACAAACTGCACCCTGCCTATAAGAAAGCCTATGATAGAAGTTGCTCTATCCACAGATGAGCCTGTAGAAGCCAGTACAAACAAAGAAATTTATCAAACAGAACTTCCTGCATTATCTGTGCACCACCCCTTCTTTCTCTCATTATAACACACATTATTTTTTTTCTGTAATGTCAGACTTATAACAGAATCACATTTTGTTTCTCCATAGTTATCAGCCCTTTATTATAAAAATCTCTAATTTATATAAATTTTACCTGCCTTCCTTTTAATTTCTATAGTAATTGATTTCATTCAGTATACTATTTGGGGCAAAATATATGTCTGACTGTGTCTGACTATGTCTAATATACATCTGACTATGTTAAGCTCAAAGTCTAAACTCATGTTTGTGGAATCTAGGAAGTTCTCAATAGATACTAAGTGATGATTTTAATCTAGCTTTTTAAATCTGGGTAAATTTCCTTACCACATTTTTGTCTGTCTTCCTCATTCTTAACCCAGCTATCACCATCAGTGTCCCCTTGTCTTGCTTCTGTGTTACATTTCATCACAAAATAATTAAATTACTAGTCATCAGGATGAGATGAGAGGGAGTCATAAGTGTCGCTACGATAAGATCAGAGAATCATATTTTCTACCAGGGTAATGATGAATGCCTATATTGGGTTTTCCCAGAGAAACAGAACAAGTAGAATATATAGAAAGAAATATAATAGGTATCAATTAGGAACATTGGCTCACACAACTATGCAGCCAGAGAAATTTCACAATGTACCATCTGAAACTCAAGCTGGAGTTTCAGGGAAGGCAGTGATGGAATTTCATCTTGAGTCCAAAGCCCTAGGAATCAGGGAAGTTAATAGTGTAATCATCAGTCTGAGAAACAGGGCAGCCACTGGTGTAAGTATCTGAGCCCAGGGCCTAAGATCCTAGAGTTCTGGTGTCCAAGGATAGGAGAAGATGAATGTCCCAGTTTCAGAAGGTGGGACAGCTTTATCTTTCCTCTGCCTTTGTGTTCCATCTAGACCCTCAATAGATTAAATGCTGATGTGCCACATTGTAGAGAGCATATCATTTATTCTGAGTCTGCTGATTCCAATGCCCATCCCTTTCAGAAGCCCTTTCACATTCAGAAATAATGCATTATAATAACAGCAAAAATGGAACCCTTATTTTTGTGAAGGAATTCAATAAAATATTGCAGCCTGTTATGAAATCCATCTCTGGCCATATTCCCCAAGCTGGATGATCAGAGGATGTGTTCCATAGGTAAGTCTCTGTGTTTCTCTGTTTCTTGACCCTTGAACCTAAGGAGTTAGATTACACTCAGTAAGCAAATTATAATTGAATACGGAATATAAAGGAAAGGTTAACACTTGTGAAAGGAAGTATGTACTCGGATGAGAGCCTAGAAGAGAAGATAACCTCAGAGCTAAATAAGGTCTGTGATGTTATGGTCTGAGCTTAATCAATACAGATTATAGATTATGAGATATTAATAAGTAGGGCAATAGGATTATGTGACAAGTGTTATGGAATAAATAATGTTAAACTGCCCTAGTTATGTTAGAAGAAGTAATAGTGGGACATCATAGTCATGTAACTGTAAGACATAGATTCAAGTTGTTAGAAATAAGATATAGAACAGTGTAAAGGGATAAGCATAAGCCCATAGGTTAGTATAGTTACAGATAAGTATAGGTTAATGGAACAATAGTTAAGTACAAGGTATGGCTATAGACAAGTATAAGTAAATATAGCCCACAGTGACTCCATTTTTATGACTCCCATGTGAAACTGTTATATAAGCTGTTTCTAAGATGTTAAAAATTTGTTTTTCTGTACTTCATATGCCCATAGATGCACTCAAACCCAGGATGTAGACCCACAAATGTGCTTGAACCCAGGATGGGTTGTCTGTTTTCACTCTACTAACTGCCTTCTCAGCCCTTGTATCCTGCTTGCTTGCAACTTGCAGATTCCATAGAATGTGGTTTTTCCCTTTAAATACTCTTGCCTATCTGCAGATGGGGGCTGTTCTCCCAGAGGGTTAGATGGACCTTGTAAGGAACGTCTCTGGGCCAGATAACAAAGATTAATTAAAAATAAATTTGTTTCAAATTGGAATTTAGAGTGTTTTCTGAGTGGTCAGTCACCCCATAACAGGTGACAGAGGCATCTCCTCATCATTTTCCTGAAGGCTAGTCCAAGAAAGGTCCTGTAATACTTGACAATCCAGGCAAATCCAATATTTTAAAATATGTAATACATCTTAATTGGCCTATGACATCATGTCTGAGACGCAAAACTGTAGCCCAAACCATCTGAATAATGATGTCTTCATAATTTTACATATTTTTCAAACAAGACATTCAATTAGTGTTTATTATGATGGAAGAGATATCTTGGCAGCTTATCCTCCCTCCTTTTGCTGCCTCCAAACAGGCACAGAGACCTCTGGAAATCTTCTTTCTACAAATTCATGCAAGACATGTGTTTGCTATTAAATGATTAAAGCCATGCCTGATAAATCTAGGGAAAGGGATTATTCTGGTCCCAAAAAGCACAAGTTACAGATGGTCCTATCACCTGGCAATAACCAGCACATCTTCTAGGTTCTTAGGAGGACAGGAAGACTACTATAGAGTAACAGATTGACAAATGCCAAAAAAGGAGGTCAATTCCCTTCCAAAGCATTCAACCTCCAGTTAGTACTGGGGTTTGGTATAAAACCATCATCAAGATAGCTATTATATATTTAAAATCTAACATGTGCCAGGCATTGTATTATGTGCTTAGCATATTAATGTGGCAACATGCTCAGTGAGGCAAGTCTCCAACTTTCTTGCACGCATGATATAGGAAGAATGAAAAAGAGACGGAATTAAACTTGCAGCAAGGACATCTGAATTTTTCAAGAGATGGTCCTCATAGGATGATATTTAAAATGAAGAATTCAGGAAAGTCAAATAAAAATGAATTTCAGAAGAGACTAAGGTCCTGCTGTTAAAGATTGTTTTTAGCAACTACAGGTCTACACAGTATCCATATAGTTTCCTCCAAAGCAAAAAATATATATTTCCATTGTCATCATTCTTGGGAAAGTCATTCTAGGAATACAGGAAAAAGAGAGGGGAAATAATGATTAGATAACGGAGGTGTTTCACCCAGACTTCCATGGATATTTTTGTCCATTTTTTCTGGTACCTCTAACTCTACTTGGTTTTGCTTCAAACTACTTTCTTTATAACTTTCTTTGTATGGATGCTCTAGGCTACTGGACCTAGAAGTGCCTCCAAGGTTATGTGGAATTGATGTGGCCATAGCCTATGATTGATTGTCAAAGTTGATTCAGAGCTCCCTGTGGACCATGCTGGTGCTAGGATCTTGCCTGTAATTGTCTCCTTTCTTGATTTCTTGACTTCAATGAAACCATTTCACCTAGAAGTCTTTCTTCTAGGTGTTTCTAAGTCACTGGCACAAAAATCCTCTCCTCAGGGACTTAATTTAAGTGACGTAGACTGAAGCAAGTAGTATGAGGGTAAATCTTGCCCAGTTTTCTTTGGATTCATGGAGTTAAATTTCCTTGGATATGATATTTAGAATTATTTAACATGATTCCAGAATATGTGTGGAGGTCAACATTAAGGAGAAATGATGTGGGAAAAGATAAGAGCTATTCATTGAAAAGATTCAGAAAGAGGAACAAAATAGACCAGGTAAAGGAGGAAGGGACTAGAATGGCCTATACCCGAGTTTTAAATGACTCTATTACATTTTCTTTTCATTTTCTCAAATCTCTCAAAAAAATCCTGTTAAAATTTATGTTAAGTTTGTTTACATCCTCTAATTTATGGCAGTGTCTTTCAAGAGAAGACCACTAGGAATATATTTGGAGTTTGAAAAACGGAATTTATTACTCATTGTAATGAGGGAGAATACATACCATGGGAAATCTCAGATTATCCAAGTTATCAGTCATTAGAATTTGCTATTTGCAGATTTGGGACTTGATTGGTAAGGTGGAAAGTTTAAGGAAGCAAGATTTCATGCTAAACTAGATGCAGTTGGGAATAGGAGACCTATATTATGATTGGATATCTCAATAAACATACTACACAAAGTTAAAATGGTAATTAGTAAGGAAGTGGCCATCACCTATTTTGGCAAGCAGTGTATCTGTGTGTGGAGTGGTATTTTGTGTGAGGCGGAGTGAACTCATTTTTGCATGTGCTGAGATTGTAATTATGAGATGGGCTTGTTTTGTCTCATTTTATCATTGTCTCCAAATAGCACTGCATGAGTTTGATAGTATGCGCAAATGTTCACTTAGCTGTGAGTGCCAGGACAACTTTCCAGTATCAGGGGATGCTCTTTTTTATTTTTATTTTTTTCTGAGAGACTCACTATTACTCTTGGAATAAAGGTAAACATCTTAAACAAGCTAAAAGCCCTCTGTAGTCAACCTCCTACCAACTCTCACAGTGAGTTCTATTAATCCTCATTTCCTCCACTCTAGCTATGAGGAGAACTTCTGTCAGGTCCTCATGTGCACAGTGCTTCCTTCTACCCCAGGGTCTGAGCAAGTGCTATTCCAGTTCAGCTTTCACATTTTGGTTCCTGGAGTGTAAGAAATATGATATGCCCAAGACTTAATGTAATGCCTGGTACGTAGTAAACGTGATAAATATTTGTTCAATGAATAAATAAATGAATGAAGAAATAAACAATGAATTCAGGTATGCACAATCCAAGATTATATTCTTTTAAGTACATGGTGCTCTCTCTCATTGCTTGGTAAGTGGAGATGTTCTATCCTTCCTCTTCCTCAAGTTTACTGAAACTTGGAAGGGAAGTTGGGCTCTATCCAGTTTCCATACCAGCTGTTCACAAGCCAAAAAAAAATTCAAGGAAAAAAAAAACAAGTGAAAAAAAATGAAGATCTTAAGAAAGAATTTACTTCTACTTTTAAAGGAATTATTAGGGGAAAGAAAGCATTCTTAATGGAAAAAGTAAGGTGAGAGACCCTTGTAGAGAAAACTTGATCCATCATTCAAACCCAACAGTGAGGAAGGGAATATAAACTCCTAGAAGATCTAAATATTTTAATATTTTTTTTAGTTTGATTATAAAAATGTTTGATTTTTTTAATGGATTACACAAGAATTCCTCTTGGATTATAAAAGTAATATATACTTGTTACAGAACATTTGAGGAGAGGTAACAGGAACCCACAAAATAATAAAATATGAGTAGTACCACTACTGAAAACATGTGGATGTGTTTTCATTCAAGATATATAGATAGACATTTTTTCCTTGGGATCGTGCTGATAATAAAATTCCAAATCATGTTTTTTTTTTAACTTTTTTTAAAAAATCTTTACACTAGCTCATATGAATGCCTTTATGCCATTACTCTTTGAGATTATGGTTTTAATTATTATATACTGTTTTATCTTGAAACTAACAATACTAATTACATATTATTACATAACACATTACCCCAGAAATTAAAACAACAAACATTTATATGTTACACAGTTTCTGAGCATCAGGAATTCAGGAGGCATTCGATAGGTAGTTCTGACTCAGGGTCTTTCATGAGGTGGCTGTGGACTCCAGCTGCAGTCTCTTCAGACTTGGCCAGGGTTGGGGAATTGTTAAAGCTCTCTTACCTAACTACTGCCTGGAAGCCTCAGTTAATCACCACATGAGCTTCCCAGAGGGCTATTCCCAGCATGGCTTCTCCCATTCTGGGTTACTAGAAATGACCAGGGGAACATGGATTGATGTGTTTACACTGTCTTTTATAATCTCATCTTCAAGTCATACAATATACAAGAGTCATTAGAAACAAGGCACTAAGGCCAAATGTTTTTTTTCAATTGACAATAATACTTGAACTTATTCAGTAGGTCCCATACAATGTTTTAATACATATATACTTTGTGTAATATTGAAATCAAGGCAAACATCTACCTCCTGAATTCTCGTTTATTTGTGATAAACACATTAAAATTATTTTTTTCAAGCTTTTTTGAAATATACATTATCATGATCTATAATCACCCTAATGTGCAATATGATACCAGAACTTACTTCTGTTATCTAAATTGTAGCTTAGAATCCACTAACTAATCTTTCCCTATCCCCACTTCTCCCTTCTCCCCAAACTCTGTTAACCACTATTCTCTCAACTTCTATGAAATCAACATTTTAGTTTCTCTATATAAATGAGATCATGCAATATTTGTCTTTTTGTGCCTGGCTTATTTTATGTAATATACTGCCCTTCAGCTCTCTTCATCTTGTTACAAGATGGCAAGACTTCATTATTTTTATGACTAAATAACATTCCATTGAATATATATGTACCTCATTTTCTTTGTCCGTATGTTACTTGGAGGACTCTTAGGTTGATTCTATTTCTTGGCTATTGAAAATTGTGTTGCAATTAATGAAGGAATGAAGAAGTTTCTTTCACATATTGATTTCATTTCCTTTGGATATATTATTTGGTTAGCAAGTTTTCTTATTTTTGAAACATCTTCATAAATATACAACATGCCATGTTTGCTACAAATATAAGCTCACTTACAGTAAATTTTTGCATTTTTACAAAATGTTTGATATTTAGACACTTCATATTTTTTGTACCATAAAATATCTTAACTTTTTGCTTATTAAATCCCAAAGATACAGAAATGACTTTTATGAAAATGTTTTTAGTTAATCCAAAAGACTTTCCCTCATGCCTACTTTAATTTTTTTTTCTTTCATACTGATTGTATACATTCTCTGGCTAGGATCCTTCTGGGTCCCTGATTGTTAACTCACTGCTCTCTTTTATATAATAACTTTTAAGACAAAGCTATTTTTTTATCTTATATGTAAGAGCTTTCCTAATAATCTGCTGGTAAATTCAGAGGTTTTAGGAGATTTTTCTATCATTTGTATATATATAATATCTGATAGTGGAGAATTTTTTTATCTTCAACATTCTGATGATTATGTTTTATTTCATATTATATTATGTTGATCAGAATATCTAGGGCATGTTTAAAAGTCACTGGTGAGTTTATTTTATTTGTAAATATAATATGACCATTTCTAATATTTCATTATTTAAAATAAGATTATGAAAGCTCAGTGTTAACAAAAAAAGAGTAAACTTTAAGAAAAATAGAAACACTTTAGCATTCTTCACATCTTCCACCTTCATCACTGTTAAATGTTTAATTTGTCCCTCAAAAGAGAATAAAGTTGATAACCAGACATCTAACATATAGACTTCACTTTTGCTCTTCTAATCTTTCTCAGTGATTATCATGCTTTCAAGAATTATCATTTGGGCCTGTGTTCTGACATATTGGACCTTATGGGTAATTTATGATACATTCACAGTTAATCATGGTGATTTGAACTTTTATATTGACTTTAGAACATAACACAACTCTTTACATATAAATAAATATCTCAAAGCTTACATTCTAGGCTTATACTCAGACAGTTGTTGCTTTATATTGATTTTCATTTTCATCCAATGATAATTTGCTTTTTTTACCAGATTATTAGCACTACTGGGGAAAAATTCATTGTCTTTTTCATCAGTTGTCATACTTGTATTAGTTTTCAACTGCTGATGTAACAAATGGCTGCATGTTTAGTGTCTACAAAATATACACTTATTATCTTCAATTCTGTTAGTCAGTTGTCTTACATAGTCTCACAGGGCTAAAATTGAAGAGTCAGCAAGGGCTATGTTTCTCTATGAAGTCTCTAGAAGAGAATTTTCTTCCTTGTCTTTCCCAGCTGCCAGAGGCCCTGCATGTCTTTGACTTTTGGTTTGCTCCCTATCTCAACGCTACCAGCGTTGAGTCATGTCCTTCTCATTTTGACCTTTTCTTTTCTGTTCATCTACTTTTAAAGACCTTTGTAATTAGGTCAAGCCCACTCAATAATACAGGATAATATTCTCTATGTTGAGATGAGTTGATTAACAGCCTTAATTCTACCTTCAACCTTAATTCTCCTTTGTGATTTAAGTAACATCTACACAAATTATGAGTATTAGGACATGGTCATTTTTTAGGGATATCATTCTACTTATTACAATGACTAAAAAAAAAAATACTTAGCATAATTAGTACTAATTAAAAATTTTCCTTAGAAGAAATGAATGAATAAAACCTATAGAGATGGTATATCTTTTTGGTAGGAAAGTTTCCCAATATAAAAACACTTTTAACAATAATGACTGTGGAAGTTTTATTTTTTAATACATTTTGAGTATTCTATGTTATTATCATTATTTGTCTTATGGAATCTAGAAATGAGTTAATGGATTATTAAGCCATTGTGCTTTGTGGTCTAGTCATTTTTCTTGTGTGTGTGTGATTTCTTGAAGATGCTTGCATGTTGATATTGTCACCAAACTCAGGTTTGGAAGTTCATCACATGGGAAAAACAATGCCCAAGAGACAAGTATTGGGGACAAAGGTAAAAGACTTTATTGAGGATGCTGGCAACCTGGAAGGAGACAGACATTACAATGCCTTTTAACTTTTGGGAAGTGGGGAATATTTATATGAGGATCAGGTTAGGGCAACTTGCAAAATTTAGCATTTCCCTGGAACTTTAGTCAGGAAGTCGGGTGGTTTGGCACCTACCACAGGTGATGAAACCTTGTGATAGCATTTTCTTACCCTGGGGGCAGTACGTTCTCATTTGGGGTTGACTCACATGGTGAGGGGCCTATATTGGAATCATCTCATAAAAACAAGCAAGACTACAGGAATGCATGGTGGCATAGGCCATAGTCTGAAAATGGAACAGGAAAAGAGTAAAAAAAACTGGGGAACAATTTTACCTTGTTATGCAGCTTTGATCAGAGATGTCGTTTGCAGCAAAGCTAATGGGAGAATTAGTGATTCTTAAAGTCAACTAAAAGCAAGTTAAGCTAGAGGGATTTTTTTAGGTTTCAACTCCGTTACGATAAGACACATGTGATTTGGATTTTAATATCAATGAAATAAGTTTAATTAGGTTTATTCACTTAACATAAAATGATACTAATAGCTTACATATGATAAATGTTTATTATCTTCCCCATACTGAGATAACTTATAAATGCTGTAATTTTTTTTTCTAACTGTCCTATCTGAGCGGACATGTTTGTTTTGTGTAAAATTTTATGATCAATGCTCACAGTAACTATTTATCAGGTTATATTTTAGTCTTCATTTTTTGGTGAATAAAATGAATTTTATAGATGTTAAGTAGTTTTCCTGTTGTACCCTTGATAACGGTAAATACAACACACCAACTATGATTCTTTTGGGACTATAGTCTATGCTATTAACCACGGTATTCTGTCAGTTGGTACATTCCCTGCCATGCTCTTTGTTCTGAAATACGCAATACAGCAGCATTTCTTAGATAAATTGAGAGTGCACTTTTACAGCTGGGATTTAGAGGCCTTTCTAGTACCAGAATACACTATAACCTTGACAGTGACTTGTTTTCTTCTGGATCAACCTGGCCTCTCCTCAAGACCTCCTATTTCTTAATAAGTTCATTAAATCCTACCAAAATTTTTATCAAATAGTGACTAATTGCCAAGAAATATGCTTGGTGCTATATTGTCTCTGTCTTCATAGAGTTATATCTTATCATAAGATCCACAGAATGAAATAAAAATAAATACTAAATAAAAACTACAATTACCACTGTAAAGGAAATTAATAAATTGCAAAAGGGTACACTAAAAGGATTGAGCTAATTTACAGAGAGGTCAGGAAAGCCTCCATGACCCTCTAACCCTTGAGAAGATGATTTTCTAAGCTGACATTGGGAAAATAAGGAACCAGCACAATGAGGAGGAGACATGCATCTTTTCCATCTCCTGGTACTGTACAATATTGACTGAATTTCTCTTTTTGTTAAGGAATTAAAAATAAAATTATAAGCATAGTCTCCCTCTCAGTTATCTGTTATGAAAATACTTTTCCTTCCTTTTGCATCCTATGTTTCATAGGTTGATATTTCTGTCTGTTCAATACCTACATCTCCCTTTTCTGAGACCTGATTGGTCTTGCTAGCTTCCATTTCAGGGTTAGGTCATTATAAACCCTCACTTATAATGTGAATCTGGGTCCACACCCAGAAAATATATATAAATAAATAAAATATAATCAATTTAGGTAACAGTTTTATCCTACAAGTTTAGATGTTAAAACGCTTTTTCACAGACCAGCTCATGATATGTTCACAATTTCATACACAACATATCACACTTTGTTATTTAACAACAGGCCTTAAAAAATATTTCACTGAAATCTGTTGGTCTTTTTATGGACTGAAGAGTAAAGAGTGGTCCTATTAATACATTCCTATATTTGTCTTTGATGGTAGTTATTGATATTGCCAGCTGGATGAATCCAGGATTCTATTGGAAAGGTGAGCATCATTGTACACAGTTTCTGATAGATTACATTGATTTTAAAATAAAAATATTGACATAGTAATCGAGGTCTGAAAGTCAATAATAGGAGTAATGAAGCAGCATAATAAACCTAATACACATATTAATCTAGGAAATTAATTAAAAATGGATGGCAGAATATAAATTCTATGTCTTAAGGCATCTACTACTTTTGGCCAAATTGCAGGAGTTATTGTTGATAAAGTAAATGTGCTGTTATTCTGTCTATGTGCAAATCCTCAAATTTTGAGAATGCAAGATAGTCAAGGGACTAGCAATCCATTACAGTGAACTATAAAATTTTCATTTGGGGCTGGAAGATCATACTAAAGGGAATTGTAAGCAAGGTCCAAATATCAAACAGAATATTTACATCCTACTCAAAACTACCATGTTCTGGATCTTTCATTTCTTTTGGAGAATTCCAAAGGGAAATCTCAGTGGTTGCACATGGACTGTTCACTTGTAACTGACACTGAATGACTTTCAGAAGCAGAAAGTTCTAACTGCAAAGTCATTCAAAGTTCCCTAAATTGCCTCTCCCTCCCATAAAAATAGTGGCATTGACTCAAATAAATAAATTTCAAAATATTATCAAAGACTCAATTTTGTAAAGCAATGGTAGACACCAAAAAATAATGTAACTTTTTCACAAGATTTACTGGGACTCCAAGCATCACTTTCCTGATTTGTAAGAGAGGAAACCATGCACATTCACATAGAGAACTTATAAGAAGCTTAAATGCTCTGATATAGTTGAAGACTGATCAGAAAGCCAGACTCATTGAAAGTACTCAACAAATACTAACCTAATCATTTTAAAATCCTTAGTCTGCTATTTAGATTCTTCTACAAAATTTAGAAAAAAATTTTTGCTGAAAAAGAAACTATTAATGAAATAAAACACACCACACATCTGAAAACACACCATTTGACTAGAGTATGACGGAGGCATGCACTTAGAGAAACTGTCACATACGATGAAAAGGTTGAAACTCGCTGGGATTAGTGAAGATAGGTGTGAAGTGATGGAAATATACTCTGTACATGCAAGAGCTCAAAACAGCTTTACTTTACTTATAATGCTTAATATAGTGCTCTGATACTAGTAGCACTTATTTGATATGGAGGACTGATTAATTTAAGAAAACAACTAAAAGCAAACTCCTCTATCTCAGGGTGATAATTACTGAGAAGCAATGATATTTTCCAAGAAAAAAATATCGATGAAAATATTTATGATACATTATAATATCCAGAGATGAGTTTTCTCATACAATGGAGAAACATTTACAGTCAGGACAGAATAAATGTTCAACATAAGATTCTTGACAATTCAAAATCTACCCAAGAAACACTACTGAGCATGGAAAAGAAAAAGTTCCCTGTGACATTTCTCAGTCATGTAACTTATTGAAGTCTGAAGTGGAGGGGAAAAAAAGCTCTGCTCATATGAAGTAAATAAATCAACTTTTCAGTCCCTAGGTTTTATTACTACAGTGAGTTTTAGAAACAAATTATATATAAATAGACTTTTTAAAAAAAAACTTGTTTTGAGTTCAGTACAGGGGATTGAATCCAGGGCACCACACATGTTAGACAAGTGCACTACCACTGAGCTTTATCCCCAGACCTACACCATCCAAAAAATCACAGGGCAGTTTATCAGGGAGACATAGCTAGAGAAAAATACAAAGAAATCATACTTAAGGATCCACTTTCTCTCTTTCTGACTGCTTTTCTACAGTTCTAAGAAATAAACTGTTTGGAGTTTCTTGAATCATGCTGTGCATGGCACATATTGCTCCAAATCAATGAGCATTCTGCAGGCGATTTTGTGTTCTGAGACCCCAGAAACCCAAACAGTTTCTCTTCAGGCCTGCCCCCTGTCTGCATTTTAATTACTTGTGATGTTACTTTGAACCAAGCTATGCTGTGTGGGGATATTCTGATAACAGAAGGCATGGTAGATAAGTACACGATCTTAAAGTCAGTTTTGTTTAGTGGATTTGGACTGGGGATGTAGCTCAATGGTAGAATGTCTGCCTTGTATATGATAGGACCTGGATTTGGTTATCAGAACTGGGAAAAAAAACCAAGTATTTGATAGAATAATGACCCCTTAAAAAGCCCACACCTTAATCCCTGAAAATTGAGATGCATAGATTATCTTATATAGCAAAGGGGACATTGTAGATATGACTTAAGTTAAGAATATTGACACAGGCAGATTATCCCGAACTATCTGAGCCCAATCTAATCATACAAGTCCTTAAAAGTAGAATAAGAAAAAGGGGGGCAAGAGAAAAGGTAGCATGAGAAGTTTGCACACTTTGGTGCTGGTAATGGAGGGAGTAAGGACCATAAAGGGAACTATAGAAATAAAGGCAGCCAGCTGACAGCCAGTCTTGCAAATGCTGTATTTGAGTTTCTCCAATACCCACTGAACAGAAAACAGATATTCTCCTAGAACCTACAGAACAGAGAGCACTGCCCTTGCCTTCACCTCAGCCCAACGTGACATAGGTTAGACTTCTGACCTACAAATAAATGGGATAAATTTGTGTTATAGACTTCCATATTTGTAGAAATTCATTATGGCAACAAAGGAAAACTAATATAGGCTCAAACCCTGATTTTCCACTCTTCATTGCTTGGCCTAAGGTAAGTTCCTGAACTTCTCTGAGACTCACTTCCCTTATTAGTACAATGATGATGATAACAGTATGTATCTGAGATGGTGGTAAGGATAAAATTTTTAAAAATATACAAAATATTTCATGTAGTGTCTGGCATACAGCAAAAGTTTAATTATAAATGCCATTATGTGGAATCAATATTTAAAAAGAATAAAGAAATCTAGCATATAATAAAAGTATAATTATAAGTGACATTATATGGAATCAATATTTAAAAAGAGTAAAGAAATTTAGTGTGCAAAAAACGTCTGAGAAAGGCTAGAATGACTTCTTAAAATAGCTTTATTGAGATGATGGAAAACTACACATATTTAATATATGTAATTTGGAGAATTTTGACACCACAACCAAGATGATAAATAACAGATGCTGGCTTAACCTCTTTTTTGCAAACTCACTCAGAAAATTTAATAATACATATACTTTTTTAATTTTTAAGAGGACATACACTTTGCAGTGTTCTCAAAGTTTTGAGAAGAAAACTTTAATTTACAAAGAATAATTTTAAGCCACTGGGAACATGATTGAGGTCTAACATTTTAGAACCTTCATTACCATGGACTGAATATTGGTACTGTCCCAAATTCATACCTTAAAGCCATATCTTCAATGTGTTGCTATGTAGAGGTGAGGCCTTGGGAGACAATAAGGTTTAGATGAAAATGTAGCCACCGTGATGGCATTAGTGGCCATAAAATAAGAGAGCAGAGTAACCTCCTCTCTCCATCACATAAGCACACAGCAAGCAACAGTTTGCAAACCAGGAAAAGGGCTTTAATCAGCAAATCCACTCTCACCCTAATCTTTGAGTTTTCCACTTCTAGAACTGTGAGCAATTGATATTTTGTTGTTTAAGCCATCCATTCTATAGTATTTTGTTATGGCAGGATCAGGTGACTAAGACATATAAAATGCAAGCATTCTCTGGAAAGGATAATAAACATTTACTATTAATGTTTTGATATATAGGAGTATAAGGATTTTAATAAGTAATAAGAAAAACTATTATTCTATGTTAAGGAAAAGATTGTGCTGAAATTTCTTTCACAGTGAAAAAAAGTGGTAGTGATTCTCAGAACACCAATCACTGGTAAGGTAGGTGAAAAATATTCTGTCTCACCAGACATCCTGTCAGGGTGGTCTAGAGATTGCTACATTGTTGGATTTAGAAAGATTGTGGAAGGAAGATGTCATCCCCAAGATAAACTAAACAACATTTATAATATCTGACTGGGTCCTGAGAAATTAACAAAACTGGTCCAGACCTGGTGAAAAGCAGGCCCCATTAAAGATGTACTAAGAATTTCTCTGTAACTGGGCATGCTTTGATTGTGGCAAGTATCATTTCCATAGGAAGCAAACCCATAGAAAATGATCTTAGAAATGAATTACTTGTATGAGGAAGATTGAAGAGCTTCAGTCAAGTCAACAATCCTCAACAATTATACCCCAAAAAGCAGTCATAGTAAAACAATGGGGAAGAGAACTTTAAATGTGTGGTTTAAAACTTTTTATCATATAAAGAAAGGAAGCATTAGGATTCGATTTAAAAATAAACCGAAAAATTGGGCTGTAATATGGCTCAGTGGTAAAGGGCTCACCTACTGTTCATAAGGGCCTCAATCAATCCTTAGCACAACAAAATGAATAAATAAATAAATAAGCAAATAAATAAATAAATTAGCAAACTAACTAAATTAAACAAAAACACACATGTAAAATTCTTATTTCATATGTATATGTGTGCATTTATACACATATGCTTTGAAATGAGCAAAAACAATTTTGTGTGCATAGTTTGAACAGTAGACTAGGAAAATAAATGAGTAAATAAATGAACAAAATGTTGGATCCCAGAACTCACACACATTGTTATACATATTGATAGAAGAAGTGACAGAAGACAGACTAAAAGGTCCAATGTCAAACTGAAAACTTAGAGTTTAACTATTTAAACTCTATATATATATAGAGAGAGATAATTTCAAAGGAGATGGTGATTTGAAGTTTCCAGAATCTATGAGATATCTAGTAAGAAGAGTCTCTGAAAAGGCAAGAGAACCAGATTACATACTTTGATAAGGAAATGTTTAAAATTTCACCAGAGTGCAATAACATTTGCTGAAAATAGTGAGGTAAATTTGGACAATGAAAGGTTTAAGTAAATTTAAAAGGTCATTGGATGTAATTATTCAAGTAAATACAACACCTGACAGACAGTTTAGTAAGAACCAGCATGATCAAACATGAGGTTTTGGAGAGGTAATGTTATAATCTTTTAAAGGGGGATGCTGATGGAGAGAGTAGGAATGTGTTGGTACCAAGAAATAGAAATGATCAGAAGCAATACATGTACAGCTGAATGTGCACACTGGCAACAGGAATTTAGCAGATGGGACAGTTAAGAGTGGTCATATGGCTATCAATAGCATCGTTCCAGCAAAAAAAAAAAAAAAAAAAAAAAAAAAAACAGTAAGATTTCTGCAACTATGTAAATGGAATTGTTCAAGATAATTTAGTGATTCAGATTTGAGTCATTTGAAAATGAGGATTACAATAAAAGAAACATTAAAATAAGGAATATAAACAGGAGTACGCTCTCATTTTGTTATTTTTCACTTGGAGATTAGGTATGAGGAAGGGAGGGAAGAGAGGGAGAAGACACATCTCAAATTTGTGCATACTGAATTTGAGTCACATATCAGGTAGTTAATATCCAACTGTCAAAAATAGCAGGGTTGGTGGCACAGCAGCAAATATAGACCAGGTGAAAGGTTAAAAAATAAACCAAAAGAGTGTGAAGTTTCTCACAAGTTTATATGTGTAATATTTGTGATCATAAAATAAGCCAAGAAAAGATTTGTTAGAAGTCTATTGATAATATATTCTCAAGGATGGAATAATCCTTCTAGAATATAGACTGCTCTCAGCCAACAGTGCTTCACTGGTCTGGAGTTCATATGGAATTTTGGCAGACACAGGGAGATACCTGTTCACCTCCCTCTTCACTTGCTTCTCAGAATCATTCCATTAGCCTCAGATCGGGTCACTGAATCCTTTCTCCCCAGTTGTATCATATCAATTATTTAAAATTATATACTATATTCTCTAACAAAAGGCACTATTTTAGAAACAAGATTTTATAATTATTGCATTGAAGTACATCTTATAATTAGGTGTTAGGATGTAATATAGCATTTCCATATGGATTTTTATGAAGAAAAATTTAATAAGCTTGTATGACTTTTAATTGGATTGAAAATTGTTACTTGATTTTCAACATAGGAATAAAAATCTGTATAAATATAGTTAACCACAATTGCACTTAACCCTGAGAAAGGACAAAGTGGAAAGGCACTCACACAGTTTGGTCATAGGGACATTTTTAAAGCAAGAGTATCAACCAGAAAGTAAATGAAGACTCCAGATCTGACACAAATTTAGCTACAAATTAAGTCATAGTCAGAAAAGCATTCAAATTGATAATGATGAAAATTAATTAGTGTTCAGTTTAGCTAGATAATAAAAGTGTGAACCCAGCCTACACTCTTAATTGATTGGTACACAGTAGCATATTTAAAATATGCATTGATATTAAAACTTAATATTTGGTAGTGTGAATTTTCTTGTTTTGTTGCCCTGACTTTTCTTGGCACTTTGCTTTTTACAGTAAATTTTAATATCAATTTTCCAGTAAACATGTTAAGATTTTGACTGAGATCTCATTAAATCTGCAGATCAATTTGGTTAAATCTACCAGCTTTATAATACTGAGTTTTCTGATGCTTGGAACTTGGTGTAATATACCATCTTATTGGGTTTTCTTTAATTTTACTAGAAAATCCCCTGTAGTTTTTGATACAGGGGTCTTATTAATCTTGGACTTCTTTATTAGGATGATTTCAGGTTCTTTAAAAATCTAAATTTCATTTTCTACTTTGTTTGCATACCAAGATAATTTTGAGATCTGTGCATAAGCTTCTTCAAATACTTCTTCCATTTTGATCCAGCTGTACTCCCAAAGCTCAAAAGCATAGTTTCATAATACCATTGATAAAGATAATGTGACTTTGTGGGTATATGTGCATTTGTGTGTGTGTGTGTGTGTGTGTGTGTGTGCATGTGTATGTGCACAAGTGCATGCACACATTTGACTACAAATGGAACTCTGCTTTAAATAAATTTTATTTCCAGATAAAACAATCACTTTCTTGATGATGAACATGGTTTAACATTAGATTTTAGTATTCTAACTAGATATGAAACATTTACCTTTACTGTGCCACATGCTGAACAGGCATTTAGTGAAGTACCTTTGAGCACCTCAGAATTTGTTCTAATAAACAATCTTAAATAAATTAAGCTAATGAGAAAATAGAGATCAAGATATTTTCACATTTATATTATTCAGTTTGTATGCTGCTGTTAGAGCTCAAAAGGTTATCAGAAACTTATTAATCAAGGAAAGGGAATCTTTGGTATATAGTTACATAAAATTACCTGAATCCTTATTCTGTGTTCAGGTAGAAAGTATAATTTATTTAATTAGATATTTACCTGAGAAGATTTCCAAACAAATTATAAAAAGTGTGGTTTGGTTTCTTCTTGCTTATTATCATAAAATATATGTAACAAGAAATAAATGGAGGAAAGATCTCTTAAGAAGAGGGATCAGAACTTGATGATGTAAGACATCCTCAGTCTAATCAAATTGCAGAAGATACTAAATCCTAAAATCCACTGTCTGGAAAACATGCTCTGCAGAAAAGGGGTTTGCCTATATGATTTTTCAGTAGTACCTAAAGGTCACAGTACTCAGTCACACAAAGAACTTCTCAAAAGATTAGGTGATTGACTCATGCATTCTTTCAGCTCTCTTAGGAGAAGCCAAGAACACAAAATTATCCAGGATGAGGTGTGTGGAGGAGCTTGGTCTAATTGAGTGAATCCTTGTGCTATGGCATCGAAGATCCATAGGTACTAGAGAGTGTTTTCCCATAAGAAATACTATGCTACTGAATCTCAAAAGGGACAAGACCTCCAAAAATCTATGGGCAGAAGACAGACTGATAAAATTACCCATAAGTCAATAAGGTCTTCAATTCATGGAAAAGGAAAGATGTCTCAGAAATTGGAACTTTGAGTCTCAAAGACTTATTCCCAGACCTTAAAGCCAAATGAAATGTGTCTTTCCAGATTTCAAAATTATTTTAGAATCAGTAACAAATTTCCTCTTCCTATTAGTTCCATTTTTACACTTTTAGATTGGAAATGCCCACAACTTATAAGCACATGTCTGTCCCATTACTATATTTCGGAAACTGATTAACTTCTTGTCTACTTTTATGGGTTAGCAGATGGAAAGAAAATTTGCCCTACTATCGATGATACTGGGCATTATACTTTACTAATTTAGACAATGAAATTCTGAATTTTGAAGTGGAGCTATTTTTAGATAACAGCTTGAATTTTGAGTAAATTAATGGGTGGAAACTCTCAGATGTGTTGGGATGGGATGAAGATATTTTGTATGTCAGATAACTGGATATTTGGAGGTCAGGGGACATGCTTCGATAGACAGGTCACCCAAACATGCCCATATTCTTATCTTCAGATCCTTTGAATATGTGACCTTACATGGTAAAAGGGACTTTGAAAATAAAATTTAATTGAAGATATTGAGATGTGGAAAGGATTATGAGTCTTCTAGGTAGGCCCACTGAAAGCATAAGGGTCTTCATAATAGGAAGGTGAGAACATCAAAAGAAACGGAAGGTGATGTGACAATGGAAACAGGAAAAGGCATGTGATTCTCTCACTATTAGAGAACTGAAAATTAAAACTACACTGAGATTTCATCTCCCTCCAGTCAGAATGGCAACAATCAAGAATACAAGTAACAATAAATGTTGGTGAGGGTGTGGGGGAAAAGGTCACTCATACATTGCTGGTGGGACTGCAAATTGGTGCAACCACTCTGGAAAGCATTATGGAGAGTCCTCAAAAAACTAGGGATGGAATCACCATTTGACCCAGTTATCCCATTTCTTGGTATATCTCCCGAAGAGTTGAAATCAGCATACTTCAGTGACATAGCCACATCAATGTTTATAGCAGCTCATAATAGCTAGGCCATGAAACCAACCTTGGTGCCTTTCAACAGATACACTGATAAAGAAAATGTGGGGGCTGGGCATGTGGCTCAAGCGGTAGCGCACTTGCCTGGCATGTGCAGGGCACTGAGTTACAATCCTCAGTGCCACATAAAAATAAAATAAAGATGTTGTGACCACTGAAAACTAAAAAATAAATATTAAAAAAATATCTCTCTCTCTCTTAAAAAAAAGAAAATGTGGTATGTGTACACAGTAGAATATTATTACTCAATCATAAAAGAGAATGACTTTCTGACAATTGCTAGTAAATGAATGGATCTGAAGACTATCATGCTAAGTGAAATAATCCAAAATACCCATCCTTCCCCAAAAAGGTCAAATGTTCTCTCTGATATGTGAATGATAACACAGTAGAAGGAGAGAGGAGAAGAGAAGTTTATTGGATTAGACAAAGGAGAATGAAGAGAAGGGAAGGGAAGGGGATAGAAATAGGAAAGATAGCGGAATGAATCTGACACAACTTTTTTATGTACATATATGGGTATGCCACAATGAATCTCCACATGATGTACAACTACAAGACTGAGATCCTAATTAGAATAAGATATATTCCATGTTTGTATAAATATGTTGAAATATAGTCTATTGTCCTATATATCAAAAATGAGCAAATACAGTTAAAAAATAGAAAAGAAAAAGAAATCTAACATATTGCTAGAGGAACCATAAATCTAGCATTTTTTATGAAGTATTTTGGCAATATTGATGTAAGTACTAGCTAACATCTATTTAATACAAGATCTTACTATTAGGAATTAACCGTGCAAATGTATTTTCACTTACGTGCAAAGGATCATCTACAGTCAATATCCATCAAATGGGAAAATATTACAATTTTATGTGCTTCTAAATAGAATGCAATGTTATGAAGTAAGAAAAAATAAGGTATATCTGTATATCAGGTTTCTATATTACATAAGAATTCTATCAAATTTAGGAGTTTACCACAATGCAAAAAAAAAAAAAAAAAAAAAAAAGGCATGCGATGAGGATCCCTGAGCCAAGACACAAAGAACCTCTAGAAACTTGAAAAGGCAAGGAAGAGAATTCTTCCCTAGGACCTCCAGACAGAAACAACTTTATAGGCATCTGATTCTAGCCTAGAGAGATTTATTTTTATCTTCTAACCTCCAAGAAGGTAAGATAATAAATGTGTGTTGTTTCAGGTTTCTAAATCTAGAAACTATGGTTGCACATCTCTTCACAAGGTGGTGCATTAATGGAAAGCTGATGCAGATGGTGTATTATCTTGATTAGTTTTATTATATTAAACCAATCTTGCATTCCTAAGATAGATCTACTTTGATGGTATGTATAGTCCTTTTTACATGTGACTAGATTCAGTTTGCTAATATTTCATTGAGGATCTCTGAATCTACATTTATGAAGGATATAGGTATGTCTTTTATTGATTTTGATATAAAGATAATACCGAGTTTATTGAATGAGTTGGTTAATGCATGCTATTTGCATGTATTGAAATATTACACTGACTCTCATTAATAAGTACAATTATTACTTACTAATTATTAAATTTGATTAATAAAAACACTAATCAAAAGTAAAATATTTTTAAATGTAAAAATACAGTACATATCTTGTAGACAATATATGCATTCTGCCTACATTTCTTTTGAGATGTGTAATGCACTTGCATTTTATTTAATTGCTGATAAGATAGGATTTATGTCTGCCCTTTTATTGCTTGTCTCCTTTATGTCTTATGAGATTTTTCTTCTATTCCTTGACTTACATCATTGTTTGTTAAATATATTTTTCTAGAAATATACATTTTCTATATATTTTGTTAAATATAGTGTCTATTTTTTGTTGTTTGTTTTACTAATTAAGTTATTTTGTGGTGATTATCCAGATATTACAATTAGCACCTTAATTTTTGTATGTTAACTTTATGGCATACAAAAATGTTATTTTAAATTATTCTCATTCCCTCTCACCACTGTATACAAATGATATCTGTACACATTGTAATCCTATTAGCACAGATTTACAATTATTGTCATGTTATTGTCTTTTTAAAAGATTGGAGAGGAAAAGAATGACAGATACAATTATATTTATACTGTCTTTTATAAACACTTATGCAATTATCCTCATCCGTATCATTTTCACATTTTCCTTTAATTTTGTATACAATATTTTCTATAATTCTTTAATCTCTTTGAATATTCATACATTCAAGTAGCTTATTTAAAAATCCTCTACTAAGTTCAAAATCTGGTTCCCCTCAGGGACATTTTCTGCTGGCTGTTTTTTCCTCACTCTGTATGGTGTACACGATTTCTTGTTTCTTTTTACATTTCATATTTTTTCTTGTTCCAAACAAAGTTGTTTGTAACAACTACGGTATTGGATTGCTCCACTTCCCACTGACAAACCCTCTGATGAATCAAATAGCTACTTGAGGATAGAAATTTCTCAGGAACTGAAAGTTCAGACAAAATATTTGACCTTGTACTGGTATGGTATTTTTTTTATTAGCTACACATGACATTACAATGATCTTGGCAATTCATACATTTGAATCAATTAGGGTATAATTTCTCATTATTCTGATTGTACAGATTGCAGAATCACACTGGTCATAGAGTCACCTATATACATAATGTCTATTCTATTCTGCTGTGGTGATGGTATTTTTAAGGTAGCTCCCAGAAGTCTGTTTTGTTGTTGTTGTTGTTTTTCTGAGTCTATGATTCTTCTGTATTTTTGCTTACCGTATCACCAAATTGAAGAGAGAAAGAAGAAATAACAATATTATTAAACTAAAATATCACAGACCATATTTAAAGGTTCATTAATTTTTCTTGAATAAATGACTTGTGGTTCATTTTAGTCAATTGCCACAGTTTTAAAATGACTGATTTTAGCTGTTTTAATTTTTTTGTTTGTTCTTTCAGAGGGAGAGTGAGTCCGTCAATGTTATCATTGTGACAATCTATGAGATGTTGCTTCCTTGGTGATCAACTATGTTGAGTGTGTGTATATATCTCAGAATATTACCAGTCATAATGTATTGCTTGTAAAATTGAAAATAAAGCTGAATTATTTGATGCTGACTTTTTTTTTGAAAGTTTGTCATCGTTTAGAAGAGAAAATGAAACTTGAAACAGCTAAGTAGTATAGTTAACAAGGAAGAAGCAAAAACACATGGATAGTATTTCCCCTCATTTATTGGTATTCTATATATTTTGTTAAATATAGTGTCTTCATAAACTTCATAAAAAGAAATGAATAAGTCTTTAAAGGGATATTAGGTATTAATCCCAAATAAGATTTATCAGATGAAGGAGCCAGCAGCCACTTCTGGATCTGAACTTACTTTTCAATTTTACAATTCATAAAATACTCACCAAGGCATGACAAAAGTTTGGAGTTCAAGCACAGCGCACTTTATGTTGTAAGATCCATTAAAAGCAATAATTTGTAATATTCTCAGTAGGAAAATGTGCATTTAAAAATACTTCAAAGAGGAAAGTAAGACCTTTTAATCCAATTTTATGTAAAAGTAATCTCATTTTTATCTGTGGCCACTTCTCTCCCATAATTATGGTTGAAGTCAGAGGACTATGAACAGAATGAGCAGCACCCCTTCATGTCAGTAGTTATCCACAAGTATCAAATAACAGTCTGGCTTTTCCTGAAGAAGGAGCCATAAATCTCACTCTCTGGAAAGGAATGGGGAGACTTTGATCCTGAACTCATCCTGCTCTGTGTCACCTTCATCTATTTTTTTTTCTTAGTTGCTTAAAGTTCAGGGTGTGAGCATGGCTATTAGACAAGATTCACTTAGTTCGCATCATTACCTTGCTGACATTCCTTCCTCCTTCAAAAGTAGAATTCTAATGGAAAAAAAGCATTGCTGACGGTGGTTTTGGAAACGTACTAGCCCAGCCTTCAGTTCCATCCCAATTCCGTACATCCCAGGTCTGTGAAGTTGGACTTTCTCTCCTGAAGCCTCACTGTTCTCATTTGTAAATGGGAAGATATTTGTTTCTCTCACATGATTTTTATCAGGTTGCCAAATGAAACAATGTACAGCTTGTTAAATACAACACTCAATATAAATATAGTGCTGTGACTACTGGTAGAATTAACACAATTTCATTAGAAAAATCTTGAAAAAAGGAGCTCACACTCTGCATTAATATTTAATGTTACAACATTTTTCCCCGACAGTAAGATTTTCTACAAGCAATGATCAGTCTTTACTCTCCTACTTGTTATTGACTCTTTGTTTACTTATTAGTTTAAGCCATTAAAACAAAATTACATTAGAATGTTCCACACAGTTTGTGGAGATTCAAATATGAACCAATACACAAGATTCCAAAGGCAGGGAGGGTAGTTTATAGGAGAGTTTCAAAACCATGAAGTTTGACTGTATTTTACCTCTTCTTAGTCTCATATGGAAAAAGAGACACATAAAAGGTTGACATTGTCATAGATGTACTTTATTTACAATTCTTTTAAGAAAAATAAAAAAAAAAGATTATACAAGTGTTTTGTGTATATATCAATAAAAAATAGACAAAGAGCTGACTTTTATAGTTTATAAATCAATGAAAATCAGGAAAAGATCTAGCCAAAAACTAAAATTTGGAGGAAAAGTAATGTTTCATATATATATATATATATATATATATATATATATATATATATATATCATATTTTCTATGATCCTTCAGGGATTTGCCAAGATGTAAAAATATGATAACACAATGTTCTTTTTAAGTCATATTTATTCTGAGGAAATATGCTTAAATTGTAAGATTCTTCTGCCCTAGGGTTGATCTTCAATTCCTCGTGTGTGTATCAACCTTACACAATGCTCCATGTGCTCATCAGAGTGGCTGTGACAGAATGCTCAGCAGACCAGACAAGGCCCAGAGTAGCACAGGGTCAGAAACATATCGTTGGCCTATGGTTGTTATGTCGACCTTCCTTTTTGTTCTGTTGTTCCCAGACATAAAACCATTTGTTCAGTGTGGGTTTAGTTTGTTTAATATTTGAGAAGAGTGGTGATCTTTGAAATAAACATGAAAAATTTTCAATATGCTACAGACATTATTCAGGTCTTCCTCCTCCAGGAAGACACCTTGCTTCTCTACTTTGTTCACCCCATCTCACCTCAGTTCTCCAGACAGAAATACCTCACCTCCCCTGTCTTAGTGTTTTAATCAAACATCTCACAGGGTTCTTATCCTCATCCTTTTTACCTTCCGTTAAAATTATTTATGTGTTTTATTCTCCCTGGTTTCTTGAAATCTTCTGATGGGAAAGGTGCATACCTGATTCAACTCCAGGGACAGCTTCTATATATTTGATGCATTACACACCTACATAATTCTCCCTGTCATGACAGTTGGAGCATTGCCTGGAATATAACAAGTGCTCAATAAATATGGAATCCAACGAATGACTGCAAGATGTCAGGCTAAATTGAAGAAAATGCATCTATAAATGTATGATGTACTTGTTAGCGCCCTTGGTGCATTTGAAGACTGGAATAATGACTTGAGACTTCCAAAATAATCTATTCTTTTCCAGTTAAGAGACAAAGTAGAACAGTTGAGGGCTCTTTTGAAGTTCCAGAAGCAAAGTAAATATGCAAAACTTCTAAAGAATTCATAATGGAAATGATATTTGAAAAAATCAATGTCTTCACCAAGAGATTAGTTTCATTTGTAAAATTTAAATGTATGGATTAATCTGGAATGTAGTGTCTTTTTCATGGTTCCTTTCAGAGAGAATGAAAGTTTCTCAATTCAGTGTATCCTCAGACCTAATTTTTACTTCCTTGGTTTGACTATTCAAGAATCACTGGGAAGTTCTGTAAAATGAAGTCATTGTCTTCTTCTGTTTTTTGAATTCTATGAGGCTATTATGTTGGGGACAAATAAAAATTTCTAATGGAGGCTTCCATATTTAAATTCAATTTCTTCTATTCATTAAATTAGCAGTTATGAACAACTGTCATTTCTTCACTACTTCTCTCTTTACTCATGTGTTCCCTTCTCCTCTCCCCACATTTCTCTCTCTCTCCTCCTTATGGTTCTAGGGCTCAACTCCATGGCCTTGTTCTGCTACATCCCCAACCCACTGTAGCTCTTAAGAAGTGAGTTTTGTTATTGGGTTTTTTTTTTTTTTTTTTTTTGCTCACAGACTTCTTAGTGTCTAATCCCTTAAATTCATATGTCCTATGTATATGGCTACCCAAAACCAAAATGACAAAAACATCTATAACCCCCCAACCATCCATATTAGAACCTAATTTGCTCACTTCTTGGTGAATATAATGGAGTTCAGAACCCAAGCAGGATGAGGAGGATAGCTCATGCAAGATAATGGGTGTTAGGAATAATTAAGAAGGGTTACATGCAGGAGTATTGGTTAAATAAGGATGCAAACAAAGGAAATTTAGAACTATGGTTTTCACTGTTGAAGAAGGAAGTTGTACATATGAAAATATGTAGTTAGAATAAACCTGCAATGTTGGATTGGAACTGGAGTTAGCAATAGTGACACTCTAATAGAAATCAGTATATCTAACATCCACCTTCCTTTTAGTATGATATGGTTTCTAACTGCCTGTCTATAATAAAAAGTAGTTCAGGACTACTAAATGGCTGATTCTAGGGCTGAGACATGCAAGAATAAGATGAGCTTGGAACACCTTGTTGTGCCACAAATTAAGAAACATGTCAAAAATTGTAACCGAACCCATTGAATCAAATAGGAAGTCATGTTTTTATTTTGAAGTTATTCTATACCTGCATAAATAATCTAAGTATAATACAAAGAATGTATTGTACAGAAAAATTAAATGGATGGTTAAATTAAAAAGTATGTGTGTGGGGGGTGTGTATGTGAAGAGCAGCTCTAACATTTTTATTAACATGTACATATAGTAATAGGGTATAATATTTTCATATGTGCATACTGTCTGGACTAATCAAATTCAGCAACATTTTCCCACCATCTCCATTGCTCTGCCCAAACCTTTCCCAAGCCCCAGCAATCACTATTCTATATTCAGGCCCTCTTTTTTGACTTCTACATGGGAGAGAGAACATTCAGTATTTGTCTTTCTGTGACTTATTTCACTTAACAAAATGTTCTTCAATTCCATCCATCAAATTCTTCCAATCCTAAAAATTACAGTATTTCCTTGTTATTTATGGCTGAATAATACTTAAGAGAGTGCGTGTATTCCTCCACCTGTTGATGCACATCTAGGCTAACATCATATCTTAGCTATTGTGAATAGCACCATTCACTGGGAGAAACAGATATTCGGACATCTTTCTGGTGTACTGATATCATTTCCTCTGGATATATATTAAATCAGAGTTTGATAAGAAATGAAAGTCACATAGTTTTAAGAAACTTCCTACAAAATACTTCCCAATTACAAAGACAAAAAATTTCAACTTCAAAATGTAAAATCTTGGAAGACTCCATCATAATTAGATGGAGTGAACATCATCAGTAATAACATACATTAAAATTGTGCAGTTCCTAACTAGATGCTATGCAGTGTCACTTCTTTAATAATCCTGATAAAGCTATATATTGTGTCCCTAATCATGAGGAGGCATGAAGCAAATACAATTTGAAACACATTCTGCAAATTAATTATCCCATACCATTTAAAATTATCAAGGTCATGAAAGTCAGGGGAAATAGCAACTTGAGCAGAATGAGGAATAAAAAGACTAAATAAAATATGTTTCTGACATGTAATTGTTTTGCTAAAATTTATATTATTGAAACAATTTTAGTGAGGACTGGGATTGTACAGTAATAATGAATCTATGATAATTTTTTTATTCTAGTGTTTATATAGTTGTCATGTAGGAAAATATACTTACTTCTAAGAAACATACACTAACAAATTCAGAGATGTAAGAACTCTGCATAAGCAAATTTCTTTGCATATTGTATAAATGTAAGATTGCTTCAGAATAAAATAAAAGTCAAATTGAATGTACATATTCCTTGAGCAACCCCACTTTTAGAAATCTATGGAGATATTTCATACCGTATGAGGGTATTTGTATAAATATGTTCACAGTAACATTGTTTGCTGTATAGAACAATTGGACAAAGTCTAATTCTCAATAACAGAAGGATTGTTAAATTATAATATGTTCATGCCATACAATATCATAGAGCTCTCATAAAAATCTTGATATGTATATATAGGCACAGAAATTGTTCAATGCATACTACTGAGAGAAACAACTGCAAGACTCAGAACAAAATATACAGTACAATCTTTTATTCTTGTCAAAGCAACTCCAAGACATTCACAACTAAATGTATTCAGTTTGGAGTTCATGATAAAATTTAGCTACAAGATAAAAAAGGCATGTATCCATGTATGTTTTAGTAATCCTGGGTCACTTTTCTATTTAATATATACTTCAACTTGTTCCAGAAAGAAATTTAAATGAAAATTGCTTAATAAAAGTAATCTCAGAATTTGACCTGTCCATTTTTTTTCAGATTTGCAAGTCAAATCTTCTTTTCACATCACCATAATTAGCAAATGCTCTTTTGTCTTCAATCAAAAATAAAAGCATTATTCTCTTCATTGTGACTTCACGATTTTCTTAATAGAGAAGCAACACCTAATAATGGCTTCATGGCATTGAAGAAAGGATGAACTCTTTGACCTTGCAGTGTTTATTTTCTTTTTTCCTCTTCTCTTTCTTCATTTTTTTTTTCTCCACACAACATAAGCCTTCTTGTAAAGAGCTGCCTAGAGAAAAAATGCTGCTGGCATCTCTTTTTTGCTTAGAAGAGGAGTTTGGACACAGCCAAGTTGTTCTATTAATTCCAAAGCTCAGTAACTTAGCTAAAAATCTATAACATTTTATAAAAGTAAAAACGGTCCTCTTAGAATTTTACACAGAGATATTTGCTAAGCCTTTTCAAGCTTAGAAGATAATCCCTAAATTCAACTGTTCTAAACTCACATCTTAAGGCAATTTCACATGGAGCATCAGATCAGCTGCTCCCTCTGAGAGAACAAATTCTCATGATGCTCAGAAAAGTATTCAGCTAACCACTAGTTTTCATCGGGTTCTCAAGTTTATCTGACTTTCTTTAATGGAAAATGCATCCACACAGTCCCTGGCATGTGTGGCTGAAACTTAGTGACATCTTTATCAAGCCAAAGTGACCCTCCTACCATGCTTAGCTCAATTCCTTCCCATAATTCAGAGGATCTTCTTTAAAAATTCACATTCACAGAATGCTAAGTGCTTTGAGTATATAATACAATCACCACCATGATAATTTCCTAGTAAGGGAAAACATTACCATTCACTTTTTACTGAAGGGCAGTCAGAGGTTCAAAGACGGCATATAAATTGCCAAAAAAAAATAGTTCACATCATCTCCATATTTATTTATTTATTAAATGAATAGTCATGATTCACAATGAAAGGTAAATCTGCTTGCACAGCTCCACATGTTAATTTGTTTTCAAGAGCAGTATTTTTTTAAGAGAGAGAGAGAGAGAGAGAGAGAGAATTTTAAAAATATTTTTATTTTTTAGTTATCGGCAGACACAACATCTTTGTATGTGGTGCTGAGGATCGAACCTGGGCCACATGCATGCCAGGCGAGCGCACTACCACTTGAGCCACATCCCCAGCCCCTCCATATTTATTAACTTTAATTTTTTCACATTGACAAGATTTGGTCTTTTCTTTATTCCAAATGTTTATATGTATGTATATGCATACGTATGTATATATGCATATACACATATAAGTATAAAAGTAGAATTTATGTGCTAATGTATATCATAGCTTATTATTTCTTAGCTCCTTCATAATACTTTATAATTACTGATAAAGCTTGTCTCCATTTTGTTATCTTAAAAAAGATTATATATTCAATTGCAATGGTTTGTTTCATTATCAATCACCCTCACTGATCTATAAGTATCTGAAAAGGCAGAGAAAGTGATCTCTGGCTTATTTTTTTTTTTTGTGAAACCCATCATATATTTATTACATTTTGAAGTAATGATAACAAACCTTATTCTCATTGGACAGCATATTATCACAGTATAGATTTTTCTCTTTTAGAATCACAAAATCTGCAGCTGACCTATTGTTTCATTCACCTTTAGGTCTCTTTCCCTTCAATAAACAAGACATGCTAGGAAATGGTTTGATGCAATGCCTGATGGAAAAGAAAACTTTACCCTCAAAGTCATCATTGTTTTTTGAAGAATCCAATGTGAATTTCATTTGGGAGAGAGTATATCTGGCCAACAATGGGCATGAAGATTCTATTATGCAAAATGATAGATGAAATGTTAGATAAAATGATAAAATGATAGATAAAATAATAAAACTTGCAAAATGATCAAGTTTTAGAAGACTACTGTAAAGTATTGTGCTTATAATTCAATATACTGCACACTTGAACATTTCAGAGGGAAGATTTTACGTTAACTATTCATAACGTGTGTGTGTGTGTGTGTGTGTGTGTGTGTGTGTGTGTGTGTGTGTATTCTGGGCCTTGGAAGGCTGAGAGTTTTAGACATACTTTGGCTTGGGCAGTGTCCCTTGGAAGAAGCTCAGTGGGAAGCAGACATAGCAGGGCCTACTGAAGACAAGGTCAGCTTCTTCCTCCGAGAGGAGGGAGAGACCACTTAGCAGTTACAGAACCATCCCTAAAAAGACAGAAGAGTCCTATGAATTCCCAGAAAGAATTGAGTGGATTTTCTTCATTAAGTAAGCATCCTATGTGAGAAGGCAAAGGCAAGAACAATGACACAAAAAAGGAATCGTGTGTTAATAGGACTTTATTCATAGCTATAAGCTGAACACGCCCAGCATTTGATGACCCTGCACTTGTGTTTCAGAGATGAATATTGAAAACTAAGAGACAAAATGACATCCTTAGGACTGCACAGAAGCAGGACAAAGGCCCAAGACCATGTCTTCACATGCAAAGCCCTGCAATTCTTAAAATATTCAAATTCAACTGTTTATCAGGTAGTGGTTCCCTACCTGGATGATCCTTCATTATCTTCTCCAATTTAAATTCTATCTATCCTTCTACGTTCTGACAAAGCTAATCCCCACCACATTTCAGTAGACTCTATCTAATGATATGTTTACTTGGGAGTGCCTCAATCTACACATATATTTTATAATAAACTACGCTTTGATGAACACTTTAAAGATATAAAAAATCAGGAATGCATAGAAGATATTAAATAAATAAGCATATGCTCAAAACAATTCTAGTACAATATTATTCACATAGAGAAAGAAGAAAAATCTTAATTAACTCTAATATATGACATAATGTACAATTCTGGTACATTGCTCACACATACAGAAAAACAAATATGTAATGAGAAACTAGTGTACTAGTGTATGTTAATTAATATTCTAGAAAAAGACAAATTACATATAAGTGGAATAAAACAGGCAAGAATCAAGCTTCAAGTATCAGCTACTAGTCTAATGCAACATTCTCACAGTTAGGGGAAGGGATGACAAGCATTGGGTTCTCCCATACTTGACAGGCAGGACTTTTATGACATTACTCCTAAATAAACGAGTGTATATTGACTGCTTACATATACAAGATATCACTCTTAACAACATTACTCATAAACAGAAGGAAGCAAGCACGAATTAGTAGATACCGTATGTCATGTGCTATTCTAATGTAACCTAAATAATTCAAAAGGAATGAAAATAAGCATTCATTAAGTACCTGGTATGTCTATTCACACTGAGGTGGAAAGTAATACCATGTGTTGAGTACAGCATATGTCCAATTATCACTCTAGTAAAATGTAATTCACATATAGAGCAATGAAACAAGCATGCTTTAAGCATCTAGTATTTCAATAATTTACTCATACATAAATAATAGAAAAATAGTATGCATTGAATGCTTAGCATTTGTCTGTGGTTAGTCTAGTGTGCATCTCACACACAGAATGTGAGGGGGGTTGCAGTAAGTAAGTCTGCATTGATAATTTAATATATGGCCCATACTGCTCTGAGAAAAAACATTTTCACCCACAGCTAAGGAGATATGAATGCACTGATCTCCTACTAGTACCATTCAGTATTTTAGAACAAGATTTCTCACATGTAGATTTAAAAAAAAACAAGCAAACATTTAGTGCCAAGAATAATGCAAGTTATATTCCAGCCCAACCACTTGTATATGTAGGAAACATAGCAATACCTGGAGCACCTATTTTGTGCTGAACATTATTATAGGAACAAATTACTAAAAGGAAAAGAGCACTCATGAGGACCTACCATATGCTAGTAAACGTTCTCAGTTAACCTTACACAAAGGGAAGTAAATTAACATGAATTGAGGGCCTAATATATGCCAAATTTAATCTTAGTACAATTGTACTCACATAGAAAGGAAAGAGATGAAAAACATGGAGCATGTAGCATATAATAGGTATGATTCTAGCTCACATGTTGGGAAAAAAAATGATTATGTGTGGAACATATATACAATGTACTATTAAAAATCATCAATACTCACATAGTTTAGGAAGTAAATATGTATGTAAGCCTAGTATCTGCCAGTTACTATTAAGGTACATGCTTGCACACACATTGAGGAAGGACATTAGCATGCACTGAAGAGTAACATTGGCTAGCTATTCTAGTACAAACTTCATCACACATAGGGAACATAAGATGATAAATTTCCTTGCACATAAGGTATTCAATGCAATTCATGCCAAATTCTGTTGTGATAATACTTGAGCACAACACTGCTTCCATAAAGTAGAGTATAAGAAATATGCAAGACTATCTAGTATATGCCAGGAACTATTTTACCATAAACTCATATATAATCTTAATAAATGAACTTCTATGAAGTATCTCATATATAACTGCCATTCTACTAAAATCACACATAGTAGGAAAGATATAAGTATACTTTATCATGCATAGGGGAAGGGATCAAACAGACTGGATCAAATAATACATGCCAAATTCTGTTGTGAGAAATATTAAACACTCATATGTGAAAGGAAGCAAACTTGCCCTGAGTTCCTAATACATGTCAGACAATAGTTTAGCACTACATTACTGGTAGATAGTAGCAAGCATGCACTGAACATCTAGGATATGCCAGGAAATACTCCAGTAAAAACTTATTTACACATAGGGAAGAGGAAAAGAACATGAATTAAAGGCTATATATATTTAACAGTCTATTCTTATACCACTAAGTCATATAGAGGAAGAAGGGATGTATGGATTAAGTATACAGATGATGTAAGGCAGCATTCTAATAAAACATCTGCACTATGGATGCCAAAAGTTATTTGTTGTTGAGTACTACAGGCCCAGTACTTTTAAAGAATATTTTATGTATACACAAGGGGAAACAATAAGCATGAATAAACAAATACATAAAAATATAGACTATGTAAAGAAGCATGTAGAATAGAATGGAGGAAAAAATGCATAGAAATATGAGGCAGAATACATACAGTCCCCCACAACATGATGGTGGTACATACATTATTTTTGCCCCAATAAAAAAGTTAAAAAGGAAAAATATGTTGTTAGTGGATACACAATATTAAAAAGTAAACTCTGGGGCTAGGGATGTGGCTCAAGTGGTAACCTGCTGGCCTGGCATGCGTGCGGCCTGGGTTCAATCCTCAGCACCACATACCATCAAAGATGATGTGCCCGCCGATAACTAAAAAATAAATATTAAAATTCTCTCTCTAAAAAAAAGAGTAAACTCTAACTAAAAAAACAAAGTACAGATGAAGAATAAAAGTGTAGAGTTTTCATGTTTTTGAAGTTATGTTATTGTTAAATTAGATGGTCATAACTACAAGATATGTTAGCAAGTTTCAGGATAACCACAAAGGATAACCAAATAACTTGCACAAAAAGTGCATCTATTAACTTTATAATGGGTTTATCAAGACAAAAAAGAGATTGAGAAAGATATTCTATGCAAATGAAATACAAAATAGAGGTAGTGATTCAGTATTTATATGAGGCAGAATACATACAGTCCCCCAACTTAAAATAGTTTGACTTAATAGCTCTTCAACTTTGTGATAATGTGAAACCGATATGCATTCAGTAGAAACCATACTTTTTAAATTTGGAATCTTGAACTTTTCCTGTACATTTTCTCACCATCCTGGGCAGTGGCAGTGAGTAGCAAGTTCCCAGTCAGACATGTGATTGTGAAACTAGAACAACTGATAGTCTATAGTATACTCTGAAGCAAATCTATATGTTCAGTAAGTTAAGTATATTAAATATGTATTTTATTTATAATATTTTAACTTCATAATGGGCTTATCAAGACAAAAACTCACCAGAATATGGTGGAACAGAGGTAAATATTGATTTTTTTCAACATTCCCACAACACAGAAAAGAGGCAGTGAAGGAATAGCTGATCTGAAAGGAGAGTCACAGAATAAATGCAATATTTACATTTTATTATATGTTTATTTATTATATTATATGTTTATTTACAAATCCAATATTATGATATCTTAGACATGAAGAGATTTGATGATTGGTTATTGAAATAAAAAATAAGGATGGAGTTCCCTAACTCTGAACCAGACCAGGAAGAGGGACAGCAGGAGGCAAAACAGAGAGAAAAAGGGAGAGAAAGAGGAAGCAGAAAAACACATTAGCTCACTCCTTTGCATATGAAAAGAAAGGTAGACAATATTAAAGTATGATGTGCTCCCATCATACTTTAATATTGCTGTCATTTAAAATAGTGCTGTCATTTAAAACCCAATGTGAATAGAAGGCTGTGTGGGGCTCTACAGTCATTTTTGTGAAACCCATGGCTGACCAGTCATCCTTTAAATCAACATGGCATCTCCCACCTCCAGATAGGAAGAAATTCAACCAGAGGGAGTAAAGCTTTTACCTGCAGTTAAATCTTTTAAGAATCTATCTAAAAAGGACCACAGAGAGATTACTACTAGCCAAAAGTCATCGAAATCCTTCCTCATCACTGCAAACAAGGAAAATGGTGTGGAGCAATCCTAATGGGAAAAGGTTAGCTTAACCCAGCACTCCACACAGCCTCTGTGTGTAGCCCAGAAAGGCAGAGGAGATGACCACCATTCATGGCAGCAGAAGTAAGGGCTCAGATTCAAGCAGCAAGGCAGTTTTCGCCTTGAGCAGAGGATAGGAAGCTATGAGAAACACTTTTACTGCTGACTATTCATTCTTGGGGGGGGTGTACAGTGGGAAGTCACATGAGTCTTAGGAGCCCTAGAGGGACTGTCCCCTTGATCATGACCATAGTCTGTGTGGAGCCCATCCCAGAAGGAAGTTGCCTGGATATCCAGTGGCATTGAAGGACAGTTTCCCAGATTGTGGCAGCAACTCATAGAAGGTGGTAAGAAGTTGCTTGGGTCTCCAAAAAGCTTAAAGGGAAGGTGCCAAGATCATTACCATAGCCAGCAGAAGGTCAGTTAAGGCAGAAAACTGCCTGAGTCCAAGGCAGCAGAGAGCAAGGGCCACAAGCATGAATCAGGTCCCATCTGACCTATGGCCCCAACTGATGAGCATTAGAACATTGTTTCAATACTGACTGGACTCTGCCTCTGTTACAGTCAGCAGAGGAAATTGGCACTCACTATTCACAAACTGGGGAAGTAGAAACTAGAATTCAGGTGAACCAGCTGAGTTTCTTTACTCAATAGTAAGTACAGTACCCTAGTGACCTATGTCAGCCAAAGGAAATGTCCCTGTACCACAGGTCACCAGGAGAGAATTCACAACCACAGGACCCATGCTTGTAGACAGTCACCAGGCTCTACGCCAACATGAAAAGGATTCTGCAGAGGAGATCTGAGCCTTCACTTCTTCTGCCACAATAAGCTGACCCACAATTAGCCCAGGGTAGTACCGAGCACTATATCCTGATCCTCTGCACACAACAGAAAAAAAAAAAAAAAAAAAAAAAAAAAAAAACCAATAGGCACAATGCTTCACTCTCCAAGCAGCTAGTTGCAGGCCCCTGAGCAGACAATTCAGAACCAGCTGATGGGAGGTTTATAACAACTAGGGGAGTGGCTCCTATGCCCCAACACTTTTGGAGGGATCCAAGCCAAAGGATGACAGACATCTTCTAAATGTTCCATATCCTAATGAAATCCAAACCAAGATGCAAAAAGAATTTTGCTCACTTTGACATGGTTTACTATAAATAACCAATGTCAACTTTGATCACAGATATCACTCCTTATCTTGATTGATCGATGTTACCCAAATAGCCAACATTGCAACTTCAATCTATTTGAATGTATTTTTTCTAATGGTTTAATAGATTCCTACCCCCAGTTTATACTAACTCCCTATTCTCCCTCTTATATTTTCTGGTATACCTCAAAAAACCTCTATCCATCCTTTTCTCCTTTTTAACTTAGTGTATATAGCTTTTTTTCTTTTTTTTCTCATTCTTTCTTTTTCCCAATATTTCTTCTTCCCCATTTCCGGACCCATACAATGTTACAGAATTTTTCTATATTTAATAAATAATTTTTGAACCTGTTCCACAACTTTACTACAAGTTGATCCCTGTGTTAGAGGAACTATGAAGAATGATATCAACAAGTTTTTCACTTTTCATAAGGTTGTTGACTATATCGCTTGGCCCTGAAGCTGTTGAGTAAATAGGATTCAATGACTTCTCTCAAAATAATGCTGGTACTGGGATCAGCAGAGGACACATATTGAGTTCAAGTATCAAAACCTGGATATTTACCCAACTCAGGGCTCTGAAGAGAAAGAAGTCCACTTAATAGTCACTTGCTTAAAACAAGAAGCAGTAGACAGGTAAGACATACAAACAATACTAAAACTCAAGGAAAAACCCCCAAACCGCCCTTAACACTTCAACAACTGACTCCATCAGCAACACTGTGGACAAAATGTCAGAGAAAAAAAAATAGGAAAGTTCAACATTGAAATATTCAATGAGCTGAAAGAAGATGTAAGAAGTGAAATTAGAGAGAAAATACACTAAGTGAAAGATCTCTTCTAAAAAGACAGAGATCCTGAAAAAAAAAAAAAAGAAGAAAAAAGAAAATCCTGGAAATGAAAGACTCAACAAACCAAACTAAAATTTGATGGACAGCATCAGCAATTTATAAAAATGCTTTGAAGTTAGACTTTCAGGCCATCGAGACAATGTATGCAATCTTGAAAATAAAACTGACCATAAAGAAAATATGTTAAAAGACGAGGACAATTTGGAGTAATGTAAAGAGACAAAATTGAAGAATTATCAGGGTTGATGAATGCAAACTAAGGGATGCAGAGTCTTTTTGATGAAATAATATTTTAAAAATTTGCAAATCTTAGGAATGAAATAGAAATTCAAATACAAGAGGCATGTAGAACTACAACTAAATCACAATAGATCTAATCCAAAACAATTTAAAAATAAAATACCTACCATACAGAAGAGGGGTACAATTTTAAAAATTGAAAGAGAAAAATGTCTAGTCATGTTTGAAAGTAAACCAATTTGTATTTCAACTGCTATCTCAATCCAGACCCTAACAGGCAGGAGGGCTTAAAATAATATATACCAACCTCTGAAAGAAAATGGGTATCAAACAAAGTCATTTTCCTCATCAAAATTATTCTTCAAATTGAAGATAAAATTAAAAACTTCTATAATAAGCAGAAACTAAGAGAATTAATAATCACAAAGCCTGCACTATAAAACATATTTAATGAAATATTTAATGAAGAGGAAATAAGAAATAAAAATAAAAACACCATACAGATAACTACATCAATAAATTAAATCAATAAAAGGAGAATTAAGTTCAATTAAGACAGAAGTAAATAAAAATGACAGGAAATAATAATTATCTCTCTATAAAATAATGAATGTACACAGTCTAAACTATTCATGCAAAAGACATAGTTTGGAAAATTGGATTAAATATAAGAACCAACAGTATATTTATTGTTTGCAAGAGACTCATTTTGTAGACAAAGACACCTTGGAATAAAGGTGAAAGGATGGAAAAAGATATACCATAAAAATGGTACCTGTAAACAAGCAGAAAAAGAAAACTTCAGACTCATATCCTGAATTAACATAGATACAAAAAATTCTTAATAAAATATTGACAATCAGTATTCAACAATAATACATTAAAATGATAGTGCACATGATCAAGTGAGTTTCATACAAGAAGTACAAGGTTGGTTCAACATATGTAAGTAATAAATGTAATTTACAACATAAACAGAGTCAAAGACAAGAATCACATGATTATTTCAATAGATGTAGAAAAAGCATTTGAAAAAGTGTAGAACCCATTCATGTTTAAAATACTAGAAAAACTAGGCATAAAAAGAATTTACCTCAACATTGTAAGGGTTATATGTGACAAATCTAAGGCAAATATCATACTAAATGGACAAAAACTGAAAGTATTTCCTCAAAAAACAGGAAGAAGACAAGGATACCAAGTCTCACCACTTCTATTCAATATAGTTCTTGAAATTCTATCCAAAGCAATCAGGCAAGGGAAGGAAATTAAAGGAATACAAAGAGGGAAAGGAGAAGTCATTTGACTTCTATTTGCCTTTGTCTCTGTTTGCTTAAGACATGATCCAAAAAACTCCATCAGAACACTTCTAGAACTGATAAACAAATTTAGTTAAGTAGCAGAATACAAAGTCAACCTACATAAATTAACCACTTTCCTATACTCCAATAATGAATCTACTGAAAAATAAATTTAAAAAAGTAAATTATAAAAACTCCCATTCAGAGTAACCCAAACAAATACTTGGCATGAAATGAAGGAGGTGAAGGTCCTATACAGTGAAAACTACAGAAACTTAAGAAAGAAATTGAAGAAGACTTTGGATAGGGAAAGTTAATATTGTCCAAATGGCCATAATACCAAAAGTGTTATGGAGATTACCAAAATATCAATGACATTCTTCTCAGAACTAAAAAAAAAAAATGTCCTAAAATTTATTTGGAAAAATAAGAAAGCCAGAAGAGCCAAAGAAATCCTGAGCAAAAAGAGTAATGCTGGAGACATCAAATTATGTACTATAGAGTTAAAGTAACAACAACAACAACAAAAAGCATGGTAGTTGTACCAAAACAGACATGAAAATCAATGGAATAGAGAAGTCACAAAGATGAATCCATATAAATACAATTATCTGATCATATACAAAGGTGCCCAAAACATACATTGGAGAAATATCACTCTTTCTAACAAATGGTATTTGCAAAACTGGATATCCATATGTAGAAAAACTGAACCCCTATCTCTCACCCTGCATGAAAGTCAACTCAAAATGGATCAAAGATCTAGGAGTTAGACCATAAATTCTCCAATTTCTAGAAGAAAATGTAGGTCCAACACTCCAACATGTCAGCACAGGAACAAACTCCCTAACAAGATCCTGAAAGTACAAGAAATAAAACTAAGAATCAGCAGGGTGTGGTGGCACATGTCTGTAATCCCAGTGGCTCAGGAGGCTGAGATGGGAGAATCACAAGTTCAAAGCAAGGCACTAAGCAACTCAGTGGGACCTCGTCTCTAAATAGAATACAAAATAGGGCTGGGGATGTGGCTCAGTTGTCGAGTGCCCCTGAGTTCAATCCCTGGTACCCAAAAAACAAACAAACAAGCAAACACAAGAATCAATAAGTGGTATAGAATCAAATCAAAAAGTTTCTTCACAGCAAAGAAAACAATTCAGAGTGTGAGGAGAGAGCCCATAGAATGCAAGAATATCTCTGTAACCTATTTCTCAGAGCATTACTATCAATATTATATAAAGAAATAAAAAATATTAACAACAACCCCAACTATTAAATGGGAAAATAAACTAAAGAGACATTTCTCAAAATAAATATAAATGACCAGAAAATATATTAAAGAATGTGCAACATCTCTAGCAATTAGAAAATACAAACCAAATTTACATAGTGATTCGATCTCACTTCAGTCAGAACCACAATTTTCAAGAATGCAATATTAGTAAACGTTGGCAAAGATGTGGAGTAAGTGTACACATTTACATTGTTGTTGAGACTCCAAATTAATGCAACCACTCTTGAAAGCAGTATGGAGATTTCTCAAAAAATCTAGGAAAGGCTGGGCGTGGTGGCATGCACCTGTAATCCCAGCAGCTCAGGAAGCTGAGGTAGGAGGATCATAAGTTCAAAGCCAGCCTCAGCAACTTAGCAAGGCCTAAGCAACTCAGTGAGACCCTGTCTCTTAATACAAAATTTAACAGAGGGCTGGGAATGTAGCTCAATGGTTGAGTGCCTCTGGGTTCAATCCCAATACCAGAAAAAAAACCCTAGTAAATAAATTACCTTATGACCTAGATATCCCATTCTTTGGTATATATCCAAAAGATCTACGATCAGCAAATTATAGGGATGCAGCCACATCAATCCTTATAGCACAACATAATTCGAAATAGCCAACCTGTGGAATCAACTGAAGTGAACTTCAACAGATAAACAGTTAAAGAAAATGTGATATATAAACATGATAAAGTATCACTCAGCCATAAATAAGAATGAAATTATAGCATTTTATGGTAAATGGATGAAATTTGAAATTATCATGCTAAGTGAAAGAACCCAGACTCAAAAAGACTGAGAGAGTAAAAAGATGAGAAAAAATATAATTCACATGGATCTCATAAACAAGCAGGGGTTTCTAACCTCATATCACAAAAAAGTACTTCGAGCCAAAAATAATCAGAAGGGAAAAATAAGGACATTTTATACTACTTAAGGGAATTATACAACAACAAGAGATAACAACCATAAATATTCATGCCCACATGATGAACCCTCTATGTACATTAAACAAACCCTTATCAATTTCAAGAATCAAATAGACCAAAAAAAATGATATTGAGTGACTTTAACATGCCTTTCTCATCACTGGTTAGATCTTCCAAACAAAAACTAAAGAAGGAGCCATAGAACAAAAAAAAGTACAATTAATTATTAAGACAACACACACACAAACAGAGAGAGAGAGACAGAGAGAGAGAGAGAGAGAGAGAGAGAGAGAGAGAGAGAATATTTCATCTGTGAATGACCAACTACACTTTCTTCTCAACAGCACATGGCTATTTCTCTAAAATAAAGTATATCATAGGCCACAAAGCACCTCTGAGCAAACACAGAAGAAAAAAAAATAGAGATAATACCTTACATCCTATCAGATTCATAATGGAAAGAAAATAGAAATCAATAATAAAATAAAAATTAAAGTTACTATAACACCTGGAGACTAAATAATATGCTATTGAATGACCAATGGATAGCAGAATAAACCAGAGATGGAATAAAATAATACTTAGAGGTAAGTGAGAACACAGAAAATTCTCTGGGACACAATGAAGGTGGTTCTAAAAGGAAAGTTTATAACATTGAGCTCATTCATTAAAAAAATAGAATGTTACCAACTAAATAAGCTAACACTACATCTCAAGGCCCCAGAAAAAGAAGAATAAATCCATACCAAAAGCAGTTAAGACAAGAAATAATTGAAAGTAGAGCTAAAATCAATGAAATTGAAATTTTTAAAAAATTCAAAAAATATCAACAAAGCAAAAAGTTGGTTCTTGGGCTAGAGTTGTGATTCAGTGGTAGAGTTCTTCCCTGGCATGTGTAAGCCCCTGGGTTCCATCCTCAGCACCACATAAAAGTAAATAAAACAAAATATCCACTGATAACTAATATATATATATATATATATGTATTGGTTCTTTCATAAAATAAATAAAATTGTAAACCCTTAACCAAGCTAACCATGAGAAAGAGAGGAAATTTTCCAATTACTAAAATTCATAATGAAAAAAGAACTATCATGATGGACACTACTGAAGTACAGAAGATATCAGAAACTATTTTGAAATTAAAACTCAAAAAAATAAAAAAATTGAAGACATTGACAAATTTCTAGAGACATATGACCTACCCAAATTAAATCAGAAGGACATAGAATATCTAAACAGATCAATTTCAAGCAATTAAATTGAAGACACCATCAAAAGCCTACCAATAAAGTAAAGCCCAGGACCAGACAGATTCTCAGCCAAGTTCTACCAGACCTTCAAAGAACTACCACCAATCTTCCTCATGTTATTCCATGAAATAGAAAAGAAGGGAACCTTCCAAACTCATTCTATGGGGCTAGTATCACTCTGATACAAAACCAGACAAAAACATACCAAGGAAGAAAACTTCAGACCAGCATCCTTGATAAATATAGTTGTGAATATTCATAATAAAATATTGGCAATCATAGAAAAAAATACATTTAGAATATAGTTCAACATGATCAAGTAGGTTTTATTCAAACGATGCCAGGTTGTTTCAACATACAGAAATCAATAAACAAAAATTCACCACATCAATAGACTTAAAGACAAGAATCACTCATTAGCTACAGAAAAGTATTTGACAGAATTCAGCATCCATTCATGTTCAAAGCACTAAAAAAAAAAAAAAAAACTAGGTATACTAGAAATATACTTCAACATTGTCAAAACTATATGTCTTAAACCCAAGGCCAATATCATTCTAAATGGAGAAAAACTGAAAGCCTTCCCTCTAAAAACTGGAGCAAAACAGGGATGTCCTCTTTCACCACTTCTATTCAACCTAGTCCTTGAAACTAGCCAGAGCAATTAGAGAGAGGAAAGAAATTAAAGGGGTATGAATTGGAAAAGAAGAACACAAACTATCCTTATTTGCTGATGACATAATTCTATATTTAGAAGACCCAAAAAACTCCACCAGAAAACTTCCAGATCTCATAAAGGAATTTAGCAAAGTAGCAGGATATAAAAGTAACATCCATAAACTATTTGCATTCCTATACATCAATATAAGGATGAATCAACTGAAAGAGGAAATTAGGAAAACTATCTCATTAACAATTGCCTAAAAGAAAAAAAAATATCAGGGAATCAATCTAACAAAAGAGTTGAAAGACCTCTATAGTGAACACTAAAGTAAACCAAAGAAAGAAATTGAAGAAGACCTCAGAAAATGGAAAGATCCCCTATATTTTTGTATAAGCAGGATTAATATTGTCAAAATAGCCATACTACCAAATGTGTTATACAGATTTAATACAATTCATATTAAAATTCCAATGACATTGTTTGTTTTTATTTTTGTTTTTGGTGTGTGTGTGAGTGTGTGTGTGTGTGTGTGTGTTGCTGTGGATCAAACCCAGGGCCTTGTGCATGCAAGGCAAGCTCTCAACCAACTGAGTATATTCCCAGCCCCCAATGAAGTTCTTTATAGAAATAGCAAAATCACTCATAAAATTCATTTGGAAAAATAAGAGAGCCAGAATAGCTAAACCAATACTCAGAGAAGTAAAGCAGGAGGCTTCACAATACCAGACCTTAAATTATACTACAGAGCTATAGTAACAAAAACACCAAGGTATTGACACCAAAACAGACATGAAGACCAATGATACAGAATAAAAGACACAGAGACAAACCCACATTAATACAGTTATCTCATACTAAACAAAGGCACCATTGGAAAAAGCCTCTTCAATGAATGATTCTGGGAAAACGGGAAATCCATATGCAGCAGAATGAAATTAAACCCCTATCTCTCACCCTGCACAAAACTCAACTTAAAGTGGATCAAAGACCTAGGTAATTGACCAAAAATCTTGCACTTCTTAGAAGAAATGTAGGTCCAGCACTCCATCATTTTGGCTTAGAAACCAAATTTCTCAACAAGACTCCTAAAACACAAGAAGTAAAATTAACTTTCCTATGTACATATATGAATACACCACAATGAATCTTCATATGGTGTACAACCACAAGACTGGGATTCTAATTAGAATAAGATATATTCCATGTTTGTATCAATATGTCAAGATATACTATACTGTCATGTATTTCTAAAAAGAACCAATAAAATAAACAAATGTATCTAGAGAAAAAGAAGATCATTATGTAATTATAATAGATTCTACTCAACATGAAGTTATAATAATCATACATTTATGTGCATCCAAACAAGAACACCTAAATAAATAAAACAAATATTGACTGATGTAAAGGGATTAATTGAATGGAATACAATAATAGCAGAAGACTTTATACCCTACTCTCAGTAATAGATAGCAATGCCTGCTGACTGAAAACAAATTTAAAAATAGCTCACTTGAACAATATTATAAATCAAATGGGCCTAAAGACATCAGATCTTTCCACTCAACAGCAAAAAAAGTGCATATTGTTCTTAACTGCACAGAGAACACTTTTAGGATGGATTATACATTAAATTCAAAACCAAACTTAATGAATTTAGAAAGATTTTGAAAAATCAAAATTATTCCAAGTATTTTTCCTCAGCCACAATGGAATCAAATTAGAAATCAATAGAGTTTTAAAATATGGGGGATCCACTAATGCATAAATCTAACTACAGATACTCTAATAATTAAAGAGGAAATTTTAAATATATTTAAAAAACACAACATCCTAAAATTTATGGGATAGAGCAAAGCTATTCTAATAGAAAAATTTATAAATAAGCTACATTATAGTAGAAGAAAGATCTCAAACTAGTTTTTTACTTCAATGAAAAGAAGAACAAACTAAGAATACACTTAGCAGTAAAAAAGGAAATGATATTATGGCAGAAATAAATCAAATAGATAATTAGAAAAACTAAGTTGTATTTTTTAGAAAAAAAATGGTAAAACCTACCTAGACTAAGAAAAAAGAGAAAAATTGAATTTTTTAAAACTAAAATGAGAAAGACACTACAACATATGTGTCAAAATTAAAGGTCTATTATAAAAAAATTCTCATGAATAGTTAATATGCCAACAAATTGGATAATCTGAAAAAAATGCATAAATTTCTAAAAACCTACAACCTACCAAAATTGAATCAAATAAAAAGAAACATTCTGAAAAGAACAGTAAGAAATAAAGGACACTAATGTAGTAATCAAAAGATTTCCAGCAAAGAAAAGCCAGGACCTGATGCCTTCATGGATGAATTCTATTAAACATTTAAAAAATTAATACCATGGCTTTTAAACTTTTCCAAAAATTAGACAAGGGAACACTAACAAACTTCTATATAGCTTCTATAGCATGACCCTGAAACTAGAGTCATAAAAGAACACTCTGAGAATTCCTTAATAAAACACTAGAAAGCTGGATTTGAGAGCACGTTAAAAGGATTACACACCATCATCATCACCATAATTTAACCTATACACGACAATCAATGTGATATGCCACATTAACAAAATGAATCTGGAGAACCACATACATGATTATTTCAATATATGCAGAAATACTTGACAAAATTCAATATCCACCTGCAAAACTCCAACAAAACATACATAAAAGTAACTTACTTCAACGAATAAAATCATAACAGATAACCTCATGATTGATGGGAAAACTCTTCCTCAATAATCAGGAACAGGTAAGATATGCCTACTCTCACCATTTCTATTAAACACAGCACTAAAAGTTTTGGCCAGAGCAATTAGACAAGAAAAATAAATAAAAATCTGAAAGGAAGAAATAAGATTATCTGATTGAAGATATAAATATCAGATATGTAGAAAACCCTGGATATATCCCCTCCCAAATTTAATAAACAAATTCCCTAAATGTTCAGGATACAAAATTAAAATACAAAAATTAGAGATGTTTCTGTACACAGTGAGCCATCTGAAAATGAAGTTCTGAAAACAATCCCCTTAACAAATCAATAAAAGGACTGAAATAACCTAAGAATAAATTTAACAAGTTAAAAATTTGTACGTTATTGATTATAAAGTATTATTGAAAAAAAATAAAGAAGAAATAGATAAGTGGAAATACATGCTGTGTCTTTGGTACTATTAAAATATTACTAGAAGTAATATTTTAAAAATACCTATAAAACACAAAGTGATCTACAAACTTAATGTAATCCCTATTACAACCCTAATGTCATTCTTTATGGATTTAAAAAAAAAATCTTACAATTCATGTAAAATCACAAAAGATCCAAAAGAGCAAAAGCAATCTTAAGCTACTACCAAAAAAAAAAAAAAAAAGATCTAGAGGCATCACAATTCACGCTGTATCGCTGTATTACAAAACTCTGATAATCAAAACAATATGAAATGGAAATAAAAAATATAGACCTATAGAACAGAAGAGAGAGCCCAGAAATAAATGTATACATTTATGATCAATTGATTTTCAATAAGCTGTCAAGAACACACAGTGGGGAAAGGATCATTTTTTCAACAGATGGTATTGAGAAAACTGGACACCCAAATGAAGAAAGATATTTACCCTTATTTTATACCACATGCAAGAATTAACTCAGGACTAAAGACCAAACCTAAGACCTGAAAGTGTAAAATTACTAACTAATCATGTAGGGGCCAAGCTTCTTGTCATTGTCTTGAATGATAGTTGTTGGATATGATATCAAAAGCAGAGGCAAAAAAAAAATAGGCTGATTTGAACATATCAAAAAATAACTGCACAGAAAAGAACAATATCAATAGACTTAATGGCAACCTGCAAAATGAAATAAAACATTTGCAACTCATCTGTTAGTATTCAAAACATGTAAGGAACTCATGTAGCACAATAGCAAAATGATAAATAGCCCAATTAAATATGGGCAAAGGAACTATGTAAACATTTCTCAAAAGAAGACATATGAATGGTCAACAGATATATGAAAAAATGTTCAACATCGTTAATCATCAGGGAAATGCACATCAAAATCACACTGGTTAGAAAGACTACATCAAAAATCCAAAACACAAGTGTGACGGAGGGTATAAAAAAAAAAAAGGAATCCTCATCCTGTGATGGGAGGAATGTAAACTGTTACAGCCATTGTGGAAAATAATAAGGCATTTCCTCAAAATATTAGAAGTATATCTATCATATGAGCCATCAACCCCACTACTGGGTATATATCCAAAGAATATGGAATCAGTATATTGCAATCTACCCTGCCATATTATTGCATGGACAGATGAGAAAATGTCACACACACACACACACACACACACACACACACACACACACCATATCAATAATCCTGCAGTTGCAATAACATGAATAAAACTGAAAGTCTCATGCTAAATAAAGACAGACTTAGTAAATTATTGCAACACCTCATATATACCCAGAATTTAAAATAAAAAAGCTCACTCACAGAAGAAGAGTAATGCATTGGTCACAATGGGTTAGGAGATGTACTATTTCCAGGGGGAAATGGGGAGATTTTGAACAATGTAAAGATTTCTGTTGTGTAAGATGGATACCTGTGGACATCTAACATACAACAATGTAACTAGAATTAACATTACCAAATTGTACATTTGGAATGTGCCTAGAGGATAGATCTTAAAGTTTCTTAATTTCTCCAAAGAACATATCAACAATAACAACATAAAGAAAAGAAAATGATAATCACAATGTGAGATGATAGACATTGTGATTAGCTTGATATTAGCGATCATTTTATAATCTATGGATATAGAAAAACAACAAATCATTTACCATAAATACATATATGATTTTTTATTTATTAATTAAGCTTCAATAAGACTGGAAAATGCTCAAATATAAATAGTCCACTATTTTCTGGTGCTATTCTAGTACATTAATCACACATATTTAGAAAGAAAGATTTCATGGAACATCCAATACTGCCAAGCAGAATTTACAAACAAAAATACTGACACACAGGAAAGAGCATAAGCATGCGTGGAATTTATCATTTATCTAAGGCTCAATTTCTGGTCAAATATTACTCACATTAAAGTTACCATTTATTGGTTGTCTCATACACATCAGGTAGTATTCTAGTAAAACATTACTCACATAAGTAGGCAGAAAGCAAACACACATAAAGATCTTAATACATGGGAGACACAATTCTCAAACATCACTTGGATACAAGTGAAAGAAAATATACAAGCATAGAGTACCTAATATATGCCAGGTACTATTCTAGTACAAACTTACAGAAGGAAAAGAAAAGAGCATCATCTAGTACATTCCAGGTCTATTCTAGCTCAATTTTATCTTCACATAGAAAGGATATTAGCGTGCCTTCCAACTTAAATTATGCCAGGCCCTATTCTATCATATCCTATTCTATGATATTATGATCACAGAAGGGAAAGAAATGAGCAATCATTCAGCATCTTTTGAGTGCCAGTACTCTATTACAAACTTTCTAACACATACAGAAAAGAAATGAGAATGCATGGAGCACAGGGCATTTACAAAGCACACTTCTAATATGACATTACAAATAGTGGAAAACAAACCTGCAGAAAGCTACTAGTAAATGTCAGGCATGTTATTTAGTATAACATAACTCAAGTGCAGGAGAAAATTAATCAGCATGCATTGGGTGCTTTTTAAATGCCAGGCAATCATCTACTACAAAATTACTTACATATGGTAGAAGGAAGCAAGCAAGAAATGAATACCTAGGATATGCCAGCTACTATTTTAGTGCAACATTACTCACACAGGTGGAAGGAATTAAGCATGAACTGAGTATGCCAGATTCCCTTTTATTAAACACTTCTGCATGGAGGAAAAGAGCATTCACTGAACATCCAGTATATTTCAAGGTACTACTACTGTAGCATAATAGTACTTAGGAAGGAAGGAAGCTTGCATTGAATATCTTATGTATTCCAAAGAACAGCTTTAAGAAATAAGTAATTATGCTGCATACGATATATGCCAACTACAATTCTAGTTAAAATTGTTTACACATAAATGAAAGTAATAAGCATGCATTAAGCACCAAGTATATGGCAACACAATTATTGCTTAAGATCTTAAATAGATAAGAATAGCAAAAATGGATGGATAAATCTAATATATTCGAGGCACTATTTTAACATTACTCACAATAGGGGATGCAAGTATCCTAGAATATATCAAGTGAAATCTAGTATTAATCAAACATAAAAAAACTAGCATATTTGAACACCTAGTACATGCATAGAAAGAAATATGAACATACTGAGAGCTTATGATATCCATGAACTATTCTAACATATCACTCACATAAAAGAGGGGGCATTAATAATAGTATGTAATACATACTATTATTTACATATATGAAAAAGATATGTTACATTATTTACTTACAATGTACCAGGTACTACTACAAACTTACATATAGAGAAAGGAAATAAGCATGTAAAGCATGTACTCATAACCTGATATGTGCCACTGTACTTCTATAAACTGTTATTCATTTAGAAGGGAATTGAGCATACATTTAAAGCTTAGTTTAGATGAAACATTTTTCTAGCATATTATTACTCATAATCAGAAGGAAGAAACAAGATTATTATGAACATCTAGAATATGCTAGGCATGATTCAACTTTAGCATTATTCACACATGGAGGGAAAGAAATAAGTATTAACCATCCAATACATGGCAGATAATATTTTAATATTTACATATATGGGAAGAAAATATGCATACATAAAAATACATAGTAGATTTTAGATATTCTTCTAGGAAAATAAGGGAAAGAACAAAGCATGCATCGAGTAAGCAGTTTATGTTGGACTCAGTTATAATTTATAATTAATTACATATAAGATAAAAATAATACACTGAAAACTTAGAATATGCAAGGCCTTGTTTTTAGGGTAAACTTATCAACAGATGGGGGGAAGGAAATATGGATGCATGAAGCACCTAATATATGCCAGAAAGTATTCTAATAAAACATAACTTACATGTAGGGAGAAGGAAATTACCATGTATTGAATATCCATTATGTGCCAAGTCCTGTTCTATTAAAATTACTCATACATAAGAGAAGGAAAACAAGATTGCATTAAGCTTCATTAATATGCCAAGCACTGGTCCAGAATGATGTTACTCACACTCAGGTAGGAGAAATTAGAATGCTTTAATCATTTAGTATATGCCTGGTGATATTACAGCACATCACTCTCACACAGGGAAAGGAAACAAACCACCAGTATACTCAGGTTAATATTCTTGTACCATCTTATTCCCTCCAGGAGGAGCAAATGGGCATGCCTGGAATATCTGGTATTACAATACTTCCTCTAATTGGAAGAAAAGTCACAAGCATGCGTCAGCTACCTGTTTACAACAGCCAGCATTTCTAGTACAATTTGCTTTATCCTAGGATAAAGGGAGTAAGACTACTGAAGTGTCTAAAATATGCCAAGCGCTATTCTAGCACAGCTACTTACACAGACAGGGAAGAAAATAATTTCTATAGATTGTCTACAAAATGTCAGGAGCAGTACTGGGTAAAAAGGTAAACAGCAGAATAAAAGAAGCAATCTTTCCTATGTGTTTTTTTTTTATGAGACAGGGAGTATTTTAATACAAATTTACTCACATATAGGGGAAAGGAGCAATTATGAATGGAGCCTGTTATATGTGTTTGACACTGTTATAATACTTCATTGCTCAACACATTAGGGGGGAAAGTAAGCATACATTAACTATCTAATATATACCAGGCACTAATCTAGTCAAATAATATTCTACTACAGAGAAAAAAAAACTAGCATACCTGGAACAACAGATATAACCAGGCAGGTCAGGGACTGCTCTAATACAAGTTTACTCATGCATATAAATAAAAGGAAAGAAACACTTGAGCATCTAGTATATGTTAATCACTTATTATATCTAACATAATTCACACATACTGGATAGGAAGCAAGCATGTATCTGGTGCCTCCCATATGTCAAATATGATTATAGTGCACCATCACTAGCTCATATAGAAAGGAAACAAGATCACACTGGGTACAACATTACTCACACAAATGTTTATCTCCTTTCTGATTTGAAAATAAAGTTTTATGATGATCATATCTGAAATGTATTCTATTACCCACATTAGACATACATAGTAGGAGGAATACAATCATGTATAAGCCAGGAAACTCTAGCACAACATGAATCACACATTGGGGGAAAAAATGCATCCACTGTTCTCCTAACAGATGACAGGTTCTATTGCATTATAACATTATTCACACGTGTGTGAAAGGACAAAGACACACATAATATCATCCATGGACTATTCTAGTACGATATTACTCACACAGAAGAAGAAGATGAGCTTATATGGTTTATCTAGTTTAATCCAAGAGTTATTCAAGAATAATATTGCTTATGATAGTGGAATTGCTTACACATAGTGGAATTAAGTCATAATGGGTTGAGTCCTAGAATATATAAAATGATACTATTAGTTACACACTTACTGATACATAGCAGAATGACATGAGCACACAGTAGGCATCTAGTAAATGTCAGATCTTACATAAAATATTCCATTTGCAAAGAAAAGAAGGATATAGAGAACAAATAACACATGATAGCAGAATTCTCAAAACCACTAACACATAGGTGGAAATAAAACAGGTATATATGAGCAGCTAGTACATACTAGTCATATTTCCAATACAGCACTTCTCACATGAAAAATAGCCACCGAATACTTAGTATATGCCAGATATTATTGGAGTAAATATTAAGCACTCTTCTACTGCATTATCAAAGAAGATAAAGAAGGAATCATCCGTTAAGTTGCTACTTTCCCAACTACTGCTTAAGTATCACCGTACATACAAAGAAAGAAAATGAGCATGAGTTTTTAGTGCATGCCGAACACTATTCTACTAAAATCTTATTCAAACATAGAAAAAAACTTGGAGGAAAACAAGTTGTGAGACCTACAATTCTCTCTCAACTTTGTTCACATTTATGGGGAAAAAATAGGTCTGCATGAAGTATCAGGTCTCTGACAGATACTATTATTCAATCATGAAAATACTGCATCATTACTCACACATACATGGAAAGAAAGCTTTATATATATACATACACACATATATACATATATACATGTATATACATATATACATATATAGTGTATGTGTGTGTGTTTTAGATTCATTCTGTTTATTTCTGTAAAAAAAATTCTTACTTACACAGTGTCTTATATATTCTTGATATTATTCAGTACAACATACTCACACATATGAAGAAACAAACACATGCTCAACACATCTAAACTATATGCTAGAATAATATTATGCATACAAAGGATAGTTAAGCAAGCAAGCATTAAGCACTTCATATATATCAGAAAATATTTTATTAGCCAATACCTATATATCAGCAGAGATTACAGATTTGTTTTAAGTGCCTGGAACATAGCAAGTACTTTTGTAATACAGATTTACTTTCCTATAGTTGGAAAAATTTAAATAAGCACTGAACCTCTAATAAATACCTGCTACTATCCTACTGTATCATCATTCATATTAATAAGGAGGAATTCAGTGTACATAGAGTATGTACTCTATTATGTCTCAAGTACTATTGGAATACAATTGTACTCAAACATAGGTAAAGAGACAAGCTTGCATTTAGTATTTAGTGTATACCAGATCCCATTCTAGAACAAAGTTACTCACCCCAAGTAGCAGGAAATAATTGAATTGAGCACCAGGTGTTTTCCAAGCACAATTCTAGTACTATGTGACTCACTAAAAGAGAACCAGCATACCTTGAGCATTCATAAGGTACTGTTACAATACTAGTTTATTCATTTGTAGGAAGAAGGAAGCACAAATACATTGATTGCCTAGGGAATGCCATACGCTCTTTTAGCACAAATAGACACACATATGGGGAAATTAAGCAAGTATGAAATGAACCAGTGCTACCTGGTACATTGTAGTCTAGTATCTTTACTCATGCATGGTGCAGACCATTGATAACTTAGTATATACCTCACAATCTTACTTAGATGGGAATATAATTACCAGTATGGAGCAACTAGCATTAGCCATACTTTCTCATAGCACATTTCTCACATAAAAAGGGAACAAGCAAGTGTGCATCCAATGCTTGGTATAGACCACATATTATCTTTGCAATATTTCTCACACATAGTAGAAAGGAAGCTATCATGCAGTGAACAGCCAGTATATTCAAAAGCTTATTCTAGTATAACTTTATTCACACACAGGGAAAGAATGCATTGGCAGTAAGTGACTCTCTATATGTAAGATACTAGTCTAGTTAATGTTTACTCTCAGATTGGAAAAGAAAATCAATAGGTATTAATTGCCAAGTATCCCTTTTATAATGTAACATCAAACATAAGTCAATGAAATGATATCAGCACACATTAGGTCCCTAATGTTTATCTTCTTATTCTAGTTTTTATTCACTCATAGGAGAAAAAAAATAAGCATACTTGGAGCATCTAGTATTGTCAAGCACTATATTATAATGCAATATAACTCATAATTATTAGAAAGAAAATAATCATTTTTAAGTGCTAGTGTATGCCAGGCAGTTTCCTAGTACAAACTTATTCTTACATAGAAAGAAGAATATATGCTTGCATTAGGACCTAAGGTAAGCCATATCCACCTGGTACTTGTCAGGTTATATTCTAGCAGAGTATTACTACTGTAAGAGGAAGGGAAGAATATTACACTGATCACAATGTTAGTCAGCTTTTCATCACTGTTGTCCAACATACCTGACAAGAACAACTTAAAGGAGGAAAGCTTTATTTTGACTTATAGTTTCAGAGTTTTCAATCCAAGGTTGGTCAGCTCTATTGTTCTGGGCCTGAGGTAAGGTAGATATGGAAGAAGGGCATAGAGGAGGAAAGCTGCTCAGCTCATGAGAGCCAAGAATCATATACAATAAATGAGGTAACAGGGACAAAATAACAACCTCAAGGAATACCCTTAGTGACCTACTACCTCCAGCCCACATGCTACCTGCCTATGGTTACCACCTAGTACAGTCCTTTCAAATTGTTAATGCATCAAATGGGTTAATTCACTGGTTGGGATATAGATTTTGTAACTTAATATTTCACATTTGAACATCCCTGCATCATCCCACACATTTTTTTTGGGGGGGGGCAAGTCATACTTAAACTAACAAACACAACATGAGAGGTACAATTTTACTTACACATAAATAGGAAGCAAGTGCCCATTAAGAATACTTCCTATGCAAAATAATAATTTTGAGCAATCTCACTCATGTGGAATGGAAAGAGCATGTATGTAGTACATAATATGGCTGGACATGTTCTTGAGCATTCTTACTTACATGCAAATAAAGAAAACAAGCATGCTCCGAGTTCACAAGATTGCCAGACCCTCAGAATACGACATTACTCACACATACTGGAAAAGAAAGAATTGTACTGTTTTAAAGAATTTCAACTTTTCTGTCTTAGGACCAAAAGACCTAACAGGAATAACTTATTTACTGTTTCAGAGGTTCAGACTATAGTCAGTGAACTCCATAGCTCTGGGCCCAAGGTGAGGCAGATATCATGGCAGAAGGGCACGGCTGAGGAAAGCAGCTCAGGAAATGGTATCAGGAAGCGGAGAGCAAACTCTGCTCTTCGGGGACACAATATAAACCCCAAAGACACACCCCAGTGATTTACCTCTTCCAGTCAATGGTTATACTTATGGTTACTGCCCAGTTACAGTCCTCATAATCATTTCACCTCTGAAAATTCTTGCATTATCTCACACATGAGCTTTTGGGGGACAGCTCCTATCTAAACCATAATACATACTTAACTAATATATTGCAGATAGTATTTTAATGTAATATTATTCTCACATAGGAGAGGACATGAGCATGATTGTTTGGTATACTTCAGGTGTTAGTCTATTGTAAAACCTAGGGGAAAGATGCAAACATTCAATAGAAACCTAGCATATGCAAGGTATGATTTTAATACAACATAATTTTTGTCCTAATTTTTAAGACAAAAAATTAGCATGTGTGGAGCAGAAACATGCCAGACAATATTTTAGTACACTATCACTATGTGGATGGAGAAAAGCATGTTTGGAGAATTTATTGTATGCCAAGTTCTATTCTAGTACAGATTCATCCACGCACACACATAAAGAATTGAAAAGCACCTTATACATTTCAGACACTGATCTACTTCAACTTCACTAACACATGAGGTAAGGAAACAGGGATGCATTGAGCTCCAAGTATGTGCTGGGCACACATCTCTAACATCACTCACACATGATGGGAAGAAACATCCTTGCATTAGCACCTAAAATATAACTGAAACTATTCAATTATAGCACATCCACATAAAGAGGAAGAAAAAAAAACCTGCATGGAGCACTTTATATAGGTAAAACTCTATGATAGGATAATTTTGCTCACATATAGGGAAATTAAATAAACATGTAACAAGGGTTTAGTATACCCCAGACAGTTCTAAGTGTATTTTTACTTATGTCTCAGCAAAGGACTTAGATTTGGTTTTGGACACATAATATCTAAAATATAATATTGTAATACAAATTTACTCTCAGAAAGTTGGAAGAAAATAAGAATATATTGAACTTCTTTATGTGTAGTACTATTTCCACCATAACACTACTGACAAAAATTGAGCATTTATTGAGTATGTTATTTATTTTGAGTACTATTCTAGTATAACAGTACTCATACAGACAGAAAAAAAAATAAGTATAAGTTATACACTTGGTATATATCAAGTCCTGGTCTAAAACAACATTACTCATCCATAGGTGAAGGAAGATTTGAGCAATGTGTTTAGGCCAGGCCCTATTCTAATGCAACATTACTTTGAGATAAAGAAATAAAAAAGCATTCCTAGATCACCCACTGTGTCAGGCATTCTTATAACATAACATTAATCACTTACAGGGGTAAAATAAGCTGGTACTCAGTGTCTACATTAGGTACTAGATCTGCATTATTCATGTATGCAAGAATATAGGACTATATTAAATGCCTAGTATATGCCACAGACAATTTTAATACAACCTCATACACACAAGAAGAAATCTAAACAAGCATGAATTTAACTCAATCTATGCCATTTACCAACCTTACATAACTTTACTCAAATAGTGAAAAGAAACAAACAATATATTGAGACTTAAAACATGAATTTGGGCTAGAGATATAGTTCACTTGGTAGAGTGCTTGCCTTGTGCAAGAAAGACCCTGGGTTCAATCCCCAGCACCATAAAAAAATGTGAATTTAATCACACATATGGGAAGGAAACGAGCATGTATGGAGTATCTGGTGTCTTTCAGGCATAATTCTATTATAAACTTCAATGCATTTATTTAGACAGAAGCAACTCAAATTGAGTTCCAGGTGGTAAGTGACCTTCTTAACTACTTGTTGATTCTGACAATCCTCCCATAATGCCTTCAAGCCAGGAGGGGTAGTTCAGACTCCCCAGCTGGTCTCCATTGATCTTGTAGCTTGGGGGGGTCCATAGTAGCATTTGTAGGGATGAAATTCTAGTTTCCTGCTTGACCTATTCTGTCTTCATTCTGGTGGCAATGTTTGATCGCCTCATTGCAGAATCATTAGAGATGAAATCTAGGCTCCCCATTCCACCTAGTATGAGATGGGGTGGGATCACACTTTTTCTGTTTTATTTGGTTTAAGTAGAATAGTTATCGTCCCCAAATTTCTGTCTTGCTACACTGCCTCTTTCCTAGTCATTGGCTAGGCAACCTGCTTTTGTTGGGGTTTTGTTTGTTGCTTTTGTGGGAGCAGGGGTGTATTGGTTAATATTACTGAGTTGTTGGCTTCTTTAGCTCTATGTCTGGGTTAAAGTGAAATGAAAAAACAAACAAACTAGTACCTTATTTTAATTAGAACCCCATTCATATGGATATGCACAATGGTGGGATTCACTATGGTGTGTTCTTATATGTACATAGAAAATTTTTTTTCAGATTTATTACACATTCTTTCCTTTTCCTATCACCTTCCCCTCCCTTTGTTCCCCTTTGTCTAATCTACTCAATATGTATTTTCCCCTCCCTGCTCATAATGTTTAGCTTCCACATACCAGCAAAAACATTTACCTTTGGCTTTTTGAGATGGGCTTGTTTCACTCAGCTTGAAAGGCTCCAGAACCATCCATTTACTTGCAAATGCCATAAGAATAGGGTCCTAATTAGAATAAGATATAGTCCATGCTTGTACAACTATGTCAAAATGAATTCTACTGTCATGTAAAGCTAAAATAACCAATAAAATTAAATTAAAAAATACCACCAACTACTCAAAACAAGTTGTATTGATATAAATGAGATTACCCATTAAGATGGAGACGAATTTTACTAACATAAATATGCTTTTTTGTTATTGTTTTAAAAGGGGACAAAAGGTCCAGCTAGCTAATTAAACCTATTTATTTATTACTTAACTCACAAAGAAAAAAAATACTGATTTGCTTCCTGAATTATTCTAGATTGGGGTGACCATTTGCAGTTTACATGACAAATCCAAATTCAAACACAAACTGTTTTTTTAAGGCTTATACCTAAGGATCATTTAAAAAATTTTTAAAGAAAAAAGATGAAGAAGAATAAAAAGGGATAGAGACCCTCATAGCTATCCAAGCCTAAAATATTTGCTCTCTGGCCTTTTATAAAAAAAGTTTCCCAAATGCTGGAAAAATGTATTGACTTTGGGGCAGACTCTAGGAATGGAGGAATAATAGTCTTTACATGAAGTCAGAAAAATAGGGTGAAATGTAAGGTCATTCCTCTTACACTGAAAATACCATATAACCAAACACCACTAAAGCAAAGAGTCCATGGAAAAGTGAAAATATTTTGGAAAAGTGGGTGCAGTTAAAAACAACCAAAAAAGAAAAACTAGTATCTTGTTGCCATGTAATTACTTGGGTCCTAAAGTTTCTAGCCAGTCTCACTTCTCTCCATTTTTGAGCCTTCTTGATTTTGAGCCTGGAGTTTCCTTTAGCTAAAATTTCTAAGATAGTTGTGTTGGTAAAGATGGCACCAGGAGCACTTCTCTTGCAGGAGCGCAGGTCCATGACTGAAAGGTGTGCAAACCATCACCTACCTCCAATCCCTGTGAATAGCTTGAACTTTGAATGGTGCACTTCCAATCCCTGAAGTGGTGCGAACTCCTGGCCAATAAAGAAGTAACAGCCCACTCGCCCTGCTCCTCCTCATCCCGTGTTGAGCCCATAAATATCAACACCCTGTTAGAAAGCTCTCTCTCTCCCCTCTCCCCTCTCTCTTCTCTCTCCTCTCTCTCTCTCTCTCTCCCCTACCCTTCTCGTCTGTGACTTGTCACTATGGTCCTGCTAATAAAATCTCAGACAGGTAAAAGTCTGTTTTGGCTTGTTGAGTTTATGGAGCTTTTTCCACCATTCCTACAACTTATCTATAATTATAATTTAAATACTTTGTTTACTCACCCCATTTTTGTCTTTATAAAATTGACACATAAAAATTGTATATCCTTATGGGGTACCATATTATGTTTTGATACATGTATATGTTGTATAATGTTAAAATCATGGTAAATTTATTATCCGTTTAAATGTTAAACCATGATTCAAAGAAATTACTCTGTTGAAGTTTTAGCTTTCCATAATTAACTATTTTACTTAGTTATTTCAAATACCCACATTTACTCACAGAAATAAAATCCAATCTTCTGACATTTTCCCAGTGAAAACTTACATAATTTTTACAAATGAGACATATAATGATTGCTATTTTGTACCTGAATATTATATACATTCTTTTATATCTGAAAGTGCTTTAGGATATATCTGTAGTCCCTAGTATTTAAATGATATTGTGTTATAAATCCCAATATTCTGTGATTTAACCACATTTATGAATTAATGTAGATCCTGAATCTTACAATGGTGTCTTTCTTTTAGCGTCACTTCTTTACTCCTTCTGCTCTTTTCTATCCTGCTTTGGTTACTTGTATTTCTGTATTTTGTGAGTATTCATGGAAGATTTACGATATAACATAATATAAAATTTAAAATGTGATACAACATAATGACAATTTTATTTGTTAACTTCTGCCCCCTTCATTACTGCATGGCTTGGCCTCCCCTGGTTTCTTAGCTTGTCTCTGATGTGGCTCTTTCCTTTGAAGCTCTCCTGCCATGCCACATTCATTTATCAGAAGCTGCATCTCTCAAGTGTTTTCCTTTGGACCACTTGGTTTGTTTTCTGTTTATTCCTGTGGCCATTTGAGTCTATATTCTTCATTTTCCTCACCTACTTCTGAAAGCCCCGTTGACTTGTTTTTTTTTAATATTGCAATTGGTACTGGTACAGAAGACCATTTATTTCAACAAATCCTTGGACTGCCTTTCCAGTTAGTAGTTCTTCTAAGAATTCTGATATAAACCAGGAAAAGTCCTTTCAAATGGATCGACTCCAGTTTGAACAGGATAGGACCAAGTTATTACTAGTTTTTACTCAAAAGGAAGTAATATAATCTGAATAGAAATTTAAAACCAGCAGAAAAGTTTTAAGTTCATCCTGTGGTTTCATAAATAGTTTGAAACAACAACAAAAAAATGTATTCACTTGGTTTAAGTAGTTTTGATTGATTTAAATAGGCCTGAATGGCCATTTAATGGCCTGAATTACTCTAAACTACTGAGAGCTTTGGGTAAGCCAGAACTGGTTTAACCTAGTCGGAAGCTGTGAACATAATAAGCCATTTTTATAAAGCTCATGGGTGCTTTTGTACAAAATTCTCCCAGCGGCAACCAGACCAAATGATGGAACTGATTTAACTTCTCAAAAAACATTTTCCTTATACTAGTACCAAAATTAATTTTGTACACAGTTTGTTTGCTTCGTTTTTGGTTTTGATAAATTAACCAAAACTTATTAGAAAATCATCACAAGGTTCTCCTAAGATTCTTGCTCCTTTGTGTTTGGCATATTTCCAAAAATAAATCCAATTCTGGCCTGAGCTTTGAGGTTTTAATCTAAGACCTCTTAAATACATCAGATATCTTTTGGTTTCATCCCAAATGAATTCACTGGTTCTAAACCTCAAAACTGTAATTTCTATTGATCTCATTCCCTTCCAAGTAGACCTCCCTTCCCTTTAATGGGCAAGTGTGGAGACAAGCAGCTGATGATTACAGAAGAATGAACAAAAAGTGTCAAATAATCACTTTGCAGACATTATCTCATTCTATCCACTCAAGAACTCCATAAACAACATCATTCTTAAAAGAAGTATATTTGAATTATTTTAAAATTTCTGTTCATGTGTGTACCCACCAAAAGAGACTTGTATCATCCTATCATTCTAGAATGTAATTCTGTAGTTCCATGGTCATAGAAATAAGTTTTCTTCCCATGCATTTATTTATTTTAACCACATTATTGGAGTATGAAATATAAAAAAGATGTAGGAATTATATATAACTTGGTTTGTTAGGAGATAAGCATACACACATGAAAGTATCATCATTGTCATTTATGAATTTACCCATATTGTCCAAAGAAATCACTTTTAATGCATAATTATATGCCCATTTACTGTTCTGGGCAACCCTGCTCTTATTCTTTAGGTTTATCTTCATGCCAGGGAGTATCTCTATCTATGTGTCTCTACTAACTAGATACAAAGTAAAAAGCCTATTTTTTTATTCTTATGTTTAATTTGAGATTCCAAATTAATGTTATTTTTTTTTGGAGGATGACTTTGGACTATGTTCTTCCTTCTCTGTAAGGACACATGCTTTCTCCTCCTTTATCTTTCAAGGTACTGAATGATCTCTGGATTTTACTCAAATCCTTCTGTGATCAGGTTTTACTTCTCTGAGATTTTTTTAAGGTCAATTTCCTGGTTCTTAACCTATTCTTGTAGATGCCTCCACAAATAAACAATGCAATATGGTTTAGCAGTTGAGAACATTTGCAATGGAGTTGAACAGACTGGATTTAAATTCCAGCTTTATTACTTAACATCTGTGTTTTCCAGGCAGCTTATTTAACCTGTCCAAACTTTAGTTTATTCATCTATAAATGAGGATAATTATAGGACCTTTTCCTTATGGTGGGGACAAGGATTAAATGAAGGTCTACAGGTAAAGTGCTTGATCTTGCACAGAACAAGGGCCCACATGTTAGCTCTAATGCAGCCTTACAACAACAGTTTATTACCTTTCATCCCTCCACTTACAGCAGTTGCTGCTGTTATCCTGTCTTATTAATGAAGAAGAGAATTTGAACAAGTCTAGTAACTTCCTCTGGGTCACACACCAGTAAATGACATCTCTTTGATCAGACCTGCCTCTGAATGATCTAAAGTCAACACTTTTATTCTTTTCAATGCTATCTTTCCAATTCACTGATGTTCTCTGAGTATTCTCATCTCTTCTTGTTTTCTTTCCCTACTGTTCAACTCCTTTCAGGGGGCAACAAAGGGGTCAACTTTCTCTTATCTTCCTCGTCTCAATTTTTCCTTACACCTCACTAACTCTTTGCCTCTGTTCCTCATCTATTTCCTAAGATCTCTCCCCCATTTATAACAATGTAGTTATGATTCGCCTTATTCCAGCTATGACAGAGAAAAATAAAATGCAGGGATGGGTCTCTCTAATGATCTATGTGTCTAACCATGGATTTTTATTTAATTATCCCTTTTCCCTTTCAGATTCTGCATTTCCTTGGCCACATCCCATGCTCATCAGCCTTTGTACTCTCTAGGCTAGGCAGGATCATCACTGGGAAATACTTCCTCCTTTTCTTCATTCGAATTGACCTATTATTCAGAATCTACTATAAACCACTTCCTTCTCAACCCTTTTTGATGGGGATAAGGTATCTGTTTGATAAAGACAATGAAGAGGAAGTAAGGAATGTTGCACAGATGGAAGTGGAGGGTTCCCAATTTGGGGACCAAGGGTTTTTAAGGCAATTGGGCCCAACAATAATCCATTCTCTCAGTCAACTAACATATGTTGACCATTGACTACCTGGTGAATACACAACTGAGAGGCATATCTGATAAGGCTCAAACTTTAGCTGTGTCCCAATGTAGTATCTCAGAATATGGAAGCACAGTCATAGGGGCTTTTGTTAATTGAGACAGAAGAAATTTAGATTAAATCAAGGAAATGCTTAGAGAGGCAGTGGAAGAAATAATGTCATAAAGAGAACACACCTAGCAATAAACTAGAAAAATATCCAAGGCATAGGGAAGCTAGGTAGTTGTGAGTGACCTTTTTGCTCTAAAATTCTGTAGAGGTACTATACCATAACCTTGCAAAACCAGTAGTTTAGAAAGATACTTGACTTTAGTGCATATAGGGGTAAATGCCACTGCTACTGAGAGTTGCCAAGTTGAAAGATGTAGTTGAATACAAATGAGCACAACTAATTTAATCAGAGTTTTAAGATGAAACAATCCATTATGGATAGGAACACAAACAAGTTATCTTGTTGACATGTCATAAAATATCAGCAGTATATAGCTCAAGGGCCTGCTTCATACTTTCCATCAAATATTAAGAGATGATAGTTATGCTCAAATTTACATGAAGTGCTTTTAATTGCCATACTAGAAATGTTTTCCAAAGCCAGAAAATGAATGCATGTCTTGTACCAAGTATAAATTGCCCTAGAAACCTGAATAACATAAATATATACCTAAAGAAATTTAAAAAAAAATATATTCCTGCCAAAAGAATACCTAGGAGAGGAGTCATTAGACTAGGAAATATAAAACCCTAATAAGCCAAAGCCATTAGATCATGCTCTATGGCATGAGTTTAGCAGATGGTGAAAAGAATTTTAGAAAACTAGGTCACAGAAAATGGTAGAAAAGAAGGTGACACCAAATGGTTCACCTGAAGGTCAAAGGGTCACCCCAGGAGGTATTTGAATTTCCAATGACTCAGGATTAGGCTAGCATTTTTCTAAACCGGTATTCCTTAAAACACCCATTTCACAGACCTAAACTAAGAGTTCCAGTCTTAAAAATGTTCTAGAGTTAAATAAATCTAAAATTCTGATATTAACATAATTAAGCAAGAACATTTTTAAAAGGAAACCATCTCGTAGCTTTTAATATGCTAATGCAAAAATGTATTTCTCCAAGAGGAAGTAAAAGGAAGTACTTCCAGACATAACGACAAAAGGATATCCATCAGCATTTCCCAGAACTAGTGTTTTATGGACTAATGCTTGGGAGATGTTCATATGTATTCTGAATGATATTCAAAATCTAAAACGGCCAAGCAGACAAGGGCCAGAAACTCTGGCCTGTAGGATTCATATCACCAATCACCAGTGTAGTCTCTTGTAGAGAGGTCTATTCACAGCACTGTTTCAGTGGATGCAAAGAAGCTAAGTTAGAGAGAACTTGAATCCCTGGGAACAGTGCCAGGTTCTACTCAGAATTCTCATCAAGTAGGATGTAGGGTAGAGTTCCCAATCTATGGAGACCAGGCTTGTGCATTTTACCTAGACCTACATAGATGCATTTTGCTCACAGATTGTGCCTTAACAGATACACAGCCTTGGCAGTTGTTCACTTCCATTCCTATCTGATTAAAATGTTTACTAGAATTCACTATTGAATTGATTGAGAAATTAATTAATAATAATAAGTAACACTTGTAACTCATTTACTACATATCAGGTAATGTAATAAGTGTTTTAACTGAGTTCCATTCCATTTTTTAAAAAAAAATATTTTAAAATATCATATTATTCTACTTTTAGAATTATTTTTATTGGTGTATTATAATTATACATAATATTGGATTCATTATGCCATATTTGCACATGCATATAGCATTTCTATTTAAAAAAAACAACACTATGACTCAGGTGCTGTCATTATTTTCATTTTAAAAATGGGGAAACAAAATATTAGAGAGATAATTAATTTGCCCAAATTCTCACATCTAGGAATGCCAGGATTCAAATCTAGGCACTTTGAATTCAAATTATTACCACTAAATCATCCACTTATACCAGTGAGTCTCAGTTATTTCATGCCCAATTTGAATTGGTAGCATTGCTAATAGACAATACGGAATTTCCTCTTTTACCAAAACTGCCTGTCTTTCAGCATTTTAAGAAAATGATGGGTTTCATTCCCACTAAGCATGAACTACATTAATTATACTTATCAGCAGGCTAAAGATAGTACTTTATCAAATGTAACAACAACAATGATTAATATAGGGCCTTCGTCAGCCAACAAAATAGCCAAAAAAATAGGTTTCTGTAATTTGCCCAAAACCTTTATCTTTTGTATTTTTTTCTCTGCCTTCTTTTTTAGACCTCTTGATCCTGTGAGTTATCCTAAGGTTTCAACAAGTTCAGCCCCAGGGTCCCTCCCTGCTCTCATTTTCACTCTCTCTGTTTGGTAGGGCTTTTGTTCATATCCTCAGAGAGTCTTAGCTGTTCCTAGCAAAGCCCCAGGCAGAAGGAAAGTTTTTCAACCAAACACATTTAAAAATTAAGATGATGCCCTTTGGCATGCCTCTACTCCTTCTCCCTAGTTCTGTAAAGAACAGAGCACTTCAAGTTTTAGAACTTCAGATGTGATAGAATCCACACCTGAGCTGTGTATACTAATTATGCATTTACTATGATTTTCCAAAAACCAATTTGATTCCAAGTCTCATCCTTCAGTGATACTGCCTCCTGCTAGATGGGGGTGGTGGCATTTACTGCTTCATAAATTAATAATGAGGATACATAACAAACTCCATGTCTCAAGGCAAGGAATTGAGCAGGGGAATAAAATGGTCTCAGCTGAAGAATTGAGAGAGTCAAGGGTGCTTGCTTAGATTCTCCATGAATAGAAATTAAATATATATATATATATATATACATACACATACATACACACTCCTGAGTTTCAGAATAATAGAGAATTCCCTTTAGCAAAACATCCTGCACATTATAGCCATTTTTTGATATTTCATGTGAAAAATATGATTCCATCTTTAATCTAATTATGAGGAAAATGAACAAGACTAAGAATGCTAAAATGAAATCCATAAGACTCTTGTGAAAGCATGATTTGCTTGCATCTTTGAGAGAAGTTGAACATCACTGGTTGAGAATTGTCTGATTTGACTTAAAATATTGAGTCAAAAGATATAAGGAGAAGATTTTAACAGATTAAAAGAACACATATGGCCCTCAACAGTCTGCAATTTGAGCTCTGTGTCTTGCCTTCTTGTTAAATGCTTTAATAACTGTTCTTGCTATTACCTCCACTTACATAACCTTGAGACCACATCAGAATAAATAATCTATTTCTTGTCAGCAGTAGGTATTTAATAATTATCTGCTTAAAAAGCTGTTTAATCTATACTACCTTCCTCAAACCACTTACCTCCACCAGCTCTTTGTTCACTCTGGGCTCCCATGTTGATTATTTTAATTCTAGCTTTCCCAATGATTTTCTCGGTCCAAAATTCCAACTTTGTGTTTTTCCATTCACAGTCTTAAGACACAGAATGAGGCTATTAAAAACTTCTTCACAACAAACCTTAGCAGACCTGGCAGACCGTAAGCATAACCTTAGCAGTATCTACATGACCCAGCACAAGGCCTAGGATGTGGCCGAAGGCAAGGCCAGACATGCCCGCGAAAGAATGGACTTGATTACTGAAACTAGGTCCACTGTTCCTGCCCAGTTGTTGCACTATAACCTCTTGAGTTTATTCACAGCTGCATCTACCTATTCTACATTTGAGAATTTTCAGTATGTTTTCTAAACCAGTTGAGAGAATTTTAGAATACTTAGTAAATTTTCAGTTAGAAAAATATGTGGACTAGAGAGAATGTTCTTTTGCTTGGAGTATAATAATTATTCCTGACTTATCTTGAGCCACACTATCAATACCAGCAAAGCTTGTTTTTCCAACACAGTGCTATACACTGATGTAAACATAAAGGAAGAATATCCAGAGAGAATATTTCAATCATTGGATGAATTAAAACAAATCAGCCTACTTTGGAGAATTAAACTTAAAACAACAAACTGTGATAATTCTAATGAGCCTCTGGAACTACACATTTTCTCAAAGACTGATAAAACAAATATTTTCTGCTTAAAAGAAAACATTTTTTCCTGTCTAGGGATACAACTCAGGATAGAGTACTTTCCTAGTTTGACCAAGGCCCTGGCTTCAGTCCCCATTACCGCAAAGTGTAACAATAATAGTACATTTTAAAAATATAAATGAACAATTTTTAACTCTAGGAAGTCACACTGCCTTAAGTTGATAAACTTATCAATGATAATTTGATTTATTTTATTTCTTCTCATTTATGGCCTAGTTACAGATATAGAAATTATGAGTATGAAAACAAAGAGTAATAGATGTGTCTATCTTTTTCCTGCATAGAATCAGCAAAGCAATAAATTGTCTACATTTTCTGAAAATGTCCTTAAAGGCAGTGCAAGTAAATCTTTCTTCTCCCCACCGTCTCTCACCATTTCTCATCTTATCTGGGGTTATTTCAATCCTTTTTTCTAATATCAGCATGTGATGTAGTTATACTAATGAATAATTCACATCACAAACATGAAAATGATTTTGCTGTAGATGATGATAAGCCTGAAGTGAGAAAAACAAAGTCTGGCTTACCTTAAAACCCAATACACTGTACATTTCAAATACCTAGGAAAAAGAATATTGAAAGATTCTGCTATGAACAAATGCTGTGTACTTGAGGAGACAGATAGATTTAACCTGATTTAAACAATTTGCAATGTATACATATACCAAAATAACATATGCTACATCATAACTGTGTATAATTTTTATGTTTTTATGTATAAGTTACTAAATTTTTAATTTTTAAAAATGCCAATGTTGGAGAATCCCCCAAAATGCTATCTCAATAAGAGCTGTTATCCAAAGACAAAGGTACCAGACCTAAAATTAAGAATTCAGAACACAGCAAGGTTTCTCCAAAGAACACCAGCATTTCCCACTCCTCCCCATTTCTTAAATCACTAAATTCCTACAGTTGTTGCCAGTCTGCTGAGACACTGATCATGCTGACTGAAGTCTCTGTGAGACAGGGGTGCTCTACCAATGTCCTGGACAGATTTTTAATCACATTGAAAGAAGGAATCATCTTCTTTACACCAAAAGCATGGTTTTTTTAAAAAAAAATAAATAAATACTGAAACTCATACCCTAAGCAATTATTAAATTCCTTTCCCACTCTCTCCATTTTCCATCATTCTGAGCCCCTTGTTTTGCTGGATTTTGTAGGGATGGGGCAAGTTGGGAGTATAGCTCCATTAATGTAGTTTCAATGGTAATATTCATCATTTTATTATATTTGGGCTTTCTTGGGGTATAGTTGGTATAAAACAAAATGTTGATTGTCTGCATGGGTTCTATTTTCAGAAAAGAACAATAGTCACTTTTACATTTTTTTTCCTGATTCCTTTTTAAGCCCTGTTCTGCGCACACTGCAGTTTCTCAGTAGCACTTGTTAAAGTGAGTGTTTGCTAGGCTGACTGATCTATACTGATGGCAAATAGCTCTTAGCGCTTGCTGAACTGGAAACTTTTCACCCTTTTTGAGTGTCAGAATTGTGTTAGGGAACACAGGTTTTAAAGGTTCAATGTTGTTTTTGAATAGACTCAGGCAACCTCCTGAATGGAGAGATAGTCCTTTGGAGGTGTCCCCTTCCCCTATAATGGAGGTTGATTTTCTTGTCTGTGATATGAATGGTGCCCATGGTGGAACAGGGGAATGAAAAGATAAGACATTGACACCATTACTCTAGTTTTGACTTTTCTGATCTTTTGGCAAATCTTGACTTCTGTTAACCTCAATTTTTCTTATTTGCTAAAAAGGAGTAAGAATATATATTTTGCCTACTATTGATCCTACATTAAATTGGATAATATGGTGTAAGTAAAAGTTCATTAACCATGTATGTGCAATGCAACAGAAGGATGTTACTTTGAGGTAAGGAGAGAGGAGAGGAGGCTATTGGAAGAATGAATATCTTTTTGTTAACCTGATAGCATGATTGTGATTTAATCAGTTCTGTAAAAAATCAAAGTGATGTTATATATGATCTTTCAACAAATTAGATCAGATATTTTGAGTTCCCATAATATATAAATGGATTTTATGTTTGCTTTATAGAGGAATGTTTAGGAAAGCATGGTCATGTCATAAAAGAAGATAACCACTACTAATAACATACTAATGAGAATTTATCTTATATTACAAAGGCAGTATATTTATTGCTTAAATAATTGGGAATTGATTATTTACTCAATTGATTGAGTAAATAATCAATTCCCAATTATTTAAGCAATAAATTATTCACCTAATAGGGCATTAACCTATAAGTACATATCATACCATTTTAATTTCACCTAATAAGGCAAGATAAAAGCTGAAATATTTTCATTTTTTTTCCCTTCCTGGTCTCAGGGTAGTAAGTGCAGTATATTTAGCCCTTCCATTATTACCTACTTAAGACGGGGAAAAAAGGACTATCAGGAAAACTTAGAACTCCAAATCGTCAGTACTATGCCAACAACAGTTATTTTTCAGTTATGATTGATGGGGAACTTCCAGGTGGAGATAAGAGAAAGTAAAGGAGGAATCATGTAGGTTGGGGTAAGAGTCCCCTCCCCAGCCCAGCCTCATCTGAAACAGCTCTGCTACTTGATGGTTTGTGCTCAGGCCACCTTGTGACAGTGCATCGGAAATCAGAAGTCACCAGCTTCCCAAGATGGTTTGAATCACTGAAGTAGAAAAAATAATCATCAATAAGAAATTAGGGAATCTTCATCTTATCTCTAGCTTCGTGACCTACCCTGGGCATGTCACTTATTCTACCTAGGGCATAGATCTTGGTACCAAGAAAAACATGGACATTTTAGAAAATACATTTTGCACTTTAGTTAAGAGCTTTTAGAAATATATCCTGTTGGGGTAAATCTTAGGATGAAGTATCAGGAAACTAAGCATTTTAAATTCTAACTGGTGCGGGCCATCCCATGGAGCAGGAAGAGATCTATATCCTTCCCACAGATCCCTGGGAAGCATTTGGCTCACTTGTTCAGCTGGCTGGGAGTCCCCATCCTCCCCCACTTCCTGTGTCCATCTCCTTCTGTGCTGGCATCTCATTTTGAGCCTTCTTGACTCCACCAGTATATTGGACACTAAAATATACTCACCCCACTCCTCAGGGTTATAGCTAATACGGAATCTTTCATAGAAATATCCACAATTATCCTAGTAATAAATAAAGTCATAAATCTGTTATATACATCCATATTAATACATAAGTTTATTTAAATCATCCTATATTTAAAGGAAAAAAAGTAGAGTAGTTCTGTGGAACTGGTGGGGCATAAAGAGTTGGCACATTTTCCTCCTCCTCCAATTCTCCACACCAGGTCACCTCTGGCAATATCAGTGTTTTGAGGAATCTTTTTGGAAACTACTAAATAAATCAAATCCCTTTCAAAAAATAAAAAAATAGAAAAATATATATACACACATAATTATTGCTTTACTTTTTCATAATGCTCACTTCATTTTTAGCAGGCATTTGAATCAAGAAATTCAAATTTAGTCCTATGGGAAGACATTCATGAAATCTTTAAATTGTTAAGAACATGATTTAGGATTGTTTGCTCTCTGTAATATTCTTTCTTTGTCCATTTTCACATGAAAAACAAGGATCAGGACCTAGGTTGACTCCTGTTGTTCCATATCAATAGGAAAATTATCGTGCTTTTAAAATCTGTAATTGTTGAACACCACTAACTTTACCTGGATTCAATGCAGGAGATAATACTGCCTTTGTAATATAAGATAATTCTCATTAGTATGTTTATTCTTTTGGTTCTACTTTTCTCCTGCAAGAAGTTAAGAACATAGCTTTAGCATGAAATCTAATTGAATTATATGCACAAGATACAAGCCTCTCTCCTTAATCATTATGCATGTATAGTGGTACCAGGAGCAGAGGAGAAAGGAATAGAAGTCTAGCTGTGCAAACAGACAGCCAACTTGAAAAAGCACCACCAGGAATCTCTGAGGAGTCACATAGTATCACCAATGCTAAGATAAAAAGGATTAGTTATAAAAAAAAAAAAAAGCAATAGTTACCCAGAAAAGAAGTGTAGGAGAATGCCAGGAATACTCAATCCCTAATCCAAAATGGCATGGGAGGGGCATAAGATATCTGAAGGTTGATTCTATCACCTGGCCAAGTGGGGGAAAGAATTCTGATTGTGAGACTGAATAGTGCAACTTAGATACCTTTATGCTTTAAAGGGACTTTTGTCCCACATTTCTTAAGAGATGGCAGTATGTGAAAATTGACGGCTCGGGCTACCTTTTAAAGAAACTAATAAAAATGCTATCATAATACTTGAAGGAAGAATTATCTATCACTCTCACTGAGACAATTTTCTCTCACGTCTGGAAAGATGCCAGGTAAGGACCTGGCCATGGATTCTATCAACATAGCAGTAGCTAATTATGACCACCCTGTGATAGGTCCACCAGGGTCATACATGGATCCATATCAGCATTTTTTTTTTCTTTCTTTACCAAGTCTCTCCTATATTCCTTAAATCCCTTGGGATTTAAGTCTTGACTCATTTTTTTCCTTAAAGCACAAGTGACAGGGTCAGATGCACTACCCAGGCCTAGCCTCAAGCTGTCCTTCATTCTCCACTTATCTCATTATTACCATTATATCCTTGGCCCCCTTCTTCACCTCTCACCAAAGTCCCTGGTACTCATTACTCCATAACATGAATACTTAAAAATGACTGGGATTTCTTATTTTTGATCCGATAAAGCAATCAACATGTTAAAATGCATTCTGAGGGAAAGAAGCAGGAGATTTCCAGAAATCTGTTAGAAAAATGAAAGTCATACTATTTCTCTTCGAGGGCATAACTATTATCTAGGGTCAAACCCATCCAGATATCTTGCCAAAGAATTAGGAAAAGGGATGCATCATACCAGGACTTACCTCCACCATCAAAGTCTAGGGATATCTTAGTAAACCTACTTATTGTCTTTTTAAAAATCCTTTAATGGTCATGCATTTTTCTATTCTCTTAAAAATGTATTTCTGGCTTTAGATCATGTGGATAAAGCCACTAATAGCAATAGCAGTTAATATTTATTGACTGTTTACTGAGCATCAGGCATCATTGGACTCTCACAATGCTGTGTGGCAGGTGCAATGATGTGATCCTACATATGTGGAAACCAAGAGTGCAAATAAAGTTCCTAAAGTCACATGCTCTAGGGTGTGCAAACTGAGTTTAGACTAAGAAATCTAATCCCAGAATCACACACTCATTGAAGGATGTAGAAAATAGGCCCCAGGACATTTCCCCTATCTAGGGCTGCTCCCCCACCTACCTTGTCGGTGGTAAATTGGAACTTTTCTCATTTAAAGGCCCAGACCTCAGCCCTAGGGAAGGCAGGAAGGGAAAATGGGAGAACACAAAAAACTTGCGCTTGACTGGCACCTGACTCCCCACCCTCATGGATCAGCTGACCCCAATAAAATAAACCCAGGAACTTCCCTACTTACCCTTCTGTCCCACCCTAATGAATCAACTGACCCTAATAAACCTCAGGAACTACCTTCCTGTCACACTGTAAAGGAAGTTCTTAAAACTCAGACTCACGTTTAGGACCAAAGTCGTTTTCCGCCCTGAAGATGAGCCTCTCTGTTGTTTGATTGACTGTTCTGCTGAATAAAGAAGTGCCTGTTGATCTCAGGACTTCCTGCCTCTGTTCCTTCTACTTACATTTTCAGATCCCTAACCAAGAACACACTTAAAGCTCCTTTGTGCTTACACTTGCACCTTACATTAGAAGTTCTCAGTAAGGAGCACTTTTGTCCCCTGGGGAACATTTGGTAATGTCTGGAGATATTTTTTTTTTTTATTGGGATAGTGGGTGAGAGTATTGCATGCATCTAATGAGAAGAGGATAGGTTATCAGAAACATTCTACAATGCACAGGACAGCTTTGCAAAGCCAAGAATTGTCTGACCCAAAAGCGGCACCAATGAGAAACTGCACTCCTCTATCCCATCTCTCAAATACAGAAGAGGTTATTAGATATGGAAAAATGAAAAACCCCAAAAATAGTCCTGGATAAAGAGGAGTAAGAGAGAAAGGCAAACACTGAGGGCACTGATCCTTTCTCAATTCATTCTTCCTCAGTGATTAAAAAAAACCCTGGGGAGAAGGTGTCCATCAAACCTAGAAAAGTAGTCCCTGTGAAGAGGACAAAGCATTTATGCTTCCATAAACAAATCCTTTTCCAGCTACAAACCACTGACCCTAGGCCCTCCACCTGGCATAGTAAGATAAATCCCAGAGACTTAGCACTGATCCCAGACTCCCTCCCATTTCACCCAGTAAAACAGACCCCAAATTCCTGAGTGTTCAAGCTAACATGCTCATTAAATAAGTCACCTCTCAGTAGAACCTATATAAGCCCAGTCCCCTTCGTTGTTTAGTGGCTCATTTTCCACCAGCAGAGTGGGTCCATTGGAGGTGGAATTCCATTTCTGAATAAAGGCAATGCTGATCTGTGGAGTTTGCATCCAGCCCAGTTCTTTTTGTGCTAACACTTAGTAGACATCTTTACTGGCTGGGTTGAAGCCTTTCCAACTAACAATAAGAGGGCTTCTACCATTGCAACCGTACTTTCCTGAGAAATAATTTCATGCTTTGGTTTACCTGCCTTTCTTCCAGTCCAATATTGACCCCAAGTTTACTTACTCTATTACCCAAGAACTGACTAGCTTTTAAATATAAAATGGAACTTCTGATGTGTGAGGGGTAAAAATTTGCTTTCAGGATGTAGGCTCTCTGTTCACTTCACAAATTGTTTCTTTTGCTGAGAAGAAACTTTTTAGTTTGATTCCATCCCATTTATTGATTCTTGGTTTTAATTTTTGCGCTATAGGAGTCTTATTAAGGAAGTTGGGGCCTAATTCCACATGATGAAAATTAGGGCCTAGACTAATCTCTAGAGTATATAAAGAACTCAAAAAGCTAAGCACCAAAATAACAAATAACCCAATCAACAAATGGGCCAAAGACCTGAACAGACACTTCTCAGAAGAGGATATACAATCAATCAACAAATATATGAAAAAATGTTCATCATCTCTAGCAATTAGAGAAATACAAATTAAAACTACCCTAAGATATCATCTCACTCCAGTGAGAATGGCAGCTTTTATGAAGACAAACAACAATAAGCGTTGGCAAGGATGTAGGGGAAAAGGTGCACTCATACATTGCTGGTGGGACTGCAAATTGGTGCAACCAATATGGAAAGCAGTATGGAGAGTCCTTAGAAATCTGGGAACGGAACCTCCATTTGACCCAGCTATCCCTCTCCTCCGACTATACTGAAAAGAACATACTACAGGGACACAGCCACATTAATGTTTATAGCAGCACAATTCACAATAGCTAAACTGTGGAGCCAACCCAGATGCACTTCAGTGGGTGAATGGATAAAAAAAATGTGGCATGTATAACAATAGAATTTTACTCAGCAATAAAAGAGAACTAAATCATGGCATTTGCAGGTGAATGGATGGTGTTGGAGAAAATAAGGCTAAGTTAGCCAATCCCAAAAAAACAAATGCCAAATGTTTTCTCTGATATAAGGAGGCTGTCTCATAGTGGGGTAGGGAGAGGGAGCATGGAAGGAATAGATGAATTCTAGATAGGGCAGAGGGGTGGGAGGGAAAGGGAGGGGGCAGGGGATTAGCAAGGACGGTGGAATGTGATAGACATCATTATCCAAAGTGCATATATGAAGACAGGAATTGGTGTCAACATACTTTATATACAACCAGAGATGTGAAAAATTATGCTGTATACATGTAATAAGAATTGTAATGCATTCTGCTCTCAGTTATTTTTTTAAAGAAAAATCAATAAAAAATAAAATAAAATGGAACTTCCACATTCTCTATCATCTACAGTCCTCAGTAAAGGTTGAAAGAACAAATAGGACCTTAGTGGCAACTTTAATCAATATCTGCAGACACTCACTTGGATTGGTTAAGCTCCTCCCTTTGGTCCTTCTCAGGATCTGAACACTGCCCCCAAATCCTCTTATGATCAGCCCATTTGAACTTCTTTATGGGAGACCCCTTGTTCCCCATACTGTTCAACCTCAATCACCTATCATTTCTCCTGATGTCCTAACACGGCTCCTAGCTCACTTGGTGGCTGCCCTCTGGATGCCAACATTCATCTTCCTCAGCCCCAATCTTCAGGGACCCCGCCTCCAATTCCCATAGGAGATTTAGTTTACTTCTACCCTTTCCAACCAGTAGTTCCTTTAAAAGAAAAATGGAAGGGCCCTTTTAAGGTGATTTTTGACCACCCCCACCACAGCCAAACTAGAAGGATACCCCACCCAGATCCATTTAAGCAATTTAAAATTTGTTCCTGCTAATTGCCTTTTATCCTTCTCTTCTCACAGGCCTTACCCAACTATGCATTACCCACCTCCCAGCCCAGAATTCTTAATGCCACTTTCTCAGACATTCTTCTACCTTTTCTTAACATCACTCGGAGACAAATTAATCATATTTACTCCCCATTCATCTTTCAAACATTAGACCTCATTTGGGATCTATGGCTTCTCTATGGCCTCTCTTCAAACATTAGATCTCATTTAGGATCTATGGCTTCAAGGGGCATTCATTGACCTGACCCCCACCTAAATTTCTTTCTTCTGTTTGTATTTTCCACATAGCTTTTTTAACTTCACAAACAGCCACGCTGGACTGGAAACTGCTGAGACCAAAAGTGGCTGATGTATTCAGTGAGAATCCCATCTCTGTAGCAAAAATGTTAATGCCTTGAGCTGGAAGGCACACTCCGTGCCCTGGGGAAGGTTAAGAAAACAACAGAGATAACTGGGGGGAAATTGAGAAAAAGGGTCAATTCGTTATTCCTCTCAACAGGTTCTTCTTGCTGTATTTCATAATATGCACAACTGCAAGCCTGGGTAGAGACACAGAGACTTATTGGGCCCCTATTCCACAGCCTGCCATTGCTCACCCAGTAACATGGATTGATCTTCCCCCTTCAATCTACCTTAATTTCACAGACTCTTTGCCTGGTCCTTTGTTGACTACCAGGTCTTTCCAATAACTTTTATTCAATTATTTGGGATTATCCTCCTGAACCCCACTTTGCATTTCTCTCAATAACTCATATTATTACCACATTGGGCCTTGAACTTGGCTTACATATGTCCCTAAAAAGCAGGATCAAGAGGCCAGGCTTATATTCCTCTTGGGCAGAGGCTCACCTGCATGGCAGGAAGTTAATGCTAATTCCTCATTAAGCAGATCCATATGTTCTTACCAAAGATACTAGGATCTTTAAAAAAAAAAATTGTTACAATGGTCTGAATGTGTAACACCTCATCCTCAGAATTGTTCTGTTGCAGGAAAACATGTTATAGATTGGGGTTCTCCTGGGAAACTGATTGATGCTGAATCTAGAGCTTTGGGATAAAAATTATTTTATAGGGACAATTTATATTTTGTTTATAGATCTGTTTTATATTCCAACTCCAGTAGGTACTGGTCTAAGGGAAAATTATCACCTCCTGCCATGAAAATGGATTTTGGGTGAATTTAGAACACTATATGGAAAATAGGTCTGACTCAGAGGAGACTTTTCGGATTTGGAATGGTGATTCTCAATGTAATAAGTTGAAAAATGTTAACATGTCCTTTAATAAGGAATTCTACCCCATACCACATGTATTTAATCCCTATGTTTTATTGTCTTGACCCATTCAAATGCAATATAATATATATTATATATTATGTTAAATGTGAAAATTGTATGCTACAACAATGTGTCAATTAACTATAAGGCAAAGTTCTGATGTGTTACAAACTGTTATGAATCTCAAAAGTCCAGTAGCCACCTGGCTCCCTATGAAATTAAAAGAACCATGGCAGGAGACCCTTCAGTAGCATTCATGCAGGAACTACTACCACAGCACCTGAAACATCATGCTGAACAACTGATCTGGTGGCTGAGAGCTGGTACCATTGTTTTGGCTGGCATCTTCACCTCTGCCTCCACTACAGCAGTGGCATTGCATCAGCAGGTCCAAATATTCATTACCTTCAACAATTCCATAAGAATTTTACTGAGACCTGACAAATGCAAGCACATATTGACCGGGACATTTTGAGTGAAATTCAACAACTAAAAAATTCTATTATTTGGGTATGAGAACAAGTACAAGATTTACCATGGGCTCAGAGACTTCAGTGTCATTATTATACAATTTTGGTTTCCTAGAGCTCCTTATAATGACACTGATATGAAATGGCAAAATGTATGTAATCACCTAATGGGACCTGATCCTTTGCATGATGCTTTTTTGGATGTGTTAAAATTAGTCTCAGGTTCTGGACATGGCTGATGCAAAAAAACACCTACTTTTCATAATGAAAAAATTCGGAACAGTTTAGCTGAAGGGATTTCTTCCCTTAACCCTTTTAAATACTTTTCTACACATATAGCTGGGATACCACCTACACTTAAATTGTTAATTTGATATCTGTTCGTGTTCTGCACAGTCTGTCAAGCAGGATGGAAATTATTAAACCATCAGGAAAATATGGTTATAAAGTTATTCATGCTTACAATTCTCCAAAGGACACAAACTCCTGAAATCATGAAAAGTGTGCCTGCCCTGAGTTTGAATGGAATATGATGCTCTTGATTAAGGAAAACAGGGTTCCCAACTATATTACCTGCTAAAATTGTTTTCCTAGAAAATCAGTTAATCTTCACCTTTCTTATAATCATCTTTCTTCTTAATTTTTTACAGAAACAATTTCTTAATGAAGTGACCTGCCTGGCTCAAGCCACCTCCAGAACACAGTCTAACTTTCTGAAACCACAAAAGAAGGACTTTGCCTAAGAACCATGGCTCTTCCCAAACATAGCCCTCTTAAGCCTCAGCTGCAAAGGTCCTCATGTTCTCTTCCAGAACTCTGAAAGGAGGGGTCCCCCTATTTCATCCTTTCTCAGCAGAAAGCAACCAGATCTTAAATGAGCACCCCAATTCATCATCCCCTTTCAGTCTGGAATGTCAGATATGGAAATGAAAACCCCCAAAACGGTGGCCTGGGAAGAGGGAGGGGGAAAGAAGGAAAGATATTGATAACACTAATTTTTTCTCAATACATCCTTTCCCAGTGACAAGACAATCCCTGGGAAGGAAGCAAACATCACCCAATAACAAGACAATCCCTGGAAAGGGCAAGCATTGATCCTTTCCCAATATATCCTTTATCAGTGACAGTACAATGCACCCTCCATTCTTGCCCTGTAAAAACACTGCCCAGTAGAAACAAATTTCTAATTTTTGCAATCTTTTTGCTGAATGCTCATGTCTTCTTAAGTCTTCAATGGCTAAGTCATCTCCCAGTCTGTAACCTATGTAAACCCACACCCCTCTATTAATCAGTGGCCATATTCTAACCAGAAAGTGTGCCCACCTGATACTTGACTCCACTCCACTGTTGAATAAAGGCTTTGCTGAATTCATGAGTTCTACATTCATCTCTGTCATTTTGTGCTTATATCCTTAACCTGTAGTAGCTATAGATTCCCTTGATTCTTATGAGAACATAGGGAATGATCTGGTTTGCTGACACTTAGTATATGTTGTTAGTCTCATATTAAATACTGGTATAATAGAAGTAAGCTATCTGAGATATGAAACTAAGCTAACAAAGAAAAAAAACTTGAAAAAGTTTACATAGTCCAAGCCACATCTATGCATTGCCATACTTTCCACAATTCCTTCTCAGCAAAGCATTTTCCCACAAAACCACCCAAAATATCCTATTTCATAATAAGCACTGAAAGAGATAGGAAAAATATAAAAATATTAATATAAATAAAGATATAAATGAATAAATTTATATATAAAAATATAAATAAAGATAAATATAAATGCAATATTTATCTTTATATATGAGCTTTCTATACAAGCTATTTTTCCTATATATGAGTTTGTCCTATGGGCTCTTGAAATTTTGTATGATACACTATCTATTAACTGTCTCTACAAAAGATCCCAGATAGATTTATCCAGACATCCTTAAAAGCTCACCAGTGAGCTGGGGTTATACCTCAGTGGTAAAGCACTTGCTTAGCATGTGTGAGGCACAGAGTTCAATTCTCAGCACTGTATCAAAATGAATAAATAAAATAAAGGTTCATTGAAAACTAATAAATTTTTTAAAAAAACATTTACCAACAAGTAAAATTGATAAGACAATAGATTTACTCCCCCCATTCCAACTCAGTCCATATATATATATAACAAATCAGTTCTTTATCACAGTATAAGAGAAGTTAGTGAAATAAACACTCTCCAGGGAATCAAAAGTGAAAACAATCTAGATCAGGTTGGGCTGAACACACCTGTTCCTTGAGTGGACAACATACAACAATGCTTTCTCCACATGCCTTTCTTTAATTTTCTTCACAAATCCATCAGGTTAAGTTAATTCATGATACTTCAACATAAACAATCATCAATAGAAAAACATGAAATATTTCTTACAATGTTGGATTCCTTTAAAATATGACAAAGAAAAAGTGAGCGAAAATCCAGAGCCTTAAAGAGCCATCCATAGACTACAAACACACTAATGAGTGGCAAAAATGAAACAATAGGATATAAAATAAGAAAACTATATTTAAGATTTTTAAATTCATTATATGAAATTCATGACAGTTTCTGGACTTTTTCTAGCTAGATACATTTTAAAAATATGTATGTATTGATCCGGGTGTATTGGCACATGCCTGTAATCCCAGTGACTCAAGTGGCTGAGGCTGGAGGATCACAAGTACAAGACCAGCATCAGCAATTTAGAAAAACCCTCAGCAACTTAGGGAGATACCCTGTCTCAAAATTAAATAAAAAAAAAATACAAAGGACTGGGAATGGGACTCAATGGTAAGGGGTCCCTGGTTTAAATTCCCAGGACCCCCCCCTTCTCCTGCTCAAATTTGAGTTGCCTGTTTTATTAACACAAAATGAGACCAAAATGTGTTGACTTGTTTCTGACAAAAACTAAAAATAAAATTTAAAAAATCCATGCTAACCTCTTTTTTTTTTTTTTTAACCTTTACTTTCCCTAAATTCTCCTAATGTTGTCTTCTAACTATTCTCCTGGCTTCCACCCAAGCATGGCAGACAAAGAATGTGGAAAGCCCAAGATTCAAACAGAAGTCTAACAGAACAACTAGCATGTGTGAGGCACGGGGTTCAATCCTCACCACCACATAAAAAATAAAAAATAAAGGTATTATGTTCATCCACAACGAAAAAAAAAAAAAAAAGGTTTTTGAGCCCTTTCTTTCATCCTTGAAAGCTTCAGTAAGTTCACTAATCACATCAACTTCAACTTCCATGGCTCCAGAACACCTATAGTTGGTCAACTTAGATGTCTTTCTTTCATCCCCAGGGATAGCAACTGTACATGTAATATATAACTATGTGCATACTATTACTTATTATAATGTGAAATATATAGCATAGAAACATTTTTTAATGAACATTAACAAGGAACACTGGGATGATCTCTCTAACACAAGAGCCTGGGGAAGTTGGGCCTATCATGTCCCTCTTGCAGGATTTTCCCTCCCCAGAGCTGGGCCATATAGGTACTATTAAAAATCGTACTTTAAAAAATCAACTTATAAAAATCAACTCTGTTGTTATTTTTCTCCACCCAATCCCACCTTGTGGTTGGGAATCTGACCTCCCTATTGACTACCTTATCCCTTTAAACTGCCTCTTTTGTGACATCATTCTCCCACCAAACCTACTGCCACCTGATAGAATCTTAGGGTTTCCATGGAGTTGTAAACAAATTCACAAGTGACCAGTTGCCAGTGAAGAGTGAACATTGACCAGTGACCTCCATATGGGGGAAACATGCATTCTCTAGGCTCAGTTACCCAGACATCCTCTGGGGTGGTCTCCTCATCCTTTGTATCTGCAATTGATGTGACCTCTTCTCTGACCATGTCAGGTAAAAAAAAAAAAAAACTTTAAAAGTTTTTCATTAGAACGTTCACTGTCTAAATGGAGTCAAATTTGCTTAGAATAATAGGGGAAGGGATGAAACTAGAAATCTGGAGAACTAATTTCAGCTTTGACTTTGACATGTACTAGTTATAGGACTGGACCATCCTTTACTCTCTCACAAAATCTGTTTCCTCATCTGCTATCTGAGGATAACAGACTGCCCATGCTCTCTCTGGTCCATTTCTTTTCTAATATTGAGTCTTGAGGGGCATATGTATGGAGAATGAAATCATATTTCCGGAGTGTGTTCTTTCTAGAAAGAAATCCTAGGCATTATAGAAAAATAGCACTATGTACCAAGAGGTTTCCTCTGTAACACTCTCCTTCCACCAATATTTCCACTTTAGTGTTTAAATTTCAGTGCTGTTGAGAAAGGGACATTCACATATTTTGGATTTTGCTGTTTAAACTAAGTGAAAAGAAAAATAGAGAGAGGGGAATTGGGAGGACAGGGCTGTAAGGAGGCAGACATTTTAGGGGAAGTAAGTTTGAGACTATTACACACAGGAAAACAGGAACTTGGTGTGTGTAGTGGGGAAGAAAATATAAAAATGAGGGAGAAGAAATGTGAAAATAAAAGAGATGAAGAGCATGGAGATGTACTCAAGAAAAAAAAAGAGGTTGGTTGGAATGGAATGTGGAAGAGAACCAAAGATTTTAAAACAACAAAGATAGCAAAGACTGAAATCTTCCCAGAGCTAGACAAAATGAGGCTGGTTTAGAGAATATTAAAGGACTAGCAAAGAAACTAAGACTAGAATTAGGGTATCTAGAAAAAAAACAGTTTATCAGAAAATCATATTTAGTTGTTTAGGGTTTTTCTGTGGCCTATTTTAAAAAAGATGAGATTAACAGTTTGAACATGAATATTTTTGAAGTATGTTTTAGAAATGATTCTTCCTACAAACATGCTAATGAAAGTGGTTATACACAGGGCTGGAAAAACGGCATTTGCCATGTTCTATTTTTAAACTACATGGATTTATTTTTAAATTATGTGGCCCTAACCTACATCAGAAAGACACAGTCCTTTGTGTGGATAGGTAGTTTTCAAGTGGAAACTGTTTTTCATCGTTACAATAGTTTTCTTTCTAAAACAGAGTAAATACAAATAGTCATTAATGGTTTTTAAAATAGCATACTACAGTATTGCAATCATGTCAATGTTTATACCAGCTCAATTCACAATAGCTAAACTATGGAACTAACCTAGTTGTCCCTCAAGAGATGAATGGATAAAGAAAATGTGGTATATGTATTCAATGGAATATTACTCAACTTTAAATAAGAGCAAAATTATGGCATTTGCCAGTAAATGGTTGGAGTTGGAGAATTAGCATGCTAAGTGAAATAATCCAACCCCACAAAACCAAAGGCCAAATGTTTTCTTTAAATGTTTCCACATTTAAATTCTAATTCACAATAAAGTCGCTGGGAGGGGCACTAGGGAAGAATAGCATTACCTTAGATTAGGTAGAGGAAAGTGATAGGAGGGGAGGGGAGGAGATGTGGGGATAGGAAAGATAGAAGAATGAAACAGATATCATTATTTTCTGTGTATATCTGATCATGTGATCAGTACAATTCTGTAACATGTACACTTAGAAAAATGAGAAATTATATTCTATCTATGTATGATACATCAAAGTGCATAAATATTTATTCTACTCTCATGTATAACTAATTAAAATAAAATTTTTAAAAAGTCAATCTCTACATCTCTAATTCTACATTTATCTAAAATAATTTTGTGCAGTCTTCTCAGTTTTTCTACGTTTCAAAAATTATTTTTGGCTGTGGGGTGTAGGTCAGTGGCAGAGCGCATGCTTAACAAGTGCAAAGCCCTAGATTCAATCCCACATACCAGTAAACATCAAAAAAAATTATTTTTGTTTTTTTAATTTTGTTAGTTGTACAAGGACACAATGTCTTTGTTTTTTCATTTATTTATTTTTATGTGGTGCTGAGGATAGAACCCAGTGCCTCACACATGCTAGGCAAGCACTCTAGCCCTGAGCCACAACCCCAGCCCCCCTCGCCAAAATTGTTTTAATTGTATGATTATATTCTAGTGGTGATGGTTGTGTCAGACTTTAGGGAGAACACTTTCCTGATATAAAAGATTATAAACTAGGTTTTGAGGAAAAATATAACTTTCATGATGTTTTAAAGGTTTTTTTTCCTGCTTTTTTATAACTTAAATGTTTATCAGAAAATGTTTTTATATTAATTGAAATATCTGCCTAGTGAGATTAATATCTTTTATTTGGTGTGGGGTAACATTTAGAAGATGAAGAAGTACAGTGATAAAATTAATTTACACACCTTGTTTTGTTCTCTATTTTTTTTACAAACCATCTTCCTTTCTTCCTTCCTTCCTTCCTTCCTTCCTTCCTTTTCTTTCTTTCTTTCTCTCTTTCTTTCTTTCTTTCTTTCTTTCTTTCTTTCTTTCTTTCTGTCTTTCCTTCTGTCTTTCTTTGTTTCTTTCTTTCTTCTTTCTTTCGTTCTTTCTTTCTTTCTTTCCATTTCTTGGGATTGAACACAGGGACTCACACATACTATGCAAGCATGCTACCACAAGCTATATCCCCTGCACATTTTGTTTAGTTTCTGAGAGAGGATCTTGCTAAATTGCCCAGGGTAGCTTTCAATTCCTGGGCTCCAGCAATACCACTATCTTAGCCTCCTGAGTTATGGGACCACAGACCCACCCCACCATGCCTACCTTCATAGTGGGTTTTTGCTTTGGTTTTTGCTTTTGCACATAGCAGGATTAGTTTTGGTGTTGGTTTTATGCAGTATCAGGGATTCATCCTAGGGACACTTTACCACTGAGTCACGCCCCCAGCCCTTTAAAAATTTATATTGATGAAGAGTTTTGTTAATTGCCAAGGCCATCCTCTAACTTGCTATTCTCCTGCTTCAGACTCTTGAGTAGCTGAGATTACAGGTCTGTGCCACTGCCCCTGGCTCCATCATACTTTTTATTGAAATATTTACCTACATAAATTGTGGCTACTTATATATTCACATTTACTTAATTTTGTTGCTTATTACACACTTTTTGTTGTTTTTGTAGTTTCTTTGTCTATATGCACTGGTTAGAAATTAATTCAAAATCACCTCCAATTGTGGGCAGTGTTTTGGCTAACAGTATTCATTAAAATAAATTCACTTTCATCACATGGTATGTATGATAACAAAACTTCATTTATTAGTAAATTTGCTATGCTTTGATATTTGTTACATATCCAAATTTTTATTAGTGTCTATGTATTATTTTTAGTTCTGTGCTGTTTTTCATATATTCTTTCTACCTGTTTGGAACTTATATCTTTCTCCATATAAGTCTTATGTAATATATCACTTTTATTCATGGATGAATTGTCACTGTTAGTATTATAACCACCTTTACAAATGACTAACCTAAAGTGAGAACGTTTAATAACTTTTTTCTTCCAAGAAGCATTTCTTGAGAACTTACTCTCAGGTAGTCATTTTGACATAGGATCCGAAGCCAGGCATCCATAGGGTAAGGAAATGACCCTTTAAGTTACCATCTGGATGTTACAACTAAACTCTAGGAATAATGTCATGTGATCGGCACAAGCAAATGAGACACTGAAGATAACAGTGATGATATCAGTACTGTTTTCTCTGAATGGGGAAAAATCAAATTCTATTTCTCCTGATTTATGGTCTTTGTCTAGAGCACAGAGTCCTGGAAAAGGAATAATTTTCTATAACTTGTTACTGATATTGAACACGTCAATCTTACCTCTCTGACCCACAGTTTAGTCACTTGAAAGCTGATAATGTTAGAGGTTCTTTTAGTTCTAAAATGCTTCAGTTCTAGGCCATATTCATGAGTTCATACTAGTACAGACTCAAAGGAAAGATAGGGCAGGAAGAAGGATGCTTTTAGGAAACAATGCTTGAAAAAGACCACGTGGGTCTTCTGTGCCCAATTTGAGAGAAAGCACAGTTGATTAGAAGAGTACCAAACTTGCAAGACTTGCAACCATCCAAAAAGGTTTGATTTGTGGTATTTCGATGATTATTGGTATTAGAGCCTTCCTGATTGCCACAATCTTAAGATAATATTGTTCCTCAAATATTGTAAGAATCTGTCTCATCAATTTTTTTTTATCAACCTCTTGCTTCCTACAGGAAATTTCCAAAATTCTCAGCAGAAAGCAACCAGATCTTAAATTAGCACCCCAATTCATCATCCCCTTTCAGTCTGGAATGTCAGATATGTAAATGAAAACCCCCAAAACTGTGGCCTGGGAAGAGGGAGGGGTAAAGAAGAAAAAATATTGATAACACTGATTTTTTTCTCAATACATTCTTTCCCAGTGACAAGACAATCCCTGGGAAGGAAGCAAACATCACCCAGTAATAAGACAATCCCTGGAAAAGGGCAAGCATTGATCCTTTCCCAATATATCCTTTATCAGTGACAGTACAATGCACCTTCCATTCTTGCCCTGTAAAAACACTGCCCAGTAGAAACAAATTTCTAATTTTTGCAATCTTTTTGCTGAATGCTCATGTCTTCTTAAGTCTTCAATGGCTAAGTCATCTCCCAGTCTGTAACCTATGTAAACCCACACCCCTCTATTAATCAGTGGCCAAATTCTAACCAGAAAGTGTGCCCACCTGATACTTGACTCCACTCCACTGTTGAATAAAGGCTTTGCTGAATTCATGAGTTCTACATTCATCTTTGCCATTTTGTGCTTACATCCTTAACCTGTAGTAGCTATAGATTCCCTTGATTCTTATGAGAACATAGGGAATGATCTGGTTTGCTGACACTTAGTATATGTTGTTAGTCTCATATTAAATACTGGTATAATAGAAGTAAGCTATCTGAGATATGAAACTAAGCTAACAAGGAAAAAAAACTTGAAAAAGTTTACATAGTCCAAGCCATATCTATACATTGCCATACTGTCCACAATTCCTTCTCAGCAAAGCATTTTCCCACAAAACCACCCAAACTATCCTATTTCATAATAAGCACTGAAAGAGATGGGAAAAATATAAAAATATTAATATAAACAAAGATATAAATGAATAAATTTATATATAAAAATATAAATAAAGATAAATATAAATGCAATATTTATCTTTATATATGAGCTTTCTATACAAGCTATTTTTCCTATATATGAGCTTGTCGTTCTATGAGCTCTTGAAATTTTGTATGATACACTATCTATTTACTGTCTCTACAAAAGATCCCAGATAGATTGATCCAGACATCCTTAAAAGCTCACCAGTGATCTGGGGTTATAGCTCAGTGGTAAAGCACTTGCTTAGCATGTGTGAGGCACTGAGTTCAATGCTCAGCACTGTATCAAAATGAATAAATAAAATAAAGGTTCATTGAAAACTAATAAAAAAACATTTAACAACAAGTAAAATTAATAAGACAATAGATTTACTCCCCCCATTCCAACTCAGTCCATATATATGTATTACAAGTCAGTTCTCTATCACAGTATAAGAGAAGTTAGTAAAATAAACACTCTCCAGGGAATCAAAAGTGAAAACAATCTAGATCAGGTTGGGCTGAACACACCTGTTCCTTGAGTAGACAACATACAACAATGCTTTCTCCACATGCCTTTCTTTAATTTTCTTCACAAATCCATCAGGTTAAGTTAATTCATGATACTTCAACATAAACAATCATCAATAGAAAAACATGAAATATTTCTTACAATGTTGGATTCCTTTAAAATATGACAAAGAAAAAGCGAGCGAAAATCCAGAGCCTTAAAGAGCCATCCATAGACTACAAACACACTAATGAGTGGCAAAAATGAAACAATAGGACATAAAATAAGAAAACTATATTTAAGATTTTTAAATTTATTATATGGAATTCATGACATTTTCTGGACTTTTTCTAGCTAGATACATTTTAAAAATATGTATGTATTGATCCGGGTGTATTGGCACATGCCTGTAATCCCAGCAACTCAAGTGGCTGAGGCTGGAGGATCACAAGTTCAAGACCAGCATCAGCAATTTAGAAAAACCCTCAGCAACTTAAGGAGATACCCTGTCTCAAAATTTTGAAAAAAAATACAAAGGACTGGGTATAAGACTCAATGGTAAGGGGTCCCTCTTTTAAATTCCCAGGACCCCCCCCCTTCTCCTGCTCAAATTTGAGTTGCCTGTTTTATTAACACAAAATGAGACCAAAATGTGTTGACTTGCTTCTGACAAAAACTAAAAATAAAATTTAAAAAATCCATGCTAACCTCTTTTTTTTTTTTTTTTAACCTTTACTTTCCCTAAATTCTCCTAATGTTGTCTTCTAACTATTCTCCTGGCTTCCACCCAAGCATGGCAGACAAAGAATGTGGAAAGCCCAAGATTCAAACAGAAGTCTAACAGAATAACTAGCATGTGTGAGGCACGGGGTTCAATCCTCAGCACCAAATAAAAAATAAAAAATAAAGGTATTATGTTCATCCACAACCAAAAAAAAAAAAAAAAAAAGGTTTTTGAGCCCTTTCTTTCATCCTTGAAAGCTTCAGTAAGTTCACTAATCACATCAACTTCAACTTCCATGGCTCCAGAACACCTATAGTTGGTCAACTTAGATGTCTTTCTTTCATCCCCAGGGATAGCAACTGTACATGTAATATATAACTATGTGCATACTATTACTTATTATAATGTGAAATATATAGCATAGAAACATTTTTTAATGAACATTAACAAGGAACACTGGGATGATCTCTCTAACACAAGAGCCTGGGGAAGTTGGGCCTATCATGTCCCTCTTGCAGGATTTTCCCTCCCCAGAGCTGGGCCATATAGGTACTATTAAAAATCGTACTTTAAAAAATCAACTTATAAAAATCAACTCTGTTGTTATTTTTCTCCACCCAATCCCACCTTGTGGTTGGGAATCTGACCTCCCTATTGACTACCTTATCCCTTTAAACTGCCTCTTTTGTGACATCATTCTCCCACCAAACCTACTGCCACCTGATAGAATCTTAGGGTTTCCATGGAGTTGTAAACAAATTCACAAGTGACCAGTTGCCAGTGAAGAGTGAACATTGACCAGTGACCTCCATATGGGGGAAACATGCATTCTCTAGGCTCAGTTACCCAGACATCCTCTGGGGTGGTCTCCTCATCCTTTGTATCTGCAATTGATGTGACCTCTTCTCTGACCATATCAGGTAAAAAAAAGAAACTTTAAAAGTTTTCATTAGAACGTTCACTGTCTAAATGGAGTCAAATTTGCTTAGAATAATAGGGGAAGGGATGAAACTAGAAATCTGGAGAACTAATTTCAGCTTTGACTTTGACATGTACTAGTTATAGGACTGGACCATCCTTTACTCTCTCACAAAATCTGTTTCCTCATCTGCTATCTGAGGATAACAGACTGCCCATGCTCTCTCTGGTCCATTTCTTTTCTAACATTGAGTCTTGAGGGACATATGTATGGAGAATGAAATCATATTTCCGGAGTGTGTTCTTTCTAGAAAGAAATCCTAGGCATTATAGAAAACTAGTACTACATACCAAGAGGTTTCCTCTGTAACATTCTCCTTCCACCGATATTTCCACTTCAGTATTTTAAATTTCAGTGCTGTTGAGAAAGGGACATTCACATATTTTGGATTTTGCTGTTTAAACTAGGTGAAAAGAAAAATAGAGAGAGGGGAATTGGGAGGACAGGGCTGTAAGGAGGCAGATATTTTAGGGGAAGTAAGTTTGAGACTATTACACACAGGAAAACAGGAACTTGGTGTGTGTAGCGGGGAAGAAAATATAAAAATGAGGGAGAAGAAAAGTGAAAATAAAAGAGATGAAGAGCATGGAGATGTACTCAAGAAAAAAAAAAGAGGTTGGTTGGAATGGAATGTGGAAGAGAACCAAAGATTTTAAAACAACAAAGATAGCAAAGACTGAAATCTTCCCAGAGCTAGACAAAATGAGGCTGGTTTAGAGAATATTTAAAGGACTAGCAAAGAAACTAAGACTAGAATTAGGGTATCTAGAAAAAAAAACAGTTTATCAGAAAATCATATTTAGTTGTTTAGGGTTTTTCTGTGGCCTCTTTGAAAAAAGATGAGATTAACAGTTTGAACATGAACATTTTTGAAGTATGTTTTAGAAATGATTCTTCCTACAAACATGCTAATGAAAGTGGTTATACACAGGGCTGGAAAAACGGCATTTGCCATGTTCTATTTTTAAACTACATGGATTTATTTTTAAATTATGTGGCCCTAACCTGCATCAGAAAGACACAGTCCTTTGTGTGGATAGGTAGTTTTCAAGTGGAAACTGTTTTTCATCTTTACAATAGTTTTCTTTCTAAAACAGAGTAAATACAAATAGTCATTAATGGTTTTTAAAATAGCATACTACAGTATTGCAATCATGTCAATGTTTATACCAGCTCAATTCACAATAGCTAAACTATGGAACCAACCTAGTTGTCCCTCAATAGATGAATGGATAAAGAAAATGTGGTATATGTATTCAATGGAATATCACTCAACTTTAAATAAGAGCAAAATTATGGCATTTGCCAGTAAATGGTTGGAGTTGGAGAATTATCATGCTAAGCGAAATAATCCAACCCCACAAAACCAAAGGCCAAATGTTTTCTTTAAATGTGGAATCTAATTCACCATAAGGTGGCAGGGAGGGGCACTAGGGAAGAATAGCATTACCTTAGATTAGGTAGAAGAAAGTGATGGGAGGGGAGGGGAGGAGATGTGGGGATAGGAAAGACAGTAGAATGAAACAGATATTATTACTTTATGTATATATCTGATCATGTGACCAGTATGATTCTGTAACATGTACACTCAGAAAAATGAGAAATTATATTCTATCTATGTATGATACATCAAAGTGCATAAATATTTATTCTACTGTCATGTATAACTAATTAAAACAAATTTTTTAAAAAGTCAATCTCCACATCTCTAATTCTACATTTATCTAAAATAATTTTGTGCAGTCTTCTCAGTTTTTCTACGTTTCAAAAAGTATTTTGGGCTGTGGGTGTAGGTCAGTGGCAGAGCGCATGCTTAACAAGTGCAAAGCCCTAGATTCAATCCCACATACCAGTAAACATCAAAAAAAATTATTTTTGTTTTTTAATTTTGTTAGTTGTACATGGCACAATGTCTTTGTTTTTTCATTTATTTATTTTTATGTGGTGCTGAGGATCGAACCCAGTGCCTCACACATGCTAGGCAAGCACTCTAGCCCTGAGCCACAACCCCAGCCCCCCCGCAAAATTGTTTTAATTATATGATTATATTCTAGTGGTGATGTTTGTGTCAGACTTTAGGGAGAACACTTTCCTGATATAAAAGATTATAAACTAGGTTTTGAGGAAAAATATAACTTTCATGATGTTTTAAAGGTTTTTTTCCTGCTTTTTTATAACTTAAATGTTTATCAGAAAATGTTTTTATATTAATTGAAATATCTGCCTAGTGAGATTAATATCTTTTATTTGGTGTGGGTAACATTTAGAAGATGAATTACAGTGATAAAATTACTTTACACACCTTGTTTTGTTCTCTATTTTTTACAAACCATCTTCCTTCCTTCCTTCCTTCCTTCCTTCCTTCCTTCCTTTTCTTTCTTTCTTTCTTTCTTTCTTTCTTTCTTTCTTTCTTTCTTTCTCTCTCTCTCTCTCTCTCTCTCTCTCTCTCTCTCTCTCTCTCTCTCTCTCTCTCTCTCTCTCTCTTTCTTTATTTCTTTCTTTCTTTCCGTTTCTGGGGATTGAACACAGGGACTCACACATACTATGCAAGCATGCTACCACAAGCTCTATCCCCAGCACATTTTGTTTAGTTTCTGAGTCAGGATCAGCAATACCACTACCTTAGCCTCCTGAGTTATGGGACCACCGACCCACCCCACCATGCCTAGCTTTATAGTGGGTTTTTGCTTTGGTTTTTGCTTTTGCACATAGCAGGATTGGTTTTGGTGTTGGTTTTATGCAGTATCAGGGATTCATCCTAGGGACACTTTACCACTGAGTCACGCCCCCAGCCCTTTTAAAATTTATATTGATGAAGAGTTTTGTTAATTGCCAAGGCCATCCTCTAACTTGCTATTCTCCTGCTTCAGCCTCTTGAGTAGCTGAGATTACAGGTCTGTGCCACTGCTCCTGGCTCCATCATACTTTTTATTGAAATATTTACCTACATAAATTGTGGCTACTTATATATTCACATTTACTTAATTTTGTTGCTTATTACACACTTTTTGTTGTTTTTGTAGTTTCTTTGTCTATATGCACTGGTTAGAAATTAATTCAAAATCACCTCCAATTGTGGGCAGTGTTTTGGCTAACAGTATTCATTAAAATAAATTCACTTTTATCACACGGTATGTATGATAACAAAACTTCATTTATTAGTAAATTTGCTATGCTTTGATATTTGTTACATATCCAAATTTTTATTAGTGTCTGTGCTGTTTTTCATATTTTCTTTCTACCTTTTCAGAACTTATATCTTCCTCCGTATAAGTCTTATGTAATATATCACTTTTATTCATGGATGAATTGTCACTGTTAGTATTATAACCACCTTTACAAATGACTAACCTAAAGTGAGAACGTTTAAATAACTTTTTTCTTCCAAGAAGCATTTCTTGAGAACTTACTCTCAGGTAGTCATTTTGACATAGGATCCGAAGCCAGGCATCCATAGGGTAAGGAAATGACCCTTTAAGTTACCATCTGGATGTTACAACTAAACTCTAGGAATAATGTCATGTGATCGGCACAAGCAAATGAGACACTGAAGATAACAGTGATGATACCAGTACTGTTTTCTCTGAATGGGGAAAAATCAAATTCTATTTCTCCTGATTTATGGTCTTTGTCTAGAGCACAGAGTCCTGGAAAAGGAATAATTTTCTATAACTTGTTACTGATATTGAACACCTCAATCTTACCTCTCTGACCCACAGTTTAGTCACTTGAAAGCTGATAATGTTAGATGTTCTTTTAGATCTAAAATGCTTCAGTTCTAGGCCATATTCATGAGTTCATACTAGTATAGACTCCAAGGAAAGATAGGGCAGGAAGAAGGATGCTTTTAGGAAACAATGCTTGAAAAAGACCACGTGGGTCTTCTGTGCCCAATTTGAGAGAAAGCACAGTTGATTAGAAGAGTACCAAACTTGCAAGACTTGCAACCATCCAAAATGGTTTGGTTTGTGGTATTTCAATGTTTATTGGTATCAGAGCCTTCCTGACTGCCACAATCTTAAGATAATATTGTTCCTCAAATATTGTAAGAATCTGTCTCATCAAATTTTTTTTATCAACCTCTTGCTTCCTACAGGAAATTTCCAAAATTCTCAGCAGAAAGCAACCAGTTCTTAAATTAGTACCCCAATTCATCATCCCCTTTCAGTCTGGAATGTCAGATATGTAAATGAAAACCCCCAAAACTGTGGCCTGGGAAGAGGGAGGGGTAAAGAAGGAAAAATATTGATAATACTGATTTTTTCTCAATACATTCTTTCCCAGTGACAAGACAATCCCTGGGAAGGAAGCAAACATCACCCAGTGATAAGACAATCCCTGGAAAAGGGCAAGCATTGATCCTTTCCCAATATATCCTTTATCAGTGACAGAACAATGCACCTTCCATTCTTGCCCTGTAAAAACACTGCCCAGTAGAAACAAATTTCTAATTTTTGCAATCTTTTTGCTGAATGCTCATGTCTTCTTAAGTCTTCAATGGCTAAGTCACCTCCCAGTCTGTAACCTATGTAAACCCACACCCCTCTATTAATCAGTGGCCATATTCTAACCAGAAAGTGTGCCCACCTGATACTTGACTCCACTCCACTGTTGAATAAAGGCTTTGCTGAATTCATGAGTTCTACATTCATCTCTGCCATTTTGTGCTTACATCCTTAACCTGTAGTAGCTATAGATTCCCTTGATTCTTATGAGAACATAGGGAATGATCTGGTTTGCTGACACTTAGTATATGTTGTTAGTCTCATATTAAATACTGGTATAATAGAAGTAAGCTATCTGAGATATGAAACTAAGCTAACAAGGAAAAAAAACTTGAAAAAGTTTACATAGTCCAAGCCATATCTATACATTGCCATACTGTCCACAATTCCTTCTCAGCAAAGCATTTTCCCACAAAACCACCCAAACTATCCTATTTCATAATAAGCACTGAAAGAGATGGGAAAAATACAAAAATATTAATATAAACAAAGATATAAATGAATAAATTTATATATAAAAATATAAATAAAGATAAATATAAATGCAATATTTATCTTTATATATTAGCTTCCTATACAAGCTATTTTTCCTATATATGAGCTTGTCCTTCTATGGGCTCTTGAAATTTTGTATGATACACTATCTATTCACTGTCTCTACAAAAGATCCCAGATAGATTCATCTAGACATCCTTAAAAGCTCACCAGTGAGCTGGGGTTATAGCTCAGTGGTAAAGCACTTGCTTAGCATGTGTGAGGCACTGAGTTCAATTCTCAGCACTGTATCAAAATGAATAAATAAAATAAAGGTTCATTGAAAACTAATATTTTTTTTTAAAAAAAAACATTTACCAACAAGTAAAATTGATAAGACAATAGATTTACTCCCCCCATTTCAACTCAGTCCATATATATATATATATATATATATATATATATATATATATATATTACAAATCAGTTATTTATCACAGTATAAGAGAAGTTAGTGAAATAAACACTCTCCAGGGAATCAAAAGTGAAAACAATCTAGATCAGGTTGGGCTGAACACACCTGTTCCTTGAGTGGACAACATACAACAATGCTTTTTCCACATGCCTTTCTTTAATTTTCTTCACAAATCCATCAGGTTAAGTTAATTCATGATACTTCAACATAAACAATCATCAATAGAAAAACATGAAATATTTCTTACAATGTTGGATTCCTTTAAAATATGACAAAGAAAAAGGGAGCGAAAATCCAGAGCCTTAAAGAGCCATCCATAGACTACAAACACACTAATGAGTGGCAAAAATGAAACAATAGGACATAAAATAAGAAAACTATATTTAAGATTTTTAAATTTATTATATGGAATTCATGACATTTTCTGGACTTTTTCTAGCTAGATACATTTTAAAAATATGTATGTATTGATCCGGGTGTATTGGCACATGCCTGTAATCCCAGCAACTCAAGTGGCTGAGGCTGGAGGATCACAAGTTCAAGACCAGCATCAGCAATTTAGAAAAACCCTCAGCAACTTAAGGAGATACCCTGTCTCAAAATTTTGAAAAAAAATACAAAGGACTGGGTATAAGACTCAATGGTAAGGGGTCCCTCTTTTAAATTCCCAGGACCCCCCCCCTTCTCCTGCTCAAATTTGAGTTGCCTGTTTTATTAACACAAAATGAGACCAAAATGTGTTGACTTGCTTCTGACAAAAACTAAAAATAAAATTTAAAAAATCCATGCTAACCTCTTTTTTTTTTTTTTTTAACCTTTACTTTCCCTAAATTCTCCTAATGTTGTCTTCTAACTATTCTCCTGGCTTCCACCCAAGCATGGCAGACAAAGAATGTGGAAAGCCCAAGATTCAAACAGAAGTCTAACAGAATAACTAGCATGTGTGAGGCACGGGGTTCAATCCTCAGCACCAAATAAAAAATAAAAAATAAAGGTATTATGTTCATCCACAACCAAAAAAAAAAAAAAAAAAAGGTTTTTGAGCCCTTTCTTTCATCCTTGAAAGCTTCAGTAAGTTCACTAATCACATCAACTTCAACTTCCATGGCTCCAGAACACCTATAGTTGGTCAACTTAGATGTCTTTCTTTCATCCCCAGGGATAGCAACTGTACATGTAATATATAACTATGTGCATACTATTACTTATTATAATGTGAAATATATAGCATAGAAACATTTTTTAATGAACATTAACAAGGAACACTGGGATGATCTCTCTAACACAAGAGCCTGGGGAAGTTGGGCCTATCATGTCCCTCTTGCAGGATTTTCCCTCCCCAGAGCTGGGCCATATAGGTACTATTAAAAATCGTACTTTAAAAAATCAACTTATAAAAATCAACTCTGTTGTTATTTTTCTCCACCCAATCCCACCTTGTGGTTGGGAATCTGACCTCCCTATTGACTACCTTATCCCTTTAAACTGCCTCTTTTGTGACATCATTCTCCCACCAAACCTACTGCCACCTGATAGAATCTTAGGGTTTCCATGGAGTTGTAAACAAATTCACAAGTGACCAGTTGCCAGTGAAGAGTGAACATTGACCAGTGACCTCCATATGGGGGAAACATGCATTCTCTAGGCTCAGTTACCCAGACATCCTCTGGGGTGGTCTCCTCATCCTTTGTATCTGCAATTGATGTGACCTCTTCTCTGACCATATCAGGTAAAAAAAAGAAACTTTAAAAGTTTTCATTAGAACGTTCACTGTCTAAATGGAGTCAAATTTGCTTAGAATAATAGGGGAAGGGATGAAACTAGAAATCTGGAGAACTAATTTCAGCTTTGACTTTGACATGTACTAGTTATAGGACTGGACCATCCTTTACTCTCTCACAAAATCTGTTTCCTCATCTGCTATCTGAGGATAACAGACTGCCCATGCTCTCTCTGGTCCATTTCTTTTCTAACATTGAGTCTTGAGGGACATATGTATGGAGAATGAAATCATATTTCCGGAGTGTGTTCTTTCTAGAAAGAAATCCTAGGCATTATAGAAAACTAGTACTACATACCAAGAGGTTTCCTCTGTAACACTCTCCTTCCACCGATATTTCCACTTCAGTATTTTAAATTTCAGTGCTGTTGAGAAAGGGACATTCACATATTTTGGATTTTGCTGTTTAAACTAGGTGAAAAGAAAAATAGAGAGAGGGGAATTGGGAGGACAGGGCTGTAAGGAGGCAGATATTTTAGGGGAAGTAAGTTTGAGACTATTACACACAGGAAAACAGGAACTTGGTGTGTGTAGCGGGGAAGAAAATATAAAAATGAGGGAGAAGAAAAGTGAAAATAAAAGAGATGAAGAGCATGGAGATGTACTCAAGAAAAAAAAAAGAGGTTGGTTGGAATGGAATGTGGAAGAGAACCAAAGATTTTAAAACAACAAAGATAGCAAAGACTGAAATCTTCCCAGAGCTAGACAAAATGAGGCTGGTTTAGAGAATATTTAAAGGACTAGCAAAGAAACTAAGACTAGAATTAGGGTATCTAGAAAAAAAAACAGTTTATCAGAAAATCATATTTAGTTGTTTAGGGTTTTTCTGTGGCCTCTTTGAAAAAAGATGAGATTAACAGTTTGAACATGAACATTTTTGAAGTATGTTTTAGAAATGATTCTTCCTACAAACATGCTAATGAAAGTGGTTATACACAGGGCTGGAAAAACGGCATTTGCCATGTTCTATTTTTAAACTACATGGATTTATTTTTAAATTATGTGGCCCTAACCTGCATCAGAAAGACACAGTCCTTTGTGTGGATAGGTAGTTTTCAAGTGGAAACTGTTTTTCATCTTTACAATAGTTTTCTTTCTAAAACAGAGTAAATACAAATAGTCATTAATGGTTTTTAAAATAGCATACTACAGTATTGCAATCATGTCAATGTTTATACCAGCTCAATTCACAATAGCTAAACTATGGAACCAACCTAGTTGTCCCTCAATAGATGAATGGATAAAGAAAATGTGGTATATGTATTCAATGGAATATCACTCAACTTTAAATAAGAGCAAAATTATGGCATTTGCCAGTAAATGGTTGGAGTTGGAGAATTATCATGCTAAGCGAAATAATCCAACCCCACAAAACCAAAGGCCAAATGTTTTCTTTAAATGTGGAATCTAATTCACCATAAGGTGGCAGGGAGGGGCACTAGGGAAGAATAGCATTACCTTAGATTAGGTAGAAGAAAGTGATGGGAGGGGAGGGGAGGAGATGTGGGGATAGGAAAGACAGTAGAATGAAACAGATATTATTACTTTATGTATATATCTGATCATGTGACCAGTATGATTCTGTAACATGTACACTCAGAAAAATGAGAAATTATATTCTATCTATGTATGATACATCAAAGTGCATAAATATTTATTCTACTGTCATGTATAACTAATTAAAACAAATTTTTTAAAAAGTCAATCTCCACATCTCTAATTCTACATTTATCTAAAATAATTTTGTGCAGTCTTCTCAGTTTTTCTACGTTTCAAAAAGTATTTTGGGCTGTGGGTGTAGGTCAGTGGCAGAGCGCATGCTTAACAAGTGCAAAGCCCTAGATTCAATCCCACATACCAGTAAACATCAAAAAAAATTATTTTTGTTTTTTAATTTTGTTAGTTGTACATGGCACAATGTCTTTGTTTTTTCATTTATTTATTTTTATGTGGTGCTGAGGATCGAACCCAGTGCCTCACACATGCTAGGCAAGCACTCTAGCCCTGAGCCACAACCCCAGCCCCCCCGCAAAATTGTTTTAATTATATGATTATATTCTAGTGGTGATGTTTGTGTCAGACTTTAGGGAGAACACTTTCCTGATATAAAAGATTATAAACTAGGTTTTGAGGAAAAATATAACTTTCATGATGTTTTAAAGGTTTTTTTCCTGCTTTTTTATAACTTAAATGTTTATCAGAAAATGTTTTTATATTAATTGAAATATCTGCCTAGTGAAATTAATATCTTTTATTTGGTGTGGGTAACATTTAGAAGATGAATTACAGTGATAAAATTACTTTACACACCTTGTTTTGTTCTCTATTTTTTACAAACCATCTTCCTTCCTTCCTTCCTTCCTTCCTTCCTTCCTTCCTTCCTTCCTTCCTTCCTTCCTTTTCTTTCTTTCTTTCTTTCTTTCTTTCTTTCTTTCTTTCTTTCTTTCTTTCTCTCTCTCTCTCTCTCTCTCTCTCTCTCTCTCTCTCTCTCTCTCTCTCTCTCTCTCTCTCTTTCTTTATTTCTTTCTTTCTTTCCGTTTCTGGGGATTGAACACAGGGACTCACACATACTATGCAAGCATGCTACCACAAGCTCTATCCCCAGCACATTTTGTTTAGTTTCTGAGTCAGGATCAGCAATACCACTACCTTAGCCTCCTGAGTTATGGGACCACCGACCCACCCCACCATGCCTAGCTTTATAGTGGGTTTTTGCTTTGGTTTTTGCTTTTGCACATAGCAGGATTGGTTTTGGTGTTGGTTTTATGCAGTATCAGGGATTCATCCTAGGGACACTTTACCACTGAGTCACGCCCCCAGCCCTTTTAAAATTTATATTGATGAAGAGTTTTGTTAATTGCCAAGGCCATCCTCTAACTTGCTATTCTCCTGCTTCAGCCTCTTGAGTAGCTGAGATTACAGGTCTGTGCCACTGCTCCTGGCTCCATCATACTTTTTATTGAAATATTTACCTACATAAATTGTGGCTACTTATATATTCACATTTACTTAATTTTGTTGCTTATTACACACTTTTTGTTGTTTTTGTAGTTTCTTTGTCTATATGCACTGGTTAGAAATTAATTCAAAATCACCTCCAATTGTGGGCAGTGTTTTGGCTAACAGTATTCATTAAAATAAATTCACTTTTATCACACGGTATGTATGATAACAAAACTTCATTTATTAGTAAATTTGCTATGCTTTGATATTTGTTACATATCCAAATTTTTATTAGTGTCTGTGCTGTTTTTCATATTTTCTTTCTACCTTTTCAGAACTTATATCTTCCTCCGTATAAGTCTTATGTAATATATCACTTTTATTCATGGATGAATTGTCACTGTTAGTATTATAACCACCTTTACAAATGACTAACCTAAAGTGAGAACGTTTAAATAACTTTTTTCTTCCAAGAAGCATTTCTTGAGAACTTACTCTCAGGTAGTCATTTTGACATAGGATCCGAAGCCAGGCATCCATAGGGTAAGGAAATGACCCTTTAAGTTACCATCTGGATGTTACAACTAAACTCTAGGAATAATGTCATGTGATCGGCACAAGCAAATGAGACACTGAAGATAACAGTGATGATACCAGTACTGTTTTCTCTGAATGGGGAAAAATCAAATTCTATTTCTCCTGATTTATGGTCTTTGTCTAGAGCACAGAGTCCTGGAAAAGGAATAATTTTCTATAACTTGTTACTGATATTGAACACCTCAATCTTACCTCTCTGACCCACAGTTTAGTCACTTGAAAGCTGATAATGTTAGATGTTCTTTTAGATCTAAAATGCTTCAGTTCTAGGCCATATTCATGAGTTCATACTAGTATAGACTCCAAGGAAAGATAGGGCAGGAAGAAGGATGCTTTTAGGAAACAATGCTTGAAAAAGACCACGTGGGTCTTCTGTGCCCAATTTGAGAGAAAGCACAGTTGATTAGAAGAGTACCAAACTTGCAAGACTTGCAACCATCCAAAATGGTTTGGTTTGTGGTATTTCAATGTTTATTGGTATCAGAGCCTTCCTGACTGCCACAATCTTAAGATAATATTGTTCCTCAAATATTGTAAGAATCTGTCTCATCAAATTTTTTTTATCAACCTCTTGCTTCCTACAGGAAATTTCCAAAATTCTCAGCAGAAAGCAACCAGTTCTTAAATTAGTACCCCAATTCATCATCCCCTTTCAGTCTGGAATGTCAGATATGTAAATGAAAACCCCCAAAACTGTGGCCTGGGAAGAGGGAGGGGTAAAGAAGGAAAAATATTGATAATACTGATTTTTTCTCAATACATTCTTTCCCAGTGACAAGACAATCCCTGGGAAGGAAGCAAACATCACCCAGTGATAAGACAATCCCTGGAAAAGGGCAAGCATTGATCCTTTCCCAATATATCCTTTATCAGTGACAGAACAATGCACCTTCCATTCTTGCCCTGTAAAAACACTGCCCAGTAGAAACAAATTTCTAATTTTTGCAATCTTTTTGCTGAATGCTCATGTCTTCTTAAGTCTTCAATGGCTAAGTCACCTCCCAGTCTGTAACCTATGTAAACCCACACCCCTCTATTAATCAGTGGCCATATTCTAACCAGAAAGTGTGCCCACCTGATACTTGACTCCACTCCACTGTTGAATAAAGGCTTTGCTGAATTCATGAGTTCTACATTCATCTCTGCCATTTTGTGCTTACATCCTTAACCTGTAGTAGCTATAGATTCCCTTGATTCTTATGAGAACATAGGGAATGATCTGGTTTGCTGACACTTAGTATATGTTGTTAGTCTCATATTAAATACTGGTATAATAGAAGTAAGCTATCTGAGATATGAAACTAAGCTAACAAGGAAAAAAAACTTGAAAAAGTTTACATAGTCCAAGCCATATCTATACATTGCCATACTGTCCACAATTCCTTCTCAGCAAAGCATTTTCCCACAAAACCACCCAAACTATCCTATTTCATAATAAGCACTGAAAGAGATGGGAAAAATATAAAAATATTAATATAAACAAAGATATAAATGAATAAATTTATATATAAAAATATAAATAAAGATAAATATAAATGCAATATTTATCTTTATATATTAGCTTCCTATACAAGCTATTTTTCCTATATATGAGCTTGTCCTTCTATGGGCTCTTGAAATTTTGTATGATACACTATCTATTCACTGTCTCTACAAAAGATCCCAGATAGATTCATCTAGACATCCTTAAAAGCTCACCAGTGAGCTGGGGTTATAGCTCAGTGGTAAAGCACTTGCTTAGCATGTGTGAGGCACTGAGTTCAATTCTCAGCACTGTATCAAAATGAATAAATAAAATAAAGGTTCATTGAAAACTAATATTTTTTTTAAAAAAGACATTTACCAACAAGTAAAATTGATAAGACAATAGATTTACTCCCCCCATTCCAACTCAGTCCATATATATATTACAAGTCAGTTCTCTATCACAGTATAAGAGAAGTTAGTAAAATAAACACTCTCCAGGGAATCAAAAGTGAAAACAATCTAGATCAGGTTGGGCTGAACACACCTGTTCCTTGAGTGGACAACATACAACAATGCTTTCTCCACATGCCTTTCTTTAATTTTCTTCACAAATCCATCAGGTGAAGTTAATTCATGATACTTCAACATAAACAATCATCAATAGAAAAACATGGAATATTTCTTACAATGTTGGATTCCTTTAAAATATGACAAAGAAAAAGGGAGCGAAAATCCAGAGCCTTAAAGAGCCATCCATAGACTACAAACACACTAATGAGTGGCAAAAATGAAACAATAGGACATAAAATAAGAAAACTATATTTAAGATTTTTAAATTTATTATATGGAATTCATGACATTTTCTGGACTTTTTCTAGCTAGATACATTTTAAAAATATGTATGTATTGATCCGGGTGTATTGGCACATGCCTGTAATCCCAGCAACTCAAGTGGCTGAGGCTGGAGGATCACAAGTTCAAGACCAGCATCAGCAATTTAGAAAAACCCTCAGCAACTTAAGGAGATACCCTGTCTCAAATTTTTGAAAAAAAATACAAAGGACCCTGGGTATGGGACTCAATGATAAGGGGTCCCTGGTTTAAATTCCCAGGACCCCCCCCTTCTCCTGCTCAAATTTGAGTTGCCTGTTTTATTAACACGAAATGAGACCAAAATGTGTTGACTTGCTTCTGACAAAAACTAAAAATAAAATTTAAAAAATCCATGCTAACCTCTTTTTTTTTTTTTTAACCTTCACTTTCCCTAAATTCTCCTAATGTTGTCTTCTAACTATTCTCCTGGCTTCCACCCAAGCATGGCAGACAAAGAATGTGGAAAGCCCAAGATTCAAACAGAAGTCTAACAGAACAACTAGCATGTGTGAGGCACGGGGTTCAATCCTCACCACCACATAAAAAATAAAAAATAAAGGTATCATGTTCATCCACAACCAAAAAAAAAAAAAAAAAAAAAAGGTTTTTGAGCCCTTTCTTTCATCCTTGAAAGCTTCAGTAAGTTCACTAATCACATCAACTTCAACTTCCATGGCTCCAGAACACCTATAGTTGGTCAACTTAGATGTCTTTCTTTCATCCCCAGGGATAGCAACTGTACATGTAATATATAACTATGTGCATACTATTACTTATTATAATGTGAAATATATAGCATAGAAACATTTTTTAATGAACATTAACAAGGAACACTGGGATGATCTCTCTAACACAAGAGCCTGGGGAAGTTGGGCCTATCATGTCCCTCTTGCAGGATTTTCCCTCCCCAGAGCTGGGCCATATAGGTACTATTAAAAATCGTACTTTAAAAAATCAACTTATAAAAATCAACTCTGTTGTTATTTTTCTCCACCCAATCCCACCTTGTGGTTGGGAATCTGACCTCCCTATTGACTACCTTATCCCTTTAAACTGCCTCTTTTGTGACATCATTCTCCCACCAAACCTACTGCCACCTGATAGAATCTTAGGGTTTCCATGGAGTTGTAAACAAATTCACAAGTGACCAGTTGCCAGTGAAGAGTGAACATTGACCAGTGACCTCCATATGGGGGAAACATGCATTCTCTAGGCTCAGTTACCCAGACATCCTCTGGGGTGGTCTCCTCATCCTTTGTATCTGCAATTGATGTGACCTCTTCTCTGACCATATCAGGTAAAAAATATGAAACTTTAAAAGTTTTTCATTAGAACGTTCACTGTCTAAATGGAGTCAAATTTGCTTAGAATAATAGGGGAAGGGATGAAACTAGAAATCTGGAGAACTAATTTCAGCTTTGACTTTGACATGTACTAGTTATAGGACTGGACCATCCTTTACTCTCTCACAAAATCTGTTTCCTCATCTGCTATCTGAGGATAACAGACTGCCCATGCTCTCTCTGGTCCATTTCTTTTCTAATATTGAGTCTTGAGGGGCATATGTATGGAGAATGAAATCATATTTCCGGAGTGTGTTTGTTTCTAGAAAGAAATCCTAGGCATTATAGAAAACTAGTACTACATACCAAGAGGTTTCCTCTGTAACATTCTCCTTCCACCGATATTTCCACTTCAGTATTTTAAATTTCAGTGCTGTTGAGAAAGGGACATTCACATATTTTGGATTTTGCTGTTTAAACTAGGTGAAAAGAAAAATAGGGAGAGGGGAATTGGGAGGACAGGGCTGTAAGGAGGCAGATATTTTAGGGGAAGTAAGTTTGAGACTATTACACACAGGAAACAGGAACTTGGTGTGTGTAGCGGGGAAGAAAATATAAAATGAGGGAGAAGAAATGTGAAAATAAAAGAGATGAAGAGCATGGAGATGTTCTCAAGAAAAAAAGAGGTTGGTTGGAATGGAATGTGGAAGAGAACCAAAGATTTTAAAACAACAAAGATAGCAAAGACTGAAATCTTCCCAGAGCTAGACAAAATGAGGCTGGTTTAGAGAATATTTAAAGGACTAGCAAAGAAACTAAGACTAGAATTAGGGTATCTAGAAAAAAATAGTTTATCAGAAAATCATATTTAGTTGTTTAGGTTTTTTCTGTGGCCTCTTTGAAAAAAGATGAGATTAACAGTTTGAACATGAACATTTTTGAAGTATGTTTTAGAAATGATTCTTCCTACAAACATGCTAATGAAAGTGGTTATACACAGGGCTGGAAAAACGGCATTTGCCATGTTCTATTTTTAAACTACATGGATTTATTTTTAAATTATGTGGCCCTAACCTGCATCAGAAAGACACAGTCCTTTGTGTGGATAGGTAGTTTTCAAGTGGAAACTGTTTTTCATCTTTACAATAGTTTTTTTCTAAAACAGAGTAAATACAAATAGTCATTAATGGTTTTTAAAATAGTATACTACAGTATTGCAATCATGTCAATGTTTATACCAGCTCAATTCACAATAGCTAAACTATGGAACCAACCTAGTTGTCCCTCAATAGATGAATGGATAAAGAAAATGTGGTATATGTATTCAATGGAATATTACTCAACTTTAAATAAGAGTAAAATTATGGCATTTGCCAGTAAATGGTTGGAGTTGGAGAATTATTATGCTAAGCAAAATAATCCAACCCCACAAAACCAAAGACCAAATGTTTTCTTTAAATGTGGAATCTAATTCACAATAAGGTGGCAGGGAGGGGCACTAGGGAAAAATAGTATTACCTTAGATTAGGTAGAGGAAAGTGATGGGAGGGGAGGGGAGGAGATGTGGGGATAGGAAAGATAGTAGAATGAAACAGATATTATTATTTTATGTGTATATCTGATCATGTGACCAGTATGATTCTGTAACATGTACACTCAGAAAAATGAGAAATTATATTCTATCTATGTATGATACATCAAAGTGCATAAATATTTATTCTACTGTCATGTATAACTAATTAAAACAAATTTTTTAAAAAGTCAATCTCCACATCTCTAATTCTACATTTATCTAAAATAATTTTGTGCAGTCTTCTCAGTTTTTCTAAGTTTCAAAAAGTATTTTGGGCTGTGGGTGTAGGTCAGTGGCAGAGCGCATGCTTAACAAGTGCAAAGCCCTAGATTCAATCCCACATACCAGTAAACATCAAAAAAAATTATTTTTGTTTTTTAATTTTGTTAGTTTTACATGGACACAATGTCTTTGTTTTTTCATTTATTTATTTTTATATGGTGCTGAGGATCGAACCCAGTGCCTCACACATGCTAGGCAAGTGCTCTAACCCTGAGCCACAACCCCAGCCCGCCCCCCCCCGCCAAAATTGTTTTAATTGTATGATTATATTCTAGTGGTGATGGTTGTGTCAGACTTTAGGGAGAACACTTTCCTGATATAAAAGATTATAAACTAGGTTTTGAGGAAAAATATAACTTTCATGATGTTTTAAAGGTTTTTTTCCTGCTTTTTTATAACTTAAATGTTTATCAGAAAATGTTTTTATATTAATTGAAATATCTGCCTAGTGAGATTAATATCTTTTATTTGGTGTGGGTAACATTTAGAAGAAGATGAAGAAGTACAGTGATAAAATTACATACCTTGTTTTGTTCTCTATTTTTTACAAACCATCTTCCTTCCTTCCTTCCTTCCTTCCTTCCTTCCTTCCTTCCTTCCTTCCTTCCTTCCTTCCTTCCTTCCTTCCTTCCTTCCTTTCTTCCTTCCTTCCCTTGCTTCCCTTCCTTTCTTTTCTTTCTTTCTTTCTTTCCTTCCTTCTTTCCTTCCTTTCTTTCTCTCTCTCTCTCTCTCTCTCTCTCTTTCTTTCTTTCTTTCTTTCTTTCATTTCTGGGGATTGAACACAGGGTCTCACACATACTATGCAAGCATGCTACCACAAGCTATAACCCCAGTACAATTTGTTTAGTTTCTGAGACAGGATCTTGCTAAATTGCCCAGGGTGGCTTTGCATTCCTGGGCTCCAGCAATACCACTACCTTAGCCTCCTGAGTTATGGGACCACAGACCCAACCCACCATCCCTAGCTTTATAGTGGGTTTTTGCTTTGGTTTTTGCTTTTGCACATAGCAGGATTGGTTTTGGTGTTGGTTTTATGCAGTATCAGGGATTCATCCTAGGGACACTTTACCACTGAGTCACACCCCCAGCCCTTTTCAAATTTATTTTGATGAAGAGTTTTGTTAATTGCCAAGGCCATCCTCTAACTTGCTATTCTCCTGCTTCAGCCTCTTGAGTAGCTGAGATTACAGGTCTGTGCCACTGCCCCTGGCTCCATCATACTTTTTATTGAAATATTTACCTATATAAATTGTGGCTACTTATATATTCACATTTACTTAATTTTGTTGCTTATTACACACTTTTTGTTGTTTTTGTAGTTTCTTTGTCTATATGCACTGGTTAGAAATTAATTCAAAATCACCTTCAATTGTGGCAGTGTTTTGGCTAACAGTATTCATTAAAATAAATTCACTTTCATCACATGGTATGTATGATAACAAAACTTCATTTAGTAGTAAATTTGCTATGCTTTGATATTTTTTACATATCCAAATTTTTATTAGTGTCTATGTATTATTTTTAGTTCTGTGCTGTTTTTCATATTTTCTTTCTACATTTTCAGAACTTATATCTTCCTCCATATAAGTCTTATGTAATATATCACTTTTATTCATGGATGAATTGTCACTGTTAGTATTATAACCACCTTTACAAATGACTAACCTAAAGTGAGAATGTTTAAATAACTTTTTTCTTCCAAGAAGCATTTCTTGAGAACTTACTCTCAGGTAGTCATTTTGACATAGGATCCGAAGCCAGGCATCCATAGGGTAAAGAAATGACCCTTTAAGTTACCATCTGGATGTTACAACTAAACTCTAGGAATAATGTCATGTGATCGGCACAAGCAAATGAGACACTGAAGATAACAGTGATGATACCAGTACTGTTTTCTCTGAATGGGGAAAAATCAAATTCTATTTCTCCTGATTTATGATCTTTGTCTAGAGCACAGAGTCCTGGAAAGGGAATAATTTTCTATAACTTGTTACTGATATTGAACACCTCAATCTTACCTCTCTGACCCACAGTTTAGTCACTTGAAAGCTGATAATGTTAGATGTTCTTTTAGTTCTAAAATGCTTCAGTTCTAGGCCATATTCATGAGTTCATACTAGTACAGACTCCAAGGAAAGATAGGGCAGGAAGAAGGATGCTTTTAGGAAATAATGTTTGAAGAAGACCACGTGGGTCTTCTGTGCCCAATTTGAGAGAAAGCACAGTTGATTAGAAGAGTAGCAAACTTGCAAGACTTGCAACCATCCAAAATGGTTTGTTTTGTGGTATTTCGATGATTGTTGGTATTACAGCCTTGCTGACTCCCACAATCTTAAGATAATATTGTTCCTCAAATATTGTAAGAATCTGTCTCATCGATTTTTTTTTTATCAACCTCTTGCTTCCTACAGGAAACTTCCAAAATTCTTCTTTACTTGGAACTGCAAATTCTCTGCAGCTCTCTCTTCCTGTGGTGAGCAATTCAGCTTCTCTGACAGGAAGTGTCTGCGACTTCTCCAGAGTCTCTGCTCCAGCTGCCAGTTCAGCATGGCTACTGCCCTCAACCTCTGGCACCTCCTTCCAGCCTCTCATGGGCAGTGCCTACCTTTATCAGCATTCTAGTACAGCCATGGTGTCTGGGGTTACTGGTCAGAACCAGATCCCCACAGCACCTGCCTCCTATCCAAGCATTTTTGAGTGGAATGTTACAGGAGGTACTGAAAAGAAGTCATCTTCACTTGGGGACTTTACCCTGACTGTCATTGATCAGGACCCAGCAGGTTCCTCCATGTCTATGACAGCCCAATATGATAAAACTTCAGATGCCAATACTATCGTCCCCATGTATCCATCACTGTCTGGCAGGCTTGTCCAGGCAACACCATTTCAGATTCCAAATCAGGGACAGAGTCTGTCACTTCCCTACCAAGAAGGAAGCCAAGTCTACTATTATGATCAAAACACTCTGGGGACTCTGCTCTCTGGAGAACTTGGCCCCTGCCTGCAATCCTATGGTTCTGTGCCATATGCAGGAGGTAGGGCCACTGCCTCTCAACCAGAAATGGTGATGGTGCTGAAGGAGGTTCAGCCCACAAATGTCCTACCATCAGTCTCTACCCCGGGGATCTATTACTCTGTGTCTGCTCAACCTATCACAGAAACAAATAGTCAAGGTGAGTATAAACAGCAAAAAGGGGAATGAATCAGAACAGCATTCAAAAGGAGGGTCCAATTTTCAGCTGGTACCTGTGGGTCCACAGATTCATAGAATTTAAATCCTGAGACTTTAACCACTCTCCTTGTTCAGCACTCTGTATTTTCAGACTCTGTAAGATAAGAGTGCAGGGGCTGGGGTTGTGGCTCAGTGGTAGAGCACTTGCTTAGCAGGCATGAGGCACTGGGTTCAAGTCTCAGCACTGCATATAAGTAAATGAATAAAATAAAGGTCCATCAACATTTAAAAAATATATTTTAAAAAAGGGATGAAAATTCAAGACACTGTAATGGCCATCCACCATGCATTTAGGAGACTGCCAGGAGCACACTGAAGGAGGCTACTTCTCACTGCCTTGACAGATCAGTCCATCTACAACAACACATTATAAATTTATTTCCCTGATCTTGCTGAGTGTCTTAGGAAGATACTTCAGAACTTACCATGGTACAGTTTAATTTTTCCTTAATTTACTCCAAGATTTAAACTTTGTATTCAGAAATCCTTCCAAAGCAGATGTCTTAAAAATCTGTTCTTCCACATATATTTCATGAAGAAGGGCTCCACTCTCTTCTAGTTCAGGTGTCTTAAAGTCTTGGGGAGAATGTAGAGAGTTGAGAGGACCTTATAGGAGAATTGTAGACTTCATAAAACATTTTTTATGGGTTTCCCATGGATTAGGCAAGTGCTATACCACTGAGCCATGCTGGCATAACAATGCTGCCAGCCCCAAGTGGTCACCAGTAACTAAGAGTCACCACCTACCTCCCAATGGAGACCTGTCCATGGTGCTTAGGAAGAGCTACTAGAAATGCCTTCTCCACAGTTGGCGGTTCCCTGATTAACGTGTTGCCGTGTAGGGGGGAGCATCCTACTTACCATCTTCCTTGATTCCTTTGTAGTAATGGAAACTTCCCTAGGGATGGAGGCTTCCTTGGGATTGCAACCTCCAAGTCAGACATTTTGTCTGCCGCCACCTCCAGAAATCCCCAACTCCTGCAGCAGCAGAAATATCCAAATACTTGAGAGTAATCCACCAACTGAACTTGGGGACATATCAATTACTCCAATCCAGAGTTCTTCTGATTTCTTGAATCTTCCTCCAACTCCAAGAGAGGAGCAAATGGAGAGTAAGAATTTGGATGAAATTAACAACATGCTTTCAAAGCCTCTGGATGCCTACCAGATTGCAATAGAAAACCAGGATCCTCCACTACTTCCATTAGAAATTCCTGATATCCACCAGCTTCTGGCCTCCATTGGTCCTCTGGACCAAGAGGAGATGCCACTTTGTGAAAATATCAATCTGGAAAACCAAAGTCTGAGTCTTCAGGACCAGGGGTCACTTGAAAATGAGATTGACTTTAGCAGCGATTTTCCAGACCTCGCTGCACTGGTGGACGATATTCACCTTCCGGAGCTCTTCAGTTGCTTGAAAGACCTTGATCCACCTGAGAGTCCCACAATAATACAATCTAATGATATAGGAGCCATCATGATGAATAAGGGGCAAGAAATCTCAAACATCAAAGAGGGTCCTGGAGAACCAGTGAGGAAGAACAAACACAAAGCCTCGGAGCCTCCTGATGGAACTCCTCAGGCCAAGATCCAGTCGAGGAACCCAGAGTGCCCATTAGAGGGAGAAGTTACTTGCAGTGATGCAGTCAATAATAGGTCTCCTGTGCACACCACCCAGCCCTCTAATGGCAAATCTCAGAAAGCCGCATCCAATAGGAACAGCAGAGCTAAGGGCCACGGGCAGGAGAAAAACAAAAGGAGCAGAGAAAACAGCTCCAAGAAAGCCGAAGAGAGGAAGCAGGCAGGCAAAACACTCAAGGCAGAAGAGAAGCCTACTGCTCCTAAGACAAAGCGGAAGAGGAACCAACCTGAGCTTTGCCAAGAAACCTTCAAAAAGCCTCGGAGCTGTCTCGGCATGCACATGCTGGAGTCGGTGCAGGTTTTCCATGCACTGGGGAAGAAGAATGATAAGAAAACTGGGATCTCTTCCTCCCGGGCCCTGGGCAACTCAGGCAGTACCAAAGACCCCCGTCCATGCCCAGCTATGAAACCATGGCTGGAGGTTAAAGATCCTGAGAAAACACAAGTTAAATCCCAGAAACCAGATGTCGGTGCTGAAAAAGGGTGTCCATCTTCTTCCCAGTATGAGCTTCCACCACCTGGGAAGGTTAAATTGGTACCTCTGCCTTTTCTTACCCCAGAGAAACCTCAACCTCGACCTGCCTATCGGAGGCCACAGTCTCTGGCCTCACGAAAACCCAATGTGGCTTACCCTGCTCAGCCTGCTTCTACTAGCTTGGCTCAACCCACGGCAGTCAACCAATCCCAACCAGCTACTGCCAACCCATCTTGGATGCGTCCAGCCAAGCCAGCTCAGCCAGTTTTAAACAGTGCAATTCAGTCAAGTTTTACCACTGCTACCCAGCCTAGTGTCCCTCCGTCTGCTGCTTCTAGGCCTGCACCCTACAAAACATCATCTTGTACTTCTCTCCAGCGGGACCCTGCTTCCACTGTAGTGACCAAGCCCCAACCACTACCATACAAGCCTCAAAACCAGTATCTACTCCAAGACTTCGCCTTACAACCAATTCCATGGAGGAAACCCAATGTTCCTGAGCCAGTAATGTCAACTCCCATCACAGAAGAGCAGAGGCCAGAGCGGGAAGCCATGAAGAAGAAGGCTCAACAAGAGCGTGAGAATGCTGCCAAGTACACTGCTTTGGGGAAAGTTCAGTATTTCATTGAGAGGGAAAGAGAGATGGATATTTCTCGCTACTATGGTTATATATAATATAAGGGCTCATTAGATTGATGGTGCCATTTAGGTACCAAAGTTTTACACATATAGATAGATAGATAGATGATAGATTATTTATTCTCATATGTTTTCAAATTTTAATAAAATTAAAGAAATATAATAAAGTTTACTAATATATAAGTAATAAGCCTTCTGGTACCACTGAGAATTCATGGATAATAAAGAGGCCTTCTAGTACCAGATAGGTACCAAACAGTGTTCTACATATATACATTTATACATAGATATGAATTCATTCATTCTGACATAATTTCAGAATGTAACAAAGTTGAATAAATAGAATTGATTAATGGGTAAGTAATAAACAGGATTTCAGATACCATTTGAATACCAAATAGTTTTCCACACATATATATAGATGGATACAAATTTATTCACTTATCAGTGAATTTTTGACACTTAGTAAAGTTGAACGAAGAAATGAAATAGAATTGTTTAATATATAAGTAATAAAGAGGCCTTCCAGTACCACTGGGGCACCACATAGTTTTCCACATATATGTAGATATAGGTAAGTACAAATTTATTCATTCGGACATATTTTCAAAACAATAAGATTGAATAAAGAAATATATTAGAAATTGGTTCATAGATAATAAGGAGGTCTTCTACTATCTCTTGAGTATCAAATGTTTTTCCACATAGATAAAAATTTATTCATTTTAATATATTTTTAAAAATGTAACAGCATTGAATTAAAAATGTAATAAAATTGATTAAAAAATAATTAATAAAGAGGACTTTGAATTTTGAATTGCTGTTAATTGTGGTCTTCTTTGGTGTAGAGGTGAGGATCAAAGCCTGAATGAGAAGAAAGGAACTGAAAGTTGGACAGAATAACAAGTGTGTAAAGGAGAGGAATTGGGGGAAGAAGAAGGAATATGATCTAGCAACTAGGAAGGCAAAAAGAAGAGAGATTTATGAGCTTACTGGAAGAATCAGGAATAGGTGAAATGGCTGAAGTATTGTATGAAGACACAACGGTTGAGGTTAGGGTTAAAAGCATAAAACCTGAAATATGTTGAAAATGGCAGAAGATGGGTGGGTTGATCAGAAGAAATGCAAAAATCAATAAACTCTCATGGAGAATGGCCTAGGTCTATGACCTACCTGAAAGGCATTTTAGAAAATGATTTAGGCCACATCTCCAACATGTTTGGGTCACCTAAGATTATAGCTGGGAAAGGTGAATACAAAACATGGGGAAATTTACCAAGGGCGTGGCAAGGGTTCACAGTTATCCTGACGGCAGCTGATGATCTGGGACCTAGCCCAGTGAACTGCGGCAGCATGAGGCCCACCCAGACATGGCCTGGAATAAAGCATCATTCACTCAACACCCATGCACCGGCAGTATAGATGCACTACTTGAATTAACCAAGCACATAAGGCCAGTTATCACTGTGCCACATTACTAATGATATAGTGTCCAGGATCAAAATGTATGCAGAGAGGGCTGAGGATGTGGCTCAAATGGTAGCACACTCACCTAGCATGTGTGAGGCACTGGGTTCGATTCTCAGCACCACATAAAAATAAAATATATTGTGTCCACCTAAAACTAAAAAATATCTTGAAAAAAAAAATATATGCAGAGAAGCAAGGCCTCAACCTGAGGTCTATGGCCTCAAGTCCTCAGGCAGCCAACCTGGTTTTCAGAGCACAGCATCTGGATGTTACCGGTACACAGATCACATTTCAAAAGGGGTATAAATACTAAACTGAGAGACCTGTCAGGTCCCCATAGATTCCTGCGCGTGCCGCCTTCATGGACCGTTGTCTTCAACTGAAGCTCACGAGAAAAATTAGTTCTTGGCTTCCATTCCCCCCCCCCCCCCCCCCCCCCCCGCCAATGTGAGCAAAGAGTGCGCAGCTGCAGGACCCAGCAGCCCAATACGGGGTGCAATACACAGGCTCTTGACTAGACTAGCGTCTTGGGATGCAGCTGCCCTGGCAGAGGGTGAGGGAGACTAGGAAAGGAATGAAGTGGGGCAAGATGATGATGGAGGCAGCGGATTATCACCATGGAAAGAGTAGTACTTTACATTTTCAAATTCCTTAGAAGACATCTGCTTTTGCCACTTTTTGGATCCTTCCAGATAAATTATTTACTTAACCCCAAAATGTAGTATGTGCCACAATATATTGAATAATCTGCCCCATTGATTTGAAATTTCACATTTATGGCACACCAAATTCCTGTGTATTTGCATTATTCTTTGTATAATTTGCCCGGCTTTCTTGCCTTTTAAATTTACTATTTCTCTGGAATCTTTTTTTTTTACCATGTTCATTTTGATTTTAAAAATTCTTGTTTACTTTTTTTTAGGTATTATCTATTATATTCATTCACACTCTGTGCCCTTTTAGTATTTGAGTTCTACCATCTCATCTAATTTCCATTTATGTTGTTCTTTTTCATTGTGGAACAACTTATATAACATAAAACTCACCATTTCAACCATTTTTAAGTGGATAATTCCATAGCATTAAGTGGATTCACAATGTTGTTCAAGCATTATCCACTATCCATCTCCAAAACTTTTCACCATTCCATACAGAAACTCTATATCCATGAAATAGTAATTTTCCTTTCTCCTCTTATGTTCTGTCATATTTTGCACTGTTTTGTTCTAATGTCTTTTAGCTATTTTTGAACATAATTTTAACAATTATTTTAAATTTAGGACCTCGCAATTTTCAGTTTCCTGAAACAGAGTGCCATTTCCCTCAAACTAGTTAAGACTCTGAGGCAAATGGTGAGTCCCCTCCAACTAACATGGCACCCAGTGTCTGTGCTTGCTCATTTGATATTTTGAATGAGAAGTCAAAACAACAGCCTCAGGGTTCATGGGGGAGGGACATTTGGACACAAGAAGATGGAATAGTCTGCTGAACAGGTGGGGAATCTGGACATGGCCTCTTATCCAAATGTATCTTTTTCTTCTCTTTTTATCTACTTTCTAAATGTGTAAGAAATGTAATCTCCAATTTGCTTTCCTTCCCATGGTGGCTTCAGCACAGGTCTAGAGTCTTCCTCTAGAACTGAAACCATTCCAGTTTCAAGAGTTAAAGTTTACCCCTATCTGGAAATAGAGAGACTTATTCTCTATCTGGTGATAAACATTGTGTCTAGCAGTGTTCTTAATGGATCTTGAGTTCAGTAAGCAGAAACCTTAATTCTTAATTAAGAATGTGGGCTACTAACTTCTTACTATATCAGAGTTCTTATCAGGCCTCATCGTTGTAATTAAGAAAACTACATTAACCTGCAAACTCCTGCTCCTGGGTGTAATAGGAAGGCTGAGCTGAGTTAATTAAAATGATATCAGACCCTTGTGCTGTAAAATTTCACTTATAGGTCTAGATCCATGAAGAGGAAAATTTCTCAGGCTATAACGAAATGAAGGAGGTCTCTGTGTGAGAGATTAGCTACTATTTGATAAACCTGATCAATAGAGATGACCAATTTAGATAATATGAGGGAAAAGACCATGTGAGAATACTCCAAAGAACAAGGAGAAACATTAAAGATGTGATGGTTAGATTTTCAGATAAGCAGTCTCATTGGAACTAAACACACATTGCCCTTTCTATTAATATATTTTAAGATATGACTCATAATTCAGAGATTATCATGAACATGGAATTAATGCCTTCAATTATTTAGGGTTTGCACAAATCTTTGCTACCACTAATTTATGGGGGAATCTCTCATTTTGCCTCTATCCTTTAGCCATCTCTTTCATTTTTCACTGTTGGACTATCTCAGCACTTTTTCTGAGGTACACATAGATCTCTTGTCAATTTTACCTTGTTTTGAGTTGATTAATTCATATCTCCTGTATCCTACAAACACAAAGAGCATGAGCAGGATCTTACAATGTCTTCAGTGCTTGACCACATCATCTCAAACAAACATAATAAATGTCTGCTAAATGGATGAATAAGAATGTGGGTGAAAACATGCATCTTCTGCTCTCTCCTTTTTTTGGCAAAGGGGTACAGGGATGGAACTCAGGGGCACTCTACCACTGAGTCACATCCCCAGCCTTATCTTGTATTTTATTTAGAGACAGGGTCTCAGTGAGTTGCTTAGCACCTTGCTTTTGCTGATGCTGGCTTTGAACTTGTGATCCTCCTGCCTCAGCCTCTCGAGCCACTAGGATTATAGGCATGTGCCAACACCCAGTCTTCTGTTCTCTGCTTTATAGCCACCTCCCGCCCCATCAATATATGAGAGTTTTTTAAAAAGGAAAGATAATGGGAGAAGGGAAGGAAAGAAAAAGACACAAAAGACAGAGTAAGGGTACATACTCAAAGTCTTGCAATATCAGAAATAGGTAACTAAGATGAAGAAAAGTATAGTTATTAGCATATAATTCCAGTAAAAGACTCATGTTGTTACTCACCTATTTTATATACAAATCCTTTCACATTTTGAAAGTTCAGATGGGCCTATAGCAAAGCCTCAGAGGACCAGGGCAGGGGGCAATTGAAGAACAGGGAAAAAAAATTTAAAAAATAAAAAAGTAAAGAAAGAGAGAAGAGAGAAAGGGGGAGGGGGAGAGAGGTATAAAACCAAACTAAACAACAACAACAAAAAAACCTTAACCTTCAAAAGACAAGGAAAAATAACTATCATTAAATATGATAAAAATGGGAGAAAAAGAAATATGTATATTAATCATATATATTATATGTGTGTGTATATATGTGTATAGATACATACGTGACCTCCTCGAGATGTATGTATGTATACACACACACACACACACACACACACACGCACACACAAAATCAGCACAGAAAGAACACCAAAAAAAATTCTTGATGGAAAAATTAAAGAATTGTCTCCACTGAAGTGCTCAATATAGCAAGAATGAATGATCACTGCCTATGCCTGACTGTCCTCCTTTCTATTTCTTCTTGAGCTATGTATTAAGAAAAACAGAGAAAGAGCTGGAGTTGTTAACCCCTTCCTCTTTCTATATTGCTCACTGAGTTGCTAGCTGGAGTGACCTAAATTGAAACTGGTTGAAATAGCTCTCAGTTTCCCTTCTTAGCAGTATAAGATAGGATAGAATAGAAGGTAGTATCAATTGGAGTTTATTTTAACAACTGGATAGATGCACTCCCATGTTGTGGCTGCTGCAAAATTCTATAAAGGCAGTTTTGATGGCTGAATCTTAAGTCTTCAGAACTTGGGGGCTTTGTTGATATCTGCTCTGTAGTGTTTAGATCAACGTACTCCTAGAGCTCAAAATTTGCTGATCTCCTCTGGGAGTCTGGATCTCAGCAGCCTCCCAAGAATTCTACAGGGAAGCCAATCCTCCATCAGCAGGATGTCTTCCTGCTGCCCATGAATAAGGTCTTTCAAAGATTAGTCCCTGAGCTTATTCACATTTTCCTTTTCAGTTTCCTAATGTGCTTCAACTGGTCACATAACCTGCAGGACTCAAAGGGAAAGTGAATTTCACTCCCCTCCATTTTTCTGACTTGAATCCCCCTGGATTAAATCTTCTTTCTACCTGTTTAACTTTTATTTTTCCAGGTACGTCCTAGAACTCATGGTAAGCACTTGCCAGGACACTAAGGCAATGTTGGCTATGATCTCCCGTGTTTCTGCTGCAGCAATTGCAGAGTAACCCCCTCAAGATGGCTTCCACCTCAGCTCTCCACTTGCCAATAGAGAAATACAGAGCATCTTTCAAATGTCAGTTTTCTGTGCAACTTCTGAATAGGCTAAGTTTATGCTGCTTTTCAGATCTGCAAGTTTTCCTATGACAAATTTTTCTGTTGTTTCTCTCTCTCTGTTATCCCTTCCTTCCACAGTGAGGCAGTGGTAGTGGTACTCTTTGCTCTTTGTTCAAGACACCTAAATTCATGAGTCTCTAAGAGACTCTATCTATCTGATGTTGAATTTCAGTAAATTCCTTTTACTTACCTCATTGAGAAGTAGTACTCCTGATGCTTGAATCCCGAACCTTGGAACATGGAACTTGGAAGTGTAGCTTTCCCCTATTCCATCATTTTGAATCCTCCCAGAATAGTAAATTTTTGGAATTATTGAAAAGGAGATTACGTGGGTTCTCGTTGTCTCTTTTTCACATTATCAGAGCATCTTGTTTATCTATTTCATGTACAAAGGACCTACATTATATTACCTTAAAATTAGGGGTTTACTATCAACGGGGCGCGGGGGGGGGGGAGAGCTCTGACTTCCTTAGCTAAATCTTCTAATTTTATCAGTGAAGAAACCAAAATCTAGGGAGAAACGAATTCCAACACATTCACAAGGCTAACAAATGGTTGAATCAGGATCAATACTCCTTGATCAGTTTCCTGTGGGCCATTCTACAATGCTTTGCATTTGGTTGATGTGATGGGAAGAGCAGAAGAGGGAAGGATGAAGAAAGAAAATAATAAATCATGCTCACCAAGAATTAACTTATTACATGAGCCAACATGACCAGCTGAGAACTTAAATAGATCATGTGCTCTACCAACACCCATCATACTAGGTTAAAGCATACACATTTAAACAGGCAACAATAAATGTTGGTGAGAATGTGGTGAAAATGTTATACTCATACATTGCTGGTGGGACAGCAAATTGTTGCAACCACTCTGGAAAGCAGTATGGAGATTCCTCAGAAAATTGAGAATGGAACCACCATTTGACCCAGCTATACCACTCCTTGATTTATACCCAAAGGACTTAAAATCAGCATACAATAGTAATGCAATCACATCAATTTTTATAACAGCTCAAATCACAATAGCTAGACTGTGGAACCAACCTGGATGTCCCTCAATAGATGAGTGGATAAAGAAATGTGGTATATATATTCAATGGAATATTACTCAGATTTAAAGAAGAGTAAATTATGACATTTACCAGTAAATGGTTGGAGTTGGAGAATATCATGCTAAGTGAAATGAGCCAATCCCACAAAACCAAAGGCCAAATGTTTTCTCTAATTCGCAGATGCTAATACACAAAAAGGTGGGGAGGGCACTAGGAAAGAATAGCATTACCTTAGATTAGGTAGAAGGAAGTGATGGGAAGGAAGAGGAGGCGATGTGGGGATAGGCAAGATAGTAGAATGAAACAGACATTATTAGTGTATGTAAATATGTAACTACACGACCAATATGATTCTGCAACATGTACACTCAGAAAAATGAGAAGTTATATCCCTTCTATGTATATCAAAGTGAATAAATGCATTCTATTGTCATTTATATCTAATTAACAATTATTTTTTTTTAAAAAAAGAGTTAGGTCCTACTATAAAAGAAATGCACACACTGGGATGGGAAATGTACTAAGCCACTAACCATCTTTAATCTAGCCCCTCTTCATAGATAAATGCAGAGCTAAACAAGAACCTGTTCATCATTCCAGAAGATAAAGCACAAAAGAGCAGGTGTTGGACACAGTAAGTCAGCATGGACAAGTCTGTGTGGTGCCTTGAAGATCCTGGATTAGAGGAAGAAAGAAGAGTGCCTACTGTAGTCACAAGACTATATCATAATTTGGCAGAAGCCTGTTTACATAAGCCTATTTGTTTGCAGAGCTCTTGCTGAAGATAGGACAGCTTTAGTAACAAAAGTTCCAAATTCAGAAACAGGATTTGGGTTCTGAGCTGTTCCTCTTTCTTTCCTGGCTTTGTGAATATGGGCAAGTTGCTTCACTTCTCTGAGTCACAGTATTTTCACCTGATATAAAGCGAGAAGGACATGAAAATCAGATAGCATATTATAGGTGGAAGCGATTTATAAAGATAAGGAACTTTAAAATAACAGCAAATCCCACACTAATTATCATCATGGGATTTAGCAGAGGGAAATTTAATGCATTTAGCATCTTTTGTAACTAGGACATTGATGTTAGTTTAGTGCCCAACTTCCCAAAGCGCTCAGGCCCAAGGAAGGTGGTAATCAGCACAGCTGCTCTCCCATTCTTTGTCATTCACACTTAAATGCACAGCAAGAGCAGAAATTCCTTTAAAATTATCCTAAGCAAATCAGGAAATCAGCCAATGCTGCACTGCAGACTATGGCTCTGTTTCCCTTTGTAAAAAGAACATCTTGCCTACTGCAGGAATTCCAGGGACATTTAATGCTTGGTTTAAGGTTTAGGCTTTTTTTTCCCCTTTCTTTCTTTTTTCTTCTCATTCTTTTTATTTTAAGTGAAATCAGCTAGATGCTACAGATATTTGTGATGTGACAAAATAATGATTCACTGCACAGAACCAGAGTGTCCTGGCAGCAATTTGCAGGGGAAATAAATACAGGAGCAATCACAAGTATTATCTTCCCAGCCAGCATGATGTGATAGAAAACAAAGAATTTCACAGCAGGGAGGAAGTGTCTCTCTAGAGTGAGGGAAGTATGATCTTTTCTGCTTTCTAGATAGAAACTTTATGGACTGACTTCCAAATTCAGATATGCACCTTTCATAGAACAGCCTATGACCTCCCTAACTTTCAAAAGGAGCTGTAATTAGAGCAATGCAATGATTTTTCCCACAATTTTTGATATATAAGAGAGTAGTCCTTCCTGCTAGATAAACTTTGACTGCTTCTCCTAATGCCCTTTCTTTTTATTGAACTCGTTTTCTATGTTTTGATTTCGCAAAATAAGTAAGCAGAATTCAGGCAATTAATATATTTGAGTAATTATGTGAACAGGTCCCCTGTAAAAAAAAAAAATGCATGTTGGCTGACATTTTTTCAATGTCACAGAAAGTATTGAAAACAAACAAATGTATTCATTATTAACTATCTGCCAAGTACTGTGCCAAATACTTTTAAAATATTGACAAGAAACTAGATATTGAAATTTTTCCTTTAGAACCAGAAGTGAACTGAGTGATGAATGCTAGGACTTGAACAGGTAGACTCATTCCCTGGTCAGATGCTGGTGCCACCTCCCATGGCACCTGTACCACCATCACTTGATGCTGACAATGTGGACTGCCATAATGAATATCATCTAAGAAGATCCTGTGTACAGCATCTGTTTTGTCAGCTTTTCATCATGGTGACCAAAACACCTGACAAGAACAACATAGAGGAGGAAAAGTTTATTTTGCTTACTGTTTCAATGGTCTTAGTGCATATATGGCTGATTCCATACCCCTGGGCCCAAGGTGAGGCAGAACATCTTGGCAGAAGGATCTTGTGAAGTTAAGCAGCTCAGCACATTGACCACCAGGAAGCAGATAGCTCCACTCACCAGGGACAAATATAAACCCCAAAGTTATGCCCCTCTTTAACCTACTTCCTTAAGCCACAATTTATGTACCTATAATTACCACCCAATTAATGTATCGGTGGAGTAATCCACTGGTTAGGTTTCACCTCTCTTGCTTTTATCATTTCATTTTTAACCCTTTTAAAAAATATATTTTTAGTTGTAGATGGACATAATGCCTTTATTTATTTTATATGTGGTGCTGAGGATTGAATGCCTTTATTTATTTTACATAAATAAATGTGATAGAAAACAAAGAATTTCAGAGCAGGGAGGAAGTGTCTTTCTAGAGTGAGGGAAGTATGATCTTTTCTGCTTTCTAGATAGAAACTTTGTGGACTGACTTCCTAGAACCTCACACATGCTAGGCAAGTGCTCTACCACTGAGCTATGACTTCAGCCCCTGAACCCTCTTCCATTGTCACACACATGAATTTTTGGGGAACACAACATATCTAAACCATAATATTCCACCCCTGCATCCCTTTTATCCCATTTCATTACATATTTTCTCTCATCAAACTTAATTTTGGGAAATGATCTCTATCAACTGTCTTCCTAATAAGTAAGACTTACCTGCCCAAAATGCCTATACTCCTTGACCCATCTTTCACTGATGATGGAAATCTATTGTGGGGATCCAGATATAAACAAGATTAGAGGGTTGCTGTTGTGGTTGGAATAGCAATAGGAATCATGGTAGTAGCCAAGAACTATAAAAGGAATCCTCAAGACTCTGTAAAACATAATAAAAATCCAATGATGGAGCCCACCCCTCATCTTATAGCTATAAAAGCTCAGAAAAAGGGATAAAGCAACCTTCAGTTGGGAAAAATTGCTTAGAAAGGACTAAGGTTTATGTTCAAGTTTAGCTATCCAGCCAAACCAGTGATCTTTTCACTAGATTACAAAATTTAGTGAAGAGTTGGTGAAGGAGACAGAGAAAGTGCTGAAGAAAGGAGTAGGACAAGTTCCAGGAGATGAGTATATTTTAAGGAAACTGAAAGGAGAGTAAATTTCAAGTAGGAATAATTTTAAACAGAATCTAATATTTCCGAAAATTCAATGAAGTTAGAGGCTGAAAAGTAATAACCTGATTTGGTTATTAAAAAGTCACTGGAAATCATTGAAAGGGCCATTTTAGGAAAAATAAAATGGGACATACATTGAAACCAGTGGAAAAGGAACGATTGTGGGAAATAAAAGTAATGGGAACCAGTCCTCAAAGAAAGAACAAAAGATGCACTGTAAGGGTTAAGAATGGAAGTGACCTAAGGAAGTTTATAGATGAAGAGGAATAATTTGATGTTAGACAAGATCATTGGATACTGAGGTGTGGGGAAAAGTTGGAAAAGCACAGGGAAAATATAGGAATACTCTGGGGTGGATAGAAAAGAAATTAGAGGAAGTTTCTTGGATTTAACTGTCTTCTCAGTGAGGTTGGAGCTAAGGGTACACACTGAGCCGGAGACCGGTAAGAGTGAGGATGAGATTGGAAACCTTGGAATACCTGCTGTGGATAATGTGAAAGGGCAGGAATTCTCCATGGAAATTCTCTTACCATAAGGAGACAAAAGTGAAAAGGGTGTGGAAAATTTGGAATGTAATCTGAGTTATTAACACAGAGCTTTATTTGACTAAATCTTGATAATTGCCATGTCTTTCATCAAGATTTTGTGACAACATCATCAGATGTGATAAGAATCCAGGCTGGTTAGTGCATTTTGTAATGCCATGAAGCAGGCTCTAAGATGCTCCCAGAAATCCTTTGGAGAGAGCCCTTTAATCTTGCCTGACACAAGACGGAGTATGATACACACACAACACACACAGACACATGTCACGACCCCCTTGCCCGCAAGGAAGACGCGACTCAGGAATCTTCTTTCAGCAGTTTATTCAGGCCCTTGATATTCTTCTAATGATTCTTCTACTACCCGGAATAATAATTGGATGCCCCTCCCAGCCTTAATAAAGCACCTCGAACCCCAATGCAAAGCTGCCACGTGTACCCTTCTCACAGGGTGCTAGAAAATGACACGCCAACTTTCTCTGATAAGGAGCTGGGAACACGCCAACTCTCTTTGATATGGAGTTGTCCTTCACAGACCACAACGGAGCCAGCGCCATCATGTAATGGCGACCACAGTCCGCAGGAACGGCTCACCACAGACACACACAAGCACAAACACTAAATTATTACTTCTTTAAGTATGGCATTGGAACAGGAAGGGTAAGTAAAGATGAAAGGCACAATTTCTGCTTCTGACAGACTCAGACTCTTCTTGGGCAGGCAGAGTCAGACCTCATGGGAAATAACCGGAGCACTCAGGGTAAGTCATATGTCAACCATAGTGCTGAAGAAAATGGTATGAACCAAGTGTCTGAAGGATGAGTGTTTGCACATAATGCAGATATCATGGGCTGGCTGTAATCACAGAGGCTTCCTGTTTGGATATGAACAAAGAATATTTTAGTTTCCACAATTAAGCATTAATGTTCTTTTTACCTAGAACAAATAATTTAAGTGATTTTTCTATTCTCTGAAGAAATAGAGCAAAGTCTGCAGTGTGACACCTCAGGAGTCAGTTGAGGTTAATTTAGTATAGATGAAGCTTGCACTTTGTAAGTAAAAATACACTTGTTTATTACTTTTATCTCTTGATAAATCAGGAATTGGTGTATTTTTTTAAATTGTGGGTCCTTTCACTGTGCATGGTTAACTGGCCTATATCTTGGTAATTATTGCAGATTTTCTTTCTCTATTTCATTAGGCGATTTGATTTGTACTTTATATAATTACAGTATTTGTCTCCTCCTTTGTTCAATGCAAAATTACAATCATTAGTTCTGCTACCTGAGGCTCATAAATGAATATTTACTAAAATAAAAAAATAAGCCACTGAAAGGGGTATAATTGTATCTGAACCAGAAAATTTCCATTTCATATCCATCATCTTAATTTCATTGTGGCTGCTGAACTTGAAATGAAAAGGTACAAAGGCCCCAGGGGAAGGAAGAACAGTAACATCATTACATCTTTATAGAAAATAAAAGTTCCTAAGAACTTGGTACAAACAAAATATTTCTCTTTCCACATAGTCTACACCTCCAAATTTGGTCATAGTCAAGATCAAAAAGTAGGGACAATGATATTGATATTAACATAAACAAGAAGAGAAGGGGAGAAGGAACTAGGAAAGGGAAGACTATTTTGATATATCTGAATGAGATGTACGCCATTTAAAATAAACTCTCAACTAACAAATATCCTTAAAGTTAGTTAAATTTGCTTTAAATCTTGTTACCAGTTTTGATGACTAACTTCATGAATCAAATTGGCTAAACTGTGATGCCCAGATATTTTCTCAAATATTATTCTGGATATTTCTGTGAAAGTAAATTTCAGATGAGATCAATATTTCTATCACTACATTTTTGGGGGATGCCAGAGATTGAGCTCAAGGGCACCCAACCACTGAGCCAAATCCCCAGCCCTATTTTGTGTTGTATTTAGAGACAGGGTCTCACTGAGTTGCTTAACATCTCACCTTTGCTGAGGCTGGCTCTGAACTTGCGATCCTCCTGCCTTAGCCTCCTGAGCCACTGGGATTATAAGGCATGCACCACCATGTCTGTCTATATCAGTCAATTTTGAGTAAAGCAGATTACCTTCTGTAATGTGCGAGAGCTCCATGTAATCAGAGGAGGGCCTGAAAAGAAGAAACACTGACTTTCCCTGAGCAAGAAGGAATTGTGCCTGCAGACTGCCTTGAGATAGACTGTAACTCCCCACCCCAAATTCCCACCTCTAGCCTATCATGCACATTCTGAACTTATCAGACCTCCACAATTATGTGAGCCAATTTCCTTAAAATGAATCTCTCTATATGCATATGTACATATTCTGTTTGTGCTGCTTCTCTGGAAAACCCTAATATACCAGGGTAAACATTTTTTTAGTAGTAGTATCTTATTATTGCTGTTACTTTAATTGGAAAATAATTCCATTTGAATTGTTTTCAGCAAAGCAATGAGAAGAGTATATTTATAATGAGCTGAAATCTGTAAATTTGCTTATAATCTCTCTCACATGGACCAAAGTCTCTGAGTATTTCCCTAGAGCCTCCCTTTCCTTTCCTCTAAGATGGCAGATGGGTGGGAAGAGTTGCAATATCTTGCCAGTGTGTTATTGAATATGTAACACCCTCACTTATTTTTTAATAAATCCTTGATATATTTAAAAAATTTATTTGTTCTAATTAGTTATACTTGATAGTAGAATGCACTTTGACATCATACCTAAATGGAGTATAACTTCTCATTCTTCTGATTGTACATGATGGAGGATCACATGATCATGTAGTCATATATGTACTTTGGGTAATGTTCAGTTCATTCTACTATCCTTCCTAACTCCATACCTCCTCCTCTCCCTTCACTCTCCTCTGCATAATCCAAAGTACTTCTATTCTTCTCTATCCCCCACACCCTTATTGTGAATTAGCATCCACATATCAAAGAAAATGTTAGGCCTTTGGTTTGGGGGGATTGATTTATATTACTTAGCATGATAATCTCCAGCTCTATCCATTTACCTGCGAATGACATCATTTCACTCTTCTTTAAGGCTGAGTTACACTGCGTTGTGTATTTATAACACACTTTCTTTATCCTTTTATCTATTGAAAGTGGGAGGGGGAGGGATGAAGGGAGTTTGGATAATAGGTACTGAAACACAGCTAGATAGAAATAATTAGTTCTTGTGGGATGATCATAGTTCAGAGTAACCTGTTATGTATTTTTATGAATCACTACTACAGAGGAACTCAAAATTTCTAAACTACAAGACAATGATAACAAGATAAAAATATTAATTACACTAATTTGATCAGTACATACTGAAATATCACACAGCCTCACAAATAAACACAATTATTATGTGCTAATCAAAAAAGTTTTTAAACATTTAAGGGGAGGAAATATTAACTCCCTAATTTGCTCGATTGCTCCACCACTACACAGGCCATAGTTGTCTGGTGACTACTCCATGATTCTTTCCTCATTCAGAATAAAAGTTGAATCCAAAGAAGACATTGCAGGAGAAGTTGGCTATTAGAGGGTGTCTTTGTGCCAGGATCATTGATTCCTTAGTCAGCAATGCTTATAGATGATATGCATATAGTTTTGAGGCCAGTTATACATATAGGTTCAAGATAAGCAATCATTTTTTTATTGCAAAGAACTTAGCCATTGACTCTCTAATCTTTAGGTTTTTTTCTTAAACATTTTTAGCTTGTTTTTAAATCCACGAAAGGTGACTGTTAATAATATAGTCATGCATAAGCCAATTATTAGATTTAAATGAAACAATAATCTAAATTACATCTAGTGCCTGGCACACTGTAAATGCTCAATTATTGCTGGTTAGTTTCATGCCAGGAAGGTTTGCCTGATAAAATAAAACATAAGTTCTAATATATCCCATTAATTAATTAAGACAAAATAATTAATTCTTAATGGGATACATACTCAGTATAGAAACCTAACTACTTCTTAACATACTCCCCTTAATATGTTCCCCTTCTGGTAAATTAACTATTGTAATGGTCACTACCTCCTAGAATTATTGGAATGGGGTTAGATAATGTATTCAATATGCTTTGTAGAGTGCTTGGCACATAAAAACAATAAAATATCTTTTTTAAAGACAAACAAAAAGAGCATATTCCTTGTGTATAATTAAGGGTTAATTAGTTAATTAATTAACCCTTAAATTAATGTTAAATAATTAATTAAGGGTTCACTCATCAATCAGTTGACCAACCAATTTTTATTCATTACTTACTATGACCAAAATTGTGCAGGTGCGACATAAATCTGCACACTTAAAACTACAAGAGCTAACAAAGTAGAAGTATATGCCAAGGGATAAGGAAAGTAGCTTTCATTGTGTCTCAGAATTTTTTTCTATAAATACAAAGTGTTTCAGTTCTTTCCCAATTATTGCTCCAAAAGGGACATAATTTCTGTCTAAGGGGCTAGCAATTGAGAATTTGAAAGAATAATGACAACAGATTTGGGTGTTTAAAAAGGAAAAATGTGACTTGGGTAATTTGATGGTGATTTCTTTTCAAATTGGGGAGAAAAAGAGTAACTAAAAACAGCAGAGTTTTCTAATTTGTATTTCACTTATAATGCCACTGGGTGTTTCCTGAAATGTTAATGACAAAATTAGCTCCATGTGATGTGAAAAAGAAACCATCCAAAGGCTTAAACAGGAAGGTACCACAGATGAAATAGTCCCCACTGTGTGTTCCAGATTGGAGCAGAGACACCAGTGAGCTAGAAGCAAAAGAAAAATGAAAGGGATTATAACTGTAAGCAGTGGTGTTTGGGAAACATTACCAACCATGTGGTAGAATGGAAAAGCTGAATGTGAAGATTTAAGAAGTGTTAATAAACAATGGCATGGTGCTACTGTTCACTCTAAAATAACACTTTGAACTTCAGAATCTTACTTTCCTCCTACATAATACACACACACACACACACACACACACACACAGAGAGAGAGAGAGAGAGAGAGAGAGAGAGAGAGAGAGAGAGAATTGTTTAGGAAGGGAACATCAATTGATCTCCATTATCATTAGATCAAAGAAAACAGAAATAGATAGGTAGCTTAGCTATATGTCCCCAGTGCTTCTTGAACATGAATGCACACAAAGATCATTGAGAACTCTTGTTAAACTGCATTAACTGTAATGTTAGTTTATTCATTTTTTAAATACTAATACTACAACAACAACAACAAAATGTGAACCCTCAAGAAAATTCTCACCAAAGATTGAAACCTTTGTCAAAGCCTTTTAATATTTATTCCTTCTTAGAAGATCACAGAATTCCCTCCACCTCCAATCTTAGGTATCTTGTGTTACAAAGCTAGCTTGGTGGTATATCCTGAACATGAGTACAGGTAAGAATCACCTGGAGATCTTAACAGGAAGATTCTGAGTCAGTATTTCTGGAAGGGGGACAGATTCTGCATTTCTAAAACATGCCCAGGTGATGTTAATGATGCTGGCTTGTGGACCACCCAGGATTACTCTCTTCAAATATTCTTTCCCTTGGCTACTTCAATTCTGTGGATGTAGAACTAGCAATAGAGTTACAGTCATATCATTACATCCTTAGCATTGTTGGTTCATGCATCATACATAGAAAAATATTGTTTTCCTTTTCAATTTTAGCTATTATTTACTTATTCATACATATTTTGATAGTATGTAGTAATAATGACTAATATTTGAGTGTCTGCTGTGTTTATCCCTCCCCCCAAGACTCCCCCTCAGTGGTTAGGCCAACAGTGGCTAGGTATCCTAGAATCTAGTCCTGGCACTTCCTCTGGGATCTGGGTCTTCTGGGGCCACAGAAACCAACCAAGACACCCAAGGTGATGAGGGAATGAACAGAAGTACAGATGTCAACCAAACCACCTTGGAACTGTTCCGAAACCATCTGCCCTCAACCGCACAAAGGCTGGTTTGGAATTGGAGAAAAATTCTGAAAGCCATGAGTGCTTAGCTGAAAAATGCTTCAGAAATCATAAACTCATTTTCCTCAATCCTGTTCTGCAGAAACTGAGGACCAGGAGAGACATTCATTTGTCAAATACTCTGTTACCAAATACTCTAATGACCCAGTGGGCTTTGTCTTCTCACTGTGGTCAATCGGAGAGCCAGCCTTTTGTGGACCTTGTATCCTAAAAAGGAATCCATTTACAGGACTTAACAGTGTTTAAGTGCTTCCCTCAGTTCCTAACTATAGATTTGGCAATACCAGATGGTGAGTGACTGGGGTTGCCAGTGGCAGCCTCTGGCCCACCTTTTGAACTAACTTCTCTGAACCTTTGCTTCCTTTGGTGTCAAAGGAAAGTTAATTACTCATAACTCATGGACCTGTGAGAATTTAATTGGACTATTTGTTTCTTTTTGTGCTTGATACATTGTAAGAGTTCCTTTCATTTTGAATACTAGTCCCATATCCAATATATAATTTGCAAATATTTTCTCCTTTTCCATATCTTTTATTTTTCAAATTCTTGATGATGTCCTTTAACACTCAAATGTACTTAAATCTGATGAAGTCCAGTTTTTTTTCTAATTTATTGCTTATATTTTCAATGTCAAATGTAATAATACATTGCTAAACTTAAGGTCACAAATATTTACTCTTAGGTTTTTCTATCTAAGAGTATTATGATTTTAGTTCACCAAAAATCAAAATCTTACCTGCTTTACTCAAAAGGAGACTTTTAAAAATCTATTCGTTATCATCTTTCTCTTATATTCCATGTACCTATGAATAATTTTCCCCACCAAAAATCCACTTCCAACACTCTGAAGTGTTCATTTGCATCCAGTCAATGCACTCTTTTTCCTGAGCTACTTCCATTCTGCACAGCAGCAACTTTGCTTTGTAGAACTGGCTGTAGAGTTACATACATACATACACATGTACATACATCAGAGTGCATACGCATGTGTGTGTGTCATTACCATGATTCAGGTATAGGGATGTGTAATTTTAAAGAAGAGAAACCAAATTAAAACAGGGATGGATATATAAGGAGAAGAATTTCTTCCCTCTCCCTGTTTTTTTTCAGAAACATTACTAACAGATACTATGTTCAGTTACTTGAAAGATGGCCTTTTCCTTACATTATTAATCTTCATGAAATCCTTATGGAAGTGACAGTTGCAACCAAGCATTTAAAAATTCTGAAAATGCCAGCCAAAGTTGTGCTCAACATCCCATCTCTGCCATTAGGACTGTTTTGCCAGCTGCTTATTGCAATCTTTCTCAGCTTATAAGTGAATGGCTAAGTTTTAAGATGAGAGAACATTTGGGAATAATTTAAATTCAGCTCAATTTTTCTCTGGGATTTGGACAATGGTGTTCTCAATATAGATTTATAAGCAAACCCAGTAAGCAAAAGTATACAAGTTATTTTTTTTATGAAACAAAGGCTTATCTTTATGCACTGAAGCCTTGCAAAGCTCAACTCGAAGGAAACATTTATCCTGAATTTTTGCTCAGCAGGAAGTACTCATCTAACTTAATCACTCCAAACACAGTCTGCCTGGAATCCACTGAACCCTACAGAATTTAAAGGGTATGTGATGATTTGCAAGTATTCCTCGGTCCAGGGAGGTGTCTGGGAAGTAGAAACCAGAAGAGCATCCTAGTCAAGGTGGGGGAAAGGACAGACAAGATGGAATAATTAGATCTAAACTGAAATCTCATTTGAAGGATAATTGCTCCTGGAGTTGTACAGTTGAAGTTAAAGTAGAAAGGAGGTAGAGAGGAAAAAAGAAGGAAAGCCAGTCTGTTATCAACACTAGGGTTCTAGCTACAGTGAAATTAAAAGGTAAGCAGACAGATTCAATCCCAACCTGACCTGAGGAAGCCAGCAGTTTGTCAAGTTGGAGTTAATACTGGGATATTGTAGAGAATAGTCTGGAATAAAGAAGGGGGCTATATATGTGCCTAGTCTTGCAGGTTCTTTTTCAGTAATTTTAAAGAATCCACAGGAAACCATTGCTCTGGTAAGCATGGGAAGATATATGATGACCAAATCAGGAAGACTCTTCCTTTTCATTCTGTATTGTGGGGCGATGGTGGCAGAGGGGAACCAAATAAGGAAAATGTACATAGTCCTATTTTTTAAAAGAAACAGAATAAAAGGATGCAGAATTCTTGTGAGGCTATAACCAGAAGAATTGAATAAATCAATTTATATTACTTAAAAATTTGATCTCACTTCTGTGTAGAAAATGGATTATAAAGGGGCCAATGAGGCCAGTTAAGCATTTACTGCAAAAATCATGTGAGAATCAGTGCTGACCTGAGCTATAATGTGTAAGTGTAATATGCAGGTGTAGTGTGTGAGTATAATTGTATTGTGTAAATATAGCTGAGAAAATGGAGAGAAGAGGTTATTGGGGGTATTTTTGGAAATAGAAGCCACAGGACTTGTTTCATTAAATGTGGAGGTAAACTAAAGAGAGGGAGGGAGGAGGTTGCCCAAGTTTTAAATTCCTAAGTGGGAACATGGTAATGCCATTAACTGAGATGGAAATGATGATTCAATGTGATTCTAGTCAGCAGTATTTGCTTAAGGTTGTGCTATTCCTCAACTGGCAGTGTTAGAGATAAAAGGAAAATTAAACCATCTCAGTCAAGTTCTTTTCTCTTAACCTCCCCTAAGAATTAGGAAGTAGCATTGGTAGACTCTGCCAGATGTTGAAAATGCAAATGTTTTAACTAGGCTCTGCAGCAAGGAGAGCCCAAATCAACATTGTCACCAGAAGACAGAAACAACTCTCCAGATTCGTTCATACAGGACAACCCACAAGGTTGAAAATCCATCTGTGCAGTGTGGAGGAGCAATGCCAATGTTGAGGCTTCCCACTACTATCAACTTTACCATATGAAACCAGTCATTATGACCGTGTTACATTATACTCTCCATTTCCCTTCCCCTGACTAATATAATTGCAAATGAAGCCACATTTTCATAGAATTGCTTTGAATTTCTTTTGGTCAAATAAGGCAAGTCTCAGCAACTTAAGTTAGTTTAGCATCCCTTCACAAGTTAGATGAGCACTTAATGAAAAAAACATGGAGATTTCTTTCCAATTACCAGAACATCCTTAATGATCTGGAGATTAGCTATAGATCAGAATAATAATTGAGGGAGGAAAAAAATGAGATTGCATTAGAATTCTTTCAAAATTAACCTGAGATGACTTTTTAAAAAATGCAAGCTCAGGGTAATTCATTTAGGGTAGAAAAAAATAAGCTTCAATTATCAGATAAGAGAGAACCAGGCAATTATGGGTAAATGACCTGAGTAGCAAATAGAGGGAACTCGAGGTTAAATATGAGTCAGCAATAAAGGGGTTTAAAGTTGAAGCATGAGGCCCTGAGAATAAATTCAAAGAGGAAACTGGTAAGTTATAAGGGTAGGGAGCTAAATTTGAACCCTGAGAATTTGAGATAGAACACGTCCCAGGAGAAAGGAAAGATTCCCTTTCATAATAAAGGCTGAAATCAGAGGGCTGGTTTGACCCAACTTTGTTAATAATAAGCTATGAAACCTCAGTAAATCACTTAGCTTCTTTAAGCTCTAGGATTTTGTCCAAAATATGTGTATGATTATAATGTTGAACTTATGTTCATTGCTTTAAGAAATTTTTTTTTGAAATAAGTAAATTCACTATAAAGCACACTCATAATAGCTACAGAAAGTATTATTGAAGAATGCAAATCAAAAAGGAATATTTTGGGATATGCAACCACAGAGGCAGAACCAGATATCTAACTTGTGGAACCCACTGCAAAATGTTCCAAAAATATTAAGAATTTTAAGATTGTAGTAGTAGAGCAAAAAACCAAGTGTGGGGATCACTATGCATGAGCCCAAAGAGGTGGCATAGGTTGCATGTCTGTGAAGCTGAACTTACAGAGAGGGACATGCTAGTCGCAGTGGGGTAGAACTTATGTATGACTGCTCCAACAGTTGTCTTACAGCATGAAGTATAATTTCTCTCCTGGTAGCCTCCTGCAATCTGAGGGAATGGTAAGAACCAGTAAAGTACTGGGAGATCTGGTTCCAATGAATAAATAAGAAAAAAGAGTATGTATGACAACTGTCTTAGATATTTGAAAGTCTGCTGTAAAGAAAAGGGACACGATATTCTTTATTATTCTAGAGGGCATAAGTAAGAGAAAATGTACCAAGGAATATTTTATAAAAGTCAACATATCGAAGCACTTTGAAACAGACAGAAATGGCTAATAATGTGACATAATAATATTATTGTCACGTAATCAGGTCTCAGTTATCATAAGTTTTCAAGAGAGATAAAAGACCACCTGCCAAGGATGTTGCAGAAGGAATCTCCATACTTAAAAGGGGTTTGTATGCTTAATCTCTAAGCTTCATATTCTGTATTTCTACCATAGAGTCACTCTAGAGCTGAATAATAAGAAGGTTTGGGGAGGTGAAGAGCCACAGGAATAGAAATTATTCTGGTGTTGCCTACAGAGTGAAAGTGGGGATGGGAAATGGGCAGGCAGGAAGCAGGTGTCTAGATAATATCTAATAACAACATGAACATATTCAATGTACTTCTCCATCTAAATTAGAAATTTAGAGTCAAAGAAAATCAGTGCTACAAAGTCAAAGAAAATCAGTGCTACAAACAACATCATAAATCACCTAATCCAGACTGTTGAAAAGAAATCATAATATAAGAAAGAATAAGGCTTTTTCTCTGGAAGTGGCATAGACTGGGAAGTCATGGAAACCTGCTGGAAGCATTTCCTGTCTTGGTCTGGATGATGTTAATAATATATATATTTAATATTGATATACTCTATGCATTTAGCATTTTTTATGTAAAAAGTTGAAAACATCAGAACTTCTGATATAAGGGCTGGGGTCCACATATTTCACCAGTTCTCTCAGTGTTTCTTATGCACACAAGATGTTGAGAAATATTTCAAATTACAGACAAACAGAATAAAGCCCAGGAAAGTAAATTGATTTTTCCAAAGGCCACTCTGCTAGTTAATGGAGCTCTCAAAAACAGGACTTCTAGGAATAAATGCAGTAACACTCATAATAAACCATGACAGTTGGCCAAGTCTACTGACTGATCCAAGGCAACATGACAGGTTAAGGGCAGTTTGAGGCCAAATGAAACTGAATATGGTCATTACTCTAAACCTTAAAGGGTGTAAAAAAGCCAAATTAAGACTATTTGACTTGCATTTTCTGGGTAATTTGAAGTTATCAAATATTCTTGAAGGTAGAAAGCTAAAATAAGAACCAGACCTTGGGAATAAAATGGATGGATGAAAAGAGTAGATTGGATTATGACTATAAAAATCCAGGGTGACAGGAAGATCACTACTAAATTAAGATAGAAGTAGTAATGCATAAAAAGAAAAATATGCAACTATAAAAGTTTGTAGGGAGTATTCATGGTACTTGGTAGTGATAGCAGTAAATATTTACATTTTCTAAGAATTTACTGTTTTTCAGATGTATTAATTTTATCATTTGACCTTGTCCATAACTCCAAGACACAGGTAGTGTCATTATCCCATATTTTGTATATGAGCAAATGAAAGTAAAGTTAGATGATAAATAATATATCAAGATCAGAGCTAGTAACTGGAAAACTAGATTTTTAACCCAGATTTGTTTGACTCCTGTTGTTACATTATAGAAAAAGAAGGCAAGAAGAAGTCAAAAGACAGTTTGGAAAACCAGGTGACAGTAAACCGGTATTCACGTTAAAAAACATAGAACATCCTGAAGAAAGAACAGATTTGATAGCAAATAGGATGAGTTCAATTTATTCACTTTGTGTAAGAGGGTCATTAATTTCTAATATGTTCCTACATTAGCATGTGTTACAATATTACTGAACAAAGGAGAAAGGGACAAAGCCGTGCTTTAGTAACTGATATTTTATAACCTACTTTGCAAACTTTTTGCAAATAACTAGGTTCATTAAAATGCATCTAGCAAAAAAATTCTCCTGAAATGCTAATATGCCCTCTACAAAAGAATTACAGGAATTACCATATACTTTCATTTCTTTTTCACATTCTGCACCCAGGTTCACCTTCTTTTGGGAGCACCAAGCTTCAGAAGGTGTTGCTACCATATATATGCTGATTGTACATGACAAGTCAATGCATTTGCCCAAGACTAGCAAGATATCAAAGTATTATGAGCTGCATTGTGTCTTCAAAATTCATATGCCGAAGTCCTAGCCCCCAGTACCTCAAAATGTGATTGTATTTGGAGATAGGTAAAAAGGTAAAAGCACAATAAGGCTAGGTGGCCCTAATCTAATATGACTGATATTCTTATAATGAGAAGCTTAGAACACGTACAGAAGACCACGTGAAGACCCAGAGAAAAGATAGCAATCTTTAGGACAAGGAGAGAAGCATCAGAAAATATGAACTCTGCCAATACCTTGATCTTGGAGTTTCAGAACTGCAAGGCAATAAATTTCTGTTATTTAAGGTACCCAGTCTGTAGCTTGTGAGAGCCCTAGCAAAGTTATACACAGTATATTTCACATTATCATGTAGAATCCACAATGACCACTGGCTTACATTAGAAATTATTTGTGTAGCATTGCTGTGAAACTAACTTGTGCAAGCCGAATCTGAGATATTGATAATATTAGCTCCAGGCTCTTACCTATTGAAGTGCCCAACTAGCAATCTTCCATTACTGTTTTTTTATTGTCTCCATCAAGGTGGCTTTTCTACAGAATGAGCATAGTTGTTGGGAAAAGGAAATACTGTTCATATTCTAGTTTGAGGATATTGCCTGAGAGAGTTCTGCTGGTGCATGACTTCATTTTATCTGTCCTCCATATGAATGACAGGGATTTTCTGTATTCCTTGCACTGACTTCCTTTGATGTCCTTTGTAAAATTATCAGGGTAGAAGACACCGCTAGTGGTTGTGAAAGCTCATCCTTTAAAATTAAGGTTAAGCAACACAATATATGAAATTGAGAAAATAAGTTGGAATCGTGAAAAGTGCCTGATTCTATGACTTGGCCAAGGAAATAACAGAATTGTTCTGTATTTATCATATTGCAAAAAAAAAAAAAAAAACGATTTTTATGCTGTCTAGGGAAGTGCCAAAGTCATGAAGTTTAACATTAAGCAAAGTAAAGTAAAAATAGAAAGATTTCTTCTTAATAGAATCAGACATTAAGGGGGGAAATCAGCATATAGGAACAAATGGCCAATGATTCCTAAGCCAATCTCCGGGAAAGAGGCATTTCCAATTATAATGTTCTCAAAATTATAGAAAGATGAAACAGGAACCAGTGAGGCTAATAATGTAAAGTTGGCAGAGCCGAATTTATATTCACACCTCCAGTGGAATTGCTATTCCTCAAACCAAAAATGCCACGTTGCAGTGTTCTCTACCAGGAAGTAGCTGCTGTCAGTAATACCGGCTGTTCATTTCCTTGAAAATTCATATATGCTTTTATGTAATTTTTTAGGTTACTACCATTTTGTTGATTTTATGAGCAAAAACTGTGCATATATCTCTATTGGATATACACTCAGGAATGCAACTATGGGCCAGCACATGAATATTATCATGTAATAGTTAACACCAGCTTTTCAAAGTGGTCAAAAATATATATTCTCACTGCATGAAATTTCCACATCCACATCTTCTTTTGTATTCCTTGGATAAACCCTATTGGCCCAGAAGATATTACTATCTTTGTATATTACTCAGTTTAATCAGATAAGATTAGGTTAAAGATATTTGTATCTGTGTTAATGAAGGATATGGGTCAGTAAAATTATTTTCTTGTTCTGTGTTTGACTTCTGAATCATTCTAGAGTTGTACAGTGGGCTTTGTTCATCTACTATGAAAGAGTTTAAGATTGACATTGCTTTTATCTAAATAATTAGTGAAATTCACTAATGATGCTATCTCAACCTGGAATTTTTTTTGTGGATAATGTAAGTTACAAATTCTAATTCATTAAAAGTACTATTGAGACTTTTTGTCTTCTTTCTTTCATACTGGTAATTTTTATCTTTGATGAATTTGAATTCATCTAATTTTTAAAATTTATTGCCATATAGTTTTTCATAACATTCTCTCATAGTTAAAAAAATTCTTCTGGGTGTGGTGGTGCATGCCTGGAATTCCAGAAGCTCAAGAGGCTGAGGCTAAAACATATCAAGTTCAAAGTCAGTCTCAGCTTTGTAAGGCCCTGAGCAACTTACTGAGACATTGTCTCAAAACTTAAAAAAGCAATTTAAAAAAATTCAGAGGGCTGGGCATGTTGCTCAGTGGTTAAATGCCTCTGGGTTCAATCCCTAGGACAAAGAAAAAAAAAATTCCTAGTATCTACGGTGTTACACCCTCTTTCATTCTTGATACTGATATTTGGGGTTTTATCTATTGTTTACTTGATCAATCTAGCTGATTGCAGAACCAAATCTTAGTTTTATTTATTTTACCTTTTGTTTAATTTCTGTTTTCATTGATTTCTACTGTTATCATTGTCATATACTTTCTTCTTCTAAATTCTTTGTTATTTCTTAGCTCAACATAGAAAGTCAGATTATTTGTTCTAAAATGTTTCTTATTTCTAAAAGTCAACATTTAAACATTCCTCTCTCAGTAGTGCTATATCAGCAACCCTCAAAACTGAAATTGTTTTCATTATTGTCCAATTCAAAATATTTTTTTGAGTTTGCCTTGAGACTTATATTTACTGTGAACTATTATGTAGTATGCAGTTTAATTTCTGGATAGTCTGATTTTATTTCAGATATATTTTTGCTGTAAGTTTCTGATTTAATTTTTTATAGCCAGTGTAGATCATTTTAATCCTCTTTAATTCATTGGGATATGCTTTATGGCTCAGTGTATAATTAATTGTATTTAACATGTCTTGTGAATTTGAGAAAGGGTCTGCTAGTCTTGGGAGGGGTGTTCTACAGTGTTGAGTGGATCACGTTGGCTGTTGGTACAGTTCAGCTCTTCGATAACCATGATGAGTGTCTTCTTTTCTTGCTCTTTTCTTTGTTGAGAGACGACTGCTGAAATCTACCTGTAATCCTGGATTTCTTTATCTTTCCTATGAGGTCTATAAGTTTTGCTCCATCTATTTTGAAGTCCTTTATTTTGTGCCTGCGCTTTTAATATTTGTGCATCTTCTTGAGGAATTGCTTACTTTTTAATTATGACATCTACCTTCTTATTTACCATACTCATTATCTTAAAATCAACAGTATCTGATAACATGACCACTCCTGTATAGTGTGTCATATCTTTTTGTCCCTTTTACTTTTAAACTCTTTCAATCTAAATGACATCACTTATCCATCATATCAGATTAGCTCTTGCTTTATTATCTAGCCAATAATTTTTCCTTTATAACTGAAGTGCTTGGTCATTTATATGTTTGTAATTCTTTTAAAACATAATTTTGATAATATTGATGGATAGAAGTGAACAATCACACTATTTTCTATTTGTTAATTATCATATTTGTTTCTTTTTATTTTGTGCCTTTATAATTAATTGAGCTTTTTAGTTTTCCATTTTATCTTTTCTATTTATTTTTGGCTGTTGCTTTTAATTTTTAAGTGGTTACTCTAGGGATTAAAATATACATCCTTAATTCAAACATTCTACACTGAATTGTAGTTATATCATTTTCTGTAAGACTGTGACCATATGTTTATGTACTATTATTTTTATATTTAATTTGTATAGATGTGATATCCTAATTGGCATCTTTCCCTCCAAGTTGAAAAGTATCTCTCTAGCACTTCATCTAATATATAGTTCTACTGCTGACAAATTCTCAGCTTTTGTTTGTTTGAAAATGTCTTTATTTCATTTTCTCTTTTAAAGGATTTTTTGATAGAGATAAAATTTTAGGCTGATGGTTTTATTTTTTCTTTTATCACTTTAAAGATGTCATCCTTCTAACTTGTATCTTTTGCTGCTGAGAAGTAGTATTCTCACTGTTGTTTATACATCTTTTTTCAATGACTGCTTTTTAAGATTTCCACTTCAACTTTGTTTTTCAGCAGATTAGAGATGAAAAACTAGATGTGGCTTCCATTGTGTTTATCCTGTTCAGATTATGTTGAGGTTTTTTGATGTGTGCATTGGTATCTTTCATTTGATTTTGAGGAAAAAGTTGACTAAATTTCTGAAAATACTTTTCTGTCCCAAAATCTCTCTCTTCTCCTTTTGAGACTCCAGTTACACATACTATCACAGTTTCATGTTGTCCTTCAAACAACTGAAGTATTTTATAGATTGATTTTATTCTGTTTTCTCTCTGTGTGTCAGTGTGTGTGTACTTCCTATTGCCATTTTTAAAGTGACTAAATTTTTATTTTGCAATATCCATGCTATTGTTAGACCATAAAGCCAACTAGTTATTCTATGTAATGTCCTTTTCAGTTCTAGAAGTTTTATCCAGCAATATCTAGTAGTTAATTATTTCTCTTATGAGATTCCCTCATCTCTTTAGTTATTGTGTCTTTTACTTTAAGCTTCAGAATAGAGTTTTTGTGGTCCTGTGGACAATTAAGAGAACCCAGGGACCTCAATTTGTACCTAGTGGATAAGAGATTTTGTTTTATTCCATGCTAACAGCTGTTCAGCATGGAATCCAAAGCATGAGCTGCTTTTTACCTACATTTGATTCTATTAACATTTTGTTGAGATGAAATTCACATCATAGCCAACTTCAACAATCCAATGGCATTTATTACCTCTAAAATGTTGTGAGACCATCACCTTTAAATAATTCCAATGTATTTTCATCATTCCAAATAAAACCCGCTACCCATTTAGCAATTTCACCCCACTCCTCCCCAAAACTGGAAATCACTGAGTTATATTCTATCTCTACAAATTTATCTATTCTGGATATTTCATATGAATAGTATGATACATATGTGACCATTTGTGTCTGTTTTTTTTCACTTCAGGCAAAAAATTTGTAAGTACAGACATATATGGTAGCATGTATCAATACCACTTCATCTTAATGATTGAATGATATTCCATTATATGTATATACCACAACTTGTTTATTTATTTACCTTTTTATGGACATTTAGACTCTACTTTTTCACTGTAGTGGATAATGTTGCTGTGACCATGTGTCTAGATATATTTGCTTGAATGCCTGTTTTCAATTCTTTGGGGTATATACATTGGGGAAGTATTGCAGGATCATATGGTAATTACATTTAATCTTTTAGGAACTGTCAAATTGTTTTCTGCAGTGGCTAAATGGTTTTACCTTCCCATGGCAATATACAAAGACCACAGTTTTTTTCATACCCTTACCCACACTTGGCATTTCTCTTTTTGTTCTTTTTATTATGGCTATTCTAGTTGTAGAAAGTGGAACCTCATTTTAAAAAAATTGTTTTAATTAGTTTCACATGAAAGTATAATTCATTTTGACACATTCTGTACACAAATGGCACACAACTTCTCCCTCCTCTGGCTGAATATGGTGCAGAGTCACACCAGTAGTATAATCATACATGTATTTAGGGCAGAAATGTCAGCTTAGGAACTGACTTCCTTAATAAGACTCCTAAAGCACAAAAAATAAAATTAAGAATCAAAAAATGGGATTGATTCAAAATAAAAAGTTTCTTCTCAGCAAAGGAAACAATCAATAATGTGAAGAGAGAACCTACAGAATTGGAGAAAACCTCTACCACATGCACATCAGATAAAGCACTAATCTCCAAGATGTACAAAGAACTCAAAAAAATTTACCATCAAAAAACAAAACAAAACAAATAACCCAATCAATAAATGGGCTAAGAAACTGAACAGACCCTCCACAGAAGAAGAAATACAACTGATCAACAAACATATGAAAAAAATTTTCATCATCTGTAACAACTAGAGAAATAGCAAATCAAAACTAGTATGATAACACAACCACATCATTGTCCATTTTGATTTGCATCTCCACAGTCACTAATTATGTTGAGTCGTTTTCATGTAATTCTATTATTTTTCTTCTTTGTAGAAATATCTATTCAAGATCTTTGTGTTATGTATATTTGTATTGTTTAGTTGTGAGAATTCTTTATATGTTCTGGTAATAGACAATTATCAGATCTATGATTTGCATATTTTTATTCCCATTTTGTAGGTGAGATTTTCACTCTCTTGATAATGTCTTCTGATACACAAAACTTTTATATTTTGGTGTAATCTACTTTTTCTTTGACCACATATTTAAGAATCTGCAAAATCCTAGGTCATGAAGATTTTCTCCTATGGTTTTTGTCATTTATATATACACACACACACACACACACACACACACACACACACATCTATACATACATATATCCATATCCACAAACACATATATATGGATATGGATGTATGTATGGATATATATATCCATATATATCGACAAATGCCCAATTGTTCATGTAAAAAGTGGCTTTTTCAATTCATGCCGCATTATATATGTATATTATATATGTATATATGCATACACAGTGTTATATGATGCATATATAAATAAATATATGTATATATCTATATGTGTATCACTTATTAATCTTTTTAAATTTTTTAAAAAATTCATTTAGTTATTTATTTGTTCTACTTTGTTATACATGACAGCAGAATACATTTTGATTCATGGTACACAAATGGAGCACAATTTTTCATTTCTCTGGTTGTACACAAAGCAGAGTTATACCATTTGTGTCTTCATACATGTCCCTAAGTTAATGATGTTCTTCTCATTCCACCATCTTTCCTATCCCCCTGATGAATCTTTAACATAGTGTGAGGTAGGGTTTATAATTTGTACTTTTGTACTTGGGTATCGTTTTCCTAGAACAATTTGTTAGACTTCTCTTTCCCATTGAATACTCTTGTTGTCCTTGTTTAAAATTCATTGGCCATAAACATAGGATTTATTTCTGGACTCTCAATTTAATTCCATTCATCTATTTGTTTATTCTTATGCCTGTATCACATTGTTTTGCTTAATGAAGGTTTGTAGCAAGTTTTGAAATTAGGAAGAGTAAGTCCTCCAAATGTGTTATTTTTGAGTATTGTTTTGACTCTTCAAAACCCTTTGCAATTTCACAATAATTTGAGGATCAACTGTCTCATTTTGGCATATAAGTCTATTAGAATTGGTATAGGGATTTTATTGAATCATTAGATGACTTTAGGGAGTATTGATATCTTAAGAATATTAAGTCTTCTAATTCATGAATACAAAAGGCTTTTCCTATTGTTTATTACTTTCTTTCAGCGAGACTGTGTAGTTTTCATGGAATAAATCTTTCTCTACCTTGTTTAAATTTATTATTAGAAATTTAATTTTTGGACATGATTAAAAATGGGTTTATATTAATGTTATTATCAGATTTCTCATTACTAGTGTATACAAATAATTGACTTTTCACGTAAAACTTTACCTTGCAACTTTTTAGGGCATATATATCAGTCCTGGTAAATTTTATTGTGGATTATTTGGGATTCTTTTTTATATTTGAAAATAGAGATAGCTTTCCTTCTTTTCTATTTGGAAGTTTTTATTTCTTTTTTCCTTTTTAATTACTCTGTCTAGCATTTCCAATACAACATTGAACAGCAGTGGTTAAAGGGGGGCATCCTTACTTAGTTTCTGATATTAGGGGGAAAGATTTCAAATTTTCACTATTGAATATAGTAGCTATGGATTGTCCATAAATGTCCAGTTGTCCACGTGAAGATTGTTTTCAAACTTTTGCAAAGGTTGTATTCCTTCTCATGGATTATCACTAAAGGCTCTATTCCTTCAGCTTTTGTTCAGCTAATTCTTTGACAAGATTTCCTTGAGCACCAGTACTTCATATGCACATTTACAACTCTGTAATAGCCTTAAATTTCTGATTATACTGAGCCAAGAGAACAGCCGAATTGAAAGCTTAGGGTCTTCTCGGGTATGTTTTTGGAGTATGCATCCAGTCATATGAATGCATGTGGCTTTATAAATTCTTCCTTATATAGGGTATGCCCTAATTTCCCAAAGAAACTCTTCCCAGATTTTGTTCCTGAACTTTAGACTGGGTATTGTAAATCTCAACTGTCACCAGCTGGCTGGGCTGGCAACTAAAAAAACACAAACACAGAAATACCTTTTTGGGGGGTGTCAGGGATGATGGCTCTGATACCTCAGGTGCCCGCTCCCATGCTGGAGGGCAAGGAGAGCAAGAGAGGCAAGGGGCAAGAGAGAGAGTTCAGCCTGAACCTTTCTATTTATTGTGAAAGAGACATTCGATAGAAAGTTCCACCCAAATTAGGGTTTCAAAGGGTAGAGTCTTGCTTGGTGATGTCTTGTGGTCAGTAGATTGACTGAAATCTTGGCAAGTCACACCCATCTCAGGTGCTGTGTGGGATCGCAGGCAGAGTGAGAGAAAAGGCACACATGCGTCACACAGCCCCAAAAGCGCGTAAGGCCAGACCAGTCCCCTCATACGCTCAAATACACATAGCTCACACACACACAGCCCATAGATGGCTTGCAACATCAACTATAGGATACTGACCAAGTGGCTTCAGGTTTTTATTTGCCTTAAAATGTTTTTGGACAGTGCAGTTGGCTTTTCTGCCTTGAGTGAATTCCAAGTTAAGCAAAGCGAAAGATAGTCCTTTGTGTCAATCTCTCAAGTGGTCCCTAAACCGATTGGAGCAAAAAAAAAAAAAAAAATGCAATTACTTACATCACTCTCTTCTAAATAATTTTAAATAAGCTATTGAATATCTCATCTATAAATCCCCTATAGTTAATACAAATGCCTGATCCATGTTCCCTAGTATGATAACAGAAGACACTCCTCACACAGCTAAAATATGACTTTATTTGGATGAATGTCTTTATATTGAAAATGACCTCTCCACTTCATGAAAGTATATGTCCCCAGTGATGTTAGCTAAGCAAAATTCTGTAACTAAACTAGTTCTGTGCTCAAGTTCTTGTTCTTTTCCTCACAATATAGAATTCTGTGCATTGTATATTCAACCAAACATTATGTTTGGGTGATTTTTTATTCTATCATCTCCATCCCACTTCTATAGGTCTTTCAGAGAGAGAAATTCTTATATTAAAAATTAATAAATAGGCATGTCTCCTAAAATAATGTGTTTTTTTTGTTGTTGTTGTTGTTGTTTTTTTTTAACCTAGGTGATTCTTCCAGGATGCTCCTTTGGGGTTGGTATTGTTGTTTGTAATTTGGAGCAATAAAGCCACGGAACACGGTGAATCTAGAATTCTCATCTTGGTCCCTATGCTCCTTTTATGATTGTCTACTTTGGTACCTTTCCAAGGATCACACTGAGACGTTTTACCTGGTTTATGATGTACTTATGGTTTTATTTTTTAAATGAGTTTAGCCACGGGGACCTCCCAGAGAATGAAGATCTCATTTAGGGGATAAATTGCTCCTTGCTTTCAGAACTCAAGAAAAACTTCCCTTCTGCCAGTTTTCTCCTCACTTCACTTCACCTAATTTGTTCAGCAAATCTTGTGTGCAAATATGATATCCAAATCACCATGTGGGAGGGGCAGCACACAGGCTGGGAATAACAGTCTGTGAATCAATCTAACTGCTGAAGTATTAACGTGGTCACAATCACCTAAGGTGAGAGGATTGGTTTTAGTAGCCACTTATTACTAGATATCAAGTGATTGATAATTCCACTTCCTGAAGGAGAACAAACTTGCACCGGTTTGTTTCTGCTGCATCCGTAAAGCAAAGAGAGGTGCCACGGAGTGGGATAGGTACACTTGAGCATGGCAGTTTAATCCACCTAAGATGCTGTAAATGCCAGCCTAACAATTGTAGCAGAAAGAAAATTTCAAGAGGCTGAAAGTTCCCAGTGAGTTCTAGAATCAAAGCTTCATGTTTTTAAAGTTCTATTGGCCTACACCCCTTTTATCTATTCACCTAAGTGCATCCTAGAAGAAAGGTGAAAATAGCCTTCTGACTACTTCCCACCCCTTGATTTCAACTCTACTTTTGAAGCTTCCACATCAAAAAATATAACTTGTAAAGAAAATGTCAGTCCCCAATTTATATGAAGTCTGCTACCATGTCCCAGCCCCCTCTAAATTTCAGTCTTTAAAATAACAGAAGTCCTGCATACTGTGAGACAAATGATCTGGAAGCATGGAGGAAAAAAAATAACCTAAATTCCTGGAGGTCAGGTGCACCGAATATATAAATGTGAAGTGCTAATGTGTTCAGAGAACCTATAGGAAAATGGGTAAATGTGTAAAGGGTGAATTGCCCCAACTGGGTACTCATTCCTAACCTTCAAGGGAAAGGACAGAGGCAGAGAACCCACTTGCCTGTTATACCAGCAGCCTGAACTTCTTGCTCATGCCCTCTCTTTCTCTCTCTCTCTCTTTCTTTCTTGCCTTGGTGACCCTGTAATGGATGTGGTTTATAATAGACATAATGCCTTAGGAAATAGTCATTTTGATTAAGCTATAAAGCTACCCACTTGTGAGAAGAAAATAGTCAGGCTCTTAAATCCTGTAGGGAGAACAGACCACAGGGCAAGCCAATTTAGTTTAAATAATTTAGAGATACCCAGTGAGAAGATTACCCCCTAAATATTTAAGACCCTGAAGGAACAAGTCATTCTCAGTTGCTCCATGTTTTCTCTCCGAAAGAATTTTCACAGAGCAGTTGTGACTCATCTGTGGTTCTGCTTAAGTCCTTGAGTCTCAGAGCTTAGACCCCAGGAACCATCACAGGATTGAAAAACAAGATAGCCAATAGTCTCCTTTTCTCTTACCTTGAAAGAAATGCATCTCTTGACTTAAGATAACTGTGCATCTGATGAAATGTACTACTGTGGTGTGTAACGCCTGTAGTTATCTAGCAGACCCTCTATATGAGAGCCTAATATCTCAGGTAATACAAGTAGACTGCCATGCTGAGGGTAGTGAGGCACAAAGAAATACAAGAACACTGACACTACTTTCAAAAGTATGTCATCAAATTAATGAACAGAAAGAAGTGTAACTTGAATACAAACTACTTATGTTGTATGTAAGTAAAACCAACAAATGATATTTGAGCTGGACTTTGTGAGTTGAAATGAATGAATGCAGAATTTTTTTTTCCATGATGAGAAGTGTCAGGGCTAAGGATTGTCACATATCATTTCTCCTTTCCAGGGTCCTGACACATGGTGTACACTCACAGAACATCAATAAAATAAGAGAGAGAGAAAAAAAAAACATTTGCACAAGCATCTTGCACCTCAAATGCAAAAATTTTGGTTAAATATGCTCAATACTGATGCTAATGTGGGCTTTCTACATGTCTTAGTCTGGTTTTTGACACAAGAATAGAGTACCACAGACTGGGTAATTTAGAAACAATAGAGTTTGTGGTTTGGCTTGTGAATTTGGAGGTGGGAAAGTCCACCTTTGGAGGTGTGTGCATCTGGTGAGGGCCTGCGTGCTGTGTCATCCCATGGCAGAAAGTGGAGGGGCAAGAGAGCATGCAGAAGAAAGAAAAATCAGATTCACCACTTCGGGCTCTTTCATAATCAGCATTCATCCATTCAGGAGCGTAGAGCCCTCATGACCTAAATACTTCCCATTATGCCCCACCTGCCAACCTACTTGCATTAGAGAATAAGTTTCCAACACATGAATTTTGGAGGACACTTAAACTATAGCACTTCCCCTCAAATTAGAGAACCAGGTCTTCAGTCACATAGGAAGCAAACAATTCTGGCAAAAACCACTCAGGAGTGTTTCCTGTAAGAAAAGGAAGACCCCAACAGTATTGGATAAAGAAGTAAAAGAGAATACAAAGGCAGGTTCCTGTTCGTAGGCAGAGTAGCTACATCCATAATAAAATATCATTTTTCCCCCATGAAGAGAAGGCAGTAAGGATAATCTGGAATCAAAATTCAGCAAGCTGTGTAAACTAACAGAGCAATCAAAAATAGAGGGATTTTTGTTTCCCCTATTGCCCTGTCCACTTTCTCTTCATTAAGTTTAACCAAGAAGGTTTTTTTGTTTGATTGTTTGTTTGGTACCTGAGATTGAGGGATGCTTAACTACTGAGTCACATCTCCAGCCCTTTTTATATTTTATTTTGAGGTGTCTTCTTAAGTTGCTTAGGGCCTCATTAAGTTGATGAGGCTAGCTATGAACATGCAATCCTCCAGCCTCAGCTTCCCAAGCCACTGGGCCTGGTGTGCACCCTGTGCTAGTTGCTACCAAGAAGATGCTTGTGCTAGAGGATGAAAAGGTAATTAACAGGTCAGAGTTTGAATATCAATATTTGAATCTCAATAGTTGCAGCTGACATCCTGCAACTATCATCTTAAAACCCTGAAATCTTAAAAATGTCAATCTTTCTGGGCACGGTGGTGTATGCCTGTGATCCCCGCAGCTCAAGATGCTGAGGCAAGAGGATCACGAGTTCAAAGCCAGCCTCAGCAACAGTGAGGCACTAAGCAACTCAGTGAGATTCTGTCTCTAAATAAAATACAAAATAGGGCTGAGGATATGGCTCAGTGGTTGAGTGCCCCTAAGTTGAATTTGGGGTGGGTGCCCCCCCAAAAAAGTGAGTCTTTTAAAAAACCTGACATCTTAACCTTATGAAATAAGAAAGGGTAGCATCAGTACAGTGGAAGAAAACACTACAGGGAGGAGTAGGTACCCTTAAGCAAGCAGCGTGGGTCAGTGAAGCTGAGTGTGTGTGAGAAACTTTAAGGGACTCGAAACCTTACTATTTTTTCATGAATTCTGACATCAAAGTCTAATGTCATTACAAGTTTTATTTGCAACCCATGTCCCTTTGTATCTGTGGAGAAAATAAATAATGTATCTGTTTGCACATACATTCTTCTTACAGAAATTTGTATGCGATCACTCAGAATACAAGAATAGTGACCTCCCAAAAGGAAAAAAAAATGGGAACCCTTGGGCATGGAAAATAAAAACCAGGGAAGGACAGAGAAAGAAATCATTGTATCCTCCTAAACCCTCTAAATTAACACCCCGGGAACAGGAATGATGATTGTAATTTTGAAATCAAGCAGGTTCAGGGACCCCAGGGTACTGACTCGCAACCCTCTCTTTGTCAGGAAAGACCAGGAGTGGGTAGCTTCTTGAACAATCTCTGAAGCTGACATGAGCCTATTTATTGGTGGAAAAAGGAATAAATAAGAGAGAAAAAAAAAACTAGGCAAGAGATAGGCATCCCTCAGCTCCCTGGATTAGGGATTGGAAAATCCCTGTTTATACCCAGTTGGCTGAACTGGGGACTGCAGGCCAGCTTGGAGGCAGCCATTGTGGAGCCTAGCAGGAGCCAAGGGCCATGAGGAACTCCTGACTCAGACATGCAGACCCTAACCCCAGCAAGGAACTGGGTCAGGGCAAGTCAACTGACGGGGAAGGGGCATAGGTGTTGAATGTAACAAGAGCACAACCACACATTTCACTGACTAGATTTCCACAGCTGCTAGCAGAACACTGAATTCTTCAAAGGACAAAAAGTCATCTGGCCACAAACCAGGCAGACCCTGAGGTAGAACAAGTTTTGTGTGCAAACGAGTCACTCCTCCCCTCATTGTGAAAAAGACATGTAGAGTTTCCTCTGCAGGCAGACACCGTAGTGGTAGTGAAAACTGAAGGAAGTAATCCCAGGTACGTTGAGTTGTCTTACGCAGGATCATGAGAGCCAGGTGGAACTGACTTCAGTGTCATCATATTGGTAACTTGAAATCAGTCATAATGGGAATAATTATACCATGAAAACTGGAAAAGGCTAAAATCAGGTCTTTTTTCCTTGAAGAGAGCAGATTGTTAAATTTTTACTAGCATATCACTGCCTAATCCTCACCTCCTCCTCCCTACCTCAAAGGTAGAAATGTGAGGGGAAGAAAGGACATATTTCCTTCTTCATAACTGGCATATCAGCAAAATCAGCAAACACCTGGAGAAACTGCTGCTCAGAGTATATTTCTAAAAAACAGAAAACAGGCTCATTCTAAGTAAGACGTAGAGTATAATCCTATAAGATAAAGATGAGCTAGCTTTTGGAGCATTCTAAACATCAAGTCAAAAAGACTGACCTTTGTCATTTAATCTTAAGAAAATATAAAGCTGCTAGCAGAACACTGAATTCTTCAAAGGACAAAAAGTCATCTGGCCACAAACCAGGCAGACCCTGAGGTAGAACAAGTAAATTTGAAATCAAGCAGGTTAAGGGACCCCAGAGTACTGACTCCCAACTCTCTCTTTGTCAGGAAAGACCAGGAGTGGGTAGCTTCTTGAACAATCTCTGAAGCTGACATGAGCCTATTTATTGGTGGAAAAGAGTAAATAAGAGAAATGAATATGGGACTTTCACCCTTTTAGGACATAACAGATTAGGTGAAACAGTAGATAAGAAACAATGTTTCTAGAATCTTTCAATGAGATTTCTTAAATAGTCCAAGAGTCAATTGATGAAGGAGTGGGAGAGTGTATAGAAACTGCATTAATCTGTTTTTTCAAGACTATAATAAAAATTTCTGAGGCAGGCTACTTTGTAAAGAAAAAAAAAAGATTTATTTGGACTTATGGTTCTGGAGGTTCAAGGTCTAAGGTTATCATCTGGACTTCTTGCTAATATATGGCACTGTATGACTCAAAAGGCAGAGATCATGAGTGACTCTATATGTCTGATCTTTGTCCCTCTCCTAATAAAGCTACCAAGATTTAGACATGAAGCGCCACCCTAATGACCCTATCTAAATCTCACCACTTTCTAGAGGCTTCTCCTCTAAAAACCACAGTGGAACTAAGTTTCCATTTTTTTAAATGTCATTAATATACAATGTTGGTAACAGCGAGGTTAAGCAGAAAGATCAGAAATGGGTGAAGAAATGCAGACTTATAGTAATAAACATTTAAAAATTTAGCTATATCTAAATATTAGCTATATAGCCCTGTTTTTCTACTGAGATCAATTTTTTTTCATATTTCATGTTAGAGCTGCATTATACCCAAAGAATCAAGCGGATGAATCTCCAACAGTTAGCTGGTGTTGTTATAAGGTAGATTCCAGGTTCTGATCTATTGAATCCGAAGCTCTAGAGATGGCTCCAGGAATCTGTGTGTTAAACTGTCATTCCTGAGTGATTTTTATGCATAGGAAATCTGAGATCAGCTTCCCCAGTTTCGACACTATGTAGTGTCGTCTGGTACTCCAAATGGATGTGATGCCCAACTGAGATTAGCTGGAATAGGATGAAGCTATCAGGTATAACTGCATAATACATATGGTTAATGTAAATATAAAATAGGGGTTTCACTTTATTAACTTTATTGGCCACAGATTGCAAGCTTAATGCTGTCTGAAAGAGATGGAGTTCCTCCATTATTCCACTTGCCAGTTCACAGTCCTCTTCCTCAGGTCTCGGGTGTACAAATCACTGTTTGTTTCTTAATTATCTGAGTTATTGCTCTTCTATATCTATGCCGATTGCTTTTGGCCAATCCCTTACTCACAACGAGGTGGGAGAGTGACCCCCTCTGGGCCTGTGGAAGAGGTTGTTTGATCTAGCTGTCTCCAGAGTCAGAGCACACGGAGTTTGACTAAGGTTCTGATACTCACTGGTTTTATAACCCCCGTAAATTTTGAACCTCAGTCTCCTCATGTATGAAATGGACGGGGAAAATAGACCTCCTTAGAGGTCTAAAATGAGATGACATGCCTCATACACCATCTGTTTAAGAAACGCTAGTGCCTAGTTTTCACATCTCTCATTTTCCTTGGTCTAGATCAGAATGACTGTCCCGGCAGTCATCCTCATTAGCAAGGCAGAGGCCACTCATCACTCTCCAGGGGATGTAGTTCAGGCAGCCGTTTTGTCAGCTTGCCCTCAATTTCTCTTTTTCCATGCCTGCTGTATTTGAAAGAAACCAATTCTCACAGCCCTTCTCCTCTTATTACCTCACCCTCCCCTCTTCACTGGGCTTCCCACTCTTTTGCTAGGTCCCCTTTTCTTTTCCGACCCTGATACCATCCATAAGTGTGACCTGGGGCCAAGTGTCCCTTCTCTCCAGAAGGACTTTTTACATTCTTACAGTCAACATCTGGATTCGGAGATGCTCTCATGTTAACATTTGTCGCAAATACAAATACAGCTTTTTTCTTATATCTCCACCATCGCGTGCCTGCTTCAGGCCACCAGCACTTTCCAGTTAAGGAATTTTGTTTTCTTTACTTTTGTTTCTCCACAGTACTATTCTTGATACCATCTCCCCTCTTCCCAGGACCCATGTCTCTGCCCTGTCCCTAACCCCCTAGATCCTCTATATTGCTGAGATAGTGCTTTCTGATGTACACATTTTGTTGGGGGTGGGGGGTAGAATGTTCATGTTAGCTTCACAACATGCCTCTCCACCTGGAATAATCATAATACCCTTGAAAATGTCTAAAAAAAAGCATGACAAAATTTTTTGGAACGCAGATTTTATTTGAAGATTTAGGAAATGAGGAGAGGAAAAAGGAAAAATATAAGGAATACAAGTAAATCATTAGAATAACAGTTTAAATTTAAATGCATTTGATTATAGTTTGGTTTATGTTTATCAGTCAAAATCCAGGCAAACACAAATGGCATAACCAAATGCAGAAGCAGAGGAGACTTTAATAGAGAACAATTTACAAATGTAGAATTAATTGTGACCAACAAGAAGATAGTGACTCATCCTAAATGCAGGGGCCTATTCCTTACTCGAGACTTGAAGAAAGATAAAATGATCTGCTGCAGCTTAAAGAAAAATACCACTCGGTTGGATCTGTTACATCTGACAGAGGAACTATTGAATTTGTAACCCAATAAGGAGAGAGTAAAATGGATAAGTACCCTGACCTCTCTATTGATGTGAGCTCTGCTCCCCCATAGCCTCATTGGTCAAATCCAACCCTAAGCCAGAGAGCAAGGGAAGCCTAAGAATGCTCTCCACAAAGGCTATCTGGGGTCCAGGGAAAGCCAGGGCAAAATGGTAGCAAGTACATCTGGAGGAGCAATCAGAATATTCATCCCTGGGCAGAAAGCAAAAAAAAAAAAAAATGCCAATTTTGTAAGACCAAGGAATGAGATTTGAAATAAAATTTGAGATTGAGAAAAATACATTTTAGTTTATCACTAGGTTCAGAAGAGAATCTCAGGTTTTCTGCTTATTGAATACCTAACAAAGGGTAGAAAAATAAGACTTAAACAAAACAAAATGGTTTTAAGCAAGCTGAATGATTTTGTAGTGGGAGTACCATACTTTCACAGGATGCACAAAATGCCTGTTAATCCATCCTATAGTGTTACTAAAGCCCAGCACCAACTGTGAAGCTGTGACCAAAGGAGTCAACTCCATCATGTTCTGTGGAATGTATTCCAGAGAACTTTTGCATCTCTACAAAATGATTTATCAGATTCATTTGGGAATCCTTAACCATTACATCCCTAGTGTGGAGATTCATAAAGTGGCTAGAATTCTAAAGTTTCTTAACCAATAAGCTGATTCAAAAAAAAAAAAAAAAGAACTTTCAAATTCTGTAGCCAGATTATCTGATTTCAATCTGAACTTTACCTGATTAGCTGTGTGACTTTGTCCATGCTTAATTTCTTGAAACTTTGTTTCACCATTCATGACAAGGGACCTTTGCTTTGCTTTCTTCTTTGAATGGTGATGAAAAATTAAAGAGAAAAATTTTCAAGTGGACCTTGATATAATATGCACTAAAAAAAATGGCAGTCATCAGAATTAGCAGTGGTGGTAGTAGTAATAGCAATACAACATTAGTATTTTCATCACCTTCATTATCATAGCCCATTTAATTTAAGATAATAGAAGCCAGAGTTTCCCAAGCCAACTTGAGCAAATCATCCTGAGACCCTAACATGGATTAAATTCATTTGAAATTGGTATTCTGTTGAGACATAGTAGTTGGGAAATCCAGGCCTAGATTTCCTCTCCCCAGACAAGGAAGTGGGTCTCAAGAGTAGAACTTCTCCAAACTCAATCATCTGGGAGTCTTGTTAAAATGCACATTCTGACTCTCTCTCAGTCTGAGGTAGAGCCCAGAATTCTGCATTTTTAACAAATTCCCAGATGGTGTTGATATTTTTGCATGCGGCTGCATTAGAGAGTAAATAAATAGACCCTCCACACACAACTGTTGCTCCTCCAAAATTGAACCTCTGGCTCTGGGAATGAGAGTTGCCAGACAATGCTTTATGTGTGAAATAAACCAAAGGAATTAGCACTCTGAGCAGCTAGGGCAAGAAGACAGGCACAGAAAGGAGATTCAGAGATGCTCAAAGACAAACATCATCCATTGCATCCCATTTCCAGATTAGCTTTGAATGTCACATGCCTCCCAACACCCACCACATGGAACTCACCTAATGTCTTCCTATGTGCAGTTTCATCACAATATAGTTTTAACAATATCTATCTCACAATCATTTGAAAAACTGTAGAAGTCATGTATTCTCTGTCTTATCCTAAAAATTACACTAATCTGAATGACTTCACAGAAAACAAGGTCATTCTCTTCAACAGGCAGGAGATAAAGCCTATTAGTATTTTCCTTGCTTCACATCATGATGGCTTTTCCCACTAGCAAATGGAAAGAGTGGGTTTCCATGTGCACATGGGCAGAAATACTGACCTAGACTGCTGTGAATTTAGAGCTTTTAATAAGAATAGGAGAAAGGAAATGGATGGAAAGTCATTTTTTTTTCTGCCTGACCTATGAAGCAAAAGAAAGAATTATTCAGAATCAAGCACCCAGGGTAATATATACTTTTCTCTTTAAAAACCTGACAATTACTAGAGCTATTTCTGAAATGCTCCAGTGGTTAATCCATCCCTCTGCTCCAAAGATTCTAATTGGTCTAACATGCTAAGGGGTTTAACCTTGTAGTTTCTGGAAGCCAGTAGAATACTTTCACACTTGCTTCTCTGCCAAACAAGCTGGTCTCCTCACTTTTTTTTAAGACCTGGAAAGGCTATATGTAACACATGATGACAAGAAGTACAATTTCTAGGGTTGGATAAAACAGAATCCAGATTCTCTCTTCCTAGTTATGACTTTGGACAAGTTACTTTAACTCCAAGAGTCTTCATTCCCTCCTCTAAGTAAGAATAATAATAAGGCCCCATCTTAGTGTTCCTCCGAGTATGCCAAGTTTGCTAGTGAAATAGTATCCTCTGCCTCAGGCCAAAACCAGTCATTCATCAAGTCAAAAATATATCGACTGAAATGTCACTGTAATGAGATGATAGAGGAGAAAAGAGACTCTCTCAGTGGAGGCTTCCCTGTGATATTTATAAGGATTTTTATTAGCTTTCACACAGTTCCTTACCATTGCTTCACAATCCAATTTTTGTTAAACATGTTTTTTTCTTTCTTTTTTTCCTTATCTGAGTTGTAGTTATCCCTAAAGACAATAACTATTCCCTTATGGCTTTTGTAATCTCCACCCATAGTAGTTATATAAAATATTATTAAATGCTTTTAAACTCTAAAATCTAGTCCCAAAAAATATACATAGGGGTTGAAAAAAATCAGTAGCAAAATATTTACTAGCTGCCTAATCTAATTTTCTCATTTTGATTTATTTTCACAACTCTGTGGTGGAAAAGATATCAATCTTTCTTCCTTTCCTTCTTTACTGAGGATTAGCTTCCTGTAGTAGGAAATATCTTGAATGCCAAATGGAATTCCTGAATGATCTTTCAGTCTTTAAGGAATAACTATGTAGTTATCAAAAGCAACAAACCCTAAGAGTTCTGCATAAGGACCAAGAATTCTAAATTAATAATTTGAATAGCAGAGTTAGACAGGGAAGACTTTTTAAAAGAATGAATTTTGTACAGGGATTGTGCTAATTTACCATAGAGTGTGACTAACCTATAACAGTTCTTGATGTGAAAATATCTAAGGACCTCACACTTCAACTCCACAAGAAGCCTTAACATGCATCTTCTTGATAGAATGACACAGCCAATTAACTTACCATTCTGCTCCATAGAATGTACACCCTACAGTAAAAGGAAGGAATTTAGCCTTTCACTGTCTACTTTATATCAGGTATAAAATGATGCCACTTACATTGTATACTTTTTAGATATTAGTTGTCCCCAAAAAGCTCATGTATGAGACAATGCAGGAAAGTTTCGAGGTGATATAATTGCATTATGCAATCCTTAACCCAATCAGTGTGTTAATCCCCTGACAGGAAGGTAAGCTGTTGCTGAAGACAAGGGTCTTTGGGAGTGTGCCTTTGGGTATAAATTTTGTCCCTGTGAGTGGATGAGTCTTTTCCTCTGCTTCCTAGTGCTATGTCTTGAGCTGTTCTCCTTCACCACACTCTTTCACCATGATGTCCTGCCTCATTTAAGACACAGAGCAATGAAAGCTGGCTGTGAGTGGACTGAGACCTCTGAAATCATAAGAGCCAAATAAACCTTTCCTTCTTTAAAATTTTCTTCTCAGGTCTTTTACAGCAGTGTAAAACCTGACTTAAACACATTGTTTTAATTAATACTTATAACCCCATGATTAAAATAAATTCAATTATTTTCATTTTACACATAAAAAATGATGCAAACTCATAGATATCATGATGTGTCCAAAGTTTTACTAGTTACAGATGAATATTCAAATTCAAATGTCTTAAGCTCAATAGCCTTTAATCTTTTCTCTATATAATTGAATCAAGTATGACCAGTGGTCTTTCACATAGTGGCCAGTCGCTTTTGTTTGCCATTCTAAGCAATGTGCTTCCTGATTTAAGAACAAGTGACTTTGAACCATTTACCACTACAGATAGCACACTGGAATCAATTATCTATACCCTTTAAAACTATGATCTGTGCCTTTAAGGGAATGTTTACCACACTTTAGAAAATATTGCTCTGAGAATTTCCGACCACATTTAAAAAAAAAATCCCAATTCTTAATTAATTCGCATCTTACTTTTTTGGAACTATTCAGTTGGCATACTACAGTGTTCCAGAATGTAATCTTTGCTACTTTTACATCCCATCCTGACTTCCAAGACCATGATGAATAATTGTGTTCTTCTTCTTTAAAATAACAGTTTTACTAAGATATAATTCAGATATGATGAAATATATAATTTAGTGCTATATTCACACAATTGTACAGTTATCATCACAATCATTTAAAAAATATTTTCCTTTCTCCAAAAAGAAACCCATACCTTTTATTAGTGCTTCCCCATTCTCCCATCTCCTGGACCCTTAGGAAACCACAGAACAATTTTCTGACTCTACAGATTTGCCTATTCTAGATATTTAATATAAATGAAATCATTCAATGTGATCTTTTGTATCTGGTATCCTACCCCTAATTCCATGTTGCAGAATCAATCTGTACATCATTCCTTTTTGTTGCTAAATAATACTAATTGTATGGAAATATCACGTTTTCCCCCCACTGATCCATTGTTAGACATTTGAGTTCTTTCTACTTTTTGGCAATTAGAAATACAATGCTGCTGTAAATATTTGTTTAAAAATTGTTTGTGCATATTTGTTTTCATTTCTCTTTGGTATATGCCTAAAAGTGGAATTGCTATAATAATTAAGGGTTTTAACAGTACTTGGGGTTCTGTTTTAAGTAAACTTTTTGATGATAATCATTCAAAAACACAGTACCTGACTTACAATGGTTTGGCTTATGATTATTAACTTTATGATGATTTGAAAGTGATATGCATTTAGTAAAAACTGTACTTTGAATTTTGAATTTTGATCTTTCTCTGAGCTATCAATATACAGAACCATACTCTCTTGAAATACTAGAGGCAGCAAGCACAAGGGTAAATAACAGATAATCTACAGTGTACTGTGTCGCTAAACGATGATATTTGATAAGTTAGATGTGTTAAATGTATGTTCAACTTACAATATTTACAATGGGATTATCAGGTTATAAGTCTATAATAAGTAGAGGAGCATCTGTAATGATATTTTGTCTCACTCCACTCATCATAAAACTAGCCAAAGAAGTCTAAAAGAATTCATCACAGAAAGTTTCTTCCTGGGGAGAAATGATAAAATGATTAGTCAACAAAGAATGAAGAATCTGTATTCTGCCACCAGCTAGATAGATGCCTGTTTTAGTCAGCTTTTTTGCTGCTGTGACCAAAAGTCCTGACAAGAACAATTTTAAAGGAGAAAACATTTATTTGGGGGATTATGGTTTTGGAGGTCTCAATCTGTAGATGGTCCACTCCATTTCTCAGGACCTGAGTAAGGCAAAACATCAAGGCAGAAAAGCGAAGTGGAAGAAAGCAGTTCAGGACATGGCCACCAGGAAGCAGAAGAGTCTTTTCACCAGCGACAAATATAAAAACCTACGGTCTGCCCAATGACCCATTTCTTCTAGCCATACCCACCTGCCTACAGTTATCACTCAGGTAATCCCTATTAGAAAATTAATGCATTGATTAGGTTAAGGCTCTTACAACCACAATCTTCTCACCTGTATTGTTTCCTGCATTGTCTCACACATGAACCTTTGAGGTCCCTCATTGAAATTATAACAATGCCCATGAGTACATAACTACCTGCTAGCCTCCATTATTCTTATTTGAAAAATGAAGAAATTAGAATTTTCATTATCCAGCATCCTTCCTCACATTAATATTCTGTAATTCTATAAACTTATGTGAAAGCATTTTTGACAAGTTAAAGACATTTTTAAAATGTAAGCCATTATTATCTCATCTTGCCTCCTTGCTGAGAAATGGCTATGTCCTATAGTGAAATAACATCAGCATTCAATCTTCAGGAAAAGTACATGCTAAATAGACCATTTTCTCAAAAATAAGACCATATTCTCATGCAATTCTCAGGTGCTTATGGGACCTCTCAAAGGACGGAACAATGTATTTATTTTTCTCTATGAAATTCTATTTCCTTGAACAAAGATAATACTATAAGAGGAACTCCTGTGTTTTCTCTATGTAATATATTTGCAGAACTTCCCTGGAAACAAAAATGGCTTTGGAAAAACATTGAGCTCTATCCTCTGGGGTAACTAGAGTCAGAGTGAAAATATCCCACAGAGAACTGCATTGCAGCTTACAGGAAATGAATACTATAGCAGAGAAGATTTTAAGTTGTAGTTAGCTATGATAAGCATGGAGGAAACATAGCAGAACATATCAGTATGATTAGACTTGGGAATTACAGGTAGTTTCTTAAATATCCCCCATTCAAGTAAGAAATGAATTGAGATGTAGTATCTACTGCTATATAGCACCACTCCTAATGTAAAAGATTTTTATTGTCCCTCATGATTTTGTGTGTTGACTGGACTCAGGTGGATGGTTTCAATTTGGGGTCCCTCATGAGATTGCACTCAGATAATTGAGGGAGGAATTATATGAATATTAGTCATTCAAAGTCATCCAAAGTGGCTTGAATCCTTAATCTTTTGGTCACCTAGCCTCAATTTTGAAACTTTAATTTTAGACAGTATATCTCAGATGACTTTGGCACTTCAAAATTTTATATATTGATGTACATCAATACTTCCATAAGATGAATCTTGAAGACAATCTTGTTAATTTGGAAGGACAAGGGTTAGAAAGCAGATCCAAAGACGTTATTGGTTGCCTAAAGCAACATGGCTGTGAGTTATGGAGAAAGGCCCATAAATTATCCAATGGTTATTTTAGTTATTCTTTTCATTGTACAATATTACTTCTCTGATTCTAAGAAATTGTGGTTAATTTCTAAAATTGGTTTTTAAAAAATGTTTTCCCTTTTTGTGCCAAAACTTGCTTCGAGTAATATGCAATAATTGATCAACATCTTTGTGGTTCTTTTCTTATCTCTCCTTGTGTACCTTGTGAGCATGATTTTAAGATCTGTATTTATTTATTTTGTCTAATCACACATGCAGTTTTGGGTTCAGAGGCATATTATGACAACTTTACAGCAACAACTATGTTGCTTCATCGTACCTTATTCTTTCCCTCAAGTAAAGCAACAAGAGCCGGATGTCACCACCCACATATACAAATATTTGTTTGTTTGTTTTCCCCTGACAGTATAGGTGCGTCATCCTAAAATCATGTAACTGGAAGTTTACCTAGGAACTGTTGTAGAGTTGCTATTCCCCCCTCCAGAGAAATGAATAAAATTTTGCTCTCTAATGTTTTAAAATATTCAGAATTATAAACAGAGGCCCTAGAATTATCTGTCTTTGAAATATAAGAACCCATGCACTGGATATAAATATCTTAATAACTCTGGAAGTCTCAATCTATTCAATCACCCTTTAATATCCAGTGTTTTACTTAGTTTTCCTTGCTCAGGCTATAATTATGTAAAACATGAAAATATTTTCTCTGCAATACATGTTAGTGTGTCCCAAGGCTAAGTCTAAACATCCCATTGGTCGTTTCATACTACAAAATCTGCCATGTTATTTTATGCGCTAAATATTATACAGAAACTACTGAATCCTGTCTCTTTTCAGCACAAATTCTCCCTTCAGCTTCATATTTCCATTCTGAATTTCTAGTTGACATTTCCATATTATATGTCTTCTGGGTACATAAAACCCAATGTGTTCCAATGCAAACCAGTCACTTCCCCTTCCTGAGCCATTCATCCTCAATTTTAGGTCTTCATTTATTGAGACTACAGAGTTCAGAAAGTAAAGTGCCTGATAATCAACTAACTGTGTCTTCTCCTGTTTACCATCAGTCCTTCCTTTTAGTAACTATCTCCTGAGCCCCTACTATGTTCCAAGAAATGCAACAGTGAACAAAACAATCAAATCCCCTGCTCACAGGAGTTTATATTCCCGTAGCAAGAGAAAGACAATAGGAAAATGGTTACATAACAGATGGAAATACTTGCTATGAAGAAAAATAAAGAAATATGAGTATTTCTATTAGCTATATCACCAGGCAGGGTCACACTGGAAATTATCAGCTCTGACCTCTGACACAGCTTTGACTGCTAAGACAGAACTGCTGAGTCACACAGGGAATAGACCATTCTGATGTAGCAGCACTGATTCAACTTTCCTCAAAAATACAATTTTCACCCAAATATAAAGCAAGATAGAGATGATTTGTCTTAGAGGGAGCAAGGGCCTGACTCCATCTTCTCCTGTCCATCAGTTTTACTGTACATTCCAAGAGAAGGAGGAGTCCATTGCATTCTTGAATAACAGTGGAAAATAGGAAACTGAAGAGACAGAAGAACAGAGCCATTTGGAGCTTATAGTTTTTCATGCAATTCTTATGGGGAGAAATAAGAATTATAGCCTGATTCATATTTCCAGAAAGAAATTATATACACACACACACACACACACACACACATGCACACATATGATCTCTCTCTCTTTCATTCTATCATGCACACACACACACCTGATTTAAACAATTTGATGACATATTTCTACTACTGAATAAATCTGACTGAGGCTATGCACAAGAGCATGCCCCCAAGGCTTGCTTATCTTAATATGTGAATGTCATATTTATAGCAATTGTCTAGGAATCAAGTAAAAACCATGAAAGCAGTGAGACAGATAAGAAACATGATAGACATAAAACGAAAACTTATCCTGTGGATAATTGATGGCACTATATAGAAAAAGCTGAGCAAATAGGATGAGAACAATAAGCAAACTGAAATAGAGGAGCTGAAGAATGAGCTTAAAATATAACTGGGAGAGTTTGAGGTCCCAGGGAAGTTTCAAGTAAGGACATCCTTATCTAGATCTACTCTGTTTAAAATAGTTTAATATTAAGTATAAAATACATGTGATTACATGACCAATATGATCCTGCAACATATACACTCAGAAAAATGAGAAATTATATCCCAGCTATGTATGATATATCAAAGTGCATAAATGCATTCTACTGTCATGTAAAACTAACTAAACTAAAACAAATAACTAAAAACTAACTAAGCTAAAACAAAATAAAAAGTTGAAAAAAAAGAAAACAAAAGATAAACAGTCTTTTAGACTGAATATGAAAATTCTTCTTCTACTTTCTGGCTTTAAGCAGGTGATATTCATATATAAACCTGGAAGTGATCCAGGCAGAAGTACATGTGCACTATTCTTTGGGGGTGTAAACAGAGCAAGACAGGAGATAGGTAATACAACATATTAATAGGCAGAAGCAATAGGGTCATGAGGAAAATTGCTTTCAGAGAAGTATGGCATAAACCAAAATAGTTTTGGTTTATGCCATACATGGGAGGACTGAGAAATCCTCAGAAATAGGTCAATTTATCCCTTTTTCTCTATACAATTAATAATTGATCTAAAATGGAATGAAACAATGATAGATGATTGATAGATAGATAGATAGATAGATAGATAGATAGATAGATAGATAGATAGATGTAGGTAGATAGATAGAAAGTAGATAGATTAATCTGGAAAAATACAGAAGAAAACTAATCATAAAAATCAAAATTGGATTATAATGTGACAGTGTAAAATGGGTCTTTATAAGCTGCAGTCATTTTTTTTTTAATTTCTTCACCATTGCTTTTTGAAAACAAACCCTAGATAAATTACTACAGACAGTTCTGCTTGGATTACAGAACTAAATATCATCAGTAATATTCAGATAGTTACTACATCTAATAACATTAAATGCAATAATGACCACAATTAAGACTCACCAAGGTCTTGAAAGAAAGATGAGTACCTCAAGTAGACAGTCTCATAGTGTGTCATATTTCATACTGAAATCATTGTTTTCAGTATATTTGCTTTGTAGTTTTTAAAATTGTTCATGTTTGGATCAACTTTCTGGGTTGAGTTTTTTTCTGTTTTTCCCTAGAATCTGAACATCAATTGTTTCTGACATTTCTCTTAAAAATGCTGACACAACTTAGAGTCTAATCTCCTTTGCTACCTCCTGAATTTGATTTTGCACAGTATGAGTAATATACATAAGAAGAAGGTTTGATCAGAAATTTTCACCACTTATGGTTCAAAATAAGAATTTTGATAAAGTATATCAATCCATCTACTTAGCTGACATGAAGCTGAAGAAAAATAAAGTTGATACCTTGAAAGAAAAATTAGTTGACCACACATTGGCAGTACATGGTCAAGACCTGAACTTTATTATGAAAATGATTCTTTCAAGAACAAAATACCATGAGATTTTTGCAACAGAAACTTCTGGCCAGGGAAAATTGGTACAAGAGAATTTTCACAGTAGATGTGCTCTCTCACATAAAGAATCGGAATGCAGGCGAGAACAGCATGCAGACAAAACACTGTGAAAGCATTTTATTTCACAGGAATCAAATGTTTCTGTGAAGCTTCTACAGCTTTCCCTCTAAGAGTATAATTGCTAATCTTATGTGCAAGAGCAGCAGAATAAACAAATACATACATCCATAAATAAATAGCTCAGATGATAGAGGAAATAGGGGAATCCAAAAAAAAAAAAAAAGCATGTTAAGTAAAGACTGACAGGAAATGTAAGTTTTCCAGAACAAATCATAAGATATATTTGTTTTTCATTTTCTACTAGATTTGATTTCTCAGAGTTCAGATATCTCTTTTTATATGGAGAATTTAACTTTTAAATACAGAGAGAGTTTTCTTATAGTGAATTTTTTAGGAGCCTGGAATTAACAAATTTCTAATGTTTATCCACAGTGGGGATGAACTGGGAAACATTTATTTCTACCCTCACCTGGCAATAATGAAGTGCCATTTTTCTTTGCTGGGACAGTGTCAAAAAAGGCCTAAGAGAGGGAAAAATTTATAATCATTGAGTGTTACTTATACTTAGGTCACCTACACTGCATTGTCAATAAAGAACAGAACCACACGGCAAGTTGGAACTATTCCCTCCCTCTACCCACCAGTAATAAGAACACCATCGGCAGGTCAGTAGATGAATGAATAAAGAAATTGTCGTGTGTGTGTGTGTATATATATATATATATATATATATATATATATATCTTATTGTAGTCTTCTAATATTATTGCATTACCAGTTTGATTATACACACACACACACACACACACACACACACACACAATGAAATATTACTCAACATTAAAAGAGAATAAAATTGTGACATTTTCAGGTAAATAGATGGGAGTTGGAGAATATTATGCTAAGTGAAGTAAGCCAATCCCCAAAACTAAAGGCCAAATGTTTTCTCTGATTAGTGGATGTTGATCTATGTTATGGGGGCATGGAAAGAATGGAGGATCTTTGGATTGGGCAAAGGGGAAGGTGGGAAGGAGTTATGAGGGTAGAAAAGACGATGGAATGAGACGGACATCATTACCCTAGGAACATGTATGATTGCATGAATGCTGCATTCCTACACAGTGTACTACCAGAGAATTGAAATGTTGTGCTGCATTTGTGTATGATGAATTGAAATGCATTCTTTTGTCATGTACAACTAAGTCAAACAGATAAAAATAAATAAATAAATTATAAAAAAGAATGAAAGGCCTTAGTTTCTATAGTTACTTAACAGTAATGACACAGGATGCTTCATGGTGAGGAGTCATATAGTTGTTCTATTTTTATCTTTTTATCTTTCTGAGGAAACTCCATACTGATTTCCATAGTGATTTTACCAATTTACACTCCTATAAGCAGGGTATAATATTTCCTTTCAGCATGTATACCGCATCCTTGCCAACATTTATTGATATTTGTATTCTTGATGACTGCCGTTCTAATTGGAGTTACATGGAATATGGAATTGACAGCGTGCTTAGGATTTGCATTTACATGACAACTAAAGATGTTGAACATTTATTCATATAATTTTTGGTCATTTTTGCTTCTTTTAATGTGTGTTAATTTGTTCATTTGTCCATTTATCTGGTGTTTAGTTTTGAGTTTTTTGATTTCTTTATATATTTTGGACATTATTCCTCTGTCAGAAAAATAGCTGGCAAAGATTTTCTCCTGTTCTCTCAGTTGTCTCTTCATCCTGATAATTATTTCCTTCGCTGTGAAATATCTTTTTAATTTGATGATGCCATTTATTGATTTTTGCTCTTATTTCCTAAGCTATGGAAGTCCTATTCAGGAAGATTTAGCCTGTGCCCATATATTGAACTGTTTCCCCTATTATTTTTTCCTATAAATTGTAAATTTCTGGTCTTATACTTAGATCTTTGATCCATTTTGAGTTGACTTTGGTTCAGAATGAGAGATAGGAATCTATTTTCATTCTTCTACATTTGAATATCCAGTATCATATGATCAGAAATATTACTCCTTGGTATTAATACAAAAGAACTAAAATAAGAATACATTAGCAATTCATGCACACTCATATTTATCACAGCACAATTAACAATAGCCAAGTTATGGAATTAGCTGAGGTATTCATCAGGAGATGAATGGATAAGGAAAATGTAGTATACATAAATAATAGAGTTTTATTCATCCACACCGAAGAATGAAATTATGACATTTTCAGGAAAAGAGATGGAACTGGAGAACATAATTTTGAGCAGAAGTCAGAATCAGAGAGGAAAGTATCATATGCTTTCTTCCATATATGGAAACTAGAGGGAAAACACAAAGAGTGGGGATGGGATATTATGAAAGCAAAGGGGAGACCATTAGAGTAGAGAAGGGGGCCCAGAGATAGACAGGCAAGGAAGATAGGGAAGATATTGGGGAGTGAAATTTATCAAATTACATATTTTTGTGTATATGATATGCCACAATGAAACTCACCATTCTGCATAAATATTATTGAAATAAAAAAAGAGTAGGTTTAAGTAAAATCTAAAGTCATAACACAAATACTATAGGTTTCAATAATTTTTTTTCATACAGAGAATCAAGATTTCAAAGAATATGATTAGAAAAGTTATTGTGTGGGAAACACCTGTAATGCAAATCTAAGCAAAATTATAAGTAAACACAACAGGCTTTCCTTTTCCTCTTGAACTTATAGTGTATGTTTGAGAGCTGAAACAAAAATTATAAAACTAATATGGTTCTAATGTGGTATGTATAGGAAATATTTAAGACAGTTGCATTATAAGCAGGGGAAAATAACAATATAAAAAGGAGTTTTGTGTACTTAATCAAACTGGTAATGCAATAATATTAGAAGACTACAATAAGTTATATATATATATATATATATTAGAATATATGATAAATATCACATATGCATATAATAAAATGGATACAACAATTGATAAAAAGGTTATATAAAAAGATATTCAAAGACACTATAGATAGCTTTCAGTGAAGTGCCGGAATAAGGACATCCAAAAGTTATAGGCTCCATAAAATCAATAATAACATTAGCAAAATTTTCAGAATTGTCTTTTTTGGAACTCTAGAAATCAACCAATGACTTATAGCAACCCAGGGAGCATTTTTGTTCAAAAAGAAAAAAAAAGAAAATTCTGATTCTTAGTAGGAATATTGAGTTTTATCAAGAAAAAATATAATCTCAGAACAAGAAACTCTGGTACTTTATATTGCCCTATTCCCATCACTGTGTGCTTGGCTCTGCGGTAGTTTTGAAGCCAACATTCTTAAAATAATTATAGTGAAAAATGAACAACCTGGGAACAACTGAAGGGAGCAAAATAAAGTTGAGGCTTCTTCAAGGACCCCAGAATCAGGGTTGTATGTTTGACAGGTCTCTTTGTTCTCTGGAATATCTCCCTGGCAGAAGTGTCTTTATTCACCCTAAGTCAGCTCCCCCAGTGTGCTCAGGATTTTCTCCGGGAGTGGCTGGCAGTTCTGGAATGCTGCAGAAAACCAAGGTATGGACCATACTCAGGGAAAACAATATACTATCCAAAAACGTAAAAGAAAATTTGTGGGGACAAGTGCGTGGAGTACTGCATACATGACATAGAGTAAGGAGTGGCAAAACCGTTCCCCTCATGCTAGGCACCTAAGCAGCAAACTGCTTACTCAAAAGGCACAGCCGTGGGCATGCGGCCACGTTTTGCAGTCACATCGCTTGCTTCACAGTCCGTTTCTCTATTGGTCACTGCAAGGACAGTTGGGCAGAAATTGTATTCGTGGCTGCCTATAATCTGCTTAGCTACTGCCTGAGTACATACACATGGTAACCATGCAATAAAATCAGACCTGCTTCCAGCTTGGTCTCCGGAGGTCTTGAATATCGACTCTGCAGCCACACTCTCCTCTACCCTGTTCTGTGGACCTCGTGGCTGGACGAGAGAGAGCCCATGCAAAAGAAATGAAATGTCCATGGGGGCCTTTGAACAACTCCAACAGGAACTCTGGTCTCTGATCCAGTGTGTAAGGAGCTTGGAAGGTGTCACTTAGGCCTCACAAGAAGCATAACACTGAGCAAGCTAAAAAATTAGAAAGTCTTTTATGTCCATCAGAGGGGTGAAGTCTGAAAGCAAACTGCTACCTCCAAAATCTGAAAGACAGGCAAATACAGAGAATCACAGCCAAACCAGAAACTCGAAAGTTCTTTGTTGGAACCCAGTGTTAGGACAAGGAAACCTAATTAAAAATCGAAGAATTTCTAGATGCTAGGTATAGACAAATCTCCAGGGGGAACCACTAAGAGGAGGAGCCCCATACTTTTTTGAATTTAAAATTCAGTAGTGCTACCGGATATAAAATGAATATTAAAGAAAAATCCCCTCATGCTTCTGACAGAAGGAAAAACCATTTGAAACATTCCAAAGCAGCCTATTCTCCTTAGTAGTATCTGTTACCAGAAGAAACTATTTTACTGAAGCCCAACATACCCGAGGAAAAAGAGATACCTAATTGTAGCTTCCTCTGAATTTCCAAATGGGGGAAGGGAAATATACAACTCCAACCCACTCTAGCCATCCTGTCCCACCTGGGGAGCTGGGAGAGAGAGAAGCACTGGTTAAGTTCCCAATCCAGAGGCACAGGCTAACAGAGATGGACATGTCATAAGACTCAGTCTTTGATTATAATCATAAGAGGACAGACCTTCTCCCTCACATACCCCACATACAAACTTTACCAATATATTGTGAGTGGTACTACTTTTACCCAGAACATCATGCCTGCCTCTCAACAACAACAAAAAGAAAAAGAAAAAAAAAAGACAAGACAAACTGAAAGGCCAAAAACATATTTTGAAGAAATATGTTTTCTTCAAACATATTTCAAACAGAGCAAACATCAGAACCAGATTCACATATGGCAGGAATGTTGAAATTATTAGATGAAGAATTTTCTTTTAGAAGCTATGATTGATGTGGTACAGTCTTTAGTAGAAAAAGTACACAACACACAAGAATATAGTTAGATAGTGTAAGCAGAGAGGGGAATTTTAAAAAGAATCAAAAAAGAAATTCTAGATTTCAAAACCAATACAACATAAGTGAAGAAAGTCTTTGGTGGGCTCAGTAGTAGAGTGTACACAGGGGAAGAAAGAATCTTTGTGCTTAAGGGTGTTGTAATAGAAATCACCAAAAATGAAAACCAAAGAGAAAATAAACTGAAAAAAAAAAAGGGCAGGATATCCAAGAACTGTGAGAAAACAAAAGGAAATGAACCATAGGCATAACTGGAATACCAAAGGAAAAAGGAATAGAAGCAATATTTAAAGACACAATGACTCAGAATTATCACAAATGAATATCAGACATCAAATCACAGATCAAGACACTCAAAGAATATGAAGAGGAAGAAATGACAATAATTAATTAATTAATTAATTAATTAACAAACAAAGTTTTCCTAGGAATATTACATTTAAAAATGCAGAAATTCAAAGATAAAAAATTTCTCAAAGAAGCCAGAGGAGAAAACCATCTTACCTATAGCGGAATAAAGATAAGAAATAAACCTGTCTTCTCCTCAGAAACCATGCAAGCAAAAAGAGAGTATTGTAAAATATTGAAAATGTTGAGAGAAAATAAAACCCACTAACGTAGAATCCTGTAGACTGTAAAATTTCCTTAAAAATAAAAAGAAACAAAGATTTTTCTTTCGTGTGAAAAACAAAAATTGAAGAAATTTGTTGCCAGTACACCTGCATTGGAAGAAATGTTGACAATTCTTTAGAGACAAAGAAAATGATCAATGTTAGTAATTAAGATCTACATAAAGAAAGGGAAAGCATTAATGAAGACCATGTGAGCATAAAATCAGCCTATATTTCTTATTCTTAGTTGATATAATAAATATGTTTGAGAGTACAATATAAGCAATTATTTAACTATGTATGTTTGAGTGTATACTTATTCATAAATAAAATGTATGACAATAATGATATAAGGAATGGGAGGGAGGAATTGGGATTATTTTATTCTTATGAGTTACTCAGACTACCTGCAAAGTCATATAGAGTTATTTGGAGGTGGCCTTGAAATATTATAAATGTATATTACAAACTCTGCAACAAACTAAAAAAGAGGTATCACTGATATGCTGAAATAGGGAGGAAATATAATTATAGGAAATGTTTAATTTAAACAACAAAAGACATAAAGAGTAGAAGACAAAAATAAGAACTGAGAACAAGAAAAACAAATAGAGTAATAAATATGGTGAATATTAATTCAATCATATAGATAATCACTTTGAATACCAATGTTTACGTATACAAATTAAAAAGCAGATTGTGGCTGAAGATCGAGCTTAGTTCCTAGAGCATTTGCTCAAGGCCCTGGATTCAATCCTCAGTAACACCCACCTACAAAAAAAAAAGAGAGATTATCATAACAGATCAAAATATAACATGAATACAAGTGCAAGTGGATGGGGAAAAGATATACCATGCTTTGTTAATCAAAAGAAGCCAGGAAAATCTATATTAAATTCAAAGAAAAAGGTTTACAGGGCCAGGAAGTTTTCAGGGATAAAAAGGTGTATTACAAAATGATCAAGGGGTCAATTCTCCAAGAACATATACAACCCTTAAAATGTATGCAGGTAAAAAGACAGCATCAAAATATACCAGGCAAAAACTGATAGAACTGCAATGAGAAATAGATAAATATGCTATTATTATAGGTGTAGACTTTAACACCCTTCTATCAGACATGGACAGATCCAGCAGGCAGAAAATCAGGAAGGGGATGGTTGATCTGAATACCAGCATCAATCAACAGGAGATAATTGACCTCAGTAGACTAATTCATCCAACAACAGAAGTTCACAAAGATCATTCACCAAAATAGATAATGTTTCAGGAGATAAAATGCCTTAACATATTTAAAAGGATAAAAATCTTACAAAGTATGCTTTCAGACCTCACTGGAAATAAACCAGAAATCAATAATAGAAGAATATCTGGGAAATTCCATAATGCTTGGAGATTATGCAACTTATTTCTAAATAATACATGGATCAAAAAAATTTCAAGATAAATTTATACATATTTCAACCTAAATGAAAATGACAACTTACCGAAATTTGTACATTCAGCAAATCAAAATTTGTAATTTGTAGCATTGCATGTATATATTTGAAAAAAGATGCATAATTTAATAGTTCACTTGGGAAACTAGGGAAAAACTAAGCTAATTAAACTCAAAGTGATCAGAAGACATGATACAATAAAATTTAGAGCAAAAATAAATAAACTTGAAAACAAGATATTAAAAAAGAAAATAAATGAAACTAAAAGCTTAATATCTGAAAAGATTAACAAAATTTGTGATCCTTTAACCAGACTAAGAAAAAATAAATAAAAGCAATAAAAAAAATCTTGCTGGAACTAAAATAAACAATTATAAGAAGGTTTAATATACACAAGTCCGATTCTACAGACTCCCAGCTTGATCGAGATTCAATGCAGTCCTAAATAACAGCAAGTTATTTTGTGAGTATTTAGTGGTTATTGTTTTTAAATTTAGATGGGAAGGAAAGGGACCAAGAATAATCAGCACTCCATCAAAGAAGCAAAATAAATTGGAAAACTGATACACCTAACTTAAAATTTACTATGAAAATCTATACAAACCTCAATAATGTAGTGTTAGCCTGAGGTTGAAAGAGGAAAGGATGATAATGCAGAGCACAAAAGGACTTTTAGGTAGTGAAACTAAACTTACACTTTAGGTGATGATATATTAGAAGGCTTATTAAATGTAACTAGAGTAAAAATTGATGAAAACGACAACAAAGTTTTAAAGAATGCCAACTAATTCCGTTCCAGCTAAAAGGCCAATATATACCCGGGGCTATGCACATGCTCAGGAAAGAGCTAAAAAGGGGCTGAGCTGTCACTGTGTCACTAGAGGATCTATAAAAGGAGAAGGTGAAGGCTAAGAAGAGTTATCAACTGCTTGGCTGTGTGTTGAGGCTATGCGCCAACACATGCACAGAACCTTTTGACAAAGACTTGGAGACTTATCCACCTTAAATATTTAAGAACATCTGTTTCCAGTCATTAGTTGTCCACTAACTAAGCAGAGACTTCAATTGACCAGATAATGGCAAAAGTACATCATTAGTTCAGAAAAACCAAAAACCACAAAACTAACAACAACAAATTTTGGAGAAAGAGAAATATCTAATTTTCACAGTTGCCACCTTATATTATTATGTTAGGTTTTAAACAAAATAATTACTTAATGTACAACAAAGTAACAGCAGAATTTGGCCCATCTCATGGAGAATAAAATGGTTTTTAAGAAGGCCAGACATTGAGATAACTAGAAAAAGACTTTAAATTTGATCGTAAATATATTCAATAAGGTAATATAAACCATGTATAAAGAAGAGAATATCTTTCCAAATAAAAAATATAAAGATACAAAATTATGTTTCTAAAAGAGAGCCAAAAAGAAACCTGGGATTAGAGCTACAGGTGTAGCTCAATGGTAGAGTGCTTGCTTAGCATGCAGCAGGCCCAGGGTTTGATCCTCAGGACTGCAAAAGAAAAAAGAAATCTGAAATTAAAAAAGAGCAGTAACTAAAATTAAAATATTGACAATGGCAAGTATAGGCAATAATGTAGAGAAATTTAGACCTTCATACACTGTCAGTTTTTGGATCACACATTGGGGTGATCCAAAAACAGTACAATTATCATGAAAACCCTTTTGACAGTTCCCCCAAAAGTTAAACAAAATGACCACACAACCCAGAAATTCTATTCCTAGGTATATACTCAAGAGAATTAAAAACACACATCCAAGAAAAACTTACACAGAATTGATTATAGCTGCATTTTTCATGATAGACAAAATCTGAAAACAACCCAAATTTCTATCACCTGAGAAGTGTATAAACAAAATGTAGAATATCCAAATAATGGAATATTATTCAATCATAAAAGAAATGAAAGGCTGATTTTTACTTCCACATGGACAAGCTTTAAAAATATGCTAAATAGGGCTGGGGATGTGGCTCAAGTGGTAGCTCACTCGCCTGGCATGTGTGCGGCCCAGGTTTGATCCTCAAAACCACATACAAACAAAAGATGTGTCCACTGAAAACTAAAAAAAAAATATATTAAAAATTCTCTCTCTTTCTCTCTCTTTCTCTTTAACAAAATAAAAATAAAAATATGCTAAATAAAATCATTCAGACCCAAATGGGTATATATTGTATAATTCCATTTGAATAAAAATCCAGAATAAGAAAAATCATTTCAAGAGAAAGATTAAAAGTTTCCAGGAGGGCTGGGGTTGTAGCTAATTGATTCAATCCTCAGCACCACACACACACAAAAATAATAATAACATAAAATAAATAAATTAAAGGTATTGTGTTCATCTACAACTAAAAATATTTTTTAAAGAGTTTTCCTTAAATATTTATGCACCAAAGAACAGAGTTGCAAAAGGTGTGGTACAAAACTAGAACTGAAAGAATAAATAAAGAAATTAAGAATTGTAGCTATAGATTTCAATATCCCTCTTTCAACAGTTAATGGAATAAGTATAAAGAATAACTTCACAACACCTTGAAGTGTCTAGTTGATATTTATTTGACACTTCTCTCCAGTGGCATTTATATTACATTGTAGAATATACATTATTTCCAAGTGCCCTCAGCACATATAACTAGACCATATTATGAGTTACAAAATCAACCTTAACAAATTAAAATAATTGAAATCATATGAACTGCATTATTTGACTATAATGAACCAAATTAGAATCAATATTAGAATGATAATAGAAAAATCTTCAAATACTTAGAAAGTAAACAACTAAATGATTTATGAGTCAAAAAAGAAGACATTACAGAGATTTTTAAAAAAATACATTGAACTGAATTTAAATGAAAATACAACATGCTCAATTTTGAGGAAACTGCTAAAGAAGTCTAAGAGGGTAATTTATAGTATTAAATGTACACATTAAAAAGATAAGAATTTTAAATTAATAACTTAAGTTCCCATCTCAAGAATCTAGGAAATAAAGAGCGAAATAACCCAGAGTAAATAGAAGGAAGGATAGTATAAAGATAAAAGCAGAGACCATGAAATTAAAAATTCTTTATAAGTATACTGCTAAATGTTGTGCAGAACTTTACCAAAAGAAGGGAAGGGGTAGAGCTTACGATAGTTTTCTGTTTGGTAATCACTTACTTCCAAGAAATGGAAATTCAAAAAAATTAAAACAAAAAGGAATATATTGGGAAAGTAAAGATCTATCAAGGAGCCCTGTATCAAATATAGAGAGATTCATGGGTATTGGAAAGCCATCATCTACTCTCCTGTCACTCACTTGGGCCCCACGGGCTACATCTGATTCCTTTTGAATATTTGCTCCACTCTCAGATCCTCTTAGCACTTTTAGTTTCTCTGCTCCCTGGTAAATTTTGTCCACTCTACTCATTGGCTTGCTTTGGCACCAAATCCAGCCCTGAATATATAGATTTTGCATCTGAACTCCCCACATCTAACTAAAAACTCAATCTCTGCCTTCAAATGTCACAAAAGAATTTCTAGCTCAAGTCAGATTCTACTTAGTCCAGTCAGGCAGAGTCCTATGAAACAAAGTAAAAAGCATAAAATGAAGATTGTGAGAAATGAAATAGGGAATGATAAGGGGTTATAAGGCCCTGAAGGAACTAAAATTTGTCACTCTGGTTTCTTGTTACATCTTAAATTAAAGAACTGAATGTTAAAGAATTATAAGACCCTGAAGGAATTAAAATATTTTACCGTGGTATCAGGATATATAGCATTGTCTCCTAAACTCTTCAACAAGTCAGAATAAGCTGAAGACCTTTTAACATTCACAAACTGGAGACAAATTGAAGAACATTCTCTGGGGAACATTCTCTGGGGGTAAGATGTAGAAGTCAGTAGTTTTTCCTTCTTAAAATTCCACAGGTGATTTCAATGCACACACAATTAGAAAGCCAAAGGCATAGAGAGAGAGGAGTGATTCTCAATTATTGAGGCATGTTAGAATTCCCTGGGAAATATAAAAATCCCATACTCAGCCCGCATCCTGTATCAACTAAATCAGAATGTCTGGGTGGGATGCAGACATCAGTAATTTTAAATTTCCCTTAAGTGATTCCAGTGTATAGCAAAGTTTGGAAATAGCTATTTAAAGAGAACAGAAAGTAAAGGCAATGAAATAACAAGGCTAACAAACTAGACGGTGGCCAGACAAGAAATATTTTTGGAAAGAAGAAGGGAAGGGGAGGGAAGGGAAGGAGAGAGAAGGGAAGGGGAGAAAAGACCACTGAAGAATTGTACAGAAAGTGACATAGAACACAATGGGGAGTCACATTTATCTTTGACGAAGATTATCCTATCAGTAATGAGGCAACATCTCCTAAATGTGGACCTTCATAAACTACAGGAAAATTCTTCTGGTGCTTGTAGTTTTGTTTGTTGTTTGTTTGCTTTAACAAAAAAAGAGACTTTCAGAGCCACTGATTGAGTCACTTTGAGTTGATGACTCTGGATCTGCATTTTTCACATGTTCTCCAGGTGAGTTTTATACACGAACAACTTAAAAAATCACTGAACTGGAAAAAGGTGAGGTTGAAGGTAATTTAATTTAAACATTCAAGGAGAAGAAAGAATAGAGGCCTATGATAAGTTTGTCAAAATACAAGGATACAATTTGTGAGATAGCAGGAGGTAGCATTTTTGGGGACATGGTGAGGTTAGATATTATTATTTCTAGGAAAATGTGAAAGAGAAAGATATCAAAGGTGATTTGTGTTCTGTGATTTGGTTGTTGAATGGATACTAGTGCTATTTTCTTTAATCCAAGATGAGATAAGTTGGAAACATGGTAGGATTAATCCAATATTTAGCACAAGGCCTACTATATAGTTGAATTTCAATAAATATTTATTAAGTGAACATTCTCTCTTGGCTAAGTGATACCTTCATATTACCATACATAAAGGTTAAAGTTCAAAAGCTGAGGTACAGACCGGGTAAGTATTATAATCATTGATAATTAATAGCATACATAAAAATTGTGCCATTCAACCTTAATCTACAATGTAATGTGAGTAGACCCAGTGACAGAGACACTCGAAAGAAGCAGCATGAAGATGAATAAGAATCTGTCTGATTCTATAATCTAAAGGAGAGAGTCCTGGGGCTGACTGTGCAAACTCTACCTAGTTCTCAATACCTCTTCCTAGCACAGCTGGTAATTTAACTTCCTAGTTAAACTGAAGCAACCTGTGAAGCTTGGGGAACACCCCACTGGTCCAGTTCTGAGGAGATTTCCTCAAAACCAAGTTTGACAAGAATATACCTTCCTTGGGAGCTGGAATTGTGGCTCAGTGGCAGAGCGCTTGCCTAGTATGTTTGAGGCATGAGGTTCAATTCTCAGCACCACGTATCAATAAATAAAAATAAAGCTCCATTGACAACTAAAAAAAAAATATTTTTAAAAAAATACACCTTCCTTGAATACTTAAGCTCATAGAACTTGGAATAATCCTTCCTTAGACATCCATATTCCAAGGAAAACAAAGGGTCTTTTTATGTCAAGTTGGGAGACAGTATACTAGTCATCCACCTGTTTCCATAAGTGCTACTACTATCCTATTTGTCTTCAGGAGGCCCTGTCTATCTACCATCCTGATCTGAGGGAAGAAAATAGTTATAACCACTCTTAAGGTGATCTGCCTTCCCAAGAGTGATCAAAGTAACAAGTCCGTCATCCTTCCAGCTGGATCAAAAATACAAAAGTAACATTTGTTAAGTTGTCAATACAGCATCCTGCTCAATATGTTAGAAACAGACCATTCAATGTCTCTGCCTATGAGATCTTTTGTCCTTAGAGTAATAATTGTTTCCCTTCTCATCTCCCTTTACAGAGGAACATGAACATTATGGATTGACTTAACTGTTGGGAACCAAAAAGCCATTTGGCAAATTAAACACAATTTGAGGTTCAAAAAATAGACTCAAAGATTGTGGAGAGTACATAGGTTAGACTTTATTATGCTAAATAAAAGTAAAGTTCAAGATGTGTTAAAAAAAAAAAACAAAAAACAGAGTGGATCCTTCACCTGAGAATGAGAAAGTAAGAGAATGTTGCAAAATATCTGTGACATTCACAAGGTTATTTGTATTATTTGTTGGCAATTAACATGATTCTTTGAAGAGTTAATAGCAACCCAGGGCCAAGTTGTGTTTGCAGAAATGAATGTATAATCCCACCAGCAAGATCCCAAGCAGAATATTTGTATAATTATTCTAATCTGATCTGGACTGGAGTTTTGCTTCAAATAAAGAATTGTCCAGCCATAAGACCAGTTTGCAAACCAAGATTACCACTAGAAAAATGAGGAAAAATTTTAGAGTTGTATAGCTTCCAAGTCTCTGTTATAAAATGACCCAAACCAATTTTATTTTCTTAATTATAAGATTTTTTTTTTGGTAAATGTCCAAGCCCCCACTGATTACTAGGCTTTCTACCAGGTAGCATGTTATAATGTTATAATACATTAAGTCTCAGACACACCAACTTATAGATGCCTAAAAACACTATCAAGGAAGTATAAAATAAATCACAGAATGTACTCATTCTTTTTCATTGAATATAGTCATAAGCATTTTTCATGAAAGTTTCATTACCAGGCAAATGTAACAATATTTTGATAACAGGTCCAACTAACATTGTGATCAGATCAAATGCCAGAATTTTCTGCGAAGTGGAGGGGACAATAAACCAAATGAATTCTAGATTAATTTTGAGGCACCATCCCAAAAGCTTTTGAGGGGACTATATACCAACTGTATTGCTAACCAACCACATAACTAACTGGTCATCACTCATTTCACCAAAGCCAGTATTACTTCTAATAATACGTGTGCTAATTAACAAAATGTCCAGTTCAGTACTTCTCTGCTGGGTTTCTGTTCTAGCGACTAAAAGGCTCAGGGGTCACTCCAGTTGAACTGGGCTAATTGAGCTGCGCAAAATAACCACACAAGAGACACAAATACCTTTTTCTTTGGGATCTCTATGACAGCTCCTCTGACGTTAAGGGTCTGCAGGAAGAGAGAAAGAGAGCACATGCTGACCCCTTTTATTGAGGAGAAGCTATTCAAATGAGGCAAGGGGTCAGGTTTCAGGGGGCTGAGTCTATCTTCATGATGTCTGCTGTCAGCAGGTTGACTGACACCTGGGTAGGCCACATCCAAGGACAAAGAAAGAGAAGGGGACATACATAAGGCCCTCCCATGGAACATTCTATCCCAAACAGGGCAAGGGGTAATATTATAAAGGAACAGGTGAGCATAGCTCCACTCATGGGGCTGTAGAAAGACATTCCTGGGCAGGAAGACACAAGTCACTCGAAAACCCTAGAGGAGTGGGGCAAGTCTAGCAGCATGGGTGCCTGATGTCACATCGCCCAGCAGGGGAGTTAACTCGGTCACATGCGAGGTTGGTCTCCCACACTTTTCCAATTAAATGTTCACAGCATCTCCAGATACATATTTGTTAGGTCTGTGTTGGGGGCCTAGACTTCTGTATCTCTAATAAGCTCCTCAGGCATGCTATGTTCCTTGGACTCTCAACCATATTTTGGGTATCACGAGGCTAGTGTAGATTTAGGTGTCAAAATTGAATTGGCTGCTTGAGGTTTCTCTGAAATGTGGACTCCTGATTGGTATCTTGGAAATGCTCACTAAACACCTCTGCAATATGGATTTGAATTGGAAATATCTAGTTTTAATTATTTTGATGTAAAAAAGCTAATTTTCTCACACACAAGTATATCATACAAATTTCACTGATGTATATAAAAAAAAATCCCATAAAGTTCTACCCAAATGGTCTGGCAAAAACAAATAAAATGCCCATTTGAGGAAAAAAGAAGAGAGAAGAAAGGAGTGCTACTACCCAGAGTAAAATTTTGTGTTAAATAGTGCCCACCTGGTTTCATTTTCTCATGAAAACCTAAGAATTTCCAACACAGAGAAAAAAAATTAGTCTTCTATCTCCTAGTCTAATTCCTTCAGAGTTGTCCTGTATAAGCACCAGAAAGTAAGCTGTATGTTTTTTGTTTTGTATTTGTTTTTCACTGAGGAAATATAAGGCCACTGGATGAAATTCTATAATGAACTTCATTTATTAACATTCACTGCTGTGAAATCAAATATTCATTGACAATGTTAATCATCCATCAACATTAAGTACAATAGACTCTTTTGATATCAGTGTTCATTGATATATCTCTTCTATCTAATCAAATTAGATGAATTCTTATCCCACCTAACTGAAGATTTATACATGATTGTACAATACAGTTTCTTGAAGTACTGTTGTTTTGGTTTGATTCTGGAGATACCAGGAAATGATTTTGACGGATGTGCAAGTACTTGTATATGGGGTTGATGAACAAACACCCCCTGAACTATATATGCCACATAGGATACCTGAACTGCTCTAGGACTCAACTTGAGCATATGCCTCTATAGACTGAGAGAAAATTTTAAAGAGAAAATGTGTCTTTTGTTAATTCCCTAGTGAACCATCAGAATTGTGTAAGGCTGATTGTAATGACAACCTCAGAGCTATGAATAAACAAATAAGGATTAATTTAAAAATTACTGCAGTGTTGCACAATTCCAGTATGTTTTATTCATACTGTAGTCCTTAGAACTGTGCTTCAGTAGATGAACCCCTGCAATGTGGTGGTACTGAGAAAAGTAGGCTGTCAGGGCTGGTATTACTACTGACTTCCATTTTCTGCTCTGTAAACCTCAACACATGCTTTTCTCCTGCTTGCAAGGTAACTCCTGAAAACCCAGTCTTGTGTTCACATTTTGTATAGCAATATAGCAGGAGAATAATAGAGAGAGAAACTTCTCCTCTGAAGTCTTTGACTTTGGAGACAACATCCTAAGAACATTTTTGTTTATCTCATAGCTAAAGCTCATTTGCCTTGCCTCCTATAGCTGCAACACAGTCTAGAAAAAATAGGATGTGTTGCTCAGAGAAAAATCAGAATTTTATTAGTAAAGAAAAAGGGAGTAGGGATATCAGGTAGGTACCTGGTAAAATTTACTATCCCCAGTAATCTGAATTTGGACACTTCCCTAAGAAACAGAATAGGGACAGTCTGAAGACCATACATCTCATATACATTCCTGATGTTTTGATTTGTCATCTTATATATTTTATATATCTATGTTATTGTTCCTTTTCCATTTGAAAATAAGATTCATATAGACAAGGATTTTTTTCCATTTGGTTAAATTCTAAATTTCCTAATTCTTAGAACAATGACTATAACAAATAGGTATGATATTGATTACATGAATAGATTGTCATAACAATCAAAGAAAATCAGTGGATCTGAGGTCTGCCCAGCAACATGGTGGAAAGGGGAGAAGAGAGAAGTAAATACATGCTGTTAAGATGGTCATATTTACTTCCTTGTGACACTTGGGAATTTTAAAGAGAAATTAAAAAAAAAATCATAGATTAGTTGCATGGCCTCACATTCAACTAAAGGGCTGTGCCAGGACTCTATACTAACAAAACTTCAGGAGGTAGAAATAAAAATAATACAGTAGTCCCCCACTTATCTACAGTTTTACTTTCCACAGTGTTCAGCTATACCTGGTCAACTACAGTCCAAAAATATTGAAAGAAAAATCCCAGAAATAAATGATTCATAAGCTTTGTGTGTGTGTGTGTGTGTATAGTTATAGATGGACACAATATCTTTATTTATATATTTATTTATTTTTATGTGTGCTGAGGATTGAACCCAGTGCCTTGTACATGCAAGGCAAGCACCCCAACCTTGTTCATAAGTTTTTAATTACTCACCATTCTGAGAAGCATTACAAAATGTCTTTTCTGACCTGTCTCTACCTAGGGAAAAACTTTTTCTTCTTCAAACATGTGCATTCTATATATGCCACCCTTCCATTAGTCACTTAATAGCCATCTTGGTTATCAAATTGACTGTCATGGTATCACGGTATTTGTGTGCAAGTAACCCTTATTTTACCCTTGTCCCAAAGTATAAGAGTAGTGATGCTGACAATTCAGATATAGCCAAGAGAAACCATAAAGTATTTCCTTTAAGTGAAAAGGTGAAAGTTCTTTACTTAATAAGAACTTAACAGCATGTGGAGGCTGTTAAGGTCTATGATAAATTATTGTTAATATCTCACTGTACCTAATTATAAATTAAACTTTAGCATAGGTATGCATATATGGGAAACAATTGAATATATTAGGTTTAGTACTATATGTCCATGGTTTCAGGCATCCATTGAGGATCTTGGAATGTATTCCCCATGGATAAGAGAGAATTAGTATACAACTTTTCCTACAACAAAAAACGGCAGTTTAGAAATTACCACCAAGAGGTGCTACTAAAAGATCCTACTTTTCCAAAGATGCCTTAAGAAACAATGAATGTCCTCTGACTAAGAAAACACTGATTTGGGGATTTCTGCCTATCCCTGCCATCCCCAAATGACCACATTCACAGATGGAGAAAATTCACTGATTCTACTTTGCATGAATAGGGTAAGTTTAGGAATTGAATCAGCTGTGTACTTTCCTAAAAAGGGAGAATATCACTTTCCCACTGGCAAAAATGGTCTGGGAGGTCAGTGAAGCCAGCTAAGGAGAGGATTTGGAAGATAAAAGGAAATTTGAAACACAGGGTGAGGATTCCTTGTGTAGAAAGACTCATCAGAAAAATTTGACCCTGTATCATAGCACAGAAAGTCGAAGCTGGTGATTGAAGAAGGGAAAAATCAGTATACCAACCTACTTACAGGTAAAGTATGCAGTCCATCATCCTAAAGTACTACCTGGTGAACATGGTTGAATTCAAAATCTTCAGTAACATAAATAAACCATGTACGGATTACTCATAATTAAGGCTAGTAATTGTTTCGGTCTTGATCTGGGCATTATCTTAAATTAAAGAAAAGATTTACAAGGATAAAACAATAAAAATCAAGATATCTAAATTCCAATAATGCACAAGCCAATAAAAGTACTATGTAGACACATTGGTGTCTTACCTGGTATTTTAAGGATTAATATACATATGTGCATAAATTATATATTAATATTTCAAGTAGAACATATTTTAGAATAAAATTCTATGCTTCTCAAATTTCATTAAAATGGTTTAATTGTATAATTGTATTGTCCTAATAAGAATATTATCAGATAACTTTTATAAGGTTTTACACTTTAAACATAGTGAACATTTTCTCAACAGATAAACAAGTTGCATGTTTTCTGTTTCTAGGTACTGAAAAATTGACTTTTTAAAAAAGTAGCATTTTATAGTAAAGAGAGTAGTCAGAAGGCTGGGGTTGTGGCTCAGAGGTAAAGCGCTCACCTAGCATGGGTGAGACCCTGTGTTTGATCCTCAGCACTACATAAAAAGAAAAATAAAGGTGTTGTGTTCACCTACAACTAAAAAAATAAATAAATATAAATATAAAAAAGAAGTCAGAATTGAAGATACACATATATTGAAGACACATATATAAAATGCAGATATCAAATTGGAGAGATGGGCCTTTTGCAATTTGAAGCATCTTAAAGAAAATCCTGCTCAAATCCCTAAGATACCATTTACTCATTTTGTGACCTTTGGCAATACAATATATAATTCTAAACCCAGTTTCCTGATCAATAGACAGAAAAACCTGAATATCTTTTTCCTAGCGTTATGTTACTCAGTGGAAAATTGAACAAATGTGCTTAGCTGAATTGTTTCTCAATTAAGAAATCAAATATATGAAAGCTGAGCCAAGAACATAAAACAAGGCCTTCCTGACCATCTTTTTCTATTTCAAAACAGGTGACTTCCTATATATAAGATTTGATGGGCAATGAAAAACCCTCCTGCCAGGAATTATTCATCCTTCTGGCTCTGTTAAAAGTCCCTATATCATTATTTCATTTGAATTAAGACAATAAAATCTCATTTTTAAATTCATATGTTTGTTTTCTGTGGTAGGTAGAATATTGGTCCCTAAAGACATTCATTCTTTAATCTCCAGAATCTGAGAATGTTATCTTACATGAAAAAAAAGAATTATGCAGATGTAATTCAATTAAGGACCTTGAGTTAGAAGATTATCCTGGATTATACAGGTGGAGCCAACCTAATCACATATTCCTAAAATCAGAGAACTCTTCCAGGCTGGGTCAGAAAGAAGAGATTTAAAGCTTTGATGGACTCCACCTGCCATTGCTAACTTTGATGATGGAGGAAGACAACCAAATACGAAAATGAGAATCTTTTATAAATTGAGAAGAACATTTATCTGTTAGCCAGCAGGAAAAACAGGATCTTAATCCTATACCACAAAAACTTTCAGAATCAGAATGCATAGAAAACAAATCATTCCCTAGAGCCTAGAGAGGATCACAACCCTAACTATTTAGCCTAGTGGAAGCTTGTCAGACTTCTGACAGGGGGAACTGTAAAATAATAAAAGATGTGTTAAGCTCTATATAGTAGGGAATTGGGCCTCACCCCAAAAGAAGTATGTTCTTAGCCCTAACCTATTAGGTGGTGATCTCTAGGTCCCTGGAACACCTTACCTGAGAAGCATTTTTGTTTGCTTTGGGACTTTGGTCCCTGCAGGTCTCACAAGAAAATTAATAATAGGGATTTTGTTGTTTTGTTGTTGTTCTTTTTATATATACATGACAATAGAATATATTTTTACATATTCATAGAAACATGAAGTACATCTTATTCTAATTGGGATCCTAGTTTTGGGGTTGTACATGATGTGGAGACTCACTCTGGTATATTCATATATGTACATAGGACATGATTTTGGACAATGATGTGTCCATTTCACCATCTAAAGGAACTGGAGACTAAATGCCATCAAATGAGGAGAATGTGGGCACCCAAGTTTTAGGCAAGCTTCCTTAGTTGACAATACTTGGTGCATGTTATGATTTAGATATGAGATGTACCTTAAATCTTAAGTGAGAGACAATACAAGAAAATTTAGAGGTAAAATATTTGAGTTATAAATGCCTTAACCTAATATGTGCATTAATCCCCTAATAGGGGCATTAACAGGGTGATAACTATAAACAAGTAAGATGTGACTGGAGAAGGTGGGTCCTTGGAGGCGTGCCTTTGTCCCTGGTGAGGGGAATCTCTATCTGCTTCTTGGAGGCTGTGTCTGACTCTTTTTTTTCTACACTACACTCTTCTGCCATGATGTGCTGCCTCATCTTGGGCCCAGATCAATGGAGCTGTCCATCTATGGACTGAGACCTCTAAACTGTAAACTTCTCCTCCTCTGTGTTGTTCTTTGGTCAAAGCAGTGAAAAAAAAAAAAAAAAAGCTGACTAAAACAGTGACTATTGTCACACATAATAGTTTTGAGGAAGTAACACCATCCATGACTCCACTGGAAGTGGATGAGCAGAAGCAGAAGTTTAGACCCCTCCCTCTCAGACTCCACATCCTGGCTCTCTTCTTTTGGCTGGTTTCCTTGTCATAAAACATGAGTATAATAGCTTACTGTGAGTTCTGTGAGTCAAACTTGGCTAAAACAAATAATAATAATAATAATAATAATAATAATAATAGCCATAAGTACTAATAGTTCACTAGGAAAGCCTCACAGTAAGAGGTAGACTGGATGGTAAGTTAGATGTGAAAGGGTAACTGGAGAAGAGCAGAGTGAAGCTGGAGACAAAGCAAGGTGCATTCCTGAGTGTAGAACTGAAATGAAGAAGTCTACACTGGGACAGGACATGCAGTGGGAGCATCCACTCTAAGACTCAGGGGAAATATTGAACAATATTGAACAATATTAAAATATTTCAAGCAATCACACAGGAAAATGCTTCTTCCAAATTCCCCATTAGTAGAACTGATAATATTCACATAATATGCAAAAAAACAAAAGATAGACCTCATAAATATTAGGAAGAAGCTTCTTTTCAGTAAACTCAGTTGAGGAACAGGGATTTCCAGATCCACTGAGGAGGGACCTGAACTATATTAAACTTCTAGCACTACAGATGTGGCAGCCTTGCTTCTCTGGCCTCTGCTGTCATCTCTCACCCATGCCATGTCCTAATGCTCAGAGACCCTGATTCCAGTCCTTGAGTGAAGGAGCCTGCTCTGACACAGCCAAGGTTTTATTTATGCTCTTTCCTCTACAATGATTGGCATTAGATTACAAGATTAGGTCTCAGTTTGAAACCAAGATAAACACAAAATTGGCCATTACCTGAATAGTGCAAGCCAAGTTTAGGGGTAATAGCTTAACCTACCCAAAAGCAGCTTAACTCTAAAGGAGAAAAAAGATATCTCAGAATTTGTGAGAGAAAATCCAATCAGACACCTTTGTCAGAGCCTTTATCAAAATAACACTTCATCTTTTGGTCTCCTTCCTGAGAGCTAGGGGAAAACCAAATTTTGGAGTGAACAATCAATTCAACACATCTTTTTTTGGTTTGAACATTTTAGGTTTGAGCTTTGGCCATCAAGGTTATTTGGGGAGTTGCCCTGGCTCTTTTAAGAATAGTGACTAATACAATTTCTATATGGAGTCTCACAAATTTCCCACTAAGTGTTATGGGCACATTTTCAGCACCGATTACATACTGCCAGGGTTTGATCAGATTCCATCTCAGATCCCCTCATCTGGAGATTACAGAACATAGAGTAGTGGAAGTGGAGGCCTTGCCTTTTCATGCTTATTGGGGGAAATGTGTCAAGAAACCATTTTTTTTAAACAAAAGCTTTTTACCCATGGGTGAGGTCCTGGGAACTCTGACTCTCACCATCTTGAAAAATTCTCTTCTTCACCTCTCATACCTCATCACTCACTAGGACTTTGTCCTGAGAAACTGATGTGACTCCATTTTTGAAAAAAAAAAAAAAAAAAAAAACAGCCTCTACCTCAGAGCAGGGCCTGTCCAAAGGGGGGTAGGGGGGGAAATGACCCAACATTCCTAGGCACATAGCCATCCTGCTGAGTCATTTGTCTGTAAATAACAGGAAAGGACTTCGGAGCCAGATACCCCTAGCTGCAGTGACCAGATAGCCTTGACTCAGCAATGCAAGACCAAAGAATGCTTGACACCTAATTTCAAACCATAGCAACAACCAATCAGAGTGACACAGGGAAAATACCTGAAATGCCAGGTGACCCTCTCAGTAGTTTCTGTGATTGATAATATGTTAGAAACCGTGCAGTTTAGCTCATACACCCTTTGTGGCTTAAACCAATCAGTTCAAATATATGTATCCACCTCTTGAACTCACCAATCACCCAACTTGTTCCCACTAGAGAATATGCTAATCAATATTAAGAGTTGTTTGATTTTCCCTCGGTGTGAAAAGATGTGCTGTGTGATGTTGTGATGCATAGAGTAGCCCCCCCAAAACCTATAAATCCTCACTGATATAAGGGTCAGGACTCACTCCTCAGGACTGCTGCATCAGAAATGGTTGTGGGTCCAGGCTGGAGCTTGCAATAAAGACTCTTGTGTGATTGCATTGGATTCAGCTCCTGGAGGTCTATCGGGGGTCCCATGAATCTGGCATTGAAGTCTCTGCTTCTACAACAAACTCAAAATCATCTCTCCTTTAGCAACAGTCTAATAATCCTTATAAATCAAAGACTATCACTCTTTTATTTGGTTTCTTGCAGCTCCAATTTGTACCGCACTCTGCTGCCCTGTCAATCTTTCTGCAGTACATTCAAGATCTCTGATACATGTCACCTATCAACCTGTGTGCAACTCCTTAACATGGCACATAGTTCCTTTTTTTTTTTTTTTTTTTTTTTGCTATTGTTCTAGCTCTTACACATTTTTTTTTTTTTACTGTTCTCTAAATACAGTATGCTATTGGGTCTTTGCTTGTGTTATTTGTTTTCCCAAAACTGCTACCCCCATCCTTCTTTTCTAATACCCAAATACTCTGCTTGGATCCAAATAAAATGGCAGCTCAACCATGAAATATTCCCTGATTCTCTGTCCTGAGACTTCCTACACTTTCCCTTGTAATCTCTTGGCAAATCAGACTTCATTTTTCATTTAATGTTGATCACACTCTCCTTTATGTTAGGGTTCATTAAATTGGGAACTCAGAGAATGTAAAAATTGTTATCTGATATAACTTAATATCTGTCATTGTATGTGTAAAAACCTGGCACACAACATGAATACCATGAATATTGAATGATTCAATCTGCTCTTCTGGCTTTCCTGTTTTATCACTTGGTTGTTTATTTAGAGATGCCTTATGGTGTGATGGTTAAGAGTTCATCCTTTGGGAGCCAAACTACCTGGATTGGAATCTCATCTCTGCCACCTACTATCTGCATGATCCTGGGTAATTTACTAATATTAACCTCATATGTCACCACAAGAATTAAATGAGTTGGTAAGAGTAAAGCATTTTAGAGCAGTGCCAGGCACAGCGTAAACATTTGATAAAGGTTAGCAAGTTCATTTATTTAAACTTTCCACAAGCCATCATTGAAAAACAAAGGACATGGTAGAGGTTGGCACTGAGCTTTATTTAGAATGAGCCAGAGAATGAGAGATCTGGAGTGGAAAGGACCTGGCTGATTCTCAGCTCAGGAAGATAATAAGATGGAAAGAGCAGGCAGTTCCAGAGTCCCAGATGGGCAGAAGTCAATCAAGGAAGTCAGAGAGCCTAGAAGGGGTAGCTCCATGAACAGTGTGGAGAATGCTTACTCCCAGAACTGATTTAGCTTAGTGTCTGATCCACATTTTCTTTCACTTCCAGGAGTAGATATTCTGGAAACTCAGGCAATAATGCAAGCAGAGAAAAATCAAAGGACTTCATCTGGACCCATTCCTTTGGAGGCAATGTCAAAGACAAACTTTATCTCATGCTGACAAAATTGGACTGCGTTGCATTTCACACACATCCCCTAGGCTAATCCTGTTACCAACAGATCAGTGCAACCCCAATCTTCTACATCATATCTTGCACTTTTTTTTTAACTTCCAAAGTTATAGGTCATCACTTTAGGCAATGCATGAACTATGAAGACTGAAATACAGAATGGCAATTCCTGCACTCTCCTTTCAGTGCCTAACTCATTTTCTCCTCATAAAACATTCAAAGCACTTAAAATTATCACTTTATGCCTGAGTCATAACGTTGTTAAAGCTTATAAAAATCATTTCCATGTTAATTCCCCTGACTCAACTTTCTTAAATATTCCTCCGCAGAAGCTGTATATAATTTAACCAGAAGAGATTTTTTTTTCCTTGAAACCAACAGTGATAATCAGAAAATAGATGATATATAGAAAATAAAATAATGGCTAGGTGATTATGGGATTTGGAGTTGGATGCTGTGAGCTTGGTTCACTGACTTCTTCACTATAAAATAATCACTTTTTCCCACAACCTTCCCCATACCCTCCTTTCCACATGGACTGAGTGATACCCTATGCAACCAAACGGAACTATCATTTTTTAAAAAATTTTCTAATAGATGCCACTGACCAACTAATCCAACTAATCTAGTCATACAAAATGTAGCTCAGGATTAACATGCCAAAGTAAAAGCATTTGGTCTGTCTTCAAAATTAATTTCTGCCTCAAAAGGAGCCTTTTATGGTGTTACATGGCATGGTGAAGTTGAGGATAATCAGGAACAATGTTCATGGCCACCAGACATACTACCTGATAAGGGGGAAATTAAATTGGGGCCTTTATTTCTCTGCAGGAGGCTCAAGAGTAAGAATCACAGACAAAGGGTGTCTTGAAACAGTATTTTAATATTTAAAGGAAACCCTTGGAAAGTTCTAGAAAAGGAATTGACATTTTTTTTTTTTTTAAGTCAGAGGTAGATATTGAACAGAAAACCAGATAGCTACCAGGTACTTGTCAGGAGTTACACACCATAGAATTAACACTGCAGAGAATTTAGTTTGAGAAGGTGAGATCCTTAGTTTTGGTGGTATAAGAGAAGAGAATGAGAAACCGTGGACATTTACCCAAGGAGACTCATATATTTAGTTTAACAGAAGTACTTCTACTGATGGATGGGCCGTGTTTTACCTGTTCAGTTGGGTTATCATCCTTAACACAGTCAGACTACATTTTTTTTTTTGCCATGAAACAGTGGCATTTCACGCCCCCTACCCCCGTACAGATACAAGAACTGATAGAGATGCCTGTTTCATAGTATAGTGGTCTAAGGTGGATGATGACTTTATGAATTTATAGTCATATAGGATTACAGGCTTCATAAATATACTTCAATCTTTTTGAGAATGTACATAGAGGACCTGAAACTGAGTTCTCAGTTGCACATAACCCCCAATGATCATTATCAGTTCAGGGATTGTGCTTGAGAATATAACCTCACGGATGGACAGCTGGCCTTAAATGGTACATTCTGAGCAACTGAATATACTCTACTCCAGCACTCCCACTTATTTTTGTATGCAGACATTCACATTCAGAATAGAAACAGAGAAAACTCTTAGGCAAGGGGGTGGTTAAGAGTCATCACGGTTGACATTGAAACTGTGACTCTAGAACCCACAAACAATAATGGAGGCAGAAATTTCAAGTTTCAAGTAACCATTACCTTGAATCATGGAAATGGCTTTGATTGGTTACTTGATTGTTATGTGTTCCCTTTATTTTGAGTTCTTTTTTTCCAATCTTGGATGGAAAGTGTTGATGTTTTAGTTTTTTGGATACCTGTTTTTTTGGTTTGGATGCATTTAATGCAGTTGTTCTCAGCCCAGCTTAGTAATTGATAAAAGTTATTGGATTAATCTCTTAGGCAATTAGAAATGGAAAATGTTTATTGGATTTATTCTAGAATCTTAGCAATATAATATTTGAATCATAAATAAAACATTATACAACAATTTTATTTTTAGCATAGTGTTGACTACAATATCATAACGAAAATCAAATTAGCCTTAAGATATGAGTACATAAAGAGCTTTATGTTTTATATCTTTTTAAATGAAAGAACATTATTTTATTGAATATCCATCTTTTAAGGAACCAACGGGATGTAAAACTTTAGGTTAAAACAAAAGGAATGGGCTTAGAGAAACCAGAGTTCTCTACAGAGTTCTGAAATACGTTCACTATGAGCTTTCTTCAGGGCATGCTGAGTACATTCTCTACATCCAAGTACTTTGTAAGCAGTGCTCAGTCTCATCCCACATTCAATATTCTTTTTTTTTTTTTTAAAGAGAGAGAGAGAGAGAGAGAGAGAGAGAATTTTAATATATTTTTTTTTTTTTAGTTTTCGGCAGACACAACATCTTTGTTTGTAGGTGGTGCTGGGGATTGAACCCAGGCCGCACGCATGCCAGGCGAGCGCGCTACTGCTTGAGCCACATCTCCAGCCCCCCCATATTCAATATTCTTAAGTCCAAAAAGTATTATAAATTTTGATTTTTTAGAAATGGTTACAATAATCAAAGTATTTTCTCTTGAATTTTCTTTGTAATTCAACTCAAGAAAGGCTAAAGGATTTTCACAGGGTAAAAGTGCTTGTAGACGTAGCATCCACAGAAGTGTTAGCTATTTCACATGTATGTAATATACACATGTGCACACCAAGCTTCAGTGGCTTGTGCTATTTGTAGGGTGAGTTGTAGTCCAGTTTAATGCCAGTTTATTAAATGGCATTTTAGTGGACTAAACTAAAATAAGGTAAAAACTTGACCTATTTTTGAAAACAAATTTTTCTAAAATATTTGAAGAATTTATTTATTATGAAACAATGGTGGCCTCCACTTATAATACAAGTCTACAGATTTGCCTTTTCAATGTAACTTTTTTTAAAAAATATATTAGTATACAAAGACTTGGGAAAATGTTTGATTTTCATATAGTTTATTTGGAGATTTAAACTCCCTATTAGACAATCATGACATTTTTCCCCTTCATTTGGCTAATGATAGTGAAGAAGATGTTGTAGAATATAGATGCCTTATCCAGCTGCCTGGAACCAAATGTAAAAAATTAAAATTAAAAATGCTGCGTGACACAAAATCCTCCCAACTCTCAGCCCTGTCATGTCCTCCTGACCCTTACCATTTGTTTACTCTCGTTTTCTCTCTTTTATCTATACCAAATACCAATTCTGCCTTTTATCCATACCAAATATCACCTGCTTTCAAGCTGTGACCTCAGCTGTGCATGCTAAAGGGTGCTACCAACTGTATTTATACTGGAGTAGTATTAAAATGATCCACAGCCTTAAACAAAACTAGTCTGGGTTAGAGAAGGAAATTTGCCACATAACACTAAATAATTGTTCTAGCACTTTGAGAAATATAAAAGGGTATTAATCAAGATATTGCTTAGTCCTCATTATGATTTGAGAGAGAAAGCTATTGTACTTGGAATAGTACCATTAATATATGATAATTTACTTGAAGGCAATTTATATGTTCTTAACCATAAGTTCTTCAAGGATTCAAAATAGTAGTTGTGTAGTAATGACTGTAGATACCACTGGAGATAGTATAATTTGGTTTTTTGTTTTGTTTTCTTTTTTGCTTTTTTTCTCCAAATGCTCTCCTCTATACAGAGCTGCCTGGCCTTTAAAATCTTGTACCATCTACTCTATGCAACTTTGTCTTTACATAAATCTATCCGATTTGTGAACAAGTCACTTCAATCCTAACTCATTCAAATAAACTATCCTTCTTATTGGTCAAATTATATTATTATACTGTACGTATGTACGAATACATAACAACAGATTCCATCTTTTGACCACAAATAATAGCATCTTTGAATGAGTCAGGTCACTCTTAGGGATTGATGTGATTGAGCTACACAGAGGTAGCCTAGAAGATGATCACATAGCAAAGATATGCAAGCACAATAAATGAACATAGAGTAGATGGTACAAGATTTTAAAGGCCCGGTAGCTTTGTACTGGAGAGAGCTCTATGTGGCAGAAAAAAGAATTGAAGCATGTAGGGTGAAAAATAAGAAAGTGTTGTATCAGATTTTAGTTGTTGGTTTTCATTTTTATTTCTGTTTTCAAAGAAGAATTATGATATTATGAGCTTAGAAATTTTATAATATTGTTCTGGAGCAATCTATGAACATCTGCCTATTTGACCAATAGATGCAACTATGTTTCCTCAGATTTTAGATTCAGAGCTGAGAAAGACTCATGAATTACCAGAAAGTGGCCCATGAGCGGAATGTGGCTCACAGACATTTTGAGTGTTCCAAAGAGGGTTTAAAATTTTGAAACAATATTTTAAAATGGAGAAGTTTCACATGAAAATATGGATTTGTGCGGCATTTAATTCAGTCACAAAGAAGAATGAAATTATGGCATTTTCTGGTAAACAGACAGAACTGTAGAATGTTGTAGTAAGTGAAATAAGCCAGAATCAGAAAGTCAAGGGTTGAATCTCTCATATTCAGAAGATAAACCAAAATAAGGAAAAATCTGGGGGCATACCCCATGAAAATAGTGGGGGTTATCAGTGGAGCACAGGAAGGGGATTGACAGGGATGGGGAGGATGGATGAAAAAAAGGAAGGAGTTGTAAAATGAATTTGACCAAATTATGCTGTGGATGTATATGAATATACCACAGAGAATTCCACCTTTATGTGTATATATGAAGCACCAATTTAAAAAAAATAAACAGAAGGAAGACCAGTAAAGTACAGGAAGAGAAACAGGGGGAAGGAGGAAGGGAAGGAAAGAGGACGTTCTAGGGACTGAAAGGTGCAAATTCTATTCCATGCGTGTATGACTATGTAAAAATGAACCCCACTGTTATGTTTAACTATAATGCACTAATAAAACCTTCAAAAATGAAAATAAAAAAGATGAAAACATATTGACTTTTGGCTTCACCCACAAAAAGTTAAGGAAGGCACATTATCATCATATGGCTGCATAAAAATTATGAGCTAGAGTAAAGGAATGGCTATCTTCTTTGGATAGTGCATGCCTACTGCAGATTGACACAGTCCCCACCTAGAAAGTCTTATTAGAATAAGAACTATTGAACTTGGTAACAAATAAATATGGACATTTCAGTAACTTAATTCTATAAAGAATTATTTTGCATTCAGGTAAAATCTAGTGTGGGGCAGATATTCTCCTTCACCTGATGTCTATGAAATCTGGATCATTTGCCTTCTAAGGAGAAATGGCAAAAAGATACTAGCCCTTAATTGCTTGCTTCAGAAGCTACACCTGCCATTCACAGTCCATTGACCAGCTGATGATTCCAATATATCTTCAGGAAATGTAGGTGGAGAAAATAGACTATTATAAGGGGTAAGTCATCCATATAGGAAAACCTGCTCTGAACAAAACATACATTCACTTAGAGAATTAGAGTCAACAGTATAACCACCTGAATGTTTAGCAGTTAGAAATATGAAACTGGCCCTTGAGAGTGAAGCCAACTAGAGAGAGCAATTTGAGAGAAATAAGCTTAAAGGGGTTAAAGAAAATTTGCATATGAGTGATAGAGATGGCAAGAACAAATTTTTAGATACAAGTTAAATTTACAGTTAGGTGATTATTTTGATGATTGAGAGAACAAGTTTTTTGCATATTGTGACTAAAACATTGATCCCATCTCCATTTTTCCAAGACTTTAGGCATTTAAAATTCATGACATCAAGTGCCATGATAGAGGGAGTTTATGAGCCTGGGTACACGAGTGACTAATTGTGAAGCTGCCCCTGACTGACATGCCTTTGTGATTGCAGGCACAGACTTACCAGGACTAACAGGAGTCTTGTTTACAATTCTTACCAAAAATATGGAGAATTGCAACAGATAATAGGGCTCTTAGTAGGAAGTGTTAGTGGCCTATGCTTCATCTTGTTGATAAGGAATGGATTTCTGTCCAGGTTTTTGGGAATGGATTGAACGCACAACACCTGACCAGCAGATGAGATCAGCAGCAGTTTATCAGTCACATTATTCACAGCCTGGGAGAGGAGGACAGTTTATACCATGCAAGGCCACACAAAGTTGCAATAAGGGAGAAAGCAAACAATTAGGGGCCATCAGAGGCAGGCTTCATAGTATCAAGAGGTGGGGTGACTCCTGGTTCCCACAGGAAAGTAGTTGATTTGTTCATATAATTATGCAGATTGGCAGGAAACTGACCCTGATTCCTAGGGATAAGCAGGCACTGTGCTGGGATCCCAGGAAAAGGCCGGTGACTTGGCTAGATCTGACTCCCAGGAGTAGAATGAAGATGGGAACTTATAAGCCACTTAAGGCACTTCTGGTTTGCCCAGATGTCAAGGAAAATATAAAATTGGGCCTTAAGTTTAGGCTGTATTCCATATGAAGAAGCCAGGCTATTGACAGGGAAGTAAAGTACAAATTGCAGCAAGCTAAGAACAGTGCCCAGAAAGGAAAAGATTATAGCAAATGCAAAATTTTTGTTTGAGAAGTTCAGTGATAAATGAAAGGGGTGAGGGTAATTGGGAAGGAATGCCATTTGTTACAGGGACACAAACAGCACATCTTTCTTTTCATTTGTGTAAAGAAGTTTGTGGCATGCTGTGAGTTATCATACTTAGATCTATACAAGTGTGAGATGGTTCATGTGCACAAAGGAAACATTGTCATGTAGGTGCTATGAGATCAATATCTGTAGCCACTAATTGTATTAGGAAAAGCCACCTGTGGAGAAGAATAAGTTCAATTGGATACAGTCTCAACAAAGACCTCAGATAAACTCAGAAAACTATGGAACTGGGATATCAGTTTATATTTTCTGAAATCAAAAAAAAAAAGAGGAAAAGGCTTTGTATTCTCGTATTCAATAATTGTTGCAGAGAGGCTGTCCTCTTGTATCCATCAATCCTTCCATGACCCCCTCCTGGCTGTCCCCAGGGAGGAAATGTAACCTTTGGTAAGGCAGCTTCCTGTATCTGAGGGCTATCTCCAGCCACCAACATTATCACTCACTGGGAGAATGGGTGCTGCATCCCTGAAGAGAGGATCTGAGTGCTGCACCACAGAATCCACTGCCAGAAATTAAATAACTTGCCTATGGTCACACAGTTATTGCTTTGGGGCACCAGTATCAAACTCAGTTCTATCAAATTCCAAATCAATGTTCACCTTAATATGCTGCAAGTAACCCAATTGTGGTTCAGGGTTGGGACAGGCCTGTCCTCCTGGAAATGGAAATGCTAAGTGAATTTGCTCTATAAGGTCAAAGCACAGACCCCTTGGAAATACATTCTGGGTAGCATACACAAGGAATCATGTCACGTCTCTGGACATTGTCTCTTCTAGTTTCTTTTTTTATTGTTGTTTACTCCCTCTGAACAGATGCCTTATATACAAAGGACTTTCTCTAGAATTTAATTGAAGGCTTATTTTGACCATCTACTTCCTAAAATAGTTCCTTGACTGTGCTCACTTGCCTTAAACCATCAGAAAATATATGTAAAGATCATTTAAGATATATAGATATTGATAAAGACATATTATATGTATATCATATACATAAACCATCATGTATACAGCACATATAATACATATCATATTATATATATCATATGTAATATATATATGCCATAGCAAAACTTCTATTTTTAATGTAATTTTCCTTGATATTTTTTGAAACTTTGTTACCACATGCATGTTCTTAGGAATCAAAAGTATTCATTAGAACACAAACTGATGGCAGAAAACAGGGATATAGGGGAGTAAACAGATATCAGTGAATATCACTCAAAATAAAGGAAGAAAATTCAGTTTGTATCCAATAAATCTTCAGGCAATAAATGGAGCCTGTAGATCATGAATGTGTGAATAAGATCTAGGACACGAGCTGACAGGCAATGTTCAGTCTCCATTTAGTGACAAAAAAGAAAAAAAAAAGATAAGTTTTCTGGTCTGCAATGCAATGAATATGTAGGGTGCATGTGTGATCCATAGTGTTATAACCAGTGTTCTCTTTATCTCCTCTCAGTGAAATAGTTTGGAGTAAAAACAACAACAACAACAAAAAAACTACATTGAACAATGTACCTAGATTTGGACAGTGAGGCTGCCCAGTCTGTTCTAAAAAAAGGAATTTAATCCTGCCACTTTGTCCTGACTCCGTTTAACTTTGGGATTGGGGGACATTCTAACTCCAGGTCTTCCTCACCTAAAAATGAGAGTGAAAGCTTTTTTCTCCTCCGAAATTCAGAACCAACTTGAAACGCCTAAGAACAATCTCACCAACTAGAGTTTTAGAAAACATTGAACTTGTATAAAAAAAGTGGATCTCCTGTGGCTAATTATCTTAGCACTTTGTGCTTACAGACAGCTTCACCTTTGGTCCTCTACCCACAGCCCACTTTTGTAGATTATGTAACAAAGATACAAGAAAGTCAGTTGGCTTTTCAAGATCAGGAAAACAGATCAAGGGGTTAGATACACAACTTTCTGATTTCCAGGAAATTGAGCTCCTACTGCTAGGTTCAATTGGTCCTGAAATCCTGTTTATGTTCAAAAGCTGCATCAATGCCTCTCTTGTACATAACAGCTTTTACAATACTGTCACACTTTTTTGCTTATCAATTTCCTGTAAATTTCTTAGAGTTACAGCTTAATTTATATTAGCCTCTAATGTTAAGTGTCCTGATAAAAATGTGCTGATAAAACCTATCGTATGGAGTGTGCTGATAAAATTCTTCTTCCAAAACCACAGAAGTGGAGGACAAATCCTGACCCTTGTGAATCAACCAAGGAAAATGTGACCTTGGCAGTTCACTTGTCAGCTAACCCTGAGGAAACACCCTTTACACCTGTTGTAGAATATGAAACTCTCGAAAGCTACTGGTTGCCATGACATTAAAACACAAGTCTTGGTTAAATGGGCTACATACATAGGGATAATATGTTGTATGAGACTTCCTTAAACTAGTCCGGGGAAGCAACCAAGTTCCAACAAAAGCCCAGAAGGCATAGCTTTCACTGATTTCCAAAATCATTAAACAGATTATCCTCTCAGTTCAAATTCCCTGAAATCATGATTTGACTGTGAATTACATTGCCTAGTACAGTAGTCTCCCCTTATCCACAGTTTTCGTTTCCAAGGTTTCACATACCCAGTGTCAACTGCAGTCTGAAAATATCAAATGGGAAGTTCTAGAAAGAACAATTCATACCTTTTAAGTTGAATACCATTCTGAGCTGTGTGACAAAATCTAGTGCTGCCCTGCTTCATCTCTCACAGGACATGAGTCATCCCTCTGTCCAGTGTACCCAAATTCTGTATTCTACCCACGGCTAGTCATTTAATTGCCGTTTTGGCTATCAGAGTGACTGTCATGGTACTGCAGTGTGTGAATTCAAGTAGCCCTTACATAATAATGGCCATAAAGAGCAAGATGAGTGAGCCGGCAATTCAGATATGACAAAGAGAAGAGAGCTTTTACCTTTTCACTTTAAGGCAACACTTTACAAAGGTAAAAGCTCTCTACTTAATAAGGAAATTAAAAAAAAAATGATTGCTAAGGTTGCTGAGATCTTCAGTAAGAATTAATCTTCTATCTACAAAACTGGGAAGAAGGAAAATGAAACTGGAGCTAATTTTGCTATGACAATAACTACAAAAGTTAGTGATAGTGCTTGGTTAAGATGGAGAAGCATTAAATCTGTGAATGGAAGACATGAACAGAAAGCACTGAGTCTACAGGAAGGCTTCAGCAAGGGGTCCCTGAAGTAAACCATTTACTGCAAATAAGGAGTTGTTATACAGACTCTGAATTAGGTTTTTGCCTGGAAAATATAAAAATTCCTCTAGAAGCTACATATGCCAATGACCACTGACCAAGTTGAAGAAGTTGACTAAGGAGAAAGCACATCAGTAAAGCAAGTCTTCCATTGTGACACAGCCAGAGTCTTCTGGAATAAGATGGACCTACTTTCATGAAAGTGCAAAGGAGGCACCAGGGCATAAAACATGAAAGCACAGATTAACTCTGAAACTATGTGACCAGAATTGGGGACAGATCAACAGTGATATTAACACTGGAGTGCATATGATTAAGTCAGATGAAATGCTCAAAGCAAAATACTCACACATTGCCAAAAAGTAAAACAAAAGTTGTATGCCCACATTCTGGCAGCCTATTTTGGAAACTGTGTATTATCTAATTTACAAAATGGTTCCAACAAAGTTTCATCCCAGAAGTAGAAAAAAAATTCTTGGGGAAAAAAAAGAGTTGGAATTTATGTCCTACTTATAATAGACTTTGCACCACCTCACTATCCTGAATTTGTTTGCTATTAAAATGAAAATGTTAGGTCATATGTTCACTACCAAATATAACCTTGTTACTTGAGTCCCTTGACCTGGGCATTGTGTGATTTGCCAAGGTGACATATACCTGCCTGGTATTGGTTAGGATTCAAGCAGCAATTGATGCAGATCCTAATCTGGACATGATACAGTTCTGAAAATCATTCACTATGGCTGATGCAGTAATATTCATCAAAGTTGCAATCAATGAATTAAAACCAGAACCTATAAATGCCTGCTGGAAGAACTTATGGAGTAAAGACAAGAATGATTTTAAATGCTTCCTGGGATTGATGAGGCAATTAGGAATGCCATTCACAAAGGAAGACAAGTTGGTGGAGATTGGATATGCAGACGTGCTTGATGAAAAAGTGAAGGACATCATAAAAGTTATTAGAAGTGTTAACAAGTGAGGAACTGGAAGAACCTAATGAATTATTAACAGAGGTAGAGGAAGATGCAGAGGAAGAAACTTGAGCAGCACTAGCAGAGTGTGCACTGATTTTTCAAATTGTAGACATTAGAGGACAAAATTATGGAATACAATCCACAGTTGGAATGTGGCTTTAAATTACCATAAGATCAATAAAAGATTATGAATTCTGAAGCAACATTGTTATGAGTTAAAAAGAGACAACTTCTGAATATAATGTTCTTTCAAAAGTTTTCATCAAAAGATTTTCGACTAGTGAAGATACCTAAGTATGAACATCATCTGCTCTTAAAATGCAGCTATCAATATCATCATGCCTCAATGACCCAGGATCACTTGAAGCAGACTAACCTTCTTCTGATACATCAGTTTTTCCACAGTATCTTAACACTATATCACAACGCCTAGATCATTCACTTTACTTGATTTCACTGTGTAGATATTTTATCATCTCATATCATCACAAGAAGTAAGAGTACATATTTTAAGAGAGAGAGAGTGCATACACCTAACGTAATGTCATTATAAACATTTTATTTTAATTACTGTTAACCTCTTCTAGCCCTAATTTTAAATTAAATTCTATATTACATATGTAAAATTATAATATATATATGTTCATACATATATGATATAAAATTTAATATATGTATACACACATATATATTCATATTGAATATATATATATATTTATTTAAAATATACTGTTTTAATTTTTTGGCCTTAAGATTTCACCCTATTATTTTTTAAAATTTTTATTCTAATTTGTTATATATGATAGCAGAATGCATTACAATTCATATTACACATATAGAGCACAATTTTTTTATATCTGGTTGTACACAAAGTATCTTCACACCATTCATGTCTTCATACATGTACTTTGGATAATGATGTCCATCACATTCCACCATCATCATTTCTAACCCCATGCTGCCTACTTTCCCCTTCCCCTCCTACCTCTTTACTCATCTAGAGTTTGTCTATTCCTCCCATGCTCCCCCCTCCCTATCCCACTATGAATCAGCCTCCTTATATCAGAGAAAATATTCAGCATTTGGTTTTTTGGTATTGACTAACTTCACTTACATTATCTTCTCCAACTCCATCTATTTACCTGAAAATGCCATGATTTTATTCTTTATTATGGCTGAGTAATATTCCATTGTGTATACATACCACATATTTTTTATCCATTCATCTACTGAAGGGCATCTAGTTTGGTTCCATGATTTAGCTATTGTGAATTGTGCTGCTACAAACATTGATGTGGCTGTGTCCCTCTAGTATGCTGTTTTTAAGTCCTTTGGGTATAGATGAAGGAGTGGGATAGCTGGGTCAAATGGTGGTTCCATTCCAGGCTTTCTGAGGGATACTGCTTTCCATATTGGCTGCAACAATTTGCAGTCCCACCAGCAATGTATGAGTGTGCCTTTTCCCCACATCCTCACCAACACTTATTGTTTGTGTTCTTAATAGCTGCTATTCTGACTGGTGGATCACTAATATTTAATTGAGAATTTTTGCACCTGTGTTCATCAGGAACATTTGTCTATAGTTTTATTTCCTTGATATGTGTGCATACATATATTTGTAATATCTGTATATATATTTAATATAAAATTTAATATATGTATACACACATATGTATTCTATAAAATATATATATATATATTCTATAGAGTCTCAGGGTTGCTGTATTCTAATAGTGATTTCAAGTTAAAAATATCTTTATCTCCATAGATAGATAGATATGTGTGTATACATATATATGCAATATATGTTATATATATGGTTCAGTTATATGTATGTTTTATATATGTTACATATATGATATATATATATATATGATTTGTTATATATATACACACACACACACATTATTCAGTACTGTTTATGGTTTCAGGCATATACTAGAGGGTCTTGGAACATATCCCATTAGATAAGTGGGGACTACTGTAATTTCATTTTTTTTTTGTAACAAAGTGGTAATAAATCTATAAAAGAACCTACTTCAGTGGCAGTTTTCATTATAACTGACACTGTCTTGGTTAGCTAGTCATTGCTGTGGCCAAAAACAACTTAGAGAAGGAAAGGATATTTGGGCTCATGATTTCAGAGGTTCAGTCCATGGTAGGCTGATTCTATTGCTCTGGGGCAAGATGAGGCAGAACATCAAGACAGAAGGGCATGGTGGAAGAAAGCGGCTCAGTTCCCGGAAGCCAGGAAGCAAGGAGGGTAAGGAGCCAGGGACAAAATGTGATCTCCAAGGACATGTTACTAGCCATCTACTTCATCCACACATGTCCCACCTGACTACATTTACCACCCAATCTATTCAAGTTCTTACGCCATCAAATGGATTAATCTGCTGGTAAGATTACGGCTCTCATAATGTAATCATTTCACCTCTTTACATTCCTGCATTGCCACGTGAGATTTTCAGGGGACATTTCACATCTAAACCATAATACCCATTCCCATCAAATGCCCAGAAACTTCTCATGGACGCTGAATTCTAAGAGTGATCTTCAAGTTAAACATTCCGCTTTTTATACTTTCTCTAGTTCCCCATGCAAAAATTAAGTGACAAAATATTATTAAACCTCAAGTGGCATTCTGCCTTTTCTGTTTCATTTTGTAATCCCATCTTATCAGGTAAGGATGCCCTAGAGCAGAAGAACCTGATCATGTTCCCAGAGACTCAATGTATTACAGAAAGATTATTAAAACATCCCAGAACTCTGAGGCATTGTTTTGGTGATTTCTATGAAATTTTGACATCGTTGATGGGGACACTTTGGCTAGGCAATGTCCCTTTGCTTGTATCTCTGTCTTAGTTATGTGCTAGACCTTGAATGTCTACACTGACACTCATCAGTGCCACAGTGTCAACTAATGGCCTCAAGATGCTCAAATTGGAGGTATTTCCATCCCTTTCTGGCATAGGGGATACCCTTTTGTCTGTTTTTGTTGTTGTTGTTGTTGTTTTTGGTCAGGAGAAGTGTATTTTCAGTTTTAGAGCAAATCTAGCAAAGCAGTCGATTTTTCCTTGGATTCAGTGGAAACGTCTAATATCTGGAGCAGAGTAATCCTGGGATAGTGAAGCATGAGTCTGGTTTCCCAGATTGAACAGGCTTCCTTGAGATTTGTAAACCCATTTTTAATACCATGTTCTGGGAAGAATAGGATAGCAATGGAGAATTGGTTCTCCTGTCATAGGTTGAAAAGATAAGGGAAAGACTTGGTCACTAAGAAGATGAGAGCCACAGCTTTGTAAGGAGAAACAAAGGATGTGGGACCTTCAGTCTCAGTCCTTGTGCAGCTGAATGATGCCAGTTTATTGCACACCCTTCCATTAAGTAGCCTTGAGGTGTAGATTGTGGTTTTTGAATAAAATATCAGTGGTTTCTTTTTCTGTTGAAAATTTTGTTCAGAAACTTTCCAGTTCTTTCTCGATATAAATTGATAAGCTCCATTTGGTCATAGATATATAAAACTGACAGGACAAGGCATGATTTTGTCTCCATTATCAATGTTAAGGGTCTTAACTTCAAAACCTTCTTTGTCAAGTAGTGCGTCAAGTCTGAATATGGTACCTTTAATTTACTAGCAGTGGCGACTGATCAAAAATAGGAGGCTTACATCAATGTTTATAGCAGCACAATTCACAATAGCTAGAATGTGGAACCAACATAGATGCCCTTCATTATATGAATGGATTAAAAAATGTGGCATTTATACACAATGAAATATTACTCAGCACTAAAATATAACAACATCATGGCATTTGCAGGCAAATGGATGGCATTAGAGCAGATTATGCTAAGTGAAGTTAGCCAATCCCTAAAAAACAAATGCCGAATGTCTTCTCTGATATAAGGGCGGGGGGTGACTCAAAATGGGATAGGGAGGAAGAGCATGAGAAGAAGACTACCACTAAATAGGGAAGAGAGGTGGGAGGGAAAAAGAGGGAGAAGAGGAGTTGCACGGAAGATGGAAGGAGAACCTCATTGTTATAAAGAATACATTTATGATTTTGTAATGAGAAAAAAGAAAAAAAGTGTGTCACATTAGATTGGATAGAGAGAAAGGATGGGAGAGGAGGGGAGGAGTAGGGAGGATAGGAAGGGCAGCAGAATAGAATAGACAATTTGATTGATGAATGTACATTCCATGTATGTATTATATGTCAAAATATAATACATATATTATTCTGCTATCATGTATGACTAAAAAAAATAAAAATTAAAAAAAATATTGGCAAATAGCTGGGTTAAGTGGTGCACACCTGTAATCCCAGTGGCTCAGGAAGAAAAAAAAATAGAAGGCTTGTCCCAGTTTAGAGGCTCGAAGGGACAGACACACCTAGAACAGCTGGTCTCAGTATAACCTAATTGTAGTTATCTAAAGGGAAAGAGACAGAATGCAGATCTTGCCATCCTTGTAGCACACAGGGGAAGCCCAGGTACTGTAGGAGACAAAGTTCATGGTGAAAGTGTAGAAGAAAATCTGGTCCACATCATTCTCCAGCCTTCATCACAGAACCATTGACTTTAACAAAGTTTTCTCTTTTGACCTAAATAGTTGATTGATAACAATTGTATATATGTATATGGTACAGTGTGATATTTAAATACATGTTTTCAATATGTACCAATCAAATCAGGTCCGTTACTGTTTCCATTTCCTTAGTTTGTATTTGGAGCCTTCATCATCTTTAGTTTTTCATAAACATATATATTAGGCTATTATGAAGTATCATCACTCAACTGTGCTGCAGAACACCAGAACTGACTACGTCTAATTGTGTTCTGGTAACGGTATCCAACTTCCCACTTTCCCTGCTCTGGTGGGCCTTCCTTAGTCACCCTTGCACTCTGACTATAATTTAGAGAAGTTTCCCTGAAGGCAGCGGACAGCTGTGCATGCTCAGAGCCCTTCAGAGGGCTCATGGTGGGGGCATGGCTTAGAGAGGAGGCTGCACCAGTTACAGGGCTCAGCACTGACTCAGCAGCCCCAGAGCTTCTGAATGAGGGTGCTGCCCCTCCGCAGCACCAGGTGGAGGTGGAGAGGTTTAACAGTTCCTGGCTTGGTTCCCACACACAGAGTAAACGGCCTAAGTTGATTCAAATGCATGATATGTCAAGATCATTGTATTGTCATGAACAACTAATTAAAAAAAAAAAAGTCTGGAACAGGCAGCTGAAGCAGGAATAGGAAACTTCAGCCCCAGAGCATCACATCCTGTGCACCTTATGCATCTCCAGAGCTCCTGTAGCTGCTGCATACATAGCAGAGAGCTCCAGAATCCTGTTCTCCTCACCAAGCCGCCTGACCTCAAACACTATTTGTTCAATTTAGTCTAAAGAGCTAGTAAAATAGGAAATGCTTTTTTTCTTTTTTTTCCCCTCATCGGACAGAGCAGAAGACAGAAGCTCACAGAGGTCTTGTGTTTCCCTGGTGTTAGCAGTTTGGTTAATTTCCTTTTCTACTGCTCCATGTCTGCCTTAGGTTACATAATAATTTTTACTTTTCTTTTCCTCTGCTGCCCCAGAGAACAGAATGGCCCATTTGCTGTGAAAGTGATGCACATAATTATTCAGTTTCAATAATTAAACAACAAATCCTTAACCCTTAAACATTAAGATTTATTCAAGAACTTTTGCAAATTTTGCTTTTTCCCCCATTGTGGTTTGACATTTCTACCCCTTGTTGTTTACACAATGCAGATTTTTTTGAAAATGAATTAAAATGTCTTAACTCCTTCTTATTTCTGATGAAATATATTTTAAATTTTAAGAGGCAATTTTTTTCTATCTCCTCTGGAAAATGTACATAGATAGAAAGAGGTAGCATGCAGTAATGTCCCACTTTAATAACTTGTCAGGATTAATAATTCAAAAATATTTTACATATCTTGTTTGCCTTAAATAGTCTTCTAAATCACTTCGATAAGTCTTAGAAAGACTTAAAAAATGAAGAAGAATTCTAATTTGCTTTCCTCCACTTGTCGAGTAATATACAGTTTACCTCAACTGTTGAGAAAACAAAAGAACAATAGATGAATATCTCCATCTAGAGCCTGTTTAGGAAAAATGTAACCACTCCAAAAAAATCATCTGTATTCCAATGAGGGACTGTAATGCAACAACTCATCGGTATGTCTGGGAGAAGCATCAATAACACAACTAAACTTGGATAGGGATGAATACTGTGTGAAGGGGTTTATAACCCTCAGGATGCTGGTTTAGTTTCTATTCATATGTCCAAAGATTGCTGGGAACAAAGTAATTCAATGTTTTATAGCTCAAGTGAACCAAATGGAGCTTTAACTTCTCTCTGTGCTTGATACCTTCCCTGCATAAGCTGCAAATAAATACTTTGGAGTCTATATGGCAATTTCCACCATACCAATGAGCAAAGGGTACATTGGAAAGAAAAGTGGCACTTAAACCAACCTAGCAGTTTAAGAATGGTCTCCTAGATAGGCTGATACAGGAATTAAATCATGAAAGAGTATTTTAAGTTTTAGTTATGTTTGTTTCATTTGTCTTGATGTAGCTCTTTTTAGCTTGAGTTGTGTATGTTGACACCAACATACTTATTTTCATCTTCTCCTGTGTCTTACTTTATCATTTATTCTCTACTTTCTTAATTTCTTCTTTTCTCATTTCTGTTAACACCTTCCCCTCAGTCTACCACTGATGCTAAATACTCCCACAATTCTCAATTCTTTTTTCACTCATTTGTTTTTTCAGTCCTTGTTGAAATTGTTTACTACTTCCTTTTCACAGAAATTCTCTCTTCCCTTGGTTCTCATGCCACTAAACTGATAGGTCTGCCAATGGTCCTTTTCTTCCATATCTCTTAAAACACTTAATATTTTTTCTGCATGACAGCTCAGACTAATAATTACAAGGCCATGATACTCTTGCCTGAGGGTTCTCTCCAACTGTTGAGAGCCACAGCCAAAGGGGCCCCAGCAAACTTCCAGCTGCCAGCAAACTTCCAGCTGCCAGCTGATGATTGGCTCACAGCGGCCCCAGCAACATCTAGCTGATTGGCTCCTCTGCGGTGATGTTCATTGGGCTGTTTCCCTGCCCTTTCAGACCAGGGAGCTGCTCATTGGGGGACTTCTTTGGCTCCACCCAAGCGACCCAGCCAATCGGCCTCAAGAGCAGGAGGATTGTGGGAGGTGGAGAGGCTGGTGTTGGGGTGAGAGGCTTGTGGGAAGCCTGTGGTGGCAGTTGGGCTCTGAGGGTTTTTTCCTGAGGAGCTGTTTTGTTTGGCCTGTGTGGTTCTAAAAATAAAGTTAGTTTCTTTTAACAAGTGGCTCCTGAATTGTGCCCAGCCAGACTGCAGCATCCAACCACTGAACCCACTCATACTACACATGTTCTAGAGACCAAAACTACCAGGGAATTTACAATCTTTAGGAATAGCGCTTAGCCAATGACTAATAGCAATAGGTGCTGCCTGAGGGTTCTCTCCAACCACTGAACCCACTCATACTACACATGTTATAGAGACCAAAACTATCAGGGAATTTACAATCTTTAGGAATAGCAATAAGTGCACATGTATCTCAGCTCCTTTATCTTCCAGGCAAGACAACCCTGGGGCCCACATCTGCATTGGTTCTCAGAATTCCATATAGAAATTAAGCCTCAGTTGCTCCCAATTTACTTGATAACATATCCTTTATTGATTTTTTTCTTCTCTATCTCACTTCCCTCCTTCCCTCCTTGTACTTCATAGGATCATCTACCATTAAAATTCCTTGTACTTGAACCTTGTTTTGTTTTTGCATCATAGGGAATCCAAACAAAGACAAACTTTTAATTTTATAATTACTTCTCTGCATTTTCTGTTTTATATTTTTTCCATCTCACTGGCTCTTCTTATGTGAACTGTAAACAGTGGCAATTCCCAAGTCTTCATTCTTTGGTAGAGTTCATCCACATTCCTGTTTTAATTTACCATCTAGAGATTGGTGAATCTCAAGTTAATTTCTCTAGTTCTACTGTAATTTATAAAGATACAACTTCACCAGAATATTTCTGTCTCATTTAAAACTGTAAATTCTTTGAAGATTTTCCCATATATATTTACTTGTTTTCAGATTCTAAAATAGTAACTGACATGATATAGATGTTGAGTAAATGCTACTTGAATTAATTAGAAGAGAAAGTACAGAAAAAAATGTTAATATTATGGCTTAGAAACAAGTACTAGAATCATTCTGTGCTTATACAGTAACAAAAGAAAATCTGTCTGGTCAATTCATTCAAAATATATTTAAATTAAAGTGAAGAGGAAAGAGGGGGAATAAATCCAAAATACCCGCTTTTTTTGAAACATGAATAAGCAGCTAATTGATTGAATTGTCTGTGTTCCAATTTATTCTCTGGGAGAATTTAACAAATTGTTGTTGTTTTTGTTATTGTTATTGTTGTTTGGTATGGGGAACCAAATGTGCTTTTGAATTCAGAGGTATCTAACTACTGAGCCACATCCCCGGTCCTTTTTTATATTTCATTTTTTATATGGGATCTCACTAAATTGCTTAGGACCTTGCTAAGTTGCTGAGGCTGGTTTTGAACTTACGATATTTCCTCCTCAGCCTCCTGGGTTGCTGTGATTATAGACACGTGCCACTATACCCAACTAAAGTCCAACAATTTGAATATTAATAGCAGAAAATAAATATTGAATATTTTTAGTTTTTGTTACCTTTTCAGTTAATCAGTTATTCAAAAATAATCTTGCACAAGTTAAGTCAATGTGTCCAGTTGTCAGGAAATCTGTCAGCTACCTGGAACAATATTTCCTACATTTAAAACAAATGAGAGCACCAAGAAGACCTCTCCTTTCCATTTAGAAAGTGGAATGCTGCCAGGTAGAGGACCTAGATTAACAGCTGAAATTTAAATAGCTATTTGCTTAATGCCAATAAAATATTTCATGTACAAAAATCAAGGTTATGAGCAATAAATTAGGGACTTTTTCTGAGTCCTTTAAAGAATCATACTCTAAAATAGCAGACAGTTGGCATTTATTGCAAATTAAGCCTGACACCTTATTCCATAGGTGAAAAAGCCAGCATCCAGAGACATAAAATGACTTTATTTAGATCACAGCATAAGTGATAAACTGGGACTGAGACATGCCTCTGGTTTATATCCAAAATTTCTCTATCCCTCTTATATACAATTAGATGAAAACTGTAAAGTCAAAGATATACAATGATTGCTTTGCATACCTTGAATTTATAGGGTAAAATTTGATAATATTATAAAAAAATTCAGACCTGAAAGAGACCTTAAAGATTACTAAGTATAAGTCTTTTTATGAATAAATGCACCCATTCTTTAATATTTAATTTATAATTATCTCGTTTCTGGTCAAATGTGAAAAGATGAGATTCATCACTCATCCTCACCACAATAGAAAAGCTGAAAGAAAAAAAAGAAATGCAAAAACATAGCCCAAAGGAACAAAATGACTCACATGGCTGAAAATTTGGAATTATCCGACCAAGAACTTGAAATATTTCTAATGAAATGAGTGGACAACATGCAAGAAAAATGATGAGCCGTATGAGCAGAAAGGTAGAAACACTAAGAAAGAGTCTAAAGAAAATGCAAGAAATCAGAGGAGGAAAGGCAGTTGGGGGTGGAAAGGGAGACCGGGTGCTGAAAATGGAATAAATCAAATCCCATGAATGTAGATTTTGTAAAAATATTCCCAACTACTATGTATAACTCTAATGCATCAACAAGAGGAAAAAACGAAAAGAAGACATAGCCCTAGATAGATTACATGCCAAGTGCAATAAATCAAACATGTTGAAAGAAGAAAGATGGGAAACCACCAAGCCTCTAAAGTAACAAGGATCACAACTAGAGTGGACCTCTCACCCAAAAACAAGGTAAGCAAAAAGACAGTGAAGTAAAACATTCAATTTTGTTGAAAGTTTAAAAGAAAAAGCTAGGATTCCATTTCCAGTGATATCATCCTTAAATGTGAAGAAAAAAACTTTCTCAGACAGACGCACATTTCAAATCAAGAATTTGTTGCTAACAAGCCTGTCTTGAAAGTAAAGAAGTGCTTCAAAAGAGAAGAAAGCAGGTGTACATCAGAGACTCAAATATGAAGTAAGGATATTCAAGAAGGCATGTGAAAGATAAATTATTTTATTTTTCTTATTTATAATTGATCTAAAAATTATTAATTAATATAAAATTATGATTCTTGAAAATAATAACAACAATATATTAATGATTATAGCTGTAGTTTAAAAAAAATAAATGACAGCAATGTGATAAGGAACAAGAAAGAAGAATCGGGAATTCCCCAATTACCCATCATAAGTCCCTCATGAAGTACTATAATATTTGAAAGTAGACTTACATTACTTGTAAAGTATATTGCAAACTTAAGGGAAATAAATAAAATATTCCTAAAAGAAATATAATCAATATGCTGAGAGAAGAAAGAGAAAGCGTCATTTTAAATGTTCATTAAAACCAGGGGAAGCAGAAAAAGTGAATGGCAAAAAGAAGAAATCAAGAACAAGAACAATGAATGGTAATTCAGCAAAAGACAGACTGTCAGAGTGGATTAAAACATACACCCACCCACACACACACACACACACACACACACACACAGGAAGACAATTACATACTATCTTCAGGAAATCCATTTAAAATCTAAAGACACAGATTGATGAAAAGTAATGGAATATCTGAGTGGTTTCCATTTTTACTCGGAAAAAAAAAGAAAAGGAAAGGAATGGAGAATAATAAATCATGCTAACACTCATTTAAAAAAAAAAGCTAGTGTAGCTGTGTTGATTTCTGTCAATACCAACTGCTGAGCAAGGAAAATAATCAAAGATAAAGAGGTATATTAGGTAGTGATAAAGAGATCAATCCACCAAAACAACATAATAATCTTTAATGTGTATTTACATAACAACAAAATGCCCAAAATATTCATCTCTTATAAGAGAGAGGGAAAGGGAATTTTCATAGATGCAGAGGAAGACAGACACAGACACACAGAAAAAAAGAAGGGATGGAGCAGAGAGCTGGGTTCAAAAAGCCAAAGAATGCCACCGACACAAGAATCCAGAAAGGCAGGGAGCAGGAGTTCCCCTAGAACCTTCAGAGGCAGTGCGCCCCTGCCAACACTGTGATTTTAGATTTCTGGCTTCCAGAACTGTGAGTGAATAAATTTCTGTTGTTTTAAGCTACCAAATTTGTAATAATTTATTACAGCAGTTATAGGACATAAATACAATATTCAACAATTCCTTTCTTGGGCAAATGTCCAACAAAAATACTATGCAGATAGCCAAAATACTGACTAATGACATCAAATGCTGAATTGTCAGCCTAAGTGACAAATACTAGCCCCAGCAGAATATTCTGGAAATCCTAAGTACTTTTCTCCCAATGAGTTGTGGTTTTATTCTCTTGTTTTCGCTTTACTTTTTATTTAGAGGCTTTAATAGATGTCTGTGCTTCTTTTCTAAAATTTATATTGACAATACTGAACTGGTTCTTGGAAATCCCATCTACTTGTTTGAGTCTAGTCGAACTGCACATCCTGTTTACAGTAGGCTTGAGTAGGAAAGAAAGGAAGGATTTATGGGAGTGCTACATCAATTGTGAAAGGCATTGTCAGCCAACTCAGATAAATAGACTCTCATAGTCCTTTGTTTACTCTGCATTAATGTATTTGTACCTGATTCCTATATTACATATTTCCCTATTTGGATACCTTCTTTGTGACAGGAGAAAAATCAGAAGACTCTGTTTTCCCTCCCTTTTTCATCATCGAAATTTCTGTACTTAGCATTTTCATGTCTTACTCTGTTCTTAGGAAAATATCCTCAAGTTTCAAGATCCAGCTCAAATATTCTAACATTCACACAGTTTCCTCTGCTTTCCAGTGAATATTAATAAGACATCTTTAGAATAAAGTTCATTCATTGAAGTATATTTAATTCCCATCTATATAATTTACCAAGTGATTTTTATCATGGACTGGGGTGAGGGAGCGGGGCTATAGAGTCAACCCCAAAAAACACCTGATTGCACTTCATCTACCGTGCCTGCCCCTTTTCCTGAAATTCAGATTCAGTTGATTGGAATTTCAAGCTCCCCATATAAATTCAGAATCTCCCCTTCCATCCTACCTCCTTACCTCCTGGAAAAGCTGAAGACACTAGTAAAATAAAAAAAAAAAATGAAGCCTTTGACATTAAAGAATTTTGGTGTTAAAGTATATTCTATGTTTCTTATAATACAGAGCCCTTTAGAAATTATTTTTAGACAGACATATAACCAAAACTTTGTTTATAAATTCAGAGAATTCATAATCCTCTGAAAATCATCTTTGAACCCTGTGAGATCCTAAGGCCCCAAAGTTATAAGCCCTAGATTAACATATATTGTAGAAGAAAGTATTACATGAAAGCACTCAACACGTATTTGTTTATTTAATGAATCGGTTAATAACTATCTTATGACGATACTTGGCATACAGAAGCTCTCCATACACTTTGAGTTGATATCAAGAAAGGATACTTGTATTTTCCTTCAAGTAATGACTTGGTATCTCTGCTTATGACAAATTACACGGTAAATATATTTATAAAACCAAAACAAAATGAAAGAAAAAGGAAAAGATACAAAAAAGAAAAATCAAATCTGAGTCTTTTTTTTTTTTTTTTTTTTTTGCAGGGGGAAGCCAAATGACCAGTCTTATCATCCTGAAAAGACAAATCCTCAACTATTCTCCAATCGTTAGTTGCCTCCAGATTCTAAGGGAAATAAGAAGACAATACTCCAGAATTACTTCATTTACTAAAATGAGATTTTATTTTCCAAATAATATTGGACTTCCCCGGTTGGTTGGGCAAGGCCTCATAAAGCTTTACAAAAGCTTTTAGACCCAAATAAATGAGTCTAGAATTGAAATTAAAGTTATCTCATTGGCTTTGTCTGTTTTTTTCCTCCCCTAGGAATTCTGAATCTTCTCATCCATATCTTGGCACTCCAAAGCTGAAAAAGCATTCAGAGTAAATCCTCTGAATGGAAGACAAGACACCTCACCTGAAGACCTGAACCAGGGGACCTCCGGGATCCTTTCCGTGGAAAGCACTGTGATTGTCACTGACTTTCTAAGCCAAAAGGGAACTTGAAGACATTTGCTACTCCTCTGTAGGGAAGGAAGAGAAGACCACGTAGATAGGAATTTCAAAAAGATTAAAGAGAAACACTGAAAGGAAGGGCCAAGAACATCAACACTTCCCTTCATAACATGCGAAGTCACACCACAGCCTATAGTCCAATAATGATCCTTAGACTTTTCCTCACCTACGTCAGTGTCCCCTACTGGTTGTATGGTGGACAAGAAGGAAGAGTGGAAAGGAACCCAGAGTCTATTGATGACCCAAAACCTGCCCAATAAAATTGACCCATAGAAGATCTGGGACTAAAGACCAGATATTTAAATAATCAGCTCAGTGTTATTTCTATCCCACTACAAATTTTAATCTTACTGATTTTATTAGAAGTATGAGGCACATGATTCTCTTGGAAATGGTAACTACTCTGGGGAAAACAATTTTCTCTTCAGTTGGATACTCCTTAGCATTATGACTCATTCCTCTGTTGTCCACAGATTTTTGTTTTCCAACTCTAAGTAGCACTTATTCAGCCTTGAATTTTACACCTATTAGAAATAAACTTCTAAAGGGCAGCATTTTAAGCTGATTCATCTAAAAATATCAGAATATCAGTTATTCATCTTAGAATATCATCTATTCATCTTAAAATAATTGCACATACTAGGAACTGAGTAGAAGTGTTAAATTGGAGTAGGCACACAAAAAGTGAGAAAGCTTAACAAAAATAAAGTTTTTTCCCAGTATTGCACAATAATATATATATATATATATATATATATAATGTTATATATTTATTTATATATATCTCAAATGTTAAATATTTGGCATCAAGATTTGATACAATTTTTATGTTTTATGTTTTTCTTAAGAATATTTGATGGTGTGTATATCCTCAAGGTAGAAGGAAAAAAAAAAGGAAAAAGCAAATAACAAAAAAATCAACCTCTGATCCTCCCAAGAACATCTGAGCTAGAAAACAGAGATCTTCCATAGCCTTTGGATAGCAGTTCACTTTTCAACACATGCATGCCATTGGCAAAAAAAGGAAAAATCAAACAAGATAAAAGTGCATAAAGTAAAAATGAGAGGCCTCCCTCACTTTTCCTCCAGAGGAACACCATTTCCCAGAGGAACGCATGTAACCTCTCCTAGTTCTCCCTCAGGAGTTGGCCATACCTAGCACACAAACAGTCTGGTAGATCATTCTCACATTTCTACTCCAGCTTCATTAGAGACGAGATTTACCTGGGAGTCTCTCACCTCCTTCTGGCCTCAAAAGTAAGCCAAGGGTCAGCATAGTCAGCCACTCAACTTTAAACAAGTCACTATAATGGATCAGTCAGACACCGCGGAGGGAAAACTGTACCAAACGTCACTATATTCGCTAAGTGAAATTAGACTTTATATGTTTAAAGAACAGAATAAATTGATGAAAGAATGGTAGCTATGACCTACTTCCCGGAGACAGACTTGGTCCATTTGGACCTCTCCTATCTCACCAGTGCTAACCTCCATAAGTATGAGAAGCAACTTCTATAGCTGATATCTGTCAAATTCCTCTACTTGCCAGAGTGACTCTTGTAAAGCAATTTCAATGTCCAAAATAATGTCTGGTACTCTTTCTTAGGAGTGCAATGGCTATGGGAATGCATAGTGAGAAGGAGGTTGGTTGAGGTATCTTCTGAGTTTATAGACCATGGGCTCCACAAGCTGTCTGTCCTCTCTCGCACAGCATTAGTTACCTCATGCAGTTTTCTGCCAATTCCAAATTTTCTACTTGGGAAGTGTAAGGGTTTGGCAGAAATGAAGTGTGACTTCCCTCCAGCTGGCCACAAGGGACAGACTACCACAAACACTGCAAATGGCCCATGAGATATTTTCTTTGACAGTTGATTTTATTCTTCTACTCCAACATGTATTTGAGTAAGCCCGATTCTCCCACTCAGGTCTCTTATCCAACTCTCGCCTTGGCAGATATATAATATTGCTTTAGCAATGGCTATAAATTATTCCTGCACTTCTTTTTTGTCATGGGTACCCAAACAAGGCAACGTGACATATTTTTAGAGCACTTAAGCATTTCTTTATAGAATGAATAAAAATGTCACGACCCATTTCAAAATCACTTCAGTGCCCGTAATGGTTGCCCTAAAACCCAGTGTTGCTAATCTCACATAATTGCTGACCATGTTGTAGCGTCACTGAGGTAAACATCTGTTGAGAGGAGGGGAAACCAACAACATTTTCTGAAATCAGACAGACCTGTGCATCTTCTTACTTCTCTTCTGCCCCAATTTAAAATTTAAATGACTAGAAGTCAGAGAAAGCAGACTCTTATCACCAGATGCCACTTGCCACATTCCAAGAGCCCATCTGCTCCATTAAATACCTCCATCAAGCTACTTCATAAAATGCTCCAGGAAGAGCTTTTAAATTGATCTGGGTTATCTCCAATTTGTTAAGTCAGTTTTCACAAGCAGCCATCCTTGTGAACATGTCAGTAATGGATATGTCACAGTCATTTCCCTTACCTCCCAGCACCGATGTGAAATTCTTCCCTCACTGTCATTAGGCTGAGATCTATAATTTGAGATCTCATTAGAATGTGAAGTCATCTTGGAACCAGAGCGACAAAGAGGAAAGAAACTTGTAGACACCCGTATATTTACACCAGTCAGGCGGAATCTTTTTCAACAGGCTTTGTAGTCCAAGGAAAGACAGACACAATCAACAGCCTGAGGAGATGCCAAAAATAAACACCTTCATTAGTTGCCTAGTTTCACAGAACAGGCTTGAAAATTCACTGCTAGATTATCCAGACCCCGTGAGATCTGATTCCCATCTCCGGTGTTCCTTTCAAACTGCACGTACCACTTTGCAGCTCTGCCAACAAGCTAAGATCAAGATGTCCTGTGCTGTGGGTGCTGGTCGGTGAGAGAAGATTTGGGTTATGAGAATTTCTGATTAATATCTTTTGGTTGAGATGCCTCTAACAGACTCCTTGTTGCTTCATACAAGTGCCTTTCCTGATGTCCCACCAATTTCAAGCATCTCTAAGCCTTTCTCTTTCCTCTCAGTCATATCAAAAAAAAAAAAAAAACATGGAGAAAGCTATGCTATTTGATAATAAATTCTGATGTTTCTTTCTCTATTGTATTATAGGATGATTTTATGTATAAAATCACTCTTTGAAGATGATAGGTATGCATTCTTTAAGAAACTATAGGTTTGTTTTTACTCCATTTTTCAGAACCTTTAGTCTATCTAATTAGACCATTTAAAACCACCTCAGAGCCTTATGTTCAGCAGGTCACCCACTATTATTTATTCATTAACAAAATAACCTTTATTGGAGAAATATCAAACTGTGAACATCAGCACTGACAAGATCCAGGATTAAGTTGCTGATAAAAAAAAAAGCCTTCTCTTTAGTCTTTCAGGTCACTTTCACTAGGTTTAATACAAATAGAGTCCTGACATGTTAGATTCATCTTCACCTTGACCTTGCACTTTGACATTACCATGTTATAAACAACCAGTGAAAGCTTTTCCCCTTATATGCATGTGAGCTAGGGCAAAGATAACTCTGAGCAAACTAGATGTCTTAGATGCAAGCAAAAAGGAACATTTATTCTTCTCACTCACCAAGCTTATGTAGACTCATTCTTCCCCAGTTGTAGCTGAAAATATCCATTAGTCCTCCAAGAGTTTTTTTTTTAAGTAACATAGATGTACAGAACTAGATTAATTATAGCTATTGGTTTAGGACTCCTTGTTGCTTCATACATGTGCTTTTATATTATATTATGTTGTACCTATTAATTGATGTTAGAAAACTATTGAGCCCTCACAATCCAGCCAGCCCCAGAACTGAAACTTTGCCAATAACTTACTTCCTTTCCTAATCCACCTCCCCTCCTTGGTTCCAACCCATCCCATTCAGAGGTTAGCATGGTCCTGCCATATACCTCTTATTCCTATGGCTTATTTTTTATAATTTACCACCCAATGAACTTATGAACAATATATTGTTCCATTTACATTTTTTAACTTTATAAGAAAAGATAAACAAAACTATATGTGGTCCTTTGGGACTTGGTTTTCCACATTGAAATTATGTAATTCAACTTTCTTTGTTAAAGATACCTGGATTTTATTCATTTTCACTGCTATAAAGTATGCCATTCAGAGAGACACTACAATATATTATTTGGTTATTTTTTTCTCAATAAGCATTTGTGTTGTTTAAATGTTTTTACTCTATTATGGATGATGCTGCTATGAATATTCCTATACTTATTGCCTAGTTCATGTGTACTAAGAATAGATGATAGATGTAAAATTTAAAAACACTGTCACTCTCAAGTACTAAGGAATCTAGTCCAATACAAGCATTAAAATAACAAAATATTATCTGATTTCAATTCCCCCCTTTTCACTTATGGCTATTTGAGGGCTATTCACCTAAGGCTACCGTGAGGAAGAGCACTGATAAGTTTTATCAATGTTTTTTGTTTCCCTATCTTTCTCACTTTCTGGAGGTTGCTTCAGCAACCAAGGGGAAAGAGAATAAGAATGAACATACTCATATGATGCTGGTATAATTGTAATCAATTGGATCACTTTTTCCCCCTTTGTCTTTCTCTTTTTAAAAATCTGAGACTCATTTGGTTTTCTCAGTTTCTTCTGCCACAGCATGCTCACTGAGCCCTGAACACTGACAGTCAGGCTTTCCCACCAATTCCCCTCCTCCTGCTGGGTCCCTTGGACTCACTGGGCTGCCATTATGGGAGAGTACTTTTTAAAAAATCTCAGGTCAGCTCTGGGTCTAACCTCCAGTATACATGCACTTTAGCTTTTCTTTTTTGTTCCCAAAGCACATAATCCCTTCTCTCTCTTGTCTCTTGCCTCATGCCCACTAGTCAAATATTTTTTCTTTTAAGCCTTTCCTAGAAGAATCAGCCACAAGAGTCCCTGTCTGCTCCCACCTTGAGTGATGCATATTCAAGTCCTCTGAGGAGTTTTTGTTCATGCATTTTCACTAGACTTCATATAAGAAGTCTTCCCCTACTTTGACACTCACGAGAGGAACGAAAATAGCCTCAATGCTACAATAGCTCTTCTCATAGAAAGTCTTTCCCAAATCTAATCATAATTTTTCACACAGGCTAGAAGTGAATGTTTGGCTTACATAGGCAGAACTGAATTTTACAATCCTGCATGTTTTTTCATAGCTAATGCAGTTATTTATTTTAAGATACAGGGGTATCTGTCACTTGTTCTATAATTCTCAGGTACTGAGATCTCTGAAGTTTTAAGACCTAAAGAGTCTCCTAAAAGGATTTTTAGCAAATTAAGGAATTTGACTTCTTTCATTACCATTGCAGGAAAAAAAAATCTTAAGTAATAACACAGACATTAATTCAGCGATTCAGAGTTCCCACCCATTGGGTGAGAATTATCCAGGAGCAGAGGAACATCTTTTGCCTGAATCTGTGCATGACTCAGGAATCAACAACATGTGGAGGATCACCTTGATGGGCTATCCAAGAGTTCTAATATCTCATCAAACAGGGAAGCAGTGAAAGGTTTGCAGAAGCAGATACGGAATTCCAGGACCTGATATTAACAAAGAGAAAAGTAAGGATAGGAATTTAAGAAGATATCAGCAAGATATGCCTGGAGAAAGCACTGTCATCTATGTCTATTTTGCATTATGTCTGAGTCTAAAGAACCAAAGATGGAGCAGACAGTGCTTATATTGTAGTCCAGTTATTGCAGCTAGTCTCTTCCCTTATACCTAATTCTTTACTTTATCTCAGTTTCAATACATGGGGTTTTGCCCTCCAAACTTGAGTTTCTGCCTTTACTGGGTGATATTTCTAGTAATTCAGGATCTTCAGAGCTAATGCTCACTCAGTCCTCTAGTACTATCCAGACACTAGAGTTCATGGGAAATTGTGTTTATATGGTGAGATTCTTGTAATCAATTTATATGTTGTCATGATGCTGTTCTGTGCTTAACTTCTCTCTCTCTCTCTCTCATTTCTCCGTTGCTCATCTCCCAGCTTGACCACATATTCTCCCTAATTTCCTGGTCATCTTTGCCTTGTTCACTTACCATATGACTACCAGTCTATTTGGTTGTCAAATTCCAATCATCTCACATAAATTGTCCTACTGCCAGTCAAGTTTCAAATACGAGGCCACATAAAGTATGAATTGAGCTTTTGTCACTAAATTCAGTAATTTGTTCTTTAACCTCACAAACATTTTTAGAGCATATACTATGTGCCATGCATTGTTCTAGGTACTGGAAATGTATGAGTGGAAATAAAGAGTCCTTGTTTACACAAAGATAGCGATTTTGAGAGCAATATAGTCAGCAGAGAACAAAACAAATAATAAATGTAATATATCTGATAAGGTTAAATGCAATGCAGAAATATAAAAGAGACAGTGTGAAAAGGAATCCTAGAGAAGATATGACAAACTTTCATGCTACACACCATAAAGAATGATGGAATCAAGACAGCTATTTAGAAGTCTTTAGCATAACTTTGTTTTGATGACATTTTAGAAGGGTCTGGCAAAGACCCATGTTTTAAAGGCTTGTTTTCCAGGCTGTTGTGCTACTTGGAGGTGGTGGAGCCTAGTGGAAGAAATTAGATCATTGAGGACCTGCTCTTGGGGGAGCCTCTTTCTATTCTTCATTTTGCCTCTCAGTGGCCATAGGATGGGCAGTATCTTACACCACCCTCCCGCCATGATGTAATAGGCCACCACAGGTCCAAAGCAATGTGTCCAAGTGACTATGGACCTGTGAAACTATGAGCCAAAATAAACCTTTTATATGATTTTAAGTTGATTATCACAAGTATTTGGTCATAGTAATGGAATGTTTACTAATTTATACCGTAAGAAAATCATGGGCATGGCTGGTAGGATGCTTGCTTAATTCTAGTTCTACTTTGTCATTTATAGGTCAGAACCTGGCACTTAATAGGAACTTTTAAAAAACTGTTTTTGAATTATGCCTTAAACTGTTCTCTTCAGATCAAGATAAATCTAGACTATGTGAATTGACACCTTTGCTACAATTGATTGGATTGAGTCACAAAGTTCTTCAAGCCGGATCAATGAAACTTCTCTTTGAGACTTTAGGCACACAGTTGTGGTATACAGCCAAGATATAGGGTCACATAGACCTTTAGATTATGTAGACCACCATTTGAAGGCAGCAGGTAAAGGCAAATGAGTGACCAGAGAGCTGTCCTGATTGGAGATAAAAGAAGCAAAAGCAAATTAGAGACAAGAAACCATGTAGTGAGAAATAGGGTGAAAGTGAAAGTTTGAAAGTTGTCTGTTTTACTGGACTAACTGTGTTTCCTTGAGAATTGGGATTCTCATGTCTTGAAATATCACTGAATGTACAGTGGTACTGCTCTACCCCTTTATTTTTGCTATCTTGAATGATTTCTGCTCTGTGTAACTGTGTTGACTCTTGATACCATCATTCACAGCCAGTTTGTCTTAACTAAGTTAAATGCTTCAGTTTCCAGGCCCTGCATTATCTTATGACAATAATGTCATCTGTCACTTAACCTTTAAGCCACTACCCTCATTTTCCCTCTGGGTAAACTGCTGTTTCTTATAGAAACAAAGATCAGAATTTTTTTTCTGTAAAGGGCCATATTTTTAATTAAAGATTAACATGTCAGTCTATCTATTCCAACTAATCTAGTTATTTCAGTATGAAAGCCCAATAGACAATGTATAAGCAAATAGGATTAACTGTGTTCCAATAGAATAGGCTCAAAATCAGCTAATCTGAGTTCAGAGGCTGACTCTGCCCTTAATTATCTATGTAACCTAAAGAAATTAACTAATCTATGAATGCAAACCCAGTTCTATTACCTCTTCAGTAGCTCCAGATTTGCCACATAGTATAGTTCAAACTAGCCAGCATGGCACCAGAGACCCTAAATTATCTAGCTTCCAACCTGCCACTTTATCTACCACTAAACACAACACTTCACAGACCACATACAATTTCTATAGTATACTTCTTTCTGTCCCATTTTCTAAAATTACCAACCAATCTAGCCTCAAAACAGTTTCTGTGTTATCTCAAAAGCAGACTCTCCAACAAGAATTCCTATTATTAGGAAAAATTGCAGAAGATTTTAAACTGGTGTGAAAAAAAAAAAGACTACTGAGTGACCTGTCTAGCTTATCTTCCCAGGTCTTCTCTACCTGTCAATGTCTTTGATCTATCTTACAACTCTGCAAGTTTCAGAAATTGTTAGTAATGCCAATTATTCTTGTCCATACACATCTAAATTGTGTCCAGTGGAATGCAGTTGGAGAGTGTCTTGTAGAAATTGATCAGTCTTCCAGTTTTTAATCTACTTGTAAATTTATTTCACAGCACTCCCTCTGTGACATCTTTGTGCAGTATATTGAATACTCCTTTGAATAGGGTTATTATATTTAACTACTAAAAACACCAGACACCCTTATTATATTTGAATTTCAAATGAACAATGAATTTTAACATTAACATGATCCTATACAATGTTTGGGATATACTAATCATAGTAAAAAAATTGCTAAGTTGTTTATCTAAAATTCAAATTTAACTGAAAATTATATATTTAATATGAAAATCCTACTCTGTTTCAGACTTGCTTGGTCTCCAGAGTTCTTGATTAGCGACTCTGCAGCCACACTCTCCTGCAGCCACACTCTCCTGTACCCTGTTCCGTGGACCTCCTCGCCTGATGAGAGAAAGCCCAAAAGCCACCTTCTGTATGACACCTTTGCTAATTCCCATGGGTGATTTACAGTTCTCACCTCGTGAGTTCATCATCTGTTATAAGATTCCTCTAATAGACCCTTTGACATATATTGCATTTCATTTATTTTTCTCAATACATGCATCTTCTCCAAATAGAGTATAATCTCCTGAAGGACAGAGATTAGTGTTTATGCCCAATTCCTGGAAGCTATCTAGAAAGTTTCATTGAGGAATGAGTAAATGAAGGAATGAATTTGCAATTTTGGGGGGAAGAGAAAAACTGAAGACAAATTCAGCAAATGGGTATTTTCTAATCAGGACATGAAGATTAATAAAGGGTTCACCAGTCACTTCAAGCACAGAAATTATTACAAGCAAATAAATGAAGAGAGTGGATTTATATTCAGGAAAATGTTGTTTCTTCTTTTGAATAGAAAACATTTCTCTATCCAGGAGTTTTTCCTATCCTTGTTCCTGAAGCACTTTAGAAGTCCAACTTCTAGGAAGGTCTTTAAAAAGAATGACAGAGCTGTTCTGTGATAGTCTTTACCACAGCTTCTCCCAGAGTAAACATCAACCCAAAGCAATAGCAAATGTTTCATCTGAAGCAATTCAGCATTGAAAGGTACTAACGCTGCTGTCATTTCCTTCCAAAGAGACTATAATTGCATTGTATCTCCTATGCAATTAAAATTTTCACACCATCTTCAAAGTTGGTAGATATACAAACTACATAATTAAAGTCATTCTCTTTTGTGTCCCTTACCAGGAAAGCCTAAAAAGAAGAAGAAGAAGAAGCAAAAAGAAAATCTCCCTTTTTATCCTGGCAGAATATCAGAGTTCCCAACTTACAAAATGGCTTGTTTTGTCAACCTAAAAATGAAAGGCTAAATACCTCTGTCACTCATTCCTGGGGTTTAGTAATTTTTTATTTAAAAGCTGAGAGATGAAAAATAAAAACAGCCGTGAAGTCTGGCCAAATAAGAAACGCAGGAATCTGTGAGTAAATGAACAAGCATAGTAACTAAGATTACTGAGAACAAATACTTTGACAAATCAAGAAACGTTAATTGAGGGATTTTTTAAATTGAGGAATTTTAAATTAATCAAAAAAAAAAAAACAGAATAGAGGGGGCTGGGGATGTGGCTCAAGCGGTAGTGCGCTCTCCTGGCATGTGTTCGACCCGGGTTCGATCCTCAGCACCACATACAAACAAAGATGTTGTGTCCACCAAAAAAACTAAAAAATAAATATTAAAAAAATTCTCTCTCTCTCTCTCTCTCTCTTAAAAAAAAAAACGAATAGACTAGAATAAAGGAAAGTCGATGTATTTCTACCCATGTCAGAGGGAATGGGGAATTTGGAGGACATTCTGACCTTAACCAAGAAATATACTAGGTCCTTTGATAGTCAGATTTGGACAATATAATAAGGAAATCAAGACTCCAGGATCTGAAGCTCTGGGACAAAAACAGATAAACATTTTTTTAAGGAGTTAATCATCGGTCTAATTAATTTGATATAGAAATTAAGCAAACATGGTCTTGAATGGGGGAAGCATTCATGTTCTGTGAGGGAATTGTGTATTCAGGCACAAACATTTTTGTTTGCTGGTTGTGGTCAAGTTATAATGAGGAAGCAAATTATGAACCCGGTAAATTCATTTATTTTGGAACTATTCTCCAGCCAGTAAACATTGTCTAGTCCAATTTTCCAAGGGATATAGATTACAAGTATTTGTAGTACAATTCTTTTGGGAAAGACTTGTAGTCAAAGTGACATGAGATATCCAATCCCAACTTTCTTCCCCTTGTTCTATATGACTTTGGATGACCTCCTTGTTCTTTCTAAACTTCAATTTGCTTATCTGTAAAATGCAGATTCCAATAGATTATAATACCTCATAGGATTGTGTGATCATTAAATCAATGACTATACCAAAATTCTTTAGCAAAATATCTGGAAAATTATAAGCACCCAATAAGGTTTTTTTTTCCTTTCTGCATTTCTAAAAATTAAGGGACATAAAAATAATATTGATTCAGTATAAAATAAAGGAATTTGTAGCTGTCCAATTTCTCTGTAATTGCATATTATAGAAGGCTTCTAACCTTCAACAACATGACTAATTTTAAATTTGATCCACATATAAAAGTTGGAAAAACCAAATACATATACCTTCCCTGACCAAAATTATATTAGGAGCTGGAGATGAGAATGCTAGAAAAAAGAATGTCTCAGATGGCCAATTTATTTAGATAATTAGTTTCTTTATATAAAGTTAAAACTTATGAATAAAATAGTATTAAAGGTTAGCCAAATAAGAATAAAAACTCTTTTTTTGGTGAAAAAAATTGTATTTAAGTACAAGCAAATTATAATGATTTTTACTTATGTTTTGACAAACTGAATTTTTAAAAGACACTCTCAGAATGGTATTTCATGCAAATGCATACATAGATCCCCTTTAAAATAGCATTTGGGAATTTGGGAAAAAAATAGTTCCAAATAGAGGAGGATACCTGTCAAGGAAATGAAAGGTGTTCCTAATTCATTCCAAGTAAGATCAATATCACTGGCCCTGGGACAACAGGGTCAACATTTCAGAGAACACGTTCTGTTCAGATTCTATTTCTGGACTTATCTTTCCACAGAAGTTCCACTGAGATGAGCCACTTTATTTCCAAATGTGATTTCCTGGATGAGGTGTGTGAATTTATAGATACTGCTGGTATATTAGGATGGCTGAGGTGCCTGTCAGAATCTTAAAGTAAAATGCATCACCCAAGGGACCTAAATCCTATTTTCAAAACCCCACACATTTCAGTGTCATTCTCCCTCCTCTGTAGTAAAAAAATATTATTTTTTTTGGTAGGATAGAAGTTTCAAACTTCGCCTAATATTAAGGAATACAAGCAATAAACAAGAACAAATAGGAGAAGGAATATGAGACATTTTGTAACTAACCAGAGTATGAACAGCATCACAAGTACTGTTTTTTTAAATACATTGTGTATATTTAAATTCCTCAATATTAAAATAGCACATAAATTATATAATTGGAAAAACAAACAGATGATAGATACTTAGACATTCCTAGAAAATCTAGAGACTTATAATAATAGATGCACTTTAGTTCAATATAATAAAAAACAATTTTAATAACCTGAAATCTGTGTGCATAAATGATAATAATAGTTTATTATAAACTATAGAATTATGAACATTGATCAACTCTTTATTGCAGGAGAAAAGGTAACTGGTCACTTGCATATCTTTTACCCCACTTCACTTTACAAACATCTGCAAAGTGTTAAGAAAACATGCAGCATGAACAAGCCATGTGGATTTTCACTGGATCTGTTATAAAATGACAGCTACAGAATATTGAAAATTATAGAAACACTAATATCCTAAGATGAAAGTGAACTTATGTAACCTGGAAATAACTGAATTTCAGGGAAATGATCATATTAATCACAGAAGTTAGAAAATATTTTAAATAATGCTCAGATCTATGGAACAAAGGAACTTTTTACAATTAACAATTAATGAATGAAATTAAACTAAATGAGTTGCTAGTACTCAAAACCTATTTTTAAAGACAAAAAATGACAAATGAAGAAACATTAACAATTGTGTTTCATTGGCCACCCAAGCTAATTAACAGTTAAATCCACTTATTCTGAGCTATATGAAATGGCTAAGGAAATATGACACTTTGTTATAATTGAAAAAGTGCCTAGGATTAATTAAAATGTGAGTAATATGTCATTTGTCTTATATTTTTTTCAATTAGCACAAGCCCTGATGCTATAGCATAGATGCAGCCCATCAAAACTGACTTTCACATAAATTCTGCAGCTCGTCTTCCTTTTACAATAGAGATATATTCTGACACAAGCAAAAGAAGAAGAAAGAAAAGGAGGAAGAAAGATGAAAAGAAAGAAGGAAGAATACAAAAAAGAATAGAATAAGACAGGAGAAAAGGAAGCGAAAGATAAGAAAGACAAAAAAGAAAAGTGAAAGAAAGAGGAGAAAGGGGAGAAAATGGAAATGATTACAAGTTTGAGGAAGGGGAGGAATGATGTACAGACACTCCTGAGTCTGAGGAACTGGGAAAGGTTTTTCAATATTCTTTCAGAAATTTTTCAAAATGTAATTTTTATGCTAAATTGATCTAATTTTTTACTTTTATAACCTGAAAAGAAATCTTGATTCTTCTCAGTCTGCTTTCCACTTCAGAGATGGCCAATAATCGAATCACCCTCAGCAGCTCAGTCCAGAGGGAGTATGGAGCACACACTCACTGGATACATTTCTGGTCCAACACTGTGCCAGGCATTTTAACAAAGTCAACAAGGCAGGTCCTGCCCTCAGGGTTGCCTCAGCCCACAACTCCTGGGGCCCACTCCGCTTATGAATTTATGCACGTGGTAGCTGAGTGTTGTTCAGTTACCCATGCCTGTGTGCTCCTATATTTGGAGGTGAAACCTCCAGCCCAAAGGTTAAAATCCAGGGTGGTGAATGCTGAAAGAGGGGGAGGATGAAGCCACTCAGGAGGCAGAACTGGTTTCACAGAGAAGATGACTTTTAAGGAAGAGTCTTGGGGGCCTTCCGTGCAAAAAGGAGGGGCAGATTAATTTAGTAGAAGAAAAGCAGGCCTTTAGGAGACAAAAAAAAAAAAAAAAGAGCATGAAAAGTTCTGGAAGTCCACAGGAAAGTCCGCATTACTGGCTGTTTCTAAAAGTATTAAAAGATTTGCTACCCTGAGACAGCATGCAAATAAAGAGTAGATATACTTTGAGATGGGCACAGGTCTCCAGTTTGTTCCAATGCTCCACACCACTGGCTTTGCTTGCCAAGTCCAGCCCATCTCCCTCAATTCCAGTAGTCAGGTGGCTTATAGGTATTTAACCATCTCATCCTGGTTTACACCATTATGTCCCAATATCCTATATAATAGGACAGCACATAATTAGTAAACATGCCAAGTCTACACTCTTCAGTCTGGATATAGTGGGTTAACATTATAAGTCTGAACTCAAGTTTAGCCTTCTTGCCTTTCCCCTACAATGACTGTGCTCTCTAGCATTAGCCCGGAAACAGTTGCAGCTCTCAGTACTTCCCAGTAGATCCCCAGGCATCCTGATTGGAGTGCATTTCCCCTATACTCACACCTTTTCTGTTCCTCTCCACATCTTCAGACATTTGAAGTTTCGCTCCTCTCAAATATTTTACATTTATACTTCCTTAAAGACTCACATGGAGGATTTATCTCTCCCATAAAGACTCTTGAATTAATCTTCACATCAACTCTATAAGGTTTTATCTGAATCATTTTACAAAGATTAAGAAGAGGCTTAGGAGGGTTATAAAAGGTTCCTGAAGTTGTAGTTAGCAACAGATGATGTCAGGATTTGAATCCACAATATTAAAAGGCACATTCTATCATTCAATTACAAATTAGAACTACAAAAGGACAGATCCATGCCTTTATTGCAGTTTGAACTCTTCCTTTTTTTGTTTCTTTGTTTTCTTTTCCATTTATATCATTCATTCTTAGACTGCCTTTAAATTTTTTAAAATACTAAGGATTGAATTCACCACTTAGATTTAAATTCATTTAACATTATTTGACCACCTACTTTGACCTGCTGCTCATCCAGTGAATTTCTCCATTATGCAATTCTTATTAAGTTGTTAAAACACTGAGATATAAGTATTATTTGCATTACTTACATTTGGCCACTATCTGAATTACTAGATTGAATATGAATGCAGGATCCTGACCTGAAGCTCCAAGTTCTTTCTACTACAAAACCTGCTGCTAGGTATCATCTGATATACAGAGAGGACATTTGGTTAATACTTGTTAAATGAATGAAAGTTAAAGTAAGAAGAACTCAATGACAATGTAATAAAAGTCACCCAAGTAAAGATCTGTATTATGATAATACAAATTTCTTACAAATCAATCAATTACATGGTTATCATCCTGAAGGGAATACAAAAACCGCAGAAGATTCTATGAAACAAATTAAGCAATGGCCTTTGAAAGATTAAATTGTGCAAATGTACAGGGTAGAATAAAATGGAAATTATCAAGGACAAAATGGACTGTTTAGAGGGCAGTATAATTTATTTGCAGAATGTTAAGTACCCTTGCTTCTGGGTCAGGATTTTAAAGTGCCCACTTCTCCCCACATAGCACCACTGCTCAGAACTGGAATTTTGAAAATGAATATTTGCATGTTCAACTTTTCCCACTCACTTTCACCTATCCCCATTCAGGTATTCCCTTGTGCAGTTTATATGCATTATTCTTTATTCTCCACTAAATGAGGTGGGAGAGTGTAAGATAGATTATATCTTACTAGTTTCTGAATACTTTAAGACCATGTCTCCCATACCATATTCAAATAAAGTTCAGAAATGCTGAGGGGGGAAAATACAAGTAAAACAGATATCTGGTACAGGACTTCTCAAACCTTTACTTTCCTGACATGTATTATGAATGGCCAAGATGTTACAATTTGCAGCTTTTCTCAAAATTGTAAGACTTTTTCCTCTTTTGGGAAGTTTATCCCCTAGGGATCAACTATCCTGAGTACAGGAAAAAAAAATGCTGTTCAAAAGATTTTTCACAGTGCCATTATTGGAGAAGGTATCCCCTAAATGTTCATTAAATGAAGAATTGCCTCCATAAAAGTCAGTCACACTTTAAAATTTAATTATGTTGTTTTACAATTTCACTAGCATTTTAGTACTGCTACTTATATTGTGATATTTTCTTTGTTTATGCGCTTGTATTTTCAGTGCTTGATCTTGGACTCTTAGATGGTTTAACAGTTGACTCCACATTTGTTGACCCCTATCAATATAGAACATTTTCTCACATTGGCTGGTATGTCTCTTAGCTTAGGTTCGGTTATTCAGTAGGAGTCAATATCCACAAAGTCTTAGTGGCTTCCATAACAAAGGTTTACTTCATGCTTATGATATCTGCCCTATACACATGGTCTTTTCTTCTACTCTATATTATCTTCATTGTGGGACCCAGGCTAAGAAATATCTCTGGAACCTGCCAGTCTTCAGACAAAGGTAAAGAGCTCATGGTGAACCTTCACAATGACCCTTGAAGTTTATGCACTGATGTGGCAGGCATCACTTCCACTCATACTTCTTTGGACCTAGCAAGTGACATGGCTAAACCTCATGTCAGCAGGATAGGAAAATATACTCCTATCACAGGGAAAGGGCAGTAAATACTTTGAACATAAAAAAGATCCTTCTAATACCCTGGGCTTCTGATTTCCAGGCCAGCCCCAATCTTACAAGTAGGTAACAAATTAATCCATCAAATTATTCTGAGTTAGACATTTAACAGGCACAGTAAAGAAGGCAATTATTACAGTTTTATTTTTAAAATCCCCGTGCTAATAGACACACTCAGTCTTCCAATTCACTCCCTATGATTTTTCTATTAACCAAAATTCTGAGCAATTTGCTCCTGCCTATGGACCATGAAAAGCCCATCCCCTCTTCCTCCTTCTAATGACACAGTAAATTTAGAGAATAATATATTCTGGCTTTAAGTAGTGGTAAATAAAATACTCCATTATGAATTCATCCCCTGATTCCCAATGCCACTGATATTGATTCAAGATACAAGGAAACTAAAAATATTATTCGTCTTTGTAAAAGTAATTTTAATCATGAACATTAAATGGAACACTTTACAATTTATGCCTGTTTATTGTGTACCACAGTAAGGATTATGTGTTCCATAAAAAGTCAGATAAACTGTGTTGTATGTTTTATTTTATCATAGCAGTAATCTCCTTTTATACATTTACTTATTGCTTAGGGATCATGAATAATCTGCTCATAACTTAAGATAATGCTGATGTTGATGTATAGTATATGGTTAATAAAGTTGTTCATCATTAATTTGAATAAACCATGACCTCACTGATGATCATAAACCCCCACCATTTTGTTCAATTAAAAACACATTGCAACATTTTCTCTGCAAACAATTTCTTGCATAGCCAATTGTTTAATTTATAAGGTTAATAGAAAAACATATAGAAGAAAAATGAAAAATATATTCAAAATTCATGTAGGTGAACTCAATGCATATTTTTTTTGAAATAGGTTAATACCCTTTTGACTCTACTAAAATTATTTTAAATAATTTGTAGTGCACAAACTAAGAAACTAGTTTTCAAAACCAAAATGAAGTAGGCTGCAAATAATTAGTAATTAAATGCACATAAAGCACTTGTTTGTTTATAGATTATATCATCTTTGTATAAATTAAAACAAGTACAAGACTAACAAAAGAATAATTTAATTCTCATCTGTTAAGTCTGGGGTATGCTGTCTTAAAAGGAAGAAGAAACAGCCAGAATTAGTGTCCCTAGTCCCAAACATGACCATGATGCACATTGAGAGTATGCTTTGAATGTGCCCATTATCCAAAACATTTCTGGGATGTGCCTCCCACAAAGGTTTTCAAAGTAATAGGCAATTATATACCCTTTGGGAATCAGAATTCTTAAAACTGTAAAAGAATGCATATTATCTAAGATTACTATGCTACTAGATCCTGGAGACACCATTTCCTTTCATTTTATGATTGGCACATCTGGGTGAATCAAAGAATACAATGATATCCACTGGAGTATGAAATTGGCAATATTGAGTCCAACCTTCTCATTTAATACATATTGGAACTCAGATCCAGAGAGAGGAAATCCTCTGCTCTGACAGCTTAATAAGCCTGTCTTTAATATAGAAAGAGTAAGTCCCAGTACTAGTTGGGCTGACAAACCTCGATGCCAGTTCCCCTGGAATTCTCCATATGTGACTTTGTACATGTGTTCAAGACTTGATTGATAAAGACTCCAACTGTTGTAAGGTAACCTCATTTTTTTATTTACTCAGTGTTTTCAAGGTAGAGAAAAAAGCAGGTCTTGATAGAGGGAAGATATAAAATCTCTCAGGTTTTAGTGGCAAGAACAAGAGATGAAGTGTAGCTATTTGAGGTCGTAGTGGGAGGGGTTTGAAAAGAAACTGGTGGTACCAACAGGAAAGTGAACCTATACCACATAGGCTACAGTCAGACCTACTGCTAACCTCCCTCTGAAACAATGCTCCTTGGAGTTTTTGTATCTATTCTTTATATATTCCTTAGTATTTTGTGACTTCTTAAGGGTTTGAAATCTGAAATGCCCACCCTAAGCTAACATTCAGTCTGTTCTAACAATTAATTTACCTGTTAAATTGCACTGTGCAGATAAAAAATAATGTAGCAAAGAATGTAGAATGTAGAATCTTTAAAAATATGATGCAAAATAATACTGAAATCCATGGGATAGAGGAAAACATGATTTTGAGAAAACAGGAGAAGATTAGAAAGATACAAACTTAATACTTATTTAATATATGCTATTAGCTAGACACTTGATTAATCTTTTCATGTTTTGTTGTTTTTTAATAACAAAAGCTTCCAAGTTTTAGCAATGCATATGGGATAAGAATAAAAAACATATTCCCTTTTTCTTTTGAAAATGAGGTATGATTATAAGTTCTGACCAATGAAATGTAATTGGAAATGTTGTGTTACAGCTTTCTAAAAGCACAATAAAATGAAAATTAGTATATAACATTTTTTTATATTGAGGTAAGTTCTTTCTATACCTGGATTCTTCAGTGTCTATAACATAAATGAATATTGAGTTTTGTCAGGGGATTTTTTCCTGTACTTATTGAGATGATCATGTGATTTTTTTTTTATCTTAACATATTTATGTTGCATATGTTGAACCAAGGAGTACTTTCACTGGATCTTGAACCCAGGGGTACTTTGCTAAAGTATCTCAGCCCTGTTCATTTTTTATTTTTTTATTTTGAGACATATCTCACTAAGTTGATCAGGATGGCCTTAAACTTGCAATCCTCCTACATCAGCCTCCTAAGTAACTAGATTACAGTTGAGCATAGTCATTCCTAATGGAGCACTAATTTTTTTAAATTTTTTATTCTAATTTGTTTATGACAGCAGAATGCCTTATAATTCATATTACACATATAGAGCACAATTTTTCATATCTCTGGTTGTATATAAAGTATCTTCACACCATTCGTGTCTTTATACATGTACTTTGGATAATGATGCCCATCTCATTCCACCATCATTTATAATCTCATGCCCCCTTCCTTTCCCTCCCACCCCTTTATTCTATTTAGAGTTTGTCTATTCCTCCCATGCTCCCCCTCCCTATCCCACTAGGAATCAGCCTCCTTATATCAGAGAAAACATTTGGCATTTGGTTTTATAGGATTGGCTAACTTCACTTAGTATTATATTCTCCAACTTAATCCATTTTCCTGCAAATGCCATGAGTTTATTCTCTTTTCATGCTGAATAGTATTCCATTGTGCATATATATCACATTTTCATTATCCATTCATCTACTGAAGGGCATCTAGGTTGGTTCCACAGTTTAGCTATTGTGAATTGTTCTAATATAAATATTGATGGCTGTGTCCCTGTAGTATGCTGTTTTTAAGTTCTTTGGATATAGGCAGAGGAGTGGGACAGCTGGGTCAAATGACGGTTCCATTCCCAGCTTTCCAAGGCATCTCCATACTGCTTTCCATATTGGCTACACCAATTTGCAGTCCCACCAGCAATGTATGAGTGTGCCTTTTTTCCCACATTCTTGCCAACACTTATTATTGTTTGTGTTCTTAATAGCTGCCATTCTGACTAGTGGATAAATAATATTTAATTTTGCATTGTGTTCATCGGGGACATTTTTCTATAGTGTTCTTTCCTTGATATGTCCTTATCTGATTTTGGTATCAGGGTGATGTTGGCTTCCTAAATGAATTTGGGATTATTTCCTCCTTTTATATCACATGGAATAATTTGAGAAACATTGGAGTAAGTTCTTCTTTAAAGGTCTGTTAGGATTCAACTGAGAATTCAACTGATTCTAGGCTTTTCTTTGTTGAAAGATATTTTATTAGTGTTTCAATCTTGTCATTTTATACTGGCCTGTTTATGTTTTCTATATTCTCTTGGTTCAGTTTGAATAAGTCATATTTATCTAGAAATTTGTCAATATCTTACTCAAAGCCAGCATCATACTGAATGAAGAAATATTGAAATCACTTCCTCTAAAATCAGAAACATGGCAATGATGTCCACTCTTCACATTCTTAATTAATAATAATACTTCAAACTCTAGCCAGAGCAATTAGGCAGGAGAGGGATATTAAAAAGATGAAAATCAGAAAAATGAAGGGAAATTATCTTTTTTTACAGATGACATGATCCTATACTTACAAGACCCTACTACCAGAAGACTTCTACAGCTGGTGAACAAATTTAGCAAATAGTAGGATGCAACATCAACATACGAAAAACAATAGTATTTTATAGTTTTTCTGTACACCAATAATGATCCTGCTGAGAAAGAGATCAGGAGAGCAATTTCATCATGATAGACTAAAAAAAATACCTAGAAATAAATCTAACCATAAAGTTGAAAAACCTAAACAATGAAAATCATAGAATACTGAAGAAAGAAATTGAAGAATAACTTTGATGATGTAAAGACCTTCCACATCATTCAAATGGCCGTTTTACTAAAAGCACATGTAGAATCAATTCAATCTCCATCAAAATACTAATGACATTCTTCACAGAACTAGGAAAATACAGTCCCAAAATTCATATGGAAGAACAAAAGACACAGGATAGACAAAGCAATTCTGAGTAATAAGAGGAATGCTGGAGATATCACAATATCTGATGTCAAAATATTCTACAGAACTAGAGTAATGAAAAACAGATGGTATGGTCATAAAAAATAGAAATGAGACCAATGGAACAGCATAGAAGACAAAAAGACAAATCCACATAGATATAGTAATCTAATCCTTGACAAGGGTGCCAAAAACAGGGAGAAAAGAAAACCTTTATGGTTGGGTGTGGTGGCAAGCTCATATAATCCCAGAGATTTAGGAGGCTGAGAAAGGAGGATTGAAAGTTCAAGACCAACTTCAGCAATTTGTCAGGGCCCTAAGCAACCTAGTGAAACCCTGTCTCAAAAGAAAAAATTAGAAGGGCTGGAGATGTGGTTCAGTGGTTAAGCGCCCCTGGGTTCAATCCCAGGTACAAAGAAAGATAGCCTTCTTAAAGAAAGACTTTTTAACAAATGGTGCTGGGAAAACTGGATATTCATATGTAGACAAATGAAACTAGATTCCTATCTCTCACCCTGAACAGAAGTTATCAAAGTGGACCAATGACCAAAAATTAGACGAGAAACACTGAAACTGCTAAAAGAAAGCATAGGGTCAATACTGTAACATATTGGCACAGGCATTGACTTCCTTAATAAGACTCCTGAAGCTCAAGAAATAGAGCCAAAAATCAATAAATGGGATGCCATCAAATTAAAAACCTTCTGCACAGCAAAGAAAACAGTAATGTGAAGAGAGAGCCTGCAGAACGTGAGAAAATTTTTGCCAGCTACTTTTCTTACAGGGAATTAATATCTAGAATATATTAAAAACTCAAAAAATTTAACACCAATAAAACAAATAACCTAACCAATATTTGAGCAAATCATCTAAACAGACATTTCTTGAAAGAAGAAACAAAAATGACCAACAAATATATGAAAAAGTGTCATATCTTTAGCAATCAAACAAATGCAAATCAAAGCTACACTAAGATTTTAGAAATCTTAGAAAAGCAATCATCAAGAATACAAAGAGCAATAATTGTTGCTGGAGGTTGGTGGGGGAAGAAGGTACATTGTGGGTGAGACGGAAAATTAGTACAATTGCCTTGGAAAGTAGTCTGGAGCGTCCTTGAAAGACTATGAAAGCAACTACCATACAACCTAGTTATTCCTCTCCTTTTAGTTCTTTTTTCCATGTAATAAAAATAAGATTTCATCTCCCTTAAGCTACGTAATTTAAGGTTTCTGTTGTAAACTGAACTTAATCCCAATTGGTATCCTCTCAGTTTACAGATACAAAATCTAAGGATGAAATAAGAAAATGCCCATTCAAATGCAAAATCATTGGTAGAAAGAGTATTTATACTATCGCCATTTATAATTGAAAAATATGTATTATTTTCTTTAGAACACACAACTTTATGGTTAACATAAAGAGTGATTAGAATTATAATGCCATCTAATGGTAAAGAAAAAGGAACAAATTACATTCTATGAGATCTAAAAAAATTGTCTTATAAACTCAAAACCAACTACAGCAATATTTCTGCTAATCATTATTTTGGTTAATAAACAAATAAATGGAGGAGTGAATACTCATGCCTGAATTTTATCCTTAATTCACCAAGTGGATGGTATATGTGTAAGTAGTAAAAGAAATAAAACCAGACCATTATCCAAAGTTTGGGTTGTGAGACCTCTCAGCTTTCTTAGTCCTTTTCTATAATACCTGCTCTAACCCACTCAGTAGAATGTGATGTTATTCCTATAACTTATGAATGTTAACTTTTTTCAAATGTTTCCCGGTATTACACTGCAAAAGTTTAATCCATGTATATGTATTTTAAGCTTCTAAAACATCATTTTCTTTTTTTATTTCCCACAATATACTAAAGTGACCAAATCAAAATTTAATATATGCAGATGGTATCATATAAATAAAAGAATGGATCCTTGATTGTCAAATAGATGGACAATTGTAGGATTTTTTTTTTTAAATTATTCCATGAGTTAATTTACTACAGCATGTGATATTTATTCTCCTTTGCTCATCAAGGTCAATAGTTTTGTAGGAGGATAGTTTTGCAAGGCAAGAATCTTGTCTTCAAAATTAACCAACCTGTATCTCTAGTCATAGGGAACTACAGCTAGAAAACCTTCTTGAGAAAACCACCCATACTCGAGCACATTTGGATAAAATGTCTGTTGAGTGTGAATAGGAAAACAAATATCATTAAATACCACTAAGAGCTCTACAGGATGCTCCTCCTGAGCATGCAATTGAGGGACACATTTTATGGAAGAAGTTTGTTTGAGGAATTTGGTCATGGAACAAATAGTGTGGAAGTAGGTAGAAAAGTGATGGTGTCCAGAATGAGTGCCAAGTCAAGCATTGTCCCTGTGCCACTTCCAAAACGTTTAAAAGGATATTAGTTGCAACCATATTCTGTGTGTAGCACAGCTAAACGTTAGTACTCAAGTAAAGAAGGCCAGATAAATAAATATCAGGGAGTAGCCAGAAAGAAATTACTGCAGAAGAAAGCATGGTGCCTGTGAGAGCAAGAACCTGATGAATCATCAGGATAATTAGAACTAAAAAAAAAAAATAAGGGGAAGAGAGTAGTAAGATGAGGATGGAGAGGACCATGCAGAGGTGTGGAGTCAGAGGTGAAGGCTTTGGTCATTACTCTAAGAGCAATTATATACCATGGAAGTGGTTGAAGCAAAAGCATGATATAATAAGCTAAGCATTTTAAGATCTGGACTATGCTAATCCAATTGAAAGTATAAGACAACCAATTAAGAAGCTAATGCACTTTTCATTCACTTCTAAAAAGAAATGAAAGAGTAAGACAGTGGTGTCAGAGAAGAGATGTGATGACAGCAGCAGAGATCAGAGGTATACGAAGCCAAAAGCCAAGGAATTCAGACAGACCCTACAAGCTGAAAAAAGAAAAGGTGTCAATTTTCCCCTACATTCTGCAGTAGAACCTCATTTCTGTCAACACCTTGACTTCATGTCTGCAAGATCCATTCAGACTTCTAACATCCAGAACTGTAAAATAGTAAATGTGTATTGTTTTAAGGGTAGAAAAATCATTTTTGGTGGTCCGTGACAGCAGTGATGATAGTTTAGACAAGAATGCTAATAGCAATAGAAATGGAGAGAACTGGAGAAATATTTAGGAGATTAAATTGATAGAAACCCATGAAGCCAAACCTGATATATGAATGTTAAACTGCACCAGGGCTTCATTCTAGGCTAGCATCTCTATTCCCATTCTGTCCCTAGAGGATCTCATCCTATTCCAAAGAGTGTCTCCAGCCCTAAACTCTTCTTCTAAGGACTTGCTACAATCATTTTACTTCACTGGGCATTCACAAGTATACCCAGTCTGTTCAACATCCTCCACCCTTGTCATCACCAACCCATATCTTTCCCACATCAGTAAATAGCACAAACTGAAAACCTAAGAGGCGCCTTTGATCTCGTTTTTTTTCTCATTTCCCATATTCACCATATTTCTTAGTTACAGATTGATCCATCTCCAAAACATTTCTTTAGTCTTTTTATTTTCTGTGTCTTGCTTATAAATATCCAAGTCCAAGCTACCACCACCATCTCTCACTAAGTCAATTCAACAAATGCTTAAGTGGAGTCATTGCTTCTGTACCACTCAATCCATTTTCCTGGCAGAACCATAGTGATAGTTTAAAAAATATAAGTCCTTTAAGTTTCTTACCATAATGAGCCCCAAAACAATCCACATGCCTTAATTGACTTATGACAAACTGTACAATTTGGACCTTGCTTCTTGTCCTCACATTCTCTTTACCTAGAGGTCATTATGTTGTAGTTGCATTAATCTGCTTTGCTTTCCTTGAAGATGCTAAGATTTTTCTTGTTTTGGACCATTGTGTTTTTTTGTTTTGTTTTGTTTTTTACTGTTTCTTCTGCCTAGAATACTCTGTACTTCTTGCTGACACTTTCTCAGCTCACAGGTCACCTTCCTGAAGAGAACTTCTCCAGTCACCACACCTAAAATTACCCTTCTCCTCTTTTACATGCTATGGCATGATGGTTTCTTTTTCAAAATATTTCACAATATGTATCTGCTTGGTTTTGTTGTTGTTGTTGTTATTGTTGGTTTTGGAGGGGGTTGCTCCCAGGGATTGAACCCAAGGGCACTTGACGACAAAGCCACATTTCTAGCCCTATTTTGTATTTAAATAATAGAGACAAGGTCTCACTGAGGTGCTTAGGGCCTTGCTAAATTGCTGAGGCCGGCTTTGAACTCACGATCCTCTTGTCTCAGCCTCCTGAGCTCCTGGGATTACTTACAGGTATGTGCCACCGTGCCCCACCTTCTGCCTATTTTTTATTGTATCTTCTTCTCCCCTAAATGTGCTCCAAGGTTTCAAGAAAGTTTTGTGGATATTTTTTGTTTGTTTTTATTTTCAACACCATTTTCCATTTTATTTGAGAAAGATGGTACATCATTATTGCTAAGTAAACACTTGGTGGATGAAAAAGAATGGAATGAATTAACTTCAATGTGTGAAGAGAAATGAAATTTCAAAAATACTCTCTTAGCCTATATTTGTTCCTTGACAAATGATGATGTCAATTGCTGGGAGTTGCTTCTCCAAAGGAAGACCAGTCTTTAAGGGAAGATCAGGAGTTTTGAACTTGTTGACTTTGATATGCCTCTGAGACTTTTATGTGGAGATATAAAGCTAGATAATTAGATTTATGGGTGTGGAATGCAGAGAACCTGGTCAACTGAACATAGAAATGTGGAAAGTATTATTGCATGCAATCAGGAATTATAAAATATGAGGATAAGGAAAGCTTTCACATGTCCTAATAGTACTTTCCTACGGTTCTCTGGCTACTTCATCTGATTATGCTCTCTTAAATATTATTTTCTGCACAACTTCTATTTCACAAAAGTATCTTGCACTATGTATTACCCTATGTCTAGTGTCAATTTCAAATTTTGCCAAAATTTGAAAGAGATATTTTTGAAAGAATGTTTGTTTACATAGCTTTGCTCACCAAGCCACACCACACTCCACCTTCCACCCAAAACAATAAAAAAGTGTTTCCTTTTCCTTTTATCATTTGATGTTTTTGTTATCTTCATCTCAATTTTTATTTTCTCATTATGAATAAGTGGGGTGTTTCATGGAAGGCCCCTCATTGAATTGACAAAGAAAAAGAAACCTTTCTTTTTTCCTGCAATGGTTTGATACAATTCTCACCTGGAATCATGTCTTTAAAACCAGAGCTTTTTGACATTACAAAGGAAAAAATAATACCAAAACAAGAGAGGCATTCAATACACAAAAGATCTCCTACAGACACTTTCTAATTGTTTTTGCTTTGTTTTGTTTTAAACTATATTGCCTGTGGCTTTGGATGTTACCTGGTCAGGCAAGTAATGTGAGATCAACCCCCTGGACTCAAACAACCTAGTACATTCAGTTAGAAAAAGTCATTTCAGGGAAGCAATTAGTTCAACTAACTGCTTCACTGCTCTGGTAAATTTGGCCAGTTGTCTGACCTTCTACAGAAGGTGGGAAGGAATTTTCTTCCCTCTATGACTCTGGCAGAGATTTTGTTGTACTTTCTCTAAATCAAAGGAAGGCATAAACTTTCTAGTGCTAAAGTGACCCAAAAATGTATTACATTCATAGATTCAAGAAAAACTATTGAATATGAATTTGTGGACTATGGGGAAGTCTCTAGTTCAGAATTTAGTGAAAACCCATTTGTTGAAAGTTTGATAGTACTTTTTGATAAGGGTACTTTGAAATGGATCTCTTAGATTTATAAAGAAATTCATTAATTTTATTTCACCTGTCAAAAGTTTTCAAGAATTCACTATTTCAGCTATGTTTTTAGCTAGTGGTTTCCACATTGTGGAGCCCTTAGAATCATAAAGTCGACTTTCAGGGTGCTACAAGGGAGAAAAATCGGATAATGAGATAAGACATTCATTTGTGTAGCACTATACTTTTCATAAAAAGCTTTTCATTATTTCAGTGGATTCTTAAAATAATTGTGTGATGAAGCCAGGGGTTAATATACCCATTTTTAAAAACGAAGAAATAGTAATTCAGAAATGTTAGGGAGCTTTTCTATTCTTGTAGCTAATTAGGAATGGATCCAAGCCTGCAATTCCTGTCTTATTTCCTTATCTCTAAATTCAGTGATCTTTCTACTATGTCACACTGTTCTTGTTCGGCAATAAGCTCATGAAACCAGGAGTCACAAATGTAAATTTTTTATGTAATCTCTACTGTAGTTTATGTGTATGTTTACACATAAAGGTATTTAAAAGATGCTACAAAGTACTTAAAATATATTTCAAGAGAATTTAAACTACACATACTCAAATATACAAATGACTTACCCTGCCTAATCCATCTATTTTGATGCATTCTAAAAAATGATATCCTTAGACAAGAATATATCATCAAATGCAATATTAGACAGGAATATATTATCAAATGCATTTTAAAAATGCATATCAGGCAAAATTTAGAAAAATGTTATCAAAGATCATTTTGTTAGCACATGGTGGGTCTTCTATTTGTCCAGACTTGAAATTGTTCAGTGATGCTCATTCGGGTGTTTTTACAAAGAAGGGAGAAAAACACAGATATACAGAGAGGAATTAATTAATAGTAAACATTTAAGACTAGTCAGTTTGTATGTATACCAGACAGACTATTCTATAACATTCACTTTGGTGGGACTATCACCAATTACTTATCAGTTTCATTCTTTGATAAGTAAACTTCCTTGTAGGAAATCCAAGAGTTCACCCATCTTAAAAAAAATCCCCTTGTAGAGTAACTTGGGCTTTAGCAAAGTTTCAGGGCATTCATTCTGAAGGACACCAGGAAGACAGAGGAGTATTTTATAATAGGAAATGGCTCAAAACTAGCCAAAGAGGGGAGACAGATAGTTTGGAGAGAAAATATTTTTAAATAATAGAAGAAAGTAGGACAAAAGCCAAAATCTGTCTACAATCCTCACTCTCTTTCCTTTTCCCTCTACAAATCCCAATGACCCCAAGTTTCACTTGATGATTAGCCAGTAACTTCAAGTCTGGTACAGATTCATTTTCTGGGTGAGTCAGGGCATGCCAATCTGATACTCAAGGAGCTTAGGACTGTTTGATGCAGTTTTCCTACAGTTTTGCTATCTAGTCTTCATTAGTTCTCTAAAAATTGTAGCTCCACGGATGCATTTCTAGACCATAGTCAATAAACTGCTAGCTGCCCCTGTTTTTGTACTGCAAGTGAGCTAAGAACAATTTTTACATTTTTAAAAAATAATACAAAATCCAAATCATAGTGACTGTAAATGAAGTTTTATTGGAACACAATAATGCCCATTCATTTACACATTTTCTATGCTTGCTTTTGTAAAAATGATAGAGTTGAGTAGGTGTCATAGAAATGTATAATATCCAGCAACCTAAAACACTTATCATCTAACTCTTTACAGACAGTTGGCTGATCTCTGCTCTATACATTTGATTCTCCTAAACCTCTAAATACCTTGCCTGTCTGTTCTGGCCTTAACGGAACTTCTAATTCTGGCCTCATCGAACTCAGGGTTCTTTTTAGGAAAACTTGGCTTTGATACCTTTTTTATATTCACAGCCACCAATATCCTGCTTTATAGCATAATACTGTTAAAAAGATATATATATATATATATATATATATATATATATATATATATATATATACACACACACACACACACACACACACACACACACATACAATTAGCATTTGTTTTCTGAAGGAAAAAAAATGATCATTCTCTGCCTCATGGCTCTTCTTAACTTAATTAAATTATCTGCTAATGGAAATGTGTAGGTTACTTTCACAGGATGTGATGGTGTGCTTGCCCATGCTTGTCACAACTGGGGTTCTCTACAATGCTAGTGAGATGAAGCATTCCTGCAGAGTCCCAAAGCAATGCAGACTATTATTAGAGCTGAAATAGAAGGAAATAAGAGACACCTACAAGACACCTTATATCATCAAGAGGAACCTTATCTTCTTGATTCTAGGAAAGGACAATTTTCTATGGAGAATCCAAGGATTAAGAAAAAATAAATATCTTTGAAGACTATTTTCCAACTAAATATACTCAAAAATTTATTGCCATTTTCATACTTAATCATCTAAATTTCCTCAAAAGTAGTCATTGTGCTTATGTTAAAGGTAAAAAACCAAAGACAAAGATAGAATTGCATAGATACTAACTGGCAAACTTAAGGCTTGGACCTATATCTCTCTGACATCATCTGCTGCAATGACTGCAAGACTATGCCTCCCTGAGCTGTACTTTGCAATTTCTGGTTAAGACAGTAGAAGTGTTTCTAGTAAATCCTAAAAGAAAACAGGGCTGAATGTGCACAGGTCACAGTGGGGTGGCGAGGAAGAAGAAGAGCAGTGTGTTGAGTAGGAGCTGGTGTTCTAGGTCCTGTAAAAGGAAAACCTAACTGATATTCTCTATCACACAGTGAAACTTAGTACAAATTGAACCTGTCTTGGGTCTAATCCAAAAGAGGATTGTCCCTGAAGTGTCTGAAAGACTATGCACCTATCAACTACCTGTCAAAGACAGTTAAATTCCATGGTACAATCAAATCCTTTAGGATAGATATAATAAGAGAGCATGTCAGGATCCTATCGATCATCTATTCCAGCCCATGCCTTTTACAGATATGGCAAACAAAGTCCAAAAAGGGATGATTACTGGCCTGTATTCATAAAACTGTTTGTGGCAGGTGCTGCCCATGGCACAGTGACAGGAGAATGGACTTTGAGTGCAGATAGACCAGGTGGTGCAATACCATAGTAGCTAGCCTGATGGATGGTAGTCATCATATCTTCTAGTGTCACACTCCTGCATCTCCAGGAGTGCAGAGAGTTTGTCCCCTTCTCATTGATACCTTAGCCCAAATCTGCATCATGGGTTCTCATAGGTTTATTAGGAAAGCTTGCTCCTTACTTTCTTCTTGGAGCTGTCACCTACCATGGTCTTTCATGGGGCTTAACCTATCCATGAGTCAGCTATCACTTCAAATTCCTTAGGAACAAATCTTGTGGTTTCAAAAATCAATCTGTAATGGAGTCTGTTGTACTTTTATTAGTGAAGTCTATGTGAGTTCTCAATAACAAAGAGGTCTTACTGTAATTACTTACTCAACAAACATGTTTGCATTCTTAAAATATCTAAGAAATTTAACCTACCTTGTGGAAAGTTTTCAAAAAAACACTGTGAGATAGCATCGCCATCTCCATTTTGCAAATAGATAGTTGAAATGCCATGGTGATTAATTTGCTAATATGTATAAGAGTCAGAATCCAAAGAGTTTTATTAATATCCTGCTACTTCTTTCTTTTTTACTGCATCATCAAATTCTCATGACAAACCACCAAAAAAGTTCTAGTAGGGAGAAATGATTCTGATTTTATCAATGAGGAAATTAAAACACAGAGGGCCAAAAACCCTTGTCCAAGCCACATATCTAGTAAACTGGAGAGTTGGGGTTTAGAGTCAGTTTCTTGGCAAAATTCTGAAGCTCTCTCTAGTGTTTTATTTTAATGCCCCACAGATACTTTCATATCTACTCATTTTAGTAAATAATCTTCCTTTAGGAAATGATTGCTAGGAATACAGAGGTGTGTTTCAGAAATCCCATTATCTTTTTGCATCTAAATTATGCACATATTGTTCGTGATTGAGTTGGAGATAAGTGGGGAAATTTCTGCCATGAGCAACAGAACAACAATCTGTACTGGAGTTCTTCAATTCTGAAGTTTCTCTGGAGATTTAATTTGCATCTAGGACCATAAAAATCATTCTGGCTACTCATATAATAATTCTAATACATTTGTAATAATATTTCTCTTTCATTTCCCTGTAAATAGGGTTGTATTGCTAAAAGGGACCATTCTTATTTACCTTGTGAATCATATGTGGGAAAAACACAGCAAATTTGAAAGCATCAGAGCACTTCCTTGGGGTCTTTCCCTGATGGGATTACATGATGCATCAGACTTCATGGCAAATGAGACACAGAGGGGCCACTGAAGCACCAATTCCCATTTTGGGAAGTCTGCTTCACTAGAAGACTGCAAACAAGCCATTATTTTGTCAGCTGGAACAAAAGCCCTGATTAAAAATTAAAATACATTCTGTACTGATAAATATACAGCTGCCTAATTACTTGCAAGATTTATATTTTGCTGTGTTAATTCCCTCATAATGGTTATTTCTTACTCCCCATAAACTAAAACACAATGAGCTTGACAGTGGCAAGCTTCAATAAACATTTGGCTGTCCCCTTTTATTAGATAGATAAGTTCCTCGTTATTAATATTTTCAAAATCCCATTTTAAAATCCTTTGCCCTTTCATCATATAGTATTCAATACAGAAGAAATGCATCTTGAGACACCTATTATGGCTAGTTTAAAATTTCTTATCTGCCAATTGGACCTTCTAATTTATCACCCAACTGTCCTTGACATTCAGGTACACACATACCACACACACACACAAAAAAAAAAAACCCACAAAGCAACAAAAACACTAAAATAAATAACATAGAACAAAATTTTTAAAAATAGTCTCTATAAACTTACAGGAGGACAGAAGGGAAAATAAGAAGCATGATCAAAGGGAGATGACAACATAAATGGAGAAGGGAGTGATGTTAGCAAAATTGGTGGAGTGGGAAGTTCCAAGGGCCCATCCCTTCATAGAAACATTTTTAAAACTATGCAAAAATTTTGAAAAAAAAAATCACGCCAAATAAACTTTGTCAGAACTTTGGAAAACAGTGAAAGGTTTGCAGCAACCAATGAATTCTGAATCAAGAAAATGCCAACTTTAAAATGATAGGAAAGCTCCGTGGCACTCTATTTGCTCTTGCCCCACCCCTCACTGGCTCAGATCATTTATGATAGAAGACACTGAATCCTGGTTCTAAGAAAAGTACTGAAAACCTAATTTTCAAAGAAATGTATTTGTGGGTTCTAACCTGTTTCAGGGGAAAGACTGACACAAGGCATTTATCTTTGTCTCATCTTGTCCAGAGCTCACTCAAGACAGGAAAGCAGTCTGCTCTACTGAAAAACATTGAAAGTTAAATTAACAGTCTACATCTTCCTGGGAAAAAGACTGGTTGAGGCATATAATAGTCCTAAAACCTAGAAGGAGCAGCTGGGAGAGAGAGTTTCTCTAGGAAATTAGGATATTAAAATTGCCTGTGTGTATCAGAGAACATAGTCAATATACCCAGTGCAGGAAGCACTCTTAGAAAAGACTGTAGAAGACGCTGAGCAGTCTAACTAAGCAAAAAGGAGTGCCCCAGCAGAGAATCAGCTGTACAATGAAAGAGCAAATTGCCCCTCTCCCTCTCCATTGCCTCTCCCTCTGTGGGGCTGCTGACATTTAAGGATACTTCTGTCAAAACACTACCTGAACACAGGGTAGAAAGGGGGGGAGTCGTGGATAGAACAATGCATATTTGAAAGGGAGAGAAGAACATGGAACATAGAAGACAGACTCCTTTCTTCCTTCCACCATAGCATCTGCAATTTATTCTGTACATAGCTGTCAGAATTACCTTTCCTTAAAAAAAAAAAAAAAAATCACCTCCTTTCCATCAAGCTCCAATTTAGAAGCTTTCATAGTTGTGCCTCTTCTCCCATTGCCCACATGGTGGCTCCTCAGTCCAGCTTGGCTTGCCTTTGCCCTCCAACTCCTGATGCTTGCTTCCTGACCTCAGCCCCTGAGCACCAGGTGCTCTGCTCCCTGAACTCCATGGATTTCTTATATCTCTGCGTCATTTACTTATGCTGGTAACTCATTTGGATGAATCTTCTTACTTAGATCAAATATCATTTTTATGACACTATTTCCAGGGGAAAAAAAGTAAGTTTAGAGCAACTCATCATAGTGTAAAGAACATAGATTTTAAAAACAGCTAGACATAAGCCATTCATTCAAACTGATATGTAACAGTCATGTACGTTTGGGTCCTTTATATAAACTTCTGTGAGTCTCGAGTTTTCTCATTTGGGAAATAAGTTTAATAATCTTATTGATGTTTTTGTGAAAACAAAATTAAGATATCTATATAGAATTCCTCTTTCCAATAGATGCACAAAAGGTGTTTGTACACTCCCTTTCCCAATGGTCTATGAGAAGTATATGCTTATTATAATGGATAAATAACAATATTTCCTCAGATATATGTGGTATCCATTTCAAAACATTATTAGTTACAGTTTCTCATTTGTTCTACAGAAGAAATTCTGGTATCCATTAAGATATTGTGAATGGAAATGTACAAAATCTAGACTCCAGGTACCTTCAACAATAAACGTACTATGTTTATTCACAGAAGTTACAGAATAAAAGTAGAGTTTTCTATACATTGCCTGATCAGTGAAGTGAAAACCAAAGTACTTTCTCCATCTTTCTCATTTTCTATATCCTCAGTGTGGACTTCATCATTTGGTTGTTTTTCTCAAAGCCACAAGATGACCATCATTGACAAATGGATACATACAGTGCTTTATCTATACCCAGCTAGAGAGATTCTCTTCATTCCACATACAAACTCTTCAAATTAGGAAGTACTCACCACTAGCTCTATAATACTATCCAGGGGAATGCCATGAACTGATTGGTTACACCTAGAAAAGCAGATTTGATAAGTTAGTCTCAGTGGCCACCATGGTGAGCATTCACTGTTTTGAAAAGGAAATGTCCTGTCTTCAATTACGTAGGTATTTAATGCCCAGAATGGAAGCGCTTGTCTTCTGACCCCTTGACTCCTTTTCTAATTACATGGGTTCTTAGATATGATATTGGTAGATTTTTTCCCCTTGGCTACCAAGTTATTACAAATGTCAAATCATAAATATATATTATGTGTACATATATGTGATATGCATATGTATAATAATGTAGTATATGTGTATTTCATATATATCCACATATATGTTGTGATCTGTTGCATATTTTTTTCACAGGAAAAGGAATCCAGAGAGAAATGAGCTATTAAGTCACAAAAAGAGATGGAAGAAACTTGAATGCTTATTGATAAATGAAAGAAGCCAATTTGAAAAGTTTACAAAGGTTATGATTCCCAATAAGTAACTTTCTGAAAGGGGAAAACTTTGGAGAGAGTAAAAGGATAGTGATTTACAGGAGTTAGGTGTGGGAACTATTAAACAAACAGATCACAGAGAATTTTTAGGGCATTGAAATTATTTCATATAATACTAAAATGATGGATAGGTGTCATTACACAATTGCCAAAATCCACAAAATATACAATACCAAGAATGAACCCTAACGAGTGAACTAGACCAAACCTATGGAACTTTAGAGATGATAGTGATATTTGAATGTAGGTTCATAGACTGCAACCAATGAACCCCTCTGGTTCAGCATGCCGTTAATGGAGAAGCTGTTTGTGAGTCGGGGAGACAGGGCATAACCACAAACTCTTCATACTTTTGCTCAATTTTGCTATGAATTCAAAACTGCTCTCAAAAATAAAGACTTTTTTTTTTTAAGGAGAAATCAGACTCTAGGAATTTTTTATTTTATAGCTCAAAGACATCATCAAGGACCCCAATCCTTTTCCATCTTTGCCTCTACCATCTGCAGCGACTCCGATTTGCCTGTGGCTTGGCTCTCCTTCATAGAGCAAAATGGTTTCTGAACTTCAAAACATTAGACTCAGAAAAGCCAATAATCCAGAAAAGGGACTCTGGTTTCTATAATCTCTCACTTAACATAAGAAACCTTTAAGAAAATCTGTCCTTTGAGTCTTGGCCAGAATTAGGTCATAAGCCCTTTTAAAATAAATCCCAGGATAACAGAGCGAAATCACCATGTTTTAATGAGAATTTACCCAGAGTCACAGGAGGAAGTGGTGAGTATCTAAACACAAGTCAAGCTTCTCGTTAAAAAAAATAGAAGGATTGGGGAATAAACTCTAGGGGTAAAAAACTAACAAATTTTTCTACTAGAGAAAGTTCTGCTCTGTCTGTTACCTTTTTGAGATGGCAGTGGGAAAGAGGCGGGGTCTCCCAGTACTGACTGAGCTGCACCAAATCACAGAGGGCTCAAATGAGGAGCCTCCAGAGAAACATTTTTGTTGTTTCTGTTGTTTGCTCATCTGAATAAGTAAAAGACCAAGCCACTCTCATAAACCTTTTAAAGAAGGCAGTTTTGAAAAATGGCCCACTGTATTCAAAATTTAATGGCCTGGAAGAGACAGAGCTATATCTTGCATTGTCATTGCCTTAGCTGGGCCTGAGCTGTTCCTTCCAGCTTTGTTGGATCCAACAGCTCACCTGGTGAGAATCTCATCAGAAACCGTCACCAAATTTTTCTGCTTTGTCTTTGTAGCCCCACATATTCAATGACTCCCTAACTTTGGAGAATATACTACAATTAGTTCAGCTCTTCACTTCTCAAGCAGACCTGCTCATTCCTAGGTCAAGAGGAGCTTGAAGTCACATGACAATTAAGACACATCACCCTATCGTGGTAACTTTCAATGTGGTCACTCATCAGAAATACTTGCACAGTTCTACAAAAAAAAAAAAAAAAAAAGGCAGATTTTCACATCTCTCATACTCTAAGACTCTCACTGAAACTAAGGTAGATCACAAGCCACAAGATTTAGGCAATCCTGATTTTTTTTTTTTAATTTACTAAGGCAAACAGCAAAACCATCATTAAAAATGTTTTTATTATTTTCTATAAGAATTTTCTATAGCTACTTCAGTTTAGGACTCAAACACTCTAAAGATATGCATACATTGTAATTGATCACTACAGGAAACCGGGGGAAACATTTGAAACGCTTCCTAGGCAAAGATTATACTTGACACTCCTGCTCCGGGAACTATGGCAGGTGAGAGAGTGCTCTGATGACTGTGTGCAAAATTCATTATGCAGCCAGTGTCTAATAAGCCTGAACTTTCACAGTCTTAAGATGCTGCAGATGTTCTTTATGGTTTAATAAAAATTCCTGCTCCAAGTTTACATTATCAAGCTGCAATATCACCACTCTTCTGTCTTCTCGACCTTTCTGCAGCTGGTTCACTGTTTTGTCCTTAAAAATCCTCACTCCACTTACTCTGGATAAGTAGGGATGCTGTGTCATGATCCACAATCAATCAACATAAATAAAACAATTCAGCACAGATGTGACCTGAATATACATTTAGATTCTGCTAATTGCGCAAAGCAGCGGCACAAAGGTTTCAAGGTCAGAGAAACCAACAGTGAATTTGCTCTGCGGAAAAAACACAGAAGGGACCCTGCTGCTGCTTATTATTGTAATTGCTCATTTGCAGAGTTCGAGAGAGAGCTTGCGACTCTGAAGACATTCCAAAGCCCACACCAGGTCACAATTGGAGTGTATGAAAAAGTTTGGTTTGATACACAACTTATAGAAATGTAGGTTTGGTCTAGTCTAAACCCTCCTAGAGAAAGCAAAACAGAGGAGAAAGAACAGAAATTTTAGATTCAGTTAAGTGGATTTTCAAATCTGGTGATGCATTTTTGATATCTTGTTTAACCTAGTCTATAATCCTCATCTTTGTTATATGGATAAACAACCAGCATTCTGATTCCCAACAAGAAGGAGAAAAAGCATGGATTGCTGGCTTCTCCTAACATTAATAGTGGTTCGGGGTTACTATTAAGAGAAACCATTAGAGACCTAGAAATAATAGAAACAACTGAGAAACACTGGGATTGAGTTGTGCTACTGTCACCAGGATCTAGTGTTAGATCATTTCCATTACTCCCCCAAACTTCCCTTGAATATGGTTTCAGTCGATGCCCACAATCTCCACTCCCCAGAATCAAATAACTTTTGTGTGTGTAACTGAATTCTACAAAAATTTCATACACACAGAATCATGCGGTGTGCTGTATTTTAAGCTTGTCTTTTTGTTTATCTTAATTTTTAAATGTTTCTTCATGTTGTAATATGTCTCAATATTTTGTTTCTTTTTATTGCTGAATGATATTCCATTATGTAGATGTTTTATTTATCCATTTACCATTTAATTAATATTTGGGTAATTTTGGCTACTATGAACAATTCTGCTAGAAACATTTGGATGCAAATTTTTATATAGACCTGTGTTTTCTCACTAATAGCGTTACTAAATTTTATACTAACTTTAACTTGGTAAGTCACGGTCAAGCTTTTTTTTTCCTATGTGATTGAATCATTTTGTATTCCCACAGTCCATTGATAAAGCTCTTGTTTTCCCACATCCTCACGGACACTTGGTATTACGCAACATTTTATTATAGCAATTCTATTGGATGTAAGTGGTATCTAGAGTTGTGAAGTACATGTCCCTAATGATTGGTGATGTTAAACATCTTCTCATATGGTTATTAGTCATTGATGTGTCTTCTTGCTTTAAATTCCAAGACTTTCAGCCAGTTCTTAATTGGGCCATTTCTTTTCCTATAACTGAGTTTGAGAGGTTTTTGTATATATAACTTGTATGTTCCTTATCATATTAATGATTTACAAATATTTTCTCTATGTAATTTCCTTTTTAAATTTTTAAACTGTAAAACATTTTTATGTTGGTGAAATGCAATTTACCATTTTTTAAAAAATTTTATGTCTATAGTTTTGGTATCATAGCTAAAAACCTTTTGCCTAAACCAAGATCACAAAAACTTAATGTTATATTTATTCTGTTTCTACCGTAAGCTTATACTGATAGATATTGTATTTAGTTCAATGGTCCTTTTTCAGTTAATTTTTGTATATATATATATATATATATATATATATATATATATATATATATATATAGTGTGTGTGTGTGTGTCAATTGTTTCAAAACCATTTATCAAACAGATCTAGATATAGATTTAGTTTTTAATTTAAGATTCAGTATAGAGGTTCCCTCAGAAGCAAGGAACCACAGAAGAGGAAGGCAGAATATTGCATAAGAGATACAAGGTACTATCAAAATCTAGTTTCATTTTTGGTTGAGTTCAATAGTATATATGATATTACTAAAAACAAACAAATAGGTAAAAGAGAGTTTCATTTACCAATGAAGAGAGTGTGTTAGGAGCTACATATTTTACCAAATCCAATTATTTGAACCTGAAGTCTTATTTAAAAGCTAATACTAAAATAGGAATAAGATATATCATTAGTAGAGCTGTTTTAGGGATCAGAAAAATGCATACAAAGAAAGTGGCTGGCACCTGGTCAGTATACAACCCACTGAATCTCTTTTGATTATTACAATAATATTATTAGATGCAGAAGGAGAAAATGGACTCATTTCAGAATAAATATCCACATAATAATTTTCTGGATTCACATAAGTCACAAAAACGTGTGTGTCCCTCATCAATGAAACTGTTTAGCTCTGAGAGTACCTTATATACTAGTACCTCTTACTGACAGCTTGAACCAAAATATTTTTTAAAAATATATTTTTCATCTCTATTTTGTGGCCTCACTAATGCTGGCTTAATAAATAACAAGTTCTGATAAAAGTAATTTTGGAAAAAATTTTCATCATAATCTGAAAGCTTCTCTGCTTCAAACAGCTACACTCTCAAAAGTAGCCCCTATTAGATCATGCCTTCTGTTTCCTGATGATACGCAATTCCATCAATGAGTCCAAACACCAAAGGGGACAGAGAAACATATATATAAATAAATAAATATACATATATATATATATACAAACAAAAGTGGTTGTGTAGAAGACCATAATCTAGAGTCACAAAGATGGCAAGAATAACATCAGGATTTCAAATTCCCTTTCATTTTGAGTCTAGCAACTGAAAAGAAAAATGTGAAAGAACAGACATATTGCTGTGACAAAAAATGCACTAATAAAAATAATAATGATAACAAAACTAATGATAAACTGCACTGATGATAAAGACAGAGATTAGTTCCTAGTTTGAGTAAAAACCTAAGATTACCTGATCACTAATAATAATGAAGCACTGACAAACACTTGGATTTTTTATTTATTAATAAAAGTCAGAGCTAAGCTAGCTCATTAGAGAAACTGGGAGAATAAAAACATGCATAGTCCAGGAAAGAGAGTAACTTAGAAGAATAACATATGAAAACAAATTAATGAAATACAGGCACAACGAACATCCCCACTGACCCTACAACTCATTTTTTAAAAATTAACTTTTTTATTTATAAATGACAGCAGAATGCATTACAATTGTTATTACACATATAGACCACAATTTTTCATATCTCTGGTTGTATACAAAGTATATTCACACCAATTTGTGTCCTCATACATGTACTTTGGATAAAAATGTCTATCACATTCCACCATCATTTCTAACCCCATGCCCTCTCCCTTCCCCTCCCACCCCTCTGCCGTATGTATAGTTTGTCTATTCTTCCCACACTCCCCCTCCTATCCCACTATGAATCAAACTCCTTATAAAACCAGAGACCTTGTGTATAATAGGAGGAAAAAGTAGGCCGTAATCTCCATTATGTGGAATTAGATCCCAACTTCCTTAATAAGACTCCTTTGGCACAAGAATTAAAATGAGGAATCAATAAATGGGATGGACTCAAGTTAAAAAATTTCTTCTCAGCAAAAGAAATGATCTGTGAGGTGAATAGAGAGCCTACATCTTGGGAGAAAATCTTTACCCCTCACACATCAGATAGAGCACTAATCTCTAGGGTACATAAAGAACTAAGCACTAAAAACAACAAATAACCAAATCAATAAATGGGCCAAGGACCTGAACAGACACTTCTTAGAAGATGATATACAATCACTCAACAAATAAATGAAAAAATGTTCATCATCTCTAGCAATTAGAGAAATGCAAATCAAAACTAAGATTTTCTCTCACTCCAGTCAGAATGGCAGCTATTATGCCTATAAACAACAATAAGTGTTGGAGAGGATGTGGGGGGAAAGGTACACTCATACGCTGCTGGTGGGACTGCAAATTGGTGCAGCCAATATGGAAAGCAGAATGGAGATTTCTTGGAAAATTGGGAATGGGACCACCATTTGACCCAGCTATCCCTCTCCTTGGCCTACAACCCATTTTGACCCAAAGAAGCAACAGTAGAAAAGACGGGCAAGAACAACTCCCTAACCTCCATCCCTAGTCATGCTTGTTCCGTCTCCCTCTCTTACCATATGGCCTTTTGTTTTGAGTTTTACCCCAAACTGCCTCCCTATATTAACAAACACAGGTTCCCAAAAATCCAAGCCAGAATTCCACAAGACCCATTAGACTACCCCTCATGCTTGCTGGAGCATCTAATCAATAACAAAATCCTGCTGATTCTATCACCTTTCAGTTTCTTGAATTTGTTTATTTATCATCTTCATTGCTGCTTTTTCAAGTCCTGTTCCTTCTTGCCTGAATTTCTGTAATCATCTCCTAGACTTCCTGCCAATTGATTTACCCCCTTTAATCTAAAATTAGTCAGTACACTTAACAGAAACACACATCAACCTCAAAGATGACAGTATTAAAATCTGTGGCTGCCCCTTCTGACTGCTCAAAGATTACTCTTTCCACACTCTTCCTTACACCTTTAATGTCATTCTAGGCCAGCACTGGCCAACTGAAATAAAGTGTGAGTCATACTTTTTAAAAAAAATGAAAAAGAAACAGGTGAAATGTATTTTAATGTTATGTTTAACTCAATATTTGGCATCCACAATTGAAGAAGTATTTAGTAACCACTTGTGGTTAGCTGCTACCATATCAGACAGTGCAGGTCTAAGACACTTTCCTTTTCCCCAGTCTTCACTGTGTTTGCCCATCTCTAGAATTTTTCTATGGGCAGCTTCCTCTGCCTGGAATTTGTGCCCAATCCCTTCATATCCTACCCCAATATGGTCATTATTCTTATCCTTTGTACCCTTCTTGACTCTTCAACTTCAAGTGACATATCTCTTTCATGAATCCCCCAGAACACTCTGAGATTTTTCCTCAGCAAAGAATACATAGAATTTTTTTAACTTGTTTCATGTATATGTTAACATGTCCAGCAACCAGCACACTGATGGTAGATAAAATAGACATCATGGTTGCCTGCCAGACACAACTCTTGCCTTACTTACTCAGCTGTTCTGATGGAGTCTAAGGTTAAAACATGATATTATCCTGGGGATTACTATTAGTTCTGGACGGACATGTGATCTAAGTTGGTCCAATCAAGCCAAAAGGAAAGCTTATCCTAGAGTTAAAGCAAAGGCTCCTGTTTTTTCCCACTGAATGTGGCTAAGAAAGTGTGCTGTTCCCATTGCCACTGGCAGCCTACTTAAAAAGAGCTCTCCAAGAGAGCAATGAGAAGGAAAGAAGTCGGGACTATTAAGTAACTCGGTGTTAAAGTCTGTAGCACATCTAGATTTAGCATTTATGAGATAATAAATTTTCTAATTTATAAAATTTGTTTGACTTAGTTTCTTTTTTAATTTTTTTCTAATTAGTTATACATGATAGTAGAATGCATTTTGACATATCATACATAAATGGAGTATAACTTCTCATTCTTATGGTTGTACATGATGCAGAATTACACTGATTATGTTACCATATGTGCATATGGTGTAATAATGTCCAATTCATTCCACTGTCTTTCCCACCCCCATACACCCTCTCCTCCCTTCATTCCCCTCTGTCTAATTCAAAATACCTCTATTCTTCCCTAGCCCCCCCTATTATAAATTAGCATCCATATATCAGAGAGAATATTCGGCCTTTATTTCTTTGGGGTCAGTTTATTTCACCTAGCATGTTATTCTTTGCTCCATCCATTTACCAGAAAATGCCATAATTTCATTCTTCTTTAAGGCTTTTTAATATTACATTCTGTATAGACACCACGTTTTCTTTATCCATTCATTTGTTGAAGGGCACCTAGGTTGGTTCCATAGTTTAGCTATTGTGAATTGAGCTGCTATGAGCATTGATGTGGCTGCATCTCTATAGTATGCTGATTTTAAGTACTTTGGATATAAGCCAAGGAGTGGGATAACTGGGTCGAATGGTGGTTCCATTCCAAGTTTTCTGAGCAATCTCCAATCTCCATACTGCTTTCTTTAGTGGTTGCACCAAGTTGCAGCCCTATCAGCAATGTATGAGTGTACCTTTTTCCCCACATCCTCACCAGCATTTATTGTTGCTTGACTTGGTTTTCTACTACCTACAGCCAAAAGTATATAACTGATCTTGTTAGTTTGTGTTAAATGAATGCTTAGGATGTGACAGGCATTATTTTTAGATATTTTAGAGATAATATCCCCTTTTAAACATCCTTTTTGACCTTTAAATATTTAGTGACTTTTAAATCCTCTTCTCTCTATTGTTGAAAATTATTTTCAGAGTTAAGTTTCTCCCCTACTAATTGCGAGAGGGGTTGTTTTGTTTTGTGTTTTTCTTCAATTCCCTACGTAGGAAGCTTTCTTGAGACTTTTTCAGTGGAATTTTAGATTACTGCTGACCAGGAACTCTGGTATGTCCCTATGCTTTGAATTTTTGCTTGTGCTTATTGCTATTAGAATGTCCTCATTTCATAATTGTGTAGCATTATGGAGAAGATGGAGAATTTTCATTCTTTACATAAAGTCCAAACAAAGGCCATCCCATTGTGACATAAAGGACTGCATATAACCCAATAAAACTGGATCTTTGAAATCACCTTCTTTAGGAATAGGATGGAGTGGTCTACATGTGAGAAAATACTGAGGCTAACTTTAGGTGAGCTGTGGCACAGAAAGACATGTACCTTCCCTTTTCACTCCTCTTTCCCTGTGCCCATTATTTGCAGTTAGGCTGGGGGCCTCACAACTTAGTCTGGCCACAAGAATATGAGCAAACATGGTATGTGTTATAAGCCACACAAAATTTGCTTTTTATAACAATCCCACATGATTTTTTTATGCTCTACTATGAAGGATTGGGTTGAAAACAAAGGTATCAAAAGAGAGACGATGCCAGAATTCCCAGGGCAGGAAATACTTAGAAATATTCCAATACTTAGAGATATTCTTCCATCAGATTAAAATATGAACCAGAAAGAGGTCTTGTTGTATTAATTCACTAAGCTTTTTAGGATGTTTCCTTAAAGCAGCTGGTGCCACTTAGATTAAAATTGTACACAATAAATGCTTTTAAATGAATGAGTTCGGTTGTATAAGGTATCGTTTCACTTAATGGACTGTTCATGGTGACTTCTACCAAAACAAAGCAAAAGATAAAATTAAATTAAACTTAAGATTGCATATTCATCCACTCTACTTGCAAGAAAGTCTGTAGCATCTGTAATCTAGGATTATTTACTACTAAATGCTCAACTTTCAATGCATGTCTGGTACAAAGTATGTGTTTGATAAACAATTATTACAAGTTTTCCTAAAGGAAACTGTCAGCTAAGTCAATACTTGAAGTTCTATAGATTTTATAAAATAATAATTGATCTTTTTGTCTATATACTTTTCTTCATTTTTATTTTCAACCTATATCTATTCATTACTATTGCATTTAATCAGAAAACATAGTTAGTTTGAAGAAATCATAAATGAATGTTGGACATTTAGAAGACAACAAAACATGGTATCAAACTGAGTTAAAGTAACAAAACAAATCCTAGAATAACTAAGTAATATATTCAGAAGCTTTAGCTGTAACAATGGTCATTTTGAAAAGATTTCACCAGGGAACAGTTGAAGTAAATTCACACAATTACAAGGAAAATCGGCTTGAAGTTTCTCTTCTCTTGCTTTGTAGCAAAAATTAAATGGGCTATTTTAAGCTTCTGGAAAATTAGTTCCTATCACCTAAAATCAGAAAACATGATTTAACACTGTGATCCTTAATGTACTAGAGTAAAAAACACAGTACTTTTTAACCCAAAATAAGAATGAAGGAAGGTTTACAGTTTCTGCTTTGAGATTTGGAAAGTGAGAAATGATAGCTAGGAGAGCTAGGAACCAGGAGATAAGGGAACCTGGTAGATTTGGCCTCTTGTACACTGATTTAGCATCTTATTCAATCATTCAGCATCTTATTCCCTGAGGAGTATTTATCTTTAAGTTTTGTGAGAAGAGAGTAAATTGCACATAGGAATTAATTAATTTAAAGCTTCAGTTATCCTACCTAATCAGATTATAAATCACTCTCTCAGACGGTATCTCTTATAATCATGACATCTCTAAGTGGCAAATTTGTAGATTAGGTTATTGATTAAACGTGGGGAGAGTGAGAGACATAAAGTGGGGACTGCCTGCCAGGGTTTGGCATGAACAATTGGCTAGCTAATGGTTCCATTTATCCTGGCAGTCCACACATTCTAATGTATATAGGAAACACTTAGAGAAAACTTAACTATTTCAAGTCCGTGGTCCACTCCCTAAAATTTTGACTCAATATATTTTAGGGAGAGGTCCAGAAATTTGAATTTTTCTAAAAGCTCCACTCTGGTCAAGAGGATAGAAGGTTACATTTGAAAGTACTTATAAATAGGAGGGAGGCAGCCTGGAAAGGAGAAGTGGATTTGGGGAAAAGATCCTAAATTTTAGCTGTAAAGAATAATCTGCTCACGTTAAATCTGATTAAGTTTTATCCCATGCATCTCTAAACTCACCTTGAAGAAGAATGAAAACTGGGAGGTACACAACCACTACTAAAAGACCCTTCCTCTCCTCAACCATTACAACAGGGATAGCTCTGAATTCAGGAAGTATGCAGAATCAAAGAAGTCCACTCCAAAAGGCCCTATTTTAAGTCCTAGGAAGGGAGGCAGCAGATGAATTCATCCTAAGAAGACAGCAAACAAGCAGGATGTGGTGGAGCACAACGGTAATCCCAGCTACTCAGGAGTCAGGCAGGAGGGTCAGGCCAGCCTGGCTAACATAGGAAAGCCAATAGTCTGAGCATTGTCAATATCCATTTGTGATCCATACACCTTAACATTTGCTCTATGTACTTGAAGGATTTTCTGTTCATTAAACTACAAGTACAATTTCATGCTGAGTCCACTTTCCACTGCTGTCACAGAGTATCAGAAATTTGGCAATTTGTAAACATAAGAAGTTTTCATTCTCACAGAGGATGGGAAGTCTGAGAGTCTGGTACTGGCATCTGGTGAGGGCCTTCTTGCTACCATATTCAACAACAGAAGGTGGAAACAAACACGTGTAAGAAAGAGGAAATTCTGCCTTTTATCAGGAACCCATTCCCCATGGTAATGGCATTAATCCATTCGGGATGGCTGAATTTTCACCATCTCATCATATCTCAAGAGCCCCACTTCTTAATACTGAGTGTTGGATGGGGACATTCAAATTATAGTACAAAGAATCAAAGAATGAGAGAGTACTGTGGGGCAGATGGGAGAACAGATGGGAGAAGAGGGACCCACAGAGGCAAAAAAAAAAAAAAAAAAAAACCCACAATGGCAACTAGCCCTATGAAGACGCTAGCAAATAAGGCAAGTAACATAATATGAAGTCTGATTTGGAACTTGCAGGAAAGAGTGGAATTGGGCTCAATTAAATTGACATAGCCCCTCAGACAATAGAAATCAGCCATAGCAGAAGAAAGAACATGTTGCTATGGCATTATCATTGGTCTTAAGAGTTCTGAGAGAGGAAAGTTTATCATTTTATTTAAATATTTGAAGGTAGAATTAAAAAAAATTAAAAAATATCTTTTTAGAATCCTTACAGGTGCAAAGCACTTCTTAATTTCCAGATAAGTATAACTTTGGCAATTCCCTCAATTTAAGGGAGTGCTAGAAATATATAGAAGCCTCACAGGAGGTGGAGATCCACTTCTCTCTTGGGATAGGAAAAAAATTGAAGAAATTATAAGGCACTCTTAATAGCCACCAAGGAGAACAATTTTGAATCAAATTCAAAGAACATGCCTATAACGTCTTTATACTCCATAATTTCTTACCAATTTCTCTTTCAATGTCTCAAATACAATTCCATTTATTTTGGCATTGGGAGCCTTCATTAACATACTCCTACTTTTACTGAATTCTAAAACTAAATAGATGAAGTTGAATGGTATCCAATTAAAAAAAACATTTAGTATATTTCAGCCCACTAGCAACTTATTGGATGATTCTGTCTATGATTAATACATTCTTGCACCAAAATCTTATTTTTAAATCATACATTTCAGTTATTATTCTTTCCCATATTAAGTAGGCTAAGTGGTGGATGATTCTCCATTTAAAGGTGACTAAGAATGTATACATTTTTTTAAAGTGCTTGTCAAGTGGCAGGTTTGAATAATAATATAAATAAATGATTGGAATTTTCACATACCCTTGAAAGACCAGGAAATTGTTGTTTCAATGTATTTAAATGGAATAAAGATACTCTAATTCATTAGCAAGCAGGTTGCTGTGTAATTACTTCCAGTGTTTGGCATTCACACAGGCTTTACTTAGCACATGATACTTTTTATGAAGATGTGTAAACTCACTGGGCACAGGTCCATTTTTAAAATCTAGTTTCTCTGAAACCAAGAAGTGCCTGAGGGCTGAAAGCTATAAAAATAAAATAGCTGACTGCAGAGACAGCCACCTGTGGAGTAGCGTGCATTCTGGAGAATTTTCAAGGCAGAAGACAACACGACATCAAACTGCAAAGTTTAAACTGTGAAATGAGGAGGCTTCAAATGAAAGAGGAAGTAAATGAATTTAATGTGGAAAGGCCACTGGAGATGCCAATTAGGAAAACAGGGGTGGCCAGGGAAGATTATGGTGTGTGTTTTGGACCTGCATGGTTGATGCAGACATTACATTCTCAGCCCCTGCTGAGGAGCACTAACCTGATGACCTACTATTTATAGAGCATATTGATGACCTTGCTTTACTACTTATCCTTAGACCATTTCATTTCATTATAAAAAATGAGGCACTGCATGAGGCCCTCTTATAATTGCATTTAATTCACACATCCACTTAAGATGTTATAATTGAGATGAGACTCAGAGGGCTTATTTTTTTGGTTCAAACTACCTACCTACCTAGGAAATGGAGGAAATAAGATTTGAACACAGACCTGATGGATAGCAGGAATGGCATAAATATCAAGTCAAATTTTTGGCATAGATTAGTCCTATTCATCAAAAGAATACACCCAGAGCAAAATTTGTAATAGTAGGTCAAGCTTCAAAAGTGGTGTTTGTGATTATTTACAAAATTCCATGATTGCACTTTCTTTTGCACTTCAGATTGCCCACTACACACCAGTATGACATGTGCACTTTTGTTTCATTATCAATCTTGGGTCTAACATTTGTTTATGGGATCCTAGTTGAAAAACATATACTTTTGAAAACAGAGGAAACATGGAGATCTGTATCCCCTTTTCCTAGAGATCTTTAAAAAATTGCCACAAAGGGTAATCTGCTCATAAAAGACTGATCACACTCTCTAATCCTTTGCCAATAATTTTAAATTATTTATGCTCTTGTTTTGCTATTGTATTTCTGCTCAACATCAACTTTTTCAAAAATGGTCATAATAATACCATTAATGATCTTACAAATAATCATATATACTTTTTTTTTAAAGAGAGAGAGAAGGAGAGAGAGAAAGAGAGAGAATATTTTAATATTTATTTTTTAGTTATTGGTGGACATAACATCTTTGTATGTGGTGCTGAGGATCGAACCCGGGCCACACACATGCCAGGCGAGCGCACTACCACTTGAGCCACATCCCCAGCCCCTCATATATACTTTTATTGAGCACAGGCTATGAGCCAGAGTATCTGTCATCTATCATAGACCTCCTTGAAACTCAGTGAGCATTTTCTTTTGCAAGTGGACATGGATCAGTCAGTTTAAACTCAGCTTAAGTGGGCATCTCTGTGTCAAGCTGAGGGTCTAAGCTCAATTATTCCCTGTGTCTTGGGCTTAGGTCTCCCACAGGTGCCTTCACCCTGTATCTTCAGGCTGAAGAGACAGTGTCTACTCTAAAGAAACTCTGCTAGTGGTTATGGCAGAAGCACAGGAGAGTAACCCCCAGTGTGCAAGTTCATTTCCAGCCTCCACTTGTCATGTCTTCCACCAAAGTACAGTGTGTGACCAAGCTGAAGGTCAAGGGGAGAATGTCCACCTATAAATGAATGAAATGCCTATTCATGCAACAAATACAGGGAGAGATAAGGAGTTGGCAAAAATAATTAACCAAACAGCAGCTCTGTGAAGTTATTTAACATTATACTAACTTAAATGGTTTCGCAAAGTTAGAATTAATGTCCCATACTCCCGCAAAAGAAACTGAAATAAATACTACACACACACACAAACACACACACACACACACACACACACATTCAATGTGACAATTATTAAACAGCAACTGTAAGATAAAACTTAAGTCTGCCTAATTCCAAAGTTCTTTTGCTTTTTTATTCATAGTTGTCAAAACAAAATGTAGTTAATGAAAATATTTATATTGGACTTCACACTTATGAAACATTTCACATATATTTTCTCACATTGATGTAACTGGGATATATTTGAACATTCTTAACATCTATTCTCACTCTTCTTTATGCATTATTTAGCCACTGCTGGTTATCTTATTAAGTCAGTATCTTAGCTCTCCCCAAAGTTAATTATACATACCAACTAGATTTTACCACTTTTCACTACAGTGATATTTAATTTTAACACAAATATAAAAATTAAGAAAATAAAATTCGTTGTCAGAAAAAAATCAAGTTACTGTCTGGTATAAATCTAAATCATCCTTATGTTACTACCCAAACTTAACTCAAGTCGTTTTGTTTTGTTTAGTTTTTCAATATGTATTATGGGCCTACTATATATCAGCCACATCACTCGGCTGATAAATGCCTAATCATGTATATATTACTAACTCCAGATTACCAAGGAAGAAATAGAATGTCTAGGAGGTAAAATAACAGGATTAAGATCACATTGAGACTCACACTTGTGTCTTTGGTTTGGTAACAGCTAACTAATGTGTTTAACCTTCTACTCACCTACATTATCTTCTCCTATTATTCTCATGAATTGTCCACCTCTGCCCCAAGTTCTGGGGTGCTCAGGTATTACCACAAACATCTATAAAAGCCAAAATATGTCTTTTACTCTAAGACAATTTCCTAAATAAATGGAATTTCACACAATGAATGTAAAGGCAAAAGAACAGAGATTCAATAAATGAGATAATAGTAAGCAGAATAAAAATTATCTAGTAAGAATATTTAATATCTGGGGAGTAAGAATCCATAAAATAGAATCAGAGAGATATAGAAATATAATAGAAAATATTTTTTTTCTCTGAAACAAAGGAAGAACTGAACCCTCAGAGTAAAAGAACACATTTTAAAAATAATTCAGAAAAATTGACACCAGAATACTTCTGTTTAATTTCAAAAGCACAGAAATATTACAGTGTCTAACAAAAATTAAAATATGACTAACAATACTCTGGAGGTGGTGGAAGAAAAGATAGGGAGACATATAAGAAAACTATTTTCCTTTGCTGTCATAGCTGGGAGCCTACATAATGTAAAACTGGAATCCATTATGAGAAAAAGTTCAATGATTTTAAACTTTTAATTCTCCTCCTAATCTTTTTGTCATCAACATAGAGGAAAATTTTAGAAATGATTTTTTTGTGATGAAGAAATATGTATCCAAAATTCAATAATTCCTTGTTTTATTTCAATTTCTTTTTCTTTTGAAAAATCAAGTAAGATTAAAATTCAAAATTACACTTAACACAATACATCATATTCTATTGCTATAAAACATGTTTCAGCTATCCAAAAATAGGCAGAAAGGGATGACAGAATACCATCCCTTTAATATTAATCTAGCCAGATTTTTTTCTGCCTCATGAAATGCATGATAATATTTTTTCACTTTCTGTTTAGTTTTTGTTGAGTATGATTATTTTTATTAAAATCAAAGAGAATTATTATTTTTTAAGACTTGTGCTTATAATTGGAAAGGGTCTCCCTCCAATTCCCCAAATAAATATTTTTTATGATCATGTAGTCCATTTAATTCATTAAATATTTGGCTGGACATGTCATCTGTCCTAGGGACTGAGAGAACCAAAATGAACAACTTGGAAGAAATAAGAATATAATAAAAGTAGGGGGCAGGAAAGGAATGGTAGGGGGGATGGGGGCAGGAACAATGGTGGAATGAGATGAACATCATTCCCCTAGGTACATGTACGACTGCATGTGTGGTGTGACTCTACATCATTGCAACCAGAGAAATGAAAAGTCGTGCTCCGTTTGTGTACAATGAATCAAGCTTCTTCTTCCTTCCCATGATAAGTGTGCTTCAGAGCCAATCCCAGCAATTTAAGACATGAGCTGATAAGAAATGGTCTAGCCAAAAAATAAAAATAAAAAAAACCCAACATGTCAAAGAAATCCATCAAGTTCAGCTTTCAGATCTGGGTTATAGGTAAGATTAGGATAGAAAAACAGTGTGGTATTAGAAAAGAAACTATGGGTATCTTAGAGTTTATATGGGTTCCTTAAGATTACTAACATAGTAATGTGGTATCAGTGCATTAAGGGACTTAAACTAATATCTTTGATGTTATATTTTGACATGTTTTTTTTTTCTTTTTATTGCTTACTTCTTATTCCTGCCTTTTAGGTACATCTCTTATCCAGTCTGAACAGCAACCAGCTTCTCTTCCTGAGATTCATGTTGACAAAACCTAGCTTCAATTTCTCTTCACAATTTTAGGTTTTGCAATTCTGTAGGGGGATACAGATATAGATATAGAATGTAGAAATACAGATAGATACACATAGGTGACATGTGTTCTTGGCAGGTGATCACAGACAGTAAGAAGGAATTGCGTCTTTAGAAATACACTTTGATCACCCTCTTAGGTGGAGAAAGTGAGATCCTGAGGATTTGGTTTCCAGGACCTAAACCCACAAATGCAACAGGAAAACTATTTTATGGAACAAAACTTGAGGGAGGCTGGCAAAAAGAAGAAATATGAGAAAAGGAAGGGAGGGAGACTACAACAACATAGGCGAGGTCTGAGTGATGGAATAGACCTGAACCTTTAGGGATTAATCTTTGTCTTTCTCTTATGTTAATTCTTCTATATCATCTAAATCTTTAGCAAATTTTTCCACACACACTTATATGTTCTAAAAGTGTTTTTTGTGATTATTTATTTTGTATTACCTAGTTTTATGAAAAGTAAGAGAAAGAGATGAGTTCCATACATAGAGCAATGAGAACCACGATAGGAACAATTAAATTGTAATACTGAGACAACCCCAAACTCAACGAATTTGGTTCAGCAACTGAAAATGGCCATGAGAAATTCGCCCCCCCCCCCCCGCACCTTTAGTCTATACCTCCATGGTCACTTTAAGCTCACCAATACCCACAGCTTTGCAAACTTTTAGTTGTCAGCATTACTTTTCATTAGATTGGAAATTCCTAAAGAAAGAGAAATTATGAAAGGATTCATACATTCAATCTACAGTTGTCACTAATCACTATTTAATTCTAGTTGAGTCACTATATATGTGCACTGCATATTAGTGAATAACTAAGGCTGGGAAGCTTTAACAAAGAGAAAAGAAGAATTTCAAGAATAATGATAAACTGGCTCCATGCTTAGGGTCTCAGGTAAAGTTCCAGCGTGAAATCCTAATACCAAGGGACCATTAGCTAGAAATCAGAGAAGCAAGTGATGGTAAAGATACTTGGACAGTGAAGAGGGAGTCTATGAGGAGAATACCTGTGCCTATGTACATTGTGACCTGGAAAAGAACTTGGGAACTACCTAGGGAGGAGTCCTGTCCACAAAATTCTCCCTTCTAAACAGTCTGACAAACTCCAGGCCTTTTTTTGTTTTTTAGTGGAAAACGAAAATAAAATGTGAATAAATGAAATAGATTCCTCTTCCTTTCAAAATAATAAATTACAGGTTGTGTGTGATTCAAACTCCTGCTTAATATGCATAGACTGTGTTTGCGTGTTTCTGACAGTGTGAAGATGAAAGGCTCTGCGAGGAATCCAAATAATCTTTCCTCAGTGGGCTCCTCTGTGGTACAGCAGATGGGTGGAACTGACAGTATTTTATGTTCTTTATTTCTTGCCCAGCTCCCTCAGCCTTGCCTTCTTAAGCTCCAAGAAATTATGAAATTGGGAAAACTATTGTCTCCGTCAACCAGAACTCACCCAAGGATCTCAAGATGTGAGTGTTTAGGGTCAGGGTTAGGAAAGGAAGGATAGCTTAAGACAATCAAACTTGGCTGAGGGCAACAATCTCCAAGAATGATTTCAAGAGTAAGGTTTGAGCATTCATTCTTTTAAAATGCAGGTCACCTGGGATTCCCTCAATTATTATGACTCAGAATATGTAGTGTGGGATCCAAGCATCCAGATCTGTAAAAGCTGCCCCAGTCTCTCTGATTTGGGAATTATGCCTGGAACTTTGTCAGTCATTGACATTTGACAACAGTCTTCCTAGGAAAGAGATTCTGGGAAAACCCCAAATCCCAATGGTGATTTTTTGTTTGTGTCAAAGCTCACACAGAAATAGAATTGTCATACTTCTGTCTCAATCCAATCAAAGAGACAATTTTTTTTAACAACTATGGGTTTCCCAGCAGTACCTCCAATAAATACCTTAACTATTCAATAAATGTATAAAATTCACTTCATAATGTGGGCATCAGTCGTTTTAAAATTATCTATTTATGACCCTAATAAAAGCTCAGGAGAGCAAACCCTGAGTAAACCTAGGTGCAAATTTTAATCATGATTCCAGTGTCCAGGGATAACAGATGAAAAAGAAGCCCATTTGCATGTAGCTTCTTGTCTGTAAGTTCAACAAGACAAGAGTTTGTGCTGGCCAGAATTGCTAATCTATGATATGGCAACAACTACTATGATTTCAATGGATTAAAAGTAAGAGCAGCTGCCAGCTACAGTGGCATATACCTATAATCCCAGCAACTCAGAAAGCTGAGGCAGGATGATCACAAATTCGAGGCCAGCCTCACCAATATAGAGAGTCTCTAAGCAACATAGTGAGATCCTCTCTCAAAATAAAAAGGGCTGGGGATGTGGCTCAGTGATTAAGCACTCCTGGGTTCAGTCTCTGGAATTATAATAATAATAATTGATAATAATAATAATAATTAATAATAATAATAATGTAAGAGCATTTGATTTTTTCTTATATTATATAACCTCCCAGGGTCATTAAGTATCTTTTCTTTGCAGTCACTCAGAGCCCAGAGTAAATGAATGATCACCATCGTGAACACTGTCAGCTTTCACCCACAAGGGAGAAATTCTGGAGAATCTCACAATTATATCCCACTTCCAATTTAGGCCAACCTACTTGTGTGGCCCCACAGAGGATCCAGGAAATGCAATACTAACAGTTCACTGGGATGAGAAAAAATAAAGAATATTATGTAAGTGGTACTAATGACACTCAGAACTATTCTTTTTAAAAAATTCTTTTTTAGTTGTAGATGGACAGAATCCATTTATTTTGTTCATTTATTTTTATGTAGTGCTGGGGATCAAACTCAGTGCCATACATGCTAGGCAAGTGCCCTACCACTGGGCTACAACTCAGTCCTCAGAATTATCCTTTATCATTAAAATAATGTTTTTCAGAACTTGGACCAAAAAAATGTCCTTACTGCTTTATTTAATGTTTTCTCACAATTTTCTTAATTCTCTGAGTCTGAGTAAGGCTTGTTGTAATAATTAAAGTAAAAAGTTGCAAAACATTGTATATACAAACTACACTGAATGTTTGCAGATGCCATTTACAGATGTTGCTATTGCCAAACAGGAGGAAGTAGTTTTGTATAGTAGATACCATAGTGGTCTTGCACAGCAGAAGTTGGGTTTATCATGATGGAACAGAATGTTTGGGGGAAAAAAATGAGATATCTAAATAGACTATAATGGGAATGTCTCAAGGTAATTTTTACAAGAGATCTCTAGGAAGTAAATAACCAACAAACTTTTGGATGATGACCAAGAAGTTGGCCACTTAATTTCCCTCTCTGGTGCAAATGCTGTCCTGATCCACTGTAGTTTTCTATTCTAAGATTCCATGGTTGTCTTCTAAGTTCATCTTTCCTTTCCACTTTCCTCAGACGTTTTCTTCCACTGAAGAAACTACTGCATCAATGAGACAGTGACTGAACCTCCTCATGGTGTTTGTTTATTTGTATTGGGTTCTAGTCCCTCCTTTAAGAAGAAAATGCCTTCTCAGTGTATATTCAAAGGCTTAAAATCAGTACACTATGGTAATGCAACCACACCAATGTTGAAAGCAGCTCAATTCACAATAGCTAAGCTATGGAACCAATGTAGATGCCCTTCAACAGATGAATGGATAAAGAAAATGTGGTGTATATACATACAATGGACTATTGTTCAGCCATAAAGAAGAATGAAATTATGGCATTTGCCAATAAATGAATAGAACTGCAGACTATTATGCTAAGTGAAATAAGCCAATCCCAAAACACCAGACACCGAATGTTCTCTCTGATATGTGGATTCTAATGCACAATAAAGGGAAAGGGAGGGTAAAAGAGAAGTTCATTGGATTAGACAAAGGGGAACGGAGGGAAGGAGGAGATGGGAATAGGAAAGACAGTAGAATGAATCAGACAAGCTTCCTTATGTTCATATATGAATACACAACCAATACAATTCCACCTCATGTACAACCACAAGAATGAGATCCTAAGTTGTACTCCATGTACATACTATATGTCAAATACACTCTACTATCATATATATCTAAATGGAACGAATAAAAATAGAACAAAATAAAATAATAAATAAAGCTTCTTTTTGTCCTAAAAAAGACAAGGCCAACTAAAAGACAAAGGTTTCAATCAAATAAATCATTAGCCCAAGAGCAAATGAAGCACAAAAGATAGATTTGACTGATTTGAAAGAAAATTTCTAGCTGTCACTTGAGCTAAGCACCAAGTAAACCATGTTGCTGTCCTTCAGTCTACATTTAAGCCAAATTCATCCCCTCCAGCTTCCTCAAGTTACTTAAATAGGTCATCAGAGCAAAAGGATCACAAAAACTTGATTAACTTCTTGAATTGAACTTTCAATGCCCCACATGGGTTGCTGATATATTGCTTGGATTTCTTTTTCTGAAACTGAAGTGCTTCAGGTAAAACAGAATTGAAATCATGCTGTTATAACTATCAATCCCCTGGTCTCAGAGAAGTCACTTAAAAATGAGCACTGGACAGCAGCCTACAAAAAAGGCACAAGGGAAATGACAAACAATATGAATCAAAGGCAGAACAGATGGCAGGAGCAGCTGTGGCATGACAGCCACACTCAGAATTTAGTGTCCCTCTTCCCCCATGTAGGCTGTCAGCTCATGTGACCCCAGCGAAAGGAGCAGATCAGAGTCCACTCTATGACATAGAAGGTGGTGCACATTAGCTGCCCTTACAAAGCTTTCTCCTTGAGGTAGCTCATTTCTGCATCTGCTTTGCCTATCCTGGACATTAGTGGATACAATTTCTGGCCTCTTTACTCACTGCTTCTTCTACAATTACCTGGAATTGAAATTAGATACAACTAACTATATATTTCCAAACATCTGGACACATGGTATTACATAAATTCAGATAACTGGCTTTTTCAGTAAAAATATTGAGCTACATTCTTTTTTTTTTTTTGTATTTTTCCTGTTACAAAGATGATATTCTGTCTGGTAAAAATCTGGAATAATGTAATCAGTATAAAATATTCAATTCATAGACATATTTTGCTACCAATTTGATTTATTTTTCTCATTTTTCTATGCCTATATAAAATAGTATAAATACTTTAATATTAAATATGATCAGAAACATATCTTCTATTATATCTTTAATTTCCTGTTAAGAGTGATGGAAATGACACTATCACACCCTAGAATATGAACTTAGTAAATATATTCACAAATTGACTTCCAGAATATTTGCAGAGACATAGAATCCAAAATAATAAGATATAGTCAGATCAATGACCCTTTGATAGGTTTAAATATTACAAGTATGTACAATTGTCAATTTGGCAGGCAAAGAATAAGAAAACATTATTTTAATTTATCTATAATTTCTAGCTTGAAGTTAATATTTTATTATATTATTTTATTCTGTTTTCTCTTTATTCAAAATTACATGTTTATATTTTTTCTATTGGATTTATAAATGTCAGGGGTTTTATAATTCTATATTTTTACCTTAATCTCTCCAAAAAGGCCCAATCATATCACATGAATCAAATAAATACTATTAAATAAATTTTTTAGATATAGGTGGTCTTAAATGATCAACAGTAGAACCAGAACAGAGATTTTTCGGGATGGTCTATCTTTAAGGAATCCTTAGTGAATATTTTCTAACAAAATTATTTTCTGCTATCTGTATTAGCCCAATACCTTCTTTAACAAATACCAATATCCTTAAAAGATGGCTCTGTGGGAACACAGGAACATATAAAGTATATAAATATGGAGAGATGATTAGAGAATTTGTAGAAAAGGGACACGGTATGTGAGAACATTTTATGATGGAAGTTGTTGGAAATTTCTTCATGCTACACAATGCTGTGTATTTTGAAGGGAGATCAAGGGATCCAGATATTCAAATTGAAGTGAGATTCATAAGTAAGTAAGTAAATAAATAAATTAATACTTAGTCCCTGTTCTCAGGTACTTCCTGGATTCTTGGGAGTGAAGAAGTACCATAAAGGACTCATTTAGCAGTAGATTCATCATTGTGGCAGCAGATTTGTCCAAACAAATGTCAGCAATTCAAACCAGTGGTCTTGTCAGTCATCAGTATCTCCCCTGGAAGGTATAGCAGAGATGACTTAAGGCCCTTCAGTGTCCTAGCCAAATTTTTAATTCTCATGTCTGGCTTTTACTTCTCTATTTCTAGCCTCAGACCCTACTCAGAGATATTACTGAGCCTCATTTCACCTCAGAGGTCATTTCTCTGGGAGATTCCAGTAGAACAGACTCAGGTCCTGGGCAAGTTGTCATGATACCAGTCTTCATCCTCGGAATCCTTGGGTTACCTGTTGCTCTTTCTCCTTGACCCAGTCATCCCATGTCTAATGGGCTAAACAGAACCGTAGTGGTAGGAAAAACAAAAAGATGAGAAAAGTTAATGGAGATACTGGGTAACCTTGGAAAAGTTATCTTTTCTCTCTGTGTATTGTTTTTCAACAATCTATGAATCTTCAACTCTGGCAGTCCATGGTACTAACTTCAAGTGTGTGTGTGTGTGTGTGTGTGTGTGTGTGTGGTATGTGAATGTAACTAAACATTTCCTTGCTTATGAGTTAACTTTAAAGTTTCTGTGAGTTCAAAAAGTCATAAACCTACTGGTTTGGCATATATATGTCCTTACAGCAAATTAATAGATGAACACTAGAATAAAGTTTACAACCTATTTTCATTTCTAATCCTATTTTATTTTCTAAACCATTAGCAAATGTCATCTCAATTCCTCTCATTCCATCCTCCTCATATATGAAGAACTACAACTTATTTTTTCATATCTTTAATTACACATGCAGATGTTGAGAACAAAAATATTGGCAATGAAATATGGTGAAGTCTATCCATTTGCAAGTAATATATTTTGTTTCAAATTATGATAAATAAAGCGGAAGATAAATGTATACAGTCAGAGTATCAAAATAACAGAGTGCTTTCCTAATATTCATTTCTTATTTCTATGAGACAATTTGACAAATATAAAAAAAATCTGGCTCCAGCTCTAAGATGTTCATAAAAGATATTTGTTTACAAACACAGCAGCAATAGTTCATCAAGGGACTGGGACAGGTGTCTAGTTGAACTTATATTTCCACATTTCATAAGATCTCATATATTTAGGAGGAAGCTTGAGCAAGAATCAAGAATGGTGGTTCTCTGTTTCCTTGCTAACCCTCCTTGGGTCCAAAGGATGTACATGCTATCCCTAGAGAGAACAAGCTCCCCTCCTTTGTAAAATGAGGTATCTGGGTCTTCACATTGTCTTCTCTTGCCATTTTCCCCCTTCTAAATTTTGGATTGAGATACTCTCAATTCTATTTCTAAACTGCCATCCAAAAACTGTTCTTGATAAAAAAAATAAGGAAGGTCAATCAAAAGAGATTTCAAATATATTCATTAATTTCTTCAAATCATGTGCATTTTCATTGAGCCAACACATATCAAAGCCTCCTTCAAGAATTTTTCTTTTTACCTAAATTAAGTCGAAGTTTGGCTACAGGCCACAGAAGATCACTGAGTGATAGGTCTGGTGTCTGCATATCAAGAGGGAGAGAAATTTTGGAAAACAGACAGATGCTTTCAGAACCCCAGAAACAGTATCATAGCAGCAGGTACATGACCGCAGAATCAGAAGGGGAGGTTGGCCACAAGGAATATTTCCTGTGACACTATGTAGATAAATGTTTTCAAAAAGTTTCAGAACTGCAAGGTACTGCCTTTATGTCATCATTGGATGTTGCAAAATGTGTTTTCTCTCTCCCTAAATGCTTCTTAATAAGCTATTACAGGTCTATTTTTGGTCTCAGTTGTCCTTTCCAATAGACCATCTGTTAGAAAGACAGAGTAGGAAATGTGGGTTTGTTAGCTGTGTTTGAGTGTTAGCGTTGCCTGGGACAAGCCAAGTGACCTTGAGCCATTTAGTTTTCGGATAGATTTTCCACTTTGCTGAACAATTAGAAAAGTGGCTACAAGGATTTGTGTTGGAAAGAGAAAAACTGGTAGTTGAAATACTTTTGTGGAAGGACCATATTTTAAAAGAGGATACAACAGAAAGGTCCATCAGGAAGAAATTTAGCCCACATGGGAATATAGTGAGTGCACAGCTGCATGGCAAGACTGACTTGGGAATTGCAGCATTTTTGTAGGAACCTGATCAAATGGTTCAGTTTATTAAAACTACTATGATCTAAATGCTTCAGCTATTATGTTGTTTCATTCAAGTGAAGGAGAAAAATCTTCCATTGTTCCCCAGTATCCATGAGGTATTGGTTGCAGGACCCTCCGAGATAGCAAAGACCATGGTTATTCAAGTTCCTTATGTCAAATGGCATGGTATTTACAAATAAATCATTCATATCTTTGTGTATGCTTTAAATCACTCTGGATTGCCTACAATACCTAACACAACACCAATTATATGTAAAGAGAAATTATGCTGTGTTATTTAAAGAATGATGACAAGGAAAAATATCCATACACGTTCAGTATGTGACACTATTTTATTTTTTATCTTCTGGAGTCAAGGTCAATTGAATCTACATCAAATATGAATGTCTGACTATATAGATTACTGTATAGTTAACTATGATGAATATAACTTAGAGATGCAATAGATGGGTTATAGCTAGAATGCTATATATAGGAAGAGAGGGACAGGATCAATTTATTTTGCTGGAAGATAGTTTTAGATGGGTTTGGAAATCTTAAGAAGAACCTATGAAAGAGTTAGCAGGTGTGACAGATGTTGAGCAGAATTTTGGTAGAATTGGTTGTACAACACATGAGGGCCAAGTGCTTTGCTCTCTGTCTTGCTGCAGTAGTCCAGCATCACTGGGAAGGAATATCAATCTCCATCAGATAGCTAACCAGAAGTTTGCTCAATCCTGGCATCCAGGAGTATCAGAAAGGAGGACACTATGCCAAGCTCAATTTGTCCATGGTTCACTGACATCTGGGAATCTGGCCAGACCAAAGGTCAGGTATACAGAGTAAACACAAAGAAAGGCTGCTTCAACAAAGACAAGCAAGACACTATGTGGGGAACAAATCTGTCCGGCCATAGCTGTATTCACCAGGCTTCTGTTTATGATATGGAAAGGGTAGAAGCCTTGGATAACCAGAGAGAAAACTAAGGGCTACATACCCTGCTCATAACCAAGTCTTATGTCAGCATATAAAATCAAAGGCATCCAAAAATAATCACACACACACATACACACACACACACACACACACACACACACACACACATTGGGATATCTGGAAGCCTCACTGCGTTTCCTGCTCTTGTGTTCTATGAGATACTCCTGCAATCTTTTAAACCTCTTCTTTCATGGTCCACTGCTACAAGCTCACATTGGTTTCTATTAGTTACAACCAAAAAGGTTCTAAATCATACAAAATTACAGCAGTCAAAAAACACTTATGCTCTGAACAACATTACCTTGGCATTCATAAAGCGAAATATGACAAAAATATGAGAAGAAATTGACAAACACAATTATAGTAAGAACTTGAATACTCATTGCTCCACACTTGACTGATGAAGAAGAACAAATAAATAAGGATATATGCTCTGAATACTAAAAATAATAAGGCTAAATATTAGGACACATTTCCTATTCTGTGCTCCTCACAAGCTGCTGTTCCATTCAATATGTTTTTGAGAGATTATTACACATTGAAAATGTGCTAAGCAATAGGTTTTTCTGTAGGTCATAAATAAAGATTCTGCAGTCATAAAGCTTCCAGACCTGTGGAAGTGATAGTCTCTGAAATTGTACCCAATACATATCCAATTATAAAATGCATCAAGTTCTATAAAAAAATCAGCAGGGGTACAAGGGAAGTGAGTGAGGAGTGGGAGACATAGATTTCCTTTAGATTGAGTGGTCTGGGAAGAGCTGTCAGATCAAAGAGGCTTATGACAAGTGAAGGAGACAACCAGGTAAATAGCAGGGAGCATTCCAAGTGTAGACACATCGTGTGTGTGGGGGGGGTCAGAGGTGGGAAGGTGCCACCTCTGTGGCTATGTCACAGTAGGCAAGAAGAAAAAGAGTCTGTTGGTCGAATAAGGGAGGAAGACAGTGACCCAACTCTACAGTGTATTCCAGTCTCAATTCTATCCTGAAAGCAGAAAAAAATGGAGAATATTCAGCATCTTGGAGGAGAGATGCATAGTAGTTATCTCTTTAAATCTCCTGGATTTCAGGGGGAGAATGGATTGGAAAGGAACAGAGTCAAAGTAGGAGTGAAAGGGCAATTCTGGTGAACCAGGAAGGAAATGATGACTGCTTAGTGGGAGAAGGAGGCAGTAGAGATGGGAACAGATGCTGATATGATTGTCTTTGTTTTGTTTTTGTTTTGTTTTGTTTTTTGTTTTTGTTTTTGCTGAATTTGACAGAATTTGGTAATAAATTGAATTTGAGTGGTATTGTAAAGGGAACAATTTCAAATGCCTTTGAGATAAATAAACAATTTATTGAAAACCTTGTGGAGCATTTATAAAAATGTATAATATGTTCAATCACTAAAAAAAAGCTCAATAAATTATCCCAATCAGAAATGTACAAGCCATTGTCTCTGACTACAATACAACAAAATAAAAAAAAGTAAATGACCATTTGAATGTAAAAAGAAAAGATTATAAAAAAGACCTTTCTTATATTAATAATCATCAAGTTAATGAAGAAATCAACACTGAAATTATAGATTATTAAACACAAAGAATTCTATGTATCAATTCCAATAAGGCATACAGTAAAAGCCATGTTCAGAGACAATATCATAAAAATACATGATTTCACTATTAAGCCCAAAACAAGGAAATTAAATTATGCCTTGAACTCAAATTTTAAAAATAACAAGCACAAAATCCAAAAGAAAGTAAAAGAGAGGAATGAATACAAATGCAAGAAGTAATAAAAGTATGAAATCCAGAAAAACAACTGGATAAATAGATAAGTGGTTCTTTGAAAACAACTACCCCACCCCAAAAAAAGATAAAGGCAAATTATATACAATCAAAAGAAGACAAATACTCAAAATTACAATAAAAAATTCTAGGTCTTCCATTCTGGTGGGACCGTTAACTGAAGACAGATAGTCCATGAAGAATGACCTTTGAATCATACCAGATTCTGTTTCATTTCCTTTCAGTTGGTTCACATCAGGAATTTCTAGCATTGATTTTGCACAAAAGGTCTCCAGTTTGACTCACAGAAATCACATGAGCAATACTTCTAGGAGTTTAAGGGACTCCAGGATAAAAATTCATTTCCCCACTCCTTATCTCTTGGGTTGAAGATAAGATACAAGTATGAATTGAGTGTGTACTACCAAAATTCACGTGTTGAAACCCTAACTCCAACTGTATGACATTAGGAGGCAGAGCCTTTGGGAAATAATGAGGTCATGAGAGTGGAGCCCCTATGACGGGATTGGTGTCCTTATGAGAGAAAGAAAGCTACGTTACTCTTTTTCTACCATGTGAGGTTGCAATGAGAAATTAGCAGACTACAACCGCTACAGGGGCCCTCACTAGATCCCAGTAATGCTGGCAACCTGATCTTTGATTCTACCCTTCAGAACTATGAAACTAAACTTCTGTAGTTTGCAAGCCACCCAGCCTATGGTACTTCCTCTGAACTAAGACAGGCATCATCTTCATTCCTGTCAACATCAGAGCTCACACTTATCCTTATTGATTGCTTACTATGTGTAAGGCACAAGAAGGACTCTACAGGTGTCATCTCATTGAATCTTCAAATAACCTTATAATGTAGATTCTATTATTCCCATTTTATAAAGAAGAAACTAACATTCTGTGTCAGAAAGTATAAAAGAAATCTTGAATAAACCCAGATGTAAACAGTTCTGAATAAGATTCTTATAATTGGTGATGATGTCAATTCTCCTTCAAATTAATGCAGTTTTAAAAAACATCCCATCAAAATCCTAATGAAATCCTATAACTTGTCTAAGTAAACTTACAGTTTTCCCTAGAAAAGCAATGGGTAAATACAGAAAATAATATTTTTTAAATAAGGGGAACTAAATTTTTGTTTTCCTCTAACAAATATTAAAACAACTTGGAAAGCTACCAAAGAACTAATGTGGAAAGATAACACTCTAGGACAAATGAGCTGTTAGTGAATTATAAAAGGATTATTTAAAATCAGTGGAAATGATAAATTATTTAAGAAATGGTACTGGAGCAATTGGCCTCATGATCTGGAAGACAAAGGGGCATGGATGAGTGAACAAATGAATGAACAGATTAGCATATGATGCTGCCTATCTTTGTGCTGATTAGTTACCCTTGAAGTACAGCATTTTCTGAAACAGTGACTGGAGTGACTGCCAGGATAAAATTATTCTACATGTAATTACTGCTATCCTGTGTGTGTGTGTGTGTGTGTGTGTGTGTGTGTGTGTGTGTGGTGTGTGTGTGTTTGTTGTGTGCTGTGTGTTTGTGTGTGTTTTTTTCTAAATTGAAGAAATTTTTAAAAATTGAGGAAACCTTGAGGTTTTACAACACACATTAGCTCACACTGTACCCTTTTTATAATGAACACTGGAAGTCTGTTGAGTATCTGCTGACTGTTCAGCACCACTGGAGATAGGACAAGGACACAAATGGGAACCATGGAAACAAGAGAAGACTGGGTTGTTAGGAATAAATTCAAGAGCAGGCATAGCTCAGCGAGGAATGGACTAGTGAAGAAACCTTCATGCAGCAGCACCTAGAACTGTGTAGGATTTTGAAGAAAAAGAGGAGAAAAGGAATATTTAGGAGGAAGGGGGGAGGAGGGAAGGAGAAGATGGGGGTAGAGAAAGAAGGGGTGTCTGAGAGGAACAGAAGACCACCTGGGAGAGGGAGGGATAAGAATGAGGTAGTTTGTGCAGGGAGAGAAAAGTCATGACAGCAAGTCAGAGGGGTTCCAGGTGAGAGGAGCCAGTGAGGGTTTAAAAGCAGGTGAGTGACCCAGAAAAATAGAAGTATTAAAGGAAGATTCCCCAGGCAGGAGGATAGAAAATGAAATCAAGGAGCCTGACATGAAGGCTAATGCTGTCATGCAGGTGTGAAGTGACAGGGTCGCAGCAAAAGTCTGAAGATGGTGACTATAAGTGGCAAGCACTTTGACGCAGCCATCACCCAGACAGGCTGGATTTATTTCACAGTTACTATGGACACCAGGAGTAATAGCATCGAGTGCAGGATCTAATTAGACTCCAGTTAGGTAGAGGTCTCCTTCCGAGGGAGGGACTCAGTTCAGCTGGACCCCAGCAGGGGGGTTGAGGAAAGAACAATGGTCACAAAAGCCCTACCCTTACCTCTTCCCCAGGATGGTGCTCTTTGGACTCCTTGTCTTGGCCTTGTGTTTTAATCCTATCTTCATGCATCTTAGAAGAATGAATTTATAGAATACAGATAAAAGGAGTAAAGAAAGGGAATCCAAAAAAAGGGAGGTTGGGAGGGAAAGGAAGCATACCAAAGAATGAGATAGATAAATTACGCTATATATATGTATGAATGTGGCATAATGAATCTCACTACTGTGTATAGTTACAATGCACCATTCAAATTTTTGAAATGAAATAAAAAAGAACAAACTTTAACTGCATACTTTATTTCCAAGAGAGTCAAAAGACATAAGTTGTTTTCTTTCTTTGTAGTCTTTATAATACAAAACAGTTTAGAAAAATAGAATTAAATTAGGTTTAAATTTTTATATTAGTTCTAACATTGAACATCCATGTAACTTTGACTAAGTAACTCTGAGAGTCTCATATTATTTATTTCATAAAAGGGTACTGTTTCCTGTTTTTCAGGATTATGGTAATATTTTAAAATATATATGCATGTGTGTATATATATCATTTTATATGTGATGCATGTTATATTATACATATTGCCACATTTGTTCGCATAATTGTAACCAATTTTATACCAAAATTTTTGCAAAAAGTAGATGGCACCATTATGTACACCTTTTTAAATATGCCAAATAAATGATTATTTAAAAATCATTTATTACTCAACTGTCTTTGGTACAAAATTAGATTGCCTGGAATACTTGCAGTAGCAATGATTATGCAGTGAAATACGGCAAGCTAGTGTCAAATAGATATAAGATAATAAATAAGAGTTGTGATATTAACAACTTTAAACATAATGCTTTCAAAGACTAGGTCAATGTTCTCCATACATAATGTTTTCTTTATCTTGAAAACTCATTTATAACAATAGCTCTGTGACAACCACACACAAACAATTGCTTCTATCACCTTAATGTAGAGGAATTAAAGTCATGTCCTTTTATCCAAGAGTGGCACTATCAAGTACAACCACTCTCCAGGACAGTTTGATGAAATAGTTTGCTGTAATTAGCTTTCCCAAGGGGAAAATGAATAAAAGATTCTCATCAGGTATCGGGCTCCCAAGTTTCTCTAGCTGTGTAGCTGACAGAAATTTCATTATTTATTTTTCACATCTGGATAGTAAATGGAAGCTTCTCTAGCATCAGTTTCTCCAGGCTGTCTTCAAACAGGTTTAATAAGAGGATTAAGAGTTTAAATACATCTCCAACTGTTAGAAGTAGTTTTCTCCATTTTCAGGTTGACATATTCAAACCAAATTTTGTTCTTGACCCTCTAACTTACCACTACATATAGATTGGGAATCTGGTTCCAATAGGAGGAAGAAGGGGCTGAAATGACAGTGATCTCGGTATATTGATGCCCCATAAGTACTTACTAAGCACGTAGAACATACACAGAACTGAGATTGGCTCTAAAAGGAATTCAAAGAAGTATATATTGTCATTTTATTTCAGAAAGTAGAGCTCACTCTGAAATATTGAGCATAAAAATATATTGTGGGAGGGAGAAGAATGCAACAATATCAAAGAGAAAAACAAATATCAAGATCTAGAAAAAGTTGTTTCTCAAAGCTAAGTATCCATTTGAGTCACACAGGAAGCTTTTAAAACTCCAAAACCCAGGCTATACCCTTAAACAATTAAACAAAAATCTCTGGCAGTGGGACTTGTACATAAAACATTCTTTAAATCACCCAAGGTGATTCCAATGTATAGGCAAGGCTGAGAACCACTAATGTAGAGCAAAGATAAAAGGTTCCCTAGAGTTCAGAAACATGACCATTAGTTGAAGTGGGGAAGGGAACTGGGGATCAACCTTCAGTTTGAGTACAGGATGTTGAGAGCCACAGCCAAAGGGGCCCCAGCAAACTTCCAGCTGCCAGCAAGCTTCAGACTGCCCCAGCAACATCTAGCTGATTGGCTCCTCTGCGGTGATGTTCATTGGGCTGTTTCCCTGCCCTTCAGACTGCCAGCTGATGATTGGCTCACAGCTGCCCCAGCAACATCTAGCTGATTGGCTCCTCCACGGAGCTGCTCATTGGGTGACTTCTTTGGCTCTGCCCACGCAACCCAGCCAATCGGCCTCAAGAGGAGGAGGATTGGGGGAGGAAAAGGCTGGTGTGGGGGAGAGAGGCTTGTGGAAGCCGGTGGTGGCAGTTGGGCTCTGAGGGTTTTTCCCTGGAGCTGTTTTGTTTGGGTACTAAAAATGTAAAAGTTTGATCAGGTGTAACTATTGCTGCTGTACCATTATTTGACCCATCAGTGAATATATTTGGAGCATTCATGATAGGTGTTTTTCTTGTCATTTTTGGAAAAATTACAGGATGCAATGACCAAAAAGACAATAAAGGATTAGATGGTAAGTGGTTATCAAATGAAACATTAGATTTGCACATTATTATTGCCCAAGTATTTAACTCATTAGCTAATTCATCAATTTGATTCATAGTATATGGAGTAATAATTTTATGGGGAGAAATTCCAAACACTGCCTTTGCTGTTTTTATTCCTTTGAGTATTAATTGTCCTACAGCCTCAGGATACCTAGTAAGAATAGTGTTAGGAGAATAAGATAAATGTATCCATAATAATGGACCTTCTTGCCAAAATACTCCTGTAGGAATATATTTTGTTGGTAGTACAATAAATAATAAAGGCAAACTTATATCAATTCTATCCAAATGCATATTTTCCATATATGTTTCAATGATTTTTAATGCCTTTCTTGCTTCAGGCGTTAACATTCGGGGTGAATTTGGATCTGATGGACCTTTTAGGATATCAAATAAAGGTCCCAATTCTCCTGTTGGAATACCTAGATAAGGCCTTATCCAATTTATGTCTCCTAATAACTTTTGAAAGTCATTAAGTGATTTGAGTTGATCTACTCGTATTTGAATTTTTGGTGGACGGACCATGGTTGAGGATAATAGAACTCCTAAATAATTAATTGGAAAATTTAATTGCACTTTATCTATTGCTATCTCTAGATTATAATTTTTTAATAAGTTTGTAAGTGTGGCATAACATTCTAGCAATGTGTTTTTAGCTTTGTGTGCCAATAACACATCATCCATATAGTGAAATATTTGTAGTTCAGGATTTTGATTTCTAAGTGGCTGGATTACTTTGTTAACATAAATTTGACACATAGTTGGGCTGTTAGCCATCCCTTGAGGGAGTACTTTCCATTCATATCTCTGATCAGGACCTTCATGATTTAGTGCAGGGATAGTAAATGCAAAACGTGGACTATCCTCAGGATGAATTGGAATTGAAAAAAAACAATCTTTAATATCTATAACTAAAACATACCAAGTTTTTGGCAAAGCAGACAATTGAGGAATCCCCGATTGAGCAGGTCCCATAATGACCATTTCATTGTTAATGGCTCTTAAATCTTGCAGTAGTCTCCATTTACCAGATTTCTTTTTGATGACAAAAATGGGAGTATTATGGGGAGATACAGAAGGTTGTATATGTCCTTCCGCTAATTGTTGTTTGACCAGATCATGGGCTACTTGTGTCTTTTCTTTAGTCAAGGGCCACTGAGGAACCCATACTGGTCTTTCTGATTTCCATGTAATTTTTATTGTCTCAGTGGCCCTTTGTGAAAATCCAACCCATGTCTGTCTGTTCTTTGATCTATTTGTATTGGTGCTGCTATACATTGTTCTTGTCTTTCTAATCTTTTTCCTTTCCTAAAACCTTGTCTAGCCATAATAGTGGGTGCATTTTGATTGATATTATTTGTTAATGTCAAACCTAATTGATCTAAGACATCTCGTCCCCATAAATTTACGGGAAGATGATCCAATACATATGGCTGTATAGTTCCTTCACATCCTTCAGGATCCTTCCAATCTAATAGCATTGCACTTCTATCGGGATTAGTCGCCACTCCTAGGCCTCGAAGCGATTGAGTGGCTTGTTGTAATGGCCAATGTTTTGGCCATTCTTGACGAGAGATGATGCTAAGATCTGCACCTGTATCCAGTAGCCCATTAAATTCATGTCCTTGAATATTTAGTTTTAGCATGGGGCGAGAATCTAAATTTAAAGAAAGCATAGCCCAATCTACACCTGTGGAGCCTAATCCCTTGGAACCTCTTTCTACAACATGACTGGAAAATTTATCATGTAGGCTTGGTATTATTAGTAACTGTGCTATTCTATCTCCTGGTGAAATTACTGATATACCCTTTGGAGAACTGGCTATAATTTTTATTTCACCTTCATAATTGGAATCAATTACCCCAGGACTTATCAAAAGTCCTTTTAGAGTAGAAGAGCTGCGTCCCAATAATAAGCCTACTGTTCCTTTGGGAAGAGGTCCTTTTACCCCTGTGGGAATGATTTGAACTCCCATCTCTGGAGTTAGTACTGATTTGGTGGAGGCGCAGATGTCCAACCCTGCGCTCCCTCCGGCCCCAGCAAACTTCCAGCTGCCAGCAAGCTTCAGACTGCCCCAGCAACATCTAGCTGATTGGCTCCTCTGCGGTGATGTTCATTGGGCTGTTTCCCTGCCCTTCAGACTGCCAGCTGATGGAATGCATTTTATTCTGACAATGAAAAAATTGCTCCCCAGTAATAAGTACACATAGCTTCAATAGTTGAACAGTCCTACAGAAACCTATGGACTCCCATCACTGAATGTTAAAGTCAATGTCAGGTTATGAGCAGATTTCTAGTGTAGCATTTACACTGGTCATGCTGCTATGGAGTTTATCCTACAAAAGCAGAAGAGAAACCTCATGTTAGCTGAACGTGTGTAGGGGAGGGAGGATAGAAGGAATAATAAAAGCTGAAGGGAGAAAGGGCCTGGGCCCTAGCTTAGACATTGCATGGTAGAATGATGAAAGTCCACTATAGCCAACAAAAAAAGATGAATCAGTATGAAACTTAGGAGGAATGCCTGAACCATGTGAATTCATCTACCCATCAATGACTCTCACTTTCACTTCTCTGCTACTTAAAATTCCACTACCAAAAGTATCCTACTTACAGAAAAAGTTTAAGTTGTCTAACTGGGAAATAATTATATCTGATAAAGTTAAGGGCACATATCAGCAAATCCATTTATCAATAAATACAGCAATGCTATTCTAGATATACCTTCTGTATCATATGTTATAATGAAGAATGGGGTGGGGAGTATTTCCACTATTTGTGAGTAGGTAAAAAAAAATAAAATATATTTTCATATGGAACAATATCATAGGATTTGTTTTGGTGTGTGTGTGTGTGTGTGTGTGTGTGTGTGTGTGTGTAGGCATATGGATAGAGAGAAAAAGGAAAAAGAGAGAAATGATATGCATAAATTTCAAAAGCAAAAGTTTGAGTGAAATTTTGCTGTGAACCTAAAGCTTCTATTAAAAAGTCTATTAAAATATAGTTTACATGAAAATAAAACCTATGAAAAATCTTTGAGTGAAAAAACAAGCTGAAAAATAATATATACAGCATGTACTAATTATATAGTTAAACCTGATTAATTAAATAATGTTAGGCTGTACATGCTATAAGAGATGTTTAGCAAAGTGCTACAGAGGAAAGGAGAGGGAAGGTATCATCCTGCTTGTTACAGACAGGGAAAGAGAAGGGTTGTTACAGAGGAGGTGACATTTGAGTGATCACGAAAGGAGATTTGTCAAGTGAAGATTGAAAACAGTAGGATGAGGGTAAGCACAGTGTGGGCCAAAGGTTCAGAATTCTGAAATTTAAAAAGGTTCAATGTGCTTAAGAAATAAAGAAGTTCAATGTGTTGGAACATGAAAAATACATGGGAGAGAGAGAAAAGTTAAACATGTTGCTTGAGTGTAAGTTCAGACAAATGGATAAAATTGCCTTGCTTTTAAAAGTTTCTGATGACGTGAGATACATTGTTTAGCCTTTGTTCTGGAAAAGGTGACCCAGGTCTAGGTCTAGGGAGCATCAGGAAAGGTCGACGGAGGATTAGGAATTACGTAAATTGAAATGAGTTTTCTTCTCGATGCATTTCCACGGCCTAATCTATGCTCAGTCAAAATCCTTGTGGTGCTATTTAGCAGGGACAGGCCACGCAGCTGAAATTGAGGACAGCTGAGCCACTTCTTCTCCTATGTGCTGCTTCTTGAGCCATTCTCCACTCTTCTCTGTCCTGCTCTGTGCCCTAAGCAGCTGACCTCCATCGTCAGTGTCACCAGGCCTCCTTTACTCCTTTGCTCTTAGTTGACTTTTGTCTCTCAGAGGCCCTCAGGAGATCAAAACATGAGAAGAAAGTGGTTAGTTATTCATTCTCCCACATTTGCCAACAAATGGCTGCATTCTGGCAGCAATGCATTTCCCCCCTTAATCCATGTCTTCTATTGAGTGGCCCCTCTTCTGTGGCAACAGCTCTCAGTAGATTCCAAAAATTGTTCCTTATGCATTGTTCTAAAAAATTTGTATTTGTATTATTCAGATTTGATATGACCCAGAGATAATTGTCATAGAGGAAAAAATGTATACTCTCAGATCTCTACAGACAGGCGGCATCCCTCTCCATGAAGGAGCCCAGGGAAGTACCAGTGCTGGTCAGGAGGAACAAGGGAGAGGCTTGGTGCAGGGTTTTACTGGGGTTTTGTGGGAAGAAATGGACAAAGCAGAGCAAGCACACTGAGTAAGTTTAGGAAGGAATAGTCTGAATAATTTAAGCAGGATCTGAGCCATAAGGGTGGTACTCATTTGCCGGGTACCTGGCCCTGGGTGATTCAGAACACAGGGAATACTGGTTTGCTGTGTGGGCATTTGATAAAGAAGTTGGCAGGTGGTATGGGCTCAGATTTGGTTGGTTTATATATCAAAGTGTGCTCACAGAGAAGTCCTTTTCCTCTCTAGGAATTAACTTGCCCTGGGAGAAGCAGAATGTCAAGAATCAATAATGCCAGCACATGATGAATACAGAAAATAAGAATATATGGTCAATACACACATGCCTCTTAAGGACTAAGTGTGGAACCAATTCCTGCTAGTTCGATGCAGGTCCCCATCTCCTCATCTTTTGTGAGTTCCTTAAACCTTGTACACACCTCTATAAATAGTCCCTTTATTAAGCTCTCCAGTTTGCCTTTAGAGTGGGACATCTGTTTCCCACTAGGACCACACTTCTGCAACTGCTAAATTCTATTTTATTTGGGGACACATAAATCCTACCATGTCACATATAACTCTCCTGTCATAAAATGCTTCTCTTTACAAAACAATTAATTCTTGACATGATACAGCAATCTTTTCATTTAGAATGCTAGTTCTAGTCTGCTTATTAAAACTAGTTATGAAAAAGGCAGTCAACCGAAACTAATTTTCCAGCATTTTCACTGCCGTCCCTTGGTCTTATTTCTACACACCCAAGGGGTCAACTACATAATAAAAACTAATGTTCTATAATTAAGGATTTGAAGCCTTTCCCACACACACACACTGAAAATCCTGTTACATTTCTTATTGACCCAGGGACTCCAGGCAGAAAGCATAATCAGTTTCATTTTTCTCCTTGGTGGGAGGCTGGGAGGTAGAGTGGAGCCTTCAGCAATGCCAAGGCACTGACTTTCCTCTGCCCTCACTAACTTTGGCCTCTCTGGGCAGTTTTGATTCCTCAAATAGGCTTGTCTCTGTTTCAGTTTTAGAATGAGCTTAACCCTCTTCCTGAAATGCTCTTTGCCCCAATCCCCAACCCTCTCACTCATAACTCCTGCTTTTTCAGTTCTCAGCTAAAAGAATAGAAGGTGAATAGAAGGTGAATAGATGGGGGAGCATTAATAATAGCTCATTTCAAAGATCATCTCTTTTTGTCAGCCACCATACTGTATGTGTTTCAGGTTAAAATGCTTTTGTTTGTGGATCTCTCTTTATATTAAAAATGTGGTTGGTTTATATATTAATTAAACATAGCTTATGACCTTGAGTAAGTTGCTTAGTTCTCAGGTTCTATATCTCTTTGGGAAACTGATATAATACCTGGCTTTTCCTCCTCTTTCATGAGGTTGGGATGAAGGTCAAATGCCATGATAAACACACCAACACTCTGTAAAGCTGATGGACTGCAATAATTACTTTGATTATTTAGACAATGTACTCAGAATCCCAGCCTTTCATTCCTAGGATCTCAAGAAGATGGATTTCTAAATCAAGCCCCTTCAGAATGTCAAAGAGCCTTCATCCTTCTGTATTCCTGTATTGATTTATTTACTGAGCCACTACTATAGAATGGTATTTGTGACAATACTAATAATATACAGTTCAAAGTTGCCTATACTTGCAGACCCATGGTCTAGGAGAGATACACATATGCACAAGCAAATGTTCTAAATTCCTGCAGGCATTAGACAGAGGGCCTCTGTTGGGTATTCCACCAGGGTGTATATGAAGAGTCTTTCCAAGGATGGAACTATTTGCAGAGTTTAGGGCAAGGTTAAGAACATCTCTAGGAGGTGGAGGACCTAGGAATAGTAACAGTGATCACCCAAAGCATAAAGAGTCAGGCTGGGTGTGGTGACTCATGCCTGTGATCCCAGTGACTCAGGAGGCTGAGGCAGGAGAATCACAAATTCAAGGCCAGTCTCAACCATTTAGTAAGACCCTGTCTCAAAATAAAAATTTAAAAAAAAGAATGGGAGATGCCAGAGTGCCCTTGGGTCAATTTCCAGTGCCCAAATAAATAAGTCAAAGGGAGAAAGTGTTACTGAAACCCAACTGACATGGACAAATGGCTCAAATATTTAAGGAGGCAGCCGCAGTTAGACCTTCAGTATGGTGGGAAAGGTCTCAGATGAGTAAGTACCCCAGTGTCTCAGATCTCCTGTCAGGCCTCCATGGAGCATGCCAGGTGGCAGTCAGAAGACAAGGGAAATGGGTGATACGATGCCTAGGTATCAGCATCCCAAGGAAAGGAGTAAAGCATAGAGAGGTGGAGAACATCATGGGGAAAGTGGAAAATAACCAGCATGGATTTCCTGTAGAAGAAAATTCTTATCTTTATTGAGATATTATAAAGGCCCCAAATGAAAGACTTTACTAGTTTGCCAGGACTTCTGTAACAAATTCCTACCAACTATGTGGCTCAAGACAACAAAAGTTTATTCTCTCAGAGTTCTCAATGTTGGAAGTCTGAAACCCAGGTGCTGGCGGGCCATACTCCCTGAGAATGCTCTTAAAGAAGAACCCTCCTTACTTCTTCCTCGCCATTAGTGCTGGCTGGCAGTCATCAGCATTTCTTGGCTTGCACATCCTTCATTCCCATTTCTGTCTCCATCATCACATGCCTCTCTTCCTTCTATGTGTGCATCTGTGTCTTCACACGACCTTCTTATAAGGATAACAACTGTTGGCTTTGAGCCACTCAAATTCAGTATCACCTCAATTTAACAAATTGCCTCTGCAAAGGCCCTGTTCCAAATTAGGTCACATTTTGAAGCTCCAGGTGGATGTGAATTTAGGGGTAGGAGGGCACACTGCTGAACCCTACACAGAGACCAGTTGAGCTAAATCCTGAAAGTTCATAAACACCCAGCATCCATAATAAGGTGGATTACAAGCAATTGTCCTCACCGTAAATCTTACCTACACACTGACTTTCCTGCCCATTCCAATGACACCAAAAAGATCCAATGTCACTAATGGAGTAGGATTGGCAGCTGGCAGGAGTTGTCAGTGTAGAAAGGTAAAGAAAGTCTTATATCTCAAGAAGAGTGAATCAGAAATGACCTGAGTACTCAATTTGAGATGAACCCAAATGGAATAGATGTCACAAAGCCACTCTTACAAAAGACAGAAAGGGAGAGTGTTCTCAAAGCCAAAACAAGGAGAGAGGGAGACAGGCAGGAATGCAGGTCTGAAGAGAGTCAGGAAAGATTGCTTTATCCTACCAGGTTAAACCTAGGCAGGAAAGTCAACCCTGTCCGCAGGAAAGTAACGAATAGTCGGGGGACTCTGCCAGAACAGCCATGAGGCACTCAGTTCTCAGAAGATACCCAGAATATCAATTTACCTGCTCTTAGAAAGAAAGGCCCTGCCCATTATATATGTTGAACAACAGACTAAGTAAGATTCAACAACCAGAAAACAGAAGTACCACTGAGCACAATGAGAAAGCTGGACACCCTAAGACCTGAACAAGGAAAATATCACCAGAACAGGGTGAAGAGATCTCACCAAGCACAGGGAGAGGGATTGGTAGATTTCCTTAGATTTCCTCTCCTTCTGACTGCTATATAGCCCTATTTGAGACCATAGGGATCAGACAACATTAACTGCATTGTCCAATTGTATATTTTTCTAACAATACTTATATGGATGATGTAAGGTTGCATATAGACCGGAGGATTGAGCATAATTATTAGAGTTACATAACAAATCTTTCTCCCGGTATCAAGGGTCTCCACAGGAAGCAACAAGAATTTCCAAGTGGTGTTCCCTGGAGCCTAGGTTTTCCCCTGGGGGACAGACAGAAGTAGAGGCAAGTGCATACAGGGTCAGGGTGAGGAATGGGTTTCTGTGTAGATTTTTGTGTTAACAAATAGTTTTGCAATGACATGTGTTTAGAGGGGTTCATCACAAAAGATAGTTCTAACATGACCTCTGCCACTTGGCGACCCTGTGGCCTGAGATGACTCACTTTACTTCTTTGTGCTATTCACATTTTTTGAAAAGGTACAAAATCCAGCAGTTATGAGAACTTTGTAGAAGTATTACCTGAATGCAAAGCATTATTACTAACATTGTTATCATCAACATCTTCATCATTATCATCACTGAGTCATCAACACATAGAGGTACTTCTTCCTTTCTAGTCTATATGTTTTTAATTTCTTTTACTTAGAAAAGAAAATGTGAAAAAATATTAAAATTTTTAAAGACTTTTCTGTATCTATTGAGATGGCTATGTTGACTTTGTCCTAAAGGACACCATTACTCATTCCTCAAATGGCCATTGAATGCCTATTTTCAGTTAAGTACACATATTGGAAATTTAATAGTAACCAAGACTGATATAAACCGAGCACTCAATGAGCTTATGAAGATAACAGACATAGTACAGAGAAGAGGTGGTAATAACTACAGAGTGAAATAGAGATCAGTATCTCAGGATCGAGCCCACTGAGATTGGTATTTGAAGTAAATTCCAAAGGATATGAGAGAGTAAGTCTTGTTGATATTTGATGGGAAAGCATTCCAAGCAGCAATAATAGGCAGATGCAAAGTCCCTGAGGTTGGAACATACAGAGTACCGTCAGAACTACCAGAACATCTATATCTAGACAGAGTAGGTAGTGAAGGAGTAAACAGGAAATAACAAAGTCTCATAACAAGTCAGAAGTCATATCACATAGGTCACTGCAGACCATTGGAGTACTTTTGTTTTTATTTTCTAAAAAGTAGAAGCTTTTTTATTCCACTTTTGTAATGCATTTATTTATAAAAAGTGGAAGGTTTTATTCAGGAAGGTGACGTGATTGTAACCTATGCTATAGCAGAGTTACACTAGAGGCTATGTTGAGAATAGACTGAAGGGGAAAGGAATGGATCACATGGTGGCTTACAAGGCAATCCCAATGGTCCACTCGAGGAATGTTAATGTCTTAGATCAAAGAAGGAGGAAAGAAGTTATTGTATTCTAAATATACCAGGCATATATTTATTCCTCCAAATGAAGCCGAGAATAATTTACCATATCAAAAATCTGATTCAGATTTTTTACTGGTTTTCTATTAATATGCTGAATTGGAAGTAACTCGATGGATTTATAGATTAACTCGGGGGAACATCAATTACAAAATAGTTTCTCTTTGCATGGGCCTTTTTTCTCATCTTCTTTTAAGGTATCATGGTAAAAGTTTGCAGTTTTCCTCCAATAAGTCATATAAATTTCTTTTTAAGATCATTTTACAAGAGGTATACATGGTTATGATTGTGTATATTTTTTCTCATAGATTATAGCTTATCTAAAGAAAAACTATTATCTTTGTGTATTTATCTCATAACTGGCCATTTTATTCAGTTTATTCTTTGTTTATTGTTTTTTCTGAAGCCTTTCAGTTTAATCTTCATGTGTTGAGAAATTTGCTTGCCCATTTTCAATATGAGTCATTTAGTTCTCCACTGGGTGAGTTTTCATGATAAAAGGGATGTAGAATGGATCTTAACATAGGGTGGATCCCATTGTCCCATGTCAAGGGAACTCCAGCTTTGAGGAGCAGCAAGGGGACACCAGGACTTCAGGATGTGGGTGTGGATGCAAGAGGGATGGGCAGGGAGGAGATGGAAGTGGTAATGAAAGATTCTGAAAAGAGGACTTAGAAAGATAGTTGAAACAAGCTTGGGTTTGCTTAGGTTAGACTTGTAAGGAACTTGAAAATTAATTAGGCCAACAAACTTATGAAGAAGAAGAGGTCAAAAGAAAGGAGATTTTTTTTTTTGAGACTTTAGGTTACTGGCTAAGGCTGAGCTAAAATGCAACAGACTAGTACCAGGTTTCTGTTCTCGAGACTAAAAGGCTCAGTTGAAGTGGGCTAACTGGGCTGTACGAAATAACCACACAAGAGACACAAATACCTTTTTCTTTGGGGTCGATGTGATAGCTCCTCTGACCTTAAGGGTCTGCAGGAAGAGAGAGAGAGAGAGAGAGAGAGAGAGAGAGAGAGCACCCTGACCCCTTTTATTGAGGGTAAGCTATTCAAATGAGGCAAGGGGTCAGGTTTCAGGGGGCTGAGTCTATCTTCATGATGTCCCCTGTCAGCAGGTTGACTGACACCTGGGTAGGCCACACCCAAGGGCACAGTAAGAGAAGGGGACACACATAAGGCACTTCCATGGAAGATTCTATCCTAAACAGGGCAAGGGATTGTATTACAAAGGAACAGGTGAGCATAGTTTCACCCATGAGGCTGTAGCAAGACACACCCATGTACGAGACCCCAACTCTCACACCCAAGAAGGGTGGGAAAAGTTCTGCCACATTTCTGCAACTGAGTACCTCAGCACCCAGCCAGGGAATGTACTCAGTCACGTGTAAGATTGGTCTCCCACAGACTAGGTCTCTTTTCACTCTCACTGCGCTAAACAGGGACCATATCTTAAGGGGAAAAGTCAAGCCAAAAAGAAACAAAGAAGAAGCATAAGATCTTCAGCCATTCCATCTGCTTTGGTTTGGGTGAGGGTGAACACAATATGTTCTTGACATCTCACAAGGTGTTGGATTAGAAAAGAGTACATGAACCATCAAGTGCTTGTCCTTTCATGAATTAATTATTGGACCTTTGAGAAACCCACTTATCTCTTAACAGCCTCGGCTATTAACATTTTAAAAATATAATACCCATTATATTAGAGGCTACATCCAGCCTACAGATGTATTTTGATTTTGTTGCATTTGAAAATGATTTTAATTTCCTGATGGCATGAAAATCAAAAAATTCCATACAAAATCTGAATTTCTAGTCTTTATTTTTTAGAAAAAGAAGATCCTTCAACACTGGGCCAACGTGCTGCATCTGCTGTCTGCCATCATCCTCACTTATTCACTTAGGTTGCCCACGTTTCCCCTGTGGGCTTCTCTAATGCAATCTACAAGCCAGTTGTGAGGTTCTGGGAGTCGATGATGCTCTGATTCTCAGCATGGCCCTGGCAAATACACCTAAAGCCATGGAAACCCACATCTGACCCTCTGACCAGTTCTTCCCCAGCTGATTTCTCCATTTTGTATTGTCTTTACACACCTCCTTTTCCTAAAGCCTGGACTGCTAGATCTGAGCAGAACCTATGCCTATTACATGGATGTTCTCCTTTTGTCCCCAAAGCTAAGTGGCCTGGCTTCTGCCTAGCATAGCTCAGAAAGGAGCAAATGACAGACCCAGATTCTCTGGTTCCCTTCCAAAACAAATCCCTCTGCTCTCTCTATATATACTTCACTCCACAGACCCCAGAGTAATAAGTGAATCAGCAACAAATGGTGGCCATTGTATATCCAAAAAAAAAAAAAAAAAAAGAGGTCATTGTTGACACTGGCTAATCTTTCTGCTAAAGGCTCCTGCAGTAATAAAGAGAAAACACACAAATCACACCCTAGTGTAGAAGAAGCCAGTGTGAACTGACAAAGCCCTGGCAACAGTCCTGATCGAGGTGCAATTGGGGGACCTAAACCCAACTACAGGAGTGGTTGGTTAGGCAGATTTATTACCTGTGTGAAACTGGATTTATACAAGGTTAGAGCCTACTGCTATCCACTTGGGACTCCTCACTCATTAGGCACAGAGTATCCAGGACTAGACTTTCTGCAGACACATGTTACTGCCAAGCAAATTGTTGCTAACGTTGGAATCCAGATGGGTTTGCTTTGGTTTGGGCCTTAGTGTGCCACTCTGAAAGTGTTATTCATGGGAAGCCAGGTGGAACTGGGAAAGACTATCAATTGGTAGCCAAGCCAAAATTCTATGAGGGGGAGATTAATACATGAGTTGTAAGTTATAGTTCTTTTTTAAAGTCAGATTCAGCAAGAATCTGGTAACCATGATCTCTCTGGCTCCCTCTGCCCCTAAAAATTCTTTCACCATGAGTGCCTGCCAAGCACAGAGCACCAGAGAACTGGAAATCAGAAATTTATGCACTAAAGTTTCTCTCAATGCCCACATGATCCTGCCCTCTCTGAGAAACAGGCTTGTGCCCTGTGCCACCCTCCTTCACCATTTCCGAGGAATAGAGCCACCACATAGATGCATAAAATCAAAATGCAATTCCTTCTTGCCTTATTTGGAAAGCTGTGGGCCCATTTTGTGTGAGAATAGAATTCAGGATAAGAAAATAATTCAAGCAAAGAGGAGAGTTATGGAGGGAATATAATCAAACAAACATTTACTAGGTTCTCTTTAGGTTCCAGGACCTGTTAGGTACTGAGGTTGCAAAGGTAATTAAGTATTGACCCTCTCCTAAGGAAGCTCACAAGATATCAGGAGAGACAGACATGTGCACATATAATAACAATTCAATGTGACAAATACTAAGGAAGCAATAGGACTTAGCTCTTCCAAGGCTTTGAAGATGAGAGAAGATGAAGAAGATGGAGACAGAAGTTGAGAGGACAGAAGCCTTCGCAGAGAGCTCCTCACTGGAGAGGATCCTTAAAAGTGAAGTATAAGTATGTCCAGGAATAAAGGAGCAGAGAACAAGAGATAAACTTACGCCAGAATTTTAAAAAAATGGATTATATTTTATGAGTTGATTTTTGGGTAGTTTGATAGTGTGGCTGAAACTCAGCACAAATTCTGTGACTTAAACTTATCCCATTCCCAGACTAATTCGGTATACATTCCTTCTCCAAATTTTCTTGTCATTGTCCTCCTCATGGATATCCTTCCAATCATCTGATTACCTAAATGGAAATTGCTTTACCCTCCTCACTTACCATAATATCTCCAAATTGTACAATTTGGACCTGCCTCATATCTATCAAACCTTACCCTCTTTCTCACAGTCTCTGTTATCGTAAATTAAGCTCTGAGCTGCCCTGTTCCTTATGTGAATTCCCCTAATAGCCTATAACTGAACTACTTGCCTGGAGTCTGTCCCAATCTGCCTCTTACAGAGAAGCCTTAGTAATCTTTATGAGATGAAAATGTACAATATCACCCCCAGGCTGAAAACCTTCCCACACCTCACCTTAGGTTTTAGAAGAGATAAGCTACAACTCCTTATTAAAATACAAAAGACCATTCACCATCTGATACTCTCCCTGTCTGACACTCTCCCTGCACCCCACAACTAGTTTTTTATTTCAACCACTCTTTCCATTTTCTTCCAATAGATGGGAAGTTAAAGTACCAGAGTCCTTATTGCTGTGTCTCACCTGACTGACATGCCTTCCATGCTCCATCGTCCAGATAACTCTTAACCCTGCTTCAAAAAGCAGCTCAAGTTTCTCCATCTCTGAAAAATGGTTCTGGAACCCTCAGCCATATTGGATAACTTTAGTACTTGACCATATTTTTGTCCTGTAGTCAATGCCCACATGGTCAGACTTTTTTACCCACCCAAAAGTAGAAGTTGCAGATCCAATCACTTGACAATGTGTCTGTTATAACTAATGAATGAATAAGTGAAATGTTTGACTGAATGAATGGTGAAGTTACTCAACATCATATTAAATCTGTTGCTCTGCAAGGTCTCTGGCTGAATTCTAGGAGTGGGACATTTATAAGGAACTTAGAGAACCAGCTGACTCAAATACAATCAAATTACCAATCAATTTATTCACTTCTCTTTCTCTAAAATTAGGAGCATGTAAATGAATATGTATGAACATGTTTAATTACAGACACTTATGCACATAAATTATCTGGCAGGGTTCCTAGTGCTATGCTCATAGGAGCGAGGTGTTTATATTCACCTGTCTTCTCTGTAGAGTTACCTCTGGAGCATCATACTCCAAAAAGCAAATTGGCTAAAGACTCTGCCCAGTATTATGACTTATTCATTTTCTGTTCTTTGATAGTCTGCTCTCAGAAACATTAGAATTCTCCAGTGACATTCTGGGTGGGATAGACCTGTGGGATTAAGGGAGATGAATGTGATATTGCTGGCTTTGAAATTTCATCATATCCCCAGGAAGCTAAATGTTCCTCTTGTTGGTCTTCTTTTCAAAGGATTAGTTGATGACACTTACTAAGTTCTCTATTCCTTTGATTTTTAAAAAGAAGATGAAAAAAATCCACATTTTTTTTGTCTTGTCACATGAAGAACCTGGAATTAGTAAATCCTGTTTCTAAAAAGCCCTCAAGAGACTCATGCCATGTGCTAAACCTTAATGCGGGCCATTCGTTGTTGGTCTGCCTTTGTGCCTGCTGCAGTCCCAGAACAGGGTTAAGATCATGAGCAAATTTGTCAGAAGGCTGGCAAGAGTGTTTGGAAAATACATGTCCTAAATGTTGGAGAAGAATGCAAACTTTGTGGCCGACAAGAAAGTGGAGGGAAAACAAACAAACAGGTTTTGAAGCTAAAAGACACTGGCTCAAATCCAAGTTCCTATTTATCAGTCATATAAACTAGATCTAAAGCTTTCCGAGTCTCTGCTCCCTAATATTTAAGTTAAGCTAAATAACAAATATCTCATAAACTAGTTAAAAGACTAAATATAATAGCATATATAAAACATCTTTCTAGCAAAATTCCTGATATTTGGTGAGGAATTAATAATAGTCTCTTCCTCCTTCTGACTCAGGTGAGAACCATATTGTTTTCAATGGGTACAAAATTTCTGTTATGTCAGATGAATAATAAATCAGGGAAAACTTATTTATCATGGTACCTATATTTAATAATGCTCTTTGTATGTCAAAATGTGTTAGAGGATAGATCTCATATTAAGAGCTCTTAATATACACATACATACACATACACATATTCACTCACACAGACAAGAAAAAACTGGAAGGTGAGAGATATGTTCATTACCTTGATTGTGGTGGAAGTGTGCTGGGTATTTTTATATACACCAACTCATTAAATTGTAAGCCTTAAATATTTACAGTTACTTATTAATTATACTTCAATAAGGCTGTTAAAAAAGTATTTAGGGTAAATATTTTTTGAGTCCCAACATTTATTCCCCATACCTGGGTTAAGTGATCCATTAAAATAATAAGATCCAGTTTTCACCAAAAATGCAGTCTCTTACAGATTACAGGAGAGACAACAAGCCCTTGCTTGGTAACACTTCCCCATAATAAGCATCAAGCAATTTGTCTGCAACAGAACTCATAACATCTTTCTCCTGGATTATAAACTTTGTCAGTTTTGAGGTGAATGGTACGCAACCCTAGAGTAGACTCATGTTTGCAATGGTAAAGGTGACTTATGAGTACTGTCCTCCTGAATTAGTTATTAAAGGTTAATAAAAATTCAAAACAATAATTCAAATGGGGATTTGGGTATTGCAAACTTTATTAGGTCAGTATTATAAGTTTCTCTCCTCCACAATTCTTAGCAATCCTGTGAAGCATCTAACATCAATGGATACATGCAGATCTTCAATAATATGATAACATTGCCAATGCTTCATCAATATTATTTTCCAGTAGGTCATGGTCTTCATTTCCTGATATTCTTGCTTTTCAATTTTGAAGCCCCATGGGTTTTATTTTACCATGATTAATTAGGGTTTTTGTGGGATAATTTTTAAAATCTACCAAATAACTTTACTTGTTTATCAGGGTATTTGCTGACATATATCAAATACCTAGATTTAAGTTATATTTTCTAAGTAAAAGATAATGCATTGCTCCTGCTTTTGACCACTGCTAAGACATTGATAAAAATTTTCCTCATAATTTGCTCCTACAGTAACATTTCTTCACCATTAAACAAAGTATATTTTTCTCCTTACAAAATTGGGCAAATAAAAAATAGTCTTCATTGTATTTTTTGTCATATAAGTGAAACTCAAACAAAAAATTTAAGAGCTGCTGGCTGATAGGATGCTTGTTATCTTTAGAAATATATAGCAAACTGGAAAATTCATCTCCTCTTCAGAATGAGAATTAATTTCTCATGGGCTCCCAATAATTTTACTATTCAGGAAGCAATTATTCAATTCAGGATTTACAGAACACGGCTCTGAAAACCCAAATGAGAATAGGTTCTCTCTGACCATGAACTCATAAAGGATTCTACTCCTGCTGTGTAAATCCAGTTAGATTTATAGTTCATTAGGTGACCATGTAAAAAGTCTAGCAAGAGTGAGATGAAATCTTGGACTGGTTTTGATTGGCATTTCTCTAATTGCTAGAGATGTTGAACATTTTTTCATATATTTGTTGAGTGATTGTATATCATCTTCTGAGAAATATCTGTTAAGTTCCTTAGCCCATTTATTGATTGGGTTATTGGGGGGGGGGGTTTGGTGTTAAGAATTTTTAGTTCTTTATATATACTAGAGATTAGTGCTTTATCTGATGCGTTTGTGATAAAAATTTGCTACAATTCAGTAGGCTCTCTATTCACATCACTGATTATTTTCTTTTGTTGAGAAGAAGCTTTTTAGTTTGAATCCATCCCATTTATTTTGATTCTTGATTTTAATTCTTGTACTATAGGAGTCTAGACATCACTACCCTAAGTACATGAATGAAAACCCGAATGGTCTGACTCTCCTTTGTGTCTAAACAGAGACATGAAAAATTGTGCTCTATTTGTGTTATATGAATTCAATTGCATTCTGCTGTCATATATAACAAAGTAGAATAAATTTTTAAAAAGCCTAGCAAGAGAACTATCCAATTAGCTACAGTTTCAACATAATCTTGTGGTTCTATGTCAGTCAACCCCACAAAGGGGTGCAGTAGAGTCATATACCCTTTTAATTATAATATTCCTTGGAGCTTTGTATATGTGTATGCTGAGAAGCAACTTTTCAGTAATGAAATGCTCCCACAGATGCTATAGGATATATTGTATTTGGGTAAACCCCATAGCAAAAATAATACCAAGAGGAGACTTCAAGAATTTACAACTACAACTTTGTCATAAAACAATAGGATGTTACAACTAGAAGGGGCCTTACAGTTTAATCTAAACCTTCTTTTAAAAAAAGTATAAGACCACAAATAAGAGAAGTGAAGCAACCAGTTAATCCATAATTTAACTTAGTAAATAATTCATCACCTTTTCCATTTGTTGTTTGTTATATAAAACACCATCCGGAGGCCTCTGTTTAACCCTTATGCCCATCATCTTATTTCCATACTTCCTTTATTAACTCTATATGCTCCTATTAGGGCTCATATACTAAAATGATAAATCATTACCTCAGAATTTTTATACTTGATGTTATTTCTTCTGGACTATCCTTACACCATTTTTCCTTCTAGTGAATTCCTGTTTCTCCTTTAAAATGCAATTCATAAGCTACTTCTTCTAAAAGATCACCTTTGAGCATCCCATATCAAACATTGCTATGGAAAGAACAACTTCCATATCTAACGGCATATAACAATGAGCATTTATTTCTCACTCATGATATTGGGAATTAGCTGTCTAAGCTGGATTTAGAGATAACTCTGCTTCAAGCTACAGCTCTGTGGACCTAGGTCACCTCCAATTGTCTACCTGTCTCTCAACTTCCTGCTGGGGCAGTAAGGTTAGCAGGACACATTCTTCACATGTCTTAGTACAACTCCAAGAACCACAGGCACAATTCTATCAGCAAATGTCAAGCTTATGTTTGCCTCATGTTTGCTAACATCGATGGGTCAAATTAGAAAGCATGATTAGACAAAGTAAAGGAAGCATGATTTTCCTATGGAGATGGATGAACAATATAAGTCATGTGTCAAAGGCCATGGATACAGAAAGGGGCAAAAATGTGTAACAATAATTCAATCTACTTTCAGGTTAACTGCATCCCCAACCTCTCTTCTTTGCTAACTCTGTATCTTGTGTTTCTACAGTTGCATTTAATCATGATGTAGCAGAAATATTTTCACAGTTTGTCTCCACAGTTAATGCTATTTTGTTAATGATAACAATAACAACAACAACAACAACAACAACAACTTATTGGACACACCATGCATCAGGAAGTGCATTATAATCTTTATGGGTAAAATCCCAGGTTAGCTTCTCAACAAATATGTGTGCTAGCAATCATTCTGAAATCACAGAGAAGAAAAGCTAAATTGAGATATCATGCTCCGTGTCCAAGCTCATAAAACTTAGACTGGAGTCTCAAATCCAAGGCTAATTCCAAAGTCTTGTGTCTTCTTTGCTAACCCTTATTTCTGTAATAATTCAACAAAACTTTTATCTGATTTGTCTCTCATCAAGCCAGTAACCAAGTAGCTAGGGCAGTGTGTGAAACTCAATACTTATTTATTGAATTGATTTGCACCAACTCTAACTTGTCTTTCCAGCCTTATCTTCCACTTCTTTAAGCAACCTCTCTGCTCAAGATCACCCATGACTTTTCAAGTATCATATGTCTCCACCTCACTTCCTGACTCTTATAATCAATCATTCAATTACTAATACTTCATCAGCCATCTAAAATTCATCCATTCATCTACCTGATCGACAACTTAGGAGGCTAGATTATGGAATACATTGTTGTGCTTGGCTCTATTCATCTGGGGTGAACTTGACCATGACAGTTGTGCTGCCACTGAGAGCCTGGAGGCCTTTGTTTTATTCACCTTACCTATTAAGTGACAGGGAATGATCTAGTGTGAGAAGCATGTTTTATTTATATCCTAATCATTCTTTACAGGATGATAGTCATAAAGACCAGAATGACATACCTTAGATCATAAATATAGAGGTTATACCATAGTAGGAAAATTCCTGTATTTAAATTAAGAGGTCTGTTTCCCATACTAATTCATTCATTTCTTAATATTATCTCCTGTAAGAGGATAATCTCCTCACTTCTCAGTTGTGTCAGCTGATAAATTGAGGAGTTGTATGTTCTTCAATGAATGCTATTAATTATTCTATATGAAAGGAGTAATAAATAAACACACAGGGAAAGTATAAAACACATCAGTCACTAAAGAAGCGTAAAGTTAATGTGTTTGTATAATATTTATATATAAAATATCATTTAATGTCAAGTCAATTTTTAAAAAACAAATACATTTTCAATTTTAGAAGTTGATTGTGACTGTTATACTTTAAAATGGCAAGAGCTGATATAAACTGGCATGTGATTATAAAAAAAAGCAATTTCATAACAAAATTCTGTGGAAATATGATATATGAATGAAGATATCCTATAAACAAGAAAGCACAAAATCAAACTATGCAATACAGGAAAAATTGTTATGCTAGTGAGTATATCACTTGATATACAATAATATAAAAGTTATAACTCTGTACCACATGGAAGACCATATAGTCCATAGAAACTTATAAATGTAAAGAAAGCAACTAACCATGAAACTGGGTTAAATATATGTACTAGAGTTGGCTAAGTACTACAAAACAATCCTAATATATCAGCAGGTGAAACAAACAAAGGTTAATTTCCCACTCCATCACTGTGAGGGTAGGAAGAGGGAGTAGCAAGTGAACTCAACTCTACATAGTGTGATTTAGGGACTGGGGATTCTTCCAATTAGTGGTTCCATCACTTCCTAGTACCTCATTCTCTAGATCCCCTTGCTCCAGAAAACAGATGGAGAGAGTGAAAGTGTGGATAAGGCTCACTTGCTCTTGACTGCTACTCGAACTGACAATGTGGCTTCTGCTTATGGACATAGGCAAGAATAAGTCACAGAGTCCCTGGTGCCAACCAGATAAAGTTGAGATTGGAAGATAGATGAGTACCCAAGAAGAACAGAAGGTGGTCTGGGGAGCACATGTCCAGTCTGTACCACAATATATATATATATATATATATATATATATATATATATATATATGAGTGGAGAGGAGGAATTTGTAAAAATGAAAAGAGCTAATGGACTTAGGGGAGGGGTTTATCTGCTGAGTAAAAGCTTTATGGACTTTGGAAATAGACGGTTTTTCTCTTATTATTTATTTCACATTGTATTAACAGATATAAACAAGTGAAATAAAGTCAACTTAACATACTAGAATTAGGTTAAATAATGAGTAAGACCAATCTCATATTTAATATCCTATGATTAATAATTGCAGCATATTGAGATTTTACAGTCCAAGTTCATCTCTGTTCATACCTTCTCATATGTTCTAAGAATTGGCACCTCAAGAAATATGGCCTAAACTTTGCAAGCCATTTAATAGGAGATCTGAAGCATGGGCACTCATTAATAAAATAGGAAATTTTAATTAAGCTCCGTATGCAATTATAACCTTGCTGGTTATTAACAGTGATGAGAAAAATTATACAGCTATGATCACTGGCAGAACTATTAATGGGTTTCTTGATGACATAACATTTGTTTAATGGAAGTGTTTCTTTTTATGTACCAGTGCCAACTAAGGGCAATTTGTCATTGTTATTAATTTAATATCGTTTGATATGTCACTCAATACTGGGTCCAATTAAGGGAAGGAGGATTGCATACGCTACCACCTTGGATTCCTGCCAAGCATAGAGACTTAATAATAACAATAAAGTTGGGACAAACATTAAAGTGGTTTTAAAGGATCAGTTTCCTTAAAAGACACAAAAGACCAAGAGTGGAGTACAAAGAGAAAACCAGTTTGTTTTTCCTTCTAGAAAGATGATGTTTATGAAATTTAGGTCATTAGAGATTAAAATCTTCTCCTGAACATTAAGGTGATAATCTTTTTCTTGTCATGAAATGAGAGTTACTTTGGGTATGAGAATACAGACATATACCAAACCTTGACTGTTTCTCAGGTAGATGCTACTTTCCAGCCATGATGAAATGAACACAATAGAAATAATCACCTTTCAATAGGATGTACAGTACAAAGGCAATCGTATCAATTTGCTAGAGCTGCCATGAAAAAATTGCACAGACTGGGCTTAAACAATAGAAACTTTTTTTTTCTCAGTTCAAGGAGATGGAAGTCTGAGATCAGAGCTTCAGCACTTTTTACTTCTCCTGTGGCCTCTCTCCTTGGCTTACAGATAGACATCTTCTCTCTGCATACTCACACGGCCTTTTCTTTATGTACAGGGCTCCCTGTTGTCTTTTTCTCTTCTTGCAAGGACATTGTTCATACTGGATTAGGACCTCCCACTTATGATCTCGTTTAATTTTAATTCTTTCTTTAAAGGGCCTATGTCCAAATGCAGAAATGGAGGATTAAATTCTTCGATACAAGAATTCAAGTCAGGAGGACACAATTCAGTTCTCAACAGTGAATCATTTTAACTTTCTAATTTCAAACACAGATGACATGAAACATATTTCCTTAACCCGAGACTTTTATCTCTCACTGAATCTAGACAGAAAGACATGCAAAATAATAATGACCTCCCTCACAAGTGTGAAAATGTATCCTCTGTCCTAATTGCTTTTTCACCATACCTGTCCACCTTGTTCCCTCCTTCAGAGTCTTAACATTGTTCCTGTTCTAAAAATAAATAAATAAATATATATATATATATATGAGAAAGGTTTGCTAACCTCTCCAAGGTAGGTCACACAGTCACTAGATTTAAATTCAGATTTCTTCTGATGCCATCAAACTTTATGTTCAGATTTAAGATTGTGGCAAGCAAAGAAGCACTCAGTAGACGGAAGGGGACTCAGAGAAAAGCTTGGATGTGCCCTAGAGCAACATCTTTGACTGAGGAGGGTGTAAAACAATCCCAAACAGGCCTCTAGTGTGATAGATTTGTGAATACTGACACAAATAACCAGGCTTTGGACGTGGGAATGGCAAAGGTTGAGTGAGGCACCCATGGCTGAACCAGGAAGAAGCATTCAGGTCACTGGCTTGAATGGAGGTCCAATAAGCTGTGTGCAGAGAAGGTGGGAAGAACCAAAGGGGGAAATGGAGATGATAAAGAAGTGAGAGCAGTATACTGAGTAAAAATATTTGGTTCCTCCTCTTACTACCTTACTTAAAAGGCAGTATTGCAGAGGCTTGAGAACATAGTTTCACACACAAACCACATGGCCAAGTACAGGCTTAGCTACTTCCTGGTTAGATGACTCTGGGAAAATAACGTAAATGTCCTGGGCCTTGACTCCTTTTATCTTTCTTCTGTTTTCCATCAGGGAAATGCAGATATGGACACTTTTCTGAAAACATGTCTTTGTTTCCACAACTGTCTTCATATAGTTATTTAAGTGCATAAATAAAATTATTTTTTAAAAACTTAAATATGATTTTTCCATATATACTATATGGTGTTTATATAATTGTGAATAATTTCATTTTTATATTTGAACATCTAATTTATCATTGTGACAGTATATACAAGAACCATAGCAGTAACATACCAAGTGGTAGCTGCCAAGGGGCAAGATAAGAGTGGTTCTCCCCAGGTTCCAGCAATAAGATGGAACATTGTAGAGAATATTAACAATAATAAAACTATTAAGAATCAGTCTACATTTCATTATCACCATATGTTATGGTTTAGATGTGAGGTATACTCCAAAAACTCCTACTAATGCAGAAACATTCAGATGTGAAATGATTAGATTATAAGAACCCTAACTTCCTTGGTCCATCTGAGTTTGAATGAACTGACTAGGTGGTAACTGTAGGCAGGTGGAATGTGGCTGGAGGAAACGGGTCACATTTCCCCCTCCCCCTCACCCTCTCCTTTCCCCTTACCCTCTTCCTTCCCCTCCCCCTCCCCCTCCCACTCCCCCTCCCCCTCCCACTCCCCCTCCCCCTCCCACTCCCCTCCCCCTCTCTGTCTTCCTCTCCCTCTCAGGTGAAATGTGGCTGGAGGAATGGGCCACATAGTCACATTTCTCCCTCTTCCTCTCCCTCTCCCTCTCCTCTCCCTACCTCCTTCCTGACCCTACCATAAGATGAGCAGCTTTCTTCTACTGGGCTCTTTCCCATGATATGTTGCCTTACCTTGCACCCAAAGTTATGGAGTGGTTATCTATGTATGGATTGAGACCTCTAAAATTGTGAGCTCCAAATAAACTTTTTCTCCTTTTAAGTTGTTCTCGTCGCGTACTATGGTCACAGTGATACAAATGCTGACTAAAACACCTTGCCCTAGCAATTCTAAATATCTGCTCGATAAACACTTTACCAGACCACTTGCACTATCCTATCATCCTCCCTCCAACCTTCCTACCCTGACTCTGCTTAGAAGATGCTCTGTACATATTCATTACTGTGGTCAGTAAAATGAAGACCCTGGATAAATATTAGATATTTATAGACATTAGCTTACCCAATATCCAGTGGTAGAAGTAGTTACTTGACTGAATTTTTTTGTATGTGTGAAGTACTTAGTTTTGAAATGCACTTGGGCATATTTACTCACTTGGTGCTGCCAAGGTTGGGTCCCTCGATTGAGATTCAACATGAGTGTGCAGGATGCCTGTTCTCTGTTAGTACTCAGTCTGGCTGCCCATGAGAATCACCTGGGAAGCAGTGAAAAGGATCGATGCTTCTGCCTTACTTCAGGCCAATTAAATTAAAATTTCGGGGGGAGGGGGAGTAATGCCTGGCCATTGGAACCTTTAAAACCTCCTCAAGCAATTCTACCCTGCAGATAGGGTTGAAACAAGCCAAACCAGGTGATATGGCATGACAACCCTGGCATAGGATTCTGAGTCCACAGGGGAACTCTCTATGTCTCATTTTTCTCATCCATAGAAACAAGACTAAGACAGCTCATCACAACTAGTTTGTGAACTACAAATGAGATAATCCATGTGATGCATTTAGAACAGTGCCTGGCACAAATAATAATTCAATAAATGCAGGCAATTATAATCCTAATAGCACTTAGGCACATGACCCTGACAGGGAGTCATCACTCTCCCTTAAATGAACGAGGAAAATAAGTCCAGACTAGTTGCTTGTCCAATCACAGATTTCATAAGAAAGCAACAAATTGATTGTAAAGTTATAGATTCAGAGTAATTTTGTACAGTTCTAAGGTTTTATGGTATTTACTACACACCTACTGAATACAATCTGATTATGTGTATAAACCCCCTCTCACAACAATAATAATCATGATTTTCTTATAGTATTTGTCCTAATAATACCACAATTTCAATTCAGGCAAGTAGGATCCTGCCTGGCCCACACCTTGGGGTATTTCTCTGTTTTGGAACCCCTCTGCATTCCCTATGTCCTTCCCTGTGAGAGCCAGGACAGGAGCACTAGCTGGGGCACCCTGAACCTGAGTTAGTCCTATGTGGGTTCCAGTTTTTGTCTGGAGCAGATCACTTCCACCCTCTGGGGTGCTATGTTTTAGTAGGATTACACAAGAGCAGGCTGCCAGATGAACATGACATGTTGACTTAATATAAATATATTTAGGATGATTCAAACCATACCCCCAAAAAACCCACAAAGCATACAACACGAAAAATATTTTCTCATTTCCATACACCCTAGAGGCAGCACTAAAATGTGCTATGTACCTAAAATAAATACTGATCCAAACTACACATTTTCAAATTTAAACAAGCAAATCACATTAGCCATTTTCACTGGAACCATTTATCACTACATTTTCCTAAGTCTGCATGTTTCCCATTTACATAAATCAAAGGAAACAATCCAATAAACATTATGCATATTCAGGAAGAAGGTCATAGTGTCATAAGAAAACAGCATAACTAGGCTTTCTACTGGATGCAAAATAGTACTCACGAAGCCTATAGAAACGCATTCCTGTGTTCTATGAGCTCCCAGGCTAGTGAAGTAAGCAAGTAAACAGTATCTTGGTTTATATACCACTCCTGTACCCACTTAGTCTCTAAAACTCACTTTTTTTCCTCTATAAATTAGGATCAATAACAACACCCATCTGATAGAATTGTTGAGTGGAATAAATGAGAAAAAATATATAGTTATTAATTTAGCACAATGTAACTAACATTAGCAGCATTTAAATCCTAATCATATAATAGTTACATTAGTAATGTTGCAAATGCTCATTAAATTTCGGTCTCAGAGCAAAACTAGTACTACAATCTGTGTTAGGAATGAGTAGAGAGAAGGAAATCCCCACTGGGAGAATATGAAATGGTTTCTTGAAAAAGGTGTTTATAGGTCTTGAAAGTAAAAGGGTAGTTTTTTTATAATATGAATAAAGATGGGGGTGGGTATAGGGAAAGAGGAAGGAGAGAAAAGAGAAACTAGAAGCCATGTGGGGATGAGTGGCACAGCAGGGTAACAGCCTCAAGGGTCAGATCAGTGATAAGTCTCAAAACTTGCCACAGAACTTTCCACAGACAAGCACTTCAATCCTCCCTGACAAGTCTTCAATGACCACTGAAGGCAAGAAGATCAGATCACGAATCTGCCATGTATGTAATAAGCAGAGAAATTATGTTTCCAACACTTGTGGCAGACATCACTGATCAAAAAGCAAGTGACAGGTGAACCATTTAATAACTAGAAGATCAGGAAAAAAATAAGGAAGAAAGGAGTCAACGTACTCCAGGCCTTCAGGATGATCACTTAGGCTTCACGTATTCCCACAGCATGTTCCCTCACCTGTTGGTGCCCTCTCCAGTTACCACTTGTCGTGACCCCTTGCCCGCAAGGAAGACACGACTCAGGAATCTTCTCTCAGCAGTTTATTCAGGCCTTTACTCAGACATGTCTTCAAGCATTCTCTTTCTGCTTGTGCCTCCCACACTTAATAAAGCATACCAAGCTCCAATGCAAAGCCACCACGTGGACCTTTCTCATAGGGTGTTAAACAATGACGTGCCAACTCTCCCTAATAAGGAGTTGTTTGTCTCAGACCACGGCGGAAACCAGCGCCATCTTGTAATGGCGGCCACAGTCCGCTGAAACGGCTCACCACAACCACTGGTCCCACTGGTGACCTCAGCAGTAGGCCCAGCCCTGCCCTTGTTCACCAGTCTTGTCAGATAGTGTATGGTTAGCAGCACTGAGAAGATCCCTTGCATCCCAGAGTTGAATCAGTGTTCTAATCTTAAGGACTATCAGACACAGTTCATGATGTCTTCTGTTGATACCTGACTTAAAGTGCCAGTTAAGCATTAAGTATCAACCCATGGGTTATAGGGGAGGTCCAACATGGGTATAATTAGGCTTCCTCTCCAGGACTTTTGGCCAACTATGTTTTAGTTTGTGGTCAAGGTCACAAATTCCATGATTCAGCAAATGTACTCACAGTTATAAATATCTGCTTGTGGGCATGCACTCATTTATGTAACCTGTTATAGTTTTGATGTGGTATTCCCCAAAAGATCCCACGTGGAACAATGAAAGAAGGCTTGAAGGAGAAATGATTGGGCTATAGCTTTAACCTGATCAGCTAATTGATCCTTGATAGAATTAACTTGGTGGGAACAGGAGGTGGTGGGGTGTGGCTAAAGGAATTGGTTCATTGCGGGAATGACCATGGGTGTATATTTTATATCTGGAAAATGGAGTCTCTCTCTCTCTCTCTCTCTCTCTCTCTCTCTCTCTCTCTGCTTCTTGATCATCATGTGAACTGGTTCCCTCTGCCACACTCTTCTGCCATGTTGTTCTGCCTCACCTGGAGCCCCAAGGAGTGGAGCCTCCTGTCTATGGATTGAGACCTCTGAAACTGTGAGCCCTTAAATAAACTTTTCCTCTTCTACAGTTGTTCTTTTGGTTCATGTAGTCACAGCAGCAAAATAGCTGACTAAAACATAACCTGGTGGCACTGTGTATTCTTTGTTTGGCCTGCACATAAAAAAGGCCTGTGGAAAGACTCAGGGAGCTGATGCCGTCTCGAAATAAGGCACATCCACTATCCCAGCTTCTATGGGATTTCTAATCTGTTTCACAGGGTCTGAGCCTGCAGGAAAATAACCTAACCATCCACTTCCTCTTCACCTTCAGTACAGTTCCCTTCTAAATGTGTGGACTTACCCGGCTCTCTGTTTAGACTCTGAATCTGAAGACTTGTCCTCTCCCAAAAGCTGTCCATCCACCTTGTAAGTAGGGTCAATTCCATATGGACAGATCTCACACACACTCATGACTACGTGGCTCCTGGGTGTTCTGTCATCCTCTGATTTGGCTACCCCATATTGCCTCAGTTAACATTTATACAGTTGCCAGATGCCTAAATCTTGCTTTACCTTCCTTGCCTTTTGTAGTTTGTATTTTGAGGCCTCACCAAAACTCTACTGTGCAGCTGAGTCTCCTTTCTTCAGTATCTTCCCTTTCCCACCCAATCAAAAGGACTGAATTTCCTGCCTAGATGACTCTTGTGATTAAACATAGCATAACTCAAAGTAGTTTAAACAAAAGTAGTTAAAGAAATAAAAAGAGGACTCATTTGTGATCTAAAGAGGCCTTCTCTGCTATAAACAACTGAGCCAAGTTTGATCTATGGGTGAGGATTCAACACGATGTGGGCAATCAGTACATGATACAGCAAAAACCAGTGATTCTCTGACAGACTCACCACCTGGATTCATCCCAAGTGGAGCTAAAATCCAGATGCCACATCTCACTCCCTATGTCCAGCAGATATTCTCGTTGTTCAACAGGTCTTGTCAAGCGACTATATCAGGATCAGGGGCTGCCTTCCTTGGCTGCACATGAGAATCTCCTGGGAGCTCTTAAAATCTGTATGCCCAAATCAATTAGAGTAGAAGCTCTTGGAAGCAAGGAATGGAGCCCTAGGGCTCCATAGTTGTAAAAGCTTCCCAGCTGATTCAAGCGTAGCCAAGATTGAGAACTCCTGTCTGAGGTGGAAAAGACAGAAATGGCATCCTATTCCATCCCCAGATGGAGCCTGACCAGAAGTTCCATGTCCTCCTTCCCATACTAATACTACTACTAATAATAATGATAACAGCAAAAACAATCTGAGAAAATAAATAAAATGAAAACCACTTACTTGAAGTGAATTGGATGTGAGCAAAATCTCTGGTAGCTAACAATGGGCCAGGTTCTGGGGCTGTAAAGGGCAAGCCCAGGCAATGATGTGAATGCACATAGGGGACAGTCAGAAGGGGCAACACAAACTGAATCTTTCACACAGAACCCCACATCCAAAGAAGGTCCCCAGTACTCTACAGTATAGGCTAAGTTCCTCACTAGGAATCCCCAGATTCCAGCCTGTTGCTTAACAAATTCTTTTTAAAAAAATATTTTTTAAGAGAGTGAGAGAGAGAGAGAGAGAGAGAGAGAGAGAGAGAGAGAGAGAGAGAGAGAGTGTGTTTTTAATATTTATCTTTTAGTTTTCGGCAGACACAACATCTTTGTTTGTATGTGGTGCTGAGGATCAAACCCAGGCTGCACGCATGCCAGGCGAGCGCGATACTGCTTGAGCCGCATCCCCAGCCCCTTAACAAATTCTTATATCATCTTATGTACTTCTGAAATAAAAGACATACACTGAAGAGTAAACAAAACGTATAAGTGCATAGTTTAATTAATTATCACAAACTGAACAAACACATATAACCAACATAGAGATCAAGAAAGAGAACAGCTGTCAATTCACCTTTAAGATATCCTGAGCACCTCATCTGTACTGAGGGGTTGAAGGGCGTCACATGCACATAAAATAATACAGAAGTTTCCAGTCCTAGGGAGCTCACAATCTAGTAGAAAAGCAATCTGCAACTATAGCCCCAATACCCACCCAATTTTACAACAAATTCCCTTCAGGTAATAAATATTGTATAGTGGGTTAAAACAGTTTTATTCAAAAAGTTCTCATAAGGGGACCATCTGTGTTTAGTTTATGTGACAGAACTGTGTTAAGGAAAGCTCCTTTGAGTATAAGTGTTGCCATTTAGAAAATGGCATTGGATTAAATTGATTGAATAATTGTGCAAAACAAATGAACAGAAATTGAAGAATTGGGGTAGAAGAGGGCAGAGGTGATGAGAAGGGAAAAGGAAGGCAAAGCACAAAAAATATGGCAGGAAGTTGGCTGCCCAGGAAAGTGGCCAGGAAGATATTCTCCGTGAGAGTCACTGAAGGACACTTAAGGACAGGGACAGTTAATATCTCGATTAAAATTATTAATGTGGCTCTAAATCAGCTTCTCTCCTCCCCATTGCTTCCATAAAATCTGCTGCATATTTAACTGCTTTGTGTAAATGGTTTAGGTGGAAAGCAAAGGAAAGTGCTGAACTCTAGAGCTAGATGAGCACAGAGAAAAATGGGACAGACATGGAAAATAAAATTAAAGAAGGGTGAGGTATCAGGGACAGGTGATGAATCAAGAGTTCACAGAAACTTAAAGTTCACAGGAGTTCACAGAAATCTTGGAGAAGACATTAACAGACTGTCCAACAGGGTGCTAAGACAATTTTACTCATATCTCAAACCTCAAGGTGACATCAGCCAACAACTGTCCACACATGGCATATCATTGGATGACTCCCCCACTCGGCCTCCCACAGTCCTGAATATATCTGAAATGCATGCCATTCACTCTAACTGTAAGAAGTTTAGAGTATGCAGAATACTATATAATCATATATTTCAAGGCCTATTTTTGAAGAAAATAGGCCCTGAAATTTCCCAAATCACCTTGGCCTTTGACTCGGTTAACCCTTCACATTACTATAGGCAAAAATGTAGGTTTGTGCTCCTTCTCTATGAGAACCCTTCGTTTTCTGTCATCCCAGACTGCCTCCCAATGGGAAGATGTTGGATCCTCACGTGGCCCACACTGGAATTACTATCTGGGTGTATGCCTCACAGCCTCCTGCCACCTTTAATCCACAGCATGCTCCAACATACAAAAGATGAACAGAAAATCCATCCAGCTAAGCAAAGCACATTCTTCCTCACATGCTGAGCAGGTTTCTGGGTGTGTGTGACCTGTGTCAGCTACTACTTCCATGACACACAGGCTGCATGGTTTTCCACCTGAAATATGCATTAAAAGAATGTCAAGGGCACATGTGGAGGAGAAAAAGTCTAAGAAGGGCAGCATTTATTTTTGTTTGAGAGAGAGGTCATGGTTTGAAATTCAGCTGACTAAAACAGATGCTGCTTCCCAGTGAAGGAAAAAATAGCAAAACAGAAGTTATATGTAGAAAGAGGAGCAAGAGGAAGAAGAGGAAAAGAGCTGTTTGAATGATTTTTCTGTAGAGTGCCAAAACTCAGACCAATGGGAAGCAGATTTGGCTTAATCTGAGTAAGATTATTGTAATGGCTACATCTCACTATAATGGAAAGACTTCCTTTACAGAGTTCGGGAAGCTGGAAACTCAAGAAAAGAATCTGAATTGTCATTTGTCAGACATTCTCCAGGGAGGAATTGGATATTACTAGAAGCAAACCGGAGACATGCACAGTAGCCTCTCAAATACACCATGAAGGAACTCTAAATCCATCTACTCGCAGATATATTCCTAGACCATGGGATGATGCTGAGGAACTAAATGACATAGGATAAGTCCAACTGATCTACAGTTGTCTTAAAGGAGAAAACTGAATATAAGATGATTGTTTACAAAGCATCTGTGAGCCTTGACAAACAACTAAACTAGATTCTAGAGCTCTGTAAGCAGCCACTGTGTTAATTCTTCATATTCTTGTTGAGTGCAGGTACAAGCTAGAGATTAGGGTGTTTTTAATTCTGGGCCAAGAAGTGACTAAGAAAAGTGTGGTAGATAAAATTTTAAAAACGTTTCCCCCCCTTCAGAAAAAACTTCTGTCCCCCTTATTATTTGAAAAGTAACCTAGGCAGTGCAGTTAAGAGATTTTGCAGTTGGAGTTAAATTCCAAAGTCAGCTGATCTTAAAATTTGGAAATTTTCTGACTAGGTCTAATCCAATCACATTAGCATTTAAAAGCATAACTCTCCAGATACTGTGAGGAAAAAGAAAGTAGAAGGGTATGCCAGAGAGAGAGAGAGAAATAGAAGGACTCAATGCACCATTCCTGCTTTGAAAGTGGAGAAAGCAACATGAGTGAAGTGGACAAGCCTGGAGAACTGAAACCAATTCCCTCACAACCAACAAGGAAACAGGGACTTCAGACCCACAACAGAAAGTGGCAGATTCTGCCAACCGCCTGGCAGAGCTTGGAGGAGGGTTCTTGCCAGGGCTTCCAGATAAGAGCTCAGCCCAACCATTACCTTGAGACCTTAAGTAAAGAACCTAGCCAACTCCACCCTCACTTCTGACTGACAGAACTTAGTAGCTGTTGTTTTAAGCCATTACGTTTATAGCAATTTATTACACAACAGTGGGGAAGTATTTCCAGGAACTACCACGCCTCACCCATTACACTGGAGCACAGTGATTTTTTTCCCCTATTATGGGCCTTACCCAGGCATCCTTAATATTCCTATCTAAAAGTTCACCCTGGTAAATACTATAAGGTAGGTGAGTGCTTTTTTTTTTTTCCTATGCCTCAAGATTCCCAATTCTGGGTCACCCTGTCCATTTTTGGTGACTTTCATGCTATTCATTCTTTCTTTTTAACACAGTTTCCCTTCAGGTTAAACCCTCTCAGGAAAAAGTCCTCCCAGGAAATTTGTGCTTTGAGACCCAAGATCAGTCAAAAAGTTAGAGTTAAAGAGCAGAGAAGTCATCATTATTCCTAGGTACCTTTGGATACCCAAAGCATTGGCAGACCCTAAAAAAGTGAGTGGCATGGGCAATAACTATTATTTCTATTCAAAGGACAGATTATGAAGAAATATGGATCAACCTGGCAACCTGATAATAGAGTAACAATAAAAATCTAGGCATGCCATATCCCACATCACCCCTCAAAATTGTAGATGTCAGATTGTCAAATGTTAACTTTAAATGCTTTAAAGTAAAATATGCACAGAAAGCCAAAATAAGGGAGGTGATATGCAAGGAAAAATTAGACTGTTAGATTCTTCTCATTCAGTAGATTCACCCTATCTCACCCTATTAACTTCATCAATTTTACTTTTAGGAAAGGAACAAAGTCCCCCAAATGTCTAAAATCCTTTTGACTTGATTGAAAGGAAAAGATCAAACTGCTGCAAAAAAAAACATATGTGTCCAAAAAGAAGATTGATTTTTCCCCTAGTTTATATCAAATCCATTAGCATTAACTTGGTGAAAAGTTCCCAGAAATATATACTTCCTGAAACTTTCATGAGGCCCACTGAATTTTATCTGCCATTACTTCAGATGAGCACATATTATCAGCTACCTTATCTGAAAAAAATGTCCCCAGAGGATTGCATAAGAAGAAGAAAAAGAATACTGCAAAACATCGTTTCATATATTTAATTCACTCATTCATTCAATACATACATATTAAGCAGCACTGCATGCTCACTGTCAGTCCTCTGTGAAGTATGTTAGATGGGAAACAGAAACTTAGAATTAGTCTTCATCCCCAACGTTTGTACTTTACAATCCACCAACTGCTTTATTTTACAACCCACCAGGGAAGACTTGAGAAGAGCACAGGTTTTGTCATCAGAAAGATCTACGCTCAAACCTGAACCCATCTAGGTGAGCTTGGCAGGTAACTTAAACCCTCCAAGTTTAATATGCTTTATTTATAAAATGGGGCAGTAATAGTAAGCAGTGCCTTGAATTTCCTATGAAGATAAATGAAATCGTGAGTGTAAGAGAGTCAGCATAGACCAGGTACATATTAATGTGTCAGGGAACATTAGCTACCGTAAGTTTAATTAGTATTTCTGTACTGAGAATACTAAAACTGCCTAAAGGAATGATCCAGTAGCATGGGATATTAGTATGGGTTTCAGTCATGTGGACATCCACAAAAGAAAGGTACACCATATAGAGGAGGCATTTAGTTTAGTCCTTTACATGAGCAAACTGTCAGAGGGATAGGAGAGATGGACAGATAGAAGAGCAGAGGGCTCGTGTGAGAAAGATGCTAACAGTGTGAGTGAGGAGCCAGGCTACAGTTTAGTGCTCCTTGAGCCTCAATCAGGTTTAGGAATTGAACCCACCAGCATCAGTACAGCTTGAACTGAAGTGTATCTTCAGTTATGTCCTTTTCAACATTCTTATACTAAGTTCTCAACCATGCTCATCAAATGCCTGTATGAAGTTAGACTGAAAATGAAATTAATCTTTTATCATCCAGTTTCAAATGCATCTGAACAGGTCAGGGTGATGAGCTGAATCTTGCAAGATGTCACTGTCTTTCCAAAGATAAATGTAAATTTCTCTACTTGTATCTAAACAATCACTGCACAAACAGGCTGAGGATAAAAATATGCCCAAGCAAGCATCAACTAAAGAGAAAATTTCCAGAAATTTTAGGGGCAGAGAGTTCATTGTGGATTGTGGCATCAATTGAAGCCTGATATTTTAAAATGGGTGATAATTATTCTGTTTTGTTTTTAGTTAACGCTTATTTAACCACATACAATGAACTGTGTTTAAATTTGAGAATCACAATTTAAGAAGGAAACTGACAAATTGTAACACACTTAGAAAAAGATCTAGAGCTAAAGGAACATCCATTTATATACTTACATGAAGAATTAGTATATATTTGAAACTGGATGATAAAAAATTAATTTCACTTTCAGTCTAACTTCATGCATGCATTTGATGAGCATGGTTGAGAACTTAGTATAAAAATGTTGAAAAAGACATAACTGAATATATGTAATATATTATATGTAAAATAATATATATACATGTAATACATATAAACATAAGGTATGCAATGGATATGCTTCTAACAGTTGAAGGCAAATTTTCCACCCCATCCCTAGACCCACTAAGTTCACAAAACAACTAACAATTTGTGAACCAATACATAAATCAGCTCATTGAATAATGAAAGGCTAAGGCAAATATCATTATTGTTTTGTGAAAGGGAAAAATCACTGTCATGCAATATATCCTAAATCATTATTTTTGTAAAGCAGAACCTCCTCCCCCCAGGTGGACCGGTAATAAAAGGAACACTCGTTATTAATTCCAGATCTATCCCTTTCTCACCAGATTTCTTCCTGATCACATGAGATGATGAAAAGGATTTTGCATATGTCTAAGGCTAATCCAAGACCACTCTTTGAGATGAAGATTGTCAATTAAGATATGTGATGATTTTTCCAAGCCCCCTTTCCTCTTTCATAAACCTCTCCCCCACCAACCAGACCACCACTAACAGCTGAAGTAAGCATAGTGTGTACTGCATGCAATTTGTTTGGTTCTCCAGAGCCCCCAGTTGTGGCAGGGCGTATCCTCCCATCCTAGGCAGATCTGGAACTTTTCCTGGTTTCTGTCTCTTTCTTACTAAAATATTTGCAAGGGAGTGAATGCTATGAAGCAATTCACAGCTAATATGATGATAACCAATAAGGGCTTGATGGACTCAGCAACTTGGTTTCATCTAACTTGGAAGGGTCATTAGCCAAAGCCCAAACCTGGGAAATCCTACTCCATTCTTCAACTAACATGAAGACCTTAGTCTGAACTCCAGTTATTTTGATCTTCCTCTCGCAGTGTACACAAAAGGTAAAAACCTTCCAGACCACGTCTTTTTTAAAAAAATAGAATTCTAATCATTTTTTTTCTTTTTTCTTTTTCTTTTTTTTTTTTTTTTGCTTATAGGTGGACACAGTACCTTTATTTATTTATTTTTATGTGATGCTGAGGATCGAATCCAGTACCTCACACATGCTACCACTGAGCCACGACTCCAGACCTGGACCATGCCTTAATCATCATTCAAAACAGGGTTCTCACACAGCAGTAGTTTTAAACAAATATAGAATAATCAAAAACATAGCAAAAGCTATGAAATGTGGGCTTGAACTTGTCAAGAATGTTTACTTGTTTTCATCAGGCCACACCAAGGAAGAAAAGAAAACTCACATGACTAAACAGATAAACAAAAATGACAAACAGAGGACCCAAACGGTACTAAAATCAGGCTGAGGTTTTTGCAAAGCTCATAAGCTCACCTTATGGAGCGAAGCCTATCAAAACAGATGACACCCATATAAACCCCCACATAAAAGAGCAGAAAACCGAGATTAAGCCAAGACTAGGAATGGGCACTTAGGGACCCCTGGGTCTCATAAAAGGCAAAAGTCAGGCTGGTATCCCCAGCTGCCTACCAGAAAGAGTCATAGATTGGCTAAGTTCAAAAAGTCAGTCCAGACTTTTCCCTCCACTCCCAGTAAGGCAGACTTTGCAGCAAACATGAAATGTTTATTCTAATCCTTACATTGCTTCTCATCTGACAGTTACTTTGTGCATAACAGAGCTCTGGTGTCCAAAGAGATATAGGAGGATGCTAATTAGATGAGATACCCATAAAGGGCACTGAAGCATCCTCCTAACAACCCCTGGAGCATCCCACAACTTTTGGAAAGGATTAGAGAGTAGTCCTATATACCTCCGATCCATTCCTCTCTTTTCTTGACACAAAAATAGCAACAACATGCAGACAGCATTTCCAACAATAACATTACAAATACAAGAACCAGGGGGGAAAAGTCCACCTCCAGCAATAATACAACACGGCCACCAACAAGAGCGGTTAACATTTACTATATGCCAGATGCTTTTCTGTTGCTATTAAAATGAAATATCTTATTAAAATTCCACAACAATCCTATTTTAAAATTGAAGAAAACTCAAGCACAAAAATGTTAAAATGCCTTATCCAAAATCAAACAACCAATAAATGCAAGAGTAAGCCCTATTCTCAGCCCCTGAACTCTACTGACACCCCAATGCTTATACAGGCTTAGCCCAAAACAAACCCTTCCTGTGCTTCTCCAACATTCCATTTCCCCCTAATGTCACACTTCTCCCTCAATATTGTAGGACTTCTCCTTAAGCACTCCTGCCATTTATTGGGCCTAAGTGACATCTGAATGTCCGGCAATGCTTGGATTCATTTTTAAGTATCAGGAAAGTGTTGATAATGGATCTGACCTCTCCCCTCTCAGCCCCTAATCTCCTTGCCTCCAGTGTCCCCCATCTGTAGCCTCAAATCACACTTCACATCTTTTCCTCATTCATACTTGCTCTAGCTAGCAGCCTGAGGCCAATGTTTTCATTCACCATGACTATTCCTGCATATCTGCTGAACACACCCTTTATATCACATTTCCTAAAAAAACGTACTTTTCTCACATCACACTGCCTATTAATCCCTTGCTGTCTGCACCATAAACAGCCATCTCATGGTGGCCTGCACTTAGCCAAGGTGCTCTCTTTTACCCGTCTGTTAGGCTTCTTTACCAAACATTAATTCTTCCAGCCCTTTCTTTCTTCAAAGTAATCAATTTGCTTTTATTTCACCCTGTTCCTGCTCTGTTTATTAAATTTTTTACATGATGCATTTAAATAATTTTTGAGATATGGTGTCACCTATTATTTTCATGGTGATCAAATAATTTTAAAAGATTTAATACAGTTATGGTGAAATTGTGCTTTCACATAACATGCTGCTGGTTATGGTTTTTTTTTAAAAAAAAGTGATACAAACTTCCAGATTGTCTATGTAAATTGAGTTTTATTGAAATCAAGTCTACAAATCATCTTCTATTACAATTCATACTATTTTTCTTGATAATTTTATTTCCTTGAATCTATACTAAGCAAATATTTATGCAGTCCTATTAAACATGGTCCTCACCCTTCTGTATCTGTTCAAATCTACACATTTATCAAGGCCCCGATACATCTCCATGAAACTTCAGGGCTTCAATGAGTTCCCACTCTTGCAGATTTCTAATGTACTTAATGTTTTCGCATTTCATGCATGACATTGCTGGTAATTCATGTATTAAAATTTAACAAAATTTTATGATTCAGTGGCCTGGGAGCTATGTTAGCACTGAGAGACAAAAGATAATAACAAATAAATGGACTAGGATGTAGCTCAGTGGTAGAGCACTTGCCTCACAAGCTCAAGGCTCTGAGTTCAGTCCCCAACACCACATACCCACAAATGTGAAAGAAAGAAATTACCCTATATCTTAATAAGTCACCTCTTGTCCTTTCTCCCTAACAGGGTTCATGTTCCCTTGAAGAAAATGTCCGAGGATTCTTAATTTTTTTTTTTTTTTACATCTGAAGATTCTAACACAAGTCTTTAAAAATTGGAGCATACATTCAGCTATTTCCTAAACATTTTACTAAGGTATTCATTTAATGATACAATATGATATTATCAATCCAGAATCTTTAAATGCAAAAGTTTCCTCATGTTAGGCTGATGTCAACTGACATTGTCCCAACCTTGGATAATCAGACTTTGACTGATGGATAATTTGGGATGAACTTAACTTCAGGGTGAACATTAATTAACCCATAATTCCTCTTATGTCTCTCTCTCTCTCTCTCTCTCTCTCTCTCTCTCTCTCTCTCTCACACACACACACACACACACACACACACACACACACACACATACACACACAATGAAGTTTTCCTAAAGAAAAAAAATAGAGTCTAGAGAAAATATACTTCTAGAAATACATATTTCTATATAGTTCTATAGCAGATATATTTCTATCTAAAATGCATTAAATGTCAAATGATAATAGAAACATCAATCATTTGCTAAGGGCCTCTATCAATATAATTTGCATTTTATGGAAGAGGCAACTGAGCTTCAGAGAGTTCAACAAATGATGAGACTAGTAAGTGGTGATCACAAATTAATTTTCAAGTCTCTTCCCACTGCACTATTCAATTTCCCTAATATATGTATGGAAGTGTTTTAGAAATAGACCTTTCAGGGCAAATTCTTTCTGTGTACCTCAAAATACCTCAGAGTTACCGTGAGTCACTCAAGGACAAGAAACAGAAAAACTTCTTGTCAGAAGGTTACCTTTCCCTTCAAGCTCTGCCCACCTCCACTCCCAGCCAATCATTTACATTACAGACACTTTTCCAGCCTTCATTGCCTGGGTTCTCTGACCTGGGTCACTTACTTTGAAAAAAAAAAAGGCTCTTAATGGAAAGGAAAGACCAGGGGAGAGGTAGTGTGCAGACACAGACCTTTCAAGGTTCATGAACTTGAAAGATCCCAATGGAAAATAGGGTCACAGCAAGGAACAGAGGAATTCCCAAGTTAGGATAATTCAAAAAGGAGTTTAATAAGGAGATTATTTTTACACAACATGTTTCCCTTATTAATAAGCAAGTTTTCTTGTAAATTACTGCTACTCCCCTCACACTTGAAGGGGACAAGGAGAAGGAGGTCAAAGAAGGAGAGAAGGTCACTTTAGGAGGACCGGTGGAGTCAGTCCAAGAGGACCTCAAAGAGGTGGAGTCTGGGGAATAAACATCCCAGCCTCCCTCTCCTCCCTCTCTGATTCCCTGACAGATATCTTCATAGGCCAAATTCAATGGGAGGTTTTCTTCCAAGAGCACAGGAGCCCACTGATAGAGTTCATAAAGGGCATCCTCCCCAGGCAGAGAACAGGACAGGTGGAGAAAGGAGAGGAACGTATTAGGTGGAGTAAATGGGAGTTATCTGGCAAAAGTAGTAAGAGGAGTCACCTTTAATCACTGACCAGGTATCATGTTTCACATAGAGAATAGAAATACTCAATAGTCAAATGTTAATGCTGTGAATGAATATTAAATTCAAAATAAGAAATACCTAATAAACAGGATCTCTATGTAGTAAAATGTCTACATATTTTTCTAATGAAGCATCAACGTGAATATTAGCATGAAAACTGAACCAGCATTGACAAGTCTCTACACTGATTTCCTTATATTTAGAAATGTACAAAATGCCTAGCATTAAGACCATGGAATTTTTAACAATGGCATATACAAAAATGGTACCTGATTTGTGTTATTAACACGTTGGAAGAGACTGCATTTTACTAGGGAACTTGGTAGTAGGGTGGGGGTGGTACACATGCATGAAGTGTGATGAGAATGGCAAGCCATACCTTAGGAGTGGAAAACCAGCTGTCACACCAAGGACCTGAGTCCTCACCAATTAAATAGCATAATCATGTTCGCTGTAGTCACTTAGAAAGGGTTGTTGTAATAGACACGGACGCCTCTAATATACCATAAAGTTTTGCGTACCCATATGCCTTTTATTATTGTCTATTTAGGTATTTCAGAACTTTCCATATCTGGGAGCAAAGATGGTTTGTTTTCCAGAATATCTAAATTACTGTAGACCTTGACATATAGTACATGCTCAATAAAGCCTATGATAAACAGATACAAACCAGTACTTTCACATATTTAATAGTATTAATTCATGCCATGATCCCTAACACAGTGAAGAAACAAAGATTAAAAAGTCAAGGTATATATCCAAATGATTTAAAATCAGCCTACTACATCAACACAGCCACATTAATGTTTATAGAAGCACAATTCACAATAGCTAAGCTATGGAGACAAACTAGGTGCCCATCAACAGATAAATAGATAAAGAAATTGCGATATATATATAATGGAGTGTTACTCAGCCATAAAGAAGAATGACTTTATGACACTTGCCAGTAAATGGATAGATCTGGAGACTATCCTGATAAGTGAAATCAGCCAATACCCCCAAAACAAATGTCAAATGTTCTCTCTCATAGGTGGAAGCTAACTCAGAATGGGGGGAAGGATGGGGATAAAAGTAGAGTAGACAAAGGGGAATGAAGGGAGGAAAAATAGGAAAGGGAAAGACAGTGGACTGACCCTGGCATAACTTTTTATATACATATATGAATATACCACAGTAATTCTCACCATCATGTACAACCACAATAAATTATTTTTTAAAAAATAACTATGGGTAATTGGCAGAAAGATCAATAGAGAGAAGCGAGCAGGGGATGGGGAAAGAGAAGAAGAAAGACAGGTACTGGTCTCTGAATTAGAAGATATATTCCATGCTGGTATAATTATGTCAATGGATTCTACTGTCCTGTTCTAAAAAGAAACAATAAGAAATATGTTATTGTTTAGATATGGTGTCCTCCAAAAACTCACATGTAAGAAAATGCAAGAAGGTTCAGAGGAGAAATGATTGGGTTCATTAATTAACCCAATTAGTGAAGTAATCCTCTGATAGGGATTAACTAAGTGATAACTGAAGTGGTAGAGTGTGGCTAGAGAATGTAGGAATTGGGGAGTGGCTTGGGGATATATATTTGTATTCGGCCAATGGACTTACTTCTCTCTCTCTCTCTCTCTCTCTCTCTCTCTCTCTCTCTCTCTCTCTCTCTCTCTCTCTCTCTCTCCTTGATCATTATGTGAGCTGCTTCCCTCTGCCACATTCTTCTGCCGTGTTGTTCTGCCTCACCTGGAACCCTGAGGAATAAATCCAACTGTCTATGGACTGAGATCTCTGAAACCGTGAGACCTGAAATGAACTTTTCCTCCTCTATAATTGTGCTAATCAGGTCTTTCTTAGTTCCAGCAGCAGGAAACAAAAAGAAAAGCTTTCTAAAACAAAACATTAAAAAAAAAAGTCAAGGAATTTGCATGAAATGTGGTTATTAGTGCATGTTATAGCATGCTATAAAGTAAAATGCGTTTTGTGAAAATCCCTCAGAAAGCATGAGCCAGAGAAGGTGCAGATGTCTGAAGTAAGAAACAGGAAGGAGAGTATATAAAAGTCCTGAGAAAAAGTAGCACCCTTTCTAGCGTGCATACTCTTAGTAAAGGCACAGGTGCAAGTATTAAGCCCAGCCTCCTTCCAGAGGTCCTTCCTCCAACAGAGCCACCCACCCTTCCCCAATTAGCCATGCCCTTGCACAACTTCTTGACATTATCCCTCTCAGCCAGGGCTCTTTTGTTGCTGGCTGTTAAAACTGAAACCTTTTATGGTGTATATAAGCCAGAGGTGACACAATTAAATGAAACTATTTGTCATATAAAATTTACATCAGCAGGAATTAAATGTCAAATAACTTAGGATTGACAGCCTCCACTGAGTCATAAAGACTCTAAATTAGTCGTACGAAGGGTATTCTCATACAGTCCCGAATAAACTCCTCTCTACCTAAGACTTTCTTTACAAAAGTGCCCAAAGGAGAATGTCAATGATGAGGTTGCCATATCCCTGACAAAAAGTTGAATGAAAATTTAAAAGTCATTCTTTAGTAACTGTGCAGCTTTCTCAATGTAAGAAAAAATGCAGAGTAGAGAATAAGGTTTTAAGGAAAGTGTAGCACTAGGAAAATTTAAATGTTGTATTTGATTCAATTATTGACCTTGAACCAATCACACCACTTCTCTTATTTACAGGTAACAGAAACACCTTGTTCTATTTTGTGCAGCTATTTTTTCTTCATTGAACTCATTTTCTAGAGTAATTTTAGATTTACAAAAAAATTGAACAGAAAGTACAGAGAATTCCCATATACCCTTACCTCCTCCATTCACCCTCTCAGTTTCTACAATGATTTACATATTGTACTAGTATGTACATTTGTTTGAACTAATGAACCAGTATCAATACATTATTTTTAATTATAGTCCATAGTTTACATCGGGAATCACTTAGGTTGTGTTGTAATTCTATGGGTTTTGACAAATGTTTAATGTCATATATTTGCCATTATAATATCATACACAATAATTTTATTGCCTAAATAATCCATTGGTGCATGGAGCAAGTTTAAGCATTAAGTAAAATAAGGAGGTATTTTTGACCTACAAAACTGTTGGTAAGCTGGTTGTGGTGTGGCACACCTGTAATCTCAGTGGCTCAGGAGCCTAAAGCAGGAGGATTGCAAGTTCGAAGCCAGCATCAGCAACTTAGCAAGGCTCTAAGCAACTTAGTGAACCTCTGTCTCAAAATAAAAAATAAAAATGGCTGGGGATGTGTCTCAGTGGTTAAGCACTCATGAGTTTAATCCATGGTAATACTAGAAAAAAATAGCTTGTAGCAGCAACAGGTGTCATCCATTCATTTATTTCCCATAATGCTAAATACTGGAGATACAAAGATAAATAGGACACTTTCTATACCTAGTAATCACTGGATATTATGCATATTAATGACAACCATGGATTGTTCTGATCTTTGTAATAGAATTCTCTAATGTATACTAATAATTTACAAGCATCAGTCTTTAATCTTTACCTGCCAGAGTTAGAAAACTTTTTTGTATGTGCAATGTCCCCGAAAGTTTCATGTGTAAAAGGCTCATTCCCTAGATTGGAAAGTGGTGCTATTGGGCAATTGTGAAATAGTTAAGAGATGAAGTCTAGTAGTAGGTCTTCAGGTCATTGAGGGTATGTCCTGGAAGGAACCCCAGAACCTTTGTCTTTCTTTTTTTACATCTCTGGCCATGAGGTGAGTGGATTCGCTCTACCACCTGGGTTCACCGTGATGTGCCACCTCAATGCAGGCTCAGAACAATGAGGCCAATTGATCAGGAACTTAAACCTCTAAAACCCTCTAAAATTATGAGACAAAATAAACATTTCCTCTTTTTAGAAATTATTTCAGATACTTTTCTAGTCAAAGACCACTGTTGAATACAGCAAACAAAGAAGTATGGCTTGGGTACCACGTAGATGTTTGGTACAGAAAATGCAGAAAAATATTTGGCCCAATTGTTCTGACTTGAGTACGTAGATGAATGATGATCCCATGTATTGAAAATAGTAATAAAAGAGGATTATCCAGTGTTTAACAAGTCAGCGAGTTTAGATTTAGTCATGTTACAGTTAATTTACCTGAGTATCACCCAGCTGGTATTTGAATACTCCAACAACTTAGCAGAGATGATGACACACACAATCACGCGCCCACACACACGCGCGCGTATAAATGATCAACATATAGAAGTTTCATCAACATGATCTGGGAGAAGCTAGGATCTATCTGGGGAGAATGTGTAGAATGAAAAGAAAAGTGGGCATAAAGACTAGTCCTCCCACGTGCAGAATCCTAAATGGAAAAGGTATGAGTAATTTCGTAGGAGAAGAAATCACAAAAGGTAAAGAGAAGGAGTGGTCAGGAGATCAGAGGGAAAACAGAAAAGGGAATCATGGAAATAATGAAAGTAGAAAGCCACACAAATCGTGGAGTACTTGCCAGTGTCAGATTTCTAGGGAGGTCAGATATGATGAGGGCTGAAAGGCATTCATCAGATTTGGTATCAGTAAGTTACTGATGAGCCTGTTAGAACATTTTCCATTGAGTGGAAGGACAGAAAAAACCAGACTGCAGAGTGATGAAGAGAATGAATACTGTGGAAGGAGGGACAGCATGTGCACTTTATGCCTTCAAGAAAGGGAACGTGAAGAAGGGGGAAAACTGAGAGTATAGTAGAGGGAGAATTGCTTTTTAAGATGAGACAGTTCATTCTGTTTATAGGAAAATAGTCAATAAACAGAAAGATTAGGATTATATTAAAGAGAAGGGAAATTTTATGGAGCAAGCCTTGACATATATGGGGGCTGAGGGTTTGAGGTTATAAGAAGGGAAAGTCTTCTTTTGAAAATAGAAGAAAGGTGAGAATCTAAGCTCTGCTCAGACTAGAAGTCAGGTGTGAAGACATCAGAAGGATGCAGGTGGGCAGCATGAAGCTGCTGGCTGGCTTTTGCATGCAGGACCACCCAACATCCAGAGAAAGAGCTCCTCCTAAGCAAAAAGAAGTGGGGAAGAAAGTTGTTGGGTAGGAAGAAATATTTTGTACTCAATGAACTGCATATGGCTTGAATTTTATCTAGTGTAGGAAATGAGTCTACACCTAAATAAACAATAATTTATCTACATCTAGATAAATAATATATTGGTGTTTTAGTCAGCTTTTTCACTGCTGTAACTAAAGGACCCTTCCAGCACAACTGTAGAGGGGAAAAGGTTTATTTGAGGGCTCACAGTTTCCGAGTCTTAATCCATAGAGGACTGGCTCCATTTCTTGGGGCTCGAGGTGAGGCTGAGCTTCATGGAGGGAGAGTGTGAAGGAGGGAAGCAGCTCACATCATGGTGATAAGGAAGCAAGAGTGTCCACTCTCCAGATACAAATATATACCCAAAGCCATGCCCCAATTCCCAATTCCTCCTCCAGCCACACCCTACCACTTCAGTTACCACTCAGTTAATCCCTATTAGGGGATTAGATTGCTCATTGGATTAAGACTCTTACAACCCAATCATTTCCCCCTTTGAATCTTCTTGCACTGTCTCACATGTGAGCTTTTTGGAGATGCCTCATGTCCAAACCACAACAATTAGAAAGAGAATACAGAATGTGTCAGAGCTAGGTATGTGTCACCTTAAATTCCCAAAAGTCTAATCAGTTGGTGCAAGGACTCTCCCTTCCAAGAGAAAGGGATTACAGCAGACCAGGAGTTGTACAGAATTAATAGCAGACTGATGGGAATTGGTGTGTAAACCCTCCAAACCTTGATGGGGTAACTTGAAGCACTTATTCCTCACTGGCTCCAGAGTTCCTTGTAGGTAGTTTTAAGCTCCAGTTACTTACAGAGGGAACTCGTCTAGTAACACAGACTTTAATGATTGCCTTCTTTCCCTATTCACTTTCTACTAATATTTCCTGGGATCACCTCCCAAATAATCTACAAACAGCATAATCCTTGTGTAAAGGACTCATTTGAGAAAAAAAATTTAAAGAAAGTCACCCGTGACATGAGTTAATCTGTAGCAGCTGGAGGAGAAGGATTCAGAGAGTTCATGGCTGATGGCCCTAATTCACTCAGTGATAACAGAAAGCAAGGCCATCTTTGCAGAAGAAATTTCAGGGGTGGATAAAGTTGTATAAGATCCGCAGTGAGAAACAGATGAAGTTACCAAATGGAGCCACATAAGAGGACTGCAGAACAGCACTAGGAAGAGAGCTAAAGTTGGAAACCACACCTGCGTAGCCATGTGCTTTTCCCCTACCTACAGCATACAGCCATCTGGGAGCAGGAGCAGAGAAGCAGATGGTCAGATGTATCAAAAGTAGGGAGTTTACCGGGAAAGGAGTGAGAAATTGCTCACATCGAGAGAGTGGCCATAGTGACCCAGGAAAACCATGACTGGAAGGACAGGGAAGGGGATAAGAGATAAGTTTGCAGAGCAAATGGAATAAGGAAAGAAGCAAGAGGGCTGGAGCAACAGGAATTTTTGTTAGAGATGGGTAAAATTATACAGAACATTTAAAATACAGATAAGTCCTAAAGAATGACAAGCACCAAGGCCTGACATGAGGAGAGGGGAACCTTGTCAATACCCCAGAACCAAAAATGCAACATATGTAGTCTGGTGACCATGAGTTAAAGTCTGTCATATTCTATAGATACAGAATATAACTGCTTGAGGCTTGTCTATCATTTTTCATACTTTTGGCTCTCATTGAGCCTTGAGAGAGGAGAAAGGATGTCATCTTTTCTGGGGTTTTTTTCCTGCCATTTTTTTGCAAGGCAGTTCTCTGGGTGGCCCTGGACCAACCCAATTTATCGCCCTTTATTATACATATTTCTTAAAAATTATTATAGAATATGTGGGAATATAATATTCTGAGATATCCAGGGGTTGGTGGTGAAAGCCCAGGCTCTATCTCAGTGCCCCCTAAAAATAGAAAGTCCTTCAACACTTTTGCCTATTGGGTACTGTTATTGCAGAGATATCACACCAGGATAGGCTGCTTTCTGCGGTGCCTCGGCTGAAATGCAAGTAGGAAACATGGAGCAGAGTCCATCTGCCCTAAGATGCTTTCCTGAGCCTTAGGAGATGAATTCAAAATGAACACTAGACTTCTGTTACCCCCTTTCTATTGGTAATAATAAGTCTACTTCATGTAACTTGCATGCCAGTGTTCTGTTTGGGTGGACTAAGATATGTTGAGATCTAGTGCACAGTGAACCTGCTTCTCCTTTCTCTCTGTCTTCTCTCAAATGTAAGGAGTTGGAATTACATGCTATGACCTTCTATTCTATCCATCTAACCATAAACCAGGAAAATAAAGAGAAGCACTAAGAAGTCATTCAATGGAAAGGATTCCTGCAACAAGAACTCTTAAGATTTCTTCCAGTTATGATTGCCTGATCTGCAGGGAACCCCCTTTCCCATCAACTAAATGCAAAATTTCTGGATTCAAAAAATCATATCATGTTCTATCACCCACAGGCTTAGCTCAGTGCTGGTCCCAGGAGATGCTCGATAAAATCATATTCCTGGGGTGAGCAAAAAAAAAAACTTAAATCCCCTGGGCTTGCAGAGAATAAGACAAAGATCACAATCAGAAGGAATATGCACACCACACACATTTTAAACAGAAGAATTATTCCCTCCAGCTCCCTCATCCACTTCAGCCTGCAGAGCCTTGAATTAATCAGCACATCGAGCTGAGGCCCTGTGGCTTGCTGTAAGCAGGCACATCCCTAATGCCACCAAGGCACTTCCTTCCCCCACTAGACTGTGCAGCATTTTGTAACAATAAATATCACTAAAAGAACAAAACTCCCATCGACAACTCCGAGGCTGACAGGGCCTTGATTGGTGTGTGTTAATGCTGGGCCCCTGACTCCCTCATCATTAATTACATATAAATGACATATTTGCCTTTGTGACAGAGAGTGAGGGGAGGTGCCGCTCAACAACCTTGGCAGGTTTGGCCCTGGAGGCTCTGGGAGTCTGTGCAGAGACAATTATAAATACAAAAAACTGCTATGGGGTTGCCTAAACTGACAGATAAAATGACATATCTGCTGCAAAGGAAGGAAACTGTTGATGTTGTACATTCAGAATGCTTCTATGAAAGGGTAGGGTGATAAACAGTTACCTGAGGAAGTAAAAAGTTGCATTGTTAATATAAATATTATCATCATCATTCTCATGTCTATTACACTTTAAAGATTATGGGGCATTTTTATTAAATGTCTTTTTAATTCTTTCCATTAAGGCAGAAACGATTATTTCGTACACACAGTGCCTAAATCAATGGCATGTACATTTCAAACATTCCATAAATATTTAGTGAATGAATGAATGAACTAAAAAAAAATAGTAAAGTTAGACCAGGTTTACTGGTTCATATGGATGGTGTCCATATCTCAGATGAAAACGAAGTGTTGAATATTTTAGGGACTTACTCAGAGTCACATAGCTAACGGAGACAGCATCAGGACTCAGTCTCAGGTCTTGTGCTACCACATCTGTGTCCTATCTCCCATGCTCACTTGTGAGGAGGTTTTACATGATTGTGGCAGTTAGAGATATACTGACTCTGTGTGGATTTGTCTCTGTGTCTTCTATTTTATTCCATTGGCCTACAAACCCACACAGATACAGTCAGCTAATCCTGACAAAGGGCCAAAAACATCTATTGGAGAAAAGACAGCCTGGTTAACATATGGTGCTAGGAAAACTGGTTTATCCATCTGTAGAAGGAAGAAACTAGATCCCTCTCACTCTGCACAAAAGTCAAGGCAAAGTGGATCAAAGACCGGGGAATTAGACAAGAAACTTTGGAACTGTGAGAAGAAAATATAGGGGAAACACTCTAGTATAGAAGCACAGACAAGAGCTTTTTCATTAAGAATCCTAAAGCTCAGGAAATAAAAGCAAAATTTAAAAAAAAAATGAGATGGCATCAAATTAAAAAGCTTCTGCACAGCAAAGGAATAAAAGAGCAGAAAGAGCCTACAGAATAGGAGAGACTATCAGCTACTACTCTTCAGGAGATTAATATCCTGAATATATAAAGAACTCAAAAAACAACCAACAACATAATACAAATAATCAACAAATAAAAGGGCAAAAGAACTAAACAGATACTTCTCAAAAGAAGAAATACAATTGGCCAACAAATATATGAAAAAAAATGTTAAACATCTCTAGAAATCCAGAAAATGCAAATTAAAACTACATTAAAATTTCATCTCACTCCAGTCCTAATGGAAATTATCAAGAATATAATTAATAATGTGTTGGCAAGAATGTAGGAAAAAAGGTACACTCATACATTGTTGGTGAGATGACAAATTAGTGCAACCTCTCTGGAAAACAGTCTAGAGATTCCTCATAAAAACTAAGAATGAAACCATCATATTATTCAGCTATTTCACTACTTAGTATACATCCAAAAGATTTAAAATCTGTATACTATAGTGACATGGCAATATCAATGTTTATAGCAGCACAATTCACAATAGCCGAGCTACAGAGGCAACCTGGGTACCCTTCAACAGATGGATGGATAAAGAAAATGGGGTATATATACACAATGGAGTATTACTTAGCCAAAAAGAAGAAATTATGGCATTTGATGGCAAATGCATGGAACTTGGAGCTTATTGTGCTAAGTGAAATAAGAAAACACAGAAAGCCAAAGATCAAATATTTTCTTTGATATATGGAAGCTAGTCCAAAATAAGGAGGGCAAAAAATATAGAAAGAGAGAGTGTTGAAGGGAAAAGGGGAGGGGGGTCCATCAAAAAGAAAGGAACACTAGTGGGCTAAATGAAGTGGACTGAGGGGAAGGAAGGGGAGATGGGAAAAGAGAAGAATAGAACTTTTCCTATGTCTATAACCTAACCTTCCTATGTACTTTCACACACACACACACACACACACACACACACACACACACACACACACACACAAGACACTAACCAAAAAGAAAAAAAGCTAAAAGTAAATTACAGAAAGATCAGCAAAATAGAAGGACGGGAATAGGAAGAGGGAAGAGAGGAAAGAAAGGAAAAACACTGGGGATTGAATCTAAACAAATATCATTATCATCCCATGCTTTTTAATTATGTCAAATGAATTCTATTAGTATGTACAACCAAAAAAGAAGCAATAAAAAGTAAATTTTAAAAGAACTAAACAGACAATTCTCAAAAAAATATATAAATGACCAAGAAATATATGAAAAAAAAATGTTCAACATCTTTACCAATCAAGGAAAGGCAAGTCAAGACTACACTGAGAATTCATCTCACTCCCATTGCAATGGCAGTCATCAAGAATACAGATAATAAATGCTGAAGAAGATACAGGTAGAAAGGAAGATTTTTGCATTATTGGTGGGATGATAAATTAGTACAACCACTATGGAAATTAGTATGGAGTTTCCTCAAAATACCAGGAACAGACCATCTATCCAACTGTCGGTACTTAAAAGAATTAAAGTCAGCTTACTGTAGAGATACATAAAAACTCATAATAATAGCAGCGCAATTCACCATAGCCAAGTTCTGGAATGATCCTAAGTGTCCATCCACAGATGACTATATAAAGAAAACATAGTATATACCGTGGAGTTTTATTCAACCATAAAGAAATTATGAAAGTATGTCATTCATTGGTAAATGGGGAGAATTGGAGAACATCTTGCTAAATGTAATAAGTCAAATTTAGAAAGTACAGAGTTGTGTGTTTTCTCTCTTATGTACAAACTAGAGAGGGGGAAAAGGGAGAAAGAAAAGGTATGGGGTTCTCATAAAAATAGAAGGGAGACCAGTAAAGTAGAGGGCAGGAGGAGAAGAGAAAGAAAAGTAGTGACTAATGACATTGACCAAACTAGGTTTTGTGCAGGTACAAATATGTCACAATAAGTGCCACTATTATGTGTAAATATAATGTACCAATAAAATTTTTTTTCAAAGAATATACTTGTCACAACAATTGTTTGATGACTATCTCCTGATCATTGTCAATAGTACCTTCTCCAGACAGATCCATGCAAAGCACTTACCTGTGTTGACCTCTGTAAAAGGGAAATTTTGTCCAGACTATGACCTCTGTAAATGAAGCTGTGATTTCCTACTGGCTATGGTATGTGGGCACCTGGTTCTTCAGGACAACCATCCACAGAGCATTGTTCACTCCTGAGGCTCAGGGCAGGACCAGGGCTCTACAGACCTTATTGGTTGTAGCACATAGAGAACAGTTCACCTCTCGGGTCCTTCTTTAGTTTAATCTTGGTCTTTCTCTATTGTGATTCTTCCTGGCTCCTGTAACAGAATACTCTGGAATTCCCCATTTGCTCCAAACAGCTTTGCTCTTCAGCATTTCCAACTATAGTCAGGATTCTCTTGATGTACTTCAAAAAAAAAAATTAAATGTCATTGCTGTTCTGGGTTCCATTTATTCTTAAGGGTCTTAGATCTAATAGTCTGCATTTTTCAAGATATGGATTGTTGAGGATCCATAATCACACAACTTGGTCCTTTCTAAAACATTAATGTCACACTGAATGTGATAAAAGTCCCAAAGAAACCTGGATAGAATAAATGTTTTTCCTAATAGACTCAGTCTGGAATCCAGGGTTTGATGGCTGAATGAATGCATTTAACACAATCTTCCCACTGACGCTTGACACTTGATATTTTGGATTCAAAGTCACAAAGCAATGACAAACTTAAGTGCATTGTCAGAGAAATATAAGAAGAGTTTCATTGATGGCCTCCACAAGCCTTTGCACTTGATGGAAGGGGGCTGATTTTACAGAAGGATTCAACAATACCCATGCCCCTGGATTATGTAAACTGTCCTCTTTCTCCTGTTTTTTTAAAAATTATCATTATTATTATTCCAGTACTTCTAACGTTTTGCTATCCCAACATGTATTTCTCTTATGATAACAGCATGGGCCCTTTCCCACTCACAGGTCAGCATGATGTCTGGATGAAATGTAATCGACCACTTAGAGCTCGAGGAATGGGAGTATGACCAAACAGAATGTTCCATCCTGTGACCAAGTGCTGGCTTCAGAGATGAGCATGTGCCCCAGGTTGGTTAAATTAGACTCAATCTATGGACACTTGCTGAAACTATTTAGAAATAGGAAATCACGCTCATCTTGGTAAAGAATAAGTTAGAAGTCCTGTTGGTCATATTGCCGTTAGAAGTAAATGGCCTGATAGAAAATTAAATCAAACTAAAAGAAAACAAGGTCAAAAATGGAAAACAGAATCTTAATGCTGAGGGATTCTCTAACCTAATTTTTAAATGCCAATAAATGACTCAAGAATCCATGCTAGGAAATGGGAGCTATACATATGTCACTTACAGCTAATTTAATACACTTACATTCAAAATATTATACATTCTATTGCTGTCTGTCCAGTACAGTTTATTAGATAGCTTCATGTGGCTGTTTAAAAATTTAAATGTATCTAATCCAAGTGGAAATGTGCTACAAGTGTACAGTGAGCACCAAATTTCAAAGTCTTAGTGTGAAAAAAAATAAAAATGTATCATTAATAATTTTCAATTGACAACATGTTGAAATAATGATATCTTGGATATACTGGAATAAATATAGTATATTTTTTTAAAATTAATGCCACTTGTTTTTTTCAATGTAGCTACCAGAAATCTTAAAATTATTTATAAAACTTGTATGTCAATTTTATGAAGTGAGAATTTTTATATTCACTTCCAATTAATCCCTTAAAGCCTCCATGATATTTCTTAGACATATTCTAAGAGTAGAGTGACTTTATAATTTACCATTAAAACTTGGATGCTCTGAGATTGAAACAGGTAAATACCAGGACTGTTGTGGGAAAACAAAGATGTCTAGCCACCAGACTAAGATTCCTCACCTCCTATAATCTGGATTCTTCTAATACTCCCTTGCAAACCTCACACAATCATTATCCTGTGTTAGACAACATTGGCATATTGCTGTCTGTGTGTCTTCCTTTGACAGGGATGCCTTCTTTCACCACTTCTATTTAACACAGTTCTTGAAACACTGGCCAGAGCAATTAGACAGATGAAAGTAATTAAAGGGATACAGATAGGAAAAGAAGAACTCAAATTAGCACTATTTGCCAACAATATTATTCTATACCTTGAAAACCCTAAAAATGCCACCAGAAAACTTCTAGAACTATTAAGTGAATTCAGCAAAGTAGCAGGATATAAAATCAACATCCATAAATCAAAGGCATTTCTGTATATCAGTGACAAATCCTCTGAAAGGAAAACTACCCCATTTACAGTAGTCTCAAAAAATAAAATACTTAGGAATCAACTTGAAGAAAGAGATGAAAGACCTCTACAACAAAAACTACAGAATGCTAAAAAAAAGAAATTAAAGAAGACTTCAGAAGATGGAAAGATCTACCTCATTCTTGGATAAGCAGAATTAATATTGTCAAAATGACCATACTACCAAAAGCACTAAACAGATTTAATACAATTCCAAAAAAAAAATCCCAATGATATTTGTCATAGAAATAGAAAAAGAAAGGGCTGGGGATATAGCTCAGTTGGTAGAGCTCTTGCCTCGCATACACAAGGCCCTGAGTTCAATCCTCAGTACCTCCCCCCGTCCAAAAAAAAAAAAAGAAAAAGAAGTCATGAAATTCATCTGAGAAAAATAAGAGACCAGAAGAGCTAAAGCAATCCTTAGCAAGAAGAGTGAAGTAGGTGGCATTAGTATACTAGACCTTAAACTATACTACAGAGTAATAGTAACAAAAACAGCATGGTATTGGCACCACAATAGATTTGTAGAACAATAGTACAGAATAGAGAACATAAAGACAAACCCACATAACTGTAGTTATGTTATATTAGACAACAAAGCCAAAAACATGCATTGGAGAAAAGATAGCGTCTTCAACAAATGGTGCTGGGAAAACTGGAAATCCTTATGCAACAAAATGAAATTAAACCCCTTTCTCTCACCATGCACAAAACTCAACTCAAAGTGGATCAAGGACTTAGGAATTGAACCAGAAACACTGCACCTACTAGAAGAAAAAGTAGGAACAAATCTCCATCATGTCAGATTAGGCCCAAACTTCCTTAACAAGACTCCTATAGTGCAAGAATTAAAATCAAAAATCAATAAATGGAATGGATTCAAACTAAAAACTTCTTATCAGCAAAAGAAACAATTAGTGAGATGAATAGAGAGCCTACATTTGGGCAGTAAATTTTTACCACATGCATAACAGATATAGCACTAATCTCTAGGATATATAAAGAACACAAAACTCTTAACACACACACACACACACACACACACACAATATCCCAATCAATAAATGGGGCCAAGGAACTGAACAGACACTTCTTGGAAGATGATATACAATCACTCAACAAATATATGGAAAAAAAAATGTTCAACATCTCCAGAAGTTAGAGAAATGCAAAGCAAAAGTAGTCTAAGATCTCATCTCACTCCAGTCAGAATGGCAGCAATCAAGAATACAAATAATAAGTGTTGGTGAGGATGTTGGCGAGGATGTCCTATTGCTGGTAGGACTGCAAATTGATGTAGCCAACATGGAAAGCAGTATAGAGAATTCTTGGAAATATGGGAATGGAACCAACATTTGACCCAGCTATCCCTCTCCTTGGTCTATACCCAAAGAACTTAAAAACAGCATACTACAAGGACACAGCCACATCAATGTTTATAGCAGCACAATTCACAATAGCTAAGCTGTGGAGCCAACCTAGATGCCCTTCAATTAATAAATGGATAATGAAAGTGTGGTTTATATACACAATGGAGTACTTTTCAGCATTAAAAGAGAATAAAATCATAGCATTTAAAGGTAAATGGATGGAGCTGCAGAATATAATGCTAAGTGAAGTTAGCCAATCCTAAAAAGCCAACTGCCAAATGTTTTCTCTGATATAAGGAGCTGATTCACAATGGGGTTGGAGGGAGGAGCATGGGAGGAATAGATGAACTCTAGATAGAGCAAAGTGAAAGGAGAGGAACAGAGGGGGCACAGGGGTAGGAAATACGGTGGAATGAGATACTGACATCATTACCCTGAGTACATGTATGAAGACACGAATAGTGTGACTCTACTTTTTGTACAACCAGAGACATGAAAATTTTCTGCTCTATATGTGTAATATACATTGTAATGCATTCTGATGTCATATATAACATGATAATATTATGTTATTATGTACACATATATATGTACATAGAATTTTAAAATTGGCATATTGCTTTGAAAATGTCTCTGTTTTTTTCTTATGCAATTATTTAAATTTTCATTTTCAGATATTTTATTGATTTTGTTGTAAAGAATAATTTGTTTCTGGTATCTCTTTAATTATTATCCACTAAATGATAAATAGGAATTAAGTTTCTTTTTTATTTTTATTTTTTTATTGGTTGTTCAAAACATTACAAAGCTCATGATATATCATCTTTCATACATTTGACTCAATTGGGTTATGAACTTGCATTTTTACCCCAAATATAAATTGCAGAATCACATCGGTTACACACTCACAGTTTTACATAATGGCATATTAGTGACTGTTGTATTCTGCTACCTTTCCTATCCCCTACTATCCCCCCTCCCCTCCCCTCCCATCTTCCCTCTCTACCTCATCTGCTGTTGTTCAACTCTCTCCCTTGTTCCGCCCCCTTTCCCCTCACAACCTCTTATATGTAATTTTGTGTAACATTGAGGGTCTCCTACCATTTCCATATGCTTTCCCTTCTCTCTCCCTTTCTCTCCCCCCACTCGTCTCTGTTTAATGTTAATCTTTTCCTCATGCTCTTCCTCCCTGTTCTGTTCTTAGTTGCTCTCTTTAAATCAAAGAAGACATTTGGCATTTGTTTTTTTAAGGATTGGCTAGCTTCGCTTAGCATAATCTGTTCTAATGCCATCCATTTCCCTGCAAATTCTATGATTTTGTCATTTTTTAGTGCTGCGCAATACTCCATTGTGTATAGATGCCACATTTTTTTATCCATTCATCTATTGAAGGGCATCTAGGTTAGTTCCACAATCTAGCTATTGTGAATTGTGCCACTATGATCATTGATGTGGCAGTATCCCTATAGTATGCTCTTTTAAGATCCTCAGGGAATAGTCCGAGAAGAGCGATAGCTGGGTCAAATGGTGGATTCATTCCCAGCTTTCCCAGGAATCTCCATACTGCTTTCCAAAATGGCCTCACCAATTTGCAGTCCCACCAGCAGTGTACAAGTGTACCCTTTTCCCCACATCTTCGCCAGCACTTATTGTTGTTTGACTTCATAATGGCTGCCAATCTTACTGGAGTGAGATGGTATCTTAGGGTGGTTTTGATTTGCATTTCTCTGACTACTAGAGATGGTGAGCCTTTTTCATGTACTTGTTGATTGATTGTATGTCCTCCTCTGTGAAGTGTCTGTTCAGGTCCTTGGCTCATTTGTTGATTGAGTTATTTGTTATCTTATTGTTTAATTTTTTGACTTCTTTGTATATTCTGGATATTAGGGCTCTATCTGAAGTGTGAGGAGTAAAAATTTGTTCCCAGGATGTAGGCTCTCTATTTACCTCTCTTATTGTTTCTCTTGCTGAGAAAAACTTTCCTTTAAGTAAGTCCCATTTGTTTATTCTTGTTATTAACTCTTGGGCTATGGGCGTCCTATTAAGGAATTTGGAGCCCGACCCCACATTATGTAGATCGTAGTCAACTTTTTCTTCTATCAGACGCAGAGTCTCTGATTTGATATCTAGCTCCTTGATCCATTTTGAGTTAACTTTTGTGCATGGCGAGAGAAAGAGATTCAGTTTCATTTTGTTGCATATGGATTTCCAATTTTCCCAGCACCATTTGTTGAAGATGCTATCCTTCCTCCATTGCATGCTTTTAGCCCCTTTATCAAATATAAGAAAGTTGTACTTTTGTGGATTGGTTTCTGTGTCCTCTATTCTGTACCATTGGTCCACCTGCCTGTTTTGGTACAAGTACCATGCTGTTTTTGTTACTATTGCTTTGTAGTACAGTTTGAACTCTGGTATCACTATACCTCCAAATTCACACTTCCTGCTTAGAATTGCTTTTGCTATTCTGGGTCTTTTGTTTTTCCATATGAATTTCATGATTGCTTTATCTATTTCTACAAGAAATGCCATTGGGATTTTGATTGGTATCCCATTAAACCTCTAGAGAACTTTGGGTAATATTGCCATTTTGATGATGTTAGTTCTGCCTATCCATGAACAGGGTACATTTTTCCATCTTCTAAGATCTTCTTCTATCTCTCTCTTTAGGGTTCTGTAGTTTTCATTGTATAAATCTTTCACCTCTTTTGTTAGGTTGATTCCCAAGTATCTTATTTTCTTTGAGGATATTGTGAATGGAGTGGTTTTCCCCATTTCCATTTCAGAAGTTTTGTTGCTGATATACAGAAATGCCTTTGATTTATGCATGTTGATTTTATATCCTGCCACTTTGCTGAATTCATTTATTAACTCTAGCAGTTTCTTTGTAAAACCTTTTGGGTCTGTTAAATATATTATAATGTCATCCGCAAATAGCGATAATTTTAAGTTCTTCTTTTTCTATTTTTATGCCTTTAATTTCTTTTGTCTGTCTAATTGCTCTGGCTAGTATTTCAAGAACTAAATTGAATAGAAATGGTGATAGAGGGCATCCCTGTCTTGTTCCAGATTTTAGAGGGAATGCCTTCAGTTTTTCTCCATTTAAGATGATGCTAGCCTGAGGTTTAGCATATATAGCTTTTACCATGTTGAGGTTAGTTCCTGTTATCCCTAGTTTTTCTAGTGTTTTGAACATAAAGGGATGCTGTACTTTGTCAAATGCTTTTTCTGCATCTATCGAGATGATCATATGGTTCTTGTCTTTAAGTCTATTGATGTGGTGGATTACATTTATTGATTTCCATATATTGAACCAGCCTTGCATCCCAGGGATGAATCCTACTTGACCATGATGCACAATTTTTTTGATATGCTTTTGTATTTGATTTGCCAGGATTTTATTGAGAATTTTTGCATCCAAGTTCATTAGAGATATTGGTCTGTAGTTTTCTTTCTTTGAAGTGTCTTTGTCTGGTTTAGGAATCAGGGTGATGTTGGCCTCATAGAATGAATTTGGAAGAACTCCTTCTTTTTCTATTTCTTGAAATAGCTTGAAAAGTATTGGTATTAATTCTTCTTTGAAGGTTTTGTAGAACTCCTATGTATACCCTTCTGGTCCAGGGCTTTTTTTGGTTGGTAGTCTTTTGATGGCTTCTTCAATTTCTTCCTTTGTTATTGGTCTGTTTAAATTGTGTGTGTCTTCCTGACTCAATCTGGGCAGATCATATGACTTAAGAAATTTATCGATATCTTCACTATCTTCTATTTTATTGGAATATAGGGTCTCAAAATACTTTCTAATTATCTTCTGTATTTCTGTAGTGACTGTTATGATATTGCCTTTTTCATCCTGTATGTTATTAATTTGAGTTCTCTCTCTTCTTCTCTTCGTTAGCATGGCTAAGGGCCTGTCAATCTTATTTATTTTTTCAAAGAACCAACTTTTAGTTTTTTCAATTTTTTCCATGGTTTTTTTTTTTTTGTTGTTGTTGTTGTTTCAATTTCGTTGATTTCTGCTCTAATTTTAATTATTTCATGTCTTCTACTACATTTGCTGTGTTTTGCTCTTCCTTTTCTAGGTTTTGGAGGTGTAGTGTGAGTTCATTTATTTTTTGTTTTTTTCTTTTTTTGAGGAAAGAACTCCAAGAAATGAATTTCCCTCTTAAAACTGCTTTCATTGTGTCCCATAGATTCTGGTATGTTGTGTCTGTATTGTCATTTGTCTCTAAGATTTTTTTTATCTCCTCCTTTATAACCCATTTTTATCTCCTCCTTTATAACCTCTAAGATTTTTTTTATCTCCTCCTTTTGTAACCCATTGATCATTCAGTAACATATTGTTCATTTTCCATGTGATGTAGGATTTTTTCTTCCTTCTTTTATCATTGATTTCCAGTTTCATTCCATTATGATCAGATATGGTGCATGGTATTATCTCCATGCCTTTATATTTACTAAGAGTTGCCTTATGGCATAATATATGGTCTATCTTTGAGTAGGATCCATGTGCTGCTGAGAAGAACATGTATCCACTTGATGATGGTTGATATATTCTATATATGTCGGTTAAGTCTAGGTTATTGATTGTGCTATTGAGTTCTATAGTTTCTTTATTCAGCTTTTGTCTAGAGGATCTGTCTAATGGCAAGAGTGGTGTGTTGAAGTCACCCAGAGTTATTGTGTTGTAGTCTATTTGACTGTTGAACTTGAGGAGAGTTTGTTTTATGAGCATTGCAGCACCATTGTTTGGTGCATACAAATTGATAATTGTTATGTCTTGTTGGTGGATGGTTCCTTTTAACAGTATATAGTGTCCTTCTTTATCCCTTTTAATTAACTTAGGTTTGAAGTTGATTTTATTCTATATGAGTATGGCCACTCCTGCTTGCTTCTGAGGGCCATGTGAGTGGTATGATTTTTCCCAACCTTTTATCTTCAGCCTGTGTATGTCTTTTCCTATCATATGAGTCTCCTGAAGGCAGCATATTGTTGGATTTGGTTTTTTGATCCAGTTTACTAGCCTATGTCTCTTGATTGGTGAGTTTAGTCCATTAACATTTAAGGTTACAATTGAAATATGATTTGTACTTCCAGTCATGTTTATTTATTTCTTTATTTTAGTTTGGCTAGTTTTTACTTTTTGGTTATTTTCCTCCCCCTTTTCTGAGATACCTCCCGCTGTTAGTTTTGGGCACTATTTTTCAATTCCTCTTCTTGTAGTATTTTACCCAAAATGCTTTGCAGTGCTGGTTTTCTGGCTGTGAATTCTTTTAGCAGCAATGTTTCTCTCTGCTTGCTGGCCACTTCTCGGTGGCGCCCCGCCATCTGTAGCAGCAGGGTGGGCCGGAATTAAGTTTCTATGATGATGCTAACATTGTGTCTTCAAAAGATGTATGTTCTTCCTGTGACATGGCACTGGTTCGGTCTGTCTTTCTACATATGAGTGCTGTGTGTTTACTTTCTTCTGCACATTGTTAGCACACTTCCAATCTTACACAATGGGAATATCTTCAAAGATTTCAAAACTGAAAGCATGTTTTTTTTATATCCATTTGCATAGAAATATGGACACCATGACACTCCCAGGGTTATATCACTAAGCATCTCCCTAATATCAGCATTTTAGTAGAGCCACTCTTTACCATATCATGGAGGTTTTACATGCAGCCTTATACACACTACTCTTGGTCCACTTAGACCTGAAACACATACAGGGAAGGAAATATAAAAGATTATTCCAGCCCCCAGAGATGTATTAGAGAATATTACAATATGAATAGCAAAGCTAGAGTCCAACATGAGGCCTCACTTACTTGAAGAAAATGATAGAAAGCCAGGAGAAAATTCACAAGGGAGCAGAGAAAGTCTAACTGTAACTAAATAAATTTTTTTGTTTTTTGTAATTTGTTCTTTTTACTTACACATGATAGTATATTTTGACATATTTATACAAACATGGAGAACATCTTATACTTAGGATCCCATTCTTATGGTTGTATATGATATGGAGATTCAGAGTGGTATATTTATATATGTACACAGGAACATTAAGTCAGGTTCATTCCACTATCTATTCTATTTTCTGTCCCCTACCCTTCCCTTAATTCCCCTTTTTCTAATATACTGAACTTCTAGAATTCCCCTATATACCCTATGTATGTTCATATCCATATATCTGAGAGAACATTTGACCTTTGGTTTCTTGAGATTGGCTTATCTTGCCTAGCATAATAGTCTTTAGGTCCATCCATTTTCTGGCAAATGTCTTAAAGTAATTCTTTTTTATGGCTAAGTAATATTCCACTGAGTCTATATACCTTTTTTTTATCTATTCAATTGTTGAAGGGCACCTAGGATAGTTTCTTAGTTTAGCTATTGTGAATTGTGCTGCTCTAAACATTAATGTGACTATAATATGCTGTTTTTAAGTCCTTTTGGTGTATACCAAAAAGTGAGATAACTGGATCAAATCATGGTTCCTTTCTTAGTTTTTTTGAGGAATGTCCATACTGCTTTCCAGAGTTGTTGCATCAATTTACAGTCCCACCAGTGATAGGTGAGTGTACCCTTTTCCCTACATCCTTGCCAACATTTGTTGCTACTTGTATTCTTTTTTAAAAAAATATTTTTTTAATTGTAGATGGACACAATATCTTATTTATTTTTATGTGGTGCTGAGGATTGAACCCAGTGCCCCATGCATGTGAGGCAAGTGCTCTACCACTGAGTTAGCTATAACCTCAGCCCTTGTTACTTGTATTCTTGATTGTTGCCATTCTGACTGGGATGAGATGAAATCTCAGTGTAATTTTAATTTGCATTTAATTTCTCTAGTTGCTAGAGATGTTGATCATTTTTTTTCATATATTTGTTGACCATTCATATTTCTTCTTCTGTGAAGTGTCTGTTCAGTTCCTCTGCCCATTTATTAATTGGGTTATTTGGGGTTTTTTAAGATTTTTATATATTCTGGAGGTGAATCCTCTATCTGAGGTGCAGATGGCAAAGATTTTTTTCTCATTCTATAGGCTCTCTCTTCATGCTCTTTATTGTTTCCTTTGCTGTGAATAAGCTTTCTAGTTTGATATCATTCCCATTCGTTGATTTTACTTCTTGCACTTTAGGAGTCTTTTTGAGGAAGTCAGTTGCTAAGCCAACATGATGATGTCTGTTTTTTAATATTTATTTTTTTGTTGTAATTGGACACAATATCTTTATGTATTTATTTATTTTTATATGGTGTGAAGTATCAAACCCAGGGCTTCACATGTGCTAGGCAAGTACTCTACCACTGAGGCACAACCTCAGCCCATATGATGATGTCTTGGGCCTACATTTTCTTCTAGTAGGATCAGGGTTTTGGGACTAATGCTTAAGTGTTTGGTCCACTTCAAGTTTTGACAGAGTAAATATAGGAGTCAAATTTCATTCTACTACTTATGGATTTCCAGTTTTCCAGCACTATTTGTTGAGCAGGCTATCTTTTCTCCAATGTATGTTTATGGAACTTTTGTCTAGTATGAGATAACTGTATTTATATGAGTTTATCTCTGTGTCTTCTGTTCTGTTACATTGGTCTTCATGCCTGTTTTGATGCCAATACCATGACTTTTTTTGTTACTATAGCTCTGTAGTATATTATGAAGACTCCAGCTTCATTTTTCTCACTGGGGAGTGCTGTGGCTATTCTAGGTCTCTTATTTTTTCCAAATGAATTTCATGACTGCATTTTCTATATCTATGAAGAATGTCATTGGAATTTTAATAGGAATTGCATTGAATCTGCACAGTGGTTTTGGTAGTATGGCCATTTTGACAATATTAATCCTGCCTATTCAAGAACGTGGGAGATCTTTTAATCTTCTAAAGTCTTCTTCAGTTTCTTTCTTTAGTGTTCATTGTAGAGGTCTTTCACCTCTTTTGTTAGATTGGTTCCCAAGTATATTTTATAGAAGGGTATGAATAAGGATAAAGGATCTTGAAGATCTTTTTAGAAATTTCCCCATCACATACATACTTTTTCTTGAATATCATGAAAATAAAAATGTTACTGGATATAATTTTTTGTTGCTGTGGCTAACGAGAAAGGAACATAACAGTTTTAATACAAAAAGGAGACCTGATGTACTCCATAAATCAATATTTTTTTCAGTAGCTCAATATGGATGAATGTGAGAATTAAATCTTCACACAGCACCATGGAAATACTTTCCCAAATGCAAAATATCAAACAACTCAAATTATAGCCATCAGTGCTATATTCGCCTTATAAGTGGTCATTAGCTTCAAGAAAGCATTAACAATTCATATTAAATTAATAGTATGGCTCTGAATGTTATTAGAATAGCAATTGAATTATTTGAATAAAGTTGATACATTCTTTCCCTTCAAGAGCTCTTTTAGAGTCAAAAGTTAGGATCACCTAAAGTCTGTATTTAGAATACATGTCTGTGCACATTCAGGTAACACAATAATAGAAATATGTGATACTCCGAGTTTAGGATTTAGTTTGTTTGAAAGTCCAGAAACTGCAGCAATACAGGGTCTATAGACCTTCTTAGTCTGCGAAGTAACAATTAGCATGTGAATATCTCATAAACTCCATTTCAGTAATAATATGTTAAGATTAATAACTAAATTCTAGGGCTGGGATATAGTTCAGTGGTAGAGGACCGACTTAGCATGCATGAGGCCCTGAGTTTGATCCCCAGTATCACCACCAAAAAAAAAAAAAAATCCTTTATCTAAAATGTTCTCCACTCCATGAATTTCATTTTCCTGTTGCTTCTCACCATCCTATGAATCAAGAGAGAGAGGATCAAGTCTAAAATAAAGGGGTCATTGCTTGGCACTGAGTTTCAAATTGGATTTTTCAAATCTAGGGTAAACAACAATTCTGAAAGCCTAGCTGTGTTGACAGAAAATGATGCTTCCAGATTCCCAAAGCTGCCCTCTCTATATCAAGTGCAAAGTTTTGGTTTTAAGGGTAAAACCCTGTGTAGAAAAGAATGAGGACAGGGAGTCCAGCTACTCAGGAGGGAAGGGACAGACTGGTTCACTTCTAAGAAAAGGTGGCAGAGAGATCCATAATGTAGAGATTCTGACTGTGGAAATATACAGGGAAGTGTTCCTCTGGTGAGCAACTTCTGGGGGGTAATAGACACTCTGTTTCCCACCCTTAGAATGCCCTGCAGTTTCTCCCAGGAACTACTAAGATAACTAATACATGTTCAATGTCTAGCTGCTGTGGCAATGCTCTGCATGAGGAGGCTCCATGCTAGATCCTTATCAGCCTCGACCTTGAACTCAGGCACACAGCTCCTGGGAATAAAGGAACTCTCTTGTTAGACAACCACAATGTTTCACTGAGCCTAAACCTGCCCACATTACAGTCACTTTATGCAATGGATTTTTTTTTGAGAGCTACATAAATCTCCTAACATTGAACAATGCAACTTAGTATGTAACTGAGGAATAAAATGTATAATGTTGCTAAAGTCTGTAAGCTGCCTAGTAATACAATGAATAGTATGTACTAATGATGCCAATGACCTGAAGTAACCTATAGACATAACTTCTACCATCTTTCTTGCCTCTGCATCTTGTGTCTGTATCTCCTTTTTATTTTCTCTACACCAGAAGGGCACATATAAAACTGAAGGTCAACAGTTCTTTCACTCTGTATTTGCCATCAAAAACCTAAGACATGGGAAGAGAAAGATGGCAGGAGAGTTAAAAACTTCCAGGTTAAGAGGGAATCCAGAACACTGAGGGGAGTTCCCCCACCTCCCTGGGCTTAGCAATTGGGAAGACCTGCGTCTTGGAGAAATGCTGTCTTTGGAAATTGGTTGGGTCCAACCAGGGAACAGGAAAGGCAGAGCACCTATGGTAGAAGGAGGCATTTAGAAGGTGGGCCTGAGAGAGGGTTCCAGAGCTTCACACAATGATTCTCTAAAAGAAACCCAATATTGTGACAAGGAGCCAGCAGATTTTCTAAGTACTTATGTTAGAGTTAAAGCTTCGTCCCAGCATTTCATAAACTGACTTCCAAACCACTCACGTATAATCAAATCAAGCCTTTACTGAAGCACACCGGTGGCGGCTGACCAGAACATAAAGCTGTTCCCCTGATCAGCCCTGAACAATTGCAAGGGCACTCCTCATAAGCCTGAAAACCACAAAAGGGATGTTCAGGGGGTCTAGCCAATGCAAGCAACCCAGGTTACAGAAGCGGGACAGTGCAGTCAAGCAGAGGGAAGCCTAACCAATCACAGTTATCCCAGTCACCCCAGGTACAGAAACCGAGTCCCATTACCCTAGTTACAGAAACAATGCCCCATTAGGTAGTTCCATGTTCTTAAAGGTTTCTATAGCAAAAGGAAAAGAACATCTTGCCCCAGTCATGACTCTTCTACTTGGCATGGTTGTTTTACAGGATGAAGTCATAAAAGAAAATGGAGTCACATTTGCTCCTACTATCACACTTCTGCAAACCAAATTTTGGGTTACTGTTAGTAAACCCAAAAATCTCACCAAAATTCCCATCCATAAGAGTTCCTTAGAACCATTACTGAAAATGACAGAAGAGGGGAATTGTTTAATGTTTCTCAGAAGCGCTACCTGGTATTTTGTAGATTCTTGGCATCTTGTGATATCCACATTCCAAGGAGAAAGAAACAGAAAAAGGTAACTTGACACTAGAGAGAAACTTCAGACCAACCTCATGTGATTGCTGGGGCTCCCACGGGGCCCCATCATCTCCACTGGGCTCCTATCAACCAGGTGTCGTTAGTGTAAAATTCTCCAGGCCCCTAGACCTGATTGGATATGACAAGCCTGTCACCAGTGTGCCAACCAGCAGAGGGCTTTTCTTGAGAACCTAGAGTTTCCTGTTCCTGAAGTCCTCGAGGATCTTAAGGATTACTGATAGCCGATTCACTAATCATGCTCACAAATTCTCTTCTTCTATTTCTCTTTGGTCCCTTTCCTATTTAAGATTGGCCAGACTCCATAATCAACTTCATTTTCTATCTTTGAATCTGGAAAATGAGATAGTGCCTCATGTAGCTCAGGTCTTTCTAGAGGCCTCTTTTCCCACCAGAAGCCCAGTAAGGGGAGCCAGAAATAAACTAGAGGACCCCCCGTCCCTAGCAGCACTGTTCCTATATTTCTCCATTTTGTCTGTGGTATGGGAGGGTTTTGTCCTTTCAGGCCACTGTAAGAAAAATACCATGGACTATGTCACTTAGAAACAACATAAATTCTTCTCCCATAGTTCTAGAGGCTGGGAAGCTCAAGACTAAGGTGTAGGCATACTTGGTATCTGGTAGAGGCTGTGTTATGGCCCACAGATGGCCACCCTCTCACTGTGTCTTCACATTATGAAAGGGCTAAGAGTTTTCTGAAATTCCTTTAGAAAGACACTAATCCATTTCATAAGGTCTCCACCCTCATGAACTAATCATATCCCCAAGGTTCCACCTCCAAAATAGCATAACATGGGGGGTTATGACTTCAAAATATGAATTTTGAGGAGACATAAGTATGCAGTCTCTAGCAGAGAGATACTACAACAAAGTAAATCTTTTCCACCATAGCCCCCAAAATATAGACTTTTTTCACTTGTCTGGCACCTGCTCAAGTTCTCAAAGGTAAACATGCAAATCATGCCTGGATGTACATGAATACCTCCAGATCTTTTTTCTTTCTGGAGTAGCTGATGCAAAATAGGCAGTCATACGTGTCTGCAGAATGAATTGATGACTTGGGGTTAGGAAAACTTCTCCGTGCTAGGGACTTGATGACCTTGGGGGTTCACCTGAAACCGCTTTTTATAAACAGGTGGCTGTTTTTACTGCCCCCAGACTCCTCTCCTGATAAGGCCTCATAATCACTCTAAGGTCATTCTGGCCTAAAATATTAGGATACTTAATTGACCTGATGATGCTCTTGTTACAGTCTGGGAACAGAAAAAACGATGACACTGAACATTGTTCAAAAGTATAACAGATTGCATTTCCTATAATATGAATCCCTCTTGTCAACCTTGTCACAGTTCAGCTTCTCTTTGTAAATGGTCAAGCCCATGATCCAGAAAACGTCATTAGCACCTTTATCAAAAGGGGCAAAAGGAAGAAATTTTTGATGTTTTCCTTTGGGAAGACTGTTTGCTTCTTGTAGATTCTTATCAGTTTGCAATAAATAGAACTTATCAGTGAACACTATTTAATGTCCCTGGATGTATTGCCTTACATTCAGCATCTTGGCATCTAATATTTCATACACATCCATGTGTGTACTCCCCATGGTCTGGTAGTCCCACATCCAATTTAAAGAAATCACAGTAAAACAATTTTCCTAGAAAATAGGGAGGAATGAGGAATGCCATCTTTAGATGAGTAACACAAAAGGAAGCAATAAATATTAAGATGAAATGTAGTTCCACCATAAAGGCCCCGACTATGTAAGCAACAAGCTTCTGTAGACTTCATTACCAGAAATTCTTGTCAGCAAAAAGCCTCAGACAAAAAGATTTCCTCTACTCCCTAACCTATGAACAGGACTCTGATGAAAAGGAATCTTGTTGCTCTGGTTAAAAGGAAGAAAACTAACCTCTACATTTTAGTCCTACTATCCTGTAATAATTTCCTCTTCAACTACTCTCATCTGTCTTCACTTCAAATATCTCACACCCACAATCAAACCCCATCAGAAACCCCAAGTTGGTACAAGCAACTCATGGAAATTTCTGGTCTAAGATGAACAAAGGAATGGAGGCAGTCATCTGTGACTCCATCTCCCTCCTTACACACATAGGTGTTTTTATTTTGTTTTGTTTTGCTTTTTGTTTATTTGTTTGTTTTGGAGGAATGCTATTTTTTAAGACGTGCTATCTCCACACAGACATGCAATCATAAATTTTATGAAATCATCATTTAATCCTTGACTATTTTATAGGAGTTCCACCAAAACAACAAAATGTTCTGCCCAACACTAGAAATTTTTGTTTAAGCCCCTAAAACTGAAGCTTCAATGATGAAGCTTTAAGGTTGATGCTATAGGAACAGGAGGGAAAGACTTCTCACAAACAATAAATGGTAAAGACTGCAGAGATCACAAACAGTACCCAGGTTCCTCTTGTTGAACTGAATATCTGCATTCATTGTCCCTCTCAGGGCAATGGGTTTCCAGGAACAGAGATCCAGGGAAATCCTCCAGTGCTCTGGGTGGGAATGAGTGAGCCAAGGGCAAACTCCCAGTTAAAATGTGAATCAAGTATTGCTTTGGGAAAGAAAATGACACTGTGTGTACTGGTGGTAAGTAGAGATGTTATCACCTTTGGGGGAATAAAAACCAGAAATGAAATAGTATGATGGTGGGATAAACAGTAACCTGAGACTTCAAAAGCCACGTAAATTTTCAAGTACAGAATCCCCACTATTGTGGAGATTTGAATGTGTCCCCCAAGACTCAGATGTTGGAGATTTAATCCCATTGGACCAGTGTTGAGAGATGGGACTTTGAAGAGGTAATTAGGTCGTGAGGGCTGTTACAGTTTGAATATGAAGTGTCTCCCCAAAGTTCTTATAATAACACAGGAATATGTGGAAGCCAAATGATTAGATTGTGAGAGTTGTAAGCTAAATAGTACATCCTGGTTTGAATGGACTAACTGGGTAGTAACCATAGGCAGGTGGGTTCTGGCTGGAAGAGGTGAGTCACCAGGGCCCCTTTCCCCCCTCTCTCACTCTGCTTCCTGGTTCCCATGAGCTAGGTAGTTACTCTCCACTACACTTCTCAGCATTGCTGCTCTGACTCTCCTTAGGCCCAGAGGTATGGAGTCAGCGATCATGAACCTCTGAAACCATAAGCCAAAATAAACTTTTCCTCTTCTAACTTTATCATGACAGGTATTTTGGTCACAATAACAAAAAGCTTAACAGAAAGACTCTGCCCTTTTGAATGAATTAATGTAATTATCACAAGAGTAGTTTTGTTTTTGTTTTGTTTTATTTTTATAAAAGCAAGATTACCCATTGAGTGAATCCCCCCAGCCCCTTCACCATGTCTTCCACCAGAAACATGAAACAAATAAACCTCTGTTGTTTATTACCCAGTAAATGGTACTCTGTTATAGTAGCAGAAAATACACTGAGACACTCACCAGATGTACATTAACTTTGAGTTGAGTGGGTCTTAGTCTCTGCTTCACATCAATTTACTGGCAATTGACACAGAGTAACGTGTTTTTTTTCTCTTGTCCTAAAGAATCTCCTTGCTAAATGTAGTTGAATGGTAAAAGCATTTGTTGTGATTGTTGTTGTTGTTGTTATTTTAAAAGGATTAGACTACATGAAAGCATGATAACCACCAAATCCTGTGACCTTAAAAGATAAGACTTCACCAACAGGCACAAGTCTCCTCAACTACAAAATAAGCATGATTACAGCCCTTTCCCATTTACTAAATAAAATAGACAGCATTTAGCCAGTGTCTTGTCTATCATCAGTCATCAACAAACACAAATGTTAATTCTTTTGTTCCTTCTCCTATTCAGCAAGGCTAAGCTCTACCTGGAATCACCAGAATACCAAATAACTCCATCCCATCTTGGGAACGTTTTTACCAAGAGGCAATTGATAAAATAAGTATTGAACTTTTGAGAGTCATAAACATGGGGCTAAGCCACTGGTTTGCAAATATTTTTAAAGCAACTTAATCCCTTATTAAAAGTAATCTCATATAAAATGTACATAAATCTATATTAAAACCTGGCCATTTGTCCTTCTACTCATCTGCATGCTATGCCACCAAGAAAATCCCTGAGCAGAGTTCAAAGAGCTTGAACTTGCTGGCCTCCACTTGCCCTCCTCTTTATTCTGTGACCCATTCTGTGTGTGTGTGTGTGTGTGTGTGTGTGTGTGTGTGTCTTTTTTTTTTTTAATTAGGAATCTGTCTCTAAAATCAACTGTAATTTTAATTAATTTTCAATCTTTAGACAACATTCAGAAATGACTTCCAGTTTCTGGAATTCTACCATTAGAAATATATTCCTATGAATTGTCTTTTTAGTTTTCCAAAAGCCAATTTATAAATTTTAAACCCTTTGGAAGGATTGGTACCACGTCTCTTTCAATCACATGGATTTGTGCCAAACTGTGAGGGCAAGGCTCAACCTGCCCAAATGACAGATGCTTAAGATAGAGAAGCCAAGAGTAGACAGAAAAATCAGGATTGGAACAAAGACCCCCTGAGTCCCTGTGTAAGCCCTATCTTCTAAAATCCTTGAACTTTTCTATTATTCTTTAAATGGACCCAATTTAATTTGATGTGTGAAACGAGGTCTAGTCCAAAATTTGCACTCACTTTAGTTAAGGCAAAAGATAAAATTTTTAGGTGTTATTTCAAAGCTTATAAAGGTCTTTATTATTTAGTATATTCATTAGGTTAAATCGAATTTCTAAGCACCATCTATTGTTCTAGAAATTTGTTACATTCAAAATATATGAAACAGATAACTCAATTTCTTGCCTTGGAGACATAAATAGTGATAAAAAACTCATAATGAGAATATTTCATAAAGTAATTTTTGGCAAGCATGTAAAGTTGAAGAAGGGTCATCTTTATTCCCTATCATTTTAGATGAAGAAAAAAGATCTATGAGGACAAGAGTAGATGTCACAGAGTAATTTCTTAGATCTTAATGTACATCTAAGGTAGGGATGCATGAGTTTGATTTTTCCTCAAAGTTTCTCTCTCTTATACTCTCTATTAAGACCTCTATAGTGTCCTTAGAAAGCTTTTTAAATTTATTTATGAGCTTTATTGGTTCACTTCTAAATTGTGACCTGATGCTATTCTTTTGCAGTTTTTAATATTCTTTCCTTATTTTCTCTGTTAGGCATTTTGATTAGGATGTGTCTTGGAGAGGTAGTTTTGATCTTGTCTATTAGGAGTCCTATATTATTCCTATGTGGATGTCTACTAGACAGCTTTTTTATTACTGGGACCAAAAGACATGATTAGAACAATTTTAGAAGAGGAAAAGTTTATTTTGGCTCATGGTTTCAGAGGATTCATTCATAGTCAGCCAACTTCATAGCTCTGGGCCCAAGGTGAGGCAGAACATCATGGCAGAGAAAAGCAGCTCAGAACATGGCAACCACAGAGAGAGAGGAGAGAGAGAGAGAGAGAGAGAGAGAGAGAGAGAGAGAGAGAGAGAGAGAGAGAGAGAGAGAGAGGGAGCTCACTGCTCACCAAGGAGAGATATAAACTCCAAAGGCACCATACACCAGTATCCTCCTTCCACCAGCCATGCCCTACTTACCTACTGTTAATGCCTAGTTAATCCATATCAGTGGACTCATCCACTGATTAGGTCACAACTCTCATAATCTAATAATTTTACCTCTGATAATTCTTAGGTTGTGTCACTCATGAGCTTATTTGGGACACCTCGTATCAATACCATAGAGACTAGTTAATATGCAATCTGGTTTTGACAAGGATGAATGGGACAAAATTTGTAACAAACATTCTCCTCCTTGCAAATAATCTTAATCTAGCAGCCCAAACCTTGAATGGCAAAAATATAGTCTGTTATAACATGACACTATATACTTCTAAAAAGATAATTATATGCAAATTGTGCAAAAAATTACAGGGTTTGGGGGAAAACTGAAGCCAGGAGCACAACACTGAAAAATCTTGTTAGTTATATATTAACAAAAGATAAGAACCAAAAAAAAAATAGTAGCACTTTTACACATCTTAAATTGTTAAGAAATGTATAAATACTGCAATAAATATGACTCTTTTCCTTGAGGAAGACCTGATTTTATTTGTATATATGGGTGTTGCAAGAGCTGCAACTTGTGAATTATTGCAAACTGGTAGAATGAGGGTCATCTGAAATCAGACAGATGCTGAAAGACCAGACGTGGATGCATGTGGTGGTTTGTAACACATTTGGTGAACTGAGGGGAGCTGATAGACATACACATGTCCATTTTGTGTATTCTTCCACAGCCCAATTAAGGGGTGTTGTTTCCACATTCCTGTAGTGTTTCTTGTGGACCCATGATAAGAAAATACAAAATTCACATTATGCTCACATTTTTCCCTAATGTTCCAATCCTGTTGGAACACATTGGAGATTTCAAAGGGAGCATTTTGGAGGAACTGAGTGTATCCAGAATTTTTAGGGTCTAAAAATTTCTCAGCACTACCCTCTATTCCACTTGAAGAATAAATTTTCCTAGATGTAAATCTCATCTTTTGTTTAAGATTCTCAGAAGAAAAAGGTACATGCTTCAGATGATAAAGGAGGGAGGATTTTAAAGGACAGAGAAACTGTAGTTTGCTCAGGGCTAAATCAAAGTTTTTCCTACTGAATCATAATTGAGCCTGACAATGAAGAACAGTGGAGATTGGAGAAAGAGCTAGATGTCAACATGGAGTGAAAGGACATGAGCCAAAAAGTAACCAGACCTACAATCAGGGTCGGTACCTCCAGGAAAGAGTTCTCTTTTTGATAGGGGTCAAGGGCCTGAGGAGCATGTATCAGGAGTAATTGGTCCCAGATGTCCCTAAGCTACCCCTTTTTAAAGATTTTTTGTTTATTTGTTTTGCTTTTGGGTTTTTAGGTGGTATTGGGGATTGAAATCAGGGCCTCACTCATGTTAGGCAAGCACTCTACCACTGAGCCACATCCACAGCCCCACAAAAGATGTATTTTATTTTTAATTGACAAATGACAATTGTATATATTTGTGGGTACCATTTATGAACTTACCTAAATATTCCCTTCAAGTCTCTAACAACCTTCAGGAATTTTGTCCTGCAAGAGCTGTGCAAGAGCAAGGAACATAGAAATCTGTGTAATTTTCATCATGTGAATTGATCAATTAATCAATCATTGATATGCAATGCTACCTACCTAAAAACAAAAAGAAGGCTAAAAACACAATCTCCTGAATCTGGCAATTTTGCTGCAAGGATCTTTGGAAGTCACCATCAAAGAGATTCTATGCTCTGAGGTTGATCACTGTTTCTTTTCCTAATAATATTTCTCAAGCAATTATGATTATTTGGGGTGGTACAATTCCTTATCATGCCAGACCACACTAGGTATTGCAGAACAATCATAATTCCTGCTTGTAACTTACCAAATGCCATACACAGTGCACTCCAGTCACTGCAAAACTACAAAAATGGCCCCCTCACATATCCAAATAATAGAGAAGTCTCTGGATTAGAGATATAGTTAATGAACTCTCACTCAGCCTTCTACTTTCTACATTAGCTTGCCTATTTTTTATATATATAGGTGCCTACGCTGTTTTCCTTCATTTAATGGAGAAAATACAACTGCTTAGGTAAAGCAGGAAAAAAAATATATAAGGGCAGTGAAAGAGGAGAAAAATAGGAAAACCCAGTGCCTCTTCACCACATTCCTTCACTCTTATTATGCACACAATCTTAACATCATTTTCAGTACAGTCCTATAAAACTGGCCACTAAGTACTTGCATTTTATTGGCCAGAACTAGTCATAAGCCTCAAAGGGGCTGGGGCTGTGGCTCAATGGTAGAACACTCGCCTAACTTGCATGAAGCACTAGATTCGGTCCTAAGCACCACATAAAAGTAAAAGGTATTGTGTCCACCTACAACTAAAACTATATATTTTTAAAAAAATATATAGATCTTGGTAAGGGAACTGATTCAGAGACCCATCTTTGGTGAGATTGCTGAGCTGGGACTAGAATCTAGTTGTCCTCACCTGAATTCCTCCAGGTGTTCATCTTGCTATGGCTCTCTGTTGTTTCCTGGTGCTGGGGAAAGAGGCTGAACTCCTTGTCACTAGTTGATGACTTCCTTCTTCCCAGGTCTGTGGTAACTTGAGGTTGTCATTGCTGCTATTCACCAAATATTCTCCAGCACTGTATCTTCAGAAGCCATGGTGGTATTATGCTGGTTCTTCAACTCTGGTTCTTCAAAGATGCGTAACTAGTTCTGGCCAGTATATTGTGAGCAGTTAGTGCCCAGTGAGAGAAACTCAATGACTTGACAAATGTCAGCATTCAAGATGGTGGCTGCTCTGTCAGCAGAGATCCAAAAAGATATTGGAGCAGAAATCACAGCTAACTTGATGTACACAAATCACATGATCAAGAAAAAAGCCCTTCGTTATAATAAACAACTAAGATCTGGGCATTATTTTCACTGCAATATGATGTGTCTGATCCTGACTAACAGAGAGTCCTTCTCTCAACATTTGCCTCTAAGTCCGTTCTCAGATATTTTGATGGAATAAAAGAACTCCTCCGGTCCATCCCTTGCACGTTCTCTCTTTCCTCACTTCCCTTTCTCTATACTTACACACACACACACACACACACACACACACACACTACACAGCATCAGCACAGGGCCTCAATTCTTTGCCAATTAGTACCTTCTCTGCATATCCTCCTTATGGAATTTTAGATTTGAACCCCTTCCCATCTTGCACTTTTTTCTCCTACTTTGAAGCATTGATGATTTTAGAGAATAGAATTAACTCCAGGATTTTCAGCTCTTTCTTTTTATATGCTTCAATATGATAGGGAAGGTGACTCATTGGGCCCTGCCTATCTCGGGAACTAGTAGATAGCACGTAAATGTTTGTTAAATATTGCATTTGTGCCATGAACAAAAGGGGAAGAGAAATTATCTAGGAAAACTATTTTTTCCTCCAAAACTGCTGAGATGAATAGGGAGAAAGAATACTAAGATTGGAGAGGAAAAGTTGTGAAAAAGTATAGAAAGCTAGAATAAGTCATAAATAACATCCAATCAATTACAACTATAATATACAAGCTTGTTTTTTTTCTTTATGACACAAAATTCTCATTAACTGCACCTTGCTCAAAAACTCAATATCAGCTATCAAATGAAAGACTTTTTAATCTCATTCTGGCTCTATGGTCAACAAAAGATTCAATTCCTAGTTAATATCTGATGAATACCCAGATGAATTCAGAGGGGACCCATTCAGTAATCCAATAGCTCATTTCTCTCTCATCCTACTCAGTTTTCCAGATATCCATGGCTGACAAAGTGAAATATGATATTGATCTTACACTTCAGTCTCTGTAAATCTTTGGGAGTCATTCGCTGGCTGATAGGTTAACACAAGTGTGATAATTACTTTGAAAGTAAACTTTCAAGTGCATGTGCTGCCCTAAATGCCACACTGAGAATCCAAAGAAATTGGTTTCTCCCTAAGGTTTATGTCCCCCCCAAAAAATCACATTTAATAAAACTCAAAGCCATGCTGGAGGAACACTGGTTATTTTCAAAACATTCTTTATGCTTTAGTTTGGATGTGGTTTATCCAAAAATTTGCATGTTGAAAGCTTGGTCTTCAGGCCATATGCAGGTGGTAGAGTGTTTAAGAGGTGGAGCCTAGCGGGAGTTGCTTAGGTCACTGGGGGCACTGATAGATTAAGGGTATCCCTGAACTCACACAACAGCAAGTTGTTAAAAGAACAAGGCCCATTCCTGAATCCCTCTGTAACTAGCTGTTTTGAGTTGTGTTCTTTTCCTATCATACTCCTCCCTTGTGATATCATCTGACCATTAGGCCCTCCCAGAGACCAAACCAATGGAGTTGCCTGATGTTTGACTTTAAGCCTCCAAAACTATAAGCTACATAAATTTCTTTTCCTTATAAAATTAACCTGTCTCAAGTATTTAATTATAACAACAAAAAATGAACTCTCCTACACTTTCAATTTAGGAAGTCTTCTTTCTTTCAAATTTCTGGGGTTACCCTAAACATTAACAAGAGTAATCCTAAGAAAAGAGTATACTGAGACAAAAATAATAGTAATAGTAGAAAAATAGTTCCAGGTACTTTATTACTCATTTTTATATCACTTTGAAAAGGCGATATAGTGGCTATGAGTATGGACTTGAAAGCTAACATACTTGACTTCAAATCCAAGCTTAGCACATATTAGCTAAGCAAGTCACATAACCTTACTGTGCCTGCTTCTTTGTGTTTTTCTTTGTGTGTGAAGTTAACTTACATATAGTTTTGTTATAGAGATTAAACAAGTTATTCTATGAGAAATATTTAGAACTGTGTCTATGAATAAGGACTCCTGAAGCATATTCTATCTTTCTTTGGAGGGATATAGAAGAAAATGCACATAGGGCTACCTGTGTGTTTATAAAACAAGTATGAAATAAATAAGATAAGTAAATAACAAATCCATTTCACAGAAAACCACCTAAGAGTGAGTAGGGTAACAGCAACAATGAGTAAGCAGACAGAAAGCAGTGAAACCCAGAACTTCTTCAAGTTTCTCTAAGGCATTTATTCTTAAATAACAGACTTGCTTGACAACAGATATTAATTGGTCAAGAAATAGTTACTGAGTACCTACTATGTGCCACACACTCTGTAAGCATATTGGACTCTATGGCTCATAACCATAGCTATGAATGGGGAAAAAATGTTAAGATATGCTAGGATCAGCAATCTTGATCATTTAGATCAACTCTAATGGTGAGGTTTTTTTGTTGTTGTTGTTTTGTTTTGTTTTGTTTTGTTTTGTTTACTACAGTCACATTGTTAGGATGATGTATTGAACAGAAATGACCTTTAAGAATCACCTGTTTTCAACGTCCCTTCTTCAATCATGACAGTTGGCCATCCAACTCAATACCTCCTAGGATGATTCATTTTGAACTTGACAGTGTTGGGATACTTAATGGTACTGTATATGTTCTGGTGACAGAATAAGGGAAATCTCTATGATGTATGACTCCCACCTTCAACTCTTAGACAGTAAACTCAGGCAGCAAGTAAGATGAGTAGAAATAAGACTGCAGTTCACATGGTACAATCAGCCAACTTAACTAACTTCAGGTTGGTATTGGGCTCTTGGGCATTCTCAGAGTTTCTACTAAGAAGATCTAATATCTTTGGGATCATTTTATAATGCCACAGATTTTTTTCTAGCTTCAACTTCTGTCATTCAATTTAGACCTTTTCATGGTCATTATCTTGTGCCAATCACACACCATCTTAAAACATGCTTTTTCTAGCTGATTGAACTGGCTGGAACAACTTGTTCAAGTAGGGGAATGAAGCATTTCTGTGTAGACAGGGGACATTTCCACCTCCCATTCAGACATTTATGAGAGAAGCTTCATCCTTTTTCTCTAAATGGTTCGATTGTCCAACCTTTGTCCACACTCAGTAATATCCTATATTTTTCAAATTGATCTCTACATCCTTCTAAGAAAATTTCTACATCTTTTCTTCCATTCATAGGAAAACTGTTAGAAAAATATACAGGCTTACTGTAGATTTTGTTTAGTTTTTTTGCTCCCCAGATACTCTTTGCTTTTTGCTATGATTGAACAGGTTTTATCCCCTCTAAAACACAGGTTGAAATTTGACTGCCATTGTGGTGGTTGGGACATGGGACCTTTAAGAAGTGATAAATAGGTTGATAAGAACTCACTAGTGTGAGTTCTTGCTCTTGTGTGTGACTAGATTAGTTATTAAGAAAACCAGTTATTATAAGCCAGGTTTGCCCCTTGAATTTTGCCTCTTTTGCATGTGCCACTTGCCCTTTCACTTTTTTCACATTCTGCAAGCTGCTCAATTTCTTCTCAGAAGCCAGGCAGATGCTAGCACCATGCTCTTGGACTTCCCAGATTTCAGAACTGTGAATCAAAATTAACCTCTTTTCTTTATAAATTACCTAGTCTCAGGCATTCTGTTATATCAACAGAAAATGGACTAACACACACTTCAACTAATAACAGGGTCACTCTCCTTTTCTTCTTTCAAGGTCACTGTGTATGTTTAATTTGTATTTTTGAGCTGCTACTATGCTATGTGAATTACATATTCCCTCCTTAACCCCTTTTCAAAACCCAGCTTTTCTGTCTATGGATCTGACACTAAGCCTATTCCTGTCAGTTTTGACTCCCAGGGCAAATGGACACTGAGACTCTGTTCTTCAAGTTTCTATCATAGAGTATGGCTACAAATGGAAGCAAATTTTTTTAAAAATACTGCTAGCTGGAGGTTAAGGGGAAGATCATTACTTTACATTTTATTAAGATATTTTACATTATATTACATAATATTTTGTAAGATATTTTAGCAAATCTTTGCTGTTGAAAATGATCCAGCAGAAAGTGAAAAAAATTAATAATGTAGGAGGAAGGAGTACTTGCAGGAGCAAATTCCTTATATGAATAGAAAATCGTTAAAAGCACTCAGTTAAGGGGAAGAATTTAACCTATGTCCAGAAAAATACAAGATTTTAACCTGTTAGCTTCTGGTATGTTCTTTAATCTTTTAAGAAGTTAAAATTCCACAAAATTTCCCTAATTTTAACCACAGTTTATTTCACTGTGTTTGAATACAGAAACATCTGACCAACTTGTCCCTCAAGTCTCATTTTAAGGATTGCTTTCAAATTAAAGACAAAGGTTTCAATGCTGACTCATAACAGGTATGATGCAAATCCTCTAGGTCTTCAAGTTCACTGCAGTTGTCTATGAATTGAGGGGTAAGTGCACTGGCATCCTTTCTCCTAGGAGAAACTAAACCAGTAGCTCTTACACTTTACTTCTACCACCCTATAGTGTATATTTCCAAACATTTACAATCTTGAGCATTAACCCAGCCTTGATGAATCAGAGCAAACATAAAAGGAAGAATACAGGAGTCTGCATTCATTTTGCAAGTTCCCACCCCAGGTATTCCTGTATGCACTGAAACTTATTCTGAAAAAAGTACACAATACGATTTTTAAATTTTCATTCTTGCTTTCAGCCATGTACTTACAGTGTGACAGGCTCTGTGTCTAGTACTGAGTATACAAGGTTAAAACATGATCAAGCTTGCCCTCAAAGGTAGAGAAATGGGAACTAACCAAGGGCAATTCAACAGTGTGAAGAAGACTAAGAAGGTCTAAAAATGATAAGGAGCTCATCCAAACCTGGCTCAGGTAGGGTTGAGCCATGATACCCATAAAGGCCAAGCTTGGTCTTAAGATGAGTTATGAATAATAAGTAAAACTTAGGAAATGCATACAGACATTCAAACAAATATTTCCAGTTTTTAAAAAGACCGTACTTATCTTTTTTTATTTATTTTATTGTGGAATGCATATGTGACTTCTTGTGTACAAGTTATTTTCAGCCAAGACTTTGTTCTGGCATCTTTTCACCAATCCAAAAAGAGCTGAGGGCCTATTCCATTCTAACTGATGCTCTGGAGACATCAAAGGGGGCTGTAATATCTATTCCTCGACCTCAAACATAGGAAGAAAGTCTATAGAAAACAGGTGAAATTTTCAGCTTCACCTTAAAGAAGGTAGAACAACTCTTGGTGCTTAAAAAGCAAGGTTGAGAGAGAAAGGAGAGAAAAGAAAGGCAAAGCTTAAATCTCAAGTGGAAATATCTTACTATGCCAATGTAGATAGGAAGATTTAAGTTAAATAATACAGAAAAGAAAAATGTTTCCACAGGTTTGAAAAACTAGAGGTGACATGAAAGCAAACTTCCCTGTAAATGCCACATTACCATATCCCAAGGGTCTCTAACTGTCATGGCCAGTCAGCTTGAGCTTCCCAGGGGAAGGATACTATGTTTTATATGCACTGCACATCTCCAAGTCCAGCTTGATTTTTCTAAGACGCACTTGACTTTGTGATAACTTGGTGGAAACTGATTATAATAAACAGTACTACAAAGTCAATTTTTACCAACAAAGCTGTTTTTAAAGGCCAGTGTTTGTTAACTGTAGGCATGCACTTTGTTAACCTAGTTGCAAACAATTACTAAGAAAAATTAGTTGTGTATCAATAGACACCTGGCTTAAAGGTTAATAGGAGCAAGATCCCACTCTCCTCTGGATTGGTTAGACCATTTCTGAAGATCCAGCAGCAATTCTCATCTCTCATTTTGAGGTGAAAACAGTTTGCTCACTATAAAAATTTGATAGGACTAGTGTTATAGCACAGTAGTAGAGCAACTGTCTAGCATGCACAAGGCCCTGGGTTCAATCCCAAGCAACATACACACACACACACACACACACACACACACACACACACACACACACATTTAAAATTGCTAAAGTCCCCTTAAGAAGCAGCTAGAACCCTCAGAAGGGGCAACTAAGGAGAGTTTTAAGGAGGGCAGTATTAAGGGAACAGCAAGGGAAATGAAGCATACTAAGGGCTATACTCCTAGACCTGAAGGGTCAGGGACAGAGAAATGACCAAAGCCCCATGAGTCTGAAACTGAAGGAACCAGCCACTGCTAATCTGTGTTGTGCTATGGCACAAAGAGAGCCAGATGAATAAATGCTACTGATAACAGAGCTCTAGCCAGCACCTCATCTGGCCAAACTAGAAACCAAAAAGCAATCTGAACATAGGCCTTGTCAGTTCCCAGGGCCCAAAGTAGGTTGGAGATGATAGAGGACGGGTTTGAGGCACTGATAGGAAATACTCAGCACAGAATCAAAAGCTGTTTATTGGCTGGACATGAAAGCTGTTTTTTTTTGTGATTTGTGGTTCATATGATCATATCACAAATTTATTTAGATATAAGATTTCTAAATGCCTCTCTTCCATCAGTCTTTAATCCCATCCAGATGCCTAATGATACCTTGGTTAAAACTCTTTAAGTGAAATATTTCACAGCTTATGTGAAGCATTTCTAACTCCTGTGACCATGGCCTCATCTATCTTTCTGATTTTCATTGCTCAGTACTCCTCTGTACATATCCAGATTCTGGTGAGCTGGATCTTTACCATTTCCTCAATAGCGACTTGATTCATGCTGTGCTCTTGAAACTCAAAATGCAGCTCTCCATTTGAGATTCTTTCCCAATTCTACCTGATCTCCAAAGCCTGCCCTGATTGTCTAGGCTGGTTGGGATCTCCCCCGCCCCCCACTTTACATAGTCCTGTGATTTAACGTTTTTTGAAGAATTTACCATAAAAATATATTTGTTTTAACTCCATACTCAATTCTAGGCTACTTGAAAGTAAAGAGATTGTCTCTCACCCCTGTACCCTCTTCCCTGATTTGATATCTTCTACAACATAGATTTGTGTTCAAATTAATCGAATGCAGAGTTGACAAAAGTTTCTTTGGCTTTCTCCAAAGAGAAAAATTCAAAAGATTTAGTAGAATAATGTTTACCAGAATCTGGGGAAAAGGAGGGAGTAGGGATGATCAATGATTTGATGAAGAAAGGTTGATCAATGAGTACTAAGTTATAGTTAGATAGGAGAAATAAGTTCTGGTGTTCTATTGCACAGTAGGGTGACAATAAATAAGGGTAATGTACTATATATTTCAAAAATGCTAGAAGAAAGGATTTTTAATGTTTTTACCTCAAAGAAAGGATAAATGTTCAAGGAGATAGATATTTTTATGGTGATTTGAACATTACACAATGTATCCATATATTGATATCTCACATGGCACCCCATAAATATATACAAATTTTCATGTGTTAATTTTTAAAATTGACTTTATTTATTTATTTATTTATTTATTTTTAAGTTGGTTGTTCACAACATCACAAAGCTCTTGACATATCATATTAAAATTGACTTTAAAAAAGAAAAAAAGCACACATAAAGTTATAAAGAATAATTTTGGGCTGAGGATAAGATTTTATAAGACCTAACCATTGGATGGCTTTACATCTAGCTCCTGCTGAATAAGAATGATTTTCATCTACATATTTATTGAGCAAAATTAGCCAATATAACAGCAAAAAAATGTCAATCAGTTATATTACTTATCATGGGGACTGTTGTATAGCCTAGAAAATCCCATTAATTTTACTTAAAAATAGCAGGTGGGGTGAGTTCAAGGGGACATAACAGATTTACCCAACCACTATTATTTTGCCAGAAAAATGCCTATTGAGAAAAGAAGAAAGAAACCTTCACAGAACCAGGTCCTGTCTCCATGTGCCAGGATTTATTATCAGATTCTGTCCCACTAGATCATCTGTGATTTTTGGCAGGCAAGTGTTATACTGAAGTCTTTTCAATTACAATGACTAAAGAAAAATTTTTATAAGATTTAATAAGCATAGCAGCTTTTTAAATGGTTTTTTATGCGTGTTCAGGCAGCTCAAATATTGCCTTCACAGCAAAAAATTCCAGACTCTATTGAATATATTTCATGCTTCTTTTTAATGACCTTATTAGACAAATTTGTCTTTTGGCAAAGTTGGGGTAAAAAAATATACAATCTCACAATAAATTTTGATTTGTGATGCCCAGTGTTCCAACAATACAAAAATATGCCCTTTAAGAATTGCTAACCTATTGCAATGAGAGAAGGGGTATGAAAAAAGAAAAGCAATATGTCTACCTTGACATTAGGGTTTATAATCTAGTTTAAAAATCTAGTACTATAATTAGAACTCAGAATATCATGGTTAATGATACATTAACAGTTTATAACTAGAAAGCATAAAGATAGAGGCAGGGGGAAAACAATACTTTTAAGTTAGAATAGAGTTGACTTTTAGGTTTATTTTACTTACTGTGCATCTTCCAAATAGATACCTAATCCTTCTGAGCTTTATCATGGGTCTATTAATAATTGCCTGGAAGTGGAATATCTTTAAATGCAATTGTATATTTGATCACACCAATCATCAAATACAAACAATTAATGCAAAAATGTTGGGTGTGCTGGAGCACCCCAACTAGGATACAACACACACTAATTAAATACGATAAGCAAATCACACAATCCTAGGGCAACCATGAGCCCCAGAATACCTCCGTCAGATGCCACAGGACATTGCTTAGCCAAAAAGCAGTCATTGTCCTTGTCTGGTGGTTCTCTCTGACTGATGGCTAGATGTCAGGGAATGGTGGAGTCAGTCCACCCATGGATGGACAGAAAGGCAACCAGTCTCACCAAATGTCCTTGGAACAAAAACTCTTCAGTGTGGCAGGACCAGCAATTTAAATACAGTTCCAAGTTGGTGGTATATGTTGGTGATTGGTTACACAGGTTACACCCAGTGAAAATCAATGTCCCTTGACATTATCCTTATGTCCAGTAAGGTGATATAATTGCAACTGCAACTGGTTATGGCCAGTAAGATGATGTAATTGCAATTGGGCTTGTTCTTTGTGCATGTCCATGGAGCTGTGCTCCCTATCAGTCATTGCTAAGCATGCCTATGGCTAGAGCCCCTTATAGCTGTTTACCAATTGCAAGCAGACATGACTAAGTAGTTCAATGGCTGCTGTTCCTTATGGCCAGCAACTTAGTGAGAGTGAGTCCCAGCATGTCCCACCTCCTTACAGAGCTTCAAAACCTTCTTCTAAGAAAAAACACTTACCTTACAAGGGCAGTTAGATGATTTATGGGTAAATGGTGTGTGTGAAGGACAATCTAATAAACTGTAAGTCTTTGTACAGGTTTATTTACTTCACAGGCATTTATTGGAAGCCCACTATATGCCAAGGACCACCTCGGCACTATTGAGAATAAGAAAATTTTAAAGCTACAGTTTTCTTTCCAACAAATCAACTAAGCGTGGCCCTATGGGCTTCCACTGGAAGGTCCTGGGGTAGTGAGAGGAACCAAGGAAGAAGAGTGGAACCTGAACTTCCTTGGCACATAGGACATGTAGTTTAAAGAAAGTTGGAGCGAAAAAAGAGGTTTTTCAAGCAAAGAAGCAGTATTTCCTAGGGGTAGAAAATCTAGCATTTTTTGAGTACAGGTTCTACCTGGAAGAAGGAGAATAAATTATATCTCCTTCCATATCCCGTATTTTTTAATTCAACCAACACCATGTCAAATATTTGAATACTCATTCAGTTAAGTCAACAGTAACACTCTAAGGCCAAAGCTTTCATTATGAAGCAGAAAAATCCACCCACTGCTCAGATCAGGGGAGGTCCCTAGTTTTTAAGGCAAAAGGAATTCATCTCAGAAATGTCGGTGAATATTGAGAAATTAGTCAAAAGGGATATTTAGAGGATGGCTGTGGCTCAGTGCATCTAAGTGGGCTACAGGACTTCATCTCACCTGCCACCTCTCATCAGTAGGTAGCAGGTGCCTGCAGCATCCCCTCAGGAAGAATGCAAAGGCTTTGTCTGAGCTCAGTGGGAGAGGTGTCATGATAAAATATTGATGGTAGCCTTGGGCACTGGATGGCGAAGTAGTCACTGGAGACTTCCCTTTGCCAGTCTTTCTTATACCTGAACCAGCTCCCTCCTAAATCCTGAATGTGGAGAAGTGAGGTTCCGAATAACGGCTCTCAGGACTTTCACAGACTGCATCACTAGATTAGATTCAATATAGCAGGAAAGCCCACATAGCATCATCATATTCGCTGAAACAAAAAGGGGTTTTGACTTCACTTTGATCAAAGCAAAGGACTGCTGTCATTAGAACCTCCTAGTAGTCCAGCAAAAACAGGCTTTTCATTTAAATGGATGACTATCTGCAGACACAGATGGATGATAGTTCTTGACCTTGAATGGCTCACAATGTACTGGGGCAAGGGGGAACAGTATGTAAACAAATAATAACAGAGCAAACCACCTATTCTATAATAAGATTTTTCAAATGGTTAGTTTCCTAGTTTCCTTTATTTTTCTTAGGTTAATTTGAAAGACAGTGGCACAGAAAAGAAACATCAGACTCATTTCCTTATCTCTAGACGGGATCTATATGCAAACATGATTTCTAATGAGTTCCAAAACAGTTGAGGGTTAATCAGCAGGATCCTCTCCATGTTCTTCCGTTCCAATTCTTAATCTCTTTTCAGGGAAAGGCCCTCTCTTATTGCTTTGCCAGATCATCCTTAAATTCCTAAATACTGTCATCTACAGAAAGAAAAAAAAATCAAATAACTCACTACTCATGTGTGAACTCCTCAGAGAAAATTTTTATGAAAAATTACCATAAGAACTAGCAGGTATGTATAAATAAAGGAGAACTCAGTTTAAAGAGGAATGTTTCCAAATATGTTCATTTTTCTCTTTCATAATTTGGAGAAAAAAAAATACCAGGGTCACAAAACACAAATGCTACAGACAGATGTGTTTTATGATTCAGCTCTGGGGAGCTGGAATTGTACAAGAAGATATAAGACAGGCAGAAGATGATGGTCAGATAAAAACAGACAGGAAACCAACATGGTTGCCCTAGCAGCAGCCACCCAGCCACTCTCCCCAGTGGACCAAAGCTAGCTGTGACCAGCAAGCCGGAGGACACTGGCCCCAGCTGGCTCTGATATTCCCAGGACAAACAGGGGCTACAGATTCTGGGCCTCTAGCTGAGGCTAGCAAGAGGGGCCTGCTACAGGGAAGGCTTGTCTCATACTGAGGACAGAGAAGGGCTCAGTTGGCATTGCCTTAGTCTTCAGAGGATTCCCTGAAAAATAATGAAAAGTCACATTTCCAAAGGTTGGGGAAGTTTCCTAATTTTCAGGGATAAAAAGCCACATTCTTTGAGAAACATACCCTCTCTAACTGATACCATGAGGAGGCAAAAAGCAAATATAATACACGGCCACTTGTTCACGGACAATCACTGCCAAACATTTTGCTGGGAGTTTTACACGTGCTATGTTCCATGTACGGAAATAGCACTAGTTCACTCCTCTGTTTGTGAAAAGAGAGGCTAAGTCGAGACTTATACAGTCAACAATTGACTGGGGATCTGAATCCAATTATGGACGACGCCAGTGTTCTTTGTCTGTGTTGAGGCAAAATAGAACACAGAAGAAAAACATCTCAGCAATAGAAAAAAGAAACTTGTAACAGTGCTGCTGGAGAATGTTTCAGGATACCATTGTTTAGAATAAGGCATAGTCTGCTGTTATCTGGTGGATTATTCTATAGATGCCCATTAGATATAGTTGATTTATGGTGTTTTACTAAAAGCTCTAGTCTGCTTTGTGTCACTAGTAACACAATAACGGAGAAGGGAAACCTTATCAAGAAAATAGGTTTGTTCAGCTGACAGTTCTGGAGGTCCAGAAGCATGGTATCAACAGGATGTGGTGGGATCTTGTAAGACACATGTTAGGACTGTGTGTGAGAGAGAGGGGCCATATGGTAAGATTAAAAGCAAGATAGCGAGCTAAGAAACTCAATCTTACTCTTTAACAACCTGACCTCATAATAACTGGTCCAGTCTCATGAAATCTAATTTTTCCTCTTCCCACATAGTTTAATGATGCATTATATTGTCCATACAGATGGGATTTATTGTTATGTATTTGCACATACACACAACGTAATGGTATGATTTGACCAATATCACCACTCCCCACCACTTCTCTCCTCTATCTCCTTATTCCTTGGTTCCTTTTTTCTACTGATCTCCTTTGGGTCTCACGAGATGCCTCCATCCTCAACTTTCTTTTCCTTTCTACTCTCTAGCTTCAATATATGAACCTTGAACTTTTAAGACTGGCTTATTTCACTTAACGTATTGGTCTCAGGTTCCATCCATTTTCCTGCAAATGTCATAATTTCATTTTTCTTTATGGCTGACTAAAACTTCATTCATTCACTTGCAATTTCCATTGCTTGTTTTACCACTTTATTTTCCCTTGTGTATGGGTCAAATGTTCCTTTTTCTTTGCATGTCTTCTAATTTTGTGTAAAACAGTACATTTTAAGTAATATATTTTGATAACTCTGGCTACTGATTCCTCATTCTCACTCCAGAGCATGTTTTTGTTTTTGTTTTGTTGTTATTGTTTTTTGACTTCGGAGGCTATTTTAGCAAAATCTCTATAGTTCCTTCACAATGTGAAGCCTTTAGCATTGCTCTTCAGAAGGCACAGGATCACCCTAGGATAAGAGGGGTCTTAGCAGTGCTGTCTTTGACTGACTTTCTCCCTGATATCTCTGAAACTGTAGCTTCATTTGGTACTACATCCTGTTTTTAGATTCCACTAAACACCAGCCCATTGCTCTATTGTTTTTGACAATTCCCTGAGCACTGTAGTCTGATTCAATTAAACTTGAGGAGAAATAGTATGTGAGATTTGTTCTGACTACAAGTAGATTCATATTAGTGCTCTTTTCCTGTTTTTCTTGGTGACGTAGATGATTTATGCATTAGTTTTTATTTTTTTTTTTTGAGAATGCTCTTAGGTTTGAACTTCTCTACACTCTTCATATGAAGTAAGTTCTTTGGGGAAGAGCTTTGAAGTTCTGTACTGGTGCATCTATTCCTGCAAAAACTCCCTGGGCCTACTCTGGACGTTGGGTGAGGCAGTAGCCACTAGTTTTCTCAGCTTGTCTAACTCAGTGTGGAACCTGTCCTATAACCTGTCTATATGACCCTCCATCCCATAGTAAGGGGATGGAGAAAGGAGGGAATCCCCTGACCTGTCAGCCACACTCACCAAAATTTAACCCCTTCAATCTGGAGTTGGAGGGGATGAGAAATGTTCATGATTGTCTTTCTCAGTGAGATAGGCAAGATGTTATTGGGAAGTGAGAGGAAAGGAAGTCTTATTTTGGCTATATCCATTCAGTCAAGGTGACTTGGGATAGCAGGTCATGATTCTAATGCCAGACTCAGTACAGAGTCAAGCTTTAATAGATTTCTTGAATGAAATGGCTTTTCATCTGCTGCATGCCTATATAGGATGATTGACAGAAACTTAAAATTTTTTAATATAATTTTCACCAGGTTGGCTTGTTTCACTGGGGAATAAGTCTACAGAGTTCTTTATGTTGTCATCTCAAAGGTGGATATCTTTAATAACCTTATTTACCTTTAAACAAATTCCCTTTTTGTTCTGAATTTTATTTATCATTCATTTTTCATTCTTTGTTGTGATAACATTGATAAAATTTTGACCATTGTGTTGGTTATTTCTAAGAAAATGCTTTTATTTTGATTATGCATCCATACTTTTTTCTATTTTATTGATTTCTGCATTCATCTCTATGAATTTCTTTCACTTTGTGTCTATATCAGTGTTTTCCCTCTAAATTCTTTTGATTCATTGTTATCCTGTTTTTAACTTCTCAATTTGAAATCTTAGCTCATTGACTTTCAATCTTTCTTGCTTTCCAATAAATGAATCAAAAACTATAAATATTTTCTGAATAATTCGTTGGCATGATTCCATAGGCTTTTATACATGGGTTTTTGTTCCCTTTTAATATTAAGCAATTCATAAGTGCTATCTTAATTTTTTCTTTAAATAATATGAAATTTAGAAGATTTTAGGTTGTTTGCTTGCTGTAGCTAAATTGGAAGTATTCTTGTTCATTTTAAATTTGATGCAATCTAAATAATGATTTCATTTTATAATTTATGCTTTGCATAATTTGTTGTAATTTTATTTCTATTCTTCCACACAGCCATTTTTTGTAAAGTTAAGGTGCAGGCAAAGGAAGAGTTAACTTCAGTAAAATTGACTTTTCTTGGGATGGGTAACTTTGTGAGGGTAGAGTGGCTTCCCTAGGGGAAAAAAATCTTATCCTGTTCTGTAAATGAAAATATATCCAGTCTTCAGAGATTTTGCCTTCACAGGTATAGATCAAAATAAGTTCTGTTTGGGCAACATCCTTTGTGTTGCTCCTCCATCTCTCATATCTCTTTTATACTGTAGCACAAATTTGATTATCAAACTGTGTCTTATTTTGCTACCTGAGATAGTTCCATTGTTCCTGTGAAAAGTGAGACTTAGCAAAGAAAGTTAAAATTCCTAATTGTCTTCCACAGAGAGTGTAAGAATGAATTCATAGCTGGGCACACCTATGATCCCAGCAGCTCTGGAGGCTGAGGCAGGAGGATCACAAGGTCAAAGCCAATCTCTCAGCTACTTAGTGAGGCCCTAACCAACTTAGTGAAACCCTGACTCAAAATAAAAAGGACTGGGGATATGGCTCAGTAATTAAGGGCTCCTGGATTCAATCCCTGGTACCAAAAATTAAATAAATAAAAAGAATAAAATTATAAAACATTAAGCAAAATGGCTAGGCATGTACAACCTAAGGATTTTGAATGAAATATCTACAGTTGAGTGTAAGTGGCAAACTCAGCCTTGGCACTATGCTACATATGTAAGAGCAATGCTCACACATCTTTCCACAAAAAAGCGACAGAGAGAATAGATAAAGGAGAAGAATATTAGTTACTAAAGTAAAACTTTGGGGCCATGTTTAGGTGGTTGAACACTAAGTTTTCTTCAAAAACCAGAAAGTCCTGGAAGTCAATCTCTTAAAACTAAACTACTCCTTTACTTAAAAATGATTATGACTTAGTAAGTAATGCTAGTCTCTACTTAAAAAAAAAAAAAAAAACAAGTAGTGGCTTAAATTCATTAGGTTAACAGATGATAGTTTACTCTGACATCCAAAATCTTGTCCCTGAATAAAGGTGCATTAGAGGAAACATGAATCCAAGCATCAAGGAATTCATGCCCAATCCAAGTACACACAATTAATCCCAGTGATTTTAGAGCTGAGGCAAGAGTATTGCAAGTTTGAGGCCAGCCTCAGCAATTTAATAAGACCCTATCTCAAAATAAAAATTAAAAAGGACTGGGGTATAGCTTAATAGTAATATGCCCCTGAGTTCAATCCCCAATACCAAAAGAAAAAAAAAAAATCATTTCCCCAGATACATTAGAGTAGAACACAGTGTTCTCAAATATTAAGAGAACCATTTATTAATGAGGATCGTCTAACTCAGATCCTGGGCAGTTCAAAACTCCATTCTAGGTGTCAGTATTTGAGGTTGGATAAAAGACGATTCCATTCACGCTGCCTACTGTGGTTTACTGCCAGACATATAAAAGGACCAATGGGACCTTTCTAGGAGGGATTAGCTTTGGCCACCCACACTTAGTCTGAAGCTGTCAAATATTTTGCCATAGCCCTCAGCATGAGGTGACTGACCATCATTTGTTTCCGATAATAAAAATAGGTTGACACTCTAAGAAGGTGAACTCTGTTACATTTTAACATAGAATTCATGTATTATGCATATGAATTTCTAAAGGTAGGATTTATGGTCCCAAATCAGTTCAGAAGTAATTCTGAGTAAATAGAAGACCTGATCTGCTGGCTTCCTGCAGTCGAATTGTGCATTTTCAGTCGCCGTAGTGACTAATTCAACGGGCCTATCTCTGGTAGACATGTCCCTAGCACGATAAAGCATCACTGGTTTCCAGGCTGAGCAGCTCCATTGCCATGCATAAACCATCTATAAAGTGAAGTAGTGAAATGCATTGATCGTGCAACAGGAACAGAGAGAACCACTTAGCATGCAGATTAGGCCCATCTGCTTTTTTTCGTTGGCAGCAAAGCTAACCACCCAGAACTCTGCTCTCTCACACTCTCCAAATGCCTAGCAGACATTTATCTAATCATCAATTTATAAACTAAATATTTACAAGATTAACACACTGTAACTTGCATATTACTGTTATTATTAGTTTGCAATCACCAGGGTAAGAAAAACTACATACTCCTGTGAATTTTAGGTAAATATCAGAAAGTTCATAACCAGTGCTCCCATCAGTTGTTCCTGTCAGTGTCATAACTCTGCAGAACCATGGAATGACTAGCATGGGATGGCCACTCTGATCCTATGGAGAGGAATAAGCTGGCTAAAAACGGTGAAGGTCGTGAAGGGCAGATATCTCAAAGAAAACAGAAAGGAGTAAATAGGATAACTTTGGTTGAACCTTATTCTCAGAAGATAAATAATATATTTCAAAAGTAAATGATAATTTGTTAAGCAGGTGAAAGACAAATTATAGAAGGGCATAACTTCTAAAAGGTAGGAGAATTTGTTCCAAGAGTTTTGGATGAATTCATATACCATAAGGCAGTATTGCATTTTTAGCACCTTTCTCAAGAGGAAAACGAAAAGTAACATTTTGTAGCTCTATATCAAGGGAGTTTAGGAAGGATTGAATTACAATATATGAATTTACATGAGGAGTCGTTTTTATCAAACATGAATGCTTAAGATGAAAGAATAAGACATTATGCACCCAAAGAGAGCTAAGCTTCTTTAAAATAATCCTGCTAGAATGTGAATTTTAGGATCTGATAATTTATGAATGTTACCAGCCCCTGGCCTGTCACCTGTACCTTCTACTCCATGCCAATCGATTCAGAAGAAGGAACTACGGATTCCCAAATGTGTCTGAATTTACATTTCATCTACTCTCTCATTCCAAGTTCAGCAGCACAGGCAGAAGAGGCTGCCATCCTGAAATACATTCCCAGAGTGTGCGTGAGGTTTGCAGAAGTAATACAGGAACGATGTTACTTTAAAGGCCCTGCCGCCCATCCTCTGGCTTACTAGTTTATGCAGAGTCTGGAATGGTTTAATTTCTTTTTATTCTAACATTATCTCCAGAAGGTCTTTGTTGACATATTCAAATATCCTCTTTCTGAGCAGTCACATATTAAACCAACAGTCCTCACAAAAGCAAATTATGGATCACTTTCTAAATAGCAACCTGCAAAGGAATATTTCAAGGAAAAGTATGTTTAGTTTTAATGGTGGGAAAGATATTGGGAAGAAATGTCAAAAGATGGTTCTCAAACTTGGGTCATCATCAGTCACCTGCAGGACTTGTTCAAAATACAGAATCCTGTAACCTCCCCCCATAAAGCCCTGCGGAGTTGTAGTTTCACTTACTGGCCCAGTTTTTGCTGTTGCTGTTGTTGTTGTTGTTGTTGTTGTTAATGACCTTTTTGGTGGAGGTCCATCCTGGAAAGGTCCCAGCAGGATTGGGCCCTGGGCAGCCACTGGAAAGGACCTAGAGAGGGACACCCTGGGAGGACCAATTATTCCTCTCCCTGAGAATCGTTAAAGGTCTGAATACAGAAAGCTGACAATCCTTAAAAAACAAATGCCAAATGTCTTCTTTGATATAAGGAGAGCAACTAAGAACAGAGCAGGGAGGAAGAGCATGAGGAAAAGACTAACATTAAACAGAGACGAGTGGTGGGAGGGAAAGGAAGAGAGAAGGGAAACTGTATGGAAAGGGAAGGAGACCCTCATTGTTACACAAAATTACATATAAGAGATGGTGAGGGGAAAGGGGGAAAAAACCAAGGGAGAGAATTGAATAACAGCAGATGGGGTAGAGAGGGAAGATGGGAGGGAAGAGGAGGGGGGATAGTAGGGGATAGGAAAGGTAGCAGAATACAACAGTCACTAATATGGCATTATGTAAAAATGTGGATGTGTAACTGATGTGATTCTGCAACTTGTATTTGGGATAAAAATGGGAGTTCATAACCCACTTGAATCAAATGTATGAAAGATGATATGTCATGAGCTATGTAATGTTTTGAACAACCAAAACATTGGGGATCAAAACATCACCCTCATCCCTGAACACCTGAGTACAGGGTAAACCTTGCTCCAAAGTCTACTCAGCAAAATGAAGACTTAAGAGCATGAATGATAGGAAAACCCATCTTTTCAATGCATCAAGTAATAAGGTCTAATAGAAGTTAGCTTTCCCCCAATCTCAATAATAAAATAAATCATTCTTCTTCCTGGGGGACTAAAGAGGATACAGGAAGAGGTAGGGACATCACTACCTATTGTATGAGTAGGAAAGTAAACATCTTCTTCTAGGGAAACATGAAGATAATGAAAAACAGATTTCTCTCTAACAAAGACCAATGGAGTTGACTTCCAGGATAAGTCCCATGGACAAAACAGCAGTCCAGCATTCTGATTCCCATGGGCATAAACAGAGGGGCGGGGAGTTGTAGGCAAGCATGAATTTGTCCCACTGTGGGACAGGGATTTACACACCAAACACAAAACAAAAATAACAAAATCAGAATGAAGTTGGAGGTGGTATTAGGCATGTGTCACCCAGGAGTTGTAGAAAACACCCACAACCTTTATCCTAAGTGGAATTCAAGCTCCTTCCACACCACTTTGGTGAGACATTATCTTACCCATGCAGACACAGTCAGCTCCCACACAGAGCAAGCCCAATTCCTGCTGCAAAGTGTCAGGCCTGTTCCTTCCTTCCTTGCATCTTCTTGTTTTAACAGCAGTATTTTATGAATCAATTCCAGGCGTTTGAGGCAAAGATAAAACAAAAATAATGTAGTACCAAATACCAGCCCCCAACACACCCCAGTAAGTAGCCTGTAAACAAATGTGGGGATGTTCGCCTGAGGAGAATGAGGATGCTGAGAAATGTTCACTCAGAGAAAAACTGGGGCAGACTTGATAAGGTTTGAGTGCTCAGAAAGTAGTTTTGAAGGCATGCAAGCATCTCCTGTTTTTGTTCTCCCAGTCCTATTAATTTCTCAGTGAATGCTTTTCATTTTGTTTTAAATTTAGTTAGTAAACCAGTGGCTGTTTTTAATCCAAATTACCTTGGTGTTTGATCACAAACCATGATGGCTCTTCTATCTAAACAAAACCAGTATCAGTCATTTAAAAAAAAAATAAGTTTTCTAACTTCTTTGACACATGCAAACATTTATAAAAAGGGGCACTTTATCAACTTCCAGATTTCTCTCTCTTTCTCTCTAAGTATTTTTCTCCATCCTCACTTGGAGAGAGCACCTGTCTAAATCTTCAGAAACGGCAATCAATAAACATGGCATCCCGGGGCACAAGAGAGCTGTGCCCTCCATGAATTGATGGAAATAGACTAGAGAGTCCAGCATATTTTCTCGATGAAGCTTTCAATTAAAAACCAACCAGAAAGCTCAAGAAGAAATCAAATACTAGAGACATCAGAAATCTGTCAGGAATTAAGCTAATATTTGCCGTATGAAATGTGTCATGTAACAATAAATGAAAATATAAATGCTATACAATGCTTCCAAGGCCAATGAAAAGAAAAGCATTTATAGTTTTTTCTAAAAAGACCAGAGCAAGGGACATACAGTTTACTTCTGCCCTGCTATCCAATAATAAAATCTGTTCATGAAAATATTTTGATGGTTTGACCCTCTCAGGAGATGACTAAGTGAAATTTTCATTTGATCCATGATATATTTTTGGTATTTTAGATCTTTGGGTTTTTAAGTATTTAAGTTCAGGTCAAGTACAAACTGGTTTCCTGGTTAAAACAGGAGGAAAAAAAAAAGCAGACATTTTATTTCTATTGAGGAAAATACATTCATATTAAGTTCACTTATAAATTTTACAAATTAATACAGTTAGTTTCATGGTTCTGGATTTAATCCACATTTTAATTTAAGGTCAACTTCCATAAAAGATTTAAAACTCAGAAAATTGTGGCTATATATTCCGTATGCTTTATTTCTTGGCCTAACATTTGCCTCACAAGATGGCTGCACCCCAATTGATAGTAGACAATAGGTCATTTTTATTTCTTCCCATAAAATTTACATGGCATTTTGTTACCATAATGTTTTATTTGCATGTCACAATTATGATACACAGCACTAGAATAGATATCTTATCCAAAAACTGTTTGTAACACATGTAGGTAGGAACTGACAGTTTAACTTATATCTTTTCAAATATCCTCACTTCACTGTTTCCACAGGTATAGCCCGCATAAGGGTAGTGTCATGTATTAGTAATTTTAAAATAAAAGTATTTTTAAAATATTCTTTGATAGGATGGCTATTTTACTTCACTCATTAAACCCTATGTAGGGTCAGCAAAACTGACACCAAAAAAATTATTATTATTATTTTTTGGCTTTCCTTTTAAGTTTTTAGGCATTTACAGACCAAAGGTTTTGAAATTTGAAACAATGAAACATAATATGACACAAAATTCTAAGGTCTAGAGAAATACACCTCTGAGCAAAAATCTCTAGATGCCTGTGCTGATGTACGTCAGGATGCTTTTCTTTCAAGATCCTGGATCGCTTCCCCCTTCTAGGGGATATATCTTGTCCACATGCTCCTAGTTTATCAAAAAGAGGATTTACACAGCTCTGAAAGGCACAGTTAGTGCATCGTTGCTTCGCTGCACTCACATACAACAGCGAGATGGCAGCAGTAAAACAGGGAGAAGGGAGCAATCTTTCAGCAACAGCCTCATTGGTGGATAAAACTACTCAAGGCCAACACCACGCTAAATCTCAGTACATGCATTGCACAAATCAAAAGCCTAGGAACACCACCCAGGCCCATGGACACTGATGTGCTCCCTGGAAAAGCAACACCCTGATTGCTCTCAATTCCTAGGAAAGGATCTTTAGGTCCATTGGATGAGGTTGTGTCAATGTTTCAAAACACCCAAGATAAAAAGTAGAAATACTGTTTCTTTAATTTAAAAAAAATGTGCAACTATTATTCCTGATCTTGAAGTCAACACTCATTTTTGGCACCCCCATGTCTAAACACACTCTGAAGTTCATTCCAAACAGATAAATTTTTTTCCCACTAACTTATCATTTTCAAAAGGTGAGAGTTTTGTGAGTTTAGAGTACATCAACTGTCCCCATGGTAAAATGACCCAATTAAAACCACCACAGCAACATGTCAAAAAAAATGTGTTCCTATATTCAGCTGGTAGTTCTAATCCTGCCTGGTGCTTTCAGAAAGCTTCTCCTCTTCCCCAGAATTATTTGATCACCCTCTATCAAAACTTTCCAACATCAGGCACAAAAGCAAGAGACTCAGTGCCCTTAGAATCTAGTTGCTAATATAAGAATCTTATTGGAGCTGTTAGGTATGTGATTAATAGGGAAAGACAAAGAAACGATTATTTTTTATCACCAGCTTTGTGTTTTGCAAACATTATATAACTTAACACGCATACATAAAGCACATAAACCATTATTGTTTTTTTTAAATTTTTTTATTATTAGTTGTTCAAAACATTACAAAGCTCTTGACATATCATATTTCATACATTTGATTCAAGCGGATTATGAACTCCCATTTTTACCCCGTATGCAGATTCACATCGGTTACACATCCACTTTTTTACATACTGCCATACTAGTGTCTGATGTATTCTGCTGCCTTTCCCATCCATAAAGCATTATTGTAACTCATTTTACATACAAGAAAAGAGACCAGATACTCATGTTTGTTCCATATTCTCTCATATAATAAGTTACAGAGCCAGAATTAAATGTGGTTGTATCTAATCCTGTCATCTGTATTCTTGTTTTATATCACTATGGTTCATCCATTAATATTCTCAGAGAAAATTGCATTTAACTAAAGCTTTAAAGTGTTAGAGAATCTAAGTAGTCTACAAAAGAAATACAGACAGAAAAGAAGAAATGTTTGTTTCCAGTCATTCTGAGTTATTTATTGACATTAGGAATAGAAGGCACAAAAAGTGGATCAGCAAGTTAGAAGAAGAACTTGGATTCTAACTTGCTCTAGAAGAGCATGGATTTCTCACAACATGTAGAACATGGGCACCACCTTGGCCTTGGACAGCCTGCTGCCTTCACATATCCAGGCCAGAAAAAAATCTCTAACTTGTTTAAGTTTCTTTCACCAAGAGATGAAACAAATCCTAACTTATGAGCACAGGAAGGGTTGATACAAAATGTTTTCCAGCCTTGAGGGTTTTATGATGATCTAGCTCAAGAAAGAGCAATTTTGTTCAATAAACACCAGCTTTGAATATGAAGATCATAAGAAGCATTAATGATGGGGAAATAATTACAAAAATAATGAAACGAAATTACCTCAATGTGGACTTTTTTTTCCATTCTTAATGCAGCCAGCATAATCTGAACACTGTTGTGTCATTCTGTATAACCAATGCATTAGCATAAATAGAACATTCAAGTGCGTAAGATAATTATTCAATTATAATGATCAAAGGGAAGAGGCTGGCTGAAAGCCATCCCTGGTGCTGAATCCCTGCCTAAGAAACTACATTACATTTTAAGAAAGACCAGTCTTGATGCCAATAGCAGAAATGTACTGTTTTCAGAACTATGCATCTACCTTTTTTAATACAACAGAATAAAACATTATCTTTATCTCCTTACAGCCCATTATCCCTAAGGTTTTGAAACTGTTACTGCAAGTCATTAACTTTAGGTGGTTTTAGAAACAGATCTGGAGGCCTGACCTTTCAGTCATAATTGCATGAGCTTCCAAAGATGATGTAGCTATATCCTCCATATCTCTTAGCAACTATATTTGAAATGAAACCATAGGCCTTGGATCTTAATCCTCTGGGGATAGTCCATTGTCTCAGAAATATTTTGATGACAAAAAATAAAGAACAATGTAAATTTTTGAAACATCATAAAGGCCTCTCTCTCTCTCCCATGGTCCAGACGGCACAAAATCACCTAGGAAGCAGCACTTGATCATCTATTCCACACACCTTCTGCAGCAGACGTGGGGAAGCAAAGTTTCGAGCTGCCCTAGGGTTTCCCTGAAGCCAAAAATCTGCCTCGTTCTTCTCTGGGCAGATTTTCAGCAGCTATAGCCCAGTTTAGGGAAGGCAGCTGTTGGGTACATTTGGCCACACACCTAAATGGGAGCCTCCAGCATTTCTGAACTGAAAAATGACATTGCTGAGGTAGTGGGAGAGAGTCTGCACCAATGGGGATTTTGGTAAGAGCTTGAAAAAGCAAATGATTTCTCTAGATTTTTTTTGAAAACTCTTGGTTTAACCTACAATCAGAGACAATCTTATGGACAGAAAATGCTCAGGACTTTGCATTTTGAAAATCTGGGCTTCAGAAAACCTGAGGAGAGAAAGAGAATATTTCTTAAAAATATCTAACACTTAAAATCAAGATGCATGAAAAATTATCACCACTAATACAAATGCAGTGGCTGGCCATCAGCCCCTGTGCTCTTGGTCCTCACAGGCAAAAGGTAATCAGTGCCTTGAATAACAAGCAATCTCAAAAAAGCTTGCCTTTCACAATTAGCATCATGTGTGTGAAGGTGCCATTTTAGTCAGAATAAGTCAGCCTATGCTGAAGTAACAAATAAATCCCAGGTAATTTAACAGAAGTTAATTCAACATTCACTACACAGTATGAAGTGTTTTTCCTTTAGCTATAGAGACAAAAATAGCTTCTGTCTCGTGTGGCTTACCAACCTGTGGCTTCTTGGTCATGTATAAAATCTGCCAACCACAGATACTGGAAAAGAAAGGATAGAGAAAGCACAGTATACACTAAACTATGTTCAGCACAGAAGTGATAATTGTGTGGCCAGAATTACTCACATGGCCATCCTACTTGCAAGGAAAATTGGGAAATATGGAAGACCACAAGTATATCAGCAAGCACTGACTATCTCCAACAGAGCAAACCATGTAGGCTTAGCCTTCAGCTACTCTGCAAAATGATTTTTAAAGGATAATAAGAGGAAAAAATAAACATTCAAAGATTACTCCAAAGAGAGGAAGATAGGGGTGGATGTTTAAATTCTTGAATTAAAAGAATAAATAATATATGTTTAGAAGTATAAAAGAGTAGGATATGTAACATCAGGAACAATTTTTTTAAATATGACAATTACTCTAATTCTTCCAACAGTCTCTCTGGAGTGGGATGGGGGATTGGGAGGGAAAATATAAATGAATCCTCACATAGAACAAAATTTCAGAAATTGTTGCAAAACCCTAAAAGTCTTCACCTGTGCTATTAAAAAGAAAATAAAATTATTTGTAAAGCTTAAGAAAAGATTTAAGGAAAATTTTAAGACTCAAAGAAAAGATGACTCTAAGGTCATCTGAACCCAACAAAACTATTTCTGAGAACAGAATCAAGGAAACATTACAGATTGGTGATAAAAATCTGAATAGGTAAACTTATAGTATAATAAATTTGATTAAGAAATTATAATTACTCACTTAACAAAAACATCAACCACAAATTTCCATTTCATCAAGGCTGATTAATATTCCTTTGTGTAAAGTGCAAGGAATATTACAGGCTAGGTTCTGATTTCATGACATATTCTATGTAGAATTCGCCAACATGCCAGTCTTTGGAAATGTCAACATCACTCTGTTGCCACATAAAAATTTTAAAATTTACAAGAGGAGCTACAGTGTTATAAATGTTATCTTCTTTGCAAAATGAAAGGGCCATATTTGTACATGCAATAATTTAGTTATAATGAATCTCACTACTGTATATAATTAAAATGTACTAATAATAATTAATTAACAATAAAAATAAAATGAAGAGAAAAATTTCAAATAAAAAAAATTGAAATGAATTGAGTTTGAGACTTCAAAATTTTGTGTGATAGGCTTTAGACAAAAATGAAAGACAGTCAAAGAGAGGCCTTAAGCCTTACCAGCTAGATGTAAAATCTAGAATTGCATCTTTTTACAAACATGTCTAAAACTAGAATTGTAGTTGATAATCTACAATTTAGGGGATCTAGAAATTTTGTGAATATCTGGTGAAAGTTATGGAAACTTTCCCCAGAAAAATGCATAAACCTGCTTATACATTATTAAAAAAAAAAAACAGCTGGGCACTGGGCAATGTGGCACATGCCTGTAATCCTAGTGATTCCAGAGGCTGAGTCAGGAGGATAACAAATTCAAAACCAGCCTCAGCAATTTAGTAAGGCCCTAGACAACCGAGACCCTGCCTCAAAATAAAAAATAAAAGGGCTGAGGTTGTAGCTCATTGGTAAAACATCCCTGGGTTCAATTCCCAGTACCCAAAACAAACAACAACCAAAAAAAAAAATACATATGAACCATGCACGGTGGCTCAAATTTGTAATCCCAGAGGCTAGGGAGGCTGGGGAAAGAGGATTACAAGTTTGAGGCCAGCTACAATTTAGCAAGACCCTGAGCAACTTAACCAGACCCTATCTCAAAAATATAAAATGGACTGGGGATGAGGCCCAGTGGTTAAGCATTCATGGGTTCAATCTCTGGTAGCAGGGGAAAAAAAAGAAAGAAAAATGAATAGATCCCTCAAGAGTTTACTACATACATATTATACATATTCTACACTTACATTTCAATATACATATGAAATTCTAGAAAGATATATTCCCCTTATCACATTCCCTAGTTTTAATTTAGTTTGACAGCTAAAGACACAGATAAAAAAAAAGATAAAATTTCCCACTTATAAGTTTAGAATATATCCCTTAGTGGGGGAAATAATCTCCTCAAACAATTGACTCATTAGTCATGAGATGCACAAGCACTATAAACAGAAGCCTCCAACTAACAGTCAACCAAAAGATGTGACCTGTCCTAGAAAGGATCAGACGGACTGCCTAAGCAGAAGTTTGGAAATGGGTCTCTCATGGGCAACCAGTCACACTGACCCAGAGGAAAATAACTGATTAATGTCATGGACCAGCCCAGGAGAAGGTGATAACATTCCTGTGTGAGTGGGAACTTTGACCCCTGACTCCTTCATGCTCCTGAACCAACTCTAAGCACTGAAGAGAGAGGTAAGTGGTGGGAATGGAGAATGGTTTTGACCTATGCGAGAGACTGACATTTCAAATAATCAGTACAGAGTACCACAGAACTTACTGGAGGCAGCTTTGTTAACAAAAAGTGGCTGAGAGATCAGGAAGTCAGACTGAGGCCTTAAGGAATTTTGCTACCAGGCAGAAGGGTGAAGCAGTACCCTGCTAGTGGCAGTTGTTCAGAAAACAAAGCCACTTCCTTTTTATACTTGTGATGAATTGAGACTCTTCACTGAACTTGTCGTATATAAAACACTCATTTAGAAACTTTCCTAAATGAGTATAAGCTTTGCCTCCTTGCTGCTCCTCAATCCAACTCTATGTGCATCTAAGTTTCTATAAGACAGCTAAAAATGACTCATATGGTGCCTTTGATTCCACCTGGTTCTTTATATATATATTTTTTTTCTTTTTTCACAATAGTTATTTTAGTACTTAAAAGCACACAGCTGGAGAACAGTGAAAGCAGGATTTAAAACAAACTCTCAAATTCCTCAAAATTCAAAATCAGGTTTTCTGTTTTTATCTCTAGCTGGTTTCCACTCCCAGGCTATCTTGTTTTCTGTCGTTTTTTTTAAATTTTTTTATTAGTTGCTCAAAACATTACAATGATCTTGACATATCATACATTTGATTCAAGTGGGGTATGAATTCTTATTTTTCCATGTGTACAAATTGCAGTATCACATTGGTTTTATAGCCACGTTTATACATACAGCCATATTAGTGTCTATTGTATTCTGTTTTCTATCTTTTTAAGAGTTCATAACTCACTTGAGTCAAATGTATGAAAGATGATATGTCATGAGCTTTGTAATGTTTTGAACAGCCAATAAAAAAAAAAAAGAATGGATGCAACCCAGTTTCACCCTATCACCTACCTCTTTGTTTTCACTGCCTTTTGCCTTTCTACCTTTGCTCCTCCTTCACCACTGACACTTCTCTTTCCTCTTCCATCTTCACCCACTTTACAACTTGTTCTCTGTCATCAGAAGGGGAAAAAAAAACTGTCACCGATTCCAAACATACCATCAGGAGTGACTCCTACAGGAAAGAAATGAAAACAGGAATTCTCCACGCACAATGGTGAGACACTTCCTCCTGAATTCACAGCTGTTCAGATAACTCTGGTGTTAGTAAGTTTTCTCTCCCCATTTCTGTGAGGGGAGGCTTGTTGAATTGAAGTTGATATTTGTCCTTAGTGTCTGATTTAGGAAATCAGACATCAGAGGAAAACACTGTGAAAGGACTCTTGTCATTATAGAAAAATAAAGGGAATATATCAACTCTCTGCTTGCTAAGAAGTAGCCAGATTAATTAGAAAGGGGCAAAAATGTTTATTTCTCCAGCTCAGCACTCACAGAGTCAGAGATACTCCAGCTTATAGTAAATATAAAGTCTAAAAATAAACCAAAGAAAAGAATAGAATGAATTAGCCTGGAAATTTTGGCAACTTCCCACCACTTAAGTGCCCCAAAAATTATCTCTTCAAGATTTATAAGGAAGAAACTGAGTTATAATGTTGCTCCCACTGTCCACAACCTTGTTCTAATAGAGTCAGACATTGGAAGTACGGAAACTAATATTTGTTGAGTATCGGGCTCTGAGTCAGGTACTGAATTAGGAGTTTTATGAATAATATATCATTTAATTCTCCTCTAAGCCCCCATGGGATGGCATCAAATGTAAAACGTTCTGCACAGCACAGGCAACCATTAAAAGCATGCAAAGAGTGACTACAGAATGAAAGAAAATCTTTGCCAGAAACTTTTCTGGCAGAGGTTTAATATACATAATACATAAAGAACTCAAAAAACTCACTACCCAAATAACAAGTAACCCAATCAATAAATGGGCAAAGAAGTGAATAGACATGTCTCAAAAGAAGAAATACAAAATGGCAACAAACATATGAAAAATGTTCAACATCTTTAGCTATCGGGGAAATGCAAATCAAAACCACACTGAGATTTCATCTCACTCCAGTTAGAATGCCAATCATCAAGAATGCAAATAACAATAAATTCTGGCAAAGATGTGAGGAAAAAGCAACACTTACCCACTGTTGGTGGGATTGTTAATTAGTATAACCACAATAGAGATAAGTATGGAGATCCCTCAAAACACTAAGAATGGAACCACCTTATGATCCTCAGTGATTATCAAAAAGAATTAAAGTCAGCATACTATAGTGATACATGCACTCCCATGTTTATAGCAGCACAAGTCATACTACCCAAGTTATGGAATCAACCCAGGTGCCTATCAACATATGAAATTATAAAGAAAATATGGTATATAGAGAGTTTCATTAAAGAAGAATGAAATTATGTCATTTTCAGGGAAATGGATGGAACTAGGAAATATTATGCTAAGTGAGATTGTTCTGACTCAGAAAATCAAGGGTCAACTTGTTTTCCCTCATATACAGAAGTTAGAGGGGAAAAGAAAAGAAACAAAGGACTGCATGAAAATAGAGAAGAGATGAGTAGACTAGAAGATGAGGGATGAAGGAAAGGAGGTCAGGATGGAAGTGGGGGAATCACAGGGAATTAAGCCAACCAAATTATGCATTGTGCATGTATGAATATATCACAATGAATCTCATTATTATATGTAATTATAATGTACCAATTTAAATAAACCACGAGGTTATCTGCATTTTCAGAGAATAAGCTAGTTCATGAAATCAAAATATAGATCAGCCTGACCTCATAGGCCCCACACTTTTTTTCCTTTTTTTTAACCAATGTTATGGCTTAGATATGAGATGTTCCCAAAAAGTTCATGTGTAAGACAATGCAAGGAAGTTCTGAGGTGAAATAATGGGGTTATGAAATCCTAAACCTAATCAGTGCATTAATCCACCATCCGTTGATATGAGTTAACTGGTTGGTAACTGTTGGCAAGTAGGATGTGCCTGGAGGAAATGGGTTACAAGGGGCATGACCTTGGAGCTTCTGTGGTCTGTGATAAACAGAATGTTCTTTGCTTCCTGATTGCCATGTCCTGTTTTTCTCCTGCATACCCTTCTGCCTTGTATTCTGCCTCCTCTCAGCCAAGAGCAGTGGAGCTGGCCATCTAGGGACTGATACCTCTGAAATTGCAATTGCCAAAATAAACTTTTCCTCCTACGTTGTTCTTGTCAAGTCTTTCAGTGGCGGTGGCTAAAAAGCTGACTAAGACAACCAGGTACCAACTCTGACCTCAAGGTATTTATCGGTGAAAAGAGCAGAAATTGTGTCATTTATTCACCACATCATTTTTTTGGAAAAGAAACCCAGCTGACCCAAGTCAGATGTTCATGAATAATAAAAAGTCTTTGCCCTAGCCATTGACATTTCAGGGTATATTTCTTGCTCCAGCTTAGCTTAACCTATCACAGTTACTACAGTGATTGATATGTCATTTTTAGTTGACTAAGAGAGGTAATGCAGGAAGAAAAACAATGGCACAGGAATGAAGACCTCCAGAACAAAATCAGTAAAGGGGCTTAGCCATCTTGACTGGGGAAAGAAGGCAGCAGAATATCTTTTTGACAAAAATAAAATAGGATTTTTAATTAAAGTTATTGAAAAGTAATAGGAGACCATATCGCTTCTTTTGAATAGATCTGAAACCTTTTCACTACCTTCATTTATCTTAAGTGAAGATTGTGGATGTTTCATTAAGTCTTTAACTGCCAAATGTATTAGCCAGGGTTTCCCAAAGAAACATAAACAATGGGAAGGAAAGAAAGAATAGAAGGAAGGGAGAGAAGGAGGGAGGAGGGAGAGAAGGGAAAGAGAGATGGACGATAGATAACAGATAAACAGATGGTGATGATGATGATGATGATACATACATACATACATACATACATATATACATACATGATTATGAGGGATTGACTTGTGTGATTTTAGAGGTGGAGAAGTCCCACAGGTGGGGGATAGAAGGGATAATAGTATAAGGCCAAGTTTAAAGGCTTGAGAACTGAAGGTAAGAGAAGTGACTCACCTCAGAGTAAATTTGCCTTTACTCTGCCCTTTTTTTCTATTTAGGGCTTCAGGGAATTGGATGCTACCTGCTCATATTGGTGAAGAGAATCTTCTTTCTCAGCGTACGGATCCACATGCGAGAACCCTCACAAATCTAAAAATGATATTTTCAGTTTTCTGAACATATCCAAACCCAGTCAAATTGACACATAAACTTCACTATCACAACAGGATAAATAAATTATACACATACCCCGCATGTGTATCCATTCTCTTTGCACAGAGTGATGTGCAAAAAAACTAGGCCACAGATGTAAAGAGTGTAAAGAGACATTTTCTTTTTCAGTAGAAAGGTACTATGAGATGATTTTAAATATATGTGTAAATTATCTCTTCCTTTCATGTTATGTAGATAGTCAATCCATAGAGTTTACTACTCTATGTCTATTACAAGCCTGAGATAACAAGTTTGATAATCTAACATAATCTAATACACAATAAATTAAAATTTCTCCCTTTAAAATGAGCTATATACCCACTCTTCAAATATTTAAATACAAATAAAAATTATCAGAGGAAAAAATAAGTGTTGAAAAAAATTTTGAAGTTAGAAAAGATTATCTTCAATGTCCCACTTTTTATTTAGACATCTTTCCTCAAGTTTTTCACCTTTACTCCTCCCTCAAATACACTAAAACCTCATTCCCCTCCTCATTCTCACCATCTCCATATAAACCATCTCTGTGGATACACTAGCCACACCCACCCCCAACCAACTGGACCTCAGGTCCATGCCCCAGGATCAATCACAGGTAGCCCTAAGCCCATGTTTCCTGGGTGCCCATGAATTTATATATTACTGTTCCAAGTTAGGGTATTTATTTGTATGTTACCTACAGTTAACTGATAATTCTTTTGGCAAGGGTTTAAAAATATACCTAAATCTGCAAAGATGAGATATGTAGGTATTTCTAGCATCGTGGTGGTGTAATACTGGATCTATACAGTCCGGTTCTTTGTCTTAAGAATTCTAGGAATGAAATCCATAGACACAAGGGTGAGAGCAAAGTGACAGGCTTTATTAGTGTAACAGAAAGAAAGAAAGCAAAGCTCCTGAAGGGGAGTGATCCCAAGAGAAGAATGCCAAGGGGCATCTGTTGTCTAGGGGTTTTTAAAGTCATATTTGATGGTCTAGAACAGGTGATTTGTTGGAGACAGAATGGACCAATCAAGCTCTCTAAATCTCTGAGTTTAATAATATGCATTTATAGTAAAGGCAAAGTTTCCAGGGTCTGAGGTATATTTTGAAGTATGTACTTAAAGTGGCTCTCACTCAGAAGTGCATAATTTCAATCCCTTATTTACATAATTATGAGGACAGGTCTCACTCAGTGGTTTTTGACATGTCTTTCAAAAGGAGGAAGCATTTCAGGTAGAGGTCTGCTTGCAGTCAGCCGTTACCAGAGGCAAGGGTAAGGGTAACTAAGGGCTGTTGCAGCTGTGAGGAACAGAAGCAGGTATTCTAGGTCAGAATAAGGCATTGAGTTTCACACAGGTAAGGAGTACCAAGTCACAGGATGTCTTTGAGACCTGCTGTCTCCCTTCAGGTTGGCATGCTGTGCTGCTGCCCTACTGTCCTTCTCCAAGGCCCTCATCCTGGATGCCATGGGAGATCTATCTTCCTGCCTCAGTAGGCCAACAGAGGAATGATTCTTCAAGAAGTCCTTTGTCAGCTGCCAGATGATATCACATGTGCAACTGCCTTCATGTGAACTTATTGCCCCTCCCAGAGAAAGCTGATGCTCTCCTCCACATAAGCTGTGCTCCATTAGAGCCACAGAGCCACTGTATCAGCTCTAGCTCAGCCCCTGGAAACTTCACCTTTAATAGAAATGGAAAGTAATCATATTCTAAATTCCCTTTAACTGCATTTAACTGCAGAATCATTCCCTCCTCCCCTCTAAACCCCCCATAGACCCACAATCCCAGTAGGATCCTTCACTCCAGTCCCTTTACCCAACAATGCTCTTAAATACATTTCCTGTGGGTCTTAAGTACATACTTCAAAATATACTAGAGTTCAAGCATTGAATTCATTTCACATTAGTAGTGGACAAGAAATGTGTCTGGGGGGCGGGAGTGGGGAGGTTAATCTTGAACTGAAAATTTAAAAGAATAGACACAATGTAAAAAAAAAAATCTGGAGAGCCTGAAGTCAGGAATAGGAAACTAGATGACTGAGCAGAAAAGAGGGCCCCTGACAACCAGGCTAACTACTTGACAAATTTGCCTCAGGCCAGCCCTTCCCAGACACAGGGAATATGTCTTGTTCCATTACTGTCAAACATTCAAATCACTTTTTAAGATGCAACTCTAAAGATCACCTTGTTTGGCTTCTTCAGTCCTTCATTCTTTTGCTTATTCATTTAGTTCTGCACATGTGAAGGACCAATGGAAAATGCATGGTGTTGCAACAAGAAGTACCAAAGTAAGTGCTATAGGGAGTTTGGACCTTCAGAGTCCAGGCAGGGATCTTGTGTAAATCTTTAGGGTTGCAGCAGTTCCACTCTTGGTAACAGGAGAAGGAAAGAAGAAATGGAAAGGGAGACACTCCAAGGGGCAGAAGTAGAAGAGAAAGAACTGAAAATATGCCTTCCTCTCAAAATGCTCAAAATCAAATTGCAGAGATCAGAAAGAAAAAAAAAAGGTGAGAAACATCCAGTGAAAAAATGAATTAGAGTAGATAATAAGCTCCAAGAGTTTCAGGCAAAGAAGAAATCAGAAAAGTCAGGTAAAATGTAGGAAGATTGCTGAAAGGAATGAGACCTCTGTAGAAGTTTGAACTCATGGTCAGGCTCATGAATTCAAAATTAAATGTATTTTATCATTGCTTCTATGACCTTGATTAAATAGTTTTCAACTATCGAATATATATAGAGAGAGTTTCAGCTTTCTCCAATCCCAGTAGAGCATAAACCTTTTGGTTTCCCTTCAATAAAACACACAAAAGTAGGAAGTTAATAAAAGGTGTATTTTTTAATTTGTCCATAAAAGGTCCAGAGGCAAGCCCCCAGAGCTTTATCATGGGAGAGCTTTAGATGTTTCTGCTGAGCTGGCAAAATGCCTTAGAGCATGCTGACTATGTGTTCATAAAGTTCACGCTTTAAGATAGAGAAGTTCAGTGTGTTGTCCACTCTTTTTTGTGAACCAAAAGGTATGGGTACACTTCATATCACATTTTATCATCATTCTCAGTCATCATCCTGAGTACCAGCACCAGGAAATAAATAATATATGGATCAGAAGATCTCTGTGGTAGGAAGTCAAGGTCAGGTTTGAAGATGTAACAAACCAACCCCCTGAACTCAGCCAATACTAGGATCGCAGAAGCAGATGAATTGACTTAACCAAAATAAGAACAGTCAGCATTGAAACCGAAGGTAACAGAAGTGTGAGAACAGAATGTCACAAGTGAACAGAGGTAAAAGCAACAAGATCCTTGAGTGCTGTCTCTCTTCTTTGGGAGAGGTGATCGACAGCTTAGGTAACTTATCATAGCCTACCTGCCAGGACCATGAATGTCAGAAGGCTATTTTGCACTGCTTGGCTCAAACTTCCTCTTGAAACTTACTAGCTACTGTGCTGTTGCTCCCCTTGATACTGACCTAGCAAAGAGCATCTAGAATGCTCTATTGAGGAAACACAAAATCTCTCTAGGTCTACCATGGTACGCTGATCACACAGTAGTTTTGAAACCTAAAGGATGCTGAACAAGTCTTTTTAAAAATTCTGTTTTTTGCGCAAGTTGTACAGTGGCATAGAGGGCTCAAAAGAAGGGAGTTTGGGAGGAAGGTAAGACAAGATGTCACCTATGAGACTTGGAACTGAAAGAAGCAGAGATGACGACAGGCAGATGACAGGGGCTCAAATCCTCAATATGTCTCCAAGTATGGAGGACCTCAGAATCAACCAAGGGCATTATTAAAAATACCAACAGTCTAGACCCTACTTTCTTTCTCTACTCAACAAGAATACCTGGTTATGGGCCTACAAATTGCCTTTTTAGAAGTTTTTCCCATCGTGTCCCCTTAACCCCACTCCACTAACCTAGGAAACTCTATTCTTTTCTTTCTTCCTCATATTAGTCACCTTCAAGGGAGACAGAAGTTAAATCTGCAGTTTACTTGATACTGTGGATAAAAGGACAGATTACTCTCACAGAAGAACAGGAAATCAGGAGTCCAAGCAACCCTGAAAGCAGGTATTGGTCAACTGCAGAATCCCTACACCATGAAAAGTAACTCCGGTAGGATCTGAGCTCTTTGAAGTCGGCCAGCAGGGTTCCCAGAGTATGGTGGGACTCAGCAGGTACTTAGTAAGTGTGGAGAGAAAGAAAGCAAAGGAAAGAAACAGAGTGGGGAAAAGAAAAAGATATGCATAGAACATTGCCAACCTTAATCCTGTGTTAATTTTCATCCTAAAATCAGTCTGGGTTAGACCCCAGTTCTATCTCACTTGCAGTCAACCCCTTTCATTTTCACTTGTGATCAGGAAATTCTTCACCTGTTGACTCTGATGAAAGTCTCTTGACCTACTGAGTTAAGACATCTTCAGTCCATGTAAACTGCCATTCCCTCTGATTTTCCAATCTGTTAGATTTTTTAAAGACAAAGCACTTTTCTTCTATTAAAAAAAAGCATCTGGGAAGTACACAGAGTACAAGGTGTGGATCAGCTCATAGCAGTGAACCTCATCTCCACTCTGTACACCAGCCCTTTAATTTCTTGAAGACTGTACTACTTCCCTTTGCTCTGGGTATGTGTGGCAGGTAGAGGGAACAGAGAACAGAGCGGCAAAGGCTTCTGAGACATTTTACAGATTGTTCACCCTCTCTATCCTACAGGGCCTCTCGCTTTTTCAGTTGGCTGTGAAACTGGAAGACCTAACTTACACCATCTTTACTGCCAGTGACACTCATTTTTAGAATTTCCTCTTCAACTACTAAATGCTATAGTACCACTGTTTCTTTAAAAAAAAAAAAAATTCTGTACCACTGATGTACCACTGATATTAGGCTGTTGAAAACAAGGGAAGCGGGAGGGAGAGACACAATTTTCTATTTCAACTTCTTAGTAGTAAATTTTAAAAACACAAAGAATGAAATAATCTTTAATCTTCCCACTTACTAATAACCACTGTTCAGAAGATCTATGTGTTTCCATCATAAAATCTGTAAATATTTGCATAACTCCTAACTTTTTTTCAAAATTAGAATGATGTTATATATTCTCTTTCTTCTTCTTCTTCCATATAGAGTAAATGGGGACTATTTGGCTATGCTCATTAAAGTCTTACATGATTTTTATAGGCTATATAATATCCTAGCATACAAAGGTATTTAGCCTATCTCCTTTTGGAAATTTGAGTAATTTCTAATTAGTCACTATGATTTTTTAAATACCTGGAATAAACATCTGGATTTACAAGCAAGGCGGTTAGACACAATTTGGATCATTTCTTTAGAAAAAATTTCCTGAAGAATTGCTTGGTAGGATTAACCATTTTTATGGCTTGTGATGACTATTGTTACATCATTCCTCATAGGTTATGAACATTAAATTATCATTAACATTTGGGGTACTTTCCCTTTTTCCTCACTCTCACAAATACCAAAAATTATATTAACAAATTTTTTTTTAAAGAGAGAGTAAGAGAGGAGAGAGAGAGAGAGAGAATTTTTTTAATATTTATTTTTTAGTTCTCGGTGGACACAACATCTTTGTTGGTATGTGATGCTGAGGATCGAACCCGGGCTGCAGGCATGCCAGGCGAGCACGCTACCGCTTGAGCCACATCCCCAGCCCATTAACAAATTTTTTACAAATTTTATAAACAACAAAAAAAAATGATCTTAATAACATTTTTTGTCATTTTTTGCCAATTTTGTACCAATGTCTTATATTAATTTTCCTGTTTTTTACCTTGTGTGCTTTGATCTATTAGCCCTTTTGTAAATAGTAATAATCCAACTCACCAAATTATATATGGCAAATACTTGTCCATTTTTAAGTTTAACATTTTGTTCATAAATCTGCCAATTGTTTGTGTAATGGTTTTTGCCTTTATTTTTAATGTTGAAAAAAAGGTATTTTTATTACATAGTTACCAGTATTTTTTTAAATATTCATGTGATTATTCCTTTACATTTGACTCTTTAATGCAATGTTAATTCATTTTCATATATTGTGTGCTATAGGATTGGACATTTTTTCTATATACTTAACTAATTGCATTTATTTGTATACTATAAGCTAACAAATCCTTTAATTATTAATTAGAAATCACTCTTGAATCACATTTAAATTCTTATACATGTAAATGTCTGTTTTGAGTTGTTTTCTATTTAATTACTTTATTTTTGCTTCAGTGCACAAATTTTATTTTTTTAATATTTATTTATTTATTTTAGTTTTAGGTGAACACAATATCTTTATTTTATTTTTATGTGGTGCTGAGAAACGAACCCAGTGCCTCACGCATGCTAGGCAAGCACAATACCACTTGAGCCACATCTCCAGCCCCACAAATTTTATTTTAACCTTAAAATACATTTTACTATCTTGTAAGATTGCACCTACTACAAGTTTCAAGAAAAGGTTCTTTTGAAATTTAACTGGAATCACATTAAACTTATATAAATGTAGAAACCCACAATACCTTTACAAATTGAGGATCCCCATTGATATTTCATTTTTGTTCATTTAGTAAAATCATCTTAACAGCTTCCATAGCATTTTGTAGTTTTCTCTATCTAGGATTTGCATCAAATTTCTAAAGTTTAGCTATTCTATATTTGAACTGCTTACATGGATAACATTTTCCCTTATATCTTTGAAGCAGTGATAGATGTTATACAAAAATCATTGAGTTTCCTATATGTATTCTAGAGTCATTTGGCTTTTTGCACTCTTATTACTCTGTTCTGTTTTTCACAGCTCCTCTTATCCTCCATGTCGCATTAATGATTCACCCCTTTGTTCTCTCAGCATTCCATAAAACAAGAAAAAAAATGCTGCAGACTTTTGTAGTTTGGGGAGTCTTTTGTCAGTAGCACCCAGGGAAGATGGCTTAATGGAGGTATATCTTTAATATGAACATATCCATGAGACAGAAACACAAAATGAACATCCCCATCCTTTTTCCCCCCTCACCCTCAATCACACTGACAATCTGCAGATTTTTCTCTGACAACTCCCTCTGCCTAGAACTCTCTCCCTCTAATCCATTTCTGCTCTATTTATCCCTTTAACTCCTGTTCATTTTCTCCTAGAAGGCTTCTCTCTCCTTTATTATAAAGCTCTCTACATATTTCTATCCATGCCAAAATCTAAAACAGGAAAATAAGATACCCAAAAACTACCACTGTATCTGGCACACAGTAGGTGCTCAGTGTTTGTTGAAATGAACTGGAGTGAGACATCTAAGCAAATTAATAAGAAAGAATCCAGAGAAATAAGAAACAAAACTCTCATATCCTCAGCCATATTGGCATTGCAAAAATAATAAAAAGCTTTTCCATTTTCTTATTCCATTTTTTTTAAGCTAGTGTTTGCTTAAGTCACAACCACCTGCTGCTCTGCAGCTGTATCAGGGAATAAGTTTGTGCTCTAAATTACTAACTCAGAGCTTCCCAGTGGCTTTTCTACTAACGAGCTGCCAAGTCCAGAATGATGGGGTTTCTGTTTTAGCTGACAACCAAAACAAAATCTGGCTGCTCTGAACAGGCTCTTTCACTCCACCTGCTGCTTCTACAGCTAAAGTAGAGAATGACATATGAATTACCAAAGCCCAAGGCCAGAACTCTGATGGAAGTACACAGATTTCAACACAAGGCCGTGACAAATCACGTGCATGCTATATATTAATTCCTTTAAAGACTACCAATGTAAAATAGGTGGAACATTTAAAAGCTATCCATGATGATTCCTGTCCAGGAACCTACCTTTGATGAAAGTACCAAGAGCTTGGATTAAGAAGGCCTCAGTAATCCACCAGTTTTTCCACTTTTCAGTCTCACTCATGAATCTTGCTACCCACTAAGTCTGAGTCAGAAGATACTGATAAAAGTTTGGGTAAAACTTTAATCATCACAGCATTTGAACCCCAGGAAGCTCTATACTAATTGTACTTTTTTAGTCCCAATTCAGAAAACTTGGTAGCTGTCTTCCCAGACAATTCCAAATTATAGGTGGGAAATTCTCTATTACATAGGGAAGAATAGGGGAAAAAAAAAAAAGGTTATCCAAATATATTTCCAGGGTAGCTCTCTTTTAGAAAGTGCTCTCATTGTAACAGGGATATCAGAAAATGCTACCAATACAAAAAGAGCACAGAACCTGGGCTCTGTCATCCTTTGGAATATCTAATCCTCAATGAATTTCTGAGAACATATCTCCAAATTTTCTCCCTTCCCAACAAAATGACAAGACTACCTATTCCATGTACGGTGCCCTCCATTACAGACATTTCAATTAGCTTCAGATTTTAGAAAAAGGAGACATATAGTATCAAAAATGCACTAATACTAATAATAGTATTTAAAATGCTACTGATAGAAGCATATGCTTGCCTACAAAGCCTATCTTCCTAGTTTAGTTGTTTGGGCTAAGCAATTGATTTAATTAGTTTGACAGAGATATATGCACATATTTTGAATGTTTTCCAAAGTATAATCTTTAATGTAATCTCCCCTAATTATTTCTTTACTGCTAAACTGTGTTTTGGTTACTGACAGATCTAACTATAGAATTGATTCCTTTTCCAAAACTGTTCATTTGTGCCTAATATTGTTTGAATTAGGTTTGTAGCAGTATGTAGTCTACTACATAAGTTTAATAAAGGTCAGTTACTAAAAACCACTGCTGCTTAGAACAAAGTAATGTTTGTTTATTTGTTTTTGTTTTATAATGATAGAAAGAATAGAGATAATAAATTTTTAAAAGTAAGTATTATAAAGTGCATGAACAAATACGATTCATGACTTGGAGAAATGTGCCTGAGGCCCCAAATCTGAGTCCATTTATTCCTATTTTAGAGACTATTTTAATAAATTTAGCCATTTGGTATCTTTAGCTATACTTGATTTTCGTCAGGAAATTAGGAGGGTTTTTTGGTAAACAAATTGATAAGTCACTGCTGTCCATAATAATAAACAAAAACATGTATGAAAAACAGGCAGGAGAAACCCAGCAGCAAAGCAGTCTGCACCTACTGTGCATACATCAAGGGTTAGCAGGAATTGTCCTACACTGTTCCAAAAACAATGCAAAATAAAACAGATGGTGCTCCCTGCTGCCTATTCAAGATCATATAAGATTTCACACAAACTTCGCTTTTTAAATACTGTTTTAAAAATAATGAATAAATAAATACTGGAGTTTATAAACCTTTCTACTCTCAGAAATCACCCATCAAGCTTACTTGAATATTTAGCCTCCTAGCTCCTGCTGGTCGTACTCTGTTGATGCCAAGTAAGCAAAACCTCTACTGCAAGGATGTGTGTGTGTGTGTGTGTGTGTGTGTAAGACCAACCTTCTTGCATTTAAACTCCAGTGACTCTTAACTGAACAAACCTGAAAACCCATCTTTAAAATGGCGATGAGAACTACTAATAATCAGCCTCACACGTTCATTCACTTTCTCATTCTCTCTCCTCTTCTTTTTTCTTCGCAAATGCTCAAGTTATCAGAAGGGATAATGATGCAAGAGTGGGAGAAACATTTGCCCTCTCCCCCTTACCTGCCTTTCTGTTTTTGTGAAAAAGAGTGGCCATCCCCTCCCCAAAGCCACAAAGTTGGAAGAGAAGGGGCGAATCCAGTTTCCTCTCTCATTGCGGTCTCCTAAGGGGAGGACTCGCTCCTGTGCTTGGGGAGGGTTGTCACTCACTGGGGCCTTAGCTGTTCTAGAGGGCGGGGCCGGGCATAGTCTATGCACATGCGCCTTTGGGGCTCTGGATTTCTGTTCTTGCTGCCACCTGTGGGTGCTTTATCTTCCATCAGGTTTCTTGGTCCGAATTTCAATACTGCAAGTAAGTGGAGTGTCCTATGGGTGGAGGAACTGTGCTGCTTTCTAAGTGCCCTGATAGGTTTGAGTGTGTGAAAGGTGTTTACAGCTGGCTGGGAGATAGGAGTAATTCTGCAATCACCCAGATGTGAGCCCAAGATTTTAATCACCGCCTGACTGGTGATCTTGGTGACAGTGTTAGTAATTAGAATCCAGAGAGGTAAGAATTAGGCTCCCATAAAGGCCAGGTCTTTCAAGGCTTTCACTGGGTAGGAGGCAGCGAGGTATCTAAACTAGGGTCTTCTCCGTCCAGATCCAGCCTTCTCACGTGTTACATGCCACATGGGGTAATCAGGACCAAGTTTGTAAGAACAGGTGAGAGTGAGAGAAGTGCAGTGTCCCATTTCTCCCGATTATTATTTTTTCTATGACATGAGTCCCTGGTTAAAACAGAGTTTCCAATCTTCTGAAAGAAAAGATTATTTTAGGGCAGTGGTTCTAAGCCAGGGGTGATTTTGTTTCCCACTACCACCCACGCCATCAACCACTGGCCATTTGGCAGTGTCTTGAGCCATTTGTGGTTATCATCCCTGAAATGCACAGGAGAGCCCCCCAAAAGAAAAAAAAGAAAAAACTGTGGGCCCAAAATGTCAGTAAGGCTGGGTTAAGAAGCTGTGTATAAGAGGCTCAAGGAAGCAGGGGAATTAATATAAATGCAGAACAACACATGAACACATCAGAACCTCAGACTGGTGAGAAGGAAAACCACACCTGTACTGTGATTATTGTCACTTTATCATCAGTGTCTCATGCATCTGTCAGCCTAGGCAAGTCAGCACCAAAACTCTCAGGTGGCCAAAGCTTGTATTTGCCCCCTTTGCTCTCTCTCCTCCACCCCATTCAAGGTCCTCAGTCCATCTGCTGCTTTTCACCAATCTAGTTTGTGTTTGGGGACGCTAGAGTTTCTCCTCACCTAGAATCAGTCCTGTCCAGTCCCTGAACCAATCTTCTGGCAGAAGAGAAGGCAAAGAGCAGGAGAGTGAAAGCAATAGCTTGTACATCTACAGAAACTTCCTGTAAGGAATGCCTGTTTGCTAGCTATCTGCTTTACACATTGTAGTTCACAAATTCAACAACAATCCTATGAGACAAGTATGATTTCCATTTTAAAGTCAAAGAAACTAAAGCTCACAGAAGTTAAATAATATGCCCACTTTCTCAAAGATAGCAAGAAGCCAACATCCATATTGGTTCTGGAGTAGTTGCAAAGAATGCCCTTATCCACACTTACTTTGTACCTGACTTTCCTGTTCTAAAGTCATAGCAAGTTGGATATAAGCCATTTTTCGATTTATATTTTAAATTATTGGAAATAAATCCACAAGCCAAAGAAATTTTCAGTGTCTTCTTTAATCTGTGTTTTAGTTAAAGTCCTTTGATTGTAAGTTACAGGAACCAATTTGATCTAGATAAAATAAATTGGGACAATTTATTACAGAGATGTAGGTATACTCACAAACATGAACCAGATAAAAAAAATAAACAACTGAAAAGTTGTTTCTCACTTTAATTCTGGATAAACTTTCTTAGCTTCCTCATTTTCTCTTATTAGAGAGACATATGGTTACCCTCCAACCTGTGACTATACATATTCCAATTGCATTGTTTTTAGTCCATTCTCATTCATATTCATCGCCCCTCCCAATTTGAGATATATTTTAACTCCTGAAATCCTTTCCAATGGATGAGGAGAAGATAGTAGTTCTCAAAAACAATAGTTCTCAAGGTTCGTGGACTGGGCTGGCCAATATGAATATGAATATCTAATACAATATGAATATCTAATACTCCAGAGCTCTCTGGGGAGCTAAACACCAACCAAGAACTGATTAGTTTGGTTTGTCACTTTATAAAGAATTGTGTAAAGCCATTGAAAGCACAATTTACCCAGGCAAAGGAGTTGATAATAATTTAGTCCTGTTCCCTCTAAATTTTGATAAGTAAACTAAACAAATCAGTGTACTACTTAGAAGGTCCCTGTTTCCTGATCTAGTGAGGCTGTGAGCGGCACTACTTCCCACTTCTTCAGAGGTTTATTTATTGCTTGAACTCATGTAGAAGCTAATGGTCCCATTATTGTAAATTAGCCCTGAGTAATTCTTTGAAGGGAGCAGGGGTTGTCTAAAAATGGACAGTTTTCTCTCTACTGGAAATAAAAGTTTCACCTTCCATAAAAAAGAACTTTAATTGACTATTTAAATGCAACCTGATGGTAATTGTACTGAGAAACACGAGTCCTTGTCCTATTTCATGATACTGCCTTATTTATTTTTAACACAGATGCATGCCAACCCAGAGATGAGAAACAAGGACAAACAGACAAAAAGTCTCACTTGTAGGATTTGAGATTCACACAGATAGCCATGTTGGTCAAAACTGTCACATCATGCCCTGCTTCCTCCCTCACCTCACTTTCAGATTGGCCTTCTAAGCCAGTCTACTCCTTAGCTGTTGCAAAAATAAATGGAATTAACCTGAATGCCAACAAATGGTATTGAGAGAGAGAATAAGTGCATTGAATAAAGGATAAGTCAGGGCAAGTGAAGACACTTTCTCTTCTACCCCATAAAATGCAGATGGCTGAAGAGCTGCTGCAGATATCGTAAAGTGGCTATATTTTTAGCCCCTACTCATTATGGCTTTTAGTGAATAGTCTCTCTGTTGTCTTAAGCCATTCATCTTTGGAGAAATATGACCCTTTTTCTCTATTTATTTATCTCTTTAGAAATGGGGAAACATAAACTGTTGCACTATAATAAATTTTCTCACTTTTAATAGTTCAAATGGTTGAACAGTAAAATGAAAGTCAGGCATTATTTTTATTCCTTGGATTTTTTTTTGTCATTTTGAGTATCCTTAGCACCATTTAATGTCATGATCCCTAAGAATAGCCTCAATTTGATTATCTGTCTTCTGAAGATGGTTTTCTTAAACTGCAGACGTTTAAAAGTGGACCAGAAAAGATTAAGCAGAAAAAAGCTTAATCATCCCCTGTGTCTGCAAGTAAACAGAATGAAGGTGGTTTTTTAGGTGCCTGATCTGTAGCCCACTCATGTCAATTCAAAATGTAGAAAGCAAAACAGGGAAGATGAAAGTTATCCCAAAACAACAGTGTTTTCTAGGATAACCACCAAACAATCCCAAATTATTCTACACATTCAACATAATTGGAAAATAAACAGAATTTTGAATGGACCAAGAAAATGATTTATTAATATTTTTGCTATTCAGGCATAGAGTTGATTTTGATATAAAGAGACTGGTACTGGGTTTAGACAAGCCACTGCCCTGGTTTCTAAGAATTATAGCACGAGAAATGTTCAGAGTAAGGTATACTCTATTCCTGGACAGAGCTTCTATCTGAATTCCCTCCTCCTTTCCTATCCCAAAGATGAGCCAAAGGTTCCCTTTTCACCCTTAAATTCAGCAATGCACGAGGAGGAAACTCCTAAGAAGAAAATGTTTGAGGAAGAAAAAGAGTAAACATGAAAAAGAAACAACCCCACTAAAGCATTCAAGCTAAAACCTTCCTAAACACAAAAAAGCCACCACCCCATCCCCAAAGCCAAATTTTCCCATTAATCAAGATGTCTGAGACTCGTGTTTCCTCACAATGCTATTAAAAATCCCATATAAAAACCTCCTGCTATCCAGGATAAATGAGGGAGGAAAGATATATCTTTCTCACTCTCTAGGAATTTCCTATCCCTTGATTTTTTTTCCCTGTATAACTCACAAACTTACAATGAATTGACCCATGTTCTGGGGTAACATTTTCTCATGAGTCACTTCTAGTGTATCATCAAAATAACATCTCCCTTAGATTCAGTCTGTCTCTTATAGATTATAGACTTTCATTTCATACTAGGTTATAATGTATCTGTAGACAGAACCTTTTTGCTCCTGCACTCCCTGGTTAATAGCATGAACTGTGAATTCAGACTATCTGGTTGACAATCATGAGCTAAACTCTGCCTCCTAATTTTGATGCCATACCCTTCCTATGCCTCAGCTTCCTCATCTGTAAAAAGAATGGGGATATTGCTGGTAACTGCCTTGAAGCAAGGTGGAAAGGATCAATTGGGGCAATTTCTGGTTATACAGGCACTTGAGTGGTATCTCAAAAAATTTAAATGTCATTTTAAAGTACCTCCTCTTATTTATGGTTGCACTTCCTGAATGAAATGTTGTGTGTATTAATCCCCTCTGAAATTACAGAACTTTTCTATTTTTGATGCCTTCAGAAACTTAGAACTTAGGGCTCTATATGGCACAGAATTAGTGGTTACTTAATGTCAGTATTATTTCCTGAGAATGGTGCCATGTAATGGTGTCCATTAGTTTTGATAAGTCAATGAGCCCTAAGAAGCATTTGAATTCTCTTTCAGAAGAAATATGATATTATTGAAGAAGACATTGGTTAGTCTAAGAGGACCTTTTGTGGCATTAAAAAAAATGGCAAAATATGCAAAAATTCCTAAAGATTTTCAACCCCTCCTAATACATTCCATTGTTTCCCTGAGGCTTTGTTTATGACCATTTAGAACAAAAAAAAATTCCTTGAAGGAAACAAAAAAATTAAGAGTTAGTACAAAGAAAATGTGAAAAGGGAAAATTTTATCTTTCGCAAGCATTCTTCCTGTCCTGACTAGCCTGAAAAATCATCCCTACCCAGGAAAGAAATGAGGTACAGAGAAAATTAAGAATGCAAGCAGAAAGTTGATTTGGGTTTTACAGGCACTCGAGTGGTATCTCAAAAAATTTAGAGGCCATTTTAAAGTACCTCCTCTTATTTATGGTTGCACTTCTTGAATGAAATATTGTGTGCATTAATCCCCTCTGGAATTACAGAGCTTTTCTATGTTTGATGCCTCGAGAAACTTAGAACACAAACACCAACGAAAGAAAAATATATGGAAAGACATAAATTAGACTTTTTTCCCCCACTGGGATGCATCCATGCATCATAGCTTATAAATTTAGATTATATCTCTGCTGCCATCGTGTGATAGAATGGTTTTTAGTAAAGATAGCCTTAAAGGGGAGCCAAAAACTCAGAACACAAGGAGCTTTCAAGGAAAAAGCTGCATTCTTCTTTCCCCTAACTTTCAAGCAATGTCACACTGATGGCTTGTGAATAAAGTTTAAGAAGCACTCTATCCGTGAAGTTGCAGAGCAAGAAAGAAGAATAAAGCACTCTAAAAAGAATATGATGATGACATCCAGATGTTCTTCTCAGTCTTGTGTCATGCAGGAACCGCCCTATCTTGCCTCACTTTAGATCTCAAAGCTTAATTTTAGAATGATACGACCACCCCTCTCCCAGGCTATCCATCCCCCAGCCTAGAACTCTCTGCCCCTTAATGAGCTTAGGTAATGCCTATGGCACTATTGCTTCCTATATTCCCAGATATATCTCCCCACTAGACCTGGGGAGCCCCATTCGTATTCATTTTTCTTTCTCCACCTTGACCTCTCTCATATAGGAGTTTATTTTTTAATCACTTTTGAGTTGCCTGGAAGTCTGAAAAGTGTGTCTCTTATATACTTTTACAAATTGTTGAATGTGGAGGCAATTTTTGTCCTGACTCTGATCCTCTGCTTGTAAACCTCTCTCATCCTGTGCCTGAAAGAGATCTCATATTTCCCAACTTTGGAATCATTGTGCATTGTGTGAAGCTTGTCTTTGGTGCCCTCCAGTGTTGCCCTTGTTTTCCTCTCACCAAGCCCTAAAACCATTCCAGGATTCCACTGCCCGTAAAATGCTCCTTGCTGCTCTACTCTCTTTAACCCAAACCAGTTCTCTCTACTCTCCTGCCAAGCCTCTTCTCAGAACTCATCCTGTCTTAGGAAGAGAAACTTCCATCAAACTGCTGACGCAGACTGATAATGGATACTCTGTTTTGTCTCTTGCATGGAGTATTTGAATTCAGCACAGGAAAATGAACTTCAATAAATATCCAAGGTTATGGTTTAGATACCAGGTGTCCCCCAAAAGCTCTGTTAATGCAGGAATATTCAGAGGTAAATGATTAGGTTGTGAGAGCTGGAACCTAATTAGTCTATCCTAGTTTGAATGGACTGACTGGATAATAACTGTAGGCTGGTGGGGTACTGAAGGAGGTGGGTCACGGGATGGCAGGTTACATCTGTCCTGCAACACCTCCCGCCACCCTTTGCTTTCTGACCCTGCCAGGAGCACAGCGGCTTTCCTCTGCCAGTCTATTCCCCCACAATGAACTGTCTCATCTTGGGCCCAGAGGAATGACATTGGTCATCTATGGACTGTGACCTCTGAAACTATGAGTCCCAAATAAACTTTCCTTCCTCTAAGTTGTTCTTGTTGGCTGTTTGTTGGTCAGAGTGATGAAAAAACTAACTAAAACATCCAATTATATTGTGAGATCACTATAGCCATTCCTGGCACCTCCTACCTTCATACTTTCTTAGCAGAATTTTCATCCAAATGCCCCTAAGACAGTGACAGGTGTTACCTCCTAGAAAAAAATACCTACAATACAAAGAAACAAAGATTCATTATGCTTTTGAGCTTCTAAATAGATTTTGAAAAAAAAAAACTGTAGTAAATCTTGAAAGTCTACCTTTTTATCTGCAAACCAATTGGGCTTTTTAGTTGCAAGCCTAAACCTTAAAGAACATGGTACATGACATGTTAGCTTTAGCACAATAAAACCTCAACTAACTAAAGCACTTGGGGAATAAAAGTTTTTTATAGACTTAGCTTTATGATTAACTGAATTCAAATACCTCTTGTGAAAATTATCCCGAATATTCAAGTATATATCCTTCAAATCTTCAGGGTCATGACTTTAAGTATTTCTATGCCTTTCTTATTTTTTACCCTACTTCCTGATAGATAGAAAATATAACTTACATGTTATTATGGCATCCCACTCATTGCTAAACCATTGAATGTTGGTAACCACAAGCCACATTTTGACATGTTGTTCAGAATAATATAAAAATATAATATATAATCATATAAAAATTATTATATAATTATATTATATAAATTATAATAATATTAAAATCTCATTATGTGCCATGTTGAAGTCCTAGGAATTTAAATCCATGGCATTTCTATAAGTGCCTTCAGCTAGTCATCTATATCAATTCCTTCACTTTAAAGATAGGAATAATGGGATATAAATATAGCTAGCTAAAACCACATAAGTAATGTCAGAGATAATCTCATAGCTTTTTGTCTCTTGATAGACCAGGGCTTTTCCCCTTCTCCAAGTAGCCCATTGGTCACAATTCACTGTCTCCTACTGGTGTGTTAATCCCTGTATTATCCTTATGTCACTTACAGCATAGAGCTCAGGCTCTTGGACCAGACCTTTAGCATTTGTAGGGGCTACAATAAGAATAAAAATCTCAGCTGATTCGTTTTTCTCTCCCAATAAAGTTTGCAATGATTGTGAGAATAAATAAATATGTGTTTCTTATCAAAAAGTCAGGGTCTACCTTGCCCCAAGTATAACCCAGATCTTTTTATTTTTTTTATTTTAAATAGAAAAAAAAACTATTAGGCCTGAAATGTCATCATAGCCTAAAGTGCACTGCCCACAACTGACAGCAACTGACAGGCTTGCACATTGTGCAGCAACTCTTTGTTCAGCTCCTGTCAGATTGTGCTGGCCTTGCAACAGCCAAAGGTGCACCTTTAGGTCCATGGGGTGAGAACCCTTCTTCTGCTTCTGCCAAGAGGGACATTAACATATACAAATGGTACCCAAGGCCAGAGGGGAGGAGGCAACCAAAGCTGAGTTCTCTTCTTCAGGACATTAAGTCAGAACAAGAGTGAGGAAGAAGACAAACACTTTACTAAAATAGAAGAAAGAAGCACAAACCTAGGACTAGTGTCTTTGTTCCCTTAAAGAAGCACAAACCTAGGACTGATGTCCTTGTTCCCCTGGAATCAATAGCCACAGTAGAGAGCCTCAGACGTGGCAGTACTGCACACCGTCTTGCCTTTGTCCAGGATGTCAGAGTGGACACCAATCTGCTTATCTTCCTTGAGCTTCCAGAAAAACACACCAGGAAACTCTCTGTAGGAGTGCTGCCAAGCCATCAAGAACTCAATAGGGGAGGGCTGAAGGCTGGGGAACCCATCATAGTTCTAGTGGAGTCACAGGCTTGCCTGGACAGGCTCCCTTGAAATTTTGTTTGAGATTTCTTCAAATAAGGAATAATTAAATTTGAAGTACATGAACTGAGATCAGTCGTCACTTGGATATTAGATCATGTCATGTCGGTCATACATTTGCAGTTTGAGGGGGGCTTCTCTTCAGCTTGAGGAGTAGTGGGGTCCTGAGGATGCGAACAGAGTCATCTGCTGAGTGAAGATGCCCACCATGATGGAAGAATTCAGAAAAGACTGCCATCCTTTATCAATGCTTGCATACCCAGAGCCACCAGCTCCCTTTGAAGGGGTCCCACCTTCCGCAGGTTATGACCTCATAGACTTCCCCTGGCTCTTTCTCCTGCCTGATCTTCTCAGTCAGCAAGCTCCATATTTTCCTTCCTACCCAGTCCATCAAACTAAATCTTCACTCTGCCTGAAATGCTTCCTTCAGTTCTCTGTTCTACCCAGCTCTGGTTGACAGAGCAGACCAAAGGAATAAGAACGGGAAACTATAGGAGTCACCAAGAAACACAGCAACTGAGAAAGAAGCGAGCTACCAGAAACCCAAACCAGAGATAAAGAATCCGGAGAATCCGATTATGTGGAAACCATTGTCAGAAACCATTGTCATCATCAATCAAGGCCAAGACTATTCAAGAGTGGGTAAGATCTGGGAAAAAAAGCATGCCATACTGAAGCATAAAGTACTCATTTCATGGGGAGGTCCTGTCTGCCCAGTTAGACTTTCTGTTCCCTGAATACACAGTCCCAACAATTAGGATATAATTCTGATGTTCACATGTCTGTTTGGTAGTTAGAATAATTTGGTAGTTAGAATAAATGAATGCTTGGACTTATGTATTCCAAGTAATTAGAAGCTTGATTGATTTTATTTCCAATTGTTTATTTGATGCCAGACATGCATGGACAAGGGAAACAATAAAAAATATTTAGAAGGCATCTATCCATCTATCCACTTACAGTAGACCAATGAAAATGAGTAGTTGGCTGAAACCTTTCTCTGGTGCATCAAAATAATTAAATGCTACCCCGGAATATGCCACTTGAAAGAGATTCTTTTCCTGAATGGTGATAATACATTATCAGTTATTACAGATTTTTATAAGAGACCTATTCCAAGAATTAATAATAGTTCTTATCATTAATTTTCATAATTATTGTAATAGTTATGTCTGGTCTAATCTATTTATTAGACCAGACATAACTGAAATGGCCATGGATTAATATTATGAAAATGTGTTCTTAATGGTCTAATATTAAAAAATATTTGAAAATATAAAACTAGGGGGGGTGAATATTTGAAAGAGTGGAGACTTATGTACCACACAAGGAAAGAATATTACTGATTTTAAATGTGAGAACTAACTATAATCTATAATCACTTTCATCTCCTGAGAGAAACAGTAAAATTCAAGTTAAGGGAAGTTTGCTCTTTTGTTTGGTAAGACCCCTTGGGTGCACGTGGGTTGTGAATGTGAGGGCCATGTTGTGCTGAACAGAGTGGTTACAGAAAGGAAGATAAACTAGTCTATGCAACAAAAGGAAAGGATTTGAGTTTTCCTCTGAGCAACCTACTAGGCAATGTGAGGGCTCTGAGCACTGTTGTGAAGAAAGAAGATAGAAGAGTGTCTCTGAGAAGAAAATTCAAACTCACCAGCCCAGTAGCAGGCAGGGGCCTCAAGTGAGACATGATCTGGGAGAGATATCTTTTTTGAGATATCTTTTTTGATATCAATTTGGGAAACAGTCTCAAGATATTTCTGATCCATGCTACAATTCTTCTTGATAGCCCTAAGATACAGCATCACATTGGTGGGACTAAGGAGAGGCCAAGTTTGGGCAGTATATAGTAATGGAGTAGAGATATGAGCCTCTCCACACAAGGGCCCCAAACACATTATGTCTCTGGGGACCACGTGCAGATAATGATATCTTACTGAGGAAGGATCATTATGCCCAAAGACCTAGTCATTGGTGACCAGAGCTGAGACCTAAAGTAGAGCTGGGCCTGACGTAGAGAAGTAGGTTGCTATGGATTGAATGACTCTTCCAAAACTCATGTTGAAATTTAATTTCCATTGTAACAGTATTAAGAGATTAGGTCTTTAAGAGGTGACTTGGAGCCCTCATGAATGGATGAATGTCATTATCTCGGGAGTGGGTCAGTTAACATGAGAGTGAGTTTATTTTAAGTTTGAACCTCTGGTGACCCTTCTTTTGGTATCAAGCATACTCACTTGGCCATAATATGGTGCAGGATGACAGCCCTTACCAGGTGAAGATGCTGTGCTCTCAAACTTCCTAGCCTCCAGGAGAGTAAGTCAAATAAATTTCTACCATTTATAATTTACCCAGTTTCAGGTATTCTATTATAGCAACACAAAATGGATTAAGACAGACAAAATGGAATATGGACCAATTCAGGAGCTGTATTAGGCAATTTTCTTCAGAGAAACAGAACCAACTGGATATAGAAATGGATATCTGGATGAAAAGAGGCAGAAAGAGAAAATTACTCTTCCTCTGCCTTTTTGTTCTATGCAGGTCCTCTCTGAATATGATACTGTCCACTCACATTGGTGAGGGTAATCTTCTTTCCTCAGCCAATTCAAATGCTGATCTTTTCTTGAAATACTGTCACCGAGAAAACCACAAATAATGTTTTAATAGCATTGCTTACCTCTGTCAAGTTGACAAATTAACCATCACTAGAGCAGATATAAAAAAAGAAAATCCAAACTTTCCCCCAAAATGCTCAAAGACGGAGCCAGGGTTAGTACCAGACAGTGAGAGGATGCATGGAGAGTGAGAGCTTATAGGTACTTGTGTGTATAATATAGCCCAAGACCAACTCAAAGTGAAATCTGACAAATGGAGGACGTCAAGTGCTTATCAAAAGACATTCTTTCACTGAGAGGCTTTTATAGAATTCAATCACATCTGAAATGGAAGCAAAGTAAGCATGGAAGGAAAAAAAATTCCTGCATCCACATGATAAGATATCGGGGATTTCCAGGAAGACTAGAAATCCTTGGCCCATAGAATACTAATGTTGATAGCAGGCCATCAAAGTGTCGGATAAAACCCTGGTGAGCAGCACACATCAGCTGCACACATAAAGGAAAGGTATATAATCGTCTTGCACTAAAAAATAGACATGAAGATGAAACTTCACTGGGATATAATATCAATACTTCAGCCAAAGCTCCCTCAACTTCTCTGATATCTGCAAGACCTCTTTCTGGAAGCTTGTTTTGTAACCAACAACAACAACAACAACAAAATCCTAGGAATATATACAAGGGAAAGAAGAAAGTATGCATGTGTGTGTATGACTGTGTCTGTGCATGTGTGTTTGAATATGCATGTACATGCACACACAAAACTGAAATGTAGGAACATACAAACATATCTACAAATCGGGATGGTGTTCCAGTTAGTATTTATGTCAGCTTTCCTCCTTTAGATGTTACCATTAGACAAGATGTCAGCTACTCTAACGTGAGAGTTATTAATATATTTATTCACATTCATTCATGTGTTCACTCAGTTAACATGTATTGAGTACCCAGTAGATGCCCAGCCCAGCATTCTTTTAAGGTAGCATCTCTTAATCACAACTAGTTTTCAGAGTTCTGCCAGGGATATGAACCTTTTTTTTTTTTTTCCCAGATGAACACCAAAGCTCAGTAACATCAATTACCTAAGACTGTAGGTACTAAGTAGTTAAAGATTTAGAGCCAGGTCTTCTGACTCAGAGCTAAAGGCAAAGTAGGGAATGAAAAAGGAAACAGAACAGAAAGAGAAGAATCAGTTCTGAAAGGGGGGGGGCCTCAAAAGTCACTGGAAGAGAGGATTTCAAGGAGGGAGACTTAAATAGTATAAAATAATACAAAGAGGTCAGTGAGATGAAGAATGAAAAATGCTCATCCTTTCACCTAAGAAATAAATGGTGGGGCTAGGGTTGTGACTCAGTGGTAGAGCACTTGCCTAGCACATGTGAAGCCCTGTGTCTGATTCTCAGCACCGCATATAAATAAATTACTTAAATAAAGGTCTGTCAACAACTAAAAAATTTTGAGGGAAAAAAAAAGAAAGAAATGTCGATATATCTATGTGCCAGGCACTGCAGACACTTGACCAGGCCACACAAGTGAGTATAGTGATATCAGTGATTCACCTTGAGCCCTGGAAATATTTTCTGCCATTTTATGTACCATCCCTCTTTAATCATAACAGTCTTGGCACTGAAAACAATCCCCGGGCTGCTGAGATACTAATATACACATACTCATACATAGACGAGCTACAATCCTGGGAATTCAGTGCCCCCTTGGACAAGTCTTGAACCAGAGATCATAAGTCCACAGCCCAGTTCCTGAGTCTTCCCTAGGCAACTCTGAGACAAACTTACACCCCTGAGCTCCCCTTCCCCAGTTTATGTTTGAAGACATACTTTTGCTTATGTTTGAGACATCCTCTTCCCTTCACTGACCTGCTTTCCCAGATCCTGACCAGGTTTCCCAGGGAACCCTTCCTTAACAGCACACTTGCCTTTGAAGGCCTCTGAGGCCATCAAGGTACTCCCTTTCTATAGAAAGGGGAAATACATTGCCCTGGGGGAGCACATGGGAAAGGTCCAGGATCTAGACTCCTGGGGAGAGACAGGGCTTTGAGGAGACAGGGAATCTGTGCTGACCCTGGAGATATGAATAGGAGTCAGCCATGCAAAGGGGGAGAGAATCTGTGAAAGAGGAGGCAACAGGTGCAAAGACCATGAGAAGAGAAACAGCAGAGCTCATGAAAAAAGTTGGAAATCAATCAGTATGACTGTGGGGCAGAATTTATGAAGGAATCAACAGACCATGAGGCAGCAGGGTGGGAGTGGTTACTTCAATTGGTTTAGTGAACCAGATTGGGGGGTTTGGAATGTCCTGAGGACCTTGAAGTACCTTTGAGGATCTCTTCTGTGGCATTAAGGAGAATGGATTAGATGAAGACAAGATAGGAGACATGAGGACCAGTTAGGGAGCTGTTGAAGTACTCCAGCCAAGACTTGACATAGCCTGAAATAAAGTAGCAGAAGTGGGACTGGAGAGAGGAAGTGGATTACAACTGAGAGGCCTCTTATGATGATACAAGGTCAGTGAAGTGGTCAAGGCAAAGGCAGGAAGTGGATGGGCAAGCTGTAGGGAGGGAAGACATGGAGATAGCAAGTAGAGATTGCATTTTGAGGAGGTTGGCCATGGGGGAAAGGAAGGGGAATTGGGGATTAAAGAAAAATTTTGACAAGATGCAGAAAAAGTGGAGTTTAACAGGAAAGAATGTTGGAGAACATTTATAGGGCTGCAAGGAAAATGAGACACACCCTTCATCCTGTCTGCCCAATTCTCTTTCTACCTTCTTTGCTTTTATTTTTCTTTTTTACCTGCATGAAGACATATTGTTACAGTTGGTGTCCTTAACCTGTGAGCAAGAAATTCTAGCAGCAAGTAGATGCCAGGACATAAAAAACAAATACTTCAAAAGTTCAGACTTATTCCTGAGCAAACATTTCTTTGAAGATAATTTTGTTTTTCAGTTTGGGCCTTTTAAAAGGCCACAACAGCACAAGCAGCCCTCTTACGGCTGTGGAGAGTGGAAGGTTGGAGGAAAGTTTCAATTAAAATTCTGCCTCCCTCAACCTGATAATGGGTTTGACATTTACAGAGTTCCTGGGCAACAATGTCTGCCATTGCAAACCCCACAAATTGGGAAAGGCTCTTTGTTGCAGGCTAAGAAAAGTACCAAATAAAAGGAAGCACAGCTTTTTCGTGTTTGAAGGATGTTGACTCAGCCTCGTGTGCTTCCTCAAGCACATCACCCTCTCCTTGCACCTCCTAACAGATGACACTTTGGACAGCTCCTTCCAGGTGAGTCCAAGAGAAGTAAATAAATGCTACCTCCAGGCCTGGTGAAATAATTTCTCACTCGGGTTTTGCAAAATCTGAAGAGGCTTCTGGTTACCTCAAGATGTTATAAAATCTTTGACTAATTCTCAAAAGGTGAGAGCATTGACAGCGCAAAGAAACGTGTTTTCCAAGACAATTCAACTGAACCTTTGCCTTGGAGTGTCACTGTTCACCAAATACATATGCTCTTACTGGATTCTAGAAATGGTTCTGTATTTCTCCCATTCTACAGATGAAAAAGCAAAGAATCAAATTCCATCTTTGACTACTGGTCCATTGCTCTCTTCACCCATACTATACTGCTTTCGAAAACGAATAGAATAAAAAATTGAGGTGTCACACTTTCAAAATGGTTGGGAAAAAACTACTGTAAAATTTGAATCAAGGTGACGGCTGACCTGAAGCAAACCTATGAAGAGTAATGTTTAGTGGACCTTGCGGCCTTTTGTCTCCTATTCTGCATGCCCCCTCTCCCCAACCCTCAAATGCTCGAGGCCCTCATTCTGTCCTTTGCTATATAAGGTGACTCTTCAGTGTTGCCTGCATGAGTGGGATTCTACCCTCTTGCTGCACAAAACTACTGTCTCTTCAAAACTTATCCATCCTTACCTGTGTCCTTCTCACTCGCCTCACTCTAAGCAATGCACCTATTCTAATGTAGTCATTTCACATCCTATGAAGTACCTTTCCTGATGCCCATGATGCTCTGCATGTGTACTAAGATACTAAATGCCAAAAGTCACTCTGGTGTTCTCCCTTCCAGATAGCACTATTAGTTTGATGAGTGTTGCATTGACTCAACACATACCCCAAAGTAATATGAGTTTCAAGCGCTGCTATGGCTAATAGGTATAGATATTACTGAGAAGGGGCTGAGACTGCTTCCAGCATCTCTCAATCAGAGGATTATTGGCTTTTCATCAGTCTGACCATGATTATAGATGCTAGTTGAGAATATATATATATATTTTTTTCCAAAAATATAAGCAACCAATGAAATACAAGAAAGTCAGCCCAGATAGTGTCTAAGCACCTAAGTTAGCAGAGGCTCAACATAGTCTTTGCTGATTCTTTCCAGAGATATAAAAGTCACCTAAGTGAGCAGTAATGTCTTTCCAGATACTCATTGTAGTGGGTCATGACTGGCCCAGCAGGTACTTTCCAAGAAATCAATACCTGGCTGGCCTTGGCAGTTAGAGCTGGCTCTAGTGAAGCAGCAACCTGAAACAGTCAGGAACAAATGGAGGGTGGGTACAGTGTAAGCCTGTCCTAGGAAGTGCCAGGTCAAGGTAGGACTGATTAAATTCTGTCACCTTCCAATCACAATGGGAGACCATGAACAACCAAGTTATAGGAAACAATGCTAGAATAGAGGGTTGTTCCAAGAATAAACAAGGAAGAGAGGCAGTAAGTCTGAGAATTACAAGAATGTAGGGACTCACACCTGTTTTCCTGCCTAAAGGTGAGATAGGATGTAGGCCCAAGTTAAAGGTTTAGGGTGAGTGTGAACATCATCTGAACACACCCTCTGTAGGAGGGGATGATATTCCTGCCAGGCCATTGTCTCACTGTGGAAAAGTGCCCTTTGATGAGCATCCTCACTCCTTCCTCCAGGACTTAATGACCATCTCTCTGTCTCCGAGAATGTCATATTGCAAAAGCCTTGGTGAGAATCAGTGCCAAGAACTAGTTAATGTTGCCAGGACGACTTGACCACATGCAGATCTGGAACCAAGTTAAATAGCCCATCCTGCAGAAAGACACTACCTTTGCAAGACAGCGTCAAGGCAGCTCTCTTTGTGTTTCTGTGTTCAACCTTGGCACTGGAGCCAATGGTCCAAAGCCAATTAGAGAGAACGACAGAGATTATCTGCTCAGGAGATAGGACATGAGATGAGATTATGTCCCTTCAAGTTCAGTGGGCTGGAAGCTCAGTCCTCCAGGAGACCTGGGTTCTGAGTCCTTCCAGAGACTCCTAGAAAAACCTCTTCTAGCCAAGAATGAACATAGACTCAGAGGGAAAAGCCCAGATGCTGAATCTGTCTCAAATACTAAACTATTCTTTGTTAAACTCTCTGAAATACAAAATCCACTTTGGAAAGAAACACTAGAGACCCAAGAAATACTAGAAAGGAAACTAACTCTTAACCTCAGAGTTCGAAGACCTATATTCCAGTCTCAGTTGAACCACTTATCAGCAGAGAGGCCATGGGCAGTTCACAAAACCTCTCAGGACCTCTGGATCCTGCCTTGCCTTCTCTGAGGTCAAAAGATGGAGCAGGTGAAACCCTAACACCACAATGTACCCCTGAGCTTTTCTATCACCTAACAGTGAAAAACCTGTGGTGGAAGGAAACTAAATGACCCACTTACATATTATCTAAACTAAGACAATAGAGGATCCCCAGAAGTCACACTTGAAATAAACATTTAAATGCATGTAGTTTATTTATGAGATGACGTATATCTGTCAGAGAAGTGGAAAATCGAGCCATGGAAAAGAAAGACCATTAAAACAAGAGAGGGTAAAGGGCATTTACACCTAGTTCAGGTACTAAATATGCAAACAATGAGCCTCCTTGTGGTTCTCAGAAGTACATATCCCTGGACATGGCTCAAAAGCCCAGAGCAGACAGACCCAAATAGTGCATGCATCCTCAAGCACATGGGAGTGACACAATCCTCCAGGGAAAGATTCCATCCTTCCCTGGGGAGAAAAAGTCAGCTATGGCAACTCTACAAACAAACCCCACAAAAGAGATCAATGCATTGCTGAAGGTGTGCCTGGGCATGACAGTTCAAAGTTGGATTAGGAAAAAAACCCTTTAGGAAAGATGGAAATATTATTTTCTTTCTGTGTTTTGAGGATGGGGAGAGGCTGAGAAGGGTAGGATACCTTACAAAGCAGAGTACAAAAAATCCTAACCTCCTAGGTACCAATATACATAAAATGTACTCTAACTTCATAAGTGCTACATGTCATAAATTCTAACATGCACTTCTTTTTTTACATTTTAATATCTCTGAAATTGGAGTGAAGATTGGAAATAACAGTGACCTTCAATCCTTCAAAGCTAGGTGGTAGTTATGATGGAATTGTCATTACCCACAAGCTCCAACTTGATCAGAGCTATTCCCACTTTTTTTTAATTCATGTACTGACTTTAATTACCATTTAAAATGTCTTCAAAGCAGAATAGAAAAATTTGGTAATTGTTGAAGTTAAATAATGAATTCATGTGAGTTATTCTATTCTTTCTACCTTTTTGTTCGCTTAAACATTTTCATTGTAAAATGGAAAAAAAATTCTCAAAATATATGGTTGAGTGTTACTGTGAAATTACTACATTTTTTAGAAAAGAAGGAAAACAGAGCAATAAGATGTCAATGTGCTATGAATAAAATAAATATTTGATATTGAAGAAATGACTGCAATTTTACATTTTCTTAGAAAACAGTGTCTACAAAAGAAAGATCTACAAGTGGATAAAGCCAGGCAACATATTGTTACTGAGATTGAAGGAAGAAGAAATTGACTAGACCTTTGACATTTTTTGAAGAAACTTTGAAGGAATTTGACTTGTTATGGGTCATACTGGGCTGTCAATAGGGTCTTGTGCTATAGTTTAACTGATGCATAAAATAATGGTGCACTTCCCATCAATGGTGTCTTAGAGTCAAATAAGCGTAGTAATTTTGATGTGGCGTATTTCCATCATTGTCTATCCAAAACAAAATTTAGAAATATGTGTATTTAGAGAGATGAAAGAGTGTTAATCCACCAAAGTCTCTCCTATGAAGAATTTTGGATTTGTTTAGAGGAAATACTTCAACAAAAGACAGTGCAATGTAGGGACTGAGATTTTAAGCTTTGGAACAAAACTTCCTAGGTTTGAATGCCAACTCTTTTGTTTTTACTCATAGGACCTTAAATAAGTTACCTCACTCTTCTGTGCCTCAGTTTTCTTATCTGCAAAATTAGAATAATCAAAGAAGATCTTTCATGAGATCATGTGCAGATTAAAGGTAATAAAATATGCAAATAATTAAGATTAGTACCTGACACAAAGAAAGTTTTCAATAACCTGGATAAGAGGGAAAAATCTGTTATTCTTGAAAGGCTATGAATGGGGATGAGTGAGGAATTCAGAGAAAGAAAGCAGAAGATTTTTCTAAAATGTGATGATGTGTATTTATTATGGAAAACAAAGTCAAAGGTGGAACTAGATGAAAGAGGAAAAAGTACATGAAAACAGAAGCAGAAGGCAGAAGGAGACCTGAGAAACAAGAAAGTCACAGAATCAAGTGGGAGTCTGAGGGTTGTCACAGGCCAGGCTAGACAAGGCCAGCTTCTCCACCTGTTACTGCCTACACTATCTCCCTTCTCAGAGGTGGCAAATTGGTCCTATCTTGGGCACCAAATCTGATCAATTGGAGTGTTGTACTCTGAAGGATTAGTGAGCTGCACTTGGGCTTTTCAGAAAGCAGTACTATGAGGGATTAGCAATGTCTGCTCTGAGCGGAGGATTACATCACAGCACATCAACAGTTTTTTGGCCACATAGCCTTAGGCCAGGCCTGTGTCCTCACAATATTAGAAATAAAGACAAAATAAAAAGGGCCCCCGCACACAAGATCTCTCCATTCCATCCAGCTTACCTAGGACCTTGGCATCAAGGACAGCTATGACTAGGCTGTACCAAGTAAAGTCATAAAACTACATTGAATTTTAGGCATGAGTCAGTCAGTTCATCCATTCAACAAAGACCTCTACATAGGAGTTCTCCAGCCCAAATCAAGCACCCAGTAGGTGTTTGGGGAAATTTCAGTCAATAAAAGGTATAGATATTCTCATCCTTAGGGAGGGAATCAATTGCAACTGAAAGAAATGAAAGTTGTAATATCCATATTACTGACTTGAAAAATATACCTTGAAATGTGTGGAGACAGCAGTTTCAGAGCTCAGAAGGACCTCTGATTCCTTGCAGTATATAGAGAGAGTGAAATCCAAAGTTGATAGAATGTCAGAGACAGCACTAGAATCCTGGGTTCTTGGGACCTGCCTGGCCCAGGTATTCTAATAATATTGGAATTGCAATCCTATGCCTCCACCGTCCTTGCTGTCCTCTCCTAAAAACCCAGGAGAAAATTGGACCAATAAGGAAATTAATCCATTCAGAGAACACTGACTGTTTAAAAAACTCAGCTACATCCATCCAAAAAAAAAAAAATTAAAAAGAAACATCCATATGTTTCTTCTGAATCCAAAGGCTAAAAAATTCTCAAATTGCCTCTATTAGAACCTCCTAGTTTATCAATAGACTACAGAAGAGGTTTAGGCCATGCAGCCTCACAATGAGCAAGACATGGCCATTATTTCTGCTTGAAATAGGAACTTGTTCCCAAGGTTATCCCTGCTGGCATATAGAGGTGCTTCACGCACTTCCTCCAGGAGATCCTTTAAAACATAAATATGATGTTTTTAAGAATACCTTCACAACCCATTAATGCCCAAGTATGCTTGTTTGTACAATTCACATATAACAGGTCCATGACCTTGGATGAAAATTCCAGAGAAATCTTGAGCTTCGCATACTTCATGGTTGGTGAGGATCAGGGGCTGCTTCTTGTCATCCCCAACATTAAGGAAGTGGGTAGGGCTTGTGGTTCTGAAAATGGAAAAAGCAATGCCTTGCTTATTACGCTCATCATTATGTTTATAAAATTCACACATCTTTGTGCTGCTGTGGTTCATGCTTTTTCACTGCTGTATTTCACTGCTGTATTTCACTGTATTCCATTGTATGCATGTGGTACAATTTTTTTATCCATTCCTCTGTTAATAGACAATTACATTGCATGCAGTTTGAAATAGTGTGCATAACATCTTTGTTCTTAATTATTTGTTCATGAAGTTAAATGCCCGGAAAAAAAAAAAAAATTCTTGGGTGTTCTTCAGAAGGTAGGAAGATATTCAACTGTAATCTTCTATAGTGTTTTCACAATTCATGTTCCCACCAGTTTCAGTGATATTTTCCTCTGCTCCACATCTGCACCAATATTTGGTGTTTAACAGTGTTTCATTTCAGTCATTCTGATGATTCTGTGGCAATAATTCTTGGTGGTTTCAGTTCACTAATGAGGCTAAGCCTGTCCTCACACATTTATTGCCCATTTATATTTCCTTTAAATGAAGAATGAGTTGAAATTATTTACCAATTTTTCTTTTGAATTGTCTTTTTCTTAATGGTCTCGAGGAGTCATTTATAGAATTTGGGCACCAGTCTTTTGTAATGATAATTGGTTTTGTTTTTTGTTTTTTGGGTTGTTTTGGTTTGGTTTGGTTTTGGCACCAAGGATTAAACCCATAGGTGCTTTACCACTGATCCACATCCCCAGCACTTTTTATTTCTTATTTTGACATAAGGTCTCCCTAAGTTGCTTATGACATTGCTAAGTTGTTGAGGCTGGCTGGAACTTGTATTCCTCCTGCCTTAGCCCCAGAGTCACTGGGATTATAGGTTGTAATGATAATTATTGAAAATACTTTTCCCACCCTGTGTTTTGTCTTTTCAGTTTCTTGTTGATATGTTTTGTTGAACACACGTTCTTAGTTTTAATGTAGCTGAATTTATCAGTCTTTCCTTTAGAGTTAGTGCTTTGGGAGTCTTATTTAAGAATTCTTTCCCTGCCCTGAGAATATGAAGATATTTTTTATATTTCCTTCCAAAACATTTCACGTTCTATTATTCACAGTTAGGTCTTTGTCTTTTTGATATTAAACTTGAATATGTCTCAAATTTCTTTGTCCAGTTATAATAGACATAATCACATCATGGTTCTGAGTCCTAAGTTGGAGGTAGGCTGCTTGAATTGAGTTATGGCTTTGTCACTCAGTAGTTGAGTGATGCTGAGAACCTGTTTTCCCGGGTACTATTTACAAGAGAACTTTCATGAGAATTAAATGAATTAGTATATATAAAAGGGCTTTGAAGAAGGAATATTTGGCACCCACTATGTGCTCTATAAGACTTATCTGTAAAACAAAAAAGACTTATCTGTAACTTTCTTTGTCCTTAAAGTTCCTGTCCCAACTCACTCATACCCTGTGATCATCCTTGCCACCCTCAAACAACATTAAAAAAAAAAACAAGATCCCATCCCACAAAGCTCTGCACTGTCGTGATCAGCATTCTGCTTGTAGAGCTGCTTTTGATTGTATAATTTTCTTGCACGTGTTGATACTTACATGCTTCACTTGCCATCTGCAGGCATTTCAGCTTCCTACCAAAAAGATGCTCCTAGTTCTGTTGACTTAAAGATCAGAGAGATGTGGAAATCGATTCTCTCCGGACATTTTTTGTTATCCCTAGGAAGTTAAATAGCTCTGAAAGTGGTAGAAAAGAAAAAAAAAAAAAGATTTCTCAACTTTTCTCCATCTGAGATGCACATTTAGGGGAACACTGCATTATCATTTTTGTCTTTTCCCTTCAAGACACTAAAAATAGCTTCAATCCAGAGAAAGAAAGCATCTTCTGTGTGTTGAAAAATTTCCAAGTAATAAGTGCTTTATACATGTTATTTCATTTAATCCTCTCAATAAGTATGAGATGTGCAGAAAGGCGGGAAGTGCTGGTATTCGGAGCAGTCTTTCTGGCTTCCATGGGAGAATCCTCTATATCATACAGCCCCCCACAGAGGCACCCTCCAGCAGAGTTATTAAGAAGAATTGGTCAGTCTCTCCCTATTGAATGCTCCACTTATTTTATACTCATATCACTTTAACTGCATCCCTGGTCACTTATTCTCACACCAGTCTTGGAAATTATTCTTCCAGTGAATGCCAGCATGAAGCCTGACCACCCACCACAAAACTCAGACTAGAGTTAATGTCTGAGGATCTATCTCTAAAATCTCAAGCTAGTGCTGTTCCTGTGCTCTCTCTCCTAGGAATGGCGGAATATGAAGTTTCATGAAGACCCTTCCCCTGCGCAGACATGTTTATGTATCCAAGTCAATTCATGTGTGTTTGTGTAGGTACACAGATAAGCAAGAACAGGCACATAACTGTAATGACTCGATTAATAAGAGTGATCATTGTCTACAGTTATATAATTTAATGTGTATTAATAATTAATGTGTATTAACATAAATTTGAATTTAGCATAACTTTTTTTTGCTGGCATTTGCTAACTAGAATGCTTTGGGTCCCCTTTTAGAATGATGCAAGTAGTGGGGATTGTTATGGTTTCAATATGAGGTGTCCCCAAAACTCATGTGTGAGAGAATGCAAGAAAGCTAACAGGTGAAATGATTGGGTTATGAAAATCCTTAACCTAATCAGTGCATTAATCCCCTGATAGGGATTAACTGGGTGGTAAATGTAAGTAGGTGGTAAATGTAAGGGTGTTGCTGGAGGAGGTAGGTCATTGGGGACCTGCTCTTGGGGTTTTTATTTTGTCCCTGATGAGGGGAGCTTTCCCTGTGTTTTCTGGTGTGATGTCCTAAGCATCTTTCCCCCACCACATTCTCTGCCATGATGTCCTGTCTCATCTCAGACCCTGAGGAATAGAGCTGGCCATCTACGGACTGAGACCTCTGAAATCCTAGACCCTCCAAAAACTTTTTCTCCTGAAAAAAAAAAAGAAGAAGAAGAAATGACTAAAACTGAGACACTTGCTATTTTGTTTTTTTGTTTATGTTTTTGTTTTTTCAGAAATTCACTTAAACAAGTAACTTCTAGGTTGAGTCTTTAAACAACCCACTGGGCTTTAGGCTTTCTGGCAAAGTGGCCCTCCTGCTCTAGTAGTTTCTGAAGACCTCAGGGTGAACAGCACAAGTCTGCTGCCCACAATAAGGTCTTCAACAAATGCTTGTTACACAGACAAGAGACCGAATCTGATCCATTGATAAGCAACACAATCAGCTAGCTCCAGCCCTATGCCAGTGATCACTAAAAATAAGAATTAGCACCCAGAGGCTGTATAGAAGCTAAGTCATCAGGTTTAGTCTTGCAAGCTAACTTAGACTTAATTAGGCAGAAATGTTAACTCAGACATTTCAGAGAGTATTTAAACAGCAAGTGTTAAGACTGGAATCTTTCTTCACAACCTATAATGCAGGGTTTCACAGGCAGCAAACATTCAATAAATACCAACCAATTACCTCTTAGAAATCTAGATACTTCTAATAGCCAAATTCTTCCTTTGATGTGTGTGTATAGATTAACCACGGTGAACAATCAATACCCACAGATGCACAACCATCCTGCCAACACCTCTGCCCAGTGCCTTCCCTGTCTGCCTCCACAGGCTACCTGTTGAAGAATTGGATCTAATTTTTAAAATTTAAACAAATTCCTTCTCTCCAAACTGTGAGTTTGCTTTTCTTCTTGAGAGTTTGGTAAAAGGTTCATCCGCATTTTTATCACTCAAAAAGGAAATGTGTTATTCTTTGCCCATTCTTATTCTGGTAACTCCTAAACGAAGAACACTACAATATTGGCAGAAATAGTGGTGCCACTTGCCATGTCCTCCCTAGATTGCCAAACTCCTACCTCAGTCTTTTGTAGTATTACTTCAGAAAAGTGATCAGGCAACCCCAGAACACAGACAGGAAGGATATGGCAGTTGAATAGAAAGGTAACTACCAGTGAGCAAGAAGTGGATAGTAGAGTAAGTTAATCCCTAACTTTAGGTATTTTTTTATAGACTAAATTATGATACCTTCTCCATTGAAATCCTAACACCCAGTACCTCAGAATATGCCTATATTGGAGATAGGACATTTAAAGAGGTAATTAAGGTAAAATAAGTTTATGGATAGGACCTAATCCAATCTAATTGTCCAGGCGTTTAGAAGAATAGCCCAGACTCATACTCATGGTTGATTGTGCCTCAAGGATTACAGCACCCATCCATCCATCTGTTACACAAATACAGATACATCTAATCCAATCTGAATTTCTTCCTTATAAGAAGAAGAGATTGAAACACAGATGATCACAGAAAAAAAAAAAAAGTCACCGGAAGAAGACAGCCATCTATAAGTCAAGGAGAGAGGACTTAGAAAAAAGAACCAATCCTGCTAAAACCTTGATCTTGGATTTCTAGACTCCAGAATTGTGAGAAAATTAATTTCTGTTATTTAAACCACTCAGGCTGTGGTACTTTGTTATGACAGCCCTAGCAAAGAGTCTTGGATTAACTGTGATCAAGTTGCAATTACTGAAGAATAGAGAATGGGGCACAACACATGCTGTTCTTTAGATTTATTGGTTCCCAATATCTCCGCATCAGTTCCCTATTGCTACAAAACAAATCACCGAACATTTAAAAGCTTAAAATAACAACCATTCGTTTGCTCACAAGTGCAGGTCAGCATTTTGGGCTGAGAACATATAAGCAGTCAGTACTTCTACTGATTTTTCTGGGGTCACTCACAGGAGTGAAGCCATCTGGAAGCTTGTCCAGGGAAGGATGCTAACAAACTACCTCATGCACATGTCTGGCCATTGGTGCTGACGGTTGGCTTCAGTGCCTTGCTTCTCAGGCTCCCACAGGATGGACAGAGCTATTTTCCATAGTGTCCTCCAGTCAGCAATCCCAAAAGGGCAATGACAAAAACTGCAGCTCTTTGAGGCCTGGATTCAGAATCACAATCTGACTTCTAATACCTTCATTTGACCAAAATAAGTCAGTGTCAGATTCAATGGGAGGAGACTCAAACCCACATCTTTATGAAAGTTATAGTAAAGTCCCAGTGCAAAGGTATAGGTGTCTAGGTTGTGCACAGGGAGGCAAATTAAGGTTGCAGTCATTTTTACAAACATGTGCTACATTCCATTCAGACTCGTAGGATCACGTGCCTAATTACAAGGCAAGTGCATGCTCCATTCCAGGCCTTTAGAAGAACAGGGCCAGACTCATGGGTGATTGTGCCTCACGGATTACAGCACTCATCCATTTATTCATTACATAAATACAGACACAAAATGAAAAATCTACACTAGGAATACAAAGGTGAATACGATATAATGCCCACCTTCAATGATATGTCAATTACTACCGTTATAAAGACACAAATAAGTGGATCAAAACAAGATTGTATGCGGGGTACTCAATTCGAGGGAGCATAAATAAATAAAGGTTTCATAAGGGAGGTGATTCTTGCCCTTAATTCAGAACGATGAGGTGCTTCCTCGTAATTATCAGATAAATTGGAATAAGAAGGTAAAGGGATAGGTGAGGTAATGTTTTAGGATGCTGCACCACCTTGTGTCAAGGGCAGGAGGAGGCTAAGACTAAGGAACATGAGCTCTCTACAGAAGCAATAGAAAGACAGTGAAGACACTCAGATACAGGTGTGTGCTCATTCTTGCAATGTGGTAAAATGTACACAATGTTCTTGAGGCAAGGGAACCAACAAAGGAGCTTTTCCAATAGGGTATTGTGCCTGCAAAATATGGAAAATAACTACCCAATTGAAGCAAAAGTGAAATGTTTCAAAGGCTATGGAAGTGTTGGCAGGGTTAAGGGGAGTTGGGGAATTGGGTCTATAACCCTCCCTTCTCCAGAAAGTGTGAAGACAAGGTTCAATCAATCCCCTATTCCTCTTCTGGCCACTGTCGATACACAAAGCAAACCATTCCCCCTCTCCTTTCCATCACTCTGTTTCAGGGTCAGGGCCTTGGAAAAGAAAATGCAGTTGACTAAACTTATGTCACACACTACAGGACCATTCTAAGAGCCAATCTCATCCACTACAGGGCCATTCTAAGGACAGACATAGAGGCCCACCTATCTTATGATATGGAGGAGTCAAGAGTGAGAGCTTAAGGATTACTAATGCCCAGCCTAATGCCACCCCACCCAACCCACGCTGCCTAAGGTTCTGATTTAATTGGTCAGCTGTGTGATCTGGGTTTCAGGGAGGGGGATTAAAATCTCCCTGGTAATTCTAATCTACAGCCAACAATCACTGTCCTAGGTGCAGGGCTGAGAAAGTGTGTTGAGATTCCTTGGCAGAAAGAAAAGAGGAAATTATCTGAGTCAGGTTCAGAGCTCTATATTCCCAGCTTGAACCTGAGCTTTCCTACTTTTATCTTTCTTATCTATTGGACCCCTGCCTCAGATTTCCATTGAAGAAAAGGCACTGTGCTGTTGAAGAAAGAATTGAAGTTTTAAAGCAAAACAATATCATAAAGTTCTTAAATGTCAACAGTCCACAGGGTTTTCCTATCAAGAAAACTTTTCCTCGGCATCATCTTTGAAGTTACTTACTTGGCACCATAGTCACTGAAGTTTTTATATGCAGTTGCTGAAAAGGAAAAATTTGCTTCAATGATCAGAAAAACGCCACAACTTAACCACACTTGTCAAGACAGTCCTTGCATATTAATTAACTGCACGTTTATTATGTAACTAACATTATGCTGTGTGTCCCACTTTAAAGTCTAGAAATAAGATCTAGCTTTACAGGCAGCTCATATTCTAATAGAGGTGACAAGCCAGGGACAAAGGTATGAACAAGATAAAGTTATATCATGAACATCTTTTCAGTGTAAGTCCTTTGGCATAAAGTCCCATAGAGGAGGGTTCTGTGGGGTGGTATCTAGCTCAGTCCTCCAAGATTCTGAGGACACATTATACTGGAGACCCATGGATCCTTGGTGGCTCCATTCATGGGCATACTGACATGTGCCCCTATAGTTGCCCTGTGCTCTGTCTTCAGACGCATACCAGAGATCTGAGGGGGGTTGAAACCAGCTAGTCTCTGAGGAGTACCCAGATATTTCCTTCTCAATATCAAAGAGAGTATTGGATTATTTACTAATGGAGAGTTCACTCTTAAGAAGTCTTCACCTTCCCAAAGTAAAGTGTCCAGAAGCCCATTTTGTGAGTGGTGATCACTTTAATGGATGTCATTGCTTTGCAATCTCAGAAGCCATCCAGTGGCTTAGATTTCCAGGATTCAGCCTAGAGAGAGGATTCTTGAACTTTTCATTTCCTTATTTACCGGAATAACATTCAAAACAATTAGAGTTCGGGCTGGGGATGTGGCTCAAGCGGTAGCGCGCTCGCCTGGCATGCGTGCGGCCTGGGTTCGATCCTCAGCACCACATACCAACAAAGATGTTGTGTCCGCCGAGAACTAGAAAATAAATATTAAAAAAAATTCTCTCTCTCTCTCTCTCTCTCTCTCTCTCTCTCTCTCTCTCTCTCTCTCTCTCTCTCTCCTCTCTCACTTTCTCTTTAAAAAAAAAAAAAAAAAAAAACAATTAGAGTTCGATGGGTGAGGTACTACAAGCCTGTAATCCTAGCAGCTTGGTAGGCTGAAGCAGGAGGATCACAAGTTCAAATCCAGACTCAGCAAAAGCAAGTTGCTAAGCAATTCAGTGAGACCCTGTCTCTAAATAAAATACAAAATAGGGCTGGGGGTGTGGCTCAGTGATCAAGTGCCCCTGAGTTCAATCCTCTGTTACACACACACACACACACACACACACACACACACACACCATTAGAGCTTAATTGGTATACTGATGGATCCCATAGTCTAATTTCAAGGCTAGAGATAGGTTCTAATGTGGAGAGTTACCATCTATAATGTGACTGGTGAATAAATAAGAAAAATTAATAATGTCTATCAATGCTAACCTGTAAATGAGAACATGGAGAGTGGTTCAAACTCCATGGAAACAATCTGTTCTCCTAAACATCGTCTTGTCCTTAATATCCTTTTTGTAGCCTCAGTATAAATGGCTCCTATCTCCTATGGATATAATCACAAATTTCAAACGAATAAAGAGAAAAATTAATGAATTTTCTTTTTCTTTAAATGACTGTACAAAAGCTTCAAACAACTCTTCCCTAGTGAAATTATCTCTATCAGGAATTTCAGACTTATAACTTTCATTCCATGGAGTTCATTTCCCAGAATAGAAGACCTGTTTATAAAGCATTTATTATTTTCTTCTCTTACTGAAAAATTTGTATGTACCTTTATAGCCTTAAAAAATTACTAAAGCACAAAGAAATAAGTTAAAATCACTTAGAAATTCCTAGATAGAAATACAGAGATTACGAACTCACAGTCTTTTCTTCCAGTCTTATATATTATATAATATTTTTAGATGAATAACGATTTTTGCTAAGAACCTGATCTACCACACGTCAGGGTCAAGTTTCATAATTAGTGGCAGGGGCAAAGACAGAAGACACTCTCTGGCTACTGAATTGGCAAGATCAGAAATGAATGGGGCCATAAAGAGCCTATGTCTTTCATTAATGTGTAAAGCTGAGACTTTATTTATAAGGAGATTCTAAATTCCAGGCCGGTCTCACCCGACTGCCCTTGATAGAGGTGGCCTGTTTGTCATGTTAATGAAGAGAAAAGTTTCAAGTTCCACAAAGACTTTCCCCCAAGGCTGAAGGGGAGACAGCAGTTCAGAGGTGGGATTGGGGTGGATTCCGACGCACCTTGCTGACCTGTGGGGCCAGCTGACTCCAAGTCAGGAGTGAGTGGAGCTGCCCCAGCTTGGACCAGAGGTGACAGCCAGATTTGGGTTCTCAAAACTTAAGCAGCATCAGAGTCCTACAGAGGGCTTTGAGAGGTAGGGGGCAAGGTTGAAATCTACATTTTAAAAAGCAGGCATCTCTGGACCACAGTTTGAGAAACACTAGTCTGTCCTGCCCCTTGAACCGTTTAACAAAGAGGTTCAGAACTCAAGTTCTGAAGTCAGACAGATATGGTCTTTATTCTTAACCCCATCCATTAATCACTGCATGAGCTTGGACCACAAACTTAATAAATCTGAACCTTTACTTCCTCACAAGTAGAACAGAAATAACTACAAGGTTGTTCCAAGAAACGGATCATGTAATGTATAAGAGTTAAGCCCATTGACAGCCCATAATATAACTATCCAATACATGATTAATATTCCTTCTATTCAAATCCCATATCAATATTCTCCTGGAATCTTTCTGCACTTACTAGGATTGATTTCCCAGGTTCCTAAAATATTTGCTGGTTCTTTCCTTTCCAACTGGCTCCTGGGTAAGGAAAAAAGTACTTCCCTACCCCCAACCGGGCCTTCCCAACTCCGCTACCGTGTGAAGGACCAGAGGTCTCTGGCCAGACTAGTCCTCTGCTGCCACCTTGTGGTTTTAACTCGTCTAACACCTTGCAAGTTAACCTTGTCAAGAAGGCGCTTTCCAGCTGCAACCCATAAACACAGTATAAGCAAAGCTGCCAGAGATAATGCCTGCTCAGGCTACTTAGTGGGCGTGAGGACCCGTAGGGAAGAGTTTCTGTCCAAGACAATCGAAAAGACAGTCCAAATCCTGAGGGTCACAAAATTACAAAAGAATTAGGATCAAGACTAGGAAATTTCCCTGGTACTGATCTTGAATGGAGGTCTGGAGGGTCTTGCTGACCTCTTGCATGGTCTGTCCACCATATTTCTGAGCATAACTCCAGAAAACCTGCTTGTAAATGTTTATGATAACTTCTGGGATCTCAAGGCTCCACCTTGGGGGATCACCTCCAGGAGTAAACCCAACAATACCTTCTGTTGTAGTCCTCTGGCTCAGTCTTGAGACTCACCTTTTTGGTGACGTAATGAGTATCTTCTTGTTGATCTCCTTTACCCACAGGGAACCTTGAAGGTCATTGCAATATGAATGAAGACTATTTCCAGGACATCTACTCTTATGTCTCTCGTACCTGACCTGGGACAGAACAGCAATGAGCATTCCCCTAGGAAATGAAATGGCCTCTGCCCCTTCCAGAAGACACTCAAAATCTTCACAAGGAGCCTGTCCCCACCCCAACGGGCATGAGGGAAGGAAAAGCAAACGTTCACCTCTCCTCAACAGGGAGGGCAGGGAAGCACCTCTCCCCAGGAGCACCTCATACCTGAGGCTCGGGACACTGATAACTGTCTCCCCTCCTCTTGTTCTCTTTTCTTAGAGCAATGAACTGGGAGATGGAAGGGAGAACGGAGACCCAGGCCTAGGATTGCAGCCACCTCTCAGGACGCCTAGGCTGGAAATGGGTGCATTTTTAGTTTCTTTCTAATCTATGGATTTTGGGGGGGCAAATCTTCATCCTCATTTTTGGGTCCATAGGCATCAGTTCTGGGCAACAGAAGTCCCACTCAGCATCTGCTCCCTGGGCAATTCAGGCCAATGCCCAGATGGGTCTCTGAATGGAGTAAAAGGCAAAGCCCTCTGGTCCTTCTCCAGTGGTACCACTAGATTCCACTTCTGTGAAAGCGCACTTAAAACTAGCTTCACTGAGGCACCATCTCTTAGGCCGTATGCGGAGGTTGGGTCAACACGAAACTCTGCAACAGAAGCAGCAAGAGAGAAATTAACAGAGGATGAGGGCAAGAGAGGCATAGGCAAAGAAATGTAGAGTCTCTGTGGGTGAATCTGGTGGTTGGAATGTTATCCACCAATTACCTGTTCCCAAAACAGGTGTGAGCCCTGAAAATTCACTTCTTTAATGCACTTAATGATGGTGACTCATATTTTAGAAAGAATACTACAATTTGACAAAGATTCATTAATTCACATGGGTTTAAATCTCGCAATAATCCTATTGGATTGTGTTTTACTCAGCTTTTTTGCTGCTGTGATTAAAAGACCTGACAAGAACAATTGAGAAGGAAAAGTTTATTTGGGGGCTCACAGTTTTAGAGGTCAGCTCCATTCTTCGGGGCTTAAGGTGAGGCAGAAAATTATGGCAGAAAACTGTGGCAGAGGGAAGCAGCTCACCTGATAATCAGAAAGCAGAGAGATCCACTGGCCAGGAACAATATACCCCAAAGGCAAGGCCTCAATGACCCACCTCCTCCAGCCACACCCTACCTGCCTTCAGTTAATCCCTACTGGGGATTAATTTATTGATGGGGTTAAACTGTCCTAACCCAATCATTTTACTTCTGAATGTTCATACATTGTCTCACCCATGAGCTTTTAGGGGATACCTCACATCCAAACCACAACAGGTTAGTAGAGCAAATACCACTTTTTCACTAATAAGAAAATGAAAGCTCTATCATAATATATGACATGTCCAAAACCACAGAGCATTCATCTCTCTTTTAAATCAAAGCACTTATATCCAAAATTCAAATTTAAAAAGCATTGAGCTGCTTAACTAGCCTCAAGCATTTATGGTCAAGGACTTGAAGGAATGGGGTTAGGGTGGATGTAAAATTGGATAAAAGGAGGAAAATTCCAGAATGAGAGCTGAGGCTCAGGAGAGTCGGCCCAATTTGGCAGCAGCGTGCGGGCAGTTACAGAGGAGCATGAGTCCCAGGTGCCTGGACAAAGGGGAGAGGAAGCTGTGTACAAATTAACCATCAACCAACAGAAGGCAAAGTAGTGACTTCATATTTCTTTCATCCTTATATAGGTCCAAATATATACCCTGATGCACTATGGGAAAATCCCTTCTCAACACCAAACTTCCTGAGAAAAAAAAGGAAAAAAAAAAAAAAACTCCTGAACTAGTTTTAACCATTTTTGTATTCTTCTAACTCGTCTTGGCAGCCTAGAGACTTTCCTTTGTGAACTCAGGGGTTTCAAAGCGAGTTTTGTTTTCATGCATGGTATTGATTCTGATTCTCAGGAGGGTCTCTTGACATCTCTCCACACCTTACCTGATTAATCCAGCAAATGCAGCAGGCCCCTCACTCACTGACGGGGAGAGGGAGGTACAGAGAAATTCAGAGCCTCTCGTCTGAGGTAACAAAACCTCTCCAGAGTGAAGTGAGGAGATGAATGCTAAATCTTCCCCCAGCACTGCACACTATCCTTCATCACAGCCTTTCCAGATTGAAGACTGATGAAAGGGTGTCATGGATTTTCATGTTCTCTGCTTCCTCACTGAATAATCTCTCAAAAAGCAGCCCCTTGCCCTTCCCTTCCTGAGAGACACTCAACCATCCATAAGGAACCCCGATTCCCACCTGGCCCTGCCTACCACATGCTAGGTTCCTCTGCCACTTCCCCCTCTCCTGGCCTCAATTTCTACATCTGTCCAACAAGGGACTGGATGGAAAATATCTAAAGGCCTCCTCAACTGTCTTTCTCTTTGGGGCTACCACTGGTTGAATCCCTCCTTTCTTTCCTGCCTGCCTTTGACACAGCATTTTGGTCTTCAGAAGTTAAACATCAGCATTTCAAAAGTAGTAGAAAGGACAGATAGGCTTGCCAGAAGGTTTCAACAGAAAACCTTGACACACCTGATAAATACTTATCAGCTACAATGCTATGCATGTATTCCACTTATAAGTCTCATATCTTTGCAACTGGGTGCTTAAACCTGGCTTTCGGGGTTGGATTCAGACATCTGGCAACCAGAGTGGACAAAAAGTGTGTGCGTTGTGTGAGAAGTTGAAGGAAATTTTTACTTTTTATAAGAAACATATAGGTAGTCCAGTCTCAGAGACAAAAAGTCACAGAAGAAAACACAATTAAAGAAAATTCTGCTGTGAGATGTTTGCCCTTGTTTCACCTAAAACAGCAGCTTTTTGTGCCCTGCGTGAGGGAGGCATTTGGCAGGATTTGCTAAGCATACTTACTCAAGACCTGATCCACACCCCTGACCCCTCAAAATGCACACTGGGAGCTTACAGCCTGCCCTTGGCTGCCTCTCCTGCCCCTTACCCTCTAAATACATACTGAGAAGGACAGAGAGCTTGGAGCCAGCTGGGCTGCCTCTCTTGGGCCTGAGATATGTTTACACTGAGGTCTCAACACAGTGGGATCAGAGAGAGCAGGCAAAGGGAGTCAGAGATGCACTATGGCTCTGCAGAGGACACAACAATGACCCCTGCCTAGTGACCTGAGTTTTAAACCCACCTGAAGTAAGGAATTTATGCTTCATTTATTTTATTATTGATTGATGAATCGCAATTCAATTATATGATTTATATGTATGGGGTACAAGTTGATGTCACAATATATGTGCATATTGTAGAATAATTCATCAAACTAATATACACATCACATCACATACTTATTTCTTTACGTTACACAGAAACATTTCACCTCAGTTTCATCATCCATAAAATAGTAACAAAAATACCTGACTCACAAGACTATGGTGTTTTCCCTTCATTTCCCCTTACCCCAAATAGTGCCTGGCCTAGAGAAATAATTTGATAAATATTTACTGAATAAACTTCACACTTTGTCCTCAGTCAGCTCGGAGTCTACAGGTAAATCTCAAGTTATCCTCCCTTAGACGGTTTTTCTCTAAAGCTGAAACATGAATCCAGAGGACATCTGCTGAGATTTTTTCATAGGGTCCAGTTCCTGCCTCATTCTTCCCTCTTTTGTAGGTCTTGGCCCTCTCAGCAGCATCCTCTGTTTCCCTAAAACAGAAGAGATGAATAGACTCACAGGCAAAAAATGAGGGCAGATGCCTCTCAGGGGAAAGATTGGCCTCCTCTTCCATCTAAGGATCCATAGTCCTCATTGATCTGGACTTTGGGTAGAAGTTTCCCAAGTGGTGTAGATGTGGCACATGTCAGAACTATCAATCACATCACAAACCTGGGCTCACAAGTGCCAGCTTTTATCTAAGGGACAAAAAATGAAAGAGAAGTCCTTGCCTCCCTGCTCCCCAAAGTCTCAGGAATCAGCAACTTTTGCCTCTTCCCATTTGATTATAATTGATTTTAAGTCACCATTTAGCAGAGAAAACAGGACATCACAAACAAACTTTGAACTATCCTTAACCCTTCATCTAGAGTTGGAAATGGATTTTATTTCACTCTTTCACACTGCAGCCTGCAGTAGAATCAAGGTCTCCACTTCAAGGAGACTGCATGAAAGTCAAAAAGCCCTGCAGTGGAACAACCAATTGGGGCTCAATTCAATTGTGTAACTTCAGTAGGAGATGGATCCTGGTTCTCTGGACTCATTTATGAAGATTCCTACCGTCCTTGGTGATAATATGCTAGTAATGAATAAGCAATAGCTGTGTTAATTTCCTTTCCTATTAATTCATCTGCTTTCTTAACCACTAAAGCCACAGTGCATCCTTTCCCTTTGCCTAGAAAATTCCAATTGCCTCTTTACCCCTTTGAAGTCTTCCTGGAGGCTGTGTTTCTGCTCTGGTTCCAAGCCTAAAATGGGGCACTGCTCAATAGAAATAGAAATATAATGATAACCACACATGCAATTTTAAATTTTCTAGTAACTGTGCTTTATTAGTGCATGTTAATTATACAGAATAATAGGTTTCATTGTGGCATATTCAAACAAAGTGTAACATGTATTGATTATATCTGCCTCCTATTATCCTCCCTTACTCTTCCCCATCCCCTTCCTCTTCTCTAATAGTCTCCCTTCTAGCAGCTGCATGTTAAAAAGTAAAAAGAACCAGGCAAATCTAATTTTAATAATATATTTTATTTAATCCAGGATAGCCAAAATAATATCAATTCAACGTATAATTATTATGTTAAAGATATTAACAGTACTGTGTATAATAAAAGCACATCATAACTCAGGATTTAAAACTCAGGCACATTCAAGTGATCTGTAGCCACGTGTGGCCTCATATAATATACTTCACGTATTTTTAAGTAATTGTGTGTTCACATGTTCATCTGCCCTATTAGAGTGAAATTGCATAACAACAGGACAATTAACCCATTTTTGTTCTTACAACATAAAATGCAGCCATATAGCATAATTATAATATAATGGGTATACACCCTAACTTACTATTTCCAACCTATTTGAATGCACCTGAGTCAATTCCATTAAAATATTCACAGAACTGAAAACTCGGGACTTAATGAGTTAACAGTGGCCAACTCAAGGCAGAGATTCCAGGTAGAATGATAGCTCAGTTAATTAATAAATGAATGCCACAATTGACCACCAGTAGAAACAGAGAGTAGGGAAAGCGGGTGTGTTTAGCACTGGGTATTATGATTCGGAGGTACTCTGAAACTCTTGGATTTTCATGTTCAGAAATAAGTCAGATAGAGATAGGGGCTCAGGAAAAGGACAGGATGAAAAATAAAGGTCAAGGAGGCATGGTTTGGGAAGGTCTTGACCACAAAAACAGGAGCACACATCTAGCCATCTCACATAAAAATACTGTGGATCATTTGTAAGGAAAATCACAACATGCATGGTCAAAACATAGGCCCCTCATGCAGGTGCACTCTTCCTTCCCTGGTGTGTTACTTGGGGCAGATCCTGGACAGGATAGGGATATAGGTGAGATCCATATGCAATGCAGCAGGATTCTCCCCCTTTTCCTGATTCTCCCCCTCTTCTTTTCACCCAACTTCCCCAAATGATTGATGCTGCCAGTCAGAAAAAAAAATCAGTTTCTAGAAAATTCCCTCACATTAGAACAATGCTTCTCAAACTTTTAATGTTCACACACACCACCTGGGGATCTTGACTGAATGTGGATTCTGACTCTTGGTAGTGCTGCCAGGGAGCTTGAGATTCTACTTTTCTAACAAATGATGCTGATGCTGATGCTGATGGCCTGCTGATGCCCACATTTTGAGTAAGAAAGCATCAGGAATTAAAGACTTACATAAAGCTTTACCCAACTTTGGGTTCTAATTTCTGGAAGAGAATGCCAGAACAGAGAGCAGCTTAACCCACAGGGAATATGAGAAATAATGGAATTTCAACAATCAGATAGAACTGGTCAGACATCACATATGATCTGACTCCTGAAAATGATACCACAGAAGCATTTCTGTTCACAGGTGAGGCCATCTGATTCATAGGGAGTAGTGGTGTCCTGTTACAAATCATGGAGCAGCAGAGGCTGAATTGGAATCAATCTATTATACTTGCTAGCTAGGTAATTTTGTGATTTTTTTTTCACTCTACTTCATGAACCTCAGTTTCGTTACCCATTAAGTATGTATAGTATCACCGAGGTTCTTGGAGTATCATACGAAATAGTGTATGTGACATTACTGGTGGAGTTTCTGTCATATGCTCAAGGCTCAACAAATGCTTATTAAAATTCAACCAAAATACTTTCCAGTTGGCTCTGTGAAGGTAACACTGGAATCAATCTTGTGGGGTGAGAAAAAAAATTTTTTAAGATATGTCTGCCTTTAGGTTGATTAAGCCTCAGAGGTTAGAATATTTTTCTTGAACGAAATTCATCTCCCTGTATAAAAGCAATGCAAATACATTTCCAAGCAAATGCCTTCAGGGAGTGAGCATAATTTCATCTTTACCTATTTTTATATTTCTTTACAGTTGCCATGAGAGCATTTTAATAACCTCCATGGAGTTGAAAGTGATGCAGGTAATTGCCATAAGTAATTTAAGGGCTATTAAAGCTAACAAACCTCTCCTGTGGAATACCTTGTTAAGCAGTGATCAGCAGAAAACACGTAAAGATCGTGCGCACTGTAAATTCAAGCTCTTTTTCCAGTTAAACTGAAGTGAAAATGTAATTACATTACACATCAGAAGGGTACAGACATTAAATCCCTTCTTGTTCCAATCTTGGGTTGGCTCAAGCTGCAGATGCCCTGGTATTCTAATGAGATCCACTTCCTTTAGGAAAGGTGGCCTCCTCTCTGATATCATTCCCCATTTTCTGAACTGGCTGCTAATTTTTCCATGCGTGCTTCTTAACATATCAACTGGAACTTTCTTTTATTTAATCACAAAAGGCCTTAGGGATCTGGACTCCAGCGTTGGATAGGCCAATCACTAGCTGTATGGCCTCCAGTGATTCTTTTCTCCTTCTTAGGCATGAACTACTACAAGGATAAAATGAAAATGTTTTGTTGTGTGCTCTTGAAATTCTCAACCAGCTCTAAAATCATTTGATCCTAAACAACTTCTTTATTTAGGAGTCCCTTTTCTGATCATTTTAACTATCAAAAATATAGCCATGAATCAAAAGTAGGGCACAAAGAAAGGGAAGAAAAGATCCATAAAATGCATGGGCTAATGTGACAAAGTCATTTGTGACATCTGCATTTTCTATCTTTCAGAACCTTGTAGACCCGTAATCAGAATCAAGTTGCTCTTCCTTCACTCACTGGTCCTAATGAACTTTATCTCCCTCTTTGCTAAGTTCCTAACACAAGAAAGGGCAAATTAGAAGTAAGGGGGTGGGGAGGAAAGTAGGCAAGAATACTGACAATAATTAGTGAAATCCCAAAGGAGAAAAAAGAGAACTTCAAGAAGCAGGAACTTTGTCTGGCTTGCTATTACATATTCAGTGTCAGGCACATGAGATATGCACAACAAATGCTGAATGAATGAGTAATGAATAAATGAATGAATTAATAAGAGCAAAAAATTCCAAAAAGTACATACACATACATGCTCATTGCTGCTTTGGCCACCCACGTGAATATTAATTGCAGAATGTGAAACAGTCTGTGGGAGGATCTTCAAGTGCACACGGTCATTTGTATTTGTTCTAAGTGTTCCCCAACCACAAATACAAATGACCGTGTGCACTTGAAGTTCCTCCCACAGACTGTTTCACATTCTGAAATTAATATTCACGTGGGTGGCCAAAGCAGCAATGAAAACAAACTATGTTTAATAAGCTCTCATGAAGATGGCAAATGATTACCCATGGTTAAACGTGGTAGACTAGGCACATGTTTATCTCTTCTCCCTCCAATACCCTACCAAAAAAAAAAGAATGAGTAAGAAAAAGAGGGGTATGTGATGGCCCAGAGAAAAAGAGAGAAGGAAAGATCCTCAGTGGATGAGAAATGTCAGCCAATATTAGTAGATGAGAAAACATCAAATGATTTTATTAGAGCTGATAAAGTGGAACAGCAAGGGCTTGCAGAGGGAGCCAATGGGAAGCCATCCAGGTCAGGCCTCTGATCCCTAGAAAGTCTAAGAAATTAGAGGTAACCACAGAAGAGGCTTGGGGGAGCTGAACTGCAAACAGGAGGATTCATTTACAATTTGTTAAAAGAGTGGTGAATTTCTTAAGTGTCTTCCCTGTCTTGGCAGGAAATTGAAGATTTATTCCACAAAGGCAAGGATTCAGAAAACATCCAGCCCCCAGATTGTAGCAGATGGTAGGGAAAGACACACTTCTTTTTCTTTTTTCTTTTTTTAATTAAGATATTCTGTTTTATTAACAACCTTGTTCAGTTACATGGAAGTATTTGAAAGACACTTCTAAAAACATGGGCACGAATGAAAATCGGCAATCGGAACAGGTGGCCTTCAGGTGCCCTTGTCTCTTTGAATTCTATGGCACTGGCAGCTTAGGAACATATTCCTCCACACAGCACCCTCCCAGGCAGAAAACTAGAGGATTCTTATCTTCTCTCTGGGGAATAGACACAGAGAACAGATCCCTAAATACTCACACTGGATTCCTAGCTAGCCAGACAAGCTCTGCCTTTCTCAGGAAAGAGCAGTGAATCTCTTCCAATATAATATTCTCCAGTACAAACAGACAAAAATACTAAAAGCCTTCAACAAGAGAAACCAAGATCAGAACAAACCATTAAAAGAAACTTAGAGGAAATGAAGACAGTGAAAGTAAAAGAAAACCTTAAATGTATGTAACTGTTACTTTTATAGAAGTAAAAGAAATCTCTATCCATGGCAAAAGAACAGGATGAATATTGTTCAAGGAACATATATCAGAACTCTTAAAATTTAAAAATGTGATTCTTGAAATAAAATATTCAACAGAGCCAGGAGCACATGCCTATAATCCCAGTGACTTGGATGTCTGAGGCAGGAGGGTCACAAGTTTGAGACCACCAGCCTCAGCAATTTAGCAAAGCCCTAAATAACTTAGTGAGACACTATCTCTAAATAAAAAATAAAGTAACGGATGGGGATGTGGCTCAGTGGTAAAGCACCCCTGGGTTAAACCTCTAGAACTCAAAAAAAAAAAATCAACAGAAAAAAATTCATCAGAAAGTTTGGAATGTAAGTCAAGCAAATCTGTCAGAGAGTGGAAAGAGAAGACAAAGAGATAAAATAATAGGGGAAAGAGGACATTTGAATATCAATCAGCTCAAGAAGTCTAGCTCTATCTAATAGAGTTCTCCAGAAAGAATGAAATAAATTAGCACAATACTGATGCACAAACATTTTCTCATAACTGAGAGACATGAGTTTTCAGATTGAGTCTGTTGACTGGATAGCACAATGAATAAAAGAACTTTCCCACACGACAGTATATTGCTGTGAAAATTCTGAGTTTTGGAGATAAAGAGAAGATTCTGAAATTTTCAAGTCATAGAGAAATAACTGGCATACAAAAGACTGGAGATATGAATGCCATTAGATTTCTCAACAACCCACTCAAAGCAGGAAGTCAATGGAGCAACAGCTTCAAATAGGAAATGAAAATTTACATCCCAGATTCTAACCTTAGCCAGATTATTGATTAAGTGTGAAGAGAGGCTAATACATATTAAGACTTTCAGGGTCTAAAAAAAATGCTTCACATTTATGCTTTCTCAGGAAGCTACTGAAGAATGCACTTTACTGAAAATCAGGCTATAAAACAAGGAAGGGAAAGAAGTGGGGAGTACAAATCAAGAGGAACATCCTGACAGAAAGGCAGAGGGAAGGGCCAGAAGGACAGCTGTACAGCATGCCTGTGGAAAGCAGGCTGTGCCTTGCTCTGTTACTGCACAATGTACAGAACAGAAGTTTTCAGACTGTGCCCAAACCCATTACTCAATTCTGTAAAGTTTGCCCTAAGCTACTCCATTTTGAGTTTAAGTGCTGAGGTAGAAAGGCTACACCTTGTTTGTACAAATAAACCGCCACCATCTGCCTGGAATAATCATAAGAAACAAACTGATAAATAAATTAATCATGTTGATAAAAATGACCACCTGTGAATTTATCAAATTAATCAGAAGCGCATGGGTGCATAACTGAAATAAAAGAATCTGTGACTGCCGGTTAATCTGGAAGTATTTAGTGAACTGCCACTGATGAAAGTGGTGTAGCCTGTGAATTTGTTGTTATTCAATAAATTCTGGAAATTGTGGAAAGCCACAAAGGTGTTTGGTCTACATTAATGGCATTGCTTGTAACAGTACCCAAAGCAAAACCTGACCAGATGGGAAGAAGAGGATAGAGGATTCCTGCAGGAACATCTCCAAGAACAAAAAGAAGGCAATGCTTTTGCCTAAGAGGGAAATAATAGTTTTCAGGGCTGGAGAATTTTAAAGTATTAGTAATAAGAACATAGACAAATAAGAAGGTGAGAAGAAAACAAGGTAATTATTAACTCCAGGAAGCAAAATACATTGAATGAGGAGGAAAATGTAATCACAAAATGTCAGATGAAAAACTAGGCAAACGTTTTATATTATTTTAGCAAAAAAAATTTCATATAATTTTATTGGGAAAATAAATATGCTGGAATATATATATATATATATGAAACAAATATGCTAAATCCTCTTCTTTATAATAAGAAATCAATAAAAAGTGAAAAAAGATGAAATTTGATAAATCAAGAACTAAGATTCAACTCAATTGACTTTTGGGAGGAGTAGAATAGAAATTACAATATCACCAAGAAGTTGGTATTGCTATTTTCAGCTTTTTTTTTTTAATGGCTTTTTATTAGATTTTGATTTAAAAATATTACTTTGGTAAAATTTTTGCATGTCTTTAAAAATTAAGTCAGATGTTATAATGGCTTAACCCAAGCCAAAGTTATGCTTAGAAGCCCTTGCCTAAGAAGAGAACAGAACATGCTACAGTCAAGTTAGGGTGACTGTAGCATGAGGGCTAGAGGAAAATTAACCAGACCAGCAAACCCAAGAGTGACCTGAGCCATCATCCAAGTCCAAGGAGGTCCCGTCAAAGGGATGAGGTAAGATGCAATGAAAATACCCTGAGGTCTGTGCTTCTTAACATCAAGCAGGGCACAAGTCTTTAATTCAAGGATAAGAAAAAACCAAAAATGTTGAAGCAGGACTCTATCTTAGGAAAATGGCCAAGGAGAATCATGGTTAAGCCTTCACTTCCATTAGACAATAGTCAGCTCTGCACATCAGTCTTTGCAGTCTCTTTGGGGCTAACTGAGCAGGAGATGCTCACAAATAAGGCCAATTATGTCTATTGTCCAGGCACATGATGGTGTGAGAATAAAGCCACAGCTCGGTGATCATAAAGATGGCCAGGGGTAACAGAGCCCTGAACTCAGACTGCAATTTCCACATTTGGAAGGGCTACCCATGTGTACCCAGGTCCATGTTTTATTGGCCCTGAGCCTTGATGGGGTTGGGTCTGCAGATGGCAGACAACATTAGAAAATTAGAAAACAGAAAATGGGGCTGGCACAGGAAGTGACCTACAGAAGAAAAAATATCTAATACAAGCCAGAAAGATTCCCTTCAAAATGGTTAAGTTTTATGTTAAGCTTTAGTGCTTAAAACTTCCATTACATGAAATATTCACTTATGTAGAACAGCTCATTCCCCAGTAATATGAGATTAATGAGGCATCACTGTACATAAAAACTACCGAACTGGCTCAGATCAATGTTCTGTCCTGTCCAGTATTCTGCCTTTTAAAGGGCATAAAGAATACAAAATTCAGAGACAGAAGTATCTGGTTTTGGGGCCTACTTCCACCACTTTGAATTGTGTGACATTGAACCAGTTATTGATCTACTCCTAGCCTCAATTTACTCGTTTGTAAGAGAGTACTAATAATACCATCTTCTTGGTGATATTATGAAAATTCAATGAGATGGTGTCCTTACAAGTATGTTTTAGACTGCTATACAGTCTAACTATGTGTTAATCTAGCTGGATGGTGTGTGTAAGTGTGTTTACACACTTGGTTTTCTTATGTATCCTAATTTGTTAAAAAAAAAAAATCCAGTTATTAGGGCTGGGGATGCAGCTCGATGGTAGAGCACTTGCCTGCCCTGGGTTCATTCTCTAGCGCAATAAAAAGGGGATGGGGGAAGGAGGAATCTAATTATTAGGGGGGTTTTATGAATATATGTTTAAAACTTTCCTGATTCTGTCAAGAATTTTAGATCTCTTGACTTTCGGATGAATATTATATCCAATTTTTTTAAAAAGTCAGTAGGAAAGTTCACAGAATGTTTTAGTAAACCAAATAATCACATAGTGAAATAAATTTCTGCACCTTCTCCCTCCTCATCCTGTACCTGAAATCCCTGCCCCTAGAACCACTTCTCAATTGTGCTCTTAGCAAAGACCTCCTGGAATGGAGTATTGTGGGTGCATCGGAGGCTTAATGAAGGCTGGAAGGAATTGCTGAGCTAAAGGAAACAACTAATATTTGGGACACATTCAATGAAACACTTTCTGGGAGGCTGAATAGAGCCCAGACCTTCTCATATATCTTTAGGAGGTGGTCTGCCCCAGAGGACAAAACTAATAGGTTTGACAGCAAGCTTATGAGATTCTTCTGTTTGGGGCTTGACATAGGAGGAGGAGTCTGAAGGTATGGGAGAAAAAGAAAGGGATACTTAGCAAAATTTTGGTTAATAATACAATTTAGCTTTTTTAACCTATTAGGATGCCATTGTTGAGTGGAAAAGGCACTACAGTAGAAGGAGATTTGGTGAAGAGTGAATCCCAAACCTGGCTCTGCTGCCATTATAGACTTTAAATGAGGTACTTCTTGATGGGCCTTTTTGTACAAATTAGAAATTTGAACTAGATCACGGATTTTCAAGTATGATTTATGGATTATTTACCATCCAATTAAGTGCTGGGTTAACAACCAGAGATGGAGAAGGTGAGAAGGTTATGGAGGCATAGAAGTATCTGAGTCTTTCCCCTAAAATCCATGTAATGAGAATAGATTAACTCCTCTCTATTTTAATTATTTCACATTAAGGTTTTGAAGGCAGTGCTCCCTGAATTAAGAAAATACTCAAAAATCCACTGAATATCCCTTCCAAATCTACAATTTTCTGATAAACTAACATTTTTATGATACTGGAGATAGGGAATAGACCACACAATAAGATGTATTTAGGTCTTGGAGGTACAAACTTCAGAAATGCACCAAAATGAGTCACATAGGATAGCAATACTGGCTGGAACCATTCTATACCACTCCAAGAAAATAAAACTGTACTCAAGAAGCACTATTGTTGCATAAACCATTACAACATGCTCATCAAAGAAGGAAAAGACAGAGATTGCCATTGAAGGGCTTACACTGTTAAGGAAGTGAGACAGAAACATGCAGAACAATTCCAGCTCAAAGCAACAATTCTGTAAAAAGTCTGTAATGAAAAGACACTATTACATATAAACTCGAAATACATTTGCATGCAACAATGAGAGAAAGCATAGGAGAAAGTAGTTCAAGCACTAAGAAAAACTTTCAAAAAGAAAGAAAGAAAGAATTGAACTAGGCCTTGAAGACACAAGAAAGTGCAAGAACTCAACACTGAGACCATTAAGGGTTTTGAACTGCATAAACTTTATAAACTTAAATTTACAAACAAGATCAATGTTATCTAATCTTGCTGACCTGAAACAATTATTTTGTGGCAGAACAGAATCTCCTTTCCCCTTAACTCCCTACTTCCTTCATACTTTGTTCCTAGAAGGATTTGCAAAGAGATCTATGATAAAGAGTCACAAGTTTTTTTTTAGCCCAATTATTTGAAGATTTGTGGAAGTTATGCTACAAAGGTGCAAACATTAGCAAGAGGAAGGTATGTCTTGCATATTTTATGCCAAGGAATCTAGAGAACCTGTTTCTTGGATAAGAGGGAACAATGAGATTGCATGCAGAGCCTTCACCCACACCCAAAACAGTATACAATTCTTAACCTCACTCCCAAACACAAATAAAACAGGGTTTGCACTAATGAGGAGGTAAGATTGACACATACAGAACAATTATTACACAACACAAAAATAGCCAAGAGTTGAAGACAGATCTATTGGGCTTGGTCCCCCAAAGATATTAGCAATCCAAAGACAGATCCCTGAAGTAAAACTGGGGCTGGGGTCAGTATCTCCCCCTTTTACTCTCAGAGACAGCAAGGCTGTAACATTAGCTGGTATCATGGTTGTCACATGATGCTACCTAGGAAGGCAAGAGGAAGCAGAGGCAACCATCTGTGAACTCAGGACTATGTGACCTGGACCAATAACGTCCCTGAGGAAGAACCGAGCTCTTAGTCATCAGTATAATCCTGGTGCTGACCCTTTTTGTAGAAGTGAGGAAATAAGATGGATGAGCACAGAAAGAAGAAAATCATACACACAAACATCAACACGCTTTCTCCTCAGCACACAGACTAAAATTCCAAAGCAAGTGGGTAAAACTGTCTGCAAAGATAGACAACAAACCAAAAAAATAACAAAGTTCTCTTTCAAGACTATAAATAATACTGCATTCTGTAAAAGATGACTTTAAGATAATATAAATCCTCAATGAGATTACAGGAATAATTAATGTTCATATACCAAGAAAATAATTATGCAACTAAAATAAACAATTCTAAGTCAGAATCAGATGATTTTTTTTAAGAACCCATTGGAATTACTAAAAACTAAACTGTAATCACTAGAGTAAAATAATCTGTGCAGGAAGGGATAATTAAGTGATGACAAGAAAGTGCAAATTGAGTACCCCATATCCAAGATGCTTGGGAAAAGAAGTGTTTCAGATTTCAGAGTCTTTTGGATTTAGGAATATATGCATAGACTTTACCAGTAGGGCATTCCCTAGTCCAAAATTCTAAAACCTGAAATCCAAAATTGGGGGTGGGGATCTATATGATGCTTGAAATGTTTTAGATTTGCGTTATTCTGGAGTTCAGAATTTTGGATTTGAAATGCCCAATCCCTATGAAGAAAATTAGAACATATCAAAGCAGAAGATAGCTTTTTGAAAATATGAGTCAAAAGTTGATATACATAAGAGAATAGACTAGCAATAATTACATATACCCAAAAGGTGTTGTAGAAGCAGAGTAGAATAGATGAAAAGACAAGACTTAAATAGTCAATAATGGCTTCTTCTTACCGAAACCCCATTGCCCCTCTCATAACTATTAAAGTGGCTATGAATAAGCAAAACCATAACCCCACAAAATAAGTGGAGAACCAACTATCTACACATCATACATACAATGAAAAGCTAAGAAGCAGATAGAAACCATCACAGCAGACCCAAAAATGCTGAAACAGTGGAGAAATGAGGCAAACTTGTTTATGCTGAAGAACCCCCAAAGGCTCAGGAATTGTTAGCACCAGGTAAAGGGGAGGTAAAGATGGTGCTCACATCAGCAAGACTAACTGAAAGGCAGTTTGATATGTAGTCAGTGGTCCCAGCAAAAGGAATGCTCGAGGTTGATGCTCTGATGAAGTTCGGACATCAGATTAGCACTTCCTCAGAGCCACCAGAGTGTAGTGAAGGGTCAGCAGAGGGGAAGCTCAACTTCAGTAGTGTAACTATTATGCCTTTCAGATGCCAGAGTACTATGCAAAATATTGACTGAAAAAAAGTACTGTTATTGAAGAAAACTGTTCCCCTAATCCTTGATCTTACACCATCTCAGTCTGAGAAATATTGGGCCAGCCTGCCATCTGGCACTAAAATATCTTACTAATTAAGCAAATAAGTGATCTTAATTAAAAACAACAGAAAGGAGTTAAAGTAAGAGCATGAGTGTAAATGCCAGCCAAAATCTTGAGGAAGAAAATTTATCATTTTTGTTTTAAAGTCAAAAAACCAGAGTTAATTGTGGATAGAAGTCTACCTGGAGTTATTACTTCTACACCCTCTGATTTGGCTCATTCTGTTGCCCAATGATCCTATTCTAGATGCTTTTGATACAGAAGGGGAGGTTTGAAAATGCCTGAAAGGCAGAAAAAGTATTTCAAATTTATTCATAAACCTAAGCTGGGTTTTTTGCATGCCATTCACAGTACTTAAATGCATGGACTCAGACTTTCAGAAGTTGAGCCTCCACATGGCCATTTACTAGTCAGATAAAATTGGACAATTTATTGAACCTCCCAGGGCGTTGGTTTCCTTTACTATAAAAAAAAGTGAGAGTAACAACATCTACAGCACAGTTTTGAAGTTAGGATCTAATAAGATAATGAGTAATAAGAAAAGTTTAACATGGTATTTGGGATGTAGTAAACACCAGTTATTCTTTATTATTGTTCAAACAGCCACACAATTTAGAAGAAAATCAAGCTACTATAGTCAAAGAGCATCAGTAGTTGGGGTTCTTATTGAGAGCAAAGAAGAAGTTAGACATTTAAGATATATTGTAGTTGATTTCTATCTGCACTTTAAACAAAAAATTGCACCAATATCTTCTGTTTTTATGTCTTATGAAAATCTATGAACTGCTGTTTTATGGCTAAAACTACAGGGTTCAGTCTGCATCAGATATTTGATTTTCATCTGGACCAAATTCTTCTGCAAAGGTGGCTCCTTTCATGGGAGCAGAGAGCTGGAAATGAGAAGTTGATGCTCTGAGGAGGGTTGAATCCCATTGTTATTTTTTTTTCAACCAAGATCAGCTCTTGGCCAAGACAATGTAGCTCACTCAGTAATTAATGAAAGTCGTGCTGAACTGCACAATGATTATAGTTTCCCTCTTGAAAATTCTATTTGCTTTGTTCCTGACATCATCACAAAGCATCCAGGAAATCTAAATGTCAGGACTCCTACTCCTATGGTTTTCTTTCCACATGTCCCCTAATAGTCTATCCCTCCATATCATACAAACAACTTCCATGACAATTGAAGCCAAACCTAAGCAAATATGTGAAATATATAAGTATATGAAGACAAGCAAAAAAATGAGACTATTTCACCTCATTAAGAATCAGATTGGTAAAATAGTGTGGTCCCTAGACCAACAGTATCAGCATTAGTGGGGAACCTGTTATAAATACAGATTCTTGAGCTTTATCAAAGAAGCAAAATCTCAGGGTTTGGGAATCAACACTCTTCGGGGGGTTTTGATTTTTTTTTAATTGACAAAAATTGTATATACTTGTGGTATGCAACATGATGTTTTGAAATATGTATACATTGCAAAATTACTAAAAAAAATAATAAGCATGTATTACCTCATATACTTATCGGGTTTTTGCTGTGTGGTAAGGACACTTAAAACCTATACTCAGTGATTTTTCAAGCACGTGATAACTTTGTTAATAATTATAATCACCATGCTGTATATTAGTTCTCTTGAGTATCTTCCTCATGTTTAACTGAAATTTTATATCCCTTGAACAACATATCCCACTCCCTTCATTCTGCTCACAGTCCCTGGAAACCACCACTCCACTCTCTTCTTCTACTCTCACCACTTTTTAGATTCCACATACAAGTGGGATCATGTGGTATTTGTCTTTCTTTGCCTGTTTTATTTCATTTAACTTCTTCCAGCTTCATCCATGTTGTTACAAATGACAGGATTTTCTTTTTGACAGAATAGTATCCAACTGTGTATATACACTACATTTTGTTTATGCATTCATCCACTGTTGGACATAGAGGCTAATTCCATACCTCAGCTATTGTAGATAATTCTGTGATAAAGCGGAAAACAGTTGTCTATTCAACATAACTAATTTAATTTTCTTTGAATGTATACCCAGTGATAGGACTACTGGATCACAAGCTAGTTCTGTTTTTAATTTTTTTTTTGAGGAACCCCTATGCAGCAACTCAGAATGTAGAACTAAAGTAGAGATGATAGAACTGGAAATATATACTGATTGAGAATTTTCAACAGAGAATAAAGATTCTGTGAAATGTTTGTGTTATTTTCTCTAAAGACATAAGAAAAGAAGATGGGGAGAAATAATCCCCCAGGATATCTGAAGGTTGAGGAAGAGAGAAGAGCTTCATGGTATTACCATATATGACTTTCCACATAGAGGGGAGAAAGGGTCCTCACTGATTGAACTGACCAGACATATACCCTTCTTATTGACAGTTCTGATCATAATCTTCCTAGTTACCCATCCTGCCCTCTTTCTTCCTGCCTGATCCTGTAAGTGCCATCCTGTTATTAGAAAGGAATGGCCAAGAAAAACAAACATCGACTCCTCTAACGTAACTGTTATTCATTGTCCACGTTGTAGAACTGCTGGCTATCGAACTAGATAAGTAATTTCTGACAAGCATAGTCAAACCATAATACAACTAGCAAAAAAAAAGAATAGCCTGAGTGATTTTGCTTCCTTACCAATGACATCCCAGTCTAGCTTCATTCCTACCACTTTCTAGACTTAAGGTTACTCAAGTGCTTAATGGCTCCTAGTTTTTTGGCATTCATATCCAATCCAGAGATGCTCCCTGCTTCTTCAATCTCTCCCTATAATCATTCAACATAAGCAAAAATCTTACAGCAATTCTTTTCTTACTCATTTTGACCCAAACACCTCAAGATTCCCCTGGAGTCTTCATCCTTGCTACAGTAAGCTTAAAAATACCCAGATTTGTTCCTGGCCTTTGGTTAGTGGACTTTGACAGTTTGAAATCACCCTTGCTTTCTAGCAACAGACAAATGTTCCAAAGACATCCTGAATTTCCTGCCTGGACATGGCAATCAGCTTTGATTTAAGAAGGTCTAGTTCTTTTGGTGTGTGAACATGAACATATAAAAAAGGAAGAAGAAGAAAAGAAAACCTGGGCAATAGAAACACACAGGAAAGTTAATCGTGATCAAAACTGCTGCTGTTGGAACTATTACTGCCACTGAGGCCACTTCGTGGATGGAATGCCTATTTTCTTTTAAACTTGTGAGTTTCCTTGAGCCCTTCTAATATGGCTGGTTTTCTTGATACATCCAAGATTCTTCAATTACATGGTTATTATGTACTAAGACTTTCTCTGACATGGACTTTTGGAGGTTTAAGGCTGACTGATCACCCACTGTCTTCCACCTCAAGTTCTCAACAACCGGGAGAAACAGTGGGACAAAAATCAGTCTTTATAAAAAAAAAATATGTTATAGAAAGCATTCTGTGGTCAGAAGTGGTCTTCATGAAGTGAACTGGCTGACACACACTAAATAAATGACAGTCATTATCCTAAACAGGAGGTCCTAAACTCTGGGTCCCAACCACAAAGGAAAAGAAAGTGTAGAGAAAGAGGAATGCAAGTAAGGAAGAAAAGAGAAGGGATTGGAAGGGAGGAAAAGGAGAGTAAGAACCAAGGAGAGCTATTTCTTTGTAATGTAAAGATGGGTCAATAATATTAACTGGGTTGTCACAACTGGGATGAAATCAGACACTGTAAAGTGCAAGGCAGATGTAAAAGCTCATAAATAGCTGCTGACATGATCATTATTCAGAGAACAATTTTGAGCATTCATCTGAACATAGTTATCATCTTTCCTCTTCAGGATCAATGTTTACAACCAGGAATTCCAAGCACAAGAATATAACACTCAATCATCAATATGTATTGTCCTACAGCCCTTCAGGAAAAAAATAATAATAATAAAGTTGACATTTTTAAACTTTTCCAGTCTTGTCAGATGAAAATTAGTTCACTACTTTTATTATCAATTCTCTTGTGGATTTAATTCTTTTGTGAGAATTTTGCTTATAGACATCAACAGCCTAATAGTTCTGCACTTGTTTTAGGGTTTGTTTTGTTTTGTCTTTTTGTAAAAATGAATTGCCCCTGCTGCCCACTCTCATTCCACCAATGAAAAATAACTAGTTGAACACTTTGATATTTCCTTCCATTTTATATGATTATAGAAATTTATCAGGGGTGGTGGTGGTGGTGGCAGGTTTTTTTTTTTCACTATTATTATTGATTTCCCATACTTGGAAGTGAAAATGTAGCTCCATTTTAAATCATTGCCTCTTTTCCTAACCACACACATGCACATTTTCCCACTAGCCCAATACAGATCTACATAATTTTGGTCATTTCAGGGTTCATTTTACTATGACTTAGTAAATATAATTGAAAGTTAAGTAATCTAAAAAAAAAATGTGTCTTCTCCTTTCCTGTGTAACATTTTGATTTCCATAGGGAAAAAAAAATGGTAACTGTCTTGTGTCTTATTTTCCTAGTTTAGTTGTCACTGCTTTTTCCCAAAAACTGCCCAAAGTGTGATCATTTCTCTATTTTCAAATTCTTAAAGTAGCTAGTCTCCAAGCTTTGTGCTGCTGTATTCTGAATTGGCTGCTCTCTGGGTCTGCTGCTATTGTCATGGGATTTCCCTTCCATATCATCCTGGAATTCCCTTCACCAACTACCTCTTTCTTGGCTTCCTCATTCTGATTAAACACATTTTCAATGAGTTAATTGTGAAAGTGTGCATGGAAGATTACATATGTTAGACTCTGTACATCCCCAAATCCTAATTTTATTCTTGCACTTGCTTGATTATTTGACTGGATTCAGATTTCCAGGGTAAAAATATTTTTTTTCCCAGAATTGTTTAAGGTCTTGCTACATTGTCTTCTAATTTCTAGCATTGTCATGAGAAATCCAATGTTTTTGTGAATTGTTAATCTATCATTTGCAATTTACCCAGTGGCCTCTGGTAGGGTAATAAGACTGGGATTTTTTTTTTTTTTCAGAGTGGGTGGGTAATCCAGGCCTCAGAATCTTAAAGCTTTCCTGTTGGGCTGGTCAGAATTTCCAGAGAAGACTCTTGTAGGATATAAGATCAGTATGCAAAAAATCAATTGTATTTTACGAACTAGCAATGAATAATCTCAAATAACATTAAGACAACAGTAGAGTCAAAAAGAATAATTTATTTAGGAATAAATATAATCACAGACATGCAAGACTTTCACACTGAACTCCTTTAGATATTTATTTTTCCTAACCCTAAAATTATTTTTCCTGTGTGATTTCACTATCATTAATATAAATATTGGTGCTATTGTTTGAATGTTAAATATCCACTAAGGATCCATGCATTAAAAGCTTGGTCTTCAGAGTAGTAGAATCATTAAGAGTTAGGCTCCAGTGAGAGGTCCTTAAGTCATTAGTGCCCTTTATGGGCACTCTTTCACTCTTTCTTTTGCTTTCTGGTTGATGAAGCAAGTGGTTTTGCTCTGCCACAGATTTCCACCATGAAGGAATGCTTCACCTGATATTCAAAGCAATAGGGTCCGCCAGTCAGGAATGCGAACTTTACAAACTATGAACCAAAATAAATCTTTTTTTTACTTATAAGTTGATCAACTCAGGCATTTTGTTACACTGATGGAAAGTTGACTCATACAAAATTGGCATATATAATGTAAGCTAAATCAGCACCATGTGACTGTCACTGAAAACAATTAGGCCATAAAATATTACAGTATCCCTTTTACTTCCATTCTTTAAAGAATTCCAGTATTGAAAGTTCTTACAAAATCTAAAGGTGAGAAAAGGAACACAAATCCTTATCTTACGTTCTAAGCATGGTTTGACTTTGAAATGATTCTAGAAGTCACCACATGGGACCAAACCACAAGGAATGCATGTGAACTTCATAATATGTAGCCTTACCTCACAGGGTATTTCAGGGACTGGTTAAAGGCTCAGAAAGAATTAGCCTAGAGCCGCCCCCCCCCCCCGCGCCTGCAAGGAAGGTGGAACTTCGACCACCGACAGAACAGGCCCAGTGACCCACAGAGGGGCAGAGCCGGCACCCACATCTGCAAGGTAGGCAGACCTGCTACCGACCGGCAGAACAGGCCCAGCGGCCTGCCGGCATAGTAGGCACATTGCCGCAACTGGAGGAGGGGCCCGTACCTGCGAGGGAGACTTTGCAACTATACAAGAGCAATATAAATATATAGAGGGAAAATTCAATAACACAACAGTTTCACCAAGCAGAAAGAAACGCGAACAGTATGAAAAGTCAAGGAAAGAAAGGACCACAAGCAATGCAGGTCAACTCAACGTTAGAAGAGGTAATATCTGCAGCAGATGGAATGCCAGATAAAGAATTGAGGATATACATGCTTCAGATGATCTGGAATCTCAAGGAAGACATCAGTCAGCAAAATCAGACAATGAAAGATCACTTCAACAATGAATTACATAAACAAATCCAAGAAACAAAAGATCAACTATACAGGGAGATAGAGGTTGTAAAAAACAAACAAAAATACTAGAAATGCAGGAAGCAATAAACCAACTTAAAAACTCAATTGAGAATACTACCAGCAGAGTAGAACACTTAGAAGATAGAACATCAGACAATGAAGACAAAGTATTTCAACTTGAAAAGAACATAGACAGCTCAGCAAGACTGTTAAGAAACCATGAGCAGAACATCCAAGAAATATGGGATAACATAAAGAGACCAAATTTAAGAGTCATTGGGTTACAGGAAGGTATAGAGGTCCAAACCAAAGGAATGAGCAATCTATTCAATGAAATAATACGAGAAAACTTCCCAGACTTGAAGAATGAGACAGAACCCCAAATCCTAGAAGCCTATAGGACACTGAATGTGCACAATCATAAGAGATCCACACCTAGACACATTATAATGAAGGTGCCCAACATACAGAATAAGGAGAGAATTTTAAAAGCTACAAGAGAAAGGAAGCAGATTACATTTAGGGGTAAACCAATCAGGATAACAGCTGATCTTTCAACACAGACTCTGAAAGCTAGAAGATCCTGGAATAACATATTTCAAACACTGAGAGAAAATGGGTTCCAATCAAGAATCATGTATCCAGTGAAATTAAGCTTCAGGATGTAAGATGAAATTAAAACCTTCCACGATAAACAAAAGTTAAAAGAATTAGCAGCTAGAAGACCATCTCTTCAAAACATCCTTGGCAAAACATTACAGGAAGAAGAAATGGAAAATAACAATGAAAACCAACAGTGGGAGGCAGTATAGTAAAGGGGGAAAAATAATCAAGAGGAAAACAAACCATGTTTAGTAACATAAATAAACAAATATGGCTGAAAGAACAACCCATATCTCAATAATAACCCTAAATGTTAATGGCTTAAACTCACCAATTAAGAGACACAGGCTAGTAGAATGGATCACAAAACAAGACCCAACAATATGCTGCCTACAGGAGACGCATTTGATAGGAAAAGACATACATAGACTGAAGGTGAAAGGTTGGGAAAAATCATATCACTCATATGGACTTCGGAAACAAGCAGGAGTGTCCATACTCATATCAAATAAAATAGATTTCAAGCCAAAGTTAATCAAAAGGGATAAAGAGGGACATTACATACTGCTCAAGGGAACCATACACCAACAAGACATAACAATCATAAATATATATGCCCCAAACAATGATGCAGGTATGTTCATCAAACAAATTCTTCTCAAGTTCAAGAGTCTAATAGACCACCATACAATAATCATGGGAGACTTCAACACACTTCTCTCACCACTGGACAGATCTTCCAAACAAAAGTTGAATAAGAAAACTATAGAACTCAATAGCACAATTAATAACCTAGACTTAATTGACATATATAGAATATACCACCCAACATCAAGCAGTTACACTTTTTTCTCAGCAGCACATGGATCCTTCTCAAAAATAGATAATATATTATGTCACAGGGCAACTCTTAGACAATATAAAGGAGTAGAGATAATACCATGCATCTTATCTGATCATAATGGAATGAAACTAAAAATCTTTACTCCTCACACTTCAGATAGAGCCCTAATATCCATAGTATACAAAGAATTCAAAATATTAGACAATAAGACAACAAATAACCCAATCAACAAATGGGCTAAGGACCTGAACAGACACTTGTCAGAGGAGGACATACAATCAATCAACAAGTACATGAAAAAATGCTCACCATCTCTAGCAGTCAGAGAAATACAAATCAAAACCACCCTAAGATACCATCTCACTCCAGTAAGATTGGCAGCCATTATGAAGTCAAACAACATCAAGTGCTGGCAAGGATGTAGGGAAAAGGGTACACTTGTACATTGCTGGTGGGACTGCAAATTGGTGTGGCCAATTTGGAAAGCAGTATGGAGATTTCTTGGAAAGCTGGGAATGGAACCACCATTTGACCCAGCTATTCCCCTTCTTGGTATATTCCCTAAAGACCTAAAAAGAGCATGCTACAGGGACACTGCTACATCAATGTTCATAGCAGCACAATTCACAATAGCAAGACTGGGGAACCAACCTAGATGCCCTTCAATAGACGAATGGATAAAAAAATGTGGCATTTATACACAATGGAGTACTACTCTGCATTTAAAAATGACAAAATCATAGAATTTGCAGGGAAATGGATGGCATTAGAACAGATTATGCTAAGTGAAGCTAGCCAATCCCTAAAAAACAAATGCCAAATGTTTTCTTTGATATAAGGAGAGTAACTAAGAACAGAGTTGGGAGCAAGAGCATGAGAAGAAGATTAACATTAAACAGAGGTGAGAAGTGGGAGGGAAAAGGAAAGAGAAGGGAAATTGCATGGAAATGGAAGGAGACCCTCATGGTTATATAAAATTATATACAAGAGGAAGTGAGGGGAAAGGGGAAAAAAAAGGGGGGAGAAATGAATTACAGTAGATGGGGTAGAGAGAGAAGATGGGAGGGGAGTGGGTGGGGGATAGTAGAGGATAGGAAAGGCAGCAGAATACAACAGACACTAGTATAGCAATATGTAAAACAGTGGATGTGTAACTGATGTGATGCTGCAATCTGTATATGGGGTAAAAATGGGAGTTCATAACCCACTTGAATCAAAGTGTGAAATATGATATGTCAAGAACTATGTAATGTTTTGAACAACCAACAATAAAAATTAAAGGAAAAAAAGAATAAAAAAATAAAAATACTATATTATATTAGGGGAAGAAGAATGGAATTTCATGCTAATGTGCCAAAGCTTTTGAACTCTAACTTCTATAAATGACTGAGAACTTACTCAAAGGCTAAGAATGGTATTCTTGGATTGCTCAACTGATAAGAGAGAGGAGAGACAGCTTTGTGATACAGACAAAACTTCACAATGAACTAAAAGAAGAAAGAAACTAGCTAAGTTAACTGTTACCTTAAATCACATCAATTCAGCTAAGCCTGAGGTCCTTCCATGACAGAATGAATGTCATATTTCTTACATAGACACAGGATCTTTGCATTCTTTTATAATGACACAACAGTTTTGCCTAACTGAAAGTTGCTAAGCCATCACCCATGGCAATAACGTCACAAATCAATTTGGTTTATCTGTCCAGAGTTCCTAATGCTTTCCTTTGTAATATATGAACTTCCTATAACCAAAGATTTATGAAATAGAACCATATGTGACCTCTATTCTTTCCTCAATTTTAGAACCCTATTCTACTAAAATAATTTTTTTAGAATTATTGGTTGAGAATTAACAGGCAAATCATGTTACATGGATATTTATGAAACATTTTTCACTTTGGTTAAATATCTACTTTCTTTCTTATTAAAGAATTCAGTATAAGGAAAATTTAAAAAAAAAGAATTAGCCTATTATCATCATCTTTACAACATGGTCCTCCTACACTGGAGCCTTCTACCTCCCTTCACTGTGTATTCTCCACTCCACTCAATCATTTGTTTTCCACGCATTTCTCATGTCATTTCTCTCCTGCAAAACATCCCACTGTGCTCAGTGATCATTGGGGTAAATGTAGGAGTCTTCACAATCTTACACCACCTCACACACCCAAAGAAAGCCTATCAAACACTAGACGAAAAGTCCACAGCAACCACAGAAATCTCCTCAATGATGTAAGAATCTCCCCAAGTCCCCAAGAACTCTAGGAGGATTTGCAATTAAAAGATTTTTGTCTGAGCTGAGCATGATGGTGCCCACCTATAATCCCAGTGACTCCGGAGAATCACAGGTTCAAGGCCAGCCTGGGCAAGTTGGCAAGACTCTGTCTCCAAGTTTAAAGGGGGCAGAGGCTGGGGATGTGGCTCAGTGGCAAAGGGCACCTGAGTTCAATCTCCAGTACCAGAAAGAAAAAAGGTTTTGTCTAAAATTCTCTCCACTATTTTTCTCCCCCACAACTCATCACATCTTACCTGTCTTCCAACATTCAAACCCATCTCTTTCAAAAAGCTTTCCAGATGTGTATTTCTCCTGTAATGTGACCGGTAGTTATGCTGTTAATAGTGACACTCAATGATGTCTTTCCTGATGTCTCTGTAAATTCTCAAGGTTAGGGTCTCAATTATTCATCTGTTTCTGGCACTGGAGTTAATATTTGGATATGTCCAATTCCTGGGCTTCACTGTGAAGCAATCCAGCAAGCCGTATAAACTATATCCACTTGTTTTTCCCCACATTTTTATTGGTGCGTTTCAGTTGTGTACACTGATGAGATTTACTGTTATATATTCACACATGCACACAACATGCAATATAACAATACAATTTGGCCAATATCACTTCCCAGCGCTTTCACTCTCCCTCCCCACCTCTCACCTATTGGTCCCTTTCCTCTACTGATTTCATCTTCAGAGATGTCTTTTCTATAGTGAAGGTGAAGTCCTCCATATTGGATACATGACCTGATTGATTTTTAGGAGATGTGTCCCCATCTTTCATTTCCCTTTCCTCTCCAGCTTCCCCAATGAGAGAAAACATACAACCCATGACCTTCTGAGTTTGATTTATTTCACTTAACATAATTGTCTCTAGTTTATTTTTTTTAAGTGCTGAGAAAACTCTGGGAGGCACTTCATATCCATGATTAGGGTTCAGACATATACACATATTTATGATTAACTACAGAGCAAACTGGAGGACATTTTGTGATGGGCTCTGTGACCCATTCACATGTGGAAATCTTAAGCCCCAGACCTCAGAATGTGATCTCAACTTGGAGACAGAGTCTTTATATTAGACACAGTCTAATCAGGTTAAAGAGATCATTAGTATGGGCCCTAATTCAAAATGACTCTTGTCCTACTAAAAAAGGGGAAATTTAGACACCAAGAAATAAAAAAGAGAAAAACAATGTGAAAGAAGAAAAGCCTGAAACAGATCTTTCCTTCTGGCCCTCAGAAACAGGCCCTCTCTGTTCACATATTGATTTCAGAGTTGGAGCCTGCAGAACTGTACAAAAATGAATTTATTTTATTTAAGCCACCTAGTCTATGGAACGTTTCACAGTAACCCTGCCAAACTAAAATAGGCCCAACACATGAATTTTTTTTTAGCCTATTTGGAAAAGTTAACGCTCTCCACTCACAATGGCTATTTTTTTAAAATTCCTTTCATCTTCATTAATAGTTCATACTACATCGAACAAGAAATGAAGCAGAAACTAAAAACTGCAAGTGATTACTTATCAGTATACACAAGTGACTTCAACTACCGGTCATTGGGGAAGCAAGTCTAACTTGAGAGGGAGCTGCCAATAATCATTCTGGATTACTTCCCTGAGGCAGCATCTTCTTACCATGAAGTCATGGACCCAATATGGAGGACTTCACCCTTCACTATTAGAAAAGACATCTCTAAAGATGTGGATTATATGGGAACAGGAAGTACAAAAGAGAATTATTAGAGAACTGGAGATAAAAACAAAAGCATAATCTAGGAAAGGCCAATGGTCACTGGTTCTGCTGTCACATTAGCCAAAGCATCAGCCAAAGGCTAATGTGTAACCTCAAAGAAGGTTTGTTTTCTCTGAGCAGACATTACAGCAGTCTCAACAGAAGTGCAAAAGAAAAAAAAAAGGGCCATTAGATGGTGTTCTTTTCAAAAATGAAAATTCTTACTAATTTCACAGTTGTGCATAACCAACAATCCAAAACAAAGACTTATGAAAAGAAAAATTATAACCCAATGTTGAAGAATTTGGGAGAAGGCAAAAGGGCCCTTGCTACCTTATCTGGAGACCATTTTTCCCTGAGAGTCTCTTGGACCAGACCCTCTCTTCTACTCCATTTTATGTTGCTATAACAGAATGCCTGAAAATGGGTGAAGAATAAAGTTTTATTTGGTTCATGGTTCTAGAGCCAGGGAGGTCCAAGGACATTCGTTTTAGAGCCTTGTGCTGCTTTGTTACATGGCAGAAAAGGAGAATGAGAATTGAGCATGTGTGAAAGAGTCAAGCACAAAGGACTGGACTCACTTAATAACAACCAACTAATACACTCCCATGCAAACTAGCCTGCTGCTGAGGAAAGAACATTACTTTTTCCTACAGAATTAATTACCACTTACAGGCTCCACCATCTTTTGATACTGTTATGTTGGGGACCAAATCTCAACATGAGTTTGAGTAGAGACAAATCATATTTAAACCATAACACCAACCTATATAAAAATAGATCCCAATTTTCAAATAGGATGTCTTTGAGTACTCCTTAGATTTAATCATGTAAATAAAAATAATTATGAGGTTCTGGGTCTTTGGGAACCAAAGATAATGAGGCAAGTACTACTGTAGGACCAGGACTAGAAGTACTATGACCCAAGAGAAGAACCAAACATTTCAAAATAGATTGTGTTTTTTGGTCAAAGAGAAAGGTAGTCTAAATGTTCTGAATGCAGTTTCAGTTGGCTGCAATATTGGCTTGGCCACCGACACAAATTGTATCCACCACCCCACCATATCTGGCCATGTGCCATTTCCTAAGTCACAGACTCTTCAAGGAAAGCTTGACTGTCCGTAATGATGCATCAGACACTTTGCAGAGGTTGTGAGCTTAGAGAAGCCAGCAAGATGAAGACACCTTCCTTCTAAGCTGCTAGGCAGAGAAAGGTTGCTAATGTTTTAGACAAGAACAGAGTTTCCAGGAAACCTAATGTAATTTAAATCACTTCTAAGATTTTGGACTGTAGTCTTGGGAAATGCTGGTCTAGTTGATTGGAGCCTTGATGGGAAGAAAGCAAATAGAAATTGCCTGTCAAGATCTATTATCATGAAAAGGAAAGCAGGACCATGATGCATCACTAAAATATTTGGGCTTTAGGTTATGTTTACAATGACAGGAAAGAAGGGCAAATCTCAGAAGATCCTGTAGGAAAGCGATGTCCTTCATATGATAGGACAGGGTAGGAAAAATGTGATTTACTCCAGCTGAGAGCAGTTCGAGGCAATTTAGTAAGGGGCTTTATTGGATTTCCATTGATTTTCATTAGTGAACAGAATGAATGAGTCTGATCTCATTTATATTTTGAGACTAAAGGGTATAAAGGGTAGGCCAGAAGGTGCAGACGCAAATATTTCTTTCCTTTTTTTTTTTTTATTTTTATTTTTTGGTACTAAGGAGTGAACCCCGAAGTGCTCTACCACAGAGCAACATCTTCAGGCCTTTTTATTTTGAGAGAGGGTCTCGTTAAGTTGTCCAGGTTGGCCCCAAACTTGCAAACATGAGCACAGGTTATTAAAAATGAGATCCTGGATATAGAAATTAAGTTATATCAGCACATATACAGAATTCCTGCTCAGAAAGAAAGACATGTTATTTTACAGAAGACCTAACAGATCTATGGGAGAAAATGTGCTTAAAAGGAAAACATATTTGTCAGAAATGGACCCAGGAGAGATGTTTACAAAAAGGAATGATGTGGGCTGGGGATGTGGCTCAAGTGGTAGCTCGCTCGCCTGGCATGCATGCGGCCCGGGTTCGATCCTCAGCACCACGTACAAACAAAGATGTTGTGTCCGCCAAAAACTAAAAAATAAATATTAAAAAAAAGGAATGATGTGATGGAAATTTTTTTAATTGGTTGCTCAAAACATTACAATGATCTTGACATATCATATATCATACATTTGATTCAAATTGGGGTATGAATTCTTATTTTTCCCACGTGTACAGATTGCAGGATCACACTGGTTATGGATGGAAATTTTTTACTGCATTAAATACTTTAGAGACTAATGGGAAATTGGAGAAATCTTGAGCCCTTAGATTTGAACAGATATGACTGGTTCTTAAGTCAACAGAATACTTCACTTCAGCGTCCTTGAGGGAAGAGAAATAGAGTTGATGTTTACTACATCCTAGTCTGGTCTATTGTGAAAGAGGAAACCCAAAAAACAACACCTGTGGAACAAAGTTTACTGTGGCCAGGTGATTTTCTTATTTGACCAACAAATGCATTTTTTTTCCAGTAACTTTATCCCATTTGCCAGGTATTTTCTAGGGTCCTTCTACTTCTACCTCATTTCCATTCCCATCCTCTTTCTAAAGTTTTACTACCCACTTAATGGGGCTTTAAAATTTTGAGTTGGTTATACTATCAGGTGTTGAGAGCCACAGCCGAAGGGGCCCCAGCAAACTTCTAGCTGCCAACTGATTGGCTCCTCTGTGGTGATGCTCATTGGGTTGTTTCCTGCCCTTTCAGACCACGGAGCTGTTCATTGGGGGACTTTTTTGGCTCCGCCCACAAACCCAGCCAATCAGCCTCAAGAGCAGGAGGAGTGGGGGAGGTTGAGAGGCTTGTGGGAAGCCGTGGTGGCAGTTGGGCTCTGAAGGTTTTCCTGAAGAGCTGTGTGGTTTGGCCTGTGTGTTCCAAAAATAAAGTTCGTTTCTTTTGACAAGTGGCTCCTGAATTGTGCCCAGCCAGACTGTGGCAATCAGTTTATCCATGGGAGTTTCAATACTAATAATTTGGCAAGTCAAGTAATAGTCTGCCATGGCAGCAAGTTCATTTGCTGATTTTTTTTTTTTTTTGTCAAAGGACACAGATGAATTTATGTTTCTCCTGGACCTTGAGGGCTAGCTAGTCACAGGAGCAGCTGTGGAGCAGTGCTGGGGGCCATGGGAAAGTCTACCACAGATTGGTTCAGTAATTCATAGTCAAGTGCCACTCACTTCATTTTGCCCATGGTGAGTGGTAAGGCTCATCAGAGAATGGGGCCCAGATAAAGGTCTAGGTGGTCAATCAAGCTCTGGTCACCGTATTTTCTGATGCATATACAACTTGGTAGTACCAGAGTATATTTGTCTCTAATTCTTGAAATTTCCAAGATTCTTTCTGGATGTAGATGAAAACTTGACAAAATTTCTGAGTAAATATCCCAGGGTCCAGGTGTTCTGCACAGATGTTGTAATTCTAGACACAGAATTCTCTTAATGAAGCCAGTATATCCAACATGGAGGGAAATAACTTGGCATAAACTATAGTTGCTGCCTGAGAAATGGATTCTTTTGAAGGAGTTTGGTCCCCAAAAGAGAGTGATAAGATTCCTTGGAGAAATGAACACATCTGTTTTGGTTTAGTTTGGGGAGATTTGTTGTTTTGGTTTGGGGAGTCGTAGAGGAAATTACTAGTGCTTGAAGCACAAGATAATAATACAGTGTCCCAACATCACTACAACTCCTGGAAACTACAGGAGAGAACTTTTGACCATGTTCACATTATCCCTTAGAAATCTTAATACTTTTAGTTTTTCCCAAAGTCCAGAATTTATATTCTTTGCTTGTATGTTCTCATACTAGTCCAAGTAAGAGTTACACTGAGTTTCAGAAACTAACAAGACAACCTTGATGGAAATAAATCGAACAGAAATTGCCTGCTGTATAATGCAAAGGTATTCCTGGAGGTGCCGTTTATTAACTCATCCCTGTGAAACTATTCACTCTCTTAAAGAATCAGCAGTGCTAATGCTGCTATCCCTGTGGCAAAGCAAGCACTTCCTTTAACACTTTCACCCCACAAACCTCAATATACATAGGACCTCAAATTTCTACAGAAATAGAGAGCAAACTCCTTATTAAGCACTGGGTTTCCCCACAGCCTTCAGTGTTGGGTCAGGCTCAGAGGTTATAAAACTGCAGATATTTAGGGAGTCTTGTTTTGAAGTCTTGCATGTGAGGGAGTAAGAGCCAAGGATTAAGAGGTCACCCAAAACATGGGAAGTGGGATAGGCTTGCCTCCTGAATACATAATGAACCCCCAAAGAAATTATCACCTATCCTGATGTGGAAGCACTTAAAATGTCTTTTACAGAAGTCCATTCTGATTGCAGGATCTATTGGAGCATAATGTTTGCCTGATGTGCAATTCAAGACAGCAGAAGGCACCCAGAGCAACTTCCTGTGTTTATATATGACATTTTTATAGGCTTATAAAAGGGGTAAGAATACACCCAAACTCAGAAGTTCTGAGGGGCCTGGACAGCCATGGACATAATTTTCCTCCAAGTCTGTGAACTCTAGGACAGCTATTCTCAGCACTAGCTGTATTATGTAACCAACTGAGAACTTTACCAGACACCTTTTATTCCCAATAATTCAAAAATTATTACGCAGGTGCTAAGAGAACAAAAAAACCATAGACCACACCCCTCAGCAATTAAATGAGAATCCTGGGAGGTGAGAACATGTTAAAGTACCCTGGGTTATTCTAATGTGTGATCAGAGTTGATAATCTGCTTCTGGGAGCAACTTTGCAACCCCAGCATTACATCAGAAACTTCTGATGCAACTACAGATGTGGAGCCTCTCCCCAGACTGACTGAATCTGAATCTCTAGGACTGAGGCCACTGCTTCTTCTAATTCTTCGGATGATTATTATTCACAGTCAGGAGTAGGATTACTGACTGTAAGGAAAATCTTATTTCAGGTAAGTGGCCAAATTTGGAGACAGATGTGCCCAAGGAGAGTTTTGTGACATTGTCTATGTCTACAGATACTTCTGGACTCTAAAACCTCAACTCTAAAAGAATCTGAACAAATCAAGTTTACTTCAGGTCAGATTCTCATAGCACAAAAACCAACCTGCACCTGTTTTACCTTCCAGTACCAGTGCCTGATGCTCCCCCAAAAAGGTGTGTGTGTGTGTTTCTTTTTTCCATCTTTGACATTGGGGCTGCCCCCCAAAGCCGGTTGCTATCAGCAACTAGATCACATGCCTCAGAGTCACTTGGAGACTTTTGCTTTGGCTGTAGCAATCTCTGATAAGGGTCTACCTCATATGACTCTGTCCCAGAGCTTCTCTGGATGATTCCACCCCTCTACAGCCACTTCAAGCTTCAGCGTACCCAGTCTGGTCGGAGAGTAACCTCACCCTCAGCAATTGGCAGGACAGTGCGCATGAGTGACGCTGCTCCTTTTATTTTATTTTACTTTATTTTCTCATGTAAGCAACCTAACCCTTTTTGGAACAAGCCCTGTACTGCTTCCCATTATGTTGCATCATAAGTCCAAATAAAGCCTTTTCACATGGTTACACTTTGCCTATTCATGATGTCTTTCTCAAGTAGAGCAGATAGAGCTGGTTTCCCTCAGATCTGGTGACACTGGCATTGAAAACGGCCAGCAGCTGGGGCTGGTAACTGCGAGGCAGCTGTCAGCCAGATAGTGGTGAATGTGAATTGCCCAGAGCAGTTAACTCCAGCTGCTGGAAGAGCTCCAGACAGTTGCTGGTTGCTGCTAGCGCTGATTGCCGGAACATCCAGGAGGGCTTCTAACACGAAGCTGGAAGCCTCTGCATTCAAAGCTCAGAGCTACTAACACCAAGAGAGCTACACTTTGCTTATTCCTGAGTTCTACCCAAATTGAGCAAAAGTATCCTCAAGTCAGTTGGTTAACACCAGGTCCTCTTTAGATAGAAAGCCATAAAGCTGTCTAAGGCTGAGGCAAACAGACATTCTGCCTTAAACAGGATGTAATTAGAAGTTTAGTCCGAGCCTGAAGATTTACTTAGAATTAATAATGAAAGCCTCATATACCGATAACACATTTAACTACTCAAATAGGAGACCAGCCACTTGACCCTAGCCCAGATCTGGTCACAAGAGGTGCCTAGTGGGATCACAGACAAAAAATCAAATTGACAACCAGATTCTCAGCAAAAGCTCCAAACAGATATCAGAATGCCTCTTACCTGGTAATTTGGTACCAGGCAGTCAGTGAGGAATAATCTGTTCTGCTCTGGGTTGGTATACACATGCAGGACTCAACCATAACCATAAAAGAAAATGGAACTTTTTGCATGGGGTCTAGTTTTTCCAGGGACACCTATAGAGTTAAATAGAAGCATCTGCAATGAGAGATTTCTGCTGATTTGAAAATCCCATCGAATTCAGAGAAAAATAACAAAAGAAACATATTGCCTGTGAAGTACAGGTAACAAAGCCAGAGAATTCCATTCCTATAGGTTCAAGGGAAACGATATGTATCCTTGATTGAATCTGGAGGGGCTTACTAAAGGAAGATCATCAGTTTACCATTGCTAAGTGTGAATAAGAAACCCTTGAAGGAGGGAGGGATTTATTTAGGTTTCTGAGGTCCTCTGTGCAAGTGAAGAAACAATGAAATTGGACCATTGATCTCATTTTATACTCAGAAATTTAGTAAAGTTTGGGAAAGCCTGAGTTGCACATATTTAGGTAGTAGCAAAATGGAACTCCAAGTGTGATGTTCTTGTTCCTGCGCTGCGATCTCATTCCAACTCCCAGAAGTGGAAGCTGAGCCTTTATCCTCCGGCAAAGATTAATGATTCACCCTCTAGGTTCTAAAGAACTGACTGTACACTCTAGCCAAACAATTTGGCCCTGATGATAGCAGCTTGAAAGCCATATAATTACTTTATCTACATCAAAAAAATGGCCCCATAATAACTTTTTAAATCATTGATATTCATTCCAAAGTGGAAAAAAAATAGTGGACATTAAGAATGTGGAAGCACATGTGTATTCCTACATATTCAACTAGGAAGAGTATGTGTTTTTATCTACAGATGTAGATACAAATTTTAGATACAAAGATACACATTAGGGCTCATCATAAGAAGAGATTAATATTTTACTGTAAATTAATATTTTACTTTAATAATCTCATTTGACATTCCAATTAAATTTTTTTAAATGAGTTTGAAAAAAATCGTGTTTTCACTGGTTTGAATGTTTATTTGAATTTCATTATAGTGAACTTGGTTTTCTGTGGAGAGTGTGATAATTTGGTATAGTGAATCTGCTAGTAAGTCTGACTATAATGACATCTGACAACACTGCCTGTGATGTGCTGCATGCCTTGCTGGAGTACAGTCCTAAAGTCTGTCTTTTCACATAGTTATAACAGCAGGCATGGGAAGTTCAAGACCAAGGACCCAGCAGAGTTAGTGTCTAGTGAGGGTCCACTCTCTGGTTCATAGGGGTTGCCCTCTTGCTACATGCTCACGTAGTAGAAAGGGAAGGGCATCTCTCTGGTCTATTTTATGGGAAAACTAATCTCATTCTCCAATGACCTAATTCACTTTCCAAAGATCCCACTTCCAAATACCATTATATAAGGAATTAGATTTCAACATATGAATTCTGGGCAGACACAGTATTCTGTTTCGAGCACCTAGTGAATCAATGTTCAGTTTATTTGGAAATCTTATTCTGTGTAGCTCTTTAATCTTCAAGTATGAGGTCCTATTGTTTCATTGCAAATGACTTTTAAAACCTAACTCAAAAACTCTCCATTTGGTTTGAATGCAATAATTTGATTTTAGTTTGAATAGTGAATATTTATTATTGGCTACTTGAATGATTTTATTCATATCCTAAAATTCTGATAAGAGAAACTAAAATGAAATCCATTCAATTTTTAATTATAGGAACTGTTCAGTTAAATTTTATAATTTACTAGTTAATGAAGAAAAGAGGAAAGATACACTTGATTTAAATAAACATGATTTGCAGATGAGTATTTTGTAAGACAGAGACAACTTATCATGTGTTCTATACATTAAATCAATCCAGTGTACATTATTTTCTGCAAAAAAAGACATTTGAAGACAAATGATAGGCCCATCTAACAGAAAAATATAAATGATATGAAATTATTTTCTCAATATTTAAAAACACATGAAACAGATAAATTATTAAATTTTGTAAGCAGTTCAAATTATATAATGAAGATTTGCTTCATATCAATGTATTAATCATGTATAATCTTCCCAAAACCTTGTGACACAATCATGTAATCTTCCCAAAGTCCTGACTTTGTTAATTTCCATCACAGTGTATACTCAGTGTTTAACCCAGAGCCTGACAAATAGTAAGTATACAAATAAATGGTCATAGATGGATTCATTTTTGAATGGTGAATTTTATTTGTAAAGTGATAAGTAAGATGTTCTGTTTTTCCAAGTTTTTTTTTTTGTTTGTTTGTTTTTCCAAGTTTTGAAAAGTAAAGGCCAAAGTAACATATACATTCATGCATATGAGCTGAGTTGAAACGGAGATAAGACTATACAGTTAAATGCAGTTAAATTTTTGGAATAACCAAGAATGTGACCTATCAATTGCAAAGTAACATCAATAAAGGTATTTGCCATATTATTTGCAGGCCGTAGTTGTGGTATTGATACCTCCCAAAGTTATAATCAAACACTTTTCATGACTTTTAAAGAATATGATTCTTATTTTATAAATTTTCTCAATAATATTTTAGTGCCTTTTCTATATTAAAATTGTATATACTCAGAAATAATTTTGCTTTGTTTCTGAAAGAAAAGAATGATTTCACATAGCAAAACAAATTGAAAGTTATATCATCAATATTGATCAAACCTTTGAATTATTTTATTAGAACCAGTGATGAAAATGTACTCTATTAAATATTTTGTAGTAAATCATATTGATTTATTGCTTTTCCATCCATGGCACATAAAACCATTAATGAAGATTTTTATTATTTATTTATTTATATTTTTTGTTTTGGCAGACAATATGAAATAATTTGACATCTCTAATTAGGGCACTAGTACCAGAGAAATCCTATGCACGTGATGAATATCAGAAGCCTTGACAACCAACCCATACCCTCACTTCCCTTGGTTTACAGAGCTTTTTATACATCAGAAAATTCATGCTAAGAGAAAGCTTTTAAATCTAGAGAGGGTAGGAACCCTTCACAACAGAAAAGACAGTCTGTTCTATATCCCCTTATCTGTGCAAAACATCCCAAACATCATTTCTACAACCAAATTTTGATTTGCCCCCAAAATGTTTCTCTATTCTTAGCAATGACACCATTATCTACCAAAATGACTCTGCCCCACAAAACCAAGGGTAATTCTTGACTCCTCTTTACCCTTAACCCCCCACCAAATCCACTTGCAAATCTCATTTGCTTTGCCCTCTAAATATATTCCAAACTCAGCAACTTCTTATCTCCTGCAGCCAGCCCCATATCCTCTATCTTCTCTTACAGGCCATGGCTCACCTGCCTGTGGAAATGGCCTCCTGACTGCAATCCACACTGACATCAAAGATTCAATGACTTATCCATTAAAAACTTCTTTCTCTGCCAGCTTTGGCCTGACTCAGTAAGAAGGGAGCCTTCGCTATTGGCACCTATACAAACTACTATCTTGCTTGTTTATTTTTCCTCCCATGCTCTCCATGTTTTCTGACACCTTTAAAACCACTAGCAGTGACAAGAATAACATGTGAAAAAGCCCTCAAATGAGCCTCAAAAGACCAAAAAGATTTGGTGCAAAAGATACTGTATACAGTTAGAAACATAGAAGCTTATTTTTCAATCTATCCCACCAGTGTGCCCCTTACAGGAAATACAGCCATTGAGATAGACAAGCTGAAGAACAAAAACAATTTTTATAGGAATCAAAAAAGAAATAGTACATAATGATTTCAAATAGTAATAAATTTCTCAGAATAAAACAGAATAAGGCAATAAAGAGTAATTCAGTGAGAAGGGAAGCAACTTGAGCCACACACACACACACACACACACACACACACACGAGATATATATATATGAAACAGAAAAAGATCCTAAGACTGTATGATCTCATTTCAGCTGGGTTTCTGGGCACTAACAGGAATCTTAGCTGGAGAAGGTTAGGAGATAACGATAGAAAATGCTGCTAATCCTGAGAAGCACTTAGAGAAGGAATTTTTCAAAGAGATTTTCAGTTATATACCATGTTTGGGCAGAAGAGGATAGATTAGGAGGCAAATTCAGGGGTTAAAAAGAAATGTTAATCAAATCCAATCACAGGCTATGTTTTAGTATAATTTGAAAGGGAATGAGTGCAAACAGGAGGTAGATGAATGAGACAGCAGAGTCAATCAGTGTTCCTGTTTTTAATGGACTCCTATCAATTCCTGAATGGATAAGAAACTACCTCTATAAATATTGGAACCTCTGGGTAGTATCAAGCGAGAGGGAATTCAGGAAAGTGAGTGTTTTAATGAGATACAACTGCTAGGGTTCCATAGCCCTGGTGATAAGACTGTAATGGGAAAAAAGGCAAACTATTTTCTCCAACATCAGAGGGAAATGTGTAAAAGAGATTTCAGGAACATGTTCAGTGGAGAGAGAAAAGAACAAATGATTTGGATCTTGTGCCGAGGGAACTTTTCTTTTTTTAAGAGGATGGACCTCTTATACCTTAGTTTCCTCTTCTCTACAAAGTATCTGAAATAGTAACTACCTCTTAGGGTAGTGATGATGATTAATGAATGAGTTAATGTGTAAAGAGCTAAGAACTATAACGAATGCAAAGTAATATCTCAGTACATATTAGCTGCTATTATTCAATTTCATAGTTTCCACAAATGCAAAACAATTTCTTTTGTCAGAACAATTAATTACTGTATCCTTACCATACATAAATTGTTTCAATGAAAATTATACTGCCTCCTTTTCTGCACAGTAATTTCCCACAACTAAATTAGACACCAAGCAACATTATTTTCATATTGCACAGATGAAAGGGATAAGGATCAAACAGGTTACTGACTTGCCCAGATTCACATGGCTAGTCAATGATAGAGTCATGGCCCAAACCCAGGTATTCTGAACCCAAATTCTATCATTATACTTTATTGTCCCATTTGTATAAGAGTCTAAAAAATACAACTGATCTAAAGTGAGAGGAAACAGAATGCCTATGAATGGAGAGGGTTTAAAAAGGAGCAAGAGGAGGGGATTACAAAGAGTCATGAGGAAATCTATGGGGGTGACGTGATTGTTATGTTTACTACCTAATCCACAGCAATGGTTTCATAATTTCAAGGGTATATGTAAAAACTTGAGTTTATATCCCTTTCGGATATTGCACTTTAAATATATGCAGTTTATTATATACATTACATCACAACAAGCTGTAAAAGTTAAGAAAAATTAATTCTATCAAAATACTTTAGTTTTCCCTTTGCTTTTAAAAATATTTTAGAGTGGTTTGGAACAAAAAAAATACAAAATTTATGAGCACCCTACAAAGTCATAATAGAAAGTAAAATTTAATAGTTAACCCAGAAGTTATATTTATTGCAAGTAAGCATTCTATTTGATTTTGAAATTCCTGACTGCTGACAAGGAGGGGAAAGCATGAAATGTAATGGGATGCTCAGTGCTTATTATCTCATAAATAGAAGCAAACCAATTATTCAAGATATATTCATTTGTGATATATGAATATGAATATATATGAAAGAATTTTATCACATGGGGCTTTATGAGGGTTACCAAATGATAAATGGACAATTCCTTTAATAGCACTTTCATAGCAATAGCCAAAACCTTCTTTGTGTAGCTGTGTCCTCACACATGTTAATTATACATGTTAATAGTACTGTGGGGAACTATAGTTCTTAGAGAAAAAGCATGTTCTATTTCTTTTCTTGGTCTTCTCTCTCCCTAAGCCTGAGATTTGCACCCATAAAACTAGGCAGAGGACCAGTGAAGTAACTGTACCTGGATGCAGAGATATCAGTCTTTGTACCTAAGTATGTGTGGCTCCTTCCTCCCTCAGGATGGACTCTCTCTTAAGAATCCACTCAGCCCTCTCTTCAGAATGACTTAAGCTGGATCATCTCATTCATTTTCCCGTTAATGTGTGGCCATTCATAAATCAATATAGTTGACACAATATATACTAGTAATTCTCAAATTTTGCCCCACATTAGTATCACCTGGGTGGGCATCTTTGAAAAGTCACAATGTTCAGGATGTACCCATACCAGAAGATCTTGGATAGATGCCAGACACCAAGTGTCTTTAAACAGCCTCCAAGAAATTGCAATGTGCAGTCAGGTTTAAGGGTCTGTGATTTAGATGGAAACTAAAGGCAATAATACAAATACACCTGACAATTTTCCTTTGTTTCCCAAGACAAATGAAATTAAGAGTTGGCTTATTTGGGATGTGTCCCCATCTTTGGTTCTGTATCTTTTATAGTCAATTCATAACTTGGAAGAAAAGAAGCTGAGAAATATTTAATAGAAAGAGAACTACAAATTAAAAAGTTAAAACCAGGAACTGTGAAAAGCCCAAGAATAATCAGAAAAACAAATTTTATGCTCAAGTAAAACACAGACCAGGAATTACCTACTCCCACCTTTTCAGTCTGCTATTTGTTTGTTTTGTGCTGAAATGATAAGTTTTGTAAAGAAAGCATATTTCAGACTCAGCCTTCATAGGAAAACTTCCACATTTTCTGTTTAAATGACAGCACTTAAGATGATGTATGAATTTCAAAGAGGCAACGTCCAAGCTCATCTCAGGTTTACTTGGGCATTATTATTCATGAAGCCCTTTCTGAGCTCTATTTGAGGATATCTGTAAGCTGTTTCCAAAGTCTAGGGACCCCTACTGTAATAAACAAGTCATTTACATGAGGGAAATGAAAAATCTGCCGTGTCTGTCAAATGAAGGCAGACATGCCTGAGCAAAGAAGGATTGATGAACTGATATTAGAGAAAAGCTAAAGGTTGGCTTAAAATACATCGAATTCTGCCAAGTGATGGGAATATACCAACAAGCTGCAAAAATGGATGTCAGGGCCTAGATCATGTGGAATTTTTTAAAGAAAGCAGTATATATGAGAGCTCTAAATCCTTGGATTTAACCAAATCATAGCCCAAGGATTTTGGACACCTGTCACATGTTGGTGAAGCATAACTACACTTCTTATTGCTTTGTCCTCCAGCAATCAGAACAGCACAGGTGTCCATCCTGCTTAAAAACATATGGATTACCTACACTCTGCTCCTATTCCCCCAGCATCTAAAAGAATACCTCTGGCTGGAGCAGTGGTGCACACCTGTAATCCCAGCAGCTCAGGAGGCTGAAACGGGAGGATCGCAAGCACAAAGCCAGCCTCAGCAAAAGCAAGGCACTAAGAAACTCAATGAGACTCTTCCCCTAAATAAAATACAAAATAAAAGGGGGGAGGAGGGGGCTGGGGATGTGGCTCAGCGGTTAAGTGCTCCTGAGTTAAATCCCCAGTACCAAAAAAAAAAAAAAAAAGAATAGCTCTTGCCTGATACATAGGCTATGGTCACCAGCGGTCTGTGGCAAAGATTACTCAGCAAGGTGTGAGACTGGCTCCACCCACCCACTCTGTGTCCCTCTTATTGGGGACTGTGCTGGATAACATCCCTTGAAAACTATGGCTTCTAGTAAGTAATTTAAAATTACTTTTGTAGCCCACATTTTGTGCCAGACACTGTTCTAAGCATTTATGAAAAGGAACTCATTCATTCCTTGCCACGGTCCTCCTTATAAGGTAGGTACTACTATAATCTGAATGTTACAGATGACAAATTGAGGAACCAGAGCCTCAGGGAGATGGAGTAAGGTGTGACAATATGTGAATGCTAGCCAACTTCTGACTTCAAAATTCATTACCTGATGACTATCTACACTGCCTTTCTGGTACTACGTGATTTGATCATATCTTGCTCCAGCATTATGGTATAATAGACCTAAAAAGAGATCTGTACTCATTGACCATTCTCTTCCCATTCTCCCCTGCCCTTCATGCTCCCTAGCTGCTGATATATGGTATTATATATTTTTTTAAAAAAAGAAAAAACTAGAGGAAAGGATATTGATTGTTCTCACCACAAAAGCAATGGTGAATACTTGAGATGATAGATAGGCTAAATCCCCTGCCCTAATCATTATATAATGTATACACTTACTGAAACATCACATTGTACTCCATATGTATTACAATTTTATATCAATTAAAAATAAAATAAAAAACAAAAGCAAACAAGTGAAAAACTAAAATAAACTAGGAGCTGTTTAAATTTGTTCTAATGATCATGAGGAAAATATATGGGGAAGGGGAATAGCTATATGCCTTATAGATCTTTGAGCAACAATGCAAAGATGTGGTTCTCAAACTCTGGCATGCTTCAGAATCCCCCAGAAAGGCTTATTAAAACACTTACTGCTGCCCCACTAGAATTTCTGAATCAGCGGGTTTTGGGGTGGATCCCAAGAATGTACATCTATAACAAGTTCCTGTATTAATGCTGATATTGCTGCTCTTGGGCCCATACTTTGAGACCCATTGGTCTAAATAACTTTTGTTTTTACAGTTTAGCAACATTAAAATAATATGCCAATGAGTTTTTAGCTATTGAAAAATTTCATCCAAAGTCATTTTTATAGCATTGAGAGGAAGAAAAACAACTTCTAAGAGAAAAAGAAAAAACAAAGAATACTCATAAGACCGTGTGATACATGGTTTTATTAGAATTTCTGCTTCTGAAAAGGAAAAAGAAAAATGAAAGTTAGTAAACCAGAAAAAAAAATTTAGGGCTCCTGAAATTGAAAACATGGACCTATCTAAGAGTCTGGGTTGTTAGAAAAAAGGCCAGGAGTGACTACCTCACCAAGTGGCCATGTAGCAGTAACTCCACTGAAGGAACTTTCTATATATGTCCTTATTATGACTGATTTGTCACACCCTTATTTTAATAAAAAAAATTTTTGTATGGGTAAAATACAAGTGGTCAGAATATATGTATCTCATCAATCAAACAGTATTTTCTGGGATTTTGTTGCACACACAACACTCTGTTAAAGATCAAAATGGCACCGACCTACTACAAAACATGGTCCCTGCCACATAAAACTCACAATGCGGTTGGAAAAGGAAGCCAGTCTTATTAAAACGGGGGCGGGGGATGCATATCAGAAGTAAGAATGATGTTATTTATGACTTACAGAACAAGTCCCTTTTCTTTATAGTAACTCTATTTTTTTAGTTTTATTCATTTGTTTAACAAATATGAATTGGGCCAAGTATTGGACTAAATTCTGGGGATAGAAATAGGGACATACTCCTTACCATTAGGAAGCTCCTAGTCTAGAAAATAAAGGCATTTAAACATGTATTTAGTGAATATATGGTGAGAACCATAACAAAGAGATGCTCTAGGTACTATGGAAACGGGAGGATGCAGCAAATCATCCTGGGCTCAAAGTATCCTGAAAATTTTCATAGAGAAGGTGACCCTGAACTGAGGCATAAAGTACAAGTGGAAAATTGTCCGATGTATAAGTTGCATAGTAGAAAGAACTATGAACTCATCCCACAGATGAGTGGCACAGGCAAACCCAGGGAGGCCTAGCAAGGAAGGCATTCCAGAATTGCCAGTGAGGTCAGGCAGCTAGAGCAAGTGGCTGCAGGAGGAAGTTGCAGAAGAATGGTTACCTGTGAGCATGATGGGCTTCCGTATACAAAAGATGATAAAAAAAGAAGATAAAAAGCAAACACTACAATTAGCAAAATGAATACAAGTATATCAGTAACTTTCACAGATATAACTAGAAGAAATTCTGACATTAAAAGACATGGATTTTTAGATTCAACTAAAAAAATGTCAACTGAAGGTTGTTTATAGAGAAGTACCAAAAATATCAATACTCACAAAAGTAGAGTAGGGAAATAAAAATTTCCAGAGACAAAAAGTAGAGCAGGGAAATAAAAATTAAGGAAAGCAAATGTAGTAATATCAGACAAGACAAACATCAAAGCAAATAATATTGTTGAGAGTTTTTTAAAAAGATCATAAATGATCAGAAAGATTTAATAATTTAGAATTCAGTCATCACCAACAGGGAAAAGAGGAGGGTGTCATGATTAATTGAACAGTATAATCTGTCTTGTTTCCAAGCCATGGGGGCCTGTAGAGAGCTATGAGTCAGTTACTTGGCTTTGGTTCTAAGAGCCATGTATGATCAGAAGTGACTTTTAACTCACTGGAAGTGAGGCCTGGAGGTGAAAGAGAGAGCAGTCCTGGTGGGAGAGAACTTCCTGCAGGAGCAAGAAAGGGTGCTGGACAGGCTGCAGGTAGGGAGGTAAAGTCTGTTGCTGCCGGAGGTCTATCTGGGAAGCAGCAAGCAAACAGTATGAGCCCAAGAGGATAATCCAAGGAATAGGAAAGGGAGAGTCCAAGGCTGCTTCTTTGAAGTCTGGAATAGTTGAGCAAAGAGGACTTAACTCTGCTGAGAGCTTGGCAGAAGGGATTTTAGATGTCTGAGCTGCCCTAAGCAAGGAGCCATGAGTTAAGAGATTAACTGGGTAGACAGTGTGGGTAAGGTTTGGAGCTAAGAGAGAGAGGGCATCGAGTGGGAAGTCATTGTTTGGAATTTTCTACTAGCTTGTCCCTTTCTGTTTTGCCTTTATAGAAAAAAAAAATGGTGTCTCTTGGGTCAAGGAAGGAGCCAGGATGGCTTGGAATCGGAAGCTACCTTTGGCTGATAAAATCATTGCCTCTGGACAGATGCAGCACTTTGATGCTAACCTATTTAGGATTAGCCAGGAACTGGGTGTTCACATTTCTAATTTTTAAACAAGAAGAGTCAAGTTTATTTCCTAATTATGAGGATAAAAATCCTAACTTTTTTTTATCTGTTTTGCACTGATACCTCTACAGCAATACTATCATGATAAAACCCTGACATATCTTGATTAAGGGCAGTCTTGTGAAATCCAAATATTAGACATTAGGAAACCTCAAAAACTTTAAGGAATTGAGGGTAAAGTAGTGAAGAGTATATCCCATGTAGTGCTCCAAGACAGAGGGTACAATACACTGGACATCAGTAGCTGAAGGGCTAGAGGTGGAGCCAACCTCAAGATAGCATTCTTGGCATAAATATTCCAATGTCTGTGAGTACAATCAATTTTAGAGATAAGCCACCCCAACTGAATGGAGAGGAATCCCTAGGGAATACAGAAAAGAGGACACCTCTTTTTATTCATTAACACAGAGTCTACTAGGAGGAAACATGGTGTGGTAAAGCAGGTGCTATTCTGAATGATTGTTGAAGGAGAATGAGAATGGGAATATACTGAACACTTACACTGGGGCAGCTACCAGATCAAGGTCTTCAAGCCCAAAGGTACAGACAAAAACAAAACAAACAGGGGGAAATGAGAAAAATGAACACCTCATGAAGAAGAGAACTATCAATCTTCCTATGAGACAACCATATTCACAGAGTGCACTTTATGGCCCCAATTACGTGTCAATGATGTCTCACTCCCTGGCTTCAACAGTCTCCATAGCAGTTTTTCTTTGGAGGAAAGAAATGGTTCATAAGATACTAGCCAGAGCCACTCCCTCCAATCACATAGAGCCTCATGCCAACAACCACACCTTAGGAAACTCATGAGCGGTTGCCTGGGGAACATTTTTCTACATTGTCAAAGCTTTCTGCAAACTTCTCAGGGAAAGAAATATATTGAAACTAACTAGAATTGATGTGACCCAAATCTGCTGATGGAATCATATTTTTTTAATGTATTAAAAGGCCAGATGGAGCATCCAAGGTTAACCATTTATGTTTGTCAGGAATCATTGCAGTTGAAGAAGCAGCAGCAACAGTAATAAAAGCATAAGGATGGAGATTCAAATGATACCCTTCATGTCTGATGCCATCTATCTAAAACAACTAAAATCTGTTGAATTGACTAAAAAGGATAGAAAAAGAGCAGGCATCCCATGCTCCATTGCCACTGATTCCTTCACCTCTTGAAAACTGCCCTCTTGAAGAGGGACACGAATAGAGATTTTAAGGTCTATAGGAACCTGACCCCTCTCACTGTGTATGGGGGTTTGTCCAAGCCATGAAGGCGGAATCCCAGGCCTCTGTGTTGGCCCAAGTTTTTGTGACACACATAGACTACTGCCCAACATGCAGTTCTGCAACTATACCTTAGTTAAAATTTCTAGACCATGTTGTTGAATATACTAGGAATTCCACTCATTTGGAGCATAGATGTAGAGGATAATAATGATGAAAGCTGTGTGATATTCAATGAAAAGATGTTCAATGGAGACCTTCAAATATTCATTCTTGTCCCCCTTCAAATATCAGAAATGGGTATTTTCTCAGATGAGCCATGAATTTTTTTTAACATATAAATAAGCAACTGTATTTATCAGACTATAACCTACCTCAATCTCTTTTGCATCAAACATACAACTGATACTTTTGCTTTATGCCACAATTGATCCCTGGATTCAATGAGGAGAAATAGAGGATTTTTCTTTTGTTTCCCCTGTGATACTACAACAAATTTTAGTCTTAACAAACATGTATTGAGCTAGGTAGTATGATAAATTCTTTGAATGGATTATCTTCTTTAATCCTCTTAATAACCCTACTTGAAGTAGATACTACAGTGATTCCTAACTGCAGACTAGTGAGTGGTAACACACAGTGGCTAAGCAGCTTGATAAGTAAGAGGCAGCTAGCAGGTGGTGACACTGAAATCCAAACACTCGCAACTGTCTCATATTACTCACCATCCAGTTTTGCCAAAGGCACCCTTGATAGTCCGTGTTCAGCATTGTTCCTTACTGTGGGTCTTCTGATGAACAGGACATAGCACTGAGTGTGAACTGACTGCTGAAAGAGACAAACCAGACCTGAATAATGAGAAGCACCTCAATACCCACAAAGAAATGAAAACATAGGTGCTTTCAAAGTATCATCAGGTATCAGAAGTGGATCTTTTCTCAGAAGAATCTTCAGGTATAATCGCAGCAGAAGATCTAGTCAGCTAGTAACTTGATTCCTGACCAGGGAAACTGTCTTAAGTGACTGTGGTAATTTGTTGGCAGCAATAAAAACTAACCCAATCTCCTTCCAGATCCTTCAAATCCTCTTTCTTCTTTCTGTCATTATGTCTGCGGACATTCATTCATTCATCAAGCCACTATATATGTGTCTCTGTACATACAGTACACCACAGAGAGAGCGTAGAGGGGAATAGGGAAAGGGAGAGAATGAGAATCTATTCTGTTTAATGTCAGATTTCTGGACCAGGTTTCAAAGATACAGCAAGGATTAGAACAGAGAATATCCTTGTCCACTTATAATTTACTTTCTGTTGGAGGAAGTTAGACAATAAGAATATAAACAACTAGAAAAAAAAGTTTCAATAAAAAATGATGAACAGAATATAAACAACTATTTTTTAATTTTGTTCATAGTGATAAGTAGTTTGAGAAATTAAAATAACAGGGGGCCATGATTTAATCTATTCCTATTTGGAATGTTTTTAATTTCTACTCCCCTTTCCTATCTCGTTTTCAACATGGGTTAATATCCCTTGAGCAAAATAATAAAATTCAAGGTGTCAAGGGTATGACCCAAGCATCATTAATTTACCAACAGAAAGATAAACTAATAGATGAAGGATAAATTATGGTGAATTATGGTAAAATGTTGAGACTGGGAAAATAAGCATGAGCTGGGATTAGAACTCTCATTAAATAAGGTTTAAAATCACATACCTTATTCAACCTCCTTTTTGTTTTTCTTTTCTAAAGATCCAGCCCATTCTAACACCTTCAACAATCCCTGCCAAAACTAACAAACCCCTTCCTCTCCTTTCCTCTCGTCTTTTCCCCACTTTTTTCAACCAGTTGAACACACTGTTAAAGAATCTGGGAATGACGTCACAGAAGAAACTCATGTAGGAATTTGAGTATTCACCTAACAGAAAACTAAACCAGTATGCTAACAAGGCACTAAATCAAAGGGTTCAAGTTGCAAACAGACTGATTCCAGACAAGTATGAAAATTTTTTTCTAGAATTAAAATTTGCTCAACATGAAACGAATTGCCTAAGAAACTTATCCTGGGAGGAATTCAAGCAGAGCCAATCTGTTTTCCTTTTATAGTTATTCTAAGTCATTTCCACCATTTTAAAAAATGGGTCCTTTAAGACCCTTAAGTTTAATAATGTAATTTGAGTTAGAATGTTAAAGACTGTTGATGAAATAATGTATTAACCTTCTGTATCTGGGTTCAGATGCAGAGATCAGAATCTGTTCTAGCTACTTCAGGCAGAAATACCAGAAGAGCATGCTCAAGACAGATTTTAGGAACACTTTCAGAACCACACAGCCGAACTCACCCTTTGAGAGAGGCTCTGCCACATCAGAAAGAAAGTTGAGGAATTAGGAAGCTCCCACCGCATCGGCTGGCTTTGGGACCACACTGCCATTTAAATGGAAGTCTCTGTCTCCTGATATCTGCTCTGGCCATGGGGGACAATCTCCTGGGGGCATGTCTGCTTGGTGGAAGTTAGGACATCTGCAGAGCCTGAGACATAAGAAAGTCTGAGAAACACAGGCCTCTGATACAAAGGAGGCTCAGTAAGACTTGGGGATTCAGATTCAAGTTATCTAACTCATCCACTTTCCACTTTAGGTTCTTCTCTCTCACATCAATGTAATCACTTTCCACTTTAGGTTCTTCTCTCTCACATCAATGCTTGACTTTCACATGTGAGCTGGTGAGGAGCTCCACCTGTGCTGTAATGACATGGCCCCTCCCACACACATATGCAAAATCCACATCTGATCATGATTAGATCAACTCTGCAGCAACAAGAGATCATAGAGATTATTTTAGGACAGAAGAAACATCAGTTTTCTGGCTGAGCCTTGGAATAAGAATTTTAAGATTCTAGTCATTTGTTTAAGTTATCAAATGCTATTATATGTAGCCAGCTCAACCCGATGGTGCTTGTATTGCTACCCCACTGTACTCAGAATGGGATACCCATGATTCCAATAAGCACTTTATTCCTAGAACTTATATAACTTAAGTAACTTTTGTCTCTTCCTACCCTGGTCTATCAGTAGCCCATCCATCCTCTGTTGGTTATCAGAACTTGGACACTTTCAAACTCAACCATGCCATATAAACCACCCCAGGTTCCCATCTCTGAATTGCTGTTGCCTGCAATCACTTCTAACACCAATTTCATTACTTTATGTTCAGGGAACTCAATAGAAGTCACTTTAGTTACTTCTAGTATAAAGAAATTTAATACTCAAGAGATAACTTGTAAAAAAAAAAAGGTGGCTTGTAAAACAAAATATAGAATAGTTGAGTGGAGATTACAGGAATGAAATGACCCACAGAACAATGCAGAACTTGGCCACCCAGGGAGTACTGTCTCTGTTATGCTTAGGAAGCTGGGCTTAGAAGTCACCTATTAGCATCGAAACCATCATACTTCTTCTGTAATCCTCATCAGCAAATTAATTATCTTGCTTCTTAAAACACCCAAAGCTGAAAACACACACTAGAATTGGGGGCAGAGGGCAGAGTTCCTTCACAATTATATTCTTCTCACAGTGTTCATTCTTTCTTCCTTGTAAACTTGCATAAAAGGGTTAGCTTGGAGGAAGCTGGATCATCTATAGAAATAAAATCTAAGGAAATCTCGAAAATGTGCTTAGCTTTCCAGCCTCTAGCATTTACTTAGACATGATGATGCCCAGGTCTCAATCCAGAATAAGAAGACTGAACATTTATTTTCTATAGTTTGAATGTTGTGTCCCTCTAAAATTCATGTTAAAACTTAAGTCCCCAATGCAACCATATTAAGAGGTAAGGCTTTAGGAGGGATTAGTCATTGAAAGCTCCACCCACAGGATTAGTGTCTTATAAAAAGACCTGAGGAAGTTAGCTGCCCTTTTCCTCTTGTCTGCCATGTAAGTACACAGTATTTGTCCCCTCCAAAGGAAGCAGCAATCAAAAGTGCCACCTTGGAAGCAGAGTCTGGACCATCACTAGGCATCACAGCCAACATCTTGATCTTGGATTTCCTAAGCCTCCATAACTGTTCTAATAAATGTACACTGCTTATAAGTCACTGAGTCTACAATATTTTGTTATAGAATAGGAATGGACTAAGGAATTTAAAAAGCTGCCCAGGTAATTTAATGTTTAGTTAAGGCAGATCCTTATTCTGTCTCAGCTGGGGGGGGCACTAGCCAAGGAAGTAAAACTAACGTCAACATAAAGACTCAGCCCTTTCTAGGTTAGTGCTATGATATTCAACTCTTACCAGGTTAGTGCTATGATGAATGCATGCATATGGATGCTATTTCTATCTTGAAGAGTGGTATAATTTGTATGTGTTCCCCAAATTTCATGTGGTACAAGGGTCAGCAAACTATGGCCAGGTATCAAATTTAGTCCATTCCTATTTACAAAATAAAATTTGTTGTAAAACACCACACCCAAGCTTTTGTGTGGTACTGTGTGGTTGTGTAGGCCTTGTCATGATAGAGCTGAGTAGTTGCAGCAAAGACCATTTACCTGCAAAGCCTAAACTATTTAGTACCCAGTCCTTTATAAAAAATGTTTTGCTGACCTCTGTTTTTATATAATGACTCTGTTGATAAGGGTGTGGTGGTATGCATCTGTAATCCTAGTTTCTCAAGAAGCTGAGGCAGAAAGATCATGAGTTTGAGGCCAACCTGGGGGCAAGTCCTTGTCTTAAAAAAAAAATGGGCTTAATAACTCTGTTGAGTGGGCCTCCTCCAACTTTGCACAGGGAGGGAGTGACGAAACACCTCACCCAAGAGTATCTAATCCACAGGTCTGGGAGGCTAATGATGTATTGCCTGTCTTGATAATTGGTACTAAGAGACCAAGTCTTTAATCAATTAATGATAAGTTCTTGAACCAAAGAGTCACTGGTGGAAATCCAGAGTCAACACTGCAGCAAATCAAAAGCAAAACCATGCCAAACTTCTAGGGGAGCAAAAAGCTCATGAATAAAGAGGAGAAATAATGGAGTACAGAGATACTGAGACATAGTCCTAAAGGCCCAAGAGAAATTGAAGAAGTAGTTTTGGCTCTGGGCCTTCTGGTTTTAGTCTCTGTGTCCCCCAAGCCATACTTTCTTCAAAATTGCAATTAAAAGACTGCTTATCTAATCCTTAAGGAGTTTCTGACCCTTATATACACTAATCCTTACCTAGGACATTAAATATCATAAAATAGCAAGTAATCATTCATTGTAAAAACAAAAGGACAGATATTGGATGAAGGATGAGGTTAGAAAAAGGTGGGTGGCTTCATGAAATCTAGAGACATGAGTTCAAATCCTACCTCCAGTTCTACCTCCTTATTCAATTTAGAAAGTCACGTTAGCTCTCAGTGATTCCTTTTTTTTTTTTTTTAACCGCTAACATGAGAATAATGTCATCTGCTCAGTTTAGTTTCCTGAAGAGTTATATGGGATACTAAATGGGAAAATAATTTTTTAAAGCTAACTCTTCTATCAAAAAAAAAAGGCATGGGCCAAGTACAAAGCAAATATTCAATAAGTTATCCTGGACTTTAAGTTAATGACCTTAGGCAGGCTGGCCTAAGGAAGCAACTCTTGAGTTGGTGGATGCAACCGGTTATAGGGGATGCAGAAAGCAGAGTAAGCAGGATAAATCATGTTCACCCTCCCTAGCATCTTAGAAATACATTTAAATAATGTTTTAGTTACCCCCAAAGTGCTTAGTCTTCAGGAAGTCAAAGACAGAATGATCTTTGGATGATAAACCAGTGGTTCTTCAAATGTGATTCCCAGACCAGTAGCCTTTAATGCCACCTGGGAACTTATTAAAAAGGCAATTATTGGATTTTGCCCCAGGACTAATGAGGTAGTTATCTATTGCTATATTTAAAAAAAAAATTGTTCCTATGGGTCAGGGAATCTGGGCATAGCTTAACAGGATGCTGCCTTTTTTTTTATTTTTTTGCATTCATACTGGGAACATATTTATTGTTTTCCTTTTTATTTTTTGTTTCTTAGTTTTTAATTTTTTTATTGCTTCTTTTTAGTTATGTATGAAAGTAGAATGCTTCTAGCCTAAGTTCTATCATAAGGCTGCAATCAAGGTATGCACTAGGGCTGTGGTCATCTCAAGGAACAATTTGGGAAAGATCTATTTTCAAGCTCATTCATATGGCTGGTGGCATGCCTCCTATCCTTTTGGCTTCCAGTGAGGGAAGAACATCAGCCCCTGGCCATGTGGACCTCTCCAAAGAGCAGCTTATGACAAATAGCTGGCTTTCCTATGAACAAATAGAATGGGAACTATAGGCTTTGTAACATAACCTCAAAAGTGATATACATCTACTTTTGCTGTACTACGTTCATTAAAAGTGAGTCACTAGGCCTGGTCCACACTCAAGGGTAGTGAGACACAGAAGGGAATGAATACCCAGAGATGGAATCATTGGGGACCATTTTAGAAACTGTGATCTCTGACCTGTTGAATGAGCAACTTTGCACTGGAGCCCAGACATCTGTTACAATGAGGCTTCAAAAGTGATTGTTACACACTTCACTGGTCTAGAGCAGGCACAAGATTGTCTGCTCAGTAGAAACCTATGAGCATTATCCATTTAATCCTCACAAGAATGCAGGGAGGCATATACCATTATTTTCATTTGGCAAATGAAGATGTTGGGGCTCAGAAAGTTAAATGAGTTGCCCAGGATCAATACATATAGTAAGTAGCCAACTTGAGAATCAAACCCAGGCCTTCTGGTTGCAAGTTAAATGAAAATCTAGATTGCTATGCCCAAACACCTACAGCTAGATAAATGGTTCTTCTGTGTATTTCTCCTGGTGATATTTCTCTCTTTAATACCCTGACACCCCAAATAATCAAGTTTCAAATCACCTTGTCCCCATTAGCTATAGACTTGATAAATCCTACCTGATCTGTCTTACTGATGAGAGCAAGAGTCAGGGGATCAAAAAAGAAACTCCAGGCCTCAGAGGCCTGTTTTCCTTCACAAACTTTCCAGCCCGCAGGGACTTCTTGGTTTGTTCTTTCCACACTAGTGAGAGGGGAAAATGGATCATAGGCTGAAAGCCAAATTTTCTGCTCCTATTTGTCACAGAAAACTGAGTTTCCAGTAGAGAGTCTATGAACTCTTCTTCAGAAAATGCCCCAACCGTGTTAGTTCCTCCAGAACGGGGTTTCTTGGTCCTGGCTGCACATTGGAATCACCTAAGTGTGTTTTAAACACCTCAGAGGTGGACTCACTGAGGAGATCCTGCTGTAATTGTTCTTGTGAGGGGCCTAGGCCCTGATGCTCTGCCAAAACTTCCTCAGCAAGCCTCCTGTGCCCAATTTGAGAATCATAGCTTCAGTTTTTTTCAGACTCTCCATCATCCAGGGTTTTAGTGGAACAGAGAAGCAGAAACCAGGAGGAGCAGGATGGGCTTGGAGGCTCTTCCCCAGCTAAGCTAATGCAGGGGAAAGTAAGACAAGCATACCAATTGCTATGGTTTGGCTGTAGTTTGTGCCCCAAAGGCTCATGTATTAGAGGTCTGGTCCTCGGTGTGGCAGTGTTGATGTGGTAGGGCTTTTAAGAAGTGCACTAGTGGGAGCTCATTAGGTCTTGCTGAGGATACTGCTCGTGGAAGGGATTAAGGTAGTTCTTATAGGACTAAGAATCATTTCTCTCAAGAGGGAATTGGGAAAAAAAAAAAAGCAAGTCTGATCCCTAAGTCACACTATGTCTTCCTGTTTGCAATATAATCTCTTTTTCTTGCATGTTCTTCAGGCTCACAGTCATTTTGCTATGAGATCTTCACCAGGGTCAAAACCTCCAGAACTGCAAGCTAAAATAACAAACAACCAAAAAAACTCTATTTAAAATAAATCTACCCAATCTCAGATATTTCGTTACAGTAATGAAAAACTAATACATCCATGTAGGTCCTCAAAGTAAATAATTGACAAATATCACTGAATATGTATTACACTAGCACTGGGAAGGGCAAAAGATGATATTTTCTTAATTGTTATGTTTTAGCACTCATCTATGTGCCTGACACAAATGATAATGACATATGAGTTCTGTCTTCTAAGGGAAGAAATGTGCAATGAAATAAATAACAACATAAGAACACACAGCAAAATAAAACAAAAACTAAGCCATAAGACAATGTGATTTTTCACTCAATGCACCTGTTCATTAATTCCTTAAATATTCAGTGTGCACACATATGTGTCAGGTATTGAGTCCGAAATGAATATGTGTGAACAAAATGCATTATCTCTACTTTCACCATCCTTGACGTCTAGGATGAAAATAGATAATTAAACGTGTAAAAACTCAAAGCCAAGTATGTGTGATAATTTTTAGGGTACAAATATAAGCAGACAACAACTAGGAAAGAGAATTAACAAGGAATGAGAGGGGTTTTAAGTGACGATGAAGAATCAGAGAAGATAAACCTAAAGAACAGCAATAAGGCTAATATGTGTGTCTGTGGGCCAGGGTGGGCAGAGAGAACAACATGTGAGGTACCCCAGAGGTGGTTACAATAACCCTTAAGTAAGGTAAGTGGACTGCTGTTAGTGAGATGGGATGAAGGGGAAAATAGGGGGTAGCTAAAGAAATCTAGGAAATGCATAGTATTTCCTTAATACACAAGATCTTTTGAATTGGGCTTGAACTACATGTTGATCAAAACAGGTCTTAAGGAAATCAAAGTGGGATTTGAATGAGAAATGCCTTAGGTAAACCCAAGTTGGCCTGAAGTTTATGAAGCTGTAAGGAAAAGAATGCAAGATGGGAAATATGAACTTGCTATAGCACTTGAAGAGTCTTGGAAGCTTAGTTGACTTAGTTAGCCTAGTTACTTTTATTTCAATCTTGCTTTTCCTATTGCCTCACTCTCATGAAAGCCTCCCAGGGAGCTGCCTCAATAAAATTTGCACCTCATTCTAAACACTCCCATTCAGGTAGCATCCTGAAGAAAACAATAAAGTGGGCAGTCAGGATTCATTTGATCATTTAACATATACATATATGTATTAGGTTAGATCTAAAATGCATCATTTTTCATTGAAAATTATAGCACACTTAGTAGGTTAAAAGCTTGACAAGAGGTAATATACTGGACTAGGTCTAGATGTGAGTTAAGACACATGTTGGTCTCGTGGACTGCATGTCATACATCAGTCTGTCTTGCAATTTTGGAGTAAGAGAAGGCTTCAGGGCTTCTTTGTTAATCTAGGCTAATGATCTGGCCATTATAACTAATGACTTCCCAGAGAGTATGACAACCTAAGAAAGGAGGACAATCTCAAAGATTCTCATAGAAAGAGAGCCTACAGTGTATATGAAGAGTGCACATAGTATATATAAAAGTCAATGTGCATGTAGCATGTAGACTCAACACACGTCAGGTATTGAGTCTGCGCAGTGAGTCTGCTCCTACTTGTAAGACATTTTAGGTGTATCTAGCAACTAGTTCGATTTTGTAGGTGGAGATAAAACCTGGTTTTTATCTCTTTCCTAGTTGTTGCCTGCTTATATTTGTACCCTAAAACAAACAGCATGCTTGGTAAACACAAGACAGATATAGGAAAGATAAATGACAGGAAGGAAGGGGCTTAATTTCTTTAAGGGAGTTTCCAGAAGATTGAGAGCAGAATCCAGCTGTGGCAATGGCAATGAAGGCTGGATTCCCAGAAGCGTATTCTGAATAACCAAGGGACTTGAAATAACTCAGATAACTAACGACTCTGAGAGAGAAGAGGGGAAATGTCAGGTCAGCGCTTATTTTTTAAAAAACGTTTTTAGAAGGAGACACATCCTCAACAATTATCATTATCTAGTGCACAAAAGTAAAGTGCAGGCTAATTTGAGTTCAGGCTGAAAGTTCAACAGATTGACTTTGAATGTCCCTGCAATGGGATGTGATGGAGAGTTTATAGGTTTAAATAACCCAGACACAGAATTTGGATCATTCAAAATCTTCTACTGTTTTCTCCCTTTCCTCCTTTCCCAGAATACACCAGTATCTTAGAGGGCATCCATTCAATGACCTCCAAGTAGTTCCTGTATCAGAATGTCATATTGCCATTTCACCTAGAGTAGTCTTAATCGGCATTGTCCCAACGGACTGAATTGCATTCAACATATCCAGAATTTCTGATGATTCCTTCCAGTGTGAATTAACTTTATGGGACATAATTATTCTGGTACAGGGTAAAAGCCCTTAATAAAATGTTCAGGTGTGATTTGTTTTAGATATTACTCCAGCAGGTTTTTGTATATGACTCTAGGTGACTGGGGGCCCTGTACCCTTGCATGTCACCTCCTATCTGTTAGATAAAACAGAAATATAAGGTAATTTGGAGTATATTAGAGGCATAAAGAACCTAGAAAACCATGCCTTTGAGACATCATCAAAATGAAGAATGCAAAAAGAAACGATTTTTCTGGGGTTTTGGCTTTTTATTTCTGAACTTTGTGCATAAAACAATTCCTCGGAGTTCTACAGAGCTGGGTCTAAAAGTGCCATTTTCCTTTAATATTTATTGAGCACCAAGCAAGTGTAGGGCATGACACCACGAGACACAAAGAGAAATAAAATGCAAGCTGTGCCCTTTGAAACAAACAGTATGCTTGGTAAACACAAGACAGATATAGGAAAGATAAATGACAGGATCCAGTCAGACACCACAAGGAACTTAATTTGGGCTGTAGGAGGACAAACACCAAGCTTAGTCCCTAATGGCTTTGAGGCAGGTGACATATGACAAACACCGATGGAAAAGAAGAAGGAAGCATTTGGGTTGAGGTATAGGACAGTTAGACTTGTAAGAAGATGGATTTTGAGCAGGTCAGGTGGTCAAAGCGAAGGAGAAAACATACATAGTTCATCTCAGGGCTTACCATAGCACCAGTCTCAGATGGTGTTTAAGGATGACTCTTTCTCCCATGTAACACTTTCTTGGATTCAGCACCATCTTACCCTTCTGGAAAAATCACCTGCAGGTGATTTGTTGAAGAAAACACTTTGCTGAAATTGCTTCTTAATCTTCCCCAGCTACTAGGAATTTCCACAGTACAAACCCAATCACATTTCAGAGGACCCCTCCACTCCCTGGGGTCAAAATTAAAGTTCTCAAATATTGAAACATCATTAATTCAGCTGCTAAGAAGATGCTTTCCTTTCCATATCAGAATACTAATGAACTAAAAGTTATTAAAGCCAGAACTCCTTTATTTGAATAAAATTGTTGAGTACTGACCTTCACATTGTCAGTTCGATTTTCCCTTGGGTTATAGCATACCTAACCAGGCTTTGATCATGAGCAATTTCTAATTTGAGTCTGGATTGGAGAGAACTAACATCAAAGATAGCCAGACCTGTACAGCGTTGATGGAATTCATGATAAAGTGAAATTGATATGGAACTGCAGTTCTTTTTGTTAAGGCCTTTCCTAAAGCTGTCACAACCCCCCTCGAATCATCCATCCCAATTGATGAGGAGAGTTCCAAAGCACAAAACCAAAAGGCAAGGCCCTGACTCTTGCTTGGCTCTCCAGTGTTACTTCATACTGTTAACTATGCCCTCTCCCAGAGTAAACCTATCCCATTTCTAAAACATTTAAAATCAAAAGAGAGCAGGTCACATGCATGATTCACACTGAAGAACTTTTCTGTAGCCAACCATATCCCAGAAAATGCTGACTATTCTAAGCCCCTTCCCTTTTACCTCTGAGTCACTTTGAGATAACTGATGGGTATGCCCTCCTTAGGCTCCACCAAACAAGGCACAGAACCAGGAGCTAGATGAGGTGACCTTAATTCAACTTCCAATTTTGCTGCCAATTCAGCTGGACTTTAGGCTTAACCTCCATGAATCTTAAATGAAAGATAAAGTTAGGTCAATCTTCTCTTAAAGACCCTTTCCATTATCCAGAAAACATGGGACAAAACAACTATCTGAAAACCATCTAAAAATATTGTATCCCTGGACAGTACTATCTGTCTGTGAATCTCAGATGAGTCCCATTCTGCCTCTGTGTTCTGGGAAAGAGGCTCCTGGTTGAGGGTCGCATGGGAGGAGCCAAAAAAGTCCCCCAATGAGCAGCTCCGTGGTCTGAAAGGGCGGGGAAACAGCCCAATGAGCATCACTGCAGAGGAGCCAATCAGTTGGCAGCTAGAAGTTTGCTGGCAGCTGGAAGTTTGCTGGGGCCTCTTCGGCTGTGGCTCTCAACATCAGAGCTGCCTGGGGCCCAAGACACAGCTACACAAAGTTATCCCACAAGGGATAACAAAGTTCCCAAATAGTTATCTATTTTCTATCTGGGAAACTACAGAGTGTGAATCCTGGACTCTCCAATGCTTTGCACTGGCCCGCCTCCTGTCCCTGCTGCTCTCAGATCCCAATCCCCTCACCTCCAGGCTCCAGGATGTTTGTCTATAGCTTATCACCTTCACTCCCTTGAACAGTCCTTTCTTCTCTTGTCTCATGAAGTCCTTGAAAGTCCTAATACCCCAATAAACTCCCTTGCAAATACCCCTTTATCTTTCAATACCTCCAAGAATGCATAAAAAATGAACAGCCCCCACCTCTCCAGGGAAAACCCGCTTAGTAGAGAATATAATGCAAAAGTCTGCCAAGCACTTTCCTGGAGTGTTTTAATCAGTTTTTTTGCTACTGTGACCAGAAGACCTGACAGGAACAATTTTAGAGGAGGGAATGTTTATTTTGGGATTGATAGTTTCAGTAGTCTCAGCCCCTAGATGTTGATTCCATTTCTCAGGGTCTGAGACGACGCAGAACATCATGGTGGAAGAGTGTGGTAGAAGAAAGTGGCTCAGTACATCACACCAGGAAGGAGAGAGAGAGAGAGAGAGAGAGAGAGAGAGAGAGAGAGAGAGAGAGAGAGAGAGAGAGAGAGATCCATTCAATAATGACACAATATAAACCGCAAAGGCATACCCATAGTGACCCACCATCTACAGCCACACCCTACCTGCTTACAGTTACTAGTTAATCTCTATCAGCAAATGAATGCAATGATTGGGTTAAGGCTCTCCTAACTCAATCATTTCACTTCTAAACTTTCTTGCATTGTCTCACACATGAGCTTTTTTTTTTTTTTTTTTTTTGGAGGGGGGTTAGGGGGCCACCTAATATCTAAGCCATAACATGGAGGCATCAGGTATTGTTGCAGACATGCTCTCTGCTTACCTCTCACAATGCTTAATATCTAGTTTCTCTCCAATTTCCCCCCAAAGGGACCTGCTGCTGCTCTGACAAGTGTGAGGGTCAAAGAGGGTGAAATTGTGATATTCTAAATGAGCCCCTAGATCTATTATCCACCTTTCTCCACCTTTTCCACCCTTGTGTGTAACCCGCAGGAGACTGCTGCTCAGGGTAGGCATCATCTGCACTTGTGTACTCTCTGCCTTGCAGTGGGGTTCATCCAGTTCTACTAGCAGGATGAGAGGTGTGTGAGGTCAGGGCATTCCTTTTCTTCACTTCCTCTATGAGAGGCCTTGGCTTGGGCAGTGGTGGTTCCTCTACACAGAAACTCAGCTCTGCTAGGGGCTTCACATAGCACTGATCTTGCCAGCTTCAGAACTGGCTCCCACCCCTTGTCAATTCAACCCAGGGTGTTTCAACTTTGAGCATGTCATGTGTTAGACATACACCAGGGCCAACTCAGGATGCTGAAAACCAACAAGTCCCCCAAATAAAATCCACTGAGGAGAACCAAAGTGAGAGAATAAGTCATAATGCCCAATTTAGGAATCAGTCCAGGATTAAAGTAGGAAAAATGGAACCAGAAGGTCAGAATCTACAGAAGACTAGACCAAATGAGTGAACCTGGTCATAAACAGGCAAAGGATCTTCACCTTCCAAAGGGATTGCCAGTGGGAAATCATGTTCATTTTCTTGCTAGCAGGTACAAGTTGCTTAAATAGGATAGAGTGGCTTCAAGGATGAGGGACACAATGAATCCTGTAAATCCCAGGTGAGATTTTGGTCTTTCCACTCAATATTAAAAGGTAAATGCCTCAGGGAAGGGTCTAAATCAAGCATTTTAACCCTGAAACTTGGGTTGTGAAAGTGATTATTTCTGGAAAAAAAATTCATACATTCATCAGGTTTGAAAGAAATCTGTCACCCAAAGTGGTAATGTTTTCCAGTTAGCTTTACAGTCCATCTAACTCTCAGCCTACTCTTTTTTTCAGGGGAAGAAAATTAGCTCCCTTCGTTATCTCAGCATTGATATTGATGTACCAGCAGGATGGTGCACCCCAACTCCATGGGGACAGAAGCTCCTGTGCCCTAACTCCAATGGTCTCCTCTTCAATCTGTTTCTGAGTTGTATTTTTTAAAAAATAATAAAACTAGAATCATAAGCCTAATGTTTTCAGAGTTCTGTGAGTCATCCTAGCAAATTATTGAAACTAAGGGGATATGAAAAAGCCTCAGATTTGTAGCCAAACAAGACAGAAATGTGAATGGACACAGGGACTTGCAACTGGCAACTGAGGTAGGGGCATCTTGTGAGACTGGGTCCCCTAACCTGTAATATTCCAAGTGGGTAGTATCAGAATCAAAGTGAACCATAGGACAGCCAGTTGGTGTAGGAGAATCGGTGTTAGGATATGGACAGAGGTTGGGAGTTGGGAAGCAGGACAAGAGAAGAATTCCATCTTGTTCTGACATCAGAATTCCTTGCTGGGGACACCTGTGATTAGGATTGTTTAGAGCATTGTTTATAGATTGTTAATGTGAATGTTTTATCTTGAAAACCAGGACTTCCTGGAGAGCTGGGACATGTAGGAATAAGACACAGAAAGTGCTGAAGGCTCTGCAGAAGAAATCAAGAGTGATTTTCAGAGCTGGCAACAGCTGGAGTTGGAGCAGTGGGGAGAGGCAGAGCTAACTTAAAGGCAGGGGAACTTGGGTGAGGAAGGGAAATTGGCAGCTCAGCCTGAGATGGGAGAAGCAGTGGGACAGGCCCTAAAGAAGAAAGGTTCCCTGGTTAAGAATTTCTCTGTAGCCTTGGCATGACCAAGGAAACGAGTAACTGATACTTGCTCCTGGCTTGAGCACACACTACGTCTTCTCTTGACAGGTCTATCTATGACATGAGAAGTCTCTAGAATAGACTGCAGAGAATGCAAGGAGAAGAGGCTATGTTCTGTTTGGGGTGTTTGGACCCTAGGAGAAGGCAAAATATGTGAGAAATTCAAAGTAGTAAAACATCAGCATTATAACACCAGGCCAAGTGGCCAAAAGAGCTATGGACCACGGAAATCACTTCAAACGGCCTTGGACTTGAACCATGATGTGAAGTATCACAAAGCCATTGCATGTGATGATCACAGAACGGGGTGAAACCTAGATATCCACAAATCTGAGTATCTCTGAGAATGATGTGCCTCACCCTGCTCATTACTATTCCATTCCAGGGCAGGAATGAGAGGTCTGGAAAAGAGGGCCCATTTCACTTCTGTGAAGAGAGACTTTATATACAACCAAAGATATGAAAAATTGTGCTGTATATGTGTAATCAGAATTGTAATGCATTATACTGACATTTATTTTTTTAAAAAAATCAATAAAAAAGTCATTTCTTAAAAAAAAAAAAAAAAAAAAAAAAGGAAGAAGATGATTCAGTGGAGGAGTCCCAGCTTCCAGCAATGATGGAATAGTTTGATAGCTGAAGATAATAATCACTGTACCTGGACAAATTATTCCCTAAGAAAACAGTAACCTGAAAATACTGCATAGTGACCAAAGTTATGCAGAAGATACAACAGATTCCCTGTGAGAGAGGAACAACAAGGGAGAGATTACTGAGTTTGAAACTGTTGTCTAAGGGCCCTCCCCAATGTGTAGTAGATGATAAAAATTTTGCAAAAACAAACTAATATATATATATATATATATCCATGTCCAATATGAAATCTTGGAGGCCCCTAATCTACCAAAGAAATTGAATTTGCAATAAAAACTGTCACAAAGTACATTTCAAACTAGTGAATTTTCCCATTTGATAAGGGACAACTATGCTACCATAATCTATCAATCTTTAAAACAGGTATTAAGATTATAAGAGAAACAAGCTGTATCCTATTCATAGATGACATAAATTTTTATAGAAAAAAATCCTAAAGAACTTATTTTTTAAAACTAATGAATGCATTCAGCAAAGTTTTAGAGTACACAGTTAGTGTACAAAAATCAATTTACATTTGTATATTTTTGCAACCCAAAACTGGAACACAAAAGACTCAATTGTTAAATATCAACTCTTCCCAAACTAAAATTCAGCTCAATCACAATCATAATCTTATAGGAATTAACAAGTTTATTTCAAAATTTATATGGCAATACAAAAAACCTAATAGAAAACAGTTTAGAAACAGACCCACACATATTTGGTCAACTGATCTTTCTACATAAATGAAAGCAATTTATGGGCAATAAAAAGAATTTTTAACAAACATTGCAAGACTCACTTAATATTTTATCAATAAGAAAAGAAACCCAAAGAACACAACCTCATACCACTCACAAAAAATTAAATAAAGAGTGATAGGAGCTAAATGTATAGGCTCTTAAATAGTAAATAATAAAATTTTACAAGATAGCAGAAAACTATCATCATGAACTTAGGATAGAAAAACATCATGTATAATAAGAAAGCTATAAACAAAAAAAATGATTTTTATTCTTTGTCAAATTGAAAACTTCAGTTCATCATGACACAGTCAGGAAATAACGGGGTAACCTGTAGAAATGTGAATATTCATAAAGTATATATCTAAGTCTCATGTCTAGAATACATAAAGAATTGTTAAAACTCAGTGGCTAAAAACATAAAGTAATAAAAATTGGGCCAAAGATTTGAAAAGACACTTTAGAGGAAGAAATACATTAGAAAGTGCTCCGCATCATTATTCTTCAAGGAAATACTAATTTAAAACGTGATGACACTCAAACTCCCACTAGAATGGCTAAAAAAATCAAAAGACCATAAAACACCAGATGAAGAAAATCATACTTTTGTATCTTCCTGGGATAGAATGTGAAAAGGTACAACCAGTTTTTAAAAAAAGGTAATTCAATATATGCATGCCATTATATCCAGCAATTCAACTCCTAGGTATCTCACCAGGAAAAAAAGAAAATTTATGTTCACAAACATAATGGTTCAGAGCAGTTTTATTTATAAATAAAAACAAAAAGCTATAAATAACACAAAAGGCCAAGAACTGGATAATGGATAAAGAAAATGTGGCATATTCATACAATGGAATAATACTTAGCAACAAAAAGGAATGGATTACTTAGACAAGCAATGGCATGTATGTTTAAGAAATTATGCTGAGTAAAAGAAGCCAAACAACTTATGATTTCCTTTGAATAAATTTCTAGAATAGATGTAACTCACTTAAAGGTGAGTAAAAATATAGTAATGATCACCTATGGGGGAAAGTGTTTGGGATAAGATGGAATTTTCAGAGATGTCAGACATGTTCTATACCAGGAGAAAGACATGGTTGCATTGGTTATTCCATTTGTCAAATATGTAGAGCTAAGATTTATACATTTTAATGTATGTAAATTTTAATTCAACTAAGCAACTCTAAAACATCACTAAGGGAGTCAGACTGGAAACACAGATCATACAATAAAGGCAATGTGTTGAAAATTTCCAAAGCTAGACTATGAATGTATTATACTTTTTTTTTTTTTTTTTTGGTGGTATTGGGGACCAAACCCAGAGCCTCCCACATGCCAGGCAAGCATTTTACCATTGAGCTACATCCCTAAACCCCAATTATACTCTTTATTTCATGTGTTTGAAAGCTTCCTTATAGAGGTTTTAAAACTGCACTGGAGTAATGAATTGTACTTTCACTTTTTGTTTGTAAAACTGAAAATAGGAAAAACCAGAACTAAATACCCTGCCTGTTATTTGAGCTGCTGAAAGGAAGTGGTGATGATTGTAGGAGGGAAGAGGGGAGAGGTGGTCAGGAGGGGATGTCTCCACAAGATCCTGGGAGGGGGGATGAGTGTAGGTAGGAAAATGAAAGAGAATGGAACAAATGAAGGCAGGAGTTGAAAGAAATGGAAAGGTCATGGGGCCACTAAGTTCCTTGATTTATCCAAAAGAAGCAGAGGAGTGAGGACATAGAGGTTGTCTTGGGATGGATTTTTAGGGTATAGGGCAGGGTGTTGACTTTCCTAGTCAGGCCTGGAAAAACTCATGGCTGAGGTGGACCCTGAAAAAGATCACTCCTGTCAGGATTATTCAATGGACTGAATGTTTATACCACCCCACAGCTCTGCACCCGCCCCCCTCAATCCATTTGTTAAAATTAGAGGTAATTAATTACAGGTAGGGTCTTTAGGACATAATTAAGTCATATGAATAGGATAAGTGAGCTTGGAGACCAGAAAGCTAGTGAGCTCTTTTCACTATCTAAGGACATGACAAGATGGCTTCTGTAAACCAAGGAGGGGCCTATTCCTGATATCTTGGACTTCCCAGACTCCAGAATTGTGAGAAATAGATGTCTGTTGCCTAAGCCATCCAGTTTATAGTATTATGTTTGAGCCTCCCAAGTTAAGACAGGTCCACCTCTTCCTTATCTGAATTGTGTCCATCACAAAGCTACAGTTGAGTTAGACAAAAGAACATTTGTTTTATAGGGACCTTGAGTTCAAAGTGACACAGAAATGAAGCATCTTCCTCCCTGGCAGGCAGTGCCAGCCTAGGTTGTCCTTAGGACAGCAGGGGACATGGAGGAGAGAGAGGAGATAAAAACATAAGCCCACTATTCAACGAGCACACCCCACTTTCTATATTTTACCCAGGTACCCTGTGGGATGTCATTATCCTTGTTTCCAAGATGAAGAAACAGCTATAAAGGAGCCAGTATAACCAATTCCAAAGTCAATGACTATGTATCCACAGAAGGGCAGAATCTCTTGGGCTGTGAATCTTCTCCTGACACCTGTTCTTTGTAACCTCTCTAGCAGCCTGGGCACCACAAGGTCATGTGAGTTCTCAGAATGGGTTTCCCCAAGACCCCACAAACCTCCTCTAACTCCTCCCAGTACACCTGATGTTTCTTCATCTCCTGAAAATGAGCTCTTCTTTCCCTGCCTTTGTACTGATGGTTGGTTCCCCTTACCTGTTGTTCATCTTCCCTTTTCCATGTCTGATGCCTTCACAGCCCTCAGATCCTCTCCCCGAGGAAGGCTCCCCAGTTAGTCTTTCCTCAAGTTTCTAAGGAAACTTAATACCTAAGTTCTTGTTTGTTTTCTTCAGAGCAGTTATATAATTTGAGAATATTTTGTGTCTCTCCCTCTCCAGAACATATGTTCCTATGGACAGGCACCCTGTCTGTTTAGTGACAATTATCCATTGGAATTGCTTCTTGTCCCTTTTAAACACAAAGCAGGAAGGCTAACAGTTCGCCTGCTTTCTTGCAGTGAAATGTCCTAAACCATAAACAAAGAATAAAGCCTCAGGAAGGGGAAGGGGATGGCTTTCTGCAGAATCACAGAAAAGCATGGCATTAGTGAAGACACTTTGTTTCTCAACTAGGTAAAGTTTCCTAACTAGGCAAAAATTAAAACACAGATGATTATAGGTTTCTGCCTATAATCCTGAAGACAATCATGGTGACAGTAATGGTGGCCTTATTACATGCCTGGGACTTTATATACTTCTCTCTGAACTACCCTGCAAGATGGAGACCTACAAATGCATATGAGAAAACTATAAATTCAAAAGAGACCTAAGGTCATGCTATTGATAGTTCGACAAATGTCATACTGAATATATTGCAATCTTATTCTCTCAAGTTTTAGTTACAATGTTCTCTACATGGCCCATTTAAACACACAAACATATGTTATTGCATTTCTCCTACTGTCTCTCATCTCCTCCCTGGCCCGCGCCACAGTGGAATAATAACAAGTCTCCAAAATCATATTAAAATCAAATGGTAGATTTATTGGCCATCTCTGTTATACAATAGGTGAAAATATCTCAATTTAGGACATTCTAAACTTAACTTTGGCTTCCTGCTATGCTGAAAGACCAAGGCCAGGCTCAAAGGCTGACAATCAGTGGACAACAGAAGAAAACTGCTGATGTTTCACAAGTCTACATGATTCATTCCACAGTTTTAGGACCTTTTTGTTTTTGCTCCTTTCATAGCATCTTCCTCTTTTCAAATTCCTTCAGAAACAGAAGAAAAGGAGGAGAGAAGGGAGATAAAAACATAAAAGATCCAAATTATATTCATGGTCAAAATGATTCTCAAACCTATTATCTTTAAGATCCTTTGAAGAACCAAATTACAAGAATTAAAATATACCAGAACGAGGGTGCTTAACACAAAATAACAGCTTTCAAATCAGTCCATGTCAGCTTAAATCTAATTAAGCTTTATGCAGAGCTTCAACTTTATGTCTCTCAACTCAGAAGCTAGAGAGAGGCTATAAATAATACTTATTTTTTCACTGGAGTGTTATTATTAGGAGGGGACAAACTTTGTTATGTTTATCCAAACCACAACAGGCCTTTTACTAAGGCTATGGAAACAGATTTGCTTACTTTCTCACAGAAGAAAATTAAGTAAAGATTCAGTTAGAATTGGAACAAAGTGTCAAAAACATTAGAAACACCTAAAACAGAAGAATACCTTAAAGAAGACTTTGTTTAAGGAAACAATACTGAAAATTACATTTTTCTAGATTGTAACAAATAGAACCAGATAAAATGTGTAGATGCCTGCTGCCACTTACTGGAGCAAAATGGTAACACACATCTCCAATGTGAATTTAAATATTTATTTTTCTCCTTTTCCTCCACTTTCAAAAAGAATTCTTCCCACACTTTATTAATCACCCAGACTGATTTCAAACACTATGGCACATAGTGTTATATTCCAAATGATAGGATATGAAAAAATTCAATACACAAGTAGTTCATAAAATTATCTCTAAGACAAGAGCAAAGAAGATTACATATAGTCAGGATTTTTAAACTCTATCTGAATATTGTTCCCTTCTGGGAAAACAATTTTTCTTGTTTTCACCATGCTTGAAAAATAGGGTTTTTGTTTTTTTGTCAAAGCTATAGTCCTGACAAAAACAAAGGTAGAGAAGCCTTAAATGATCACTCAAAGAAACAAGCTAATAATCACTATAGAGATTATGGAAAACAAAAGATCAGTTATAATATTTTAATCATAATATGGTATTAAAAAGGAAAAGCAAAGAAAATGGTTTAAAAGTTATTCCTCCAACCCATAAGTGACATGGCATCACAGAACATCAAGGCCAGAAATGAGAACCTGAGTCTCCCCATTCTCCTCTTTAGACTTCCCTCCACTCCAACTCCCTCTTTATAGTTTTAGTTTCTTGTTACTCAGCCTTCAGCCCCTCTCCTTGGAAACAGAAACAATAAAACAATATGGGGTCAGGTGACTATAACCTAAAGGCTCTCCTTCAGGGGAAAAGAAGAAGAAACATAAGGCAGTTTTCTACACACACTCTCTCCATTCCCCAAATCATGGGAATGAAGAATTCATGGCACTCATGGCCTCCAAAATGTCATTTTTGCATGTCATATCTTATTGTTTATAGAACAGCATATCCCAATATTTAAAGAAGATTAATTTTTAAATGAGAAAGTTTCTTACTTAGGGGATAAGAACATTAATAGAGTGCAATTAGAATGAAATAAAAAATTAAGACCCAGAAGAAAAGACCATGATTTCCAGGCATCCAGTGTCGTCCCACACTGAGAAGTCCCATAACTTCAGAGCACTTGGGCCATTATCAGTACTCACCTTGTAAATGGTGGTGCCCAGTTGTGCAGGAGACATGCTGACTACAACTCCTGCACTCTGAAGGGCAGCAATCTTCTCTTTAGCTCCACCTTTTCCTCCAGCAATAATTGCTCCTGCGTGACCCATTCTCCTGCCCGGGGGAGCAGTTAAACCAGCAATGAAGGACACTACAGGCTTGGCATTTGGACCCTGCAGAGAAAGTGATAATGGTAAATAATCTAATGAAGAAGTTAATCAAAATCATGACTCTGTTGGCAAATGGTAAAAGCCCCTCATTCATTCTAAAAAAAAACCCCATACAAATACTGAACTATAATTGAAACCACTATATGCTTCTTAAAGATGACTCAAATTTCCAAACAAACTCAGGAAAATAATCCTGATCAAATTTTTATAACTGTTGAATATTAACAGCTTCGCTGGCACAAGCTGGTTTTTAAAACTTATTATTTTTAGTTATCTATGGACCTTTATTTTATGTGTGGTGCTGAGAATCAAGCCTAATGCCTCACACATGCTAGGCAAGTACTCTACCACTGAACTACAACTCCAGCCCCACAAGCTGTTTTATAAATATATATATGAATCTTTCATTTGAAAAACACAGGAACATACCTGAAAATTTGTTATATGACTTATAACAATAATGATCTAAGACCCAAGATCGGTTTGCCTTATTTTAATGGAATTTTATGTCTCAATTTCTTTTTAGTTAATGCTTAATAAATGTGTAAAAAAGGGGGGGGGGATACACTGGTAAGACCTAGGACTCAAGATTCAATTTCATATTGACTAAAGTGGATTGCCCTTGGATAAGACACATTACTTCTCCAGACCTCTGCTGCTTCATCCAGAAATAAAATGGCCAAACTAGATTGGTGGCCAACAACCCTTTCCACTCAAATTCTATAGTGTCTAAGAAGGAAGATTAGGATTGGTTTTATTCAACAAAAATCCATTTTAATGTGCCACCTCTGTGCATATATCACTGTACTAGATTGAGGTTTAAAAAATGCATGAAAACTTAAGAATTTCTGGGCTTTGAACTTACAATATAATTAAAGAAATGATATTAAATAGGTTTTCATATTCATCAGCCAAGAAATGACATACAGCAATGTATGAATATATGGTTAAATTTTACATCGAATGATGCCATGTAATAATACTTACTATCTTAGAAATTAACACTCAAAACTTATAAGCATATTTCAATTCATCTGAAAAGATAACTTTTTAGAATGGTATTAAAAACATTCTTGTGAGAAGAGTGGCATTTAACAACAATTTTGGAACTCCTGTTTAATAAATGACAAATGATACTGCTTTTGCATTCAATCTGTTATAAATGTTATTTTAGTTGAATTATTTTAGATGAAAATCTGGCCTCACCCAGATATGCAGCTGAAAATGGGAGAAATATTTTAATTGCTTTACAGATAATGGTGGATATTCTTCTTTGATATTACACACTTCTATTAAAATGGCAATTTTTTAAAGGTTAGATGCAATGTTAGAATCTGACACCATAGTAATGAACTTTTTGTCCTTTGTTATTTTGAAATCTATTAGTCTGTCTTGTATTTTGAATAACTCTTCTACTCACACAATTTTATAGCATGCATTAAAAAATGCATGGAAATGTAAGAATTTCTGGGCTTTGAACTTACAATATAATTAAAGAAATGATATTAAATATGTTTACATATTCATCAGGTGGAAAAATATCCTAAATGCTGACATACTTCATTATTCAGTTTCAACAAATCACAGCCATCGTATCACTACCAATCTCACTGGAAAAGCCTTTTCAGTAAAGGGAGGTAACTAAACTTCCTGATGATGGCAGGTAGAAGTTTTCCAAAATTTTAATATTCATTTGAAAATTCAAATTTTATCAGTACCCCCAAATACTATCAGTTGTTTGATAGTATGGTAAGTTTGCTTTGTTTATTTTTGAGAAAACTTCTGCCAAATAACCAAGTCTGAATAACCAGTTTGTTTGTTGGTCATCTTTTCAAGTAAAATTGGTGTTCCTTAAAGCAGTTCGTTTAGTTCACAGCTCAATTGCAAGAAAACTTCTTTCCTATCTTGTCACAAAATACTGATGAGGACCAAGATTTAATAAAACCAGTAATTTTTATTGCTTCATCAAAAACTTCTTTTAATTAAAACTTTTTTATTTATTAATTTATTTTTAGGAAAATGTATCAAATGAAACAAAACAAGTACGTTTAGCTTTTTTTTGCTAAATTCTAAGCTACTCCACAGATGCAGAGTTAGGGAGATCAAAGATGGTGGATTAGAGGAAGCCCATTTAATCCAGTCACTCTGTCTTGAGATTTATGCAGTGGAAGTACTACTTCTCAGGAAGGTGGGTGATGAAGAAACTCACTGAAATTCAATAACGGATAGAGAAGCATAAAGACCCAGAAATGCAAGTGCTACAAAAAGAAAACCAGAAAGAGTACATTGGAGTGAACCCAATGGCAGTAGTGGTGCCAGTTCACTGCAAAGAAATGCAACACAAACAGGAAGAGAAAGACACAGCAGATAAATCTGCCAAGGGAAAATGTGTAGAAGAAAAACCAGCTTGAACTTAGGTGAATCAGAGACTGCAGAGCAAGCTGGTATTTGAAAAGTGCTCCCTGTTTTTCAACTGACAAATAGAGAGCTGAGACACGGAGTCATCTTAAAGAAGCCACACTGCAGCTTGCTGCTGTGGGAGCCCAGAAGATCATAGCAAATACTGTCATATTGTCATGGCAATTTCTCATACTGCATAGCCTAGGGTGTGCCTAGCAGAGTGTGACTGAAACAGGCAGAATGCCTTATGCCTACGAAAAATCAGGTTAGGGATATGGGGGGCTTGTTTTCCCTTTGAGTCTGGCAGCTCACAGGAAAAGCTGAGAGGATCCTGAAACTAAACAGGTGAGTGTGACTACAATTGGGAACTGAGCTTGGGAAGGCCACATACATGGGTAGTGAAATGTGTGAAACCTGTGCAAGGTTGGTCATCCTACTCCCCAATTCTCAGAAGGCCTGAGATCCAGATGTTCACATCTTCTCAGAGCTAGGGTGTGTTGACCTAACATCTCTGGAGCAGATATCACCTGACAAAGTTCTGAAGTTTCAATCAAAGCTTAATTCCCAGGCACTGAAACTTTCCATTTAGAACTTTGCATCATATTTCTTATACTTCTGTGTTGGGTTTTATGCATCTGTTGAGATGGATTTCTCTTTCAATAATAAATGCTGGAAAGGTTATAGAGAAAAAGAAACACTTTTACACTGTTGTTGGGATTGCAGATTAGTACAACCACTGTGGAAATTAATATAAAGTTTCCTCAAAAGACTAGGAATGGAAACCCTAAGACCCAGCTACATCACTCCTCCATATTTATTCTAAAGAATTAAAGTAATCATACTACAGTGACACATGCATACCCGTGTTTATAGCAGCACAGTTCACAATAGCTGAACTACGGAACCAGCTTAGGTGTCCATCAATAGATGAATGGATAAAGAAAATGTGGTAATGTACACAATGGAGTTTTATTCAGTCACAAAGAAAGATTAAATTTTTCCATTTGTAGGAAAATGGATGGAATCTGAAAACATTATATTAAGCAAAAAAAAAGTCAAACTCATAAGGTCAAGGGTTGTGTTTTCTCTCATATGTGAAAGCTAGAGAAGAAAAAGGAAAACAAAAGGATGTGTGTGGAGAGTAATTTATGAAAATGAAAGGGAGATAGGTAAAGGAAAGGGACCAGGGGGAGGGAGAAGGGGAGAGAAAGGGGAAATAGTGGGGCATGATATCGAGCAAGCAAGTTACATTGTTATATTGTGCTCTTGTATGAATATGTAACAACAAATCCCATCATTATGTACAACTATAATGGATCAATAAAATAATATGGGAATAAATATACCAGCTCTATTAAAAAAAAAAAAAAAAAGCTGCATCAGCTCCAACCTGGGAGTATATCAATCTATAAGTACCAAACTTCAATTGACAGTACTTCCCTTCTGTACTACCTTATACTGGTGAGAAAGGGAAGCTGAGAGCTGTTTTAGACGCTTGAGTTCTAGGACACTCTAGCTGCCAGCTTGGTAAGCAATATTAAAAGAGGTTAATAACTCTCAACACTTGCTCTCTCTAAGGGATATGTGTCACCACAGTACAAAAAGAAATACAAAGAAGGGCAGTCTGGCATAGGCAGTGAACATTCATCCTTGTTGACAGTTTTGATCACTTCAGTGGAGAAAATTCTTTCAGTTCTTTTTTTTCCTTTTCTCCTTCTTCCTCTTCCTTTTTTTTCTTGTTCGTGCTGTGTTGTTTTGTTTGTGAATATACACATAATTGTCTTCTATTTTTTTTCACTTTTTTCCTCTCTTCTTTATGATTTGTATTTTGCTTTGTCTTTTGAGGATTAGAAATTTTTGTTTGTTTGGGTTTAATTTTGCTTTTCTCATTACTCTTTCTCTAACAGCCAAACTCTCTTGTTCTTTCTCTATTCTATTTCTTTCACTTATTTTTCTTCTTCTTTACTTCTCTTCTGCTTCATCTCTGTTCACATTTTAAATATTCTGAATTTTCTTTTTTCTTCCCTATGTCATTTTTTTAAATTGTATTTTTGTCAGCTTTTATAATTTGTATAATTCCTTCCCTTACCATTCATGTTATTACAGTTATTATTATGTGGATAGTGTTGTTGACACCTACTGCTAACTTTAAGGTTAGATCTTACTCATGGCTATTTATTATTGTTGATGTTGTTAACTGCTGACTTCACTATTCCTCTTTTTGTGGTAATTTGTTTTGTAGATGTCATACTAGGCACTGTGGGTGTATTTTAGTGCTGTGAATTGCTGTTTTTGTTTCTCATTTTTAAAAGAGGTGCTGGTAATCTACTGGGATACTACAAATTCCTAGTGTGGAGGCATTGCTCTGAACTACACCCACAACCCAGCTGAGACACAGTGCACTTTGCCCACATACAAACTAATCCTGCTCAAGCTTCAATAATATTTTAATGTGTAGAATAGGGGAGATAAAAACCTCAAATCAATGACTAGCCCCTCAGAGAAAATGGCCTAGGGGACTCTTAAAATCCACTCGTGGATACCCACTCCTATAGCAAAAACACAGGTGGCTCAGAGGAATCCATAGTGTTGAAGCAGTTCTCCAAGAGTAAATTAAATCAGCAGGTCTGCAATAGCTAATTAGAAGCATCGAAGGTTGAAATTAACGCTTGGAATACTCTAGGCCTATGTGTTAAAGCTAAGATATACAGACAGCACAGAACTTATTACAAAAGAGACAACTGTTCATAAAAGGAACTCCTTGTGAAAGAGGAAGAGGAATCCCATCTCACACAAAGAAACAGAAAAACAAGTCTCCTGTCCAAATTTATAATCCCCCAACAAAGGAACACAGACATTGAAGAGAATGAAATTCCAGAGAAAACAAATTATTAAAACAATTAATGAGCTAAAAGAAGATCTTAGAGATGATCATCTCTTCAGTGACCCTGATATGCTTTTTACATATGTCTATTATTATATTCAATACAGTGGCTGTGACATACTTCCCATGTATTCTCATATTAAACAATAAATTCCCTGAAGACAGGAACACTGTTCTCACTCATTTCTGTATGTCCAGCAACTACTGTAGTACCTGTGGAATAGAATTAAAAGGACTCCACAAGTCATTTACTCATCTGCTGGTGATCTCTGCATAGAAATATGAGAATCTTATAATAATAATTATATTATAATTATTAGTATAATTATTATAAATAATAATTTCCACTTGATCCCTCCCTGACAGCCCCCCAAAAGTGGGGATATGAATAGGAAAGTATTGGGTTAAATATTAATCTGTGCCTAGGAAAGCTTGCAATAAGATAAAGTTCTAAAGAATGTATAATAAAGAAGGAAATGGAGAGTGGAAGCTGGCTACTTCTCTTGTTTCCAATCTTTAGGTGAGGATCAAAGCAGAGGGGCTTTGTTGTAAAGTAAAAGAATGTACTCATTAATATCTGAAGAAATCTACTCGAGCAGTGGGTATGCAACCTATTCTATACATTCCCCTTGCTTATAGGTGTGGTGAGGCCCTCCATTGTATCCTGGCCTACCACCAGGGAGTGAGCAATAAAATGTCCAAATCCTCTCCACTGAATCCTCCAAGTTCTTTCTTTTGAATTAGTTAACAGTATGCTTGGGACATTTGCAGTTCTGGGATTGAACAAACTACCCTTGTCTGCTGATGACATGATCTTCTATCTAGAAGATCTAAAAAAAACCTCCACCAAAAGACTCTTAGACCTGATAAATTCAGCAAAGTAGAATAAAATCAACATGCAAAAATCAATAGTTTCTCCCACACTCTCATAATAAATCTGCTGAGAAAATAATTAGGAAAAATAATTTCATTCTCAATAGCCTCAAAAAAAAAATCTAAGGAGGTGAAAGAACTTTACAATGAAAATTATAAAACTCAGAAGAGAAAATTGAAGACTTTAGAAGATGGAAAGACCCCAATGATTCTGGATATACAGAAGTAATATTGTCAAAATGGCTATAATACTAAAAGCAATCTACAGATTTAATGTTAACTCCATTAAAATATCAATGACATTCTTTGCAGACCTAGAAAAAAGTCCTAAAATTCATATGAAAGAATCAAAGACCTAGAGTAGTCAAAGCAATCCTGAGCAAAAAGAGCAATCCTGGAGAAATTACATTACCTGATCTCAAATACTACTACTGAAAAAAACAAATTATCTACAAAGCTATAACAACAAAAACAACACAGTATTGGCATAAGAACAGACATGAAGACCAATAGAATAGAAGACACAGAGACAAATTCCACATAAATACATAGAACCTTGACAAAAGTACCAAAAACATGCGTTGGAGAAAAGATAGCCTTTTAACAAATGGTGCTGAGAAAACTGGATATCCATATGTAGAAGAATAAAACTAGGTCGCTATCTCTCACCTAAAGTTTATCAAAGACCTAGAAATTAGATCAGAAATACTGCAAGTGCTAGAAGAAAACCTAGATCAATACTCCAATATATTGGCACAGACACCAACTTCCTTAATAAGATTCCTCAATCCTAAGGAACCAAAACAAGAATCAAAAAGTGGAATGGAATCCAATTAAAAACACAGCAGGAAATGACAATGCAAAGAGAAAGCTTATAGCATGGGAGAAAACCTTTGCCAGCTATTCTTCCCTTATATATTCAGAATTTATAAAGCACTCAAAAAACTTAACTCCCCCCCCAAATTAATAATCCAATAAATAAGTGGGCAAATGAACTAAACAGACATTTCTCAAAAGAAGAAATACAAATGGCCAACAAATTTATATAAAAAAAAGAAAGTTTAACATTACTAGCAATCAAGGAATTGCAAACCAAAACTATGTTGAGATCCATCTCACTCCCACTAGAATGACAATCATTAAGAATAACCGCTGGTGAGGATGTGAGGGAAAAGGTATATTTACAAACTGTTGATGGGACTGCAAACTAGTATAACTACTTTGGAAAGCAATATGGAGATTTCTAAAAAGAATAGGAATGGAACCATCATATGACCCAGCTATCCCATTCCTTGGTATTTATCCCAAAGAACTAAAATCAGTATTCTATAGTGATACAAGCATATCAGTATTTATAGAAACACAATTCACAAAAGCCATGTTTATGGAACCAGCCTAGGTGCCTGTCAATAAATTAACAGATAAAGAAATTGTGGTATACATATACAATGGATATAAAGAAGAATAAAATTATGTGATTTTCTGGTAAATGGAAGGGATTGGAAAATATCATATTGAATATAATAAGTCAGACCCAGAGACTTAAAGGCCTAACCATTTTATATGCAGAAATCAGAAGCCAAATGGATTGAGGTGATAGATAAAGAAAGCAGGGATCTCATAAAAACAGAAGGGAGACCAATAGAGTAGAGGAAGGAGATCTAGAGGAGGGCATGAGAAAAAACTGGGAAACAAAATCTACCAAATTATGCTATATACATTTACAAATATGCCATAATTAATCCTGCTTATATATAAAATGATAATGTACTAATTAACATAATGATAGTAATAGAAGAGAGTTCAGTAGAATAGAAAAAGAGGATGCAAAGGGAAGAGAGAAGGGAAGAGGGGAGAGAAAGGAAAGGTACTAAAGGAGAGTGAGCAAATTATGTTAATGTGCTTATATGAATATGGCATAATGAATTCCATTATTATGTATAATTATAATACACTAAAAAATCTTTAAAAAATTTTTATTCTAATTTGCTATATATGACAGTAGAATACATTACAATTCATATTACACATATACAGCACAATTTTTCATATCTCTGGTTGTACACAAAGTATACTCACACCATTCGTATCTTCATACATGTACTTAGGGTAATGATGTCCATTCTCGTTCCACCGTCTTTTCTACCCCCATGCTCCTTCCCTTCCCCTCCCACCCCTTTGCCCTATCTAGAGTTCGACTAATCCTCCCATACTCCTCCTCCCAACCCCACTATGAATCAGCCTCCTTATAACAGAGAAAACATTCAGCATTTGGTTTTTGGGGATTGGCTAACTTCACTTAGCATTGTATTCTCCAACTCCATCCATTTACCTGCAAATGCCATGATTTTATTCTCTTTTATTGCTGAGTAATATTCCATTATGAATATATAGATCACATTTTTCTTTATCCATTCATCTACTGAAGGCCATTTAGGTTGGTTCCACAGTTCAGCTATTGTGAATTGTGTTGCTATAAACAATGATATGACTGTGTCCCTGTAGCTGTTTTTAAGTTCTTTGGGTATAGATCGAGGGACAAAAGAGGAAAAAAAATGACTAGGCATGGTGGCCCACACCTATAATCCCAGCAATTGGGAGGATAAGCAAGGAAGACTACAGTTCAAAGCCAGCCTCAGCAACTTATCAAGACCCTGTCTCAAAATAAGAAATATAAAGAGCTGTGGATGTAAAGCACCCCTGGGTTCAATCCAGTACCAAAACATTTTTAAAAAAATAAAAATTGAAAAAAATATAGACAGAGAAGAGTCAAAGAAGAACAAGTAAGATAAGACGCAGACCCAAACCAGAACAGAGGAAATAACTATAGATGGAATTCTAACTCTAGACATACCACTAATACACAGCTTAGCCACTGGTAGAAATGGGAGTAAAGAGAAATAAAAGATGGTTCTGAGGTTTCTGCCATGGAAATTGTATAAAATACAAGGTTAATTATGCAAGATAATCATTCACATCTAATGAACAGACACATAAAATAGTTCCAAGGGAGGAAAACTAGGAGAAAAAAACAAGAGGACTTAATGGACAGGATGAAGAATGAATGGAAGCCACTGGAGACTTCTGCAAAAAACTGTCAGGAGAGGAAGGAGATTAAGTAACAGTAAACAGCCAATAAAAGGGCATATTATGTACCTGGCACTACTTTGCTATATGTTATTGAGTCATTTAAATTTCACAACCCTTAAAAAAATTCTAGAAGGCTTGTACTAATGCATGAAAACTAAGACAGCAAGGTTAAGAAACATTCTCAAGATCACATCACTTCTATGACAGAAGCCAGATCTCTGGGGATTAGGTAGAGAATAACAAGTTAGGAAAAAGATCCAGAAATGTGTGGAAGGTTGAGTCGTATCTTATATTTCAATTAGGGCTTAAAACCATGACAAAAGAAAATCAAGTATACTTCAAAATAGCCCTTGAAAATTCCTTAAATAAATGTGCACTGTTTTTTGTATATGGGCCTGTAGGTGACAATATTGGTTCCTTTAACAATCTAGTATTCATTTTTCCCCATGACATTTAATTTATTCACTCCTTAATTTTTTTCACAAGCATTAAGAGAAAATTATATCCAGTCTCTTGTCTAGTCTTCTGAAAATGCTTTTTCACTCACTCACTCATCAGTACCAGAGAAACTCTCAAAATCATTTGCATGTTTTCCCACAGCTCTGAGACACAACAATGGCCAGAGTACAGTTAATAAGTGGGAAATGTGGGAAGGGAACTGTCTCAGTCATAACTAAGCCTCTTCCCAACCACCCACTTCACCCTAGGAAAGGAGCTTAATTATAATTCTTCCCTTCAGTTAAATGAAATTATGATACAACTCCAAATTTACCCCTTCACACATTTAATTCTAAGACAGAGGTTTTTTTAAGGAAATGTTTCAGAGGACATGGATAGAAAAAGCTTTTCTACATGATCTTTTAAGGAAAGTGCCATTCTACAAGATTGAAACTAGAAGGAGGCAAGATCCTGTAGAAGGGCATAAATGAGAAGACCTTGGAAGGGTTAGCCTTGAGAAAGAGAAAGTACATTTATTTCCCTATAACCTGGAGAAAGAACATCAAACACAGTTGAAAATTTACATCGCGCAGATCAAGTGGGGCCTCAGGATGATGGTCTGAATGTTCTCTGCAGCAAGAGGACAACTTACCAACCACAAAGTGAGAGGTGATACCTGGGAAGGAGGATTCAAAGTAGGGAAACAAATCAGGCACTGTGGGAAAAGAAAGCGAATCAACCCAGAAAGAGGAGTTCAGTAGAGAAAGCCCTACTCAGAAAAATTGTTATCTTTCATGTTGTCTTGAAAAACTCATCTTTGAAAAAATAAAACTAATTTCTAAAACAAAACTCTGATATTACTCAGAGCAAAGAGCTATATTCTTAAAAATTTAAACTTACTGAATTATTTTGCTTCAAAAACTCTGCAGCATTTTCTTCTGCATCACCACCAATTTCACCAATCAATATGATGCCTTCTGTGGTTGAATCATTCAGAAAGATTTCAAGGCAGTCAATAAAATTAGTTCCATTAAAGGGATCACCTCCAATACCTGGGACAATCAAAGAATATCAACATCAATTGAAAATTTAAGGATAAATTATGAAATTCAGGTAAGGAATATTGTTTCAACTGATTTTCTTTCTCTTGGATCTTTTAAAATGTATCATCACTTTTGCATTTAATATTCAAAAATCACAAAATGCTACACTTATTTCTGTTTGTTAATATTATGCAAATGTAAATGGATGTTGGTTCCTGGTCTGCACAAAACAACCCTCTTTTTGTTTTAGCTCTTTCATATAAGCTTCTTCTCTAGCACAAAGTTTCTACAGACTCTTTAGAATGATCATTTTAGAAAATGTGGCTTTGTGCTATAAGCTGATGTTCCACCATAAGAAGAGATTAAATATTTAGCAAATTTCTTTCCTCAGAGGAAATAACCGATAAAACAAACTCCAGTATTTCCACTTACAAGTTTCAAGGCACAAGTGTCATGAGTGACAGAGCACAGGGTATCCTGACCCTCTTTTTCTTTAGATTCAGAGTCAGTGATGAGATAGCCTATACATGACATTTAAGAATGAGCACTTTGAAAGAATTAAAGTAAGTGTTCCCAATAGACTGGGTGCCATTTTTTTTTAAATTATAAACTCATTAAGAGCACACCTGTATCTCTGAAAAGTGAAGTTGAAGAAGGAAACTAGCATTTATTAGGTGCCAACCATTGTGTCAAACCATATACTTTATTTAGCATACTTTACACCTGGTATTTGCTAATTCCTCCTCCAAGCTTTCTGTAAGATAGGTCTTATTATCCTACATTTACAAATTAAAAAACTGAAGCTGGAGAAGATGGAACTGGCAAATCTATTTCCAAACCTATTGTTGTACTACACATCACATTAAATTATCCTGTGTCTTCAATTTGAATTTATGGATTCAGAGAGTAACAAAAATACTCCAGAGCTATGTTTTATAATCTTTTATTATATAAAAGATATTTCTGAAAGATATTCTAATGGGCTAGGGATGTGGCTCAAGCGGTAATGCACTCACCTGGCAAATAATAATAAATAATAATAAAATAAAGATGTGTGTCCACCAAAAACTAAAAAATAAATATTAAAAAATTATCTCTCTCTCTCTCTCTAAAAAATAAAAAAGATATTCTAAGGCTTTGAAGAAATATTATAAAAATGAGAAACTGGCTTGGCTTTTGGCTAAAAAGACTAAAATTATTCTAAAATGTAAAACTTGTAAGCATTTTTATTTTTTGAAGTGGGAGACATTGTGGTGTGGCAAAAAGAGATGACTTAGGGCTAACTCAGCCCTCCCCAACCTTGACTTTATGCCCCCAAAGACCATAACCAACTTTTAGCTGAGAGGTACCTCAGAGGGTTGCCTTAGGAACAAAACAATGAATGGCAAAGAATTTCACGACTACAAAGCACTGAAAATAATTACAATAATAACAAAAGTTCTAATATAAGGAACCATTTCTTCACAGTTGCAAAATAGTGACATTTTCAGGGAGAAAAGCTCTCCCCAGGAGCCACACATCAAAGGATGGTTGTTTGCAACCAAAAAATCAAATCTTGGACTAGGAAACTTGAAAAAATACAGAAGAGCTTCACACTTAGGCAAATTAAACTTAAGATTATAATATCTTTTTAATAAAATGATATTAAAACCTCATAAATAATCAAATAAATAATTATTACTCTACTCATTCAATAAAGAGTCTACATTCCAATAAAATGATTTTAGCAAAAATCTCTCACCAACACACAAAGATTGCCCCAATCCAACTTGTGTTGTTTGATGAACTGCTTCATAAGTCAAGGTGCCAGATCTGGACACAATACCTTAAAGTAAAATAATTCAAAGATATTAGATTGCATTTATGTAATAGATTATTATGTAGTAAACTACATTAAATATATTCTGAATTCATCCCATGATTTGCCATCCAAATCAATTCCTTCAAATGACACAGTGAGAAGAAAAGGAAAGTTATTAAAATTAGATGAATAAAATACATTATTAAGGTTATTTTATGATTAAAAAGCAATGCAAGATAATCTTCTGAGAATCTTTATGAAGGAGATAATAATATCAATATAAACTTGGCAGACACAATTCTGCTTTGGATGGCAGAACATAACAGATTGACTTCAGGAACCCCAACCACTAAACCATAAAAACCAGGATGAGTCATATTCAGCAAGGCTATCTACCTTCCCCATACTATTTTCTGAAGAGTTTTCCAACAATACATAAGCAATATCCCTCTAAATTCATCAAGTCTCCTTTATCCGAAATTTCCCTTATACAATGGTCTTCTCTTATAATTCATAATGCATGACTGAGTTTCTGCAAAGGTAATTTATCCCCATGCCACAATCTGTACAATACATTAGAACAAAAGATACATAATAGGTGTATCTCTAATTTGAAGAGGTTGAAAAGTATGAATAAATAACTTCAATTGTTGAACATATTAAATTTAATTTTTAAAAAAACACAAAACTTTATATGGGCTAAGATCAGATAATTGGCTCTGGAGTATAACTATAGCATGTCTAAGGTTTTCCTTTTTTAAACTTCAGCTATGGAGCACATTTTTAAGAACTCAAAAGTCCTTTGCTAACATTATGATGCCCAAGCAGATTATTGCCAGATTGAGACAAAAATGATAATGACCATAAGCTTCCTTAGATTCAATGCAGCATATTCACATTTGTAAGAAAAGTGCTGTGTCATTGTTGTTATATATTCGGGGGGTACAAAGTGTGTGACTGGTGATAAATTCACATTTTCCCACTATAAATTTAGGTATACGTAACTTTAGATTCTTTGCATCAGTCACTCGAATGAGAGAAAGGCATGCAAGTATCTTGGTCACTGCTAGACAGTACCTGACGGCACATGTTGTTCTTTCAGATGAATTCTACCAAAGAGTGACAGCTAGGTCTCTCCCTGAAAATGCCTCACTTCATGTGGAACTCTTCTCTAACACAATCTAGCACAGGCCCTGCCTCCCTTCCCAGACTTGATTCCCTTTATTTCCCCACTCTATAAGAGTATTGGGTTATTTCTCACTTCATGCTTTTGTATCTTTCCATATTTGTTCTATTTAAAATGGAACATTTGACCATCTCATAAAAATTCTCACTATCTTTCAAGGCCCACATCAAAATCTTAAATGCTATTTTCTCTTAGAAGTCTTTCCTGATCATCCCTAACAGATGGAATAAAATCTCTTTCTCTAAATCTCCTCAGTATTTATATATTTCCTGTCACCCTTAATACTGGGAGATAAGGACAAAATGTTATGTTTTATCTATCACAAAGAAACCATAAGCATTTTTTTTGTGTGTGTAGAAACAATTTCTTCCACTGAATGGTTTCTATTATCCCCAATGTTACTATAATGCACTGTAAAGAGGGCACACACCACAATCAACTGCTTCCTCTTGAGATCAAGGTTGGTATTATTGCCAAATATTGAAAATAGAGGCAGGATTATGAAAAGAATAATGAATGTCCTACAGTGATCTACAGGTAGCTATTTTTTTTCCCTAGTGTCATAGCAAATGCTATGAAGTATTAACAGTACCCATTCAAAAAAGCAGACCAAAGAATATAAAGAATATTCAAACATGTATTAGGATAGGACATCAGTGACTATGTGGATCAGGCCCCAGTGGAGTTCAGATGGCCTATGGAGTTTCCTGTAATGTCCCTAAGCAAAGCTATCAAGTTTACTACTGGCAGAAGTACTAACAGCTCTAAGAAACATTAGTAATAAACAAAAATCATGACCTTTAACCCAATTCTGCAAACTATGCCATCAACATTTACCTACTACCATGATTATTATTTAGTTTTAAGAGCCATGGTATATAGACAGAGAACACTATAATCATCCATTATGGTAGAGAAACAGTGTATCTTAATGACAGTTTTGAAGAGTCTAAAAACAGTCATAATGAACCTAACTTTGAAATATTAGTTTGGCCATTTCCTTAAAGAGCTAACCAACCAACAGGACAATTTTCCCAAAGCATTTTGAAAAAGTTTGTGATATCTAAGAGAGTAATTTTTAGGATCTTGGAAGACTAAGGGTAAAAAATATTCACCACACATATATCTGACACAGGATTTATATCCAAAATATTTATAAAGCCCCTTATAATCAACAATAAAAAGACAACCCCTAAAATATAACAGGCAATAAACTTGAAGTGTTATTTTGCAAAAGAAGATATGTGCATCCTCTAAAGCATAAGAAAAGATGCTTTACATGATTAATCACGAGGGACGCTAAAATTAAAAACACAAAGAGATTCCATTTCATTGCCCATAGAATGCCAATAGAATGAAATTTAAAAAGACCAATAACACTAAATGTGAACATGTAAACAACTGGAACTATCATGCATTAGTTGTAAAAATATAAAATGATATAGCCAGTAAGTTCACTGAACTATTTGGTAATTTCTTAAAGAGTTGAACATACTTAACCCTCTGATTCAGCAATTCCATTCTTTGATATTTTGCTTAAGAGAAATGAAAATGTGTCCATAAAAAAAGCCTACAGACCAGATGTTGGCTTCATTCATAAAGCTTAAAACTAGGAACAACTCAGATGTTCATTACAAGAGATCAGATAAACAGCAGTAAAACTACAAACAGAATACTATTATATAATCAACTACTGACGTGTAAACATATGAAAGAGTCCACAGACTGTTTTACAGGAAAAGAATCTTTAAAAAAACTCCAAAATCTTTACTGATTCTATAGAATTATAACCGCTTCTCAAATAAATTAATTACATTTGAGATATAGAATTGAGTCACTATAAAACTTCTTTGGTAAATTCTACTAAATTAAATTAATCAATAGAATAAATTTGATTTTCAGAGTCATAAATTCTCTGAGTTTTGAGAGTTTGGAGCACAGAGTTTTTTGTTTGTTTGTTTTAAATCTACAATTAAGTAACAAATTAACTCACCAATTCTTCCTTTCTTGTGAATATGGCCAGGCATGATGCCAATCTTGCATTCTCCAGGCTGAAAGAAAATAAATCACTGTTTCAGAAAAGTTTAAAAAAAAGAAAAAATTGTAAATCATAGATCATATACATAAGTACCCTTAGACTGGTTCAAAGCTGTTTAGCTTTGTGAGAGGTTAAATCTGAGATTCTTTTTTATTTTTTTTGCACTCACATTGATGACTCCAGGGCAGTTTGGCCCAATTAGCCTTGTCTTTCCCTGACGCAGCAGTTTGTGCTTGACCCGTACCATGTCCTGTTGTGGGATACCTTCAGTAATGCACACAACCAAGGGTATTTCTGCCTCAACAGCTTCATCAATGGCCGCAGCAGCAAAAGGAGGAGGGACATAAATGACAGAAGCTGTTGCTCCTGTCTGTTCTTTGGCCTGAAACATTAACCATAAAGTACTTCATGATTGGTTAAGTCATAAACATTATATAAATTCAATACTATGATTTTATTGATGTCTAGGGGTCAGGAAACAATGCCACCAGGAGACAACACAGGTTGCCCTAATTCCTGCCATCCTCCAGTTCACAGTGTCAGAAAATAGCACAATCAAAGCCTCTTCTCTAACTCCTTTGAATGCCACTGTGGATTGAAAGGTTCTATGACATCTCATTCCTTCAAATGATGGCACATCAGCAGACCCAAAAGCACTGCTTGTCTTGCATTTGTGTCCCCTCATTCCTGTTTATTCCAGATTTATCATGATTAAGAAATTATACTATTCATTAACAAAGCCCCTGTACTTCTCCAGAAGGACTAGTGAGCTCCAAATGTTCAAAACTCAGCTCACAGATATCTGTTTAAAAATATATTATATTCAGAAGAGAGATCAGTTGAGTAGAGGGAAGGAATCAAAGGGGAGGAAAGAGGGACAGGAAAAGGGAGGAACTGTAGAATGAATCTGACCAAATTTTCCTACATACATATATAAATTTCACCTTTATGTATATTCATAATGTGCTAATTTTATGTATATTCATAATATGCTAATTTTAAAAGACTATAAATAAATAGAAGGAAGATCAGTAGAGTACAGGAAAGAAAGTGAGGAGAAGAAGAAAAGGGGAAGTACTAGGGATTAAATTGAAGCAAATTATAGTCCATGCTTGAATGTCAAAATGAACCTCAACATTATGTGTAACTGTAGTGAACTAATAAAAGCAGAAAAAAATATACGCTCAGTAAATATTCACAAAAAGAATGAAGTTTTCTTACCTTTTCTACTATGAATGCATATTTATTAGAAATATACCAATTACACAAAAATGCACATGCAGTTTTAACACTGTCACCTTTCACGATGCAAAGCACTTGGAGGCCACCAATTTGACCACCATTATTCTCTCCGTGGACATGAGCCTGGTCTATACATTTGGTCTTTACATAGTATCTAATATATCAATGCAAAGGTATCCTTCTACCCACTTCTCTGTGCAGCTAAGTCTTCTACTATAATAGAAGCTCCCTGAAGATAGAGACTGTTGAAAATTTCCCTCTCTCTAAGAGTAGCAGGACTTCATCACAATCCTGAATCTTAGTATCACCATTTTACAAATCAAGATAGATGCTGAGGCCAAGATATATTAAAGAACTGTTCAAGGTCACATAAGGAAGCAGCAGAGATAAGATTTAATCCTGGGTATACCTGATCCCAAAGTATCCACTCAGGTCTATTATAGCAGGACTCACCACATAAATGATAAAACTGTTGCTGAATCAAAATGGAAATCAAAGAATTTTGTAAGGCTGTGCCATGTGATGTATATGAGTACTAAGCTAAAGAACATACCAGTTCAACTAGAAGAAGGGACAGAAGTAAAAGATAATATCTTCAAGAATCATCCCTGAATAATTCCTCACATTTCCAGATATCAAAGAGCTTTCTCTACTACATTCCTAATAAAAACTTTCTTGACTATGACAGAAGAAAAACTACCAAGGATGTTGATAGATCATCTACAAATAATGCCAGTTTTATAAATAATTTTTTAAAAACTCTGTTCAAGATGTTGATGGAGTGGGTGAACAAAAGTAAAGAAATATGAACTAGGTTGGAACCAAAAAGAAGTCAGATCATGGGCATAATTTATTGAAAAATGATAGTTCTCAACTCAAAGAGTTACAAATACTGCCAGAAGTTAGACAGTGACAAGTACTATGTGATGGGAAATCAGATTGGATGAAAAGTATCATTCCTACTCATGCAGAAAATTCTTTCTAAGAACTGAACAGGTAAGAAATAAACAACATCTGTCAAAGAATTTACAGAACATTCCAAATGCCACATCTACTTGTGTCACTATGAATAACAAGTAAATTGCTTAGCAACAAAACTTTCTTTTTTTAAAAAAAGCCCATGACAAAAGAAAAGTCTGTCTCAAAGAATTCTGACAAACCATCTCCTCTCTCTATTTTGAGGTTACAGTCAGCCACAATAGAATTTAAAAGAAAAAGAAATTTTAAATTTGAAGAAAAAAAATCTAAATAATTCCTCTACAGAATATGATTTCTAATATTTTATTTTATTTTTTTAAATTTAAATACAGCACACTTGAATACATACACATAATACAGTCTATATTCTAGCTTAAAGTAAAACGAAAAATTTCAATTTGAAGGATACTTGCTTTTTTCTGCATTTTAGGATTAAGAGTATCCTCTATTCAGCCAGTATTTAGACTTAAGAGATTAGGTCTGTAAATTTGTACTTCAAAAAAGCAATACCTTAAGATATACCTTTAAATTTTGCTAAGAAGAGGAGAGGAATACAGTTAGGATTGATCTATATGCCAATCCTAGGTATTGTTATTCCCTATAATTATTTTTATTAAATAACCCAAGAATTTGTACTATGGTTTCTTTCAAAAAACTGTAATTTTTATATAAATTCAGATAAAAGTAGAGACTGGAAGATACACTGAGCTTAAATTAGTCCTCTAAAGCAGCAAAATCTGAGCTGTGGAAAACATTATAATATTAACTTAAGTTAGCTTTATCTACACTTTATAATAAGCACATATTAGTTTTGTAACAAAGACCTAAAGATTAATTTAATTCATTACTAAGAAATCAGCGATTTAGAAAAGTAGGACCCTGTGATTTGCCAATCTGACTTTATAATTCAGTTTCTTTTACTCTGAGCCTGTGAGACTACTTGTAAGACCCTTAGCCTCTTCACATTAGTAACATCCTTGGCTTTAAAACAGGGATGAAAACTGCAAGTTCCTCAGGGGATTGTGATGAGGCCTGAATTGGGCATTGTGCATGAAGTACCCAGAGGTACTGCTGACATTTATACTACTATCATCCTAGAAGAAAAATAAGAAAAGAATAAAAAGCCAGATGGAAGCCAGGCCACGATGCTTTTTTCCCTGAATAGATGATGCGTGCCTATAAGCCAAAATGACATCTTGGTTTTTTTACCACAATTCAAATTTCTTCATGTTACTGAGTATTAAATAGCAAATGACCATCCCAAAAGGGACACAATTAAGATCTCTGTCTATTCCCCTGCTTTTCTTTTCTTGCCAAACTCATGTACCATTAATTACCTCCTTCACAGTATTAAAGACAGGTAAGCCCAGATGTGTCTTTCCTCCTTTCCCTGGAGTGGTTCCTCCAACAAGTTTGGTGCCATAGTCCAATGCCTGCTGGCTATGAAAGGTGCCCTGAGGAGAAAAAGCAAAAGATCCATGAAGAGGCAGACCAGGAAGCCTATAGAGAAGCAAAGGCAATCTTAGCAACTTAGGAAAAAAATAAATAAACAAGTTAACTATTCTCAGGTAATAACACATATCCATATTCCAGCTTTGCACTTCGGAGCAAAACAGGTGTCAGTGAAAAATAGCTATTACAACGGTCTTTTTAAAATTCAGTTTTCAAATTTGGCTGATCATCACAAACAACCTGTTATTTACTTAAAAGATGATCTCCTTTTCATTGTTCCTCAACAACACATGTCCTCATATACTTCTTTATCCAATTTAAAATCCATAGTTGATCAGTACATTCACATAAAAACCCTGGCTCACTCACACTTCAAATTACACATATGACAAGATGACAACTTGGTTAAATCCAAGTTTCCATCTACTCTAAGATTGCACACATGTGCCACCAAACAATGGTTAGAGAAAAACAAATCCATTCTCAAGTTTCTCGCTTTAAGTTAATAATCAGTCTTTAACAGTGTCCACCCATCATTCTTTATTTCCCTATCCATTCACTTTCCCTCCTCAACCAAAGCATTAGTAGTAGGAGCAGCAGTATTTTGTACCAGGGATTGAACCTAGGAGTGCTTAACCACTAAGCCATATCTCCAGTCTTTTTTATTTTTTATTTGAGATAGGGTCTTGCTAAGATGCTTAGGGCCTCACTAAGTTGTTGAGCTAACTTTAAACTTGCAATCCTGCTGATTTAGTCTTTTGAGCTGCCAATCACAGCATTATTGATATTTTGGACATAATGATTCTTTGTCATGGGAGATCATCCTGCACTTTGTAAGATATTTACCAGCATTCCTAGTCTTTTCCCATTGGGTGCCAGTATACCCTCCCTGCAAACCTGTCCAGTTGAAACAACAAAAATGGCTCCAGGGATTGCAAGATTCATTTCACTTGACTTCTGGGGCTCACTTTCCCTGGTTTTCTTCTTTTCTTTTTCTCTCCTTAGCCTTCTCTTTTTCATCTAAATGTGTGCCTTTGGTGATATCATCTCTTATCAGGGAAATAAATAACATATGTATAGTGACTCCTACCACTCCCCACCCCTATATACCTAACCAAGACCTTTGTCTTAAATTCCATACTTACATTGTCAATTGCCAACCTAGCATCTCCACATCTCAAATTTAACATGCAGCAAACTGAGTTCCTGATCACTCCCCTTCTCAATCTACCCCATTTCAGTTAATAACAACTTCACTCCATATAAATGTTCAGACCAAAGTTGCTGAAGTTATCCTATATTCTTCTCTTTCTTGTATCACATATTATATACATTAGTAATCTTACAGTTCCATTTTCAAAACATAATCAACAACTCCCTCGTCTAGTGCTAGCTACCACCTATATTTGTAAACATAGCAGTGTGACACTGCTGCAACTCTTACTATATTTTTACAAAAGTACTGATCCACATTAGATAGAAATTAAAAATGACCACCTAAACCGATCTTTTACTCCAGATAGTTTTGAGAAGCACTGTCCTAGACTACACTACTAGGTAAATTCAAATCACCTTAACTCAACAGATCATTACCTTGTCCCCTATGAATCTGTTCTTCATAGCAACCAAAGTGATCCTGTTAAAATGTAAGGAAGACCATATCACTCCTCTGTTCAAACCCTTCAGTCTTTTCTCATTTCATTCATAGTATAAGCCAAACTCTTATACTGGTTTACAAGTTAATATACAACCTGTCTCCCAAAACAGAACCTCTTATCTGAATGCCCTCATTTACTGTTCTCCCATTGCTTACTTCAGCCACACTGCCCTTATAGCTTACACATGGCAGGCTATGTCTGCCTAATGATCTTGCTATGCTCTCTCCATGGAATACATTTCCTTACCTATCCAACCAGTTCACTTCTACATCATCTTTAGATCTTGCTATCCCTGACTACTTACTGTAAAAATCTCCTTCTCCCCCATTCCAACCACAGCTCCACATACACTTTCCTTTCTCTGGTTTGTTTTGTCCATAGCAATTAATACTTTCTAACAGACCACAAAATTCACTCATGGATTTCATTGACGAATTTCTCTCAACTGTAAATTAAATTCCATAAAAAAAAAATTCTATTTTGTTCACTGAAACAAGGCACTTAAATTACATACAGCAGGTACTCAATAAATAGTTATTGAAAAGTAAATGAATCTGTCTGGTCATTCTACAGGGACTTAAAAATGCTGAGCCAACTATTCAAGTTCTTAATTTTTTAAGAAATAAAACTTAAACAAAGTGACAGAGTCTTAGAAAGAACAACAGGCCAGTGTTCTTTCTCTTAAAACAATGCTATTTAAAGTATTATGTGCAGACTCTTGCTAGTATGCAAGGAAGCAAAAGCAAAACAAAAGAAAAAGAAAATGATCCAAGGAAGGAAGGGAGGGAAAGAGAAAATTAAAAATCTAATAAAAATCTAGGCAAGGTGGTGCACACTTGTAATCACAGCAACTAGAAAGGCTGAGGCAAGAGGATCCCAAGTTAGAGGGCAGCCTCAAAAACTTAGTGAGACTCTAAGCAAATTGGTGAGACACTGTTTCAAAACAAAAAATTATAAAAGGATTGAGGATATAGCTCAGTGGTAAAGCGCCCCTGCATTCAATCCCCAGTATAAAATAAATAAATAAATAATTTTTTTAAAAAAAGTAAAACAGAAAATGTTTTTAAGGGTTGGAGCTGTGGCTCAGTGGTAGAGTGCTTGCCTAGTATGCATGAGGCACTAGGTTGAATTCTCAGTACTGCATATAAATAAATAAAATAAAGGTACATCAACAACTAAAAAAAAATTTTTTTAAAGAAAATGTAAACATAGCAGTGTGACACTGCTGCAACTCTTACTATATTTTTACAAAAGTACTGGTCCACATCAGATAGAAATTAAAAACGACCACCTAAACCAATCTTTTACTTCAGATAGTTTTGAGAAGCACTGTCCTAGTCTACACTACTAGGTAAATTCAAATTAACCAAAATTTTAGGCCTAAAAATGGTGCTAAACAGAAAGCATATCCATTTAATACGTAATGTACTTTCCTTAATTTTCCATTAACAGCATCCAGTGTACAGTTAAGAATAGGAGTTATTTTGCTCATAAAAGCTAGAGAAATCAGATGGTACCCATTAGAAATGTACACTGCACAGGCCAACTTATTTAGAATCTACTCCATAAAACAAACAATACTCTTTCATATATGGAACAATGTGTGTACTAAAGAAAGAACTAAAGAGAATTGAAGACTTCCTTTTCCAGTGGAGGTAAGCTCTAACTTTCACACCTTATTATAACCTCTATAATAATAGAATTTCAATCAACAAATCTAACTGGCAATTAAGGCTCTCAATCACTTTAAAAACCCCAAACTAGGAAAGTGAGTGAGAAACATCTGATTGCAGGTAACTGAAAGATAATGAAAATGACCTTAGTTTTAAATATTTAGGTAAATCATTACCTACTTTAGAAAGTAAACATGTTTCCAAATAGTACTTATACCATAGGAAATGTTCTTACCAAAAAAGCTCAGAGGTCAAAATGGAATAAGATCACACAAAGTTTAGTAAATAGAAAAACAAAATATGTATTATTAACTTAAGTGAGAAATTTGTGTTTATCAAGCATTTGATTATATGCTAATAATATATATAGAGAGAGAGATAAAATATATATGCAAAAATAGACTGAATGTAATTTAGAAGAGAATGACAAATTAAAATCAAATCATGAGCATCTACTTCCCTTAGAATGTATATGTAGAAGTGATACTCAGAAAATGTCTGGCTATTTAGATATCACCCTCTAGATAAGGGTTGACAAACTATGGTCTGTGGAATTTGTCCTGCCATCTGGCTTTACAAATTAAGTTTAATTGGAATTCAGCTATACCCATACACAGTTCTGTAATATAAACTCTGTAAAATACAAATAATATAGGTATAAATGTTTGTATTTTTAAGAAAAATATCTGGAAGAACACAGACCAACTTATTTACAGAAGGAATTCTTGGTGAGTAGAACCATAAGAAAGGAGAAGAAGAGATTCTTATGTTGTATTTCATTACAGAATCACATCACAGATTTATTTAAATTCATGATATAAGCAGGGAAGAGGGAGAGAGTCTAAATATAAGTGGCAAACAAGTTAAAATACTGTAAGCAATTCTGCCTACTGACTTCTTTGATGAAAGTTTGTGCCAGAGAGATTATAACATAGGAAAAAGTCAGTGTGCTGGTTCCTCTGCCTGTTTCTAAAAGGCTCCCTGGGTTTATGTACTTCTTCACACTGAATGTGGATTTCATGTTTAAAAATGGATATTTCTGTGTACAAAGACCTAGACACAAGTAATCTACTTTATCTTGTTTAAGACCTAGTCACAAGCAATCTACAGTGACCTCTCTCAACACTGGAGGAATGGGGTGTTGAGTCTCCAACATAGCCTACTTCTATGCATTTTCAAGGAAGTTTAAACACAATTTTCATCTTACAGGCTAACTATGGCACCTCTTCCTAAGATACAATCCCATTTCTGCACAACAAATTTTTCTGCATCAATCATATATTATTACAGGTAGAAAATAGCAGCCAGTGCACGCTGTAATTTCAACAACTCAGGTGGTTAAGGCAGGAGGATCACAAGTTTGAGGCTAACCTCAGCAACTTAGAGAGACTTGTCTCAAAATAAAAGAATTGGAGATACAGCTCAGTGGTAAAGTGCTCCTAGATTCTATTCCTTATAACAACAAACAAACAACAACAACAAAAAAACACCACCTACACACACAAAACAAAAACTTGTTGAGTGAATCAATTTTAAATAAAGTAGAAAGTAGCAAAATTATTTTATATTTTTGAATCTACACTTTAAATAAAAATCTACACACACATACCTGCTTACCAGTGAAACCCTGGCAAATGACCTTGGTATTTTTATCAATATAGAGATGTTTCCGGGAAGCTGTATAGGAACAATGCCGAATTGCATTCTGTTGCACTGAGAAGTAAAGAAAATATGACATATTAGAATTTTTCCAAACTTTTGAACAATGAATTTAACTCGGTCACACACACACACAAAATCTCTAATGCAAGAGCTGTACTGTCATTATGGTAAAGTTAAATGTCACCTTTAAAATGAGACACACAGACTACATAAATAAATTATAAAAACAAACAAAAAAGGCCCTACTCTATTCTCCAGGATCTTCTCTTTATCAAGAAAAAGCTACAATCTTGAAAAAGAAATTTAAAAAGAAAAGATGAAGTTTCTCATTTTCATTCCTTAGAAAGAAAACTAAGGTTCAAAGACTAATGACTCAGATTAAACCCAGGGAAGGAAACTAGTTATTATCCCCACTAATAATGTTTACAAAATAGTCACAAGCTCTCACTGGACCTAACTTTTAAAAGTCTAATACCTATAAATAATAAGTAAGCTAAGAGGCAAATTTTGTCACAAACTATGAATAAGAACTATTCTAATGCTCATTCCCCAATAACAATATATTAAATGTTAAGGTGTAGAATAAAGCTTGTCTAAAATATAATGCAAAATCACCTAAATTGATCTTTTGTGGTGCAAGATTCAATAACCCACTATAGAAGAAACAGGGAAAATAAAATAAATAGAAAAGTAGATGAGAGAAGAAGAAACTTGTTTAAAAAGAAAAAAAAAGTACTTAATTTTCAGCATCCTACCTCAAGGAAAACTTACAACAACAACTCCTCCCACTTCAAAAATCAGTAGGAAAAGGCACACGTTACTTTAAATTTGTGGGCTACCCTCTAAACCTCCACTAGAACCACCAACCCACCACTCAAGGGCTACTTTCAAAGTAGCCAAGCCTTCTATCTACTGCTGAGTAGCCCAAGAAAGCTAGCTCCAGAACAAAAAATATCTTATCATATTTTTCTCCAGGACCCACCCAATGCTTTCTGCTTTGAATCACTATAAATGGCTACCTCATGCCTCCTAAATCTTCAGACTTCAGGTGCCACAACTAAAAGAACATTGATATGTGCTTCCAGCAGAGGTACCTAGAGTCCCCACACCTGTAGGGTACAGAAAGACCCAGCTTTCACTCTTACCATCCAGAAGAGGAGTGTTCTGTGTGCACACGGAACTACTAGGTAACAGCTTTATTCTTAGACTAGACTATGCTGCAGGGGTTGAGGAGTGGGTGTCAGGGGTGTGGGGTGGAGGACATGGGGGGGTCAAGAACTGGCACAGTGGACACAGCAAGCACCTGACCCTAGGTCACAATAGTATTTATGGCCTAAGAGACTGCCCCCACACATCTGTACACTAGGGCCCACCCAGTCAGTGCTATCAAAGATTATACTTGCCCTAAGCTAGCAGACAAACCAATAAAGGCCATAAACAAGAAACATAACTGATGACAAATGGTATTATCAACATATGATGAGACGTCTAATTTTACTAATAATGAGAAAATAAGCATTTTAAATTAAATATCAGGGCAAGGCCTGAACTTGGCCACCAGTTATATTCTGATGGTCAGGGCTATAGCTGCCACATTCTGGGTCAACTTTAGAGGATAAACTAGCATCACCTTCTCTTCAAATTCTTAGAAACTGGTCAGCCTAACCTTGGTAATGTGACCCAGGAGCAGCTGAGAACATTATCTCAGGAATCAGACAGGCCAGGGCTTGCGTTTAGGCTCTACAGCTCACCAGCAATGTGACCCAGGGCATATCTTTTGATCTCCCTTAGCCTTGGTCTTCCCATCTGAAATGGAATAACAGCTGCCCACAAGAAGACTGTGATCTTAATATGAGATGATGCCTGAAGATTGAGAATCAAAGTGCCTTGGTACACTCCCAAAATCCTACATGAGCACAAAGGTAAATCTTTTCCTAAAAAGAGAAAAAATATAGTTCATATTTTAAAATCAAATAAGTCCAACCAGCAATGTTCTAAATATGTCCTCACATACACTCTATATACAAATGTTTATGTATAAATATAAATATGTGTAGCACACACAAATATATTTGTAAGTTTTTAATTAGGAAACATTTTTAAGGTGCAGCCTCATGCTAAAAATGGGGATGATAATATATACCACATTGGCCAATGTAAGAATTAAAATGAGTTAATATAGAGAACATGTAAAACAACACCTAGAGTACAGTTAAATGCTATATCACTAATGGCTTATTTTATTATCATTATTTTTTACTGATAAAAAATGAGCAGATAAAACTGTTTTGAAATGTTCATGGTGGCAAGCTATCTGCCATGTGCTAGGGATTCATGAGTAAATTAGACTAGGTAGGGCTCTATCCACCTGAAGTTTCTTGCTGTGTAATAGCTAAATGTTAACAAAGAAATACAAAGTTACAAAAACACAACCTGCAAAAAAGATGCTGAAATAAAGGGACTGAGTAGCCTGCAAGAGATGTGCTTTCAACTGGGGTGGTGAATTTATATCAGTTAGGCATAACTGAGTCCTATTTCCCCTAGATAGCAACCACTTAAAAGATGTATGGTGGGATTAATATTGCAATCTATGGCTAAACAAATACCATGGCCTTGTATAGACTAGTACCATGCTCCTAACTGGTAACCTGAGATTCTGTTAGTGAAAATACTCCTTCTCTAACTCACGACTTAAACTATGTCTGTGTTACTAATTTATTTATGCATATATTCATAAATTTAACAAATGGATACTTATTAACTGTATCAGCCCATTTTCTTGATAATAAAATACCTGAGGCTAGCTATTTATAAAGAAAAGAGGCTTACTTAGCTTACAGTGGCCAAAACTCCACTCTAAAACTCCTCATTTGTTATGCTTCTGATAAAGGCTCCCTTGGCTACATCATAATATTGCAGAGAAGAAAGAAGGAAAACAGCCCCATGTAGAAAGGGCTAAGCACACAGGGTTGCTTTGCTTTATAATAATCCATTGTCTCAAGAACTCACTCCAGGAGACTAACATTAATCTATTCTTAGGGTGGTGCCCCCAATGACCTAGCTACCTTCAAATAGTCCTAACCTCTTAAAGGTGCTACCACCTCTCAACATGGCCACACTGGGGAATGAGCATTTGGCCCATGAATGCTTGGGGGATACACTCAAATGTGTATAAATCATAGCATTAACCATATGTATTATGTATATGTAATTTACAGGCTCATGTGGTTCCCACGTATAGTATCCTAAAATACAGCAGCATAATTTAGCTGTCACTTACCCCCAAATCCAAACAACCTACTATTCAAATACAAAATTATATATTCATTGATTGTAAATACCATATTTCATCAAATCTAAAACATCACTGGTTTTCACAAAGCACTACTAACAGTACTAGTAAAAAAGAAAAAATACTGCCAATATTGGTAAGATAACATCAATTACAAGATACATCCTAATTTTAGAAATTTAATAACGTAAAAAAATGTGGATCTATAGATTTATATGTGGCAGATCTTACTGTCTCTACATATTTGGAAGTGTTAGTTTGTTAAAGAAATGATAGAGGTTTTGAACTACTAACAGTCTTAAAAATGAATTGAAAACCCTTTCACACTTTTTATGGTGTTAGTTTCTTTTACTCCATGATAGTGATTCAGATGACTCTGGATCTTGAGGTAATGGCTTTTCAAAGGTTTCTTATATTTTGTATCTCTTCTGAACATGAATCACCATTTTAAAGTTTTGACATTTGTATCAAAAGTTGGGGAAATCTTCAGAACATCAATAACTTAATTTGCTTTAGACTTGGGAAGTATTTGATTATGTTTGATAAATTCTGTCATGCATGCAGTACCTCTTCTGCCAGCAAAACCAAGGGATCACAGCCTTTTTTATATGAGACAGGTCACTTCTAGAGGACAACCCAGGATTTATTAAAGAAAATACTTCTATATTGAGAGCATATTTAAATATGTATTAATGATGTGTTTATAATTTGTTTCTTTAGTTAAATTTTGGAATTTGTGTATATTGAACTATAAGCTTTGGAAGAGGTGTGTGAATTAGGAAAGTTTTATTTCTGGGAAGTTGTGTGGTTCACTATTTGGAGACCTAGGAAGGTATCTCTTGGTAAGAGTAAGGGTTCATCAGCACAAGAAATAAAAACAGTGATTTTTTTTTCTTAGTGTATAGTTGTTTTACTGGCAATATTTAATGTTAGATTTCTGTTTCAGCACTTAAGTATATGAACTACAGTATGAATTACATTCCCCAATTTAGATATCTGCTTCAGTAGATTTGTTTGCTGTAAAGATTACTTTTCAAAAGACAAATGTTCATATTGGCTTAACTTTTTGATTTAAATATTTTTGTAAATGATATATTTCTTTTGACTAAACATGGAAAAATAATGTATTATATTCAAAAGTTTTTTTACAGATTTTGATTGGAGATCATTTTTGTAGAGATGGTATTTTATATGCTCCTAGTATTTATAAAAGAATTAGTCAAAAGGAATTCATATAATTCATATAGTTTAAATATTGATAAATTAGTATCCAAATAATGTACTTGTTTGATTTCTTAATAAGCTAGGGGAGGTGGGGTGGGAATTATAATGTGCAAATAAGTGGTGATCTCTACATTAATTTTCAAATCTTTAATATATATAATTGCTAAACTGTAACACATTGTTACTTTAATATATACATAAAGAAGTATTACTGTTAGTAAAGCTGCTGATGGCTTAAACAAAAAAGGGTCTCATCATGTAAGTATTTTCTGTATGTCATGCCAACAGGTTTAACATTAATTTGTGAAAAAACTTAATGATCTTTTTTGATTTAAAAAATTTTCTGTGAAGTAATTTATTTACAGACATGTTCTTCTTCCCTGTCCTTTTAACCTTTATACACACTACAAAATCAACCAAACTGTTTTTCTAATCTGAAACTGAAATTTAAATCTTAATGATAAAAATTTAAAATTTGTTGGCACATCACACCTTAAAAATACTTTTATTATTTTGTAATTTAATTTCCAAATGTACCATGAGTTTATAATTTAATGTCTTAAATGTAATGCTCCAATAAAAAGTTGAGTTATAACATGAAGGGATTTTCATCTTTCTCTTTTGCTGTATAAAGAATAATTGTTCTCACTTTGGGGGTAAAAACAACTTTTTTCACTATGTAAATTCTATTGAGGGTTCTTCTGTACTAATAAAGCAATTATTGAAAAAAAATGTGGGTCTAAGATAACAAAATGTCTATCCTCTGGTGAAATAAAATTGTTCCCTTATATTTAAGAAGATGATTTTCAATATTCTCTATGAAACAAGTTTGAGATGGGAAAATCAAATCACTTTTTCATGGCTACATTACACTTTTGCATCTTTTTTTTTTCTTTCTGAAATAAAAGATTTGGTTCATAGAGAAAAATGGGAAAAAATATTAGAATCAGAAACATTACTGTGAGTATCTCCTTTTCTAAACTACACTTTTAAATGCTCCCCCAATTCAAAAAAACAGACCTATACAATTTGACAAACACATGAAAAGTTAAGTGGTACCTTTGAGCAGGGTTGTGACCTTTTCAACAAACCACTGAGAATACCCCCTCCCCCAAAACATCAGAGCTTCAAAAAGGAGGCTCAAACTATCACACAGCCCACAAAAGTGGAAAGGACAGACTGCAAGTTCTAGTACTCCTTCTGATACTGCATAGGAAACCTTCTGGATTTATTTCCTCATTTGCCAAACAAAGATGTGGAACCAGTTGAATTTTAAGATTCACTTTCTGACATTAAAATATAATTCTGAGACTGGAAAATAATTGCTCTCATTTCCTATATATTCTAAAAAGAACTCCTGACCTGATTTTGTACTTCTTTTTAAAAACTTCACTATTTCAAACTCAAAGTACTACAAAATTTTTAAGCTTTCTTATAGAAGAAATATTTCTCTTTCATCTTATTTTCTCTTCGCACTTCAACTTTCTTTTCTATCATAAGGTATAAAACTGAAGGGGGTCGGGGATTAGTACAGGAATTTCTAAACATTCTAATTTGCCCCTCCAACAGGGATCTGGAAGGCATCTATGAGTGCTTTTTTTTTAACGAAAATCAATATTGCAATACATATGACCTTAGCTGTAATGCACTACCAATTGAAACTTAAGAGACAGGGAATAAAATTCCCTGGCATCTCTAGTTCTTTTAACCTCAGACTTATGACCATTAAAAAAAAAAAAAAAAAAATGAAGGGGGGGGAAAAAAGTTTGCCAGGTGATGTTGTGGCTATTTTCCCAGTGGGAATGAAAATAGGCTTAGAAATATGGCATACTGACTTAGAGGTTTTTATACAAGAAACACTGCCATTTGTAACCTCACCTCTAATATAGGAGGTATCTTGGTTTAGATCTAAGACCTCCCAGGGCCTTAAAAACAGTTCCCATGATTTAGATGATTCAAGCACTCCAACAACAGAAAGCTAGATGGGATGGTCTCAAAAAGGATCTAGGAAGAAAATTCAGTTCACTGTTAAGTGCTGCTAGGGTGGGTTGAGGAACCAGATCTTTTAGACACACTTTCTTTTTTTCCTCTATGTTCTTTTTCCTGTTAGGACAACAGACCTACTAAAGAGTATGATCTTTCAGACCCTCAGACCAGCAAGACCTCAAGAGAAAAAGACATCCTGTGGGCAAATTCCTTCCTGGGTTTTCCTATCACAGTGGCTGTGCTGCACATCTGGCCTTCTACATCCTAACCCATAACCAATGAAGATTAAGCTGATTTAGGCCTATATCCAATCTGACCTCAATCTTGGTGCTCACACTCCACTGAGCAGAGATATTAATGGGTACATCTTTTTTGGGTTTTTTGTTGTTGTTGTTGTTTTGTTTGTTTTTCCTTTTGCCTAAAACATCACTCCTAAGAATTCCATAAAACTTTTCCAAATAAACCCAACTCTTTCCTACCTGCCAAAGTTATCTAGCCAGACCTTTGTCCTCAAGCAATTTGGTAACTAAGTGTAGCTCTTGAGTACACACTCGTTATTGCACACTTTTAGAATACAATCTTCTCAAGAAAAGAATTAAGTCAGAAGCAAGGTGGAAACAAGAAGTAAGGAAAAACTTTAACTGAATGTCTAGTTTAAATGAGGTACTTCATATAAATTCTGCAGTGAACACAAATCATCCTATGTATTATCATTTCTCAAACACAGTTTTTCCACTTTTTAACATCTTTTAAGTTAAGATGTATCTGATAAGCAATCACTTCACAATTTCAATTAGCAATTGTTTACACTGTTTAATAGTAGGCCAAATAATGGTGAACCTTATAAGTGGCAATGCCTCAAATCCATTAAAATATGGTATTATTGGCACGTGGTTTGAAACATTGGTTGAAAAAACTACTAAGAAAAAAACCTAGAGTCATAACACACACTGTAAAGGGACTAGCCAAACCCTGATGTGACTGATTCTAAAGTTTCTTTCTACAATCACCCATCAACCAAACACAGACTTTGAACCTGACAAGAATTTTCAACAGTCAGCATTACTCAGACTAGCAACCTTGAATGATAAATTTTCAGGAAGTGAAATGAAGTGTGCATACTGCCGGATGGAGACAGCGCAAATAAGTTGGTTAAAATCCCTGCCATCCCAGCCTCTGTTACCTCGGGATGCAGAAAACGCCTTTCCGCTGACCCTACAATCCACAGAACGAACAACTCGAATTCTTTTCAATTCTCCAATTTCCTACCGACATACTCTTCCCCTACCTCTCAAAATCAGACATTCACTCTCCCAACTGAGTTTATCTAGACCTCTTCACCTTTAGCTCCAAATAGGGCCAGTCTAGACGCCACCTCCAACTCGCCACTTGTCACCATGGAGGCAAAAGCATGATCCCAGGTCTACTAAGCTCCTAGACCCGAATCCTGACTAAGCCACCCAGGTGGCCATCTGGTCCACCTATCCAGCAAAACTCCCTCCACCCTAAAAGGGTCCACCTGAGGTTCGGGCCCCCAGTGGCTTCCTCGCCCAGGCCAAGGTTCCGCCCCGGAGGGACAGCAGTGGCCTGAGCCTGGACATTATGTTCGGCGGGGCCAGGAAGCACGGAGGTCAGAAAGACAGAGCCCCCGCCCGACTCACGCAGGAAGGCGCGCGTCAGCTGGCGAGCGGCGGCTAGGCCGCTGCTGCCGGAGACCATGGTGGCGGTGGCAGCTGCTGAGGCTAAGCTTGCGGTCATCCCCCAATGACACTCCCAGGACCCCCGGGGACCTGACAGGGGCCGAGGCAGAAAGAGGAGGGTGGCTATAACAATAGCCTGAAAGAATTTCTCTCAACAGAGGGCTCTTCACTGAACATAATGGGTCGTATGTAGAGAATAAAAAGAAGCACACTATATAATGTGTAGATAATAATTTATCTCTTCCCTGAAATTGAGTTTGGTTAACTTTAACTACAACGGCAACTTAGGGCAAACCCTCTGCGAGCCTGGTTGGCGCGGGGCGTTGTGGGAAATGTAGTTTGAAATCCCGATTTGGAAGCTTAAAGTGGGAGCGGGCTGGGAGCGCTCCTGAAAGCTTCCGGAGTCTAACCTAAGGGCGGAGGACTGACCGAAGGAGTGAAGAAACAAGTGAAATGCAAAGAGTAATGCCGGGTCCTAGGCCAGTCTTCTGCACCTTCATTTCCCTCTTCTGGCGTCCAGAGAGGACCACCACCCTTGCAAGGACCCGGAAGAATCCCCCCCACTCCCACCCCGTAATAGTGAATCTATTCTCCCCCAAGAGTCTGGTAAAGGAAAAACGCGACGAGAAAGACCAAAACCTACTGACTGTGTCTTCTAATGTAAATCCTTTGGTTAAGCAAACTTTCATACACCTTTGACTAAGACTAAGTTTATGAGTGCCTCTTTCCTAGGGATCCTAAAGACTGAAATTCGATGTCAAAAGTGATTTTGCCCAATTTAATAACTTCTGTAAGAGCTTTGGAAAGAAACTCAAGAGTCCCAGAGTCAAAAGGTAAATAAGAGATAAAGTAGTCTGCACATGATATTCCTCATCATTATCATTAATAAAATTATTATTCTAGTTTACTGAAGTAGTTATAATTTGCATCAAGTTATGCGATGGGATTGCTGAATGAGATTGCCCAATATTTTCTCTATGACCCAGATATTGTCCTAGACAGAACGGGACTGCAAACTCTTCCCTTATCTAGTGGATCCTGTCCATAGGAGAGTTAAATAGTATCAGTGCATTCCAAATATGAAGACTCATTTCAAATAGCTAAATTCTTCCTGAGCCTTCACTTGCTAAGAGTTACACATTTAGTTTCACTTAACTGGTAAAATGCATAATGCAATAAATATAATTTCAGTATGATTTAAATGAATTTGTATTTTCATGAAGAAAGGGATTTTAGTTTGGTTTATATGCTATATCCCTAACACCTTGAATATTATCTGACACAAAAATAGAACTCATTATGTGTTCAACTGGATTGATATAAGAAATAGTGGTATACACATTATTTATTGAATTCACAATAGTTGATGAGCATAAGGATATTTCAATCCCTTGTGAAACTACACTCCACACCAATTCTGTAGCTCATAAGTTGGGGACAATTGCACTAGACAGTAAGTATATCATTATATATGTACAGATTGAGTTTTGGAAACAGATATAGATTCAAGTTCTAATTCAGCCACTAGATATGTGACCTCTGGGTTACAGTTTTTCTCATATCTCATGAGTATTGTAAACAATTAATACATTCAGTATGTAAAGCTCTTGATGTATTTCATAAGCATTTGGTAAATGGTAGTTATTAAAGATAAAAAAACTTTTCTTCATATAGCAGAGTGATGTTGAATTGATGTGAATAACCAGATGTAGAATAGGATATTTCCATTTGACTCAAAACTTTGGCTAAAGCCCTAAAGCTGAGGACAACAGGGTACAAATACCCCCACATACTAAGGAGGGCATTCCAAGAGCACCCTGTCTCCAAAGTTTGGTAAGAAGTGCCAAACTTTTCTTTGGATTCTCACCATCACAGCCCAGCCCACTCTAGTAAGAAAGACAGAAATTCACTGATTGATGGGATTAATTCTTCTGGGTCTTCAGGTGTCAGCTTGATATTTCCCTTTCCTTCCTCACCCAGCTAAGCTGATGAGGAAGGATTCCTTACCAGAAGAAGACTGGCATTAAATTCCTATAAAACTGCAGAAATTCATGACACCACCTCGGTGCCCTAGGTAGAATTTGATAAAGAATGCTTGGGAAAACTTGAACTTTTAAGGCTGACCTAAACATGGAGAATTATGTCAGCTTCCTGCTTAGAGAATTCTAAAGGCAGGAGGCTGATTGGCAGATAAGACAGTATTTGGTATAGCAAGATATATAGCATTCCCAGTAGTGAAATTGATGCCAGGAAGGGAAGCAAAGCCCCTTCACCCCAGGAAGATCATCTTTTGGGGCGAGGAATCCTATCTTTTAAAATCATAGAAGACCCCTGGATAAGTTACAAGAAATAAGCCAAAGAACACATAACTCACATTATTAGGGTGCTATAGATGAAGGTACTAGGCAGGGGAAGGAAGAGAAGCTTATAGAAAAATCGATAAAGTGTCCATAAAGATCCAGTGTTCCAGAGAGTATGAACCAGTAGGAGAGAACCACAAATAGCACCATTAAAGAGATTTTACCTAGACTTCACTCTGCTTTTAGAGGAGCCAAGAGCAAACAGGGAAGAGGAGGAGGAGTAGAAGAGGAAGGAGGAGAACGCAGGCCCTGACCCTTGTCCAGCTTCAAGATTTGAAGCCAAAAATCATGCCAGATCTGAGAAGGAAGGAGAAGCTTTAAATTAGGTCTAAGGTTGATATTTTCAGTTGGCTCAAATGGATGAGAGAGAGAGAGAGGGAAAAAAATAGAAAGGTCAAAAGTCTGATGGGCTTTCTGCTTGATAAGTAATTTTTATTGTTTATGTATAAAAGTTGTTATAGTTCTGTATCTTACCTTGATTTTAATATAAGCCTAATTTTTTCAGGATTTTCAGATCCTCTAGTTTTCATCAGAGTCTTGTCCAAATCTCTGGACTAATGCTAGGGTAGGGTGGATGCAGTGAAAGAAGGATTTGGTCTTCTGGCTTGCTGGCATCACCTGATATGTCCATCTTTCTACAGCTGATGGTCCAAGTGATTGCTACATCATCCCTTGCTTCCACTTGCAAGGCCCCTTTGTTCTGGCTCTGTCAGCTCATTTGAGCTCTTCTCAGGCACGTAGAGAACCTTTCAGCTTCTCTGAGCCACCAGAAACATCCTTGCTTGCCCAGGCATACCATTAGCTGCATCTTGCCATTGCGTCATGGACCCCCTCAAACCAGTCTAGTGATGCTAGGGATTACTTACCTCCTTCCACTGCAAAGCTGAGGACATGGAGGTAGGGGATCAACCCCTAAGCTTTCCTGGCTTTCCCTCTTCTTTCCTAGCCCAAAGTCCATTTTCTGATCTTGGAGACATTAATTCACACATTTGTCCTAAATCTAAATTATTTCTGTCCTCAGGTGTCTGTAGTAGACTTGTTTTCCTGGAGCAGTGTACCAAAAATAACAAATAGAAATTGGTATGGGAAAGAGGTATAAGTACTGGTGATAAAGAGGGTCAGAAAGTAGAGGGAAATAGGAGGAGGAAAAGCATCTATTAGTATTACAAAGTATGTTCCTGGTGTTATTTGGCTGTGCTAAGATTTTGTGTGTATTCACCCAGGCAGTCTGACTCTGACATGTAGAACTGGAATAAGAAGAGCCTTCTCTAGGCCCATTGTTTGGACTTCTTTCTGGGGAAAAAAAATCTGCCTTCTAAATGCAATAATGTCTGCTTCATCCCTAGTGATAACAAGCACACTTGAAGAGAAACCTATTGTATACAAAAGAGGCTGGGACCTCTAGGGCTGATGAGCCAGCCTAAGCCCTCAGATGCCACCACAGGTATCATTGATCCCTTCATCAAACAAATAGGCTAGGAAGTTGTAACCTTGTCCTTTATTATAGAAGATGGTGTAACATGAATCAGAAACACCTAAACCCAGACAAATCTTCAGCATTTGAAAGTAAGGAAGAGAGATGAATCAAAAAGACTTGATGTTATTTTCATCTGAAGTACAGTCTCAAAGAGAGAATGAATGAATCACAATGAACCAGCTAACACTACTTGCTAATTTGAGCAGAGAATTTTGAGCAGTCCCTGACAGGTACTTGAGCTACTAGTTTGTTGCCTTTCTTAAAAAATAAGGACAAGGAATTTTCTGAAATGTACCCACAGAGTCCCCCTCAAAGCCAATGACAGTTAATTGAATAATTGATCTACTTAGCACCTCTGAAGAGGTAGTTACCTTTACACTGGACCCTAAAGGAATGTCAAAAACTTTGACCTTTCCTCTAGAAGAAGTGAATTCCAAATATACTTTCTTTTCCTCATACTTGAGCTCTACTGTGGATTTTATTTCATGGGAAGCAGACTGAATATTCTGGACAAGACTACCCTAGGGACCAAACCTGTTGAGGAGTGGGGAAGAGAGCAAGATAGGTCAGAAAGAGGTCGAGCTATTTGTCACAAGCATGATATATGAAATTTTGGCTAAAGCCCTTAAAATTGCTCTGAATTAGGCCAACATGGCCAGGCCTCTGTACCTCCACATGGATCATCAGCAAATCTGAGCGTCTCTGGAAAGGGGCTTGATCATGGTTGAGGTATCTCTCTTCATCCAGGAAATGCCTGAAAGGATGAGCAGACAGCTGAAGGGTCTCTACTAATAACACTTCCAGTAGGAGGGCAGCATCTCCTTCACTGAAGGGCACCTGGGTGTTGCATCTTTGTATCCACCAAATGTTCCTTCAGGAGAATATTTGATGAGAAAGTAAGAGTCAGTCCTGGAGCAAAACTATAAAAATGATAATTTGGTTTAGGTGTCCCTCCTTTTCCCACTCAGTGACCATCTCCTTCCTCTGAAAGTGACCATTTTCCCCTAAACATTTAGTGTTCTCATACTATCCAGCACACACTACCACTAAAAATTTTAGACTTTTGCCCTGTTTCTTGGGGCAGTGTTGTCCCTTAGGGATTAGAAACACCAGGCCAAGTCTTTGACCCAGTTTAATATAGTCCTCCCAAGTTACATTTGCAGTTTAACAGGAATGGCTGATTTCTTCGCAAAAAATTATGAATCCTATTAAAAATTCTAGAAAGATACGAAAAAGAACAAGATTCCCTGAGAACCTGGAATAGAGCTAAAGACATTTAGACTCACTCTGCAACTATGTGGAGTGGGGAGTGAGGAGGAGACCAATAGAATCTTAAAAGAGTTTCTACTATAAAAATAAAAAGAGAAAAGATAAAGTCCTGGGGCCTATGGAAAGGAAAGGAGAGAGTTCTTGGAAAACTCATTGTGGCCTGAGAAAGAACTCTCTAAGGTGGAGAAGAATGATCTATGATCCTGAAGGACAAAGGATGCCTTAGAGAACGTCTCCAAAGACTACCAGGTTATAGGAGTTTCTGGCTGTGGCTCCATCACTAATTTTCCTCAATATTTTCATTGCTAAGGGCTATTAAAAGTTGCCATTTTCATTGGGGCTTTATATAATTTTAAAATTAGTGAGAGTTAGGTTTTGCAGAATGATATCACCTGACAAAAATTGATGGGATCTGTTTAGACACAAGAGGAATGAGCCTTTATTTGACTTAATTTCATAGTTCATGCTATAGTTTGGAACCAGAATGTTCCTCCAAGGTCCATATGTTAAAGGCTTGGTCCAACTTGATGCTATTGGGAGGTGATGGAACCTGTAAGAGGTAAGTCCTAGCAGGAGATCTTTAAGTCATTGGAGATGTGTTCTCAAAGAGGATAGTGGCGCTCCAGCTTCTTCCTTTCTTTCACTGCCTAGCCACATGGTGAACAAATTTACTCTGTTATATGCTCCCACCATGGTTTGCTGCCACAGGCCCAAAGCAAGAGAGCCAAATGATCATGGACCCTAACCCTAACCCTAACCCTAAAACTATGAGCCAAAGTAAACCTTTTCTTTTTTTAAGTTGATTACTTCAAACATTTGTTACAGTAATGTAAAGCTTACTAATACAAAAGTAATATGCTTTTGTTAATTATAAATTTTATAGATGATTTCTATTTGGGGATTTGTTCTTTTAAATATCTTCCAAGCTTTTCCATTTTCCACATTACTTTTATAAACAGAAAGAACATTTAGTAGTTTTGCTTGTTCATAAAAGTGATGTAGTTAGGATCTAGACTTTGAGAAGCTTGTAGATTTTTGCTGACAGAGATACAAAGTGTTTATGCCCATCAGGAAAAAATAAATAAAAATTATGGTTTTGTTTCCCCATAGACCATTTCCCAGTTTTATATTCACCTGGAAATCTGTGTGCTTCAGTTTCCTCACTTATAAAATAGGGATAATAATAGTCCCTACCTCATAGAGTTGACATTTAAATTAAATAAGATAATCCATGTAAAATATTTAGAAGAAAGACTAATAGTAAACAATAAATGTTAACCATTATTTCCATAGACTAATTTAACAAAAAAAAAAAAAATAGGGCATATCTCTCAGACAGCTGGGCCCAGTTGCTCAAATAGTCATGATGGCTTGTCTCACTCTAGTCTTATATCTTCAGAGTTCCAACCAGATCCTTCACTAAAAAAAAAAAAAATTCTTCTGTCTTGGTTTCCGTTTCAAACATCAGTGTTAATAGAAAGTCGAGCTTGTACTTTTAGATGCAGATGCCAACAGTGGGCAGCAGATGGCAGCACACATTCTAGGCAGAGGTAAAGGCACAGAAATGGCTCCATATCCTGGAATCTGTGTCCTGCTATTATTTGAGACCCAAAGGCTTAGACTTTCAAATGCTTAATAATAACAAAATGGTATCCCTACTTTAAAAATTATTCTTTTTGAACTTAGCTCAAAGAGAGACAAGATATGGTAGTAAATAGGAAAGAAACAAGGGCCTGGAAAACAAATAAAAATAGCCTCTTTATATTAACCCAGTGCTTGTGAAAGTGTTTCCGCTCACTTCATCAGACAGTCTAGAGCTCTGATCTGGGCTCCAGCACTGTAGTAGTGTCACTTTGGGAAAATCACCTAATGTCTCCAAGTCTAAGTTTCCCCACTTGTGTTTAATGAGGCTGAAGCAGAGTTCTGCTTTGTTCCCCATAAATAGCCAGAGGTCAGACATCCACCATTTATTCACATTTCTACTTCTTGAAGTTTATGACAATTCTAAGAGAGAAGGAAGTCCTCTGTCATTCTGCCAGAAAGAGTTAGAGGTAGCAGAGGTTTAGACTGCAGAAGTCCATGTTACCAAGCAACACTGCCACCTTGCAAGTCCACCATCCTTCCTGGCATGAGGTGACCCACTCTTTTCTCTATACCATCTCTGGCCCCTCTATTCCATCTTCCAAGAGAAGTCATATCTTGTGATCCTAAAAGGACACACCATTCTCATATAAGAAATCTGTTTTCAAAAGCTCCCAGGTGATTTTTCTGCCTTTACTTCTGTTATGACACCTGAAAACTCCTTTTGCCAAAGAAAAAGAATCAAGCTGTGTTTTTCACCACTGGGACAAACTACCTGAGAAAATGGACTTAGAGGAGGAATGGTTTATTTTGGCTCATAGAGTATCCGTCCATAGTTAGCTTCATTGTTTCTGGGCCTATAGTAAGGCATTACATCATGGTAGAAGAGTGTGGCAGAGCAAAGCCACTCACCTTTTGGAAGCCAGGAAGCAGAAAGAACAAGAAGGAGGCTGATAACGACAACAACAAAAACCCTTTCAGGACACCCCCAGTGACCCACATCTTCTAACTAGGTCCTATCTCCTACAGTTTTCCATCTCCCATTGATGATATTCAGCTATGAATCACTCAATGGATTAATTAATTGATGAGGTTAGAACCCTTGTGATCCAATCCATTCCTGAAATCCCTACCTCTGAATATTACTGCAGTGGGGGCTCAGCCTTCAATACATGGGTCTTTGAAGGACATTCCAGATCCAAACCCCTACACATGTATGCACACAGACACACACCCACACAGACACACACCCACACACACACACCCCTTTACAAATTTAATTTGGGAGGGTAACACTTTTGTATGGCTTACATTGTATATGAATTATAGATCACAACACCTATTCACAGGATCATTGCAAGGTATAGAAAAAAAATGACAATTCCAAAAGTGCTTTGCACACTTCTTGTCCTGCAGAAGGTCTTTCATAAATGCCAGTTTACCTTCCTTCTGATCCACTTATTTTTATAATGGTATTATAACTGATATTAAATAATGCCTCCATGTGGAGTAAATGGTTAAAAGTTTTGGATCTTCCTGAAAATGAAATAATATTAGAGAGTCACTTCATGAATCAAGCTATTGAATATAGCCTTATCTTATTTTAAAAAGATAGACTTAAGAAAGTGTATAAGCTGTTCCCTCCTACAGGAAGCAAAGCACGTTTTGTCTTCCTGGAGACTTAAACCAGCTTAATGATTGTCCAGTCCAATCATTGTCTCACTTAGAGCCGGCAGCAACCCCAAAGTCACAGCTCTGTTTTCTCTAACAACTATTCTGGAGGCAGATCCACAGAGCAGATGTAGTTGTAACTTAACACACTAGGTTTTGTAGTAGATTTGCTCTCATTGGAGACCAACGTAGTGCTCAGAGATTAGAACATTAATATAGGAGGACTCCCAGGCCTCTGACTTTCTTTACGGTAGGGGACCTTCACTGCCAGTTAGGTACTCAAGAGGAGGCATTTCAAAATGCAAGTGTTTGATAACCCTGCCTCAGATTTCCTTTAACACAGTGTTATTTTTCACAAGGTTAAGCTTTGCCTAAACATTCCTCTGTCACAAGGCAACTAGCATCTGTTAGTGTCCTGCTCCTATGTGCACTGGTAATGGCTGTGCTATTTGTTATTTAGAGCATTTTGGGGAAGGGGAATGATCACATATTTATGAGTTTCTGAAGATGTCCAGAAACCAGTTTTCTATAGTTATACCCTAAACCCTTATGTTCACTTCTACAGTGTTACTTCTTCAACGAAGATTAAATAAATGCCTTCCACATAAAATAAATAAATAAGCAAGTGCAAGACAAGTGGGAGGTTAACAAAGCACCGAGGGCAACATGTTTTATTTAGCTATAGTCCTTTCTTGTATTCCATTTTATTCTGAAAATCTGCATGAACTGGGGAAGTAAAACCTCTCTGTCACTACAAACAATACAAACAAACAAGAAGATACCAATAAAAGAAGAAAGAAATGGCACACCCAAAGTCATAAAGAGAGAAGTGCTTCATACTTCCTACCAAACAGGAAACAACTAACTTAGAAATATAGACTGCAGACTTGAACATGGACCTTAGCAATGTGCTCAGTCATGTTGAGTTGGTCACTTTCTCTCTCTTCCTTCTCCTTTCCTCCTCTCTCAGTATAAGCATGAGAGGATGAGAAAGAATATAGCCAAATTTTTGGGTTAGAAAAAACTTTTCATTTTGAAGTAGTTATAAATTTAAAGCAATAGTAAATTATAGATTTACAGGAAGTGCAATAAAAAATATTCAGGAGCTGGAGGATGCTGAATGGTGGTAAAAATTCCAGCTTCCCATTTGGCCTCCTTTGACACCACAGGCCAAGAGAGGGAAAGGCACTTCATTACTTCTGGGTGAGGGTAGAACTCTAGCATTCACTTCCCTGACCCCTTTTAAGTGAGGGCTTCATTATTCATAAGTAGAGGTGACAGTCTTAAACTCCCTACTCAGGCATCTCTTCCTCTCCTCTGTTAAAATTAATTTTAAAAAATATAAAACTAGGCTATTTTTTTTGTCTTTGATGGTTCACTGCACTATCCTTTCCTAATCTTTTTTTTTAAGAAAGAGAGAGAATTTTTTAATATTTTTTTTTAGTTTTTGGTGGACACAACATCTTTATTTTTATTGGTGCTGAGGATCAAACCCAGCACCCCATGCATGCCAGGCGAGTGCGCTACCGTTTGAGCCACATCCCCAGCCCTCCTTTCCTAATCTTTTAGTTAGATAGAGCATGGTTTTATCATCTTGTTGGTGTTTCTGGGTGGCTGGCTTCTCCAGTACCCAGTCCAGTATATATGAGGCAAGAAACCCCAGGAAACATACCATCATCTCATCCCTTGAATCCCAATATTCCTAGTCAGTATCCCATCATCTCTATACATTTTCAGAGTCTTCTTTTATATTTAAGCACAGGAATTTTACCTGTACTTAATTGGAATAGTTGGTAGAAGTGTGTCTACTATATTTTGGTCTCTAAACAATACCTGACAGCAGAGTTTTGTGCAACTCAATGCAGGCACAGTGTTCATCAAAACTGAAAGTTGATATTTGAGCCCAGATCTTAAGACTTAAAATCTCAATAAGTCCCTTTCATCTTTTCATATTGTGAGAGTTGGTGCTGGTAAATATTCTAAATATATTGTTTTAAGATAAAGAATGAACACCCAGTCTAGAGGCTAAGAATTGTATGAGCACAGGCTTGAAATGCTTGGCAGACCAGATGAGGGATGATGGTATATCAGTGTTCTAGTAAGTTGATTTTGCTAGGAAAGTGCCGTGTTCTCCAGAAGCAATGGTTTTGTTACTCTTGTTTTCCATAGTCATTGAGATAACTCCTTATATTCAATACCAGGTTTGAGTCATCTTGAATCTTAAAGGAAATGCGGGGAATCCAGGTTAAAGTAAACTTGCGCCTTCCATTTGAGTTGCTTGTGATTTCTCTAACCATGAGACTATGACATCATCATCATTGTCATAGTATTAGTAGTGGTTAAAGGCAAAAGGAAAGTTGGTGGGGTGTGGGAATGATGAGATGCTGAAGGATTTATAAGATTTGGCTAGGTAGAAACAGAGGAAAATGGGAGGCATTGGCATAAAGAGTAATTCCCAGATGGTAGAAAGGATTTGTACAAGAGAAGTAAAGATGGAAGGAAAGCTGAGGCCAAAATGCACAAGCCTTGAAAACCAAGCAGACTGAGGAGCTTTGCTTTGTAGTAGCCATGATATCATAGTTTATCAATTCTATTTGGCTTTAGTATTATGATTTATCATTACTTACACTTTTTTTTTTCTTTTTCCCCACCAGTACTGGGGATTGTACTCAGGGGCACTCTACCACTAAGCTACATCCCCAGCCTTTTTTATTGTTTATTTTGAGACAGGGTTTCATCAAGTTGCTCAGGCTGGCCTCAAACTTGCAATTCTCCTACTTTAGCCTCCCAAGTTGTTGGAATTATAGGCCTGTGCCACATCACCTGGCTCTTACTCTTGCTTTCTTACAGATCTGATCTCTGAATAATAATTAAAAGGGGCTTGAAGACATTCAGTCTCCTCCAAAATGTGTTTAGCATGTGTAGTAATCGGCTTTCTTTCACTGTTATGAAACACCAAAGACAAACAACTTAATGTAAGAAAGGTTTATTTTGTTTCATGGTTTCAGTCCACAGTCACTTGGCCCCAACTGTGGGCTCATGGTAAGGAATAATATCAAAAGCAGGAAGTATATGATAGAGCAAAACCGCTTTACCTCATGGCAGTCAGGAAGGAGGTGCGAGGAGGAAGCGGGGTGTGGGGGGGGAGAAACAGACACTGGGGACAACCTTCAAGGATATGGGCTCAATGATCTACTTCCTCCAAGTAGGCTCCATCTCCCAAGCACCACCAACTGGGAACCATGCCTTCAACATATGAATCTTTCCAGATCCAAATTATTATAGCATGGTATGTGCATGATAGACAAAAAAACCTTTGCTTTATCAATAGTCAAGAAGGAAAATGCCTCCTCCAGTCACAGTCAGAACTATCTCTCTCCTGAGACAGTCTATACTTTCAGTCCAGATCTGAGGAAAATGGGAGGCATTGGCATAAAAGGCAGATTTCCCCAAACAGCCATTGATTGCCTGCATTTAATTGAGTGTTAGCAGTTAAACCCAATGATTTGGGGTCAAATGTGAAACTGATGGCTTTGTCCTTGTAGCTTACCTCTACCCAGTAATTTAAACTGCTAACTTGGTTCTTTTCCTCCCTGATCTTTGGAGAAATGATATTTCAGCTTAAAAGAATTATACTGATACTATGAAACTGAACAGATAGTTTCATCTAACTTCATACAGGTAAACTCTCTGGTATTCTAAAATAAAATAATGTAATAAGGTGTGATTTCACTTACCCAGCATCTTGAGAAGTGTTGGGGGAAGGTACTATGAGCTAGGAACTAGTTCATGGCCTTGAGCTTCTCCTGAGCAAAACAGAAGTTCATAGAACCAAATGAACTATATTAGATGTATAGGAGAGATTTTAGGGCACACACACTCCTTTTAGGGAATTCCTGCCCATAGGAACTTGTCCTGCAGCCCTTAATGGACTAGGGCAGGATAGAAAATACAACTCACAGGTATCCCTTGACAGAATTGCCATTAACTTGGGTGGAATTGGGAAATAGAGACCTGTTGACGCTAAGTTTTGAACAATCAAGATAGAAGACAATACAGTAGAGTGAAGCTGCCATTTGGAGCCATGAATAATATCACTATAGCTTGGATCTTAAATTTCCCTCAAAGGCCCATGTGTTGGAGGCCCATGTGTTGGAGGCCCATGTGTTGGAGGCTTAGCCTATGGCACTTTGGAGACGTTGTGGAGCCTTTAGGAAGTGGAGCCTAGTAGATGGAAGTTAAGTCACTGGGGGCATGACCTTGAAGAAGATGTTGGAATTCTGATCCCCGTTCTTCCTTTCTCTCTTGCTTTCTAACTGCCATGAGGTGAGCAGCTTCCTCTACCACATGCTCCCATCACAACCTGCCTTGCTTCAGGTCCCAAAGCAATGGCACCAACCATGTACTGAAACCTTTGAAACTATGAGCCAAAATTAAGTTTCCCTTTACTAAGTTGATTATTTCAGGTATCTTGTCACAGTGATGGAAAGCTGACTAATACAAATATGAAAACAGAAAACTAGATTATCACAAATTTGATACATTACAAAAACACTAATCTCTAATGATTTTGGGAATCTCACCAAGTTGAAATTAAAATGATGGGGTTATATTCTCTACTGAAGGCTGTAAGTGAAATTTCATTTTCTTGTCTCTTCCAGCTTCTGGAGGCTGCCTTGGCCTGTGGTCTCTTCTTGCCTCTTAAAGACCAGTAATGTGACATCATTTTTAATATTCTTCCATAGGCACATCTCCCTCTGACCACAGCCAGGAAAGGTTCTCCATTTTTTAAGGACTACATTGGAGCCACCTAGATAATCTGAACCTCATTTTCAAGTGCTTAAGCTTAATCACATTAACAAAGTCCCTTTTCCATGGAAGGTAGCACAGTTACAGGAGCCGAGGATTAGGATGGATAGCCATTATTCTGCCTACAACACTCCAGTAATTCAAGTGTGCCAATAGACTTAAAAACACTGAACTAAATGATATTCCAAAGGTTTATTGTATTACAAAGATTCTATAATTCTGTGATTGCCACCAGTTCCAGTGTGGGTGCTGTGAGGAAATCAAGAGAAAGAAAACATTTAGTGCCTGCTAACAGCTGAAATGGAAATACTAAGGCTAAGATATAAGAAGCAGTTAAATAACTGCTGGGATTATTAACTTCCCTTACGATGGGATTACTAACTTCCTTTATTTTTTCCTATCAAAATCTCTAATGGAAAGTGAGGTTAAGTAATGATACATTGAATTTATGCTATGACAATTGGAGATGTATATGTAGATGCTATATGATAAGAATTGGCTTATTAGTCTTATCATTGTCCTTCCAGGATGGAACTGGAATGAGTTTCACTAGTCTCAAACACAGGGTGGAGGTGAGGCAAGCTGTAGGTAGAATTCTGCAGAGGGCAGAGGGTTAGAAGGTGAAGAAGAGAAGATAAAAACAAGGAAGAGAAGGAAACCAGGACCTTTGGATGTCCCCTTAGGACTGACTTTTTAGAATGAAAAAAAATAACTACTGGGGTCAGTAAAGAAGTGATTTGCACCATCCTCTGGGCTCTAGATGATTTTATAATCTTCCTGGAATGAAATCTAGAGCGAATAAGTAGTAGTGAATAGCATGCACAGAGGAGCAGAACAAGAGGATTGTGTAAGGCTATGCTAAGTGCCACTGTAAACACCCAGTAAGAGGGTCACTCTTTCCTGCCCAGAAATAGATTTTTTTTCTTGAACATTGAGAAAAAATATTTCCATTCTTCCAAGCTCATTCTGAAAGCCAGTCGTGTGCCCGGCTCAGTGTTCAACTCAGCTGTGTCCCTTCACAGCTAGAGTGGACTTAGTGAAGTAGCTCTCTGCCCCTATGTATTGGTGTCCTCTGTGGGATCTTCTGCCCTTGTCACACTAATGGAACTCTCACTCCTCCTCCTCCTGTGCATCTGTTGGGCTTGGAAATATTTCAGGTCACACAAGAAGCATTGCTGGCTTTCTCCCAAAACTCTGACCACCTGATTATATTTCCATGTGTTCAGAAACAGAATTGAAAGAAAAGCTTTAAATCCTTTGATGTGTCGAATATTCAAAAATTTGTAATCACCATTGCATAAATGCTTAAGATGCTAAGCTTTTTAAAAAAGTTTTGTGTGATTAGGTGGAAAATATTTTCTCTTAACTACTGGCCCTTATCCCTTCCCTGACTGGCTCACTGCCTTTTCTGCCCCATTTCCATTAGTTTATCTCACACACTTCACTGACACTATTCAACCTTTCTCAAACATCTTAACATTTTCATGATTCTATACCTTTAAATGTAAAATATAAGGACTCTTATAATAGGAATAGACTAGGAGGAAGGAGGTGGAGAGGGAAAATGGAAATACCAGGGAATAATAATGGCTAAATTTTATTGTTATATTGTGCTCATGTACAAATGTGTAACAACCAATCCCACCATTACATACGATTATAATGCATCAATAAAAATATGGAAAAAAATATAAGGACCCCAATGTTTTGAGAGGTTACGAGTGAGGAATTAGGTTGAACTTTGCCTTAATGGTGCCAAGATAAGTTTAAAGTCATCAGTGTCTTGAAGCTCCCTCTCTTCCAGCCTTATAACCCCTTGGTCTACCAACTGCCTGCCTATCAGTGACTTCCTGCACCTCAGCCTGCCTAGTATTTATTAAAACCTACTACTGCCACCTAGATACAGTTGGAGAAGAGGAGAGAGGACAAATGTACACTGTGATTGCCTAAGGTCTTAATCTGCCTTACCACCCTTGACAGAAAAAGTCAGGTAGGGGCCTCCATACGGAGGTGCCTAGAACATAATAAGTGGCTGACTTATTTTGTCTACTGGTTAATAACTAACTAGCTTGTCTCCTTTATTGCCCATTCAGATCTAGATATTTTCCTGGTCTGTGCAGCTATTTACCTTTCCCACAGTGAGAAAATATTTTTCTTTCACTACAAGTGTAATAGAAGAATAAAACATTGAGAAGACAAAAGACAGATACCAAGGGAAACCTATTCTACAAAAATATTTGCAGCATCCCTGGATTTGTAGCTAAAGGAAATTTAAGAGTTAGAATTCATCAATCACTTATTTATTCAACAATATTCAGCACTGCCTGTGTGTTGTAACAGTGTCCAGTGGTGGGTTATATGGTGAGCTGGGGATAATACCAAAGGAGGCCAAAATAGCCAGGCCACAAGTCTAAAAACCTGTATAAGTTGGCTTTACACAGGTTTTTATTTTTCTTTCTTACTCATTTTCCTTGAACAGAAATAGAACTATGGTCTGGGAGTCAGGAGCTATGACTATGGTCAGAACTATGGTCTGGGACCTTGAATTTGGATCCTGACATTAACTAATTAATCAGTGCTTGCCTAGCATGTTTGAGGCCCTGAGTTCAGTCCCCAGTACTAGAAAATAAATATTTTTTAAAGTGCAGTTTCTCTATGCATTAAAGTCCCATCTGTTAAAAGACAATATGTATTTCTGCCATCCCATGATTTAGAACTATTTGGGGGATACAATGTGCATTGAAATTCTACTGGACAATATAAGATGCTATATAATGGAGGATATTATCATATTATCCAAATGCTTCAAATTCTGTCACAACAATTTTAAGTGGCATAGCCTGGGACTTGAGAAACCCAAATAATCACTGTCATCTTGATCAAATGCAATGTTATTTATGCTCCATAGTCACAGGGAGGCAGCTCATGCTGTATTCCCAGATGACAAAAAGTAATTTCTGCAGAGCAAATGAGCTATCACCCCTGATCTTTGGAAGGAGGAGACAACACAAATTTATTTCCTGCATTAAAGTCATAGACAAAAATAAAGCTATTAATTGGGGACCTAAAGCCTGCTATTGCTGGGATTTCACAAACATGTGGGCCCGGTGGTGGAAGAATTCAGAGAGCAAGGTCAGGTCCTTCTCCAGGTTAGCAGAAAAGCTGAGGTCAGCAGTTAAAGCATGTTACTGAGTTGCTGACTATACTCTTTGGACCTGGTACCGAGTCCCTGCCTATGAGGAAAACTTCAGAGGAGAGTACATCCCTGGGGTCAAATACCCTACTCTAGACACCATGAAACAGTGGGATAGATGTACAACTCATAGCTATATTTTTAAAGGAGTTCTGCCTCTTATCAACTGGTAACTCTAGAAACTCCAGCCCATTTTAGGGAATATAAATTGGGTTCTCTGTTCTTTTTTTATTTTTTTAAATTATACATGACAATAGAATGTGACATAATTATAGAAGCATGAAATATAATTTGTTCTAATTCAGACTCCAGTATTTTCTCTTTCCCTCCCTTACTCCCTACCTCCTGTTCCCTTCCCTCTTCTCTATTGATCTTTCTACTATTTACTTGTAGTTTGTTTTAAATTAGTGTCTTGTGGATGTACATGATGGTGAGATTCACTGTGGTATATGTACACAGGAAAGTTAGGTCAGATTCATTGCACTGATATTCCTATCCAATCCTCCCTCCCTTCTTTCATTCCCCTTTGTTTACTCCTCTAATCTTATTTCTATTCAATTTTTTTATCTCCCTCCACCCCACTTTATTTTGGATTAGCTTCCACATATCAGAGAAAACATTTGACCTTTGATTTTTTGGGACTGGCTTACTTTACATAACACAACAGTCTTCAGTTCCATCAATTTACTAGCAAATGCCATCATTTCATTCTTCTTTATAGCTGAGTAATACTCCATTGTGTGTGTGTGTGTGTGTGTGTGTGTGTGTGTGTGTGTGTGAATCACATTTTCTTTATTCTTTCATCTGTTGAGGGGAACTGAGATTGGTTCCATAGCTTAGCTATTGTGGATTGTGCTACTAGAAACATTGATATGGCTGCATCACTGTAGTATACTGATTTTAAAGGCTTTGGATATATACCAAGAAGTGGGATAGTGCAGTCATATGATAGTTCCATTCCTAGTTTTTTGAGGAATATCCAAGAATGCTTTCCAGAGTGGTTGAACTAATTCACAGTTCCAGCAACAATGTATGAGTATACCCTTTTCCTCACATCCTTGCCAACATTTATTGTTATTTTTATTCTTGATAATTGCTATTCTGACTAAAGTAAGATGAAATCTCAGTGTAGTGTTGATTTGGATTACTCTAATTGCTAGAGATGTTCACATTTTTCATATATTTGTTGATTATTCATAGTTCTTCTTTTGAGAAGTGCCTGTTCAGTTGCTTTGTCCATTTTTTGATGATGATGATGATGATGAGTGCATGTGTGTGTGTGTGTGTGTGTGTGTGTGTGTGTGTGTGTGTTTTAAGTGTTTTGAGCTCTTTATATATCCTGGACATTAATGACCTATCTGAGGAGCAGGTGCCAAGGAATTTTTCCCATTCTGTAGGCTCTCTCTTCATGCTCTAGATTATTTTCTGTGAGGAAGCTTTTTAATTTTATGTCATCCCATTTATTGATTCTTCATTTTACTTCTCATGCTTTAGGAGTCTTATTAAGAAAGTCAGTTCCTGAGTCAAAATGTTGGAGTGTTGAGTCTACATTTTCTTCTAGCCAATGCAGCATTTCTGATCTAATTCCTAGGTCTGTGATCAACTTTGAGATGACTGTTGTGCAGGGTGAGAGATCGTGATTAAATTTCATTCTTCTACATGTGAGTTTACAGTTTTCCCAATACTATTTTTTCCATCATATGGAATACTTTTATATTGATGAATAGTATAATCCATTTAATAAATGTATTGCAGTTTAATTATCCATTCACCAATTGATAGTTTTTGGATTATTTCTAATTTTTTCAGATTAAAAATGAAAAAGCAAGAAACATCTGCAACACAGTTTTAAGTAGACATAGGCTTTTAAATTTTTATTTGGGTATAAATCTCTAGGAACAGAATGTCTAGGTCATATGAAGAGTATTTTTTAAATTTCCTATGAAACTGACAATCTGTTTTTCAAAGTGTCTGAATCATCTTGCATTTCCTCCAGCAATGAGTGTTTTTAATATTTTAACCTGCTATCCTGTGGCAGACATATTTCCCATTCAAAATCTTTTTGACTATTCTTCCTTATTGTAGAGTTTTAACTGTGTATGTGGTATGGAGAGATAGGTAGCAATACATCCAGTTTTGGGCAATAGATCATGATTGTTCCAAGCCACTCATACCAATTCTATTCCCTACATTCTCTTCCTTCAAGTTATATGTGACTTTTGGATTCAGTTCTAGCCAATGAGACATAAATTGAAATCTGAGGGGCTTCTGAAAGAGCATTTGATACTTTGCCATAAAGGAACAGATATATAAACTTCAACTTTATTCCCTTCTTCCATAAACACAGACCTATGGAAATTGCTGCATAAAAAGAGGATTCTCTTTCCCAGATCCACATTTTAAAATTCAATAGAAAGTCTTATCATTGCAGCTTGAAATCATGTGCTGATTGCTTAAATTGTTTTTCCTGTTTGAATATTTTGATTTATCTTTTGTATTAGAGGCCTTCCTTGAATAGTTTAACAATCCTCAGTTGCCTACTTAGTTTTGAGAGAGAGGGTCTAATGTCACCATTGGAACCTCCATGCACCTGGTGAAGCTTGTTCACTATGAGCCTTACTACAAGGTTGAGTTGAGTGGGCCACTTTGTTATAGAATATCTAGTGTCCAAACTTTCATGTCTTTCCCTTTGGGCTGGTCAAATATCCCAAAGGAGATATTCCCAGCTATCTGCCTGGAAGGTGGAGGTATAACTGCCAATATTTTGAGGCTAGAGTGACCTTGTTTGTTCAGGACTATCATTGACTTAAAACTGAATATCCCAGTTCTTGGAATGTCTTTAGTACCAAGGAAACTGAAATGGTTGGACACCCTATGCCAACATTCTGGGAGCTAAGTAGGGAAAGAGTACCATCATGTATGCACACATTCAGGTAACCACACTGTTTCAACATGGTATCCACTTTCAAATGTGCCTATATGTCCTAAGTCTAGAGAGGCTCTGTATTACCCACCCCAGAGAATAAACTAGTTTTCTGGAGGTTAGGAAAGATGGCACAGAGTTAAAAACCTGTCTACTTATTGAATAAATCATCAACCAACCTCCTTAGTGAAGCCCCATCTCCAGAGACATCTGGTACTGCCAATTCAAGAGTCTTCAGAGACTCTGTAGTGTATATCATATTGGGTAGTGTATTAGGGGAACAGAATCAACAGAAAGTAGAATTATAAAATGGGACTCATTAGGTTGGCATATGCAATCAAAAGCTGGATGGATAGTCCACAATGGCAGTCTGTAGGCTAGAGAGCTAGAAGAACCAGTAGTTGCACAGTCCAAGAGGCTGAAGCCCCAGAACAAGAGAACTCAATGGTGCTAGGCTAATCTGAGACTGAAGGCTTCTGGGGAATCACTAGCAGAGTCTACTTTGGAAGAGTGAAGAACGAGAGTCCAATATTCTCAGACAACGGCAACAGCAATCAAGAACCCATTCAAGAAGACTTGAGCTTGCATCTACTGCTGCTTCCTTATTCTTCCAATTTTTACTCCATCCCAACCATCATGCTATTGGATAGTGCTGCCCAAATTTAGGGAGTATCTTCATTTTAGTTGGCTATCCCACATGCCATTCATTCATAGACACCCCCTCATCGACACACCAGTAAGCCTCTTAATCCAATCAAGTTGACAATTCAAATTAGCCTTTAAAGCTAGTCTTATTTCCCACCATTGCTTAGAATCCACCTTTTGTTTGTGACTGTTAAGTCCTTTATCACTCATATTTCTGCCTTCCATATACCAAAGTTTTAGAGTACAATTTCTTCTCCTATACTTTGAAATTCTCTGTGTTTACAATTTTAAGTTATATATTTTCGTGGAGTTTTAAGAGAAAATGTTGATAATTTGGTATATTCCAAATACTATATTTGCCCTATCATCTATAAGAGTAATCTTTTTCAAGCATCTTTTAGCCAAGTGACTTGGGAGAAATGTAATTCTCAGAGCTTCCTACTCTTGCCCACTGTGTGTCACTATCTTCTTACAATTTGAAAGCACAATCTCTAGAGTCATTTTGGCATTAACTGAGTCCCAGTATCTTAAGATAAAAATTAATGAAACAAAAAATAAGTAAAAAATAATGATACAGATTACAAAACCACAACAGGGAAAATTTAACAGCAATGAGACATTTCCTAAAAGACATAATCTACTGATGTTAGAATGGTAATTTTTTACCTTGAACTGGTAACTACTTAATACACAACACACACACACAAACACACACACACACACACACACACACACACAAACACACACACACCAGAAGTTGGCAAACTACTCATTTGAAGGACCAGAGAGTAGATTATTTTGTACTTTATAGGTGATATGGTTTCTGTCACACTTCTCACTCAGTTATAGAAATTCAAAAACAGTTTTAGAAAATATATAAACAAATTGGTGTGGATTTGATCCAATAAAACTTAAGTTACAAAAACATGGAGCAGTCTGAATTTGACCCATAGAATAGTTTGTTAACCTCTGGTATACAGATTCTACAGTATATGTATAGACTATATACCATATGTATGTCTTTTCAACAAAATGTAATAATGCATTATTTGAAATTCACAATTTCACTTAATGTATTGAGTAAATTTTCCCATTCAATACAAATAGCTCTACATCATCATTTTACTGACAGTACCATTTCAATGTGCATCGTATTTTATTTAAATGTACATAAAAATTAAAAATCCTTAAAATAGCCTTAAAAATCCTTAAGCAGCCAGGTATGGTGGTGTAAGCCTGTAATCTCAGGGGCTCAGGAAGCTGAAGCAGGAGGATCCCAAGTTCAAAGTCAGACTCAGCAAAATCAAGTTGCAAGCAACTCAGTGAGACCCTGACTCTAAATAAAATACAAAATAGAGCTTGGGATTGGTTCAGTGGCTGAGTGCCCCTGAGCTCAATCCCTAGTACCACCCCCCAAAAAATCCTTAAATGAAATATTTATATAAATATCTGTTGCCCTTGATTAAATATTTTAAGGCAGATTCCTAAAAGAGAAGTGTATACCTTTAAAAAATCAACAAATGTTGTAAAATTCCTCTCTAAAATATAATGCTAATTTAAACTCTATGGACAAGAAACTTTGTCTAAGCCCAGATTATTTAAATTCTTGGAGTAAAGAGGTGAGTTAAAGAGTTAGCATTGAATTGAAATGTTATATATGGAATAGACATGTGAATAGGTATGCAAGTGGATCAAATGGTCCAAGAGGAAGCCAGGGTGGGATAGCCCAGGTAGACACAGCAGCCTCAGGCCCAAAAATGGGTAAAAGAGTGGGATGCTGAAACAATATTTAGAGAATAACTGTTTTGGAACTGGCCAGGATAAGATGCTTGCTTAGTTTTTAGTGACTGACAAAAGGAAAGAATTCCCCAAGGTACACAGCATGGTACGGTCAAGCATAAGAAACTAAGCGTACAGGAAGAAAGACAGGAGTGGTCTCATTAGTTTGAATTTGGAATTAAAGGCAGGAGTGGACAGGCTGAGATCAGAGGCAGCAGGTGGGGTTTGGAGGTTTCCCTGATAGCCACAGAGAAAAGGACCATCTCCGCTGGATATGGTCCTAGGAGAAAGGGTTACGAAACAGGAATATGATGATGCTGATGCTGGTCATCCACGGATCACATTTTGATTAGGAAGGTCTTATGCCAAAGATATCCAGAGTTGGCTGCACATTGGAATAACCTGGAGGAGAGGAAACTTAAAAATGCTGATGCCTCACTCTCAGAGTAATTTAATTAGTATAGTCTGTGGCCTGGACATCAAGATTTTCAAAACTCTCCAAGTGATCTTAATATGCAGCTTAATTGCCTTTCAAAGGACCTTTAATTCCTGGAATATAATTTTATATGGCTTTTCACTTATATTTATTCATACTGTATCAACATTTTGAGGAGAATTTTGTAGTAATTTTTATTTCTCACAATTTGTAGGACATTAATACCTCAAGTCCCTTCCAAATCTAAGGAACCACTGCCTCAGTTCAGTCTTTACCTTCTTTAGCAGTACATTCATTTAACCACAAGGTGGTAATGAAGTAACAAAATACAGCATCATGAACTCCTTGAAAAGTTGAACAACTCCTCTGTGACCTATGTTAACACTCAAGGACAGCACACTTGCTACAGAGCAATTCTACAGAGCAATAGGTCACAGACTGCCTAAAAGTCCGATCAAAGTTACAGGGAAAAGAATAAACACACAAACATTAATATAATTTTAAGCAGTTCACAGAACCTGAAATTAGAATATTAACAGCCAAGACTAAAGAATGGTTACTAATTCCCCATATAAATTATATGTAGCTTCTACCACTTCCCATCTCCATCCTTCTCCCTAGCAGATTGTACCACATCCTTCGTAGAGAAAATACAAATCTGGCCCCAAATATTCCAATTTACCTAATCCACTGCCATTTTCTTTCCATCAGATGGAATGGATGCCTCTGCAAAATTCATGCTTTCTTATATTTTTTGTGCTTATTGTGAAATAACTCATTTTTCTCAAATGTTAAAATATTATGTGGTTTTTATTTTTATATATATAGATGAATCCATAAATCTCTTAAACAGAGATTGTTTATATATATATATATATATTTGCTTAAGAGATTGTTTATTTATATATATATATATATATATTTGCTTATAAAAATATAATCATGTTAGGCAAAATGCTTTTATGACCTGACTACTTAATTAAAAATAAATTTAAAACTTTTTCACCTTTTATCTGCAGATCTTGTTATTTAACTAGTAATGTTTATATGAATCATCTATAAAGATTTCTCCACATATACTTGCCTGGACACTAATTCCAGAAATTCCAACTTACTGAATCTGGCATAAAGCCTGGAAATCTGTATGTTTAGAACACCCCGTTTGTGATTTTTAGGTGTAATATTGAGAATGTAATTTTAATCAACTTTACTGTTATAATTTACATATGATAAAATACATTCTAAGGTATATAGTACATGGAATTTTCACATATTTGTATACCCATGTAACCACCAAAATAACCAAGATATAAAACATTTCTATCATCCCTCAAAATTTTATTGCTTTGTCAGTCAATCTTTTACCTGATTCCCAGGACCCAGCAACAACTAATCTATTTCCTTTTATTATTGATTAGACTTGCCTTTTCTAGATATTGATATAACTGTAAGTAGACAGAATGTACTCTTTTGTGTCCAATTTCTTTTGATCAGCACAATTTTCATTTTAGATTTAACCACACTGTTGCTTGTATGAGCAGTGTGTTCTTTTTTATTGCTGAGTTAATAATACATTATCCCATGATATTTTTATACCACAATTTTCCTATCCATTCACCTGTTGATGCCAGGATTTGGCTATTATAAATATAGGTGCTATGAATATTCACCCTTACAAGTCTTTTTATGGATATATGCTTTCATTTCTCTTGAGTAAATACCTAGGAATAAAATGCCTGGGTCATGGGCTATATCCTCCTTTACTGACAACTCACTGGTTATGTGGCCTTGAGAGAGTAATTTTACTTTTCTGAACCTTAGTTGTCAAATGAGATTAGCAAACCAGAATTTCAAGCCATTGACCTGCCCCAGGATTCTGTCATAGGCTATTGTTAGGGAGTGTTTAGAATAATAAAAAATAAGTTGAAAACTTGGCTTTTTATAGCTCAAGAATTCAATATGATAACATGTTTTTATGAGTAGATATACTGTAAGTAGCAAATGCATTATTAAATAACCAAAGTCCTAATGTTAGAATAAAAATAAACTTCAGGAAGGGGCTAGTTAGGGGTGGTAAGGCATCTGGTCAAACTGGTGGTATATAGCATTAGAATTGTAGTAACAAACCCAATAATGATCCCTTGGAAAGCCACGTGGTGTCCTCTGACTCAACCTTTCTCCACCCTTTGGCATTTCGCTTTTATCCTGTCCCTTTCCAGCCTTCCAGTTCTCCACTGTGAACTTTGGACTGTTTGCTGTGTACCGAATGTCCTTCTAGACAGGGTAGGATTTTGTACCTAAACTTCAGCAAGACCACCAATCAGGCCCTGCACTGAACAAAACAACTTGCCCAGAACTTTCCTGAACTTCCCAAAGGTCTCAGAGAAACCAGATACTACAGGTGGGATTTTTCCCCGTTCTTCTTTCATGAATCTGTAGGCTAAGGTACCCACCTATACTACCCAGTAGTAGGGTTCTCAACTTTGCTCCTTTGGTAGCATCACTGGTCTTTAGACTTTCAGCCTGGACTTTGCAGAGGTAGTTGGCCCCCAACTTACTACATATTCAGAGAATGTTCAAAAAAATCTTGTTACTATATATAAAGCACTAGCATTTGTTAAAGTTTACTTTTTGGTTTGGGGGAAGTTTTATTTGTTTTAGAAAAGAGGCCTTCTTACTAAGCATAGTGGCTCTTGCCTGTAATCCCTGCAGCTCGGGAGGCTGAGGCAAGAGGATTGCAAGTTCAAAGCCAGCCTCAGCAAAAGTGAGGCACTAAGCACCTCAGTGAGACCCTGTCTCTAATTAAAATGCAAAATAGGGTTCAGGATGTGGCTTAGTGTCCTAGTGCCCCTGAGTTGAATCCCTTATACCTACCCACCCCAGCACCCCCCAAAAAGAAAGGAGGCCTGCTCAAATTTTTAAAATTGGAAATATATTTTCTAACTTCAAATACTTTTAAATTCCAAATATCTGAATTACTAGCCTGGCTTTACAAATATGTTCTAAGTTGGGCAAGATTGATGGATTTTCTAAAAATAATGTTAATGTCTTTTGTTTTATGTTGAATCAATAAAATGCAGAATTCTCTAGTCATTATTTTGAAGTATTTAAATAGTTTTAATTTTATTACATTACAAATTGATTCATTTTATATTTACTAGTATTGTAGGAGATTATAGCATTTTGTTTATTTTTATGTTGTTTTAATTAATAATAATATAAAATTTGAACATATTTAGGATGTCCATGTGCTATTTTAATATATGTATAAATTATATAATTTTTTAATCAGAGTAAGTATATCTATTCAAACATTTCTATGTGGTGAAAACACTCAAAATCCTTTCTTTTAGCTCTTTTGAAATATACATCATCATTATCCATAGTCTCCCTTGTATACATAGAATACAAGAACTTATTTCTCCTATCTCACAGCAACTTAGTACCCACTGACCAACTTTTCCCAGTCCTTCCCTGCCCAAAGAAATTGGCTTTTTTACTTACTAAGTGATTTAATGAGGTTCTAGATAATATCCAGAGATTCAGGCCAAAAGTATCTTGTTTCTAAAGACTTGATGAACAGAGTTGAAAAATAGTAAAAATAGTGCCAGATATAGATGTGCACACCTGTAATTCTAATGACACAGGAGGCTGAGGTAAGAGGATCACAAATTCAAGGCCAACCTCAGCAAGCGACATCCTCAGCAATTTAGTGAGACCCTGCCTTAAAATAAAAAATAAAAGGGGTTGGGGATGCAGCTTATTGGCAAAGTGCCTTTGGGTTCAATTCCCACTATAAAAAAATCAGTAAAAATTTGCAAGAGCACAAATAACCCAATCAATAAATGGGCCAAGGAACTGAACACTTTGCAGAAGAAGATAGACAATCAGTCAACAAATATATGAAAAATGTTCAACATTTCTAGCAATTAGAGAAATGCAAATCAAAACTACTCTAAGATTTCATCTCACTCCAGTCAGAATGGCAGCTATCAGCAATATAAACAACAATAAGTTTTGATGACGAAGTGGGGAAAAAGGCACACTCATACATTGTTGTGAGACTGAAAATTGGTGCAGCCATTATGGAAAGCAGTATGAAGATTCCTTGGAAAACTTGGAATGGAACCACCATTTGATCCAGCTATCCAACTCCTCAGTTTATACCCCAAAAAAGCATACTTAAAAACAGCATACTGCAAGGACATAGCCACATCAATGTTTATAGCAGCACAATTCACAATAGCTAAATTGTGAAAATAACCTATATGCCCTTCAGTAGATGAATGGATAAAGAAACTGGTATATATACACAATGGGATATTACTCAGCATTAAAAAAGAATAAAATTATGGTATTTGCAGGTAAATGGATGGAGTTGGAGAATATTATGGTAAGTGAAGTAAGCCAATCCCCCAAAACAAATGCTGAATGTTAGCTTTGTTATGAGGATGCTGACTCATAATGGGGATGGGGGAAGCACGGGAGGAATGGAGGAACTTTAGATAGGGCAAATGGAATGGAGGGGAAGGGAGGGGGGCATGGGGAAAGATGGTGGAATGAGTTAGATGTCATTACCCTAAGTACATGTATGAAGACACGAATGGTGTGAAAATACTTTGTGTACATCCAGAGACATGAAAAATTGTGCTCTATATGTGTAATATGAATTGAAATGCATTCTACTGTCATGTAAAACGAATTAGAATAAAAAATATGCAAAAGCAACTGCAAATGCATTACCTACTATGTAAGCCAAGGTCCCATCAGATCTTTCTTCCTATTTATGTACTGAGTCACCTGTCTCATATTCTGCTTACACCATAGTAATAGAGCTTTCAACCTTTCTCCTTTAGTAGTGTCACTGGTCATCACCAGTTTAAAAATAAAGACCACTACAGCCTCAGAGATGCAGTTCATTTTCCCCTTTTTTGGTAGCTATCATCCTTCACTTTGTCCCTAGGGTTTTCCTAATTGACTACATTATCTTTCTCAAATGAGACAATCTCCTATCTTTTATTGTACCTTTTGTTTCCAAAGAGAGGCACACAGTTTTATTCAAAAGGTGTTATTGCACATCACAACAGAGAATGAGGAACAAGTTGATATGAGTTTTAAAAAAAATCTACTGAAATGTCAAAAATCATAGTGCCTCTTCTATAGTTCTTGAAGCTCCTTGAAAAAATTCAGCTGCTCAGTAATTATGAGATCCATTCTGCAACAATTCTACATCTTAATCATTTGGATACCTTGAGCTGAAGCATAACCTAATTCGGATAGAATATCATCATCTCAAATAGGTTTTATCCACCTCAAGGCCAAGTCTAATCTAACTTCAGCTCGGGAAAATTCTCAGAAAATGTCCTTATCTGCCAGTATCTCTGAAAATACCCCATTTTCTCTTTCCTTTCCTTCTTAGACCAGATTTTGGTGAAATTTAGGCCTTGCCTCAGAATCCTCTTATGAATCTTACCTTCTGTATTTTCCATCATTAGATTTTTATGCCTTATTTTTATAACTTCTTTCTAATCTTCCAGATAACTTATTTTCTCTTGAGTTGTGTCCAGTCTGCAATCTATTCAACAAATTTGTGTATTAAACACAACATTAATCGCTAGCGATATTTAGTACATTCACACTATTGTGCAATTATCACCATTACCTAGTTCCAGAATATTTTCATCAGCCAAATGGAAACATCGCACCCATTAAATTTCTGCCCTGGCAACCACTAATCTGCTTTCTAAAATTTCTCTACAAATTTGCTTTTCGGGCTATTTTATGTCAATGAACCGTACGGCTTGTGACATTCCTAAGGCCTTGGGGAGCATCTCGGTGCGTGCAGCAGGGACTAGGATGGTGGCCTTTGGAGAGTGGGATTTCAGCTTTCTACACAACACATCCCTCCCCTGAGATTTTTTTCAATTCTTCCAACTAGCGAATTTGATATTAAAGCGAACGTCAAGTCAGTATTTAGCCTCTTGAGGGAAAACAGAAAAGAGATTCCTGTAAGAGGTTGAGACAATAAGCGTGGACGGTCCATAAGGAAACGAACAGAATTAATTACTGCTCTTGCCCTGTCCTGCAGCACCTAGACAGCACTCAGTTACCTGCTCAGAGAAGAAACTGGGCGACTACCACAGGCTACCTACCAACCAGCGAGCGACCTAGGAAATATTCCGGAGGCACTGATTGGCTCAGCTACTGGCAGCGCTTCAAGACCGAGAGCAGCGGTGTGCTAAGGCGTTACCGTGGCAATGGGTTACGCAGTGGCGCCGTGGCGCAGTGGGTGTCGGTAGGGGGCGGGAGCTGGTGGCTGCTAGGCAACGGGAAACAGTACAGACCAGAGCTTCCAACTCCTAGACCAACTCCTAGACCAGGCGTTGCTCGGTCTTTGGAGACCCCTCCGCAGTGGCTGTCTAGTCGAACCTGGTGAGTCTTATGGGACCGAGCCTTGGAGCCGGCCTCCGACTTCTGGGCCAGAAACACAGCATAGCTTTTGGAGCGCAGAAGGAAAGGTTAAGAGAGACATAGAAAGTCATCGTAAAGGCATTTCACTAATTACCTATTTACCTATCATATTCCAGGGGTGGAAAGTGAAAAATAGCAATATAGGGAGTGGTCAAATATTGACCTTTCGCTATTCAATATGGTAGCCGCTAGATACGTGTGGCTAGTCCTGCATTGAATTGTGCCCAAAATGAGGCTTTGGATATGTTAGATAAAATATGGTTAAAATTAATTTCACCTGTTTTCTTTTTTCCTAGTTACTTGAAAAATTAAAATTGCATAGAAGGCTCTCAAATTTCTATTGGCCAGCACTGAACTGGATTAAGACCTAGGTATGACAACACCTGGTTTAAGAATTTTTGTGTTATAATACTATTTTGAAGTATACCCCCACCCATCAAATGGGATGAGAGTGTGGGCAATGATAAGGAATGCAAGATTTCTACAAAAGGCTCACAGTTCTAGTGTTTTAGGACCTTACTACTCAAACTATATTAATCAAAATCTGAGTTTTAACAAGCTCTTCATGTGATTATCCTGCACAGAAAAGCTCCAGAAATACTGTTAGAATTTAGTCGTCAATTCTTTGTTTCTTGTTTTTTTTCTTGAGTATGTAGATTTTTATTTCTCAAATTGTAGGTATTAGGATTACCTGCTTAAAGAAAGAAAAAAAAAAAGGTTCCCAGGAGATGTTTTGCATACTCAAATCTAAAAAAAATACCATTGATCTCAAAACACTGATCTCAATGCATTTCTCTTCATCCTTTCAAATCTCCACCAGTGTGGTTCCCAGATCAGCCCCATCAGCAGCAAAACCTAAGCACTTGTTAGAAATGCAAATCCCTGGGTTCCACCCCAGGGGTTCTTGTATCCCAGATATAGTTCCTAATTTTTATTCCTCTGGTTTAAGTCCTCAGTTTGTAAAAACTGGTATAACTTTGGTTGGTATTCTTTAGGGGATTTCAGCAAAATAATCTTTTCCCTATCCTTAGGTCCTCCTCCACCATATATCTCCTCCCCCACATATCTCCTCCCCCAATCCTTCTGCTTGACTTTTCATTTTTCTTTTTCTTACCTATTCTTTCTAGAAGTAAGGATGTCTTTTCAGCCCACAAATGATGAAATCGACCTGGAAGATACTGAAGATACTGTAGAAAATATTGTGCTTTCAAGACTGAATAGTATAAAAGCAAGGGGAAGAATGAGTTCTGTAAAATCCACAGGAATTGAAACTGATACACAAACACTGACATTTAAGCACACCACAAAAGCACAGGAGAGGACAAGAAAACGACAGCAACCTATAAAACTGGAACCTCTGGTAAGTTAAAAACCTAGTATTTTACCCACTTTCAGGCTACAGAGAAAGTTGCAAAATTGCTTTAGGGGAATGGATGTCATTTCCAGCCTTTTGACCAAGAAGTTAAGAACTTGTTTATGAAGTTACACACTGTAAACATTTATTCAATGAATATTAAGTTCTAGGCACTATTTAAATTGGTGGATACAGAAGTGAACCAAGTTTTCTAGCAGATAAATCCTATCTAGAATTATGTAGAATATAGATTCCTAACTATGTAGATTATAAGACTCTTTTTAAATATCAGTGTATTTATTTAATACTGGGGACTCCAGTATAATTATTACATATAGTTGTGTAGTTTTTATTATTTTCAAAGTACATTTCTAGTGTCCTGAAAATTTTTCAGCATTTTTGAAAATACTATATTTTAAGAAATAAGTTATGGCCTTGAGTAATTGTCAATGCATGTAAAAGGAACTGTGAAAGTATATAAAGTAAAAAATAAAAGCTCTTATCCCTTACCCTCAAATATTTATTATAACTAGTTGTTATGTGCTCTTCAAAATGTTTTGTATGTTTTTAAAACTATATTTGCAAATATCAATGTCTATAAATATGTATAGTTTAAAAGTAAGATTATGTAATATATACTGATCTTCAAGTGTTTATTTTACTTAAATATATAAAAAGTGTTCCAATTCATGCACATGGAGATATCTTTAACAGGAGAATTGGATTTTGTTGCAAGGTTGCCATAATATGGTACACATTAACTAGTCAAGGGGAATTCATTCTTTTTGTTGTTGTTGTTTTATGTCTTGATTTTTTGCTATTTCAGATAATGTTGCATTGAATGACCTTGTCTTTGTACATAAAAAGATTCCTAGAAGTACTGTTTTGTAGGTCACAGAATATTGCCCATTTGCCCTACAGAAAGGTTTAAACAATTTTTCCACTAACAGGGAGGAGAGTGCCTGTTTACCCACATCTTTATCAAAGCAGATGTTATCAGTTCTTTTATTTTTGCAAGACTGAAAGATGTTAAATGACATCACTGTTCTTGTTGCAATTTGCATCTTATTTTTTATTAATTATTAGAAGTAGATATTGAACTTAATCAAATGCCTTTATTGTATGTATGGAGATTATCATGTGATTTTCCCACAATTTACATCTAGCATTTTCTTATTTTTTTGCAAGTTTTGTTTTTCATTCTCAGTGAGACTAAGTAGTTTCCTTTACTAAAGCTGTGTACTTCTCAAATAAATTCTTAACTACTTTAGTTTACTTCACTTTATCCTTTATTTTGAAAAGATGTCCTTCCGTTTATTTTCAGTACACAGAAAAGCAAATGGATTTTGTATGTTTGTTTTTAACCAGAATTTCACTAATATCATTTTAAATTCTTATATTTAGTGTTAAGATTTTGTTTTTCAAGATATATAAGAAACATCATTGACAATTATATATATTTGTCTTTTTTTGTGTTTACACCAATTACTTTATTTTCTAGATTAGAATTCAGCAAACTATGGCCCGCAGATAAAATCCAATTCTGTAAACTTTTTAAAAATAAATAATACTTTATTGGATCACTGCCACATCCATTTATTTGCATACCATCTAAGACTACTTCTATAGAACTATGGTAGAGTTCAGTAGTTGTAACTGAGACTGTATGACATCCAACCTTAAAATATTTACTATCTGACCCTTCAGAGAAAAACTTTATTCTAAATGCTCCAAATAATTTTTTTTTTTAGAAAAAGGAAAAAGAAGGTTTACTGTTTTGCTAGCAAAGGAGAAGCACAAGGGACTCCTGTCCCAAAGGCTGTGATTCTCTAAATTAAGAATTTAATTATATAGGTGAGAGTGAAAATGATCTTGTTCTTTCTTAATAATGGCCTTAAGGTTTTCCTATTAAGAGTAATAGGCATGTGCTATTGATTTTTCTAAGTACTCTATAATTAAGAAATTTATTCCTATTTTATTGAAAATTTCAAATACATAGTTAAGAAAAATATGTAAACAAAACAATGTTGGATTTTGCCTAATTTGCTTTAATATCTATTTTTAAAAGAATACCCTGATGTATAGCTCAACTGCCTTTTATGCCTCATTCCAATCTTAATGCTGTCTCAGAAAGGATAACCACTACTAGGATTTATATGAATCTATCCCACTGTTTGTGGTTTTGACACTTTATTTTTAATATTCAACTCCTTCCAATTTTTTCTTATGAAAACTTTCAAATATACAGGAAAGTTTAAAGAAGAACACAATGAGTACTCATATACTTTCCACTTATATTCCAAGAATTGTCAGTATTTTGTCATATGCTTATGACGTATTTTGTTATATAAGCTGTTACTTCATTATTTGAAGTAAATTGTAAACAAAGTAACACTTAATTCTCAATACTTAGGCATGCATACCATAATTCTATATTCACACCTAAGAAAATTACTTTTTTTTAATAGACTAGGATTGGGAAATATCTTTGAGAGAGAGAGAGAGAGAGAGAGAGAGAGAGAAAGAGAGAGAGAGAGAGAATTTCAATGTTTATTTTTCAGTTTTTGGCGTACACAACATCTTTGTTTGTATGTGGTGCTGAGGATTGAACCCGGGCCGCAGGCATGCCAGGCGAGCGCACTACCGCTTGAGCCACATCCCCAGCCCTAAGAAAATTACTAATTCCATAGTATCATCCAAAATCTAGTCCACACTGAAATTTCTCTATTTGTTCCTGAAATATATTTAAAAACTTGTCACCCCTAACAAGGATCTAATTAAGATTAAAGTATGGCATTTTGTAGTTATGTTTCTTTTTTCTCTTTATCTAGAAGAGTCCTATAACTAATTTTTTTTGGTAATATTGACTGAAGAGTCCCCGCCTATCGTGTAACACCATTGCATGTTCTGGATATGTCTGATGTTTTCCTTATTGTGTCATTTGACTTTACATTTTTTTCTGTCTCTCTGAGTCTGATAAGAGTCAGCTTAAACATTTTTGGTAGTAATGCTTCATAGTAATATTGTGAACTTTATATTTTACCAGATCAGGAAGTATATAACATCTCTACTCATGATGTTTAAACACTTGTTTAAAATTGTGACTGGTGGGCTGGGATTGTGGCTCAGTGGCAGAGGGCTTGCCTCACATGTAGGAGGCACTGGGCTTGATCCTCAGCACCACATAAAAATAAATAAATAAAATAAAGGTATTGTCCATCTACAACTAAAAACTATTTTTAAAAGTGAAAAATAAATAAATAAAAGATTGTGACTGTAAGTTAATAGGTAATCTGCAGCTGATATTTTCACATTGTGCAATATCACATTTCCCAAAAACATTTTACAAAATAACTTTAGTCTCCACTGATGATTCTTACCTGAATCAAATATTACACTGGAGAAGGCAAAATATGGGTTTTCTAATTCTATCATAATATTTATGATTATGAGTTATAATCTTCTAATAATAATAACATTACCTTCTCTCTCTCTCCTCTGACATTAAAAAATCCATGGCTTTTATTTATTTAATATATTTAAATTGACTATGTACTTTTGATACTCAGATTATTCCATATACTTATTAATTAACATTTTTCTATAGAGAACAGTTGTATTTCCTATCTTAAATACTTTAAAATATCAGTATGGATTTATAACTTCTAAAAAAATTTAGTATTGTACTTAATCTGTATAATTTTTCATTTTTATATTTAAAGTATCTGGGGGCATATCCTTAAATTTCAATATCTTTTGACATGTCGACAACAATTTTTGAGTACTTCCTTGCTTTCCAGCATGACAAGAGTTCAAGGTTTACCTTGTATTTTTCATGGCTTCAACAAGGAGTTAGGCACTCATTTTAGCAAGAAATGGAATTTTATATACCAAGATGTAGTCACAATGTGTACATATTACTTTGGACATAATTGCATTTAGAACTTTAAATATACAGGACTAGAAGGTGTGTATATGTGTATGTTTGTAATTTTTTAAATCTTGAATTCACACTTACATTTTTAATTCCAATCTAAAGCCTACAAGTTTTTCTTTACCTTCTCCTTTCTGTATTTGTACTCTAATCTTCAGTCTCAGTAACCTGAGAATTTGAGTTTGAAGAATGCATACATAATTTCCCTTTTATTCTATTTTTCCTGCCATATTTTCCACTGAGTATTTGTTGGAAAAATTAGGGCTCCCCATTCTGATAACCATTGCTTGCCCTAATGACTTCCCTTGCTTCCTCAAGTTCACAAATTGTTATATTGAAAATTCCTTCTCACAGTAGAGTGATAGTGAAAAGTTTGTGCTGGACACTTAGGAGACATATGATTTCATGCTGGTGAGCTTTTCTGTGATAATCTTACTCCCAGATGTATTCATTAGTAAATTAAAGTACAAAACTAATGGAAACCAAGTAGAAAACTCTTATTTAAGCAATAAGTGAGGAATAGACAATGGTAGTAGTTGCTGTTAAGGCTGAGGCTTTTAGGAAATTAGGAAGGAGATTAGTTTCCTACAGGGAAAGAGTGTAAAGGTAATGAAGAACACAGCAAGTTCACACTAATGTTAAAAGATTAACATGACTCTGTATTCCCCAAAGCCAGTGCTAAAAGTCTATCAAGATCATCAACAGCCAGAATACATATATGAACAGAACCGATCGCAATTAAGGACTCGTGGAATCCTTAAACGATCACCAAGCTCAGCAGAAAGAAAATCTATCAAATCACCTACTTCATTTGCTGAGCCTCAAGATGATGTGAAAAAAAAGCAGGTATGATACTGATACTTTTCATTTTAATATTGTACAGTGTCACTAAAATGCTTTTAACTCACAAAACAGGAGGTAAATCATTTTTAGAAGGTTGCATATGTGTTTGGGAAACATTTCTCAGTTCTTCCTACTTGAGGAAAACTTGGACAGTAGAGGAGAAACATGAAAGAAATTTTCAGCATATGCATAGTGTCTTTTATCTCTTTCATGCTAAAAAACAGTGTATTGAATGTTATATAATTACTTTAATTTTTTCATCATTTTTTTTTTTTTACCAAAAACGGGAATCCTTGAGGACTTGGGTGCCTGGCACTAAAATAGACACTGAGTCAGTTCAAAAGACAATGTTTGTAGCTGGTGAGAATTGCAGAGTGGGTAAGTTGCCTTGCAAGGCCAAATGTAGCTTAGAGGAGAAATTTATTAGAGCTCAGCTTTAATTGATTATCTATAGATAAAAAGAAAGAGAAATGGGAGAAAATGCAAAGACCATACCTATAGTAAAGATACCAATAGAGCCAAGATTTCTCTGAGCTTTTGGTTGGAGGACATTTTGATACTTGATTCAGGCATTGGGCTATAGTGCTAGAAATACCAAGTTGAAATTCTGTTCTTGAGAACTTCAGAGTTTGGAAGTGGATAGGTGGACAAGTGAACACTCAAGAACAGTAGGGTGTAATAATAATTGTTGCTCATTTAAGATACAAAATGATGAACTGAATGAAAGGAATACTTCCACCAAAAACCCCTGGTGACCAGGGGACAGTCAGTGGAGGAAAAGCCACCCTTGAGAGTTGTGCTAAGCTCAGAGGAATGAGTGGAAAGTTACTGAGATTGAGAAATTAGGAGAGATAGGGGTTTGGGGAGAATCCAGGTAGACAGGAGCTCACCATGGGTTTGAGTGAGGTCAGTCCAAGAGAAAGAAAACAGAAGAAGAATTATATAGAATTCTATAGCTTCAGTTAATAGGGGTTTTGTGAGGTGAAGAGAGACCTATCTTAAATACAGCCAGAAAAGATTGAATGCTCATAAACTAATTAACTTGACATAAAATGGGCTCCAAGGGCTTAAGTTTGAAAAGGAAGAAAAGAATAATTGTATGGATATCAGGGTTGCAAAGGAAGTTTGAAAGGACTGTTAGGTCCTGTTAGACTCTGCTTCCTGGTTGTATCATTCCAGGGAAGAATTCAATAAAGAGTTAGGGCTTACAGGAAAATGTGAAAAATAGATTCCGTGCAAAAGGAGAAAGTATTTATTATAAGGAGAAGGCAATTTTTCAGGTATTGACTTCTTACGATAAATTTAGAATGGAAATGCACAATGAAGATTTCCTAGAAGAGGTAGGAAGGAAGGGAGGGAGAGGAAGGAAAAGAGAAGAAATGAAAAGAAAAGGAGAGAGAAGAAGAGGAGAAAGAAAAAAAAAGAAAAGAGAGGAGAGAAGGCTTCTGGTAATTAAGGAAGATATTAGGCACATCCTATAGGTGTTCTATATTTTCTGAATAAATTCTTCCTTTGTTCCTCATCGTAACATATGTAACTGCTAAATCGACATTTTCCCACCATTACATAATTAGAAATAAGTCCTCAGATGAAAATGTGTAGTCCTGTTTCTAAAGAATGCAGTAAAACTTTTTTTAAAAAAGACACAATAAAGAAAATAAATGTATTTCTGTTAAAATGTTGATACTTTAATCTTACAAAAATATTAAAGTTGACTGTAGCCCTTGTTGAAACATTGAGATGATACACATTTTCCCTGATCTGGGTATCAGTTTTGACCTATTCTTTCACATCAAAGAACAGTGTCATTGCTGCCATCTCTGGCCAATAAGTAAAAGAAGCATATTTTATCTTTTGAGTTCAAAAATGTGTTTCTTTTAGCTCTGTTTGCTGGGTTTCTCCTCTCAAACTACTATTCAATCGGGTATATTTAACCAAAAATGGAGAATAACAATCCCTCTGAATATAAACTTTCTGGGAAAATTGTTCCACAGAGTTTGTGGTAATAAACTTTTACAGAAATAACATCCTCTATCAATTATGCAGAAAGCATTTAACAAAGCAGATCCACTATGGTTATTCTATTATCTTTAAACTAGTTACCCTTGTATTCTCAGAGATATAAGGTGATAACTTTTGGAGGTAGGGTCAAATTTCCTCAGACAAGGAAACTTTATGAAAGGAAAGAATGTGGCCAATGCCACCCCAAAGGGTTTTTGTTTTTGTTTTTTAAGGAACAAAAGGGTGTGAGTGGTACTGAAGACACAGATAATGAAACCCAAAGAGAAGAGCAAAGCTCAAATATGTGATTGTGACAAGGATGATACTTAGCCTTGCTGTTCCAAGTGTGGACAGTGGGCCTACAAGACTCACATTGCTTATGATCAGGTTAGAGGTATAGCATCGCAGGTTCCACCCCAGTGGTACTGAATCAGAATCTGCAGTTTAACAAATTATGTGCACGTTTATGTTTGAGAAGCACTGGCATTCAGAGCAGGCAATTATTTGTTACTAAAATAAAATCACTACAGCATGATTTCTAATACTGATTGTATCCACCCCTCACATTTATCATGAGTAGTTTATCATGAGTTATGATAACAGATGTCCAAGATTTCACTCCCTGGAAAACATCAAGGTGGTCAGAACAGCTGAGGAAGTTAAGTGGAGATGCTATAGCCAGGATTGAAGCAGAGCAACCAAGCAAGGAGAGTGGTGAGCTCTCCTGAACACCGGAGAGTTTATAGTATTTGGATGTAATAAACATGGAATAGAGAGGAGAAGCGAATGGGAGCTGACACTGGTGGGGGGGCTGTTTTGTGGGAATGGAGTGGGCATATGGATAGGGAGTACTGAGAAGGACAATAGTTTAAAATTTTTAAGTTTCAAAATATTTGACTTTAAGGGTAATATTTCATATTTTTCCTTTTTATCCGACAAAAACTCATGTTTTTTAATTGGCTTTGTTTAGATCCGTCGATCCTCTGAAGAGGCATTCGCTCCTTCTCCTCAAAAACAGCCTCGTACAGGTATTGGAAGAAGAGGTCTTTTTGGGAGTAGGTCATCAACTTACCCCACGTATATTTTCCAAGACCCGGAAGAAGTCATTAAAGCCAACATTCGTGATCCTTTGCAAATCATCAAAATAATACGTGAAAATGAAAATCTTGGATTTCTTTATATGATTCCTGCAGTGCCAAAGTCTTCCATTGAATACAATACATATAATCTAAAGTGAGTTCTTTTTATGAAGTAATTTATTCAGTATTAAACATTACAGATAAGAATATAAATATTATTCATAATTGATTAGATATTAATGATAAATGTGATAAAACAATTTTAATTATCAATGATAAATAAATCTTAATTACAATTCTGTTTTTCCCATTTATATTCCCTTTATCTATTTATAAAAATTAACTATTTTATGGAATACTACACTGTTGTACTTCTTATTTATTTATTTATATAATGTTATAACATCTATTTTAATGAGTTTTACTAACATTTTTGGTATTTTGTGACTAATGAGAATAGTAGATGACAATTTATAAACAGTAATGATACTTGATTCATTTATATGTCATCCCAGCTTCCCTTTATAGAGAAGAAATAAGGAATTTTTAAAATAAAATTAGCTTGATAACTTAGGGTATTCATAGAGATTAATAGTACATACATGCTTTGCTTCCATTGTTGCTTAACACACATTTTTTGTTGGTATAATTTGAACAGTCACATAATTGTGACTCTGATTTGCTTTAATGTTCAGCCTCATAGATGATAGTTGGTTAGAATACTTGAAAGATGATACTGGTTTTTCTCTGTTATTTAGTTGAGCTAATAGCAATTGTTAAAACAGTCTTCCTTGATGGTGATGATAGTTTAGTTTTGCCACCAAATTCCTTGATTTGCCTTTCCCATTCTCTGTTCTATTATTTCTCCTTACTCAGGGCTATAGTTTTGATTAAGTCAGATGACACTGAAGACAGTTTTCCTTCTGAGTTAAAGGAAAAGAAAATGTTCTAATCAAAATGTAAAATGGGAGATTTGTTGTAAATCTAAAATATTTTAATAAGAGTGAGAAATAATTTGTAGAAAGATCAAAGATCCTTACAAACATCCAATAAATTATTTTAAATTTACTGAGCACCCTCTCTGGAACAGGAACTCATTGAGGTGCCAGAGATGTATTAGTGAACCATTCAGATCAGAATTTTTGCCCTCAGGGAGCTTGCATCTCAACAGAGGAAGAAAATAATAAATATAATACATGAACAAATTGTGTAGAAAGCTAAAGGATCATAAATACTGTAGACAAAATCAAGTAGGATAATAGTGCTAGGTGAGAGGTTGTAAATTAATTGTGATGGTCAGCAAGGGCCTTATTGAGAAACAGGTATTAAAATAAGGACTTGAAGGAGATTTGAATTATGTGATTGTGCAGGGGAAGAACACTCCAGGCAGCAGGAAAATGGATGCAAACAAGGTGGGAGCATAGCTGGCATGTTCAAGGGAGCAAAGAAGAGGATGATATGCTTACAATATAGTGAAAGAGATTGGGGACGGATCACACAAGTTTTTATTTTATTTTATTTTTTTAGTTGTTGATGAATCTTTATTTATTTATATAGAGTGCTGTGAATCAAGCCCAGTGCCTTACACATGCTAGGCAAATGCTCTGCCACTGAGCCATAATCTCACTTTAGCTTCTACTGTGAGGGGAAAAAAATGGAGAGCCATTGAAGGATTTTTAATAAATAAGTGTCACATAGATTTGAATTATATTTTGAAAAGGATCATTCTGGCTAATGTGGAGAAAAGGCTTTGGGAAAGCATGTGTTAAATCAGGAAAAGTAAAAAATCAAAGCCTTTAATTATTCAAGTGAGAAATAGACCAGGTGGTAGTTTGTAGTCAAGTGGTGGAGATGTAGGACTGATTCTGGAATTTGAAGAGAAAAACCAACAAGATGCTTTTACAGATTACATATAGGGTAGAAAACTAGAGAAGAGTCCGGAATAACCTTAGTGACCCATTTGAGCAAGAGGAAAAGTAGAGTTGCTCTTAACTGAGACACAAATGACTAAATAGACAAGATTCATCAAGAGAAATAGCCATTTGAGTTTGAACATATTAGTTTTGAGATACCAAAGGGAAAAAATAAATGGGATGGTAGAAGAAAGAGATTTGAGATCAAGAGAGAAAGAAGGAAAATAGTCTTTTTAAAATTGAGAAAATTAACATAACTGAACTTAAGGCCCATAAAGGATCTTAAAAATAGTTTTAATGTTTAATTTGATATTTTAATTCCCATCAATAACTTACTGCTTTTTAAAAAAATCTCTTTTTTATTAAAGTATTTATTCTAATTTGTTATATATGATGGCAGAGTGCAATCCATTTCATATTACACATATAGAGCATAATTTTTCATGTCTCTGGTTGTACACAAAGTATTTTTCACACCATTCGTGTCTTCACACATATACTTAGGGTAATGATTTCTAATTCATTCCATCATTTTTCCCCATGCCCTCTCCCTTCCCCTCCATTCCCTTTGCCCTATCTAAAGTTCCTCCATTTCTCCCATGCTCCCCACCCCCCCATCACCTTATGAGTCAGCATCTTCATATCAAAGAAAACATTCGACCTTTGGTTTTTTGGAATTGGCTTACTTCACTTAGCATTATATTCTCTAACTCCATCTATTTACCTACAAATATAATGATTTTATTCTCTTTTAATGCTGAGTAATATTTGATTATATATACAAATATATATAATATATATAATCAAATATAATATATATATAATATATAATCAAATATAATATATATTATATATATATATTTTATATATATATATATATATATATATATACCAAAGTTTCTCTATTCATTCATCTACTGAAGAGCCATCTGGGTTGGTTCCATAATTTAGCTATTGTGAATTGTGCTGCTATAAACATTGATGTGGCCATACCTGTAGTTTGCTGTTTTTAAGTCCTTTGGGTATAAAACAAAGGAGTGGGATAGCTGTGTCAAATGGTGGTTCCATTTCAAGGTTTCCAAGGAATCTCCATACTGCTTTCCAGATTGGCTGCACCAATTTTCAGTCCCACCAGCAATGTATGAGTGTGCCTTTTTCCCCACATCCTCACCAACACTTATTGTTGATAGCTGCCATTCTGACTGGAGTGAGATGAAATCTTAGTTTTGATTTGCATTTCTCTAATTGCTATAAATGTTGAACATTTTTTTATATATTTGTTGATTGATTGAATATCCTCTTCTGCATAGTGTTTGTTCAGTTCCTTGGCCCATTTATTGATTGGGTTATTTGTTTTTATGATGTTGGTAGACTTAAGGTTTTTGAGCACTTTATATATCCTAGAGATTAGTGTTCTATCTGATGTGCTTGTGGTAAAGATTTGCTCCTATTCTGTAGGCTTCCTATTCACCTCACTGATAGTTTCTTTTGCTGATAAGAAGCTTTTTATTTTGAATCCATTGCATTTATTGATTCTTGGTTTTAATTCTTGCACTACAGGAGTCTTATTAAGGATGTTGGGACCTTATATGACATGATGGAGATTGGGGCCTACTTTTTCTTCCATTAGGTTCTAGGTCTCTGGTTTAAGTAGGTCCTTGATCTACTTTGAGTTAAGTTTTATGCAAGGTGAGAGGTAGAGGTTTAATTTCATTTTGTTACATGTGGATTTCCAGTTTTCCCAGCACCATTTGTTGAAGAGGCTATCTTTTCTGCAATATATATTTTTGGCACTTTTGTCTAATATGAGATAGCTATAATTATGTGGGTTTGTCTCTGTGTCCTCTATTCTGTACCATTGGTCTGTTTTGGTGCCAATACCATACTGTTTTTATTACTGTTGCTCCGTAGTATAGCGTAAGGTCTGGAATAGTAATGTCACCAGCTTCACTTTTCTTGCTAAGGATTGCTTTGGCTATTCTGGGTCTCTTATTTTTCCAGATGAATTTCATATTACTTTTTCTATTTCTATGAGGAATGTCATTGGGATTTTGATTGGAATTGCATTGAATCTGTGTAATTCTTTTGGTATTATGGTCATTTTGACAATATTAATTCTTCCTATCCAAGAACAAGGTAGATCTCTCCAACTTCTAAGGCCTTCTTTAAGTTCTTTCTTTATTGTTCTGTAGTTTTTGTTGTAGAGATCTTTCACCTCTTTCTTTAAGTCGATTCCCAAGTATTTTATTTTTTTTAGGTTTTGTAAATGGGATGGTTTTCCTTGTTTCTGAGGATTTGTCACTGATGTACAGAAATTCCTTTGATTTATGGGTGTTGATTTTATATCCTGCTACTTTGCTGAATTCATTTATTAGTTCTAGAAGATTTAGGGTGGAATTATTCTAGGTATAGAATTACATCGTCAGCAAATAAATGGTAATTTGAGTTCTTCTTTTCCTATCCATATCCCTTTAATTTATTTTATCTGTCTAATTGCTTTGTCTAGAGTTTCAAGAACTGTGTTAAGTAGAAGTGGTAAAAGAGGGTGTCCCTATCTTGTTCTCAATTTTCTCCATTTTGAATGATGTTAGCCATAGATAGCTTTTACAATGTTGAGATATGTTCCTGATATCCCTTGTTTTTCTAGTGTTTTGAACATGAAGAGGTGATGTATTTTATCACATGATTTCTCTGCATCTATTGAGATGATCATATGATTTTTATCTGAGGCTATTGGTGTGATGAATTATATTTATTGATTTTCATATGTTGAACCAATCTTCCATCCCTGGGATAAACTCTACTTAATCATGGTGCCTATCTTTTGATATGTTTTTGTATTTGATTTGTCAGAATTTTATTGAGAATTTTTGCATCTATATTCCTTAAAGATATTGGTCTGAAGTTTTCTTTCTTTGAAATGTCTTTGTCTGATTTTGGAATCAGGGTGATATTGGCTCCATAGAATGTGTTTGGAAGTGTTCCCTCTTTTTCTATATCATGAAATAGTTTGAGGAGTATTGGTGTTAGCTCTTCTGTAAAGGTCTTGATTTGTATCCATCTGGTCCTGGACTTTTCTTGGTTGGTAGACTTTTGATGGTGTCATCTATTTCCTTGCTTGAAATTGATCTGGTTAAATTGTGCATATGATCCTTATTTAGTTTGGGCCTATCATATGCCTCTAGAAATTTGTCGATGCCTTTGATATTTTCTATTTTCTTGAAGTACAAATTTTCAAAATAATTTTTAATTATCTTCTGTATTTCTGTAGTGTCCATTGTGATATTTCCTTTTTCATTACGAATGTTAGTAATTTCAGTTTTCTCTCTCCTTCTGTTCGTTAGCATGGCTAATGGTTTGTCAATTTTATTTATTTTTTTTAAAGAACCAACTTCTTGTTTTGTCAATTTTTTCAATTGTTTGTTTTGTATCATTGATTTCAGCTCTGATTTTAATTATTTCCTATCTTCTACTGCTTTTGGTGTTGATTTGTTCTTCTTTTTCTAGGACTTTGAGATGTAATGTGAGGTCATTTATTTGTTATGAACTAATTAATGAACTCTATGCAATGAACTTTACGCTTAGAACTGCCTGAATAGTGTTCCAGAGATTTCGATATGTGTATCAATATTCTCATTTACCTCTAAGAATTTTTAAATCTTCTCCTTGATATCTTTTGCAACCCATTGTTCATTCAGTAGCATATTATTTAGTCTCCAGGTGTTCGAGTAGCTTTTATTTTTTATTTTATCATTGATTTCTAATTTCATTCCATTGTGGTCTTATAGCATGCAGGGTAGCATCTCTACTTTTTTATATTTACTCGGAATTACTTTGTGGCATAATATATGGTCTATTTTAGAGAAGGATCCATGTGCTGCTGAGAAGAAAGTATATAAAATATTCTATATATATCATTTAAGTCTAAGTTATTGATTGTATTATTGAGTTCTATAGTTTATTTAGCTTTTGTTTGGAAGATTTAGCCACCAGTGAAAGAAGTGCATTAAAGTCACCCAGAATTATTGTGTTGTGGTCTATTTGACTCTTGAAATCTCAGGTTTGATTTATGAACAAAGATACTCCATTGTTTGGGGTAGATATATTTATATCTGTTATGTCTTGTTGATGTATGGTTCCCTTACACAGTGTAAAATATCCATCTTTATTCCTTTTGATTAACTTTGGCTTAAAGTCTACTTTATTTGATATGAGAATGGAAACCCCTGCTTGTTTACACAGACCATGGGAATGGTACATTTTATCCCAATCTTTCACCTTCAGTCTGTGAATATCTTTTCCTATGAGGCGAGTCCCTTGAAGGCATCATATTGTTGGGTCTTTTTTTTTAATCCAATACTAGTCTATGTCTTTGATTAGTCAGTTTATGCCATTAATTTTGAGGGTTATTATTGAGGCATTATTTGTATTTCTGGTCATTTTTGTTTATTTTTGGTATTTAACTTGACTTAGTTTCTCCTTTGGTTGGCTTTTCCTTTATTGTAGTTCTTTCCTTTGCAGATTTTCATTGTTGTTTTTCATTTCCTCCTTGTGAAATATTTTGCCAAGAATATTCTGTAGTGCAGGCTTTCTTGCTATAAATTCCTTTAGCTTTTATTTATCATGGAAGATTTTTATTTCATCAACAAATCTGAAGCTTAATTTTGCTGGATATAAGATTCTTGGTTGGCATCCATTATCTTTTAGAGCTTGGTATATGTTGTTCCAGGATCTCCTGGCTTTGAGGGTTTGGGTTGAAAAATCTGCTGAGATTCAAATTGGTCTTCCCTTATATGTAATCTGATTTTTCTCTCTTTTGGCCTTTAAAATTCTATCTTTATTCTGAATGCTAATCATTTTCATTATAATGTTTCTTGGTATAGATCTGTTGTAATTTTGTACATTTGGTGTCCTACAGGCCTCTTGTATTTGATTTTTCAATTCGTTCTTCATGCTTGGGAAATTTTCTGATATTATTTCATTGAAGAGATTGCACATTCCTTTGGTTTGAATCTCTGATACTTCCTCTGTCCCAATAAATCTTAAATTTGGTCTTTTGATGTTATCCCATAATTTTTAGATGTTCTGTTTATGATTTCCTGCCATCTTCACTGTGAGATCAACTTTTTTTAATATTTATTTTTTAGTTTTTAGGTAGACACAATGTCTTTATTTTATTTTTTTGTGATGCTGACAATTGAACCTAGTGCCTCACACATGTTAGGCGAGTGCACTACTACTTGAGCCATATCCCCAGCCCTGTGAGGTCAGTTTTATTTTCAAGATTGTATATTTTGTCTTCATTGTCTGAGATCCTGTCTTCCAAGTGATCTAGTTGGTTTGTGATGCTTTCAAATTGAGTTTTTTTTATTTGGCTTATTGTTTCTTTTATTTCAAGGATTTCTGTTTGTTTGTTTGTTTGTTTTTCAGAATCTCTATCTCTTTCTTAAAGTAATTTCTTGTTACCTGTATTTGTTCTCTTATCTCTTTGTTGGAGTGATTGAGTTTTGCCTGTGTCTTCTCACTTAGGTCATTCTTTAATTCCCAGACCATTTTAATTATGTATATTCTGAACTCTTTCTCTGACATTTCATCTACTATGCTATCTGTGGATTCTATTGTTGCAGTATCTTGGTTTGTTTGGAGCACTTTCCTCCCTTGTTTTTTCATGATGTCTATGTGTCTTCCTCTCTTGCAGTGTAGATCAGAGGTATTACAGCTTTTGCCCTATTGTCTTATAGTGTCCCTGCAGGTTACAAATAATCACCTTTAAGGAGGAGATCAATATTACAGCACTCAGTATATCTGATAGTACAGCCATAGATCAGTCATCTTCTATTTTTACATTTACAGTTTTGTTGCTATAATCAGAAATGGTGAGTTTGGTTATCTTCTACCATATAGTCAATAGGTTTGCATAATGGTTTATAGTTTCTAATGGTGAGAGGATCTGGGGAGTTGGTTGAGATGTTTATGAGGGTAGTTTGTGAAAATATAGAGGTATTAGATTATATGACTAATGAGAGGGTAATCATAAGAAGTTGGCTGTTAGTAGGAGAAACAAGAGAGAGGCAACCCATGTAAGATTCCCTGTTACCTCAGCAACAGGATAACTGTTAGCACCCCTAGTAAAGATACCTCTGATGTACCCAGGGCCACTGGGACCTTGGTGACGTATTACCAGGTCCTTATTGTTGTCCTTAGCGGTGATATCCTAGTTTCCTGGCAGCAGTAGCTTCAAGCCTATACGTACCCTGATATGGAGCCACGCTTTAGTGAATAAGGAACCCAGAGTGCGGGCGCCTCTCCGAAAGGGCCACTGGACCGCCCAGAGCTGGGGCAGGCCTCTCTGGGTCACCCTTAAAATATTTCTTTGTTAGTTCTTGGAAAGGGAAGTTTTAGATCTTAAGACTAATCATTTATTTGCTGATTTTAAAACCATATTTCTTGAATCATATATAAAAAGGTTTTCATAGTTTTGTCTTCTGAAAAAAACTTTATTTATTTTTATCATTCTTTTTTAAACAATATTTTGCTTTAGCTGTAGTTGGACACAATATCTTTATTTTATTTTTATGTGGTGTTAAGGATGGAACACAAGGCCTCGCCCATGCTAAGCGTGTGCTTGACTGCTAAGCCACAACTCCAGATGGTCATTCTTTTTTAATTTGTTCTAATTAGTTATACCTGACAGTATAATGAATTTTGACACATCCTATATAAATAGAGTATAACTTCTCATTCTTCTGCTTGTACATGATATAGAATCACACAGTTGTGTAATCATATATGCACATTGGGTAATAATGTTCAATTCATTCTACTATTGTTCCTACCCCCATAACCCTCCAATCCCTTCATTGCCCTCTGCCTAATCTAAAGTACCTCTATTCTCCCCTAGCCACCCTCCTTATTGTGAATTAGCATCTGCATATCAAAGAAAACATTTGGCCTTTGGTTCTTAGGGACTGACTTATTTCACTTAGCATAATGGTCTCCAATTCCATCTATTTACTGGCAAATGCCATCATTTAATTCTTCTTTCAGATTGAGTAATATTCCATTGTAAATATATACCACATTTTTTTATCCATCATCTGTTGAAGGACAGATGGTTGGTTCCATAGTTTAGCTATTGTGAGTTGAGCTGCTATAAACATGGATGTGGGTGCATCACTGTAGTATGCTGATTTTAAGTGCTTGGGATATAAACCAAGGAGTGGGATAACTGGGTCAAGTGGTGGTTCCATTCCAAGTTTTCTGAGGCATCTCCATACTGCTTTCCATAATGGTTGCACCAATTTGCAGTCCCATCAACAATGTATGCGTAAACCTTTTTCCCCAAATTCTTGCCAACATTTATTGTTGTTTGTATTCTTGATCATTGCCATTCCAGCTAGAGTGAGATGAAATCTTAGAGTAGTTTTGATTTGCATTTTTCTTATTGCCAGAGATATTGAACATTTTTTATATATTTGTTGATCAATTGGATTTTTTCTGTGAAGTGTCTGTTCAATTCCTTGGCCCATTTATTGATTGGTTTATTTGTTTTTTCTTGCGTTAATTTTTTTTAGTTCTTTATATATCCTGGAGATGAATGCTACTAAAAGTGTTATAAGATTTAATGCAATTCCTATTAAAATACCAATGACATTCTTTAGAAAATTAGAAAAAGCAATTATGAAGTTCATTTGGAAAAATAAGAGACCCAGAATAGCCAAAGCAATCCTTAGCAAGAAGAGTGAAGCAGGAGGTATCATAATATCAGACCTTAAACTATACTACAGAGATATAGTAACAAAACTGTCATGATATTGGCACCAAAACAGTCACATAGACCAATGGAACAGAATAGAAGACACAGAGGAAAAACCCCAAATAAATACAAATATCTCATTCTAGTCAAATGCACCAAAACATGCATTAGAGAAAAGATAGCCTCTTCAACAAATGGTGCTAGAAAAACTGGAAATTCGTATGTAGCAAAATGAAATTAAACCCATTTCTCTCACCCTGCATAAAAATCAATTCAAAGTGTGTCAAAGACTTAAGCACTAGAATAGATTCCCTGTGCCTAGTAGAAGAACAAGTAGGCCCAAATCTTCACCATTTCAGCCTAGGAATTGACTTCCTTAATAACACTCCTAAAGCTCAAGAAATAAAATCAAGTATCAACAAATGGGTTGGATTCAAACTAAAAAGATTCTTCTCAGCAAAGGAAACCATCAATAACATAAAGAGAGAGCCTACAGAATGGGAGAAAATCTTTGCCACAGGAAAAAAGAAAACATTATTTAATAAGCCAGCTATGAAGGAATGTTATTTAGAATGTTCATTCCCTATAATGTGAAGAATCAAATTTACCAAATGTAAAATGGATTCTACTTTTACCAGCACAAGATGAAGTATTGAATAGGAAGCAGAAAACTGTGTTTTTGTTCAATTCTGGAGATTTATTGTATTACTAGACTACTGAGCATATCTACTAGGAGAATGAGTTGGTATCATTTTTGACTGATTGGGGTAATGCTAATAAAGACAATTTCTATGATCTAGGTGTTTTGCTTAAGGGATATGCCTTAGAAATGTATTTAGTATTTTTCATAGATAACCTTATCAAAATTTTTCATTTTTAGTTATACATGGGAGTAGAGTCCATTTTGATATAATTATACAAGCATGGAATATATCTTATTCCAATTAGGACTCCTTTATTGTGTTTGTCCATAATAATAATGTGATATATTCATATATGTACATAGGAGAGTTATGTCCATTACACTCTTTCCTTTTCTTATCACCCCTCATTTTCCTTTATTCTCCTTTGTTTAATCCACTGAACTTCTGTTTTCCCCTCCTCCTACCCTTTATTGTGTGTTATCTTCCACATATCAGAGAAACACTTGACACTTGTTTTTTGGGGACTGGCTTATTTCACTTAGAATGATCACCTCCAGTTACATCTATTTACTAGCAAATTTCATAAAGCCATTCTCCTTAATGGCTGAGAAATACTCTGTTGTGTATATAGACCACATTTTTTTTATCCATTCGGGTATTAAAGGGCACCTTGGTTGGCTTTATATCTTAGTTGTTGTGTATTTTGCTGCTATAAACATTGATGTGGCTGTGTCATTGTAATATGCTGATTTTATATCCTTTGGACATATATCAAGGAGTGGGATAGCTGGGTCAAATGAGGTTCCATTCCTAGTTTTCTGAGGAATCTCCATACTGCTTTTCCAGAGTGATTCCGCCAATTTTCAGTCTCACCAACAATGCATATATGTATTATTGTCCCAACATCCTTGCCAAAATTTATTTTTACTTGTAACTTTAATAATTGATATTCGGGCCAGAGTAACATGGAATCTCAATGTAGTTCAATTTGCATATCCCTAGTGGCTAGAAATGTTGAACACTTTTTTCATATATTTGTTGACTCTCTGTGTTTCTTCTTTTGAGAAGTGTCAATTTAGTTCCTTTGCCCATTTATTGAGTCAGTTCTTTGTGGTTTTGGTATTACGCTTTTTCTTTGTATATCCTGAAAATTAATGACCTATCTCCAGTGTAGGTAACTAAGATATTTTCCCATTCTGTAGGCTCTCTCTTCATGTTTTTGATCATTTATTTTGCTGTGAAAAAGCTTTTTAGTTGATGTTATCCCATTTATTAATTTTTTATTTTAATTCTTGCTCATAAGAGGCTTGTTAAGGAAGTTGGTTCCTGAGCTGATATTTTGGAGTGTTAGACTTACATTTTCTTCTAGTGTGTGCAGGGGTTCTGGACTAATTTCTAGGTCTTTGATCCACTTTGAGTTGATTTTTGTGCAGAGTGAGAGATAGGCATTAAATTTTCATCCTACTATATTTGGATTTCCAGTTTTCCCAGAACAATTTATTGAAGAGGGTATTTTTTCCCCAATATATTTTATTGGCACCTTTGTCTAGTATGAGATAACTATGATTTTGTGGGTTTGTCTCTGTGTCTTTTATTCTGTTCCATTGGTCTTCATGCCTGTTTTGGTGCCAATACCATGCTGTGTTTTTACTATAGCTCTGTAGAATAATTTAGGGTTTGGTATTGTGATGCTTCCTGCTTCACTTCTCTTGATAAAGATTGCTTTAGCTATTCTCTTATTTTTCCAAATGAATTGCATGACTGATTTTCTGTTTCTACGAAGAATGTCATTGGAATTTGGTGGTAATTGCATTGAATCTGTATAGCACTTTTGGTATTGTGGCCATTTTGATAATATTAATTCTGCCTATCCAAGAACATGGGAGGTCTTTCTATCTCCTATGGTCCTTCTTCAATTTCTTCCTTTAGTGTTCCATAGTTTTCACTGTAGAGGTCCTTCTCTTCTTTTGTTAGATTGATTTCCAGGTTTTTTTTTTTTTTTTAATCTATTGTGAATGGGATGGTTTTCCTAATTTCTCTCTCAGATAATTCATCATTTGAGTATAGGAACACAATTGATTTATGGGTGTTAATTTTGTATCCTGATACTTTGCTGCATTCATTTATGAGTACTAGAAGTTTCCTGGTATAGTTTTTTGAGTCTTCTAAGTAGAGAATTATGTCCTCAGCAAAGAGATAGTTTGAGCTCTTCTTTTCCAATTCTTATTTCTTTACTTTCTTTCTTTTGCCTAACTGCTCTGACTAGAGTTTCAAGGATTATGTTGAATAGAAATGGTGAAAGAGAGCAGCCTTGTCTTGTTCCTGTTTTTAGAAGAAATGCTTTCAGTTTTTCTCCGTTTGGAATTATGGCCTTGGGTTTGTCATACATAGCTTTTACAATGCTGAGTTGTGCTCCATCCATCATTTTTTGTAGTGTTTTAAACATGAATGGATGCTTGTGTTTTGCCAATGCTTTTCTGAACCTATTGAGATAATCATGTGATTCTTGTCTTTAACTGTTTATGTGATGAATTACATTTACTGATTTCTGTATGTTGAACCAACCTTGTATACCTGGGATGAAACCCTCTTAGTTCAGGGTGCACATCTTTTTAATATATTTTTGTATGGGATTTGCCAGCATTTTATTAAGAATTTTTGCATCTATGTGTTCATCAGAGATATTGGTTTAGTTTTGGTATCAGGGTGATATTAGCTTCATAGATCGAGTTTAGAAGGGTTCCCTCCTTTTCTATTTCATAGAACAATTTGAGGAGGATTGGTATTAGTTCTTAAAAGGTTTGGTAGAATTCAGCTGAGAATGCTTCCAGTCTTGGGCTTTTCTTTGTTGGTAGGTTTTTGTTACCTTCTTCAATTTCATTACTTGGAATTTATGTGTTTAGAGTTTCTATACCTTCCTGGTTCAATTTTGGTAGGTCCTCTGTCTCTAGAAATTTGTCGATGTCTTCAGTATTTTCTATTTTAATGCAGTATAAATTTTCAAAATAGTTTCTGATAATCCTCTATTTCAGTAGTGTCTGTGGTGATACTTCCTTTTTCACCACAATTTTAATAATTTGAGTCTTCCCTCTGTCCTGTGGTTAGCTTGGCTAAGAGTTTATCAGTTTTGTTTGTTTTTTCAAATAACCAACTTTTTCACTGATTTTTTAAATTGTTCTTTGAGTCTCAATTTAATTGATTTGGGCTCTGTTCTTAATTATTTTTTGTTTTGGCATTGAATTATTTTTTTCTTTTTCTAGGACCTCTTATCAAAATATCTTTAAGGGAAGAACACAATATTGGAATTTTAGGCCAATTAAAATCTAGTGGAAATAGGAAATGTTTCTTACTCTTTCCAAATTTGCTGATTGAAGAAAAATAATTGATTATGTGTTAATAGGCATACTCATCCAAAATTATCTGTAAATGTAAAATTTGAGGAGATACTTTTTAATTCAAATGCAACCAAGAGTTGCTAAGAATTTTACTACCATAATAGAAGTTTTTGAACTTGCAGCTTTAGAACATAGTGTACTTGTCAACATAGGTATCAGATTCAATGCTAAAAGAAGACTTGAGTGAAATGATCAAGGAATTCTGGATCTATAAATTGTCCAGAGATCCACAATTATGAAACTGACATTGCAGTTATATGCTGCTCATTTCCAATTACAAAATCGTCACTTTTCTTTTATTAAAAAAACAAATGATAAGACTGGGAAAAGGAACCAGCTGAGTGTTAACTCTCATCTATGGCTCATACTACTCTTCATTGAGCTAGTAAAAGAGAACCTTGTTATTAATTTTAAGCTATTATGGCTGATATTTATTATTTTCAAATTTGTGATGAGACATTTATAAAATTTAGATAAGGTTTATGGCCTGAATAAGTGCTGAATGCTCACTAAGTTGTCCTCAAATGCTGAATGAGTAGTGTTAAGTATGGAGTGCCCAAGGAAGGCACTTGAACCAGAAAAAAATGAGTACTGATTTACCTAAGTTATTTATGGAGACCAAATTTATTTTTTAAATTACAATTATTCAGAAATTTACCACAGCTGATATTTTTTCCTTATATCCATATGCCTACCTGGTTAAAGTTCCTGAATTCAGAAAGTATTTTTGTAGGTAAGACTACATGGACCCTTCTGCCAGAGATTAGCGTTGTGATGAGAACATGGTACCCTGTCCGTTTCCTGTGGAATCATCCCAAATAATTTGATTCTACTGAGACAGTAGACCCTGCCCTTAGAATCCTAAAACAAGTTCAATTTATCAGCAAAATTCTGTGTTTTGTGTGCAAGAAAAACAAGAAGGAAATTCTTGTTTAATTTTGATTTTTATTTTGTTTGCTCTTTCATCAGTCTTCCTATTAATAGAGATACACAAACATACATATGTATATTTATATGACATTGCTGTTATTTTCATATTATTATTTAGTAGTAGGTGTTCCTTAAAAGTAAATAAATGTTTCTGATTATTTTTTTCAGCTCTTTTCTTTCTCTCATTTGGTTTTTGATGTCATAAGCTAGACAAAAGTCTGAATCTTAATTGAATTTCAGAATTGATTGCTTTTAAAAATTAAAAAACAAATTTTCAAAACATAATTTGTAAACATAATCTAATAGTTTGGAAAAAGAACAATGTAGGCCTTTGTAATTTTTAAAATGTTTTTGTCCATTCAAAAGCATAAATAATAATTATATTTTAATTTTTTCTTAATTTTATTTAAAAAAAATAGTTGTAGATAGACACAATACCTGTATTTTATTTATTTATTTTTATGCAGTGCTAAGGATTGAATATAGTGCCTCACATGTGAGAGGCAAACGAGCCCTCACTGAGCCACAACCCCAGCCCAATTTTAGCTTTTAATGACCTTTGTATCTCAATGCTTTACCACATCCTTGAGTTTTCAAAATACTTTAAACAATTTTAAATGCGAATTACATAAAATATTTTTAGAAGTTCATTTTTATGACACTATTGTGGTCTATAGTTCTTTCAAATACTTTATGATTAAATGGATTTTATTTTCACAAACATTTATCTTTCCATTTACCATATTGAACAAATTTTTATTAAAGCTGGAATATTAATAGATATATAAGGCAAACAGTAGTTTAAAAATATTTAAAATTATATAATATAATTAGAATTATCTCAAACTTGGTTTTTCTAGTAGCTGATGGATACATATCTATGTAGTGCCTCACCTCACTATTATTTCAGTTAGATAAGTCCATATTTTGCTCTTTTATTCATAGAAATATAAACTTGGTCACCCCAGTAAGGGTATTAAGGCAGCCACATTAGGGTACTAATGTCAATGAGTGAGTACTGCAACATGACGCTATCAACACTAACTCTAGGGTATACTATCTCAGTAGGATCAAATTATTTGGGATGATTCCACAGGAAACTGGCAGGGGCTGTGCTGTGTTCTCACCACAATGCTGATCTCTGGCAGAAGGGGCCATATAGTCTTACCTACAAAGATATTTTTTGAATTCAGGAACTTTAACCAGATATGAGTATAAGGAAAAAATATCAACTGTGGTAAATTTATGAATAATTGTAATTAAAAAAAATTGGTCTCCATAAATAACTTGGGCACATCAGTACTCATTTTTTCTGGTTCAAGTGCCTTCCTTGGGCACTCCATACTTAATACTACTCATTCAGCACCTGAGGACCACTTAGTTCTAAATGTTTTATATATGTATTAACTGATTTAATCTTCATAGCAATTCTATAGTATAGGTAGAATTAAAAAATTCATTTTACAAATGATGCAACATTTGAAGCCCAAATATGTTTAACATTTACAGTTAGTGAATCAAATAGTGGAACTTTAGAATTCAAGCTGTCATATACTACGCCTAATATACTAAGCCTCATGATAACAACTACTCTTGACATTTGTGCTGCACGTACTATATTAGGCATTGTACTTAGTGCTTTTGGACATTAATTTTATTTCATCCTCATAAGGGCATCATTAGAAAGGCATTATCCTCAGCTGAAAGAAAAGAGGTCTATATACACTAAGGAATTTACTACTTGATGTTGTTTTGTGATTTGCACATAGGAAATTTAGAATAATGTCTGATACTGTCTTCCAATTCTATGACTTACTACTCTTTCCAATGTCAATTTTAAAGCTATTAGAATTTAATGGCTAGGTCAGACTATATGACAGACCCCTCCCCAGATACCAAGCATCTCTAAGGCCCATGGAAAGCCATGAAAGAGGACACCATATCTCACACTTCAGTGTTTCTCAGTGCATTTTTTCTAGGAACATTAGACCTAAATTACATTAATAGGTATATGTTAAAAAAATGTCTTCTTTGATTATATAAATTGGAAAAACATTTAGTTGAATCAGAGTTTGAGATTAGGAACCTAAGGAAATAATTATATATGGTGGACTGTTAAGACTATGTAAAGTCTCCTCTGAGCTCAGAGTAGATTGGAGTTAATTCTTTGATTTTTTTTTTAACAAACACTTTCTAAGTGATTAAGTTGATACCCAAAGTATTTCTAAATCTGATATGTTAAAAGTATTTTTAAACAACTTTTTAAATTTCAAACTAAAGCTATTCTATCCTTTAAGATAGATTGCATTTTTAGTGGACTAGAATAGATAATACAGAGAGTCATCAGCTTGACATATTCTCATATGGCAGCATTCTGGTTTCCATGTGAAGTTATAATTATTTTTAAAAACTCTAATATGAGGTTTAAATATTATATATTAATAGATCATTTTGAAGACGTCAGAAACTTCACAAAGTTGTCTAATACAATGACAGCTTTCTTAGGCTAGAACATGAGGAAACTGAAATCTAATAAATATAATGTTGGTCAGCAGAGACTCTGTAGGCCTTTAGATTTTCATTTGTGAATGTTAAAGATCTTTGTCTCCAAATTGTCTTTCTATATTTCTTTCATATTCTCTCTCTCTCTCTCTCTCTCTCTCTCTCTCTCTGTCTCTCTCTCTCTCTCTCTCTCTCTCTCTCTCTCTCTCTCTCAAAATACACACACACACACATTCTGATACTGCCCTGGAGCTATGACAACTTATTGGATGATAGCTTCCTTTCATTAAAAAAAATGGAAGAATCTATAGTAGCATTTCTAAGCTTTAACTCTACCCCCAGTGATTTATTTAATTGGTTTGTGGTGGAACGTGACCAACAAACAGTATGTCTTTAAAACTCATCAGATGGTTCCATTATTCAACCAGAGTTTAACCCTATAGACCCAGAACAGTAAGTTCTCAAGCAAGTCCCAAAGGACTTGCTAAATCACAGATTATTAAGTCCCCAGAATGTCTATAGATTTGGGAGGAGGTCTGGAAATCTGCTATTCCCACATAATGCTGATGCTGCTCTTCAAAGAACCATCTTCTTCTTTTTTTTAATATTTATTTCTTAGTTTTTGGCGGACACAACATCTTTGTTTGTATATGGTGCTGAGGATCGAACCCAGGCTGCACGCATGCCAGGCTACCGCTTGAGCCACATCCCCAGCCCCCAAAGAACCATCTTCTGAGAATCGTTTTCCCAGATCACTCTCTTCTGTTGAAACTTTACAATTTCCTTTTAGTTGTGTGTTTCTTTAATTTGTAGGTATAAAGGAATTTTTATCAGATAATTTATTATCTTTGATTAATCAAACCAGAAGTAAAGCAAGCATTTATCTTCCCTAGTTTATGTAAAATCTAGACTCATATTGAATCATGGTGTTGACTATCATGAAACAAAACTCATTTCTTCCCAGGCATGTGTTTTCTTACTTTCATCCAATAAATAGATTCAAATCACATCAATTAAAGCTGTGTAATAATGAAACTAGAGAACTTGAAATTGCAGAGGGCGACAGGAGCTTATCTAATTAAGCAGGAATTACTCTTCCTACTTGTAGAAATCAGAAACTTGAAAGAGGTGGAAGGAGGAAATAGTGAACAGACATATGCATGCATTCACATATGACCAACGATGGACATGATAAAAAACCAGCCTGATGAAAATGGGCGATTTGTGCCCACTGAGAAGCAACTAATGTGAAACAGGAGAATGCCACAAACATCTGGCACAATAATTAGGATTTAACAACACAAGCAATCAGAGGTTATTCAAAGTTCCTGAGCAGAAGGGTCACATGAGGCAAACCATGTTTCTTTCAGCTTTATTGGTCTAGCGGACTGGTTTAAAGATAAACAGAAGTATTTCCCATCACTGCAGGGTATAATAGAGCTGCTGCCTGAAATGACAGATCGCAATAAAGTTTTATTGTCTTGCAAAAAGTCAAAAGAATTAACTCCCAGAGAAGACTTCCAGTAGGTAATCACTTTGATTTGTACATGAAATGAAAAATAATAGGACAATTTATGATTTACCACAAGAGCCAGGTAATTTTCTCACTCCATTGGATTCTTTCAAACAAGACACACAAGTTGACTTAAAGATGACTTAAAGTTTCATATCAGATTGATAGAGATTGTATAGTAAAATCATTAGACAAGGGACCCCTTGATCCTGCATTGGACAACAAATCATAACAGATATTTTTTCTAGTTTGAAGACAGTATAGTTAAATGTAATTTTATTAAAGATCTTTTTCTTAGCCTGATTCATTATCTAGCCAAGGATCTCTGTTTAGGTAAATGTATCATAAAGTCATCTTTTTTTTTTAGCAGCAAAGTAGGAATTTTATTCTTGAATTTTTTTTAAGTTCTCTCTTCAAGTTTTAGGGGAAGATCAATGTTTCTGATTATCTTGTCAAAGAGAGGACTAGCAGAACAAACATCCAAATCGACTATCCAGGAGGCAGCTGAAGTTGGAATTCTGAATGCCAAGAAATGCTGAATGGGCAGTCACCATTATAAGTGGTGGTTCAACTCCAGAAACTTCTGAGTGCTCTGAGGCAGAGCATATACAGCAAAGCACCAAAATCCAACAGGGTCAAGGAAAAGCTTTCTACACACAAGAGGGAAGTTCTGCACAACTTCAGTTACAGAGGAAAGGTAGTCAGAAGACTAGGAGAGTTAGAAAACAACAACAACAACTTCTCTTTGGAAGAAAGCATAAGATATATACCTAGGAAGGAAAGCATAGTATGTAGATTTTTAAATGACAGTATGAAATAGAGATCAGGTTGTTAGTTCTGTTTTTGTTGTTGTTTCTTTCTTTTTAGATACAGTTTTGTGGTTACAAACTTTGTACATTAAAATCACCCAGGCAGCTTGTTAATCAGGAGTCTCACAATACATGAAGATTCTGCGTTTGACCCAGACATCTAGATTCTTAATAAATATTCCAGATGATTTTGATATTGATGAGCTAATCTTTGAAAAAGACTCACATGTGTTCATTTACTGTGTTAACAGTAGAGGTGTGTAGAGGGGAAAAAGCATAGGGGTTTGAGAATGAATTTCTTAGAAGAAAGAAAAATACAAATAAAATAATTTCTAAGTGGCATTGAGGGCCAACAAATTGAAATTCAACATCAGGGATCACATTTGCTGCCTTCTAGCAGGGCTGTCAGTAGAAGATGAACCACATAGAGCAAGTGTTCCAGACTTGAATCAAGGGGTTGGTCAGCTATTCTAGTTTCTAGGTTGGTTTGATGTCTGATGTTAATGAAACATCTGAAGTTGATTATAATTTCACTGGCAAGTGTTACGTTTTGAAGTTTAACATTTTGAAGAGAATCACTCCAAGAATGTTCTATTTATATCTTTAGCTATTGAACAGGGAAAAAAGGAAAAAATTTTGATGTTTTCCATGTATCTTACTTACAGCATCAGTTTCTGGTGTGAGTTAATTAGAACACATAAAAAAGTCAGTTAATGGGGTCAGGTAAAAGCAAAAGAGGTTTTCCATTGCAGTTCTGAAATAGGAGAATAACCTTAAAGTTAGTTATCAGCTCCCTCCCACACCCCACTGTACCACTGCCCCTCGGTTTTCTTTGTGGGCTCACATGAATAGCTCTTGGGTTTGCTTTTGTTTTGGTTCTGTATGTCACAATTTACAAAAATATTCTTACTGTTTTATTAATTATTTTTTAATTTTTAAAATTACTTATGCCAACAGTACTTGGCTTTTTGACAATGGACCCAAGAATTTTGTTCCAGTCCTTTGAAAATTGACTATGCAAATGCACGTGAATTTGTTTATATACAGCAATTTCAATCATTTCACTCCAGGTTCAGAATACAGAACAAAGGAATGCAAGAGAACACAGACAAGGGAAACAATTCATTTGCACTGGAGTGTTACTAATATACATACTTTTGCATAGTTTTAACATAAAAACAATTGGGATTTGTGTTTTGTATATTATTTAACCTTTATCTTATTCTAAAATCTCAGAGAATCTTCAGGAATATTACTTTCCTAAATTCCTAAGTGTATATTAATAAGGTGCTACATCATATTTTATATTTATTTTAATATTGATTAAGTTGCATATATTATGTAACGTTATAGCTAATATTATAGGAAATGTCTTTTTACTGTAAATTCTTATTTTAAAATTTTTTAGAGAATTAGACCTTTCTGTTCTTGTTACTTTTTTTATTTCTTCTGCTCTAGTTCCTGTTTTTATACTGTTCTTGATTTTCTTCTTTACTTGATCTGTTTCCCTTTATATATACAGTTAAGGAATGCCCTTGATGATCATTAAAGAAAGACATAACTTGATCTAAATAATTTCTGAATAATAATTATTTTGTATGTGATGACTTAGGCAAAAATTTTATCTTAATTTGGGTCAGTTCTTATCTAATTTATGTTTTCTTTCACATATTTCATAACTGTCAATACTAGATAGTTTAAAACTATTTTATACTATTAATATTGAATGATTTCCAAAGAATCAATAATAAATTAAAAACCCAGTTCCCAACTGTTTTCAGTCAGAATGATTAGGTTTTAATATTTATAGTAGGTTTTTTAATTGTAAAAATCATGTAACTTTGATATGGGCATATTGCCAAGAATATGAAATCTTTATAATAAGACCAAAGCTCCCCTTTCTTTTATTGAATAAATTATTCAATCTGAAAGTAGTTTGTTAGAATTTGTTCAATTTTAAATAATATTAAATCAAGAGAGAGAAATGAATTACAGTAGATGGGGTAGAGAGAGAAGATGGGAGGAGAGGGGAGGGGAGGGGAGGGGGGATAGTAGAGGATAGGAAGGGCAGCAGAATACAACAGACACTAGTATGGCAGTATGTAAAAAAGTGGATGTGGAACCGATGTGAATCTGCAATATGTATACGGGGTAAAAATGGGAGTTCATAATCTACTTGAATCAAATGTATGAAATATGATATGTCAAGAGCTTTGTAATGTTTTGAACAACTAATAATAAAAAAATAAAAAAATTAAATTATATTAAATCATAAAATTTAAATAGTATTAAATTTTAATAATTTTCAAGAAATTTATCTCCTTACAACAAAATAACTTGAATTGCTTGACTTTGTATTGAACACTTTATTCATTTGTCTAAATCTCTGTTTTTTCATAGAGTTGTAGCTTATGAGAACATCAATAAAAATGACTACTATACGATTAGCCAAAAGGCAGTGACACACATTTACAACGATGAGATCGAATTTATTGAAATTGATCGATGGGAACAGGAATATCTATATCACAGAGAACTCATTAAGATCCCCATATTTTCACTTTTCCGGAAATGGAAGGCTTTTAGCGTATGGAGGAAGAATGTACGCTCCATGAAAATCAATGAATGTCGAAAATCTCTACAAAAAGATTTGTTCATTGTTCATCCTGTATGTATTTATTAGTTGTAATTTAAAGAATTACAGAAAAAGAAAAGATAGTCTCTGAAATGGAATATTTCACCTTTTAAAGATAATTCACAATTTTTAACCTATCTAGTCAATTAGGAGTTTGCAATCCAGTGGCATTTCTATATTTTTAACTATGGTTGCAAAATGCAGAAGTACAACAAGAGAGTTGTACAGGTCCCCTTTGATTAGAAACAGGCTCAAAGTCTTGGATTTGTAATCCCCTTTGTTGTTGATCAGAAAGCTGTATGTCTTTTGAGAACAGTGGATTGGCAGCCCTATTACCTCCCCTCTTCTCTGAAACCTTCTGGACTTAATGGCCCCAAATAATCTGGTACTTGTTTTCATGGGCCAGTACCTCTCAGTAGATCATATAGGTCCCTTTACCATGGATTTAGACAATTGGGGAAAATTTAACTTTTACTTTGAATGCTAGGACATGATAGGAAAAAAAAAACTGCTAAAGAATGTGTGGCCATATTTAAATTCCACTCAATGAATTTCAACTTACATTAGAATTTTTGTACTTGACTCCTGGGAATAACTGAAATTATTACTGGCACATTCAAGCGTGCTATATCCTCAGCTGTCTGTTTCTATGACACTAAGTCACTACTTTCTCCAATCAAAAGCCTTTAGTTTTCTTTTTACAGTCAGTTCCTTCACTTTGCATAAAGTAAAGACTTATCACCATGTTAGTCACACAATCAAGGAATATTCAGGACTACACTTAACACAGATATTAGTGCTAAACAAATATATAACCATCTGGAGTCCTCCATCTCATCCAGCATTCTGAGTTGCGGGAAAATATTCTAGTTGTTGATATAAAATTCAATCCTTACACACATCTACTTTCTTCATTTAAAGATATTTCACTACCTTTCATCTTTTACCATGTCTTGAATACTATCCATATTATAAATTTGTTACTAAACATGCAAAATAGTTCTCCCTAGAATTGCCTCCAAATCAACTCAATCAAAACTCACTCTCTTATTTTGTGTGCTTAAAGTTATCATTATCTCCTGTGCAACATTCATACCAGTGGTGCATTGGTTTGATAATATCTCCTCTTGAATTGGTTATAGAGGACTAGAATGTTTTCATGCTTTCAAGCTGCAATTGACATAAATAGCAGTCCCATTTGAAAGAAAAGTGGCACAGAACTGATCACACATACCTGGGATAAGAAACAGATTTATTGTCAAGAGCCTGACAAGGCTACTCTGCACAAAGAGAGGGATAGTGGCAGCAAGGAGGGAGAACAGTAGCAACTCCCCCTTGAATGTTATAGACTAGAACCATGGCCATGCACTAGGGGCAGGTTTAGTTTTCCTCTAATCTTGTGGAAGGCAAGTTTATTTCTTGGGAACAGAGAAAGGCAGTTTTCCTATCTCTCAGAAGGGAGAACAAGCAAACAGGCATGTACTTTTATCTTCTCAAGGAGAGAGCAGGGAGAGACCTGCATATCTCTAGACCTGCATTATCTCAGGCTATTTTCTATTTCTTGGGAATAAGAACAGTATTCATAAAGTGGGGGTGGGGAAAAGGAAGGTGGCTGTAATTATGCTAACACCATTGAGATGGTTTGAATATCTGTTAGATGCTAACTCACACTTATCACAAGTCTTATAATTACAACTACTTGACTAGAGTGGCTGATTCTTCTAAACTGGGTTGAAGAAAGAAATATTGAATGAAGTTTTTCCAGAAATTTTTATTTTTAGACATTTTTCAATAACCAACTTTTTTGGCACCTGTGCCTATATTTTCTTGTAACAACTTTATGGATATGACATTTACATACCATAGAATTCACCTTTATAAAGTATATAATTCAATGATTTTTAGTGTATTCACAGAATTTACCAATAATCACTACAGTCAATTTTAGAACATGTCCATCATTCAAAAGAAAAACTCCATTATTCACATTCCCTCTTTCTTCCCAATCCCTCTTTTCTCCCTCACCCCAGCTTTAAGTAACCAGTAATCAATTTTTGTATCTATAGATTTGCCTGTTCTTTACATTTCTTTTAAATGAAGTCACAATATTTGTTTTTTTGTTGTTGTTTATTTTTTTTTGTGACTGGCATTTTTCACAAAACATAATGTTTTAAGGTTCATCTGTGTTATAGCATTTCTTTTCATTGGCATTTTGTTCCTTTGTGTTATTATGCCTATTTATTTGTCCACCCATCTATTAATGGAAATTTGGACTGTTTCCACTTTTTGGCAATTATGAATAATGTTGTTATAGACAATCATGTACAAGTTTTTGTCTGAACATATGTTTTTTATTTCTCTTGGTCATACCTGTAGGAATAAAATTTCTAGGTCATTAGTTACTCTATGTTTAACCTTTTCAAGAAACATAAGTTTTCCAAAACTACTTGTTGCCCACTAAAATTTAAAGTCAAATTTATCCTTGTTTTCTGTCATAGCCTTTTAGATTAATAGATGCTCCCTTCTGTTATAGTTGTGACTGGATATTGTAAAGTCCTTAAAGTAACACAAGAATCTTTATTAGCAAAAGCTATTGAAATGTAAGATATTGCCCAGTTTTTTTTACTTGCTCTCATTTTTGTTCTTTAAATAAGCAGAAAGACATGTATGTATTTTTAAACTGAAAAAGAAGGAATTTGACAAACTAAATCTGATAATTCATTGAATTATTTTACAAAAAAATTTTCAAAAGTGTTTCTACGTAATATATGTTTTTTGTAGTTGTAGCTCAAGTTAACATACAGAGCTGTTTATTTTTCTTATTAACCATTTTTACTATTCACAAGCTTTTATACTTTTAAAATACAAAACTTTTTTTCTTACTAAACAATGATAAATTCTTATTTTCATTCAGTATTTGCGACCAGCTCTTCTTAAAATAAATGAATTGTGTTATCAATTGAGCTTTATGGGACTTTATTATATTGAAAAATGTCACACCTACACGCTGCAGGAGTTCAAGGCTGCACAAGTCGCAAGACTACAGGAGGTAAGAAATTTTGCCTATAAGGATTAAGTTTTTTCCCTATTATTGATATTTTGATATCACTAATTATGCATATTCATTAATCTCTAGGTGACAGCGCGCCTAGAAGAATTTCGAAATGAGGCAAAAGAAGTGGTCAGGAAGGCATGTCGATTTGCTTTGCGTGCTGCAGGGTTTGTTCCTGATGACTGTGCATTTGAACCTACTGAGGGTATGAAGGGCATGGAACCCGGGTATATTAGAAATGTCCACTTTCTAAAATATCAATTCTCCTTGTCCTAGGTTTAAATAATGATCCTTTTTCAGTTCTTTCAAACTGCTTCTTGGTATGTTATAAATTCAATATACTTTGTGGAAGCAGGTAAAATGGTAAATACTGCATCTTCTTGCATTTCTCTCACGTAAGTATTGTGAACTGTACACAGAATATTAATCATAAGCCTTCTATAGTGGATTCTGGTTGAGACTGTCTTCTTAAATGTATGTCTTGCCTACTGTTGGAGTCAATAGGTTTGTTAAAAATTAGGGACTGAATGGATCTTAAGATTGGTCCCAGTTGGCATGGATTGTAAAGGATGATAACAATATAGATGGATCAAATGCTTGAGGGTCGAGGTATTCCTGAGAAAGGTAACATGGTCTACTGATCGTCTCCTGTTAAGGAGAATGTTAAAAACTATCTATACTATTTACTTGAATTGAAATCAATTGGTAGGAAATTCCTTTGAATAATTAGACTTCTTTGTAGGCTTTAAATGTGTTATGAACCAAAGGATTTTATTGTTTTTACATTTTATTTGTTCTTTCTTTGAATGTATATTGAAAGAAATGGAATTTTTATCATTTACATTTTAAAACTTTTAATAATCTATACATGAGTACACATTAGATAAAAGTCTGTGAATTATTAATATATTAATGCAGTATTCTAATCTGATTCAAAATGGGGTTGGGAGGGAGAGCAAGAGAGGAAGATTAGGGAATAGGGATGGGAGGGAAAGAGAGGAAGAAGGGGAATACATGAATGGTGGAAGGAGACCCTCATCATTATACAAAATACATGTGTGAAGATGTGAATTTGGTGTCAACATACCTTATATACAATCAGAGATATGATAAATTGTGGCATAAAGTATATTAAGAATTGTAGTGCAAAAAAATAATAATAAGAGAGCTCATGTATAATGGCATAATTTGGCATGAACATACTTTATATAAGAAATGAAATTTTTACACAAAAATTCTTGTGTCTTCTGTTGTTCTTAGCTTGCTATGCAAAAATAAGTGGAGTAGGTTTCAGTGATGTGCTGGTTGAGTTGCCCTCTTATGGAGATTCTGAAAAAATGACATATACGGAACAGGCCAGCAAAAGGCATCATTGCATGAGGCTAACATGGTAAATGACTAGTATTTATTTTAAAAAAAATTAGATCATCCATCCTGCTCAAGTTTCATTAAAAATTAAACCTTGGAAGATGATGAATATGTTAATTTGTATGACTGGAGTAATTATTTTGTTCTGTATGTCAGAACATCTTATGTCCTACTCAAATATGTACAATGAAAAGTTAAAACCAAAACATAGAGATGTTTTAATGTTTTTAATTTTTTTAAAGAGAGAGAGAGAGAGAGAGAGAGAGAGAGAATTCTTTTTTAATATTCATTTTTTTTTTTAGTTATCGGCGGACACAACATCTTTGTTTGTATGTAGTGCTGAGGATCAAACCTGGGCCACACGCATGCCAAGGCGAGCTCGCTACCGCTTGAGCCACATCCCCAGCCCATGTTTTTAATATTTTAAAAAAGGCAATGTTCATTTCCAAACATCTCCTTTTAAAAAAAATCAAACCTGTCACCATAGAGTTCTCTAATAGTTATGAGAATTTAAGGAATATGATTACCTAAATGCATGCTCCAGAAACCCATCCTTTCAACTGCCACTCAGCAAAGTAGCTGCTGGGACAGGCAGGCTGATAGTAAATCCAAGTCCAAGAGCTCCTTTTTGATATCTAAGGCTGTGATTCCCTCTGGCCTAGCCTGGAACAACTCCCTGCAATAAAACAAGTTGTGTGAAGGAGAAGCCAGGCACATAGAGATTTGTGGACCTCCGCAAGTAGGTTAGGAGGGCCTGCTCTAATGCTGGGTGACCAGCACCCCGCTAGGTAGGTTCCTGCTCAGGAGGTGTGAGCAGCCTGGGAAATAAAAAGTCTGAAATAGTAAGATATAAAGCTGGAGCCAGAAATTAGATAAAAAGGGGAGCACATCTGATGGGAGGTGGAACTGAACAACTGAAGATTGGCCCTGATTCTTTATTTAAGGAGGAGTACATCAAAGGCAGGAATAAGGTTTCAGGGAAGGAGTCTTGCTTCTCAGTGTGGCAGGGTCTTGCAGTAAACAGGTCGATTGGCATTTTGACAAGCCACACTCACTTCCAGAGTCTGCATAGCTCCAGCGGGTCATTCCATCTCTGATGCTGTGCTGAACTTGTGATGGAGCTAGGTAGGAAGCCACATGAACCAGGCATTCTCAAACCAGCAGGGTTGCTGCTGGGAGTTCTGATACCCTACTTTACTGCCTCATGGTTTCAACATTGTTTTAGTTCACGCACAGTGCATGGATGACTTCCTGCACTGCTCCATCCTTTTGGTCACTAAGGAACTATGGCAAACTGGAAAATCACATAAAGTTCCACCCTATCGCTAAGGCAGCTTTTACAACTGGGAGCCTGGAAGGGAAATGTTCCTCCTAGTACCTCACCAGGGAACTTGCTGTTAGCTGTGCCATCTGCTTACCTAGCTCCATCTTGAACTTGACTATTTCAGAGTTTAAAGTTTCCATCATTCTAAAGCCTTATGATCACAAATAACTCTTACAAACAAAATCGCCAAAGATTATCTGAAAAATTGTGAAACTATAAAGCATTGATTATTACTATTTGGTGTTCACTAACTTAATCTATCAATTAAAACCATTTATTTAATGTACCTTAATTGTGTACTCTTTTATATATGAAAATGTCTGCATCAATGAAAGTCAGTGAAGCTGTCTCAAAGGCCACCATCAGGTCCTAGAGATACAAGAAACCCTAAAGCTCCATTTAAGCAAACTAAAAAGTTATTCTAAATGTAACAGTTGTTGCATACGTTAAGTTTTTCTTTAAAACACTTAAAAAATCATATAGCCCTTTGGCTAGATGAGCTACGTGCATTTTCCTTACTAGCTATATTGCTCATTAAATAGACTATGAAGAGTTAGAACACCTAGCTAAAAACTGATGTTGCATATTTGAATATAATTGTGTTCTAAATGGAAGAATGTCTAAGAAAAACTCTTCTGGACAATAAATCTCTGATGTTATAATAATAACATCAGAGATTTATTGTCACAACTCAAGGAGAAATTATATTTTAACATTTAAATACTTGCTTTAGAGTCACGATCAAAAATATATAGTGATTATAGAGAACTGAAACAATATTTACTTTTCTTTTCAAGCTTTATCTATCTAAACGATTATTTAATTGAGAACACACTGCATATCTTAACAGTAAATTCTGCTAACTCTCTTCTGAATTATCTTACTGATAAACTGAAAAGAACACCTTCAGCAGATGTCATTCAGAAATGGATTACTGAGGAGAAGCCTGAAGTCACTGACAAAAAGGTATATTCAGATCAAACTAAGAATCATTGTCAACACTTATTTGATGAGTTCTTACTATAAATCATGCTATTTTCTGTATAGAAAAATAGAGAAATTTTCTGTTGAATATGTTTCTATTGAAGTATTTGTTGTTCGTTTTATTTCTATTGAGTATATGAATTCCACTTCTATTTAAATATTATCAACTTTGTTGTATACATTATTCATGTTTTCCCCATTTATTGTTTGCCTTTACATTTTGTTGATAAGTGTTTTTATAGGAGAGACATTTTATGATACTATATCATCTTTAAATATTTACCTTTTATCTTTTCTTTTCACATGCCATGGTTATAAATTCAGCTAATTATATAAACTTAAGTTTACATGTCTTTGTCTTAATTTATGCCTTGGTACTAGCATCTTTATAACACTGCAAATATGTTCATTTTAGGGGGCTCCTGTAGTGGAAAAGCAGGAAGAAGATGAGTCTCTCATTCCCATGTTCATCACAGAACTGATTTTGACAGTTCAGTCACTACTCTTTGAGCCTTCAATGGAAGATTTTCTGGTATGCTTCTTTATATAATTTCTGTATTATGTACACATTTTCTGGAAAATAAGCAACTGCTTTACTATCAAAAGATTGGCAGGACTATTATCACTTCTCCAAAGCAGAGGAAAGCATTGTTCTTTCACAGCATTCCCTATACATTAAAATCTATCTAAAAGTATAGCACATTTTCTTTAACTTGAGGAAAATTAGGGGCTTGGTAAGGTATACCATCAAGAGGACATGTTCTGGACTGGGGTTGTAGCTCAGTGGTAGAGCACTTGCCAAGCACATATGAGGCACTGGGTTCGATCCTCAGCACTATGTAAAAATGAAATAAAGATATTGTGTGTCCACCTACAACTAAAAAAATAATATTAAAAAAGAGGACATGTTCTACATAAACTTTATAATGGACTATAGGCATCCCTCTAATAAGAGTCCAAGAAATCATTCTTGGCAAACACCATTTTTAAAATCTTTTTTAAAGTATTTTGCATCTGAGGGAACTTAATTGTTTTAGTTATTTATTGCTCTGTAACAGATTACCACAAATTTTGCAGCTTAAAACAATCATCATTTTTCTCAGTTTCTATAGGCCAGAAATTTGGGAACTTGCTAATTGTAGCTCATCCTCTGCTTTAGGACCTGTCCAGGCTCTAGTTCAGGTGTCAGCTGAGACTGAGGTCTTTTTTTATCCCACACTTGATTGGGAAGACTCTACTTCTGAGTACCCTCAGATTGCTGGAAGAATAGAGCTCTGTCCAGCTATTGGACCAAGATCCCCATTTTTTGCAAATGTCAGCCAATGATGACCCTTAGATATAAGAAGTACCCTGTAGTCCCTTGCTATATGACCCCTTCTATAGGCAGTTCATAACATAGCTCTTGTCTCTTCAAGGTCTATTAGAGAATTTCAGGAAGCCCAATCTCTCCTTTGAAGTCTTTCCCTTGATTCAGTCATGTCTAACCAGGATAATCACGTTTTTGATTAACTCAGAATCAGTTTATTTTGGACCTTGATTCTGTCTGCAGAATCTTTCTGCCTTTGCCACATAATGTAACCTAATCCCTGGAGTTATATCCCTTTATAATCATAGGTCCACTCACACTCAAGAGCAGGGCATTATATAGGCAGGTGTGTGTATGTACAGTGGTGAGCAAGAATCTCAGGGGCCGTCTTATTTTGTCTACCACATTTGTGTACATGTGTAGATTAGTAAACCAATCAGTCCATATTTTCTGTTGTTAACTGGTATATATACTGTAGCGCAAAAGCACTAGTACTTGGGATCTGTAGATTTTAGTCTTGGCTGTACAATTAATAAGCGCCCTGGGGTTTAGTTTCTTCATTTTTCAGATGAGAAGGCAGATGAATTCTTGGGTTGCCTCCTCTTGCAGCAGTCTATGATTCTGTAATTTATGAGATAGGATATTTTAAGACATTTACAATGACAGGCAGACTGATAAGTTCCTAGTGTCTGGAACTGCTCTTGGGAGGTCCCAAGCAGAGAAGCACTGAGCTCCTATGTTTTCTCCTGGCCACAAAACTCATGTCCTTCACCTGGGATGCAGGTACCCCTGTGTTACAAGTGATACAAGGAAGCTGTCCCCAGCAAGCAGTTTGTTATCTTTACTCCCAAGTGACAGGCCTCAAAAAACTCAACACTCTTCCCATTTTCTGTTGTAGAACTCTGCTTCACATATAGTTATTTTTAATTCCTACACATGACTGAGCTCTGGGAATAATCTGCAAGTTCATGTGTTCATCAACATAAGATTTTACTTCACATACCCAAAATTGGAAGTGTAAATAAGATTTTCATTCATGAATTTTCTCCCTCCCCCCAAATTATTTTGGTCATTAGTCTTAATCATCTCCATCTGGGTTTCAAATACACATGCATATATAGGACTGCAAGAAATTATATGCTTTAATTTTTTTTAATAATGACTCACTCTTTCTATTCCTTTATTTTAATTTATTTATTTTTATGGTTTGCTGAGGTTTGAACCCAGTGCTTCACACATGCTAGGCAAGTGCTACAAAACTGAACTAAAACCCCAGCCCAGAAAATTATATGCTTAAGTCATGACATTGTTCTTGCTTAGGATATCAATGTATTGAATTCTTGATTCATATTTACTTTTCAGTTTTCTTCTTGTGTTTGACAGATCTCCTATTGCATGTGATTTTATTTATTGCTTTCACCTCATGAAATAGACTCTTGGTTAAATTCCCCTTGGTTCTATTCTATATCTACGTTTTTTCTTTCCCATCCTTCTTTTCAAGATCTTTTCTGTCTGACCCTTGATTGATGCTCTCCTAAAGTGTTCCCTCCTCTTCACACACTATGAATTTTTCTTAGGTGCTCTTTTCTATGCCTATTGTTTTAACTTCTAGGTTACTGATTCATAAGTATATATTTTTATCCAGTAGTTTTTTCTTAACCCCCAGACTTAGAGCCAACTGCAAATGTCCACCAAAATGTTCCATGATCAACTCTAATTCACCAAAATTAACTAAATTATCAACTTCTACCAAAACTTGCTCCTTCCATGCTTTTCCCATCTCAATGAAAGGCATTATTCAGCTGCCCATGTCAGGGATCTGGGAGATAGCTTAGATTCTCCCTTTGCTCCCTGAGGTCCAGTCACCAGGTTTTATGTGGAGTTTTAGTTGCTCTCTCACTCAAAACCTCATCATCTCTATCTGGCCTGACATAATAGTCTGTTTCGATTTGCTTGTTTCTCTTCCCCATTTTCCACATTTCTGTTAGCAAGTCATTCTCATAGGCAAAGCTAATCATGTCACTTTCCTGCTTAAAATTTCTCCATTACCTATGGTAGCATTTTTCAAAGAGTGCTCTGGGAGATGTTGCTAGGCATTCTAGGAGAAAAGGGGTTGTGATACATTTACATATTAACCGATGTGAAAATCCTGTTTAGTGTGTCCTGAGGAGACTCCTGTTTCCTCAGTTCTTGTCTTCTTGAAATATTTAAGTCAAGAGAATTAGAGAATAAGCTGAAAGAATTTTTTTAATTTAATGGAGATAAGCTCTAGGAGAGCCTTGCCTCCCTGTAGAATAGACTCCCTCCCAGAGAAGAAAAGACCTAAGGCTTTCCACAGGAAGAGTTTTGTTTTATAGGTACTAGTGATTGAATCCAGGGGTGCTTTCTTTACCTAGTGACCTACATCCCCAGTCCTTTTTATTTTTTGTTTCGAGGCAGGGCCTCACTAAGTTGTCCAGGCTAGACTGATTACAGGTGTGCATCATGTCACCACACTCCACATACTGGGTTTTTATACTTGGTCTTGGAATCTCCTTCCTCTTCAATGATGAACTAATTTGCTGAGGTGACTATGGTTTGGGGGCCATGGCCCACTGCCCTGTGCTGGTTTCACATGTTAGAAAGTTTACATTGATATCCCAGAAAAACCTACCCAAGTTTTAAAACCATAATATAAATTACAATGAATCAGGATCTGGCAAGCAGTGCCTCTCTGCATGTTTTGAAGTTGGAAGTCTCTTAAAATGACTATACTCACTTCTTCTAGTTTAAGAAGGTAGTTCCTGAGCAAGAAGAAGGAAGGTTTGTGGGTGGGATTTCCTGTCCTCTGTTTCCTTCCCCTACCTGCCTGCTCACATCCACCTATCTGTTTGCCTGTGTTAACACATCTGCCGCACACTGTCTACACTGCCTCTGTGCTCCAGCACCTCTTGGTGGGGGCCCCTTCATACACAATGACAGAGAGAATGGGACTCCTAGGAGTTTTGTACTCTTGGCAAGCTACAGCTCATATTTTAAGACTCATCAAGAAGTACTTTAACTAATTTTCTTTAAGATATTTGTTCTAAATTATAAACTAATCCATGCTCATTGAAGAGAATTTGAAAAACCCAGAGATCATTAAAATCATCCAAAATCTTGTCAGAAATAGAAATAACCACTGTTTTTATTGTTTCCAGCATACTTACTTTATTATGAGATTATATACATAGATGTAGATACATTTTTAAATAGGGATAATATCATACATCAGTTCTCTCTCTCTAACTTAACATTATATCATAAACTTTTTCCCATGATATTGACCAGTTTCTGCAGATATCATTTTGAAAGGGTATGGAATTTTCCGTTGTATAATGCACCATAACTTGTATAGCCATTCTATTAATTTTGAATACTTCAGTATATCTTTTTTATGTAAATATTTTATTTATATATGACAGGAGATTACAATTCTTATTACATATATAGAGCACAATTTTTCATATATCTGGTTGTATTCATAGTATATGCACACCAATTCATGTCTTCATACATGTACTTTGCATAGTAATAATCATCACATTCCACCATCATTAATTACCCCATGCCCCGACCCTTCCCCTCCAACCCCTCCCCCCTATCTAGAGGTCATCTATTCCTCTCATGCTCCTGCTCACTATCCCACTATGAGTCAGCCTCCTTATATCAAAAAAACATTTAGCATTTGTTTTTTTTTTGAGATTGGCTAACTTCACTTAGCATTATCTTCTCCAACTCCATCTATTTACCTGCAAATGCCATGATTTTATTCTCTTTTATTGCTGAGTTATATTCCATTGTGTATATATGCCACTTTTTTAATCCATTCATCTATTAAAGGGCATCTAGGTTGGTTCCATGGTTTAGCTATTGTGAACTGTGCTGCTATAAACATTGATGTGGCTGTGTCCCTGTAGTATGTAGTCCTTTGGGTTTAGTCTGAGGAGAGGGAAAGCTGGGTCAAATGGTGGTTTCATTCCCAATTTTCCAAGGAATCTCCATACTGCTTTCCATATTGGCTGCACCAATTTGCAATCCCATCAGCAATGTATGAGTGTACCTTTTCCCCCACATCCTTTCGAGCACTTATTGTTGTTTGTATGCATAATAACTGCCATTCTGATTGGAATGAGATGGTATCTTAGGATGGTTTTAATTTGCATTTCTCTAATTGCTAGTGATGATTAACATTTTTTCATGTTAATTAATTATACATCACCTTCTGAGAAGTGTCTTTTCATGTCTTTGGCCCACTTATTGATTGGGTTATTTGGTTTTTTTTTTTTTTGGTGTTTAGATTTTTGAGTTCTTTATAAACCCTAGTGATTAGTGCTCTATCTAATGTGTGAGGGGTAAAGATTTGCTCCCAAGATGTAGGCTCTCTATTCACTTCACAGATTGTTTCTTTTGCTGAGAAGAAACTTTTTAGTTTGATTTCATCTCATTTATTGATTCTTGATTTTAATTCTTGTGCTACAGGAGTCTTATTAAGAAAGTTGGTGCCTAACCTCACATGATGGAGATTCTTCTATTAGCCGCAGGGTCTCTAGTTGTATTCCTAAGTCCTTGATCCATTTTGAGTTGAGTTTTGTGCATGGTGAGAGATAGGGATTTAATTTCATTTTGTTGCATATGGATTTCCAGTTTTCCCAGCACCATTTGTTGAAGAAGCTAACTCTTCTTCAATGCATATTCTTGGCATCTTTGTCAAAAAAAAGATAATTGTAGTTTTGTGGTTAGTCTCTGTGTCTTCTATTCTGTATTATTGGTCTACCAGTCTGTTTTGGTGCCAATATCATGCTGTTTTTGTTACTATTGCTCTGTAGTATAGTTTAAGGTCTGCCACCTGCTTCACTCTTCCTGCTAAGGATTGCTTTAGCTATTCTGGGTCTCTTATTTTTCCAGATGAATTTCATGATTATTTTTTCTATTTCTATAAGGAATGCTATTGGGATTTTTACTGGAATTGCATTAAATCTGTATAGTGCTTTTGTAGGTATGGTCATTTTATAATATTAATTATGCCTATCCAAGAGCAAGGTAGATCTTTCCATCTTCTAAGGTCTTCTTTGATTTCTTTCTTTAGGGTTCTGTAATTTTCTTTACATAGACCTTTCACCTCTTTTGTTAAGTTAATTCCCAAGTTTTTTTTTTTTGAGGCTATTGAAAATGGGGTAGTTTTCTTCATTTCCATCTCAGAGGATTTGTCACTGATATACAAAAATGCTGTTGATGTATATCCTGCTACTTTGCTGAATTCATTTACTAGTTCTAGGAGTTTTCTGGTGGAACTTTTTGGGTCTTCCAGCTATAGAATCATATCATCAGCAAATAGTGCCAATTTGAATTCTTCTTTTCCTATGTGTATCCCTTTAATTGCTTTCATCTGCCTAATTGCTCTGGCCAGTGTTTCAAGAACTATGTTGAACAGAAGTGGTGAAAGAGCGCATCCCTGTCTTGATCCAGTTTTTAGAGGGAATGTCTTCAATTTTTCTCCGTTTAGAATGATGTTGGCCTGGGGCTTAGCATAAATAGTCTTTATGATGTTGAGATTATGTTCCTGTTATCCCAAGTTTTTCTAGTGTTTTGAACATAAAGGGGAGCTGTATTTTGTCAAATGCTTTTTCTGCATCTATTGAGATGATCATATGGTTCTTTAAGTCTATTGATGTGATGAATTACATTTATTGATTTCCGTATGTTGAACCAATCTTGCATCTCTGGGATGAATCCCACTTATCATGGTGTACGATCTTTTTGATATGTTTTGTATTTGATTTGCCAGAATTTTATTGAGAATTTTTGTATCTACGTTCATTAGAGATATTGGTCTGAAGTTTTCTTTTTTGTTTGTTTGTTTTGATGTGTCTTTGCCTGGTTTTGAAATCAGAGTGATATTGGCCTCATAGAATGAGTTTGGAAGTGCTGCCTCTTTTTCTATTTCCTGAAATAAATTGGAGAGTATTGGTATTAGTTCTTCTTTAAAGGTCTTGTAGAACTTGGCTGTGTATCTGTCCAGTCCTGGGCTTTTCTTGGTTGGTAGAGTTTTGATGGTGTATGCTATTTTGTCACTTGAAATTGATCTATTTAAATTGTGTATATCATCCTGATTCAATTTGGGCAAATTATAGGACTCTAGAAATTTGTCAATGCCTTTGATATTTTCTATTTTATTGGAGTACAGGTTTTCAAAATAATTTCTAATTATCTTCTGTATTTCTATAGTGTCTGTTGTGATATTTCCTTTTTTATCACGTATGTTAGTGATTTGAGTTTTCTCTCTCCTTCTCTTCATCAGCATGGCTGAGGATCTGTAAATTTTATTTATGTTTTCAAAGAACCAACTTTTTTGTTCTGTCAATTTTTTCAATTGTTTCTTTTGTTTCAATTCACTGATTTCAGCTCCGATTTTAATTATTTCTGTCTTCTGTTGCTTTTGGTGTTGAATTGTTCTTTTTCTAGGGTTTTGAGATATAATGTTAAGTCATTAATTATTGACTTTTTCTTCTTTTAAGAAATGAACTCCATGCAATAAATTTTCCTCTTAGAACTGCTTTCATAGTGTCCCAGAAATTCAGATATATTGTACCTGTGTTCTCATTCACCTCTAAAAACTTTTTAATCTCCTCCTTGATGTCTTCTGCAGCTCATTGTTTATTCAGTAGCATAATATTTAGTCTCCAGGTGTTGGAGTGGACTTTATATATTTTTTTATTTTGTCATTGATTTCTAATTTCATTTTGTTATGATCTAGTAAAATGCAGGGTAGTATCTCTACTTTTTTATATTTGCTAAGAGTTGCTTTGTGGCATAGTATATGGTATATTTTAGAGAAAGATCCATGTGCTGCTGAGAAAAAAGTATATTCTCTTGTTGAATGTTGGAATATTCTATATATGTAAGTTAAGTCTAAGTTATTGATTATATTATTGAGTTCTATAGTTTCTTTGTTCAGCTTTTGTTTGGAAGATCTATCTAATGATGAAAGAGGTGTGTTAAATTCACCCAAGTGGCTGGGGATGTAGCTCAGTTGGTAAAGTGCTTGCCTCCCATACAAAAGGCCCTCAGTTCAATCCCCAGAACCACAAAAAAAAAGAAAGAAAAAAAATTCACCCAAAACTATTGTGTTGTGGTGTACTTGACTCTTGAACTTGAGAAGAGTTTGTTTGATGAACATAGCTGCTATGTTGTTTAGGGCATATATATTTACAATTGTTAAGTCTTGTTTGTGTATGGTTCCCTTGAGCAGTATGTAATGTCTTTCTTTATCCTTTTTGATGGACTTTAGTTTGAAGTCTACTTTATTTAGATATGAGACTGGAAACCTCTGCTTGTTTCCACAGTTTATGTGAGTGGTATGATTTTCTCCAACCCTTCACCTTCAGTCTGTGAATGTCTTTTTCTATGAGATGTGTCTCTTGGAGGCAGCATATTGTTGGGTCTTTTTTTTAATTTTTACTTTTTTTAATTCAATCTGCTGGTCTATGTCTTTTGATTGTTGAGTTTAGGCCATTAACATTCAGGATTATTATGGAGACATGATTTGTATTCCCCGCCATTTTTGTTTATTTTTTGGTATTTAACATGACTAGATTTCTCCTCTGATTTTCCTTTAATGTAATCTCTCCCTCTGCTGATTTTCATCATTGTATTTCATTCCTCTTCTTGGAATATTTTGCTGAGGATGTTCTGTAGTGCAGGCTTTCTAGTTGTAAATTCTTATAACTTTTGTTTATCATGGAAGGTTTTTATTTTATCATCAAATCTAAAGTTTAGTTTTGCTGGATATAAGATTCTTGGGTTAGCATCCATTTTCTTTCAGAGCTTGGTATATGTTGTTCCATGATCTCCTGGCTTTGAGGATCTGGGTTAAAAAATCTTCTTAGATCCAAATTGGTCTCCCCCTATATGTGATCTGATTCCTCTCTCTTGAAGCTTTTAGGATTCTATCCTTATTCTGTTGTTAGACGTTCTCATTATAATGTGCTTGGTATAGATCTGTTGTAATTTTGTACATTTAGTGTCCTGTAAGCCTCTTATGTTTGGTTTTTCCAATTTGCTCTTCATGCTTGGGAAATTTTCTGATATTATCTCATTGAAGAGATTGTGCATTCTTTTGGTTTGAAACTATGTGCCTTCCTCTATCCCAATAACTCTTAGATTTGGTCTTTTGATGCTGTTCCATAATTCTTGGATGTTCTGTTCAAGGTTTCTAACTTTCTTCACTATATGATCAACTTTATTTTTTAGATTATATACTTTGTCTTCATTATCTGATGTTCTTTATTTCAAGTGATCTAGTCTGTTGGCTATGCTTTCTATGCTTTTTTATTTGATTTATTGCATCCTTTATTTCAAGGATTTCTGGCTTTTTTTTCAGGGTCACTATCTCTCTCTTGAAGTAATATTTTGCTACCTGAATTTGCTCTTGTATTTCATTGTTGGAGTGATCATTTTTTGCTTGTATTTGCTCATAGAAGTCATTCTTTAATTCACAGATCATTTTAATTATGAACCTTCTGAACTCCTTCTCTGACATTTCATCAACTTGCTGTCTATAGATTCTGTTATTATAGTGTCCTGGTTTGTTTGGGGCACTTTCCTCTCTTGTTTTTTCATGTTGTCTATGTGTCTTCCTTTCTTGCAGTGTGGATCTGAGATATTACAGTTTCTTCTCTATATTCTTGTAGTACCTGTGTAGATTGTCTGTAACTCACCTTGATGTTTGGCTTCCAAACCCTGCTGGTGTCCCTCAATGGATGTTACTGCATCCTGCGTCATTTGGAGTGGGTGGATCTGGGCCACTGGGCTTGACCTCCCAAGGTAGGCTGCTGGTAGGAAGGGGCGGTCTTATTCCAAAGGCTAGACTCTGGCAGTGTCTTCCCTGCTGGGGGAGGGGTAAACTCGACTTAGTGAAACCCTGGATCCCACATGGGCGGTTGTGAGCCATCTGGAATGAATCTCAGCTTTGGGGTAGTGCACTGGTCAGAAGGGGTGGTCCTGCACCACAGGCTAATCTCTGGTGAGTGTCTACCCTGCCGAGAAAGGGGTGGACCCAGCCTGCTGTGCACCTGGGCCCTGCAGAGGCTGGTGTGGGTGGATCTGGGCTGCTGGGCTTGACCTCCCAAAGTTGTCTGCTTGTAGGAAGGGATGCTCTTATGCCAAAGGCTAGGCTCTGGCAGTGTCTGTCCTACTGGGGGAGGGGTGAACCGGGCCTCCTGAAATCCTGGATCCCAAGTGGGCTGTCTGGGCTGGATCTCTCTGCTCTCCGCGTAGTACACTGGTCAGAAGGGGTGGTCCTGCCACTTCAGTATATCTTTAGTTATTATTATGAGTAATACTGTATTGAATGTACTTGCATAAATCTTTGTTTACATGTCTAAAATTTTTTTTTTAATCTCAGGTTATATATTTTTTCTTTGTGGTACCAAGGATTGAACCTAGGGACTCACACACACTAAGCAAGTCTCCATCTCTGTACATCCCTAGCCCTAGATCTCTAAAATAGAAATTACTACTCAAACAACTTCTTCTCACCATGCCCCCACACAATTCATTCTCCTCCTTCTCCTTCTTGGTAGTATTTTTCTAGATTGCCCAGGCTGACCTGGAATTTGTGATACTCCTGCTTCAGCCTCTGGAACAGCTGGGATTACAGGCATAGGCTACCAGCCTTGAACACACAAGTCCTCCTCTCTCTGCCAACAATGTAAATTCCTTTAAACTTTCCTTTGGCTTTCTTTTCTTATGACCCTCTGGTGTTTTGTTCATACTTGAATGTGGATCTCTTTATAATGTGCTACATTTAAAAAAAAAAATTTACCTCTTTTTCAATTACAAAATATGTGTCCTAAGCAGGACTGTGTTTTCTAATTCATCAAAGAATCAACACAACATCTGGCCTGGTTGATTGAGTATTCATGTTTAGTAATTCAGAATATTCATAAATATAATCATTTGTCTTTACATTTATATTTATGCTTTTCTAACAGGATGGTATTTCGGATTCAGTTGATAATTTTCAAAACACTGTGTTATCAGTTCCTAATCTCGTGCCTGATTCATATTTTGATGCTTTCACCAGCCCTTACATTAACAACAAACTTGAAGAAAAAACTTGTGGACCTGGGCCAAGTTTATCATCTGTGTTTGATGATGATAAGAATTATCACATAATTGTCTATCAAATAAAGGTAAATTTACTTTTACTAAAACTGTTTTATATTTTCAGTTTTTAAGAAATTGAGTAATATATTTTCTTTCTGTCTCATCTTTAAATATTTTATTTGTGAAAATTGGAATAAATGTAATTTCTACATGGTAAAATTTGAAAATAATGTTGATACCTAAAATATTGCCCTGTTAAGCAAGAGATAACTTTTTAATAGCATTAAAATATCTGGCAAAGCAGTTACATATCATTAGCAATCTATATGCATGTGCTTCTAGTGAGGCAATAATGGCTATTGAGAATTCTTACAGACACAAGCAGAACCTGGATGACTTACCAGCTAATACAATATTTTTAATTGAAGTCATTTCCTATTAAATGTTTTGTGCTTTATAAAAGTATAATGTAATTATTTGAGGCTCATTAGAAATGTAATAATATCTCTTGATAACTCTTCAAAAGCACTGTATCAAGTATATTTTGAACATAGCATTTCATATGCTAACATTTTCAGCTTAAATGTCCCAACTTTTAAAAACAAAAGCACATTTACAGAGAATATTGATGTGAGAAGGGAAAAAGCAGCCCTATTCTTTGGTTTAATTGCCAAGATATCAGGAGGATTGCAAGTTCAAAGCCAGCCTCAGCAATTTAGTGAGATCATGTCTCAAAACAAAAAATAAAGAGCTAGGGAGGTAGCTCAGTGGGTTCAGTCACCCATGAAGAAGGAGGAGGAGGAAGAGGAGAAGGAGCAGCAGCAGCTAGTTGCTCAGATATGGAATTAAGCAAGGTGCATTTCACCTGATTAATGAATTAAAAAAATGTGGTATATATTCACATTGGAATACTCTGGACAAATAATGAAATCCTATTCTTTACAAGAACACTGATGGAATTGGAGATCATTATGCTGAGTAAAATAAACCAGACACAGTAAGATAAGGACATGTGATCTCCCTCTAAAAAGACTGATCTCATAGAAGTTACTAGAGGTTGGGGAGAGCAGTGGGGAGGGAGGGCTAGGGAAAGATTGATCAATGGGTATAAGTTACAGTTAGATAGAAAGAAGAAGTACTGGTGTGCTATTGCACTGCAGGGTGACTACAGGTAACATTTATGTACTATGTATCTCCAAAAGCTAGAAGAAAGGATATTAAATGTTTTCACCATGAAGAAATGATACATGTAGAGGAGGATAACTATATCTCCTAACTTAATAGTTAACCTAACTTAATCTAAACATAACATGGTACCTCATTAATAATGTCCAATTTTATGTCTTTATGTTTTCAATTAATAATAAAAATGAAATTAATATGCAAAAGTATGATGAGAATCAAGATATTTATATAAGTTCAGAGCTTCTCTTCATAACATATTTAGTGATTTCAAAGGGGAAAGTAGTGTGAGTTTACAATGATAAGCCTAGCAGATGCCACTGTAACTAATCTGTTAACATTACAAATAATCACACAAAATCACATTATGTGATGCCCTGAAAACACACATCATTTTGTGATATTATAGCCAGAAATGTATAGCTGAATCTAAACATTAGGAAACATAAAACACAAATGCATACAGACAATCTTAAAAAATGTAAAGGTCATGAAAAAAAATGATTGAGAAAGTCTTCCAGATTAAAGGAAACCAAAAAGCTATAATAAGATGGCATGTGATATCCTACATAGAACAGTGGACTAGTACTATTTTTTCTTTCTTTTGTTATGAAAAATATAATGTGACAAATGACTGACTTGCATAATGTTTATAGTTGGATAATATAAATATCCATGTTCATTTTCTGATTCAGACCATTGTATTATGTTTGTGCAAGAAAATATCCTTGCATTTGATAAATAAATTCTGAAATGATTAGGGGTAAAGATGCCACACTTGTAATTTTCTCCCAAATTGTTTAGAGTAAAATAATAGATATAGAAAGAGAATAATGAAGGAAATGTGGCAAATTGCTGAAATTTCGGGAACTAGGGTAAGCAATGGAATTCTTTATACTGATCCAGCAACATTTTTTTCAATAGAAATTATCTCAAAATTAAAAAAATTTAAATCATTTTGAAATCAGTGGAGCTTTCTAACTATAGGCCTCATATTATGTTTTTGTCACCCATATATATGTTTATGTCACACACATATCAGTCAGCTCAAAAGAGTAACAGTTTGAAATTGATTTTTTAAAATTTTTATTGTAAAGGCACAAATATTCTGTAAGATTACATAAGAGCCTAATAAAAGAAAATAAATGAAACAAATAATTAATATAGACATTTAAGGTATTTACCATTTTTTTGTGAGCTAAATTTTCTAGTACTTGCCTACCATCTATAAAGCATGACTCTGAATCATTTTCCCTATCATTGGTATGTTGGGTTTGTGTAATTCCATTGTCTTTAGTTTTCCATGAGAAAAAAAAATGTTCACTTGCAAGAAGTCTTGAAAGGAAATAAAAAGGTAAGTTTTGGGGTACAACAAGGAAGTCACATGTCAAGACCAACAACAAATTTAAACTGCCTTTTATAAGCATTAAACATGTGATAATATATGTCAATATAGGTATTAAAGGGACTGAAATAAGTGCAAGAAATTATTTTGGGTTGGCAGGGATTGTGGGGAAATAAAGGCTGGAGCCAAATGTAAAAAGTGAAGGAAAATGTTTTATTAGGGCAATGTATGAAGGACATTTTGGAATGAAAGACTGGTCAGTGCGGAGAATTTGTCAGTAAGTATAACAAGTGATTTTGTAGGCATGCCAACTAGTTTTGCTTTTATTCAAAAAATATATCCACTAAAACATAAAATTTGCAGCTTGGAAAATGAAAAGGCATTAACTCTTTGCCAGGTTTACTAATGATTTATTGTCTACCATGAAGCAGAAAAAATTGACAAGTGTTCTTCTTTTCAATCATCAGGAATAATTCTTCAAAAGTCAAATTTAAAGAGTATTTTTAAAAAATTTATAAGTTTCTTCTTGAGTTCATTAACTTCCCCTTGACATCAAGGATGTGCCTTTCCTAATTCATGTATCCCCAAGTCAAAGCATATTTCTGGACACAGAGGCACTACTTGTGTGTGCATATATGTATGTGTCAATGCTAAATTGAATTCTGCTTAAGAAAAATATAGTGGTTTTATTTTCATCTGCTTGTTTATAACATTTAGGAAACTGTTCGTGCAGCATTTGAGTCTGCCTACTTATATGCAGCTACTTTTGAAAAGATCCATTTATTCTTTAAGGAAAATGAGAGTCTTGATTTGCAAGCTCTTAAACTTCAAGAACCTGGTAAGTCTTCCATTTGTCCATACTAATTATTTTTTATAGAAATACCAAGTATGTGGTCTTGTAGTTTTCTGTATGGGGATATTTGGTGACAGAAAGAGTAGCCCTAAAAAGTCCCAACAAAAGTCAAGAATTTATTTATTTATAGATTATTTTCTATAGAATTACTTTCCCCCTTTATCTTTACTCAGTACTGCTATTTTATTTCAGGAAATTTGGGGGAGCAATTTCCTCCTAATGGCTTATCTTTTAGTATGATGTTTTATTTGTGCTAAGGCTGTACAAACTGTATATGGGAATGAGTTGAAAATACTATATACATCTCTACCAGTTCTATTAAATGAAGCTTATATAACTTTTTTCTTTCTTAGGAATTTGAGTAATCTTTTTTTGTCAGGGGAACCACATTGAGACCTGATGGGTGTGAATTAACAAGTCTTAGTCATGAAATTATACCAGGGGGAATTATTTTAGTAGACATATTATCTTTGAGAAAAGAAAATAATCTAGAATATTAGATTGAAATTTTAGGCAAGGAAATTTAGATAATTATAAAAATTAAGTACATATTATTTGTTATTGCTATTTAAAACAAAGTACAGTTCTTGTTTTATGAACTGGTTTTATTGCTTTTTTTAATATGCGAAATAATCATTTTGATACTTTGCCTCATGAACCAGCATTAATTTTTCTATAAGTTTTATATTTTTATTTCAATCCTTCATTATGTTAAAGTATTTTAAATTAGACTTTCTATCTCTAAGTTAAATAATTCAATATCCTCCTACAGAACCAAAATATTAGTATCACATTACCATCCAAAAAACTTAATTGTTTAAAAAATTGCTAAACAATTGTTAAACTTGTTCCATATTCAAAATTTCCCAGGTAAACCAGATTATATCTGACTTGGCCCAAGATCTAGTACAAGACCAGGCATTGTATCTGGTTGTTATGTCCCTTAAGTTTTAAAAATCTGCAACAGACATTCTTTTTTCTATTTACTAACTTAATAAAGAACTTACTTTATAAAAAAATGATAAGTTTTCTTCCATTGTTCTTTGGAAACACTCTCAACTGAGACAGTGCATGTTGAACTGAAGTGAACTGACAGGGATACAGGACATCATGCCTTGTGTGCTGGGCCATCGAATCATGGGGTCAGTAAAGAGCCTGACAATTCAGCACTACGTTAGTAGACCTAATTCAAACAACTATTTTTAATCAATTAGTTCTTCTAAATTTTCAGAGACTGGAGAGTACAAGATTTTTTCTTAATTTTTATTTCTTCTTTTTAGTTTTATATGACAATAGGATATATTTTGACATATTGTACGTGCATGGAGTATAACCCCTTCTTGTGGTTGTACATGATGCAGAATTATACTGGTTGTGTATTAATGTATGAACATATTGAATTATGTCTGATTCATTCTACTGAAATTTCTATTCCTATTCCCCCTCTCTTCCCTTCATTTTCTTTTGACTAATTCAATGAATTTCTATTCTTCCTCCCACTCCACCCATGTTTTGGTATTAGCAGCCACATGTCGAGAAAACATTCAGCCTTTGGTTTTTTGGGATGGCTTATTTCACTTAGTATGATAGTCTCCAGTTCCATCTATTTACTAGAAAATGCCATAATTTTATTATTTTTATGGCTGAATAGTATTCCATTCTGTATACATACCACATTTTTCTTTATCCATTCATCTATTGAAGGGCACCTAGGTTGGTTCCATAGTTCAGCTATTGTGAATTGAACTGCTATAAACATTGATGTGGCTGCATCACTATAGTATGCTGATTTTAAGTCCTTTGGGTATATGAAACGAGTGGGATACCTGGATCAAGTGGTGATTCCATTACAAGTTTTTTGAGGAATCTCCATACTGCTTTCCAGAGTGGTTGCACCAATTTGAAGTCCCACCAGCAAATGGTACAGCAAAAACCACGTATGAAATGTATGAGTATACTTTTTTCCCCACATCCTTGCTAATCTTTTATTACTTATATTCTTGAATTACCATTCTGACTGGAGTGAGATGAAATCTCAATGTAGTTTTAATTTGCACTTCTCTAATTGCTAGAGATGTTGAACATTTTTCATATATTTGTTAACCATTTATATTTCTTTTTCTGTGAAGTGCCTGTTCAGTTCCTTTGCCCATTTTCTGATTAAGTTATTATTTTTTGGTGGTAAGGTTTTTGAGTTCTTTATATATTTTGGATATTAATGCTCTAAGATGCAGGTGGCGAAGATTTTCTCCCATTCTGTAAGCTCTGTTTTGATGCTTTGGATTGTTTCCTTTGCTGTGAAGAAGCTTTTGAGTTTGATACCAACCCATTTATTGATTCTTGTTTTTAATTCTTGTACTTTAGGAGTCTCATTGAGGAATTTAAGCCAACATGATGGAGATTGGGGCCTACTCTTTCTTCCAGTAAGCACAGAGTCTCTGGTCTAATGCCTAATCCTTGAACCACTTTGAAGTGATTTTTTGTGCAGGGTGAGAGATAGGGTTTTAATTTTATTTTGTTACACATGGATTTCCAATTTTCCCAGCACCATTTGTTTAAGAAGCTATCATTTCTCCAATGTATGTTTATAGCACCTTTGTCTAACATGAGATAACTGTTTTTATGTGAGTGTGTCTCCTCTGTTTTGTACCATTGGTCTTCATGTCTGTTTTGGTACTAATACCATGGCATTTTTTTTACTATAGCTCTGTAGTATAGTTCAAGGACTGGTATTGTGATGCCTCAGCTTTGTCCTTCTTGCTAAGGATTGTTATGGCTATTCTGGTTTTCTTATTTTTCCATATGAATTTCATGATTGCTTTTTCTAGTTCTATGAAGAATGTTATTGGCATTTTAATAGGTAATACATTAAATATGTATAGCACTTTTGGTAGAATGGCCATTTTGACAATATTAATCTGCCTATGCAATAGCATGGGAGATCATTCCATCTTTTGAGGTCTTCTTCAGCTTCTTTCTTTAGTCTCTGTAGTTTTCATTGTAGAGGTCTTTCGCCTCTTTTGTTAGATTGATTCCCAAATATTTTTGAGGCTATTATGAATGGAATAGTTTTCCTAATTTCTCTTTAAGTTGATTCATCACTGATACATAGAAACATAATTGATTAATGTGTGTTAATTTTATATCCTGCTACTTTGCTGAATTCATTTATGAGTTCTAGAAGTTTTCTGGTGGAGGTTTTTAGGTCTTCTAAATATAGAATAATGTTGTCATAAAATAGTGATAATTTGAGTTCTTTTTTTCCTATTCTTATCCCTTTAATTTCTTTAATCTTTTTAATTGCTCTGGCTTGAGTTTCAAGGACTGTATTGAATAGAAGTGGTGAAAGAGGGCATCTTTGTCTTGATCCAGTTTTTAAAGGGAACACTTTCAATTTATTTTCCATTTAAAATGATATCAGGCTTGGGGTAAAATTTGTAGCTTTTATAGTGTTGAGGTATATTCCTAATATTCCTAGTTTTTCTAGTGAATGGATGCTATATTTTGTCAAAAGCTTTTTCTGCCTCTACTGAGATAACATGTGATTCTTGTCTTTAAGTGTATTGACGTGATTAATTACATTTATTGATTTATATATATTGAACCCCACTTGATCATGGTACACTGACTTTTCAATATGTTTTTGTATGCAATTTGTCAGAATTTTATTGGGAATTTTTGTATCTATGTTCATAAGGGATATTGGCTTGAAGTTTTTTTTTTCCTTGAGGTGCCTTTGTCTGGTTTTGGTATCAGGATGATACTAGCTTCATAGAATGAGTTTGAAAGGATTCCCTCATTTTCTCTTTCTTGGAATAGTTTGCAGAGGATTTGAATTAATTCTTCTTTGAAGGTCTAGTAGAACCCAACTGAGAATCCATCTGATCCTGGGTTTTTCCTTGTTGGTAGGCTTTTGATAGCATCTTTAATTTCATTATTTGAAAGTGATCTGTTTAAATTTGCTATGTCCTCCTGTTTCAATTTGTGTAGTTCATATGTCTCTAGGAATTTGTTGGTGTCTTCAAGATTTTCTATTTAATTACAGTATAAATATTTATTATTATTATCTGTATTTCAGTAGTCTCCATTGCAATATTTTCTTTTTCATCACCAATTTTAGTAATTTGAGATTTCTCTCTCTTTTTATTTATTAGTTTGGCTAAGGGTTTATCAATTTCATGAAACAACCACCTTTTTGTCAGTTTTTTGGATTTTTTTGTGTATGTGTGTTTCAATTCCATTGATTTCAGCTCTGATTTTAATTATTTCTTGTCTTCTTCTGCTTTTGCTTTTGATTTGTTCTTATTTTATTAGGGCTTTGACATGTCATATTAGGTAATTTATTTGTTGACATTCCATGCTTTTAATGAATGAGTTCAATAAAATGAATTATCCTCTTAGAACTGCCTTCATTGTGCCCCAGAGATTTTTTTTGTATTTTTTTTCCATTTTTTTATTGATTGTTCAAAACATTACAGAGCTCATGATATATCATCTTTCATACATTTGACTCAATTGGGTTTTGAACTCCCCAAATATATATTGCAGACTCACTTCTGTTACATACTCACATTTTTACATAATGGCATATTAGTGACTGTTGTATTCTGCTACCTTTCCTATCCCCTACTATCCCCCCTCCCCTCCCCTCCCCTCCCATCTTCCCTCTCTACCTCCTCTGCTGTTGTTCAATTCTCTCCCCTTTTCCCCCCCTCCCCCTTGCCCCTCATAACCTCTTATAATTTTGTGTATCGCTGAAGGTCTCCTACCATTTCCATATGCTTTCCCTTCTCTCTCCCTTTCTCTCCCCCCATTCGTCTTAGTTTACTGTTAGTCTTTTCCTCATGCTCTTCCTTCCTGTTCTATTCTTAGTGGCTCTCTTTATATCAAAGAAGACATTTGACATTTGTTTTTTAGGGCTTGGCTAGCTTCACTTAGCATAATCTGCTCTAATGCCATCCATTTCCCTGCAAATTCTATGATTTTGTCATTTCTTAGTGCTGCATAATACTCCATTGTGTATAGCTGCCACAATTTTTTTATCCACTCATCTATTGAAGGGCATCTAGGTTGGTTCCACAGTCTAGCTATTGCGAATTGTGCTGCTATAATCATTGATGTGGCCGTATCCATATAGTGCACTCTTTTAAGGTCCTCAGGGAATAGTCCGAGAAGGGCAATAGCTGGGTCAAATGGTGGATCCATTCCCAGCTTTCCCAGGAATCTCCATACTGCTTTCCAAATTGGCCTCACCATTTTGCAGTCCCACCAGCAGTGTACAAGTGTGCCCTTTTCCCCACATCCTCGCCAACACTTATTGTTGTTTGACTTCATAATGGCTGCCAATCTTACTGGAGTGAAATGGTATCTTAGAGTGGTTTTGATTTGCATTTCTCTGATTGCTAGAGATGGTGAGCATTTTCTCATGTGCTTGTGGATTGATTGTATGTCCTCCTCTGAGAAGTGTCTGTTCAGGTCCTTGGCCCATTTGTTGATTGGATTCTTTGTTATCTTATTGTTTAATTTTTTGAGTTCTTTGTACATTCTGGAAATTAGGGCTCTATCTGAGGTGTGAGGGGTAAAAATTTGTTCCCAGGATGTAGGCTCTCTACTTACTTCTTTTACTGTTTCTCTTGCTGAGAAAAAACTTTTTAGTTTAAGTAGGTCCCATTTGTTTATTCTTGTTATTAACTCTTGGGCTATGGGCGTTCTATTAAGGAATTTGGAGCCCGACCCCACAATATGTAGATCGTAGCCAACTTTTCCTTCTATCAGACACAGTGTCTCTGTTTTTATATCTAGCTCCTTGATCCATTTTGAGTTAACTTTTGTGGCTGGCGAGAGAAAGGGATTCAATTTCATTTTGTTGCATATAGATTTCCAATTTTCCCAACACCATTTGTTGAAGATGCTATCCTTCCTCCATTGCATGTTTTTAGCCACTTTATCAAATATAAGATAGTTGTAACTTTGTGGATTAGTCTCTGTGTCCTCTATTCTGTACCATTGGTCCACCTGCCTGTTTTGGTACCAGTACCATGCTGTTTTTGTTACTATTGCTTTGTAGTACAGTTTGAGCTCTGGTATCACTATACCTCCAGATTCACACTTCCTGCTTAGAATTGCTTTTGCTATTCTGGGTCTTTTGTTTTTCCATATGAATTTCATGATTGCTTTATCTATTTCTACAAGAAATGCCTTTGGGATTCTGATTGGCATCGCATTAAACCTGTAGAGAACTTTGGGTAATATCGCCATTTTGATGATGTTAGTTCTGCCTATCCATGAACAGGGTACATTTTTCCATCTTCTGAGATCTTCTTCTATCTCTCTCTTTAGGGTTCTGTAGTTTTCATTGTATAAATCTTTCACCTCTTTTGTTAGGTTGATTCCCAAGTATCTTATTTTCTTTGAGGATATTGTGAATGGAGTGGTTTTCCTTATTTCCATTTCAGAGGATTTGTTGCTGATATACAGGAATGCCTTTGATTTGTGCGTGTTGATTTTATATCCTGCCACTTTGCTGAATTCATTTATTAACTCTAGCAGCTTCTTTGTAGATCCTTTTGGGTCTGTTAAGTATATTATCATGTCATCCGCAAATAGCGATAATTTAATTTCTTCCTTTCCTATTTTTATACCTTTAATTTCTTTTGTCTGTCTAATTGCTCTGGCTAGTACTTCGAGAATTAAATTGAATAGAAGTGGTGATAGAGGACATCCCTGTCTTGTTCCAGATTTTAGAGGGAATGCCTTCAGTTTTTCTCCGTTTAGGATGATGCTAGCCTGAGGTTTAGCATATATAGCTTTTACAATGTTAAGGTAAGTTCCTGTTATCCCTAGTTTTTCTAGTGTTTTGAACATAAAGGGATGCTGTACTTTGTCAAATGCTTTTTCTGCATCTATTGAGATGATCATATGGTTCTTGTCTTTAAGCCTATTGATGTGGTGAATAGCATTTATTGATTTCCGTATATTGAACCAGCCTTGCATCCCAGGGATGAATCCTACTTGATCATGGTGCACAAGTTTTCTGATATGTTTTTGTATTCGATTCGCCAGAATTTTATTGAGAATTTTTGCATCCAAGTTCATTAGAGATATTGGTCTGTAGTTTTCTTTCTTTGAAGTGTCTTTGTCTGGTTTTGGGATCAGAGTGATGTTGGCCTCATAGAATGAATTTGGAAGAGCTCCTTCTTTTTCTATTTCTTGAAATAGCTTGAAAAGTATTGGTATTAATTCTTCTTTGAAGGTTTTGTAGAACTCCGCTGTATACCCATCAGGTCCAGGGCTTTTCTTGGTTGGTAGTCTTTTGATGGCTTCTTCTATTTCTTCCTTTGTTATTGGTCTGTTTAAATTGTATGTGTCTTCCTGTCTCAATCTGGGCAAATCATATGCCTTAAGAAATTTATCGATATCGTCGCTATCTTCTACTTTATTAGAATATAGGGTTTCAAAATACTTTCTAATTATCTTCTGTATTTCTGTAGTGTCTGTTGTGATATTCCTTTTTTCATCCCGTATATTAGTAATTTGAGTTCTCTCTCTTCTTCTTTTTGTTAGCATGGCTAAGGGCTTGTCTATCTTATTTATTTTTTCAAAGAACTAACTTTTAGTTTTATCAATTTTTTCAATGTTTTTTTTGCTTCAATTTCATTTATTTCTGCTCTAATTTTAATTATTTCTTGTCTTCTACTACATTTGCTGTTGTTTTGTTCTTCCTTTTCTAGGTTTTTGAGGTGTAGTGTGAGTTCATTTATTTGTTGGTTTTTTCTTTTTTTGATGAAAGAACTCCAGGAAATGAATTTCCCTCTTAAAACTGCTTTCATTGTGTCCCATAGATTCCGGTATGTTGTGTCTGTATTATCATTTGACTCTAAGAATTTTTTTATCTCTTCCTTTATGTCTTCTGTAACCCATTGATCATTCAATAACATATTGTTCATTTTCCATGTGGTGTAGGATTTTTCCTTCCTATTTTTATCATTGATTTCCAATTTCATTCCATTATGGTCAGATATGGTGCATGGTATTATCTCCACGACTTTATATTTACTAAGAGTTGCCTTATGGCATAATATATGGTCTGTCTTTGAGTAGGATCCATGTGCTGCTGAGAAGAACGTGTATCCACTTGATGATGGTTGGTATATTCTATATATTTCGGTTAGGTCTAGGTTATTGATTGTGCTGTTGAGTTCTATAGTTTCTTTATTCAGTTTTTGTCTGGAGGATCTGTCTAAAGGCGAGAGCGGTGTGTTGAAATCACCTGTAATTATTGTGTTATGGTCTATTTGACTCTTGAACTTGAGGAGCGTTTGTTTTATGTACGTTGCAGCTCCATTGTTTGGTGCATACAAATTGATAATTGTTATGTCTTGTTGGTGGATGGTCCCTTTTAACAGTATATAGTGTCCTTCTTTATCCTTCTTAATTAACTTAGGTTTGAATTTGATTTTATTTGATATGAGTATGGCCACTCCTGCTTGCTTCCGAGGGCCATGTGAGTGGTATGATTTTCCCAACCTTTTACCTTCAGCCTGTGTATGTCTTTTCCTATCATATGAGTCTCCTGAAGGCAGCATATTGTTGGGTTTGTTTTTTTGATCCAGGTTACTAGCCTATGTCTCTTGATTGGTGAGTTTAGGCCATTAACATTTAAGGTTACAATTGAGATATGATTTGTATTTCCAGTCATGCTTCTTTATTTATTTATTTTAGTTTGGCTAGTTTTACTTTTTGGTTATTTTCCTCCTCCTTTACTGAGATACCTCTTGTTGTTAGTTTTGGGCACTATTTTTCAATTCCTCTTCTTGTAGTATATTGCTCAGAATGCTTTGCAGTGCTGGTTTTCTTGCTGCGAATTCTTTTAGCTTTTGTTTATCGTGAAAGATTTTAATTTCTTTGTCAAATCTGAAGCTCAATTTTGCTGGATACAGTATTCTTGGTTGAAATCCATTATTTTTCAGCGTTTGAAATACATTGTTCCAGGATCTTCTTGCTTTCAAAGTCTGTGCTGAGAAATCAGTCGTTAACCTAATTGGTTTACCCCTGAATGTAATCTGCCTCTTTTCTCTCGTAGCTTTTAATATTCTCTCCTTGTCCTGTATGTTGGCTATCTTCATAATTATGTGTCTTGGAGTTGGTCTATTATAGTTTTGAATGTTTGGGGTCCTGTAGGCTTCCAGGATTTGGCAATCCATTCCATCTTTCACCTCTGGGAAGTTTTCTACAATTATTTCATTTAAAATGCTGTCCATTCCTTTGGTTTGAATCTCTGTGCCTTCTTCTATCCCAATGACTCTCAAATTTGGTTTTTTAATGACATCCTATATCTCTTGAATAGATTGCTCATGGGATTTAAGCATCTTTTCTGTGTTGACTATACTCTTTTCAAGTTGATAAACCTTGTCTTCATTATCTGATGTTCTGACTTCTACTTGATCAAATCTATTTGTAATATTCTCGTTTTGGCTGGGAAATACAAACCAAAGGAATGCACAATCTTTTCAGTGAAATAATATTTAAAAATTTCCAAAAACTAAAGAACAAGATGGAAAAATCAGGCTACAGAAGGCGTGGCGCCCCAGGGAAGCGATTAATTAGCAAGCAGGGAGAGACATGGCTGCGATCAGGTGGAATCCCGCCAGCCAAGCCCGCACTGACCCCGGGGCTGAGTACGGGATTTTAGACGGGGAAGGAAGCGGTACAGTCCCATCCCCCACAGCGGACACTCCACCAAGGCAGTCAGCAGCCAGAATCTTGAAAAGCTGAAATATCCACTGCCACTCTCCGACAGATTTCAACAACAAAACAGGTGTGTGGCACTCAGCCCATCCCCCATACATCGGGAACTCGCATAAAATCTCTCCTAGGCTTTCCGGGGGAGGGAGTATCAGAGTGAGCCTGCATAAAGACTAGGGGGGAACTAGAGGCACCTGACCTGCAACCCCCCCTCCCCATCTGCAGCCAAAACAAAACCTATCTAGCTAGCGCTGGGGGAGGGGCAAGCAGGAAAAATCAAAAGGACAGAGTGCCTGGGATCCCAATTGCTAACTGTGGGACCCCGGAGATCCAGGCCGACTGATTGCCCCAGAGATTTTGATAAGTTGTATTGGTATTCTCATTTACCTATAAGTTTTTTTTATTTCATCCATGATTTCTTCAATTATTGATTGTGGTCATCAGTAGAGTATTATTTAGTCTCCAGGTTTTAGAGTAGCTTCTATTTCATTATCATTGATTTCTATTTTCATTTCATTATGATCTGATAGAATGCAAGTATTATCTCCATTTGTTTTGTAGTTGCTAAGAATTGCTTTGTGGCACATAATATGGTGTATTTTAGAAAAGGAACTATTGTGCTGCTGAGAAGAAAGTGTATTCAGTCATTGATGGATGGAAAATTCTATATATGTCTGTTACATCTAAATTATTAATTGTAACTTTTAGTTCTACATTTTCTTTATTTAATTTTTGTTTAGATGACATAGCCTGTGGTGAGAGAGGTGTGTTAAGGTCCCCAGTAGTATTATGTTGTGGTCTATTTGCTTCTTGAAATTGAGAATTGCTTATTTGATGTACATGGAAGCTTCATTATTTAGGGCATAAATATTTATGATTGTTATGTTGTATTGATGTATAATTCCCATAAGCAGTATGAAATGTCCTTCTTTGTCCCTTAACTTTGGCTTGAAGACTAGTTTATCTGATATTAGGATAGAAACCCCTGCTTGTTTATGAGATCCATGTGAATGATATGTTTTTCCCAGTCTGAATGTCCTTGCCTATCAGGTGAGTCTCTTGGAGACAGCATATTGTTGGGTCTTGTTTTTAATCCAATCTATTAGTCAGTGTCTTCAGATTGATAAGTTTAGGCCATTTACATAAATGTTATATTGAGAAATGATTTTTATTCCAAGTCATTTTTATTTATTTATGGTTTTAAACTTTAATTAGTTTCTTCTTTGATTGACTAGTCATCTAGTGTAGTTCCCCCCTTTGGAGTCTACATTATTTTTTATTTCTTTTTTTTTGAGACATTTTATTGAGTATTTTATAGTGCAGGCTTTCTAGTTGTGAATTCTTTTAACTTTTATTTGTCATGGAAGGTTATTATTTCATCCTCAATTCTGAAGCTTAATTTTGATGGGTATAGTATTCTTGGTGGGCATTTTCTTTCAGAGATTGGTATATATTATTCCAAGACCTCCTGGCTTTGAGGGTCTGGGTTGAGAAATCTGCTGAAATCTGGATTGGTTTCCCTCTAAATATGTTTTTTTCCCTCTGGCAGGCTTTAAAATTGTATCCTTGTTTTGTGTGTCAGGCATTTTTATAATAATATGCTTTGGAGTGGGTCTGTTATTATTTTGTGTATTTGGGTTCTTTCCTTTATCTGATTTTTCCATCTTGTTCTTTAGTTTTTGGAAATCTTTAAATATTATTTCACTGAAAAGATTGTGCATTCCTTTGGTTTGTATTTCCCAGCCTTCATCTATTCTGATAAATCTTAAATTTGGTCTTTTCAGGTTATTCTATATTTCTTGGAAGTTTTGTTCATGGTCTCTTAATATCTATACTCTTTGCTCAACTTTATTATGAAGATTGCCTGAAACTCTGTCTTCCAAGGGGGTCTAGTCTGTTGGTGATGCCCTCCATTAAATTTTTAATTTGTGGGGCAGGGGTTGTGGCTCAGTGGTAGTGCACTTGCCTAGCATGCATGAGGCACTGGGTTTGATTCTCAGCACCATATACAAATAAATAAAATAAAGGTCCATCAACAGCTAAAAAAAAATTTTAAAAAATTAATTTGCTTTATTGATTCCTTCATTTAGAGGATTTCTGCTTGATTTGTTTTGAATTTTTTTCTGAATCTCTATCTCTTTATTGAAGTGATCTTTCACTTCCTATATTTTCTCTCTGATTTCACTGCTTAGATAATCCTTTACCTTGCAGACCAGTTTAACTATGTACATTCTAAACTCCTTCTCTGACATTTCTTCCACTCTAATGTAGATGGAGTCTATTATTGAAGTATCTTGGTTTGTTTGGTGCTTTTTCATAATGTTTGTGTGTCTACCCATCTAATAGTATGGCTCTGAGGCAGTGGAGATTCTACCCAATGGACTTAGAGTGTCCCGGAAGGTTTATAGTACCTCACTGTTTAGAGGGAGACAAATAATTACAACAACCAATGCAAACAGTATACAGCATTAAACCAAGTCGTTTCTGCTATGACATCTGTAGTTTTAATTGTCACAATAAACAGAAAAGATATAATCAAAAAAAAGATATAAACAAAAAAATTGTTGCGTACAATAAAAACAATAAGTTTGCAAAATGGTTTATAATTTGAATGGTGGATAGGGAGAGAACAGAAGCGATGTATGATGTGATGATTATCAGGGAAGAGGAGAAAAGGTGTAAAAAATTAAAGGAATAGTGAAAGAGGAAAAATTAGAGATTGGCTACTAGCAGAAGAGAAAAAAATATATATATATGGTAAAAAAATTAAAAATAAATAAAAATTAAAGAATACAAAACAAAACTGAAATATACTAATCAAACTCACTAGTCTTCAAAAAATGGATCCATGAATAATAACTGGTTTCAAAAATGCTAGAAATGAGGAAAAACAGCAAATATGAATATGTATAATGTCCAACAATGTATTAAGGTCTAGTTAAACAGAGAAAAGGAAAAAAGAAAAAAATCAATGAAGGTTAAAGAATTGTTTCCATTGTAATTCAAAAGATTCTCAGCTTCCCTTCTCCTAAGGGTTAGGTGGGCTCCTCTGGAGTATGGTGCTAGCTCTACCCTCAGGGTGGGGTTGCTGAGTTTGATTTTCTCCTGGTCACTTGGGCACACTCTGTTATGCAATGTGAATTTTCCAAGTACATATTTTAGGCTAATATTGGGATTACTAGGAATTGGCTCTCTAGCTGTCAGCTCCTGTGCTACAGTTGCAAAATGATTCTTTCCTCTGTCCTCCACACACACCTGGGAGAAATGCAGATTCTTCCCCACACAAGGATATTGTGGAGCATATCTTTCAGTTTAATTAGGCAGTGTCTTTAATCTCTAAATTCTCCATACCCAGACACACCTAAGGCCCCCTAAAAATGTGCATTCCTTGAATTCCCTTATTCTTCTACTTTGCTTGCAGATGGACCACTTTGGCTGGTGTACATTCTAATCACAGCTATAGCAGTGATTATGGCACTGGAAATTTCTTCCTTATTTTATTATATCCAACCTCTTGAGTCCCCAGTCTGCTTTTAATGATCATTATTAAATTCCAGTAAAGTCCCTTCCCTTTTAAATTTTTATCTATTTATTTATTTTTTGTTTAATGACCTTGTGGAGAAGCTGCGTATCTGCTTTCTTGGTTTCATGCCACAGAGCCACCAGAAAAGAGACTTTCTCTTTTCCACCATCTTGAAAACCCCCATGATTTTCAAAGACACATGTCAGAGTTTGGAATTGTATATGCATTAGAAGGAGTTGGTTTTTTAATAATGACATGATAAAAATGTATTCAAATACAATCAGGCTTCAATTGGTTCCAGGTGAACTGGAGAAAGAAAGAAAAAGGAGACTGGAAGATTGTCCAAATGCAACTGCAATTTATGACAGATGCAAGTTGTCAAATGCCTTAACATGATGTAAAGAGTAGGAATGACAGAGAAGTATTAGGAAGATGAATGGAGATAACTTTAACTATATTATATTTGAGCTCATTTGTTTTAAAATTTTGTTGTGAATATCCTCCAAAATGCTTTCCTTTCAGATATCATGTGAGAGAACCCTTAGATTAACCCCAACTTGAAACCAGCCTATCTCTAGAATCTAGTCCACTCCAGAATCACTGCAATTATTCATAGTGAATAATAATTCATCAAGTCACATTGTTTTTGTTTTCTAGTGCATATAAAAGATACAAAAGTTATGTTTACACTATAGTCTATTAAGTGTGCAATAGCATTATTCTAAAAGCAATGTATAAATCTTAATTTAAAAATACTTTGTAACTAAAAGTGTGCTAACAATCATCTGAACTATTGAAAAAATGGCACCAATAGACTTGCTTGATGCAGGTTGCTACAGAACTTTAATTGGTTAAAAATTATCTGTGAAGTGCAATAAAGTGAAGCACAATTAAACAAGGTATGTATGAAGAATTATTCTCATCTGTTCTTTCTTAATAGGAACTGGAAAACATGTTTATATTGTAAAATATTGGACTTTTTATTATAATAATAAAATATCAAACATTCTGAGCTAACAGATAATGTACTCTTAGATAATAACATTATAAATGCATGTATATTCAATTATTTTAATATATTTTATAATGACCCTTTAAAATCCAATATGATATATTTTATGATTTATGTGAATTGTTTTATGTAGATGTTAAGTACTTTAGTGACCAACTGGAAAAATATCACAAACAGCACAAGGATGCACTGGCTCTAAAACCCACCAGAAATGTAGGATTGCTGCTCATAGACACCAAGCTGCTAAAAGAAAAATTAATTCCATCACCTTTGCGATGCTTGGAGGTAACTATGAACTAGGAAAAATTTTAATTATGGTCTCTACAATCATTTCTTGGTTTCAACAACAAAAGTAAAACAATTTTCTTGTATTGTAAAGATAGAAATGAATAGAAGACTACTTGTCATCCTTAATTTCTAAGAAAAATTTCATGTTTTTTCTATCACAAGCATAATCTGCTTATAGATTTAATAGAGAAGAGATCTGCAAATGTCAGACTAACCTCTTACTCCTACTTCTTTTTATTTTGTGGGAATGTTTCAAGACTTCCAGGTAAGATATACTACTGTTACATTTCAGTGTCCTAGTAGCAATGCTGGTTGATTCTATGATATTGAGATCTAGTTTAAAGAATCATTTCCTTATTTGGAATATAGAATAATTCATAAAAACATGACAATAAATTCCTTTGGAGCCAGCATATATCTGTATGTTCCCAAATGACTCCAAGGAGACAGACAAAGCTATAGAATAGAAATTGGAGAAATAAAAGGTCAATACAGCCTGCCTCTTGCTTTATACACAAGATTATAAAAATGCAACTACAATCATATGCCAGATGGAGACTGACAAATGCCTTAACCATTATGTAAGGAGCAGGAATGGCAAAGAAATGTGGGGAAGAAGAATGGAGCTCTTGAGTTTCAAAATTTTGTTGTCATTCTCAAAATGACTGGAAGATAGTTGAGACACATTGTCTATGGCTGCTTTCTTGCTGTTAAGGGCAGAGTTGAATGGTTGCAACAGAGATTGTATGTCTTGCAAATCCGAGATATTTACTATATGACTCTATGGAATATCCTTGCTGACTCTTTATGTAGGTAACAGAAGATAGAACATTGGCTAAAATGCTGAGGGCCTAAGTGCCAGTATGTTCTGTCATTAATTAGTTGTATGACATTGAATTTACTCCTAGGTCTTTACTTCTTCATCTGTTAAAAAAGAAAATGACTGCACATATAATTAGAGAAAACTCAACTTTCATAAACATTTTTGAGCACTAGTATATATCAAGCAAAGAAAATCAAACTCAAACTGTCTTAAGCAATCAAAAAATATATGGGTTTATGCAACCAAACAGTCCAGGGATTAGGTAGACAGTCAGGAGGTTTCATCTAATGGTTTGATATTACCATGGACCAAATTTCTTTCATTTTCCTTTCTGGGCTCTCAATGTATCATCTTCATACTAAAGTGATCATTTTTTTTTTCAAATATTTGTTAAATGGTTGTTGAAAACTCCTCAGGCCAATTATTTCCTTGTTTGTATACAAAAAGAAAATAGAGATTTGGCTTCTGTGTACACATTCCTCTCAGCCGTGAACAAAAGTCCCAGGATCAGTTAAGGGAAGACATCCATCCTAATCCAATCAGCATGCTCATGTTTGCCTAAAACACTCAGACCCTCTCTTTGTTCCTGAAGTAGAGATCAGTTTCTCCCAGACCATATAGCTACCACCCAACATGAAAGGAAAGAGAATAACACTGGAGAGGGCAGCACAGAGCACACTACATAGAGCAAAGAAGCAGAAAGTACACTTGCAAGATTTGAGAGAATTTAGGGAAACTGTTTAGTAAGCTGTGCAGCCTATTTTGTATAAAAATGATCTATAAAATCTGATCTTTTTGGTTCATTTGACTAGCAATGATTTAATGAGAAAAAATATTCCCTTCATATGTATTGCTGTTTCCAAAACTTGACGATTTAGCAGATGTCCACTTAGGACTTATTTAAAATATATAACAAAGTAGAAATATTCATGTATTTATGATTCACATTTTCTTTCTCTTTCTTAGGTGCTGAATTTTATGCTTCCTCGTTTAAGCAAGAAAAAAGTGGATGCTATTATCTCTGAGGCCCAAGATGCAGAGTATAAACTTGAATTTGTTCCAAGTACTACCATAGAATATGTTAACAGTTTAGTATTTCTTGATGAAATTCAGGAACGGGTGAGTTTATTAGCTTACATAACTTAATATTCCTGTTCTTAAGGTAGGAAAATAATATGTGTGATAAGAAAACTTGAGGGACTATGAGTCAGAACCACTGTCAAAATATCAGAAATACTTTCAGAGTAAAGGCACCCTACATTACAGCATTAATGACCCCTTACATTTACCAAACTCTTACTCCTAGTCAGGAATTTTGTTAATTTTTTTTACATGTGCTAAATTTTTAATCCTCACAAAAACTTGAGAAGTATGAATAATTTTATCCTGATTCTACTGACGAGGAAACAGGGACTAAAATAGGTTATGCTGTCCAAAATCACAGAACTTGTATGTGGTAAAGCTGGAATTTTGACCACAAAACCAAAATTCTCAACCATACTTTATTGCAATTCTAATTTTTAATAAATGGTAATAGAATGGTAACCAGATATTAGTCACTACAGAAGTCTTAACCCTTAATACATAGCTGCATAATAGTCAGTAACCTTTCTATTAAAAATGGACAAAGTTACAAACTCTGAACCACTTAAGTGGGAAGGTGGGAGTGGGGAGTAAAATGTATATATGGATACTGAAGGAATGCAAATGAAAGGCAGGCGCTCTCTCTCTCTCTCTCTCTCTCTCTCTTTCTCTCTTTCACACACACACACACACACACACCCTCACTCAAATCTTTTGTCTGCCTTGCTTCTTTCTCCTACAAACTTGATTTACTTCTGTCAGTCTGTGGCAGGCAGTCCAGCATTTGACTTTAATAGTTGGTTTTTCAAAACTTTCATTCATAGCAGTTTGGCATTGAAATAGAAATAAATTACTTTCTTAAATGCCTGAAAATTGAAGAAGTATTATGAATAAATAATATAAACTGAATAAGTCATTAACAACTGAGCAGTTTGTAATGTATTATTAACAAAATTAACAGTAAAGTCTATTTCTCATGCCTACAAAAGTAACAATCTTGTGTATCATTTTAAGAATAGCATTTCTCCAAGGGACAGATAATTTTTTATTTCCCCCAGATGTGCTTTTACATCATCCCATGAGTCTACAGATGGCAAGCATTTATCATTATTTGTATTTATTAAGCTTTTTTAGACAAATAAACAAAACCCAGGTAATTTATCTTAAGCCAAAATAGGGCTCTCATTTAAGAATTCAAAGGTGTTTCATGGATCCCTTTCCTCTTCAAGAGCATAATTAGGCTCAGGAACTGATTAGAATCAGTACAGATCAGCTTTAGGAATCCGAGTTAGTCTTCACTCTCCATCTCTTTTCTCTGCATTTCTCTTCCTCTCTATATCTCTTTGAAGGTCTGCTTCACTTCTCTTCCAATACAATGAGGCTGCTACTTCATCCTGTGCCACAGCCCGGCTGGCTGTGCAAAATAACCGGGAGGGTGACAAACAACTTGTGTACGTTGATACAGCAGGAGTGGGAGCTGTTTATTGTAGGACAACAGAGGTATTTATACATTCCACACAGCTTATCTTAATTAGCATAAACTAGATACATCAGTCAACCAATAAGGAATCGCCACACTTAATGGCTTGCTGGCATTACTTCGAAAACCACTCCCTCTGGCATTTTGCCAGGCATCATCCAGACTTGTTTACAGACTCTAACAATCCTGTAGTAGAAAATGTGGCCACCAGCAGCTCCCAAGTGACAGGTTGCAAGTCTAACAGCCACAAAAGAAGATAATTTATCCTTCCAACAGTGATTCTACTGTCTAGTAAATGGATTTAGCCCCATCCTGCTCCAATTTTATCAACTATGTTAGGAGGGTAAGATCATATCATAATCAAAGGCTTAGTGTGGTTCTAGAATAGGAAGTTGCTGTGTACGGAAAACAAGACTGTCCCATCTCCAGGAATTTATTCATGGTTTCTGGGTAGTATATTTGGGAAGTAGCTTCCCTTAAGGAGATGCTCTTCATAACAGATAGCTTTTTTTGTGATTTTTTACCAGCCTTTCTGAGTTGGCTAGACTCTTTTCGAGATGAAATAATTTGTCTTCATTATCTGACGTTCTGGCTTCTACTTGCTCCACTCTGTTAGTGATACTCTCAATTGAGTTTTTAATTTGGTTTATAGTTTCCTTCATTTCTAAGATTATGGTTTGATTCTTTTTTATAATCTCTATCTCCTGATAAAGGTGCTTAACTTCTTCTTTTATCTGTTTGTGTAATATATTCTCAATGTGTTCTTTCGCTGCTTGAATTTGCTGTCTCGTATCCTCTTTAAGGTTCCATTCCATCTGTCTAAGGTGTTCCTTGAGTTCTTTATATGACCATTTTTCTGATGACTCTAAGTCCTCCTGAATATTTAGGCTGTCCTGCATTGTTTGTACTCCTTTTCTTCCTTGCTTTTTGAAGCTGCTCATGTTACTTCTTGTTCTGTTTGACTGCTGAGTTACTGATTACTCCTATAAATTTATTAGATGCTGTAGCCGCAGGTTTCAATGAAATTATCTCCTCCGCCGCAGTCTGATGACGTCAGTTGTCTGCCATGGTGGTATCTCTTGCAAATGGCGACAGTTCGTTTCCCTTTGCCGGGTGACCAATGCAACGGGTGGGTCCTTACTGTCTCTCCCAAGCCCCGTTTCAAACCTGTGACCACTACCTATGAAGGCTCGGTTGGCATTACCTCCGTAGGATCAGAAGGGCTGACCGGTTGTTTCAGCCGGATGGATTAGTGCTGAGTCACAGCTGTTTGTCTGCGGGAAGCAGGCGAACGGGAGCTTGAATTCAGCCGATCCAGGTTCAGTGTGTGTTCTGAGAGGCCCAAACAGCTCGCCCCAGATCCACGTCAGTTCAGCATTGCCTAGTGATCCTGAGCAAACAGAATTAGGCTGTTTACGACTCCCTATGCCTGCACAGCTGAAGAGGTCAGAGACTTGATCTCTCTGCGCCCGCCGCCATGTTGGAATCCCCACAGATAGCTTTTTTTGTAACTTCATTAATTCAATCAGCAAATTTAGAGAACACTTACTTAGCAGAATATAAGGATTACAACAATAACTAAACCTGTTTTCAAGGAGATCAGAGTCTAGAATGAAAGTGGACAATTATGATACAACTAGTAGAGGTACAAGAAACAGTTGTAAGGACTACGGCTTTTTTAATCACTCTTGTCTGTGGGTCACAGAAGACTTTGTGGAGGATAGAGTATTTAAGATATGTGCTAAAATACATTTAGGCATTTCAAGGAGAGAGAAAAAAACAATAACAAAGATATGAGGCAAGATGACAAAAACACGATTTGGGAACTGGTGAAGTGCTATGTAAACTGTGTGTTGCTAAAGCAGGAGAGAAGAAATGAATTCTAGAAATGTTAAGTATAAGTGAAAGGACAACTGAATAAGAGGACAAGCAAAGAGTCTGAGATGACTCCTAGGTATCTTTCTATAGTTGATGGGCTGATAGCAGTATCATACCAGCACAGGCAGGTTAGGCTGCACAATACATTTCTGAGAGTAAAAGAGACACCATAAAGTGTTATACCAGGACAATAAATATAAACCAAGACACTCTCAGGAAACCTGGATATATGCTTATACAAAGTATAAGAAATACAGGATGATTAACAGATCTTGGTGTAGAGAGATTTCTATTTATAACTTGTTTGAGATATTAGCCATTTTGTTGAAAGCAATCAAAACTAATATAGATAGCTTAGAAAGTGGGAATGTTTAATCTAAGTTTGCTTGGAAATCTTTTGGAATAAAAAGGAATGAATAGAGAGAGGCCTTTAAAAGGATAAGAACTAGAGTATAGAATAGCATAAGGAAATGCTACATTTTTTTATCCATTCATCTATTGAAGGGCATCTGGGTTGGTTCCACAGTCTAGCTATTGTGAATTGTGCTGCTATGAACATCGATGTGCCAGTATCCCTGTAGTACACTCTTTTAAGGTCTTCAGGGAATAGTCCGAGAAGGGCAATAGCTGGGTCAAATGGTGGTTCCATTCCCAGCTTTCCCAGGAATCTCCATACTGCTTTCCAAATTGGCCGCACCAATTTGCAGTCCCACCAGCAATGTACAAGAGTACCCTTTTCCCCACATCCTCGCCAGCACTTGTTGTTGTTTGACTTCGTAATGGCTGCCAATCTTACTGGAGTGAGATGGTATCTTAGGGTGGTTTTGATTTGCATTTCTCTGACTGCTAGAGATTTGATTTGCATTTCTCTGACTGCTAGAGATGGTGAGCATTTTTTCATGTACTTGTTGATTGATTGTATGTTCTCCTCTGAGAAGTGTTTGTTCAGGTCCTTGGCCCATTTGTTGATTGGGTTATTTGTTGTCTTATAGTCTTGAGTTCTTTGTATATTCTGGATATTAGGGCTCTATCTGAAGTGTGAAGAGTAAAAATTTGTTCGCAGGATGTAGGCTCCCTATTTACCTCTCTTATTGTTTCTCTTGCTGAGAAAAAACTTTTTTAGTTTAATGGATTTAGATGAATGGATAAAAAAAATATGTGGCATTTATACACAATGGAGTATTACACAGCACTAAAAATGACAAAATCATGGGATTTGCAGGGAAATGGATGGCACTAGAGCAGATTATGCTAAGTGAAGCTAGCAAATCCCTAAAAAAACAAATGCCAAATGTCTTCTTTGATATAATGAGAGCAACTAAGAACAGAGCAGGGAGGAAGAGCAGGAGGAAAAGATTAACATTAAACAGAGACATGAGGTGGGAGGGAAAGGGAGAGAAAAGGGAAATTGCATGGAAATGGAAGGAGACCCTCATTGTTATACAAAACTACATATAAGAGGTTGTGAGGGGAATGGGAAAAAAACAAGGAGAGAAATGAATTACAGTAGATGGGGTAGAGAGAGAAGATGGGAGGGGAGGGGTGGCAGGATAGTAGAGGATAGGAAAGGTAGAAGAATACAACAGTTACTAATATGGCTTTATGTAAAAATGTGATGTGTAACCGATGTGATTCTGCAATCTGTATTTGGGGTAAAAATGGGAGTTCATAACCCACTTGAATCTAATGTATGAAATATGATATGTCAAGAGCTTTGTAATGTTTTGAACAACCAATAAAAAAAAGAATAGTATAAGGAAACAGAAAAGGCCTCTCCTCCTTCTCTCATCTCTGTTCCTCTCTAGAACAGTGGTTCGCAAAGGTGATCTTTAAACTAGCAGCATTATTAGGACCTGGAATTTGGTAGAAATGCACATCTTGGACCCTACCCTAGATTTTCTGAATCAGAAATTCCAAAAGAGCTCAGCAATCGTTTTAACAAACTTTCCAAAGTCATTTCTGCCTAAGTTACAGGTTGAAAACTATTTCTCTAAAAGGCTCTCTACAGTTATCTTCTTATGTTAAGGACCTACTTTCTGCTTCCACCTGAGAGCATATGGCCTCTACCCACAACTATGCTGCTTAGTTCAGCTTATGGCTAGAGACTGAATCAAATAATATGAACATGGCAGCTTCCTGCCTAATAAGGAAAACTTGGGGGCTGGGGCAATTGGAGGATTTTTCCCAAATTGGAGAATTTAGATAACACTGTGTTCTTTCTTGCCAGAAATTTAAGAGAAACAGGAACTTTTTTGCCCATAGAAGGTAGGACATCAAAATGAAGATGTTAAGTATTACTTGGATATAACAAAATAATTTAAACAATAGTGAACCTAGATCGTGTTCTGAACTTATGCAGCCAGGAACAAAGACTGTCCATACCACAGGGGATGTTCTGGGACTAATCACTGCTCAGCATACATGCCTGAAAACTAAGACATTAAAGCTGAACATCCACACAGAATATATTTTCTTGAAAGACATTAAGTATTAGCACTGCTTAATGCTGCTAAAGAAAAATGAAGAGAGGGGCAGAGGGAGAAAGAGAGAGAAATAACATTTCTATGTGCATTACTAACTTCTCAGCTCTGACCACTTACCGTCTGGGCCTGGTTTACCTGTGTTCCATAAATGACTGTATTTATCACCCAGCCAACTTCAGCCAATTTGATTGTAGTGTTAAAAATACAACTCCTCCTGTGCTGACCATTTACAGCTTGATGTTTATATTGCACAGTGGTTGTCTCCTATTAAAAAAACTTGAAGGGTAAAATAGAACTCTACTACATTTAACGAATAACCAATGTTTCCATTTAGATTGAAAGCCTGGAAGATGAAGGGAATGTAGTGGTTCAAATGTACAAGCTTATTGAACAGTATCAGATAGCTACACCTCCTGAAGACTTCGCTGTTTTTGCAACTATGAAGCCATCCATTATTGCTGTTCGGAATGCCATTGATAGAGCAGTGGGTGACAGAGAAACAAGTATTAAGCAATTTTCTCTGCATTTGGGTAGAGATCTTGAAGATCTAAATGAAGAAGTGAATGAAATAAAGCTGCAAGCTCAGGTAAGATAAAGCAGGATTTTTTAATCTGAGAAAAGTTTGATTATTATAGTTTTTTAAAATTAAAATATAACTGAAAAATTGTATATATTTATAGTATCTTACATGACATTTTGATACATGTACATAGTGTGGAATATATTAAATATATTAAGCTTATTAACCTGCCCATCACTTTATACATTTATTTTTTGTGGTAAGAACATTTAAAATCTAGGCTTCAAACCATTTTGGAAATATACTTCACTTTACTTTATTTAAAATTTGTTTTTATTAACTGTCAACCATATCTTTGAGCTGCTATTTAAAGTGTTTCTGAAGCTCTTTTTTTATATACTGAATGAATTCCAGACTCACAAGAAAAGTCTATATGTAATATTGAATTTTCTAATATTCCTAGCATTATTATTTTTAAATGAGTGTTTTTATTACTTCTTCAAATATTTATAACTGTTTCACAATTTTAAAATTTGCTTAGCGTATTAAATTAAATTAAATGATATCAAAGATTATTTGGTTAAATTGTATCAATTTTACCATAGAAAAGATTCAGAATTTAGAATAGATCTAGGTGACTCTTAACTAAAGTCTGCCTGAAAATAATCATTTTGTAATGACTTATTATTTTATTATTAGCATTGGCTAAATCTTACCACAGAATTATAAAACCATGTAAAGTTATAATAAAAGTTTAAAAAATGGAAAAACTCAATGTCCATCAACAGATGATTAATAAAGTACAAAAGAGATTAGTAAAATACATGAAGGTAATTCACTCGGAAATAAAATACAGATATTAAAGATTATAATATACACTTATACACATTGACATGGAAATAGTAAAGGCAGATAACATTGTGTTTTTCCTATTTATAAAGCTCTGTTTTAAGGACTTAACATTGTTTTTGGTTTTGTGTTGAAGAATATTTGTATTTTCTCAGATGAAAGTGTATATCAGTGTAATAACTGTATACTTCAATGAATTATCAGAAAGTGAACACATCATGTATCTGCATCTCAGAATGTCAAGCACTATAGCCTTACTGTTACCTTTAATGTGCCCTCTCCTATTCATTAATTCTTTGTTCTATTCCAGAGGCAGCTACTACCCTGAATTCTAATGTCATAAATAAGTTTTACCTATTTCTGAACTTATGATTAACTAGAATGATACAGTATTTCTTTTACTTTGTTTTTGGTATCTACCTGAGATTTGTCCATGCTGTGTGGATATAGTTTATTCTAATTTTTTGGCTTTGTATTATTTCATCATATTTTACATTTTAATTATTCATTCCATGGTTGATGGACATTAGGATCATTTAAAGCTTTTGGGAAAGATGAATAATACTCTAGAAGCATTCTCATATGTTTTTACATGTTTTAACTCATTTAATTCTCAAAACACCTATAGGTTGTATTAGTCACATTGTACAAGGAAGGAAATTAAGGTACAAGGAAGTTAAGCAATTTGCCCAGGATTGCACAGATAATAAATTATGGGAAAGGATTTAAGCTAAGGAAATCTGCTTTTAGTAGTTAATATTCTGCTGTTAAAACAAGAGTGATTATCCTTGGTGCATGTAAATAGATAATTAGAAAGAGCAAACTCCCAGCACACGATTTGTTTGTAATCATGCATTTTAAATAGAATAATGTACATACACAAAAATGATAGCATGAGTTCCCCTACCATGCTTCCTCTATTGAGGGTTTTAAATTAATTCACTGTCACTCTTGGACAAAGAAGTGTCACTTCATTCTTTCCATACATAATAGCATCTTTCTGTCAAGAACCCCAATCTTGCTAATGGAAGAAAATTGAGGAGAAACCTAAATATGGAAATTGATGATAGAAATGTTTATTTTATTCTAACTTGATCTCTTATATATTTTAATTCAATTCATAATCCTTCAATTTAATTCAAATCATAATCCTTCCTATGGGACATCTCTTCATCCTTACCACCATTCCCTCCCACCTATTGCATTTCCTTATGGTAGATGGAAAGGATAGATAGCTGGTCCTTATGCTATCTTGTAGACCATAGCAATTTTCATTGCAGTGTGACTGGATTCAGCCTGGTTGTCCCACAAAACTCTGAATTAAGAGTCCTTCCTGTTGCTTTAAGCACCATGCTAGTCCATACTGCTGCAATTCTATTTATTCCTTTTTATTAAAGAGTTAAATAAACTGTGACTTTCTCATCCTGGCCTTAGACAGCTTCAGGTTCACCAGTTCTTTCAAGAATTCCCATTACCAGAATCAAGACACACAAGAACTTCAGGATTCCCAACATATTACACCAGAGTTTCAACACAATTATCTTCTGCCTGGACACTTCCCTTAACTTTTTCTAATCTAGAGCACATTGTCATTTTGAATGTAGGGCCATACTGAACAAGAGATGGAATAACTAGCCTCCCTAAACTAGGGCTATAATAGTTTCCAGACTTCTCCAATTTTCTTAGATTCTCCCAAACTTTAAGTTGTTTCTACTTTGTTCCTCAACTATTTCATTCTCATTCCTGGATTTTCAACCCCAAAGTGTAGTTAGAACACATGTTATTTATTTATTTATTTATTTATTTATTTATTTATTTATTTATTTATTTATTTATTTATACTGGGAATTGAACCCAGAGGTGCTTCAGCACTGAGCTACATCTCCAGCCCTTTTTGTTTTTTTATATTTTGAGACAGGGCGTAAGTTGCTGAGGGTCTCCCTAAATTATTGAGGCTACCATGAAACTCGTGACCCTCCTGACAGCCTACAAAGTTGCTGGGTTTATAGGCATGCACTACCATTCCTGGCATGTCATAACACTTATATTTTTAATTTCATTTCTTTCTCTTTATGGTGTGTGTGTGTGTGTGTGTGTGTGTGTGTGTGTGTGTGTGTGTGTTTCCTTCCACAGTTCCTGGCTCATAACTTCCATATCCCTTGTTGTTTCCTAAATAACTAGGACACTGAAGTTAATATTTGGTCTTTTGTTCTTGGTTCCTGAAGGTGCTTTCATAAACTTCAGAGCATCAGGGGAAAGACAATCTTTTGTTATAATGTTGAGGCACTTTAGGCTTGTGAAGAATTCCTCAGAAAGAAAAATACGTTCTCCAAAATTCTGCCATCCTTTCACCTGCTCCTTTTTTTCCTCAAGGCAGACCATAGAAACTATTATTTCTCTTCCCCAAGACAGGCTGTAAAAACTAAAAGTGTTCTCTATAATCCTTCTCCACATTTCTAACTTGGAGCTAGCCATAAAGAAATTCCCTGATAGTAGATCACAGCACTTCCATTTCAGAAGGAGTTCCGCCTCATAGCTGATAGGAAGGAATGCTGTTTAGAGAGGTTAAGAAAAATTTGGATGGACATGCCCTCTTTCCCTGTGCAATCTATTAGCATTAGATTTTTTTCCAATCACATTTCAATACAGTTGTCCATGCTTCAATCATACTTATGCAATAAAATCTCCATAAAATCCTGAAAGGACAGGTTTGCAGAGCTTCCAGATAGCTAAATATCTGAAGGTTCCTGGAGGGGGACAACCTAGGGAGGACATGAAAGTTCCTTGTACCTTCTTCCATACCTTACCCTATGAATTTCTTCATCTGTATGCATTGTAAAAAAAAAACTTATAATAAACTGGTAAACCCAATCAGGTATGTCCTTAAGTTTTGTGAACAAGTCTTGTAAACTAATCAAACCTAGGGAGGGAATCATTGGAACACCAATTTATAGCCAAAAGCACATGTCAAAAAACCTGGGGGTTGCAATTGGCATCTGAAGAGGAGAAATTATGGAGACTTAGCTCTCAACCTGTGGGCTAACTCCGGAGTTGAATTGGAGGATACTTAGCTGAGGTCTGATGCAGACTTGATTGGTCACTTTGGTGTGTAGGTAATCCCACCCCACACCCCTGAAACACACATATCTGGTTTCAGAAAAAAATGTTGGGAGAGTACAATAGGAATAACTGAGTTTGTTTTTCCTTACTGTCCTTAGACTCTTTGGAATTCAAAGGGCTTTCCTTTTATTTATTGTAAAATGGGAATTTTTCTTATGTCCTTTTTTCTTCTCTTTTTTGTTACGTTCACCTCTCCTTTTTTGAAGTCATATTGGGTAAAGAAATGTAGGAAATAAAAGCAGATGATGAAGAAAACATTAGGTAACCATGTCAACATTTTACAATATATATGCTTTCCCTTTATATTCAGGAAAAAACATTTGTCTTTAACATGGTTTCTGACACTCAGAGAGAAAAAAGAATTAGAAAAAAATTTAAATCATAATTAATCTTTTTTAATCATATTTAATCTTTATTAATTAATTTAATTTAATTGTTCTGCCTCAAAAAATAGTCATTACTAACCAAAATCTATCTTAATTTTATAGGATCCACAGATTTTGGATATTAACACTGATCAAGAAAAAATAAAGAATATTTTAAGTGATCTACAATGTGTTCTAGATGATCTTCAAAAACGTGCCTTTCAATATAAATCCTACCAGAAGAATTTCAAGGTAATGACAATTTTGTATATCTGTTTCTAAAATGTGTGCATAGAAATAGGACATGTAACAATGTGATCATAAACACTTTGTGTTTGGTCAACTATGTGTTAGTTGTTATGCTACAGTGTCAATTACAAAATTTGATGTTTCTGCCTTTTAAATACACACACACACACACACACACACACACACACACACCCAATAGACAATATATCTTCGTTATTAAAAAGTGATTGCAAATTATAGAAAATTATTAGATAAATGTATATGGACTTTTACATTTGGTTTATTAAAGACCTTCTATCCTTTCTTATGATTTAAACTTCTTTTACACTCATATGTGTGTTATGATTCCATTAATGTTGCCTGATTTGGCTTGCACTGATGTTCTAATTTAATGAAAGAAGAGATCCTCACCTAAACCAGGTAGTAAAATGGCCTGAAAGTGTGGATTTAAAAAGCTGAAAAAAAATGTGTCTTTAAAAAATATGAAGACAAAAGACAAAGAGATACAGGTGCTTCTAGCAATTTTTAGAAAGACTACCAGGAAAAGAGAACACTCATAAATATGCTTAAAAATTTCAGGAAGATGGTGCGTGAAAAGTGAGTAGTTCAATATAGATATGGGGAAAATGTGTATTTTTAAAAAAAGCAAAATTTATGGAAGTGAAGAGTACAATAAATGAACTGAATAATTTACTAGAAAAGTTTAAAAGCAAACCTGATCAAGCAAAAGAAAGAATTAGTGAACTCAAAGACAGATCACTTGAAATTATCCAAAGGAAAAAAATTTTAAAAAGTGAAGATGACTTAAAGGGCTTATAGGAGATAATTAAGAAGACCAATTTTCATTTTATGAGAATCCAAAAAGGAGGAGAGAGAAAAAATAAGATAGAAAGCTTATTTTATAAAATAATGGCTGATAATTTCCCAAATGTAGAGTAGAAAATCACTATTGAGACTAAAGCCCAAAACTTTTCAAAAAGGATGAACCCAAAGAGGTCCACACTAATAATGACATACATCATAATTAAAGTATCAATGGACAAAGAGAGACTTTTGGAAACACCAAGAAAAATGTGACTTAAAATATACAAGGGATTTCAATAAGACTGTCAGTTGATTTCTCAGCAAAAACCTTACAAGCCAGAAAGGAATGAGATGGTATATTAAAAGCTCTGAATGAAAAATCAATTACCAACCACTACTACTATATCTGACAAAACTACCCTTCAAAAATTAAGAAGAAATAAATACCTTCCCAGATAATCAAAAGCTGAGGAAACTCATAATCACTAAGTATACTTTATAAGAAATTCTAAAGGGAGTCCTTCAATTTGTGACAAAAGAATGCTAAACAGCAACATAATAAATTCCTAGAAGACAGGGAAATCTCATGACACTGTTCTTGGCTATGATTTCTTGGATATGACACCAAAAGTCAAGACAACAAAATCAGAAACAGACAAATGGAACTAAAATCAAACTCAAAAGCTTCTGTACTGCCAATGAAACCATAGATAGGGTTGAAAAGTCAACCTACAAGATAGGGGAAAATGTCTTTTAAGCCACATATTTGATAAGGAGTTATCAAAACATATGAGGAATTTCTACAGTTCAACATCAAGCAGCAAATAATGTGATATTTAAATGGGCAAAAGGATTGAATAGACTTTTCTCCAAAGGAGATATAGGAATGGCCAATGGGTAGATGTAAAGATACTCAGCATCACTAATCGGCAGAAAAATGAATAAAAACCAAATCAAGGTATTGCTTCTTACCTATTAGCATGGCCATTATAAATATAAAATAAATAGCAAGTGTTGGTGAGGATGTGGAGAAATTGTAAACTTCTATACTGTTAGTGGAGGGTGTAAAATGAAATCACTATGAAAAACAGTAGATTCTCAAAATATTGAAAACAGAACTAAAATATGACCTTTCAATCCAAATTCTGGGCATATATTCATATAGATTATGAATCCTGATTTACATCCAAGATTTTGAAGAAATATTTGCACTCCCAAGTTCATTGCAACATGATTATGATTATGATTGGTACTTGGGATTGAACTCAGGGGCACTCAATCACTGAGCCACATCCCCAACCCTATTTTGTATTTTTTTTAAGAGTCAGGGTCTCAATGAGTTGTTTAGTGTCTTGCTTCTGCTGAGGCTGGCTTTGAGTTCACAATCTTCCTGTCTCAGCATCCTGAGCTATAATACCTTTTGGTATTACAAGTGTGTGTCACTGCACCCGGCCATTGCAACATTACTAACAATGGTCAAGATGTGTAAACAACCTCAATGTCCATCAATTGATAAAAGGATACAGAAAATGTGGCATATGCATTCAACAAAATATTATTCAGTCTTTAAAAAGAAGGAAATTATGTTATATGCAACATAAATGAATCTGGAGAACATTATGCTATGTGAAATAAGCCAGTTACAGAAGGCAAACACTGCATGATTCCACTTACATGAAATATCTAATATAGTCATATTGTAAATGCAGAAAGTAGAATGGTGGTTGCCAGGGACTTGAGGTGAAGGAAAATAAGCACACAGTTTCTGTTATGCAAAGTGAAAAAGCATTAGAGATTTCCTGTATAACATTGTTAATATTGTTATAGTTAACAATCCTGTACACTTAAAAATTTGTTAAAAAGCTAGATCTTATTATGTATTTTTACCACAATAAAAAGAAAAACATAAGTTTAAAAGTATTTTTAAAAACCAGCCTGAAATAGAAGTATATCCCTCTTTGTACATGCTTAATCTACACTTGGATGATTCTGCCTTTATGAATGTCTCTGACCCAACCTTTCTGCAGCTCTTAACCATTCGAAGAATAGGGATGAAAACCTAAATGGTCTTGGTTGCAGGAAATTATTTCCAGCTCTTAATGAAAAACTGGCCCCAGTTCACCACAAAGCCCAACAATTTCTGTGCAACCAACTCCCTGTAGGTTTCCCACTTCCAAGCCAAGACAATCTTAAAACCCCTCATTAAAATACTTTCTTCAGATTTTCTTGAATTCTTCTTTTTTTGTACGTGTATATGCAGTTCATGGGGGTTAGAACAAAGTAAAAAAACAGGTTGTCCTATCTATCTTAAACTTCACTATCCTGCCCATCGCCAGCTACCACACAATCATCTATCATCCAAATACAGAAGCCCTGAAGGAAATAAATACCTCTGAATACTCATCTGTTTTTCAAAAAAGAAAGTCATGTACATGTGTGTCTAGTCCAAATAAAAAATGCATGCACATGGGGGTCTTATAGTATTTATGTCTTTGGAGAAAAATATATTTAAGTTTTAAAAAATAGTAAGAGTTATAGTTTGTTACTCAAATAAAAAAATGTAATATGTGTGGGATTTCATGGTGTTCTAAATTTTCATGTGTTTCCATCTTTCCTTTTATTTCTCCATTTAGGATCTATCTTGTGCCAAGTAGTCACTGTATTAAGTATTACTAATAGAAGGTTAGCATAAGGTCTTAATATCTGAAAATAAGTAATACACTTTATTTGTTATGCTTTTAAAGGTAGAAGTGTCCAAGTTTGAAGCTTTGGAAGAAGTTAGCGCTGAACTGAAGCTCAAACAATTGCTTTGGGAGTCTTACTCTGAATGGGATAAACTCCAACAAGAATGGTTAAAGGTAGGGAAAAAGCTCTCATTTCTTAAGTTTTTATTAAATTAAACTTAAAACCCTAATAACATCAGTTATCATTTATAGCAACTTGGTATATTCTTATTAACATTAAAAATTCAATGTTATAATTTTACAGGAATTTTTGTTGGTTTTCCAGTAAAGTACAAGAGGTCTTTTTGTCACTAAATGACAAAAAGTATGTTGGCAGGGTTCTTGGGTCATCCATTTAAGGAGGATAAATGATGAAGGCACCAAAGGACCACATTGCATGATACCTAACTTTTTTGTGCTTTCAAAACATGTTGTTATCATTATATACTCCAGTGATCTTGGGGAGTGTAGGATTTTTATTATCTACATGCTTTAGGTTTCTGTTTTCTAAAGTTATATTCTTATTATTCTTTTAAAAAAGAAACTGTTTTGTTCAGTGTGATAGAAGATTAGAAAAAGAAGATCTAGAATCCTCTCTAGAGAGTTCAGTAGTTCATTCTCTCTCTCTCTCTCTCTCTCTCTCTCTCTCTCTCTCTCTCTCTCTCTCTCTCTCTCTCTCTCTCTCTCTTTCTCTCTCTTTGTGTTGGGAATCAAACCCAGGGCCTTCTGCATGCAAAGCAAGCACTCTACCAACTGAGCTTTATCCCCAGCACCTGTTCAGAAGTACTCTCTTAATCAGGGAGCAAAGTACCAATATCCCTAATAGTTTCTAGGATGTCCTTATATTCAAACCTTGATAAGGGTCAGCCATCTAGGAGGCAGAATATGGCCACTGATACTTTCATATGTGATATAGACACGTTGGAAATACCATCAACTTAAAAAGTCATGTTTTATACTTCATATTCATCCTACCTGTGCTGAGCCTATACTTTAAAGCCACATGTCTGGGTCAAAAAACAGTGACACAAGAAACATTTCCCAAGTCATGTTCCAGCTGTGGGTAATAACAGTGGAGAATAAGAAGAACAGAGTCTAAGCCCTCATAGAACTTACCTTTTTGTGGAAGGAAGAAAAAAAAGCAAAATATATGATCTAATATCAGGGAATTTTAGTTATTCTCCTATAATTTATTTGTCACTTATCTCAGAAGTAAAAAAAAATTCTTCTGAGAAGTAAGGAAGAAGCTTAGAGAATTTTCTGATTTCCATGGTATTTTACAGCACTCACCTTATAGAAAATGCACAAGAAAATTCTTTAAGGAACAGAAGGAAAATGCTGAAGATTTACAAATTTTCTATTGCCCTTAATCCATAAGATTGTCTGATATCAAAGTGTGTACACTTATATGCTAATATAACACATACTATTATAGATGTATGCATATAGTAGAAGTACACCTTTAAAATACTTGCATTACATGAATTATTTGAAACTTCTGTTTACAAGAGTAAAAATAGTTATGTTTTTCCTTAGAAGACTCTAGAAGTATTAAACCTCAGTAATAAATTCCAGGGATTATAATGCATTTAATGATAAGAGAGATAAATATATGAATAAATAGTTGATGCATGATATATTATTAGCAATTTTGACAAGTAAAGCCTTTTGAAAAATACAGAGAGAGTTGATTCAGATTAGCAATATAAGTGCTAGAAAAATAACTGTAAAGTAAAATACTTTTTGCTATTTCAAGCTTGACTGTTATCATATATTTTAACTTACTTTTTTCTTTTTCTAATTTGTATAGTCCAAATTTGACTCCCTGGATCCAGAATTCCTAAACAGTCAGGTTTCTAAATATGCCAAAATTGTGAGTCAATTGGAAAAAGGCTTGCCACCCAACAATGTAGTACCCCAGATCAAAAGTAAAGTGGAAAAAATGAAAGAAAAGGTAAGGTTGTTGGAAATTATTTCAGAAACTCAGGCGAATCTGCTGTTAATTGATGCTTAAGATACCAAAATAGGGAAATATTTACTGATTAAGTTAATTTTGCAGAGAGAAGAAAGTCCAGTTCATTTGTTTTCAGTAGCACAGACTGCATTCATAGCTTCAACTGACCAACCAAATCATACAATTAAATGTCTTAGTTAAAAAAGCATTCAGAATACAAATTTCCCTAGTGGTAGGATACATAATGCAGGAATATGAAGTATTTGTGCCAAGAAACATATCTGCTGTGCCCTCAAATAGCCAGGTAAGGTGAAGACAGCCTTGTCCATTTGCTCCTGTGCACCATACAACAACAGCATTTTCCTGTTGTGTTGTGATGTGAAGAAGGCTGAGAAGCTAATCTGTAGGTGTTCAGGGCTGACTCTTTGAAACAGATAGGAAAGGGAAATTTTGCCATGGTTTTTTCTTGTTAAGCTTAAATATATGGATGAAACACTTTCCCAAACTTACATGTCAGTTTCTTTCTTCCCTGTTGTCTTTAGTGTAGTTATAGCAGACAGTTGTAAATAATTTCACTTATCATGGTCTGCATTCCATCTTGAATACCCTCAAAATACAGTTTAAAAAAAAAACTTGCACATAGGAAAGGTCACTTCTTGTGGTATATAGTCCTATGGGTTTTTACAAATAGGTAGTCAGGTACCCAACACAACAATACCATACAGAAGTTCCATCAACCCCATTTCTCTCAGGATAGAAAACTTTATAGCCAGCCCCTCCCTCCATCACAATCTCAAGCAACCATGGATTAGTTTTCTGTCCTGATTGAAGTTTTTTACAGAGTGTTATATAAATAGAATAGTAACAAATGCAGCCTTTTGGGTCTAGCTTTATTCACTTAGAAAAATGCATTTAAGTTTCTTCCATGTGCTTGTACTAGTATTTACAATGCATAATATACTCTTACAACTAAAATATAAAAAGGTAAATAATTTTTTAAATTGAGAAAAATATCCAAAAGACATTTCTTCAAACAACACATGATAAGATGCTGAACATTGTTAGTTTTTAGGGAAATGCAAATCAAAGCCACAGTGAAATACCACTTCACAACTATTAGAATGACTATGATCAAAAAAGATTATATGTAAATTTGGAAGAGAGCTGGAGAAATTGGAACCCTCATATATTTCTGGTAGGACTGTAACACAGTACAGCCACTTTAGGAAACAGTTTGGCCATTTCTCAAAATGTTAAACATAGAGGTACCATGTAACTAAGTAATTCCACTCGTAAGTATTTACCCAAAAGGATTGAAACCTGTGTTTACAAAAATTTTGTATTAATGTTCATATCAGCCTAACATAGGAAAAAACTGAAATGTTCACAGCTAATAAATAGAGAAACAAAATATAATGTATCCATACAGTGACATATTATTTAGCACTTATATATTATTTAGCAGTAAAAAGAAATGAAATATTGATACACCGCAACATAGATGGAATCTCGAAAACATTTTGGTAAGTAAAAGAAGCTATTCACCAAAAACCCTTCATGGCACATGATGTCATTTATATGAAATATCCAGAATATCCTTTTAAAAAGATGGATTTCTGGTTACCAGGCATTGTGGGGAGGGAGAGATAGCAGTACTAAGAGATACTGTAGGTATTGGATGTACTGGGGTGATGAAAATATTTTAAGATTAGATAGAGTTGATAATTGCATTAACTGTTAATTAGAATTTTTAAAGATTCCTTTATATTTACATATTAATAGTTTGTTTTAACTGATGGTAGTAGTCTGTCATATAGATGTGCCACTTTATTCATCAACTCTTGAAAGACATCTGGATTTCTTTGAGGTTTTTTAAATGATTATAAACAAAACAGTTATAAACATCCAAGTATGGCTTTTGTGTGAATAAGAGTTATCAATTCATGTGAATAAATAACTATTAATTAGAATTTTCATATTTTATGGTAAATATGTGTTTAGCTTTATGTGAAACTGCTAGTTTTCTTTGCACCAGCAAAGTATAAGAATCTGTTTCTCTTCATTCTCACCAGCACTTATTATTGGGAGGGAGCTTTTTTGCTTTGTTTTTTGTTTACTTGTTTGTTTATTTTAATTTTAGTCATTCTAATAGATATGTAGTAGCATCTCATACTGTTCATAGTTTGCATTTTTCTAGTGAATATCTTTTCATATTCTATTTACCATACACCTAGTTCTTTGATGAAATGTCTGTGCAGATATTTTGCCCATTTTTAACCCATTTTGTCCCTTTATCCAAGATCTAGACCACTTATAAAAACTTAAATTGAGAAACAAATATACTACTTAGTAACTTTGAAATAATTATGTTTTAGAGTTCTATTCAAATAGATGAATGATAAGAACATTTTTTTAAAAAGTATTTCCGTGTGTGTGTGTGTGTGTGTGTGTGTGTGTGTGTGTGTTTGAAAAAATAAAGGATATATAAGCTCTAGATTTTGAGTTCCAACCTATTATAATGCACCTGTGTCAATTTGTTAAAATATTTATAGAGTTGAAAACTTGGGACTTAATAGGCTAAATGGATTGTTTGCTTTATTATAATTGAATTTTAAGAGTTATTAAAGTATTCTAGCTATGATTCTTTTTTTTCAAATATATACTGAAATTATTTTCTACCAGTCAATGCACAGTAACTTTTACGGAGCAAAAAGATATTAATTTGGATAAAATCCACTTTATAATTTTTTTTCCTTTGCAGATCAAGCCTTTAGTATAGTATCCAAACACTTTTTGTGAAATCTAAGACAACATGTAGGTTTTCTTTGTGTTTTCTTCCAGAAGTTTTGCAGTTTAGCTTTCTGTAATTAGGTAAATGGTTTATTTTTGCATAAAGTATGAGGGTATATGTAAGTTTTACTTTTTTACATATGGATATCCAATTTATTGAGCTCCATTATTTGAAAAGTCATTCTTTTTCCATTGAATCACCTTTTCACTATTGCCAAAAGTCATCTGACTATAGGCTTTAGTCTATTTCTGTATACTATACTGGTTTGTGGTTTTTTTGCTTATATTCATGAGGAACATTGATTTATAGTATTCTTGTAATCTTATTACATTGCTTTAGTATTACGGTACTGCTGCCTCGTAAAATGAGTTGGGAACTGTTCCCTCTTGGTTTCTAGAAGATATTGTATAGAACTAGTATTATTAGTAAGAAATGGGGGTGTCCTGCCCTTTTATACATTTTAGAATGTCTTTATTCTCAGCCCTCCTTCTTCCCTTATCTTGCCATTCCCTCTCCCTCTCCACATCTGTGTATGTGACTAAAAGGTGAAGGTGGAGTGATCCAAGGGTGGAATGAAGCTGTACAGGGGTAGAGGTAGGAGAAGAGCAGCCCAGGAAGCATAAATGAACAACTCCTACAACACTCTACAGGGAGAAACAATTCCTGGGGTAGATTACCTTAGCAACAGATTGGAAGTGGGGAAGGGAGTTGGAGATGTCAGCACTTGATTTTCTTTCCTTTCCACCCAGACCTCATTTTCCCAGTTGGACCAAATTATTTATTATCTACATTGACTGTCTTTTTGTCCCCCAGCATTGGTGTCTCTGAGAATGTTTGTTTTCCAGCTTCCAGTTATCATTGACTTGAGGAACCCAACTTTGAAGCCTAGACATTGGACAGCTATTGAACAAACCGTTGATGCCTCCCTGGTGGATACTGAAATTCCATTAACCTTGGAGAGGCTCTCCGAATTGCATGTGTTTGATTTTGGCCAAGAAATCCAGGACATATCTGGACAGGCTTCTGGAGAAGCTTCCTTGGAAATAATTCTTAAAAAGGTAATTCTGGAAAATACATATTTATTCTTAAAATCAGAGAATTAAAGGTTTTCAGACTCAACATAAATATCACCAATTTTTTATTATCTAAGTGGATTTTTTACCATTGCAGTTTGTACCCTCTTATTATCAGCATCCCTTTATTCTCTTCTTACATTTATTATATATTATTAATTATCACTATTATTAATATTATCTCTGTAAGTTCCCTCTTTCTGTCTCACCTGTCTCCCAACAGGAACTTGATGGCAATAAGATTTGAAATGTGCATTCTTTTATAGGAAACCCATATACCAAGGAACATCTGTTAGATGTTTAGAGAAAAATACATTATTTGCCAAACTACCAGAGAAAACTGTGTTAAATATTTCAAACAGCTTTCCTACTTACAACACTATCTCTTTGCCCTTAAATGCATGCAAATCTTCCAGTTGCCTACATAAAATAATATTTTTAATTTAAAGCATAAGATGATAGGCAATGCATATTGAATTACCATGAGTTATTTTTATGTATCAACATTAATCAAATAAAAGTAAGCAAATCAATGTCATCATCTTACCAACAAGACATGTTTAAGAGTTTTAGGGGCAGTAAGAGGGAAAATAGGATAATTATAGAGTTTTTTCTTATTTTATTTCACATCCACTGATTGAGTACCTAAACATAAATGAATTTAGATTTTCTAAAATCTTGTATTATTTCTAAGGTGGAGGACTCTTGGAAAACAACTGAATTTGTTGTTTTGCCTCATCGTGACACTAAAGATGTATTTATCCTGGGAGGCACAGATGACATACAGGTGGGTAACTGGGTTGTTAAAATTTATGGTAAAGGTCATACTTCCAAAATTTTTTATGATATACTGAGATGAGTTGATGAAACATAAGTGAAGGAAAAATCAAATTTGGAAAGCAAGATATTAATATGAATAATTGACTTGAATACTTATACATGAAATATTTATCAAGGAAATGAAAGTGACATATATATTTAAGAGTTTCAGTACTTGTAGTTGATAGCACCATAAAAACAAAGAGATCAGTTATGGCTGAAGTGATCATAGAATTCTTCATACATCAGCCAAGAAAAGCCAGACCTCAACAGTGGCAGCTGAGAAATACCAAAGAGAATAAAGGCTATTTCGAAGTGTTTCAATGAAGCAAATAAACATAAATGAGCTCAATAAGAGTTCACCTTAATTTTCTGATATAAGGAGTAGGTGGTCATGCTGTATCAATCACAAAATAAGATAAATCTAACCCATGGTTGAAATATTTTTAGTCACTTGAAATATAAAGGCACATTTGTTTGGCAAAGGAATTTGGGTCATATAGCCCAAATTAAAAGGCTAAGCCCTAGTCTAAGGATGTATCCAGGACAAAATTGGAAATACAATGACTTTTTCCAGGTGTACGTTGGAAGAGCAAGACTAGACATTACTTTTGGCAATAGATAGAAGAGCAAATTCAAAATAAAGGGCATTTGGTATGTGGCCAAGTAATGCCAACTGATGGGGTTTCTGCTTCCAGAAAGTTTATAATTAAAACAGACAATTAAATCTTCCAGATTAATAGACACATCTTTTTAAGTCCACATATTCTGTGAGAATATTGTTGTGTAAAGGGGAACAGTAGGGAAGAAGGTAACAGGAAAACTACCTAGACCTTCAGAACTTGATATGAATTTTAATTTCATCTTGCTTGAGATAGTTGAAGGAAAAATGTTAACTATTGAACAGAAGAAAGCTAATTTTACAAATATAATGTATGATGAGAAATGAAGGTATGCTTGTGTGACTAAATTATATAAAGAAGGTGCCATTTACTGAGTAGTAAGCAGGGAAAAAAGTGTTGAACCCAATAAAGTGTCATTAATAATTATAGGAACTGCAGAGATTTGGTAGTCAAAAGTCCCTGCATGATACAGTTGTTGCCAGAGTGAAGGGAATAAGCAGAGAAAATAGATGGGAGAAAGTAGTTAAAGCTACAACTATTCATTCCAAAAGTGGGCCTTTAAATGGACTCTTGGGATTGAACATCTGAAATATCACTGAAAGCACAAATGCATGGTATTGCATGTATTTTCTCCACTTTTTCTTAAAGGTCCTTCTTGATGACAGCACTATCAACATTGCAACCATTGCCTCATCACGTTATGTAGGTCCCCTTAAGGCACGAGTGGATGATTGGCAAAAACAACTTGCTTTGTTTAATCAAACACTGGTAAGTAAGAGAGTAATTTCAATACAGAGCCTCCAATAACCGGAAAGCCATAGGCCCTTAGAAATGTTTGTTTCACTATTTAAATACTGTATTATTTAGAAATGTATGATTTAATTTTTGATATTATTAGATCTGGAATGTAAGGAAAATACACATGTATTGAGCTCTTTACATAATTATGCAGATTGTATTATTCTTTTTCCATGAAACAAAATATCACAAACTTAAGCAAGCTACATTTATTGATAGTGTAAAACAATATATATTTATTATCTAAATTTCTATAGTCCAAGAATTCAGACGTGGTTGTACTGGGCCTGTTCAGGGTCTCACAAGGCTGTTATAAAAGATGCCAGCCAGACAGGATTCTCACCAAAGGTTCATCTGGGGAAGGATCCACTTTAAGGCTCCCTCACTTCAAGAAATTATTTCCTTGCAACTCTGGAAATGAAGGCTTCAATATCTTACTGGATCTCATATGGAGGTCATCCTCAGCTCCTAGATGTTACTCAGTTTTTCTTTGGGTGGATTTATGCAACATGGCCACTTACTTCATCAGTCTAACAAGGAAAAGAAAATCTCCTGGCAAGATAGCCGCTTCAGTGTTATTATACACAAATGTAATCATGCACATCCTGTTGCCTTTGCCACATTCTGTATGGGTAGAAGCAAGTCATAGGTGTACCACACTCAAGAGGGGAGGATCCCACAAGGGCCTGAGTACCATATCCTGGTCCACCTTAAGCATCTTGCAATAACGACCTTATGTTTACTGGAAGAATATTTATTGTTGCTTGAAGCCCCTTGGAATGCTTCTTGTGGCGCATACCTCTTTTTTATTCTACCTCAGTTTATCCCCAAATAAGACAAGAACCCATTCATATCAATCTCACTTTCTTCCTATCCACTTTCTTCTCTTTTACACATCAGATGTTTAGCTTGATTTAATTATGTTTAACTTTTCTACATATTCTAATATGAAAAGTTTTATGTGAAATAATAAAATCAGTAATTAGAAAAATGTAACTTATTCCAGGATAGATAGATAGATAGATAGATAGATAGATTTTTTTTGCAGTGCTAGAAATCAAACTCAGAGCCTCACACATACTAGGCAAACACTCTAACACTGAGCTACTCCCCTAGCCTTCTCACCTTTATTTCAAAGGAAACTCTTCAGAAAACCATTCTCTTCAATGAATACTACATAGCTGACCCAGATCCACCCTCTGCACTGATGATGAGCCTTATGAAGGGACTACAGACCAAAGTCAAAGGGCATATTTTCACAGAGGGTTCTTAAAAGAAGCCTGTACTGAATAGTGGGGACCCTCAGAGAATTCATTGTCTGGAAAATATGAGACCATAGAAAAACCAGGTTAAAACACATATAGGTGTAACTACCATCTCTAGAGTGAGAAGTGAGAAGTAAGAAACTCTCTAATAGATGTTGGGCCCACACTTGCAATGACAGGAGACCTTAAGGAAAGGTAAAGTCTATAGACTTTGATTTCTGACCCTACATTTCTGGTTTCCTTTATTTTTATTTTTTTCCTTTTATTCATTTACTTATATGTGGTGCTGAGAATCAAATCCAATGCCTCACATCAATGCTAGGAAAGTGCTCTACCACTGAACCACAACCCTAGCCCTCATAAGTTCCTTTTTTTATTTATACATAAGAGCAGAATGCATTACAATTCTTACTACATATATAGAGCATGATTTTTCATATCTCTGGTTGTATATATACTATATTCACACCAATTTGTGTCTTCATACATGTATTTTGGATAACAGTGATCATCACATTCAACCATCATTAACTAATCATGCCCCCTTCCTTCCCCCTCCCACCCCTCTGCCCTATCCAGAGTTTGTCTATTCCTCCCATGCTCACTCTCCCTATCCCACTATGAATCAGCCTCCTTATATCAAAGAAAACATTTGGCATTTGGTTTTTTGGGATTGGCTAACTTCACTTAGCATTATCCTCTTTAACTTCGTCCATTTATCTGCAAATGCCATGATTTTATTCTCTTTTATTGCTGAGTAATATTCCATTGTGTATATATGCCACCTTTTTTAATCTATTCATCTATTGAAGGGCATCTAGGAGTTCCACAATTTAGCTATTGTGATTTGTGCTGATATAAACATTGATGTGGCTGTGTCCCTGTAGTATGCTGTTTTTAAGACCTTTGGGTATAGACTGAGGAGAGGGACAGCTGGGTCAAATGGTGGTTCCATTCCCAGTTTTCCAAGGAATCTCCATACTGATTTCCATATTGGCTGTAGCAATTAGCAGTCCTACCAGCAGAACATGAGTGTACTTTTTCCCCCATTCTCGCCAACAATTATTGTTGTTTGAATGCATAATAGCTGCCATTCTGACTGGAGTGAGATGAAATATTAGAGTGGTTTTGATTTGCATTTCTCATGAAATTCAACTGGAAAATAAGAGACTCAGAATAGCTAAAGCAATCCTTATCAGGAAGAGTGAAGCAGGTGGCATCACTATACCAGAACTTAAACTATACTACAGAGCAATAGAAACAAAAACAGCATGATATTGGCACCAAAACAGACTGGTAGACCAATGGTACAGAATAGAGGACACAGAGACTAACCCACAAAATTACAATTATGTTATATTAGACAAAGGTGCCAAGAACATGCGTTGGAGAAAAGATAGCCTCTTCAACAAACAGTGCTGGGAAAACTGGGAATCCATATACAACAAAATGAAATTAAACCCCTATCTCTCACCATGCACAAAACTTAATTCAAAATGGATCAAGGACTTAGGAATACAATCAGAGACCCTGTGTCTAATAGAAGAAAAAGTAGGCCCCAATCTCCATCATGTGGCATTAGGCCCCAACTTCCTTAGTAAGACTCCTGTGGCACAAAAATTGAATCAATAAATGGGATGGACTCAAACTAAAAAGTTTCTTCTCAGCAAAAGAAACAATCTGTGAGGTGAATAGAGAGGATAACCTACATCTTGGGAGCAAATCTTTACCCCTCACTCATCAGATAGAGCACTAATCACTAGTGTATATAAATAACTCAAAAAAAATAGACACACACACAAAATCCCCCACAAATAACCCAATCAATAAATGGGCCAAGGACTTGAGGAGACACTTCAGAAGATGATGTATAATCAATCAACAAATATTTGAAAAAATGTTCTGGTTTCTTTTATTAACAATAGTTGTCTCTAAAAGGAGATGCAATGCATAGTTTTCTTCATTCTCCTAGTCTTTTGTACTTTCCACATGTTTTGTTATGAGCAGGTTTTATGATTTTTTCCTTTCTTAAAAAATGCAAAGGGCTGGGGCTCAGTGCTAGAGCACTTGCCTCATACACATGAGGCCTTGGGTTGGATACCCAGTACCACATAAAAATAAAAAAATAAAAATAAAGATATTGTGTCCATCTACAACTAAAACATAAATTTTTAAAAATGCAAAGAAAAGCTTCATAATTTAGAAAGAAAAAAAAAGCCAAGCACAATATTGCACACCTATAGTCCCATCTACTCAGGAAGCTAAAGAAGCAGGAGGATTACAGATTTGAGGCCAGCCTCAGCAACACAGTGAAACCCTAATTCAAAACAAATTTTTTCATGGTAACCCAGGGTAAATTTTGAATAGTCACTAAACTTGCCACTTTCCCAACCCTTCATGTTAATTAAGTAAGCATCTCATCTCCCCCTAGCTTGTTTCTTCCAGGCATTTAATCATGCGGCAGACTCATTGTAATACTAATCAATGGACAGTGGGGTAAAATCAGGTGGAGGTGAGTTTTGGACCCTTTAAGAAAATTTCATTTCAAAGTACATGGAAGGAACCATAAATCCTCAGGAGAAAAGATATAGTAATTCCCCATTTGATACGGTTTTTTAAATATTTGTTTTAGTTGTAGATGGACACAATATATTTATTTATTTATCTTTATGTGGTGATGAGGATCCAACCCAGTGCCTCACACATGCTAGACAAGCACTCTACCACTGAGCCACAACCCCAGCCCCACCATGTGGTGGTTTTTAATGTAACTGAATATCTTAGATTTGCAAGTTAAATTTTGATAGATCCCATATTTTTCTCCTAGGAAGAATGGCTTACCTGCCAGAGAAACTGGCTCTACCTAGAAAGTATTTTTAATGCTCCAGATATTCAGAGGCAATTGCCTGCAGAGGCCAAGATGTTCCTTCAAGTGGATAAATCATGGAAAGAAATCATGAGGAAAGTGAACCGGCTGCCTAATGCTCTTCGAGCTTCTACTCAACCTGGTATAAAACAAATTTTTAAACACAAGTAAAAAGATTTTGCAATCATCTAAAATGTTTGTCACCTATAAGAATTTAATAGTATATGGTACTTTTAACACTTCATGGAACACTGTACCTTTTATTATTATCATCTCTCAGCTTAATGTGTAATGTTGGAAAATAAGTATTTACTTCTCTTTTTTCTATTTTTATAATTTGAGGATGTTGACACAGGGTATCAATTGCCGCAGTCTGGCTGGGCACAATTCAGGAGCCACTTGTCAAAAGAAACAAACTTTATTTTTAGAACCACACACACGCCAAACAAAACAGCTCCTCAGGAAAAACCCTCAGAGCCCAACTGCCACCACTGGCTTCCCACAAGCCTCTCCACCTCCCCCACTCCTCCTGCTCTTGAGGCCGATTGGCTGGGTCGTGTGGGCGGAGCCAAAAAAAGTCCCCCAATGAGCAGCTCCGCAGAGGAGTCAAATCAGCTAGAAGTTGCTGGGGCCGCTGTGAGCCAATCATCAGCTGGCAGCTGGAAGTTTGCTGGCAGCTGGAAGTTTGCTGGGGCCCCTTCCGCTATGGTTCTCAACAATCAATAATGTTTCTGCCTCACTTTTTTTTAACAATTTTGCTTTTTTTTACAGTTTCACAATGTCAACAAGACATATATTTATATTCAGTTGACTTACTGTATCAATGTTTCCCACAGACATAAGCACAAAAATTTCTACACCTTATTTTTAATTCATTAATTAATACTAGTTAAAAATATTACCACTTACTGCAATTCTAGTCTCAAAGTTGAAATGTTTTAATAAATTCTGTTCTCTGGGTATGAAACCAGTCTTTCTGGGTGCATATACATGGTAATATACTACTCTTTAGACCAAAGTCTCATCAAACCTGCTTATCATATAGCAAATGGCAACACATAGACTATCTTGGTGAATATTCCCAGACAACTTCCCTGCCAAGCAAGGGAAGGTTGTTGGGTTGTGCTCTCTTTCCAAAAAATCTTATATAAGAAGCAAACAGAAAGAAAAACCTATATGGAAAGAGAGAACCAAGGGTTAGTAATGAAGAAATAGTGTTCCATTGCCCCAGTTTTGTCCTTTAAAGATAGCAGAGGATACAGAGGATACACTTTCTTACTTAAAAGTAAGAAAATGACAGAGAATGGGGAGGTTCTTGAGACTGGCTTTATTTGTAAAATGAAGGAGAAGGCAAATACCTGGCTTTTGTTTGTGTTCTCCCAGACTTCTAAAAATGGAAGCCAACTATATTTCAAATATATTTGTTAATATATGGTAATGTTAAAATTAATGTTGTTATTAAAAGTAATGTTAAATTCTTAGCCAATTCCTCAATTTTATTAGTCTATTCTTCTATCAAATAAAGCTAAAGTTTTTAAAATTTGAGTATTATATTTTACTTTCATTTAAAGTCATATTCTCTATTTTAATACAATTTTGACATTACTATTTTTTTTCAATGAACAGGACTTCTGGAAACTTTTCAAAACAATAATGCATTACTTGACCAAATTCAGAAGTGTCTAGAGGCCTATTTAGAATCCAAAAGAGTTATCTTTCCAAGGTAAGTTTATAAGGCAACCTAAGGCATTTTTAATAGTTGTCCAGCAGAGAGAGAAGCAAGAAAGATTTGTGACAATGAAAATCCAGCTTGTATTTTGATTGGGAGTGTAAGTCTGAAGAATAAGTTAACAATATTTGCTAAAGATTTAAGTGGATAAGTGCTGGAAGGATTCTTTTTACTCCAAACCAGTTTTTATTTAAGTTGTTGTAAAAGCATTACAAGCATTGTTTTTAAATAGCATTGTAAAGAAATCAATCAGAGAAATAAAATCAGCAAGGCATACTGGAATTAAGGAAACTCAGATTAGCTATACATGACAATTAAATACTTTTGGATAAATTAAACATAATTAGAAAGTGTATTACTAAAGACAAATTTAGAAGAATATTTCATTATTTATTTTTTTATTTTTTTTTAAGGTGTAGTTTTTATTTTTTTATTTTTTTTTTAATTTATTTATTTTTTTATTGTTGGTCGTTCAAAACCTTACACAGTTCTTAATACATCATATTTCACAGTTTGATTCAAGCGGGTTATGAACTCCCAACTTTACCCCGTATACAGATTGCTGTATCACATCAGTTACCCTTCCATTGATTGACATATTGCCTTTCTAGTGTCTGATGTATTCTGCTGTCAGTCCTATTCTCTACTATCCCCCCTCCCCTCCCCTCCCCTCCCCTTTTCTCTCTCTACCCCTTCTACTGTAAATCATTTCTTCCATTTGTATTATCTTGTCTTACCCCTCCATTACATAGTTCTTGATATATCATATTTCACATTTTGATTCAAGTGGGTTATGCACTCCCATATTGCCCCTTATACAGCTTGCAGAATCACATCAGTTTCACTTCCATTGCTTTACATATTGCCATCCTAGTGTCTGTTGTATTCTGCTGCCTTTCCTATCCTCTACTATCCCCCCTCCCCTCCCCTCCCCTCCCCTCTTCTCTCTCTACCCCCACTACTGTAATTCATTCCTCCCCCTTGTATTATTTTTCCCTTTCCCCTCACTTCCTCTTGTATGTAATTTTGTATAAACCTGAGGGTCTCGTTCCATTTCCATGCTATTTCCCTTCTCTCTCCCTTTCCCTCCCACCTCTCAACCCTGTTTAATGATGGTCTTCTTCTTGTGCTCTTCTTCCCTAGTCTGTTCTTAATTACTCTCCTTATATCAAAGAAGACATTTGGCATTTGTTTTTTAGGGCTTGGCTAGCTTCGCTTAGCATAATCTGCTCTAATGCCATCCATTTCCCTCCAAATTCTATGATTTTGTCATTTCTTAATGCAGAGTAATACTCCATTGTGTATAAATGCCACATTTTTTTATCCATTCGTCTATTGAAGGGCATCTAGGTTGGTTCCACAGTCTTCCTATTGTGAATTGTGCTGCTATGAACATCGATGTAGCAGTGTCCCTGTAGCATGCTCTTTTTAGGTCTTTAGGGAATAGACCCAGAAGGGGGATAGCTGGGTCAAATGGTGGTTCCATTCCCAGCTTTCCAAGAAATCTCATACTGCTTTCCAAATTGGCTGCACCAATTTGCAGTCCCACCAACAATGTACAAGTGTACCCTTTTCCCCACATCCTCGCCAGCACTTATTGTTGTTTGACTTCGTAATGGCTGCCAATCTTACTGGAGTGAGATGGTATCTTAGGGTGGTTTTGATTTGCATTTCTCTGACTGCTAGAGATGGTGAGCATTTTTTCATGTACTTGTTGATTGATTGTATGTCCTCCTTTGAGAAGTGTCTGTTCAAGTCCTTGGCCCATTTGTTGATGGGGTTATTTGTTATCTTATTGTCTAATTTTCTGAGTTCTTTATATACTCTGGATATTAGGGCTCTATCTGAAGTGTGAGGAGTAAAGATTTGTTCCCATGATGTAGGCTCCCTATTTACCTCTCTTATTGTTTCTTTTGCTGAGAAAAAACTTTTTAGTTTGAGTAAGTCCCATTTGTTGATTCTAGATGTTAACTCTTGTGCTATGGGTGTCCTATTGAGGAATTTGGAGCCCGACCCCACAGCATGTAGGTCGTAGCCAACTTTCTCTTCTATCAGATGCCGTGTCTCTGATTTGATATCAAGCTCCTTGATCCATTTTGAGTTAACTTTTGTGCATGGCGAGAGAAAGGGATTCAATTTCATTTTGTTGCATATGGATTTCCAATTTTCCCAGCACCATTTGTTGAAGATGCTATCCTTCCTCCATTGCATGCTTTTAGCCCCTTTATCAAATATAAGATAGTTGTAGTTTTGTGGGTTGGTTTCTGTGTCCTCTATTCTGTACCATTGGTCCACCCGCCTGTTTTGGTACCAGTACCATGCTGTTTTTGTTACTATTGCTCTGTAGTATAGTTTGAAATCTGGAATCGCTATACCACCTGATTCACACTTCCTTCTTAGTATTGTTTTTGCTATTCTGGGTCTTTTATTCTTCCATATGAATTTCATGATTGCTTTCTCCATTTCTACAAGAAATGCCGTTGGGATTTTGATTGGCATTGCATTAAACCTATAGAGAACTTTTGGTAATATCGCCATTTTGATGATGTTAGTTCTGCCTATCCATGAACAGGGTATATTTTTCCATCTTCTAAGGTCTTCTTCAATTTCTCTCTTTAGGGTTCTGTAGTTTTCATTGTATAAGTCTTTCACCTCTTTTGTTAGGTTGATTCCCAAGTATTTTATTCTTTTTGAGGATATTGTGAACGGGGTGGTTGTCCTCGTGTCCATTTCAGAGGATTTGTCGCTGATATACAGGAATGCCTTTGATTTATGTGTGTTGATTTTATAACCTGCCACTTTGCTGAATTCATTTATTAGCTCTAACAGTTTCTTTGTAGACCATATTGGGTCTGCTAGGTATAGAATCATGTCATCTGCAAATAGTGATAATTTAAGTTCTTCTTTTCCTATTTTTATGCCTTTAATTTCTTTCGTCTGTCTAATTGCTCTGGCCAGTGTTTCGAGAACTATGTTGAACAGGAGTGGTGAGAGAGGGCATCCCTGTCTTGTTCCAGATTTTAGAGGGAATGCCTTCAATTTTTCTCCATTCAGAATGATGCTAGCCTGAGGCTTAGCATAAATTGCTTTTACAATGTTGAGGTATGTTCCTGTTATCCCTAGTTTTTCGAGAGTTTTGAACATAAACGGATGCTGTACTTTGTCGAATGCTTTTTCTGCATCTATCGAGATGATCATATGGTTCTTATTTTTAAGTCTATTGATGTGGTGAATAACATTTATTGATTTCCGTATATTGAACCAACCTTGCATACCAGGGATGAATCCTACTTGATCATGGTGCACAATTTTTTTGATATGTTTTTGTATCCGATTTGCCAGAATTTTATTGAGGATTTTTGCATCTAGGTTCATTAGAGATATTGGTCTGTAGTTTTCTTTCTTTGAAGTGTCTTTGTCTGGTTTCGGAATCAGGGTGATGTTGGCCTCGTAGAATGAATTTGGAAGTTCTCCCTCTTTTTCTATTTCCTGAAATAGCTTGAAAAGTATTGGTATTAGTTCCTTTTTAAAGGTTTTGTAAAACTCTGCTGTAAACCCATCCGGTCCTGGGCTTTTCTTAGATGGTAATCTTTTGATGGTTTCTTCTATTTCCTCAATTGATATTGGTCTGTTTAGGTTGTCTATATCCTCCTGACTCAATCTGGGCAGATTATATGACTTAAGAAATTTATCAATGCCTTCACTATCTTCTATTTTATTGGAGTATAAGGATTCAAAATAATTTCTGATTATCTTCTGTATTTCTGAAGTGTCTGTCGTGATCTTGCCTTTTTCATCCCTTATGCTAGTAATTTGAGTTCTCTCTCTTCTTCTCTTCGCTAGCATGGCTAAGGGTCTGTCAATTTTATTTATCTTTTCAAAGAACCAACTTTTCGTTTTGTCAATTTTTTCAATTGTTTCTTTTGTTTTGATTTCATTAATTTCAGCTCTGATTTTAATTATTTCTTGCCTTCTACTTCTTTTGCTGTTGTTTTGCTCTTCTTTTTCTAGAATTTTGAGATGAAGTATGAGATCATTTATTTGTTGGTTTTTTCTTTTTTTAAGGAATGAACTCCAAGCAATGAATTTTCCTCTTAGAACTGCTTTCAATGTGTCCCATAGATTCCGATATGTTGTGTCTGTGTTTTCATTAAACTCTAAGAATTTTTTAATTTCCTCCTTGATGTCTTCTAAAACCCATTGATCATTCAGTAACCTATTGTTCATTCTCCAAGTGATGCATGATTTTTCCTTGCTTCTTTTATCATTGATTTTTAGTTTCATTCCATTATGATCAGATAAGATGCATGGTATTATCTCCGCTCCTTTATATTGTCTAAGAGTTGCCCTGTGACATAATATATGATCTATTTTTGAGAAGGATCCATGTGCTGCTGAGAAAAAAGTGTAGCTGCTTGATGTTGGGTGGTATATTCTATATATGTCAATTAAGTCTAGGTTGTTAATTGTGTTATTGAGTTCTATAGTTTCCTTATTCAACTTTTGTTTGGAAGATCTGTCCAGTGGTGAGAGAGGTGTGTTGAAGTCTCCCATGATTATTGTATGGTGGTCTATTAGACTCTTGAACTTGAGAAGAATTTGCTTGATGAACGCAGCAGCACCGTTGTTTGGGGCATATATATTTATGATTGTTAGGTCTTGTTGGTGTATGGTTCCCTTGAGCAGTATGTAGTGTCCTTCTTTATCCCTTTTGATTAAGTTTGGTTTGAAATCTATTTTATCTGATATGAGTATGGACACTCCTGCTTGTTTCCGCAGTCCATATGAGTGATATGATTTTTCCCAACCTTTCACCTTCAGTCTATGTATATCCTTTCCTATCAAATGCGTCTCCTGTAGGCAGCATATTGTTGGATCTTGTTTTGTGATCCATTCAACTAGCCTGTGTCTCTTAATTGGTGAGTTTAAGCCATTAACATTTAGGGTTATTATTGAGATATGGTTTGTTCTTCCAGCCATATTTGTTTATTAATGCTGTTAAACCTGATTTGTTTTTCTCTTTGAATTTTTCCCCCCTTTACTGTCCTACCTCCCACTGTTGGTTTTCATTGTTGTTTTCCATTTCCTCTTCCTGTAGTGTTTTGCCAAGGATTTTTTGAAGAGATGGTTTTCTAGCTGCAAATTCTTTTAACTTTTGTTTATCATGGAATGTTTTAATTTCATCTTCCATCCTGAAGCTTAATTTCGCCGGATACACGATTCTTGGTTGGAACCCATTTTCTTTTAGCGTTTGAAATATGTTATTCCAGGATCTTCTAGCTTTTAGAGTCTGTGTTGAGAGATCAGCTGTTATCCTGATTGGTTTACCCCTAAATGTAATCTGCTTCCTTTCTCTTGTAGCTTTTAAAATTCTCTCCTTATTCTGTATGTTGGACATATTCATTATAATGTGTCTAGGTGTGGATCTCTTATGATTTTGCACATTCGGCGTCCTGTAGGCTTCTAGGATTAGGGGTTCTGTCTCATTCTTCAAGTCTGGGAAGTTTTCTCGTATTATTTCACTGAATAAATTGTCTATTCCTTTGGTTTGGAGCTCTGTGCCTTCCTGTATCCCAATGACTCTTAAGTTTGGTCTTTTGATATTATCCCATATTTCTTGGATGTTCTGCTCATGGTTTCTTAGCAGACTTGCTGAGCTGTCTATGCTCTTTTCAAGTTGAAATACTCTGTCTTCATTGTCTGATGTTCTATCTTCTAAGTGATCCACTCTGCTGGTAGTTTTCTCAATTGAGTTTTTAAGTTGGTTTATTGCTTCCTGCATTTCTAGGATTTCTATTTGTTTGTTTTTTATTTCCTCTATCTCCCTGTGAAATTGATCTTTTACTTCCTGGATTTGTTTATGAAGTTCCTTGTCAATGTGATCTTTCATTGTCTGATTTTGCTGTCTCATGTCTTCCTTGAGACTCCACATCATCTGAAGCATGTATATCCTGACCTCTCTGTCTGACATTCCATCTGTTGCAGCTATTACCTCTTCTAGAGTTGAGTTGTCCTGCATTGCCTGTGGTCCTTTCTTTCCTTGTCTTTTCATACTGCTGGCGTTTCTTTCAGCTTGGTGAAACTGTTGTGTTTTTGAATTTTTCCCTCTATTTATTAATATTGCTCTTGTATAGTTGAAAAGTCTCCCTTGCAGGACAGATGGTGGCTGTGATCCTCCACCAATTGGTGCGATCTGTCTACCACGCTGGCGGGCCCTAGGTCTGCTCTGCTGGCCGGTCGAAGGTCCGCCTACCCAGCAGGCGCGAGGGGCACCTCTGTCTCTCCGTAGGTTGCTGGGCCTAACCTCCCGATGGGTCTCCGGTACGCCTACCTTGCAGGCACTGGGGGTGGGGCCGGCTCCGGCCCGCAACAAGCCGCTGGGCCGGATCTGCCGCTGGTCACAGTCCCGCCTACCTTGCAGGCACTGGGGGAGGGGACGGTCCTGCCCCTCAGCAGGCCGCTAGGCCTGATCTGCTGGTGGTCACAGTCCCGCCTACCTTGCAGGCACTGGGGGAGGGGACAGGCCTGCCCCACAGAAGGCCGCTGGTGGGTCACAGGACCCCGTTCCCTGCAGGCGCGTGTGTCATCTCTGTCTCTCCGCAGATTGCTGGGCCTGGCCTGCCCGTGGGTCGCCGGTTCTCCTACCTTGCAGGCACTGGGGGAGGGGACGGGCCTGCCCCACAGAAGGCCGCTGGTGGGTCGCAGGACCCCGTTCCCTGCAGGCGCGTGTGTCAGCTCTGTCTCTCCGCAGATTGCTGGGTCTGGCCTGCCCGTGGGTCGCCGGTTCTCCTACCTTGCAGGCACTGGGGGTGGGGCCGGCTCCGGCCCACAACCAACCGCTGGGCCTGCTCTGCCGGTGGTCACAGTCCCGCCTACCTTGCAGGCACTGGGGGAGGGGACTGTCCTGCCCCTCAGCAGGCCGCTAAGCCTGATCTGCTGGAAGTGACAGTCCCGCCTACCTTGTAGGCACTGGGGGAAGGGACGGGCCTGCCCCACAGAAGGCCGCTGGTGGGTCACAGGACCCCGTTCCCTGCAGGCGCGTGTGTCAGCTCTGTCTCTCCGCAGATTGCTGGGTCTGGCCTGCCCATGGGTCGCCGGTTCTCCTACCTTGCAGGCACTGGGGGTGGGGCCGGCTCTGGCCCCAACCAGCCGCTGGGCCTGCTCTGCCAGTGGTCACAGTCCCGCCTACCTTGAAGGCACTGGGGGAGGGGACGGGCCTGCCCCACAGAAGGCCGCTGGTGGGTCACAGGACCCCGTTCCCTGCAGGCGCGTGTGTCAGCTCTGTCTCTCCGCAGATTGCTGGGCCTGACCTGCCCGTGGGTCGCCGGTTCTCCTACCTTGCAGGCACTGGGGGTGGGGCCGGCTCCGGCCCGCCAATATTTCATTATTTAGAGCAGGGATCAGTCTTTCTTTTTAAATAAAAGGCCACCGAGTAAATATTTAAAGATTTGCAGGCCATACAGTTTGTTGCAAATACTCAACTCCCCTATTGTACCCCAAAAGAAGCCATACAAAGTATATCTGCATGTCAGTGTGACTAAAAGATCTTTATTGACAACAACAGATGGCAGGCCTGATTTGTCACATGGGCTATAACTTGCCAAACCCTTATTCTGTAAGTTCACATTTTTTTAAACCCGTCTTGCTGATAATGACAATGAAACATACAAAATAGTTTTCTTTGCACAAGTATAGCCTTTATATACTTGTAAATGGTTAATTGACAAAATAATATTCTGTGACTTTCCACATAGCATGTGCTGCAGCGACCAGCATATATGCTTTTGAATCATAATGATTACCCACTATACATTAATAGAACCAAATAAGGTTCCTGAAAACACTCATTCACCTGTTGAACAAATAATGTATAGATTAGTAGGTATGTTGAGTTACTAGGCAAGATGGATTCTAGGGAGAAGAAATAATATATCTTCATCCTAGGAGCTCAAATGCTAGTAATACAGATGTTAATAAATCAGTATCATAACAAAAGCTAACAATTTTATAATATTTTATGAAAAATATCTAAGTTAATTCTAGATATTTGAACTGCATCATCACTAATATTTATAGAAAATTTATTAAGAGAAATGTGGTTTCCCCAGGAATCCAGATCTATTATAAATAAAGGTCCAGGAAATTAGTGGATTAGAAGAGATGTGCCTAAGTAATTTATCTTCTATATCTGCCTAAGGCTTAGCTTCAATTTCAAGTTATATTTTAAAGATTCTCTTGAATACAGATTTTACTTCTTGTCAAATGATGAACTTCTGGAAATCTTGGCCCAGACACGAAATCCACAGGCTGTTCAGCCTCACTTAAGGAAATGCTTTGACTCCATTTCAAGGCTTGAATTTGCTCTCATGCCTCCTGCTGAAGGAAGAATTCCTAGTATTGACGGAGAGCCAGAAAAGGTTTACACTAATGATATCTTAGCGATGCTGTCACCAGAGGGAGAAAGGGTGAGGTGCTTTTGTTTATAAATCCTCAAAGATAAATTGTTATTCTCCCAGTGCTGGGGAAGATATCTGCACATTCTCATTCTAAGCATGCCAGGTGCTCTACGAGCTCTGTGGTTTCAAGGATAACCAAGAAAAAACCTTTGTTCTGACAGAACTCAAACTCTAATGGAGAAATTATCAAACAATTAAAAATCACACAGAAAATGCTGTAACAAAGACATGTGCTCTGTTCTTAGAAACAAAGTGGAAAAAACAGGAAACATGTCTTACCCAACTCTCCACAAGAGGCAAAATAGTGGATTAGTTTAGAGTGCCAGTTCTTTGACAGGCCACCTAGATTTAAGACCCCATTTAATCACCTATATAAAGTGAGGATTAGTACCTGATTAGTGGCATGGTAACTTTCAGGTATTACTTTATATAAATTTTACTGGGTACTTAAAGCAACACCCAGTGAGCATTGTGTGTTAGTTACTAGTGATAGCATCTCCAGGGCATTTCACAGCACCTAGAATATGGTGAACACTAAGAGAATGAATGTATTGGCTGACTGTGAGGAATCAAGCAAGTGCCATGCATGTACACACACACACACACACACACACACAGTCAAAAAAAGGTGAGAATTATCTGTTGTATGGTCACAAAAGTGAAAAGCATCATAGACAGAAGAACTATGCAAAGAAATGCCAAGGAATTAGGTTCAGTTGGAGCATAATAGTGTATCTGTAGGAGAAGTGGGACCCCATAAACATTTATTTTTATCCTGAATTGAGCTTCTTACAAAAGATTTTGCTCATGGTGCAGAAGAAGAAAAAGGGGAGGATTAAGGATAGAGTCTTGGGGAAACATGAAATTTAAAGGGAGGTTAGAAGAACAGATGAAAGTGTCCAAAACAAGCAAATATTTAAGTCATTTGAAGTCTAAGAAATAAATATGAGACGTACTAAAGAGTGTCAATTGGACCTTTCATTTGGGAGGATATGGGTAACTTTAATGAGAACAGGTTTAGAGGAAGCGTTGGGAATAAAAATCTGATGATAAGTACAAAAATGGAAATAATTGAAGAAATTCATGTAGCACATATATATTTCTCTTATAAGGAGTTGGCTCCAAGAGTAAACAGTAAAACAGTGCAGTATTTATATGTTGGAGGAGGGTGATGGGATGGCAATAGAAAATTCTAGTATTTGTGTTCAGCTTTCAGTATTTATATAACTTAGGGATCTGTTATAGAAATAAAGAAGATGTGTGTAGCTTACAAGTCCTACCTGAACCATTATATCATTGCTCTGATTACCTTCTAGGTTGGCTTGGGAAAAGGCCTCAAGGCTCGAGGCAACGTGGAGGAATGGCTTGGTAAAGTGGAAGAGGCCATGTTCACATCTCTGCGGCGCCTGAGCAAAGCTGCCATTGCTGACTATCAGGGGAAACCAAGGACACAATGGGTGGTGGCAGGCCACCCTTCTCAAGTAACACAAGCAAACTGGTTAAATTTCCATTTCTGGATTCTTCTTTGGTGAGATACATCAAAATTAATGAGGATGTTTGTTTTTGTTTTCTTTTCTCTGCCCCCACCCCTCAGGTTATCCTGACAGTTTCTCAAATTATGTGGTGCCGTGATTTGACTGAATGTCTGGAAACAGAAGACAGCAATCACATAGAGGCCCTAGAAGCTTTTGAAACAGTAAATTTCGAGGTAAGATTTTTAACAGAGTGACATGGAATATACTCACATGAGGTACAGTTTCAGTGGTTTTTATTTGAATGGTTAGTATACATTTGTTTTATTTCAGCAATTCTAATGCTCTGACACAACTTTTCAAAGCTTTGAGATTCTTACTAAAATCGTGCATGTTCAACTATTCTTAGAGACATTACCTTTATGTTTGTTTAGTATTCATATGAGTACTTAAAAAATAGAAGAAAAACAGTTCAAGAGGAAAACATCAGTTCTCATGATTTGCAGCTTTTAAGGAATAACTGTGCTTAGAAGGTCTATCTTCTTTAAAACTTTTTAAGTACACAATACAATATTGTTAACAATAGCATAATGCTGTTTAACGGATCCCTAGAACCTAGTCATCTTGGTAACTGAAACTTTATAAAGCAACTTCCTATTTTTCCATTTCCCCATCCCTTGGCAACCACAGTTGTACTCTGTTTCTATGGATCTGCCTATTTAAGATACCTTATGTAAGTGGAATCATTCATTATTTTTCTCTCTGTGACTGGCTCATTTCACTTAGCTTAATGTCTTTTAGATTCATCCAAATTATTGCATATGATTTCCTTCTTTTTAAGGCTGAATGATATTCTGTTGTATATTTATGGCACATTTCCTTTATCTATTCATCAATTACTGGACTTTTAGATTGTTTCTACATCTCGGCTATTGTGAACATTGATGCTATTAATGTAGAACTAAGATACCTCCTCAAGATCCTGATTTCATTTCTTTTTTATATGTGTCCAGAAGCGAGATTGCTGAGTCACATAGTAATTCTATTTTAAATTTCTTTGGAAAACTTCCGTTATTTTCCACAGTGGCTGCATCATCCCTGTGTTCTCTTATCTACACATTCTTGCCAACACTTGTTGTCTTTTCATTTTATTTTTATTTTTTAAATATTTATTTATTTATTAGTTTTCGGTGGACACAACATCCTTATTTTATTTTTATGTGGTGCTGAGGATCGAACCCAGTGCCCCGTGCATGCCAGCTGAGCACACTACCGCTTGAGCCACATCCCCAGCCCCTCCTTTTATTTTTGATAGTAGTCATCCTACCAGTTTTGAAGTAATATTACATGTTGCTTTTGATTGTCATTTTCCTGAGGATTAGTGATGATATTGAGATTTTTAAAAAATTTGTTCTAATTAGTTATACATGATAGTAGACTACATTTTGATACATCATACATAGATGCAGAGTAACTTCTCATTCTTCTAGTTCTATATGGTGTAGATATACTGGTCACATAATTGTATATGCACATAGCACACTCATACATTGCTGGTGGGATTGTGAATTAGTGCAACCAATCTGGAAAGCAGTATGGAGATTCCTTAGTAATTTGGAATGGAACCACCATTTGACCCACCTGTCCCACTCCTCCATCTATACCCAAAGAACTTAAAAACAGTATACTACAGTGACACAGCCATATCAATGTTTATAGCAGCACAACTCACAATAGCTAAACTGTGGAACTAACCTAGATGCCCTTCAATAGATGAATGGATAAAGAAACCACGCACATATACACAATTGAATATTACTCAGCATTAAAAGAGAATAAAATTATGGCATTTGCAGGTAAATGGATGGAGTTGGAGAATATCATGTCAATCCCCCAAACCAGAGGCCAAATGTTTTCTCTGATAAGTGGATGCTAATCCATAATGATGGGGGGAGGGTACATGGAATTAGTGGAGGAACTTTGGATGGGGCCAAGGGGAAGGGAGGGAAGAGGCATGGGTGTAGGAAAGATGGTGTAATGAGACTGACATCATTACCCTAGGTACATGTATGATTGCACGAATGGTACTTCACATACTTCATGTACAACAAGAGAAGTGAAAAATTGTGCTCTGTTTGTATATAAATGAATTGAAGAGCTTTCTACTATCATGTATAACTGATTAGAACTAAGAAAAATGTCATAGAAAACAAAAAAATCATATATGCACATAGGGTAATAATATCCAATTCATTCTACTATCATTCCTACCCTCATAACCCTTCCCTCCTTCATTCCCCTCTTCCTAATACAAAGTACCTCTATTCTTCCCTAGCTGCCACCTTTATTGTAAATTAGCATCTGCATATCAAAGAAAACATTTGGCCTTTGGTTCCTAGGGATTGACTTATTTCACTTAGCATAATAGTCTTCAGTTCCATCCATTTGCTGGCAGATACCATAATTTCATTCTTATTTTTGTTTTTGTTTTAGTTTTACTTGCAGAGGTAGTTTATTATAAGCAAAACAGATGGTTGGCTCTTGATTACACCTGCATATACTATCATCAGGAAAATATTTTTGGTCCAGTTAATCTTGCATAGGCCTAAAGTAGCTGTGGTTCAATTACTCAACAAATAGAGTGGGTCAACATGGTGGGTAATTTCACCAATACTGCTGATGAGACACAGGAGCAAGCTGCTCCTATGTGACTTTCACAGTCCTGGACACTGAAAGGTGCCCTGGAATCACCATTTGTAGGATGGGAATTGAGAAGAGAGTTCCAAGGGCTATTGCCCTTTTCTTCAATGTCCATCTGCACACCTAGAAAGGAGGGTGGATTTTGCCTTAACCAAACAGACGTTTCTTTTTTTGCCATTATACATGAGCTCTCTTATTATTATTATTTTGCATTACAATTCTTAATACACCTTTATACCACAATTTATCATATCTCTGTATATAAGATATGTTAACACCAAATTCACATCTTCATACATATATTTTGTATAACAATAAGGGTATCCTTCCACTATCCATGCTATTCCCCTTCTCCCTCCTTTTCCCTCCCACCCCTCTTCCCTATCTAGAGGTAATCTTCCTCCCCTGCTCTCCCTCCCTACCTCATTTTGAGTCATCCCTCTTAGATCAGAGAAGACATTTGTTTCTTGGGGATTGGCTAACTTCACTTAGCATAATCTGCTCTAATGCCATCCATTTCCCTGCAAATGCCATGATCTTATTCTTTTTTAGTGCTGAGTAATATTCCATTGTGTATAAATGCCACATTTTTTATCCATTCATCCATTGAAGGACATCTAGGTTGGCTCCACAGTTTAGCTATTGTGAATTGTGCTGCTATAAACATTGATGTGGCTGTGTCCCTGTAGTATGCTGTTTTTAGGTCCTTTAGATAGAGTCCAAGAAGAGGAATAGCTGGGTCAAATGGTGGTTCCATTCCCAGCTTTCCAAGGAATCTCCATACTGCTTTCCAAATTGGCTGTACCAATTTGCAGTCCCACCATCAGTGTATGAGTGTACCTTTTTCACCTCATCCTCACCAGCACTTGTTGTTGTTTGTCTTCATAATGGCTGCCATTCTTACTGGAGGGAGAATGGTATCTTAGAATAGTTTTAATTTGCATTTCTCTGATTGCTAGAGATGATGAGCATTTTTTTGTATATTTGTTGATTGATTGTATATCCTCTTCTGAGAAGTGTCTGTTCAGGTCCTTGGCTCATTTATTGATTGGATTATTTGTTTGTTTTTTGTGTGTGTGCTTATCTTGTTGAGTTCTTTATATACCCTAGAGATTAGAGCTCTACCTGATGTATGAGGGGTAAAAATTTGTTCCCAGGATGTAGGCTCCCTATTCACCTCACAGATTATTTCTTTTGCTGAGAAAAAACTTTTTAGTTTGAATCCATCCCATTTGTTGATTCTTGGTTTTAATTCTTGTGCTATAGGAGTCTTATTAACGAAGTTGGGGCCTAATCCCACGTGATGGAGATTAGGACCTATTTTTTCTTCTATTAGACACAGGGTCTCTGGTTTAATTCCTAGATCCTTGATCCAATTTGAGTTAACTTTTATGCATGGTAAGAGATAGGGATTTAATTTCATTCTGTTGCATCTGGATTTCCAGTTTTCCCAGCAACATTTGTTGAAGATGCTATTCTTTCTCCAGTGCATGCTTTTGGCACCTTTGTCTAATATAAGGTAGTTGAAATTTTGTGGGTTAGTCCTGTGTCCTCTATACTGTAACAATTGGTCTACCAGCCTGTTTTGGTGCCACTACCGTGCTGTTTTTGTTCCTATTGCTCTGTAGTATAGTTTAAGGTCTGGTATAGTGATGCTACCTGCTTCACTCTTCCTACTTAGAATTGCTTTAACTATTCTGGGTCTCTTATTTTTCCAGATAAATGTCATGATTACTCTTTCTGTTTCTATGAATAATGCCATTGGGATTTTGATTGGAATTGCATTGAACCTGTATAGTGCTTTTGGTAGTATGGTTATTTTAATAATATTAATTCTGCCTATCCATGAGCAAGGTAGATCTTTCCATCTTCTAGGGTCTTCTTCTATTTCTCTCTTTAGGGTTCTATAGTTTTCATTGTATAGATCTTTCATCTCTCTTGTTAAGTTGATTCCCAAGTATTTTTTTTTCTGAGGATATTGTGAATGGGGTAGTTTTCGTCATTTCCTTTTCAGAGGATTTGTCACTGATATACAGAAATGCCTTTGATTTATGGGTGTTGATTTTATATCCTGCCACTTTGCTGAATTCATTTACTAGTTCTAGAAGTTTCTTGGTAGAGTTTTTTGGGTCTTCTAGGTCTAGAATCATATCATCAGCAAATAGTGCTAGTTTAAGTTCTTCTTTTCCTATAGTTTATTCCTTTAATTTCTTTCATTTTGTCTAATTGCTCTGGCCAGTGCTTAAAATACTATGTTGAATAGAAATGGTGAGAGAGGACATCCCTGTCTTGTTCCAGATTTTAGAGGGAATGCTTTCAGTTTTTCTCCATTTAGAACGATGCTGCCCTGAGGCTTAGTGTAGATAGCTTTTACCATGTTGAGGTGAGTTCTTGTTATCCCTAGTTTTTCTAGTGTTTTGAACATAAAGGGGTGCTGTATTTTGTCAAATGCTTTTTCTGTGTCTATCGAGATGATCATATGGTTCTTATCTTTAAGTATTTTGATATGATGAATTACATTTATTGATTTCCATGTGTTGAACCAACCTTGAATCTCGGGGATGAATCCCACTTGATCTTGGTGCACGATCTTTTTGATATGTTTTTGTATCCAATTTGCCAGAATTTTATTGAGGATTTTTGCATCTATATTCATTAAAGAAATTGGTCTGTAGTTTTCTTTCTTTGAAGTATCTTTGTCTGGTTTTGGAATCAAGGTGATATTGGCCTCATAGAATGAATTTGGAAGTACTCCCTCTTTTTCTATCTCCTGAAATAGATTGTAGAGTATTGGTATTAGTTCTTCTTTAAAGGTCTTGTGAAACTCGGCTGTATATCCATCTGGTCCTGGGCTTTTCTTGGTTGGTAGTCTTTTGATGGCTTCTTCTATTTCCTCACTTGATATTGGTCTGTTTAAGTTGTGTATATCTTCCTGACCCAATCTGGGCAGAGCATATGAATTTATCGATGGCTTCACTATCTTCTATTTTATTAGAGTATAAGGTTTCAAAATAATTTCTAATTATCTTCTGTATTTCTGTAGTGTCTGTTGTGATATTGCCTTTTTCATCCCATATGCTAGTAATTTGGATTCTCTCTCTTCTCTTCATTAGCATGGCTAAGGGCCTGTCAATCTTATTTATTTTTTCAAAGAACCAACTTTTAGTTTTGTCAATTTTTTCAATTGTTTCTTTTGTTTCAATTTCATTGATTTCACCTCTAGTTTTAATTATTTCTTGCCTTCTGTATTTGCTGCTGATTAGTTCTTCTTCTTCTAGGGCTTTGAGATGTAGTGTGAGGTCATTTATTTGTTGGCTTTTTCTTCTTTTAAGGAAAGAATTCCATGCAATGAGTTTTCCACTTACTACTGCTTTCATAGTGTCCCAGAGATTTCAATATGTTGTGTCTGTGTTTTCATTTACCTCTAAGAATTTTTTAATTTCCTCCTTGATGTCTTCTGTAACCCTTTGTTCAATCAGTAGCATATTGTTCATTCTCCATGTGATGTAGGAATTTTTCTTCCTTTTTATTGTTGATTTCCAATTTCATTCCATTATGATCAGATAAAATGCATGGTAGTATCTCTACTCCTTGATATTTGCTAAGAGTTGCCCTGTTGCATAATATATGGTCTATTTTTAAGAAGGATCCATGTGCTGCTGAGAAAAAAAGTGTATCTGCTTGATGTTAGTTGATATATTCTATATAAGTCAATTAAGTCTAAGTTATTAATTGTTTTATTGAGCTCTATAGTTTCTTTATTCAACTTTTGTTTGGAAGATCTGTCCAGTGGTGAGAGAGAGGTGTTAAAATCACTCATGATTATTGTGTTGTGGTCTATTTGACTCTTGAACTTGAGAAGAGTTTGTTTGATGAACATAGCTGCACCACTGTTTGGGTCATATATATTAATGATTGTTATGTCTTGGTGATGTATGGTTCCCTTGAGCAGTATGTAGTGTCCTTCTTTATCCCTTTTGATTAACTTTGGATTGAAGTCTATTTTATTTGATATGAGTATGGACACCCCTGCTTGCTTCCAAGGTCCATGTGAGTGGACCTTTCACCTTTTACCTTTCACCCTCAGTCCCTGTATGTCTTTTCCTATCAGATGAGTCTCCTATAGGCAGCATACTGTTGGATCATTTTTTTCATCTAGTCTACTAGCCCATGTCTTTTGATTGGTGAGTTTAAGCCATTAACATTTAGGGTCACTATTGAGATATGGTTTGTATTTCCAGCCATATTTGTTTATTTTTGTTATTAAAATTGATTTATTTTTCCTCTTTCATTAGTTTTTCCCCACTGTTGGTTTTCATTGTTACTTTTCATCTCCTCTTCATGTAATGTTTTGCCAAGGATGTTTTGAAGCGCCAGTTTTCTAGATGCAAATTCTTTTTAACTTTTGTTTATCATGAAAGGTTTTTATTTCATCTTCAAACCTGAAGCTTAATTTTGCTGGATACAAGATTCTTGGTTTGAACAAAGTATCTTTCAGCATTTGAAATATGTTGTTCCAGGATCTTCTAGCTTTCAGATCTGTGTTGAAAGATCAGCTGTTAACCTCATAGGTTTACCCCTAAATGTAATCTGCTTCCTTTCTCTTGTGGCTTTTAAAATTCTCTCCTTGTTCTGTATGTTGAACATTTTCATTATATTCTGTCTTGGTGTGGGTCTCTGGTGGTTTTGTACATTCGGCATCCTGTAGGCTTCTAGGATTTGGATTTCTGTTTCATTCTTCATGTCTAGAAAGTTTTCTAAAATTATTTCATTGAACAGATTGCTCATTCCTTTGGTTTGGACCTCTATACCTTCCTCTATCCCAATAACTCTTAAATTTGGTCTTTTTATGCTATCCCATATTTCTTGGATGTTCTGCTCATGATTTCTTATCACTATCTTTGTGCTGTCTACACTCTTTTCAAGATGATATACTTTGTCTTCGTTGACTGATGTTCTGTCTTCTAAGTGTTCTACTCTTTTGGTGATACTCTCATTTGAGATTTTAATTTGGTTTATTATTTCCTTCATTTCTAGGATTTCTGTTTGGTTTTTTTGTATAACCTCTATCTCCCTGTAGAGTTGATCTTTTGCTTCTTGGACTTGTTTATGTAATTCATTGTCAAATGATCTTTCATTGTCTGCATTTGCTGTCTAATGTCTTCCTTGAGACTCCAGATCATCTGAACCATGTATATCCTGAAATCTTTATCTGACATTCCTTCTTCTGTAGATGTTATCTCCTCTAATGTTGAATTGCCCTGCATTGTTTGTGGTCCTTTCTTTCCTTGTCTTTTCATGTTGCTCATGTTTCTTTCCAGCTCTGTGTGACTTTTGTGTTATTGTTTTTTCCCCTATAGATTTGTATTGCTCTCATATAGTTCTCATATAGTTCCTCTCCTTTGTGATGGGAGACAATGTAACCAGTTCCCAATATCAACTAGACATCATCTATGAGTTAGTTTCTGTTATTAATACATTTATAGTCAGTCTCTATGTTTAGAGATGTTGGATTCAATTATAATTTAAAATATATTCATTAGTTTCATAAAAGGCATAGTTTCTGTTGTCGTTTAGAGAACTGAGGGTCAGGCGTAGGACGTTATGTTAAGCGGGAAAGATGAGAGAGTATGGGGTTAATATATGTTAGCTACTTTGGAGGAGAACTCTAATGAAGGAAGTTATTAGCAGGAGAATAGACAGGAGATATTTTATAGTAGTTAAGTACATGGGAGGACAATAAAAGCATAGAAACAAAAACCTATTTGCATTTAGTAAATTATACGTAATAGAAATAGTAATACTTGGGAGGTTGAGAGAGGAAGAGAATGAGGAAGAAAAGTAAAAAGAAAAGAAGAAGAAAAGTGGAGGAAAGAGATAGAGAGAAAGGAATGAATGAAAGAGGAAAATAGAGAAGAAAAAGATAAAAAGAAAAAAGTAAAGAAGGAAAGAGGGGGGAAAATGCACTGTTAGAATTCTGTTTTCTTCTCTTCCAGTAGGTGGCGTTGTGCACTCCAGGTAGGGTCTCTGCCCTCAGGGTGGTGGAAGCAATCTGTGTGAAGCAGCTCTCTCTCACCTGCCTCTCCAATCCTGGTCTCTTTGGGTTGCTTCCAATCTCTATCCCCCTCCCCTCTCCTGCCCACCAGGCCCCAATTGATGGGTCTCTTGTCTGAAGCCCTGGGTTCACTCTGGGTGGGTGGCGCCCTGGCCGCCCCGCGCTTCTCATCAACTGAGCGCTATCTCTGTGTTGGGTAGTCACCAAGTCATCACAGCTGTGGAGAGGGGGAGTTGGAAACCGGCAACCTGTTCTGTCATATTCCCACGGAGAGCTGGTGAGAAAGGTTTTGAGTTATCACAGCCGCATAGAGGGGGGGGGCTGTGAATCACACACCTGTTCAGATGCCCATCATGCTGTCAGCTACAGCCACCAAAAGTTGATGAGGTAGATTTTCCAAGATGGCAAGCACCCATTTCCACGCAAGGGTATCCAGTGAGGTGGAGGGAAATGGGCTGTTCATACCCTACGTCCAGAATTCGGTCCTTGGTCTGGTGCTCTGCAGTGTTATGGGTCACAGTTTGGCCCGCACCAGCCCTGAAGGATCAGTAACCCTGCATCTCTGCGCTGCCAGAAATCCTCAGTGCTCAAAGTCTGCCCATCTGCTGAGGGTCCCATCGCTGCGCTGCTGGCAGGCACCCGTGGCAAAGAGCAACTCTGGTTTCCCCGTGTCCTGGGCTGGGCTTGCAACAAACTGCTATTTAAAATCCTGACACATGCTCCATGAAGCTTAAATTCATGAATGCGAGCCCCTGTGAGGGAAAACGTCCTACCACTCACTGGGAGTCACTCCAGTAATGGGTTCTTTTCTACTTCACCATCTTGGAACCCTAACATTTCTTCTTCATTCTTCTTTAAGACTGAGTTATATTCTATTATGTTTATATACCACAATTTCTTTATTTACTTAACTGTGGAAGGGCATCTAGGTTGGTTCCATAGTTCAGCTATTATGAATTGAGGTATAAATATTGATATGAATGCATCACTGTAATATGCTATCTTTTAAGTCCACTCAAAGTGGATTAAAGATTTAAATGTAAGACCTGAAACTGTCAAACTCATAGTAGAAAACAGGGGAAAAAGCTTCAAGGCATGGGCCTTGGCCTTTATTTGTTGGACACAATGACAAAAGCATAGGTAACGAGTGGGATGGCATCAACAAACAGACAAAAGAGCTTTTTGTGGCAAAGGAAACACTTCAGAGTGAGAAGGCAACCTAGATAAAAGGAAAAAAACATTTGCAAACTATATATCTTACAAGGACCTAGACCTAATCTTTAACCCAAATTCAATTACATTTCCAAGCAATATTGCAGTTTTTAAGATTCACCCTTAAAACAGAAAAAGGAGAGAAAAACTTTCTTGAAATAAGAGAAATTACTCTCATGAATGTCCTCAGTGAAATTTCATCTCCAGAGCTGTAGGAAGGGGAAGTGATCCACCAGAGAAAACTCCATTAACCTCTATGTAGTGGTGGCATCTGATTAGGGTTGTGAGTGAAAATTCAAACCAGCTGTGCAAGACCTTCAGCGGCACCACTCTTCTTTGTAAACAGTTTAACAACCTAGGTGAGAATCAGGAGCTAAAATTTTCAAAAAATGTTTTTATTTAATCATCCATTGGCCTGATTAAAATGCTTAGGTGTCCTGATTACCAATAAAAAAACCTATCCCTGAAAATGAAGAGCATTACCTTTAACTACATCCAGTTTTTAGACAGAACTGTCTTCCTTTGAGACATCATAGTAGTTAAGAGTATGGTCTCACTTTCCTTGAAGCAAATGTCTATTCAAGTTTCATTTTGCTACTTCATAACTGTTTGACTGTCATCAAGTAGCTTTACTCTCTTTTGGTTTCCTCAAATGTAAAATGGGAGTAAAGACAGTTTATACTTCACAGAAGTCTTATGGAAATTAAATGAGTTAATGCATTGTTTGGTCAAAGAACTATGAATTTTTAAAACTAGATGATTTTAGAAAATGTGTAACTTTAATAGTAAAAATATGTATATGCAAGCTAATGTTGAAAATTCACTATGACAATGACTTTTTTTTAATTTGTAGAGATTAAATGCCCTGGCTACAGTAGTTCGAGGCAGTCTACCTAAATTGCACAGAAATATCATAACTGCATTGATTACTATTGATGTGCATGCAAGAGATATAGTCACTGAGCTTGTTAACGCCAAGGTAAATGTTTCATTTAAGTAAGATCACATACTTCTTCCTGAAATTATTGTGTCTAATATACATTTCATCCATAATCCCTTATGTAGGTAGACAAAGTTGAATCTTTTGACTGGCAGAGACAACTGCGCTATTATTGGGATGTAGACATAGACAATTGTGTGGCTAGAATGGCACTATCTCAGTACACTTATGGCTATGAATATTTGGGAGCATGCCCAAGATTGGTTATTACTCCTCTCACGGTGAGTAGACTGATCACTTAGGTTAATACTGATACAAGTGCTTTTTTGTCAAAACCATGAGAAGTTTCATCTAACAATTTTATAGGAATTTGCTGTGATACATCTTTGTAAAGCAGATATTTATATACTTTAATTATGTACATGGACCGTTGAGTACACTTCAATTGTATAAAACACTACATGGGAACCAGTGGCCCTCCTATAGAAAGGAAGTGACATAAATTTGTAGGTAAAAGTCAATTCCTTTCAATGATGACAATTTATTAATTTCTTCAGGATCGTTGCTATCTTTGCCTCATGGGGGCTTTGCAGCTTGACCTAGGAGGTGCACCAGCTGGTCCTGCTGGCACTGGAAAAACAGAGACCACCAAAGACCTAGCAAAAGCTCTTGCCATCCAGTGTGTGGTCTTTAACTGTTCTGATGGTTTGGACTACAAGGTACATTTCCCTTATCTGAATACTAACATTAAGTGTTTTGTGTGGCTTTCAATATTTGTAATACAACATAACAAAAGAAGGAAACAATGAGGTTATGTCAAATAACGGAAATGAAGCAGGGCAAAGAATGGTTAAAAGTGAAAAAAGGGAAGAAGAATCAATCTACATTCAGACTATTGCAGTATGTTATTTTGCTTGTAATATTTTAAGAAAATCTAGCCTGACATAGATATGTATTCTTTAAAGAGACAAATATTTTAATAATGCTTTAGGTAAATTGTAATTATTATTTGAAATTATATCAAAACTTGATGAAGAATGGTTTCTTAATGGTAACTTATAGTGTAAAAACTGAAACCGTATCAGTGATGCTTTTCTACTCTACTCTGATGAGAGAAGGAGATTGGAAAAGGCAAATAACACCTTAGTGTTATTATAAGAACACTTGGATTTTGCAGACTGCTGAAAAAAAACTTTTTGACTTACAGGAATCCTTATTTGTTTTCACTTCTTCTGATAGTTGCTTTTAAAACATAAATTTATTTCTGTATTTGCAATACATTAGTGGTGAGCATGATCTGCCAGCTCATTAAATAAGACTTTGTTCAATACAACCTGCCAACTTTCTGTTCCACTTTCACATTTCTTTTTACTTCCAAGGCTGATGAAATTTACATACTATTTTAAAACTATAGTTATGTTGTCTTTGTTTTGTCTAGGGGTTGAATATAAAAATGTAAACCCTTTGTAGCACAGCACAATCAAGGATTGTTCATCACGAAATTTAACAGAATATTAAACCCATAGAAAAGAGCCAACACACCATCATGAAACCTCTGCTATTCAAAGAAAACATTCCAAGTATCAGGGCTAATAGATTGTTTTTTCATTTCTATTCTACTCTCTCTGCTTCTTTTTAGAACAGTGTCTTTCTAACTTAGTATGCGTATGAATCCTGGGGCTTAACATCTCCTTCTCCCTGCCAACCAGAGTAACTGCTACATCTTTACCACTGACAGCTTCAGGCAGGCTGTCCTTCAGCCTGATAGACAAGGATTATTAGGGTATGCATTATAGAATTGTTTCTGCTTTCTACCAGCACTTAATTCAGAGTAGTGTGGATTGATTTGTGTCTTCCTAAAAGATGTTCAAGTCCTAACACTTTGCATGTGTGAACATTACCAAATTTGGGGATAGAAATCTTCACAGAGGTAATCTAGTTAAAATGAGATCCTACTGGAACTGGATGAACTAGTGTCCTTATGAGAAGAGGCAAATGTGGTGGTGGTCACACAGAAAGAGGAACACCATGTGAAGGTACACAGAGGCATAGATTAGAGTGATGCAGTGCCAGCCAAGGAATGCCAAGGATTACCTGCAAGTACTGGAATCTAGAGTCAAGGAAATGTCTTTCCTCGAGCTTTTGTAGTGAATGTGGCTTTGCCAATACTTTGGGTTCAAGTATGTAGCTCCCAGAACTGTAAAAGAATAGATTTCTGTAGCTTTCACCACCCAGTTTATGCAAATTGTCACAGCAGTCCTAGAAAACTAATATACAGCTCAAATTTCTTATTATTAAATGTTCCCCCAAATTTCCTAATATAAACCCAAATCCTATAACTCCTCCCAAGGCTCCTTTACTAAGACAACCCACAGTTCCCTCATGGTTTCCAAGGTTCCCCATAATGTATGATCTCACTTGTTGAAATAAATAATATGCCCAATTGTGTTTGACTATAGGTGTGTTTCTGGCTTTCACTTATAAGCACTGAGTCCTTTACATGGGAAGAGAAGAATTAGAAACTGCCTGACTTGCAAAAGTGTTTATTTCCCAGGCAGTCAGTGGAATTGTTCCTTTGTTCAAAATTAGTATTTGGAATTTTTCCTTTGCTTGACAGGCTGGAGGTTTTCACATTCTGGGGCAGTATACCAGAGTAAGATTTAGTATGAATGAGAGCATGGAAGCTACTAGGATGTATTGGGTCTTTGTACATGTGGCACTTGACTTAGTGAATACAGCCATAAGGAGGCTGAATTTCAAAACCTCGCTTTCCTCCTCTCCTAGGCACAAACTACACAAACAGGAGTGAAGGAAAGAGGATCTTTTGTGAAGGACAGATAGAAATGAAGAACCAGTATGACCACAGCCATGTTCTCAAGAGATAAATTATAGCAAAGAGTCTATATCAAAGATAAAGATCTAGAATTTTCTTTTTTTACTTCCTTTAAAACTGTCCATTCACAAATATTCCTTGAGAAATCTTCATGTACTCCAGGAAGTAAGCATAATCTCACATACAAAGACCATTGCCCTGGAATGGTCTCCCACTCTTATAGAAAGGTTCTTCAATTTTGTTGTCTAGAATACCAACTTGATCATTAGTACTCTCCATTCTACCATTCCGTGCACCCATTTAATTCTCCATTTAATTTTTTATCATGGCTATAGTATTATTAATATTCAAGAACTATTTCTAATCTTTGACAAATTTGTTTTTAGAGCATATAATTTTATGCTCTAAAGTACAGTTTCCTCTCAGATCTCAAGGATGCCATGTGAGTTTTCAATATTCTGCTCTGTTCCCTAAATTATCTCCATTTTTACCAGCATTGCTCATTCAGTTCATCCTTCTCATTCCTTCTTTTTCTTGAAATTGATTTCTCTCAATTGTCTGTTGCTCTTCACTTTTCAGTTCAGAAGTATGGGTTGGACTAGTGTGGGTAGCTTGTTTACTCAAAATGTCCTTCTCTGAATGAAGGAGCTGTTGTGAGTACTGTAGAAGTATAAGATGTGTGGACAGCATAAGCATACTTCCCCAGTTTATGCAAATTGTCACAGCAGTCCTATGGAGAAGCCAAATATCAGGAAGCCCCTATTAAGTGTCAAATAAAATTTTTTCTTTCAAAGATGTATATTTCAATGGAGTTTACCCTTTGATGGAGCTGTCTTTTCTTTATTATCTTTGAATTTCAATAACTAAAATAGAAATTTGAATTTATCTTTCTTTCCTGTCTCTTCTTCTTTTATCTCCCTAGATAATGTCTTCTCCCAATAACTCCCCAAAGCATATCTCTTTTCTAGAGAAGGCAGTACTTGAGTTTTAGCTTGGTGAAAGAAAGTCAGTACTGAAATCTCAAGAGTCCTGTTACAGAGAGATAAAGGACCCAAAAACCTGATTTTTCCAAGTGTTGATCTTTGGCTAATTTCCAAAGATTGCCCTAAAGCCTGTTCCTGATTTCTTTACATGTACTGATGTTGGGTTTGGAGTTTCTTGTAGGTACCACTAAAGGGAAGTTCTCCTCCCTCTCTGCCTTGGGTCTGCAATTTTCCCTTCTCATTAGGCAATCTGTTTCCATGTATTTTCCATCTTCCAATAATTTTTTTCAAAACTCTCTTCATACTACCAGTTTCCCTTTCTGTTATGTTTCTGTCAAACCTAATACAAGTATAGACACAGAAATGTAGAGAGATACCCACATATCCATCTGTCTTTCTACAATTTATGGGAATTATAATAAGGTGAGGTAGTGCATGCTCAGTTGAACACCTAAGAGACAGAAAACCCATTAGCTCTGTTTGGATAGTGCAACATGTATCAATCCAAAATTCAAGTCTCCAAAGAAATTGTACACTTTGGATAGCAGCAGTACATACTCATTTTCTTCTGTCATGAGGATTCTGCTATAGAAAAAAGCAAGAACCTGTACTTTAACCTGTGCAGTGATGCCTTCTGCTCAGTAGTAGTCATATGTTGTCAACCACTAGAGTGCCTTTGAAAAATAACAAAAGCTTACATTAATAAAATTTTCTAAGGGTTTTTTAAAGTCTTTAAATTTGTGTCTTCCATGTCTTAGAGTCTTGAGAACCTGTCAAGTATTTGTGGAGATGAGTAGGATTATTTTTAAAAAGAAAGAAAATTCGTCAGATTATTTTGTTATTTAAAAGTAAAAATTAGATTCAAAGCTTGGAGAGAGGCAAAAAGATTTCTTGTAGAAAACTTCTTACATCTGACAGCCCATTATTTACTTAAAACCATTGCTTATTTGTAGATAACACCTCTCCTGTTTAATACTTCAGCTCAAAATTTAGCTTTTGAAGGAATTAAACTGTGTAATTCAAAGGTGAATGACTTTATTGTGATTTCAGATGATGGGGCGCTTCTTCAGTGGGTTGGCCCAGTCAGGAGCCTGGTGCTGCTTCGATGAATTTAATCGAATAGACATAGAAGTTTTGTCAGTGATTGCACAGCAACTCATCACCATTAGGAATGCCAAAGCCGCAAAGGTAAGGATTGGTCAGTTCTCTATCTTAAGTTTGTAGCTAACACACAGCTTGTTGTATTTGAGGAAGGAAAATTCTAGATTTAGCCTACCTAGTTCATATTTCTGGTTTAATTGATGAATGCTACAGCAACAGGACTTAATTGGATGAATTAATTCTGCATCCAAGCAACACAGAGAAAAATCAGTGCTGTGACGATACAGAAGACTATGAGACTCAGTCCCATAGTAGTCACGTGCTGTCAACCTCCTAGAGTGCCTTTGAAAAATAACAAAAACTTACACAAATAAAATTTTCTAAGGTTTTTTTAAAGTCTTCAGATTTGTGTCTTCCATGTCTTAAGAGTCTTTAAGAACCTGTGAAGCTCTTCCTCACATACTCACACCCTGTTCCTCTGCTCTCCACTTCCTTTTTCTCTCCTTTCACTTCCTTTTCTGCAGGGAGGGGCATACTGGGGATTGAATTCAGGGGCACTCAACCACTGAGCCACATCTCCAGCCCTATTTTGTATTTTATTTAGAGACAGGGTCTAGCTGAGTTGTGTAGCACTTTGCTTTTTACCAAGGCTGGCTTTGAACTCAAGATCCTCCTGCCTCAGCCTACCAAGCTGGTGGGATTACAGGCATGTACCACTAAGCCGGCTCCCTGCCCTTCTTGTTTCTGTTTATCTAAGATTGCCTCTTATGAACTTCACTGTGTTCATAATAGCCTCCAGGCTTAGCTTACTGATGGTGGAAAAATGGGTATAAATCTTAGGAAATCCAAGAGGACCTTGGCTCTCCAGAGCTCACTGGACTAGAAAATCTAAGGAGAATAGGGTCAAATGAATGTTTGTAGTAGTCTTGTTATTTAAAGTTTGTTTCAGCCACATATGAATATTTTCTGAAGAAGGGGATATTGTATTGGAAGCTGATTGTAATGAAGAATGAGACCAAGACTCCTAATGCTCTGTATTGACCTTCTGAGCTTTAGTCACTGAAAGGCAGCAGTGATGCACAGCCCATGCAAACTAAAATCCCTCCAAGCCCCTCAAGGGTCCTCCACTATTCCCTAGGCCCCTGTCAATAAAGCCTCAGATGTCCTCAAGCTCTTTAAGTAAGGTTTTGCCTGACAGAGCAGGAGACATTTACATTCAACTCCCCCTCTGGAACAGGAACCACTCATATCAAAAGGGGCCCTGATAAAGAGTTGTTAAGTTTTTGGTTATTGTCTCTATAAAGAAACAAATTATAGAACAAATAAAAAGAAAAGAAATGAGGAATTATACTTTAACAACTGATAAAAGTCATTGTGGTATACTTTACATTTATCTCATCTTTACACCAAACTTTTGTGTAGTATATGGTACTTTCTCAAAGTTATAGGTAAGAAGGATTAAAAGTTAAAAAAATATTTAGTAGACATCATAATACTAAGATACACACTTAGATCTATGTGACCCTGAAGTTTGAACTCCTTCATCTACCCACCCTCCTCCTTGCGACATACTCTGGGGATGTCTATATTAAAGACAAGGACTTTCAGATATAACCAGTAAATCATTATCATCCTGCTGAGTAACTGAAAACAAAGCTGGATGGGGGGCAATGACCAGAGAAAATAGAAACACTGCCAGCTCAAGAGCTACCATGTGAGGATTAGGGAAAGTAGGAGGACTCTGAGATTAACCAACCTTGTCCTCAATTTCTAGTGGCCAGATGAGATACTTGGAGTGGGGTGCATCCCTTGGTATAGAAGAAATAAAGCACAGAGATGGAGGATTTGAATAGCACGTTTAGTCTTTTAACATCAGGAGAATTGGCCTCATCTAGGCAATGACACATTGCCCTAGCTCTGCCCTGGTCTTTCCCTTATTCCTCATGTTTGTTATAGCACCTTCATACAGTGGCCCAACTAGAAACCCTGAATTTGCCTCTGATTTGTCTGTTATCAACCCAGAATCTAAAATGTCACCAAATTATATTAATTATACCTACTAGGTGCCTCTCATCCCCACTTACACCTCTCAAATTCTGGCTTTCATCTTCGTGTTAGTGACAGTTCCTTAGTGGCCTCCCTGTCTGTAGTTTGCCCAACCTCTTTGCTACCATCTTTGTTCCTATCACTCTGCTTACAAGAATCCTCTGTTTCCCCTCAAAACCAGGGGACTAAAACTAAATTCTTCAGTTTAGTGTGCAAGACTCTACATGTCCAGGCCCCAACCTAGCTATACTTTTACTTTGTAGCAAAGTAGATTGCTGGTCATTCCTGGAACATGCAGGGCTCTTTCTTCCTCCTGCTCATTTTTCCAGGAAAGGCTGCTCTTGCTTATGTAGCTGAAATGTCCTTTTAATTCTTCAGGTCTCAAGCAAACTGCCTCTCCCAAGGGAGGCTTTGCTCATACCTCTACTGTAATATTTTTAGCACCATGTTGTCATACTATCTAGGTCTGATGGCCCACAGCAAACCTAGAGCTTCTCAAGAGTCAAGTTTCCTTCAGCTATGTGCCTTCATGGCTAACTTAAGCCTCATCCACAATAAGTGCTTAACTAGCCTCTGCTGTTGAATGAAAGTGAAAAGGCACCAAAGGTTAAGAATAGATTAGAATTTCTTGGAAAATACCAGAAAGTGGGAGTGGAGAACGTTTAGTGACTGTTGAACTGAAGTGTCTAAGCAAAAGATATTGAGGCCTAGAAGATTTTAGGATTGGATGAGGAAAGAAGAGAGATATTGGTCAAGGAAGGGGCAGGGAGGCAGAGAATATGAAACACTGAACCCAGAGATTGGAAGTAGGTAGAATAGAATCAGAAGAGAAATGCTCCCTGTTGTCCCAACAACAGGATTCAGTAGTCTTTGCTTGAATGTTTCGTGCTCAGTTATTATGTGAGAATTTACAAATGTCTGGAGAAGGGTTCATTTATACTTTCTTTTTAAACAGCTCTCTAGATTCATGTTTGAGGGAAGAGAAATAAAGTTGGTTATGACTTGTGCAGCCTTCATCACAATGAATCCTGGATATGCTGGCAGAACCGAGTTGCCAGATAATTTGAAGGCTCTATTTAGACCAATGGCAATGATGGTTCCAAATTATGCTTTGATTGCAGAGGTAAGCTTTCTGTTTTTTTTATTATTAAGAAGCAAAATTTTCAATGTGATTTCTTTTATTGTAGATTGTTATCACATAGAATGTTTATTCTGCATGTTTGGTTTTGGTAGTTGTTTTTTACTGCAATTATAGTAGGCCCCTAAAACTGGAATAAATCCATGAATTTCATTAACCAGTTCATTTGTGGTTTTATCAGTTCATCTCTAGGAATTAAAATGTAAGGATTGGTTCTTGAAATACTGTATTATTCTCACTTCCCTTTATGCATTTTTTTGTTGTTGTTAGAATCAAGGAATGCTAAGTAGAAACTATATTAATCAATATGATGGAAGGATTGGTTTGTCAGTCCGTAACAATTAGTAAGAAAACAGTAATCACTAATAAATTGTGATAGTTTGTTTTGTCTTTATCTAACAAGACATATTTTATTTCTAATTTCAATGGTATTTATTCCTTAATACTAGCTAAGAATAAATGTTCTTAAGTATCATATTTATTTTTCAAGGAACTTGGATTAAGGTACGGTCTTTATGCAATAAAGGGCACAGGCTCACAAGGGTAAAACTCAGTGAATTCTTACACATGTATTCATCTGTCTGACCACCAAGACCAAAATATTGTCAGACTCCAGGAGGCCCCTTATGTTCAGCACTGCTTTTCATAATGATCACCACCCTTTTAAGAATGGAATTTCTTAGAAAACACAGATTATTCCTATAGCTAATAAATTCCTTTGATAACAGATAATTTTAAATATTCTCTATAAAGTTAAGGTAATTGATTAACATCAGAATAGACCATGCCAAGTCCTGTCATTGCAAGAATTATAACTCAAAATCTCAGTATCCTCAATAACTTTTGTAGGCATGGTGGGGTGGGGGAAGCAGTTAAGATGGGTGTAGGCTTCACTCTGTTTCCTCTCTGTGGACATGGATGATTATTTCTTGCTCATTGTCCCACCTGGTAGAAATTAAACTGGGTTTAAAACCCAGTGCAATATATTTTTTTCATATCTCATATTTTGTACTATTACTGTTAGTATTGAGGGGGCAAATTTAAAAATCTCATCTTCTGAATGTTACTCCTCTTGTTACAGATTGAGAATAGTCAGAGTCTGTCATCAATAAACATTTTTATTACCTGTGTGCAAAACACTGCAAATCAGTAATTAAAAGCAGTAAACAAAACAGGCCTTGTAAGACATCTATGCATCCTTCAAATTCTGCAGTGGTTAGGGCAGATTATGGGTAAAAGGAAGGGTCCATTCCTACCACTGTTAAAGATGTCAGGCTTTATTCAACTAATTTAACCAAGGATGCAGAAATTTTTCAGGAGCCAAGGTAGTCTTATAGGGAGAAGCTACAAATCTTTATGTAGCTTCCCTTGATTCCCAGGGAACCTAAAGAGAGCAAGTGGCCATCACTGGTACTATCCACCAAGGTGGCCTTTTTGTCAGATTAGAGAAGTCCAATTCTTGATTTTGTACTCAGGAGTTACGATACCATCCAACCTCTATTTGTACATTTCCAAAAATTGAACTCTGCTATTTCTTGAACTAAAAGTCACCAAGCCCACATCTTTATTTACACGGAGAAAGAAAATCAATTTCCTGCTATTACCTATAATATTCTACCTGACCCCTTCTTGTGGCCCTGAAAATTCTTTTCCCTTCACTCTTCACATGTCTTTATTAAATAATATAAAAACATGAAAAGGCCTGAAGTCAAGAAATTGATTTTTAATATATTGATATCATACTAATATATTGTCATCAATACAATATAAGAAGTATTGTGTTAAATTTTTCTGTTCTAGGTAATCCTATATTCTGAAGGATTTGAATCCAGTAAAACATTAGCAAGAAAAATGACCCAGATGTATAAGCTTTGCAGTGAACAGCTCTCTCAACAGGATCACTATGATTTTGGCATGAGAGCTGTGAAGTCTGTATTGGTCATGGCTGGGTAAGAAACCAAATTAATTGAGAGTGAAACTTCAGAACTCTGTAATCAAATGCATTAAGTGGGTCACTCACAGGAGGCTCTTACAGCAACACTTAATCCATAGCAAGTGACTAATAAATGTTAGTGGCTGCTTTTGCAGCATTCTTCCTGTGACTCTCCCATGATATGTGACAGATCTTCACTGAGTCCCAACATGGTTGCTCTCCTGAATCCAACTAGGCTTCAGCTAAGTTTCATTTTCCCTAAAGTCATAGCATATATTGGGTTTTATTGTACAAACGCCTTTGATATCATCAGACAGGATGACAAGACTTAAAAAGTACATAGTTTGATATGCATATATGCTAAGGTGAGTTATACGTGTTGCCTTAAAAATCCCCAAGAGTTGAAAGAAATTTTGTCATCCTATTTTCAGTTCAGGTTTATGTCATACATTCTATCTCTGTTTTTGCAGTGCAATCCAAGATTGGACTACATTCTAGTTTCTAGCAAGGCAAGAAAATGAGGAATTTTCAAGCCCTAAGTTTTCTCTTTATAACTACCTGAAATGACAATATTTGGAATCCCCAACTTGCCTGGAGTCTTTTGGAGACTCTAGTCTTTCTAGTCCTTCCTCTTGGGAATGACTCACTGACTCAGGCTCAGAACGTCCAGGACTCCTATTGTGTGTGATCCTGTAGCTTTGCACAAATCTCTTTTGCCCTTTCTAGCCTCCATTATTTCTTTTATCCTCCTAGATTCAGTACATATCCTCTTTACAGGATTGCCAATAAGGGACTAGGGAACTAAGAGTTCAAATACACTGAACAAAGAGTTCAGTGGGCAAAACTGACAAATATTCAGTCATCTATACAATGTGGTAAGGGCCAAATTGGGCTGTGCCCATGGTTCACTAGAGTGTGAGACAGAAGATAGAAGACTTTCTAGAGAATAGAGTAAGTGGACTCGGTTTTGAAAGGTAAGTTTGAGTGGGCAAAAGAGCAAAGCAGGGCATTCTGGGCAGATAGGGAAAAAAAGTAACAAGGATGAGAGTCATGGTGATGCATTCAAGGAACTATAAGCTAAAGTTGGATAAAAGTCTGGGTTAAAGGGGAAGGGCATTTGAGAAGATGTTCTTCTCATTCTCCTCAAGACTATGTAGCCAGTGCAGGACTTAACATGTGATGTAATAGAGATGGATACATTTTGGAAATAGAATGGGAATCATCCTGCAGCTTTCTACAAGCAGAAGCCCTGGCCCATGATTCCGGAAAATCACATTCCATCTCATGTTTTTGGAACATAGTCTGAAATATTTCCTTGAATTTAGGTCTTTAAAAAGAGAGAACCCAAACCTAAGCGAAGATGTGGTTTTGATAAGAGCTTTACGAGACTCCAACTTGCCAAAATTTCTAACAGATGATGCTATTCTGTTCAGGTAAGTTTCTAGACGTCACAGAATAAAGCCTAGCTACCATATAGAGAAAAAGAATGGTCTTGTTTTCATTATTTCTAACAAATTAATAATTTCTCATCTTTTCTGAAGATATTTATTAATACTAATTAAGAAATACTAGTTTACAATAAAGATACTCAACTTTTAGCATTATTCAAATCACTTTTTTTAAAAATATTGATCACCAGGCTGTGTGAAAATTAGCTTTTGGTAAAATTCCTTATCTAAGAGAAATTTCTAGCCTAAAAAAATCAGGCTTGGTCTTAACATAAATGTTATTGCTCCTATCCATTTTATTTTTATTTAATTTTATGTTTCTCCAACTTATATATGTGTATAGTCTTAAAAACAAAATAGTTTTGCAAATTAGTCTCATTGAAAACAATTACCTGCCTTTTGCCAACTACTACATCAAAATACAATCATTTTTCAACAATTTTATTTTGTTATTCCCCTTCATACATCTCAGTACCATGCTTATGTTGCTTAAGGTTTGGAAATTTTCTGATACTATGTCATTGAAAATATTATGCATTCCTTTAGTTTATCTATCAGAACCTTCGTCTATCCCAGTGAATCTTAGATTTGGCCTTTTAATGTTATCCTAGATTTCTTAAATATTCTGTTCATAATATCAGCATCTTTTCTCTTATAACCTACTTCATTTTCAAGAGTAGTTTGTCTTCAAGGCCTGAAAATGTATATCCAAAGTGGTCTAATTTATTGGTGATGGTTTCCATTGAATTTTTAATTTGGTTTATTAATTCCTTCAAGATTTTCTGTTTGATTCTGTTTCAGAATGTCTCTTTATTGAAGTGATCTTTCACTTCTTGGTATTTTCTGATTTCATTGCTTATGTTATCTTTTATCTCATAGAACAGTTTAACTCTGAACTTTCTCAATTTCTTCTCTGACATTTCCTCTGCTGTGGTGTCAACAGTCTGTTGTTGAGGAATTCTGGGTTGTTTGAGATGGTTTCGTCCCTTGCTTTTTTTATGTTGTTTGTATGTCTACCCTTCTCTCAGTATAGTTCTGGCTTCTTCTTTTAAGTGAAGGACTACTTTGTGAATTAATTTTTTTTAATTCAATGTGGGACCTCTTCTACTCCCCACTTTAAGAGATGCTACTGAGCCCTATTTACTATAATGACTCATGAGCCATGCCTCATTCTACTCAACCTTATAAGATCAAAAACTTGCTGCAGTTGTTCTCTATGGTCCTCAATTTCAGGCATAAACCTATAATAAAATTCTGGAACAGGTTAAAATATTAGTTGTTAAATTTGGTAAACTTATTATAACCTTAAGTGAGGACTAAAAGGAGACAGCATGAAAGATTGGGGGGGGAGAGAGAGAGAGAGAGAGAGAGAGAGAGAGAGAGAGAGAGAGAGAGAGAGAGAGAGAGAATATGAATATGAATGAGAATGAATTAAAGGGTAATTTACATGAAGGTTGAAAGCAGAAATAGATGAATGGGTGTTATCTGAGGTAGTACCAGATAGTACAAGTATAGTGGGTAAGAGAAGCAGGTATAAACTAGAACTAGGAACACAAAGATAGGTAGATTGATTCCAACTGATGTTTTAAACCATTAGATGAAATATATTCAAATGGGTTGAGGGTACAATGTTGGCTATTGGGTTAACAATTATCATTTGAGTTAAGAAGTTATTAATATAATCAAAATTGATATTAGAGTACTTTATAGTATACCATGACAAGGTGAAGAAAATTCTTGTTGAATCTTGTTTGGACATTTAGCAGATGTCCATCAGTCTTTAACTATGGATCTCTTCTGAGTTGCAGGGGCACAAAAGCCAGTTCCCTAGTTGCTATAAACCTCCTACCAGCAGCTTCTGGTTTGTCAGCTCAGGGGCCTGCACCTCACTGCTCAGAGAGTGTAGTGTTGTGGATTGGCTGATTCTGTTGTGTGCAATAGTTTATAATTCAGCTTCTGAAGTGCCTCTGTGTGTGTTGTGGGTACCTATTCTCCTCTACTGGATCCTTTTTGCAGTAGTGAAGATCCTGGTGGCTGTCTGTAAACATAGAAACTCTGGTTGTGGATTTTCTGTGAATGATCTGTGAGGTACTGTCCGAAGGGTTTCCAGTGGTTCACTTGGATTCTCATTTCTCCTGTCCTGGGCTGTGAATGACAGGAATTGATTCTCTGTGTTTTCTAAATCTGATTGCAAGGTCCTACAAGTATCCACAGTGCCTCCCCACGTTGTCAGTGGCTGAGGCCTGGTGAATCTATTTTCCTTTTTGGGAGGCCGAAGCTGCTTCATTGTTGTCTTAGTCAAGCAACGGAGTGAATGCAATGTAGGGAGGGAAAGAGGGTGGGGGTTTCTGCAATTTATGGCTAGTAGTGGTCCTTCTAGAAGTTCTTTCTGGATGGATTTATAAGAGGTCCCACTGCAGGGGGCTTCCCTCTGCTTTAATTTGCAGCTGTCTGGGCATGGGAAGACACCATGCTAATTTAAGAACTCAGCTGGTTGCAGACTCCCGGCTCTTTACACAATTTGGTTTTAAGCTATTTGTGCTATTTAAGAAGCCTTCTATATGACCATTGCAGTTTAAATTTGGTCTTTTCAACAGTTTTTAAGTGAGTGAGCTTAAAAGAATGTCCACTCCCCACCCTTTCTCTCTCTGGTGCCCTTCAGTTTGGGTTCATGTTCTGAGTTTTTTATCTACTCTAGTAACCTTCAGGTCTCAAACTTTGTAATGATGATACTTAGAAGATTTATTTTGCCACCTACCTCTCAATTCTGCTCTTCCTTTACTGCCTCCTTTCTGTGTTGTGATAAGATCAGGACTCACTGCCTAGCTCACTTCTGTCATCTTCCTTCGCCTCCACAACCGTATACATTTAATATCCTTAAAGCATGTTTTTATTGGGCTCTTTTCTTGTAAGAACTCATAACCTTGATCTGACATAAACATTGGAAAAATACAAGTCTCTGGTTCATTCTTTAAGTTTATGTATAAAGCCTTTAAACTCATATAAATATATTTTTTTGCCTGTTCGGTTTTATGTTTTCACTCTATCAACACTTTTTTTTTCAGTTGTAGACTTCCTGTCTTTCTTAGATGTCCTTACCACAATATAGCAAAATTCATTTTTTCCCACACTTTCACCTTATACTTTTGTCACTTTATGTAAGGTCTTTACTGTATATCAAGTGTATTTGTGTATAAAATATAAGGTAGAGATTTAATTTCTTTTCTCCCATACAAACCTTCCCTTAAAAATGTTCCTCATAGAAATAGCCAACTTTTCCCTTTCTCCCTTTTTTACCCCGTATTCATTGTCTACTTAAATTCTAATCTACTTTTCTGAATATCTATATATAGTTATAAGTGTAGGTAAATACATTTGGAGAAAGTTGAGACACAAATATAATTTTTAAAATAAATTTATAAATTTATCACCTTCTATGTGTTCGGTACCATACCACATACTATTGGCAATACAGAAACATAAGACATATTGCATATCCTCAGAGAGTTCCTATTATACTAAGAACATTGGTCTACTGTACAGGAAACAAAATTATACGAGATATCAGAGAAAAATGATTGCTTCTGTTACAGCATATAGGACAAACTAACATTGTGAATATTCAGAAGAATCAAGTAATTGTAGAAATATGAGAAGGTATCAATGACCACTGCTTCCTAATAAATTTTATTTTTGTTTTCTCAGTGGAATCATATCTGATCTTTTTCCTGGAGTCCAAATTCCAGAACATGACTATGGTATTTTGCAGTCAACAATTGTGGATGTCATGAATGGAAAAAACCTTCAGCCGGAAATCTGTATGGTTAAAAAAGTGATACAGTTCTATGAAACTATGCTTGTGAGGCATGGTGTTATGTTAGTTGGGCCAACAGGAGGTGGCAAGACCACAGTTTATCAAATACTAGCAGAAACTTTAGGGAATTTACAAAAACTTGATTTAGGCAATCCTTTTTATCAAGCAGTTAAAACGTATGTTCTTAATCCTAAATCAATCACCATGGGTGAATTATATGGTGAAGTTAATAACATAACCCTGGAATGGAAAGATGGTTTGATGGCACTAAGTGTCCGAGCAGCTGTGAATGATACTTCAGAAGACCATAAATGGATCATTAGTGATGGACCAGTGGATGCTCTTTGGATTGAAAACTTAAATACAGTATTGGATGATAACAAGATGCTTTGCCTGGCTAACAGTGAAAGGATTAAACTCACACCTCAGATCCACATGCTCTTTGAGGTAAATGTATGACTTACTGTGGAATGAAATCATTCCTTAAAATCGGCATGCCATCATTAATTTTTTAATGATGTATCATTTACCATCTGTGCTATTTTGTTTACTTAATAAGTAATTATTAAATTATCCTTTTGAAATAGTTGCCAATCCTGAAAAAGTTTCTCAAATGTTCCTGTCTGTGTAAATGGGAAATAGAATTAATTCTGGTTTTCCTAGCACTTGGTTTCTTTGAAATTCTTCCTCATTAAACAATATTATTTTATATGAATAAATTATCCTACTGGGTATGAATGTTTAGCAAGAAATTAGAGAAAGGAGGTGGAACCAAATACTGCTACAAAATATGGAAGAGACCAAGACCACTCAAGGTCTAGTCATTCATCAATTACTGATTAAATGTCCATGTGTACTATGAACTTGGCTAGCTATTGGGACACAAGAATGAGAAAAGTAAAGAGAAGAAAAGAAAAATAAATAAATGTCTATTCCTGCTGATATTTTTTTCCTGTACTGGGGATTGAACCCAGGGATGCTTTACTACTGAGCTACACCTCCAGCTCTTTTTTTTCCTTCTTTGAGACAGGACCTCACTAAATTGCCCAAGCTGGTTTTGAACTTGCAATCCTCCTGCCTCAGCCTCCTGAGTTGCTGGGATTACAGGTGTGTGCCACTACACCCAGCTCCTGCCCATAAGGATTTGACAATGTCCTCCTACACTCATTTTTTTTTTTACCCTATGCCTCACTTACATTTGCTTCTCCATTTCAAATTACTTATTGCCCTCCCACTGTCCTCCACATGAAGCCTTTTGGTGTTAAACTTTAAAAGGTCTGAATCACTACCACTGAAATTGGATGAATAAGAAAGTATAATTAGCTATTTCCTGTTCAACTTTTTTCAATTTTAGGTGCAAGATCTAAAGGTTGCCTCTCCTGCAACAGTCAGTCGATGTGGAATGGTGTTTGTGGATCCCGAAGAACTAAAATGGATGCCGTATGTTAAAACATGGATGAAGCGGGTTTCTAAAAAGGTAAGTGCAATCAAATGTGCAACCAGATATTTCCCAGTATCTTCATCTGTTGGGGCTCACACTTCCCCAGAGTGCACAAATAGCAGTAGGTTATAGCAGCATTGTTCTCAATTGAGGAAATTTTATTTTGTCCTTCTCCCTAAGAATTCCTGGGTCTTCCAGGAATGTTTATATACTCCCCAAGTCTTTCTTCATTACCTGTTACCTCAGCCTGCCAGCCTGCCGAGTCACTCTGCTTCCAGTCTGCTCTTACTGGCTTCTTCTTAGACTGGTTCCTGCAGAAGGCACAAGGGTAAAAAGAGGAAATCACTATGAATAAAAAGAAGTGTTAAATACAAACACTAACTGGATTTTATATTTTAGGAACCCCCAACACCTCTGAGAGCCAGAAAGGAAAGAAAAGTTTCTACCCTTGTCATAGGTGCAAGACCCATGATACATTCTGACCTCAGATTTATACTTCCACTCCAAATGAAGGAAATCCTGTACCTTATCCAAAACAACTCAGTTCCATGCTAGCCTCTGAATTTCCTGCATTCTAAAATAGGATTTTTTCTTTACCTTAACAACATTTTAACATTTATAATAATTCTCACTATCCCATTACTTCTCCAAGGGAACAATCTTCTTCTCTGCCTCTCCCACTCCAAAGATGAATTAGAGCAAGAGAAAGAAGAGAAAGGAAAGAGAAAGAGATAAGGGGGACAGGGATAAAGGAGGAGATGGACCAGAGAGAACTATCTTTCTCCATTGGAATGGCCTTTGCTCTTTGTCAAAAATAAGTCGACCATATTTGTACGGGCCTCTTTCTGAGCTCTATTCTGTTGCATTGATCTATTTTTTTAATCCTTTTTCCACGTCTTGTTATTATAGCTTTATACTAAATCTTGAAGTTGGGTTTTGTCAGAACTTCAGCTTTTGTTCTTCAATGTTGTTTTGGTGATTTGGGGGGTTTGCCTTTTTGTTTAAACTTTAGAATAAGTTTTTCAGTATCTATAAAGAAATTTGCTAGAAATTTGATTGTTGAATTTATAGGTGAAATTTAGAAAAACTGACATCTTAACACTAATCTTCCTAGATATGAACATGGTTTATCTGTTCATTTATTTAGGTCTCTTTGGCTTCTTTTATCAGAGCACTGTAGTTTTTCTCATGTAGATCTAGTACATGTTTTATTGGATTTAAAGTTATTTCATTTTTAATGCTAATATATAATCATGTTATATTTTTTATTTCAAATTCCACGTATACTTCATTTATACTTGACTTCTTTATATTAACCTGTATCCGGCAAACTTACTATCATTATTGGTTCCAGTTTTGTTTTGTCATTTGGGGGTGGATTTTATATATAGACAATCATGACATCTGTGAACAAAGTGTTTTACTTCTTTCTTTCTAATCTGTATAACTTTTATTTTCTTTTATTGCTCTATTGCATTAGCTAGGGCTTCTAGTTGAGGGGGCCTTTGTTAAGGGGGCTGAATTCATTTTTAAATCTTTGGAAATTATTCCTTTTTGCCTGACAGGGAGATACTTAAATGATATCTTCTGTATTTCTTCTTTTTTAATTGTTTTTAATTATGAAAGGTTGTCAGTAAAGAAGAGTGCATGAGATATGTATTGGCAGTTTAAGAAATAATTATAAAATGAACACCTCTGTACCCATTATCAAATTAAGAAGTAGAATGTTTTCAACTCTCCAGTAATTCTTTCCTGTGTTCCTTCCTAATCATATAAGGTCCCCTTAAAATTTGTTTCTTACTTTATGATGCTTATATCCTGGGGTCTAAAGGTTACTGAATGCATTGAATATATGAATTTTAGCCAACTCCTTTCTAAACATAATGATATGTTTCATCTGATTTTGCTAAACTTTCATTCATTTGTTTCATTTTTAGCTGAATGAGGAAGCCCAAGAATATATATTGAACCTTTTCCAACGTTATGTTGATGAAGGTTTACATTTTATCAACAAAAAGTGCACCCAGGCAATCCCACAAGTGAACATCAGCAAAGTTACTACCCTCTGTTGCTTATTAGAGTCCTTGATATTGGGAAAAGATGGAATTAACTTGACAATGGTATGAAGGGTTTTCTTACTGTTGTGAAGCTAAGAAAATGAAATATTGTATAGATACTTTGCAAATAATTAACTCTAAATTTTCTGAAATATGGGTCATTGATTTTCAAGTTAATTTTTCAGAGAAGTAATGACTATTATTAGATTCATAGAAGCTCAAATTTAGAAGAAATGTTAAAGGTCCTATAGTTTAGTCCTCTACTCAATTTTCAATTCACATGCAGTGTACAACATAGTCTCAATCTGCTTAAATAACTTTATGCATGCATTTAGAAAAGTTATAATAGGCAGCTAAAAGACAACTTTGAGCTGTTTTTCCTACATATGCCTTTCCATTCATTGTCTCTTCAATATTTAATTATGTAGATAAGAAAATTCCATTTTGTGAGCCATTAAACATATGTGGTACAACTTAAGATTTTTCTTATGTTTATTTATGAAATATTAAAACTATTTTCTTTATTTTTTAGGAACAAGTGAAATTGAACACTGTGCTCTGCCAGACATTTGTATTCTGTTACTTATGGTCTTTGGGTGGAAACTTAAATGAAAATCATTGGGATTCTTTTGATACATTTATCAGAACACAATTTGATGATAACCCTGATGCCAGGGTAAGAACAAAATAAATTTAAAATCATAATTTTGAATCATTAAAAATAAATGTTAAGATTATAATTCTAAAAATCTTAATGCCACAAAATAATTATTCACTAAGAAGATTTTAAATTTTATTTATTTTTATTTTTTATTTTTTTTAAGAGAGAGAGAGAGAGAGAGAGAATTTTTGATATTCATTTTTTTAGTTATCGGCGGACACAACATCTTTGTTTGTATGTGGTGCTGAGAATGGAACCCGGGCCGCACGCATGCCAGGCGAGCGCGCTACCGCTTGAGCCACACCCCCAGCCCTATTTTTTATTTTTTAATTTGTTCTAATTAGTTATACATGACAGTAGAATGCATTTTAACACATTGTATACAAATGGAGCATAATTTTCCTTCCTCTGGCTGAACATATTGGTGTAGAGTCACACCAATAGTGTAAACATACATGTATATTGGGTAATAATGTCCATCGCATTCCACTATCCTTCCCATCCCCATAACTCCATCCCTTCCCCTCACTCCCCTTTGTACAATCCAAAGTTCCTTTATTATTCCCCACCCCTGCCCATTATGGAGTAGCATTCACTTACCAGAGAAAACATTTAGGCTTTGGGTTTGGGCATTTGGCTTATTTTACTTAGAATGATATTCTCCAGCTCAATCCATTTACCTGTAAATGCCATAATTTCATCTTCTTTAAGGATGAGTAATATTCAATTATGCATATGTACCACAATTTTCTTTATCCAGTCATCTGTTAAAGGGCATTTAGTTGGTTTAGCTATTGTGAATTGAGTTGCTATAAACATTGATGTGGCTGCATTACTATAGTATGCTGACTTTAATTCCTTTGGGTACAAATCAAGGAGTGGGATAGTTGGGTCAAATAGTGGTTCCATTCCAAGTTTTCTAAGGAATCTCCATACTCCTTTCCAGAGTGGTTGCACCAACTTTCAGTCCCACTAGCAATCTAAGAGTGTCCCTTTTCTCCCACATCCTCATCAACGCTTACTGTTGCTTGTATTCTTGATAATTGCTATTCTGACTGGAGTCAGATGAAATCTTAGTTTTGATTTGCATTTCTCTAATTGCTAGAGATGTTAAACATTTTTTCATATGTTTGTTGATCAATTGTATTTCTTCTGTACAATGTCTGTTTAGTTCCTTAGCCCATATATTGATTGGGTTATTTGGGTTTTTTTGGTATTAAGTTTTTTGAGTTCTTTATACATGCTGGAGATTAGTGCTCTATCTGATGTGCTTGTGGTAGATTTTCTTCCATTCTTTAAGCTCTCTCTTTATGATATTGATTGTTTCTTTTGCTGAGAAGAAGCTTTTTAGTTTGAATCCATCCCATTTATTGATTCTTGCTTTTACTTCTTTCCCTTTAAGAGTCTGGTTAGGGAAGTCAGTTCCTAAGCCATCATGGTGGAGATTTGGTCCTACTTTTCCCTTTATTGGTCACAGAGTCTTTGTTCTAGTGCCTAAGTCTTTGATCCACTTTGAGTTCATTTTAATGCAGGGTGAGAGATAGAGGTTTAATTTCATTTTGCTACATATGGATTTCCAGTTTTCCCAGCTCCATTTGTTGAATAGGCTCTCTTTTCTCTAATGTATCTTTTTGGTGCCTTTGTCTAGTATCAGATAACAGTATTTATGAGGGTTTGTGTCTGTGTCTTCTGTTCCATTTGTCTACATGTATATTCTAGTGCCAATTACTATGCCATTTTTGCTATTATTGCTCTGTAGTTTAGTTTAAGGTCTGATATATGGTGATGCCTCCTATTTGCTAATGAATGCTTTGGCTAATCTGGGTCTCTTATTTTTCCAAATGATGAACACTACTGAAATGCAGAAAATAATTAGAAACTATTGAAAATTTATACTCCAATAAAGCAGACAATCTCAAAGACATCAACACATTTCTAGAGACATATGAACTACCCAAACTTAATCAAGAGGGAATACACAATTTAAATAGATCAATTTCAAGCAATGAAATAGAAGATACTATCAAAAGCTTACCAACCAAGAAAAGCCAAGGACCAGACAGATTATCAGCCAAGTTCTACAAGACCTTTAAAGAAGAATTAACACCAGGACTCCTCAAATTATTCCATGAAATAGATAAGGAGGGAACCCTTCCAAACTCATTCTATAAGGCTAGTATTATCCTGATACCCAAACCAGACAAAGACACATCAAAGAAAGAAAACTTCAGACCAATATCCCTGATAAACATAGATGTGAAAATTCCCAATAAAATCCTGGCAAATCACATATTAAAACATATTAAAAAGATCATGCACCAGGATCAAATGGGGTTCATCCCAGGGATGCAAGGTTGGTTCAATATAAAAAAAAATCAATAAACATAATTTATCATATGAATAGACTTATATACAAGAATCATATGATCATCTCAACAAATGTAGAAAAAAAGTGTTTGACAAAATACAGCACCTCTTCATGTTCCAAACACCAGAAAAAACAGGGAGAGTAGGAATATACCAAGCCGAGCATCATTTTAAATGGAAAAAAATTGAAAGCATTCCCTCTAAAAACTGAAATAAGACAGGGATGCCCTCTTTCACAATTTCTATTCAACATAGTCCTGGAAACTCTAGCCAGAGTAAACAGACAAAAGAAATTAAAGGAATACAAATAGGAAAAGAAGAACTCAAATTATCACTATTTGCTGACAACATGATTCTAAATTTAGAAATCCAAAAAAATTCACCAGAAAACTCCTAGAGCTATTAAATGAATTCAGCAAAGTATCAGGATATAAAAATCAACACCTATAAATCAAATGCATTTCTATACATCAGTGATGAATCCACTGAAAGAGAAATTAGGAAAACTATCCCATTCACAATAGTGTCAAAAAATACTAAGATTTTTTTAAGAGAGAGAGAGAATTTTTTAATATTTATTTATTTATTTTAGTTTTTGGTAGACACAACATCTTTATTTTATTTTTATGTGGTGCTGAGGATCAAACCTAGCGCCCCATGCATGCCAGGTGAGCGTGCCACCGCTTGAGCCACATCCCTAGCCCCTAAGATTTTTTAATTTATTTTTTCAACCATAGATAACATTTTCTTGTATTTTTTAAAAATTTAGAAGTCCTTTTTCATTATAAAGAAATTAAGGTGTGGAGTCCATTAAAACTCTTTACAATAGATGAATATTAAATTCTAGCTTGTAAATTTATTTTACTAATTTTTAGACTTGTATTTTCAGCAAAGTATTCCATAAATTGCATGAGATGGTCAATAATTAATATAAACTGGTTTTGATTTGCACTTCTCTAATTGCTAGAGATGATGAACATTTTTCATATATTTGTTGATTGATTGTATATCCTCTTCTGAGAAGAGTCTGTTCAGGTCCTTGGCCCATTTATTGATTGGGTTATTTGCTTTTTTTAGTGCTTAGCTTTTTGAGTTCTTTATTTATTCTAAAGTTTAGGCTCTATCTGATGTGTGAGGGGTAAAAATTTGCCCCTCAGGATGTAGGTTCTCTGTCACCTCTCAGATTGTTTCTTTTGCTGAGTAGAAACTTTGTAGTTTGATTCCATCCCGTTTATTGATTCTTGGTTTTAATTCTTATACTATAGGAGTCTTATTAAGGACATTGGGGCCTAATCCTACATGATGAAAATTAAAGCCTACTTTTTCTTCTATTAGATGCAGAGTCTCTGGTTTAATTCCTAGGTCTTTGATCCATTTTGAGTTAAGTTTTGTGCATGGTGAGAGATAGGAGTTTAATTTCATTTTGTTTCACCCATATACCTGCAAGTGCCATAATTTTATTCTCTTTTAATCCTGAGTAATATTCCATTATGTATATATGCAATGATTTCTTTATCTATTCATATATTGAAGGGCATCTAGGTTGGTTCCACAGTTTAGCTATTGTAAATTGAGTTGCTATAAACATTGATGTAGCTGCATTCCTATAATATGCTGACTTTAAGTCCTTTGAGTACAAACCAAGGAGTGGGATAACTGAGTCAAATGGTGATTCCGTTCCAAGTTTTCTAAGGAATCTCCATACTCCTTTCCTGTGTGGTTTCACCAATTTGCAGTGTGTGAGTGTGCCTTTTCCCCCATTGCTGGTTGCAACAGCAATGTGTGAGTGTACCTTTTCCCTCACATCCTCGCCAACACTTATTGTTGCTCTTGATAATTGCCATTTTGATTGGAGTGAGATGAAATCACAGAGTAGTTTTGATTTGCATTTACTAGAGGTGTTGAACATTTTTTCATATATTTGTTGATCAATTGTATATCTTCTGAGAAGTGTCTGTTAAGTTCCTTAGCCCATTTATTGATTGGGTTATTTGGGTTTTTGGTATTAAGTTTTTTGAGTTCTCTATATATCCTGAAGATTAGTGCTCTCTCTGGCATGTGTGTGTCAAAAATTTGCTCCTAAAATGTAGGCTTTCTCTTCACCTCATTGATTGTTTCTTTTGCTGAGGATAAGCTTTTTAGTTTGAATTCTTGATTTTATTTCTTGCACTTTAGGAGGCTTATTAAGGAAATTAGGGACAGATACAATGTGATGGAGATTGAGCCTACTTTTTCTTCAATTAGGCACAGGGTCCTGGTCTAATTCCTAGGTCCTTGATCCACTTTGAGTTGAGTTTTGTGCATGGTGAGAGATAGGAATTTAATTTCATTTTGCTACATAGAGCTTTTTTATTTTTCCAGCACCATTTGTTGAAGAGGCTATCTTTTCTCTAATCGATGTTTTTGGCATCTTTGTCTATTATGAGATAACTGTATTTATCTGAGTTTTTTCTCTGTGTCTTCGAGAATAGTCTTTCTTATTTCCTAGACCTTTGTTCAGTTATATATAATTCACCCTCTCCGTGCTTTTAAATTATAGGTCACAATCTATTAATTTACCATGAAAGTATCATAACTAGTTTTTGGAAATGAAATAACCATTATCACAACATTTAGTCAGCACTATATTGGAGGTTCTAGCCAGTGTGAGAAGGGCAAGATAAAGAAATAAAACATACAAACTTTGGAAGGAAAGAAGTACACTTATCATTATATTCAGGAAACAATATTGAATATGTAGAAAATCCAAAAAAAATTCACAAATTATTAACATTATTAATTTTGCAAAGCTATTGAATTTAAAGTCCACAGAAAGTTAACAAGTGAAATTTTAAAACAATACCATTTACATTAGCAAGAAAATATTAAAAATAGATAAATCCAATTAAAGATGTAAAAGACTTCCCTGAAAACTTAAAAACTTTGCTGAGAAAAACTTTTAAAGATCTAAATAAATAGAGAGATGCAGATTACATTTGTGGGTTAAAATATTCATAACTATTAAGGTTAGCTCTCCCAAATATATTCTGAAGATTCAAGGTAATTCTAACCTCAAAACCCCAATAGGGTTTTTATGGAAACAGATTCTCATTCTAAAATTTGTGTAAAAATGTAAAACCCTAAAATAACAAAGATAATCTTAAAGAACAGAAACTTGGAGGACTTAAACTACATGATTTTAAGAACTCAAGGATCTGGGGATGAAGCTCAGTGGTAGAGTGCTTGCCTAACATGCACGATACTTTGAGTTCTATCCCTAGCACTATCAAAAAGAAAAAAAACAAAAAGATTTTAAACCAATAAAGCAATAGTAATGAAGAGAATGTGGTACTCTGATGAAAAGATAAGTAGAACAAATAAACTAGTAATTACTTCATAGGAGAATGCAGGTGTGGCTAGTATTGATAAGGAAGGGGAAGACAGTATTGAAGTGCTGGACATGTTTTATGTCTTGATCCAGAGGTAAATGTATACATTACTGTTTGCATATATAACTTTATAACATGAGCTCTTTAAACTGAACTCTTAAAATCTGGCATAAGATGTTGTGTTCCACCTCAAAAGAGTTTTTTTTTAATAGGGTGAAATAGAAAACAGAGTGAATTATACATTGCAGGGGCAAATATTATACATTTGTAGATGTGCCTGTATGTCTGTACAGGATCCCCATGTAAAATTACCTTCTTACTAAGAGTCAGTCACTATTAAATGAGCTTAAAACAACATTGCTTCATATAGCTGCCAGAATGAACCTTCTAAAATACAATCTGATTATGTCACTCACCTACTTAGAATCTTTAACTGAGTTCTTTGATACATAATGCTTTGTGCAATCTAGCTCCTGTCTGTATTCCCACTCTTATCTCTCACTTTGCTTTAATGGTTCTCAGTATACACTATACTTTCCATGGCTTCAGTCTTCATACTCTATATTTTTAACCTGAATTTGATCTCTTCCTCCCCATCCCTATCCTTCTTTACCAATCTCATTCCTGCCTGCTCTTCAAGTCTTAGCTGTAACATTACTACTCTGAAAGCTTTCTTGCATCTCAGCCACCACCATAATTCCTCTACAAATTGAACTTAGCCATCCTTCCTTTGTAAATGTAGCAACTTCATGAGACCTCTCATTTCCCCATGGATGTTAGCTGAAGTGCATATGTCTTCCATGTCATTGAAGACAGAAGCTGGGTCTCATCCAGCACATGTTTCCAGCACAAAGCACAATATTTGGCACAGAGTAAGCCCCTGGATTTTGAATTATATTGAAAATACTTTGTATTTCTGATATGGGATTTTCATATAATCAGTAAATTGAATTTTCCATGCATTATATTACATGATTCTGTTTTTAAAATTAACCTCTGATACTTAAACACTTACTCTTCACAAAGAAAAAGGAAATCCAAATAAATTCATGTTTTTTGACTTCCCTTTGTTTCTATGAGAATATGTCTATTGCAATTTGCTGTGTTGCCTGTTACCTATTGAAAGTGGTGTTTAATTTTATACTTTTAGCTTCCGAGTTCTGGTGATCTTTGGAGCATTCATGTGGACTTTGACACTAAACGGATGGATCCCTGGGAACGAATTATACCTACTTTCAAGTACAGCCGAGATATTCCGTTTTTTGAAATGCTTGTCCCTACAACAGACACAGTGCGCTTTGGGTATCTAATGGAAAAACTACTTGCAGTCAAACATTCAGTTTTGTTTACTGGAATAACTGGAGTTGGCAAGGTAGGAAACCTAACATCAAAAAAAGTTCTGTTCTAAACATTAAGGCATGGTGAACTTAAGAATTATTCTCACCAGAAATAGCACACATTTCTCAGGGGAAATTTTTTAAAATTTTGTTATGTATTCAGGAAGTCTATAGCTGTACTAAATCTATACTGATCCTAGGAATTATTTCAAAGTTTGCCAGTTTCTGAATAAATCCTTGGGCTGATATTATGTAAACCACAGTGGATTTTCAGGCCAGAGTTTGTGTTTAGGGACTTTATTATTCTATCTGTTGGTATTCGTGGGACTGCTACTGCACTGATTGGGTAAGAATTGTCCAGAATAATTTTTGTGCTCAAAGCACTATTGATAAAATTCAGTTGGTTCCCTCTTGCCTGTTTACTTCTACCTGATATGACAATAACATTATTTTCATGGTTTTTTTTTTAAAGTAAGGTAATAGGAGGATTCTGATTGCTTGATCTTTATTTTGGAAGATTCCACATATGCAGTGATTCGTTATTTCCCATCTAAATTATTTCCAAAAGAAGTTTAAATCTTCCTGTAACTCTCATTGTCAAACTGTCTTGGATAATAACCAAGATGGCTTTGGGTAGGCAGCTAAAATAAGATTATTTGTCTGAAATAGAGCTGATTAGAATATTTTTTGGTTCATATAAGTATAACTAAATAATAGAGAACATTTCAGTCTGGACTTAACTTCTCTCTTATATTATTTCTTACTCAGTGTACAGGATACTGATATAGGTTATTGAAAAATATGTTATGTTGAATGTGAGATTAACAAACTGATTTTTTAAATCTAAAGACCGTTATTGCCAAAGGATTGCTAACTAGAATTCAGGAATCTGCTGGCTATGTCCCTGTTTATCTAAATTTTTCTGCCCAAACTTCATCTGCAAGGACACAAGAGATCATTGAATCAAAACTGGAAAAAAAAAGAAAAAATATTCTAGGTAAGAACTGTCATTTTCATTTGTTCTATATAAACTACTCACTAAGCCAATAAATTATATAAACACCACACATAGTAAAGGACAATTGGATATTTTCTTACTTTATTTGTAAAGATGTGCCTTGGTTTGATTTTTTGTTGCAACACTAAAATACCTGAGATTGGTTACTTTACAAAGAAGAGAGAGGTTTATTTAGCCCACAGTTATAGATGTCCAAGAACACGATGCCCTCATCAGCTTCTGGTGAGGGCCTCAAGGTGGACAGCATCACGTGGCAGAAACACATGTGTGAGAGAGGGGTCACATGATGAGAGAGAAAGAAAGTGAACAAGAACTTACAACCCACTCTCATGGCGATCAATGAAGTCCCTTGAGAGCAAGAACTCACTCCCACAAGAAAACATTAATCCCTCATAAAGGTCTCAGTACTTCTAAACACTATTGGAGTCCAAGCCTCAACGTGAGTTTTGGTGGAGACAAAGCATATTTAAACCAAAGCAAGGTGATTCTATTAGTGATATTTTTCCTGTACCAGATATCTACATATCTTTCTGTTATAAGCAAGCCGTTTATTTCTACCATTCCCTTAAAACCAGAACATCTTCAGTCTTTGCTTCTTCATGGCTCTCACTCTATCCACCCATGCTTGAATTGATTTCCCTTTATTTAAAATTAATAACTCTGATTTTACCTAGCACACTGAGTTTCTGAACTCAGTGGGGAATAAACATGAAACTATTTGGGTTTTTGCATCAGTCAGCATTTTAAGGCAGGGATTTCTTTGACCCACCCTTATTAATTATTTAAGATAAATAGCTTCTGGTCACCTTCAGATGTTTTGAGTCTGGGCCAATGTAAAACTTCAATCCCCAAACCTAATTTAAAGTTCACCTTATCTTCTGTCATAAGCCAGTGTTGTGGCTCCAGGTACTGAAGACAGAGGGAGAAATGGGATACTCTTTACTTCTATCCCACTCCCATTCCACATAGAAAAAACTGATATGTTGGGATGGGAAAAGAAGAAAGGACAAGTGTCTTCTCCCTGACTCATAGTTAAATAGGCCTGTGGGCATGTGGATGATCCCTGCTTCTCTGGCTGGTGCTGAATGACTGCCCAACCTGCCTAAGAGGCACTTTCAGGAGTAGGCTCTTATGAGGGACTCCTATAAGGTCTGTCCTCATTTTAGGCATTAAGCCTCCCCTTTGAAAGGTTCCCTGAGGTTGGGAATCAGGGTCTCAACCTTCACTCAGTTTCATCCTCCAGCCTCTTGCTGCTAGAGTTCACCTGCCCAACCTACAGCCCTTCTGGGTGGGTTACCAGTCAGAACTCAGGTCCAGCTGCTTTGTACAGTGTACAGCATCTAATAGGCTCTGTTATGCCAAACACTGGAGTTGTTTACTGCCTCACCGCTTTCTTTTACCTGCTCAGTTAGACACAGGACATTGGTCTATTTTCTGATGAGGGATCCAGATTTTTTAAAATGATTCCCTTACATCCTTTCCAAATCCTGCTTCATGCTTCTCAGCTTTCAGGAACCAGAGGATAGAGTAAAATTCTGAGTTATTCTCAGTTACCTTGGAATTACCATCCAACATTAATACCAATCAAAGAGAAATGGCTATTTGTCCTTTAGCCTTAAGCACAGGGTACTGAATAGGTGAAGTCACCTCCTATTCTTCAGTTGCTACTTTTTCTCTGCTATCACTAATTATTTTTTCTGATAGTATATTTCTTGGTTTTCTTTAAATGTGGCATTGTGTATATCCACAATCCTAGATTTTGATTTGATTTCCCTTTGATGCAATGCGAATGCTTTTGAATTTTGAACTGTTTTCCATGTGAGGGTGATGAGATGGCATTTTTGAAAGAGAACCTTTAGCTTTCCACACCCGTGCCCTGGCCCCATAATTAGTGAGGGCACTGGTGTGCTGAGACTTGAGAATGGTCCAGACCTCACTGGAGAGCTACCAGTATTATGGGCTCTGAGAGTAAGGGTGAGGAACAACCTGACATAACAATGTGGGCCTCGGAGCCAGATCTACATCTCGCTGAAGGGGGCCTGTATGGGGACAGAAGGAGATATGTCTCCTTGGAGTGGGACTCTGCTAGGTCTCTCCTCACTCTTGAGAAAAGAATTAAACTCAGTATGACTTGCAAGTCAGTATGACTCTCATTGAGTGCAAAGCCATACCTATGCTTTCTTTCTTTTTTTTAGTCCAATATCATAACAGAATATCTGAGACTGACAAATTTATAAAGAGAAAGGTTTTTTAGCTCCAAGTCTTGGAAGTTCAGGAGAGTGGTGCTGGCAGCTGCTCAGCTTCTGATGAGGGCCTCATTCAGGTCAATTCTTGGCAGAAAACAAAAGAGCAATCAAGCATATGCAGAAGATAGAAAAGAGGGCCAACTTCCTATAATATAAACCCATTTATATAATAAAAACATTAATCCATTCCTGAGGGAAGATCCTTCATGATCTCAGATGCCTCTTAAAGGCTTCATTACCTCTTAACATTAACATCATGTTATCAGTATATTAGGAACAAAGCCACAACATGAATTTGGGTGGGAACAAACCACAGTAGTTTTGTTATGTACTTTCTAAGAAAAAAAATTAATTACTAAATTGAATTTGTTTTCCCAGGGGCACCAGGAAATAAGCAAGTTATAATTTTTGTTGACGACTTAAATATGCCTAGACTGGATCGCTATGGCTCTCAGCCTCCCATTGAATTACTTCGCCAGTATCAAGATTTTGGTGGATTTTATGACAGAAACAAACTCTTTTGGAAAGATATACAGGTTACTTTAGGTTTTAAATCATTACTTAATGTGTTCAAATTTAAATGGTAAGGAAATATGTGGTACATTAGTTTTATATAATGGCCATAACAAACCACATAATTTTCTCATAATTCTGAAGACTGGAAGTCCAAAGTCAAGGTATCAGCAGGATCAATTTCTTCTGAAACCTCCATCCTTAACTAATAGATGGCCAACTTCCCCCTGTGTCTTTCCATGGGTATATTAATTTGCTTTCTGTTGCTTATAACAATACCACAGATTGGGTAAGTTCTAAAGAGAAGAGGTTTATTTTGGCTCATGGCTCTGATTCAGAAGTAAGGGGCCATATCTAGTGATGGCCTTCTTAATGGCAGAGTCCTGGGACAATGCAGGGCATTGCTTTAGCATGACATAGGGAATACATGTGTGTGTGTGATCTCTCTTCCCCCTCTTCTTATAAAGCCACAAATATTCAATCATGTAGGCTCCACCCTTTGACATTATCTGCTTCTAATCACCTCCCAAAAGGCCCACATCTAAACATCATAGTTAGATTGAATTTCTGCCCTCTTAATTCCTTATAGTGGGGGAAAACTTCCAACATGAGTTTTGGTAGAAAAAGATGATATTCAAACCATTTCATTTCTTGTCTGGCCCCTGAAACTCAAGTCCTTCTTATATACATCATTCTAATAATTCATTCCACCCAAAAATCCCAGAACCTTAACTCATTCCAGCATTAATCACAAGCCCAAATTCTCATCTGAGATTCAATGCAAACTGCTTCCAGCCGTGAGTCTGTAAAACCAAAGTTGTCTACAAAGGCGGAATAGGCACACAGTATACATTTCCATTCTGAAAGAAAGGAGTAATCAACCCAAAGCAAGTCTGAAACCTAGTCAGGGCTGGCATTAAATCTTACTGCTTCAATTCTGGCATCCTGTGTATACCATGGGGCTGCAAAGCCTCAGGAAGCCCCAGCCACACAATTTGCTGGTTTTGTCCCACATAGTTGCTTTCTTGGGCTGCAAGTTGATGGCCACAGCTTATCTAAGCTGGTATTGCACACTGCTCGTAGCTATTCACTTCCTGGTATCTCAGCTGAGGCTCCACTCCCATGGCTTCATTAAGCATTGCTCCACTGGCAACTCTCTGTGGTGGCTCCCCTCACAGCAAACTTTTGCCTGGCTTCCCTGACTTTCTTTGACATCTTGGTGGAAGCTGCCATGACCCCATCACTCTTTCATTCTGTGCATAAGCACTTCGTGAATGCTGCCAAGGTCTGCCATGTTTTAAGCAGTGTCTGGGCTTACTTGAACCAACAGTCTCTGTGAGGTGCTTTTCTGGAAAACAAGGAACATAATCCTGTAGAGTCCCTGAGCAGCCCATGAATAGTACCCCCGGGCTCCTACTTCAACCAAGTCTAGAAAGCTTCTGGGCCTGTGATGGGAGAGGCAGCCCTATAGACTTCTGAGATGTTTTCTAGGCCTTTTTCTCATCTCTTAACAACTGATATCCCTGCTAATCTTAGAAAATGTTTTCTCATCCACATTTTTTCAGATTTTTTTTCTTTACTCCTTCCCTGATCTAGCTGCAAATTTTCAGATCTTTCCATTGTTTCCTTTTGCCCTTAAATTGCTCTAAAAACAGCCTTAAATAGTCCTTCTATATATTACTTAAAATATTCTCCACCAGTTTTTCATCATTCTTAAATTTGGCCTGCCATAAAACTCTGGGACATAGACATAGTTCAGCCAAATTTTTTGCAATGATGACTTTTACTCAGATTTTTGATAGGATCATCATTTTCATCTAAGACTATTTCCCTGTCTCCTCATTTCTTGAGCCCTCACAAGAATCACCTATCATGCTCCATTTACAGAACTCTGAGTTTTTCTACTCAACTTCTTCAACTTTTCTACCTCTACTCATTATTCAATCCCAAAGCTGATTGCATATTTTCAGATATTCATTATTGGCAGCAGTCTCACTTCTTGGTACTTACTAATTTTCAGTGTTTGGCCATTTTATGTTGCTAATAACACTATAACACTGATAGTAAGTTATAAATAAAAATAATTAGTTTTGGCTTATGATTTGGGTCCCTAATTGAGTGGTTTCCTCTGTGATAGCTTCTTGCTTCAGAGTACTGGGCAGTGCAAAGCATCACATAACAAGACACGGAGAACATGTGTATCTTCTTGCCTCTCTCCCTGTTCTTATAAAGCCACCAGTATTCAAAAGGGAAGGTTTCACCCTGATGATTTTATCTAATCTTCATCATCCCCCAATGTCTTACCCTAAATACCATAGTTGTATTAAGTTTCCATTCTCTTAATACCTCAAAATGGGGATTAAACCCCAACATGAGTTATGGATAACAATGGACTTCCCTCTGTGTTCAAATCTCTTCTTATAAGAACACCAATTATTTAGAGTAGGGCTCATCCTAATTACATCATTTTATCTTTATCATCTTTGTGTACCCTATATCTAAATATGGTCACATTCTAAGGTACTGAGAATTAGGATTTCAGCATATTATTTGGGGCTAGAAGACATAATTCAGCCTATAACAAGGCCTTGGTATTTCTTAAATGTGTAATGCAATTCATTCAATTTATATTGAGTTCTTGCCATGGTTGAGTTAGGAAATTCATAGGCAAGTAAGACAGTCCTCACCCCCAAGAGAATTCAGCTTTGGAAAATGGGCAGATATTTACAGTTCAGGGCAAAAGTCATGGGAGAGACAGAGGTTTGGATTGAGGATGAGAGAAGCATTCCCCAAAGAGGAGATCTTGGAGTTGGGTTTTATAGTCAGAGCATGTCAGAGCAAAGAAAGGCATAATTTTATATCTCAGAAGCAGGGAATGTGGGATATCATAGTGGTATGAAATGTGAGCCCCAAAGCAGCAGGAGATACAGAGGTCATATCCCAGAAGGCTCTGGACCCATGATGAGGAATATAGATTTGTCCTGTATATGATAGGGAGTCTTGAGAAAAATGATATAGGGAAGGGATGGGCTAGAGAGGAAGTAAGACCAGAGGAACTATAGTACTAATAGCAGAAGAGATGAGGGTCAGGTCCTCAATGTGATGATGAAGTGTACAACCAGCAGGTTCTAGGAGGAAGATCAGCAGGTCTCCTGGGGTGTGGACTCAGAGGGAGAAAGGCAGCTTAGGTTGACTGCCTTTCTGTTCTGGAAAGGGGGCATGTCTAGAGTGACTTGCATTTTACCCCCAAAAGCAAATTATACCAAGCACTGTTCTCAGTGGCTCCCATTTAATCCTCCCAGCATCCTTATAAGATAGGTTATTAAGATAGTATAATAGAGTTATTCACCCAAGAGGAAGGAAGACACAGCCCAAATTCTAGAATTTTCCTCTAACATATAGGCTATTCATTATACATATTTCTATAATCACTTATGTCTTTTCATCTCCATGGCCATTATCTAAAGACAAGCCCAAGGGATATTGGGAGATTTAAATTGGCACAGTTGCTGGTCTTCACATACTTATACTCTGTTCCCTAGTCTGCAGACATCCCGAATAACCTTTTCAAAATGCAGCTCTGCTACTGCCAATTCCTTGTTTGATCTTAAAAACGTATTTAACAATCCAGGACTTTGGGTTTTATTTTCATACATGAAATGAGAATAAGAACAGTGACCTCCTGAGGTGGCCATGAGGATTAAGTCATTTAATGTGTACAAAAATTTAATGCAATTCTGGCTCATGGCAGGTCCTCAGAAAATTCTGGTTCTTTGTCTGCCATTGAGAAGGGCATATCTCATCTCTTTCTGTGGCTGGGTGACCCAAGTGAATTTCTCTCTCTGTAGGATGTAACAATCGTATCAGCATGTGCACCTCCAGGAGGTGGTCGCAATCCTGTGACCCCTCGTTTCATCCGACACTTCAGCATGCTGTGCCTCCCGATGCCCTCAGAGCACAGTCTGAAACATATTTTTTATGTGAGTATGAATTTAAACTTAGACAAGAGGAGAAAAATAAAACATGTCCTTAGGCTCCCACAAAGTGACCTACCATATTTCTAGGGACCTTTTTTTGAGCAGAAAACTAGTAGCTATGGACACCTGGAGAATAGTTAGAAGATGTATGAATCTCTACCTTCTGTGTTTACATCCTCAGAGATAAGTTTTAGGAATGCAAAATATTGTCCAAACATGACTTCTACCCATAAGGAAGGTTGTATCTTAGGCTTCTGCCCCTTAGCACTCTACACAGTTAGCAGGTCTGCCTACTGGCTAGCCCTCACTTGTATGCACATCTCAGACCTTACCTTCAGGTATATAAGAGTCCATTTGCATCAAATGCAGCACATGACACCCTAGAATGCTAGGGTGGTCAAGCTCAACACACTAAGAATTCATCACTTCTCCCACTGCCACTACTAACGATAACCCATATTCATGAGTGGAAACCAGTACTATTTTCCCTATAGGGTTACTTCCTTGTCTTTTAAATGGAGAAAATAATGGTACCTAACCTGCAAGTGTTCAAAAAAATGTTCAATAAATATGAAATATTATATTGAACAGAATGATGAGAGAACATAAAGCAGCATGACTAGAGCGTGCCATAACCAACAAGCCAAGGGCCTAGAGAAGATAGATTGTAAGCTGGGTCTTGGAGAAAGATGGGAATTATCAAGGAGGAAGAGATCTCAGGAACAGATGGTACTTAGGTGAATGCAATCACAGAAGCAGGAAACGTAAAATGGGCATGCAGGTCAAATAAGACAGTTTAGGTGACTAGTCTGGAGAAACTGACTTTGTCAGTAATTGTTCAATGATGCCAGAATTATGTGAGCCTCTACATTTATCAGCATACGCCTCTTCTTCCAATGGAGGCTGTCTTAGAGGAGAAAAGGGAGAAGAGCCAGCAAGTATATTCTTTAGAACATGCAGATGATTTTTTAAATTCACCCTGACATAGCTTACATTCATGGGAAACTATTTTTAATTTGAATTTAATTTTTATATTTGAATTAATTCCAGTAAGTTAAAAGCTAATGCCAAAGTGATAGGTAAAAGTTTTTGGAGAATCTGTAGACTATGAAAGGATGGGAACTTATTACTTGTAATTACCATATCTAAACAAATGTGCCACTCATGAAAACATCATCCAGCAAGAACATCACAGCTGAAAACCGACTGGGATGAAGCTGCTGCTTCTCCCTGTGACTTACAGTCTTATAATTAAAACTCATTCTGGTGTGGGTAGAAATAGAAAGGCAGTAAAACAGAGATTCTGGGAAATACTGGCAGGGACTGGATTTAGATAGGACACATACTTCCCTCTTTACCAAAGCAAGATATTTTACTTGTAGAAAAAAGGGACTTGCTATAGGCCCATGGATCTCAAACTTTAATCACAATCTGTCTAAGTTAGACCCAAGAGTTCACAGCCATCGCTCCCTATCCTTCGTCATTGAATGACAGTAGAAGGACCTGGGATTAGCCAAGAACTTAAGAACAGGACAATAAATAAGTTAAATTTATTAGCAACATATATAATAAAAATTGATTTATTTCTGTATAAAAGAGGTCTATGGGTCTAAATAGTATATACATATGCTATATATAAAAGTTTATAATTTGTAATGTAATATATAATGTTTTAATTGCCTATTATTTTTAAGCAATGAGATTAAAGTGCTTTCTTTAATTCTCTTTTGCAAGTTTGTTGAATGCTGCATATATGCAGGGGCCATATCACTAATGATAGGTCAAGATTTTCACAGATTTTGAGCCACATTCACATACATTCGAGTGTCTATTTATTGGAAGTTTATATGCTAGAATAAGTGTCCCTAGATATTATAAGAGCAAACTAAACAATACACAAGTTAAATTGATGAAATTGCCACTAAATTAAATGTCATTTCTAGTTTAGAAAGATTTAACAGTGAAATATCAGTCAGTTTTACGTCACTATGACCAAAATACCTGACCAGAATAACTTAGAGGAGGACAAGTTTATTTTGGTTCATAATTCCAGAGGTTTCAGTCCATTGATAGCAGACTCCATTTCTGTGGGCCTGGGGTAATGCAGAAAATGATAGACAAAGGGAAAAGTTGCTCAGCTTCTGGCAACCCAGAAACAGAGAGAAAGTGAGGTGCCAGACAAAATATAAACCCCAAAGACATGCCTGTAGTGACCTACTTCCTCTAGCCATACCCTACCTCTTTACAGTTACTACCCAGCATAGTGATATTATTAATCCATCACTGATTGGTTGTTACAGCTCTCGTAATCTAATCATTTCACCTCTGATCATTGCTACATTGTCTCCTAAGCTTTTGGCAGACACCTTATATTCAAACCATAACAAGCATTTTAAAACAAATTCATAACAAGTAATTGAAAACTATGATCAGTTCTATAAAATACTAATAATATCCTCATACCAAAGCTTCTTTCCCCAACTGTGAGAACTATGGCTTTATTTTATATGCATATCCTTAATAGGAGCTCTACAAAACTGTTAAGCAAGTCGTGTAAACCACAAGTAGAATACCAAGCTATGGTTTTCAATAACTTCTATAGTAACCTGCTACTTTTAATTTATGAAATACCAGTTTAGTGGCTAGAAGTTCACTCATTAAAAATGTTTGTTGAGCACTTATCATGTGTCAGATAGCAGTGTATTATTTTGAACAAAACAGTTATCATGTCTGTCCTCATAGTTCTTCCATCATGGAGAAACATAATAAAAAAAATGAATGAAATATACAGATAAATATAGTTACTAATATATATGTTAAAAATTGTGTGATAGAGAACAGATAGGCTGAAACTTTTCTCATATTTGTAATGTAAATTTTATTTGTATATATATACATATATTCCAATTTGTCTATTCTCCATTACACACACAGCTGCATATTAACATCAAATTTAAAGATTGGGTTTGGGATGCTTCTACTCAAAACACTGGCCATGTGGAGAATTGTAAACTCATTTGGGATTCACAAGGGAAATACCTCAAAAAGACAGATAGTCCTTTTAAACTACTGGAACTTAAATTCAGCAAGAAGCACTGAACTTTGGTTTATTTTTAACTATCTCATATATGAGACTCAAATATGAAATCATAAGAAATAATTCATAACCATTAATTTGCATTATGAAAGCTTTGTGAGTAACTTCAAGATTAATGGTGATGAAAATTTATCTATTTAAAACCTATAATGGCTTTCCTGAGCAACTGTGGGTTAGAGACTAGTTAGACTTTCATACTGTGGCAATTTATGTGTGAGAAAGTCAGAGAGACTGAAAGGAGAACTTATTTTAAATTGGGTGGTCAGGGAATGCCTCTCTGAAGAGATGACATGGAACCAAAAATATGAAGGTTGAGAAAGCATCTGCAAGAGAGAGCCATGTGGGAGTGGGTATTGGGAGGGAGGTACAGCAAGTATGGAAACCTAAGGGAGGAAGGAGTATGGGCTGTTAAGGCCAGTGAGCAATAGGGACAGAGGAGTAAAATAGGGATGTTGGGGGATAGTGAACATCAGAAGATGGTATTTGTATCATTAAAGAGAGAGGAAAGTAGAAGTGAAAAGGCCAATGAATGAAAGGAGAAGGAAAGGAGTCCAGATGGAAGAGCAAAAGGTACAATGGGGTGGTGTCATACAAAACCGAAGGACACAGATTCAAGAAATGAATTCAAGATTGTCAGAGGTAAAATCAGGGAGGTTTCAAAATGGACTTCCAAGCTCCTGATCTGAGTGAACCAGGGCAAGGCCTCTTACTGAGGTAGGAATGAGAGGCAGGGGAGTCTATACAAGTCACACTTTAAATACACATGAAAATGAAACCTATGGGCTTCCTGGTCATTCACCCATAAAAATGAGAGAGAAGACAGTTCATTTCCAGATGAGTTTATTTCTTCAGTGAAGACCCTCTGGACTCACAGTGAGCAGAAGTCTAAATTACCTGAGAGTAGGGTCATGGTAAATTCAAAAAGATTTTTATGAATGTTGCTCAAGCAGCCCAGTCACAGAAGACAAAAATGAGCCCCTTCTTGGGATCAAATTCTGAAATGATGGAAGAGCTTTGACATTCACGTGTCTTTGTGTTAGAATTTGGTTTTCTAGTTATTATTAGAAAACAGGATCATATCTAGAGTAATTTGAAAAATAAATATTTGATTTAAAAAACGTAACCCTCTCATGTTTCTGGTTCTAGGCCATCTTAAATGGCTTCCTACTTGACTTTCCACAAGCTGTAAAGCAAACCGCATCAAGCATCGTAGAAGCTTCAGTTGAGATTTATAACAGAATGAGTATTGATCTCCTGCCAACACCAGCAAAGTCCCACTATGTCTTTAATTTGAGGGATTTATCCAAATGTGTGCAAGGTAGTGTATTAAACCCTCACTCTCTGATTTGCACCCTCCCTTCATGTTCTTTGGCGTAAACTCTCTTATTAAAATTGTGTGTACCCAAGTGTCTGTGACTCACCTAGAAATCCCATAGCATGTCCTCATACAGGTCACCCTTCACCCCCACCCCAGGCTGAAAACTTTACAGCTTTTTCAAACCACAAATATCTCTCCCATTTCTCACTCCCAACTCATGATCTTTTACTGAAAAAAAAATGGAAACAATCAGACTAGAGCTGCCTCATCTTCCAAATCTCTCAGACAACCTGCATCTTCCTTCCCTGTGCTGAACTGTCCCCTGTTCGTATCAGGTGCCACCCTCTGACACTGAATCTTATCCCCTCTTGCAGGATTTTGCTCTTATAAATTTCTTATCTATTGGGTCATTCCTAACAATATTGCAAAAAAAACCCTGCTGTCATACTTCTTATCTTAAAAATTTAATTTTCCTTAGGCTCCATTTATCCCTGATATCATCCCTTTATTTATTTTCTCCTTTTAGAAAGACTCCTCAAAAAATGGTCTCACTTCACTATCCCACTTACTCCCTCTAGGATAACATAACTTGTTTTCTTCCTCCTCCCCTAAAAATCTTCCCCTCTATATTAGCAGTTTTATCCAGGAGTTTACAAACCCATTTTTTTCCCCCAGAAAATTGTAGAATGTTGCTTTGTTTCTTTGGTGAACTTCTTCAAACTCGCTTTCTAGTCCTCAGACGTTGTCTAATCTAGTCATTTATATATTGGCCTCCCTCATTGCCTTTCTATTTCTGTTTTGTAGATAACTTCTGAGCTTCAAAATTTAGGGCTCATTTTATCTCCAGTGATCGTACATCAAAGTATCCAGAAATTTCCAATTTTTAATATTTTTCTGCTTATTCTCATTAAAATGTCCTAGAAATTCCCTTATTTCTATAAATATTAACTGAAAATTATTAAAACTTTAAGCACTTCAAGAAATATACATGTCAAACACACACGAACTTTAGATGCAAAGAATTTAAATAAAGAATTATTATCTCCAGAAATTCCTTGTATTGCAAGGCAATGTGGACAGTACTTACTATGTTGTGTGTGGTACACACTCTGGTGCAACTGTGTACATGGTATATTGTGTCCTTGCCTCATCTGCACAGTGAGAGAAACCCTGTGTGAGGAGTCTCCATGCAGAAACATTTCCAGACAGTGCTATATATCACTGCTTTTGTGGTAACTAAGTGTACTCAGAGTCATTTGAGTAGCAGCTATTAGCATTTGGTGAGAATTTAACATTGGGGAAGAAAGAGGGGATTGATGTTTTGAAAACAGTATAAACATCATGATAAAAGTTTGATAAGGTTGATAACGTTGGCTTTTGAGGACTGGCTTATTTCACTTAGCATGATAGTCTCCAGATCCAACAATTTACTGACAAATGTTATAAATTCATTCTTCCTTGGCTGAGTAATACTCCATTGCATACATATATCACAATTTCTTTATCCATTCATCTATTGAAGGGCACCTAGGTTGGTTCCATAGCTTAACTATTGTGAATTGAGCTGCTATAAATATTGATGTGGCTGCATCACATAGTGAGCTGATTTTAAATGCTTTGGATGTATACCGACCAATGGTATAGCCAAGTCAAATGGTGGCTCTATTTCAAGGTTTTTGAGGAACCTCCATAATGCTTTCCAGTAGATAAGACAATGGGGAATGGAGGGTAGGGAGGAGGAATAGGAAAAGGAAATCTGACACAATTATCCTATGTACATATATGAAAACAACACAGTGAATCACACCATTATGTATATCTACAAGAATGGGATCCTAACTAGAATAAGATATATTCCATGCTTATATAATTATATCAAAATGAATTCTCCTGACATGTATAACTAAAAATAACTAATAAGTAAATTTTAAAAAGAAAGAAATATAACCTTTCTCATTTGGCGTACTGCCCACTGCCCACATGTTGAGTTAAAGAAAGAAATAGGGAAAAGGAAAAAAAAATTTGTCACATAACATATCCCAGTTTTGCTTCCAAGAAAATGAGTTCACCATTATTATATGTATGTATCCACTGGGGAAGCATTCATTTCTGCTAATGTTTGGGTAAATTTGGACTTCAGGATTTCCTAGTTAATTAAACTATTATTAGAGATTCCACAAATGTAGAATTTTCTTTTTTTTTTTCTTCTTACAAAACAGGTATCCTCCAGTGTGACTCAGGAACAATAAGAGAAGAAATGCAGATATTTAGACTCTTTTGTCATGAATGTCAAAGAGTCTTCCATGATCGTTTGATTAATAATGAAGATAAACACTATTTCTACGTTATTTTAACAGAAATGGCCAGTAAATATAAATCTTTATTTTGCTATTCTTTTTTTAGCAGAAAAGCAATTTGATTTTTATAAATGAAAATTAAAATGGATTTATGAATTTTAGGTACTCATGAGAAAACATTATTAGATAACTCAAACATATGAAAATATTCTAAAATAATTTTATTGAAATTAAGGAAGGGCTACTCAGTAGAGATTTTTTAAGTATAGGAAGGAAAGTAAGAGAAACAGTATTTGTCTGATAAGATGCCAGGATAATTATAAAGTGCTTCTTAATAAATATCCAATATTTATTATTTAGCAAAAGTTATTTTAAAAGTTATTATATATTCTTAATCTTAAATCTGGGAAATGATCAGACAAACTAAAGTGACATGACGTTGATGTTGACATTCACACTAATTAAGACTTTCAGTTTAATTATATCTTTTTATTAAAATACTACATTCAAGGTTTTCATTATATAAAAATTGTTTTTACTTTTTAACAGACAAACATTTTGGCATTGCAATAGGCCTGGAATATTTTTTGGTTAAGCCCATCATATTTGGAGATTTCATTAAGGTAAGTATATTGTATTGTCTTGAATACATTTGAAGGTTATAAAGCATTCACTATTTTTCAATTCAGATTCAATTTCATGTTCTGTAAGAAGTTTACATCTATGAAGATCAAATATCTAGGCCAAGTGTGGACAAATTATGGTCCCCATAAGTCAAATCCATCTGCTGCCTATTTCTGAAGACAAGAGTTTTATCAGAACACAGTCATAGCTGCTTGTTTGTGTACACTTTATATGAATCCTTTTATACATTGTGAGCAAAGTGCAGTAGAAGCCACAGAAACCAGAAGATCTGTGACCCTTTAAAGAAAAAGTTTGCTGACCTTTGATCTACCTATGTTCTTTTGTTAATAGTTTGAATTAGGGAGTCATTAGATAATTTGATGTGGAGGAAAGTAGGGAAGCTTAGTCTCAACTGGAATCTTAGGAAACTTAATCAGTCTCAGAACTGGAATCCCTATTGAATTCTATGAAGCTGTTCAGCCCTACTTAAATGCTTTCAGTGATGGAAGGTAGGTTAGTTAACAGAATTGTCCTATTATTCCAGGGCCACCTGTTTAGTAGCAAAATTTCCCTTGTATTAACTTCCTTTATTTCCTTATAAGCTTCTCAAGTCTATCCCCCCATGTACAAATATTATTTATACTTGGTCCTGATTTTGGCCACTGGACCTTCCTAAAATATATATTCCATCTAACCACTCCACCTTCCTTGACAGACAGCCCATTTTCTTTTACCAAGTTGATTCTTGATCAGGTAACACATTCCCAGTGTCTCTCCAAGAGGGCACTGTTCTCCCTAAGTCCCCAGCTTTCTATGTAGAGCTAGATACATAGCATGCTTCAATTAATACTGGTTCAACAGTGAACAAGCTCTTTATATTATGTGTCCATTACCTCATCACTCTGAACACCCCTCCAGATATCTGTCAGGAGTGTTATCACCTGAAAGATTAAAAAAAAGATAATCTATTTGTGTGAAATACAACTTTTTAAATTTGTCATTAAAAATAAAATCCAGGTTTGTTTCCAAAGATTGTATTTCCTATGTGTTTTGGGCGATGACATTATCTTTGGGGAATAAAGCAAAGGAAAAAGAAGAGATAGGCTCTTGCATTGCCTAGATATATTTTAGTAACATCAAAAGTGTCCCCAGGGAAGTTGCTACAGCAGAGAAAAGACAGTCTCAATAATTTCAAAGAGGGACTCAGTTCCCTGTAATTACATCTGTTTTTTTATTCTCAACAATTTTTATAACTCTAGATGACTGCTGTGTAAAAACTACATGTAGTTGCCACATGATTGTTTATAACGATAACAATCTGCCATGATTTTCAACTAGTTAGCTTTTCTAATGTCAGTAGACTAAAAGCAAAAGTATGGAACCAGAGCATGGGATTATATGAAAAATTAAATCCCTATTCTAAGTTTGTGTGTTTATTTTATTGCAAAGATTATTGAAATTGAAATGTACCACTTGAAGAAGTTAAATGAATTTCCCATATTATGCATGTCTTGTACTCTTACATATCAGAATTGATCCAACTTGATTTTTCTCCCATCTATCATCTTATAGTTTGGAGCAGATAGAGCTGATCGGATTTATGATGATATGCCTGATATGGAGAAAATTGCAAATGTTCTACAGGATTATCTTGATGATTATAACCTTATAAACCCCAAAGAAGTAAAGTTGGTGTTTTTCCAGGATGCCATAGAACATGTTTCAAGGTATAGTGCAATCAGGTGCCAAATTATGCATTGATTTTATTTCTTTTGCATTAAAAAAATAAAAATTAAGTTGTATAAAACTCTTTAAATTGCTAAGTATATACTAAAGTCTTTTAGCAATTAGCAATTTAGAAAGATATTCTAGAAGATATTTTAAATAAATATACCATGAAATTTTTGTGTAATTCCAGAGGTGATCACTTTTCCTATATATATATATATATATATATATATATATATATGTTCTATCTTGCTACAAAAAGGACCTGAGGTGGTTTACAGATGCATATAAAAAATAACCAAAGTTAATTGCATGCATGCCCAAAGAAAGAAGGGGTTCAAGATTGTAGCAAAACAAATAGAACCCTGATCATAGATTGGACAATTCTTCATGTTAAAAATGACCCTTCCAGTACAAGCCAACTTTTATTTCCTATGACTTCTGGTATCAGTTTCATCCTATGGAGCAATAATAATAATGGTACTCAGTGTATATATAAAACCATGATATGGAGCATCTCATTTAACTTTCAAAACACCTCCCCTTAATTTGTTATTATAATTTCTTTGCAAATAAGACTTAGAGAATGTTCCAGTGGTCTTTTTTATTGGTTCTTTTTAGTTATACATGACAATAGAATTCATTTTGGCATAATTATAAAAGCATGGATTATAATTTGTTTTAATTCAGTCCCCAGTATTTCACCTTTTCCTCCCACCCCCTGTTCCCTTCCCTCTACTTTACTGATCTTTATGCTATTTACTTATTGTTCTTTTTTAAATTAGTGTCTTGTAGATGAACATGATGGTACGATTCACTGTGGTATATTCATATATGTACAAAAGAAAGATCTTTTTTTTCCTTTTTTATCCCCTACCCCCCCCCTTATTTTGAATTAGCTTCTGCATATCAGAGAAAACATCCAGTGGTCCTTTTAGCCACTCCAGCACTTAGCACTTTCATTTTATCATTATCTCTTGTGGTTACTAGTGAAGGAAAACAAATTTTTGACAGTACAGTATACAACAGTGAATAATATTAGGTAAATTGTCGAAGGCTGCTAGCTAACAAACAATAGAATGGGCCCACTATTTTTCATAACAGCACCATAAAATGTTTGAAAATTATTTCTAAGTTCCTCTTAGCTTTATCTTCTCTAGGCAAAATTATCCTAATCTTTCATATTGCCCATTAGAAAGTATTTCTAACCTTTAACATACTAAGTATTTTATAATTTTTCAATGTTCCACTTAAAAAGACAGTACCCACATTTAATATAATATTCTGTGGAATAAGAAATTCAAAATATGAGTGATAAAAATAAATCGTATGGTAAAAAAAAATGAGTGAGAAGAGGATTTTCCATGATCTACTACTGAAGAAAAATTTTAATGGCTTTGGTTTTTTTTCCATGTCAACTACACTCCTTATTATGACTTACGATTCAGTCCCCAGAATTTTTTTCACACAACACATAAGCTAATAAATCTTCCACCTCTCCTACATTTCCACACTTTAATTAAATCTTATTTAAGAATTTGTATTCTTCACAGCTTACATTAGGATATATATTTGATTGTCAATGAGTTGTCAGGATACAACTGGCAATAAACCCATATACTATCCCCTAACAACTTTTATTCCCACATTCAGGCAGGAAAAGTCTGCAAATAATACCATCAGCAGCACGAGCACTCTGGTCTGAGAGCCTTCCTAGAGAATACACCAGATGACAGGCAAATCCAGCTTCATTATTTTACTATCATCTTTCTTACTTTTGTGAAAGAGAACCACTCCATATTTGAAATAATATAAGGAGAAATTTAAAAACCATTTGTAGAAACATCCAAAACACCCTAGACATGTTGCTCTTTTTTCTAGAAATCAGTAATTAGAAATCTGATAAAATACATTTCTACTTGTAAGAGGTTTTAAACATCTACTGCTGGTTAGCAATAGATGTTATAAGCATTGGTTATTAAGTAATTAGTAATTAGCACATTAAATTTGTTGGTGACATTTTTGGGTTTTGTGTTTTGGCCTAGAGTAACTTGGATAAAAGTCTCCTGTGTTTTCAAAGTATAAATGCACCAGGTCATCTCTACCTATTACATATTCCCAAAGTTGTCACCATACTACTAGGTTGGTAGAATGGATCCCTTTATTAAATACAAGCTATTCAGATTGGATTTTAAAAAAGACCCAACAATATGGTGTTTGCAAGACACTCACCTTATAGACAAGATATCCAAAGACTGAAGGTTGAAAGGATGAGAAAAATAATATAGCATGGAAATAGTACCATAAACAAGTAGCTATTCTCTTATCAGACAAAGATATTCTCATATCAGACAAAGTAGACTTCAAGCCAAAATTAATCAAAAGAGACAAAAAAGGTTTCTTTATACTAGTTAAGGGAATCACTCAATAAGAAGATATAATGATTTTAAATATTTATGCCCCAAACAATGGTGCACCTACATATATAAAACAAACCTTATCAATATTAAAAATCAAATAGATCATAATAAAAATTGGGGAAAAAAACAGATAATACCTTGAATCCTATCAGATCATAATGGAGTGAAAAGGACAATATATAAAACAGAAACTACTCTAACACCTAGAGATTAGATAATACACTTTTGAATGACAAATGGATAACAGAAGAAATCAGTAGAAATAAAAAAATTCAAACAAATAAGAATAATGATAAATAAGAATAAATAAAAACCTCTGGGGTAGTATGAAAGCACATCTAAGAGGAAAGTTTAGCACTGAGCTCATACCTTAAAATAATAGAAAGATCCAAATAAATAATCTAACATTATACCTCAAGGTCCTAGAAAAAGAAGATCAAACTAACACCAAAATCAGGAAAATACAGGGAGTTATTAAAATCAGAGCTAATATCAATGAAGTTCAGAATTAAAAAAAAAACAATACAAAGGGTCAATGAAAAAAAGAGTTGGTTCTTGAAATGATAAACAATATCAATAAACCTTTAGTGTAACTAACCAAACCAAAGAGAGAAAACTCAAATGAACAAATTATAGATGAAAAATGAAATATCACAATATACACTACAGAAATCCAGAGGATCATTAGAAACTATTTTGAAAATTTATATTCTAATAAACTGGAAATGTTGAAGATATTGACAAATTTCTAGAAACATATTTCCTGCCCAAATTGAACCACAAGGATATGGAAAACTTAAACAGATCAATATTAAGTAATGAAATTAAAGCAGCCATCAAAAGCTTTCCAACAAAGAAAAACCCAGGACCAGACAGATTCTCACCTGAGTTCTACCAAACTTTCAGAGAACTAATACCAATTCTCCTCAAATTATTCCACAAAATAGAAAAGGAGGAAACTCTTCCAAACTCATTCAATGAAGCCAGTATCATCCTGATACCAAAACCAGACAAAGATATCAAGGAAAGAAAACTTCAGACCAATATCCTTGATGAACATAGTAGCAAAAATTCTTAATAAGGGGCTAGGGATTGTAGCTCAATGGTAGAGCAGTAGCACGTTTGAGGCACTGGGTTTGATCCTCAACACCACATAAAAATAAATAATTAAAAGAAAGGTATTATTCCCATCTACAGCTAAAAAATATTTTTAAAAATTCTTAACAAAATATTGGCAGACTGCATACAAAAAAGCACATTAAAAATATAGTGTATCATGATCAAGTGGGTTTCATCTCAGGGATGCAAGGTTGGTTTGGCCTACAGAAATCACACAATATAATTCAACATATAAGTAGAGTTAAAAGACAAGAATCACATGATTATCCCAATAGATTCAGGAAAAAGCATTTGACAAAGTACAGCACCCATTCATGTTTAAAATAGTGGAGAAACTAGGGATAGAAGGAACTTACCTCAACACTGTAAAGGCTATAAATGACAAAGCTAAGGCCAACATCATACTGAATGGGGAAAAATCTCTTCCTCCAAAAACAAGCAAGTATGTCCACTGTCACCACTCCTGTTCAACATGTTCCTTGAAACTCTACCCAGAGTATCAGGCAAGAGAAGGAAATTAAAGGAACACAAATAGAAAAAAGGGAGGTCAAATTATTTCTGTTTACTGATGACATGATCCTATATTTAAAGGAACCAAAAAACTCCACCAGAAGACTTCTAGAGCTGATAAACAAATTTAATAAAGTATCAGGATACAAGATCAACACACATCAGTCAGTCTCATTCCTATACTCCAATAATGAATCTACTGAGAAAGAAATCAGGAAAATTACTGTTTTGGTCATCTTTTTCATGCATGACCAAAAAAGACTTGACAAGAACAATATAGGAGGAAAGTTTATTTGTGGGCTCATGGATTCACAGGTCGTAGTTCATAGATGTCCAACTCCATCATGGCAGAAGAATGAGGCAGAGAAAAGCAGCTCAGGACATGGACAATCAGGAAGGGGAGAGAGAGAGAGAGAGAGAGAGAGAGAGAGAGAGAGAGAGAGAGAGAGAGAGAGAGATATCTGTTCAAAAAGGACAGAGTATATACCCCAAAGACACACCCCTAGGAACCCACTCCTCTAGCCATATCCTACCTGCCTATAGTCACCACCCAGTTAATCCTTATCAGGGAATTAATGCACTGATTAGGTTAAGATTCTCATAACCCATTTTCATCTTTGAATTTACTTGCAGTATTTCACACATAAGCTTTTGGAGGACTCATAATATTTAAACCATAATAACAATATCTTTTACAATAATTTAAAAATAAAATACCTACAAATTAATCTAACAAAGGAGGTGAAGGACCTCTACAATGAAATCCATAGAAGGACACCGAAGAAAGAAATTAATGAACACTTAGAAGATGGAAAGATCTCCCATGTTCTTGGATAGGCAAAATTAATATTGTCAAAATGCATTACACAGATAAAGTGCAATCCCCACCAAAATACCAATGACATTTTTTTACAGAACCAGAAAAAAATATTCTAAAGTTATTTGAAAAAATAAGAAAACCAGGATAGCCAAAGCAGTTCTGTGCAAAAAGAGCAATGCTGGAGGCATCACAATACTGGACCCCAAATTATACTACAAAGTTATAGTAAATACAACATGTCCTGGCACCAAAACAGACATCAAGACCAATGGAATAGAATAGAAGACCCAGAGATGAATCCTCATAGATACAGTTATCTGGTACTAGACAAAGGCGCCAAAAACATACAACGAAGAAAAGATAGCCTCTTCAACAAATGGTGCTGGGAAAACTGGAAATCCATATGTAGAAGAATGAAACTTGACCCTTATCTCTCACCCTGCACAAATTCAACTCAAAGTAGATACAAAACCTAGGAATTAGACCAGAAACTTTGCAACTGCTAGCAGAAAATGTAGGCCAACACTCCAACCTGTTAGCAGAGGAAATGACTTCCTTAAATGGCAAGAAATAAAACCCAAAATCAGCCAGTGGGTAGCATCAAATTGAAAAGCTCTGTACATCAAAAGAAACAATTAATAATGTGAAGAGGGAGCCTACAGAACGGGAGAAAATCTTTGCCACTTGCTTCTGAGGGAATTAATATCCAAAACATAAAGAATCAAAAGGATAGAAAACATTAGGCTGTGGGCCACAAGTCCCTGCTAAAACTATTCAACTCTGCCATTGCAATGTTTAAGAGGTCACTGACAATAATGAGTGAGCATGACTATGATTCAATAAATCTTTATTTATGGACACCAATATTCGGATTTCATGACTTTCACAAATCATGAAATGTTACGCTTCTTTTGCTCCCCCCTACCCAACCATTTTTTTAAAATCTGAAAATCATTCTTATCCCTTAGATCATAGAACACACACAGTTCAGGGACAGGATTTGACCCACAGGCCATAATTTGATGACTCCTGTTCTAGACAAAGCAATATTATCAAGATGTTCTGAGTGTGGAAAGTTCAGACCTACCTGAAGAGCAGGAGACGGTATAAAGATGGAGACAAATTTGAAAGTTTGATTCTGTAATTAGCAATGGCTAAGAGTCCGGGCTTTTTCCTGGAGGAACACTTTTTAAATAAGTCCTCCCTGTGCTCCTTTATTCTGCCACCAAGGATGATGATACTTTATAACTAATTGGTTTCTTTATTTGACAGCTTTGAAAGCCTCTAGAAGTTGGTCTATTGAATATAATGATTTATGAAGCACCTACCACACATGCTATACACAATTTACATTGAGAACTGACCAACATCCAGGCCCTTATGATGGAGCTTACCTATCGGAAAGGGTTGGCAATAGTCTTCTTTCATGGGTTACAGTAACCATCTTATACATTCGTAGTTTTAAAACTAACAAAGTATTATAGTTATAAAATATTTTAATCTAGTTTTTTGCAATTATCAGCATCATGAATAAAACCAGATAGATAGATAGATAGACTTCCTATTTAAAAAAAGAAAGAAATTAAGCTTACTTTTACATTTCTCTCATGATTTCTAGTCCTGCTGATCCAATCTGAGATTTTTGATGATGATAATTTTTAAGAAATTACTTTTACATTTTCATTCTTTTTAAAGAATTTATTGACATTATCATTTCCTTTTTATTATCTGCTTAACACTATATAGACTTCACTCTCATACTGCTCACTTTTATAGAGACATCTCTTTCCCCTTCTTGTATTTTAAAATTTTATTCATATTTCTATATATCATCAAGGGATCTTTTGGAAAAGATTTGCAGGTGACTTAGTCTCTGACCCTGTAACATAATGTTTACCTCTAACTATCACCTTGTAAAATGTCATCTTGTGAAATTATTTATTTCGTTGGAGATAATCTATTATTTCTGCTATAGATGTTCAAAAAACATTTTGCTTACATCTAAAATATAGATCCCTATGATGTGTTTATATATGTGAATTTATGTTATATATTTGTATAACATAAACGTTTTCTATTTATTTGTTAAATATAATGTATACTTAAATATTTAAATATTTCCTAGAAAATATTTAGTGTTTTGCCTCTGCTATTTGATTTCCTCTCCTGACCTTCAGTGGCTCTGCTCCATTGGATTTGTGGGCTCACCTCAAGACTTTTCTATTATTTCAGTCACCATTGCATTAGTTCTGTTCCTTCTTGTCTCTCCTTCTGTACTTTCTATTATGTAGCCTCTGTGATCCCATTTTTCCTCCTAGATTTTTCCTTGTTTTCTTTTATTTTTCTCTCTGTCACAAGGGGAAAAGTTGCCATGTATGCAGTAGAGGGGGAGAAATAAAGCATGTCCACATGCTTCTGCCCTTTTCAATGCTTTATTCACTCAAATCATTCAATACAATTTCACTCTATAGGTTCTTCATCAAGAAAAAGATAATCCTTAATGCTAGGCACTACAATAGACATATAATCAATCACAGCAAACAATTCTAGATTAATTCTAAGCATGGTAAACACACTTGATCATGACAGGGTAATGACAGACATTCCCTCTGCATGCAAAGTTCAAAAGTCTCAAGCCTTAGGCTTTAAGTCCAGCAGATGCACACTCACTCAGACCACAGCGATCAGGTCAGGAAACAAGGCAGGCTTCTCCTGGGATAGAACTGATGGCTGGTCGAGGAGAGGGTCGTAGGGAGAAGTTTCGCCTCTCACCAGGGTCAAGATGTGGCCGTAGAGATTGAGAGCAGTGAGGATCATACAGAGGATCAAACAAATGATGACACGTGATGGGACCTCAGTCGGAGTCCTCTTCAGGTTCTCCAGCTGAAGTGCATCCTTGTTTCAGCTGGCAGAATCCCTGTTCATTTGCTTTGTTATTTATACTAAATTTTGGGACTTTTTGACCCCCCCCCTTCAATCCTTATCAGTTACCACCAGATTTCTCAGTGACATCATTCAATCTGGGGGTTAAAACATCTGGTCTGGTGGTCTCCACCTTTCCCTCTAATCAGGCGAGGAAAGCCTGCCAGAGGCTTCACTCTGTTTATCAGGGAAAGTGACTTGTTTATGTCGGAGGGCTATACTGGAGGGCTCTGTTAGGCATGCCTGGTGAGACTGCAGGTTTCAAACTAAAGTTTTTACAATGAAGTTGGTTAGGCTCAGGCCTAAGGCCATCCTCACACTCTCCCATCATTTTTTTTTTAATTGATGTGACTAGAAGGTCCAGAAGTTTATTCTGCTTTCCTTCTTTCTTTTTTTTATTAAATTCATGACAATAGTGGAATTACCCATATACAGCACAATTTTTCGTAACTCTGTATATAAAGTATGTTCACGCCAAATTATGCCATTATACATGTACTCTTTTTTTTTAATGGGAGGAAGATTATTTCTAGATAGGGAAGAGGGGTGTGAGGGAAAGGGAGGGGTAAGGGGATTAGCAAAGATGGTGGAATGTGATGGTCATCATTAAACAAAGTACATGTATGAAGATTTGAATTTGGTGTCAACATACCTTATATATACAGAGATATGAAAAATTGTGGTATATATATGTATTAAGAATTGTAATGCAAAAAAAGTACATCTCCCATCACTTAGAGGTCACAATTGTTCTCTGAGCTCTGGGTGCATCCCTTAAGCTTGTTCTATTCTCTTCCACAGTACCTGTCTTGTGAGATGTATTTCCACTGGGGTCTTCAGTTTGGTGGTTAGAATTGCCATCTCTCCAATTTCCCCTAAACCCATTTTTATTTACTCCTTTTTCTAAGTGCTTAAGATAACAATATCATGATTACAGTGCTTTTTGAAATTCTTAACATGAATTTCTAAACTTTCATTGTTATCTTGCAGTAATTGTTCCCATTGATTTCTCTCTCTGAACTATGGTGTCTTTTCATAGCTCCAGGAATTTTTATGCTTGCTCATCATTTTTTATTGGTTTTATTTTTAAATACATGACAGTGGAATGCATCACAATTATTATTACATATATAGAACAATTTTTATACCTCTGTTTGAATATAAGTATGTTCACACCTATTCATGTCTTCATACATGTACTTTGGATAATGATGTCCATCACATTCCACCATCCTTGCTAATCTCCTGCCCCCATCCTTTCCCTCCCACCCCTCTGCCCTATCTAGAATTCACCTAATCCTCCCATGCTCTCCCTCCCTACCCCACTATGATTCAGCCTCCTTATATCAGAAAACATTCGGCATTTGTTTTTTGGGGGGACTGACTAACTTCACTTAGCATTATCTTCTCCAATGCCATCCATTTACCTGCAAATGCCATGATTTTATTCTCTTTTAATGCTGAGTAAAATTCCATTGCGTATATATGCCACATATTTTTATCCATTCATCCACTGAAGGGCGTCTAGGTTGGCTCCACAGTTTAGCTATTGTAAATTGTGCTGCTATAAACATTGATGTGGCTGTGTCCCTGTAGTATGCTGATTTTAAGTCCTTTGGGTATAGTCTGAGGAGAGGGATAGTTGAGTCAAATGGTGGTTCCATTTCCAGATTTCCAAGGAATCTCCATACTGCTTTCCATAATGGCTGCACTAATTTGTAGTCCCACCAGCAATTTATGAGTGTGCCTTTTCCCCAACATCCTCTTGAGTACTTATTGTTGTTTGTATGCATAATAACTGACTGGAGTGATATGGTATCTTAGAGTGGTTTTAATTTGCATTTCTCTAATTGCTAGTGATAATGAACATTTTTTCATATATTTGTTGATTGATTGAATATCCCCTTCTGAGAAGTGTCTGTTCATGACCTTGGCCCATTTATTGATTGAGTTATTTGAGTGTTTTTGGTGTTTAGCTTTTTGCGTTCTTTATATACCCTAGAGATTAGTGCTCTATCTGATGTGTGAGGGATAAAAATTTGCTCCCAGGATGTAGGCTCTCTATTCACCTCACAGATTATTTCTTTTGCTGAGAAGAAACTTTTTAGTTTGAATCCATTCCATTTATTGATTCTTGGTTTTAATTCTTGCACTATAGGAGTCTTATTAAGGATGTTGGGGCCTAATCCCACATGACGGAGATTGGGGCCTACTTTTTCTTCTACTTTTTTTTTTCTATACACAGGGTCTCTGGCTGTATTCCTAAGTCCTTGATCCATTTTGAGTTAAGTTTTGTGCAAGGTGGGAGATAGGAGTTTAATTTCATTTTGTTGCATATGGATTTCTAGTTTTCCCAGCACCATTTGTTGAAGAGGCTGTCTTTTCTCCAATGCATGTTTTTGGTACCTTTGTCTAATACAAGATAATTGTAATTTTGTGAGTTAGTCTCTGTGTCCTCTATTCTGTACCATTGATCTACCAGTCTGTTTTGGTGCCAATACCATGCTGTTTTTGTTACTATTGCTCTGCAGTACAGTTTAAGGTCTGGTATAGTGATGCCACCTGCTTCACTCTTCTTGCTAAGGATTGCTTTAGCTATTCTGGGTCTCTTATTTTTCCAGATGAATTTCATGATTGCTTTTTCTATTCCTATGAGGAATGCCATTGGGATTTTGATTGGAATTGCATTAAATCTGTATAGTGCTTTTGGTAGTATGGTCATTTTGATAATATTAATTCTGCCTATCCAAGAGCAAGGTCGTAAAGGCTATCTACACTAAGCCCCAGGCCAACATCATTCTAAATGGAAAAAAATTGAAGGCATTCCCTCTAAAAACTGGAACAAGACGGGGATGCCATCTTTCACCACTTCTATTTAACATAGTTCTTGAAACACTGGCCAGAGCAATTAGATAGATGAAAGAAATTAAAGGGATACATATAGGAAAAGAAGAACTAAATTAGCACTATTTGCTGACGATATGATTCTATACCTAGAAGACCTAAAAAGCTCCACCAGAAAACTTCTAAAACTAGTAAACGAATTCAGCAAAGTAGCTGGATATAAAATCAACACCTTATAAATCAAAAGCATTTCTGTATATCAGCAACAAATCTTCTGAGAAGGAAGTGAGGAAAACTATCCCATTTACAATAACCTCAAAAAAAATAAATAAAATACTTGGGAATCAACTTAATGAAAGAGATGAAAAATCTATACAATGAAAACTACAGAACCCTAAAGAAAGAAATCAAAGAAGACCTTGCTCATCATTTTAAATGTAGAACTGGGCTTACTGATGTAATGGTTCATTTAATTTGCAGCCTAGATCCTTCAGGGTCCCTGACAAAATCCTTTACACTTTGACAAAGGGAGAAGAAATTTTACTTCATTTTAAATCCATGAGTCTAGGGAAGACAGCCACCAGTCTGTAGGGAATAGTGGACATATGGATAAAGGGAAAGGCCCCGCAATATGGTTCATCCAACAGTGAGCCTCAAGAGTAGCCTGTTCTTCTCTTGTAGCATCTGCTCTACTGGCCACCAGCATTCCTCACTAGGGAGTACTTCTGAGCAGAAGCCATGTCTGTGATCTTGTAATCAATCTTTCTTTACTTTCTGCAGGATTGCCCGGATGATCCGTCAGGAAAGAGGCAATGCCCTGCTTGTGGGAGTAGGAGGCACAGGAAAGCAGTCTCTTACAAGACTTGCAGCTCATATATGTGGTTACAAATGTTTGCAGATCGAACTTAGCCGTGGATATAACTATGATACTTTTCATGATGACCTGAGGAGGTTGTACAAATTGGCTGGTGTAGAGGACAAAAATATGGTTTTTCTTTTCACAGACACCCAGGTACATATTTAAACAGCTCACTTGTAAAATCAGGAAGTATATGAGTGTTACAATACAGCATGTACTTTGAATAGTTTGTAGGATGAAGTTCAAGGATTATTGTCTCTGAAAGCAGATTATCTGCACTGTATAAAAGGCTTTTATAATATATTTTTATTTATCTTTCCAAGTTTTGTTTGTAAACTCTAAGTAATTATGATAAAAGGTTAAAGAGAAACTTTTTTGTGTGTTTTTTATGTTTTTCTTAGTACATTACAGTTATACATAATAGTGGGGCTGAGAAAAAGTTTTAACTATTCTTTGATGAAAAGGACAAAGATAGCAGACAGTAAGTAAAATCAGATTAACTCTAAAATTAAAATAAGATTACATTTACATCTAAAATAGCCAACCTAACTGATCTTAAATTCTATAGTAAATGCTATACTTGGGTGTTTTAACTTTAGGGAAAATAAACCTTCTAGAAAATATGATAGATTTAATGTATAAATATTTTAAACTTCTTTGTAATTTTTAAAACATTGTGACAAGGATTGAGTGCAAACACAAGATAGGGAAAATATTTTCACCATCTACATGAAATGAGTTTATATCTTAGTATAAAAATACAAGCAAAAAAGAAGAAATATAAAAATGTAATAGAATGTGAATTAAAAGTTCCTAAAAACAAATATTCAGCCTAACCAATAACTAAAGAAATGTAAATAAATAAAGTAAATAAAAACGCCATGAGCTTAGCATACTAAAGGCTCTGGATTGAATCCCTAGCACCACAAAAATAAATAAATAACACTTGCCTGACATGTATGAGGCCCTGGGTTCAATCTCCAGCACCACAAAAACAGAAAATAAAAGTGAAAGCATTAATGTGAAAATGCTTATAATGTGTTGTTATATCACCATATAGGCTCTTCAGTTTTATATAAACAGATATGCCATGTGCAACTAGAAATGTCTGGATCATGGGATTATGAGTGATTTTATTTTTCTTAGTTTTGCTTATTTATAGTTTCTAATTATTCAAAAATTAAAATATTTCTTAATTGTTAGTATTGCTTTTAAAAATCAAGGAAATTATATAAAAAGATTCTAAATAAGATAAAGTCATATTGTCTTGCTCAACTCCAAACAAAAACTATATTATACTCTGTTGAAAACCCCAATCTCAAATGTTCTACAGTAATGAAGAGTAGACACAGCTATAACTAAATCACAAGTATACATGTGTGTATACAGGTGTGTATACATATGTACATATGCAAAAGTATAAATGTGAGAAGAAATTGAGAGAAACAGATGTTTAAAATAGTTTAACTTGAGGGAATGGGAAGATGGCGGCGAAGGGAGTGCATCATCCCAGTGTGCCGTGTCACTGAGTGGGAGAAAGACGAGGTGAAACGGCTGAAGGCTAGCTTGTTGGGAATTTCCAGTGAAATTGAGGTGCTCCAGAATCTAGTGGACGGATTTCCATCACGCGAGGTTCAGCTGCGGGAGCCCGGTCGAGGGCGATTTCTCCGAGATTTCTCCGCATGGAGGGTCACATTGCCTGATCCGGGGAACGTCCCCACAGCTGGAGTCTGCGGCGCGGGGAAGCGGAGAGGTGCCGGAGAGGGGGTGCAGCGATGCGGATTCTGGGGGCTCCCGCCAGTGGTACAATAGCCACGCTTAGTGCTGAATTCCGGCTTTGAGACAGAGGAGAGAAGCGGTCCAGTTCGGTTCCCGACACCGGTGGGACCACAGAGGAGGACAGCAGCCCCATCTTGGAGAAATGATGTAATCATCCCTGTTTTCTACTGATCTCAGCGCATTCAGCTGCGGAACAGGTGATTTCAGGCTGGTATTTGCCTGCGTCTCCCAGACAGATCGCTCAGGCTTGGGGCTGGAGAACCTGTGGAGAATACTCTTGGGGGCTCGTTCCTGGCAAGGCGTGCGCCGGGCTCTGAGGTGGCTGGATTCTGGTCCCCGGGGCTGCCTTGGCTCAGGGTTGGGGAACCTGCGGAGACTGCGTGTGGAGGCCAGCTCCAAGTGGAGCGTGCACTGACCTCGGGGCAGCTGGGTTCTGACTCCCAGAAGAGTTTTGGCCCGGGGCTGGGGAGCCGGCAGGGACTGCGTCTTTGAGCAGAGTGTGCACCGAGTTTGGAGAGCTTGGAGCGGCCGGGCTCTGGCTCCCGGAGCTGCTTTGGCCTGGGGCTGGGGAACCCGCGGGGGCGCTCCTTGGAGCCAGCCCCCAGCGGAGCGTGCATCGGGATCGGAGAGGCCGGGTTCTGTCTCGCGAAGCTGCTTTGGCCTAGGGCTGGGGAACCTGTGGTGACTGCTTCTCGGTCAGGGTCCTGCTGGGTGCTGTGGGGGCTGGGAGGGGGCAGAGTGGAGCTGACACCTGCACCCAAAGCAGGCCAAGTGACCCGCCGGCGTGGTATCATGACACCCCAACTGCAGCTGGGGCCGAAGAGAGTAGCCGCCCACACCTAGAATAGGACCAGCCACCCGACGGCGCAGTAGCCAGGTAACTCCATTTGGAGTAGGGGCTGTGCAGAGCCGCCGTCTGAGCCTGCAAGGTAGGCAGACCTGCGACCCACTGGCAGGACAGGCCTGGTAGCCTGCCAGTGTGGGGGACACATAGCACCGAGGCAGTCACGTTACACTGGTTGGAGTGGAGGTGGAACAGGGCCACCGCCCGTGTCTGGAGGGGGCTCAGCGACCCGTTGGAGAGGCAGTCAGGTACCCCACTTGGGAGTGGGGGCTGTGCAGAACTGCCGCCTGGGCCCCCAGGGTGCGCAGACCTGCGACCCACCAGCAGAACAGGTCTAGAGGCCTGCCAGCGTGGTAGACACGTCACACCAATTGGAGTGGGGAATCGAGCAGAACGGCCGCCCACATCTGGATCAGGACCAACGACCCGAGGGCGTGGTAGTTACGTCACCACAATTGGAGTGGGGGCACAGCAGAGCCGTCACCCGCGCCCACAGGGGGGGGCAGACCTGCGACCAACCAGCGTGGTAGACAGACCACCCTAATTAGAGGAGGAGCACAGCCACTACTCACCCTGCAAGGGAGACTTCCCAACTATACAAGAGCAATATAAATAAATAGGGGGTAAATTTCAAAAACACAACAGTTTCACCAAGCAGAAAGAAATGCGAGCAGTATGAAAAGACAAGGAAAGAAAGGACCACAAGCAATGCAGGTCAACTCAACTTTAGAAGAGGTAAGAGCTGCAACAGATGGAATGTCAGATAAAGAGTTCAGGATATACATGCTTCAGATGATCTGGAGTCTCAAGGAAGACATGAGACAGCAAAATCAGACAATGAAAGATCACATTGACAAGGAGCTACATAAACAAATCCAGGAAGTAAAAGATCAATTTCACAGAGAGATAGAGGTAATAAAAAACAAACAAACAGAAATCCTAGAAATGCAGGAAGCAATAAACCAACTTAAAAACTCAATTGAGAATACTACCAGCAGAGTAGGTCACTTATAAGATAGAACATCAGACAATGAAGACAAAGTATTTCAACTTGAAAAGAACATAGACAGCTCAGCAAGTCTGCTAAGAAACCATGAGCAGAACATCCAAGAATTATGGGATAATATTAAAAGACCAAAATTAAGAGTCATTGGGATACAGGAAGGCACAGAGCTCCAAACCAAAGGAATAAACAATCTATTCAGTGAAATAATACGAGAAAAATTCCCAGACTTGAAGAATCAGAGCTGAAATTAATGAAATCGAAACAAAAGAAACAATTGAAAAAATTGACAAAACTAAAAGTTGGCTCTTTGAAAACATAAATAAAATCGACAGACCCTTAGCCATGCTAACAAAGAGAAGAAGAGAGAGAACCCAAATTACTAGCATACGGGATGAAAAACAGACACTCCAGAAATACAGAAGATAATCAGAAATTATTTTGAATCCTTATACTCCAATAAAATAGAAGATAGTGAAGGCATAGATAAATTTCTTAAGTCTTATGATCTGCCCAGATTTGAGTCAGGAGGATATAGACAACCTAAACAGACCAATAACAATAGAGGAAATAGAAGAAACCATCAAAAGACTACCAACTAAGAAAAGCCCAGGACCGGATGGGTATACAGCAGAGTTTTACAAAACCTTTAAAGAGGAACTAACACCAATACTTTTCAAGCTATTTCAGGAAATAGAAAAAGAGGGAGAACTTCCAAATACATTCTACGAGGCCAACATCACCCTGATGCCCAAACCAGACAAAGACACTTCAAAGAAAGAAAACTACAGACCAATATCTCTAATGAACCTAGATGCAAAAATCCTCAATAAAATTCTGGCGAATCGGATTCAAAAACATATCAAAAAAATTATACACCATGATCAAGTAGGATTCATCCCTGGGATGCAAGGCTGGTTCAATATATGGAAATCAATAAATGTGATTCACCACATCAATAGACTTAAAAATAAGAACCATATGATCATCTCGATAGATGCAGAAAAAGCATTTGACAAAGTACAGCATACCTTTATGTTTAAAACTCTAGAAAAATTAGGGATAACAGGATCATACCTCAACATTGTAAAAGCAATCTATGATAAGCCACAGGCCAGCATCATTCTGAATGGAGAAAAATTGAAGGCATTCCCTCTAAGATCTGGTACAAGACAGGGATGCCCTCTCTCACCACTTCTGTTCAACATAGTCCTCGAAACACTGGCCAGAGCAATTAGACAGACGAAAGAAATTAAAGGCATAAAAATAGGAAAAGAAGAACTTAAATTATCACTATTTACAGATGACATGATTCTTTACCTAGCAGACCCAAAAGGGTCTACAAAGAAACTATTAGAGCTAATAAATGAATTCAGCAAAGTGGCAGGGTATAAGATCAACACGCATAAATCAAATGCATTCCTGTATATCAGCGACAAATCCTCTGAAACGGAAATGAGGACAACTACTTCATTCACAATATTCCCCCAAAAAATAAAATACTTGGGAATCAACCTAACAAAAGAGGTGAAAGACTTATACAATGAAAACTACAGAATCCTAAAGAGAGATATTGAAGAACACCTTAGAAGATGGAAAAATATACCCTGTTCATGGATAGGCCGAACTAACATCATCAAAATGGCAATATTACCAAAAGTCCTCTATAAGTTCAATGCAATGCCAATCAAAATCCCAACAGCATTTCTTGTAGAATTAGATAAAACAATCATGAAATTCATATGGAATAATAAAAGACCCAGAATAGCAAAAACAATGCTAAGCAGGAAGTGTGAATCAGGCGGTATAGCGATACCAGACTTCAAACTATACTACAGAACAATAGTAACAAAAACAGCATGGTACTGGTACCAAAACAGGCGGGTGGACCAATGGTACAGAATAGAGGACACAGAAACCAATCCACAAAACTACAACTATCTTATATTTGATAAAGGGGCTAAAAGCATGCAATAGAGGAAGGATAGCATCTTCAACAAATGGTGCTGGGAAAACTGGAAATCCATTTGCATCAAAATGAATCTGAATCCCTTTCTCTCGCCATGCACAAAAGTTAACTCAAAATGGATCAAGGAGCTTGATATCAAATCAGAGACACGGCATCTGATAGAAGAAAAAGTTGGCTATGATCTTCATACTGTGGGGTCGGGCTCCAAATTCCTCAATAGGACACCCGTAGCACAAGAGTTAACAACTAGAATCAACAAATGGGACTTACTCAAACTGAAAAGTTTTTTCTCAGCAAAAGAAACAATAAGAGAGATAAACAGAGAGCCTACATCCTGGGAACAAATCTTTACTCCACACACTTCAGATAGAGCCCTAATATCCAGAGTATACAAAGAACTCAAAAAATTAGACAGTAAGATAATAAATAACCCAATCAATAAATGGGCCAAGGACCTGAACAGACACTTCTCAGAGGAGGACATACAATCAATCAATAAGTACATGAAAAAATGCTCACCATCGCTAGCAGTCAGAGAAATGCAAATCAAAACCACCCTAAGATACCATCTCACTCCAGTAAGATTGGCAGCCATCATGAAGTCCAACAACAACAAGTGCTGGAGAGGATGCGGGGAAAAGGGTACACTTGTTCATTGTTGGTGGGACTGCAAATTATTGCAGCCAATTTGGAAAGCAGTATGGAGATTTCTTGGAAAGCTGGGAATGGAACCACCATTTGACCCAGCTATTCCCTTCTCGGTCTATTCCCTAAAGACCTAATAAGAGCATGCTACAGGGACACTGCTACATCGATGTTCATAGCAGCACAATTCACAATAGCAAGATTGTGGAACCAACCTAGATGCCCTTCAATAGATGAATGGATAAAAAAAAATGTGGCATTTATACACAATGGAGTATTACTCTGCATTAAAAAATGACAAAATCATAGAATTTGGAGGGAAATGGATGGCATTAGAGCAGATTATGCTAAGTGAAGCTAGCCAATCTTTAAAAAACAAATGCCAAATGACTTCTTTGATATAAGGACAGGGTAGGGACGAAGAGCTTGAGAAGAAGATTAACATTAAACAGGGATGAGAGGTGGGAGGGAAAGGGAGTGAGAAGGGAAATCGCATGGAAATGTAAGGTGATCCTCAGGGTTATACAAAATTACATATAAGAGGAAAGGAGGGGTAAAACAAGATGTAAATACAAGTGGAAGAAATGATTTACAGTAGAGGGGGTAGAGAGAGAAAAGGGGAGGGGAGGGGATGGGAGGGGAGGGGGGATAGTAGAGAATAGGATAGACAACAGAATACATCAGTCACTAGAACGGCAATATGTAAATCAATGGAAGGGTAACTGATGTGATACAGCAATCTGTATACGGGGTAAAATTGGGAGTTCATAACCCACTTGAATCAAACTGTGAAATATGATATATTAAGAACTATGTAATGTTTTGAATGACCAACAATAAAAAAATAAAATAGTTTAACTTGAATTAAGTAAAATATAAATACTTTTTAAGAAACAAAGCAATAAGGAAAAAGGAATCAGTATACTTGCTAGAATTTTAGGATTAGAATATACTTGTTAGAATTTTAGGATTCTATCTAGTTTTTAGAACCATTTTCTCTTAAAGATAAAATTAACTTATGTGAATTTTAGAATAAATGTTTGCTTTATAATTTACAGGTAGTAACTGTAAAGTGAATTATAACAATCATTCTGCTTTCTTCTACAGATTGTAGTGGAGGAATTCCTAGAAGATATAAATAACATCCTGAATTCGGGTGAAGTGCCTAATCTATTTGAAAAGGATGAATTGGAGCAGGTGTTAGCAGCCACCAGGCCAAAAGCAAAAGAAGTTGGAATTTCCGAGGGGAACAGAGATGAAGTAGGACATGCCTGAATAATTCCATGGCTTTCTAAACAAAAAGTTGTCTTAAACTTTTATTTAACAATCTCTAAGTCCCCTTAACGGATCCATGAATGAAATTTCTTCAGTATAGTTAGCTCGCTTTGTAATTCTGCATTTTATTTTCTATGTCTAAAGTGTGGGTTCATCAGCCTTCCAGAAAAGTGATGGAAGCAGAAAGTAAAAACCCTCCGGCCCTACAGAGATCATAGACTTGTCCAAACTGGACAGTTTCCCTTATTCTCCTTTAAGTCCAAGTTTATTTCTCACACCTGCAGTGTCCTTCCTGAGAAGGGCTGGTGGGAAGTTCTAGTACTTTTGATCCCCTTGTGTATCAGAATGTTATGCACAACTGAAATATAAATATGTTTTCTCTCACTTTCTCAGGAACAACGTAGCTACCATTCATCTCCATTTCTTCAATACTGTGATTTCATTTATCTACCCCAATCTTTTTCTTTCTTCTTGGGTCTTCATCTTTTTGGCTATTCTTTCTCCTCACATATACCAATGAGGATAACCTAAATAACATCCAGAACCCTACTTGAAATGAAGTCTGCAAAAGGTCATTTTTAATCTTTCCAACTGTAAGTCATTCATTCAATCAAGAAATATCTGTTGGACAACTTCTCTAGTTGGAATGGATGTTCAACACAGTATTTCACATATCTACTGTGCTAGCATTTTTATTCAATAATGCACTAGCCTCAGACGGATTAGCCAACACTTATTTTCATCCTTATTTTAAATTGAAAACTATTGTTGCTTTTGTCAGGTGTTTCAGTACTTTATCAGCAGAGTTCGTCAAAAACTGCACATTGTTCTCTGCATGAGCCCAGTTGGAGAGGCGTTTCGGTCCCGATGCCGGATGTTCCCTTCTCTTGTGAACTGCTGTACGATTGACTGGTTTGTCCAGGTTGGTGACTCAGTAGGACAGCTCTTTAAGAAGAGATTTTAGAGAAGTAATGTGTTGAAAATAACTCACAGTACTTGAATCAACTTTAAAAGCTAATACAAGGGATAACAATGACAATCATCCAAAGACAAAACAGAACTTATGAAGAAAGAGGAGATCTTGAGTTTAGCAGTACAGAAGTTATCAGTGATCTTGACGAGCTGTTTCAATGGATGATCGGGGAGAGGGTTCAAAAGAGAAGGGGAGAGGAATCAGAGACAGTGATACTAGACAACAACTTCAACTTCAAGAAGTTTTGTGGAAATGAAAGCAGAGAAATGAGGGTGAGACAGGGGCTTATGAGATCAAGAATGAAGTCTTTTTGAGTGAGAAATATAAGCAGCATGTGTGTGTGATGAAGGTGAAAATGTTCTAGAAAAACAGAAATATATTGATGATGTAGTATACAACACTAAATGTGTGGATCCAATATCCTTTAGTAAATAACTGAATCCATCAATTAAGAGGCTGACTTGGGCAGAAAGCATAAACAGCTTCCCCTGAGTATTAGGACAAGGGGTACAGACCCAGGTGGCAGAAGACACAGGGGTAAGGGCTCACTGAATTTGTTTGCCTTATTTCTTTTGCTTTTTTTGATGAGGGAAAACAAAGTCATAAATTGAGGATAAAGAAGAAAAAGGAAGTGAGCAGTCTAAGAAAGTTAAGTAGGATATGGAATACTTAAGAGAGTACAAAACCAAAGTGTTAGAAAATGTGGAAGAAATTTTGGGCTGCATTAAGGAGTTAGTTGTAAATTTTAAGTGCAGCACATCAAACATGACTGTGTTTTGTTTTGTTTCCTTTTGTTTTGTTTTCTTTTGTTTTGCTTTGTAGTCAGCTACACCTGCTCAGTTTCAGGCATGGAATAACAGAGAGTTGGGTTTTACTAGGGTTCAGGCAAGATCAAGAATTAAGAAAAAAGCAAAGGAGTTAAGATGTATGCAGGATCATGACTACAATGATGGTCCTGACATCACAACTGTATAATAGAGTGAGGTAATGAGGTCCTCATAACAGATGATTCTGTTTATGGAATTCTAAAACTACACAGTCATTCATTCATTCAAGAAATATCTGTTGGACGACTTCTCTATGTCTGGCACTGTCCTAGGAACATACTGGTCAGCAAATGCAGATTTGGGCCCCCCTCTAATGAACAGAGAGAGCCATTTTAGTTTATTAAGCACCAGAAACATGTATAAGAGATAACTTGGTGAAAGGAGGGACTAGACAAGGAAAAATTCCAGAGAAATCGTTTTCTCACTTGTTGCTCTGCATGTTGTTGAAATGCCCAACAGATTTTCCAGATTGCTTCTTTATTTACAGTGGCCCAGAGAAGCGCTTCTTTCTGTGTCAAAGACATTTTTCTCAACTGTTGACACTGGAAATGACGAACTGAAAGAAAAGCTTTCCCTCATGTGTGTCAATGTTCACTTGAGTGTCTCCCAAACAGCAGACCGCTATTACACTGAGCTCCGCCGGCGGTACTACACAACACCCACTTCCTACCTGGAGCTCATCAATCTCTACCTGACTATGTTGACTGAGAAAAAGAAGCAGTTAATTTCAGTATGTTTCAGTCCATTAATTTTGTGGGGGTTTTTTGCTCAAACTGAAAACTTTAGGAGTGAGTGGATGATCTGTGTACCTGTGTAGAGCCCTTTTCATCCAGTCCTGTGACCTTGACAACCTGAAATGTGGCCAAAAAAGGGTCTTGTGCTCTCAGTCCAAGGGCTCCCTATTCCTGGATATTTATATTTTCCTTCTATCATTTACATAAGTATCCTTGACTCAATAGAATGACAGGGACATAGTAATAGCATTAAAGTTAAGCCGAGATCTGGTCATCTCTGCGGTATTTAATATGGAAGGAAACTTTGTTTTAAGCAATCAAGATAAGGTTTTAATTGTCTAACATGTGCCAAGGACTTGAGTGTCTGCCAAACTACATATAACTTTTGCTGTTGAGCATGTTATACAATTTCTTTAAGGTTTAGTAGGAAATAAGTTTTAAAATATCTAAATATCCCTCTTGAATTTCTCTGGAATTTAAATAAGATATTGTTCATGACGTTCTTAGACATGATCAAAGATATATGAGGTGCTCAAAAAATAGTGGCTGACATTAGCAACATTATCTGACCATTAACATGGTCTAAAATATTCAATGTTTAAACACAGTAAAAATGGAAGCATTTCCCAATAGATATTTAAAGTGTTTTTCAAATTATTTTTACGTCATAAAATAAATGCATGCTCTTGTAAAATAACTTGACAGGTATTTTTGAAAACTGTCTATTTGAACCAATCTTTCTGACTCATTTTCAAAAAATGGTTCTTCCCAGGTGTCTCCTCTACCACATCCTACTCTTTTGGTACAAGTCAAAATTTTTCACTCCTGGGGAATAAGATTCAGATATAGAAACTAGAGTTAGGTGTCCAGGACCTTGTTTCCTTGGGGTCTCAACCCTGCTGAGAGTAAACAAACTCCCAGGCCTCTGGGGATCCCTGCCTGAACTTACACCTCACTCATTCAACATGCTACCATGAGGAATGAAGATAATGCAGTGTGATCACTGCCCTCAGTGAGTCACAGTCCAGTGATGTGATGTCCCTCAGCTGTAACCAGGGGACATGTATCCACACACATTGTGGAAAATGGCATGGCCATTTCCTAGAGTTCTGTTACCTGAAGACTTTGCAAATTGCAAAAATTTTACAACTTGAAGTATTACAAACTGATGTATTAATTCTGTAGCTATAAAATTAATTTATGAGTAACAGAGGCCAGTAAAACCTGTGATTTATAATGCTCATTATAATAGAAATTTTTGTTGTCATTTAGGCAAGAGATCGGGTGAAGAATGGTCTCACGAAGCTACTACAAACAAATGTACTGGTAGATAATATGAAATTAGAACTTTCAGCTCTAGAACCTGTGCTTTTGAAAAAATCACAAGATGTTGAAACCCTGATGGAAAAATTGGCAGTGGATCAAGAAAGTGCCGATCAGGTATGATATATTACCTAACAATGTAGGTGAGGTAATATATCATTTATATAGAGTGACCCATGAGCAGATTATTTTATTATATATTATTCAAATATTAGGTGTAATTTAAATAAATAGTTTTGGCAATACTATTTTTTCTAGAAATTTAGCAATGTTTTTAAGCTATAAACAATCTCTCTTTACCAAATCAGCCTAGTTCTGTCCCAGAGAATTGGTTGTAGTTCACTGAGTGGGGAAGAGAGAGTTCTGAGAAAAATACCACCAACATATATAAGTCAACTCTCCTAGAAGGAACTACTTATAATATAAAAATTTGATCTCTTTAATTCTGTCAATGTGGTACATGGTGAACACAGAACATCAAATGCAATCTAGTTAATTCCTTTTCATCTTTAATCTAATCCAAAGGGTAAATACAGCTTATTATTGACTTTGTTTTAAAGCTCTGAAATTCAACAGGGCTTGGTGGCACATGCCTAAATCCCAGAGACTCAGGAAGGTAAGACAGAAGGATCATAAGTTTGAGGACAGCCTGGGAAACTTAGGGAGATCTTGTCTCAAAACTAAGGGGAAAAAAAGATCTAGGGATATATATCAGTGGTAAAGCACCCCTAAGTGCAATACACAGAAGCAAAATAAATAAACAAAAAAATAAAATATTGGAATTCAAATGCAGATTGGATATCCTTTATCCCAAGTGGTTGGGGCCAGAAACAATTTGAATTTTGGATTTTTACATATTTTGGTATATTTACATATACATAATGAGATATCATGGGGATGGGACCCAAGTATAATCACAAAATTCATCTGTGTTTTATATACCCCTTATAGCACATAATTTTATATAATCTTTTATTGTGCCTACATTTTGCTTGTGGTCTATCAGATAAGGTCAGTTGTGGAATTTTCCACTTGTGGCATCATATTGGTGCTCAAACGTTTCAGATTTTGGAACATTTCAGATTTTGGATTTTTTGATTAGGGATGCTCAATGTGTAATGAGACCACCTAAGCAGTCACATTTCAATGGTTAGGTCCGAAACATTGTGCGAGAAGATGAAGCAATAGCAAAAGTGAAAGCTCAAGAAACCCAAGCAATAGCTGATGATGCTCAGAGAGACCTCGAAGAAGCATTGCCTGCTCTTGACGCTGCCAATAGAGCACTGGATTCCTTAGATAAAGCAGATATAGCTGAAATCAGGGTTTTTACAAAGCCCCCAGATATGGTCATGACTGTAATGGAAGCAATCTCCATTCTCTTGAATGCCAAGTGAGTAATACAAAAGCTTGAATTATTAGATTATCTGGTGGTATTTCTTTACTATTTTTCTCCATTTTCATATTTTTATATATGTATGTTGATTCTCTTCTCTAACCTCTCATTAATTTGATTGGCCATTCAACAAATTGATTCACCAATGTTTCCAACATTTATTTTGTAATATATTATAGAAGATAAAATTATGGGTTTTTTCACTATAAGATGCAGACAATTTAATGGAGAGATACAAGCTGATCTTTTGGGAGATGATGCACACATTTTGTGCCTGTAAAGAGAGCTCAGGCACTTATGATGCTTGTGAAATAGGGTTGAGGCTAAGTAAAAAGGCAGTGATCACATCATGAGAAATCTTGTATGCTACACCAAGCAATCCAAATTTCATCTTAAAGATGTGGTTTTCAAATTTTCTTCAGTAATACAATCCTTTTTTCAATACAAATTATGTAAAACGAGCAAAGCACCAGAAATACCCCTTAACCACCAGGCCTCCCTATAGACCCTCAGGTTGGCACAATGGTAGGTCCCAGGGATCTCTGCAGAGAAGAGATAGAGAGTGCCCATGTGCAGAGGGAACTGAGAACCATTGAACATTTTTTACTTAATCAGATTTTCACAGTATAAAGACCAGTATGGCAAAAGTTCTAAAGGGCAAGGTTGACCAAGAGACCTAAGTCCCAGTTAGAAGGGCATTATTTTTGTCAGCCTACCAAGAGATTTTAAGGTTTACAACTAGGCAAAGGAGATTAAGTGTGAATTCCACTCTATTATTTTATAATTCTTTCTCTACCAAATCTGAGTTGTATGGGGTGATGCATGGAACTACCAACTTCTGGGATTACAATACTGAGATTAAAACTACCGATCTGTTGGGATGATACTGTAATGTTCACAGAGGAATACATCTCTTTTGTTCTTATATTACTTGATTATAATGTTGTTAATCTGTTATTTTTTTTTTTAGGCCTGATTGGCCCACAGCAAAGCAACTTCTTGGCGAATCTAACTTTCTAAGAAGGCTTTTAGAATATGATAAGGAAAACATAAAGCCTCAAATAATAGCAAAGCTTCAAAAGTATATTAATAATCCTGATTTTCTTCCTGAAAAAGTAGAGAAAGTATCCAAAGCATGTAAATCCATGTGCATGTGGGTAAGAGCGATGGATTTGTACTTTCGAGTAGTCAAGGAAGTGGAACCAAAGAGACAAAAACTCCGTGCTGCCCAGGTATGTTATCCATATTATGATGTTTTGGAGTCTTAAAGGCCATCATCATCAATCATCCAAGCTCTCCGTATACTGCCACTTTGATGCTTGGCAATATAGATAGTGACAACACTTGAAAAACCAGCTTTTGTTTCAAATAATAGCTGGCAGGTTTTTTTTTTTTAAGTTTTCTCTAAAGTCATCCTTCTTTTAGTATTAAAGAAAAGTAAGTCCTTAGTATAACTCATCTGAAACAAAGAGAAATTATGTTTATGATATTTTTGAGGTACCTCTATCATCTGATGATCTACATTTCTATTTGCTAAATACCCCCACACCTGATGGTGTTATCTGAGATTTTAGAACCAGCTTAATTCACAATCATGTGTGAGGTCCTTAGTCTTCCCAAGAATAAAGAATGATCATTTAGAGGAGCAGATTACCAAAATAATGGTGAATAGAGAGCAGGAATAAGCAAAAATTTTCTATGAAAATCCAGATATTTGAGAATTGAATTGGAGCAAACTATGTTATATGCATTTATGAATATGTCAAAATTAATGTATTCATAAGTTATATTGTTATATATAACTATAATGAACTAATAGGAACTTTTTTAAAAGATCAAAATAGTAAGTATTTCAATTTGTGGGCTAAATATTTTAATTTGTGGGCTAAATATTTCAATTTTATTGTGGACTACATGATCTCTGTTACAAGTACTCAACTCTGTTGTTGCCCAGAGAAACAGCCATTAGCAATACATATAACAATAAGTATGGCTATGTTCCAATATAACTTTATTTATGGACAACAGAATTCCAATTTTATATAATATCACATGTAAAAAATACTTTGTGTTTATTTCCAATTATTACAAAATATAATAATCATTCATAGTTCATAGGCTGTACAAAAGCAAGCATCAATGGAGAGGTGGCCTGCAGGCCATAAGTTCACTACCCCCTGACACAGAGAACTAGTAAGGAAAAATTAGTTTTCATTATTCTAAGAATATTTATTTTATCATTTAAAATTAATATCCATTGTAGTAATTTATTCATCTCATATGCTTGGCACAGCTGTTTCTCTATTCCTTTTATGACTTATTTTGTTGGACTTTTTGTTTGGTCTAGATTGGTTCTGTTCTTGTATTTTACTCAGTAAATGTTTTAACTTTGTACAATATATTAAAATATTTACAAACATGAAAAAGGGAACATAAAAAAATCTTTATTATATAAATGGGCAAATTCAGCCTTCTTTGTGGGTCTATTTGTAAATATTTGCTTGATTTTTACTAGGCTGAACTTGATGTTACAATAGCTACCCTAAAAGAAAAGCAAGCATTACTAAGACAAGTGGAGGATCAAATACGAGCCTTACAAGATGAATATGACAAAGGTGTGAATGAAAAAGAAAGTTTGGGTAAGTAACTCATAAAATTTGCTTTGTTATAAATGTCTGATTTTTAAAAGTTTGAAAATTTTCAGGCAATCTGATATTGGCTTTTATTCAACATGTAGAATACATTTGGACTTCTTTCATTAGCTTCCTAGTATAAAATGAGAAAAACGGCATATATTGTATGTATTCAACATCTTATATCTGAACATAGCTTCTTGGAGTATATTGCATTAAAACTCAGAGCAACAGATAAATTTTATCTACAAAATAAATGCTACAAGGCACTGAGAACACACAAAGATTATAGGGCAAAGAGAAAGCCATCTTCAGTTAGAGTAGTGTAGCATTAAAAAGAGCTCTTGAAATGGAAAAATTAAACTTTGACTTGGTTCTGAAATAGGAAATAATATTGAATTGGTGTGATACTTGTTAGCAATATATTGCTATAATTAGCTAAATAAGGCTAATTATGCTACAAACAAAAGCAAGTATATAAACTTTTAATAGTTTACTAAAATATTGAATAATCTAAGGTTCTTAATATTTTCTAGCAAAGAATATGGCCCTGACAAAAGCACGCCTGTTACGTGCTGGAAAGCTGACAGCTGCATTAGGAGATGAACAGGTTCGATGGGAAGAAAGCATAGAGAAATTTCAGGAGGAGATATCGAACATCATTGGGAACGTGTTTATAGCGGCGGCTTGTGTGGCTTATTATGGGGCTTTCACAGCCCAGTTCAGGCAATCAGTGAGTAAACCTCCTGTCTGAAAAGAGTAGTGAGAAGCATCTGAAACTGGGTGGGTACAGAGAAGCATTCATTTTTCTGAGGTCAGATGGAGGTTCTCTACTATGGAGTTCACCAGAGTGGAAATGTACATGTCCCACAGGATGGATCCCTCTTTCCCATTGGTCCACCCTTAGGCTTTCTTAACATGTTTCTTCCTTTCCTTCTCCAGTCTTAGAAAGTTCTTTATCACTTATGCAGCATAAGAACCTGGGGGAAGTGAATGAGACAGTAAGTCCCTAAACTTTTTTGTCAGAACTAGCATGTAAAATCAACCAGGATACAATGTCCTGCTCCGGAGGACTGGGAAATGGTGGGGAGCAGGATTAATTTGAGGTTTCTTGGGCTTTCATCTTTATGAAAAACTTATTATTTATCAGGGAATAAAATCCCCATCTATATGTACTTTTCAGGAAAAAAAATATTGGGAAGGATTTTATAATTATTTTTATGAAATACTTCCAGTTGCACCCACAATCATTATGACAACCCTGAACTTTTCCACATGCTTCCATATTTTCTAAAGAGAGGCAATACAACCCTGGTTGAAAATTACTGTAACAACCCAGGCATTTACATGTGAGAAAACTGAGGTCCAAACAGAGGGAGTAAAATACCAAGGGCATAGTTAATTATTTAGTTCTAGCACCAGGTCTCCTGATTTTTAGTCCATTTTGTGGGGAGGAGAGTGTCCCATCCTGTTTCCAAGATGTCTGTGGAGACTGGTAGGGCCTACCTGTTCCAGCCACTGCATGTTAGACAGCTTTTCATCACTGTAACCAAAGTATCCATGAAAGAACACCTTAGAGGAGAAAAGTTTATTTTGGACTCAGTTTCAGAGATTTAGTTCTTGATCAGCCAGCTCCATTGCTCTGTGTCCAAGGTGAGGCAAAACATTATGGCAGAAAGGCATGGTGGAGGAAAGTTGCTCAGCTCATGGCAGCCAGGAAAAAGAGAGAGAACATAGGGAGCCAGGGACAGAATACAATCCCTAAGGCTCACCCCCAGGTGACCCTATTTCCTCCACCCATGCCTCATTTGCCTACAAGTACCACCTAATAATCCATTAAAATTATTAAGAGATCAAATAGATCCACTGATTAGGTTACAGTTCTTGTAATCTAATCATTTCACCTCTAAACATTGCTAAAATAGATACCATATTTCCAGTACATGAGTTACTGGGGGGCCACTTCATATCCAAACCATAACATATTGGTTTCCTCTGCCCTTCATATTTTGTGTGTGTCATAGTTTACTTAGTATTCCTGATTATACATGTAAATTTTCCTCCCTTTTCAGCTTATAGAGTGTTGGATCCAGGACTGCCAGTCTCTGGACATCCCAATTGATCCTTCCTTCAGTCTCATTAACATACTTGGAGATCCCTATGAAATACGGCAATGGAACGCTGATGGGCTGCCACGAGACATGATATCAACAGAAAATGGCATTTTGGTTACTCACGGGAGACGGTGGCCTTTGATGATTGATCCCCAAGATCAGGTATGTAACAAATGCTTGAGATTAAAAAGTAGCCATTTAGCTCTGTTTAATATTGATCTATCTATTAAAAATTATAAAAGTAGACTTTAACATATTTATAAGATCATGGAAATTTAGACCTGAAGGAGAGTTTGGAGCTCTTTCAGTGTGGGTTCCTCATCTTATGGACATAGAAAGTAAGTGTTCTCTATTCTTGATTTTAACTGGTTAAGTTTAGAGGATTGGCCATTAGTTTTTTGTTTTCTATGGGAATAGAAATTGACAGAAACTCATTCCATGAAGGTCTGCAAGGTCTAAGGAATCAAAATGAATTCAAGGAATGATAGGATTTAGAGCAAGTCTGACCAGAATTTTTATAGTCCCATTATCTGTGTTCCTAAATCCACAGATCAGATAATACTAATCAGGGTTCAGAAAAGGGAGCCATTGTAAAAGCAAGAAAGAAACTTGAATACTAAGATAAGTATGGGCTTTTTTCTGGATGGCTCTTTTCTGAATTTGTTTTAATTTGGGCTTGATACGTGTTTTTATTGGGGAAAGGAGTTTTTTTTCTTTTTAAAATGTTTTCAATGTTTCTAGATTGAAAAAAAATTCTAAACTTTATTCTACAACTTTCACTTTCTAGTCATGTATTCTACTCTAAAGCAAATGCTCTGCTCTGTGCTTTCTCATACAGGCAAACCGTTGGATAAGAAACAAGGAAAACAAAAGTGGTTTAAAGATCATTAAGCTTACAGATAGTAATTTCTTACGAATTCTTGAAAATTCCATCCGACTTGGCTTACCTGTCTTACTGGAAGAGGTTTGCTTTTCACATTTCTCATGTTAGTTCTAACTTTTATAGGCCACATCCACATCATGATAAAGACACCAGTCAACTGTCTTTTCAAATTGTCAAACCAGTTGCTTTGTTCCTTAAATGGTACTTTTTCTAGGAGGAAGAATCAGTTGGTTGAATGAATTTTCTGCTTCAGTCATTGTTTTGAAGTTAAGAGGGATAGCCTCTGTTTTCTGACACTGCTCATTCTTAGACCTCATTGTGTACCTTAAAGGTTAGAAAAATTCAAAGCAGCAGTGCCCCCAGGAACCACTGTCTACATACACAAATGATATAAAGTCATAAGACATGCTAGTAAGTGTAAACATTATTTTCTATGTGGGATACGCATCAAAATTAGATTAAGTTATGAGTATTAAGAGTAACTATTGTTTAAAAGTGGGAATTGTTGAGTCTATATGTTCCATTTCTTCAGATACCACTCAGAGAACAGATATTTTTCACATTGTTCACTCAATCAATAATCATTTGAGAACAAATGGCAAATAATATAGATGTGGTTTCTGTCCTCGATTACTTAGAATCTAGTTGAGGATAGGCAGAAAACAGAGGAAAAAGTATATGAGATAGAAAATAAGAGAGTGGAGGAGAAAAAGAATTTGTAATAAGGGCTTTGAAGGAACAAGCAGGGTGTGGACATGGCCAGTAAGAAGAGTCATTAGGAGCCTGACTTAGATGCATAGCTACAGGGGATGAGATTTAAGGTCTAACCTCTGTGATGAGCTCAACTATCTGAGGAGCTCAGTGAGAAGGGCTTCTCAGGAAAGGGGTCAGCAAATAAAAAGCCATAGGCACAAAGAGATGGCTAATGACTGTGTATTATCCTTAATTTATCATTCCATTTTTATAAGAGGAGAATTAGTAAGCAAACACATGGGCTGTGAGCCATTTAGCTGTACCAAAAAGTATCTCAGAAAATCAGAAAATTCAGGAAAGAGCACTACCTGGGGCAACTTGGCTGCAACCTTTGCATGGTGACTAGTAATAATAATATGTAATCACCCACTAACTAATTCACTATTTCACTAATTAACATGTGCACTACTTTCCAGACTTGGTTCTTAAGTGTTTTAACTTACTAATCCTCCCTGCAAACTTACGAAGTAGTTGCTATTATTATCCCATGTTACCAGTGAGGACACTGAGACATTAAAAAGGTCAAACTGAACTGCCGTGCCACCTAGAAAATTCATAGCACGTTACAATACTCCCCACTCAAGCCATAAATAGCACAAGGGCCTTGTTGTAGCCAAGCTTTGGCATTTAGCAACACAGAAAACGTTTTGTAATGGATTCCAGATCCTCCTTCAAACTCAGAAGTCACAGAAGAGAGTGAGGGGTCTGACAAACTTTGGCACAGTTACCTTAGTCCCAAGCTGAATTCTGGAACCCAGGTTTAGTTTGTGACTCAAGAGGTCTTGAGGGACTTTTCTCACTCAGCAGTGGACAGAAGTCCTTCTATAATGTTCTGCCCCTAGAAAGGAGAGTATTTTAACTACAAATATAATGAATACTCTAAGGAGTTAGGCCCCTTCAGGAACAGGACACTCTAACTGGACCTTCCCTCTCTCTGGGTCTTGGGGTCATTAGCATTATACATCTAGCTGATTTCTACATTTGTTAGGGTGGTGTTTGCAAACTTGGTCTCCATCCATTCATGGGTATGAAAGAAAGTTTATCTCGATCACCAGTTATTAATAAAATATAACAGAATATTTATAACAAAATTTTATCATGGATAAGAATAAGTAAGAGTTAATGTGTGTAGTACGATGTCACAATGTGAAATGATTTGTTAGAATGTATTATGAGAAGGAGGCCAAACCTCACTAAGGGGTCCTTCTTTTTGCTTGTGGAGGTTGTAAGCTATTGGAGAAAAATTAAAGACTAGAATAATTAGTGAGTAACAAAAGACACAATCAGAAAAAATAGTTTTAAAGAAAGTTTGGAGTACCTGATCGGCCCAGCCCACACAGAAGCTAGAGCTTAACAATTAGAAAATGACCTTTGTGGTTTATTTAAGGGGATACATCAAAGGCAGAGATAAGGTTTCAGGTTTTAGGAATGGAGTCTTGCTTCATGATGTCTTGAAATCAACAGGTTGATTGGCATCTTGTTAGGTCATACCCATCTCAGAGAGGTTGTGTGGCTGGTTGGCTGTAGTAGGTCACCCCATTTCTAGTACTGTGTGGGACCTTTGGCAGAGCTGGGTGAGAGTTCACATGTATTTGGGCCATCTTGTAGCATCTTATAGCCACTTTAAGTTCTCAGATAGCAGACTTTCCCACTCAATAGCCTTCCATGCCAATCTGGTCCACACGTAGTCCACAGATGGCTCTTGACAATGAATTATAGTCAAATTTTGAAAACCATAGGGTCCTGGTATAAAAGTGACCCTGTAGGGTCCATGGGCAATTCTTGCATGCCTTAGTTCTAACCAACCATCATATTTGCTTTGAGGGATAAACAATATTGTGGCTAATAAATGAATCAAAGCTTAACTTGAGAGTCTATGGCAGTATGGTGTAGGGGTGCATCATGTAGAATAAGGTTTATTCAAAGTAAACTTGAAACCTATAGAATTTTGACAAGTTGATGCCATCCATTGTAAATGCTTGATTTTTGCATTGTTTTATTTCCATTTTAAAGCTCAAAGAAACCTTGGATCCATCTCTAGAACCTATTCTTTTGAAACAAACTTTCATCAGTGGTGGACGAGTACTCATTCGCCTTGGAGACTCAGATATTGATTATGACAGAAACTTCAGGTTCTATATGACAACCAAGATGCCAAATCCTCACTATCTGCCTGAGGTATGGACCTCTAGTCTGAAATTCTCACCCTAACTGGAATTATTGTGTGCAGTGAGTCTCTAAAGTTTGGTGGGTTTCTATCTTTTGGGAGGAAAACTAATAACCCTCTTTCTTTTCTCCCTCTTCCCTCTCCATTGCCCCCCTTCCATCCATGGCTCTCCTCTGGTTTCACTTCTGAGTCCTGATTCTAACTCCAGTCACCCTTCTCCTCTCGATCTAGTTGGGAATCAAGCCCCTGCCCACTGGGTCCCAGATGCACAGCACTGTGCTTTCTCCAACTCCCTTCCGGTCCACAGCTGCTCCTCATAAACTGTGGTCACCATTCATTCTAATCATTCTCCTCTCTCCTTCAGCAAAGACTATTTATGTCCCTATTATCCCTTGTTATTTGTGGATGATAAAGGAACCAGAGCTCAATTAAAAGTCCATGGCAGTGGCTGGCAGGGTTGGTGGGGATTCAGTGTTTAAGTGTGAAAGCCCACAGCATACACCCTCAAATAAAGTGGTGGTCTGCTTGAAAACTCGTAACAGGGTAGCATTAGAGAATCATGAGCCAGATGTCCAGTGTCTGTACTCAGAGATAAATAGGGGAGGAGCAGCTTCTTGTAATCTTCCTGATGCTTGTAGACTCTCAGGGATACTATGTGAGCCCCACTTCCATACATCCTTGAGCCACACAGCAAGCAGGAGAACCCTAATTCTAGAACTCTAGAACCAAAGGCATTTGCAAAAGAAATGAAGGCAAGTGGGACTCCACATTTCCCCTCCCACATGTGCTCTACCTGGCCACCTTACCCCAGGTGCCCTGAGTGCTACCCAGGTATGGGCACATTTTCACATTCTTCAGGTCTTCATAAGAAAGGGCCTTTACATAAGACCCCCCACAAATATTCTTGAACATACCATTCCAATAGTGTCATTTTTTTATCTTGATTATTGAATTTTCTCATAGCCTTGTGTCTTCACTAGATGTGGTCAAGTTGAATGAAACTGACACACTTCTAATGTGGAGAAGGATCATTAAAAGGCTACACGTCAGAGATCTCCTTGTCATCCTTGAGGAGATTAATTACACAACCACTACCAAGGCTCATGTCCCAAGTTCCATTTCAGAGCCTAGAAAAATGACCAGTGTGTTAACTTGCACTCTTTGATTTCTCATTCATTTAACTTTTGAGAGGGAGTGCTGCACACTAGACCCAACCCATCTCAGGATCCTCAATGTAATCAACTCTGAGATGGAGATAAAGCCACCTCAAATGTTTTAGATGGCTTTTTTTCTGCTGTAACCAAAAGACCTGGCAAGAATAAATTTAGAAGAGGAAAAGTTTATATGGGGGCTCATGGTTTGAGATGTCTCAGTCTATAGAAAGTCAACTCCATTGCTCTGGGCCCAAAGTGTGGCAGAACTTCATGGCAGAAGAGTGTGGTGGAAGAAAGCATCTCAGGACATGATACCAGGAAGCAGACAGAGAGTCCCACTCAACAAGGACAAAATATATATGCCAAAGGCACACCCGCCATGACCTACCTCCTCCACTCATACCCTACTGCCTATAGTTACCACCTAGTTAATCCCTACCAAGAGATTAATGCACTGATTAGTTTAAGACTCCCATAACTCAATCATTTCACCTCTGAACTTTCTTACATTATTTCACACATGAGCTTTTTGGAACACCTCATATTAAATCATAACCATGAAGGATTTATATTATATGTTAACTGCATGGCATTCAAACACTCTTATTGTATTTATTGGGTTTTGCTATTGATTTGTTCAAATGATGTAAGAATATTATGATAGCATTAATAACAATTTTCCATAAAAACATTGAGATAAAATATATAATGCTTGGTTTAACAAAGACACTATAAATTAATTACTATAATTAAATTATTTTACCTCATTTAGTCCTCACAACTCCCCTATGAATTGTTACTACTATTATATCAGTTTTTAAATATCAGGAACTAAAAGCTTAACACAGATAATGACTTGTCCAACATCAGACATTCACCCAAGTGTACAGCTAGAATTTGAACTCAAGCTGTTGATTTTAAAATTTGCTTCTAACCCTTTTCTAACTCATCTTTTCTTAAAACATCAAGTAGACTTCTGTAACTGTGAGGTTGCGGAACAAAAATGTTACTCATACCGGTGAGGAAAATCAGAATTTTGAAAGCCATGTTATGCTTGAGTGTGTAGGGGTGTGCCTGTGTGAACAATCAGAGTTGAAACACATTCACCATTATTTATTAATAATGATAAAGCAAGTACTTCTTGTTTTACTAGTCTTGCATTTAAGCATTTTTATGTACTCCATACTTCTCTTCCAGGTGTGTATTAAAGTTACCATCATCAATTTCACTGTAACCAAATCAGGTCTGGAGGATCAGTTGTTAAGGTAAAAAAGGAGTGTGGAAATTAGGGATGTCATGAGTTTCCTACTGTTTTTGTTTTAGAAATTTTAACAAAGAAAAAATTTTAACATGTAAAAAGCATCACACTTGACTCAATCAAAAAGATAAAAGTATATGGCCAAGTTCTTCATCACAGTTGCTTACAGTCACCAATCTTGTCAAATCTTCTCAAGATCATTCCTACGCATTGTTTAGGCAAGGCTGGCAGCCCAGCCTGCCTCTTTTTCTCACTAGGATCTCCAATCTTGACAAGTGAATGAATTCAGTTGTTCCATTGTTTCTAGACACTCACTGCTCCAAATCTGTGAAAAAGTTAGCACTCCAAATTTACTCATTTCCCTAGTCTCTTGATATTTTCCTAAATTGTTTCTACATTTGTCTACTTCACAAAAAATAAATATCCCTTCCTCAGTATATTCTGTATGTGATTAAATTCCCATATCCCAAAAATGAGGTTTTGAATTATTAATATTAATCTTTAGAATTAGCCAAGATATTCAGAAGGCAACATTTTTAAAATATTTATTAAAATAATAATGTTGATGTTTATTAAAACTAATTATATGTGTATACATATGCTATAATATACTTACATGTATATATACTTACATGTATATATATATATATATACACACACACACACACAGATATATACATATATATGGTCATACTGCACTTACCAACAAGGATACAACCTTGAGAGATATGTCATTAGGCAATTTTATTGTGAAAAAATAAAGCATAGTTGCACAAATACAGCTACAATACTAGGCAACTTAATCTTATGGGACTTTGTTATATATGTAGTTCATTGTAGACCAAACATTACAGCACACTGCATGACTGCATTTAACAAACACACACACACACACACACACACACACACACATATATGAATATGTGAATATATATTTGTGTGTGTGTGCATGTGTTCATTAACTCTAAAGGAAAATAAAATTTGGAACCATCTTCAAAACTATATATAATTTGGCTGGGCATGGTGGTACATGCCTATAATCCCAGAGACTTGGGAGGCTAAGGCAGGAGGATTGCAAGTTCAAAGCCAGCCTTAGCAATTTAGCGAGACCCTAGGCAACTCAGCGAGACCTCATCTCAAAACTTAATTTTTTTTTAAGGGCTGGGGAATGTGGCTTAGTGGTTAAGTGCCTCTGGGTTCAATTCCTAGTACCAAAAAAAAAAAAAACTGAGGCTGGGGACATAGCTCAGTTGTAGAGTGCTTGTCTAGCATACAAGGTTCCTGGTTAGATACCCAGCATTGCAAAACCCATATATACACATTCAAGTCAGGATTATTCTGTACTTGCACCTGCTATCACTAATAAGCTTAAGACTTATTTTCCTAGTTTCTTTTAGAAATTATTCTGCCAACTGATATCTTGCTTAACTTCTTGCTAATTAAAGGGTATCTCACCACATTTTATGCACATATTCTAAAGTCATGACTGAACATTTTACATACTACTTTATTCCTTTGAATAGCTAAGCTTAGCTGTGTGGCTATACTGTCAGACTGCCTGGGACAAGGAGAACTACCCTAATGAGAAAAAAGGCAATGCTTATATCAGTCATGGGGTACAGAGTGTCTCTGAAATTTCTCCCTGACCAACAGCATTGAAAAGGGAGGCTGACAGCCTGCAGCCTGTGTGAGGATGTAGCTCAGTTTGCTAGTGGTCTGACAAGCCATCACTATTCCAGCCATTCCCTGCTCTGCTGAGCTCCCAGGCAGGCAACACTCATTGCAATCAATTGTTCATTGGATGAAATTTCCTCCAGGATATTAACCATTTTCAAACACTGCCCTTCAGTCCTTCAGGGATTAGACAAGTCCCCTTTCCAGCTTTGAGAAATTCCATTAAACTACCCAAACAGCTCACCTCTGCCTTACTTCCTACTTTCAGAAGCTGTAACTCACCCTCAGAGACTTTCTTGGCCATCCCTTTTGATTTTTTTTTTTTGAGAGAGAGAGAGAGAGAGAGAGAGAGAGAGAGAGAGAGAGAGAGAGAATTTTAATATCCATTTTTCAGTATTTGGCAGACACAACATCTTTGTTTGTATGTGGTGCTGAGGATCGAACCCGGGCCGCACGCATGCCAGGCGAGCGTGCTACCGCTTGAGCCACATCCCCAGCCCCATCCCTTTTGATTTTTAACTTGCCTGATTTGATTTATGCTTCTCCTAAGCTGTTATCTGAGCTCACTTTTATCTTAAAAAACTCTCCCCAAATTCCTTACTTCTGAAAATTTTATTTAAACAATTGAATTTGAAGTGATAATTTCTTTTATTTTTCATATAACAATGTTAAGTGTCTGAATTCAGCATGTACATAACATACAATGGGTTATTCTGTGAGGCAATACATCATAGTGTACTAGGGTCAGCAGACTCAGGTGCAAGCTTGACTCTGCTTCTCATAACTGTATGACCTCAGGAAGGGGAACCACAGTGTCTAACTCCAGGAGCCTTCAAGTGGTTAAAAGAGATAATTCACATAAAACTCATAGTAGGGTACCTGGCATGCATGATGCTTAATGAAGATAAGTTCCTACAAACCACAGATTGGGAGCAAATTATAAAAGGAAAAGTGAAAAGAGATGAAAGTTCACATGTTTATATTAGACAAGGGTAAAGCCTCTTGTTTAGATACAGTCAAGAACTGTTAATGAAGAGCTATTTGGCAAGACACCTCATGTTCAGGAACAGAAAGATTAAATAACATAAAGTTACTTACACTCAGGACATACAGAATTCTTAAAGAAGGCTTTTAAAGAAAACATATGTGGTGTCAGACTATAAATATCATTTTGAGACATTTTTTATTTAACAGTTTATCTTTAAGTTTATTCTCTGTCTGTGCACATATAAATATACACCTAGAGAAAATGCTTTTGGAAGGATGTATGTCAAATAATGGTTACCTCTAAGGAATAAATTAGGTTTGAAGATGGAGTTGATGAATAGGAACTTTTACTTTATTCATTTATTTTCTTTTTTATAAAAATGAATTCATGTATTGCTTATGAAAATAGTAATAAACACATTTTAATAATTTAAAAATACTTTTTTCATAGAGGCATTGAGATTTCATAATTTCTTGTGTCATTATAAAAAAGAACATTCCAAGAATTATTTTCACTTTGGCATAGCCAAGCATTAAAGAGAAAGACTGAATGATGAGAGAGCAGCCAACAGGCTCTCTACAGGATGAGTAGAAGTGACAGTAACTGTGATTGAGTGCATGTCTCTGAAATGTAGGATATAGAATAAGAATTGACATAGTTCTGGTGAAAAGCCACTGTATAAATCCAATGAAAGAGGGGCATTATGTATTCAAATTCAGCTAATAGCATGAATATTTAGCTAGACAGCACTGAGAATAAGGATAATTCCAAACAGAAAAGAAAACAGACTCAACTATAGGGCACTGACAAAGGCACAATTCAAAGTTATTCCAACCTTGGTTCTAGTGATGTAGTTCGACTTGAAAGACCCGAATTGGAACATCAGAGAGTCCAGCTTATTGTAAGGATCAACAATGATAAAAACCAGTTAAAGTCTATTGAAGACAAGATCTTAAGAATGCTCTTTACATCTGAAGGAAATATTCTCGACAATGAAGAACTTATTGATGCACTCCAGGACTCAAAGGCAAGTGAATATATTCAGTATGTATAGAAAATGTGTCATTTTCAAAAGTTTTAACTACAGCCTTTGAGGGTCCTGCAAGAGCTTATAAAGCAAGAATGAGACCACCTATAACCTGCTAGGGGCATGCACAAGAGTGTACCTGGCTATCAGGCCTCCTCACAAACCAGGGAACAGTAGAGAATTTGTAGACAACTGATAATTTTTTCTCTTCTCTGAGATTTTTAGTAAAGTATAAAATATTTAAAAAGTGGGAAAAGATAGACATCAAAAGGAACAAATATTTATAAATTTGTATTAGTGTCACCTTTTCCAAGAAACCTCCCTAGTACTCATAGCTAGAATTAACCTCCTGCTCCTTGGAACTTCTGTAGGGCCTTATCCAAACCTGTATTATAGTACTTTTTGCTGTTTACCTATGTCAGGGTTATCTAGTTCCTTGTCCTGTCTCTTCTGTTAGATGACTGATTTCATGCAGTGGGAATCTGTGACTCATCTTGATAGTCCTTTTCCAAGGGTTAAACATGATGGTTGCGCACAAATGGTAGTATGATAAAGTTTTACATTAAACATACAATCCTGTAGTGAATTAGTTCTCAGATTATAGGAGCACAGCCTATAAAATGATCTTATCAATTCATGAAAGACAAAATATTTTAGGGGAAAAAGTCTCCCTTTGACTTTACTAGATAAGGAACACATAGGTATGTTTTTGCCTCTTGTTGATGTCTAATATGATTAGTTGCTTTATATCCTACAATCTCTTGAGACCTTGGTATTGAAAGAACAATAAACAAATTATTCTGGGTCTGTCATTTCCCTTCTCTTTTTATTGGTTTACTGGTCTCTATTCTCCTTTCATTCATTCTTCCTTGGGTCTTTAATTTCTGGAAAACTATTAACCCATTTATTTTTATATTTTACCAGTTTTACATGGAAACTGTTTAAATAATGAAGGCTTATGATGATAAACAGTATTCATTCCTTGTCCCCACTCCCCACACACACCCGTGGCTCCCTTCAGAGAGGTAACTACTTTCATTTTACACATTAACCTTGCCTATGCTTCTAATATACACACACCCCACCACTACCACCACCACTACCACCAACTACAATAACCTTTCTATAGCCTAGCCTCCTACTATAGTTATTCCTTGATCATAACCTAGAGTCGATATTTCTATTGCCTCAGTGTGGAGATCTGGCTGTAAGTGTTTGGGAGGCTGAACGAGGAGGTATGCATATATTTACCTAATTATTGTTTTCAGAATGGTACCCACCTCTCAACTGTGCCTGATTTCCTCCCATAAAAGGGAGGGGGGACGTTTTATACCTTCTCCAGAGGGGGAATTTTTGTGTTTTTTTTTCTGGTAGGGAAAAGACAACACCAGCTGGATGGTATGAGAGACACAACCTGGGAGCTTTTCAACCAATTTATATTTTAAGTCCTTCCCATTCCAGCAGTGCCTCTTATTAAATCCTGTGTCTTTAAGGAGAATTGTGTTTTATAAGTTGGTAAATTTCTGGCTTTCCCCTTCCTTCAGGTTAAGAATCCATTTTTCCTGGGTCTTCTAAGTCACAACACTCTTTAGTATGGTCTACGGATCCCAACATTTTATGGATATTTCCTCTCCTGTTTCGCCCATATTTGTGGGTTTGCACTGCTTTATAAATACCTTTAGTATGATTTTATCATTGTTTCAGTAGGGAATGAAGCAGTTGCATGTGTTCTTACTGCCATTTTTTCCTATCAATACCAGGTTCTCTTATTTATTTTCAAGGAAATGCTTTGGAAACATCCCTTTTTGTAGAGATCAGACCAAGTGATCATTGCCTATATTTCTTGCTACTTTCTACCTATAGTTTGTACTTCTTCCAACTCCCATAATCCTTATTTTAAAATATGTCTTATATTCTGTAACCATTGCTGAAGCCTCATGTCTCTAGGGCATAATTTCTGTAAGTGGTTGCCAAACCCCCAACCAAGGTATATAATGTTCTAACATTCTCAGACCAAAAAAAAGAAAGAAAATGATCCACTACTCTTTCTCTTCAACAATGGGTTCTGAATTATCAGGGCTTTGTGCTCTTCAGAGAATAAAGAACTGTTTGCTAGTGGGTCCTCATGATTGGATTGCTCCCATACCAACTTTCTTTTTCTACTCATTTGTGCAAGTTTTAGTTGAGTACATTATTAAGATTGGGGGACTGGTGCTGTAGCTCAGTGGTAAAGCATTTGCCTCCCATGTGTGAGGCACAGGGTTTAACCCTCAGCAATACACAAAAATAAATAAAGATACTATGTGTTCATCTACAATGAAAAAAATAAGTTTTTTATTTTAATAAGGAATTCCCCATTTGACTCCACCCTTTATTTTCCCCCAGCTTCCTGAGGGGCAGTTACAAGGAGACTTTGAAACTTCTGATGCCCAGACAGCTTCTGCACTGAATCCCTCCCCTTCTTTTCCTGTGGGCTGGAGTGAACAAGTCTAGACTTATAGTCTTCCTTATGGTAGGAAGCCACTAGCCATAGGTGGTTATTGAGCACTTACAATGTGACAAGTCTGAGTTAAGATTTTTATTATAATATACACATCAGATTTCAAAGATTTACATAAAAATGTAAAACAGCTCAATACTTTTTAATATTGTTATATAATATTTTAGTTATATTGAGTTAAACAAAATGTATTATTAAAATTCATTCCACTTGTTTCTCTTTGTTTTTAATGAGTTTAGAAAATTCTGGATTATATGTGGCTCACATTATATTCCTACTGGAAAGCACTGACCCAAGTCTCTTGATTCCCAGTTAGCTCTCCCTTCCACTGAGCAAATGCTGAGCAGCCAGTTCCCATACAGATTTTTCATGGTCCTGCTGGAAGCCCTTTGACTCTCTAGAGATAGAGAAACAATAGGGGAAGGAAGAGGAAACAGGAACAGATGGTAACAGAAAGAGAGAATCTGAGAGTCACAGAAGGCAATCTTGGAAAGTCCATTGGCTAAAAGACTCCCCAGAGCCTCAAACTCCAAATACAGAAAACCTAAAGAATATCCAAAGACTTTAAAATGTCTCCAACTCACTTAGGTTTATAGCACTTCACACCTGGGAGTGCTGAATAAAGAACATTATCATCCTATTTATCCAGGGTAGAATTTAGGACCACTTTTATCTAGCCTCTCTTCACCCACTATGCTGGGCATTGTTCAGGGTGTCCCTTCTTCCTTCAGACATTATTTCACCATGTGTACCATGCACTGTTCACATGGAAGTTAGGGAGCAATTAGGCATGCTGCATTAGTGTTTCCATTTAAGAAGTAACTCAAATATCAAAGCTAATTAAATTGCCTATTTCTCTTCACCTTTTTCAAACTCTGGAGGGAACAAGGGTCAGCTCAGTCAGAGGAGAATGATTGAGTTCTGACCCACAATCATTGTATCTGGAGTCTCCCTTATTATAATCACCAACTCATTCCATTCTTCTTTCTTAGTCCTGACTGGATATATCAAAATTCCCACTGTTTTTCTGAATTACACCCTTAAGAACTTATATATTTATTCAGATCACTTCTGGTGCCATTAAAACCAGGCTGAAAGAAGCAGAGTCCACTGAGCTGATGATCAATGCTGCTCGTGAGAAGTATCGTCCAGTAGCCACTCGAGGCTCTGTTATGTACTTTGTTATTGCAAGTCTCTCGGAAATAGATCCTATGTATCAGTATTCATTAAAATATTTTAAGCAGGTAAGTAAATTGTTGTTGTCAGTGAAATTCACCTTTTTATTTCCTTTTATACCTTGTTGTTTCTTGCTTCAGACAAGCCATGAGTCTAGTTCTCAGATAAAATCCTCCAAGGATTTGGGTCCACACAAATGGTTCAAGTGTGGCCCCATCCACTGTGTTTCCTAAAGGATTGGAGGGCTCCATATAGAACACTATAGAAGAAGGGAAGAAAGCTGCTTTGCAAGTTTCCTTTTCTCTTGGTTTCCTCAGCTAAGCAGCGTGCCTTTTTGCCTTCTTGCCCCCCTTTCTTTTAAGAGTCACAGCTCTGCACTACTAGTTCTTTTTTTAATTTGCTCTAATTAATTATACATGACAGTAGAATGCATTTTTATTCAATGTTCACAGATGGAGCACAACATTTTATTTCTCTGGTTATACATGATATAGAGTCACACTGTTCATGCAATCATACCTATGCCTAGAGTAATGATGTCTGTCTCGTTCTATCTTTCCTACTCCCATGCCCTTTCCACTCCCCACACTCTCCTTTCCCCTATCCAAAGTTCCTTCATTGTTCCCACTATGGATCAGCATCCACTTATCAGAGAAAACATTTGGCCTTTGTTTTTTTTAGGATTAGCTTACTTTGCTTAGCATGATGTTTTCCAACTCCATCCATTTACCTGCAATTGCCATAATTTTATTCACTAACAGAGTGTAAAGACACTTTCTCTGTAGTAGTCTACTTTCCTTCCTGCTATTAGTGTTTTCTTTGTTGCACATTAGATCTTTAACAACACTAGCTTAATCACCTTGGTTTGTGTCTCTTTTTTCTTTTTCTTTTTAGAATGTTTTCTACAACAGGCTGCCCCCTCTTCTCCACTGGCTTTGATTTTGAGGGATCTCTTTCCTTCTTTGCTTTCCTTTATCTCATATTTATAACTGAATTTCATCTGTTTTCTTATGAAGTAGGATATTTTTCTCTGGGTATCAACACTCCATTATCTACCAAAAGCAAATTAGATGCTACAAAGCTTCAACAAGCTTTGTCAGTTTTGCTGAAGACTTCCATGGGACACAGAAAGTTTGCAGTGTTTATATCACAGCAAAATTTATCAAGCATCCTCAGCAAGCTCCCATTTGCCTCCAGTTACTACTAGGTTCAGTGGCCCCTTCCTCTCAACCCACCCACACATGCCTCACTGGCTCAGTCTTTGACCTCCCAATTAAAAACAAATAAACTGGCAAGGTACAGCAGTACATGCCTGTCATCCCAGCAGCTTGGGAGGCTGAGGCAGGAGGATCACAAGTTCAAAGCCAGCCTCAACAAAAGCAAGGCACTAAGGAACTCAGTGAGATCATGTCTGTAAATAAAATAGCAAATTGGGCTGGGAATGTAGCTCAGTGGTCAAGCGCCCCTGAGTTTAATCCCTGGTATCCAAAAATAAACAAACAAACAAACTTTATTATGTATATTTAAGGTGTACAATGTGATGTTATGAAATACATATAGATAAAAAGGTTACTACATCGAAGCAGATTAGCCTATCTGTCATCTCACATAGTTACCCATATTTTTGTTTTTATGGAAAAAGCAGTTGAAATCTATTCATTTAATATTATTCTAAATACAACACATGTTGTATATTAGATCTCTAGGCTTGTCATGTTGTATGTCTTTTATTTTGTGGATACAGCTTACATCTCCCCATTTCCTTCCCTACACACTGCCTGCTCTCACCACCCTTTCCTATGCAGAAAAATTTAATTTACTCTCATTTTTCTAATCCTTTGTGTTTATACCCATAGCACAATGCAAAAAAAATGAAGGTCTTATCTTATTTATCATCACTCAGAGTAGAAAAGAGTGGAAAACTGTAAATATACCCTCTTACTCTTTAGCATATCAGCTGTACTGATTCCTTCCAAAATGAAATCATGGCATTTGCAGGTAAATGTATGGAACTAGAGAACATCATGCTAAGTAAAATAAGCCAATCCCAAAAAAACAAAGGCCAAGTGTTTTCTCTGATAAGTGGATGTTGATTCCATGGGGTGGGGGTTGGAGGGTATGGATAGGGAAGAATGAAAGCACTCTGGATTGTGCAGAGGGAAGTGAGGGGAGGAGTGGGGCTGTGGTGTTGGCAAGGACAGTAGAATGAGATAGACATTATATATATATATATATATATAATATATGACTACTGGTATGATTCTGTACCTTGTGTAGCCAGAGGAATGAGAAGTTGTGCTCCATTTGTGTACAATATGTCAAAATGCATTCTATTGTCATGTATAACTCATTAGAACAAATTTTTAAAAAATAGAAGGGAGACCAGTAGAATAGAATAAGGGGACCAGGGGGAGAGATGGGAGGTCCTGGGGAATGAAATTAATCAAACATTTTATTGTATGTACATATGAATATATAACAAATCCCACTGTTGTATGCAATTATAATACGTCAGTAAAAAGGGGGAAAATGCCTCCCTTGCAAGCTTAAATGCCACTTTCTCCAACAAATCCTGCTGCTGGAGCTGCACACATCTGGAGGTTAACCAGGCTGGACATCTGAAATGCCTCACTCACATGACTGGGCTGTTGGCCCCAGTGCTACAGTGGCCTCTCCATGTGGTTTGGCCTTCTCACTACAGGGCAACTGGGTTTCAAGAAAACATCTCCTCAAAGCACAGGTGCAAAGAAACCAAGGTGGAAGATCCAAGGCTTCCTCTGACCTAGCCCTGGATGTCATGCAACAGTACCACGCTGTTGGCCAAGCAAGGTCACTAAGGATACCCCAGATTGGAAAGGAGGGAATTTAGACTCCATCTCTCATGGAAGGAGTAGCAAACATTTCAGTGGTCTTTCATCCAGCACATTTAATATGCTGCATATGATGCTTACTTACCTCACATTGCTTTGCATGACAGCATTTCCCTCTGGCTGCAGTCTGACCTACCAGGAGTAAAACCTCAGGCAGGAGTAAAACCTCACCCATCCCTATATGGTCTAAGGCCACCTTTGATCCTCTTGTGCCTAATCCCACAATGCCACCATCTCTACTGCCTTCCCAATGTCCTGATAATGTAGGGCACCTTTAGGGAAGGGGCCTAATTCCAAAATTTCCAGGTAGAAAATTTTAAATTCCCCTTTAAAATCAATTTCTCTTACATTTCAAGACAAATTCCAGCACATTGTTTCCACATCCTAAAAGTTATCTTGGGAAAGTGCTGAAAAGAGTGCACGACCTTCCCTTGCCTTATGGTTTTCATCCTAAAAGAGTTTGTCAAATCTGAATTGATGATGTGAAAAGACTAGTCCTGCCAGGTAACCTCCATTTCCAAAACTTCCTGTCTCACATCAAGATGATCCATTTTAAACATTGTCAAGAGATTGGCATTGGTCCATTTGTGAAAAATGGGAAAGGAAGGGGGGAATGCAGAAAACATCACATTCAATTTTGGATGAAGTCTAGGTTTTTCAATATTCACCTCCCATGATGCTGTTTGCTTACTGAATCTAGGGTGGGGAGGGATAGGAGGGATCGAGATTTGCTTTCTTCACAGAAAATGAATTAAATCAGACATATTGTTCCCTCTTCCACACAGTTGTTCAATACAACAATAGAAACTTCTGTGAAGACAGATGATCTACAGCATCGCCTGAAAATACTACTGGAACAAACTCTCCTAACTGCTTATGTCAATATTTCAAGAGGACTTTTTGAACAACATAAGCTCATCTATAGCTTTATGCTCTGTGTTGAGATCATGCGTCAGCAAGAATTGCTAACTGAAGCTGAATGGAATTTCTTTCTCCGAGGTTCTGCAGGACTGGAAAAGGTACCTATTACACATTTGGATGGTGCATGTTATTATAGATAGAGCTCATAAGCACATACCAGTGCTCCATGAAGACCGTGGTAGCTGAAGGTTATACACTTGACTGTGTGGCCCAGTGTAAAGGAAACTGTAGGTCAGGAGGCCCATTATTATTACCTCCAGCTAGCTGCATAATTTTGGTAACACTTTACCTCATTATGCAACAGTGCCCTCATCTGCAGAAAAGGAATATCAGGAGTAACCAGTGAGCTGTAGAAGTGAACCTGTTTTTAACAGTTAACTATCTTGTGAAATAGGAAGAGCTAAAAATCCAGCAAAAGATAAGGTTTTACAGATTGGTCAATACTCTTTGTGAAATCATGACCTCTCTTGCCTAGAGATCTCTCTCACTAGAAACTATAGGCAGTATATAATAATTTGATTGCTATCTCCTGTGATACTGTAATACAAGTTCTAAAGTTCTCTTCTTCATTGTCATTCTTTTGTCTAATTTTCTCTAGCTGCTTAAACTGACCTAACTTGTCTATGTACTATAAGCCTTGCACCTCACAGAAATGAGTTCCCACCCTTCCCTTGAGATTCCCTCTTACCTCTACTCTAAACTCTTGATTTGGCCTTTTGTTCTCAAGTCCTGTGCTTGGATCCTGCACACCTAACAGGAACCTGTTTGCTAGGATTCAATCCTCAGTATATCACTGAGAGGTTGGACTTGATATTTTTATTTGACTCTCAAGACATGCTCCCAAGACAAGCCCATCTAAGACCTTCCTCCCCAACTCCTTCCCATCTTGCAAACAAACATACTCTGTTAATTCTCTTTGGATGTATCTTATCTCTATACAGTTCATATGAATAGAGGACTTATGAGTTTTATGTATATCATCTCATTTATTCTTCTCAATATTATTCTTATCTTTTTGGGGGGCACTTAGCCACTGAGCTATATCCATAGCCCTTTTATTTATTCTTTTTATTTTGAGGCAGGTTCTCACTAAGTTGCTTAGGTTCTCACCAATTTGCTAAGGCTTGTGATCACACTAATTTGTTGAACTTGTGATCCTCCTGCCTCAGCCTCCTGAGCCACTGGGACTAGCGACATGTACCACCAAGCCTGGCTCAGTATTATTCTTGAATAGGTTCCTGGTTTTACCTCTATTACAAGTAAGGTAATAAGGAAGGCCCATAAAGGTTAAGTTACTTTATCATCGCATCCTTGTTTACAGTTTTCTCATGTAGAGGTTTGAAGAATTTTCCAGAATCACACTAATGCATGGCAGGGTCTAATTAGTCTAAGCTTCCAAAGTCCTTGCCCATTTCAGTATCAGCTACTACTTTTCATGAGCAGTATATTTTGAAAAGGAGTTTAAAATATGTTTTAAATATGAACAAACTAGAAACTTAAAATTACCCATAAATCATCTTTCCTATAGCATGTTTGTACTTCACATATTTGTCACATTTTGGTAATTCTCAGGCTATTTATTTTTATTATATCTGTATGGTGACTTCTGATGTTACTATTATAATTGTGTTGAGATGCTACAAACCATGCATATAGAAGACAATGACTTCTTCACTGTCCAATTTCTCTTGCTCTCCTTGGGTCTCTTTAAGTTTAGAGAAGAAGGCATGTTGAAAGCAAACACAGGTCAAAAGCTAGGCCTTTTACACCAAGCAGTAAGTGATATTGTAAATGCAAAGAAAAAGTTCTTGGAGGAAATTTAAAGCAATACTCCAGTGAATACAGAAAAATTATATATAGATGGATATATAGAGATATATAGATGGATACTACACACACACACACACAGACACACACACACACAAACACGAGCAACCGTATTGCTCGTATGGCATATATCAAACTAGCCACAACATTCCCAGAGCAAGACGCCAGCTCTTTTCAATTTGCTGAAGATCAAGAAAGATGAGGAAGCTGCAGAAGAAAAGTTTGAAGCCAGCAAAGTTTGGTTTATGAAGTTTAAAGAAAGAAGCCACCTCCACAACTTAAAATTACAAGGCAAAGTAGGTGTGACTATAGAAGTGCAACAATTTATCCAAAAGATCTAGCTAAGATAATTGATGAAGGTAGCTACATTAAACAACAGATTTTCAATATGGATGAAACAGCATTCTGTTGGAAGAAGATGCCATCTAAAGCTTTCATAGCTAGAGAGAACTCAATGCCTATCTTCAAAGATTCAAAGGCAGGGCTGACTCTTGTTAGGGGCTAATGCTGGTAATGATTTTATATTGAGCCAATGCTCAAAATGCTAAGGCAATTAAGAATTATACTCTATCTACTCCACTTGTGCTTTATAAATGGAACAACAAAATACAGATAACCTGATTTACTGCATATTTTAAGCCTGCTGCAAAACTTACTGCTGAGGGGGGAAAAAAGTATTTCTTTCAAAATAATATTGTTCACTAATAATGCACATACTCACCCAACATTTTTGACAGAGATTACAGTATTGATGTTTTCATGTCTGCTAACAACCACAGATCAAGAAGTAATTTTGACTTTCAAGTCTTATTACTTAAGTAATAAATTTTATAAGACTACAGCTACCAGATCTATCTACCTCTAATAGATCTGGGCAAAGTAAATTGAAAAGTATTCAACATTCCAGAACCCATTAAGAACATTTGTGAAATGTGAGAGGAAATCAAAGTAGCAACCTTAACAGAAGTTTGGAAGACATTGACTTCATCTCACATGGATGGCTGACTTCAATGGTGGATGAAACTGCAGATGTGGTAGATATAACAAGAGAACTAGAATTTGAAGTAGAGCTTAAAGATGTGACTGAATAGCTGCCATCTCATGATAAAACTTTTAACAGATGAGGAATTGTTTCTTGTGGATAAGAAAAGAAAGGGGTTTCTTGAGATAGCATCTACTTCTGGTGATCATGTTTTTGACATTTCAAAATAACAACAAGGGATTTAGAAATATAACTTAGTTTATAGAGTAGCAGTAGAGGAGGGACTCTAATTTTGAAAGAAGTTCTACTGTGTATAAAATGCTGTCAAATATCATCATATAATATAGAGAATTCCTTTGCAGCAAACTTCTTTGTTTTCTTATTTAAAGAAATGAAGTTAGGCACAGTGGCACAAGCCTGTAATCTCAGCTACTTGGGAGACTGAAGCCTAAGAATCACAAATTTGAGGCCAGCCTCAGAAATTTAATTAAATCTTATCTCAAAATAAATAATTAACCAAACTTTCCTATGTACACATATGAATATACCATAGTGAATTTCACCTTTATGTAAATCCATGATGTGCTAATTTAAAAAACTGTAAATAGAAGAAAGGTCAATAGAGTAGAAGGAACAGGGAGGGAGGAGGAGATGAATAGAGGATGTATTAGGGACTGAACTGGAACAAATTACATTGCATACTTTTTATAATCATGTCAAAGTAACCCCAATATTATGTATATCTATAATGAACTAACAACCCCAACATTATATCTATAATGAACCATAAAAAGATTGGGGATGTAGCTCAGTGGTAGAGAAGAAGGGAAGGGGGGAGGGAGGGAGGGAGGAATTGACACAGCCACTCCAGCCTTCAACAACCACTACCTTGATCAGTCAGCAGCCATCAACTACAAGGAAGATCCTCCACCAGCAAAGAAACTATAACTTGCTGAAGGCTTAGGTGATTGACTACATTTTTAGCAACAAAGTATTTTTAATTCTTCATGGTATGTACATTATTTTTTAGACTTGATGCTATTATACACTATAGACTATAGCATAGCATAAACATATGCATCAGGAAATCAAAAAATTCATGTAACTCAATTTATCCCAATATTTATTTTATTGCAGTGATCTGGAATTGAGCCTGAAATATCTCCAGAGTATCCAAAGTACTCCTGTATAGTTTCTTTTTAAGAGAATTACATCTTCCCAAACTGACTGTGGTAATAATGATAGCAACATATCTGTTAATATACTAAAATCATTGGATTATATATTTTAAATGAGTGAATCATATGACATGCAATTTTTATCCAGTAAATCTGTTTTTATATATTCAGGAAATTCTCAAAGAACTAGTTTAAGTCTGTAATCACATCTGTTTCTCTCTTTTTTTAACTATTTACCCACATGTAAGTGCTTCATAGAATGTTGCCAGATTACATAATAATCTTCCTAGAGATGTGTAGGACTGAAATAATTAGATATGAACTCAGCAATGTGATATTGTTACTTGTCAAGAACCATCCATTCTATGTATGTACCAGATCAGCATGGAAATCCATTGAGTGGGGAAATCTGGTGTCTGGGAACTTACAGTGGCAACCCTGCTATAAGATGGCCCAAATACATGTGAACTCCCACCCAGCTCTACCAAAGATCCCACACAGCACTGAAGATGGGGTGACCTGCTACAAACATCAAGCCACACAGCCTCTCAGAGATGGCTGTGACCTGCCAAGATGCCAACTAACCTGCTGACTGCAAGATAGCATGAAGCAAGACTCCACCCCTGAAACCTTATTCCTGTCTTTGATGTACCCCTTTAAATAAATCCCAGTAGCCAATTTATTTATTCATTTATTCTAATTTGTTACATATGATAGAATGCATTACAATTCATATTACACATATAAAACACAATTTTTCATATCTTCATATCTCTGGTTGTACAGAAAGTATAGTCTTTAAACATGTACTTAGGGTAATGATGTGTGTCTCATTCCACCATCTTTTCTACCCCGATGCCCTCTCTCTTCACCTCCCACCCCTTTGTCTTATCTAGACTATACAGATTTAATGCAATTCCAATAAAAATCCCAATGATATTCCTCATAGAAATAGAAAAAGCTATCATGAAATTCATCTGGAAAAATAAGAGACCCAGAATAGCTAAAGCAATCCTTAGCAAGAAGAGCAAAGCAGGTGACATCACTATACCAGACCTTAAACTATACTACAGAGCAATGGTAACAAAAACAGTATGGTATTGGCACCAAAATAGTCCTGTAGACCAATGGTACAGAATAGAGGACACAGAGAAAACTCATGTAATTACAATTATCTTATATTAGACAAAGGTGCCAAAAACATACATGGGAAAAAAGATATCCTCTTCAACAAATGGTGCTGGGAAAACTGGAAATCCATATGTAACAAAATGAAATTAAATCCCTATCTCTCACCATGCACAAAACTCAAAAGTGGATCAAGGACCCTGGAATTAAACCAGAAACACTGCATCTAATAGAAGAAAAAGTATGCCCAAATCTTCATCATGTTGGATTAGGCCCCAATATCCTTAATAAGACTACTTTAGCACAAGAATTAAAATCAAAAATCAATAAATGGAATGGACTCAAACTAAAAAGCTTCTGCTCAGCAAAAGAAACAATCAGTGAGGTGAATAGAGAGCCTACATTTGAGGAGCAAATTTTTACCACACACACAACAGATAGAGCACTAATCTCTAAAAACCCAAATAACACAGGAGCCATTATTTTTATTTTTAAAAAATTTTTAATTGATTTTTTAAAAATAAATGGCAGCAGAATGCATTACGATTTTTATTACACATATACAGCACAATTTTTCATATCTCTGATTGTATGTAAAGTATGTTGACACCAATTCGTGTCTTCATACATGTACTTTGGATGATGATGTCCACCACATTCCACCAAGCTTGCTAACCCCCTGACCCCTCCCTTTCCCTCCCATCCCTCAGCCCTATCTAGAGTTCATCTATTCCTCCTATGATCCCCCTCCCAACCCCACTATGAATCTACCTCCTTATATCAGAGAAAACATTCGGCATTTGTTTTGTTTGGGATTGGCTAACTTCACTTGGCATTATCTTCTCCAAAACCATCCATTTACCTGCAAATGCCATGATTTTATTCTCTTTATATTGCTGGGTAATATTCCATTGGGTATATATGCCACATATTTATTTTTATTGTTGGTTGTTCAAAACATTACATCTTTCTTGATATATCATATTTCACAGTTTGATTCAAAAGGGTTATGAACTCCCATTTTTACCCCGTATACAGATTGCTGAATCACATCAGTTACATCAATTACATTTCCATTGATTTACATATTGCCATTCTAGTGTCTGATGAATTCTGCTCTCTATTCTATTCTCCACTATCCCCCCTCCCCTCCCTTCCCCTCCCCTCTTCTCTGTCAACCCCCTCTACTGTAAAACATTTCTTCCACTTGTATTATACATCCCTTACCCCACACTTCCTCTTGTATGTAATTTTGTATAACCCTGAGTATCACCTTCCCTTTCCATGCAATTTCCCTTCTCTCTCCCTTTCCCTCCCCCCTCTCGTCCCTATTTAATGTTAATCTTCTTCTCCTGCTCTTTGTCCCTACTCTGTCCTTAGTTACTCCCCTTATATCAAAGAAGTCATTTGGCATTTGTTTTTTAAGGATTGGCTGGCTTCACTTAGCATAATCTGCTCTAATGCCATCCATTCCCTCCAAATTCTATGATTTTGTCATTTCTTAATGCAGAGTGATACTCCATTATGTATAAATGCCACATTTTTTTATCCATTCATCTATTGAAGGACATCTAGGTTGGTTCCACAATCTTGCTATCGTGAATTGTGCTGCTATGAACATCGATGTAGCAGTGTCCCTGTAGCATGCTCTTATTAGGTCTTTAGGGAATAGACCGAGAAGGGAATAGCTGGGTCAAATGGTGGTTCCATTCCCAGCTTTCCAAGAAATCTCCATACTGCTTTCCAAATTGGCTGCACCAATTTGCAGTCCCACCAACAATGAACCAGTGTACCCTTTTCCCCACATCCTCGCCAGCACTTGTTGTTGTTTGACTTCATAATGGCTGCCAATCTTACTGGAGTGAGATGGTATCTTAGGGTGGTTTTGATTTGCATTTCTCTGACTGCTAGCAATGGTGAGCATTTTTTCATGTACTTATTGATTGATTGTATGTCCTCCTCTGAGAAGTGTCTGTTCAGGTCCTTGGCCTATTTGTTGATTGGGTTATTTGTTGTCTTTTTGTCTAATTTTTTGAGTTCTTTGTATACTCTGGATATTAGGGCTCTATCTGAAGTGTGAGGAGTAAAGATTTGTTCCCAGGATGTAGGCTCCCTATTTACCTCTCTTATTGTTTCTTTTGCTGAGAAAAACTTTTTAGTTTGAGTAAGTCCCATTTGTTAATTCTACTTGTTAACTCTTGTGCTATGGGTGTCCTATTGAGGAATTTGGAGCCCGACCCCACAGTATGTAGATCATAGCCAACTTTTTCTTCTATCAGATGCCATGTCTCTGATTTGATATCAAGATCCTTGATCCATTTTGAGTTAACTTTTGTGCATGGCGAGAGAAAGGGATTCAGTTTCATTTTGATGCAAATGGATTTTCAGTTTTCCCAGCACCATTTGTTGAAGATGCTATCCTTCTTCCATTGCATGCTTTTAGCCCCTTTATCAAATATAAGATAGTTATAGTTTTGTGGATTGGTTTCTGTGTCCTCTATTCTGTACCATTGGTCCACCCCCCTGTTTTGGTACCAGTACCATGCTGTTTTTGTTACTATTGCTCTGTAGTATAGTTTGAAATCTGGAATCGCTATACCGCCTGATTCACACTTCCTGCTTAGCATTGTTTTTGCTATTCTGGGTCTTATATTATTCCATATGAATTTCATGATTGTTTTATCTAATTCTACAAGAAATGCTGTTGGGATTTTGATTGGCATTGCATTGAACTTATAGAGAACTTTTGGTAATATCACCATTTTGATGATGTTAGTTCGGCCTATCCATGAACAGGGTATATTTTTCCATCTTCTAAGGTCTTCTTCTATATCTTTCTTTAGGGTTCTGTAGTTTTCATTGTATAAGTCTTTCACCTCATTTGTTAGGTTGAATCCCAAGTATTTTATTTTTTGGGGGGATATTGTGAATGGAGTAGTTGTCCTCATTTCCGTTTCAGAGGATTTGTCGCTGATATACAGGAATGCATTTGATTTATGCGTGTTGATCTTATATCCTGCCACTTTGCTGAATTCATTTATTAGCTCTAATAGTTTCTTTGTAGACCCTTTTGGGTCTGATAGGTAAAGAATCATGTCATCTGTAAATAGTGATAATTTAAGTTCTTCTTTTCCTATTTTTATGCCTTTAATTTCTTTCGTCTGTCTAATTGCTCTGGCCAGTGTTTTGAGGACTATGTTGAACAGAAGTGGTGAGAGAGGGCATCCCTGTCTTGTACCAGATCTTAGAGGGAATGCCTTCAATTTTTCTCCATTCAGAATGATGCTGGCCTGTGGCTTATCATAGATTGCTTTTACAATGTTGAGGTATGATCCTGTTATCCCTAATTTTTCTAGAGTTTTAAACATAAAGGTATGCTGTACTTTGTCAAATGCTTTTTCTGCATCTATCGAGATGATCATATGGTTCTTATTTTTAAGTCTATTGATGTGGTGAATCACATTTATTGATTTCCGTATATTGAACCAGCCTTGCATCCCAGGGATGAATCCTACTTGATCATGGTGTATAATTTTTTTGATATGTTTTTGAATCCGATTCGCCAGAATTTTATTGAGGATTTTTGCATCTAGGTTCATTAGAGATATTGGTCTGTAGTTTTCTTTCTTTGAAGTGTCTTTGTCTGGTTTGGGCATCAGGGTGATGTTGGCCTCGTAGAATGTATTTGGAAGTTCTCCCTCTTTTTCTATTTCCTGAAATAGCTTGAAAAGTATTGGTGTTAGTTCCTCTTTAAAGGTTTTGTAAAACTCTGCTGTATACCCATCCGGTCCTGGGCTTTTCTTAGTTGGTAGTCTTTTGATGGTTTCTTCTATTTCCTCTATTGTTATTGGTCTGTTTAGGTTGTCTATATCCTCCTGACTCAATCTGGGCAGATTATAAGACTTAAGAAATTTATCTATGCCTTCACTATCTTCTATTTTATTGGAGTATAAGGATTCAAAATAATTTCTGATTATCTTCTGTATTTCTGGAGTGTCTGTTGTGATGTTGCCTTTTTCATCCCGTATGCTAGTAATTTGAGTTCTCTCTCTTCTTCTCTTTGTTAGCATGGCTAAGGGTCTGTCGATTTTATTTATTTTTTCAAAGAGCCAACTTTTAGTTTTGTCAATTTTTTCAATTGTTTCTTTTGTTTCGATTTCATTAATTTCAGCTCTGATTCTTCAAGTCTGGGAAGTTTTCTCGTATTATTTCACTGAATAGATTGTTTATTCCTTTGGTTTGGAGCTCTGTGCCTTCCTGTATCCCAATGACTCTTAAGTTTGGTCTTTTAATATTATCCCATAATTCTTGGATGTTCTGCTCATGGTTTCTTAGCAGACTTGCTGAGCTGTCTATGTTCTTTTCAAGTTGAAATACTTTGTCTTCATTGTCTGATGTTCTATCTTCTAAGTGACCTACTCTGCTGGTAGTATTCTCAATTGAGTTTTTAAGTTGGTTTATTGCTTCCTGCATTTCTAGGATTTCTGTTTGTTTGTTTTTTATTACCTCTATCTCTCTGTGAAATTGATCTTTTACTTCCTGGATTTGTTTATGTAGTTCCTTGTCAATGTGATCTTTCATTGTCTGATTTTGCTGTCTCATGTCTTCCTTGAGACTCCAGATCATCTGAAGCATGTATATCCTGAACTCTTTATCTGACATTCCATCTGTTGCAGCTCTTACCTCTTCTAAAGTTGAGTTGACCTGCATTACTTGTGGTCCTTTCTTTCCTTGTCTTTTCATACTGCTCAAGTTTCTTTCTGCTTGGTGAAACTGTTGTGTTTTTTAAATTTTCCCCCTAATTATTTATATTGCTCTTGTATAGTTGAAAAAATCTCCCTTGCAAGGCAGGTAGTGGCTGTGCTCCTCCTCTAATTGGGGTGATCTGTCTACTGCGCTGGTGGGCCACTAGGCCTGCTCCTCTTTAGGCCTGTTCCGCTGGTGGGTCTCAGGTCTGCCTGACTCTGGCAGTAGGGGGAGTTGGGGGTCGAGAGTCCTTTGGTCCTTATGGTCACGCCCACGGTGAGATTTTGAAGTTTCCCGGTTGTTCGCCAGGTGGGCGGGGCTGTTAGCAGAGCCCGGAGGGCATGGTCATGTGCTGGGCCATGCGGGGACCCTTCTAGCTGAGTCGGGCCGCCGGGGGCCGCCTAAAGAGCGGGGCAACTGCGGCTGCATGGCTAAGATCCGGGCGGGTGGTGTGGCTGTTCGCAGAGCAAAAGCAGGGCCTCCCGGGAGAGCCGGGATGGCGGGGGCGTCTGCCGTTTTGGGCAGCCACTCCGCTCCGGGCCACCACCACTTGCAGAAGCTGCTGGTGGCCGCGGGATTGGACCTCTGCGCCCGACGGGGGGGGGGGGAGGGGGGGGCGACCTGTAGAGCCAGGCAATTGCGGCTGCTTGGTTAATAGCCGGGCGGGTGTGGCAGCCGCTCGCAGGGTGAGTGTAGCGGCCGCTCACGGGCCTCCCGTGAGAGCCTGGTTGGCGGGGCCTTCTGCTGGTTCGGGCAGGGCGGGCCGCACCGCTCCGGGTGCCGGCCGCTTGCAAAAGCGGCTGCTGACTACAGGACTGGACTTCTGCACCCGCTGTGGGGCTACCTGTAGAGCCAGGTAGCTGCGGCCGCGTGGTTAAGAGCCAGGCGGGTGGGACGGCTGCTCGCAGAGCGAGAGCTGGGTCTCCCGGGAGAGCCGCTTGCAGGAGCGGCTGATGGCTGCTGGTCTAGACCTCTGTGCCCGCATGGCCGGCCAAGATCCACTTCTCTGGGACAAACTGTCACTTCCAATAAACCTACCAGTTCACGGCAGCTCTCTTCTTAAGGGAATTTTGCTAGAAGTTCCTCCGTAGGTAGGCTGGAGCTATTCCAATGGGTCTTTCTGATCCAGTTAAAGTGGAGACATTGGAATCACTGCTTCCTCGCCGGCTGCCATGTTGGATTTGCCCCATATTTTTTATCCATTCATCTATTGGAGGGCATCTAGGTTGGCTCCACAGTTTAGCTATTGTGAATTGGGCTGCTATAAACATTGATGTGGCTGTGTCCCTGTAGTATGCTCTTTTTAAGTTCTTTAGATATAGACCGAGGAGAGGGAAAGCTGGGTCAAATGGTGGTTCCATTCCCAGATTTCCAAGGAATCTCCATTCTGCTTTCCATATTGGCTTCACAGGAGCCATTTTCTAATTGTTCAGCTCCTGCTTCTGTGTTGGCTAGGTCTATCAGATGCTACAAGCTTCCTTTAAAAATATGTTTTATGACTCTGTGTCTTTTGTTCTTCACTAATTATTTCTGACTCATCTTCTCCTGTGGCTTATACCCTCCATGGGCAGGAAGAAGGACCCCTGAGTGAGGTGCTGGCCGCCTCCACATAGTTATTTGTTTTGGTACGATATTACTCACTACTCAGCTTTCCTCACCTTCTAGGTAAGATTATTCAGAATCTGCTTTGGACTCTAGTTCTATAGAAAAAAATCATTAACCATAAGAATGTTTGTGAAGTAGAGGAAGACTGGTGTAAGATGTTGGAGAAGAGCCCAGAAATAGGCTTAACAGATTTAATTTTAACCCTTCACCAGATCAACTTTGTACTCTGCAAATGTCAACCTGAAAAGTTTTTGTCAGCTGCACTTCTACACAGAGGTCTACTATATCTTATTAGTTGTCCCAGAGAAATGGTTATTTTTAACCTACTATTGTAGCTTGAATTTTCACTTAAACAAGGTAAAAGAGCATTTTATTTTATTTATTGTCTTTGTGAATTATTATTATTTTTTTTCCTGTCCTCTGGTAGGATCGCCCTCCTAAGCCTGAAGTTCCCTGGTTATCTACTGCCATGTGGTTTGCATGCTGTGACTTAGAAGAGTCATTTCCAGTTTTTCAAGGAATTACACGATATATATTTTTACGACCTATTTCCATATGCTTAGGTAATATGACAAAAACGTCTGCTGTATAGCATTTGTAAACAGATTCTTGAATCCTAGCTTTAATATCTCCTTTAACCCTCTTCTGAAATGTGAATGTTTTCTACTAGGAAATTATTCACCTTTAAGAAACTGAATTAACTGTTTTCACAATTTCTTGAGTTGAATGTTTGGCCTATCAATTTTCAATATTTTATGTTTACTATTATACCCCTTTTAAGAATATAGATTTACCTGTAAATATTGCTTTGGCTGCATCCCATAGATTTTTTAAAATTTTTTATTTAACGATAACATACATACAGAAAGAATATAAAAACCAAAATCATACAACTATCACAAACCATATACTCATGAGCCATGACCCAAATCAAAAAATAGAACGGTACCAACAACGCCAAATCCCCTCATACTGCCTTTTCCCCAGAGAAAACAACTGCTCTGAATTAAAACCTTCTATGTTGTTTTCCCAACAAGTCTCAATATGTAGCTTTTCAATTCTAAAAGTATACTTTTTATTTCAAAACCACTTAGTATTGGGGGATCATATTTTTATTGTTTATAATCCAGTTATATTATGGAAATTATATTCATGGTTTTCATGAAATTGATTCTTTGTAATTACTTAGACTTTTTTGCTGGTACATGTTCAGATGGTACATTTTCATTTCTATAACTATTCCATGTGCATCATTTCTTGGATACAAATTTCTATATATAACATTTAACTCAAACTTATTAATTATGATGTCTTTTTCTGATTTTTTCATGCTTGATCTGTCAAGTATATGACAAAGTGGGATATTTCTGTTATCTTGTGGAGATTTTTGGAGAGTGGAGGCAGGGTTTTTTTTTTTTTACTTCTTTCTTGACTTTAAGTGGATCATCCATACTCTTATTTATTTAGGCCCCCTTACTAATTTGAAATTTTATTTGTAATTTTATGATAATTACTTATGCTTCTAATATGATCTTTTAAAATTACCAAATATACATTTATTTAATTTTAAAGTCAAAACATTCAAATTAAAGCTTTTAAAATTGTGTTTCCAGGATCTTTTAAGACTTATATTAACTCAAGCCAGTTGGAAGACTATTTTGAATTTCAAAAAGAAGACCAATCCATGAGAGAAAAGGAGGCCATACTCCTGGAATATTGGATCTCAGAATTGAGTTCTTTCCACAAACTAATTCTTATTAAATGTTGCAAAGAAGAAAAGGTAGGGTTTTTTTTATTAAATAAGAACTGTTATAATTGTTTCTACTAAAACTCACCAGTCAGTTATGATCCATAAGTTTGTTTGAGACTAACAATGGCCAGGCCTCTAAAAAATAGAGGCTCTGTATTATTACTAGAACATGTTATTTTATACAGAAGATAATGAAAGAGAAGGCTAGAGAGCCATCCAGGAACTTCATTATCACTTACCTATTGTTCGCTGTTAGGGAACTTATGCCATCTGCATAAATGGTACAGGAGTCTGTTGGAGGCTTTAGCAACAATGGGGAGGAAGCATTTGAAGGGTATAAAACAAGTCACCAGACATATTTGAAAACTATTGAAGTAGTCTATGTAAGAAACTGTGGCAACCTGAAATAAGACACAAGTAGTAGATTAAAGAGATGGAAGGGGATGTGATGAGGTGACTGGTGTGGCTCACATTTTTCGTTTTGGTGCCAGTATAGATAGTGGTACCAAGAACTAAGCAAACATAAAAAAAATATGTATAGAAAGATGTCATTGAGTCTACAGTGCTTGTCAGCTATCAGGGACATCTTCTTTGCAACATTTAATAAGAATCATCAGCATTGAGTTGAAAAGTAAAACTACTGAGGTTGTTGGGACTGTAGAGGAATAATACACAGTAGAATAAAGGCTCAAGTATACAAAGAGTGAAACTCTGATGAGAACCAACTTTCAAGAGGCACAGAGGAGGGATGAAGGGCTTTGAGAAAGAATGAGTCACATGAGCAGAAAAAACAACAGGAGAAAGAAGTGCTACAGGAGTCAATTAGGTATGGAATTTCAGTACACAAAAGTTATCAACAAAATGAATGAAGTATTGCAGATAGTTCCAGGTTTTATATCTGTGCATACATAATCTCTAATTTTATTATTCTAAATAAATTATATTTATTTACCTGCTAAGAATCCAAATAGTGAATTTGGGAGGCACTGGAAGAAAATGGAAGCTGATTCTTTGGGGAGACAGATAAGAGCAGGAGAAGGGAGAGAGAGAGAGAGAGAGAGAATTAACTGGAATTAACTGGAAAAGGCCAAAGTATAGTTGGCAAATATTAATACAGCTTTGAAGAACTTTTGTCTTCACAGGAACATAGAAAATAGGTTATGGGGTTGACCTGGGATACATATGATTGCAATAAAAGTGTAGAAGATACAAGTCCATTGAAAGTGGTTGTAAGAGAAGTTCTGGGAAAAGCAAGAGATAAGAAAGCACTTATAAACAGAAAAGGAAATTTCTTTGGAAGCAGATAAAGTTGGACTAGAGGTGTAGAAAGTCTGGTAGAAGTGATTGTGATGAAAGTTGAGCTTAAAATTTCTAATGTGGAACAGTTCTAAGTAAAGAAAATGTCCTGAGGTTGGCTGTGAGTGTGGGTGACTGTTCATGAGATAGATGATATGCCCTGGAGTTAGAGGTCAAGGAACTGAGATTGGTATAGTGAATGTCCACATAGACTCTGAACCTTCCCATGGACTCTGATGCTGTCAGGAGAATGCCTGGGACACAGTGGTAAATCATTTACATTTTGTTCAATGAACAGTCATACAACGAACCAAGTGAAACACCTTCATTGAAAATGAAACAGTAGCTACCAGACTGCATGGTGATGATTACTAGATGGCATGAGTCCCAAAGAAAAGGAAGCTTTAGAGATAAAACCATGAGAACTAAAAAATTCTGGACTATGAGAAATTTTGCACTCATTTCTTTAGCCACCTATTTTGTTTAATGTTTGCTTATTAAGAGAAAAAAAGATAAAGGATGAAGATTTTAGGTCACAAAATATTTAGGAGACAAATCACCTAATCTCTATGTATAAGTTTTATTTAGATTTGATTAAACATACAGTTATTTAAGCATATATACCCATACAATTTATATCAGAGAAATGTGAATACTGCCTATATATTTGGTGATATTAAGGAACTGTTAATTTTTAGATGTGATTATAGTACTGTGGTTATGGTTTTTAAAGTCTTTATCTTACATAAATATTGAATTACTTAAGGATAAAGTGATATCATGCATGACATTTGCTTTAAAATAATCCTGAGGGCTTAAGGAATGGGTGGATATATCAATGAAATCATGATTGGGCATACCTTAACAAATGTTGAATCGAGGTAAAGTATAAGTTTTATTATTCTTTCATTTTATTCACTCTTAAAAATTTCCATAATAAAATGTGTTTAATTCCTAGTCATATCCTTCTACAGCTGGGTTCTCTTGCAACATGTCATAGGACAGCTCTCCAAATATGATCAAAGTTATAAATGTTAGACAGTTATACCAATTCACAAAAGGTTAATTGAAAACTCTTAAACCAAAGCACTCAACCTAAAATCTTATGGGTTATTTTACCAAACAAAATTGGCTTCAAAATTAACATGGAGGAGTCAAGGAAACAGATTAGGTTTCAGAAAATAGAGTTAGACACTTGTTCCAGAGAAGCCAGGAACTAAATGAGTCAAGACAATTGATGGGATCACAATGAAAAGACAATTCAAGTATGGCAATGTCATACCAGCCTTACTTCTTCCCAATTATATTTAGAACAACTTGCTAAAGAAATTGCAGTTTGAGAGTAAATAATCAAATTTAGTTTCAAAACTGAAGATCTAGATTCCTATCCAGAAGCAGAAACTTAAAACAAAGATAAGATCTCAGTGATGAGGGATTTCAATGTACTCAGCCTGTTTTCCCAGAGCTGTTCCCAAGCAGGTCAAATGATCCTACCTAATGGAGTTAACTGCTTCTTTGAGAGATAGAGAATACAGGTGGCTTCCATGGAATACTACAGTCTTGCACGTGCATGTGCACCCCCACACACACACACACACATAATCAGAAGTAGAATAAACATTATAAACTACTACAGTCTTGCACGTGCATGTGCACCCCCCCGACACACACACATAATCAGAAGTAGAATAAACATTATAAACTACTATAGTCTTGCACGTGCATGTGCACTCCCCACACACACACACACACACATATAATACAGAAGTAGAATAAACATTCTAAACACAGAGATGAAATTCCATTTTGTAAAAAATCTCTTAGTAAACTGGTGGTAGACTTATTAGAACTGCATCAGAAAATAGAATGACTATCATCTCAACAATTCTTTTTTAAAAAATATTTATTTTTTAGTTATAGTTGGACACAATACCTTTTTCCATTCATTTATTTTTATGTGTTACTGAGGATCGAACCCAAGGCCCTGCATGTGCTCTACACCTGAGTCACAATCCCAGCCCCATCAACAACTCTTTATTTAGTATAAATATTATTGACACCTACCAGGAAAATTTTTACACATTTGAACTGGCATGAGAAAAAAGAAATTATCATTTAATTCAGAATGACATTGAATAGTTTATTACCACAGAATAAAAATAAGAAAAATCTTCTACACCGGTGTTCTCAAATTTTAATATGCTTCAGTCACCTTGGAGATTTATTAAACGCAGATTGCTGGGAACTGCCCTCACAGAGTTTCTATGTCTGGAATGAGGCCTAAGAACTGCATTTCTGACCAGTTTCCAGGTACTGCTGCTGATAAGCCCACAGCCATATTTTATTTATTTATTTATTTACTTTTTAGTTGTAGTTGCACACATTACCTATATTTTATTTATTTATTTTTACATGGTGCTGAGGATTGAACCCAGGGCCTTGCATGTGCTAGGTGAGCCACCAACCTCAGCCATGTTTTTAAAACCACTATTTTGATGTAATTAAATATATATAGGAAGAAACAATTATTCTTGAAGTAATTAGAGGGGTGAAGAACATCAGGATATATGTCATCACCTACAGCATTATTAGTTTCCAAGTTTAGATTCACCAGAAACTCTCTCCTCCACAGAACTAATGTTTTAATCCAGTCTTCCTTCACCTAAGGAAGGTGGAAATTTGAGATCCAGTTTCCTCTTACAAAAAAATATAGTGTCACCAGGATTGCCAAGGATGAATTCTTCTCAGAGAAACAATTGCAAGGTTTTCCCAACTTGGGAGATACCAATTGGAGGAATACACCTTTAAATCCTTGCTGTGAATTCTACTATGTACTGATTATTTATTTAAGCAAAATACCTCATGAAAGAAAAATTCCCCACCACATTCTCATCAATGCATGGTACTCTGCTTGCTAAACAAAACAAAACAAAACAAATATCTGCATTTTAGAGGCTAATCAAGAGTTACTTGAAATTTTTAAAAATGTCAGTTAAGCTGTTATAGATATATTCTCTGATCATGTGTAGAAAGACCTCAAGAGTTTTTTTTTTCCAACAGCTTTATTGAAGTATAATTCATGTAACATAAAATTTACCCATTTAAGATGTTCACTTTAACGACTTTTAGTATCCTCACAGAGTTGTGCATCATTGATAAATCAATTTAGATCATTTTCATTACCCTGAACTATCCATTGTCATTATTGACCAATGCCATCGGCACCAGCCCCAAGCAACCACTTCTACTTTCTATCTGTACAGAAATGCATACTCTGGCTTTTTAAATTTATTATTTCATTTAGCCTAATGTTTTCAGCATTTGTCCATATTGTACCAAGTGTCAGTATTACATCCTTTTTTATTGAGAGTAATATATGATAACATGGATATGCCACATTTTGTTCTCCCCTTCAACAAATGATGCACATTTGTGCTGTTTCTACCTTGTGACTATATGAGCCATACTTCCTCCCAATTATACCCTTTATACCCATTATTACCATAATGGGTATAAACATTTAAACATTTTGTACAAGTTTTTGTGTGAAATGTGTTTTAATTTCTCCTGGATATATACCTCAAAAGTGAAGTGGCTAAATCATATGTAATTCTGTTTAACTGAGGAGCTGTAAAGAGGCTACACCATTTTACCTTCCCACAACTATGTATGAGGGTTCCAATTTTTCTGGATACTTGACAACATTTGTTATTACCTGTCTCTTTATTATAGTAATATTTCTATATCCACAGTTTTAATTTTCTGGGGTTCCAGTTACCCAAAGTCAACTATAGTCTAAAGACATTAAATGGAAAATTCCAGAAATGAAAAATCACAAATTTTAGGTTGCACATGGTTTGGGGTATCATGATGAAATCTCACATTAGCATTACACCCTTCTTGGGATGTGAATCATACCTTGGTCTAGTTTATCCATGCTGTATACACTACCCACCCATTAATGGCTATCACTTAGTAACCATTTCAGGTATCATACATATTGACTCTATAACACTGACAGTTTCAGGCATACTGAGGGATGTCTTGGAACATATCTTCCACAGATAAGGGGGGACTACTGAATTGCCATCCTAGGGAGTATGAGGTGATATCTTGTAGCTTTGCTTTGCATGCTCCTAATGACTGCTGATGGTGACCATCTTTTCTTATGCTTATTAGCTATTTGTAGAAATGTCTGTTTAGATCCTTTACCATTTTAGTTATATCATTTGCTTTTTATTGTTGAGTTACAAGAGTTCTTTATAAATTTTAGGTATGATTTGCAAAAATGTTTCCCCATTCTGTGTGTTGTCTTTTTCCTTTCTTTATAGTATCCTGTGAAGCTCAAACATTTTCTAATTTTGGTGTCCAGGTTATTTATTTTCTACTTTTATTGACTGGGCTATTGTGTCACATCTGAAAAGCCTTCGCCTAATCCATGTGAGGTTGTATCTCACATGCTAGGTGAGGATGTGCCATAACACATCCTAATTTATATGGGTAAGCACCTGAACACCTTTTCCCAGGTGACCATACAAGGGAAATATGATCCTAGGCCATAGCTCTAGACCAGGTTGGGATACTCCTTCACTTCATCTCTTCAGGTAGACTTTGTATTAGTTCATATCATCACAAGAAGAAGGATGAACACAAATGAGCTATTTTGAGAGAGACCACACTCACATAACCTGTATTATAGCATATTGTTATACTGTTTTATTATTAGCTATTATTAATCTATTAATATGCTAATTTAGAAATTATTGTAAGTATGTGTTATTATAAGTATGTATATATAGGAAAAAGCATAGTATACATAAGGTTGAGTAATATTCATGTTTTAGACATCCACTGGAGGTTTTAGAATATATCCCTGGTAGATAAATAGGGACTACCATAAATAGAATGATGAGGAACTTCCCTCTTATCCAACAGTTCTTCTTGCTTGTGAAGTCATGAGAACTATGTCAACAGATATTGGTATACAAATCCACAGATTATGTCCATAAAAAGAAGTCTACCAATCACAAAAGATTAAGTGCTGAAGTATAGAGCCACCACCACCAGAAGTCAAAGTGGAAATTTAGGATAAAACTGTGAAGGCACCTCATCCAATATACTATTTTTTAGATTTTTTTTTTCTTTTCAAATTTCAGGTGGTTTTTGCTCTTACAGAATTTGTGATAGAAAATCTTGGAAAACAGTTTATAGAGCCACCACCTGTGGACCTGCCTACCCTATACCAAGACATGTCATATAACACCCCCCTGGTGTTCATCTTAAGCACAGGCTCAGATCCCATGGGTGCATTTCAGAGGTTCGCCCGGGATAGCGGGTATTCAGAACGGTAAGGTCACATTGTGCAGTTTTTACCTCTTTGTTAATTTGTCTTTGTTCTTACCTACTGTGGAGCATGCACACTACCATTCCAATATTTCACTAAAAAAAAATTAAGATGTGTTAATATTTCTCTATGTATATTATTAAAATGAAATAAAAATTATAAAAGCAGGTATAAAATTCATTTGAGCATAATGATTGTTTTAAGTCTTAAAGTATAATAATGAAATTGAACAGTGATTGAAACGTTTTTAGTATTTAACATATTTTTTTTTGCATTAATGGGGATTAAACCCAGGGGGTGCATTACCACTGTTTTGAAACAGGATCTCACCAAGTTGCCCAGACAGGCTTTAAACTTGTAATCCTCTTGTTTCCACCTCCTAAGTAGCTGGGTCTTTCTCATGATAGCTTCCAGTTCTGATGCAGCCTGGTCCCAGGACTAAAAATTACAGAAGGATGAAAGATCCAATCTCTTCATTTGGAGCTTATGGTCTGCATAGAAATATATGTATATGTGTATATATGTACACACACATACACACATATAAACACATATATTATTATATGTGTATATATTTATATATATGTGAATGTGGTCTCTCAAAATATCTTATATATACAAATATAATATATAGTATATATGTGTGTGTATATATGTGGGCATATATATGTGTACATATACATGTGTATGTACACACATGTTTAAATGTATATATGTAATAATATATAAATAATATATTTAATATATTTTAGTATAGTCAATATATATTTAAAATATATGTGAATATATCATGCATATATATATATGTATGTATGCACACATATGTATTTTTTAATAAGGAATTGACTAAGAAGTCCCAAAAGCTGGAGATTCAGAAGAGTTCATAATGTGTAGTTCCAGTCTGAGTCCAAAAGCTTGAGATCCAGGAGAGCTGTTGATACAAGTTCCAGCCCAAAAGTCAGCTGACTTGAGACACAATAACCAAGGTGTCATTTGAGTCTAGTGGCCAGAAAAGACCAGTGCCTCAACTCAATAGTTAGAATAAGTTCCTTTGTACTCAGCCCAGATGAATGTTGAAAACATGACCCAAAACACACACAGAGCCCACATACAAATCTTGGAGACTTCTTATTGTTGTCATTCTAGGCATTTAATGAAATCACTATTGAATTACTAGCTGATTACTAAGCCAACTAAATAGAGATGTCATGTCTACATGTCAGTATCAACATGCAACAAATAATACAGTTTTTATAAAAGTGATTTACAAAAGTCAGTAAACAAACCATGAGTAGCAGCAACAAACACTGGAGAGGGAACAATCTGATTTTTATAGTTGCCACTTTATAATATTCAAAATGTCCACCTTTCAAAAAGCATTGTAGGATATTCAAGCAAACAAGAAGTATGGTCCATTTACAGGGAAAAAAATCTTAACAGAAACTGAACCTGGTAAATGGTAGGCATTAAACCTACTAGATAAAAAAATGTATTTTATATACTTCCATTTTAAATGATGTAGAATAATTATAATTTATATTGATGTTTCAGTATATTATACAATGTATAATGATCAAATAAGGGTAAATGGCATATCTGTCACCTCAGACATTTATTATTTCTTTGTGTTGGAATCATTCAAAATTCTCTTTAACCAGTCATTTGAAATAATTAATTGTTGTCAACCATAGTTATCCCAATATATTGTAGAACACTGGAGGTTATTCCTCCTACACAGCAGCACCCCTGTACTCATGAACCATCCTCTCTCCAACCCTCCCTTTCACATCCTTCTCAGGCAGTAATAACCACTATTCTATTCTCTACTTCTTGACACTTTTACAAATAACAAAGAATATGCAATATTTTATAGACAAAAACTTTAAATCAATTATTTTAAATATACTCATAGCTAAATAAAACATCAACAAAGAACTAAAAGAAAACATGAGAATGATGTCTCAGCAAAATAGAGAATATCAGTAAAGAGATAGAATTTATAAAAAGGAACAAAGTAGAAATTCTGGAGATTAAAATTATAATAATTGAAATTTAAAAGTCAATAAAAGGATGCATATGGGAGGAGGCAGAAGAAAGAATCAGTAGAGAGAAAAATAGGTCAATTTAGATTCCTCAGCTTCTGAGGAGCAGAAAGGAAAAAAAGAATGAAGAAAAATGAACAGAGCCCAAGAGACCTGAGAGATACCACCAACCCCACCAACACACACATAATGAAAGTACCAGGAGAGAAGAGGGAAGGAGATTCAGAAAAAAAAAACCTGAAGAAATATTCTGTTTGAGCTGGTATGTTCTGATTCTCAGAACTTTCACTCGATAGGAATTATGCCAATGGCTTTCCTCATTCTTCAGTTTACAGAAGGCAGATTTTGGGACTGCGTGGTCTCTATAATCACATGAGCTAACTCCCATTAAATTTATGTGTGTATCATGGAAAAACACACACACACCACATATAGGTACACATATATAACATTGGTTCAGTTTTTCTGCAAAACTCTAGCACAGTAGGTATGAGATTTCTTTTTGGGATAGTGAAAATATTCTGGAACCAGACTGCAGTGATGATTTTCCAACATTGTGAGTATACTGGAAGACAGTGAACTGTACACTTCTAATAAAAAATAATTAAGACACTATTAAAGAAGAAAAACAAGGTGATAGAACTTTTTTATTACATGTCAAGATTTACTATAAACTTATTATAAAATGAGTTATTTAGATGTTGTGGCACCAGTGCAAGTCTAGACTAATAGATGAATGGAAAAAAAATAGATAATTCAGAAATGAACTCATGTACGTTGAGATCCTGTTTATGACAGAAGTCAGAGTGAGGAATAAAAAAGGATCTTTTCAATAAATATTCCTGAATTTGCTGGAATAGCCACACACAAAAAAATAATTTTGACATGTATATATAAGGCAAATATATAAAAGAAAAAATAATAACTAGAAAATAATATATAAGAGAGTGTCATCCTGGGCAGTGACATTTTTTCTAAATACAAAAAGGTGATCACTTTTAAAAATTGATAAATTAGACTGAAGTACATTAACATATAGGATGTTTATTCATAAAAGGCAGTATTAAGGGTGTTTTAAAGAGACAAGTGACAAAGTGGGGAAAAAATACTGGTAGTAAATATAACAGAGGGTTTATATCCAACGTAAAGAACTCAATACAAAAAAGCCACTCAGGAAGTGCCACCCAAAGGGTAAACCCTAATCTAATCTATAGATTTTCATTATATAATATTATGTTGATATTACCTCATCAATCATAACAAATGTATCACACTAACACAGGATATTAATAAAAGAAGAAACTGGGGGAGGGAAAGGGAGCTATATGATAACTATACACTCACTGTAAACCAAAATTTGCTCAAAAAATAAGTACTTTCTATTAATTAAGACTAAACTCAAATAAGTTTGAGGCTGGAGAGGATTTTAACAAAAAAAAAGGGGGATAAAAGACAATAAAGGACATAGCCAAACAGTCAATTTAAAAAAGCAAACAATTTAAAACCTCAGTGAGACACCACTACACCAAACGTTAACCAAGAGGTGGAGAAAGAGAAACTCTCATCTACTGCTGGTGGAGGTATGGAATGGCAACACCATCTTGGAAAACAGTTTGATATTACACAAAAGTTATATGTACACATACTCTGTCAAACAGCAGTTCCACCTCAAGAAATATTCACACAAAAAATGGAGTGCCAACATAGACCAAAAGGTACATACAAAATGTTTTTGAAATCTTAACACCAAAAAATCAAATAACCTAATCAATAAATGGACCAAGGAACTGAACAGACACTTCTCAGAAAATGATATACAATTAATCAACAAATATGAGAAAAAAATGTTCAATATCTCTAGCAGGTATAAAAATGCAAATAATCAAAACTACTCTAAGATTTCATCTCACTCCAGTCAGAATGGCAGCTATTAAGAATACAAACAACAGTAAGTGTTGGCGAGGATGTGGAGAAAAAGGCACACTCATACTTTGATGGTAGGATTGCAATTGGTGCATCCAATATGGAAAGCAGTATGGAGATTCCTTGGAAAACTTGGAATGGAACCATCATTTGACCCTGCTATCCCAAGGACTTTAAAACAGTATACTACAGGGACACAGCCACATCAATGTTTATAGCAGCACCTTTCACAATAGCTAAACTGTGGAAACAACCTAGATGCCCATGAGTTGATGAATGCATAAAGAAAATGTGGTAAATATACACAACGGACTACTATTCAGCATTAAAAGAGAATAAAATCATGGTATTTGCAGGTAAATGAATGGAGTTGGAGAATATAATGCTAAGTGAAATTATCCAATCTCAAAAAAACAAATGCTGAATGTTTTCTCTGATGTAAGGATGCTTATTCATAATGGGGGTGTGGCATTGGAGGACTAGATGAACTCTAGATAGAGCAAAGGGGAGGGAGGAGAAGGAAGGGTGCATGAGGGTAGGAAAGACATGAGGGTAGGAATGAGATGAACATCATTACCCTAAGTACATGTATGGAGACACAAATAGTGTGACTCTACTTTGTGTACAACCAGAGTAATTAAAATTTGTGCTCTCTATATATAATATGAATTGTAATGCATTCTTCTGTCATATATAACCAATTAGAATAAAAAATGTTTTTGAAGCATTGTGAAAAATAACCAACAAACAAATAATTCAAATATTCAAGAATGAATAGTTAATAAATTGTAGTCTAAGAGCCCCCTAGAATATTATGCAGCAATGAAAAATGCATGGACTATAATAACACACAATAACATGAATGAATCTTTAAAAACATAATGTTGAAGGAAAAAGATGGGACTAGGAGGAAACCAGATTTTTCCTCACTCAGTAACCCTAGATGCAAGCATCAGGAATACTGTGAGATGGGTGAAAGAGGGATTTCATTAAAACTCAATACTGGACAGACAGAGTGCCTGAAGAAACATCAAAATCCTACCAACAAAGAAAAGCTCAGGAACAGATGGATTCTCAGCCCAGTTCTACCAAACCTTTAAAGAACTAATGCCAGTCCTCCTCAAATCATTCCATTAAATAGAATAATCTTCCAAACTCATTCTATGAAGCTAGTATTACCCTGATGACAAAAACAGAAAAAGATACATCAAGAAAAGAAAATTTCAGACTAATATTCTTAATGAACATAGATACAAATATTCTTAATGAAATTAGCAAATCACATACAAAAACACATTAAAAATACAGTGCGCCATGACCAAGTGAGTTTCTTCCCAAGTATGCAAGGTTGGTTAAACATACAAAAATCAAAAAACATAATTCAATACATCAATCGATGGAAAGACAAGAATCACATGATTATTTGGATAGATGCAGAAAAAGCATTTGATAAAATGCAGCATCCATTTATATTTAAAACACTAGAAAAATAGGGATAGAAACAATATACCTCAACATTGTAAAAGCTATGCACAACAAACCCAAGGCCAGCATCATTCTAAATGAAGAAAAAAGTGAAAACATGCCCCCTAAAACCTGGAACAAGACAGGGATGCCCACTTTTACCATTTCAATTCAACATTGTTATTGTCAGAGCAATTAGGCAAACATTGTAATTGTCAGAGCAATTAGGCAAAAGAAAGAAATTAAATGGATACAAATAGTAAAAGAAAAGCTCAAACTAGTTCAACTTTGTAATGACATGATCCTTTATTTAGAAGACCCAAAAAATTTTACCAGAAAACTTCTATAACTCATAAATGAATTCTGCAAGTAGCAGGCTACAAAACTAACAACCATAAATCATTGCATTCCTGTACTCCAATGATGAATTAGCTGAATGTGAAATTAGGAAAACCATCCCACTCACAATAGCCTCAAAAAATATATAAAATACCTGGGAATTAATCTAACGAAAGAGGCAAAAGACTTCTACAAAGAAAATTACAGAACACTAAAAAAAGAAATTTAAGAAGACCTTAGAAGGTGGAAAGATCTCCCATATTGTCAGATAGGATGTCAAAATGGCCATACTACCCAAAGTGCTATTCCATTCAATGCAATCTTCATTAAATTTCAATTTTCAAAATTCTTCATAGAAAGCAGGCATGAAATTTATTTGGAAAAATAAGAGACCCAGAATAGCCAAAGCAATCCTCAGCAAGAAAAGCAAAGCAGGAAGCAACACAATCTTGGACCTTAAATTTACTAAAGAACTATAGTAACAAAAACAGCATAATACTGGCATCAAAACAGACATGAAGAGCAATAGAACAGAACAGAAGACACAGAGACAAGCCCACATCAATACAGTTATCTCATACTAGACAAAGGTGCCAAAAACATTCATTAGAGAAAAGATAACCTCTTCAACAAATGGCGCTGGGAAAACTAGACTCGGGTCCTTGTCCTTGCCCCAGTGAAATTGACTGATGGGGCCAGAAAATGAGGGGCTATTTAGGAAAGGTGGCTTGGTAACCAGTGAAGGCCAGTGATTCTCCAAAGGAGCAGTTCCTCACCTTGATAGATAACACTGATAAAAGTGACTTCCAAGACTAATTGCATATTTATCATGTTCCCAGAAACCTGAGACCCCTAAAAAAGAGCTCTGGATATCCTAGGATCATTGCTGGTTCTCTTGGTTCTGTACTTCTTTTATTTTATAAATATTAATTTTCTTTCTTTGGCCTAAGTCTGTTTTACTATTGTTTTTGACCACTCCATATGAAATATATTTCAAATTCAAGCAGTCTCCCATTATGGTAATATGAAACAGAAGTGATCCAGTGGATGATCCCATTAACTTGGCATGTGAAGACTATCATAGCATATTTACATTTTTAAAATATCTGCATTGCTTTAAAATAGTATAACACAGTCTCTTTTTTTTGTTCAATTCAGAGTGCAGTCAATTTCACTAGGACAAGGACAAGGACCCATTGCTGAGAAAATGATCAAGGATGCAATGAAATCAGGAAACTGGGTATTTTTGCAAAACTGCCATCTTGCTGTTTCTTGGATGTTAGCCATGGAAGAGCTAATTAAATCCTTCATAGATCCAAGTATGTTGAGCACATACATTTGCATAATAATACCATTTTATCAAGTTCTTAGAGTTGATCTTTATTGTAGGCATTGTGTTTGCTCTTATTATAGATAAGAAATTTGAGTACTAGGCAGGTTCAGTTAAGTTACACAACTAGGATTCAAAAAACAGTCTTATTTCTTATTAAAAAAAATTCTTATTAAAAAAAGTGCTACTACAAGCTAAACATTTTCTTTTTTTGTTGTTTTGTCTTTTTTTTAAATAGCTCATGTTATCAAGGACACTTTTCGACTTTTTCTAAGCTCTATGCCTAGTACTACATTTCCTGTTACAGTTCTTCAGAATTCTGTCAAGGTAATGTATGAACATGGTTGGAATGGGAATGGTTGGTCTCTGAGTGTTCATTTAGGAGCTCCATGAAGCTCAGACCTTGCACAGAACCACATGGAAGTTTATGTGGTTAGGGTGAGAAGGTAGATATCCATATCCTTTCAACTGATAAGCAGGTGGAGGAAATTAGGTCGCAAGACAGTGAGTATTTTTGCATCTTCTAGTCCTGTTTGTCATTCAATTCTTCCAGCTCTTACTCTTCAAAAGAAAATGTTAAGTATACAGTGAATGACAACACATCCTGTCCCACAGGAATGGGAATGTTTCAGCATTTGAGAAGAAGGCCTTCAGGTGGTATAGCTGCTGAATTTCAGTGCAGGAAGTTTCCAATATGTGGGAAGGAATGAGAAATAAGAGGTTCTTCTTTCCTCCCTGCCCTATGTCATGGGACAAAGTCTGGAATGATGTCATATTTTGAGATAACTGAAAAATCCAATGGAGAAAGTCTTAGCATGCTTTTTGGCCCATGTTTAGAAAAATGAGCACCAAATGGAAGTGTCTAAGGCTCTTATGCAGATGCTTCCAGTGTTCTAGACCTGAGGACCCTGCCAGGCCCTATTCTTCCTGGACTGTGGCTGAACAAGATACGAAGTAGGCTTGCACATTCCAGGAAGGCCCTTGTGGGAAAGTTAGCTAGATCATCTCAGTGTCTTAAGTCTATGTGTATTATTCAGAAATAATGCAAGTCTATAAAATCACCCTCTCTTCTGGATATGTTCTATCTTAATCCAGGTAACCAATGAGCCTCCCAAAGGGTTACGTGCAAATATCAGGCGAGCGTTTACTGAAATGACACCTTCATTTTTTGAAGAAAATATCCTTGGAAGAAAATGGAGACAAATGATATTTGGCCTTTGTTTCTTTCATGCAATTATTCAGGTATATTTAATTCTGCTTTTTAATAGCAACAAAGATGTGTACTATCTTCTAAATAAAAAAGTACTAAAAAAAAATAAGTGAAAGCTTATGAATGGCACTGTAAAACACTAAGGACCTTATTCTGGATTTGAACCCAAGTTCTTTTAATTCAACTAGTGATCTATATACTCAGTTTGCATGAGTATCTCACAGCTATACTGGCTCCCACCTACATGCTATATGCCCACAGAACACCATCATCTAAATCAATGGAGTAGGGCCAACTCAACAAATACAAAACTGATCTCCTCAACTCGACCTCACACTCAAAATATGCTTTCCCTCCTGTTTTAGTCAGCTTTTTACCTGCTATGACTAAAGGATCTAACCAGAACAACTATAGAGGAGGAAAAGTATATTGAAGGCTCATGGTTTCAGAGGTCTTAGTCCATAGAAGTTCAACACCATTCCTCAGGGCTCCGGGTGAGGCTGAATATCATGGCAGAAGAATGTGGGTAGAGGGAAGCATCTCCATCACTGAGAGCAGCAACCAGAGAGGGAGAGATCAAATCCACTCTCAAGATACAGAATGTATACCCCATAGATACACCCCAATTTCCACCTTCTCCAGCCGTACCCCCATCAGGGATTAATTTACTGATTGGGTTAAGACTCTTACAACCGAATCATTTCTCCTCTGAACCTTCTTGCATTGCCTTGAGCTTTTGGAAGACACCTCACATCTATACCATAACACCTCCAGTCTCTAATTCTGAAATCATGGTTCCATTCTCTCAATTAGTGACAATCAGAACTTCAGGATTATTTTTATTCTTCCACTTCACCCATATATTTTTATCAATCATCAAGACCTCCGTGTTAATTTTACAATAATTTCACTTTTACTTGTTCCTTTGAGTGGACTCACTAACCTAGTGGCCTCCTCTCCATGTATTACTGAAGCCCCAAGTCCCCCAAAAGATGACCCTCAACCCACCAACAGTCTCCTTCCCCTGATCCAGATTCTGCTTGGTATGGTATTCATATCCATGACCTTGTACTCTAATTCTGACTCTCCAACTACGTATCATTAGGTGGTGTCTTGATTAGACTGGTCTTCAACTGTGTGTGTTCTATAGAAAGAGAATCAGTAAAGAAAAAAGAAGATTAAAGGTGCAAGATATGGGATAGATAAACAAAAGGGTCCTAAAAGAGGTCTGAGAAATTGGAAATCAGAGGCTCCGGCTATCAGGAGCTCTTTTGCTGTTCCACTAATAAAAGCTGCTAAGATGAGGAGGTAGTTTAAGAGCAGTGAAAATTCAAGATCAAGAGGAAGGAACTTGGGACCAATAATTGTCAGTATAGAATTAAGAAATTAAGGTAGGATAAGAAAATAGCAAAGAGGGAGGGATATCATAAAACAAAGATAATGATTATGTACCATTTTCTTTTTAAACATCACCATGGAGAAGACAGTATGTAATAAGCATAATATGGTAATGACAGAAAGCCCTGAATAAAACTCCTCATAGGAGTAGGGAATAGTTCTCTCTCACCAGATATATAATTATAGCATCAGTATTTTTATGCCAAAAGACTCTAAATAAGATTATTTTTCCTGTTCTGACAGGGAAATATTTTATTTTACCCTGAAAAACAGATTTTTTTAAAAAACAGATCTGATGAATTTCTAGTAATAACAAATTTTTTGTAGTAAATATGGGTAGGGTCCAGTATTGAAGAAGATGTGATCCTCCTCTTTGGTGAAAGCCTAGTTAAAGTTGAACTGCATGACTTTAATTGATTTTGCAGTGTAGGAATGCCCAGTTTTAATATTTGCCTTTTCTTTTTCACTATTTTAAACATAATTAATTTTATCAAATTTTATTTCAGACTATTTATTTTCTATTCTAGGAGAGAAAGAAGTTTGGGCCCCTTGGATGGAATATATGCTATGAATTTAATGACAGTGATAGAGAATGTGCTCTACTGAACCTCAACCTTTACTGCCAAGATGGAAAGATTCCCTGGGATGCACTGATTTACATTACTGGTCAGTATGTCCATGTGGCCAGGGCATCCAGCTGTGGACCACAGAGTTGTTGATTCACCCCTACTTGACCTTTATGAAGATGGGGTCCTCCCCCAGTGTTTAGTGGTGATAATGATGCCTCTTGAAATTCTCTCTGTGAATTTAAGATTGTGATAAGCATATCATGAAGAATATTTACACATAGAAAATTGAAAAGATATTTTCCCCAATAACAATAGTATGGAAAACACATTGCTCTTAATTCATGCCAGGCTCTATTGTAAGCATTTCTCATGAATTAGTAAATTAAATCCTCACAGCAGCACTATTAGTATCATGGGTGAAAACCTTGCAGGAGCACTTCAACGATGAATGGTGACTTACAGCAATGAATCTGGAATTTTCCAAGGAATTATATCAGCATTAGATATCATTCCAGTATGGTTCCTTCCTACTCATAATTTTGGGATGACAATGAAGCATACTGAAAGTAGCTTCTCTGTGGACAGAGAGAGTATAAAATAAGTTTTAATTCCCCCTATCATAATTTATGTGAGGCAAGTCCTCTGTGTCATCATGGATCTCTTTCCTCCAAAGCTTGTCAGCAACAATTTATAAAGTATGTATAGAGTTTAAATGTCTTGCTACAAATGTTTGGTTCCATTTTATTTGTGGACCCTGAGTGGAAGCACTGTTTCATGCAAAGTGTGTATATTTTAGAATGTTACAGTCAAGGAAGAGATATGACTCAAAATGAATATTTTTGAAGCAAAACAAGAAAAAGGAAAAAGTATGTAAATAGAGATTAGTGACTTTAGCTTTTTTGGAAAAAGCAAAATTACTAGGATAATATACATGTACTAGATTTTTTTTGATTTATTCTTTTTTGAGGGGGTAGTGGGAGGAAATTTTGATGTGGTTTTTCCATTTTAAGTACCAAATAAACCTATTATAATTAAGCTATGTTTGTCAATTTAAAAAAATAATATATTTAAAAATGCAAACTCCTTTTCAGGTGAAATTACGTATGGCGGTAGAGTTACAGACACATGGGATCAAAGATGCCTTCGTACTGTCTTGAAAAGATTTTTTTCTCCAGAAACATTACAAGATAGTTATCAATATTCTGAATCAGGTGAATGACATTTGAATTTTTTCTCAAGAAGCCATTGACAGCATCTTTCAGTTTTCCATCCAGGGGACCTCTGTGTCTAATCCTTACAACTCAGTCCATTCCCACACTTGATACCTTCAAAGCCAGTTTGATAGTAAACGCACAAATATATTTTTGAATTATTTCTGTATTAAAATTGATTTTATTATGTCTAAATATGTTTTCAAAGTTATATTTTAGAATATTTTGGATGTAATTAAAGAAATTTTCCAATATGGAAAATTTAATTTAAAAAACAGATCTATGAATTGGTAATAGCTCATCAAGGGTCAAAAAGCAGGTAAATTAATTGTCCTAATCCTCTTGGAGGGAGCAATCTGATTAGGACAGTAAGCTCATAAAAGCTTCTACCACTGAGAGTAAATCATTGGTTACATTCAAGTTGTATGTTGTCATCACTAGGAAAATTTGAGTAACACTACGTTTCAATGTTTTGCATTTGCTTTGAGGAATTAGAGAAGAACATCATTGTTTATCAAACAGAATGTGAAAGTATTTCTAATACAAGCATAAATTTGGAGCTCTTAAAGAGGCATACCTTTCAGCACTGTGTCTCTGGATTCTCAGAATACTTAAACATTCCGAAGGAGACATCCTGAAAAGTTAAGACACTAAACTGATGCTCAAGGTGTCAATAACAAAACTAGACATATCAATGAAAGCAAGGAGATTTAGAAAAAACAATCTCCTTTTCACAAGAGAAGATATCATCTGAATGAGGCAGTGAAGAACCAAAGTTAGCAATGCAGAGTCAGTTTTTTTAAGACATGTTTTCCTTCTGTTTTTAATAACAGGCATATACTTTGCACCCTTGGCTGATAACTTACAGGAATTTAAGGATTACATTGAAAATCTGCCTTTAATAGATGACCCAGAAATTTTTGGAATGCATGAAAATGCCAACCTGGCTTACCAGGTATGTGGCCTTTAACTGAAAACATTTATTTATTTTGTATATATAAATTCAAAACATCAATTGTCACCTCACTAGCTTTGTGACTTATAAAATATCATTAAGTAAGTAAGTAAGTAATTGTTTCACCTTATATTCAACAGTAGTTCCAATTTAGACAGCTTTCTCTGGATCCTTTACAGAATACTAAGATTATATATTTTTCCTATCACCAGCCAATCCCCTCCATTTCCTCTATCCTCAGGCCTCCTGTTTGGTTCATAATTGTTTTAGTTAGCTTTTTCATTGCTGTGACCAAAAGACCTAACAATAACAACAAAGAAGAGCAAAAGTTTACTTTGGCTCACAGTTTCAGATGTTCAGTTCATAGTTGGCTAACTCCATAGTTCTGGGCCTGAGGTGAGGCAGTACATCAGTGTGAAAGGGTGTGTTAGAGGAATGCATCTCAATGACAACCAGGAAGCATAGAGACAGCTCCACTTACCAAAGACAAAATATAAACCCTAAAGACACAACCCCAGCAACCTACTTCCTTTAGCAACAACACTCTATCTGCCTATAGAGGCCACCCAATTATGAGGATCCACTGATCATGTTATACTTCTAATAATCTCATCATTTTACTTCTGAAAATTTTTGTGTTGTCTCACATGTGAACTTTTTGGGGGACACATAACAATAATCTACCTACTCACAGAACATGGGGATTCAGATAATAATATAGTCCTTTCTCTGCTGACCTTCTCCCTCCATACTGGGTGCTTTTATCACATTATACAAAGGCTTGAATCTCTACATGATTAAATGATAAAAGTCCAGAAATATATTTAAAAATTCAAACTCTTCTTCACGTGAAATTATATATTGTAATTTGTACATGATTAGAACATGATAGTATATTTGCAAATGCTCATAGCAGTAAGTCCAAAGAACAAACTGGATTATTATACTCCTCTGGGCAAGACTTTCTGATGCTACATCATTACCTACAAGTAGTCAAAACTCCTAGGCATGGCACTTGAGGATCTGTCATGACCTGGACACTACCTACTCTTTCAGGTTCATCATCCACCATGCACAGATATCCATGGTGAACCAAAGCCTTGAAAAGAAGGGTGTGCCCCTGTGAGGCTTTGGACATCTCTAAAGCTTAAATATTTAGCCTCACAAGGCTAAGGAGGTCATCTTTTGACATAAATTTTGCTGCTGGAAATGTTAGAAGGTGAAGTCTGCCTAGACATCAAGGAATCCACACAAAACAACAGTGGAACCTCCAGAGACAGCACGAAAGGGTCATGGTTTTGACACCTGATTTTATGTCCTCTGCCAGTGAAATTGCTTTGCCTTTCAGCAAGGAGTTAGAATAATGCATCATGTTTTTCCTTTTCTTATTTTCAGGAGAAAAAAAAAACTGGTAGCAAAACCTCTGTCAATATATTTCCCCCTTTTGGTTGTTTTCTGTGGAAGGGGAAAGGGAATGTGAGGTTAAAAAGGGATGGTATAAGAAGGAAAAAGTGAGTGTGGATATGGTTACGCTAACAGCAGAAAGACAGCACTGTTGGTAGGGGTAAAACTCTTGGAAGAGTGTACCAGAAATGTAGATTTTTGTGTTTTCCATTGGTTTCAGAATGACTGAGAGAGAAGGTATATAGTGGGCTCCCAGAGGTGTTTTTCTATGCACAGCCTCCCTTCCTCCATTTTTCTGGATTAATACATAACCCATCCTGACCTCTTTCTTTGGAGCAACTGCCCCTTCCCCAATGCACAAACTTCTGATAAGACTTCCAACCACTCTCTATCTGAACAGAGGTGGATATGTGACACAGGCCTGGACAAAGGCAGTCAGTGTCCCATCCCTTAGCCACTCTAGCTCGTCCAAGGTGTACACATACAACCAAGCTAGGTGAATGACAGTCTTTTCCTGAGATAACATATACAGATACAGGTTGGCAGGAGGGTGCTCTCTTTTCTATAGAATCATTGGCTAGATGCTATATCTCTGCAGCCACCTGTGATCTTGTCCTTTATACTTCATCTCTTCCTATCAACCACATGCAAGAAGCCCATATTCATTAAGAAAGAATTCTGAGAACCATTGAGAGAGGAAACAGCAAGAGAGAGTGTTGTTAGATCCATTCATGCCTATATAGGGGAGGCAAAATTTTATTTCTACACTCTTAGGGTCTAAGAATTAAATTGATATAATATAGATTAACAGGAGAAAAACTTACAATTTAATATAAGCTTTCATTTCATTAAGGAAGCCCCAAAGAACTGGTAAAACCTATATGGCTATGTGTTAGGTTGAACAAAGAGAGGCAATTAATGATAGGAAAGTACCTTAATTATGTTGGGTGGCTAAAGAAGATTAGTATGGTCAAGATCTGTTTATACAACAAGCTCTTGACAATGAGAATGTTTCTTTTCTCCTGGTTCAGGGAGGATACCTTTCATATAAGGAGGTTTTCTGTTTTGTTTTCAGAAAGAAAAGGGGAGATTAGAACATCCTTCCATCTGCTATTTCCCAAGTGGCCTTTAGTTTATGGCAATCCTTAGGTCAAAGTGGCTTATTTTGGAGTAGCATATTCTGCTACCATTCATCTGAGACTCACATTAGGTTAGGTAATTCTGCCTGTTGCAATCAATAAAGTCTTGGCACAAAATTTATAAATTATTTCTTCTACCCAGCAAGTTACATAGATGCCTATCAGAAACTAATAAAGGGCTGGGAATGATCAGGGAAGGAGATTGTTCTACACATTCAGAGCATATGTTGGTAGCTGTCTTTCCTGCTGTATGAGCCCCAATTTTGCATTATATTGCCAAAATGTCACTTTCTTATAGCTGACTCTGAACAAGGTGAATGTGAAGGGGAAGTAAGTTGTTATGAGAATGAATTATAATGTCCCTATGAATAACAGTCAGATAACAGCCAACCAGAAAATCAAGGTTGCTGTCTCAAACATCCAGTTCTACTTGGACAATGGAGACAAGTCAGCTGTATTTATGAGACACCTAAGACATCCTGACGGTATCCTCATGCCTGACAAGTAATCTTTTGTTTGTTTTAATAATTTTTTAACATTTTTATTTTATAAATTTTTATTGGTTCTTTTTTAGTTATATATGACAGCAGAATCCATTTTTGATATATTATACAAGCAAGGATTATATCTTATTCTTGTTAAGAGTCCCATTCTTATGGATATACATGGTGAGTGGGATTCACTGTGTTGTTTTCATATAGGTACATGGGAAAACTTTGTCAGATTCATTCTACTATCTTTTCTTTTTCTTATCCTCCTGACAAGTAATCTTTTTAAAACTTTATTTATTTATTTTAACTAGGTATATATGACAGCAGAATGCACTTTGACTCATTGTACACAATTACAGCACAACTTTTCATTTCTCTGATTGTACAAGATATAATGTTGTACCATATGTGCAGTCATACATGTACCTAGGGTAATAATGTACATCTCATTCCACCATCTTTCCTAACAAGTAATCTTTAGAGCCAGTTGCCACAGAATTCAAATTTCTGCTGAGCAAAGCTGTTCTGTTCTTGAAAAACCATATGGGCCCAGAAATGGAGGGACTCTGTACTGGCCAGCTGCTGGGTCTGTCATTCTGCTGGAGAACTTCCACTTTCCTATAAATGAAGAAGGAAAGGGAAAAGATGGTTCTGGGAGCAGGGTTAAAGCCAAAATAGAAGTTTTCTGAGGTTTGCTTTCCAAGCTCAGGAGATTTTTTTTTATCAGTGGTGCCTTGGGCACTACTCATTCAGTCCACAGTCTCATGGTGTGATCAATTTGTCACAGAAGGCTAGTGGGGTTTTGTTGCTGTATGTTTGTTTGTTTTTATGAAGAAGGAATTGAAGTACTTTGCCAAGAAGGGTAGTTTGCCTTAGGGAGCCTAATCTAAAGTTGTAGACAAGATCCAGCTGATCAACAATATACTAGACAAAGTCAATGAAATGATGTAAGGAATGTAGTAGGATAGCTTGTCTTTCTTACTAACCAATGAGCATGAAGATGAAGTAACATGAGATGAATAAACTATAGAGAGCTTAAATTAAATTAAAACTTAAATGTATATTTATTTCTATAAGGTAAGCTATATGTGCTGTAAATTACTTTTTGGGAAATTTGAGTCGTCAGTGTTCTCTCTCTTACCATCATTATAGTACAAAGAAACCAACACTTTAATCAATACCATACTTGATGTTCAGCCAAGATCATCTGCTGGTGGACAAGGAAAAAGCAATGATGAAATTGTCCAAGAGCTTGTTTCTTCTGTCTGGACCAGAGTTCCAGGTAATAAATAATTCCTTGCATCTGTATAAAATGGGAATTATAGGAATTAACTCAGATAATTGAGTGGTAGGCAGATGTTCAGACCTCCTTATTACATAGACATTGCTTTCCCAAGAGAGCTTATCTGACATGGAGTTCTCCACTTACCAACTAGAAACCTACATTTCTTAAACGTACAGATGCCAAAAGTATTAGGAGCCAATTCTAGTCCCATGTAACTTTAACTAGACATTGACCCAAGTTTTCCTTGGCTTCATAAATTCTAAAGTCTCTAGACCTGCCCTGTCCAAGGCAGTACCCACTAGCCACATGTGGCTACTTAAACTGAAACTTAGGTTAAATAAATTTAAAATTTAATTCCTCAGTTGCACTATTCACATTTCAAGTGAACAGCACAGAGGGAGAGCACTTCCATCATCATTCGAAGTTCAATTGAACAGTCCTTTCATTTTTCCCCATTCAAGAGAAATGGCTGTCACTTTCACCTTGACTTCTGATGAGTTAAGGAACCTGCCTGAATGATCACAAGAGATACATCCTCATACTTTGCTTGGAGTGGCCATAATTTATACTCCAAAATTTAGTTGCTCATAGTTGGAAAAGATAATAGGAAAAAGAAAACCGAGGAGGAAAAAAACAGTTACTGAGTCCTGACATTACACTTAAGACCCCCAGAAGAAAAGCAACCATGTGACCTCAGAACAAGCCAATTATCTACCCCAAAAAGGAGCAGGCCTACAAAAAAATCTACATGGGTAGGGAGTTCGATGTTGAAGTAGAGCCAGTTATTTTGGGAAGCAATTTCTAATCAAATCTAAGATAGAAAGCTATGTGGAAAAGAGATGGATAGACAAATGAATGACTGCAGAAGTCATGAACTTGTTTCACAGAGTCTCATTGACACTGAGGAGGTTTTTCTCTCCAAGTTTCAGGAAACTTATACTTTTACTATGAAAATAATAAGCAGTTCATCTGCTGAGCCTGAGGTGCAATTGGCTCAACAAAAGAACTGAGGGTTTGGAATTTCCCCTGAAGGGAATGGCAGAAAGGAACTACAGACTCCTGTAATTGTAGTTCTATGGACCCAAGAGATGGGACTAACTATACTACTAGGTTATTTTTTTCTCCAGCAGCCAAATTGTGAGTGCTTAAGAAGGAATTTGATGTGCATATTTTGGAGCTCCTTATTTACTCCCACTTTCCTTAAATATGTAAGGAAAATGCAATTCTTCTTTTTTTATAGTTCATGTGGTTCTTCATCTAAGTCTCCATTTGGTGAATTATAAGGGGGAAAAAAAGATCTACTTTTTCTTAATCCTGATGGAACCATGAACCTATTTAATAATTCCACTAATTCCTTTAAATAATGTTTAGCAACTTGGGATAAATGTTGAGTCTCTCACATCTCTGAGTCTCCCACCACCAAACCCTCCTCTCATGGATACAATATAGATATGCAGGGAAGAACAAGGCTTACATAACCATAAGGTAGAGGGGAAGACATGGATCCCTGGCCCCTCTAAGCTCTGGAATGCCCCTTGTCTATCATGTTGCTGCTTCGACCTGCAAGCATTTGCCACTGAAGTCTCTAGGGCCCTGTCTCTCACTTATCCAAAGCTAGGCACACAATCTCATGCCCTCTAGCCAAGCAACCTCTGGAGAGTCTTTCAGACAAACCCCTCACTCAAGGTAGCAGGAACCACTTAGTCATGCTGGCCTTCTGCTTCTTTCTCTTGTCTTTCAATCCTTCTCCTCATCTCCATAGTCATCCAGAATGAAAAGGAGTAGTCTTTTCTTTACTATCTTCTGTTCATGTCCTACTTACATCAGCACAGTCTCTCTTTATCTTACTTAAGCAGTCAAGGACCTATCACCTGTCTCAGAGTCAGAGACCACATACTGGCACAGATAAAAATACCCATGGTGAGAAATAAAATGCACTAGTATAATGCTTTTTATGTGAATACACACACACACACACATACACACACACACACACACACACACACACACACACACACACACTCACTTTTCCTCTGATACACGTGAATTTAAGCTTGAATTTCTGTGATTGCTTCTATGTAAATGGGTGAATCACCAAAGAGTTATAAATTAAAGAAATGTTGTCACATTTAAGCCATGTGTGTCTATTCTTAAATAATGAAAGAAGTTGACTTTAGAAAAAATGTTAAGATAAGCACAGGATACTAGAATGTAATGAGAACAGAAATCAATGATGATTGATCTGAGGAGTCAGCTGTGTATGTTTCAGAAACACTGGAAATGGAGGGTGCTTCTGAGAGCCTTTTCGTTAAAGATCATCAAGGACGCCTGAACTCCTTAACCACCGTTCTTGGCCAGGAAGTGGACCGGTTTAACAATCTACTAAAGTTAATACATGTATGAGAGCTCATCTACATCATTGCTACTGGGTATCAAAACCTTGTAGGGAACTATGTAATATAAGTGTCCTTAGTGTTTTCAATTCCCATCACTTCACCATTTCCATTTGGATGTGCTAATAACTCTTCAGATCCAGCTTGTCTATTGAATTTATTCTCCTCTAAAAAGTCTGTATTCCCTTTTTCTAATAGTGATTGAGTGGTATGTAACATTACAAATTCTTAGTCTCTCTATTATCCTTAGAATTCCACTGACAAACTAGAAATTGATCAGGGGCTTATGTTCTCAATTGAAAGTGAATCAGTACTTGTTTTCACTGTCCACTTTGCATTTAATAATATAATTTTTAGGCAAGACAGTGAAAACCAAAATTTCTCAAAGTGTGGGCTACAGATTGCCTGCACTAGAATCCTCTGTGGTGTGTGTTCAAAATGTGGATTCCTGAAAATGAGCACAGCAGCAGACACAAGGAACCAGCCTGAGCAACATAGCAAGATCTTATTTCAAAAAGAGAGAGAAGAAAGAAAAGAAAAAATATATTCCTAGATCATATTTCAGACCTGCTTAATCAGAATTTCTTCAAGTGTAGGGCCTGGGAATGTGAAGCTTTGTTTTCAGTAATGTAGGAATTGAACCCAGGGCCTCCCACATTCTAGGTAAGTGCTCTACCTCTGAGCCACACCCCAACCCCATGAGCTTTAAGTAAACTCCCCAGATGATTTCAGTACAACTAAAATTTGCAAATTTGTTAGATCATTTGCCTTGTGTTCACAGATTCATTCCCTCCCCGAACCCACCGTCTCTCTTAAGATTGCCTCTCATTTTATTGGCCAAAGGACTTCCTAATTTCTCTGTGTGTATCTTTGATGAGAAAAGAGAAAATACTATTATAATTCAAGTGTGGACCCTTAACCAGATAGTATTACTATTCAGCAGGGAACTTAACACCTGGCCAATGGGCAGGACTTGGGGATAAGTCGGGCAGAACTGAATTAGATTTTTTTAAAGTCAAAGACCATTTCTGTCCCCTATTGAGAAAAATGTCTCCATTTGTTGCTGCGTGGCTTGACTTGTTAAGTGGGAACTGGATCAGATGAATGTGTGAAGTTCTCACCTTAGGACCATGGCTCCTCAACATGTATATTCCAATGTCAGCCAGTCAGGTGACTAGTCAGTGTTTAACACCTTTTCTATTGAATGAATAAAGGTACTTGTTATGTTACTGTGATAAAACTGTCAATACAGTACAAAACAAGGTGGAAATTCACTTTATTATCCCTTCACACTCCAGAGAAAGCCCTATCTAGGGCAGGTAACTCATTCTGCTTTGTGAGTTCTTCCACAAATAAGCAGGTTGGCTCTTGCAGCCTCAACAGGTAACTTCCATCTTAGGGACTAGATGCCTGCTCCACTAATATCTTTCACCAGCCAGTGAGAAAGAAGAAAGGGAGAGCCAAGGAAAAGCAGTTTCCTTAGAAAATGGTGATCTAAAAGTTATATATGTCATTTCTTCTTGTAGTCCATTAGCCAAAACTTGGTAATATGGCTACACCCCAACCACAAGAGTGGCTGAGAAATATAGTTTCCAGGAGGCTTGTCATGTGCCTAGCCAAAACTATTGGGGTGCTGCTGTCTAAGGAAGAAAAGGAGATGGGTGCTGCTCATCTTCTGCCTTTTCCAGATTATGATACTTCACCTAATTGAAGATGTCAAAGATGTTACTTCTCCATAATGTGTTCATGGAACACCAACACTTCCCTGTACCACCAGATGATCTATAAGCCCTTTTTCAGGGCTCCAAAATTTCAGCTGTCTCTACCATTGTACTTAACAACACTTTTTTTTTTTTTTTTGTATATTACCCTAGGAATATCACTGCTCCAACAAAAACTTCTTAAAACAGGGAACTGGTGTATTGGTCAGTTTTACTTCCTCAGTAACTGACATACTAAATCATCCATAAATATTAGAATGTATAGTGAATTAATGTGATTTCTAGCCTCAGATCACATTCGGTTACTCCCACCCCTGCAAGTTGACCCTGTACGGGACACCTTCTGCCTCCTGAACTCTGTCCAGTCCTGCCTTGCCCTGGCTTTGTCCCCTTCACCTTGCTTTGGGAGCAGCAAGGCAGCACTGTGCTGGAAATCAGAAAAGCCAAGGGAAGGAGGCAGCACTTGGAGGCCTTGAAGGCTGCCATCCTGGAGAGCTTACTTTCCTCTAGACAACTTCAGAACTGTGAAATGGGTCAGGTCCTGGGGACAAGGACCCCCTCACCCCTGCTGTTGAGGCTTCTAGCTGTAGGGAAAGGGAAGCATTTAAAATATGCTATGCTTTTTCCCATTTAAAATATATATGTATTAGCTGCTTCCTTTGGGCAATATCATTGCCCCATGGCCTCTGTCTGCCTTAAGCAGGCCTTGAAGGTCCAAGAGTCTTTTCCCTCTATTTTTCTCATTTCATGTTTCTCTTTGCTACCTTCCACTTCTACTCTAAGCTAGAGAATTGTCTTGGTCTCCTTCCTTCCTGCACTCTGTTGCAGATGGTTCTTCAGATCCTAAGACAAATTAATTGGAAGACCCCCCACCTTTCTTTTCCTCCCATTGCCTCTTGTGTAAAGAGGTGCCAAGAGGAGGGGACCAAACTTAACCTAAGAAGGAATGAAAAGATACTGAGCCTTGTTTCATCCACACATTACCTGTCTCTACGACCATATGCATTTGATCATTAGGCCTTATTTTTTGTTTAATCAACATAAATTTTGCCTCTAAAGTCTAACTATTATATTTTCTCAAGATATGGCAGTTTTCACAAGCCTGAAACCCAGAAGGGCCATCACCAATCTATGTACTCTGCCTTTGTCATTAGCCAGGTAGCAAATGTCACCCTGTATTCCCTGTGGCTGCCGCCAGCCCAGCAACTCCCAGGACCACTGCCTGCTTCTGCCTTTTGTTGAGGAAGAAAGGGTAAAAGAAATGTTTTAAGGAAGTGTTTGAAGCACAAAGAGACCCTCTGATATCAGCTTCTATAAACCTTGGGGATTTGGCCACCCCCTAATAAGTCTATTCTATTCATTTCTCAGCCTCAGGAAAATACTCTCCTATTTCCCTTCTTTCCACTGGACTTTGCTATTAACTACCTAAAATTTCTCCTATCCCCAAGTCACATGTTATAATATATAAAAATGTATGAAATAGTTGGGCAGGTGGCACACTCTTTTGCTACCAGAAATTTGGGAGGCTTAGGCAGGAGATGGCAAGTTTGAGGCCAGCCTCAATAACTCAGCAACTTTGTGAGACCTTATTTCCAAATAAAAATGACAAGGACTGGGGATGTAGTTCATGCACTGTAAAATACCCTCAGGTTCAAACCCCAGTACCCCAAAATAATGTATGAAATATTGCAGCCTGACCCAGAAGACAGTGCAAAAAGGATGGAAAACAGCCAGTAGGCCCTTTGTGTCATGAATGTCATCTACACTTGATAATTATATCTGTAACAGGACACCAATCTTTCTGTCCTTTTAGACTTCCCTAGATACACTCAACAAAGCCATTGCTGGATTAGTGGTGATGTCTGAAGAAATGGAAAAGGTGTACAACAGTTTCCTTAACAATCAGGTTCCTTCTCTGTGGTCCAACACAGCATATCCATCCCTGAAGCCACTAGGATCATGGGTCAAAGACCTTATTCTGAGGATTGCATTTATGGATGTAAGAAAATTCTCTTCTTTGTAATTTGATAAATCTCATGTGGCCAACCCTAAGATCCCTGAGAATCTCTGCCTAACAACTATTGAGGGATCATCTAAGCCCAGAGAAATAGAAACTACTAGAATGGCATGACTTTGAAAGTTTTGTACTGATTCTATCATTTTCTCTAGGTTCTTAAAACCTCATGTTCAGTTTTAATCCCAGTCCATTCTTGGGGTCTTAGCTGTGCATGGGACCCCACTGTAAGGTACAGAGCAAATCCAACATGGGTCCAAAAAGTCAGATGTGACTTTGTTGCCATCTCCCTCTCATCCATCCCTGAACTAACCAGGTTCTGGGTTTGCAATAGGACTGGTGGATAAGGTAGTACAACAGGGCAAGGCAGTCAAATGGAGATAACAACTAACTCCTAAGAGGCCCTTTCAAATATGTCTTTATTTAGATGACAAACTCAGAAATAAAGTGCCTAACCATATGTTTCTCCTTCAGTTGTGGCTCAGAAGAGGACAGCCCAAATCCTTCTGGATCTCTGGTTTCTTCTTTCCTCAAGGATTTCTAACAGGTACTGGTGCTTTCCCAAGGAAAATCTCACAGAAAAAGATTTTCATTTTGTTTTGTTTTATACACCAGGTTTCTAGGAGCTGGGGAAATGCATGTCTGCTAATGGCCTGAAAATGGAGCTTCCTTGATTATTCGTGGGGGTTTGAGGATGGTGGAAACACCAGATATTCACTAGTAACCTAATTCCTGCCCCCTCAGATAACCTAAGAGTGGGCACTCCTGAATCCATGAACAGACTGTGTGTGATTCAGTTCTCCATTTGACCCACACTCAAGGGCATCAACTGCTTTCTACTTGTTCAGGCCCCAACTCTGAGCAGTCTCCTTTGCTCTAAAAATGTTCTTGATGGGGGCGGGAGTTATAGCTCAGCGGTACAGTGCTTGCCTCGCACATGTGAGGCACTGGGTTCTATCCTCAGCACCACATAAAAATAAATAAAATTTAAAAAGGTATTGTGTCCATATTTTAAAAAAAAAATTTAAATGCTCTTGATGTTCCTCCATTGTCCTTTGGGGAATATGGCTAGAGAGCTCCAAAGAGGATGGGATTTGGAGCAACTAGATTCTAATTAGCCCAGCCCTTAACTCATCTCATTCTTAATCCCTAATAAACAATCCATATAAAACAAGCTGGGTAAAATTCTAAAGTTAAGGGTATTTAAGGAGGTCAAAGACCTCCACAATGAAAACTACAGAACATTGAAAAATGAAATTGAAGAAGACAGAAGAAGATGGAAAGACCTTCAATGTTCATGGATAGGGAGAATTAATATTGTTAAAATGGCCATGTTTACCAAAAGCAATTTACAGATTCAGTGCAATCCCTATCAAAATACCCATGATATCATTTATAGAACTATAAAAAAAACAGTCCTAAAATTCATTTGGAAGAATAAAAGACCCAGAATAGCCGAAGAAGTTCTAAGAAAAGAAAAAAAGCAAGGCTGGAAGCATCACAATACCTGACTTAAATTACACTACAGACCTATAGTAACAAAACCTGAATGGTACTGACATAAAAACAGACACATAGCAATGGTACAGAGCAGAAGACACAGAGACAAACCTACACATCTACAGTCATCTGATCCTTGACAAAGGTGCCAAAAACATATATTGGAGAAAAGACAGATTTTTAATCAACAGTACTGGGAAAACTGGTTATTCATCTGTAGAAGAATGAAACTAGACATTTATCTCTCATCCTGAACAAAACACAATTCCAAATGTATTAAAGATCTAGGAATTATACTAGAAACTATGAAAATCCTAGAAAACATAGGATCAACAGTCCAACATATAGGCACAGACAATGACTTTCTCAATATAACCCCTAAAGCTCAAGAAATAATGCCTAGAGTTGATAAATGGAATTGCATCAAGTTGAAAATCTTCTGCACAACAAAGGAAACAATTAAGAATATGAAGAGAGAACCTCCAGAATGGGAGAAAGTATTTGCTAGCTACTCTTCTGACAGAGGTTTAATATCCAGAATATATACATCTCAAAAAAACCTTAACACACACACACACAAAAGAAAACCAAATAACCCAATTAATAAATGTGCATATGACACTTCTCAAACGGAGAAATACAAATGACTGACAAATATATGAAAAAATGTTCCACATCATTAGCTTTAGGTAGTTGCACATTAAAATTACACTGATTTCATCTTGTACCAGTCAGAATGGCAGTCATCAAGAATACAAACAATAGTCGGGCATGGTGTCACACCCCTATAATCACAGCTGCTCTGGAGGCTGAGGCAGGAGGATTATGAGTTCAAAGCCAGCCTTTGCAACTTAGCGAGGCCCTAAGCAACTTAGAGAAACCCTGTCTCTAAATTAAATATTAAAAAGGGCTAGTGATGTTGCTCAGTGGTTAAGCGTCCCTGTGTTAAATCCCTGGTACCAAAAAAAGAAGAATGAGAGAGAGAAGAAGGAGAAGACAAACAATAATAAATGCAAGAGAGGATGTAGATAAAAAAGAACAGTTTTACACTGTTGGTAGGATTGTAAATTAGTACAACCACTGTGGAAGTCAGTATAGAGGTTCCTCAAAAAACCAGGAATGGAACCACCACATGATGCAGCTATACCACTTCTTGATATTTATCCTAAAGAATTAAAGTCATCATAGTGACATAGGCATATCCATGTTTATAGCAGCACAACTCACAATATCCAGCCTAAGGGTCCATCAACAGATGAATGGGTAAAGAAATGTGGTATATATACAATGGAGTTTTTTTCAGCCATAAAGAAAAATGAAATTATGCCATTTGCAGAAAAATAGATGAAACTTGATAACATTATGTTAAAAAATAAGCCAAATTCAGAAGATCAAGAGTCATATATTTTCTCTCATATGTGGAATCAGAGTGGAATAAAGAAAAGAGAGGTGAGGGGGGATCTCATGAAAATCAAAGAGAAATCAGTTTGACCGAGAAAAGGGACCAGGAAGGGAGGAGAAGAGGGAAAAGGGAAATACTGGGGAATGATATTAGCCAAATTATATTGTTATATTGTGTGTTTATACACATTTGTAACAGCAGATTCCACCTTTATGTCCATCTGTAATGCACCAATAAAAATATGGAAAAAATAGAAAGTTAGGGATATTTGGCCATAAATTTTTTCTTACCAGTTTGTTTCATGGCAGGGCCATTCATTTCAGAGTTGGTCTTCTTTCCTTTCTTCCCAACCATGGCCAGGACTTGTACATCTTTTGAATTCTTACCACCCAGCATGACCCCAGTTCATGTATGAACTAATTTCTAGTTGAGTATTAATAATTGCTTTTTCTATGGAGAGAAAGCTCTCTAATACTAGAGCAGCCTGGTTGGGGTGTAGGGGTACAGTGTATGTGGAGTAGCAGTGTTATCTGGAGGACCTAGTCTTCTGGTTTTCATATTTACAGGAACTCTTCAAAACCATGCTCGGAAATACAATTTGCCTATAGATGAGCTGAGTTTCAAGTACAATATTATTCCTTCCTACCGAGATCAGGCTGCAGTAATAGAAGCTGCCAAGACGATACAGTTTGGACACGAACTGCCCATGGACCTAGAGGTACTGTCACCTGGTCTTGGGCAAAGAAACTTCTATCTCACTGTATTCAAGAATTTAGTCAATCTCCCTTGCCCTAACCTCGTATCACCTCCCATTTTCAGGAGCAGGAGGGGCAGAGTAGTAATTATATCCCCAAGACAAGCTCCCCCATTGGTAGTAAATAGATGGGAACTAGATAATTTAGTCTTATTTAGAGTAACTTTCCTAAGCAATACTATTTTATTTCTTAGATATATACATAGTGATTTTTTTTCTATCTTGCAGAGATAATATAGCAAAACAATTAAAAACAAGAATTTCACAATCAAACAAACTTGAGTTTGAATTCTGATGCTGCCCACCACCAGCTGTGTGTGCTGTAGCCATTGCTAACATGTCTGCACTTCAGCATCCTCATCTGTAAAGTAGGGCCAATGACACCAACTCAGAGCTGAATTCAGTATAAATGAAATGGCAAATGTAATGTGGCCATATAGAATTCCAATAATAAATTACTAGTATTATAAACTAAATTTGTCTACATCATCTACTCAGTTGCCTCCTAGCAGAATTTTTATGATAATGTTATACATTCTCTAGATATAGCCACATTAGCTAACCAACAGGAATGTGTTATGGAAGCAATAATTCTATTGCACTAGTTTACTCTAGTGCAATAATTCTCAGTGTGCAGTCCCCAGACAAGGAGCAACATCGTCACCAAGGAACTTGCTAGAAATGTAAATTCCCAGGCCCCACCCAGACCTATTGAATCAGGTTCTCCATGCTGAAACCCAGAAGTCTGTACTTTAATAAACCCCATAGGTAATTCTTAGCCCACTAAAGTTTTAGAACAACTGCTCCAAGATATGAGTAATTCTCAATCTTGGCTGCAGTTAGAATCACCAGGTGAGCTACTTAAACATCCCAGATCCCACTCTAGGATGCAGGCTCTGATTGCATCATAATCTCTGGAGTAGTTCCAGGCATTGTTTTTGTTTTGTTTTAAAATATCCTATTTTAACTGCCACTGTTGATCTGAACTGCCTGACTTATATATGCAGAGACATTGATGGGGGAAGGGAACCTCTGCCTCTAAGCATCTCTCCATCCAACATGCCTTATAAATATTATTTTTTATATGTGGCATGAGATCAAAGACCTGTTCCTGATTGCTTTTGTCAAGAAAGTATTCTCTAACCAATCAGAATAGTTGGGGTGAGTGACGTATGAAAATTTCCTTAAAATATCATGGTCTTTATTAGTAGAAATTGCTCCCAAGTAATTGAATCAGTATTCACCCAACTTAGATCTAATTGATCTACTCCTTTTTCTGATTAACAAAACATAAAAAGTCAGCCATATTCATGGCTTATTCTATGAAATACTCTAAGATGAATACCTCTTAGTTGCCTGTATCTTAAAATAACAATAAAAAGGCATACATGCTTAAAGAAATTTGTTTTAGGATCAAAATAATTTTCAAAGTTAGGAGAAAATTTGGAGGTGCACTCCTCATTATTTTGAAAGCTTTCTTGGCCAGAATGGTGTCCCAGGCCCATATCAGGAATAATTGAGGTGGCAGGAGAGCAAAACAACATCTACATAGAAGCCCTAACCAAAGCATTCCAGGATGATGTCTCTGCTTGTGCCTGGCACACACTTTCTGCCACAGAGGCAGCCTAACAGACAGAGTTTACAGTGACAACCAGGACCTCTTATGCTCCACCCCACCCATGCTGTGCACTGAACCATGACAATGCCTTAGAATCTCTGAGATCTCTGGGGATCTCAGATTGTCTAGCTGGCCTGTCTTTTGATCCACCCAGAAAATGTCTGAAAAAGAAGCCAGGGTGTGTGTTTTAAATAAAGACAGCTTTATTTCTGTTACGATCAGGCAGGAACACTGGCAGCCAATTTGCCACCTTTATGCCACTTAGGAAAATGCTCTCCCTCTGTGTGGATGTCCAGATTGCTCCTATACATGGTTTGGTAAGGAGGTGGCAAGATGACTTTTAGACAAACCTATATATACATAGCACCTAAAAAAACAAGAGGCCCACCCCACACTGCTACACCCAAGAAACAGAAGGACACCAAACGGCAAAGACTAGTCAAAAAAATTCATTTATTATAACCTGTTCTACATATTGCTAGTGATGTTTAATCCTCTGTCCACAGGCATGATTCTCCTTTTATTCAAAGGCTCAGGGCCAGGCCCAGATTTGGAAAGATGGCACAGGTGTACCCATGGAGACATCTAATCCCAGGATACTAAAGGATACGGTCTCTTTTCTCGCTCTCTTCCTTTCACTAGTAATATTATAAAGAAATCATATTTCTAGGTCAGGCATGGTGGCGCATGCCTGTAATTCCAACAGCTCAGGAGGCTTAGCAGGAGGATCACAAGTTCAAAGCCAGTCTCAACAAAAGTCAGGCCCTAAACAACTCACTGAGACCCTGTCACTAAATAAAATGCAAAATAGGGCTGAGGATGTGGCTCAGTGGCCAAATACCTCTAAGTTTAATCCCTGGTACCGAATAATAATAGTAATAATAATCGTATTTCTTTAAGCAGAAAGAAAGAAAAAAAAGGAGTTTTCCTTAGACACTCTGTAAATATTATTGCCAATATACAATATATAATCTGTCTTCAAAGAGGGCATCCAAATTCATGAAAGACCTTGCTAAAAGATGATAATCCCATTCCTCTTATCCTACTCGCTTCTCAAGAGAAAGGGAAAGCTATTTTATCATGATATCAGATAGTCTGAAAGCCCATAAGTGGACTTCCCAGGGGCATCCCTATTGACATCCTGGTGGAGTATGGAAAGTATGAGATACAGTATCAAACTAAGAAGCAAATTATTTTATTTCCCAGACTCTTGGGATGCCCCTCTTTAAAATATAGTAGCAATAATTTTAGGGTGTTTTTAGAATTACTTTTTAAGGATATGAATGACCCTAAATGTTGATCATCTACTCCTCCTGTCTCCTCTAATCCTGTGAGTATCTTTCAGTTGCCTTCTCCTGAGGATGGTGTTCTTGTTCATGGGATGTTCATGGATGCTTCTCGATGGGATGATGAGGCGATGATTATAGAAGACGCCTTGCCTGGACAGATGAATCCAATGCTGCCTGTTGTGCATTTTGAACCACAACAAAACTATGAGCCAGACCCAACACTTTACCACTCCCCACTCTATAAAACAGGGGCCCGGGCAGGAACACTCTCAACTACAGGTAAGGATGTTCTTAAGATTAGTACAGATAATGACCAAATAAAAACTTCAATAGAAGCCCAAACACTAGCTGAAATGCACAAGGGAGCTCTTGGGCCAATTAACTAGACTTATAATAAGGCCACCTGTAACTTATGAACTTATAAATGTTGTAAATTGTATTTGTTCTAATATTGAGTGTAGATTGACATTACAACACTAATGCTTGTTTCTGTTAGAATCTAATCAGTAGAAAAAATAGAGTTTAATGAGCAGAGACTTCCATTTTCAAAATGATGGACTGAATAGACACTAAAATCTCTCACCAAATCCATTTTGACAAATCTAAGAAAAGATATTTTTTAAAATAAACACATAGATGGAAATCTGTGTTACAAAGCTCTGGACCTGAAACTCAGATACAGCCCTGAAAAAGGGAAGCAGATAGAAAGGAAACCATCTCAAAGCTGAAAGACAGCTAAAGAATGAACAGAAAAAAAGTCCCTCAAAATATAGCACCATGGGGCTGGAGATGTGGCTCAAGTGGTAGCGCGCTTGCCTGGCATGCATGTGGCCCGGGTTCGATCCTCAGCACCACATACAAAGATGTTGTGTCCGCCGAATACTAAAAAATTAATTAATTAATTAATTAATTAATTAATTAAATATATATATATAATATATATATATATATATATATAGCACCATATAACAGGAAAAATTGAGATTGTGCGAACAGCCAGAATCTCCAATATTTCTCTAGTAGGCAACCTAGAAGAAATGAGGAAAATGGAGAAGAGAGAATAGTTGAAAAAATAATGGTTGATAATTTCCCAAAACTATTGAAGCACTTGTATCGAAGCACTTGTATCCTTAGATTAAGAGATCTCACACAGTTGAGGGGTGATTTTTAAAATAGTGAAGGAATGTGTTGATATATTTAAAGGATGGTGTCCAGTACAGTACATAGTAAATACCACCTAAGTAAACTGCAGGCAGAACAAGCAGTCGTGATGAAAATTTTGTCTGAACAGTGATTCAGCTTTTTCCCTGGATTTGGATGTGAACTTATGGGTAACAAAATTAGATTTAAGAACTATGATATATTTCACTTTAAGAAAGGAAACTGCTTATTTAAATTCTTTTTAAATGGTAATATAAACTTTAGTCATGATCCAAGAGTTCTGGCACAGAACAATATTAATCTTCTCACATATGAAAAGGGCAAACCTCGAGTAGTCAGCATCTCTGGTATCTGAGCCCTGCAGCTAGGAACTCTGGGAGGATATAAGAAGTTTCTCTGTGAGGAAAGGTAATCTCATCTCACAGAAAAGGATGAGGTAGTCTTCACCCACTAATCAACATCCAACTTGAGACAATGATGATATCAATTCAATAGTTTTCAAATTCAATGAATAGAATACTTACTGGTTAAATATTAGAGGCTCTGATTAAGGTAAAAATCCATACCAGGGTACTTACTCAAACTCCTGCATTATTCCGGAAGTCCTAACCAAATCAATAAGAAAATGAAAAAAAAAAGAGAATTATTTGCCAATTTAATTGACTAAATGGAAAACCCAAAATAATCTACAGAAAATCTGCTAGAAATAGAAGTCCAGCAGAATTGACAAATATTTTTAAATATTTGTAAATTTTAAAATCAATAGAATTCCTGTGTTCCATCAAAAACAAATAGAAATGAAAGTGAAATAAAATATTCCATTCTAATAAAAAATACAATTGATTAGAAGACTAGGACCAGACCAGACATAAAGGGGCAAAATCCTTTTTGAGAACTTCATAAAATGTTATTGAGGGCCATAAAACAAGACTTTATAGAGGAACTATATCATATTTAGTGGGAAGATTCCATATTGTAAATATTCCAATTACATCCCAAATTAATCTCTAAATTTATATTTATTTTATTCTCAATAAAATAAATATAATTGTTGAAAGAACTTATTAGTCTGGTACTTATATAAAATCAAACAAACTAATAAAACAAAGAATAACAAAAACAGTTTTAAAGATAATAAGACAAGAGAGTCTAATTTTAACAAATATTAAAATGTAGTCATTAAAGTGGTATTACAGTGGCACAAGACTCAACAAATAGATCACATGTACCCTGGAGAGCCTCAGAAACAGGGTGTGTATGTGGGAACTTGACATAAAAACATTATCATTTAAAATTGGTCAGGAATGTAGAAATTATTCCACAAATGGTGCTGGAACAATTGGTTGTACTAAATTTAGATCTTATACCACACACATAAAAAATTAAACCACATATGGATTATTGAGGCTTAATTGTCACTAAATTATAAAATAATTATCCCCTAATGAAATAATAGTAATAATGTTCAATGGTTGCTAATATCCCAAAAAAAGAAAATCAAGAATAAATGTGCTTCCTGATAGAAGTTCACACCACTTATGAAGTGTTTGTGCCAAAAACTGAAACCTATATATGATCAAACCTCTAGATCTCTAATACTCTTTTACAAGAATAAAAGAACATGTTTAAAATCACCACCAGGATGTCATTGGAAAAATCCAAACTCTGGGAAACTTAACAGGTCCAAAAACCCTGGTTGCTTCAATAAATACTTGGCTAGGGGTGGTAAAGAAGCAGAGGGGGAACCTACCAATTAAGAGATTTAAGAGACACATCACTATTATAAGGTATGGAACTTATTTGAAACCTGAATCAAACTAACCATTAAACACAGATATAATTTATATTTACTATAAAAACATATATGTATATACTCATATACATATACACTAATTGGAGAAATTCAAATAATAACTATATATTTGTTATTGGGAATGATTAATGTTTTGCTATAATAGTGCTTATGCTTTTGTTCTTGCTATAATAGTGCTTATTATAATAGTGCTTATAATAGTTCTTACGTTACTATAACAGTGCTTATGCTTTTAGGAGTTACATACTGAAATATTTGAAAAACATGTATATGTTATCTAGTATTTGTTTCAAAATAATCTGAAGAACACAAGGAATGTGTGGGGAAAGGATGGGGACAAAAGGAACTTCAACTTTATCTATGTTTCGATTTTTCCATTAAAAGAAAAAAAACAAGGCTGGACTTGTGGCTCAGTGGTAGCTCACTTGTCTAGTGTATGTGAGGCACTAGGTTCAATCCTCAGCACTACATATAAATAATGAATAAAATACATGTCCATAAACATCTAAAAAATATTTAAAGGAAAAAAACATGATAAAACATTAATAGTAAGTCTGGATTTTGGTCAGTGCATTCTTAAAATTTATCACTACATTGTTCAAGTTAAAAGTTACTTTATTTGAACTAATGCATGTCCAGGTCTTCAGAGTAAGGAGTGATGGAAACAGGAAGTTCATATCTTTTTTAAAAAATATATATTTATTCTTTTTAGTTGTAGTTGGACATAATACCTTTATTTATTTATTATTATGTGATGCTGAGGATCGAAGCCAGGGCCTCACATATGCTAGGCAAGCGGTCTACCGCTGAGTTACAACCCCAGTCCCAGTTCATATCTTAATACAAGTCAGTGGAGGCCTGAGTTAATCTTGGGTGCAAAAGATGTTCATTCACCGAGGTACAGCCCTCACCCCACTAAAAGCTAGTCCAGCTAAGACCACTGACAGCATCTGATCCTGTATGGAGGCAGCAAGCTTTCCTTTAACCTGGCTTCATAGTTCTAAAACCCATTTAACCCTTCCTGCCAGGTTCTCAAATATTGCATACAAAGCACCAATGACCCCTGAGAAAAGACAACCTTTATTTTTACAACTGTTCCATACACACACTCAGCTACTCATAAGCTCCTTCTAGTCATCCTATTTCTTTCCTAGCTCCTATAAGAAAACTGTGGTAAATTCCTTTTAACCACCATCCACTGATGGAATAGCAGTATAGTTGCTTTAATGACCCTTGTTTTGCAGCCACTGGCACAGAACCTGATAGCCACCTTCTAGGACATATGACATGTGGTCAACATACCAATCCCAATCACCACTGTTGGAGACAGTTGTATATAACTACTAAATCATCTCTGTATTGTACAATGAGCTCCTTAGAAAGGAATGGTGAGATGTGGAGATTAAGAATTATTGTAAGTCAGCTAAATTCATTTCTGGACAAGAGCAAACTGATTCAGCTTAAATTAGATTCAATGGCTGTAGGAATTTGGTTATGTCCCCAAGTACTTCCTCATACCTAGAGGAGGCCTCATACAGTAGAGGCACTGATTATCTGAGGGGGATGTGTGCATGGAAGTGTGGAAAAGGTAAGGGGAGGTTGTAAAGGGATGCTTAGAACCTTGGACTAAATTTCTGTGTCCCATGAAATCAATAAGTATATATTAAGACTATCTAGGCTTGCTTTCCCTCAAACTGGGGCTTGTGGCATGGGAGGTCTATCACAGACACCTCAAGGCCACCCTGAAGGAGATGGCACACAAAAGTAAGGAGAGGGAGATATAGGCATTATCTACTGGGGGCATCAGGGCTTTCCCCAAAGTTCACACAAATGGGGGCTGCTGTGAAAGCAGTGTTATAAGTAGCAATCCCATTCCAAGGGCAAGACCCTATTCTCAACCTTATCCTGGTCCCCTCACAGAGACCTACAATGGAAAAGTTGCAGAAGTGCTGTTTTATATTGTATGTGTAAGAGCTGAAAATAGAAAATACCTGTAACTATGCTGATTAATCTCAGGAGCCCAAGTGCCTACCACTACAGAATAGAACAAAGAATGCGTGGATGGATGGATGGACAGGCAGATGGGCTGGATGCCCAACCCACAACTACATCCTCCTTTGTGCCACTGAAAACTCAGTCTTGAATCCTAGTCCACTGCCCTAGGTTAAGACTGCAGAAAACTTAAAACATAGCTCATAAAGTTATAAAGTCTAAGCTGTAGAGGTCATAAAGGACCATTATTCTAAACTCTTTTCATGTGTGTGCATGTGTGTAACTAGGCCTTGAATTCAGGACCTAGAGCATGCTCTATAAGCATTCTACTACTGAGCTATACTCCCAACCCACCTCACCACTTCTTCATTTTTGGAGATAGGATTTGGCTAAGTTGCCCAGACTGACCTCAAATTTGTAATCCTCTTGCCTTAACCTCCTGAATAGCTGGTATTATAAGTGTGTGCTACTATAGTTGGCTTCAAATCTTCATTTTATGGCACATAAACCTGAAGCTTACAGAGGACTATTTGCCTACAGGTTAGAGGCAGTCTGGAACCCAGCTGTTTCAACTTTCATTATCTTGTCTCTTTATATCTGGAAGTTATTCTTTAAATAACAATTCTTCCTCCCATCCCATCCCCTATATCTTTAATTAGGCCATTCAACCAACTTTGTGGTGACTATCCTTTTACCCTCCAATCGGTCCAAAGACTACTGGATTGCTAAGGGATCAGCTTTGCTCTGCCAACTGAATGAGTGAACAAATACCACATTAGTCCAGAGGTCTTCCCTGATGGAGGGGAAAGTTTGACCAATTTACATTGGAGCAAAATGATGTTACTTCTGATTTGACTTAAGGTAGTAAGTAAGTATGGCTGTTTCTCTTATGACTTAAAATAAAGTGTTCTGAGTTCTTTCTGTTAGTAATCCGGGCTTTGATGTGAAGATGGTGGGTTCTGCACCCACTTATTAAACCTGTTCCTTCATCCATGTGAGAGTCAGGCCTCTTCCCATCAGTAACCTGAGGGACCCACTGGAAGAGTCAGGACTTATCCCCTCACCTACACTGGCTCCCTTCCTCATCCCACTCATATGAAAGGTCAATGTATACTTTAGTCACATAGCCCTGGGTGCTTCTGTTTCTAGACTAATTAAGGCTCTCAGAACCCAGCACCTGGGGAGGGAATACAGTTGTTGCAACAACTGGTAAAGAAAATGAGCAGGAAGATAAGATCTTGGCCATGGTGCCAGTTACCACATTCTATGAGGTTATATTACAAACCTTGGTAGGGCCTTCATTTTCATAAAAGTGCAGGTTGCTCCTGCCCAAGTACAGAGGAATTTTCCTCCTTTATTTTAATATAAACCTGGGTGAAAACTAACCAAGTCCCCACCAGGTATGTTTGAGCCCATCACCTCAAAAGCAGAGGCCCAGTGAATAAGTGGAGGAGCCCATTTTGAGAAACATTTTATGCCATCCCTTCCAACAAGGACTATTGCTTCCTTGGCCATAACATAACCCAAGAAATTGGGGAAACCACATATATGAGCCTCTGGAAAAAGCCACACCACCCCCTTACAAAATGTGGGAGGAACAGGATCAACTACAGTGATCCTACTATCCCATTTTATCTCTGCCCCCTACCTTTATCTCGACTTCTGACAAAAGAAACTCAAGGACTTGAGTGGGACCAATAAGAAGTAGTTGTGTTAGCTCCAAATCTGGTTTAGGGTAAGTTTGATTGTCTGGGCTTGTAGCTTTGACTTCCTTTTCTATCCTGAGGTTTTCTTGTGAGCTCATTCTCAATCAACTTGACTCAAGTTGCAAAAAAGCAATGGAATACCATTTCTATCAGAGTTCAATGCACTACTCAATGCAAAGACTACTCTTGCGTATTTCAAGCAGAAATAGGAGCCAACAAAGGCACTTCTACAGCTACAGAAGTCAGAGGGTCAATATCAGGCACCATGGATGCTATAATCCAAAGTCAGAAAGTACAGGAAAGTATCAACCTCATAGGTGCTCCACACCCATGAAGTGACCAGAGTATGAAGCAGAGCCTGGCCACTGCACAAACTTATGTCTGATGGAGACTGCATGACTGCTGCCACCAATGAAGAAAAAGACACTCTGCCCACTCCTGCCTTCCAAACCTTACTCCTTGAGTCTCATTAGAATCTAAATCTAGCAGCAAGGAAATCTGGGAGTTTTTAGCCCTCCTACCTCCTATAGTACACAGGACACAAAATGAAACAAAGGATCCTAATTGCCATTGCACTACTTTTGTTAAGGCCACAAAAATGATTGAGAATGAGCTCACAAGAAAGCCTCAGGAAAGGAAGGGAAGACAAAGCCACAAGCCCAGGCAATCAAGCTTACTCTAAACCAGATTTAGAGCAAACACAACTACTTCTTATTGGTCCCACTCAAGTCTTAAGCAGACCTACTTGGAGTTTTGTTAGCTACTCAGAGGCCTAGGAGGACCAGAAGGGAACCTTGCCACAGGGAGGAGATCCTGGTCTGAAATTTGGGGATTAGAAGAAGACAGATGAGCTGGGTAATGTTCCTATGTCAGACACAATTAGGGCAGTTCTGCAATTACTTCTAGAGCTCCCCCATAAGATTTTATTTGTAAAAGGCATTGTCAGTAAACATGTAAATAATAAATAACAAGACAGGAGTGGGTAGTTTAAAAACCACTTCTTTCACAACACCCCTGAAAAGCCTGCCCATCCCCCCAGTCTCCAGCATGTCAGAAAGTCACACTAATATATGTAAAGAAGTACCTATAAGAGCACAAGGAGTACCCTACTCACCAGACCTTGAACCGAGACATACATGGCCTACTGACTGCCCTGCATCCAAAATCTGGGGCAAATTGGAAGGACAGCAGAAGGAGGGAGAGACAGGTCAAGATCTGCAGCTGAATAGTGCAAAGCCCAGGAAGAAAGCTATGATAGTTTTCAGAGGGTGTAAACGAAAGTTATTTGCCTCTTAGATTCACATCATAAAAAAGTCTACACAAAAACAGTATTTAGTTATTTCATACCATTCATTTACAATTTATTTTCATACAACTCATTATGTTACAAAACTGTACATCCCCTCCCAACACTGTTGGATAACCCAGGTCATTTGTTAGGAGGAGAAGAATCACCACTGGGCTTCTTCTTCAGATGTCTTCTCTCCTGGGTTGGGCTTATCAAGACCAGACCAAAGTGTGGAGTGCGGGAATGGCAATCCTTCAAGTAAGGTCTTGGCCTGGCTCCTCCAGTTGCTACAAGAGGGATGTCTCTGTTGGGAAAGCAACCACCAGTCCCAAGAACGCAGAAGTCCAGAGAGACAGTCAGGTGGTACTGGCCACCATCTGGCTGTGGTGGGAATGTCTGTGGTGAGGGAACCACAATTCAGCAGAGATATGCCTGTCCAGGACAGGGACCTGGAGTTGTGGGGCCATAGCACTAGGAATTCAAGAGCGGGGCACAGCAAAAGCCTACTATATACTCCAATTCCTCCAAACATCCCCTGGGTTTTTCATTTCCCCCCTTTAAAGGCAGGAATAGATATTAATATGTGGATAGGCTGCCTATATCTTTGGCCCTATTTTGTGACTTTGGCCACTACTCCCAGAAAACCAAATGACAGAGGACTTAGTCTTGCCAATTACCCCCACACTACATACACACCATTTGATTCTTGATTCAAGGATTATTTTAGGTAGGCTCCTCCTGGTCACGCTCCCCACTCATACACACAGTACACACACACCCACAGCACCTACACTTTCTTTGCAGATCATTTACTCAAAATCTAGCTTCATGGCATACTGTGAGCTCCTTGAAGGCAGAGATCAATGTCTATATGGTTCACCCCACAGACATAGCACCACTACAACAGCAGACTTAGGAGGAACTCAATGAGCTTGGGTTTATTTTAACTGGATTGTGGATCCCAGCCTTTCTATCAGCTTTATGTCCTGCAGAACCACACTTTTCTATCCAACTCTGATCCACCCATTAGCCCTCAGAGGGCACCTTGTTTAACCACTCTCAGAAAACAAGCCCATTCCTACAGAGTCGATTCTAGCTCTGCAAAACTACAAAATTCTCCCAGATCTGCTAGGAGAAAGGGCTGGAAAATTAAATTCTTCACAACCTTCATTCTACTTTAAAAAAGACCTACCTTTACCCTCACATTTGTTGTTGTTCTTTTTGTTTTTTAAGATGTTGATGGACCTTTATTTTATTTATTTATGTATATGTGGCGCTAAAAATTGAACCCAGTGCCTCGCACATACTAGGCAAGCACTCTACCACTGAGCCATAACCCCAGCCCCCACATTTGTTCTCTCACAAGCATAAACATGTGGCCCTTGCCCTGGCTTGAAGCAGCAACAGCAACCTTAGATCTGGATTCACATCACAGCACAGGACAGAAGAGAAATGACTGGGAAAGGCTGCTCCCTGATTGGGCAATTCCCAGCCCTCCCAGTTTAACAGTCACCTAGGTCTGCTCACCACCCATATTTCAGGGGAAGGAGAGATGCCAGCATGGCTCTGCCCATCTGTCTCACCTCTCTTCCAGGAAGACCCACAGGTTGTTGAACCACTGCTTCAGCATCAGGCACCTCCACTTCTTCCTGAACTTTTGTCCCGACTAGCCAAGTTGGTTGGCACTCCCAGGCAAGGGCTCATGGGGCAGCACGTCGCAGACAGGGCTTCCAGTGCCAGTGCTGCCAAGACTGGCACTTCCGAGGCAAAGATGTCCAATGGAGCCAGTGTGAGATGGGCTCTTACTCCTCTCTGTAAACTAGGGTGGAAGGGGAGGGCTGCATAGCATGGTCCTTCCTGCTCCTGTGGCTTAGGACCTCATGATCCTGCCAAGGACACCTGGTTCACAAAGCCACCATAAAATTGGTTATTTTGACACCTTTTTTTTCCCTCCACATATCCTCACCCTGTTCTCTTAAAATCTCCTGTCCTTTGGGAGAAAACCCAAAGATTTTTTTAACTGTATATAATTACTGCACTTTCCCAACCATGAATACGTGAGTACTATCTAGAAAGTCAATGAAGATTATAGCATTTAAAGATAAACTGTTTAAGTGCCATTTGCTCTAAAAAAAAAAAAGTGACCCTTAACCCTCTTGTATTCTTTTGAGAAGTTATATTAGAATAGAAATAGGTTCTTTGTCCCTTGGTGGCCACCCGATCCCCATGTGAAGTGCTGGCTCATAGGGCTGGCCTCTAACACTTCTCACCAGGTCTGCCTTTAAACCATCTCTCCCAAAGGTAACATATATTTTTACAACTTATGGGAAACTCAGACTTGCTTCTAGTTTTCCCCTTAAAGGTAATTACAGTCCCCAAACACCACTTTCAGTGAAAAAAATTAAGCCATCAGAAGGGCCAAGTTTCTTCCTACAGGAGGACTTTTATCAAGGATTTAGTTGGGGGATAAAGAGTGCCATAAGAGAAGAATTCTACTCATTATCTCCTGATATAGGCCATGAGGGATTTTATGCTCCCATCTATCTGCCTAAGAAGGGGAGCAGGGGGACTTTCCTTCCCCAGTGATGTGAGTGCAGACAACCAGCATATAAGAAATCATTTACTCTGCTCTTGATTCAACCTTGATGAAATGTCTACCTGCCAGAAGCTGGCCTCAACTCTAACAGCCTGACAGAACCTCACAGATCAGTTACTATTAACCATAATGTATGAAAAAGGGAAGAGGTATAAGAGAAGTAAACAAGGGAAAGACATATACAAAGTTAAAAAAAAAAAAGTAATTCCTCAAGTGGAAGAGAAAGAAAACAAAAGGGCACTACTCTTACTCTGATTCTGAAGACCCCATAAACATAAAGTCACAGCTAGAAGGTTTCTAGAGGACAGGAACTATTATAGTTATTATTCTCCTTAGCACAATACCTGGCACACACTGCGACACCATTTAGATGAATCCTTCATTGCAGCAACAAATAAACTGGGCCTGCAGAAGGAGGGTGCCCTACCCAAGGCTCTCCAAGATTTGGAGAATTTAAAGAATGTGGTATCTAGAAAAAAGCCCAGGCTTGGAGCTTTGGTTGAGATTATTAACCTTTCTGAGTTTCTGACACTTAGGTAAAGTTAACATCTCACCTGTGAGGATCAGACAACCTATGCAGTATGTTTCAATCAGTGCTAAGCACACAGTTTTTCTACTCTGGCCCTTAACCCTTCCCCATTGGCCCCTTCTCTCTGATGCTCCTTTGGAGATCTTATCCTCCACCTTTGCCTCAAAGAACCACAATTAGCAAGTTGATCACTAGATCTCTCATATACTGCCACTGGCTAAATGAGTGCCCATGGGTTATCACAACAATAATAATATTTACAAATCAACCAACTCTAGTTGAGACCTACTTTATGCCAAGTGCCAGGATAGAGACTTTTGGGAACTTAGTTTTGAGAAAAAATAGATACTTATCCTGAAGGCTCTAGAAGAAAAAGAGAGCTCTTACTCAAAGCTATACAGAAGCACAAACCAAATAACTTGGGATCATGAAGAGGGTGACCCCAGGCTGTAGGAGTAGAGGATGTGGTGTATACACTGAAGTCACAGATTCCAATAGCAAGAACTGGGATTGAGGATAGTGAATGAATCCCTAGCAGAGGAAAATACATGAAAAATGGTGAAAAGGCTGGAAGATGGGAGAAAGGGCAAAAAGAGAGGGTTTTGGAGGTGAAGGGGTCTGACTTCTATCCTGGCTCTGACTAGCTGTGTGACCTTTCACAGTGTTTTCATCATTAAATAGAAATTTCCACCTAGCAGCTGCTTTTGAGAAGAGTCTACAAGAACCTGACTACCACCTGATAATCCATCAATAAATGTTCTTTTTCTCTACTGAAAAATGTGAGCATCTCAGCTTGATGAGAGAACAGATTCCTCTCTGTGCATCACCATCTCCTGGACAGCTTTTTTAAATAGTTTCCTTCTGTGAAGTGTCTGTTCAGTTCCTTTGCCCATTTATTGGTTCGGTTATTTGTGGGGTTGTTTGTTTATTTTGGTGTTAAGTTTTTTAGTTCTTTATCCCTGAAACTAATGCTCTCTGTGAGGAGCAGGTGGCAAAGATTTTCTCCTATTGTGTAGGCTCTTCACACTTTTGTTTGTTCCTCTGCTGTGAAGCAGCTTTTAGTTTGATGCCATCCCATTTATTGCCCATTTATTGATTCTTGATTTTACTTCTTGCACTTTAGGAGTCTTATTAAGGAAATCAGTTCCTGAAATGATAGGTTAGAGTGTTGGGCCTTCATTTTCTTCTTGTATGTACAGGTTTCTGGTCTAATACCTAGGTCCTTGATCCACTTTGAGCAGAGTTTTGTGCAGGGTGAAAACAGGAGCTAAATTTCATTCTACTGCAACAGACACTTCACAGAAGAAGAAATATAATTAGTCAACAAATATATGAAAACTACATTGAGATTCTTTCTTGCTTCAGTCAGAATGGCAATCATCAAGAATACAAGTAACAATAAATGTTGGTGAGATGTGCGGGAAAAGGTACATCATACATTGTTGGTGGGACTGCAAATTGGTGCAGTCACTCTGGAAAGCAGTATGTAGATTCCTCAGAAAACTTGGAATGGAACCACCATTTGACCCAGCTATCCCACTCCTTGGGAGTATATCCAAAACATTTAAAAATCAGCATTCTACAGTGACAGGACCATATCAATGTTTATAGAAGCTCAATTCATAATAGCTAAACTATGAAACCAATAAGTTCCCTTCAATAAGTGATTGGATAAAGAAAATGTTATTCACATACACAAACACACACACACACACACACACACACACACACACACACACACTGGAGTATTACTTAGCCATAAAGAATATTGACCTTATTATATTTGTTAGCAAGTAGATGGATCTAGAGACTATCATGCTAACTGAAATAAGCCAATCCCCAAAAAACCAAAGGTTGAATGCTTTCTTTGATATGTGGAAGATAACACAAAATATGGGTGGGTGAGGGGAAGAATAGAAGTGCAGTAGATTAGACAATGGGGAATTGAAAGAAGGAAGGGGGGATAGGAAAAGGAAAGACAGTGGAATGGATCTTACATAATTTTCCCACGTACATATATAAAAACAACACAGTGAATCCCACCATCACACCATCATGTACATCCATAAAGATGGAATCCTAACTTGAATAAAATACATTCCATGATTATATAATTATATAAAAATATATTCTGCTGTCAAATATAACTAAAATAGCTGGGTCAAATGGTAGTTCCACTCCAAGTTTTCTAAGGAATCTACATACTGTTTTCCAGAGTGACTGCACCAAAACAGAATCAATAAATAAATACTGTTTCCTCACCTTCCTTTCACCAGGGGCTGATATCAGGATTAGAGGCAGAATTAGACAACTAACAAGACACAGAACACACACACACACATACATACACACCATGTACACCACATATGTGCACTCCACACATACTATCCATCACACAACAGACCACACATGCACACCACACACACACTCCCTGAGCAAGTCCTCTCTGGTACCCTGAAGGGATAGCTGTCAAGCCCCAGCTCAGTCAGCACCCCAACCTTCCTGGAAGACAATCCAATAGATGGAGACCCACAGTCTCCCTGCCTCAAGCAGAGAACCACTCAGGGCAGGGCTTTCCCTCCAGATCTGAGAAAAGAACAGGCAGGAGAGTGGCTGGGCAGGCAGTAGAGCTGACTCAGGGAGGGATGGCACTTTAATCAGGGAAAGCAGCATTAGCAAAGGCAGTAACATAGCAGGAATAGAAGATTTTCTGATGCAAGTGGTAATGCTAGAAAAGAGATCTGAATGCCAAGACACTGGACTTTTAAAGAGAACAAGTAATCTTGGAAGGTTCTGAGTAGAGGATACTTGAAAGATTAGTCCCACAGAATGGTAAAGAATGAATCAGAAAGAGAAACGCCTGGAATGGGCCATGGCCATGGTAAAGGAGAACAACAAATCCCAAGGAGGTTTTTCTGGAAGAAGCCAAGTGCCTTGTAGAAAATGGGAAATGGAAAGAGCATTAATCCCTGAGGCCTCCAGGACCCTGGGCAACCTTCCCTCCACGTTCCCTTCCCCCTAAATGCTGCTAAGAAAGAGTTCACAGCACCCTCAGCAGTCCCAAGTACCCACCCAGTCACCCATGTCTGATACAACCCCAGCCATCTAATGTCCATCAGTGTCCATCTAATGACCATTCTCCTGGGCCCCAAAGAAATGACCATGCTGTGGTCCTCTGGAGCCACTGAAGATAACAGCCACCCTGGCGCCCAGGCAGCCAATCCCCTTGCTGCTATCTACCCAGATACAACCAATTGTTGATGGGACATCTAGCCAGGGCATGTTCTCATGGCCTTTGCAACGCAACACATCCAGCACTGTGTTGTTGCTCATAAAACAGCCTACAGTGAGCAAAATGAGCAGGGCCACCCAATATACTCCCCAGCCACACACCCAAGAACAAAGAAATCATCCTGCCTATCCCTTTCCCAACTGTGCATCACAGTACAGTTTCAGAGAGGTTCTAAAATTGGGCCTCATGACAGCCCTGCAAGGCAGGCAGGGCATGATAAGTGTGTTTCAGAGATGAAGACACTGGAGATCAGAGCAATGTAAGATCAGAGCTGCATAGGGGGGAAGGCAATGTGGCGGGAAGGTTGCCCAGGGTCCTAGAGGCCTCAGAAATGCTCTTTCCATTTCCCACTTTCACTGGAGATGAGGACACTGAAAATGAGAGCAACGGGAGAGTTTGCCGGGAGTTACTGAATCAGTAAGCACTCATTCAGTCCCACAGCTAAGGATAGAAAGAACCTGAACATCAAACTCCCAATGTAGTAAGACTTCCCAGAGGAGGTGACATTTGCACAGGATTCTAAAGGATGGGAGCTGGTCTGGGGAAAATGAGACAGTTTCCACCTATGGAGAAATGCAAAGGTGCTCCGTGGGGAAGCAAGCAGGCTGGTGGGATTGAATGAGTGCTTACTACCCAATCATCACTTTCCAACAAAAGCAACCTAGTCTGAGAAATTCTCTTCTTAGATGTTTCTACATAGGACAGGAGGCATTATAGTTTAGGAGCCACAATCAGGGATTCCAGGAGCCTACAGCACCACCACAAATAATAGCAAGATCAACCAGAAGGAACACAGAAGCCCTGGTTCCTAGTTTCACTTATGGAAATCCTCATGCAGGAAAGGGGTATGTGGCTCCATATGTGATGTTTCTTGGCAACCACTGTGTCCTAGGGTACCCCTCACTCTAGGCCTTCCTTTGAGGATTCCCACTCCAATGATCTTTTTAGTAAAACCATTAGCTCCCAACCCCCTTCTCCCTGCAGCCTCGACCAACTCTAACCAGAAACAGACCTAATAATTGGGAGTGAGGAGAAGCTATCACCACTGGCAAGATAACCCTGGCAAACCAGGAGCCCAAAGGTAGCATGAGCTGATTTAAGATTAACACAACATCTAAATAAGAAAAAAAAAATCTTGTCTTTAACCACTCATAGTATTATATTTATTTACTTAAGAATGAGGAAATGGGAATTGGAACAAGTGATTATTTATAGCTTCTGCTGAACACCCTTGACTTTTCCAAAGGTGAGCTCCATTTCTTATCTTCATACTTTGTCTCCAGATCCCAATGACAAAAGCTACTGTTTGATATTAAAGCTTCAGTACTTTCAGTTTTTGGTTATCCTCATTTTGCAATCAAATATTTTCTTAACCACACTGATTTTTTTTTTGGGGGGGGGGGTATTGCTGGGGATTGAATCCAGGGCCTCATGGATTCTAGGAAAATGCTGTATCCCAAATCCAGCTTTTTAAATTTTAAAATGCTGGAGGTAAGGGTGTCAGCAACCCCACCTGAGAAGGCACAAGGAGAAAGAAGCCACATAAAAATAATCATTCTAATAAGAACCATCCTGGGGCTAGGAATGTGGCTCAAGTGGTAGCACGCTCACCTGGCATGCGTGCGGCCCGGGTTCAATCCTCAGCACCACATACAAACAAAGATGTTGTGTCCGCCGAAAACTGAAAAATAAATATTATAAAAATTTTAAAAAAAAAGAATCATCCTGATCCCTCCTGACACGTGGGTGCCCAGGGGCTATGAGAGTTCCATTCAGGGATACATTAGCATCATAAATTATATCCTTAGAATCAGAGAAGCCCAGGTGTTCCAACGTCACTTCACACCATCTTCACCAGCACAAACCTTATCCAAAGGCCCACCCTCTAAACTACCCAGATCAAAATATGCTGTCTAGCCTCCCACCTGCCCAGAACACACATCTAACTTAACCTTCCATTGAGCACCCCATTAATATATTACTAGACAAGCCCTCGGACCTGAGGAGGGTGGGGAAAGCTTTGGACACAGCTGTGCCTAAGCGCCTCTCACCCAGCCAGGGAGGTAACTCAAATCAGGGGAAGCTCTTGGGAAATCAACTGAGTCTAGCAAGAGCAGAAGGTAAAAGCTCCAGTGCCCAGGCACTTTGCATCTCTGCTACCCAGATGTGTACTTTAGTAAGACAAAGCTAATGTTCACACCAGGGAACAAGCCAGGGGAAACTGGGGCCTACACCACTGTCAGGTACCTAAAGAGTAAAACCCTAACAGCTTTGTTTGAAAAAGTCATTTGTTGAGACAGGAAGGAATTGGACATAGTGTAACAATCCAAATATGAAACTTAAGTCTTATAAAAGAGGGAAACCACTCACACCGATATGAGAGGCACCATGAAAGAAACAGCAATTTGTTTTGTGGCAGAATTTTTCAATCAATAAGATATAGAAGACAAACCTCTCATTTTTTATAACAGTTTTATTCAAACAATTACATAAAGTAAGATCTATTATTTTTACGTGAAATTCTATTTTTTATTTTAATTTGTTATACTGACAGAATTCATTACAATTCATATTACACATATAGAGCACAATTTTAAGATCTATTCTTTTAAAGCATACAATTCAGCGATTTTTTATTCTATGTGAGAACATTTAGAGTACTTAGACAAATTAAGATATCTATGATGTCTCTAGATGATACAATCTAATTGGTCCACCATTGTATATATAGTCTACCTGTATTAGCTTTTTTGTTGCTATGACTAAAAAACCTGACAAGAACAATTTTAGAGGAGGGAAGTTTATTTGGGGGCTCACAGTTTCAGAAGTCAGTCCACAGACAGCTGGCTCCATTCCTTGGGACTCACAGTGAAGTGGGACACCATGGCAGAAGAGTATGACAGAGGGAAGCAGCTCACATGATAATCAAGAAGCGGAGAGAGAGAGTCCACTTGCTAGATACAAAATATATACCCCAAAAGCACATCACCAAGCACCTTCTCCAGCCACACCCCATCCACCTTCAGTTACCACTCACTCAGTTAATCCCATCGGGGGACTAATTCACTGATTGGGTTAAGGCTCTCGTAGCCCGATCATTTCACCTCTGAATGTTCTCACACTGTCTCACATGTGAGCTTTTGGAGGACAACTAATATCTAAGCCATAACATTATCACTAACAGAAACATTGTCATGCAGCACATAACATATTTACCATAGTTCTCATTACCAGATTCATGTCCAGCTTTCAATAAAAATGTAAAATTATGCTAAAAAATGAGAAAAGTAACAGTCCAAAGAAACAAAGTAAGCATCAGACTCAGACATGATAAAGATTCTTGAATGATCAGATAGGAATATGGCTGAACTGAAAAGCATTATCAATGAAATGGATCTAAAATTTATAAAATACTTCATCCAACAATGGAAGAAAACACTCTATTCTACTCATGTGGAATATTCACCAAGATAGACTACAATCATCACCCCTGACCTTGGGATGCTGCCCCCCTTAATCTTCATTGGATGGGATTTTCTCCAGAATTTTTTCTTCCCCAATAAAAGTCCACTCCCTGGCGTGTTTTCTCTCGCTCTCGCGCTCTCGCTCTCGCTCTTTCGCACTCGCTCTCACTCTCACTCTCGCTCTCGCTCCCGCTCTCCCTCTCTCCCTCTCTCCCTCTCTCCCTCTCTCCCGCTCTCCCTCTCTCCCCTCTTCAGTAAACCTCGATACCACAATGGGTGGCTGAAGACTGGAGCTAGGAGGAACCATCCTGGAGCTGGTTTAAAGGTAATTATTTCTCACGTTTTGAACTTTCATTCATGAAGCTGGTGCTGGTCGCAGGTTAAACTCATACAATGGACAAATATAAGTTTGTACCTTTGACAGAGCTCCCTGGCCGCCATGCAGTGCAGGCAGCCTACTGGTCTCTGCCAAGAAGTGGCAGTGGAGTATGGAGCAGCACAGTAGCAGCATGGAGTCCATAATATAGGCAGGGTAGACCTGAGGTGCAATGAGGCAGCACCAAGATGAGCCAAGCCACGCTGACCTGTCACCCCAGCATCAGCATGGCCGCACACAGTGAGGTGCTGCAGCCCCATCTCAGGGCCTTAAAATCCCACTCCCTGACCTGCCACAAAAAAAAATGGAAGTGGGCAAACTTGAATGGAAGTTGAGACTCAAGAATTGACCAATAGTGTTACTATGTTTCCAAGTCCTAATTAGCATAAGTTTGGACCAATAGCAGTGAATCAAGTGCTATACAAACCCCTAGATTAGCACACCTGCTAATTGGGTCCCCTGTTACACTCACTCATCCTGATCAGTGGCATTCATTCTTCAAATTCATGAGACAAGAACCCTGAAAGAAGAAGAAATAGATGATGAACTGCTGGGGTCTGCTGCAACATTGGAGGACATGGCCCACCATTAAGAACTGCAACACTTCTTGGCCGCAGAGGCCTGCAGCTTGCGCAGACCCCACCTGACAGCAGAAGCAGTGGATCAAGATTCATCTCAAAATTCTAGTTTCACTGGGGGCTGGGATGTGGCTCAAGCGGTAGCGCGCTCGCCTAGCATGCGTGCGGCCCGGGTTCGATCCTCAGCAGCACCACATACCAACAAAGATGTTGTGTCCGCCGAGAACTAAGAAAAAAATAAATAAATGTTAAAATTCTCTCTCTCTCTCTCTCTCTCTCTCTCTCTCTCTCTCTCTCTCTCTCTCTGTCCCCCTCTCTCACTTTCTCTTTAAAAAAAAAAGAAAAAAAAATTCTAGTTTCACCTTCAAAAACTACAGAAAGAAGAGTAATTTAAGGATAAATCAAGCAGAAAGGAAATAAGAAAAATTAAAGCAGTAATCATGAAAATAAAACCATGAAATCAATACAGAAAGTCAACAAAACCAAAAACTGGTTCTTTGAAAAGATCAATATAATTAATAAACCTCTAGTCAGGCTAACAAGGGGGAAGAGAGAAGACACAAATTTTGCTAATATTGGAAGTAAAAGAGGAGTCATCACTACTGATCCCTGGAATAGTAAAAGGATAATAAAAGAATATGATGAACAACTTTAGGTTCACAAATCTGGGAACTTAGATGAAGCCAATCCTTCTTCCCAGGGTACATCATTGTTGTTATCTGCTGTTGTTATTGTTATTTTGCCATTTGTTTGTTTGTTTGTTTAGTCACTTGCAAGGACTTTCTGTAAAGTCATGATTCTTTGATAGGTGTGGCCATTGAAGTCTCTAGTCAGTTTACTTAGTGGTCAGCTAGTGATTGTTCAGAGATTTCCTTAAACATCTTCAACCAGTAAGTCTCCCAGCCTCTTCAAAGAGAGGCTATATGAGTTTGGAGCATGCCTTCAATGTTCCAGCAGGCAGTTTACAACCCTGCCTTAGTTTTTCTTCTGTGCAGACAGAGGTGAGAGATTAGGACCTTCTAAGGTCTTTCCTGGGCATGTACATAGCCTTTCTCTTACACTTGGCCCTTTGAGATTCCCAATAATATGTGAGAACTTTTCAAAATCCCATATGGTATATCTCATATCCATTTTGCTTTTTTTTGGGGGGGGGTCAGTCTGTTGTAAGCCCCAATTATTGCCGTCATGGGCAGCTATGACTACTGCCACTACCACTGACTATTTTCAACAAACCCCCTAAGAATATGGCTATTTATAGAATGAGCTTTGAGTCAGGTCAAATGAACATAAGCTTGGAATGAAACTTTTAGGGAACTATGAGATAAATTAAATAATGATAATTCTTCAAGGATGGAGCCTCAGGGAAATCCAAACCCATTATCTCCCCTCCAGTAATTATTAAGCAACCAGTTGTTATGGCTACTGAGTTTAAAGGTTGTGGATTTTCAAGACAAAACTAGGAAGAAGCTGGGACAAAGAGGATAAAATAGAGCAAGTAATCTCTAGTTTTCTTAAGTAAACATACCCTGGGCTGTTTCAAGCCTTTATTTAATTTTCTAGAGCTCTGTAAAAGTTGATATTGACCATTTTTTCCTAGTGTTCTCATTGCCTTTTATGGAGGAGCATGTTTGGAGCAGCCTTTATTCTGTTATTCTGCAAGTGTTAATCTCTAAACTCACATTTTGCTGGTAAAGAAACTGAGAAAGGTGACTTGTCCAAATTAATGAAGAGTTGTGGTTTGGATCTTAAATGTGCCCCCAAAGGCTTATGTGTTGTCCCCAGTAGGTGACACCACTGAGAGGAGGTTGGACTCTTTAAGAGGTGGGGCCCAGTAAAAGGAAGTTAGGTCATTGGGGTTCTCCTTAGGGGAAATACTGGGACCCTACACTCCTCCTCTTTGTATTTTCCTACCAGCTGTCATGAGGTGAGCAGTTTCCTCCAACACGTGTGTCTGCCATACATGATATACTGTCTCACCACAGGCCTAAAAGCAAGTAAGCCAAGCAATCATGGACCGAAACCTTTGAAACTGTGAATCAAATAATTCTTTTCTCCTTTTAAGTTGATTTGTCTCAGGTATTTGTTACAGCAATGGGAAGCTGACTGATACACAAAAACAGTGGAAGGATCTGAAAGGACAAAACCTAGTCCTTCTGCACACTGCCCAGACTCTGGCTTTTCTGTCCTTCATTTCTCAGGCTCCAAAGAATTATGGGTTAAAAATTACTCAAAAGCAGGATAGAAATTATTTCAAAAAGCCCAGAAAAGGAAATAATTTCCCCCCCCCATGTGTATATTAATATTTAACAATGGCTTATGTGTCAACCCCAGGCCTAACATTGGGAGGCTCACAGGAAGGGAAATGAAGATAAACAAACATTAGTGACAGTTTAAAAAACAAAAGGTATCAGAAAGAAGCTGGGATTGAGTGCTGAGTTCAGGACAGAGAGATGCCTTCCCAGCTGACTCATATGTCACTAAGCTCCTGTATGGAGGGAAAACAATGAATAATGTCACATATACTGGGCCCTCCAGCAACATTTCCACCACATTGGATTCCCAGCACCAGCTGGAGCTACTTTGCAACTGAAGTGAGTCACTACTGATGTCAACACAGGCCCTGAGTAGGGGCTTTGCCTCAACATTCCCCCCACAGAAGCAGCAGATCCCAGAGTCTATCTAATCAAAGGCTGCCAGCTCTGAAAACAAAGAAAAAGCCCTTGTCAGGGAACTCCTCCAAAAGTGCCTTCCCTTGCTCCTCCATTCTCTCATTCCACTTGTAGATCAGCTCTTGACAGAAGTGGCTGTTGATCTCCTGAGCAGTGATGTGTTCCTGAGGCTGGAGCATGGCATTTATGAAATTGGGAACCTCTACCACAAGAAAAAGAAAAAAAAACAAGGGCAACAGGGTAACTAACAAAGTTGCTTCATTTAAGCATCTAATCCTGCGGCCTGGATGACAAGTTAAGAGAAAGGTGAGGGGGGACACACTATTCTTGGTGTCTCCTGTCTGCTAAACTTCTGACTATAACCAAAGTGAAAGAATATTAAGTGAAGTTCACTGAAAAGCCTTAAAATAATAATAAAAATAATAAAAAATAATAATAAAAAGGCTTAAAACTCTTAGGTTTAAAATAATACTTCCATTCCACTTAAAAGATTGTGTTTGGTGCTATGTATGTTTTAGAGACCATATCTTTGTGCCGCAGTCTGGCTGGGCAAAATAATCTTGAGGGTGACAAGCAACTTGTGAAGATTGATACATCGGGAGCCGCTTTATTGCAGGACAGCAGAGGTATATATACTTAACTAATTACACACAGCTTATCTTAATTAACAAACTAGATACAGCAGTCAACCAATAAGGAATCCTCATCATCTTAATGATTACACACAACTTAACTTAATTGACATAATCTAGACACAGCAGTCAGTCATTAAGGAATCTCTATCATCTTAATGGCTTGCTGGCGTTACTTCTCAAACCAAACCACTCCTCTTGGCAAAGTGCCAGGCGCCATCTTAACTTGGTTGTGGTCCTCATCATCTTTGTATAGTCCATGCACAGTTTTAACTTGATTCACACTTTTTTTCATAAAAGAAATGTTACATGATTACATTTCTTAATCATTTTGATTCCACTACCCAAAACATGGCGTTTCTTTTTTTAAACTAATTTTTTGTTTTAATTAGTTATACATGACAGTAGAATGCATTTTGATACATCATATATAATGGAGAATAATTTCTCATTCTTTTGGTTATACATGATATAGAATTATATATGTACATAGGGTAAAAGTGTCTGATTCATTCTACTATCCTTTCTATCCCCATACCCACTCCCCTCCCTTCATTCTCCTCTACTTAAAGTACTCTCCTCTTCCTTAGCTCCCCACATTGATATGCATCAGCATATCAGAAAACATTTGGCCTTTGGTGTTTGGGTATTGGTTTATTTCACTTAGGGTGATATTTTCCAGTTCATTTACCAGCAAATGTCATAATTTCATTTAAGGCTGAGTGATATTCCAATACACACACACACACACACACACACACACACACATTTTTTTATTCATTCATCTACTGAAGGGCACCTAGGTTTGTTGCATAGTTTAGATATTGTGAGTTGATCTTCTATGAACATTAATATGGCTGCATCACTGTAATATGCTGATTTTTAAGTCCTTTGGGTATAAAACAAGAAGCAGGATAGCTGGGTCAAATGGTAGTTCCATTCCAAGTTTTCTGAGGAATCATACCACTTCCATAATAGTTGTACCAATTTGCATTCTCACCAGCAATGTATGAGTAGGCCTTTTTCCCCACGTCCTGGCCAACATTTATTGTTATTTGTATTCTTGATAACTGCCATTTTGACCCAGGGAAATAAAATCTTAGAGTAGTTCTGATTTGCATTTCTCTAATTGCTAAAGATGTTGAACATTTTTTCATATATTTGTTGATCAATTGTATTTCTTCTGTGAAGTGTGTGTTCAGTTCCTTAGCCCATTTATTGATTGGGTTATTTGGGTTTTTAGTGTTAAGTATTTTGAGTCCTTTATATATCCTGGAGATTAATGCTCTATCTGAGGTGCATGTGATAAAGATTTTCTCCCATTCAGTAGGCTCTCTCTTCATGTTATTGGTTGTTTCCTTTGCTAAGAGGAAGCTTTTTAGTTTGAATCCATCCCATTCATTGATTCTTGATTTTCCTTCTTATACTTTAGGGGTCTTGTTAAGGAAGTCAGAGCCTAAGCCAACATATTGAAGATTTGGGCCTACTTTTTCTTCTACTAGGTGCAGGGTCTCTGATCTAGGGCCTAACTCTTTGATCCACTTTTAGTTGAGTTTTGTGCAGGTTGAGAGATAGGAGTTTAATTTCATTTTGTTATATGCGTATATCCAACTTTTTCAGCACCATAGAGAAAAATAGGCTATCTTTTCTCTAGTGAATCCAAAAACATTTCAATAAACATTTACCTGTTTTATAAATTTTATACACTTACCATTTTCATTATTTCTCCACTTCCTATTTCTCTCTCTTGGGTAAATATTTCATGAGATGAGGACACTGGTCCTAGAGGGGAGAGACAACACACTCCACTATTTCAGAAGCTGAGTTGGCACTGGCCACTTACTTCCACAAGATTCTAGAGGGGGAGGGGTGAAGAGAGGGGAGGAGAATGTTCCAGAGTTCCGTGGCAGCTTGCTCAAAAAGCCTAGTAAACATCTGTCTCACCTTTCTCCTGTTGGGGGGCTGAGATCCTCTGAGACCTGACAAGTCACTTGGCTCCCCTTGATGGTCCACAGCAAAAGGCCTGTCCTAGGCATACAGTGACACCATCACAACATGGCCACACTCATTCAGTAATAATGCAGGATAGAATGATCTTGGCAGTGCCCCATAAGAATTCCACAAGCATTCTAGGTTCAGTGTGCATACCGGTAATCCCAGCTCCTCCAGACACTCAGACAGGAGGGTCACAAGTTTTGCTCCATCATTTCTCAAAAGTGTCAAGTCGATCAAGAGGCCAGTGGATTTGGATCCCTTCCTCTCCCTGACAGCTGATTCATGGGGCCTGCTGCTGAACCCTCTGAAGCTTCACCCTGAACTGCAATCTTGGAATTAGTCCTGATCAATACCCCTCTCCATTCTTAGAAGATTCAAAAAGAATACTCATTAGCTGAAGTATCTCATTCAATGACATCTAAATCTGCCAATTTTATTTTTAGAGCCCTACATGACACCTGTCCTTGGTACACCCAGATGCCTGTGGGTGATGTCTTTGTTCCTCATCTCAACAGAAGGCAAGGCCACTCACCTGGGAGCTGCTATGGCTGAAGATGACAGAGCTGAGGTCGCCACAGTTATAGAGTATAATGAGATGGTTCACGATATAGGTCATCTGAGATCTGACAAGTCACTTGGCTCCACTTGATGGTCGACAGCAAAAGGCCTGTCCTAGGCTGCCTGCTCACAGGCTCTTCTGCTGCAGGAGGGTCTGGTCCAAAGCAAATATAACCTGAAGGATGAGAGAAAACACAACTCCCTTTTAAGTTCAACGACAAGGCAACTGTTTGCTTATTTCTCTTGTCCACAGCTGGCAATAGCCTCATCTCTCATTATACAAGGATTCTGTTGCTAAAAAAGAGAGCACAAATCCCTGGCTGGTGCCCAAAGAAAAGGAGGCCTAAATCAGCCCCAATCAGATCACATCTGGGAAAGAGTTCTAAGAGAAACACAGACAACCTGGAACTCTTCCATGAGAGCTACATGGAGGTAAGGAGACCCAAGAGCTGGCCTGTGGGAAATGACTGGAAAATCTAGGAGGTGGGAAAGAGAGCAGACTAGGAACACACAGACAGGCCTAAATACCAGTAGGTTCCAAATACATGTAGGACTGCACAAGAACCTATCGATATACACACATCTTTTCTAACCATCAGTGCAGTATTCCAGTTAATGAATTCACTAGATTCAATGGTGGTTTAATGAAAGTTAATGTTAAAAAAAAAGGAAAAGAGAGCTAAATGAAATTTGCCAAGTTTTATTTATATGGAATTTATCAGAGTCTTTGATACACTAATGAGCAACATAGTTCTTCCTGAGTGGGAAAAGAGCATGCTTACTTGAGTAATACATCACAAGATCATCTATGATGAGAAATCAAGATTCAAGGAATTTTGCTAAACAAGGAATTCTGTCTGACACTGGAGAGCTACAGGAAAGGGCGTCTGACATCATGTGAGATATTCCCTAAAAGATTATGGACAACACTTAAGATCCTGTGGAATTTTCTATCACCTTTTCCCAGAAATGGATATAGATATATAATCTCTGACAGCTACTTTTCCATCTGCTTCTCAAGTAATCAGTGTATAAGATGCTGTCTTTGCTGGGACATTTTCTCCTTTGCACAAATGTTCTCAGTCCATCAAAGCACTCTGACCAAGAGGTCTTCATTAAGACAATTTCAACTCTCCAGGGACAGCACAAAGGTCTCATGTCAACAAAACACCCTCATTAGTCCCAGCAACCCGCCCCCCTTTTAAAATATGTTTTAGTTACTGATGGACATACTACCTTTATTTATTTATTGTTATGTGGTGCTGAGAATCAAATCCAGTGCCTCACACATGCTAGGCAAGTGCTCCACCACTGATCCACAAGACCAGCTCCCCCGCCTCGGCCCCCCCCCTTTTCCTCTTTCACACACTGTCCTCCTCATTTTCATGGGAAAAACAAAAAGATGTGTTGATTTGCTCCCCACAGGCCATTGTGGCATGGGCCTATCTGCACACATGAGTCTTGTCTTAGTATGTTTGTGCTGCTACAACAAAATCCCTAAACTGTGTGGTATATAGACATTCATAAAGTCCAAAATGAAGGCACCAGTTAGTATTTGGTCTGATGAGCGCGCTCTTGCTGTGTCTTTGCATGGCAGAGGCAGAAAGGCCTGCCAGCCAGTGCTGTAGGAAACCTCTTTTATAAGAGGTTTAATGCCCTTCCTGAAGGAGAAGGCCTTGTGACCTGTTCCTCTTTTAAGGTCCCCACCTCTCAATACCATCACATTGGCAACACCTGGAGTTTGGAAAGGACACATTCAAACCATAGCACCTCCTTACTTCCACATTCCTTCAGTTATTCTAACTTTCTTCTTCCTGTCATGCAGTCTTAACCAAAGACAGATGCTTTTTAAAATCCCCTCCCCTCCTCTCTTTTCTGATATTTCTCCTGCTCTTGCATAGGCACCTTCAGCCTCTCCTGGGAGGCATTTTCCCCAGGGCCTGAAGACCAGCTCTTCTATCTAGGCCATAGCATATTCCTACCCTCCCAGTCCTTTATTTGTGACAAGCCCAGAGCTGAGCTGATGGCCCGTCCAGCTGGTCATTAGTGGTCACAGCCCAGATAAAGAAGGAAATACACTCACAATTTGCAAATTATAGTATAAGTGAGGCAATTCAGGCTTCCACAGTTATGAGCCCTGCAGTTTATGACAATCAGGACCTACCCCAAACCATGGGGAATTGCTGACTTTAGATTACCTAAAGGAAAAACCTTTGGAGGGGAGGATGAGAGGCATTATGAAGCACCTGTCAGGTGTGCCTAGCCTCAGGCCAAGTTTTCACACATTCTTTCTCAATAGATCTCAGGCTATCTTCTCTCAAAGTTGTTTTTTTTTAAGAGGAGAGAGAGAGAGAGAGAATTTTTTTAATATTTATTTTTTTTAGTTATTGGCGGACACAACATCACACAACATCGTTGTTTGTATGTGGTGCTGAGGATCGAACCCGTGCCGCACAGACGCCACAGCTTGAGCCACATCCCCAGCCCTCTCTCAAAGTTTTAATAGCTCACAAATACCTGCATATGGGCTTTGCTATTCTCCTAAAGGCATTCAGAACAAACTCAGGTGACCTATTGCTAATAGACCTTCTTCCAAGGGTATTCATCAATTTTTTTCAAAAAATTTCTTGGTATTTAGAGCCATTTATTCTAACAGACTTGCCATTCTGCAAACAAAGGAGAGAGAGATAATGTATGGCCCACATCAGATATTAATCAAATAAAAAAGAATTTTGTTTATGCAGCCCATTCTCAACACACTCAAATGTCAAATTCATTTTAAAGACATTTCACCTTATCATGAAGGGTTTACAACACTTATGATTTAAGCTTTAAAGAAGTTTGTATCCCAGAACAAAGCTAATAACATTAATAATTTTCTGAGTGTTTCTGACTCATATCAGGACCATGCTATGTGCTTAGCTTAGGTTCTCATTTATCTTTTCAATATCCTAAAAATAATTTTTAAAAACTATTGTTTTTTAATCATATTTTAAAGATGAAGAAAATGCTGAGCCTGGTGGCAATGCCTATTAATTCGGCTATCTGGGAAGCTGAGGCAGGAGGATTCCAACTCAAGGCCAACCTGGGAAACTTAGTGAAACTCTAAGTTTTTAAAATATTTAGACTATAACTTGCCTCTAATCTTTGTATCTTTTATTTTTTGGAACTGAAAGAATTCTCATCATCCATTATGCTATGTTGGATGTTCTTGATGATACTTGGTCTCTCAATCACTGAGTTTCCAGAATCCTAGAGAAACCCAGGATTACTATTGGACTTTTGCTTCCCACTGCAGTTATAGGTCAGTAGTAGAGCTCTTGCCCAGCCATGTGTGGAGCCCTGGGCTCAATTCCCAAGATGAAAAAAAAAAAAGTAAGAAAAAGAAATCAAACAACTTGTTCAGGTAATATAGGCTGGTAAACCAAAACAGAGTTTGACCACAGTCTAATGCCAGAGCCAAATCTTCACCTATGTTGCATATGAGGGTATGTTGCTACCACTTAGCACTAATTGGTTTTTGGTATATGATCTAATTTAAATTACAAGGCTTAATCTAAGGGCCTATAAGCCTGGAACTAGGAGCCCTCAGAGCAGTTCTCTTTGACCTCTATCAAAAGTCAGCCTTGGTGGGCTGGGATTGTGGCTCAATGGTAGAGTGCTTGCCTAGCATGTGTGAGGCACTGAGTTCAATTCTTAGCATCACATATAAATAAATAAATAAAGGTCCATTGACACCCTTGCCCAACTCTGGTTACCATCTATATTATTGAGACATCATCTGCTGATCTTCCTTCTTTTGTATGCTTATATTGTTATTAGGACATTAAAATAGTTGATGGGAATTTAGTGCATTATAATAATTCAAGATATCAAACACTTTGTTATTCAGAATTACAGACAGTCCCTGGTGGAAAGTGGACATCAGATTGGTAATCTGGCTAATGGTGCTCATTAATTGCAATTCTCTGATCCTACTGTCCTCAAGGACCAGAAGACCTGGGAACATTAGTCAATGGGAAGTAGGTGGGGGTGGGAAGCAAAAGTCTAATAGTAATCCTGGGTTTCTCTAGGATTCTGGAAACTGAGTGATTGAGAGACCAAGTATTATCAAGAACATCCAACATAGCATAATGGATGATGAGAATTCTTTCAGTTCTAAAAAATAAAAGATACAAAGAATAGAGGCTAGTTATAGTCTAAATGATCCTGAAGTCCATTCATTCATTCATTCTCCATCCAATCATTCAGTCAATACATAGTGACTGCATGCTTACTCTTCTAAGCATTGAAGATAAAGTCATGGATGAGAAAGACAAGATCCTTGTCCTTAGGGAACCTCCATTTTACCTGGAAGAGGGTATTATCAAGAAGAATCTGAGAAAAAAATGTTTTTCCTTAGAACATTTTGGAAAGAGGGTAAGAGGCAGAGGCCCAAAGTTAAACACTTGCTCTGTGATCTCAGATTTGCCATCAAATCAAAACACTCCATCATTCTAGGACAAGGGATGCCATTGCTACTTTGCCTTGGCAGAGAAGTCACCTTGGGTCATGAGCACAGTCTGGAGGCCATATTTAGAAACACATGTATTTTAAAGACATTTGAAGAGTAGATCTCAGAAACCCACAGCTTCCTCAGAAACCCACAGCAGCATCTCTGAAGGTCCCCTTTCTGGCATGACTAACAGCTGTTGGTCATTTATATGTGATTTACTTTCCTTGCTGTGCTAGGCCAAGTCTGAGCAAGTCTGACAAATTTTGGGTTTAAGGGTGTGACTTGCAGATAAGTAAATTCATCAGGGGGTAAAAAAAACTCTATTTAGTTTAAGTTGCCCAGAACCATTCTAGATGGGATGTCTTCACTGACCTAGTCTCCTAGGCACTACAGGATCAAGAAAAGTGGACACAACTGGGACACAAGGACTATTCCTGGAAAGCCAAAAATAGAGGACAGTAGGTGACCAGAGGGCAGACGAGGTCAGAAAGTTCTGGCTGAGTCTGCCCACCTTCCTCTACTTGTTCACTGCCCCTCTCCTCCTTCCTAACCAACCTCAACCACCCCCCTTTTCTACATTCAATTCTTTCCTTTACAGTTTCCACTAAGGCTTCCTTCCTCACATGTTTCATGAGGTTCCTAGGGACACTGTAATAAAGTACCTCAAACTCAGTCACTTAAACATCAGAAATGTTTTGTCTCACCATTCTGCAGGTTATGTTTGTAATCAAAATGCCCACAGGGACTCGCTGTCTATAGAGGCCTTAAGGAAGGATCCCACCCAGGATTTTCCTACCTTCATACCTTCAATCTACATGTAGAGTTCTTTCTGTGTATCTGTCTCTTGGCCCAAATGTACCCTTCTTATAAGGGCTCATCATGTTAGGTTCGGGCCCACCCTAAAGACCTCATCTTAATTTCAACATCTACAATGATCCTATGCCCAAATATGGTCCCATTTTGAGGTGCTGAGTATTAGGATTCTGGAGGATTGGGACATGACTCAACCTATAATAATCTCAGCTCAACTTTTTTTTTTACAGTTAATATGCATATGGTAAAAATTCCAAAAAGTATGTAGAAATAGATATTTTCCTCTAATTCTTATTCTCTAATCACCCTCCCTAAAAGCAACTACTGCTGCCAGAATCTTGTATCTCCTTCATGGATGGTCTCTGCATGTAAAAACAGGGACATGGATGGATGATCCACAGATGGATCAATAGATAGATGAATCAATTACAGACAGAGATAGACATAGGCATATAAAAACACCGAGATACAGTGATATTTACTTTTTTTTTTTTGGACTTTAAGTAAACCATAAAACCTTTCTGTGAACAAACACTGAAGTTAATATAAAATAAACCAGAAACAAAAAGTCAAGGTTTGGGGAATGATTTCCTTTATTGTTGTTTAAGGAGCTATAGCCTGAATCATCTTTAAACATGTGATAATGTTGAGATAGGGATTTGGGCGGGGAAGTGGGAGATAGTTAATCTCAAAGGAAATGCCCACAAGTAACTGAGATGAAGAAAGCAGTCTTAGATCTTTAGGACATGCCCTTGGGCCATGCACCTTGTAAAATGAGGGAAATCCACAAGCACAGAGACTGGTGCAAAACTGCAGCTCCACACCCTGGCTCCACCTTCAGTCAGGTCCATAACTATGCCTCTCCACAAAAATTGGATGACATCACAAGGAGGGTCTTCTCACTCTCTAGGTAGCCCACATCCTCCCTTGAATGTGGATCTACTTTCTAAATGAACCTTTGTCTATGCCTTTCTCTGGTGCATGATGAAATTCTTTTCCATCATGTTGAGAACACTTTGGCTCCTGAGTAGAAGTTCCCCTCCACTCTGTGAACTTCTTAGACCCTTTTCTGGAGTCATCTCTTCTCCTGTGACAATATCAGTCATTAAAGGAAATCATAGAACAGGAAGACAGAAATTTCCAACTGCATGAAAATACAAAATTAAGGTTCCCTGCAGTCTTTCAAGTAAGAAGTCCATTGGTGCAGACTCCCCAGGAAGTATCCCCATGGCCCCCAAGCCAAAACTGTCATGGGACTTCTGCTAAAAGAAGAACAGGAAGAGGCAGCAATCTGATCCCTCCAAGGTATACTAAGGCACCTCTCCTTAGATGAGGGTTGCCTGACTCTGCAGACCCAAGCACCTCTAAGGTAAGGAGAGGCAAAATGCCTAACTTCTCTTGCACATACTACCTAGTTATGACATCCAGGTCAGAAAATTCAAAGATAGCCTCTAATTGACCCTTCATGTCCTGCTAACTAATATCCCTCATCTGGAGGTCACAGTGTTGGGTCACTTTCCATCTCTGGGAGAAAAATTCACAAACCATCTTCTCTCAGAGACCATTCTATTATGCAAGGTGTACGCTGAGTGTCAAATCACTGTGCCCTCCTACCCAACCTCCTACTCAAACCACAACCCCTAAAGGGACATGATTCCAGTGTTCTTTCCCTCTCCATGCCATGCCATTTACACCTGTGTTGAAAAGGGGTTCAATGCCCTAGCACTGGCTACCAACAGTATTTCTATCCGCACAGGATAGCCTCAAAAATCATCCACAAGCAAAAAGTATTCATATCTAGATCAAATACCAATTGTTTCATTACAAATCTCTTAATTTGCATGAGTTTAGATTTCAAGAGGGTAACATGACATCAAGAAAGGAAAATTACTGGAAATTATTACAATAGGATAAAATTCCCATTTTGCATAGAGTTTCCAATTGTAAAAAGACAAAAGAGGTTTACTATTCTCCTGGAAAATACGGTAAGATAGATATGCTGCTACTTTCACATTAGACCTTGCCTTGTATTATATACTATATGTCTTTTTAAAAAAAAAAAGATGATTATCAGTCCAACCTAAATCATATCATCTTATCAGGAGAATACTACTCTTTCTTCCTCCAATGAAACAGGCTCAGCCGTACTGTCTCCTGAGAGGCTGCTTCACTAGAGAAAATAATAAGTTTATTACAAGACAGTTCACACCAGTGTTTCAATTTACCCTCCCTTCCTCCCTGCCCCACGTCTCCCTTTCCACTCTCTCCTTGCCTCCCCACAGTCCTCCTTTTCTCTCCCTTTCTTTCTGGGCTGAGGATGTTACAGTGGGACTCTTTCTCTTTCCTGAGACTTCTGTGGGACTGGAAGATGCCTTTTTTTCTCAAACACAAAAGCCCCTCAGGGATTCTCTCTTACTTTTCAGCACTTTCATCCCCCTCAGATCAAACTGCTTCTCTGCATATGAAAGACATTGCCCATTATGAGGCTCACACCACCTCCACTAGCCTCCAACTCTCCCAGGCTTCCAAACAAAGGGCTTCCCATGGGCTCAGGAACTCACCTCACTTTCTGGGACACGGGGTAGCTCTGTCTTCTTTTTTTCTTAGTTCATTTTTGAGAATCATTTAGTCCCTTGAAGATAGTTTGGGAAAGTAGGAAAAGAGTCTCCCTTGTCCTCAGGGCATTCACCCCAATAACTTTTTAAGACACATTAAAGATGCCTCATCCTGGCCTCTCCACCTTTCCCAGGTTTCCAGGCAGTGGGGATGTTCTCAGGCTCATTTTCTCCCTTACCAGTCACCATTTAAAATCCCTTCTCCCTTACCTGAAAGAGGACTAGTCTCTTAGAATTATCTAGACCAGCCTCAAAGTAAGATGGTAATGAAAGTCCTGCTTCAGTCTTTGTCATGCTGCCGTGCTTGAGAGCTAAAATTTCCATGCACTTCTTTGGACAATTCTCAATAAAATTCTGGCAAATCAAATGTAAAAACATATTAAAAAGATCGTGCACCATGATCAAGTGGGATTCATTCCATGGATGCAAAGTTGGTTCAACATACGGAAATCAATAAATGTAATTCATCACATCAGTAGATTCAAAGACAAGAATCCCATGATCATCTCAATAGATGCAGAAAAATCATTTGACAAAATACAGCACCTTTACATGTTCAAAACACTGAAAAACTAGGGATAACAGGAATATATCTCAACATCATAAAGGTTATCTATGCTAAGCCTCAGGCCAACATCATTCTGAATGGAGAAAAATTAAAGGCATTCAATCTAAAGACTGAAACAAGACAGGGATGCTCTCTTTCACCACTTCTATTTAATATAATTTTTAAAACACTGGCCAGAGCAATTAGATGAAAGAAATTAAAGGGATTCATATAGGAAAAGAAGAACTTAAATTAGCACTATTTGCTGACAATATAATTCTATACCTAGAAAACCCAAAAAGCTCCACCAGAAAACTTCTAAAACTAGTAAATGAATTCAGCAAAGTAGCAGGATATAAAATCAACAATCATAAATCAAAAGCATTTCTGTATATCAGTGACAAATCCTCTGAGAAGGAAATGACGAAAACTACCCCATTTACAATAACCTCAAATATATATATATATACACTTGGAAATCAACTTAAAAAAAGAGGTGAAAGATCTACATAATGAAAACTACAGTACCCTAAAGAAAGAAATCAAAGAAGATCTTAGAAGATGGAAAGAAATACCTTGCTCTTGGATAGGCTGAATTAATACTATCAAAATGACCATACTACCAAAAATATTATACAGATTTAATGCAGTTTCAATCAAAATCCCAATGGCATTCCTCATAGAAATAGAAAAAGCAATCATGAAATTCATCTGGAAAAATAAGAGACCCAGAATAGCTAAAGCAACCCTTAGCAGGAAGAGTGAAGCAGGTGGCATCACTATACCTTAAGCTTAGAGAAATAGTAACAAAAACAGCATGCTATTGGCACCAAAACAGACTGGTAGACCAATAGCACAGAATAGAGGACACAGAGTAACCCACAAAATTACAATAATCTTATATTAGACAAAGGTGCCAAAAATATGCATTAGAGAAAAGATAGCCTCTTCAACAAATGGTGCAGGGAAACTGGAAATCCAGATGCAACAAAATGAAATTAAATCCCTATCTCTCACCACACACAAAACTCAACTCACAATGGATCAAGGACCTAGGAATTAAACCAGAGACTCTGCGTCTAATAGAAGAAAAAATAGGCCCTAATCTTCATCGTGTGGGATTAGGCCTCAACTTCCTTAATAAGACTATAATTCTATAGTGGAAGAATTAAAACCAAGAATCAATAAATGAGATGGATTCAAACTAAAAAGTTACTTCTCAGCAAAAGAAACAATCTATGAGAGAGAGAGAACTTATATCCTGAGAGCAAATTTTTACCCCTCACACATCAGATAGAGCACTAATCTCTAGGGTATATAAAGAACTCAAAAAGCTAAGCACCAAAAAAGCAAATAACCTAATCGATAAATGAGCCAGGGACCTGAACAGACTCTTCTCAAAAGAGGATATATAATCAATCAACAAATATATAAAAAAATGTTCATCATCTCTAGCAATTAGAGAAATGCAAATTAAAACTACTCTAAGATGTCATCTCACTCCAGTCAGAATGGCAGCTATTATGAAGACAACAAGTATTGGCAAGGATGTGGGGGAAAAGGTACACTCATACATTGCTGGTGGAACTGCAAATTGGTACAGCCATTATGGAAAGCAGTATGGAGATTCTTTGGAAATCTAGAAATGGAACCACCATTTGACCCAGCTATCCTCTCCTCAGACTATACCCAAAGGACTTAAAAACAGCATACTACAGGGACACAGCCACATCAATGTTATTAGCAGCACAATTCACAATAGCTAAACTGTGGAGCCAACCTAGATGCCCTTCAATAGATGAATGGATAAAACAAAAATGTGGCATATATACACAATGGAATTTTACTCAGTAATAAAAGAGAATAAAATCATGGCATTTGCAGGCAAATGGATGGCACTGGAGAAGATAAAGCTAAGTGAAGTTAGTCAATCCCCAAAAAAACAAATGCTGAATGTTTTCTCTCATATAAGGAGGCTGACTCATAGTGAGGTAGGGAAGGGGAGCATGGGAAGAATAGAAAAACTCGAGATAGGGCAGAGGGGTGGGAGGGAAAGGGAGGTGGCAGGGGGTTAGCAAGAATTGTGGAATGTGATAGACATCATTATCCAAAGTACATGTATGAAGACACGAATTGGTGTCAACATACTTTATACACAACCAGAGATATGAAAAATTGTGCTGTGTATGTGTAATAAGAATTTTAATGCATTCTGCTGTCATTTATTATTTTAAGAAATCAATTTTTAAAAAAAGATCTGCTTTTAGGGAGAGAGGGAGGCACTTCTCAAAACTTGGAACTGAGCAAAAGGACTCAAGCACAAAGTCCAGAAAGAAACTGCCATTGGGTAACACTTCAACTTGGGAAAGGGCTATTTTGTACCTGATGGTTTGTTCCTGAAGGTCTGGAGAGCATGGAAGGAAGTGGAAGAATGCACAGGGCAGACTGGGCCTTCCACTTCTCTTCCTGACATCTCCAGAATGTCTGCAAAGCTTTCCCCTTTCTTTGGTTAGGGCTCCTGGCCACTGTTTCTCTTTTCTAACTAGCCAAAGTCCTGCCCTGACCAGCAGCCAACTGAGCACGTCCATCTCATTCTATTATGGACAGAATTGTGTCCACCCAAATTCATATGTTAAAACCTCAATCCCCCCTGAGTGTACATGGAGACAGAGCCTTTAAGAAAGTAATTAAGGTTAAATGAGATCATAAGAGTAGAGCCCTAATCCAATAGAACTGCCAAGTTGGGAGTTCATAACCCACTTGAATCAAACTGTGAAAGATGATGTATTAAGAACTGTGTAATGTTTTGAACGACCAACAATAAAAAAAAATGTGGAATAAAAAAGTAATAAAACTGAAAAAAAAAAATAAGGAAATGAACAAATGCCAAAGCACTCTGTCTGCCCAGTCCCCCGACCCCCAACCCAGCTCAAAGAAATGGCCCTGTGAGGATGAAGAGAGTGTAGGTGAGGAGGGGAGTGATGGGAAGAGGCTAATCAATAGGAATAAAGTTATAGTTAAATAAGAGTAAGGAGTTCTGATTTTGCTGTTGCACAGTAGGATGACTATAACTAAAACTAAAGTACTGTACATTTCAAAAAGCTAGAAGAAAGATTTGAATGTTTTTACTATAAAGAACTGATAAATATTTGAGGAATTATATGTTTAACCTGATTTAACTATTATGCAATGCAATGTATACATATATCAAAATATCACATAATCCATTTATATGTATAGTTTTTATATTTATCAGTTTAAAATTTTGAAAAACTAATAAAAAATTCTAACAATATACTATAATAAAAGTCATATGAATGTGATGAATCTTTTCTCTCTCTCTCATATATATATGGAATTTTCCACTTAATATTCCGTGATAGAAACCATGGAAAACAAAACTGAGAATAAGGGAGGACTACTGTAAGGATAAAAAGTGCTTATAATGCCTGTGGTGTGTGATAGGATACTACACCACCAACAACCACCTCCAAGAAAAGATTCATCACATTCATATGATTCTTTGGAGAAGAGCTGAAGAGCACCCCTCTCACTCTGTCTGCTATAGAGACTTGCTGGGAGTTACTCCTAAAGTCTACAGGTGTCCTTGAGCTGACCCATCAAACAGATAACAAGAAAGACCTTGCTGCTGGAGGTGTGAAGGAATTCCCTGCTCTCAACCTCATTCACCAGAGCAAAAGGCGGAGATATGGGTTTCAGAATCCATGATGTACTTCTTTTATGACCTATTACCCCAAAGGCAGCTGGGCAGGACCAAATCTAGCCAAGACAGGGTCTAACACAAGCATAATCCATATGTGAGTGCAAAAATACCTATTCTTTTTACAAAGTCTACTTTGGACTTTTAAGAGTCAGCCCAGAGCTGAGGGAAGGCAGAATCAACATTTGCTTTGTCTTTGAGCTCCCCACCCCCATAAGAAACTGAGTGCCTCGTCCATGCTAAGGGCTTAAGAAATGTAAAGGCAAGTCTTAAGCCAGGCCCGTTCCCAGGTGGAAACACAGAATTCTAGTGTGCACCTAGAAGTTCATGAACATCATAAGCAGCCATAAGGTTCACAGCTGTTTTATTTTCCATGTCTGTTTTTAAAAAAGTCATTAAAGGGATGACAAAATGAAGAACTGCTGTGGAAACCCCCCAAAACCAGTAGAGCTAAGAGTCCATCAGACTTCCAATTTAGGAAGAATACTCACCCACATCTTTTACTTGCCTTAAAAACAGGAAAAAAGGCTTATTCAGGAAACAGATGTGATGGGCTCCTGTGACATTTATAGTACTATAGTACTTCTACCCATCTATGCCTAGGAATAAGAACTGTGGTACATTAATGCTGGCAAAGAATGTCAAAAATCAAAAAGGGAATCAAAGCAAAACATAAAGATTAGTCTCCCTATGAATTTTAAGATGATGGTTCACATGTACTCAGCTGTTAGAAGGGCTGTATTCAACTATTCTGTCTTGAGGATTCATTCATATTGTGTCCTCTGTTTGCCAAGGTTCTTATAAATTCAGTGGTGCCCTTGGTTCTGCCCCAGAGCCATACATTGAAATCTGACTACCACATATCCTATCTGGCTGGCACATTCCACAATGGCTCACTCATTATCCAATAATCATTCATGAGTACCTCCCACTGGTGAGAGCTTGGCACATAAGAACCAAGAGTATATGGTCCAGCCTCAAGGGCAGATCAGGATCCCAGCACAGGGATTCTGAGCAGACTGCAGAAGGTCATCTCTGGACTTGGGAAGTGTTCCTTCAGAAGTTGTGAATAAGGTGAATGAGCCACTAGCCAGAGCAAAAGCATGAAGCAGGGCTCCAGGCAGAGGGCACAGCATATGCCTACAACACAGCTCACCTGTCTCTCGGAGGTTTCTACTGAGGATGTTGCATCACATGTACATGAACAGATCTGCACATATTTTATCGATCATTTCCCTTTCAAACAGTTCACATAATTTTCCTAGACCTTTATTTTAAACCAAACCTACCCAGGAAAAAGAGAATATCAGATGTCCATGTTCCAAATAAATTGTGGAAAATGTGGGAAAGTCCTTCCATCAGCATCACAGTCAATTTGAAAAATTAGACCTCTCTAGCTTTTACTAGAATATAGGCTGAAAGAACCCCTCAGTAAATCAAACTTCTAAAAATGGTAGGTGATAACTCTAAGAAGCAGAACTAGATTAGAAACAGGAGACCTCATAGCCCAGACCTGCTTTGCACCAATTCTCATTATGTCTCACCCTCTGCCTCTAGCTGGGCCTGTCCATGGGTTAGTCCAGAAAACTGTTCCTAGTTCTGGCTGGCCTCAGTCTATTTGCCTCCCAATGCATCAATGCAAGAATACTTGGGGAGTACAACAAAAGGAATCCCTAGAACCTCTCCTCAGACTACCTCCTCTTCAAGGAGTTTGACCCCCTCCTCCTCATGAGGCTCCTCAGGCTGCCAGCCCCTCCTTATCTCCCACTCCTCCAGCATTCACTTGGCCCTTACTAACCAGAGAATGGGAGAGATGGGATCTCTGTAGGAATTTTCCCAACCTCTCCAAGCCAGACCACAAGCTCCTAAAGCAGTGGCTGCCTCCCACACCAACATGCCCTGCATATTTCCAATAAGTCATCCTAGAGCGAGTTGTTTCTTCTGTCAGGTGACTGACTAAAGTAAAGACAAGTTGCTCCAAAGACTGATTCCTATCTTCCCAACACCCCAAACTATGGTTTAAGAAACTACTTCATAAGATCCAGAAGCATATCTACCAGGCCTAAATCATTGCTTAAGGTTTCATTTTGTCAAAAGCAAAAAATAAATAAATAAGGTGAGGAGGGGGACGGCTTTTCAGACAAGAGAGGGAGTTACTAGTCCTAGAGGTAAAGAAGGCTAATACATTCCATATTACTGAAGATACAATTAGAAAAGGGATAGCCGAGAAGACAAATACAAAATATGTTAGTGCCATCTATTGGCAAGAGAAAATAACAAACCCATCTTTGTACAATAATTCAAATCACACTTAAGCATTCACAAAAGAGCACTTTAGGGTTTGCAAAAGACCTCTACATCCAACTAGCTGATTCTTGGAATATAGAATGCCCACACTGCGGGCCCTTCTTGTGAAAAGCAGAGGACAACCCAGAACTAGTGGCTGCATTCATATTAGCTTAGGGATTCATGATTCAGACTCCAAACCTAGAGGTGGCTGGGTCCCAAAGGACAGAGTCCAACACTGAAGAGACTGGGCTGTCCAAGATGGCCACCATACCTCACTGTGACATCCAGTCCATTATGCAGAAGTGGGCAGGAGAGTCTTCTGGTTAGACAAGTTCATTTCTTCAGCCTCAGGGGAAGCTGACATAGCAATGCCCCATGCCCAGAGCCTGTTCATAGATGCCTAGTGGTGTGTAATCATTGTTTCTCTGGGGAAACCTGTATCTTTAAAGGAAACCCACTTGTGCTGACTTGGTGGAAGTGAGGAAACCTCCAGCTCCCATCTCACAAACTTCTTTTACATAGCGAACAGCAACACAGCCAGCAATATGAAGTAGACACAAACTCCGGGTAACATAAAGTAGAAGTCACAACCCAACTTCATCCTGAGGGGCAAGGATGGCCTTTGCCATGAAATGGCAAGATGAATCCAGGTATCCATGTCAGGCATCTATTCTATTCACAAATTTCAGTTAGTTAATCTTAGGGACCTGCACCACACAAACCAGGAGCCATGAACCTGACTGGAGCCTTGGAAGACAGGGTATATAGGAGTCAAGAGAGCTAGATGAAAGGCAACAGAGAAGAGTGGAGACTGAAACTAATGAAGTAACAGTACTGGCCCCATTAGGGGGGGCAGTCAGGAGCTGGAATCTAACTCAGCAGTAGGATACTTAAAACTGTGAAACTAATTCATGCTCCAAGATGTCAGGATAAACAGCCTAGATTCATAGTGCAATGGTTACCACTCTGGCCTCACACACACAAGATATCAGGATAATAGTTGTCCTTAAAAGACAGGGAGCTGGTGCTATTGTTTCTCACCCTGGGTACTGAGAGAATGGCTACATTTAAAACTTCATCAAGTGAACTTTTCTGTATAGAAATTCTGCAATAAAAACTTGGCAGTAAAGGTTGGGGGTGTGGCCCAGTGGTACAGTGCTTGCCTGTCATGCATGGGGGAAGGAAGGAAGGAAGGGAGGGAGGGAGGGAGGGAGGGAGGAAGGAAGGAAGGAAGGAAGGAAGGAAGGAAGGAAGGAAGGAAGGAAGATAATTTTATGCAATGATGGAAATCCTACTGTGGATGATAGTTATTTGTATATATACATATGTTAACAGTTAATGAATTGGCTGGGATTGTAGATCAGTAGTAGAGCACTTGCCTGATATGCTCAAAGTCCTGAGTTGAGGGCTGGGGATATAACTCAGTTAATAGAGTGCTTATCTCACATTCATAAGACCCTGGGTTCAATCCCCAGCACCCCAAGGCAAAAACAAAAACAAAAACAAAAGCCCTAGGTTGAATCCCCAGAACTTAAAAAAAAATGTCTCTGAGCTGTAGAGTCATTTTCAGTTTCAGGATCCCCCAAATCCATGGGTATTCAAGTCCCTTGTATAAAATGGTGTAGTATTTGCATATAATCTACATACATCCTCCCATATACTTTAGACTGTCTTGAGATTATTTGTAATACCTAATACAGTGTAGATGCTATGTAAATAGTTGTTAACTTATATTGTTTAGGAAATAACAACAGGCTAAAAAAAGTATGTGCATGTTCAATCCAGTTCAGTTCTTTTTTCTAATATTTTTGTTCTGCTGTTGGTTGAATCTGCATGGATACAAAAAGTCCTTAGGTTATGAATATTTCACTGTTTATAAATGAAATGTGGGGACTTTACCTTTAAACAAGAATCTCAGGAATAAGTTGTATAGTGTTTTCCTTCCATATTTAAACTCTAACTTTACTAGCTTAACCTCAATGTCTAACAAAAAGTTTAGTTTATACATCTTAAATTCCCTTATGACCCTAAAGAATTTGTTATGAAATTCATAGCATGAATGACATGATACTCTAATTTGTCCAGGCTCCATGAATAGGATCTGAGCATGTAGGAGGTGAGCATATACCCTTAGCCTTGAGCAATGGAGGTGTGGAACTGGCTTCTGCTTGCAGTGCGAAAGCAGGTGGACCTCAACTTCCTTTGGCAAGGAATTTCAGCAATGGGATTGAGCTATACCCCCCTGAAACCCAATCCTTTGTCTCATTTGGGTTGAACTTTCACAAATGTCTTCCCCTCAATAAATAGAATGGTCTCAGGCGTGCTCTCTCTTTTTTCCCCTGCCTCTCTTGCCTCCTTTGTGGGAGCTAGGGCAGAGAAGCCATCACTGAACCTCAAGAAAAAGATACTTTCTGTGTCTGTGCAATTATTTAGTGCCAGCCCAGTTCACCTGGAGGAACCCTGATTGATTTAGTCGCATGTCCTTACATCCTTTAAATAACAATCCTAGTTCAGCATTTCAAAGTTTGCTAAAGGAAATATTTGGGTTAATAGCCATTCCAAATCCTGAGGACCAACATCTCAAGGCCACTCACTGAGAATATTCACAAAACAAGATGTATTTCATAATGCAACATCCCACCGGCTCCCAGAAGCACCTAATGCCTTTTTTTTTTTTTTAATGCAGTGCTGGGGATGAAACTCATCTAATTCACTTTAAGGCAATTTTCACCAAATTAAATAAGCTCTTTAATCAAGTATTGCTTGTTTTATAAGAAGTGAAGAACTTCCTACCATCAATCAACCTAAATTCCAGTGCTCTGAGGTATAAACCATGAGTAAGTGGAACATAACTATACCTAGAAAAGGCACTGTCCAGGGGGCAGTGTCCTGAAAAGGCACAACAATGATCTCCAAGGGACTGCTGTTACCCAAAACAGCCACAGCCAGCATCATCTCCAAACTAGGCCATACCCTGTGACAACCAGTGTGGCATTCATCTGTTCACAGTCTCTCAAAGCAGCTTCTTAATGAATTATCTGAATTAAAAATGCATAACATTAGCACACAATATTTGTTGACATGACAAGAAAAAAATGTTTTCTTTTTTGGCAATACTCAAATAAGTGATAACAAATAGGCTTATTTTTTAATCCTCAAAATAGCATTCTTGAGCAAAGATAACTTTTAAACAAGCAATACCTCTGGTCCATCTCCTATACTGAAACTCAGTAAATCCACCCACACAACTAAATACCACCAAGTCCTTCATGTAGTCTTACCTGGGAAAGGTTCAGCCCATACAATGGATGGCACTGCTCTTCCACCTCTTCCACTGCCCCAGTCTGTTTCCTCAGCCACTCTGCCTCCTTGGCAAGGTACAGGTCTAGGACAGGTAACCTCCAGGACTTAATGTCCATTTCAGATCATGAGCCTCTTGTGTTCCTGGTTCCCCACAATGGCAGTGAAGAGGTACTCTACATACAGCCCCTTGCCTCATTGGTCTGATCATCCACAAGGGCATCCTGAGCTTGACATACTCCAAGTGGCACTTGAGGCAGAAGTAGATGTCCCTGGCAAGCACATCTTAGAGGTTCTTGCTTTTGGCATCATCTGACAGCTGCTGAGGACAGAGATTGTGTAGGAGTCCATGAGGTCCAACTCAAAGTACATAATGTTGCTCTGCTGGAAAGCCTTCTTGGAATTATTAGTAATGAAGTCCCAGACTAGGGTTTATGGGACATGGATAATGCCAAAGGAGTAAGATGTGGGTCTCACTTTATGGATCCACAAGAAGTAATTCAACTGAATTTGATAAAAAGAAGAGAGACAACATCAAAGTATGATACAGGAGGGAAGAATGAGTCAGGAATCTGGAGGAAAAAAGGAATTAGAGAAATAAACTGCACTTCAAGATAAAAATGATCAAAGTAGGATTTAGACTTTTGAGTCTAGGTAGATTAATCTGCCAGGAGCAAGAGTCCGCATTTGCCAACAATATTTCAACATCCTTTCTCATTTTTCCATCAAAATGTTGATTCAGGAGAGAAAAACAGCAGAAATAACCAGTTCAGAGGTTTACCCTTATCTGCCCTACAATGAACTGCACAGGGATTGGAGAGGAATCTAAAGATACACCTGTTACCACATAAGAGACATTTGAGAAGGTAACTCACAAAGGTACAGGGTAGACCTGATGACCCTGTTTATTTTTTTAATTTGTTCTTTTTAGATATATATGACAGTAGAGTGTATTTTGACATATCATACATACACAGAGTATAACTTATTCTAATTAGGCTCCCATTCTTGTGGTTGTACATAATTTGGAGTTTCACTGGTCGTGTGAACACAGGAAAATTATGTCTGATTTGTTGTACTGTCTTTCCTATTCCTATCTGTCCTCCCTTCCCTTTATTTCTCTTTGTCTAATTCCGTGAACTTTATTCTTCTCTCCCCTACCCTTATTGTGTGTTCTCGCATATCAAAGAGAAAGAAGATTTGGCCTTTGGTTTGGGGTGATTGGCTTATTTTACTTAGCATGATAGTCTCCAGTTTGTTGACCTTGTTTCTTCAGATCTCAAATTCAACATTCCCAAGGGCAGAGGCTCTCAAGTCTAGCTGTACATTAGAATCACTTGTAAAGCTTTTGAAGTCCAATGGCTGGGTCCTGCCCAAAACCAATCACATCAGAATCTCTGGATGTTGGGTCTCAGAGATAGGATTTTTTGTTTGGCAGTGCTAGGGATTAAACCCAAACTTTTGCTAGGCTTATTATCACTAGACTTTGCTATCACTGAGCTACATCCCTAGCCCCAAAGGTGGTAGTTTTAAAGCTTCCCTGGTCATTCCAAACTACAGCTAAGGTTGAAAATGTGGTCTTAATGAGCCTTGGCTTCCTAATTTGCTCTTGTCCCTGTACTGTTTTATTGCATTTCTTTGTCCTGGTTCAACAGAAGAAAACTGGACAGAGTTCTATGTATCCTTTCCAGCATTCTCAAAGACTTAATGTTGGTAAGTGTCCATCTAAGGCCAGGTCATTATGTCCTTTGCTCCTGAGTGTTTCTTAGTAATTTATGAAGTATCTGTTTATCAAGAAGTATTATTCAAAGAAGTACACAGGACAGCCCTCAAGGAGTTCAAGAGTAACTTGAAGGCCAGACATACATGTAGGGTGAACCACACGTCACACAATCCAGAATGTGAAAATTTTGGATTTATATGAAAGAAGATTTGGAACACATCCAAAAGGCTTAATTTCCTTTTAGGTAACATACTTCCTTGGATTGTGGAGTTTCAGTCTATAACCAGATCTCATTATTCATGGATTATATAAAGTCCCCATAAACACTGGATTCATGAATACCAAACCATTGCTCCTAGAGGAAATATATGGTTCAATTCCTCAGAGCCTCTGGTCATAACATTTGTGTCAACTGGTCAATACACAACTTTGTTCCATGTGTGCTTCTGTTGAGAGGCACTTTATTTAGAATGTAACACTGAAAAACTTAACACATATTTTCTCCATAAGGCACATTACACCATTCTCACAGTTAGAACACTAGCGAGCACTTCAATACCATACTTGGGGCTATTTTAAACAGTAAAATTACCTACAAAAATGCAAAACCATGGCATTAAGTAAGCCACAAAAAGGATACTTGTTAACAGTGTGGGAGCAGAAACAAGAAGGCACAGAACAACCTTATTCAGTGTCAGTTTGGAATGTGCACTTTGGCAACTCAAAATTTTCCATTTTGCATGCAGCAGCAGTTGACCACAAAAGTATCAGGAGTATTAGCTTGGGGTTACAAATAAATTTTAGCAAATAGGCAAATTCAAAAATATGGAATTGGCAAATAACAGGATCAATTGTGTTTGCATTTGTGTTATTGTTCAGCAGCAACAACCCCTTTCAAAGGAAGTTTGCATCACAAAGAATCTCTAAATATAAGATAAGCAAGAGTGGAGCTGGCTAAAGTTTTCTCCCACCCCATGCTGTCTTTCACAGAACCACCATTTGAACAGGACTGCACTCGCAGGTGAGAGCAGAGGCAGGCAAGTAAACACTGGGCTGGGGGTGAGATAAGGCCAGGGGAGCAGCAGCAAAGAAGCCCACAACTCTCCATAAACTGGCTAAGCAGCCCTAGGACTAGCCACAGGGAACAGAGCTCTGTGGCTCCAGAACAGACTTTTTGAAACAGAGTTTCTGATTTCCTCCTACTGAGAACAAAAACTTCCTTGTGAGGACAGATGCCAAGGAAATTAAAACTGACATGCTCTCTGTCTAGTATAGCCTATCTAAATATATATCAATCACCTGGCTTTTGTTTGTGCAACTGCTGTGGTACCAGTGAAGAAGCAATCTAGCTATTTCTCCCCAGCTCAATTAAACTGCCTAAAATTCCCTTTTCCCTTTTTCTATCATTTCCCCCTCTCTCTGGACTGGGGACTAAACCCACGGATGTTCTGCACCTGAACTACATCCCCAGCCCTTTTTATTTTTATTTTGAGACAGGGTCTCACTAAGTTGCCGAGGCTGGCCTTGAATTTGTGATCCTCCTGCTTCAGCCTCCTAAGTAGCTGAGATTATGGGGATATGCAAAGTTGCCCGACCTATTTGCCTGTTTCTTCAGCCAGCAGGCAACTGAATCTGGCCAGCAAGGATCCCAGTAGCCTCCCTAGCTTAGCTGCCAGCAATACTTTTATCAAAAATCATGACATTTAAATAAAATTTTCCAATTTATAACTGTTGCCTCAATATCTTAAACCTCATGCATGACAAAGAGAATCCATCTCAGCCTGCGACTTTGTTATTTAAAGCATTCAAATTGCAGTTCTGTCTACTCACCTAACATTTTAAGAAGGCACTAATTGGGTGAGTCTAAATCCTGCTTCTGCTTCTGCTTCAGCTACACCCTTGAGATTTTAAAAAGCTACTTGATGGGGCTGGGGATATATGGTTCAGTGATTAGAGCTCCCCTGAGTTTAATACCTAGCACTGCAAAAAGAAAACAAAAAACGATTAATTGTTGAAGTAATATTAAGAGATAAACAACATACAGAGTCTCCAGCCCCTAGGAATCCTCTTATGGAGTGATGAGGGTCTCCCTCTATGGGGTTTTTTGTTTTTGTTTTTGTTTTTGTGTTTGTTTTGATACAGCAGTCAACCAATAAGAAATCTCCACACTTAATGGCTCACTGGCGTTACTTCACAAACCACTCCCTCTGGCAAAATGCCAGGCACCATCCAGACTTGTTTATGAACTCTAACATTTCTCTGGCAAAATGCCAGGTGCCATCCTGACTTGTTTACAGACTCTAACAGAATACCTGCACTCCTATTCAGTTTATTCAATATGCATCAATTTTTATTTTATTACGTATTTTATTGTCACTGTTACAACTATTATTAATCTACATATAAGGCCATTGTATGATGTTTTCACTGAAAACTGCTCAGATTTAAAAAAAAAAACACAAATGCTTGTATTCTGGCATCTGCCATGTAATAATAGTAGTGATGATAAAGTCATTCTGTTCACTGTGTACCAGGCACTGTCCAAGAAATTTACATGGATTGTCCTACCAACTTCATTCAACACTCATTTGTTCCTCAATTATTTCTGCTGTGCCTATCGTGTGCCAAGTGCTATTCTAGACGCTAGGAATACAACAGTACATGAAACAAAGGGCCTGACTTGGGAAATGTTAGTTATAACTGCTGTGGAGAATATGTGTGTTAGTCAACTTTTCATTGTTGTGACCAAAATACTCAATAAGAACAACTTAGAGGAGGAAAAAGTTCATTATGGGCTCATGGTTTCTGAGGTTAAGTGGTTAAGTTTGTAGTTGGCCGACTCCATTATGTGAGGCAAAACATTGTTGTGGAAGGGCAGAGTAGAGGAAAGCTGCTTACCTCAAAGCAGCCAGGAAGCAGAGTGAGCACTAGGAGCCAGGGACAAGACATAACCCCCAAAGGCATACCTTGTGACCTACTTCCTTCAGCCACATCTCATTTCACCTCTGAACATTCCTACATTGCCTAACATGAGCTTTTCAGGGAACACCTCATCTCCAAATTATAACAACATGTAAGCAGATCTGGTGTGAGGGTGGGGTACAATTTTTCGACAAGGGAATCAAGAAAATCATTGGATGTCTACAAGAACATCTAAGCCTTACTATGAAAGAGATTGAAGAGCCAACAGTGGGGATATCTGAAAAAAGAGCAGTCCCTCCAGAAGGAGAGAGTAGCAGTGCAAAGGCCGGAGGCAGGGAGGTCTTTGATGCATTAGAGAGGCAAGGATGCCACATGATCCAGAGGGATAACTGATGAAAAAGTGGGATGTAAAACTGGGCCATGCAGGGGCTCTGGGCTCCTGGAAGGGCTCAGGCTTTTAAGTTGAGCAGAATGGGAACTAGCCCAGATTTTTGAGAGAGTAGTGACATGAGTTGCCTTTATGTGTTAAAAGTACACTCTGGAAGCTGTGATGAATAGACTTCTGGGGGATGATGGCAGACACAAGAAGATCACTTAGGACATTACCAAAATAACCCAAGTGAGAGAACAGAGTGGAAATGATAAGTCTGATGAGGTGATTCAAATACTGGATATTTGAAGTTAGAAAAGAGGATTTGCTAATACAAGAATGAAACTGCCATCCACAGGATGAAATAGAATGAAAAAAGATGGTCCCAAGTTTAGTGTTGGAGCTGATCAGTTGAGATGACGGACAACCTATAGGTGAGGTCAGGTTGGTAGGCCGATACATGAGTCTGAAGTTTGGGACAAGCTGAGACCAGAGATAAAAATAAGGACATCATCTCTATTTAGGTGTTATTTAAAGTCATGAGACTGGATGATATCGACAAAGGTCCAACTGTCAATAGAAGGAAAAAAAGTCTGGGTTTGGCCCCTGAGGCCCTCTAACCTTAAGAAGTCAGGGGGAAAAAAATGCAGTCAGGCAAGACAATAAGTGACCAGTTTGAGGCTGCTGGAGAACTGAGAAGGAAAAAAAAAAAAAAAGCAAGTGGGTTAAGTGATGGGCCAGAGATAAGTGACAGCTTGAGAATAGACCTTAGCATTGGGTAACAATGAGGTCACTGGGGACTTAGACAAGAACAGTTTGGGTGGCATGGTGGGGCAAAATCCTCCCCTGTTCTATTCGGGAGAGAAATTGTAAGGAGAAAGATCAGGGAATAGAAAACTAAATAGGACACAACTCCTTTCCACATGGAGAAACTGAGACCTTGCAAAGTTTATTATCCTCCCCAAGACCTCATAGCTGTCAGGTGGTGCACCCATGATCTGAAGCCACTCCAGAGTCCCAGGTTTCAAACAGCATACGACAAGGCCTTGCCATACAACAGACTTTGCTTGCAATTCAGTCAAATATTTTTTCAATTAATAGCCTACTGACTATTGCTCAGGACTGCCACCTGACTCCAAGTCTAGAAAGGCTCTGCCCAGTCCCCTTCCCTATCCCAGATGATCTGCCAAGATAAATACTATACTGACATCATAAAATTCTTTAGGTGCACTTTTCCCCATTCTCTCTTTTTAGGTTAACCCAATTCAGGGGTTTTTCCATTAATTTTATAATGCCAAGAATTGTATCTTACTCTCACATTCCCATATAGTGAAATAGTTGCCATGTACACAAAAGTTCAAATCGTGTTTTTAATGAAATGAACTTTATTGTGTAGGGCATCTTCAATAAGTTCTGTTCTGACAAACAGGGCACTTGCTTCCCACTCTGTATACCAGTAACCATTCCTTCAGTGTATTGACACTGTCCCCCTCCCCAGACACTTAGTTGAAAGGGCTCATGCTGGAAGAAGAGTCTTCAGGGCTTCTGATCTGGCAGCTCTTACCTTGTCTCTGCCCACTGGTAAGGCCCCAGCCCAGAGCACAGACTACAGATGCAACTGCCTCTTAATTCCTCAGACTCATATTCTCAGTAGTATCACTGTTTGTTTCCATGGGAGAAAAAAAATACCATCCCATTTCCTTGTAATTATGACTGCCAAGTACTATCAGAAGAAACCATGTATTTTAATGTTATGAAAAATTGAACACTATGAACATGTCCCTTCTAAACCTTGTTGTAATAGTCCTCAAAAGAGAAAGACAAATCCAGGGAAGATGAAACACAAATTTTAAACAGGTACCTGGCAGCTGTATGCAATGAAAGGAACAAAGGAGCACAATGTATTTGTAGTGCAGCCAGCTCCCTAAGACCATGCACCCTTTGTGTCATCCCATTTTAGCATCCTGGGACCTGTGATAACTACACTTTTCCAATATTACTTTTCAGCAGCCCACTCAGGTTGATGCTCAAGTAAACTGGCTTTAGTTCACCCTTTTCTGTCAACAAATATTTATTGTGCATCTATTATGGCCAGGCACACTTCTGGCACTGAGGATGCAGAAGAAAACAAAACTGACAAAAATCCCTACCCACATGAAGATTACATGGAGTGAAGTGGAAGTGAGTGGGAAGAAAGCAAAAAAATAAAATGTTTTAATTAGAAGGTGCTTAAGAGCTACTGAGAAAAATAAAGCAAGGAAAGATAGAAAGGGAGTGGGTTCTGACATCACCTTTAATAGGGTAATCAGAAAGGGTTACATTGACAGACATCTGAACCATGATCAGGTAGACATAAGGGAGCAAGCACAAGAATAAGTCTGGGAAGAACTTTCCATAGGGAAGAAAAAGCAAGCATAAAAATTATCAGGAAGAGACAGCAAAGAACACTCAAGTGTTCTGTTTGAATATTGATAAGAGACACAGCCTTCCTGGTGTTCAGAGTCTGTGGGTGGACTTGTACTCAGACAACCTAATAATTAAACAGTGATAGAATCCAAACCAGTCCTCCAATCCAACAGTGTTCCAGAATCCTATCCTGGACTTTTCCAGGACTCAGGGGCGGCCACAGCAGCAACTGGCAACCGTGGGCAGCAGCCGGAGCTGGAATGGCCGGAGGTGGGGGCGGTGGCGCTGAGGAATCTAAAATGTCCACGGAGGCACAGAGAGTTGATGACAGTCCAAGCACAAGTAGAGGAAGTTCTGATGGAGACTAACGTGAAAGTGTTCAGCAAGAACCAGAAAGAGAGCAAGTTCAACCCAAGAAAAAGGAGGGGAAAATATCCAGCAAAACAGCTGCTAAATTGTCAACTAGTGCTAAAAGAATTCAGAAGGAACTTGCAGAAATTATGTTGGACCCTCCTCCCAATTGTAGTGCTGGACCCAAAGGAGACAATATTTATGAATGGAGGTCAACTATATTGGGACCCCCTGGATCTGTCTATGAAGGAGGGGTGTTCTTTCTTGACATTACCTTTTCACCAGACTATCCACTTAAACCCCCAAAGGTTACCTTCCGAATAAGAATCTATCACTGTAATATTAACAGCCAAGGTGTGATCTGTCTAGACATCCTGAAAGACAACTGGAGTCCAGCCCTAACCATCTCTAAAGTTCTTCTCTCCATCTGCTCACTTTTTACAGAATGCAACCCTGCCGATCCTCTGGTGGGCAGCATTGCCACACAGTACATGACCAACAGAGCAGAGCACAACCGGATGGCCAGACAGTGGACCAAGCAGTACGCCACATAGGGACCTGCTGCCTGCCGCCCTGCCGGACCTGTGCAAGCACATTTACCAAGTGCATCAATAGCCCTGCCACCCCTCCGGACCTCGGTTCTTATTTTCCAGTTTTTATTAAATTTTGAACTGTTTTGTGATAGTATGTCTCCCTTTTTTCTCCCTCTTCTCCTTTCTTTCTCTCCCTCCCCCCTCTCTTTCTCTCTCATTTTATTACCTTTTTGATTTCTGTTAACTTGAAAGATTTGGGATTATTTTTCCCCACATCAGTGTGGATAGGAACTTTTATTTTCAGTGCAAATAACATTGGATCTATAATCGTAAGAGCTTTCTTATAAAGCTTTGTAATACTGTGTGGTTTTGTTTTTTGTTGTTTGTTTTACTTTGATTTTTTTTTCCTTTTATTTGTTCTTCAGAAAAACACAAATTCAGAATTCTATCTTGTTTCTACTTAAATGTAGTGCTTAGGGTTAATTTTTTGTACTGAAGTCTTTATTGGTGGGTGCATGCTACTGGGAACAAGTTTTTGTACAAAAGCTTCAATCAGAATCACTGTGCATTACTGAGACCCTGTTTATCACTAGCCTTCTGTTCACCACACAGAAGACTGTTGGATTGAACAAAATAATATGTATTTTGATTTACTTAAAGTGCTTGTAAATTTCTTAGGGACCTGCCACTTTTGACTGTGGATCAGTTGATGTACACTTGTATTATTAAAGCACTCAATAAATCACTGTGGCTGATAAAAAAAAAAAAAAAAAAAAAAAAAAAAAAGAATCCTATCCTGGCCAGCTGCTATGTTAGATTGGAGGCTGGATTCCAGAGTTTCCAAAAACCTAACAAATGTCCTCTTCAGCATGTGGCTCAAGCATACTGCCCTGATTACTGACTAGCTTTCCAAACTTCTAAGAGACTAAGAGAGTTCATTCACAGAATAGAATAGGAATTCTCAAAGTGTTGTCCAGAGAACTGTGAGTGTCCCCAAAAACTGTTCCAGGAGACTGAAAAGTCAAAAGTTTTACATAATATTAAAATACCTTCCTCTTTGACCCTCATTCTCTCACAGGCTTACAGTAGAATTGTCCAGATGCTGCATGAGTGTAAAGACATCACCCTGCTGGATGGTTAATGTAATAATGCACTTCCACATTCTTATGTTTAATATTTCCTTTAACCCACATAAATAAAACCTCTTTGAGGTCCTCTATACTTCTGTTGTTTGTTTTTTGGCCCTGGATCCAAAAAAAGAGTGGTTAACCGATGGAATAAAAACTTCTTGATAAATTCAAAAGAAAAATGAAACAGACCTTATCAAAAGCCTCACATCATAATATAATTGCAGACTGATATAAGATTTGGCAGAAGTAGAAGATATTATACCTTCATATCAAGAGGTGGACTCCAGCTCTGTGAAACAAGCATGCAGCAGCCACATTTCATAGAATTTGAAACTATGCCTGGTGCGAATTTCCGTCTCCTCTAGGGCACCCTTAGGCAAAGGCAAGGGCAAGCCTCGCCGGTGTCCACTGCCCCACTGCACCTTAGAAAACACAAATGGTTCTAGGAAAACTGGAAACCCATATGCAACAAAATGAAATTAAACCCCAATCTCTCACCATGCAAAAAACTTAACTCAAAATGAATCAAAGACCTAGGAATTAAACCAGACACTCTGTGTCTAATACAAGAAAAAGTAGGCCCTAATCTTCATCATGTGGGATTAGGCTCCAACTTCCTTAATAAGACTCCTATAGTGCAAGAATTAAAAACCAAGAATCAATAAATGGGATAGAATCAAAAGAAATTTCTTCTTAGCAAAAGAAACAATCCACATTCTGGGAGCAAATTTTTACCCCTCACACATCAGATAGAGCACTGATCTCTAGGGTATATAAAGAACTCAAAAAGCTAAGCACCAAAAAAACAAATAACCTAATCAATAAATGGACTAAGGACCTGAACAGACACTTCTCAGAATACAGTCAATCAACAAATATATGAAAAAAGTGGGAGCTGGGGATGTGGCTCAAGCAGTAGTACGCTCGCCTGGCATGCATGCGGCCCGGGTTCGATCCTCAGCACCACATACAAAATAAAGATGTGTCTGCCGAAAAACTAAGAAATAAATATTAAAATTCTCTCTCTCTCTCTCTCTCTAAAAAAAAAAAAAAAAGTCTGTACAGATATCATAATCCAGCTTGTTAAGAACAAACTGCGTAACATTAAAAAAAAAAAGTGTTCATCATCTCTAGCAATTAGAGAAATGCAAATCAAAACTACTCTAAGATTTCATCTCACTCCAGTCAGAATGGCAGCTATTATGAAGACAAACAACAATAAGTGTTGGTGAGGATGTGAGGAAAAAGGTAAACTCACGCATTGCTGGTGGGACTGCAAATTGGTACAGCCATTATGGAAAGCAGTATGGAGATTCTTTGGAAATCTAGGAATGGAACCACCATTTGACCCAGCTATCCTCTCCTCAGACTATACCCAAAGGACTTAAAAACGGCATACTACAGGGACACAGCCACATCAATGTTTATAGCAGCACAATTCACAATAGCCAAACTGTGGAGCCAACCTAGATGCCCTTCAATAGATGAATGGATAAAACAAAAATGTGGCATATATACATAATGGAATTTTACTCAGTAATAAAAGAGAATAAAATCATGGCATTTGTAGGCAAATGGATGGTGTTGGAGAAGATAATGCTAAGTGCAGTTAGTCAATCCCCAAAAAAACAAATGCTGAATGTTTTCTCTCATATAAGGAGGCTGACTCATAGTGCGGTAGGGAGGGGGAGTGTGCAGTCTGGCTGGGCACAGATAACCAGAGCCGCCACAAAGCCTTGTAGGTTCAAACAGCAACAACTTTATTTTCCAACTCACACTGGCACGAGTGCTTCCCGGGAACACATACACTCCAATGGGCTCGGGGCCCAATCTCCCGGCACCCCCCGCAAGAACTCACGGGAACTCCAAAGTAGTGGGCACCCGAGGCAGATTCCCAGAGCCTCCCTATTCCTGAGCAGGTTCCATATACAACTCAATCAATCCAGTATCACAACAATTATATACAGCTTAACTCAAATCATCATCTCAATGGCAAAATGCCAGGGGTCATTCTGATTGGGCTGTGGCTCTCAACAGGGGAGCATGGGAGAATTCGATGAATTCTAGATAGGGAAGAAGGGTGGGAGGTCAAGGGAGGGGGCAGGGGATTAGCAAGGACGGTGGAATGTGATGGACATCATCATCCAAAGTATTTGTATGAAGACTTGAATTGGATGTCAACACACTTTATATATAAACAGAGATATGAAAATTGTGGTATATATGTATAATAAGAATTGTAATGCAAAAAAGCACATGTATAAAGGCATGAATTGGCGTGAACATACTCGGTATACAAAGATATGAAAATTGTACTCTATATGTGTAATAAGAATTGTAATGCATTCCACCGTCGTGTATTTAAAAAATTACAATCAATAAAATGAAAAAAGAAAGAGGGAGGGAGGGAGGGAGGGAGGGGGAGAGAGAGAGAGAGAGACATAAAACACAGTGGGACTTCAGGGCCAGGTCCAGAAGCCAGAAACTAGTCAATTAGGTCACCCTCTCATTTGCTGTGGTTAGCACGATGAATTAAATTACTGATGTCCAGAGGTGGGGGGGCCCGGGATCTGCGCAGGTGTCAAGGAAGGAGAGCCAACACCTGAACTATGGCACCTGTCATCTGGGGGCACACAGGCCACCGGAAAAAAATGGCTAGCCAGGTATCACTTTCTCCAGTGACAGGAACGCACAATGATAAAATCCACTAATTCAACTTCCACTGCGTTCTGCGGACATGAGGACCTCAGAAAACTTCAAGTGTTTAAAAAAATAAAATAACTGATCAAAATAGGAAAACCTTCATCTCAGAAGAGGTCCAGCCTGGAGACGCTAGACCAGCCTGACTTCCGCCACAGTGGGCCGACCTGAGCAGGTTCCCCGGGTGTCTTGCGATTGAATTCCCTCACTCACAAAACGCTGACGCGAATATCAAAAGAAGTTCCTTATGGGGGAGTGACCACTTGAGTGACCACGCAAGGCTGTCAGATAGTGGTCACTCTGTGAATAAACTCTGTGTCTTGGGGCACCGAGACAGTTTCCCAGAACGGTAAAACAAAGTCCCTTCTAATCCTGGCATTGGATCACTCAGAGGTTGAATCAAGCAGCTGTGGGGTGCTTTTATATTCTTCTACAAAAGCAGGTGCAATTAGACTCGGTTAAGAACAAACTTTCAAAGTAGAGGTGCTCAAGCGTTAGCCCCGCTCTGTCCCATAAGGACTGTCGCCGCTGGAAAAAGTACCCCAGCGCCATAAAAGACAGGCAAACGAGTAAACTCTGCGGTGCGAGGTGGAAGCCCAGACCCGAGAGTTGGCTCCTGGTCCGATTGAATGCACGGTGCTTCTCAGGGTTTGGAGGGAAAACATCTCGGGGAAGCAAGGAGAGGCCTTCCTTCTCGCCCGGTGTGGACGCGCTCTTGGAGCTTGAACTCCCAGTTGGAGGAGGTGGGCGCTCGGAGCCTAGAGGCAGGCAGAAGAGGGTCGGCAGCCGGAACCATCCTCCTCACAGCTGCTTCGCTACTCGGAACGCGGAAGGAACACGTGACGTAGCGGTAGCCGCGGGGTTGTGGACTTAGTGGGCTCCAGCTATATGCGCCAAGCTGGCGGGCCAGGAGCGATTGCCTGTAGCCCGGTGCCTCTCGCCTGCTGCTCTGCAGTTTGCTCGGCCACCTTCGGGAGGAGCTCGGGCAACCCTGGCGTCAGTGGCCGGGTGGGCCCAAACATCCCCATCTAGCCGTTTTGGCCCCCGGAGTCCAGGACCCGTTCAGGGCCGCCGGCCTCCTTGTAAGCTAGCTAGAAGGAAAAAGAAGTTCCAGCACTGTCCTAAATCCAACCTAAAGTCTTATGAGTCTCTGCCCCTTCCTCTGTATTTTGAGGGACTCCCATGATTGAAAGACACATACCAAATAAATAAACGAAAAGTTATTTATATAAAGGGAAGTCCATTTAAACAAAAAGAAACTGCGTGAAGTTTTGTTTGTAAAAGAAAGGGGAATGGAACGTGTGGATATCCACACGGACCGCAAGAGCCGGTCATTCTTAAGGGATTTGGGGGAATAATATTAAGGATGTTAACACGAACTCAGAACCCTCCTGCAAAGATTAAATGAGGACATTCATGAAAACTACGGAGCACAGGGTAGGTCAGCGAAAAGTCGTTCTTTTCCCCCTTCAACCCCCGTGCGGGGATTTTTCAAAGCGTTGGTCTTCAAGGAAAAAAAAAAAAAGTATAAAAGCATTTGTTTGAGCCCCGCTTGTGCCTAAGGGGACTTTACTATCTTCCTTTATAGCCAGACTTATAAATGATTAACTTCTGAATGGGCGTTAAGTGGAGCATTTGTTACAGTGATTCTTAATTGTTTTAAGTCACTGTCCATTTTGAGAATCGGATAGAAACCGTCGTAACCTCCCAGCAAAAAGGGGAGGGAGGAAAGCAGCTTAGATTTGTATACAATGGGAGAAGCGGGCAGGGGAGATCTGAAACGCGTGACGCCGTTTGGCAGGATTCCTCCAGCTTTGAAGAGCTGTTTTTCAAGCTTCGATTACACTCATGTTTAGGATTCTGATGTTTTAGTGAAAAAGCTTTTTTTCTGTCCTAAATCCGAGTGGCGATTTGCTTTCTGGACTTGACTCCAGTCTTCAAAAGACACTCCTCTACCCCGGTGGACAATCATTGGTCCCTAAGCCGTTAAGTCACGCTACCTTTCCAGGTTTCGGGTGCCAGCGCTGCCACCTACTGGCAAAACCTTCTCCTCCAGTGTAGGGAGGGTGGGGGGAAATCATGAACTCAAAAGGAAGTAATTACCTATTATTTCACACTCTTTCCTGAATCCATGTGAATTATCCGCCAGTTAGTGTGGCTAGAGCGAAGCTGGAAGTAAAATGGATCACAAAATGTGACTTAATTTGTTAATTTTCTTTTACTGTATTTCTACTCGTACCTGTGATTTGCATTTACTTTTTTTCTTTTAAAGAGAGAAAGAGAGAATTTTTTAAATATTTATTTTTAGTTTTCAGCGGACACAACATCTTGTTTGTGGTGTTGAGGATCCAACCGCTTGAGCCACATCCCCAGCCCAGTATTTACTTTGATCTTCTTGCTTCTTAAGGTGGACCCCTGTCTTCTTTTCTAATACAAACATTAAAGCTATAAGTTTCTCCTTAAGAACTGCTTTAGCTGTATCACACAAATTTTGAAAAGTTATATTTTCATTGCATTCATTATCTAATTTCCCTGGTGTTTTTTTTTTCTTTGATGGTAGATTGTTTAGAAGTATGTAGTTTAATTTTTCCAAATTAGGGAGTTTTTCTAGGTATCTTATTGTTATAGATTCCTACTCCAATTCCAATGTAATCAGAGAACATATAATATACAATCCAATTATTTTAAATTTTTAGGACTTTTTTAAGGTCAATGTATGGTGAGATACTGAGTTTGACATGTCTAGTACAAGGGTTACTTTGGTTCTGACATTTTTTCAGTGAGTTTCTTGTCTTAGCCAATCCATCATGAAGTAGGTTTATTCAATAAGACCCTTGGGGGGGGTCAGTCAGTGAAATAATCTAATATATATATATATATATATATATATATATATATATATATATATATATATATATATATATCCTCCACAAACATTCCTAAGTGCTAATCTAGATCTGGTGACAGGAAGGATTACGTGGCCTGGTCCTCACCTGCCTTCTGAAGACTTCTGGGTTAAAGGCCTTCCTGGTCAGGAGAGAGATCCTGAATATGCTTATAGCATCCTCTTTACCTATCCAGAGTATTCACATTGAGTTTAACTCCCTGAATTGAGCTTTGTTACTAGTTCAAACCTCTGACTAGTTCAAGGCCTCTACCAGGGGCCTGACTACATGCTTCTGAACCTTTTCTTGCTCCTTTCCCTTTATCCTTTAGGAATAGTTGATACCCTGGAATCCCTTCTTGGGTACATCTACTCTTCACTTCTTTCTTTGTGCCCCTACTAATGACTTCATAAATTTGGATAAACCTATGGGACTCATTTCTTAATAGCAATTGCCTGAGAAAATAGCAAATGCCTTTTTGCTCTTTCCTGGAAAATCAGAATTAGCCTCAAAAATAAAGGCCTCAGGGCATGCAGAGGTGGCATCACATCACCTCTGTGCCTTTCTCTGCCAGGCCTGGCTGACCTGCTGCCATCCTTCTCTTGAATCATGTAATACCTTCTACAGATTTCTCCAGGTGGTCAGGACAGCCAGATGTGGTGGGTAAGCTGTAAGCAGGGGTCTCAGTTAAGCTCCTGATCCAAAGAGTCTAAAACAGTATGTGCTGTTTTAAGCCATTGAAGTTAATGGTAATTTATTATACCATAATTCATAATAATACACCAGGAGAAGAGGGCATCAAGCACATTTCTGGGAGCTCCAGTATAATGCTCCCTCCACCAGCAGGGGTATCCTCCAGGTAAGCAGCCAAAGCCCTAAAATAGTAGTATTATAGAAACATCTACTTCCTCCATTGCCAGATATGCAAGCTCCCTATGTTCCTAGATGGAACTAGCATATTGTCACAGTCCTTCAGTCACACAATATTGGCATCACAATTTTTAGGTAGGAAAGAGCGTCAATTATCCCAAACTGGCGATTGCTTAGCAAGCACACTGTTTGCACCAGACTGTGAGGAATAGAAAACATCCTCTGACATCTGGGAGTTGGGCTGGCTCTGTCAGGCTTTGGTATGGCTACAAGCTGGCCTGACACCCACAGTTGGGCCTGGTGTTCTCCTGATGGACATAAACAAATTCATAGAACATCAATATCAGACAGTTCTATTCTTTGACCATGATGAGTGAAGACAAAAACATCCATAATCACAACAAAATACATACAACACGTACATTGCTCAAATCACAAAAAAGATCTGAGATTCTCCCTATCCTATCTAATAAGTGGTTATTTTTTCTTTACCAATTCTAACTTCAGCCTCCTTTCATTTCTCCAGCCATATTGAGATATATTAACATGTCATCTGAGAATGAATTATTGTTGCCCACGCACGTCTCAGCAAGTGATGGATTCAGGATTACACTTCGTGAATTGGGCTGGCAACGAAAAGACCACACAAACACAAAATACCTTTTTTGGGGGTCAGTGACAGCTCTGAGACCTCAGGTGTCAGCTACCACACTGGAGGGCAAGAGGAGAGAGGCAGACAAGAGGCAAGAGAGAAAACACACCCTGAAACCCTGTTTTTGTTAGGGGAAAGACATTTGATAGAATATTACACCCAAATAAGGCAAGGGGTATGTTACAACAAACGAGGGGGTGTAGTCCAGTCCCATTGGGTGACGCCCAATCCCAAAGAGGCACTCCCTTGCCCAGCGAAGGTAAGACCCACTTGCTTCACACTGCATGCGCAAGGCAAAGGGGGTGAGTTCAGCTCCTGCTCAGGGCCACCCCCAACAAATTATGCCTCACCTCTCTTTTGGCTGGTAGTGCTGAGAATCTAACCCAGAGCCTCGGGTGTGCTGGACAAGCCACTGAGCTTACATCCCCAGTCCTTTTTATTTATTACTTTGAGACAGGGACTTGCTAAATTGCTAGGGTAGCCTCAAACTTGCCATCCTTCTTCTCCAGTCTCCTGAGTAGCTGGGATTATGGATAGAAACAACCACATTTGGCTGTGTATGCCCCGCCCCCCCAAATTTATTTGTTGAAACCCTAACTACCAGTGAAGCCAGATTTAAAGTTAGGTAGTCAGTGTAGTTAGATAAATCGGGTGTAATACTGAGTGAAATCTAAAATGGAGGCCATGCTGAGAATGATTCCGGAAACACAGGACAACTCATGGAATGTTAATGAAGTCCGAAAAGGCCCTAGGCCAAAGTCCACCTCAAAGAAGTGTTAACCCCAGCAAACTTGAAGGTGCTGACTCAGAAGTCCTTCCTGACCAGATTACTTCTTTGGCCCACCTGTGTCCCACCCCTTGGGCCTTCCAACCTACATTCCATCACCAAAACTATAAAAAGGGGAGACAACCGAACTTCCATGGATTCCACCTCTTGGGTCCCCTTCTTCCAAGTCTTTTCTGCTGTCCTTTAATAAACTTCTAATTTCTACTCTGACCTTGCCTTGGCGTGCTTCTTTGGTGTTATTCTTCAACATTGGGGAAGCAAGGACTTGTCACCGGTCAACAGCGGTAGCACCAGGACCTCAAAATGTGACTATATTTAGATGTGACTGTATTTAGCAATAGGTCTTTAAAAAGGTGACTCAGTTAAAGTGAGGCCATTAGGATGAGCTATAATCAAATCTGACTGATGTCCTTAGAGGAAAAGGAAGTTTGGACACAAACACCAGGGATACATGGACACAGTAAGAAGACAGCCTCCTCTAAGCCAAAAAATAGAAGCCTAGGAGAAAGAAAGGCTGCCAACACTCTAATCTCAGATTTCTAACCTCCAGAACTATGAGGAAATATATTTCTTTTGTTTAAGCTCCCCAATCTGGAGTATTTTATGGCACCCCAAGCTAATATGGATAATCAAAAATTAACCACACTTTCTGAGAGCACCCCATCCAGAGTGAAGCCTCACTTCCTTGACCCTTCCTCAGAATCATTTGATGACACAAATCTGAATCCTACAACAAGCCCCTCCTAAGGCCCACTCACTGCAACACCCTCAAGGTATAAGGAAATCTAAACAAAGAAGAGACATAAAGAGAGAGAGAGAGTTCTCCCTCACTGCAAAGAGCAACAAATACAACTAATTAATTCAACTTTACGTTTTAGCTGAAGGGCATTGATAACTGTATGTCTACTTGGGGTGACATTGCCCAGCCCCCAACATATCCCTTGTGGTGCCACTGGTCTTAACCCCAGACTTGTAAAGGAGAGTCTCTTGGTATTAGTAGATGATTGTTCTGCTCCCTTGTTCCTCCTCACCTGCCCTTGTCCTCCCCATATACCACATGGGTGATACTGTGCAGAGGTGACTGCTACCCTGTTCCTGGAAGCCTGATACAATATTGGTGCCAGTGTGATTCCCAATAGAAAAAAGCTTAACAGTATGCCAGGATGAGCTGAGGCCTCCAGTGAGAGCACTAGAAAAACAATGGATGGTCATTGTTCAGCAACCCTCAGGCTTTTCTTTTTCTTTTTTTTTTTTAAGAGAGAGAGAGAGAATTTTAATATTTATTTTTTAGTATTTGGCAGACATAACATCTTTGTTTGCATGCAGTGCTGAGGATCGAACCCAGGCCGCACGAATGCCAGGCAAGCGCTCTACTGCTTAAGCCACATCCCCAGCCCTCAGACTTTTCTTTATACTCAGTGGAATTTGCAAGTAAAGGGGAAGAGCTGAATTGCTGGGCCATTCCCTGGGCCTGAAGGGTTTTTTTGTTTGTTTTTCCCCAGAAAAGTAGGAAGGGTGAAGAAACTGGAGATAACTCTGGGGGAAAACAGGGCAGAGGTATTGACCACCTGACAGCTATGAGGCCTTGGGGAGGATAATAAACTTTGCAAGGTCTCACTTTCTCCTTGTGGAAAGGAGTTGTGTCCTAATTGGTTTTCTATTCCCTGCTCTTTCTCCCTACAATTTCTCCATTCCTGTTCTCTCCTGAGTAGAACAGGAGAGGTTTTTGCCCCACCATGGCACCCAAACTGTTCTTGTATAGTCCCCATTGGCTTTCAAAGGGGGCCCAGCCACACACAAGTGACAATGGTCCAAATGTGTCATTTTTGCTATGAATTCCAAGTAAACAAACTACAAACATTTTCTAAAACTGACCTGAATGGTTGGTTTTTAACCATGTTAGTGATTGTTCTACAGATCCTTTTAAAAACTCTAACTTGCTACCTAATGCATATTTAGTGCAACCAGAAGCTACTTGGTTCATTTTTTTCAATACCTTTATTAATAGATGTGACTCCTGGCCCACCTTGGCTAGTTAACTAATAATCTCTGGTGGGTGTGGTCCCAGCATTGGCATTTAAAAAGTTGCCTGGGCATTCTAATGTGCAGGCAGGATCAAGAAATAAACAGGCAAAAAGAAAATTATAAGAGACTAATAGGATAAGTTATATTCTATGTATGTATAATATGCCAAAATATACTCTACTCTAATGTATAACCAAAAAGAACAAATAATGTAAAAGAATATTTGAGGGCTTAGGGATAATTATTTTTGAGGCCTCTCAAACTGATAATTAAAAAAAAAAAAAAGAGAGAGAGAGAGAGAGAGATTGTGACCAGGATTCATGAGAACCCATAACCAACCCCTTATTCCTGAAAGTTTTCCACTGAAAGGTCATTTAAACAAAGAACTAAAATTTGAATAGGAGTTTACCAGAGTACAGCATTCCAGGGATAGGAAAACCCAGTTGAAGGTCTTGAGGCCTTCAGAGTGAGCTATAGAATCCAGTCAAAGCAGGTAAGGGGATGAGAAAGGCAGAGAGAACAAGACCAGAGGTGGAGCCATGAGCAGGGCTGAGGAGCTTGCAGGGGAATTGTACAACCAAATGTACACTTTAGAAAGATAATTCAGGCCACAGCATGGAGGGAAGTTGGAGGGAGTGAAAGTGGAAGTGGTGAAATAAGTTAGGAGAGTGAGGCTAGGTTCTGGCAGGAGACGGGAAAAAGGGTGATATTACACAAATTAACAGCCACTCTGCTCAGTGGTTGATTGGACATAGGGGAAAGAGTTTCTTGTTCTAGAAACTTCCCAGAATTTGTACCCAGAAAGGCCTCCAGACCATAGCCTCTGGCATCAACTTTGCAGCCATAGTGGCAAAATGGGTGTAATTGCACACAGGACCCCATATTTTCCTTCCTTCCTTCCTTCCTTCCTTCCTTCCTTCCTTCCTTCCTTCCTTCCTTCCTTCCCTCCCTCCCTCCCTCCCTCCCAAGGGATAGAACCCAGGGGCGTTTAACCACTGAGCAACATCCCCAGCCATTATTATTATTATTATTATTATTATTATTATTATTATTATTATTAAGCAGGGCCTCATTAAGTTGCTGAAGCTGACTTTGAATTTGTGATCCTCCTGCCTCAGCCTCCCAAGCCACTGGGATCACAGGCTTGCTCCACTGTGCCCAGCAGGACCCTCAATTTTATATGCTTTTCAGATTCTTTATGTAACAAAAGCAATAAGGGAATAGGGGAGATTGCCTTTAATTTCCTCTATGCTCATAAGCACCAACTTCTAGATTCCCCTAAACTTTTCCCCAGCTTCCTCCTGATATCTCCTAAATGTCAATTTTTAGATACCCTGCAAGTCTTGCCTTTACTCAGTAGAGTGTCACCTCTTAGGCAGCTTCCCTTTGAAATGAGTGCTGTGAAAAGAACTCTGGCCTTGGAAATAGATGGAACAAGTCTCAACTTGTCTCTGCCATGTGACCTATTAGCCACGTGACCTCAGACAAGTCACCTAACTCTTAGAACTTTAGACATCTGCTAAATGGCAATAAGAATACTTGCCTTATAGAGATGTGGCAAAGATTAGAAATAATGCAATATACAAGGAGTCAAGCGATATATATAAATTCACATTCATAATGTGGAAAAGCTCCTAAATTTAAAGAGAGAGAAAAAAGGAAAAAGAACATTGGCTTAGTTAGGAGATCTGCAAGGATCACAAAGAGATGAAAAACTGGGAAAACGAAAAGAAGGGAGTAAGAAAAGAAGGGAGAGTGGGAATAAAGATGGAGAAAGGAGGGGAAATATAGTAGTCAACAGAGAAATGAAAAAAATACTAGCTAATCAAATTAAAGCAAATTAATTCTGGAGATGGATGGTGTGCTTGCCTAACAATGTGAATATACTTAATGCCACAGAACTGTACAGTACTCTGAAGAATGAATCAAATGGTAAATTTTATGTTATGAATGCTTTGCCACAGTTAAAAAATAAATTTTTAAAGGCAAACTAAAGCAACTAGGTACATTTTTACCTCTCAAATTGGCAAAAAAAAAAATAAATAAATAAAATAAAACTTGACAACATCGAAGAGAAAAAAAACATAGTTTTTTGTGACGCAATCAGCACCATTTAAAATGTGCATGCCCTTTAACCTTCAAATTCCACTATAGGAATCTGTCCTAAGGAAATATTGACTCTTTGCACAAACAGGCACATGCACACACACCAGGCACAGTTTGGGAATCAACAAACTTAGTCACTGCAGCACTAAAACATGAGCAGTTTCAATCCTTTGGTACATCTTTAGGTTCTGGGATGTAAGAACACACAGCAAACTGGTGACTTCCCCAAGGAGAGAATAAGATAGGTGTGGGTGGGAAGTAAGGAAAAAGGGCTTTCAATCTTGATTCTCCAATCTTCTGTATTGCAGTGTGTGTGTGTGTGTGTGTGTGTGTGTGTGTGTGTGTGTGTGTGTGTTTTGCTAGGGATGGAACCCGGGGCCTCACATGGAAGGCAAACATTCTACTACTGAGATATAACACCAGTCTTTGTCTTGCTTATTTTTTAAATAGAAAGCTCAGCTTTTATAATTTCTCTAATTCTAGTTATTTTTTTAAACTGGCTGCTTCTTGAACAAATGTCACGTGGCCAGTTAAGTTGACTCTGTGCCTTATATTTCCAAAATATAACTACCTGCTTTTTGTTTCCAGTGGCCACAGAGCTTTCTACAAAGTGGCTTATTGGCTATTTTTTATGATTATATACAATGCTGCAAGGAACAATGCAGTGAAGAAAATCAGTGTTGCAGAAAACATCAGGACTATCTACCACAGTCTGGCTGGGCACAAATAACCGAGCCGGCACAAATAACCGAGCCGCCACAAAGCCTTGTAGGTTCAAGCAGCAACTCTTTATTCCCCAACTCTCACTGGCATTGCACACACACTACTCGGGAACACACTCCTTCCACTGGGCTCCTCGAGCCCAACATCCCCGAGCCCCGGGAGAACTGCTGGGGAACTCCAAAGTAGCAGGCTCCTGAGGCAGATTTCTGGAGCCGCCCTATTCCCGGAGCAGGGTCCATATACAACTCAATCAATCCAGCATCACAGCAATTATACACAGCTTAACTCAAACATCATCTCAATGGTTCGCTGGTGTCACCTTTCAACAATTTCCTCTGGCAATATGCCAGGCATCATTCTGACTCAGCTGTGGCTCTCAACAACTATCACTCTTGCAGTTCTGACTTGTTTGTTGGGAGAAATGGGCCCAAGTTGCTGAGGCTGGTGGCCCAGCAGGTTCTTTGAGTGATACAGTGTGCTGTCAGCTCTTCCTGCCATGGTTTGGCTGGCTGGCTGACTGTTGTGACCCCCATCTGGACCCTGAGACCCCATTAGTCTTTGGAATACTGCCCTGGCATCTGGCAACTGATACTTCTATAATTGGGTTGGGGAAGGGTCTTCTTTCCTGCTTTACTCATTCATTCATTCCTTGCCAGAGATCCTGCTCAGTTTTTGCTTTGGTTTTGTTTTGTTTTTATTGTTGTTTTGTTTTTGGTAGAAAGCTCCTTTTGCCACTTGCATGACAAAATCAGTATAGGGCCTGTACCCACAGGCATTTAATGTTAGTAGCTTTAGTTGAAGATACCCTTCTACCTGCAGTTTGTAAGCCATCCTGGCCACTGGTGAGAGCAGATCCCTGACTTGGGCTGGAATTGTGGGCCAAAAGAGGCAGCTTTTTTCTAAGTGTGCAGAGACGTGCTCACTCTAATAAAAGATCTTGCCGCAGTCTGGCTGGGCACAAAATCACGAGCCACTCAAGCAGGAACAAACTTTATTTCCAAAACTCCCGCGAAAATGCCACGCACACAGCCTCCTCCCGGGACACACTTACACCAACCGGAAATCACTCCTCTGGAATTCCCTCCTACCGCACTTCCCCAACCAATGGGAGTCCCGCGAGAGCTCCAAAGTAGCAGGCCTAGGCAGACGGCAGGGGTCTAATCTCCAATTGAATGCACATCTTAACATAATCATTATCATCTCAATGGCTTGCTGGCGTCACCTTTCAACCAAAAATGCCATGCATCATTCCTACATGGCTATGGCTCTCAGCAAGATCTATCTCTACAAAGGAAAATATGGCTTGCACCCTACCAGAAATGAAGCATCAATACAATTATTTTCTCTATTTGATCCCTTTTTTTTTTTTTTTTGGTACTAAGGATTGAACCCAGGGGTGCTTAACCACTGAGCCTTATTCCCAGCCCTTTTCATTTTTATTTTTTTATTTTGAGACAGATTCTCACTGAGTTGTTTAGGGCCTCACTAAGTTGTTGAGGCTGGATTTGAATGCACAAATCCTCCTGTCTTAGCCTCCCAAGCTGCTGAGATTACAGGCATGAACCACCATGAACAGCAATCCTTTTTAAAAAGGATTTTTTTTTTTAATATATATTTTAGATCTTGGAGTGTAACTCAGTGGTAGAGTGCTTACCTAGCATGTGCAAGGTCTGGGTTCCATCCCCAGCACCATAAAAATACATGTAGTGCTGGGGATGGTTCATATGTTCATGCTTCATATATTCACGCTGGATCTCAGCCAAAAGGTTGAGAAGCAATACACACTTCATAATTTCTAAATAATTGCCCTGGACAGGCCAGTCACTCAGGGTTTTCTTCTAACAGAAGTCATACTGCACCCAGCTCTTGTTCAGGAAAGTAGGACTCAGCATAGGGAAATTAAGTTACTTGCTCAAAGTAATTTAGTAGGTGTTGGATTCAAACTCCCATTCTAACTTGAGAGTCTAAACATTCACCTACTTTTCTATATCACCTCCTCTTACCACCAGTTAGCATTTTCTTCAATATATGTACATAACGTATTAGCATATATATGTATATATAAAAAATTCCATATATACATATATATATGGAATTTTTTGAACATACATAAAAGAGAAGCGAGTACAACGAACCTTTTATGTACATATCACCAAGCTTTTTTTTTTTTTTTTGTATCAGAGATTGAACTCATGGCGCTTAACAACACTGAATCACCTCCTCAATCCTCTTTTATATTTCATCCACAGACAGGTTCTCACTGTGATGCTTAGGGCCTCAATAAGTTGCTGAGGCTGCCTTTGAATTAGCAATCTTCCTGTCTGAGCCTCTCCCTCCAGAGTTGCTGGGATTATAGCCAAGCGCTATTGTACCTGGCCTCACCTACCTTTGAAGGATATATTTGTTGCTCCAAATCTAGGTTCCGTGGAACAGTCTGGGAATCACACACCTAAGTCATCATGATTGACTCCTCCAGAACTTGGTCAGAAGAGCAGGGTATGGATCGTGCAAGTAGAGCCCAGGAGACAGTGGCCATACTCACAGAGGAAGCAGACTGTATAAGAGGGAAGCATGGGTCAGAAAAGCAGGGGGAAGGAGAGAAAAACTCCAGCCACAGGCTAGTTCCAGCCCTGAGGCATTCTCATTCAATCCTCTGTCATGGACCTGCACATCACTGTCCAGATCCTGCCTCAAGGGAGGACTTGTCCAGCTTGCCCGCAGAGTTGCCAGCAAACAGCCTCCAGGTCAGCACCTTCAGCAGCAACTGGTGCAGAGTTACCTTGCCCTTTCAATGGCCATCTCAGCACATCTTGGGGCATCTGTAGTTTCAGAGGCTCCTTGGGGTGTCTGAGGAACTATGGTATTTATTAAGCCCACGTGGACATCACATTGCAGCTTAACTTCTCCCTCTGCTCCATCCCGCTTCCTTCCTCCCCTTCTGAAGAAGCTCATATAGGGGAACTCCCAAATGAACATTTTGTTTATTAATCCTGTCTCAGAATTTGTTTCTGGGAAAACCCAACCTGCCACACCTCATTGCTTGAGGGTGCCTGACAGAATCTGTTCCATAAACAGTAAACCAGAGAGACACCATGCTAGAGCTGTGATTTCTACCACAGAATATCTCCTTTACAGAATACGCAGGAAGCTTCAAGATAAAAGAATGACATAGGAAATGGGAGAGACTTTAAATTGTACATGCAGCAGGGTAGAGCAAATTTCCTGGAAGTTATACAAATTTAATACAAGTAAAAATTGGGGGGCTGAGGCTGTAGCTCAGTGGTAAAGTGCTTGCCTTGCATATGTGAGGCACTGGGTTCAATCATCAGCACTACATAAAAAATAAATAGATACTGTGTGTTCATCTACAGCTAAATAAATATTTTTTTAAAAAAGTAAAAAATGGATGAAAATTGGTGAAAGTGGGATGGCATCAAACTAAAGAAAAAAAAGCTTCTGCATAGTAAAGATAACAATTAATATGCAAAGAGAAAAGTGGGAGAAAACCTTCCAGCTACACTTCCAACAGAGTATTAACATCTAGAATACAAAATATAAATACAAAAAGTGCTTATAAAAAGAACTTAGAATATAAGTTAAATTTTAAAGAACTTAACACCAAAAAACAAACAGCCGGATGCAGTGGCAGCTTAGGAGGCTGAGGGAGGAGGCTCACAAGTTCAAAGCCAGTCTCAGTAAAATCGAGGCACTAAGTGATTCAATGAGACCCTATCTCTAAATAGAATACAAGGGGCTGGGATATGGCTCAAGCGATAGAGCGCTGGTCTGGCATGCGACCCGGGTTCGAGCCTCAGCACCACGTACAAAGATGTTGTGGCCGCAGAAAACTAAAAAAAAAATATTAAAAAATTCTCTCTCTTTCTCTCTCTCTCTCTCTCTCTCTCTCTCTCTTAAAAAAATAAAAAAATTAAAAAATAAAGAAATAAATAAAACACATCTAGCTGAGTCCATTCAGCCTTAAAAAGCTTCTGATTGTTTCCCATTCTTTGTAAAAATAAATAAATAAATGAATAAATAAATAAATAGAATACAAAAAAGGGCTGGAAATATGACTCAGCGGTCAAGTGCCCCTGAGTTCAATTCCCGTACCAAAACAAACAAATAACCCATTGGATACATGGACAAAAGAAGTACAAATTATAACATTCAACATCTCTAGACATGAGGAAAATGCAAATCAAAATTACACTGAGATTTCATCTCACTCCAGTTAGAATGGCAATCACTAAGAATACACATAACAGGGGCTGGAGCTGGGGCTCAGTGGTAAAGTGCTTGCCTCATATGTGTGAGGCACTGGGTTCAATCCTCAGCACCACATAAAAATAAATAAATTAAAATAAAGATATTGTGTTCATCTAAGACTAATATATATGAATACACATAAAAATAAATACTGACAAAGATGCAGGGAAAAGGGAACTCTTAGTACAGTCATTATGGAAATCAGCATGGAGGTCTCAAGAGACCAGGAATGGAACCACTATGTGACCCAGCTATACAATTTTTTTATGGTTTGAATATGAGATGTCCCTCCAAAAAAATTCATGTGTTGTCCAATGTGGTAACATTCAGGGTAAAATGTTTAGATTATGACATCTGTAATCTTATCAATGGATTAATTCATTTGATGGATTAATAATTTGAATGGATCACTGAGTAATAACTGTAAGCAGGTGGGGTGTGGCTAGAGGAAGTAAGTCACTGGGGGCATTCCCTTGGGGATTATATTTTGTCCCTGGCTCCTTGTGCTCTCTTTCTGCTTCTGTACCATCTTGAGCTGACAGCTTTTTTCACTGTGCACTTTTTTCAAGATTCTCTGTCTCACCTTAGACAACGGAGTCAGCCAACTGTGGACTAAACCTATGAAACCGTGAGCCCAAAATAAACTTTTCCTAGGAAAGACAGTGGAGTGAATCTGACATAATTTTTTTTTTGTGTGTGTGTGTGTATACACACATACCACGTGAATCCCACCATAACATGTGCATCCACAAGAATGGGGTTCTAATTAGAATAAGATATATTCCATGCTTGAATAGTTATATCAAAATGGATTCTACTGTCATTAAATTAAAAAGAACCAATAAAAAATAGACTAAACTTAAAAATAAATAAAATAAACTTTTCCTCCTCTAATTTTTTTTTTTTTTTTGGAGGGGGTACCGGGGATTGAACTCAGGGGCACTTGACCGCTGAGGCACATCCCAGCCCTATTTTGTATTTTATTTAGAGACAGGGTCTCACTGAGCTGCTTAGGGCCACAATAAATTGCTGTGGCTGGCTTTGAAATCGCCATCCTCCTGTCAGCCTCCTGAGCCGCTGGGATTACAGGTGTGTGCCTCCTCACCTGGCTTTAAGTTTTTTTTTTTTTTTTTTTTTTTAAAGAGAGAGAGGTAGAGAGAGGTAGAGAGAGAGAGAATTTTAATGTTTATTTTTTAGCTCTCGGCGGACACAACATCTTTGTTGGTATGTGGTGCTGAGGATCCAACCCAGGCTGCACACATTTCAGGCAAGCACGCTACTGCTTGAGCCACATCCCCAGCCCCTTTGTTTTTGCCAGGTAGTTTGGTCACAGTTACAAAAAAGTTGACTAACACATCACTCCTTGGTACTACACAAATACATGTGTTTTCATGTTTATAGCAGCACAATTCACAATAATTAAGTTATGGAACCAGTTTAGGTGTCTGTGAACTGATGAAAGGATAAAGAAGATATGGCATATATAGACAATGGCGTTTTATTCAGGCATAAAGAAGAATGAAATTGTATCATTTGGAGGAAAATAAATGCAAAATAAGTTAAACAAAATAAGCCAAACTCAGAGAGGAGTCAAGGGCAATATGTTTTCTCTCATTTGTGAAAGTTCTCTGGTCCTCTCTAGAAATAAGGGACCTCCTGAAAATAGAAGAGAGACAAGTAGAAGAAGGGGACCAAAGTGAGGGAAGAGGGAAGGGAAAGGGGAAGGATTGGGTACTGTGGATTGAACTTGATCAAATTATGTGCATATATGAATAGATGACGATGAAATACATGATTCTGTATAAATATTATGTGCCGATTAAAAATGAAAAAAACCTAAGAAATTCAGGAATCCAATAATGTAACATTCTGTGACATAGCAACCCAGTTAATTTAACAACAAAAAATTAAGGAGCTAAAAATTTGATAAAATTGCTATTCTTTCTTGGGAAAAATACCAGGGAGTGTTCTCTGAAAAATAACCAATAACAAATCAGTATCAAAGGAAACTGACCATACTTGTCTTGTATAATAGAGGAAGAAAAGTTGGTACCAGATACCCAAAGTATGTTAATAGGAATACCACCAGTGATTTCCCATAACCTTGCAACCATCTGCAGGTGGTTCCTTGATCAGTTAAAAAAAAAAAGAAAAAAAAAAAAAGGTTGAGGGGGGCGCTGCTGGCAGATCTCTGCAAGCTTCCTTCAATGTTTCAATGTGCACCCACATAGCTCTAGGAACCAAGCCAAGGAATACAGATTTGTATAATGGAATGTGGCTTTAGCCTCTCCTAGTCTGAGGCTTCTTTGTGTAGGTGTTGGCTACCATTGCTCATAAATAAAATATCACAAATGTAATGATACTAAAGAAATGTATATAAATCAGATTTTTGTCTGAACCAATGTAAGACATTTCTAGTCAGAAGAATCCCTTAGCCTATTTGGAAAGAATCTAGAGGTTTCTGCTGTTCATGTAGGATCCTCTTATATTTAGCTTCCTACCATTTTTTTAACCTTTTGAATCTTTCTTCTCACCACTTGTTTTCTTCATTATAAATAAGGCTAGCTCTTTCTGTTGAATTCTGTTATGTTTCCTATTAGTTACTTATTTGAGTAATTACATGAGACTGATAGATAACTAAATCGACAGAAGTTCATTATTTTTCACATAAAAAGCTCTGTTATAATCTGATTTCTGCAAGTTACAAAAAGATAATGACTTTATTTTTGTTCAAACTCAGAAAATGAAATAAACAAAGAAAAAGCAATGTTTTATGAAGCTATAATGTGCATATTATTGATAGCAACATGGTCACACATTTCCTTAAGGGAAAATATTATCAATTTCTCAAAACAAAATTTGGAATTAAAAAAAAATTCTGAAATCTTAAGCAAAATTATTTCATGAACACCAGCACAGCACAGTTGACCACATTCACTGATCAAACTTCATGCTATTCTAAATCTTTTTCTTTCTTTCTTTCTTTCTTTCTTTCTTTCTTTCTTTCTTTCTTTCTTTCTTTCTTTCTTTCTTTCTTTCTTTCTTCTTCTTCTTTTTTTTTTGGGGGGGGGTACTAGGGATTGAACACAGAGGGCCCTTTACCACTTAGATACACCCTGGTCCTTTTTATTTTTTATTTTGAAACAGGGTTTCACTGAGTTCCCAGGCTGACCTTGAACTTGTGATCTTCCTGCTTTAGCTTTCCAAGTAACTGAGATTAAAGGCATGTGCCACTGCACACTGCCAGACATTTTTTTTTTAATTGAAAGGCAATAATATGTTATTGAAGTGTATGTCTGAACATTTAGAAAGAGAAAATTATACTTACATATTATTTGGAGCAACTATAAGTAAATGGAAAACAATGGGATCTAAAAATGGAAAACAAACCTCACCAGTATAACCAATAGATTATGATTAAAAAAGAGAGAGAGAGAAGAAGAAAGAAAATAAAATGCATCCAACTATTACTTTCATAGGTTTTATTGGCTTAGTTTCTTTGTTTCAATCCACTGTAGCTGCAGCATTAGGCCCAAACAAGGAAGACAGGCACAAGTAACATGCAGGCCCTTGGCAAAGGCTTCCCTGTCCTGTAGCCTGGAAGCAAAAGTGACAGCACCTCAGTACCAGATTTGTTTGTGGGGGCGCCACTGCAATCCTTAAAGCTTCTGTATTTAGTGACTGGAATGATGGAAGCACTTACCTAAGAACTTTCCTGCCATGCCAACCTTCTCTCTCATAGATTCTTCTAAGTGGTGCCAAGTGTCCATTTTATTCTTCTTTTCCTGTTCATGTTTGTGGCTATAAAAATTAGCCCAGGGATTCTAGGGACTACAGAAGTGACTCGTGAATTAGGAATTAAGAGTTTTCTGAATAGTTGTATATGAGAATGGAGGAATATTTTGCTATAGTGAATAGCTCATATTATTCTTAAATCTTTATGCATGTCAGTCTGGACACAGCACACATGAAGTGAAATAGATTCTTCACGTTGGCCACAAGATAAATACTGAAGGCTAGAATTGCAAATAATTTAGTTTAATAAAATGATAAATTAAACTTAATTTCATCTGCAATTTTTTTTAAGTCTTGTGGATTAAATCCATGATCTCATACATACTAGGCAAGCTCTTTACCACTGAGTTACATCCTCAGCACTTTTTATTTCATTTTTAACAAGACAGGGTTTTGTTAAATTGTCCAGATTGGACTTTAATTTGTGATCCTCATGCCTCAGCCTCCTGAGTAGCTGAGATTACAAGGCATGTGCCACTATACCTGGCTCATCTACAAAATTTTTAATGAAATATTTAATTTAAAATAACTTTGGTTGGCACTTTGATGTCAATAATTAGTCATATTTTGATTTAGAATACTAGATAGTTGTAAATATTTTAGAAGAAAATAATTTTAACATATAAAGTTTTAGCTTTTTTATATAACTGAATTCACACTTAAATTTTTTTTTTTTTTAGTTGTAGATAGACACAATACCTTTATTTCATTTGTTTTTATTTTATGTGGTGCCAGGAATCAAAACCAGTGCCCCACTCATGTTAGGCAAGTGCTCTACCACTAAGCCACAACCCCGGCCACTGAATTCACATTTTTAATAACAATACAATTGATACTTATCATTTGTGAACTCTGTATTTGCAATTACATGGCTTGCTAAAATTTATTTGTTACCCTAAAATCAATATTCTAGGCATTTCCACCATCATTTGGGGGCATAAATAGAATGTAAAAAACTGAATCACCCAAAATATGCATTCCCAGTTGAGGACAAAAAAGGTAATGCCTTCTTATGTTAGCTCTCAGGCTACAAACAAACATCATTTTCAAGTTCAATTTAGTGCCCCATTTTCCACATTTGGTGCAATTGGTGATTTCAATGAATAAAATGCTATTCAAAGGGCTAAAGTTGTAGCTTAGTCTTAGAGTGCTTGACTAGCATACAAAAGGCCCTGGGATCAACCCCAACACTGGAAAAACCAAAACCAAACCAAAAACAGATGCCGAAATGTACTGCTGAAGTGCTGTCTAGTGTTTACAACTTCTGGAATCTATAATGAGCCTTACAGAGAAAATATGTGTGTTAGACAAGCTTCATTCAGATGCATGCTGTTGGCCATATGATTCATGACTCAATGGTACATATTATATAATGTGTCTTTGAACAGGAAAAACACATAAAATAAGGTTATTATTGCAGAGTTGATGAAAATGTACCCATAGGCACACAGGTACCTTATTCTATATTTCTCCTGTGAGTTATGGCTCAGTATTCACTAATTCAATGCTTACAGAAATTTTATAGAAAATAATTATCACAAGTAATAAGATTTTGTACACTTTGAACATTATATTTTATTTTTAATCTTAGATCATTAGTAATTATGCTTAAGTGAAAGCAAAAAATTGCAGAATAAGTTTCTAATGTTTTATGAATTGTATGCATCTTTATTTTCTTGTTCTTTTGAACATCTCCAGCCCACTTACAGAACACTCAGACCTGCATAACACATTAAATCCAGTCATCTGTGATTGTTTGCCCACTCTTATGCATATAAAAACCAGTATTTTTCAAATTTAAAAATTCATGTTAGAAATTATATCTTTCATGCAGAAATACAGAATATTCTTTATTAACAGCATGTTAACTTACTTTATAAATTAAATATTTACACATGCATCATGTGAAACTCTACTCACATAAAAATGTTAGGGATAACAATTTGTAATAAATTGCTAAAAAAAGTAAATGCAGACCAATATGATACTGATTAAATAACCCAGGATATCATATAACGTTTAATAAGAAAAACAGTGGATTTGGAGACCAACTTCTAGGGTTCAAACCCTGCCACTACAACTTATTGGATATGTAATCTTAGTTATTTAACCTCTTTGTGTCTCAGTTTCTTGTGCTATAAATAAGGAAGTAATAGGACTTTGCTCATAGGGCTGTTGTGAGATTTAAAGAGTCAATATATATAAGTGCTTAGAGTAGCAGTGCTCAGGTAGTAATATTGTATATATAGTTATCTATAAAACTAGCATGAGCATCATTTGTCCTGATATGATACAATATCCAAGATGTATTAAGAAGGTAAGGTGAAATCCAGTAATATGCTATCATTTGTAAAAAACAAAATTTAAAAATATGTAGCTGGGAATGGTGGCCCAGACCTGTAATCTCAGCAACTCAGGAGGCTAAGGCAGGAGGATTTCAACTTGAACTTGAGTTCAAGGCCAGCCTGGGTAATTTAGTGAGAACCTGCCTCAAAAGTTTTGTTTTTTTTTTTTTACTAAATAAATAAAAAGAGCAAGGATGGGGGCTAGGGCTGTAGTTTAGTAGTAAAGCACTTGCTTAGTCCATGTGAGTCCCTGGGTTCCATTCTCAGCACTACATGAAAATAAAAAATATATAGAATAAAGGTATTGTGAAAAAAAAAATTCTAAAAAACAAAGGGCAAGTGCTGCCCCCATCCAGCGTGGGCAACTGAACCAAAGTCACTTGTGTGAATTTGGGGTGCCATGAAAAGACCACACAGACATGGAATACCTTTTTCTATGAGCTTCAGGATGGTTCCCCTCCACCCCGCCCTCAGGCTCCCACAAGGAGGGCAAGAGAAAGTCAGCAGAGGCTGAAGAGAGAGAGGGAGTGCACGTTCTGGAGTTGGCTTTTATTGGGGGAGGCTGTGTCTTAGAACATTCTATCCAAAAAAGGGCAAGGGGTAGGATTATAAAGGAACAGGTGAGTGCAACTCAGCTCCACTAGGTAATGCCTACTCCTGGTGCCACGCCTCATTATCCCAGCAGAGGTAAAACCCAAGTTATTGCTGGGGTGCAATAATTGTTAGTATCTCTTGCTGGACTTAAGGAGGTGTAACTCCAGAGCAGTTCCCAACAGGCAAGGATGTACCTAAGAGGAAGAGAATTTGTCTCACATGCACAAAGCCTTGGGTTCAATTTCCAGCAGAGGAACAGGGGACAGGACACTATATGTATGCATGTGTATATACATGTATGCTTGTATTTATTGTGTTTGTATGTGCATATGCTAGTATCTCTTAAAGTGTACAGAAGCTGGTAATAGGTTGTTTTAAGGGAGGAAAATGAGAGGTCTGGAACATGGGAAAGAGAATTTTCACTGTCTATTACAGTGACTGACTTTTTTATACCCTCCCCCAAAATTTAGTATCTTAAAACAATAGGAATCATGTACAATGTTGCATGACTTCTGTGGGTTAGGAAGTAATACATAGTCCAACAGATATGTCTCATCTCTACAAATATTTTAGGTTGATTTTTCAATTCTGTATGCTCTACCAGATTGTACAGACCTTGAGGACAGAAACCACAGTTTATTCATCTCTATATCACTCCCAGGGCATGGTATTGTCATAGAAAATCTTGGAAGAATAAATGGAAAAATGAGGATACATGTTCTCATTTTCTTCATGATCCTTTTATTTTTCAATTACTGATTCCAAGCATGCCCTCTACTTCTTAATTGGCTAAGACTATGACACAGATTGAAATTTCACAACTCTAGGAACAAAAACTTCTTCAGTTTTTCAGTAGACACATGTTATCAAAGCAACTTTCCAAATAATTTTATCAACTTAGAGCACTGGTATAAAAACAGAGGACAGAGTCACCATTGGCAAGTATAGTGTTGAGAACAGATTTCACACACAGATGAGAGGTAAGCAAAAATTCAAGGCCTGGGGACTTACCATTATGAAATATATAATGGAGAAGGAGGGTGATGTTTATTTGGAAAAGAAAAAATTACCTCTTTAACATTTATAAGAAAGAGAGAAACAAATGCCAGACTATTCCTATGAAAAAGTAAAAATAGTATTATCCTAACAGCTAACACCAAAATTCCCTGAAGGAAATGTCTTTGGGGAAATACCTCGATTCCTTGCTTGTACTATAAAGGGAGGCCCGTAACCTCCTCCAGCGCAAACCAAGGTAGCAAAAAACAAGTGCATTGTTCTCCTTGAGAAGGGAGTTATTTCTCAAAAGTATGAATTAAAAGAAGAAGGAGGGAATCAGAAAGGGGAGAAAAGGAGATAATTAAATACTGCAATTTTGGGGTTATCTGGGTCCCCCACAGTACAAGAAGTACTTTTAAGATCAAGGATATGTCATTAATAATGTTTGCCTTCCCTTTTAATCTATAAACATCTGGTAGATTTGTGCTGCACACATCAGCCTTATGTAGTTGCTTTGAAGAAGGAAACAAAGGCCAAGGGTCTTTTATACTATGATGAGATGTGCATCAATGAGGAGACACAAAAACCAAAGAGATCAGAAATGACCATAATAACTAAATATTCCTGAAAATTCAGAGATCAGCAGAGGGACAGGGGACAGAACACTATATGTATGCATGTATGTATACATGTATAAAAACTTCAAACAGGAGCTGGAATCATTTTTAGCTATATGTTCAAACCCCAGAGAACATCTGAGTGACATAAAATTTCAGAAGTGTATGTCTTATGCAAGTAAAAGAAGAATTTAGAGTTAAAGAGATAATTTCTAAATGGGCAATATTAAAGAATTGCTTGAAATGATGATCTCACTACAGCAGTGTTTGAACTAGTCACAACCAATTAGTTGATAATAAAATCAAATTGGCAAGTCATAATCTACATTTTAATGAAATATTAAGATGGAAAGGAATAGTTCAATACTGGTAGCCACTAGGAAAATTCAAATTAAAACAATGATGAGTCAAATTAATGCCATGGTGACACAATAATAATATAATAATCCTAGCAATTTGAGAGGGTGAAGCAGAAGGATCACAAGATTGAGGCCAAACTCAGCAAGATCCTGTCTCAAAATAAAACATACAAAGGGCTGGAGATGTAGCTCAGTAGTAAAGCAGCCCTGAATTCAATCCCCAGTATGAAAAAAAGTGATAAAACATTATATTCCACCTATTAGAACAACTAAAATTAAAACAGAGATGATACTAATGAGGATAGATTTCTTATATATTGCTGGTGGGAATGTAAAACGGTACAAACACAATAACTCTGCAAAATTGTTTGGCAATCTGTTTTAAAACATACATTTACCATATGACTTAGTGATCACCCCCCTGAGCATTTATCCTAAGAAATGAAAACCTGTCCACACACATACATAAATGTATACAGTGGTTCATCAAGGTTTTATTTCTTACAGTCCCAAACTGGAAACAACCAATATGCTCTTCAACAAGTGGTACATTCACATCATGAACACTACTCAGAGATAAAAACAAATGAATTATTGACACATTCAACAACTTAGATGGATCTCAAGAGCATTACCTTGAGCCAGTCTCAAAAGTATATATATACTGTTTTCTTTGTATAATGTTCTTGAAAGGAAGATGAAGAACAGATTGGTTGCCAGGAGTTACTTTTGGGGGACGGAGATGTGACTAAAAAGAGCAGTAGAAGGGATTCCCATAGAGGTGATGAAATAGGTCTGTAACTGGATTGTGGTGGTGGTTATATAACTCTATATATGTGACGAAGTTGCATAGATCTTCACACATGTACAAATGAATAAATGTAAACACTGGTGAAATCTGAAAAAAAAAAAACAGCCTATAGATTGCAACAATGTCAATTCCTGGTTTAAATATTGCATTGCAGTTGTTCCCACTGGAAAGAGCTTGGAGAAGTGTACGGGAAACATAAGAGTACTACCTTTACAACTTCCTGTCAATCTAGTTATTTCAAAATAAAAAAAACTTTAAAATTAAAAAGCACATAAAAGGCCAGAGTGTCTCACTAACAGTAAGAGTGGGTATTATAGGGCTGGGATTGTGGCTCAGTGGTAGAACGCTCACCTAGCATGTGCGAGGCCCTGGGTTCGATCCTCAGCACCACATAAAAATAAACACATAAAATAAAGGTACTATGTCCAACTACAACTAAACAAATAAATATTTAAAAAGATAACAGGCAAAAAATAGAGTGGGTATTGTTCTAGAGAAATTTTATGCTCATGTGAGTACTAGTCACAATGTGAAAAGTACAGAATGTACTTCTTAGGTGTAAGGGTGGTCTCTGGGTCAAAAACAGTGTGTAAACTGCTTCTCTACAGCAAGGTCAGCTGACTCAAAGACCAACAGGAGCTAGGTAGACATGTAAAGAAGTTAAAATAAGCCTAGTTCATCAAGAATGTTGTCACTCACTTACTCACATTACCTATATACCAAAGTTCTTACTATTGCTGGTAATACTTTGGTATTATAATGATATAAATATCCTTTATTTCCACAAATAAATATGTTCTTTCTCATTTTTCTTGAGACATATAATACTCTTGATCTATCTTTCTTCCATTTTCCCACTGTTTTTCTTTACTGTGATTAAATATACATAAGATAAAATTTCCTATTTTAACCATTTTTAAGTGTACAGTTCATTGGCAGTAAGTATATTCACATTATTGGGAAACCCTCAGTTTTTCCTTTCTAGAACTTTTTCATCATCTCATGCTGAAACTCTATACAATTAAATAAGAACTCCCCATAGGCTGAGAGTGTAGCTCAGTGGTAAAAATGCATGGAAAGGCCCTGGATTCCATTCCCAACACCAGAAATAAAAAGAATTCCCCATTATCCATTCTCCCTTTCCTCAGCTGCTGAGAACCATTGTTCTAATTTCTGACTATGTATTTTCTTCCTACTTTTGAAAGTGAATTAGCTTATCTATCACTGAGTAACAAATAACCCCAAAATGTAGAAACATAAAACAACAAAGGTATATCATCTTACAGTTTCTGGGAACAGTTTAGCTAAATAGTTTCTGGCTTGGGGTCTTTCATGACATTGCAATGGATTTGCAGACAAATATGTGAACACTGGATTAGACCTAGAGGACCCACTTCCTAGCTTACTCATGTAGAGCTTGTTGGCAAGCCTCAGCTCTTCACTGGCTGTTGGCCAGAGACTTGAGTTCATTGCCACCTAGGCCCCTCCCTCCACAGGGGGCTCACAACATGGCAAATGGCTTCCCCAAAAATGAGATATCAGAGAGAGACATTAAGACAGGTGAACAGAGAGAACGTGCTGCCACCACCAAAATGGAAATTAGTCCCAGGAATGACATATTCTTTTGCCATATGTCACTAGTTGCACAGTGCCACCTTGATGAAATACAGTGGGTGACTACATAGGTAGATAGGACTCACTAGAAGCCATCTCGAAGGTTGGCTCCCACAGAATTATTTCTGCATTGTAAGCAGAACACAGGCCCAAATATGATAAGTGGCAATTGGCTTTCCATGCTGAGAAAACATTAGGAAATAGTGGTGAACCCAATAAAGTTAAGAGGGAAAGCTTGCTAGTCACCATGATGCCCCTGAGAAACTGCAGCGACATTGCTTCTAGATTAGTTTGTGAATTTTTCAATGTTTGAGTATTAGCTAATTTTTTTTGTTGTTAAATTTAATGGGGCCAAACAAAACACATATATTAATTAGATACAGGCTGCCAGTTTGCAAACTCCCCTGCAAGAACTAGGCAAGTGATGGCATACACGGTGGTGCACGCCTGTAATCCCAGTGGCTCAGGAGGCTGAGGCAGGAGGATGGCGAGTTTAAAGCCAGCCTCAGCAATTTAGCGAGGCATTAAGAAACTCAATGAGACCCTGTGTTTAAATAAAATACAAGATAGGGCAGGGGATGTGGCTCAGTGGTTGAGTGGTTGAGTGCCCCTGAGTTCAATTCCCAGTACCAAAAAAAAAAAAAAAAAAAAAAGAACTAGGCAAGTGGGCAAGTGGTGCAGTAGTTAAAACAAAAACAAAAATAAACAAAGTCCCTCCAGTTTTGCCAATATTGTATGACTTTACCAAGTTTCAGTTTCCTACACTGTAAATCGGAAGTTAAAAACTGCCATATCACACTATTTTGGTGAGAATTGAGTGAGAAAATACATGCATGGTCCTCAACACACAATCTGGTGCCTCAAAACTGCTCCATAGGATTAGTTGCATCATGATTGCTATTCTAGTGGCAGATGTGAAAACCAAAATAGTAATATTCTCACTCACATTGTGGCCATTAGCCACTTGGGCTACTAAGAAACTGCTAAGTTAATACACACATCTGCAGAACAGAAAAATAACTACTGAGGCTGCACCTCAAGGGACTACTTTACTTTCATCATAATTTTATCTTGGACAAATCTTTAACTACATGACCTACCAAGACAAACAAAACAAACAATAAAAACCCAGTATTTTGATGTTGTGGAAAATATAGAGGTCACAGTCTGATTTCCTTGTTTCCCAAACCTCCTTTATGTGAAAAATCACAACTATTTTCAGGCTGCAAAACTGACACTCAAAAGGAATCTGTTTCACAAATGGAATAGAAACAACAGAAAGACCAGGAATGTCATCCAGGAAGACGATGTTCTGCTATTTATGAGCCTATACCAGTTCCACATATGAATCATCTCTGTAAGCAGTCAAAATACTTGGCTATCCCTTCTCATTGAATGCCTCCAGTGACAGAGAACTCATCATCTCCCCCAGAGTAGATCATTGTAGTTTGATTAGGATATTTATGCATTTATTCAAAGAATGCTGATTGACCACTTAGTGTATGCCAGGCATTATATTTGGTGCCATGGCTATAGTGGTAAATAAGATGGATGAGGTCTTTCATTTCTTATTGCAGGATATAGAAATAAAGAAAAGAAAATATAACATGTTTGGTTATATATTGGTTAGAGGTAGAATCTATGAAGAAAAATTAAACACAGTAAAAGGATAGAGAATGACAATGGTATTACTCTTTAAGGGTGATGAAGGAGGGTTGTCTAAGTAAAGGGATACTTAAGCATGTTTCTAAATGAAGAAGAAGGTGCACAAGATAAATATATCTACCAAGATATGCATTAATAAGGACAAAGGACAAATGCAGGAGTAAATGAGTTCCTTATACCCAAATGATACCTGGTCTGGACCCTTTCTTCCTATCCATGCATCCATAATAGCCATAAATCTCATGGCTATTTGAGAGTTAACCATGTGCATCATATCTCCTTGTACTGGTAGCACTGATATTTACTCCAAGAAGACTCCATATCTATCCTCATTGGATTCATCTAATCACATTTTTTCCATTTCTCCACTGGATCCAGCTCGCTTTGGGACTTCCACATTTTGTCTTTTGTAATGTAATCAGCATTTTACCTACATCTCTATTCCAATCTGATAACAGTGTCAAATGGAACAAGTCTGAAGAATGAAGCCCCATGCCAATCTCCAAAAGCTCCTCTGAGATCCCCTGCATATACCAGGCTCTCATTAGTTCTACATTTCCCAGAGCATCCTTTTCAACAAAGAAAATGGAATTATAATTGGAGGTGAGTGATTCAGTTTTCTCTATATCATCCGTGAACAGCACACAGTTTGTTCCAAGCAGCAGGCTAAAATGTTGTCACATTGGAATGGGATCCCAAGCCTTAAGTAAGTTCAAGTGATGAACACTGTTGATGACACAGTCATTCATCTATGACACCAGATTTGCATTTGGAGAGACTTATTATTATACCTTCCACATCCAGAACACTGCCAGATACTTTGTACATATTTAGTAAACATTTATTTAGGTATATATGAATGTTATGGAAACTATTTGGAAAAAATCTTCAGATGGGACCTGAGACCCTGGTACCACCAGGTTATGATTTTTCTGACTCATGGGTGTTCCAGTTATCTGTAGCTATGTAACAAAACATGCTGAAACTTAGTAATTTGAAGCAATTACAACAGCATTGATCCTGCTCATGAGTCTACAATTTGGTCAGGGACAGCTTGTCTCTCTTTGCTCAATGGAATGCTGACATGTGACTTTTTTCCTTGTAGATGCTTGGTTTCCTCAGAGCCTAGAGGCAAACTGAGAGGTAGTCATGCAGAACCATGTGGTCTTTGATGACATGGTCTCATGTCACACAGCCTCATTTTTTTTTTTTTGTAAAAAACCTTATTGGTTCTTTTTAGTTATACACAACAATAGAATTCATTTTGACATAAACATAAAAGCATGGAATATAATTTGTTCTAATTCAGTCCCGAGTACTTTCCCTTCCCTTCCCTTCCCTTCCCTTCCTCCTACTCCCTGTTCCCTTCTCTCTACTCTTGATCTTTCTGCTATTTACTTATTTTTTTTAAGTTTTGTCTTGTAGATATATATGATGGTGAAATTCACTGTGGTATATTCATACTTGTACATGGGAAAGTTAGGTCAGATTAATTCCACTGTCTTTTCCTATCCCATCTCTCCTCCATTCCCCTCATTCATCTTTGTTTACTCCACTGATTTTATTTTAGACTTTTTTTTAACAACCCTCCCGCCCCCACTCCCACCTTATTTTGGATTAGCTTCCTCATATCAGAGAAAAAAAATTCAACCTTGGGCTTTTTGGGTCCAGCTTATTTCATTTAGCATTATACTCTGCAGTTCCATCCATTCACTTGCAAATGCCATAGAGTTATTCTTTATAGCTCCATTGTGTATAAATACCACATTTTCTTATCCAGGATGCCTGGGTTGGCTCCATGGATTGGCTATTGTGAATTGTGCTGCTATAAATATTGATGTGGCTGCATCAATGCAGAATACTATTTTAAATCCTTTGGACAGATACTGAGGAGTGGGATAGCTGGGTCATATGGTAGTTCCATTCCTAATTTTTTGATGAATCTCCATATTGCTTTCCAGAGTGGCTGCATCAATTTGCAATCCAACCACAATATATGAGTGTATCCTTCTCTCCACATTCTTACCAACATTTATTGTTATTTGTATTCTTAAAAATTGCCATTCTGACTGGAGTGAGATGAAATCTCTGTGTAGTTTTAATTTGCATTTCTCTAATTGCTAGAAATGTTGAACATTATTTTCATATATTTGTTGACTATTTGTATTTCATCTTTTGAGAAGTGTCTGTTGGTTTCCTTTGCCCATTTTAAAAAATTCTTTGTATATCCTAGATATTAGTACCCTATCTAAGGAGCAGGTGGCAATGATTTTCTACTATTCTATAGGCTCTCTCCTCATGTTCTTGATTGTTTTCTTTACTGTGAAGAAGCTTTTTAATTTGATGCAATCCCATTTATTGATTTCTGATTTTACTTCTTGCACTTTAGGAATCTTGTTAATGAAGTCAGTTCCTGAGCTGACATGATGGCACGTTGGGCCTATATTTTCTTCTAGCATATGAAGGATTTCTGGTCTAATTTCTCAGTCTTTGATCCACTTTGAGTTGTTTTATGCAGAGTGAAAGACTGGGTTTAAAATTCATTCTTTTACATATGCATTTCCAGTTTTCACAACACCATTTGTTAAATAGGCTATTTTTTTCTCTAATGTATGTTTTTAGCACCTTTGTCTAGTATGAGGTAACTGTATTGATGTGGGTTTGTCTCTGTGTATTCTACTTGGTTCCCTTTGGTCTTCTTGACTGTTTTGATGCCAGTACCATGCTGTTTTTGTTACTGTAGCACTCTATTACAATTTAAGGTCTGGGATTGTGATGCCTCCTGCTTCACTTTTCTTTGCTTCTACTAATCTGGGTCTCTTATTTTTCCAAATGAATTTCATGACTGCTTTTTCTATTTTTGCAAAGAACATCATTGGAATTTTGATGGGAATTGCATTGAATCTATATTGTGCTTTGGTAGTATGGCCATTCTGACAATACTAATTCTGCCTATCCAAGAACACAGGAGGGCTTTCTACTTCTAAGGTCTTCTTCCATTTCTTTCTTTAGTGTTCTACAGTTTTTCATTTTGGAGGTCTTTTGACTCTTTTATTAGATTGATTACCAAGTTTTTCTTTTTGAGGCTATTGTGAATGGGATAGTTTTCCTAATAGATTTTTTCAAAAGATTAATCATTGAAGTATAGGAATGCAATTGATTTATGGGTGTGATTTTGTATCCTGCTATTTTGCTGAATTACTTATGAGCTCTAAAAGTTTTCTAAAGTTTTTGGTCTTCTATAGGTTCATATCATGACAAACAGATAATATGAGCTCTTATTTTCCTGTTCATATCCCTTTAATTTCATAAAGCATCATTTCTGCCACATTTTCTTCCTTAGAAGAAAGTCACCATTGGGCTGGGATTGCGGCTCTGCGGTAGAGCGCTCGCCTAGCACGAGTGGGACGCGGGTTCGATCCTCAGCACCACATAAAAATAAAAGGCATTGTGTTGTGTCCATCTACACCTAATATATATATATATATATATATATATATATATATATATATATAAAAGAAAGTCACCATGGCCAAGCTATACTTAATAAATGGTAGGAGAAGAGTCAAAGAATCTAGATGTTTTAAAGTCACTTCCCATAGATTAGATGAAACTAACAGATCTGTCATTGTTCTTGAGCAATGAATGCCAAAAAGGCTAGCTACTTTATAGAGATGGGTCACAGAGCTGCACTGAACAGAATACAGGTTGTCAGCAAGTTCACTAAGAACTCCTTTTTTTGGGGGGGGGGCGGGAATTCTGCATGCTTGCTCTTTCTCTAAATGTTTGTCTCCATAGCTATATTTAGGAGATTAGATTCCTTTGTTTCCTAAATAAAGAAAAACTGGAATTGAAGTTCACCATGGATCCAAATTAGGATGATTGAATTTTTCTATACTCAGTAAGGACCTAGGAATTCATTACAGTGAAGAGTGATCAAGTACCAGTGAAACCTTCCAAAGAGTAGTAATCTCTGGATATTTTTATGTTCAAGTTTAGCAAATTCTTTAATAGTAGGCAGCAGAGACTGCTTCAAGTCTAACACTGCTTTCTTTTTCTCCAGAGTATGGCTAGTCTACATTTCCCATCATCCCTTACAGTTTTGTGAGACCATGAGACCAACTTCTGACAAAAAAAAAAAAAAAAAAAAGGACAGAGAGTAATAGGGACTACTTCTAAGCCTGGTCCATAACAATCTAGAATAGTCCTATTAATATAGGTAGCTAGGTATGAGCAGGGGAATGGAGGGAGAGAAAGTAGGGCTAATTGTATCTTGAGTGACAAAAGATCTTTCCACCCCGCCCATAAACCAGCCTCCTTCACCATCAGATACTACCTTCTAAAAACTAAAAAGAAAAAGATATAACCACCCTAAGGGAGTTTCCAACCTTAAGGCCTGCTCAGAGCACCAAGGCACTAAGCCTTGGTGAGAAACCATGGTAACCACCCCAAATACATAATATATGAGAAGGGAGGTTTCCAGACCAATATAAACACCAGCCACATGGAAAACCCCAGGACATTTACCTCTTGGAGGTAGGGGCCTGTTCCATGTATCTCAGGGTTTACTTCCATTTTACTTAATATTTTTGTTTTTCTATATAAACCTCTTGACTGAAATACTTTTCAAGAAGATAAGAACTAGAGAGTGATATCTCTTGCTAACAGTCCTTTATCCTTTCCTCTTTCCTCATTCACTGACTGGATAGAATGGACTTCTAGGACTTAGGAGAGCATGGTAACAAGAGAGAAGGGGCCTGGAAGCCTGAGCCACCAAGAAGGAAGCTCCCTGATCAGAAAATTAGCATAGAATGTTGCTGCACAGGTAGAAAATAAACTTTTATTTCCTTAAGCCACCTTGAAGTATGCTTTTATATTTGTTTGCCAAACCAGACTGTGAAGTTTGATTTTCATTCAGGAAATGTTCACCCCTCTTCCTCTCCTACCATGACTGGAATATACTCCATGCCATTAATGACAGGCTTAGCCAGTGGAAAGGTAGCAGATATGACATGTTTTTACACTTTAACACTTCTATATTCTCCTGTTCTATAGCCCTCTGGCTGGCTTGCTATCCTCCTAAGAAGAATAAGCTCCAGCTAACCCCAAGACCAGAGAATGAGACACCTTTGGCTAGGAGCAAAGCATAAGTTGACCTGCAGATATGAATGAGATAAATGATTATTTTAAGTCACTGGGTTTTGGGGTGCTTTTTACGCAGTATTTGTACATGCATTGACCAGTACAATAATAAAGTGACCTTCTAATGGAACTGCATATTAAGCACCCACTCGGTCCCTATTATTTATATCATTTATGCTTCCCTATTTTATGGGTGAAGAAACTAAGGTGCAGGAAAATACTTGCCTAATATCACACAGGAGTTTGGTATAACAAATCAATAAATCTAAGCTTTCTTCCCACTGTTCCAAACACACCGAGGGAATATGAGAAAAGTAGATAAAATAAGGCAGGGACTGAACAGAAGTTAGAATGTTTCCACCAAATCCCACTTTAATAGAGCGTGACAATACTCCTTGTAAATGGAAAAAAAGAAAGTTCAAGACAAAAAAAAAAGGAGGAGGAGGAGGAGGAAGATGACAATAGTGAGGATGGTGGTAGTTACCAGCTTCACCCCTGTACAGCTAAATAATGGAACTTAATATGAAAGGTGTTGCACAGGGTGAAAATTCAACGTTTCTAGGGAAGATTTGAATAATTACATTATACCACTCCTGCCACGGGCTAATAAAGACAAGAACGTTCGTAGAAATGAGGTTTTCCACATCATCTTCAAGGTTAATTGAAGGAGGAAAGCCGCACCCTCCGATATAGTGTTCCTTGGAGGCCTGCGGGAGAAGGAACACCGTGCGCCTTCTAGGGACAGCCGGCTCCCTCCTCCGCCCTTCAGACAATGCTTGTAACAGCGTTTAAGGAGCACCCGACATAAGAAAAGGGGAAAGGGAAGGGGATCCTGGAGGGGCAAATGCAAAAGACATGGGGCAACACGGGTGGGGAGTCGCCTGCGAGCAAGGGTTGCTGCTGCGACCGGGCACGCCCGCACATCCACAACTACTCACCACACACACACACACACACACACACACACACACACACACACACACACACACACTCTCACTCACTCACTCTCTCTCTCTCCCCCCCACATCCCTTCCCCCATCGCCCCCCACGCCCTTCCTGCGGGTTGAGCGGCCAATTCTCGGAGGGAGGGGTACGCAGCCCCAAAAGAAAACCCACAGGCTCAGTGCCTCCTCCCCCACCTCGAAACACAACGAGCTAGGGTTCGGGGCGCGGGAAGGGCGGCGCCCAGTCCAGCCCACGGCCCGGGAGGGCGCGGTGGGGAGTGAGCCGCCTGCACTGCCCCGCCCCTCCGGTGCCGGCGCCTCCCCCGCTGCGGCGGGAGAGAGGCGGGGCGGGGCTCCGGATATATAAGGCGAGGGGCGGGCGCCACTCTTTTGTCTCTTGCTGCAGCAACGCGAGTGGGATCATCTGGAGATCCGTTTGGAGCAAGAATTCACGGTGAGCGCTACTCTGGGGCGGGAATCGGGCCGGGTGGGGTCAGGGCTGGTGCTACCCATTGGAGCGCCGCGGCCGCGGCCGCAACAGGCGCCCTTCCCTAGCGGGACTCCAGAGCCCGTCGGCCACGCCCTGGGTCTTCTTCGGAGGGGGGTGTTAGACGCACCCAGAACCTCGGCTTCCGCGCTGCCGGGAACGCCCGGGAGGGAGTGCCTAGTCGAGAAGCGTCGGCGGAGAGTGCGGGGAGGGGGCGCTGGCCCCAGCCTTTGGCCAACTTCCGTGGTTTGCCCACTAGTATTGTTTTAAGAAAATGGCAGACAAGCCGGACATGGGGGAAATCGCCAGCTTCGATAAGGCCAAGCTGAAGAAAACCGAGACGCAGGAGAAGAATACCCTGCCGACCAAAGAGAGTAAGTGCGCCCCAGCCTCCGGGTCAGTGGCCTCTATGCGCAGTCCCCCTACCCGCCCTTTCCGTGCCAGCCGTACCCCCACCCGCCCAATGCCCCTGGTTTGGGCGGCCCCTGCTACCCTTAAGGTTACACAAAGTGCTCTGTCTCCCCCGCCCCAAGCCTCTTAACTCCCAGACCTGGTGGGTGCCAGGTTTGGGAGTGCATCGCTTGTGGGGATTGTAAGGTGCTTCAACCCCCAGTGCCCGCTTCCCGCTCTCCGCAGCCATTGAGCAGGAAAAGCGGAGTGAAATTTCCTAAGAGCCTAGAGGATTCCCCACCCCCATCATCTCTGAGACCCCCGTCGTGATGTGGAGGAAGAGCCACCTGCAAGATGGACACGAGCCACAAGCTGCACTGTGAACCCAGGCACTCCGCGCCGATGCCACCGGCCTGTTGGTACCTGAGGGGACACCCAATCGGACTGCCAAATTCTCCGGTTTGCCCTGGGATATTATAGAAAATTATTTGTATGATTAATTAAAATAAAACACCTCGTGGCATGGCTGGCGTGGTCTGAATCTATCTTGGTTGAGTATGCGTGGGCAGTGCCGCTGCAGCAAAGTCCAATTCACTTAGAGTGGAGTTATGCGGCAGAGTAGAGGAGGGGTGGTAGAATGGGCTGGCTCCGAGGGACCAATTTTTAATTTTGGCTTTACCTTCTTCTCCACAAGATTTCATGGGTTCTTAGCTGCTTGGCTTTTGCTCACCACCCACGTAAAATTTAACCCCACTTTGTCTCCCGCTCTGGAAAATGCTTTCTCAAAAGAGGATCTGTTTTGATAAGCTTTTAGAGTCCTACTCTTTTCCTCTGGACTCTTAATAGCTCTCAATCACACTAGAAAAAAAATTTTAAACGTGATTCAAAGTCTGTGAAGAAAGGGAAGAAATACTCTATAAGAAATGTTGGAAATGGGTGAGGCCGGAGTCTCCAAAAATATTGTGAATTAAAAAAAAAAAAAGGTAAAGAACAAAAAGGTGGGACCTAGGGAACCAACAGCGGAAAGGAACCTTAGAAGCAATATTAGGTCCAGAACCATGAGGGGACATCCTGGCGTTTTTGTCTTTTAACTCCAGCTCAAAACCTTCTACCGAAGCATTACCAATAGAGGGAGTGCTGGCTGAGCAGTGCTGTGATTTGCAGAAAGGGTGGGAATGTGGTGGAGAGGGGGATGGAGGGAAAAGAATGAGGGCAGGTTTCCCAGCCCGTAAGTCACACCCTCTGGACCCACAGGGAAGGGGGCCTGCGGGAGGAGGGACCTGGGACACCTGGGCCAAAAACCAAAAAAGAGACTTGTGATTTTGGGGGTGGAGTTTTTTTTTTTCCAACGAGGGAGGACAGGGAGATACATTGCTTAAGAGATTTTCCTCACATTTTTGCCTGACCCCAGGGGACTGGACATGCCTGAGGGCAGTTAATTGGAATAAGGTGCACCGCAGTCCACAAGGAATTTGAAATCTAGTGAGTGAAACAGGCAAGCCACAGCAGACCATTGTGGGGACACTAGGCCAAGGGAGTCACTTAGTATTTTACATAAAGGAGTGACTTGATAGAATGCTGAACACATTCTCCCAACTCAAGTCTGTACTCCTTTCTGTCACTTGGATACATACCTCTCCTTCCGGGTTAACCAGAGTGGAAGATTTTTGTTAATTGATTTGGTAATTCCCATAGGATATAATAGGCAATACTGAATGCAACTGAAATATGCTAAAACTGAGCTGCTACCAGGACTTCCTCCTTGTACTCTAGTTGATTCTGTTGTACCTTGACAGAATCCCAGCAGGGTGAATTTTACTGTGGTTCAGGGAAGATAATAATTTCCCTCCTTGAGTCCTGTCCAAAAAGCAATCTTAAAATGAGAGGAAGGAAGTACCATTAATTCACATTTGAAGCTATTGGTGGAAACACTACACAGTGTTAGTTAGCTGTCACTAAAATGACTGAAATAATTAAAAAGAGAAAAGATTTATTTGAGCACACAGTTTTAGAAGTTCCTGCACATGATTGATTGCCCCTCTTGATGCGGGCCTCTATGCTATGCACATGATGGTGGGAGTACATGGTAGAGCAAAATTGCTCATCTTCACCTCATGGCTAAGAAGGAAAAGAGAAAGAGGAAGAGCCAGGGGTCCCACAATGCACTTTGGCATTCTACTAGGACCCATCTCATTAAAAGTTTCTACCACATCTCTATACTATCACCTGGGGAACAGGCCTTCAACACACAGACCTCTGAGGGACATTTAGAATTCAAATCATAGGAAAAACTATAGATCTCAACCAGTTGAAATATTTGGATATTGGGTTGTTGATTTCTGTGAAATTCAGTGGCTGTGTTCTTGTTCAATTTAACTCAACAGCATTTTTTTGAGCACCCAGTGAGTGCCTATTACTATAGTAAGTTTGTGGAGGCTGTAAAAGATTTGTGCTAACTTACTATGAAGAAAAAGCTGGAGAGAGATATAAGTAAAATACCCAGAGGTTGGGGTTGTGGCTCAGTGGCACAGCGCTTGCCTAGCACATGTGAAGCATTGGGTTCAATTCTCTGAACCACATTAAAAAGTAAATAAATAAAATAAGGGTAGTGTGTCCATCTACATCTAAAAAATATTAAAAAAAAAACCCATGGCAGGTAAACAAAGGAGAAATTAACTCTGTGATAGAAGTTTCTTAGTGGAAGAGGAAGCATTTGAATAAAGAAGTAAGAATGGAAGCAGGGTTTTCTCAACAGAAGAAGCATTGCATCGTGACTCCAGAGCATGTTAAGTGAAGGGAAAAGGCAACGTTCAGTGAGAATAAAATCAGCCTTAAAATAGTCTAGAAATATAAGTGAGTGTGTTTTATTCTGTAGATGATTGGAAGCCACTGCAGATTCTGGAAAATGAAGACAAAGTGATCTGAGATATTGGTGAGAATGTGTGTGGAAAATTCTGTGGCAGACACAGTCAGTTATCTAACCAGTCATTGCTACCACCACTGCTGTCACCTCTATTATCACCTCCACTATCATCACCATTAACACCACCTCTACTATTACCACCACCTCCACCATTGCTATGACTACCACCATCACCATTACCACTACCAGAGGCACTCAGAGGCACTCAACCACTGAGCCACATCCCCAGCCCTTATTATTATTTTTTTAAATATTTTATTTAGAGACAGGGTCTTACTACAATAACACCTACTGCTCATTCCCTTCTACCCTGCCTGAGAAGACTGACCAATGAAAGACTAATTTTATTTAGATATCAGGCAGTCAATGAGCTTCAAGCAGACAAGCCCAGGGAGTGAGGCTTGATTAGGATAATTTAAGGCACCCAGGGGTTCACTGTTATAGAAATTTGTGATAAAATTTTGTTTGGTGTTGTCATAACATTTAGGGACACTACCTACTGATAGTTCATGAACAATGACCAGAAATGCTTGATATACTGTAATATATAAGACAAATCCACACATCAAAGATTTGTCCCATGCCCGGCATGATTATGACTATAGTGTAATATACATATAGAAAAATATATATTGGTGTACAGTTGATTAATCTTCACAAACTGAACACACTTAGTGCATTCTTCCAGTCACACATTCATGTATGTTCTAACAGCATGTATATGTTTGAAAATTTTTTGTTACTGGGGATTGAACCCAGGGAGACTTTACCACTGATGTAGGGACTTTAACTACATCCCTAGCCCTTTTTATTTTTTGAGACAGGGTCTTGCCAATTTGCTGAGGGTCTCATTTAAGTTGTTGAGGCTGGCTTTGAATTTGTGATCCTCCTGCCTTAGCTTCCAGAGTTGCTGGGATTACAGTGTGTGCCCCTGTGCCCAGCCCGTTTTTGAACTTTGTATATAGACCCATGACTTACATTCATGTAGATGAAGGATTTCTTCATAATTATATAAGTCTGGCAGCAACCAATTTTGCCCAATTTTATTATAGACTTCATTTTCCAGGATGTAAACTACTATATAAATTGAAAGATGCTTATTTTGGGTGGAGTACTGGGGATTGAACTCAGGGGCACTCAATCACTGAGCCACATCCCCACCCCACCCCCTTTTTTTGGTATTTTATTTAGAAACAGGGTCTCACTGAGTTGCTTAGCGCCTGCTGTTGCTGAGACTGGCTAGGCAGCTGGGATTATAGGTGTGTGCCACAGTTCCTGGTAGGATGCTTTTTTTTTTTTTTAAATTTACAGCTTCTCTAAGAGTTGATCACCACTGCAGAAAATCGTGGCACTAATAGAAATATCTTGGTTTCTAAATTCTTTCATTGGTATCAGTGTTTATCTAAAGCTGCTGGGTCACAAAACATAGGTGAAAACATTCATCAAATGCAGACTTCTTTTTTATATGCTAGAATATCTTATTTCATATTGTGTTAGTCAGATTTTGATAGGTTATATTACGGTAACAAACAGCCCCTTGCCAAATCTCAATGGCTTATAACTACAAAGATATATATGTTTACATATTAGTTGCCATTTTGCATCTGTTCCACAATTTTTCATATGGAAAGCCAAGTAAAACTGTTATTATGGCAAAGGAAAAGAGGAATACTGGAGTCATTTGATGGCTTTTCAAGTTTTTCTCAGACGTGCCACTTTCTTTCATATAACATTGGTCAAGGCAAGTTGTAAAGCAAGCCTTATCTAAATTGAGATAATGTAAGTCACAAGCCATCAGGCTGAGGTGTATAATTCTGATATAGGGAGAGCAAGAAATAATGGGGACCCATAATACAATTTGTCATATATATCGAAATGCACATACATATAATTTTTTTTTTTTTTTTTGGTGGTGCTGGGGATTGAACCCAGGGGCTCGTGTATGCAAGGCAAGCACTCTACCAACTGGGCTATGTCCTCAGCCCCTTAATTTTTAATAATTATCTTTATTTCAGGTTTATATCCCAGTTAGGGTTTATAGTGATTTATATTTTTATGTGTGTGGGTAGGTTTTATCATCTTTGATTTTCATTTCAAAAAAGAGGAGTATTATGAAATATTTAATATATAATAATATGTTCATTTTAAAGGGTTGGGAACCAGTGATCTGAACCAATCCTGGTAATTCTATTACCTTAGTTAGTGATTGTCTTAAGAACCAGTGTGGACTGGGTGTAGTGGCACATGCCTTGTAATGCCAGAGGCTCGGGAGGCTCAGACAAGGATCAAGAGTTCAAAGTCAGCTTCAGAAACTTAGTGAGACCCTAAGCAACTCCTCAAGACCCTGTCTCTAAATATAAAAAAGGGCTGGGATGTGGCTCAGAGGTTAAGTGCCCCTGGGTTCAATCCCTGGTACCAAACAAAAAACCAAAAACTAGTGTGGGTTTTGATTCTGTCAAAAGAGACTGAAGGGGAAATCTGCTTACTGGCTTTTTAGAAGATTGTACATAGTGAAAATATATAAATATCATTATGAAAGGATGTGATATTTGAATCATGACAGTTGTCTTAAAGCCATTAAGGGAAATACTAAAAGGATGAGAGGGGCAATGTTGAAAAATAGAAAAAAATGGGGCTCTTGGTGAGCCTGTGAGGTGTAGGGTTTTCTTGAAAGTGCCCTATCTTTGAACTTTTTGGTATGTGAAATAATAATTTTTTCTCATATTTAAGAAATCTGTAATGAGGTTTTCTGTTATTTATAGTAAAAAATACTCTAAAACTTTGCTAGAATGACAAGGATCCAAGTGCAGAAATACTGGTTAGTAAGGTTTTTTTAACAGTCCAGGCAAAATGTATAAAGGGGCTTGGGTTGTAGCTCAGTGGTAGAATGCATGCCTAGCATGGGTGAGGCACTGGGTTCAATACTTTATTTTATTTATATATGATGTTGAACCTATATGGGTTTTTATAAATAAAATAAAGATATTGTATCCATCTACAGCTTAAAAAAAAGGTAATAAAGACTTAAATTAGGGAAAGACCTATATGTGGTGAGATGCTGGTAAATGTCTACCCATCTGCTCAGTTCAGGCTAAAGATGAGAAGCAATTGATGTGTATCATTTGCTGATTTTTGTGGTATGAATTATTACCAATATTACCAATATTTCAAGATGTCAACCATATAATAACCGACTTGACCACTTTCTGAAAATTAAGTATTAGCTCTTTCAAGTTCCATCACACACCACTGACTATAGGAATAGGAAAGCGAGAAAGATATAAAGGATATTTCAGAGGGAGAATTAGCAAGACTTCAGATACCTGGGCAATTATAGAACTTGTAACAGAAAACAAAAAATTTTACTCATTTATGTGACTTCATTTCTCTGTTTGAAGTTCCAAAGCAGGATTCTAAAGCATCCAGGACATTTTCCACAAAGTACATACTCAGTACTGCCTGGAAGAGAGAAAGTTTTTCAGGTTCCCAAATAAATAACATAAATTAATTTTATGGCCAACACATTGTATAAAGAGATGATAAAATGAGATCATGAAGCCAGGCATGGTGGTGCTACCTGTAATCTCAGTAGCTCAGGAGGCTGAGGCAGGCAGGAGGATTACACATACAAAGCCAGTTTCAGCAACTTAGCAAGACTCTGTCTCTAAATATATATATAGTGGGTTGGTGAAACCCAATGGCTAGTGAGTTAGTCAGGTTTTTATCTCTGTAACATAATACCCGAGATAAACAACTTAAAAGGAAGAAATATTTATTTTGATGCATCATTTCAGAGATTTCAGTCATGGTCAGTTGACTGCATTGCTTTGGGTCTAAAATGAGGCAGAATGCCCATGGCAGTGGGAACGTGGTAGCAGAAAAGGCCTCTTACCTCTTGACACACAGGAAAGGAAGTGAGAAAAAGAGGAAAAGGAAGGAGACTCAGACAAGATATGACCTTCAAGGACATCCCTCATTGACCTAATTATTCCAACTAGGCCTCATCTTCTAAACTTTCTACCACCTCCCAATATTACTATCAGCTGGGGATCAAGCCTTCCACAGAGGAGCCTTTGAGAAACATTCCAGATCCAAACTATAACAGTTAGGGCCAGAAAAACAGAAAGAACTATGGCTATTCACTATAGTAATTCCATTGCTTTTTCCATTTATTCAACTACAGTTTGTCAGGCATCTGCTAAGTCCTGGGTCTTAGGCCCAGGTCATAGCTTAGGATAAACAAATATATTTTTCTGAACCTCACTTTCTTACAGGTAAAAAGAACAGAAAACCTAGATTAGTGACAAAATATGGAATTGTAGAATTCTGTTTCCTGATTTAAAACTGAAAGGACAGTAAGCTTATTATTTTTTTTAAACTCCCTGATGAAATTCAGAAGACTAAACCTCAATGCTAAACATTCGTTCTGTAAATACCATTTAAGGCTATCAAACACCTAAACTTACTAAAGAAGTTTTGTACATTATAGAGAAACACTGTTTTCTATTAAGGCAACTCTGCCAAGAAAAATGCTCACTTTTAAATCAGAGTAGTCAAAGGCTAAATCTGTGGCTAAAAAGAAGCTTTTCAGCTGAGTGAGTGTGGTGATGCACACCTGTAATCCCAGTGGTTTGGGGGGCTGAGGGAGAAGGATCACAAGTTCTAAGCCAGCCTTAGCCACTTAGGAGTCCCTAAGCAACTTCATGAGGCTCTGTCTCAAAATAAAAAATAAAAAGGGTTGGGTATGTGGCTCAGTGGTTATGTACCCCTGGGTCCAATCCCTGGTACCAAAAATACATAAATAAGTAGAAGCTTTTCTCTGAATTACTTTTTTTAAATACAAACATTATCACTATTTTGTTTTCTGCTGCTCAGATGTCCAGGTTATTTGATCTGACTTTTTCATACAAAAAAATATCAATAATGTACATGATCTTATCATGGACATTCTTTGGTTTGTGACCAAATGATAATGATGATGATGATGATAACAACAACAACTATACAATCTGTTTTAAGCAAGAGTATTTATTTACTCAGATAAATAAGAAGTCCAAGGAGTTGGTTTTGCTTTCAGTGTGTTTGATGGAGACAGTCCAACAATGTTATAGGGACCTTTCTCTTTCTCCATGTGCTTCTTCATTCCCAAACTGACTCTCCCCTTATGGTTCCAATATGGCTGCTGCAACTCAAGGAACCTCTGGGGTATAAGAATAGCAGAAAAGAATTTCCCTTTATTTAGTTTAGGCAAAAATCCTGAACCAAATGTGCACTGTCTCATTGTTGACCCAATCACACTGACTAGGGCAAGGGAAGACAAAGATAGATTTGGATGTAGGTCATGTGATATTATTTAAAATAACAAGAAGGTTGGGGACTTAGCTTAGTGGTACAGCACTTGCCTAGCATGCTGGAGGCCCTAAGTTTCAATTATGATATTCCTGCCAAAAATGTATAGCCTGAATCCAAGCATTAGGAAACACAAGACAAACCCAAGGTAAAGGGCATTCTGCAAAGCAACTGGCTATTTTCTTCCAAAATATAAAGATTACAAGGCAGACTGTTCAGATTTTAAAAGACTAAGAGATATCACAGCTGGATTCAGCATTGAAAAAATAAATGCTGTAAAGGATATTATTGAGTGATTGGTGATATTTGAATGAGGATTATTATTAGATAATAATAATATACTGGCAATGTTGAAGTTCCTGATTTTTTAAAAAATTTTTTTTTAGTATTTAGTTTTTTAGTTTTCAGCAGACACAACATCTTTGTTTGTATGTGGTGCTGAGGATCAAACCCGGGCCGCACGCATGCCAGGCGAGTGCGCTACCGCTTGAGCCACATCCCTAGCCCTGAAGTTCCTGATTTTAATCACTGCACTGTGATTATGTAAGTGAATGTGATGCCCTTGGGAGACACAAGTTGAAGTACAGGAATGAAGGGTCATTTATGTGCAACTTACTCTCAGTTCAGCAAAATAACAACTCTGTGTGTATGTGTGTGTGTGTGTGTGTGTGTGTGTGTTTGTGTGTGTATGTATGTAGGTGGAGGGAAAGAAAGTAAATGTAACAAAATACTAATAGTTTATGAATCCAGGTGGAGAGTACATGAGAGATTTTTGTATTGTTCTTATAAGTATTTTGTAGGTTTAAAATTATTTCTAAATAAAAAGCTTAAAAAATAAGAATCAGAATGTATCAGATCAGCATTCATAGAAAGTGGCTTTTTTAAAAAAGAGAGTAATGTATAAGTACTACTCAATGAGTCCAACTCTATGGAAGTCAGATCTGTGGTCAACATGATAATGGATTTCACTTATCACAAAATTAAAATATCTTCTGCCCTAATTTTGAAGAAATAAAACTCTAGCAAAGTGAACTAGGCTACTGATAAAATATTTACTCTCAGTGAGTTATGGTTGCATGATCCTGTAATCCCAGCTACTGCAGAGGCTAAGGCAAATTGAAGACAAGCCTGGACAACTTAGAAAAACTCTGTCTCAAAAAGAAAAGGATTCGGGTCGGGGAGTAACTCAGTAGAATGTCCCTGGGTTCAATTCCCAGCATTTGTCCCCCAACACACACAATTTATATTTAGAATGATTCATTAAAGCACTAATAGAAAACCACACCATAGATACAGTAATACTAACAACTCAAGACAGTTTAGGCTGAAAACCAGGTGGATGGCCCTCAGCAACATGGCTTGGGGCCCAGTAAGGAAGCTGAATCCCAGGGGTTGTGTGAATAGTCCTCAGAATGACATGACATAAATAGTAATGGCTGGGAGGAGGGATGTAGCTCAGTGGTAGAGCACTTGTCTAGAATGCTGGAGGCCTTAGGTTCCATTCTTAGCTCCAAAAAATAAAAAACACTAAATGCTGAAGCTGTTCTGGGGTCCCAGGAGCATGTTTGGTACTTGTATCAGTTAGGGAACAGAGCCAATAGTGCATACGCATACACACTCACACACATAAGATGGAGGGTGGTGGTGATTTAAGGAATTGGCTCCCACAACCTCTGGCTAATCTTAAGTCTATGGGTCAGATCTATAGGCCAGAACCTGGATCCGTTTTTCTGTTATACTCTTAGATTCGAATTCCTTTTTCTCAGGGAAACAGTTTTGCTCTTAAGGCCTTCGCTGATTGGATGCCGCCTGCCCACAAAGACAACCTTTTTTACTCCAAGTCAACTGACTATAAATGTTAATGACACAACATACCTTCACAACAATATCTAGACTGTTTGATTAAGTTACTGGGCATGGGGTCTAATCAAGTCTCCACATAAAATGAACTACCACTGTTTGAAGTTTATTTCCCATTTCCTCCTATAAGCACCTGGATTCTGTCAGGCATTTGTCTTTCTGGATATGGGCACCAGTCCAAGTCAGGCCAAGCCTAGCCCACTCTCACCCAAGGCCATGAAATGTCCTAAGGAGAGAAATTAAATGTTGGATCATGGAGCAGAGAGCTAGAAGATGCTTTAGTTCTGAACCTGTGACCTCAGAGCCACTATACCAGGCCTGAATGCTACTTCTAGACCTCTTTATCTGGGAGAGGAATATGCTTCTGTGAAATTTCAGTCACTTTTTTTTTGAGGGGGGTACTGGGGTTTAAACTCAGGGGTACTTGACCACTGCCATGTCCCCAGCCCTATTTTGTATTTTATTTAGAGACAGGGTCCCACTGAGTTGCTTATACCTCTCAGTTGCTGAGGGAGGCTTTCAACTCCTCCTGCCTCAGCCTCCCAAGCCACTGGGATTACAGGCATGTGCCAATGCCCAGCTCAGTCACTGGGTTTTAAGGTGCATTCTGTCATATGCAGCTGAGTCCAATTCTATGTAATACAAAATATCTAAGAAAAGATGATAAACAAAGGACTAAATGATGAAACATTTTTTAAAAAAGCATAATTCAAAGAGGAAAATAGATAAAATTAAGACTTCAATGAAATTATCTTTTGAAAAGAACAAATCATTTCAAAAGAAAAAATATGAGAAAAATATATATTTCTTAAATTTAGGAGACAAATGTTTTATTAGAGAGGGTTCTCCACAGAGAAAAAACCAATAGGGGATATATATATATATATATATATATATATATAGAGAGAGAGAGAGAGAGAGAGAGAGAGAGAGATATGACATCAGCAGTATGATTCTCAGTTCAAGTCCAAAGGCCTGAGAGCCCACAGAGTCACTGATATAAGTCCTAGAGTTCAAATGCCAGAGAAGCCCAGAACTTTAGCTGTTTGGACAGTGCTCACCTACACTGGGTGGAAATCGAATCTTCCTTATTCAGTCTACCAATTGAAATTCCATTCTCTTCCAGGAACACCCTCTCAGACAGACTCAGAAACAATACTTTATCAGTTATCTGGATATCCCTCAATCCAGTCACAATAACATCTAAAATTAACCATCACAAATGTTCACATTATCAGATAAACATCTTATAAACCTACAATAAATTTTAAGTTTGGCACTGATGCTAGAATAGCTAGCTAAATCAATGGAATTGATGGGGGAAATAGATTAAAACATTAATCATTGTATATATATATAATAAAAATAGTATTTAATAGTATATATATAATAAAAATAGTGTAGCTCATTGGCAGAGCGCTTGCCTAGCATGTATGTGCAAGGCCCTGAGTTCAATCAGTCCCCAGTACTACAAAAACAAAAAAGTACTTCAAATGAGTGTTGAAAAAAAAATAAATTATTCAATAAATGGAACATAAATACCACTTAAGTGAATAAATGATAATTAGTTTAACATTTTTAATAGATATTTTTACAATATACATCAAAAGAAATTCCAGTCGAATATGGTGGTAAACATCTGTAATCCCAGCAATTTGGGATTGGGAGGCTGAAGCAGGAGGATTGCAAGTTCAAGGCCAGCCTAAACAACTTAGCAAGGCCCTAACAATTTAAAGAGAACCGTCTTAAAATAAAAAATGATAAGGGCTGGTGATGTGATTTAGGGGTAAAGTACTCTTAGGTTTAATCCCCAGTACAAAAAATAATAATAATAATAAGAAGAAGAAACAAATTCCAGATTATATTAAAGATGTTTAATGTAAAAAAAAAAAAGAATTGTAATGTAATCTAGAAAAATGTAAAGAGTATCTTTCCTAATCTTGAAATGAGAAGGGTTTTTTACACAGACACCAAGTCTGAGAACTACATAATACTGTTTCAAGGGAGGCCAAAAAGGCATGCCTCTGTACATAGCCCCTGCTGAGACTGGCTGCGTAGTCTCCAAAGGTCAAGGAGGCAGCCCTGAACTACCAAGGGGTGGGATGGTTCCAAGATTACTAAGGAGGGCTGGGGATGGAACTCAGTGAGAGAGTGCTTACCTAGCATATGCAAGGTCAATACCCAGCACCTGAAAATAAATAATTAAATAAATAAAGGTCCTAAGGAGCAACTCTATCCTGATGGGAGCACCTGGCCACTTTGGGAAAGTTAGATCTAACTTTTTCAAGCCTCAGTTTCTTCAGCTGCAAAACTGAGTTCCAATGCATTATACACAACCAAAGGCATATTTATAAAATTGCCTTTCAACATTTTCTATCCACAAATCTCACCATTCTTGATTGATGTATCGAATGACTTTATATTATCTTCACTTCACCATGAAAAACAAGTTTCTGAAAATGGGAGCAAAAGTGTCATAATCTGCTCAGGTTTAGATGTGAGGTGTCCCCCAAAAGCTCATGTGAGACAATGTAAGAATAGAAGTGAAATAATCAGATTATGAGAATTGTAATCTAACCATTGATAGGAATCAACTGGGTGGTAATTGTAGGCAGGTAGGGGGTGGCTGGAGAAAGCAGGTCACTGGGGGCATGCCTTGGGGTTTATATTTTGTCTTTGGTGTGCGGAGCTCTCCCTCTGCTTCTTAGTAGCCATGTCCTGAGCTACTTTCCTCTACTATACTTTTCTGCCTTAGTGTTCGGCCTCACTTTGGGCCTGAAGCAAAGGAGCCATCTGTCTGTGGACTGAGATTTCTGAAACTATGAGCACTGAATAAACTTTTCCTCCTCTAAAACTGTTCTTGTCATGTGTTTTGGTTATGGCAGCAGAAAAGCTGACTAAAACAGAATCTTTTCTGGACTGGGGATGTGACTCAGGGGTGTTATTTTTGCCTAGCAAGTGTAAGGCCCTGGGTTCAATTCCCACTACTACACACACAAAATAGAATCTTTCCTAAAGACAGGTATTATTGGAAGGAGGGGATTGAGTTAGAGCTGTATACTTAAAAAAACAGAGTATTCCAGAAATGAAATCAGAAAGAAAGATCAGAATATGATCTTGGAATACAAATTGGTGTTGCTGTTTTACCATGTTCAGCCCCTCTCCCCTAGTCTGCCCTGCCTAGCCCTAGCCCTAGTGTTTTATTTACCTGGGCTTTGTGTCTCCTTTCTCGTTCTCTCTCTGTCCCTCCCTTCTTGTTTGTAGTTTATTCTTTTATATACTTATTTTTTTTGTCTTTTAAATTTTATTCTTTAATATTTTTTTCTTAAAAAATTACAGATTCACCTGAAGTTGCAAAGACAATTTCTACTCTGACATGATTATAATAATATATCAAAATCAGAATTTTATATTGGTATATCATCTGTGTATATGTCATTTTATTACTGCGAGTAGATTTGTATAATCACTGCCTCAATCAAGATAGAGAACTGGGATTAGGGTTTGGCTCAGTAGTAATAGGAAGCATGAGACTCAGATTCAATCCAGACAAGTCATCCAAATAAGTAAGTAAGTAAATAAATAAGTTCTTTATTAAGGAAATAGTATTTATCAATATATGTAATAATCTTTAAATTATTATCACCTTAGTGGATAGTACAGTATATCCTTTAAGTTGGCATTTCAATTATTACTAATAAGGTTGAGTATTTCCTATAAGCTAATTGGAAATTTACTCTCTTTTTTATAGGTTCATTAAATTTATTTTAAAAGTCAGAATGTTTCTTACCAAAGAGCATTATATTCTGCACACTGCTTTGAACAGATGCCAGGGACAGGTAGACTATTGTAACTTTCCTTCCTGTCCCATCCCCTCAAAAGTATACAGAGACCACAAAGTAAGGTGCTCACAATAATTATGGGGTAGGGGTTGGAGGTTAAATCACCAACAATGAACAAAAATTTAAATTCACTCTCTCTGCTGCTGTTTCAAAGTTAAGTTTTTGCCTGCCTTTCCCTCCACCAACCATATTTAGAAGGAACTAAAACATTGTATCTGGTGAACAGCAGAGATTTCACTGCACCTCAAATGCAGAGAGCCTGTGAATCATAGGACTACTGCTTTTTTAAACAAAAGTAGGTTTTTAAAAAGATTGTAGGATTCCTTCAGTTCGTCACTAGTCTTAGAAAAACGTTCCAGAATACTGCTTCTCTCGCTCTCTCTCTGTCACACACACACACACACACACACACACACACAATTATCCTGCATTAGAATCCTTCAACATTTGCTTACTGATTCACACTATTCTGCAGAAAATATGATACATTCTGTATGGGTCTTGTGTTCCTAAAATGGTAATGCTCCCATCTTCAGATCCTTTTAAAGTTTTATCAATTTTGATTGATGTTCCTAATTCATGGTGGATTTGTTTAATACAATGATCACCTTTGCCAATAATAGGTCTAGCCAAATCTCTGGTGATAGTTATTTATGTTGTAATAAATAAGATCACCATATAAACCAGGCATAGTGGCAATTGCCTGTAAACCCAGCAACTCTGGAATCTGAGACAGGAGGATCACAAATTCAAGTAACATAACAAGGGCATAAGTAATTCAGTGAGACCCTGTCTCAAAAATAAAAAGGGCTGGGAACTAGTTTAGCAATAAAGCACCCCTGGGTTCAATCCCCAGTATCTCTCCCACATAAAACATGATTCCCTGCATAAGAACTATTGCAGAGTTCCAAGTTCATCTGCCCTGAAAACTATGCCATCATAGCAGTCTCCAAGACTTCCTCCCTGTCATAGGTCATTAGGTCTCCCTTTCTAAGAGCTTGGGAGAGGAAGATTCCAACACCAGCTACCACCCAGACCACCTCCACCAGAAGGAGGAGGTGGTGATCTTGATGAGGGTTCATATCATATTCTCTTCTAGAATGAGGATTGGGCCACCCACCCTGACCAGGGACCATTCTGTCAAAACTACCTCTTTCCATATGGGAAATCCCACAGGACATCCAGAGTGGTGACCAAAACTTACTGTAAAAACACCAGAATCATAAAAATTGAGATTATAAGGCTGAGCATATTCTTTGATGGGAGATTCAGATATAAGATTAAGGACGATTTTTATGTGTTATATCAGGCTTTCCTCCAATAGAACAACTCTGTCAGTGGAATGAAGACAGAATTGCTGGAAAAACTTGATTTTTGTCTTAGTGTTCCCTCAGAGTTCTTTTAGACCTTTGACCCCAAAATTCCTCCTCCCAGACTGAAGAATCACTGTCTCAACTTGTAGTCAAAGGTAATTTAAACATTGCATAGCAGATTCGAACGGTAAATTGCAGTGGGTGATGGCAACTGCAGGCCCTCTTCCAAGGAAGAGATAATTTTCTTCCAAATTTCTCCAGTTATTTCAATATCAGCACTGATATTCAATATATGTGTGGGGCCACTGCTGTCTAGGATTGAAACAATGGTATTTTAGTCTAATATATTATTTTAGCTTTAATAGCATCACCTTCTTTTCCAATTGCTGCCCAGTGTTCTTGCTCTGAAGCAGAATGCATAATTCAACCATTTCATCTCTCTTTTTAGACCTTTTAAATGCTTGTTCCTCTTTTCTATCTTCTACAGGGCAATTACCAAATTTGCCATTGGTTTCAAGGTTGGGGAAGATTTCATCTGGTCATTCAGTTTCCATTTTCTTGTATTAAATGGACACACCAATCTATAGGCTACAAGTAAGTTGGAGGCAGGCAAGACATTGCTGGTCTCTTTCTCCTTTGGCTATGGATAAGTAGGGGTTTGGGATATTAATCAGAATTAATCTATGTAGAAAATATTTTCTCTCAGCCTATTATGATGTAATTTATTCACTAAAATTATACATAATTCTGTTCAGCATTTCCACTGTCTTTTAATTTTGTTTCATGTTTAAGAAAGGATGGTTCCTTTATATACTACCCTGAGCCTTATGTCTGCCCCAGGTCTCTATCATCTCTATCTTCTGGCCTTCCATGCTACTTAACTTAATCCTGTACCTGACTCCCAGCTCAGACTCCTTCACTTTAAAGGCATTGCTCATATACCCTAGACTTGGTGCTGGCTCCTCTGTGTACATTACTGTATTTTCCTTTTTTATAATTAATTAGTTTTTTGATAGTGGGCATTTAATCCAGGGGTGTTTTACCACTGAGCCACATCCTCAGCCATTTTTTTTGGGGGACAGGGTCTCACTAAGTTGCCAAAGGCTCGCTAAGTGGCTGAGACTGGCCTCAAACTTGTGATCCTCAAGTCTCAGCTTCCCAAGTTGCTGGGATTATAGACATGTGCCAATACACCCTGCTACATTACTGTATTTTTCTAAATGAAATTAAATCTGAACCTGGATCTCACCATAGCCATGTACCAAATAAATGATGTTTCAGTCAATGATAAGACATACGACTGTGGTCCCATAAAATTGTAATACAGCTGAAAAGTTTTTTCTTTTTGCAATTTTATAGAACAAAGCATTATTCTCATGTATATGGGAATACTAGTAGAAATAAATCTACCTTTCTGCCATTTATATAAAAGTATAGTACAAGCCAGGCATGGTGTAATGCATCTGTAATCCCAACTAGCTGGGAGGCTGAGGAAGGACTGTAAATTTTAGGCCAGCCTGGGAAATTCCATGAGTCCCTATCTCAAAATAAAATAAACAGGGTTGGTGGTATAGCTCAGTGGTAGAGCACTTGTCCAGCATGCGAGAGACCCTGGGTTTAATCCCCAGCACACCACAGGAAAAGAAACAGTACATAAATTGTATTCAGCACATACTTGATAATGACAATAAATTATTAAATTTATGTACTTACTGTCCTGTTATGGTTTGGAATAAGATGTCCTCCCCAAAAGCTTATGTGTGAGACATTATAGGAATGTTCAGAGGTGAAATTATTAGATTAAGAGAGCTGTAATCTAATCAGTGGACTAATCCATTTGAAGTATTTGATGGGCGATTAACTGTAGGAGTGTAGGGTATAGTATGTAGGAGGAAATAGATCACTGGGGGCATACATTTGTGGTTTATATATTGTCTTTGGTAAGAAGAGCTCCCTCCATCCCTGCTCTCTCCCTGACTATCTGTTTCTTGGCTATCATGAACTGAGCAGCTTTCTTCTGTCCCACCTTTCTGTCATGATGTTTTGCCTTACCTCAGGCCCAGAAATATAGAGTCGGCCGATCATTGACTGAATCTCTAAATCCTTGAGCCAAAATAAACTTTCCCTCCTGTAAGTTGTTATTATTGGGTCTTTTTGTCACAGTGACACAATGCTGACTAAAATATGTACTTCTTTTCTTTTTTTGGAACTACTGAGGATCGAACCGAAGGGTGCTCTACCACTGAGCTACATCCTCAGACACTTTAATTTTATTTTGGGACAGGTTCTCACTTAGTTGCTTAGACTGGCCTTGAACATGGGATCCTCTTGTTTTAGTCTCCCAAGTCCCTGGGATTACAGATGTGCATTGAGGCACCTGTCTTCCTATAGCTCTTGACTTCATATAGGCCATAACAAGGAGTGACTGACCTACGCCATATAGGTTTGGTTAAATGCACCCTATGCTATTCAAGAAATGATGAAACTGCCTAATGATTCGTTTCTTATAACCTGCCCTGTTCTTAAACATACAAGACTGTATCAGGTATTCCTACCAGACTGGTGCTTCTGGAGGGAAAGACTTCCTTGTATATGGAGAGAGTGGGGGGAGGGGTGTCTCAGCTTCTTGAGTACATTACAGACTTCTGAACCTTCCTAGTCTTGGAGAGTCTTCCTAAACCTTCCTCCCTTTATCTTGACACTTTTCCCACCTTTTCCCTTTGAAGTCAGTACATATAATATCTCCTCCATTGGTACTCAAAACACCAACATTTTTTTTCTGGTATTGGGGAATGAACCCACAGAGCATGTAACCCCTGAGCTACCTTACCAGTCCTCTTTATTTTTATTTATTTATTTTTGAGACAGTTCTCATTCCCAATGTATTCCTTGCTGAAGTGGCCCAATTGGATGCTAAAACCAATCACATTTCCTTATTGCCAACACTGCTCATGAACATCCCTTTCAACCATAGCATGATTTGTATCAAGAAATGCCTGCCTCGCTATAATCTTGATCAATCTTATAAATCAAATAAACTCTTATAAGAATGTCCACATATAAGTGTGAATATGGCATCTATGGTAATGCTGCTGTTTGTATTAAGTTGTAAAACAGAGTCCTTATTGGGCTCACAAAGCTTCAAGGCAAATTGGTAGGTGTTCTCCTGATTTCTTATCACCTTTCAACCAGATAGTTTCCCTGGAGCCCTTTCTTTTTAGAAATTCTAGAGGTATTCCTGACAATATGAAACAACATAGAAGAAGGGCCTTTTAGTCAAACTATTGCCACCTTTAATGCCTAATTCCCTTGGGAAGTGCTAGAACTGGCAAAGGCCTGCTTTGACTAGATTCTCCCAATCTAGGCAGAGGCTCGAGGTGCCACAGAAACCTTTGGAAGCCTCTCCCTCCACCACCACTCTGGGAAGTTGTCTGCCTAGCCCAATGACACACAGCCTCAATTCTTGGTCCCCTATGCCAGGAAGAAACACATGCTGACCAGTGCAGGTCCAGGCAGTGGGGGCATAGAAGGCTGTTACATTATGGGTCTAATCAGTCAGCAAGCAATTTCCCCCCAGTACTAGGGATCAAATAAATCCAGGTGGCTGTTTGCCTCTTTTTCTTTCTTTCCTCCTTTCCTTCTTGGCAGTTCTCACTATGTTGCTAAGAGTGGTCTTGAACTTTGTGATCCTTCCACATCTGTCTCCTGTGTCTCTGGGTTTACAGGTGTTTGTCACCACACCCATTCTGGGAGCAATTTCTTAAATCCACATTATCCATGTGAGAAGGAATTGTGGCTGAGGGCTGTTAAGGAGCAGCTATGTAGCAGAATGCAGGGTAAGGTTGCACCTCAAAACCTGCCTCTACTGGGCTCAGGAGATCCAGGGTCATTTGAAACAAAGGGACACTTGAGACCCCATAGTACCACCAACCTGAACATAACCCACTTCCTCATCAACTTTCTTGTGATTGCAGAGCTGGAGGCTGATGGTAGAGGTGAGCCCAGAGAAGAGAGACCCTAGCATGCCTGTCAGCAGCATTGTACAATCCTTAGAACACTAGGGGCACTATTCTCAGACTCCAATGAGAATGGTCCCCCTTAGAATAAAGCTGCTATATGTGGTCCTGCTTGTGCCACCCTGGGAGGTCCCCACAACACATAGTAAGAGGTTTGGATGTTATGCTGGTCCAAACATTTTAAAACTATGTAGCTTTCAGATGTATTTTTAAGCCAGCATAGTGTCTTAAGCAGTTTTGAATTTAAATAATTTCATGAAGAAATTGCTCTTCCATGATACCTTAATTACCTCCCCCAACAGCTGCACCTATCACTTGCCCTGGAGGCAAATGCATTTGTGTCCCTGGATGATTTGGGAGTGGATTTCTCATCTTCTTCAAGGTATGATGATTTCAGGGACTCAGTCTCCCAAGGAAAGGCTGTCATCCTGGTCCTTACCTGATCTTCAGACACAGAACTACAGGATCAGCCTTCCTGTCCTCATTTTTGATCTGTACTTTCTGGGTTAACCCTGTTTTAAAGATGCCTTCACCTTCAATGTCCCAGTATACCATCTTTATGATTCAGCTCTCCCTTTCTAAAGAACCACTGGATGTTTTAGAAGGAGAATAGACAGCTTCTCTTTATGCAATGTTGATAGACCAAGAAACTTAAACCATGGTGGCTGGCAGCCCCAGGATGCAGGTCCTCCTTACTGTACCAATGTCTTTAGACATTTGAAAGGAGGGGAGGACCGCCATCTGGTGGCCATTTCTGGAATGGCAGCACATAACTGGAACACATTTTGTTATATTGTTGTTCTATGATCTTGAACAAAGCAGAAAAAAATTTATAGAGTTGTACAGTACTTAAGAGCCACACCAGCCCAGAAACAACAATAGCAAAATACCAAAAGAAGTTCTTTAGGGAGATGGGAAATGATATAAATAAAAACTCAGGTCCACATAAAGAAAGAATAAACAATAAGGAATAAAAAACGGTAAAATAAAATTCTTATTTTCTTTATTCTTTTTCTAGTTGTAGACGGGCAGCATGCCTTTATTTTTTTATGTGTGCTAAGGATCGAACCCAGTGCCTCACACATGCCAGGTAAGTACTCTGCCACTGATCTACAGCCCCATCCCCTCTTTATTCTTAATTGATCTAATAGTTAACTGTTCAAAGTTAAAATAGCAACAGCATATGAATAAGTGAAATGGATTGACACCAATGTTATAAAAGAAATACCAAGAGTCCCATTGATTCATAAGAAGGTGATTATTTTTTAGAGTTTTGACTATAACATTCAGAATGGATTTAGAAGACCATTCAATTAGGTTGGGTCAGAATTTCCCTTTGGGAAGCAGGAACAAATGTTCTGAAGTAAGAGAGATAGAGATAGATTAGGGGTTGGGGTGGTGGTGGCAGAGATTGAGGGGAAACAGGAAGGAAAAAGAAAAACAAGAAAAAGATCTGAGAAAGGTCCCAAGCTACAGTAGAGGCCAGTGAGATGGAGCAGTTAGAGCAACCTTAAGAGGTTTTTATGATTGTCTGAGGGCAAAAAGGTTTTCCCCTTTCTTCCTGATGGAGTCTGGGGAGGGAAGAGCTTGTGGAGTTCCCTAGCATACAGCAGGGAGGCACTGGGTTCGATCCTCAGCACCATATAAAAGTAAAATAAAGATGTTGTGTCCACCGAATTAAAAAATTCTCTCTCTCTTTATAAAAAAATAAAATACAGTGAAAGGGCTGGGGCTATATAGCTTAGTTGGTAGAGTGCTTGCCTTGCATACATAAGGCCCTGGGTTGGATCCCCAGCACCAAAAAAAAAAAAAAAAAAAAGTGAAGGGCTGAGGTGGTAGAGCGCAGAGGGAGAGTGCTTGCCTAAAAATAAATAGAAAAAGAAGTATTATGTCCATATACAATTAAAAATTTTTTTAAAAATTAAAAATACAGTGAAAAATGCCAGGTGTGATGGTGTACTTGCGTAATCCCAGCCACTTAGAAGGCTGAGGCAGGAGCTCAGCAACTTTGTGAGGTCCTGTATCAAAATAAAAACTAGAAAGGGCCAAGGATGCAGCTCAGTGGTAAAGTGCCCCTGAGTTCAATTCACAGTACAAAAAGAAGAAAAAAAAAAAAAAAAAAGGCAATATTGGAATCAAACACTCCATGCCTCAGGTATGTAATAAATTTTGTGTTATTTTTTCCTGTTTTTTTTTTAAAAAATATATATTATAAAATTCTATTTACTTGAGGTAAGTAGACTAGGCACATTCATAGAATACAAATTATAGTGGTAATTGCTAGGAGCTAGTCATACAGCAGCACCCTAGTTGGATGTGGTGGGGATATAGCTAGAGGTAGAATGTGGAATTATTGTTTAATGTGTACAGAGTTTCATTTGGAGAAAATGAAAGAATTCTGGAGATGGATAGTGATATGGTTGCATAAGAATGTGAATCTATTTAGTGCTTCTGAACTATACCCTTAGAAGTGGTTAAAATGGTAAATTTTATATTAGGCATCTTTACCACAATTTTTAAAATTATTACCAATTTTTTTGAAATGAGTTAAGTATAAGCAAAACAAATGCAGTTCTATAAATTCAAGCAAAATATTTCATAAATTTAATAAAATATTCAAATATTAAAACCATTTAAATCCAGCCATAGAGATCAAATAGCCTTTGGTTACACGGGCAGTCCAGCAGACTGAAGGTTGCAGACCGAGGGGCAGGTAGGAGAAAACTAGCAGAAGTGCAGACCTATTCCTGAACTCACAATGCTTTGGTGGTGCACACCTGCAATCCCAGTTACTCAGGAGGTTAAGACAGGAGGATTGCAAGTTCAAAGCCAGACTCAGCAACTTAGTGAGGCCCTAAGTGAGACCCTGACTCTAAATAAAATACAAAAAAGGGCTAGAGATGTAGCTCAGGGGTTAAGTGGCCCTGGGTTCAATCCCTGGTACCAACAAAAAACCCAAAACAACATTTTAAAGATAATTGGAGGTATATAATAAAAAATGTAGTCTGGGAAAAATAAAAAAGATAACTGGGGGCAGTAGTTTGATGGTAGCATGTGGGAGACCCTAGTTTAACCCACAGAACCAAAAATAAATAAAGATGTGTGGAATTTCACAACAAAATTTCATGTGCCTCTTCTCACCACAAAAACAATCCCAGGTTCCAATATTGGTTGAGGCAGAGGGTCTTGGTATATGTGGACCATCCCTCAGTCCTTACAACCTCACCTCCATCATACCCACACTTCCACTGCCATTATCTCACTCCAAGTGGCTACAATCATTTGTTTTACTTCTGTGGTCCTTAAGAACACTTGCATCCTTAACTTAAGGGTTTCCAGAGAAGCAGGAAGATGCCTCCTCAACCTTCCTCTTTGGAGAAAGACAAGATCACCTACTGGCTTTCTTTCGCCTTTTAAAATCCTGCAATTCTTGGCTAAATTTAAAATGTGAATCATAAAAGAAAAGCATGGCGGGGGGAGGGGGGGCAGGGGACAAAAATCCCTCTCTGGAAGAAAAATTTATCTAGATTTAGAAACTGCTAGGAGCTGGATTCCTGGAGCCGCCAGGGCCTGGAACTTCTTAGGAAGAAGGCCAACTATGAGGATTTAAAGATTTAAGAGGTACTTAGGAACCTATAGTGGTAGAGACATGATGGGTGTGGGGACCCGCCTTTGTGGTGGCCAACTGGCTGTTATACTTTGGTTTCAGTTTTAAGCATGGAAGGGGACTTTCCCTACTGGAGCAGGAAGAAGAGCTGAGAACTGGTACAGCCCTGAGCAAGGAACAAATTTAACCCCCAATAGCTACAGTGGTGAGCAACACAGGTGGAGACACTGGAGTGTTTCAGTTATCAGCAGAGAGAACCAACCAGGTCCTGTGTCTCAGGTTCTGAGACACAGGACCTATCCTGGACCAAAATCTAGTCTGTGAAAGATCAAAGCTTTAATGGGGGAATAGCAAGGGAATGAGAGTTTATGATAGGTTAAGCATCTCTCAATAACAACAAAATTTCATGCCAAAGATGCTCAGCCAGGCAGAGGCACACACCTGTAATCCCAGCGACGTGCCAAAAGGACCACAAGTTGTAGTTCTGCCTGGGAAATTTAGGGAGACCCTGTCTCAGAGTTTTATAAAAAGGAACTGAAGGTATAGCTCAGAGCTAAATCTCTAGTACCACCTAAAAAACAGTTATTTCCTACATGTGCAAGGAAACAGTTTTAAAAGACAAAATAGTGGTACACTTTTATTAGTTATTGCCAAATTGTCTTTCATAAAGTTTATGCCACCATGAACATTAAACCCTCCCATTTACAATGTAGTAGGGTGCTCCTGGTGTGAAGAAAGAGTATTTCAACCCCTGTGTGCTGGCTGGGAAACTGCTTTTCAGAGGCTTCTAGGGAATAGAGCAGTGCTGAGTACACAGCTGAGCAAGCTTCTAGTGCAAAGGGGAATTCTTTCCTGCCAAAGCTTTACCTCTACATCTTTGTTTTTTGTTTGTTTGGTACCAGGGATTGAACCCAGGGGTGCTTTACCAATGAGCAATATCCCCAGTCCTTTTTATTTTGATACAGGGTCTCAAACTTCTGAACTTCTGAGACTGGGCTTGAACTTGCAATCCTCCTGCCTCAGCCTCCTGAATCAACAGGATTACAAGTATGTGCCACCATGCTGGGCTCCTATATCTTTGCTACTTGAAGTCATCAAATTTTCAGTGAGTCTGTGAGCTTCTAGAGAACTAACACTGGGCCTTTATGTGTGTTAGATGAGGTAACAAATTAATAAATTAGGCTTCTAGGTTTTATTAAGAAAAATAATTGAAAACTATTAAGGACTAAAGCTATAATTAAGAGATTTATTGACTCTACAACCTTCCCATATTTGAGATTTTTTCCCCCTCACCTGCATTTCCCCAGAGATTAGCTATTAAATAGCTAACAGAGCTGGGAGCAGTGACACATGCATATAATTCCAGCTTCTCAGGAGATTGAGACAGGAGGGTGCGAGTTCAAGGCCAGCATGGAAAACTTAGAAAAACTTCTCAAAATTTATAAAAAGGGCGGGAGAAGTAGAACAGAAGTTGAACACTAGAGGGTTCAATCCCCAGTACTGGGTTGGGGTGGGTGGGGTGGAGAGAAACAAAAAGGGCCTGTGCCTTGAAGGCATGTAGATAGTCTTGACTCAGCCAGCAGGACAGGATTAGTCCTTTGGTTCCACACAGAAAAAGCAAGGATATCACTTCTGTCTTAGAATCCGGAGTTATGACTCAGTGGTACCATATTTTCAGGCAATATAGAAGTATCTAAGAGAGCCAGGCAAGGTGGTGCAGGCCTGTAATCCCAGCATTTGGGGAGGCTGAGACAGGAGGACCAAAAGTTTGAGGCCAGCCTAGGCAATTTAGTAAGACCATCTCAAAATAAAATAAATTTGATGACTTCAAGTAGCAAAGGTATAGGAGCCCAGCATGGTGGCACATACTTGTAGTCCTGTCATTGTGCTGGCAGTATTTGAGCTCCACCTCCTGGGAGGGGAGGATTTTAGCAAGTTAGTCAATATCTGTGGTTTATCCACCCCTCAGCCCCACCCAGGCCTGCAGCAGTCCCTGATCTAGAGATCATTCAGAGGCCAACAAACAATCCTACCAGCCACATCAGAGCAACTCTCTGGACTGTTGCAGGCACAGATAGATAAAAGGCTTACTCTTTTTGGCTTGATTTAAGCATAAAAGGAACAGTCTATGGCAACTGCAGCCTCCTCACCCACCTTGCACTGCATGAGAAGAACCTCCTGAGAATAAAGTTGAGAGATAAGAAGTGACCATGAGTCATCAGGAGTAAAAATCAGGGCCTGACAGCATTTATATCCCTAAATATAATGTACCACCTAAAAAAAAGTTATTTCCTTCATGTGCAAGGAAACAGTTTTATTTTTTATTTTTTTAAAGAGAGAGTGAGAGAGAGGGGGACAGAGAGACAGAGAGAATTTTAACATTTATTTATTTTTTTCTTAGTTCTCGGCGGACACAACATCTTCGTTTGTATGTGGTGCTGAGGATCGAACCCACACCCATGCTAGGTGAGCGCGCTACCGCTTGAGCCACATCCCCAGCCCCAAGGAAACAGTTTTAAAAGACAAAATAGTGGCACACTTTTATTAGTACCACCTAAAAAAAAGTTATTTCCTACATGTGCAAGCATGCCTTAAGTTAAGTCTATTCTCTGGAATTTTCAGTTTGGTGAGCCAATAAATTCCCTTTTGGGTTATACCTGTGCATTCCAGGCTTTCAGTTATATGCATGAAAGAGCCTTGACCTATATTCTGTAGATCTTCTGAATATAGAAAATGCATCACATGAGAAACTTTGTTCACAAAGCTGCCTGAGATATGGGTAGAGGTAAGAGACCTTTTTTGAAAGATCCCTAGATAAGTGGACAAACCAAAGATACTAATTAGTGGAAGTTCAGATGGAGGCATTCTGCACAACACTGAAAACCACAAGACTGTAAACACATGGAAGAGAATTGGGAATTGGTTAGTAAAAGCCTGTAGGTATTTGGGGGTTGTCAGCTCAGACCAAGAGTGGAGATGAGGATGCCGATGCCAGTGAACCAGAAACAGTGACTATTGTTTTGTGTCACTACATGGTATCTGAAGGAAATAGTCTTTTTTCTCATATCTGTTCTGATCTGTCACCTGGTTTAATGGCACTACCACCTCCAGTGATAAATGTAAGCTCCTAAAACTCTGGGAATCTCAGGAATGAGGAAAGTGTCTTTCGCATGCAAATGAGATGACTGGTGGTTGGGGGTTCTTCGTAGTTTCAGGATGAGGCTAGCCACAAGCAAGAGCCAGCCTTGTCAGACTTGGAACTTTCTGCCCTATCTCCCAGCTTCCAAAAGGGGAAAAGGGCTAAAGGTTGAATTAATCATCAATAGCCAGTACTTTGATCAATCATGTCTACATACTGAAACCTCCATTAAAACCCATATATAATATCAGGGGTGCAGAGGTACCTGCCTATAATCCCAGCAATTCAGGAGGCTAACACAGGAGGATTGCAAGTTTGAGGGCAGCCTTCACAACTTGGTGAGACCCTGTCTCAAAAGAAAAAATAAAAAGGGCTGGGGATGTAGTACAGCAGTAGAACACCCCAGTAGAGGGTCTGGGGGAACTATATGATAAGGTTCAAAAGAGCTATTTGGTTGGTCTCAAAAGAAAAAATAAAAAGGGCTGGGGATGTAGTATAGCAGTAGAGCACCCCAGTAGAGGGTCTGGGGGAACTATATGATAAGGTTCAAAAGAGCTCTTTGGTTGGTGAACACACTGAAGTGCTAAGAAGGTGCTGTGCCTTGAAATGACAGAGAAGCCCTGAATGCCTAATACCTTGCCTTATGCATCTCTTCCACCTGGCTATTCCTGCATTATATCCTTATACATTTAAACTCATAAGTATGACTAAAATGTTTCCCTGAGTCTTGTAAGCCATTCCAGCACATTTTTGAATGTGAAGAAGGATGGTCAAGGGATCCCAGGAATTTATTTAGCTGGTTGGTCAGAAATATAGATGTCAACATGAGACTGGTCACCTGTGTCTGAAATGAAGGCTGTCTTGTGGGAATGAGCTTTTTAACTGGTGGGATCTGACTCTAACTCTAGGTAGAAAGTATCAGAATTAAACTGAATTATTGGATACTCACTCAGTTGGTGTCTGAGAACTGGGCAATTAGTCTGCAAATCCTATACACTCAGCATCTAAAGAATTATGAGTAAATGTCCCCTGCACCCAAACCAGAAAACCTGGGATCATTTTTAGACACACCCTGTCACCAGTCCTGCCCAATCTTTTGCCAAGCAATTCTAATTCAACCCCCAAAATCTCTCTCAAATTTTCATCTATTCTTTACTCATCCAGTCACAGTTATTTGCTACCTATCTTCTTGGTGTCAGACTTTCTCTGCTAGGTGTTGAAGACACAAAGAGCTGGGCATGGGCACATGGCCTGTAATCTCAGTGACTCAGGAGGCTGAGGCAGAAGGACTGCAAGTTCAAAGTCAGCCTCAACAACTTAGAGAAGCCCCTAAACAACTTAGATCCTCTTTTAAAATAAAAAATAAAAAGGGATAGGGAGTTGGGGAACAATTCTCAATACAAAACAAACAAATAACAATAACATCAACAAAAAGATTAGTGAAATCTGGCCCCTGCCCAGTGAAAAATCATATTATAATGGTAAAGAAACCAAAACACAATCCTAGAGCCATGGAATTGATTCAGAGACAGAGAAAGGCACAAAGCATTCTGGAGCCCAGAATACCAGTTCCTTACTCAGCTTGAGAATGACAGGGGAAATCTGAGAGGTCAGTGAGTTTTTCTAGGTGAGTGTCACACCTAATTTGTTTTGTGGCATTAGGGATTGAACCGTAGGCATCCCACAAGCCAGGCAAGACTGAGCTACCTCCCCAGGTAGTTTTTTAAAATATTTTTTTCATTGTAGATGGACACAACATCTTTATTTATCTATTTATTTATTTATTTTTATGTGGTGCTGAGGATCGAACCCAGGGCCTCATGCATGTGGGGCAAGTACTCTACCACTGAGCCACAACTCCAGCACCCCCACGTAGCTTTTTATTTTAATATTTTGTGTGCATGTGTGTGGTACTAGGAATTGAACTCAGAAGAACTTGACCATGAAGCCAGAATTAGACAGGCACTCGGTATAGATAATTTGAGTGAGTCCTGGAAGTTGGAGACTGCCCCCTGAGGGACTGAAAAGCCTCCAGAGCCCTTCCTCCACCCTTATCACCCTTACCAGCCCCTGCTCCAACTTGTTACTAAGGTAACCAGTCCCAGGAATTGTCCCTCCCTACAGGGAGTTATAAAGTTGTAAATTAATGTGTCCGGGGCTGCTCCATCTGGCCCTTCCCCCAACTTTTCACTTTTTGGCCATCCCACTGAGCATCTCCTGGGCCTAGTCACCTATGCAGGAAGGAGAGAGCAGGAGAACAAAGGAAGCCTAGGACATATAAAAAGGCAATACACCCTGGCTTCTTGGATACTAGGATACCAGCTATGGCCCCCTTCTCCCTCCTGGGAAAAGTCTGTTACCCCTTTTTACAGTAAATTCTGCTTTATATGCTTGCCTCTGCGTGCTTCTTTAATGTTATACTTCAAGATGTGAGGAAGCAGAACTCATCACTGGTAATCAGCAATATTGCCACTAAGCTACATACCCAATCCTTTTTAGCTTTTGAGACACCATCTAAATTGCCCAGGTTGACCTCAAACTTGTAATTCTCCTGCCTCAGCCTCCAAGTAGGTGGAATTACTATGGTGCGCCTCCATGCCCGGCTCACACATTAGTTTTAAAACTCAAAGAAAGAAGGAGAACTGACCATGCCAAGAGGAGGGGAGAGGACACAGGAAGCAGAAGGTGCAGCTTTGGACATGGCCCAGAAGTGAAGAAAGCAAAGTCTTGACTCCACCATAATGGAGCAGAAGGCCTAAACTTCTCACCTGGACAAGAAATCATTAACTGCTTTCCTCACACATTCTCCTCCCCTACCACCAGAAAAATCTCTCTAGAACTCAAATGTGACTTCCTTTCTCCCTTTCCAGAAACTCTGCTGGTTTACCTTCCTGATCTGTAACTGCTAGCCTTGTCTTTGTTCATCCCTTACTTCTGCCTGCTTGAATTTCCTGCCCTGCCTTGGGCAATATGGCAGGCTCCTACTCAGGCTTCAGAGTGACTTAGATGTGACTCAAATGTGACTTATTCTACCAAGACCCCTCCCACTGGCACTCACCTTCATGTGTATGGTGTGTATTTAACTATGTATAGTCTTCTTGCTATGGCTGTGAAAGTGCATGAGTCCTCTTCCTGCTTCAGGACCTGGCCTGGAGAGGGTTCTTGGCAAAGGAGAAATCTGGTAGGAGCAAATGCAGTTAATGACCAGGAAGTTGGAAGCTGCTGCACATTCCTGAGACCCTGCAGATCTAGAAAGATGCTTGACATGATAGCATTGCTGAGGCTGTCCCCAGGATCCCCAGAATCTGCCTCCAGATTCAGCTCCTGGTTCCCAGCTAAGGCATTGATCTGACTTCTCAATTAAATATCCCTTATTATGACCATGAATCTGTCTAAACCCCCATTTACAACTGGGCATGGTGGTGCATGCCTGTAATCCCAGTGGCTCAAGAGGCTGAGGCAGGAAGATTGCAAGTTCAAGGTCAGCATCAGTAATTTATCAAAACTAAGCAAATTAGCAAGACCCTGTTGGGGATGTGGCTCAGTGGTAAAGCGCCCCTGGGTCCCATTTCTGCCACCAAAAGATACAAAATTAAATAAATAAACTCCCATTTAAAGCCATAAGTAGCTGAGGTTATAGTCACTTTGTTAATGATGATTGGGAGTTATTTTAATTGTGAAGTTCTTAGATTTTATGTAAAACACAAGTTTATATACATAATGATTAAGGCTAAGAAAACTTTTTTTTTTTTAACTTTTAAAACAAATCCCAAGATGGGCATGGTGGCCCACACCTGTAATCCCAGCAGCTCAGGAGGCTGAGGTAGGAGGATCATAAGTTCAAAGCCAGCCACAGCAAAACTAGGCACTAAGCAACTCGGTGAGACCCTATCTCTAAATAAATAAAATATAAAATAGAGTAGGGGATGTGGCTCGGTGGTTGAGTGCCCCTGAGTTCAATCCCTCGTACCAAGACCAAACCAAACCAAACAAAAAAACATAAAAAACAAATCCTAGTTGCATTTTATTTAATTATATCAAAGGCAAGGCTCTCTCACAATATAATATTCAATAATAAGGTAAGGATGGGCTGGGATTGTGGCTCTTGCCTAGCATGTGCGAAGCCCTGGGTTCAATCCTCAGCACCACATAAAAATAAACAAAATAAAGATATTGTGTACAACTAAAAAATTTAAAAAAACAAAAAAAACAATAAGGTAAGGAAAAGTGTCTACCCGCCCTAATGTGGTCTGGCTACTGTTAAAAGTTGAGCATGTGTCTTTTCAGGCTCTTTCTGACCCATACAAATACAGGTATGTGGCTGGTCATAATAGCACATGTCTGTAGTACCAGCTATTCACAGGCTAAAGCAGGAAGATCTCAAGTTCAAGGCCAGCCTGTGCAACTTAGCAAAGTCCTGTCTTAAATAAAATTTAAAAAGGGCTGGGGATTTATCTCAGATACAAAGTGTCCCTGGATCCAGTTCCCAGTACTACAAACAAAGTGTGTATGTAGAATTTTGACCAAATATATATATATAAAATACATATATATGTATTAAATATATGTTAAATGTATATATATATATGTATGTGTGTGTATGTATTTATTTACTTATTTTCCTTTTGTGTTAGTAAATCCAGGGGCATGCTACCACTGAATAATATCCCTAGCTCTTTGTTTTTATTGTTTATTTATTTATTTTGGGGGAAGGAGTTATTGGGTATTTAATGAAGGGGAACTTCACCATGGTGCCACATCCCCAGTCCTTTTTTATTTTGAGACAGGGTCTCTCTCTTGCTAAATTGCTTAGGGCCTTGCTAAATTGCTGAGGCTGGTCTTGAACTTGTGATCCTCCTGCAGAAGCCTCCCAAACCAAGCCACCAGGATTACAGGACTGCAACACCACACTCTGCATCTTTTTGTTTTTATTTTGAGACAGATTCTCACTAAGTTGCCTGGGCTGGCCTCTATCTTGCAAATCTCCTGCCTTGGTCTCCTGAGTCACAAGGATTACAAGGGATGCACCATCATGCCCAGCTTATATAGTTTCTCTTTTAAAAAAATAAAAACTTGATGGACACTTTGTCAATATATATAATTCTATTTGATTTTTTTAAATAGTCATAGAGTGAAAGTTCATTACATTGGGTCTAGCAATTTATGGCCTACAGGCCTAATATGGTCTACTTCCTAAATAAAATTTTACAGAAACATAGCTATGATGCTTATTAATTTATATATTGTTTCTGTTTTAATACTACAACAGGAAAATTGAGACGCTGCATCAGAGATTCCGTAGCTCACACTTGACCCTTACAGAGAAAGTGTGTTGATCCCTGCAACATATAATTTTATCATACTTTATATAACCAGTTCCATGAGTTAAGTTGTTTCCATTGGTTCAGCATTATAAACAACCCCAAAATTAACACCTTTAACATTATACTAGCTGATGATCATCATGGGTAACAATGAGTGTGAACATTACTGACTATGAACCCAATGTGTTTATACAAAAAGATTTTCTTTAGAAAAGGCCTTTCAAGTTAACAGATAGTGTGGCTCAAGGGGGAACTGAGGAAATATGAGCAACTGTCAAAGTCATTAGGGCAAAGGGCTATACAGAAAGATCATATTTTCATAATAAAAGAACCAGAACACTTACCAAAGGGTATCCAAGCATACTGCAGGGATGTTTCAGGGATACAGGACAATAAAAAATGGATACTAGTCATCAGCAACCTACTATGAATGATCAGGAACATAAAAGAGCCCAAAAGAGAAGAAAAGGAAATTAGTCATTACCAAGCACATGCCAGATTTACAAGTTTGATTTTCTATAAGGAGGTATGGCATTCCAAATGCTCAATAATTGTTATGGCACACATATTAACCAAATCAAAAAAGATGCAGCCAGGTACAATGATGCATGCCTGCATTCCCAGCAGCTCAGGAGACTGAGGGAGGAGGATTATGAGTTCAAAACCAGCCTCAGAAACTCAGTGAGCCCTAAGCAACTCAGTGAAACCCTGTCTCTAAAATAAAATACAAAAATAGGGCTGGGGATGTGGCTCAGTGACTAAGTGCCCCTAAGGTTCAATCCCCTGTACCAAAAAACAAAACAAAAAACAAATAAACCTTCAATATTAGTTATCACTAAATGGTGTGAGCTGCTAAATACCACACTGCCCATATTTAATACTCAGTTCAATCCCCACAGTAATATGCAACTTGACAGCCACAAGAAATAACTTTGAGGAACAATATTAACTCATAGAGCATTCCTTCCTCAAGTAAGTCTCAGCATTTGCCCCCTCAACTTTAACTACCAATGGTATCTGAAAAATAATGATCAGAATTCATGTACAGTTTCAAACCATACTGGGAAATATGAAAATGTATATGAAGAGCTGAAGTTATATATTGCTATATATATAACTAAGAAAAACAATTTTAGAGGAGGAAAAGTATATCTGGGGCTCATGGTTTGAAAGGTCTCAGTCCATAAATGGCTAACTCCATTGCTCTGGGCCTGAGGGTACCTGAATAGCATGGCAGAGGTAGACGGTGGTCTCTATCTTGGAAATCTCCTGCCTTGGTCTCCTGAGTCATAAGGGTTACAAGGCATGCACCATCATGCCCAGTTTATATAGTTTCTCCTTTAAAAAAATAAAAACTTGATGGACATTTTTTTTTTAAAGAGAGAGTGAGAGGGAGGGAGGGAGAGAGGGAGGGGGAGGGGGGAGGGAGGGAGGGAGAGGGGGGGAGAGAGAGAGAGAGAGAGAGAGAGAGAGAGAGAGAGAATTTTTAATATTTATTTTTTAGTTTTCGGCGGACACAACATCTTTGTATGTGGTGCTAAGGATCGAACCCGGGCCACGTGCACGCCAGGTGAGCGTGCTAACGCTTGAGCCACATCCCCAGCCCTTGATGGACATTTTTGTCAGTACATATAATTCTATTTGACACGGCAAGTGTTTATAGAAACATTATTCACAATTGCCACAAGGTAAAATAACATAAATATCCATCATCTGATGGGTAGATGAACAAAGTACACGTTCTCAAATAAAATATTATGCACCCACATAAAGGAATGAGAAGTACCAGTACATGCTACAAAACAAATTAAACTTAGAGACATTAAGTGAGATAACAGATACAAAAAGTCACATGTTGTATGATTTCATTTGTATGACATATTCAGAATAGGCAATCCATAAAGACTGAAAATAGATTAGTTGGTGGCCAGAGGCTAGGAAAGGGGAAACTGGAAAATGACTGCCAAAGAATACAGGATGATGGAAATGTTCTAGAATTAGATTATGGGGATGGTTGTATAACTTTACAAATATACTAAAAACCTTTAGTAGAAGGACTTCTAAGTTACGTGAGTAAAATTATTTTAAAAGTTATGCACTGTTATACCAGTAACTTACATCCATTTGTGACTTGTCTTAATTTTTTATTCCAAAGATATTCTTGTACAAGAGAGAATGTCTGCTTCGTTTCCTTAATTTTGGAATAATGTAAGAAACACTTGTAGAGACTTGACTTTGGGTCGGATACTATTCTGGGTATAGACATGTAAAGTGCTTTACATGAGCATGAACTCTATTGGGTAGGAGAAGCTGCTATTTATACGTCTGGACCAGTAGTCCCTGGTGTTTGCCATCTGAGTTCTGAAGAGCTGGTCTCAGCATTAGGATGGTGAGCAGTAGTAGTGGGGGAGGAGAGTGGAGAGGGGACAGGGCACTGGGTTTAAAAGAATCAATCCAAAGAACATTCAGAACTTTTTATAAACAATCACCCAGAACCAGCAAGAAGAGAACAAAGTGAAGTTAAAAAAGTAGGAACCAGTCGTGCACTAGGATTAGTAAAGAAATCAGGGTGGACTCTCAAAAAGAGATGACAGTGTTTAGTGTTCCATGAAGATGGTGCTACAGTGACTGATCCCAAGGAAACAAGGCAGATTTAATTGAGGTCCACATCAAGAGTGCTTGGGCATGCACATGAAACCAGACTGGGGCTGAGATATGTGAGGTGAGAAATAGATCTGGACGGAGTACATAATGATGACAGCTTTGATTTCCAAGCCTGGCAGTTTTCTGGGTTCTGGTGGAGAACAGTACCTAGGAGGAACAAAGGCAGGTTGTAGTGGTCTGGAATAGTACTCAAGAGTTAGAGATCCAGTGCATAGGGCAAACAATGAAGACAGCAAAACGTAGCAGGACCCAGGTGTGGATCATGGACAAGAAATCATCATTTTTTAAAAATTAGTTACTATTAGCAAACATTCTACCATTTAATTATACCCCAGGCCACAGGCAAAGGTTTCTGAGAAAACATGTAACCCCATTGGCAGTACCAGCACTGTTGGCCCCTGGGGCCAGAATATCAAGCAGCGGTAAGCAGAAAAGCAACACAGGACTCAGGGATCAGTCCAGGGCTAACAACGTAGAGTCTGCTCCCTAAGTGCTTGCTGGAACTCAGGTGAATCTCTGAATTGTATAATACATACTTAAGAGACAGCAGGACAATATGGGAGAAAGCTTAAGGTGAGCCTAGCAGGCTTTTTCAAAAGTGTCACACTGTAGAAGCAGAGCAGAAACCAAATATTAGCAGGTAGGACAAGGACTAGAGCTGTCTAGCTGGAGTTATTGTATTAAGAACAGAGAGGGGAGACACCCTGGAGAAACTCCACAGATCTACTAAGGCAGGTCTAAGTGTGACTTTGAGGCTGGGGTGGTAGTTCAACAGTAGATTACCTGATCAGCCTACATAAGGACCTGGGTTCAATTCCCAGCACTGCAAAAACAAACACGCAAACAAAAACACCAGGTGAGGTTACTGATAGAAGAACCACCACCCAAGTTGAGACTGCTTACCTGGTTCCCTGCCTCTAGAAGTGGCTCAAGAGTTAGGGTCACAGGAAGTTGCAATGGGCCCCAGGTGTTGCTGTGGGCAGAAGCAGATCTAAGGATAACTCTAATAAAGACTTTATCTTCCCAGATTTCCCACTCTTAAGTGAAGTTTATTTTTTACTATTACTTACCAACCACAACAGTTGATTTAGGCCAAAGTATAATTATCTGTTAATTAGTCATGTGAATATTAGAAAGAAAATGATAGGTTGTCTTTTTCTGTTGTTAAAAAAAAAAAATCAAAGATGCTTTTTGAGCCCTCCAGCAGTGAGGCATTTTCATATAAGCAGCTCTTCATTCTTTCCTTTTTTTGGTGTTAGGGACTGAACTCAGGGCCGCATGCATGCTATGCAAGGACTTTACCACTCAGCTACCTTCAGATGTTAGTTTTATTTGTACTTTCAAGCCCCTGAGATTTTGAGGTGATTATTACAGCAGTGTAATTTATCTTAACCTGACATATAAAAGAAAAGAGCTGAAGATCAGGATAGGGTTTATAGAAAATCTCAGAATGATGAAGACACTCAAACAGTAGAGACTACAGAAAAGGAAATTCCAGTGAGGGGTTGGGGGTATAGAGTTGCAGAGCTGTACAAGCCTAGCCCTGTGGCCTGTTGTAGCTGGTGTACAGGACACAGAGAAGAGAAGGAATGGAAAGAGACAAAACAGATGAAGACAGGTGCCAGATTGTGACAAATTTTAAAAACCTCATATGAAGGTAACAGGAAATGAGGAGCCAACAAAGTTTCTGTAGAGGGATTTATATATTTTTTTAAATTTATTTTTGGTACTAGGAATTGAACCCAGAGGAGTTTTACCACTGAGTCACATCCCTAGTCCTTTTTATATTCTGAGACAGGATCTCATTAAGTTGCTTGGTAAGTTGCTGAGGCTGGTAGTGAACTTGTGATCCTCCTGCCTCAGCCTCCCGAGCCACTGGGAATACAGGCATATACTACTACCACAATTGGCTATTTTTTATATTAAAAAAAAAAAAACAATTGAAGCCAGGCACAGTAGTACACACCTGAAATCCCAGTGGCTGGGGAGGCTGAGGCAGGAGGATGGCAAGTTCAAAGTCAGCCTCAGCAACGTAGTGAGGCCCTAAGCAACTTAACAAGACTCTATCTCAAAATAAAATATAAAAAGGATTGGGGATATGGCTCAGTGCTAAGTGCCCCTGGGTTCAATCCCTAGTATTTAAAAAATAAACAAAAAACAAAACAACACAACATAAACAAAACAACAATAAAACAGAAACCAAAAAAACGAGTGCAGAATAGAGGAACAACAGAATGGGAGAAAGATCAGAAGCTTAGGTATCAGTTAAGAGGCAAGAACAAGTTGAGAATATAGTGATAAAGGCTAAAATCAAAGACTGATAAACTTTTTCTGTAGAGTATGAAAGATTCTATAATTCCTTCATTTTTTTTTTTCCTTTTAGTACTGGGGATTGAACCTAGGGGCACTCTGCCACTGAGCTATATCCCAAGAGCTCCCCTGCCAACCTTTTTTTTTTTTTAAATTTTGAGAGACAGGGTCTTGCTAAATTGCTCAGGCTGGCCTGGAACTTGTAACCCTCCTGCTCCAGCCTTCTGAGTAGTTGGAATTACAGGCATGCACCACCACATCCGGCAAGACACACCTAATGACTTCACCTTCTGGATTCTATATAGTTCACACTTATACCTCTGGAATGAGTCATTACCACCTTCTTAACCATTATATTATAGGGCTCTTTTCCAGGCTATATTTTAACTCTTCACTGGTTTGGGGGAGACTTTGACTGACACACTTAGAATAGACACTTGGTGCAGGCAGATTTGTTTGTGCATCCACTCCTTGTGTATTCTATCCCTTCACTTTCAAATGACTCCCATTTTCTGACCTTCCTTAGAAGGTCAAGAAAATAGGACAAGTCCACTAAGTCCTATTTTTCCCAGGATCTTACTATGTGGATATATGAGGTTTTTTTACTGGCATATGATTTTTAGTCACTGTTGAAGCAGGAAATGCCTTCATGAAGAATTCATCAGTTTCCAGAGTCAAAACATGTGACAGGGCAAACTGTGGATCAGGACTGCTGGGCTCCAATTTTGGACACATGAATTTCACAAATAAGCAAAGTCTACTATGAGAGCTAAGTGCAGGATTGTGCTAGAAGTAAGCAAATGATGAGAATCAAGCACAAGAGCAGCCCAGTTGGGGAAGAGAATGGGTTATTGGCAGTAATGGAGTAGTGTAAAAGGAATCAGGAACACTTAGTGGGTGGTTCTCCAACTATTCCATTATCAGGATCCCTACCTGGATGTTCTTACAAATGCAGGTGGTTGGTCCCATCCTCAGCCATTCGGATCCAGTTGATTTAGGAGTGTTCAAGAACTTTGAATATCTAACATGTGACCACCCCCACCCTCCCTGAGGATGACTGCACTGGAAGTGGCCCTAACTCACACCTTCCCCATGAAATGGTTCAGAGGCAGGTGTCTACAGTTTTCTTTTTCTTTTTTTTTGCAGTGCAAGGATTGAACCCAAGGCTTCCCTCATGCTATTACTGAGCTACACTGTAGCCCTTTTCCTCTGCAGACAGGGTCTTGCCAAATTGTCAAGGCTAGCCTTGTGAACCTGCCATTCTCCTGCCTCAGCCTCCTGAGTAGCTGGCATACAAGTGTAATGTATTTGTTATGTATCAGTCTTTACTTATTTGCTTTGTTAAGAAACAAAAAATAGCCCCATACTACATGTACATAATTTAGAAAAGGATAAATACATGTGTCAAATCCTTTTTTCATTAAAAACATATCATAAGCTGGTTGTGGTGGTATGCTTATAATCCTGGTGACCCAGGTAACAGAGGGAAGAGGATCACAAGTTAGGGGCCAGTCTGGCCAGTTTAGCACAAGTTAAGGGCCAGTCTGGCCAATTTAGCCAGACACTGTCTCAAAGTAAAAAGTAAAAAAGAGTTGGGGATGTAGCTCATTAATAGAACATCCTTGGATTCAATCCCCACCCCCCCCAAAAAATTAAATTAAAAAAAAAAACCAAATAAATAAAATAAAATCACAAATTAAATGGGCAAAAGTCCAAGGCTCTTGAAACCATGAAATCCTATTTTGGAATGCTTATAACAACTCATATTCTCTGTGATAACCTCATTTATCATTGACTATTGTTAAAAATATTTTTCTACCAATTTGAGAGGCAAATATTCCCTTTTAATTCATATTGATTTGATTCCTAGTGATAAAAGTGTTCTTTCACACACTAATTTCAGTTCATCTTTTGTAAGTCCTCTTTAGCCATTCTGTCTATAGGCTTTTCTGGACTTTGTGTATACTGTAACATGGCTTCTAACCCTATTCCTCCATTGACAGATAATTTCTGGGGCCATACTACACACATCATGCGATGTCTCTGTTGTGACAACACTGCTCCTTTGACCAACATAGCCTCTTCCGTCACCTTTGTTCTTTTGCACAGACTTCTTCTCTGGGAACCCCTCCAGTATCATTACTGCTCAGGGCTTGTCCCATGGCCTAATGGCCTCTATCTCACACCCATTTCCCTCTTACCCTCTGTCTCCTCACGTGGTATTAACTAACTGCCACCTAGAGGCTGATGATCTTGATCTTCAAATTGAAATAAAATTCTCCCCTGAATTTTACTGGATGAAACAGGCTTCTTAAACTCTGTATCTAAAATTGAAACCTAGAATTGAGCTAATAATAGCTCAGGGGTAAGATGCATGTTCAAGGGCCTGGGTTCAATCACCAACACCTAAATAAATTAATTAATAAATAAAAACTGAACCCTTCATCTCTCCCAACCTCAATCTCTTCTCCTCTTATATACTTGAGCTCAGTTAATAGAACATCATGCACTGGGTTTCCAGCCCCACCCTAGGAGTAACCCTAGATTTCCTATTTCCCTCTTCCCATATTTACGTAGTTACCAAATCCTGATAATTTCATTTTCAGGGTATTTCATGGCTCTTGTTCAGGTTGTTCTCATCTCTCCTGTACATTCCCTCTCCATCCCCCTACTTCCTTTAAATGTTCATTTGTTCACTAAATATTTACTGAGTTCCTGTGAAGAAGACAGAAAAGAATTCTGCCTTAAGGAGTCTACACTGCAGTAGAGTGATCTAGAGAATACAAAAAGTAAGCAAATGCAAAGGACCTGTGGCAGGAAACAAAGGAGACCCTACTGCAGCCAGGGCAAACCACCTAACACTGATTATGTGGTGGGTGGCAGAAGGTGAATTGAAGAAGTGAGCAGGGGTAGATCCTATAGGGAATTCAAACCTTAGTATGAATTTGAGTTATAACCTGGAAGAGCATTGAGGAGAGCCATTAAAGGGCTTAAAGCAGAAGAATGATAATGTTTCTCTGAACAATAGCTGTATGAAGAAAATATATCAAAATATACCAATGTTTACCTCTGGATGACTGAGTGGTAGGGTTATATGTGATTTTTATTTTTTCTTCATGCTTTTTAATATTTCCCAAGATTTCTGCAGTAAGCATGTATTACTCTTTTTCTTTCTTTCTTTCTTTTTATGGTGCTGAGTATTGAACCAAGGGCCTCACCCATGTTAGCTAGGAGATCTACCACTGAGTGACGTATTCAACCCAATGTATTAACTTTTTTGCTTTCGCAGGACTAAAAATTAAACTAGAGCCTTGCACATGCCATGCACGTACTCTTACCACTGAACTACATCTCAGCCTTTTTTATTTTATGTGGGGCAGGTTCTCACTTAGTTGCCCAGGCTGACTTCGAACTTGTGATCCTTCTGCTTCAGCCTCCCAAGTAACTGGGATTATAGGCATGTGACACCACACCTGATCCAATGCATAACTTTTATGCTTTTAAAAATATAGTTAAAAAGAAAATCTGGTTGAAATTAATATGAAGGGCCACAGAAAGGAGTAGAATTGATGGTGAGGCACTAAGATCACTAATTATGAGGAAATGTGGCAGTGGCCTGTAATGGTTTGGTGGTTGTCGGAATAGAGAAAGAGGTAGAGCTGCCAGATATCTAATGTGTAAAACTTATAGGATTTGGTAACTTATTAGCTAAAGGATGCAAGAGTGTAGGATGACCACTGGGTTTTGTAGGAAATCAAAGTATTTCTCCCCAAAATACTGAGGATTTTTGAGCTGAAGGAAGTTCAAAAACATCAAGTATCTGACTCTTTCTCTGCTTGATGTCAGGACAGATTCAGAGAAGAGTCTTTCTGCTTTCTTCCTACTTTCCCACCAAAGCCAGGTATGTAAACCCTACTTCACTAGAGACTGATGCAGATCAGCCTAGAGATGGGATCAGCAGACTATAGAATGCTGGGTGCAGATCTTCCCTCCTTCCCAGAATTCTCCTGCTTCAGAAACCTCTTGCTTCTTTGTTTTCTCATGGTGAAATTTACTGCTTTTCATTAAAATACTATTCATTTATTTACGGGAATGGGGACTGAACCCATGAGCACTTAACCACTAAGTCATACCCCCAGTCCTTTTTATTTTTTGAGACAGTATCTCACTAAGTTGCTTAGGGCCTTGCCAATTTACTGAGACTGGCTTTGAACTTGCAATCCTCTTGCTTTAGCCTCCCGAGATGCTGGGATTATAGTTATGCACCAACATGCCTGGCTGAACCTGTACTGGCTAAAAATTTAGACCGCTTAATAAAATTTTATTTTTCTCCTTTTCAGATTCATCTTGAATAATTAACTAGGTTGATGGAGACTCCATTTAACCCAATAGGGCACAGAGGCATCTCATAAGAGATGAGCTTGGCATCACAGAAAAGAGAGTGGCCAACAGCACCAAAGTCTCAGCCATAAGATCCACCCAGATATAATGCTGAGGAAGAGAAGTGGCAATTCTTTCAAGAAGCTCTTCTAAAAAGACAAACATCAGGGCAACAACCAGAGGAAATATAGGATTGAAGAAGTATTTTTTGGTTGAAGGAAATAAACCAGTAGAAGCCAAGTAGTTCAAAATACACTTACTTAAAGGGGTGGGTGAGAGCAAAAGCCCAAAGGTGGGATAAATTGGGATCATAAGCACAAATGAACAAAACAAGAAAAAGGACATCTCCTTTCTTCTGGGATGGAAGTAAGGATTGGGAAAGTAGAATAGATTCCTTCTGAGGCTCATAGCAGGAAGGGGAAAAAGTTTCTGCTTTGGGATTTTCTTCCCTCTATGAATTAGAAGGCCAGGTAATCTTCTGGGGATATGGGAAAGCAGTTGGAGACAAGCAGTCAAGATTTATAATAATCTAAGAATAGGAGAAGGGACCAGGTGTGGTGACACACACTTGTAATTCTAGACATTGGGGAGGTTGAGGCAGGATGATCTCAAGTTTGAGGCTAGCCTGGTAACTCAGAGAGACCCTGTCTTGTAGTAAAATTTTTAAAAAGGGTTTAAGATGTAGTTCAGTGGTAGAGTACTTGTATAGTATTCACTGGATTCAAAGGTGGGGGGGAGGGACAAGAGAGCCTGTATGAATGCCAAACAAAACCAGTTCAATGGCTCAATGTCCAGAGGTCCTGGGGTCCTACTATTGTTAAATCCTCTAGATTTCTAACAGCCCAATCTGTGTGTGCGTGTGCATGCGTGCGTGCGTATCTCCCTCCACTCCTTTTGCAGTGCTAGGTTATAAACCTAGGGCCTCATGTGTGCTATTCAAGCACTCTGCCATGCAGCTACACCACCAGCCTGCAATTTTTTTAAAGTACTTTATAAATTTGTGTGTCATCCTTGATCAGAGATGCTAATCCACTCTGAATTTTTCCAAGTTTTAGAGAATGTGTTGCTCAGGGAGCACTGGGAAAAAATGGAAGGTAGCTGTTTTTTTTTTTTTTTGGTGGTATGGTACTGGGGATTGAACCCATGACCTTGTGCATGCAACACAAAAGCACTCTACCAATTGAGCTATAGGCCTAGCCCTTGCAAGGTAATGTTTAAAAACACTCAGAAGAATTCAGGATGAAAACTGTAAAGCAAATTCAAGGCCTCAATGACTTAAGACCTTATGGTGACTGAAATTGGTAGAGAACACAGAGATGATTAGGTAACCAGATGGCATAGGCCTTTCTGAACCTTTCCAGGCCTCAGGGAGGTGGCAGAAATTGTGGTTAACGTTAGGGCATCTAGATGGAGTCCATTGAGGTCAAATCCTGGGCAAGCCAATTTAACTTCTCAGTACTTTATTTGAGGAATCAGTAAAATGAAGATACCAGTATAACATTTATCTCAAGGCCTGCTATATGTACCAGAGCATTACTTAAATGTCAGAATCATTATCATTTCTCATTTGAACAAGAGGAATTTTAAGAGTCTCTGAGGCAGAGATTCTCAAACAGTTTGGGCTCAGAATCCCTTTCCAGTTTTAAAAATGACCTCCTTTTATATATAAGTTGTTAATAGACCTTTATTTATATGTGGTGCTGAGAATCAAACCCAGTGCCGCACACATGCCAGGCAAGTGTGCTATCACTGAGCCACAGCCCCAGCCCTAAAAATGACCTCTTTTAAAAAAAATTTTTTGAAGTACTGGAAGATTCAACCCAGGGCATGTTAGGTAATTGCTCTACCACTAAGCTGTACCCCTAGCCATTTTAAATTTTTTGAGACAGGGTCTCAGGGCATGCTGGCTTGAAGTTGTGATCTTCCTGCCTCAGCCTCCCAAGTAGTTGAGATTACAGGCATGCATCACTAAGTCCAATTTACTAATATATTTTTTAAGAAAAATAACTACATTTTTTTAAAAAAAATAGAAGTGTGTTATTGTTTTTCCATTTTGCATATCTCTCTTGACTTTAATTAAACACAGGTGGGTCTTATCTGCTTCTGCATTCAATTGAGACATGTTCTTTGCTTGAAGTATGAAAATCCTAACACCTCACTAACCCTCTGAAACCACACTTGAGAACTCTTACTTTAAGGTTTCTCCCAGTTCTAAATCATTCAGTCATTTACTCACTTGTCAACACTTCTGGATCCTAGAGACTGGTGAATTCTGTGATTGCTGAAGGATCCTAATTGGAAAGAGAAAAACAAAAATGAACAAGCACAAATGAGGAAGTGTCAGGGTTACCTGTGAGCCTAAGGAGGCAGAGAAGGATTACTGAAGTAAAGGAAATTTGATCTTGAATTAGGGCGTGAATTTCCTGTGTTGCCTATAAGCAGAAGAGCAGTTGCAACAACCCAGAGACAGGAATCAATGTACAGGCAAAGGGTGCACTAGCACAAGAAGTCAGCAGCTAGAAAAGCATGTTGGGCCGTATATAGGAAGTTATATTGCATCCTATACCAGGAGCTTGGGGTGACAAGAGCTTGTTTTCTTTCTTTCTTTCTTTCTTTTTTTTGCATTAGTGGGGATTGAGTTTAGGGTTTAGGGCCTCATGCATGCTAGGCAAGAGCTTTCCCACTGAGTCACATCTGTGGCCCTTGTTTTTCTTTTTTAAAATCAGTTTGAGGCATAATTTACATAGAAGTAAAAAAGTCATCTTTTTGGGTGTACAAGTTTTGACAAACATTATCCAGTTATGTAAACAATACCACCACAAGATATAAAATACTTTCTCATCATCACAAAAAAAGTTCTTTCTACCCTACAGTCCTGCAGGCAATCATTGATCTGACTTCTATCCTTATAGCTTTTTACTTTGAAATAATTATACACTCACAGTAAGTTAGAGAATTCTCCCAATAGTAACATCTTACAAACTATAGAAAAACAAAAAACTGACAGTGATGCACTACTATCAGCTATACTACAGTGTTTACATGCATTTTCTCGTTTTAAAGAATACAACTGGGGAGGGGGGCAGGCAAGTGACAGGAGGTAGAGAATGAGACATGAGAATCTCAAGTTCAAAGCCAGAGTCAGAAATTTAGCAAGACCTTAAGCAACTTAGGGAGACCTGTTGCAAATTAAAAAGTAAAAGGGCTGGATCTATGGCTTAGTATTAAAGCATCCCTGGGTTCAATCCTTGGTACCAACAAAACAAAACAAAACAAACAGTTTGGCCAGGCAAGGACACATATTAGTCACAACTGTCAACAGAGGAAGAACTCAAGAAAGAGCAGGGAGAGAAAAGGAATAATGGAAAACACTTCTAGAGTGGAACGAAAATCAGTGGGTGGATGATTTGGTACAAGGGCTTAAATTAATTCTTTAAAAATTTTTTAAAATTTATATACGATAGCAGAATGCTTTACAATTCTTATTACATATAGAGAACAATTTTTCATATCTCTGGTTGTATACATAATATATTCACACCAATTCTTGTCTTCATACATGAACTTTGGATAGTAATGATCATCACATTCCAACATGGTTAATTAAAAATTTTTTTTTAGAAACAAAAATTTCCATATGGCAGGACAAGTAGAAGATTGCTTTAAATTGAAGAATCTGATCTTTCAATTAATAAAGGGCATGGAACCCCACATAATCATATTTTTGCTTGCTTTATTCAAAAAGGAAAAAAGACTTTTTTGGTCACATTCTTCCTTTTCTTACTTTTGCCTGAATGAAACAATAGTGTTTTTTTTTTCTTTTTTTTAAATAATGTACAATCATATAGTTCTGCATTACCTCTAAGTTAGGTTTAATTTTTGGAAACTATCATTTGGTGCCAAATAGTGGTAAATAAAAAGAAAACAATGAAATAACTGTCAAAGATGTGATATTCCTCGGTAGTTTAGACAAAGTTGTATTTGTTTGCTCCTCTAAACGGGATTAGCTAAACCTTCAACATGGCCAAAGAAAACCTCTATACTTATTTATTTTGTGGTACTGGGGACTGAACTCAGGGATACTCTATCATTAAGCGACATTCCCAGCTCCCCCTCCTTTTTATTTTGGTCCCGGAAATTGAACTCAGGGGCACAAGATCACTGAGCCACATCCCCAACCCTATTTTGTATTTTATGTTGAGACAAGGTCTCACTGAGATGCTCTTAGTGCCTAGCTTTTGCTGAGGCTGGTTTTGAACTCATGATCCTCCTGCCTCAGACTCCCAATCCCCTGGGATTACAGGCCTGTGCCACTGTGTTTTGCCCTTTTTTCGAGGCAGGGTCTTGCTAAATTGCCTAGGCTGGCCTCAAACTTGTCAACCTCCTGTTTCAGCCTCACTGGGATCCCAGGTGTGCGCCACCAAGCCTGGTTCTATACTTACTTTTATTCCTTTCTTAAGTTCAGTTTTTTTGTAGGCTTTCCTACCTACAAAAATAGCATTGTATCTGGAAAACTGATAATGGCTAAACCTTTACATAATTTATATAAAGACATATTTATTCATCAAGACAGCTATCCTCACTTTAACAGGCCAAGACATTGAGGCTCCTAAGAGAAAGGTATCCAGGATCACATATGCAAATACTGTAAAATGCTTAAAAAGGTACTAGCACAGGGTAAGCATTCAGTAAATGTTAGCTAGGCTTCTTTAAATAAAGCCTTGCTCTTTCTACCCCACCAAATCCCATTTATGGCCAAGTTGGATCACTTTCTCCAAAAGCTGTGCTACAATGAGTTTGAGCAAAGCTCCATACATGCAGTGGAAATACTTCTGGTGATAAAGTTCTCATTTAAATCCTAGTTTGTTTATCACTAGTCACTACCAAATACAGTTCCCTGAGTAGATAGGAGTAACCTGATGTCTATTTCCTTGACTTTAAGATGAGCTTTATAGTATCTTCGAAATAAGAAAGTTTCTTAAAATCAGGTTCAATAAAATACTGTTTTTACTGTCTCTTGTGCTGGATGTTTTATATAAATCTTAGCATAACATATTCTGAACGCCTACCTCTTATTAAGCATCTACCTCTTATTATACCGATTTTTAAAAGCAGGGAAGTCAAGACAGATGTTAAGTCATTTGATCCAGGTTATACAGCTAGTGAATGATGGACAAGACAAGATCAACTCCAAAGCAAGCAGTATCCTTAGACCTAATTTCAGTTGACTTAGCCCATTCTATTTTGTGTCCATCATAACCTCCCAATCAAATTAAAAAAAGCTAACTTTCAAACGGAGAAACAAGAAATAATCACCAAAACAAACACAAACGGAACCTCTGCAAGATGAAGTAATTTAGACCAGAATCGCACAGCCGATGGGCCTCAACTTCAAGGCGAAATCTACTTTCACCAAGCTCTGCTACCACTGACAAATGATAATGTGCAGTTATCAATATTTGTTGAATTAATAATGTCTGCAAACAAAGTTGACAATAAGGAAGAGGGTAAAAGTAGAAAAGGCACATAAAAACCGCAAAGTTGTTCATGGGCAAAAAAAAAAAAAAAAAAAAGACAAAAATCCCCAAGTTTTCGAGGCAATACGTTCATGGTGAGCCGAGGCGCTGGTACAAGCCCACCTGGACAGTCTCTAGCGCGGCCGCTTCCCTTCTTCGCCCCCTCGCTCACGCCCTTCTGACCGCTAATCTCCTGGCCTCCTAACACCCAACAACTACAGGCCAGCAGCCCCCTTACTCGGCTGCTGGCTTAAAAAGAAACTCAAGCACCTGCCCCCAGGCGGTCAGCGGTCGGCGGCAGCCACGCGCCAGGGGACGCAATCTCCTTAGGGGTCGCAACTGGACCCTCGAGATAGCGCGGACCACCTACAGCATGGACTCAGGCAGGCCTCAGGCGTGGGTTGGGGACGTGCGGAGGCCCCATGGGCCGCGCTGGCGAGCGGCGGGAGTCCGCCGCTAGGCATTTCCTCTTCCTCTACGCGCGGCGCGGCGCGGCAAGGCGGAGGCCAGGCCAAGGCCGAGTTCGGACGCCCGACCGTGGCCTGCAGGCGAGCACGGGGCAGCGCCGCGCCCCAAGCCGTCGCCGCCGTGCCGCCTCCAGCCGCCCGCGGGGCCTGCGGGCGGCTGGGCCCGGCGCGGGCAGCGAGAGGCGGGGCCGGCGTGCGGGAGGCGGAAGGAGGCGGAGGAGGAGGAAGAGGAGGAGGAGGAGGCGGCGGCCGGGAGCCGGGGGAGAGGGGCGGGGGGCGGGCCGGGGGAGGGGAGGAGCGGGATTTGCGGAGCGCGGCGCTGCTGCCGGGAGCCCGCGGGCCCGAGAGTGACCGAGTCACGGCGGGCGCCGGCGGAGCCGCGGCGTCGGACCCGCCTCCTGGAGGAGCTCAGCCCCGGCCAGGCCCGGCCCCAATCCCGCCCCGCGCCGCCTCCCCGCCGCCGCCGCCGCCGCCGCCGCCGCGGGAGCGCTCCCCTGCCCACCCCGCCCCCGCGGCCGAGCCCGGGAGTCGAGTGGGAGTCGGCCGGCCGGCGCGGGCAGCGCCGGGACCCCGCAGGGGACACTGCAGCCGGAGCCCGGGAGGGGCCGCGCCGCCACCGTCTGAACTAGGATGTCCCGACATGAAGGTGAGAAGAGCTCCCGCCCCCACCCCCACCGCCCGGGCCTCGGCCTACCCCGCCCGGGCCGGGCTCCGCGGAGGACGGCCGGAGAGCGGCGGAGACTTTGGCGGACCCAGAACCAGGCTCCAGGGGCAGAGCCCGGCTGCGAGCGAGCGAGGGCGGAGAGCCGCGGCGCCGCTGCCGCCACGGTTGCGGCCGCGGCCCTGAGCTGGGCCTGGTGCCGGAGGCGGGGCGGCTGGGGCGGCCGGAGGGTTTGCACTGTCATGGGGCGGGGGAGGGGGAGGGAAGGCAGCGGGGCCCGTTACCGGCGGGAGCCCAGCCCTCGGAACTGGTACTGGACGCCGAGGCCCGGCAGGTCCCGGAGCCGCGGGCCCCATCGCGGCCTAGCTCCCGCCGCCCCGGAAGGGCCCGGTGCGGTCGCAGAGCTGGGCCACGGGCGGCGGCAGGGGCCAGGGGAGCTGGCCTGAGACCGGCGGGGGCGTCCGGTCGCCGAGAGACGACCGTGAGTGCCCCCGTCTGCGGGCGACCGCGGGGTGGGCGGGAAGGCTCTGTGACCCGGCACGGAAGCCTTCGCCTCCTGGAGCCCGCCCGGCCTCGCGGCTAGGCCTCGGCGCGTCCCTGGGCTTGGGTAACCAAGTTCCCTGGGCGGATCTGGCCCGGCCGCGGCGAGCAAACTCCCTGCTTGGTCACCCTGCCGAAGCTGGACTCCCTGGGCCCTCACCGGTGTGCGCTGCCTGACTAGTCAGGCTTAGGTGGATGACCATCGTGTGGTCTGTTAATGGACAGAGGCGTTTGGACTTTGTTTTACGATTTGAAAACACGCGTGGGGTACAGTTTCGAATAAGCAAGACTACTCCAGCCCTGTCCCAGGGTACAAAGAGACAAATGTTTAGGGCCGATGTATTTGGCATGGAACTGGTGAAAAATAAGTTAACCTCAGTTTACTGCCATATGGTTTAGTAAAGGGGGAGGGAGGCAGAGTTTTCTTTGTTTCACTACTATAGGTTTTTAAATAAAAAGTATTAACAGACTTGGCGAAAAGTTTGTCCAGCCAAGGTTAACGCAAGATTGTAGGAGTGACTTGAAAGTATTGTATACTTTAAGATTTTAAAATCCTGTATAGGTGATGTAGGAGTGGAGAAAGTTTAGTGAGTCAGATTAGTGTGTGCTTCCCATCGGAAGGAGTGCATTCTTAGGGAAATACAGATTTCAGAACTCAAGGTTGAAAAACTCAGATTGATTAACATTACAGTATTTAGATCAAGTTTCAGAATTTGCATTACTAATTGCAGCATTAAGCTTGATTCAAAGGACATTTTGTGTTCAAGGATTCTGTATTTTCAGAGTTTTTACAAAACTGTTTTCTTCATGGAGCATTTATTGAGTACTAACTGTGTTCAAGTTTTGGACATTTTGAAATAATAGGATATTAGTTTAGTCTCATTGAAAGGGACATTGAAATATTTGGAAGTTAGACCTATTTTCCAAATTTATCTTCTTAATGGAATTATATTCCATATCTCTGTAATTAAAAAAGTTGTAATTCAGGTTATAGTCAAGTTGGAGTTTGGGATGTTAAAGTTTATCTTAGAATGTAAGTTGTATGTGTGTTAAAATGAAAGTGAGCAGTGGCTGCCAGCTCTCACTTACAGGAACTAGGAAAATTAATATTGCAGAATTATGGCTGTGGAAGAAGTGTGTTTGAGACTCATGCTCCTTGTCTTAAGGAATCATCCAGATAGTTCTAGAGTATTCTAACTGAACAGTGGCCTTGGAAGAAAATTCCCTTACTCTCAGTATTCTATTAGAGTAATTAAAATCCCCTAGTTGGAACATTCTTCAGTATAACATACATTCTGTAATTTAAGCCTATTTTCCCCTATTTGGTTCTGTGGAAAGGTGTGGCTATAAAACTTAGGTTATTATTACTGAACCTTAGCACAATAATAGCATACCTTTCCTGGTAACATATCAATGCCAGGTGTCTGAAAAAGAAACATTCCTAAATACATCTGTTGAATACTTAGAGTACAATATTTAACAACTGATTATCTTGGAAGGTTTATGGCCTGAGGCAGGAGTGGTGGTCTCATAAATCACATTTAATTAAAAAAAATATATGTATATATATATATATATATGTGTGTGTGTGTGTGTGTATATATATATATATATATATATGTTTTGTATTATATTAGTTCAGGCTGTCATTTTTATCAGTAGGAATTTGATCTATCAGCAATACAACTCTGCAAGTGTTGACACCAGTGCCTTCTCCTTTCTCTTTGGGTCAATTAATTTCGTTTCTCTTAGCATTTCTTTAGTTGTCTGATTTTTGAGCCCTATTAATCATCTGTCCACCTCTAAGGTCTCTGTAGTTCCCCACCACCATCCCAAGTGTGACCCAGAACTGGATGTGGTAGTCTGGTAAAAGGTCTGTGCTGCCTGTAATGGACTTGAATACTCCTTATTTTCAGGGCCTCTTAGTACAAGTAACTTGTTACTTTGTCTTTCTGCCCACTCTATTGAATTGTACTGTATTGTATGATTATATTAATGTTGTAACTTTGAACAACACAGCCCCAAGATGGACACCTGTCAAGCTTAGAGGCTCAACCTTGTGAAGCAGTGGACTGCCTTTGAGAAAAGAGATGCAACTAGGAGCAGAAATGCTCCAGCCCAGGAGTCAGCATACTTTTTCTTTTAAGGGGCAGATAGTAAACATTGTAGGATCAGTGAGCTGTGAGGTATCAGTTTTATAATTGTCATTTGAAAGCAGCCATCCACATTGAGTTATGAAATAAGCATTGCTGTATTCCAGTTAAAACCTTACATATGGACACTGATATTTGAATTTCATATTTTCATATGTCATGTAATATGATTCTTCCTTTGACCTTCCTCCAATTTAAAAATGTAAAAATAATTATAGTGGGGAATAAAAAAACTGCTGGTGGCCAGGCTAGTCTCTGCGCCTGAATTTGCATCCCTCTGCTCTAGAGCTTCAGAGAGTTGATGGAACTGGAACAGTTGGTATTCCAGAAAGGGCCCACTCTACTTGGTAGTTTCTTCATTTCCTTTGGGTAATGCAGTGAGTTCATTGACTGAGCCAATTCTGTATTCCAGTTTCCAGCAATATCATGCAGACTAGGTTAGAAGTAATTTTTCCATAAGGGTGAGAACAGACTCTACTTTCTCAGATCCTGTCTGAATTTTACATCAAGTTTCTTGCTTGCCTATTACAACTTTTTCAAGGGAGAATTTCAAGGCCTGTTTTAAATTCATTTTTTTAATATTCTTGCCATGTTAGCAAACATTTTACAGACATCAGCACCCAGTCACTTCATGTTCAGTATACCAACAAAATCTAGTTTTGTGTTTTACATAGTGAAACCAGTCATCTTCTGTATTTTTTTTTTTTTTTTAAATGTCTCTGGCTGAGGATGTTTCTTAGTAGTAGACTGTGTGCTTAGCATGCACAAGGTCCTGGGTTCAATCCCTAGGATCAAGGAATAGAGCCAGGTTCCATGCCATAGGGCCTATAGTCTCAGCTTCTCAGGAGGTTGAGGAAGGAGACTCAATCAATCTGGAGTTAGCAGTCAGTCTGGGCAATATAGCAATACACTGTCTCAAAAATAAACAAGCGAAGTCTTACTACCATACTTAAAAATACATTTAAAACATAGGTATGTTGTTCAGAATTTAAAATTCACTTAACATAAGCTTTGCAAAAACGAATACACACGTATCAGATTACTCAGTGTTTATTAGCTAAAAAGAAGTTATGAATGCTTTTTCATGAGTTGGGGCCTAATTGATTACCTGGAGTTAATGCATATATGGCTTTATATCATTTAGCTTTTTTTCAATTGCTACTATGTATAAGGTACCAAGGAATGTGGGACAGAAAGAATGAGACACAGCTCCTCACCTTGAGTCAGATGGGAGGATGCATCTGTAGACAGCTTCTGTAGCACAATGTGAGACATGCCATAGGGAAGGGATAAACAAATTGATGGCAAAATAATTACCAGCTATCTTCTTACTAATTTTGCCCAGTTTTAGAGAGGGAATCTACTTTGATTCTAACACTTTTCCCTTGAATGCCTTCTTAAGTTTTTCTGTGCTACTCTTGATTATGGGTAAATTGTTCAAATAAGAGTCCTTATGTTTACCTGATTTATAATTTCCCTTAGCTTTTGAAGATTTTCACATAATGATAGCAGATAAATGGATGGATAATATATTGTTGTTTTTTTCAGAAGTATCTAATAATATTTATTTTCTAAGTAGAAAGTACAAGTTCTGTAGGCCTCTGATCTAGTTAGTCCCAATTTAATTGCTGTTTTATGGATCAAAACCAGGGCCTCACACATTCTAGATACTTATTCTGCCATTGAGCAACAACATCCCTAATCCTCAGCTTTTTCTTTTTGTTTTTTTTTAATAAGAATTCTATATTAAACAGTATTGTCATGTGCAACATGATGTTTTGAAGTATGTATATATTCTAGAATGATAGTCCTAACTTTTTTTTTTAAGAGAGAGAGAGAGAGAGAATTTTTAAAAATATTTATTCTTTTTTTAGTTTTCGGTGGACACAACATCTTTGTATGTGGTGCTGAGGATCGAACCTAGGCCGCATGCATGCCAGGCGAGCGCGCTACCGCTTGAGCCACATCCCCAGCCCCTAGTCCTAACTTTTTGAAAGTCATACTTATGTTTACTCTTCTAAAGAATTCTGTTTGGCACTAAAAACGCAGACAATCCCAAAGTAAATTGTAATAACTTTGTTTTCAGAATTTGGGGACTACAAAGCCATGCTTGATAATTAGCAAATAATTTTAATGTGGTAATTTTTGCCTTCCCGTGTCAGAGTGAACTCAATCCTGCTGAAAAGATCTTTACCATCAGGTTTTCTTAAAATTTATTTTACTTTGACTACAATCTGTTGAAAGATTATGATATTCTTATTTAGAATGTAATTTTAGGGAAAACACATCTTATTATAATTTGGGGGGGTCTTTGATTTCATATAAAATTCAGTTGAAAGTCTGTGTTCCTGAACTGGGCTTGGTGGCACATACTTGTAATCCCAGTGATTCAGGAGGCTGAGGTAAAAATATTGCAACTTCCAGGACAGTGTTAGCTGTCTGAAAAGAAAATGACTGGGGATATAGTTCAATGGTGAAGCACCCCTGGGTTCAATTCCCAGTACCAAAAAACAACAAAACAAACAAACCCACCAAAAAATAAACACCCCCCCCAATTAATCCACATTTGACCCTTTTGTTTTAAGTTAAAAATGTAGTAAAATACAATTTTTTTGCTTTAACTTGCAAATTTAATTTAGAAGAAATTTCTCGAATTTTAAGATATATTAGCAAAAATTTTGTTTAAAGATGGTAAATTTTTTCACAGTAGAAACTTCTCACATAAAATTATAAAATAATTTTTTTAATATTTGGCTTGCAGTCTTAAGATTTAATTTTCAGAATGTCAGCTTTATAAAACCTACCATACATATTTACCCAGGATGGTTTTTGCTTTTTTTTTTTTAAGTGGATGTTCCAAAAGTTAGTTATTGTGAAAGTTGTTGCTGAATTATTGTACAAGTAATTTTTTATTATGTTATAAATATTGCTGCATGGCTACTTTTATGAATTCAAAGAAAACATTGCCTATGTTTCATAAAAGTAGAATACTGTTTATAATGAAATTCTTCAGCTGGACGCAATGGTGCATGCCCTGTAATCCCAGCAACCCGGGAGTCTGAAGCAGGAGGAGCTTAGCAATATAAGGCCAGTATCAACAACTTTTGTGAGACACTGCTCAGAAATAAAAGTAGAAAGCACTGGGGATATATCAGTGGTAAAAAGCACCCCTGGGTTCAATCCCTAAGTCTTCCCCCCTCCCAACCAAAAAAAAAAAAAAAAAAAGCTGTGCTTGGTATACCCCTCCTAAGGATTCTTTGCTAAAACTCCCCTCCATCCCTATGGGGATTGAATCCAGGACCTCACAAATGCTAGCTAGGTAAGTGCTCTGCCACCTGACTACATCCCCAGTCCTTTTCATTTCTTAAATTTTATTTCCAGAGTCTTGCTAAATGGCTTAGGCTAGCCTGGAAATTTTGATCCTCCTCTTTCAGCCTCTGTAGTAGCTGGAATTACAGATGTGTACCACCACACCCAGCATCTTTTCTCAATTTTTTTTTCTTCCCACATATTTTTGTTGGTGCATGATAGTTGTATGTTATGTTGGCATTTGTTATATATTTATACTCTAATGTATAGCCTTTTTAAGGAAATGAGATTATGGCACAAAAGTAAAATTAATACAGAATTAATTTTATTAATTTTATTACTGTTTTTCTTGGGGGGGGGGACGGTATTGGTGATAGAACTCTGGAATATTTTACCACTAAGCTACATCGCCAGCACTTTATAGTTTTTCAAGTTGCTTAGGACCTTGCCAAGTTACTAAGGCTGACCTCAAATTTGTAATTCTCCTGCATCAGCTTTCCGAGTCACTGGGATGAGTCACTTGGGATTACAGGTGTGCTCCACTGTGCCTGCCTCAGAACACAGCATTTAAAATTTTCATTAAATTATTTTTTGGTAATCTAAATCCGGGGACTCATGCATGCTGGGCAAGTGCCCTACCACTGAGCCACATCCCCAGACCATAACATTTTTAAAATGTAATTTTTATGTATTAATCATGTCCTGATTCATGGTGGAGATGTAGAATAAGGAAGATGGTTTCCTAGGGGAACATATTACTAGGGTACAAGGGAAGGAAATGAGTATTCAGGAAAAGACTGAGGGTGTTATTGAAATAATAAGGATGAGGGGTCATCCAGGTATTGAGAAAGGAAAGACAAGGCAAGGTGGGTTAGAAACTTGGAAATGATGTGTAGCTACAGGGTATTAGAAACAAAACCAACTCTTATGCTGGTTGGAATGTCCTGAGAGCTGGGTGACTTAATGTCCCATGAAAAGAACATGAGATGAATTGCTTTATTAGGTATCTTCCATAGAGCCATTCCAACTACTTCCCTCATACCCCTCCTAAGTGCTTTAGTTGTTATCTTCCTAAATTGTAGCAAAGCCATATTGCAGACCCATCAGTTCATGTACATGATCAGTTGGCCTCATTTCTTCCATAGTCACAGCACCAGCTAGCAGTCCAGGAGACTTTGTAATGGCCATAGTGGGTATCAGAGAGAAGGTATGGATGGATCCCTGTGGATCCATCACTGCTGCTAGGGATGGGGGGATGGGGGATTAAAAAAAAATCACAGGAGTGGGTCAGTTGTGTCACCTTCAACTAGGAGAGGACAGAACAGTAGGTGACATTTTGGCTAATTAAGTTTGTACATTATCTTCTGGCAAATTGTGTGGCGGTTTCCCTCTTTTCTTTTGGCACTCAGTGCCAATGCCTGTGCAATGAACTTCATCTTCAGTAAGAGATTTTCATTCAGAATCACTTTAAGTGCTAGATTGGTGATGAGTTGATTCTTAGAACAATTGTATGTGTATTTGACTATAATTTACTTTTTGGTTATGACTTTTGTTTCTTTTGTTCTTCCTTTGGGATTGTCCCTGGACTCTTCATTCCAGCAGAGTTAAGGGTTCCTCCAGTATCACTCTTGTTTTACTCTTCAGGCCTTTTTATACTGAAATTGTTTACTTGTCAGCCTCCCCCACAATCTGCCAGAAAGGCAGAAATAGTGTTAGACTTTGTTACCTTTGTGCTTTACCACCTACCACAGTGTCTGGCCTGGGGGAGGCCCTGTGAACATTTTTGGGTAATTGTTAGATATAGTTAATACTTGTCTAAAAGTACTGCAAGACTGGAAAACGCTCTTCTTTGCTTTTATCTGGGAAAGTGGGTTAACAGGGAAGGGACTTATAAGAAAGGGGACTTGGATCTTTTATAAAAGTTAAGAGGGATGAAAACTACATTAGGCAAAATTAACTAAGGGGAGCTGACTCTTGGGAATATCCTGGAATGAGATTTGGGGTATTGCTTTGTTCTACTACTGGCTTTGGTTTCAGGTTAGTTAATTGGTTATGGGTTCTGTATGTTAATTGCTCTGTGCACCTGTGCTTTTTGGTTCATTAAGTCATTTGTTCAGTGAGTATTTATGGACTTCTTACTCCATCACTACTCAAAGGCATCTCTAGGTCTTGCCTCAAGTTGTTGGCCTCTTGCTAGGATATAATAATGTTTAGTGGGTTTGAAACACATGTTTGGAAATTAAATGCTTTTCTGTTGCACAGGCTCTTTCCCAGTGTGCTGGGATTAGTTCTTGAAACTTATCTTTTATGACAGAGTAGTTAAATCATGTAAGTATTTTAATGTTTTAGCAATATTTTCATGCATCCCTATCCCTTAAGCTTGTTTTCATTTGTTTCACAGTTGAAATTCTGCCCAGAAGTATGTTTCCTTTCTTTTTAGTGTTGTCCTTAAACTGTGGTGCCATAATGAAGTCTCAGTATAAATCTGCACACATTGAAGTCTGTTCAGATAGCCTGGTGTGATGGTGCAAGCCTATAATCCTGGTTACTTGGGAGGGTCAGGAAGGAGGATCACAAGTTCCGAGGGCAGCCTGGCCAATTTAGCAAGACCCTGTCTCAAAAAAAAAAAAAAAAAGTTCAAATAGATTATTCCTCATAGGCTTGTTATTAGTTTTTGATACTTTCCTGATGCTTAAAGAGAAAAGAGCTCAAAGGAGTAAACATTTAATTTTTGTGTTAGAAGTGCTTAGATATTTTTATTAGAGGGTTTTGTAAAGTTCCCATCATCTTATTCTTAACACCTGTAAGAGTGAGTAGCTGACCCCACTTCTATTATTCTTGGTCTCCCAATGTTCCCTTTTGGTGCCCTCTGGTTGTAGAGGTTTGACAATGCAAGCAAATGGGAATCTTTCTAAATTACGAGTTAAGGACATTGAAGGGAAGCAGGCAATGGTTATATGAAGGAGTTGTTACAGATGTGTCCCTTTTTTCTCTGTAAGAATGAAATATACACTGAGAGCTAGGTGTGGTTGTATAATGGATGAGAAGGCAGATAGTTTTACATTCAGAGATCTGAATAATGAGAATTCTAATAAAGTTAATTGCCATTTGAAGTGAATGTAAACTGCAATATGCATTTGTGTGGCTATAGATACAATATGAATAAACACTGGTGGCAGAAGTAAAACTAATCTTCTCTTTTCTAGAAAAAATGTTGATTAGACCTCAGGTAACAGTAGATAAGCACCTCACCCATGGTGTTCCTATATGAAGCTGGGATCAGGATCTTTAATTATTCTATGTCAGATGTACTGTATATCTTCATGTTTATTACTCTGAATCATTTTCTGCATTTTTTAAAAATAAAGCTACCTACTGGAAGGGGAGAGAGCAAATCTGCTTGCAGAATTGGGGTAGATCATTGCTATCCAATAGAAATTAATGAAAATCACAAATGTAGTTTTAAATTCTCTAGTAGCCACATTAAAAAAATTAAAAGGTTAAAATTAATTTTAATTAAATAACAATATATCCAAATATTTCAATATGTGATTATCATGAGAATGCTTAATGGAATAGTTTTACATTTTTTGAGAAGTTTTAAATCTAGTGTGCATTTTACATTTAGTATATTTTAATTTGGATGCTACATTTTCATCAAAAATACCTGATCTTAGCTGATAAACATCTTTAGATTTTTGCATTAAGGGTATGCTAATTCATCTTTTATTGCTGCCTTTTTGTAGGTATATTTTGTACAGTATTGCTTTTTATTTATTGGGCCATTCGTTAACATTCTGGTTTCCTATTTCTTCAATCTCTGTCCCTTAAAACCTGGATACTGCATTTTTCTACCTTGAGGTTATTTTTAATCTAATTTAGCAAAATATAAGCATCACCACAATAAACTTATTTTATAGATAGCTAGCTACTAATATATATATATATATATATATATATATATATATATATATATATAAAAGTTTTAATCTGGGTCATTCAGGTTGGAGGGATAAGAGCTTTGGAATGATTTTAATATGAGTTTGTGGTGGTATTTTTTTTTTATTTACTTATTTTTTGGTATTTGGGGTTTAGCCCAGAGGTGCTTTACCACTGAGCCACATCCCAGCACTTTTTTTTTTCCAAGTTTTTAAACTCTTGAAATAGGATCTCACTTAGTTGCTTAAGGCCTTGCAAAGTTGCTGAGGCTGGCTTTGAACTTGAGATCCTTCTGTCTCAGCCTCATTAGTTGCTGAGATTATGGGGTGTACCACCTTGTCCAGCTCTGTGGTGGGTAGTTCCCTTTTCTGAGATGTGTACAGCTTGTAAAAACTGTTGCTAGTCCATCGCAAATTCTAGTACTTTGAATTCAGAGGAGAATTGTGAGTTGTTTCCAGGGTGATAGAATTTTCAGCACTTGAATGAAATGAGCTCTAGGTTTGATAATTTAGCAAAGGTGTGTGTGTGTGTGTGTGTCTCCCCCTGTACTGGGGATTAAATGCAGGAGCCACATCCCAAACCCTTTGTATATATTTTATTTAGAGACAGGGTCTCGCTAAGTTGCTGAGGCTGGCTTTGAACTTGGGATCCTCCTGCCTCAGTCTCCCCAGCCACTGGGATTACAGGGGTGCGCTACAGTGCTTGGCCTTTAAAGGTCTGTTTCATTAAAATGAATTTGATCTTTGGTATCTTTAAAAGACTCAATATCTAACAACAGAAAAACAGAAGATATTGCTTCAGCTTTGTTTGACTCATTTTAATTTTAATTCATTTTTTTTTGAGGCATGGTTTTACAATGCTAGTTTCAAACTTCTTGGTTCAAGCAATCTTCCTGCCTTAGCCTCCCAAGTAGCTGGGAGTACTGGTGTGCACCGCAATGGCTAGCAGAACTTTTTAGAAAAAATTTTTTAATATGCTGATGAATCTTTATTTAATTCATTTATCTGTATGTGGTGCTGAGAATCAAACCCAGTACTGTACACATTCTAGGCAGTCGCTCTACTACTGAGCCACAAACCCAGCCCCTAGCAGAACTTTCTTAAAAAGTGATTTTAGAGAAACTGATTTGGAGCTAATGCTTAGGCCATATCAAGATTAATCATTCACTGATGATTCTCTTTTACCTGTTCAGCTTATTGTTTTATCTAGTTAAAACTAGATTTAAAAGACAGTCTGTTAAAAATTAAAGACTTAGTGTTTTCTGCCTTTGTTTTATCTAACCAGTAGTTCTTTTGAGTAATAAGTTTTATAATTCTATTATTTTTCAGTCCTTCTCCAGAGAAATTATTGAAGTATCAGGAATTTGTCCTGTGATTTCCCCCCCTCTCGCCCCCCGAAGTATAAAAATAGTAGAATTTTAGTTGGGTGCTTTTATCCAGTTGTTCTGTAAATGTGGTCCCAGGACCAGCAGTATCAGCATCACCTGGAATTTGCTAGAAATGAAAATTCTTGTGACTCCTCACTCTAGATCTTCTGAATTAGAACTTCTTTAGTGAGTATATGTAATCTGTATTTTTAATAGGTTCCTACTTGAACTCACATAGGATCAAAGGCAGTAATATTTGAGATGGTTATTTTTGATGAGGGGCACACTATGGTTAAGGGCTCATTGACCAAATATTAATGAACCTGTTGACCTTGGCTTCATTCTTTTATCTCATGTGACTATCATGGTATTGTCACATGAGGAGGGGTAAGAAGAGTGTAGCTCCTCCCTAGCTCTTTAGTCTAGTCTTGTACTTTTTTGTTTTTAATAGTTCTGGGGATTGAAAGACTGTACTATTTATTCCACTTTGCGCACATCTATTGAATACGTATTTGGGGTCAGGCATTGTTGTGGCCACAGGGATACCATAGTGAACAAATCAGAGAAAGTTCCTTTCCCTTTGCTCAGATTATATTAGAAGGGATATACCAGGGGTAGGCAATGATAAATGGGGCAAATGCAGCCTGCTCCTATTTTTGTAAATAAAGTTTTATTGGAACATAGTCACATCTGCTTCTTTATGGATTGTCTAAGCTGCTTTTGTGCTACAATGCCAGAGTAAGAGTAGTTGTTACCGAGAAAGCTGAATATATTTACTATCTGCCTCTGTACAGGAAAAAATTGTAGATACCTAGATCATGAAAGAATATTAGAATGTTAAGAGGTGACAAATGTTAGGGGAACCCTTAAAGCATGTTAACAGAATACATAGTAGGGACCTCTTTTAAGTAGAGCAGTCAGAGAGGGCATAACTGAATATGACTTTTAAAGAAAAACATGAATTGTGTGAGTATATTTAAAGAAAGAAAGGATGTTTAAAAGGTTAAAGGAGAAAGGATAGAGCAAGTATTCAGACCCTGACACTGGAATGTTCTTGGAACAGCAGAGACGCTTTCTGGCTAGAGGGCAATGATTGAAATAGAGGAAATGAAGCTGACATTTTTGGGGCCAGATCCTGTTCATGCTCATAATATATTCTGCAGTGAAAACTGCTTAACCATGAGTGCTTTAAAAATGTAATTCAGATGGTGTGCTCCTGTAATCCCAGCTGCTTCAGAGGCTGAGGCAGGAGGATTCAAAGCCAGCCTTAGCAATGTAGCGAGGACCTAAGTAAATTAGTGAGACTCTGCCACTAAATAAAAAAAATTAAAAAGGGCTGGAAATGAGGCCCAGCGGTTAATCACCCCTGGGTTCAGTCCCTAGTACCAAAATGAAATATAAAAATAAAAACAAAAACACAATTCAGAAACCCTGAATCTATAAAGGGGTCTTTTTGGCCAAACAGAGGATAGAATCTAGAAAGTAAATATCTGGTATTGTCTTCCAAACATCCCTTAAGAAACACAAGCTTTACAAGCTTTCCCATTCATTAATTACTATTTATGTTTTGCTTTCCTCCAGCCCCCATGTATTATATACTCTTATTTAGCTGATATTTCCTGGAGGGTAAGGGGTTGATAGAAATGTGGCAGCTACTTGGAGGCTGAGACAGGAGAATCTTGAGAGCTCAATACCAGTCTGGCCAATTTAGCAAAACTTTGCTCAAAATTAAATAAAAAGGGGAAGGACTATACCTCCAGTGGTAGACTCTGTGAGTTCAGTCTGCATTACTGTCCCTCACCCTGTCGCTACAAGGGGAAAAAAAAGTGTGTGTCTATTAGTATCTTTCAAACTTATAACATCTTTTCTGTTATGATCCAGTAGTCACATACTCACATACAAATTTATTGAAACAAGTTTTGCCAAATAGTATTTACCTTTACTTTAAAAAATGTACTCTGTTTTCTGTTGTTTCATTAGAAACAAAAATACTGGTTGTGACCTACTAGATTACTTATAGGTCAGGACCTACAATATGAAAAACAATGGCCTGGGCTGTGGATTACGTTTGAGTTTTTATGTGCAAGATGTTGTTATTTGGTATGGCTGGAGCAGAAAGGTACAAGTATATAAAATAAAGTGATCATAGCACTAAGCAAAATAAAGTAGCCCAAAATATGACTGGGATAATTTTTAAAAAAATGTGTCAAATCCAAAACTGCAACATATTCTATAATGTTGGCAAGTGTACTAAGGTGTTTATCAGATACCAAAAAGGTATCATTTGAACTCAAGGCTCGAAGAAATACTGTATTGCAAAGAATTGCAAAGGGGTATTCACCAAGTGAGAGAATGGTAGGGGTAAATTGCAAAGCTAGGAAAACAAGAGGTGTGTTGGAGAGAATGAGTGGGGCCAGTGATGAGAACAATAGTTTCTGAAACAGAAGACTTCTGTATGTAAGTGGGCAAAATGAGGAGTATTAGAAAGATTGATTGACTTCCCTAAGGTTTCCAGGGGGAAATGGGACAAGGACTTATTGTTCTGACTTCCTGTTCAGTGCTAGAAGTCTGTTTTCTCATCTAAAAGAGGGATATTAATGCCTGTGTAGCCTCTCTTCAAGGGTTGTTGTAGAGATGAATTGCCAGTGCATGCAAAAAGGTTTTCTAAGCTAGACAAAGCATAAATGAAAGGCAATGGTATTTTTTTTTTTTTAACATGGGAGATAAGTGGAGGTTGGAACAAGGTAGATAAGTGAAGGATTTTAATTGCCACACTAAGGTCAATCATGTTCTCTTTCCATACAGATTGCAGGATGAAGGAGGTGGTAGTGCATGGAAGTTTAAGCAGAAGGCTGGGGGTATAGCTCAATGGTAGAACGCTTGCCTATCATATGCAAGGCCCAGGATTTGATACCCTAGCACTGGGGGAAAAAGTTTTAAGCAGAGAAAGGCACAATGAAAAATGGTTTGTTTTAGAAAGAATGTGGTAGTATGTTGGGGATAGATTGGTGCTTGTGGCAGAGTGACTGGTTAGAGGCTTTTTGCTAAAATGAGCTTAAAATTAAAAAGATCAGATTTAGTCAATAGCAATAGGAACAGAAAGCAAAAAGGATAACATAGGATAAGGTCTTATTGTGAGAGAGAACAAGGAATAAAGTAGAACAACTAACCAGAGTGCTGAAAGAATAGCATCTTCTTCTAGTAAATTCGGAAAAGAGGAAGGCACAGGATAAAGAATGATTTTCAGCTTTTGATATTTTGAATTTAAGATGATGGTAGTATATTTGATAGAAATTAGAAATTGGAAAATAATTATACTGGGGTTCAGGGGAGACACATCAGGGTTAGAGATAAGAATTTTGTCTTTTCTTTGAAACCTGGGGATTAGCTATTTCTAAGGAAGAAAGCATAAAGGAGGGAGTAAATAGTGAGTTCATGTTTAGGAGCAAGAATAGGGTAGAAGTTACCTTAAGCTGGGTATGGTGGCACATGCATGTAATCTCAGTACTCAGGAGGCTGAGGCTGAGGTAGGAGGGTCACAAGTTGCAGGCCAGCCTCAGTGATTTAGTGAGGCCCTAAAGAATTTAGTGAGACTGTGTCTTAATATAAAAAATATAAAGGGCTGAAGATGTGACTCAGTAGTGGTAAAGCGCCTCTGTACCAAAAAAAAAAAAATTGTTGGTGAGCTAAGAGAACCAAGTAACTGATTTGGAAGCCATCTTCTGTAGTTGTATTCTCATACAAATACTGACTTGTTTGCCTGTCTTCTCCTTTAGATGTGGGCTTCTTGGGAATGGGGATGAGAGTTACAGAAGGTGAAGCATCAGAGGGGGAGAAATATTATTAAACAAGCATCAGCCATATGAATAGTAATATTTATTGAGAACTTAATGTGTGCCAGACACTGTCTCAGCATTTCATGTGTACCAACTCATTTAATTCTCACAAGTCCCTTGAGACGTCTATTATGACCCCATTTTATAGAGGAATAAATTGATATGCCCAGAAGTTAAGTATCTTGCTCAAGGTGACACTGTATGTGATAGAGCTGGAATTCAAATCCAGACTTGGGTTCTCAATATTCAGCTATACTCTGTGTCAGTACTTTTTAGATTGGTTCCTATAGCAGGGACCTCAGTAAATAGGCATATTAAAATTTCAAAATAACCTGGCAAGGTTACTATATTTTAGATTACATATGGAGAGGTTATTTTTCCTAGATTACACAGATAATAAGTGCTAATGCCAGGATTTTGGACTAGGTTCTATCAAAAAAGTCTCTGTTTATTTATAAGTATTTTATAATTATTATTAAAAAACTTACTGTAAGTTTTTAATAAGAAAACTTGTAAGTATTTACTTATTTTAGATTTTTTGAAGTTCAATGGAAAAAATACAAATTCACTTTCATTAATGTTGCACAAAAATTATTACTAGAATCAAAAGTAAATAAACCACATTATTTACACCACTGTCTAGTTCTTCATATTAACTTTACTATTTAAATATAAAGTAGGTATCAATTTAGGGATTGGAAAAGAGATAAAATAAAAACTTTCCTAAGATGTCTATTTTACACTGGGTATAGCTGTGCTCACTGAAATGGATTCTTTTACTTTTTCTGTGCAGGTACTCAATTGCATATGAAACTGAACTTGCTTAACAACTGAGGGAGAGTAGAAATAGAAGCGATGAGTTTGTATCCTGGCACATTGTCATACAATTCAAACAAAGGGGCATCTACCAACTTGTAATTTTTAGGGACTGTAAACAAGACTTTCTCTTGAAGCTGAATCAGAAACAACTACTTATGTTCCTTAGGCTTTGTAATGTCTGCAGGAATATGTCGACAATGGCAGAGGTTCAAAATTTAGTCTCCACCAGTTATCAATGCAGTCATCAGTGATTCAGCCTTGGAAGACTCTATCTTGACAATCCAATATCTCCGTCATTAAGCATTTTAGTCTTTCAACTTCATCTTCTGTGTTTCGTTAACTACCAGGTAATTTGAAGAAAGTCATCCCCATGTCACATGAGGTAGCTATTGCTCATACAATCAGTACTCCTTCTACAGTCCCTTTCATGTCAGTTTTATAAAATTCTTTCCTCATGTGCTGAAATCCGTCTGCAGCAGAGTTATGCTCATAAAGGAGCTCATTTGTACCAAAAGTTTGAGTGGTAAGAGGTTGGTGGTATACTTGATCAGCTGCTTATGCTCATTGTGGAATGCCTGCTTACCCCAATCCCTGCAGCCTGTCTGCTAGCTATTGGGCAGTGCTACAGACATGCTGGTGAGCATGGCCACTAGCAGAAAGTGGAAGGAGAGCAAAAAACTAGAAAATGGGAGGTAGAGGAAACTTATCCCTGTGCAGTACAGGCAGTGGTTGTCTGTGTCCTGCTAAGCCCCATTGTTACCTGCCATTAACAGAAGAGTGCAAGATCTTATTTATATTTAATTCAGAGGTCAGCACACTTTTCTATACAGGGCCAGATAGCAAATGTTGCTCCATGTTCTCAATTGGAACTACTCCAACTCTGTTGTTGTAGTAGAAAAGCAGCTCTAAGACTATATATATATCTATATATATATCTATATCTATCTATCTATATATATATATGTGTGTGTGTGTGTGTGTGTGTATATATATATATATATATATATATATATATATATATACACACACACACATATACATTACATGGTATACCACTGAATATTCTTTTCTCTCTCTAGGACCTTGAAAGCTAGGCACCTAGGCAAGCCGTCTACCACTGAACTGCAGTGTAGTAGTGTAAATATTTATAGCTGTGTTATTATTATTATTATTTTCCAGTTATTTAAAAGTGTAAAAACCATTCTTAGCTAAAAAGTTGTACAAAAATAGATGATGGGCCAGATTGAACTGCATACTGTGGCTTGCTGGACTCTGCTTTAAACCATTCACTTATTAAGCATATATTGAATTCTTTATATGGAGATGGGCTGGGCACTGGGGAGTTCCAACCTCCTAAGATGAGACAAGTATAGTAAGAACTATGATAAAGGTATACTTACAAGGTATAGTGGGAAAACAGATATGGCAGGTTCCTTTGTTTCATGGATGAATTTGTGAAGGTACTCACAATAGAAAAGGTTGTTGTTGAGTTGCCAGGCTCTTCGTGTAGGAGAAAGCATAGCATTACTAAGGCAGAAAAGGAGGACTGATGCCAAGAGATGAACTTTGTTGAGAGTAGGGAAATGGGGAATTAGTTTTTAGAAAATTTTCAGCCAGGGAGTAATATGATCTGATTTTTGTGTTTTAGAAAGATATGCTCTGGAGGATGGATTTGCAGGGAGGAGAATAGGAGGGGATCGGATAAGTTACCATAAGATATTTGCTGTAGTTGTAGGGGCAAGTAGATATATTTTGGTGATTGTTTAGGCATAAGGATTGTGGAAGAAGGGAAAATTTAAGAAAACTCTTGGATTTGTCGTTTCATCAAGATATATATAAAGGACAGAGAAGTATGCTTTGAAGGTGGGTGCCAGAAGTAGTTAAAAAAGAAGTGTCTTTGATTTTCACCTTGTTGGGCTTGAGACACCTGTAGAGATGTTAGGGGGGCTAACTTGTGAGATTGAGGTCTGCGATAAGATGAATCAACCCATAGCAATAAAGTTAACTGCTCAGGCATGGTGAGAACATACAGACTGGGAAGATAAAAAGAGTAACCATCAAACCCCGTGGAACACTTAAAATTGAAGGAACAGGAGACTGACTGAATGGAAATAGCACAGAGAGTAGAGGAACTGGGAAGGAGTGTTGGTGGTATTGAAACTTGGGATGGTGGTTTTTTCAGAAGGAAGATATGCTTAATATTGGTGCAGAAAAGTCAAGAAACTAGCGAATAAATTGTTCATTGGCCTGCGGCCTTGGAGTGGGGATGGTTGTAGAAGTTAATGAGCAGTTTCAAAGGAGTAAGCTGGAGACCAGATTGTAATATGTTAAATCCTGAGTGCGCACGAGAAATTAGGGACCTTTCTCAAAAGAATTTTTTCTGTGGAGGGAGAGAGAAATGACAATAGCTGGAGGTTTCTCTAGCACCTAGATTAGGGTTTGGCATATAATAGAGATATCTAATTATTTCATCCCAATGACCTACAGATCTCCATTTGAATACCTTATGATATTTTTTTCTCCTTTTTTTCTTTATAGTAGTACTAAAGATTGAACCCAGGCCTTTAAGTGCTGTATCACTTAGCTATATTCTTGACCTCCATTTGAATTTCTAATAGGCATCTCTAACTCAGTACATTGGAAACAGAACTCTTGACTTTTACTGAGATGAGACCTGGGTTCTCCCTTTCTCATCTCAGTAAAATGGCCCACTTCTTTCTACTTAACTTTTACAATGATGACCAGGCTGCAATCTTTGGCTCCTTTTCCTTTATCCTACATCAACATGTCCTGTTGGCTCTGTCTGCAAAAGTATACCCAGGTGAGGACTGGGGATGTGGCTCAGTGGTGGAACATGTGCTTAATATGTGGGAAGCCTTGGTTTCAATCCCATGAAATGAATGAATGAATGAATGAATAAATGAACGAACAAACTGACAATCAACTATACTAGGCATTATTACTGAAGCTGGGAATAGTGATGACAGCTAAGAAGTTCATCTCATTGTAGAGCTTACATCTTAGTAGAGATGAGGGCCAGAGATGAAATGTATGATTTTGGATGGTGATAAATATTCTGAAGAAAAATTCAAAGACTAAAGATTAAATAATTATGGAAATTAGATGGGTAGTTTGTGTGGGCTACTTTAAAGAAGATGATTTGGTATTTCAGAGGAGGTTAGATTAAGATAGGTGGAGGATAAAGGTAGCTTGAATGGTGAGAGGTGTTCTGAGTGGCTGTGTGTGTGTGTGTGTGTGTGTGTGTGTGTTGCAATTGAATCCAGGGCCTCACACACGTTGAGCACATGCTCTGCCACTGAGCACTTAACCCCCAACCCTGATCTGGGTGTACTTTGTAGGTAGAGCCAACCGGACTTCTGGTGTAATGTAGGGGAAAAGACGTGACCAAGGGTGACAGCTTGGTCATCCTTGTGAAAGCAAGTTATGAGAAGAGGGCCAATTATTGAAATGAGCAAGGCAGGAGGAAGGGAGGAACATTTGGAAGTCAGAAGTCGGGAATTCTGTTTCCAATGTATTAAGTTATATATGTCTGTTAGATATTCAAATGGAGGTTTGTAGGTCATTGGGATGAACTGTAGTTTAGTTGGTTGGGTAATGAATATGAATAAATTCGTACTGAGCAAAAACCTTTAGGAGTCTTAAAGTCAAGACAAGATGTGATTATTTTGCCCTTCTTTCCAGTTTATTGTGGCTTGAGTTTACCAGACCTTTTAGAAGATGACTAGTTTGGAGGCCTGTGAACCTTATCTTTTTCTCCATAGTAGCAGAAGAGAAGAATCCTAGAGGTAGAAAACCCACTTGTCTCTTAATGCCAGTGTTGTAGCTGTGTAGGTCTGATTTTGTAGATCTCACTGTGCATATTAGGCCAGTTTAACAGCTGGATAATGAATTAATTTATTTCAGTCCTTTTCCTCCAATAAAATCAAGAGGAAGATAGAATAAGACCTTTTGGTCCAGAAGGAAATCAATTGCAGCAGCAGCCTCTACCTACTCCCATTCCTGCATCTTTACCTCTAGCTGTGGTTTAGAAAGGCAGAGTCACACATACTTATTGAAATCATACCTTAAGTTTGTGACAAAGTCAGGACTAGAATCTAGATCCCATTATTCTTATTCCAGCCCATTTTCTATACAGTACAGAGAGAGCACTGAGAGAACCCAAACTTTGGCCTCAGAGAGAATTTATTAATTCATAGATATCCCAAGGCCAGACTTCTATAGTGGATAAAGTTTTCCTATTTACTATGAAATTTTTACTCAGATGCTGAATATTCAGTGCAGTTAGGAATAAAGCTTTGCAGCTTGTTATGGTTTGGAAGTGAGGTGTCCCCCCCTAAAAGCTCATGTGTGAGATAATGCAAGAAGGTTCAGAGGAGAAATGAGTGGGTTGTGAGAGTATTAACCCAATTAGTGAATTAATGCCCTGATAGGGATTAAACGAGTGGTAACTGAAGGTGGATAGGGTATGGCTGGAGGAGGTCTGTATTGGGGATGTGACTTTGGGGTATATATTTGTATTTGGCAAGTGAAGATCTCTCTGTCTGCTTCCTGATCATGTGAGCTGCTTCCCTCTGCCACACTGTTATGCCATGTTGTTCTGCCTCACCTTGAGCCCCCAGAAATGGAGGTGGCTGTCTGTGGACTGAGACCTGAAATTATGAGCCCTTAAATACACTTTTCCTCCTCTGCAGTGGTTCTGGTCAGGTCTTATAGTTACAGCAGTGAAAAAGCTGACTAAAATAGAGCTAGACTTCCTGGTTTCAAATGCCAGCTTGGTTACTTACTATGACTTTGGATAAGTTATCTCTTTATGCTTCATTGCATGAAATGGGCATAATGCGTAGCAACTTGAGGGTGGTTATATTTGGTTATTACAGATAAAATGTTTAGAGTAGTGCCTGGCACATGGTAAGCACTTGTTTTTTAGCTGTTGTGTCTTCATCATTCTCATCTTGGATATAGAAATATCTGTCTGTCTTCCTTAATTCTTTGCAGATAGTTTTCAAGTTCTATGTACAACATATTTTGAAATATATATACATTGTGGAATGGATAACTCAAGCTAATTAATACATGCAGTACCACCTCAAATTTATTCTTTGTGGTGACTTTCCATATAATTTGAGTGCTAATAACATAAAAGATATCTTTCCTTATATAAAATAATGGTCCCTGCTCTTGAATGAGGCATTTATTACATTCTAATAGGGAAGGAAGTTTAAAAACTAGATATATTACAAGGCTTATCTATTTAGAATTATCATGCAATGAGAGCAATAAATATTTTCTTTCTTTTCTGACATTATGTCAATTCAAAATGTGTTCAGATGAAGGCCAGGGGACTAAGAAGGGGTTTGTCTGGATAGAGTAGAAAAAGACTTTCCAATCAACAAAACTGGCTAGGGCAGGAAAACACAAGGGAGAATTTGTGAATAATGAGAATAGTTTTAGAATCCAATGGAGCTAAACCAAGGCCAAGTATAGCAGCTATATCTCTCTTTTGGTTGTGTTTCTAAATTGGTGTATCAAAGTGTCACTATAGACATTATCAGAGACTGTCATTGAGTCCTTATGAACATGATAGATATGTCAGATGGCATAAAAGGAACTTTGCATTGATTGAATAGTTCACATAGTGTTGTGTCATATAGATGACTGTCAACTGGGTATAACAATAGCACCTCAGATGATTCTGTATCAGTTTTTTTCTAAGATGGTTTTTTAAATCAACTTAGAGTCTGGGGATGTAACTGAGTGTTGTAGTGCTTGTATACACAAGGTCCTGGGTTCAATCCCCAGCACTGAAAAAAAAAATGGCTAACACATATTTCATATACTCCCTTGTTCTGTTACCCATCTTCAACACATCACATTTTACCTTTTTTTTTTTTTTATTGCCGAGATTGAGCCCAGGGCCTCATGTCAGGTAAGTGATCTACCGCTGAACTTACACTCCCAGCCTTTTTGCTGTTTTTATATTAATTTCTTCTGCTTTTTTGAATTTGAGTATTTTAAAGCAAATCTCAACCCCACATGTCATTTTACTTATAAATGTTTCAGTATTTATCCATAACCAATATTTGTGTATGATATTTTTGTTTTGATATTGAGGATTGAAACCATAGGTGCTTAATCACTGAGTCTTATCCCCAGCCCTTTTAAATTTTATTTAGAGACTGGGTCTTGCTGAGTTGCTTAGGGCCTCATTAAGTTGCTCATGCTGGCTTTGAATTTGCTATTATCCTGCCACAATGTGAATACACAAAATTAACAATAATTCTTCAGTATTATCTAATACTGAATTCATGTTCAGTTTTCCCATTTGTCCAATATGTCTTTTTAAAGTTAGGTTGATAGCCAAAGCACAGTGGCACACGCCTGTAATCCCAGTGGCTTGGGAGGTTGACACAAGAGGATTGTGAATTCAAAGCCAATCTCAGCAATGGTAAGGCACTAAGCAACTAAGTGAGACCCTGTCTCTAAATAAAATACAAAATGGGGCCAGGGATGTGGCTCAGTGATCGAGTGCTCTTAAGTTCCATCCCTGGTACTCCCCTACCAGAAACAAACAAACAAATAAATAAAGTTATGTTGTTAAAATCAGGTCCGCATACTTCATTTGGTTGGTATGTCCTTTGAAATGTATACGAATATATGGGTTGGGGATTTAGCTCAGTGGTAGAGTATTTGCCTAGTTATGTTCCAGGCCCTAGGGTTTGAACCCCAGCAATGCAAAAATAAAATAAAAAGTACACTATTTTATAACAGCCCTTTACTTCCCTTTAAAAATGCTATTTATTTGCTAAGAATATTAGATCATTTTTTGATAGAACTTTCTACATTCTGGATTGCATTTTTAAAAAACATTTAAAAAATTTTTAGTTATAGATGGACACAATACCTTTATTTATTTATGTGATGCTAAGGATCACATAAATAAATTAAATAAAGTGCCCCACATGACTCGAGTGCTCTACCACTGAGCCACAACCCCAGCCCCTGGGTTGCATTTTTATGATACCATTTTAGCCTATTCTTTCACAAATGCCCTGCTCCCCATATTTCTTTTGAATGGTATTCAATTCCTGAGGCCTGACTCAGGTTTTTTGTTTTATTATCTTTGGTAAGAATATTTCATAGGTACTTAATATTTTGTAGTATTCATTTTTATATAATATGGAGAGGCCCATAATGTCTAGTGGGTTGGGCTGTCAGGCTATCTCTTCACTGGTGGCCAGGGATATGGATCCATTGTTTCATAGTGATTAAAGATGTTGATTTTCTTATCATTTTTGTTTTTTTATTAGAATTCTACAGAGAACTCTACTCATACTTTAGAATCAACAGAATGCTCTAATATAAAGGAAAAAATAAAAATGAAATAATGAGTAATGTCTTTCAAATTATAAATGCTCAAGGGGCTGGGGATTAGCTTAGTGGTAGAGTGGTAGAGCTCCTGGTTTGAACTCCAGTAGTGGCTGGGTGTCACATTCCAAGCAACTGTATTATTGATGATTTAAGTGTGTGTTAAAATCATGCAAAATTAGTATTTATATGTAAAATTGAGCTTGATTCTAAATTCAAGAAACTATAAATAGATTTTTCTGTTGTGACATTTCAAAGCATGGGAAGGTGGGACAGTTCTTCATTGATTAGTATTATTGTCCATCACAACAGGTTTCTAGAATCCCTGATAGTGACCTTCCAAGTGTCAACATGACAATTATTGTGACAACCAAATTTTCATAGTACCTGTTAGGAAGTAATGTTATCCATGTCAAAAATCCCTGGTCAAATGAATATAATGAGACTATTAAGTAATTAATATAAATATTTGAAAATAGGAGATTAAAATCATTGCTTTTTTGTTGATATTACTTTATACCATAAAACTCGAGACTTTAAAAATTATTAGAATTAACAAGATAATTTAATAACTGTCTCAATATATGCCTAAAAATGACAATTGCTAGGTCATAGGATAAGTGTACAACTTAATTTTTATTTTAAGTTTTTTTGGTTGAGTCATCCGCCTCCCATAGAATTGCTTCTTTCCGATTAATGAAGGCTTTAACATTAAAACCTGACTACCTTGAAAGATTTTCATTTTCATGTAGATATATCATTTGGATTTCTGTTCATCTGTACTGGGGATTGAACCCCCTGCTACTAAGCTATATACCTAGCCCTTCTCTGCTTTTTCCTTTTTTAAAAATTTATTTTGAGGCAAGATTTTTGCTAAAATGCCCAGTCTGACCTCAAATTTGTGATCCCCCTGCCTTAGCCTCCTGATTAGCTGGGATTACAGGTAAGCACCTCCACTTCTTTACAGGCAAGCCCTCCTCTGCCTTTTCTTATGCATTCTGGATTTCTTCGTGTGTCTAAAATGACTGGTGCCATACCCATGGTTTTTCTTGTTTGCTTTTAAGCAGAAAAGGTATTTTTGGTTGTTTTAAACACAATTGAGGGAGTAACTTGAAGATGGCATAAATGTAGGAAGTGAGAAAGATGAAAGCATCCACTTCAGGGAGAGGAGGACATGGGTGGGATGAGTGGAGTGGGAAGCGAATCACAGAGTAAGACTAGAGCTCCACAGGGGTTAGACCTTTATGTAGGAAATGGCAAATGAGTCTGAGGGTCCTTGTAGGCTGCCCATACACAAGTGTTAAAAGACTTTGGAGCCAGGCATGATGGCTCAGCAGAAAGATCAAGAGTTCAAAGCCAGCCTCAGTAAAAGCAAGGTGCTAAGCAACTCAGTGAGACCCTTTCTCTAAATAAAATACAAAATAGGGCTGGGGATGTGGCTTAGTGGTCGAGTGCCCCTGAGGTCAATCCCTTGTACCTCCAAAAAAATAAAAATAAGAAAGACCTTGGGAAGTACTTCAGTGTGATTTTGCAAAATTATTTGTCCTTGGCTCACAGCAAAAAGTTGATTTTTTTTTTCCCCCTGCCAGACTTAGCACATGTCTGTAATCCCAGAGGTTGGGAGGCTAAGACAGGAGAATCACAAGTTCAAGGCCAGCCGCAGCAATTTGTGAGATTTTGTCTGAAATTTAAAAAAAAAAAAAAAAAAATCTCAGTGGTTAAGTGCCCCTGTGTTAAATCTCCAGTAACACTCTCACCCCAAAAGAAAACACCCCAAAACTAAAACAACAACAAAATTTTTTGTAGCATCCAGAAAGCACATACCTAATAAAAATAAAAGTTTAGTGAAATAATACCCTATTTGGGGCTGGGGATGTGGCTCAAGCGTTAGTGCGCTTGCCTGGCATGCGTGCGGCCCGGGTTTGATCCTCAGCACCACATACAAACAAAGATGTTGTGTCCGCTGAGAACTAAGAAAAAATAAATAAATATTAAAATTCTCTGTCTCTCTCTCTGTCCCCCTCTCTCTCACACTCTCTCTTAAAAAAAAAATAATACCCTATTTGAAGTATATTTTGATAAGTTTCAATTCAGTTCAATTTTTAAGAAATTCTAATTAGATCCACTAGATTAGTCATTATTTGTGGGGAGCCAGTGCATCATTTAGTTCTTTTCTTTTCTTCTTTCTTTTTGTGGCACTGGGGATTAAACCCAGTAGTGCTTTACCACTGAACTATATCCCTATCCCTTTTTATTTTTTATTTTGATACAGGGTCTTGCTGAATTGCTGAAGTCCTTGCCAAATTGCTGAGGCTGACTTGTGATCTTCCTGCCTCAGCCTCCCAGGTTGCTGGGATGTGACCTGGAGCATTATTTAATTTTATAACAAATATTTTTAATATGTATTGATTATCCTGAAATAAAATGAATAGATTGTAACTGCCTTACACATTACAGTGAAGTACTCAAATGCCTATATTTCTGTGTAAGAAATAAGCTTGGTTTGAAAGGATAAAAACATACCTATTAAAAAGTGGGATATGTGGATAGATACTAGAATGGAAATTGTTAGGATGAATAAAAAAGAACGATTTGTATATAGTAAGAAAGAAGGGCATCTTTTTATATATATATATATATATATATATATATATATAGCATAAGACAAATTATAGACTGTCAACAAGGAGAAATAAAAGTAGTATCAAGTAGTCACCAACATGTTTGACCTTATTTGTTAGTGTCAGAACAATTCCTTGTGAAATAATCTCATGGAAAACCTGATGGAACTCGCCTTTGTCAACCTATATGCATCTGTGATATTTAAACCTATCCTTTTCTAGGTGATGAGGAATAAAGAATAAATTGGAAGAAGGAACAGCAATAACTATGTGTTAGACTTTAAGAGACCTTATTAGAGTAAAAAAAGGAAAAATAATAGCAACCCCAAAGTAAGTTTATTTTTACAACATAGATTTCTAGTCATTTTGTCAGAAATTTAAAAAAAATAAAAATTAAATATAAATTGCATGATATTGATGTAAAATTTTCAATTTTTTTTAATCAAAATCTTTAGCAAGAATCCTGTGTTTCATAAGTCTGTACTAATTTAATGTTTGGAGATAAATCTATTCAGCAGAGTCTCTTGCATATTTGGAAGTTATAGCTATAAAAGCATTCTGTATAGGTAATGTACTGTAAATTCAGCCTCTGCAAATGATTTGTCATCACATTTTTTGGGGGGGAGGATGCTGAAAGTCTTTAGTAAGGCTCTAAATGAAGCAAAACGATCTTAAATTTATGAATAATGACAGTATCAATCAGGATTCTCCAGAGACAGAACCAGTAGGATTTGTATATATAGACAAGTGAGAGAAGTAAGAGGAATTGACTGACATGACTGTGGAGGCTGAGAAGTCCCTTAACAGACTAATTGCTGGTAGCATGGCCCAGTCTAGGTACAAAAGCCTTAGAACCTGGGAAGCCAGTGATGTACTTTTCATTGTGAGGTCAAAAGCCAGAGAACCAGGAGGTTGCTGGTTTAAGTCCAGAGTCCCAAGGCTGAAGAATACATAGTTTTCAATGGGCAGGAGAGAGTAGAGTGTCCTAGCCTCAGGAAAAAGAGGAATCCCTTTTCTCAATTTTTTATTCTCTTCAGGTTCCCAGTCCATTGGATGATAACTTCCCACATTGAGGGAAGATTTTTCTCACTCAGTTCACTGACTCACACACCCCTCTTCTCCAGAAATATCCCTCAGGGAGGGAGGGGAATAGCACATAGGTGCCTAGCAAATGTGAGGGAGCCCAGGATTTCATTCCCTAGCATACAAAACAAACAAAAATGCCTTCACAGAGCATCCCAAAATAATGCTTTCTTTACCAGTTCTATGGGTATTCCTTAATCCAGTGAAATTAACACCTCAAATTAGTCTTTTTTAAAATTTATTTTTATTTTTTCAAATTTTCTGTGCATTGCAAGAAATCTAACATCTTTGGCACTTCCCCCCAGTGCTACTTGACCCTCAGTCATTGTGACTACCAAAAAATATCTTACACTTCCTAGTTCTATGGTGCCCCTTGGGAGTGGTAGTGGTACCTCCCAGTTGAGAGCTACAGTGACTTAGTTGATTTCACTGGGTTATGACCTGTAGTTGTAAAAGCTGGTAGAATTGATTATAACATTATTGCATAGACAAGATTGTTACTTGTCCATTGTTTCAGTTACTTTGTTCTTAACATTTTCATCTTCAGATTCCAAAGTAAATATTGATAGGCCCAGTAAATTTTTTCAGCCTCCAATTTAGATGGTACCCAGGTCCTGAGAAATAAGCAGAAATCTTTTCAAAAGCAGGTTTCAGTTTGTCTTTTAATTTCTAAGAACCTATTCATTGACAGAGCATGTACTACCTTATAAGAGAATTATCCTTTGAACCAGAAGCATCTTTTAAAAATTTTTTAAAAATAAACTTTTTATTTTGGAGTAATATTCCATTTACAGAAACACTGAAAAGATAGTTTAGATACTTTCCATGTACTCACTTGTTTTCCCTGAATGTTAACATCTTTTATTACCTTGACACATTTGTCAAAACAGAAATCAGACTGGGGGTGTAGCTCAGTGGAAGGATATCTGCTTAGCATTAGCAAGACCCTGGGTTCAATCCCCAGCTCCAAAACAAATGAACAACTAAGAAACTTAAAAGTTGGTCTGTTATTACTAAGTAAATTCTGGATTCCAGTTACACCCACTTTCCGCACTGTTAACCTTTTTCTGTTGCAGAATCCAGGATACCATGATGCATTTACTGCCTCCTAGTTTTAAGCTCAGTAGCTACAGAGTACTAGTTATTTTTGCTAAGGCTATGTAGAGCTATCACATCCCCATAGCATTGCCTCCTCTTAGCTCTTCTACTTAATGGCCCATTCTGCCTTTTAGTTTCTCTTGACATAGTTTCTAGACCCTTTGCCATTCAGTCATTATGCTGTACTATTTACCATTTAAAATAAGATACAAAGAACTGAATGTCATTCTTCACATAAAGTCTGGCAAGAGTAAATATTGTAGAAATTATTATAGTTACATAGCTTGTATAGCTGTTAATTCAGCTTAAATTTGCTTGTTTGCTGGCTTTTGAAATACCTGCATCCCATTTTGGGCTAAATGTTGACACTTATATTCTCCTTAATTATTTTTTATCCAGAATTTAAATGAATCCCTTTTAAAATTAATCTTGTTTTGGTATCTTCATTTCTTTCTCTTCTACTCTGTCCTTGGTATTTTAACTTTGTTTTCTTTCCCTCCTTTCCTCCCTTTCTTCTTTAACCCAGGGTCTATCTAGTACATGCTAAGCATATGCTCTACCTCTGAACTCTACCCCCTAGTCCTGATTCTTTTATGCATAAGTTTATATAGTCTGATGAGTTCAACCAACTGTGGGTTGAAAACATTAAATAAGTTTTATCTGTATTAAACCTGTACAGACTTTTTTGGGGGACAGTGTTGGGAATTGAACCCAGGGCCTTCAATATGCTAAGCCAGTGTTCTACTACTGAACTGTACTCCCCAGGGCCTTGTACATGCTAGGCAAGCACTGAACTACATCACAGCCCCTCTTTTTAGAATTTTAATTTGAGACAGGGTCATGCTAAGTTGCTGAGGCCTTAGGCTTGGTATCTTCTTGCCTCATCTTCTGAGTGGCTGGGATTATAGTCATGTATTTGCTATTTTAATGATATGTGGCCAGCCAATTCTTTCCTTTGAGAATAGAATTGTTCTATATGTGTGAGGAAAGTGTCATGCATTCAGAAAAGTGTATAAACAGTATGTATTGAGGGAAAAAAAAATAAAGCAAGCATCAATGGATCACTGCTCTTATTAAGAAATAGGACATCTCAGAAACATCTTTTTATTTATTTATTTATTTTTTCTTTTTTTCTTTTGGTATCAGAGATTGAACTCAAGGGTGCTTAACTACTGAGCCATATTCCCAGCCCATTTCATTTTTTATTTTGATACAGGGTGCTGCTTAATTGCAGAGTCTGGCCTCTAATTTGTGATTGACCTGCCTCAGCTCTCCGAGTTGCTGGGATTATAATCATTTGCCACTATGTTTGGTTACTCACAAACATCTTCATAACCATGAATTGGAATTCTGTCTTAATCATCCTCTCACCTTTCTCTGTAGTTTTATTTCCAACACATAATATTTATTCCTGTCTAGGCTCTGTGCTGTTAAGTTACTAAACAAGGAGCAGAGAGCTCATGTCCCATTGTGTAAGGGAAGGGTAGTTGAACCCTTAGATGATGCTCCTAGGAAAAGGGAACCTGAGCAAGGTCTACCTTCAATTCCCCAGGAATTCCTGAGAGACCCTTTGAAGAAGTCAATATATAACCTCATTTTATGAAGAAGTCATAAATGGGCCAGATCGCAAATGGTCCTTGGAAACTCAGGACTCATCCTGGAGGGAGGGAGCTGTGGCTGGACTGTCATTGGATCAAGCTGGATTTCTAGCAGAGATGTGGTCAGAGAGCTCCTGCTCACTGTGGCCTATCTCTAGCTCCTAGGAGCAGGTTAGAGCTGGGTGCTTCCTTGGAGTGAACCAAGTCCTGAGCCAACCCTTTCTCTTCCTGGAGGGCAAAGCAGAAATTTTATCAGCACACTTGCAAGACCAGCCAACTCCAGATAAGAAGCTGTACCTGGCCCATATTCCTCAGATTCCATTATGTCATTAGGTTAAAAAGAAAGAGAGAGAGGGGGGGGGGAGGAGGGAGGGAGAGAAAGGGAGGGAGGGAGAGAGAGAGAGAGAATGAGAATGAATGTTTTCTGTTCTTTTTACATGTGATAGTTGTAGTTTGTAAAGTTGACACTTATATTGAATTAGCAAATACAAACCTCTGTTCCTAGAGGGAATAAAAAGGTTAGGTTCCTGTGAGCTCTGACCGTAATATATAACCTTATTTTAAGTGTATTTCTGTTGAAGGATTCTTTTGTTTTTTTCCTCTCTCCCTTCCTTCAGCCCTTCCTTCCTTCTACCAGGGATTTAACTCGAGCACTTAACCACTGAGCCAAATCCCATCCTTTTGTATTTTGGAACCGGGTCTTGCTAAGTTACGTAGGACCTAGCTGAGTTGCTGAGGCTGGCTTTGAACTTGGGATCTTCCTGCCTAAGCCTCCTGAGTTGCTGGAATTACAGGCATGTGCCACTGCATCTTGCAAAGGATATTTAAAAAATAATGTTGATTGATTAACATTGAACTCATGGCCAACAACACTATAACTCATGCGTAAACTAATTATCTAATTGATTTTGGGACACAAGGCAGAACTTCATCATTACTGAGGCCGGAGGGGAGCATTTTAAGTAGTGAAATCCTCAACAAACAGCACTGGGGAAAACACTAAATAGGGCATGAAAAGTACACTTGTTTACAGTATGAAAGCTGAAACAAGGAAACAGAGCATTGCCTTATTTTGTCTGAGCTGTGAATTTCAGCTGGAAACATATGTATCTCAATGACGTGAAAGCACTGCAAGTATTGATATATTTTTATGTATATATACATAAAGCAGGCAAATTTAATCTACTGTGTTTGGGATGATAACTTGGGGCAGTCACTAGAAATGGGCTAGGCCTTTGGGTTCTGGTAATGTTAAGTGATCTAAAACATTGGTTACGCAAGGTGTGTGTTTACTTTGTGCATAGGGGTTCTCCCTGCATTGTCTACTTGGTGATTTTCATTGCTTTTCTCTCAGTTTGGATCTCCTGATTTCTAGCTTCCTCATGACAAAAGTACATGCTTTTGTGGTTTACAGAGAAAGTGTGCATGGGAAGTAATTCTTTTCGTCCTCAACATGCCTGAAAATGTTGTTCTACTACAGTATACTGAATGATAACTTCCAGGCATAGAATTAATTTGGAAATTCTTTGGAACTTTGTTGACATTATCATGTGCATTACCTTTTAGTGTCCTATGTTCCTTTTGAAAACAGCAGATTTTTCATCTTTGTGTGATCTCTACTCCTTTTTCTTACCTGTCAGGTGGAAGTTAGTAGAATCTCTTTTTTTGATTGCTCTTCTGAAACAAGAACAATTGGTTTAGGTCCTTTCTTTTTTTTATTTAATTCATTGTGTTGAATGCTTTGTGAAAACTTTCAGTCTGTCATTTCATATTCTTATTTTGGGGAAGTTTCTTGAATTATTCTGTTGATTATTTTTTCCTTTTCATAATTTTGAAGCTCCTGGACTTGTGTTCCTTTTATGTTCTACTTTTTCTCTCTTTTACTCTTTTCTTCCCTTCCTTCTCCCTCCCTTCTTGTGAGGATTTAGTTACCCAATTTCACATCCCCCCTCCCTGTTTTCACTAAAGTATGCTATGTTAATGAATCCTTGAATTCCCTTGATCAGAAGTCCTCTAGTCTAGGACATATTTTCATAAAATTATGACTCAAAGAGTCTCAAATGCTATTGTTCAGTACATCAGTGTCCAATATAGTGGCCAGTAGCCCCATGAGTACTTAAAATGTGGCTAGTGCCATTGAGGAACTGAATTTCAAATTGTTAAGTTTAAAATATTCACATGTGGCTAGTGGCTACTACACTGGACAGCAAAGTTACAGTAAAAGTTGGAATTTAAAGTCATTATCAATATAACTACCATAAAGAAGACATATATATATATATATATATATATAAGTTGTAGATGGACATAGTATCTTTATTTATTTTTATATGGTGGCTGAGGATCGAACCCAGTGCCTCACACTGGCACTCTACCACTGAGCTATAGCCCCAGCCCAAGACTTTTTTTTTTTTATCCTCCCTGATTTATTTTTTTCTTTATATCCGTATGGACATGTGGATTCCTGTGTTATTCAGTGGGTTATAAATCTGTTATTTCTGTTATTCATTTGATGTTCAGTTTGTGTCCAGTTTAGCCAGTGGGAGCCTCTTGAAGGTTTTTTTTTAATGTCCTTTTGCCATGTCCTCATCAGTCTTTCTGTATCATTTCTGGATCACTCATTTCAGAAGTGTGTCAGAGTGGGTCAGGCCTGTGGATTTGCCCTGCCTTGAGGTCAGCCATATCTCCAAGGAACTCTGCATCTTTCTAGTGGAAGATGCTGTTTAGACACCAAAAGCTGGGTGCTCACTTGGTGTGCTCCTTGCTGCTGGGCCCTCAGCTGCCAAGGCACTTTAATTGCTTTCAACTACATTGAACAATTGAAGGACATTACCATTATTGTTAAAAAGGGAAAAGATGAGGGGAATGGGGTTGTGGCTTAGTGGTAGAGCCCTTACGTAGTACATGTGAAGCACTGGGTTGAATCCTCCACACCACATAAAAAAAAAGAAGAAGGAAAAGCTGGGGTTACTTATCTCCACATAGTTAGTTGGTACTTGGCCTCCTAAGTGGGTTGCAGCTGGCTGGCGTTAATGGGGCTCAAACAAGCTATTACAAGAGCCTCTCTGGTGCTGGAGGAATACTGACCACTTTCTGGTTTTCTTTCTCCCTTTGGGCCTCCATTGGCAGAAGGTGAACCAGAAGACAGTTTCCAAGGGTGTCTGGATAATAGAGTTGGCAGATTCTAGGTCTTTGTCATTTTTAAACTTTGGTATCTGGGCTGGGGATGTGGCTCAAGCGGTAGCACGCTCGCCTGGCATGCGTGCGGCCCGGGTTCGATCCTCAGCACCACATACAAACAAAGATGTTATGCCCGCCGAAAACTAAAAAATAAATATTAAAAAAAAATAAAAAAAAATAAACTTTGGTATCATTGACATTTTGGGGCAGGGGGAATGCTTTGTAATATTTCCTGCCACCACAGAATTAATACCAGTAGCCTTTCCTCTCCCTGAAGAATGGCCTTGGAGCTGAGGTACAGTACTAACAATAATCAACATCCTACTTTATTTGAAATGCCCTTGGGAGGAAAATGGATGTTTATGTGCCTATGATAGTCCTGCAACATAAAGAGATTATTATGCTTCCTCTTTTGTGTTTTTTTAATTGAAGAAAATTAAGATGAGTTAAGTGATAGCTTCATTCTTTTTGTTAATTATTTCTGAACCTGTACAGAGCTTTATGTCTGCTAAGTAAGTCCCATTAAAGTCTGTGGAGAAACTGGAGCAGATATAAAGTAATGTAACATTGAAGGTAAGATTTTGGAGGACTTGTTATATTTTAAATTGGTTAGCCTGGAAAAGAGGAGAAAGTTACTGAGTTCTTGTTGATGGTGTTTTTTTGATAGACTAGATTTGAAATAACCACTCTTTGTATAGGGAGTTCCTGATGTTGTGTTTCAGTGTTTAAAGAGGTGGTATTTGAGGCACTGCTCTGAAAAAGAGATACTGAGGGACTGCTTGGTAGGAAGTGTTGCATTAGGGTGAGACTGGGACAAGTCAGTATCTTCTAATACATATCCAGGACAAATCTTTTTCCACTACTGTAGAAAGAGCTGTCTTGTGCCTTACTTTTACTGGGAATCTATTACAGATACATGTGCAGATATTTCTAGCTCAAATATCATTAAACAAATAACATTAAGCAAATAGTATGTTTTCTGTTCTGTTTATTAGGGTTTTCAGAAGTTTCTTCCTTTCCTCCTTAAATAGTTGGAGAAAATCAGTTTAAAAGTATTTGACCAATAGACCAAGAAATTCCAAGTTTGTAAGGAACTCCTTAAATATAATATCCAGCTATTCTATTCATCTACTTTTTTGGGCAGAGTTGAACTGACTTTGAATCATTAGTGAGAAGAAATTTCATCACACTCTTTACCTACTTCTTGACTCAGTGAAGATTGATAAAGTAATATATGTAAATCATCTGGCATATAATTAATAACGAAGTTGCTACTAATACAAATTAGATATAAGCTCTGTGTGGCAAAAATTCTCTGTTCTATCCTCAGGGGGAAAAAAAATTGGTAGAACTAGGTCTTGAACCCAGGGCCTTGTGCATCCTAAACACACACCCTAACTCTTGAGCTACATTTTTAGTCCCCTTCAGCAAATACATTGTTGTATTTTGGCACTTAGTAGATACTTAGTAAATAAGGAAAGGATGGATGGATGGATGCTCCTTATATCACAAATCTTCCAGAATTCACCTGAGAGTAAAAAGAAAATATAGAAAAATGGATTCCTAGTACAGAAAGGGTTGTTTTAAATTGCTGAATGAATGCATCAGAGTTTTGCACAAGAAAACTAAGTGGAAGAGCATATACTGCAAAGCCTACTTACTAAGCTTCTCTTTTTTCTAATATTTTTCTCAACTGTTTGGCTCCCTTTCTGCTCTATCTTATTCTTCCCTACTGTATATTCCCATCCTCATTTATGTTTTTCTTGTTTGTATGGGTCTCTGCACCCGATTTTAAAAATGGCATGCATTTTTAAAAATAAATATACAGAATTGTATACATATTTAATATATAAGATTTTGTTCTGTTTCTAATTCTAAAAATAATTAAGGTACTTTATTTTTTTCTTTAAGAAACAAACCCCCAAAATTACTCTTTACTTTTCCAAGATATCATTTCTTTTTATTTCCCCTGCAGTTCTTACATAGAAGGGGGAAAAGCTTTCTACTCCTAATTTAGGATTCCAGCTTATGAAGTATTTTAAAATTTGTCTTTTATTCCTTCCTCTTGCAAACTCACTTCTGGACATATTCTTTTACTTTCTTCATTAAGCAACATAATTTTAGGTATTTCTTTAATTGCTTTCATGTTCATCTGAGGTCCTCTTCAAAGGGCTGCATGAGTTTATAGCTGCCTAAATGCAAAGAGCCTTTTCTTGAAAATTATCTTGTAAAGTTATTTTAATAGTATAACTTCTTTGTGCAGTTTTCAATATTACGATTATTGTGTAGTATACACAATATTCATTCTTTTTAGAAAAGTCAAACTTTGAGTGATGTATGGGATTTGAAGAGATAACAATCTGATATTATCAACCTTTTAAAATTATTTATTATCTTAATAAATAATTTAAAAATTATTAAAATAAATAATTTTAAAATTCTCACCTTTTAAAATTATTTATTATTTTTTTTTTCTATTTTATTTTTGTTTTGGTACTGGGGATTGAATCCAGTGGGGGTACTTTACCACTGAGCTACATCCCCACTCTTCTTATTTTTACTTTTTGAGATGTGGTCTCTCTAAGTTGCTGAGACTGGCCTTGCAACCCTTCTGCTAAGCCTCCCAGGTTGCTGGGGTAACAGGAGCTACTGTGCCTGTCAGGTTTTCCCCTTTAAAAAACTGTAAACCAATAAATACCTCTTTGTTTCATTTTTTCTTTAAATAAATTTGGAAGAAAAATATTTTTACATATTATTTCAGTGGTTTTTAAAAAATCTGTTCCCACTAGAGGGAACATTCTTTCTCTCTGATTTTTATTTATAGCTTTTATGTATTTATTTTCCAGAACTGCTAAATATAAGGTAAAATGTCTAGGATAGAAATATGTTCAGATATAATGGGTAGGACATGTCAAATGTACACTGGTCTTTTTATTTGGATTTTACCTGTGTCCATGTCAAAATTGGGGTTAAACCATATTTCTTAGCAAGATAAATGAACTTGATCAGATAAAGTATCACAAATATCGCATCATCATCATATTATTTGGCTTGTGCTAGTTACCACTTTCAAACTAGAGATTGTCTGAACTTCCTTATAATTTGGTATGACTGAAGCTATATAATTAAAACAACAAATTGCATATTTTATTATTTGGTTAACTCAGGTTTTGCAGGAAAACAGTACATGGAGCCTATATCTTTCTTTTCTTTTTTTCTTTTTCTTTTTTTTTTTTTGGTGCTAGGCAGCTCCTCTTCACCACCACCCTAACCCTAACAATTATTTTTAATCTAATAGATCTCAGTGCTGAATAGACAACCAGTGGTCTTCCAGCCTTGACTCTCAAAGCAAAACTTTATTGCAAATATTTTCACTTGTTTCTGTCCAATACTTTTCTATAGGAACTTTAATTCTTAATATCTTAAATATAACTTATTGATTTCTCATCAGAAGCAACTTAAGTCTTTCTGTGAAGGAATCAATAGTTTTACATATGCAACTTACTCTGTTTCAGCTTTCCCTGAGGCTCCAGATATTACCACTTCTGTTAATCAAGAGACTTGAGCAAAGAGCTAACTTGTTTTCTTTAGTAGAAACTTTTAAGTTACCTGTAGTTAACACTAAAGGAACAAGTTTTGTTATTCTGTTCCATAAAATGACATAAATTCTTACAGATATACATAGAAGGGACTGTTTTAAGTGGGAAACCTGATGTCTTTCTCAAAGCTAAATGAGAGAGAGTGATTCTGTGCGCATGGAGTAGAGAGTAGGCTGCTGTTGAGAAACTGTGGCAAATGCCTCTGTACTTTCATTTAGAGACTTTCATGTCAAAGATAATATGAAGTCTTCTATAAAATTAAATATTAGCTGGGTGTGTTGGCATATTCCTGTAATCCCAGGTACTCAGATGGCTTAGGAAGGAGGATCACAAATTTGAGGCCATCCTTGGCAATTTAGTGAGATCCTGTTTCAAAATTAAAAAAAAAGGGGGGGGGCTGGGGATGTAGCTTGGTGGCAGAGTGCCCTGGGTTCAATCCCCAAGTGCTGGGGGGGAAATGACACAAGAAGTTTGTGACTACATAAGGAATTGAAGGACAGGATTTACAGCTGTTATAAGCAGAGCAAGAAAAGACAGCAGACAGACACATAGACACACACACACACACACACACACACACCCCTGTCTAGACTTCTTGCCTCATTAATTATAAAATCTGACTTGTATTTTGAGAAAACTGTTGAAAATTTTAATGTTTGTATTAGAAATAATGACCTTGAGTCATATGTCTTTCATTGTTTAAGCATCTAGAAAACATACATATAGAAATGATACCACAAAAATAGTTAATAAATTAAACAACAACAACAAAACAACCTGTTTCCTTTTTCTTTATTTTGTGGGGAGAATTGGGTCCTGGGGATTGAACCCCATGGTCTCACACATGCTTTAACACTGAATTCCACCCCCAGCCAAAAACCTCTTTTTTGGCTGAGCTTGCCTGTCCAGTGATAGAATGCTTGCTTTGTGTATACAGGGCCATAGATTTGATCCCCACAATGCTGGGGGTAGAGTGGGTAGGCTTGTTATTTAAAGACTTAATTATTACTAGATTCAGCTGTGCTATGATTTGGATATGATACGTCCCTGAAAAGCTCATATGTTAGATAACACAAGAATGTTTAGAGGTAAAATAATTATATTATGAGAGCTCTAACCTAATCAGTGGATTAATTCACTTGATATAAGAACAATTTTGAGCAGATACTGGGTGGTAACTGTACCATCTGTAGGCAGAGTGTGACTGGAGTAGGTAGGTCACTGAGGGTATGGCCTGGAATACTATTTGTTGATGGTCCCTTCCCTTCTCTCTCTGCTTCCTGGCTGCCATCAGCTTAGTGGCTTTCCTCCATCATGCTCTTCTGTAGTAATGTTCTGCTTCACCTTAGGCCCAGACCAATGTAGTTGGCTAACCGTGCACTGAACCTCTTAAAACTGTGAGTCCAGAATAAATGTTTCTTTCTCTTATGTTGTTCTTGTCAACTATTTTGGTCATAGTGGCAAAAAGCTGACTAACACAAGCTAGGCTGTAAGTAAAACCTAAACCATTTAGTGAACCATTTAGATGGTTTCAAATTAAATCAGAAGGATAGAATAGATAAGGGACAAGCACCATTAGTTTCTTTTTATTGACATTGAGTAGTGCCGCCTCACGCACAATTACCGTAGCCTTTGTTTATTTACATATGTCAGTAAGGATCTATACCATGGCAAACCCACAGAGTAATGTCAGACAGGCCACACACTAAATAAGTTAGTGTGCAGAACTGGTTTTACTTTCCTGGCATCTAAACTCATAGTATATTTGTCAAGGTTATTATATCCAGTAATTAAATAGACATTTATTCCTGTTCAATATTTTTAGTGTTCTTCTTAAAGCATTGTCATGAATGGAAGCTATTTTGAATAGGTAAACTTGGAAATATATCATCTTCTTGGTCAAATATTACCTTTTTATATTAAGCTAAATTTTGCTCAGTTTTTCTCCGTAGCTTCATAATCTACTTTGTTTTTATGCTGTTCATCACCCACTAAAATGTTAGCTCCTTGGGGATAGGGCTTGATTTTTTTCAACCCAAGAAACTAGAACATATTACATGATGTGCATGCAGAAGATTCCTCTGGGAATATATTTAAGAATGAATTATAATATCATAGAAAGTATACATGTTCAATTTGTTTGAAGTGATTTGACTGAGGTATACGTTTATCAGCAAGGTCTAAATTATTTCTGTAATTGTTTTTTTTTTTTTTTTTTTTGTGTGTGTGTGTGTGGTGTTACTGGAAGTTGAACTTTGCATCTATTGGGTAGGGACTCTTCTCTACTACGGAACTGCTTCCCCAAACCATTTCTTTCAGTCTTGGTCTTTGTATCATATATCATATGATTACTAGTTTTTCAGATGTGAAATGATAGCTCATCATGGTTTTATTTGCACTTTTTTCTTCTTTATAAAGTAATAGGAATTGATCTCAGGGGTGCTCTACCACTGAACTACCTTCCACCTCTTTTTATTTTGAGATGGCCTCACTAGTTGCCAAGGCTGGTTATGAACTTGTAATTCTCCTGCCTAAGCCTCCAAAGTTACTGGATTATAGGTGTACATCACCATGTCAGGCTTATTTCCACATGTTTTTGGTGAGTAGGGAGATTGTCTTTTTTATATGTTAATTGGATATTTGTGTTTGTTCTTTGAGTACTCATTGACAGTTTGCCTTTTTAAAATTGGGTGTTAGTCATTTTCCTATTGATACATTGGAGTTTTTTTGTTTTTTGAGAGAGAGAATTTTAATATTTATTTTTTTTTTAGTTTTCGGTGGACACAACATCTTTGTATGTGGTGCTGAGGATTGAACCTGGGCCGCACACATGCCAGGCAAGCGCGCTACTGCTTGAGCCACATCCCCAGGCCCTTCATCGAAGTTTTTTTCTTTCCTTTTTTTGGTACCAAGGATCCAGGGATTGAACCCAGAGGTGCTTAACCAATGAACCACAACCCTAGTCCTCCCCCACCCCCACCCCTCCCCCTTTTTAAAATTTGAGACAGGGTCTTACTAAACTGCTGAGGCTGACTTTGAATTTAGGATCTTTTGAATTTAGGATCTTCCTACCTCAGACTCCGGAGCTGCTGGAATTTGGCTCGGAGTTCTTAATGTATAACAAACTTTGTTATGTATGATATGTATATTGTACATAATTAGTTTGTGGACCTTGTCTTTTCAGTTACTGTGGAGTGTTAAAAGATGAAGAAAAAGTCTTATTGTGGTTGAATCTATTATGATATAGACTGTCGGGGGAGCAATGGGGAGAGAGATTGATTTAAGAAATCATTTCCTGCTTTGAGTTCTTAAAAGTATTTTTCAATATTGCCTTCTGGACCCCCCCCCCCATTTTTTGTTTGCATTTGTTTTTAAACCATGTGGAATTGATTTTTGAGTCTGGGATATGGGTCCAATATGAGTAATCACCTTTCAAATGCCATTTACTGTCTTCCTTCCCTGCTCTCCCCCCTGGTCTGTACTGATGTTGCTGTCATGAAACAGTCCTCAACATAGTGCATTTGTTACTGGGCCTTGTATTTTGTTCCATAGGTTGACTTGTCTCTATTCCAGGGTCATTCTTTTGTAACTATTACAGCTTTATTATTCATCTTTGTACTTATTATTGCAGTTCTGATGAACGTTAAACAAGTCCTTTCATTTTATTTTTCTTTAGGGATCTCTTGACTGTTCCAGGTCCTTTGTAATCTGCTTAAAAATTTGAGCCAGTTTATCATGTTCCACAAAAAATTCTTTTGATTAGAATTTTTTTTACTAAGAATTCCTATCTTTGTTTAGATTTAGTCATAGGCATTTTTAAAAATGCTATTGCAAATGGCCTGTTTTTTAAAATTGTAAAATGTGTGGGATATATATATACACACACATACAACATAAAACTTAACATTTTAATCCTTTTGAGCATGCAATTCAGGGACATTAAATATATTTACATTGTTGTACAACCATCACTACATATCTAGCTCCAGATAGTTCCACTTCTCCATCACCTATCTAAAACAAAAATCTGTAACCATTAAATAATAACTCCTAATCTCTGATAATCACTAATTTAATCACTAATTTACTTTCTTGGAATTTGATTAGGCAGAATTATAAATGATATTATTTAATAATAGTTTTTCTCTTTTAAAGTGAAATAATCATGTTTTCTTAATCGGTGCCTAGAACTGTTGCTTAATATTTAATTCTAGTAGTTTGGCTATGTGTGGGTTTTCTGCATAAACAGGCATATCACACATAAGTAAAAGACTTTATACTGTTAAACCTGCCCATTGAGTTTTAACTTTTAATTTAAGTTTTTTTTAAAAATTTGAAGTCCTTTGGTTCATTTGTAGATCTGCAGGCTGCCTCTTCAATCTTCTTTCTTTCAATGTATTAAGAATTGTTACTTGTTATCCAATTTTGGTATGAACTGTGACAATCTGAATCTGCTAGTTCTGTTAGTTCTTTCTGAGGTAGCTTTATTTATTCTGTTTTCTTGCTGAGTTAAAGCCTACTCATTCCTCAGAAGTTTATTCCTGCCAGATCTTGGTGGCAATACTAATAAAGATGGGCTTTAAATTCTTTTAGGTGGGGGCTGGGTACTGAGGATTAAACCCAAGGGCACTTTACCACTGAGCTACATCTTCAGCCCCCCCTTTTTTTTTTTTTTTTATTTTGAGACAAATTCTGACTAATTTGTCAGAATTTAGGCTGGTTTTGACGTCGGGAACTTCCTGCTTCAGCCTCTCAAGTTACTAGAATTATAGGAGTGTGCTACCACACCTGGCAACTTTAAATTCTTCACTCAGGTTTTTAAAAATGGTATAATTTGGCCTCTAAACTTGTAAGAGGACTGCTTTGTGATTAAAATTTTTAAGGTTTTTTTTGGTTGTTGTTGTTATCCCCCCCTGCCTATCCTTTATGTGGGAATGGGGGAGCTTCACTAAAGGAATTTTTGTAATTACCTTAGGAGGATTTCTCACCCATATATTGAGAGTATATTAAGGTCTCAGTTTTATGAGGAAACTTCTTATACATACCCACCTTTACCAGCTTTTAATCTTTGTTTCTTACTTACTCTTTGTCCTACAATGCTATGGAAATCTAAACTCATTTACTCAGCCATAAAGACAAATGAAATTGTCATTTGAAGGAAAACTGATGGAACTAGAGATCATTATGTTAAGTGAAATAAGTCAAACTCAGAAGGTCAAGGATTTTATGCTTTTTTTTTCATATGTGAAAGATAGAGAGGAAAAAGGAAAAGAAACATGAAAATCAAAAATTCCAAACAAGAAAGGAACTAAGAGGGTGAAGGTGTGTGTGTGGGACACGTTCAAGGGAGTGATGTTGACCAAATTATATTGTTATATTGTGTGCATGTATGAATATGTAACAACAAATCCTGTCATTATAAATGACTAGAAGACTCCAATAAAAAAAATGTGTGGAAAAAAATCTCAACTCAGATTTTTACCTGCTTTGGCAAATGCTCTTGGGCTGAAAGCTCTTTTTAATACTTTAGTTACCAGTTTCTCCTTACCTTGGTTTTTACTCTCTTGTTAACCTATCACGACATTTGAGGGACTTTCACATTTTATGGTTTTTTTTTTTTTTTTTTTTGGCCAGTGGGGGGATTATTGGGGATTGAACTCAGGGGCATTTGGTCACTGAGCCACATTCCCAGTCCTATTTTGTATTTTATTTAGAGACAGGTCTCCCTGAGTTGCTTAGTGACTCATTGTTGCTGAGGTTAGCTTTGAACTTGTGATCCTCCTGCCTCAGCCTTCCGATCTGCTGGGATTACAGGCGTGTCCACCACCATGCCAGACTTTTAAGTTATTTTTATTTGGAGTATAAATTTGCTATATACCATACTGCTGGAAATTCCCATGTCATTTTATTATGTTGTTTTTAGTCATTTGGAAGGGATACTTGGGGTAAAATTAATCTTAAACACTTATAAAAATGAAATGAAAAGTGACCTTTAATAACTGCTAATTAAGGATTTTTTTTTATAGGTGTCAGCTGTGATGCATGTTTAAAAGGCAATTTTCGAGGTCGCAGATACAAGTGTTTAATTTGCTACGATTACGATCTTTGTGCATCTTGTTATGAAAGTGGTGCAACAACAACAAGGCATACAACTGACCACCCAATGCAGTGCATATTAACAAGAGTAGATTTTGGTAAGTGTTTAAAAAAATTTTAATAAATGGTCATTTAGAATTTTATGTGTGCATGAAGAAGCAAAGGCAAAATGTTTTAAAACTATCTTTAATGGCAAATATGGTGACTAAAATGCATTAAAAATAAATTGTGCCATTGTATTCTAAGTATTTCTGTCTCTAAATCATAGTTTACTTTTTTGTGAAGCCATTTCAATAAATACATACCTGGCAAGGTATGAAATAGAAAAGTGCTTTAATAAAGAAGGAATAAAATCAAACTATTCTCAGCAGCAGCACAGAAGTACTAGTTCTTGGTCTAGTTATTAGAATGCAGATTATTTCTACAATTTATTAGGGGTCATTGTTCATCTATAAGAAAAACTATAATATTTCTGCTGTAATTTCTTACCTAGCCAAAACTTGTTATTAGTATTTTTTTTTTTTTTTTTGGTCATAGCCCTTCTTAATGGATATGAAGTAGTATCTCAAGTGCTTTTGATTTGCATTTCAAAGTTATGGAGACTGGCCTTAGACTTTGGATACTTCTGCCTCAGCCTCCTGAGTAGCTATAATTATAGGCACATACCACTTCCTGGCAGAATTTTTTGTATAGGGAGTTGAGGTAGAGGGTCAGCTTTATTCTTTTGCGTATCCAGTTCTTTTGGATATCTTGTTGCCCCCAGCATCATTAAAGAATCTGTTCTTTTTAAAGAATATATTCTTTTTAAAAAATATATATATACTTTTAATTTTTTTAATTTTTATGTGGTGCTGAGGATCGAACCCTGGGCCTTGCATTTGCAAGGCGAGTGCTTTACCGCTGAGCCATAACCCGAGCACCAAGAACCTATTCTTTAGCCAATGAATTGTCTTGGTACTTTTGTTCAAAGTAAATTGACCATTAATGAGGTTTATTTCTGTTTATTCAGTGTTTTCCATTGGTCTGTATGTTTGTTTATGCCAGGCCTACACTATCTTTACTTCTATAGTTTTAAAGTAAGTTTTGAAATTGTGTGTGGTTCTTCCAATTTTTATTCCTTTTTAGGATTATTTTGGTTATTCTTGGCTCTTGAGTTTTTGTGTGAATTTTAGGGTCAATTTGTCAGTTTTTGTAAAGAAACCACCAGGGATTTTGATGGAGATTGTATTTAATCTGTAGTTTAGTTTGGAGAGTCTTAATAATATTAATAACTATAATAATTAATAGTAATTAAATTGATGGCCAGTGAGCATAGATATCTTTTTTACTTATTTAGGTATATACTTTCTTTTGACAAAGTTTTATAGTTATCAGCATACATTTTGCACCTGCTTAATTGTATTCCAAAGTGTTTTTTTTTCTTTTCGTTTTTATAATTAAAAATTGTTTTATTTTGGAGTAGTTATTACAAATGTATAGAAAAGTAATTGATTTTTATATATAGATCTTGTATCCTACACTTTTGCTGAAATTCTGATAGTTTTTTTATTTGATTATTTAGGATTCTCTATAAACAAGGTCATGTCATCTACAGATATAGTTAGGTCATTTTACTTTTTCCTTTCATTTTCTCTGGTTAGATTCTCTAGTAAAATACTGAATAAAAGTGGCAAGAGTAAACACCCTTATCTTGGATCTTAGGGGGAATAAGTATCCAGTCTTTTACCAGTGATATAATTTTTTTTAATAAATTTATTCTAATTTGTTATACATGACAGCAGAATGCATTTCCATCCTAGTACAAATGTAGAGCATAATTTTTCATGTCTGTGGTTGTTCACAAAGTAGAGTCACACCATTTGTGTCTTTATATATGTACTTCAGGTACATGTATGAAGAATGAGATATCCATCTCATTCCACCATCTGGTTGTGGGTTTTTGATAGATATCCTTTATTGGGTGAGGAAATTCTGTTCTTTTTATATACATATTCTTTCTTTCTTTCTTCTCAACTGCCCCAAATTTGCCTGGTGAATCTTGTTATCATAATAAACTGTCTTATCTATCTATCTATCTCTCTCTCTCTCTCTCTCTCTCTCTCTCTCTCTCTCTCTCTCATATATATTTACATACACACACACACACACATATATATATATGTAAAATGATATATATATATTTAGAAAGTTTACAGCCCCTAAAGAATAAACAAATGTGTATCATGTAGTGAACACTTCCATTTTGTTCTTCTTATAAAAGTTATCTTATGCTATTCTCTTAAATATGGCCTGTTTAATGTTAAAGAAATATGTAGGGCACTGGGGATGTAGGTTAGTGGCAGAGCACTTGCATGAGGCCCTGGGTTCAGTTCTTTGTAGTGAAGTAGTACAGCATATTAAATATACTTTGATTTTCTTTTGTGCTACAAGTGGAGAAAAGTAGACTTATTTCCTAAGATAAACTAATGAGGCAAACAGATTATTCCCACAGACTCTGTCTGGGTAGTGTTTTTGTAACTTATTTGGGCAGAGTATATTGTGGTAGTACCCTATTCAAGTTCATATCCACAAAAATTGAATGCCTAGGATACTTTCGGCTCTAAGAATTTTATGTTCCTCAGACAAATAGTTGCATCTGATAGTTGTCTATTGATCATAGAGGTCTATTCTTTCCCTCTGAGTACTTGTATATAGAACATTTTCCTGAATCTTATCTTGATATTATCGTTGCCACAGAAGGTAGAGAGAGAAGGAAAAATTAATTACTTTTAAATTAGATACACATGTGGAATGATCACTTTCAAAATTATATGAAGAGGAGTTCATTAGCTTTTTTTCATTGTGACAAAATAACTGAGATTATCAATTTAAAAGGAGAAAAGATTTATTTTGACTCATAGTTTCAGAGGTTTCAGTCTGTGGATATTTGACCCTTTTGCTTTGGGCCTGTGTTGGCAGGAGCACATTATGGCAGGAACACATAGTGAAGGAGGCTAGTCTCCTCATGACAAGCTGGGAAGCAAAGAGAAAGAAAAAGGGGCTAAGGTCCCAAACCTCCCTTCAAGGGCACATCCTCAATGACCCATCCCGCTAGCACCACAGGCTGGTCAATGAGCCTTTATGCACATGGGCCTTAGGGGGATTTTCAAACTGTAGCAGGGAGAAAGTAGTTTGCTTTGTTTTCTTTGCCAGGTGTAGTAGGTTATCTAGGGAAAGAATTTTTGGGAAGAGTAGTCTTCTGCCCTGTGGGAATAAAAATGTTTGAAATGTAAACAAAGAGGGATTTAAGCACTCCATGGCAGAGTGAGGTGGATAATTCAGATGTGTTTTTTTCTTTATTGTAACATGGTTATTTTTTATATATTAAAAATCTATTAATAATTATATCTCAATTCTACTGTATTTTTCAGATTTGTACTATGGTGGGGAAGCTTTCTCTGTAGAGCAGCCACAGTCTTTTACTTGTCCCTATTGTGGAAAAATGGGCTACACAGAGACATCTCTTCAAGAACATGTTACTTCTGAACATGCAGAAACATCAACAGAAGTGGTATGTGAAGCAGTCTTTTGTCTAAAATGATATTGTGAAGAATGTTATTCCTAATATTGATAAAGTAAGGTCATTATCATCTATCTCTTACTTAGTATATTGATAGTGTTTATATTTATTAAAATTATCTTTTAACAGAAATTTTACAACTTGAGGAGGCTGCATTCATATGATATTTATTCATCTTAACCTTTAATTACTGTGTTGCTGACAGCATAGCATGAAGTCTTGGCCAAATTCAGAAGAGCTTTATTAAATGCTTTGTGAAAAGGTTGAACAGATCCCAGCCAACCTTCAGTGCATCTCTTTTTAAGTATTGTTCATATTACTACAAACTTCATTTTTCTTATATAAGGAACTCTTAACAGGATATTTAAAAATCTATGGTTGTATATTAAACAGTAATCCATTGTCCACTCATTGTAGTGGATCACTGACTTCTTTAGTTTTTTTATCAGATCAAATCTTGTTTGTTAAGCAAGAACTCTATGCAGTCCCTCAATTCTTCCTTCCTAATCTTTTTCAATAATGTAAAGTCAGAGACACAGAATAATACACAAAGTGTTACCTTAAAAGCCTTTTGGAGTTTATATCTATTTTTTAGTTGTCAATAGACATTTATTTTATTTATTTATATGCGGCACTGAGAATTGAACCCAGGGCCTCACACGTGCTAGGCAAGCACTTTACCACTGAGCCACAACCCCAGTTCCCTTTTGGAGTTTTTTTCAAGAAATAATGAATATACACAAAAGAGTCTCTCTCCCACCTCTTTACTATTGCCAATAAGAGGTAAATGAAGACTGTATATGGAACTATAGGTAATGAATTTGAGGAATTTTGGTACAAACAATTGCATATATATAAACTAATAAGCCTCTCCATGTACTTGGAACAAATAAAGTACCATTTCAAGGACATGCAGGTATTTGAACTCAGCCAGAGACCCTCTGGGTTTTAGGGTCTCTCCTTGACTCTGTTACAACTCTCTTATTTAGACTAAAACATTTACCTTTATTCTCATGGACACCACCAGGTAAGTGCTTAACATTGTCATAAACTTATAGTTTAAACAATTGGTGAATTTATTTTTATGGTCCTCAAGCCAGATTTTATTGTCTACAGGTCAGAAATGTTCTCATTTTGTACTTCGGGGAGCCTCAGAGCACTGTTATCACATTAATTACCTAGATACAGTAAGGCAAGAGGTGGGAGGAGCAGGAGGTTCCCTTTTTGTATTCTTAAGATAATTATAAGCCAATAGTTCCTAGTGTAGTACTTTCATTACCCCATTGGGTAGGACAACTACCTAGTTTTTCACATACAAAATTAGAGAATTAAGTGGAGATTTAAATCCTTTCCATGAAACCCGTCTAGGTGTCTATCAGCTGATGAAAGGATAAAGAAAATGTGGTTCATATACAAAATGGGATTTTGTTCATCCATAAAGAAGAATGAAGTTATATCATTTGCAGGAAAATGGATGGAACTTAAGATCATTATGCTAGGCTAAATAAGCCAAAATCAGAAAGCCAAGGGTAATGTTTTCTCTCATATGTGAAATTTAGAAAGGAGGAAAAAAAAAAAAGAAAAAAAAAGAAGAAGAAAGGTGTATGGGGGAAATCTCAAGGGAAAAGCAAAGGGAGACCCATAAAGTAGAGAAAAGGGACTAAGGGGAGGAAGGAGAAGAAGGAAAGAGAAATACTAGGCAACAATATTTACTAAATTTTATCATTATATTGTGTGCCTGTACAAATATGTAGCAACATATTAATTGTAGTGTACCAACAAAATCCCTTCCATGGGTGAAAAACAGATTATTTATTTTTATAAATCAAAAATTAATACCCAGCAACTTTGCCGGTTCTTTTTCCTGAAAACAAATATTCAAAAATTAATTTATATTTCAATGTATCTGATACACACTTTGAAAATTAAATACCCACCATTTACAAATGGTTTTGTGTTCAGTTATTCACCTTCACTGAGTTTCTAAGCTTTTGGTACATAGCTTAAACAGTCACCATTCTAATTTTTCATATTGGTTTTATGAAATACGTAAAGGATTTCTTTCTCCTCATTCACCCTTAGCCTTGGCTTGAGTACTACTTACCTTTGTAACGACCCATACCATACCTCTTCATTTTAAAGTAAAAAATGGCAAGCAGACAGGATCTTTGATATAAAGTTACATGTTTTTGTTTTGCTTCTTTGAATCTGTGGGTCATATCCTAATGCCAGAATTGGCATTTCAGCAAGAGTAGTATTCAAGTATGGTTCAGTGGCTAGTGTCCATTCTGAAGAATTGGTGCCCATGACACACATACCTTTCTGTACATGTACAAAACCTGTTAATGGTTCTAACATGCCAGCTTGGGCAACTTAGCAGACTCTGTCTCAATAATTTAAGAAAAAAGGGTAGAACTGTCCTGGTACTATGTAACAGTATTTACTAAATTATATCTTTATATATATTGTGTGTATGTACAAATATGTAGCAAGTGAGGAAAAATAGAGTTAATCACATTGTTTGTGAACAATTATATTCACATAGCAACTTGTTATGTTTTTATTTCCTTCTTTTATAAAAAAATTTATAGCTACTATTTAAAAGATGTAACTGTGTTTTATTTAAAAGATCTTTACATATATCATCCAGTTCACCTTCATAATAACCTTCATTAAAGAATTAATGCCATTTTTTTCTTTTTTACATTTTGAATGTTTATATTAGATTACATTAGGATTTAAGATGTTTTATGATAAAAGCAGAAAATGACAATCAAGAAGTATTCCAAAGAAAAACTAAATGACAAGTGAAATGAATATTGGTGCACTAAAGGACTTATAGAATTAGGATTATATTAATTTTTTTAAATTAGTTTTTAGTTGTAGATGGACACAATATCTTTATTTATTTGTTTTTATGTGGTACTGAAATTTGAACCCAGTGCCTCACATGCGAGGGAAGTACTCTACCACTGAGGTTCAGCTCCAGCCCAGGATTGTATTAAAATTTTATCAACTTATAAATAGAGTGAATTTTTAAACAGAAAATGTTGAAAACACAAACTATAAAAAATAAAAGTAATGAAAATATCCTGTGATTTCTCTAGGCAGGGGCAAATATTAAAATCTTGATACTTATTCCAGGCATCAATCATACTATATATTAAGATAATCTTAAGTTTTATGTGTAAATTTGGGCTAATATTTCACATTATTTCTTTTCTGCTTATTTTCTGTCTTTAAAAGCTGATTGAGAAATAATTTTAAATGGCTGTATAATTCTTGATTAAGTTACCTTAATTTACTTCAAAGAATATAGTGGGGTTCATTGTAACATATTCATACAAATGCATAAAATTATTTGATCAGCTTCAATTCCCAGCACCTCTCCTTTTTCTAACTCCGCCCCACTGCCCCCGAACCCCCCTTCTCAATTCTACTGGTCTCCCTTGTGTTTTCCTGAATTTCCTTTAAATTTTTTTTTTCTCTCTCTAGCTTCCACATATGAGAGTGAACATATAACTCATGACTTTGAATCTGGCATATTTTGCTTGACACGATATTTTCCGATTTCATCCATTTTCCTGCAAATGACATAATTTTGTTCTTTATGGCTAAATAAATCTCCATTATGTATATAAATATAAACCATAGTTTCTTTATTCATTAATCTGTTGACAATAGCTAGGCTGGTTTTATAACTTGGCTGTTGTAAATTGTGTTGATATAAGCATGGTGTACATATGTCACTCTCGTATGCTGACTTTAATTCTTTTGGAAAAATACCAGCAGTGGTATATCTGGGCCATACAGTGGTTCTATTCCTTAGGCTTTGAGGAGACTCTATAACTGATTGCCTTAGTGGTTATACTCATTTTAGAGTTCCACCAACAGTGTATAATGTACCTTTTCCCCATGTCCTCACCAGCATTTAGTATTCCTTGTATTCTTGCTGATTGTCATTCTAACTAGAGTGAGATGAAATCTCAGTGATATCTTGATTTGCATTTCCCTAAATGCTAAAGATGTTGAACATTTTTTTGTGTGTATTTCTTGGCTATCTGTATTTCTTTTTAAAATTAATTTTTTATTTTATTCTTTTTAGGTATGACAGTATATTTTGAAATATTATACATATATGGAATATAACTTATTCTAATTAGGATCCCATTCTTGTGGTTGTAACTCTGTAGTATAATTTGAAATTTGTTATTGTGATGCATCCAGCATTGCTTTTATTGCTCAGAATTGCTTTGGCTATTTTGGGTCTTTTCTTCTTCCATATTAGGGAATATTAGGGAATTTTTTTTCTAGTTCTGTGAAGAATGTTATTAGTATTTGATGGATATAGCATTGAATCTGTAGATTGCTTTTTATTTTATTTTTTTTTAAATTTTTTTTTTAGTTGTTAATGGACCTATAATTTATATGTGGTGCTGAGAATTGAACCTAGTGCTTCACTCTGGCTGGGCAAGCGCTCTACAACTGAGCCTGGGCTCCATCCCCCATTTTTTTTTTTTTTTTTGGCACTGGGAATTGAACCCAGGGCCTTGTGCTTGCAAGGCAAGCACTCTACCAACTGAGCTATATCCCCAACCCCTTCTTTTTTTAAATGTTGTGCTGAGGATTGAACCCTGTGCCCAGCATGTGCTAGGCAAGCGCTCTATCACTGAGCCACAACCCCAGCCCGCTGATTGCTTTTGATAATATGGCCATTTTAACAATATTAATTCTGCCTAGCCATGAACATGGAAGGTCTTTTTATCCTCTAGTATCTTTTATTTTTGTCTTCAATATTGTGAAATTTTTATTCTAAAGGTCTTTCACCTCTTTGGTTAGATTTATTCCTAGGTTGTATTTTTTTGGGGGGTAGGGGGGTTGCTGTTGTAAATGAAATTGTTTTCCAGATTTCTTTGGTGGATTAATTATTGGTGCATAGAAAAGCTATTGGTTTTTGTATGTTGATTTTGAATCCTACTACTTGGTGGAATTTGCTTCTCAGCTCTAGAAATCTTCAGGTGAAGTTTTCTGGACTTCATGTGTTACAATTATATATAAATGTCAAAGTGTCCCCCTTTACTCCACACTGTTTTTCTAGTTGTGGTAAATCAAACATTTTTATTTGCATTATGGAGCTCAAGAGTGACTCATAGCTGTGTGTGGTGGCATGCATTTGTAATCCCAGTGATTTGGGAGGCTGAAAGAGGATTATAAGTTGACACCAGCCTGGACAACTTAGCAAGACTCCTGAATCACATTGTTTGGGTGGGCAATTATATTCACATGACAACTTGCTATGTTTCCTTTTCTGTTTCTCTTAACATTTTTTTTCAAATGCCTAATTCACTGTCTTGATTTTGTTCCCTTACTACCTTTGTTGGTCCTCTAGACCCCTAATTTGCACCTCCTTGTAGGACTCAAGAGTAACATTTTTTTAGCCAGCATCCTTTTGGAACATTTAGAAGCAAGAGGATGAATCGCTGAAAATATCACTGTCATCATCGTAAATGTTTACTGAGTTGACAGAGCTAGTAAAGTTTACTGAAGGATAATTTTTAAAACAATGTTGTAGTCCTTGTCTAACTAGAGACTTTATGGCCCACAAGGTGTCTGCCTCTTTAAGATTAAGAGGTTTAATTCTGAGGGTATGGAGGAAGAGGAAGATCCTTCAAAAGCAGATACCATGAAAAACAACATCTGACATAGAATGTGTAGTAAAGATCTTTACTAGTTAAAAAGAAAAACCTAGGATGGTATAGATAGGTTATTAGTTTCAAGTAATCTATGTAAACATCAAATTTGATAAAAAATGTACTTTTAAAATTAAGCCCAAGTTTTAAAAAATTAATATACATCATTAATATACAATTTAGTTGGTTGGGACAACTGACTGGAATATGGATTATGGCAAGAAAGCACAATATCCAAATCCATCAACCGATTGAAGTCAGCAGGAGAGGTCAAACAATATTGCAAATATGAAGATTCTATTGAAAGGGTCACGATTATGGAAGAGACATACAAGTTGGAAAAGCTTTTCTTTCTTTTGGTATCTATTTGACAGCATAAAGAATGGCATTAGGAGTGCTTTCTCTGAGGGCTGGGGATGTGGCTCAGTGGTAGAGTGCTTGCCTTGCATGCATGAGACCCTGGGTTCAATCCCTAGCACACCCAAAAATAAAAAAAAAATAAATAATATAAAAAATGATGGCTCCTCTGGAATTTTTCTTAAATCTTTCAGTTGAAGTAACTGGCACTACAACTAATTAGAAAGCCTTTGGGACTGGCACAGTGGCACATGGGTATAATCCCAGCAACACAGGAGGCTGAGGCCAGGAGGACGATAGTTTGAGGCCAGCTTCAGCAATTTAGCAAGCCCTGTCTTAAAATAAAAAATAAACAGGACTGGGGATGTAAGTCAGTGGTAAAGTGCCCCTGGATATAAACCACAGTAATATCACTCCACCCCACCCCCAACCCCTGGAAGAGGAGCCTTTGGGTTTCTGTTTTGGAATGAAACGTGTTATACATTTAATTAATGGTATATAAGTAATCCTTTCAGTTTTTTGTTTAGTAGACCTCAAAATTTATGTGAAATGAATAAATGAAAGATCAGTGGAGTAGAGAAAGGGGATTGGGATTGATGAGATAAGGGAAGAACAGTGGAATGAATCTTATGTGTACATGTATGTACATATATGAATATTCTACAGTGACTTTCACCATTATGTATACTATAAGACACTAATATAAAATAAGGAAGTAAATAATTATGATTAAGAGGTAAAAGTAACTTTAGGCTTACTTGTAAACAATTATAACACATTCTGTTTATAATCACAGCAGTTTTGTATTAATTCACTGCTGGGACCTTTTTGCTTTTTATTTTTTATTTCAGTTATTTATTCTTTGTTTTCATTACGCTCTAGAAAAGGAGTTAGACCAGTCTACAGCCTTTTAGGTTTGCTTGGTACATTTTAATGCTACTTTTCCTTCCCTCCCCTTTTGCTCCTGGAGATTGAACCCAGGACCTTTATCACTGAGCTTCAGCCCCAGTCCTCATTTGCTCCTTTTTTGAATGAAAATCTTTATGTGTTTGCAAGAAATTGAGTTTAATTTTGAAATAGCATAGTGGTATTGTGTTTGAATAATACTGATGTGGTAAGACGTTTTAGGGAATTTTATTAGGGAGAGGAGTTTAGGGTGTGCCTCATTGATGTAGTGCTTGGTTAGCTGTCTATCAAGATAGAATTTTTGTATGTCGATATATAGCACTAACCTGTCAATATATGTTTCCTTATTAGGAGAAATAATAGTTTGAACCACCATATATGTATTATATATATCATATATTTTGTACAAATTTTACATTATATATTTTCTTAAAATATTGTTTATACATTATTTATATATTAAATATTTATAAATGTCACCTATTTTTCTTTTATAATTGAATAATCAGAAAAGATAAGCATTTAAAAGCCAGATATAGAAAAAATAGACATTGATTGATTGTTAATTGCTTACAGTCTTTATCAAAGTGTGCAGTTGGATACTTCCTGCTTTTCTGTAAACTAACAATATTTTATTTAATAAGAGTGTTAACTAATTGTTTTGTTGAAATATTTTATTTAACAATAGTGCCAAAATAAGAGTACCATATTAACATTACTCAATTGCATTTAGTTGGAGACACTGTGAATCAGAGTATAATACTTCTTACTATCTGTACCTTTCATTGCATGTGTGTGTGTGTGTGTGTGTGTGTGTGTGTGTGTGTGGCAGGGGGAGGGGTGTTGGGAGAATGCTAGGGATAGAACCCAGAACTTTACGAATGCTAGACACTACCAAATAATTATTCTGTATTTAGAACTTGTTTGAATTGCATGTTTAAAAATGATATGTATTGAGCACATTTACTTGCTTAAAATCAGATAGTAATACTTTATGTTTTAAATATTATTTTAAATGTTTAGATATTCCATATTTGTTTTAGGGTAACCCTGTATCTATATATCATAGTACTTGCAAAGCTATTTCTACAAGAAATAAATTCTTTAAGATGATATGAGAACCAAGAAAGAAATCATCTAAGTTATTATGAGAATAAAGTAATAGTATCTTTTCCATGAATCTAGGCCTAGTATCTGAGCCTAATACTAGAGAATATGTTGTTCTCTTGCTTCTAGGGAAGGGATTTTATTGCTCTGTACTTTGTTTTGTGTTGAAATAAAATCCCATAGGGCAAGATGAACAAGACAGTTTTCAGAGTGGCAAGTATGTTTGATACGAAGGGAGATGCTAAGTAATATCTGCTAAGCAGGTATTAGAGACCTTCATTTGCAGTTCTTTTTTTTTTTTCAGTCAGTGATCTGACTACTAGAAGAAAAAGTAGACCCCAAACTCTATCATACTTATCAGCTTAGAAACCAACTTCCTCAAGAACAAGAAGTACAATCAAGAATCGATAAACGGATGGTATCAAACTAAAAAGCTTTCTTCTCTGTCCTATGAAATTCTGGTTTGTCTGGTTCAGTGTCCAGACAGCTGATTTCCAGTCAGTGCATAGAAATGTGTTGCAGGACTTTTAGGAAGACCTGTATTAGAGGTGGTATACACTGAAGATGCTCAGTGGCAACTGTTGACAAGTTGTAATTAGGTAACTCATTAGTTTTTTTATAAAGTCTCTAGCCTTGTGGAGTGTGGTGGACATGCCTGTAACTGTAGCTGCTCCAGAGGCTAAGACAGGAGGATCAGAGCCAGCCTCAGCAATAATGAGGTGCTAAGCAACTCAGTGAGAAGCTGTCTCTAAATAAAATACAAAATAGGTCTGGGGATTTGGCTCTGTGGTTGAGTGTGCAATCCCCTGTTCAATCCTGAGTTCAATCCCCAGTACCTTAAAAAAATGTCTCCAGCCTTGTCTCTTCCCTCCTACTACCCCTTCTTTTCCTGCCCCGTCTCTCAGGTTTAAAAAAATACTGGTTAAACAAGAATTATTTGAAGATTTCAACCTCAACATTCATGGCTGAGATCATTTTTTTTCTAGGATGTTCTACCAAACTCAGCTGTGCTTGACAAACTGGTTATGACTTTGAGAAGAGTAAAATACAAAGCTTTGTTATCATCAAACTAATTTAAACTTAGTACAAATAACACAAACACATAATTCCAGCAACTTGGGAGGCTGAGGCAGGAGGATCACAAGTTTGAGGCCAGTTTGGGCAATTTAGGGAGACCCTGTTAGAAAACAAAAAGAATTTGGGATGTGACTCAGTACATATACCACTGAATCTAGTCTCCATTACTGGAGGGGGGGGGTAAATAACTCAAACTTTAATTTTGATGGAGTTCATTTCTCATTCTTCACTAAAATTGTTAGTAGCTAGTGTTTGGTCACTTTCTGTCCCATTCAGCTTTTACCCCTCTCCCCATTATTTATTTTGAGACAGGGTCTCACTAAGTTGCAGCGGTAGGCCTCAATCTTGCCTCAGCCTCCCAAGTTGCTGGAATTATGTGAGTTTGTATTATTTCTAATACAGTTAAATTAGTTTAGTGATGACAAAGACTTTATCAGCCTCCAGAGTTGTTGGAATTACAGGCATGTGCTACTGTGCCCCAGTGTTTTCAGCTTCTTACATCTTTAAAACAGTTTCTATTTTTCTTTTTTTTTTTTTACCCTCAAAATCTACAAGTAGAATATATAACTATTCCCACTGAAGATAGAGTAGACCTTAAGATAGGAGATTTCTTCCAGCCAAGATGGATGCTTACCTCTAGAGTGAATTATGGACAACATAAAGAAATGGAACAATTTTGATTCTTTTGGAGTTATTTTTATTTCCAGTTTTGTGAATTCCCAAGACATCAGCATACTCCTGGGTTTACATTTTTGTATAGGAAACATGTTAAAAGACCTCTACAATGAAGAATACAGAAGACTAAAGAAAGAAATTGAAGAAGATCTCAGAAGATGAAAAGATTTCCCATGTTCTTGGATAGGCAGAATTAATATTGTCAAAATGGCCATACTACCAAAAGCACTATTTAGATTGAATGCAATTCCTGTTAACATTCCAATGATGTTCTTCATAGAAATAGAAAAAAGTCATGAAATTAATTTGGAAAAATAAAAGGCACAGAAAGCCAAAACAATCCTCAGTGAGAAAAGTGAAGTAGGAGGCATCACAATACTAGACCTTATATTATACTACAGAGATATAGTAACAAAAACAGCATGGTATTGACACCAAAACAGATATGAAGACCACTGGTGCAGAATGGAAGACACAGAGACAAATCCACATAAATACAGTTGTCTCATACTAGAAAAAGTGCCAAAAACATACATTGGCGAAAGAAAGCCTCTTCAACAAATGGTGCTGGGAAAACTGGAACTCCATATGTGACAGAATTAAATTTAATATCTCTCTCTCTCTCTCTTCTCTCTCTCTCTCTCTCTCTCTCTCTCTCTCTCTCTCTCTCTCTCTCTCTCTCTCTCACTCACCCTGCACAAAACTCAACTCTTTGGTTAAGACCAAGGAGCCTGTGCCTACTAGAAGAAAAAGTAGGCCCCAAACTCTGTCATATCAGCTTAGAAACTGACTTCCTCAAGAGCAAGAAGTACAGTCAAGAATCCATAAATGGGATGGTATCAAACTAAAAAGCTTCTTCATAGCAAAGGGAACAATTAAGATTGTGAAGAGAGAATCTACAGAATGGGAAAAAAATCTTTGTTACCTGCATCTCAGAGTTAATCTCCAGAGTATATAAAGAACTCAAAAAACTTAACACCAAATCAAAACAACAAAACAAATAACCCAATCCATAAATGGGCAAAGAAAATAAACATGCACTTTAGAGAAGAAGGAGTATGATAGGTCAACAAATATACGAAAAAGTTTAACTTCTCTAGCAATTAGAAAAAAGCAAATTGAAACCACACTTCGATTCCATCCTTTCCACACAGAATGGCAGTTATCAAAAATAGAAGTAATGAGGGGCTGGGTAGTGCACTTGCCTGGAATGTGTGAGGCACTGGGTTTGATTCTCAGCACTGCATATAAATAATTAAAATAAAGGTCTATCAACAACTATCAATATATATTTATATCTATATACCTGTATATCTTTGTCTATATCTGTATATATAAAAATAAACACAAGTAATGATAAATGTTGGCGAGAATGTGAAGAAAAAGGTACACTTATACATTGCTGGTAGGATTGCAAATTGGTGCAACCACTCTGGAAATCAGTATGGAAATTCCTCAGAAAACTTGGAATGGAACCATCATTTGACCCAGTTATTCCACTCCTCAGCATTTACCCCAAACACTTAAAATCAGCATAATGCAGTGATGCAGTCACATTGGTCAATTCACAATAGCAGATAAATTCACAATAGCTAAGTTATGCAACCAACCTAGGTGCCGTTTGACAGATGAATGGATAAAGAATATGTGGTATATATGGAATATTAATCATAAAAAGAGTAACTTTACAACTTGCTGGTAAATGAATGGATCTAGAGATGGTTATGCTAAGTGAAATAAACTAATCCCCCCAAAACCAAAGACTGAATGTTTTCTTTCTTTTTTTTTTTTTTTTTTAAAGAGAGAGTGAGAGAGGAGAGAGAAAGAGAGAGAGATTTTTTTTTTAATATTTATTTCTTAGTTCTTGGCGGACACAACATCTTTGTTGGTATGTGGTGCGAACCCGGGCCGCACGCATGCCAGGCGAGCGCACTACTGCTTGAGCCACATCCCCAGCCCCATGTTTTCTCTGCTATGTGAATGCTAACACCCAGTAAAGGAGGAGGGAAGAATAGAAGTTCACTGGATTAGACAAAAGGGAATGAGGGAAAGGAGGTGGGAATGTGAATACGAAAGACAGTGAAATAAATGGAACATAACTTTTTCTATGTTCATATATGAATACACCACCAGTGAAACTCCATACCATGTACAACCACCACAATGGGATCCTAATTTGAGTAGGTTATACCCCATGTATTTATAATGTCAAAGTACACTCTACTGTCATGTATGTCTAAAAAGAACAAATAAAAATAAATAAAAACGAAAACCAAATCTTAAACTTCTTAGGACTTTCTAAATCACATGTAAAGAAGATTTATACAACCTTCCCCCATCATTCTGAATGTTATCATTGACCTTGGAATTGGTTAGCTCTATAATGTTGCTTCTTCTTTTTTCTTTCTAATTATAAGCATTATAGTATTAAAGTTCAAGGTGTTTTGTATCTTGTTTTTAAATTCTGATGGCTCTTTTTGGGTCATTACTCTTCTGTGAAAGAAGCTGTTAAAAATTTGTTTAGTATGATCAGAAAATCTCCCATTAGAAACCAGAGACATTTCTTGAGCTGAATTCTAAGAGAAAAACTACATAAAGAGAGACATGTATTGTGTTGCAGTTTGAAGAAATATTGAGAAATCTGCACTAATTGTTAAAAAGAGATGAAATCATGTATGTGAACTTTCAAGGTGGCAAGAACTATGCTAATTTCTTGATAGTGTTGAACATCAAACTCAGGGACTCAGCCTGCTAGTAGAGCTTTACCACTGAGCCACACCTCCAAGCCTTCTTGATTGTCATCTCTTCATCCTCAAAATAACAACAACAAAAAATTTTCCTATACTTTCTTGATAGTATGAAAGGCTGTGTATTTGTTTGCTAGGGCTGCTGTGAAAAAAGGAGCCACATACTTGGTGGCTTAAAGCAACAGAAATGTGTTCTCGTGATTCTTGAAGACCAGAAGTTCAAGATGAGGGTGTCAAAAGACTGGTCTCTTGGGGAGAGTTGGCTCCATGACTGTTCTCAGCACCATTGCTGATCAGCAATCCTTGCCACTCTTTGACTTATAGATGTGTTTCTGTATTCATCTTTTCATGGCTACCCCTGTGTCTCTATCTTCATATGGATGTCTTCTGGAAGACAGATATCGCTGGATAACCATCATTAACTTCCCAAACTTCAGTTTCTTCATCTCTAAAGTGGGGATAATGGTACCAAACCCACAGGTAAATTGGGACACAGGATCACAAGTGGGGATGCACATCATCACTTCAGCATGGCAACAGTGCCCTTTTTGGCCATTTTTTCATTGCCCCACAACAAAGTATTGACTAAAAGCTTGCTTTTGTGGGACTGATTTCATGTCTGTTTGACGAATGCACATTTTTCAAATAGTCACATTTCTTTTTTTCCTTATAGGAGATGATGGGGGAGGGAATGTCCCTGTCCTCAAGAACTTAGGGCCTGGAGATTACCTTCATCAACAGACATATAGTGATTGAGGATCTATGTCTTCCTTTTAGCTCCTGGCTTGCCAGAAATCCTTGACATTCTTTGACTTGTAGATGCATCACTCCATCATCACATGGTGGTCTTATCTCTTGATAGGGTTTTGTTGTTGTTGTTGTTGGTTTTTAAACTAGGAGCCATGTCCCTAGCCCTTTTTTATATTTTATTTTTAGAAAGGATCTTGCTTAATTTACTTAGGGTCTTGCTGAATTGCTGAGGATGGCTTTGAACTTGTGATCAAAAATCTTGCTTCAGCCTCCCAAGCCACTGGGATTACAGGTGTGCTCCAGTGCACCCATCTTCTCTTGACAATTTTTAAACCGAGAGTATAAAGTTAATACTGATGTGACACTCAGTAAATACTGCATATTTAATCCATGGTAACAGATTTATCCAATCAGAACTTTAACTACAAACTCACCTGAATTTCATAGTACAGGTCCTTTTACTGGAAATAGGGATGCAGTTACAGAGTAACATGAGGGAATTCCATTTATTACAGTTCTAGAATGGGCCCTGTCTTAACCACATTTGTGATTTGACTTAGTTGTTTTTGCTTGCATTTATATAGGCATCTACATATTAGGTGAAGACTCTAGCTTTAAAGGGGTCCATTTGGGGTCTAGAAGGTGTTATTCATGTGGCTCTGGGCTCTATTCCTAGTACCATGGGGCAGGGGGTGGTTATTTTTAGTAAATGTCCTTTGGACACCTGGTTTGAGACTAAGTACCCAGTAAAGCACGTAAGTTGACAGGAGTTAATAGGAGTTTCATTTAAAGATAGCTTAGGAAAGCCTATCTAACCTTATATTAGAAAGTTAGTATAGTGTGAAACAACATAGGAAAGTGACTTAACTGTGTTTTTATCTTTCTTGTGCTGATGTGTGTGTGGGTATGCAAATTCAAAGAAGGATGAAAACTTAAAATGAAGCTATGGCAATAGGTGGATTCTACCTTGTATCCTAATATTTCTTCAAAAGTTAAACTCCTCTAAACAAGGGCAATATTTTAAAACTTTTTAGACTTAATTAATTTCATAATTTGACTCTGACAAATTAACAGGGGAAAGGACTGAGGAGTGGAAAGGGAGAAGGAATTTTCAAAGTAATGATTGGACAGAAAACAAAGAAATACAGGAGTGTGGGAGCCTGAGCAAAAAGTAACTGAATTGTTGGCTATAAAAAAGGAAAAGCCTGGGGGAAACAACACTGCTTACGAATAATGACAGAAGAAAGGTTGTAATAGATAATTCTTGGGCTAATTATTAAAAAGCAGTTGGAAAGGGAAACATTTATTGTCCTTTTATAAAACAAATGTTTATAGCTTCTTAATGTATCTTTTTGAGCATTATATTTAATGTATGTAAGGTGTAAAGTATTGCTTTCTAAAGTCATGATGACCAGTTTCAAACCTGACTTCTGCACACAGATCTCATGGTGTATGTGGCTAAAAACCAAACTAACTTATTTGACACAATTAGAGACTAATGTAGGAAGTAGTCAGAGAGGGCTTTGTGACTTAAGCTACTTTTTGAAAAAAGGAATTTCTAAAACTTAACCAAATGGAAAAGAAACAGAAGTATTCCGAGGGAAGAGACAAAAATCAAGATGCAGTGTTGAGAAAGTGAGTGGAGGGATGGAAAGGCATTGATTGTTTTGTGAAATACTGGGGTGTAAAATTGTGTTAGTCAAGAGAGACCAGATAAAAGAAAACCTTTAAATCAGAAAATTTGTTCTCTTAATTTGTTGAACAATAAATTAGACATTTCACTACCTGTACAGAGGAATGACATTACTTTCTCCACCTTTTGGATGGAAGGATGATAAAGTCTGCATGATTCTGTAGTTCTTTTGAAACAGATTCAACCTAGTCATAATGATCATGTGCATAAGCACAGACTATAGAAAAGGTAGAAAGTACAAAGAATCTGTCCTGACCCTTATAGGATCATAGTTACCAAGTAATAATTGCATCAAACACTAAAAAGTAGCAGAAAAAAATGATGCAGAAAAACCACAGTATTTGAACAGATAGTCTCAAAAGGAAAATAAACAGATTTAAGACTGAAATGAATTTATCAAGTTTGTGATCCAGAAACCTAGTTCAACAAATGCCAAGGCATTAATTTCATGAATGGTTTTTGCTATTAACAAGAAGCATGATTACCTAGAATCTCAGTTCAGGGGCATTTTTGAATAGTCTGAGAGGATGGTCCCTCAGAGTGAGATCCTGTGTGATGAAGAACCCACCTAGCTCTCAGTGTATGTCCAGTTTCTTTATCATGCTGCATTCTAACTTGAGTGAAAGCCAGGTTTTATGATAGACCACATTAGCAGTTTTTAAAATGAGTCTTTCTGTAACAGTGAACATCATGGGCAAGAAACTTCTTGTTAAGTGAAAAAAACAAAAAGTAACAAAATAAAGCAAAAAAAAAAAAAACAACCCAAAACAACAACAAAACAGGCAAGAACTTATCACATCACATGGTAGAACTTCTCCTCTGTTGTTAAAGTTGTGCAGACTACCCAGATTAAGAACCCTGCCTGATGAGAGACTGGGCTGAGTGCATTGTTGCATTCCTGTAATCCCAGCTAACCTGAGGCTGAAGTAGGTGGATTTTAAATTTGAGGCCAGCCTGGACAACTTAGAGAAAAGCTGTCTTAAAAATTAAAAAAAATAAAATAAAAAGGTCTGGGGTATAGCTCAGTGGCAAAGTTCAATCTTAAGCACCACCAAATAAATAAATAAATAAAAAATAAAAGAAAGACACTGGAGGAAATCTGAATTTGGTATGGGGAAGAATGTATGGAACTCTTGTTTAAAAACAACACTGCTGACTTCATATGGTTTTCTAATGGACGAATATCCTGTGCTGTGAAGTTTTCTTACATTGAGCAATGACATGGTGTTTATATGTGGAGTAGTGACTTCAAAAGATGTGTTTTAGACATTAGGGAAAAACTGTGTTTAAAATGTGCATTGACAAGTTGTTGGCAACTATTCACTAAGAACACCTGGAAAAATGAAAACTCTTATACTCCATTCACTCAGTTACATTCATCAAACTCATCTTGTTTGGTAAAGATTCCCCAAAGGGCTGCAGATAAAAAAGCAGGACTGATGGTGAACCCTCAGTGTCAAGATAAAGAAGAAGAAGACGACTTGAATAATGGCAGAAACAAGACCAAGAATAGCAAGGACATTTATGAATAAGTGTTTTTTTTGTTTGTTTGGTTTTGGTTTTTGGTTCTGTAAATAGCAGCATTTGGTGTTTCACATAATAGGGACATACAAGATTTCAGCACCATTGTATATTGAAGTGATATTTGCCAAACTTATTCAGTGACAAGAATAAGAATCATCTGGGACCCTTGTTTTAAAATTATAAATTCTCACCCCCCTCATGCACACCTGTCTTCAAGGCTTATTTGAATAAATTCCAGGTAATTTATATTCTTAGCCAAATTTAGGAAATACTGATTTAAAACAACTCAATATTAGGTAAGTTGTCATAATTTTAAGCTAATGTATTGTATGGAATTTTCCTGCGTGAATAATAGATATTACCGTACCCTGTGGCAGAGGAAGTATAAATATGAATGTTGGTAGGCTATCACATTTTAGAGATGATAGCTTACCTTTTGTGTAGATTTTTTTTTTTTTTAAATGGTACCTGTCCTATAAAACCATTAGGTACCATGGTGTGGAAATAAAGGCCCTCTCAGAATTAACCAGTATTTATGTGAGGCAGATTGCATCTCTGTTTCCCTCCTTTTAGTCCAACCCAACTCTTTTCTGTTTCTTGCTCCCTTTTTTTTTTCTTAATCCCTCTGTAATGGAAATACAGAAATATAGCTTTGAATGAACTTAGAACCTCACAACATGCTAAGAGTTTTAATTTTTAAATATGATTTTACCTGTTAAGCATAAAATGTAAATCTTGAAAAATGGTTAAGCCTGTGGTACTGGAGTTTAGTTTTCCTTTTCAGGTTCTCAACTGGGTTAACTTTATGTGGCCCAAACATGGCAACATCTTCCACTGTGAATCTAAAGCTTTTCTCTTTATTTTGTGTGCCAGCTATGAAAGTAGGTGATCTTCCTATCTCAATAATTCCTGAGTCTCAGTAATTCTTTATCTCTGGTCATTATAGAAGTGAGTTGGTAGATTGCTTTTGTTATTATTGCTCTCTGAATACCTTTATCCTACTATTTAAAAGATCTGTTGTAGAATTATAAAGGGGGCTGGTATGTAGCTTAATGGTATAGCACTCGGCATGTGCAAGAACTCAAAGCAAAGAAAAAAATGCTCAGAACTATAGTTATTGCACTACTGTGAATGAGAATCTTTATTTATTTTATTTTTTGGCCATGTTGGGGATCTAACCCAAAAGCCTTGGTTATGTCAGGCAGACACCCTGCCACTGAGCCACATCCCTAGTCCTTGATTTTGTTTTACATTCACTTCTCAGAGGTGTTTTTCTAGTTTGTAGATGATCTAATTGGGATATTTTTAGTACAGTTGGCATTTGTGCTTATTCTGTCTTCCTTCTAGAATATATTTCCATGAACAGACTTCTCATGTGCTGAGTTGAGTATGGTAGCACACACCTGAGTATAGTTAACAGCTACTTCGGAGGCTGAGGCAGGAGGAGTATTGCATGTTCGAGGCCAGCCTGGGCAACATGGCAAGAATGGTCTCAGAAAAATTAATTATAATTAATTAATTTGTTTTTACATGTTTCTTCAAATTACTGAAACTTCTGCTATTATCTTTGTGAAGTTCAAGTTGTTTATAGATTTTATCTAAAGACCAATCTGAAGGGACATCTCTTAGGAGAAGGATGTCTTTTCTTTTGATGGTAATTTTTTTTCTTTGGATAAAAGTCTTAAACTGTTATAAAGCAATCCAGTATTTGTTAATTGTCGCAAAATGAAGAGTCTCAAAAATACCTAAGCTAAGCTGGGCAGGGTGACAGTTGGCTTATAATCCCACCTACTCAGGAGTATCGAAAGTTAGAGGCCAATGTTGACAACTTAGCAAGATGCCGTCTCAAAAATAATACGGGCTAGGGGGTTGCTCAGTGATAGAGTGCCCCTGGGCTCAATCCCCAGTACTACCATCACCACTACCATAAAAAGTAAGCTGGCTTATTTTTATCTTCAAATAACTGGAACTTGTTTTAGTTCAAACCTCTAGTCTTGTTTGTCTGTCTTCTTTTTGGCAAGTCTGGTCAGTTAAAAATGAAAGATAAGTCACATTGTCCTGCATCTCAAAAAATTTACAGTGTATCCAGGCAAGACAGAAACATATGAAAAGTAAAATAAGTATCAAACACTACCACTCATTATTAGAGCACAGGAATGATACCTAAATTTCTAAAAGAGAAAGTTGATAGTTTGTGAACATATGAGCAAATATGAGCAGATAGAATTACCATTCTCTCTAAGGCAGAAGATATGGCCTCAGCACCTTTCTGGCATGTTCTAAGTAAGGCACATATATATCTGTCTTCTACTTAGGCACATTCCATTGTGCCCTAATTCTTTTTCACATTATCATGCTTAGTCTTTATTTCTAGTGAGTATCTTTTAGATTTTCTTGGATATTTTTTAGAGTCCTGAGTTACATAATCAGGATAGCCGACCATTTGGGCATAAGAGTCTGATATCAAAATAGAGTCAAACTCTCAAGAGACTTCTGTTTTTTTTTTTGCCATTGGAGGATGGGAAGTTGTGTTTGGTTAGGCTCTAGGAGTCAGAGTGGTTTTTCTATTTCATACCCCAAGCAGTATCCCTCTCTATCTCACATTTCCCATTTCTTTCTTCCTCTCTACTCTGAGCAGACAATAAAGTCAACTGATGGCCTCAATTTTACATATGGCATATGTACTGGTGAGATGAATTTACTATCCCATCTTGTAGCCTTCTAACCCATGGAGAGGCACAAGCCTTTAATAGCATTTCTTGGTACTGACTTTGGTCATTCTCCTTTGCACCAGGCCTTCTTTCTGGGCCCTGTTTGTTAAGCCATTCCTCTAATACCATTATTTGGCTATTTGGCTTTCTGGAACAATAAAGGCCTTTCTTCTTAAAGTTCTCATGCTTTCTGTTTCCTCCTTCCTGTGCACTCTTTCTTTAATTCTGTTGAAGATTATTGTTATAGAAATTGGCTTCCCAAACTATCAGGCCTCCTGAATTCTGCCTGTGTACACTATTTTATTTTTGCTTTATCCTTTTATCTCTCACAAGACCCACAGGGAAGTTGATCTTCTATTCCTTGAACTTGGTCTTGTGACAAACTTCTGCCTAACTGCCTATCCCTCTGGGAAATAAGGTTCTAAAATGGGCCCCCATTCTGTTTTCCCCTGGGAAATTGCATTATGAATTCAGAGCATATTTGTGTATTATCAATAACCGTTATCTATCTTATTGTATTGCATTGGATGGATGTAAGTTTGCACAGTTACATTTTTGTCAGACTTCTTCCTTCTCATTTGGGGATCAGTCCTCAAGACTAGCTTACTTTGGAGAAGTATGCTATAAGCTTATGTCTGTCTTTAACATTCAAGACTAGACTTAACATAGAAGTGCACCTAAAGAGCATATTTTTATATATTTTTTATGGAGATATTTTGAGAGACCATGAAAATATGAATTGGCCAGGCCATTAGAAGGTCTTTCCAGAGATCAAGTTTTAACTCTGTCTAGAACTGTTGTGTATGATTCTGAGAGATTGTGTTTTAGTTGTGAGTGATAGCATTGATGTACAACAGTTCTTGCTTAGGCTTCTACTAACCTTCACTAGTTAAAGGTCTACAGTGTTTTTGCCTGGTTGAAATTTACTAATGATACAATTTATAACAAAATGCTGGTCCAGAAAGATCTGGTCAGTATCTATTTATTAAACTTGCTTTCTTTATTTTCATTTCAGATTTGTCCAATATGTGCAGCGTTACCTGGAGGCGATCCTAATCATGTCACGGATGACTTTGCAGCTCATCTTACACTTGAACACAGAGCCCCTAGAGATTTAATATCCTTTTAAGAGGCAACAAATAATATTTGTTATTTTGATTATTTTTAAGGACAATATCCCCAAAAGAGAAAAACTAATCTTTAAATTATTTTTATTTCTTTTACCTTTTCCTAAAAGTAACACAATGTGAAAGGCAATTTCTTCTCTTTTTATATACTTAGGATTGTTATATGAACCATATTTGTTAAGTGAAAAGTTGACTTGCCCATCATCTTTAATTCATTACAATCAAATTTTTTAAAGACAGTTTGATCTTATAGGTCTTCTGGAAAGATGATTTCATACAAAAGAGGAAAAGTGAATCCTAATTAAAATTTTGATTAGTTAAAAATACAGGGGCTTTATTTGCTTTCCCTTCTCTGTTCCTCTGCTCCCTTACCCTTTTGTGGATATGGTATAATGGCAGGTGGGGCTTCTTTCCCTTTTGGGGTCCCTTTCTCCTGAAAGAGCCATTTCTTCTCTGAGAAGTATAAAGTTGAGTCTAGTTCTTTCCTACTTTCATTTCTGCATACTCTTCCCTTTCTTAATAGTTCTTTGCAGTATTCTCTGAGACTACTGGATTGGTTACCAGAGCAATGAATTTTGTGACTGAATGCTTTATAACTAGAAAGTTAGGAATTGTTTTTCTAAAACTGTTACTTATTAGAATCTTTTCTTATGAAGAGGTCCCAGTGTTTATTGAAGCAATTCAAGAACTTAATCAGAATTTTATTCTCTTGACAGACTTTCTTTTTTTGATTGTCCTATGTCAGTCAAAATCCAACCTAGGACCTTTTAGAAAAGAAAATGGTGATTTTTCTCATTCTGCAGTTCTCTTGCTTACAGTTCCCAATTTTCTAATTGGGATTATAGCTTTTTAGATTTAGGGGGAAGATAAGTGGGAAATAATTGAAAAATGAAGAAATGGTACAAGCCTGCAAAATTAGAAACCTGAGCCAGTCTAGGACCTGGTAGTCAATGAACAGAGGAAACCACTGAGACCTTTCTCTCTCCTCATGTGCAGGGGACACTGAAAGCAGCATGAAGAAAGCAGTGATTTAATTTTTTTATTTTTCAGAAAATGAAAAAACTCCAGATGGGGTGAGAATACTTAAGTCTTTCAGTTACTATGCATTTTGTATAAAAGAATACTTTACAATATCCAGAGGAGTTATACTTGATACATCCTTCACTCCATCTTCATGAAGAGATGAAACAAATTATTTAAAATCAAGGAGACATCCTGAAATTTTCAGCATATTCTAGAGATTCTAATAATATTGGTGTTCATTCAATGGAATATTCCACATTATATACATCTATTTTTTTTACACAATTTTAATAAATGTCTTTGGTTACCAAGAAAAGATGAAATTATGCAAAACATAAGAATAATGTTATATGTTTTTTGATTTCTTAGAAAACAAAATGTTGCCATGGCAATTATCCCGAAAACATGTTCATTTTTCAGATGTTCATTTTCAATGTTTCAATGTTGTTATGTAGTAAGTTCATATTCGATATCAGGGTATCTTCTTTCTTTACCTCTTAAGCACCAGACTTTTTTTTTTTTTTTTCCTTTCTCACCATGTTGATGGATATCTTCCTAAAGTACACTCTACCTCCAGCTACTTTTTTTTCATTTGAGGATCCAGGGGGCATAATGGTCAACTAAGAATTCATCCCTAGCCCTTTCAATTTTTTATTTGGAGACATTTTGCTAAGTTGCCCTTGCTGACCTAGGAACTTGTTAATCCTTCTCAGCCTCTTGAGTATCTGTGGTTTCAGGTGTGCACTGTCCCTGGCCTGCTTTTAAATATACTGATAATAATATCACCTTCTATGGAAACCAAACCATGGTTATGAATGCCAATAAGAAAGTACATGACAGTAGTATCCTGATGGCTTTGTGGAACCCTTCACTTATCCTTAAATGACTCCAAAACCATCAGCTGAAAAACTGGGAATCAGTAACACATTCTACATTATAAAGCTGTTTTATTTACTACTTTGAAAGAAAAGTTTCTTCTATAATATTTGGCTTCCTATCTTCAACATTCACACACAATTGCCCATGTGGAAACACAAGGTTGTCATTTTCAGTTTTGATAGCTATTTGCTACTTCAAATTGACTCACACTCAGCTGTGTGAGATGAGTTCCACTGTTGGAAATCTGATTTCTTGATAAATACATGCTTATCTCTCTACGGTCCACTGACAAAAGAAACTGAAGAAAAAGTTGAAGACAAAGATTAAAACTAATAATCAAATGTAGTCTTTCACCTACTGAATTCATAACTGTTCCTTTTCTTATTTTAGATAATAATGATTCAGTGATTATATGTTAATACAGCTCCTCAGATATAAAACTGACTCTCATTAATTGTGGTTACTTGAATGTAAGCTTGTATAAAATTCAGTACTGAGATCAGGATAAGGGAATGTTCATTCACCTTGGGTATTTAACCAGGCAGTGTCTTTGACTTCATTTGGCAGCATTACTCTGGAGCCTGGGAAGAAATTCCTGTCCCTGCAGAGAATCTTTTTAAACTTTGTGCTTGTGCTTGCCTGCACTAGCATGCATACAAACACCCAAACAGTTACATAGGCACCATACTTTATACTTGAGTATATTTTTAGCATTAAATAGGTTTCCTAGAGTTGGGACATTTACATTCTACTGTTTTTTTTTTTTTTTTTTTTAATTCTTTCTTTTAGACAAGAGTCTCACTAAGTTGCTCAGGCTAGCCTCAAACTGTGATCCTTATGCCTCAGCCTCCTGAAGAGCTGGCATAAAAGGCATGTATTGTATCATATAGCTACTGTGTTCTAAATTAAATGTGCTATTTTAAAATGCTGACAGCTTAGGAATTAATTCCTGTCTAGCAAGGGCTGATCTTTCTTTTTTAATTTCTGTGAAATATTTGATCCTTTTCTTAACTTTTGAGTTATGATGAATCGAGTGGTGTTCGACATGTACGTAGAATGTTTCACCCTGGCCGGGGATTAGGAGGTCCTCGTGCTCGTAGATCAAATATGCACTTTACTAGCAGTTCTACTGGTGGACTTTCTTCTTCTCAGAGTTCATATTCTCCAAGCAATAGGGAAGCCATGGATCCTATAGCTGGTAAGTTAGTTTCACCTTCATGAAGGAAATAGCGGGACGGGAGCTCATTTTAAAATGTTTTATGTGATCTTTGTCTTTCCTTTCAGATAATATGCTTATGTTTTTTAATAAAATTCCAAAATATTTATAAACATGAAAATTGTTTGTTATTCATGCATGTAGTACTATGATTCAAACCAGGGCCTCACATATGTTAGGCAAGTGCTCTACTGTTGAGCCATACCCTTATCCCCAAATGTAAAACTACTTTAGTAGTTTGCATTGGTCTGCATTTCTCTTAAGTCCTTAGGGGCATAAGATAATATAGAAAGGCCTAATATGGTATTTATGGTTTATATTGAAGCCCAAGAAAATCAAAAAGATTTCATCAGAGTGAAAGACTTCCAGAATTCCATGGTTCAACCTCTAGAAGTACACAGATTAAAAAAACTAATTGACAATACTAAACAAGCTTTTTCTCATGGAAGAAAGTAGGAATTTCTCTGTTCTAGCCTTAATTTGAGAACCATATTATTGTGGAACACAGTTAAGAGAACATTTTTTAATAGCTTGGGGAAATCTGAGAATGACAATATTTTAGCCTGTAGTTCCTGGCTAACTCACTGAGTCTAGGGAATGAACAACCTAGAAAAAGATGGCAGCAGAATACAAGGGTCAGAATAAAATGTCAGAAATCACTATAGCCTGAGAATCTGCAAGAAATCTCAAGCATGCAGGCAGTAAGATTCTGGAAGACCCTGCAGATTTAAAACAACAGTATAGAAATGTGTTCATGTGGTAGAATATGTATTTAGAAACTGTGATGTACCTTATAGAATTCCTGAAATATTGATACATCTAAATAAGCGATAGACATGCAGAGCAGTTTTACTCATAAAATGCTCTTAAAAATGGAAGATGTAGGCTGGGGTTGTAGCTCAGTGGTAGAGTACTTGGCCTAGCACACGTGAGTAGTTTGATCCTGGATTTGATCCTCAGCACCACATAAAAATAAATTTAAAAAAATAAAGGCATTGTGTCTAACTACAAATAAAAAATAAATATTTTTTAAAAATTTTATAATTTTATAATTCCAGATGTGCTTTGGACATTTAGATGTAGAACAACAAAAACAAACCCAGTGAACTGAGTTTTGGGGATTTGAAATTATCTTTTAGAGCCTTTTATAGAGGCTCTAAAGGGTAATTTCTGGAAACAAAAGTCAGAATTCAGAAATTCTCTCCATTACTTGGATTTTTTTGGGGGGGTGATCAGGGGAAATGATAGTCTATATTTCATTAAATGGCAATGTTAAAAATCTGGGATAAAACACCCATGAGCAAGAAAACAAACTGATCATGTTAGTTAGTTTTAATGATAAATCAGAGGCTTTGTGGGCCTGAGAGCATCTGTAAGATAATGGTCATTCTCTGGTAAGCTAGGTAGATACTCCATGGAAGACGGTAATTACTTTACTCTCCTTAGATGAGAACACAGGGATAAAGGTCTACATTACTCTTAATCACCATAACCTTACTGACAGGAGGCAGTCTGGATTATAACAGACTAAATAGATCACCCAGTCAGGTGCTGCAGGTTTCCAGGAACTTATTGAGCCCTACTGGTGGCATTCTAGTACTCTGGCAGGACCAGAAAGTACCAGAGAAGGCAAAGGTGAGTGAGCAAGGGTCACAGTCAGAAATGCTCTAGGCTCTTGGATTTAATTCTAATAATTCCTTCAGTTATTTGAAGGAAGCAAACCATGTGAATTCTCAGTATGTGTCAAGCTCTGTTCTGAGAGCTGGAAATATAGTAAACAGAGTATAATTTGTTCTCTGTTTTTGTGGAACTTAGTATTGAGAGGGCTTATATTATAATTGGACCTCTAAGTAAACTGCTTTAATCTAGTAAATTTTTAGAGGAAGTTTACGTTAGTACTCGATACAAATAATTTTAAAAATAGTCTCAAGTTTTGCTGAGAATAAAAATAATAGTGTGTAACGTTCATGTTTTTTTGCATTCCTGTACACAGTAATTTCTGCCTCCAAGAGACATTCTAAAACTTATTTCTTAGATGAAATACTTGTTGATACTACTTTTTATATTCTCCCAATAAAAATATCATCTGTAGCATATTTTTTTCTTTGTTAAGTAGATTTTGATCATCTTCATTTTCATTTGCAGAGCTTTTATCTCAGTTATCAGGAGTGAGACGTTCTGCAGGAGGACAGCTTAATTCTTCTGGCCCTTCCGCTTCTCAGTTACAACAACTGCAGATGCAGCTGCAGTTAGAACGGCAGCATGCCCAGGCAGCACGGCAACAACTGGAGACTGCACGCAACGCAACCCGGCGTACTAACACAAGCAGTGTTACTACTACAATCACACAATCCACAGCAACAACCAATACAGCAAATACAGAAAGCAGTCAGCAGACTCTCCAGAATTCCCAGTTTCTTTTAACAAGGTAGCTCATTTATTATTATAATTTTTTTGGGAGAACTAGTATTTTATTGGTACTGTACAGTCTAAAACTTCTTCCTTTGAGCTTTCCAATTAAAACTGCATATTTAGTATTTCCCCCAAGAATTTGAAACATAGTTATTACGTTAGATAAACTAAGAATGCTCATCTTCTTCTCAAGGTGTACATCATCATCTAATACGAATTTTTTTTCCATACTATACATAAGACTTAAAACACCATATATCATTTTATAGATGGGCATATTAGGTACATTTATTATCATAATTAACATTTCTTGCTTCTACTTGCCAATTTTAGTCAATTGTGAAGTATTAAAAGGTACAGAAGACTTCATCATATAGTAGTTTTCTCCTGTGAATTTCTAAAGAAGCTATATTTAAATTCTTATGGTTAATGCACAGAAGTAACCATTTTTTAAAAATGGTGTATCACAGTAAAAGTAATATTTATTACACACAGTAAACCATTCCATGGGAAGAGTAGTGGTGACCAGAGTCTTAGGTGCAACAAATAACAAACCTGGACCAATTGGGCTTTTAATGTAACAGAGAGGAATATACAAATCATAAAGCGAAGGACATTAATGTATAACATAGCTCTCTCAAACTCATTGTGTCTGATGGTGCAATGATTTCTTCAAACGAAGAAACTATTAAAATATCTACTTATATTTCTTTTATCTCACACTTTAAAAAATCTGTTAGTACAATGGTACATGTGTGTTCTTATAAAGAACATATTGTGGATTTAGAATAAAAAGTATTTGAGGACCCTGGTCTATAGTATAGCCCTGACTTTGCTATTTACTAGGTTTGGGCTTTGTTACTTAACTAGTTTACTATTGTCAATATCCCAGGAGTTTTGCCACATGAGAGAATTAAAGAGTATTAAATGCATTGGTAGACATTATCATCATTTATTATGGATCTAAGAAGGAAGTCTCATGTGAGGAATTTACCTTTGCAGTGTTAGTAACTTCCTGCTTATTACCAGAAAAATTTTATTATAAGAAAATCAGAGCCACAGGTGGATCTACCAACTGCTATATAGTATTACCTGTTAGAGATTAACCAATAGTAGGTTTGTAACTTGTCATCCATAGGCTCTTAAAAACTGGAAAAGGAGACCAACCTGTGTCTATATTCACTGAGAGTTCACTGAACTATGAGTAGAAATTCTCACCAGCACCTCTTTTAAAAGATGTCTTCTTGCCCCCACCCCTTATTTTCCCATTGTCTTTTAGCCCCAAACTACTAAGTGGGCTTGGTCTGGAATTTTTATTCTATATTGGACATCCTGCTCCTAGGGTGCCTCTGAGTACTTTCCTTGGATTTGAGTTGTCATTTTTAAAAGACACCCCATATCATCTGAACATGCATGTTGGACAGTATCTTGTAGTTTGCACATCATTTCTCACATCTTTTATTATATAATTTGATGTTGACTTACTTGATTTATCTAAGACAGTCTTTCCCCAAAAAAATTTTCTCGGATTTTACATATTCTGAGGAATTTATAGTTATTTATTTATTTTTTCTTGTTATGAGTTTGGGGAAATCTAATTAACAAAAAGAAAGTTTATTTGCTGTTGGGCTCCTAAGAACTTCAGATACATTATAACATACATTATAAATATTTAAGGCAAGGAAAACATGTGCAGTACTCACAGGGGAATTCCTGGTCTCACAAACACCAGCTAATTATGATATATGTAGGGCCTTATCTTTGTTCTCTCTCTTCTTTGACCAGGGGCAGTTTCTATTCATCTTGCCTTGAAACTGATGGTGTGGACAGTTTCTTGGGGGCTCTAAGGGAGATGACCTTTTAGAAACTTATAAAGTGTGTATGTTCAGGCTTTTAGTGCTAGCGCCAACTAGTTTTGCTGTCCCAATATGAAGATTCTCACAAGTTTGCAGTTCCTTTGGTCCCAAATCAAGTTTGTCTGTCAGGAGATCAAGCCCTAATACCAGATTTTATCTGCCCTTCAAGAATGCGGCATGTTCGTAGTTATTTCCCTGAAAATCAAAACAGTAATATTGGAATCACATGCTCTACAAAGTGCCAAATTCTACAACCTATGTATCTTGTAATTTGCTTGATACTGACTACATGGTCTTATGTATATCATCTGTATTTCTATTACAGATATGACTTCTGTAGATTTTTTTTTTTTAAAGAACCTTTTTCAAAGCTAGGAACATATAATAATACATTTCACTTCTTAACAAATCTCTAGTTTTGGATTGAGAACATGTACATTACTGTTCAATTTCCATTTGTTTTCCATTCCTTGGTGATATTAATTTGGTTTTAACTATGTATATTACCAATCATTTTATTTCAATGTGATTCGGTGGCTTTTATATCATTACTTCCAAATACTTTTGTTTTCTTTAATTTCTGAAATTTAAATTTTTTTATTTTTTGAGTTTTAAATCTAATCTTTCAGCAATGGCTTTTAACTTAATATTTATGAGATTTTGAACAAGTTACCTATTGTTCCTTGTCTTTTTACCAATAAGGTTTTTTCTTTTTAACCTATTCTCTGTTTCAGTTTTCCTTAAAATGTTGATAATATGTCCTGATAGCAGTTAAAAGATTTAATATACACAAAAGCACTTAGAACATACCCTGATCCATACTACTGCAATTATGATTTTTGAATGCTTCTGGCCTTTCAATAGGAAGTGGGAGCTGGTTAGCAAGCAGCATGGAGAATATCTGTCTCACAGCTTGGGTACCCCTGGGCACCTGTCACGCATACCTGTCACACATGCATGCCTCTCAACTGTCCCCATCTTTTCTCTGTTTTGCTACTTTTCCTGATCCCAGTGTTCCAGCTCGTTTCCCTTTCTTTCTTAGCCACTCAAAGTGTAGACAAATAACATTACTACTGAATGAAACTAAGTAAAATTTCACATATTTATTGGAGAATTACATTTTAAAATCATTTTAACAAGATAGTAGCAAGTGTTAACCTAGAATTTTCTACTATTAATATCTGTCCAGGCCTTGTATGGATGAGTCAAGTTTTCCAGCATAGCCCAGAACTCAGGAATGCATGCTTTGCTGAGCATCATGGGCAAGTGGACCTCATATCTTCCCTATCACACTTGGGTTTTTAGTAGAAAAAGTGAAGACAATGTGTTTTCTTGCTCTCTTAGGTTTTTGGACGTAACTTTATTTTGGGAGGAATTAGTTGGAAGTAATAAAAGTCAGGAGAAACTTTAGGATTTTCTTTGAGTATCCTGGTCATTATAGATTTTGATTTTGTGAGTAGGGTTGCTGCTTTCCTTTTTTAACATCTCACAGGTGAAATTCTGGGTAGAGAAATCGCTTTTTCCTCGAGCTGTATTCTTTTAGAAACATTGTTTTCTCAGAAAAAAAAATTTGCCCTTGTTTTCTCTAGAGGGAGTGGAAGTCTAAATGTCGTCCCCTTCCTCCAATTGAATCTAATAAAGGCATAATTTTTCACCTCAGGGTAATAGTAGTATTGCTAAACGTATGGGAAATTCATCTGAATATAACTAAGGTAACAATTTTGAGCAAGGTGTTCTATTTATACATCTTAGAGTCTGAATGCTGTCATTTATAAAGCTTGCACAGTGGAAGACATTGTTGAAATTTGTCAAGCCATTGTTCCTTGACTTTTTACCAATAAGGTTTTTTCTTTTTAACTTACACAGGTTGAATGATCCTAAAATGTCTGAAACAGAGCGTCAGTCCATGGAAAGTGAGCGTGCAGACCGCAGCCTGTTTGTCCAAGAGCTCCTTCTGTCCACTTTAGTGCGGGAAGAGAGCTCGTCCTCAGACGAGGACGAACGGGGGGAGATGGCAGATTTTGGTGCTATGGGCTGTGTAGATATTATGCCTTTAGATGTTGCTTTAGAAAACCTAAATTTAAAAGAGAGTAATAAAGGAAATGAGCCTCCACCACCTCCTCTTTGATGACATCCCAATTCGCAGACAATGTCCTCTGTGCTGTATTTGCCAATGAAAGTGGACAACAACTATCTTGGGTTTGTTTGGTGATTGTAATTTCAGGTCTGTCACTCTTGTTACATTGTGTACATTCAAAAGGAAGAGAGAAAATATATATGATAATCATTTCCACTTAACTAATTTTTACTTCTAGCAGGTAAATGTAGGTAGCAGTGCAGGGGTGATCTCTGCTTCCTGTACCTTGACATGCAAAAGGCTCTCCTAATACTCCACATTCAAACTGAAGAGGAAAATTGAAATCTCTAATGAAGCTGCTGTGTGTATTTATGAATATTAATGAATAAAAACTGCTTGGATGGTTTACCTTAACTACTGCATGAGGTTTTTTGCAGCGTGCATGAGTTTTAGTGACCTTGTTATTTAAAAAATTAAATACAAGGAGTAAAACTTAAAAAACAAAGCCCAAAGCTTTCCTAAACATTATTCAATGGTTATGGAACAAAGTAGCTTTTGAATAATGTCTGCCTGAATCACCTTTCTTTGTGTGCCTCCTACTCACAAAGCCAGCTCTGCAGTGGAATCTGGGGTCGTATAGCCAGGTGTGGCGCTCCACCCTCTGTGACTGTCCTGTTGCCCTGTTAGTCATCTTATCTGTGTGGAGCCCAGCCTGACTCTTTAAGTTATCTGTAGAAGACACAACAGTAAAGCTACTGTCAGAATCTGCTGCAGGGCCGTTTGTGTGCCCTAAAAACAAATCCTGTTTATGTTTGTTTAAAAGTTTTTACTTTTTGTGGTGGTTTAAAATTTTTTTGATTGTTAAATATGTTTCATTCAGGTATAGATGAATTTCATTTATTCACTGTTCAACAAAGTTAACCTGAATTATGTTGTCTTTGTTTTTGAAATTCTCACATTCTCAATCATATTTTGTGTTATTTATGTATTTGCTTTGTAGTTTGCTGAGACAGATCAGTATCAGAGGAGCTTTGAGGATTTGCCTTCCCAGGTTGTGTCATGATATTACAACCAAATTCTTAATGCTAACTTTAGCACCTTTTATTTATTGGGTTTTTTTTTTTTTTCTGGCATAAAAAGTAAAGCCTTTTAATTGAATCATGCCACCTATATGCCTATATTATTAATCCTATATGTAAAAAAATGTACAGCTTTTTGGGGTTTGTTTTGGATTTGAGGGGCCGGGTTATTTTTTATTTTGTGTTTCAATTTTTGTGCATAGACTTTCACAATAGCTCCAAGGCAGGGACAGTGGGTTTGGGGGAAGGGGGGCAGTTTTTGGAATGTAAATTTAGGACTTTTAAAAAAGGTGCGCACAGCTTCTGATAAATTTATACCTAGACTTAACCTAATCATGTCTTGTTCCAGTTCTCTTTTCTCTGAGCCCTTTTCTTGGTCTCCTCTCTCTCCATCCTTGTCCTTTCCTGTCTACGTTTCTCTGTTTTTTCAACATGACAAGCATACAGACTTGAACACCCCTCCAGTGTTCTTCCGAGAACTGTGAAGTCCATGTTCATCCAAATGTACCAAAAAAGAAGTCACCCTCCATGTCTAAAAAACTGTTGCTTCTCTGAAACTTCAGACTCCAGTGATTTCCAAGTATAATAGCTTTGTTTCTGTAACAAAATGTTTTGAAAGAAAAATTTACACCAGGCTTCTTAGTTATACTAAAAGTCAAGTCCAGTAGGGATTTTCTTTTCTTTTCTTTTTTTTTTTTAATTGGTTGTTTAGAAGTTTAAAATCCACTTTTCAAGCTGTGGTCTTTTCAAACACATCTTCTGCACATAAGTCACACATTTCAATAAAGCATTTTCAAGACTGTTGACCACTTGAATTTCTTTGGTGTTGTTGAATTAGCCTAACCTTTTCTCAGAGATTTTATATCTCAAATCCAGTATTTTTCTCTCTGTATGCTAAACATGGAGATCCTGATTTGTGTGAATGCAGTACTTTGGATGTGAGAAAGAAATTGCCAATTATGTGCTTTCCCTTTTCTGCACAAATTCTTGGAAAATGTAAGATCCTCCATTTTCTAACATGGAACAACTGTAAGTCCATTCAGGGCAGTTTAATTTAGTTGATCAATTTAACACTTAAAAAGATCTAGAGATTCTTAAGATTCCATCTCATGTAGAATACTGTATATTATTTTTATCAGATATTTTACAAATACCTCACCTCATCCTGTATGTAATCAATAATAATGTATTATTTTAGAGTAGAAAGACATAGAATAATATCAATATAAAATATATTTAAGCCCTTCAAATTCTTGTGTCCTTTTTCTTTAGTTTCTGAATCAACATCATATTATTGGATGTACTACTGAATAAAAATAAATCATAGAGACTTTGATGGAGAGAAGACATAAAACGTCACTATTGTTTATTTTGGCTACACCTTCTAATTTCTGAGGACCATTTTCTGAGTTTTGAGAGGTTTTGTTTTATTAAATTTTGAGTGTCTTAAGTTTGTAAATGTTCTATGGTGCTTGTTATTTCCTATTTGGAAATAATTTTTCTGCCCAAGGTGTTCTGGTGTTCTGGAAGTAGTTTTAACTTCTTAACTCAGAGGACTCTCCCCCCAACACACGCACGCACACGCACAAATTATATGGAACAGTGGAATTTACATAGAATGTTTGACGACTGTATTTGTTTTTGTGTGATTTATATAACAGAATATGCAGTGTATTTAAGAATCCTGCTAAACTATGTGAAGAATATCCATGGGCAATTAGAAAACCATGAAATGGCTTTCTTGAATTCCGTTTACTTTCTTTCCTAAAAATTTTCCACTCTTCTAATACATACCCGTGCTTTCTTTTATGGCCACAATCATAAAATTTCTGTGGTTGGCTATAGTGAAATCTTCAGATTTAGATTTAAGTTGCATTGTTGTTTTAATTCACAGAATTAGAACCTAGATTTGGTAGTAATAAAATAGTGAATTTTTATTTCAGGTAAGGTAAGTTTTTTCCTTATTGTCTCAAATGTAGTTTAGAATAGTTAGTTATATTAGTAGAAAAATAGAAGTAAGAAGAATTCATCCCATTGCTGCTCCCTCCTCCCCTCTCAATATTTCATAATATATATTTTTTCAGTAATTACTAAAAAAATTTTTAAGGTCATTAAGCCTATTAAATTTTTCTGGTCTGTGAGCCATAATTAAAAATAAACAAACCACAACCAAATAACAAAAGCCCAACAGGTTCTCAACAAGAGTTCTCACAGCAGGGCTGGGATTGTAGCTCAGTGGTGGAGCACTTGCCTCCCATGGGTGATGTACTGAGTTCGATCCTTAGCACCACATAAAAACAAAGTTATATTGCCCCATCTACACCTTGGAGGGGGATCCCAACATATTCTAGCTTTAGTTCCCAGGAGAAAGATTCACCCCTCTTAGCAAGTTCTCCACTTCATATATTCTACCTCCTGGCTATTAAGACAGGTACTGTCTTCAATTGTTTATAATTCTTTTAAAGGATAAATGAGGAAATTGGGTGGGGATAGGGATGGTATATGGTATGGAGAGGATAAGGTAGCATAAAAGTTTGTGAGTTTTTGTTTTTGTTTTTTGGTGGTACTGGGGATGGAAATTGGGGCCTTGCCATGGTAGGCAATCTGAATAGGCTTCCAGCAACTAAGGGGATTTACTCTGAATACAATAATGTCTGTTGTAATTGGTTGTTATTACAGCCTTGTTACACAGGTATGTCAGGAAGAAAGCTATCCACGTATAATGGAGGAGTGGATGTTAGGAGTTCAACAAATGTATCCATTTTGTAGGAAAAAGCTGCACAGCAATATGTACTACATATGAGACATTTGTTGTGTGTCTTAATTATTTGCATGTTCAGTTTTGGGGATCCATGCAGCATTGATTTCATGTGCAGTGAAATAAAATAGTGGGTATGAAATTGCCCTGGAATTCTATGCAAAAGTTGATCTATGCTGGAAAAGGTAATGGTTGTCTGGGTTCTTTCACCTGAACAATTTTAAAATATTTCCCTGATACGGGAGGAAAGGGGATGTGTGAATTAACATTACTAATTGAGGCCCTGTTTCAGTTTGGAATGGGGAGATCGGGATTGGAATGCAAGTTGGAGCAGCCTTTTGCAGTCTTTCTAGGGGTGTGTGTGTGAGAGAGAGAGAGAGAGAGAGAGAAATATGTGGCATTACACATGACTAATCTGTATAAATCAGTATTCTAAAGTCAGATTTAAATTACTTTGTTTTTCAGAGCAGTGTAAAGATCTACTTGCATATGCCTATTAGCTTCAATCATGCGGAAGCAGCGTTCCTTTCTAATAAATACTCTTGGAACTCTGGTTCCTGTAGGTTTTAAGCCCATCTCTGTCAAATAATATTCTGTAAATACCTCGGCTGCAGAATTTCTTAAGTAAACAACAAACTTCACATAAAAGATATGATGTTTAGGTGTGGGGTATAGATCAAAAGATTATTCTTTCAGAGAATAATATGAACCTCAAGTCCATGTTACATTTTAATCAGGGGCTATTGAGTCAGTGGTGCCTTGGTTGGGTTTGAGTTCTTAAGGTTTCTCTGAAGTCCTCAGGTTTTACAAAGTCAGTTGACCTTACGGCAACTAGTTTAAATTAAAAAAAAAAAAAACAAACAAACAAAAAACCAACATGAAAAAAGACCCTTGAGTGTAAATCTAGCCACGCAGATGATGAGTGTTTTGTGTGTTTGATTACAAAAAACCCTGTGGGCCAAGTGTGCATAGATCGTCCAGGCTGCTCCACAGGCCTAGATGATTTCTCTTGCTAAGATGTTACCAGCTGGGTGTGATGGTGCACAACTCAGTAACTCTGGGAGGCTGAGGCAAAGGATTGCAAGTTTGAGGTTAAACTCAGCAGGTGAGACTAATTAAAAAATACAAGGGTAGGGAATGTGACTTAGTATTAAAGCACCCCTGAACCACAAAATCTCCAGTGCCACAAAACAAAACAAACCCTTCACCAGGCAGAGGACATCTAGTCTGGACTGTGTTCATTACTTTGGTATAAGCTAGTATCATTTTCAACCTTCCACTTTTTGCAGACATCCCCTGTAAGAGAATTCTTCAAAAACAACTTTGTAAAGGGGCCTTTCTCCCTTCACAGGTAACTAAGTCTGTTGCTTGAGATGATCAATCTGGTATGATGAGAATTCCTTTAAGTCAACTACATTAGAATGAAACTTTGAAATTCCATCTCATAGGTGACACATCAGGAAACTGGCACAAAAACAAGATACCTCCCATTCTGTAAACTGGATAGAGTGCAGCTTTCAGATAGCCTGATCACACCTTGTCTATAAGGTTGACTTGAGGCAGGTGCAGTAATCTCCTTGAGTGTACTGGATCAAGGAAGAAGCAAGCCTCAGTCACTGTCCCAGGGACTGAGCATACTTTGTTTATTCTTAACACTAGTCAGTGAAGCTATTCTGGCTAGTCATGAATGTGTTTTATTTTGCTTATGAGAATCTCTCATGGTTAACAAATTAATTTCACCAAGAAGAACCCATTTTTTAAGAAAACTTGCAGTTAAGTAGAAAGTGTTGAATTGCAGGTGGGCTTTAGCTTCTATTGGAGCTTGGCCCAGTTGGATGGTAGCTACCATATTTGCTTGCCTACTTTAGGGTTAAAACTTATTTTGGAGAATCCAGGCATGTTGACACATGCTTGTAGTCCCAGCAATTTGGGAGACTGAGGCAGGAAGATTGCTTGAGCCCAGGAATTCAAGGACAGCTTTGGCAACATAGTGAGACCCTCATCTCAGAAAAATGAACAACAAAAACACCTTTGCTTGGAGAATATCATGCTTTGTATTTTAAATTTTCATTTAGTTGTTGTGGGAGGCCATTCTCGCACGTGATTCGAGTTACCTCCCTAGCTGTGCAAGAGGCTCTTAAGACACATCTTTGTGACCAGAGCTTTTCCCACCCTTCTCAGGTCCGAGGGCTTGTCTATGTGGAGGCGTGCTTGGCCACAACCCCTGAGGACCCAATCATCTCACTTTACTTTGGGACACTGCTCCCCTTAATCTTCATTGGATGGGATTTTCCCCAGAATTTTTTGTTCCCCAATAAAAGTCCACTCCCTGGCGTGTTCTCTTTCTCTCTGGCCTCTTCAGTAAACCTCCCTACTCTAATAGGTAGCTTGAGGCTGGAGGTAGGAGAAGCCTTCCTGGAGCTGGTTTAAAGGTAATTAGAGTCTCTTTAATTCAAACTCCCTTTTTGGATTTGTCACGTAGCTGAACCTTCATTTATGAAGCCTATGCTGGCCTAGGGCTAAAAGTTGTCAATGGACCTTTGTTTTATTCATTAATATGCAGTGCTGATAATCAAACCCAGTGCCTCACAAATGCTAGGCAAGCACTGTGCCACTGAGCCACAGCTCTAGCCCCTATACAGTAGTATTTACATTTACATAGTAAATACATTCTAACAGCCTCCTGCACTAATTCACACTGAATTCCTTATGTAGATTGTCTTCTATAGTATCACCTGCTTCTCAGCTTTTCTATTATTACCTCTATTAGTGGGCATATCATCTATAGATCGACTTTGTGTTATCCACATCACTTTCAATTTTGTTTACTGGGATGGTAGTGCTATGCTTCAGTGACTGTATTGTGTCATCTTAAGATACAAGTAATGCTCTACCACACACTTCATCATCTGTAGCACTGGAGTTTCAGCTATTCTGTAGTTTTAAATGTCTCCAGTTTCCTTCTCTCCACCTGTGCTTCGTTAATGCTTTCAGTGACACCTGCAGTTTTAGCTCCATTTGTTTGCAGATTTTAGGACCCACACAGATTATGCCTTAGCTGCACCCATTGCAGGTTTCTGTGGCATATGGTGAGCCTCAGGGATAAAAGTGTTATCTATGTTATCAGCCCACAAGAGGACTTATTCTACCCACAGCTTCGCAGGGCAAATAAGATAGGAGGACTTGAGAAGAAACCACCCAAACTTCATAGACATGGATATTAGTCACAGCCACCCTGGGCCAGAGAGCAGGAAAGGTTTGCTTCTTAGCAAATTGTTTTTTCCTCTTCAGAGCCTCTATTGGCTTCTTTGTGTTGGTGGTGATAGTAGTGGTTTTCCCCTTTTTGAATATCCAGCTGCCTCCAGCAATTTGTAGGTTGAAAGTGATTGATGAAAATGACAAACTTTAGTATTCTAGACCAAAGTCTTTCACTTTACCTTAGGGCTAGGTGTCCCCTAAATCATGGTATTTAGGGAAGGAGGGTAAATTGTATCACTTTCAAAGCATTTCTAACATATTTCAGTGAGTCTTAATCCTTAGTGTTGTTTTCCAAACATTGATCATTCTATGACTATAGAGACCGAGCTAAACGTCACCTGCTAAACCCAAAAGCCACCTTGTAAATTCACTCAGGCACTTGTCCAGTGGCCCTGGATCCAGGCTTTCTTTTCACAGAGTTCCAATTTAAATTGCTGTTAGAGCCATGGAGATTGGCAGCCAAAGGTGGGGTACATTGGTTGATTATGCCACTAATCTTAATTTCTGTGTGTGGTATTGGGGATTATTATTATTTTTTATTTTGAGATAAGGCCTCACTAAGTTGCCAAGACTGACCTTGAATTTGTCTCAATCTCCAGAGTCATGTACCACTTTTCACTTTATTAATACTGCTATAAGGAAGACATACTTTGTAAGCATTTCAAGTGGAATTTAAGGCAACATTTGATGAAGTATTTGTGAAGTTCTCAGTTTTGAAATGCTTATATAAATTCTGTGACCAGCCAAAACAGATGGGGGTCATAAGAAAGGAATCGGGCCAATGAAAAGAAGTGGTTAGAGAGGTTATAATGAATATGATAAGAATGGATGTGAATTTTTAGTATTAGAAATTAGAGTTCAGTTAATCATCTGGAGGTTTTCTCTCCTTCAAGAGTATCCAAATCATGCCTGAACTAGGAGAAAAGTCCTGAACAACATTTAGTAGATCACTTCAGGACAGGAATCAAATACATAGAATTCCCTGGATTATGATTTTGCTTGCCCTAAGGGATGAAGAGTCTGTGGTAGAGCATTACTTGTATTTTAAGATGACACAATACAGTCACTGAAGCATAGCACTACCATCCCAGTAAACAAAATTGAAAGTGATGTGGATAACACAAAGTCGATCTATAGATGATGTGCCCACTAATAGAGATAATAACAGAAAAGCTGGGAAGGCAGGTGATACTATAGAAGACAATCTACATAAGGAATTCAGTGTGAATTAGTGCAGGAGCCTGTTAGAATGTATTTACTACTGTAAATGTAAATACTACTGTATAGGGGCTAGGGCTGTGGCTCAGTGGCACAGTGCTTGCCTAGCATTTGTGAGGCACTGGATTTGATTCTCAACTCTGCATATAAATGAATAAAACAAAGGTCCATTGACAACTAAATGAAAATTTAAAATACTAAAGCATGATGATGTTCTTTGATGAATGGTAGAATTTCAAATTCATGGCTGGGATTAAGAGATGTAGAGTTTCATGTCAAGGGCAGTGGATGGGTCTAGAAATCAAGTTGGGTTAACTGTGAAGTTTAGGGAAAACCTGGAGAATGGAGTTACTGCCCAGGGTTAAAAAGGTCTAACTGCCCTTTGAACACAGAAATTCCTACAGAAGCACCTCTATTACCACACCCATGCAGAGCAGGGGGAAGGTGAGAGCAGTGACTATAAGCACAGATTACAGTTTCAATTGTGGATCTACTAGCTGATTTGTCCAAATTAATTATCCTTAATTAAAGAGGGTGTCTCTTGTCTCATTGTAAATGGAGCTAATAATAGTATTGAATAATGTACTACTACAGTTCTCAGGTGGAAGCAACTTTAAAAAAATGGCAGTAATTATCTGAAAGTAGTCAACATAGCAGGGACCCCAATGATGGCCAGTGAAAAGGATGGGATTTGCATGGAAGCAGAGAAGACACAGCCACATACAGTTGTGCAAACATGATTCATTCATTCAATTAGACCCACTTTCTTCAAACATTTGCACGTAGTTCTGGTGAAGCTTGCTGTGAAGGTCAGTAATCTGATAAAAATCATAAAAGCTCAAGATTCTTATCTGAAGAGTTTAAAGTGTTGGGGAGGGAGGTGTCATTTTAGGTCGGGTAACTATAGGTATCAAACGATGAAGACTGACCAAGGACTTCCTATGGATTCTGCTATGTTTTGTGTTAGTTTTTTGAGCACTTACTAAGTGCCAGACATTGTTCTAGGCACTTGGGATTCCATAGTGAATAAACTATAGATATTCCCAGCTCAATAAATAGCACAGTAGGTTTGGTCCCCCGCACCACCGTAAATAGGTAGGTAGATGATAATAGCACAGCTTTTCCTTTCTTCCAGTTGTTTAGTCCCAAACTTGTTAGGGTCATTTTTCACTCTTCTTTTATCACACCTCACATCCATTTCATCAGATAATCCTGTTTGCTATGTTTCCATAACTTCCACAGGAACTGAACATTCTCATCATTTCCATCATTGCCCCTGGCATAGGCCCCCTTCTTCTCCTCCAAGACCTTGCCATCATCTCCTGCTGGCAGCCCTGCTCTGTCTTTAACCCTCCATGTCTTCTCAACACAGTAGTGGGGTGACCTTGTTAGAACTCAGGTAAGAGCCTATTACTGTGCCTTAAATCTTTCTACTGGCTCCCATCTGTCTCAGAGTAGAGGCCAGAGCCCTCACCATGGCACCAGGGATCTGCAGGACATGTTCTCATTTATTTTCTGTGCTCATCCCCTCTACCCTGGCCTCAATGGCCACCTTATTCCTCAGGCATGTCACAACTTGGGAATATTTTTGCTTTTGAAATACGGTTCTTAGAAGGTCCATATCCTTGCATCTCATTTTCTTTATCAGTGAGACTTTTCTGTTGTCCCATTTAAAACAGTGATCCCATGCCTACCCCTGCACTCCCTACCCTCTTCCCTACTTTATTGTTTCTCCATAATTCATATCACTGTCTGATCACACATCCCACAAATACCAGTTACACGAGGGCACAGCTTTCTATTATTCATCACTGTATTTCCCTGTGTTATAACAATGCTTGACACATAGTAGGTACTCCATATTTATAGGACGAAATAATTAATATTGTGAGCCAGGCTATGTTAAAGAATGTTTTTTTTTATTATTTAAGTCTGTGCTGATAATAAAATACATACTCAGTCATGTGGAAAGTTTGGTAGTTTTTCAAAACATTGAACATTAACTATATGACCCAGCAATTTCACTCCTAGGGATACACAAGAGCATTGAAAACATATATTCACATAAAACCTCACATGACTGTTCAGAGAAGAATTATTAATGAAGAACCCTTGAATCATACACTTTAAAATGGTAAATTTTATGTAAAGTTTATCTAAAAATATCTGTGGTAGATACTCTTAGTATCTCTGTTTCACAGATGATGAAACTAAGTTCAGGGAACCCATGGTGCCTAGCAACCTGGCATGTCTCTGCAGAGGTGGCACAGAGAGAGCTTGGCCATGGTCAGGACATGTGACTCCTATGGTGGAGAAGCTGAGCAGCCTTGTGTAATAAGGTGCTTTCTCACCTGCCTCCTTGACATCAGAACCTGCTGTGAGCCCTGTTCTCATCTGCCTTCATGGTTTCTGTCAAGTGCAATACTTTCTAGCTCTGCTCAACTCCACAAGACATCTCTATAGGCTCCAGGAGGTCTGAAACTCTGCTTGGTCACAGTTGGTGGTTGGCTCCCATACAGCAGATACACTCACTGCCAGTGCCATCTGTTGTTTAGACCCTCAGCTCAGTGTCATCCTTCAGGACTTAGAGACACAGAGAGCTGACACTATACTTACTTTGCTTTTGTTTTCTGTTTTTTTTTTTTTTTTTTTTTTTGTTACAGTACAATCTGTGAAAGTAAGACTGCCATCCTGGAACTGCAGGGGCAATCCTTGTAACTGAGATAGCCACAGTACTGCTGCTTTGGCAATGTGTAATGGTAAGATGCAGAGAAGAAATAATATTCCCAGGTCCTACCACTGCTGGAGCTGGGAACATGTCCCAAGTAGTCTGACTCAAGTTAGACAAAGTAAAATCCATTTGGAATGTTATCTGATAGTAACTGAAAATGAAGACAATTCTAGAAAACACAGGATTTTTTTAAAATGGTCTCTTACCTCTTCAAAATGTCTGCTTTATCTTTAAAAGAACTCAGAAGTGGGTAGGGAAGACAGTAGTCCTTGAGGAAATTTCTGGATTGGATACTTCAGGAAGTGACCTGCTATCTTAGAAACACTGGTCTAAGAATACACATAAACTTTTGCAGGATTAGAAATCAAACTGGTAGTCTTTAAATTTCCACTGTAGTGGCAGGAAGGCAGGAAGTCCTCCCTCATAAAGGACACTTTGAGACATGGCACTGCACCCAACCCTTCACCTACCATTCCAATTTTCCAGTGCCTCTTCTGTCCTCAAAATGAACAAGTTGGCTAATTCCTGGACACCAGAGTCAACATATCCTGAGAAGTTTTCGCTTGTGCTTTCAGTCTAGGAGACCACTTCAGCAGATGGGAGATATGCAGGCATGGGGTGATCTTCCCTCCTTGTTCTGTGGGGGTCGGGGACAGCCATCATGAAGCAGTTCCATGTTGTAAAAGGCTGATTAATGACACAGGACCATGCCTGGGAAGGACCAGACCTGGAAACAAATCCCAGCCTAGGCTCTGGCTGCTCTTAAAGGTTGCAGCAGCTCAAGTCGGAGCCTCACTCTCCTGCCTTGTGAGTCTTGGCTAGCTTTATGAACAGAAATTATGTCTTTACAAGTAGCTTGAAAAGGATATGGCCTCATGTGGAGTATCAATTTTTAATATTTTCCACTTACTACTTAAGGCAAAATTATAAGGATAATGGATGCTACCCCATTTTAGAGAGGAAAGACTGAGAATGACACTGAGCATGACAGTACCATAGCTAAAGTTTATTAGGCCTTTAGTTTGATCCAGAATTTTTGGTGTATTATTGTATTTAATAATTTCAATTAACCTGGTGTCATCCAGTTTTGGAAAGAATGCAGTTGAGGCCCAGGAAGGATAAGGATTCTGTCCCAAGGCATAGATTGCTGTCTGAGGACAATAGAAATGTGTTTTCCACTAAGATGAGTGTCTTTACAGTTTGGGACCAAACACAGATGAAGTTCACAATGTGGCCACGTGGGGGCAGTGGATCAATGTGAAATGGAAAAGCAATCCCTTTTTCAACCCTCTATTTTGTAGGTTTCCCAGGCAATTGATGGAACTGGGTAAAAATGTGATTCTGGGATCAGACTGCCTGGTTCTGAAGCCATCTGTGTTACTTACTGGACATGTGATCTAAGGGAAATATTTACTATTCTTGTTTGCCCTCCTTTGACCATGTCCCCTCCTCTAAGTGTGGGTTATTCAGCAATGAGGGGTTAAGACTATAAGAAACAGAGAGTATGTGTCACGACCCCCTTGCCCGCAAGGAAGACGCGACTCAGGAATTTTTTTTTAGCAGTTTATTTAGGCCCTTGATATTTTTTTAATAATTTTCGGATGTCCCTCCCAGCCTTAATAAAGCACTGCGAACCCCAATGCGAAGCTGCCACGTGGACCCTTCTCACAGGGTGCTAGAAAACAACACGCCAACTCTCTCTGATAAGGAGTTGACAACACGCCAACTCTCTCTGATATGGAGTTGTCCTTCACAGACCACAGCGGAGCCAGCGCCATCATGTAATGGCGACCACAGTCCGCAGGAACGGCTCACCACAGCTCCCCCTTTTTGTTTTACTAAGACAATACAGGCGAGAGTAGAGGTCCTATCCCACTGTGTAGAAGTGGCTGTATAGTATGGCCCAGCCCTAGGGGGCGTCTTTTTTAGATCTGACACCATATTAGCCGACGTTTTTTTTTGTGGGGCGGGGCGTAGACACGTTAAACCTGTATGTAATAGGACATGTTTTTTTTTGAGGGTTTTTTTTTTAATGGATCATTTAAGTGTAGTGTTTTGTTTTGTATCTTGTATCGTGACGATGGTGAGTAAGAGGGAATAGCTGAGGTTGAACTGTGGCTGTCTAGAAGTACAACTACAAACAAGTTGGCAGCACCCAGAAAGAAAGGCACGGACTTTAAGGCGATAGAGAAGCACTAGCGTGGAAACCCATCTGTGTGTAATGGCAGCAAGACCGGCAGAGTGTAAAGGTTTTTTAACACTAGAAGGATGACAAAAGAAGGACATGTCGATCCCAGTGTAATGTTATAAGAACTTGGGGTGTAACGACCATGTCAAAGGCACTGGTGTGGAAACCCATCTGTGTGCAATGGCAGTAAGACCGGCAGAGTGTAAGGGCTTTTTAACACTAAAAGAATAACGAGGAAAGACATGTCAATCCCAATGTAATGTTATAATAACTTGGGGTGTAATGACCATGTCAAAAGTTTATTGTTTAAGATGTGTAAGCCAGACCTGTGGCGAGTTACCATTTTTTAAAGTTGTAAGAGCTTGTATAATCATAGCCTTATTTTGAGCACTACAAGCTTTAAGGCGACAGAGAAACCACAAACAGAGGAACATACCAAAACAACACAGTGCACCAAAAATGTCTACTCCTACCCACTCCTTAAAAAAGGAAAAGGCAGAAGATATCCAATTGGTGAATTGACCCAGAGTCACGGGATTGACACGGGTACTATTTAAGACAGCTATCTGGGTTAGTTGAGACTGGATCATGTTTTTTGTTTTTATGGACCAATTTCCGGCCAAATATCCACCAATGATGTGGGAAGCATTTTTGGAATCATTAAATCTGACAGAGGTTATACATAAATGTGCACGTTGGTCAATGTAGCCTAAAAGTACTAGGTCAGTCAATTTCTCTACCTGAGCTTGAAGAAAATCTATTCTTTGGTTGGCAGCTAAAATCCCTGACAAAATATGTTGATTAATCGTATTTTGTGATTTAAGTATAGTGGACGTTTGTTGAACAACTTGATTAATGGTGGCAGCAGTTTGTACTTGACTGGCCATGGCTACTCCGGCCGTAACTGCTGCAGCAGCAGATGCCGCCACGGCTGTCACTATAGCTGTTGTGATTTCAAAATCTCTGTGGACTCTAAGTAGCTCTACAATAGGAAATTTATCTGGATCCGCAGTGACTGGGATTGGGACAAAAGTTGGAATTTTCATAATCACTGTTACAGTCCAAGAACCATTCCAACACTCAGATAAGAAACAGGTAATATTAGAACAATCCAGCATCCCCGATGAGGTGTCATTAGCTAAAAGGAACAGGAATGGGGATTGGATACAGACCATTGCAGGAGGCAATGTGGCATAATGTAACAGAGAGTTGAACGAAACAGATGTAAGCCTATTACCTCGTTCACTCTCCTTAGTAGTGCCAGAAACATTAGCCAGCCAACTTTTGGCTCCTAGTAATTGAGTCAATGTAGAAATATCGGCTGAAGCCCCCTTCTCATTGGAAATGAGCCATTGAAACCAGGACCAACCTGTTCCTGTAGAGGAGTTGGCATTGTTGTTAAAGTTATAAACATATCTCTTCAGAGGGGGGGAAAAGGAGAAACCTTTAGCAACTTGATGTTTCTCCCAAGAATGATCCTGACAAGGCGTAAATGTTGGGGGAAAACCAAAATTAGGGGTACAGTAAGGAGAGGCCTTGAAATGAGTGGCATTGCAAGTGCTATTAGAAGAAGGAGGCATTGGGATTAGTACCTCAGAGACAATAGCTAAAGTAGTTATGTTTAAAACAGAGCTATTTGTGGGGGTCCCTGAGCCTGATTGTTTTCCTGAAACTACTTGGCTCAATACAGCACTGAGAATGCTCCCTGAGACTCGACTGGACTGCAATGGTTCCTCCCAGTTAGTCAAATTTTTGGTCTTAAGGCTAATACAATTAGTGTTCCCAAGGCTGAAACAAAAAACTCCTGTGAGATTAACTTGAGACTGATTAAAAATATTTTTCATGTCCCCTCTAGGAGAGGTACAAGGAGCAGACATCTCACATGAGGTAGAAAAAAGAGTGGGGAGGACACTAGAATTACTATGAACTGGCATTGGCATTGGCCATGTCCGTGCCACTGCCCACCACTGCATTGGTGTCATCTGTACCGTTGGCACCAGCATCAGAGCCAGAGCACTCATCAGAATGAAGCTCCTCATCATGGGACTGTTGTGGCACCTCCTGCTGCTGGTTAGTAGATCTCGAGAGTCTTCTTGTCAGGCGTTCAGGGATCCACAGCGGCTCCGTGCGATCCTGGGGGAAAACACATACAGATCCTCGTGCCCATGTCAGCACGGGGTCAGGGCCGTTCCATCGGCCCGTAAGAACATCCTTCCACTTAACATAGCCAGTCACAGAGGGCTGAGGGGACACATGTCTATCGGCCACAGAGCGGCCATGAATATCCAAATTCAAAAAATTAATGGTAAAAAGAGCTAAGGACAGGCGTTCTTTAGGAGTGTGGTCAACTCCTATTCCCCCTTTTTGTTTTTTTAAGTTTTTTTTTAAGGTGTGGTGGGCACGTTTAACAATGTCTTGTCCTTGAGGATTGTAAGGCAACCCATGAGTAAGTTGTACTCTCATAGTAGAACAAAAAGATGTAAACTGTTTGTCAGTATAAGCAGGTCTATTATTAGTCTTAAGGGATGTAGGTGCCCCCCATGTTGTTTATGTCTTTAAGCAATGAGTAATGACATTACGTGCCTTTTCTCCTGATAAAGCAGAAGTATGAATAATTTTAGAGTATGTGTCAATAGAAACATGTACATATTTGAGGTTACCAAAGTTAGGCACGTGAGTTACGTTCATTTGTCAGACAACCAATGGCTTTAATTTTTGTGGGTTTATACCATAAGTAGGAGGATGAAGAAATGTGACACAATGGGGACATTGTAATACTATTTGACGAGTATTTGTTTTTGAGATGGAAAAACGTTTGTGTAGTGTCATAGCATTGACATGAAAGTTGTGATGAAACAATTTAGTTTTTTTTAAGGAGGAGGCCAAGCATACCAACTGGCTTTTAGTTGTCGAGTCAGCACAGGCATTACCCTGTGATAACGGGCCAGGAAGAGAGGTGTGAGTCCGAATGTGTATTGGATAGAAAGGGGTAGTACGGCTACGGATAAGTTGTTGAAGTTGATTAAAGTAAGCAGATACATTATGGGTGTCACTAATAGTTTTTATAGTTTTTAGAATTTTGAGTGTTTGTACCACATAGATGGAGTTTGAAATGAGATTGAAAGGAAAAGAACACTGTTTAAAAACTTTAATGAAAATTTGTAGTTTTACCCATTGTGGATTTTTAGGAGCAAATTGATGTTGGACAGGGGGAGAGTCATTAATCACATAAGCTCCCATTCCAGACTTAGAGCCATCAGTAAAAATGTTAACAGTCCCCGGAATTGGAGTGGGTGAAGTTACTTTAGGGAAAATGATGGGATGTTTTTTAACAAAATGGAGTAATGGATGAGAAGGGTAATGATTATTAATATCCCCTTGAAACGAGCAACATAGAATGGCCCAGTTGTCTAGAGTAGCACACAAAACATTAATTTGAACTTTAGAATAGGGTATGATAAGAGAAGAAGGTGCTTGTCCGAAAAATTGAATTTTTTGTTGAATTTCTTTAAGTGTTAACGTTGTAACAGTATTAGGATAGTATTTTAAAGATTTTTTTGGGGATACATGTGGGTGGATCCATAGTAAAGGCCCATCTTGTCACAGTACTTTAGTAGGCTACCGCATAGTGGCAAGCACACATAACTGGAAAGGTTTATCACTTTGGAGTCTGTATAGAGTAGCATGTTGTATAGTTTTTTTTTTACTTTTATAAGGGCCGCTCTGGCCTCTTTAGTGAGGGTACGAGGGGATGTAAGATCTGGATCACCCTTAAGAATAGCATACAAAGGCTGGAGCACGATATTAGGAATATGTAAATATCCTCTTATTCAATTAATATCTTCCAACAGTTTTTGAAAATCATTTAGAGTTTGGAGATCCTGAGTTTTTATAGTAACCTTTTATGGTTTTAATATGTCATATCTAATCGTCGCTCCCAAATACTTAATAGAATCCCCTGTTTGAACCTTTTTAGGTGTAATATGTAATCCATATTGAGCTAACAACTTTACCAGGTCTTTATAGGCCTCATTAACTGACTGCTTTAATTTGGCTGTCAATAATACATCATCCATATAATGAATAATCTTGATGGAAGGATATTTTTGTCTGAGAGGTGCGAGTGCCTATTCTATATACATCTGACAAATCGTGGGACTGTTAGACATTCCCTGTGGTAAAACAACCCACTCAAACCTTTGATCTGGTTCCTCGTGATTACACGAGGGAAGGGTGAAGGCAAAACGCTGTGAGTCTTTAGGATGCAAAGGGATAGAAAAGAAACAGTCCTTAATGTCAAGAGCAATGATATGCCAGCCCTGAGGAACAGAGGAAAGCAGCGGCAGCCCTCTTTGAATGGGCCCCATAAGTTGCATTTGAGCATTAACTGCTCGTAAATCATGTAGTAGGTGCCACTTCCCTGATTTTTTATTAATGACAAATATGGGAGTATTTCATGGAGAAGTAGAATGTTGAATGTGGCCCAAGTCAAGTTGTTCTTTAACTAGGTCATGGGCTGTTGCCAGTTTAGCCGAGGGAAGGGGCCACTGAGGCAACCAATTGTTTGATAAGGGGCATGGCTCTATCAGGATTTCCAAAAATCTTTTCAGTGCCATCCACCATCCTTGCTACAAAATTTGAAAAGGGTTCTGTAGGGCCTTGTATAATTTTAGTCAGGTTACCAGACACCTCTCCTCTATTTGGAAGTGATTTTCATGCCTGAATGTAAATATTATTAATCTGGTCATATGTTTTAAGAGGAAATCCTGTCTGTTGATTAGCAAATCTCCCTTGTCCCAAAAGCATTTCTTTGTCCCAATGGGGGTGTCCTGCTGCATGATTTTGGGCGGCCTGCTCTGCTGTGCCCTCTAGCACAAATGCTCTCCAGTCCAACTATTTGCCTGGGGAGACGCAAGCCCGAACGAGGCTAGCCCAATCAGAGGGAGTCATGCAGTATCTAGACAGATTCTCCACCTGAGTTAGTGTAAAAGCGGCATCGACCCCATAAGTGTGCACAGACTCCGCCAGGGTCTTTACCATTTTGAAATCTAAAGGCTCATGAAATCTTTCCCTATTATCATCCTGAAAAACTGGATAAGCAAGACCCATCTCAGCGTTAACAGCCCTCCATGTTTGGGCGTGGAAACTTCGTCCCGAACCACCCCCGCCATACGGAGGCGGATTGGGAGGTTGTCCTTTCTTGAGCCCTTGTTTATCTCTGTTTCCTTTAGCTAAACTCCCTAGCTGTCGATACAGCGTCCCCAGCTCCTCCTCCTCATTGTCTTCTACCTCTGACCCACTTTTGCATGGGGGCGTGCGCAGCACACTGAGATCTAGATACAGTCGTCTCCTCCCGTTCTCCACGCCCCACACACTCCCCTCCTCCTGAGACACTTCGCTCTCTGTCGTTTCTGACTTTTTCTCATGTAATTGTTCTAAAACTTCCTGCCCTTTAGCAAGCGCTTCCTGGCATCTGCCATCTGTAAGGCAACTACAGACCATCTTTCAGAGGGGTATCACCCCACCCTCTAGTATGCCCTGCTCACGAGCAAAATCAAGATCTTTGCCTAATTTATCCCAGCTGGGTGTAGTGAGGCTGCCCGAAAATGCGAACCTCGGTGCAGCAGTATCCACCCTCTGTAAAAATTTCTCTAAAGTACTACGTTTCACCTCCAGTCCCTTGGACCGTAAAAGGCCATCTAGGGCCAGAAGAAGAGGACTTGAAGTCACGGCACCCATGACGCAACACAAGAAAACACAGAAAACGAAAGTAAAAATACACAAAAAACAAAACGAAAATACACAGAAAACAAAAACGAAAATACAGAGTGCAATTGCTATGAGATGTAACGCCCTCTCTTTATTTGCAGAGGAGCAATTACCTTTTAACGCTCCCTCTTTATTTACAGAGGAGCTTTACGCTTTTTAACAGCGGGTCCCACTTTACCTGGGACTTACTGGCGTGCCTCCCTGGCTGCTGAAAGTTCTGGTTCCTATTTTTTTCTCCCGGGTTTCGGCACCACTTGTCACGACCCCCTTGCCCGCAAGGAAGACGCGACTCAGGAATCTTCTTTCAGCAGTTTATTCAGGCCCTTGATATTTTTCTAATAATTCTCGGATGCCCCTCCCAGCCTTAATAAAGCACCGCGAACCCCAATGCGAAGCTGCCACGTGGACCCTTCTCACAGGGTGCTAGAAAACAACACGCCAACTCTCTCTGATAAGGAGTTGACAACACGCCAACTCTCTCTGATATGGAGTTGTCCTTCACAGACCACAGCTGAGCCAGCGCCATCATGTAATGGCGACCACAGTCCGCAGGAATGGCTCACCACAAGTATGTGTCAGGGCTTAACTGCTGGAACCAAGGGATTGCAATGACCAGAATGAATAGCAAGAATGGAATAGCAGCTCAGAGTCAGGTCAGAAGAGAGTTGTAAAGATGGTTGTTCATAGCACGTGGCATAATGAGAGACAAATTAGTTGATTAGTGAATAAAGGTTCTACTCACATTGGATGATTCAAAGAAATCGAGGATGGATATTGATATGCTGAGAATAGTTGCCCCAGTGAATTTATTTTGATTTCCCTGAATTCATAATCATCACTTGCTATATCTCTTCTGTTTTCTTTCTGTTCAAATTTGAACATTGTAAAATTTTAAATACTTCTTATCACATTTTGTTTTTCTCCATATTTTTGATGTATTATAGTTAAACATAATAGTGGGAAATACTGTTCTAAATTTATACATGCCCATGATATCACAACATAGTATGGCCAGTATCATTCCCCAGTATTCCTCCTTTCACTCTCCTACTGCTTTCTCCTGGTTCCTCCTATTTCCCCTTCCTTTGGTTTTCATAAGATCTCCTCCCCCTAACTTAATTTTCCTTTTTCCTCTCTAGCTTCCACATATGAGAGAAAATATACAACCTTTGACTTTTCTGAGTTTGACTTATTTCACTTACATAATGTTCTCAAGTTTTATTTATTTTCCTGCAAATGTCATTTCTTTCTCTTTATGGCTGAATAAAACTTTATTGTGTGTGTGTGTGACACACACACACACACACACATCACATTTTCTTTATCCACTGATGGACACCTCAGTTGGTTCTACATTTTGGCTATTGTGATTGTGCTGCTATAAACATGAGTATGCCTGCATCCCTGTAGTATGATGACTTTTATTCTTTGCAATAAAAACTGAGGAGTGGAATACCTGGGTTATATGTTGGTTCTATTTTTCATCTTTTCAGGAAACTTCATACTGATTTCTATAGTGATTGCACTAATTTACAATCTCACCAAAAATTTAAAAATGTTCCTTTTCCTCCACATCCTCACTGGTATCTATTATTATTTGTATTCTTAATGACTGACATTCTGAATGGAGTGAAATGAAATTGCAGTATAATTTTGATTTGCATTTCTCTAATTGCTAATAATATTGAACATTTCTTATATATTTGCTGGCTATTTGTATTTCTTCTTTTGAGAAGTGTTTGTTTAGTTAATTTGTCCATTTATTAATTGGGTTATTAATTAAATTGTGTATTAATTGGGTATTAAGTTTTTGAGTTCTTTATCTATTCTGGATATTAATTTTCTGTCATAAAAGTAGTTAGTAAAGATTCTTCTTCCATTCTATAGGTTCTTGTTTCCTTTTCTGGGTAGAGACTTTAAAAATTTATTTTTCTTTTTTGGAACCAGGGATGAAACCCAGGGATGCTTAGCCACTGAGCCACATCCCCAGCCTTTTTTTGTATTTTATTTAGAGACAGGATCTCACTGAGTTGCTTAGGCCCTCATTAAGTTGCTGAAACTGGATTTGAACTCAAGATCCTCCTACCTCAGCCTCCTGAGCAACTGGAATTACAGGTGTGCACCACCCTGCCCAGCTAGAGACTTAGTTTTGATAACATCTCATTTATTAACTCTGTGCATTTCCCCCTAAACTTTAGGGATCTATTGAGAAAATCATTGCCTGTGTATATATGTTGGAGTGTTGATACTACATTTTCTTATAGGAGTTGTGTTGTTTCTCATCTAATTCCTAGGTCTTTGATCCATTTAGAGTTAACTTTTATGTAGGGTAAATGATAAGATCTAGTTCCATTCTTATATGTAGATAACCAGTTTTCCCAGAACCAGTTATTTAAAAGGCTATCTTTTCTCTAATGTATGTTTGGGCACATTTGTCAAGGATCAGATGACTGTAGATGTGTTGGTTTGCCTCTGTTTCTTCTATTCTCTTCTATTGGTCTATGTGTTTATTTTTATGCCACTATAATGCAGTTTTTATAATTATAGCTCTGCAGTATAATTTGAAGTCAGATATTGTGATGCTTCTATCATTGCTCTTTTGGCTTAGAATTGCTTTGGCTATTCTGCATCTTTTATTCTTCCAAACGTATTTTAGGACTTTTTTTTTTTTTTTTAGTTTTGTAACGAATGTCATTGGTACTTTGATGGGGATTGCATTGAGTTTGTATATTGCTTTTGGTAGTATGGCCATTTGAACAATATTAATTTCATCTACCCATGAGAATGGGAGTTCTTTAATTTCTTTCTTTTCAATGTTCTATAGTTTTCATCATAGGTGTCTTTTACTTCCTTGGTTAGATTTATTTTCTTGATTTCTTTCTCAGTAGGTTTATTTTTTTATATAGGGTAGCTATTGATATTTGTATGTTGATTTTGTAGGCTGCTACTTTGCTGAATTTGTTTATTAGCTCTAGTAGAATTTTGGTAGAGCTTTTTGGATCATCTAAGTACAGGATCATATCATTGGCAAACAGTGATAGTTTGACTTCTTTCTTTCCAATTTTTGTCCCTTTCATTTCCCTCTCTTGTCTAATTGCTCTTGCTAGGAATTCTAGCATGACATTAAATGAGAGTAGCGAGAGTGGACATTATTGTTATGTTCCAGATTTTAAAGGAAATGCTTTCAGTTTTTACTCATTTACTATAATGTTGACTTTGAGTTTTTCATATATAACCTTCATAATGTTGAGGTTCTTTCCTTCTATCCCTAGTTTCTTCAGTGTTTTTATCATAAATGAATGCTGAATTTTTCAAACTTTCTCTGAATCTATTGACTGATTTTTTATTTTAAATTTATTTGTTGATTTATTCATGTTAAACCATTCCCAGGGATGCAACCCTGTGATAAAACCAACTTGGTCATGTAGTATAGCCTTCTTAATGTTGTTGAATATCATTTGTTAATATTTCATTAAGTATTTTTGCATCTAAGTTAATCAGGCATATTGGTCTGTAGTTTTCTTTTTTTATAATTTTTACTTGTTCTTTTTAGTTTTACATGCCAATAGAATATATTTTGACATATCATATATATATGGAATATAACTTCCTATTTTTGCGGTTGTATGTGATGTGGAGTTACACTGGTCGTGTATTCATATATGAACATAGAAAAGTTATGTTTGGTTCATTCTACTATCTTTCCTATTCCCATCCCCCATCCCTTTCTTAATTTCCATTTGTCTAATCAAATAAACTTCTAATCTCCCCTCCAACACACACACACACAAACACTTACTGTGAGTTAGCATCCACATATGAGAGAGAACATTTAGCCTTTGGATTTGGGGGATTGGCTTGTGTAACTTAACATGAGAATCTCCAGTTCCATCCATTTACCAGTAAATACCATAATTTTATTCTTCTTTATGGCTGAGTAATATTCCATTGTTTATATGTACCACATTTTCTTTATCCATTTATCTTTTAAAGGGCATCTAGCTTGGTTGTATAGCTTAGCTATTGTAAATTGAGCTGCTATAAACATTTGATTTGGCCATGTCACTGTAGTTTGCTGATTTTAAATCCTTTGGATATATGCCAAGGAGTGGAATAACTGGGTCAAATAGTGGTTCTATTCCAAGTTTTCTGAGGAATCCCACACTGTTTTCCATAGTGGTAGCACTGATTTGCAGCCCCATCAGCAATGTATTAGCATGCCTTTTTCCTCGCCAACATTAACTGTTACTTGTATTCTTGATAATTGCTATTCTGGCTCTAGTGAGATGAAATCTCAGTGTAGTTTTAATTTAAATTTCTCTAATTACTAGAGAAGTTGAAACTCATTTGTTATATATTTAAACTTGTTGACCATTTGTATTTCTTTTTCTGTGAATGCCTGTTCAGTTCTTTGCCCTTTTTTTGATTGGTCTATATTATTATTATTATTTTGTTAAGTTTTTATATATTCTGGAGATTAATTCTCTATCTGAGGTGCAGGTGGAAAAGATTTTCTCCCATTCCGTAGGCTTTCTCTTTACATTCTTGATTGTTTGCTTTTTATATGTAGCCACTCATACCTATAAACTTTCTTCCTAGAACTGCTTTCATAGTGTTTCAGAGGTTCTGGTATGTTGTATGATTTTTTTTTTAGTTGTAGTTGGACACAATACCTATATTTGACTTATTTACTTTTATGTGGTGCTGAGGATCAAACCCATAGCCTTATACATTCTAGGTGAGCACTCTACCACTGAGCCACAACCCTAACCTGACTATTCTTTTTTGATTCTAAGAATTTTTAAATTTCTGTCATGATTTCTTCGATCATTTATTCATCATTAAAAGATATTTGTCAATCTCCAAGTATTTACACAGTTTCTGTCATACTTTTTGTTCTTGATATCTAATTTTTATTTCATTATGATCTGATAAGATGCAAGGAATTATGTTATTTTGTATTTGTTAAGAGGGGTTTTTATTTCTAAAATATGGTCTATTATGGAGAAAATTCTATAAATTGCTGAGAAGAAAGTGTAATTCAGCTGTTGTTGGATGAAATACTCTACAGATATCTAGTAAGTCCATTTGATTTGTGAAATTTTTCAGATTCAGAGTCTTTACTGAGTTTATATCTTGATGACTTATCTATTGGTGAGAGAGATGTGTTAAAATTGCTCAGTATTATTGTACAGGGGTCTATCTGAGTCTAAATCAATTAGTGTCTGTTTTATGTAATTGGCTACCTATTTGGGGAAAATATTTTGTTATCATTATATCTTCTTGTTGAATTGTTCCTTTTATTAGTATGAAGTGACCTTATTTATCGCTTCTGATTTATTTTAGCTTGAAATCTTTGTCAGATTATGGAAGTAGCTACTTCTGCTTGTTTTCAGATTGCATTTGCATGATACATAAATTTACATCTTTTCACTTTCATCCTCTTTTCCTGTGGGGTGAGTATTTTGCAAATGACATATAGTTTTTTTAAAAAATCAATTCCTATGCCTGAGTTTCTATTTCTTCTTCAATTATAAAGAATTGAAGTATATCCAGTTTGCTGAATATAACAACCTTTGCTGACCTTTCTTGGAACATATTCAAAGGCCTCATGCATTTTAGAGTTTTACAGAGAAATCAAAGGTAATTTTGATTGCCTTGTCTTTAATACAAATTTCTTCTACTTATTCATTTTGTAATGAAAATTTTACTTGTTATTTTTAGATATACATGATAGAAGAGTGTATTTTGACATTATACATATATGGAGTATAATTTAATTCTAATTAGAATCCCATTATTGTGGTTGTATATGCTGTGGAGTTTCAATGGTGCTGTATTCATACATGAACATAGGAAAATTATGTCTGATTCATTTCACTGTCTTTCCTATTCCCAATCCCCTTCCCTTCCCTTCATTGCCCTTTGTCTAATCCAGTGAACTTCTATTCTTCTCTTCTTCTATTCTTATCCCTTGTTGTGTGTTAACATCTGCATATCAGAGAGAACATTTGAACTTATGCTTTCTGGGATTGGTTTATTTCACTTAGTATGATAGCCTCCACATCTGTCCATTTGCTTGCAAATATCATGAAGTCATTCTCTTTTTAAAAATTTTTAGTTGTAGTTGTCACAATATCTTTATTTTATTTATTCATTTATACATTGTGCTAAGAATTGAGAATCGAACCCAGGGCCTTGCACGTGCTAGGCGAGCGCTCTACTGCTGAGCCACAACCCCAGCCCCAAGTCATTCTCTTTTATGGCTGAGTAATAATATTTCCTTGTGTATATGTACACATATTTTCTTTATCCATTCCTCTATAGAAGGACAGCTTGATTGGTTATATAGCTTAGCTATTGTAAATTAAGCTGCTATATACATTGATGTGACTGCATCACTGAACTATGCTGATTTTAACTCCTTTGGATATATACCAAGGAAATGTATAACTGGGTCATACGGTGGTTCCATTCCTAGTGTTTGTGGAATCCCCATACTGATTTCCTGAGTTGTTGCAACAATTTGCAATCTCACCAGCAGCATATGAGTATAACAATTCTCCGACATCCTCACCAACATTTATTGTTGCTTGTATTCTTTTTTTAAAAAGAAATTTATTTATTTATTTGTTTGTTGTTTGGGTGCCAGAGATTGAACTCAGGAGCACTCCACCACTGAGCGACATCCCCAGCCCTGTTTTGTATTTTATTTAGAGACAGGGTCTCACTGAGTTGCTTAGCACCTCACCATTGCTGAGATTGTCTTTGAACTCTTGATCTTCCTGTCTCAGCCTCTGGAGCTCCTGGGATACAGGCGTGAGCCATGGTGCCCAACAGTTACTTGTATTCTTGATAATTGCCATTCTGGCTAGAGTGAGATGGAAAGTCAGAAAAATTTGCATTTTTCTTTTTGTTAGTGATGCTGAACATTTTTTCATATATTTGTTTACTAATCATATTTCATCTTCTGTGAAGTGCCTGTTCAGTTCCTTTGCCAATTTATTGAACTTCTATTCTTCTCTTCTAAGTTTTTTTGAGTTCTTTATATCATCTGGAGATTAATGCTTTATCTGAGATGCAGGGTCAAGATTTGCTCCCATTTATTTGTTGTTTTAGTACTAAGTTTTTTGAGTTCTTTATATAACCTGAAGATTAATGCTTTATCTGAGATGCAGAGGCCTGATTTGCCCCCATTCTGTAGGCTCTTTTTTCACATTCTTGTTTCTTTCCTTTGCTGTGAGGAAGCTTTTAAGTTTGATACTACCCCATTTATTGATTCCTTATTTTACTTCTTGCACTTTAAATGTCTGGTTGAGGAATTCAGTTCTTAAGTTGACATGATGGAGAATCAGGCTTACTTTTTCTTCAGTAGGTACAATGCCTAGGTCCTTGAGCCACTTTTAGAGTTTTGTGCAGGGTAAGAGATAGGGATTAAATTGTATTCTATTACTTATGGATTTCCAGTTTTCCCAGTACCATGTATTAAAGAGGCTACATTTTTTTTCCAATGCATGTTTATGGTACCTTTGTCTAGTATGAGATGACTGTGTTTATGGGGTTTTGTCTTTGTGTCTTCTATTCTGTCCCATTGATTATCATGTCTTTTTTGTGCCATGCCATTTTTGTTATGATAGGCTCTGTAGTATAGTTTAAGGTCCAGTATTGTGATGCCTCCTGCTTCACTTTTCTCACTGAGGATTGCTGTGGCCATTCTGGGCCTCTTATTTTTCCAAATAAATTTTATGACTGCTTTTTTTTTACTAGGAAGAATGTCAATGGAATTTTAATAGGAATTGCATTTAATCTGTATAGCACTTTTGGTAGTATGGTCATTTTGACAATATTAATTCTTTTTTTTCTTTTTTTATTGTTGGTTGTTCAAAACATTACATAGTTCTTGATATATCATATTTCACACTTTGACTCAAGTGGGTTATGAACTCCCATATTCACCCCGTATACAGATTGCAGAATCACATCAGTTACACTTCCATTGATTTACATATTGCCATACTCATGTCTGTTGTATTCTGCTGCCTTTCCTATCCTCTACTACCCCCCCTCCTCTCTTCTCTCTCTACCCCCTCTAATGTAATTCATTTCTCCCCCTTGTATTATTTTTCCCTTTCTCCTCACTTCCTCTTGTATGTAATTTTGTATAACCCTGTGGGTCTCCTTCCATTTCCATGCAATTTCCCTTCTCTTTCCCTTTCCCTCCCACCTCTCATCCCTGTTTAATGTTAGTCTTCTTCTCATGCTCTTCTTCCCTACTCTGTTCTTAGTTACTCTCCTTATATCAAAGAAGACATTTGGCATTTGTTTTTTAGGGATTGGCTAGCTTCACTTAGCATAATCTGCTCTAATGCCATCCATTTCCCTCCAAATTCTATGATTTTGCCAATTTTTATAGCAGAGTAGTACTCCATTGTGTATAAATGCCACTTTTTAAAAAATCCATTCATCTATTGAAGGGCATCTAGGTTGGTTCCACAGTCTTGCTATTGTGAATTGTGCTGCTATGAACATCGATGTAGCAGTGTCCCTGTAGCATGCTCTTTTTAGGTTTTTAGGGAATAGACCCAGAAGGGGAATAGCTGGGTCAAATGGTGGTTCCATTCCCATCTTTCCCAGGAATCTCCATACTGCTTTCCAAATTGGCTGCACCAATTTGCAGTCCCACCAACAATGTACAAGTGTACCCTTTTCCCCACATCCTCGCCAGCACTTATTGTTGTTTGACTTCGTAATGGCTGCCAATCTTACTGGAGTGAGATGGTATCTTAGGGTGGTTTTGATTTGCATTTCTCTGACTGCTAGCGATGTTGAGCATTTTTTCATGTACTTGTTGACTGATTGTATGTCCTCCTCTGAGAAGTGTCTGTTCAGGTCCTTGGCCCATTTGTTGATTGGGTTATTTGTTGTCTTATTGTCTAATTTTTTGAGTTCTTTGTGTACTCTGGATATTAGGGCTCTATCTGAAGTGTGAGGAGTAAAAATTTGTTCCCATGATGTAGGTTCCCTATTTACCTCTCTTATTGTTTCTTTTGCTGAGAAAAAACTTTTTAGTTTGAGTAAGTCCTATTTGTTGATTCTAGATATTAACTCTTGTGCTATGGGTGTCCTATTGAGGAATTTGGAGCCCGACCCCACAGCATGTAGGTCGTAGCCAACTTTCTCTTCTATCAGATGCAGTGTCTCTGATTTGATATCAAGCTCCTTGATCCATTTTGAGTTAACTTTTGTGCATGGCGAGAGAAAGGGATTCAGTTTCATTTTGTTGCATATGGATTTCCAGTTTTCCCAGCACCATTTGTTGAAGATGCTATCCTTCCTTCATTGCATGCTTTTAGCCCCTTTATCAAATATAAGAAAGTTGTAGTTTTGTGGATTGGTTTCTGTGTCCTCTATTCTGTACCATTGGTCCACCCACCTGTTTTGGTACCAGTACCATGCTGTTTTTGTTACTATTGCTCTGTAGTATAGTTTGAAGTCTGGTATGGCTATACCACCTGATTCACACTTCCTGCTTAGTATTGTTATTGCTATTCTGGGTCTTTTATTTTTCCATATGAATTTCATGATTGCTTTATCTATTTCTACAAGAAATGCCATTGGCATTTTGATTGGCATTGCATTAAACCTATAGAGAACTTTGGTAATATCGCCATTTTGATGATGTTCTTCCTATCCATGAACAGGGTATATTTTTCCATCTTCTAAGATCTTCTTCAATTTCTCTCTTTAGGGTTCTGTAGTTTTCATTGTATAAGTCTTTCACTTCTTTTGTTAGGTTGATTACCAAGTATTTTATTTTTTTTTTAGGATATTGTGAATGGAATGGTTGTCCTCATTTCCATTTCCGAGGATTCATTGCTGATATACAGGAATGCCTTTGATTTATGCGTGTTGATTTTATATCCTGCCACTTTACTGAATTCATTTATTAGCTCTAATAGTTTCTTTGTAGACCTTTTTGGGTCTGCTAGGTATAGAATCATGTCACCTGCAAATAGTGATAATTTAATTTCTTCTTTTCCTATTTTTATGCTTTTAATTTCTTTTGTCTATCTAATTGCTCTGGCCAGTGTTTCGAAACTATGAACAAAAGTGGTGAGAGAGGGCATCCCTGTCTTGTTCCAGATTTTAGAGGGAATGCCTTCAATTTTTCTCCATTCAGAATGATGCTAGCCTGAGGCTTAGCATAGATTGCTTTTACAATGTTGAAGTATGTTCCTGTTATCCCTAGTTTAGAAAAACTATTCTATTTCCTGAAATAGCTTGAAAAGTATTGGTATTAGTTCCTCTTTAAAGGTTTTGTAAAACTCTGCTGTATACCCATCTGGTCCTGGACTTTTCTTAGTTGGTAGTCTTTTGATAGTTTCTTCTATTTTCTCCATTGATATTGGTCTGTTTAGGTTGTCTATATCCTCCTGACTCAATCTGGGCAGATCATATGACTTAAGAAATTTATCGATGCCTTCACTATCTTCTATTTTATTGGAGTATAAGGATTCAAAATAATTTCTGATTATCTTCTGTATTTCTGAAGTGTCTGTTGTGATATTGCCTTTTTCATCCTGTATGCTAGTAATTTGAGTTCTCTCTCTTCTTCTCTTCATTAGCATGGCTAAGGGTCTGTTGATATTATTTATTTTTTCAAAGAACCAACTTTTAGTTTTATCAATTTTTTCAATTGTTTCTTTTGTTTTGATTTCAGTAATTTCAGCTCTGATTTTAATTATTTTTTGCCTTCTACTTCTTTTGCTGTTGTTTTTTTCTTCTTTTTCTAGGATTTTGAGATGAAGTATGAGATCATTTATTTGTTGGTTTTTTCTTTTTTTAAGGAATGAACTCCAAGCAATGAATTTTCCTCTTAGAACTGCTTTCAATGTGTCCCACAGATTCCGATATGTTGTGTCTATGTTTTCATTTATCTCTAAGAATTTTTTAATTTCCTCCTTGATGTCTTCTATAACCCATTGATCATTCAGTAACCTATTGTTCATTCTCCAAGTGATGCATGATTTTTCCTTCCTTTTTTTATCGTTGATTTTTAGTTTCATTCCATTATGTTCAGATAAGATGCATGGTATTATCTCTACTCCTTTATATTGTCTAAGAGTTGCCCTGTGACATAATATATGATCTATTTTTGAGAAGGATCCATGTGCTGCTGAGAAAAAAGTGTAACTGCTTGATGTTGGGTGGTATATTCTATATATGTCAATTAAGTCTAGGTTATTAATTGTGTTATTGAGTTCTATAGTTTCCTTATTCAACTTTTGTTTGGAAGATCTGTCCAGTGTTGAGAGAGGTGTGTTGAAGTCTCCCATGATTATTGTATGGTGGTCTATTAGACTCTTGAACTTGAGAAGAGTTTGTTTGATGAACATAGATACGCCATTGTTTGGGGCATATATATTTATGATTGTTATGTCTTGTTGGTGTATGGTTCCCTTGAGCAGTATGTAGTGTCCCTCTTTATCCCTTTTGATTAACTTTGGCTTGAAATATATTTTATTTCATATGAGTATGGACACTCCTGCTTGTTTCCACAGTCCATATGAGTGATATGATTTTTCCCAACCTTTCACCTTCAGTCTATGTATGTCTTTTCCTATCAAATGCGTCTCCTGTAGGCAGCATATTGTTGGGTCATGTTTTGTGATCCATTCTACTAGCCTGTGTCTCTTAATTGGTGAGTTTAAGCCTTTAACATTTAGGGTTATTATGGAGATATGGGTTGTTCTTCCAGCCATATTTGTTTATTTATATTACTAAACATGGTTTGTTTTCCTCTTTGATTATTTTCCCCTGTTTACTGTCCTACCTCCTACTGTTGGTTTTCATTGTTATTTTCCATTTCCTCTTCCTGTAATGTTTTGCCAAGGATTTTTTGGAGAGATTGTTTTCTAGCTGCAAATTCTTTTAACTTTTGTTTATCTTAGAAGGTTTTAATTTCATCTTACATCCTGAAGCTTAATTTTGCTGGATACACAATTCTTGGTTGGAACCCATTTTCTTTCAGTGTGTGAAATATGTTATTCCAGGATCTTCTAGCTTTCAGAGTCTGTGTTGAAAGATCAGCTGTTATCCTGATTGGTTTACTCCTAAATGCAATCTGCTTCCTTTCTCTTGTAGCTTTTAAAATTCTCTCCTTATTCTGTATGTTGGGCATCTTCATTATAATGTGTCTAGGTGTGGATCTCTTATGATTTTGCACATTCGGCGTCCTGTAGGCTTCTAGGATTTGGGGTTCTGTTTCATTCTTCAAGTCTGGGAAGTTTTCTCATATTATTTCATTGAATAGATTGCTCATTCCTTTGGTTTGGACCTCTATACCTTCCTGTATCCCAATGACTCTTAAGTTTGGTCTTTTTATGTTATCCCATATTTCTTGGATTTTATGCTCATGGTTTCTTAACAGTCTTGCTGAGCTGTCTGTGTTCTTTTCAAGTTGAAATACTTTGTCTTCATTGTCTGATGTTCTATCTTCTAAGTGTTCTACTCTGCTGGTAGTATTCTCAATTGAGTTTTTAAGTTGGTTTATTGCTTCCTGCATTTCTAGGATTTCTGTGTTTGTTTTTTATAACCTATATCTCCCTGTATAGTTGATCTTTTGCTTCCTGGATTTGTTTATGTAATTCATTGTTGAAATGATTTTTCATTGTCTGATTTTGCTGTCTAATGTCTTCCTTGAGACTCCAGATCATCTGAAGCATGTATATCCTGAATTTTTTATCTGACATTCCATCTGCTGCAGATATTACCTCTTCTAACGTTGCATTGACCTGCATTGCTTGTGGTCCTTTCTTTCCTTTTCTCTTCATACTGTTCAAGTTTCTTTCTCCTTGGTGAAACTTTTGTGTTATTGATTTTCCCCCCTATATATTTGTATTGTTCTTGTATAGTTGCAAAGTCTCCCATGCAGGCATGGATGGTGGCTTTGCTCCTCCTCTAATTGGGGCAATGTGCCTACCACACTGGCAGGCGGCTGGGCCTGTTCTGCCGGTAGCAGGTCCGCCTACCTTGGAGGCGTGGGCAGAGGCTCTGCCCCTCTGTGGGCCGCTGGGCCTGGTCTGTCAGTGGTCACAGTTCCACCTACTTTGCAGGCGCAGGCAGCGGCTCTGCCCCTCTGAAGGCCGCTGGGCCTGTTCTGCTGGTGGGTTGCAGGTCCGCCTACCTTGCAGGCGCGGGCAGCATCTCTGCCCCTCCACAGGTTGCTGGGCCTGTTCTGTCTGTCGGTTGCAGGTCTGGCCTGTTCTGTTGGTGGTCGCAGTTCCACCTACCTTGCAGGCGAGGGGGCGGGGGGGAAGCTCTGCCTCTCCGCAGGCCGCTGGGCCTGACCTGCCGGTGGGTCGAAGGTATGCCTACCTCGCAGGCATGGGGGCAGCTCTGCCCTTCTGCAGGCCACTGGGCCTGTTCTGTTGGTGGTTACAGTTCCACCTACCTTGCAGGCACGGGGGAAGGGGATGGCTGGGCCCCTCAGCAGGCCGCTGGGCCTGTTCTGCCGGTGGGTCGCAGGTCCGCCTACCTTGCTGGCGCTTGGGGCGGCTCTCGACAATATTAATTCCGCCTGTTTAAGTACATGGGAGATCTTTTCATCTTCTTAGGTTTTCTTCAATTTCTTTCTTTAGCATTCTATAGTTTTAATTGTAGAGATTTTTAGCCTCTTTTGTTAGTATTTTATATTTTTTGAGGCTACTATGAATGTGATGGTTTTACTAATTTTAAATTCAGCTGATTCATTGTTGAGAGTATAGGAATGTAAGTGATTTATGGGTGTTGATTTTGTATTCTGCTAATTTGCTGGATTCATTTATGAGTTCTAGAAGTTTTCTGGTGGAATTTTATTGGGTCTTCTACATGCAGGATCATGTCATTGTCAAAGCAGAGATGGTTTGAGCTTTTCTTTTTCTATTTGTATCCCTTTAATTTCTTAGTTACATTTAATTGCTCTAGCTAGAGTTTCCAGGACTGTGTTGAATAGAAGTAGTAAAAGAGGGCATCTCTGTCTTGGTCTCATTTTTAGAGGGGAATGCTTTCAATTTTTCTCCATTTAGAATGATGTTGGCCTTGGATTTAACATATATAGTTTTATAATGTTGAGGTGTGTTTCTACTATCTCTTGTATTTCTAGTGTTTTGAACATAAATGGATGCTGAATTTTGTCAAATGCTTTTTCTGCATATATTGAGATAATCATGTGATCCTTTAAGTCTATTAATGTGATGAATTACATTTATTGATTTCCATATGCTGAACCAACCTTGCTTCCCTGAGATAAACCCCACTTTATCATGGTACACTATCTTTTTAATATGTTCTTGTTTGTGATTTCTCAGTATTTTATTAAGAATTTTTTCATCAATATTTATCAGTTATATTGGTCTGAAATTTTCTTTCCTTGATGTGTCTTTGTCTGGTTTTCATATCAAGATGATACTAGCTTCATAAAATGAGTTTGGATGGTTCCCACCTTTTCTATTTCATGAACTATTTTGAGGAGGATTGGTGTTAGTTCTTTTTTGAAGGTCTCCTGGAACTACTCTAAGAATCCATCTGGTTCAGGGCTTTTCTTTATTGGTAGGTTTCAGATGGTATCTTCAATTTTATTGCTTGAAATTGATCTGTTTATATTTTCTATGCCTTCCTGATTCAATCTGGGTAGGTCATATATCTCTAGAAATTTGTCTTAAGATTTTCTATTTTATTAGAGTATAAATTTTCAAAATAGTCTCTGATTATCATCTATATTTCATTGGTGTCCATTGTGATATTTCCTTTTTCATCACAAATTTTAGTAATTTGAGTTTTCTTTCTCTTTTTCTTCTTTAGCTTGTCTAAGGGTTTATCAACTTGGTCTGAAATTTATTTTTTCAAAGAACCAACTTTTGTTTTTATGTATTTTGGAGATTTTTTTGTTTCAAATTCATTAATTTTATCTCTAAATTTTAATTAGTTCCTGTATTTTACTGTTTTTTTTTTGTGCCAATTTGTTGTTCTTTTTCAAGGGCTTTGAGATGTAATGTTAAGTCATTTATTTAGTAACTTTCTATTCTTTTAAGAAATAAGCAGTGTAATGAACTTTTCTCTTGTAACTGCCTTCATAGTGTCCCATTCATTATGATATTGCTATTCTCATTTACCTCTAAGTATTCTAAGATCATGATCTTGCTATTCTCATTTACCTCTAAGTATTCTTTTTTGTGTGTTGCTATTCTCATTTACCTCTAAGTATTTTCTTTTTCATTCATTTTTGCTTCTGCTATCTATTGGTCATTCAATTGACTGTTTATTAGTCTCCAGATGTTATAGTAGTTTCTATTTTTGATTTTATAGTCCATTTCTAATTTTATTCCATTATGGCTTACAGAACCGAAGGTATTATCTCTATTTTTTTTTTTGTATTTGCTAAAAGTTGCTTGGTGGCCTAAGATATGGTCTATCTTAGAGGAGGATCCATGTGCTGCTGAGAAGAAAGTATATTCAGTCATCTTTTGTACCTCACAGTTTAGGGGGAGATAAATATACAACAACCAATGTAAATATATAGCATTAAACCAAACAATTCCTTCCATGACATTTACAATGTTAATTGTCACAGTGAACAGAAATATATGGTCAGTTACTGCTCACATTAAAAACAGCACACGAATTGGGTATCAAAATACTTTATATACAAACAGAGATATGAAAAATTGTGGTATATATGTGTAATAAGAATTGTAATGCATTCTGCTGTCATTTATTTTTTCAATCAATAAAAAACAGTAAGTTTGAAAAGTTTTACAATTTTGAATGGTGAACATGGAGAGAATAGAAGAGATATATAGAGATAATTATGAGGAAGGAGGAAAGAAAACACAAATAAAAAATAAGGGAGCTTGAAATGGAGAATAATAGAATTTGGCTGTTAGAACAAAAAGAGAAAGAATTAAGAAAAAACTGATAAGTGAGAGAAAAAGAAAAATACATATTAAATCAAAAATAAAAAGCATAAAAACAATAACAAAACCAAAATATACTTATCAGCATCTTACCCCTCAAAATTCTGAGCCTTGGAAGTTGCCTTCAAAAAGTGCTAGAAATGAGAAAAAAGTGACAAATGATCATGTGTCCATGAAACATTCAGCTCACAATTAAACAGAGAAAGGAAAAAAAACTTCTCAATGAAAAGTTAAAAAATTGTTTCTGTTAGAGTTAAAAAAATTCTTGGCATCTCTTCTCAGCAGTGGTTAGCTGCATGGGATGGAGTGTGATATCTGCCTCACCCTCTGGATGGGGTTGCTGGAGTGTGAAAGGAGATCATGCAGGCAGAGTTCCTAGAGACTAGGTTTAGCCCTAGGTAATTTCCAGGTTCTTTGTTGAGCAGTGATTGGTGTGAAGATTTTAAATCAGTGCACCTTCAGAGATTTGTATATGATGCCGAGGATTTTTTTTATATGGCCAACACACCTAGGTGTAGTTAGAAGTGGCCCTAAGCTCTGGGCCATTCTACGTTGAAATCAGGAAATGCTCTATCCTTTCAGCTTGGTCCCAGCTTCTCTCCAAGGTATTCACACTGACTCCATTGTTTGTTGATCTCTGCCAGTTTCAGTGACCTAAAACTGAAGCTCTTGCTAGTTAAAATAGCTCTCATTTTCACTTCTCAGCAATGTGAAGTATGATGGAATGGGAAGTAGTCAATTAGAGTTTTGTCTGGACAGATCATATGCACTCCCTTAGTGCCACTGCTCCAGTTTTATGAGGAGAGTTCCAGTGCTGATTCTTAGGTCTAACCAGGCCTTAGGGACTTTGTTAGGTGGTATCTGCTCTTGAGAGATTAGATCAATACACACTCCAGGACCCAGCAGGTGCTGATCTCCACTGGGAATCTGGATATAAGGAGTCTCCCAAGAATTCCCTCTACACATTCTGCTGCCCACAAATATGGCCTGTTATGGTTTGAATATCAGTGTCCACCAAAATCTCAAGTGTGAGACAATGCAAGAGGGTTCATAGAAGAAATGATTGAGTTATAAAAGCCTTAACTCAACCAATGAATTAATCACCTGATAGGATTAAGTGGTAACAGAAGGCAGGAAGGATGTGGCTGAAGGAGGTGGGACTTGTGGGCATGGTTTTGGGATATATATAAAGCAGATCTCTCTCTCTCTCTCTCTCTCTCTCTCTCTCTCTCTCTTCCTCCCTCACTCCCTCCTTTCTGATCATCTTGTGAGCTGCTTCCCTCAGGGCCACTTCTAACTACACCTAGGTGTGTTGGCCATATAAAAAAATCCTCAGCATCATATACAAATCTCCTCTGGCCAGACTTAGGATGACTTTTATCAGTCACAGATGGGGATTCTAGGGTTTCTAGAAGAGACTTTTAATGTCAGAACCACAGTACAGAGCTGGGGACATCTGAGGAAAAGGTAAAACCCAGTGTACCAAGATCCCAGTTGAAATATGAAGCCATTCTTGCTAGGTACAAGTTGCAAGAAATAACCAGAATGAGAAGAACCTCTTTTTGGATGTGGCTTGGCCCCATGTTTCTGAGAGATGTGAAATACACATGAGGGAGGTCCTATACTCAGGTTGGGGTCCTAGATGGCCGTAGGCCTTTGGTGCACAAGGCTCTTCCATAATAGTAGATAGATCTTAAGTCCTCAGGCATGGTTACCCAATACCCTCTCACCTCCAGCCACAACTTACCACTCAATTAATCCCATCAGGTGATTATTCACTAATTAGGTTAAGGTTATCACAACCCAATTATTTCCACTCTGAATCCTCTTGCATTGTCTCACATTTGAGTTTTTAGAAGACAACTCATATCTAAACTATAACCCCCCATTTTAAAATATATATTTATTTTTTACTCTTTCTTTTTGAAAATTTAAGCTTCCAACTTTTTCAAATATTATCTATCATTATTTTACTTTTTTCTATTTTATAAGATTGTGTGCATGTGTTTTTACTGTAAGGATAGGAGATACACACATACACATAATGGAGTTTTACTTAGTCATAAAGAACAATGAAAATATGACATTTTTGCTGGTAAATGGATAAAACTGGAGAACATAATGATAAATGAAGCAGTAAATCAAGTTGATTTTTTTTCTCACATGCAGAAACTTGAGTGAAGTAAGGAAAAAAGAGGAGGTGAGAATCCCATAAAGGTGAAATAAATGAGTGGAGTAGAGAAAGGGAATTAGGAGAAGCAGAGATGGAAAAGGCTAGAAGTTGAGGAATAAAATTTAAAACATTATTCTGTGTATAGATATTAATATACAACAGTGAATTCCACCTTTATGTATATCTATAAAGCACCAATTAAAAATAATAAATATCCAGGCACAGTAATGAACACATGTAATCTCAGTGGCTTTGAAGGCTGAGGCAAGAAGATTGTGAGTTCAAAGCCAGCCTCAGCAACTTAGCAAGGCTCTAAGCAACTCAGTGAGATCCTGTCTCTAAATAAAATACAAAATAGGTCTGGGGATGTAGCTCAGTGCTGAGTGCTCTTGAGTTCAATCCCCAGTAAGCCCCCACCAAATAATAATAATAATAATAATATAAATAGAAGAAATATTAGAAAAGCAGAGAGGGGGAGGTGAATAGGGAAGAGGGCAAGGAAAGTGAAAACAATGGAGATTAAAATGGAGCAAATTGTGTTCTGTGCATATGTGAATATGTCAAAATGAACTCATTTTATGTATAACCATGCACTAATAAAAAATTAAAAATAGAACTTAGAAGGATGTTAATAAAAGATAAAAAACAAAGTTAAAAATGAGATATAGAGTGAGAAGAAAGTTTATAATAATAATACAATTTTTTTCTAAAATGTATTTAAATATTATATAATCTTTTAAAAATATGTATTTGAAAACACTTGAAAATGTTTCAGAAAATAATTTTGAAAACAAATGGTTCTGGGAAAACTGGGAATCCATATGTAACAAAATGAAATCAGACTTCTTACCTCTCACCCTGCACAAAACTCAATTCAAAGTGGATCAAGGACCTAGGTATTAGAGCAGAGACTCTGCACCTGTTAGAAGAAAAAATAGGTTCAAATCTTCAGCATGTTGGCTTAGGAACTGAATTTTTCAACAAGATTCCTGAAGCTCAAAAAGTAAAATCAATGCCGCAGTTGGCTGGGCACAAATCATGAGCCACTGAAGCAGAAACAAACTTTATTTCTGAACTCCACCAGCACACTCCACACACGCTCCCTGGAAAAATGCCAAATGCCACGCCATGCGGCTCCTCCTGGGACACACTCCTCCAACAGCAAATTCCTCCTCCGGAATTCGCTCCTACAGCACTTCTCTAACCAATGGGAACTCTCCAGGAGTCACTCAAGGCAGACAGCAGGGGTCTAGTTTCCAATTGAATGCACATCTTAACATAATCATTATCATCTCAATGGCTTGTTGGTGTCATCTTTCAACCCAAAATGCCATGCATCATTCCTACTTGGCTATGGCTCTCAGCAAATCAAGACTCAATAAATAGGATGTAATCAAAATAAAAAGCTTCACAGCAAAGGAAACAATCAAGAATGTAAACAGGGAGCCTACAGAATGGGAGAAAATCTTTGCTCCCTGCACCTCAGATAGAGAATTAATCTCCAGTATATACAAAGAACTTTAAAAACTTAACAAAATAATAATAATAATAATAATAATAACAACAACAACAACAACAACAACAACAACAACAACAACCCAATCAATAAATGTGCAAAGGAACTTAACAGACACTTTACTGAATAATAAATATGGTAAAAAAATATAGGAAAAAATGTTCAACATCTCTAGTAATTAGAGAAATGCAAATTAGAACTACACTGAGATTCCACCTCATTCCAGTGAGAATGACAATTATCAACAGTACAAATAATGGGCTGGGGCTGGGGCTCAGTGGTAGAGTACTTGCTTAGCATATGTGAGGTACTGGGTTCAATCCTTAGCACCATATACAAATAAATAAAATAAAGGTATTGTGTCTATCTACAACTAAAAAAATATTTTTAAAAAGAGTACAAGTAACAACAAATGTTGGTGAGGATGTGGGGAAAAAGATACATTCATACATGGTTGGTGGGACTGCAAATATTTTCAGCCACTCTGGAAAGCAGTATGGAGATTCCTCAAAAAACTAGGAATTGAACCACCATTTGATCCAGCCATCCTGCTCCTCAACATATACCCAAAGGACTTAAAATCAGCATGCTATAGTTACGTGGCCACATTCATGTTTATAGCAGTTCAGTTCACAATAGCAAAGCTACCAGCTCAGGTGCCCAGGTGCTCTTGGACAGAAGAATGAATTTAAAAAATGTGGTATGTATACCCAATGAAATCTTACTCTGCCATAAAAAAATTATGGCATTTGCTGGTAAATGGATGAAATTGGAGGCTATCTTTTTAAGTGAAATAAGCTGATTCCCCCCAAATAGGCCGAATGTTCTCTCTCACATGGGGATGCTGACTTGCAGTAGGCATGAGGGAGGGAGGAGTAGAGGGTCCCTAGATTGGGACATGGAGGAATGAGGGGAAAGAAGGTTGGATGGAAATGTGAAAGACAGTAGAATGAACAGGACATAACTTTTCTATGTCATGTATGGATACACGACCTGTGTAACTCCACATCATGTACAACCACAAAAATGGGAACTTATACTCTCTCTCTATATTTTTATGTCAAAACATATTCTACTGTCATATATAAGTAAAAAGTGAAAGGATACTTGCAGAGTCCATACCAAGTCCAAAGACCACACCACACATGGGAATCTCATGTAAGAGACTTATTGTCAGTAGCACAAAGAGAACCTATGAGACTGTCCCTCCCAGGAGAGCAGCAGCTTGTGGGCACTCCCAGAGCAGCTTTATAGCCTAAAAGAGGAATTTCATAAGCTACTTAAGAGTTCATCATAAACTGGGGTGGGGTTGATTATCAATAGCACATGTTCTTATGGGAAGTTTAGCAGCATTGCCTCAGAATCAAAATTTTGGAGCCTCTAGCTAAAATGGCTTCCAATCTAAATTGGCGAATCTGATGCCAATATTAATCTAATGTCAATAAAAAGAACAAATAAAAAATGTTGATAATCATGTGAAATTTAATCTCCATTCCTCAGTTTAATGCAATTGTGTATTATATCCTTATTTTTCTGATCAATAATTATTTATATATGTATGTATATATTTAAGCTTAATGGTCATCCATAGTGGTTAGGTTCATCCTGACAAATTCATCATACATGCATGGGATCAATTTTAGTTCATGATTCCCTCTTTTCCTCTTCTTCTCCTCCCCTCTCCTTTTTCTTTCTCTATTCTACTAGACATCTTTTTGCTCATCTAGTAATGTATTTGGTTGGTTCTTTATGTGGTCTTATCCTTTCCTATTCCTTTTCTTTATTTTACTCCAACTTGCACATGAGAGAAAATAGTTGGCCTCTGAATCTTTTTTTTAAAGGAAGTTTTATTGCTTTGTTAGAAAAGGAGAATCATAGGGGACTCGTGTTCCAGAAGCTGTGAGGAGGTTCAAGGGGCTTTTAAAGAGGTGATTCAAATGCTACTTTTCACTATTCTGTCCAGCGTTGTAAATGACTTGTTAATTTGGGACACAGTAATTCCTGAGATCTTCTTGTGCCATTCCCAAAATCATTACTTCATTCCTGTGATGGGTGTGTGCTCAAGGACAGATAATTCTGCCTAAAATGGGGAAGACAAGTAATACTGTTTCCCCTGAAATTAGGGAGGGTGTGAAATTAGGGAGGAGCAGGGGAAGAAGAAGAGAAAGAAACATGTCCACTTTAAAAATAAGTCACATTTTCAGAGCAGAAAGTGATATATTCAAGCATAAAGTGGACCATTGTTATATTTCCCAATTGTCAATTTCTACAGAAAAATGGGCACCTCCAAGCTGCTTCTTGCTGAGACAGGGCAAAGTTTGAGGAAGTGATCTGAAGTTCTTGTTCTCTATCAGGTGAGGCATCAATACTTAAGGGTATTCAGCATCAGTGCTGTCCAGAAATCCACAATGGCAAATGGCAGGTGACTTTAAAAGGCATAAATAGACCAGAAATCATGCTAAGATAAAAAAGCATTACCTTTTTGTAGATAATTAGCACAAAAGCAACTGGTATTTCAGTCAGTTCTGAAAACCATGAACACAGTTACTCATAATCATCTAAATTCAATTTTATCTACAGAGGAGGTTAGGGAGATTTGTAGGTCTATGAGATCAGGCTCAAAATGACTCAGGACAAACTTGTGGCTCTAAAGTCCTTTGTGATGATCATTATTAAGCACTCTCACAAAAAAACCCCTCTTCCCTTAAAGTGTCCAACTTACTTACATTGTCTTTCCTTTAAATGTCCATGTAGACTGTACTTTGGCTTCTATCAGGTGTTTATGACCAAGTTGGTCAAAACTGACTTTGCTCCTATCTAAGTTAGGCATCATCTGGATTCCTCAGAGATCATTCTTGGGAATGTGTGCAAAGCCTCTTGGCTCTTTTTTTCTACCAGTGGTACCATCTCACATTGGTCTGGGTTCTTGCTGACTATATGTGGCTTTTCCTGGAAGTATCAGGGACATTTCTCTTTCCAATGATCTTTCTCTTTGAAGAACAAGTCCTGGTTATTTTTCTGTTCTCTGAGGTCCTCTTGATCCCCCTGACCAGCAGAATGGGTGACTTACCAGAGTTTCAGGGCCTTTAGAGGGTGTCCCATTATTTCTCTATGTCCTGGCAGACTTACAGAGCAAGGGCCAAAATAATGGTTGCTCTTCATTGTCCCTTTTACTTCCTTGCCTTTGGTTACCAAATTTTTGTTTTTAAACATCCAGCAGGCCAGTTTTATCAGTCTTAAAATGGGAGTAATGTGTTATATTTTAATATCTATAATTTTACACTTACTCCTTCATTTAGTTGGAGACAGTATTAATACTGCAGTCAGCTTAATATCCTATCTGTCCTACAGATGATGGCTTATTGTCTCTAATTAATTCAGATTGTTTTGTTAGAAGTATATTTCTTCAAACAATAATGGGCAGCAGTTATAAAGTTTTACAAGGAAAATACAAAATGAACACTAACGTATCTTTGATGTCTATTTAGCCTCTACAAGGACCTATATATTTATTAACTCAATTACATACAAGTTTTAATTTTTAAAACTTTTTATAAACCTAAATACCATTTACTATTTACCCAAACCTTTACTTAAGTTTTGTATTATATCTCATTTACTTTGAGATCACAGTAATCTTACTAGAAAAAAATTAGTCTTTTGAACACAAATTTAAATAAGCTTAATTCTAGCCTACTTTGGAACCATCCTAATGTAAGAAAAATAAAAAGGGAGACAGAAAAGATTCAGAGGCAGGAAAAGAAGTGGCAGAATGACAGAATGGCCATTAGATATTTATAATAACCTATAGATATTTATATCTATAGGTTATATATTGACATCATTAGTACATTGTTCATTTTATTACTAGGTAGGTTACAGACTTAGCAACATTATGCAGCTTATTCCTCAGTTATATACTACAGTTATAGTATGCAATGTTAGAAAATTTGTGAAGCTCTCAAAAAAGTCCATTGCATAAAGTTACTGTTATCTGGACAGATTTAGGTTCAATGAAACATTGTGTTTTTCTAACAAGATAGTTCTTATATTCCCAGGAGTTATGTGCCTGAGATGGAGGTCAAAAATGGTAAGACTCTTACCAGCCTATGTCGCTTTATGGGAGAGTTTAAGCCATTAACGTTTAGAGTTACTTTGATATATGGTTTGTACTTCCAGCCATGTTTGATTATTTATCTTTTTTTTTAAATTTAGTTTGTTTCTGCATGATTAGCTTTCCCCCTACCCTCTATCTTTACTGAGGCACTTCCCACTGATGGTTATTGTTTTTTATTTCTTCCTCGTGTAGTGTTTTGAGATAAGGACATTTTTTTTTAATGTTGGTGGTGGTGCTGGGGATTGAACCCAGAGCCTTGTACATGCAAGGCAAGCACTCTACCAACTGAGCTATATCCCCAGCCCCCTCGTGTAGTGTTTTGTTCAAGATGCTTTTCAATGCTGGTTTTCTTACTGCAAATTCTTTTAACTTTTGTTTACCATGAAAGGTTTTTATTTTTTTGTCATACCTGAAGCTTAATTTTGCTGGATACAGAATTCTTGGTTGGCATCCATTGTCTTTCATTTTTTGAAATACGTTGTTCCAGGATCTTCTTGATTTCATCGTCTGTGATGAAAAATCCGTTGTTAACCTTATTGCTTTACCCTTGAATGTAATCTGCCTCCTTTCTCTTGTAGCTTTTAATATTTTCTCTTTGTTCTGTCTAATGGATATCTTCATAACAATGTGTCTTGGTGTTGGTCTACTGTGATTTTGTATGCTCGGTGTCCTGTATACACCTACAATTTATATATCCGTTTCCTTTTTTATTTCTGGAAAGTTTTCTGTAATTATTTCATTCAGCAGGTTACTCATTCCCTTGGTTTGAACCTCTATACCTTCCTCTATCCCGATGACTCTTAAGTTTGTTTTTTTTATGTTAGACCATATCTCTTGGATGTTTTTCTCGTGATTTTTTACCAGCCTTTCTGAGTTGGCTAGACTCTTTTCAAGATGATGTATTTTGTCTTCATTATCTGACGTTCTTGCTCCACTCTGTTAGTGATACTCTCATTTGAGTTTTTAATTTGGTTGATAGTTTCCTTTATTTCTAGAATTATTGTTTGATTGTTTTTATATCTCTATCTCCTGATAAAGATGTTTAACTTTTTCTTTTATCTGTTTATGTAATTCGTTTTCAATGAGTTCTTTCACTGTTTGAATTTGCTGTCTCATGTCCTCTTTAAGGTTCCAGTCCATCTGTCTAAGGTATTCCTGGAGCTTTATTTGACCATTTTTCTGATGACTCTAAGTCCTCCTGAACATTTAGGCTGTCCTGCATTGTTTGTACTCCTTTGCTTCCTTGCTTTTTTATGCTGCTCATGTTACTTCTTGTTCTGTTTGAATGCTGAGTTACTGTTTACTCCTATAAATTTATTTGATGCTTGGGAGGAAAGGTATTAGAAGGGAAGCGAAGAAGTCACTAAAGAGAATGAGAGTAAGCAGGAAGAATTCAAGGAAGGGGGGGAATAAGAAAATTAAAAAGAAATGAAAAGACAAAAGAAAAAATAGAAAATAAAAAGAAAAAAAATTAAAAAAAATAATAAAAAAATAAAAATTTAAATTAAAAAAATTTAAAAAACCCAAATTAAAAAAAATTAATAAATGCAGTCTTAGAGTTTGATTAACTTCTCCTTTCAGTAGGTGGAGCTGTGCCCATTGGGCCAAGCTTTTCCTCTCAATATGCAGGAACCAATCACTGTGCAGTAGCTCCTCCTCCCAGACTGGGCGGGTCTCCAATCCTGCATGCTTAGGGCCTTCTCTTGTGTCTAGTCACTTCCCCACTTTTCCTCAAGCCAGGCCTTGCTCACCTGTGATGCTCACCAGAATACTAGCTACCAGGTGTGGTGCTCCTGGGAGCCCTGTTTTCATGAAGGACTGGGCACACTCTCCCTGCTTGCCCTTCCCTCAGACCCTAAGGTTGTGGAGCTTGGGGCTGAGAACCTTCAGCGAATTTTGCTAGCCCTCCGGTAGCCACGCCCCTGATAGCTGGTGCAAGAGACCTCAGTTGTCAGCACTGGTGGGAGTGGTAGCCGGGAGTTCCACACCGAGGGTCCCACACCACTCCTGATTCCCTCGGTCTGGCTATCTTGCTCATGGGAGAGCTTGGAGGGGCCCTTAAGGTTTTTCCTGCTGTGTGGAGAGGGAAGGCTAGGGGATTACACACCTGTCGCAGCTGGTTTCCATGAAGTTATCTCCTCTGCTGCATTCTGGTGATGTCAGTTCTCTGCCATGGTGGTATCCCATGCAAATGGTGACAGTTTGTTCCCTTTTCCGGGTGACCAATGCAACAGGTGGGTCCTGACTGTCTCTCCCAAGCCCTGTTTCAATCCTGTGGCCACTGCCTATGAAGGCTCGATTGGCATTAACCTCAGTAGGATCAGAAGGGCCGACCAGTTGTTTCAGCAGGATTGTTTAGTGCTGAGTCACAGCAGTTTGTCTGTGAGAAGCAGGCGAATGGAAGCTTGAATTTAGCCGATCTGGGCTCATTGTGTGTTCTGAGAGGCCCAGACTGTTCGCCCCAGATTCACGTCAGCTCAGCATTGTCTAGTGATCCTGAGCAAACAGCATTTAGACAGTTTATGACTCACTATGCCCAAGCAGCTGAAAAGGTCAGAGACTTGATCTCTGCGTGCCCGCTGCCATGTTGGATCCTCCTGAACTTTGACTTATTTTGGGTGCACAATATATATTACTGCAAAAATATTTTTTATAGTGATAATTATTGACTAGGAAAATCCCCCCTGGCAAAATAACCCAGAAATATGTTACTTTTTGTTGGATTAACTGAGTTTTTAAAAATATTTATTTTCCTTAATTGTCCAAAATAGTTAAAGTTTCTTCTACATGATCTTTTGCAGTCCCATAGGATGGGGAGCATGTTAAAATATCATCTACATATTGTAACACTGTTTGATCTTGTAAATTAAGATCTCTTAAATCCTTATCTAATGCTTGCCCAAACTAGTGGGGGCTGTCTCTGAATTTGTGAGTCAGTACTGTCCAAGTTACTTGTTGGGTCTCCCCTTCTGGTTCTCTCTATTCAAATGTAAACAGATATTAAGAGTCAGGATGTACTTGGATGTAAAAATTGCATGTTTTAAATCAAGTACTGAGAACAAGTTTGTGTCTGGGGGATTCCACCTAAAGAGAATTTAGGGTTTAAGAGTTATTGGGTAGATAGGAATGACTGCTTCATTAACTATACTTAAGTGTTGAACCAGAGGATAGTCTTGATTATTTCTCTCAATAGCTAGAGTTGGGGTGTTACAAGGCACCCAGAGTCCATAATTTAAAAATGTAGTAATTAAAGACTAATTGGCAGCATGAGGCTAGGGTTTTCAAGATGTTGTCTCATGTTATGCTATGGAAATTGTTCATCAAGAGAAAAAGCACCACTCAGAGGGTGGTGGAAGTTAGGTTTATTTACACCAGAGACCCAGATGAGTTATTGCTATGTACTCTAGGCAACAAACTGTGGTAACACAGGACTTTTATAGATAGTTTAACATCATTTCATAGATATTGTACCATTGATAGATTTGAATTTTTGGCCTATATGAGTAAGGACCATGAGTAGAAATTCTTGCAGCAAGCCTGTTTACTAAAGCAGAGCGAGAGGTTCAAAGCAGGGCCAGCACTTTCAAGTGATAAGGGAAGTGGCACCTTTCCCAGGCAGCTGATTTTCAAGATAACTGCAAGCAAACATTTCTAAATTCTGTAATTTCAACTTAGCATAGAAATATTACAATTTTAATCAGTGTTTAAACTATACTCTTACAAAGATCACAGCAATGAAGTAATATTTCCCTCTTTAGTTAGAGAAACTAACTAGAAAGTGTTGGGCCTTGGCTTTTTCATTAATTCCTGTTAATCTGACAAAATCTTGTAGATAATTTAGGAGAGAAAGAAATAATAGCAGAATAAATCACAACTGTATCAAGTAAGAATGACATGGGTTTACCTGAAATATCCAGTATTACCCTTGGTACCATCTATGAATTGTGTTGGAAGTGCCATTGGCCAATGGAGTCTGAAGGCTTTCTCATTTTTTAGCCACCAGGATATCAGCAGTGTCAGTTGCTCCGAAATCCCTTTGGTTCTCAGGGCAATCATGTTATCAGTGTCCTCATCACTCATGCTGTGGCTATTGCCTGAGAGGGAAGACCTTCTTGGGCACTTATACTTCCAGTGCTTAGGTTTTTGCAGAAGTAGCATTTCCTGGGTGAAGACACTTTTTGAGTGTATCAAAAATGGGATGTGACTAGTTCTGCCATCAAAAGATGTACTTCAAATTCTATTACTTCATTATTTCTTCTCTGGGCCATTAGTTCCCTCTTCTGTTCTTAGTTATATTGCATGAACATGGCTATTTTTAGTAGTTCATCAATGGAAGTCCCAGGACCCAAGGCTAACCACTGTAGTTTTTTCCCTAATATCTGGGTTGATTAAATGATAAGCTTGACTTTTTAATTGTGCTTCTAGAGAATCTGGACTTATAGAAGTGTATTTAATGAGTATCAGCTTAAGGTGTTACATAAAGAAAGGAGGACTTTTTTATTGTCCTGCTCTATCATTATTAATATTGCATAGTTTAAAGACTTTATTCTGCTTACTATCAGTCCTTAATTTAAGTAGAGTAGATAGTAGTTCTGTTTTTTCTATCTTATTCCTCATGATATTTCATTTAGGTTCTGCAGTAGAAACTGCAGTAATTCCTATAGGGTAAACCTGACCCACAAGATGCAGTTGAACTCTAAAAGCTTGGGGTAATCCTATTACTTTCTATCACTCTGTGGTGGCTTATAGCCTGTCCCAAAAGTATTAATTATATCCTTCCAAGTTAGGTCCAAAGCTTAGATGAATTGTTGAAAGTTCTTAGTATATTGGTCTGGATCATGTATAAATGTTCCTAGATCCAGTATGTACTGTTTTAGATACTTAACTGAAAATAGGACTTGTACCCCTGTAATGCCAAAGTATCCAGCTCCTTCTTGTGTTATGGGAATCACTCTCAGCAAGAGCCCAAGCACCACTCCAAGTTCTCCAAGGCTTGGAGAATCCAGATTTATTTACACTAGTGAACCAAGATGAGCTAATGCACTGAAGTTCTGGATCTAAACTGTGGTTACAGGAGTTCTTTCTAGGAATGTAGACATCACTTCTTAACCATTACAGCATTGGTAGGTTTGAAATATTAGCCAATGTGATCAAAGACCATACACAAGGAATTTACAATAAGTAGGTCACAGGTGCGGTAAAAATACTTGTGAGTGCTATCATAGGCAGCAGCAACTCAAGATAACTTGATTTTGCTTCCTAAGAGGTATAGTTCTAAGAACAATCCTACAAGGTTATAATTTAGACATCAGTTAATTGGCCTAGCAAGTAAGTGATGTAGTTGCATTTCTGGAGTGTTCAGAAAAGTTACACAGAATAGGAAAATTCATTCTTTCCCCAGAGAATGGTTTCTCATTATAATGTTCTTATAGTTTTATTTAATAATCAGGTCTGAAATTCTTGTCACATTCCTCCATTTAGAGGCATGACTATTTTTATATAAGGCATCAATGTTAGAGATTTATCTTACATGGGGTTGAATGTTCAGGGTCTTACATTCCCACTGCATCACACGTAGATCCAGAGGTCAAGACCATCTGTAATTTTATCACTTTAAGATGTGACATGAACAATCTGATTAACCTCATGTTTCCACCATTTTTATCCATTTGTCCACTAACATTTTCCCCTCAATGACCGGAGACTCTGAGTCCCAAAAGGAATAGGGGTGATAAAGTTCAATCAATAGCTACTTTCTGCTGGTTAGTGATGTAGATCTATAGGGTAGGTATTCCAATCCTTGTTATCTGTCAGTGAAATGTTTCATATTATTTGTAAGGTCTATCCAGGGGGGTATGGTAATTATCTGGTTTGATACAAACAGATAAGAAAGCTATCTGGGAGGTGAATACCCTATGAACAAAACAAGAAGACATAAGTGTGGGAGGCCATCCTTGCATGTGATTTGAGTTACCTCCCTGGATGGGTGAGAGGCACTTAGACACAGCTGGGTCAGAGCTCTTCCCCACCCTTTTCCAGGTCCGAGGGCTTGTCTGTGCAGAGGCGTGCCTGGCCACTGTCCCGAAGACCCAACCATCGCCCCTGACCTTGGGATGCTGCCCCCCTTAATCTTTATTGGATGGGATTTTCCCTGGAATTTTTTGTTTCCCAATAAAAGCCTACTCCCTGGCATGTTCTCTCTCTTTCGCTAGTCTCTTCAGTAAACCTTGCCACCGTATTAGGTGGCTGGAGGTGAGAGCTAGGAGAAGCCATCCTAGAGCTGATATTAAAGATAATAAGAGTCTTGTCTCTTTAATTTAAAACTCTCTAGCATTTACTCATGAATTGAACCTTCTTTCATGAAGCCAGCACTGGTCGCATGGCAGACATAGGTCACGTGGCAGACAGAAGTATTGAACAAAGATTGATACAACAACAGGCATGGCAACATCAAAATACACAGATGATATGATAATGACTATAGATATAAGCAATTTGTTCTACCAGGAAGTGTCAGACAACATGAGCTAAAAAGTTGATCCCAGGACATAGTATCTATTTGAAAATGTAAATCTTACAGGATTTTAATTATATTGTCAGAGTGGTCAGAAATATAAAGACAATATTCAGTCTGGTTAATGGCACAAGTGCCACTCTGAGCTGAAGTGTGAATATGCAAAGCCATCTAGTTTTGTAATATAATTTTGTTTTTATGAGTGTCCCCTCTGTGTTAAAAAATCTAAGAATCCTTCTTTAATATTCTTTAGTCTTACTTACTCCTTGTGGGGCTGACACAAATATACATCTTAATTTCCATTTAAAAAGTTGTTTTTCTTTTTAAATATCTATGTAGGACTCTACTTAAGCTATACTCTCCTGTCAGGTGTTTAAGACCAAGTTGGTCAAAACTGACCTTGTTTTTACATCTTTTTTTAATATTTATTTTTTTAGGTGTAGAAAGACACAATAAAATGCCTTTTATTTTTATGTGGTGCTGAGGATTGAACCCGGGTCCCACCCATGCTAGGTGAGTGCTCTACCACTGAGCCACAATCTCAGCCCTTGTTTTTATATCTTGATAAGATTCAGCTGAGTTTTCTTTGAACAAAGTTTTCTGAGAATTTTGAAGAAGCTTCTTGGCCGCTTTAGCTTTCTCCCACCAGTTGTACCATCTGTCAGGATGGGTCAGGTCTTGCCAACCATATGTGGCTTCCCTGGGAAGCATTAGAGACCTGTGTATTTCTAATGACCCTCTTTTTTGCAAAATGTGCACTGATTGGGTTTCTGTTCTCTAGAATCTCATTTATACCCCTGATTGGGAGATCATGTGGCCCAGAATTGCAAACCCCTTAGAGAAGTCCCTTTATTCCCTGAATTCAAGCTGACCTCAAAAAGAAAAAGCCAAATATTTTTATTTTTCTCTTGTCCCTTTTACTTTTTAAAATTTTAGTATCTATGTTTTGGTTTTAAACCTCTAGCATATCAGTTTCACCAGTCATAAAGTAGGAGCACTGGGTTTCAGTTATTTACCCTTTCCACTTGTTGGGTCAGTATTAGTAATGGAAATCCGCTTTACATCCTGTCTATACTATAGGTGATGGCTTATTAAATTAATTTAGGTTTGTTATATTAGAAGGTGTACTTCTGCAGGGCACTACAAGATAATAGTTACCAAGTTTACAAGAAAAATGCCACCTGAATTAACAAAAATAAAATTATATCAAATTTATATAGTATCTGTGAACCAAGGAAAATAATTTTTATAAGCTTAAACATTTACTTAGTTATGTATTATATTCCTTATTTGAGATCACAGTGATCTTTACAACAAAAATCAATCTTTTGAACCCATCTATAAATCAGTTTAAGGCTATCCTATTTTGGAGCCATTTTAACATGGAGGAAGTTGAGAGGCAGAGCCATATCTCAGGTGAGGTGAGGCTCTTCAAAAATAACAATACAACATTGCATCTGAAACAAAAAAGAAACAAAACCTAAGAAAGCTTTTAAATTTCTTTCTCTGGAAAAAATGGCAAAATGTTTTCATGTTTTACAATGTCACCTTTAAACAGATCACAGTATCCTTATTGTGACTTAAATCCTTGTACATGGATATGAACTTTAAAGCGTATTTTGACTTCTGTTTTTAATTCAATGTTAAATTTGCATACATATCACAATATGTCATACATAGGATTTATCAATGCATCCAAGTACTTAGAAACTGTATATATATATATATATATATATATACTTTTTTTTTTAGTTGTAGTTGGACACCATACCTTTATTTTATTTTTATGTGGTGCTGAGGATCAAACCCAGTGCCCTGCACATGCCAGGCAGGCACTCTACCACTCAGCCAAAACCCTAGCCAAGAAACTGTATATTAATAGGACTCACAATTTACTCTTCTTTGTGTCAGATCCTGTATAGCTATAAATGTTTTCATATATATTGTCAAAAAACCATTTGTATGAATATTTTTATTACCTCATATTAATATTAATTCTCTAGCCTAACCGCAGCTCAGTATAAAAATTGATATTATCCTTTCCATATCTCTATATCTAAACCTAATGTTATTTAAATCCATATATATGTATATGAATTTTAAAGTGTATTTGACTGAAGTTTTCAATTTTCAATATTAAATTTTCATACATATCACAATATAATATATATATTTCATTCATGAACCCCCATATTTACAAATATATACTCACAATTTACTCTTCCCTCTGTCAGATCCTATATATTTATATGTTTTCACACATATTGTCACAAGTACATTATGATAAATATTTATATTTCCACATATTATTCTTAATTCTCTAATCCTAATTTTACCTCAGTACAAAACTGGATATTACTCTTTCATTACTTCTATTTCTAATAGTGACTTAAGTCCCTGTACATGATTATGAATTTTATGGTGTTTTTTTGACATTTATTTTCTATTTAAAAATTTGGATAAATATCACAATATATAGGATTCATCCAGGTATCCCCATATTTACAAAATATATATATTAATAGGACTCACACTTTTCTCTTCCCTGTGTCAATCTTGTAAGTTTCTATGTTTTCATACATATTATCACAATTACATATTTATGAATGTTCATATTTTTCATATTAATCTTACATCTCTAACCCTAGATTTAGCACAGTACAAATTTGATATTATCCTTTCCATACCTTTATATCTAAACATAAAGTGACTTAAACCCATTTACACTTATATAAATTTTAACATGCAATTTGATATCTGTATTCAATTTTCAATGTTAAATTTGCATATATATCACCATATATCATCAATAGGATTAATTCAGGAATCCTAATATTTACAAAGTATATATTCTAGGACCCAGAGTTTACTCTTCTCTGTGACTGGTTCTGTATATTTATATATAATTTAACTATTGTAAAAAATACATTCTTATGAATATTCATATTTTCACATATGAATCTTTTTAAAATTAGCTACACATGACATTACAATGATCTTGGCAATTCATACATTTGAATCAATTGGGGTATAATTTCTCATTTTTCTGATTGTACAGATTGCAGAATCACACTAGTCATAGAGTCACCAATATACATACAGCAATCATAATGTGTATTCTATTCTCTGCCCTTCCTATCCCCCCTACTCTTCCCCTCCTCTCCAAACCTTTCTCTCTATCCAATCTAATGTGACACACTTTTTTTTTCTTTTTCTCTTTACAACACCATACATGTATTCTGTATGATGATGAGGGTCTCCTTCCATCTTCCATGCAACTCCACTTCTCCCTCCTTTTCCCTCCCACCTCTCTTCCTTATTTAGTGGTAATCTTCTTCTCATGCTCTTCCTCTCTATCCCATTTTGAGACATCCCCCTTATATCAGAGAAGACATTTGGCATATGTTTTTTAGGGATTGGCTAACTTCACTTAACATAATCTGCTCTAATGCCATCCATTTCCCTGCAAATGCCATGATCTTGTTATTTTTAGTGCTGAGGAATATTCCATTGTGTATAAATGCCAGATTTTTAAAATCCATTCACCTATTGAAGGGCATCTGGGTTGGTTTCACAGTCTAGATATTGTGAATTGTGCTGCTATAAACATTGATGTGGCTGTGTTCCTGTAGTATGCTCTTTTTAGGTCTTTTGGGTATAGGCCAAGAAGGGGAATAGCTGGGTCAAATGGTGGTTCCATTCCCAGATTTCCAAGGAATCTCCATACTGCTTTCCAAATTGGCCACACCAATTTGCAGTCCCACCAGAAATGTATGAGTGTACCTTTTTCCCTGCATCCTTGCCGGCATTTATTGTTTGACTTCATAATGGCTGCCATTCTTATTGGAGTGAGATGGTATCTTAGAGTAGTTTTAATTTGCATTTCTCTGACTGCTAGAGATGGTGAGCATTTTTTTTATGTATTTGTTGATTGATTGTATGTCCTCCTCTGAGAAGTGCCTGTTCAGGTCCTTGGCCAATTTGTTGATTGGGTTATTTGTTTTCTTATTGTTTAATTTTTTTGTTCTTTGTATACTCTGGATATTAGGGCTCTATCTGAAGTATGAAGAGTAAAAATTTGTCCCCATGATGTAGGCTCCCTATTTACCTCTCTTATTGTTTCTCTTGCTGAGAAAAAAACTTTTTTAGTTTGAGTAAATCCCATTTGTTGATTCTTGTGTTTAACTCTTGTGCTATGGGTGTCCTGAGCTGTCTCTGTTCTTTTCAAGTTGAAATACTTTGTCTTCATTGTCTGATGTTCTCTTCTAAGTGTTCTACTCTGCTGGTAGTACTCTCATTTGAGTTTTTAATTTGGTTTATTGCTTCCTGCATTTCTTGGATTTCTGTTTGATTTTTTTTATAACCTCTATCTCCCTGTAGAGTTGATTTTTTGCTTCTTGGATTTGTTTATGTAATTCATTGTCAAAGTGATCTTTCATTGTCTGATTTTGCTGTCTAATGTCTTCCTTGAGACTTCAGATCATCTGAAGCACGTGTATCCTGAATTCTTTATCTGACATTCCATCTGCTGCAGATATTACCTCTTCTAAAGTTGAGTTGACCTGCATTGCTTGTGGTCCTTTCTTTCCTTGTCTTTTCATACTGCTCACGTTTCTTTCTGCTTTGTGAAACTGTTGTGTTATTGATTTCCCCCCTATATATTTATATTGCTCTTGTATAGTTGCAAAGTCTCCCTTTTTTGGAGAAAGACAATGTTAACAGTTCCCAATATCAATAGTACATCATCTAAGCACACGTTTTCCTTATTTCTACGTTTATAGCTAGACTCTATGTCTCCAAATGTTGGTTTCAATTATCATTTACAAATATAGTCATTAGTTTCATGAAAGGCATACCGTTTCTGAGAGCTTGAAGAAAATTGAATTTCAGGTGTAGGATGTTATGTTTAGAGGGAAAGGAGTGAGGGTATGGGCTTAATCTAACTTAGTAGCTTTGGAAAGCTCTAACCAATAGATGGGTAATTTATGAAAGAATGTATAGATTCAAATTCCTATCTGTATTTATAAGATTCCCCTACTTATAAATAGTAAAATTTAGGGGGTTGCAAGTGGGATAGAGGGAGTAAGAAGGAGAGAAACAAATAACAAGAAAATAAAGAGAAAAAAGAGAGTGGGAAAAAGAAAATAAGAGAAAAAAGAGAAGAAATAAAAAGGGGGAGAGAGAGGTGGGGCATATGCAATTCCTCTATATTATATTATTCTGGTGGTTCAGTTGTTAAAGACCTTTTTCATGCACAATTCTTGGTTTCACATATGTTGAGGTTGCGAGGACCAGAGGGGAAAGGGTAGAGGAGACTGGATGAATGGATGAAAAGAGAGAGAGAAGAGAAAAAAAGAAAGAAAATAAAATGTCTCTCAGAACTCTGTTTTCTTTTCTTCCAGATGGTGGCGTTGTCTATTCCTAGCTTGAGTCTCTGGGTTCAGGGTGGTGGTGGTAGTCAGCGTGAGAGGACTTGAGCTTCCACCTGTGGCTTCTCTACTCTTATTCTCTGAGATGTAAACCAGGTGCCTGATCTGCTGCAGAACCAGCTGGTAGCCACGCCCACCGGTTGGTGGGTTTTAAGGGTTGGAGGGGCTGGGCCCCTCCTCCAGTTGGGGTGGTATGTCTACCACGCAGGCGGGCTGCTTGGCCCCTTCTCTGGGCCATGTGGCCTACTGTGCAGGCAGCGGCTGGGCCCCTCCTCCAGTTCGAGTGGTCTGTCTACCCCTCTCCGGGCTGCGTGGTCTGCCTACCATCTCTGAATATTAATCTTAATTCTCTAATATTTCATATTATGCTTTTCATATTTTATATAAGCCTAATGTGACTTTATACATGTACAAAAATGTAAACTTCAAATTAATTTGACAATTATTTTCTATTTTCAACATTAAATTTTAATGCCTATCAAAATATACCATATATATTTTTCATCCATTCCTCACTGAATTTACAAAATACATATTGATAGGACTCATAATTTACTCTTCCCTCTTTTATATTCTGTATGTTTTTATATGTTTTCATGCATAATTCCATAGTATATTCTTATGAATATTAATATTTTCATATTAATATTATTTCCCTAACTATAATCGTAGCTCAGTACAAAATTTTATACTACCCTTACAATACCTCAGTACATAAAACTAATGTGAGTTATATTTATATACACAAATATGAGTTGTAAAGTATTTCATCTTTATTTTCTATTTGCAATGTTACATTTATATACATATCTCAATATATCTCATAAAAGATTTATTCAAGTTTCCCCTATATACAAAATGTGTATTCAAAGGTGTTATATTTTACTTTTCCCTGTGCCTGATTCTGTATATTGATTTTTTTACATATTTTCACAAGCAAATTCTCATGATTATTCATATTTCCTCATATGAATGTTAATTCTATAACCCTAACCTTAGTTCAGTACAATATTTAATATTACCCTTTCCATACCTTTATATCCAAACCCGATGTGCCTTAATGAAGTGTTCACAAATATTAATTCTAAAGTGTGTTTTGACTTCTGGTTTAAATGTTATGTTTGCCTACCTACCAAATATATCATATATAGGATTCATTCATGCCTTCCCATATTTTCAATATATATATATATTTATAGGACTCACACTTTATATTTTTGGTGTCAGATCCTGCATAGTAATATAGATTTGCAGGCATAATTTTACAAGTACATTCTTGTAGATATTCACATTCCCCCATATTAATCTTACTTCTCTAATCCTGACCCTAGTTCAGTATAATATTTTATATTACACTTTCCTTACATTTTTATATAAATGTAGGGAAATGTGAATTCTATACATGTACAAAAATATAACCTTTAAATTATTTTTACATTGATTTTCTATTTTCAGTGATGAACTTGCCTACATACCACATTATACCACATATGAGATTTATCCATGTGTTCCCAAACACAGTGAAACTCATGAAACTCACACTGTGCTCTTCCTTGTGTCAGATCCTATATATTTATATATTTTTACACATATTTTCACTAGCAAATTGTTATGTATAATTTCTTTTTTCATATGAATATTAATTTTTTGAATCCTAACCCTAGCTCAGTATAAATTTGATATTATCTATTCCATACCTCTACATCTCAACCTACTGTGACATAAATCTATGCACATGAATATGAATTTTAAAGTATATTTTGACTTCTATTTTCAGTTTTCAAGCTTAAATTGCATACATATCACAGTATATTATATATAGGATTCATCCATGCACTCCCATATTTATGACATATATATTCACAAGATTCATAATTTAATCTTCTTGTTTCAGATCTTGTATTATTACATATGTTTTCACATATATTTTCACACATACTTTCTTAGGAATATTTATCTTTCCCCATTTTAACCTCAATTATCAAACCCTAACCCTAACTCAGTACAAAATTTATATTACCCTTTTCACATTATTATATGCAAACCTGATGTGATTTAAATCCACATACACAAATACAAAATTTAAATTGTTTAGAATTCTCTTTTCAATTTTCAATGTTATGTTTGCATACATAGCAACATATATCATATATAGGATTTATTCATACATTCTCATAATTTCAATATATGTATTTATAGGACTCACACTTTACATTTTCCGGTGTCAGATTTTCTATATTTATATAGGCTTTCATGCAAAATTTCACAAGTTTTTCTTGTGAATATTCACATTTTCCTATATTAATCTTAATTCTCTAATCCAAACCTTAGTTCAGTATAATATTAATATTATGCTTTCCATACATATTTATATAAACCTAGTGTGACTTTTATATATATACAAAAATATGAACTTTAAATTATTTTGACATTTATTTTCTATTTTTAATTTTAAATATCAATGCATTTCAAAATATATTACATATAAATTTTGTCCTGCTTCACCAATTTTACAAAAGATTTATTCATAGGATTCACAATTTACTCTTCACTCTTTCAGATTCTGTGTTTGTATATGTTTTCACACATAATTTTTAGAACACTCTTATGAATATTCATATTTTCCATATTAATCTTATTTCTCTAACCCTAGCTCAGTACAAAATTTGATATTTCCCTTACCATACCTCTGTATATATAAAACTAATGTGAGTTATATTTATATACACAAATATAAATTTCAAAGTGTACTTAATATATATTTTCTATTTTTAATGTTAAATTTATATACATATCACTATATATCACAGATAAGATTCATTCATATTTTCTATACACAAAATATGTATTCAAAGGAGTCACATTTTACTCTTCCCTGTGCCTGATCCTGCATATTGATATTTTATGCATATTTTTACTAGCACATTCTTATGAATATTTATATTTCCCCATATTAATCTTAATTCTATAACTGTCACCTTAGCTCAGTACAAAATTTGATATTACCCATTCAATACATTTGTATATAAACCTAATGTGACTAAAATCCACATACACAAATAGAAAATTTAAAGTATATTTTGAATTCTGTTTTCAATTTTCCGTGTTAATTTTGCAAACATTTCACAATATTTCATATATGAGTCATCAATGCATTCCCATATTTACAAAATATATATCTATAGGACTCACATTATACTCTTTCCTGTGTCAGATGCTGTATATATAACATTCTTTTGTATATTAATATTTCCCATATTAATTTTAATTCTGTAACCCTATCTTTAGATCAGTACAAAATTTGATATTACCTTACCATACCCCTATAAATAAATCTAATGAGTTATATCCTTATACACATATATGAATTTTAAATTGTATTTAAAATTTATTTTCTATTTTCAGTGTTAAATTTACATACATACCACAATATATCACATATATAAGAGTATATAAGTGTATTTTGACATTTGCTTTCAAGTTCAATATTAAATTTACATACATATTACAATATTACAAATATAGAATTCATCCATGGATCTCTATATTTACAAAATATACATTTATAGAATGTATACATTTACACTTTACTTTTTGTGTCAGATTCTGTTTATAAATAAATGTTTATATATGTTTTACACATATTTTCACAAGTACATTCTTATGAATATTCATATTTCTCCATATTACTCTTAATTCTCTAAACCTAACCCTAGATCAGAGAAAAATTCGATATTATATATAAATATAATGTAATTTATATCCATATATATTAATATAAATTTTAAAGTATATTTTGACATTTATTTTCTATTTTCAATATAAAAAGATTCACTAAGTAATTTCACTGAAACTTTGGTGAATGGATTTGCTTAACATTTCCTTTCTCCCTCTAAAGTTTCCAGATCCTACGCAAAGGGTTCTCTTGATAGTACATTTTAAACATTTTTCATGTACTGTACTGTTAAGGGCTAAAGTGTGTTTTGAATATATTTACTGAGAATAGTTTTCAAGCTCAGAACCGAAGCAGTTTGTTCTAGCAGCTTCAACTTTCATGAGTTAAATCTGTTTTCAAAAAGAACACTCTGTGTTGTGTGTGATTGAAGTAGAATTTAGCAGAACTCTTCTCAGCACTGGCAGATTAATTTTCAGTTTTAAGTGTCTTTTCCTTTGCTAATTCTTTGGAAGCAGGCAAATGCAATTGAATTAAGTTTTCTAGAAAAGTTTAACTAAAAGATTTCAATGGAAATTTGATGAATGGATCTACTTAACATTTCATCCACCCCCAAAATTTTGATAATTCTACTCATAAATTTTTTCTTTTTTGCTACCACCCTTTAAATATTGTACTGCACTGTGCTATAAAAAGGCTGAACTGCACTTTGAATGTGCTGCCTGAGAAGAGCTTGCAAGTGCAGAACAGAAACAATTTGTGCTAGCTGATTCAACTTGCATGAATTTACTGGGTTCTCAAGGAGAACACTCTGTTTTGTTTGTTGTTGAATTAGCATTTGGCAAAATTCTTCCTGGCAAGGGCAGATTCAGTTTCAGTTTCAATCCTCTGCAATTGCTAAATGTCCATTCCCAGGAAGCAGGAAAATGCAATTGAAGGGATAGTATCATGGAAAAGTTGGACAAAAGAATTTCAATAAACCTTTAATGAATGCATCCTCTTAACATTCCCTCTTCTCCCCTAAAGGTTTGGTGTTCCAATTCACAAAAGTTCCCTTTCTAGCCCATTTTAAATATTGTGCCTACACTGTGCTCTGAAAGAGCTGAACTGCTCTTGGATTGAGCTGGCTGAGAAAAGCTTGCAAGAGCAAAGCAGAAGCAGTGTGTGCTAGTAGATTCAACTTGCATGAATACACTGTTTTCTCAAAAAGGCACTCTGATTTGTTTGTGGTTGAAGTGGCAACTGCCATTGCTTGGAAGAGTTCAGCAGAACTCTTCCAAGCAATGGCAGATTAACTTTCACAGCAAGGTGCATGCACAATATTAGAGGGTGAAAGAAGACAAACCTTGTGAGTAAACATTGGAAGTAGAGAGGCAATGTTAAGGGAATCCATTGATCAAAGTTTCATTGAAATCTTTTGCTCAATCTTTTTTATAAACTCACTTGATTTGTATTTGCCCACTTTCAAAGAATGGCCTTTTATCAATGGCACAGATACTTAAAATTGAAAGTTTATCTGCCTGTGAAGTGAATGTTTCTATTGAAAACTACCTCAACCACAAGTAAGCCAAAGTGTTCTCCTTGAAAACACAGTGAATTTATGCAGGGAAAGAACTCAAGGCATACCTAACTCAGATGGAAAGGAATATTAGAGAAGACATGAAACAGCAAGTCCAAGCAATAAAAGTATATTTTGAAAATGAATTAAACAAACAAATTAAAATGGAAAAGAATAAGCTTTACCAGGAGATAGAGATCTTAAAAAAATTAAACAGTAATCCTAGAAATGCAGGAAACTATAAACCAAATTAAAAATTCAAACGAGAATATTACAAATAGACTAGATCAAGTAGAAGTCAGAACATCAGATAATGAAGAAAAAGTTTATCAACTTGAAAAGAATATAGTCAACACAGAAAAGATGCTTAAATCCCACGAGCAATCTATTCAAGAGATATGGGATGTCATAAAAAAACCAAATTTGAGAGTCATCGGGATAGATGACCAAACCAAAGGAATGGATAACATATTAAATGAAATAATTCTAGAAAACTTCCCAGATATGAAAGATGGAATGGATTGCCAAATCCTGGAAGCCTACAGGACCCCAAAATTCAAAACCATAATAGACCAACTCCAAGACATATAATTATGAAGACAGCCAACATACAGAACAAGGAGAGAATATTAAGAGCTATGAGAGAAAGGAGGCTGATTACATTCAGGGGTAAACCAATTAGGTTAACGACTGATTTTTCACCACAGACTTTGAAAGCCAGAAGATCCTGGAACAATGTATTTCAAACTCTGAAAAATAATGGATTCCAACCAAAAATACTGTATCCAGCAAAATTAAGCTTCAGATTTGACAATGAAATTAAAACCTTTCATGATAAACAAAAACTAAAAGAATTTGCAGCCAGAAAACCAGCACTACAAAGCATTTTGAGAAAAATACTACAAGAAGAGGAATTGAAAAATAGTGCCCAAAACTAACAGCAGGAGGTATCTCAGTAAAGGGGGAGAAAAATAACCAAAAAGTAAAAACTAGCCAAACTAAAATAAATAAATAAATAAATAAATAAATAAATAAATAAACATGACTGGAAGTACAAATCATATTTCAATTGTAACATTAAATGTTAATGGCCTAAATTCACCAATCAAGAGACATAAGCTAGTAACCTGGATCAAAAAAATGAATCCAACAATATGCTGCCTTCAGGAGACTCATATGATAGAAAAAGACATACACAGGCTGAAGGTGAAAGGTTGGGAAAAATCATACCACTCACATGGCCCTCGGAAGCAAGCAGGAGTGGCCATTCTCATATCGAATAAAATCAACTTCAAACCTAAGTTAATCAAAAGGGATAAGGAAGGACACTATATACTGTTAAAAGGAACCATCCACCAACAAGACATAACAATTATCAATACGTATGCACCAAACAATGGTGCGGCAACGTTCATGAAACAAACTCTCCTCAAGTTCAAGAGTCAAATAGACCACAACACAATAATTATGGGTGACTTCAACACACCGCTCTCGCCATTAGACAGATCATCCAGAAAAACGCTGAATAAAGAAACTATAGAACTGAATGACACAATAAATAACCTAGATTTAACCGACATATATAGAATATACCAACCATCATCAAGTGGATACACGTTCTTCTCAGCAGCACATGGATTTTACTCAAAGATAGATCATATATTATGCCATAGGGCAACTCTTAGTAAATATAAAGGCATGGAGATAATACCATGCACCATATCTGATCATAATGAAATGAAACTGGAAATCAATGATAAAAGAAGGAAGGAAAAATTCTGCATCACATGGAAAATAAACAATATGTTACTGAATGATCAATGGGTTACAGAAGACATAAAGGAGGAAATCAAAAAATTTTTAGAGATAAACGACAATACAGACACAACATACCAGAATCTATGGGACACAATGAAAGCAGTTTTAAGAGGGAAATTCATTTCCTGGAATTCATTCCTCAAAAAAAGAAAAAACCAACAAATAAATGAACTCACACTACATCTCAAAACCCTAGAAAAGGAAGAGCAAAACAACAGCAAATATAACAGAAGACAAGAAATAATTAAAATCAGAGAGGAAATCAACTAAATTGAAAAAAAAAACATTGAAAAAACAGATAAAACTAAAAGTTGGTTCCTTGAAAAAATAAATAAGATCCACAGGCCCTTAGTTATGCTAACGAAGAGAAGAAGAGAGAAAGCTCAAATTACTAACATATAGGATGAAAAAGGCAATATCACAACAGACACAACAGAAATACAGAAGATAATTAGAAAGTATTTTGAAACCCCTATATTCTAATAAAATAGAAGACAGTGAAAATATCGATAAATTTCTTAAGTCATATGAGCTGCCCAGATTGAGTCAGGAAGATACACACAATTTAAACAGACCAATAACAAAAGAAGAAATTGAAGAAGCCATCAAAAGACCACCAAAGAAGAAAAGCCATGGACTGGATGGGTATACAGCGGAGTTTTACAAAACCTTCAAAGAAGAATTAATACTAATACTTTTCAAGCTATTTCAAGAAATAGAAAAAGAAGGAGCTCTTCTAAACTCATTCTATGAGGCCAACATCACCCTGATCCCGAAACCAGACAAAGACACTTCAAAGAAAGAAAACTACAGACCAGTATCTCTAATGAACATAGATGCAAAAATTCTCAATAAAATCCTGGCGAATCAAATACAAAAGCATATAAAAAAATTGTGCACCATGATCAAGTAGGATTCATCCCTGGAATGCAAGGCTGGTTCAATATATGGAAATCAATAAATGTTATTCACCACATCAATAGACTCAAAGATAAGAACCATATGATCATCTCGATAGATGCAGAAAAAGCATTTGACAAAGTACAGCATCCCTTTATGTTCAAAACACTGGAAAAACTAGGGATAACAGAAACTTACCTCAACATTGTAAAAGGTATATATGGTAAGCCTCAGGCTAGCATCATTCTAAATGGATAAAAACTGATGGCATTCCCTCTAAAATCTGGAACAAGACAGGGATGCCCTCTCTCACCACTTCTATTCAATTTAGTCCTTGAAATACTAGCCAGAGCAATTAGACAGACAAATTAAATTAAAAGCATAAAAATAGGAAAAGAAGAAATTAAAATGTTACTATTTGCAGAAGACATGATCCTATACCTAGAAGACCCAAAAGGGTCTACAAAGAAACTACTAGAACTAATAAATGAATTCAGCGAGGTTGGAACATGGCTGCCAGCGAAGAGGCAGCACATACAATGCCACCGTGGTAAGGGGATCAGAGAGACTCATTAATACACCCACATGCGTCCTGCTGGGAAACTTCAAGCAAATTTCCTCTGAAAGGAGACCTTCCTGGAACTAGTAAGTTTAATAGGAGGTGTCAGATTGTCACAAAATACTGAATCTCGGCAACCCAGAGCAGGGGCAAAGTCCCGCCGGGGGCCGCCGAATGGCCGCTGCCTACACATTGCAGTGAGCATAGGAGCGGACACTAACCACCTGGACCCCCGTGGGTGGGCTCTGTGAACCCAAGCCGACCGCTGCCCACACGCTGCAGCATTCGTGGGAACGGTCGTTACCTGCCTGGGTCCCCGCGAGCTGGCTCTGTGAATCCCAGCCGGCACAGGCCACACGCTGCATTGTTCTTGGGAACCATTGCTGCCTGCCTGGACCCCGGCGGGCGGGCCCTGTGAACCCAAGCCGACCGCTGCCCACACGCGGCAGCGAGTTTAGGAGCAGGAGCGACCTGCCCGGGTCCCTGCGAGCTGGCTCTGTGAATCGCAGCTGGCGCAGGCCACACGCTGCATAGTTCTTGGGAACCATTGCTGCCTGCCTGGACCCCCGCGGGTGGGCCCTGTGAACCCAAGCCGACCGCCGCCCACACGCTGCAGCGAGTTTAGGAGCAGGAGCTGCCTGCCTGGGTCCCTGCAGCCCGGCTTTGTGAACCGCCCACACGTAACATCGAACTTGGGAGCAGTTGCTGGCTGTCTGCCTGTCCCCCCCCTCCCCCGGGCTGGCTTGGTGAACCTCAACCAGCCGCTGCTCACACGGCGCAGTGAACTTGTGAGCCGGCGCTGCCTGCTTGGCTGCTTGGGCCCCCGCAGACCAGCTCTGTGATCCGCCGCTGGCTACCGCCAAGCAGCCGCTGCCTACACCCTTGCAGTGAGTGGGGGAGCAGGCGCTGCCTGCCCGGCCCCAAGGGCCCGACTCTGTGAACCTCCTCTGGCGGTTTGGAGCTGCAGACGACCACCCTCCACCTGCTAACCCAGTGCTGCAAACAACCCCTGACCAGCTCTGCAAAAGGCCCTGCCCACACAGGGAACAGCAGGAATGGAGACCCACCCAATCCGGGAGGAAGTACCGCTGCACAGTGATTGACTCCCGCCTACTGAGAGGAGAAACTTGGCCCGGTGGGCATAGCTCCACCCACTGGAAGAGCAGTTAATCGAACTCTAGGACTGCATTTATAAATTTTTTTTTACTGTCTTTTTAAATGTTTTTAATCCATCTTATTTTATTTTATTCTATTTTTTAAATCTCATTTTCCATTTCTACTATTATTATTTTTCTTTAAATCCCTTTTAATATTCTATTTTTTTCTATCCTTCTTTTCTCCTGTCTTTACATCTCTTTTTAATTTTCTTATTCCCCCTTCCTTGAATTCTACCTGCTTACTCTTATTCTCTTTAGTGACTTCTACCCATCCCTTCTAATACCTTTCCTCCCAAGCTTCAAATATATTTATAGGAGTAAACAGTAACTCAGCAGTCAAACAGAACAAGAAACAATATGAACAGCATGAAAAAGCAAGGAAGAAAAGGAGTGCAAACAATGCAGGGCAGCCTAAATATTCAGGAGGATATAGAACCACCAGAAAAATGGTCATATAAAGAACTCATGGAACACCTGAGACAGATGGAACGGAACCTTAAAGAGGATACAAGACAGCAAATTCAAGCAGCGAAAGAACACATTGAGAATGTATTACACAAACAGATAAAGGAAGAAGTTAAGCATCTTTATCAGGAGATAGAGACTATAAAAAAGAATCAAACCATAATCTTAGAAATGAAGGAAAGTATAAACCAAATTAAAAACTCAAATGAGAGTATCATTAATAGAGTGGAGCAAGTAGAAGCTAGAACATCAGATAATGAAGACAAAATATATCATCTGGAACAGAGGCTAGCCATCTCAGATAGGCTGGTTAAAAATCATGAGAGAAGCATACAAGAGATATGTGATAATATAAAAAAACCAAATTTAAGAGTCATTGGGATAGAGGAAGGGATAGAGATTCAAACAAGGGGAATGAGTAATCTACTAGATGAAATAATCACAGAAAACTTTCCAGAATTAAAAAAGGAAACAGATATTCAAATTGTAGATGCATACAGGACACCGAACATACAAAATCACAGTAGAACAACGCCAAGACACATTGTTATGAAGATATCCAATATACAGAACAAAGAGAAAATATTAAAAGCTACAAGAGAAAAGAGAAAGATTACATTCAGGGGTAAACCAATAAGGTTAACAACGGACTTCTCAACTCAGACGCTGAAAGCGAGAAGATCCTGGAATAACGTATTTCAAACACTGAAAGACAATGGATGCCAACCAAGAATTCTGTACCCAGCAAAATTAAGCTTCAGATACGACAACGAAATAAAAATCTTTCACGATAAACAAAAACTAAAAGAATTTGCAGCCAGAAAACCAGCGTTGCAAAGCATCTTGAACAAAACACTTCACGGAAGAAACGGAAAACCAAAGCCAACAGTGGGAAGTACCTCAGTAAAGACAGATGGAGGGGGGAAAACTAATCATGGTGAAACAAACACAATTAAAAAAAAAACGAGATAAATAATCAAATATGGTTTAAACACTCCAATAAAGCGACATAGGCTGGTAACATGGATCAAAAAAACAAATCCAACAATATGCTGCCTCCAGGAGACTCACCTGACTGGAAAAGACATACATAGGCTGAAGGTGAAAGGTTGGGAAAAAATATACCACGCACATGCTCCTCGCAAGCAAGCAGGGGTGGCCATCCTCATATCGAATAAAATCGACTTCAAGACTAAGTTAATCCAAAGGGATAAGGAAGGACATTATATACTGCTAAAAGGAACCATTAAACAACAAGACATAACAATTATCAATATTTATTCACCAAATAATGGTGCTTCAAAGTTTATAAAACAAATTCTCCTCAAGTTCAAGAATCAAATAGACCACAACACAATAATTATGGGTGACTTCAACACACCTCTCTCACCATTGGACAGATCCTCCAAGCAAAAGTTGAATAAAGAAACTATAGACCTCAATACCACAATCAATAACCTAGACTTAACTGACATATATAGAATATACCAACCATCATCGAATGGATATACTTTTTTCTCAGCAGCACATGGATCCTTCTCAAAAATAGACCATATATTATGCCATAAGGCAACCCTCAATAAATATAAAGGGGTAGAGATTATACCATGCATTTTATCTGATCATAATGGATTGAAACTGGAAATTAATGATAAAAGAAGGAAGGGAAAATCCAATATCACATAGAAAATGAACAATATGTTACTGAATGATCAAAGGGTTACAGAAGACATAAAGGAGGAAATCAAAAAATTCTTAGAGATAAATGAAAATGCAGACACAACCTATTGGAATCTATGGGACACAATGAAAGCAGTTTTAAGAGGAAAATTCATCGCCTGGAGGTCATTCCTCAAAAAAAGGAAAAACCAACAAATAAATGAGCTCACACTTCATCTCAAAGCCCTAGAAAAGGAAGAGCAAAACAATAGCAAATGCAGCAGAAAGCAAGAAATAATTAAAATCAGAGCGGAAATCAATGAAATTGAAACAAAAGAAACTATCGAAAAAATTAACAAAACTAAAAGTTGGTTCTTTGAAAAAATAAACAAGATTGACAAACCTTTAGCCATGCTAACGAAGAGAAGAAGAGAGAGAACTCAAATTACTAACATAAGGGATGAAAAAGGCAATATCACAACAGACGCCACAGAAATACAGAAGACAATTAGAAACTATTTTGAAAACCTATATTCCAATAAAATAGAAGATAGTGAAGACATCAATAAATTTCTTAAGACATATTATTTGCCCAGACTGAGTCAGGAGGACACACACGATTTGAACAGACCAATATCAGTGGATGAAATTGAAGAAGTAATCAAAAGACTACCAACCAAGAAAAGCCCAGGACTGGATGGGTATACAGCGGAGTTTTACAAAACCTTTAAAGAAGAATTAATACCAATACTTTTCAAGTTATTCCAGGAAATAGAAAAAGAGGGAGTCCTTCCAAATTCATTCTATGAGGCCAACATCACATTGATTCCGAAACCAGACAAAGACACAGCAAAGAAAGAAAACTACAGACCAATATCTCTGATGAACCTAGATGCAAAAATCCTCAATAAAATTCTGGCGAATCGGATACAAAGAAACATCAAAAAAATTGTGCACCATGATCAAGTAGGATTCATCCCTGGGATGCAGGGATGGTTCAATATACGGAAATCAATAAATGTAATTCACCATATCAATAGACTTAAAGATAAGAACCATATGATCATCTCAATAGATGCAGAAAAAGCATTCGACAAAGTACAGCATCCCTTTATGTTCAAAACATTAGAAAAACTAGGGATAACAGGAACTTACCTTGATATTCTAAAAGCTATTTACGCTAAGCCCCAGGCTAGCATCATTCTGAATGGAGAAAAATTGAAGGCATTCCCCTTAAAATCAGGAACAAGACAGGGATGCCCTCTATCACCACTTCTATTCAATATAGTTCTCGAAACACTGGCCAGAGCAATTAGACAAATGAAAGAAATTAAAGGCATAAAAATTGGAAAGGAAGAACTTAAATTATCACTATTTGCAGATGACATGATTCTATACCTAGAAGACCCAAAATGGTCTACAAAAAAACTACTAGAACTAATAAATGAATTCAGCAAAGTGGCAGGATATAAAATCAACACGCACAAATCAAAGGCATTTCTGTATATCAGCAACAAAACCTCTGAAATGGAAATAAGGAAAACCACTCCATTCACAATATCCTCAAAAAAAATAAAATACTTGGGAATCAACCTAACAAAAGAGGTGAAAGATTTATACAATGAAAACTACAGATCCCTAAAAAGAGAAGTAGAAGAAGATCTTAGAAGATGGAAAGATATACCCTGTTTATGGATAGGCAGAACTAACATCATCAAAATGGCGATATTACCAAAAGTCCTCTATAGGTTTAATGCAATGCCAATCAAAATTCCAATGGCATTGCTTGTAGAAATAGATAAAGCAATCATGAAATTCATATGGAAAAATAAAAGACCCAGAATAGCAAAAGCAATTCTAAGCAGGAAGTGTGAATCAGGTGGTATAGCAATACCAGATTTCAAACTATACTACAGAGCAATAGTAACAAAAACCGCATGGTACTGGTACCAAAACAGGCGGGTAGACCAATGGTTCAGAATAGAGGATACAGAGACTAATCCACAAAGTTACAACTATCTTATATTCGATAAAGGGGCTAAAAGCATGCAATGGAGGAAGGATAGCATTTTCAACAAATGGTGTTGGGAAAACTGGAAATCCATATGCAACAAAATGAAACTGAATCCCCTCCTCTCACCATGCACAAAAATTAGCTCAAAATGGATCAAGGACCTTGATATCAAATCAGAGACTCTGCGTATGATAGAAGAAAAAGTTGGCTACGATCTACATATTGTGGGATCAGGCTCCAAATTCCTTAACAGGACACCCATAGCACAGGAGTTAATACCAAGAATCAACAAATGGGACTTACTTAAACTAAAAAGTTTTTTCACAGCAAGAGAAACAATAAGAGAAGTAAATCGGGAGCCTACATCATGGGAACAAATTTTTACCCCCCACACTTCAGATAGAGCCTTAATAGCCAGAGTTTACAAAGAACTCAAAAAATTAGACAATAAGACAACAAATAACCCAATCAACAAATGGGCCAAGGACCTGAACAGACACTTCTCAGAGGAGGACATACAATCAATCAACAGATACATGAAAAAATGCTCACCATCTCTAGCAGTCAGAGAAATGCAAATCAAAACTACCCTAAGATACCATCTCACTCCAGTAAGATTGGCAGCCATTATGAAGTCAAATAATAACAAGTGCTGGGGAGGATGTGGGGAAAAGGGTACTCTGATACATTGCTGGTGGGACTGCAAATTGGTTCGGCCAATTTGGAAAGCAGTATGGAGATTCCTGGGAAAGCTAGGAATGGAACCACCATTTGACCCAGTTATTGCCCTTCTTGGTCTATTTCCTGAAGACCTTAAAAGAGCGTACTACAGGGATACTGCCACATCGATGTTCACAGCAGCACAATTCACAATAGCTAGACTGTGAAATCAACCCAGATGCCCTTCAATGGATGAATGGATTAAAAAAATGTGGCATTTATACACTATTGAGTATTACACAGCACTAAAAAATGACAAAATCATGGAATTTGCAGGGAAATGGATGGCATTAGAGCAGATTATGCTCAGTGAAGCTAGCCAATCCCTAAAAAACAAATACCAAATGTCTTCTTTGATATAATGAGAGCAACTAAGAATAGAGTAGGGAGGAAGAGCAGGAAGAAAAGATTGACATTAAACAGAGGCACGAGATGGGAGGAAAGAGAGAGAAAAGTGGAATTGCATGGAAATGGAAAGAGACCCTCATTGTTATAAAAAACTACATAAAAGAGGTTGTGAGGGGAATTGGAAGAAAAATAAGGAGAGAAATGAATTACAGTAGATGGGATAGAAAGAGAAGATGGGGGGAGGGGGATAGTAGAGGATAGGAAAGGTAGCAGAATACATCAGTCACTAGTATGGCATTATGTAAAAATGTGAATGTGTAACCTATGTGATTCTGCAATCTGTATTTGGGGTAAAAATGGGAGTTCATAACTCACTTGAAACTATTGTTCGAAGTATGATATGTCAAGAGCTTTGTAATGTTGTGAACAACCAATAAAAAAAAATAAATGAATTCAGCAAAGTGACAGGATATAAAATCAATACACATAAATCAAAGGCATTCCTGTATATCAGCAACAAACTTCTGAAATGGAAATGAGGAAAACCACTCCATTCACAATATCCTCAAAAAAATAAAATACTTGGGAATTAAGCTAACAAAAGAGGTGAAATATTTATACAATGAAAACAACAGAACCCTAAAGAGAGAGATAGAAGAAGATCTTAGAAGATGGAAAAATGTACCCTGTTCATGGATAGGCAGAACTAACATCATCAAAATGGCGATATTACCCAATGTTCTCTACAGGTTCAACGCAATGCCAATCAAAATCCCAAGGGCATTTCTTGTAGAAATAGATAAAGCTATCATGAAATTCATATGGAAAAACAAAAGACCCAGAATAGCAAAAGCAATTCTAAGCAGGAAGTGTGAATCAGGAGGTATAGCGATACCAGAGTTCAAACTGTACTACAAAGCAATAGTAACAAAAACAGCATGGTACTGGTACCAAAACAGGCAGGTGGACCAGTGGTACAGATTAGAGGACACAGAGACCAATCCACAAAATTACAACTTTCTTATATTTGATAAAGGGTCTAAAAGCATGCAATGGAGGAAGGATAGCATCTTCAACAAATGGTGCTGGGAAAACTGGAAATCCATATGCAACAAAATGAAGCTGAACCCCTTTCTCTCGCCATGCACAAAAGTTAACTCAAAATGGATCAAAGAACTTGATATCAAATCAGAGACTCTGCACCTGATAGAAGAAAATGTTGGCTCTGATCTACATATTGTGGGGTCAGGCTCCAAATTCCTTAATAGGACGCCCAAAGCCCAAGAGTTAAATACAGGAATAAACAAATGAAACTTACTTAAGCTAAAAAGGTTTTTCTCAGCAAGAGAAATAATAAGAGAGGTAAATAGGGAACCTACATCCTGGGAACAAATTTATACTCCTCACACTTCAGATAGAGCCCTAATATTCAGAATATACAAAGAACTCAAAAAATTAGACAATAAGATAAGAAATAACCCAATCAACAAATGGGCCAAGGACCTGAACAGACACTTCTCAGAGGAGGACATACAATCAATCAATAAGTACATGAAAAAATGCTCACCATCTCTAGCAGTCAGAGAAATGCAAATCAAAACCACCCTAAGATACCATCTCACTCCAGTAAGATTGGCAGCCATTATGAAGTCAAACAACAATAAGTGCTGGGGAGGATGTGGGGAAAAGGGTACACTTGCATATTGCTGGTGGGACTGCAAATTGGTGTGGCCAATATGGAAAGCAGTATGGAGATTCCTGGGAAAGCTGGGAATGGAACCACCATTTGACCCAGCTATTGCCCTTCTCGCACTATTCCCTGAGGACCTTAAAAGAGCATATTATAGGGATACTGCCACATCAATGATCATAGCAGCATAATTTACAATAGCTAGACTCTGGTGTCAACCTTTAATAGATGAATGGATAAAATAAATGTGGCATTTATACACAATGAAGTATTACACAGCACTAAAAAATGACAAAATCATGGATTTTGCAGGGAAATGGATGGCATTAGAGCAGATTATGCTAAGTGAAGCTAGCCAATCCTTAAAAAACAAATGCCAAATGTCTTCTTTGATATAAGGAGAGCAACTAAGAACAGAGCAGGGAGGAAGAGCATGAGGAATAAACTAACATTAAACAGAGACAAGTGGTGGGAGGGAAAGGGAGAGAGAAGGGAAACTGTATGGAAATGGAAGGAGACCCTCATTGTTACACAGAATTACATATAAGAGATGGTGAGGGGAAAGGGGAAAAAGACAAGGGAGAGAATTGAACAACAGCTGATGGGGTAGAGAGGGAAGATGGGAGGGAAGGGGAGGGGGATTGTAGGGGATAGGAAAGGTAGCAGAATACAACAGTCACTAATATGGCATTTTGGAAAAATGTGGATGTGTAACCGATGTGATTCTGCAACTTGTATTTGGGGTAAAAATGGGAGTTTATAACCCACTTGAATCAAATGTATGAAAGATGATATGTCATGAGTTATGTAATATTTTGAACAACCAATAAAAATATTCTTACATTTAAAAAAAAGAAAGAAAAGAAAACATACAGAATATGAAAGAGGGGAGAGTAAATAGTAAATTCTATGAATATACATTTTGTAAATATGGGAATGCATAAATAAGATTTAAATATGATATATTGCAATATGTATGCAAATTTAATATTTAAAAATAGAAGGCAAAATAAACATTAAAATTCATATTTGTGTATGTAGATTTAAGTCACATTAGTTTTATATGTAGAGGTATGGAAGGTGTAATTTCAAATTTTGTAGTGAGTCAGGGTTAGAATTAGAGAATTAAGATTACTATGGGAAAAAGTGAATATATATATAAATATGAGCCTATAAAAATGTGTGAAAATTTATAAAGTGTTCAGGATCTGACACTAAGAAGAATACAGTGTGACTCTTATGAATGTGTAATCTGTAAGTACAGGGATGCCAGGATGAATTCTATATAAGACATATTGTATACAGGAATTTAACTCACATTAGTTTTATCTATAAAGTTATGTAAAGTTTATTATAAAATTATGTACTGAGGTAGGCTTTTGGTTTTAGAATATTACAGGTCTGTTTGTGGCTCAGTGGCAGAGCATGAGCCTTGAGCATGTGAGGAACTGTGTTTCATCCAGAGCACCACATCAAAAATAAATAAATAAGTAAACATAGTAAACATTGTGCTCATGTATAACTAAAACAATTTTAGATATAAAAGATCAATGTGGTGAAATATGAATATTCATTAGAATGTGTTGTGAAAATATGTGTATAAAGGTATATAAATATACAGAATCAGACATAGGGAAGAGTAAAGTGTAGGTTCCTTAAATGTATATTTTGTAAATATGAAAAAGTGAATATACATAACAAATGGATGAATCCTATATGTGATATAGTGTGATATGTATGTAAAGTTAACGTTGAACATAGAAAATAAATGTTACAATACAGATTAAGATTCATATTTGTGTATATGGATATAACTCATATTAGATTTATATACAGAGGTATGGTAAAGGTAATATCAAATTTTGTACTGAACTCATGTTAAGGTTATAGAATTAAGATTAATATGGGGAAATGTGAATATTCATGAGAACATGTTTGTGAAAATATGTGTAAAAATATATACACACAATTAGAAATAGGGAAAAGTAAAGTATAAGTTCTTGGAATATAGCTCTTGTAAATATAGGGACAAATGAATGAAACCTATATGTGATGTTATGTGATATGTATGCAAATTTAACATTGAGAATAGAAAATAAATGTTAAAATACACTTTAAGATTCATATTTATAGCCTGCACCATTATTGCCCTTGCTGCTGCCTCTGATTCCACTGCTGCCAGCCCAAGATCTCCTGGAGGTTTTCTTTCTGGATGCTGCTCCCACAGAAGAAACCACTGCCCTGGATGCAACTAAAGTCAACACCGCTGCTGACCCTCAAAGATCACCTGGTGATGCTCTCCCCAGAGCTGCAGTTACAGCTTCTGCTTTGGCTGCTGCTACTGCTAACTCAGGGCCTGCTGCCAACCACCACTATGACTAGCACTACTACCATGGCCTGTAGAATGGCTTTGGGGGAAATTCCAGGTTTAGTGGCATGTGGCTGCACACTTTTTGGAACACCGCCAGGGCCTGGGGCCTGGGTGCCAGCAAGTTTACCATCACAAGATCCTCTGTCTGGGAACTCCAGCTGGGATCTGCTGGTCTAGTGTGGGTGTGCCTGCACATTTGGAAGAGCCTGAGGTCTTCCTTCTGAGAGTGCTGGTGGCCCTTGTCTTGTTGCTGCATCTTGGGGTTGCTCCTTTGCATAAGTGTATCCGTGGTGGTCTCTCTGAAAGTAGGGGGAGCACTGAGATCTTGAGACTGCAGTGTAGCTGAGCCTGAGGTATGTGAATCCCATATTGGTGAGATAGAGACTGGGTTTATGAGGGCTGATCTGGGTTTGATGATCCCAAGAGATGTCAGAGACAGGGTTAAGATACTGTTGAATACTGACAGAGTTCGACTTTCCAGCAAGATTTATTTTATTTTAGTTTTTGATTCACTAATCTCTCTGCAATATTTGTAACAGGATGTTTTTTATGCATCACTGTGTGGATGAATATGATATATGAATGGTGTTTTTTATTTTTGTTTTTATTTATTTATTTATTTATTTTATTGTTGGTCGTTCAAAACCTTACACAGTTCTTAATACATCATATTTCACAGTTTGATTCAAGCGGGTTATGAACTCTCAACTTTACCCCGTATACAGATTGCTGTATCACATCAGTTACCCTTCCATTGATTGACATATTGCCTTTCTAGTGTCTGATGTATTCTGCTGTCAGTACTATTCTCTACTATGCCCCCTCCCCTTCTCTCCCCTCCCCTTTTCTCTCTCTACCCCTTCTACTGTAAATCATTTCTTCCATTTGTATTATCTTGTCTTACCCCTCCATTACATAGTTCTTGATATATCATATTTCACATTTTGATTCAAGTGGGTTATGCACTCCCATTTTACCTCTTATACAGCTTGCAGAATCACATCAGTTACACTTCCATTGCTTTACATATTGCCATCCTACTGTCTGTTGTATTCTGCTGCCTTTCCTATCCTCTACTATCCCCCTTCCCCTCCTCTCCCCTCCCCTCTTCTCTCTCTACCCCCCCTACTGTAATTCATTCCTCCCCCTTGTATTATTTTTCCCTTTCCCCTCACTTCCTCTTGTATGTAATTTTGTATAACCCTGAGGGTCTCGTTCCATTTCCATGCAATTTCCCTTCTCTCTCCCTTTCCCTCCCACCTCTCAACCCTGTTTAATGATGGTCTTCTTCTCGTGCTCTTCTTCCCTAGTCTGTTCTTAATTACTCTCCTTATATCAAAGAAGACATTTGACATTTGTTTTTTAGGGCTTGGCTAGCTTTGCTTAGCATAATCTGCTCTAATGCCATCCATTTCCCTCCAAATTCTATGATTTTGCCATTTTTTAATGCAGAGTAATACTCCATTGTGTATAAATGCCACATTTTTTTCATCCATTCGTCTATTGAAGGGCATCTAGGTTGGTTCCACAGTCTTGCTATTGTGAATTGTGCTGCTATGAACATCGATGTAGCAGTGTCCCTGTAGCATGCTCTTTTTAGGTCTTTAGGGAATAGACTGAGAAGGGGGATAGCTGGGTCAAATGGTGGTTCCATTCCCAGCTTTCCAAGAAATCTCCATACTGCTTTCCAAATTGGCTGCACCAATTTGCAGTCCCACCAACAATGTACAAGTGTACCCTTTTCCCCACATCCTCACCAGCACTTATTGTTGTTTGACTTCGTAATGGCTGCCAATCTTACTGGAGTGAGATGGTATCTTAGGGTGGTTTTGATTTGCATTTCTCTGACTGCTAGAGATGGTGAGCATTTTTTCATGTACTTGTTGACTGATTGTATGTCCTCCTCTGAGAAGTGTCTATTCAAGTCCTTGGCCCATTTGTTGATGGGATTATTTGTTATCTTATTGTCTAATTTTCTGAGTTCTTTATATACTCTGGATATTAGGGCTCTATCTGAAGTGTGAGGAGTAAAGATTTGTTCCCATGATGTAGGCTCCCTATTTACCTCTCTTATTGTTTCTTTTGCTGAGAAAAAACTTTTTAGTTTGAGTAAGCCCCATTTGTTGATTCTAGATGTTAACTCTTGTGCTATGGGTGTCCTATTGAGGAATTTGGAGCCCGACCCCACAGCATGTAGGTCGTAGCCAACTTTCTCTTCTATCAGATGCCGTGTCTCTGATTTGATATCAAGCTCCTTGATCCATTTTGAGTTAACTTTTGTGCATGGCGAGAGAAAGGGATTCAGTTTCATTTTGTTGCATATGGATTTCCAGCTTTCCCAGCACCATTTGTTGAAGATGCTATCCTTCCTCCATTGCATGCTTTTAGCCCCTTTATCAAATATAAGAAAGTTGTAGTTTTGTGGGTTGGTTTCTGTGTCCTCTATTCTGTACCATTGGTCCACCCGCCTGTTTTGGTACCAGTACCATGCTGTTTTTGTTACTATTGCTCTGTAGTATAGTTTGAAATCTGGAATCGCTATACCACCTGATTCACACTTCCTGCTTAGTAATGTTTTTGCTATTCTGGGTCTTTTATTCTTCCATATGAATTTCATGATTGCTTTCTCTATTTCTACAAAAAATGCCATTGGGATTTTGATTGGCATTGCATTAAACCTATAGCGAACTTTTGGTAATATCGCCATTTTGATGATGTTAGTTCTTCCTATCCATGAACAGGGTATATTTTTCCATCTTCTAAGGTCTTCTTCATTTTCTCTCTTTAGGGTTCTGTAGTTTTCATTGTATAAGTCTTTCACCTCTTTTGTTAGGTTGATTCCCAAGTATTTTATTCTTTTTGAGGATATTGTGAACAGAGTGGTTGTCCTCGTGTCCATTTCAGAGGATTTGTCGCTGATATACAGGAATGTGTTATTGAGTTCTATAGTTTTCTTATTCAACTTTTGTTTGGAAGATCTGTCCAGTGGTGAGAGAGGTGTGTTGAAGTCTCCCATGATTATTGTATGGTGGTCTATTAGACTCTTGAACTTGAGAAGAGTTTGCTTGATGAACACAGAAGCACCGTTGTTTGGGGCATATATATTTATGATTGTTATGTCTTGTTGGTGTATGGTTCCCTTGAGCAGTATGTAGTGTCCTTCTTTATCCCTTTTGATTAACTTTGGTTTGAAATCTATTTTATTTGATATGAATATGGACACTCCTGCTTGTTTCTGCAGTCCATATGAGTGATATAATTTTTCCCAACCTTTCACCTTCAGTCTATGTATATCCTTTCCTATCAAATGCGTCTCCTGTAGGCAGCATATTGTTGGGTCTTGTTTTGTGATCCATTCTACTAGCCTGTGTCTCTTAATTGGTGAGTTTAAGCCATTAACATTTAGGGTTATTATTGAGATATGGTTTGTTCTTCCAGCCATATTTGTTTATTAATGCTGCTAAACCTGATTTGTTTTTCTCTTTGATTATTTTCCCCCCTTTACTGTCCTACCTCCCACTGTTGGTTTTCATTGTTGTTTTCCATTTCCTCTTCCTGTAGTGTTTTGCCAAGGATTTTTTGAAGAGATGGTCTTCTAGCTGCAAATTCTTTTAACTTTTGTTTATCATGGAATGTTTTAATTTCATCTTCCATTCTGAAGCTTAATTTCACCGGATACACGATTCTTGGTTGGAACCCATTTTCTTTTAGCGTTTGAAATATGTTATTCCAGGATCTTCTAGCTTTTGGAGTCTATGTTGAGAGATCAGCTGTTATCCTGATTGGTTTACCCCTAAATGTAATCTGCTTCCTTTCTCTTGTAGCTTTTAAAATCTCTCCTTATTCTGTATGTTGGACATCTTCATTATAATGTGTCTAGGTGTGGATCTCTTATGATTTTGCACATTCGGCGTCCTGTAGGCTTCTAGGATTTGGGGTTCTGTTTCATTCTTCAAGTCTGGGAAGTTTTCTCATATTATTTCACTGAATAAATTGTCTATTCCTTTGGTTTGGAGCTCTGTGCCTTCCTGTATCCCAATGACTCTTAAGTTTGGTCTTTTGATATTATCCCATATTTCTTGGATGTTCTGCTCATGGTTTCTTAGCAGACTTGCTGAGCTGTCTATGTTCTTTTCAAGTTGAAATACTCTTGTTTTCATTGTGTGATGTTCTATCTTCTAAGTGATCCACTCTGCTGGTAGTATTCTCAATTGAGTTTTTAAGTTGCTTTATTGCTTCCTGCATTTCTAGGATTTCTATTTGTTTGTTTTTTATTTCCTCTTTCTCCCTGTGAAATTGATCTTTTACTTCCTGGATTTGTTTATGTTGTTCCTTGTCAATGTGATCTTTCATTGTCTGATTTTGCTGTCTCATGTCTTCCTTGAGACTCCAGATCATCTGAAGCATGTATATCCTGACCTCTCTGTCTGACATTCCATCTGTTGCAGCTATTACCTCTTCTAGAGTTGAGTTGACCTGCATTGCCTGTGGTCCTTTGTTTCCTTGTCTTTTCATACTGCTGGCGTTTCTTTCTGCTTGGTGAAACTGTTGTGTTTTTGAAATTTTCCTTTTATTTATTTATATTGCTCTTGTATAGTTGAAAAGTCTCCCTTGCAGGACAGGTGGTGGCTGTGATCCTCCACCAATTGGTGTGATCCGTCTACCACGCTGGCAGGCCCTAGGTCTGCTCTGCTGGCCGGTCGAAGGTCCGCCTACCCAGCAGGTGCAAGGGGCACCTCTGTCTCTCCGCAGGTTGCTGGGCCTAACCTCCCGATGGGTCCCCGGTACGCCTACCTTGCAGGCACTGGGGGAGGGGACGGTCCTGCCCCACAGAAGGCTGCTGGTGGGTCGCAGGACCGCGTTCCCTGCAGGCGCGTGTGTCAGCTCTGTCTCTCCGCAGGTTGCTGGGCCTGACCTGCCCGTGGGTCGCCGGTTCTCCTACCTTGCAGGCACTGGGGGTGGGGCCGGCTCCGGCCCGCAACAAGCCGCTGGGCCTGATCTGCTGGTGGTCACAGTCCCGCCTACCTTGCAGGCACTGGGGGAGGGGAGCGTTTTTTATTTTTGTTGTATTCTTATGGCTTTACGATTTTCTATTTGTTCATATTCTTTCTTTCTCTTGTCTATTTTCTTTCTAGGTTTTCTCCAACAAACAGCCAATCTCTGTTGGCTCCTCTACCACTCTTCCTGTGAATTTTTACTTCTAGCTGCTCTCTTCCTTCCTTTCAAATATTGCATACTAAACTACTTCTTTTCTCTCATTCACCATTTGTAATTGTAAGTCATTTTAACAAATATTCTCTTTGTACTATAGATAGTTACTGAATTCATCATTTTGGTTGAATGTGAGATACCTTAGTAGGAGCTATTCAGTTTGAGGCTATATAATGTGTACACTGGGTGCTGTTGATATTGGTCTCATCAGTAAAGGTGAAGCACTAAAAACTTTAAGGAACACTATAGGTCTACAGGGTAAAATTTATCCTGCTTTAGATACATAGTTTAAGATGGAAAACACACTAACAACATAAAAAAATCAAGGGAGTAAAGCATCTCAAACAAACCAAGATGCTTTAACAATAAAAGCCATTGATAACAGAGTAGAAGATATGTCCAATAAGGAGTTCAGATTGTATATAGTAGAACTGATATGTGAAGTAAAGGATAGTATAAAGAATGAAATCAAAGATAAGACACAGGAAGTGAAAGACCACTTCAATAAAGAGTTATAGATCATGAAAAAAACCCAACAACCAGAAATTCTCAAAATGAAGGAATTAGTAAGCTAAATTATAAATTTAATAGAAAGCAACACCAACAGACTAGACTGAACCTCAGAAAATGAAGACAAAATGTAATCTTGAAAGTAGAATTAAATATGCAGAGAAGATGATAAGAAACCATAAACAGGACATCCAAGGATTATGGGATAACATGAAAAGACCAAATTTAAGAGTTATCAGAATAGATTAAGGAGCAGAGAAACAAACCAAAAGAATGCACAATCTTTTCAATGATATAATAGCAGAAAATTTCCCAAACCTAGAGAATGGAATGGAATGTCAAATACAAGAGGCTTACAGGACCCCAAATGTACAAAATTACAGCAGATCAAGACCAAGACACATTATAATGAGAATGACTAACACAGAGAATAAATATAAAATCTTAAAGGCTGTGAGAGAAAAAAATAAAGTTACATATAGGGAAAAGCAATTTAGATCTCAACTGATTACTCAACCCAGACCCTCAAAGCCAGGAGGTTCTGGAATAATATGTTTCAAGCTATGAAAGAAAATGGATTCCAATCAAGAATTTAATACCCAGCAAAATTAAGTTTTGGATTTGAAGATAAAATTAAAAATTTTCATGATAATCAAAAATTAAAAGAAATCATAACTAGAAAGCCTACACTACAGAGCATTCTCAACAAAATATTCCATGATGATGAAGTGAAAACCAGCAAGGGAGGATCTACACTAAAGGGACATTCAACCAAATGAGAAACTAAGACAAATCAAAACCCAGAAATAAATCAAAATGACAGGGAATATAAATCATGCCTCAATGATAACTTCAAATGTTAATGGCCTAAACTCATCAATCAAAACAGATAGACTGGCAGAATGGATTAAAAAATCAAGAAATAATATGCTGTCTAAAAGAGACTCACCTCATGGGCAAAGACAGCTGCAGGTTGAAGGTGAAAGGATGGGAAAAAACTTACACTCATGTGGATTTTGTGAACAAGCAGGAATTTCCATTCTCATTTGAGATAAAGTAGACTTCAAATCAAAGTTAATCAGAAGAGATAAAGAAGGACATTTCATACTTTTAAAGGGAAGTATATATAAGCAGGACATAACAATCATGAAGTGATTTATGCTCCCCAAAATGGAGCTTCTATGTACATCAAATAAACCCTTCTCAATTTCAAGAGTTAAACAGTCCACAATACAATAATACTGGATGACTTTAACACTCACTACTGGAAAGATCCTCCAAACAAAAACTAAGAGGGCTTCCAAGATGGCAGAGTAGAGAAGAACTCATTACTGGCATGACTCTGAGTGAGTGGTTAGCCACTTTCCCCATTCATGAATTTAAGCTTCAAGGAGCCTGTGACAGGATTTTAAACAATGGTGTGTTGCAAGCCCAGCCCAGAACATGGGAAAACCTGAGTCTTTCTTTGCTGTGGAAGCTGGCCCGCAGCACAGCCAGGGAACCCACCAAGATGGGTGGAGTTGAGCACCGCAGAGTTCTGGCAGTGCAGAGACACAGGGTTACAGATCCTTTAGGGCTGGAGCACACAAGACTGCAACCTGTGTCACTGCAGAGCACAAGACTGGGGGCCCAATTCTGGACATAGTGGAGAAACAGCCTGGCCCCTTCCACCTTACTGGACACCCTGGCGAGGAAAATCTACCTCATCAGGTTTTGGCAGATGTAATAGACACCACAATTGGCATCTGAACAGGTGTGTGAGTCCCAGCCCTCCCTCTACCCATCTGTGATAACCCAAAACCTTTCTCACCAACTCCCGATGGGCGTGGCTATCAGAGGGAATAAGACAGAACGGGTTGCCGGTTTCCAACTCCCCCTCTCCACAGCTGTGATGACTTGGTGACCACCCAACCCAGAGATAGGGCTCAGTTGATCAGAAGCACAGGGTGGCCAGGGTGCCGCATGCCCAGAGTGAACCCAGGGCGGCAGACAAGAGTCCCAGTAATTGGGGCCTAGTGGGCAGGAGAAGTGAGGGGGTTAGAGACCAGGAGCAATCCAAAGAGACCTGGATTGGTGAAGCACCCAGCAGAGGAGGGAGAGCTGCCTCACACAGATTGCTTCCTCCACCCTGATGGCAGAGACTCAACCTGGAAAGCACAATGCCACTTACTGAAAGAGAAGAAAACAGAATTCTAAAAGTGCTTTATTTCTTTTTCATTCTTTCCTTTTTTCTTTTTATCTTTTTCTTCTCTTTCTCTCTATCTTTTTCCATTCCTTTTTCTCTATCTCTTACCCCCTTTGTTCCTTCTTCTTTTTTTTGTACTTTTCTTCCTCCTTCTCTTCCTCTCCCAACCTCCCAAGTGTTACCATTTCTACTACTGTAATTTACTAAATGCAAATAGGTGATTGTTTCTATGCTTATTATTGTCCTGCCACTTACATAGCTACCCTAAAATACCTCCTGTCTATTCTCCTGCGAATAACCCCCTTTATTCTCCTCCAAAGTGCCTAAGATATATTAACCCACATACTCTCACATCTTTCCCCCTACACATAAAGTCTTAAGCCAAACCCTCAGTTCTCTATATGCCACCAGAATCTGTAGGCCTTTTGTGAAGCTAATGAATATATTTAAAATTATAATTGAATCCAACATCTCTAGACATTGTCTCCCATCAAAAAGGAGAGATCTCAGAACTATACAAGAGCAATACAATTCTATAGGAGAAAAATAATAACACAACAGTTAATTGGAACTGAAAAGAAATATGAGCAACATGAATAAACAAGGGAAGAAAGGACCACAAACAATGCAGGACAATTCAACAATAGAAGAGATAATAGGTACAGGAGAAAGAATGTCAGATAAAGATATCAATATATAAATGGTTCAGATGATCTGGATTCTCAAGGAAGACTTTAGACAGCAAATTCAGACAATGAAAGATCACTTTGACAATGAATTACATAAACAAATCCAAAAAGCAAAAGATTAACTCTACAAGGAGATAGAGGTTATACAAAAAAAAACAAACAAACAAAAAAAAAAAAACAAAAAACAAACAAACAGAAATCCTGGAAATGAAGGAAATAATAAACCAAATTAAAATCTCAAATGAGAGTATCATCAGCAGAGTAGAACACTTAGAAGACAGAACATCTGACAACGAAGACAAAGTAGATCATCTCAAAAAGAGTGTAGACAGCTCAGAAAGGCTGATAAGAAACCATGAACCGAATATCCAAGAAATCTGGGATAACAGAAAGAGAACAAATTTAATAGTTATTGGGATAGAGGAAGGTATAGAGGGCCAATCAAAGGAATGAGCAATCTGTTCAATGAAATAATTTTAGAAAACTTTCCAGATATGAAGAATGAAATGGAAATTCAAATCTTAGAAGCCAACAGGATGCCAAATGTAAAAAATTACAAGAGATCAACACCAAGATACATTATAATGAAAATGTCCAACACACAGAACAAGGAGAGAATTTTAAAAGCCACAAGAGAAAGGAAGCAGATTATATTTAGTGGTAAACCTATGAGGTTAATGGCTGATCTTTCAACAGAGACTCTGAAAGCTAGAAGATCCTGGAACAACATATTTGAAATACTGAAAGATACTGGGTTCCAACCAAGAATCTTGTATCCAGCAAAATTAAGCTTCAGGTTTGAAGATAAAATAAAAACCTTCCATGATAAATAAAATTAAAAGAATTTGTAGCTAGAAAACTGGCCCTTCAAAACATCCTTGGCAAAACATTACATGAAGAGGAAATGAAAAATAACAATGAAAATCAACAGCAGGAGGTAGTACAGTAAAGGAAAAAAACTAATCAAAGACAAAAAGCAAATCAAGTTGAATAACAAAAATAAACAAATATGGCTGGTAATACAAATCATATCTCAATTGTAACCCTAAATGTTAATGGCTTAAAACTCACCAATCAAAAGACATAGACTAATAGACTGGATTAAAAAAAAAGATCCCACAATATGCTGCCTATAAGAGACTCATCTGATAGGAAAAGATATACAAAAAATGAAGGTGAAAGGTAAAAGTTGAAATGTCCACTTTCATGGACCTCCTAAGCAAGCAGGAGTGTCCATACTCATAACAAATAAAATAGATTTCAAGCCAAAGTTAATCAAAAGGGATAAAGAAGAGCACTACATACTGCTCAAGGGAACCATACACCATCAAAACATAACAATCATTAATATATTTGCCTCCAAACCATGGTGCAGCTATCTTCATCAAACAAACTCTTCTCAAGTTCAAGACACAAATAGACCACAACACAATAATTATGGGAGATAATAACACAATTCTCTCACCACTGGACAGATCTTCCAAACAAAAGTTGAATAAAAAAGCTATAGAACTCAATAACACAATTAATAACTTAGACTAAATTGTCATATATAGAATATAACAACCAATATCAAACAGATATACTTTTTTTTTCTCAGCAGCACATGGATCCTTCTCAAATATAGACCATATATTATGCCATAGGGCAACTCTTAGCAAATACAAAGGAGTAGAGATATTACAATGAATTTTATCTGATCATAATGGAATGAAATTGGAAATCAATGATAAAATAAGGACGAAAAATTTGTACATCACATGGAAAATAAACAATATGCTACTGAATGAACAATGGGTTACAGAAGACATCAAGGATGAAATTAAGAAATTCTTAGAGACAAATGAAAACACAGACATAAGAAATAAAAATCTCTGGGACACTATGAAAGCAGCACCAAGAGAAAAATTCATTGCATGGAGTTTATTTCTTAAAAGAAAAAAAAGCCAACAAACAAATGACCTCACACTACATTTCAAAGCCCTAGAAAAAGAAGAACAAATCAGCAGCAAATGTAGTAGAAGGCAAGAAATAATTAAAATCAGAGCTAAAATCAATAAAATTGAAAAAAAATTGAAAAAATTGACAAAACCAATAGTTGGATCTTTGAAAAAATAAATAAGATTGACAGACCTTAGCCATGCTAATGAAGAGAAGATAGAGAACCCAAATTACTAGCATACATGATGAAAAAGGCATTATCACATCAGACCCTACAGAAATACAGAAGAAAATTAGAAATTATTTTGAAACCTTATACTCCAAAAAAATAGAAGATAGCAATGGCATCAATAAATTCCTTAAGTCATATGATCTGCCCATTTGAGTCAGGAAGATATACACAACTTAAACAGACCAATATCAGTGAGAAAACAAAAGAAGCCATCAAAAGATTATGAACCAAGGACTTCCAATGCCCCTGGCTGCTGCATTGCAACACGCAGGGCCCCAGTGTGACTCCAGGCCTCCCCCCCCAATCCCAAGTGGCCTCTACTGGCCTGGGCTGCCCCCCCTAGGGATGCCGCCCTGGACCTGTGGTAGGCTTCAGAAACTGCCGAACCAGCTGCAAAAAAAAAAAAAGGTTCCGAGAGGTAGGTGGAGAAGGGTGAGAAGGGCTATGCCGAGCAGCGAGGGGGCGGCGAGGGAGCTGGCTGCGGAAGTCCAGTTGGAAGCAGGCGAAGCCATGCTAGGTGAAAGAACATCCAGAAGAAGGAAGAGAATTAATTGAAGCTTCCAGACAATCCATGAAGGATGATAGGATACCACCATGGCAGAGAACTGACGTCACCAGAATGTGGCGGAGGAGATAGCTTCATTGAAACCAGCAGCGACAGCATCAAATAAATTTATAGGAGTAAACAGCAACTCAGCAGTCAAACAGAACAAGAAGTAACATGAGCAGCATGAAAAATCAAGGAAGAAAAGGAGTACAAACAATGCAGGACAGCCTAAATATTCAGGAGGACCTAGAGGCATCAGAAAAATGGTCAAATAAAGAACTCAAGGAATACCTTAGACAAATGGAATGGAACCTTAAAGAGAACACGAGACAGCAAATTCAAACATTGAAAGAACGCATTGAAAGCGAATTACATAAACAGATAAAAGAAGAAGTTAAGCATCTTTATCAGGAGATAGAGATTATAAAAAAAATCAAACAATAATTCTAGAAATGAAGAAAACTATCAACCAAATTAAAAACTCAAATGAGAGTATCACTAGCAGAGTGGAGCAAGTAGAAGCCAGAACGTCAGATAATGAAGACAAAATATATCATCTTGAAAAGAGTCTAGCCAACTCAGAAAGGCTGGTAAAAAATCATGAGAAAAACATCCAAGAGAAATGGTCTAACATAAAAAAAACAAACTTAAGAGTCATCGGGATAGAGGAAGGTATAGAGGTTCAAACCAAGGGAATGAGTAACCTGCTGAATGAAATAATTACAGAAAACTTTCCAGAAATAAAAAAGGAAACGGATATATAAATTGTAGGTGTATACAGGACACCGAGCATACAAAATCACAGTAGACCAACACCAAGACACATTGTTATGAAGATATCCATTAGACAGAACAAAGAGAAAATATTAAAAGCTACAAGAGAAAGGAGGCAGATTATATTCAGGGGTAAAGCAATAAGGTTAACAACGGATTTTTCATCACAGACACTGAAATCGAGAAGATCCTGGAACAACGTATTTCAAAAAATGAAAGACAATGGATGCCAACCAAGAATTCTGTATCCAGCAAAATTAAGCTTCAGGTACGACAACAAAATAAAAACCTTTCATGATAAATAAAAGTTAAAAGAATTTGCAGTAAGAAAACCAGCATTGAAAAGCATCTTGAACAAAATACTACACGAGGAAGAAATAAAAAACAATAACCAAAACCATCAGTGGGAAGTGCCTCAGTAAAGACAGAGGGTGGGGGGAAAGCTAATCATGCAGAAACAAACTAAATTTAAAAAAAAGATAAATAATCAAACATGGCTGGAAGTACAAACCATATATCAAAATTAACTCTAAACGTTAATGGCTTAAACTCTCCCATAAAGCGACATAGGCTGGTAACAGATTAAAAAACAAATCCAACAATATGCTGCCTCCAGGAGACACATCTGATTGGAAAAGACATACACAGGCTGAAGGTGAAAGGTTGGGAAAAAATATACCATGCACACGGTCCTCGTAAGCAAGCAGGGGTGGCCATCCTCATATCAAATAAAATCGACTTCAAGACTAAGTTAATCAAACGGGATAAGGAAGGACATTATATGCTGTTAAAAGGAACCGTTAACCAACAAGACATAACAATTATCAATATTTATGCACCAAATAATGATGCTGTGATGTTCAAAAAACAAATTCTCCTCAAGTTCAAGAATCAAATAGACCACAACACAATAATTATGGGTGACTTCAACACCCCTCTCTCACCATCGGAAAGATCCTCCAAACAAAAGTTGAATAAAAAAACTATAGAACTCAATATCACAATCAATAACCTAGACTTAACTGACGTATATAGAATATATCAACCATCATCAAGTGGATATACTTTTCTCTCAGCAGCACATGGATCCTTCTCAAAAATAGACCATATATTATGCCATAGGGCAACCCTCAGTAAATATAAAGGGGTGGAGATAATACCATGCATTTTATCTGATCATAATGGAATGAAACTGGAAATCAATGATAAAAGAAGGAAGGAAAAATCCTACATCACATGGAAAATGAACAATATGTTACTGAATGATCAATGGGTTACAGAAGACATAAAGGAGGAAATCAAAAAATTATTGGAGATAAATGAAAATACAGACATAACATATCAAAATCTATGGGACACTTACCTCAGGAACTTACCTCAACATTGTAAAAGCTATCTATGCTAAGCCTCAGTCTAGCATCATTCTGAATGGAGAAAAATTGAAGGCATTCCCTCTAAAATCTGGAACAAGACAGGGATGCCCTCTATCACCACTTCTATTCAACATAGCATTTTAAGCACTGGCCAGAGCAATTAGACAGATGAAAGAAATTAAAGGCATAAAATAGAAAAAGAAGAACATAAATTATCACTATTTGCAGAGACATAATTCTATACCTAGAAGTCTCAAAAGTTTCTCCAAAAATGCTACTAGAACTAATAAATGAATTCAGCAGAGTGGCAGGATATAAAATCAACACGCATAAATCAAAGGCATTCCTGTATATCAGTGACAAAACTTCTGAAATGGAAATGACGAAAAAAACTCCATTCACAATATCCTCAAAAAAAATAAAATACTTGGGAATCAACCTAACAAGAGAAGTGAAAGACTTATACAATGAAAACTACAGAACCCTAAAGAGAGAAATTGAAGATCTTAGAAGATGGAAAAATATACCCTGTTCATGGATGGGCAGAACTAACATCATCAAAATGGCAATATTACCAAAAGTTCTCTAGAGGTTTAATGCAATGCCAATCAAAATCCCAAGGGCATTTCTTGTAGAAATAGATAAAGCAATCATGAAATTCATATGGAAAAATAAAATACCCAGAATAGCAAAAACAATACTAAGCAGGAAGTGTGAATTAGGTGGTATAGCCATACCAGACTTCAAACTATACTGCAGAGCAATAGTAACGAAAACAGCATGGTACTGGTACCAAAACAGGTGGGTGGACCAATGGTACAGAATAGAGGACACAGAGACTAATCCACAAAGTTACAACTATCTTATATTTGATAAAGGAGCTAAAAGCATGCAATGGAGGAAGGATAGCATCTTCAACAAATGGTGCTGGGAAAACTGGAAATCCATATGCAACAAAATGAAACTGAATCCCTTTCTCTCTCCATGCACAAAAGTTAACTCAAATTGGATCATGGAGCTTGGTATCAAATCAGAGACTCTGTGTCTGATAGAAGAAAAAGTTGGCTCCAATCTACATATTGTGAGGTCGGTCTCCAAATTCCTTAATAGGCACCCAAAGCCCAAGAGTCCATAAGAAGAATCAACAAATGGTCTTACTTAAACTAAAAAGTTTTTTTCTCAGCAAGAGAAACAATAAGAGAGGTAAATAGGGAGCCTATATCCTGGGAACAAATTTTTACTCCTCACACTTCCGATAGAGCCCTAATATCCAGAGTAGACAAAGAACTCAAAAAATTAGACAATAAGATAACAAATAACCCAATCAACAAATGGGCCAAGGATCTGAACAGACACTTCTCAGAGGAGGACATACAATCAATCAACAAGTACACCATCTCTAGCAGTCAGAGAAATGCAAATCAAAACCACCCTAAGATACCATCTCACTCCAGTAAGATTGGCAGCCATTATGAAGTCAAACAACAACAAGTGCTGGGGAGGATGTCGGGAAAAGGGTACTATTGTACATTGCTGGTGGGACTGCAAATTGGTGCAGCGAATTTGGAAAGCAGCATGGAGATTCCTGGGAAAGCTGGGAATGGAACCCCCATTTGACCCAGCTATTGCCCTTCATGGACTATTCCCTGAAGACCTTAAAAGAGTGTACTACAGGAATACTACCACATTGATGTTCATAGCAGCACGATTCACAATAGCTAGACTGTTGAACCAACCCAGATGCCCTTCAATAGATGAATGGATGAAAATGATGTGGCATTTATACACCATGGCGTAGTAAGCAGTACTAAAAAATGACAAAATTATGGAATTTGCAGGGACATGGATGGCACTAGAGCAGATTATGCTTAGTGAATCTAGCCAATCCCTAAAAAACAAATACCAAACATCTTCTTTGATATAATGAGAGCAACTAAGAACAGAGCAGGGAGGAAGAGCAGGAAGAAAAGTTTAACATTAAACAGAGACATGAGGTGGGAGGGAAAGGGAGAGAAAGGGGAAATTGCATGGAAATGGAAGGAGACCCTCATTGTTATACAAAATTCCACATAAGAGGTTGTGAGGGGAATGGGAAAATAAACAAGGAGAGAAATGAATTACAGTAGATGGGGTAGAGAGAGAAGGTGGGAGGTGAGAGGATGGGGGATAGTAGAGAATAGGAAAGGTAGCAGAATACAAGTTAGTAATAGGGCATTATGTAAAAATGTGGATGTGTAACCAAAGTGTATCTGCAATCTGTATTTGGGAGTTCATAACCCACTTGAATCTAATGTATGAAATATTTCAAGAGCTTTGTAATGTTTTGAACAACCAAGAAAAAAAATAAAAAAAGAGATCAAACAAAATAGTATGTATAAAGCAAATGTAAGTATGCCTAGTTTAAAGTGAGAAATCAATAAATGATATCTATATTTTCTGTAAAAAAATAAAATTTTTTTGTTAATTATTTTTTTCAATTGTAATTTATTTCAAGGGTAATTTTTGTTTTCCTGCATTTTATTATTATTATTATCATTTCTTTTGTTTTCTATTCTTTTCTCTTTCATTCTTTTCTCCCTCTCTCTTTCTTGGTTTGTGTCCTTACCTTTAACCCATCTTTCCTCTTAACCATGAACACCCAGATTACATACAACTTACTAAATGCAAATAGATGAATACTACGAATAGGTGTATAGTCCACCTAAGACCTTACCTACCCCCAAGTACTCCTGTCTATTTTTTTATTGATTGTTCAAACATTACAGAGCTCATGATATATCATCTTTCATACATTTGACTCAATTGAGTTTTGAACTCCCATTTCTACCCCAAATACAGATTGCAGAATCACATCTGTTACATACTCACATTTTTACATAATGGAATATTAGTGACTGTTGTATTCTGCTACCTTTCCTATCCCCTACTATCCCCCCTCCCCTCCCCTCCCATCTTCCCTCTCTACCTCCTCTGCTGTTGTTTAATTCTCTCCCCTTTTCCCCCTCCCCTTTGCCCCTCATAACCTCTTATAATTTTGTGTATCATTGAAGGTCTCTTACCATTTCCATATGTCTATTTTCTTGTTAATATCCACCTGCATTTGAGCAACCCCCCAAAGAACCTAACATATACTAACCTCCATACCATCAAATCACCTGACCTTAACATAAAATCCTAAGTCCAAACCTCAATTCTCTATGTGCCATCAAAATCTGAAGGCCTTTACAGAAACTAATAAATTTACCTTAAATCACAATTAAATCCAACATCTCTAAACATTGTCTCCTAACATAATGGAGAGATAGTGGAACTATAAAAACCACAACAAATTTAAAGGAGAAAACAGAAACACAGCAGTCAAACAGAGTTGGAAAGTAACTTGAACACCATGAAAAAACAGTGGAAAAAGAGTACAAACAATGCAGGACAACTTAAATACACAGGAGAACCTAGAGGCTTCAGAAAAATAGACAGAGAAAAACTCAAGGCATACCTAACTCAGATGGAATGGAATCTAAGAGAAGACTTTAGAAAGCAAGTTCAAACAATGAAAGTATATTTTGAAAACGAATTAAATAAGTAAATTCAAATGATAAAGAAGGAGCTCTACCAGGAAATAGAGATTTAAAATAAAATCAACCAGTAATCCTAGAAATGCAGGAAACCATAAACCAAATTAAAAACTCAAATGAGAATATTACAAATAGACTAGATCAAATAGAAGCCAGAATATCAGATAATGAAGACAAAGTTATTAACTTGAAAAGAATATAGTCAACACAGAAATGATGCTTAAAATACACAAGCAATCTATCCAAGAGATATGGGATGTCATAAAAAAACCAAATGTGAAAGTCATTGGGATAGAAGAAGGCATAGAGGTTCAAACCAACGGAATGAACAATCTATTGATTGAAATAATCCTAGAAAACTTCCTAGATATGAAAGATGGAATGGATTGCCAAATCCTGGAAGCCTACAGGACCCCAAACATTCAAAACCATAATAGACCAATTCCAAGACACATTAAGATATCCAACATACAGAACAAGGAGAGAATATTAAAAGCTATGAGTGAAAGGAGGCAGATTACATTTAGGGTAAACCAATTAGGTTAACGGCTGATTTTTTCATCACAGACATTGAAAGCGGGAAGATCCTGGAACAACGTATTTCAAACGCTGAAATATAATGGATTACAGCCAAGAATACTATATCCAGCAAAATTAAGCTTCAGATTTGATGATGAAATTAAAATATTTTATGATAAACAAAAGTTAAAAGAACTCACAGCTAGAAAACCAGCACTGCAAAGCATTTTGAGCAAAATACGAAAAGAAGAGGAATGGAAAAAGAGCACCCAAAACTAACAGTGGGAGGTAACTCAGTAAAAAAAGGAAAAAAATAACCAAAAAGGAAAAACTAGCCATATTAAAATAAATAAATAAACAAGCATGACGGGTAGTACTAACCATATATCAATAGTAACCTTAAATGTTAATGGCTTAAATTCACCTATCAAGAGACATAGTCTAATAACCTGGATTAAAAAAACAAATCCAACAATACGCTGCCTTCAGGAGACTCATATGCTAGGAAAACACATACACAGACTGAAGGTGAAAGGTTGAGAAAAATCATAGCACTCATATGGTCCTCGGAAGCAAGCAGGAGTGGCCATACTCATATCAAATAAAATCAACTTCAAACCTAAGTTAATCAAAAGGGATAAAGAAGGACACTATATACTGTTAAAAGGAACCATCCGCCAACAAGACATAACAATTATCAATACGTATGTACAAACCAATGGTGCTGCAACGTTCATAAAACAAACGCTCCTCATGTTCAAGAGTCAAATAGACCACAGCACAATAATTATGGGTGAGTTCAACACCCTTCTCTCTTCATTGGACAGATCCTCCAGACAAAAGCTGAGTAAAGAAACTATAGAACTGAATAACACAATCAATAACCTAAACTTAACCGACATATATAGAACATATCAACCATCATCAAGTGGATACACATTCTTCTCAGCACCACATGGATCCTTCTCAAAGATAGACCATATATTATGCCATAGGGCAACCCTCAGTAAATATAAAGGGGTGGAGATAATATCATGCATATTATCTGATCATAATGGAATGAAACTGAAAATCGATGATAAAAGAAGGAAGGAAAATTCCTGCATCACCTGGAAAATGAACAATATATCACTGAATGAACAATGGGTTACAGAAGACATAAAGGAGGAAATCAAAAAATTATTGGAGATAAATGAAAATACAGACACAACATATTGGAATCTATGGGACACAATGAAAGCAGTTTTAGGAGAGAAATTCATTTCCTGGAGGTCATTCCTCAAAGAAAGAAAAAACCAACAAATAAATGAACTCACACTTCATCTCAAAACTTTAGAAAAGGAAGAGAAAAACAACAGCAAATGTAGTAGAAGGCAAGAAATAATCAAAATCAGAGCATAAATCAACAAAATTGAAACAAAAAAACCCACTGAAAAACATGATAAAACTAAAAGTTGGTTCTTTAAAAAAAATAAATAAGATTGACAGACCCTTATCCATGCTAACAAAGAGAAGAAGAGAGAGAGCTCAAATTACTAACATATGTGATGAAAAAGGCAATATCACAACAGACACTACAGAAATACAAATGATAATTAGAAATTATTTTTAACCCTATATTCCAATAAAATAGAATATAGCGAAGATATCTATAAATTTCTTAACTATATGATTTGTCTAGATTGAGTCAGGAAGACACACACAATTTAAACAGACCAATAACAAAGGATAAATAGAAGAAGCCATCAAAAGACTACCAACCAAGAAAAGCCCTGGACTGGATGGATATACAGCAGAGTTTTACAAAACCTTTAAAGAAGAATTAATACCAATACTTTTCAAGTTATTTCAAGAGATAGAAAAAGAAGGAGCTCTTCCACATTCATTCTATGAGGCCAACATCACCCTGATCCCAAAACCAGACAAAGACACTTTAAAGAAAGAAAACTACAGACCAATATCTCTAAAGACTGAGATGCAAAAATCCTCAATAAAATCCTGGCGAATTGAATAAAAAAGCATATCAAAAAAATTTTGCACCTGGCGGCCTGTCGCGGCACGAGAAGGGTCCCCACCTGGCCCGGCCTGGCTGTCGGCCCCGCCATCCTGGCCCTCCTTGCGGCCCGCTCGCTCTGTGAACAGCCACCCCATCCGCCTGGCTCTTAGCCACGTGGCTGCTGCCTGCCCGGCTCTACAAGCGGCCCCCAGCGGCCCCGTGTGGTGAGAAGGGTCCCAGCCTGGCCTGGCAGACCGCCTGCGCCCTCCCGGCTCTGCTAACGGCCCCACCCACATGGCGATCGGGCCCCCCGCCCGCCCGGCTCTGTGGATGCCCCACCCACCTGGCAAATGGCCCCCTGCCCTCCTGGCTCTGCTGGCGGCCCTGCTCGCATGGCGAACCCCCCCGCCCGCCCCCCCCCGCCTGCCCCCCCGCCCGCCTGCCCGGCTCTGCGAACGCCCTGCCCAACCGGCAAACGAATCTAATGAAGCCTTTATGAAATAGCAACATGGGTACTAAAACCAGAGATTGTGTCAGACCAGAGACAAGCCAGTTCCACCCCTCCCTTCGGAAACTCCAGCACAGAGCCAGGGGCCCACCATAGCAGAGAGGGGAAATCACCAAAGTTCAGCCAAAAATATTCCTTCCCAGCAGAATCTACTTTAGCAGGTGTGTGACTCCCACTCACATCAGATACAAACAACTAGGAAACTTCAATATCTCTCTGTGGGCGTGACCATAAGGGCCTAAGGGCTCTGGACCCCCAACTCCCTGTACTGCCAGTGATGTGGGCATGACTGTAGGGGCAGAGGGAAGCAGAAAAGACTCCCCACCCCCAACTCCCCCAACCACCAACGGAGAGGGCGTGACGGTAGGGGCGCAGGGAAACAGAGCACACTCCAGACCCCCAACTCCTCTTACTGCCAGTGGAGTGGTTGTGATTGTAGGGGCTGCGGGAAGCAGAGGAGATCCTCGACCCCCAACTCCCATTACCACCAGTGGCGACACCAATGGTCTTAGCCACCAGATTCCGAAGATGTGCCCACCAAAGGGGTCTGGAAAAATTAAACTATTGACTCCCAGACTACAGCTCCACAGCACTGGGGCTTAGATGAATGACAGAGAGAGTGCTCAGTCGTTAGGGAAATAGAGCACTCGGTGAGGCTGAAAGTGTAACCAAATCCTTGGGGAACTGCCTCCGGTGAGCAGGACCTGGCTGGCTGGCAGGAGGAAGGGGCAGAGGGGCCGTAGAAGTGACCAACAGGATTGAGAGACTCCTGGGAGCCATCTTACAGGGATTGCTCTTGACACATTGAGGGCAAAACTCAGCCTGGAGGGCACAGCTTTGCCTACGGGAAGAGAAGAAAATGGATCTCTAAGACCTAATTTTATTTCTTATTTTATTTTATTTTTTCTCTCCCCTTTTCCCTCTTTTTCTCCCCTTCCAAGTTTTATTGTTCTTTCCATTCTCCTCCATGCTATCTATCTCCCTGTCCTTCTTTCTTTTCAAAAGCACCTTCCTTCCCCTCCCCCCAACTTTCATCCCAAGCATTATGTCCTCCATTTCGTGTAAATGTCTAAATGCAAATAGGTGAATGTTTTGAGGCCGTCAATAGTGCTCCTAAATACCTAGCTACTACCAACACCCTGATCCAATCGATGGTTAGTATCCCCCTTCAGTAGAGCAATCTTCTAAAGTAGCCAAGACATACTAACCCTTATACCTTCATAGCACCTAACCTAAAGTCCTAAAAACAAAAAAACAAATCACTATATGCATACAAAATCCGGAAGCGCTTTATAAATTGAATGAATCAGCTCTAAAGTACAATAAAGCCCAACACCTATAGGCATAATCTCCTACCACAAAAGAGAGACAACAGAGATAAACAAAGCCAAAAAATGTACAGGAGAAAGGAGTTACAAAGCAGTCAAACAGAGCTGCAAAGTAACATGAACAACATGATAAAACAAGGGAAAAAAGGATTACAGATAATGCAGGACAACTTAAATCTAAAGGAGGACCCAGAAGCATCAGAATCATGGACAGGGAAAGAAATCAAGGCATATCTAACTCAGATGGAACGGAATTTTAGAGAAGACATGAGACAGCAAGTCCAAGAATTGAAAGTATATTTTGAAAACGAACTAAACAAACAAATTCAAACTGCAAAGAACAAGCTTTACACAGAGATAGAGATCTTAAAAAAAACAAACAGTAATTTTAGAAATGCAAGTAACCATAAACCAGATTAAAAATGTTAACAAGAATATTACAAGTAGACTAGATCAAGTAGAAGTCAGAACATCAGATAATGAAGACAAAGTTTATCAACTTGAAAAGAATATAGTCAACACTGAAAAGATGCTCAAATCTCACGAGCAATCTATCTAAGAGATATAGGATGTCATAAAAAAACCAAATTTGGGAGTCATTGGGATAGAAGAAGGCACAGAGTTTCAAACCAAAGGAATGGACAACCTATTAAATGAAATAATCCTAAAAAACTTCCCAGAGATGAAAGATGGAATAGATTGCCAAATCCTGGAAGCCTAAGGACCCCAAACATCCAAAACTGTACTAGACCAACTCCAAGACATATAATTATGAAGACAGCCAATATACAGAACAAGGAGAGAATATTAAAAGCTATGAGGGAAAAGAGGCAGATTACATTCAGGGGTAAACCAATTAGGTTAACGGCTCATTTTTAATCACAGACTTTGAAAGCGAGAAGATCCTGGAACAATGTATTTCAAATGCTGAAAAATAATTGATTCCAACCAAGAATACTGTATCCAGCAAAATTAAGCTTCAGATTTTACAATGAAATTAAAATCTTTCATGATAAACAAAAGCTAAAAGAATTCACAGCCAGAAAACCAGCACTGCAAAGCATTTTGTGTAAAATTCTACAAGAAGAGGAATGGAAAAATAGTGCCCCAAACCAACAGTGGGAGGTATCTCAGTAAAGGGGGAGGAAAACAACCAAAAAGTAAAAACTAGCCAAACTAAAATAAATAAATAAATAAACATGACTGAAAGTACAAATCATATTTCAATTGTAACATTAAATGTTAATGGACTAAACTCACCAATCAAGAGACATAAGCTAGTAACCTGGATCAAAAAAATGAATCCAACAATATGCTGCCTTCAGGAGACTCATATGATATGAAAAGACATACGGAGGTTGAAGGTGAAAGGTTGGGAAAAATCATACCACTCACATGGTCCTTGGAAGCAAGCAGGAGTGGCCATACTCATATCGAATAAAATCAACTTCAAACCTAAGTTAATCAAAACGGATAAAGAAAGACCTGTTAAAAGGAACTATCCACCAACAAGACATAACAATTATCAATTTATGTGCACCAAATAATGGTGCAGCAATGTTCATAAAACTAACTCTCCTCAAGTACAAGAGTCAAATTGACCACAATACAATAATTATGGGTGACTTCAACACACCTCTATCGCCATTATACAGATCCTCCAGACAAAAGCTGAATAAAGAAACTATAGAACTGAATGACACAATCAATAACCTAGATTTAACTGACATATATACAATATATCAACCACCATCAAGTGGATACACATTGTTCTCAGCAGCACATTGATCCTTCTCAAAGATAGATCATATATTATGCCATAGGGCAACTCTCAGTAAATATAAAGGTGTGGAGATAATACCATGCACCATATCTGATCATAATGGAACGAAACTGGAATTCAAAGGTAAAAGAAGGAAGGAAAAATCCTGCATCACATGGAAAATAAACAATATGTTACTGAATGATCAATGGATTACAGAAGACATAAAGTAGAAAATCAATAAATTCTTAGAGATAAATGACAATTCAGACACAACATACCAAAATCTATGGGACACAATGGAAGCAGTTTTAAGAGGGAAATTCATTTCCTGAAGTTCATTCCTCAAAAAAGTAAAAACCAACAAATAAAAGAACTCACACTACATCTCAAAGCCCTAGAAAAGGAAGAGGAAATCAACAGCAAATATAGCAGAAGACAAGAAATAATTAAAATCAGAGCGGAAATCAATGAAATTGAAACAAAAAAAAAACATTGAAAAAATTGGTAAAACTAAAAGTTGGTTCTTTGAAAATAATATATAAGATTGACAGACCCTTAGCCATGCTAACGAAGAGAAGAGAGAAAACTCAAATTACTAACATACGTCATGAAAAAGGCAATATCACAACAGACACTACAGAAATACAGAAGATAATTAGAAAGTATTTTGAAATTCTATATTCTAATAAAATGGAAGACAGTGATGACATTGATAAATTTCTTAAGTCATATGAGCTGCCCAGATTGAGTCAGGAAGACACACACAATTTAAACAGACCAATAACAAAGGAAGAAATTGAAGAAGCCATCAAAAGACTACCAACCAAGAAAAGCCCTGGACCGGATGGGTATACAGCGGAGTTTTACAAAACCTTTAAAGAAGAATTAATACCAATACTTTTCAAGCTATTTCAAGAGATAGAAAAAGAAGGAGCTCTTCCAAATTCATTCTATGAGGCCAACATCATCCTGATCCCGAAACCAGACAAAGACACTTCAAAGAAAGAAAACTACAGACCAATATCTCTAATGAACATAGATGCAAAAATTCTCAATTAAATCCTGGCAAATCGAATACAAAAGCATATCAAAAAAATTGTGCAACATGATCAAGTAGGATTCATCCCTGGGATGCAAGGTTGGTTCAATATATGGAAATAAAAAATATTATTCACCACATCAATTGACTTAAAGATAAGAACCATATGATCATCTCAATAGATGCAGAAAAAGCATTTGACAAAGTACAGCATCATTTTATGTTCAAAACACTGGAAAAACTGGGGATAACAGGAATTTACCTCAACATTGTAAAAGCTATATATGATAAGCCTCAGGATAGCATCATTCTAAATGGAGTAAAACTGAAGGCATTTCCGCTAAAATGTGGAACAAGACAGGGATGCCCTCTCTCACCACTTCTATTTAATTTAGTCCTTGAAATACTAGCCAGAGCAATTAGAGAGACAAAAGAAATTAAAGGCATAAAAATAGGAAAAGAAGAACTTAAAATATCACTATTTGTGAACGATATGATCCTATACCTAAAAGACCCAAAAGGGTCTATAAAGAAACTACTAGAACTAATAAATGAATTCAGCGAAGTGGCAGGATATAAAATCAATACGCACAAATCAAAGGCATTTCTGTATATTAGAGACAAATCTTCTGAAATGGAAATGAGAACAACCACCCCATTCACAATATCCTCAAAAAAAAAAATACTTCGGAGTCAACCTAACAAAAGAGGTGAAAGATTTATACAATGAAAACTACAGAACTCTAAAGAGAGAAATAGAAGATCTTAAGAGATGGAAAAATATACCCTGTTCATGGATAGGAAGAACTAACATCATCAAAATGGCAATATTACCAAAAGTTCTCTATAGGTTTAACGCAATGCCAATCAAAATCCCAATGGCATTTTTTGTAGAAATGGATAAAGCTATCATGAAATTCGTATGGAAAAACAAAAGACCCAGAATAGCAAAAGCAATTCTAAGCAGGAAGTGTGAATCAGGAGGTATAGCGATACCAGATTTCAAACTGTACTACGGAGCAATAGTAACAAAAACAGCGTGGTACTGGTACCAAAACAGGATGGTGGACCAATGGTACAGAATAGAGAACACAGAGACCAATCCACAAAATTATTACTTTCTTATATTTGATAAAGGGTCTAAAAGCATGCAATGGAGGAAGGATAGCATCTTCAACAAATGGTGCTGGGAAAACTGGAAATCCATATGCAACAAAATGAAACTGAATCCCTTTCTCTTGCCATGCACAAAAGTTAACTCAAAATGGATCAAAGAGCTTGATATCAAATCAGAGACTCTGTGTCTGATAGAAGAAAACGTTGGCCCCAATCTACATATTGTGGGATTGGGCTCCAAATTCCTTAATAGGACACCCATAGCAGAAGAATTAATAACTGGAATCAACAAATGGGACTTACTCACACTAAAAAGTTTATTGTCAGCAAGAGAAACAATAAGAGAGTTAAATAGGGAGCCTACATCCTGGGAACAAATTTTTACCCCTCACACTTCAGATAGAGCCCTAATATCCAGAGTATACAAAGAACTCAAAAAATTAGACAATAAGATAACAAATAACCCAATCAACAAATGAGCCAAAGACCTGAACAGACACTTCTCAGAGGAGGACATACAATCAATCGACAAGTACATGAAAAAATGCTCACCATCTCTAGTAGTCAGAGAAATGCAAATCAAAACCACCCTAAGATACCATCTCACTCCAGTAAGATTAGCAGCCATTATGAAGTCAAACAACAACAAGTGCTGGTGAGGATGTGGGGAAAAGGGTACTCTTGTACATTGCTGGTGGGACTGCAAATTGGTGTGGCCAATTTGGAAAGCAGTATGGAGATTCCTGGGAAAGTTGGGAATGGAACCACCATTTGACCCAGCTATTGCCCTTCTTGGACTATTCCCTGAAGACCTTAAAAGAGCATACTACAGGGATACTGCCACATCAATGTTCATAGCAGCACGATTCACAATAGCTAGACCCAGATGCCCTTCAATAGATGAATGGATTAAAAAATGTTGCATTTATACACAATGGAGTATTACACAGCACTAAAAATGACAAAATCATGGAATTTGCAGGGAAATGGATGGCATTAGAGCAGATTATGCTAAGTGAAGCTAGCCAATCCCTAAAAAACAAATGCCAAATGTCTTGTTTGATATAATGAGAGCAACTAAGAACAGAGCAGGGAGGAAGAGCAGGAGGAAAAGATTAACTTTAACAGAGACATGAGGTGGGAGGGAAAGGGAGAGAAAAGGGAAATTGCATGGAAATGGAAGGAGACCCTCATTGTTATACAAAATTACATATAAGAGGCTGTGAGGGGGAAGGGAAAAAAGAGAATGAATTAAATTACAACAGATGGGGTAGAGAGAGAAGATCGGAGGGGAGGCGAGGTGGATAGTAGAGGATAGGAAAGATAGCAGAATACAACAGTTACTAATATGGCATTATGTAAAAATATGGATGTGTAATTGATGTGATTCTGCAATCTGTATTTGGGGTAAAAATGGGAGTTCATAACCCACTTGAATTAAATGTATGAAATATGATATGTAAAGAGTTTTGTAATTTTTTGAATAACCAATAAAAAAACCCCTCAATAGCAGGAGTCCGGGCAGTCATATTATGACGTCAGACAACAAACCTTTGTTAGGAGAATTCAGGTTGATGTCTTGGCAGGCGGAGTCCATGTTCATGCACCAGCTGGGCCACAGCTGGTATCCCGGCTTTGGTTACTAGCGCTACTGGAACCTAGGCGCGGCACCGGGAGTCACCCACACCAGCATTACTTCTTAGAAATAAAATACACACAGTTTATTAAAGAGATTCATGTTCTTATTAGCAAAGACTGTTATGAATGATTTACTTTTGTCTATGCAAGTAATCTTTACTCTAAATTATATCTGATTAAATAAATTTTTATTCTATTGAGTAAAGGAGGAAAAAGAGAAAAAGATTTCAGTGCTTTTGGAGATTTTCAGGGAATGGACCTGGGATAGGATACCTTAACAATAGATTGGAGAAGGAGCAGTTTATCTTGGTAAGGGTGAAGAAAGGGCTGTGGAACTATTAACATTTCAATTTCCCTGGGGTAATTTCCAACTTTCCAGACCTAAACCAGCCTCTATTTTTGCAATCCATCCCAATTACTTACCTACACTGATTACCTTTCTTTATTGCTTCAAATGTACCAGCAAATGCAGGTGTCTGAAGTCGTGAACTAGGAGAGGCCAGTGCCATCTGAGTCACGTTGGAGCCTGATTTACATGGCAAAAATATAAATATTTCGTAAATATTATTGCTATTGATTTTCTAAATGATTTATAATTTATTCTCTATATATGATAATTAGAAAAATTTATGCATTTAATCAGCAATTTTAGTAGTTATTCCTTGGGAATACAACTAGAAAATTCTAGAGTTGTATTCCCAATGATCACAACTTCTAGATAAAAGCAAAACTTTTTTCTAAGAATACATGATTGAAGACAAAGGAGGCAATAGATGTCCTTTAAAATATACTTAAAGAGCTGCTTAGGGAGAAATTTCTGTTAGGTTGTTTTGAGATGATTAAGCAACCTATGTGAGCAAAATAACCATCAATCACGTGCATCTCCTGGATCTTAGACAGCTCCCTTTGACAAACCCCAGTATGACAAGAGACTCTAAAAACCCCTTTTCCTGTCTGAAGCCCTCCCTTTCTTCCCTAAGCCCAATAAATATTCCAGTGTGGTTGAGTCCCATGCAGTTCTCCTTAGACCCTCTTTTTACACTCTCTGCTAGTCTGAGGGTTCCACCTGGGAGCAAAATCTCAATAATGCCTCATCAGCAGCCTTTTAAAATCTGCCTCCTTTTGGTCACCGCTACCTGACCTTACATCTTGTTCCAAAACCTGGATTTTTGGGCCTCCTCCATACCTTACATTTGGGGATTGGGGTCCACCCTCCTCCCTTCAAACAAACCGGGAAATTCCTAAGCTGTTTTTTCTTTTCCTTTTCCTTCATTCAGGTTGACATGTGTGGGGTAAGTTCCCTCATTTCCCCTGACCTTCCAGCCCCTCTCCATTAATGGGGGGGACTATCTGTAAGTCACAGGCATTCCATAGACCCCCACCAATTTTGTTCAAGGCCCTAAGAACTGTGGAGACATCCCAGTCCTCATATGAGCCACTCTGATTTATTTGGCCCCCAATGGGTTGCAGGGAGGCCTCAACCCTTGCCTGTCCCTTATTTGGGTGAGTGTGAGAAGAATTTGGGACACCTTTTTCTACCTCCACTCCCCCACTAGGGTACCAGAAGGTCATGGGAAACACCAAGTCCTCCTTAGACTCCAAAACTCCCTTGGGTGTCTATATTCAAATTTTGCCAAGTTAAGACTCACTCAAGACCTAAGCCATTTTATTCCACCATGGTCTTTTAGTCCACTGTGGCCTGGCCCCAGTGTGACTTAGACAATGAGTCACAATGGCCCCCAGAAGGAACTTCTGATTTTAAGCCCTCACTGAATTGGACAATTTCTTTCACTCGACAGGGAAGTAGGCAGAAGTCCCTTACATCTGAAGGCACATCAGGCTTTTTGAGGTCTGCTCCTATCCTCCCCCTCTGCTCTAACTGTTCTATTGCTAAAGTTTTCCTTTCTAGGAAACCCCTTTCCCATTGTTCTTATACTTCTCCTTTCTCATTCTCAGATCCACTGAGCTCCTCTCAGCCCCACATTCCTGCCTTCCCCCTCCCTACCAAGGCCAATCCTCTCCCTCCTCCCCTTCCACAACTGCACTCACCCCTTCCCCTCTTGCTGCTACCACAGCTCCTCCTCCCCCACTCCAGGACTCTTCCCCTCCTCTCCCCCCTCCTCTCCTGCAGCCATGATTTCTCCATCCTGTCCAGTTCTTCTCCTAGGCAGAGATGTTCTCCATTTACTAGGAGCCACCCTCCAACTACACCCCAAGAATACTAGCACCCATCTTCTTCTGCTTCTAATAACCTAACAGTACCTGCTGTTCCACTGCCCCATGACCTAGTCAATCCCCAGGTCTGGGACACTGCAAGCTGGTCATAGCCTCCACAAGCCAGTCCATGTCCAGATGAAACTACAAATTAAATTTTTTTTTGTGTCCCCAATTTCTCATCTCCAAAACCTACAGGGAGGGACTTATACCCAGTTACTTCCCCAGAAACTCCTCATCTCTACTGATTCCACTTGCAACCCTCCCATATTGCCAATACACAAACCTACAGGTGCCTATTGCTTAGTCCAGGACCTTCACTTAATTAATGAAGCAGTTATTCCCATCCACTCAATGGTTCCCAACTCTTAAACTCTTCTTTCTCCTATCCCCCTTTAAACCACTCACTCTAGTGTCCTGGATCTTAAAGATGCCTTCTTTACAGTGCCTCTCCATCCTGACTCTTAATACTTCTTTGCCTTCACATGGGAAGACCCTACATCATTTAAGTCTCAACAGCTGATATGGACAGCCCTACCCAAAGGCTTCAGGGACAGTCCCTCTCCTCTTTGGACAGCCTTAGCCTAGGCTAACTGCTTGTGGCTTGGGGGATAGCACACTCTTATAATTGGGCAGAATTCCTCCCTACCTCCAGGGAAACTGCTTATACCACTGCTTCCATCTTCATTGAGCAGATCATTCCCAGGTTTAGACTTCCTAACTCCATCCAGTCAGACAATAATCTGGCCTTCATTTCTCCAAAGGCCTCAACATCACTTGGCTCCACATCTCCCAACAACCCCAATCCTTGGATTAGGTTGAGAGGGCTAACAACATTCTCAAGGATTATCTCACTAAACTTGCTATTGAACTCAGGCTGCCCTGGCCCAATCTCCTGTCATTGGTTCTCACCCTAATTTGGGCAGTCCCTTGAGCCCCCTCAGGCCTTAGCCCCTTTGAGCAACTCTATGGGTGCCCTTTCTTAATCAACCAAAGCCTTCTAGTCACTCCTACTCCCCTTGTGTCATACATGCCCTATCTTACACTTCCACACAAATTCCTAAGGGAACACACAGACTTGTCTTCCTGTGCCATCTGTTACTTCAATCCCAGCACAACCACAAACTGAACTGGACCCTCTTCAACAAGGTTATGCAGTCTTACTTTGAGAGCTTCATCCATCATCTTTGGAACCTCACTGGATTGGACCTCATGCAGTCATACTTACTACCCCAATGGCAGCCAAACTTTTGGGTCACTCCCCCTGGTGGCTGCTGCCTTAAAAAATCACCTGTTCCAAATGTTCAGTCCTGGAATTCCACCACAGTAGGGCCCTCCAAACTCAAGATTTCTCACCAACCCTCTTCTTCTTTTACTAATCATTAATCTCTCTCAAGCTTCTATCCCAACCCACAGATGGCGCTTCTACATCCAAGTGACATGGCAGTAGGATGGCACTACCCACTCTTAGTTTATGGGTCAAGGTGATTGCCCTCCCACTGGCTGCAATTTGGTGGTCACCCTTAACATTACTGGATTCAACTGGGCCACCTCATCCCAACTATGTTCAGCAATGCTATGCTTCATATCAGACCAAACTGAGGAATCTTGTAAGTGCTTGCCTAACATTATGGTACCCTTATAATTCCTGCAAGAAACACTTCCTAGATAAGCCTCGCTATGAGAAACTATTTGGGATCCATGGGAACTGAAATGGGCTTCTGGTGTTGATGGTAAATTCTATTCTTGGGGTTTGCCAAGCATCCTTCAAAATATGGAGAATATTATCAGAATATGGAGAACTTATATACAAGTATTCCTTCAAATTTACATATCCATCCAAGAGCAAGAGAAAGAATTCCAACACCAGCTGGATGCAGTTGCCCATCCTAAAGCTGACCCTTTCTCATGGATGGCCCTAATATGTCAGGTCTTCAGCTTCTCAATTTATGCAAAGTTAATAAAATTTCAGACTGTTTCCTCTGTACAGGTTTGGGTCATACTCCATTAACTGTGATTCCCATTGATTTTTTCTCAATACCTCAACCATACCACAAGGGCCCTCCTCTCTATCCATTGAGGAAATACCTCTTTTTTGTATCTCATCAGGGAATTTCCCCTGCTCCTTCACTTCAGCAGGTTCAGCACCTTGTGACCAGATTGTTCAAATTTCTCCCTTAACCTTTTTTTGTTCTATGGTGCAATGGTACTCTAACAAAAAAATCTAAGCCTCAACATGCCCTTTGTTTTTTGTGTTCCTTCCACCTTGGTTCCTCAATTAACTCCTTACAGTGAGCTGAATTAACATGGTTTGTTACTACCTCCCTTTCCAGGACAAGACGGGGCCATCTTTCTACCAGTAGTAGTTGGACTCTCTCTGGCCTCCTCACTTGCTGCCTTCGTACTGGGGGCAGGAGGACTTGGTTATACAGTAACTACTAGTCAGAAGCTTGAATAACAAATTTCTGATGTGGTTGAGGCATTGGCCACCTCTCTTGTTTCCCTACAAAGGCAAATAACATCTATTGGGCAAGTTTTATTACAGAACTGTCGAGCCCTAGATCTCCTGATGGCAGACAAAGGAAGAACCTATCTATTCTGAAAGAAGAATGCTGCTACTTTATCAATGAAACTGGATTGACCAAAAAGAATGTTGACACTCTTTATCGTTTAGGTTCATCTGAAAGCACATGGGTGAAATTGCTAGAGTGACTTACAATCAGATGCTCCTACACCCCTACAGTCAACTCCAGACTGAACCAACACCTGATCCATCCTCTTTCCCCCAGCACCCCTAGCCATCAGGAAATAGCCGTATGGAATTCGATGCCCTATATCATCAAAAAGGCTGAGATGTTATGTCAGTTTGAGGTGATTAAGCAATCCGAGTGAGCAGAAGAACCACCAATCAGAAGCTGACACAAATACCTATTAATCAATGGCATCTCCTGGCCAATCCTGAATCTTAGCCAGCTCCCCACTACCAACCCCAGTAGGACAAGGGATTCTAAAAATACCTTTTTCTGTCTCAAGCCCTCCCTTTCTGCCCTAAGCAGAAATAAAAATTCCAGTCCAGTCCAGCCCCATGCGCTTCTCCTCAGACCCTCTTCTTACCCACTCTGCTGGTCTGAGGATTCTGCCCAGGAGAAAAATCTCAATAAAGCCTTGTTCAGCAGCCTTTTAAAATCTGCTTCCTTTTGGTCACCACTTACAATTTCTATCTTTATATAATAGTTGATAATAATAAGATATAACAAAATATGTGCATTTGTTGGTATTGCATTTCTTTGCCTGAACAATTCGTGTTGACAGAGAGATATTTTCAATATATTTATTTATTTATTTATTTATTTATTTATTTATTTATTTATTTATTTATTTATTTATTTAATGTGGTGCTGAGGCTGAAACCCAGGTCCTCCCATGTACTGGGCAACTCTCTATCACTGAGTCACATCCCCAACCTAGAGAGAAATTTCTGATACAAGGAAATTGGGGAATGTCCACCTCACTGTGCCTCATTCCTGTGTCTCTCAATAACTGATGCCTCTAACTGTCAGTAAAGGGACTTTTGGAGTTTCTCTCACATGAATAAGTTGTTATCCCTAGAACTGACATGCTTAAACATGAATGGGTTCTTCTATTTGGAGAATGAGCACATAGTGACCATTATCATAGTAAAAGGGGAGCAGCTGATGGGAGCCTGCACAACAGGAGGCACAGATATAGCAGATGGTTGCATTTGAATGGGGAATTTGAATGAGTTTTGAGAGGAGAAATCTTTAGAGAGCAATACCTGAACCCAGGTAGAAACACCAAGGACTCAGGAGAGCATAAGGATCTACAAGCAGAACTTCAGCTGTATGTAGAATAGATCATCAGAGTAGGAATTTGAAAGGGTAAAGTTTCTAAGCTGCAAGGCCTGAGTTAAAAAGTGAAGGACCAGGTATTGTTAAGTTCCTCTGCTACACCCAGAACCTGAAATTCCTGAGGCAGTTAAGACTAATGCCCTACTGGCTATTTAGTTGATTAATAGCCTAGGGCCCTATGCAGTTTGTCACATAGGCATACAGGGCCCGAACCAATCAGTTTGAATGTGTACCCCGCCTAGGAGTGACCAATCACCCCTGCCTGACCTGTTCCCGCCAATGAATGTACTAATCAAGTTTAAGAATTGTTGTTTGATTTTCCTGCGCCTCATGATGATTTGTCCTGGTGTATGCAAAGCCTCCACCCTCCCCAAAAATGTACTTAAGCACTGCTCAACCCCTCCCCGGGGCTCTGGGCTGCTCTTCCTTCTTGAGTGAGCCTGGAGCCTCAGCGTGCTGAATTGGATCCTCAATAAATTCCCTTCTGCAATTGCATGAGTCAGTCTCTTGGTGGTCTCTTCTTCTGACTTTTCACCAGACCCTTACAAAGGCACTGGCAGGAATCCAAACAAATTTAGTAATTGCTGTAATATGTAGTAAAACACAAATTAATTTTTATGACTTTGTGATGAGATGGCCCTCAATCTTAAGATGGAATTAGGCTAGGTTCATCAGGTTACAGTGTTATGCTTGAATTTGGGACCCCCAAAGACCACCAGAGACCCAAGTTCGATGTAAGCAGCAAAGAGGTGTTTATTGCGAGCTAGCTCGGTTCTCGGCACTTACACACAGCAACTGGTGATGCTGATTGGCCCTGAGCCCAGGGTTTGCAGCATTTATATACATTCTTTGGAGAGGGCAGGGACTTCACATACATCATAGCCTCTTTTAGCAAATCATCACCCACCATGGGAAAATCAAATAACAACTCTAAAACGTGATTAGCACATTCACTGGTGGGAACAAGTTGGTTGCGGGGATTGGTCACTACAAGAGGGGGATTCATTTAAACTGATTGGTTTAAACCATGAGGATGTTGCAAGGGGAGTACGTGCCAAACTGCAGGGCTTCTAGTTTAGATACTGGTCACCACACCTAGGTGGAAGCCATCTGGAATTTCAGATATGTGGTTATCTTGGCCAATCTGTGGCTTTTCTGGCTTTTCCGAGAACTGTTTCCACAGAGCTTTTCTGTAGTTTTTTTCCTGACTTTAGGACTACAATAATTCAGAGGTTAAGTTTCAGAGCAAAATAAGATCCCAAGCAGAATGAAATTGCTTAGGTCTTTCAACAGAAGGAATTTTTAATTTATAGGGTACAATGAAGGTTGTGTAATCATTGGAAACTGGTCGTGACTTTGGATGGTCAGAGGCTAGGAGTGTAGGTTAAAACTTTAATTCAGAAAAGCAGTTTTTAAAAGGTTGAAATTCATTTTTATTTGAAGAGGTGGGAGACTAGATCCTAAGGAATGAGTACTTAAATTCTGCCAATTGATTTTCTTTCTTTGGGATTTGTTGTCTCCAGGAGTTTCAATAATTACTGTGTCTCCACTTAAGACTACTTTGCAATGGGAGAAGGTCAAAGTCCAGAGCCCAGCATTCAGTATTTGCCTCTTTCCTTCAGGGCCCACTGTTCTAGGGAAAGAATTTACTGGGAGGCTAATGCTTGGTTTGTTTTTCTTCCTCCTCTGGTGCTACAATTTCTCTTTCCATTTTTCTATTGGGGCTGTTTTGTAGGAATATTATTTTCCATAATCCTTGAACAATGCCAAATGTTCTTTGGGAGACTTGGCCTTCTTGACTGGCTATTTAATTCTGCAGTCTATCTCCAGATATTATTATGGAAAGCTTGGTCCTTGTCCATAATATCAATTTAACAAGGATACAGTTTTTAAAACAATAAACAAGGTTTATTGCTTTGCTAGAAAAGGAGAAATGTAGGGGACTCTGGTTCACAGTCTGTGATTCTGCCCCTCCAAGAGAACAGAGAGGTTTAAAAGAAGTGATGTATTTCAGGTGTTTCTCATGGGGAATTTGTGATGCACTTGTTAAATTGGGAGATAGCCATTTTCTGGAGCCATCCCTGAAGTCTGAATTGCCTAGTTCCTGTGATAGGTCTTTGCTCAATTACCAAAAGCTGGGTCTAAATGAGAAAAAAAAACATTTTAATCCAGTCCCCAGTTTAGAGAGGGGGAGAGAGAGAAGAAGAAAAGAAAACCATGTTCACTTTACAATAAGCCATAGTGCAAAGGCTGTATTTAAAGGTGAAGAGGAACAATGTTACAGTATCTTATGCCTCACACTGAAGCCAGATTTAAAGTTAGGTAGTTAGTGTAGTTAGATAAATCAGGTCTAATACCGAGTGAAATCTAAAATGGCTGCCATGCTGAGAATGATTCAGGGAAATGCAGGACAACTCATGGAATGTTAATGAAGTCCAGGAAAAAGCCCATGGCCAGAGCCCGTCCCAAAGAAGTGTTAATGAACAGCCCCCAGCAAACTTGAAGATGCTGACTCAGAAGTCCTTCCTGACCAGATTACTTCTTTGGCCCACCTGTGTCCCACCCCTAAGGCCTTCCCACCTACATTTCACCACTGAAAGAAACTATAAAATGGAGATACATCATCCCTTCCATGGATTCCACCTCTTGGGTCCCCTTCTTCCTCCGGGAGAAGTCTTTTCTGCTGTCCTTTAATAAACTTCTAATTTCTACTCTGACCTTGCCTCGCATGTGCTCTTTGGTGTTATTCTTCAACATTGGGGAAGACAGTGGTAACAACACTATCAGGTTACTTTGAGACAATTAGACATCTCACTAAAGCACAGGCTTCTGAGGTTCTACTTCAGGCCCATCATCTTCTGAACTACTGACTCCATTATGTCCAATGTCCAATGCCAGGGAATTTTAGTATTCAGTGGCTATAAGATTCAGAGTGTATGCAAATAGAAAATTTCCTTTTGTGGAAACTTTTTTTTTTTAAATCCAGATTCTGACCACTATAGCATAAAAAGATATTCAAAATTATTTTCTTATTTGTCTCCTATGTGTATAATAAAAGATCATATATATTGTAATTTGTAATTATAAATGTGAAAATTGAGGTTGAGAAAAGTTACCATTTCTGGACACAAAATTCTTGAGTGCCACAGCCATTACACAGGCAACTGTCAAATGAAGAAATTATTACCAAAAGTTTAGTCCTCATCTAGATGACAGGGTTTTGATAAAAATAAAAACAGACCTTTTATTGCAAGCTTAGCAAAAAAGAAACACAGGGGACTCTTGTTTCAGAGGCTTAATTCTGCCCATCTGGGAAAAGAGGGCTTTTAAAGGAGCTATTTAAAGACTTCATTCCAGGGGTGCCTCCAGAGGGGCCCCCAGGTATTCCCTGAAGATTTTACTTGTTAATTTGATATCTCCTTCCTGTGGAGGACTGATAACTCAAGCTAATTTGTTCTCTGCTCCAAGGTAGAGGAGGGGGAGAGATAGAAGAGGAAAAAAAAAGCACAGGGCCCTTTTAAAATAAGCAGCAAGGGCTACATATAAATGATGAAGTGGACCACTGTTCCAAAATGCTATAAAATGTAGCCATATTGGCCCCTTGGAAGACAGTGAATCAGACAACCCTATAAACACAAGAAGCAAAAGAATGGTTTAAGCAGAAGAATAACATGATCAGATTTGTTCTCTTAAAACATTACTCTGATAATAATAGAAACCAACTCAATTTCACTTAGAAAGTGAGGCTAGCTTCAAAATGCCTCATAGAGGAGGGCCAAGGCAGTGTTCTATGCAAACAGCAGATCCCCAAAATGAACATTTACAAATTAAGAAGTGAAAAATGAATTTTCCTTATATGTAGTGAAAATAATACTTTGATTTGGAGGATGGATATTTTTCACACAATTATACTTTATGATTCAATGTACTCTGAGACACCCAACTCCATTCTGGCCCTAAGGGATCTTTTTCATATCCTTTGTGAGTTTTATTAGTACATTGCAACAACAAATATTTATTGTTTCAGGTACTGATGTATGTGCTTTGGATTCAACAGAGAATAAAAATGGACAACACATTCCTGCTCTCTGGAAGCTTACATTTCTCTGGGATACAGAAAAATTTAAAAAAATTATATAACAAGTTATGTGGAATGTTTTGAGGTAAGTGTTATTGAAGTAAAAGGAGTAAGAGAAATCTAGAATGTCCCTTTATGGTCGGAATCAAATGAGGCTTACAAGTCACAAAGGATGATTTCAATAAGAGATAAAAGAAACTGCAAGGCCCTCTGCCATGCAAAATTTATGATAAACTATGTTGTGAGTATAAAGCCCTGTTACTTCACCCAGTAGTCTCAGCTGTCAAAAGAGTCCCCTAAAAATGGTTTAAGTTCCAGCACAGTGGCAGACACCTGTAATTCCAGAGACTCCAGAGGGTGAAACACAAGGATCAAGAGTTCAAGGCCAGCCTCAGCAACTTAGGCCCTAAGCAACTCTAAACAAAATTCAAAAAAGTCTGGGGTTTTGGCTCAGTGGTAAAGTATCCCTGGGTTCAAATTCTGGTACATATAAAAAAAAGAGAGAGAAAAAAACTGTATTTACAGGTTTACATGCTTTACAAATCTCATGAGGGATATTGTGTTGTGGGTGGTACATTAAAGGCCTGACTAAGCATAGTTTTAAAAATGTGGTGTTTACAGGTACAATATCGCCAATATTTTCACAATAAACAATTCTAGGGTTTTGTAGTGGTGGTGGTGGTGCACGAGATTTCAATAAAATTGCCTGTTTGTAAAGGAGCTGATCAGAGCCCGATTGTTTAACCACCTGTTCTCCCAACAACTCAACATTCTACATGTTGGAGTCTGCTGGAATCATGGTTCTCAAAGTATGGTTGCCTGTCCAGCAGCATCAGAATCATATGATAGCTGTTAATGGATATCCATGGGATCCAGATGTCCACATGAGTCTGAAGGTGGAGAGGCCCTGCCCTAAGGTGATGCAGACCAGCTTAGAGTACTGATTTAGGGTTAGGATAAAATTAAAAGTAATATGGGGAAATAGGATTATTTATTAGAATGGACATGTGAAATATTCATGAAAACATAAATATATGAGATCTGACATAACAATGGGTCAATGATGAATTTTATAAATATATAATTTGCAAATATAGGGATGCATTGATGAATCCTGTATATGAAATATTGTTATATGCATGTAAATTTAACATTGAAAATGGAAAATGAATGTCAAAATAGACTTAAACATTTATATTTATGTACATGGATGTAATTCATATTATCTTTAAATTTAGAGATATTCATAGAGTAATATCAAATTTTATATTTAGCTAGGATTAAGGTTAGAGAATTAAGATTAATATGGTAAAATATGAATATTCATTAGAATGCACTTGTGAAAACATATATAAATACTCTGAATCAGACACATGGATGAGTAAAGTATAGGACCCAAGAATATATATATTCTGTAAATATCAGGATGACTGCATGGATTTTATATATAATATGTCATAATATGTATGCAAATTTAACATTGAAAAATTTAAAAAGAAGTCAAAATTTACTTTAAAATTTATATACTTCAAATGTACTAAGTCACTTTAGGTTTAGATATAGACATATAGAAAGTATAATACCTCATTTTATACTGGTCTCATATTAGGCTTAGAGAATTAAGATTAGCATGAGAAATATGAATATTTGTAAGAAGGCCCTTGTGACAATATGTGTGAAAACACACATAAATATTTAAGATCTTACACAGGGAAGGGTAAAATGTGAGTTCTATCAATATATATTTTGTAAATGTGAGGATTATGGATAAAACCTATATTTAATATACTATGATATGTATGCAAATTTAACATTGAAAATAGAAAATAAACTTCAAAATACAGTTTAAAATTTATATCTACCTTTCTATCTATCTCTCTCTATATATATACATGGATTTAAGTCACATTAGTTTTAGATATAGACATATGGAAAGAGAAACATCAAATTTTGTACTCAGGGTTAAAGTTAGAGAATTAAAATTAATATGGGAAAATATGAATATTTATAAGAATAGACTTGTGAAACATATGTATATATTCAGAATCAGACACAAGGAAGAGTAAAGTGTGGCTTATATGAATATATATTTTGTAAATATGAATATGACTGGATGAATCCTATATATGACATATTGTGATATGTATGCAATTTTTCACAATTCAAACTGATTGGTTTGGGTCCTGAATGTTTACGTGCCAGGCTACACTGGGTCTTAGGTTATTAAACAACCAGAGGGTCAGGGGGAATATTTACTGGGCAGTTCCAGGTATTGTCCTAACAGCTACAGGAATTTCAGGTTTTTGGGTGTAGCAGAGGAACTTAACAATACCTGGTTCTTTACATTTTAACTCAGGCTTTGCAGCTTAGAAACTTTACCCTTTCACTATTCCACTAAGAAAACAACCTTCTGAACAATTTAGTACATTATCTCAAGGTTTTTTTACATTTGAAATAAGCCTTAATAGTGCTCATTACTCATTAGCTTCCAGGTGTGGGAGAACCATTGTAGCTTAGTTATTGGCATTGAAAATGACCAAACATCAGGGATGCTGGTAGCGTCCTGGGAAGCCCCAGGTGGCCCCGGGGAGAGTCTGGGGAGTGTCCCGGACTCAAACTGCTACTGGGCACAGGGAGGTCAGGTCTAGATTTGGGCTCCCGGCAGTGGAAGAGCCGGCTGCCGCTGCTTGGAAAGTACTTGCTGCACTGTGACCCGCTCGCGCACCTGGCAGCCGCCACAACAATTCACGCACCCTCCGGTAACGAAAAGTATTCAGTAATAGCCTTTTGCTGCAATTTTTTTCCTGATAATCCTTCCTCCTTTGAACTTTCTTCTTTCTGACTAGAGTTCCTGGGCTTCTATCAACACATGCCCTAACTATTCTTGGTTCCACTGGGGTGCCTTCTTCTCTTAGTAATTTACTTCTCACCCTTTCCATATTTTCATCACAAAGACAATACAATACACTAAGACAAAACAAGACACAAACATATTGTATCAATCTTGTCCATTTTCTCAAAATGGCCATTTTTCCTCTCGCCCTATCTGTCTAGGGACGAGCAGATTTGCTCCTGTCCTATCTATGGATGGGCAGCTTTTTTTCGTCACTTACCCCAGAGTCCTGGGGCTCCCCGTAATGGGCCACCATCTGCCACAGCCTGGCTGCAGCAAAATAACCAGGGGGTGATGAACAACTTGTGCAGATTGATACAGCAGGAGTGGAAGCGTTTATTGTAGGACAACAGAGGTATTTATACATTCCACATAGCTTATCTTAATTAGCATAAACTAGATACATCAGTCAACCAATAAGAAATCTCCACACTTAATGGCTAGCTGGCCTTACTTCACAAACCACTCCCTCTGGCATTTTGCCAGGCACCATCCAGACTTGTTTACAGACTCTAACATTTACAGACTCTAACACCCTGACACCCAGGTTCGAAGGGTCTTGCCCCTGGAGGGGAGACAACCCTTGATCCTGGGGACTTAGCTATACGAGCTCCCCTGACATCAAGGTTCGAGGGGTCTCCCCCCTGGAGAGGGGACACCACTCGACCCTTGGAGTGATGGTATAGGAACTCCCCTGACACCCAGGTTCAAGGATTCTCACCCCTGGATAGGGTAGTTCCATGGACCCTGGGAGTGGTGGGAGCTCCTTCTGACACCCAGGTTCAAGGAGTCTCCACCCTCGATGGGGGGGATTCCCCTTGACAAACCCGGTGGTGGGAGCTCCCACTGACACTTAGGTTTGAGGGGTCTCCCCTCTGGACAGGGGAGTCTCCTCGCCCCTGGGGGCAGTTGGAGCTCCCTTGACACGCAGGTTTGAGGTGTCTCTCTTCTGGATAGGGGAGTTTTTTTCAACTCTGGGGGAAGTGGAGGCTTCCCCAACACACATGTTGGAAGGGTCTCCCTCCTAGAAGGGGAAGTCCCCTCGACCCTGGGGGCGGTGGGAGCTCCCCTTGACATCCAGGTTCGAGGGGTCTCCTCCCTGGAGGGGGAGTCCCCTCAACCCTAAGGGCGGTGGGAGCTCCCACCAACACCCAGGTACAAGGGGTCTGCCCCCTGGATGAGGAAGTCATCTCGACCCCGGGTGTTGGTGGGAGCTCCAGCCGACACCCAGATTTGAGGGATCTTGCTCCTGGAAGGGGACTCCCTTCAACCCTGGGGGTGATGATATGAGCTCCCCCCAACACCCAAGTTCGAGGAGTCCACTCGACACTGGGAATGATGATATAGGAGCTCCCTCAGACACCCAGATTTGAGGGGTCTCCCCTCTGGAGGCGGGAGTCCCCTTGACCCTGGGGGCAGTGGATCTCCCCCAACACCCAGGAGGGGGAAATCCCCTCATTGTGGGGACATTTGGAATTCCTCCCGATACTCAGGTTCAAGGGGTCTCGCCCCTGGAGAAGGAGTCCCCTTGACCCTGGGTGCGATGGGAGGTCCCCCAACATCCAGGTTCGAGTGATCTCCCCCTGAAGGAGACCCTTGAGGTGGTTGGAGCTCCATGGGACACCCAGGTTTGAGGGATCTCCTAGCCTGGAGGGAGGACCCCCCTTGACCCTGGGGCAAAAGTATACAACCTCCAATTGACATGAATTTCAGGGTTCTCCCCCCTGAAAGGGGAGTCCCCTCGATCCTGTGGACAGAGAGAGCTCCCTCCAAAACACAGATTTGAGGGGAATTCCCACTGGAGGGGAGACTCCCCTCAACACTGGGGGTGATGGAATACAAACTCCACCCAAAAACCAGGTTCCAGAGGTCTCTCCCCTGAAGGGAGGAGTCCCCTTGACCCCGGGGGCAGTGGGAACTCCCTGCAACACCCATGTCTGAGGGATCATTGCCCTGGAAGGGGGACTCTCCTCAACCCTTGGGGCCATGGTATAGGATCTCTCCCTGACACCCAGCTTTGAGGTGTCTCCCCTGGATAGGGGAATCCCCTCGACACTGGGGGTGGTGAAAGCTTCCACAGACATCCAGGTTGAAGGGGTCTCCCCCCTGGAGGGGGGAGTTTCCTCAATCCTGGGGGCAGTGGGAGCTCCCCACAACACCCAGGTATGAGAGATCTTTCCCGTGGACTGGGGAGTCCCCCTGATCCTGGGGGTGGAGGAACCTGGGGCTATGGTATACGAGCTCTCCCAACAACCAAGTTCGAGGGTTCTCCGCCCTGGTGGGGGGACTCCCCTCAACCCTGGGGCAGTGGCAGCTCACCCAGACACCCAGGTCCAAGAGGTCTCTCTGCTGGAGGTGGAGTCCGTTCGACTTTGGGGGCCATAGAACACGAGCTCCATCCGACACCCAGATTTGAGGGGTCTTGCCACTGAGGGGGGGAGTCCCCTCAGCCCAGGGGGTGGTGGGAATTCCCCCCTACCCTGGGTGTGGTGGTGAATAGGGGCCCCCAACACACGGATAAGAGGTGACCTCCTAACTGGAAGGGGGATGCCCCCCTACCCTGGGAGCTTTGGTGTACAGGGTGCCCCAGACACTTGGGTAAGAGGGAGCCTCCCCGCTGGAGGGTGGATTCCCCTTCCTCATGGGTAGGGTGATGTCCGGATGGCACCCCGGAACACTGGTTATAGGGGACGTCCCCGCTAGACAGCAGAGTCCCCTCCACCACAGGTGCTGCAGTGTCTGAGGTGCACCCCAACACCCGTGTTAGAGAGGACCTCCCCCCTGGAGGGCGGAGTTTTCTTTACCCCGGGCTGCAGTGTCCTGAGCCAGCGCCTCCCAACACCAAGGTTAAAGGGAACCTGCCCCCCTGGAGGGCAGAATCCCCTCCACCCCGGGTGCCACTGTGTCAAGAGCACATCCGACCCCTGGGTTAGAGGGACCTCCCTATGGAGGGTGGAGTCTCCTCCACACAGGTGTGGTGGTGTCTAGGGCACCTAGATGGTATACAAGCTAGGGCACCTAGATGGTAACCAACTCCCGGGTTTAAGGGGTCCTCAACCCTTGAGGGTGGAGTCCCCTCACCCCTGGAATGGTGGTGTCCAGGGCGCCCCCTGACACCTGGGTTAGAGGGGATCTCCCACCTGGATGGTGGTAACCACTCCCATCTGGGTGCGATGGTGACCAGGCACCCCCGACACCCCTCAGAGGGGACCTGTCCCCTGGAGGGGGTGTCCCCCCTCCCATGGGTGCAGTGGTGTATGGGGTGCCCCCCACACTCAGGTTAGAGAGGACCTCCCCCCTGGAGGGCGGAGTCTCCTTTCTGGGGTTGAGGTGGTGTCCTGAGTGCCTCCGACACCCGGGTTAGAGGGGTCTCTCCCGTGTAGAGAGAGTCCCCTTGAACCTAGGTCTGGGGGGATTTTCCCATGACCCCCTGGTTTGAGAGTTCTCACCCCTGTAGGGGGGAGTCCACTCGACCATGGGGGCTGTGGGAGCTCCCTCCGACACCCAGGTTCAAGGGGTCTCCCCCTGGAGGGGTACTCATCTTAACCCTGGGGGCTGTGGGAGTTCCCCCCATTCCCAGGTTTGAGGGGTCTACACCCTGGGGGGACTCTCCCTGACCCTGGGGGTGATGGTATAGGATGATGATGGTACTCCCCTCACCCTGGGGGCAATTGGAGCTCCCCCCTACACCCTGGACTGCGGAGTTCCTTCCGACACCCAGTTTCAAGGGGTCTTTCCCCTGGAGTGAGGACTCCACTTGAGACTGAGGGTGATGCTATATGAGTTCCCTCTGACACCCAGATTTGAGGGGTCTCCCCCCTAAAAGGGGGACTCCCTGGACCCTGAGGGTGGTGGGAGCTCCCCTGACACCCAGGTTCGAGGGTTCTCCCCCTGGAGTGGAGACTCCCCTCGACACTGGGGGCAGTGGGAGCTCCTCCTGACACCCAGGTTTGAGGGGACTTTCCCCTGGATGGGGACTCCCCTCGACCCTAGGGGTGATTGTATACAAGCTCCCTCCAACACCCAGGTTCGTGGGATCTCCTCCCTGGATAGGAGAGTCCCCTCAACCCTAAGGGAGGTGGGAGCTCCCTCCCACACCCAGGTTGGAAGGGGCCTGCCCCTATAAGGGGGAGTCCCTGCGACCCTGGGTGCCGTGAGATCTCCCGCTGAAACCCAGGTTTAAGGGGACTCGCCCCTTGAGCGCAGAGTCCCCTAGAAACTGGGTGTTGCCCCTGGAGGGGGGGGACTCACCTTGACCCTGTGGGCGATGGTGTATATGAGCTCCCTTTGACATTCAGGTTTGAGGAGTCTTCCCCCTGGAGGGGGGACTCCTCTCGACCCTGAGGAAGTTGGAACTTCTCCCGAAACCCAGATTCGAGGGGTCTAGCCCCTGGAGAAGGGAGTCCCTTTGACCCTGGGTGGGGTGGAAGTTCCCTCCAACACCGTTTGAGGGTTCTCCCGGCTGGAGAGGGGACACCCCTTGACCCTGGGGGCAGTGGTATACCTGCTCCACCTGACACCCAGGTTCAAGGAGTCTCCCCACTGGAGGGGGGACTCCATACGACACTGGGTGCAATGGTATAGGAGCTCCCTGTGACACCCAGATTCCAGGGGTTGTCCCCTCGATCCTGGGGGCAGTAGGAGCTTCCCCTCACACCCAGGTTTGAGGGGTCTCCCCCTGGATGGGGAACTCCACTCGACCCTGGGGGCAATGGGAGCTCCCCCCGACATCCAGGTTCTAGGGGTCTCCCCCCTGGAGGGGGGACTCCCCTTGGGCTGATGGTATACAAGCTCCTCCTGACACTCAGGTTTGAGGAGTCTCACCTCTGGATGAGATAGTCCCCTGGAACTTGGGGGTTGTGGGAGCACCCCCAAAACCCAGGTACGAGGATTCTCCCTTCAGGAGGTAGTGTCCCCTCGACCCTGGGGCTGATGGTATGAGCTCCCTCTGACACCCAGGTTCAAGTTTTGAGGTATCTCATCCTGGAAAGGGGACTCCCCTTGACCCTGGGTGCATTTGGAGCTCCCCTCTACACCCAGGATCGAGGGGTCACCCCCCTGGATGAGGGACTCCCCTCGACCCTGGTGGAAATGGTACACAAGCTACCCCTGACAACCCTGGACCCGGGGGGCAGTGGGAGCTCCCACTGGCCCCAGAGTTGAGGGTATTCCTCCTTCCAGGGAGGAGACTTCTTGAACCTGGTTGTCAGGGGGAGCTCCTTCTGACATCAAGTTTCATGGGGTCTCCCACATAGAGGAGAGAATCTGCTAGACCCTGGAGGCAGTTGGAGATCCCCGAGATACCCAGGTTTGAGGGATCTTCCCCTGAACAGGAGACTCCCCTTGACTCTAGAGCGATGGTATACGAACTCCCCCCGACTCCCAGGTTCGAGGGGTCTACTCCAGTGGGAGGAGTCCTCTAGACCCTATGGGCAGTAGGAGCTCCCTCTGACATCCAGGTGCGAGAGGTCTCCCCTTGAGGGGTGAGTTTCTTTGACCCGAGGTGTCAGTGGGAGTTCCCCCTGACACCCAGGTTTGAGGGGTCTCACCTCTGGAGGGAGGACTCCCCTCAACTCTGAGGCTGATACCCAGGTTCAAGGGGTCTTTCCCCTGTAGAGAAGTCGCCTTGACTCTGGGGTCAGTGGGAGTTTCCTCTGGCACCAAGGTTAGAGGGGTTCCCCCCGGTATACCTGCTCCCCCTGATACCCAAGTTCTAGTGGTCTCTCCCCTGGAGGGGGGCATCCCCTCCTCCCTGAAGGTGGGGGGATTTCCCTCTGACATCCAGTTTCAAGGGATCTCCCCCTGGAGGGGAGAGTAATGATGACTCTAGGGACAGTGGAAGCTCCCCCCAACACCCACGTTTGAGGGGTTTCCCCCTTGAAGGGGGAGTCCCCACAACTCTAGGAGCAGAAGGATCTAACCTGACACCCAGGTTTGAGTAGTCTCCTCTCTGTAGGTTGGAGTCTCCTGGACCCTGAGAGTGGTGAAGCTCCCCCCAGGTTCGAGGGGTCTCCCCACTGGAGAGGGAGTCCCCCTGACCCCGGATGCAGTGGGAGCTCCTCCCGACACCCTGGTTGGAGGGGTCTCCCCCTGGAGGGTGGAGTTTCCTCAACCCCAGGTGTGGTGAGAGTTCCCCCTGACATCCAAGTTCAAGGGGTCTCCCCACAGAAGGAGGGATTCCACTCAACCTGGGTGTGATGTGAGCTCCCCCACACACATAGGTTAGAGATGTCTTCCCCCTTGTGAAAGCTCCTCATAACACCCAGGTTTGAAGGGTCGCACCCTGGATGGGGGAGTCCTCTTGACCCCGGTTGTAGTGGGAGCTCGCCTTGACACCTAGGTTCAGTGGTCTTCCTCCTGGAGGGTGGAGTCCTCTCTACCACAGGCGCGGAGGGAGCTCCCCTCAACACCCAGGTTCAAGAGGTCTCGCCCTTGGAGGGGGGAGTCCCCTCGAATCAGGTTTTGGTAGGGGCTCCCCCAACACCCCAGTTCGAGGGATCTCCCTCCTTGAGGGGGGAGTCCCCTCAACCCCAGATGTGGTGGGAGCTCCCTCCCAACACAGGTTCGAGGGGTCTACACCCTGGAGGGGTTTTCCCGGCGACCCCAGGTGCGATGGGAGCCCCCCCTGACACCCAGGTTAGAGGGATCTCTCCCCTGGAGTGGTGAGTCCCTTTGACCTGGGGTGTCAGTGGGAGTTTCCTCCGACACTCAAGTTTGAGGGGTCTCGCTCCTGGAGAAGGGACTCCCCTCAAACCTGAGTATAGGTCAGAGCTGTCCCTCGAAACCCAGGTTTGAATGGTCTTGCCTCTGGAGTGGGGAGTCCTCTTGACCCTGGGGGTGGTGGGAGCTCCCTGTAACACCCAGATTCTAGAGGTCTCTTTCCTGTAAGCTGGAGTCCCCTCGACCCTGGAAGCAGTGGGAGCATTCCCGACAACCACTTTTGAAGGGTCTCGTCCCTAGAGTGGGGTGTCCCCTCAACTCTGGATGAAGTGGGAGCTCCACAGACAACCAGGTTTGAGGAATACCCTCCCTGGAGGTGGGAGTCCCCTCAACCCTGGGGGCGGTGGGAGCTCCCCCGATACCCAGTTTCGATGGTTTTCCCCCTCGAGTGAGGAGTCCCCTTGACCCTAGGAGCTGTTGGAGCTTCCCTGACACCCAGGTTTGAGGGGTCTCCCCCCTGGAGGGTGGAGTCCCCTCGACCCTGGGGGCGGAGGGATATCCTCTCAACACCCAGGTTCGAGGAGTCCTTCCCCCTGGAGGGGGGATTCTCCTTGACCCTGGGGTCAGTAGTTGCTCCCCCCCACACACTCAGGTTTGTAGGGACTCTCCACTGACGGAAAGACTCCTCTCGACCCTCGGGACAATGGTATATGAGTTCCCACTGACACCCAGGTTCCCGTGGTCTTCCCCCTGGAGAGGGGAGTCCCCTCGACCCTGGAGGCGGGGGAAATTCCCCCACATCCAGGTTCAAGGGGCTCCCCCTGCAGGGGAGAGTAACATCACCCTAGAGCTGGTGGAAGCTCTCCCCAACACCCATGTTTGAGGGGTGTTGGAGCTCCCTGTGATATCCCGGTTCATGTGGTTTCCCCACTGAATGGGGGAGTTCTTTCGAAATGGGAGTCCCCAGGACTCTGGGGGTGGTGGGAAATCACCACAACACCCATGTTCGAGTGGTCTCCTCCTGGAGGGTGGAGTCTCCTTGACCCTGGGGATGGTTGGAGCTCCCCCTGTCACCCAGGTTTGAGGATCCCCCCTAAAGGGGTGAGTCCACTCAACTCAAGAGGCTGTGGGAGCTCCCCTCCAAACACTGATTTTAGTGGTCTCCCCCCTAGAGCGTGGAGTCCTCTCGACCTTGGATGCTGTGGGAGCTCACTCTGACACCAGGTTCAAGGGGTCTCCTCCTAGAAGGAGGGATTCCACTCAACCCCAGTGCGATTTGAGCTCCCCCTGACACACAAGTTCTAGATGTCTCCCCCCCTTGTGAAAGCCCCCCATGACACCTAGGTTCTAGGGATGTCTGCACTCCAGGTGCGGTTTAGCTACCTCCAACACTCAGGTTCCAAGGGTTTCCCCCCTGGATGGGGGAGTCTCTCATTCCCGTTTGTGGTGGAAACTCCCCTTGACACTCAGTTTCGGTAGGTCTCCACCCTGGAGGGCGGAGTTCCCTCTCCCTGAGTGCAGAGGTTAGAGGGGTCTCCCCACCGGAAAGGGGAGTATCCTTGATCCTTGGGGATGGTATACAAGCTCCACCCAACCCGGGGGTGAGTGGAGCTCCCCCTGACACCCAGGTTCATGTGGTCTCCCTCCTGGAGGGGGAAGTCCTCTTGAATCAGATTGCGGTGGGAGCTCCCCCAACCCAGTTTGGGGAATCTCCCCCCTTGAGGGGAGAGTCCCCTCGACCTGGCTGTAGTGGGAGCTCCCTCCAACACCCAGGTTCGAGGGGCTACCCCCTGAAAGGGGTTTCCCCTCGACTCTGGTAGTGGTGGGAGCTCCCCGTGACACCCAGGTTGGAGGAGTCTTCCCCCTGGAGAGGGGTGTCCTCTGACACCAGGTGTGATGGGAGCTCCCCCAGACATCCAGGTTAGAGGGGTCTCCCCACTGGAGGGGGACTTTACTTGACCCTTGGGGCTATGGTTTACGAGCTCCACCCAACACCCAGGGGCGGGGGTTGGAGCTCTCCCTGACACCTAGGTTCATGTGGTCTTCCCTCTGGATGGGGGAGTCCCCTCGAACATGGGGGCAGTGGGAGCCCCCCCTGACAACTAGGTTTGATGGGTCTCCCTCTGGAGGGGGAAGTCCCCTCAAACCCAGTTTCCAGGGATCTCCCACCTGGAGGGGGGAGTCCCCTCAATCCTGGGGCTTATGTTATATGAGCTCTCCCTGACACTCAGGTTCAACATGTCTCCCTCCTTGAAGGGGGAGTCCCCTCGACCCCTGTGTGGTGGAAGCTCCCCCAACACCCAGAATCAAGGGGTTTCCCCCCTGGAGGGGAGATTTCCCCTCAAATATGGTTGTGTGGGAGCTTCCCCTGACACCCAGGTTCAAGGAGTCTCCCACCTAGAGGGGTTGTTCCCTTGACATTGGTGCGGTGATAGTTCCCCCTGACACCCAGGTTCAAGAGGTCTCCCCGCTGAAAGGGCAAGTACCCCTGACCCTGGGTGTCAACTGGAGCTCCCACTGACACCAAGGTCGCGGGATCTTGCCCCTAGATTAGGGACTCCCCTCAACCCTGGGTGTTTGTGGGAGCTCCCCCGACATCCAGGTTTGAAGGGTCTAGCATCTGGAATGGGGACTCCTCTCGACCCTGAGGTTGATGGTATATGAGCTCCCATCTACACCCAGGTTCGAGGGGACTCCCCCCTGGAGGGGTGAGTCCCCTCGACCTGGGGGCAGTGGGAACTCCCCCAGACTCCCAGTTTCAAGGATTCTCCCCACTGGAGGGGGGACTCTCCTCAACACTTGGTGCGATGGTATACAAGATCCCCCCAACATCCAGGTTGGAGGGGTCTCACACCTGGATGGGGAAGTCCCCTAGACCCTGGAGGTGGTGCAGAGTTTCCCCCAACACCCAGGTTCAAGGAGTCTCCCCCCTGGATAGGAGAGTCCCTTCGACCCTGGGGCCGATGATATATGAGCTCCCCACCACACCCAGGTTCCAGAGGTCTACCCCCTGGAGCGGGGAGTCCCGTCGACCCTGGAGGCAGTGGGAGCTTCCCCTTAACCCAGGTTCGAGGGGTCTCCCCCTTGGAGTGTTAGTCCCCTCGACCCTAGGGGTGGTGGGAACTCCCCTCAACATCTAGGTTCAATAGGTATCCCTCCTGGAGGTGGTAGCCCAATCAACCCAAAGGGTGGTGGGAGCTCCCCCTGACACCCAGGCTCAAGAGGTCTGCCCCCTGTAGGAGGGAGTCCCGCTGACCCTGGGGGCAGTGGACGCTCTACCCAACATCCAGGTTTGAGGCATCTTCCCCCTGGAGGAGGGAGTCCTGTTAACCCTGGGGCTGGGGGAGCTCTCCCAGACATGCAAGTTTGAGGGGTCTCCCCCTGGAGAGGGAGTACCCTTAACCAGGGGGAGGTGAGAGCTCCCCTGGACACCCAGGTTTGACAGATCTGTCCCATGGAGTGGGGAGTCCCCTCGACCATGGGGGTGGTGGGAGTTTCCCCCAACACTTAGGTTCGAGGGGTTTCTTCCTAGTGGGGGTAGTCCCCTTGACCCTTGGTCTGGTGGGAGCTCCCCTAGACTACCAGGTTTGAGGGGACTCCCCCCTTGGAGGGGGGAGTTCCCTTGAACCTGGGGTTGGTGGGAGTTCTGCTCTGCACCAAGGTATGAGGTATCTCCCCCTGGAGGGGGTAGTCAACTTGACCCTGGGGGCAGAGGGAGCTCCCCCGACACCCAGGGGTTTCCCCTGGTGGAGGAACTCCCCCCGACACTGGGGGCAATGTTATATGAGCTCTCCCTGAATCCCAGGTTCGAGGGGTCTCCTCTCTGGAGGGGAGTGTCTTCTGGACCATGGGGTTATTGAGAGCTCCTCTTCACACCCAGGTTCGAGGGGTCTCCCCGCAGGAGGTGGGAGTCCCCTCAACCCTGGGGCCTATGATATACGAGCTCCCACCGACACCTCAGTTGAGGGGTCTTTCTCCTGGAGGGGAATGTCCCCTTGACCCTGGGAGAGGTGGGATCTCTCCCCCTGACACTCAGGTTTGAGGGGTCTCCCCCCTGGAGTGGAGAGTCCCCTCGACCCTGGGGTGGTGGAAGCTCCCTTTGACACCCAGATTTGAGGGTTCTCAGTCCTGGAGGGGGGACTCCCCTCTACCCTGTGGGCGGTGGGAACTCTCAGCGACACCAAGCTTGAGGGGTCTGCCCCTGGAGGGGAGACTAGCTTCGATCACAGGAGCGGTGGGAGCTCCTTTTGACACCCAGGTTTGAGGGGTCTCCCCCCTGGAGTGGGGAGTTTCCTCGAAGCTGGGGTTAGAGGCGGCTTCCCCATAACCCAGTTTTGAGGGGTCTTCATTCTGGAGGGGGGTGTCCCCTTGACCCTAGGGTGGTGGGAACTCTCGATACCCAGGCTTGAGGGGTCTTCCCACTGAAGGGGGGTGTCCCCTCAATCCTGTGACGGATGGCATAGGAGCTCCCCCTGACACCTTGGTTCGAGGGGTCTTTCCCCTGGAAAAGGGAGACTTCTTGACCCTGGGTGCAGTTGGAGCTCCCCCTGACACCCAGGTTCTAGGTGTCATTCCCCTTAAAGGGGGACTCCCCTCGAATTTGGGGCTGATTGAATAGAGCTCCCCAAACACCCAGGTTCAAGATGTTTCCCCCATAAAGGGGAGAGTCCCATCGAAGCTGGGTGTGGTATGTGCTCCCCCAGACACCCAGGTTCAAGGAGTCTTGGTCCTGGAAGGGGAATCCCCAAGACTCTGAGGCGGTGAGAGCTCCCCCCCCAAACCCAGGTTCGAGGGGTCTCCCTGCTGAAGGGGAGAGTCACCATGACCCTTAGAAGTGGGAGTCCCTTCACCGCAGGTTGCAGTGTGTGATCGCCCTGACATCCAAGTTCCAGGAGTCTTGCCCCTGGAGGGGGAGTCCCCTCAAACCTGGAGGCATTGGGAGATCCACCCAACACCAAAGTTTGAGTGGTCTCCCCCCTGGAAGGGGGATTCACTGTGATCCTGGGGTTGGTGGGAACTCACCCTGGCACCCAGGTTCGTGGGGTCTCCCTCTAGAGGGGGTAGTTTTCTTGACTGTGGGGGCACTGGGAGCTCCCCTGACACCCATGTTCAGGGGTCTCACTCCTGGAGAGGGTAGTCCCCTCTACCCTGGGGGTGGTGGGAGCTCCCCTGACATCCAGGTTCAAGGGTTCTCTCCACTGGAGGGGAGACTCCCCTTGACCCTAGGGACATGGTATATAAGCTCCCCCCACCCCCGACACCCAGGTTCCCCTCTAAAGGGGAGAGACACCTCGAACCTGGGTGTCTGGGGAAGCTCCCACCGCTCCCAGGGTCAAGGGAACTCCCCCCTATAGGGGCAAGATCCCTCAAACCTGGATGTGGGGGGAGCTTCCACCACCTCCATGGACAAGGGGACTCCCCATTCCAGGTGGGACACCCCACGAACCTGGGTGTTGTGTGGAGCTCCTATATCATCGCTCCAAGGGTCAAGGAAAGTCCACCCTCTAGGGGGGATACATCTTAAACCTGGGTGTTGGGGGGAGCTCCCATCGACCCAAGGGTGGAGGAGACTCCCTCCTCCAGGGGCGAGAACCTTTGAACCTGGGTTTTGGGGAGCTCCCACTGCCCCCAGGGTCCAGGGGATCCTCTCCTCCATGGAGGTTCAGGGGATTCTCTCCTCTAACCTGGGTTTTGGGGAGAGACCCCTCAACCCTGGGTGTCAGGGGAAGATCTCACCACCCCCGGGGTTGAGGGGACTTCTCCCTTCAGGAAGAGACCCCTCGAACCTGGGTGTTGGTAGGAGCTCACACCGCACTCAGGGTCGTCGGGACTCTCTCCTCCAAGGGGGAGTCCCTTCAAACCTGGGTGTCTGGGGAAACTCACACCACCCCCAGGGTAATGGGGACTCCCACCTGGAGGGAGGAGACTCCTTGAACTTGTGTGTTGGGGGAGCTCCCACTGCCCCCAGGGTCGAGGGGACTCCCCCATCGAGGGGGATACCCTTGAAACTGGGTGTCAGGGGAGCTCCCTCCGTCCCCTGGGTCGAGGGGACTCCACCCTTCAGGGTGGTCCCTGCTAACCAAGATGTGGGGTCTCTCAGGACAACACTGCACCCGGGGTGGAGGGGACTCTGCTCTCCATGGGGGAGGTATCCTCTGACCTGGATGTTGGGGACTCCCGGACATCACCACACCCAGGGGAGAGGGTACTCGGCCCACCAGGGGAGAGATCCACTCTAACTGGGGTGTCGGAGGCGCTCCAGACACCAGCGTACCACGGGGGGAGGGCACTCCCCTCTCCTTGGGAGATGTCCACTATGACCCGGGTATTGTGGGGCATCCTGGACACCGCCACACCTGGGGTGTGCTGAGAGCCACAGCCGAGTCTGTATGGCTCCTGGGCATTTTGCCAACAGTATTGATTGACAGGCGAGGCATTATCCGCCTCTGCCGCTACTTTTGCGTTCTTGCGCTATTTTGAGTTCTCACGGGGATTCCCCTGGCATTCCCATTGGTTGGCGAAGTGCAGGAGGAGGGATTTCCCGGGGAGCTATTTCCTGCTGGGGGTTCCTGCAGGAGCCTAGGCTTTTCAGGAGGATTCCCCAGGAGCGTGTGTGAGGTTTTCTCCTGCAGTTAAAAAATAAAGTTTGTTCCTGCTTCAGTGGCTCGTGATTTGTGCCCAGCCAGACTGCGGCATTTGGCGGCCCGCACGGGGGACGTCTGAGGCTTCTTCGGGGTAAATGAAATTGCTTGCCCCTAAGGGAAGGCAAGAGAATGGGTGACCATTTTAAAAAACAATATGTTCTTGCTTTGATTTGTTTTGTTTTTGTTTCAAGCTGCCTATCCCTAGAATTTTCTCAGGCAGACTGGGGAAAATGGTTGGCTCAAGGTTTGAAGTTGTTTGCCCCTGAGGAAGAGATAGAAATAGACCACAAATGTACATGTCAAGAAAATAGGAAAATTGATACAATGATTTTTTGTTCCATCTTTGTTTCATTCTGTTTCGGTTTTGTTTTGTGTTATCTTATTGGGTTGCATTATCTTTGTAACAGATTAGAAATTAGTAAAAAACAAACCGAAAGAGTGTTAAATAAATTGTTAGAGGTTCAAACCATGGAGAAAGACAATTTAGATCAAGCAAAAGAGAAGGTCTCTCAAGCTAGTCAGACAGAGGAAGAAAATTTAAAGGAAGAAAGCTTAGAGGAGAAACAGCTATTAGGGAAAAAGCTACAACAGGAGGCTGCTACTAACACCGTTCTATCACCAGAAGGCGTAATTCAACCAACAGCTCCACCTATGGAGATAGCTGAGTGTCCCTCAACCCCCTCACCCCCTGTAGTTGATAGATGGGATCCTGAGACAGGACCTCAAAGATTTGCATGCCCTGTACTTAAGCACGCAGGAGGGCAGTGAATTCACCGTGCATTAGATTTCAAAACAGTGAAGCAGTTAAAGGAGGCTGTAACAACCTATGGTCCTCAAACACCCTTCATTGTAAGCATGGTCGAATCCATTACCACTTTGGACATGACTCCAGCAGATTGGGCTAGCGTGTGTAAATCTGTGCTAAATGGAGGACAATATTTGTTATGGAAGGTTGCCAATGAGGAATTTTGCAGGGAGACAGCTAGGCGAAATGCAGCAGCCGGTTACCCTCAAAGAAATCTAGATATGTTGTTAGGAAAAGGACCTTATGAGGGTCAATGGCAACAAATTGAATATGATCCTGGCGTATATGCACAAATCGCTGTAGATGCGGTTAGGGCATGGAAAACTTTACAGGGGCATGGAGATTTACAAGGTCAATTATCTAAGGTAATACAAGGAACTAATGAACCTTACACTGAATTTGTAGATAGGCTTATTCAAGCAGCTTCCAGAATTTTTGGGGATACAGAACAAGCAATGCCATTTATAAAACAACTGGCTTATGACCAAGCAAATCGTTGCTGCAGAGAGGTCCTTAGACCATGGAGACATGAAGATTTAAACACATATATTAAATTATGTAGAGACATTAATGAACAAGGACAAGTCTTGGCAGCAGTACAATAGGCTTTAGATGCCAGGCCAAAAACATGCTACAATTGTGAACAAACAGGACATTTTAAAAGCAGTTTCCCCATAGGAAGAAGGTTTAACAAAGGTAGGTATCAAAGGAATAGAACACTGGATATTTGCCCATGATGCCGTAGAGGGAGACATTGGGCTAATGAATGGCGTTCTCAAACCACCATAGAGGGTACTCCATTATCAAAAAACAGACAAGGACCAGGTGGTTACCCATGATATCGTGGAGAAAGGCATCAGGCTCCATTGCCAAAAAACGGACAGGGGGGCCCAATGCTCCGGGGCCCACGACCACAAATGTACGGGGCACTGGAGGAACCTAGAAACACCATGGAGGAACCCAGCAACACCATCAGTGTAGTGCCCAGGACACACTATCCATCAGATCTCTCATCAGACGAACCAGAGGGAGCGCAGGGTTGGACATCTGCACCTCCACCAGAGCAGTACTAACTCCAGCGATGGGAGTTCAAATCATTCCCACAGGAGTAAAAGGACCTCTTCCCCAAGGAACAGTAGGCTTATTGTTAGCACGCAGTTCTTCTACACCAAAAGGACTTATGATAAGTCCCGGGGTAATTGATCCCGATTATGAAGGTGAAATAAAAATTATAGCTAGTTCTCCAAAGGGCATATCAGTAATTTCACCAGGAGGTAGAATAGCACAGTTATTAATAATATCCAGCCTACATGATAAATTTTCCAGTTGTACTGTAGAAAGAGGTTCCAAGGGATTAGGCTTCACAGGTGTAGATTGGGCTATGCTGTCTTTGAATTTAGATTCTTGCCCAATGCTAAAACTAAATATTCAAGGACATGAATTTAATGGGCTACTGGATACAGGTGCAGACCTTAGCATCATATCTCGCCAAGAATGGCCAAAACATTGGCCATTACAACAAGCCACTCAAATGCTTCGAGGCCTAGAAGTGGCAACTAATCCCCATAGAAGTGCAATGGTCTTAGATTGGAAGGATCCTGAAGGATGTGAAGGAACTATACAGCCATATGTATTGGATCATCTTCCTATAAATTTATGGGGACGAAATTTCCTAGATCAATTAGGTTTGACATTAACAAATAACATCAATCCAAATATGCCCACTATTAGGGCTAGACAAGGTTTCAGGGAAGAAAAAAGATTAGGAGAATAAGGTATAGCAGCACCGATTCAAATAGATCAAGGAATAAATAGACATGGACTGGGTTTTCAGAAGGGGTCACTGAGGCAATAAAAATTACTTGGAAATCAGATAGACCGGTATGGGTTCCTCAGTGGCCCCTGACTAAAGAAAAGATACAAGCAGCCCATGACCTGGTCAAACAACAATTAGCGGAGGGACATATACAACCTTCTGTATCTCCCTATAATACTCCCATTTTTGTCATTAAAAAGAAATCTGGTAAATGGAGATTATTACAAGATTTAAGAGCCATTAATAATGAAATGGTTATTATGGGACCTGCTCAATCAGGGATTCCCCAATTGTCTGCTTTACCAAAAACCTGGTATGTTTTAGCTATAGATATTAAAGATTGTTTCTTTTCAATTCCAATTCATCCTGAGGATAGTCCACATTTTGCATTTACTATCCCTGCACTGAATCATGAAGGTCCTGATCAGAGATATGAATGGAAAGTGCTCCCTCAAGGGATGGATAACAGCCCAACTATGTGTCAAATTTATGTTACTAAAGCAATCCAGCCACTTAGAAATCAAAATCCTGAACTACAAATATTTCACTATATGGATGATGTATTGTTAGCACACAAAGATAAAAACACATTGCTGGACTGTTATGCCACACTTACAAATTTATTAAAAAATTATAATCTAGAGATAGCAATAGATAAAGTACAATTAAATTTTCCAATTAATTATTTAGGAGTTCTATTATCCTCAACCATGGTCCGTCCACCTAAAATTCAAATACGAGTAGATCAACTCAGATCACTTAATGACTTTCAAAAGTTATTAGGAGACATAAATTGGATAAGGCCTTATCTAGGCATACCAACAGGAGAGTTGGGACCTTTATTTGATATCCTAAAAGGTCCATCAGATCCAAATTCACCCCGCATATTAACTCCTGAAGCAAGAAAGGCATTAAAAATTATTGAAACATATATGGAATATATGCATTTGGATAGAATTGATATAAGTTTGCCTTTATTATTTATTGTAATACCAACAAAAAATATTCCTACAGGAGCATTTTGGCAAGAAGGTCCATTATTGTGGATACATTTTATCTTATTCTCCTAACACTATTCTTACTAGGTATCCTGAGGCTGTAGGACAATTAATACTCAAAGGAATAAAAGCAGCAAAGGGAGTGTTTGGAATTTCTCCCAATAAAATTATTACTCCATATACTATGGATCAAATTGATGAGTTAGCTAATGAGTTAAATACTTGGGCAATAATCATGTGCAAATCTAATGTTGCATTTGATAATCACTTACCATCTAATCCTTTGTTGTCTTTTTGGTCTAAGCATCCTGTAGTTTTTCCAAAAATGACAAGAAAAACCCCTATCATGAATGCTCCAAATATATTCACTGATGGGTCAAATAATGGTACAGCAGCAGTAGTTACCCCTGATCAAACTTTTACATTTTTAGTACCCAAACAATCAGCTCAAAAGGTAGAGCTTAATGCAGTTTTACAAGTTTTTGTGATGTTTAAAGATTCTGTATTTAATTTATTTTCTGATAGTCAGTATATAGTTAATGCTATAGTATCCCTTGAAGATGCTGGTAGGATTTCCCCTTCCTCTACTGTTTTCTCTTTGTTTTCCACTATACAAAGTCTAATCTGGGACATAAAAGATTCATTCTTTATAGGACATATCAGAGCACATACAGAATTGCCTGGAGCCCTTAGTTTGGGCAATGATTTAGCAGATAAAACTACACATGACATACATATTTTCTCTACACTAGAAGAAGCTACACATTTTCATAAAAGGTTCCATGTCAATGCTAATACTTTACAAAAGTGTTTTAAAATAACTAAGGAACAAGCTAGACAAATAATAAAACAATGTCAAAATTGTGTGACCTTTTTACCACAAGTTAATCTTGGAGTCAATCCTAGAGGACTGATACCTAACCATATTTGGCAGATGGATGTCACACACTTGCCAGAATTTGGAAAATTAAAATATTTGCATGTTACAGTTGATACTTCTTCCGGATTTTTGATGGGCTCCCTTCATGCCGGAGAAAACACTAAAGATGTTATAGCTCATTGCTTACAAAATTTTGCCACTGTGGGCGTTCCAAAACAGTTAAAAACAGATAATGGTCCTGGTTATACTTCTACCTCTTTTAAACAATTTTGCTCATCATTTGGCATTACTCATATAACAGGAATCCCATACAATCCTCAGGGACAAGGCATAGTTGAAAGAGCTCATCAAACTATTAAAATGTACTTATTAAAGAAAAAGGAGGGAATTGGAAAGGGGTATATATCCCCCAAAGATAAACTTAAAATAGCCCTTTTTACTCTAAACTTTTTAAATTTGGATTCATCAGGGCTTAGTGCTGCGGAAAGGCAAATGTGTCCAAAAAATGTACATAAGCCTAAGGTACTTTGGAAGGATATTCTAACAGGACAATGGAAAGGTCCTGACCCAGTGATTGTCTGGAATCAGGGGTCTGTTTGTGTATTTCCACAGGGAGAACAGCAGCTGATTTGGATTCCAGAGAGATTAACTAAGGTCCTGACCCAGTGATTGTCTGGAGTCGGGGTTCTGTTTATGTGTTTCTACAGGGAGAACAACAGCCGATTTGGATTCCAGAGAAACTAACCAAAGTGAATTCTATGGACCAACACAAAAATGAAAACAAAAAAAGGTGATTTGACTCAAATCCATAACAGCTGATATCCAGAGCTCCAGTTTGGCTATTCTTACATCTACGACAGTGATTAACCAGGATGCTTTTTTCAATATTTATTTTATTATTGCCTTTTCCGACATCATAAAGTTTTATTTTATTTTTGAGCTCATACAGACCTAGGTTAATGTTTTTCTGATCAGTTTTATTTTTTGACTGTGGAGTTTTTAAACATTGCAATGGAGATTTCACCTAGGTAAAGCTACAAGGCCTTTACTATTGTCTTATGTGTTGTATATTATGTGCGCACACTTCTGTTTTGTGTTGTATGTCTGTATGTCCATATATCTTATATGAGGAGCGCTCATGAATAAATGGATCCAAATTTTTTTTATTCACGTGATTTTAATGGTTTAATTTAGATTGGGTAAACAGCTGTTGAAAATTGTTTTAATATGTGAACAAATAAGGAGGTTAATAGATCTGTTTGTTTGCTTTCACCTTTCCTTCTCATTATATTTAATAATTCTGTTCAGGATAATGTAAATTGTTCAGAGAATTGTTTTCTTAGTGCCTGTTGGAATGTTACATAATTTTTTTCCTGGCATCATTGCCAGAATTCCTATCTTCATCCCAGTGCCGGTGAAGACAAAGATAAAACCAAACTACAGCTTCTTCAGTAGTTATCACAACAAACTGTATAAACTGATGCATCAGTGAATAATAACTCAACAAGTAATGCTCAATTAAGGAGTCAATTTACTTTGGGAGGAAATGGACATATTGACAGATTCCTCTACTTTAAACTGCTTGCAGAACTTGCCTGGACTATGTATCACTTGTATGCATTGTGAACTATCTGTTGGTGCAGCGAATTGTGGTAGTGCTGGAGTATTTTTGCTGATGGTGTCACCGGTGGTACAATTTTTCAAAGGAGCCCTCAATTGTCTTGGTGTCATGGCATTTTTCATCCTCCTCCCTTCTACTAGTGATGGTCTAAAATTTGGGGGCCAACAGAGGTGAGGCAAAGAACCTCATCCCCCCACTGGCACCAAGGCCAAATTTGGGGGCCAACAGAGGTGAGGCAAAGAACCTCACCCCCCCACTGGTGCAAAGGCCTATCCACAAGTATGGCTGTATGCTGGACCAGTAGTCAGTGGCGGGTATGATCCGATTGCAGTGGTACCAACCTAAGACAGGAGGCTGACGCCTAGAGGTCAGTTCATCCGATGACGGGTAAGGACCATATGTTGAATTGGACTACCTAACAGGCACCATCCCTAAGCCACATTACTTGTTGTTTAATTAAACAGAAGGGGGGAGATGTTGAGAGCCACAGCCGAGTCTGTATGGCTCCTGGGCATTTTGCCAGCAGTATTGATTTACAGGCGAGGCATTATCCCCCTCTGCCGCTACTTTTGCGTTCTAGCGCTATTTTGAGTTCTCACGGGATTCCCCTGGCTTCCCATTGGTTGGAGAAGTGCAGGAGGAGGGATTTCCCGGGGAACTATTTCCGGCTGGGGTTCCTGCAGAAGCCGAGGCTTTTCGGGAGGATTCCCCAGGAGCCTGTGTTCCTGCTTCAGTGGCTGTGATTTGTGCCCAGCCAGACTGTGGCAGGGGTGGAGGGGACTCCGCCCTGCAGGGGGGAGGTCCCCTCTAACCTGGGTGTCAGTGGGGCTCCGGATCCCACTACACCCGGGGTAGGGGGGACTTTCCAGCACCAGGGAGTGGTCCCCTTGACCCGTGGGTCGGGAGGCACTCTGGACCCCACCGCACAGGGGGGAGGGGACTCTGCCCTCCAGGGTGGAGGTCCTCTAACCAGGTTGTCAGGGGTGCCCCAGACACTGCCGCACCAGGGGTGGAGGAGACCTCCCCCCCTCCAGGGGGGAGGTCCCCTCCAACCTGAGTGTCAGGGAACGCTTTGGACAACACCACACACCGGGGTGAGGGGATTCCGCCCTCCATGAGGGAGGTCCTCACTGACCAGGATGTCGAGGGGTGCCCTGTTCAACAATGCACCCAGGGTAGGTGGTACTCCCCTCTCCCAGTGGGAGGTCCCCTCTGACCTGGGTGTGGGGTTTTACCCGTTCACCACCGCACCCAGGGTAGCAAGAACTCCCCCCTAGGGCGGAGGTCCCCTTATCCCAGGTGTCATGGGCGCTCCAGACACCGCTGCTCCGGGTTGGGAGGGGATGCCACCCACGATGGGGAGGTCCCTTTTAACCTGGGGGTCACTCTGGGCACCACCAAACCCAGGGTAGGGAGGACTCCCCGTTCTAGGGGGGAGGTCCCCTCTGATCTGGGTGTCGGGGGTCACTGGCACACCGCTGCCCCAGAGGTGAGGGGACTCTGCCCTCCAGGGCGTAGGTCCCCTCTTACCCATGTGTTGGGGAGCTTCCCAGACACCACTGCACCAAGGGTGGAGGGGACCCCGCCCACCAGAAAGGCAGTCCCCCTCAACCCAAGTATTGGGGAATGCTTAGGACACCACCACACATAGGGGTGAGGGGACTCTACCCTCCAGGAAGGAGGTCCCATCTTAGACCGGTATGGGGGGCACTCTTACACCACCGCACTGCAGGTGAGGAGGACTCCGCCCTCCAGGGGGAGGTCCTCTCTTACATGGGTATTGGGGGACGCTCTTGATACCATGGCACCTGGGATGGAGGGTACCTCCCCCCTCCAGTGGAGAGGTCCCCTCTGACCTGGGTGTTGGGGGGCTCTCGAGACACCTCCACACCTAGGCTAGGGGGGACTTACCAGCTTCAGGGGGAGGTCCCCTCTGACCTGCGGGTCAGGTGGCGCTCCAGACACCACTGCACCCCAGGGGGAGGAGACTTTGCTCTCCAGGGGGGAGGTGGTCTCTAACCTGGGTGTTGGGCTGTACACCACCACACCCAAGGTAGGGGGGACTCTCACCTCCAGGGATGAGGTCCCCTCTGACCCGGGTATATTTGGGTGCCCCATTCACCACTGCACCCAGGGTAGGGGGGATTCCCCCCTTGAGTGGGGAGGTCACCTCTGACCCGGGTGTTGGGGGGCACCCTGGACACACCGCATCCGGGGTGGAGGGAACTCCGCCCTCCACGGGGAGGTCTCCTCTGACTCGGGTTTTGGAGGGTGATGGGGTGCGATCTAGACACCGCTGCTGGGAGGGGAGGGGACTTGGCCCTGCAGGGGGGAGATCCTCTCTAACATGGTTGTCTGAGGTCGCCCTTGACACCGCGGCACCAGGGAAGGAGAGGACTTTGCCCTCCAAGGGGGAAGTCCTCACTGACCCGGGTGTTGGGAGGGGCGCTCCAGACAAGACCGCATCTGAGGTATGGGGGACTTCCCTGCTCCAAGGGGGTAGATCCCCTCTGACTCAGGGGTCTGGGGGCATTCTCTAGACACCACTGCACCCAGGGCATTGGGGACTCTCCCTTCCAGGGGGGAAGTCCCCTCTATCCTGCAGTCTAGGGTTGCTGCGGACACTGCTGCACCCCCAGGGGAGAGGACTCCGCCCTTCAGGGGGGAGGTCCCCTAGAATCCATGTGTTGGGGGGGCACCCTGGATAGCAGCAACATCAGGAGTGGAGGGGACTCCACCCTCCTGGGGAGAGGTCCCGTGTGATCTGATATCAGGAGTGCCTTGTTCACCATGGACCCACGGTAGGGAGGACTCACCCCTTCAGGGGCTAGACCCTTTGATCCTGGGGGTCGGGGGGGATTTCCTCTGACACCCAGGGGTGAGGGGAATCCCTCCTCCAGGGCCCAGACCCCTTGAAACTGCATGTCAGAGGGAGCTCCCACTGACATCTTGGGTCGAGGGGGACTCCCCCCTCCAATAGTGAGACCCCTCAAAACTGGGTGTTGAGATAGCTCCTACCGCCCCCAGGGTCGAGAGTACACCCCTCCAGATGGAGCCACTGGAATCTGGGTTTTGGAGGGAGCTCATATAAAATTCCCCCAGTGTCGAGTGGAGTCCCCCCTCCAGGTGGGAGACCCCTCAAACCTGGGTGTCAGGGGGAGCTCCCACCACCCCCAGGATCGAGGGGAATCCCTTCTCCAGGGTGGAGACCCTTTGAATCTGAGTGTCGGGGAGCTCATATAACATTGCCCCAGGGGCGAGGTGAGTCCTTCCTCCAGCGGGGAGACGGCTCGAACCTGGGTGTTGGGGAAGCTCCCTCTGCCTGGAGTGTTGATGGGACTCCCTCCACCAGAGGGGAGACACCTCGAACCTGGGTGTCAGGGGAGTTCCTATACCATCGGCCCCAGAATCGAGGGTACTCACCCCTCCAGGGGGAGACTCCTCGAACCTGGTTGTCAGGGGGAGCTCCCACCGCCCCTAGGATCCAGGGGACTCTTCCCTCCAAGGTGGAGGCCCCACTCCAAGGGTGAGACCTGGGTGTGGGGGAGCTCATATACCATCAGCCCAAGTGGAGAGCAGAGTCCCCACTCCAGAGGGAGACCCCTCGAACCTGGGTGTTGGGGCTATCTCCTACCACCCCCAGAGTTGAAAGGAGTCCCCACTCCAGGGGGGACATCAAGACCCTTCGAACCTTGATGTTGGAGGCAGCTCTTATCCCATTGCCCCCACTTTCAAGTGGAGTCCCTTATTCAGGGAGAGACCCCTCGATCCTGGGTGTATGCCATCGCCCCCAGTGTAGAGGGGAGTTCTTCCACGGGGGAGACCTTTCAAACCTGGGTGTCAGGGGGACCTCCCAATCCCTCAGGGTTGAGGGGACTCCACCCTCCATGGGGGAGACTCCTTAAACCTGTGTATCAGGGGGAGCTCGTATACCATTGCCCCCAGTGTCAAGGGGAGTCCCCTCTCCATGGGGGAGACCCTTCAAACCTGGGTGTCCTGGGGAGTTTCAAACACTCCCAGGGTCAAGGGGACTCACCCCTCTAGGGGTAAGACCCCTCGAACCTAGGTGTTGGCGAAGCTCCCACAACTTTCAGCGTCCAGGGGACTACCCCTTCCAGGGGGCTAACCCTTTGAACCTGGGTGTCAGGGGGAGATTTCACTGCTCCCAGAGTCCAGGGGACTCCCCCATTCAAGGGGAAGACCCCTCAAACCTGGGTGTTGGGGAGAGCTCCCTCCATCCCCAGGGTCCATGAGATTCACTGCAACAGAGGGGAGACCCCTCAAAACTGAGGGTCAGGAAGAGTTTGTATACCATCAGTCTCAGGGTTGAGGGAACTCCTCATTCCAGGGGAGAGACCCCTCAAACCTGGGTGTCCGGGGGATCTCCCACCTCCCCAGGGTCCAGAGGACTCCCCCGTCCAGGGGAGAAGCCACTCAAACCTGGATGTTGGGGGAGCTCTTATACCATCGGCCCAAGTGGCGAGGAGTCCCTCCTCCAGAAGGGAGACCTCTCGAATCTGGGTGTCTGGGGTAGCTCCCACCACTCCCAGGGTTGAGGGGTCTCCCCTCCAGGGGGAGACCCCTCCAACCTGGGTCTAGGGGGTAGCTCCCATAGCACCCAGGGTCGAGGAGAGTCTCCCCTGGTCCCCTCCAGGGGGAGATCCCTCAAAACTGGGTGCTGGGGGGATCTCCCACCACCCCCAGAGTCTAGGGGACTCCCCCTCCATGAGGGAGATCCCTAGAAACTGGGTGTTGGAGGAAGCTCATATACCATCACCCCCAGTGTTGAGTGAAGTCCCCCATCCAGGGGGGAGACCCCTCGAATCTCAGTGTCAGGGGCAATTCCCAGTGCCCCAGGTTTGAGGGGGATCCCCCTTTCGGGGGTGAGACCCCTCGAAACTGGGTGTGGTGGGGAGCTCGTATACTATTGCCCACGGTGTTAAGGGGAGTTCCCCTTTCAGGGGAAAGACCCTTCAAACCTGGGTGTTAGATAAACCGCCCATCACCCCCAGGGTGGAGGGGACTCCTCCCTCCAGGGGCGAGACCCTTCAAATCTGGGTGTCAGAAAGAGCTTATATACCATAGCACCCAGGGTTGAGGGGAGTCCCCTCCAGGAGGGAGAACTCTCAAACCTGGGTGTACTGGGGAGCTTCAATTGCCCCCATGGTCCAGGGGACTTCTCCCTCCAGGGGGGATAACCCTTGAATCTGGGTGTCAGGGGCAGCTCCCACCACCCCCAGGGTGGAGGGGACTTCCCCATCCAGTGGGGAGACCTTCGAATCTGGGTTGGGGGGAGCTCCCACCATCCCCAGTGCTGAGGGGACTCCACCCACCAGGGGAGAGACCCCTCCAACTGGGTGTCAGTGGAAGTTCGTATACCATGGGTCCCAGGGAGAAGGGGATTCCCCTTTCAAACGGAAGACCACTTGAACCTGGTGTCAGGGATAGCCTCCAAGGCCCCCAGGGTCCAAGGGACCCCCCTCAAAGGGGAAGACCCCTCAAACCTGGATGTTTGGGAGAGCTCCTATATCATCAGCCCAAGTGTCAAGGGGACTCCCCCCTCCTGGGGGAGACCCCTCAAACCTGGGTATCGGGGGAGCTCCCACCACCACCAGAGTCAAAGGGTGTCCCCTTTTAATGTGGAGACCCCTGAAACCTGAGTTTCAGGGTAAGCTCTTACCGCCTCCTGGCTAAGGGAAGTCACCCCTCCAGGGGGAGACTCCGCAAACCTGGTTGTTGGGGGAGCTCGTATACCATCACAGCCAGGGTTGAGGGGAATTCCCTCTCCAAGGAGGAGACCCCTGAACCTGGGTGTCGAAGGCAGCTCCCACACCCCCTAGGGTGGAGGAGAATCCTCCATCCAAGGGAATGACACCTCGAACCTGGGTGTCGGGAGCTCGTCCCCAGGTTCAAGGGGTGTCCCCCCTCCAGGGGCGAGACCCCTCAAACCTGGGTATAAGGGGGAGCTCCCACCACATCCAATGTCGAGGGACACCTCACCTCCGGGGGGAGACCCTTCGAAACTGGGTGTTAGAGGGAGCTCCCTCTGCCCCCAGGGTCTAGGGGACTCCCTTCTTTGGTCGAAGACCCCCTCCAACTTGAGTGTCCGGGATATCTCCCATGGCCCTTAGGGTCAAAGGGACTCCCCCTCCAGTGGGGAGATTCTCCAACCTGGGTGTTGAGGGGAGTTGGTATACCATCAGCCCCAGGCTAGAGGGGAGTTCTCCCTCAGGATTAGACCCCTGAAACTTGGGTGTTGAGGGAGCTTGTATATTATGGAAGCCAGTGTTGAGTGGAGTTTCCCTTCCAGGGAGAAACCCTTCAAACCTGGGTGTCAGGGGCTGCACCCCCCCCAGAGTGAAGGGGACTCCCCCATTCAGGGGAAAGACCCCTCTAACCTGGGCGTGGGGAGGTTATAGCATCACCTCTAGAGTAAGGGGAGACCCCCCTCCAGGGAAGAGAGCCCTGGAACATTGGTCCCCTCAAACTTGGGTGACTTGGGTGTCGGGGGGAGCTCTCACCACGTTCATTGTGGAGGGGACTGCCCTCTCCATGGGGGAGACCCATCGAACCTGGATGTCAGGGGGAGCTCCCACTGCCCTAGCGTAGAGGGTACTACCCCCTCCAATGGAGAGACCCTCAAAGCTGGGTATCTGGGAGACCTCCCACCACCCCCATGGTGGAGGAGACTCCACCCTTCAGAAGAGAGACCTCTCGAACCTGGGTGTTGGGTAGGGGAGCTCCTATAACATGGGCTCCAGTATTGATGGGAGTCCCCCTCCAGGGGCAAGACCACTTGAACTTGAGTGTTGGGGAAATTTCCTACTGGCACCCAGAGTCAAGAGGCCTCCCAGATCCAGGGGGGAAACCCATCAAACTTGGATGTTGGAGTGAACTCATATACTATCACACCCATTTTTGGGGGAAGTTTTCCTCCAAGGAGGAGACCCCTCGAACCTGGATGTCAGGGGAATCACCCACCACTCCCAGGGTGGACTGGACTCCCAGCTCAAGGCGGGAGACCTCTCGAACCTGGGTGTCTGGGGGATCTCCCACCACCCCAAGGGTTGAGGGTTCACCCCCTCCATGTGGGAGACCCCTTGATCTTGGGTGTCAAGGGTAGCTCCGACCGCCCCCCTGGGTCGAGGTGACTTCCTCCTTCAAGGGGGAGACCCCTCAAACCTGAGTCTTGGGGGGAGCTCCAACTGCACCTGGGATCGAGTGACTCCCCCTCAGGGGGGAGACCCCTCAAACAAGGATGTCGGAGGGAGCTCCTACCATCCCCAGGGTTGAGGGGAATCCCCCCTTCAGGGTGGAGACCCCTTGAATTTGGGTGTTGGTGGGAGTTCTTATACCATTACCCCAAGTGTCGATCGGAGACCCCTCTCCAGGGGGGAAACTCCTCAAACCTGGGTGTCAGGGGGAGCTCCCACCAACCCCAGGGTTGAGGGGACACCTCGAACTTGGGTGTGGGGAGCTCCCACCACCATCAGTGTGGAGGGGACTGCCGCTCCAACAGGGAGACCCCCTCGAACCTGGGTGTCAGGAGGAGCTCCCACCACCCCATGGTGGAGGAGACTCTGCCCTTTAGAAGAGAGAGCCCTCAAACCTGGGTGTTGGAGGAGCTCATATACCATCACCTCCTGGGTCGAGGGGAGTCTCCCCTTCAGGGGGGGAGGCCCTGGAACATGGGTGTTGGGTGGAGCTTCCACAGCCCCCAGGGTCGATGGAAGTCCCCCCTCTAGGGGGTGACACCTCAGACTTGGGTTTCAGGGAGAACTTGTATACCATTGGCCCCAGGGTCGAGGGGACTCACCCCTCAAGGGCGAGATCCCTCAAACCTGAGTGTCAGGGAGAGCTCTAAACAACACTCAGGTTTGAGGGGTCTCTTCCCTCCAGGGGTGAGACCTCTCGAACCTGGGGACTGGGGGGAGCTCCTCCCAATACCCAGGGACGAAAGAACTCCTTCCTCCAGGGACGAAACCCCTTGAACCTGGGTGTCGGAGGAGGCTCCCACTGACATCCAGGGTCGAGGGGACTCCCCCCTCCAGGGGCATGACCCCTCAAAACTGGGTGTTGGGAGAAGCTCCCACTGACCCCAGGGTCGAGAATACTCCCCCTACCTGGGGGAAGACCCTTTGAATCTGAGTGTTGGATGAAGCTCGTATATTATCACCCCCATTGTTGAGTGGAAGACCCCTGGTACCTGGGTGTTGGGGGGAGCTCCCTCAGCACCAGGGTCAAAGGTACTCTCCCCTTAGGGGTGGCACCCTCGAACCTGAGTGTCAGGGGGAGCTCCTATACCATTGCCCCCAGGGTCAAGGGGATTCCTTCCTACAGTGAACAGACACCTCGAACCTGGGTGTCTGGCCAGGATCTCCCTTGGCCTCACGGTCAATGAGACTCCCTTGTCCACGGGAGACCCCTCAAACCTGAGTTTTGGGGGAGCTCATATAACATTGGCCCGAGGTTCGAGGAGAATCCCTTTTCCAGGGGCGAGACCCCTGCAACCTGGGTGTCATGAGGAAATCCCACCGACACCCAGGGTCAAGGGGAGACCCCCCTGTAGGGGCAAGACTCCTCAAACCTGGGTTTCAGGGAGAGCTCCCACTGACACGCAGGGTCAAGTGGACTCACCACTACATGGGGGAGACCCCTCTACTCTGGTTGTCAGGGAAAGCTCCCACTATCCCCAGGGTTGAGGGGACTCTGACCTCTAGAGGGGAGACATCTCGATCCTGGGTTTTGGGGAGAGCTCCCACTGCCACCTGGGTCGAGGGGACTCTGCCCTCCTGGGTGTCCCACCACCCCCAGGATCAAGGGCACTCCGCTCTCCAGGGGGGACACCCCTGGAACTTGGGTGTCTGAAGGAGCTCCCACCACAGCAGGAGTCAAGGGAAGTTCCCCCTCCAGGGGAAAACCCTCGAAACTGGGTGTCAGGGGCAGCTCCCAGCCATCCAGAATGTAGGGGACTCCCACATCCAGGGGAAATACCCCTTGAACTTGGGTGTCGCGGGGGAGCTCATATACCATGCCACCAGGGTTGAGGGGAGTCCCCCCTCTAGGGAAGAGAGTCCCCATCCTTGATTCAGGGGGACCTCCCAGCCCCTGAGGTTGAAGGGAACTCCTCCCTACAGGGGGGAGACCCCTCAAACCTGAGAGTCGGGGGGAGCTCATCCTAGCTCACCCTAGGATCAAAGTGAGTACTCCCTCCAGGGGCGAGACTCCTCAAACCTGGGTGTCAAGTAGAGTTCCCATGGCCCCCTGGGTCGAGGGAAGTTCGGGAGGTGACCTCTCGAACCTGGGTGTGTGTGTATGGGAGCTCCCATCATCCCCAGGGTCGAGGGGAGTCCCCCCTCCAGGGGTGAGACCTCTCAAACTTGGGTGTCTGGGAAAGCTCCCACCGACACCCAGAGTCGAGCAGACTCCCCCATGCAGGGGGGAGACCCCTCGAACTTGGATGTAGGGAGGAACTCGTATACTATTGCCCCCATTGTTGAGAGGAGTTCTTCCTCCACGGGGGAGACCCTCGAACCTGGGCATCGGGGGAGCTCCCACCACATCCAGGGATGAGGGGACTCCCCCCTCTATGGGAGAGACCCCTGGAATCTGGGTGTTGGGTGGAGCTCCCACCGCCTACAGGATTGAGGGGATTCCCCCTCCAGGGGGGAGACCATTCGAACCTGGGTGTCGAGGGACCTTCTACCACCCCCAGGGTAGAGGGGACTCCCCTCTCTAGGGGGAAGACCCTTAAAACCTGGGTGTGGGGGGGCGCTCCCACCACCCCCAAGGTCGAAGGTACTCTCCACTCCCAGAAGGAGACCTCTGGAACCTGGTGTGAGGGGAGCTCCCACCACCCCCAGGGTCGAGGGGAGTCCCCCCTCCAGGAAGAGACCCCTCGAACCTGGATGTCAAGGGGAGCTCCTACCACCCCAGAGACCAAGGGGACTCCACCCTCCAGGGGCGAGAACCCTTGAACCTAGGTGTCAGAGACAGCTCCACAGACCTGGGCTGATGGGACTCGCCCTTCCAGGAGGGAGACCCCTCAAACCTTGATGTGGGATGTAGCTCTCATCACCTCCAGTGCGGAAGGGAGACACCTCGAATCTGGGTTTTGCAGGGAGCTCCCACGGCCCCCAGATTTGAGGCGACTTTCCACTCCAGGGGGAATACCCTGGAACCAGGGTCCTGGGGGGAGCTCCCACCGACATCCTGGGTGGAGGAGACTCTCTCCTTCAAGGGTGAGACCTCACGAACCTGGGTTTGGGGGGAGCTCCCACCACCCCCAGGGTTGAGGAGACTCTGTCCTCCAGGGGGGAGAACCCTTGAAGCTGGGTGTCCAGGGGAGCTCATATACCATAAGCCCTAGTGTCAGGGGAGTCCACCCTTCCAGGGCAAGACCCCTCGACCTTTGGTGTAGGTGGGAGCTCCCATTGACACACAGGGTTGAAGGGAGTTCACGCTCCAGGGCGAGACCCCTGGAACCTAAGTGTCATGGGGAGCTACCACAGACACCCAGGATCGTGGGGACACACCCTTCCAGGAGTGAGACACCTGTAACTTTGGGGTGGGGAGGTAGCTCCCACGAACACTCATGGTGAGGGGACTCCCCCTCTCCAGTGAGGAGACTCATTGAACCTGGGGGTCAGGAGGAGCTCCCACCGCACCCAGGTCAAGGAGACTCCATCCTCCCGGGGAGTTACCTCTCTAACCTGGGTGTCAGGGGGAGCTCCTACCACCTCCAGGTTCGAAGGGACTCTCTCCTCCAGGTGGGAGACCCCTGGAACCTGGGTGTTGGGGGGAGCTCTGACCGCTTCCATGGTCAAGGGGACCCCCCCCTTCAGGATGTCAGAGGGAGCTCATATACCATGTCAGAATCTGGGTGTCAGAGGGAGCTCATATACCATGCTCCAGGTGTCGAGTGGAGTCCCCTCCTCCAGGGGGGAGACTCCTCGAAACTCAGCATTGGGGGCAGTTCACACTACCCCCAGGGTCAAGGGGACTCCCCCATCCAGGGGAAAGTCCTCTCGAACTTGAATGTTGTGGGGAGCTCATATACCATTGCCTCCAGGGTCGAGGGGAGTCCCTCCTGGAGGGGGGGATTCTTCGAACCTGGGTGTCCCAAGGAGCTCCAACTGCCCCCAGAGTCTAGGGGAATCATCCTCCCGAGGCAAGACCCTTCGAATCTGGGTGCCACTTCACCCAGGGTCGAGGGGACTCTCCCCTCCAGAGGAGTGATCTCCCGAACTTGGGTGTCAGAGGGAGCTCGTATATCATAGTGCAGTGTAGAGGGGAGTTCTCACTCCAGGGAGGAAACCCCTTCAACCTGGTTGTCCTGGGGGAAGTCCAACTGCCTGCAGGGTCTAGGGGACTCCCCCCTCCAGGAGTGAGACCCCTTGAACCTGGATGTTGGGGGAGTTCCCACTGAACCCAGGGTTGAGAAGACTCTGCCCTCCATGGGAGAGACCCCTGGAAACTCAGTGTCAGGGAGAGCTCTCACTGCCCTCAGGGTCGAGGGCACCTTCGAACCCTGAATTTGAGGGGACTCCCCCATTCCAGGGGAAGATTCCCTCAAACCTGGGTGTCCAGGGGACCTCCCACCGCCCCTGGTTTGAGGGGACTCCCCCATTGAGGGGGGGAGACCCATCCAATCTGGATGTTGGAGGGACCTCCCACCGCCCCCAGGGTCAAGGGGACTCCCCTTTCCAAAGGGATACCTCAAACCAAGGTGTCAGGGGGACTTCCCACTGCCTCCAGGGTCAAGGGGAATCCCCTCTCCAGGGGGGAGATCCTCGAAACAGGTTGTCAGGGGGAGCTCCATTTGCACCTGGGGTTGAGGGGACTTCCTGCTCCATGGGCTAGACCCCTTGAACCAGGGTGTCAGGGAGAGCTCCCACCACACCCAGGGTCAGGGGACCCCCACTTTAGGGGGAAGACCCCTCAAACTGGGGTATCTCATGGAGCTTCCACTGCACTTGGGGTCGATGGGACTCTCCCCTCCAGGGGGGGAGACCCCTTGAACTGGGATGTCCGGGGAAGCTCTCACCGCCCTCTGGGTCGAGGGGAGTCCCCCCTCCATGGGGGAGATACTTCCAACCTGGGTGTCTGGGGAGCTCCCGTTGCATCCAGGGTCGAGGGGACTCCCCCTTCTAGGGGTGAGATATTTCGAACCTGGGAGTCTGGGGGAGCTCATATACCATTGGCCCCATGGTCGAGGTGACTCCCCCTTCCAGGGGGGACCCCTTGAACCTGAGAGTTAGGGGGAGCTCACCCTGCCCCAGGGGTTGAGGAGAATCCTGCCTCCATTGGGGAGACACCTTCCAACCTGGGTCTCAGGGGGAGCTTTAACAGCCCCTGGAGTTGAGGGGACTCCCCCCTCCAGGGTGGACATGCATGGAACCTAAGTGTTGGGGGGAGATTCCACCGTCCCCGGGTCAAAGGGCCTCCTCCCTCCATGGGAGAGACCCTTTGAACCTGGAATTCGGGGAGAGCTTCCACTGCACCTGGTGCCAAGGGGACTACCCCCTCTCAGGGGGAGACACATTGAACCTGGGTGTCAGGGGGAGCTCCCACCACCCCCTGGGCCGAATGGACTGCCCCCTCAAGGGGGGAAACCCCTTGAACCTCTTTGTCGGGAGGTCCTCTAACCGCCCCTGGGGCCAAGGGTACTCCCACCTCCAGTGGGGAGACCCATTGAACCTGGGTGTCAGGGGAGCTCCCATCGCCCTTGGTGTCAAGGGGACTGCCCCCTCCAGGGGGTAGATCCCTAGAACTTGGGTTTCCAGAGGAGCTCTCACTGCCTCAGGGGTTAAGAGGACTCCACCCTCCACCCTCAAACTTGGGTGTCATGAGGAGCTCCAACCACCCCCAGGGGTGGAGGGAACTTCCTTCTCCAGGGGGGAGACCCATCTAACGGGGTGTTGGGGGGGAGATCCCACCGCTCCCTGGGTCAAGGGTAGTCCCCCCTCCAGGTGTGAGACGCTTCCAATCGGGGTCTGGGGGAGCTTCCACCATACCTGGAGGGGACCTCCCACTGACCTCCTGAGGTCGAGGGGACTCCCCCATCCAGGGGGAAGGTACCCACTGACCCAGCTGATGGGGGGCGCTCGGGATACCACTGCACTGGGGAAGAGGCGACTCTGCCCTCCAGGGTGGAGATCCCCTCTAACCCGGATGTTGGAGGGTGCCCCTGACACAACCTCACTCGGGGTGGAGGGGACTATGATCTCAAAAGGGGAGGTCCCCTCTAATCCAGGTGTAGGGTGGCGCCCCAGACACCACCACACCCAAGTTGGAGGGTACTCCACCCTCCGGGGGAGGTCCCCGCCAACCCAGGTGTCAGGGGGCACTCGGTACACCACTGCACCTAGGGTGCAGGGGGAAGGTTCTCTCTAACCCGGGTGTCAGGGGGCCGCATGTTCACCACGGCACTCAGGGTAGAGGGGACCTCTAACCCCACTTTTGGGGGCACCCAGGATACCGCTGTACCCGTGGTGAAAGGGACTCCGCCCTTTAGCTGGGAGGTCCCCTCTAACTCGGGTGTGTGTGTGTGTGTGTGTGGGGCGCCAGGACATGGCAGCACCCGGTGGTGCCAGGGGGTTCCGCCCTACAAGGGGTTGTCTCCTCTAACCTGGGTGTCAGGGGCGTGCCACAGACACCGCTGCACCCAGGGTGGCGGGGACTTTGCCCTTCAGGGGGGAGGGCCCTTCTAAACCAGGTGTCAGGGAACGCTCCTGACACTGCCTCACACGGTCCCGGGGAGGGGACTGAGCCCTCCATGGGGGAGGTCCCCTCTGACCCGGGTGTCACGGGGTGCCCCATTTACCACCGCACCCAGGGTAGTGGGGACTCCACCCTCCAGGTGGGAGGTCTCCTCTGACCCTGGTGTCAGAGGGCGCCCCGTTCACCACCACCCCAGGGTAGGGGGGGACTTCCCCCTCCAGGGGGTAGTGCCTCTCTAACCCGTGTGTCAGGGGGTGGTCCTGGCACCACCACACCCAGGTAAAAGGGGATTCTGCCCTCTAGGGGGGAGGTTTCCTCTGGAGGGCGCACCATACACCACCACACCCAGGTAAGTCTGACACCAAATGGGTGTCGGGGGAGCCCCATTCACCACCGCATGCAGGGTAGGGGGGACTCCCCACTCCAGACGGGAAGTCCCCTCTGAATCGGGGGTCGGGTTGTGTCTGGTTCACCACCTCACCCGGGGTGCTGGGGACTACGCCTTCCAGGGGTAGTCCCCTGTAACCCGAGTGTTGGGTGGCACCTTTATCACCACTGCACCCAGGGTAGAGGGGGGACTCCTTGCTCTAGGGAAAGGTCCCCTCTGTCCTGGGTGTGTGTGGGGGTGCCCCCTTCACCACTGCACCCAGGGTAGTGGGGATTCCACCCCCAGGGAGGGAGGTCTCCTCTAACCCTGGTGTCAGAGGTGCCCCGTTCAGCACCGCACCCAGGGTAGAGGGGACACCCCTTTCCACGGGGGAGGTCCCCTCTGACCCAGATGTCAGGGGACTGTGCCATCACCACCCCAGCCTGGGAATGGGGACTCCCCCCTCCAGGGTGTTAAGGTCTGTAAACAAGTTTGGATGGGGCCTGGCATTTTGCCAGAGGGAGTGGTTAATATTAAGGTCTGTAAACAAGTGTGGATGGGGCCTGGCATTTTGCCAGAGGAAGTGGTTTGTGAAGTAATGCCAGCGAGCCATTAAGTGTGGAGATTCCTTATTGGTTGACTGCTGTATCTACTTTATGTTAATTAAGATAAGCTGTGTGGAATGTTTATACCCCTCCTGTCCTAAAATAAACAGCTTCCACTCCAGCTGTATCAATCTACACAAGTTGCTCATCATCCCCAGGTTATTTTGCTGCAGCCAGACTGCGGCACCAGGTGGAAGATCCCCTCTGACCTGGGTTTGGAGGTCACTCTGGACATCACCACACCCGGGGTAGGGGGAACTCCCCAATCCAGAAAGGAGGTACCCACTGACCTGGGTATAAGGGGGCACTCCAGACACCACTGCACCAGTAGTGGAGGGGACTCTGCCCTCAAGGAGGGAGGTCCCCTCTTACCAGGGTGGCTGGGAGAGCTCGCAACACCTCCAGGGTCGAGGGGAACCCCCCCTTCAGGGGAAAGACCCCTCGAATTTGGCAGTCAGAGGGAGCTCATATACATCGCCCCCAGTGTCCAGTGGAGTCCCCCCTCTAGGGGGGAGATCCCCTCAAATCCAGTGTCTGGGGGAGCTCAAACGTCCCCAGTGTGAAAGGGACTCTCCACTCCAGGGTGGAGACCCCTCAAATCTGGGTGTCGGGGGGAGCTCCCTCCATCTTCAGGATGGAGGGCATTCCCTTCTCCTGGGAGAAGACCCCTCAAATCTGGGTGTTGGATAAAGTTCCCACCACCCCAGGGTGTAGGGGACTCCCCCCTCTAGGGGGAAAACCCCTCAAACCTGGGTGTTGAGGGAAGCTGCCACCACCATAGAGTTGAGGGGACCCCACTCCATAAAGGACAACTCTTGAACCTGGGTGTAGGGATGAGCTCTTATACCATCACCCCCAGGGTTGAGGGGAGTCTCTCCACCAGTAGGGAGACTCCTTGAACCTGGGTGTTGGGTGAGCTCTCACCACCCCCAGGGTCAAGGGTACTCCCCCCTCCAGGGGGGAGACCCCTCGAACCTTGATGTCGGGGGAGCTTGTAAACCATTGGCCCCAGGGTCGAGGGAAGTCCTCCCTCCAAGTGTGAGACCCCTTGAACCAGGGTTTCCTGGGGAGCTCCCACAACACCAGGGTCATGGGGATTCCCACCTCCAGATGTGAGACCCCTCAAACTTGGGAGTCACGGGGAGCTCCCAATGCACCCATAGTTGAGGGGATTCTTCCCTCCAAGGGTAATAACCCTCGAACCTGGGTGTCTGGGGAACTCCCACTGAACCCAGGGTCATGGGGATCGCCCCTCCAGGGACAAGACCCCTCGAACCTGGGTGTTTGGAGGAGCTCCCACCCCTGCAGGGTCAAGAGGAATCCCCATTACAGTGGGGAGACTCCTCAAATCTGAGTGTTGGAGGGAGCTCATATACCATGGCCACCAATGTTGAGTCCCTCTACAGGGGGGAGACCCTACAAAGCTGGGTGTTGGGGAGAGCTCTCACCACCCCCAGGGTGAGGGGAATCCCCCTCCAGGTGGCAGACCCCTCGAACCTGGGTGTTGCTTGTATACCATTGCCCCCAAATTCGAGGGGATTGCCCCCTCCAGGGGAATGACTCCCATCCCCCACAGGATTGATTAGAGTCCTGGGTGTTGAGGGGAGCTCCCACCAGCTCCAATGTCGAGGGGACTCCCCACTCCAGGAGGAGAACCATCGAACCTGGGTGTCAAGGGGGGATCCCACCACCCCCTGTATCAAGGGGGCTCCCCCCTATGGGAGGAGACCCCTAGAACCTGGGTGTGTGTGGGGGAACTCCCACTGCCCCCAGGGTCAAGGGACTCACCCTAATGGGGCAAGACTCCTGGAACCTGGGTATATGGGGGAGATCCCATCAATTTCAGGGTTGAGGGGACTCCTCCCTACAGGGACGAGACCCCTCTAACCTGCGTGTCTGAGAGAGCTCCCACTGCCCCCAGGGTCAAGGGGACTCACCCCTAAATGGGGAAGACCCCTTGAACCTGGATGTCAGGGGGAACTCATATATCATTACCCCCAGGGTCCAGGGCGGAGAGCTCTCGAACCAGGGTGTCGAGGGGAGCTCCCACTGACCCTAGGGTCAAGGGGAGTCCTCCGCTAGGGGAGAGACATCTCGAACCTGGATGTCAGAGAGCTCCCACCACCTCCAGGGTCGAGGGAGCTTCCCCACTCCAGAGGGGAGACCCATCAAAACTGGATGTTAGCGGGAGATCCCACTGCCCCCAGAGTTGATGTGACTCCCCATTAGAAGGGGGAAACCTCTCGAACCTGGGTTTTGGGGGGAGCTTCCACCACCCTCAGGGTTGATGTTACTCTCAGCTCCAGGGAGAGACCCCTAATTCATGAATATGTGTGGGAGCTCCCACCATTCCCAGGGTTGAAGGGACTCCCCCTCCAGGGAGGAAACACCTCAAACCTGGGCATTGGGGGAGCTTGTATACCATTCCCCCTAAATTCAAGGGGAGTCCCCCCTCCAGGGAAATGACCCCTCAAAACTGGGTGTCGGGGAGAGCTCCCATTGTCCCCAGAGTCGAGGGGACTCCCCCCACCAGGGGTGAGACCCCTCGAACCTGCATGTTGCAGCGAGCTCCCACCACACTCAGGGTGGAGGGGACTCCCCCATCCAGAGGTGAGATAACTCGAACCTGGGTGTTGGCAGGAATTCCCACCGCATCAAGGTCCAGGGGACTCCCCCTTCCAGGGGCAAGAACCTTCAGACCTGGGTGTGGGAGACCAACCTTACACGTGACTGAGTCACACTTCCCTACTGGGTGCTGAGGCACTCAGTTGCAGAAATGTGACAGAGTTTTCCCCACCCTTCTTGGGTTCGAGGGTCGGTGTCTCCTGCGTGGGTGTGTCTTGCTACAGCCCCGTGGGTGAAGCTATGCTCACCTGTTTCTTTGTAATATAACCCCTTGCCCTGTTTAGGATAGAATCTTCCATGGAAATGCCTTGTATGTGTCCCCTTCTCCGAGTAGGTGTGGCCTACCCAGATTCCAGTCAACCTGCTGACAGTGGACAACATGAAGATAGACTCAGCCCCCTGAAACCTGACCTCTGACTCATTTGAATAGCTCTCACTCCTTCTCTTCCTGTGGACCCTTAAGGTCAGAGGAGCCATCACAGCGACCCCAAACAAAAAGGTATTTGTGTCTCTTGTGTGGTTATTTTATGCAGCCCAGTTAGCCCAGTTTACCTGGAGTGACCCTAAGCCTTTTAGTCGCTAACCAAAACCTGGCACCTGGGTGTTGGCAGGAGCTTCCACCTCACCCAGAATGAGGGGACTCCCCCATCCAGAGGTTAGAACCCTTAAATCTGGGTGTGAGGGGGGAGCTCCCACTGCCACCAGGGTCGAGGGGACTCCTCCTTTGAGGGGGGAACCCCTTGAACCTGGGTGTTGGAGGGAGCTTCCACCACCCTGTGTCCTCATTACTCTCCCCTACAGGGTGAGACTCCTCAAACCTGGGTGTTGGGAGAAGATCGTATATCATCGCCCCCAGGGTAGAGGGGAGTCCACACTCCAGGGGAAGACCCTACAACCTGGGTGTCAGGGAGAGCTCCCACCACCCCCAAGGTTGAGGGGACTCCCCCTCCAGTGGGGAGACCCCTCTAACCTGGGTGTTGGGTGGAGCTCCTATACCATTGCCCCCAAATTCGAGGGGATTGCCCCTCCAAGGGAATGATTCCCATTGCCCAAAGGGTCGATGGAAGTCCCTCCTCCAGGAGCGAGAACCCTTGAACCTGGGTGTGGAGGAGATCCCACCACCCCTAGCGTTGAGGTGACTCCCCTATACTGGGGGGAGACTCCTAGAACCTGGGTGTCCAGGGGAGCTCCCACTGCCTTCAGGGTAGAGGGGATTCCCCATTACAGGGAGGAGACCCCTGTAACCTGGGTGTCTGTGAGAGTTCCCACCACTCCCAGGGTAGAGGAGACTCCCCCCTACGGGGGGGGGAGAGCCCTCGAACCAGGATGTCAGGGGGAGCTCCCACTGACCCCAGAGTCCAAAGGACCCCAGGGTCCTGCACCAGTGGTATGCGAACTCCACCGACACTCAGGTTCAAGATGTTTCCCCCTAAAGCGGGGAGTCCCAACGACGCTGGGTGTGGTGTGTGCTCCCCCTGACACCCAGGTTTGAGGGGTCTCCTTCCTGGAGTGGGGAGTCCACCCTCAACCCTGGGGGTGGTGAGAGTTCCCTTGTCACCCATGTTTTAGGAGTCCCCCCTGGAGGGGGATGTCCCCTTGACCCTGGGGCGGTGGGGAGCTCCCCTTGACCACCATGTTCGTGGGGTCTCCCCCATGAAGGGGGAATCCTCTCGACCCTGGGTGCTTGGGAGCTCTCACTGACACCCAGGTTCGAGAGGTCTCATCCCTGGAGAGGGGAGTCTCCTCCACTCTGAGTGTCCGTGGGATCTCTCCCGCCAGGTTAGAGGCGTCTTGCCCCTGGAGGGGGGATTCCCCTCGACCCTGCATGTCGGTGATAGCTCCCTCAGGCACCCAGGTTCGAGGTGTCTCTCCCCTGGAGGGGGAGTTCCCTCGACCCTGGGTGTTAGTGGGAGCTTCCCCGACAGCCAGGTTCCAGGGGTCCCTTCCTCTTGACCCTGGGGCCAATGATGTACAAGCTCCCCCCAACACCAATGTTTCAGGAGTCTCCCCCCTGGAGGGAGGAGTCCCATAGGCATCTGAGGCCATGGGAGCTCTCCCCTGACACCCAGGTTAAAGGTGTCTCCCCCCTGGAGGGGGGAGTCACCTCAGTGCCAGTGATGGTGGGAGCTCCACCCGACACCCAGGTGGGAGCTACCACTGACACTCAGATTCAAGGGGTTTCCCTCATGGTGGGCAGCGACCTGCCTATCTCAGGAACAGTGGGAGCTCCCTCAGACACCCAGATTCGAGAGATCTCTCCCCTGGAGTGGGAATCCTTTGACTCAAGTTGCCGTGTGAACTCCCCATGACACCCAAGTTTGAGATGTCTCAACCCTGGAGAAGGGACTGCCCTCAAACCTGGGTGTCGGTGGGATCTCCCCCGACTCCCAGGTTGGAGGGGTGTCGCCTGTGGAGGGGGGACTCCCCTTGACCCTAGGGCCGATGGTATGCAAGCTCCCACCAACACCTAGGTTTGAGGGTCTTTCCCCTGGAGGGAGCAGTCCCCTTGACCCTGGGGTTGGTGGGAGCTCCCCCCGACATCCAGGTTCGAGGTGTCTCCCCCCTAGAGGGGAGACTTTCTTCAACCATTGGGGTGATGGTATATGAGCTCCACTCAACACCAACACCCAGGTTAGAGGGGTGTCCCCCCTGGAGGGGGGAGTCCCCTCGACCCTGGGGGTGATGGGAGTTCCTCCTGACATCCAGGTTCTAGGAGTCTCTCACCTGAAAGGGGAACTGCCCTCAACCGTGGGGGTGATGGTATACAAGCTCCTCCCAATACCCAGGTTTGAGGAGTTTCCCCCCCTGTAGGGGGATCCCCCTGGATTCTGGGGGAAGTGGAAGCCCACACTGACATCCAGGTTCCAGAGGTATTGCTTCTGTAAGGGGGAGTACCCTCAATGCTGGGGGCAGTGAGGGTACCCCCAAACACCCAGGTTCAAAAGGTTTTGCCTCATTGAGGGGCAGTCCCCTTTACCCTGGGGTGGTGGGAGCTCCCATCAACACCCAATAGGGGGATTCCCCTCGATGCTGGGGTCAGTGGGATCTCCCCCCCCCCGACACCCAGGTTCCAGGGGTCTCTGCCCTGGAGTTGGAAGTTCCAATGACCTTGAGGGTGGTGGGAGCTCCCCTTGAAACCCAGGTTTAAGGGTTCTTGCTCTTGAAGGGGGGATTCCTCTTGACCCTATGGGTGTTGGGAGCCACCCCCCACACCCAGGTTCAAGGGTTCATTCTTCTGGAGCGGGGACTCCCCTTGAATTTGGGGAAGATGGTGTATGAGCTTCCCCCAACACCCAGATCAAGCGATCTCCCCCCTGGAGGGGGGAGTCCCCTCGACCATGGGGGCAGGAGGTCCCCCTATACCCAAGTTTGAGGGGTCTCTACTCTGTATGGGGGAGTCCCCTCCACCTTGGGCGGTGGGAGCTCCCCCCTACAACCATTTTCGAGGGGTTTCCTGAGGCGGTAGGAGGTCCCCCTGAAAACCAGGTTCAAGGAGCCTCCCCACTGGAGTGGGGAGTCCTCTCGATTCTGGTGGTGGTGGGCGCTTCTCAGACAAATCAGGTTCAAGGGATCTCCCCCTTGGAGGGGGGTTCCCGTGACCCTGGGTGCAGTTGGAGCTCCCCTGACATCTAGGATTGAGGGGTCTCCCCCCTGGATGGGGCTATCCCCTCAACCCTGGGGGCGATGGGATCTTCCCCTGACACAGGTTTGAGGGGTCTCTCCCCTTTCGGGGAGGGTGTGGTGGGAGCTCCTCCCGACACCCAGGTTCAAGGGGTCTCTCCCATGGAGGGGGGAGTCCCCTCAACGCTTGGTGTGGTGGGAGCTCTTGCTGACACCCATGTTCGAGAGTTCTCGCACCTGAAGGGGGAGTCCCCCTACCCTAGGTACATTGGTGAACCGGGCGACCCCCGATACCTGCGGAGGGCAGAGTCACCTCCACCCGGGGTGAGGCGGTGTCCGGGGAGCCACGACAACCGGGTTAGAGGGAACCTTCCCCCTGGAGGGCAGAGTCCCCTCCACTCTGGGTGCGAAGGTGTCCAGGGTGCCCCCCGACACCCCAGTTATAGGGCACTGTGGGAGGCCAACCTTATGGGTGACTGAGTTACACTCCCCAGCTGGGTGCTGAGGCGCTCAGTCACAAAAATGGGTGTGTCTTGCTACAGCCCCATGGGTGAAGCTATGCTCAACTGTTCCTTTGTAATATAACCCCTTGCCCTGTTTAGGATAGAATCTTCCATGGAAGTGCCTTGTGTGTGTCCCCTCCTCTTACTGTGCCCTTGGGTGTGGCTTACCCAGGTGTCAGTCTACCTGCTGATAGTGGACATCATGAAGATAGACTCAGCCCCCTGAAACCTGACCCCTTGCCTCATTTGAATAGCTTCTCCTCAATAAAAGGGGTCAGCGCATGCTCTGGCTCTCTTTCTTTCTGCGGACCCTTAAGGTCAGAGGAGCCATCACAGCAATCCCAAAGAAAAACGTATTTGTGTCTCTTTTGTGGTTATTTCGTGCAGCCCAGTTAGCCCAGTTTAACCCAGTTTAACTAGAGTGACCTCTGAGCCTTTAGTCGCGAGAACAGAAACCCGACAAGGCACCTCCTTCTGGAGGGCAGGGTCAGTGTGGACCTGTGCCCTGGAGGGAGGAGACCCCCCCACCGGGGTGCGGTAAGATGCGGTGGTGTACATGGCGCCCCATGAAACTCGGGTCAGAAGGGACCCCCAGGCCTGAGAGGGGAGTCCCCTTGCCCCATGGTGCAGCAGTGTCCAGAGCGCCCACAACACCTGCTCGTCTTGGGGTGAGGCTGTGTCTGGAGTGACCCCCTGACACCCAGGTCAGAGGGACATCCCCCCTGGAGGGTGGAGTCCCCTCCACCCTGGGTGTGGCAGTGTCCAGGGCGCTCCCGACACTCCGGGTTAGAGAATATTTTCCCCCTGGAGGGCGGAGTCCCCTCCACCCATGTGAGATGTTTTCCAGGGAGGCCCCTGAAACTCTGGTTATAGGGAACCTCCTTCTGGAGGTTGGAGTCCACTCCACCTGGGGTGCAGAGGTGTCCTGTGAGCCCCCAACACCCCAGATAGAGGGGACCTTCTCCCTTGAGAGTGGAGTCCCCTCTCCCTCTGTTGTGGTGGTGTCTGTGGCGCCACCCAACACCTGGGTCAGAGTGGACATCCCCAATGGAGAGGGGAGTCCACTCCTGCCATGGTGTGGCAGTGTCCAGACCGCCCCCCGACACCCCAGTTAGAGCGGACCTTTCCCCTGGTGGGTGGAGTCGTCCCCCCCCCGTGTGAGGTTTCCAGAATGTCCCCTGACACTGGGTTAGAGGGGACCTTCCCCTAGGGGGGAGTCCCCCCTACCTTGGGTGTAGTGGTGAACGGGACAAGCCCCACACCCACGTCAGAGAAGACTTCCACCTGAAGTGGGGAGTCCCCCCTACCCTGGGTGTGATGGTGAACCGGGCACCCGCCACACCTGGGTCAGCAGGGACCTCCCCCGTGGAGGGAAGAGTTCTCTCTCCTCAGTGTGTGGCGGTGTCCGGAGCATTCACCAACACCTGGGTTACAGGGGACCTCCCCACTGGAGGGTGGAGTCCCCTACCCACTGGCTGTGGCAGAGTCCAGAGCGCTCCTGACACCCTGGTCAGAGGAGCCCTCCCCCCTGGAGGGCGGAGTCACCTCCACCTAGGAGGCTGTGGTGTCTGGAGCGCCTCCCGACACCTGGGTCAGAGGGGACCTCCAACCTGGGTGTGGCGGTATCCAGAATGCCCCTGGATATCCAGTTTAGAGGGGACTTCCTGCCTGGAGGGTGGAGTCCCCTCTAACTCGGGTGTGACCGTGTCCAGGGTGCCCCCCAACATCCTGCTTAGAGGGAACACCTTCTTGGAAGGCGGAGTACCCTCCACCCCGGATGTGGCTGTATCTGGGGCGACCCCGACACCGGGGTCACAGGGGACCTCTCCCCTAGAGGGCGGAGTCCCCTTCACCCTTGGTGCTGCAGTGAATGGTGACCCTCAACATTAGGGTTAGAGGGGACTTCCCCTCTGGAGGGGGGAGTCTCCCCTACCCTGCATGTAGTGGTGACAGGAGCGCCCGCCGACACCTACAACCCGGTTAGAGGAGACCTTTCCCCTTGGAGATCAGAGTCCCCTCCAACCCGGGTGCAGCGGTATCCGGAGAGTCCCTACATCCGGGTTAGCGGGGACCTCCCTGTAGGGTAGAGTCCACTGGATCTTGGGGGCAGAGGGAGCTCCCATCAACACCCAGGTTCGAGGGGACTTTCCCTTGTAGGCTGGAGTTCTCTCAACCCTGGTGGCAGTGGGAGCTCCTCTTGACACCCAGGTTTGAGGGGTCTCACCCCTCTAAGGGGGAGTCTTCTCGACCCTGGGGGTGATGGAAGCTCCTTGAAACACAGATTCAAGGGGTCTCCCCCCTCGAAGTGGGAGTTCCCTCGATCCTGGAGGTGGTGTGAGCTCCCTCGACACTCAGGTTCGAGGGTTCTTTCCATCGGAGGGGGGGGGTCCGGATGACCCTGGGTGTGGTGGGAGCGCTCTCCCCTGGAGGGGGAAGTCCCCTTGAACCTGGGAGCGGTGGGAGCTCTCCCTGATAACCAGGGTCAAGGGGTCTCTCCCTGACACCCAGGTTCGAGGGGATTTCCCCCTGGAGGAGGAATCCCTTGGACCCTGGGGGCGGGGGGAGCTCCCCCGACTCCCAGGTTCAAGGGGTTTAACCCCTGGAGGGGAGAGTCTCCTTGACCCTTGGCCAATGGTATACAAGTGCCCCCTGACACCTAGGTATGAGGGTCTCGCCCCTGGAGGTGAGTCCCCTCGACCATATGGGCGGTGGGAGCCCCCCCCAGACACTCAGGATTGAGGGGTCTTGCCCATGGAGGTGAGTCCCCTTGAACGTAGGGGCGATGGGAGCTGCCCCCTACATCCAGGTTCAAGGAGTCTCTCCCCTAGAGTGGGGAGTCCTCTTGACCCTGGGGCCGATGGTATACGAGTCACCACCAATATCCAGATTCTAGGTCTTTACCCTGTTGGGGGGGAGTCCCCTCGACTCTGAGGTTGGTGGGAGCACCTCCCGACACCCAGTTTACAGGAGTCTCACCCCTGGAGGGCAGACTTTCCTTGAGCCTTGGGCAATGTTATACAAACTTCACCCAACACCCAGGTTGAAGGGATGTCACCCCCTAAAGTGGGGAGTCCCCTTGAACCTGGAGGCGGTGGGAGCTCCCTCTATTTTTCATTCCTAGATTTGAGTGTTTCTACCCTGGAGGGGGGGACTCCCCTCAACTCTGGGGGCAATGGTATACGAACTCCCCCCAACACCCAGGTTCGAGGGTTCTCACCCATGTAAGGGGGAGTTTCCTTGACCCTGGGGGCAGTGGGAGCTCCCCCCCAAACACCCAAGTTCGAGGGGTCTCCCCTTTGTAGGGGGGAGTACCCTCAACACCAGGGGTGGAGGGATCTCCCTCTGACACCCAGGTTTGAAGGTCTCCCCCATGGATTGGGGAGTCCCCTCGACCCTGGGGGCAATAGGAGCTCCCCTTGACACCCAGGTTCAATGGTTCTAACTCCCTAAGGGGGACTTCCCTCAACCCTTTGGGCGGTGGGAGCTATCCCCCAACACCCAGATTCAAGGAGTCTCTATCCTGGAGTGGGGACTCCCCTTGACCCTGGGGGCAGTGGGAGCTCCCCCTGAACCCAAGTTTGAGGGGTATCCCTCCCTGGAGTGGGGAGTCCTCTGGACCCTGGGGTAAGTTGGGGCTCCCTATGACACCCAGGTTCAAGGGCTCTTCCCCCTGGAGGAGGGACTCCCCTCGACCCTGGGGGTGGTGGGTACTCCCCCAGAAACAAAAGTTCGAGGGGTCTCCCCCCCAATGGGGAGTTCTCTCGACCCTGGGGGCAGTGGGGGCTCCCCCGTCACCCAGGTTTGAGGGGTCTCCCTTCTGGAGGGGTATGTCCCCTGGACAATGGGGTGGTGGGAGCCCCCCAGACACCCTGGTTCGAGGACTCTCCCCTGGAGGAGGGAATCCCCTTAATCCTGAGGAAGAGGGTATACAAGCTCCCCTCAACACCCAGGTTAGAGATGTTTCCCCCCTAAAGAGGGGAGTCAATTCTGGGTGCGGTGTGTGCTCCCCCCAACACCTAGGTTCCAGGAATCTCGCCCCTGCAGGGGGGAGTCCTCACGACTAGGGGTGTTGGCGGGAGCTACCCCCAACACCTAAGTTCCAGGGGTCTCACCCCTGGAGTGGGGGCTCTGCTTGTCCCTGGGTGTGGTGGGAGCCAGGGTTCCAGGGATCTCGCTCTTGAATGGGGAGTCCCCTCAACCATGCGAGGTTGAAGGGGTCTCTTCTCTGGAGGGGGGAACCCGATCCAGGGGGCAGTGAGAGCTCCCCACCACCACAATTTAGAGGTGTCTCCCCCCTGAATGGGAAGTCCTCTCAACCCTGGGGGTGGTGGGAGATACACCCGACACCGAGGCTCTAGAAGTTTCTCTCCTGGAAGTGGGACTCCTCTTGACCCTGGGGCATTGGTATATGAGCTCCCCACGACATCCAGCTTCGAGGAGTCTCCCAATCAGAGGGGAAAGTTCCCTCGACCTTGGGGGCCGTGGGAGCTCCCGCCGACACCCAGGTTGGAGGGGTATATTCCTTGGAGGGGGGAGTAACATCGACCCTGAGGGTGGTGAGATCTCCCCCTGACACCCAGGTTCAAGGAGTCTCCTACCTGGCGGGGAGAGTCCTCTTGACCCTGGGTGCAATGGAAGCTCCCACTGACACCCAGGTTAAAGGAGTCTTGCCCCTGAAGAGGGGAGTCCTCTCGGCCCTGGGGCTGATTGTATACAAGTTCCCCCGCCACATCCAGGTTAGAAGGGTCTCCCCACTGGAGTGGGGAACCTCCTCAATCCTGGATGGGGTGGGGACACCCCCCAACACTCAGATTCGAGGGGTCTCGCACCTGGAGGTGGAAGGCCTCTTGCCCCTGGGTGTTGGTGGGAGCTCCCCCCAATCCTCAGGTTAGAGGAGTCTCACTCTTGGAGGTGAGAGTCCCCAGGATCCTGAGTGTTGGTTGGAGCTCATACCAACACCCAGGTTTGAGGGGTCATTCCCCTGGAGAGGGGACTCCCCTTGAATTTGTGGGCAATGGCATAGAGCTCCCCCAAACACCCAGATTCTAGGGGTCTCTCCCATGAAGGGGGGAGTCCCTTCACTTCTGGGGCCTGTGGGAGCTCCCCCCGACATGCAGGTTTGTGGGGTCTGTCCCCTGGAGTGTGGACACCCCTCAACACTGGGGATAATGGTAAACAAACTGCCCCTGACACCCAGGTTCAAGGGGTCTCCCCCCTGGAAGTGGGAGTTCCCTCGATTCTAGAGGCAGGGGAGTTCCTCCTGACACCCAGCTGCAGGTGTCTCCCCCTGGAAGGGAGAGTAACGTCAACCCTGAAGGCAGTGGAATATCCCCCTGACACCCAGGCTTGAGGGGTTTTCCTCCTCAAAGGGGCAGTCTCCTCGACCCTGGTAGCGGTGGGAGCTTCACCCTACACCCAGGTTTGAGAGCTCACACCCCTAAAGTGGGGAGTCCACTTGACCACAGGGGCGGTGGAGCTCCCCCCCAACACCCAGGAGGGGGGAGTCCCCCTGACCCCGGGTGTAGTGGGAGCTCCCCCTGACACCCAGGTTCAAGATGGCTCCCCCCATAAGGAGGGAGTCCACTCGACCTTGTGTTTGGTGTGAACTCTCCCCAACTCACAGGTTCGAGATGTCTCCCCCCTGGTGGAAGCTCCCCACAACACCCAGGTTGGAGGGGTCTCCCCCCTGTAGAATGGAGTCTCCTCGACCCTGGAGACGGTGGGAGCTCTTTCCGACATCCAAGATGGAGGAGTCTCCCCCCTGTAGGGTGTAGTCCCCTAGACCCTTGGGGCAGTGTGAGCTGCCCCAAACACCCAGTCGAGTGGTCTCCCCTTGTCAGGGAGAGTCCCGAAGACCCTGGGTAGGGTAGGAGCTCCCACTGATACACAGGTTAGAGGAGTCTTGCCCCTGAAGAGGGGAGTCCCCTCGACCTTGGGGCCGATGGTATAGCAGCTCCTCCCGACTCCCAGGTTAAAAGGGTCTCCCCTCTGGAGGGTGGAGTTCCCTTGACCCTGGCTGTGTTGAGAGCTCCCCCTTACATCTAAGTTTGATGGGTCTCACCACTGGAGGTGGGAGTCCCCAGGACTGTAGGTGTCAGTGGGAGCTCACTCCCACACCTAAGTTGAAGGGATCCCGCCTCTGGAGGGGGACTCCCCTCTTCTCTGGGTGTTGGTGGGAGCTTCCCCTGACACGAGGGTAGAAGGGTCTTGCCTCTGGAGAGGGGAATCCCCTTACCCTGGGACTGACGGTATAGGAGCTCCCCCAGACACCCAGGTTCGAGAGGTCTTCCCCCTGGGTGGGGGAGTCCCCTCGAACTGGGTGCTGTGGGAGCTCCCGATGACACTCAGGTTAGAGGGGTCTCTCTTCTGGAAGGGGAGTCCCCTTGACCATGGGTGTTGGTGGGAGCATCCCCCACCCTCAGGTTAGAGGCGTCTCATCCCTGGAGGGGAGAGAACCCACGACCCAGGGTGTTGGTGGGAGCTCCCCACGACACATAGGTTCGAGGGGACTCACCCCTGGAGGGGGGACTCCCCTCGACCCTGGGTGTGGTGGGAAGATCCCACCTACACCCAGGTTTGAGGGGTCTTGCCTCTGAGGCGGGAGTTCCCTGGACCATGCGTGTTGGAGGGAGCTCCCCCCCTACTTCCAGGTTAAAGGGGTCTTCCCAATGGAGGGGAGGAGTCCCATCGACTCTGAGGGCAGTGGGAGCTCCCCCCAACACCCAGCTTTGAGGGGTCATTCCCCTGGAGGGGGGACTCCATTCCAGTCTGGGGGTGATGCTATACAAGCTCCCCTAACACCCAGGTTGGAGGGGTATTTCCCTGGAGGAGTTGAAGCTACCCCCAACACCCAGGTTTGAGAGATTTCCCCTCTCAAAGGGGAAGTTCCATCAACTCTGGGGGCAGTGGGATCTCCCCCTGACAAGCAGGTTCAAGGGTTCTCCCCGCTGAAGTGTGGATTCTCCCCCCCCCCCACCGCCAACCCGGGTGCATTGGGAGCTCCTCCCGACAAAGTAGTTCGAGGGATCTCCCCCCTGGAGCAGGGAGTCACTTCAACCCTGAGTGCGATGGGACTCCCCCTGACACCCTGCTTCAATGGGTCTCTCCCAAGAAGGAGGGAGTCCACTTGACCCCAGGTGTAGTGTGAGCTCCCCCCCGACACCTAGGTTCAATATGTCTCCCCCCTGGTGGGAGCTCCTCATGACAGCCAGGTTCGAGGGGTCTCCTCCCTGGAGGGGGTAGTCCCCTTGACCCCGGCTGCGGTGGGAGCATCCCCGACACACATGTTCCAGGGACTCCTTTTGGAGTGGGAGTCCCCTCGCAGCAGGTGCGGTGGGAGCTCCCCCTACACCCAGGTTCCAGAAGTCTACCCCCTGGAGGGGGAAGTCTTCTCAAACCCGGGTGTTGTGGGAGCTTTCCGTGACACTCAGGTTGGAGGGGTCTTCCTCTGGAAGGGTGAGTCCCCTCTACCCTGGGTGTCAGTGGGAGCTCCCCCAAACACCCTTGTTTGAGAGATTTCAGCCCTGAGGAAGGGACTCCCTTCAAACTTGGGTGTCGGTGGGAGCTCCCTCTGACACCCAGGTTTAAGGGGTCTCCTCCCTGGAGGGGGAACTTTCCTCGACCATTGGGGTGATGGTATATGAGCTCCACACAATGCCCAGGTTCTAGGGGTATCCCTCTTGGAACAGGAAGTCTGATTGACCCTGGGGGTAGTGGGAGCTCCCCTCAACACTCAGGTTCGAGGGGTCTCCTCCCTGGAGGGGGGAGTCCCCTCGACCCTAAGGATGGTGGGAGCTCCCACTGACCCCCAGGTAGGAGGGGTCTTCCCCTTGGAGGGGGAAGTCACCTCGACTCTGGGGGTGGTGGGAGCTCCAACATCCAGGTTTGAGGGATCTCACACCTGAATGTAGGATTTCCCTAGATCCTGGGAGTGGTTCGAGCTCAAGCCGACTACCAGGTTTGAGGGTATTGCTCCTGGAGGAGGGAGTCCCCTCGGCCCTGGATGTTGGCAGGAGCTCCCTTCAACACTGAGGTTTGAGAGGTCTTGCCCCTGGAGGGGGGAGTCCACTTGAACCTGGGTGTCAGTGGAAGTCCCCCCGCCATACCCAGGTTTGATGGGTCTTGCACTTGGAGGGGTGAGCCCCTCGACCCTGGTTGTCTTGAGATCTCCCCCCAACACCCATGTTTGAGGAGTCTTGCACCTGGAGGGGGGACTTTCTTGACCTTGGGGGCAATGGTATATGAGCTCCCCCCAACACCCAGGTTTGAGGAGTCTACCCCCTAAAACAGAGACTCCACTTGACACTGGGGGCTTACGAGCTACCTCTGACACCCAGATTTAAGGGATCTATCCCCTGGAGGGGGCATCCCCTTGACCCTGGGGGCATTGGAAGCTCTTCAAGGAGTCTCCACCTGGAGGGGGGAATCACCTAGACCCTGAGGAAAGTTGGAGTTCCCCCTGACACCCAGGTTCGAGGGGTTTCCCCCCTGGAAGGGGTAGTCTCCCCAACCCTTGGGATGGTTGGAACTCCCTGGGACACCCAGGTTTGAGGAATCTCCCTCCCTGAAGGGGGGACTCCTCTTGACTCTGGGGCTATGGTATACAAGCTCCAACCCACACAAATTTCGAGGGTTCTCCCCACTGAAGGGGGAGTTCCCTCGACCCTGTGGGCAGTGGGAGCTCCCTCCAACACCCAGATTTGAGGGGAGTTCCCACCGGAGAGGAGACTCCCCTTGACTCTGGGGGAGATGGAATACAAGCCCCACCTGACATCCAGGTTCGAGGGGTTTCTCCCCTGGAGGGGGGCATCCCCTCAACCCTGGGGGCAGTGGGAGCTCCCCTCAACACTCAGGGACACCCTTCAACCCTGGGGGCAATGGAATGAGCTCCACCTGACACCCAGGTTTGAGGGGTCTCTCCCCTGGAGGGGGGAGTCCCCTCGACCCTGGGGATGGTGGAGGTCTCACCGATGCCCAGGTTCAAGAGGAATTCCCGCTGGAGTGGGGACACCCCTGACCTGGGGGCGGTGGAATACGAGCTCCACCCAACACCCCTGTTTGATGGGTCTCCCATGGAGAGGGGAGTCCCCTTGACCCTGGGGGCAGTTGGAGCTCCCCGTGATACCCATGTTCAAGGGGTCATCTCCCTGGAGGGGGGACTCCCCTCGACCTTGAGGATGATGGTATACCAGCTCCCCCTGACATCAAGGTTCGAGGTGTCTCCCCTGGATGGGGGAGTCCCCTCATCCCTGGGGGCAGTGGGAGAGCCCCCCGACACCAGGTTCGAGTGGCCTCTCCCCTGGAGGGGGGACTCCCCTGGACCCTGGGGACAATGATATAGGAGCTCTCCCTGACTTCCAGGTAAGGGGTCTTTCCCCTGGAGGAGGGAGTCTCCTTGAACCTGGAGGTGGTTGGAGCTACCCAGAATCGCCAGATTTGAGGGGACTTCGGACTACCCTTTACCCTGAGGGCAATGGTATATGAGCGCCCCCGACATCCAGTTTTGAGGGGTCTCTTCCCTGGACAGGGGAGTCCTTTTGACCTTAGTGGAGGTCAGAGGTTGCCCTGACATCCAGGTTCAAGGGGTCTCCCACTAGGAGGGGGGGTCTCCTCGACTCTGGGGATGGTTGCAGCTTCCAGGGACACCCAGATTTGTGGGATCTTCCCCCTGGAAGGGGGACTCCCCTCGACCTTGGGTGCGATAGTATACAAGCTCCTCCCGACACTAGGTTCTAGCTGTCTCACCACTGGAGAAGGGAGTCCCCTGGACCCTGGCTGCAGTTGGAGGTCCCCCAACACCCAGGTTCTAGGGGTCTTACCCCTGGAAGGGGTAGTCTCCTCGATCCTGGAGGTGGTTGGAGTTCCTGGGACAACCAGGTTTATGGATCTCCCCCCTGGACGGGGACTTCCCTTGACTTTGGGGGTGATAGTATACAAGCTCCCCCCACACGCATTTTGAGTGTTCTCCCCTCTGAATGTGGGAGTCCCCTTGACCTGTAAGCAGTGGGAGCTCCCTCAAACACCTAGGTTCAAGGGGTGTCCCCCCTGGAGGAGGTAGTCCCCTCAACACTGGGGGAAGTGGTATGGGAGCTCTCCCCCATACTCAGGTTCTAATGAGAGTTTCCTCCACCCTGGGAGTAGTGAAAGCTCCACTCAACACCCAGGTTCGAGGGGTCTCCCAACTGAAGGGGGTGTCCCCTCGACCCAGGGCGTGATGGAAACTTCCCCAAAACCTAGGTTTGAGGGCCTCTTCCATGGAGGGGGGACTCCCCTCGACCCTGGGGGCAATGTTATACAAGCTACCCCCGACACCCATGTTGGAGGGGTCTTCTACCTGGAGGGGGGAGTTTCCTTGACCCTGGCGGTGGTGGGAGCTTCCCCCAACACCCATGTTCGAGGGGTAACCCCCCTGGTGGGGGGATTCCCCTCGACCCTGGGGGTGAAGGTATATGAGCTCCCCCCGACACCCAGGTTCGAGGTGACTCCCCCCTGGATTGGGCAGTCTCCACTCTCCTGGGGGTGGTGGGATTTCTCTCAACACCCAGGTTCAAACCGTCTCTCCCCTGGAGGGGGGACTCCCCTGGACACTGGAGGTGATGATATATGAGTTCCTCCCAACACCCAGTTTCAAGGGGTCTTTCTCCTGGAGGGAGGAGTCTCCTCAACCCTGGGGGTGGTTGGAATTACCCGGGAAGCCCGGATTTGAAGGGTCTCCCTCCCTGGAGGGGGGACTACACTGGACCCTGAGAGCGATGATAAACAAGCTCCCCCTGACACCCAGTTTTGAGGGGTCTTTCCCCTGGAGGGGAGAGTCCTTTCGACCCTACGGGTGGTCGGAGCTCTCCCGGCCATTCAGGTTCGAGGGGTCTCCCACCTGGAGGGGGGACTGCCCTCGACCCTGGGGGCGATGGTCTATGAGCTCCTCCTGACACCCAGGTTCAAGGAGTCTCACCCCTAAGAAGAAAGTCCTCTCGACCCTGGGTGTGGTGGGAGGTTTTCCTAACATCCCCATATGAGGGTTCACCCACCTGGATGGGGGACTCCACTTGACCCTGGGGCAATGGCATATGAGCTCCCTCTGACTCCCAGGTTCCAGGAGTTTCCCTCCTGGATGGGCGAGTCCACTGGACCTTGGGGGCTGTCGGAGTTCTCCCCAACACCCAGTTTTGAGGGGTCTCCTCCTGGAGGGTAAACTCCCCTCAACCCTGGTGGGGGGGTAGGAGCTCCCACAGACACCTCGGTTCAAAGGGTCTCTTTCCTGGAGGGGGGACTCCCCTCGACACTGGGGGTGATTGTATATGAGCTCCCTCGGGAACCCAGGTTCAAGGGGTCTCCCCTCTGGAGGGGAGAGTCCACTCGACCTTGGGGGAAGAGGGAGCTCCCCACAACAACCAGGGGTCTCACCCCTGGAGGGGGGACTACCCTCAAACCTGGGGACAATGGTATACCTCCTCCTCCCGACAACTATGTTGGAAGGTTCTCCCCACAGTGGGGGGAGTCCCCTTGACCCTGGGGGCTGTGGGAGCTCCCTGTGACACCAAGGTTCGAGGGGAATCCCCGCTGGAGGGGTGACTCCAGAGGGGTGACTCCCCTCAACCATGGATGCAATGGAATAGAAACTTCACCAGACACCCAGGTTTGAGGGGACACCCCCCTGGAGGGTGGACTTCCCTTGACTCTGGGGGCATTGGTATAGGAGATAGCCTTGACACCCAGGTACGAGGGGTCTCCCCACTGAAGAGGGGGAGTCCCCTCAACCCAGGGGGTGGTTGGAGCTCCCCCTGACATTCAGGCCTGCCACAGTATGGCTGCAGCAAAATAACCGGGGGGGGGGGGGTTTCTAGCAACTTGGGTACATTGATACAGCAGGAGTGGGAGCAGTTTATTGTAGAACAGGAGGGGTATATATACATTCCACACAGGTTATCTTGATTAACATAAACTAGATACAGCAGTCAACCAATAAGAAATCTCCACACTTAATGGCTCACTGACATTACTTCACAAACCACTCCCTCTGGCAAAATGCCAGGCGCCATCTTGACTTGTTTACAGACTCTAACACAGGTCCAGGGGTCTCTCTGCTGGAGGGGGGACTCCCCTCAACCGTGGTGGTGATGTATATGAGCTTCCCCTGCCACCCATGTTCCAGGGTCTCCCCCCTGGAGAAGGGAGTCCTCTTGACCCTGGAGGCGGTGGGAGCTCCCTCTGACACTGATGTTCGAGGGGTCACCCACCTGGAGCCGGTACTTCCCTTGACCCTGGGGGCAATGGTATATGAGTATCTTCCGACACCCAAGTTTGAGGTGTCTCCCCCCATGGATGGGGTGTCCCCTTGATCCTGGGGGTGGTGGGAGCTCCCTCGATACTCAGGTTGGAGTGTTTTCTCCCCTGGAGAGAGGACTCCCCTGGACCCTGGGGGCAATGATATATGAGCTCCCCCTGACACCCAGGTTCAAGGGGTCTTTCCTCTGGAGGAAGGATTCTCCTCAACCTTGGGGACGTTGGAGCTATCCGGAAAACCCAGAATTGAAGGCTCTTCCCCCTCTAGGGGGGGACTGCCCTTGACCCTGATGGCGTATATGAGCTCCCGCCGACACCCAGGTTTGATGTGTCTCCCCCCTGGATGGGGGAGTCCTTTCTACCCTAGGGGTGGTAGGAGCTTCCCCAGACTTCCAGGTTCGATGGGTTTCCCCCCTGGAGCAGGAACTCCCCTCCTCACTGGGGGCAATGGTATACGAGCTCTTCCCAACACCCAGGTTCTAGGGATCACCCCCATGAAGTGGGGATTCCTCTCAACCCTGGGTGCAGGGGGAGCTCCCCCTGATACTCAGGTTTGAGGGATCCCCCTGGGTGGGGAACTCCCCTAGATCCTGGGGGTGATGGGAACTCCCCCTGACACTTGAGTAAGAGGGGACCTTCATCCTGGAGGTGGGAGTCCCCCCTATTCTGGGTGTGGTGGTGAATGGGGTGCCCACTGACACCCGGGTCAGAGGGGACCTCCTCCCTGGAGGGGGGAGTCCAGAACGCCCTCTGATTGCCGTGTAAGAGGGTCCTCCCCCCTGGAGCACGGAGTCCCACCATCTGGGTGCGGTGGTTTCCAGAGCAGCCCCCCACACCCAGGTAAAGGGGACCTCCCCCCTGGATGGTGAATTCCCCTCCACCCCAGGTGTGGTGTTGTCTTGAGTGCCCCCCAACACCGTGGTTAGAGGGGACCTCCCTGCTTGAGGGTAGATTTCGCTCCACCGCGAATGTGGCAGTGTCCAGAGTGCTCCCTAACACCTATGTAAGAGGGGACCTACGCCCTGGTGTACAGAGTCTCCTCCACCCTGGGTGCGGTGGCGTCCCGGCACCCCCTGACACCCACCCGGGTTAGAGGGCTCCTACTCCCTTGAGGGTGGAGTCTCCTCTACCCAGGTGTGGAGGTGTTCTGGGCACACCCTGACTCTCCGGTTACAGAGGACCTCCCCCTTGGAGGGCGGAGTAACCTCCCTCTTGGGTGCGGTGGTTTCTGGGGAAACCCGCAACACTGGATTACAGGTGACCTCGCCCCTGGAGGGTAGAGTCCCTTTCCCCCGTGTGCCACAGTGTCAGGAGTGCTCTCCGACACCCGGGTTAGAGGGGACCTCCCCCGGGAGGACGGAGTTTTCTTTACCCTGGGTGCGGCTGTGTCCTGGGTGCCTCCTGACATAGAGTTTAGAGGGGACCTACCCCTGGAGGGCAGAGTCCCTCCACCCTGGGTGCGGCGGTGTCAGGGGCACACCTGACACAGGGGCTAGAGGACACCTCCTCCCTGGAGGTCGGAGTCTCCTCTACACCCGTGCGGTGGTGTCCGGGGTGCCCCCAGACACCCGGGGTTAAAGGGGACCTCGACCCTTGACGGTGAATTCCCTTCACCCCTGGTGCGGTGGCATCTGTCTGGGGCACCCCCTAACACCCAGCTTAGAGGGGATCTCCCACCTGGAGGGTGGAGTACTCTTCCCCCAGTGCAGTAGTGACAAGGGTGCCCCCAGATATCTGGCTCAGAAGGGACCTCCTCCCTGGAGGGGGGAGTCCCACCTACTCTGGATGTGGTGGTGATGAGGCACCCCCAACTCCCGGGTCAGAGGGGACCTTCTCTGGAGGGGGGAGTCCCCCCTATCTGGGTGTGATGGTGTTCAGGGGCAACTCCCCCCATACCCGGGTTAGAGGTGACATCCCCACTGGAGGGGCAGAGTCCCCTGCACCCCGGGGGGTGCTGGTTTCTGGAGCACCTCCCGACACCCAGGGTTAGCCGGCACCACCCCCTGGAGGGCAGAGTCCCCTCCACCCTTCCTGCGGCGGTTTCGGGGTGCTCCACAACATCCAGGTTAGAGGCGACCTCCTCTCTGGAGGGCAGAGTCCCCTCCACCCCGGGTGCGGTGGTGTCCAGGGCACCCCTCGACACCTGGGTTAGAGGGGACCTCCCCCATGGAGGGCAGAGTCCCCTCCACCCCAGGTGCACAGTGTCCAGGGCACCCCCCGATACCCGGGTTATAGGCATCTCCTTCTTAATGGCAGAGTCACCTCCACCAGGGATGCGGAGGTGTCCTGGGTACCCCTGACACCATAGTAGAGGGACCACCCCCTTGAGAGCGGAGTCACCTCCACCCCGGGTGTGGTGGTGTTTGGAGCGTCCAATGACTTCGGGTTCAGAGGGGACCTCCTCCCTGGATCGGGAAGTCCCCCCTACCCCTGGGTGTGGTGGTGTCTGGATTGACATCCGACACCCGGGTACAGATGACCTCCTCCCTGGAGTGGGGAGTCCCCCTTACCCTGGGTACCCCAAGGCACTACCGTCAGAGGAGACCTCTCTCTTGAAGTAGGGAGTCTGCTTCCCCCCAGGTGTGGTGGTGTCTGGAGTGTCCCCCGACACCCGTGTTAGAGGAGACCTCCCCCCAGTGGGTGGAGTTCCCTCTGCCCTCGGTGCGGCTTTGTCCAGAGTGCCCGGACACCCCGGTTAGAGGGGACCTCCCCCTGGAGCAGTGTCCTGGGCGCCCCGACACCTGGGTTAGAGGGGACCTCCAACATGGACAGGGGAGTCCACCCTACCCTGGGTGGTGTGGTGAATGGGGTGTTCTCTGACACCTGAGTCATAGGGGTACCTGTCCCTTGGAGGGTGGAGTTCCCTCCCCACCAATGTGGCAGTGTTCGTAGAGCCCTCACACCCGGGTTAGCGGGGACCTACCCCCTGGATGGGGGAGTCCCACCTACCCTGGGAGCTCCCCCCCGACACCAAGGTTTGAGGGGTCTCTGGTGGGGAGAGTCTTCTTGACCCTGGGTGTTGGTGGGAGTTGCCCCTGACAACCAGGTTCAAGGGGTCTCTTCCCTGGAGGGGGAGTCTCCTCGAACTTGGGTGTGGGGGGAGCTTCCCATGACCCCCTGGTTCCAGAGTTCTCAGCCCTCTAGAGGGGAGTCCCCTCAACATGGGGGCAGTGGGAGCTCCCCACGAAACCCAGATTTAAGGGGTCTCACCCCTGGATTTGGGAGTTGTGGTGAGCCGTTTCTGCGGACCATAGCCACCATTACAATATGGCGCTGGCTGCCACTGTGGTCAGTGATAAACAACTCCTTATTAGGGAGAGTAGGCGCGTTTTGAGATAACACCCTATGAGAAAGATCCACGTGGCAGCTTTGCATTGGGGTTAGGATGCTTTATTAAGGCTAGGAGGCACGGGTGGAGGAGGAGAAGCTTGAAGATACATTTTGAATAAAGGCCTAAATAAACTGCTAAAAAAAAATCCTGTGTTGCATCTCCTTTGCCGGCCGGGGTACGCGACAGGGAGTCCCCTCGACTTGGGAGTCGTTGGGAGCTCCCCAGACACCCTGGTTTGAGGGGGCTCACCCCTGGAGGGGGAACTCCCCTCGACCCTTGGGCCGATTGTATATGATCTCCCCCCACACTCAGGTTTGAGGGTCTCCCTCTTGGAGGGGAAGTCCCCTCGACCCTAGGAGTGGTGGGAGCTCCTCCCCAAAACCAGGTTCGAGGGGTCTCCCCCACTGTATGGGGAACTCCTCTTGACTGTGGGGGTGTTGGTATAGGAGCTCCCCCTGACACCCAGGATTGAGGGGTCTCCCCCTTGGATGGGGGGACTCTGCACTGTATGGGGGACTTGTCTCAACCCTGGGGGTGGTGGGAGATCCCCCCAATGCCCAGAATTGAGGGATCTCTGCCCTGGAGAGGGGACTCCCCTCGACCCCGGGCTATGGTATAGGAGCTCCCCCCTAAACACCCAGTTTCAAGGGGTCTTTCCCCTGGAGTGGTGACTCCACTCGAGACTGGAAGCGATGCTATATGAGCTCCCTCTGACACTCAGATTTGAGGGGTCTCCCACCTGAAAGAGGGACTCCCCTGGACCCTGGGGGCGGTGGGAGCTCCCCCAACACCCAGGTTCCAGGGATCTCCTCCTGGAGTGGAGACTCCCCTTGACACTGGGGCAGTGGAAGCACCTCCTAACACCCAGGTTTGAGGGGTCTTTCCCCTGGATGGGGGACTCTCCTAGACCCTAGGGGCAATGGTATATTAGCTCCCCCCTACACCCAGCTTCATGGGGTCTCCTCCCTGGAGAGGGGAGTCCCCTTCACCCTGGGTGTCCTCTCAACCCTGGTGCGGTTGGAGTCCCCCCCCCCACACACCCAGGTTCAAGGTGTCTCCTCTGGAGGGTGGAGTATTCTTGATCTCTGGTGTGGTGGGAGCTCCCCCCCACACCCAGGTTCGAGGGGTCTTTCCCCGGAAGGGCAAATCCCCTCTACCCTGGGTGTCAGTGGGAGCTCCCCCAAACACCAATGTTCAAGGGATTTCACCCCTGGAGAAGACTCCTTTCGAACCTGGGTGTCAGTGGAAACTACCCCTGACACCCAAGTTCAAGGGGTCTCCCCCTGGAGGGAGAACATTTCTCGACAATTGGGCGATGGTATATGAGCTCCGCACAACACCCAGGTTCGAGGGGTGTCCCCCCTGGAGGGGAGAGTTTCCTAGACCCTGGGGGTGGTGTGAGTTCCCCCAACATCCAGGTTTGAGAGGTCTCTCCCTTGGAGAGGGGATTCCCCACGACCAGGGATGTAATTGTATACAAGCTCCTCCTGACACCCAGATTCAAGGGGTCTCTTCCCTGGAGGGTTGATTCCCCTCGATCCTAGGGGCAGTGGAAGATCATCAGACAGCCAGGTTCGAGGGGTTTCCCTCCTGGAGGGGGGAGTCCCTTTGAACCCAGGGGCGGTGGGAGCTCCCCCCAGCACCCAGGTTCCAGAGGTCTACCTGCTGTAGCAGGGAGTCCCCTTGACCCCGGGGGTGGTTAGAGCTCCCCCCACACCCAGGTTCGAGGGGTCTCCCCCCTGGAGGGGTGCGTGCCCTCTACCCCGGGGTCGGTGGGAACTCCCCCTGACACCCAGTTTCGAGGGGTCTCCCTCCTGGAGGATGGAGTCTCCTCACCCCGGGGGTGGTGGGAGCTCCCCCCGACAAGGTTTGAGGGGTCTCTCTCCTGGAGGTGGGAGTCCTCTCGACCCTGGGGGAGGCGGGAGCTCCCTCCAACACCCAGTATCGAGGGGTCTTCCCCCTGGAAGGGGAAGACCCCTTGACACTGGGGGCTGTAGGAGCTCCCCATGACACCCAAGTTCAAGAGGTTTCCCCCCTGGAGGCGGGAGTCTCCTCGACCCTGTGGGAGGTCGGAGCTCCCTCTGACACCCAGGTTCCTGGAGTCTCCCCCTTGAAGGGAGGAGTTCCCTCGACCCTTGGGGCGATGGGAGCTCCGCCCACTCCCAGGTTCGAGGGGTCTACCCCCTGGAGAGGGGTGTGCCCTAGCACCTTGCGCGTTGGGAGTTCCCTCCGACACCCAGTTTTGGTAGGTCTCCCCCCTGGAGGGTGGAGTCCCCTCATTCCGGGGGCGGTGGGACTTCCCCCCGACATACAGATTCAAGGGTTTTCCCCCCTTGAGAGAGGAGTCTTCTTGACCCCAGCGGTGGTGGAAGCCACCCCTGATATGCAGGTTTGAGGTGTATCCTCCCTGGAGAGCAGAGTCCTCTCCCCCTGTGTGCGGTGGTGTCCAGGCACCTCCGACTCTCAGATTAAAGGGGTCCTCCCCACTGGAGGGTGAAGTCCCCTCCCTCCAAAATACAGCGGTGTCCTGGGAGCCCCCGACAACCAGGTTAGAGGAGACCTCCAACCTGGACAGGGGAGTCCCCCATACCCTGGGTGCAGTGGTGAAGGGTGCCCCCCGACACCCGGGTCAGAAGGAACCTCCTCTTGGAGGGCAGAGTCCCTCCCCTGCGGGTGCAGTGGGGTCTGGAGAGCCCCCACACTCAGGCTAGCCGGGATTTCTCCCCTGTGGGCCGGATTATCCTCCCCCCCATGGTCCAGCGGTGTCCGGAGCGCCAACTCAACACTTGGGGTTACAGAGCACCTCCCCCCTTTGGGCGGAGTCCTCTCCCCCCCTGGTGCGGCCATGTCCCAGGAGCTCCCGACACTCGGGTTAAAGGGGACCTCCCCCATTGATGAGAGCTTCCCCTGACACCAAGGTTCCAGGGGTCTCGCCCCTGGTGGGAGGAGTCTTCTATACTCTGGGTTTCAGTGGGAGCTCCACCGGATACCCAGGTTCGAGGGGTCTTGCCCCTGGAGGGAGAGTCCCCTTGAACCTGGGTGTTAGGGGAGCTTCCAGCAACGCCCTGATTTGAGAATTCTTGCCCCTATAGAGGGGAGTTCCCTCGACCATGGGGACGATGGGAGCTCCCTCTGATACCCAGTTTCAAGAGGTCTCGCCCCTGGATTGGGGAGTCCCCTCGACCCTTGGTGTCATTGGGAGCTCCCCCAGAAACCCAGGTTTGAGAGTTCTCCCCCTTGGATTTGGGAGTCCCCTGGAACCTGGGAGTCAATGGGAGCTCCCCCCCTACACCTAGGTTTGAGGGGGCAATTAGCTCCCTCCGACACCAAGATTTGAGGGGTCTCCCCCTGAAAGAGGGACTCCCCTTGACCCTGGGGGCGAGGGAGCTCCCTCCAACACCCAGGTTCGAGGGGTCACCCCCCTGGTGAGGTGAAGCCCCTTGACCCTGGGGGTGATGGTATATGAGTTCCCCCTGACACCCAGGTTTGAGGGGTCTCCTTCCTGTAGAAAGGAGTCCCCTCAACCCTGGGGTCGATGGTATACGTGCTCCCCCCATCATCCAGGTTCGAGGAGTCTCCCCCCTGGAAGGGGGACAATACTTGACACTGAGGGCAATGGTACATGAGCTCCCTCAGACACCCAGAGGGAGCTATAGGGGGGAGTCCCCTCGACCCTGGGGGTGGTGTGAGGTCCCCTGATACCCAGGTTCAATGTGTCTTGACCCTGGAGGGGGAACTCTCTTTGAACCTGGGGCGGATGATATAGGAGCTCCCCCTGACACCCATGTTTGAGGGGTCTTTCCCTGGAGGTGGGAGTACCCCAACACGCAGGTTCGAGAGGTCTCCCACCTGGATTGGAGAGTCTCCTCAACCCTGGGGTTGGTTGGAGCTCCCCAGGACGCCTAGGTTCGAGGTATCTCACCCCTTGAGGGGGCCTCCCCTTGAACCTGGGGGCGATGGTATACGAGCTCCCCTTTGACACCAAGGTTTAAGCAGTCTCTCCACTGGAGGGGGAATTCCCCTCGATCCTGTGGGTGGTGGGAGCTCCCTCTTACAACCAGGTTTGAGGGGTCTTTCCCCTGGAGGGGGAACTCCCCTCCACACTGAGGTGATGGTGTATGAGATCCCCCCCACACACCCAGGTTGGAGGGGTTTTTCCCCTGGAAGGGGGACTCCCTTCGACCCTGGGGCATGGGAGCTCCTCCCGATACCCAGCTTCAAGGGACTCTCCCCTGGAGGTGTGACTCCTTTGGAGACTTGGGCCGATGGTATATGAACTCCCCTCATCACCCAGGTTTGAGGGGTCTCACCCCTGGATGGGGTAGTCTCCCAGACCCTGGGAGTGGTCTGAGCTTCCCCCAACACACAGGTTCAAGGGGTCTCCCCCCTGAGGGGAGTGTCCCCTCGACCCAGGGGCGGATGGTATAAAAGCTCCCCCCTACACCCAGGTAAAGGAATCTATCCCCTGGACAGGAGTGTTGCTTGACCATGGAGGCATTGGGAACTCCCCCTGACACCCAGGTTCGAGGGGTCTCCCCCTGGAGAGGGGACTTCCTTCACCCTGGGGGAGATGGAAGCTCCCCCTGATACCCAGGTTCAAGGGGTCTCCCCCTTGGTGGGAGGACTCCCCTTGACACTTGGGCCATTGGTATATGAGCTCCTCCCAACACCCAGGTTTGAGGGGTCTCATTCCTGCATGGGGTAGACCCTGGAACTGAGGGTTGTGGGAGCTCTGGGGGAAACCTAGGTTCAAGGAGTCTCCCTTCTGGAAGGGCGAGTCCCCTTGACCCTGGGGCCAATGGTATATGAGCTCTCCCCAACACCCAGGTTTGAGGCTTTCCCCCCTGGATGGGGGAGCCCCCTCGACCATGGGGGTGGTGGAAGCTCCTTCCTACACCCAGGTTCAAGGGGTCTTCCCTCTGGAGGGGGGACTCACCTCAACCCTGGTGGCCATGGTATACAAGCTACTCCCAACACCCAGGTTCTAGGGGTCTCCCCACTGGAAGGAGGAGTCCCTTTGATGCTGGGGGCGGTGGTACCTCCCTCCGACATCCAGGTTCGAGGGGTCTACCACCTATAGGAGGGAATATGCTCGACCCTGGGGGCTGTTGGAGCTCCTTGAGACACCCACGTTTGAGGGATTTCCCGCCTGAAGAGGGGACGCCCCTCGACCCTGGAGCGATGTTATAGGAACTCCCCCCATACCCAGGTTAGAGGGGTCTACCCCTGGTGTGGGGGGGTCCTCTCTACCTTATGGGCGATAATAGCTCCCTCCGACATTCAGGTGCAAAGCATCTCCCCCCTGGAGTGGGAAATCCCCTCGACACTTATATAGGCTCTCCTCAACACCCAGGTTCTAGGGGTCACCCCCCTGTTGGTGGGAGTGCCCTTGACACTGGGTGTGGTGGGAGCTCCCCCCAACACCCAGGCTGATGATATACTAGTTCCCTCCAACACCCAGGTCTGAAGGGTCTCCCTCGGGACGCGGGAGTCCCTTCTACCATGAGGGCAGTAGGAGCTTCCCTGGACACCCAGGTTTGAGGGATCTCCCCCCTGAAAGGGGGAATCCCCTTGACCCTGGGGGAAGTAGGAGCTCCCCCAAAACCCATGTTCAAGGGGACACTAGCTTGGATGTGGACCCCCCTTGACCCTGGGGCCAATGGTATATGAGCTCCCCAAAAAACCCAGGTTTGAGGGGTCTGCCCCTTGGATGGGGGAGTCCCCTCAACCATGGGGACTGAGGAGCTACTCCCGGACACCCAGGTTCGAGGGGTCTCTCCCCCTGGATGGGTCATCTCCTCGACATTATGGGTGGTGGGAGCTCCCTCCAACCCAGGTTTCAGGCTTCTCCCCCCTGAAGGGGGAAATCCCCTCGACACTGGGGGTGTTTTCATAGAGCTTCCCCCAAGACCCAGGTTCGAGGGGTTTCCCCGTAGAGAGGGGAGTCCCCTCGACACTTGGGCTGATGGGATAGGAGCTCCTCTCAACTCCCATGTTCAAAGAGTCTCCCCCCTAAAGGAAGGAGTCCCCTCGACACTGGGGCCAATGGTATAGGAGCTCCCTCGAACACCTAGGTTCGAGGGGTTTTTGCCCTGGATGGGGGAGTCCCCTCGAACCTGGGGGTGGTGAGGGTTCCCACTGACACCCGTGTTTGTGGGACTGCCCTTGACCCTGAGGGCTATAGTATATGAGCTTCGCCAGACACCCAGGTTCAAGGGGTCTCACCCCTGGATGAGGTAGTCCTCTGGGCCCTGGGGGCGGTGGTAGCTCCCCTGACACCCAGATTCTAGGAGTTAACCCCTGGAAGGGGGACTCCCTTCAACCCTGGGGGTGGTGGGAGCTCTCCCCGACACCAAGGTTGGAGGGGGTCCCCTCCTAAAGGGGGAAATCCGCTCAACACTTGGGCCAATGGTATATGAACTTACCCCGGCACCTAGGTTCCTGGGGTCTCACACCTGGATGAGGTAGTCCTCTGGATCCTGGGGTCAGTGGTAACTCCCCCTGACACCCAAGTCGAGGAGTCTCCCCCCTGGAGGAGTGAGTCACCTTGACCCTGGAGCTGAAGGTATATGAGCTCCCCCTGACACACAGATTCAAGGGGTCTCCCCCCCTGGACCGGGGAATCCCCTCGAGCACCGGGGCGGTGGGAGCTCTTCCCGACACCCAGGTTTAAGGGGTCTCCCCACTGGAGGGGGGACTCCCTTCGACCCTGATGGCAATGGTATAGTAGCTACCCCCCCACACCCAGGTTCGAGGGGTCTCCCTGGTGGAGAAGGGAATACCCTCAACACTTGGGCCGATGGTAAAGGAGCAACTCCAACATCCAGGTTCGAGGGGTCTCACTCCTGAATGGGGTAATACCTTGGTCCATAGGGGTGGTGGTAGCTCCTCCCAATGTCAATGTTTGAGGAGTCTCCCTCCTGGAGGGAAGATGGTATGTGAGCTCAACCCTGGGGTTGATGGTATATGAGCTCCCCCTGACACCCAGGTTCAAGAGGTCTTCCCCCTGGAGGGGGCATTCCCTTGATCCTGAGCATTCTCCTCCCTCGTGAGGGAGTTCCCTCCACGCTGAGGGCGATGGGAACTCCCTCTAACAACAGGTTTGGAGGGTTCTCCCCCCCGGAAGTAGGAGTCCCATCGACCCTGGGGGCGGTGGGAACTTCCCCCGACACCCAGATTTGAGGAGTCTCCTACCTGGAGGTGGGGAGTGTCCTTGACCCTGGAGGTGGTTGGAGCTCCTCGGGACACCCAGGTTTGAGGGATCTCCACCCTTGAGGGGGCAATTCCATTGACCCTATGGGTGATGGTATACCAGCTACCCCCAGGACCCAAGTTTAATGGATCTCCCGACTGAAGGAGGGAGTCCCCTTGACCCTGTGGGTGGTGGGTGCTCCCTCTGACACCCAGGTTCGAGGGTTCTCCTCATTGGAAGAGGAAGTCCCAAGATCCTGGGGTCAGTAGGACCTCCCTCCAACACCCAGGTTCAAGGAGTCTCCCTGATGGAAAGGGGAGTCCCCTCGATTCTAGGGGCAGTGGGATCTCCCCCCCACACACCCAGGTTTGATATTTCTCCCCCCTGGAGGAGGAAGTGCTCTTGATTCAGGGGGCAGTGGGAGCCCCCCTTGACATCCATGTTCGAGGAGTCTTCTCCCTGGAAAGGGAAGTCCCCTCCACCCTAAAGGCGGGGGGAGCTTCTCCAGCTAAGCAGGTACGAGGGGTGCCCCTCCTGGAGGGGGGAGTCACCTCAATCCTGGGTGCAGTGGGAGCTCCCTCCGACACCCAGGTTCTAGGGGTCTCATCCCTGGAAGGGGTGTCCCCTTGACCCTGAGTGACAGCGGAAGCTCCCCCCGATATCCAGGTTTGAGGGTTCTTGCCCCTGGAGGGGGAAGTTTCCTCACCCCTGGGTTCAGTGGGAGCTCCCATTGACACCCAGGTTCGAGGGGTCTTGCCCCTGGAGGGGTGACTCCCTTGACCCTGGTTGGCGGGGGCAGCTCCCACCAACATCCATGTTTGAGAGATCTTGCCCCTGGAGGGGAAACTTTCCTCGACAGTGGGGGTGGTGGTATACGAGCTGCCTCTGACACCCAGATTTGAGGGGTGTCCCCTCTGGAGGGAGGAGTCCCCTCGACCCCGTGGGGGTGAAGCTCTCCCCAACACCCACGTTCGAGGGATCTACCCTTTGGAAAGGGGAGTCACCTCGACCTTGGGGGCGGTGGGAGATCCCCCTGGGACCCAGGTTTGAGGGGTCTGCCCTCTGGAGGGGGTAGTCTCTTTGATGCTGGGGGCAGATGGAGCTCCCAGTGACACCCAGATTTCAGTGATCTTCCCATTGGAGGGGGCTTCCCCTCGACTCTGGGGGCAATGGTATACAAGCTCCACCTGACATGCAGGTTCGAGGGGTCTCCCCCATGAAGAGGGGAGTCCCCTTGACCCTGTGGACGATTGAGCTCCCTCTGAAACCCAGGTTCGAGGGGTCTTCCCCCTGGAACTCCCCTCAATACTGGGAGCGATGGTATAGGAGCTCCCCCTGACAACTATGTTCAAGGGGCACTGCCCTGGAGGGAGAAGTCCCCTCGACCCTGGGAGTCAGCAGGAGCTACCCCCAACACCCAGGTTCGAGGGTGTCACCCAGGGAGGGGGAGACTCCTTGACCCTGGGGGTGGTGGGAACTCCCCCAACATACAGGTATGAGGGGTCTCCCCCCTAAAGGGGGAGTTTTCTCGACCCTGGGTGTAGTGGGAGCTCCCAGCAACTCCCAGATTTGAGGGGTCTCACCTCTGGAGGGAGGAGTCCCCTCCTCCCTGGTTGCTTTAGAGCCCCCGCTGACACCCAGGATCTAGGGGTCTCCCATAGAGGGGGGAGTCCCCTCGACCCTGGGGGCGATGGTATTCAAGCTCCTCCCAACACCCAGGTTTGAGGAGTCTCCCCCCTAGAAGATGGATTCCACTCGACACTGGGGGTGATGGTATATGAGTTCCCTCTGACACCCAGATTCGAGGGGTTTCCCCCCTGGAGGGGGGGGGAGACATGTCGACCCTAAGGGCAGTGGGAGCTCCCCAAACACGCAGGTATGAGGGGTCTTTTCCCTGGAGGAAAGAATCACCTCGACCCTGGGGGCGGTGGGAGCTCCCGCTGACACCCAGGTTGGAGGGGTCTCGCCCCTGGAGGGGGAGTCCTCTCGACCTTGAGAGTTGGCAAGAGGTACCCCGGATACCCAGGTTCGAGGGTCTCGCCCCTGGAGGAGGGAGTCTCCTTGACCCTGTGGGTAGTGGGAGCTCTCATGACACGCAGGTACAAGGGATCTCCCCCCTGGAGGGGGTAGTTTCTTCCATCCTGGGGGCGGTGGGAGTTCCCTCAGACACCCAGGTTTGCAATGTCTTGCCCTTGGAGGGCGGAGTCCCCTCGACCCTGGGTGCAGTTGGAGCTCAAGCTGACTACCAGGTTCAAGGGGTCTTGTCCCTAGAGTCCCCTTGACCCTAGTTGCTTTGGAGCCCCGGCTGACACCCAGGTTGAAGGGGTCTCCCCCCAGGAATGGAGACTCACCTAGACACTTGAGCCTATGGTATATGAGCTCCCCCAACACCCAGGTTTGAGGGGTCTCACCCCTGGACGGGGGAGTACCATTGACCCTAAGGGCTGTGTGAGCTACCCCTCACATCCATGTTCAAGGGTTCTTCCCCTGGAGGGGGGAGTCACTTCGACCCTGGGGGTGGTGGGAGCTCCTTCCAACACCCAGGTTCGAGGCGTCTCACCTCTGGAGAAGGGAGTCCCCTTGACACCCAGGTTCGAGGGCTCTCCTACTTGGAGGGGGGAGTCTCCTGAACCCTAAGGGTGGTGAGAGCTCCCCATGACACGCAGGTACGAGGAGTGTCTGCCCTGAAGGGAAAATTCACCTCGACCTGGGGGGCGGTGGCAGCTCCCGCCAACACCCAGGTTCGAGGGGCCTCACCCCTGGAGGAGTTAGTCCTCTTGACCCTGTGTGTCAGTGGGAGCTACCCAAGACACCCAGGTTAGAGTGTCTTGTCCCTGGAGTGGGGAGTCCTCTCGACCTTGGGCATTGATAGGAGCTCCTACTGACACCCAGTATTGAGGGGTCTTTCCCATCCAGGATAATGTCCGCTCGACCATGGGTGTCAATGGGAGCTCCTGCCTACACCCAGGTTTGAGGGGTCTCACCCCTGTAGGGGGAATCCACTTGACCCTGGTTGTAGGCGGGAGCTCCTCCCAACACCTAGGTTAGAGGGGTCTCTCCCCTGGAGGGGGGCATCCACCCTGGATGTTGGGTGGAGCTCCCCCAGACACCCATTTTCAAGGGGTCTCGCCCCTGGAGTGGGGAACTCCACTCAACACTTGGGGCAATGGTATGCGAGCTCCCTCTGACACCCATACTCGAGGGGCTCCCCCATGGAGAAAGGAGTCCCCTTGACCCTGGGGGTTCCCAACACCCAGGTTAGAGGGGTCTCACCCCTGGAGAAGGGAGTCTCCTCGACCCTGAGTGTGGTGGGAACTCTCTCCCTGATGCCCAGGTTCGAGTGGTCTCCCATCTGGAGGTAATAGACTCTACAACCCTGGGGGCAGTTGGAATTCCCCGGAACACCCAGGTTTTAGGGATCTCTCCCCTGAAGGGGGGACTCCCCTCGAACTTGGGGTAATGGTATAAGACCTCTCCCCTATACACAAGTTTGAGGGGTCTCCCCCTTGAAGGGTGGAGTCCCCTTGATCCTGTGGGCAGTGGTAGCTCCCTCCAACACCCAGGTTCAAGGGGTCTTCCCCCTGGATGGTGAACTACCATTGACACTGGGGGCAATGGTATACCAGCTCCCTCTGAAACCCAGGTTCGAGGGGTCACCCTTATGTAGAGGTGAGTCCCCACGACCTTGGGTGCAGTGAGAGCTCCCCATGACACCCAGGTTCAAGGGATCTCCCCTTGGAGGGGGACTCCCCTGAACCCAGAGGGCATTGAGAGCTCTCCCTGACACCAAGGTTCAAGGGGTATCCCCGCTGGAGAAGGGAGTGTCCTCAACCCTGGGGGCAGTGGGAGCTCCCCCTGACACCCAGGTTTGAGAGATCTCTGCTCTGGATTGGGGAGTCCCCTAGATTCTGGGGGTAGTGGGAGCTCCCCTGACACCCAGGTTCAAAGGGTCTCCTCCCTGGACAGGGGAGTCTCCTGGACCCTAAGCACAATAGGAGCTCCCTCCAACACCCAGGTTTGAGGGGTCTCACCCCTGGAGGGTGTAGTCCCCTTGACCCTGGGTGCAGTGGAAGCTCCCACCAACGCGCATGTTCAAGTGGTCTCTCCCCTGGATGGGGGACTCCCCTCGACTCAGGGGCAATGGTATACTGGCTCCCCCCAAAACCCAGGTTCAAGGGGTCTCTCCCCAGGAGTGAAGAGTACCCTCGACCCTAGGAGTGTTGGAGGCTCCCTCCGACACCAGGTTCAAGGGAAATTCCCGCTGGAGAGAGGACTCCCCTCGACCCTGGGGCAATGGTATAGGAACTCCCCCAACCAAGGTTCAAGGAGTCTCTCCCCTAGAGGGGGAATTCCCCTAGACCCTGTGCAGGGGGGGGAGTCCCCCCTACCCTGGGTTCTGTGGTGAATGGGGCACCCTCCGATACTTGGGTCAGAGGGGCCCTCCTCCCTGAAGGGTGGAGTCACCTCCCATCGGGTACAGCAGAGTCTGTGGCACTGCCTGACTCCACGGTTGGAGGGGACGTCCCCAATGGAGGGGGGGGGAGTTTTCCCTACACTGGGTGTGGTGGTGAACGGGCACCCCCAACACCTGGGTCAGATAGGACCTCACCCCTTAAGGGGGGAGTCTGCCCTACCCTGTGTGCAGTGGTGAATGGGGTGCCCCGGGATACCTGGGTCTAAGTGGTCCACCTCCCTGGAGGGGGGTGGCCACCCTACTCTGGGTGCAGTGGTGAAATGGGCACCCATTGACACCAGAGTTAGCGGAGACATCCCCCCTGGAGGGCGGAGTTCCATCTCCCCCCCCCCCCCCGTGTGTGGTGGTGTTCAGGGCATTCTGGACACGTGGTTTAGAGGGGACATCCCCCCTGGAGGGCGGAGTCCCCTCCACCCCAGATCCGGTGGTGTTTGGGGCACCCCACACACACCCAGATTAGAGAGGACATCCTCCCTGGAGGGCCGAGCCCCCCTACCATGAGTGAAGTAGTGAACTGGGTGCCCCCCAACACCCATATAGGAGGGGACCTCACCTGGAGGGGGGAGTCCCCCTGACCCTGAATGTGGTGGTGAACGGGGCACCCTCTACACCCAGGTTAGAGAGACCTCACCCTCTACACCGGGTGAGATGGTGTCTGAAGCCCCCCCACCCCACACTCGGGTTAGAGGGGACCTCATCCATGGTGGGCAGAGTCCCCTTCCTCCAGGTTCAGCTGTGTCTGGAGCATCCCCCAACACCCAGGTTTGAGGGGACCTCGCCCCTGGAGGGACAAGTCCCCTCTACCCTGGGTGGGGTGGTTAGTGGGATGCCCCCTGACACCTCAGTGAGAGTGGACCTCCACCCTATAGGGGAGTGTCCTCCCCACCCTGGTGTGGTGTGGTGGTGTACCAGGTGACCCCCAAAACTGGGTCAGAGGAGACCTCCCCCCTGGAAAGCCATCCTTACCCATTCTCTGGAATGGCGTTGGAATGTTTGTCCTCAGATTGTTCTGATACTGGGCAGTGTGGAGCCTTGGCTTAAACCGAGTTGGCTCCCCAAGTTTGGTTTTCCTAGGTTCAACCATTGGTTTGCAGGAAGAGTCAGACTTTTCAGGTGTCACTTCATTTTGCCCTCTAGGGATGACTTCAGGTGGACCTGGAACTCAAACACGGTTTGTGCTAGTCGCTTGAAGTTTCACACACTGAGTTAGTTCTCAGTGAGGGCCCCTTGCTTTGTTCCTCGTTGAAGTAGCCCTAAGCAGGAGGACACATGAACACTTGTTCGTTGGGCTCTGTGAGAGCCATTCATACCCATTCTCTGGAATGGCGTTGCAACTTTTGTCCTTGGATTGCTCTAATACTGGGCAGCATGAACCCTTTGGCTTAAACTGAATCTACTCCACCCTGGTAGCAGTGGGGGCTCCCCTAGACACCCAGGTCAGAGCATTCCCCCCACTCCTGGAGGGGGTGTGTCCCCTACACCTTGGGGGCAGTGGAGGCAACTGCCCACACCCAGGTGAAAGGCATCCCCCCCACCTGGATGGGGAGAGTCCCCTCCATATTGGGTGTGGTGGGGTCTCCCCTTGACACCCAGGTGAGAGGGGTGCCTCCACTACTGGAGAAGGGAGTCCCCTCTGCCCTGGTTGCAGTTGGGGCTTCTCCAGACACCCAGGTGAGAGGCGTCCCTACCTTTCTGGAGGGGTGAGTTCCCTCCAGCCTGAGTGGGGTGGGGGCACCCCAGGACACCCAGGTGAGAGGGTTCCCCCCCAGTGGAAGGGAGTCACATCCAATCTGGGTGCGGTGGGTTACCCTTGACAACCAGGTGAGAGGGATTCCCCTCACCTGGAAGGGCAGAATCAGCTCCAACCTTGATGTGGTGGGGGATCACCCCAATACCCAGGTTCCACGTGAGTCTCCCCTCCTGGAGCAGGGGGTCCCCAATACCCAGGGTGCTATGGGAGCTACTCTGGACACCAAGGGTTAGAGGGGTTCTCTCCTCCTGGACTGTGGAGTCTCCTCTACTTTGGGTGCAGTGGGGGCTCCCCCAACTCCAAGATTAGAGGGGGTCTCCCTTCCTGGAGTGGGGAGTGCCCTCTACCCTGTGTGTGATGGGGGCTCCCCCTGAAACCCAGGTTAGAGGCTGGTATCCCCTCCTGGAGGAGGGAGTCCTCTATACCCTTGGTGACTTGGGGACTCTCCATGACACACAGGTTAGAGAAGGGTCTTTCCTCCTGGAGCAGAGTCCCCTGTGCCCTGGGTGTGGTGGGGGCTCCCCCAGCACCCAGGTTAGACAGGGGTCTCTCCTCCTGGAGGGGTGAGTCCCCTATAGCCTATGTGCCGTGGGGGAATTCTCCAAACACCTAGGTTGGAGGGGGGTCTTCCCTCCTGGAGGGAGGAGTCCACTCTTTCCTGGGTGTGGTGGGGGTTTCCCCCTGACACCCTGGGTATGATGGTATATGAGCTCTCCCTGACACCCAGTTTAAAGGGCTCTCACCCATGTGAGAATGATTCTCCCCTCCTGGAGGGGGGAGTTCCCTCTATCCTGGGAGCAAAGGGGGCTCCTCCTGACACCCAGGTGAGGGGGTTCTGCCCTCCTGAAGAGGGGAGGCCTCTTTACCTGGGTGTGGTGGGGGCTCCCCCCAACACCCAGGTAAGAGGGGGTCTCCTCTTCTGAAGATGGGAGTCCTCTCTACCCTGGGTGTGGTGGGGGCTCCCCCCAACACCTAGGTGAAAGGAGGATCTTCCCTCCTAGAGCGGGGAGTCTTCTCATCCTGGATGAGGTGGGTGCTCCCCCTGACACCCAGGTGAAAGAGGGCCTTCCCTCCTGGAGGGGGGAGTCCCTTCCACCCTGGGTGCAGTGGGGGCTCCCCCTGACACCCAAGTGAGAGGGAGTTCTCCATTCCCAGATGCGGGAATCCCCTCCACCCTGGGTGCAGTGGGGGCTCTTGCCTACACCCAGGTGAGAGTGTTCCCCCCTCCTTAAGGGGGGAGTCCCCCTCCACCCTGGATGTGGTGGGGTCTCCACCAGACACCCAGGTTAGAGGAATCCTTTCCCTCCTATAGGGGGAGTTCCCTCCATCCTGCGTGTGGTGTGGGCTCCCCACAGACACTCAGGTGAAAGGGGGGTCTTCCCTCATGGAGGGGAGAGTCCCTTCTCCCCTGCATGCACTGGGGACTCCTTCTGACATACAGGTGAGGGAGGACTCCCCTCCTGGAGTGAGGAGTTCCCTCTACCCTGGGTGCGCTTGGGGCTCTCGCAAACTCAGGTGAGAGAGGGGTCTCCACTCTTGAAGCGAAGAGTCCCCTCTACACTGGATGCTGTGGGGGCCCCCTTCAACACCCAGGTTAGAGGGGGGTCTCCCCTCCTGGAGTGGGGAGTCCCCTTTACCGTGGGTGCAGTGGGGGCTCCTCCTGACAGCCAGGTGAGGGGGGGTCTCTCCTCCTAAAGGGGGAAGTCTCCTCTACTCTGGCTATAGTGGGGGCTTCCCCCAAAACCCATCTGAGAGGGGGTTCCCCCCTCCTGGAGTGGGGAGTTCCCTCCACTCTAGGTGTAGTGGCTGCTCCCCTCTACACCCAGGTGAGAAGGGGGTCTCCCCTTCTTGATGGGGGTGTTCCCTCTAACCTGGGTGTGGTTGGGGCTTTCCTCAACACCTAGGTAAGAGTGAGGTCTCCCTCTCCTTGAGGAGGTAGTCCCCTCCTCCCTGGGTGTGGTAGGGGCTCCCCTTGACATCCATGTGAAACGAGCCACCCCGCCTGGAAGGTGGTAGTCTTCTCCACCCAAAGTGCATTTGGGGGCTCCCCCTGACACCCAGTTGATAAGGGTCCCCAATCCTAGAGGGGGTCCCCTCATCCCTGGGTTTTGTGGGGGCTCCCCCTAACAACCAGGTGAGAGGGTCCCCTCCCTCCTAAATGGGGGTTCTTCTCCACCCAGGATTCGGTGTGGGTTTCCCCGATACCCAGGTGAGTGGCATACCCCCTCCTGAAGTGAGGAGTCTCCTCCACCCTGGGTGTGATTGTTTATAAGCTCTCCCTGTCACCCAGTTTAAAGGGCTCTCCCCTCCTTGAGTTGTTAGTCCCCTATACCGTGGGAGAAGAGGGGGCTTCCCCCAACAACCCAGATAGAGGAGGGTCTCCCCTCCTGGAGGTGCGAGTCTCCTCTACCCTGGGTGCAGTGGAGCACCCACCTCGACACCCAGGTTAGAGGGCGGTCTCCCCTCCTGGAGGGGGTGTTTCCTCTACCCTGTGTGTGGTGGGGGAATCCCTCTGGCACCCAGGTTAGAGGGGGTTCTCCCCTCCTGGAGGGTGGAGTTCCTTCTACCCTAGGTGCAGTGAGGGTTTCCCCCGTCCCCGTTAGAGGGGGGTCTCCCATCCTGGAGGGGAAAGTCCCCTCTACCCTGGGCATGGTGGGGGCTCTCCATGACACCCAGCTTAGAGGGGGTCCCCCTTCCTGGAGCACAGTGTCCCTTCTACCCTGCACATGGTGGAGTCTTTCCTAGACACCCAGATTAGAAGAAGCTCTTCCCCCTGGATGGGAGAGTCCCCTCCACCCTGAGTGTGGTGGAGGCTCCCCAAAAGACCTAGGTTAGAGGACCCTCTGAAAGTGGGAGTCCCCTCCACCTTTGGTGCGGTTGGGGCTCCCCCTGATATCCCAGGTTAGAGTGTTTTCCTCCCTGGAAGTGGGAGTCCCCTCACCATGGGTGCAGTCTGGGCTCAACCCGAGACCCAAATTAGAGGGGTCTCCTCCCTTGATGGAGGAGTCCCAGCCACCTTGGGTGTGGTGGGGCTCCTCCTGAGACCCAGGTTAGAGGGATTGCTCCCCTGGATGGGGGAGTGCCATCCACCCTGGGTTCAGTGGGGGCTCCCTCTGAGACCCAGGATAGAGGGGTCTGCCCCCTGGACGGGGGAGTCCCATCACCCTAGGTTTGGTGGGGGATCCACTGGAGACCCAGGTTAGAGGATAATCCTCCCTGCAAGGGGAAGTCCCCTCCACCCTGAGTGTGGTGGGGTCTCCCACCCAGACCCAGGTTAGAGGGGTCTCTCACCTGAGGGTGGAGTCAACTTCACTCAGGCGGGGTGAGGGCTCCCCATGACACCCAGGTTGGAGGGGTCTCTCCCCTGCAGGATGAATTCCCCTACACCCTGGATTTGGTGGGGCTCCCCACAACACTCAGGTTGGAGGGGTCTCACCCCTGGAGGGCAGAGTCCCCTCTACCCTGGGTGCAGTTGGGGCACCACCTTGCACCCAGGTTAGAGTAGTGTCACCCCTCCTGGAGTGGGGAGTTCCCTCTACCCTGGGTGCAGTTACGGCTCCCCCTGACACCCAGGTTAGAGGGGTCTACCCCCATTATGGGTCCCCTCTACCCTTGGTATGGTGGGGGCTCTGCATGATACCCGGGGTGCAATGGTATAAGAGCTGCGAATGACACCTAGGTTAGAGGGGTCTTCTCTCCTGGAGAGGAGAGTCCCCCATCACTTGAGTGGGTTTGGGGCTCCTCCTAATACCCGGATTAGAGGAGAGTCTCCCCTCCTGAAGTGGAGTGTTGCTCTACATGGGGGCAATAGGGGCTACCCCCGACACTCAGGTGAGAGGGGTGTCTCCCCTTGGGAGAGGAATGTCCACTCTACTGTGGGTGTGGTGGGGGCTCCACCCGACGCCCAGGTGAGAGGGGATCTCCCCTCCTGGAGAGGAGAGTCCCCTCTACCCTGTGTGCAGTGGGGCCTCCCTTGGACATCCAGGTGAGAGGGGGGTCTCCCATCCTGGAGAGGGGAGTGCCCTCTATCCTGGGTGCAGAAGGGGCTCCACCCCACACCCAGGTGAGAGGGGTGTCTCCCCTCCTGGAGGGTGGAGTCCCTTCTACCCTGGGTGTGGTGGGAGCTCCCCCCAACACCTGGGTGAGAGGGGTGTCTCCCTTCCGGGAGGGAGGCATCACCTCTACCCTGTGTGCAGAGGGGGCTCCCCCTGATACTCAGGTGAGAGGGGAATTTCACCTCCTGGATGGGGGAGTCCCCTCTGCCCTGGGCGTGGTGAGGGCTCCCCCAGACACCCTGGTGAGAGAGGTCTTCCCTCTTGGAGAGGAGGAGTCTCCACCACCCTGGGTGTGGTGGGGGCTACCCCGACACACAGGTGAGAGGAGGGTGTCTCCTACTGGAGGCGGTAGTCCCCTCTGTCCTTGGTGCATTAGGGGCTCCCCCCTAAATTTAGGTTAGAGGGGGGTCTCCCCTCCTGGAGGGGGGTGTCCCCTGTACCCAGTTGGGTATGGTGGTCGCCTTGACACTCACGTGAGGGGGGTCTTCCCTGGGTTCCCTCTATGGTGGGTTCAGGGGGACCTCCCCAGACACCCAGGTGAGAGGGGAGTTACCACTCCTGGAGAGGGGAGTCCCTTCTACCCTAGGTATGGTGGAGACTCCCTCCAACACCTAGGTTACAGGAGTCTCTCCTCCTAAAGGGGAGAGTTCCCTCTACCCTGGGTGTGCTGGGGAATCCCCCCAACACCTAGATGAGATGGGGGTCTCCCCTCATGTAATAGGGAGTTTCTTCTACCTAAGGAGTGGAGAGGGCTCCCCCAACACCCAGATGAGAGGGGTGTATCTCCTTTAGAGGGAAGTCTCCTCTACCTGGGTGCAGTGAGGACTCCTCCCAACACCCAGGTGAGATGGAGGTCTCCCCTCATGTAAGGTAGAGTTCCTTCTACTTAGGTAGCAGAGGGGGCTTCCCCCAACACCCAGGTGAGAGGGGGTCATCCCTCCTGGAGGGGCGATTCTTCTCCACCTTCGGTGTGGTGGGAGCTCTCTCTGACACACAGGTGAAAGGGGTACCCCCTCCTAGAGAGGGGGAATTCCCTCCACCCTGGATGTGGTGGGGGCTCCCTCAGACACCCAGGTGAGAGGGGATTCTCTCCTCCTGGAGGGAGGATTGTGCCCTCCACTTTGGTTGCGGTGGGGGTTCCCCCCGAAACCCAGGTGAGAAGAGTCCTACCATCCTGAAGGGGGGATTTCCCTCCACCCTGGGTGCAGTAGAAGCTCCCCCCAACATCCAGGTGAGAGGGGTCACCTCCATCCTGGAAATGGGGGCATCTTTTCCACCCTGGTTGTGGTAGGGCTCTTGGCCGAAACTCCAGACATCCAGTTGAGATGGGGTGTCCACTTCTAGAGGGGGGAATCCCCGCTTCCCTGGGTGGGATGTGGGCTCTCCCTGACACCATATAAAGAGGGGGGGTTCCTTCTGGAGGAGAAAGTCCCCTATATCGTGGGTGTGGTAGGGGCTTCCCTCGACACCCAGGTGATAGGATCTCCCTTCTAGGAGGGGGGAGACCCCCTCCACTATGGGTGCGTTGGGGGCTCCCCCAACACTCAGGTGAGAGGGGTGTCTCTGCTCCTGGATGGGGGAGTCACCACTTTCCTGGGTGCAGCAGGGGCTCCCCCTAACACCCAGGCAAGAGTAGAATCTTCCCTCCTGGAGGGGGAGCACTCTACCCTGGGTGCGGTGGGGGCTCTCCCTGACACCCTGGTGAGAGGGGTCGCCCGCTTTTGGTGGGTGAGTGTCCTCCACTCTGGGTGCGGTGGGGGATCCCCCTGACACCCAGATGAGAGGGGTGCCCCCACTCCTGAAGGGGTAGTCCCCTCCACCCTGGGTACAGTGTGGGGTTCCCCCTGACACCCATGTGAGAGGGGTCCCTCCTCCTGGAGGGGGAAGTCCCCCCAACCCTGGGTGCAGTGGGGATTTCCCACAACACCCAGGTGATAGGGAGGTCTCCCCTCCTGAAGGGGGGGCATCCCCTCCACCCTGGGTGTGGTGGGGGCTCCCCCTGACACCCAAGTGAGAGGGGTCTCCCCTTCTGGAGAGGGAAATCCCCTCTACTCTGGGTGCAGTGGAGTCTCCCCCCCACCCCCGACACCCAGGTAAGAAGAGGTCCCTCCCCTCCTGAAGGGGGGAAGTCCCCTGCACCCTGGGTGGGTGGGAGCTCCCCTGACACCCAGGTGAGAGGGGTACCCCCTTCCTGAAATAGGGGAGTCCCCTCCACCCTGGGTACAGTGTGAGGTTTCCCCTTCACCCAGGTGAAAATGGTACCCCCTCTTGGAGTGGGGAGTCCCCTCCACCCTGGGTGTGGTGGGAGCTCCCTCCAAACTCAAGTGAGAGTGATCTCCCCCTCCTGGATGGGGGAGTCCTCTTCACCCTTGATGTGATGGGGGCACCCCTGACCCCCAAGTGAGAGGGGTCTCCCCCACTGAAGGGGGAGAATCCCCTCTAACCTGGATGAGAGGGTGAGAGGGGTCCCCGACTCCTGAAGGGGAAGATTCCCCCCACCGTAGGTGCAGTGGGGGCTCCCTCAGCCAGCCAGTCCCCTCTACCTTGGGTGCAATGGGGGCTCCCCCTGAAACCCAGGTAGAGGGGGTCTCCCCTCCTGGAGGGGGGAGTCCTCTATACCCTGGGTGTAGTTGGGGCTCCTCCTGACACCCAGGATAGAGAAGGGTCTCCCCTCCTGGACGGGGAGTCTCCTCTACCCTGGGTTCCATGCGGGCTCCCCCTGACACCCAGCTTAGAGGGGGGTCTCCCATCATGGAGTGGGGAGTCCCCTCTACCCTGGGTGTGGTAGGTGCTCTGACACCCAGGTTAGAAGAGGGTCTTCCCTCTTGAAGGGGGAGTCCCCTCCACCCTAGGTGCAGTGGAGGCTCCCCCCAAGGCCCAGGTTAAAGGACTCCCCCCTGGAAGTGGGAGTCCCCTTTACCCTTGGTGCTGTGGGGGCTCCCCCTGAGACCCGGGTTAGAGTGTTCTCCCCTCTGGATGGGGGAGTCCCTTCACCATGGGTGCGGTGGGGGCTCTCCCCAAGATCCAAATTAGAGGGGTTTCTTCCCTTGACAGGGGAGTCCTCTTCACCCTGGGTGCGGTGTTATACAAGCTCCCCAGACACCCAGGTTAGAGGGGTCTCCCCCCTGGAGGGGAGAGTCCCCTCTACCCTGGGTGCGATGGTATACGAGCTACCAAGGACACCTAGGTTAGAGGGGTCTTCTCTCTGCTGAGGGCCATTACCAAGTAGGAATGACGCATCGAAATTTCCTTGCCAAGTGTACCCCATGCTGCTTAGAGGACATTCGATGGGACATTGCATGCATGCTTTAATAAGGTGACCTTGCTCAAGGACCAAGGCGGATCCTGGTTTAGAGCTGATCAGGTTTGAGGAAGTAACCGGCTCCTTGAGTTTAAGGCATTGCCAGTTTAAGATAATGGGTTTTAGGGAAGTTGGAAGTTGAAGATTATTGCTGGGATTAGGGTGTTCCTGCTGCTTGTTCCCGTTGAGTTCTCGTGAGATGAAAATGGGATTGGGAGATAGCCTCGTGGAGTAGGTGAATTGTGCGGGCAGACAGCAGAACGCGTTTGCCCCTGGACCTGTGTGGAGGCGGTGTGAGAGTGGGAATAAAGAATTGCTGTTTGAACCTACAAAGCTGTGAGTGCCTCGTGATTCTGGTGCCAAGCCGAGACATTGGCCTTTGGCATTTTGGTGGCCTGTACGCGGAACGTCTGAAATTTGGAGGTGAGTAAAATCGCTCCCCCCTGAGGGAAGGCGAGAGAATGGGTGACCATTTCAAAAAAACAATGTGTTCTTGTTTTGATTTATATCGTTTTTGTTTCAAGCTTCCTATCCCTAGAAATTTCTCAGGCAAACTGGGAAAAATGGTTGGCTCAAGGTTTGAAGTTTGTTAGCCCCGAGAAAGAGAAAATTGATACAGTGAATTTTTATTCAGTTTTTGTTTCATTCAGTTGTGGTTTCGTTTTGTGTTATCTTATTGGGTTGCGTTATCTTTATAGAAGATTAGAAATTATTAAAAAAGAAGCCGAAAAAGTGTTAAGTAAATTGTTAGAGATTTAGACCATGGAGGAAGACATTTTAGATCAAGCAAAAGAGAAGGTCTCTCGAGCTAGTCAGAGAAAGGGAGAAAATTTAAAGGAAAAGGGGTTATTAGGAAAAAGACTACAACAAGAGGCTGTTACTAACTCCGTTTTACCAGAGGGTGTAATTCAACCAACAGCCCCGCGATGGAGACAGCTGAGTGGCCCTCAAACCCCGTAGTTGATAGATGGGATCCTGAGACAGGACCTCAAAGATTAGCATGCCCTGTATTTGAACAGGTAGGAGGGCAGCGAATTCACCATGTTTTAGAATTTAAAACAGTGAAGCAGTTAAAGGAGGCTGTAACAACCTATGGTCCTCAAGCCCCCTTCACGGTAAGCATGATGGAGTCCATTACTAACTTGGACATGACGCCAGCAGATTGGGCTAGCATGTGTAAATCTGTGCTAAATGGAGGACAATATTTGTTATGGAAGGTTGCTAATGAGGAATTTTGCATGGAGACAGCTAGGCGAAATGCAGCAGCCGGTTACCCTCAAAGAAATCTTGATATGTTGTTAGGAAGGGGGCCTTATGAGGGTCAGCGGCAACAAATGGAATATGATCCTGCTGTATATGTTCAGATTGCTGCAGACGCAGTTAGGGCATGGAAGACTTTACAAGGACATGGAGATTTACAAGGTCAGCTATCTAAGGTAATACAGAGACCTAATGAACCTTACGCTGACTTTGTAGATAGGCTTATTCAAATGGCTGCCAAAATTTTTGGTGACACAGAACAAGCAATGCCATTAATAAAACAACTGGCTTATGACCAAGCAAATCGTTGCTGTAGAGAGGTTATTAGACCATGGAGACATGAAGATTTAAACACATATATTAAATTATGTAGAGATGTTAATGAACAAGGGCAAGTCTTGGCAGCTGCAGTACAACAGGCTTTAGATGCCAGGCTAGAAACATGCTATAATTGTGAACAAACAGGACATTTTAAAAGGAGTTGCCCCATAAGAGGAGGGTTTAACAAAACTAGAAATCAAAGGAATAGAATACCGGGTATTTGCCCACGATGCCGTAGAGGGAGACATTGGGCTAATGAATGCCGTTCTCAAACCACCATAGAAGGTACTCCCTTATCAAAAAATGGACAAGGATCAGGTATCTACCCATGATATCGTGGAGAAAGGCATCAGGCTTCATTGCCAAAAAACGGACTGGGGGGCCCAATGCTCCGGGGCCCACAACCACAAATATACGGGGCAGTGGAGGATCCCAGCAACACCATCAGGGTGGTGCCCAGGACACATTGTCCATTAAATCCCTCATCAGACAAACCCGAGGGAGCACAGGGTTGGACATCTGCGCCTCTGCCAGAGCAGTACTAACTCCAGAGATGGGAGTTCAAATCATTCCCACAGGAGTAAAAGGACCTCTTCCCCAAGGAACAGTAGGCTTATTATTGGGACGTAGTTCATCTACATTAAAAGGACTTATGATAAGTCCTGAGGTAATTGATCCCGATTATGTAGGTGAAATAAAAATTATAGCTAGTTCTCCAGGAGGTATATCAGTAATTTCACCTGGAGATAGAATAGCACAGTTGTTAATAATACCCAGCCTACATAATAAGTTCCCCAGTCGTAATGTAGGAAGAGGTTCCAAGGGATTAGGCTCCACAGGTGTAGATTGGGCTATGTTGTCTTTAAATTTAGATTCTCACCCAATGCTAAAACTAAATATTCAGGGTCACGAATTTAATGGACTGCTGGACACAGGTGCTGACCTTAGCATCATATCTTTTCAAGAATGGCCAAAACATTGGCCATTACAACAAGCCACTCAAACGCTTCGAGGCCTAGGAGTGGCGACTAATCCCCATAGAAGTGCTATGGTATTAGGTTGGAAGGATCCTGAAGGATGTGAAGGAACTATGTAGCCATATGTTTTGGATCACCTTCCTATTAATTTATGGGGACGAGATGTCCTAGATCAACTAGGTTTAATGTTAACAAATAACATCAATCCTAATGCGCCCACTACTAGGGCTAGACAAGGTATCAGGAAAGAAAAAAGATTAGGAAAACAAGAACAAGGTATAGCAGCGCCAATTCAAATAGATCAAGGAACAGACAGACATGGGTTGGATTTTCAGAAAGGGCCACTGAGACAATCAAAATTACTTGGAAATCAGAAAGACCAGTGTGGGTTCCTCAGTGGCCCCTGACTAAAGAAAAGATACAAGTAGCCCATGATCTGGTCAAACAACAATTAGCGGAAGGACATTTACAACCTTCCGTATCTCCCCATAATACTCCCATTTTTGTCATCAAAAAGAAATCGGGTAAATGGAGATTATTGCAAGATTTAAGAGCAATTAATAATGAGATGGTTATTATGGGACCTGCTCAATCAGGGATTCCTCAATTGTCTGCTTTACCAAAAACGTGATATGTTTTAGCTATAGACATTAAAGATTGCTTTTTTTCGATTCCAATTCATCCCGAGGATAGTCCACGTTTTGCATTTACTATCCCTGCATTAAATCATGAAGGTCCTGATGAGAGATATGAATGGAAAGTACTCCCTCAAGGAATGGCTAACAGTCTAACTATGTGTCAAATATATGTTAATAAAGCAATCCAGCCACTTAGAAATCAAAATCCTGAACTAAAAATATTTCACTATATGGATGATGTATTATTGGCACATAAAGATAAAAACACATTGCTGGAATGTTATGCCACACTTACAAACTTGTTAAAAAATTATAATCTAGAGATAGGAATAGACAAAGTACAATTAAATTTTCCAATTAATTATTTAGGAGTTCTATTATCCTCAACCATGGTCCGTCCACCTAAAATTCAAATACGAGTAGATCAACTCAAATCACTTAATGACTTTCAAAAGTTGTTGGGAGATATAAATTGGATAAGGCCTTATCTAGGCATACCAACAGGAGAGTTGGGACCTTTATTTGATATTCCAAAAGGTCCATCAGATCCAAATTCACCCCGAATCTTAACTCCTAAAGCTAGAAAGGCATTAAAAATTATTGAGACATATATGGAAAATATGCATTTAGATAGAATTGATATAAGTTTGCCTTTATTATTTATTGTACTACCAACAAATATTCCTACAGGAGTATTTTGGCAGGAAGGTCCATTATTGTGGATACATTTATCTTATTCTCCTAACACTATTCTTACTAGGTATCCTGAGGCTGTAGGACAATTAATACTCAAAGATATAAGAGCAGCAAAGGCAGTGTTTGGAATTTCTCCCAATAAAATTATTACTCCATATACTATGGAGCAAATTGATGAGTTAGCTAATGAATTAAATACTTGGGCAATAATCATGTGTAAATCAAATGTTTCATTTGATAATCATTTACCATCTAATCCTTTGTTGTCTTTTTGGTCTAAGCATCCTGTAGTCTTTCCTAAAATGACAAGAAAAACACCTATCGTGAATGCTCCAAATATATTCACTGATGGGTCTAATAATGGTACAGCTGCAGTAGTTACCCCTGATCAAACTTTTACATTTTTAGTTCCCAAACAATCAGCTCAAAAGGTAGAGCTTAATGCAGTTCTACAAGCTTTTGTGATGTTCAAAGATTCTGTATTTAATTTATTTTCTGATAGTCAGTATGTGGTTAATGCTATAATATCCCTTGAAGATGCTGGTAGGATTTCCCCTTCCTCTACTGTTTTCTCTTTGTTTTCCACTATACAAAGTCTAATCTGGGATAGAAAAGATCCATTCTTTATAGGACATATCAGGGCACATACAGGATTGCCTGGAGCCCTTAGTTTGGGCAATGATTTAGCAGATAAAACTACACATGATATACATATTTTTTCTACTGTAGAAGAAGCTACAAATTTTCATAAAAGGTTTCATGTTAATGCTAATACTTTACAAAAGCGTTTTAAAATAACTAAGGAACAAGCCAGGCATATAATAAAACAATGTCAAAATTGTGTGACCTTTTTACCACAAGTTAATCTTGGAGTCAATCCTAGAGGACTGATACCTAACCATATTTGGCAGATGGATGTCACACACTTGCCAGAATTTGGAAAATTAAAATATTTACATGTTACAGTTGATACTTTTCCGGATTTTTGATGGGCTCCCTTCATGCCGGAGTAAAAACTAAAGATGTTATAGCTCATTGCTTACAAAATTTTGCCACTGTGGGTGTTCCTAAACAGTTAAAAACTGATAATGGTCCTGGTTACACTTCTAAATCTTTTAAACAATTTTGCTCAACATTTGGTATTACTCATATAACAGGAATCCCATACAATCCACAGGGACAAGGCATAGTTGAAAGAGCTCATCAAACTATTAAAAGGTACCTATTAAAGCAAAAAGAGGGAATTGGAAAGGGGTATATATCCCCCAAAGATAAACTTAAAATAACCCTTTTTACTCTAAACTTTCTAAATTTGGATTCATCAGGACTTAGTGCTGCGGAAAGACATATGTATCCGAAAAATGTACATAAGCCTAAGGTACTTTGGAAAGATATTCTAACAGGACAATGGAAAGGTCCCGACCCAGTTATTGTCTGGAGTCGGGGTTCCGTTTGTGTGTTCCCACAGGGAGAACAGCAGCCGATTTGGATTCCAGAGAGGTTAACCAAAACAATTTCTACAGAAAAAGAAGATGATTTGACTGAAATCCATAACAGCTGATATCCAGAGCTCCAGCTTGGCTATTCTTACATCTGCGACAGTGATTAACCACGGTGCTTTTTTCAATATCTATTTTATTATTGCATTTTCCCCACATCATAAAGTTCTATTTTATTTTTTGAGCTCATACAAACCTAGGTTAATATTTTTCTGATCAGTTTTGTTTTTTGACTGTGTTTTATTTTTTGACTGTGGAGTTTTTAAACATTGCAATGGAGATTTTACCTAGGTAAAGCTACAAGGCCGTTATTATTGTCTTATATGTTGTATGTTATGTGTGCCCTGTTTTGTGTTGCATGTCAGTATGTGTGTATGTCCATATTTTTATATGAGGAGCGCTCATGAAAAAATGGATCCGATTTTTTTATTCACGTGATTTAAGTGGTTTAATTTAAATTAGGTAAACAGCTGTTAATGATTGCTTTCAAAGGTGATTAACAGATCTGTTTGCTTACTATTGTTTTTAAAGGTGATTAACAGATCTGTTTGTTTACTTTCACTTTTCCTTTTCATTATATTTAATAATTCTTTTCAGGATAATGTCTCTTTAACATCATTGCCAGAATTCCCATCTCCATCCCAGTGCCGGTGAAGACTAAGAAAACCAAACTACAGCTTCTATGATAGCTACCACAGTAAACTGTATAAACTGATGCATCAATGAATATAACTCAACAAGTAATGCTCAATCAAGGATTTGATTTACTTTGGGAAGAAATGGACATATTGATAGACTCTTCCACTTTGAACTGCCTGCAGAACTTGCCTGGACTATATATCAGTTGCATGCATTGTGAACTATCGTCTGGTGCAGCGAATTGTGGTACTGCTGGCATATTTTTGCTGATGGTGTCATCAGTGATGCAATTTCCTTGCCAGCGCACCCCATGTTAATTGTGGTAATGCTGGCATCTTTGCTGATGGTGTCACCAGTGACGCAATTTTTCCAAAGGAGCTGTCAATTGGCTTGGTGTCCTGGCATTTCTGTATCTTCCTCCCTTCTACTAGTGATGGTCTAAAATTTGGGGGCCAACAGAGGTGAGGCAAGAACCTCACCCCCCCACTGGCACCAAGGTTAAATTTGGGAGCCAACAGACCCCGCCCACTGGTGCTTAGGCCTATCCACAAGCATGGCTGAATGCTGGACCTGTTGATCTGATTGCAGTGGATTCAACCTAAGACAGGAAATTGACATGTAAAGGTCAGTTCTCCCATGACGGGTAAGAACCACATGTTGAATTGGACAACCTACCAGGCACGGTCCTAAGCCACATTGCTTGTTGTTTAATTAATCAGAAGGGGGGAGATGCTGAGGGCCATTACAAAGTAGGAATGACGCATCAAAATTTCCTTGCCAAGCGTACCCCATGCTGCTTAGAGGACATTCGATGGGACATTGCATGCATGCTTTAATAAGGTGACCTTGCTCAAGGACCAAGGCGGATCCTGGTTTAGAGCTGATCAGGTTTGAGGAAGTAACCGGCTCCTTGAGTTTAAGGTGTTGCCAGTTTAAGATAATGGGTTTTAGGGAAGTTGGAAGTTGAAGATTATTGCTGGGATTAGGGTGTTCCTGCTGCTTGTTCCCGTTGAGTTCTCGTGAGATGAAAATGGGATTGGGAGATAGCCTCATGGAGTAGGTGAATTGTGCGGGCAGACAGCAGAACGCGTTTGCCCCTGGACCTGTGTGGAGGCGGTGTGAGAGTGGAAATAAAGAATTGCTGTTTGAACCTACAAAGCTGTGAGTGCCTCGTGATTCTGGTGCCAAGCCGAGACATTGGCCTTTGGCACCTCTCCTGTAGAGGGGAGACCCCCCTTCCTTGGGTGTGGTTAGGGCTTCCCCCAAAACCCAGGTTAGAAGAGGGACTCCTCTCCTGGAGGGGAGTGTCCCCTCTTCCTGGGTCAATAGGGGCTCCCCCCTGACACCCAGGTGAGAGGGGGTCTCCCCACTGGGAGAGAGGAGTCCTCTACCATGGGTGCAATGGAGGCTCCACCCAACACCCAGATGAGAGGGGGTCTTCCCTCTTGGAGGGGAGAGTCTCCTCTACCCTGTGTGTGATGAGGGCTCCCCAAGACACCCAGGTGAGAGGAAGGTCTCCTGTCCTGGAGGGGGGAGTGCCCCCAACCCTGGGTGCTGAAGGGGTTCCAACTGACACCCAGATGAGAGGGGCGTCTCCCCTGATGGAGTGGGGAGTTCCTTTTACCCTGGGTGTGGTGGGGACTCCCCTGGACACCCTTATGAGAGGGGTCCCCCTACTGGAGGGGGGGTGTCCCCTCTACCCTTGGTGTGGTGTGGGATCCCCCAACACACAGGTGAGATGGTTGTCTCTCCTCTTGGAGGGGGGAGTCCCCTTTACCCTGGGTACTGTAGGAGCTCCCCTGAAATTGAGGTTAGGTGGGGGTCTCCCCTCCTGGAGGAGGGTGTCCCTTCTACTCTGGGTACAGAGGGTGGTCCCCTTGACATCCACATGAGAAGGGGATGTCCCTTCCTAGAAGGGGGAGACCTTTAACCATGGGTGCGGTGGGGCCTCCCCCGACACCCAGGTGAGAGGGGGATCTCCCCACCTTGGAGAGGGGAGTTGCCTCTACACTGGGTGTGGTGGAGGCTCCCCCTGACACCCAGGTGACATGGGAGTCTGCCCTCCTAAATGGGGGAGTCCCCTCTACCCTGGGTGTGGTGGGGATTCCCAGCCACACCCAGGTGATATGGAGGTCTCCCCTCATGTAAGGGGGAGTTTCCTCTACCTAGGGAGCGGATGGGGCTCCCCCTGACATCCAGGTGAGAAGGTGGTCTTGCCTCCAGAAGGGGGAGTCCCCTCTACCCTGGGTGCAGTGGAGACTGCCCACAACACCCAGGTGAGATGGGGTATCCCCTCATTTAAGGGGGAGTTCCCTCTACCTAGGGAGCAGAGGGGGCTCCCCTCAATACCCAGGTGAGAGGGGGGTCTCCCCTCCTGGAAGAGGAGTCCTCTCCACCCTCGCTGAGTGAGGGCTCCCTCAGACGCCCAGGTGAGAGGGATCTCTGCTTCCTGGAGGGGGTATTGTGCCTTCCACCTTGAAAGGAGCTCCCCTCACCCCCATCCTGGAAAGGGAGTATCTTCTCCACCTTGGTTGTGGTGGGATTTCTGGCTGACACCCAGGTGACAAGAGTACCCCCCTCCTGGAGTGGGGGAGTACCCTACACCCTGGGTGTGGAGGGGGCATCCCCAACACCCAGGTGAGAGTGGTCACCCCTCCTGGAGGGGGGAGTCCCCTCCACCCTGGGTGTGGTTGGGGCTCCCCCGACTCCCAGGTTAAAGAGGGGTCTCCCCTCTTGGAACAGGTTATTCCCTCTATCTTGGCTGCAGTGGGGGCTCCCCCCAACACCCAAGTGAGAGGGGGTTCTCTCCTCCTGAAGAGAGGAGTCCCCTCTACCCTGGGTATGGTCAGGACTCCCCCCCACACCCTGGTTAGAGGGGGTTCTTTCATCTGGAGAGGGGTATACCTTCTACCCTGGGTGCAGTGGGGGCTCCTCGGACACCCAGGTTAGAGTGGGGTCTCCCATTCTGGAGGGGGGAGTTTCTCTACCCTGGGTGTGGTGGGGGCTCTCCTTGACTTCCAGGTTAGAGGGAGGTCTCCCCTCCTAAAATGGGTAGTCCACTCTAACCTGGGTGTGATGGTGGATCCTCCTGACACCCTGGTGAGAGGGGATCTCCTCTCCTGAATGGAGGAGTCATCTCCACCCTGGGTGTGGTGGGGCTCCCCCCAAAATCCAAGTGAGAGTGGGGTCTACTTTCAAGGAGGTATGTTCTGGGTGTTCCTTTAGACACCCAGGTGAGGGGGTCTCCCCTTCAGGAGTGAGAAGTCCCCTCTATCCTGGGTGTACTTGGGGCTCCCCCAGACACCCAGATTATGGGGGGTCTCCCCTCCTGGAGGAAGAAGTTTCCTCCACCCTGGGTACGGTATAGTCTTCTCCCAGTACCCAGTATAGAGGGGGTTCTCCCCTCCTGGAGAGGGGAGTCCCCTCTACCCTGAGTGCAATGGGGGCTCCCCTGGACACCCATGTTAGAGGGGAGTCTCCTCTCCTAGAAGGAGGAGTCCCCTCTATCCTGGTTGTGGTGGGGGCTCCCCTGACACCCAGGTGAGAGAGATGTCTCCCCTCCTGGAGTGGGAGAGTGCCCTCCACCCTGGGTGTATTGTGGGCTCCCCTCGAAACCCATGTGAGAGGAAGTCCCCCCTTTTAGAGGGGGAGTCCCTTCCATACTGGGTGTGTTGGGGGCAACCTCCAACAACCAGCTGACAGGGGTTTTCTCCCTCATGGAGAGGGGCGTCCCCTCCACCTAGTGTTCAGTGTGGGTTCCCCCCAACTCCCAGGTGGGAGGGGTCCTCTTTTGTGAAATTGGGAGTCTCCTCTACCCTGAGTGTGATGGGATAGGAGCTCCCTCTGACACCCTGGTTATAGAGGTCTCCCCCTTGGAGTGGGGAGTTCTTTCTATTCTAGGTGCGGTTGGGGCTCCCCATGACACCCAGGATAGTGGGGTCTTTCTCCTGAAGGGGGGAGTCTCCTCTACCATGAGTGTGATGGTATAGGAGCTTCCTGGAAACCCAGGTTAAAGGGGTCTCCCCTCCGTGTGGGGATAGTCCTCTGTACCCTGAGAGAAGAGGGGACTCCCCCCAACACCCAATTAGAGGGGGTCTCAGCTCCTGGATGGGGGAGTCTCCTCTAACCTGTGTGCAGTGGGGGCTCCCCCTGACACCCAGGATAGAGTGGGGTCTCCCTTCCTGGAGTAGGGAGTCCCTCTACCCTGGGTGCGATGATATATGAGCTCCACGTGACACCTAGGTTAGAGGGGTCTCCTCCCTGGAGGCGGGAGACCACTCTAACCTCGTTGTGGTGGAGGCTCCCCACAAAATCCAGGGTAGTGGGGTCTCCTCTTCTGGAGGCAGGAGTTTTCTCTACCACGAGTGGGATTCTATATGAGCTTCCTCTGACACCCAGGTTAGAGGGGTCTCCTGTCTTGGATAGGAGATTACCCCTTCTTGGGTGCGGTGGGGGCTCCCCTAGACACTCAGGTTAGAGTGGGGTCTCCCTTCTGGAGTGGGGTGTCCCCTATACTGTGGGTGCAGTAGGAGATCCCCCTGACATCCAGGTGAGAGTATGTTTCTGCTTCAGGAGCGGGGAGTCCCCTCTACCGTGTGTGGGGTGGGAGCTCTACCTGACACCCAAGTGAGAAGAGGGTTTCCCCTCCTGGAGAGGGAAGTCCCCGCTACCCTGGGTGTTGTGGGAATTCCCCGGACACCCAGGTGAGAGGGAGGTCTCCTCTCCTGGAGGGGAAAGTCACCTCTACCCTGGGTGCAGTGGGGGCTTTCCTCGAGACCCAGGTTAGAAGAGGGTCTCCCCCCTGGACGGGGGAATTCCCTTCACCCTGAGTGTGGTAAGGGCTTTTATGGAGACACAAGTGAGAGGTGTCTTGCCCCTAGAGTGGGGAGTCCTCTCCACCCTGGGTGCGGTGGGGGCTCCCCCTGAGACCCAGGTTAGAATGTTCTCTCCCCTGAATGGAGAAGTCCCCTCATCATGGGTACGGTGGGGGCTCCAGCTGAGACCCAAATTAGAGGGGTCTCCTCCCTTTACCCTGGGTGTGGTGGGACTCCCCATGAGACCCAGGTTAGAGGGGTCTCCTCCCTGAACGGGGGAGTCCCATCTACACCGGGTTTCTATGGTAGTTCCCCCAGAGACCCAGGTTAGAGGAGTCTCCTCCCTATATGGGGGTGTCCCCTCCACCCTGAGTGTGGTGGGGTCTCCCACTCAGACTCAGATAAGAGGGGTTTCCCCACTTGAGGGTGGAGCCCCCTCCACCCTGGGTACAGGGTACAGTGGGGGCTTGCCCCGAAACCCAGGTGAGAGGTGTTACCCCCATCCTGGAAAGGGGGCATCTTCTCCACCCTGGTTATGGTAAGACTCCCAGCCAACCCAGGTGACAGGAGTTCTCCCATCTTGGAGTGGGGTAGTCTCCTACCCTCTTGATGTGGAAAGGGGACCCCTGACACCCAGATGAGAATGGGGTCTCAAAAAAGGACAGAGTGCCTGGGATCCCAATTGCCAACTGTGGGACCCCAGAGATCCAGGCCGAATGATTCTACCCTGGGTCCAGTGGGGCTCCCATCAACACACAGCTTAGAGCAGGTTTCCCCTCTCTGAGTGGGAAGTCCCCTCTACCTTTGGTGCAGTGGGGCTCCCCCCAACACCCAGATTAGAAGAGAAACTCACCCCTGGAGGTGGGTGTACCCTCCACCCTGGATGCTGTGGGGGGTCCCACTAAGACCCAGATTAGATTGTTCTTCTTTTTGGAGGGGGAAATCCCCTCCACTATGGGTGTGTTGGAGGCTCCCCCAAGACCCAGGTTAGAGGGATTTCCCCCCTGGAGGGGGAGTACCCTCCACCCTGGGTGCAGTGAGGGCTGCCTTCAAGACCCAGGTGAAAGGGAGTCCTCCTCTCCCAGTGGGGAGAGTCCCCTCCACCCTGGAGGTCGGCGTACCCTCCACCCTGGGTGTGGTAGGGGCTCCCTCCCAGACCCAGGTGAGAGGGGTCTCTCTCCTGGAGGGCCAAGTCCCCTCCACCCTGAGTGTGGTGGGGGCTCTCCCAGAGACCCAGGTTAGAGGGGTCTCCTACCTAGAGAGGGGAGTCCCCTCCACCCTAGTGTGGCAGGGACTCCCACCAAGACCCAGGTTAGAGGGGTCTCCACCCTGGGTGCCTGGGGCTCCCTCCCAGACCCAGGTTAGAAGAGTCTCTCTCCTGGAGGCCCCTCCACACTGGGTGTGGTGGGGGCTCCCCACAACACCAAGGTTGAAGGGGTCTCCCCCCTGGAGGGTAGAGTCCCCCCACCCTGGGTGAAGTGGGTCTCCCCCCCCCACACCATGGTTGCAGTGGTCTCCCATCTGGAGGGCGGAGTCTGCTCAACACTGGGTGCAGTGGTGGCTCCCCCTGACACCCAAGTGAGAAGGGAGTCTCTCCTCCTGGAGGTGGTCATTCCCCCTACCCTGAGTACTGTGGGGGCTCCCCCTGACACCCAGGTGAGAGGAGGGTCTTTCCTGCTGGATGAGGAGTCCCCTCTACCCTGGGTGCAGTTTTGGCTCCTCCAGTCATCCAGGTGAGAGGGGCCTCACCCCTCCTGGAGACTCCTGGAGGAGTCTGGAGGGGGAGTCCCCACTACCCTGGGTGTGGCGGGGGCTCCCAAAGATACCCAGTTTACAGGGGTCTCCCCCTGGGAGGAGGGAGTCCCCTCCAACTTGTGCAGTGGGGGCTTCCCCCCACACCTAGGTTAAAGTGCTCTCCACCCTGGAGGGGAGAGTCCCCTCTACCTAAGGTGTGATGGGGGCACCCCCTGTCATCTTGGTTAGAGAGGTCTCTCTCCTGGAGGGGGGAGTCCCCCGACCCTGGACTATGGTATTCAAGCTCCCCCTGACACCCAGATGAGAGAGGTTTCCTCCCTGGAGGGGGGAATCCATTCAACCCTGTGTGCGGTGGGAGCTCTCCCCGACATCCAGGTGAGAGAGATCTCTCCCCTGGAGGCATGAGTTCCCTCAACCCTGAGTGTGGTGGGAGGTCTCCCCAACATCCAGGTGAGAGGGGTATCTCCCCTGGAGGGGAGAGTCCCCTTGACCCTGAGTGTGGTGGGAGCTCCCCCCAACAACTAGGTGAAAGGGGTCTCCCCCCTGGAGGGGTGAGTCCCCTCGAAACTCAATGCAGTGGAAGTTCCCCCCGCCACCAAGTTAAGGGGTGTCCCCCTCAGAAGAGGTGAGTCCCTTGACCCTGGGTGCAGTGGGAGCTCCCCCCGACACCCAGGTGAGAGGGTATCCTCCCTGGAGTTGCGAGTCCCCTTGACCCTGGGTGCGGTAGGAGCTTTCCCCAACACCCAGGTGAAAGAGGTCTCCCCCCTGGAGTTTTGAGTCGCCTCAACCCTGAGTGCCGGTGGGAGCTGTCCCTGACACCCAGATTCTAGGGGTGTCTGTCCTGGAGGGGTGAATCACCTCTACTTTGGGTGCGACGGTATACAAGCTCCTATCAACACTCAGGTAGAGGGGTCTCTGCCCTGGAGGGGGGATTCAACTCAATCCTGGGTGCAGTGGAAGCTCCCCACACCCAGATTCGAGGGGTCTCCACCCAAGAGGGGTGAGTCCCCTCAAACCTGGGTGCCATGGTACATGAACTCCCCCGGACACTCAGGGTAGAGGGTTTTCCCCCTGTAGAGTTGAGTTCCCTTGACCCTGGATGCAATGATACACAAGTTCCCCACAACATCCAGGTTAGAGGGTTCTCCCCCATTGAAGGGGGGGTCACCTCCACCCTGGTTGTGGTGGGGGCAACCACGACACCAAGTTTTTTTTTCCTTATTTTTTATTTTTAATTTTTTAGTCATACATGACAGCAGAATGTATTTTGACATATGATACATATATGGATTGTACATAAATCAATCATATTGTCTATTCTATTCTGCTGCCCTTCCTATCCTCCCTACTCCTCCCCTCCTCTCCCATCTTTTCTCTCTATCCAATATAATGTGACACACTTTTTTTCTTTTTCTAATTACCACATCATACATGTATTCTATATAACAATGAGGTTCTCCTTTCTCCTTCTGTGCAACTCCCCTTCTCCCTCTTTTTCCCTCCCATCTCTCTTTCCTATTTAGTGGTAGTCTTCTTATGCTCTTCCTCCCTATCCCATTTTGAGACACCCCCCTTATATCAGAGAAGACATTCGGCATTTGTTTTTTAGGAATTGGCTAACTTCACTTAGCATAATCTGCTCTAATGCCATCCATTTGCCTGCAAATGCCATGATCGTGTTATTTTTTAGTGCCGAGTAATATTCCATTGCGTATAAATGTCACTTTTAAAAATCCATTCATCTATTGAAGGACATCTGGGTTGGTTCCACATTCTAGCTATTGTGAATTGTGCTGCTATAAACATTGATGTGGCTGTGTCCCTGTAGTATGCTCTTTTTAGGTCTTTTGGGTATAGGCCAAGAAGGGGAATAGCTGGGTCAAATGGTGGTTCCATTTCTAGCTTTTCAAGGAATCTCCATACTGCTTTCCATATTGGCTGCACCAATTTGCAGTCCCACCAGCAATGTATGAGTGTACCTTTTTCCCCACATCCTCACCAGCACTTGTTGTTGTTTAACTTCATAATGGCTGCCATTCTTATTGGAGTGAGATGGTATCTTATAGTAGTTTTAATTTTCATTTCTCTGATTGCTAGAGATAGTGAGTATTTTTTCATGTATTTGTTGATTGATTGTATATCCTCTTCTGAGAATTTTCTGTTCAAGTTCTTAGCCCATTTGTTGATTGGGTTATTTGCTTTTTTTGTTGTTTAACTTTTTGTGTTCTTTGTATACTCTAGAGATTAGAGCTCTATCTGATGTTTGAGGGGTAAAAATTTGTTCCCAGGATGTAGGCTCCCTATTCACCTCACATATTATTTCTCTTGCTGAGAAAAAACTTTTTAGTTTGAATTTGTCCCATTTGTTGATTGGTTTTAATTCTTGTGCTATAGGTGTCTTATTAAGAAATTTAGGGCCTGCCCCCATGTGATGAAGATTCAGGCCAAATTTATCTTCTATTAGATGCAGAGTCTCTGGTCTGATTCCTAGCTCCTTGATCCATTTTGAGTTGACTTTTGTGCATGGTGAGAGAAAGGAATTCTATTTCATTTTGTTGCATATAGATTTCCAGTTCTCCGAGCACTATTTGTTGAAGATGCTATCCTTTCTCCATTGAATGGTTTTACACCTTAGTTGTAATTTTGTGGATTTGTCTCTGTGTCCTCTATTTTTTACCATTGGTCTACCAGCCTGTTTTGGTGCCAGTACCATGCTGTTTTTGTTACTATTGCTCTATAGTATAGTTTAAAATCTGGAATTGCAATACCACCAGTTTCACTCTTCCTGCATAGATTACTTTATCTATTCTGGGTCTCTTGTTTTTCCAGATGAATTTCATGATTGCTTTTTCTATTTCTGCAAGTAATGTCATTGGGATTTTGATGGCAATTGCATTGAATCTGTAAAGTGCTTTTGGTAATATGGCCATCTTAATAATATTAATTCTACCAATCCATGAGCAAGTTAAATCCTTCCATCTTCTAAGATCTTCTATTTTTTTTCTTCATGGTTCTGTAGTTTTCATTGTATAGCCTTTCACCTCTTTTGTTAAGTTGATTCCCAGATATTTTATTTTTTTTTGAGGATATTGTGAATGGAGTAGTTGTCCTCATTTCCATTTCAGAGAATTTGTCACTGATATATAGGAATGCCTTTGATTTATTGGTATTGATTTTATATCCTGCCACTTTGCTAAATTCATTTATTAGTTCTAGAAGTTTCTTGGTTGAATTTTTTGGGTCTGCTAGGTATAGGATCATGTCATCTGCAAATAGTGCTAATTTAAGTTCTTCTTTTTCTATATTTATGCCTTTAATTTCTTTCATCTGTCTAATCGCTCTGGCTAGTGTTTCAAGAACTATGTAGAATAGAAGTGGCGACACCAAGGTTTGAAGGGGGTTTCCCTCCTGGAGTGGGGAGTCCCTTCTACCCAGGGTGTGGTGGAGGCTTCCCCCAACACCCAGGTGAGAATAGGGTCTCCCTTCTTAGTGGGGGGAGTCCTCTCTACACTGGGTGCAGTCAGGCACCCCATGACACCCAGATTAGAGGGAGATCTTTTCTCCTGGAGGGGGGAGTCCCCTCTACTCTTGGTTTGGTGTAGGCTTACCCCAATACCAAGGTTAGAGGGGGTTTCCATTCCTAGAGTAGGGAGTCCCCTCTTTCCTGGATGCCATGGGGCTTCCCCCTACACCCAGGAGAGAGGCCCCTCTAACCTGGGTCTCCAGGGAGCACCCAAGGCACGAAGGGTGGAGGGGACTCCCCTATTCATGGGGGAGACCTCTCTAACTGGATATGGGGGGAGCCCCATCTCACTCAGGGTGCAGTGGGGGCTCCACCTGACACCCAATTAGAGGGGTCTTCCTTCAAGAGGGGGGACTCCACTCCACCCTGTGTGCGGTGGGGGCTCCACCAGACACCCAGTTTATAGGGGTCTTATCCTGGGAGGAGAGTGTCCTCTCCACCCTGGTTGCAGTGGGAGCTCACCCCGACACCCAGGTTAGAGGGGTCTCCTTCCTGGAGGAGAGAGATCCCTTCACCCTAGTTTTGGTGGGGGCTCCCCCTGACAACCAGGTGAGAGGGGTCTTCCCCCTGGAAGGGGGAGTCCTTTTGACCCTGGGTGTGTTGGGAGCTCCCCCTATCACCCCAATTCGAGGGGTGATTCCCCTCGAACCTGTGTGCTATGGTACACAATTGTCCCTCAACACCCAGTTTAGAGGTGTGTCCCCATTGGAGGAGGGAGTGCCCTCGACCCTGGGTGCCAAAGGAGCTCCCCTGACTCCCAGGTTCATGGGGTTTCCTCCCTGTAGGTTCGAGTCCTCAGACACTGAGTGTAATGGTATATGAGCTCCCCCTGACACCCAGGTTAGAGGATTCTCCCCCTATAATGGGCAATGCACTCCACTGGGTGCAGTGGGGGCACCCCAACACCTAGGTTTGAGGGGGCTCTCCCTTCCTGGAGATGGGAGTCCCTTCTACCTTAGGTTAGTTTAGCCCGCGGCCAGCACAGACTTCATAAATGAAAGTTCAGTACATGATAAATCTCTAGGGAGATTTGAATTAAAGAGACAGACTCTAATTATCTTTAAACCAGCTCCAGAATGGCTTCTCCTACCTCCAGCCTCAAGCTACCTAGTAGGGTAGTGAGGTTTACTGAAGAGGCGAGAGAGAGAGAGAGAGAGAGAGAGAGAGAGAGAGAGAGAGAGAGAGAGAGAGAGAGAAAGAAAGAGATATGAAGATTAAGGGGGGCAGTGTCCAAAGGTCAGGGGAAACGATTGGGTCTTTGGGGCAGTGGCCAGATACACCTCCACATGAACAAGCCCTAGGACCTGAGAAGGGTGGGGAAAGCTCTTGATACAAGATGTGTCTAAGTGCCTCTCACCCAGCCAGGGAGGTAACTCAAATCACATGCGAGGATGGCGTTCCATATATACCCCCTTTATTCTTTTAAAAAGCAGATGATGATCTACTTTCTTGAGTCTCTGCACTCTCGCTCTGAAGACTCGCCATCCTATAATTATAACACACACAAAAAGAATTAACAGCAAAGAGAACAATGCAATAATGTACCAGGCTGAGTGTTTAAGAATGTTTCCTTTAATATTTGATAAGCTAAAGAAGAAGGATCTGAAAAATCAGCTCTATTATTTTGAATATCTTGGATATGATGATGGAGTTCCAAAAGATCCAAGCTATTATTATTATTATTTTGACAAATACCAACAAATGGTTTTAAACCTTCTCCCAATCCCAGAGAGAAGCATTGTACTTGTCAGCTGTAACACACTCATATTTATAACTTATGTGGCATTTAAGCCTTTCTTTAAACTTCAAAGCCAAAAGTTTATTACTTACATTTATAACAATAGCCTCTAAGGTATTTAACTTAGTATCAATCTTTTTATCAATATTTACTTGATTGTTCGGAGCCCTGGAAGTATTTTGACCTAAATTTTTAAGAAATTTTGCATGTTAAATATTTTGAGATAAAGTCACCAAAGCTATGACTGTGGATTCAATGAAAGAAACCAAGGCTATAACTACCACAATTATAATTCCAATGGCATGTTTAGGTCTTATTAACAGGGTATGTATTTGTTGTAAAACTTGAAAACCAGCATCAGGGTACCATGTCTCTGAAATATTGGCTGGCAATAAAACAAAAGAGGGATGATGAAGTATAAGCACTCCTTTTCCTCTATTATATCTAGTAATACAATTGGCTAGGTTACATTTGTCACATGTTAAAACATATCGGTCATCTATCCATTTAACTTTTACATTTCCAGTGATTAAAACATAAGGAGATTGGACACAGGCTCGTAAGCCATAGCAAGAACCTTCCTTACAGCTTGTGCCAACAAATTTCGGTAAAAGCTTGTCTGTAAAATTTAAAAACTCTGAGGCAGCAATTAAGTGCCAAACATCCTTTTGAATATCACCTTCACTGTAGGTCAAAATATTGCTAACAAATCCTGAAGGTGTCATAGCAGAACTTTTTTGTATTGTCTTTTATCAATTTTTTGAGACCAGTCTAAAATATACCCACTATCTTTAGACACCTTATATTGCACTGGAAAGGTATTTACATTTACACAATCTATCCATCTAGGAAAGGTGCCAATTTCCATTGTAGAAATATTAGGACAATGAGGTATTCGTGGAGGTTTTGTAGAAATGACTGGTTTGTTATAGGAAAGTCCCATTTTGATCACTGATCTAGTGTAAGGTTTTAAGTCTCCATAAATAGTATGATTAATTAGTTTTGGTCTCCCAATCACTATGTTTTCCTCAAATGATACTCTGAGGTAGCCAGCATGTTTATCGTGGGACCAACACAAAGGTAATTGGGCACTGTAGTCAGAATAATTAAATCTAGTCACATGATTGGGAGTAATATGAGTGTCTGTAAATCCTCCCATCATGAATGAGTCATTAGTAAACACTGGAATAGATTCTCCAGTCCACACAGCTGGATGTACCAGGGGTGGATCTGGGAAATATTTCCAGTGTTCACTAGACTCCCTTTTACCTGACAGCCCAGCAGGGCAATCACTGTAGCTACCATCATCAATGGGATCTTATTTCTCCCTAGGAGTTGAATCATTCGTGAAGTGTGTGTTGTCAGCTTTTTCACAACTTCCCATGGGATCAGCTTTTCAGCTGAGTCTTGCTGGGTAATCTTCATTCTTCTTTGATATCTCTTCCTTTTTGAGGGAAGGCTTCTCCAGGTCGATTTTCAGTTGCATGAATCTTGGCTCTTTCTCCTCCATGTCTGATTACACATTCAGGCACCCAGATAGGATGGAAAGCACCTTCTGGAAAAATACAAGCATGACCTTTTCCCTACATAATCACTGGATCTGGGCCTTTCCATTGACCAGTCTGTATGTCTTTCCACAAAACTCGGCCTAAAGGGCCTGTTGCTGTGGAAGACACATGTCTCTCAGCTGCAGTGTGACCTTCTGTGTCACAATTTTTAAAATTTAAAACAAGCAAGGCATGATTGAGGTTATTTTGGGGAGTCATAAACCTATCCTCCCTTTTAATTTTTGTAATTGTAGTCTAATAGATAAATGAGCTCATTTTACAATGGCTTGACCATGGGGATTTTAAGGAATTCCTGTTTTATGGACAATTCGAAACTCTAGACAAAATTGTTGAAAAGAAGAACTTACATCAGCTGGTTCATTATCTTTTTTAATCTGTAAAGTGCATCCTAACACAGCAAAGGCTGTTAGGCAATGAGAAATTACATGTTGAGTATTTTCCTTTGTTCGTGCTATGACAAAAAAAATAAGTCTGGAATGTGTCTCAACTATTATGTGTACATAACATTGCTTACCAAATTGAGGACTATGAGTTACATTCATTTTTCATAATTGATTTGGTCTTAATACATGGGGATTTACCCCTGATAGCAGAGATGGAGTATGTGTAACACACTTGGGGTAGTGACTTATAATTTGATGAGCTTGTTCTCTGGTAATATTAATTTTTTTACATAAACTAGAAGCACTGTGATGGTGGAAAGAACGTGAAGCTTGTGCACAATAAAATGGAAATATTTGTTGACAAATAGCTACCAATTTATCAATTTTATCATTACCTGAAGTTAAAGGTTCTGGAAGATTAGTATGAGTTCATATGTGTCCTATGAAACATTGGTATTTTCGCATTTGCACCACCTTTTGTAGATTATGAAATAATTTAAATTGCTCTTGTGATGAGGTATATCCAATAACTGAAGTTTCAATATTTTTGGTAACTCCAACTGCATTTAAGCTGTCAGCATAAATATTAATAGGCTCATTTGTAAAGTAATTTAAGGCAAAAATGAGAGCTTGTAGCTCTGCTCTTTAGGCAAAAGTGTATGAGGTTTATATTACCTCTGTGTAAACATGGCTATAAAACCCTGCTTTACCTGAGCCTGAGCCATTGGTGAACACTTTTAGGGCTCCACCTTTGGGCTGGGCATGTACAATCTTTGGAAAAATAAGCAGTGTTATTGATGCAAATTGAATAAGTTTATCACGAGCATAATGGCTTTCTATCTGACCAGGAAAATCAGCAAAAGCTATTTGCCATAAGCTTGAGGCTTGAACAAGCCAATTATTTTGTTGAACAGAAAATGGAATAATTATAATATCAGGTTCAGAACCAACTAGTTGTAAAACTCTCGTTCTACTTTTTATTACTAATTGAGCAATAGAGTCATGAAAAGGAGAGTGGGCTAAATGAATCCAGTCAATAACTCCCAATCTTTGCCATATAGATCCTGTGGGTGCATGAGCAGTTGGAAATGTTAATAAATATACCAGCCATTGAGAATTAATTCTAGTAATTTGTGCATTTTTAATTGCAATTTTAACCTCTTTTTAAAGCTGTTCTAGCCTCTATTGTCAGTCAACGAAGAGAAGTTGGAGAAGGATCTCCTTGTAATATCTGGAATAAAGGACTTAAATCAGAAGTAGTTAGTTTTAAGGATGGCCTCAGTCAATTGATATATCCTAATATATTTTGAAAATAATTAAGGGTATGTAACTCCTTAACTTTTATCTGTAGATTTTGAGGGCAGATTGTACATCCTTGAATTATCTGACCCAAATATTGAAAGGGAGGCATCTTTTGTATCTTTTGAGGAGCAATGTACAAACCCATTGCTGTAAGTGAATCCTCTAACTGAGTAAAAGTTTCTGAAAGTACTTCTGGATTAGCATAAGCCAATAATACATCATCCATGAAATGAATAATATATGCATCAGGAAAGTTACTTTTATATGAGTTATCACTTGACCCACACATTTTTGACATAAATTGGACTGTTACGCATTCTTTGAGGCAAAACTTTACAACAATATGTCTTAACTGGTTCTTTAAAATTAATTGCTGGGACATTGAAAGCAAAATTTTCACAATCCTCAGGATGCAACTTTATTGAGAAAAAACAATCTTTTAGATCTATCACCATTACACTATAATTTAAAGGAATGGCTGTAGGAGAAGGAAGTCCAGGCTGTAATGATCCCATTGGCTGAATTGCATGGGTTATTGCCCTTAAATCTTGTAGTAACCTCCAATTGCCTGACTTTTTCTTAATATAAAAAATGAAAATATTCCAAGGACTAAGTGTTGATTCTATATGACCAGCCTGAAGCTGTTCCTCAACCAACATATAAATTATCTTAAGTTTTTCCCCAGAGATGGGCCAATGAGAAACCCATATAGGCTCTTCAATGAGCCTGTTGATTTTTTCTGCTGTCTTTTGGACTGGGGAGACACTCAGTGCCCCTAGTAAAAATTTTGGTATGGAGCATTTACTAAACTCTGTCGAGGAGTCTGGTATGTAAGCAGATACTCATCCTGATAATCTCTTTCATTATCTCCAGGAACAAACCTTTGATTAATTTCCTCAAATGATCTCATAGAATTTGGAGTTATTAATAATAATCCTATTTTGCTTAAATATATCTCTTCCACATAGATTTACTGGTAAAAATTTTAACACATAAGATTTAAAAAACTCCACTATTTCCATCTTGGTCTTCCAAGCATAGATATTGGGTGCTCTGAACAGGCTGTGAGACTTGTCGTATTCTTTCTAAATTAACTGATGCTATATGCAATTGCCAAATTTCAGGCCAGAAATGACTGGACAGAACTGACTTGACCGCTCCCATGTCCACCACACCTTTGAACTTTTTATGATTAATGTTAAGTTCCAGTAGGGGGCGCTCCTGCTGCATTAATTGATACCAGTACACTTTGTCCAGTGGTTTGGAAGCTAAATTTTTTTTTCTGGGCATTCATCAGAATTGCAGGGTAAAAGAATTAAATGAGCTATTGAATTTTTAGGAGAAAGCTGGATGCCATAATTTGATTTTACAGTAACATTTAATTTTCCCTTAAACCAAGAATCCACCACACCAGGTATCCCCTCAATGGCCTCTTTTAAATTCTTACATCCCCAAATTAACCCTATATTTTTTCTAGGGAATGGCCCGAAAACCCCAGTAGGGATTTACTGTGGTCCTTTTTCAGGAAACAATTCAACTACCATTGATGGTTGCAAAGAAGCCACTTAGGTGGATCATGCTGGTAATAGTGGCTGCTCCCCATGGTTGGTCATGATGGCATTAGGCTGTGCTACCTCTCTTCCAGTTCCCCTGTATTTTTGGCCCAGGGAGGGGCCTACCAGAAGTTTTTTGACTCCCTTTTAGGCAGAAGTGAAGGCCAAAATGCAGGTGTATCGACGCCATCTTTGTTGCTTCTTTCCCCTGCCATGTCTCTAACTCTGTAATATTGATTACTTGAAACAGGGGGAGCTCTGGGTTTATAATGGCAGACATTACAATTTCACACAAAGTGGCCATTTCTTTCACAATTGAAGCATCACCCATGGGATTGGTGAACGGATTCTTGTGGTTGGAATGTTTGTTTCAAAGCTGCAGCAAGAGTAAAAGTTTGTAAATGAGATGGGTCAATATCAGAACACAAGCGAATGAATTCTGAAACTGTTTCTTTTTTTTCCTATGGGGTCTGAGAACATCTTGACAAAATTTATTTGCATTTTCAAATGCTAGTTGTTTAACAATAAATTTACAAACACCTGGGCCTCCAACTGATCAGTTCGTGGTAAAGCCACACAACAAAGTCAGAATAGAGTTTTTTGGCTCCCTGCTTACCTTTAGTCAGAACTAAGCTATATTGGTCCCTGGAGACAATTTGGTGCCAGGTGCATTTAGCGCATGTGATAATCTGATAACACACTGCAAATTCATAATTTATCTGCCTTTCCAAATCAATAAATTTGCCTGTTCCTAAAAACATGTCCATGGGTGTTTGTATGTCTTACCTTCGATTTCTTTCTGCCTGTTCCAAGCAAAAATCAGTCCAGATGTTTGCCAAAGCAAAAAATCCCCACCACTCAAGCAGAATCTAGGAATGGACACCCAATGTCTTGGTGGGTTGGCTGATTGCAAATTGTTTCAAGTAAGCTCTGTACAAAAGGTGAATTATGACCATAAACATCACAAGCATTTGTTAACTCTTTAATAGTTTTAAATGGAATTACCACATGGACACGAACATGCTGGTCTTGATCATTAACCTGTTTAAAAATTGGAAAAGATGAAACCTACTAATGTCTTCCCTGGCTTCCTGTGCCTTTCTAAATCCCTGCTGTTATGGTGTAAGAAAGATCATTGCCAGTTCAGAATATCTGTTAAAATTTGTCTTTCTAACAGAAAGTGACTGAATTTGAATGGCCAGAGCAGGTCCCATTAGGCATAATCTGGTTAAATTCCCTGGCAATTCCTGGACTTCATTATCTGACTATTCTCCCTCAGACCTCTCCGTGAGCCCTCCCCCATCGCCATCTTGATTCTGAACTCCAAAGCCTCAAGGAGGAGGAGGACTTTCTGCCTCTCTGTGAATTTCCTATTGATTTTCCTCTCCCTGAGAGAGATTATCTATCCCTCTGGAGGATTATTCACTATGGTTCTTCTCTGGACTATTCCGGTCTGGTTCAGGTAAAGCTAAGTTTTTTGCCTTGGGCTTTGCACCAAGGTTTTTCACCTGAATGGAATTTTATTTTGTTTTCACCCTCGGTAAAGAAAGAGAGATTCCTTTAGCCTCAGGCAATTTTTCCATTAGTATATACTTAATGGCTCTCTAAATACCTTTCAATAGGTCTTCAGGGTCCAAGGACTTTGGCCCACATAATCCAAAAGATAAATCTCTAATGCATTCAAAACAGTTTGAATATTTTCAGTACTGCAAGGTAATTCATTAGAAAGACAAACTTTATATAATTTCCTTCCTAATTTGTCCCAAGTATGTAAATCTGGTGAGTGTTTGTGCCACAAATAACTCACACACAAGTCAGCATGAACAAAGAAGAACAAGCAAAAGAAGCTGAAGAAGCAGAAGAAGCTCCCTTTATTGTATTTAGCAGTCTTTTTAAAGTATTGTGAACAAAGAAGGCAGCCTTCCAACAGAAATAAATCAGGTCTTTCAGCTAGCTAAGCATATTAAACAGAAGTCTTACTAATCAGAAGTGACCCACTTCTCATGGCTTAATCTACTCTTGGGCTGGAGCATTCTGAGCACTGCTGCTCTTTGTTAAGAACAGATAAAAATTTTCTCAGAGCCCTTCTAGCCCACTTGGCAGAACATCCCATTTGCAGGCAAACTGTACCAAGGACAGCAAGCATTTCATTTGCAAGCATGCTTGTGGTCATATTATCTAAACCTTGGAGGAACATCCCATTTGCAGGCAAACTCCATCAAGGACAGCAAACATCTTGTTTTCAAGCATGTTCACCTTCACCTTATCTAAACCTTGGCAGAACATCCCAACATCCCGTTTGCAGGCAAGCTCCATCAAGGATTCAAGCACTTCATTTTCAAGCATGCTACAATCACATCTGATTCTCTACATCTCCCTCCTTTTGTTTTAGTAAATGAGCCAAAGCAGAAGTGATTAGAGAGGTTTCATATTTCAGCTGCCTTCACTTTTTCCAGCGTTGGAAGACTATATATAAAACAAAACACAAAACAAAAATTATTACAGTGTTACCAAAAGAAGTTGACAACAAGGTAGAGAAATGACTTAAAGGATTCAAATTAGCAATACTTGGAGACAATTCGTATGAGATGTCAGATTCTGTTAGTTCAGGTAAAGTCTTACTAATGGTGTCCGTAATAGTTTTTTTTCCAAATTCATAATTTCTAAAGTTAAAATTTTATGTCCATTTAACCATATTTTAACATTTTCCCAGGAATCGCTGGTATTATATGGCACAAGAGTCACAAAAATATGAGAAGAATTCCAGTCACACTTCAGAACACTTCTGGTAGCCAAGATAGTCACTTAATAACCAAGCCAGGAAACAGTGTGTTGTAAATTTATAACATCTGTAGCCAATTGAGAGTCTAAGTCCTTTTGTTGTTGCCATAATAAATGAGCATCTTGATGCTATGTTCTCACAAAATCCACAGTTTGAATGCCTTGATTTAAAGCAACACCAGCTATTACAGCAGTGGCAGTTTCAGAAGCAACTTCGAGGATTGAAGCTATAACTATTCCTTTCAATTGTCAAGAGCAATGTAATAAAACTTGAACAGCATTGTACAAATGAGTAACAGACAAAGAATCAGACCAAGGATGAGTCAAATTAACAGGTACCTGCAATTCCATGTGAGCTTTAACAATAACTAAAGAATAATTATTAAATTCTATTAATTCCCAATTAGTTCTATTTACATATTGAGTAAGATAACAGTCTACACATGGTATTGTTCCAAGTTTCATTCCATTCCCAGTTTCCAATCATTAGAGAATAAGGGAATTTAACACATGCAGAAGCAAAATAAGTCATATTATTATGTAGAGGTACCTCAAAAGGAGAGGAATTGGATACATTTAACGTGAAATTTCCAGTCCAAACAGTGAGTCCCAGATACTGCCCATAATTTCCATATATCCCCTTGAATATTGGAAAATTTATGTGCTGTAACATTGGAGGGACCAAAGCATAATATTGCATTTTAATTGTCTCATTACCATAAGCATTTTTCATCCCATTATGTCCATGCCATTTTAAAGTACGATTTGACCAACTTTCTATAAATTCAGAATTATCAGGACTCCAATCTACTATTGTGATATTTTGATATTTAACTACCATTTTAGGGTGATAATTATGACATTTTTCCCACTCTAAATGAGTTAATAAGGCTTCAAAATATTTAGCTGAACATAAAGGAAGATGAGTTCTGACAAAACATTCTTCAGATGTTAGTGATGATTGATTAACATACATATTAGAGGTATTAAACCTGTGGGAAGATATCATGACAGTAAAAACAGCAGTAAAATAACTTCAATAATTAACTCCCCAAGTATTACAAGAATGATAATCATTATGTGCTATAACAGGTAAACATAAAGAATGAGCCCCTATATACAAGGGAACTCCTTCAACAGCTACAGTTTTATTAGAAATATTATACAAATTTTTATGGAATGGTATATCTTCAATTCCCCCACTTACAGGAGGGGGAAGAAATTACTATAATTAGTACACACACGAACTTCAGGTTCTCCCCAGGAAACACTACGCACCAAAGGAGGATTAGGAACATACGCCCAATAAGCAAAAGAATGAGCAGAAACTGTACTTACGTGGCAATTAATAACTGCAAGCATAGCTAATAAAAGATTAACAGGATTTAAAGACTTATTTGCCTTTTGAAGGTTTTTTCAGCTTCTTGAGTCAACCTTTTCATCTGTCCCCATGTTGGGGGTCCACTGTTCTCATTGCCATCGTAGGGGTTCTCTACATTTCCAGCTCCTGAAATTGTCTGACAAACGGGTCACTTATTATGCAATTTGATAAGTCTTGAAGATACCCCAAAAGGTGTTTTACCTGTAGAAATAAGAGCAAACCCCCTTCCCATGTGATGCAACAACCAAGAAATCCATTCTTTATTTTCATCCCTGTACCATATAGGTATTTTTGGCTTTTGAAATAATGGCTATGATTTAAATGTAGAGAAATGTTGCTGGGCTGCAGGAACCTCAGAAGCTGACCAGACATTTAAAAAGTTTAAAGTTAGTAAAGTTTTATGAAGTATATTTTGAGTAAGCCATAGCCATCTCCCCCTTTTTTATTTTATGTATATATTTTTTAACGCATGATTTGCTCTTTTTATAATAGCTTGACACTGACTATTATAAGGTATGCCAAATGTATGTGTAATGTCATGTTTTTGTAAAAATGAATGTAATTTTTGTGAGGTATATGCAGGTGCATTGTCAGTTTTAAGTTCTCTAGACATTCCCATGACAGCAAAGCAAGATAATAAATGAGAAATGACTGCATCAGATTTTTCTGAAGATAATGCTGTGGCCCATTGAAAATGAGTATGAGTATCAATAGTATGATGTACATATCTTAGTTGTCCAAATGACTGAATTATAACAACATCCATTTGCCAAAGGGCATTAGGATGGAGTCTCCTTGGATTAACACCAGTAGGACAGTAAGAAGTATTAAAAGGAGCACATGATCAACAGTTAGCTACAATTTAACATGCTTGTTTTGGGGTTATTATGTATTTACTGTAAAGTCCTTTAGTGTTTGTATGATGTAAAGCATGTTCTTGATGTGCCTTTTGTAGACAAATAGAAAAGTCCTTTTGTGTTTTACAATATTAACCTTTAAATAGATTAGATTCTCATTAACTTAAAAATACATTTAAATTGTACCTAAGTGTAAAAAGTAACATAAAACTTTACATATCTTATTGATAACAGGTCTAGTTATAGAACATCAAATGATAGAAATAAATCTACAATATGTGTTTTCTTTTAAGCCTAAAATTACCATACAACTTTAGAACAATAGCTTGATATAATGCTCTTTTAAAGCTTCTACCTTACCACTTGAATACCTGGAAAATATGAACACATTAATAGCACCATAATTATAATGATGTTTTTATATTAACCAAGTTTAGCTTTTAAAGAGATAACATGGTACAATTCTCTAAAATAACAGTTCTTGTTTAACTAGCTTTTAAATTTTTAATTTCTTTAATATTACTTGCTTAAAAAACTTACATATATAATTAACTTACACAGACCTTTTTTATCACTTACTTAAACCCTCTTATTTACTTAATCATATAGACTCTCTTATCTAGAAACACATTTTTCTTTTATTAAATCCATACCCAGAATTTTTAATTTTTTTTCCTTCCATCTGTTAACCTCCTTTTTGGTTTACATTATGAAACAATCCTTGTAAATTTATTAATTTAGGCAGATTATTTCATATTAATAAAAAGAAATACTTGATTTTATTTGTAGTACTCTTAATTGAAACAGTTGAAATTTTGGGGCCTTTGTATAAAGAGATCTTTTATAAAACCTTGTATCTAGAATTACATCTGTTTACCATTTTATGAAAACACTGTATCTAAGTATCAGTATCAGAGATGACAAAGTAATTGTATATCTTTTTTTTCATATATCAACTTACAAAATCATCAATAATGTTACCCAATGTAATTTAAGGAGATAAGAGTACTCAATGGTATATTTAACATTTAGCATATTAACCTTGTAAATCAATTAGATATCTAACAAAAGTACTCATAAAAGAGTAATCCCATGTCTAATTTACTTTACTTATTTTATCAAAACATCAGACAAGTGTAATGAACAGTGTAGCCATTTCTTCCCTGTTGAAGAAAGTCCTGTTGAAGAAAAGTCTTAGAACCAAAACATATCAGACACTTCATAGACATCAACATTTTATTAGTATTTTTTTGAACACCCAGAAAAACTTGTAAGCTTAATTTTAAAGACATCTTATTTTTATATGTTTACCCAATTTAAATTGAACCATATAAATCACGTGAATAAAAAATATTTGGATCCATTTTTTAAAAAATTATTTATGAGCGCTCCTCATATATTTGCCAATCTTCATATCATGTACATGATATATGGACATACGCACATACAGACATATAACATATAACACAAGTGTGCACACATAACACAATAGTAAAGGCCTTGTAGGTTTTCTCAGGTGAAATCTCCATTGCAATGTTTAAAAACTCCACAGTTGATAAAAAATAGAACTGATCAGAAAAACATTAACCCAGGTCTGTAGGATCAAAATCATGAGTTCAAAAAATACAGAATCTAAGAAAAAGCAAGAGTCCTAGAAAAAAATGACTGGCCAGTAATTAGAAAGTACCATAAACTTTACCCTTATGGTTTAGTCTAGTTTGTGTTCAGGTAAAAAGACACCTTTACCTTTTTTGTGACAATCATTTATAAACTTGTATTTCACTGCAGTATAATAAACATAAATCATTTTGGGATTATGAAGGTTTGTTGTCTAGTTATAGGAAATAAATGTGGTGGATTAACACAACCACCAGGGAAAACTGTAAGATCATCATAATCATATATCATAGTAAGAGGAAATGAAAAGCATTGCTGTTCTCTACCCACATCAATTTTAGAGTTTGTCATTGGAAAGAGAGAAACATTAGAAGGAGCAGTAGGTTTAAGAGAGGACCTTTGCTTTTTTAATTTCATTTTTTTACAAAGGCCTTCATTATTTCTTTCATACTAGAGTCACTAACTGAATTTTCTGAATCCCCCTCATTGTCCAGATCTGATTTTGGAGAATCATCTACAGTATCACAGATATCTTCCTTGGGTTCTGTTTTATTAACTTTAGTATCAGATTCTGATGTATCAACTTTGCTTTCATAATGAGAACCTTTTTCATTATTGCTTTCTAATAATTGTAATGCTTGAGTAATAGAGCTACACAGTGTCCAAATATTTAAAGAAATAACATTTCCAGCCTGATGCAGCATATGGAGCTCTTTCTGAACCAGTTTCCATTCTTCTAAATTTAACTGGACCTTGGTTTGATACTGGAATCAGTGACAATGACATTCTATAATTTTAAATAACTTCTCGAGTCTCTTATGAGATGTTTTTACACCTATGGAATATAATAATCCTTGTAGTAACTCCACATATTGTTCCTTTAAGGACTGAGAGTTTCCCATGTTAATTATGAAATTCCCCCTTTAGTTTTCTCAACTGGGGTGAATACCCTTTCGATGTTATGTTAATTCTGAAAGTCCCCCTTTAGTTTTCTCAAACTAGGTGAATACCCTTTCTATGCTATGTTAATCCCGAAAGTCCCCCTTTTGTTTTCTCAATCTGGGGTGCTTACCCTTTCAGTGCTGGATTCTGCTGACTATGCCAAATGTCACAAATAACTCACACACAGGTCAGCATGAACAGGGAAGAACAAGTAGAAGAAGCAGAATAAGAAGCTCCCTTTATTGTATATACCAGTCTTTTTATAGTATTGTGAACAAAAAAGGCAGCCTTCCAACAGCATGAATCAGGTATTTCAGCTAGCTAAACATAGTATACAGAAGTCTTACTAATCAGAAGTGACCCGCTTCTCATGGCTTAATCTACCCTTGGGCTGAAGCATTTAAAATTTTTTTTAAAAATAGGTTTACTGAGGTACTTACAATAAAATTCACAATTTTAATTGTATAGTTAGATGAGTTTTGACAATCATCTAGATTTGCAAAATCAGCACTACAGTTGAGACCAGTTCCTCCACCCTCAATAAACTTCTGAACATGGTGGCAAAGGCCTGTAATCTCACCAAGATGGGAGGCTGAGGCAGGAGGATTGAAAGTTCGAAGCCAGCCTCAGTAACTTAGTGGGAACCTAGGCAACTTCATAAATCTCTGTCTCAAAATAAAAGAGTAAAAGGGTGGGGGATGTATATCTCAGTGGTAAAACATCCCTGGGTTCAATCCTTAGTAAAAAAAGAAGAAGAAAAAGAATAAGAAGAAGAAGAAGAAGAAGAAGAAGAAGAAGAAGAAGAAGAAGAAGAAGAAGAAGAAGTAGTAGTAGTAGTAGTAGTAGTAGTAGTAGTAGTAGTAGTAGTAGTAGTAGTTGTTCCCTCCTTGGGCTGAAGCATTTTTTGAGAGCTGTTCTTTGTTAAGAACAGATAAAAATTTTCTCAGAGCCCTTCTAGCCCACTTGGCAGAACATCCCATTTGCAGGCAAGCTCTACCAAGGACATCTAAACCTTGGCAGAACATCCCATCAAGGACAGCAAACATCTCATTTTCAAGCATGTTCGCCTTCACCTTATCTAAACCTTCGCGGAACATCCTGTTTTCAGGCAAGCTCCATCAAGGACAGTAAGCATTTTGTTTTCAAGCATGCTGCAGTCACATCTGATTTTATACATCTTTATCACAAAACCAAGGACAGAATTCACCAAGAGTCTTTAAAAAATGTAATAACTGGGTCCTTCTGACCTGCTTTCCCTTCTGATTAATTATTTTCTCTAAAATGGTCAAACACATGTCTTTATTGGTAGAAGTTGAATTTCCCATTATTAATTTTCTTAATGTCTCTTAGCTCCAAAAACTGCCTGGTACCTCCATGATCCTACAAATTGTCATAATTTTCTAAATTTCTACAGTGTGCTTCCCCAATCGACCTAGAGAATTTAACTCACCTGCCCCACATTGGGCACAAAATTTAGCCTGCGGCCAGCACAGATTTCTTTTTTTTTCTTTTTAAAAAATATTTTATTTTTATTCAAGGGTTTACTCACAGACAGCAATTTAGAGTCAGGCTTTTTAAATTAAAAGGCCAAAACTAAAAATTCTTGTGAACATGACACTGGTAAAAGAATCCTCATCTTAATAATTTAAACCCTTATTCTTCCTGGTACATTAAAAGTCCTTAACATAGAATGTAAGATTGATATTATTTAAAATAAACAACCAAAAAGCCACAGATGGTGGGTAAATTTGTCAATGAAGATAAACATCAGTTTCAGCTTTGCAGAGTATGAAAACCAGCAATTAATTTGTCCTATGACAGAATATAAACTATGCTTCAGAATTTTGACTGGAAATTCTCCTTCTTCATCAGTAAATCAGCACATCTATGCTGAAGCTCTTTCTCTCTGTCCTGTTGTTGTGCACATCTTCTTTTAGGCACTCTAGCCTCTGGGGAATAGCAGAATCTTCATGTTTTTTGAGGTGTTCAAAAGTGCTTAACTCTAAGTGATCCTGCTCAATTTGATACCACAAGTCATTCAACTGTTTCATGAGCCCCATAGCACGAGATTGATAACCTACAAGCAAAATTTTCATCTTCTTTTCCATTTTTGCAGCTCTCTTAGCTTTGTCATTATGTGACCCCTATTTATCTCAAGCCTCTTTTCAAGTGATTCAATTCTGTCCTTTTTGTTAGCTAGATTACCCCATGTATAGCGGCTCTGCCCAGGAAGATATAAAACTTGACTGTAGCATTTTTCCCATACCTGGTTATAAGCTTCACTGGAGAGTTCTCCATGGCTCATTCCTTGTTTTACCACTTCCATCGCCTGCACCAGAATATCTTGGGCCTTTTTCATCTCTTTTTTGGAGAACTTTTCATAAGGGTTATGTTCCAGATAAGCAATGTGCACAGAATTGTTAGTACCAAATACAACAGTTTTTCCTTTTTTATTTCCAGATGGCTCATAGGGATGATGTAGAAGGTTAAAATGAAGTATTGTAATCATTTCTTTTTTGATTATTTCTTCACTTTTCTTAAATCTGTTAGAGGTGGTTCTATATTTAAGGGTTTTAGAATAGTTTCATTTACTTCAGATGGTCTTGGCAAATCTTTCTGGACAGATTTGTGTATTAGTTTCATTTCCTTTACCTGCTCTGCATCTCTATGGCCTGCTTCTGAGCATCCACGTCAGCAGCATCTTCAATGTAAGTATCATCCACTTTCCAGTCTTAGAGCTCCTTCTCAGCATTTTCAGGTAAAACAATTTCAAAATCATTCTTAGGGGCAGGAAGTCCCAACAACCCTAATCAGAGATGTTCATGAGATTCTCTTTCCATCTGTTTCACATAAGAGGGATCACTATAGTCTGCTATTCCATCTTCTGGATTAATGTTTAATTTGTCTCTGAGTTCTACCTGGGGTAGAATTAGTAACTGGTTTAGGGGTTGTTCCACTCCTGAGAGTCAGTCCTTCAGCTCCATCAGAAGGAGTCCTGAATGGAATGGAAAGAACTGTGTTTGGAATCTGTACAACTTGCCGCTGTGGAGTTATGCCTGAGAAGTCACTCTCATGCAATGGGGCATTAAGTCAACCTTTTAATGGAGTGTCCACATTGGTCAAGGCCATGAGGTTCTTGGCTTCCTGCAGAATTCTGTCCTGGGAAGCTTGTGCTCAGGGTGTTCTAAGAGCAATGCTATTGTTGGTGACATTGTACTCAGACAAAAGAGTACTGGAAGCAGAGTTTGTTATGCCAGATTCCTCAGCAGTCTGAAGTGCAATTTTACTTGCCTGGCCTACTTTTACAACTTCCTGAAGTTCTGAATCTGAAATCTGAGGAGCAGGAAGAACTAGTTTGCTTCTCTTTTTAGTAAATTCAGAAACACCACTAGTTTGAAAAATAGCTGATGGCAAATCAGATTCTTTTTTCCTTTTCAAATGCTGTTTTTTCCCCCTATCTATTCTTTCTTTTTCAGATCTTAGCTCCCCATCAAGAACCTGTTGTCTTAATTTCCTAAAATCTGCATCAAGGGAATGGTAGTTTTCCTCAGAAGTATCCTAAAAACTAAGAGCAGTTTTTTTTTCAAATGGGAATTCAGCATTATAATCAACTCCTCTCTTCTTTTTTTCTTTTCTTCTGATTTTCTATGCCAACTGCTCGAAGTTCTCTTCTTTTTTGAAGGTCAGCAAGACACCTTGCTTCTTCCAATTGTTTCCCTCTTGGCCTTCTTTCCCTGAGTATTAGCCAGGTGGGCTCTAGCTTCAGAAAGCATTTCAAGTCCATCCTCATCCATATCAGTTGGATCAGGCCATGCTGTCTTTTTTTCTTTCTAGATTTGGATCTATTTCTCCAGGTTTAAGTTTTCATGGATCATCTGTTGTTTCCTCTTCATTGTCTCTTCTGGCAGTTTTGTCCAAGAGAAATTCATAGTGTTCCAAGCACTGGGCTGCTGTTCTTCCAATTATTGGAGCAATAATCCTCCACTGAGTTGGCATCAACTTAGCCAAGTGCAAGAGTTTTTCCTCTTCATCTCTGGACCATTCTGTTTTCTTAATGCTTGGATCCAGCCATTCATACCTCGGTGTTCCTCCACATGCCCCCTTTGCTCATAATTCATGGCATCTTGGTGGCAGAGTGTGCCAGCCGAGAGGAGCTTCCGAAAAGTAGTAACAGCGACTGGGTCACCAGACCCAGAGCCGCCACTTCCTCCAAACGCAACCTTCTGCTTTGAAGATAACTGCACAGGCCCCAGCACAGATTTCTTAAATGAAGGTTCAGTACTTGAGAAATCTCTAGGAAGTTTTGAATTAAAAAGTCAGACTCTAATTACCTTTAAACCAGCTCCAGGACAGTTTCTCCTACCTCCAGCCTCAAGCTACCTAGTAGGGTAGTGAGGTTTACTGAAGAGGAGAGAGAGAGAGAGAGAGAGAGAGAGAGAGAGAGAGAGAGAGAGAGAGAGAGAGAGAGAGAGAGAACACCCCAGGGAGAGAGAGAGAGAGAGAGAGAGAGAGAGAGAGAGAGAGAGAGAGAGAGAACACCCCAGGGAGAGAGAGAGAGAGAGAGAGAGAGAGAGAGAGAGAGAGAGAGAGAGAGAACACCCCAGGGAGTGGCCTTTTATTGGAAAACAAAAAATTCTGGGGAAATCCTATCCAATAAAGATTAAAGGGGGCAGTGTCTCAAGGTCAGGAGTGACGATTGAGTCTTGGGGCAGTGGCCAGTCACACCTCCACACGGACAAGCCCTCCGAACTTAGAACGGTGGGGAAAACTCTGGACACAAGATGTGTCTAAGTGCCTCTCTCTCAGCCAGGGAGGTAATTCAAATCAGTGCGAGGATGGCCTCCCATAGTTGTGGTGGTGACCAGGGCACCCCCTGACACCTGGGTTAGAGGGGACATCCATCCTGGAGGGGGGAGTTCCCCTGCCCTGGGTGCAATAGTGAATCAGGTGCCCCCAGATACCTGGGTCAGAGGGGACCTGCACCCTGGAGAGGGGAGTCCCCTCCAGCCCTGGTGCAGCAGTGTCCTGAGTGCTCCCCCCAATACCCGGATTAGAGGTGACCTCCCCCGTGGTAGGCGGAGTCCCCCCTTGGCCAGGGTGGCTGTGTCAGTGCACCTCGACACCTGGGTTAGAGGGGACCTCCCCCCTGAATGATTGAGTCCCCTACCCCCCGGGAGTGGCAGTATGGGAGCACCCAGGACACCTGGGATAGAGGGGACCTCCCACCTAGGGGGGAGTTCCCCCTACCCTGGATGCAGTGGTGAATGGGGCAACCCCCACACCCGTGTCAGAGGAGACCTTCCACCTGGAGAGGGGAGTCCCCCCAACCCTGGGTGCAGTGTGGTGTGAACAGGGTCAGTGGAGACCTCCCACCTGCAGGGCTGATTCCCTTCCCCCTGTGTGGGGCAGTGTCTGAAGCATTCCCTAACTCCCAGGTTGGAGGGACCTGGCCCCTGGAGGGCAGAATCCCCTATCCCCGGGTGCAGCATTGTCCGTGGAGTCCCCGACACTCAGGTTAGAGGGAACCTTCCTATCCTGCATGTGGTGGTGTCCAGAGCACCCTCCACCCCTGGGTTAGAGGGGACCTCTCCCCTGGAGCTGGGAAGTCCGCACTATCCCAGGTGCAAAGGTGTTCGGAGTGTCCCCCGACAACCGGGTTAGTGGGGACATCCCCATGGAGGGCTGAGTCCCCTCCACCTCGGGTGCAACAGTGTCTGGGGCACCCCCCCACACACCTGGGTTAGAGAGGACTTCCCCCCTGGAGAGTGGAATCCCCTCCACACCTGGTGCAGTGGTGTCCCAGATGCCCCTGACACCCTGGTTAGAGGGGTCCTGCTGGAGGGTGGAATCCCTTCCTCCTGGGTGTGGCGGGGTTGCACTGCACCTTGAGACCCGGAGTGCCCCCCGAGTCCCCTCTGACCCTTGTTTGGTGGTGAACAGGGTGATCCCCACACCCGGGTCAGAGGGGACCTCCTCTCTGGAGGGAGGAGTCCCTTCTACCCTGGGTGTGGTGATGAATCGGCACCCCCCAACACCCAGGTAAGAGGGACCTCCTCCCTGGGGGGGATTCCCCCCTTCCCTGAGTGCGGTAGTGTACGGGCAGCCACTGATACCAGGGTCAGAGGGTACCTCCCCCCATAGTGCGGAGTCCGCTCCCCCCCATTGCAGTGGTGTCGGGGCACCCAAACACTCAGGTCACAGGGGACATCCACCCTGGAGCAGGGAGTCTCCCCTACCCTTGTGAGATGGTGTCCAGAGCGCCCCTATGACACCTGGGTCAGAGGGGACCTCCCACCTGGAGCAGGGAGTCCCCCTACCCCGGGGTGTGGTGGTGTCTGGAGCACCCCCCCCCATACGCTAGTCAGAGGGGACTTCCCCCCTGGAGGTGGGAGTGCCCTCGAACCTGGGTGCTGTGGGAGCGCACTCTGACACCCAGGTTCAAGGAGTCTCCTCCCTGGAGGGGGTGTCCCCTCGACCCAAGGTGCTGTTGGAGCTCCCCCCATGCCTAGGTTCAAGGAATCTCCCCTCCCCTGGAGGGGGTAGTCCCCTCTACCTTGGGTGTTGTGGGAACTTCCCCTGATACCCAGATTCCAGGGAACTCCCCCCAGAAGGAGGGAGTCCACTCTACCCCTGTTGCAGTGTGAGCTCCCTCAGACACCCTGTAGTGGGGTGTCTTCCCCATGGAGGGTGGAGTCCCCTCGACCTGGGGGCAGTGAGAACTCCCTGGACACCCAGGTTTGAGAGGTCTCTCACCTGTGTGGAGTCCCATTTACCCTGGGGTTGGTAGGAGCTCACCCTGACACCCAGGTTCAAAGGGTCTCCCCCTTGTAGGTGGGAGTCCCATTGAACCTGGGGGTGGTGGGAACTCCCTCTGACACCCAGGGTAGTGAGGTCTCCCACCTAGAGGGAGGGTCCCCTTAATAATGGGAGTGGTGAGAGCTCCCTCCAACATACAGGAATTAGGGGTCTCCCCCCTGGAGGGGGAACTCCCCTCAACACTGTGGGTGAGGGTATACCAGCTCCCGCCTACACCCAGGTTCAAGGGGTCTCACCCATGGTGGTGGAACTGCCATCCACGCTGAGGGCAATGATATACAAGCTCTCCTTGATACCCAGGTTTGAGGGCTCTCCCCCTGGAGGGGAGAGTCCTTTTGACCCTGGGTGTGGTGAGATCTCCCCGCAAAACCTAGGTTCCATGGGTCTCCCCCAGGTAGGGTGGAGTCCCCTCGACCCTGGGGGTGGTGAGATCTCCCCCAACACTTGGGTTCAAGGGGTCTCCCCCCTGTAGGAAGGAGTCCCTTTAACCCTGGGCAGTGGTAGCTCCCCCTGAACCCATGTTTGAGAGGTCTTGTCCCCTGTAGGGTGGAGTCCCTTTGACCCTGGGGGCGGTGGGAGCTTTCCCCAACACTCAGGTTCCAAGGGTCTCCCCCCTCAAAGGGGAGTCCCCTCAACCCTGGGGCTTGTGGGAGCTCCTCGTGACAACCAGGTTCAAGAGGGCTCCCTCCTGGATGACGGAATCCCCCACCCCCCGACCCCGGGGTGGTGGAAGGTCCCCTTCATACCCAGGTTCAAAGTTTCTCCCCCCTAAAGGGGGAAGTCCTCTCAATTCCAGGGGCAGTGGAGCTCCCCCTAACATCCAGGTTGGAGGGGTCTCCCCCATGGAGGGCAGAATCCCCTCTACCGCAGGTGTGGTAGGAGCTCTCCCCGACACCCAGATTCCAGAGGTCTCGCTCCTGAAGGAAGGAGTCCCCTTGACTCCCCGGTTGGAGGGATATCCCCCCTTGAGGGGGGGAGTCCACTAGACCCCAGGTGCTGTGGGAGCTCCCTCAATACCCAGGTTCAAGGAGTCTCCCCTCTGGAGGGGGTGTCCTCTCGACCCCAGGTGAGATGGGAACTCCCCGACACCCAGGTTACAGTGGTCTCTGCCCTGGAGGGGCGAGTCCCCTTGACACTGGGGGTCAGTGGGAGCTTCCCGGACACCCATGTTTGAGAGGTCTTGCCCCTGGAGAAGAGACATCTTCAAACCTGGGTGTCGGTTGGAGCACGCACCGGCACCCAGGTTTCCAGGAGTCTTGCCTGTGGAGGGGGGACACCCCTCAACCCTGGGGCCAATGGTATAGGAGCTCCCACTGATACCCAGGGTCCAGGGGTCGTTCCTCTGGAGGGGGGAGTCCCAATGACCCTAGGATTGGTGGTAGCTTCCCCTGGCACCCAGGATTGAGGGGTCTCCCTCTGGAGGGGGGACTTTCCTCAACCCTTGAGGCATGTATATGAGCTCCACCCAACACCCAGGTTAGTGGGGGTCTCCCTCTGGAGGGGGGAGTTTTCTATACTAGGGGCGGTAAGAGCTTTCCCCGATATTCAAGTTCGAGGGGTCTTGGCTTGAAGGGGTAGTCCCCTCGATTCTGGGAATGTGGGAGGTCCCCCGACACCCAGGTTCGATTGGTCTTGCTTCTGGAGGGGAAAGTCCCCTCAACCTTGAGGGAAGTGGGAGCTCCCCCCTACACCCAGGTTAGAGGGTTCTCTCCCCCAGATGGGGGAGTCACCTCGAACCTGGGTACATGGGACTCCAGCCGACAGGTTCCCAGGTTCGAAGGTTCTTGCCTCTGGAGAGGGGAGTCCACTTGATCATGAGTGTGGTGGGAGTTCCGGCTGACACCCAGTTACGAGGGTTCTTGCCCCTAGAGAGTGCGTTGGGAGCTCCCGCCAACACCCAGGTTTGAGATGACTCACCCCTGGAGTGGAGAGTCACATCGACCGTGGGTGTCTTGGGAGCTCCCCCCTGCTCCCCAGTTTAGCAGCATCTAGCACCTGGAGGAGGGAGTCCAGTTGACCCTGGGTGTCAGGGGAAGCTCCCACCTACACCCAGGTTCAGGGAGTCTTGCCTCTGGAGGGGGGACTCCCCTAGACCCCAGGGGTAATGGTATATGAGCTCCTCCCAACACTCAAAACCCAGGGGTCTCCCCCACTGTAGGGGGGAGTCTCCTCGACCCTGAGGACAGTGGGATCTCCCCCCAATACCCAGGTTCGAGGGGTCTCTCCCTGGAGTGGGGAGTCCCCTCGACCCTGGGAGCTGTGGAAGCTCCCTCCAACACACAGGCTCGAGGGGTCTCCCTCCTGCCCTGGGGGGGGTGTTCCCCTCAATCCTGGTTGTGTTGTGTTCTCCTGACACCCAGGTTTGAGGTGTCTCCCCCATGGAGGGGAAGGTCCCCTTGAACCTGGGTGCTTTGGGAGCTCCCCAAAAAACCCAGATTCGAGGGGAGTTCCCCCTGGAGGTGTGAGCCCCCTCTACCCTGGGTGTCAGAGCTCCCCCCGACACCCATGTTTGAGGGTTCTGGTCCCTGGAAAAGGGACTACCCTCAACCCTAGGTGACGGTGTGAGTTCTCCCTGACACCCAGCTTCAAGGGGTCTCACATCTGGTGGGGGGACTCCCCATGACCCTATGGCCAGTAGTATAGGAGCTCCCACCGACACCCAGGTTCCAGGGGTCTCCCGCCTGGAGCAGGGACTTTCCTTGATCCTTGGGGCAATGTTATACGAGCTCTACCCAACACCCAGGTTCGAGAGGTGTCCCAGCTGCAGGGGGGGTCTCACCACAGGGGGGCATTGGAGCTCCCCCTGATACCCAGATTCAAGGGGTCTCCCCTAGTTTTGGGAATCCCCTCGACCCTGGGGGCCATGAGAGCTCCTCTGCACACCCACACACTGAAGGTGGTCTCCTCTCGACCCTGTGGACAGTGGCAGCTCTCCCGACACCCAGGATTGAGGAGTCTCCTTCCTGGAAGGGGGACTCTCCTCGACCCTGGGAGCCGTGGGAGCTCCCCTCAACACCCAGTTTCCAGGGGTCTCTTCTGAAATGGGGACTCCCTTCTACCCTGGGGGCAGTGGGAACTCTTCCTACACCCAAGTTCGAGGAGTATCCCCCCTGATGTGGGGAGTCCTCTCAACCCTGGGAGCGGTGTGGGCTCCCCCTGTCACCCAGATTTGGAGGGTCTCCCTTCTGGAGTTGGGAGTTCTGCTTACCCTGGGGGCAGTGGGGGTTCCACTAGACACCCAGGTTCAAGGGGTCTCCCCCCTGGAGGGGGGAATCCCCTCAACCTTTAGATGGTGGGATTCTCTCCAACACCCAGGTTTGAGGGGTCTCCACCCTGTAGGGGAGAGTCACCATGGCCCTGGGGGCGATGGGAGCTCCCTCTAACACCCAGGTTTGAGGGGTCTTCTGCAGGAGGAGTCCCCTTGATCTTGCGGCTGATGGTATATGAGCCCCTGTGACACCCAGGTTCAGGATGTTTCCCCGCTAAAGGGTGGAGTTCCCTCTATGCTGGGTACCATGTGTACTTCCCCCAAAACCCAGGTTCGAGGAGTCTCACACCTGAACCCAGATTCGAGGAGTCTTGCACCTGGAGGGGGCATCCACTCGACCCTGGGAGCGGTGTGAGCTCCCCGCTTCATGTAGGTTAGAGGGGTCTCACCATCTCAGGGGGTGTCCTCTCACCCTGGGTGTGGTGGGAGCTCCTGCCAATACTCAGGTTCAGGGGTCTCCCCCTGTAAGGTGGAGTACACTCGAACCTGGGATCAGTATGTGCTCCCCTCAACACCCAGGTTTGAGAGGTCTATACCCTGTAGGGTGGAGTCCCCTTGAACCTGGGGGTGGTGGGAGCTTCCCCCGACACCCAGGTTCAAGATGTCTCCTTCCCTGGTGGGAGCTCCTCACACCACCCAGATTCAAGGGGTCTCCCTTCTGGAGGAGGGAGTCTGCTTGACCCCGGGTGTAGTTGGAGCTCATCCTGACACCCTGGTTCGAGGTGTTTCCCCACTGTAGGTAGAGTTCCCTCTACACCTGGTGAGGTGGGATCTCCCACAGACATCCAAGTTCGAGGGTTCTTGGCCCTGGAGAGGGGACTGCTCTCAACCCTGTGGGCGGTGGGAGCTCCCCCAGACACCCAGGTTGAAGGGGTCTCCCCCATGGAGGGAAGCCTCCTCTTGACCCAGGGTCAGTGGTATCTCCCCCTGACACCCTCGAGGGGTTTCCCTTCTATACGGAGGAGTTCCCTTGACCCTGGGGGTGGTGGGATCTGCCCCTGACACCCAGTTTCCAGAGGTCTCCCCCCTGGAGGGGGAGTCCCCTGGATCCTGTGGGGGGGGAGATGATATTCGAGCTCCCCATGACACCCAGGGTCGAGATGTTTTTCACCTAAAGGGGGTGTCCCATCAACGATGGGTGTGGTGTGTGTTCCTCCTGACACCCAGGTTCCAGGGGTCTTTCCCTTGTAGGGGGGAGTCCCTTTGATGCTAGTGGCAGTGAGAGCTTTCCCCCACACCAGGTTCGTGGGCTTTCCCTACTGGAGAGGGGAGTAAAGTCGACCCTGGAAGTAGTGGGAACTCTCCCTGACACCCAGATTCGAGGGGTTTCAGCCCTGGATGGGAGACTCTCCTCAACCCTGGGGTCAATATTTTATGAGCTACCCCCCAAACCCTGGTTCAAGTGGTCTCTGTCCTGGAGTGGAAAGTACCCTCCACCCTGTGGGCAATGGGAGCTGCCGGCTGAACACAAGTTCAAGGGGTCATTCCACTGGAGGGGATACTCCCCTCCACCTGGGGGTGATAGTATAGGAGCTCCCCTGACCCCAGGTTTCAAGGGATCTCCCCTTGGAGAGGAGAGTAACGTCGACCCTGTGGGTGGTGGGAACTCGCCCGGACACCCAGGTTCTAGGAGTCTTCCCCCTGTAGGGGGAGTCCCGTTGACACTGGGGGCAGTTAGTTTTCCCCCACACCCAGGTTCAAGGGCTCTCCCCGCTGGAGAAGGGAGTCCCATGGACCTTTGAGGTGGTGGGATCTCCCATCCATACCCAAGTTCAAGGGGTCCCCCCCCTGTAGAGTGGTGTCCCCTCAACCCTGGGGTACGGTGGGAGCTCCTGCCAATACCCAGGATAGAGGGTTCTCACCCCTGCAGTGGGGAGCCTCCTTTATCCTGGAGCCAATGGTATATGAACTACCCCCATACCCAGGTTAGAGGGGTCTTGCCCCTGGAGGGGAGTGTCCCCTCAACTCTGGAGGCGATGATATACAAGCTACCCCTGACACCCAGGTTGAGGGGTTTCATCCTTGGAGGGGGGAGTTCCCTCCACCCTAGGTGTGGTGGGAGCTCCCCCAACTCCCAGGTTCAAGGTGCCCCTGGAGGGGACTCTCCTCAACCCTGGAGGCTATATTATAGATCTACCCTCAAACCCTGGTTTGAGGGGTCTCTGCCTTGGTGTGGGGAGTCCTTTAGACCCTGGAGGCAATGGGAGCTTCCTGCGACAGCCAGGTTTGAAGAGTCATTCCACTGGAGTTGGGATCCTCTTGAATTTGGTGTCGATGGTATACGAGCTCCCACCAACACCCAGGTTTGAGGGGTCTCCCCCATGGGTGGTGGTCCCCTCAAACCTGGGGACAGTGGGTGAATCCCCAAAACCCAGGCTTGTGTGCTCTCTCCCCTGGAGGCGGGACTCCCCTTTAACCTGGGGGAGATAGTATATGGGCTCCCCTGACACCCAGATTCAAGAGATCTTTCCCCTGGAGGGGGAGTTACCTCAAAACTTGAGGTAGGGAGAATTAACTCTGACATTCAGGTTCAAGGGGTCTCCCCCCTGGAGGGTGGAATCTTCTCGCCCTGAAGATGGTGAGAGCTCCCCATGACACTCAGGATCGAGGGGTATCCCCCAAGAAGAGAGGAATCCCCTCGGCCCTGGGGCAGTGGGAGCTGCCCCCGACACCCAGGTTTGAGGAGTCTCCCCCTGATGGGGAACTCACCTTGATCTTGGGGGCAATTGTATAAGAGCTCTCCCAGACACCCAGGTTTGAGGGGTCTCCCTCCTGAAGAAGGGAGTCACCACAACCCTGGCGTTGGTGGGAGCTCCCTCCACCACCCAAGATCAAGGGGTCTCCCCGCTGGAAGGGGGAGTCCCCTCAACCTTGGGGTGGTTTGAACTCTCCCTGAAAAACAGGTTCAAGGGGTTTTCCTCCTGGAGGGGGAAATCCCCATGACTCTGGGGATGGTGGGAACTTCCCTGACACCCAGGTTCCAGGGGTCTCCCCAATGGAGAGGGGAGTCCTTTTGACCCTGGGAAAGGCCGGAGCTCCCCACAACACCCAGGTTCGAGGGGCCTTGCACCTGGAGAGTGGAGTCCTCTCGACCCTGGTGGCAGTGGGAGCTCCCCCAGACATCCAGTTTCGAGGGGTCTCCCCCTGGTGAGGGTACCCCTTAGATCCTGGTGGCGGTGGGAGCTCCCCAGATACCCAGGTTCCAGGTGTCTTCCCCCTGGTGGGGAGAGTCCATCGACCCTGGGGGCGGTGGGTGCTTCCCCCTACTCCCAGGTTCAAAGGATCTATTCCCTGTAGTAGGGAGACCCGTTGACCCTGGAGGCAGTTAGAGCTCCCTCTGACACCCAGTTAGAGGGGTCACCCCCTTGGAAGAAGAAGTCCCCTCAACCCTGGGGGTGATGGAGCTCCCCCGACACCCATGTTCGAGGGGTTGCCCACTGAGGGGGCGGGTTGACGAACCTGGGTGTGGTGGGAGATCCCCCTGACACCGATTCCAGCGGTGTTTCCCCTGTAGCGGGGAGTCCCATCAACCCTGGGGGTGGTGGAAGCTCCCCCTGACACTCGGGTTCGAGGGCTCTCCCCCTTGGTGGGTGGAGTCTCCTCGACCCGTGTGCTGTGGGAGCTACCCCTGACACCTGATTTGAGGGCTTTCTCCCCAGACGGAGGAAATCCACAAGACTCTGGGTGCTGTGTGAACTCCTCCTTACACACAGGTTCAAGATATCTCACCCCTTGTGGGAGCTCCCCACAACACCCAGGTTCAAGGGATCTCTTTCTGAGGGATTCAACTTGACCTCGGGTGCGGTGTGAGCTCCCTCTGACATCCAGGTTCCATATATCTCCTCCCTGGTGTGAGCTCCACACAATACCCAGGTTCGAGGGGTTTCCCCCCTGAAGGGGGAAGTCCCCTTGAACCAGGTGCAGTGAGAGCTCCCCCTGACACCCAGGTTCGAAATTTCTCGCCCTGGAGAGGTGTATCCCCTCAACCCTGGTTGTGGTGGGAGCTCCTGCTGACACTTACGATTGAGGGTTCTTGCCCCTGAAGGGGGGAGTCACCTCGACCCTGAGTGCAGTGGGAGCTTCCACTGATACCCAGGTTTGAGGTGTCTCATCCCTAAATGGGGAGTTCCCTTGACCCTGGGTGTTGATGGGAGCTCCCCTCCACCTCCAGGTTAGAGGCATCTTGCCCCTGGAGAGGAGAGTCTCCTCGATCCTGGGTGTTGGGAGGAGCTCCCACGGACACTGAGGTTGGAGTGGTCTCTCCCCTGAAGGGGGAACACCCTTGACCCTGGGTGTCGGTCTGAACCCTCCCCAACACCCAGGTTCGAGGGGTCTTGCCCCTAGAGGGTTGACTCCCCTCGATCCTGGGGCTGATGGTTTAGAGCTCCTCCCAAAGCCCAAGTTCGAGGGGTCTCCCCTCTGGAGGAAAGACTCCTCGACACTGGGGGTGATATTACACAAGCTACCCTCAAAGTCTTGTTTTGAGGGTTCTCACCCCTGGAGGGGTGAGTCCCCAAGACCCTGAGGACAGTCGGAGCTCCCCGAGACCCTCAGGGTCGAGATGATATTCCCCTGGAGGGGGCACTTCCCTCAAATTTTGGGGTGATGGTATACGAGCTCCCCCCTAGACACAGGTTCGAGGAGTCTCCACCCTGGATGAGGGAGTCCCCTCGATCCTGGGGGTAGTGGGAGCTCCCCACAACAACCAGTTCGAGGGGTCTCCTACCTGGAGGTGGGAGTCCCTAAAAGTCTGGGGGCAGTGGGAGCTCCCCCTACACCCAGGTTCAAGAGGTCTCCCCTTTGGATAGGGACTCCACTCAACACTGGCAACCATGGTATATGAGCTCCCTTGGACACTCAGATTCGCGGGATCTCCCCCATGTACTGGGGAGTCTCCTCCACCCTTTGGGTGGTGGGAGCTCATCCAGACAGAGAGAGATGGTGGGAACTTTCCCCAACACATAGTTTTGTGGGGGTCTCCCCCCTGCAGAGGGGAGTCCCCTCCACCCTGAAGGTGGTGGAAGCTCCCCCCAGCACCAAGGTTCAAGGGGTCTCCACCCTGGAGGAGGGAGTCTCCTCCACACTGTGGGAATTTGGAGCTCACCCTGACACCAGTTTTGAGGTTTCTCCCCCATGGAGGGGGGACTCCACTCGACACTGGGGGCAATGGTATAGGAGCTCCCTAGGACCTGGGGTGCCCCCCAACACCTGTGTTAGAGGGGCCCTCTCTCCTGGAGGGTGAAGTCTCGTCCACCCAGGGTGCAGCAATGTCCAGGGAGCCCACGGACACCTTGGTCAGAAAGTACCTCCCCCCTGGAGTGGGGAGTCCCCCTTACACTGGTTGCAGTGGTGAATGGGTCACCCTCTGTAACCCAGGTCAGGGGGACCTCCCCACTAGTGGGGAGAGTTTCCCACACCCTTGGTGCAGAGGAGAACAGGCTGCCCCCCAACACCCTTGTCAGAGAGGACCTCCTCCCTGGAGGGAGGAGTCCCCCCTACCCTGGTTGTGGTGGTGAACGGGGCACCCCCCCCACCATCCAGGTCAGAGGGAATCTACCACTTGGAAGATGGAGTCCCCTCCACCCTGGGTGAGGTGGTGTCTGGAGTGCCCCCAGACACCAGGGTTAGAGGGAACCTACCCCCTTGAGGGCAGAGTCCTCTCCACCACGGGTGCAGTGGTGTCTGGAGCGCATCCTGACACCTGGGTTAGTGGGGACCTCCAATCTGGGATGTGGCGGTATCCAGAGAGAACCCTGATACCCTGGTTAGAGGGACCTCCTCCCTGGAAACCAGAGTCCCCAATACACCAGGTGTAGCAGTGACCAGAGCACCCCCCCCACACCATGTGCCGTAGTCCGGCTGCAGCAAACTAACCAGGGGGTGACGAACAACTTGTGTACATTGATACAGCAGGAGTGGGATCCTTTTATTGTAGGACAGGAGAGGTATATATACATTCCATACAGCTTATCTTAATTAACATAAACAGCAGTCAACCAATAAGGAATCTCCACACTTTATGGCTCGCTGGCATTACTTCATAAACCACTCCCTCTGGCAAAATGCCAAGCACCATCTTGACTTGTTTACAGATCCTAACAACCATGGTTAGAGATCACCTTCCACTTGGTGGGCTGAGTCCCCTCCACCTTGGGTGCAGTGGTGTCCAAGGTGCTTCCCGACACCTGGGTTAGAGGGGGTTTCCCTCCTTGAGAACTGAGTCCCCTCCAACCCAGGTGTGGTGGTGTCCAGGGAATGCCCTGACACCTGGGTAAGAGAGAACCTCCACCCTGGAGGTTCTATCCCGGGTGCAGCAGTGTCCAGGGTGGCTCCCGAACCCCAGGTCAGAGGGGACATCCCCCCTGGAGCTGGTAAGTCCCCCATACCCCCAGTGCAGTGATGTCAGGGCGCCCTCAGACACATGGGTTAGATGGGACCTCTCCCCTGGATGTGGGAGTCCCCTCTATCTGGAGGCGGGAGGAGTTCACCTGACACCCAGGTTCGAGGGGTCTCTCCCTGGAGGAAAGTGTAACGTCAACCCTAGGTGCAGTGGAAGTGCCCCCTGACATCAAGGTTCCAGTGGTTTCCACCATCCAAGTGGGAGTCCCCTTGACTCTGGGGGCTGTGAGAGCTCTCTTTGACAGTCAGGTTCGAGATGTCTTTCCCCTGGAGAGGGGTATCCTCCCAACCCTGGGTGCAGTTGGAGCTCCACTGAACACCCTTTTTGAGGGGTCTCTCCCTTGGAGGGGGAGTCCCCTCGACCATGGGTGCAGTGGGAGCTCCCCTTGACACCCTGATTTGAGGGGTCTCTTCAGAGAATGAGGGAGTCACTTGACTCTGTTTGTGGAGTGAGCTGCCCCCAACACCGAGGTTTGAGATATCTCCCCCTGGTGGGAGCTGCCCACGAAACCCAGATTCTAGGGGTCTCCCCTCTGGAAGGGGGATTCCCCAGACGTTGGTGCTTTGGGAGCTCCCTCAATACTCAGATTCCACAGGACCCCCCCCCCCGGGGGGAGGTCCCTCAACCCTGGGTGCGGTGGGAGCTCCCCCAGACACCTAGGTTTGAGGGTTCTCTCCCCTGAGAGAAGAGTCCTCTTGACTCCGGGTGTGGTAGGAGCTTTTTCAGATACCCAAGTTGGAGGGGTCTCCCCCCTGGAGGGCGGAGTCCCCTCTAACCCGGGTATTGTGGGAGCTCCCTCTGACATCCACCTTGAGGGTGCTCCCCACTGGCATGGGTGTCCTCTCAACCCCAAGTGACATGGGAGCTTCCCCCAACACAAGGAGTCTCGCTCTTGGATGGGGAGTCCCCTCGACCCTGGGGGCGGAGGCAGGTCTGCTGGACACCCAGGTTCAAGGGGTCTCGCTTCTGTAGGAAGTCTTCCCTAGACCCTGTGGGTGGTTGGAGCTTCCCCCAACAACTAGGATCGAAGAGTCTCTTCCATGAAGGGGGGGACTATCCTCGACCCTGGGGTTGGTGGGAGCTCCCCTTGACACCCAGGTTTGAGGGGTCTCGCTTCTAGAGGGAAAAGTCCCCTCGACCCTGGGGGTGGTTGGAGCTCCACCAGACACCCAGGTTCAAGGGGTCTCATCCCTGAAGAAGGGAGTACCCTCGACTCTGGTGGCAGTGGGAGCTCCCCACACACCCAGGGTGGAGGGATCTTGCCCCTGGAGGGGAGTCTCCTCGACCCTTGGTACGGTGGGAGCTCCCACCAACATCCAGGTTTGAGCATTCTCGCCTTTGGAGGGGGGAGTTCTCTCGTCCCTGGGTGCAGTGGGAGTTCCCGCCAACACACAGGTTTGAGGGTTCTCACCTCTGGATGGGGGAGTCCCCTCGACCCTGGGTGTGGTGGTAGCTCCCGCCAACCCCCAGATTCGAGGTGTCTTGCCCCTGGAAGGAAAATCCTCTTGTCCCTGGATATGGTGAAAGCTCTCCCTGACACCCAGGTTCATCGGAGTCCCCTCCAGTCTGGGTGTCAGTGGGAGCTTGCCCCAACACTCAGGTTCAAGGGTCTCCCCCCTGGAGTGGGGAGTCACCACGGCCCGTGTGCAGTGGGAGCTCACCTTGAAACCCAGGTTTGAGGGGTCTCACCCCTGGAGGTCAGAGTCCCCTCGACCCTGGGGGCAGTGGGAGCTCCCCTTGACACCCAGGTTTGAGGGTTCTCCTCTCTGTAGGGGAAAGTCCCCTCGACCCTGGAAGGTGGGAGCTTTCCCGAACCCAGGTTCTAGGGTTCTCACCCCTGGAGGGGAAAGTCCCCTCAACCCTGAGGATGGTGAGAGTTCTCCCCAACACCCAGGTTTGAGGTGTCTCCCCCCTGGTGGAGGAGAGTCACCACGACCCTGGGGGTGGTGAGAGCTCATCCCAACACCCATGTTAGAGGCATCTTGCCCCTGAAGGGGGGAGTTCCTTCAAACCTAGGTGTCTGGTAGGAGCTCCCCTGATACCCAGTTCGAGGGGTCTCTCCGCTGGAGTGGGGATTCCTCTTGATACTTGGGCCAATGGCATACATACTCCTCCCAACATCCAGGTTCGAGGGGTCTACCCCCTGGAAGGCAGAGTCCCCTCAACAGGTGGGAGCTCCTGCCAACACCAAGGTTCAATGGGTCTACCTCCTGGAGGGGGGAGTACCCTTGACCCTGTTTGCGATGGTAGCTCTCGCAACACTGATATTTGAGGGGTCTCGCTCCTGAAGTGGAGAGTCTTCTTGACCCTGAGTGCAGTGGGAGCTCCCCCCAACACCTAGGTTTGAGGGGTCTCACTCCTGGAGTGGGGGAGTCCCCTCAACTCTGGGGTCGGTTGGAGCTCTATGGGACATCCAAGTTTGAGGGGTTTCCCCCATGGAGGGGGAACTCCTTTTGTCCCTAGGAGCAATGGTATAGGAGATCCCTCTGGCACCCAAGTTCGAGGGGTCGTCTCCTTGACCCTGGGGGTGATAGTATATGAGCTCCCCCCAACACCCAGGTTTGAGGTGTCCCGGCCATCGATTGTAGAGTACCCTCGACCCTGAGTGTGGTGGCAGCTCTCACTGAAACCGAGGGGTCTGGCCCCTGGAGGGGGAGTTCCCTCAACTCTGGGTGCAGTGGGAGCTACCCTCTAATCCCAGGTTCGAGGGACCTCGCTCCTGGAGGGTTGATTCCCCTTGACTCTGGGGGTGATTGGAGCTCCTTGGGACACCCAGGTATGAGGGGTCCCCCCTATGGAGGGATACTCTTCTTGACCCTTGAGGCAAGTGTATATGAGCTCCCCTCAACATCCAAGTTCAAGGGGACTTTCTCCTGGAGGGGTGTCCCCTTGACTGAGGGTGGTGTGAGCTCCCTGCAACACCGAGATTCGAGGGGTCTCCCTCCTTGAGGAGGGACTACACTCGACTCCTGGGGCAATGGTATACAAGCTCCCCACAGCAACCAGGTTGGAGGGTCTCCCCCCTGTATTAGGGAATCCCCTCAACCCTGCAGGCGATGTTATATGAGCTCTCCTGACACCCAGGTTCGAAGGGTCTCTCCCCTGGAAAGGGAACACCCCTCGACCCAGGGGGTGATGGTATACGAGCTCCCCCTGGCACCCAGGTTGGAGGGTCTCCCCCCTGAAGGAGGGAGTCCCCTTGACACTGGGGGTGGTTGGAGCTCACCGGTACACTCAGGTTTGAGGGATGTCCCCCCTGGAGGGGGCACTCTTCTCGACCCTGGGGGCTTTGAAATATGTGCTCCCCCAACACCCAGGTTTGAGCAGTCTCCCCACTGAAGGAGGAACTACCTTCTCACTGCGACACCTAGGTTCGAGGGATCTCTCCCCTTTAGTGTGGAGTCCCCTCGACCCTGGGTGCAGTGGCAGCTCTCACTAACACCCAGGTTCGAGGTGTCACAACCCTGGAAGGGGAAGTTCCATCCACCCTGGGTGTGGTGGGAGCTTCCCCCAACATCCAAGTTTGAGGGGTCTCCTCCCTGGAGGAGGGACGCCCCTAGATCCTGGGGGTAGTGTGAGCTTTCCCTGAAACCCAGGTTCGAGGGCTCTCCCCCTGGAGGGGGGGACTCCCCTCAACCCTGTTGGCTATGGAGCCTCCCCATGACACCCAGGTTTAAGGGGTCTCCCCTCTGGAGGAGGGACTCCCCTTGACACTTGGGCCGATGGTATATGAGCTCTCCCAGACACACAGGTTCCAAGGGTTGGCCCCCTTGAGGGGTGTACCCTGGGCCCTGTGGTCAGTGAGAGCTGTCGCTGATACCTAGGTTCGAGGGGTCTAACCTTTAGAAGGGGGAGTCCTCTTGATCCTGGGGCTGATGGTATACGAACTCCCCCTGACACTCAAGTTGGAGGGGTCTCCTCCCTGGAGGGGGGAGTTCCCTTGAACCTGGGGATGGTGGAAGCTCTCCCTGACACCCAGATTTGAGAGGTTTTCCCCTAAAGAAGGGAGTCCCCTCGACCCTGGGGGTGGTGGGAGCACCCTCAGAGGCCCAGGTTCCAGGGGTCTTCCCCTGGATGGGGGAGTCCTATTGACCCTGGGGGCGATGGGACCTTCCTTCTACTCCCAGGTTCAAAGAGTCTTCCCCCAGAGGGTGAGTCCTCTCGACCCTGAAGGTGGTGGGAGCTCCCCCCTACACCAAGATCTGAGAGGTCTCCCCCATGGAGAGGGAAGTCCCATAGGGCAGTGGGAGGTCCCACTGACACCCAGGTTTGAGAGGTCTCCCATCTGGAGGGCAAGTCCATTGGACTCTGGGGGCAATGGGAGCCTAACCCAACAGCCAGGTTCGAGGGGTCTCTGCCCTTGAGGTGGGAGTCCCTTTGATCCTGGCGGTGGTGGGAGCTCCTCACAACACCTAGGTTTGAAGTGTCTCCCCCAAGAGGGATGAGTGCCATTGATTCTGGTGGCAGTGAGTGTTCTCCCCAACACCCAGGTTAGAGAGGTCTCCTGCTTGGAGAATGGAGTCCTGTAGACCAGGAGGGTGGTGGGAGCTCCCACTGACACCCAGGTTCGAGGGTTCACCCGCTGGAAGGGGGAGTCCCTTCAACACTGGGGACATTGGGAGCTCTCCTCAACACCCAGGTTCGAGGGGTCTTCCTCTGGAGGGGGGAGTCCCATCGACCCTTGGTGCAGTGGGGGTCTCCTGACACCCAGGTTCGAGGGGGTCTCGCTACTGGAAGGAGGAGTCCCCTTGACTCTTGGGGCCATGGGAGCTCTCCCTGAAACCCAGGTTCAAGGGGTCACCACCTGGAGGGTGGACTCCCTCTCCCTGGGGCAGTGGGAGCTCCACTTGACACCCAGGTTCCAGGGGTTTACTGCCTGGAGAGGGGAATTCCCTCAAACCTGGGGCCAATGGTATGGGGCTTCCCCCAAAACTCAGGTTTGAGGGGTCTACCCCTTGGACAGGGGAGTCCCCTCAGCCCTGGGGGTGGTGGGAGCTCCTCCAGATACCCCGTTGCAAGGGGTCTTCCCCCTGGAGGGCAGAGTACCCTCGACCCTGGGGGCGATGGGAGCTACCCCTGACACCCAGGTTTGAGTGGTCTCCCCCCAGAGGAGGGAATCCCGTTGTCCCTGTGGGTGGTGGGAGCTTTCTACTACACCCAGTTTTGAGGGATCTTCCAAATGGAGAGTGAGTCCCCTCTACTCTGGGGGCAGTGGGAGCTCCCTCCGGCCCCAGGACCAAGAGGTCTCCCCCCGGAGAGGAGAGACCCATCAACTCTAAGGGCAATGGGAGGTCCCCCAACACCAACGTTCGAGGGGTCTCTCCCCTCGAGGAGGAATCCCGTTGACCCTGGGAGTGGTGAATCTCCCCCCAAAACCCAAGTTCAAGGGCTCACTCCCCTGGATGGGGGAGTCCCATTGACCCTGGGTGCGTTGGGAGCTCTCCCCGACACCCAGGTTCAAGTGGTCTCCCCCTGGAGTGTGGAATCCCCTAGATCCTGGGTGCAGTGGGAGCTTCCTCAGACTCCCAGATTCGAGGAGTCTTTCCCTTGTAGGGTGGAGTCCCCTCGAGTCTGGCGGTGATGGGATCTCCCCCTTACAAGCAGGTTCAATGAGTGTCCCCCCTGTTGGGTGGAGTCCTATTGATCCTGGGGTCAGTGGAAGCTCCCCCAACACCCAGGTTCGAAGGGTCTTCCTGATGGAGTGTGGAGTCCCCTCGACTCTGGGGGCATTGGGATCTTCCACCAACACTCAGGTTTGAGGATTCTCCCTACTGGAAGGGGGATTTCTCTCGGCCCTGGAGAGAAACCCTCAACACCCATGGTCGAGGAGTCTTCCCCGTGGAAAAGGGAGACCCCTTGAACCTGGAAGCAGTGGGAGCTCCCTCTGACACCTAGGTTCATGGTGTCTTGCCCCTAAATGGGGGGAGTTCCCTACACCCTTGTGATTTGGGAGCTCCCCCAGACACCCAGGTTAGAAGGGTCTTTCCCCTGGAGGGTGGAGTTCCCTCGACCCTGGGGCCAATGGTATACGAGCTTTCCTCAACACTCAGGTTAGAAGAGTCACCCCCTGGAGAGGGGAGTCCCCTCATCTCTGGGTGTGGTGGGAGTTCCTCCCAATAATCAGATTCGAGGGGTCTCACAACTGGAGGGGGGAGACCCCTCAACCATGGGTGTCAGTGGGAGCTTCCCTCCACCCCCAGGTTAAAGGCATTTTGCTCCTGGAGGGGGGAGTCCCCATAATCCTGAGTGTTAGTGGGAGCTCCCCCGACACCTAGGATTGAGGGGTCCTGCCTCTGGAGGGGAGACTTTGGGTGTCAGTGGGAGCTCCATCCAACACCCAGGATCAAGGAGTCTCACCCCTGGAGAGGGGACTCCCCTCAATCCTGGGACCAATGGTATATGATCTCGCCCTGACACCCAGTTTAGAGGGGTCTCACCCATGGAGAAGAAAGTCCCCTCGACCCTGTTTGTGATGGGAGCTCCCACCAACACCCAGGTTTGAGGGATCCCCCCTTGGAGTGGGGAATCCCCACCTCCTATGGAGCAGTGGGAACAACCCCGGCACCCAGGTTCGATGGGTCTCCCCACTGGAGGGGAGAATATCCTTGACCTTGGAGGTGGTGGGAGCTCCCCCAGACACCCAGGTTTGATAGGTCTCCCCCTAGAAGGGGATCCCCTAGGCACAGGATGTGGTGGGAGCTCTCCCTGACTTCCAGGCTCAAGGGGTCTCCTCTCTGGAGGGCGGAGTCCCCTAACACTTAGGTTCAAGGTGTCTCCACCCTGGATTGGGGAGTCCCCTTGACCCCGGGGGGCCGTGAAAGCTCCCCCCAAACCCAGGTTCAAGAAATCTCCCCAGTGGAGGCAGGATTCACCTCAACCCATGGTGTAGTGTGAGCTCCCCTTAACACTCAGTTTGGAGGGGTCTCCCACTTGAGGGGGAACTCCTCTCCTCCCTGGGTGCAATGGAATACGAGCTCCCCCTGACACCAAAGTTCAAGGGGTCTCCCGGCTGGAGAGGGAAGTCCCCTCGACCATGGGGCCAATGGTATATGAGCTACCCCAGACTCCCAGGTTCTAGATGTCTCCCCCCTAGAAGAGAGAGTCCTCTCGACCCTGGGTGCGGTGGGAGCTCCCCAGACACCGTGGTTGGAAGTGTCTATCCCATGGAGGGGGACTCCCCTCGAACAAGAGGGTGGTGGCAGCTCCCCCAGACACCTCAGTTCCATGGGTATCCCCCCTGGAGAAGAGAATCCCCTTGACCCTGAGGGTGGTGGGAGCTCCCCCTGACACCCCAGTTTGAGGGGTTTCCCCCCTGGAGGGGAGAGTCCCATTGATCCCAAGTGCAGTGAGAGTTCCACAAGACACCCCAGTTTGAGGAGTCTTCCCCCTGGAGTGGATGTCCCCTCAACCCTAGGTGCAGTGGGAGCTCCCCTTAACACCCTGGTTCAAGGGGTCTACCCCCTTGAGCGGGGAGTCCTCTCAAACCCGGGTGCAAAGGGAAGTCCCCCTGACACCTTGGTTTGAGGAGTGTCCCCCTAGAGAGGGGAGTTCCCTCAACCCTTGGGGCACTGGGAGGTGTCTCCAACACCCAGATTGTAAGGGTCTCCCCACTCAATGGGGGAGTCCCCTCAAACCTGAGGGCAGTCGGTGATCCCCTCAAAACCCAGTTTTGAGGGGTCTCTCCCTTGGATGGGGGAAAACCCTCGACCTCAGGGCAGTAGAAGGTCCCCCTGCCACTCAGGTTCAAGGGGTATCCCTCCTGGAAGGGGGCATCCCCTCGATCTTAAGGGCAGTGGGAGCTCAAATCGACACCCAGGTTTGAGGGATCTCATCCCTGGATGGGGGATCCCCTCGACTCTGGGTGTTCAAGGGGTTCAAGGGGTCTGGCTCCTGGATAGGGAGTCCCCTCAACTCTGCAGGCATTGGAGTTCCCTGGGACACCAGTTTCGAGGGGTTTCCTCCCCGGAGGGAAAACTTCCCTCAACACTGGGTGCAATGGTATACAAGCTCCCCCTGACACCCATGTTCAAGGTGACTCCACTCTGGAGGGAAGAGTCCCCTTGACCCTGGAGGTGGTGGGAGCTCCCCCCGAAACCCAGTGTAGAAGGATCTCCCTCCTGGAGGAAGAACTTTCCTCAAAAATGGGGGCGATGGTGTATGAGCTCCCCTGATACCCAGGTGTGAGGGGTCTTTACCCTCAGAGGGGAAATCCCTTGACCCTAGGGGTGGGGAGGCTCCACTCAACACCCAGGTTTGAGGGGTTTCCTCCAGGAGGGGGGAATCCACTCGACCCTGGGGACAGTGGAAGCTCCTCCAGACACCCAGGTTATAGGGATCTTGCCCTTGGAGGGGGGGGTCCCTTTGACCCTGGGTGCAGTGGGATCTCCCACAGATACCAAAGTTTGAGGGATCTCCCCGCTTGTGGGGAGTCTCCCTCAACCCTGGGGTCAATGGTATACAAGCTCCCCCCAACATCCATGTTCGAGGGGTCTACCCACTGTAAGGGTGAGTTTCCTCGATCCTGGGGGTTGTGGGTGCTCCCTGCAACACCCAAGTTTGAGGGGTCTCTCCACTGAAGGGGGGACTCCCCTTGACCTCAGGAGCAATGATATTGGAGCTCCCCCAGACACCCAGGTAGAAGGGGCCTCCCCCCTGGAGGGGAGAGTCCCCTCAACCCTGGGGGCAGTTGGAGCTTCCTAGGACACCCAGACTCGAGGGGCCTCACTCCTGGAGTGGGGACTCCCATCGACACTGGGGGCAATGGTATATGAGCTCCCCCACACCAAGTTTTGAGGGGTCTCCTCCCTGGAGGAGGGACTCCCCCCAACCCTGGGAGCAGTGGGAGGTCCCCCCCCCAACATTCAGATTCGAAGGGTCTCCCCTCTGGATGGAGGAGTTCCCTCGACCCTGGAGGAGGTTGGAGGATTTCCGACACCCAGGTTCGTGGGGTCTTCCCCACGGAGGGGGAAGTCCCCTCGACCCTGGGGAAGGTGAGAGGTTTCCCCTACAACCAGGTGCGAGGGGTCTCTCCCCTGGAAGAGGGAGTCCCCTCGAGCTTGGGGGTGATGGGAACTCCCCTCGGCACCAAGGTTAGAGGGGTCTCTCCCATGGAGGGATGAATCCCTTCAACCTCAGGGCGGTGGGAGGTCCCTCCAACACCCAGGTTCGAGGGGTCTTCCCCCCTGGAGGGGAACTCCCCTAGACGCTGGTGGCAATGGTACACGAGCTCCGTCCCTGGAGATCAAGGCTTGAGGGAACTCGCCTATGGAGGGGGAAGTCCCCTCGACCTTGGGTGCAGTGGGAGCCCCCGCCAACACCAAGCTTCAAGAGGTCTACCACCTGGAGGGGGAGTCCCCTCGACCCTGGGAGCGATGGTATACAAGCTCACCCCTAAAGCCAGGGTTGAGGGGTCTCCTCCCTGGAGGGCAGTGTGCCCTTGACCCTGGGTGCAGTGGCAGCTCTCCCCGACACCCAGGATTGAGGGGTCTTGCTCCTGGGAAGGGGAAGTTCACTCGTCTCTGGGTGCTGTGGGAGCTCCCCCGACATCCAGGTTCCAGGGTTCTCCTCACAGGAGGGGGGAGTCCCCTAGAATCTGGGGTTGGTGGGAGCTGCCCCAGACACCTAGGTTCAAGGGTCTCCCCACTGGAGGGGGAGTACCCTTGATCCTGTGTGCTGTGGGATCTCCCCCAACACCCAGGTTCAAAGGTTCTAATCCCTGGAGAGGAGAAAACCCGTGAACATGGGGCAATGGTATACAAGCTCCCCCCCCACACACACACACTCAGGTTCAAGGGGTCTTTCCCCAGGATGAGGGATTCCCTTCCACCCTGGGAGGGGGGAATGGGAGCTACCCCTGAAAACCACGTTCGAGGGTTCTCTCCCTTGGAGGGGGGACTCCCCTCGACCCTAGGGGCAGTGGGAGCTAGCCCCCAGTAACCCAGGTTCAAGGGGTTTCCCTTCTGGAGGGGGGACTCTTCTTGCCACTAGGGCCAATGGTATAGGGGCTCCCCCGATATCTAGGTTTGAGCGGTTTCCACCCTGGAGTGGGGAGTCCCCTGTACCCTGGACTAGTGGGAAATCCCCTCAACACCCAGGTTCGAGGGGTCTGTCCCCTGGAGGGGGGAGTCCCTTCGACCCTGGGGTCAATGGTATACCAACCTTGCCCAGGTTCGAGGGGTCTCCCATCTGTTGGGGGGAGTCCCTTGAACCCTGAGGTGGTGGGAGCTCCCCTCAACACCCAGGTTTGAGGTGTCTCCCTCTTGGAAGGGGGAGTCCCCTGGACTATGGGGGTGGTGAAATCTCCCCCGACACCCAGGTTTGAAGGGTCATCCCCCTGGAGGGGATACTCCCCTGGAACCTGGGTTTGGTGGGAGCTACCCCGATATCTAGGTTCCATAGGTCTCACCCCTGGAGGGGTGAGTCACCTAAACCCTGAGGGTGGTTGAAGTTCCCCTGGACACCCAGGTTCTAGGGGTCTCCCACATGGAGGGAGGACTCCCTCCAGTGTGACGGCGATGGTATATGAGATACCCTGACACCCAGGTTCGAGGGGTCTCGCCCCTGGACACTGGGCATGATGATATATGAGCTCCCCCCCACACTCGATTTCGGGGACCTTCACTCTGGAGGACAGATAGCTTCCACCGTCAGTTTCAGGGACCCACCCTGACTCCCAGTCAGAGGGGACCTCTTCTTTGGAGGGGTGAGTCCCTGCACCCGGGTGCAGTGGTGTACGGGTTACCCCTCAAAACCCGGGTCAGAGGTAAGGAGGGTGGAGATCCCCTTTTCCCTTGGTGCAGCTGTGTCCATAGAGTTCCCTGACACAAGGTCAGAGGGGACCTCCCGCCTGGAGGGGTGATTCTACCCTACCCTGGGTGCTGTGGTGAACGGGGTGCCCCCACACACCCAGACCAGTGGGGACCTCCCCCATGGAGGGCGGCATCCCCTTTCCTCCCCCTGTGTGCAGCGGTGTCTGGAGCATTCCTCAACACCCGGGTTAGAGGGGACCTCCCTCCTGAAGGGCGGAGTTCCCTCTACACTTGGTGTGGCGCTGACCAGGGTGCCCCCCGGACACACGGATTCTAAGGGACCTCCCCCCTGGAGGGCGAAGTCCTCTGTCCCGCGGGTGCGGCTGCGTCCAGGGCAACCCTAGACACCAGGTTAGAGGGAACTTCGCCCCTGGAGGGGGGGTTCCCCAATGCCCTGGGTGTGGTCGTGTCCAGAGCATACCCCCAACACCCGTGTCAGCAGGGACCTCCCCCCTGGAGGGTGGAGTCCCCTCCCCCCAGGTAGGGCAGTGTCCAGGTTGTCCTTCAACACCCGAGTTAGAGGGGACCTTCCCCCTGTAGGGCAGAGTCCCTTCCACCCCGGGTGCGGAAGTGTCCTGTGTGCCCCTCGACACCTGGGTTAAGGGGATCTACGTCTTTGAGAGAGGAGTCCCCTCAACCCCGGTGTGGTGGTGTCAAGTGTGTCCCAGGATACCCAGGTTAGAGGGGACCTCCCCCCTGGAGGATGGAGTCCCCTCTCCACCTGTTTTGGTGGTGTCCATGGCGCCCCTGGACACCCAGGTCAGAGGGTACTCCCCCCTGGAGCGGGGAGTCTCCCCTACTTCGGGTGCAATGGTGTCCGGAGTGTCCCTGACACCCAGGTCAGACGGGACCTCCCCCATAGAGTGAGGAATCCCCATTATACCAGGTGCGGTGGTGTCTGGAGGGACCCCTGGCACCCAGGTCAGAGGGCACCTCCTCTCTGGAGAGGGGAGTCCTCTAACCCCCCTGGTACAGTGGTGCCTGGAGTGCCCCACGACACCCGGATTAGAAGGGACCTCCTCTGGTGGGCGGAGTCCCATCCCCACTGGGAGCAGCTCTGTCCAGAGTGCCCATGACACCTGGGCTAGAGGGGACCTCCAACCGGTGGGTGGAGTCCTCTCCTGAGTGTGTTGGTGTCCGGGGCACCCCCGACACCCCGGTTAGAGGAGACCTACCCCCTTAATGGCAGAGTCCCCTCCACCCTGGAGGCGGTCATGTCTGGGAAGCCCCCTGACACACGTGTCATAGGGGACCTACCCAAGGTGCGGTGGTGTCTGGAGCATCCCCTGACACCTGGGTTAGAGAGGACCTCGCCCCTGGAGGGCAGAGTTCCGTCCATACTGGGTTCAGTGGTGTTCCACTCCATCCAGACAACCGGGTTAGAGGGAACCTCCACAGGGGGAAGTCCTCTTTACCATGGGTGCAGTGGTGAACCAGGTGAACCCACACCCAATTCAGAGGGGACCTCCCACCTGGAGGGGGGAAATCCCCCCTGCCCTGGGACTGTGGTGAGTGGGCACCTCAACACCTGGGTCAGCAGAGACCACCACCCTGGAGGGCGGATTCCCGTCTGCCGCCCCGTGTGTGGGGATGTCCAGAGAGTTCCCTGACACCCGTGTTACAGGGGGCCTCCCCCCTGGAGGGCAGAGTCGCTTCCCTTCTATGTGCAGGGGTGTCCACAGCCACACCTGTACCCAGGTTAGAGGGGCCTCTCCCCTTGAAAGGGGAGTCCCCCCTACCTTGGGTGCAGTGGTGACTGGAGTACCCTGACACCCGGGTGAAAGGGGACCTCCCCTCTGGAGGGCAGAATCCCCTCCACCACAGGTGCGGCGGTGTCTGCAGCACCCTGCGACACCCAGGTTAGAGACAACCTCCCACCTAGAGGGCAGAGTCCCCTCCACACCGGGTTCTGTGGTGTCTGGGGCACCCCCCCCCACACCCAGGATAGAGGGGACCTCCCCCTGTAGGGCAGAGTCCACTCCACCCCAGGTGTGGAGGTGTCCGGGTCATACCCACCCATGACACCCAGGTCAGAGGGGACCTCTTCCCTGAGAAGGGGAGTCTCTCCACCTCTGGTGTGGCAATGTCCTGAGCACCCCCTGACTCCTGGGTTAGAAGTGACCTACGCCCTGGAGGGCAGAGTCCCCTCCAACCCTGGTACGGCGGTGTCAGGATGCCTCGACACACGAGTAAGAGGGTGTAGCGGTGTCCAAGACGCCCCCTGACACACAAGTAAGAGGAGACCTCCAACCTGGAAAGGGGTGATGGGGGCTCCTCCTGACACCCAGATTCGAGGAGTCTCGCCCCTGGAGTGGAAGTCCCCTCGACCCTGGGTGATGGGAGTTAGCATCAACACCCAAATTTGAGGGGTCTTGCACCTAGAGGTGGGAGTTCCCTTGACCCTGGGGCTGATGGTATATGAGCTCCTATGAAAACCAAGGTTAGAGGGGTCTCCCTCCTGGCAGGGGGAGTTTCCTCAACCCTGGATGCAGTGGGAACTCCTCTGACACCCAGATTCGAGGGGTTTTGCCCCTGAAGGAGGGATTCCTTCGATCCTGGGTGTCGGTGGGAGCTCCCCCCGACCCCCAGGTTAGAGGCGTCTGGCCCTTGTAGGGGGGAGTCCACTCAATCCTGGGTATCAGGAGTAGCTCCTACCAACACGAAGATTTGAGGGTTCCCTCTGGAGGGGGAACTTCCCTTGACCCTGGGTGTCGGTGGGAGCTCCCACCGACACCCAGGTTTGAGGGTACTCTCACCTGGAGAGGGCGGACACCCCTTGATCCTGGGGCCAATGGTGTATGTGCTCCCTCCAACACCCAGGGTCGAGGGGTCTCCCCCATGGATGGGGGAGTCCTCTCGACCCTGGGGGCAGTGGGAGCTGTCCCCAAAACCCAGGTTCGAAGGGTCTCTTCCCTGGAAGGTGGAGCCCCATCAACCCTGGAGGCAGTGGGAGCTCCCCACAACACCCAGGATCAAGGGGTCATTACCCTGGAGCATGGACTCCCCTCAAATTTGTAGGCAATGGTATAGAGCTCCCACAAACACCCAGGTTTGAGGGGTCATCCCCCTAGAGAGGGGAGTCCCCTCAACCCTGGTGTCAGTGGGAGCTCCCCTGATATCCAGCTTTGTGGTGTCTCCCCTCGACACTGGGGACGATGGTATATAAGCTCCCCCTGACACCCAGGTTCGAGGGGTCTCCCCATTGGAGGAGGAAATCCCCTTAACACTGGAGATGGGAGGAGTTCTCCCGACTCCCATGTTGGAGGGGACTCCCCCTGGAGGGGAGAGTAATGTCAACCCTGGGGACAGTGGAAGCTCCCCAACACCCAGGTTCGAGAGGTTTCCCCCCTTAAAAGGGGAGTTGCCTCGACTCTGAGTGCAGTGAGATCTCCCCCTGACACCCAGGTTCCAGGGGTCTCCCCGCCTAGAGGGGGAAGTCCACTCAACCATGGGTGCTGTGGGAGCTCCTCCCTGCCCAACAACCAGGTTCGAGGGGTCTCACCACTGGAGTGGGGAGTACCCTCAACCCTGGGGGTGGTGGGAGCTCCCATCCACACCCAGGTTGGAGGGGTCTCTTCCCTGGAGGGGGGAGTAACGTCGACCCTGAATGGGGTGGGAGCTTCTTCAGACACCCATTTTTGAGGGGTCTTCCCACTAGAGGGAAAGTCCAGTCGACCCTGGGGTGGTGTGAGCTTCCCACCCACATCCAGGTTGGAGGGTTCTCCCCCTGTTAGGAGGGAGTACCCTTGACCCTGGGGGCGGTGTGAGCTCCCCCCAACACCCAGGTTCGAGGAGTCTTGCCCCTGAAGGGGTGAGGACCCTTGACCCTGGTGGCGGTGGGATCTTCTTTCCACACCCAGGCCGAGGGTTCTCGTCCCTGGAGGGGGGATTCAGCTTGATCATGGGTAGGATGGGATCTCCCTCTGACACCCAGATTCTAAGGTTCTCACCCCTGGAGAGAGGAGTCCCCTTGACCCTGGGTGTGGTGGTAGCTCCCACTGATACTCAGATTTGAGAGTTCTGTCCCCTGGATGGGGGAGTCCCCTATACCCTAAGTGTGGTGGAAGCTCCAGCCGACACCAAGGCTCGAGGTGTCTTGCCCCTAGAGGGGGAGTCCCCTCCATCCTGGGTGCAATGGGAGCTCCCATGGACACCCAGCTTGAGGAGTCTCATCCCTGGAGGGGGGAGTATATTTGACCCTGAGACCAATGGTATAGGAGCTCCCAATGACACCAAGATTAGAGAGATATCCCCCCTGGAGCGGGTAGTTTCCTCGACCCTGGGTGCTGTGAGGCTCCTACTGAAACCCAGGTTAGAGGAGTCTTGGCCCTGGTGGGCCAACTCCCCTCAACCCTGGGTGTTGGTGAGAGCTCCCTCAACTCCCTAGTTTGAGGGTTCTTGCCCCTGGAGGGGGGACTCCCCTAAATTCTGGGGCTGATGGTATACATGTTCCCCCTGACACTCAAGGTATAGGGGTCTCCTCCCTGGAGGGGGGGTCCCCTTGACCCTGGGGGGGATGGGAGCTTCCCCCAACATCGAGGTTCAAGGGTCTCCCCACTTGAGGGGAGACTCTCCTCGACCCTGAAGGCAATATTATACGAGCTACCCCCATCACCCTGGTTCGAGGGGTCTCTGTCCTGGAAGGGGGAGTCCCGTAAACCCTGATGTCAGTGGGCTCTCCCCATGACACCCAGGTTCAAGAGGTCATTCCTCTGGAGGGGGGACTCTCCTCGAATTTGTTGGCAATGGTATACGTACTCCCTTAAAGACCCAGGTTTGAATGGTCTCCCCCCTGGAGAGAGGAGTCTCGTCAACACTACAAGTGGTGGGAGCTTCCCCCAACATCCAGGTTTATGGGGTCCCTCCACTGGAGTGGGAACAGCCCTTTACCCTGGTGATGATAGTATACGAGCTCCCCCAACACCCAGGTTTGAGGGGTCTCCTTCCTAGAGGGGGGAGAACCCTCAAGCCTGGACGTGGGGGGAGTTCCCCCCGACACCGTGGTTGGAGGGGTATCCCCCTGTAGGGGAGAGTAACTCAACTCTGGGGGCAGTGGGAGTTCTCCCCGACACCCAGTTTTGAGGGGTTTCCCCCCTTTAAGGGGGAGTCACGTAGACTCTGGGGGTGATGGGATCTCCTCCCAACACCCAGGTTAGAGGGGTCTCCCACCTGGATGGTGGAGTCTTCTCAATCCTGGGGGTGGTGGGAGCTTCCCCGACACCCAGGTTCGAGGGGTAATCCCCAAAGGGGGGAATTCTCTCGACCCCATAGGCATTGGGAGCTCCCCCCGACACACAGGTTCAAGGGATCTTCCACCTGGAGGGTGGAGACCACCGATCCTGGGTGCGTGGGAGCTACCCCTGACACCTAGGTTCAAGGGGGCTCCCCCCAGAAGGAGGGAGACCACTGGATCCTGGGTTCCGTGTTAACTCCCCTGACACACAAGTTAGAGATGTCTCCCCCTGGTGGGAGCTCACCACGACATCCAGTTCGGATGGGTCTTTCCCCTGTAGAGTGGAGTCTCCTCGACTCTAGGGGTGGTGGGAGCTCCCTCTGACCCTCAGGTTCAAAGGGGTCTCCCCTCTGTAGGGTGGAGTCCCTTCGACTGTGGGGGTGGTGGGAGCTCTCCCCAACACCCAGGTTTAAGGGGTCTCCCCCAGTAGGGTGGAGTCCCCCAGAACCTGGGAGTGGTGTGAGCTCCCCTCAACACTAGGTCGAGGGGTCTCACCCCTCGAAGGGGGAGTCTTTTTGAACCTGGAGGAGGTGAGAGCTCCTGCCAACACTCAGGTCTAGGGGTCTTCCTCATGGCTGGTCAAGTCCCCTTGAACCTGGGTGTGGTGGGAACTCCTGTTGACATCCAGGTTAAAGGGGTCTTGCACCTGAAGGGGGGGTGTCCCCATGATCCTGGCTGTGTTGGGAGCTCCCCCCAACATGCAGGTTTGAGGGGTCTTGCCCCTGGAGGTGGTAGTCCCCTCGACCCAGGGGGTCAGTGGGATCTCCCCCTCACCCCCAGGTTAGAGGAGTCTTGCTCCTGGAGATGGGAGTCCCCACAACCCTGGGTGTTGGGAGGAGCTCCCTCCTACACCTAGGTTTGAGGGGTCTCACCCCTGGAGGGGGGCTGCCCTCTACCATGGGTGTGGATGGGAGGTCCCCCGGACATCCAGGATGGAAGGGTCTCACCCCTGGAGGGCAGATTCCACTTACCCTGGGACCGATGGTATAAGACTTCAACTCGACACCCATGTTCGAGGGGCCTCTCCCCTGGATGGGGGAGTCCCCTTGACACTAGGTGTGGTGGGAATACACACCGACACCAAGATTTGAGGGGTCTTACCCCTAGTGGGGGGAGTCCCCTCGACCCAGGGTGTGGTGGGAGCTCTCACCAACACCCAGGTTAGAGGGGTCTCTCCTCTGGAGTGGGGAGTTCCCTGGACCCTGAGGCTGATGGTATAGGAGCTTTCCCTGACACCAGGTTAGAGAGGTCTCCCACCTGGAGTGGGACCTCCTCCTGACACCCAGGTACAAGAGGGCTCCCTGCAGAAGGAGGGAGTCCACTCAACCCCGGGTGCGGTGTGAACTCTGCCCGACACACAGGTTCAAGATGTCTCCCCCCTGGTGGGAGCTCTCCACGACACTGAGGATGAGGGGTCTCATCCCTGCGGAGTGGAGTCCCCTTGACCCTGGGGGTGGTGGGAGCTCCCTAGACCCCCAGGATCGAGAGGTCTTCCCCCTGTAGGGTGTAGTCCCCTAGACCCTGGGGGCACTGTGAGCTCCCCCCAACACCTAGGTCGAAGGGTCTCCCCCCTCAAAGGGGGAGTCTTCTTGAACCTGGGGGTGGTGAGAGTAACCCCTGACACCCTCGTTGGAGGGAGCTCCCCCCAGAAGGAGGGAGTCCACTGGACCCCGGGTGCAGTGTGAACTCCCCTGGACACATAGGTTCCAGATGTCTCCCCCCTGGTGAGAGCTTCCTACAACACCCAGGTTTGAGGGTTCTTCCCACTGTAAAGTGGAGTCCCCTCCACCCTGGAGGTGGTGGGAGCTCCCTCCAACCTCCAGGATCAAGGGCTCTTGTTCCTGTAGGGTGGAGTTCCCTGGGGTGGTTTCAGCTCCCACTGATACCCAGGTCGAGGGTTCTTCCCACTCAAAGGGGGAATCTTCTCAAACCTGGGGCCGGTTAGAGCTCCTCCCAACACACAGGTTCAAGGGGTCTTCCCCTTGGCCTACAGAGTCCCCTCAACCCTGGGTGCAGTGAGAAATCCCTGCGACACCCAGGTTAGAGGGGGTCTCGCCCCTGAAAGGGGGAGTCCCCTCAACCCTGGCTGCATTGGGAGCTCCCCCCTACATGCAGGTTCAAGGGGTCTCACCCTTGTAGGTGGGAATCCCGAATACCCTGGGTGTTGGTGGGAACTCCCCCTCACGCCAGGTTTAGAGGAGTCTCGCTTCTGGAGGAGGGAGTCCCCACAACCCTGGTTGTCAGTTGGAGCTCCCTCCGACACCTAGGTTCGATGGGTCTCACCCATGGAGGGGGGCTTCTGTCTACCTTGGGTTTCTGTGGGAACTCCCCCAACACCCAGATTCAAGGGATCGGCCCTGGAGGGGGCACTTCACTTATCCTGGGACCGATGGATTATGAGCTCCCCCCTTCACCCAGGTTCGAGGGTTCTCCCCCCTGGATGGGGGAGTCCCCTTGACCCTGGGTGCAGTGGGAGCTCACACTGACACCCAAGTTTGAGGGGTTTCACTCCTAGAGTGGGGACTCCCCTGGACCCTGGGGCCAATGGTATATGAGCTCTCCCTGACACCCAGGTTTTGAGGGGTCTCCCACTTGGAAGTGAGAGTCCCCCAACCCTGTGTGTGGTGGGAGCTCCCCATGACACACAAGTTTGAGAGGGCTACCCCCAGAAAGAGGAAGTCCACTCAACCCTGGGTGTGGTGTGAAGTCCCCTCAACATACAGGTTCCAGATTTCTCCCTCATGATGGGAACTCCCCATGACACCCAGGTTTGAGGGGTCTCCCCCGTGTAGAGTGGATTTCCCTTGACACTTGGGGTGGTGGGAGCTCCCTCCGACCCCCAGGATCGAGAGGTCTTCCCCCTGTAGGGTGGAGTCTCCTAGTCCCTGGGGGGATATGAACTCCCTCCAACACCCAGGTGGAGGGGTCTCCTCAATCGAAGGGGGAGTCTTCTCGAACCTGGGGGTGGTGAGAATTCCCCCCAACACCCATGTTTGAGGGGTCTCCCCGCTGGCCAGTAGAGTCCCCTCAACCCTGGGTGCAGTGAGAACTCTCAACGACACCCAGGTTAGAGGGTTCTCACTCCTGAAGGGGGGAGTCCCCTTGACCCTGGCTGCATTGGGAGCTCCCGCCTACATGAAGGTTCGAGGAGTCTCGCCCCTGGAGGTGGAAGTTCTCTTGACCCTGGGTGTCAGTGGGAGCTCCCGCCAACACCCAGGTTAGAGGAGTCTCCTCCCTAGAGGTGGGAGTCCCCACACCCTTGGTGTCGGTGGGAGCTTCCCCCCTACACCTAGGTTCAAGGGGTCTTGTCCCTGGAGCAGGGACTCCACTTACCCTAGGACCAATGGTACAGGAGCTCCCCCCAACACCCACGTTCTAGGGGTTTCCGCACTGTAGGGGCAAGTTTCCTCGACCCTGGGGGTGGCAGGAGCTCCCGCTGACACACAGGTTAGAGGGCTCTCGCCCCTGGATAGGGGAGTCCCCTTGACTTTGGGGCAGATAGTATAGGGGCTTTCCCTGACACACAGGTTAGAGGGGTCTACCATTGGACCTGGAGGGGGGAGTCCCCTCGACATTGGTACGGTGGGAGCTCCCCCCAACACCCAGGTTCGAGGGGATCTCAGCTGTGAAGGGTGGAGTCTCCTTGACCTTGGAGCCCATGGTATATGAGCTCTCTCCAATACCCAGATTAGAAGGGCCTTCCTCCTGGAGGGGGGATTCTCCTCCACCCTGGCTGTGGTGGGAGCCCCCCTGACACTCAGGTTCGAGGGGTCTTGTCCCTGAAGGTGGGAGAATCATCGACCTTGGGTGTTGGTAGGAGCTCCCGCCCTCCCCCAGGTTAGAAGAGTCTCGCTCCTCCTGGAGGTGGGATTCCCCACGATCCTGTGTGTCAGTAGGAGCTCACCCTGACACCTAGGTTTGAGGGGTTTCTCCCTTGGAGTGGGGACTCCCCTCTTCCCTGGGTGTTGGTGGGACCACCCCTTGACACCCAGGTCCAAGGAGTCTCCCCCCTGGATAGGAAAGTCCTCTCGACCCTGGATGTGGTGGGAGATCCCACCAACACCTAGGTTTGAGGGGACTCACCCCTGGTGGGGGGAGTCAACTTGACCCTTGATATGGTGGGAGGTCCCACTGACACCCAGGTTAGAGGGGTCTTGCCCCTGGAGTGGGGAGTCCCCTGGACCCTGTGGCTGATGATATATGAACTCACCCTGACACCCAGGTTAGAGGGGTCTCCCTCCTGGAGGAAGAAGTCTCCTCGACCATGGGTGCGGTGGTTAGCTCCCCCCGACAATCAGGTTTGAGGGGTCTTGACCCTGGACGGGGGAGTCCCCTCAACCATGGGTGTCAAGTGGGAACTCCCCCCACCCCCAGAGTAGAGGTGTCTCACCCCTGGAGGGGGGACTCCCCTCGACCCTGGTTGTGGTGGGAGCTCCTGCGGACACTCAGGTTTGAGGGGTTTTGCCCCTGAAGGGGGAGTCCCCTAGACCATGCATGTTGGCAGGAACTCCCACCCACACCCACTTTAGAGGTGTATCCCCCCTGAAGCGGGGAGTCCCCTCAATTCTGGGGGCAGTGGGAGCTCACCTCAACATGCAGGCTTGTGGGGTCTCTCCCCTGGAGGGTGGACTCCTCTTGACACTGGGGGCAATGGTATATGAGCTGCCCCTGTCACCCAGTTTCGAGGGGTCTCTCGCCTGAAGGGACAAGTTTCTTTGACCTGGGGTGTCAGTGGGAGTTACCCCCAACACCCATGTTTGAGGGGTCTCACCCCCGGAGAAGGGTCTCCCCTCAAACCTGACTGTCGGTCGGAGCTCTCCTTGACACCCAGATTCGGGGGGTTTCGCCTCTGGAGGGGGGACTCCACCCGACCCTGGGGCCGATGGTATATGAACTTTCACCAACACTCAGGTTCCAGGGATCTTTCCCCTGAAGGGGGAGTCCCCTCGACTCTTGTGTCGGTGGGAGCTCCCCTCAAATTCAGGATTGAGGGGTCTCTCTGCTGTAAGGGGGATTCCCCTTGTACCTGGGGGTAATGGTATATGAAGTCTCCCCAACACTTAGGTCCTCTCCACCCTGAGGGCAATGGTATATGAGCTCTACCCAACACCCAGTTACGAGGGGTCTTCACCTGGTGTGGTAGTCCACGTGATCTTGGGGGTGGTGGGAGCTCTCCCTGACACCCAGATTCAAGGGGTCTCCCCTCTGTAGGTGGGAGTACCCTCAAACTGGGGGCAGTTGGATCTCCCCTTGACCCCCAGGTTTGAGGGGTTTTTCCCCCTGGAGTGGGGAGTCTCCTCGACCCTGGGGGTGGGGGATGGAGCTCCCTTCAACACCCAGGTTCAAGGGTTCTCGCTTCTAAAGGGGAAACTCCCCTGGACCCTGTGGGCAGTGGGAACTCCCCACAAAACCCAGGTTTGAGGGGTCTTGCCCCTGGAGGAGGGACTTCCCTTGATCATAGGGTCATTGGTATACGTGCTCCCCCCAACACCCAGGTTCTAGAGTCTTCCCCTGGAGAGGAGACTCTCCTCAACCAAGTGGGAAATTTTATACATGCTACCCACAAAACCCTGGTTCGAGGGGTCTCTGTCCTGGAGGGGGGTGTCCCCTCGACCCTGGAGGAAGTGGGAGCTCCCCATGACACCCAGGGGTCATTTGAGGGGTCATTTCCTTAGAGGGGGGGAATTCTCAAATTTGAGGGCAATGGTATATGAGCTATCCCCAACACCCAGGAATGAGGAGTCTCTCCCTTGAAGTGGGGAGTCCCCTCGACCCTGGGTGCAGTGGGAGCTCCCGCCAACACCCAGTTTTGAGGGTTTTCATTCCTTGAGGGGGAGAACCCCTTGACTCTGGGTGTGATGGGAGCTCCCGACAATACCCAGGTTCCAGGAGTCTTTCCCCTGGAGGGGGAGACCCCTTGATTCTGGGTGTGGTGGGAGTTCCCACCAACAATCAGGGTCGAGGGGTCTCCTCCTGGAAGGGGGAGACCACTCAACCCTGGGGGTGGTGGTAGCTCTTTCCTGACACCCAGGGTCTAGGGGGTCTCCCCCATGGAGGGGGGAGTCAACACGAGCCTGGGGTGGTGGGATTTTCCCCCGATACCCAGGTTTGAGAAGTCTTGCCCCTAGAAAGGATAGTCCCCTTGACACAGGTTGTGTGGTAGCTCCCCTCGACATCCTGTTTTGAGGGATCTCTCCCCTTGAGGGGGTGTCGCCTTTACCCCGGGTGTGTTGAGAGCTCCCCCTGACACCCAGGTTCAAGGAGTCTCACCCCTGGAGTAGGGAGTCCCCTCGACCCCGGGGTGATGTGAGCTCCCTCTGACACACAGGTTCTAGGGGACTCCCTCCTGGAGGGGCAAAATCCCTCCTCCCTGAGTGTCAGTGCGAGCTCCACCCGACACCCATGTTTGAGGGGTCTTGCACCTGTATAAGGGACTCCCCTCAAACCTGGGAAGTGGGAGCTCCCACAACACCCAGGTTCGAGGGGTCTTGCCTCTGGAGGGGAGACTCCCCTCAACCCTGGGGCCGATGGTATATGAACTCCCACCGGTTCAAGGGGTCTTTCCCCTGGTTTGGAAAGTTCCCTCGATCCTGGGGTCAGTGGGAGCTCCCCTGGAAACCCAGGTTAGATGGGTCTCTCCCCTGGAGGGGGAACTTTCCTTGACAACTGGGGCAATGGTATACGAGCTTCACCCAACACCTAGGTTCGAGGGGTGTCCCCCATAGAGGGGGGCAGTCCCCTTGACCCTGGTGGCTGTGGGAGCTCCCACCAACATTCAGGTTCGAGGGGTCTCTCCCCTGCAGGGAGGAGTCTCCTCGACCCTGGGGGCAATGCTATATGTAGTCCCTGATACCCAGGTTCGAGGGGTCTCCTCCCTTTAGGGGGCAGTCCCCTAGACCCTGGGGGTGGTGAGACCTGCCCCTGACACCAGGTTTGAGGGGTCTTGCCCCTATAGAGCAGAGTCCCCTTGACACTGGGGGTGGTGGGAGCTCACCCTAACACCCAGGTTTGAGGGGTTTCCCCCATGGAGTGAGGGGTTATTCTGGACCCTGTGGGTGGTGGGAACTCCTCCTGACACCCAGATTCTAGGGGTCTCCCTCCTGGAGGGGCAAGATTCCTCGACCATGGGTATCATTAGGAGCTCCACATGACACCCATGTTTGAGGGGTTTGGCACCTGGAGAAGGGACTCCCCTTAACCCTGGGTATCTGTGGGAACTCCCCCTGACACCCAGGGTCTAGGGGTCTCACCTCTGGAGGGAGGACTCCCCTCAACCCTGGGGCTGATGGTGTATGAACTCCCACTGACACCCAGGTTCGAGGGGTTTCTCCTCTGGAACAAGGAGTCCCATTGACTCTGAGTTGGTGGAGCTTGGGGGTGGTGGGAGCTTCCCCAATCACCCAGATTCAAGAAGTGTCTTCCCTGAGTGGGGAGTCCCCTCGACCCTGGTGATGGTGGGAGCTACCACCGACACCCAGGGTCAAGGGGTCTCCCTCCTCCATGGGGGAACTCCCCTCAACACTTGGGGTGAGGGTGTATGAGCTCTCTCTGACACCTAGGTTTGAGGGGTCTCCTCCTTGGTGGGGGAACTCCCCTTAACAATGGGGGCAATGGTATATGAACTCTCCCCAACACCCAGGTTTGAGGGGTATCCCCCCCTGGATGGGGGATACCTCTGGACCCTTGGGGGTGGTGAGAGCTCCCTTCAACATCCAGGTTTGAGGGTTCTCCACCCTGGAGGGGGGAGTCCCTTAGAAGCTGGGGGTGGTGGGAGTTTTCCCCAACACCTAGGCTCGAGGGGTCTCCCTTTGGAGGGTGGAATCCCCTCAACCCTGAGGGTGATGGGAGTTCCCTCTCGATACCCAGGTTGGAGGGGTTTCTCCCCTGGAGGTGGGAGTCTCCTCAACCCTGGGGGCAGTGGGAGCTCTCCCCGACACTCAGGTTTGAGAGGTCTCCCCTCTAGAGGGGTGAGTCCCCATGACCCTGTGGGCATTTGGAGCTCCCCCCGACACCCAGGTTCCAGGGGTCTCACCCATGGAGGGGTTAGTCCCCTCAACCATTGGGTCGATGTTATACGTGCTCCCCCTGACACCCAGGTTCTAGGGGTCTCCCGTTTAGAGGGGTAGTCCCGAGGTTTCTTGCCTCTGGAGGGGGAGTCCCCTTGACCCTGGGTGCATTGGGAGCTCCCACTGACACCCAGGTTAGAGGGGTCTCGCATGGAGAGGGGAGTTCCCTCATCCTGGGGCTGATAGTATATGAGCTCCCCCCTACACCTAGGTTCAAGTGGTTTTGCCCCTGAAGTGGGGAGTCCCCATGACCCTGGGTGTTGTTTGGATCTCCCCCCACCCCCAGTTTAGAGGAGTCTCGCCCATGAAGGGAGGAGTCCACTTGATCCTGGATGTCAGGGGGAACTCACCAACACCCAGTTTCAAGGGTCTTGCCCCTGGAGTGGGGGATTCCCCTCGACCCTTGGTGTCAATGGCAGCTCCCGTCGACACCAAGGTTTGAGGGGTGCTGCTCCTGAAGGAAGAACTTTTGTCAATCTTGGAGTTGATGGTATATGTGCTCCCCTCTAAACCCAGATTCAAGGGGTCTCCTCCCTGCATAGGAGACTCTCTTCTACCCTGAAGGCAATATTATACGAGGTACCCCCAACACCCTTATTCAAAGGGTCTCCTCCCTGGAGGGAGGAGTCTCCTCAACACTGGGGACCATGGGGGCTCCACCAAGACTGAGGTTTGAGGAGTCATTTCCCTGGAGGGGGGACTCCCATCGAATTTGGGGGAGATGGTATGTGAGCTCCCTTCAACACCCAGGTTCAAGGGGTCTCTCCCCTGGAGGGGGGAGTTCCCTTGACCCTGGGGGAAGTGGGAGCTCCTCCAGACACCCAGATTTGTGGGGTCTTTCCCCTGGAAGGGAGACTCCCCTTGATCCAGGGAGCAATGGTACATGAGCTCCCCTTGACACCCAGGTTTGAGGGATATCCCTTCTGGAGTAAGGAGTCCCCTCGACCTGGAGGTGGGGTGAGTTCCTCCGTCACCCAGGTTCCAGGGGTCTCCCCTGTAGGGGAGAGTAATGTCGACCCTTAAGGTGGTGGAAGCTCCTCTTAACACCCTGATTTTAGAGGCTTCCTGCCTTCAAAGTGGGAGTCTTGCCCCTGGAGTGGGTTGTTCTCTCAACCCTGGGGTCGGTGGGAGCCCCCCTGACATCCAGGGTCAAAGGGGGTCTCTCCTCTGGAGTGGGGAGTCCCCTCGAATCTGGGATCTGTGGGAGCCCCCCCCCCGACATATACCCAGAGTTAAGGCGTCTCCTCCTTGGAGGGGGAAGATTTCCTCCATACTGGGAGCAGTGGGAGCTCTCCCCAACACCAAGGGTTGAGGGCCTCCCCACTCCAGGGGAGAATTCCCCTCAACACTTGGGGCAAGGAGGTACTAGCTCCCCTATACACCTAGGTTTGAGGGGTCTCCTCCCTGGAGAGTGTCTTCAGAATCCTGGGGATGGTGGGAGCTCCCCCTGACACCTAGGTTTGAGGGGTCTCCCCCATGAAGGCAAGAGTCCCTCGATCCTAGGGCTGATGGTATACAAGCTCTCCCCCCCCACAGGTTTGAGGGGTCACACCCTAAAGGGGGTGTCCCCTCGACCATGGGTGTTAGAGTCTGTAAACAAGTCAGGATGGCGCCTGGCATTTTGTCAGAGGGAGTGGCTTGAGAAGTAACACCAGTAAGCCATTAAGTGTGGAGATTCCTGATTGGTTGACTGCTGTATCTAGTTTATGTTAATTAAGATAAGCTGTGTGGAATGTATATATACCCCTCCGGTCCTACAATAAATGGCTCCCACTCCTGCTGTATCAATGTACACAAGTTGCTCATCATCCCCAGATTATTTTGCTGCAGCCGGATTGCGGCACATGGATGTAGAGTGAGTTTCCCCCAACACTGATGTTTGAGGGGTCTTCCGTTGGAGGTGGAGTCCCCTCAACCCTGGGGTTGGTGGGAACTCACGTGACACCCAGGTTCGAGGGGTCTCCCCCCTGGAGGGCCTAGTCCCCTCTACCCCAGGTGCGGTGGGACCCCCCCACCCAAGTTTGAGATGTCTTGCCACTGGAGTTGAGGGATGTCCCCTCATGAGGGGGTGTCACCTCAACCCCGGGTGCAGTGGAGCTCCCCCCAACACCTGCATTAGAGGAATCTACCCCTGTCGAGGGGATTCCCCTCAACCCCGGGTGCAGTGGGAGCTAACCCAGACACCCAGGTTCAAGAGGTCTCTCCTCTGGATGGGGAACTCCCCTCAATCCTGGTGCCGATGGTATATGAACTCTCACTGAAAACTAGGTTCGAGGTGTCTTTCCACTGGAGGGGAGAGTCCCCTCAAACCTGAATTCGATGGTATAAAAGCTCCTCTGCAACATCCAGGTTCGAGATGTTTCCACCTAAAGGGGGGAGTCCCCTTGACAATGTGTGCTGTGTGTGCTCCCCCCAACCCCCAGGTTCGAGGGGTCTCCCCGCTGGATGTGGGAGTCACCACGACTCTGGGGGCTGTGAGAGATCACCCTGACACCCAAGTTCGAGAGGTCTCCCCCCTGGAGGGGGAGTATTCTCAACCCTGGGCACAGTGGGAGCTCTCCCTGACACCCAAGCTCTAGACCCTGGAAGGGGGGAGTCCCCTCGACCCTGAGGGAAGTAGGAGCTCCCCCAACACCCAGGTTTGATGGATTTCTCTTTGAAATTGGGGTGATGGTATTCGAGCTCCCCCCAACACCCAGATTCAAGGGGTCTCCCCCCTGAAGGGGGAGTCCCCTCGACCCTAGAGGCAGTGGGAGCTCCCCCTGACACCCAGGTTTGTGGGGTCTCTCCCCTGAAGGGGGGGACTCCTCTCCACCCTGGGGGCAATGGTATAGGAGCTCCCTGACGCCCATGTTTGAAGGGTCTCCCCCCTGGAGGGGAGAGTCCCCTCTACCTGGAGGTGGGGGGAGTTCCCTCTGACACCCAGAATCGAGGGGTCTCCCCCTTGAGTGGAGAGTAACATCGACCCTTCTGGCAGTGGAAGCTCCCCACACAACACCCAGGTTCTAGGGGTTTCCCCCTTGAAAGGGGCAGTAGGATCTCTTCCTGACACTCAGGTTTGAGGGGTTCCCCCCTAGAGGATGGAGTCACCCTGACCCTGGGGACGTTAAGAGCTCCTTCCGACAACCCAGATTCAAGGAGTTTCCTCCCTGGAGGGGCCAGTCCCCTCCACCCTGGGTGTCAGCGGGAGCTCTCCTTGACACCCAGGTTCGAGAGGTCTCTCCCCTTGGAGAGGGGAGTCCCCTCTACCCCAGGTGCAGTGGGAGCTCCTGCTGACACCCAAGTTCGAGAGGTCTCCTCCATGGAGAGCAGAGTCCCCTCGACTCCGGTTGGGATGGGACCTCCCCCCAACACCCCGGTTCCTGGAGGGAGGAGTCCCCAACACCCCAGGTGTGGTGGAAGCTCCCCCCAACACTCAGGTTCAAGGGGTCTCCCCCTGGAGGGGGGTGTCCCCTTGACACCAGATGTGGTGAAACCAAGCCTCGAGGGGTCTCCCCCCTGGAGAGGAAGTTTCCTCGACCCTGGGTGTGGTGGGAGCTCCCCCTGATACTCAGGTTTGAGAGGTCTCAAATCTGGAGAAGGGAACCCCTTCAACCCTGGGGGCAGTGGGAGCTCCCCCCAGACACCCATGTTCGAGGGTTTCCCCACTGGAGGCAGAGTCCCCTTTACCGTGGGGGCAGTGTGAGCTCCCCATGATACCCAGGTTCAGGAGGTCTCCCCCCTGTAGGGTGGAGTCCCCTCGACCCTGGGGTGGAGGGAGCTTTCCTGGACACCCAGGTTTTGTGGGTCCCCCCTTTCAAATGGGGAGTTCCCTTGACCTGGGGGCTGTGGGATTTCCCCTTGACACCCGGGTTCAAGGATTCTCTTCCATGGAGGGGGGAATACCCTTGGCCCTGGGGGCGGTGGGAGCTCCCCTGACCCCCAGGTTCAAGGAGTCTTTCCCCTGGAAGGGGGAGTCCCTTCAACACTGGGGGCAGTGGAAGCTAACTCCGACTCCCAGGTTCGAGGGATCTCCCTCCTAAATAGGGAGTCTCCTCGATTCCAGCGGGGGTGGGAGCTCCCTCTGAAACTCAGGCTCGATGGGCCTCCTTCCTGGAGTGGGGAGTCCCCTCAAACCTGGGGCTGATGTTATATGAGCTCCTCAAGACACCCAGGTTCGAGATGTCTCCCTCTTGGAGGGTGGGGTCCCCTCGACCTCAGGTGCAGTGGGAACTCCCCCCAACACCCAGGTTGGAGGGTTCTCCCCCATGGAGGGCCGAGTCAACTCAAACCCTGGTGCAGTGGGAGATCCCCCGACACCCAGGTTTGAGGGATTTTCCCCCGGAGGGAAGGGTCCCCTCGAATCTGGTTGCGGTGGGAGCTCCCCAGGATACCCCGGTCCCAGTGGTCTCCCCTCTGGAGGGGAGAGTCCCCTCGACCCCAGGTGCGGGGTAGGTTCCCTTGACATCCAGGTTCGAAGAGTCTTCCACTTGGAGGGGCTGCCCCCTTGACACTGGGTGTGGTGGGAGCTCCCCCAACACCCAGATTTGAGGAGTCTCACCCCTGGAGGGGGGATTTCCTCGACCCCGGATGTGGTGGGAGCTCACCACGAACAACCACGTTTGAGAGGTCTCTCCCCTGAAGGGGCGAGTACCCTTGACCCTGGGTGTCAATTGGAGCTTTCTCCGACAGCAAGGTCGTGGGGTCTTTCACCTGGATAAGGGACTCCCCTCAACACTGGGTGTTGGTGGGAGCTCCCCCCGACACCCAGGTTCCAGGGTTCTCGTGACTGGAATGGGGACTTCCCTCGACCCAGGGACTGATGTTATACAAGCTCCCACCGACACCCAGATTTGAGGGGTATCCATCTGTAGGGGGGAATCCTCTCGACCCTGGGGGCAGTGGGAGTCTCCCAGACACCCAGGTTCAAGTGTTCTCCCCTCTGGAGGGAGGAATCTCCTCGACCCTTGGGGCAATGGTATATAAGCTCCCCCAACACCCAGGTTCAAGGGTTCTCATCCCCGGATGGGGAAGTCCCCTGGACCTTGGGGGTGGTGCGAGCTCCTCTTGAAACCCAGGTTCGAGGGGTCTCCCACATTGAGGGGGAAGTCCTTTTAACCCTGGGGCTGATGGTATATGAGCTCCCCCTGACACCCAGGTTTGAGGGGTCTCCCCCGTGAAGGGGGAAGTCCACTCCACCCTGGGTTGGTGGGACCTCCCCCTGACACCCATGTTCCAGGGGTCTCCCCCTGGAGGACAGAGTCCTTTCCATCCTGGGGCTTATGGTATTTGAGCTTCCCCCGTCACCCAGGTTCAAGGGGTCTCCCCTGTAGGGGAGAGTCCCCTTGACCCTGGAGGTGGGGGTAGTTCCCCTCGACACCTAGGTTCGAGGGGTCCCCCCCTGGAGGGGATAGTAACATCGACACTGAGAGCATTGGCAGCTCCTGGAAGTAGGACTTGGAAGGGGGACTTCCTTCAACCCTGGGTGTCAGTGGGAGCTTCCCCTGACACCCAGGTTCGAGGAGTCCCCCCCCAGGGGGAGTTTCCTCATCCTCGGGGGCAGTGGGATCTCTCCCTGACACCCAGGTTCGAGGAGTCTTCCCTCTGGTGGAGGTAGTCCATGTACCCTGGGGGTGGTGGGGGCTCCCCCCAACACCCAGGTTTGTGGGGTTCCCCCCTTGAAGGTGGAGTCTCCTCAACCCTGGGGTGGTGGGTGCTCCCCCTGACCACCAGGTTCCAGGAATCTCCCCCCTGGAGTGGGGAGTCCCCTCAACCATGGGGGTGGTGGGAGCTCCCTCTGACACCCAGGTTCAAGTGGTCTACCCCAGAAGGAGGGTATCCACTCAACCCCGGGTGTGGTGTGAGCTCCCCTTGACATCCAGATCTGAGATATCTCCCCCCTGGTGGGAGTTTCTCCTGACACTTAGGTTCCAGGGTACTCCCCCCTGGGAAGGGGGAGTCCCTTCCACCCCATGTGTGGTGGGAGCTACCCCTGGAAATCGAGGGGTATCCCCCAAGAGGAGGGAGTCCTCTCAACCCCAGGTGCTTTGGGAGCTACCCCTGACACCCAGGTTCGAGGGGTCTCCCTACTGGATGGCGGAGTCTTGTTTACTACGGAAGCAGTGAGAGCTCCCCCAGACACTCAGGTTTGAGAGGTCCTGTCCCTGGAGTGGGGAGTCCTCTCGACTCAAGTTGCAGTGGGAAGTCCTCCTGACACCCAGGATTTAGGTGTCTCCTCCTTCCAGGGGCAACTCCCCTCGACACTTGGGGAGTGGGTATATGAGCTTCCCTAAACACCTAGGTTCAAGGGTTCTCCACCCTGGTGGAGGAACTCCCCTCAACATGGGGGGCAATGTTATATGAGCTTTCCCCTACACCCAGGTTTGAGGGGTCTCGCCCCTGGAAGAGGGTGTCTTCTGGACCATGGGATTGGTGGGAGCTCCCCCGACACCCAGGTTCGAGGGGTCTCCCCACTGGAGAGGGGTGGCCCCTCTACCCTGGGGCCAATGTTACACGAGCTCCCACTGAAACTCAGGTTGAGGGGTCTTTTCCTTGGAGAGAGGAGTCTCCTTGACCCTAGGGGTGGTGGGATCTCCCCCTCAACACCCAGGTACGAGGGGTCTGCCCCCTGGAGTGGAGAGTCCCCTAGATCCTGGGGGCAGTTGGAGCTCCCCTCGACACCCAGGTTTGAGAGTTCTCAGTCCTGGTGGAGGGATTCCCCTTGAGCCTGTTGGCGGTGGTAGCTCTCCCCAACACCTAGGTTCAAGGGGTCTGCCCCCTGGAGGAGGGACTCTCCTCGACCATAGGGGCAGTGGGAGCTCCCCCAGACACCCAGGTTAGAGGGTTTTCCTCCTGGAGTGGGGCCTTTCCTCAAAGCTGGAGGCATAGGGAGTACCCGTAACCCAGGTTCAAGGGGTCTCCCTTCTGGAGGGGGGTGTCCCCTCAACCCTGGGGTGGTGAGAACTCTTCCCGACACCCAGGTTCAAGGGGTCTTCCCCCTAAAGTGGAGAGTCCCCTCAATCCTGCAACAGATGGTATACGAGCTCCTCCTGACACCCTGGTTAGAGGGGTCTCCCCCTGTAGGGGGGAGTCCCTTCGACCATGGGGGCAGTGAAAGCTGCCACCAACATCCAGGCTTTAGAGATCTCGCCTCCGTAGGGGGAGTCCCCTCGACCATGGGAGCGGTGAGTGTGCTGCCCAACACCCAGGTTCAAAGGGACTTGCCCCATTAGGGAGGAGTCTTCTCCACCCTGGTTGCGGTGAGAGCTCCCACCAACACCCAGGTTTGAGGGATCTCCCCCTTGTAGGGAGGAGTCCCCTCGATGCTGGGATTGGTGGAATTTCCCCTGGACACCCAGGTTTGAGGGGTCTCCGCCTAAGTTGGGAGTCCCACCAACCCTGAGGGTGGTGGGAGCTCTCCTCAACACCCAGTTCGAAGGTTCTCGCTCTTAAGGGGGGCTATGGGAGTCACCCCAACACCCAGGTTCGAGGGGTCATTCCCCTGGAGGGGGGATTCTCTTGAATTTGAGGACAATGATATATGAGCTCCCTCCAACACCCAGATTCGAGGAGTCTCCCCCCTGGAGTGGGGTTTCCCCTCAACGCTGGGGACAGGAGGTCCCCTGACACCCAGGTTGGAGGGGTTTCCACCGTTGATGGGGGAGTCTCCTCTACCTGTGACGGTGGATGTTTCCCCTGACAACCAGTTTTGAGGAGTCTCCCCCATGAAGTTGGGAGTCTCATGGACTCTGGGGCGGTGTGAGGTCCCCCCGGCACCCAGGTTTGAGGGATCTCCCACTGGAGGGGGGAGTTCCCAGGACCAAAGGTGTGGTGAGAGCTTCTCCAACATCCAGGATCGAGGGGTTTCCCCTTTAGTTGGGGAAAACCCCTTGACTCTGGGGCTGTGGGATCTCCCTCAACACCCAGGTTCGAGGGGTCTCTCCAACAGAGGGGGGAGTCCCCTTTACCCTGGGTGTGGTGGGAGCTCTCACTGACACCCAGGTTCGAGAGGTCTCACCCCAGGAGGGAGGAGTCCCCTTGACCCTGGAGGGGGGAGTCCTCTTGACCCTGGGGGCAGTTGAGCTCCCCCTGACACCCAGGTTAGAGGGGTCTCCCCCCTGGAGAGGGATAACACCCAACACTGGTGGCCATGCTATATGAGCTCTCTCCAACACCAAGAATCAATGGATCTCCCCCCTGTAGCGGGGAGTCCCCTCTACCCTGTGGGTGGTGGGAGCTCCTCCAGATACCCAGGTTCAAGGGGTCTCACCCCTGGAGGGGAAGTCCCCTCGACCGACTCTTGGTTCAGTGGAAGCTCCCACCAACACCGAAGTTCTAGGGGTCTCGCTCCTGGAGGTGGGAGTTCCCACCACCCTGGGTGTTGTGGGAGCTTCCCCCAACAATCAGGTTCAAGGGGTCTCATCCCTGGTGGGAGGATGTCCCTCGACCCTGGGGCCAATGGTTTATGAGTTCCCCTAGACATCCAGGTTCGAGAGGTCTCCCTTCTGGAGGGGGGATTCCCCTAAACTCTGGGGGTGATGAGAGCTCCCCCCACAACATCCAGGTTTGAGGGTTTCTCCCCGTGGAAGAGGGGAGTCTCCTACACACTGGGTTGGTGGAAACTTTCCCCGACACCCAGTTTCGAGGAGTGACCCCGGACTCCCAGGTCAGAGAGGACGTCCCCCCACCTGGAGCGAGGAGTCCCTATTACCGCCGGTGGGGTGGTGAATGGCATGCCACAACACCTGGGTCAGTGGGAATCTCCCCCCTGGAGGGGGAGTTTCCCTCCCTCAAGTGCGGTCTTGAATGTGGTCATCTCCACACCTGGGTTAGAGCGGACCTCCCCCTGGAGGGTGGAGTCCCACTACCCTGGGTGCATTGATGAAAGGGGCACCCACTGACACCCAGATCAGAGGAGATCTTCCCCTAGAGTGGGGAGTCTCTCCTATCCTGGGTGCGGTTGTAATCAGAGGCCTCGGACACCTGGGACAGAGGAGGATCTCCCCCTGGAACGGGGAGTCCCCCTACCCTGGTTGTGATGGTGTCCAGAGTGCCCCTCACATCCGGGTCTGAGAGAACCTCTCCCCTGGAGGGTGGTGTTTCCTCCATCCTGGATGAGGAGGACTCCGAGAGCCCTCTGACATTTGGGTTAGTGGGGACCTCACCCCTGGAGGTGGAGTCCCCTCCACCCTGGGGGTGGCGGTGTTTGGGATGCCTCCTGACACCCAGGCTGGAAGGGGCCTATCCCCTGGAGTGGGGAGTCCCCCCTACCCTGGGTGCGGCAGCGAATGGGGTGACCCCTGACACCTGGGTCAAAGATGACCTCCTCCCTGGAGGGCGGAGTTCCCTCCACCCCAGGTGCAGTGGTGTCCAGAGTGAACCCTGATTCCTAGGTTAGAGGGTACCTCCCACTGGAGAGTGGAGACCCTTTCCCCCAGTTGAAGTGGTGTCCGGAGTGCACCCCTACTCCCGAATTAGAAGGCCCTCCACCTTTGGGGGCGGAGTCCCCTTCCCCCTGGGAGCAGTGGTGTCCGAAGTGTCCTACAACACCCATGTTTGTGGGGACCTCCCCCCTTGAGCGGGAAGACCCCCCTTCCCTGAATGGGGTGGTGAATGGGGTGCGCCTCTGAAAACTGTGTCTGAAGAGATTGCCCCCCCTTGATGGGGGTGTCCCACCTAACCTGGGTGCAGTTGTGAACGGGGAACTCCCTGACACCTGGGTCAGAGGGGACCACCTGCCTGCACTGGGGATTACCCTCTACCTGGGAGTGGTGGTGAAAGGGTGTGCCCCTCAACACCTGGGTTAGAGGGGACCTCCCCCCTCCTCCCTACCCTGGGTGCGGTGGTGTCTGGAGTGCCCCCAGACCCCAGGGTCAGAGGGGACCTTCCCCCTGAAGCTGGTAATTTCCCCTTACCCTGGGTGTGGTGGTGTCTGGAGCACCCTCCGACACTTGGGTCAGACGAGATCTCCTCATTGGAGGGGTGAGGTCTCCTCCATCCTGGGTGCAGTGGTATGGAGAGTGTCCCCCATACCCTTGTAAGAGGGGACCTCCCCCCTGATGGATGGATTCCCCTCCTCTCCAGATATGGCGTTTTCCAGGGTGTCCCCCCATACCCGGGTTAGAGGGGACCTCCCCCCAAAAGGCAGAGTTCTATCCACACAGGGTGCAGTGGTGTCTGGGGAGACACCCGGGTTAGAGGGGACCTCCCCTCTTGAAGGCAGAATACCCTCCACCCAGAGGTGCGGTGGTGTCCGGAGTGCCCCCCTGACACTCAGGATAGAAGGGACCTCCCCCTTGGAGTGGGGAGTCCCCAATAATCTGAGTGCACTGGTTAAAAGGGCCCACCCAACACCCGGGTCAGAGGGGACCTCAGCCTTGGAGCTAGGAGTGCCCCCTACCCTGGGTGCAACGGTGAATGGCCCCAAACACCCGGGTCAGTGGGGACCTTTACCTGGAGTGGGGAGTCCCTCCCATGGGGTGGGGTGGTTTACGTGGCACCCCCCCCAAAACCCGGGTCAGAGGGGACCACACCGCTCGAGAAGGGAGTCACCCCTGCCCTGGTGCAGTGGTGTCTGGAGCACCCTCGACACCAGGGTTAGAGGGGACCTCCCCCCTGGTGGGCGGATCTCATCGCCTGGGGTGCAGCTGTGTCTGGAGTTACCTCTGACACCCAGGTAGAGGGGACCTCCCCCTGGAGGGCACAGTCCCCTCCCCCTGGTACTGCAGTGTCCTGAGAGCCCTCCAACACCCGAGTTAGAGGGGACCTCCTCCCTAAGGGTACCTTCCATCCTTGGTGTGGTGGTATCCAGAGCGCCCCCTCCCTCGCCCCCGCCACAATCAGGTCAAAGGGTATCTCCACCCTGGTTGGAAGAGTACCCTTTATCCCAGTGCGGAGGTGTCCAGAGAGCCACCACACCCGGGTTAGCAGGGACCTCCCACTGGAGAGTGGATACCCCTCTCCCCCAGGTCGGCTGTGTCGGCTGTGTCCAGAGCGCCCACCAACACCTGGGTTACAGGGAAACTCTCCCCTGGAGGTGGAGTCCCCTCCCCCCTGGGTCAGTGTTGTACAGAGCACCCCCATACATGGGTTACAGGGACATCCTCCCTGGAGGGTGGTGTCCCCTCCCAATTGATACAGTGTTCAGAGCGCCCCCTGACACAAGGGATACAGGAGAACTCCCCCCTGGAGGGCGGAGTCCCCTCCACCCCGTGTGCAGAGGTGTCCTGTGAGCCCTGCGTCACCTGGAATAGAGGGGACCTCCCCCCTTGAGAGCGGAGTTTCCTCCAACCCTAGGTGTGGTTATGTCGATAGTGGCTCCCTAATACCCATGTAAGTGGGGACGTGTTAGAGACTGTAAACAAGTCTGGATGGCGCCTGGCAAAATGCCAGAGGGAGTGGTTTGTGAAGTAACGCCATTAAGTGTGGAGATTCCTTATTGGCTGACTGCTGTATCTAGTTTATGCGAATTAAGATAAGCTGTGTGGAATGTATAAATACCTCTGTTGTCCTACAATAAATGGCTCCTAATCCTGCGTATCAATGTACACAAGTTGTTCCTCACTCCCCCCCCCCCCCCCGCAGATGTTGGCCCATTATAGGGAGCCCCGGGACACTCGGGGGTAAGTGACAAAAAAAAGCTGCCCGTCATAGATAGGACGGGAGCAAATCTGCTCCTCCCTAGATAGGGTGAGAGGAAAAATGGCCATTTTGAGAAAATGGAGAGAATTGATACAGTATGTTTGTGTCTTGTTTTGTCTCAGTGTATTGTATTGTCTTTGTGACGAAAATATGGAAGGGGTGAGAAGTAAATTACTAAGGGAAGGAGGCACCCCAGTGGAACCAAGAATAGTTAGGGCATGTGTTGATAAGAGCCCAGGAACTCTAGTCAGAAAGAAGAAAGTTCAGAGGAGGAAGGATTATCAGGAAAAAAATTGCAAAAGGCTACTACTAAATACTTTTCATTACCAGAGGGTGCCTGAATCGGCAGCAATCGCGGATGCCAAGTGTGCAAGCGGGTCATGGCGCAGCAAGAACTTTCCAAGTGGCGGCAGCCGGCTCTTCCAGTACCGGGAGCCCAAATCTAGACCTGACCCGGAGGCACAGTCTCGCAGGCTCTTGCTCCCTGTGCCCAGTGACAGTTTGAGTCTGGGACACTCCCCAGGGCCATGTGGGGCTTCCCAGGACGCTACAGCATGCAGAAGACGCTACTGGTATCCCTGAAGTTTGATCATTTCCAAGGCCAGTAACTACAATGGTTCTCCCACACCTGGAAGCTAATGAGTAATGAACACTATTAAGGCTTATTTCAAATGTAAAAAACCTTGAGATAATGTACTAAATTGTTCAGAAGGTTGTTTTCTTAGTGGCATGCTACAGGATTTTCTTTAGCCATCCAGAGTTCCTGCCTTCGTCCCAGTGCCAGTGAAAATGAGGGTGGAAGAATTTCCAGTGTTGCTGAAAACTGGCCGAAACTTCAGCTGAAAAACGGACGAGACTTCGGATCAAGCTAGCCGCCTGCAGAACTTACCTGACTGTGATCTAAGCAGAATTTACCTGGACTGCGATTTACCTGGACTGTGAGTTAGTCTATTGAGACACTGCTTTACCTGGACTAAGACAACAAACTGTAATCTACAACAAATTTTAACTTGGTATCTTTGCTAACGGTGTCATTGCTGGTATAATTTTTCCAAGGGCTTCTTGCATGGAGCCATCAATTGGCTTGTTATTGTGGCATTTTGTATCTTCCCTTTCTGCTTGTAGCAGATTATTTATGGTGTTTGTGTAAAAACCACTATGGTTGTTATTTAAATTAAACAAAAGGGGGAATTGTTAGAGTCTGTAAACAAGTCTGGATGGCGCCTGGCAAAATGCCAGAGGGAGTGGTTTGTGAAGTAATGCCAGCAAGCCATTAAGTGTGGAGATTCCTTATTGGTTGACTGCTGTATCTAGTTTATGCAAATTAAGATAAACTGTGTGGAATGTATAAATACCTCTGTTGTCCTACAATAAATGACTCCTAATCCTGCTGTATCAATGTACACAAGTTGCTCCTCCCCCCCCCTTTACGTTGCCCAGCCAGCGGGGCTGCGGCAGGGACGTGCCCCCTGTAGGGTGGAGTCTCCTCCTCGGAGGGTGTGGCAGTGTCCAGGGCATCCCCCACACCTGGGTTAGAGGGAACCTCCTCCATGAATGGCAGAGGTGAACCCCAGCACCTGGGTTAGAGGGGACCTCCCCCATTGAGGGCGGAGTAACCTCCACCCCGTGTGCAGTGGTGTCTGGAGTGCCCCCCACACCCTGGATGTGGGAGTCCCCCATAATCTGAGTGCAGTAGTGAACGTGGTGCCCCCTACACGTACCTGGGTCGAGAGGACTCAGGTCCTTTTGTAGGGGTCTCACGCCTCAGAGGGTCAAGGGGGATCTCACCCTTGGAGGAAGGAGTCCCTCCTACTCCAGGTGCAAAGGTGAACGGGCCCCCCAACACCCAGATCAGTGGGGAACTCCACCCTGGAGGGGAGAGTCCCCCTCACAGGGGTGCGGTGGTGAATGTGGCGATCCACAAAACCCAGGTCAGTGTGGACCTTCACGCTGGAGAGTGGAGTCCCCTCACGTAGAGAACTCCCTCCTGACACCCAGGTTCGAGGGGACTCCCCCTTGTAGGGTGGATTCTCCTAGACCCTAGGGGCAGTGGGAGCTCCCCTGACACCAAGTTCAAGGGGTCTCCCACATGTAGGGTGGAGTTCCTTCCACCCTGGTGGCGGTGGTAGACCCCTGACAGCCAGGGTCGAGGGGTCTCGCCTCTCAAAGGAGGAGTCCCCTCGACCCCAGGGACGTGGGAGCTACTCCCAACACACAGGTTCTAGTGTTCTCCCCCCTCGAGGAGCGAGTCCCCTGGACCCAGGTGCATTGCTAACTTCCCCAACATCCTGGTTGGAGTGATTTCACTCTTCAAGGGGGAGTCCCCTTGACCTGGGGTGCATTGGCAACTCCCCCCAACACCCAGGTTGGAGGGGTCTAGCCCCTCGATTGGAGAGTTCCCTCAACCCAGGTTGCATTGGAAGCTCCCCCGACACCTTGGTTGGAGGGGTCTCACCACTCGAAAGGGGTGACTCCTGGACCCTAGGTTCATTGGAAGCTCCCCCCAACACCCCGATTGGAAGATTCTCTCCCTTTGAAGGGGGAGTCCCCTCGACCTGGAGTGTGGTGGAAGCTCCCTCTGTCACCCCAGTTCGAGGGCTCTTTCTCTTTGGGGGGTGTCCCCTCGACCTGGGATGGCATTGAGCTCCCTCCACCACCACGATTGGAGGGGTTTTGCCCCTCTAGGGGGGATTCCTCTTGACCCAGGTATGTTGGAAGCTCCCTTGACACCCTGTTGGAGGAGTCTTGCCCTTTGAGGGAGAGTCTTCTTGACCTGGGGTGCTTTGGGAGCTCCCCCAACAACCCGGTTGCAGGAGTCTCATCCTTCAAGGGTGAGTTCCCTCCACCTGGGATGCGGTGGAACTCCCCCGACACCCGGTTGGAGTTGTCTTACCCATCGTGTTGGGGAGTCCCCTCGACCTGGGATGCATTGGGAGCTCCTCCCTACACATCAGTTGGAGGGGTCTCATCCCTTGGCCTGGGAGTCTCCTTGACCAGGGATGCGGTGGGTGCTTCCCCCAACACTCTGATTGGACCAGTCTCCTATGTGGGGGAGGCCCCTTGACCCCGGGTGCGCTTTGAGTTCCCACTGCCACCACAATTGGAGGGGTGTCGCTCCTATAGGGGGGAGTCCCCTCGATCCCAGTGCATTGGGAGCTCTTCCCAACACCCCAGTTTGAAGGGCCTCGCTCCTTGAGCGGGGAGTCCTCTGGACCCTGGGTGCTCCCCACCCAGGTTGGAGGGGTCTCGCCTTTCAAGGGGGAAATGTACTTGACCAGGGTGCATTTGCAGCTCCCCCCCCCCCCGACACCCTGGTTGGAGGGGTCTTGCACCTCAAGGGCGGAGTCCCCTCCACCCTGGGTGTGTTGGGAGCTTCCCCCCACACCCCAGTAAGAAGGGTCTTGCCCCTTGAGGGGGGAGTTCTCTCAACCCTGGGTGCGTTGGCAGCTTCCCCTGACACCTCAGTTTGAGAGGTCTCGCCCCTTGAGGTTAGATCACCCTCAACACAGGGTACGGTGGGAGTTCCCCATAATACCCCAGTTGGAGTTCTCTTGCTCCTCAGTGGGGAGCCCACTTGACCCGGGGTGTGGTGAGATCTCCCCCAGACACCAGGTTGGAGGGCTCTTGTCCCTCAGGGGGGGACTCTCCTCGACCCTGGTTGCTGTGGGTGCTCCTCCTGACAACCCAATTGTAGGAGTCTTGCCCCTCTTGCGGGGAGTCCCCTCCACCTGGGGTTCTGTGGGTGCTCCCCCCAACACCCAAGCTGGAGGGGGCTTGCTCCTCTGGCGGGGAGTCCCCTCAACCTGGGTTGCATTTGGAGCTCCCCCAACACCCCATTGGAGGAATCTCGCTCCTGGAAAGGGGAGTCCCCTCACCTTGGGGGGTGAGGCGAGTTCCTGCCTACATACCTGTTGGAGGGGTCTCACCCTAGAGAAGGAGTCCCCTCAATCTGGGATGCGTTGGCAGTTCCCCCCAACCCTATGTTGGAGGGGTCTAGCCCCTCCGGTGGGAAGACTCCTTGAACTGGGTTGCTTTGGGAGCTCCTCCAGACGCCCCGATTGGAGGGGTATCACCCCAGAAGGCTGAGTTCCCTCAACCTGAGGTTCATTGCCAGCTCCTCCCCGACACCCCTATTAGAGGGGTCTTGCACAGGGATGCATTGGGAGCTCCCCCCAACACCCGGTTCTAAGGGTCTTGCCCCTCGTAGGGGAGTCCTCTCGCCTGGGGTGTGTTGGGAGCTCCCCCAGACACCCCGGTTTGTGGGCTCTCCTCCCTCCAGGGGAGTACCCTCGACCCAGAGTGCATTGGAAACTAACTCCAACACCCAAGTTGGAGGTCTCTCCCCCCTGAGAGGTGAGTCCCCTTGACACATGATGCGGTTTGACGGCTCTCAAGCCTTGGGTGGGAAGCCCCTAGACCTGGGGTGCATTGGGAGCTCCCCTCTACATCCCAATTGGAGTCCTCTCTCCCCTCGGGGGAGTTCTTTTGACCATAGATGCGGTGGGAGCTCCCCCCAACCCTGGTTTGAGGGCTCTCCCCCCTTGGGGGGGTGAGTCCCCTCCACCAGGGGTGCATTGGGAGCTCCCCCATACACCCTGGTTGGAGGGCTCTCCCCTCTCAGAGGGGGAGTCCTCTGGACCCAGGGTGCAATGCGAGCTCCCCACAATACCCCAGTTCCAGGGCTCTTGCCCTTTGGGGAGAGTACCCTCAGGCAAGCCTTGGTTACTTCCCACGACACCCAGGTTGGAGGGGTCTTGCCCCTCAGAGGGGGAGTCCCCTCTACCCGGGGTGCGTTGGACACCCTGGTTGGAGGGATCTCGAAGCTCGCGAGAGTGCTCCTTTCTACACTCCAGTTGGTGGGCTCTCCCTCCTCGGGCGGGAGTCCCTTTGACCTAGGGTGCAGTGGAAGCTCCCTCCAAAACCCCGGTTGGAGGGCTCGTGAGTGAGTCCCCTCGACCAGGGGTGTGGAGGGAGCTCCCCCAGACACTCCAGTTGGAGGGCTCTTGCCCCTCAGGTCGGTGTTCCCTTTACCCCGGGGTGCAGTGGGAGCTTCCTCCAACACACCGGTTGGAGGTGTCTCGCTCCTTGGGGGCAGAGTCCCTTCAAATTGGGGTGCAGTGGAAGCTCTACCTGACAACACCCTGGTTACAGGTGTCTCGCCCCTTGGTCTGGGAGTACTCTTCACCCGAAGTGCGGTGGGAGCTCCCCCTGACATCCCGGTTGGAGAGTTCTCGCCCTTCAAGGGGGGAGGCCACTCAACCAGGGGTGCGTTTGCAGCTCCCACCGACACCCTGGTTAAAGGGGTCTTGCACCTCGAGGGAGGAGTCCCCTCGAACAGAGGTATGGTGGGAGTTCCCCCTGACACCCCGGTTAGATGGGTCTTGCCCTACATGTGGAGAGTCCCCACAACCCAGGTTGCGTTGGGAGCTCCACTGACACCCTGGTTGGAGGGGTCTAGGAACTCGAGGAGGGTGTCCCCTCAACCCTAGGTGCATTGTCAGCTCCCCCCCCACATCCCAATTGGAGGGGTCTCTCCCATTGAAGGGAGAGTCCCCTCAACCTGGGGTGCATTGGGTCTTGCCCCTCGTTGGGGGAGTCTTCTTGACCCTGGGTGCATTGGGTGCTCCTCCCGACACTCCAGTTGGAGGGGTCTCACCCCTGGAGAGGAGAGTTCCCTTAACCAGGGGTGCATTGGGAGCTCCCTCCACACCCCGATTGGAGTGGTCTCACCCCTAGAAGGGGAGTCCTCTCGACATTTGTTGCATTGCATCTCCCCCTAAAACTTCGGTTTGAGGGGTCTTGTCCCTCGAGTGGGAAGTCCCTTCCACCAGGGTGCATTGGGAGCTTCCCACACACCCAGTTGGAAATGTCTCTTCCCTCAAGATGGGAGTCACCTCCACCTGGGGTGCGTTGGTATCTCCTCCTGCCACCTCGGTTGAAGTGGTCTCACCCCTCGAAGGAGGAGTCTTCTGGACCCTGGGTGCTTTGGGAATCCCCCTGACACCTTGGGTAAAGGAGTCTCGCCCCACAACGGTTAATCCCCTTGACCAGGGGTGCATTGAGAGCTCCCCCTGACACCCTGATTGGTCGGGTCTTGCCCCTCGAATGGGGAGTCCTCTCGACCTGGGGTGCATTGGGAGCTCTTCCTGACACCCTGGTTGGAGGGGTCTTGCAGCTCGCAGGTGGAGTCCCCTCGACCCAGGGTGTGTTAGGTGCTCCTTTCTACACCCTGGTTGGTGGGCTCCCCCCTCTGGGGGGGGGAGTCCCCTCGACCTGCATTGCATTGAGAGTTCCCCCTTACACCTGGTTGGAAGGCTCTTGCTGCTCGGGGGGTGAGTCCCCTCGACCTGGGGTTGTGGAAGGAGCTCCCCTGTTACCCCAGTTGGAAGGCTCTCGCCCCTCTTGGCAGTGTCCCCTTTACCCAGGGTGCTGGTTGGAGGGATCTCGCTGCTCAAGGGCAGAGTCCCTTCAAATCAGGGTGTGGTAGGAACTCCCCCCTATACCCTGGTTGGAAGGGTCTAGCCCCTAGGCCTGGGAGTACCCTTAACCAGGGGTGCAGTGGGAACTCCCCCTGACACCCTGGTTGAAGGGGTCTCGCCCTTCGAAGGGGGAGTCTGCTCAATTAGGGGTACATTTGCAGCTCTCCCCAACACCCTGGTTAAAGGGATCTCGCACCTAGAGTGGGGAGTCCCCTCGAACAAGGGTGTGGTGGGAGCTCCCCATGACACCCTGGTTGGAGGGCTCTTGCCCCTCAATGTGGAGCCCCCTTGACCTAGGGTGCGGTGGGATATCCCGCCAACACAAGGTTGGAGGGCTCTTGCCCCTGGGGGGGACTCTCCTCTACCCGGGGTGCGATGTGTTTTCACCATGACACCCCAGTTGGAGGGATCCCGCCCCTTGTGGGGGGAGTCCCCTTGACCCGGGTTGTGTTGGGAGCTCCACCAACACCCTGGTTGGAGGGGTCTCACTACTTGAGGGGGGTGTCCCTTTGACCCTGGGTGCATTTGGAGCTCTCCCAACACCTCAGTTGGAGGGCTCTTGCCCCTCGAATGGGGAGTCCCCTTGACCTGGGGTGTGTTGGGAGCTCCTCTGACTCCCTGGTTGGAGGGTTCTTGCCCCTCCATGGGGGAGTGCCCTTGATCAGGGGTGCATTGAGAGCTCCCTCGACACCCTGATTGGAGTGGTATCACTCCTAGAAGGGGAGTACCCTCGACCAGGGATGTGTTGCCAGCTCCATCCAACATCCTGGTTGGAGGGGTCTTGCCCCTCGGGGGGGGAGTTTTCTTGACCCTGGGTGCGTTGAGAGCTCCCCACAACATCCCAGGTCTAGGGGTCTCACTCCTCAAGGGGGGAGTCCCCTCGACTGTGGTGCATTGGCATCTCCCCCGGCACCCTGGTTGGGGGGCTATCCTTACTCTGGGGGCAAGTCCTCTCGACCCAGGGTACGTTGGGAACTAACCCTGACACACCAGTTGGAGTGGTCTGGTCCCTGGAGGAGGGAGTTTTCTCGACCCTGGGTGCATTGGGAGCTCCCTCCTACACCCCGGTTGGAGGGGTTTTGCCCCTTGAGTTGGGAGTGCCCTTGACCAGGGGTGCATTGGGAGCTCCCCCTGATACCCTTTTTGAAGGGCTCTCCCCCCTGGGGGGGGGAGTCTTCTCCCCTCGGGGTGCAGTGAGAGCTCTTCCCAACACCATGGTTGGAGGGCTCTCGCCGTTAGGATGGAGAGTCCCGTCCACCTGGCGTGCAGAGTTTCCTCCGGCCAGACACCGGGGTTGGAGGTGTCTCTCCCCTCGAGGGGGGAGTCTTCTCAACACTGGGTGTGTTGGGAGCTACCCCGGACACCCTGGTTGAAGGGGTCTCACCCCCTGGAAGGGGGAGTGTCCTCGACAAGGGGTGCATTGGAAAGTCCCCCAGAAACCCCAGTTGGGGGGAGTCCCCTCGACCTGCGATGCATTTGGAGCTCCCCTCAACACCCAGGTTGGAGGGCTCTCCTCCCTTGGTGGGGAGTCCCCTCCACCAAGGGTGCATTGGGAGCTTCCTCTGACACCCCATTGGAGGGTTCTCACCCCTAGAAGGGGGAGTCTCCTGACCCGGATGCAGTGGAGCTCCCCACAACACCCAGGTTGGAGGAGTCTCGCTCCCAAGGGAGGAATCCCCTCGACCCGGCGTGCATTGGGAATTTCCCGCCACCCCTGTTGGAGGGCTCTCACCCCTTGAAGGGGGAGTTTCCTATACCAGGGGTGTAGTGGGAGCTCCAACCAACACCCTGGTTGGGGGATTCTTGCCCCTCGGGGGGAGTACCCACTACCCAAGATGTGTTGGGAGCTCCCCCGACACCCCAGTTGGATGGGACTTGCCCCTCAATGGAGTAGTCCCCTCCACTTAAGGTGTGGTGGGAGCTCCCTCTGATACCCCCGTTGAAGGGTTCTCGCCACTGGGGTTGGGAGTCCCTAAGACCAGGGGTGCAGTGGGAGATCCCCACAACAGCCCAGTTGGAAGGGTCTTGCCACTCAGGAAGGGAGTCCCCTCAAAGAAGGGTGCGTTGGGGGCTCCTCCGACACCCGATTGAAGGGGTTTCGGCTCTCGAGAGGCGAAATCCCCTTGACTCAGGGTGTGTTGGGAGATCCCCCTGACACCCTGGTTGGAGAGCACTCGCCCCTTGAGGGTTGAGCTCTCTACATCCAGGGTGCAGTGAGAGCTCCTCCCGACACCCTGGTTGGAGGGCTCTCGGCCCTGGGGAGTCTTCTTGACAAGGGGTGCAGTGGGAGCTCCCCACAACACCACGGTTGGAAGAGTCTCACCCCTGGGGGTAGTCTCCTCAACCTGGCTTGCGTTGGGAGCTCCCCTGACACCCCAGTTTGAGGGGTATCACCTCTCAAATGGGGAGTCCCCTTGATTCGGAGTGTATTGCAACTCCTCCCAGCACCCTTGTTGTAGGGGTCTCACCCCACCAAGGGGGTGTCCCCTGGATCTGGGGTGCATTGGGACACCCTGGTTGTAGGAGTTTGCCTCTCAAAGTGGGAGTCTTCACGACTCTGGTAGCATTGGGAGCTCTCCCCAACACACCAGTTTGAGGGGTCTCGCCCCTCAAGGCGGGAGTACCCTCCACTAGGGGTGAATTGGGAACTCCTCCGACACCCAGATTGGAGGGGTCTCACCCGTAGAAGGATGAGTCCCCTCATCCAAGGTGCATTGCCATCTTCCCCGACATCCTGGTTGGAGGGGTCTTACCCCTGGAGGGGGGAGTCCCCTCGATCTGGAGTGCGTTGGGAACTCCCCCCAATACCCTGCGTGGAGGGGTCTCACCCCTCGATGGGGGAGACTCATCTACCTGGATTGCGTTGGGAGCTCCCCCTGATACCTCGATAGAGGGCACTCATTCCTCGGAGAAGGAGTCCCTTCAACCCAGAGTACACTGGGAACTAAACCCGACATCCCAGTAGGAGGCCTTTCCCCCCTCAAGAGGGGAGTACCTTCGACCCGGGCTGAGGTTAAAACTCTCCCAGACACCCCTTTTGGAGGGCTCTCACCCCTGTAGGGGCGAGTCCCCTAGACCCAATGTCCATTGGGAGCTCCCTGGGACACCCCAGTTGGAGAGGTCTCACTCCTCCAGGGGGGATTCTCTCGACCCGGGTGCATTGGTAGCTACCACCAACACCCCTGTTAGATGGGTCTCACTCCTGGAAGGGGGAGTCCCCTGGACCTCGAGGGCATTGGCAGCTCTTTCTGACACCACAGTTAAAGGGGTCTTGCCCCTCAAGGGGGCAGTCCCCTCCACCTGGGGTGCATTGGGAGTTCCCCCCAACACCCTGGTTGGAGTGCTCTCCTCCCTGGCGGGGGAGTCCCCTCAACCAGGGGTGCGTTGGGAGCTCAGCCCGGCACCCCAGTTGGAGGTCTCTCCCTTCTCGGGGAGGAGTTCCCTCAACCTGGGGTGTGGTTGGAGCTCCCACATACACACTGTTTGGTGGGCTCTCATGCCTTGGGGGGAGACCCCTAGACTGATCATGTGGTAAGAGCTCCCCCAGACATCCCAGCTGAGGGCTCTTGCCCCTGGGGTGGAGTCCCCTCGATCAAGGGTGTTGTTTGAGCTCCTCATGAATCCCGGTTAGAGGGGTCTCACCCCTGGGGGGATCACCTCAACCTGAGGTGTGGTGGGTGCTCCCCCGACACCCCGGTTGAAGGGGTCGAGCCACTCAGGGGGAGAGTCCCCTCAACCAAGGGGGCATTGGCAGCTCCCCCGGACACCTCAGTTGAAGAAATCTTGGCCCTCGAGGGGGGAGTTCACTTGACATCGGGGTGTGGTGGGTGCTCCCCCTGAAACCCCGGTTGGAGGGATCTCACCCCTTGGCTGTGGTGTCCTCTCAACCTGGGGTGCATTGGGAGCTTCCCTCGAATCCCTGGTTGGAGCGGTCTCACTCCTCGGGGAAGAGTCCCCTCAACTTGGTGTGTGTCGGAAGATCCCCACACAACCCAGTTGGATGGCTCTCGCCCCTCAAGGGGGGAGTCCTCTCAACACGAGGTGCATTGGGATCTCCCCCAGACCCCAGATGGAGGGGTCTGGCCTATCGAGGGGGGTGTCACCTCGACCCTGGGTGTGGTGGGAGCTTCCCCTGAAACCCCTCTTAGAGGGGTCTTGCCACTCCGGCTGGGAGTCCCCTTGAACCAGAGTGTGGTGGAAGCTCCCCATGACACCCAGTTGGAGGGGTCTCACCACTCGGGAAGGGAGTCCCCTTGACCAAGGGTGTTTTGGGAGCTCCCCCTGACACCCCGATTGGAGGGGGTCTTGCTGCAGGGAAGGGAGTCCCCTCGACCAAGGGTGTGTTGAGAGTTCCCCACTCCACACCCCGGTTGGAGGGGTCTTGCCCCTCAAGGAGGGAGTACCCTTGACTCGGGTGCCATGGGAGCTCCCCCCAACACCCCAGTTGGAGGGTTCTCCTCCCTTGGAGAGGAGTACCCTCGACTCAGAGTTCTTGAGAGTTTCCCCCACGACACCTAGGTTTTAGGGGTTTCACTCCTTGGAGGGAATACCCTCGATCTGGGGTGCAGTGGATGCTCCCCTGACACCCTGTTTGGAGAGGTCTTGCCACTCGAGGGGAAAGTCACCTGGACCCAGGGTGTGGTGGGAGGTCTCCCCGAAACCCCATTTGGAGGGGTCTCACCCCTTTTGGGTGGAGTCCCCTCTACCTAGGGTGCAGTGGGAGCTCTCCCTGACAACCTGGTTGGAGAGGTCTTGCCTCTTGAGGGGAAAGTCACCTCGACCGGGGGTGCAGTGGGAGCTCACACTGACACCCCGGTTGGAGGGCTCTCATGCTTTGGGGGGTATCCCCCTAAACCTGGGATGCATTGGGAGCTCCCCCCAGCACCCCAGTTGGAGGGTTCTCTCCCCTTGACCTGGAATGTGGTGGGAGTTCCGCAACCGACTTGCGGTTGGAAATGTCTCTCCCCTCGAGAGCGGAGTCCTTTATCTGGGTTATGGTGGGAGCTCCCTCCAACACTCTGGTTGGAGGGATCTCACCTCTTGACTGGGGAGACCTCTTGACCCAGGGTGCAGTTGGAAGTCCCACCGACACCACTGTTGGAGGGGTCTTGCCCCTCAAGGGAGAAGTCTCCTCCATCTGGGGTGTGATGTAAGCTCCCCCGACACCTCGGTTGGGGTGGTCTGGAACCTCGAGTGAGGTGACCCATCAACCCAGGGTGTGATAGGAGCTCCCTCCGACATCCCAGTTGGAGGGGTCTCGCCCCTTGAGGGGGATTTTCCCTCAAACCTGCGTGTGGTAGGAGCTCCCCAACACCCCGGTTGGAGGGGTCTCCCCACTCAACGAGTGAGTCCCCTCCACCCTGAGTGCAGTGTGAGCTCCCCAGACACTACAGTTGGAGGGGTCTCTCCCCTTGAGGGAGAATCCCCTTGACCCGGGTTGCTGTGGTATATGATCTACCCCCTACATCCCTGTTTAAGGGTTCTACCCCATAGAAGGAGGAGTCCCCTAGACCCAGGGTGAGGTGGAAACTCTCCCCAGCACCCCTGTTGGAGGGGGTCTCTTTTCTTGAGGGGGAGTTGCCTAGACTTGTGGTGCAATTGGAGCTTCCTCCCGAACCCCAGTTGGAGGCTCTGCCCCCTCGACAGAGGAGGTTCCTGGACCACCCTTGAGGGGGTAGTCCCCTTGATGTGGAGTGCGGTGGAGCTCCCCCAGACTCCCCGGTTGGAGGGGTCTCCCCCATTGAGGGGCGAGTCCCCTCAATCCAGGGTGTGGTGGGAGCTTCCTCCAACACCCCATTTGTAGGGTTCTCCCCACTTGAGGGAGGTAGTCCTCTTGACCAGGGGTGCAGTGGGAGTTCCCCCAGAGACTCGGTTTGCAGGGCTCTCCACCCTCAAGGGGGGAGTCCCCTTGACCCCTGTGCGGTTGGAGCTCCCCGACACCCCATTTGGAGGGTTCTCCCCACTTGAGGGCAAAGTCCACTCGACCTGGGGTACTGTGTTTGCTCCCTCTGGCACTCCGGTTGCAGGGGTCTCTTCACTCCATGGGGTAGTCCCCTCAACACCTGGAGTGATGGTGCTCCCCTCCGAGACCTCGACTGGAGGGGTCTCACCCATCGAGTTGGTAGTCCTCTCAAACCGGGGTGCAGTGGGAGCTCTCCTCAATACCTACATTAGAGGGCTCTCTCCCCTAGAGAGGGGAAGTTCCCTGGACCAGGGGTATGGTGGGATCTCACCCCAACACCCCAGTTGTAGGTCTCTCCATCCTCGAGGATAGTAGAGGGGGAGTCCCCTCAACTAGGGTGCAATGGTATGCGAACTCCCCCCGACACTCCACTTGTAGGGGTCTCCTCTCTCAAGGGAGGAGTCCCCTCGACCTGAGGTGCAGTGTGAGCTCCTCCCAACACCCCAGTTGGAGCACTCTCCTGCTTCGAGGGGGGAGTCAGCTTGACCTGGTGTGTGGTGATACCTCCCCATGGCACCCCATTTGTAGGGTTCTCAATTTCGAAGGGCAAGTCCCCTCGACCAAGAGTGCAGTTGAGGCTCCCCCTGACACCCCGTTTGGAGGGTTTTCTTCCTTCGAGGGGGAGGGAGTCCCCTCGACCTGGGGTGCTGTGGGAGCTCCCCCAGACATTCCGTTTAAAGGGCTCTCCACCCACAATTTGGGAGTCCCCTCCACCTGGAGTGTGGTGGGAGCTGCCCCAGACACCCCGTTTAGAGGGCTCTCCACCCTCAAGGGGGGATTCCCCTCAACCCAAAGTGTGATATAAGCTATTCCGACACCCAATTGGAGGGCTCTCCTCCTTCCAAGGGGGAGTCTCCTCGACCCTGGGTGCAGTGGCAGTTTCCCCCAACACTCTGTTTGGAGGGCTCTCCACCCTCGAGGGCAAAATCTCCTAGACCCCCGGGTGCTGTGAGACCTCCACCAGATACCCCCTATGTAGGGCTCTCCATCCTCAAGGAGAGATACCCCTTGACACGGGGTGGGTGAGACTCCCCCAGACACCCGGTTGGAGGGCTCTCTTCCCTCGGGGGTGGAGTACCCTAGACCCCGGGTGTGGTGGGAGCTCCCTACAACATCCCGGTTGCAGGGGTCTTGCCCCTCAAGTGGGGAGTCCCCTTGACCCTGGGTGCAGTGGGATCTCCACCAGACACCTGTTTGGAGGGGTCTTGACCCTCAAGGAGGGAGTCTCCTTGATCAGGGGTGTGGTGGGAGCTCCCGCAGACACCTGGATTGGAGAGGGCTCTCCCCTTGAGGTGGCAGTCCACTCAACCCCAGGTGCAGAGAGACCTCCCCACGACATGCCAGTTGCAGGGGTTTCCCACCTGGAAGCGGGAGTCTCCTCTATCTGTGTTGCAGTGGTGTAAGAGCTCCCCCGGACACCCTGGTTGGAGGGGTCTACCCAGTAGATAGGGAGTCCCCTCGACCCATGGTGTGGTGAGAGCTTCCCCCAACACCCCAGTTGGACGGGTCTCGCCCCTTGATGGAGGGATCCCCTCTACCTCAGGTGCGGTGGGAGCTCCCCCCAAAACCCGGTTGGAGGTGTCTCACCACTCGGGGGGGGGGAGAGTCCCTTCAACCCAGGGTGCAGTGAGAGCTCCCATTCACACCCGGTTGGAAATGTCTCTCCCCTCGAGATCAGAGTCCCCTCAACCCTGGGTGCAGTGGGAGCTCCCCCTGACACCCTGGTTAGAGGGGTCTTGCCCATCAACTGGGAAGTGCCCTCAATCGGAGTGTGGTTGGAGGTCCAACCTTGGAGGGGGGAGCCCCTCGACCTGGTGTGCGGTGATAACTTTCCATGACACCTCAGTTGGAGGGCTCTCCACCCTCGTGGGAGGAGTCCCCTCGACCTGAGGCATGGTTGTAACTCACTCCAACATCCCATTTGGAGGGCTCTCTTCCATCGAGGGGGAGGGGGAGTCCTCTCAACCAGGGGTGCTGTGAGAGCTCCCCCCCCCACCCGGTTTAGAGGGCTCACCACCCTTGACCGGGAAGTCCCCTCGACCCGAGGTGCCATGCGAGCTACCCCCGACACCTGACACCTGATTGGAGGGCTCTCCATCTTCGAGGGTGGAGTCTCCTCGACGGGGGGTGCAGTGGCAGCTCCCTCGATATCCTGTTTGGAGGTCTCTCCACCCTCGAGGGGGGCGTCCCTTTGACCTGGTGAGCGGAGGAAGTTCCCCCCAACACCTTGTTTGGAGGGCTCTCCACCCTCAAGGGGGGACTACCCTTGACCTGGGGTGCAATGGGAGTTCCCACTCACACCAGGTTAGAGGTCTTTTCACCCTCGAGGGAGGAATCCCCTCTACCCGGGGTGTGGTGATAGTTTCCCCGACACCCAGTTGGAGGGCTCTCTACCCTAGAGAGGGGTGTCCCCTTGCGATAGGAGCGCCCCTCCGGACACACGGGTTGGATGGGTCTCGCCTCTTGAGGGGAGTGTGCTTTCAAACCTGGGTGCAGCGAAAGCTCCCCCCAACACCCAGTTGGAGGGGTCTTGTTCCTCGATGTGGGAGTCCCCTAGACCCAGGGTGAGGTGGGATTTCCACTTGACACCTCAGTTGGAGGGCTTTCACCCCTCAAGAGTGGAGTCACCTTGACCCAGGGTGTGGTGGGAGCTCCTGCAGACACCCCAGTTGGAGGAGTTTGTCCCTCGAGTGGGGAGTCCCCTTGACCCAGGGTGCATTAGCAACTCTCCCTGACATCCAGGTTGCAGGGGTTCTCCCCTCTCGGGAAGAAGTCACCTCAAGGCAATCCCCCACACCCAGTTGGAGAGCTCTCCCCCCTTAGGGGTGAGTCCCCTCGACCTGGGTGCAGTGGGAGCTCGCCTGAGATCCCAGTTGGAGGGGTCTTGCCCCTCGAGGGGGATGTTTCTTTGACTTGGGAAGCATTGGGAGTTCCTCCAACACCCGGGTTGGAGGAGTCTCACCTCTCAAGGGGTGAGCCCCCTCGACCTGGAGTGCATTTGCAGCTGCCCACAAAACCCCTGTTTGAGGGTTCTCTCCCTTCAAGGGGGGAGTTGTCTCGAACCTGAGTGTGGTGGGATTTCCCCCTGGCACCCTGGTTGGAAGGCTATCCCCCCTCGAGAGGGGGGGTCCCGCCGAACTGTGGTGCAGTGAGGCTCCCCAAGACACTCTGGTTGGACGGGTCTCGCCTCTCAAGGGATATACTCACTCCTCTTGAGGGGTGAGTCCTCTCGACCTGAGGTGCACTGGGAGCTCCACCTGACACCCTGGTTGGAGGGCTTTCCACCCTCGAGGGAGTGTGGTGGGAGCTATCCCCGACACCCCATTTGGAAGTCTCTCCACTTTAGAGGGTGGAGTCCCCTCAACCCTGGCTGGGTACAGTGGGAACTCACCCTGACACCCAATTGAAGGGCTCTCTACCCTGCAGGGAGGAGTTCCCTCGACCTGGGGTGTGGTGGCACTCCCCACGACACCCCAGTTGGATGGCTGTCCACCCAAGAGGGAGTCACTTCAACCAAGGGTGCAATGGTATAAAAGCCTCCATCAACATCTAGGTTGGAGCTTTCTCATTTCTCAAGAGGAGAGTCCCCTCAAAGTGGGATGTGGTGGGAGCTCCCCATGACACCTCAGTTGGAGGGGTCTTGTGCCTTTAAGGGGTGTACCCTTGTACCAGCATGTGATGGGAGCTTCCCCCGACACCCCGGTTGGAGGGCTCTTGCCTCTCAGGAGGGGAGTCCCTTCAACCAGGGGTGCATTGAGAGCTCCCCTGAGGGGGTCTCACCCCTGGGAGGGAGTCCCCTCGATCCAGGCTGTGTTGGTAGCTCCCCTGAAACTTCGGCTGGAGGGGTCTCGTCCCTGAAGTGGGGAGTCCCCTTGACCTGGGATGTGTTGGCAGTTCCCCCCGACACTCCAGTTGGAGGGGTTTTGCCACTCGACAGGCGAGTCCCTTCGACATGAAGTTCGTTTGGATCTCACCAGACACCCCAGTTGGAGGGCTCTCCTCCCTTGGGGGGGAGTACCATCGACCTGGGGTGCATTGGGAGTTCTCCCAACACCCGATTGTAGGGCTCTCCTCCCTGGGCTGGGAGTCCCCTCAAACCGGGGTGCGTTAGAAGCACCCCCCAATACCCCAGTTCGGACAGGTCTCCTACCTCAAGTGGCGAGTCCCCTTGACCCAGGATACGGTGGGAGCTCCCTCCTGACACCCCATTGGAGGAGTCTCACCCCTAGAACGGGGAGTCCCCTCGACACAGGGTTCATTGCCAGCTCCTCTCGACTCCCTGGTTGGAGGGTCTCGCCCCTCAAAGGGGGAGCCCCCTTGACTTGGGTGCATTGGGAGCTTCCCCCAACATCTCAGATGGAGGGCTCTCCTCCCTCCCTCGAGGGGGGAGTTCCCTTGAACCAGGGTGTAGTGGGATCTCCTCCTTACAACTTGTTTAAATGGCTCTCCACCCTCGAGGAGTGAGTCTTTTTGACCCTGGATGTATTGTTTGCTCCCTGCTACACCATGGTTGGAGGGGTCTCACCCCTGGAAGGGTGAGTCCCCTTGACTTGGGGTGCATTGGGAGCTCCCCACAACACCCCAATTGTAAGGGTCTCACCATTGAGAGGAGAGTCCCCTCGACCTGTGGTGTGTTGCCAGCTTCCCCCCACATCCTGGTTGGAGGGGTTTCCCAGTCGAGGGAGGTGTCCCCTTGACCCAGGGTGCTGTGGGAGCTCCACCAAAACCCTGGAGGAGGGGTCTCTTTACTTGGGCTGGGAGTACCCTTGACCCTGAGTGCCATGGGAGCTCCCCACGACATCCCAGTTAAAGGGGTCTCACCACTCGGCCTTGAAGTCCCCTTGATCTGGGGTGCAGTGGGAGTTTCCCCCGACACCATGGGTGGAGGGGTCTTGCCCCTCAGGGGGGAGTCCACTGGACCTAAAGTGCGTTGGGAGCTCCCCCCGACTCACAGGTTGGAGGGTCTCCTTCCTGGGGGAGGGTTCCCCTCAATTAGCATGGTGTGGTGGGATCTCCCCCTGACACCCCAGTTGAAGGTTTCTCGCCCCTTGAGGGGGGAGTTTCCTACACCTGGGGTGCGGTGAAAGTTCCCCTGACAACCTAGTTGGAGGGCTCTGGCGGGGAGTATTCTTGTCCAGGGGTGTGGTGGGATCTTCCCAGGACATCCCTGTAGGAGGGCCTCACCCCTGGGGAGGTAGTCGTCTCAATTTAGTGTGTGGTGGGTGCAACCCCTGACACCATGGTTGGAGGGGTCTCGCCCCTCGAGAGGTGTATCCCCTTGACCTGTAGTGCATTGGGAGCTCTTCCTGACACCCGGGTTTAAGGGACCTTGCCCTTCAAAGAGGGAGTCTTCTCCAACAAGGTTGCGTTGAGAGCTCCCCGACAAATCCCCGGTTGGATTGGTCTCGCCCATAGAGCGGGGAGTCCCCTCTACCAGAAGTGCATTGGGAGCTCCCTCTAACACTCCGATTGGAGGGGTCTCACCCCTAGAAGGGGGAGTCCCCTAGACTCATGAGGTGCATTGCCAGCTCCCCCCACAACCCGGCTTGAGGGGTCTTGCCCATCGAGTTGGGAGTCCCCTTGACCTGGTGCATTGGGAGCTCCCCTAACACCTCAGTTGGAGGGCTCTCATGCCTTGGAGGGAAGACCCTAGACTTGGGTGTGGTGGGAGCTACCCCTGACACCCCATTCAGAGGGGTCTAACACCTTGAGTGGGGAGTCCCCTCAACCCAGGGTGCATTGAGTGCTCCTTTCTACACCCCAGTTGGTGGTCTTTCCACCCTCGTGGGGGGAGTATTCTTGACTCTGGGTGTGTTGGGAACTCTCCCAGGAACCCCGGTTGGAGGGCTCTCCGCCCTGGGGAGGGTAGTCCCCTCAACCCGGGGTGCAGTGGGAGCTCCCCCCAACACCCCAGTTGGAGGGTCTAGCTCCTTGGGGGAGTCCCATTGACCCAGATTGCAGTGGGAGTTCCCCCCAACACTCTGGTTGTAGGGCTCTCACCCCTCAGGGGGGGTCTTCTTGACAAGGGTTGTGGTGGGTGTTCCTCACGACAACCTGGATAGGGAGATCTCATCACTTAGGGGGGGGAATCCCCTCGATCAGGTGTGCATTGGGACCTCCCCCTGACATCCCGGTTGGAGGGGTCTTGACTCTCCAAGGAGGAGTCCCCTTGACCCCGGGTGCGTTGGGAGCTACCCCGACACCCTGGATGGAGGTCTCTCTTCCCTCCAAGGGGGAGTCCCCTTGACCCAGGGTGCAGTGGTAGCTCCCTCCGACAACACATTTGGTGGGCTCTCCAGCCTCGAGGGGGGAATCCCCTCGATCCAGCGTGTGGTGGAGTTCCCCAAGACACCCCTGTTGAAGGGATCTCCCCCCTCGATGGGGAGTCCCCTTGACCCCAGGTACGGTGGGAGCTCTCCACTAACACACCGGTTGGAGGGGTCTTGCCGCTCTAACTGGGAGTCTCTGAACCCAGGGTGCATTTAGATCTCCCCCCGAAACCCCAGTTGGAGGGGTCTGGCCTCTTTGGGTGGAGTCCCCTCCACCCCGGGTGCAGAAGGAGCTCCCCACTGAAATCACTGTTAGAGGGTCTTGCCCCACGAGGTGGTGTCCTCTTGACCAGAGGTGTGTGGGGAGCTCCCCTTGACACCCCGGTTGGAGGGGTTTCACCACTCGGGGGGAGTCCCCTCGACCCAGGGTGCATTGTCAGCTCCCCCTGACTCCACAGTCAGGAATCTCACTCCTCAGGGGGGGGTTTCCTCGACCTGGGGTGCATCGGGAGCTCCCCCCCACACACACCCAGGTTGGAGGTCTCTCCTTACTCGGAGCAGGAGTCCCTCGACCCCGGGTGCATTGGGAGCTAACCTTTACACCTCGTTTGGAGGGCTCTCCCCCTCATTGAGGGCATCCCCTCGTCCTGTGGTGCAGAGTGAGCTCCACATGACATACAGGCTGGAGGGCTGTTGCCCCTCGGGGGTAGTCCCCACAACCCCATGTGCGGTGGAAACTCCCCCGTCACCCCGGTTGGAGGGCTCTTGCCCTTCGCAGTGAGGAGGACCTTAGACCTGAGGTGTGGTGGGAGCTTCCCCTGACAACTTAGTTTGAGGTGTCTGGCACTCGGGCTGGGAGTACCCTAGTCCTGGGGTGCGTTGGGAGCTCCCCCGACACTCATGTTGGAGGGGTCTTGCCCCTCTAGTGGGGAGTCCCTTCGACCTGGGGTGAGATGGGAGCTCCCCCTGACACCCCAGTTGGAGGGCTCTCCCCCCTTTGGTGAAGAGTCCCCTGGACCCATGGTGCTGTGGGAGCTCTCCTCCATAACCTGTTGGGGGTCTATCGCCCATGGGGGGGGAGTTACCTCAACCCAGTGTGCAGTGGGTGCTCCCCCCAACACAAGGTTGGATGGATCTTGCCCCTCGGGGGGGAGTCCCCTCGACCCGGGTGTGGTGGAAACTCCCCTCGACACCCTGGTTGGGGGGGTCACACCACTCAGGCTGGGAGTCCCCTCCACCCTGGTTGTGGTTGGAGCTCCCTACGACACCCCGGTTGCAGACGTCTCACCCCTTGGAGGGAGAGTCCCCTCAAGCAGGGGTGTGTTGGCAGCTCCCCCGACACCCCCATTGAAGGGGTCTTGCCCTTCGAGGTGGGAGTCCCCTCTATCTGGGTTGCGGTGGGAGCCCCCCCTACACATTGGTTGAAGGGGTCTCCCCCTTCTAAAACAGAGTCCGTTCATCCCAGGGTGGGATGGGAGCTCCCCTCGATTCCCCAGTTGGACGACTCTCAACCCTCGAGAAGAGAGTCCCCTCTACCCGGGGTTCCATATTATACGAGCTCCCGTGGGCATTCAAGTTGGAGGGTTCTCCCCCCTCAAAAGGGGAATTCCCTCGACTCAGGGTGCTGTGGGAGCTTACCCTGACACCCTAGTTGGAGGGATCTAGCCTCTCGGGGGGGGAGTCCCCTGGACCCATGATGCTTTGGGAGCCCCCGCAACACCCCGGTTGGAGGGATCCCCCCCCCAGGGGAATCCCTTAGACAGTGGGGTGGTTGGAGCTTCACATGACACTCTGGTTGGAGAGCTCTCCTGCCACGGGGGAAGAGACCTCTAGACCCGGGGAGAGGTGGGAGCTTCCTCTGATACCCCTGTTGGAGGGCTCTCACCCCTCAGAGGGGAGTCCCCTCAACCAGGGGTGTGGTGGGAGCCCCCCTTACACACTGGTTGGAGAGTTCTTGCCCCAGGAGGGGGGCATCACCTCAACCCAGTGTGGATTTGGAGTCCCCCCAACACGCTGCTTGGAGGGGTATTGCCCCCTAGAAGGGAGTCCTGTTGACCCAGGGTGAAGTTGGAGCACCCACAGACACCCCTGTTTGGAAGGCTCTCTCCCCTGGAGGAGGAAGTCCCCTTGACCAGTGGTGCGTTGGAAGGTTTCTCTGACACCCTGGTTTGAGGGCTCTCCCCCCTTGGGGGTGAAGTCCCCTCGACCTGGGGTTCGGTGGAAGCTCCCCCCGACCTCCTAGTTTGAGGCCTCTTGGCCCATCGGAGGAGGAGTCCCCTCGACCCAGGGTGCAGTGGGTGCTACCCCGGCACCAGGATTGGAGAGGTCCTGCCCCTGTGGAAGGGAGTCCCATCAAACCAAGGTGCGTTTTTAGCTCCCCCTGCCACCTCGATTGGAGGGGTCTCTCCCTCTAGGGGGGGTCCCTTCACCAGGGTGGCATTTGGAGCTCCCCCCAACACCCTGGTTGGAGGGTTCTCGCCCCTTGAGGGAGGATTCCCCTCAACCCGGGGTGATTTGGAGCTCCACTGACACCCTGCTTGGAGGGGTCTCTCCTAGAAGGGGAGTCCCCTCCACCCAGATGCACCCACAGACACTCCTGTTGGAGGGCTCTCTCCCCTAATTGGAGGAGTCCCCTCGACCAGGGGTGCATTGGTAGGTCCCCCGACAACCCGGTTTGAGGGCTCTTGCCCCTGGAATGGGGAGATCCCTACACCCGGCATGTGGGAGTCTTTTTAACCAGGGGTGCTGTGGAGCTCCCAATGACACCCCGGTTGTAGGAGTCTCACCCCTTGGGGGGGAGTCCCCTCAAATTGAGGTGTGGTGGGAGCTCCCAGTGACACCTCTGTTGGAGGGCTTTCGCCCCTTGGGTAAGAGTCCCCTCTACCCAGGATGTGGTGGGAGCTTTCCCTGACACCACGGTTGGAGGGCTTTTCCCCCTCAGGAGGGAGTCCCTTCGTCACAGGGGCTTTGGGAGCTCCTGCCAACACCTGATTGGAGGATTCTCACCCCTCAGCGGGGGAGTCCCCTGGACATGGGGTGTGGTGGGAGCTCCCCCGACACCAGGTTGGAGGGGTCTTGCACCTTGGTTGGGGACTCCCTTTGACCAGAGGTGCGTTGGTAGCTCCCCCCAAACCCCAGTTGGAGGGCTCTTCCCTCTTGGCTGGGGAGTCTCCTTGACCTGGGGTGCATTGGGAGCTCTCCCGACATCCCAGTTGCAGGAGTCTCCCACTCGAGAGGATGTCACTTTGACCCGGGGTGCGTTGGGAGCTCCTCCCAAAACCCTGGTTGGAGGGGTCTCGTCCCTCGGGGGGAAGTTTTCTAGACCTTGGATGAGATAGGATCTCCCCCCAGACCCTGGTTGAAGGGGTCTCGCCCCTCATGGGGGGAGTCACCTCCACCCGGGGTACATTGGGACCTCCCCCCACACCTCAATTGGAGGGGTCTCGCCAATCGAGGGGGGAGTCCCTTCTACATGGGGAGCGTTGGCAGCTTTCCATGATATCCTGGTTGGAGGGGTCTCACCTCTCGAGGGGGGAGTCCCCTCGACCCGGGATGTGGTGGGAGCTTCCCCAGACAACCCATTTGGAGGGCTCTCCACCCTGAGGAGGGAGTCTTCTCCACCCTGGATGCATTGGGAACTCCCCCCAACACCCCAATTGAAGGGGTCTCGCCCCTCGATGGGGGAGTCCTCTCAACCTGGGTTGTGTTGGGAGCTCCACGGAACACCCGGGTTAGAGCCGTCTCGCCCCTCATTTGGGAACTTCCCTCAATCTGGGGTTCATTGGTAGCTCCCCCGGAAACCCCATTTGGAGGGCTCTCCCATCTCCACTGGGGATTCTCCTCGACCCAGGGTGCATTGGGAGCTCCTCCGACACCCCGGTTGGCGGGATCTCACCCCTGGGGAGGGGGGAGTTTTCTGGACCCTGGATGCGTTGGGATCTCCCCCTGAAACCCTGGTTGAATGGGTCTCATCCCTTGAGGGGGAGGCCCCCTGGACCCAGGGTGCATTGGGAGCTCCCCCAGACACCCCGATTGGAGGGGTCTCGTCAATAGAGGGGGAAGTGCCCTCGACATGTGGAATGTTAGCAGCTTCCCCTGCCATCCTAGTTGGAGGGGTCTCGCCCCTCAAGGGAGGAATCCCCTCTACCTGGGGTGCATTGGGAGCTACCCCCCAACACTCCATGGAGGGTTCTCCTCCATCAAGCAGGGAGTCCCCTTGACCTGGGGTAAGGTGGGAGCTCCCAAAGACAACCTGTTTGAAGGGCTCTCCACCCTCGAGGAGGGAGTCTTCTCCACCCTGTATGCATTGAGAACTCCCACCGACACTCAGGTTGGAGGTGTCTCGCCCCTTGAGGGGGGAGTCCCCTCGACCTGGGTTGTGCTGGGAGCTCCCATAACACCCCAGTTCTAGGGGTCACGCTCCTCAAGGGAGGAGTCTCCTGGACCTGGGGTGCATTAGGAGCTCCCCCCAACACCCCGGATGGAGGGCTCTCCCCTCTGGGGTGGGGGGAGTCCCCTCAACCCAGGATGCAGTTGGATCTCCCCCAACACCCTGGTTGGAGGGGTCTCATGCCTTGTGGGGAGAGCCACCTAGACCCGGGGTGTGGTGGGAGCTTCCCCCAACACCCCGGTTAGAAGGACCTTGCCAATCAGGAGGGGAGTCCCCTTGACAGGGGTGTGGTGGGAGCTCCCCAAGATACCCCAATTGAAGGGGTCTCACCCCTCGGGCTGGGTGTCCCCTTGACCCAAGGTGTGGTGGGAGTTCCCCCCAACTACCTGGTTAGAGAGGTCTTCCCCCTCAATGGGGGAGACCCCTTGACCTGGTGGGCGTTGGGAGCTCCCCCTGACACCCTATTGGAGGGCTCTCTCCTCTCTGGGGGTGAGTCCTCTCTACCCAGTGTTCGTTGGGAGCTCCCCCGATACCCAGGTTGGAAGGCTGTCCTCCCTGGGGGGAGGCCCTCAACCAGGATTGTGGTGGTAGGTCTCCCTAACACTGTGGTTGAAGAGCTTTCACCCCTTGAGGGGGTAGTTTCCTACACCCAGGGTGTGGTGGGAGCTCCCCCAGACACTCCAGTTGGAGGGCTCTTGCCCTTGGGGGGAAGTCTTATTGACCAGGGGTGCGGTGAGAACTTCCTACAACAACCTGATTGCGGGGTCTCACCCCTGGGAGGAGGAGTCCCCTCGACCTGGGATGCCGTAGGTGCTCTCCCTGACACCCAAGTTGGAAGTGTCTCACCTATTAGGGCGGGAGTCCCTTCCACCCGGGGTGCATTGAGAGCTCCCACCGACACCCTGGTTGGAGGGGTCTCGCCCTTTGATGAGGGAGACCCCTGACACGGAAGGTGTTGGGAGCTCCCCCAACATCACAGTTGGAGGTGTCTTGCCATGGAGGGGAGTATTCCTTTGACCAGGTGTGCATTGGGATCTCCCCCCGACACCCCAGTTGGAGGGGTCTCTCCCTCGAGGAAGGAGAACCCTCAACTCAGGGTGCGTTGGGAGTTCCCCCCCCCCCGTCAACCCACTGGAGGGGTCTCTCCCCTCTAGTGGGGGTTTCCCCTCGACCCGTGTGTGTTGGGAGCTCCCCAAACACCACAGTTGGAGTGGTCTCGTCCCTTCAGAAGGGAGACTACTCGACACAGGGTGCGTTGGGAACTCCCCCACAACCCCGTTGGAGGGGTCTCACCCCTCGAGGAGGGTGTCCCCTCCACCTGGGTACGTTGGGAGGTCCTCCCGACAACCCGATTGGAGAGATCTCACCCCTCAACGGGGTGTCCCTTTGAGCTGGGGTGGGTTGAGAGCTCCTCCCAACACCCCAGTTGGAGGGTACTTGCCCCTCAAGTGAGAGTCCCTTCAACCAGGGGTAAAATTGGGAGCTCCTCCCGACACCCCAATTGGAGGGGTCTGTACCCTAGAAGGAGAATTCACCTCGACCTGCTGTTCATTGCCAGCTCCCCCCTGACTCCCTGGTTGCTGGGGGTCTCACCTGTCAAGGGGGAATCCCCTCGACCTGGGGTGCATTGGGAGCTCCCCCCAACACCCTGGTGGAGAGTTATCACCCCTCAAGGGGGGGTGTCCTCTCGACCCAGGGTGCAGTGGGAGCTCTCCCTGAAATCCTGGATGGGGGTTTCTCTTCACTCAGTCTGGGTGTACCCTCCAACTGGGGTGTGGTGGGAGCTCCCCACCACACCCCGGTTGGAGGGGTATCGCCATAGGGCCGGGAGTACCCTCGATCTGGGGTGCAGTGGGAGTTCCTCCCGCCACCACTGGTGGAGGGGTCTCGCCCCTCAGGGGGGAGATCCCTCAACACAGAGTGCTTTGGGAGCTCTCCCGGACAACCCAGTTAGATGGCTCCCCCTTCTAGGGGGGGAGTCCTCTCGACTGTGGGTGCATTGGAAGCTCCCCCTGACTCCCAGGTTGGAGGATATCCCCCCTCAGGGGGTTCCCCTTGACACGAGGTGTGGTGGGAGCTCCACACAACTCCCTGGTTGAAGGGCACTTGCCCTTTGAGGGGAGAGATTTCTACACCCGGGGTGCGGTGAAAGCTCTCTTGAAAACCCAGTGGGAAGGGTTTTGCCCCTCGGGGGAAGGAGTATTCTTGACCAGGGGTGCAGTGCGAGCTTCCCATGACACCCATGTAGGAGGGCCTAACCCCTGGAGGGGGGAGTCCCTTCAAACCAGCGTGTGGTGGGTGCTACCCCCAACACCACAGTTGGAGGGGTCTCGCTCCTGGGGGGGAGTCCCCTTGGCCCAGGGTGCATTCAGAGTTCCCTTTGACACCCTGGTTTGAGGGGTCTCACCCCTCAAGGGGGTCGTCCTCTCGACCTGGGATGCATTGGGAGCTCCCCTGACTCTCCGGTTGGAGGGATCTTGCCTCTCAATGGGCCTGTCCCCTCGACCAGGGGTGCATTGGGAGCTCCTCCCGACATCCCGTTTGGAGGGATCTCACCCTTAAAGGGGAGAGTCTTCTCGACCAGGGGTGCATTGAGAGCTCCCTCACAAACCCCAGTTGAAGGGGTCTCATCCCTAGAGGGGGAGTCCCCTCAACCCGGGGTGCATTGGGATCTCACCCTGATACCCCAGGTGGAGGGCTCTCATGCCTTGGTGGGGGAGCCACCTAAACCTGGAGTGCAGTGGGAGCTCCCCCTGATACCCTGTTTGGAGGGGTCTCGTCCCTCTAGTGGGTAGTCTCCTCAACCTGGCATGCTTGGGAGCACCCCCTGACACCTTGGTTGGAGGGCTCTCCCCCCTCAGGGGTAGTCCCCTCGACCTGGGGTGTATTGGGAGCTCCCCCTGACACTCCAGTTGGAGAGGTCTCGTCCCTCGGGAGAGGAGTCCCCTCAACCCAGGGTGTGTTGGGAGCTCCCCACAACACCCCGGTTAAAGGGGTCTCACCCATCGTGGGGTAGTCCCCTCGCTCCGGGGTGCATTGGGAGCTCCCCCGACACCCAGGTTGGAGGGATCTCGTCCCTCGGGGAGGAGTGCCATCGACCCAGATGGGGTGGTAGCTCCCCCCGACACTCGGGTTGGAGGGCTCTCGCTCCTTGAAGGGGGAGTTCCCTACAAGCGGTGTGCAGTGGGAGCATACAACCACTCCGTTTTGGGGCTCTTGCCCCTCGAGAAGGAGTCTTCTTGACCAGGGGTGCGGTGGGAGCTCTCCACGACAACCCGATTGGGAGGTCTCAACCCTCTGAGGGGAGTCCACTCGATCAGTGGTGCATTGGGAGCTTGCACCGGCACCCAGGTTGGAAGGGTCTCACCCCTCGAGGGGGGAGTCCCCTGGACCCGGGGTACATTGGCAGCTTCCCACAAAACCAGATGAAGGGCTCTCCTTCCTTGAGGAGTGAGTCCCTGTGAATTGGGATGCGGTGGGAGCTACCCACGACAACCCGTTTGGTGGTCTCTCCACCCTCAAGTGGGGAGTAACCTCATCATGTGGTGCAGTGGGAGCTCTGACCGACACCCTGTTTGGAGGGCTCCCTACCCTTGATGGGGGTGTCTCCTTGACCCCAGGTGCAGTGGGAGCTACTCCCGACATGCCGGTTGGAGGGTCTCGCCCTTTGAGTGAGGAGTCCTCTCGACATGGGGAGCATTGGGAGCTCCACCCTGACACCCCAGATGGAAGGCTCTTTTCCCTCGGAGGGGGAGTCCCCTCGACCCAGGGTGCATTGAGAATTAATCGCGACATCCTGGTTAGAGGTCTCTTGGCACTTGGGGGGGGGGAGTCCCCTTGACCTGGGGTGCAGTTGGAGCTCCCCCCTCAAACACCCTGTTTGGAGGGCTCTTAGTTCCAGGGTGTGGTGGGAGCTCCCCCTGACATCTCAGTTGTAGCGCTCTCCCCTCTCATGGTTGGAGTTCCCTCAACCAGATGTGCTGTGGGAACACCCCCATACAACCTGGTTGGAGGGCTCTCCCCCTTAGGGGGTTAGTGCCCTCAAACCTGGGTGCATTAGGAGCCCCCCTACACCCCTGTTGGAGTGCTCTGCCCCTTCGAGGGGAGTACCCTCAACCCGGGGTGCGGAGAGAGCTTCCAATGACACCCCGGTTGGAGGGCTCTCACCTTTCCTGGGGTGCCTCCTCAACCTGGGGTGTGATGGGAGCTGCCCCCCCACACACACGAGGTTGGAGAGCTCTTGCCCCTCTGGGGGAGTCCCCTGGACCCAGGATGTGCTGGGTGCTCCCACTGACACCCTGGTTGGAGGTGTTTTGCCCATTGACGGAGAGTCCCCTCGACCTGGGGTGCGTTGGGAGCTTCCCCCGACACCCTGGTTGGAGTGGTCTTGCCCCTTAAGGGGGGAGTCTCCTCGACATTGGGTGCGTTGGGAGCTTCCCATGACACCCCGGATGGAGGGCATTCTTCCCTCAGGGGGGAATCTCCTCAACCTGGGGTACGTTGGGAGCTCCCCTCTACACAACGTTTGGAGGGCTCTCCCTTCTCGGGGGGGAAGAATCCACTAGATGCGGGGTCCTGTGAGAGCTCCCACAGACATCCTGGTTGGAGGACTCCTGTGCCATGGGGTTAGAGCCCCCTAGACCCAGGATGTGGTGGGAGCTCTCCCTGGAAACCTGGTTGGAGGGCTCTCACCCCTCGAGGGGGGAGTCTCCTCCACCTGGGGTGTGGTGGGTGCTCCCGCTGACACCCCGGTTGGAGGGGTCTTGCCTCTCGGAGGGGGAGTCTCCTCATCCAGGATTACGTGGGTGCTCCCGCTGACACCCTGGTTGGTGAGGTCTCGCCCCTCGGAGGGGGAGTCTCCTCGACCTGGGGTGCGTTGGGAGCTCCCCCCAACATGCAGAGTGGAGCTGTCTTACCCCTCGAGGGGAGAGTCCACTCAACCCATGGTGGGTTGGGATCTCCCCCAACACCCTAGTTAAAGGGGTCTTGCCCTTCGAGATGGGTGTCACCTCCACCCGGGGTATAATAGGAGCTCCCCCAAAACCCGGTTGGAGGGGCCTCTCCCCTCAAAGGGGAAGTCCCCTCTAACCAAGGTGCAGCAGTATATGAGCTCTCCCATACCCTGGTGGGACGGGTCTCTCCCCTTGAAGGGGGAGTACCCTTGAACCTGGGTGCAGGGTGAGCTCCCCCCGGCATCCGGTTGCCAGGTTCTCTCCCTTGGATGCTGGAGTCCCTTCGACCTTGGGTGCAGTGGGAGTTCCCTGACACCCCAGTTGGAGGTGGTCGCTGCTTCGGGGTAGGGGGGAGTCCTTTCGACCAGTGGTGCATTGGGAACTACCACCAACACCCTGGTTGGAAAAGGTCTTGTCCCTCTAGGGGGGAGTTCCCTCGACCCAGGGTGCATTGGGAGCTCCCCTGATACCCCAGTAGGAAGGGTCACACCCTTCGGGTGGAAGTTTTCTGGATGCTGGATGCATTCAGATCTCCCCCCAACACCCTGCTTGGAGGGGTGTCGACCTGGGGTGCGTTGGGAGCTCCTCCTGGCACCCCAGTTGGAGGGGACTCGCCCCTCAAGGGGTAGATTTCTGGACCCTGAATGTATTGGGATCTCCCCCACACACCATGGTTGAAGGGGTCTCACCACATCAGGGGGGAGTCCCCTTGACCCCAGGGTGCATTGGGAGCTCTCCCTGAAACACTGGTTGAAGGGGTCTCACCCCTTGAAGGGGAGTCCCTTGATGTGGGGTGCATTGGGAGATCCCCCTGACACCCTGGATGGAGGGCTCTCCTCCCTTGAGGAGTCTTTTTGACCCTGGAAGCATTAGAAACTCTCCCCAACAGCCCGCTTGGAGGGGTCTTGCCCCTAGAGGGGGGAGTCCACTCTACCTAGGGTGTGTTGGGAACTCTTAGGAGACCCCAGAATGAGGAGTCTCGCCCCTTGAGGGGGTATTTTCCTTCCCCGGTGTGTGTGGGAGCTCTTACTGACAACCAGGATGGAGGGCTCTCCCCCCTGGGGGGGAAGTCCCTTGACCCAGGATGTGGTTGGAGCTCCCCCAACACTGTGGTTGGAGGGCTCTTATGCCTTGGGGGGGAGTCACCTAGACCAAGGTTGCGGTGGGAGCTCCCTCAACACCCGGGTTAGAGAAATCTTGCCAATCGGGAGGGGAATCTCCTCAACAGGGGTGAGGTGGGAGCTCCCCAAGATACCCCGATTTGCAGGGTCTCACCTCTCGGGCTGGGAGTCACCTTGACCCAAGGTGCAATGGGAGTTCCCCCTGAAAGCTTGGTTAGAGGGGTCTCGCTCCTTGATAAGGGAGACCCCTCAACCCGGGGTGTGTTGGAGCTCCCTCTGACACTCCTATTGTAGGGCTCTCTCTCCTCTGGAGGCAAGTCCCCTCGACCCAGGGTGCTTTGGGTGCTCCTCCAGACACCCAAATTGGAGAGGTCTTCCCCCTGGGGGGAGGAGTCCCCTCTACTCAAATTGTGGTGAGACCTCTTCTTGACACCCCGGTTGGAGAGCTTTTGCTTCTTGAGGGGGGAGTTGTCTATATCTGGGGTGCAGTGGCAGCTCTTCTCGCGGACAATCGGGTTGAAGGGTTCTCGTCCTGATTGGGGGAGACTTCTTGACCAGGGGTGCGGTGGGAACTCCCCATGGCAACCCGGTTGGGGGATCTCACACTCCAGGGGGAAGAGTCCCCTCCACTCGGGGTGCAGTATGTGCTCCCTCAAAACCCCAGTTCGAAGGGTCTCATCCATCAGAGCAGGAGTCCCCATACCCGGGGTGCATTGGGAGCTCCCCTGACACCCAGGTTGGAGGGGTCTCTCCCCTCGAGGAGGGAGACCCCTTGACACGGCATGCATTGTTTGCTCCCTCTACACCCCATTGGAGGGGTCTTGCCCCTCGTGGGGAGTCCCCTCGACTCGGTGTGCATTGAGACTTCCCCTGACACCCCGTTGGAGGGATCTCGACCTTCAAGGGAGGGGGCTTCTCAACCAGGGGTGCTTGGGAGCTTGCCTGACACCGTGGTTGGAGGGGTCTTGCCCCTAGATGAGGGAGTCCTCTCCACTTGGGATGTGTTGGGAGCTCCCCCTATACCCTGGTAGGAGGGGTCTTGCCTCTAGATGGGCGTGTCCCCTCGACCTGAGGTGTGTTGGGAGCTCCTCCCAACACCCCAGTTGGAGGGATCTTGCCCTTGGAAGAGGGAGTCTTCTCGACCAGGGGTGCATTGATAGCCCCCCCAAACCCCAGTTGGAGGGCTCTCCCCCCTCGAGGGTGTAATCCCCTTATCCTAGGGTGCATGGGAGCTCCCACTGAGGTGCATGGGAGCTCCCCACAACTCCCCGGATGGAGGGCTCTCCTCCCTCCAGGGTAGAGTTCCCTTGACCCGGTTGCAGTGGGAGCTCCATATGACAACTCATTTGGGAGTCTCTCTATCTCGAGGGGGAAAGTCTTCTCATCCTGTGATGTGGTAGGAGCTCCACCCCGTTTGAAGGGCTCCCCACCCTCGAGGATGAAGTCCCCTCCACCAGGTGTGCATGGAGGTCCCACTGACACTCCTGTTGGAGGGCTCTCCGCCCTCGAGGGGGGAGTCCTCTTGACCCAGGGTGCAATGGTATAAGAGCTCCCACTGAAACCCAGTTAGAGGATTCTCCCTCCTGGAGAGGGAGTCCCCTTGACCCCAGATGCGGTGGGAGCTACCCCAACACCTTAGTTGGAGGGGTCTCACCCATCGATGGGGGAGTCCCTTCCAGGGGAGCACTGGGAAGTCCCCCCAACACCCCAGATATAGGGCTCTTTTCTCTCTGGGGAGTCCCCTCGACCCAGCGTGCATTGAGAATTAACTCAGACACCCTGGTTGAAGGTCTCTGGACCCTTGGTGGGGAGTCCCCTTGATCTGGGGTGTGGTTAGAGCTCCCCTCTATACATACCCCTGTTGGAGGGCTCTCCCCCCTCGATGGGGAGGAGTACCCTCGACCAGGGGTGCGGTAGGAGCTTCAGATGACACCCTGGTTGGAGGGCTCTCGCCCTTCACGGGGATGACCCCTCAACTTGGGGTGTGGTGGGCGCTCCCCCTGACACCAGGTTGGAGGGCTCTTGCTCCTCTGTGGGGGGTCCCCTGGACCCAGAGTGTGTTGGGAGCTCTCCCCGACACCATGGTTGGAGGGGTCTTACCCCTCGAGGGAGGAGTCTCCTTGACCCTGGGTGCGTTGCGAGCTTCCCCCCACATGCTGGTTGGAGGACTCCCCTCTCTCTGGGGGGAATTCCCTCACCCAGGGTGCATTGGGAGTTCCCCCTGACATAAGAGTTGAAGGGCTCTCACTTCTCATGGGAAGAATCCACTCGACATGGGGTGCTGTTGCAGCTCCCACTGACACCCCGGTTGGAGGGCTCTAGTGCCATGGGGTTAGAGCTTCCTAGACCTCGGGTGTGGTGGGAGCTCCCCCCAACAACCTGGATGGAGGGCTTTCACCCCTCAAGGGAAGTCCTCTCCATCAGGGGTGTGGTGTGAGCTCTTCACCACACCACTGATGGAGGTATTTCACCCCTTGGAGGGGATTCCCCTCAACCCTGGGTGTGGTGGGTACTCCGCTGACACCTCAGCCAGAGGGGTCTTGCGCCTTGGGGGGAGTCTCCTTGACCCGCAGTGCATTGTGATCTCCCTGTACATCCCAATTGGAGGGGTCTTGCCACTCAAGGGGGTGTCCCATCAAACCTGGGTGCATTGGGACCTCCCCATGACACCATGGTTGTAGGGGTCTTGCCCCTCATGGAGGGAGTCTTCTCCATCAGGGGTGCAGTGGGAGCTCCCCACCAAACCCCAGTTGGAGGGGTCTTGTCCCTCAGGGAGGAGTCCCTTCAACCAGGGGTGAAAGGGGAGCTCCCCGACACCCTTGTTGGAGGGGTCTCACCCCTCAAATAAAGAGTCCCCTCAACCCAGGGTGCAGTGGGAGCTCCCCCAACAACTCGTTTGGGTGTCTCTGCACCCTCGAGAGGGGAGTCTCCTCGTTCTTTGGTGCAGTGGGATCTCCTCCCTATACTCCATCTGGAGGGCATCCCACCCTCAAGGGTAGGGTCCCCTCCATCTGGAGTGCGGTGGAGCTCCCACCAACACCCCTATTGGAGGGCTCTCCACCCTCGAGGGGGGAGTCCTCTTGACCCAGGGTGCAATGGCATAAGAGCTCCCATTGAAACTAGGTTGGAGGGTTCTCCCACCTCAAGAAGGAGTCCCCTTGACCCCAGGTACGGTGGGAGCTACCCCCAACACCCTGGATAGAGAGGTCTCACCCCTCAAAGGGGGAGTCCCTTTGACCTGGGGAGCATTGGGAGCTCCCCCCACAACCCAGAAGGAGGGCTCTTTCCATCAGTGGGACAGTCCCCTCGACCCAGAGTGAGTTGGGAATTAACTCCGACACCCCACTTAGAGATCTCTCCACCCTTGATGGGGAGTCGCCTCGACCTGAGGTGCTGTGCCCCTCCCCTGTCTCAGGCAAGGCCCTACTGAGATGGATGGCACAAGGGATCCATCCTCTGGAGGAGCACAGTATGTTTCTGGGAATGGGTTAGTTTGTTTTTGTATTCCTGTTGATAAGTATAATTGCGTCATCTCATATGACCATTAAGTATGAAGGAAAAAACACAACTTTCCCAATTAATGCAACTACTTCTAAAAATTAGATCTGTTTGTTCTAAATGCAATGTTTCAGCTGTGGAGCGTAAATTGTTAATGTTTAATGAAAACCCCCTGTAGGAATAACAGTCTAGGAAGCTTTTGAGAAATTAAATAAAAATCTAGAAGAATTAATGTTAAGAAGACAGATTAGCACTTAGTACTGGACAATCGGTTATGGCAAGTGGTTAACTTGACAAAAGAGGCTACTAATTTTAATCAAACAAGAGCAAGAGCACCAAACCATTGTGCACTGGAAGAAGAACAAGTTGTCCAGTAGTCAGTAAGTCAAGAAAGAATAGTCAAGGTATAGGCCAATAGTCTGGGACATTTCTCTTATTAAAAGCTAACTAAGCAGAAACAGCTCAAAGTAAAACGTGAACTGAAAGTAAAAATGCTTGCTTATGCATAAGCCAAGATACATTCTTCTTATCTAATTGTAGCTACCTAATATTTTGTTTCTTTGAATAATGATTTCGGTTTTGTAACCACAAAGTACTGTGAGCTTGCCAAAATGAAAAGTATATATGATTAACTTCACAAGTAAAGATTGGGATTCAGCACCTTCACTTTTGTGTCTGTTGTTTCTCCATCCCCCTTTCGCTGACTCCTCACCATCGGTTTGTCTTCTGAGACCCCCTGTTGGAGCTGGACTCTGACCTGGGGTGTGGTTGGAACCCCTGACACCCCAGTAGTAGGGCTCTCTCCCCTCATTGGGGGAGTCTCCTTGACCAGAGGTGCTGTGGGAACTCCCCCATACCCCCCGGCTGGAGAGCTCCCCCCCTTAGGGTTTTAGTCCCTTCGACTAGTGTGTTGGAAGATCCACCCTACACCCCTGTTGGAGGGCTCTCCCCCTCAGGGGGGTGCATCCTCTACCCAGGTGCTGTGGGAGCTTCCAATGACACCCCAGTTGGAGGGCTCTAGCCTTTGCGAGGGTGCACCCTCCATCGGGAATGTGGTGGGAGCTCCCCCTGACACCAGGTTGGAGGGCTCTTGACTGTCTGGGGAGAAATCCCCTGGACCAGGGAGGGGTGAGGTGGGTGCTCTCCCTGACACCCCAGTTAGAGAGGTCTGGCTCCCTCGATGGGGGAGTCCCCTTGACCCTGGGTGCATTGGGAGCTTCCCTTGATACCCCAGAGGAGGGCTCTCCTCCCTCAGGGGGGAATCCCCTCGATCCAGGGTGCCTTGGGTGCTCCCCCTGACACAAGAGTTGGAGGGCTCTACCTTCTTAGGGGAAGAATCCTCTCAATGCGGGGTGCTGTTGGAGTTCCCACCGACACTCCCGTTGGAGAGCTCTGGTGCCATGGGGTTAGAGCTCCCTAGACCCGGGGTGCAGTGGGAGCTCCCCACACACCCCAGTTGGAGGGGTCTCACCCCTTGGGGAGGAGTCTCCTCAACCCGGGGTGCAGTGGGTGCTCTGGCAACACCATGGATAGAAGGGTCTTGCCCCTTGGGGGGGGTCACCTCAACCCCTGGTGCATTGTGATCTCCCTTTACACTCTCCTCCAGGTGGCGCCATCCTGACTTGTTTACAGACTCTAACATCACCCCATTGGAGGAGTCTTGCCACTGGAGGGGGTTTTCCCATAAAACCTGGGTGCGTTGGGAGCTCCCCATGACACCCTGGTTGAAGGAGTCTCACTCCTCAAGGAGGGAATGTTCTCTATCAGGGGTGCGGTGGAAGCTCCCCACCATACCACAGTAGGAGGGGTCTTGCCCCTTGTGGTAAGTCCCTTTGACCCAGTGTGGAATGGGAGTTCCCCCTGAAACCCTGGTTAGGGGTCTCTTTCCTCCAGGTGGTGCCACACGACCTGGTGTCGGTTGGAGCTCCCCTCAACACCATGGTTGGAGGGCTCTTGATTTTTGGTGGGATCACCTTAGACCCAGGGTGCAGTGGGAGCTTCCAGTTGAAAGGCTCTCACCCCTGGAAGGGTGAGTCCCTTTGATTTGGGGTGCTGTGGGAGCTCCCCTCAACACCCCAATTGGAGGCCTCTCACCCTTCGGAGAGGGAATCCCTTCAACCTGGATTAGAGTAGGTGATCCCTCAGACACCCTGGTTGGCCAGGTCTTGCCCCTAGGTGGGGGCATCCCCTCGACCAGGGGTGTGTTGGGAGCTCCCCTCAACACCCCGGTTGGAGCAGTCTCGCACCTTGATGGGGGAGTCACATGACCCGGGGTGCATTGCGAGCTCCCCTGACACCCTGGTTTGAGGGGTCTTGCCCCTATGGGGGGAGTCCTCTCCACCCGGGATGCTTAGGATCTCCCTCGACACCCCAGTTGGAGGAGTCTTGCCTCTAGAGGGGTGTGTCCCCTCGACCCGCTGTGCGTTGGGAGCTCCTCCCAACACTCTGGTTGGAAGGATCTCACCTTTCGAGGGGGGAATCTTCTTGAGTAGGGTGTGTTGAGAGCTACCCCCAAAACCCCAGTTGGAGGAGTCTCACCCCTAGAGGGGGAGTCCCCTCGACCCAGGGTGCATTGCCAATCTCACCCGACACCCCAGTTGGAGGGGTCTTGCCTGTGGCAGTCCGGCTGCAGCAAAATAGCCGGGGGCGGGGGGTGACGAGCAACTTGTGTAGATTGATACAGCAGGAGTGGGAGCTGTTAATTGTAGGACAGGAGGGGTATATATACATTCCACACAGCTTATCTTAATTAACATAAACTAGATACAGCAGTCAACCAATAAGGAATCTCCACACTTAATGGCTCACTGGTGTTACTTCACAAACCACTCCCTCTGGCAAAATGCCAGGCGCCATCCTGACTTGTTTACAGACTCCAACATTAGCCCCTCGAATTGGGAATCCCCTCGACCTGGAGTGCATTGGGAGCTCCCCCTGACACCCTGGTTTGAGGGCTCTCATGCCTTGGTGGGGAAGCCCCCTAGACCCTGTTTGAGGGGTCTTTCCCCTCGTGTTGGGAGTAGCCTCAACTTGGGGTGTGTTGGGAACTCCCCCCACACCCTGATTGGAGGGCACTCCCCTCTCGGGGGGTAGTCCCCTAATCCTGGGGTGCAGTGGGAGCTCCTCCTAACACCCCAGTTCGAGGTATCTCACCCCTCAGGGGGGTGTATCCCCTTGACCCAGGGTGTGTTGGGAGCTCCCCACCACACCCTGGTTAAAGGGATCTCACCCCTCGTGGGGTAGTCATTTCGCCTGGGGTGCATTGGGAGCTCCCCCTGACACCCCAGTTGTAGGGCTCTCACCCCTCATGCAGGGAGTCCCCTCAACAAGAGGTGCTGTGGGAACTCCCCTGTACACCCCACTTGGAGGTCTCTCAACCCTTAGCTGGGGAATCCCCTAGACCTGGGGTGTGGTTGGAGCTCCCTGCGACACCCCAGTTGGAGGCCTCTCAGCCCTCATGGGGGAGTTTGCTCGACCAGAGGTACTGTGGGAAATCCCCCCTACACCCTGGTTGGAGGGCTCTCCCCTTTAGGGGGTTAATATCCTCGACCCTGGGTGCATTTGGAACTCCCCCTACACCCCTGTTGGAAGGCTCTCCCTCCTGTGGGGGGAAGAGTACCCTTTATCCGGGGTACAGTGGGAGATTCCGATGACACCCCGTTTGGAGGCCTATCACCCTTTGTGGGGTGCCCCCTTGACAGGGGGTGTGGTGGGAGCTCCCTCCAACACCAGTTTGGAGGGCTCTTGCCCCTCTGTGGGGAGTCCCCTGGACCTGGGTGTGGTGGGTGCTCCCACCAACAACCCGGTTATAGGGGTCTCGCCCATTGAAGGGGGAGTCTCCCCAACCTGGGGTGGGTTGGGAGCTCCCTCTGACACCCTGGATGGAGGGGTCCCGCCCCTCGATTGGGGAGTCTCCTCAACCCTAGATGCATTGGAAACTTCCCCTGAAACCTCGGTTCGAGGGCTCTTCTCCCTCGGGGGGAATCCCCTCGAACCAGGGTGCATTGGGATCTCCCTCCGACAGAGCAGTTGGAGGGCTCTCCTTTCTCGGGGGAAGAAGCCACTTGACAGGGTGCTGTTGGGTCCCCCACTGACACCCCAGTTGGAGGGCTCTCATGCCATGGGGTTAGAAACCCTTAGACCAGGGGGGGCGGTGGGAGATCCCCCGACAACCTGATTGGAGGGTTCTCGCCCCTTGAGTGGGGAGTTTCCTGGATTAGGGGTGTGGTGGGAACTCCTCACTACACCACAGACGGAGGTGTCTCACCCCTTGGGGGAATTCTCTTCAACCAGGGTGTTGTGGGTACTGTGCTGACACCCTGGCTAGAGGGGTCTTGCCCCTTGGGGGGAGTCTCCTCGACCTACAGTGCATTGTGATCTCCCATGACACCCTGATTGGAGAGGTCTCGCCACTCAAGGGGGGTGTCCCATCGAACCTGGGTGTGTTGGGACCTCCCCTTGACACCCTGGTTGTAGGGGTCTTGCCCCTCATGGAGGGAGTCTTCTCCATCAGGGGTAGTGGGAGCTTCCCACCATGCCCAAGTTGGAGGGGTTTAGCCCCTGGGGGGGAGTCCTTTCAACCCAGGGTGGAATGAGACCTCCCCCCGACACCCTGGTTGGAGGGGTCTCACCCCTTAAGTGGGAGTCCACTCGATATGGAGTGTGGTGGGAGCTCCCCCGACAACTCGTTTGGGGGTCTCTCAACCCTGGAGGGGGAATCCCCTCGTCCTGTGGTGCAGCGGGATCTCCTCCCTACACCTCATTTGGAGGGATCCCCACCCTCGATGGGGGAGTCCTCTTGAACCTAGATGCAATGGTATAAAAACTTCCACTGAAACCCAGGTTGGAAGGTTCTCCCACCTCGAGAGGGAGTCCCCTTTACCTGAGGTATGATGGGAGCTCTCCCCCAAAACCCAGGATGGAGATATCTTTCCCTTGGGGAGAGATTCCCCTCGACCCATATTGAGTCAGGAATTAACCCCAACACCTCGCTTGGAGGACTCTCGACCTTGGGGGGAGTCCCCACTACCTGAGGTGCGGTTGGAGCTCCCCCCACACCCAGATTATAGGGCTCTTGTCCCTCATGGGGGTGTCCCCTCGACCAGAGGTACTGTGGGAATTCCCCTGTACACCCTGGTTGGAGGGCTCTCCCCTTAGGGGGTTAGTACCCTTGACTCTGGGTGCGTTGTGAGTTTCCCCCTACACTCCTCTTGGAAGGCTTTCCACATTCAGGGGAGGAAAGTACCCCCTATCCAAGGAGCAGTGAAAGATTCCAATGACACCCCAGTTGGAGGCCTATCACCCTTTGCGGGGTGCCCCCTTGAGGCTGGGTGTGGTGGGAGCTCCCTCCAACACTAGTTTGGAGGGCTCTTGTCCCTCTGGGGGGAGTCCCCTGGACCCAGGGTGCAGTGGGCTCTCCCCCTCCAACCGGGTTGTCGGTGGGTGCTCCCACCGACAACCCCGTTGGAGGGGTCTCTCCCATTGAAGGGGGAGTCTCCCCAACCTGGGTTGGGTTGGGAGCTCCCCCTGACACCCTCGATGGAGGGGTCTTGTCCCTCGATTGGGGAGTCTCCTCAACCCTGAGTGCGTTGGGAACTTTTTTTGAAACTTCAGTTGGAGGGCTCTCTTTCCTCGATGGGGAATTCCCTAGACCCCGGGTGCCTTGGGAGCTCTCTCCGACACAGTGGTTGGAGGGCTCTTCCTTCTCGGGGGAAGAATCCACTCGACATTGAGTGCTGCTGGATCTCCCACTGACACCCTGGTTGGAGGACTGTCGTGCTATGGGGTTTAGAGCCCCCTAGACCAGGGGTGGGGTGGGAGCTCCCCCCCAACAACCTGGTTGGAGGGCTATCTCGACTTGATGAGGGAGTCCCCTCAATCAGGGGTGCCGTGTGCTCCCCACCACACCCCAGTTGGAGGGGTCTCGTCCCTGGGGGGGAATCCCTTCAACCAGGGGTGCGTTGGGTGCTCCTGCCAACACCCCAGCTAGAGGGGTCTTGCCCCTTGTGGGGAGTCCCCTCGACCCGCGGTGCATTGTGATCTCCCTCGACACCCTGATTGGAGGGGTCTCACCACTGGACGAGGGTGTCCCATGGAACCTGGATGCATTGAGACCTCCCCATGACACCCTGGTTGAAGGGGTCTCACCCTTCAAGGAGAGAGTGTTCTTGATCAGGGGTGCTGTGGGAGCTCCCCATCACACCCTGGTAGGAGGGGTCTCACCCCTCAGGGGGAAGTCCCTTCAATCTGGTTGGAATGGGAGCTCTCCTTGAAACCCCATTTGAGGGGTCTTGCCCCTCGAGGGGGGAGTCCTCTCGACCCAGGGTGCCTTTTGAGTTCCCTTGACATCACGGTTGGAGGCGTCTCGCCCCTTGATGGGGGAGCCACTCAACCCAGCCTCAGTTGGAGCTCCCATCGACACTCCGGTTGGAGGGCTTTCTTTTTAAGTGGGATTGCGCTAGACCAGTGGTGCAGTGGGAGCTTCCATCAACACCCCAATTGGAGGGCCCCCACCTCTCGATGGGTTAGTCCTCTCAATCCAGGGTGCAGTGGGAGCTCCCCCCAACACCCCGGTTGGAGGCCTCTCATCCCTCAGAGGTGGAGTCTCCCCAACCCTGATAAGGTGGATGATCCCCCAGACACTCTAGTTGGTGAGGTCTTGCTCCTAGGTTGGGGAGTCCCCTCGACCTGGAATGTGTTGGGAGCTCCCCTCAACACCCCGATTGGAGTGGTCTCATAGCATGAGGGTGAGTCACCTCCACCCAGTGGGCGTTGGGAGCTCCCCTCGACATCCCGAGTGGAGGACATCCCGAGTGGAGGGGTCTCACCCCTCCACAGGGGAGTCTCCTCGACATGTGTGCATTGGGAGCTCCCCCGACACCCTGGTTGGAGGTATCTCACCCTTTGAGGGGGGAGACTTCTCCACCAAGGGTGCATTGAGAGCTCCCCCTAAAACCCTGTTTGGAGGGGTCTTGCCCCTCAAGTTGAGGGAATCTCCTCAAACCAGGGTGAATTGGGACCTCCCCCTGACACCCCGGTTGGAGGGCTCTTATGTTTTTGTGGGGGAGACCCCCTAGAACCGGGTGCAGTGGGAGCTCCCCCTAACACCCCATTGGAGGAGTCTTGCCCCTCGAGTGGGGAGTTGCCTCAAATGAGGTGCAATGGGAGCTCCCCCTGACACTCTGGTTGGAGGGCTCTCCCCCCTTGGAGGGGTTGACCCTTGTCCTGAGGTGCAGTGGGAGCTCCTCCTGACACCCCAGTTGGAGGGTCTTGCCCCTGAGGGGGTGAGTACCCTTGACCCAGGGTACATTGGGAGCTCCCCACAACACCCCTGATGGAGGGCTCTTGGTTTTTTGGGAGGATCTTCCTTGACCCAGGGTGCAGTGGGAGTTTCACCAACATCCTGTTTGGAGGGCTCTTGTCCCTCGAGTGGTGAGTCCCCTCCACCTCGGATGCGGTGGGAGCTCCCCCCAACACCCCGGTGGGAGGGCTCTAGCCTCTCGGAAGGAGAGTCCCCTCGATCATGATTATGGTGTGTGCTCCCGCCGACACCCTGGTTGGTGAAGTCTCGCCCCTTGGAGGGGTGTCCTCTCAACCTGGAGTGCATTGGGAGGTCCCCTGACATCCAGAATGGAGCTGTCTTGCCCCTCATGTGGGGAGTCCCCTCAACCCACGGTGCATTGGGATCTCCCCTACACCCTCGTTAAAGGGGTCTTGCCCTTCCAGAAGGGTGTCACCTCGACTGACCCGGGATGTGATGGGAGCTCCACCCAATACCCTGGTTGGAGGGGCCTCTCCCCTCGTAGGGGGAGTCCCCTCTAACTGGGGTGCAGTGGTATATGAACTCCCCCACACCCTGGTTGGACGAGTCTCTCCCCTTGAGGGGAGAGTGCCCTTGAACCAGGGTGTGGGCAGAGCTCCCCCGGCATCCTGGTTGCAGGGTTCTCTCCCTTGGAGGGTGGAGCCCTTTGACCCAAGGTGTGGTGGGAGCTCCCCTGACACCTCGGTTGGAGAGATCTCACCAATCGGGGGGAGTCCCCTCAACCCATGATGCGTTGGGAGTTTCCACTGACACTCTGTTTGGAAAAGGTCTCGCCACTCGATGGGGGAGTCTCCTCCACCTGGGTTGGGAGCTCCCCCCCATACCCAATTTGGAGGGCTCTCCCCCCTCAAAAGGGGAGTCCCCTCAACCAGTGGTTCGATTGGTGCTCCCCCTAACACCCATGTTGGAGGGGTCTCGCCCTTCCTGAGGAAGTTCCCTCGCCCTGGGGTGCATTGGGAGCTCCCTCGACATCCATGTTGGAGGCTTTTCACCCCTCGGGTGGGGAGTCCCCTCTACCTGGGTTGCCTTTGGAGCTCCCCCGACAGGCTGGTTAGAGGTCTTGCCACCTGAGGGGCATGCCTGCCGACCCTGGGTCCGTAGGGAGCTCCCCCTGATACCCCAATTGGAGGGGCCGCCCCTCGAAGGGGGAGTCCCCTAGACCCAGGGTGCATTGGGAGCTCCCCCGACACCCCATTGGAGGGGTCTCTCCCCTCGAGTGGGGTGGCCCCTCGACCTGGGGTGTGGCAGGAGCTCCCCCATCCCCCATTGGAGGGTTCTTTCCACTCTGGCAGGGATTACCCTGGACCCGGGGTTCAGTGGGAGCTCTCCCAGGTTGGAGGGGTCTTGCCACTTGGGCTGGGAATCCCTTCAACCCTGGTTGCGATTGGTGATCATCCTGACACCAAGGTTGGAGGGGTCTTGCTCCTCGGGATGTAGTCCCCTTGACCAGGGGTGCATTGGGAGCTCCCCACAACACCCTGGTTGGAGGGGTCTCGCCTCTCAAGAAGGGATTCCCCTCAACATGGGGTGTGTAGAGAGCCCCCCTACATGCTGGTTGGAGGGAACTCCCCTTTGGGAGGGGAGTCCCCTCGTGGGAGCTCCCCCTAACACCATGGTTGGAGGGCTCTCACCCCTTGAGTGTGGAGTTCCCTACACTTGGGCAGCAGTGGGAGCTTCCCCGGACACCCCATTAGAGGGTTCCTGCCCCTTGTGGGAGGGGGAGTCTTCTTGACCAGGGGTTCATTGGGGCCTCCCCATGACCCCGGTTGGAGGGGTCTCAATCTTCAGGGAGGGAGTCCCCTCGACCTGGGGTGTGGTTTGTTCTCCCCCAACACCCCTGTTGAAGGGGTCTTGCCCCTCAGTGGGGGAGTTCCCTGGACTCAGGGTGTGTTGGGACCTCTCCCACACCCTGGTTGGAGAGGTCTTGCCCCTCCAGGGGGGTGGCCCCTCCACCCAGGGTGAGTTGGTAGCTCCTCCCGTCACCATGGTTGGAGGGTCTTGCCCCTTGAGGAGAGAGTCTACTCAACCCTGGGGGCATTGGGAGCTCCCCATGAAACCCGGTTGGAGGGGTCTTGCCCTTAGAGGGGGGAGTCACCTCGACCAGGGGTTCATTGAGAGCTCCCCATGTGCTGCAGTCAGGCTGCCCCAAAATAACCAGGGAGTGACAAACAACTTGTGTAGATTGATACAGCAGTAGTGGGAGCCCTTTATTGTAGGACAGGAGGGGTATATATACATTCCACACAGCTTATCTTAATTAACATAAACTAGATACAGCAGTCAACCAATAAGAAATCTCCACACTTAATGGCTCGCTGGCATTACTTCACAAACCACTCCCTCTGGCAAAATGCCAGGGGCCATCCTGACTTGTTTACAGACTCTAACACCCATGATGCCCTGATTGTAGGGGTCTCACACCTCGATGGGGGAGTCTTCATGACCCTGGGTGCTTTGGGTGTCCCCCCATACCTTGGTTCAAGCAGTCTTGCCCTCAACCAGGGTTGCATTGGGAGCTCCCCTTGAAATCCTGATTGGAGGGGGTCTCACCCCTAGAAGCGGGAGTCCTCTCAAACTGGGTTGCATTGCCAGCTTCCCCCAACATCCCTGTTAATTGGGTCTCCCCCTTGAGGGGAGAATCCCCTCTACCCGAGGTGTAGTCGGAGTTCCCCGACACCACGGTTTTAGGGTTCTCCCCCCTTGTGAATGGATTTTCCTTGACCCAGGGTGTGGTTGGATCTCCCCCCAATACCCTGGTTGGAGGGCTCTGCCCCCTCTGGAGGGGAGTCCCCATTGACTTGGGGTGTGTTGGGAGCTCCCCCGACACACAGGTTGGAGAGCTCTCCCAGCCCCCACCCCATGGAATCCCCTTGACCAGGGGTTAGGTGGGTACTCCAACTGATACCCATGTTGGAGGGATCTCCTCCCTCCTGGTAAAATCCCCTCTACCTGGGGTGCATTGGGAGCTCCCTCCACACCCACGTTGGAATGGTCTCTCCCCTTGCATGGAGAGTCCCCTCTACCTGGGTTGCATGGGAGTTTCCCCTGACACCCCGGTTGGAGGGGTCTCACCACTGGAGGGGGATGTCCCCTTGACTCTGGGTGCATTGGAAGCTCCCCCCAACACCCCAATTGGAGGGGTCGTCCCTCTAAGGGGGAGTCCTCTGGACCTTGGGTACATGGGAGCTCCCCCCGACACCCCGATTGGAGGGGTCGCCGCTTGAAGGAGGAGTCCCCTCGACCCAGGGTGCATTGCGAGCTCCTGCTGAAACCTTGGTTGGAGGGGTCTTACCCCTCGAAGGGGGAGTCCCCTTGACACGGGTGCGTTTGGAGCTCCCCTTGACACCTTGGTTGGAGGGCTCTCCTTCCCTCGGGGTGGGAGTCCCCCTCTACCCAGTGTGCGTTGAGAACTAACCACGGCACTCCAGTTAGAGATCTCTGCCCCCTTGTGGAGGAAGTCCCCTCATCCCGGGGTGTGGTTTGAGCTCCTTCAGATTCCCCATTTGGAGGTGGGGAGTTGCCTACACCCTGGGTGTAGTGGGAGCTTTACTGACACCCCGGTTGTAGGGGTCTAGCCTCTCAGGGGGGGGAGTCCTCTTGAACTGGGGTTCATTGAGAGCTACTCCCAACACCCAGGTTGGTGTAGTCTTGCCCCTCAGGGATGAGTCACCTCAACCTGGGGTGTGGTGGGTGCTCCTCCCCACTCATTGGTAGGAGGGGTCTTTCTCCTCGGGAAGGGAGTCCCCTTGACTGGAGGTTTTTTGTGAACTCCCTCCCCCATACCCTGATTGGAGGGGTAATGTCTCTAAGGGGTGTCCCTGGGTGCTTTGGGAGCTACCCCTTGACCCTGGGTGCTTTGGGAGCTCCCCCTCAACACCCTGATTGGAGGGGTCGCCCCTCAAAGGGGATTCCCCTTGACACGGGGTGCATTTGGAGCTCCTTTTGACACCCCAGTTGGAGGGCTTTCCTCCCTTGGGGTGAGAGTCTCCCTTGACACAGTGTGCATTGGTAACTAACCTCTACACCCCTGTTAGAGATCTCTGCCCTCTTGTGGGGGAATTCCCCTCAACCTGGGGTGCCGTTTGAGCTCCCTTTGGAGGTGGGGAGTTGCCTACACCCTGGTTGTGGTGGGAGCTTTCCCTGACACCCCGGTTGCAGGGGTCTAACCTCTCAAGATTGGAGTCCCCTCTAACTGGGTTCATCAAGAACTCCTCCCGACACCCATGTTGGAGCAGTCTCGCCCCTCAGGGATAAGTCACCTCGACTGGGAGTGCAGTGGGTGCTCCCCCTGACACCCCGGTTGGAGGGTTCTTTCCCCTCAGAAAGGGAGTACCCCTGATCCAGGGTTTGTTGGGAGCTCCCCCTGACATCCTGGTTGGAGGGGTCTCCTCCCTGGAGGGAGAAATCGCCTCCACTTGGGATGTGTTGGGTGCTCCCCCCACCACCCCAGTTGGAGGGCTTTCCTCCCTCGCAGGGGGAGTTCCCTCAACCCAGGGTGAGTTGGGAGCTCCCCTGACACCCGGTTGGAGGGCTCTTGCCCCATGAGGGGGAGTTCCCAACACCCAGTGTGCAGTGGGAGCTCCCTCCAACACCCCAGTTGGAGGGATTTCACCCCTCAGGAGAGGAGTCTTTTTGACCAGGGGTGCAGTGGGACCTTACTATGAAACCCTGGTTGGAGGGATCTCACCCCTCGGGAAGGGAGTCCCCTCGAACCAGGGTGCGGTGGGTTCTCCCCATGACACCCTGGTTGGAGGGGTCTTGTTCCTCTGTGGGGGAGTCCCTTGGACCCAGGGTGCATTGGGACCTCCCTCGACACCCCAGTTAGAAGGGTCTTGCCCCTCCAGGGGGGTGGCCCCTCAACCAGATGTGAGTTGGTAGGTCCTCCAGACACAATTGGAGGGTCTCGCCACTTGAGATGGGAGTTTACCGGTCCCTGCATGCGATGGGAGCTCCCCCCTGACACCCGGATTGTAGGGGTCTCGCCCCTTGATGGGAGACTCTTCAAGACTCTGGGTGCATTGGGAGCTCCCCCGACACCCGAATGGAGGGGAGTCCCTTTGAACAGGGTTGCGTTGCCAGCTCTCCCCAACCCCTGATGGTGGAGTCTCTCCCCTCGAGGTGTGAATCCCCTCTACCTGGGGGGCAGTGAGAGCTCTCTCCTACACCTTGGTTTTAGGGTTCGTCCCCTCACCTGGGGTGCAGAGGGAGCTCTCCCTGACATTCTGGTTGGAGAGCTCTCCCCCCTTGGGTGAGTAGTCCTCTCAACCAGGGGTGTTTTGGGAGATCCCTTGACACCTAGGTTTAGACGTGTCTTGCCCCTCGGGTGAGGAGTCCCCTCTATCCGTGTTGTGTTGGGAGCTCCCCTGACACCCCAGTTGGAGGGGTCTCGTCACTCAAGAGGGGTGTCCCCTTGACATAGGGTACGTTGGGAGCTCCCCCGGCACCCCAATTTGAGGGGTCACCCATCAAAGGGGGAGTCCCCTCGACCCTGGGTGCATTGGGAGCTCCCCACGATATCACAATTGGAAGGGTTGCCCCTTGAACGGGGAGTCCCCTGGACCCAGGGTGCAGTCACCCCAGTTGGATGGCTCTCCCCCCTCAGGTGGGTAGTCCCCTTAACTGGGGGTGTGTTGGGAGCTCTTTTGACACCTAGGTTGGAGGGGTCTCACCCCTCAGTGGAGGAGTCCCCTCTACCCGGGTTGCATTGTGAGTTCCTCCTGACACCCCCATTGGAGGGGTCTTGGCTCTCTAGGGTGGAGTCCCCTTGACCCGGGGTGCATTGAGAACTCACCTGACACCCTAGTTGGAGGGTTCTCCCCCCTTGTGGGGAGTCCTTTCAGCCTGGGGTGCATTGAGAGCTCCCTCACATCCTGGTTAGAAGAGTTTCTCCCCTCAAGGAGTATTGTCCCCTTTACCTGGGGTCTGGTGGGAGCTTTTCCCAACATCCCAGTTAGAGGGGTCTCACCACTCATGCTGGGAGTAAGATCCACACGGTGTGTGATGGGAGCTCCCCTGGTTTTAGGGTTCTCCCCTCTTGCGAAGGGAGTCCCCTTGTCCTGGGGTGCAGTGGGAACTCCCCCTGACACCCTAGTTGGAGGGTTCTCCCCCCTCTGGTGGGTAGTCCCCTCAACCCGGGGTGTATTGGGAGCTCCCTTGACACCTAGGTTGGAGGAGTCTCATCCCTCAGGTGGGAAGTCCCTTCTACCCAGGTTGTGTTGGGAGCTCCCCAGACACCCTGATTGGAGGGGTCTAGCCACTTGAGGGGGGTGTGTCCCCTCAACTCTGAGTGTGTTGGGAGCTCCCCCAACACCCTGATTGGAGGAGTTACCCCTCGAAGAGGGAGTCCCCTCAACCCAAGTTTTCTTGTGAGCTTCTCCTGATACCCTGGTTGGACGGGTCTTTCCCCTTGGGGTGTGTCTCCTCGGCCGGGGTGCATTGGGAGCTCCCCCACACCCCAAGGGTGACGGGAAAGCTACTACCAGACCCCAGGTTGAGGGGACACCCCTCTTCAAGGGGCAAGACCTCTCCTCCAGGGGCAAGGCCCCTCCTCCAGGGGCAAGACCCCTCCAACTGGGGTGCACTGAGAACTAATTGAGTGTGTCAAGTTTCAGGCAGCTAGCACAAACCATGTTTGATTTATAATTTCAACTGCATTTATCCCTATAGCGCAAACCATGTTTTATTTAGTGTTCCAATTGCATCTATCCCTATAGGGGAAAACGAAGTGAAACCTAAAAATTCACAGTGTTCCTGCAAACAAACACATCAACCAAGAAGAACAAAATTTTTGTGGCCAAGTACAACTGGAGTCCCAGTCATTCCTGCCAAGTATCAACAAAGTTGGTGAAAAAAATATTTTCTGAGATTCCAGTTAACTCTTAGTTCTGTGGAAGCTTGGGAAACACTTTCAAATGAAAGTGTTTTTTTCTTTGCCTCTGCTTAGGGCTACTTCAACAGGGAACAAAAGATAGAGAGCACACTGAGATATAATTGAGAGGGTCAAGTTTGAAGCAGCTAGTTCAAACTGTGTTTGATTTAGAGCTTCAACTACATCTATCCCTATAGGGTAAAATGAAGTAAAACCTAAAAATTCAAAGTGTTCCTGTGAACGAATGCTTTACCAAGAAGAATGAAATTTGAAGGGCCATGTAAAACTGGAGTCCCAATCATTCATTCAAAGTATCAATAAGATCAGTTTAAAAAATATTTGCTGAGATTCCAGTTAACTCTTATTTCTGTGGAAGCTTGGCAAACACTTTCAAATAAAAGTGATTTTTCCTTGCCTCTGATTATGGCTACTTCAGCAGGGAACAAAGCATAGAGTGCACCCTGAGAACTAATTGAATGTCAAGTTTCAGGCAGCTAACACAAACCATGTTTGATTTAGAATTCCAACTGCATCTATCCCTATATGGGAAAATGAAGGGAAACATAAAAATTCAAAGTGTTCTTGTAAACAAATGCTTCAAACTAGAATAATTTAATTTGGGGGGCCAAATTAAAATGGAGTACCCATCATTCCCAGCAGGTATCAACAAGATCAGATGAAATAATATTTTCTGAGATTTCAGTAAACTCAGAGTTCTGTGTAAGCTTGGCAAAAGCTTTCAAATAAAGTGTTTTTTCCTTGGCCCTTCTTTGGGCTATGGCAATGGGGAAATAACCATAGAGAGTGCACTGAGAACAAATTGAGAGTGACAAATTTCAAGCAGCTAGCACAAACCGTGTTTGATTTAGAGTTCCAACTGCATCTATCCCTTTAGGAGAAAATGAAGTGAAAACTAAAAATTCACTGTGTTCCTGCAAATGAACAATTCAACCTAGAAGACTGAAATTTGGGGGGCCATGTGCAACTGGAGTGCTGATAGTTTCTGCCAATTATCAACAAGATTGGGTGAAAAAATATTTACTGGGATGCCAGTAAACTAAAAGTTCTGTGGAAGCATGGCAAACGCTTTCAAATGAAAGGGTTTTTTCCTTGCCTCTTTTTAAGGCTATTTCAACAGTGATCTAAGCATAGAGAGTGCAGTGAGAACTACTTGAATGTGTCTAGTTTCAAGAAGCTAGTACAAACCGTGTTTTATTTAGTATTCCAATTGCATCTATCCCTATAGGGGCAAACAAAGTGAAACCTAAATATTCAAAGTGTTCCTGCAAATGAACACTTTAACCAAAAAGAACAAAATTTGCAGGACCAAGTACAACTGGAGTCCCAATCATTCCTGCCAAGTATCCACAAGATTGGTGAATAAATATTTCCTGAGATTCAAGTTAACTCTTAGTTCTGTGGAAACTTGGCAAACGCTTTCAAATGAAAGTGTTTTATTCCTTGCCTCTGCTTAGGGCTACTTCAACAGGGAACAAAGGATAGAGAATGCACTAAGAAACAATTGGGTGTGTAAATTTTCATTCAGCTTGCATAAACAGTGTTGGATTTACAGTTCCAACTGCATCTATCCCTATAGGAGAAAACAAAGTGAAACCTAAAAATTCAAAGTGTTCCTGCAAACAAACGCTTAAACCAAAGTGACTGGAGTACAAATCATTACTGCCAGGTATCAAAAAAATCGAGTGAAAAAATATTTCCTGAGATTCCAGTGCACTCTGAGTTTTGTGGAAGCTTGGCAAATGCTTTCAAATCAAAGGGAGTTTTCCTTGCCTCTGCGTAAGGCTATTCAAGAGCAAACTAAGCATAGAGAGCACAATCAGAACTAATTGAGTGTGTCTAGTTTCAAAAAGCTAGCACAAACCATGTTTTATTTAGTGTTAGAATTGCATCTATTTCTATAGGGGAAAATGAAGTTGAGACCTAAAAATTCAAAGTGTTCCTGAAAATGAACACTTCAGTAAAGAAGAACGACATTCAAAAGGCCATGTAAAACTAGAATGAAGTATGGGGGCCAAGTACTTCTGGAGTCCCAATAATTTCTGCCAAGGATCAACAAGACAGGGTGAAAAAAATATTTCCTGAGATTGCAATTAACTCTTAGTTCTGTGGAAGCTTGGAAAACACTTTCAGATTAAAGTGTTTTTTTCCTTGCCTTTGCTTAGGGTTACTTCAACTGAGAACAAAGCATAGAGAGTGCCCTGAGAACTAATTGAGTGTGTCAAGTTTCAGGCAGCTAGCACAAACCATGTTTGATTTAGAATTTTAACTGCATCTCTCCCTATATGGGAAAAGGAAGTGAAATCTACAAATTCAAAGTATTCCTGCAAATGAACACTTCAAACTAGAAAAATAAAATTTGGGGCACCAAATGTAATTGGAGTATCAATCATTCCTGCCATGTTTCAACAAGATTGGCTGAGAAAATATTTACTGAGATTCCAGTAAACTTGGTGTTCTATGGAAGCTTGGCAAAGGCTTTCAAATGAAAGTGTTTTTTCCTTGGCTCTGCTTTGGGTTACTGCAATAGGAAACAAACCATGAAGAGTGCACAGAGAAAAAATTGAGTATGACAAGTTTCAAGCAGCTAGCACAAACTGTGTTTGATTTAGAGTTTCAACTGCTTCTATCCCTATACTGGAAAATGAAGTGAAACCTAAAAATACAAAGTGTTCCTACAAATGAACGCTTCAACCTAGAAAGATGAAATTTGGGGGGCCAATTTCAACTGGAGTACTAATCATTTCTGCCAATTATCAACAAGACCGGGTGAAAAAATATTTGCTGAAATTCCAGTGAACTTAAAGTTCTGTGGAAACTTGGCAAATGCTTTTAAATTAAAGTGATTTTTCCTTGCCTGTGGTTAGGGCTACTTCAACAGGGAAAAAGGATAGAGAGGGTACTGAAAAATAATTGAGTGAGTCAAGTTTCAAGCAGCTAGCACAAAAACGTTTGATTTAGACTTCTAACTGCATCTATCCCTATAGGGGAAAACAAAGTGATATGTAAAAATTCAAAATGTTCATGCAAATGGACGCTTCAACCAAGAAGAACAAAATTTGGGGGGCTAAGTACAACTGGAGTCACAAAAATTCCTGACAAGTATAAACAAGACTGGGTGAAAAAATATTTGGTGAATTCCAGTAAACATTCAGTTCTGTGGAAGCTTGGCAAACACTTTTAAATGAAAGGGTTCCTACGAACCAACACTTAAACCTAGAAGAACAAAATTAGGGATCCCAAATGTGACTGGAGTACTGATCATTACTGCTAGGTATCAACAAGATTGGGTGAAAAAATATTTGCTGAGATTCCAGTACATTCGGAGGTGCTGGAAGCTTGGCAAATGCTTTGAAATGAAAGTGTTTTCCCTTGCCTCTACTTAGGGATACTTTAACATGGAACATACCATAGAGAGCTCACTTAGAAATAATCGAGTGTGTCGTTTCAAGCAGCTAGCACAAACTGTGTTTTATTTAGAGTTACAAATGTATCTGTCTCTGTAGGGGAAAACAAAGTGAAACCTAACAATTCAAAGTGTTCCTGCAAACAACAGCTTCAACCAAGAGGAAAGATTTGGGGAACAAAGCGTGACTGGAGTACCAATCATTTCTGCCAAGTATTAACAAGTTTAGGGAAATATATACGTGTTAAGCTTTCAATAAATATGGAGCTCTGTGGAAGATTGAAAAACGCTTTCATATGAATGTGTTTTTTCGTTGCCTTTGCTTAGGGCTACGTCAACAGGGAACAAATGATAGAGAATGCTCTTAGAACTAATTGAGAATGTCAAGTTTCAAGCAGCTAGCACAAACCTTGTTTGATTTAGAGTTCCAACTGTATCTATCCCTATAGGGGAGAACAATGTGAAACCTAAAAATTTAAAGTGTTCCTGCAGACGAACGATTCAACAAAGAAGAATGACATTTGAAAGGCCATGTAAAACTGGAGTCCCAATCACTTCTGCCAAGTATCAATAGCATAAAATGAATGAAACCTAAAAATTCAAACTTGGCAAACGCTTTCAAATGAAAGTGTTTTTTCCTTGCCTATACTAGGGCTACTTCAACAGGGAACAAAGTATAGAATGCACTGAGAAATAATTGAGTGGGTCAAGTTTCAAGCAGCTAGCTCAATCCGTGTTTGATTTGGAGATCCAACTACATCTATCCCTACAGGGGAAAAATGAAGTGAAACATAAAAATTCAAAGTATTCCTGCAAATGAACGCTTCAACCAAGAAGAACAACATTTGAAGACCTAGTAAAACTGGAGTCCCAATCATTCCTGCAGAGTATCAACAAGATTGGGTAAAAAAAAATATTTGCTATGATTCCACTTAATTCTTAGTTCTGTGGCAGCTTGGCAAATGATTTCAAATATAAGTTTTTTTTCTTCCCTCTGCTTAGGCCTATTTCAGCAGGGAACAAAGCATAGAAAGTGCCCTGAGAGCTAATTGAACGTCAAATTTCAGGCAGCTTGCACAAACAACTTGGAATTCTGTGTAAGCTTTGCAAAAGCTTTCAAATGAAAGTGTTTTTTTCCTTGGCCCTGCTTTAGGCTACTGCAATGCGGAACAAACCATGGTGAGTGCACTGAGAACAAATTAAGTGTGACAAGTTTTAAGCAGCTAGCAAAAAACGTGTTTGATTTAGAGTTCCAAATGCATCTATCCCTTTAGGAGAAAATGAAGTGAAAACTAAAAATTCAATGTGTTCCTGCAAATGAACAATTCAACCTAGAAGATGAAATTTGGGGGGCCATGTGCAACTGGAGTACTGATAGTTTCTGCTAATTATCAACAAGAGCAGGTGAAAAAATATTTGCTGTGTTTCCAGTAAACTCTGTGTTCTGTGGAAGCTTGGCAAATGCTTTGAAATAAAAGTGTTTTTTCCTTACCTCTGCTTAGGGCTACTTCAAGAAGGAAAAAAAGTATAGGGAATGCACTGAGAATTAATTGAGTGAGTCAAGTTTCAAGCATCTAGCAAAATCCGTTTTTGATTTAGATTTACATTTGCATCTATTTCTATAGGGAAAAATGAAGTGAAACCTAAAAATTAAAACTATTCCTGCAAATGAACTCTTCAATCTAGAAGAAAAAAATTTGGGGCCCTTAGTGCAATTAGAGTACAGATCATTCCTGTCAAGTATCAACACGATTGAGTGAAAAAATATTTGTGGAGATTCCAGTAAACTCAGAGTCCTCTGGAAGCTAGGAAAAGGCTTTCAAATGAAAGTGTCTTTTCCTTGACTCTGCTAAGGGCTACTTCAACATGAAACAAATCAGAATGAGTGCAGTGAGAACTAATTGAGTGTGTCAAGTTTCAAGCAGCTAGCACAAACCATGTTTGATTTAGAGTTCCAACTTCATCTATCCTTATAGGGGAAAACAAAGTGAAACCTAATAATTCAAAGTCTTCCTGCAAAAGAATGCTTCAAAGTACAAGAATGAATTTTGAGGTGCAATGTCCAACTGGAGTACCAATCTTCTGTGCCAAGTATCAACAAGATCAGGTGAAAAAATATTTGCTGAGATTCAAGTAAACTTGGAGTTCTGTGGAAGCTTGGAAAACGCTTTCATATTAAAGTGTTTTTTCCTAGCCTCTGCTTAGGGCTACTTCAATAAGGAACAAAGGAAAGATTTCAAAGTATTTCTGCAAACGAATGCCTCAACAAAGAAGAATAAAATTTGGGGGGTCAAGTACTGCTGGAGTACTGATATTTCCTGCCAGCTATCAACAAGATCAGGTGAAAAAATATTTGCTGAGATCCCAGTAATCTTGGAGTTCTGTGGAAGCTTGGCAAACAAATTCAAATTATTTATTCCTTGCATCTGATTAAGGCTAATAAGGGAGTACAAAACCTGCAGAGTGCACTGAGCACTAATTCAGTGTGTCAATGTTCAACACCTAGCACAAACCATGTTTGATTTAGAGTTCCAACTGCATCTATCCCTATAGGGAAAATCAAAGTGAAACCTAAAAATTCAAAGTGTTCCTGCAAATGAATGCTTCAACTTAGAAGAAGGAAATTTGGGAGGCCATGTGCTACTGGACTACTGATCATTCCTGCCAAGTATCAACAAGATAATATGAAAAAATATTAGCTGAGATTCCAGTAAACTCAAAGTTCTGTGGAAGCTTGGCAAATGCTTTCTATTGAAATTGTATACTTTTGCTTCCGTGTAGGGTTACTCCAATGTGAAACAAATCATAGAGTGTGCACTGAGAACTAATTCAGTGTTTCAAGTTTCAAGTAGCTACCACAAACCATGTTTGATTTAGAGTTTCAACTGCATCTATCCAGGTAGGGGAAAACAAAGTGAAACCTAAAAATTCAGTGTTCCTGCAAATGAATGCTGCAACCAAGAAGAAGAAAATTTAGGGGTCAAGTAAAACTGGGGTACCGATCATTCCTGCCATGTATAAACAAGAATGGGTGAAAAAATATTTGCTGAGATTCCAGTTAACTCAGAGTTCTGAGGAAGCTTGGCAAACACATTCAAATGAAAGTGTTTATTCATTTCCTCTGCTTAGAGCTAAGCTAAGGGGGAACAAAGCATACAGAGTGCACAGAGAACTAATTCAGTGTATCAAGTTTCAGGCAGCTAGCACAAATCGTGTTTGATTTAGAGTTCCATCTGCATCTATCCCTATAGGGAAAAATGAAGTGAAACCTAAAAACTCAAAGTGTTTGTGCAAATGAACGCTTCAACCAAGAAGAATGAAATTTGGTGGGTCAAGTATGATTGGCATACCGATCATTCCTGCCAAGTATCAACAAGATCAGATGAAAAAATATTTACTGAGATTCCATTAAACTAGGAGTTATGGAGAAGCTTAGCAAATGATTTCAAATGAAAGAGTTTTTTCCTCACCTCTACTTAGGGCTACTTCAACAGGGAACAAAGCATAGAGAAACACACTGAGAACTAATTTTGTGTTTCAAGTTTAAAGAAGCTAGCACAAACTGTGTTTGATTTAGAGTTCAAACAGTATCTATCCCTATTTTGGAAAACGAAGTGAAACCCCCAAATTTAAAGTGTTTCTGCAAAAAAATGCTTCAACCTAGATGAAAAAAATGTGGGTCCAAGTGGGACTGCAGTACTGATTATTTCTGCCAAGTATCAACAAGATTGGGTGAAAAAATATTTGCTGAGATTTCAGTAAACTTAAATTTCTGTGATAGCTTGGCAAATGCTTTCAAATTAAAGTGTTATTTCCTTGCCTCTGCTTAGGGCTACTTCAATGGGGAACAAACCATAGAGAATTCACTGAGAAGTAACTGAGTGTGTTAAGTTTCAAGCACCTAGCAAAAACCGTGTTTGATTTAGAGTTCCAACTGCATCTATTCCTCTAGGGGAAAACAAAGTTAAACCTAAAAATTCAAAGTGTTCCTGCAAAGGAACACTTTAACCTGGAAGAACAAAATTTGAGAGGTAAAATGCTACTGAAGTACCAATCATTCCTGCCAAGTATCAACAAGAAATGGTGAAAAAATATTTGTTGAGATTCCAGTAAACTCATTGTTCTGTGGAAACTTGGCAAATTCTTTAAAATAAAATTTTTTTCCTTGCCTCTGCTTTGGGCTAATTCAAAAGAAAACAAAGAATAGAGAGAGCACTGAGGACTAAATGAGTGTCAAATTTCAAGAAACTAGCACAAAAAGTGTTTGATTTAGAGTCCAACTGCATCTATCCCTATAGGAGAAAACAAAGTGAAACCTAAAAATTCAACGTGTTCTTGCAAAGGAATGCTTCAAACTAGAAGTACAGAATTCAGGGGACAAAGTGCAACTGAAGTACCAATCATTCCTGACAAGTATCAGCAAGATGGAGTAAAGAAGTATTTTCTGAAATTCCAGTCAATTAGGAGTTTTTGGAAGCTTTGCAAAAGCTTTCAAATGAAAGTGTTTTTTCCTTGCCTCTGCTGAGGCCAAACCAAAAATAAAAACAAAGCATAGAGAGTGCACTGAGAATGAAATGGGTGTGTCAAGTTTCAAGGAGCTAGCACAAACTGTTTGATTTAGAGTTCCAACTGAATCAATCCCTATAGGAGAAAACAAAGTGAAACCAAAAAATTCAAATGTTCCTGCAAATGACTGCTTCAACATAGAAGAAAAAAATTGGGGGTGCCATGTGTGACTGGAGTACCTATCATTCTCATCAAGTATCAACAAGTTTAGGTAAAAAAATATTTGCTGAGATTCAAGTATACTCAGAGTTCTGTGGAAATTTGGCCAACACTTTCATATGGAAGTGTTTTTTACTTGCCTCTGTTTAGGGATACTTCAAAATGGAACAAAGCTTAGAGGGCACACTAAAAACTAACCGGGTGTGTCAAGTTTCAAGCATCTATCACAATCCATGTTTGATTTAGAGTTCCAAATGTGTCTATCCCTGTTGGAGAAAATGAAGTGAAACCACAAAAGTCAAAGGGTTTCTGCAAACGAATGCTTCAACATAGAAGAGCCAAATTTGGGGTGCCAAGTGTGACTGAAGTACCAATCATTCCTGCCAAGTATCACAAGATTGGGTGAAATAATATTTGCAGAGATTCCAATGAACTCGAAATTCTGTGAAAGCTTGGTAATCGCTTTCGAATGAAAGTGGTTTTTCCTTGCCTCTGTTTAGGGCTATGTCAACAGGGAAAAAAAAATCATAGAGAGCCTACTGAGAACTAATTGAGTGTGTCAAGTTTCAAGCAGCTAACACAAACCGTGTTCGATCTAGAGTTCCAACTGCATCTATACCAATAGGGGAAAATGAAGTAAAACCTAAAACTTCAAAGTATTCCTGAAAATGAACACTTCAACCTAGAAGAACAAAAATTGGAGGGCCAAGTGTGACAGGAGTATCAATTATTCCTGCCATGTATCAACAAGACATGGTGAAAAAATATTTACTGAGATTCCAGTCAACTCATTGTTCTATGAAAGCTTGGCAAATGCTTTCAAATGAATGTGTTTTTTCCTTGCTTCTGCTTTGGTCTACTTCAACAGAGAACAAAACATAGAGAGTGCACTGAGAACTAATTGAGCATGCCAAGTTTCAAGCAGCTAGCACAACCGTGTTTGATGTAGAATTCCATATGCATCTTTCCCTATAGGGAACAAAGTAGTGAAACCTAAAAATTCAATGTGTTCCTGCAAACGACCACTTAAACATAAAAGAACAAAATTTAGGGGTCCAAGTGCAACTGGAGCACCGATCATTCCTGGAAAGTATCAACAAATTCGGTGAAAAAATATTTGCTGAGTTTCCAGTGAAGTCAGTGTTCTGTGGAAGCTTGACAAACACTTTCAAATGAAAATATTTTTTTGTTGTTATTGGCCTCTGCTTCGGTCTACTTCATCAGAGAATGAAACATAGAGAGCACAAAGAGAAATAGTTGAATGTGTCACGTTATAAGCAAATAGCTCAAACAGTGTTTGATTTATAGTTTTAAATGCACCTATCCCTCTAGGGGAATACGAAATAAAATATAAAAATTCAAAGTGTTCCTTCTAAAGAACACTTCAACCTAGAAGAACAAAATATGGGGGGCAAGTGCGACTGGAGTACCGATCATTCCTGCCAAGCATCAACAACTTCGGGTGAAAAAATATTTGCTGAGATTCCAGTCAACTCAGAGTTCTGTGGAAGCATGGAAAACGTTTTCAAATGCAAGTGTTATTTGCATGTCTCTGCATAGGGCTAATTCAACAGAGAAAAAAGCTTAGAGAGTGCACTGGGAAAAAATGCATGTGTCAACTTTCAAGCAGCTAGCACAAACCATTTTTGATTCAGAGTTCCAACTGCATCTATCCCTATAGGGGAAAATGAAGTGAAATCTTATTATTCAAAGTGTTTCTGCAAATGAACACTTCAGCCTAGCAGAACAAAATTTGGAGGGCCACATGAGAGTGGAGTACTGATGATTCCTGCCAAATATCAACAATTTATGGTGAAAAAACATTTGCTGAGATTCCAGTAAACTCAGAGTTCTGTGGAAGATTGGCAACCAATTTCAAATGAAAGTGTTTTTTTTCTTGCCTCTGCTTCAGTCTACTTCAACAGAGAACAAAACATAGAGAGTACACTGAGAATTAATTGAGAGTGCCAAGTTTCAAGTAGCTAGCACAAACCATGTTTGGTTCAGTTTCAACTGCATCTATCCCTATAGGGGAAAACAAAGTGAAACCTCATTATTCAAAGTGTTCTACAAATGAACGCTTCAACTTTGAAGAAAGAAATTTGGGGGTTCAAGTGCAACTGGAGTACCAAACATTTCTGCCAAGTATCAACAAGTTTGGGGTTAAATATATTTGCTGATATTCCAGTGAACTCGGAGTTCTGTGGAAGCTTGGCAAACCCTTTCAAACTAACCTGTTTTTTCCTGGCCTCTGCTTCAGTCTACTTCAACAGATAATGAAACATAGAGATCACAATCAGAACTAATTGAGTGTGTCAAGTTTCAAGCAGCTAGCACAAACCGTGTTTGATTTATAGTTTTAAATGCACCTATCCCTTTAGGGGATATGAAATGAAACCTAAAAATGCAAAGTGTTTCTGCAAAAGAACGCTTTAAACTAGAAGAATGAAATTTGGGGGACCAAGGGCAACTGGAGTACTGATCCGATTATTTCTGCCAAGTATTATCAAGATCGGGTGAAAAACTATTTGCTGAGATTCGAGTAAACTTGGAGTGCTGTGGAAGCTCGGGGAACGCTTTCAAATAAGGGCATTTTTTTCCATCAGCTTAGGGTTAATTCAAAGGGGAACAAAGTATAGAGAGCACACTGAGAGCGAATTGAGTGTGTCAAGTTTGAAGCAGCTAGCACAAACTGTTTTTGATTTCAAGTTCAACGGCATCAATCCCTATAGGAGAAAATGAAGTTAAACCAGAAAATTCAAAGATTTCCTGAAAATGAATGTGTGAAGCCATAAGAATGAAATTTGTGGGGCCAAGTGTGACTGGAGTACCGATTATTCCTGCTATGTATCAACAATATCGGCTGAAAAAACATTTGCTGAGATTACAGTAAACTCGGAGTTCTGTGGAAGCTTGGCAAATGTTTCAAATAAAAATGTTTTTCCCTTGCCTATTCCTAGAACTACTTCAACAGGGAACAAAGTATATAGAGTGCATTGGGAACTAATTGAGTGTGTCAAATTTCAAGCAGCTAGGACAAACCATGTTTGATTTAGAGTTTCAAATGCCTCCATCCCTATTGTGGAAAATGAAATGAAACCTGAAAATTCAAAGTTTTTCTGCAAATAAATGCTTCTACCTAGAAGAATGAAATTTGGGGAGCAAAGATTGAATGGAGGACCAATCATTCCTTCAAAGTTTCAACAAGATCGGATGAAAAAATATTTGCTGAGATTTCAGAAAACTCGGAGTTCTGTGGAAACTTGGCAAACGATTTCATTTGAAAGTGTTTTTTTTCCTTGCCTCTTCTTAGAGCTACTTTAACAGGGAACAAAGCATAGAGAGTGCACTGAGAACTAATTGAGTGTTTCAAGTTTCAAGCAGCTAGCTCAAACCGTGTTTTATTTAGAGATCTAACTACATCTATCCCTATAGTGGAAAACAAAGTGAAACCTAAAAATTCAAAGTGTTCCTGCAAACAAACTCTTCAACCTAGAAGAACAAAATATGGGGGGCCAGTGCAAGTGGAGTACCATTCATTCCTTCAAAGTATCAACAAGATCAATTAAAAATTATTTGTTGAGATTCTAGTAAACTCGGAGTTCTGTTGAAGCTTGGCAAATGATTTCAAATGAAAGTGTTTTTTTTCCTTGCCTTTGCTTAGCACTACTTCAACAGGGAACAAAGCATAGAGAGTGCACTGAGAACTAATTGAGTATATGAAGTTTCAAACAGCTAGCACCGACCGTATTTGATTTAGAGTTCCAACTGCCTCTATCCATATATGAAAAAACGAAGTGAAACCTAAAAATTCAAAGTGTTCCTACATATGAATGCTTTAAACTAGAAGAATGAAATTTGGGGGGCCAAATGCGACTGGAATACTTATCATTCCTTTCAAGTGTCAACAAGACTGGGTGAAAAATATTTGCTGAGATTCCACTAAACTCGGAGTTCTGTGGAAGCATGGCAAACGAATTCAAATGAAAATGTTCTTTGCATTCCTATTCCTAGGGCAATTTAATGGGGAACAAAACATAGAGAGTGCACTGAGAACTAATTCACTGTGTTAAGGGTCAAGAGGCTAGCACAAACTATGTTTATTTTAGAGTTCCAACTCCCTCTATTCGTATAGCAGAAAATGAAGTGAAACCTAAAAATTCAAAGTGTTCCAACAAAGGAAAGCTTCAACCTAGAAGAATGAATGTTGGGGGGCCAAGTGCAATGGGAATAGTGATCATTTCTTTCAAAGTATCAACAAGATCAGGTGAAAAAATATTTGCTGAGTTTCCAGTAAACTCGGAGTTCTTTGGAAGCTTGGCAAACGTTTTCAAATGAAAGTGGTTTTTCCTTGCATCTTCCTAGGGCTACTTCAACAGAAAACAAAGCATAGAGAGTGCACTGAGAACTAATTCAGTGTGTCCAGTTTCAAGCAGCTAGCACAAACCATGTTTGATTTAGAATTCCAACTGCCTCTATCCGAATAGGAGATAAAGAAGTGTAACTTAAAAATTAAAAGTCTTCCAGCAAATGAATGCTTCAACCTAGAAGAACAAAATTTAGGGGGTAAAGTGCAACTGGAGGACTGATCATTCCTGCCAAGTATCAACAAGACTGGGTGAAAAAACATTTGCTGAGATTCCAGTAAACTCAGAGTTCTGAGGAAGTTTGGCAAACATTGTCAAATGAAAGTGTGTTTTTCCTTGCCTCTGCTTTGGGCTATTTCAACATGGAACAAAGCATAGAGTGCACTGAGAAATAATTGAGTGTGTCATGTTTCAAGCAGATGACACAAACCATATTTGATTTAGAGTTTCAAATGCCTCTATCCCTATAGAGGAAAACAAATGAAACCTAAAAATTCAAAGTGTTCATGCAAATGCGTGCTTCAACCTAGAAGAATGAAATTTGGGGTCCAAGTGCAACTGGAGTACCAATCATTTCTTCAAAGTATCAACCAGATCAGGTGAAAATATATTTGCTGAGATTCCAGTAAACTCAGGGTTCTGTGGAAGCTAGGCAAACACTTTTAAATGAAAGTGTTTTTTCCTTTCTTCTGCTTAGGGCTACTTTAACAGGGAACAAAGCATAGAGAGTGTGCTTAGAACTAATTGAGGGTGTCTAGTTTCAAGCAGCTTGCACAAACCATGTTTGATTTAGAGTTCCAACTGCCTCTATCCCTATAGGGGAAAATGAAGTAAAACCTAAAAATTCAAAGTGTTAGTGTAAATGAATACTTAAACCTAGAAGAATAAAATTTGGGGAGCTGAGTGTGACTGGAGTACGGATCATTTCTTCAAAATATCAACAAGATCGGGTGAAAAAATATTTGCTGAGATTCCAGTAAACTCGGATTTCTGTGGAAGTTTGGCAAAGGCTTTCATATGAAAGTGTTTGTTCCTTGCCTCTGCTTAGGGCTACTTCAACAGGGAAGGAAGCAAAGAGAGCCCACTGACAACAAAGTGAGTGTGTCAAGTTTTAAGTGGCTAGCAAAAACCAAGTTTGATTAAGTGTTCCAAATGCCTCTATCCCTATAGGGGAAAATGAAATGAAACCTAAAAATTCAAAGTGTTCCTGAAAACATACGCTTCAACCTAGAAGAATGAAATTTGGAGGGTGAAGTGTGACAGGATTACCAATCATTTCTTCAAAGTAACAACAAGATACGTTGAAAAATATTTACTGAGCATCCAGTAAACTCAGAGTTCTGTGGAAGCTTGGCAAATGCTTTCAAATAAAAGTGTTTTTTCCTTGCATCTGCTTAGGGCTAGTTCAACATGGAACAAAGCATAGAGAGTGGACTGAAAACTAATTGAGTGTGTCAAGTTTGAAGCAGCTAGCACAAACGCTATTTGAATAGGAGTTCCAAAAGCCTCTATTTCTATGGTGAAAATGAATGAAACCTAAAAATTCAATCTGCTCCTGCAAATGAACGGTTCAACCAAACAGAACAAAATTAGTTGGCCAAGTGAGAGTGCTGTACAGATCATTCTTTCAAAGTATCAACAGAATTGGGTGAACAAATATTTGCTGAGATTCCAGGAAACTCAGATTTCTGTGGAAGCTTGTCAAGTGCTTTCAAATAAAAGTGTTTTTTCCTTGCCTCTACTTAGGGCTACTTCAACAGGGAAGAAAGCATAGAGAGCACCCTGAGAACTCATTGAGTGTGTCAAGTATCAAGAAGCATGCACAAACCATGTTTAATTTAGAGTTATAAATGCCTCTATCCCTAGAGGGGAAAAGGAAGGGAAATCTAAAATTTCAAAATGTTCCTGCAAACGAACGTTTCAAACTAGAGGAACGAAATTTGGGGTGCCATGTGCCACTGGAGGACCAATCATTCCTTCAAAGTATCAACAAGATTGGGTGAAAAAATATTTGCTGATATTTCAGTAAACTCAGAGTTCTCTGGAAACTTTTAAAACACTTTCAAATGTAAATGTTTTCCCCTGTCTCTGCTTAGGGTTACTTCAACAAAGGATAGAGAGCACACTGAGAACTAATTGAATGTTTCAAGTTTCAAACAGTGAGCATAAATCATGTTTGAGATATGCTTCCAACTGCCTCTATCCCTAAAGAGGAAAAGGGAGTGAAACCTAAGAATTCAAAGTTTTCCTGCAAATGAACACTTTAACCTAGAAGAATAAAATTGGGGGCCCAAGAGCGACTGTTGTACCAATCATTCCTTCAAGGTATCAACATTATCATGTGAAAAAATATTTGCTGAGATTCTAGTAAACTCGGAATTCTGTGGAACCTTGCTGAATGCTTTCAAAAGAAAGTCTTTTATCCTTGTCTCTTTGTAGGGCTACTTCAACAGGGAACAGACATAGAGAGTGCAATGAGAACTAATTGACTTTTCAAGTTTCAAGCAGCTAGCAAAACTCATGTTTGATTTAGCATTCCAACTACCTTTATTCCTATAGGGGAAAATAAAGTGAAACCTAAAATTGCAGGTGCTCCTGCAAATGAATGCTTCAACCTAAAAGAATAAAATTTGGGGGGCCAAGTGCAACTGAAATATCAATCATTCTTTCAAAGTATCAACAAGATCAGGTGAAAAAATATTTGCTGAGATTTCAGCAAACTCAGAGTTTTGTTGAAGCTTGGCAAACGTTTTCAAATGAAAGTGGTTTTGCCTTGCATCTTCCTAGGGCTACTTCAACAGAAAACAAAGCATAGAGAGTGCACTGAGAACTAATTGAGTGTGTCAAGTTTTAAGCAGCTAGCACAAACCATGTTTGATTTAGAGTTCCAACTGTCTCTATCTGTATAGAATAAATGAAAGTGAAACTTAACAATTCAAAGTTTTCCTGAAAATGAATGCTTCAACTTGGAAAAATGCTATTTGGGGGGCCAAGTGCTGCTGAGGGCCATTGCCAAGTAGGAATGACGCATCGAAATTTCCTTGCCAGCATACCCCATGTTAAGTGGACTTGCCTTGGAAATTTCTGTGACCTTGCAAGTGTGTTTGAGAAAGGTGACCCTGCTCAAAGACCAGGGTGGATCCAGGATTAGGGTGTATCCTGCAGGTTTTAGGAAGTATCCGGGTTTAAGATAATTTGGGTTTAAGGTGTTCCCAGTTTAAGACAATCTGGGTTTAGAGGGAAGTTCCATGTTGAAGGTTATTCCCGCTGGGAATAGGGTGTTCCTGCTGCCTGAGTTCCCGTTGAGTTCTGGTGGATTTGAGAAAGTATTTGGGACGTGAATTGTGCAGCAGAACTAGGATTTCCCTAGAACGTGTGTAGAGGCCAGTGTGAGTTCAGGAATAAAGAATTGCTTTTTGAATCTACAAGGTGTGGTGGCTCGTGATTCTGTGCCTAGCCAAGACATTGGCAAAGTGCAACTGGAGAACAGGTAATTCCTTCAAAGTATCAACAAGACTGGGTGAAAAAATATTTGCTGAGATTCCAGTTAATTCGGAGTTCTGTGGAAGCTTGGCAAACGCTTTCAAATGAAAGTGATTTTTCCTTGCCTCTGCTTAGGGCTACTTTAACAGAGAAAAAAGATAAGAGCACACCAAGAATTAATTGAGTGTGTCAAGTATCAAGTCTTTAGCACAAACAATGTTTGAATTAGAGTTCCAACTGCCTCTATCCCTATAGGGGAAAATGAAATGAAACCTGAAAATTTAAAGTGTTCCTGCAAATGAATGCTTCAACCTAGAAGAAATTTGGGAGGCCAAGTGAGAATGGAGTTTTGACCTTCCTTTGAAGTATCAACATGACTGGTTAAAAAATAATTGCTGAGATTCCAGTAAACTCACGGTTCTTTGGAAGCTTGGCAATCACTTTCATAAGAAAGTGTTTTTTTCCTTGCCTGGGCTTAGGGATACTTCAACAGGAAACAAAACTAAGGGAGTGCACTGGGAACTATCTGAGTGTGTCAAGTTTCAAGCAACTAGCACAAACCATGTTTGTTTTAGAGTTCCAACTTCCTCTATACCTATAGAAGAAAAGGAGTGAAACCTAACAATTCAAAGTGTTCCCGCAAATGAACACTTCAACCGAGAAGAATGAAATTATTCGGGCTAAGTGCGACTGGAGTATCAATCACTCCATCAAAGTGTCTACAAGATTGAGTTAAAATTTTTTTTTGTTTAGATTCCACTACACTTGGAGTTCTGTGGAAGCTTGGCAAATGCTTTCAAATGCAATTTTTTTCCTTCCCTCTACTTAGGGCTATTTCAACAGGTTATAAAGCATAGAGAGTGCACTGAGAACTAATTGAGTGTTTCAAATTTCAAGCAGCTAGCACAAACCATGTTTAATTTAGAGTTTCAACTTCCTTATCCCTATGGGGGAAATTGAAGTGAAACCTAAAAATTCAAAGTGTTCCTGCAAACAATCACTTCAACCTAGAAGAATGAAATTTCATGGCAAAATGCGACTGAAGTACCAATAATTTCTTCAAGGTATCAACAAGGTCAGGGGAAAAATATTTACTCAGATTCCAATAAACCCAGAAATCTGTGGAAACATGGCAAACATTTTCAAATAAAATTGTTTTTTCCTTGCCTCTGCTTAGGGATACTTCAACAAGGAACAAAGCATAGAGAGCACACTGAGAACGAATTGAGTGTTTCAAGTTTCAAGGAGGTAGCACAAACCATGTTTGATTTAGAGTTCTAACTGCCTGTATTCATATAGGAGAAAAAGAATTGAAATCTAACAATTCCAAGTGTTTTTGCAAATGAACACTTTAACTTAGTAGAATGAAATTTGGGGCTCCAAGTGCGACTGGAGTACTGATGATTCCTTCAAAGTATCAGCAAGATAGGTCAAAAAATATTTTCTGGGATTCGAATAAACTCTGAGTTCTGTGAAAGCTTGGAAAACACTTTCAAATATAAGTGTTTTTCCATACCTCTGCTTAAGGCTACTTCAACAGGGAACAAAGCAAAGAGAGCAAACTGAGTATTAATTGAGTGTGTCAAGTTTAAGCAGCTAGCACAAACCATGTTTGATTTAGATTCCAACTAAGTCTCTCCTTATAGGGAAAAATGAAGAAAACCTAAAACTTAAAGTGTTCTTCAAATGATCCCTTAAAGATAGAAGAATGAAATTTTGGGTGCAAAGTGTGGATAGTGTCCATTTATTTCTTCAAAGTATCAACAATATTGTGTGAAAAAATATTTGCTAAAATTCCAGGAAACTCAGAGTTCTGTGGAAGCTTTGCAAATGCTTTCAAAGGAAAGTATTTTATTTTCTTGCCTCTGCTTAGGGCTACTTCAACAGGGAATGAAGCATAGAGAGTGCACTGAGAACTAACTGAGTTTTCAAGTTTCAAACAGCTAGCAAAAACCATGCTTGATTTAGCATTTCAACTGCCTCTATCCCTATAGGGGAAAACAAAGTGAAACCTAAAAATTTCAGGTGTCCCTGCAAATGAATGCCTCAACCTAGAAGAATGAAATTTTGGGGGCCAAGTGTGACTGGAATATCAATCATTCCTTCAAAGTATCAACATAATTAGGTGAAAAAATATTTGCTGATATTCCAGTAAACTCAGAGTTCTGTGGAAGCTTGGCAAATGCTTTCAAATGAAAGTGTTTTTTTTTCTTGCCTCTGCTTAGGGCTATTTCAACAGGTAACAAAGCATAGAGAGTGCACTGAGAACTAATTGAGTATTTCAAGTTTCAAGAAGATAGGACCAACCATGTTTCTTTTAGAATTCCAAATGCCTTTATATCTATGAGGAAAAATGAAGTGAAACCTAAAAATTCAAAGCGTTCCTGCAAACGAATGCTTCAACTTGGAAGAAAGAAATTTGGGGGGCCAAGTGTGACTGGAGTACTTATTATTCCTTCAAAGTATCAAAAAATTGTGAGAAAAAAAATTGCTGAGATTCTAGTAAACTTTTAGTTCTTTGGAAGCTTTTCAAACGCTTTCAAATGAAAGTGTTTTTTCTTGGCTCTGCTTAGGGCTACTTCAAAAGAGAAAAAAAGCATAAATTGCACATTGAGAACTAATTGAGTGTGTCATGTATCAAGCAGTTAGCACAAACCATGTTTTATTTAGTGTTCCAACAAACAGTATCTCTATAGGGGAAGATAAAATGAAATCTAAAAATTGAAAATGATCATGCAAATGAACGCTTCAACCTACAAAAATGAAATTTGTGGGGCAAAGTCCGACTGGAGTAAGAATCATTCCTTCAAATTATCAACAAGACTGAGTTAAGAAATATGTGCTGAGATTCCAGTAAACTCGGATTTCTTGGAAACTTGACAAATGCTCTCAAATGAAAGGGTTTTCCTTGCCTCTGTTAGGGCTATTACAACAGGGAAAAAAGCACAAAAAGCACACTGAGAACTAATTGAGTGTGTCAGTTTCAAGAAGCTATCACAAACCATGTTTGATTTAGAGTTCTGAATGCCTCTATCCCAATAGGGAAAAGGTAGTAAAACCTAGAAATTCAAAGTGTTCCTGCAAATGAATGCTTCAACCTAGAAGAATAAAATTTGGGGTGCCAAGTGAAACTGGAGTACTGATCATTACATCAAAGTATGAAAAAGATCAGGTGAAAAAATATTGGTTGAGATTCCATTAAACTTGGAGTTCTGTGGAAGCTTGACAAACACTTTAAAATGAAAGTGTTTTTCTTGCCTCTGCTTAGGACCACTTCAACAGGGAAGAAAGCATAGAAAGCACACTGAGAACACATTAAGTGTGTAAAGTTTCAAGCACCTATCACAAACCATGTTTGATTGAGAGTTCCAAATGCTTCTATTCCTATAATGGAAAACAAAGTGAAACCTAAAATTCAAAGTGTTTCTTGAAATGAACACTTCAACCTAGAAGAAAAAATTTGGAGGGCCATGTGCTATTAGAGTACTGATCACTCTGCCATCTATCAACCAGATCAGGTGAAAAAATTTGCTGAGATTCCAGAAAACTCAAGTTCTGTTGAAGCTTGAAAAATGCTATCAAATGAAAGTGTTTTTTCCTTGCCTCAGCTTAGGGCTACTTCAACAGGGAACAAAGCATACAGAGCACATTGAGAACTAATTGAGTGTGTCAAGTTTCAAGAAGTTAGGAGAAACCATGTTTGCTTTAGAGTTCCAAATGCCTCTATTCCTATAAAGGAAAATGAAGTGAAACCTGAAAATTCAAAGTGTTCCTGCAAAAGAATGCTTCAACCTAGAAGAATCAAATTTGGTGGGTCCAGTGTGATTGGAGTATCAATCATTCTTTCAAAGTATCAACAAGATCGAGTGAAAAAATATTTGCTGGCAGTCTAGTAAACTCGGAGTTCTGTGGATGCTTGGTAAACACTTTCAAATGAAAGCGTTTTTTCCTTGCCTATGCTTAGGGCTATTTCAACAGGCAACAAAACATAGAGAGCACACCAAAGACTACTTGAGTGTGTCATGTTTCAAGCAGCTATCACAAACTCAAACTATGTTTGATTTACAGTTCCAAATGCATCTATCCGTATAGGGAAAACAAAGTGAAACCTAAAAATTCCAAGTTTTCCTGAAACCAAACTCTTCAACCTAGAACAAGTAAATTTAGAGGGCCAAGTACAACTGAAAGACTAATCATTCCTTCAAAGTATCAACAAGTTCGAGTGAAAAATTATTTGGTGGTATTCCAGTAAACTAGGAGTTCTTTGGAAGCTTGGCAAATGCTTTCAAAAGAAAGTGTTTTTTTTTCTTCCCTCTGCTTAGGTGTACATTTACAGGGAAAAAACCATAGAGAGTGTACCGAGAACTAATTGAGTGTGTCACATTTCAAGCAGCTACCACAAACCATGTTTGATTTAGAGTTCCAAATTCCTCTATCCCTATAGGGAAAAGTGAATGAAACCTAAAAATTCAAAGTGTTCCTGCAAACGAACGCTTCAACCTAGAACAATGAAATTTGGCGGGCCAATTCCAACTGGAGTACCGAATATTCCTTCAAATTATCAAGAAGATCAGGTGAAAAAATATTTGCTGAGATTCCAGGAAACTTGGAGTTCTGTGGAATCTTTTCAAATGCTTTCGAATCAAAGTGTCTTTTCCGTGCCTCTGCTTAGGGCTACTTCAACAGGGACAAAAGCATAGAGAGTTCACTGACAACTAACTGAGTATGTAGAGTTTCAAGAAGCTAGCACAAACCTTGTTTGATTTAGAGTTCAAAATGACTCTGTACCTATACGGGAAAATGAAGTTAAACCTAAATATTCAAAGTGTTCCTGCAAAGGAACGCTTCAATTAGAAGAATGAAATTTGGCAGGCCAAGTGCGACTGGAGTACTGATCATTCCTTCAAAGTATCAACATGATCGGGTGAAAAAATATTTGCTGAGATTCCAATAAACTCGGGGTTCTGTGGAAGATTGTCAAACACTTCTAAATGAAAATGTTTTTACCTTGCCTCTGCGTAGGGCTACTTCAATATGGAACAAAGTGTAGAGAGCAAACTTAGAACTAAGTGTGTGTGTAAAGTTTCAAGCAGCTAGCACAACCATTTTTAATTTAGTGTTAAAACTGCCTCTATTTCTATAAGGGAAAACAAATTGAAATCTAAAATTTGAAGTGTTTCTGCAAGCAAACACTTCAATCTAGAAGAACAAAATTTGGGGGGCCAAGTGTGACTAGTGTACTGATCATTCCTGCCAAGTATCTACAAGATAAGGTGAAAAAATATTTGCTGAGATTCCAGTAAACTCGGAGTTCTATGGAAGCTTGTCAAATGTATTCAAATGAAAGTGTTTTTTCCTTGCCTTTGCTTAGGGCTACTTCAACAGGGAAAAAGCATAGAGAGCTCACTTAGAACTAATTGAGTATGTCAAGTTTAAAGCAACTAGGACAAACCATGTTTGATTTAGAGTTCCAACTAACACTATCACTATAAAACAAAATAAAGTGAAATCTAAAAATTCAAAGTGTTTCTGCAAATGAACGCTTTAACCTGGAAGAATGAAAATTGGGGTCAAGTATGCCTGGAGTACTGATCATTCCTTCAGAGTATCTACAAGATCGGGAGAAAAAATATTTTTTGAGATTCCAGTAATCTCGGAGTTCTGTGGAATTTTTTCAAATGCTTTCCAATTAAACTGTATATTCCTTGCATCTGCTTAGGGCTACTTCAACAGGGAATGATGCATAGAGAGCACAATGAGAAATATTTGAGTGTGTCAAGTTTCAAGCATCTAGAACAAACCATGTTTGATTTAAAGTTCTAAGTGCCTCTATCCCTATAAGTGAAAATGAAGTGAAACCTAAAAATTCAAAGTGTTCCTGCAAACAAACGCTTCAACCTAGAAGAATGAAATTTGGTGGTCTAAGTGTGACTGAAGTACAGATCATTCCTTCAAAGTATCAACAATACCGTTTGAAAAAATATTTCTTGGTATTCCAGTAACTCAGAGTTATGTGGACACTTCCCAAAGGCTTTTAAATGAAAGAACTTTTTTCCTTGCCTGGGCTTATGGCTATTTCAACAGGGAACAAACCATAGAGAGCACACTGAAAACTGTTTGAGAGTGTCAAGTTTCAAGCAGCTAGCACAAACCATGTTTCATTTAGAGTTACAAATGCATTTGTCCATAGGGAGAACAATGTGAAACCTAAATTTTCAAAGTGTTCCTGCAAACAAACACTTCACTGAGAAGAATGAAATTGAAGGGGCCAAGTGCAACTGGCCTGACCATTCCTTCAAAATATCAACAATATCGGGTGAAAAAATATTTGCTGGGATTCCAATAAACACGGATATCTGTGGAAGCTTGTGAAATGCTTTCAAATGAAAGAGTTTTTTCCTTGCCTCTTCTTAGGGCTACATCAACAAGGAACAAAGCATATAGATTGCACTGAGAACTATTTGAATGTGTCAAGTTTCAAGCAGCTAGCACAAACTATTTTTGATTTAGAGTTCCAACTGCCTCTATCCTTATAGGTGAAACAAAGTGAAACCTAAAAATTCAAAGTGTTCCTGCAAACGAATGCTTCAACTTTGAAGAAAGAAATTTTGGGGGCCAAGTGCAACTGGAGTACTGATTATTCCTTAAAAGTATCAACAGGATTGGGTGAAAAAATATTTGCAGAGATTCCAGTAAACTCGGAATTCTCTCGAACCTTTTCAAACAATTTCAAATGAAAGTGTTTTTTCTTGGCTCCATTTAGGTCTACTTTAAAAGGGAAAAAAGCTGAGAGAGCATATTGCGAACTAATTAAGCATGTCAAGTTTCAAGTAGCTAGCACAAACCATGTTTGATTTAGACTTCCAAATAACACTATCCCTATAGGGGAAAATGAAATGAAACCTAAAAATTGAAACTGATTTTGCAAATTAATGCTTCAACATACAAGAATGACATTTGTGGGGGAAAGTAGGACTGAAGTACCAATCATTTCTTCAAAGTATCAGCAAGATCAGATGAAAAATTATTTAATGTGATTCCAGTAAACTAGGAGTGCTGTGGAAACTTGATAAATGATTTCAAATGAAAGGGTTTTCCTTGCCTCTGCTTAGAGCTATTAAAACAGGGAACAAAATACAGAAAGCACACTGAGAACTAATTGAGTGTGTCAGTTTCAAGAAGCTATCACAAATCATGTTTTATTTAGAGTTGAAATGCCTCTATTACTATAGGGGAAAACAAAGTGAAACTTAGAAATTCGAAGTGTTCCTGCAAAGGAATGCTTCAACCCAGAAGAATGAAATTTGGGGCATCAAGTGTGACTGGAGTACCGATCATTTCTTCAAAATATGAAAAAGATCTGGTGAAAAAATATTTGTTGAGATTCCAGTAAACTCGAAGTTCTGTGGAAGCTTGTCAAATGCTTTCAAATGAAAGAGATTTTTTCTTGCCTCTGCTTAGAGCTACTTCAACAGGGAACAAAGCATAGAGAGTGCAGTGAGAAATAATTAAATGTGTCAAGTTTCAAGCAGCTAGCACAAACCATTTTTTATTTAGAGTTCCAAAAGCCTCTATCCCTATGGGGGAAAAGAAATGACACCTAAAAATTTAAAGTTTTCCTGCAAACGAACGCTTCAACTTTGAAGAAAAAAATTTGGGGGGCCAAGTGCGACAGGAGTACCAATCATTCCTTGGCAATGCTTTCAAATGAAAGTGTTTTTGTTGCCTTTGCTTAGGGCTACTTCAACAGGGAAGAAAGCATAGAAAGCACACTGAGAATAAATTAAGTGTGTTAAGTTTCAAGCACCTATCACAAACCATATTTTATTTAGAGTTCCAAATGTCTCTATCCATATAGGTGAAAAAGAAGTGAAATCAAATACTTCAAATTGTTCCTGAAAATGAACGCTTCAAACTAGAAGAATGAAATTTGGGGGTCAAATGTGACTGGAGTACCCATCATCCCTTCAAAGTAACAACAAGATCGGATGAAGAAATATTTGCTGGTATTCCAACAAACTTGGAGTTCTGTGGAAGCTTTTCAAACGCTTTCAAATAAAAGTGTTTTTTGCCTTGACTCTGCTTAGGGCTACTTAAACAGGGAACAGAGTATGCAAAGCCCCTGAGAACTAATTGAGTGTGTCATGTTTCTAGCAGCTAGGACAAACCATGTTTGATTTATAGTTCCAAATGCATCTATCATATAGGGGAAAATAAAATGAAACCTAAAAATTTCAAGTGTTTTTTCAAACGAATGCTTCAACCCATTGAATGAAATGTTTGGAGGCAAGTTGCACTGGAGTACTGATTATTCTTTCAATGTATCAACAAGTTTGGTTGAAAAAATAATTTCTGGTATTCCAGTAAGCTTGGAGTTTTTTGGTAGATTTTCAAACACTTTCAAATGAAAGTTTTTTTTTTCTTTCCTCTGCTTAGGGCTACTTCTACAGGGAAAAAAGCATAGAGAGTGCACTGAGAACTAATTGAGTGTGTCATGTTTCAAACAGCTAGAACAATCCGTGTTTGATTTAGAGTTCAAACTGCCTCTGTACCTATAGGGGAAAAGGAAGTGAAACTTCAATTTTCAAAGTGTTCTTGCAAAGGAACACTTCAACATAGAATAATGAAATTTAGTGGGCCCAGTGAGTTTGGGGTGCCAATCATTTCTTCAAAGTATCAACAAGATTGGGTGAAAAAATATTTGCTGAGATTCCAGTAAACTCGAAGTTCTGTGAAAGATTGGGAAACACATTCAAATAAAAATGTTTTCTCCTTGCCTGTTCTTTGGTCTACTTCCACAGGGAACAAAGCATAGAGAGAATTCTTGGTACTAACTGAGTGTGTAAAGTTTAAAGCAGCTAGCACAAACCATTTAGAGTTCTAACTGCCTCTATCCCTATATAGAAAACAAAGTGAAACCTAAAATTCAAAGTGTTTCTGCAAATGAATGCTTCAACCTAGAAGAATAAAATTTGGTTGGCCAAGTGCGACTGGAGAATCAATCATTCCTTGAAAGTATCAACAAGATTGAGTGAAGAAAATATTTGCTGATATTCCAATAAACTCAGAGTTCTGTGGACGCTTGGCAAACACTTTCAGATGAAAGTGTTTTTTCCTTGCCTATGCTTAGGGCTTCTTCAGCAGGGAACAAAACATAAAGATCACACTGAAAACTAATTGAGTGTGTCACATTTCAAGAAGCTATCACAAACCATGTTTGATTTACAGTTTGAAATGAAATGCATCTATCTTTATAGGGGAAAACAAAGTGAAACCTAAAAATTCAAAGTGTTTCTGAAAATGAACGCTTCAACCTAGAAGAACAAAAATATGGGGGGGGGGGCAATTTGCTAGTAGAGTACCAATCATTCCAGCAAGTATAAACACAATCGGGTGATAAATATTTGCTGAGATTCCAGTAAACTCAGAGTTCTGTGAAAGCCTGGCAAGCACATTCAAATGAAAGTGTTTTTTTTCTTGCCTCCTCTTAGGGCTACTAAAACAGGGAACAAAAGATAGAGACTGCACTGAGAACTAATTGGGTATGTCAAGTTTCAAACAGCTAGGACAAACCATGTTTGATTTAGAGTTCCTACAAAATCTATCCCTATGAAAGAAAATGAAGTGGAATCTAAAAATTCAAAATGTTCCTGCAAACTAACTCTTCAACCTAGAAATATAAAATTTGGGGGGCCAAGTGTGACTGGAGTACAGATCCTTCCTCCAAAGTATTAACAATATTGGGTGAAAAAATATTTGTTGGTATTCCAGTAAAGTCGGAGTTCTGCGGATGCTTGTCAAACGCTTTTGAATTAAAGAATTTTTTCCTTGTTTAGGCTTAGGGCTATTTCAACGGAGAACAAATGATAGAGAGTACACTGAAAACTGTTTGAGAGTGTCAAGTTTCAAACAGCTAGCAAAAGCCATGTTTCATTTAGAGTTCCAAATGCATTTATCTCTATAGGGGAAAACAAAGTGAAACCTAAAATTACAAAGTGTTCCTGGAAACAAATGCTTAAACTTAAAGAATTAAATTCAGGGGGCCAAGTGCAACTGGAGTACCTACCATTCCTTCAAAGTATCAACAAGATCAGGTGAAAAAATATTTGCTGGGTTTCCACTAAACTTGGACTTCTGTGGAAGCTTGTCAAATGCTTTCAAATGAAAGAGTTTTTTCCTTGCCTCTGCTTAGAGCTACTTCAACAGGGAACAAAGCATAGAGAGTGCAGTGAGAACTAATTAAATGTGTCAAGTTTCAAGCAGCTAGCACAAACCATTTTTGTTTTAGAGTTCCAAAAGCCTCTATCCCTATAGGGGAAATGAAGTGACATCTAAAAATTCAAAGTGTTCCTGCAAACGAACTCTTCAACTTTGAAGAAAGAAATTTGGGGGGCCAAGTGTGATAGGAGTACCAATCATTCTTTCAAAGTATCAAAAATTCAGGAGCAAAAATATTTGCTCAGTTTCCAGTAAACTCGCTGTTCTTTGGAAGTTTTTCAAACGATTCAAATAAAAGTGTTTTTTCTTGCCTCTGTTTAGGGCTACTTCTACAGGGAAGAATGTATAGAAAGTGCATTGAAAACTAATTTAGCATTTCAAGTTTCAAGTAGCTAGCACAAACCTTGTTTGAATTAGAGTTTCAAATGTATCTTATTCCTATAGGTGAAAAGAAAGTGAAACCTAGAAATTCGAAGTGTACCTCCAAATAAATGCTTCAACATAGGAGATTTAAATTTGGAGCCCAAGTATGACTGGGCTACCGATCATTTCTTCAAGGTATCAACAAGATTGGGTGAGAAAATAATTGCTGGGATTCCAGAAAACTCGGAGTTCTGTGGAAGCTTGCCAAATGCTTTCAAATAAAAGTGTTTTTTTCCTTGCCTAGGCTTAGGGCAACTTGACAGGGAACAAAGCATAGAGAGCCCACAGAGAAATAATAGAGTATGTCAAGATTCCTGCAAACAAGTGCTTCAATCTAGAAGAATGAAATTCAGGGGGAAAAGTGCACGTGGACTACCAATCATTCCTTCAAAGTATAAAAAATATTGGGTGAAAAAATATTTGCTGTGACTCCTGTTAACTTGGAGTTCTTTGGATATTTGGCAAACTCTTTCAAATGAAAGAGTTTTTTCCTTGCCTCTGCTTAGGGCTACATCAACAAGGAACAAAGCATATAGAGTGCACTGAGAACTAATTTAGTGTGTCAAGTTTCAAGAAGCTAGCACAAACCATGTTTGATTTAGAGATCCAAATACCTCTATCCGTATAGGGGAAACGAAGTGAAACCTAAAAATTCAAAGTGTTCCTGCAAAAAATGCTTCAAATTGGAACAATAAAATTTGGGAGGCTAAATGTGACTGCAGAGCTAATCATTATTTCAAAGTATCAACAAGATTAGGGTAAAAAATATTTGATAATATTCCTGTAAACTTGGAGTTCTCTGGAAGCTTTTCAAATGCTTTAATGAAAGTGTTTTCTTCTTGCCTCTGCTTAGGGCTACTTTAAAAGGGAACAAAGCATAGAGAGCAAACTGAGCAATAATTGAGTGTGTCAAGTTTCAAGCAGCTAGCTTGATTTCAAGCAGCATGTTTGATTTAGAATTCCAACTGCCTCTATCCCTATAGAAAAAAATGAACTGAAACCTAAAAATTCAAAGTACTCATGCAGAAAACCTCTTCAACTTTGAAATATGAAATTTGGGCAGACATTTGTGACTAGAGTACCAATAATTTCTTCAAAGTATCAACAAGATCGAGGGAAAAAAATCTTTGCTGAGATTCCAGTAAACCAAAGTTCTGTGGAAGCTTAGTAAACACTTTCAAATGAAAGTGTTTTTTTCCTTGCCTCTGCTAACGATATTTCAACAGGGAACAAAGCATAGAGAGCACAGTGAGAACTAATTGAGTGTGTCAAGTTTCAAGCAGCTAGCACAAACCATGTTTGATTTTGAGTTCCAACTGCCTCTATCCCCATAGGAAAAAATGAAGTGAAAGCTAAAATTTCAAGGTGTTCCTGCAACTGAACGCTTCAATCTAGAAGAATGAAATTTGGGGGCCAAGTGTGACTGGAATAACGATCATTCCTTCAAAGTATCAACAAAATCGGGTGAAAAAATATTTGCTGAGATTCCAGTAAAATAAAGTTCTGTGGAAGCTTGGCAAATGCTTTCAAATGAAAGTGTTTTTTCATTGCCTCTGCATAGGGCTAATTCAGCAGGGAACAAAGCATACAGAGCTCACTGAGAATTGAGTGTGTCAAGTTTTAAGCTGCTAGGACAAACCAAGTTTTATTTAGAGTTCCAACTGCCTCTATCCTGATAAGGGAAAACAATGTCACACCTCAAAATTCAAAGTGATTTTTCAAATGAACTCTTCAACCTCAAAGAATAAAATTTAGGAGGCCAAGTGTAACTGGAGTACCATCATTCCTTCAAAGTATCAACAAGAATGGGTGAAAAAATATTTGCTAAAATTCCAGTAAACTCAGACTTCTGTTGAAGCTTGGCCAATGCTTTCAAATGAAAGTGTCTTTTTTTGCCTCTACATAGGGCTATTTCAACGGGAAATAAAGCATAGAAAGCTAATTGAGAACTAATTGAGTGTGTCAAGTTACAAGCAGCTAGGTCAAACCATGTTTTATTTAGAGTTCCAACTGTCTCTTTCCCTATAATGGAAAATGAAGTGAAACCTAAAACTTCACAGTGTTCCAGGAAATGAATGCCTCAACCTAGAAGAATGAAATTTGGGGGGCCAAGTGATACTGGAGTACCAATCATTTATTCACAGTAACAAAAATATTGGGTGAAAAAAATTTGCTGAGATTCTAGTAAACTCGGAGTTCTGTGGAAGCCTGGCAAACACTTTCAAATGGAAGGGTTTTTTCCTTGCCTCCTATTAGGGCTATTTCAACAAGGAACAAAGCATGCATAGTGCCCTGAGAACTGAGTGTGTCACCTTTCAAGAAGCTAGCAAAAACCATGTTTGCTTTAGAGTTCCAAATGCCTCTATCCCTATCAGGGAAAACGAAGTGAAACCTAAAAATTCAAAGTGTTTCAGAAAATGAATGCTTCAACCTACAAGAATGAATTTTGGGGGGCCAAGTGTGACTGGAGGACCAACCACTACTTTAGAGTATCAACAAAATTGGGTGGAAACATTTTTGCTGATAGTCCAGTAAACTCCTAGTTCTGAGGAAGGTTGACAAATGCTTTCACATGAATGTGAAATAATACTTGCTGAGATTCCAGTAAACTTAGAGTTCTGTGGAAGCTTGGCAAAAGCTTTCAAATGAAAGTGTTTGTTCCTTGCCTCTACTTACAGCTAGTTCAACAGGGAACAAAGCACAGAGACCACACTGGGAATTAATTGAGTGTGTTAGTTTCAAGCAGCTAGCACAGACCATGTTTGATTTCGAGTTCCAAATGCATGTATACCTATAGTGAAAAATGAATTTAAAGCTAAAAATTTAAAGTGTTACTACAAACAAAAACTTTAACATAGAAGAATGATATTTGAGGGACCAAGTGCGACTGGAGTACCAATCATTTCTTCAGAGTATCAACAAGATCGGATGTAAAAATATTTGCTGAGTTTCCAGTACACTCAGAATTCTGTGGAAGCTTGGCCAACAGTTCAAATTAATATGTTTTTTTTCCTTCCCTCTCCTTAGAACTATTTCAACAAGGAAAAAAGCATAGAGAGTACACTGGAAACTAATTTAGTGAGTCAAGTTTCAAGCTACTAGCACAAACTATGTTTGATGTATAGTTCCAAATGCCTCTATCCCTATTGGGGAAAACAAAATGAAACCTAAAAATTCAAAATATTCTTGCAAATGAGTGCTTCAACATATAAGAATGAAATTTGAATATCCAAGCTCAACACGAGTACCAATCATTCCTTCAAAGTATCAATAAGTTTAGGTGAAAAAAATATTTGCTGAGATTCCTGTAAACTTGGAGTTTTGTGGAAGCTTGGCATATGCTTTCAAATGAAAGTGTTTTTTATTTGGCTCTGCTTAGGGCTACTTCAACAGTTTAGAGGGCATAGATAGTGCACAGAGAACTAATTTAGTGTGTCAAAGTTAAAGCTGCTAGCAGAAACCTTGTTCCATTTAGAGTTCCATATCCTGTATTCCTATGGAGAAAACAAATTGAAAACTAAAAATTCAAAGAGTTCCTAAAAATGAATGCTTCAAATTACAAGAATGAAATTTGGGGTGCCAAGTACAACTAGAGTATGCATCATTCCTTCAAAGTATCAATAAGATCGGGTGAAAAAACTTTGCTGAGATTCCTGTAAACTCAGAGTTTTGTGTAAACTTGGCATATGCTTTCAAATTAAAGTGTTTTTTATTTGTCTTTGCTTAGGGCTACTTCAACAGAGCACAAAGCATAGAGAGTGCACTGAGAACTAATCGAGTGTGTCAATTTCAAGCAGGTAGCACAGACCATGTTTGATTTATAGTTCCAAATGCCTTTATCCCTATTGGGGAAAACAAAATGAAACCTAAAAATTAAAAGTGTTCCTCCAAATGAATGCTTCAACTTAAAAGAATGAAATTTGGGACACCAAGTGAAACTGGAGTAATGCTCATTCCTTCATACTATCAAGAAGATTGGGAAAAAAATATTTACTGAGATTCCAGTAAACTCTGAGTTCTGTGGAAGCTTGGCAAATGCTTTCAAATGAAAGTGTTTTTTCCTTGCATCTTCTTAGGGCTATCTCAAAAGGGAACAAAATATACAGAGAGCACTGAGATCTAAAATTGAGGGTGTCAAGATTCAATCACCTAGCACAAACCATGTTTGATTTAGAGTTCTAAATGCACTTATCCCTATAGGGGAAAAAGAAGTGAAACCTAAAAAGTCAAAGTGTTTCTGCAAATGAATGCTTTAACATAGAAGAATGAAATTTGGGGGACTAAGTGTGAATGGACTTATGATCATTTCTTTTTTTTAATTTAATTTAATTTAATTTTTTATTATTTATTTATTTATTAAAAAAATTTTTTTGTTGTTAGTTGTTCAAAACATTACATAGGTCTTGATATATCATATTTCACACTTTGATTCAAGTGGGTTATGAACTCCCATTTTTACTCCGTATACAGATTGCAGAATCACATCAGTTATACTTCCATTGATTTACATATTGCCATACTCGTGTCTGTTGTATTCTGCTGCCTTTCCTATCCTCTACTATCCCTCCTCCCCTCCCCTCCCCTCCCCTCCCCTCTTCTCTCTCTACCCCCTCTACTGTAATTCATTTCTCCCCCTTGTATTATTTTTCCCTTGCCCCTCACTTCCTCTTGTATGTAATTTTATATAACCCTGAGGGTCTCCTTCCATTTCCATGCAATTTCCCTTCTCTCTCCCTTTTCCTCCCACCTCTCATCCCTGTTTAATGTTAATCTTCTTCTCATGCTTTTCGTCCCTACTCTGTTCTTAGTTACTCTCCTTATATCAAAGAAGACATTTGGCGTTTGTTTTTTAGGGATTGGCTAGCTTCACTTAGCATAATCTGCTCTAATGCCATCCATTTCCCTCCAAATTCTATAATTTTGTCATTTTTTAATGCAGAGTAATACTCCATTGTGTATAAATGCCACATTTTTTTAATCCATTCATCTATTGAAGGGCATGTAGGTTGCTTTCACAGTCTTGCTATTGTGAATTGTGCTCCTATGAACATCGATGTAGCAGTGTCCCTGTAGCATGCTCTTTTTAGGTCTTTAGGGAATAGACCGAGAAGGGGAATAGCTGGGTCAAATGGTGGTTTCATTCCAAGCTTTCCAAGAAATCTCCATACTGCTTTCCAAATTGGCTGCACCAATTTGCAGTCCCACCAACAATGTACAAGTGTACCCTTTTCCCCACATCCTCCAGCACTTGTTGTTGTTTGAATTCATAATGGCTGCCAATCTTTCTGGAGTGAGATGGTATCTTAGGGTGGTTTTGATTTGCATTTCTCTGACTGCTAGAGATGGTGAGCATTTTTTCATGTACTTGTTGATTGATTGTATGTCCTCCTCTGAGAAGTGTCTGTTCAGGTCCTTGGCCCATTTGTTGATTGGGTTATTTGTTTTCTTATTGTCTAATTTTTTGAGTTCTTTGTATACTCTGGATATTAGGGCTCTATCTGAAATGTGAGGAGTAAAGATTTGTTCCCAGGATGTAGGCTCCCTATTTACCTCTCTTGTTGTTTCTTTTGCTGAGAAAAAACTTTTTAGTTTGAGTAAGTCCCATTTGTTGATTCTAGTTATTAACTCTTGTGCTATGGGTGTCCTATTGAGGAATTTGGAGCCCGACCCCACAGTATGTAGATCGTAGCCAACTTTTCCTTCTATCAGATGCCTTGTCTCTGATTTGATATCAAGCTCCTTGATGCATTTTGAGTTAACTTTTGTGCATGGCAAGAGAAAGGGATTCAGTTTCATTTTGTTGCATATGGATTTTCAGTTTTCCCAGCACCATTTGTTGAAGATGCTATCCTTCCTCCATTGCATGCTTTTAGCCCCTTTATCAAATATAAGATAGTTTTAGTTTCGTGGATTGGTTTCTGTGTACTCTATTCTGTACCATTGGTCCACCCACCTGTTTTGGTACCAGTACCATGCTGTTTTTGTTACTATTGCTCTGTAGTATAGTTTGAAGTCTGGTATCGCTATACCACCTGATTCACACTTCCTGCTTAGAATTATTTTTGCTATGCTGGGTCTTTTATTTTTCCATATAAATTTCATGATTGCTTTCTCTATTTCTACAAGAAATGACGTTGGGATTTTGATTGTCATTGCATTAAACCTATAGATAACTTTTGGTAATGTCGCCATTTTGATGATGTTAGTTCTGCCTATCCATGAACAGGGTATATTTTTCCATCTTCTAAGATCTTCTTCTATTTATCTCTTTAGGGTTCTGTAGTTTTCATTGTATAAGTCTTTCACCTCTTTTGTTAGGTTGATTCCCAAGTATTTTATTCTTTTTGAGGATATTGTGAATGGAGTGGTTGTCCTCATTTTCATTTCAGAGGATTTCTCGCTGATATACAGAAATACAATCATTTCTTCATAGTATCAACAAGATCGGGTGAAAAATATTCTTTTTTTTGAGATTCCAGTAAACTCGAATTTCTGTGGAAACTTGGCAAACTAATTTTAAATTAAAGTGTATTTTCTTTGCCTCTGCTTAGGGCTACTTCAACAGGAAACAAAGCATAGAGAGAGCACTGAGATCTAATTAATAGTGTCAAGTTTCAAGCAATTAACACACACCATATTTGATTTAGAGTTCCAAATGCCCTTATCCCTATAGGGGAAAAAGAAGTGAAACCTAAAAATTACACGTGTTCCTGCAAATGAACGCTTTAACCTAGAAGAATGAAATTTGAGGGGCCAAGTACAAATGGAGTACTGATCATTCCTTCAAAGTATCAACAAAATAGGTTGAAAAAATATTTGTGAAGATTCCAGTGAACTCAGTACTGTGGATGCTTGGCAAATGCATTGAAATGCATATGTTTTCCCTTGCCTCTGCTTAGGACTATTTCTACAAGGAAAAAAACATAGATAGTGCACTATGAACTAATTGAGTGTGTCAAGTTTCAAGCAACTAGCACAAACCATATTTGATTTAGAATTCCAAGTGCCTCTATCCCTATAGGGAAAAATGAAGTGAAAAGTAACAATTCAAAGTGTTCCTGCAAATGACGCTTCAACCTAGGAGAACGAATTTTCGGGGGACAAGTACGACTGGAGTTCTGATCATTCCAGCCAAGTATCAACAAGTTAGGGTGAAAAAAATATTTGCATAGTTTCCCCTAAACTCAGAGTTCTGTGTAAGCTTGGAAAATACTTTCAATTGAATGTGTTCTGTCCTTGACTCTGCTTAGAGATAATTCACCTGAGAACAAATCATGGAGAGCACACTGAGAACTAATTGAGTATATCAGGTTCAAGCAGCGAGCACAGACCATGTTTGATTTAGAGTTCCAACTGCCTTATCCGTGTAGGGGAAAAAAAGTGAAACCTAAAAATTCAAAGTGTTCCTGTAAATGAATGCTTCAACCTAAAAGAACCAAATTTGGGGGGGGCAAGTGCAACTGGAGGACCGAACTTGGGATGCCAAGTTCGACTGGAGTACCAAACATTCTTGCCAAATATGAACAAGATTGGGTGACAAAATATTTGGTGAAATTTCAGGGAACTCAGAGTTCTGTGGAAGCTTAGTAAACGCTTTCAAATGAAAGCTTTTTTTCCCTTGCATCTGCTTAGGGCTACTTCAACAGATAACAAATCATGGATAGTGCACTGAGAACTAATTGAGTGTGTTAAGTTTGAAGTAGCTAGCACAAACCGTGTTTGATTTAGAGTTTCAATTGCCTCTATCTGTAATGTGTAAAAGGAGTAAAATCTAAAATTCAAAGTGTTTCTCCAAACGAATGCTAAACCTAGAGTAATGAGATTTGGGTGGCCAAGTGCGACTTAATTACTAATCATTCCTTCAAAATATCAACAAGATCAGGTGAAAAAATATTTTCTGAGATTAATGTAAACTCGGAGTTCTGTGGAATGCTTTCAAATGAAAGTGTTTTGTCCTTGCCTCTGCTTAGGGCTACTTCATAAGAGAACAAATTGTGAAGAGTGTACTGAGAACTAATTGAGTGTGCCATGTTTCAAGCAGCTAGCACAAACCATATTTGATTTAGAGTTCCAGTCACCTCTATCCGTATAGTGGAAAATGAAGTAAAAATGAAGCCAGAGTTAAAGTTATGTAGTTAGTGTAGTTAGGTAAATCAGGTCTAATATTGAGTAAGATCCATAATGGAGACCATGTTTAGGATGAATTCTGGGAAAAGTTGAACAATTCTTTGAATGTTAATGAAGTCCAGGAAAATCCCAAGGCTCAGAGCCCATCCCCCAAAAGTGTTAATGAATAGACCCCAGCAAACATGAAGATGCTGACTCAGGAGTTTTTCCTGACCAGATTACTTCTTTGGCCCACCTGTGTCCCACTCCTCAGGCCTTCCCACCTGCATTCCATCACTGAAAGGACTATAAAAAGGGGAAACAACTGCACTTCCATGGATTCCATCTCTTGGGTCCTCTTCTTCCTCTAGAAGCCTTTTCTTCTGTCCTTCTTCCTCTAGAAGTCTTTTCTTCTGTCCTTCTTCCTCTAGAAGTCTTTTCTTGTGTTATTTTTACTCTAACCTTGCCTCATCATGCTTTTCTGGCATTATTCTTTAACATTGGGGAAGCAAGGACTCATCACTGGTCAACAGCGGTAACATATTGGAAGTCCCACTGAGATTCTACACCGAGTTAAGCCCCTCTCCATGCACCCCACATCTGGAGGTGCATCTTTCTCTCCCTTTATTTCTGGAGGGTAAGGTGGGCACCCTATGACTACTTAAATGCAATTTGTGCAGCCACCACTCTTCAAGACTCAGGTGAGAGGTTTCCTGGCCTAGGCATCTCTAAATCACCTGTTCAATGCAGAGCAGTCATGTTGAGTTTTGCCAAAGCCACTTCCAACTTTTCTGTCTGGGCCCAGAGAGCAATAGGTGTGAGTACACAGTGTCTCTAAATCCTGATCTGCCTTGGATGCGTGGCGGTGGAGGAAGGAGTTTGGAACAACTGCAGAATTATGGTCTGGGCTACACTCAGACGTATTCCTAAGGTTCCTTTCTATTGAGCCCTCTCCATACAGCCCTAAGGGGTATCTAGGATGATCAATAGATGAATGGCACTGAGGGAAAGCCCCAATCACATTTGCCTCCATGTGGGCTGTGCAACACTCCCAATCCCGCATCCATTCCCTACTGGATGCTACCCTTTCTATGCAGGTAAAAAATGTTAGCAGTTCAAGTTGTAGGACTGAGAGAAAGGCATGGGATAATTAGTAAAAGCTGCCCAGATTCCCTAAGATGCATAGGTAACTTTCACTAGTCTGTTTTACTGCTCCAATGTTTAAAATGTGCTGTGTTCTCTTTAAGCTGCTATATGGAGGCATTCTTAGAATCAACTCCTCTGGTAATCTCTCTGATAGAAAGTCCTACCTTACAACCAGTAGATATCCCTCACCCTTAGGTGGTTCCTTTAGTCTACAGGGCAAAGGCAACAAAATAGTGCATGATTCTATTTTGCTGTGGGTTTTTAGTGGCAGTGAGGATAAGCAGTAATACCCTTAACTCTGAATCCTCTCAGGGTCTCTGGCACAGGGCAAACAGAGACCTTAGCATCTTGCCAAAGGGGATCAGAAACACCCTTGGCAAAGCAAGGTGACAGATAGGTTTTCTGGACCATTTAGGAAGCTCAAGATTAGGGAGACATCCCTAATGAGAACAGTTTTCTCCTGCATGGGCGCTTGAGTCCTGTTTTCTTCACACTCAGATGGGAGCTTCTCTCTCCAATATGCCAGGTGCACCACTAACTTGCATATATTTATTTTTTTAATTAAAATTTTTATTAATAAATTTGGATAGATTTGACCCTCAGATATTCAATAAAATGCCTCATTTTCTTCTGCTGCCAGGCCTAACCTCAATACAAACTCCCTGATGGAGAAACCTGACCACCAGAGGGAAATATCAATTTTAATACAATTTTACAGCTTGATAAATTTTGCAAAAAGGAAGGGAAATGGTGTGAGGTGCCTTATGTTCAGGTTTTCTTTGCCCTAAGGGAAAATCCTAAATTATGCCAAAAATGTAAAGTAGACTTAGCTATGATATCTGCCATGAAGAGAGAAAATCTTGGGGACTCACCTACTGAGGAGAAAGAATCAGGAGGACCCACAAAATCTCTATCTGCTGTTGGTGTGCAACAATAGCCTTCTTGTCCTCCATATCCTGGCCTCCCTTCGTCTGCCCCAACAGGCATACCAAATATATTATCTCTCCAAAAGATGCCAGGAGAAGAATTTGGACCAATCAAATACATACCCCCTTCTCCCTTCAAGACCTAAGGCAGATAAAAACTGACTTGAGGAGATTTTTGGGGGACCCAGATAAATATTTTGAGGTATTTCAAAACTTATGCCAGGTATTTGACCTCACCTCAAAGATATTATGCTATTACTCAACCAGACCTTGACTTTCAATGGGAAGGGAGCTACTCTGAGAGCAGCCGAGGAATTTGGGGATGACCTGCACCTTGCTCCTTCCCCAGCAGAAAAGACTAGGAGCAAACCTAATTACCCAACTGGAGCACAGGCAGTTCCCAGAAATGATCCTGAGTGGGACCCAAATGATGAGCAAGATGCTTGGAAAATTAGCCATTTTTCCATGTGTTGATCCTTGAGAGGTGTTTAACTAAATTTTAGCCTAATAATGTCCCTAGTATGCTTCTCCTGTAAGGAACCAAAAGTCAATAGAACTGCCAGCTTTTCTGTTCTCAACTTTTACACCCCTTTAGCTGTGTTTTAAAAAACTTTGATAAACTTTACTCCCCTTTGGGAGTAAAGTTGGGATTAGGGCAGCAACGTTTCCTTTTCTTCCCATAGTTGGCTTGAGTGCACCCACTGCAGAGGAAAATGCCTGCTGGGGATCTAAGAACTTTGATACCTCACTTTCTCTTTTCCTCAAAACTCTATCCTCATTATTAAATTGGAATTATTTGGCTTCAAAGTCAGGAACCAAACTTTCAGTCACACATTTTGGCATCCCAGAGGGGACTTTAGAGGAGCCCCCACTCTTCTTTCTTGGGGAAGACTAGTACAACTGCAAGCAGAAGATTAACTTTTTGAGAGCTGATTACTAGAAAGTTAGGAGATATTCCAGCATGCCTGGGATTGGACATAACCAGAGGAGCTAATCCTGTAAGTAAAAGGAGGGATTGAGGGACTCCCAGAAGCTGCTGAAGCCATTTTGCTTTGAGGAACTCCCTCTTCCTTCCCTGAACTGTAAGGATTATTCCACCTCTGTTTACTTAAAAAAAGAAGGGACAGTGAATGCAGTGATGTGTTAATATTATATATTGATTCTTGGGAATGATCTTGGCTGAATGTGTATCTAAAAGATGATTTTTTATTATAACAATCTGGTATCTGAATGGGTTTTTGAAGCATTGCACAATCTTGCAGTTAAAAGTTGGGTTTAGATAATTTTTTAGTTTATGATTTCAGATAATTCATGCCAGAGAACTTAAATACTTAGGATGGAATATTAAAGAACTCTACTCCAAGTTGGCAAGTAACTCCCAATCATTTAATTTTATTTTTTCATCAATTTTTGAACTAGGTAGCATGGGAAGATTTCACTAGGTGTACCAGTGCATTAATTTGGGAAAGGATTGATGTAAATTATAATATGGTATCTGTTCCACTCAGTGTGTAGGATTTAGGAAAGGAAAGTGTTGGATTGGGATGTTGGTCTGGCTTATTGAAATGGCATTGAATAGCAACAGTCCTGGGAATATTTAAAACTTAATTTTGGATATACATGGTAGTGTGTGATTCTCTTTTGGAATTTTTAAGGTGATTTAATGTAACTTAATACTCCTTTAGGAACTTCAGAAATAATCTGTCTAAATTCAGATATTTACAAATATTATTTCCAAATGTGAACAGAAAAAGAGGTTAACAGATGGAAAAGAGAAAAAGAGGTTCTAGGTATGGATTTAATAGGGGGAAAATGTATTTCTGGATAAGAGAGTCTATGTGATTAAGTAAATAAGAGGGTATAAGTAAGTGATAAAGAAGGTCTGTGTAAGTTGGTTATATGTGTAAGTTTTTTGAGCAAGTAATCTTAAAGAAATTAAAAATTATACAACTATGGTTAAACAACAACTGTTATTTTGCAATATTGTAATATGTTATTTTTTTAAGAACAAATTTGGTTAATATAAAAACATTAATGTAATTGTGGTGCTTTTAAAGTATTCATATCTTCCAGGTATGAAAGTCTATAAGGTAGAAGCTTTAAAAGAGCATTATATGAAGCTGGTGTTCTAAAGTTGTATGGTAACTTTAGGCTTAAAAGAAAAACATGTTGGATATGTGTTTATATCATTTGTGTTCTATAACTGGACTTGTTATCAATAAGATATGTAAAGTTTTATGTTACTTTTTACACTAAGATACAATTTAAATGTATTTTTAAATTAATGAGAGCCTAATCTGTGTAAAGGTTGATATTGTAAAACACAAAAGTACTTTGCTACTTTTCTACAAAAGGTTAAAAGCTTTCAGCCTTTCTTTAATTCATGTTTTAGATGTGATATTATATTGTGTTAGCTAATATTCATGTGAACTTGAGCAACAATTTATGTAGGCTTTATAAAATGATGTCTAAAAGCAAAGATCAGCTTCAGAACTATAGTACTTAAGATTTATGAAAAACCCCGCCTTACCTGAGATAAGGCTCTGTGTCCCATCTCACAACATGTAAAAATGTCTACAAAAGAAGTAGGCCAGATTTCAGTACGTTTAAAGTTGTGTCCAAAAGTTGGTTTTTGTCAAGATTACTAGGATCTCAAACAGGAGATTATAATGTATAACTCTGCCAAAATTCAAGGTAGCTATTACATGAACTAAATATGTTTTTACTCTTGATAATTTTATTTTGTACTTTTCTTATAAATGGTCTAAAGATTGCCTGTTAATGTTTTGCAGAGGTAGTGGTTTAAGAACACACAACCTGGGTTGATTTAAAATAGTGAGTTATCACTTACAGGATAGAGATAGACATTAAAGTCCAGTACTCTTAATATAAGGCTGTTGAAATTTATTTGCTGGATGTTTAAGATTAAGTTTTAAAATTAAAATTAAGGGCTGGGGATGTGGCTCAAGCGGTAGCGCGCTCGCCTGGCATGCGTGCGACCGGGGTTCGATCCTCAGCACCACATACCAACAAAGATGTTGTGTCCGCCAAGAACTAGAAAATAATTATTAAAAAATTCTCTCTCTCTCTCTCTCTCTCTCTCTCTCTCTCTCTCTCTCCTCCCTCACTCTCTCTTTAAAAAAATAAAATTAAATTAAAATTAAATGAAAAGGGCCAAGAAAACCAATATTTAGCTCTTGCCCTCTAAGTCAGTCTGAATCCAGGGAACAGGGGACATCTCTAAAGAGCTTTGCAACTCTGGGCCATATAACCTCCCTATCAGGGAGATTAATAAGACCACTGGAGAACAGAAGGTCAATCAGTGCATTTGCTATAAGGAGGAGGGTCATCAGAGAAAGGAGACATCCCTGATGCTTCAAGGGAAGCCACATGGTCAAGCAAGGCCTGGACCCATCCTAGCGCAAATAGCACTAGCAGAACTGAGAAGCTGATGTAAAGTTCTCCTAGGACTCCCAAGGAAACTCAGCTAACTGTTAACAATAAATAGAAACAAAAGTCAGTTTGACTTGCTTAATCTTAAACACTTAGCAAAGACAGTTAAAGCCAAAACACAGCTATTCCTGGGCATTTTAAATAATAATAATAATTAAATGTAACTCCAAGAATAAGTCAACTGGAGGCTACAAAAGAGATTCTTAGGTAAGAATGCCTGATACTATCAAAAGGAACCGCCAGAGTAGTTTTTAGTTTAAAGCCTCCAGATATTTCTAACCTACAGAGGTAGGCTTGGTGTTTGCTAGTATAATTATCCAGCCCCAAGTAACATAACTAAAGGTTTTTCTATTAGATACAGTGGTCATAATAGTAAAAGGATTTTGCAAGATCAGATGACATTAAATTATTAAACTGTATCTTAAGGGGAAGGACATCTGTAACCCTAAATGTTAAATGTTCTGTTTTCATCCATGACAATTCTGGAAATGTGAAAAACATCCTTAAAGATTTTCATGTTCAGATAGGAGCCATGTCCTCACCAACTTTGTCATGGGAACAATATCTTAGCTCCTGGTTCTCTGGTACTTCCTGGTGGAAAAATTGTTAGTCTCTGTCTTTGGCATCATACTCATTGGCAAATTCTTGTGCTGTGGCATTTATTGCTGCATCAATCTGGTTTCAGTACTAATGAATTCTTGTTTCCCTTATACACCACCCATCCACTCAAATGCGCCCCCCCAGCCTATTACTTCTCAATCAGACTTCTATCATGGACCACTCAATAGACCTGATTTTTAAAGAGGGACTCCAAACTGCTTGCCCAACATTATCCCCTTTCAGCCTGAAGAAGCCAGAATGACCTTTGCCCCCTTTTCTTACAGCAGTAAAGAGTTCACAAAATTAGAGGGGTGAATGAAGCCAGATTTAAAGTTAGGTAGTCAGTGTAGTTAGGTAAATCGGGTTTACTATTGAGTAAGATCCAAAATGGAGGCCATGTTTAGAATGAATTCCAGGAAAAGTTGAACAATTCTTGGAATGTTAATGAAGTCCAAGAAAAGCCTAAGGCCCAGAGCCCATCCCAAAGAAGTGTTATTGAACAGCCCCCAGCAAACTTGAAGATGCTGACTCAGAAGTCCTTCCTCACCAGATTACTTCTTTGGTCCACCTGTGTCCCACCCCTCGGGCCTTCCCACCTGCATTCCATCACTAAAAGGACTATAAAACGGGGAAACAACTGCACTTCCATGGATTCCATCTCTTGGGTCCCCTTCTTCCTCCAGGAGAAGTTTTTCCTGTTGTCCTTTAATAAACTTCTATTTTTCACTCTAACCTTGCCTCGGCATGCTTCTCTGGATTTTTCTTCAACATTTGGGAAGCAAGGACTCCTCACTGATCAACAGCAGTAACAAAATCTAAATATTCAAAATGTTTTTCCAAATGAATGCTTCAACCTAGAAGAGTAAAATTTGGGGGCCCAAGTGCAACTGGAGTACTAATCATTCCTTCAAAGTATCAACAAGATCGAGTGAAAAAATATTTGCTGAGATTCCAGTAAACTCAGGGTTCTGCAGAACCTTGGCAAATACATTAAAATGAAAATGTTTTTTCTTTGCATCTGCGAAGGTCTACTTCAACAGGTAAAAATGCATAGAGACTGAAAAATAATTAATGGTGTCAAATTTCAAGCAGCTACCTCAAATCATGTTTGATTTAGAGTTCCAACTGCCTCTAGCCTATAGGGGAAAAAGAATTCAAACCTACAAATTCAATGTGTTTCTGCAAATAAACACTTCAACATAGAAGAATGAAATTTGGGGTGCCAAGTGCGAATGGAGTACCAATCATTCCTTCAAAGCATCAAAAAGATCGGGTGAAAACATATTTCCAGAGATTCCAGGAAACTGGAGTTGTGTGGAATCTTGGCAAACACTTTCAAATGAAAGTGTTTTTTTCCTTGCTGATGCTTAGGGTTACTTCAACAGGGAACAAAACATAGAGAGCACACTGAGAACTAATTGAGTGTGTGAAGTTTCAAGCAGCTGGCACAAAACATGTTTGATTTAGAGTTCCAAATACATTATCCCTACAGGGAAAAATGAAGTGAAACCTAAAAATTCAAAGAGTTCCTGTAAACAAATGCTTAAACCTAGAAGATTGAAATTTGGGGGACCAAGTGCGACTAGAGTAGCAATTATTCCTTCAAATTATCAACAAGATCCAGTGGAAAAAACTATGTGTTGAGATTCCAGTAAACTCGGAGTTCTTTGGAAGCTTGGCAAATGCTTTCAAATGAAAGTGTTTTTTCCTTGCTTCTGCTTAGGGCTACTTCAACAGGAACAAAATATAGAGAGTTCATTGAGAACTAATTGGGTATGATAAGGTTAAAGCAGCTAGCATAAACCGTATTTTTGATTTACAGTTCCACCTGCCTCTATTTCTATAGGGGAAAACAAAGGGCAACCAAAAATTAAAAGTGTTCCTGAAAAGGAACACTTCAACCTAGAAGAATGAAATTTGGGGGGCCAGTGCAACTGAAGTAACAATCATTCCTGCCAAGTATCAACAAGATCAGGTGGAAAAATATTTGCTGAGATTCCAGTAAACTTCGAGTTTTGTGGAAGCTTGGCAAATGCTTTCAAATGAAAATGCCTTTTCTTGCCTTTGCTTAGGGCTACTTCAACAGGGATCAAAGCAGAGATCAATTTGAGAACTAATTGAGATTGTCAAGTTTCAAGCAGCTATCACAAACCATGTTTGATTTAGAGTTCATCTATCCCTATAAGGGAAAATGAAGTGAAACCTAAAAATTCAAAGTGTTCCTGCAAAAGAATGCTTCAACCTAAAGGAATGAAATTTGGGGCATCAAGTGCAACTGGAGTACTGATCATTCTTCCCAAATATGAGAAAGTTCTGGTGAAAAAAATGTTTGCTGAGATTCCAGGAAACTCGAAGTTCTGTGGAAGCTTGGAAAACACTTTCAAATAGAAGTGTTTTTGCTTGCGTCTGCTTAGGGCTACTTCAACAGAGAACAAATCATGCAAAGCACACTGAGAACAAATTGAGTGTGTCAAGTTTCAAGAAGCTAGCATAAACACTGTTTGATTTAGAGTTCCAATTGCCTCTATCTCTATAGTGGAAAAGGAGTGAAATCTAAAATTCAATGTGTTCCTGCAAACAAATGCTCAACCTAGAGGAATAAAATCTGGGGGGCCAAGCATGACTGGATTAATGATCATCCCTTCAAAATATCAACAAGATAAAGTGAAAAAATATTTGCTGAAATTAAAGTAAACTGGGACTTCTGTAGAAGCATGGCAAATGGTTTTAATTGAAAGTGTTTTTTCCTTGCCTCTGCTTAGGGATACTTCAACAGGCAACAAAATATAGAGAGCACACTGAGAACTAATTGATTATGTGAAGGTCCAAGTAGCTAGCATAAACTGTGTTTTTGATTTAGAGTTCCAACTGCCTCTCTTTCTATAGGGGAAAACAAAGTGAAACCTAAAATTAAAAGTGTTCCTGCAAAGGAACGCTTCAACGTAGAAAAATGAAATTTAGGGGGACAGTGCAATTGAAGTAACAATCATTTCTGCCAAATATCAACAAGATCAGGTGGAAAAATATTTGCTGAGATTCCAGTAAACTTGGAGTTTTGTGGAAGCTTGGCAAATCTTTCAAATGAAATGTTTTTCCTTGTCTCTGCTTAGAGTTACTTCAACAGGGAACAAACATAGAGATCCAACTGAGAACTAATTGAGTGTGTGAAGTTTCAAGCAGCTGGCACAAACCATGTTTGATTTACAGTTCCAACTGCCTTATCCCTACAGGGGAAAACAAAGTGAAATCTAAAAATTCAAAGAGTTCCTGTAAACAAACATTTAAACCTAGAAGATTTAAATTTGGGAGATCAAGTGCGTATGGAGTACTAATCATTCCTTCAAAGTATCAACAAGATCCAGTGAGAAAATACGTGCTGAGATTCCAGTAAACTCAGAGTTCTGTGGAAGCTTGGCAAACACTTTCAAACGAAAGTGTTTTTTTTCCTTGCGTTTGCTTAGGGCTACTTCATCAGAGAACAAATCATGGATAGTGACTGAGAACTAATTGAGTGTGTCAAGTTTCAAGCAGCTAGCACAAAGCATGTTTAATTGAGAATTCCAATTGCCTCTATCCCTATAGTGGAAAAGTAGAGAAATCTAAAATTCAAACTGTTCCTCCAAACGAATGCTCAACTTAGAGAAATGAAATTTGGGGGACTAAGCGTGACTGGATTACTGATCATTCCTTCAAAAGATCAACACAATTGGGTGAAAAAAATATTGGCTTTTTTCAAGTAAACTCGGAGTTCTGTGGAAGCCTGGCAAACGTTTTCAAATGAAAGTGTTTTTCCTTGCCTCTGCTTAGGGCTACTTCAACAGAGAAAAAATCATGGAGAGCGCACTAACTAATTGAGTGTGTCAAGTGTCAAGCAGCTAGCACAAACCATATTGAATTCAGAGCTCCAATCGCCTCTATCCCTATTGAGGAAAATGAGGTGAAATATAAAAATTCAAAATGATTTTCCAAAGGAATGCTTCATCTGAGAAGACTGAAATTTGGGAGGCCAAGTGTGAATGGAGTACCAATCATTCCTTCAAAGTATCAACAAGATCTAGTGACAAAATATTTGCTGATTCCAGTAAACTCAGGGTTCTGTGGAAACTTGGCAAACACTTTCAAATGAAAATGTTTTTTCCTTGCATCTGGTAAGTGCTACTTCAACAGGGAACAAACTATAGGGAGAGCACAGAAAACTAATTAAGGGTATCAAATTTCAAGCAGCTAGCACAAACCATGTTTGATTTAGAGTTCTAACTGCCTCTATCCCTCTAGGAGAAAAAGAATTAAAGCCTACAAATTCAACATGTTTCTGAAAATGAATGCTTCTACCTAGAAGAATGAAATTTGGGGCACCAAGTGTGACTGGAGTACCAATCATTCCTTCAAAGTATCAACAAGTGAAAAAATAATTGCTGAGATTACAGTAAACTTGGATTTCTGTGGAAGCTTGGCAACTGCTTTCAAATGAAAGTGTTTTTTCCTTGCCTCTGCTTAGAGCTACTTCAACAGGGAACAAAACATAGAGATCCCTCTGAGAACTAATTGAGTGTGTAAATTTTCAAGCAGCTGGCACAAACCATGTTTGATTTACAGTTCCAATGGCATTATCCCTACAGGGGAAAACAAAGTGAAATCTAAAAATTTAAAGAGTTCCTGTAAACAAACACTTAAACCTAGAAGATTGAAATTTGGGGGATCAAGTGTGTATGGAGTACTGATCATTCCTTCAAAGTATCAACAAAATCCAGTGAAAAAATATGTTTTGAGAATCCAGTAAACTCAGAGTTCTATGGAAGCTTGGCAAACACTTTCTAATGAAAGTGTTCTCTCCTTGCCTCTGCTTAGGGCTACTTCAACAAGGAACAAAACAGAGAGTGCATTGAGACCTAATTGAGTGTGTGAAGGTTCAAGCAGCTAGCACCAACCTTATTTTTGATTTAGAGTTTCACCTGCTTCAATTCTTATAGGGTAAAATGAAATGATACCAAAATTAAAAGTGTTCCTGCAAAGGAACACTTCAACCTAGAAGAACAAAATTTGGGGGACCAGTGCAACTGGAGAATGATCATTCATGCCAAGTATTAACAAGATCAGGTGAAAAAAATATTTGCTAAGATTCCAGTAAACTTGTAGTTTGTGGAAGCTTGGCAAATGCTTTCAAATGAAAATGTTTTTCCTTGCCTCTGCTTAGGGCTAATTCAACAGGGAACAAAATATAGAGATCATAGTGAGAATTAATTGAATTTGTCAAGTTTCAATCAGGTATCACAAATTGTGTTTGATTTAGAGTTTAAACTGCATCCATCCCTATAAAAGAAAATGAAGTGAAACCTAAAAATTCAAAGTCTTCCTGCAAAACAACACTTCAACCTAGAGGAATAAAATTTGGGGCACCAAGTGCAACTGGAGTACCGATCATTCTTCCCAAATATGAACAAGATCAGGTGAAAAAATATTTGTTGACATTCCTGTAAACTTGGAGTTCTGTAAAGGCTTGGCAAAAGATTTCAAATGAAAGTGTTTTCCTTGCCTTTGCTTAGGGCTATTTCAACAGGGAACAAACATAGAAACCACACTGAGAACTAATTGAGTGTGTCAAGTTTCAAGCAGCTATCCCAAACCATGTTTGATTTAGTGTTCCAGCTGCCTCTATCCCTATAGGAAAAACAAAGTGAAACCTGAAAATTCAACATGTTCCTGCAAACGAACCCTTAAACCTGGAAGAATAAAATTCGGGAGGCCAAGTTCCATGAGAGTCCCAATCATTCCTTCAAAGTATCTACAAGATGTGGTCAAAAAACATTTGCTGCGATTGCAATAAACTCAGACTACTGTGGAAGCTTTTCAAACGGTTTCAAATAAAAGTGTTCTTTCCTTGATTCTACTTAGGGCTACATCAACAAGGAAAAAAAGACATAGAGCACACTGAAAACTAATTGAGTGTGTCAAGTTTCAAGCAGCTAGCAAAAATCATGTTTGATTTAGAGTTCCAACTGCCTCTATCCCTATAGGGGAAATGAAGTGAAACCTAAAATTTCAAAGTGTTCTGCAAACGAATGCTTCAACCTGGAATAAAGAAATTTGGGGGGCCAAGTTTGACTGGTATACCAATCTTTCTTTCAAAGCATCAACAAGATGGGAAGAAAAAATATTGGCTGAGATTCAAGTAAACTCAGAGTTCTGTGGAAGCTTTTCAAAAGCTTTCTAATGAAAATGTTTTTTTCCTTGCCTCTGCTTAGGGCTACTTTAACAGGAAACAAGCATAGAGATCACACTGAGAACTAATTGAGTGTATCAAGTTTCCAGCAGCTAGCACAAGCACAAATCATGTTTGATTTAGAGTTCCAACTGCCTCTATACTTATGAGGGAAAATGCATTGAACCCTAAAAATTCAAAGTGTTTCTGCTAATGAACTCTTCAACATTGAAGAATTAAATGTGGGGGGCCAAGTTTAACTGGAGTACCAATCCTTTCTTCAAAGTATCAACAAGATCACGTGAAAAATATTTGCTGAGATTCCAGTAAATTCAGATTTATGTGGTAGCTTCTCAAATGTTTTCTAATAAAGTGTTTTTTCTTTGCATCTGCTTAGGGCTGCTTCAACAGGGAACAAAGCATATAGAGTGCCGCGACCCCTCGCCAGCAAGGAGGACACGACACAGGATTCTTCTCTCAGCAGTTTATTCAGGCCTTTAATTATGTGTCTCTGGAAGCTTCTACCTCTCACCTGCACCCCCCAGCCTAATAAAGCATACCAAGTCCCAATGCAAAGCCACCACGTGGATCTTTCTCACAGGGTGTATCACAGCTACGTGCCAACTCTCCCCAAACAAGGAGTTGTTTATCACAAACCACAGCGGAGCCAGCGCCATCTTGTAATGGCGACCATAATCTGCATAAGCGGCAGAAATGGCTCACCACAATTCCCCCTTTCTGTTTTCTTAAAACAATACAGGCGAGAGTAGAGGTCCTATCCCACTGTGCAGAAGTGGCTGCATAGTATGGCTCAGTCCTAAGGAGGCGCCTTCCCCAGATCTGACTGCATATCAGCCGATGCCTTTTTTCGTGGGATGGGGCGTGGACGCGTCAAACCCGCATGCAATAGGACATGCTCTCCTTGAGGTCCCGGTCCACTGCGGGATCACTCAAGTGCAGTGCCTTGCCTCGCATCCTGTATCGTGAAGATGGTGAACAAGAGGGGATAACTGAGGTTGAACTGTGGCTGTCTAGCAATACAGCTACAAACTAGTTGGCAGCACCCTGAAAGAAAGACACGGACTTTAAGGCGATAGATAAGCACTAGTGTGGAAACCCGTCTGCGTGCAATGGTATCAAGACCTGCAGAGTGCAAGGGCTTTCCAACACTGGAAAGAAGGTAAAAGGAGGACATGTCGATCCCAGTGCAATGTTAAAATAACTTGGGGTGCAACGACCATGTCAAAGGCACTGTGTGGAAACCCATCTGCGTGCAATGGCAGCAAGGCCTGCAGAGTGCAAGGGCTTTCCAACACTGGAAAGAAGGTAAAAGGAGGACATGTCGATCCCAGTGCAATGTTATAATAACTTGGGGTGCAACGACCATGTCAAAGATTTACTGTTTAAGATGCGCAAGCCAGACTTGAGGTGAGTTGCCATTTTCTAAAGCTGCAAGAGCTTGTATGATCATAGCCTTATCATGAGCACTGCGGGCCTTAAGGCGACAGAGAAACCACAAACAGAGGAAGATACCAAAGCAACACATTGCACCAAAAATGCCTACGCCCACCCACTCCTTAAAAAAGGAAAAAGCAGAAGAAATCCAATGGATGAATTGTCCCAAAGTCACTGGTATGACACGGTGTTGTTCAAAACAGCTATCTGAGTCAGTTGAGACTGGATTAAATTTTCTGCCACCATGGACCAATTTCCGGCCAAGTACTCTCTGATGATGCGGGAAGCGTTTCTGAAATCATTAAATCTGACAGAGGTTATACATAAATGCGCACGTTGGTCAACACAACCCAAAAGCACCATGTCAGACAATTCTTCTACCTGAGCTTGAAGTAGGTCTATTCTTTGGTTAGCAGCTAAAATCCCTGACAGAAGATGTTGGTTAACTTTATTTTGAGATTCGAGTATGGCGGAAGTTTGTTGAATAACATTATTAATAGTGGCAGCAGTTTGTACTTGACTAGCCATGGCTAATCCAGCTGTAACTGCTGCAGCAGCAGACACTGCCACGGCTGTCACTATAGTTGCTGTAATCCCAAAATCCCTGCTGGCTCAGAGAAGCTCAACAATAGGGAAATCCTCCGGATCCGCAGTAACTGGGACTGGGACAAAAGTTGGAATCTTCATAACTACTGACACATTCCAGGAACCATTCCAACATTCTGATAGGTAACAAGTAACATTAAGACAATTTAGCGTCCCGTTCTCAGTAACATTAGCCAATAGGAACAGGAACGGGGATGGGACACAAACCGCTGCAGGGGGCAATGACGCATTACTCATCTGAGAATAGAACCAGACAGAGCTAAGCCTCCTATCTCGACAAAGGTTTAACCTAGAAGAACGAAATTTGGTGAGCCAAGTGGGACTGGTGTACTGATCATTCCCTGAAAGTATCATCAAGATTGGGTGAAAAAGTGTTTGCTGAGATTTCAGGCAACTCGTAGTTTTTTGGAAGCTTGGCAACCTTTTTCCATGAAAGTGATTTCCGCCAGTCTCTGCTTTGGGCTACATCAACAGCAAACAAAGCATAGAGATAGAACTTAAAACTGCTTGATTGGGTCAAGTTTCAAAGAGCTAGCACAAACCATGTTTGATTTAGAGTTCCAAATACATGTATCCGTATAAAAGAAAACAGAGTGAAACCTCAAAATGAAAACGGTTACTGCAAAAGAACGGTTTTACCTAGAAGAACGACATTTGGTGAGCCAAGTGGGATTGGTGTACTGATCATTCCCTGAAAGTATCATCAAGATTGGGTGAAAAAGTGTTTGCTGAGATTTCAGGCAACTCGTAGTTTCTTTGAAAGCATGGCAACCCCTTTCCATGAAAGTGATTCTAGCCAGTCTCTACTTAGGGGTACATCAACAGCAAACAAACCATAGAGATAGAACTTGAAACTGCTTTATTGGGTCAAGTTTCAAAGAGCTAGCACATACCGTGTTTGATTTAGAGTTCCAAATACATGTATCCGTATAGGAGAAAACAGAGTGAAACCTCAAAATGAAAACGGTTACTGCAAACGAACGGTTTAACCTAGAAGAACGAAATTTGGTGAGCCAAGTGGGATTGGTGTACTGATTATTCCCTGAAAGTATCATCAAGATTGGGTGAAAAAGTTTTTGCTGAGATTTCAGGCAACTCGTAGTTTTTTGGAAGCTTGGCAACCCCTTTCCATGAAAGTGATTCTCGCCACTCTCAGCTTAGGGCTACAACAACAGCAAACAAACCATAGAGATAGAACTTTAAACCTCTTTATTGGGTCAAGTTTCAAAGAGCTAGCACAAACCATGTTTGATTTAGAGTTCCAAATACATGTATTCGTATAGGAGAAAATAGAGTGAAACCTCAAAATGAAAACGGTTCCTTCAAAGGAACGGTTTAACCTAGAAGAACGAAATTTGGTGAGCCAAGTGGGATTGGTGTACTGATCATTCCCTGAAAGTATCATCAAGACTGGGTGAAAAAGTGTATGCTGAGATTTCAGGCAACTCATAGTATTTTGGAAGCTTGACAAACCCTTTCCATTAAAGTGATTCTCGCCACTCTCTGCTTAGGGCTACATCAACAGCAAACAAACCATAGAGATAGAACTTGAAACTGCTTTATTGGGTCAAGTTTCAAAGAGCTAGCACAAACCGTGTTTGATTTAGAATTCCAAATACATGTATCTGAATAGGAGAAAACAGAGTGAAACCTCAAAATGAAAACGGTTACTGCAAACGAACGGTTTAACCTAGAAGAACGAAATTTGGTGAGCCAAGTGGGATTGGTGTACTGATCATTCCCTGAAAGTATCATCAAGATTGGGTGAAAAAGTGTTTGCTGAGATTTCAGGCAACTCCTAGTTTTTTGGAAGCTTGGAAACCCCTTTCCATGAAAGTGATTCTCGCCAGTCTCTGCTTGGGGCTACATCAACAGCAAACAAACCATAGAGATAGAACTTGAAACTGCTTTATTGGGTCAAATTTCAAAGAGCTAGCACAAACCGTGTTTGATTTAGAGTTCCAAATACATGTATCCATATAGGAGAAAACAGAGTGAAACCTCAAAATGAAAACGGTTACTGCAAACGAATGGTTTAACCTAGAAGAACGAAATTTGGTGAGCCAAGTGGGATTGGTGTACTGATCATTCCCTGAAAGTATCATCAAGATTTGGTCAAAAAGTGTTTGCTGAGATTTTAGGCAACTCGTAGTTTTTTGGAAGCTTGGCAACCCCTTTCCATGAAAGTGATTCTCGCCACTTTCTGCTTAGGGCTACATCAACAGCAAACAAACCATAGAGATAGAACTTGAAACTGCTTTATTGGGTCAAGTTTCAAAGAGCTAGCACAAACCGTGTTTTATTTAGAGTTCCAAATACATGTATCCATATAGGAGAAAACAGAGTGAAACCTCAAAATGAAAACGGTTACTGCAAACGAATGGTTTAACCTAGAAGAACGAAATTTGGTGACCCAAGTTGGATTGGTGTACTAATCATTCCCTGAAAGTATCATCAAGATTGGGTGAAAAAGTGTTTGCTTAGATTTCAGGCAACTCGTAGTTTTTTGGAAGCTTGGCAACCCCTTTCCATGAAAGTGATTCTCGCCAGTCTCTGCTTAGGGCTACATCAACAGCAAAAAAACCATAGAGATAGAACTTGAAACTGCTTTATTGGGTCAAGTTCAAAGAGCTAGCACAAACCGTGTTTGATATAGAGTTCCAAATACGTGTATCCGTATAGGAGAAAACAGAGTGAAACCTCAAAATGAAAACGGTTACTGCAAACGAACGGTTTAACCTAGAAGAACGAAATTTGGTGAGCCAAGTGGGATTGGTTTACTGATCATTCCCTGAAAGTATCATCAAGATTGGGTGAAAAAGTGTTTGCTGAGATATCAGGCAACTCGTAGTTTTTTGGAAGCTTGACAACCCCTTTCCATGAAAGTGATTCTCGCCACTTTCTGCTTAGGGCTACATCAACAGCAAACAAACCATAGAGATAGAACTTGAAACTGCGTTATTGGGTCAAGTTTCAAACAGCTAGCACAAACCGCATTTGATTTAGAGTTCCAAATACATGTATTCATATAGGAGAATACAGAGTGAAACCTCAAAATGAAAACGGTTACTGCCAACGAACGGTTTAACCTAGAAGAACGAAATTTGGTGAGCCAAGTGGGATTGGTGTACTGATCATTCCCTGAAAGTATCATTAACATTGGGTGAAAAACTGTTTGCTGAGATTTCAGGCAACTCATAGTTTTTTGAAAGCTTGGCAACCCCTTTTCATAAAAGTGATTCTCGCCACTCTCTGCTTAGGGATACATCAACAGCAAACAAACCATAGAGATAGAACTTGAAACTGCTTTATTGGGTCAAGTTTCAGAGAGCTAGCACAAACCATGTTTGATTTAGAGTCCCAAATACATGTGTCTGTATAGGAGAAAACAGAGTGAAACCTCAAAATGAAAACAGCTACTGCAAACGAACGGTTTAACCTAGAAGAACGAAATTTGGTGAGCCAAGTGGGATTGGTGTACTGATCATTCCCTGAAAGTGTCATCAAGATTGGGTCAAAAAGTGTTTGCTGAGATTTCAGGCAACTCGTAGTTTCTTTGAAAGCTTGGCAACCCCTTTCCATGAAAGTGATTCTAGCCAGTCTCTACTTAGGGGTACATCAACAGCAAACAAACCATAGAGACAGAACTTGAAACTGCTTTATTGGGTCAAGTTTCAAAGAGCTAGCACATACCGTGTTTGATTTAGAGTTCCAAATACATGTATCCATATAAGAGAAAACAGAGTGAAACCTCAAAATGAAAACGGTTACTGCAAACGAACGGTTTAACCTAGAAGAACGAAATTTGGTGAGCCAAGTGGGATTGGTGTACTGATCATTCCCTGAAAGTATCATCAAGATTGGGTGAAAAAGTGTTTGCTGAGATTTCAGGCAACTCCTAGTTTTTTGGAAGCTTGGAAACCCCTTTTATGAAAGTGATTCTCGCCAGTCTCTGCTTGGGGCTACATCAACAGCAAACAAACCATAGAGATAGAACTTGAAACTGCTTTATTGGGTCAAATTTCAAAGAGCTAGCATAAACCGTGTTTGATTTAGAGTTCCAAATACATGTATCCATATAGGAGAAAACAGAGTGAAACCTCAAAATGAAAACGGTTACTGCAAACGAATGGTTTAACCTAGAAGAACGAAATTTGGTGAGCCAAGTGGGATTGGTGTACTGATCATTCCCTGAAAGTATCATCAAGATTTGGTCAAAAAGTGTTTGCTGAGATTTTAGGCAACTCGTAGTTTTTTGGAAGCTTGGCAACCCCTTTCCCATGAAAGTGATTCTCGCCACTTTCTGCTTAGGGCTACATCAACAGCAAACAAACCATAGAGATAGAACTTGAAACTGCTTTATTATTGGGTCAAGTTTCAAAGAGCTAGCACAAACCGTGTTTTATTTAGAGTTCCAAATACATGTATCCATATAGGAGAAAACAGAGTGAAACCTCAAAATGAAAACGGTTACTGCAAACGAATGGTTTAACCTAGAAGAACGAAATTTGGTGACCCAAGTTGGATTGGTGTACTAATCATTCCCTGAAAGTATCATCAAGATTGGGTGAAAAAGTGTTTGCTTAGATTTCAGGCAACTCGTAGTTTTTTGGAAGCTTGGCAACCCCTTTCCATGAAAGTGATTCTCGCCAGTCTCTGCTTAGGGCTACATCAACAGCAAAAAAACCATAGAGATAGAACTTGAAACTGCTTTATTGGGTCAAGTTCAAAGAGCTAGCACAAACCGTGTTTGATATAGAGTTCCAAATACGTGTATCCGTATAGGAGAAAACAGAGTGAAAC